>NC_136060.1:210739812-215539812 GCF_964261635.1 Lissotriton helveticus | reverse complement strand
CTCTGTCCCCCTCGTTTTTGTGCTCTTCTGCCCTCTGACCCACTTGTTTCTGCCCTCTGTCCCACTCGTTTTTGTGCTCTTCTGCCCTCTGCCCAACTCGTTTTTGTGATCTTCTGCCCTCTGCCCCACTCGTTTCTGCCCTCTGTCCCACTTGTTTTTGTGCTCTTCTGCCCTCTGCCCAAATAGTTTTTGTGGTCTTCTGCACTCTGCCCCACTCGTTTCTGCCCTCTGTCCCACTCGTTTTTGTACTCTTCTGCCCTCTGCCCAATTCGTTTTTGTGGTCTTCTGCCCTCTGCCCAACTCGTTTTTGTGGTCTTCTGCCCTCTGCCCCACTTGTTTATGCCCTCTGTCCCACTCGTTTTTGTGGTCTTCTGCCATCTGCCCCACTCGTTTCTGCACTCTGTCCCACTCGTTTTTGTGCTCTTCTGCCCTCTGCCCAACTCATTTTTGTGGTCTTCTGCCCTCTGCCCCACTCGTTTCTGCCCTCTGTCCCACTCGTTTTTGTGCTCTTCTGCCCTCTGCCCAACTCGTTTTTGTGGTCCTCTGCCCCACTTGTTTCTGCCCTCTGTCCCACTCGTTTTTGTGCTCTTCTGCCCTCTGCCCAACTTGTTTTTGTGGTCTTCTGCCCTCTGCCCCACTCGTTTCTGCCCTCTGTACCTCTTGTTTTTTTGTGCTCTTCTGCCCTCTGCCCAACTCGTTTTTGTGGTCTTCTGCCCTCTGCCCCACTCGTTTCTGTGCCCTTCTGCCCTCTGCCCCACTCGTTTTTTGTCCCCTTCTGCCCTCTGTCCCACTTTGTGCCCTTTTGCCCTCAGCCCCACTTACAATGGCGCCGGCAAGCTGCCAGCGCCATTCTAAAATAGCTACAAAGTCAGCTACAACAGGAAGCAATAATAGATAAAGTAAAGCAGGTGCTCGAGTTGAAGGTCAAATTAAGTTACACAATCATTAGTCACCCCAAACTTGGGGTGATTAATGATTGTGTAACTTAATTTGACCTTCAACTCGAGCACCTGCTTTACTTTATCTATTAGTGCTTCCTGTTGAAGCTGACTTTGTAGCTATTTTAGAATGGCTCTGGCAGCTTGCTGGCAGCTTGCCGGCGCCATTCTAAAATAGTTAGAAGAGTCAGCTTCAACTTTTGACCCAATCCGTTCCGCTCGCGGATTTTGCGGGGAATTCGCGAATCTCGCGGATTGCGATTTTGCCGAAAATCCGCAAAATCCGCGAGCAGAACGGATTTTCTGACGATGCTTAGAAATCACTTACTCAATGGAAGAACCTCCCATTGTCATTATATGGAAGGGTAAATATAATTAAAATGGTGTTACTTCCTAAGTTGACATTTTTTTTTACTTGCATTCCCCTTACTTTCCAAAGAGGCCTGATAGATAAAATACAGGACACATTGGGCAGCTTTGTTTGGGCAGCTAGGGGAGCACATATGTCCTGGAGAAATTGCGGCGTAAACTGGCAAAAGGCGGGCTGGCACTCCCGGAGCTAAGACTATACTGTATGGCATTTCAGTTTAAGAATTGCAGAGCCCACTTAGGTACACCAGGGCCTAGGGTGTGGAGTGGCTGTTAGAGGAGATGGTTAAGGAGTGGGGAACAAAATGGTTTCTTTATAAGTTTGGGACAAAAGAATTCTTCAAAAGAGTCAGACTGAAGACGCTTAAGGATGCACTTATCCTTTGGGCTGGAATAAGGAACATACTGGGAATGGGATACTATTCAGGGGGGGGCACCAATACGGGAATCACCAGGTACACCCGAATGCCTGCAAGATCAGTTAAGTTTCCCACTTAGGAGGGCAGGAATTAATCTTTGGGAGGATCTCATGGTGATGATAGAGGTGGGCCATGGGAAGTTCTGATGGCAAAGACAGGTGGATCCCTCCCAAGGTTTAAATACTTGCAGTTGCTATCCTGGGGGGACGCAAACAGGGAAGAGAGCGAGGTTTTTAGGACTTTGAAAAGAAACTACAGAACGAGGCCCTGAAAATGAAGGAAGTAAGTGACTGGTACCGGACACTGGTGTCCTTTGAAGTGAAGAAGCTCAAAGCACCATATGAGATTTGGGATGGTGCTATGCAGATGACAGTGCCACAGAGAAGGTGGCATTTTTCTTTTAAGCTGTTATATAAGGTGGTTAAACCAGCGAATCAAAAAATGAACCACTTTTTCACAGTCAATAGCTTGTATTGGACACCATATAAATTGGCAAAATTCCTAACAGCTGTTGTCCCAAGATGTCACAGATGTGGCTTGTTGAGTGCGGATGATAGTTTTTTTTAATGCCCCCTGCTACAGGATTATTGGTCTTCAGTGGAGAAGTCAATAAATGAAATTATTTGCACAAATATAAAAATAAGTTTAACGTTGATTATGTTGGGGCTGGTTTCACCCTTATCGATGAACACCTGATCCTTCCCGCTAGGAGAGACGGATGTATGACGTTACAACGCGTAATATTACAACGCACTCCGTTACAACGCATTTTTTACAACGCAGGATCCATTACATCGCATGCCTTTACAACGCATGACATTACATAGCTGATGCTATTACAACGCATGCCATTACGATGTAAGTATAGGTAAGTATATTATTTTTTTTTAAATGTAAGTAATTTAAATTTAATTAATTAAATAAATTAAATTATTTTTAAATAATTATTTAGTACATATATTACTTTAAATTATTTTTAAAATAACTTTTAATAATAAAGAACTATTTTTAATAAATGATAAAATTATTAAAATTAATTTTTTAAATTAAAATAAAAGATTGTTTTTTAAAACTAAACCCTAAAAAAAAACCTGTACCCCAAAACCCAAACCCAGCCCTGAAACCTAAAAATACCCCTGTACCCCAAAACCCAACCCTGAAACCTAAAAATACCCCTGTACCCCAAAACCCAAACCCAACCCTGAAACCTAAAAATACCCCTGTACCCCAAAACCCAAAACCAACCCATAAACCTAAAAATACCCCTGTACCCTAAAACCCAAACCCAACCCTGAAACCTAAAAATACCCCTGTACCCCAAAACCCAAACCCAACCCTGAAACCTAAAAATACCCCTGTACCCCAAAACCCAAACCCAACCCTGAAACCTAAAAATACCCCTGTACCCCAAAACCCAAACCCAACCCTGAAACCTAAAAATACCCCTGTATCCCAAAACCCAAACCCAACCCTGAAACCTAAAAATACCCCTGTACCTCAAAACCCAAACCCAACCCTGAAACCTAAAAATACCCCTGTACCTCAAAACCCAAACCCAACCCTAAAACCTAAAAATACCCCTGTACCCCAAAACCCAAACCCAACCCTGAAACCTAAAAATACCCCTGTACCCCAAAACCCAAACCCAACCCTGAAACCTAAAAATACCCCAGTACCCCAAAACCCAAACCCAACCCTGAAACCTAAAAATACCCCTGTACCCCAAAACCCAAACCCAATATAAAAAAACATAAATTAATATATTTATTTATTTTTAATATTAATTAAATTATTTAAATAATGTTAAATAAAATATAAAATAAAATTATATACTTACCTATACTTACGTTGTAATGGCATGCGTTGTAATAGCATCTGCTATATAATGTCATGCGTTGTAAAGGTATGCGATGTAATGGATCCAGCGTTGTAAAAGTTGCGTTGTAATAGAAGTGCGTTGTAAAAGTTGCGATGTAACGGTTGTTTCCCAGGAAAGACATTTGTAAAAAATGGACAGATGCTCTACCACCCCAAGAGTTGGATTGGTTCCAGGCAGTTAAAACTATTTGTAAAATGGACATAGGGCTAGAGACCAGTAAACACTCCACGATCTGGGAGGAATTTTTGAACTTGAATCGTATATTAAGAACCCTCGAGCCCTCGATTACACCTGCGTGGAACTAGCAACCAGGTCACTGGATGGGCTGGTAGGCAGGACTATTGCAAATAGCCAGGGCAGGTACAGATTTGATGTCTGGCTGCAATTTGCAAAAAATGGTGATATGAGAAAAAAAATTTTAAATAAAGATGGGCTTATACCCACTTGTCACATTTAATATACTTGTACGTGCCTAGAAAAGGGTACTAAATGTACCCAGGGCCTGTTATTTCCATGCTACTAGTGGCCCTGCAGTACTGCTTGATCTGCCCACTTAAGTGGCCTTGGAAACTTCTCTCAGGCCTGCCATTGCATCCTATGTGTGCAGTTATAAACTACCATGTTGATCTGGCACACTGTGCTCGATATACACATAATCGTTTGTTTGTTTTCTTTGTTTGTTTTCTTAGTGAGAAACGTTGTGGTGGGGCACGTGAAAGCAATTAAGTGCAAGGGATATTAGCCATGAATGGGCCACCTTTCAAGTGGTCAATTGAAGGACAGTTTAAGATATCACAACTTTAATAGTTAACCAAATTCCAGACAAATCAGAATTTATTGCACTGGTTTTTCATTGAGATACGTACGTATTCTTACCTGAAGATTTTGTAAGCATACATGTGGACATCAGCAGTCTAGTGAGTGCACTTTTGGTGAAAGGGTTGCAACTGTAATCATGTTATCCTGTTTTTAGTGAGCACAGGTCTCACATTTTACATATGGTTATCTAGCATGGAGATACAGTTACCATGTATTTTAGTTGATTTCACTTTGGTGTGTGATGTTTATTTTTACGCACATGTTTGGATTGCTTTAAATGAGGATTTTTGTTTTATGTCACAAATGCTTGGTTGGGGATGGTGCGGCACTGTTTGCATGAAGGAGGAAATAGGTATATTGTATCAGGTGCAGGGTTAGCATGTAGTTTTTTAGTTTCAATGTAGATATTTTGGTTAAGTTTATGGTTTTTTGATTGTGCTGATGGGTTCTTCTGTATTATATTGCATTGTAGCTCCCCTGAGGAAGGGAATTCTCACAAAATACATTGGGAAGGTTTTAAAGATGCTGTGACATCAAGCACTTTTTTTATTTTTTTTTATTTTTATTTGAAGCTTATAAAGCGCACGGCTACCTCCGGCGGAAGTGTCCCGGCGCTAAGATTACAAGGGAGTCCCCAAAAAAAGTAGACCAAGGAGCATCACAGACAGAAAAGGAGATACTGAGCCTAAGAGAACTTCAACCCTAATGAACAGTAAACAACCAGGTCTTAAGTTGGCGTCGAAAGGCTGGTTCAGAATCAGAAAACCTGAGATCAAGAGGAAGGCTATTCCAGAGCCTGGCAGCAGTGACGGTGAAAGATCTGCCGCCACCACGAGAAAGCCTAAATCTTGGCACCGTAAGAAGACGCAGGCTATTAGATCTCAGGTGTCTGACTGACGAAGAGATCATAAGACGTTTTCTCAGATAGAGAGGGCCAATTCCATGGATGGCTCGGAATGTCAGGGTCAGAATTTTAAAATCAATGCGACGGGCTATAGGGAGCCAGTGGAGATCAGCCCGGTAGGTCTTAACCGAGGTACGGGCGGGAATGTTACCAATAAGCCGGGCTGCCGCGTTCTGGACGATTTGCAGGCGGTCAATTAGATATTGAGGGGAACCTGCATATAGACTATTCGCATAGTCTAGATGAGTGGTAATGAGTGCTTGGATGACTGTTTTGCGAGATGATAGAGGGAGGTAGGGGAAAATTTTTCTGATCATTCGCATTTTGGAGAAACAAGCACCTACCACTTTGTTGACCTGAACCTTTCCAGACAACGAGTTGTCAAAGGTAAAACCAAGGTTACGGGCTGCTTGAACAGGAGAGGGGGGAGGATTCAAAACGGTGGGCCACCAGAGATTTGCAGGGGGGGGAGACTTCTTGCCAAAAAAGAGAACCTCCGTTTTATCAGTGTTCATGGCAAGATGATTTAATGCCATCCATGTGCAAATATTGCCAAGGCAGTTTCTGAAGTTAGAAAAGGAGGAGTCAGAGTGGTCTCTAAAGGAAAAAACAAGCTGAGTATCATCAGCATAAGAGACCACTCTGACACCCCAGGACTCAACTACCCCGGCAAGAGGAGCCACATAGGCGTTAAACAGTAAAGGGCTCAAGGCCGAACCCTGGGGGACACCGCATAAGAGAGGCTTGTCCTCAGATTCAAAAGGGTGCAGCGAAACCCTCTGGGAACGACTGGACAAGAAAGATTTAGTCCAGGCCAGCACTGTACCTCCTACCCCTAACTGTTGCAGGCGGGTGGCAAGTATGGTATGGGATACAGTATCAAATGCAGCGGATAGGTCGAGGAGGACCAACATGGCCTCCTCGCCCCTATCCACTGATTCCCTAATGATCTCAGAGACTTCTACCAGCGCCGTCTCCGTGCTATAACCGGTTCTGAAGCCGGACTGGGAGTCATGTAGGAGCTGGTTAGATTCTAGATACTGCGCCAGCTGTTTCTGTACCACCTTCTCCAAGATTTTAGCAGGTTTGGGCAGGAGCGAAATTGGCCGATAGTTGCTAAATTGCAAGGGGTCAGCACCAGGTTTCTTCAGTATGGGAATTAGCCTGGCCTGCTTCCACACTGAAGGAAACTGTCCGCAGGATAGGGAGGTATTCCAAATGGAAAGGAAAGGATTTACTAGAACGGGGGCAAGAACACTCTTGAGCTGCTGCGAAAACCCTGGATAGGCATTGTTGAATATATTGTGGTGCCGAATTGAAATCCCATAAAATGTTTAGGACATACAAATCGAGAAACATTTGATACAAAATTGTGGATTCATTTACATATGTGGCTGTGCATCTAGTTTGGGGACCTGACAAGGCTCCATTTCTTTTCAAAAAAGTTTGCCAAGCCCAAACCTTCCTTTTGAATACTTATGTCACCCCTAGTGTAGGGGTTGGACAGCATAGATGACCTGGTGCAATATATTTAAAATGTGTGACATGCACATTTGTTAGTGTTTCATACTACTACAAGGCCTATCTCCCCTGTAGGGTAACATTGGAGTTACCTGATTACATTAAATAAGCTGTAGTTTCCAATGGAGGCAGGGACCCATCTAGAGCCTTTGGAATTATGTTTCAAAATCATAACTCATGGTGAAGTTTGATTGTAAAACACTGGATCTCAGACATCAACTCTTCAGTACACTTTTGGGCCTGTGGATACGTGGCCAGGAAGAAAGACATCTGTGCTGCTGAAAGCCTGTAACTCTCATGGGCTGCTGCTCCAAAGGACTGCTGCCCTGCTTTGCTGACCTGCTGCCCTCTTGTCTGGTTTAGAAGGACTGGTTGTGAATGATCTGAACCCAGGACCCCAGAGTGACTTCAAGGGCTAGTTGGCTGGCCTCCTGATCATAAGCCGCAGGGCTACAAAAGGCTCCCAACAACCTTGAATTCAGCACCTGGACTCTGCCATCTGTGAGTGCCAACCTCCTTGGAATCGATGTGAAACCCTGCAAAGCCTCACCACACAGCTGCCATCCTCATTAGAATCAATGCTGAGTGACGCAAAGCCCCGCAAAGCCTCATCACACAGCTGCCAACTCCCCAAGAACCGATGCAAAGTGACGCATTGTCTCGTCAAGACTTGCCAAACAGGTTCATCGGAACCAATGCTGGATGGTATGAAGTCTCACAAAGAACACCGTGCAGACCACACATCAAGATAAAGGTATTGTGCTCAGTCAACCTAAGTGAGACTCTGTAGCCAGGCCATGCTCCATTGTGGGCAGAATGAGCTTGTGACTTTGTCCCAATTCAACACGACTAGATAACCATTGTTGGTGCCCAGTGCTTTTTGCGCTATTTTCACTGAAAATCCCTAAACTATTATTTTTGTCAGTTTAGTCTTGTATTATTTAATACAACTTTTTCTATTTTACTAAATTGGTGTGGATGTTTTCCTATGTTGTGTTTTCATTTTATTACTGTTTGCAGTGCTGCATAACTACTTAAAACTTTACCTCTAAGTTGATCTTGACTGCTCTGTGCCAAGCTACCATAGAGTTGAGCACACGTCAATTTGTCGTTTGCGTGTGCCTCACTTTGGCAAGGATTGTGGTTGCTGCTTGAGTAGGGCTTCAGCCCATCAGCCATTAACCTAATTTCTGACAAGGTGGAAGGCAACATCTATGTGTTTTTATTTGGTCTGGTTCTTTTTTTATAATTGTGGTGTTTTGATCTGCTACTGATGAATATGAAAAAGACAATTTATTAAAGAACTATTTAGAATTACGGGATCATATCTCTGATTTGTTGCAGTTTATGCTAAACCCCCCTTGTATCCATCCAATATCTACTATTTTAGAGGTTACTAAACTCACCACTGATTGGCTAGGAAGCTTTCGGGCATATGGTAGGAAGGCTATGTTTTTGTTTGCTAACAGGCCATTTAATTACTTCAGTTACATGTTAAAATAGAGTGGTGAAGGAGCTGTGTACTCTCAATCTAGAATAATTTACACGTTGTAGAGAATTCAAAAGGTATACACATTTAATTATGAGCATCGCCCAGGTAAATAGGATGTTAGGCATCATCAGGTCTGGCAGGATATGGTAGTCTTTCATTGAAAACACAGATGCTGTATCCAATTGAACTGGGTCACCATATGCACTATTAACTGTGTTAAACAGTGGTCTGCCTGTCATGTAGAGCACTGTTGATTTCAGTTGTGCAACAGGCCTTATTCCTGACTTTTAATAATCATATATGCTAACAATTCCTGTGACACTATGACATTGGTTTGGTGTGCAACGCATCAAATGTCCTGTTAACCAATTCTAGCATGACTTGCATTTTGTGCCCATTCCACTCGACCTCCTCTTTGAACTGGGGCCTTCTAATCAAGCACTGCCACTATACCCTGTGTGTTTTAAAATGACTCCCCTTTCACTTCCATTTCCCTGCAACTGTAGCAGGCCTGCTTCAACTGGAATGCACTATAATGGCACATACAGAGGTATAACATTTAATACTCATTCTATAATTTGACTTTAGATTTACATATTGCCACTACTATTCATCAATGCTTATAGAGTATGTTGGGAAGTATATATTTTAATGTTCATTTGCCAGGAATGTCTCTAGCATATAGCACATAAAATTGTGAGCTGTCATTCTGTCCAAGAGTTAATTGAAACCCCAAAATACTTTTCGTGAGAAAGCCATCTCTATTTCCCTGCTCACCACCATGTTTCTTTTGGTACTGGTGGTAACTGACTCTGACTGCACCCAGGGCTCTGCTTACTAGGCCCAGGGACAGTGCTCTGATTATAAGAATATGCAAATTAGGGTTAATTATACTTGGTACTGACAGCCTAGCTGTAAGTCCCTCGTATATAATAGGGCATGTAGGTTTGGAGGTCTAGTAGACTTAATGCACTCAAGTGAGCACTACTGTGCTGCCTGCTGTTATTTTAACAGCAGCACTGCCTTTCAGACTGTCTGTACATTAGATTTATAAGGAAATTCAACTTTGGATTTAAATGTATTTCCAAAGACTCCACCTACCTTAATTTTAAATATACGTCACCCCTAAGGATTCCCCTGTGTGCCCGAGGGGTAGGGTGCCTTGTAACTATAAGCTGTGACAAAATAAAATATGTTTTATTAGCCCTGGTGAGGGAACAACTGCCAATTTTGTTTTTCCACATTGTAGTGAAAGGGCTCCATGGGCTCACATTGAGATATTTTATTTAAGTATAATTATTGACAAGACCCACCCAAAAAATAAACTTCAAGGTATTTAATGAATAGTTAAAATAAATCCAACAACTTGTCACTGTTGTATTTGTTTTTTGTTTGATCTGTTTATTACTAGGGTATTGACAACATAATTATGAATATGATTAGCAGTGAAATAAGACATACTCACATTAGGTTGCCGAATGCAAAAAGAACAGATGGTGGATGGAATATTGAATTAATCAAAATATTCACCCCTAGTTACAGATCCGGGTTAAATCCATCAGTTTTTTTGCATGCCTCACCATTCCAGTTTAGACCCAGCCATATGCAAATCAGTCTTGACCTTGTTCCCCAAGGGAACAGTCCAGCCTGAACTGCCAGGCAAGGTCCTTCCTAAACTACAAAGAAGCATCCTGGGACCGGTTTTGGGGTAGCACTCCTCATCAGCCAGGCTTGCTTGAAACTGGTGGTGCAGCGAGCATGGGACCTATGTCTGGGCATACCCTTCCCACTTAGGGCAACAAATGCAAAAAGAAGAGATGATGGACCGAATGCTGAATTAATCAAACATACACCCCAGTCAATCTATCTTTTTTTGCACACCATGCCATGCCAGTTTGGAGCCAACCATATGCAAATCAGTCTTGACCCTGTTCCCCATGGGAACAGTACAGCCCAAACTGCCTGGCTACGTATGGGAATACCCTTGCCACTTAGGGTCACATATGCAAAAAGAGCAGATGATGGACGGAATGCTGAATTAATCAAACATTCATCCCCACAATTTGGGGGCATGCACCCTAGAAAGTCTAGGTTCAAGTAGAGACTACAGCATTGCACAACTTATCATATATCATAAAAAGAATACAGACAGAGAGAAGGGGAAGGGAGACACCTCCAATATGCTAATTCAGTGCGGTGCTGGAATTGCAATGACATTTCACAGAAAAGTCATCAAAGATATTTAGAACTAGTAAACTACGAGCAATCAATTACCTCTATAAGAAATAGTTGTGAAAATTGAGGAGAAGGATGTACGGAGGAGGGGGTGGATGTGAAAGGGAAACAGGGGTTTGCCACTTCCCCCAAAAGTCCCAATTCGACCTTGGTGAAGTTTCATTTTTGCAGTCAATATCAGATGGATACATCCCAACATACATATAGCTAAACAGTGCAAGTATCTGTATTATGGGTAGCGTCAATGCACCTAATCAGATACATTCAATAGGCAACAGAGTCATTAGATTCTGTCTCAGGGAAAATACAACCTGGAGGGCAGTCAAGATAGTGTTCCATCTAGATGAAATAGGGTATTTGCGCAGGGCCAATGTGCCCTCCCAGCAGAAGACACTCTGTCTGCTCCAGATTGATTGAGGATTGAGCATGACCAAGCCTCCGTGAATGGCGCCTCACAGGACTTCCAATACTTTGTGATGAGGCGCTTGGTTGCTATAAAGCTGAGGTCTAAAAAACATGTAGCTGCCCTATTCTTCTTATCTCTTGGAAATAGGCCTTGCAAGCAAAGTAGCAAATCTACCATGTGTGTGTGAGTTGTCAGGGATGTATGACGTTACAACGCATGCTTTTACATCGCATGCCTTTACAACGCGGTTTTTACATCGCATACCATTACAACGCATAGCGCTTTTGGGTGTTGGATAGTGAATAGTTTAATTTACTATTCCAACTCCAGTCCCCGTGGACACTAGGGAAGGTTATTGGATAGTAAATTAACCTATTCCCTATCCTAGAGCGCCCCCCAGCGCAATGCGTTGTAATAGTTTGCGTTGAAATGACCGCGTTGTAATGGTAGTGCGTTGTAAAAGTTTCGTTGTAAGTGAAGTTTCCCCCATAACATATGCAATACATCAGCATCTAGCCGATTACAGCAGGGACAACCCACATCTGACCTGTGAAAGTAGTGATTCATTTTCCCGGGGTGAGATATGCTCTATTTATAATATAGAATTGTACTAATTGAAACCTGGTGTTATGGGGACTCAAGTGGAACTTGCTAGAATCATGCTCCATTCCTTGGTGGTGCATGTGTGAGCTAGATCCAATAAATCAATCAAGGTGTTTGTTAAGCATGACTACTCACCCTTAAGGGTCTCAAGGCGCTAGGGGGGGTCGCATGTTCCAGTCCATCTGTCAAGGACTGTCCGGGACTATGTGGGGAACACAGTCAGGGACTTGGGCAAGGACTCGGAACTGGGTAGAAAACTTGCACAGCAAGAGGAGTACAGCGCTGCCTAGGATCTTACAGTGAGTCAGAGGAGAAAAAAGGATCCAAAGGGGAAGCCTCTACAAGTGAACAGGATGGGTAAGTCTCAGAAAGGAAGGGCACTCACAAGGCAATTTAGCATTCAGAATAACTACACCCAGGACGAATGAGCAAGACATATATATGAAACAACATTAACAATAAAGGGGGGTGGTGTAAAGCACTCAGGAGCTCCACACGGTTAGACTGAAGCTCAGTACGTTTTTTTTCCACAATTGCTGTTAGAGATACTGACTGCAAATACCGACATGTAGGATATGCATGCAAAGGCAGGGTGTGTGGAGCTTATACCTATGGTGATGTTATAAATGTAACTCAAAGACAATACTCGGAGTGAACAAAAAAACACCACCTAGGTAGTCAGCTGTGCCCAGGGATCCTGGCGATCAAACAGGAACACGCAAGGCAGTAACAGCAAGAGGGTAGAACTAAACACAAGCACAATAGACAAGGAGCTAGCAAGGAGGAGTGCTTAACAGGAAAGGAAGGACATCACAGGGCACACTTGTCAGAAAGCAGGTAACAAACATACAAGGTAACAGAAGAAAGACAGCAGATTATAAAGACAGCAAACTAAAACTGGAACCAAGGAAATGGGAAGAAAGGCAGTTACTGGAAAGGGATATACAGAAGGGGAGGCAACAAGGGTATACTAGAATAGTGCAGGTTAATGATTCAAGAAAACAAAGTAGCATAGAAGGCAGTGCTTGGGCAGGAACAAGATGTGAGCTAAGGTCCAGGAGTCAAGGCAGCACTGCAGACAGTGCTGGTTCAGGAACAGGGAATTGCCATAGCTTCAGGAGTCAAGGCAGCACCGCAAGCAGTGCCAGTTCTGGAACAGGGAATTACTAAAGCTCAGGAGTCAAACTAACACTGCAGGCAGTGCTGGTTCAGGAAGAGAGAATTACTAAAGCTTCAGGAGTCAAGGCAGCACCGCAGGCAGTGCCAGTTCAGGAACAGGGAATTACTAAAACTTTAGGAGTAAAGGTAGCACTGCAGTCAGTGCTAGTTCAGGAACAGGGAAATTACTAATGCTTTAGGAGTCAAGGTAGCACTGCAGGCAGTGCTAATTCAGGAACCAGGAATTACTAAAGCTTTGGGAGTCAAGGTAGCACTGCAGGCAATGCTAGTTCAGGGAAACAGGAAATAGCAACAGGTCAGGAAACGAGGAGTCAAGAGAGCACTGCAAGCAGTGCAAACCAGAAACAAGAAATAGCTGAAGCCCAGGAACAGGAACAAAGAATAACTATAGCTCAGGAACTCAGGAAACAAGGTAGCACTGCAAGCACTGCGCTAATGCAGGTACAAGTAATAGCTATAGCTCAGGAATAATGGGAACAAGGATCAGTCTCACCAGGATACAGCTACAATGACCAACCTTGGCCTGAAGGGAGCTGGGGCTTAAAAGAGCTCACAGTAATCACATGCATCAGGTGGGAGCAGGCTAGCAGCAGCCAGCCTCAAGTGAGATGAATTCCTCCACCCATCCTTGGCCTGCAGGGGTGAAGACAAAGCAGTGAGCAGAGAATTCTAGGTAATGGATTTTCATGCATGAGCAGGATGGCTTCCACAAAACCCGGCATGGATTGGAAATGGATGTCAATTCCCAAATAGTGTCTAAATGGCTGGAATTCAGTACGTACATGAAGGGGAGGGTCTGGAAGCTTATTAGAACACTGGAGAGTCCCACAGTTCAGCCCCCTGGTGGTGGACACGAGAACACAGGGAGCAAGTTGTGACAGTACACCCCCTCCAAGGGCCATCTCCCAGAATCTGGAACTGGATACAAAGCTTTTGCTCTTAAGAAGTAAGTTAATTTCCATCAGAGATGTAGTGCACGATACCAGAGGAATGCAGTAAAACTGTGATGTTCTGGAGGGTAGGACAATAGGCTGAAAATTAACAGCAGCATCCAAAGCAGAACTTTGAGGAGGGAAGCACTCTGATGAAGGAGGCATGGTAGAATGCAGATCTGAAGAGTCAATATCCAATAACTGGCTTAAAAGACTGCATTAAAGGTGTTTGAAGTCCTGATGATGGCAGGCTAGAATAGCACTCTGAAAACAAAGGCAGATTGACTGTAGGGTCAAAAGCAGATAAAGGATTGGGAGGAGGCACAGAGGTCAAAGGCAAACTGGCTGAAGCCAAAGGAGGTGACAGGAAGCAAACCTGAAGTTCTGGCCCTGGAGGAAAACATACAAAAGACTCACATGCATGAGTCTTTGGAAGCAGGTATGCTTGAGTCCCAGGCCCTGGAGACTTACATGTTGAGAGTTTTGTCTCTGATGCTGGAGATTCAGTCTCTGAATGTATATGTACTGAGACCTCTGAAGGTTGGCAAACTGGAAGCACAGGGTCAAAAAGCAGGCAAGATCGAGGCTCAAGGCCAGAAGGCAGGGAGGATGGAAGAGCTGGTGCTGAAGATAGGGAGTCAGGAAGCTCTGGTGCCGAAGACATGGAGCCTGGAAGCTCTGGTGCTGAAGGCAGGGAGCCTGGAAGCTCTGGTGCTGGGGACAGGGAGCCTGGAAGCTCTGGTGCTGAAGGCAGGCAGCCTGAACGCTGGCTCAGTAGTCAGACAGGCTGAAAGGCTCTGGCTTGGTAGTCAGACAGGCTGGAAGCTATGGCTCGGTAGTCCGTCAGGCTGGAAGCTCTCACTCGGAAGTCAAACAGACTGGAAGCTCTGACTTAGTAGGCAGGTGAGCTGTGGCACTGGGCTCAGAATGCAGGCAGTCTGGAGGCTTCGGTGCTAATGGCAGGTAGGCTGCAGGCTCGGGCTCAGATGGCAGGCTGGCTGCAGACTGAAGTTCAGAAGGCAGCAGACCAGCTGAGGACTCTGGAGACTCTGAAAGCAGCAGGACAGCTGAGGACTCTAGATACTCTGCAAGAAGACTAGCTGTTGGCAGAGACGCACAAGGAAGACAGACTTTAAATTCTGGGAATGGCGATAGCCCGTGAACATAAGATTCCCTGTTGTCAATAGTGAAATGTTCACAATTCCTTGGCTCATTAAAGCACACTGAAGCGTTTTCTTTGGGATGGCTAAGATTATTGTTTATCTTAGAGTCTCTGTTGATCAGACTTCCTTTACCATTTGGCAGTTCACAACTCTTAGTCAGGGGAAAGAGACCAGAGATGACTTAGTCTTTAGAAATGTTTTCATTTTCTTCTGCATTAAAAGGTGGTAGAGGTGCACCAGAGCTGAGAGTAATGTGTCCTTACTTCTCAATATGTGGTGTGCTTGAAGGTGAGAGGAAACAAGGAGTCAGGAGTTTGTTCCTTCTCAGTGAGGAGGTTAGCTTCAGTCGCAGAAGGTAGACCAAGAGCATAGACTAAGTCAGAGGGTCTTGTCACAGGGATTATGTTGGACACTGGTTCAGGTTTTATCCGTATGTCAATAGTCAGTGTATGGGATACCCCCGGAATGGAACTGACATCACTACTAGTAAGAGAACGAAAACAAGTATTTAGTGTCTTTCTTGGCATCTGTGGTTCCTCAGAAGTGGAGGGACACATCTCAGATGTAGTGCCTATGCTGAGTTTAGCACTAGAAGACAACACATCAGAGGAGGTAGAACATTCAGTATTCAAACAAATACTTTCATTAACTGGACTGTGAGACAAGTTACTATGGTTCTTCTGAATATACTCTGAGGGATTAGCCACAGTATTATTCACACAATTGCTGGACCAGCTCAGAGGGGAACGTAAAAGAGTGTGCAAGGCTTCATTTTTAATTTCTAAGGAGGCTAATATAGAGGTGGAAAAGTTGTCTTGTACAGGGGTTTTAGATTTCCACTTGAACTCTGGGTTATAATTTTTAAACAGTCTGAACATTGTATTCTCTTGTAATTCAAGAATTTTAGATGTAATTATATCCTGTGAAGACTGCAGATCTTTCTCTACAAAGACTGTAGTAGATCTGGCAATTTCACAACTCGCAACAGAGTTATACCTTGGATTTTGTTCAAACTGGCTATTAGTCACCTGTGATCTAGTAGGTCTTTTCTCTCTTTTGTTAAACTGATTATTGTTTACTATGAATGAGGTATCTAACAAAGACGGTTTAGTATCCGGGACTGTGATCTTTACTGTACTATAAGACTGTGAAACACTATTTGAATGGAGAACAGAGGTTATGAAATGAATCTGCTCTTTCTTTGTTTGTGTGGTTGAACATTGCATTTTACAACCACTTACAGCAGACATGCGAGAATTAGAATTCTTGTTCAGCAAACTGAGTATGGTATCATTTTCCATTTGCAATGCTGACACAGACATTGAATCTGGATCAGAACACAAGAGCAAGTCAGGATCTGGCAAAGAGGTGTTTGAGAGCCAATGGGTAAAATATTCAGAACGTAAATGTCCATTTCTCATAAGAGGATTCATAGTTTCAAGACTAGGGTTAATATCCTAAAATTGTAAAGTGGACACTAAATGCCTCTCATTGGTGGGCACTGGTGTACTACCCTGCACAAACTTAAATGAGGAACCGGTGTGTTTCTTTCTTAAACCTCTCATTTTGACAAACCTTCAATATTTTCACACACAAATGTAACCGCATAAGGTAGCTAACTGAACGCAAAGAAATCTCACAAGTAAACATGGAAATGTGGGTTGGTCATTCTGTCAGGGACTGTCTGGGACTATGTGGGGAACACAGTCGGAGAATTGGGAAAGATCTGGGAACTGGTTAGAAAATGTACACAGCAAGAGGAGTACAGCGCTGCCCAGGATCATACCGGGTATCAGAGGAGAAAAAGATATCCAAAGGGGAAGCCTGTACAAGTGAGCAAGATGGGTAAGACTCAGAAAGGAAGGGCACTCACAAGGCAATTTAGCATTCAGAATAACTACATCCAGGATGAATGTGCAAACATATATATGAAACAACATTAACAATAAAGGCGGTGTGGGGTAAAGCACTCAGGAGATCCACAAGGTAAGACTGAAACTCAGTAAGTTTCTTACCCACAATTGCTGTTACAGATACTGACTGCAAATACCCACATGAAGGATATGCATGCAAAGACAGGGTCTGTGGAGCTTATACCTATGGTGATATTATAAATATAACTCAAAGACAATACGCACAGTGAACAAGAATCACCACCTAGGTAGTCCGCTGTGCCCACGCATCCTGGCAATCAAACAGGAACACACAAGGCAGTAACAGCAAGGGGTAGGACTAAACACAAGCACAATAGACATGGAGCGAGGAAGGAGGAGTGCTTAACAGGAAAGGAAGAAAATCACAGGGCACACTTGGCAGAATGCAGGTAACAAACATACAAGGTAACATAAGTAAGACAGCAGAATAGAAAGACAGCAAATTAGAACTGGAACCAAGGGAATGGGAAGAAAGGCAGGGACTGGAAAGGGATATACAGAAGGGGAGGCTACAAGGGTATACTAGAATAGTGCAAGTTAAGGATTTAAGAAAACAAGGTAGCATAGACGGCAATGCTTGGGCAGGAACAAGAAGTGAGCTAAGGCTCAGGAGTCAAGGCAGCACTGCAGACAGTGCCGGTTCAGGAACAGGGAATTACCATAGGTTCAGGAGTCAAGGCAGCACCGCAGGCAGTGCCAGTTCAGGAACAGGGAATTACTAAAGCTCAGGAGTTAAGGTAGCACTGTAGGCAGTGCTAGTTCAGGAACAAGGAATTACTAAAGCTTCAGGAGTCAATGTAGCACTGCAGGCAATGCTAATTAAGGGAAACAGGGAATAGCTACAGCTCAGGAAATGAGGAGTCAAGAGAGCACTGCAAGCAGTGCAAACCAGGGACAAGAAATAGCTGAAGCCCAGGTACAGGAACAAAGAATAACTATAGCTCAGGAACTGAAGAAACAAGGTAGCACTGCAGGCAGAGCTAATTCAGGTACAAGGAATAGCTATAGCTCAGGAATACTGGGAACAAGGATTGGTCTCAATGGTATACAACTACAATGACCAACCTTGGCTTGAAGGGAGCTGGGGCTTAAAAGAGCTCACAGTAATCACATGCATCAGGTGTGAGCAGTCTAGCAGCAGCCAGCCACAGGTGAGCTGAATTCCTCCATCCATCCTTGGCCTGCAGGGGTGGAGACAAAGCAGTTAGCAAAGAATTCTAGGTAATGGCTTTTCAGGCATGAGCAGGATGGCTACCACAAAATCCAGCATCGTGTGGGAATAGATGTCAATTCCCAAATAGTGTCTAAATGGCTGGAAGTCAGTATGTACATGAACGGGAGGGTCTGGAAGCTTATTAGAACACTGGAGAGTCCCACAGTTCAGCCCCCTGGTGGTGGACACGAGAACACAGAGAGCAAGTTGTGACACCATCAAAGAAGGGGTATGTTGAAGAGCCAGGTTTTGAGGTTTCTTGCGAATATGAGGAGCAATGTTATCTGTCTGAGGTGGAGCGGAAGGTCCTTCCAGGCTCTGGGTCCGGAAGGAGAAGGAGCGGCCTCCTGATCTGGTCTTTCTGGTGAGGGGGACCACGGCGTAGGAGAGATGGGCTGATCGTAGGCTCCTTTGGGGTGTGTGGAATTTGAGTCAGCTGTTCAGGTATGCTGGCCCGGTGTCGTGGAGGGCCTTTTGACCATGGGCCAGCATCTTAAAGGTAACTCTAGCTTCGATTGGGAGCCAGTGGAGTGTGTGCAGGTGCTGGGAGATGTGGCAGTGTCTTGGCAGGTTAAGGACCAGTCTTGCAGCAGTGTTTTGGATGTTCTGTAGCTTGCGGGTGAGGTTTTTGTTTATTCTGGCATAGAGTGCATTGCTGTGGTCGAGCCTGCTGGTGACCAGGGCATGAGTGACAGTCTTTCTGTGTTCGAGGGGGATTCATTTGAAGGTCTTACGTAGTAGGCGGAGGGTGTGGAAGCAGGAGGACAAGACGGAGTTGATTGAGCGGTCCATTTTGAGCTCTGAGTCCAGAATGATTCCCAGGTAGAGTGCGTGGTTTGTGGGGGTGGGCGGGCTTCCGAGGGCAGGAGCCCACCAGGTGTCATTCCAGGCATCAGGGTTTGGGCCCATGATGAGTACTTCAGTTTTGTTGGTGTTTAATTGTAGGCAGCTGTTTTTCATCCATTTGGCGAAGGCTTCCATGCCTTCTCAAAAGTTGTGTCTCGCGGTGTTCGGTTCATTGGATAGGGAGAGGATGAGTTGAGTGTCGTCTGCGTATGACACAATGTTGAGTCCGTAGGTTGTGATGATGGGGTCGAGCGGAGCCATGTAGATGTTGAAGAGCATAAGGCTGAGAGAGGGCCCCTGGGGGACTCCGCAAGTGGTAGGTGTAGGGTGCGAGAGGAAAGGGAGGAGTCTGACCAGCTGCATTCTGCCAGAGAGGAAGGAGCAGATCCAGTCGAGGGCCTTGTCTTGGATCCCTACGTTGTGGAGTCTGGGTATCAGGGTGCAGTGAGAGACTGTGTTGAACACCGCTGAGAGGTCGAGGAGGATTAGGGCTACTGTTTCTCCTTTGTCCAGTAAGGTACAGATGTCATCTGTTGCTGCAAGGAGGGCGGTTTCCATACAGTGTTTTTTCCACTGAAGCCGGATTGGGAGGAGTCGCGTATGTTGTGCTCTTTGATGAATGTGGCGAGTTGGCTGTTGATGGATTTCTCGATGACTTTCACTGGGAATGGGAGCAGGGAGATGGGTCTGTAGTTTTTGAGGTCGGTGGGGTCCGCCAAGGGTTTCTTAAGGAGGGGGTTGATCTCAGCGTTTTTCCAGTCGTCAACTACCGAGGCGGTTGCCAGGGAGCGGTTGATGGTGTGGCAAAGCATGGGTGCGATGGTGTCAGGGGCTCTGTTGAAAATGTGTTGGGGCCCCGGAGTGGATTCACTTCATTGTCTTCAGGGTGTCTTCGGTGGTGAGGGCTGTCCAGTTTTTGATCGCTGGCTTCAGGGTGTCAGGGGTGGTTGGTGAGGGTTCAGTGTTTTGGTTGTCTTTGTCGAAGTTGTCGTAGATGCTCTTGATTTGGTGGTGGAAAAAGTTCCTGAGTTTGTCGCAGAGGTCTTGTGAGGGAGGGATGTCGGTGGACTCGCTGGTGGTTTGGGCAAACTCCTTGATGATGTTGAAGAGTTCTGAGCTGTTGTGTGCATGAGTGGAGATTCTGTCTTCAATCGCTTTTTACCTCATTTTTCTGATGAGTTGGTGCTGAGCGATGATGGCCATTCTGAAGTTGTTGTGTGCTTCTGTGGATTTGGTGTTCCTTCAGGCCTTTTCGAGGTGGCGGCAAGTGTGTCTGGACTCTCGAAGTTCGGTGATGAACCATCTAGCTTTATTGGCGAGGGTGTTGTTGTTTTTCTTGAGGGGGGCTATGGTGTTGGCGTTGTCGGAGATCCATCTGTGCGGGGTTCGGGGTGCAGTGTTGGGGTTGTCGTTTTCCATAATGGTTGGGGTGGAGTTGCTGAGTGATGAGATTAGCTGGCTGTCGGTGATTCTGGTCCAGTTTCTTTGTGGGAGCAGGTGCTGGTGTCTGTGGATGGTGGGTGTTCTGAAGGTGAAGTGGATGCATCAATGGTCAGTCCATGGGAGTTCGGTGTTGTGGCTGAAGGTGATGGAGTTTCCTGTTGTGAAGAGGGGATCGAGGGTGTGTCCTGCTGAGTGCATGGGTTTGGTCACAATCTGGCAGAGTCCAATGTTGGGGAGGTTGTTCAGGAGAGATGTGATGCTGGGGTCCAGGTGGTTGTCGAGGTGGATGTTGAGGTCTCCAAGTAGGGTAGTTGGTGGATGCGATGGCATGCGGGGAGATGATGTCCGTGATGGAGTTGGCGAAAAGTCTACGGGGCCCAGGGAGTCAGTAGATGAGGGTTCCTTAGAGGGTGGAGGTAGGACTGGCCAGTATGTTGAAGTTAAGGTGTTCCAAAAGGTCTGTGGGCTCGTCGGGGAGTGTGCTCAGGTGGAGGATGGATTTGTGAACGATGGCGACTCCTCCTCCTGGGCAGGTGGGGCGGTCTTGTATATCCTTGGGGAATGCCGATGGCGATGTCTGGTCCCGAGGTGGTGTTGTTCCAGGTTTCAGTAAAGAATGCAATGTCCGGGTGGTGCTGTCGAGGAGGTCCCAGATTTTGGTGGTGTGTTTGTGGAGGGATCGGACGTTGACCAGATGCATTGCAGGGTTTGGTTGTGCTGGGTCCGTGGTTTTGGGGGTGCTGCAGGTGTGCCGGCAGCGGTGACAGCTGAAGGGTCCGTGGGTGTCAGCTGGTGGTGCTAGCTTGCAGTTGTTGTTGCGGCCTGGGTTGAGAGTGTGGAGTGCTGCTGGGTTGTAGAGTTGGCGGTGCTGAGATCCAGGGTTCTTGGCGCTGGTCACAGTCAGGTCGCGGATGGGCGCAGACAGCCTTGCCTTTGGCGCGCCGGCGGGCACCAGTAAGTTGGGGTCGGGGAGGGCTGGAAAGCTGGGAGGCGGGAGCAGGGAGGGGTGCTGGATTGGGCAGGTCGCACTAGTCATGCTGTGGGGGGGCTGCGGGGGGCACGGGGGCAGCAGCTGCGGGGAAAAACGGGCTGAAAAAGGCAAAAAGAGAGAGAAAAGTGTAAATAAGGCAGCAAACATGGAAAAAGAGTGGAGAAAAGACACAGAGGACACAGAAGGAGAGTAAAAGGGGGAGATTGAGATGAGGGTAAAAAAACGAGTGAAAAACAGAGGAAAGGCAGAGAAGGAGAATGAAGGGGCGCTTAAAATGAGGGGAAAATGACAGAAAATGGAGGAGAGACCCAGAAGGAGAGTTAAGGGGGAGACAGAAGTGAGGGGAAAATACGAGTGAAAAAGGAGAGAAAAAGTAGAGCGAGAGAATGAAGACAGAGGTCCACTGGACCACCGGGGATGAGGCGCAAGTGAAACCTGCAGGTGGAAGAGGGCCTCGAACACCAACACTCGAGAGTGCAGGGGCTCGGGGGAAGGCCTCACTTCATAGTGGAGCTGAAAGGGACACAGAGCAATTTCACTGACAATGAGTCAGTGGTCTTGCTCGCCTGTCCCCTCATCGGCCGCCATTAAGTAGGGGTCGGAGAGGGTTGGACGGCTCGGAGGCGGGAGTGGGGAGGGGAGCTAGATTGGGCCGGTCACACTGGTCATGCTGGGGGGGAATGGCCGTGGGGGAAGCAGGGAAAATCAGGCTGAAAAAGGGAAAAGGAAAAAGGCAAAAGAGAGAGAAAAGTGCAAATAAGCCAGCAAAAGTGCAAGAAAGAGTGGAGGAAAGACACAGAGGACACAGAAGGAGAGTGAATGGGGAGATTGAGATGAGGGTAAACAACTGGTGAAAATTGGAAGAAAGGCCCAGAAGAAGAGTGAAGGCGGGAGCATGAAATGAGGGGAAAATGACAGAAAACGGAGGAAAGACCCAGTAGGAGAATAAAGGGGAGATAGAAGTGAGTGGAAAAACGAGTGAAAAAGGAGAGAAAAAGCAGTGCGAGAGAATGGAGACAGAGGTCCACTGGACCACCATCTACCAGTTCCGTCACATTGAGGACAATGTTGTAGCAACCTGCATTCGGAGCGCATCCGCAAACCACCGGGTAAGATGTCACCCTGTGCCCATGGGGCCAAATTCACAGACCTAACATAAGACAAAATCCTAACCTTACTACCATTTACTCATTTTGGTATTCACAAAAGGCACTTACTCGTTTGGAGTAAATTACTCATTTTGAGTAACTTACTCATTTTGGTATTCACAGAAGGCACGTACTCATTTTGGTATTCACAGAAGGCACTTACTCATTTTGGTATTCACAGAAGGCACTTACTCATCAATGAGTAAGTGCCTTCTGTGAATAGCAACATGAGTAAGTTGCTCAAAATGAGTAAGGTACTCATTTTGGTATTCACAGAAGACACTTACTTATCAATGAGTAAGTGCCTTCTATGAATACCAAAATGAGTAAGTTGCTAAAAATTAGTAAATTACTCAAAATTAGTAAGACACTCATTTTGGTATTCTCAGAAGGCACTTACTCATTAATGAATAACAGCCTGATTCATGTACGGGCCGTTTTGCGTGGCCCTAATAGCGAATCATAGCGACTCGCTATTGAGGACACGCAAAACGGCATTCATGTAGGAATTGCTAAATAAATAGCGATTCCTACATGATCTCTATTTGCGAGTAGGAAATTGCTACTCGCAAAAAAAGGAATAACTCCCCATTCATTCCTATGGGCCAAAAGGCCCATAGGAATGAATGGGGAGTATCCCTCATTTGCGAGTAGCAATTTGCTACTCGCAAATCAGATAGCGATTTTAAGGGTGCCAGGGGTGTCCAAAGGACACCCTGTAGCACCCCTAAAATGCACATTTGAACAGGTGTTGCGCACACACATGTCCAAAGGACATGTGTGTGTGCAACATGCAACTTAGAAAAATGCTTTTAAAAGCATTTTTCTGAGTTTTTGCTATTTACCGAGAGGTCTGACCTCTCGGTAAATAGCGGCCCAAAAGTGCAAAATCGCAAATTTTTTTTGTGTCATGAATAGCATTTGAGGAATCTCTATTAGAGATTCCTTAAATGCCATTCCTCGCAAATATGCGAATTCTTACATAGCGATTTTTGCATTTGGGATTGTGAATACCAAATGCAAAAATCGCACTCGCAAAGGGCCAGATTCTCAGAATCTGGCCCTTTTGCGAGCGCTTTTGGCTACATGAATCAGGCTGTAAGTGCCTTCTGTGAATACCAAAATGAGTAAGTGTCTTCTGTGAATACCGAAATGGTAGTCAGTTTAGGATTTTGTCTTAAGTTAGTTCTGTGAATCAGGCCCATAATGTGAAGATATTGAATGGGGAGGTGAGTTTGCAGTTTCTGTGCGATGTCACACAATGTAGTGCATCTACCCATGAGGTCTGACTAATGAAGTGTCCCAGAGGCAGTCCATCCTCCTGCGCTGGTGTCTCGTAGGGCATGTGTATAGCATCTCGGTATAAGCCCCCAAGTGCATGATGGCCTTGCCTTGTTCCATGCCGAGAACTCAGCCATTGGGGTTACCCTATTACCTCTTGGCATGCCTAACAATATAATTGCACGGGCTAAGGTGTGATATGTATAGTGAGTCACAGGCTGGGCTTGAAGCAACCGTATGCTCTTGCAATAACAGAGGACGAGGTCAGGGTGTCTTAGAGCAAGGATGAAACAAATGACGGAGAGTGTCCAAACTACAAGTAACGACCGTCCACTGCTGTGACCATGTGGTGTGGTCCTGTCAGCCAGTAAGCCACCCGTTGTAGCTGGGATTCTAAATAATAATGTTCAAGTTTAGGAGCACTAGTTCTTCCTGGTCTGATGGTGAGTATAATTTCGAAAGTTTCACCCTGCAGCGGGATCTATTCCATATAAGGTCACTGAGCAGACACTCAAGGGGATATCATGAAGTATCGCAAAGAGGGTGCACAAATTATGGGAAGTGCCCCTGGTCAGCATAAAACCCAACTGGTCGGGGAGGACCAATACAGGCATGAGAGACTGATGTGATTTGTGATTAGTTTAGCTAGAATCTTGGTGTTGACATTAATAAGGGACTGGGGTCTATACGAGTCTACTTGTGTAGTCAACTTCCTCAGTTTATGTAGGGAGATAATTAGTGCGTCGAGCATTGATTGAGGTAGAATACCTGACTCCCGAGCATCTTCAAAGACATTGTGCAGTACCGGAATGAGCAGATGATGAAACGTCTTGTAAAATTCGGCTGGGAGGCCATCTACCCCAGGGCCCTGCCAGATTGCAGTTGCATTATAGCAGAGATAATCTCCTCATCTTCGTGATGTGCAAGGAGGAATTCTCTCTGAGCATCTCCTAGCCAAGTGATGGCAGTGTCTTCAAAAGATGGGGTAAAATCCACTGATAGCTTTCTGTGCGTTTTGTATAGTTTTTTATAGAATCTTTTGAAGATGCCTACTATGTCTGAGGTGTTTCTATGTGTCTGGCCATCGTCGTCCTCTATATCTAGTATGGTATTGGCAAAGCAAGGGGGCGGGGGCAGACCGCAGAGGCCAGTGCTTCCTCGGCCTCTCTCCCTCCCCATAACGGTATGTCTGATGGTATTTCCCTCTAAATGTACACTCCCTTTCAGCCGTCTCATGGTAATCAGCGACTAGGTCACATAGGTGCGCTTCCAATTCAGGGGTAGGTGAAGTTTGAGTAGACAGTTCCATTTGTTCGATATCCAGTTCTAATTTCTGTAGTGTGGTTCGGATATCTTTTAAGACCCTCCCACTTTTGGTGATGCAGATACGGCATATGGTAACCTTAAAGGACTCTCATACCGTAGAGTGCTGTGGAACCGAGTTATCATTTTGGGGGAAGAAGTCTGATATTTCTTGCTTGAGTTTGTCTTTGAAAACGGTATCTAGTAATGTTTGTGGGTTGGGACGCCAGGAGATGTAGGGGGTCTTCATGAGGTGGTGTGAGAGTGAGGAGTACGGGAGAATGGTCCGAATATGTGCGAGAGAGGTGAGACGCACGCAACATCCAGGTTGCTAATCCTTTGTCTATTAGCCAACTATCTATGCGAGACCAAGAGGAATGAGTAGTGGAATAGCAAGAACCTTCTCGGGCTTGTGGGTGGAGAGATTTCCAAACGTCTATGAGGTTGTGTTAATCTACAATGCTTTTGAGGGCATGCTGCGCATAAGAGTAGTGGTGCGTCTATGGATGCGACCTATCCAGAATCGGGTTTATGGTAACATTGAAATCTCCCCCATATCAGGTGCGTAGAGCCTATGTCCAGTATTTTGCCCCAAAGGACATGAGAAAATTCTGGGTCATCAATATTAGGGCCATAGCAAGAGACAAGTGTGATGGATTGTACGGATAACCTTCTCCATAGGATGCAGTAGGGGCCCTGTGGGTCTCCATAAGATCCAGTAGGGGTGTAGGGGAGCGGGCTGCAAATGTGGGGGATGCAGTGGGAGCGAGATGCATTTCCTGGAGCATGGAACAGTGAATGTTGTAGCAATCTAAGTAGGATAGGATATGGTGATGTTTGCGGGGATCCCCTAAACCTCATATGTTCCATGTCAAAAAATTATATTGAAGGGAGCTGGGTCGGGACTCCATTGCATGTGTACAGAATAATGCAGATAAAGAGTGCTTATTGTGTAGTCAGAATTTTCAGCGTCGGCATGCATGTGCAAAGTGGTACAATAAAAAGTGGCGTAAAAACATTCCCCATTCCCTCCCCTGTCCCACAGCAGCATCCCAAACTTGCCGTGACTCATCCCTCCCCCTCCCCAGAAGTCCATATTCCACAGTGCCAACAGGGGATAGTGGGATCAACATTTTATCCATTTAAAGAATACAATGCTTAGGGTTTACCTGTTGGGTGGAATCTAGAGTGCGACCAGTCTCTCCTTGTCAAGGCGAGGGTGCTCGGGTGGTATTGTATAGTTTCATCTCATCACTGTGTCTGTTTCGATTCTTCATCTGGAAGATTCTGACCAGTGAGGTGCTTCGTAGCATCCATGGTGATTCGTGCAGAAGGATTCAGCTTCAGGATAGCTAGTCTTAAAGCTGGTGCAGAGGTCAGGCATCATTCTATTTCCAGCGCTGGGCACAGTTGAAGGAAAGCAGAGGTGCCTTTGCAGGATGGCAATTGTGATAAAAGTCAAGGAGCAAGTTCTTCCTTGTCTCGGTATACATTGTCAATCGTGACCTCTCAGGCTTCCCTTTGAAGTGTATGTTCTGGACTCTGCGTGTTTTCCAGTCCGTATAGTATGGGCAGAGTTACGGGGCCAGTTCAATATCCACCATGTTCTTAGGAGAATGAGTGTGTTTGCAGGGGCTCAGTGCATATTTTTACAGTTCCGGGGTCAGTCATCCTAGGGTACCGATATCGGACTTACCACCATTTTCTTCCAGGCAATGTGCGGTGGATGACCGGTCTGCGGATTGTTTGGGCAGGGTCATGAGGAAATCCTGGGCATGTTGTGGATTCATAAAGAAGTGTTGTTTTCCTTGATACGTTACTTTGAGGCAGGCCAAAAACAGCATAGCATTGGGCATGTTGAGTTGTTCTAGTTTTTTCTTTACCAGGAGGAACTTTCATCTTGAACGGCCACGGTGAAGTCGGGATAGATTGATATCTCCATCCCCACATGTTTAAGTTGTCCTTTTTCTCTAGAGAGACGGAGGGCAGTGTCCCTGTCCCGGTAAATAAGTAGCTTTGCTATTATGGGCTGAGGACGGTTACCGGGAGCAGGTGGGTTTGCCAATGAAGGGTGTGCTCATTGGACAACGAGGACTGATGAAGAAACCTCTCTGTTGAATAGCGTTATGAGGAGACACTCTACATCTTGCCAGTGGCTGTCGATTCCAGCACTCCAAGAATTCGTAGGTTATTTCTTCTTGAGCGAGATTCTAAATCTTCGTTTTTAGCAGCTATCACCTTCAGGACCCTCTCCATCTCAAGTGTGTGGCTTGTGGTGGTGCTGGAGGCATCTTCCACGTCAGATATTTGTCGTTCCGTCTTAGTTAGGTGATCTTCATGCTTCTCCACCCTGTGCGTAAGTCCATTCAGCCTATCGTTTATAGAGTCTATTTTTGATTCAATGGATGTCAGGCTCGAATGCATCACCCGCAATAATCTTTTAGATCTGCGGTAGAGGTGGTTGACGCGTCGGGTTGATCTTCATTGGGCAGTCTTGCAGATGTCGAAGTTGAGTTTTGGTGAATTCAGGGAGGGTCCTTTGTGCGACCTTGTTATTTGGGACCAGTGTCCCGTGGCGAAGGTCGCATGCTCGGCACATGGAGAGCTGGTGAGAACGAGGTCAGGCTATTCTCAATATATACTCCCTTTAGATGGTTTCAGTGGTTGTGAGTTTGTAGGGCTGACATCAGAGCACCATAGTCATTTGATTGAGTCTCAGTCCTGGACTGTTCCTTACGAGTTTTGGGGGAACCAAAGGGAGGTGCAGGCTGTCGGAGTAAGGAGGTTGGTTCTAAGGCCGATCAGGGCAAAGCCGCTTGCAAGAGAGTGAGTCCACGCGCTAGATTGGAGTCCTGAAGAGGCAGCGCTGTGTTGACCGCACCCAGTATATACCCGGGGTATAGAACTGTGGGCCACAGAGCATGGCAGGTGGCAAGTGTCAGCTCGGAGAACGCAGCAGCGGGCGATGATTGGGACAGCACCCGCAGGGCCCCAGAAAACTGGTCAGAGGGCACCTTTCGCCTTCCTCCTCAGTCCCAAGCACCCAGGGGGAGGGCAGGGTCCCGACGGAGGGTCAATTGGGCTCGCACTAGCTTTGTGAGGCACCGTTATCCTGCAATGTGGACTTTGGGATAGGAGTTCAGCGTTGTCTTTCGCAGTGTCAGCGGATCATCCCTCTCCCCAAGATCAGCAGAAGGAACAACTGAAGGGGTCGGTCGTAGTCGCACTGTGACTGTCGGGTCGTGTTTATCAGCAGCGGCAGCGTCCCAGTGACTATCGCCTGTATCCAACCTCACACTTGCTGTCAGGTCCGCAATGCCGGCATCCACAGCTGTTCAGGTCACCCAGTATGGCCCACCAGGCCGCAGTCATTCGTACCCAGGAAGGAGGTGCAGCACCGCCCCGTAAGGCCAGCGCAGGTAAGCCAGGCCTCATAGTGGTGTGAGTGCTTCAGCGGCCGCGGGGGTATCTGCAAACAGAGCAGCTCAATCACCGCCTTAGCCTGTCTACTTCTCCTCCTGTAGCACCAGCTTTTCGGCATCCACACATGCCCCGCAGCCTAATCAGGTATGGCAGGCCACGGCATCCCGTCAGAGGGTGGCAGTTCCGGCCTCCGCAAGAGAAGGTAGCGGCTCCTAAAGTCAGTGGCAACATAAGCCCAACAGGGGCTCCGTCAGCGTAGGGTCAGCAATGGGATCTGTGGCCTCTGTGGCCTTGATTCTGACCCGTGGAGAGCGCCAGTGTCCCGGCTCGATCACCGGTAGGACGCAGCTGCTATTTTGCTTGCTCTGCCAGGTGGAAGAGAAGGTCGCATTTTTCAGGTTCAGGGCAGGGGTGCGAGCGGCAAAGTAGTGCACCGGGTGCTTTGCGGCTGTGGCGATCAGATAGAACCGTTCATTTGCTTGTTAGGTGGGAAATGAAGAGGATACTCAGTGAATAGGCTCCCGAGCGGCAAGAGCCTCATGTAAGTGCGGCCATCTTGCTTGACACCCTCTAGCGCCCCCCCATCTATCTAGTTCTTTCTCCTGACAAGAGATGTGATTGGGGCTTATTTTCCAGGCATTATTTACAGATCATATCCATGGACAATACTCTATCATCATGGTTTGGGGCCCCCTCCCAGAAATTGTTGATGCCCAATAGTAAAATGCAAGCTAATTGCATGGCAACTAGAATGCAAAGTTAATGCATTGTAGTAAATAGCTATCGCTGAGGTTGTTTCTCTTCGCTGGTCAGAACTCAAAGAAGTTAATGGGAGCTGGTGTTGAAGTCTTTGTGTCCCTGAGACTTTAGAACAGGAGGCACACTCTGCTTTAAGCCCTTAGAGATCTTCTTCAAGCAGGATACATAGCACATAGCAAAGTATTTGACATCTCCCTGGCAGAAACAGCCACTGCAGGTGACCCCAAACAGCACACAGGAAAGAGGCAGTACTTCTCCTTCAGCTTTCCCATTTCTTCTCCTTGGCAAAGGTTCCTCTTGAGTCCAGAAGTAATCTAAAGTTCTGGGGTCTGGCTCCCAATATTTATATTCCATTTCTCTTCATTCTCTTGTGGCAGAGAAGCTTTGTGCTCAGTCAAAACCAGTTCTATCTTCTCTGGTCCAGCTTCCTGGCAGGATGTGGAGACAACATTGTCCAAGGCAGAACAGGTCTATTCAGGTGCAAGGAAATCTCTCCCCCTACTCTAAATGCAGCCCAGGTCTATTTAGCCCAACCCTGACTTATTCAGGAAAGGCGGGAAAACACTTCAACCCCCCAGTGACTGTCTGAGAGAATACAAATCCCAAGCCACTTTCACTCCAAAGCCAGAGAGTCAATCCACAAAGCAGCTGAGGCACACAGGATGGTTAAGCAAGAACATACCTTCTTTCTAAAGGTGGCATTTTGAAATAAACAGTACAAAAATCATCTTTACTAAAAGGTGCATTTTTATAGTGTGAGTTCAGGCATGCTAAACTCTATCTTTTTATC
This sequence comes from Lissotriton helveticus, assembly GCF_964261635.1. Taxonomy (NCBI): domain Eukaryota; kingdom Metazoa; phylum Chordata; class Amphibia; order Caudata; family Salamandridae; genus Lissotriton; species Lissotriton helveticus. The sequence continues at coordinate 215,509,823 of NC_136060.1, read as the reverse complement.
TTGCCCCAATGCAAAGTAATACATATAAGATGTTATAAATAAACTCCCATTCTATCCTATGGGACAGATATCCTTTCAATAGTGAAGAACAATGTTTGCAGTATTTCACTAAGAGGACATGCCACACACATCAGGGCATGTCCTACCTTTCACATGCACTGCACCCTGCCCACAGGGGTACCTTGGGGCACCTTGGGGCTACAATAGGGGTCACTCACATTTCATAAAAGGGAAGGTTATGGCCTAGCAAGTGGGTGCACTTGACAGGTCGACATGGCAGTAGAAACTGCACGCAGACAGTGCTGTGGCAGGTCTGAGAACCGTTTGCAAGGCTACTTGTGTGGGTGGCACAATCAGTGCCTCAGGCCCACCTGCAGCATTTGATTTGGAGGCCCTTGGCACACAGAGTGCACTGTACTAGGGGCTTAGTAGTACATCAAAGAAGCCAGTCATGGAAACACCAATCCATAATAACAACTCACACAGAAAACATATGCAGTTTAGCATTGTTCAACAGTGGAAAAGTGCCTATAGTCCAGAAACCAACAAAAACAGGAGGACCAAAAGCAAAATGTCTGGGGATAAACTCTCTGAAAATGCCAGGTCTAACAGTTGTCATCAAGGATGGCTGCTTTTTACGTGAAGTGTGGGTCAAGCATTTCTGGTCATCATGGATAATCTCTGTTGGTGCAAAGAGCAGGTCCCACTGGAGCTCTGCCTTGGACATCATCACAGGTGGTCGGTTTTTGATGTAAAGTGGTCTGTTCACTGTTGCAAGGAGCACAACACATCTGTATCTACACCTTTTTTCAGGAGGAGCTATTACTGATGTAAGCCAAAGGTCCAAGACCTGGGATGCACCTCTTTGGGCTCAGGACTCACTCTACCAGAGGCCAGCAGCAGGGCTCAGGCAAGTCCAGAATGTCCAGTTGGTGCAGGGAAACTGAGCAGTTACAGGGAACACTCTAGAAGCTTGCTGTGTGCCTGGAGCTCAAACAGGAGGTCATCCACCTGACACTTGGAGTTATTTTTTGTAGCCTGGTATTAAGGCATGCATGTCTAATCTTCCTTAGACAGACAGCAAGGCAGTCCTTCTGGGAACAGGGCAGTCCTTCTGGGAACAGGACAGTCCTTCTTTTAAAGCTTCCACAGGCTCAGGAGTGTTCTGATGAAAGGTTCTAAAGATACCACATTTATGTCCAGTGTCAGTCTTTGAGTGGAGGAATTCCGTGATCTACCTGCATAACTGGATCTGGTTAGTTCTTTCCCTTCACCTTTTCCTGGCACCAAGCTATCTAGGGAGACAAAGGCATGGGCAGGCCTGGTGTCAGGTTCCATTGTTTGTGCTGCAGGCAGAGAGATTTGAAGTGTGATAAAAGTGGATACAGCTCCTTCCCAGCCATTCCATTAGGAAGACCCTCTCCGCTCACATTTAGGCTTCTTTTGTCTCAATATCTAGCAGCAAATCACAACCCACAAGAGCAGAGAAATTCACAGTCAGTTGACTCAGGACACTTTACAAACAGCACATTTGTTTTGAGGAGTAACATTCTAACCTTCTAAAAGTGACATTGTTTAAATATTGGCTAAAAATCTGACATCACTTTAAAGAGGATTTTGAATTTAAATTTATTAGAGTGAAAATAGCATATATATTTCTACTCCCTATCTGAAGTTAGCACTTATTAAGTGTAATTTGATTACCCCATGTAAGCCTATGGGAGAGCTAGGCCATATAACAGTGAAACAGGACATGTATAACTTAACCCCCCCATGTCCTACCCTGGGGAGTTTAGAGACTACCTGGTCGTCACTTATACGTTTTAAAAGGTAAGGTTTAGGCCTGACAGAAGTTTTATTTTTCCAGGTCAAAATGGCACTTTATAATTGAATTACAAGCGGCACAATGAGTACTGCTGCCCAATAGTTCCAGTTAAGCTACAAACCCAGGGTACAGGTAGTATAATTTACTACATACCTACTGTTGTGTAGCATTTTAGAATCCAAGCATAATTTACCGATTCATGCCCTTATATAGGTATAATTCACATTGCCCTTATATAGACATAGAAATCATACTCATATTTAGACATAACCCATCCAGTCCAAATACAGGCATGGCTACTTCCACTAGTTCCAAAAAGCCACAACGATTTGTTGGGGAACTCGACTTCAGCAGTCAGGGATATCCCCTTGCTTGAATATTGATTTGTCCTAGAAATCATGGAGTTTTCAAAGAACTACCATTCCCTTGGGGTTCATTGATGACGTTATTATGTCCGACTTTATGTCAAACCAGGCACCTTCAAGGTATAAATATGCCTACACTTGCCCTAGCAAACAGACGGTGGTTTGGAGCAGCTCGACTATCTACTTGCCCAATGCAGCTCGCTACAGCAAGTGCCGAAGGAAGCCGGCCCTCCAGCTGACGAACTGATCAAGAGGCTGCCTTTCTCCCGGCGAGAATCCAGCTCCAGTGTTTCCAAGCTCCCCTCGCGGGGTGTTGGGAAATCGAGTCCCGAGACAGAGATACCAGACCTCCTTCATTTTAAAACCAAGGTAAGGAGCTGATTAGACCCTAAGAGAAATCTTGGTTAGATTCTTGGCAAAGAAAAACTAAACCTATGCTACACCTCACTTACTTCTTCTCTCGTACTAGACTTAGGTTAGGTACATTGGGGTAGGCGTATTTTAGAAGCACCAGTTGAGTACTTTTTAGCCGTTGTTATTTATGTATGTATTTATCTATGGTTTAGAAACCATAGATTTTACAGTATTATTTTATAATACTCTTCTTACTGTATGCATTATACTTTGCAACCAGTATTACGATTGTAGCAGTTCACTTTACCTGCTTGAGAAAGAAGACTGTTCAACAAACCCTTTTAATTGAAAATGCATGTCTCTCTATTTCTCTGCACATCTGATGAAACGAAGCATGCACGATTGACTGAGTAAAATATCTATCTATTGTTTCCACGACTCTGAAGATCAGTTTTATTCTTGGGGAAACAAAGTTGTCATGTTTATGTGGTTGTCAGAAAGTAATCCCTTCTTGTTTATTCGAGAACGTTTCTAGTGACCTCTGAGCCAGCTGGCACTCACAATTAAGTCTAATATATCCAATAGAGACCTAGTTGACCTAAGTCCCAAGTCAAATATATAGGATATATTATTCCAACGCGCAGAGCCTATTGGGAATATAGGAACTACACTACACTACAAGAAAAATAAATGTCCCAATTATGTCTGACAACAATTTACCACACACATTTTAGCATTAGTTAGAAGGGGAAGAGGGCACAGAGTCCTAAAAACTGCAAAAAAGAGTTCAGCGAAGGCAGGCAGAGTAATATAAAAATCTAGTGTGAACCTGCAGGAAGGGCCAGGTACAACAGTTACACCTTACTGGAGTTTAAATTAGATGTGACATCACAGACAGAGCTTTAGGTGATTTCCATAATATTAATAATAGGGCATTGTCAGGTCACATCTAAACGAGATCTTGTAATTCTGCATGCATATATATTGAATTAATGACATGTAAAAATATAACTAAAATTATTTTGATCAAATCAGTTCCCTTAAATGTTGATAAAGATAGCTCCTAATACTAGCGTTATATTATTACATTGATAATACAAATTTTAAAGGACACTTGACTTGTGACCATTAATGATTCACGGCCAACTTCACACAAGAAAGAAGGACACATGGAGAAGAAACAACATTTACCTCAATTCCTATTTTAAAAGTAACCCAGTGAGTGTGAGGGGTTTTGCGTTAACACGTAAACCGTTTAATTCTAACTCTTAATCACAATGATATCTTTCCTAACCGGCAAGCCTGAAAAGCGTCACTTCTGTTACGAGAATAGAATAAAAGATTCGGCCATTTTACACTAAAGAGCACGAGGTTTCGTGCAAGAAGACAGGGGTCGGTTTCATCCCCTGTAAAAATCGAGATGCAGACATAGTAAAGGGATGAAGGATTTACACAAGACCAGCAGGGATTCAATTTGGATTTATTCTAGCTCTGTTTACTTACATTTTAATTTGTATTCCTTTGAGGTATGTTATAAAACATTTTTTAAATTCTGAAAACACTTTACAGATTCCTAATACCATAATTCAGCTGTAATGTGTACATGATCCAGGCTTTTGCAAGTTCCTATAAATGGATATCACGCAAGTGTCATTAGAGCACAGGTACAGCAATGCAAATTAGGTAATTACTCACAAGTGCCACATATAATTATTGAGTCCGCATTTAAGAATTAATATCACTCGACCATTTCAGGTTATGTTCATCATTTGTTCTAATCTGATAGCGGACTGTCGTTGAATTCACGTGCCCCCCACATTTCCATACAAACGTTTAGGCGCTACAATGTAGAGACCCTGACAACTGTAGCTCCACCAAACCTCTTCTCGCCTTGTCTATGTTTTGGTTTCATAAGTTTAAGTCTCCAACAAATCCTGATACGAGCTTGGAATTCCTGGTTCGACCGATTATTGTGAAAAGATGCTCACATTTTCTCTACAATTATATGAGGAAGTATACCTTGAAAAAAAATGTTGAATATTTCATAACTAAAAGTAAAGCTATGAAGCGATGACGTGATATCGCTGCATTGTTTATATAGTGCTGAGCTGGAAGCTTTAGATTTTGAGACCAGCATTATTGAAGTGATCTGTGTATAGCAGGAGATAGGAGGGTGCTTAGGACAGATGCCCATGCCATCCACCTGTTCAGTGCACCAGAAAATATAGAATGTGTCAGACTTATGCAGCAATGCCACAGGAGTTTACAGCAAGGTTCCTCTTTGGCCATTTTCTTTTCCTTATAATGTTATCCTGTGAGGGACTGAATATTTTAGAAGAAGCCTTTAAAGTATTGTTACGTATTGGATTCTTCAGCCAGTAACCGATGGATACTTTTCTCATCAATAACTCTGGTGTGGTGTGCTATATTTTAATAAAAATGTCATTACAAATTGTAAGCTGGCTTTTCTATTCATCACCACTTTCACTTTCTGCAATATATTCGTATATAGCACCACCTAAAAACACGTTTCAAAGTCTCACAGTTTGTTGCTGTCTTGCTGTCCTTAACAGCACAACTGTGCTTGGTTCATTTCGGTATAGATAAGAGTAGACAAAGTGTAACATTTGGAACATATAAATTGTTCAAAATCTGGAAGTCTGTAATGTACGCAAACCTAGGATTGGGAAACAGTTGTAGTTTAATTACTTTTTTTATGATACAGGTAATTTGCACCTATGCTGAGTCAAATGTATGGTTCTAATAGAGATGCCTCGGACTCCCTAGACATATAAATGGATTACTCATTGTGCTAAAGTAGTTGACATTGCCATGTGTTTTCAAGAGTTCCTGTTGATCCCAATGTTTGAGGGGAGTTTTCAATTAATGAAAATAATGCACATACCAAAAGTTCTCACCTAACTACATGTTTTGCCCTTTGACTTTAGAAATGAAAAAAGATTGTTGTTTCTTAAACCGCGAGATATTCATTATAATGGTTTGCACAATTATAGCTACAATGTGTAGCAGTTTCACCTCCACAAGCTATATTTTCCTGGGTTCTGTCAGATTGCAATGACTCTGTTGACTTGGAAATAATTAATCTTGTTATTCCTTGTGGTAGGTTCAGGCTCTAAATAGCCCAATCGTCAGCTGCTGTTAGAGTTCTTTTCTTTAATCTCAGAGTTCATATCATTATCCCTTTCGTAAATCATGAGCAATCTATGATGTAGTCTTTACATTTAGTCTTTACAGTTGAAACAAGTTTGATCCCAGTATGGCCTCTCTGCCCAGGCCGTTTTCAAGGCTGCTAAATGATTCAAATGCAACAGCTTTATATTACATATATCTGAATCACTGAAAAAAACAGAAAGGTTTAAAGTGACGTTTTAATTAGGTGAAATATTCAGTAACAACGTAACTGTTTAAACCTAAAAAAAAAACGCAGAAAGACACCAGTTATAGTTATCTCAATTAACCATGACTCGAGCCCTAAGGTAAGTATAACTCATGCCCACACCATGCACAGTTTCCGCATCATTAATGTCATTACATATGTTGTAGTGATATTATCAAGGATGTCATGGAAGATGTTGCGATTGATAAAATATGTGGGGAAACTAACAGTGCATGTCAAGGGTACAAATTATAGTTATTAGGGCATGAGGTATAGTTACTTGAGATGACTATAACTATAACAGGGGATTTTTTGTTTTGTTTTTAGGTTAAAATGTTTAGTTTACACTGAACATTTCACCTAACTATAATGTTACATTAGCCTTTGTTTTTTTCAGTGAATTTCTTTTTTTTATACCCTAATGTAATATTTTTTTAGCATACGTAGTCCCAATCCACACGGAGACAGCCAAACCAAATCCATGCTGCACATGACATTTTGTTGTGAGCAGCGTGGGCTTGGCTGTAGGGAACGCCGCTGCAATAAACTCCCCAGAGGCAGCCAACCACAACCTGCATGTTGCCTTCGATTGTGTGTGGGTTTGATCACAGGGTATGGTTGCAGCCTGGCCCTGAAGCCAACTCCCCAGAGGCAGCAAACCCAACATTGTGCTAGGCTTTAGGACGTGTACTGCATGACTTACTACATGGCTTGGCCTGCCGCCAGGCCCTGTGGCCAACCTGCCAGCAGGAAGCCAACCCTACACCACGTGAAGCCTCTAGCCTGCATGTTGGTAGGTGGGCCGTCGGGCCCTGGGACACTATATCCTGGGGACAAAACATATGTATTGAGGGGGTGGGGTGTGCAGCCCCTGCCTTAAGCATTGAATGGCCCAAGGGACCCTTACCCCAGGGGCTACAGTCCAATAAAAAGAAGAGGGGGCCACAGGGCCCCCTTCCCTGAGCCTAATTAATTCTGAGGAGCCCATCCTCCAGGGTCGTTCTTGAATTTTAAAGGGGAGGGGGTCATGTGGGCCCCCCTCCCTGACCGTCATTAGGACCAGGGGACCCCAACTCTCAAGGCTGCATTTTGTTTAAAGGGGGAGAAGGGAGGCCATGTGGCCTTGTTCTCTAGCCTATTATGGTCCTGAAGTCCGCATCCTCCAGGGCGTATATCTTTATTAAAAGGGGAAGGGGGCATGAGTCTATTATAACCCCAAGGATTCAGCCCTCAATGCTGTAACTTATATTAAAGAGAAGGGGGCATGCAACCCCCCTCCCTGAGCCATATTCAGCCTCAGGTACACATCCCCAGCATTATGTAAAGATTGATGCCACAGTGCCCATTTATGGCACCCAACATGCACAATATTAGGGTCCACAGGGGGGAGCTCTAGAGCCCCTTATCCCCAGCAATCTCCCTGCATGCAAGGGGAGCCAGCAGTGCTCCTACCTAGAGGGAGCAGCTAGTTATGCTGCTCCCTCCTCCTCAAGTCTGCTCCCAGCTGGCGTAACCAATTTTAAAAATCTGCCCTCTGGTAGCAGACTTTATGTTTGCTTCAATTTGGCAGGAAAATTAAAAATGCTTCCGCTAGGACGAAGCAAACACAAGTTCCATGCCTGCGCTTACATGGGCAGGGAAACTACTGTCCTGGGGGTGAGCTTCTCTTTTTATCCTGCAAGACTGCCGCAGGATCACGGCAAAACGTGCTGTTTCTTTTTCAATCTTGACCCCAGGTGGGTCTCTCTGTGTCCAACAATTATCACTTATTTCATTTTTTACATATTTAGGGCAGGGAATTAAGTCCCATAGTCCAATGATGGCTGCCAGCAACATTTCGTCTGATGTTGCTGGCATCCAATCATATCGCTCACAGACCCACAGGTGCGAAAAGGAAAAAAAAAGCTCCCTGGGTCAATCAGAATGCTCTACTTTTTTACTTTTGCTCCTGCAAGACTTTGCATTCCTCTTGCAGACCTCAACCATCCAGACAATAAATATTTTCAAACCTTTCTTTTTAAAAAACTACTGAACCGATGTATACTAAATCACAATATGTGTACCAAGGACTAGCATCCTGCCAAATTGAGTGTGATTCTGTTCAGCAGTTTGAGCTGTAGCTTTGCTTAAAGAAATTTGTTGAAAATCATTGGGATTTAGCATTTTGAGAGCAGCCTTTTTTACTTGGCCCCACTAGTTACGGATCACCCAAAAACTTTCCAAGCCCAAACCAGGCAAAGAAGAGCACTTTTTTTTAAAGTTTCACTTGTAATGTAAAATAGTATGCACAATTTGAGCTTTGTGCATCAATTTTCACTTCTTTTGGCTCTTTACTGGGAGGCTTCTCCATTCGCACCTTCCCAAGTTTTTCCTAGTATAAATAGGGAAATCTTCTCAATGTTTATTTATTCCTGAACAACTTCTAGTTTCAACTCAGGAGTAAACTGGTATTTGTGTCTGAACTGGTATTCATACAGGACTCAGAATGGGGATCTTAGGACTCCATTTTGAAATGAGCAGATTTCTACCCAATATTCACACCAACGTTTAGTTATAGAGTTAGCAACAACGGGGTGATTAAGAATTCCACCTGGTTAGAAAAAGATCTAGTTTTAGGGGTTTAGAGTAATACCATGAGGAATAGGCCATCTTTGCACTAATGCCTTAATTGGTTGCCTAGCATTTAAACAAAAGATTTTGGCTACAATCAGAAAAGATTCCCTTCTTTTGTTGACGGGAAATATTTTACTTCCAGTACATTTATTTTTTATAGGGTGCTCTTTGAATCTCCCATTACCACCACGGAGGACCTCCTTATCATAGGTATTCGGAGACCATTTTGCCTCACAACAGACCAACTTTGCCAAGCTTTTTTTTTGATGAACCCCTCCTGCTCCACATTGTGTGCCTGCGGCTTGCATTGTGCTCCCTGCTTCAGTGCAGTAGCTGGGGCAGGGAGTGGACTAGTTCAATGTGAGGCGCGCCGGGGTGACTGCGATGTCACACTATTTACTGGTTCTCCCAGTGCGCATGTGAGAATGCGCATTGAATCAGTATTAGCATGCTACATATGTTGGTTGCTTCCACTAGTGCAACCTCAGTTAAAACATGGAGCCTGTTCCTGGCACATAGGCTCTGCTGGAGGAAGAGGCGGTTCCGACTGTGTCAAGATCACACCTCCAAAATGTTATTGATGCGGCAGCAGTGTCTGCATTGTCCCAGCCATCTGCAAAGAAACAAAAAACAATGGTTGAGGAAGAGGAGAAGGCAGATTCTGCATCTATAAGGCAGATATACTCAAGGGGCACAGTTTTCAGAAATATTGAATTCTAATTTTTTTTCTCGTGAAATATTCTTTGCCCAGTATACTGCTCCCCCTTCTGATGATCTTCCTATGCATGATGTGATAGTCATTGGTCCCCAAGGAAAAAAAGAGATTTACAAAACATATTTTCCACATTTTGTTTTTAAATGCTATCTTCTGGAAGGTTATGAGGAGCGGTACCCTCAGGTGCCATAAGTGAATACTATCTTTGCCAGAATAGCATTTGATTCTTTTCTGGTGTCTGAGGAGTTATCCCTGATGACTTCACCAGATAATAAAGTGAAGGGTTCTAACTTTGCCCTAAGTGCAGCAACCTATGCAGCCTATTCTTCTTAAAAACTTTCAAAAGACTTTCAGCTCCATTTTGATTATCTCCAGGAACAAAAGGATCCCACAGAGAGGTATTTGCCAATATGGAAGTTTTGGCCCAATTGATGTCTCCTTTGATTTTCTTTGGTCTTCTTCAACGTCGATAGTGGCATCCATTGCAGCTCATCGCCTTTTGTGGCTAAAGATGTGGAAGTTGGAGAAAGCTCAAAAGTATCTCCCTTTAAAGCTCCCATCTTCAGGATTTTATATTTGGGTACATCCTCACGGGTAACTATGATGACAAGGTCTTTCATGGGCGTTATGAATGAGTTACTTACCAGTGATTTACATTACCCTTAGGAAGTCCTCCTCGTCATAGTAGGGCTCACACCCTCCCTCATTTCCGGGATACAATTCTTCATGCTTGAAAACTGCAGGAACTAGGGCAGGAGAGGCGAAATTTCTTTTTTTTTTTAAAGTTTAGTGAAGCAGCTCTGCCAGGAGGCAGATTGGCCTCACGGATAACTATCACGAGGAGGACTTCCTAAGAGTAGTGAAGATTACTGGTTTTATTTATTTATTTATTTATTTATTTTGAAGATTTTATATAGCCCGAACAAGACTCATGCGAGTATCAGATCACTTTACAAGTCAAAGTAGACGGTGTGATATAGTCTACCACGAATAAAGTGAGTAGGTTATAATAGTACTAAATCTAGAGAATACAGTGCTAAGCTAGCTCAAACAATATAAACAGCAGGATGAATATGAGCACAAGACACAGCAAGAATTGAATAGACAAATAGTTCACGTGAATTTAGCCATGAGGATAGCTTTCAGTTCTCTTTTGAAGGAGCCGGAGGAAGGGTTAATTCGTGTTTCACTGGGCAAGGCATTCCATATCCTAGGAGCCATACTAGAAAAGGACCGGTTATACGTTTTTTCTTGGCAAATTGTTGAGGTTGTAGAAGAAGAGTCTTGGCAGAGATCTGGAAGATCTGCTGCCCGCTGAGAGCACCAGTGTCTGAGCTAGGTATAGTGGGGCTTTGTGGTTAAGGGCCTTGTGCGTCATACATGTGATTTTTAAATGTATTCTGGTTTCAAACATAAGCCAGTTGAGGGCTCTCAAGTCTGGGGATATATGAGTGTTTCTCTTAGAGCCAGTGATGAGTCTCGCCGCTGAGTTGATCGTGGCACTTAGCGGGCTGTCGAAGAACTTGGAGGCCGCATAAGGTTACTGCTCCATATTACACACGGGGGATAACTAGAGCTTGCACAGCTTGTTTGAAATCATGGGCGGGCAGATAGGGTTTCAGTTTTTTCTGGGTCTTTAGGTGGAAATTGGCTCCTTTTGTAGAGGGGCTGATGTGTTTCTGCATCTTGAGTTGATTGTCCAGCGTTACCCCAAGAGATTTTGCTGAGTCAACTATGAGTGGTTGACCATTGAGAGCTGTTAGGTGCTTCATCCAGTCCAGGATGGAGTGAGTTTTGTTAGGAGGGGCGATTAAGAGGAATTCCATTTTGAGGGCGTTAAGTTTCAAATGGTTTTCGGCCAGCCAAGTTTGGGTTTTTGAAGTGTGGTGTTGAGTGATTTGATGTCCTCCAGGGAGTGGATCTTGATGTATATTTGGGTGTCATCCGCATACATGTGGAAGTGTATCTTGGAGAGGCTGAGAAGATCAGTAAGACGTTCCATGAAGAGGTTGAACAGAGTTGTAGAGAGGGTAGAGCCTTGTGGAACTCCCAGTGTGACTTGTGCGGGGATTGGTTGACCTTGAATCTTTGGGATCTATTTTGGAGGAAAGAGGTGAACCAGTTGAAAACATTTCCAGACAAACCCATTCTGTGTTTCAGGGGGAAACATCCTTTACAACGTAGTGTTTACACCGCGGGGCCTTTACGACGAGCCATCACAACGCAAGTCATTACTACGACTTGCGCTGGATGGCGCTCTTGCTCAAGGAATAGTTTAATTTTCTATTCCAACACCTTTCCTACTGTTACGTGGGCTGGAGTTGGAAAGAAAAATTAAAATAATCCTTAATCCAGCGCCCTCCAACGCAAGTCGTTGTAACGACTTGCGTTGTGATAACTGCGTTGTAATGGTAGCGCGGTGTAAACACCGCGTCGTAATGACATGACGCTTCAGGAGATCCTGCAAGTTTTCATGTTTGACGGTGTCAAAAGCAGATGGCAGGTCGAGTAGGATTAGAATACAGGCTTCATTTTGGTCTAAGATTTTCAGAGCGTCATCTAATACATGTATCATGGCTGATTCTGTGCTGTGCTCTGAAGCCGTATTGAAATTTTTTCAGCAGGTTGAATCAATCAATGTGACTGTTCAGTTGCATGTTGACGCATTTTTCCAGGAGTTTGGCTAACATAGGGATGTTCGAGATCGGGCGATAGTTATTAGGGTCCTTGGGGTCCGCTGTGGTTTCCTTTAGGATAGGCGAGACCTGTCCAGTTTTCAGGATGTCTGGAATGGATCCTTAAAGAAGGGATGTGTTAATGATCTTGGTCCAGAGGGGTAGTAAAAGAGGAATGAAGTATTTTATGTAGTTCACGGAGAGCGGGTCTGAGAAGTGATTGGAGGGTTTCAGTGCATTTAGCGTCTTTAGTATGGTATCTTCACTGTAAGTGTTGAAGTGGAACCAGGATGCATTGTTTTTTTGTTTAAATAATGGAAGGTCATTAGCTGGGGAGACAGCTAGGGGCAATGATGAGCTGTCTTTTGAGTCTGAGATGGAAATTAGGTCCATGAGTAAATCTGATATAATGGATTCTGTCTTAGCGGCAAAGTAGGAGGCAAATTCATCACAGTTCGGAATAGAAAGAGGGTTGTGAATGTGGACATTGGGTAGGCTTTTGGTTTGGGCTTTGATCAGATTGAATAGTTTCTTGGGGCGGTTCTTGGCTAGGTCTAGTTGAGACCTGAAGAAATCGGTTTTGGATTTTCTGATTTTTCTAAAGAATGTGTTTCTAGATTTTCTTAGAAGTTTGAGGAGGTCTGTAGAGGATGTAGCTCTCTAACGATGTTCAATTACTCTAAGAGAGCGTCTGTCATCATTTAGCCTCCCATCGTGCCATCGTTTAGAGTCTTTTGAGGAGGTTCTTTTCAGTTGCAATGGGGCAATTTTGTCTAGGAGGTTGTTTATGGAGTAACTAATTCATTACGTGGGACAGAGGGCCTGATTTAGAACTCAGTGGTGGGGAACACTCCATTTCAACATGACAAATATCCCATCCGACATATTACAATCACATCCTATCCTATGGGGATCGCAATATGGCAGACAGCATATCCGTCACGTTTGTGACGGAGTATTCCCTCCGCTGACTTATAAATCAGGCCCTATGTCTAGCAATGGGGCACAAGATGCAGCCGTTTAATCAACATACAAAAAAAAGTAATCAAGTCAATGAGATATAACATTCTAGCTATAGATATACTCATCAGTATGCTATTGGATCTGTAGGGAATATTTAAAAGTATACAAACTTCTAAATAAATAGTTTTGTTTGCTGTAGGTAGAATAGATGTATGATGTATTCAGAATATCTGTAGAGGAAATATAAAATAAATAACATGGAGTCTCATATTTCATACTTCATACAGATATGTATTGCATTTTGGCGGAATGTGGGCCCCCTGAAGGGTTGGGGCTCTGGAGGGTTGGGGTCCCTCTAAGCAACAGGGGCCTTATCTGCGCCCCTATTCTCTCCAAGATAAAAATGCCACCTGGACTGGGCTTGCTACAGGCTCACGTCCAGAAAATTATGAAAATCGTTCAAGTATATCAATGCCCTCAGTGGCCAAATGTGTCTGATATCCACTCTAGCTCTTCACACATCTGCATGCAGACATCCAGATCACTCTACCATTTATGACTACTGGCATACTGTAACATTAACATTTAGACAGTGTGCAATCATCCTTGGGTGCCTTGGTGCTTAATATAAAGTGTGTGTTTCCCAACTCAGTTGCACTGATTTTCCCAACTCAATGGCACTATAATAATAATATAAATCTTTATTCGGCTTATTCACGGTGGAAAAACCATAAAAGTACACAAAAATATCAAAACACAGTAAAATTAAACATGTTACATATACTTCTGATAAAATTCATTTCGCAATTAAAAAGAGAAAAATTAGTCAAGAAATGTGCAAGATACCGCTTATGCTCAAACTGACAGGATTGTTAGAGATTCTTTCTATGTTTCATAATACACTTTAAGAAACTACTAATAAAGTAACAGACATTCGGTGTTTCCAACATTTGCAGTCTTAAAAGAGCGGGTCTGCACTGTCTCAGCCCCCAAGATTTTAATATTGGTAAAAGCCAGATCTTTCTGTGGGGTTGGTGATATTTACAAAGTAGGATCACGTGCAGATTCGACTGCGTCGATGTACCGTCACAGGGACACGGCGGGAGTGTGGCTTCCCAGCAATTTTGTGAGGGAAAGGTGACCATTCTAAAGAAAATATTTAGCCTGAATCTTGTAATAAGCATTCTCTCGTAAGTTGATATTTGGAGTTCTAAGTACGGGTGAATGACAAAGGCTATTTGTATCATGTTTGAATGAATCACTGCCGTTTTTGTGGAGTTGGATGCGAGTCTTAACGATTCCAAATGACATAAGGCTCGGCGTTTAAGATCTTTTTTTGGAATGACCGTTATAGTTGTCGGGTCTGTATAGTAGTTCTCAGAGCCTAAATCTGTAAAAAAGTTCCTGACATATAAAAGCCACTTTATTTTTGCAGAGTTGTCCATATTCATTGCATCTGTGATAATGGCTTGAGTCAGAGCATTTTTGTTTGATTTCCAAATGCGGCGCCACAACATCAGAGGTTCAATTTTAATTAAATCCTCTAAATAGGGTATGGCTAGTTCTAGGTGCATTGCGTAAATTGAGGTGCCTTTGGGGGTAGCTAATAAAAATCTTAAAAATGTGTTTTCCACCCTTTGAATAGGGCTGACGTCTATGTACCCCCAGACTCCTGCACCATATGTGGCTATTGCCAGGCATTTGGCATTATAAATCTTAAGGAGCTCTATTGGCGGTCTCTTGCCTAATTTCTGGGAAAAAGTTATTAGTGCTGCAATTGATCTCCTGAATAAAAGTGCCCTAGTGCTCACTGCTTGCTTCCAAGAGAGTTGGTCATCTATCATAACCCCCAAGTAGGGATAATGTGGGGTAGATTCGAGCTTTTGATTGTTAAGGACTATAGGGTAGGTTTTTTTTCGGTGTCTGCCAACTGTCATTACGAACGTTTTTTTCACGTTCACCTTTAAATCTAGGTTGCCCATAAAGGACGTGTATCTGTTCACTGCTTTTTGAAGCTCTTTGGGTGTACGTGCTAAAATAACGGCGTCATCCGCGTAGAGCAGGGCTGGGATCAGGCGACGGTTTATGCGTGGGAGGTCCTGGGCCCCCCCCAACATCTCCCCCTCCAAGCCATTGGTATAGAGTGAGAAGAGGAAGGGGGCCAGGACACATCCCTGCCTAACCCCACGCCCTACACCAAACGGAGACGTCAGCTCACCATTGACGCCAAAGCGTACTCTGGCTGTGGCCCCAGTGTAGAGCTCTTTGAGAAAATCTAAAAGGGGTGGATCTATTCCCAATTGAGCTAAGACCCTCCACAGCTTTCTGTGCGACACGCAGTCGAAAGCTGCGGAGAGGTCAACAAAGGCCATATAAATCTTGGTGTGAATGGCCTGTGTGTATTTCCCCATTATTAGAGTAAGATTGAGGACCTGCTCTAGGGTACCAAATCCTTCTCGGAATCCAAATTGGATATCAGAAATTATGCCCCGGTCCTCTGACCACTGCTGGAGACGCTCTAGAATTACTCTCCCCACTACTTTCCCGAGCGAATCCAGCAGTGATATGGGCCGGTAGCATTTTACATCTTGTCGGTCTCCCTTTTTAAAAATGGGAACCATTATTGATTTTGTCCAAGATGTTAGGATTCCCTCGCTTGCTGCTGCTGTACATACTCTGGTTAAGATGGGGGCCCAGAGGTCTTGGTTACTTTTAAAAAGGTCCACTGGGACCCCGTCGGGTCCTGGTGCCTTACCTGATTTACTACTCTGTAGGGCATCTACAAGGTCTGAAATATCAAAAGGGACCAGAATAGGGTAGTTTACCTTGGGAAGGGGGGATTCTGTTGGGAGGGTATTCTTAAAAATTTCCTCAAAGTGCGAAACCCAAGTATTTTCGTCGATAGCGACTTCTATTTTTGGGGTATCTCTTTCTGTGAGATATGGGGTTCTGACCGTACGCCAGAAAAGCTCGCTATTTTGTGAGACTGCGCCGTGGTGGAGATCATCCCACAGCTTTTGCTTTAGTTGGGCAGTTCTCAGCTTTCTTTCCCCTGTATATTGTCGCCTGAGCAACTGAATCTGAGCCGCATCACGTGGGTTATTTTTGAGTGCGGATTTCAACTTTGATAGGGCCGCTGTGCAGTTATGATTAAACCACTTTGGTTTTGTAGGGCGGTTTGATTTCGATTTTGTGGTGAGTAATTCTTTTATAGCATCTAGTATTAGATTAAAATTTCTCAGGACTTCTTTATGGCTAGTTGTCAGGTCCAGGCATTTCATTATATTAGGGTAGGACCGCGTTATTAATTTTTTCATTATATCAGATGGGTTAATTTTAGCCCATCTGATTGTTAGTCCATTCCGTTTGCTAATGTCAATCTTATTCTGCCTGAGAGTGGTCGCCATCTCTGAGTTATGGGAGAGGTTTGCAGGCATAGACATTGTTAATATTAGAGCTGCATGATCACTAAAAGGAGTGACAATGACTTCAAAGTTTTTAAATTTCGGGGTTAGGGTTTGGGAAAGAAATATAAAATCTACTGTTGTCTTATGTCCCCTACCCACATAGGTCGGTATAAATTCATTTGGGTCTGCTTTTATATGATTGGCAATCTGAAGATCCAGATCTGATAGAGCGATGTTTACTAGATTTCCTAATTTAGAGTGTGCAAGGTGTGCTAGTGGAACGTTGAAGTCATCTACAATTCCACAACACATTAAGTTGGGAGCTGTGCAGGGATGGAGGTTAAAATCGCCTCCCCAAATTAATTGGGTTGCTTTGTCTGCAGGGCTCTGATGGAGTACTTGTTTTAATTTATCAGTTATAGTGGTGAGGAGGATTATAAAATTATCTTCCGATAAATTATTGTACTCAATGGCACTACGTTTATCAACCTCAAAATGAAGAACGCCACCTGGTAACCACCAGGTTTCAGACCACTGACCGTTTATTCTAACACAAATACATGCAGCGGTTACATTCGTTCACTGCCCCTTTAAACACACAATTCGCTAAAAGCAGACCAACCTGCCACATCCTTATCATGTCTCAAGCATACATAAACCGGCGTGAAATTAATTACATTGCAGATAACTACAAATACAGTTGGGTTCTACTTTTTTCTTCAAAGCAAATTTACACAATAAAGATACTTTACATGTACAAACCTCTGAAAAGAATGGGTTTTGGCGCATTCGTTCTTAGCAGTAATATTCACCGCACACTGAAAGGCAGACTCAGCAAAGCCAGGGCACATCTTATTGGATCTCATGCTGGGAAGACATAAGGCAGTCTGTTCCAAGTGCTATGCTAAATAAAGGCCATACGATGGTGTGATAAAAGAAAGTGTCAATAATCTGAATGAACTATGAATACTTATGCTATCTTGAGCAAGATAGATTGGGTGCTAAATTCGGGAATTAATCAGACCTTTAATGGCCGCACTGCGCCCATTCCTAGAACCGTACCATACCTGTGACATTGTTATTGTGGTGGTTGTTGGCCGCAGTTTTATTACTCATGACATACGTCATATTTGTACAACTCCCCTGGATACCTTCTCAGGCCAGGGGTCATAAATCATTATCATACATTATCACAATTAGTTATCGCTCAGTATCATTTGAACATCATAAATTGTGGGTCATAAATCATTGGGTATCATAAATCATTCTGTCACAAATTGGTCCTCATTTTATTGTCATAAATCGCTCTGCCTGATCGTCATAAATCAGCCGCCATAAATCATGGTCATAAATCAACGGCTGACCATAAATCACTGGTTTGTCTTTTGCTCATTTCCATAGCCTATGGTTGTAAATCACCCTGACAGCTTGTAGATTGTTCTTTGTTGTTTTTCACGCCCCTTTACGTGTGGGGGGGTGGCCTTTTTCCGGAGCCAGGACCAAATCCCTACCTTGCTAGTCTCTCCTTCGCCCTGCTGTCTGGCGGGGCCTGGGCTGCGAGTGCCGTTTCCGTTTGCTACCCCGATTTTTCATCAGGTGTACTCACCCAGCCGCGAGGCATCCGAGAGTGAGTGGCCCTCCTTTTACACACCGCCCAGTTGGTGTGTTTCCACAACCAAACCAATACACCTTTTGTTTCCGCCTCCCGCCAGCGAGGCTTCCGTCTTCCTATGGCTCCCCCTACCCTGTGTCGTCTCTTTGCACCTCCGCTGCTCTTTCTGTGGGCCTGCCCATGCTGTTGTACCACTCGAGCTCTAGGACACCCACCTCTTACCGTGTCTTCTGGGAGGCTGACATCTGGTCAGGTCTGACGGCAATCTTCCCCCAAACGCTATGGTGTGCTCTGCTCCGTCCTCGTCATTATGTTGTGGTGTGCTTGTGTCCTTTTCTGAGTCTTATGGCACCGTTTCCACTCGCCATGGTTCATCCATGAAATCAAAACAAAATTGGGAGACAGTCAGATACTGCTTGTGTAGGCAAGATACAACAATCAATCAATCAATCAATCATAACACTTGTATAGCACGCTACTCACCCGGAAGGGTCTCAAGGCGCTTGGGGGAAGGGGGCCGCTACTGCTCAAACGGCCAGTTCTTGAGTTGTCTCCTGAAGGTGAGGTGGTCCTGGGTCAGTCGAAGGTGGATGGGGAGGGAGTTCAATGTCTTGGCCGCCAGGTAGGAGAAGGATCTGCCTCCGGCGGTGGCTCTTCGGATGCGTGGTACGGAGGCGAGGGCGAGGCTAGCGGACCGTAGCTGGCGGGTGGGCGTGTGGAAGGTCAGGTGGTTGTTGAGGTACTTGGGCCCAGGTTGTGGAGAGACTTGTGTGCGTCGGTGAGGAGCCTGAACGTGATCCTCTTGTTGATGGGGAGCCAGTGCAGGTTCTTCAGGTGGCCGGAGATGTGGCTGCGTCGAGGGATGTCCAGGATGAGTCGGGCGGAGGCGTTCTGGATGCGTTGTAGTCTTTTCTGTAGCTTGGCTGTGGTTCCGGCGTAGAGGGTGTTTCCGTAGTCCAGCCGGCTGGTGACGAGGGCCTGGGTGACTGTCTTCCTGGTTTCGATTGGGATCCATCGGAAGATCTTGCGGAGCATGCGGAGCGTGTGAAAGCATGAAGATCAGACGGCGTTGACTTGTCTGGTCATCGAGAGGGAGGAGTTCAGGATGAAGTCCAGGTTGCGTGCGTGGTCTGTCGGCTTGGGGGCGGTGCCCAGGACTGGGGCCACCAGGAGTCGTCCCAGGCGGAGGGTGATGGTCCAAGGATGAGGACTTCCGTCTTGTCTGAGTTCAGTTTCAAGCAGCTGTTTTTCATCCACTCAGCGACGTCTTTCATCCCTTCGTGGTGGCTGGTTCTGGCGGTGTCGGGGTCTCTGGTGAGGGAGAGGATCAGTTGGGTGTCGTCGGCGTAGGAGATGATGTTGAGGTTGTGTTGGCGTGCGATGGCTGCAAGAGGTCTCATGTAGACGTTGAAGAGGGTGGGGCTGAGTGATGATCCTTGCAACACACCCTACGTAATTAGCCTCCTCTACTTCACACAAGCCCCTGGCAGGCTTCGCTTTACATCTTTTGCCCGCCTATTTTTGTGAGCCATAAAGGTCTGGTTTGAACAGTTTTGCTGTACATACCACCCCGTTCACCTTCCCTGTTTATTCATTATGTTTGTTCACGTGGCGCGCTTATCCCTAGGCACTGAACATATTACTTACAGTTGGGCGAAGCCGCTATTGCTGGGCACCCTATGTGGTGTGATTGCCCGTAATCTAAGTGTATAACCTGATCATACCTGTGTCCCTGTCCTCGGAAAGCCGCCTTTGGTCTTCTCTATCTAACTACTGCTAACCCCTTCCTTCTCTGGGAAGTTACCTGGTGATGCGTCTGCTGTACTTCGTAAGTGCGTACCTTCACCTCTGCTTTTTCATGAATACATATATATATATATCCATATTGGAGGTGCATATTCTACTCCTATTTTGCCATCTTATAAAAATTATTGTTCCTTTCACCCGCAGGTGTCATGTCGCTTTACCTGGGCAACAGCTGCATTACAGTGGGCCAATTGGTATTAATTGATATTTGAGTAATTGATAATTGATTCTCTTTACCTCCTGTCCACTGGCCTGTCATTATTTCCTACTGTCGGGGGATGAAATACCAAGTTGGCCCTGATGGGGGTGGGGGGGCGACATAACGTTCTCATTTTCTTAATAGGGCCACTGTAAGTCCCTTCCCTCTTAGGAAATGTTTGCTTCTGAAAATTTTTAGCTTAAACTTTGTGAGCCCGCCCCTATTCAAATGCACTATTTTATGAATATTTTCCTTTTAACACTCTTGGAAGTGCATTGTTGCCAATTCTGATTTCGAGAATATATGTTAATTGCACATTTCGTTGTAGTACTTTCTGGCACATTGGACCTTTATCTTTACATACTACCCCCTCAATTCTCCTTGTTGCTTATTTTTTGGGAGGGAGGAGTCCTGAGCTGGCACTGCCGGGGACATAACCTACGTGTTTGTAAAGTGCCCTTATGCCCAAGGGATCCTAGCACTGAATCGCAACTGTTTATTGTTACCCAACTCCATGGTACAGCTGTTTTACCTTGCTGCATTCCCTTCCTACGTTTACCGCCAATCCTCAGCAAACACCGTGGACTGGTCGCCCTAGGATCTGCTCCAGACATCTGCCTTCTCGTCAGCCACAGGTCTTGGAAGCTGGTCTAGATATTTTTGGTACATTTTATGTACTCTAATGTTATACATTTTTGTTTACCTAGCACCCTGCTAAACCGTACATGTTTCTTACTCTGGGAGAATGAGATCACGTATTGGCACAGCTCGGGTCGTAGGGACCAGGACCCCTCTATTTGTAAAGCGCATTTACACCCCATCTTGGCACTGGATAACAGATGTTTATTGTCACCCAACTCAGTTTGTTTACACTCCTCCCTTCCACGCAGAGATAATCAGACACAGCAGGAATGCCCGGGCTCCCCGGCCAGGGGTGCCTTACTGATCGGGTAATATTATTGTCCACTTGTACCAGGAATCAGCCTGGAGGTACGTGTGCATGAGTATTACGCAATTAGCCTTGTATTACAGGTAGCTGAGCTACCGGCGGACGTGGTTCCCCAGTCGGATGTACTGTCCCAATTACATAGTCCCTTTCTATCATGTTTGTGCTACATGCCAGACTTGGATTCCTATCCCTCAGCATTCTGTTCTATGAATAGCACCTGCTGGTACAGGCGCTATACCTAAAACCTAACCTAAGCTTCGCCAGGTAACTCTGCACTACCTAGTATTTTAAATAAGGGCTATTGAAGACATTCAATAGCAATGTAATTATCAAATGGACCTTTATTCTGAGCGTTTTTTAGCTCTTCTACAGGTTCACCACAGGCTGAACCTGCATATGTCCATGCACCATGATAGCTGTAACCACAAAGAGGGAGATGCGATTTGAAACGTCTAATTCCTGTGCTCATCTAGGAGTTTGAGCATTATGTTTTCCCTTTCAGTTACAGCAACGTTTCATTTACACATTTGCGCATCCTACGGCCACATGCATCAAGGTAAATTGCGTTCGCAAACGGTGCGAATCGCAAAATTCGGCCGTTTGCGAATGCAATTTCCTTTTTTGGGATGCATCATGTTTTTTTATTTTTTCGCAATTTAAGGAATTGCAATTATGTTGTGATTTCTTAAATTGCGATTGCATTTAAAAAATCGCAATTTGCGATTTCTTAAATGCAATTCATCACACTTTAGAAATTGCGAATTCGCAAATAGGAAGAGGTAAATTACCATGAAGTTCACCTTCATGGTAATTTGCGAAAACTTTGAAAAATGCACAAAAGTGAATTTTTCAAAGTTTCATTTTAAACACACACATGCCCTTGGGGCATGTGTGTATGAAAAATGTTCTTAAAGTTAAATTTTAGGGTTGCAAAATGAGAATGGCTTCCCATTCATTCCTATGGGCCTCTAGGCCCATAGGAATCAATGGGAAGGGATTCCTTAATTGCGATTCGCAAATTATGAATCGCAATTAAGGAAATTTAAGAAATCGCAAAAAAATTGCGATTTATTGATGCATAGCCGTTTGCGATTTCTTAACTGCGATTCCTTAATTTTCGCAATTAAGAAATCGCAAACGGCAACAATGATGCATGTGGCCGCCAGTCACAGATTAGCCTGTGCAATACTGACCTCTAGTAGTAGGCCTCGGGGTATCACTTTTCTACTTTGGGGTTCTTGATGCATTTAGCGTGCGTTCTATTCCAAGGCAGTAGCATAACCAGTGTACTGATTACCCATTTTTTAACGCTATACATCTGGCATAATTCTATGAATACCTGCCGCTCGTTTACTCAGTGCAAATGCTACTAAAGTTTCCCGGAACTAGTGCAGCCATCTGAGAAAGTTGAAATGCTGGCATGTAGCTACAAAGTGGCCCCATATTTCGAGGGGCACCCCACCTAGCCCCTGGTCAACCCGACTCTATATACTGGGTCTAGCTGTCCTGCCCTTCAAAGGGGAAAAGAAACTCTTCCCTGTCAAGAATCCCGGTGAATCTGGCTAAGAAGTCAGGCTTGACATGGGGTGGACACCATGAAATGGTATTATCCCACAGTTAGCTGCCACAAATGCGAATGCCATGGTGTAGAGGTTCGACCTGGCCCTCCGCAACAGGCGCATTAAACCACTGCGCTATGTAAGCTGATTACCAGACCGACTTTGGGGGTCAAGGTCATCCAAGAAGGGTGAACTTAATCGTGTCCTACAAAGACCGAAGTCATTTTACGAGTACTCTTGGTAATATCCTGCCAAAAAAGGGTTTTTCATATCTGCTACTGTCCGCCACCTCCCGATGTTACATCCTTGTTGCGAGCGTGTAAAATGAGGTTTCCCTGTGTGAATGTGTTGTTTATTTGTATACCACTCTCCGGCACTGCGCAGTTCCGGCAGCTTCTCAATTTTTATTTTCCCCATGCTCCAGCGCGAGCCAATGGCCGGTCACCAGCCTGCACGCACTTCAAAACATTCTGGGCACCAGGCGCTCTGTACTGGAATATATTAACTTCATCTTAGTGGGTGCTCCAACCCTAGATGTTGTTTGTCATGCCTCGTGCAACCGGTTGCACTACCTCTTTACTAAAGGATTTCAGTCCTTCAAATCTGAGATGGACACCCTGAAGAGATTCGAACCTGGGACCGGCATGCTGCTCAGTCCCCCACTCTACCCGGACTCGGCTGGGGTGGGGTGGGGGGGTATGGGCTGAAGAAATGGCACAATGAACGTAAGCGGTGTATGTGGCTGGCTACTTATGCCCCATGATGGTGGCTCCTACACCGCTCCCGCTTTATCGAGCTCCAAAGGCGAGCCCAGCTCTCGGCACTACGCGACACCTTACAAGCGTTAACTAGCTGGGATTATTCAAATGACCACACTCTTTTTTCGAATTTTTTAACAAATAACAGTTAAACAATTAGTTTTTACTAGAGCATTATTAACCCTTCCAGCGCTCACCTTAACATGCCGAAGCCTCCCAGTTACCTCCTCAGGCCCTCTAATGGCTATTAAGACGTGGGCCTCGACGATGATTGTCCTGTCCACATCCTTGCGACTCAGGTGTCAGCCCCAAAATCCGGATGCCACTGGGTATCGCGCAGTTGGTTGCTGCTGCTGGGGGTTGATGGCCATGACTCGATGTCGCCCGTGAAATTCTTTCGGCGCCCCTCGGCAGCACTCAAAATTGTTGGTGCCGCTCCCCCAGCTCCCTGATGAAAAAGGTGAGCTGCCCAGGGGGAGCTTCACCTTATATCCTCCTCCCCTTCCTTATTCCCTCTTGGGGAGGGGGAGGGCCTCGGGCGCTTTTCGCCGGACGGCAATTCCTGGTGGCACTGAACTGCGCAAACTGGATTCGCTCCTTGTGGCTCGGGCGCCGTCCCTTGAGGCCCACTTCGGGGGCGGCCTGTGCTATAAAGATGCTTACAGTAAAATTCAAAGAAACATTTGTAAAACTGCAGCACGATATTTACTGTCTAGCATAAGTGCAGATTTACAAATTTTGGGAATTTACAAAAGGTTACTCATTGAAATGTGTGACATTGTCAAGGTTCATGTAGCACTAAAGGATTTTGTTAACATCCAAATTCCCAAAATGTGAAGGCTTTTTCAAAATTGAAAAAGTAAACAGTGTTCAGTTCTGAATGGAAAATGCTATCACCTTTCTGCAATTCCAAGTTTTATTTTCGATTTTTTCTACTGCTATATTTTTCTCAATGATGAAACCCCTTCTGCTACAACACAACAACTTTTTGGTGAGCTCCTTTTCTATTGCCAGGCGCGAATATCTGGCTTGACAGATTTAGACCGTTGCAAGGTGGGAAGTGTTGAAACCCGCCACACCATCTGTGGGTTCTGGCTGTTCTCACACTGCTAGAACATCTCCTCTCTGTAATGCCCACTTCCTGCTGAAACCCGTGTGTTTCATTATACCTTTGGGGTTAATATAAAGCGTTGACAACAGAGTTTACGGTCAAAGTATGTGAAGCCATTTGCACACATACTCTGAACGTGAATTTGTGAATCGAGCAGGACGATTGTATTTTTTTGGGTGAAGGGATGAGGACAGCAGTAGAAAGAAGCGACAGAAGATAGGTGAATATGTTATTTGGAGAAAGCGATGGGATGCAATTCAATGGTGTTGTTTAGCCATTGAAATAGGAGATCAATAGTTGTTTTGACTGCAGATAATGTTCGATCAATTGTGGTAAGTATTTCCTATTTATCTTAAAAGAAATAACATTCTGGACAATCACGAGTTCCAGTCTTCTCTCTGTTGCTACTAATTTAAGCAGCCCAATAAGTGTGATCGACGTCTATACACAGACTGGGCCATACCTCCTACGAATTGTAACAGGTCTGCAGCTGATCAGGTGTGCAGGCAGACGGGTGAGATTTAGTAAGGCATGTGTTTCGCAGTGAGTAAGTACGGAAAATTGTTTTCTTACGTACTTTGTAAAGAATGTTATAATGCTTGTAACCATAGAGGCATTCGTAAAGGTACAGTACTGTTTTCAACAACAGTATACCTATCTGTAAAATCATTTTTTGCATGTAACCGTGGAGGCATTGATTGTGTCTAAAATTGATGGGAACTGTCTCTTGTGTATTTTGAATTGTTTGTATATGCTAATGTATTAGTCTCTTTTGTATAAACACCAAAAAAATATTTACTTAATAAGTTACGGAAAAATAATTCCTTTCCACTAGTATTTAAATCAAAAATAAACTAGTGACGTAAACTAAAAAACTGACCTTTTTGTTTCTTTCTTTTTGTTTCTTTCAGATAGGTCAATTTTAAGGTGATTGAACAATATCTGGTATTGGCATTTGTTTTGTTATTTAATAGTTTGGACTCAGCCTTACCGGTTAGGAGTCACGACCCTGTGTCGTTGGTATTGTAACCATAGAGGCATTCGTAAAGGTACAGTACTGTTTTCAACAACAGTATACCTATCTGTAAAATCATTTTTTGCATGTAACCGTAGAGGCATTCGTAAAGGTACAGTACTGTTTTCAACAACAGTATACCTATCTGTAAAATCATTTTTTGCATCAGCTAGCAGTACACAAACTGTTTTGTATAAAACCTTCTGCTAAAAAAACATCACTGATTAAATCCCAACAACCACAACTTCATTTGGTGCAGCACAAAAATAATACAATTAACACGGTTTAGATTTTATACCATGTAAAGAAACAATATATTAGTGAGCCAGGATTTTGCTTGTTTTGAATAACTTCTCTGCAATTGGACTCCCAAAGGTATTTTGGATAGGCGTGCATTTTAAATCCAAGAAATGTGATTCCTGTCCCATTTGTGATTCCAAAAATACTTCCCTTTCAAAGAATCACATTTCAGCTTACATGATTAACATGATAGCTCCTAGCAGGCTGGATACCCAGCTCCCTAGAGACAGTCATTTCTACTGACTAAGCGAAACCTTAACATCGAATGATGAGCTGCACAATGTCCAATTCAGCATTTCATTTCAAAGTGGCGGCCATATTTTAATATTCGATGAAATGCTGCTTCAAGCACTTTTTTTCTTGGTCAGAGTCATATCGTTGATGGGCGTGATGACAGGGGTGTGCGGACTTCCAGTAACTAGCTTCAAAGCATTCACATTTAATATAATTATGCGATACTATCTCTAGCACTGACATTTTTGAATTTGTCAAAATATTTATGACATTTTCATATAAAATACGCGATTAGATCGTTTCAGGTATCAGTGTTGCTTTCTGAAAGACCTTGATCTAATCCATTTGTGAAACACAAGTTTGCTGTGTGTTCTCTACACGGTTCTATCTACCACATTATTTCTGCAGCTGAATTGTCACAGCAATGTATGCAAATGTTGATTTTTGTCATATGATTGAAACAATGATAGTTTGGGCCAGTGGCTAAGTAACGAACATAAACGAGGCACTATTAAAGGTAATTTCCTATTTTCAAATGAATGTCTTCCCTAGGAAGGGGCTTAGTTGAATAATTGTTATAGGCCTGTGAAAGTGCATATTCTTTCAGCTTAAACTAAGGGAACATCCTGGGTCTTTCTCTTTATTAACTTAGAAAGACACTATTGGCAGCATTGTGTGATAAGAAACACAATCCATTCCCTGGTTTATGCCGTGCATGTATTGGAGCCATCCAGAGATGGCCGCCAGACTAGGTGATACATGCTATTTAGATCTAAGAGACAGAAATGGAACGAAGTGTTTTCAGAGCTCTAGTATAAATACAGATTTACAGTTGAAGCAGATCGCTTCACAAATGGAAAAGTCTATTTCTGGTAATTGGAACAGTTCTAAAACTGATGCGTTACATCACATGAAAGTATCATCTGCATCGTGCAAACCGCCTCTTTATAGTTGCCAAAGAGCATTGCTGTATCAGAAAACAGAGTCAACTATTGGATGCACAATCATTTTTCCCTAATACGAAGTCTGTCAGAGCCTTCTTAGCTTTGCACAGACAGTTTGTGTGCCTTGTCCGTGCTATGTGTGGAAGAGTTACGCCATTAAGCATAATTCATATGCATACAAATTTGACCATGCATACCTACCCATCTGAGCAATGTATGCCAGCTCACAAATAGTTGGGAACTGAAGCGTCCCAGATTAAATAATGTAGCATCTAACATAAGTGTTTCTGCTATCTTATCACATACCCTGGTCACCTCCATAGTTTGGAGTTTAGGCCAGCCTGCATGTTGGCTGTGTTAGCATTCCCTTGTTATTACTTGGTATGTGTCAATGCAATGCCACTACTCGCATTCCATGTTTTTGAAAGCAGAACCATGCTGCATTTTTTTTAGCTGCTTCTGTTGACTGGACAGAAGCAAAGGGAACGCTGTCCTTAATGTATATCAAGATGATTGGAATGTAAGGATCTGTGCACGAGAGTCCTTACTCTGATGTGATCTTCACTTCTAATCCCTTGCTCTGCCACAAGCATATATCCTGATCAATTCTCAGCTTTTCCTGGTCTACTATGGGAAGGCTCCACACCACTCGACCCACTGATATCACACTTTGAAACTCACTAGAACAAATACCAGGGCCAGGCCAGTTGTTCAGACTGGCAAAACACATGTATATGCCTTATTGCTATTCCAGTATAGCGTGTTGAAGGCAACCATTCTTAGATTTGGGGGTCTCTAGTTGGCAAATAGGGGACCTTGCATCTAGTCACGATAAGAGGTTACACTCCAAAAATAACCCCTGCTCACCCCCTTGGTAGCTTGGCAGGAGCAGGCATGCTTATCTCAGAGGCAGTGTGTAAAGCATGTGTGCACACATACAGTAACCCAGTGACAACACTACAGATGGACACCACAAAAGTCGTAGTATAAAAACAAGTATGTTTATATAGACTTAACACAAGACCACAAACGACCAAAACCCACAATACTGTACTTAAAAATGGTAGAAATAGCTTAGTTCTCTTAAGATGTAAAATGCGACACTTTGAGTTCAATGTATATTTGGATGCAGGTAAGGTGATGCGACGGTTACTTACACGCAAGAATGGTGATGCTTCGGGTCCCTACTGATGCGTAGGGGATTCTTAGGTTCTTCTCTGCGAGAGGAGGAGTTGCGTAGGTTTTTTACTGCACTTGTGTGGCGATGCGACCAGCAGCGCTATGATGCAATGAAGATCTGGCGCAATGAAAAAAATGGCGTCTTCTCTTGTATGCGATACCATGCGCGCACGCCCGCCGGCAGTGTGGCGACTCAACGATACTTCTGAGCCGTGACAAGCCCTGTGACACGCTTCCCCGTGATGCAGCGGCATCTGGTGCGACGTTGATCCTGTTCTCCAGCGATGCGGGGCGCTTCGACGATGATGCGACAGCGGCAGCCATGGCGACACACTTCTCCGTTGATGCGGCGGTGTCTGATGCAACGTCGATCCTCTTATCTGGCGATGTGACGACAACGGCTGTGGCGGCAACACTACTTCGTGAGTTGCGCTTTCAGCTCCTTGAGACACACAGTCCCTCAGAAAGCCCAACACAACAGCAGGCACTTCCAAAGAACTCTTGGGGAGCTGGTTGGTGAAGTCTGTTGTCCATGAGACTTCAGCAGGAGGCAATCGCTATCTCAAGCCCTTGGAGATCCTTCACAAGTTGAATGAATGTAGCACAAAAGTCCTCTCTCCTCTCTTTGGCAGTCAGGCAACCACTGCCAGCCAATCCCCCAAGCAGCACTTGAGCTCAGGGATAGTCTCTCTGGTTCCTCTCCTCAGAAAAGGTTTCTTCTTGTTTCCCAAAAGTGATCTAAAGTTCTGGGGTCAGGGTCCCCCTTTTTATACACAGTTTCTCTTTGTGCTCTGAGAGTAGAGAGGCCTTTGCCTAGTCCAAACCAGTTCTGGTCAGTTTTGGAGCACTCTGTTTACATGACTCCTTCTTTCCTTTCACAGTGTGGGCAGGGACATCAGACTCACCACAGGAGGTGGAGCCAGCATTGTCGAGGCAAGGCACAGCCCTATTCAGGTCCCAGGTTCAACTCCTCCCGCCCATCTACATACAGATCTCTCTATTTATCCCTGTGCTGACTCACCCTGTCTCCTGGAATCCCCCAGCCCCTGTCACTCAAACTTCAGACAAGGAATATGCAACTTAACAGAGGCAGGCTTGGATGGGTAGACATGAAAATACCTACTTTCTGAAAGTGGAATTTGCAAATCCAGAATGTTAAAACCAACTTCACTAAAAGATGTATTTTATCATTCTGAGTTCAGGTATACTAAACTCGAATTTCCACCTGGTTCCCTGAGTCAGTTAGGATTATAAGATGTAATAATCAATCTGCTCATTCTGGCCTACGGAGAACAGGTAGCCTTGCAATAATGAAAAACGAAAATGGCTGTAATTCACTATTAGGACATACCACACACATCAGGGCATGTCCTACCTTTTACCTACAATGCACCCTCACCTTGGGCCTATGATAGGGGTGACTAATATGCAGAAAAGGGAAGGTTTAGGGACTGGCAAGTGGGTGCACTTGCTCAGTCAG
The DNA here is from genome assembly GCF_964261635.1 of Lissotriton helveticus. Taxonomy (NCBI): domain Eukaryota; kingdom Metazoa; phylum Chordata; class Amphibia; order Caudata; family Salamandridae; genus Lissotriton; species Lissotriton helveticus. Next base: position 215,480,363 of record NC_136060.1, on the reverse strand, counting down.
CATGGCAGTACCAGACTGCACACAGGCTCTGCAATGGCAGACCTTAGACACATTTTACTAGGCCGCTTCTGTGGGTGGCACAACCAGTGCTGCAGGCCCACCAGCAGCATTTGTATTTAACAGCCCTGGCACTCCTGGTGCACTTTACTGGGGACTGACACACAACATTAAGACAATGATAACAATAACTGGTGAGTTTCTAATGTTAAATTTTCCCTGAACATTTTACCTAACTATAACATTACTTTCACATTTGTTTTTTTCAGTGAATTTCTAAGGTTTTTCTTTTAAATTCAAAATAAGATATGAGAAAAAACCATAACTATAATGTCTCTTTAATCTTTGTTTTTTTAATTAAATTCCTAGTTTTTTTTACGTAAAGTAATTTTTCATTGCCATTGTAAAGCCAAACACACCTGGGGTTTGGTTGCAGGGCCTGACCTGTGGCCAGACCCTGCGACCAAGCACCCTGCCCTCTTCCTATCCGCACCAAACATATTCTATATAAAGCAGATCTATCATCTTTCTCCAAATATTAGCGATAATTTTAATTAAATGTATATTTCATATTGATGGCTAGTTTGGCAGTGGAAGAATCAACACATTTAGATACAACAATTACCAAAGAAGAAATTGCATTGGCAATCCGCGCATTTCAAACCCCCAAAGCCCCAGGGGGAGGTGGCATACCAGCGGAGTTCTTTTCAGTTTAAGAAATTTTTATTAGGTTTTAAGAAGCACAATACAAAGCCTTATAGTGGACCAAGTGAAAACACCATAAATTATATAAAACATAAGGCATATGTGAAATAAAAAGTAAAACAAAGAAAGAGTATAGAAAAAGGAAAGAAAAGACTGGAAGGAGAAGAAAGAGAGGACGAAAAGAAAAGGAGAAGAGGCAAGCAAAGGAAAAAGAAAAAGAGGGATCTATGAATGGAAAAAGGAGAAGATGTGTACTGAAGGAAAAGAGAACAATGTAATCAAATAGGAGATTTAGATGAGAGATAGGAAGTAAAGGGAAGGCAAAGAAGATCAGATTTAATTTTTAGGGAGAGGATGAAGCTATAGCAATCCTATGCTCATCACATATGAAATTCCACCAGGAAATTACAGATAATTTGGAGTTATCTTTCCAACAAGATAAAATTACCTTAAAAGCAACAGCAATAAAAGATCAAGCAGTCTAGCATTAGATGGTACAATATCGATATCAGGTGAAACAGAACCAAGAAACACGTTAAAAAATGATATTGAGGATGAGCAACTAAAAATGTGCATGCAAACATTCCAAACAGAATTCCAAAAGGATAAAACAGAAGGACATTCATATAAAAGATGTTTAAGTGTGGCTGTTTCCAAAGAGCACGACCAGCATAACGAAGAAGCTGATGGTGAGAACCTAGAAATACTAACAGGCGTAATAACAGCTCTATGATAGATAAAAAAGAGTGATTGAGTAATGCGTGCAGAATAGAAACTTTAAACAAGTTGGACCATAAACAATCCCATATATCAACAGGTAAAGAAACAGATAAGTCTGTTTCCCAGACATTCTCAATAGGTGACTTAGATCTTGATAACAAAAGTTTATAAACAAGGGCAGCTTTAGGTTGTTGTAGGGAAAATAAAGGATAAAGGGGAGTAGAGGGAGAGAAAGACGGTAAAGTGTCAGGAGCAGATATAGGGACAAGTAAGATTATATGGCAGTAGTAATGTTGGTATGAAAGATAAGTTATGGGTAAGTGGTATAAAGTTTGCAAGTCATGGAAAGGGATAAGAGAATTATTTGAAAAAATTGATGGACAAATAAAATGTTCTTTTCTTTCCAATGATTATAATAGAAGGACTTGCCCTTATATTTGAGGAATTTGTTATACCACACAATGGATGACAAAAAACATTGAATAGGTGAAAGGTCTTTAGAAAAATTGTCATGAAGTAGTGTTTGGGAGTACTTAAGGACCGGGTGCTTAGACAAGAAAGAACAGTTTGACATAATGACAATGTGTTGAAATGAGAAATCCTTTAATAGTGAACGTTCAAAAGCAACCCACCTGGGTAGTGGAGCATCCGCAAAGTCATAGGCTACAGAATAGCACTGTTTAATCAGGAAAGCAGAGTGGTAAGTTTTGAAATTGGGAAAACGGACACCCCCCTCAGTCTTAGGGCGAATGAGTTTGTGTAAGGCAATGCGAGGATGTTTGTTATTCCACAGGAATTTAGAGCAAATAGAATTTATACGAGTGAAGTAGGAATTGGGTATTTTTATAGGAAGCATAGAGACAGTGCACCCAAACGAACGGACCACGCGCGCAACCTGGGCTTCATCCTGGACTCCTCCCAGACAGGTCAATGCCGTCTCTTCGTCATGCTTCAACATCCTACGCATGCTCCGAAAGATTTTCCGATGGATCCCCACTGAAACCAGGAAGACGGTCATCCAGGCATCCGTCACTAGCCGACTGGACTACGGAAGCACCCTCTACGCCGGAACCACAGCCAAACTGCAGAAAAGACTCCAACGCATCCAGAACGCCTCAGCACGACTCATCCTGGACATCCCCCGACTCAGCCACATCTCCGGACACCTGAGAGACCTGCACTGGCTCCCTGTCAGCGAAAGAATCACGTTCCGACTCCTCACCCACGCACACAAAGCCCTCCACAATCTGGGACCCAGGTACCTCAACAAGCGCCTGACCTTCTACACTCTCACTCGCCAGCTACGATCGACCAGCCTCGCCCTCGCCTCCGTTCCACGCATCCGAAGAGCCACCACGGGAGGAAGCTCCTTCTCCTACCTGGCAGCCAAGACTTGGAACTCCCTCCCCATCCCCATCCACCTCCGCCTGACCCGAGACCACCTCTCCTTCAGGAAGCAACTCAAGACCTGGCTGTTCGAGCAGTAGCGGACCCCCCCTACCCCAAGCGCCTTGAGACTCTCTGGGTGAGTAGCGCGCTATACAAATGTTATGATTGATTGATTGATTGATTGAGTGTAAAGTACATGAGGTGTGATCATCATTTTAAGAGTATCAAGTCTATCCCACCACGACAAAAATAAGGGAGACCAGAGAGTGAGGAGGGATTGGAGTTTCTGCATGAGGGAAGCAAAGGTGAGTTTGAGTGAGTCAGTGAGGGAAGAGGAAAACCAAATTCCAAGGTATTTGCTTTTGGAAGGACACCATGTGAAGTCAATAGAATTGAACATGTATTGATAGCAAACAGAATTTAACGGTAAAACTTCTGTTTTAGATAGGTTGAGTTTGTATCCAGAAATGGAAGAGTTTAACCGGACTTCATCTAATAAGGGAGGGAGAGAGGTGACAGGGTTAGCCATATAAACCAAAATGTCATCAGCGTAAGCGGAGATTTTCGTTTCAATAGAGGTAAGTTTGAAACCATTAATATGAGGATTGGTTCGGATTCGTTCCAAAAATGGTTCAAGCATAGGATAAACAATAACGGGGAAAGAGGGCATCCTTGTCTTATACCACGAGTTAAGCGAAAAAATCTAGAAAATTGGTTATTAACAAAAACACTGGCTCTAGGGGAGGAGTATAATAGTTTAACCAAAGAAATAAAAGTGGGGCCAAAACCGAACCAATGAAGTGTACGGAACATAAATTGCCAATAATACGGTCGAAGGCTTTCTCAGCATCCAAAGATAGGGCTGCTAATGGGCCTTTGAAATTTTTACTGTTGGAGATAATATTACAAAACATACGGGCATTATCAGCGGCAAGTCTACCCTTCACAAACCCAACCTGGTCAGTTTTAATCAAAAGCGGAATAAGGGAATGTAGACGGGAAGCCAGGATTTTAGCAAAAATTTTACAATCATAATTAATCAGGGATATAGGACGATAATTTTTACATTGAGAGTGATCTTTGTGGGGTTTGGGAATGATAATAATTAGGGCATCCATGAAGGAGCCAGAGGCCTTAGCTTCGGCGATGAAGGAATTAAAAAGTTGCAACAGTTTCGGTACAAATATGGCATGAAAAGTAGAATAAATCTCAACAGGTAATCCATCCGGTCCTGGAGCTTTTGATTTTTTGAGAGAGTTAATTGCATTGAGAATTTCCTGAGGGGTAATAGTTATTTCTAATTGGGCAAATTCGTCAGGAAGTGATGAAGGAGGGGGTAAGCCATCAAAGAACGAAGACAAATTGTGTGCAGAAGGACATGTATCATCGGTATAAAGGGTTTGGTAATAATTATGGAAAACTTCTGCAATATCTTCATCTGACGTAACCATTTTGTTGGTAGAGTCATTAAAAGTAGGACCAACATTTTTACGGTCAGATTTGATTTTTAGATAATTTGCTAAAATTTTACCAGCCTTGTTTTGGCCCCCATGGAATTTCGATTTAATTTTGAGTAAAGTGTTGCAAGCTTCCACTGTAGCGATTTTATTCAATTTGGTTTTCGCTTTTATTAGGTTCTGAAGGGCATCAGAAGATTTGGAGGAAAAATATATGTGCTCAAGATGTTTGATATTCTTAAGTTGGCCTTCATATTTAGTTCTATTAAGTTTCTTCTTTTTAGAGACATATGATATAATGAAAGCATGTAGCGCAACTTTAAAAGCATCCCAAGTGGTGGGGATAGAGGTGTCCGATGGGTTATTGAGCGTGAAAAATTCGTTAATAAAGACAGAAACTTCTTTTACAAAGACAGTGTCAGATAAAAGAAAAGTGTTGAATTTCCAACGACTGAATTTGGAAGAAGTAAGGGTAAGATCAAGGACTGCATGAAAAGGAGCATGATCAGAAATAAAAATGGAACCAATTACAGATGTTTGGATGGAAGGGAGTAGGGATTTGCTAACCAAAAGGTAATCAATCCTGGAGCGGGTCTGATGAACATTTGAAAAAAAGGTATATTCCTGGGAGTCAGGGTTACATGTTTTCCACACATCATAGAGGGGACGAGAGGTAATGGCAGATTGAAATTTATTGGATAAAATCACCAGCCAGTACAATATTTGGGCAATCTATTGAGGAAATAAGAATTTTGATATTATTCCAAAAGTTGGGGTCAGGGCGAACAGGACCATAAATGTTGACAAAAAACAGTGTCGTGTTCTGAATCAAAACCTTAGCCATTACCCAACGACCCTCATCATCATGTTGAGAAGAGAGAATTTGAACATATAAACCTTTATGAAATAAGATAGCAACACCCTCTTTTTTGGAAACAGCAGGAGAAAATACAACCTGACCCACCCATTGTTGTTTTAGCTTGGCTGATTCCACGTCAGAACAGTGAGTCTCTTGGAGAAAAACAACTTGTGAATGAAGTTTGGACAAATGAGACAATACCTTTTGACGCTTGACAGGATGACCAAGACCTCGAACGTTCCACGTGACAAACTTACACATGGCGGAAGGCAAGGGAGGGGAGAAACACGTGGAGTTGATACACTGCAAGAGAATAGCTACAAATGAAAAGACAACAATCAAAAACAGGACATATGAAGAAAATATCCAACACAATCAGAACAACAATAAAAAATGCACCCAGATACAAAGTACAGAACAACATGAGGTATATAAATAAAGAAAGAAAAAGGAGAGAATGAGTAGGGAGAGGATAGTATAATAGTAAACAGGCCAAGGAAGGAAGATAGAAAGGAAGAAAGCAAGTTAGGAAGAGGAGAAAAAAGAAATAGATGAGAAGAAAAAGGTAAATAAACAGATCAAGGCAGAAGTGCCTGGTCTGAAAAGGAAGAGGAAAACAAGGCATCGGGAGCGAAGAGACGCAAAGAGAATACGGACTCCAGTAAGCAGCAGACGAGCAAAAAGGGAATAAAAAAAGAATTAGGATGACAGGTGAAAAGATGGAACCTCAAAGAAAGAATGACGCAGAAAAGAAATAAAGAGTGGAGCCAAACATTAGTGTCCATGTTAGATGAAGAGACACTTTGAAGGTATGCGTGGAGCTTCTGAGGATCATCGAACGAGCGTGTACGGCCATTATGTGTGATCTTGCAGAGACAGGGATGCAGGATACCATATTGGATGTTCAATTGGCGCATTTGAGGACGAAGATTCAAAAACTCCTTACGTCGAGCATTCGTTGCATTTGAAAGGTCTTGAGAGATAAAAATGTTATGTCCAGACCATATGAGACAACGTTTTGAGTCTTGCAGCTTTGAGAACAGTCATTAGTTCAGTAAACTCAAGAAAGAGAATGATAATTCCATGAGGTTTAGACATATTGGAGTTAAGACGACCTAATCGATGGGCCCTCTGGATGTTAAGAGGATGAGACGCAGGTTGAAGATCCAAAAGTTCATAAAGGAGTTTCCGGATGAAGGACACCATATCAGACCCTTCCAAATTCTCTGGAACACCATAAACGCGTAGGTTATTCTTACGATTTCGATTTTCAAGGTCCTCGGTGTGAAGCTTCAGCATTTTGAATCTCTTTTTCCATTAAGGAATTTTGGAGGAGACATCTTGAATGTCACTAACACGTTGTTCTAAACTTAGGACCTTGCCTTCCATAATGACCCACCGTTATTCAGGTTGAAGTCCCCTCACTTCCTCTAAGATGGAGTCCAAAATTGGGTTTGGAGAGGTATGAATAGGGGAGGGTGGATCATTTTTAAGACGCTTAGGCTTTGTCCCAGTGAGAGAATTTTGACAACGTGAGGGTATACCAGAAGGGAGGATAGAACGTGAGCACAGAAGAGGTGCAAATAACTCACAAAAATCCCAGGATGAGCAATAACAGGCAAGGCTGCGAAAGGATGAAAAAGATGACCAAAAAAGTACCCACAGAGAGGCTCTCTGAAGAAGTGACAGTGGAAGTCACAGGAACAGTCAAAGGTATAAGGAGGACGTCGACCAATCCCTCAGTTGGTAATGTAGGTACAGTAAAAAAGACGAATCTCAGCAGCCTCAAATGATAAAAATTATACACAGAAGTGCAAAACAGTCATTCCAGGAAAAACACTGGTTGCGTCCACAAGAAGAAAGCAGAGCATGATGGAGAAAGCATTTGCTAAAGGAGAGAAGTCAGCGCCAGGACCTAAAATGACGGCCGGAGTCTGAGAGGAATAAAGAGGCATGAGCAACTGAAGAGAAACATGCCGGGTCAAATATGCTGACACCTAGCAAATTATGCCATACCTTGTAAGTTGCTGAAAGGAGGATGGCAGTGCGAAGGAAAAAAACCGCATACCGGCAATGCAAAGAGCTGTGGAGAGGGATGCGGGCTCAGCGGCACAAAATGGCGGCCGCCCGTGTCCCGTATCAGCATGGAGACACCGAGGTTGAATTAAGCCTCAAAAACGGCATACATCAAAGAAACGCCGTCATCGGCGGTCGCGGAGCATGTTCCGCCGTCCAGGAATCCAAAAATCAGGCTCCTCTAGGCACAGGATAATGTCCGCAGATCGCTTGGAGACCCGCAGCTCGACGGAGCTCACGGGAGAACCGCCATATCTCCTCGACGCGTAAACCACGCCCCCATTCCAGCGGAGTTCTAACAGAAAAAAAGCTCACTTCCTGGTGGAACAATTACTGGAAGTGTATCCGGAAGCACTGCAGAGAGGGAGACTGACTGACACCATGAAGGAGGAGATCAAGTTGATTCTTAAACCAGCTAGAGATACTAAAGAGGTTTCCTCCTATTGCACCTTTATTGCCCCTTATCCATGGTTAACATGAATGTGAAGATACTCAGTAAACCACTGGCCACAAGGTTACCATGCCATATGCGCACATTGGTGCACAAGAACCAATGCAGCATTGTCTCTCGCAGAAACACTTTGTCTAACTTGAGACAACTAGCAATGGTGCTACTTGCACCTGCAATATGGGAGGAACCTTACGCTTTCGCCCTACTTGATATAGAACATGCCTTTGACTCCAGGGAATATCTCTTGCAGATTGTACGTACATTTTGGATAGTGGAGATGTTCCTTAAATGGGAGAACCGGAGGCCAGGTTTTGAGTTGGTAAAACTGGGTCCCCGCAATTTCACATTTGATGGGGTCTCAGTTTTTGTTTGTCCTGTTGATTGAACCACTGGCTTGTTGCTTGTGTTCTGTGATGCACGTTTAGGGAGTGCTGGTGGGGAGGCCATTCACATGGTCTCCTCTATGCAGATGATGCCTTGATATAGGTAGGACAGCCGGTGTATTCTGTTCCCATAATGATGATGGTATTGGAGGAGTTCAAGGAGCTCCCAGGGCTCACCAAACCCTGCTAAATCAGAATTGTTTCCTGTGGGTGCTTTGGGAGAGGTGCCTGGAGGTCTGCTCCCACCCTTGCTGCTATCACTGGGAGATGGAGAGTATGCAATATTTAAGTATTCGGATTGCATGACAGGCTATGTACATAATGATAATGTTGAACAGACGCATCCATCAAATAATGGAACATGCTATGGATGTCCTTAATGGGTAAGGTGGTACTAGTTAAAATGGTGGTCCTGCCCTGCTGCCTGTACATATTCCAGGTTGTGTGGTTTCATATTCCCAGAAAGTAGTTCCTGGAACTTTACAAGCTTATAGTTGAGTTAATGGGCCTCTGGGAGTAAAAGAGTGTGTTTAACCACCATAAAATGGCGTTGGAACTGAGGGGGGCTGGAACTATGTGATTTGGAGCTCTACTACTTTGCGGCCCTGCTACAACATGCTGTGCATTGTTTTCACAAAGGGGACAACCTTTGCTTCAAGGTAATAATGGGGACACTCTGGTGCTCCTAATGCTGGAGCAAATGTCCTGTAAACCACTCCTTATCCTATTGGCCAGATCTATAGGGCGTGGGAGTGGGGTGTGAAATGAGTGATTCAGTGCACCCTTTATGCATCAGATATACACATTTGGTCTCTGTAGCCCTTTCTACAAATTACAAGGACAATAGGTGATGGATAGATGGAGGGTGGGGGACTGGCCACACTCCAAGACCTGTATCTAAATAATAGATCCAATGTTTCTTTTAATTGTAAATTTAGATTACAGTGATAACAGTAGCTGCTACCTAGATGGGGGAAGAAGGAATAGAAAAGAGGGGGGAGAGAGAGTAGAAAGGAGACAGGTTAATTAAAGACAGTCTTTGTTCTGGTGCTGCGGACCAGATCTCTCAGAGGTGTTAGGTTATCTTGCTTGTACATGGTCTCCAGTGGTGGAGCTTGAGTTGGTGAGTCGAAGGACACAAAGGAATCTCGGGCATGTAAGTTCTGTGAATTCCATGGCTAAGAACTCTATAGTGGTGCTTCAGGTTTTGTCGAAGCAAGGTAGGTTGTGTGAGAGACTTGCTGTAATTTTCTCCATACCCATCACCTCCCACAGCCTATGCAACCACTCCAATCTGGTTGAGATCCCATCTGTTCCCATTTAGAAAGCAGCACTTCCTTAGCAGCGCCTAGTGCCACGGTGATCGCTCTCCCCCGACATGACCTGAGGGGGTAGGTCAGTGAGTTAGGAAGGCCCAGTAATTATATAGCTAGGGAATCCTGGGATATCCATGTGGTAAATGGTGTTAATGTCTGGCAGTAGTGAATTCGAAAAGGCTTGTATTTTTGGGAAATGCCATAAAACCTGAGTGAGAGTGCCTATCTGTCCTCAGCTGCACCAGCAAAGATTATCCCCTCCGTGCTATCCTAGTTGGAGTATATTACCAGTAGTGTGCTCTTTTGAGCGGTACTGCAGGAAGACACTCCGGCTCTATTTATTATATCATGCCACTCTCAAGAGAAAAATTTGCGTTCATGTTTGGATTCCCATCAACGTTGTGTGGGGGTCTTATTATTTGGTGTAGGTGTAAGCAGAAAATACTATATGTCAGATAATAGGCATTTGTCTGAACTTCGGGTAATGTAACATTTTTCAAACTTGGTTAGAGGACACCTAGCATGGGGCGCACATGCGCTTGAGTAACCCGGTGTTGCAAGGCAAGGTATTGCCAGTGCGCGTCTCTAGGAATTCCGAAGGCGGAGACAAGTTGGGGAAATTCCATTATCCCCGTCTCATTGAAGAGGTCGCCAATTCTTTTGCAATTGGCCTTCTGCCATTTAGTATAACTGGTCCCTTTTCTAGCTGGGGGGAATTCTGTGTGCCCTATAAAGGGGGTCAGCGGTGATGTGGGAGATGAGAGGCCATAGGTCTCCTGCACTTTATCCCATGCATTAAGGTTAGTCCTCAAAACTGGGGAAACATCAACCCCAGGTGGTCAGTATCTTTTGGGTAGCCATGGCACCTTCCAGACATGTATACCCACAATTGCGTTATCAATCGAGCACCAATGTTTCCCTGATTCAGGTCTATACCGTTTGATCATGTGACACAGTTGGGCAGCTTGGAAATAGCATACTAGGTGTGAGACTCCCAGGCCTCCATCGTTCTGTTTAAGGTATGTTTGGTGTTGTGCCATGCGAGCTCTCTTCACACCCCAGAGAAAGACCCAAAGGTGTTAAAGCTTAGGCAACATAAGTGGCGGGGCTAAAGTGGGAGAGTCTGCATCACATATAGGATGTGGGGTAGTAGAGTAATTTTAATGGCAAGCCAATCCACCCAACCATGACAAAGTACGTCTCGTCCAAGACTGAAGCACCTTCTGAAAATCGGTCAAGAAGCCAGCATAGTTTGCCTTGGCTGTCTGATCAACTGTAGGGAATATCTGTAGCCCCAGGTAGGAAATGTCCTCCGAGGCCCATATAAATGGAAACCTTGCTGCTAAGTTTGTTTGGTCAGCTTTAGAAATAGTTATTCTAAGGGCTTGCGTCATTCGGATATTAATTTTAGAGCAGGGTACTTGGCTAAAATCCTCTATTTCCTGTAGGAGGAGAGGTAGAGAGGTAAACAGCTGTGTGAGGAAAAGCACAACATCGTCCGCATAGAGTGAAATCTTGTGTTCCCTGTTGCACATGTGAACCCCTGCTATTATGGGCGTTTTGGCAGACCCGTTCCGCAAAGGGCTCCATATAGGGAGCAAATAATAAAGACGATAACGGGCATCCCTGACGGGTACCACATGTGACGCAGAAGGAGTGAGAGGCTACCCCATTCACCCTAATGTGTGCCTCCGGTTTGCTACAGATGCAGTCCACTCATTTAAAAAACTACTTGCCGAGGGCATATCTGGTCAGTGCCATACACAGGTAGGACTAATGGACCCTGTCAAAGGCCTTCTCGGCGTCCACTGACAAGAGTGGGGCTGATTGTTGGGTGCGTTGAATCTTATCCAGAAGGTTACACATTTGCCGTGTCCCATCGCTACAACTGCACTCTGGTATAAATCCGGATTGGTCTGGATCCACTAGACCCTGCATATATGGGCCTAGGCGAGCAACCAGAATTCTACTGAATATTTTAAATCAACATTCAACAGGGGTATGGGGTGGTATGAACCACAATTTAACGGGTCTTTACCCGGCTTAGGGATCACTCACTACCAAAGCTGCCATGTACATGGTGGGGACCAGGGCCCCCATAGCACTGAATGAATTAAAGAGACTGGTCAGCAGTGGGGTAAGGCTAAAGGCAAAATCAGCTGAAAACCTGTCTTGGGTGTTTTGCCTGAGGCGAGGCCCTGTATAGTACGTAGGACTTCGTCCGGGTGGATATCTGTTATGTTATGTTATGTTATATAAATGTGTATCGTGCTCGGCTACTCAGAAGAGTGTCCCGGCACGTGCAGAGGTAAAGACAGAGAATGCAGAGGGACAACTAGAATAGGAACGTTTTAAGCTCTTCTTAAAGATCACATGATCCTGAATGCTCTGAAGTGCCAAGGGCAGAGCATTCCAGGCCAAGCTGGCTTTCCGGACAAGAGAATAACCTCCCAACCTTTCGCGATTTAATCCGGGGGTCAGAAGCAGCAGTTGAGAAGAGGAGCACAACTGTCTTGCTGGGTTTTAAAAGGCAAATCTCTTTTGAAGCTAAATGGGGCCACTACCATAGAGGGCCTTATGGGCAAGTGAAAGCATTTTAAATTGAATTCGGGCCTCAACAGGAAGCCAGCGCAGAGAGCGCAGGCGAGCACGGACACTGCACCTGTTGTACACGCCTAGCAGGAGTCTGACTGCAGAATTTTGGACTACCTACAATTTTCTTAAGAGGTAGCCAGGAATGACTACATGAAGGGCATTGGCATAATCAAGGTGAGATAAGATCAAGGCCCAGACTACTGTTTCTTTAGCAGGTCCTGGGAAGAAGAGAAGAAACTTTCTCAATGCTTTCAAAGTGCCGAAGCACGTCCCTGCAAGCTTCTTAACTTGTATGGAGAAATTCAGATTCTACGTCTAGTTTAGTTGCTTCTGAGGCTGGTAGAGAGGCCACTGGTGCCTGGGTCACATATGCATCGACCGCCACAGAGTCTAAGGACTGAGCTGTATAAAGGGTAGTGTAAAATTTCTCAAATTTAGCCACAATAGTGCTGTCTGCCATATCCCCTTGAGATACTTTGATCTCTGTAATGTGGTACATAACTGTCTGGGTTCAAATCTGGTGTGCCAAGAGCTTCCCAGCTTTATTCCCCCCTTCATAGTAGCACTGTTTAGTGCGTAAGAGGGCATATTCCACATGATCATAGTCTAGGACTTTTAGGTGCTTTTGCACATTATTGAGTTGACGCCTGGTTGGGACCGAGCCTGTGTGTCGGTGCACCCCTTTCAATTCCCTGATTTGTGTTTTCAGATGATCCCTTTTGTCTCATCTCTTCTTATTCAGTTTAGCTGTTATGACTGGAAATTGTCCCCTTAGGTCCGCCTTCAGTATGTCCCAAAGCAGAGAGACAGGAACAGAGCCATCGTCATTATTAATTAAATAGGCTTGTATGGCATCCAGAATCTCTTCAATGTTTGCATCATATGTGAGCAATTTGTGGTTTAGTTGCCATGTAATCTGCTGTGTGTGTTCTCCAGAAAGCTGTAGCATGAGAGTAATCAGAGAGTGGTCTGAAAGGGCTGTCACTTCTATCTCAACCTCCTGTGTGTCATGTGTGATGAGTGGAGATGACAAGAAGAGGTCTATGCATGCATAGGTTTGTTGAGCCACTTGGAAAAAGGTATATTCTCGAGTTGTGGGATGGTGTTGCCTCCAAACACCAAATAAATCAGTTTCTTTTAACCTCTACTTCATAGAGTCCAAGAGCGACCCAGACTGTCTCACCCTTTGTATGGACCTGTCCAGTTGGGGGTTGGGTGCTATATTGAAATCACCTGCCACTATCAAATCGTTGTCTGGGGATTCAAGGATGGTTATCAATGCACCCCCTAAAAATGTTCATTTGGGCTGTATATGGAAGCAAGGAAATAGGTGTGTCGTCCCCCCCCTCCCCCCTATTGCCAACTGTAGTGCAATCATTCTCCCAGGTATCTCTGTGTGTGTATCTAGCACTTTCTCAGGAAAGTGTGTTGCAAAGAGAATGTGTATAAATTAAGGAGAACTAGCTTCAATGTCGGTGCTCCTAGTGTATGCTTGTACAGGGGAAACACATTTGTGTTTATAGAAGACCCTCACTCACCAACCTAGTTGGTGACATGCTTCATCATTGGGTCCCACCCAAGGTAGTGAGTTTAACTACTGCCTAGGGCCCAGATATTAACATTCATTATTTTTGTTACTTGGGACCCTCTGGGCAGTTTTTTAACCTACATCCATTCAGTCACACTGCATACTCACTGCACAAAACCTGCTCCGCCCTATTCAGGCGTCGAAGCACACCCGAGGTACACTTGGTACCTTGGATGGAACCCAGTGATGAAGCATGTCACAAACTAGATTGGTGAGTGATGGTCTTCTATAAACACAAATGTGTTTCCCCTATACAAACATACAAAAAGGAGCACCGACATTGCAACTAGTTCACCTTGATTTATACAATTATACACAGGGAAGTGAACTGGCTCCAGTACCTTTCGTCTCTCTCCCATTTTGATACTTGTGATTGCTAAGAGAATGACCACTCCTGCCCTCTACCCGGCCATGGAGGAGAAATACTATCAGTAGAACAACGTAGACCGGAGGCGTTTCCAATCCGTATCAGGTGTCTCTAAGTAGGGTTAGGAGCGCATTCCTTTTGATGGGTGAATTCAGGCCCGGACATTAAAACTCAAGATCATAACCTTAAGGGGCCTCATAGGAAAAGGCTGAAGCATAGCCTTGAGGAGTGACATAGTCAGTTACATGGAGGGACACAAGACCACCCCCTCCATAACCAGTGCCAGAGGGAAGGGGCAACACCTGCCAAAGAAATAAGAGGATGTCGCTGCGTCCACTTCCATTCTGCAGGAACGTGATTGGGATCATGTGTCGATAAGGAGAGAAACCTGTCATGGCCCAGGAGGTAGACCCTAATGTAGAAATCCCTATGTTGAGTACCCTCATAATTTCTGGTGCCACCTGAGTAACCAGGAGATATACCCATCAAGGAACAGTTCCATTGTCACTCTCTTGATGTCCCCTCATGGTTCGGTGTCTCTCTCAAGCTCAACCTCTCCAGGATCACCGCAACATTAAACTGAATCCCAGTCTCAATCAGCAGGGGAAGTGCCTGAAGGAAGCACAGTAATGTAGAGAGAAAGGGGGAGTCAGAAAAACAGTAAAGCAAAGTGAACATGAACAATGGGAAATTAGCCCTGCCAGGGGCATCAGTGACACCGTAGTGTCTGGGTCCATAAGGCTGACAGCTCAGGCCTCTGAGTGCTATGTCATGGCGTCAACGCCACCAGGCTCCAGTAGCACCGGCTCGGGTATCTGTCCCATGGCACTTCTTTCCAATCGGGGGCCAAGAACCGGTTCCTTCTCCACCTGGGTTGCCGTGATGCACAGCTACCGGCTCTTCGGCGTTCCGAGCCCCGGTAAGGCTGTTTCCTGCTTTATTTCAGCCACGGCGAGCAGAGCTCTTTAAAGGAGCTTCTACTCTGCCGGCATCTTGGCCACGCCCCCAAATAATAGATTCATAATGCTGCAGGATACAATGGTGACATTTCAACTGGGCCACAGTCAATTTTTGCAGCTCGCTAAGATGGCAGCCACTGCTCGTGGCATATGGCCCACATTTCCTGAGGAATCTACCGAGTCTAACACTTGTTACATTGATGATTATGGTGAGAGACAGGCACCTAATTTCCTTCTGATACAGAGCGCTCTGCAGGACATTCACACTGGAAGGTTACCTGTACAGATAACATTTCTGGATGTTTTGGGAGAACATTTAACAGAAAAGAAATGGGATTCAGTCCATGCGGTAGTGTAAACAACCAAAGTTAATGCAACGTTTAAAATGAACCAGTACAATATCATTCATCAGATATTTCTAACTTGTCCAAGCTGCTCCATGGAGTAGGTGGACTTTCTTTATATGTTATGGGAATGCCCGGTTTTAGATAGGTACTGGTAGACTGTGATAAACCAACTGAATGCTGCCACTGGTTGGGTGGTTCTGAGGGATCCTAAGCAAGGCCTGTTGGGTCTACTACCTGTCTGCAAAAAAAAGGGCTTAAGTAGAAAATTCCTGGTTCTATAGTTCGTCCTGGCAAAAGTAAAAATTGCTATTTATTGGCCGTTTTCATCTCTCCCCACAGTATGAGCATAGTTGAGAGATGTGTCAGAGTGGGCTGTGGCTGTGGAGGCGCATTTACGCAAATGTAGGAGGGATAAAAATTGGAGACTGATCGACAGGGTTGGCATCTTTGTTGATAGAATTAGTTGACTCACCCAATGCTAGACCAACCTAGATTATTGCTATTTGGGAGCTGATACTGTGATGTTGTAATGTGCTAAAGTAGGAGTATTATGATATCTGGATTTTGTGGTTGGTCTGGAGGCCAACACCCAAGCATGGCTCCAAAGGCCCATCCATCTACGTGAAGTTAGGATCTTGAACTTGCATTTGCTTCCCTGTGACATTGTATCCTTCCACTGACCATATTCGGTACACAGAGGTAGAGTGGGGGTGGAAGTGATTATACGCATAGTTGTTGACATGCCTAGTTTCAACAGTTGGTGTATGTTGACATAACAATAGATAGAGATTGCATCTAACATAAAAATGTATATTTCAATAATGTGCACAATTCAATGTTTATTATTACTGATTACTTTTCAAAAATTAACATTTTATTAATCTGCATGTTTGTCACACCTTCCTGCACAAAAGCCAGCACAAATAGAAAAGGCAAAAACAAGGAGAAATAAATGTATTTCCCCTTGTTATACCAATCTAATGGCTGGTTTTGCATGATGTTAATTTTTGGCACAAAAGTAATGGGTGTTGCAGTGGATTGCTCACAGAAACACCCTTTGCAAGCATGAAACTGCACGAAAGGGTACCATATTGGCAAAGTGGCATTAAGCCACTCAAAGTGTCTTAACACAGCTTTATAAATATAGTGCAGGGTGTTATGCAACCAGAACATTGGAAGAGGTGGCGTTCCAGTGGTGCAACGCCTTTATAGATATGCTTCTAGGTTTCGAGTTGGCAGACGTTTGCACACTGCCCAAGTAAGAACCACAGTCCTAGTCAGGGTGATTCAGATACCCAACCTAAATTAACCTGTACTCCTCCTCTGTTAGCTTGGCACAGAGCAGTCAGGTGTAACTCAAGAGTCAATGTGTAAGGTATTTGTGCAACACTTAAAGTACAGTAACACAGTGAAAATACCGCTAAAAGACTCCACACCAGTTTAGAAAAATGGAAAATATTTTTGAGTAAAACAAGACCAAAAGGACAACATTCCAGGAAGTAGAACTTGAGATATGAATTTTTGAAGATTAAATCCCAAAACAGTGTTTAGAAGTCAATTGCCAAGGTAAATCCAAAGTTACAGGTTGACCACGATAGAGGGTAGGCCGGATACATAAACCACAAAGGGCCCTCGAAAAAGTACCTTGGAGGGAGCAAGCATCAGCATTGAAGACTTAATGAGTTGCTTCAGATTCACCTAGTCGGGTCGATGATTCGAAGTCGAGCCCCGCAGTAGGGTCTTCGGATAGGCGATGCCTCATTGTTGAACCTCAGAGTTTGGACCTCGGTTCAGTGCTGTACCTTCATTGAACCTCGCAGTTGGGTCCAGTGTTGTCCTTGAGCTGTGCTGGGATGTCTTCAGATCGGCACTGTGTTGGCATCAAAGGGCGATGCATCAGTTTTGATTTGCGCAGAGGTGACAATGCATCACTTTTTGGAGCAAACCAGCTGCAGAACCGACTTTTGAGGCCCAGAACTCGAGGAGCACCTGAAGCAAGGGAGGACTCACCGATGGTAGAGTCCAGCAGATGAAGTAGAGTTTAAAGAAGTCTTTAATGCCCCTGAGAGTTTCAGAACAGGCCACAAGCCAGTAAGCCCTTAGACACACTGGGGCTGGGGGAAGTAGGTCCAGTCCATCTTACTCCTAGGCAAGATGCTGCAGGCAGCAGGTCAACACAACAAAGCCGGTAGCAAAGTGGCAGTCCCTCCTAGAGCACAGCAATCAGCAGGCAGCAGGCCAACACAGCATAGCACTCAGTAAAGTAGCATTCCCTTCTGTAGCACAGCAGCTCTTCTTCCAGGCAGAATGCGCTTGGTTCCAGCAAAATTCTGATTTGGTGGTTTCAGGGGTCCAGTACTTAAACCCAAATGTGCCTTTAAAGGGGGAGAGACTTCAGATTTAAGATGACAACATCCCTGCCTTTTTTACCCTGGCTCCAGACTCACTACAGGGGGTATGCAGCTCTCTTTGTCAGAACAGGCACATCCCTATTCAGGCGCAAGTGTCACCTCCTCCTTTAAAATCTATCTCCGTGACAGGCAATCAGAATGCAAAGACACACCTCTACTCCCTTTGTGTGACTGGCTAGAGGGAATGCACAAGACTCAGTTGTCATTTAACCTAGATGGGTATTCAGAGACAGGAAGAAGCACAGAATGGTCTAAAATAGGAAAACTCCAACTTTTTAAAACTGGCATTTTTAGATTTGCAATTTAAAATCCAACATCACCATAAGTTGTTACTTTAAATTGTGAGTTCAGAGACACCAAACTCCAACTCTCTATCTTTTCTCAAATGGAAATTACACAATTTTAACCTATGGGAATGATAGGCCTTGCATTAGTGAAAACAAATTTAGCAGCTTTTCACCACCGGGACATGTAAAACTCAAAAGTACATAACCTATCTTTTAAATACACAGCATCCTGCTCATAGGGCTGCTTATGGCTTACCTTACGAGTGAGGTATATGTAATAAATGGGAAGGTTTGGGCCTGGCAAGTAGATTATCTTGCCAGCTCTAAATGGCAGTTTAAACACAGGCTCTTCAGTGGCAGGCTGATCCATGTGTAAAGGGCTACTGAAGTGGGTGGCACTATCAGTCATGCATGCCCACTAGTAGCATTGAATTTACAGGCCATGGCCACATATAGCGCACTTTACTAGGCAATTATCAGAAAATTAAATAAGCCAATTGTGGATAGGAAGATGTTATAATGTTTTGTGAGAATATTCCCTGTAGCACTGGTTAGCAGTGGTAAATTGTCCAGAATCCTAAAGCGAGCAAAAATTAGGTCAGATAAACAGGAGGTCAGAAGGCAAAAAGACAGGGAAAACATTACAGGGATGCCAAGTCTAATACTAGGTCACAAGGTGCAGCTGGAAGTTGGTCTTTGTGTATTGGCCACCAGACAGTGAGACAAAGGGAAGCTAGGTGATAACAGGATGGCCCACTCTGTCTTAACAAGTCACCAACCACACATAACAAAGGCTCTGTCTGAGCACCCAAACAATGGGTTTGACAATAGTGTTTTGTGTCCCCAGACAAGCTGGGGGCAGGGCAGGGAGTAAGGAGATGCCTGATATCTCAGTGGGTGGAAGCCTCTTGAAACTTCAACCACTTCAAAGTAGCCACCTTATAAATATTAGACCTCAGGACCCAACTCTTCAGATCACATTTGCACCCATGAACTCCACCTGACAGAAGGACCTGCTTTGCTGCCCAAGGATTGCTTTGCTGCCCTACCACTGTTGTTGCTTCACAAGGACTCTTCTGCTAAGAGCTGCCCTGCTGAATCCAGCCTGCTTGTGTGTTCCACCACTCCAAATTCTGCAAGGGTCAGTCGGCTGACCTCCTGTCCTTGAAGGCACAGGGACACAACAGGCTTCTATGTGCCATGTACCTTTGATGCAGGACCAGTCATCACCTTGATGACTCTGCAAGCCCAACCCAGTTCCATGCATCTCGATGCAAACAACCAATCTAGCTTGACCCAGCAAGATGCATTTTAGTGCAAGCCCTCACAAGCTCCAGTGCCTTCACCAGCACCGGCCCAGTGCAACACACCTTTTAAACTTAGCACTACGCAAGTCTTCGTAAGCCCCATTGCCTTCCTCGATAACAACGCAGGACCTCGCATCTCAAGCTCCGATCGACGGTAACAGACTTTGTTGAAAGATGCCTATTGGGGTAGGAGCTCTCATGGCAAGCTCCCTATCGGTGGTTTCTCAACGCCGGCCCACGCAACTGAAAGCAACAACTTTGCATCACTCTGCAAGCAGGATTAAAGGTACTCTTGCTCAGTGGGCCTAAATTGGTCCCTGCATCAGGTCCATACTCTCTATTGCATTTGGCCTGACCGTGTGACTGCCCCTTCTGGGTCAACCAGATAACCAGAGTTAGCACATGGTGCTGTTTGGTGCTATTTTCAGGAAAATCTGTACAATTCCATATTGGATTTAGTCATTCTGGTCTTTAATTATTTTATATTTTTCTAAGTTAGTGTGCTTTTTTGTGTTGTTTCACTTTATTAATCGTTGAATTGCTGCATAAATACTCCTCACCTTGCCTATTAGTTAAATCTGACTGCTCTGTGTGAAACTAACAGAGGGTTTAGGACATGTTCATTTGAGATGTGGTGGTGACTTCACCCTTCAATACAATAAGGAGCAACTGAGGGAAAATTCAGTCTAGGTCACCCTCCACTCAAACACATTAATAACAGCAATAAGACCTAGTCTGCAAAGGCACTAGAAAGATTTTCTGACTTTATGAGTAGGGTATGGAGTATGTTGACTCCTCTATAACAACCAATTTCTTTTCCAAAATGTTGTCCTGACTCAAAGTGGCCTTAATATTTTTTTTTTTTTAAAACCTCAAATTCAGCAGTCACTGTAGTCGAACGAAAATACCCATTACTATCACAGGTGTATAAATCAATTTGTGCACAATTTGTGAAAATGTGAACAGACGAGGTAGCACCTCACGTGCGCCACACCCAAGGAGCTTGACTGGTTAGTGATCACCAGTTATGCCCACGTTTCTCATCATAGGTTGCTACCCTGTCAAAAACAAAAAATATTTGTGCTTAACATCCAGAAAATAAATTAAAGGTGAACATCTGTGTCAAACTTACACAGTTCGACCCCGTGCAGTTAAAATTGAAATAAGTCTCACCGTCATTACAAATCCAATTTTATTCTAGACCTGTGTGCTTATTCAAATTTAAATATACTGCATGTGTTCAAACCACTTAACCCCTTCACTGCTAGGCCTTTTCCCCTCCTGTGCCTTTTTGACCACACAAGGTATCCACGCCAAATTTGCATCCTTTTCTTCCAACATCATGTGGATTCTAAAGGTGCCCAGGGTTTGTGGATTCCCTTGCAGGGGTCCCAGAAATTAAGCAAAATGAAGGAAAATTTTAGTTTTTTTCAGAAAATTGGGAATACCGGGCTGCAAATGAAAGCCTCTGGGATTTTCCCTGCAAATGTTATCAAAAAAGGGTTTGTGGGGCTGAAATCTCCATTTTCTCAGCTTTTAGGGAATGGCAGTCTTTTGTCAGAGAACCAACATTTTTCACACAGTTTTGGCATTTTTCTGGGACATAGCCTATTTTTGCTATTTTTAGAGCTTTCAACCTCCTTCCAGTTAATGGTAGAAATGAGTTTGAAAGCAATAATGGATCCTGGGAAGCTATACATTTACACAAAGTAGACACAATTCTGAATTCAGAAAGGGGTCATTTGTCTAAATCCATGAAGGTTTCTTTATAGAAACTAACAGTTAGATATTGGAATAATTGAAAATTAGTTGAAAAAAACAGCCTTTTGTCTCAACGTTTTCACCTGTAACTTCTTGTAATTTTGACAGCTGTTTAAAAGGAATATACCGTTACATCTGTTTGACCTTCCTAATTGTGGAGATATATAGGACTTGTAGTTTCACCAAGAACCCGATGAACCCAGAGCCAAAAACTGAGCTGCAACTTGCAATGGTATTTTATTATTTACTGGGTATAGAGCACTTATTCTTGGAAAACGTATACATGGAAAAATCGGTATGAAACACACCTATGTATTTCTGAATTGGGTACAAATTATAGAGTTTAGAAACAGTATATATTTACACATTTTCAAAATTGGGAATACTCATATTAGCATGAGAATTATTGGTCATTTTTCAAAAAGATTTTTTTTTTACACAATGTCTTTCATTGGGAAGGGAGAAATGCATGAAACCTCAATAGGTAATAACAGTTGATTTACAAATCTGAATTACCCTAAGTCTCTCGATAAAAATGGTACCTCACTTGTGTGGGTCGGCCTTGTGCCTGCAACAGGAAACGGCGCAAAATGCAACGTGGTCACACCTCAATTTTGCAGTTAAAAATTGACCCTTTTATGGCAAAGTGCCTAGCTGTAGTTTTTGCACCCTAGCTCTGCCGGCACCTAGGGAAACCTAGAAAACCTATACATTTTTTAAAACTAGACAGCCATGGGAATTCAGGATGGGGTGAATCGACTGCCTCCCACCAGGTTCTGTTACCCAGAATCCCTTGCAAACCTAAAGAATTGGGGAAAAAACGCATTTTCCTCATATTTCTGTGGTGAAAAGTTCTGGAATCTGCGTGGAACAACCAGATTTCCACCCACCTCATGTTCCCCAAAGTCTTATAAGAAAAATGGTACCTCACTTGCCTGGGTCTGCCAAGTGCCTGTGACAGGAAATGGCGCAAAACGCAACGTGGTCGCACCTCAATTTCTCAGTCAATACTGGCCCTTTTTTTGGCAAAGTGCCCACCTGTAGTTTTTGAACCCTAGCTATGCCGGCACCTAGGGAAACCTAGCAAACCTGTACATTTTTGAAAACTAGACACACAGGGAAATTCAAGATGGGGTGACTCGACTGCCTCCCACCAGTTTCTGTTACCCAGAATCCCTTGCAAACCTAAAAAATTGGGGAAAAATACGCATTTTCCTCACATTTCTGTGGTGGAAATACCTGGAAGCTGCGTTGATCAACAAATTTCCACCCACCCCGCGTTCCCCCAGGTCTCCATACAAATGATGGCCTTTGTTAAAAAATC
Source organism: Lissotriton helveticus (assembly GCF_964261635.1). Classification (NCBI taxonomy): domain Eukaryota; kingdom Metazoa; phylum Chordata; class Amphibia; order Caudata; family Salamandridae; genus Lissotriton; species Lissotriton helveticus. The sequence continues at coordinate 215,458,064 of NC_136060.1, read as the reverse complement.
CTCGATCAAGTTCCCACACAATTTTCTCAGTCACTCCAAAAGTTGACGGACAACCAGAAGGGTTAATCCTGGATTCCTTACCGGTGTACACCCTGAAATTAGAGACATATCCAGTCAGACTGTCACACAGCATATAAAGCTTAATTCCATAGCGTGCCCTCTTACTAGGAATGTATTGCCGAAATACCAAGCGGCCCTTGAACAGGAGCAAAGATCTCAGGAAATCGATCAACAAAATGATCAATGACAGGCCAAATCTTGAAAATACGGTCACAATCAGGGTGATCTTGTGGCAAAGCAGAACCATTGTCAACAAAATGCATCATCCGAAGCAGAAGCAAATATCTATCAGGACTCATGACTGCCGGAAATATAGCTGTTGCTATCAAGGGACTAGTAGACCAATATGAAGCCTTTGATGGTTTCCTAAGCAAGCCCATCAAAAAAGTTAAACACAAAAACTTTTTCATCTCCTCCAAATTTGTGGAAGTCCACCGGGTAGCTCCTGCGTGGGGCTTAAGGCTGGCACTGTTCACCCTCAAAAAATTTTATGCATACAAATTAGTCTGCTCTACAATATCTGCCAAAGACACATCATCCATGATCAACTTGAAAAAATCAATTGGCAAAAAGTTTTCAGTGTTCACCCTACACCCTGGAACACCAGTAAATTCAGGCAATGCCGGCTGCACCATGCCTGGTGCAACCCAGAGGTCAGAACTTTCAACGTCAAGTCTTGCAGCCGCAGGCTGCCGCCCAGCTGCCTCTTGTCTCACTACACCAACTGGGAGTCTAGCAGCCCCAGGCTGCAGCTCAGATGCCTCTTGCCGCACTATCGGCACAGCAATGTCCTCCGCAACCACAGGCACTTCATCCGCACCAAAAGTAGCTTTCATCAGCACTCAGAGTATCTTCATCATCAGATGAAGCCATGTGTAGAGAAAACTCACTACCTGAATCTTCACCTCCCACCTCTGGCTCAGAATCAGAGTCAGTCTCTGGACCATGGTCAGAGGAAGAATCAAAAAGCATTCCAACAACTTGCTGAGCAGTAATCCGGCGGCTAGCCATTATCCTTACTAAGAAAGGAGTCTGCACAAACAACTCAACAACCCCAACACTGTGCAAAGTAAATAAAAAAAGACACAGCAAATAGGCAACGATATCCCACTAGAAAGAAGAAAAAAAAGCTTACATCTGCAGAAGTTCACATCAAGAACAAATGCAAAACATGTTTTACAATCACAAAAAACAGAAACCAAACATACTCGTATTATTATACACTTTGCAAAAAAACCAATTACATTACAATTGAACAAAAAAGGTCTCTTACCAAACACATGCAACTACAAAAACAGCAGAACAGCAGAACCACCAGTAACGGAACCGCACACTGCAACAATCTAAAGAGAAAATAAAACAATACACATTAGAAGAAACAAAAACAACACACATTACAACAGGCTATGTCACAGGATATGTCACAAATGGGGTGTCTGTCCCCATGGGGGGCAGAATATAAATCTTTTTTAAATGTGGGCCCCCAGGAAGCAACCCTCCAGAGGGCAGAAAGGCCAAATTAAGACACTAATCTGCCCCCAGAGGGGGCAGAACATATTTTTTAAAAACAAATGGGCCCAAGGAAGCGACCCTTACCCAATGGGTCGCTTCCTTTATAAAAAAATAACAATCCCTGGTATCTAGTGGGCTTTTCTACCCCCCCGCCCCCGGGTCCTGATTCGGCCCAAAATACTGGGAAGCGACCCTTACCCAAGGATAATGGGATAATCAACAGCAGATTGGACATGACTGCACAAGTAAATGCTGTCACTGCATCCTGCTTCCTCAGCCTGAAGATTATGAGGAAGATCTTCAAGTGGATTGCAAGCAACACTGGAAAAACTGTTAATCGAACTTTAGGCACCAGCTATTTAGACTACAGAAAATCCCTCGGTGCTGGGATCGCTAAACAACTCACCAAAACACTACAGACCACTCAGAGTTTGGCAGCCCAATCTCCCACCCAGAACTTACATCATAACACAAATCAGGAAGCTACACCACTTAAGCTCCATCAACTACCCAGAAACGTCTACTCGGCAAGACTCTTAGGCATAGATTCATCAATCCGCTCGCAAAGGGGCAGATTCTCAGAATCTGCCCCTTTGCGACTGGTATTTTTGCATTTGGGATGCATCATTCCAAATGCAAAAATCGCAAATTAAGAAATCGCAAAATTGCGATTACTTGCATTTAAGGAATCTCAAATTGAGATTCCTTAAATGCAATGCATTAACGTTTAAAAAATAGCAATTTCGCTAATAGGGCTCGCAAATTACCATGAAGTTGATATTCATAGTAATTTGCAAAAACTTTACAAAATGCACTAAAGTGCATTTTTCAAAGTTTCATGTTGCTCACACACATGCCCCAAGGGCATGTGTGTGCACAACATATGTGCACAGATCAATTTCAGGGGTGCAACAGGGTGCCCTTTGGACACCCCTGCACCCTTGAAATCGCATTCTCAATTTGCGATTCGCTAATTGCGATTCGCAAATTGAGAATGTCTTCCCATTAATTCCTATGGGCCTCTAGGCCCAAAGGAATGAATGGGGAGGTATTCCTTAATTTGCGAGTCGCAATTAAGGAATTTTAAAAAATCGCTATTTTTTGTGATTGTTTCATGCATTGCATTTTGCTATTCCTTAATAGTGAATTGTTATTTTTCGCTATTAAGGAATAGCAAAATGGGTTCTTGATGCATCTGGGGGATAGTCACACATATCCCACACATACGCAGAAGCAGATCGGGTGGAATGGCATTCTCTTACATCACTACCAAAGTGTGGACTGGCCTCCCATTCCACATCAGAGCCTCCTCTTCTCTTTTTGAATTCCCTGAGAAGCTGAATTCCTGGCTTTTACATTAACCAAACTACCCTAGGCAGGGAAAGGCACACACACCTGCTCAGCACCAGGATACCCTAAGGGGTGCTAGTGCACTTTAAAGATACACATAACAATAACATAATACCTGAAGAAGAAGGCTGTTCAGGAACTAAGGGTGAGTTAAGAAGGCAACTGTGTAATGTCATAATAAGTCAGCTGGTGTTTGATGTCATTTCTGCGACCCCATGCCATTCTGGTGTATTACAGCTCTTGCTGATAAGAGGTGTAAAGGTAATCTTTAGAAGATTTAACTGGAACTGTATTTTCAGTAGACTTTCAAAAAATTGTGTTATTTTATGTGACCGATTTAAGTGTAAATCAAATAATTTTAAACTTAGCTTGCAGACACTTAGGGCCTTATTACGACTTTGGCAGTCTTCCAATGGGACTGCCACTAAATCGGTTCCAGGTAGACCACTAAGGCCATGGTGAGCCCGCCCGCCAGATTATGAGTGTAATCCAGGACGGAAGGGTGGTGCTGTGCCTGTCTCCTGGTGATGCTGAATTATGTTTATAGGAGAGTCTAACCAGCATACTGCCGCCGTGATATTGCCTGCAGCATGTTCCTGCATGGTGTGGTATGCACCCTGTCAGGCATGCCGCACCATGCAGGAATGACAGTGCAATTCCAGGAGGAAAAAACATGTGCCGCACCATATGCAACCCTGATACCCAGAATTGGCCGAGGGACCTGTTAGGGCCCCCTTGCCTCCATGACCTCCACCCTTTTCATGGCAGGGTCCCACCATGAAAAGAATGGTGGATATGCAGGTTGGAATACGCTACGCAATGCCAGCATTGGTAGCTTCAGTATATACAGGCCCTTGTAGACTACCGCCGCAATGGGATCCTTGATCCCGCCGGAGTTGGCAGTGTTGTGGTGGTCACACAACCACACTCTTACTCGGGTGGATAGGTAGTGGTGTTCTGGCCACCACCGTGAATACGGTGTTCCCAGGACTGCTGTGCTCGTATTAAGGCCCTAAAAACTGTGTTTTTAAATACTTACAGCAAGCATTAATACAAGAGTTTTGTTACATATTCACTAAGCACATGCACCCAGAAAACTGTTTACATAAGACCACTATAAAATATTCTAGTTATAAAAATTACAGCCTCACCATTACAACCACATCCAACAACAGTATAACAGAAAAGTCAGTCTAAGGAAACGGAGTGCTTCCAGCTATCATGATGTCACATGAATTGTATCCATTCCCTCTGCAGCTAAAATTAGTCATGTAGCAAACCAAGCTTCACTTAAAAACCAAATGTATCTATGATATATGACCATCATTAATTTGCAATGGAATTCTCCTCGATTACTTAACTGATCAATTACCAGAAATGACAGACTTAATGAAGTTGATTCATTTCATGTATGTTGTAATATACCCGTATAATGTCCATCCCGCAAATCTCCAGGACGGCAGTTTTGGACTGCCCCACGCTCATCATATTTTATACATATGACGTATAGGAATTAACATTCTACTGCTGTATCTGACTCATTGCACAATTGTGACTTTGCATGAACCACAGTACTTTAACAGTAAATGTTCTTTTAATTTATGAAGCTAATTAACGTGTGATGGCACTCTCCTTAACAGCTATTACTTCACTAATTAATTTACCGAAATGATCAAATTAAATATGTTCATTCCGGTTATGTTGCATTACTTGAAAGGGTCAAATAATGAGCATCCGTTCTCGTGATTGTGTCTCTTTCTCTCCCATACTTCTTTAAAAGAGTCATCTTTAAGGTGGTTCTTCATTAAGAGCTTTTGTCCATTTACCAAATGCCTCTATTCCCAGTTTAAATAGGCACAATTATGTTCACCATTATTTTCACACATTTCTTTAGCTTACTCCCTGTTCAGTAAGATGATTTTTAAAATGCATCTTGTTTGCATTCATTCGACTTAAACTGTGAGTTCCCTTGCTCGCTTTGAGGAAAATAATCTTATTAACTTCTGTAGTGTGCAAACGCCTGGAAGGCATTTTCCACAAAAAACATGCTTGATGTTATCATTGTTTGTTTTCAGCGTGAGTGGGCCCTTACTATTTGTGAGCCGTTGCACCAGAAATGCAGAGACATTGAGTTAGTGAATTATGGCGGTTTGCCAGGTCTCTAGTCACAGAGAAAAAGGGTAAAGCTTTAATTGGTTTGTTTTTAATTTGGCAATAGATGAAAGCATACACTCTCTAAAACTTGTGATTTTCATGAACAAAAAGACACATTGACTTCCTTTAATGATATTTGCTGTACTTTTGACAGACGTTGAAGCAAAAAAGACACCTTTCTTAAGAGAAACTTGGTCAAGCAGCAGACTAAAATAATGAAAGGAAGTGAGATCTTTAAATTGGCCATCTCGTAAGCTAACAGCACATGACCTACAAAACATTGTAGCACGGGCCTATCATAAGCCCAGCAGCGTTAGCCACAAAGGCGAGCAATATAAAACATTGTCAATCCCCATAAGATATGGTATAAGAAGAGATAAGATGCGGCCCAACTGCCAGAGCTGCCGACTTTGGAACTGGGGAACCAACCAGGTTAAACTCCCGGCCACGGTTGAAGCCTGTGATTGCGGCAGCATTTAATTCTCATCAGACTAGTCTGCTACATGTGCAAATAATTCATTCTTAGTGTGAAAAAAATGGGTGTGTGTTGCTGTCCACCCACCTTTGCCTGGTTTTTGATGCAACTTTGACTGAGGTGTACTGAGACAGTGCCAAATAGGCTCCCAGTACCAGTGTTTTTCCCTAAAAATGTATCACAATTGGCACCACTTCAGAAACCCTATAAGTCGCTAGTAAATGGTATCCCTGATTCCTAGGGCATCTAGACTAAAGAGGGTCAAGTGGGCCGGCAGCACCAACTGTTCCACCCCAAAGACCCCTCATCAAGACCATGCAAAATTTCATTGCAGGCTGTGTGTCTTGGTGCAAAGTAAACTGAAGATTCAAAATGGCACACAGCTCTGTATGCCATGCCCCCACACACTCCACAAGGTATAGGTAAGTCACCCCTACTGCAGGCCTTACATCCCTAAGCCTGATTGCATTATATCTAATTTGTGGATGTAGATCCATGAGCAGATATAACACTACAATATCAAGTCCATTCTTGGATATTGTAAGTGCATAGGGCAGCCATAGACAGTACATGGGCTGGATACATGTCATTACAAGTTTCCTAGCTCCATGATGGCTTCACTGTACCATATGATGTTTGGTGCCAAACATCTTGTCTTAAAAAATCCTTACTGATGCCATTGTTGGATTTATTAATTCATGCAACCCTTTACAGTGTTCCCTGAAAACCTACCAAGCCCTGGTTTGGTCTTTGACTAGTCTTAGCCAGTCTGCCACCAGCAGACAAACTTCTTACCACTTGAGGTGAGCGCGAGGAACTACGCCTGCTCAGCGCTGAGGTACTTCAGCCCTTCCCCAGAAGGGGATGACCTTCTGAGTAGGGAAGCTTCCAAGGTGAAGCCGCCTTTGAAATGCAACCCAGGCATCTCCAGATGGTGGAGGATTGGCAAACCCCTTTCCTGCTCCACTTTTGGCAGGAGGAAAGGCAGGGAAATTAGTTAGATGAGGTAGTGTGCTCAACTTCAGCTAGCACTCCCCCCTAAGGTGTAGCAGGTGATGAGGACACTACTTTTGCAAATCCTCTATCTTGAGATGGTAGGAAAACATCCTATCAGGGCTAGGTAGTGCACCTTCCCATAGGAAGTGGTCACTTAAAGGGTGTAGACACCCTAAAGGTAGGTCACCCATTGTGTCTGGTCTCCCCATTTAACACCGTTAGATTCAGTATTTAGGTGGAATCCAAGGACATTGCAACTTAGATTTGATGAACCTAAGAAGAGCAATGGACAAAGAAGAGCTGCTGACACAAGAACCAAAGACCTTCTGCTGGAAATTGGCACAAACCCTTCCTGGTGCTTCAAGGACGCCGCAATCATGGCCTGTTGCCTCATCCTGCAACTGTGAGGCCTCCAAGAATCCCAGAGCTCCTACAGCTTCGACAAATTGCTGAAAAACTCCCTTGTAGTTGAGGAGCTACTCCCATGCAGCCTGCAGGCACCTAACTGCAAAGTCTGGTTTACTGATCCGCGGCTCCCTGGTGACTCAGAAGACTCAACCAATCAAGAAGTGGTACATCTGCTCCCAAGGGTAAGATTTGTCCATCCACTAAGTCGTAGGATACTGGGACATAAGGGAGCAATGTTTTACTAATACTCGTGGTACCAGACCCCCTACATTGAAGACCAGTAAGAGTCCAATCTAGACTCCTTCAGAGGACTCCAACACCTGCTGAGGGACTTTGAGTCCCCTGAGATCCGCTCTGTGAGTGGCCCAGCTATCCCGGAATCTACCAGCTGTCCCGGAAACACCTCTGTAACCTGCCTGCCCTGACTACAAGACCCGTCTTGATGCACAATGCTTGACTGCCCTATCTGCTTGGCACCCAGCCCACCAGGCCTGGGTACCAAGCAACCAGCTGTGCTCCAAGGCCCTTCCAACCTGCTCCCTCAAGTGGGACCCCTCAGAATTACCTTTAAGTCCCCCTGGGAAGTGTGTTTTCAGGTGAGCCCCTTCTTTGTATCGCAGGCTACCAAGGACCTCAGCACCCTGCTTCTGGCCAAATTCAGGATGCTTCAGAACTTCCGCTGCTGGAACATTAGACCTGGTATTCCTAATTACCTGAACCCAAAAGGAGAGCCCAGAGAACCCACTGTTTGATTTTCTATGTTTTTTTTTTATTTCCTCCCATTTACTTCTATTGTGCGTAATTGCGCACAACAGTGATTTCTTTTGCAAAATTTGAAAATTCATAACATAAAAAGTAGTTACCTTGGAACAAAGTTCCTGGTCTGAAAAATAATATACAAATCAATGTTATTTTTACAAATTGGTCTCAGATTTATTCTTGAGTGTGTGCCTGATTTATTACCTCTGTGAGTACCTCAAATGCTTGGCACTACCCTCTGATAAGTCTAACTGCTCGCCTACACTACCACAAATAAAGCATTAGTATAATTGACTTTTACTTCAAAAAGACGGTGGACCCCACATCAATATCAGGCAGGTAGATGGGGAAAAGACAAGAATCAAACAAGGAAGGGAACCTGCCCTGAGATTTAAGAAAGATGGCCTATAAGAGGTCCAAAAACACTTTATATTGTACTCTGAACCCTGGGAGGATGTCTCACAAATGAATTAGACACATATGTATTATCAAAACCTGTTTATTAGGAATTCATTTTTTTCATTTTCATTTTATATTTTAGTAGTAGGAACAGACATGTTCAGGAAGAATAATTATAGATATACAGTGATACATTTTTTTTTTACAGGGGGATTCATTCCTATTCATAGCCCATACTCCCACGACGCAAACCACCGACACACAAACATAATCAATCACACATCATACAACACTTCATATGATAGCCACAGATGCATAGGATGGATTGGGGACAGATGCCATGGAGTCCCAGATGGTTTTGTAGGTTCCTAGGGTGGAACAGACGCTGACGCGCGTTTCGGTATGTAACCCGGCACGGGCTATACCTTCATCAGGGCAAAGGTGAGGTGGAGGGAGAGAGGGCCACAGGGGAAAGAAAATGTTCTTAAAAATGGAGAGGAAAGTCAGACAAACTGTGGTTCCCTGATCGCTAGGAAGCAATCAAGTGGCAGCTAAGTACCCAACTCACCATACAGATTAGCATAACAAGCCTGATAGGCTTCAGGGAGTACGATGTCCACGGGGTGAAGAGATGTCAGGAGTTTAGCGATACAAAAGGGGAAGCTATTTCAACATGTCCCATCAGGTTACTTCATTCGATCAATGTATAAAACAGCAGAGGATCTGTACCTTAGTATCAGGAGGATAGCAAATTAGGCGGAGACAAGTGGGGGAGCGCTGGCTTCCTAGTGCAGTTTTGGCCGGAGCGATCGAAAAAGAAGAAGAGGCCACCGAAATAGGCGGATGTAGGGGGGTTAATACAAGCTCCTTTATGCACTCACGGCCGGGGCTGCAGGTCGGATACGAAGCCTCCACAGCGGATGACTGGAAGCGCTTCTCCGGCTGGCTGTACGTGACGCACACTCAGGACTGAGCGGGTCTACAATAATTGACTTTTACCTCTGTATACCAATAGAAGACCCACGGGAATCTCTTCACAGTGTTCTTCATTTTAGTACATTATATAAAGAGCCAGCGTCCTACACTCATCAATTTGCTGAGATCAAAATTGCAGCACAGAATGAATTTCTGGGTATTGTATAAATCACATGTGCATAAAAGGAAAATGGTTAGAATTGATGCCCACTTCCATTGAATCATCAAGCAACAGATATGTCTGTTAGACTAATGTCCATGCAGACATAATAAACATAAACCCTTACATAAACCCTTTAACTATTATTGAAACCACTATACTTTATTATTATCCCTTTATCTGTTTGAAAAAAGTGAACATTTTTCAACACATGTCTGCCTAAGATCGGTATCGGAATCATTCGTCCAATCTTGGTCAAATATTGGTCAAGGTAGGGAAAAGTTAAACAGGTGGGAACAGCCATGAACCCTCACAGATCACACCTAAGCTGTTTCCACCAAACAATTAATACTAGAATATCCTTAACATGTGCACTCAATTTCAGCACCTGCTACAAACGTGCAGTACAAAAATGGACAATACAAGTTCAAATCTACTGCAAAGGTACTTCAAATGAAAATTTTAAGTGAAGCGTTGAACATAAAAACTTCAAAGGTGTGTACAGTTCTTCTTTTTCTTTTTATGTTGATTGAATATTATAATAAAAAAGGATTCATATTACAAATGATAGCCAACGCATTTCGTCCAACACACTGGACTTCTTCAGGACAAGACAAAAAAGTATCATTAATTGTTATATTTGTCCTTGGGCCCGTCCTTCATGTAAAATATATGTAGATACATTGGGTGTTATATCCACAGATGCAAGTATAAATGTGTGTACCAAGAATGTATTCCAATGTCCAATTTTCTGAAAAATTGGGTCAATCCACTCCATAAGGGTGTAGTGTAGTTCCTATATTCCCAACAGGCTCTGCGCATTGGAATAATCAGACCCTCCAGCATTTCGCGATTTCGCGATTCACGAAAAAATCGCGAAATTTGCTTGTAAGCGCGATGGCCGCGATATTTACCAAACCGGCCGCAAAAAAAGGTCTCCCGACAGGTCAAAAACAATCAAGCATTTTTATTGGCTGTAAGCGCCTACGTCACCACGTGAACGGCGCTGTACAACCGTGAGAGCTGCCTGCTTCCTCCATTAGACTATTTCTGAAAGGCGAGCGAGAAAAGGAAAGTGTTCCTCTGCGCTCCAGCTTGCAGGCTCACTGCTGTCCTGTAATTGCAGTATTATTGAGTGTTTGTTTACATAACCGCCTCATTATAAACATTCATTGCGAAGCAACCGGCACGTTTAAAAAATAGGCGCCACACTGTAGAGCCGAGCTCTAATTTGAGATTTCATCGGAGGCTCGATTGATTAGCTGGTTCCTCCTGGCATCCACTGCTAGGCTCATCTCCCGGCCTTTCACCGCAGGTTTAAAGATAAACGGTACAGAACAGATGTTTGTGTTCTATATATTAATATATATATATTAATATTGCAAGCAGTGTGTCATCTTTTAGCCTCCACAGCAGGCCTCACTGAGCTGTTCAAAACAAACAGAAGTGCAATGGTCTTGTGGGTTTAACTCGCGCTTGAGCTGGTATTCAGGCCCATTAATATATTGAATGTGTGGGTGATGGGACAGGTGGGGGCAGAAGTTATGTGCAGGAGGTGAACGCTTCAGGCGGTGATGCGTAATACTAATGTTCCAAGCAGCTTTGTGCGAAGTTATAAAGGGATTTTTCGGAGCCTTTGTGTAGGTCTCTTGAAAACCTTACATCTTCGCAAGAAGTGCAAACATTTCCACATTGGCATTTCTGTTAGAAACACTTTTCTGACAATTTATGTGGCACATTTCCATAACATTAACAATTCGATCTGTCTTAGATAAGCTTTACAGGAAAGAGGTTGGGACTGATGTACATACGTTTGCATGATGTGTTAGCAGTCTCTCTTACTGTGGGATAAGTTGTGCTCAAACTTTCGCCACCTCCCCACCTCAAAAACTTTATTGAGGAAGCACTAGATTGCACCTGCTTGTGAAAAGCAATGCATGCTGGGACTGAGGCCTGAGTGAGACGGCAGTGCTCCAGCCCAGCATTTGTTATTGTGGTTTACCTCTGTTCGTGCAGGGGCTTCTCAGCACAGTATGATCAGTTCATGCTGAAGGAGGCACATGGTTCTGTTTAAGTCCACCCATGAAAAATCTATCCTGTTTTTTGGGGCGAGGAGGCATTATGGAACATGAGACTCATTTGCAGGCATTATGGTCTCTCACGTCCTGTTTGGTATAGTTGGGTCCCACTGCATTTTCATTGCTGATGCTTTGCAGTAGTTTTTTTTTTTATTTCAGTAATTTTTTATTGAAAATAAAGAGCAGATTTAAGATCTTCTTAGAGTTTCTCATTGCTTACGCGGTCATAAGTTCTTAAATTTATATGCTTCCCTCTTCTTCATTGCTAGATCTTACTGCACGGGAAACAGAGCATTTCAAGGTAGGGGTACCTTTGCGTCTCACTGCGCAGCATACAGATCCTCTCGGGGCACGTCCATCCTCGAGTCTCACTGCACGGACCACACAGCCTTAGAACATCACTGCTCACGGGATAAAACGCGTCTTAAGGCATGTCTGTTCTTGTGCCTCACTGCATTCACTTGCCGGGATGCAAAGCATTTATCAACGCATCTCTATCCTTGCATCTCATGGACCACTGCACGGAATACAGAGCCTCTCCAGCTCACTGCATCACTGCAAACAATAAAGAGTAGCTCTAGGCATTTGTATTCTCTCAAACTCTCACTGTATCACTGCACGGGATAAAGAGTATTTCAGTTCTCTCACTGTATGGCTGAAAAGAATACAAATAATAAAGGGAAACCTCCACCCCACCTCAAGGCATTGCTGCACGAGATATGGGCATACGCATATCCGGGCATTTCTATCCGCCATCAGAACGTATCACTGCAGAGGTTTCAGAATACCCCAGGGTGGTTTTAGTAAATCTCATCTCACTCTATCCCTGCACAACATAAAGAGCTCCACAGGCATTTCCATCTTTGCATCTCACTCTATCAAGGTACAGGTACAGGTACATAACAGTCCAGGGCATTTCCAATCTATTTCGCTGTTCAGGATAAAGACGTTCCACAGGCATTTCCATTCTCTCACTGAATCACTGCAAGTGGTAAATTGATTCTCGAGGTATTTCTATTCTTATTTCTTACTATTTCACTGCACGGCATAAAGAGTCTCTCTGGACATTACTAACCAACCTCACAGCATCAATGCATGGAATAATGAGCTTCTCCAGGCACTTTTTTTCCTTCTCACTGTATCACTATACGCAAAAGCAGCATCTCCAGGGACTTCTCTCCATCCATCTCACTGCATGGGCGAAAGAGCCTCTCTGGGCATTTCTATCCGCCTGTCTGGTTATATCAGTGCACGGGCTAGAGAGCCCCCTGGTCCTGTCTATCCCTTCCATCTTACTGCATTACTGCACGGGCTAAACAACACCTCCGGTCATTTTTAACCTTCAGTCTGATTGTATCACTGGAGAAGCTAAAGAGCATCTTCACACATTTCTATCCTCCTGTCAGACTATCACTGCAGTGGATAAAAAGCATCTCTGGACATTTCTACCCCCCTGCCTGACTGTATCACTGCACTGGATAAGGAGCATCTCTGGACATTTCTATCCTCCAGTCAGACTATCACTGCACTGGATAAAAAGCATCTCTGGACATTTCTATCCTCCTGTCAGACTATCTCTGCAGTGGATAAAAAGCATCTCTGGACATTTCTATCCTCCTGTCAGACTGAATCACTGCACGGGCGAAAAATGGTTTCCAGGCACTTCTATACTCTCATTTCACTGCATTGCTGCACAAGCTAACCAGTGGTTGTGTGACGGAACCACGCATGCAATTAGCACTCATGTTGATTCCACCCGGTCTGAACCACACAAGTCTTAACCACGCATACGCCTTTACTATGCATGCCTTTACAATGACATATGCATACTCGAATATCTGTACATGCTTTTCGAGGGAAACAAAGTGTCTACATTGTAATTAAACCAAATATACATAGCTTCATGTTGTTAAATAACTAAAAAAGCTAAGATATCTGTGTTTGTTGTAGGAAATATGGCCAAATAAAATGCCGCAAAATTGCCGCTAAATTTCCATATTTGTGCCGCTAAATTTCCATTTTTGTGCCGCTAAATTTGCGAATCCATGCCGCTATATCCTGGGGGGTCTGAATAATACATACTATAGATGTGACGTCGGACTTAAGTCGACTAGGTCTCTATCGAATATATTAGACTTAATTGTGAGTGCCAGCTAGCTCAGAGGTCACTAGAAACTTTCTCGAATTCACAAGAAGGGATTAGTATCTAACAACCGCATAAACATGACAACTTTGTTTCCCCAAGATAAAACGTATCTTCAGAGTCGTGGAAACAATAGATAGATATTTTACTCAGTCAATCGTGCATGCTTCGTTTCACCAGAGGTGCAGAGAAATGGATAGACGGGCGTTTTCAATAAAAGTATTTATTGAACAGTCTTCTTTCTCATGCAGAAGAAGTGAACTGCTACAATCGTAATACTGGCTGTAAAGTATAATGCGTACAGCAAGAAGTGCATTATAAAATAATACAGTAAAAGCATGGTATGGTTTCTAAGCCATAAAATACATACATAAATAACAAAGACTAAAAGTACTCAACTGGTGCTTCTAGTTAGGCCTACCCCAATGTACCTAACATAAGTCTAGTACGAGGGAAGAAGTAAGTGCATAGGTTTAGTTGCTTTGCCAAGAATCTATTCAAGATTTCTCTTATGGTCTAATCAGCTCCGTACCTTTGTTTAGGATGAAGGAGGTCTGGTATCTCTGTCTCCGGACTCGATTTCCCAACACCCTGCAAGGGGAGCTTGGAAACACTGGAGCTGGATTCTCAGCGAGAGAAAGGCAGCCTCTCTGTCAGTGCGTCAGCTGGAGAGTCGGCTTCCTTCCTTCGGCACTTGCTGTAGCGAGCTGCGTCGGGCAAGTAGATAGTCGAACTGCTCCAAACCATCGTGTGTTTTCCAGAGCAAGTGTAGGCATATTTATACCTTGAAGGTGCCTGGATTGACGTAAAGTCGGACATAATAATGTCACCAAAGAACGGTAGTTCATTGAAAACGCCATGATTTCTAGGACAAATCAATATTCAAGAAAGGGGATGTCCCTGACTACTGAAGCCGAGTTTTTCAAAGAAATCGTTGTGGCTTTTTGGAACTAGTGGAAGTAGCCATGCCAGTATTAGGAATGCATGGGCTATGTCTAAATATGGGTATGATTTCTGGGTAATGTGAATTATACCTATATAAGGGCATGAATCGGGAAAATTACACTAGGGTCCTAAAACGCTATACAACAAGGGTATTCGTATCAGTGACACAAATGTCCAACAGGAGCCAACGTTGGATGTTCTACGTTGGCTCCTGTTGGATATCAAGGCACAAATCTTTCTCAGGAGCCTGCCAGTGTCTTTTCTGAATGTCTATGTTGTCCAGTTTCAAGCCCTTCTAATCTTTATTTGACCTTATGCCCACCAATACACTCTCCCAGCCTATGTATCACACGCTTACAAATTCTTTTAGTCCTGCTTTCTCCCTTTTCCATTGTTTTCTCATCTTTCTCCTTCTTCTTCTCTCCCACCACGCTTGTTTTGTCTCTCTTGTACTGGGTCAAAGTCTGATAATTAAAAGTGAGCCCTGGTCCCTAAAAGAAAGAATAGACGGGTCCCACCTGCAATCATAATCATGACATAAGCACTAGGAATGCAACTATAGGGGCATTTCTCCTGTAAATAAATAATGTGGCACCTGCATTTAATGTACAATAAGTTGCAGCATGTCATCGGTAACGTCATTTTATATACTTATCTGTGATCTTATTTTTGAGGTCATGAATAGTGCATTTGCTGGTTATGTAGCAAATCTTTGAGAAGTTGCAGTGTTTTTATAAAGTTTAGGATCATAACCAAAAAGTTCAATCGGAGAATATAGATACAAAAGAAAAAATCAGGAATGCAATTAAACATGTTGTCAAGTATAGGGTTGTCATCAATAACCCTTCTTGAGCTGTTTTCTATGATGCTTGCTGTCGCAGAAACGAGCACTATCGATGGTGAGAGTGCTCAGCTTTTCTACTAACGAGGACAATGGCTACTCGGTCGGGGATGAAAGCTGAGCCAATGTAATGTGGCGTGGAGTTGAGAGAGAGTACAGATCAACACAGTTGAACGGCCAGCGTTGGGAATGCTTGTATATAAATGTTAATGCAACTTTAAAATATAGATTAAACAGAAAAATAGTAAATAATAAAAAGGGAGCAAATTACAATACACAGCAAACGATCAACAAATACAGTACAGAGAAAAATCAGGCCACTAGAAATGCATCTAATCATCGTTCATGATCAGTCACTGATCAACAATCCTGGAACATAAGACAGAAAAACGCGCAACGGAGATGCTATAAATTGAACAATTGGAACTTTCATACATTTAACATTTTACGAGTATCACTTTTATGCGAAAAAGCTGGTTGCCTTGTTTAAACATTTCAAAATAAACTGCTCTTTTGTGATCCTACGTTTCACAAAGACCAAAAACTATCTCACACAAAAACAATAGCAATGAATAAAGAGTGACAGTCTAACTGTGCAAGAGTAACATGAAGTGTCTCAGAGTTTATGAAATTGAAGTAAAAATGATAAAGACTTGGAATATTTGCTTATGTATTGAATTTTCCCATCTTCTGCCTGAAGGCCAGCACCTCTACTCTCGGGAGTAACGCCTTGGTGTGAATTTTAAGTCTCATCTACAGATATAATGGTTTAAACCCACCAGGGCAAGAGGGCACATTCTAAATCATAAAAGCTTCAGGAAAGGCACTCAGGATGGCCATAACACTATGGAAAGGGGAGGAAATAAGCTCCACATTTCATAGTGAGGTCCTGAAAGCATTCTGGTGAGAACATATTCAACATGATGAAGAGGAGCACTAATTAAAATGTCCCAGTGTTAGCAATTGGGCAGCGAGACAATTGTAATCACATTAACACACATTCAGAGCAGGTATTTGTCAATTAAAGCAATCTGGTCGGGGGAGAATTTCCCTCCACAGAAGGGCATCTGTGTAGGCATTACTTGCTTATTTCCTAGAATGGTGGCCACTCAGCTGGTGGCAGCTGGCCAGGCACATTTCCAAGTGCTGCTCAGGCAGATATCTTTGTATGATCCTCAGATAATTGGGGGAGTAAAAGTAGGGAGAAGAGTCTCCTTCTTTTACTCAGAGTACAACATTCATCCTCCATCTTGCACAACCACTCACAAGAATATGAAGCTTTTCATAATCAGGTAAGTGAAACCATAATTAAATGTGAACTCAACTGCATCATAAAACCTATAATACTGCTATCAGCCTGACGCTCTGCAGAGGGTAGGTAGGGACTGTCCTCTTCAGATTACAGAGTGGGGAGATCCACGGAGGATGTGCACTATCTCATGCCATGCCAGAGGTATCCATGGCTACCACCAAATTTGCAGTTTTTGAATGCCTGATATGCTGCTGTACAAACTGTTGACAAAAGCAAGAATCAAAGGGAATTTTGGACACAACTGCAAAATGTGCTGTATGTTCCATCTGAACATTTGTTCTTACAGCATATCTACTAGAACTAACAAGTGTTTCAGGTTATTATCATCCTTCGGGTGATATGCTCTGCCTCCTAGAGACCTAGGCCTTGTCCAGCACCCCACTGGCAGGGTACTATGAACACTTTATCCCAGCTACAAAAAATAATCTATTTAGTTGTCTGGCTGGCGGTCTATCAGTCTTTATAAAGCACGGAAGCGCCCTTGAAGCTACAGCTATCAACTTAAACTCACCCACATGTGCAAGAGTAACATGAAGTGTCTCAGAGTTTATGAAATTGAAGCAAAAATGATAAAGACTTGGAATATTTGCTTATGTATTGAATTCTCCCATCTTCTGCCTGAAGGCCAGCACCTCTACTCTCGGGAGTAGCGCCTTGGTGTGAATTTAAGTCTCATCTACAGATATAATGGTTTAAACCCACCAGGGTAAGAGGTCACATTCTAAATCATAAAAGCTTCAGGAAAGGCACACAGGATGGCCATAACATTATGGAAAGGGGAGGAAATAAGCTCCACATTTCATAGTGAGGTCCTGAAAGTATTCTGGTGAGAACATATTCAACAGGATGAAGAGGAGCACTAAATAAAATGTCCCAGTGTTAGCAATTGGGCAGCGGGACAATTGTAATCACATTAACACACATTCAGAGCAGGTATTTGTCAATTAAAGTAATCTGGTCAGGGGAGAATTTCCCTCCACAGAAGGGCATCTGTGTAGGCATTACTTGCTTATTTCCTAGAATGGTGGCCACTCAGCTGGTGGCAGCTGGCCAGGCACATTTCCAAGTGCTGCTCAGGCAGATATCTTTGTATGATCCTCAGATAATTGGGGGAGTAAAAGTAGGGAGAAGAGTCTCCTTCTTTTACTCAGACTACAACATTCATCCTCCATCTTGCACAACCACTCACAAGAATATGAAGCTTTTCATAATCAGGTAAGTGAAACCATAATTAAATGTGTACGCAACTGCATCATAAAACCTATAATACTGCTATCAGCCTGACGCTCTGCAGAGGGTAGATAGGGACTGTCCTCTTCAGATTACAGAGTCGGGAGATTCACGGAGGATGTGCACTATCTCATGCCATGCTAGAGGTGTCCATGCTACCACCAAATTTGCAGTTTTTGAATGCCTGATATGCTGCTGTACAAACTGTTGACAAAATCAAGAATCAAAGGGAATTTTGGACACAACTGCAAAATTTGCTGTATGTTCCATCTGAACATTTGTTCTTACAGCATATCTACTAGAACTGACAAGTGTTTCAGGTTATTATCATCCTTCGGGTGATATGCTCTGCCTCCTAGAGACCTAGGCCTTGTCCAGCACCCCACTGGCCGGGTACCATGAACACTTTATCCCAGCTACAAAAAATAATCTATTTAGTTGTCTGGCTGGTGGTCTATCAGTCATTATAAAGCAAAAAAGCGCCCTTGAAGCTACAGCTATCAACTTAAACTCACCCGCATTGCAAGCTCTACACATCAGAGGCTTGAACTTTGATTCACATCCAAAGCCTCTTCCAATAATTAACTGCTACATCAACCCACCACAGCTCACCACGATAGAGAAGCTGGAGGGTCTTCTAGCAAAATGAGAAGACCTCTTGTGTAAATTTAAACCTCACCAGGTTATTCTAGCAGGGGATTTCAACCTGAATGACCAGGATAGAACCAAACCCTCCCACCTGAGACCCAGCAGGGTAGCACCCTTTTCCAATTTCTTCAATAAACACAAGCTGATCTCAACTCATGCACTGAAAAAAGCCCATGCGAACACATGGGATCCTTCCCCACTTTCAGAGACATCTCAAGAATTGATTACATCATGGCCAGCGAAGCGCTGGAGCAGTGGCGGTCCGGGCGTTGGGGCGTTGCCCACTAATGCCACAGCCCTAAACTCATTCTACTTCTGACGCTAATTGCATCAATCAGGACTCTGAGTCCTGATTGCTGCAATTAGCGTGAGAAGTAGAACACAGACACTGATAGGGGGCGGGGCTACGGCAGCACTCTCGTTGAGTGACAGTGCATTAGTGCGCATGTTCATTTTTGGGCTATTTCATTTTCATGGTCAGCCCGAACATGCGCACTGATCCTTCCCTTTAAGAGACCGAGGGTTGCTTCATGCGCAGCCCTCGGTCTTCTAATGGGCAGGGAGGACACCTGTCCTCAGCCAATCCTGGTGCTGCTGAGAAGGGTTTGCCAGCTGGCAGCCACTCATAGAGATCTTTGGAAGGCGCCAACGCACCAGACCCCGGCACAGGAGCAGGGAGCAGAGGTGGCGCAGACCCGCCCGCCCGGTCAGGTAAGTAAAGTTTAAATTTTACATTATTTTTAAACCCTCCCCTGCAACCCATCATGCAACCCCCCCTGTCCCTGTGAGTATTGCGAGCCGCGAGTGGTGTTTCTTGTGGATTATGTATCATGTACACAGAGCAAGGTGGCAGCGTATGGAGAACTTAAGTAGAAAATACATTATAATGAATGTCAACCTGTAGGGAAGCCGCCTCAGGCCACTGTCTGAGTGAGGGCTGAGGCCAGGGCTGAAAACAATAGCACACAGGCCACAGGCGCCGCCAGGATGGAAACACTTAGATGAGATCAGTTTACTTGCATTACTGTTCACACTGCATTTTATTTTGTGCCGGCTGTTCTAATCAATTGCCGAATCGGGTGGCGTTCCTTCCCACTCTATCAACACTAACACTCTTTGAAGTGCAGTCAGAGTGACTTACCCTGCACTTCAAAGAGTGTTAGCAGTGTTAAGAGCGAGAACATCAATGCAGAGACTGGTGCAGTCTGGCCCCAGAGGCAGTACTGTCTGGCCCTGGCCCAGTGCTGGCACATGGCATAAAGTTGGTGTGTTCATTTTGTGCCGTGTATTTACTGGGCTACTTTCACTGCCATCCCCACCACCCGTAGGCGTCACACCACCATAAATAAAACCGATCGGGAGTGTATGTTGTCACCTGAGTGTAACCTAACCACGTGTCTCCGTGTATGTGAATTATGTGCTAAGCGATTTGCACGTTACTTGTTTAGCCTTTGCACAAGTTCAGTTGCCCTAAGGTTCCTCCGAAAGTGAGTTGTAAATGGGTCTGCAGCAGCTTTGATGAACTGTTTTCACAGTTGTCTTCCAGTTAAGATGTCAATCCCTGCTTTATTCTGGAGCTGTGTGCCAATTTTTTTAAAGTCCTTCAAAAATAGAAATAATCACCCCCTCATTACAGAAATTACAGGCATAAGAAGACTGTGTTTGTGGGGCTGGGTGGGGCACACTAATCCTGACAAAGGAATGGTTGGTAGCTGATGGGTTTTTCCTGTGTGCGCATGCAAAGTTCCTGTTTAACTTGCATACAAATCTTTGTTATCATGAATTATAAAAGTTAGATTTCACCACAACACCAGGCCAAAATTACATAATAAAAATCCAATACCCCCGCGCAACCCTCCTCATCTTTCCTTGGCCCACAGAATACGGTTGTTCTGTGAACAAAAAATAATGCTGACTTTCCTTTGCCAATCAGAATTTGTAAAAGGGTAGCGTGTTGTTTTTTCCATGTTTAGGGAAGACCACAAGCAGTTGGGGGCTAATGAGAAGGTGATAAGTGTTCAGAGATAAAAATACCAGAAGTCAAGGGTCGAAAAACCAAAGGGCATTCTGAATAAACATGTCAAAAAGTCTGAGAGATGGCAATTGCTTTATTAACCTTCTTGCTTCTCAAATTTGCTTGAAAATGCTCCATTTAACCACTCCTTTTTCAAAGTGTTCAGGCTCGCTCGCTGCACTCGCTCGCCATGGTGCTCTCCCACAAAGTTTACGCTCACCACTTTCAAATGTCACCAGCCACTACTGCGCTGGAGGCCAGACTGGAGGACTTTGAAGTTGAAGATAGGACGGAAAGCGATCATAGGCCATTGAGAGCGGTCTTTCTGATGACAGTCCCGTCAGCTCTCCACCACGAAACCATCGATGTGTCAAGAGGGGATGAAAATCACAGTGTCTTGAGGAAAATCAAATGGTCGGAAAAGATAGGTAACATGTTTCAAACACGGCTGGAAGAGAAAAAGGAAGGCAATCTGTCTTTGTCGCTCTCAACCATAAAGGCCTGGGACGACATTGTGGCGGACCTACAAGTAAACTTCGGGAACCCCCAGGCACAACACCCCCAGGCCCAAAGGGCAACCAAGAGGTGGCAGCATTGGGACAAACAAAGACTTACAGGACTCTAAACAGCACCTGCATAAGGCCCTCACAAAAAAGAAAAGAGGGGGCGGCCCATCGAAGGGACCGTTGGTTGCTTCACTGAGGGCAGCACTAAGGAAGAAAATATGGGAACATAAAAATGCCACCATGGAAAGGGAATAGCTCTAAATCTTCTCCATGATAAAGCAGAAGAATCCAGCACATCTGTGGAGATATAAAAACCAGCTGATCAGCAGAGGAATCTCAAGAGAGAACGGAGTAGCAGAAAAGGACTGGCTGAATTATGTTAAACAGCTCTACACAATTGCCCCCGCAAGCAAAGATAGTTCAGTAGGGGCCAGCGGCGGGGTGGGCCGAGACTGGCAATCAAACACCAAGCCAGGAGATACGATCGCCAGCCAAAGCAACTGGTCTGTGGGTAACAGAATGCCGGCAGAAACATATAGTATATCACCATCCCAGCTAAATCCCCAAATGGTTATCAAGACTAACAAGAACATGAAGGTCCCCAGAACATGGGGTCCCCGGGCCTATGGGATCCCGATTCAGAAAAGGGGGTGGTGATGGACAGAGCATCTGAATTAAACAGAACACTCATACCCAGTCAAAAGATCAGGGATTGATCCATCACCATTTTTTAGCTCACTGCACCATCCCAGTTCAGAACCTGGCTACATACAAATTAGTCTGTCCCTGGCCGAGTGCATCATGGGAACAGGGCAGACCAAACTACCAAGCCAATTCTTTACTGGAAAGGAAACAAGCTTCCGGGGACCGGTTTCTGGCATTGCAGCCGTCTTCGGCCCAGCTTGCTTGAATCCTGATGGTGCAGTGAGCAAGGGACTCATGTCTGAGCATACCCTGCCACTCCTATAGTGGCCAAAACGATTCAGAAAAGGGGGTGGTGATGGACAGAGCATCTGAATTAAACAGAACACTCATACCCAGTCAAAAGATCAGGGCTTGATCCATCACCGTTTTTTAGCTCACTGCACCATCCCAGTTCAGAACCTGGCTACATGCAAATTAGTCTGTCCCTGGCCCAGTGCATCATGGGAACAGGGCAGACCAAACTACCAAGCCAATTCTTTACTGGAAAGGAAACAAGCTTCCGGGGACCGGTTTCTGGCATTGCAGCCGTCTTCGGCCTGGCTTGCTTGAATCCTGATGGTGCAGTGAGCAAGGGAATCATGTCTGAGCATACCCTGCCACTCCTATAGTGGCCAAAACGATTCAGAAAAGGGGTGGTGATGGACAGAGCATCTGAATTAAACAGAACACTCATACCCAGTCAAAAGATCAGGGCTTGATCCATCACCGTTTTTTAGCTCACTTCACCATCCCAGTTCAGAACCTGGCTACATGCAAATTAGTCTGTCCCTGGCCCAGTGCAACATGGGAACAGGGCAGACCAAACTACCAAGCCAATTCTTTACTGGAAAGGAAACAAGCTTCCGGGGACCAGTTTCTGGCATTGCAGCCGTCTTCGGCCCGGCTTGCTTGAATCCTGATGGTGCAGTGAGCAAGGGACTCATGCCTGAGCATACCCTGCCACTCCTAGAGTGGCCAAAACGATCCAGAAAAGGGGCTGGTGATGGACAGAGCATCTGAATTAAACAGAACACTCATACCCAGTCAAAAGATCAGGGCTTGATCCATCACCGTTTTTTAGCTCACTTCACCATCCCAGTTCAGAACCTGGCTACATGCAAATTAGTCTGTCCCTGGCCCAGTGCAACATGGGAACAGGGCAGACCAAACTACCAAGCCAATTCTTTACTGGAAAGGAAACAAGCTTCCGGGGACCAGTTTCTGGCATTGCAGCCGTCTTCGGCCCGGCTTGCTTGAATCCTGATGGTGCAGTGAGCAAGGGACTCATGTCTGAGCATACCCTGCCACTCCTATAGTGGCCAAAACGAATCAGAAAAGGGGGTGGTGATGGACAGAGCATCTGAATTAAACAGAACACTCATACCCAGTCAAAAGATCAGGGCTTGATCCATCACCGTGTTTTAGCTCACTGCACCATCCCAGTTCAGAACCTGGCTACATGCAAATTAGTCTGTCCCTGGCCCAGTGCATCATGGGAACAGGGCAGACCAAACTACCAAGCCAATTCTTTACTGGAAAGGAAACAAGCTTCCGGGGACCGGTTTCTGGCATTGCAGCCGTCTTCGGCCCGGCTTGCTTGAATCCTGATGGTGCAGTGAGCAAGGGACTCATGTCTGAGCATACCCTGCCACTCCTATAGTGACCCAAACGATTCAGAAAAGGGGGTGGTGATGGACAGAGCATCTGAATTAAACAGAACACTCATACCCAGTCAAAAGATCAGGGCTTGATCCATCACCGTTTTTTAGCTCACTGCACCATCCCAGTTCAGAACCTGGCTACATGCAAATTAGTCTGTCCCTGGCCCAGTGCATCATGGGAACAGAGCAGACCAAACTACCAAGCCAATTCTTTACTGAAAAAGAAACAAGCTTCCGGGGACCGGTTTCTGGCATTGCAGCCGTCTTCGGGATCCCAGCGCCGGTCTTTAAAAAAGACCTCCGATTTCTGGGCAACAATGCTAACTCCTTTATACAACTACACTTTCCAAGCAGCTATAACTCCCGAATCTTGGAGGGGCTCCATCTTGGTCCCTATTTTCAAAAAAGGAGACCACTCAAAGCCATCAAATTACCAGTTTATTGCCAGACCAACACTACTCTTGAGGAGTGGCCCTGGAGAGTTAATTCCATCTATCTGTTTCTGCTGGAAACCATTTAATTTGCTCTCTTACATACAACTTGGGGCCCCTCAAAAGATTAAATCTCCTGCCTTGATCACTGTATTAGTGTGTTCATGTGGAGTGAATGAGTGAGAATGTTTTGGATTGGATGAGAGGAGGTTGTGGGGTGACTGTATATTTGCATTTCTGTATTTATATCAATGATTTGTGGATAATGTTGTTGTCTGTGTGATTTTGATAAAGATTTATATGTTGTGTATTTAATGAATGTTTGTTTAAAGTTTTATTGACATGTATTGAAAAAGATATATAAAGTTATGTAGGAAATTAAATCAGTTTTGTGTAATAAAGTGTGGGGTACTGGCTTGTTAGAACCTTCCTGGTCAACCTAAAAGTAAATGGGTCGTATTAGAGGTAATATACTAGTTTTTATCGCCCTACTTGACCTCAAAGCCAAGGCCTACGCCAGCCTTTTACTAAAGGACTTGGAGACGTGGGCGGAAGAGAATAGCATTATACCTCTCTACAGACTGGCTTCAGGTCACTGGCATCGACCATGGACAACATATTGGCATACTTATCAGCCCAGGCAACCCGAACAACCACCCTCCACTTTTCTGCTGCTTCGTGGATTATAGCACAGCCTTCGATAAAGTTGTTCGTAGAAGATTATGGTGGAAGCTAGAAAACTGGGGCATTCCACCAAACCTACTGAAGGCAATAAGATTGCTTTATGAAGACACTTGGGTAAGGGCTACAACCAGCGCCAGCACGGTGTCCCCAAAAATAATCACTGAGAAGGGGCTGAAGCAAGGCTGTGTGCTGGCACCCATTTTCTTCAACCAATACACAGCGGATCTGGGGGATGCCCTAAAAGGAGCTTGCCTAGTAGAAGCAAGACTTGGAAACATGAGGCTGCCGGTGCTCCAATATCCCAACGATAAAGCCATAATGGACCGCATGAAGGTGGGCCTACAAAGAGCCCTGATTGCACTACATCGCATCAACAACATCAATAACTTGACAGTAAACCAAGGAAAGACCAAGGTCTTCATGTTCGGGACCTGTCCCAGAAAAAGAAAGCACAATGGCAAATGGGCAACTTGCAAATCAAGACGGCTGAGTTAAACAACTCCTAGGTGTTTGGCTGACGGAACGGGCTAATGCGAACGCCCACCTGAAACACCAGAAAAACGTATGCTAATATGGTCATACATCTTCTTAAGCAACTAAGCCACCACCTGATCAGTCCGACCGCCGGTCCAATGCTGAAAGTTTTAAAAGCAAAACTTTTACCAGCAATTCGTTTTGGTAACCTGGCCTGCCCCGGGTCACAGCACGCTTGCTTAAATTCAGCACAATCTAAAGCATGCAAAACAGTGCTTCAAATTCCGAAGTCAGCAAGGAAAGTAAGGCTAAGGCTGAAAGTAGGTGTGGCGAGGCCGGACTTGATTTGCCAGGGGGTCCTTATAAAACTCTATCTCAGGATTTTAAGGATCCCAGCTAACACACTAAAACATCAACTGAGATCCATCCTTGAAGAGTCATGCAGGACCTAGCTCACCACCCTTGATAAAGCGGTCAAAACATTGAATATAGTGGAAGAGAGCATATCGAGGCCGGAAATTCAAATGAACTCTTGGAAAAGAGCCATAAATAAACAAGTGTATGAAATTTAATTTGACCTTGACTGCAAATCCCTCTGATCAAGTTCACACTTAGGCCCGCTGAATAGTTCCTATACGCCAGGCAGAGCCCAGGCTTACCTAAATGACGCACTCACCCCATCGGCCCAAAGCAAAATTCTGTCCATGAGATTATTCACTTTAGAAATTACAGATTTCAACCCCGCTTGGGCCGAAGGGGGGATGCCACAAACTGTAAACTCCGCCCCTTCAAGAGGGAATTGTGGCTGCATCGCTTATGCTGTTGCCCCAATCTCATCGACGAACATCGGTGACTATTGCATCCGATTTGTACCATCAATGGAATAAAATCTTGCAGTGAAACATCAACCAAGTGCTTTTATAATTCTAGTACGAGTACCCTAGAAAGTATGAGGAAGTTTATCCACCACATCATGACCGCCTTAAAAACGGCAAATGCACAAAATAATGCTCTGGAGAAGAGCATCATAAAATCCAGCGGAAGTTAGATGAGGTGGAATTGATTGTGCACTGATGCCTTCCTGCACTTCCAGAACCCTCTCAAGGATAGCTCCTCACATGATAAGTGACCAGAGGGCAAGGGGAATGAGTCACAGCTTTATAATGCTATCCATCTTCACAGAACATCGTGGGATTCTGGATATCGATTAAAGCCACACCTCGATAATTACACACCCTGGGGAAGACCGTTTATGGTGGAACTGGGGAGGGGTGGCAAATCCTTTTACCAAAAACTTTAACATTTCTACCACATACCACATTTTGTTTACTGTTGTTTTAGCTGTAATATGTTGACTGTTTGTACTGTAATGATTTTAATTAATTGTACAGTTAATAAAAAATAAAAATACATCCACTCATTTCACTATTGATCCATTTACCTCTTTGCTCATTTACTAGAAAGATGCACCCACTGATATGTCTGCAATCTCAATTGAAAAGAAAGGCACTTCTGAGGTATCAGTAAAAACCAATCGAAGATGGAAATCTCACTACAACCACTGGAGTCCCAAGTAATCACATTACATCAGAACCCCTTACTGCAATGGCACTCAAATAATACTGTCCCTTCTCTTTGTAATTTTGAAGATAAAAATCTACATTTAACATTATCTTCCCCTCATAGATGAGACTACTGTTTACACCATTATCTCTATTACATTATAGTTATAGCGAAAGAGGCTTTAGCTTTTGTTTTCTTTTATTAATAATGGCTTACATATTCTCTTTACTCGTTTCAAAGTTTGGAATCTTGTTATGTGTGTACCCTTTTCTGCATCTTGGTTACTTGTTCATTAAAATACAAATCACATGCCAAACTACTGCTATTTGTGGCTGGCACACTACATGAAAACAAAGAGATGTGTAGATAGGCAAAGAGATGGGCAAAAAGACCGATAGACAGCGAGACATAATTGCCCATGATCAACAGAAGGCTAAATAGACAGACTCTCAAACAAGTCTTTGAAATTCTTATGACTGCTGATAATATTCATGCATTTATTTAGTCCTATATGTTATAGAAGTTGTGTGTGTTATCATTGAGGAAGAGTGACTTCATCAATGCAGATACGTTACTTTTCTTACACCTTCACCAAATAGGTGGTATGGATCTGTAAATGACATTCTGATTTAATTAAGTAAGTATTTACTAGTTTTAAATGGGTTGTATGTACAGGACATCTGTTTGACAGCGAGAGGCATAATGTCAGTCGTAGAAATCACGTATATGGATGTTTCAAGTTTCTGTACATGTAAAAGAAATGTCTCTTTGGAATTCATTTTGACTCCCGACTTCTTGAAAAACGTGAAGTGGAGCAATTCATATTTCAAACAGAGCTGACCTTTTACTTGATTTAAAAGGAATCTCAGTTTCAATATCTAAAATGAGAAAGTGATTAAAGATTTGGCTGATAGGCTAGCTGTATTTTGGAACAGACGAGCCTAAAGGTCATATATTGTCAAAAGACAGATTTCTAGCTTTTTAATATTGTGCTGGCACTTCATGAGAATTGCTACTTCATAAATGCAAAAATAAGATTGCTATATCCTTCCTCATAACTTAGTACTATGTTGTCAGAGGAGAGAGATTGTATTCAGTCAGATAAAGTACTATTGTGAGATCTGTTATATAAGCTGTCGTTGAAATACTGCTGGTTGAATCAATGACCTTCCAGAAATACATGCATCCTACATCTTAGATTTTCCTCTTCATTTTTAATATACTGCTCATAGGTTTAATCCAAAGTAAATGCACTGCAATTAGAGACCAGCAACACATTCTAAATAGACATGTTTACAGAAGTGAACTTAAAATATTTGTTGTGCACATTTCTCTGATCTGAAATGGCTGCCTGAATTTTAAATCAGGGTTATCATTTTACACCAAAATGTTCTGAATTTATGTAGTTTTCTGAGCGCTATGCATTTCTGATTTCAAAAGTATTATATGGGGTGTGCAAACGTGTGAAGTTCATAGCCTTTCTACATTTCATCAAGGTTATAATTACATTTTAAGTTAAAAAGAGGCATTCAGACGTATATTGTGTGGTGAATAATGGCAGCAATATCTGGGAAAGGTGATTGAATAAAAAGTTGTTAACTTCACAATAATGTAAGTTTCGTTCACTTCTAATTTGTCAGTGTTGTACTACTATTGAATTGCTTAACCAATCCAACACTTTCTATTGCCACAAGGCATGCTAAATGTCGGTACGCATTTTACCTTTTTGTATCGTACATATTGACAAAGCATGTGGAAAAGCCTCATATTTACATTCTATGGCATGTTTTATACATTTTGGGAATCACATATCAGGTGAAACGACTGGAAATCTGCACAGAGGTGTAGGTGTTAAGATATTGTACAACATGTTATGTTACATCTTCTCTGGGCTTGTACTCTCCCTGTGCAACATTTTATTTTTTATTTTTCCATGTGAAGATCAAGCCTGCAAGTGATTCATTCTCCTTTCGATCATGGAACAGGGTTACTCCACCCATTGCCCGGACTAAATCTTCAATCATTTCCTAGGTGAGAAATAATTAGCTCAATGATTGTGAATGTTCACAAACGTGTGAGTTTGTGGGCATTATCAAACTCACACGTGTAACGATATGTTGTTCATTCTTCCCACTTCTTGTGTCCGATTTGCTTTTACAGACTTTTCTGAATATGTGGCAAACAAATATGCAGTAGTAACAACACGTGCAATGAATCCTTTTGTGAATTTCTGATACATGCTGGTGATTCCCATCAGTAAGCATACATTAATGACTGAAAATATCTTGGTGAATAGACTCCTCCTACTGTATGACCTTTCAGTTTGTCAATACAGTGATATATACCCTAAATGGACCACTGCTTTCCATCACATTTAAAGTACCTTTACATTTTGATAACACGCTCCTGATAATAGCTCTGTCATGTTAGGGACCCATTAGATGGGAACTCTTATTTGGCTTGGTGTTCCTGCTCTCTGGATTACCCATATTTAAGGCATCCGTAATTATGGGCTGAGGGTATATTTAGTCTGATTATGAAATAATGTTGAACAATATAGGGTTATCACACCAACATCCACACATGTTCTAAGATGGCCTTAAGAAGAGAGCGACTGGGATAAGCTCCGGGTTAAGGGATCACTATCTGTGTAAATCCCGACCGGTGCGACCCCACCTAATCACCCCACTTCCAACAGCACGACGAGCAACGGGCCCAGCAAAAGAACCGTAACCCTGGACCCTGTATCCATGCAGGAACACGGGGGAATCGGCACAGGACCGGGTTCCAAATATACCGGAGCCCCCACCACATGATACGTGCACCGGAGCGTCTCCTTTCCCATCAGCAGCCCCCAACCAAAAGAGGGAACCAAGCTCAGCACCCACTGGAGTGTGAAGAGGCAGTGAAGCGACTGGAGGCAACTGTGCTGAGGCTCGCAGCTCCTGGAGGTCAAGAGCAGCGGTGGAACAGGATCCCTTCGCACCACGGACAGCAGAGGCTCAGCGGAGGCTGCAGCTGAGCGACGCCCCATCCGAGCAGTCGAGCCGAGGAGGGGACCCTCTGCGGGAGGTCGCAGGCCACACGGCGGTCCTGTGTTATGTTCTCCACCGCAGGGACTGCCTGCCCCCAAAATGGCCGCCCGCCAGCTGAATCATCATGAGTAAAATTGAGGCCAGACAAACTGAAACGGTCCCTTACACCGCCAGCCCTGTGTCGCGGCAAGAGGATCCACGCGCCGACCCAAAGGGGTGCCAAACCCCTTCCCACATGTAAGAACCCCGAGCATCAACTCGCTTCACATTCAGAGGGCCGCCTGACCCTCAAATGGCCGTCACTGTTGACATGATTTGCTCAATTTCAAGGACCAAATGGCATTAACCGATGCAGAATCATCCAGCGAAGGTGCAGCGGAGGTCGCAGGCAAAGCTGTGACCCCAACATACACCTGATCCTGCAGCAGAGACCCCCCGCATGAAAACACTGGCCACTTCAGCAGTCTGGCTCTGTGCCTCTCTTCTTCAGGGTTGCCTGCCCATGTGACCAACGAGAGAGGTGTAATCGAGGCACCGCCAAACGTTACTCAGCCCCAGCACTCACCTCTATAAAGGGGCGGCCATCTGAATTCTAACACTCGTAACCGAGGAGATGGGGTCTCTGGCTCCCCAGCGCTCCCACCCCATGGACTAGGTGGCCGGACCAACCCCCCCATCGCAGGAAATTCAGAAGGGAGCCTAAGCAAAAAAATAAATAAATTCAAGACACCCTTGAGGTGTCTGAGCCCGAAAGGGGTCAGCAAAGCCACCATTTCTAAATGCAAATCATCTTGGTCCTAGGAGCAACGGGCGCCCCCTGCACCGTCAAGGGGGCTGGAGTGACGCAATCCAACCCTACCAGAGGTCCTCCCCTTTGGATGAAAACCCCCAAGCGATCGGTGGGAAGGTGATACCCGTCGAGGCTCTCGATCGGATTATTCTGCCAATAATTGGGTCAGCTTATGCAGTTCAGACCCTCTACGCCTCAGTATCTCCACGTTAGTGAGGCCTCCGATCCTGCCACACCTCCTTAACCAAGAGAGCCGAGGGCTTCTGGATTCTTGGCACTCCAGTGCCCCACCCCCAGAGAGGTCCCCTGACCGCTCCTCCAACACCCCCTTCCTCCTCCTCGGCAATCAGCCTCCCTCTCCCCCTCCCGCCAATAGACCACCCCTCAAGAGTGGCCTTAGTGCGCTACACCCCACTACATACCTCATCGAACAGCCCAGCTCCCTCCCGACACAATACTTCCCCTCCCTCGTCCCTGAGGATCCACGCCTCCCCCAGTCCATCTAAGATGCACCCGGCCATGCAATTGGACACTTATCCCTGCCCTTCACTCAACTACCTATCACCACACGGACAGAACACATTCGCTATAACCTTCCCACACAGTCTCTCCTTCAAAGCGGAAAAACGCTTAAATAGAATTTAATCAGGCAACATCCCGAAACACTAGTTGTTGACACTTACCACTGCTCATCTAGAGGGCAGAGGAAAATGGACTTCATCTTCCATACCAACAGGCCCGACCTTTGGGCCACTATCTTTAACTCACACCTCCCAGTTTCCAAAACCACCATCACAGACCACAACCGTAAACTAACAATCTCCCCCCTGAAACACCAGTCCCTGACCGGAGACATTTCCATTACAATTTTTGAAAACGGCACCATCCTAATTCAGGCTAAAGACAAGAACCTAGAGTTCTTCGACTCTATTTTCCCCGCACTAAAGATGGCAACATCTCACCACTCACACCTTTCGAAGACCCCCCAAGTAGCTCCTTACAAACTCCAAGTCATCTGATGCCGCTTTCGCCAACGCAGCAACCCCATCCCCCGAGTTTCGTCATTCTGCCAGCCCTGCATCACCCTCAGCCTTAGCTCCTCCTATCACCCAACCCCCCTCCACCACCCATCTCACCCAGCCTCCCAGATCTCAGCCCCCCTCCCATCCTCAACTGACCCTTAGCGCCCCCCACCCCCCAGCACCCGAAGCAGTCCCAGAACACAGTCACCCGCCCATAGAGAATCCAGTCTCCCAAGCAAATCCGATTCACAGCCCACCCGCTAACTCCTACTCTACAAGTTTACAGTCACCCCCCAGAGTGGAAAACTACTCCCATCCCCTACTGGGCCACCACCCCCCTCCCCTCCAGCCTTTCCACCGTCAAACGCTAAACCAGAGTCAGCACCCCGCTCCTCTTAACCTCTCCAGAACCTACGCGACCGACAGCCCCTCACCCACAGGGCTCAGCTCCTCCCATCCTCCCCTCCTCACCCCCTCACACAAGCTGATGCAATGCCTTGATCTTCTGGAAGCGCAGATCGCATCCCTGATTCATGGCCTGAAGGAAACCTTATCCTCCCTGAGGAAAATCCAGCTGCCCACCCCTCACTCCACAACATCCCACATCCCACCGCTTCCCAGAAGGAATGAATCACCACCCCCCAACCGGACCCTGAGCCCCCAGGTTCTCAGCCATCACTCATCAAACCTCCGACTGAGTTGCGAGCAGACAGACCCAGAAGAACAATTCCCACCCTCTCCCCCAGGAAGTGACCGCACTCGCCTCATCATACGAACACCCCATCAACCAGCTAGCTCAGGCTCCACCGCTAAACTCTACTCCCATCTCCTTGATCCAAGTCATTACTTGAATGGATAGGGACCCTCCCCACCGAAGAGCCACCAGACCCCCAACATATCTATCCTCCATACCCAGATCCCAGCCTGACAATCCGAAAATAAAAGATGAACCTTCCATTAACTGTATGCTTATCAACAGCCGATCTGCCATCAAACATGCAACGGAAATAGCAGAAGCCATCCTCTCCCACGACCTGGATGAAGCTTTCATCACGGAAACCTGGCTGAACACCCTGTCCCACCCCATTATGGACCTGCTGGTTCCGCCCGGTTTCTCAATTATCCACAAAGACAGGCCCGAGCACAAAGGTGGCGGCATAGCAATTATTCACAAAAGTGACATCTCCATCTTAGAAAGTCCCTCCTGCCTGTATAACTCCTTCGAATACCTGTCGGTCAACATCAAATCGCCCACAAACAGTTCATTACATTACCTCCTATGCCGTCCTCCAGGCAACTCCAACAAATTTGGAGCTCAGCTGTCGGACCTGATCAACCGATCCGCACTCAACAGCGACAACAGAATAATTTTGGGCGACCTCAACCTAAGATGGAACAAAATAAAAATCCAGCTCATTTAATCTCTCAACAGCCTCCTGCAAGACAACGATATGATCCAACACTGTTCAGAGGAAACACACCATAGAGGAGCGATCCTGGAGGCAATCATTGGGGACAAAAATTAAATCACGATTGACTACATCATCCTGGTGGACTGGTCCGACCACCACATCATACTTTTACATATCAACCAACCGGCCTATCCCATCCTCCTAATCAGGCCTCTCCTAAATGGGTCAGGAACACATCCCGAGCCCCCCGAGACAAGTTAGAAGAAGGACTAAGCACGCTCCTCCCAAACACGGCGGAGCACCTCTCAACTACGGAACTCACCTCGCTCTACCAGTCCAACGATGCTCACCTTGGACCGGCTGGCACCCTTGAAACTTAAAAAACCCAGAAGCATCCCCTCCAGGCCCTGGTTCACCACAGACATAATTGAGGAAAGAAGACACCTCAGAACCCTAGAAAGAACCTGGAGGAATAACCCCTCCTCCCTCCATTGGGATCAACTCCAGAATTGACTATGGAATCGCAGCACTGACCGGAACAGCAAAATCTCACCTAGGGCCTCTTACCACTACCCTCAATGCCGCAGCAAGAATGGTCACAGGAACAAAGAAATACAAGCACATCTCACCGGCACTCAAGGAACTGAAGTGGCTCCCTATCGACCAATGAGCCAGCTTCCGTACAGCCTGCCTCATGCACAAAGCCTTGCACACAGGCAAACCAGAATATCTGGCCGCCAAACTCAAAAGGGCCGGTCAGACTAGGAACCTCAGAAGTTCCAACACGCTCCTACTCATCCCACTGAAATCACGGAAACACAAAACCTCAAACAAATCCTTTGCGGGAAATGCTCCCAAGATCTGGAACTACATATTAGAATAACCACCTCCTTCCCGAAATTCAAGATTCTACTCAAAGCCCTCTTCCTCGAGCGCTCTCGACCGTAACGAGAATTCCATGATTGACGGGGGAAGGACTGCTATTTCCCCTTCTTGATATCCCATAGCCTGAAGATGCGCTCTTGAACTCTGTTCCATATTGCTCTCAAGTTGGTGGTCTGCAGACTATTATTTCCCTTTTTGCTCTTTGCTCTTGTTTACCGCCCAAATTTCCTGGATCATAACTGTATTTGCTGTGAAGCGCTCTGATACCCTCGGGTCCAGCTAGGGCTATACAAAACTTCAATAAAAAAATATATAAATAAATAATTCAATTGGGCAGACTTCAGATCTGCAATATTCCCCTATAACTTGTGATTCACAATGAGCCTTTTATTTCCTGTTACCAATCCCATGAAAAATGATGGACTACTTGTAATGCAGCATTTAGTATCATGGCTATAGGAAGATTTAGAATACACTAATTTTCAGCATGTCTAACCTAGTGTATTATACCCCTGTTTTTCAGGCACAACCTAAAATTCAAATAGAGATCCTTTCCTAGGTAAAGGTCAGATGATTGGGACTATCATGACATTACAATGCTTAGTAAATCTTGGTGGGCCTTTTATCTTACAGTTTCTTCATCAAAGTGAGA
This sequence comes from Lissotriton helveticus, assembly GCF_964261635.1. NCBI lineage: Eukaryota > Metazoa > Chordata > Amphibia > Caudata > Salamandridae > Lissotriton > Lissotriton helveticus. The sequence goes on along the minus strand of NC_136060.1, from coordinate 215,423,806 downwards.
GCACACGCAAGACTGCTAGTAAATAATTTTGATGAACGAGTTGCTAGGGTTAAACTTAGATGTGTTCATTTATTGGGGCATAATTATGGCAGCCATGATGTAAAGCTGCTCCTTAGTCCCCCAAAGGATCTGCATTATCCACACCTGACAGAAACACTCTCATCCCCCCTCATGTCTGGGGATTTTGGGGTGTGTGGTGGGGTAGGGCCACCAGCACAGGAAACAATACAGTCATGCTGTGGACTTTGGCTGCATGCTTGGCTCACTCATGATGGCAGCCTGGGCCTAAGACGAAGTATGGATGGCTTGGATCTTGGATTGTGGTAGGCAGAGACCAAACACACCAGAGAGCGGGCCACTGATTGAACATTTAGAATTAGCTGTGGTGCCCACCCTCATGGCGACCATTGCTTTCTGGCATGGGGAAGTAGACATGGCTGAGGGGAGCCAAGGGAGATCGGAGCTGATACAGGGGCCCAGTTGCCGTGATGCAGGACTTGAAATCCAGCAGGCCCTCGAGCAGGATTGGAGCATTGGTGAGGCAGGTGTGGGAGACTTTGGGCCTTGAAATGTTCAGCTCAGTAGCATCAGGCCCCCAGTATGACTGTCTCTGGAAGTGTGAGCGGCCCCACCCCTAAATGGTTGAATGGTTTTCCAGATTGGGGTGAACTGGCCCCTGAAACCGGAGGCAGGCACATGGCTTTGACTGTGGGGGCTGCCCTGCAACTCACCTTCCTAGGGTGGGGAGCTGAGTGCCCGGCCTCTCTGTATGCTTGCCTTTGGAGCTGGTAGGTCCTGGCTGGTGATCCTTAATTTATGCACTTGAGCAAACACCCCTTCTTGCCCCTGCGAACTGGCTGCCTCATGCTCTGTAGCTGGTGGTTGCAGGTGAACCACCCTTGGTCTCCTCCTGCTGACTGCTGGGTGGTCCTCCCTCCCTCATCCCCTTCCATCACCCTCTGTGGCTTCAGTCAGTGTTGAATGGAGAACTGGCCCTGTGTTCCCTTGGCTACATGGGAACTTTACTTCATCTTCCTCCTTTTGCAAGACCGACCCGTTCAGGGAGACCTGCCTGCCTAGGAGCAGTTCACTGTCTTGGTCTGGTGCTGAGGTGCTGCCCTGGACCTGAAGTCCCTCCTACCCTGTGGCAGCCTGCTCATCCACCTGATATTGCAGTGATTGGTGGTGTCCAAATTTATTATGAGGTTGCTACTGCCCTAGCTCCTCATGCTGCCATTAGGGCTAAGCGGGCCACGGTGCTGGTGGGAATGGATTCCTCTGGAGTGGCTAGGGGTATCCCGGTAGAAAGGGAATGTGACATGCCACCCCCTTGTACTGGTCCAGATGAAGATCAGCCAATATACCAAGCCTCTGGAGCGGTTGGGGGCCCCTAGGTACTACACCACACAATCTGACCTTGATACTATCATTAAGGCAAGCCAAGGCTCAAGGGATAGCGATTCAGATGAAAGTGGTCGAGGTACAGGTGGATGTCTCTTTGTTGTGTCAGATATATGGAATGTCACCAGTCCGGCAACTGAGGAGGAGATCACAGTATCCTCAGTGGAGGACATTGTGCCCACCCTCATGCTTCAGGTCTCCAAGTTGCTTTCGATGGCTGCAAAGCTCGAAGAACGAACCGAATAGGCATAGAACTAGTCCCAAAGGAACAATCTCCAGTTGGTTGGGTTTACAGTGGAATTAAACCTCTGTCGCAGAGCGGATCCTGGAGGACTGGCTGAGGTCCTGAGTCCCTACCGACCAGTTGTCACCATTGTTCATGTTGGAACTAGAGCATAGGTCCTTGGCCCTCTGCATCTACCCAGTTCTCCTCCCCGCTTCATAATAGCTCACATTCTTAACCATTGGAACAGGGATGCCATCCTCCTTGCTGCCAGGACACACCAGTTCCTCAGTTTCCAAAATGTAAAGATCATGGTTTTCCCGGATTACACCTGAGTGGTCCAGCAGCACAGGTGTTCCTTTGAAGAAGTCAAGCAGAAATTCCGGACCCAGAACCTGCGGTACATATGCCTTTTTCCAGCTTGACTGAAAGTGATTTTTAACTCCAACAGCAACTTTTTTGACACCATGGAAGAGGATTAGGAGTGGGCAATGGAGAGGAGGAAGCTTCGATTACTGTGTGGGCTTGAGGAGCCTGGCCTTCCAGCAGAGGGGGGGGGTGGCTCGTCTCAGGAAGAAGTGGTCTCGATTTAGGAGAATCTGTCCACACATCCATGGGCATCGGTGCTCCTCTGACTCAGACGGGGGGGAATGAGAGGGCCAAAGAGGCTGTCCAAGACACCATGGAGACAGGCACACCGGATCACTTCTGACCCAAGTAGAAAACCTCAGTGGCCAATCTTGAGGCCCTCCCTGGACAGGTGGACTGTGATTTGACAAGAGTTGGTGTGTGTGATTTGGATTGTACTGTTTTGCTTAACTGGTAGGTGTGCCCACCACTGATGCTATCCCTTGTAAGAGTGCTATGTGAATATATCAGTGTTGTTGTCAGGTGCTATGATACTAATGATATGGGGTGCTCCTGGGGTTGTAGGGGCTGATCGCCGTAGGTCATTTGATACTGTTATGTGCAGAGTTATGGCGACAGATGTTTTTGGGTAGAATTATGGGGTGGATGGGAGTTGGGATGTAATGTTTGTTGTGAATTGTTTGACCATACAGTCCACAAACACTCTTAGTCATTCTCCAGCATTCATTGTCCATATCAGAGACACTCTTGCCTCATGTACGCTTGTGCCCTCACCTGGTCTACTAGACTCCATGTGCCATGGTCTGACAAGATTGCCTTTCTGCCTAAATAGTAGCAGTTAAGATACAGTCTTACAGAGCTGTATTCTGTTGTATCTACTCTGTGCCTGAAAGCTGAGCACTGTATAATATTGGGGGACTTCAACATCCATATGGACATCGAGTCGGATGTGGATACTATTAAGATCCGGGACATCACCCTCCCCTTAGGTCTTTCTCCCTATCTATCGGTACCCTCCCATATTAAGGGCCATACGCTTGATCGAGTGTTTTCCACCTTGCCTGTCAATATTGCCCCACCTACACCAGTGTTATGGTCCGATCATTTTATAGTCCATTTTCATATCTTTTGTGCTAACAAGCCAGTGACTAATATCCCTAGTAGGTCTTGTCAGGCCCTTCGGGCTTATCACCGAGTCACCTCGGAGATGTTGGCCCAAGCTTGTCTATGCCATCCTTGTCCGCTGTCTGGCATTTTAGAGGGGGATTTGGATTCTTTACAGACATGGCTCACGGACAGGTTAGATGAACTTGCTCCTGTGACCTTCTCCCGTCGAGCTTCTGCCCCCTGGTTTACTGAAGCTTTGGCTTTTTCGCAGCGACAATGTAAGGCCGCAGAAACATCTTGGCGCCGTCAGTATGACGCTACGGCGAAGTTGGCATATAGGGCTGCCATTAAATCTTACCATCGTGACATTCTGACAAAAAAGAAAGCCTACTTCTCTAGGAGAATTGAGGCAGCCGCTAATACCAGCAAGGAGATATTTTCTATAGTGCGTGAATTCACTTCTCCTAAAACCAGTACTCCATCGGGCGCACACTCGGAATCCTGGGTGACCTCTTTAGCCAATTTCTTTACGAGCAAAATCAAGACCATTCAAGATTCTTTCTCGGCGGCCGGGGTAGGGGCATCCCCAGGCGCCAGTATCTTGTCTGGCCCTTTAGTAAATGTGGAGCCCACTCTCTCGGAATTTCCCCCTATGTCTGTTGCAACATCTCTGGATATTATATCCAAACTAAAGTCAGGTTCCCCTCTGGATCCATGTCCAACAAAATTTTTTGCGGGAGTAATAAATCCTATCATCAACCCCGTGCTGAATCTTTCTCTCAGCTCTGGAGTCGTCCCTCCAGCCTGGAAGCAAGCCCTTGTCATACCCTTGTTGAAAAAGCCCAACCTGGACCCGGAGGTGTATGCCAATTATAGGCCTATCTACCTTCTTCCAGCCCTTGCCAAAGTAGTTGAGAAACATGTACAGACTTCCCTCTCTAATTTCCTTGAGAATAACAACCTTCTACACAGCATGAAGTCAGGCTTTCGTACCAATCTGAGCACTGAGACTGCGTTACTGGAAGTTACAGAAGCTATCAAGGAGGTACTGGATGCAGGAGGCAAGGCCATGCTGGTAATGCTCGACCTATCGGCGGCATTTGACATCGTCCCCCATGAGGGTCTCCTTGTCAGACTTAATGAGATCGGTCTGCGGGGGACGGTGCACAGCTGGTTTAGATCCTTCCTAGCGGGCCGGTGTCAGACGGTCTAGGCCCCCCCTTTCTCCGTCGCGGTGCCGCCATTGGAGGTGGGAGTCCCGCAGGGGTCTATTTTGAGCCCGACTCTTTTTAATATCTTCATGACCCCTTTTGGCGGCACTGGCGGAGTCCTTTGGGGCCCAGATCCTGTCATATGCTGACGATACTCAGCTCCTCTTCACGTGTGGGAAGGGGGCTGATTTCGATGGGGAGAGCATTAGAGGCTGCCTTGGGGCTGTGTTTAAATGGTTCCAGCAACACAGCCTCAAGTGTAACTCGGATAAATCCGAGGTGCTTTTCTTCGGCTGTCGGTTGGATCCCATCTGGCAGTCCAGGTGGCCTGAGAATATGTTTCCTCCCTTGGCTGCCTCCACCACTGCCAAGAACCTTGGGATAAAGTTTGATAACGATCTGTCTATGAAGCCCTAAATTCTCGGCCTCACAGGAAGATGCTTCGGCCTTCTCAAGATGCTTTACAAATTTCTCCCACTTCCCTCGCTGACACACAGGAAAATCACGGTGCAGGCGCTTATTGGATCTCGCCTTGACTACGTTAACATTCTGTATTTGGGTTTGCCGGAATACCTTCTCCAGCGCCTGCAAATAGTTCAGAACTCTGCTGCGCATGCCATCTTTGGACTCCATCGGCGCACCAGAGTTTCCAATCTTTTGCAGATTCTGCACTGGCTGCCCATCCGGAAACGTATTGTTTTCAAGGCTCTCACCTTGGCCTTTAAAGCTCTTCATGTGACAGGAGCTAAATACATCCAAAGGCGGCTGGCTTTCTACCAGCCTGCCAGATCACTGAGGTCAGAGTCGTTGGCCCTGGCCTTGGTCCCGGTCATAAGATGAGTTCTTTCAGGCGCTTAGCGCCTCAGCTCTGGAACACTCTGCCGGTCACTCTCCGAAGGAACCCTAACCTGTTGGCCTTTAGGAAAGACTTGAAGTCCTGGTTGTTTGTTCAGTAGGCTCTTCCCCTCCTTGTCTCTGTCCCCTGTTCGTTCTGGGTTTAAAGCGTCGGGACACTCCTCGGAGTAGCCGAGCGCTTTATAAAACACACCATAACATTAACATTAACAGTCCTGGAATGGGAACAGCCTTCTGGACCTTATCAATAGATTTGCAGTCCTTTGATATGCTAAGCGATTCCAGACGGCTGTTCATTTGTTCCCAGAAACTCACTTGCTGAGTGCACATTGCTCCTTTTTTACTTTTTTTGGCTATGCAAGGGTTTCCCACCTGGGGTTTTCATTGGGATCCCAGGGGGTGGCCACCTAGCTGCTCAGGGGCTTTCCATTGCAGGTGTCTGTTTCCCATAAGGACTCCAGGGGCTCAATGTGGGGTTAGAGGGACAGCTGGAAGCTTTGCACTATAACTTTCTGTTTGTCTATGTTCTGCAAAATCAGCTCCAGACTGCATTGCATGCTTTGGTTTCCCTCCTACAAACCCTTCCACATGATGCCACTGTGGTGGGAGTTGACTTCAATACTGTCCGTGACCCTACATTTAACATTTCCAGCCACTTGTGACTTTAGCATCAGACACGGTTCCATCACCTTTCAACTTGGGTGGAGTCCCTGGTGCTATGTGACGCCTAGTAAACATGGAATCCCCGCGACTCCTCCTTTACCCACACATTGGCCGCTCATAAGTCCCTGTCACTCATAAACTTAGTCTGACCCCCCTGCTGTGAATGTCCTTAAGCTCTTGGAGATCAAGGCCCTCCCCTAGGGTATTTCAGATCATGCTCGAAAATTGGGATCCCTGAGGCAACACAGTGTGCCGTAGTAATGTATAGCACCTCACGGATCAGGATTGGTCTGATTTTATTGAAACAGAAATCTGCTCTTACTTCATGGTGAACGAGTGCTCAGTAGATAGGGCGGGTACATTGAGGGCATCTAGTAAACCTACCCATCTAGGCTTGATTAAGGTGTATGTTCAGGGCACTGAAGTGCAAAAACTGAAGCAGACATCTCTGGAGGCCCAGATTCTCTCTTTGGAGAGGTAGGCTAAAGGCAGCTCTCTGCTGCCCTTGATCACCAGCTGGAGTGGGTTTGATTTTAACTATATCAGAAAAAGTTGGAGGAGGCCTGACAGTGTTTAGGGTGTTGATACAAAGGGTCTATGTGCATGGGGATAAGTCAGGGTAGCTCCTGTACTGGCTGGCCACTAGGGAGGTCACCCCAAGGATGATACTCTCAATTACAGATGCTGGAAGGTGCTTATGTGAGCTGGTCCTTGCTGTTGTGCAGGTTTTTACAGATTACTACTGTGCTTTGTATGCGAGTATGCCCTGGCCCCCTTGCAAAAATACACACACAGTGTTATCTAGACATTCCCCTGCCCTCCATACCCCTGTTGCTGGCTAATGACTCGGATCAAATATTTGCTGTGGAGGAGATCGGGGAGGTACTCTTGGATATGTCCCTGGGAAAGCTCCGGGCCCCAACGGGTTCCCGATGGAGTACTATCAGAGATTCCTGACTCTCTTACTCCCTCACTTGTTGCTGCTGTAGAAGGAAGCAAAAATAACAGATGGTGAGCAGAATGCTAAGCAGTGCAAATATTCACCCCCGTCATTGTTTTTTTGCTCACCACAATACTACAGTTTGAACCCAGCCATATGCAAATCGGTCTTAACCCTGCTTTCATGGAAACAGTCCAATCTGAACTGCCAGGCCAAGAACTCCCTGGACCGCAAGCAAGCTTCCGGGGACCGGATTCAGAGTATCACCCATCATCAGCCAGGCTAGCTTGAATGCAGAGGTCACAGTGAGCATGCAACTTGCATCTGGGCATATCCTTCCCACTGAGGACAACAAAAGCAACAAAAAACAGATAACAGGCAAAATTCTGAACAATGCAAACATTTATCCCCAGTCACAGATCTGGTTTTAATCCATCCTTTTTTTGCTCACTATGCCACCCCAATTTGTTTACCATTCTGTTCATGAATTGTTTTTTTAAAAATGTGTCACCTCAAGTGGAACGGGCATGCCCAGATGTGGGTCCCATGCTCTCCACGCCACTGGAGTCAAGCTAGCCTGCATGATGCATGATGTGACCTCCGAACCACTTGGCATTGTTCAGGATTCTTTCCATCAATTGTTCTTTTTGCATTTGTCGCCCCCAATGGGGCAGGTATCTTCTGAAGAAAGTCAAACTACTATTAAAGCCCTTGCATTTGATTTCCCTATTCCATTGCCTCCCAGTTGCTACACTGGCACATCTTAGTGGCATCCTACATGCTGCAGCTTGTCTAATTCCAGTCCTGAAGAAATATGATGACATCAACCACATCTTGTTCGAAATACATTGGCTCCCCTTGTCAGTACTCATCTTCTTCAAAACCAGCTGCATCATTTTTAATGCTATCACAACCTGCATTCCTTCTAATCTTGCAGTCAAGCTCATCATCTATGATGCATATTGGCAGAATCACAGCCAGGACACCCTCAGACTGCAGACTAAGATGCATCCGGTATCTGGAACAACATCCCCGCATCCACCATGACCATCCTACCTCTGCTCCAATTTAGCAAAAGGTTGAAGACTCCCCTTTCGTTCAATTGTTCAAAGAGGATGAGAGCACTACTAATCCTATTATACACCTTACAAAGCATTAACCTTTCTGAACGCAGCCCCATCTCCTCTTGACCATTGATGTTATAGCTGTATTTGACCATGTACAGTGCTCTGTTGCCTTTTGGATAAGTTCACACCTTTGAAATACACATGTACATATGTAAGAAGACCAATCTTCCTCAGGCCTTCATGTCTTTCTAGATAAGTTTATGGAGGTTCATGGTGGTTTAGAGTTGAAATCTTCTCGAATAATTGTTTTAGGAGAGCTTAATGTTGAATTTGAGGCCACCCATGCACTGGCCATTTTCAAATTTCTTTCCTTTGATCTCTGGGGCTTTCTAAGGAAGGGCCTACACCTTTTATGTACCATACTTTTGAATTCAAACTTTTTTGAGTTTGCTATGAAACGAAACAGCAACTTTAAAGTCAATCTAACTTCCCACCTCAGGCACCCTGGATGAACCACTGTTACCTTATACAGTAGAATCATGTTTCGGTTTCTCATTCAAAGTTTAAAAAGTGTCACAAATTTAGGCAGGTGCTTTCCTCAAGTAGTCTTTTGGAATATGACACTTTACAACGCATGTGTTACGACGCATGTCATTAAAATGCATTTTTACATCGCAAAATTCATTACAACTCATGTCGTTACAACTCATAAACCATTACAAAGCAATTACTATTCTAACTCCACAGGGTGTTACTTTGGGGTATGCGTTGTAATGGATTATGTGATGTAATGACATGCGTTGTAATGGATTTTGCGATGTAAAAAATGCATTGTAATGACACGCATTGTAACACGTGCGTTGTAAACGATGTTTCCCAGTCTTTTGACAGGCTTTGTAGTGCCGCCACCATACTTGGACAGATGAGCAATCTAGCATCATCTGCAGATAACTATGACAGTGGGGCACAACTTGTCTCAAATCTTACCCTTATTTCAGCCTTATGTGCACTTTAGCTTACATTTGGATATGTAGATCAGTTGTTTGGAAAATAGTGCCTATTTGTGGGGTATAGGAAAGTCCACCATGAGTAAAAAATTCACTATTCTCGTTAGGTCCAGTAAAAGTTTCAGAAATGTAAACCAGGAACCAACAGCGATGTAGCACAAGCTGGAGAATGGGTCGGATAAGTATAACAGATTTGTTCCTTTCAGAACTTTTACTTTCTGTCTTTGAAATTTAAATAAAAAATACTCAGCAGGATAAGGCAGAAGGCTGTTGCTGAGGTGAGTTTCACAAGGCCAGATAGACATTGGAAAAACTCCTAGTGAAGCTGTTGACTTATGACAGGAAAGCTCCAGCAAGAGAAATTTGAAGGCCAAGTCCAGGGGGGATCCCTTGCTGGACGGATATATTTTGCACCCTCAGCAAAGATTTCTATCTTCGGATTCAATCACTTTTTTTGGAGCTCAGATTCATTCAGCAGGAAAAGGCTGCAAGCTGTACCAAGACAGGACTCCACAACTCCAGACACCTTATCTGTGACATCCCGCTGAAATGGATTTGCTACTGCAAAAAGTCTAGGTCCATCTGAGTAGGAGCAACCTGAATCTTTGGCCAAGCAGCAACACCACTTTACCAAATTGACTAGGCTGTTTGGTCCCTGTCCTCCAAAAGTCTTTAGAGCCAAAAAGCCTCAGGTTCTCAGGATGTTAGGAGGGGTACACTTTGAATCAAACCAATGTTCAAGGACCTCAGGACCAGCACTTGGGGGTCAAGACTTACTCTAGCTGATGACACCTGAAATGTCAATTCAGGTCCAGTTGGAACTGGTCAGTTGTACATAAGGCCTCTTATAACTTATTGTGACTGGGTAACTTGAACAGTCATTCTTCTTATCATTAGTGTGCACTTTTTGTCCTGGGTAAAAGATGGAGAGCAAATCTGGCTCTTCCAGGTTCTTCTCAGGTCTCACAGACCAGGATCAGTCCTCTACTGGTCTACCACAGATCTAGTAGTGTTCTCAGGAGTATCCTGGGATGCCAAATATTTGCACTAGCTTGTGGGTAAGGGTGAATCGGGCCCTTCCCTAAAGAAAGGTGTTAGACCTGTCAGCCTACGGTGGTCTTCCCCCAAACATTTTGTCTTCCTCCTCGATTATACTCACCTTATTTTTGCTGCCCTAGGACTCTGCACACTTTACCACTGCTAACCAGTGCTAAAGCCTATGTGCTCACTCCTTAAAACATCATAATATTGGCATATCCCAAATTGGCATATTAAATATGCATGGGTAGAGTTCTGCTATGCGGAACTCCATCAAGTCGAAAAAAACCTCTGCCAGCACTACATGGCATTCGGCTAGCGGGCAGAGTTTGCTGACATGCCCGTTCGTGCTGTGATGGGAACATGGAATGCATCCTCATGCTCCAAATCCCACATAAAAGGCACTATGCGGTTTTCAAGTGTGTTCCCATGTTCTAAAACTCACAAGAATGGCTCCACATGTTCTGATTGGGCACGCACATCTTGTTTTTCTGCTAGCTGTTATAGTGCTGGGCCTAAATCTTAATCTCTCTTTAATCTCTGGAAGGTTGTCAACGTCACCACATCCTCCGTGATGACGCAGACAACCTACGAAGCGACTGAGCAACAACATTCAACTATGCCGGGACCCGGAACTAACTCATCCTCAGGATCCCGGGCCGGGCAAACATCAGGAGCGAGAGGCAGACATTTGAGCTTGACGGAGTTAGTAATATTGGCAGGCTTACAGCTAACACTGGTTATCAGATTCATTCAAACGAGCCGGATCCTTTACTATGCTCTTTGTTTCTTATCTACTTCCAGAGTGTGACTATAGCCAACGTCCCCCACCAGGATCCATGAGGTACGACTAATTAACATCTCATGTAAGCTTTGAATTCAGCTCTCCTCCATGTTTGTATTATAGGAAGCACCACGGTGCTTAATGTGCCACTTGAGTTTTCTTTAATCAAGATCTCTGGGTCATTATAAATTAGGCGAATCTGTAAGTTACAGTCTTTTGCCATAGCTCAGTGATTCCTCCACAGTACATTTGCTATTGTGGTTGACAATAAAGGGGTCGCATTGCTCACAATACCCCTCCTTAATGCTAAAGACCATGGAATCAATCCAAATTCGTGGGTATGCAACACATGTGCACGATACTTAAGAACATAGGCACCATAGTTTTGATGGCTTTTCCCACATTTTCAAAGGCACGGATGCTAGCACGGGTATACCAACTTTGCTGAGAAGCGCCCTTCAGTTTAAGAATAAATTCTATACTGTTATATGTTGTTTTCTCTTACAGATTTAATACCATTTTTTTCAGAGAATGCTGAGAGCTGAACCGTAAGTCTGCAGTTCAATCTATGACACACTTTGACGGGTGCAACTTAGTGAGTACAAACCTCTCGTGTCAGTACTGGTCCTGAAGAAAGCCTTGCATTTCTGCACCCTGAGGCTGAAATATGTAGACATGACTTTGTCACTTAATACACCAGTGGATGTCAATGGCCAATTGAACCTAATAGGACATACTCTTTTGTTTTAATCTTGCCTTTTTATTCCAATCTAAAGTTTCAGGAAATAATAAAGGCATTCTTAAACCACTTGCTCACTATTTACTCACCTTGCACAACCAAACCTGCTCTGCTGAAATATTGGTGTCATAGCACACCCGAGAGGCATTAGGTGGCTCTGGTGGGGACCCTATAATGAAGCATGTCACCAACTAGGTTGGTGAGTGAGGGTTCTTTTTAAGTAAGTATTTTTACTCTGTTGCCATCAATTCTTATTGTACTTGGATTTACTCCTTCTATTGTTGTTATTATTGATTCTTTAAGAGGACCGTGAGTGGTTCCATTCTACCCTCTCTTTTTTTTGTTTTCTAATTAATTAAGCAGTCAGTGCAGACTCTTCTCCTGCCTCTATAATGAATCAGTGAGTAGTGCATTCTCTCTGTGACTTTGTTTATGTTGCTCGTACAGTTCCAAGTTATTTATTTCACAGCGATGTGTAGTATGCAACTATGCACTGCAAAAAAGGGAGACTGAGATGGTCCATCAAAGGGGTTGGGAAATGGGAATAGAATCAAAGATCATTCACTGCAATGCATTTGTTCCAAATGTAGTTTTTGTTAAGGAAATTCAAATAGGAATTTCAGGATTAGTATGGGCAACTCAATAATAGTCGACTCTAACCGAAATTAGTAGTACTTTGGGCGATCTATTTTAGAGAAGTACCATGTTACTGCGTTTGCTTTAGGGATGGAGGGAATTTGCTTAATCACGTTATGCAACTCTCCGCGAAATGTTAAAAAATCTCAGCGAACAATCAGAAATTCTGCGAACATGCGGAATTACTTGTTCGCGATGCTTTTTTGCTGTTCGCAATTGCTGTTTGAGTGCTCGGGGGAAATATCTCGTGAAGACCCATTTGAGAACGCGAACAAGCAAAAAATGTTGTGAAGTCGCGGAACGCACAATTTTGGGCAATTTTGCGTTCTCTGCGGAACGGGAAATTAGCCAAATTCCGTAAATGGAACGGAATTTACCACCCAGGCCTAGTTTGGTTGCCATAAAACATTTGTTGGAGATTATTAACTGAATCACTAATCAATTTTTTCATCTTCTTAATTTCTTACCTTACCTCCCAAGGGCAAGAAGAGGGAGGTTGGAAGCTGGTCAGCTGACATTGACTGCCAACGCTGCTGCTGAGGGCTCCCAGGCACCAGTATGCCCTTTTATCATTGTCATGGACTACTTAGGGTAGAATCTTGGGATTTTGGAATGTTAATGTTGTCTACCGTGAAGACAAAGATTGCAGGCCCAAGTAAGCTAACATTACAAATACAATTCACCATGTATGTTTGCTGAAAAGGCTTTATTTGTCCTGCTCATGTATTAAGATAGCAGAGTTCATGAGAGAGTGACCATCATGGACCTCTCCCACCCCCATAATGTAGTGTGCTGCTGTCTCATTTATTTATAATTAAACTATACCATGACAGAGCAGCATGGCTGGAAAAAAAAAGTCCCACTCCATTGCGTTTGCCTACCAAAACCATATGTCATTCGTTGACCATTATTTCCAACTTGTCTTGTCTTATATTGTGAACCAACCAAGCAAATGCCCAGAGTAATATTTAAAAGATACTGGAGTGCCAAGTTACCGTGGTACGGTCTTACAGCTGTGTTTGGGGTTGCAGATCTAGCATCTAAATTATATATATAATATTTTAATCTAGCCTCACAGAACATCAGTGATGTTGGTTCCAGTGCCGCTGACATGAGGAGATGAGTCAGTTGGAGGAGGAGAAGTGGCAGTAGGGACTGGCACTGATAAGTCACATCATTTCTTGCTTTTACTATGCTCACTAGCTACTGCCAGGGCATCTTGGCATCTTGGTTTGGATAATGTATTGCTTATAGCTGTTGATGAGGTAATCCAGCAGCTCCCTCCCTGAGTTCTTCTATCTTCATCCTGACTTTGAGAAACTCCATCCCGGGCCAGTCATCATCATGACCCAAGCAAGATTGACATGTAGTGCATTGCTGTTGAAGAACAAGTGGAGAAATAGAATTGCAGTAATTTGCATAGATTTTTGTAAATTAACTAAAGTAACTGTTCTGGTCTCTGAAGCCCCAGAAAAAAGGAATGGACCCTGCAAATAAATCTGGCTAAATGTGAAAGGGCGATCACCTCCAGGGATAAAAATGATCGCCGATCACTTAGGCCCCAAAGTTTGCAAATCAATAATCATGTCCAGAAACTACCCATATTACAGATCAACACACCCTCCCTCACTATCAGCCTCCACACCAATCATCAATTACAGCCACTCGATAATTTGATCATGTTTTGGTGCAATGGTTACCTGTTACAATCCAAGTACGGTGGTATGTACACTATTTCCTCTTTAATGCAAGCAGCATATTGGAATTTAACATTCTTGACAAGCAAATGATTGTCTGAGGCAGCCATCCTAGATGATGAAAAAAACTGAAGGATCATAAAAGAGAACCATACAGGTTAATTAATTTATGCTAAATAAGTTTGTGAAGGCCAGTCACCTCTAGGGAAAACATTATTACCTATCACTTAGGCACCAAACATTGCAAATATATCATCTTAGGCACGTTCCCACATTACAGTTCAATACCCTCCCACACAGTTTGCCACCTGATGAATCATCAATAATCATCATCACTCACATAATCAAGTGTTTGATGTAGCCTGACACTCTTAAAACTTTATTCAGGGCCAAGACCTGAAGGTATCTTTCGCTTTACCCCTACCAAAGAGATTCAGTGTGCACTGATGCACATTTAATCAGTCGCCTGACAACTGGCCCACATGTCTGTCATCAGGTGGATGGTGTGAGCAACAGTTTGCTGCAAAGCTCATCTAACCATCTTCAGAACATCATGCTGTAGTGCTGGAACAGCAACTCCGACAAAATAGGTCCTACTTGCTACCTTCCATTTTGGGCTGATGCCTGTCACAAATTCTAAAAGGAGGAGGTCAAGCTTCCCATTGTACAAACACGTGGTTGGGTGGTTTCACTCACAGGGCCTCTTTTGCTTAAACATGCCCGCAATAGTAGCTTGGATTTTCTTCTTTTCTTGGGGCACTGACACACGCATCTTTCAAGAAGTGGATGGTGTGGTAGACTCAATGTGAAACATGGTGGGGCAGTCACTCTATGCCGTGGTGTCTCCATCTTACTCCGAATCATGTACCTTTGTGAAGTGACAGAGGTGAGTGAATCTGCTGGTGCATGTCTGGGGACAGGGTTGCTCTGCCTGAATATGTCACCCTCTTCTTCCTCATCATCATCTGCCACCATGATTGTACTTGTATCTGATGTTCCCCAGCTCTCCTCACCACAACAATCACATTCAGCAATTTTTTAAGGCGCTCCTCCCACTGAATTGTGTAGTGTTTTTTCATATGTGTCATTTGGACTCCAGTGCCATAAGGTGTACCAGGCTTACCTTGACTAACAGCCCAGCTGCAAATGATGCATACAGCAATGTGCTCCCTCTCTTTGCTAACCGTAAAAAAGTCCCATTCTGGAGAGGAGTCCTTTTTTACTGTGCCACTGCCAATATCCGAAGAAGAACTGAAGGTAAATGGGCATGTCATCTATTGCCTCTGCTTCTCATGAGGTAGGGGTTGGTTCAGGATGTCTCAGCTGAGAATTTGCAAATATGGGAGCTGGTGGCAGTACTACCTGTGCTACATCCCGTGAAGCAGGTTAAATAGCAATGTCAGACTCCTCTGTGTCTCATTCCACCATTGTCATCCTCCTCATCATCCCCTTACATGAGTCTAAGTATTTAGGCAACCTTTCTAGTCCCTTGCCTCTCCTGTTGTTTCCTGGACTCTGCTGGGGTACACTCTATATCTATCTCATCCTCATTAGAAGTGGTGCTTGGGGAAAGACTGCCAGCGCAGAAGTAGCATTCCTTTTTCTTGCTAGAGATCAGGGAGCCAATGATTCTAAAAGAGGAGGTTCAACTTATTTGTTGGAAGGAAGCTCAAGCTCCTGTTCTGTTCCAACATCTGGTAAATGTACTATTGATGGTTGCGTTTGCTGTCCACTTTTCTCTGTTTCCCGAAACAAATGTGTACTACTTTGTGGAAGGGACAAATCCATTTCAACACCACTACTCATTGGCGATGACATGATTGCACTGGCTACCTCCCTGACAGACATTGTCCTCAGCTAAGGTTGGGGGGATAGTGCTGTTGATGCAGGAGTTCTACTCTCAGCTTGCTCACCTGAGGCCTGTGCGGCACACCCAGCTTTACTGACAAATGGTTGTGGTCGGCACACCAATGGTAGAAATCCGCTTCTTGCTTCTTCTCCTCCCCGCTGCCAGCATTCTTGGCAGTACCTTTCTTTGGGGCCATCTTGAAGCTGTCAGTTGGCAGTGGCAAATAGTTTCACATGGTGAAAAGATGCCCAAGTTGCGTAATCGGTCTCGTGACATGTCATGCACAGGCCTTTTTTCAGGCAGTACTGTGGGTGATGTCTCTTATCCTGTGCACGTAAAAGCAGACCAGCATGAAGAACAGTAAAACATGGCATTGTTGCTTCAATTACTAGTACAAACAATATCATTTAGTGTGGTTACTTACTTACTTAGGTTTTTTTTAAATAATTAGTAATATAGTCTAACTATCCATTCTTTAAGCCACACCAACATGAACATTCATGGTGTACATTACACTCAGGAAGGATCTGAAAGAGCAACAATATGCAGATGTGGGTGTTTGCTTTATGTGCAACATGTTGGGATTTGGCACTCAAGGAGGTGAAGGTGACCGTAGAATAATCCTTAGACAATTAATTATGTTGTGCAGTGCCCCTATAGCAGACATGGCGTTGATGCCAAATGATAGGAAAACAAAGAGAAAAAAACCTTGAAAAATTAAAATAAAAGAAGTTAAATAAAATACAAAAAATTAAATACAAATGTTAAAAAAATTAAATACAAAATAAAACTAAATAAATGTAAAATAAATACCCTGAAATTCGAAAAAATTATTCTCACCCACCCATGCCTATGGCAAAGGACCACACTACCTGGATGCACAAAATGGCTGCCATCCCGTGCCACATGATCATCAACAACAACACTGAGCAAGGAGGCATGGCTACAACAAAGAAGACATGCAGGCCTATGGCAAAGCACACTGGCTGGCACACAAAATGACCGCCAGCTATATGGTCACAACAACAAGCAGGAGGACTGGGAAATAATGGACACATGCAGGCCTATGGACACTGACTATACAAAATGGCACCTGGCCACATGGCATGATGAACAAAGACAAATGGTGGTCTATGGCAAACACACTCACACACTGGCCAGACATAGGAGTCATGGTAACACAAAGAACACAGCATTAATTCATTAATTCAGCAATGCCAAAAACTTAGAGGGCTAAAATTTTTTACAAAAACACACATCTTCCAAACGAATTACCCCACCTATACACTGTTTGCAGGAAAACAAAACATGAAATACCCCCAAAAATAATTTTGTATGTTAATCCAATGCCATCCATGGCCTAATTGATGTTTAAATTCAACAGGCACCACAGAAACAGGCGATTCATGCCCCCGTGACTAGTGCTGGGCCTACTGACTGGAAGGCTCATTGGCAGACTAGGCCACAAAGTGAATTAAATAAATATTGCAAATGTATTAAATATGGGGAAAATATAGTGAACTGTGCAACATTTTTCCTTTATAAAAGAAGAAAAATGACATGCACAAAAATAACTAGGCCCCTACTGAAAATGCAGGCCACCCACCACAATACATTTAAAAAAATCAATTATTAGTACAAACAGATCCAGGTTTATACCCCCAATCACACAAAAAGCACCCTTATACACCAGTTTTTTAACTTACTTATGAAATCTCAAATACTAAGTCCGTAATTCCAATGGTATATATGCCGCAGACAAGGAGAGTGAACCTTTCAGCTCAAAGTCAGAATGAAAAGTGAACAGGAGAGGGTCAAAGTACAGGGAGGAGCCTGCTAGGCAAGAACAGGAAGATGGAGACTCTGGGGTACTAACTTCCTGTTTGAAAAAAAGGCTTCTTGCACAAAAAAGTTACTTCAAAAGCCAGTTTGTGAAGAGAATCCACTCCAAAATCCTCTCAGCTCCATCTCCGGCATAAAAGCTGTTCGACCGCTCTGTTTCCGATCAGAACTAGATTGGCGCCGTCATAGCCAAAAGCTGTGTGAGTGAGCATGAAGTTTTGCGGGAGCTTGCTAGCAGTGCGAAAAGTCTTTTATTTGCTCGCAAGTGGCCTGAGGCATTTGGTGCTCGCAGTCAAGTGCCAAAGCAAAACTAGAGGATGTGAAAGGCGGAATTCAGGAACTCTGTAGAGTCCAAATTCCACCATCTCTGCAAGCAGATTGGATTTTACCCACCCGGGCCTAATACTTAGTATACTTTTAAATCCCTAGTAAAGTTGTACTTTACAGGGCCTGTAAATTAAATGTTGTAAGTGGTCCTGCAGCAGTTATTATACTTATGTAGCCCTTTAAACATGTTGCAGGCCTGCTACTACAGCATGCGTGTGTACTTTTTAGACTGCCATTTTGACCTGGCAAAATCAGCCTTTTGCTATGCATGAACCTTTCTTTTTAATACATATAAGTAACACCAAGGGTAGGCCCTGGATAGCCCAGGGGTCAGGCTGCATAGATTTCAGTACATAGGACATGTACTTTTAAGTTTAACATGTCCTGGCATCGAAAAACTCTTACGTTCTTTTTTCACCACTGCAAGGCCTACCCCTGCAAAGGATACCATTGGAGAAAAGGTATTACATTTAATATTCTATAATTTCCAAGTGGGAGCAGGTACCCAGTCCATGTTCGGTGTCTTTGGAATTGCAATGAAAGTCAGATTTTAAATCTCAATTTGAAAATGCCACTTTTTGAAAGTAGGGGTTTTTCTGACTTGGCAATTTGGCAATGTAGCCTATCTCTGGGTCACGTGACTGGGTGTAGCTGACAATTTTGTGTATTCCTCCTAGACAGCCACTCACAATATAGAACTTGGGTGTGCCTGCATGGGCCATCACTGGCAGGTTGGGAGGGCACAGCAGGGCACAGCCCTACTTATACTTGAATAGGTGTTTTTCTCTCTCCACACATGAGGCCGCAACCCCCTGAGGTTAGTCTCAGGCCAGTGCAGGGAGGTGGGATGACTGAGGACTTCAAACAGAAACCTCTGGAAGCTTCTCTCCACTACAAAGGCAAACTGGGTAAAAATACTGGACCTCAGGCACCAGCTCTTCAGTATAATTCTGGGCCTGTGGATACTCTGCCAGGAAGAAGGACTGCAGCGCTGTTTAGAGGACTGTCACTTTGCTGGACTGCTTATCTGAAGGACACCTACCCTGATGTTCTGACCTGTTGCCTGCTGCACTCTTACCTGGGTGAGACTGACTGAACCTGCTTCTCTTGAACCCAGAATGCCAGAGTGACTCCAAAGGCTGGTTAACTGGCATACTGATCTGAAGCCGTGGTGACAGAACAGGCTTCCAACAACCTTGCCTCTGCAACTGAACTGTGCCACCTGTGAGTATACCCAGCCAAGTAGTAATACCACAGTCCTGGACCCTTTGAAGAGGCCCTAAGGTGCTTACCAGCCTCTGTGAATCCAGCAGAACTGACGCTTATCCTCTGCTGTGTAGCAGAACCGATACAAAGACCTGCAGTGTGATGCATTTTTGTGTGTTTCACCCCATGTTTGTACTGTTTTTCTATTACTTGTTTTTTATTTATTTTTTATTTCCCCTACTTCTTCTCCTGACCTTATGTTTTACTTCTTCATTTTCTTTTTTAACTCTCGCCCCCTGAAACCATGGCTAAGTGTAAGAAGACAACGCAGAGTGCGACCAGGAGCCACCTTCCTTGCACTGAAGGTGACTGCACTTGATTTTTTTGTGCAGCCCTATCTCCCCTTAACCCTGGAACCAGGCAGCATACCTGGGCCTGGGTACAGGATCCAGGAGCGTCACCAGTTCTGGGCGAGGGTGCGCCAGGCAGTGTTTTTCTGCTCTGAGGTCCGACGCACCAATAACCAACCAAGTGGCCCAACATCCTGGACCGAGAGCATGACCTGCTGGACCTGCCAGGTTTTGAGGTCATGGGGCTTGGTGAATAGCTTATTATTTATTACTTGTGTATGTTCTGTGTTATTGCAAATATAATTGTTTTCCCAAGTAGCAACAATGCTGCTGCTGCTGCTTACATGCAGGTAAGCTACGTTCAAAATCGTATATTATACACTATCCATGCAGGACCATGTCCGTGCACTTTGTGAGAGAAGCTTTGCAACACAAAAATTGCTAAAAAGATTCTTTCTTTGGATTCCCCTGGAGCTTAGGCAAACCATCATCCAGGCCTTGCTCATAAGCAAATTGGACTACAGGAATGCACTTTATGTGGGCATGGCAGACTACCTTTTCACCTGCCTGCAAATGGTCAAAAATGCAGCTTCCAAGCTTGTGTGCAACAAGAGCAAGTACAGCTCACCATCTGAATGTATGAGGATGCTTAATTGGTTTCCTGTGCGACAAAGGCTAAATGTAAACTGGTAGGCAATGCACACACATTTTTACACCATTTGGCTCCAGAATTCTTCAAGATAGAGTTGAATTCTACACACCCACCTGGAAATTGAGGTTGTGCCATTCAGCACGGCCAAAAACTAAATGCATCAGGAAGACCAGGGCAGGGTGTCACTCATTTTCACACCTAGCAGCAACCCACTGGAATGAACTACTACTCAAACTTTGGCTTACCAACAAATACCTGCCATTTTGGAAGAAATTGAAAACTCATCTGTTTCCCAGGGTCTGACTAGTAACTTAGAGATCTTTTCTCAGTACTCCACTCTCACTTAGGATGTGCTCTTCTTAGCGCCATGATATCCATACAGATGAATGTTGCGCTGTATAAATAAATCAATTATGATGTGATTCTTCTTCTTCTAGAGAGATGCTCCTAATCTTATTGTTTGCAACTTTGCGCTCGCTTGGGCTAATTATGTAAGAGAGGTTAGAGAACTTAAGTTAGGTAATGCAGAATAGAGAGAATCTTTTCCTTTTTCCTGTCACGATGGTGGTAATTAGTTAGTTAGTTACTTAGTATTAGTTAGTAATTTAGCAGCCCACATGGCGTGTCCTCTTCTCATGTGCTGAGTGACTCCTTAGTAGAACCTTTTGAGGTTTGGAAAGTAAGTGAATATAGCAAGCAACCAACCAATTTGGTGTATGCAATATGCATGCGTCCATCTATGCATTTAAGAAGACTAAATGCAGACTTAGTGAATTGGCCCATCAAAGGGGGTTGAGATGATTGTGAATGAGATTAGAAGCAAAGTCTTTGGAATAGGCGGGCCAGGTAGGTTTAGGATTCAGGAATCGGAAAGGAACCGTGGAATAATAACGATAGGACAGTCTGCGACCGCAATACTACTTTACTACTAGTTGATCTGATTAGGTAGGCCAATGTTATTGCATTTGCTGATACCTGTCTTTTTGGAGCGTTTTTATAATATTTATTTAACACCAATCAATTCTTGTCTCTTTAATTATGCCAGGGGCAAGAAGAAGACGGGGTCTGCCGAGGCTGGTGATGGAGCTAGAGGTATTTCCCAGAAGGAACGCTCCTCTGCAAATACCTGCCATTTTGGAAGAAATTGAAAACTCATCTGTTTCCCAGGGTCTGACTAGTAACTTAGAGATCTTTTCTCAGTACTCCACTCTCACTTAGGATGTGCTCTTCTTAGCGCCATGATATCCATACAGATGAATGTTGCGCTGTATAAATAAATCAATTATAATGTGATTCTTCTTCTTCTAGAGAGATGCTCCTAATCTTATTGTTTGCAACTTTGCGCTCGCTTGGGCTGCAGTTTAAGAATAAATTCTATACTGTTATATGTTGTTTTCTCTTACAGATTTAATACCATTTTTTTCAGAGAATGCTGAGAGCTGAACCATAAGTCTGCAGTTCAATCTATGACACAGTGACGGGTGCAACTTAGTGAGTACAAACCTCTCGTGTCAGTACTGGTCCTGAAGAAAGCCTTGCATTTCTGCACCCTGAGGCTGAAATATGTAGACATGACTTTGTCACTTAATACACCAGTGGATGTCAATGGCCAATTGAACCTAATAGGACATACTCTTTTGTTTTAATCTTGCCTTTTTATTCCAATCTAAAGTTTCAGGAAATAATAAAGGCATTCTTAAACCACTTGCTCACTATTTACTCACCTTGCACAACCAAACCTGCTCTGCTGAAATTTTGGTGTCATAGCACACCCGAGAGGCATTAGGTGGCTCTGGTGGGGACCCTATAATGAAGCATGTCACCAACTAGGTTGGTGAGTGAGGGTTCTTTTTAAGTAAGTATTTTTACTCTGTTGCCATCAATTCTTATTGTACTTGGATTTACTCCTTCTATTGTTGTTATTATTGATTCTTTAAGAGGACCGGGAGTGGTTCCATTCTACCCTCTCTTTTTTTTGTTTTCTAATTAATTAAGCAGTCAGTGCAGACTCTTCTCCTGCCTCTATAATGAATCAGTGAGTAGTGCATTCTCTCTGTGACTTTGTTTATGTTGCTCGTACAGTTCCAAGTTATTTATTTCACAGCGATGTGTAGTATGCAACTATGCACTGCAAAAAAGGGAGACTGAGATGGTCCATCAAAGGGGTTAGGAAATGGGAATAGAATCAAAGATCATTCACTGCAATGCATTTGTTCCAAATGTAGTTTTTGTTAAGGAAATTCAAATAGGAATTTCAGGATTAGTATGGGCAACTCAATAATAGTCGACTCTAACTGAAATTAGTAGTTCTTTGGGCGATCTATTTTAGAGAAGTACCATGTTACTGCGTTTGCTTTAGGGATGGAGGGAATTTGCTTAATCACGTTATGCAACTCTCCGCGAAATGTTAAAAAATCTCAGCGAACAATCAGAAATTCTGCGAACATGCGGAATTACTTGTTCGCGATGCTTTTTTGCTGTTCGCAATTGCTGTTTGAGTGCTCGGGGGGAAATATCTCGTGAAGACCCATTTGAAAACGCGAACAAGCAAAAAATGTTGTGAAGTCGCGGAATGCACAATTTTGGGCAATTTTGCGTTCTCCGCGGAACGGGAAATTAGCCAAATTCCGTGAATAGAACGAAATTTACCACCCAGGCCTAGTTTGGTTGCCATAAAACATTTGTTGGAGATTATTAACTGAATCACTAATCAATTTTTTCATCTTCTTAATTTCTTACCTTACCTCCCAAGGGCAAGAATAGGGATGTTGGAAGCTGGTCAGCTGACACTGACTGCCAACGCTGCTGCTGAGGGCTCCCAGGCACCAGTATGCCCTTTTATCATTGTCATGGACTACTTAGGGTAGAATCTTGGGATTTTGGAATGTTAATGTTGTCTACAGTGAAGACAAAGATTGCAGGCCCAAGTAAGCTAACATTACAAATACAATTCACCATGTATGTTTGTTGAAAAGGCTTTCTTTGTCCTGCTCATGTATTAAGATAGCAGAGTTCATGAGAGAGAGACCATCTTGGACCTCTCCCACCCCCATAATGTAGTGTGCTGCTGTCTCATTTATTTATAATTAAACTATACCATGACAGAGCAGCATGGCTGGAAAAAAAAATCCCACTCCATTGCGTTTGCCTACCAAAACCATATGTCATTCGTTGACCATTATTTCCAACTTGTCTTGTCTTATATTGTGAACCAACCAAGCAAATGCCCAGAGTAATATTTAAAAGATACTGGAGTGCCAAGTTACCGTGGTACGGTCTTACAGCTGTGTTTGGGGTTGCAGATCTAGCATCTAAATTATATATATAATATTTTAATCTAGCCTCACAGAACATCAGTGATGTTGGTTCCAGTGCCGCTGACATGAGGAGATGAGTCAGTTGGAGGAGGAGAAGTGGCAGTAGGGACTGGCACTGATAAGTCACATCATTTCTTGCTTTTACTATGCTCACTAGCTACTGCCAGGGCATCTTGGCATCTTGGTTTGGATAATGTATTGCTTATAGCTGTTGATGAGGTAATCCAGCAGCTCCCTCCCTGAGTTCTTCTATCTTCATCCTGACTTTGAGAAACTCCATCCCGGGCCAGTCATCATCATGACCCAAGCAAGATTGACATGTAGTGCATTGCTGTTGAAGAACAAGTGGAGAAATAGAATTGCAGTAATTTGCATAGATTTTTGTAAATTAACTAAAGTAACTGTTCTGGTCTCTGAAGCCCCAGAAAAAAGGAATGGACCCTGCAAATAAATCTGGCTAAATGTGAAAGGGCGATAACCTCCAGGGATAAAAATGATCGCCGATCACTTAGGCCCCAAACTTTGCAAATCAATAATCATGTCCAGAAACTACCCATATTACAGTTCAACACACCCTCCCTCACTATCAGCCTCCACACCAATCATCAATTACAGCCACTCGATAATTTGATCATGTTTTGGTGCAATGGTTACCTGTTACAATCCAAGTACGGTGGTATGTACACTATTTCCTCTTTAATGCAAGCAGCATATTGGAATTTAACATTCTTGACAAGCAAATGATTGTCTGAGGCAGCCATCCTAGATGATGAAAAAAACTGAAGGATCATAAAAGAGAACCATACAGGTTAATTAATTTATGCTAAGTAAGTTTGTGAAGGCCAGTCACCTCTAGGGAAAGAATTATTACCTATCACTTAGGCACCAAACATTGCAAATATATCATCTTAGGCACGTTCCCACATTACAGTTCAATACCCTCCCACACAGTTTGCCACCTGATGAATCATCAATAATCATCATCACTCACATAATCAAGTGTTTGATGTAGCCTGACACTCTTAAAACTTTCTTCAGGGCCAAGACCTGAAGTTATCTTTCGCTTTACCCCTACCAAAGAGATTCAGTGTGCACTGATGCACATTTATTCAGTCGCCTGACAACTGGCCCACATGTCTGTCATCAGGTGGATGGTGTGAGCAACAGTTTGCTGCAAAGCTCATCTAACCATCTTCAGAACATCATGCTGTAGTGCTGGAACAGCAACTCCGACAAAATAGGTCCTACTTGCTACCTTCCATTTTGGGCTGATGCCTGTCACAAATTCTAAAAGGAGGAGGTCAAGCTTCCCATTGTACAAACACGTGGTTGGGTGGTTTCACTCACAGGGCCTCTTTTGCTTAAACATGCCTGCAATAGTAGCTTGGATTTTCCTCTTTTCTTGGGGCACTGACGCAGGCATCTTTCAAGAAGTGGATGGTGTGGTAGACTCAATGTGAAACATGGTGGGGCAGTCACTCTATGCCGTGGTGTCTCCATCTTACTCCGAATCATGTACCTTTGTGAAGTGACAGAGGTGAGTAAATCTGCTGGTGCATGTCTGGGGACAGGGTTGCTCTGCCTGAATATGTCACCCTCATCTTCCTCATCATCATCTGCCACCATGATTGTACTTGTATCTGATGTTCCCCAGCTCTCCTCACCACAACAATCACATTCAGCAATTTTTTAAGGCGCTCCTCCCACTGAATTGTGTAGTGTTTTTTCATATGTGTCATTTGGACTCCAGTGCCATAAGGTGTACCAGGCTTACCTTGACTAACAGCCCAGCTGCAAATGATGCATACAGCAATGTGCTCCCTCTCTTTGCTAACCGTAAAAAAGTCCCATTCTGGAGAGGAGTCCTTTTTTACTGTGCCACTGCCAATATCCGAAGAAGAACTGAAGGTAAATGGGCATGTCATCTATTGCCTCTGCTTCTCATGAGGTAGGGGTTGGTTCAGGATGTCTCAGCTGAGGATTTGCAAATATGGGAGCTGGTGGCAGTACTACCTGTGCTACATCCCGTGAAGCAGGTTAAATAGCAATGTCAGACTCCTCTGTGTCTCATTCCACCATTGTCATCCTCCTCATCATCCCCTTACATGAGTCTAAGTCTTTAGGCAACCTTTATAGTCCCTTGCCTCTCCTGTTGTTTCCTGGACTCTGCTGGGGTCCACTCTATATCTATCTCATCCTCATTAGAAGTGGTGCTTGGGGAAAGACTGCCAGTGCAGAAGTAGCATTCCTTTTCCTTGCTAGAGATCAGGGAGCCAATGATTCTAAAAGAGGAGGTTCAACTTATTTGTGGGAAGGAAGCTCAAGCTCCTGTTCTGTTCCAACATCTGGTAAATGTACTATTGATGGTTGCGTTTGCTGTCCACTTTTCTCTGTTTCCCGAAACAAATGTGTACTACTTTGTGGAAGGGACAAATCCATTTCAACACCACTACTCATTGGAGATGACATGATTGCACTGGCTACCTCCCTGACAGACATTGTCCTCAGCTAAGGTTGGGGGGATAGTGCTGTTGATGCAGGAGTTCTACTCTCAGCTTGCTCACCTGAGGCCTGTGCGGCACACCCAGCTTTACTGACAAATGGTTGTGGTCGGCACACCAATGGTAGAAATCCGCTTCTTGCTTCTTCTCCTCCCCGCTGCCAGCATTCTTGGCAGTACCTTTCTTTGGGGCCATCTTGAAGCTGTCAGTTGGCAGTGGCAAATAGTTTCACATGGTGAAAATATGCCCAAGTTGCGTAATCGGTCTCGTGACATGTCATGCACAGGCCTTTTTTCAGGCAGTACTGTGGGTGATGTCTCTTATCCTGTGCACGTAAAAGCAGACCAGCATGAAGAAGATTAAAACATGGCATTGTTGCTTCAATTACTAGTACAAACAATATCATTTAGTGTGGTTACTTACTTGCTTAGGTTTTTTAAAATAATTAGTAATATAGTCTAACTATCCATTCTTTAAGCCACAGCAACATGAACATTCATGGTGTACATTACACTCAGGAAGGATCTGAAAGAGCAACAATATGCAGATGTGGGTGTTTGCTTTATGTGCAACATGTTGGGATTTGGCACCCAAGGAGGTGAAGGTGACCGTAGAATAATCCTTAGACAATTAATTATGTTGTGCAGTGCCCCTATAGCAGACATGGGGTTGATGCCAAATGATAGGAAAACAAAGAGAAAAAAACCTTGAAAAATTAAAATAAAAGAAATTAAATAAAATACAAAAAATTAAATACAAATGTTCAAAAAATTAAATACAAAACAAAACTAAATAAATGTAAAATAAATACCCTGAAATTCGAAAAAATAAAAAAAATGTCTAAATAAGTGAAAATATCCTCAATCACATTAATTTATTAAACTGCTATAATTCTCACCCACCCATGCCTATGGCAAAGGACCACACTACCTGGATGCACAAAATGGCTGCCATCCCGTGCCACATGATCATCAACAACAACACTGAGCAAGGAGGCATGGCTACAACAAAGAAGACATGCAGGCCTATGGCAAACCACACTGGCTGGCACACAAAATGGCCGCCAGCTATATGGTCACAACAACAAGCAGGAGGCCTGGAAAATAATGGACACATGTAGGCCTATGGACACTGACTATACAAAATGGCACCTGGCCACATGGCATGATGAACAAAGACAAATGGTGGTCTATGGCAAACACACTCACACACTGGCCAGACATAGGAGTCATGGTAACACAAAAAACAAAGCATTAATTCATTAATTCAGCAATGCCAAAAACCAAGAGGGCTAAATTTTTTTACAAAAACACACATCTTCCAAACGAATTACCCCACCTATACACTGTTTGCAGGAAAACAAAACATGAAATACCCCCAAAAATAATTTTGTATGTTAATCCAATGCCATCCATGGCCTAATTGATGTTTACATTCAACAGGCACCACAGAAACAGGTGATTCATGCCCCCGTGACTAGTGCTGGGCCTACTGACTGGAAGGCTCATTGGCAGACTAGGCCACAAAGTGAATTAAATAAATATTGCAAATGTATTAAATATGGGGAAAATATAGTGAACTGTGCAACATTTTTCCTTTATAAAAAAAGAAAAATGACATGCACAAAAATAACTAGGACCTACTGAAAATGCAGGCCACCCACCACAATACATTTAAAAAAATCGATTATTAGTACAAACAAATCCAGGTTTATACCCCCAATCACACAAAAAGCACCCTTATACACCAGTTTTTTAACTTACTTGTGAAATCTCAAATACTAAGTCCGTAATTCCAATGGTATATATGCCGCAGACAAGGAGAGTGAACCTTTCAGCTCAAAGTCAGAATGAAAAGTGAACAGGAGAGGGTCAAAGTACAGGGAGGAGCCTGCTAGGCAAGAACAGGAAGATGGAGACTCTGGGGCACTAACTTCCTGTTTGAAATAAAGGCTTCTTGCACAAAAAAAGTTACTTCAAAAGCCAGTTTGTGAAGAGAATCCACTCCAAAATCCTCTCAGCTCCATCTCCTGCATAAAAGCTGTTCGACCGCTCTGTTTCCGATCAGAACTAGATTGGCGCCGTCATTGCCAAAAGCTGTGTGAGTGAGTATGAAGTTTTGAGGGGGCTTGCTAGCAGTGCGAAAAGTCTTTTATTTGCTCGCAAGTGGCCTGAGGCATTTGGTGCTCGCAGTCAAGTGCCAACGCAAAACTAGAGGATGTGAAAGGCGGAATTCAGGAACTCTGTAGAGTCCAAATTCCACCATCTCTGCAAGCAGATTGGATTTTACCCACCCGGGCCTAATACTTAGTATACTTTTAAATCCCTAGTAAAGTTGTACTTTACAGGGCCTGTAAATTAAATGTTGTAAGTGGTCCTGCAGCAGTTATTATACTTATGTAGCCCTTTAAACATGTTGCAGGCCTGCTACTACAACATGCGTGTGTACTTTGTAGACTGCCATTTTGACCTGGCAAAATCAGCCTTTTGCTATGCATGAACCTTTCTTTTTAATACATATAAGTAACACCAAGGGTAGGCCCTGGATAGCCCAGGGGGCAGGCTGCATAGATTTCAGTACATAGGACATGTACTTTTAAGTTTAACATGTCCTGGTATCGAAAAACTCTTACGTTCTTTTTTCACCACTGCAAGGCCTACCCCTTCAAAGGATACCATTGGAGTAAAGGTATTACATTTAATATTCTGTAATTTCCAAGTGGGAGCAGGTACCCAGTCCATGTTCGGTGTCTTTGGAATTGCAATGAAAGTCAGATTTTAAATCTCAATTTGAAAATGCCACTTTTTGAAAGTAGGGGTTTTTCTGACTTGGCAATTTGTCCATGTAGCCTATCTCTGGGTCACATGACTGGGTGTAGCTGACAATTTTGTGTATTCCTCCTAGACAGCCACTCACAATATAGAACTTGGGTGTGCCTGCATGGGCCATCACTGGCAGGTTGGGAGGGCACAGCAGGGCACAGCCCTACTTATACTTGAATAGGTGTTTTTCTCTCTCCACACATGAGGCCGCAACCCCCTGAGGTTAGTCTCAGGCCAGTGCAGGGAGGTGGGATGACTGAGGACTTCAAACAGAAACCTCTGGAAGCTTCTCTCCACTACAAAGGCAAACTGGGTAAAAATACTGGACCTCAGGCACCAGCTCTTCAGTATAATTCTGGGCCTGTGGATACTCTGCCAGGAAGAAGGACTGCAGCGCTGTTTAGAGGACTGTCACTTTGCTGGACTGCTTATCTGAAGGGCACCTACCCTGATGTTCTGACCTGTTGCCTGCTGCACTCTTGCCTGGGTGAGACTGACTGAACCTGCTTCTCTTGAACCCAGAATGCCAGAGTGACTCCAAAGGCTGGTTAACTGGCATACTGATCTGAAGCCGTGGTGACAGAACAGGCTTCCAACAACCTTGCCTCCGCAACTGAACTGTGCCACCTGTGAGTATACCCAGCCAAGAAGTAATACCACAGTCCTGGACCCTTTGAAGAGGCCCTAAGGTGCTTACCAGCCTCTGTGAATCCAGCAGAACTGACGCTTATCCTCTGCTGTGTAGCAGAACCGATACAAAGACCTGCAGTGTGATGCATTTTTGTGTGTTTCACCTCATGTTTGTACTGTTTTTCTATTACTTGTTTTTAATTTATTTTTTATTTCCCTTACTTCTTCTCCTGACCTTATGTTTTACTTCTTCATTTTCTTTTTTGACTCTCGCCCCCAGAACCATGGCTAAGTGTAAGAAGACAACGCAGAGTGCGACCAGGAGCCACCTTCCTTGCACTGAAGGTGACTGCACTTGATTTTTTTGTGCAGCCCTATCTCCCCTTAACCCTGGAACCAGGAAGTATACCTGGGCCTGGGTACAGGATCCAGGAGCGTCACCAGTTCATGGGCGAGGGTGCGCCAGGCAGTGTTTTGCTGCTCTGAGGTCCGACGCACCAATAACCAACCAAGTGGCCCAACATCCTGGACCGAGAGCATGACTTGCTGGACCTGCTAGGTTTTGAGGTCATGGGGCTTGGTGAATAGCTTATTATTTATTACTTGTGTATGTTGTGTGTTATTGCAAATATAATTGTTTTCCCAAATAGCAACAATGCTGCTGCTGCTTACATGCAGGTAAGCTACGTTCAAAATCGTATATTATACACTATCCATGCAGGACCATGTCCGTGCACTTTGTGAGAGAAGCTTTGCAACACTAAAATTGCCAAAAAGATTCTTTCTTTGGATTCCCCTGGAACTTAGGCAAACCATCATCCAGGCCTTGCTCATAAGCAAATTGGATTACAGGAATGGACTTTATGTGGGCATGGCAGACTACCTTTTCACCTGCCTGCAAATGGTCAAAAATGCAGCTTCCAAGCTTGTGTGCAACAAGAGAAAGTACAGCTCACCATCTGAATGTATGAGGATGCTTAATTGGTTTCCTGTGCGACAAAGGCTAAATTTAAACTGGTAGGCAATGCACACACATTTTTACACCATCTTGGCTCCAGAATTCTTCAAGATAGAGTTGAATTCTACACACCCACCTGGAAATTGAGGTTGTGCCATTCGGCACGGCCAAAAACTAAATGCATCAGGAAGACCAGGGCAGGGTGTCACTCATTTTCACACCTAGCAGCAACCCACTGGAATGAACTACTACTCAAACTTTGGCTTACCAACGAATACCTGCCATTTTGGAAGAAATTGAAAACTCATCTGTTTCCCAGGGTCTGACTAGTAACTTAGAGATCTTTTCTCAGTACTCCACTCTCAATTAGGATGTGCTCTTCTTAGCGCCATGATATCCATACAGATGAATGTTGCGCTGTATAAATAAATCAATTATAATGTGATTCTTCTTCTTCTAGAGAGATGCTCCTAATCTTATTGTTTGCAACTTTGCGCTCGCTTGGGCTAATTATGTAAGAGAGGTAAGAGAACTTAAGTTAGGTAATGCAGAATAGAGAGAATCTTTTCCTTTTTCCTGTCACGATGGTGGTAATTAGTTAGTTAGTTACTTAGTATTAGTTAGTAATTTAGCAGCCCACATGGCGTGTCCTCTTCTCATGTGCTGAGTGACTCCTTAGTGGAACCTTTTGAGGTTTGGAAAGTGAGTGAATATAGCAAGCAACCAACCAATTTGGTGTACGCAATATGCATGCGTCCATCTATGCATTTAAGAAGACTAAATGCAGACTTAGTGAATTGGCCCATCAAAGGGGGTTGAGATGATTGTGAATGAGATTAGAAGCAAAGTCTTTGGAATAGGCGGGCCAGGTAGGTTTAGGATTCAGGAATCGGAAAGGAACCGTGGAATAATAACGATAGGACAGTCTGCGACCGCAATACTACTTTACTACTAGTTGATCTGATTAGATAGGCCAATGTTATTGCATTTGCTGATACCTGTCTTTTTGGAGCGTTTTTATAATATTTATTTAACACCAATCAATTTTTGTCTCTTTAATTATGCCAGGGGCAAGAAGAAGACTGGGTCTGCCGAGGCTGGTGATGGAGCTAGAGGTATTTCCCAGAAGGAACGCTCCTCTGCAGATGGCTCTGCTGGCCCCCCTAAAGTCCTCCTGTTGTTAACATTAATATATATTTCCCTAACTTTTACAGCACCTTATTTAAAACTATGATTTCCGTTTCTTATTTTATTTTTTTACCATATCCTCTTCGAACCCTTACTAGTACTAGTAGCACTAATCCGCTGTGCAGATTGCATGCCCAAGTAAGGTATTCTACGCATATTTGTTGAGATGAGAAGGCTTGATTTCACTTTCTGATGCTCAACCAGTAAATAAAATGATGGTCTCATTGGACACCCCAAAGTGGTATATTTTACTTTTTCTGGCCTAGGCCTAGTACTATTTTTATTAGCAGCTGTTGATGGTGAACAACTGATTACCGTTAACAATTGCAGCAAGGAAGTATGAGGAGGAGGAGGATGGCGTCATTATATTTATCAAGAGAGACCTCATGTCCGATTGTCTGCCCAGTTGGCCACTCTTTTTCTGTACAAAACCTCAGATTCACTAGCCACTAAGTCGAGTCCTTTGGGTTGTCCTCTTCTTGAGAGGCTTTTCAAAAATTGCCACCAACAAAATGCTGAACGGGATATTTTAAGATTTTTGATAGGTCTACTCTAGTACCCAAATTGTAGTGATGTGTGTGGTATATGTATTGTATTTTCAATCTTCCTAGTGAAAAAAATAAATAGGAGGAGGCATGTGGCATCTAAAAAATGGGAAGTGTTTTTTGTAGGCGTACCGACCACCAGTGACGGGGCAAGTGGCGAAGGCGACAACAGCCAGGAGGGAGCTGATGCAGTAGCTGCAGGGGGTGAGCCAGCAGCAGTTGTGGGTGGTGGTAAGTCCTTACTTCTTGACAATACAGTTGTTGCAAGGGTGTACACTGTACTGTTGAAACTAAACTGTTTTGAACAGTTTATTTATTTATTTAACATGTTTTATATAGCGCTAGCTGGACCCGCTTTACATGAGTATTTGTTGCAATATAGCAAAAAATTACAATGAGGTAATATTCACAAACCAATGCAAACGGTAGAAAGCAATTTAAGGGGGGGGCGTGATCTGGCCACGACGCAAGATGGCCGCTTAATACCGGAGCTCTGTGCTGAGGGGAGCCCCGAATGGCACTGAGCAGCATTTTTCACCATGGATTAAAATTTATTTTTACATCAAAGTTCGTCTCAACAGCCGTGCTCGCTGTTGTGAAAGTTTCAGTGCAATACATCAATTCTTCACCAAGTTAAGTGGATGTTTCCATTTTCAGCTGTAGCCTTTCACTTCTGACAGAAACCAGATGTCTGTCCCAGCGCCTCCAGGAATGCTTTGATGTTTATTCATGCTGGTTTCCTGGATGAAGATTTTTGGATTTAAAATCGCCTGTCTGCTGTCCTGACCACATAGTATGCCACAATTTCATTATTTACGGCGCTACTTTCAGTAATGCGGGGGACAGATGAACTCATGCCTCTTGGAGTGTGCTGCCCAGCTCTGACTCTCATATTGACAGGGGAGGCAAGGAAGCTTCAGTTATTTACTGCAATCCTGTGAGGTCTTGGTAGGGGTCAGCTGCCTTATCTCATGCCCCACAGAATACAGGTATAGTATTGAGCTGGAACACTACGGTCCTTCTGCCCAAATCCCGCTTTGTTTGCCTGATTGACAGAACATGGTCCTGTCTGGTATCTCACATCAGACAGCTTTCTAAGTTGTGATGTTCTGGCAATAAGGAGAAGACTGGCTCAACTGGATTGCCTTGGAGCCGCCCAATGTGTCAGGTGTCAAACGGAACTGTTATCAGCTGCAACATATCAACGTTCACAAGAGAAAGATGTCAGATCTTGTGTCTCCTTGGATAGTGGCATGCGACTTCTGAATCCTAAAGTCACCTGAGGAGATTTTGCTACTGGCGAGGTTTGTTCTCTTCAATAGAGATTTTTGCTTTGTACTAAGCTACATTCTTTCTCTGGGGTGTTTTTCCGCCCATGTCATTCTCGGCAGAGTGACGGTGCTTGCGATTGAGGCACTGTTGACTGGATTCTCCTCACTGTTCTGTGTACCTCACAAATCTTTTCTCTGCTCAGTCTTCTCAGTCTTTCTACGTGTTGCTGATAAGGTGAAGTTCTACATACATTTGTCTTGCCGCCTATGTGCCCGGTGTTACGGGGAAACACTACCAGCTGAGATTCTTTATGTCTGACAGAACACATCTGACCGACTTTGCGCCTCCTTGATACACAGTGTGCAGCTTCTGAATCTTGAAGCTGCATGTGGAGACTCACTGCTAACGATCTTAGCTTACTTCAACAAATATGAATAACTCGGCAGTAAGCCACATATTTTCTCTGAGAAATATCTTTTCAACTTATTTAATTATTGGCACAGTGAAAATACTTATTACTGCAACAGTGCTGATTAGACTCTGCCTACTGTCAAGTGAGCAATTGGGAATGCCTTCTGGTAAAGCGCCTGCTAAATCCATAAAAAATCCCTCATACTCCGAAATCCCAAATCAGAGCTGTTCTACTTCTGAAACTTGGAAAACCACTCTCCCAGCCCAAAACCATCTAACTCTTTGATGTCAACTGTACTAGACCCCACCATGGAAACGATATTACAGGAAATCACTGCAGTTAGACGACGTTTAGAGGGAATGGAGGCATCCATATCTGCCCTAACTACTGAGACCAAATCGATACGCATAGATGTCGCTGGATTTCAGAATAAGCTAGATGGACTTAATGAACAAGTAACCGCAGTTGAGAGGTGTATTACTACCATATCAGACTGAGATCAAGAACTTCTCTTCCTCAGAAGTAAAATGATAGATTTGGAAGACAGAAATTGTCGTGACAATGTACGCTTCCCTAGTTTTCCAGAAGGAATGGAAGGATCAAACGTCAAATCCTTTCTTACAAGAGCCCTTCCAAAAATTACAGGACTTGCTTTTGATCCACCGTTAGAAATGCAGAGAGCACATCGCATTGGACCTTTCAAAAATGGGAAAAACTTACACCCACGTACACTTATTGTCTGCTTCCTAAGACATGAACAGGCTCGTCAACTAATTACTGCAGCTCATACGCATGGTCCATATCAATTCGAGGGTCATCAGATCCGAATAACAGTAGATTTCTCGAAAGAAACAAATTCTCTCAGACCCCGTTTATGTCAACTAGACATTAAATATGGCCTCTTTGAACAGCGCGTCTAAGAATCACTAAGGATGGCATCTCCAAAGACTTCTTTAACCCAGAAGATCTCTGTCTCTTTTTAGACACTCTTATTCCTCAAAATATGGAATGTAATTCGTTCATACCTGAACCTCAATCTCCACTTTCTTCCCTGATATCTGAGAAATCTCATGACGAACGTCAGCACAATACAAATCGCTCTCAAAGCAGAGGAAGAGACCTCGATCGACACATATGCTCTTTTGGAGACCGAACTCAAGTCCTACAAGAAGTAGCTACTCTGACACAGGAAAAAGATAGAGACAAATCGAGTTCTCCTCTAAAATCTCTTCCATCATCGCAAGACGATGTTTCCTGAACTTTGGCTTATTCTCTATTTAGATTATCACTGTAGAGGAGTTAG
Source organism: Lissotriton helveticus (assembly GCF_964261635.1). Taxonomy (NCBI): domain Eukaryota; kingdom Metazoa; phylum Chordata; class Amphibia; order Caudata; family Salamandridae; genus Lissotriton; species Lissotriton helveticus. The sequence continues at coordinate 215,388,895 of NC_136060.1, read as the reverse complement.
AGTCACTTACTTCGGTGTCTACTAAACTTTGACCTGCTGAGTATCTGAATATATATTTCTACTGTTTTGTATTACTCATAATATTATGTTCATTACGTAGTATAGTTTAATATATTGTATCGGATTATATTATAGTGTCTTATATTACATTATATTATATTATACTCTTCTCTCTCAAACCTTTCCCCCTTACTTTTCTACTAGTTTGTACGTATGATAGAGAAGAGATAAATCTTGTTCCCCTTTGAAACCTGCCTCAGACGAGGACTGACAACTGTAATATGACAAATTTAGTTATTAAATAAGTATTCATATTGTTGAAATTTAATTTAAAATAAGATTAATACTGCAGTACATATATTTTTATTGTAAAAGTTGAATTGATTAGAGAGTGTAAATCTATGCGATATAGATGGAAATAATTCAAGTTTTGCATAATAGAATGCTATCTATTCACCATGTTTTATAATATGTATTGACTTTTACTGTTTCATTAGCATGATCCATTTTACCGAACTATAATATTTAATAATAGTTACATCAGCTTTTTACTTTCTTATCTGTTCTATTTTGTATTTTTTTTACATTAGATCAAGTAATGTTTCATTTGTGTGCATTTATATATAGCAATGAGTGTTTTCATATCTAATATATGTTATATCTATTGAATTTTTGAGATGAAACATACACCATGCTCAATTGACCTACATATATGGTTTTATATATGTATTTGCATTATGCACTTTCCTATAGATTCAGCATATTATGATAATCCAGGTTCTGCAATGATGTGTATATTATATAGATTGGCAGTATTTGGTGTCCCTTCGAGGCTCTTCTCCGCGGTGGAGCTTCGGGAGCTAGAACCGCGGTTCACAGTTTAGTATTTTTGGTACTTACATTATTCTCTTATTCCAATATCTAAGTTATATTTACCTTATTTTTCTTAATTTTACTGTCTCTATACATTTCCTACTCTCACAACTTCTACTCCCTTTGTGTCTCTGGTTATCCTTATCTCTGCTAAAGGGGTTTCTCTTCCTATTTTGTACCCTCTCCCCTCCTTCCTAATCCCTTTTTTTAAACTTTTATTTAAACTCATTGGCACCTCGTAAATATGTCCAACACGCCCAATACACGCTCTCTTTCTGTAATTACATGGAATGTGCATGGACTTACTCACTACATCAAAAGAAAGAAAGTACTGTCATATCTTCAATCCAAAAGGACAGATGTGGCATTACTTCAAGAGAAACATTTGGATACATTGGAATCAGGGAAACTTGGTAGAGATTGGGTAGGCAAAGTAATTCACAGTAGTATACAAAGAGATGAACATACAACTGCAGGCCCTACACGCAAATGTGGAGTAGCAATTCTAATCCGTAAATCTCTCCAAATCACAATATCAAAAACATGGACAGATCCTGAAGGACGTTATGTATTTGCCAAGTTACGTCTTGGAGATAACTACATTTGTGTTGGCTCTGTTTATGCTCCAACTGGATCAAAAAAATCATTTTTTCTTAATTTAAATTGTTTGTTAGTTGAGATAGGTGCATCACAATATCTCATAGGCGGCGACTGGAACATTGTAAGGGAACCAATACTAGATAGAACAGGACCCTTAGATAAAAATAATAATGGTGACAGGGCACTAATGGATGACATCTTTTCTGATACTGGATTAATTGATCACTGGCGTCATTCACATCTGTCACATACTGAGTACACATTTTCATCTCCAACACATGGTACCCTTTCTCATTTGGATTATTTTTTAGTATCACAAAGATTAGTTCAATCCATTCAAGAATCTTGTATTTTGGAAGTAGCATTATCTGACCATTCCCCGGTCCTCTTAGCCATTGAAGTAGGCATACCCAGGCCAGGGCGTAAGCCCTGGCGCATGAACATATAACGACACAAGTCTCCAGAGGGCAAACATCAATTACAAACATTTTTTCAAGACTATGGGGCCGATTAGGATGGAGGATTTTCCGCCTCCTCTGGGCCGGCGGAAGCCACCTCCGGCCCGGAGGAGGCGGAAAATCCTCTGCGGAGTCACCAAAGACCCACCGCCGCATTACGATGGCTGGTGGGTCTTGGTTTCTGTCCGCTGCTTTTCCGCCGCGGTCGGATTACAACCGCGGCGGAAAAGCTCTCATTTGGCTGGCAGTGTCTATCAGACACCGCCAGCCAAATTAGGATGCATTTGTAAATATGCTTTTCCGCGGCGGTTTTTCCGCTGTGGAAAAGCATGTGTACTTTTGAATTTGGGGGCCCGTTGCGGGCCCCCAGGGTGTAGGCGGGTGGGGGGTGCACATGGGGGGTACCTATGGTACCCCCCAGTATTTACATGCACAAAGCGGCAGGCACCGCGCGGTGCCTGCCGCTTTGTGCATGTAAATGTTAAACATGCACTTTTAACATTGCGGCGGGTGCTGCTTGAAGCAGCACCCGCCGCAATGTTAAATATCCAGGATGTGACCGCCAGGGTGGCGGTCACATCCTAATTTGCACGGAGGGACCGCCGCAGCCCATGCGGACGGTCCCTCCACCTCTGGGATGGCGGACGGACGCAAGTCCGTCCGCCATCCTAATCGGCCCCTATATTTCTATGAATCAGGGTTCGGTAACCTCTAGTAAAGTGATATTGGCTGCGGTTAAAGCTACTATCAGAGGTCAATTGATGCGTGAGGCAGCATTAGCCAACAAACAAAATGCTGCACGTCAACAAGAATTAGAACTGAACATTCAGTCTTATACCCGTCAATATACCATAGCACCAACCCTGCAAAATCGTAAATCTCTAGAGCAAGCTTGAATGCCGCTAAATCAGCTTTACACATCTAAGGCGGAGTTTGCCCTTAAAAAATTAAAACAAGACATTATGAACAAGGTGAAAAGGCAGATAGATTATTAGCGGCACAACTAAGGCAAAGAGAAGCAGCCATGGCTATCCCAGCTATTAAATCATCTCACGGTCCAATTCTTACAAGACCACAGGACATAGTGAATGAGTTTGCTTCCTTTTATTCGTCCCTCTACACACCAGACACACAAGTAAACACAGATAGACTAAATGACTTTCTTTCAAAAGTAGATCTACCATACCTCTTCAATGATGGAAGGGCTTTTCTTGATGGAGAAATTAGCAGGGAAGAAATTGCCCAAGCGATATGAAAATTGCCATACCATAAAGCTCCTGGGGAAGATGGGTTTCCGGCTGAATTCTATCGTTGGGCCGGACATAATATAATTGATTCCCTATATGCTGCTTTTCAAGAAGCAGAGCAAGATTACTCCTTAAATCCTCTTTCTAACAAGGCAATAATTGCAGTACTCCCTAAACCTGGAAAGGACCCTTTGCTTTGTACCAGTTACCATCCCATTTCACTCATGAATTGCGTTATTAAAATATTTGCTAGCATTTTGGCTTCTCGTCTTAAAAAGGTATTACCTTCCTTAATTCTCTCAACTCAAGTAGGATTCTTTCCAGGACTTTCCTCCAGGAATCACTTACGTACATTGGCGCATACCCTATGTTATGCTAAAAATCTCCCACAAGACAAATTAGCTTTATCACTAGATGCTGAAAAGGCATTCGACCGCATAGAATGGGACTATCTTTTTAATGTGCTCGAGCGTTTTGAACTTGGAAAACAGTTTATTCAGAAAGTACGACTATTATATGATAATCCTTCCACACAAGTTAATTGTGGAGGTTTCATATCAGAATCATTTCCGAACCGAAGAGGAACACGTCAGGGATGTCCTCTATCCCCCCTTCTTTTTCTTTTAGCAATGGAGCCTTTAGCAGCCACGATTCGTCAATCAGAAGCAGTTACAGGAATATCCTTCCCTATAAGTGAATCAAAACTTTATCTATACACAGATGACATTTTACTCACCTTAACAGAGCTCTCTAACTCATTGCCATCTTTGCTTCAAATTATAGACACTTTTTCTTCATTCTCAGGTTATAAAATAAATTGGGATAAGAGTGAAACCTGATGGAACCACTAAAGCGGCTATACACCACTTCCCCTTTCATTGGCAACCCTCACGTCCTAAATATTTGGGTATTTTAGTGAATAAGGGTATGGAAGTTATGATTACAGATAACCTAAACCCACTAATTGTTCAAATGCAACGTGACTTTGATAAGTGGAAAATGTTGAAACTTTCCTTGTGGGGTAGAGTGCAAACTGTTAAAATGGTTACACTTCCTTGTTTTCTATATACCTTAGGTATGCTCCCTCTTCATATTCCCTTGTCTACTTTGAGACTCATAGATTCCAAAATAAAAACTTTCATTTGGGGCTCAATGAAACCTCGTTTGGCTGTGACGAAATTAAAGGCTCACCATTCTTCTGGAGGTATGAGTCTTCCATCCATTCAACATTATAACCTAGCATTGCAGATTTCTCTATTATCAAATATGTTACCGGGAGTCTCTGATGTTCCGCAATGGGTCCATTTAGAACGCCATCTTCATTCTTCGGGTTCTGATATTTCTGCACTTTATGGCACTAAAATTGCACGTCAAAAACCCACAAACCCAATCTTATCGGCCATGTCCAAATCGTGGCAAAGAGCACACCGTTTATTAGCTTTACACTCCCATATTCATGAAAAGGCACCCATATGGAATAATTTCGGTATTCGTATTAATAAGAAGATATTATCATGGCCAGTATGGGAAGCAGCAGGTATTCAAACATTAGATCTAATTTTTTATAATAGTGACTTCAAAACATTCACACAAATACAAGAAGAATTCGGTCTTCCATCGCATCAATCCCTACAATATAATCAGCTCAAGCAATGTTTGGAAAAACAATTAGGTTCACACTCACTGGTGCTGTTAAATTCACAGATAGTATCCTACCTAAATACTTGGGGTAAGCATAACGGAGTGATATCTGGTTTATATAGAGTGTTTACATCACATCTTTTTTCTCAACCTCTAACACAGACACTACAATTTAAATGGCAGTCACGTCTTTCAATTTCTTACACAACTGACGCAAAGGAAATAATAATGGAGAATCTAGATAAAGGAACCCGTGAAGCTCAACTTAAATTTTGCCTATTGAGGTTCTTCATGATTGGCATTGGTCTCCTGCAAGATTAAAGAAAGCTGGTTTAATTTCCCATGCCAATTGCTGGTGATGTGATAACACTAACTGTTACTCAGCACACATTATATGTGATTGTCCGTTGATTTAACCTTTCTGGGCATATGTGGGAGAAATCTTATCTTCTGCAATGCCTTTGCACCTTCATTTCACTCTTGCTGTTATTTTTCTTCTTGACCTTCAGTTATCTCCAAAACTCAACAAACCTCAATGTTGTCTTTTTCACACAGCAATGGCCACAGCAAAAATAGGTATTTTACGCCATTGGAAATCTCCCTCTCCTCCTTCGCAAGAAGAATGGTTGACAACTATGTACCAAACAGCTTCAAATGAGAGAATAATTTATAATCTTCACAATCAAACTGACGTATTTCTTTGTGTTTGGTCACTTTTCCTAAACCTGAATAGTGGCATGGATATTGATGATAACATTCTAGGAGTGGATAGTAATCCCCCTTGATCTGATATTTGACAATATACCCCGCATTTTTTTCTCTTTCTCTTTTCCTTCCCTCCTTTCACCCCTGATTTTCATGCTTACCTCTTATAGCATTAACTTGTAGTTTTGTTGTATTATTATTTTATTATTATATCTTTTCTAATTCTCTTTTATTCATAATATATTTTATTGACATCTCATTTCTCATTTCTCTCCATATAACTTCTATTGATACGCTTTGTTAGTTCTTATATCAACTATTTTTCTATATTCTATTCAATACATTTTTCTTGATATATTTTACAATTTTCGACTTTACAGATGAATTACTCCAAGGACTGAGGGAATTTGTTATGTTACTATTTTCTATATGTTTAGTTATATATAATGCTTAATTTATATACTCAATTTATATATCTATTGAGTTAACATATGATTCATTCATTAAGACTTTTATCATTCTTATATATGTTGCTTGCATTATTTATATATTTAACGCCTCTCACATTATATTAATTCAACTGTATACCTTGCTATTTATCTTTATAGTTGTAAGTGTTATTTATTGGTGCTTAGTAATTGTCATATATACATTTTTCCCATATATTTCGGATATTTATTCATATTCAATTGTAAGTTATTATTAACTTTATTGTACTTATGATGTATTTTTCTCAAAATGTCAACAAAAACAATTATAACACAACAAAAAAAAGAAAGCAATTTAAATATTACACAATCTAAACAAAAACAAGTAGACAAAAGGGTTACAGCTAATCAAGAGATATTAGGCTAGTGATAGAGGGAAAGGATGTAAAAGTAGGGGGTAGGCTATGGGAATGGGGGAGGCAAGGGAGGGGATAGTTAAGGCAATATCATACAGCTATACATAGATAGGATTATTTGAATGCATCAGGATAAAAATGAGGTAGAATTTAAAACCCAACTAGAAGGTCAAAACAGTTCTAGATTAACATCGTCATATTACATGAGTTGAAAACTGTTGCATGCGAGTCCTGGGAGATTAGCCTTGCATGGGAGGGACAGCATGGAGAAGAGGGGGGAAGGGTAAGTGAATGGGGGTAGGCTGAGGAGGGGGAGTATGAGGTAATATCTGGTAGAACAGGGCAGGTCCTATTGGAAGCACTGGAGGGAGTAGTTAGTGGGAGAAGAAAGATGAAAGACGGGGAGGAGAATATTAGGAGGTAGGGGTGGTATGAGCACCCAGGGGCGGATTTAAGGACCCCTGTATTTTTTCAGCAGGAGAACTTTGAGGACTTTTTTGTAGTTGGCATAAGAAGGGTTGTAACGAAGATCTTTGGGGAGGGAGTTCCAGATGTTCGGTGCATTCCCGGAAAAGGAGCGAGATTGTGTGGTTTTCTTGTTTAGTAGAGGAGGGACAAGAGCAAGGGTGTTGGAGCTCCTCAGTGATCTAGAGCAGCCGGCTATGTGAAGTTTATCTGTGAGGTACTGCGGGGAGCGTTGATACAGGGCTTTGTGCGTAATGCACGCTGTTTAGTAGGAGGCTCTTACTTCAATGGGCAGCCACTTGAGGGCTTTAGAGGCGGGAGAGATATGATCAAACCGTTGAAGGTCGCTAATGAGCCTAGCAGCAAGGTTTAGAACTGACTTGATAGGGGCGAGGTGGGCTTTAGGAGTTCCAGTGAGGATGGCGTTCCCATAGTCGATTTTGACAGGACCAGTTATTGGACGACTAATTTAAAGTCATGTGCTGGAATGAAGGGTTTTATTTTCGTTAAGTGATGGCGTGCAGAGGTCGCTTTTGGACGAATTTCTTATGTGGATTATAAGAGTACGGTTAAGGTCAATGTTTAAACCGAGTGATTTAACAGAGTTGGATATGGCGAGAGAGCAGTTGAGTGCAGTAAGGTCAGAGATCCAGGATAGAACGGGGAGCGAGTTGTTCTTAGGGGATAAAAGAATGATTTTGGTCTTTTTAGGGTTGAGTTTGTGGTGGTCAAAGTGGAAACAGGATTGAATCTTACTCAAGGTATCATTGAGGTGAAGGACATCTGAGCGGTATTTATTTTTATAGTAAAGTTGGGTGTCATCGGCATATAGGTGGTAATTGATTCCCGCTTGCTTGAGGATGAGGTTGAGGAGTTCCATGAAGAGATTAACTAGAGAGGGGGAGAGGATAGAGCCCTGAGGGACCCCCTAGGGAGATGGGCAGAGGTTTAAAAAGGCAGTCATGGATTTTAATTTGCTGGGTTCTGTGTTGGAAAAAGGAGATGAACCGCTTGCGGACTGAACCGTTGAGGCCAAAACGATCTTTAAGTGTGTTAAGTAGCGTAGAGTGATTTACAGTATCAAAAGCAGCGGAGATATCAAGGAAAATTAGTAGGGAGGAATCACCTTTGTTAAGGGCGTGTTGGATGTCATCAATTATGATTAGCATTGCTGTTTCTGTACTACAGCTCTTTCTGAAGCCAGATTGGAATGATTCTAAAAGATTGAATGAATCAATGTGCTTATCTAGTTGTAACAGAGCACATTTTCAAGGTCATTAAGATCACCAGCGGGATTTTTGAGGATTGGAGTGATTTTTCCCAATTGGAGGGTAGCAGGGACACAACCAGAGGAAAAGGAGGAGTTGATGATGGAGGTCCAGTAGGGGGTAGTGATATGTTTAAGGTCTTGGCAAAGTTGGATGGGAGAGGATCATTAGTGTGAGAAGATGGTTTCACTCTGGAAATGATGTTAAGGACATCAAGTTCAGTGACAGGATGGAAGTCGTGCCAAGAAGCATTATTTTTTAGTTCAAGTATGATGGGGCCGGGTTCAAGAATAGGTACGATAAGAGGGAGCGATAAGGAGTCATAAGGGAGCATAGAGAGTGAAGGAGAATTAGAGGAAATGTCCAGTGAGGATAGTGGGTTACGGAGGGGAGTTAGGATGAAGGATTGATCTATTCTGGAGATTTTTTTCTAAGAAGTAGTTGGCAATATCCTCACATCTCTCAGTGGTGGCAATCACCTTGGGGGGTGCAGAGGAAGTTTGCTTTTTCCCAATGCTGAAGAGTTCCTTAGGTATGTTTTTGGCTCAATCGAGTTGTGAACGGAAGAATGATGTCTTAGCATTGAGGATGTGTTTTTTATAGTTGGATCTAGCAGATCTGATGAGAGAGAGGTTAAAAGGGGAAGGGTTGTTCCTCCATACGCGTTCAGTAGATCTAAGTGTGCGCCGCTCATTGTTCAGATCTGGATTGAACCAGGAATTGGAGGAGTTTTTCTGTCATTTTAGTTTGGTCGGGGCAATTTGGTTAAGGACCTCAACAATGGATTTGTTAAAGTGTTCAGTGAGGTCATTGGCATTTTGTAAGGGAGGAGAGAGTTGAAGTTGAGCTTTGACTTTAGGATCAAGTTCGCCTGGGGGGATAAGGTGAAGATTCCTGGTCAGTTTCATCTGCTTGATGGTTTTGGGTGGAGAAGGTAGAACATTGTTAGAGATCATGAAATGGATGAGGTGGTGGTCCGACCAATCGATGGGAACTATGGAAGAAAGGGAGGCCAACTCATTGTTAGTAATGATAGTGTCGAGAGTGGCTCCTTTGGAGTAAGTGGGGGAGTGGCATAGTTGTTTCAGGTTGGCCTAAAGGCTAGGGCGGTCGACTTCTAATCTGGGAAACTGGGTTCGAGTCTCGACAATGATGCTGAACATCCAGTGATTCAGGGCAAATCGCTTAATCTCCCCGTGCCTAACAAAAATAAATATGTCCTCATGTAATGGAACTGGTGCTATGTAAAGCGCTCTGATACCCTATTAGGGACAAGTTCGCGCTATATAAAACTCTGTAAAACAAAAAAACAAAAAATTTGATGTCGAGTAGATCAGTGAGGAGGTTAAGCATAGGATCGCCCTTTTTGTTCCAATAGAGCTTAAAATCTCTGAGGAAGAGGTTTTTAGAGTTGGAAAGTGAGGACTGGGTGAGACGGTGAGACAATTCTTCTACAAAAGGGAGAGCATTGCCGGGAGGATGATAGATGTTGTGTAATCTAATTGGAGGGGGGCCGTGTACTTTAAGTTCTGATCCAAGAAATTCAAAAGTGGAAAGATTGTGGATCAGCACAGGGAAGAGTTGGAGTTAATTTTTATAGATTATTGCTAGACCTCCACCAGTATTGACAGGCCTATCTTTTCTGAGGATGGAGTAGCCAGGGGGGAAGAGTATGTCAAGAATGGAAGAGGAGTGATCTTTAGGACAAGTTTCAGAAAAGGAAGGCAATTTCAATGAATTCACTAAGGATGGTTTCTGAAATTTTAATAGCGTGTTGGACCGCCAAACAACAGTTACCCAGCATGCAAGACAGGGGTATTGCAGGGGGAGGGCATGGGCGGATTGTGGTAAATTGCTTGTGAAGACTAGCTGAGGCAGGAGAAGTTTGAATTCTGTTAGCCCCAAGGATCACGGGGATAGGAGCTTGTGAGATCAAAGGGTCAGTGGTTAAAGAGCATGGGGTGTAAGGATTACATGGGTCACGGAGGACAAGGAGGTTCGGTGCATGGAAGGTTCTATGTGTATCATTACTGAGGGGGGTAGTATCCTGTAGCTAGGTGATTGAAGAGTTGTTTTAATCAGTGCACAGGGAACTAGAACGATTGGGGCAGTTTAGTGGAGAGAGGAAATTGATATCTTTTCTGAGAGAGGTGAATTCAAACGATAGGTTAGCGAGAATGAGTTCTATATTAAGAAGCATCTGGGGGATGAGGGTGAAGGGGAAGGAAGATGGGAGTTCAGGGGGACTAGGAGGAACTTCTGTCTTAGTCAAGATGAGAGGCCTGGAGAGAGGGAGGGGAGAGAGCCATGGAGGGGTGTGTAGAGGGGAGTTCCGATTACTGGCTGAAGACAGGGAAGAGAAGTGGGGTGAGGCAGTCACTGGGGACAGAGGAGAGTCAGGTGAAGGAAAGGGAGCTTGAAGAAAGTGAAGAGGATAGATATACTGGTTAAGGAGGGTAAGGCCAGTTAGGGAAGAAGGAGTTGGAGCAGGTGATTGAGTCGGAGGTCGTCAGATTGAGGGGGAATGGGAGGGAGAAGATGGTAGGAGGGAACTGCTGTGAGATGTTGGAGCCTCAAGAGGGGGGAAGATAGAAAGGGTGGTTGTGTAGGCAGTTGGTGAATCATTAGGAGGGACAGTTGTTAAGGTAGGGGAAAGATAGAGAATCTGTGCTTGGGAGACTTCCATGGTGTTTTCAAAGTCTGTAAGCATGGGGAAAGAGAAGGTGAAAGAGGAGGTGTAGGGTCAGATTGGATTGGAAGGATGGTGGGTCAGAGTATGGAATCCAGAGTAGGTAGGATAAGGCGCTGAAATGGTGTTCAAAGATGCTGAGATGTTTTTCCGAGGCTTGTATGAGGATGTTTCCAGATTTAAAAATGGAGATGTCTATTTCGCCAAGAAAGGTAGGGGAAGGGAAGGTAGATAGTTTCAAGACATATGGAATTTTGCAAAGAGTTTGTGATAGGGAGGTGGAGGAGGAATGTGCTTTTCCATTTAGAGGGGCACTTGGAGAAGAAAATGTTTTTCGTTTTTACAATAGAGATGAGACTGTAATAGTTATCTACAAATAGTGTTTCTTGGTGAAGAATCATTGTTTGTGTTTGATGATTTTCTTAGCATTTTTGGGTAGGTTGGGGGATAGAAGATGGTCCAAGAATTTGCTGTGTCTAGTGATAGGTGCATCCAGCGAAATGGGGTGGTGAGTGAGGGGGGCATTGTTCATCTGAACATGTGATTCCAGTGAGCAAAGCACGAGTGTCCTGGTCATTTAATGTAGATCACAGATATCTAGCGTGTGGGATAAAGTAGACCAAACTAAGATGGCGGTAACGAATTGAGGATAGACGCTTCCTCTTTTATTATCATTGATATTGGTGTGGGGCTCAAAGCAAAGTGTATGTTCTTCTTTTACTTCAATTATTCGCAGAGGCAGCACAAAGAGGGGTTAAGGGAGAGGGGTTGGCCTAAGGGCTAAGGCGCTCGACCTCGGACCTGGGGATCTGGGTTCGAGTCTCGGTAACGACGCCAAAAAAAAAACCTCCTGTGATTCTGGGCAAATCACTTAATCTCCCCGTGCCTAAAAAAAAATGAAAGTGTGTCCTCATGTAACGTAACTGGTGCTATGTAAAGCGCTCTGATACCTGATTCGGTTCAGGTCTAGTTCGCGCTATATAAAAAACTCTGCAAAGTAAACGGGAGATTCAGAATTAAAAAATTCGAAGATCAAAAATATGTGCCCAATACATCAGGAGATCCCTAGGAAGCCATCAAAGGGACACCACAGAGCAACGTTGCAACATTCAGCATTAAGCGATAAGGAAATGAAGATATCGAGTAGAGCATAAAGACCATCCACGTAGATCAGGGAGAGTCTGTGATGCTAATGTACAATAAGGAAGGAAAGGGGGCCACTTCAGGATGGTAACCGTGGAGGTTGTGAGCGGAAGTCTAGTTACAGTTTCTTTACTCCGCAAAGTAACGGGACTCAGGTGTAGGGTGCCAAGTCATCAGCCTGACCAAGAGGACTAGGATGGATTCAAACAGTCAACGAGGGTTACAATACAATAAACAGGGTGCCCATAAAGAGACCCATAGCCAACAGTACATGTCAAGCATTAAAGGTTGTATGGGGCAGCTGCTAATCAAGGTATGAGGCAACAGTCATGGTAATGAGCAGGGCGGGGCATCAGGGGTTACTTGAGAAGGGTGAGACCATCGGCTGGAGGGTAAGACAGGATAGATCTCTTTCTTCAGCAACGGCAACACACTTCATTTTGTATCCAGTGTTGCAGCACTTCTTATTAGCTGGCAGATGTGAGTCATCGCTGTATAGTGGCTTGGCAGAAAAGCTTACTCCATTTTATCAAAGCAACATTTCACAAAAGGGCAGAGTAAAATTTGTTCTTGTTTCAGATCCACACATCTGTGTCCACATTCTGTGCAGCACTTTTGGAGTCCGGGGCACTGTCTGTCATTGTTGATCACTGGGAGGAGGGCATAATTCCTTGGTAGTGGGGCAGACTCTCGGATGCTATGAAAGCCCTCCGTCTACATTTCAGCTGTTCGGGTCGCTACAATCTTATATTGCATATAGCTGTTAAGAGATAGCTCCAATAGAATAGGTATTTAATTAGAGATCAATTTCCAGCTCTTAAACAGCAATTAGGGAGGAGGACACGTGAGGGTGTGCCCATGCCAAAATGGCTGCTGCTCAGGGTCAACTCATTGTTTTTCGAATTGCTATGAGGAAGAACTGGAGAGGACCTCTTTTATTTTGATAGTTCCTGCAATACAGGGGGATGGCTGCATCAAAGGGCAGCAGGGTGCTACAAGGGGCCGACCGAAGATGATGAGAGATTGTGCCCTGACTCTAGAGTGTGAAAAACCAGCCATCTGTACCACTTTGGTGTTAGCGCGAGGCGTTTCCGTCCTCAGCAGGCGACTTCTTGAGGTCAGGCACAGTAACTTCCTTGATCAGATCGGTTCAGTTTCGCTGCTCTCCTAGAACGCACTCCACCCAGGAAGGAGCCGGGCGACACAGTCTCCAAGGCTGATGCTGCTGCTAAGGAGCAACCCTCAGGCCAATTCCCGAGCGGAGCGCGACCAACCCCTACATGAGCAACGTCTGGGGAAATGGCGGCAATAGAGCAACCCGCACTGAACTCCATCCACTCACTGGACCATCGGACTGCACTCGCGCCTCAGACCACACAGGGAGAAGGACTGCACAGAGCTGGGATCTCTCACCGCGACACCAGCAATCCGACGCCCAGACTTCACCGCCCCAGTCCTCAGCCACGTCTCCGGCCAGGTTCACCAGGTCCAGCAGGGGAAAGGCACCCGTCTGCAGTCATGGCTCTCCAGGGACGTGATCGCCGGGAGCGAGGCTCACCGAGGTGAAAGAAACAGTGACGCCAAGGTGAGGCACTGCCTCCTCTCTAGCCCCGTCTCATCTCCGGTCACCCCTAGAAGCCAGTCGCAGATCTGGAGGACAGAACAGCAGGCTTCAGGTGAGAATTATTTTCCATTCGATCTTTGATATGGTTGTATTAGTTGTTGAATTTGCTCCGATGGAAGAACAGAAGGAGTCTATGCGTGGTTGTAGAATCCCCCCGTGTTGGGATGTTGGGCAAGAGGATGGATGTGGGGCATAGCCAGGGATTTTCACAAACTTGTGATCCCAAGCCCCGGAGCTTCTTTGAAAAGCTCCTGTCTATCGGCCATCTTGTGACCAGTTGTAGAAGACACCCTCTACTTAGCATTAGCATTAGTGGGAGTTGAGTAACCTATGGCCTCGTCTATCTTCAACTCAGCAGAGAAAGTTTTATGAAGATGACTAAGAGTCAGATGACCTGATGGGTTGATGGAAAAGGGAAAGAAGGATGGAAGACTGGAAGAAGGAAGGACAGGTTATATGCACTGTTCCCTTTAACCTGCGCGGCTGTGTGGCCGCGCAACTGTTGAATCTCAGCGCTCTGTCTCCTCTTTAAAGCACGCACAACACCAGAGGCAAGTATTCATGTTAATCGCAGCGCCCTGTAGAAGCATGATGGGCGCTGCGATTAACATGAATACTTGAAGAGAAGCAGACAATCTTCCCCCCTCCGCGCTCCATCACGAAAAGGCGGGCAGCAAGCTTAAAAGGACAACCTGTGATTTCACAATCATTAACATTCATTAGTGATTGTGAAAGCACACTTTGTGCTGTTAAGCTTGCTGCCTTCCTTTTCTTCACAGAGCACAGCAGTTTCTGTGCCTTTTTGAAAGTTTTTATGTTAAATACCGCCCCTTGCGTAAGCATGCTGGGAGCTGCAATTAACAAGAAAACGTTCAAAAAGGCACGCAATTTTGCACGTCCTATTAACAAAAGGCAGGCAGCAAGCCTAACAGCACAAGTATGCTTTCACAATCACTAATATGTATTAGTGATTGTGAAAGCACACGTGGTGCAGTTGTGCTTGCTGCCTGCCTTTTCTTAATAGAGCGCTGCAGTTTGTGGGCCTTTTTGAAAGTTTTTATGTTAAATGCAGCCCCTTGCGTAATCATGCAGGGAGCTGCAATTAACAAGAAAACTTTCAAAAAGGCTCACAATTTGGTGCGCTCTATTAACAGAAGGCAGACAGCAAGCCTAACAGCACAAGTGTGCTTTCACAATCACTAATATGTATTAGTGATTGTGAAAGCACACGTGGTGCAGTTGTGCTTGCTGCCTGCCTTTTCTTAATAGAGCGCTGCAGTTTGTGGGCCTTTTTGAAAGTTTTTATGTTAGATGCAGCCCCTAGCGTAAGCATGCAGGGAGCTGCAATTAACAAGAAGACTTTCAAAATGGCACGCAATTTGGCGCGCTCTATTAACAAAATGCAGGCAGCAAGCCTAACAACACTTTGACAACCTGCATTGGAATGGGTAGGGCTATATAAGAAAAAATAGTGGTACTTAAATTATTTCAATGCCACTTCAGAGGAAGTAAGTTCTATATAAATGCAATTTGCTTTGTGTAAATACTGGGAAAGACCAACACATCTGATATCCAAAAACCCTGACTGGGAAAGACCAACACATCTGATATTCTTCCAGTGCATTGTTTACTCATTAGCACAGGTGCACCACATAACAAATCGGACAACGGATTTTTATAAAATACATGTCCACAAGATATTCTTCAAAAAATGTCTTCATTCATTCAATGGAGTCTTTAAAACATAGTCAGGATGATTGAGATACAGCCGACGTGTTTCGTCCTTATCGGAAGGCCTTCTTTAGGGCAAATGGATCTTCACCATATTGTCAATCTAGAATAGTATAACTCCCAGTCTTATTAATCCTAATTCCAGCTAAGGGTAATAAGGAGTGTGCAAGAATAATTGCGCAGTGCTGTAACCGACCAGAGTCAGTCGGGGCAGTCCTCATCACACAGAGACCAGCACTGGTCAGTTACAGCACTGTGCAATTATTCTTGCACACTTCTTATTTCCATTCTCGCTCATCCAATGCTTCCATTCCAAGGCACTAAACATCACTTTTGATATAATATCTTGAAAAAAGGAAGCATCTTTTATAATTTACTATAGACATTATAGTGAAGATCAGTTTGCCCTGAAGAAGTCCTCCTGATAAGGCCGGAATGCGTTGGCTGTATATCAATCATCCTGACTATGTTTTAAAGACTCCATTGAATAAAGGAAGACATTTTTTGAAGAGTATTTTGTGGACATAAATTTTATAAAATCCGTTGTCCAATTTGTTATGTGGTGCACCTGTGCTAATGAGTACAATTTGCTAAACCCCTGTATGGGAATTATACTGTGAAATTGGGTGTTTTTCAGTGTGCACACTTGTTTTCTGGGTAATTCCACACCAGTTATATATTGATTAGGTATAGCGGGTTATGTGCAGAGGCCCATGGGGTTCCACTGTTTAGTCTATTTCTATTCTTCCAGTGCATGCATATCTCCTAACCAGGGACTGCAGGGAGTGAAAAGCTGCTTCTCTTAAGTAAGTCTGAAGAGCTAACAAGGTTTGATTCTTTGTTTCTTCTCCACTTAATTTACATCAGGTGTGAGGCTCCTGACTACTCACAGCCAAGAGACTCGACCAAAGGGAGGCCTGATGAGCCCTCAAATTCCGCCTTTGTTATGGGCTCAGTAGGAGTGTAAAATAAGAAAGCCCCATCCCCGCCTAAAAGCAGACAGCATGCAGGTGCACCTAAAAAATGTCCCAGTGTTTGAAATTACACCAGGATGAGTTCAGAACATTATTTAGTGGGGCCCAAATTCTTGGCAGAGTGGACTGCATTCACCCTGTGAAAAAAGTGGGTGGACACCACCCACCTACCTTTACCCCCAACTTGTGCCCAGAGTGCAATTATGAGTGACATTTCATCGGCTTTGAGTGACACTTACTTGAGAGCAAATTCACCCTTATTCTTCCCAGTAAACTAGAACCCATTCCCAATATGAACAAACCAGCCCCACACAGTGCATTCAAACACCACACAGCTATTAAAGCTAACTCCATTCATATCCACCAGAACCAACCTGCTCCTTCACTGTCCATCTTACCCACATTCACATTTACAGTGTTCAGCTCACCTGTGCCAAGCAATATTCAGGCCAGGTTGAGATGGGGTTTGCGGTATTTGGTGTTGCTTTGCTGATTATTGCAGGAGAGAGGCCGGGCCTGGTCTTTCAGGACTGGCTTCAGATTATATGGTGCTTCATTATGGGTATTAATCAAAAGTGATAGCAAAGGATACAATGTTACATTAAAAGACTTTTAATGGAGAATATGCTTTTGAATTCTGTATTCTTTTTATGTTTTTGTAAGTTGCAAACCTGTCTTAAGACCCTTCATGTGGTGCTGTATGTGTTGTAGAAATACACTGTCTTTTCACATTATTAAGCAAATGTTTGAGTGATATTTGCACTGATATTTGTCGCCGCACCCACACACGCGGTTGGGTTTGTGGCTCACATAGCCTTAGCTACAGCGCACAGAGACCTTATACTGCCACACACAGAAGAAAAATATTAGAGGGAACATTGGTTATATCCAATATATTACAGGCAGAGAAGGATGCATGGGTGTAGGAAGCGGGCCCGAGATGCATAGAGGTAGCTGATAGGATGCATGAGTGGTTGAAGGATGGGTGACAGGTGAAACAAAGGATGCCTGCCTTGGTGGGTGAAACTGTATGGGTGAGAGGATCCCTCTGGGGAGTTTGATGGGTCAAACTGAAAGGCAACTAAGGATGCATGGATGGTGGTTAAAATGGCAAATGTATGTTGTTGGTCAAAGGTTTGTTGAGATTGAGAATGATAGCCATGTGTGAATGGATGGATGCCTGGATGGGATTCAATCATAGCTTAGGTGGAGACTGGATGAAGAGAATGTAAAGGCAAATTAAACCATGCAAAAGTAGCAAAGCCTCGGGTGAAGAATAAAAAAGTAATGCTAAAAGAGCAATGCAATGATCAATTGAAAGATTTCTGGGAAGAAGAAAAAACAAGGACTGTTTTATTTCAAGGTCTTTGATTCAAGGATGTATTTCAGAATACTCCCTTGCCTCTCAGTAGTTTGCAAGCACAACATATATATTGTGTTTGTACCCACCCATCATCAATCACCTTCCTCCTACTCTGAGGTCCACTCCCGCTCCCTACCCATGTCATTTCAACTGTGTCAGCCAAGGGTGACTAATCGGATGCATGGTTACAATAAAACAATAGTAGTACCTCACATTGTACCGTATATCATCATTCATATTAGTAATCATGTCATCTGCCTGGTTGTAGTAGTCATGTTGGAAGTGAAATTGAGCATTTGCCATTGATTTAACAGAGTAATGCCATCATAGAAAAATAGATAATTGTGTAGTACAGGTTGCCCCACCTGCAGACAGTAGTAAAGTTAAGTGAGTCTGCGACATGAGTATATCTGTCTAGGGGCACAAGCTGACTGAGCTGGAATGCCTACAGGGTCAATTTAGCTAAACGAGAGTGAGACGAAGAAGAATACTTGTCCACTCCATAATGCCTAATGCTTGAAACTCTAAACACATCCAAATCTTAGGGGCCGAGGAAGTGAGAATATCACAGATGTTATGTACTGCTAGTGCTACGGTGCCACTATAACTTTATGTGTATAACCCAACAGGCAGGAGTTTGCAGCCAGGGCCCAGTAACGGAAGCTGGAGGCCGTCAGGGACCAATATCAGTGGCTGGTGGTTATGGAGAAGGAGGGGGCTGCAGCCTCTAATGCCCCGGACCCCAGGAGGGCCCCCCCAGTGCCTCCAGATGTAAGGCACCATGGTCTTGCAGCACCTTGCCACAGTTCAAACACTGCTGCCCATCCCTGTAGTTCCTGCAAAAAGTTTCAGCGCCACATGCTCCTCCGGATGGTGTGCCTAGAGGCCAGGATTGAAGAATGGTTCCACACCTTAGAGCGTAAATCCGGCAAGCCAGGCACCAGATCTCAGTCTTGACCCTTGCCCCTTTTTTAATCTTTTTTTGAGTGGGTGGGACTTCTTGGGGAGAGAGTGGTAGTGTGAGAGTTGGTGAAAACTTGGGTATTTTTTTATGGACATCTATGGACAAATGGACTTTAGTTATTACGGAACATTGGGTGGGGTTACGGACAGGGGTGGGTCAGGTGTTGTGCGTTTCTTTCTTTCATTCTAGTTTATTTTTTAGGGGAGTACATTATTTATAGTATTTTTACATATGATGTAAATCTTTTTTGGGGGTTATTGTTTTACTTTGCACTGTTTCCTTTTCTGCTGGGCCGCAGCCAGTTTTGATATCAGCTGATAGTGTAACACACCAACAGATAGATGCGGTACCCTCACTTGTCCTACTGTAGTCAGTCTCTCCTCCTAGTCTATGCAGTCTGCAACTAAAAACCCTATGGACTCCGTAGGGTGTGGGTGAGTGAATTAATTATTTCCATAGTGCATGCATTCTGCCTCCCCCACACTTCTTCTCTTACCTGTGATTGATGTTCAGGTAAAGCAATGGCTGCATGGTGATGGTTTGGTTTCCCTAGGTGCCACTGTGGTGGTAGTAGTAGTAGACACTGACAGCAGCATTTGCTAAAAAAAAAAATTTGAGACAGTAAGTCACCTGAGGGAGACTAGGGAACCAATAGTAGAAGTGCAGTACACAAGAAGACTGCCAAACAAGAAACCATGATGATAAGCAATGCTAAAGTAAAATAAAACAGAATGGTGGGCTACCCTAGTACATGTTACAATATAAACTGAAGTTGACATGAGCTATGAAGGCGTAACTTTTAGTGCTGAAACTAGGATAATGAATCAATGCTAGCAATTAATTATGATGAAATGCTATACCTCAGGAAAAAATTTGAATACCAAATACTGTGCATGGATGTGAAATCAAATCTATATATTGCAAGTGTGGGCTATAGTGTATATACTTAGAGCTGAAGACGATCCTTGCCCTGCCTTGTGTTAGTGTTGCTTTTGCAAATCTGCCCCAGCAAGTGTATGATCAATTGTTGGCGTAAATTTAATTTAGTCACACATCAGTATAAATCAATCAGCCCGGCGGGAGAGGGTTAGGGTTTGATCAATTGTTGGGAAGTGAGATTTGGCAAAGGTTTGACAAAGACAAACACTACACCTGGAAAACACATTCATCTTGGCAGCCAACCATCATAAATCTGTTAAGGGAGAAAAAGGAAATACATGTATGATGGTGACTTAATGAGTAGTACTAGACTAGTACAGGGGATTATATTAATTATGCAATGCCTATCTGCTCCCAGAGAGACCCAAGTTACATACATGTTTTGTTCTGTTATACCAGGCTTCCTTTGAAAGATTGCGAAGACAATTAAAAAAATATCTGTAGGAGTCAAATATAAGCAAACATAAACAACACACACAGTCACAATGAATGAAGAGAAAAAAGTTATCAAATGAAATGATACCATATTATTGCCAAATTAGGAGTTGCCTCTTCGCATTCCTCTTGGTCCTTCCTCGAACTTCCGTCCATCAATCTAGGGTGCCTGGCAGATGCAGTTTGGTAAGGTAATTGCAAGTTGTTTTCACAGTGTGGCACAGGGTAAAGGGCCTCTAGATTAAAAAGCAAAAAGGATATTGAAAAATTAAGGAGAAAAGTTAAACTGCATAATTAAGGAGGAGTGTAACAACAAGACTTTCAGAGGTGGCATGGCTAAATCATGTCTGTTTGTGGCAGTTACTGCCAACAAAAGGAGCAGCCCCCCCCCAATCAAACATCCACTTAGCTTCGAATTTGAGCCAGACAGCACTGAGCATACATACACACAGCAACATAGCATTTTCCAAATTAAGTAAAACAATCAATACACCGCTGTCAGTCACACCACACTCACCACCACCTCTACACAGACATGTAGGTTCGGTGTTGTTGGTTACCTTTAGGCCACTTCACGCCCTGAGTTATTCCACCAATCATCTCCTATACTACTGACTCATCCCAACTTAACCACATCGCTGCGGCGGCTATTCCGCCGCAGCGCTAAGGGGCCCGGGGGGCCGCACGGCGGGCCCATGCTGGTGAAGGAACCGCTCCGTCACCAGCCACGGTTGAGCTGTGCTAATGACGGAGCAGTTCCGTCATGGCCCCGCCCTCTCAATAGAACACGCCGCGCAGGCGCGAAATCAGCGCTGCCCAGGCGCGTCGGGCGGGCCATGACGGAACCGCTGCGTCATCAGCACCGCAGCTGATGACGGAGCGGTTCCGTCATCAGCTCGGAACCGGTTAAAATGCAATTGATCTGCCTGAAGTAGTACAATTTTGTTATTGAACAATAAGAAGGGAAATATTGACTTGAGTCAATTGTTTGTGTGTAGAATAGTAGACATCATGCACAACCAACAACAATCACTCAACGTGCAATGCATGCAATCATTTACATGTCCTTCCGGGGCAGTCCCTCTAGCTCAGAAAGGATAAATATATAGTCAGGGCCCAGGTAGGCACACATTTCACAGTTGCATTCTCCATCCAATGTCTGGCTTGAGGGAAATGGCTTTAGGGCGAGTCAGGAGTTGATTAACTTCTTCACCGACTGCACATAGTTGGAACTCCAATCCGACAATAAAATAGTAAGACATGGAGATGGATTTGTTGCAAACCAGAAAGACAGTGACACACACAAATAATAAAGTAAATAATGTTCCACAGCTATATTTTTTTGGGGGGGGCGTCAAAGAAAGAAAGAAAGTAACTGGAAAATGGAAGAGCCAAGTAGTTGTCAGGGAAGTATTGCTAGTCCTCAACACAAATGGAGCATATAGCAATGTTCACCTCCATCCTGCTAACCAAAAAGAAGTACCAAACTGGGGAGGTCAACTTTCTTATGCTGCTGGTGTCATTAGCAATGTCAGATGAGCTGGTAGGTTGGTGTGATGTTTGACTCTCTGCGGTACCTACTTCTACTGAGGTGGTTGTGGTGGATGTAGGTCGCTGTTGGGACTTTGTAAATATGGCAGCTGGAGGTAGTGTTGGTGGTATCTGTGTTGGTGATATCCATGCCACATCCCTCACAGCAATTTAGGATGGGGTAATTTCGGTCTCTACTGGGGCAGGGCAAATGGCCATGATGACTGGCTCATCATCATCCTCCTCTTCTACATCTACCTGTGAGACTTTGACAGCAACAAGGCCTTTCATGGTGTACTGTGTACACTACACTCAAGAAGGATAGGAAAGAAGAAGAACAACAACAACCGAAATTCAAATGTAACGGTTAGGCATTGTGCATCAATGCTGATGTACTCAGGGAGCTACAGCTGACAAATGACAATGGAAGCAATAAGGCAAGGGGAACAAAGAGAAAACAGACATGCTGGCCTATATTGCAAAGCCACACTAACTGCCTCTACATAATGGCCTCCAGCCATATGTTCAAACAACAACAACAAGCATGAGACATGGAAAACAATGAAGTCAAACAGGCCTACACGGAGTATGGACTATTGACACAGACTTTACAAATTTGCCCCTGGCCACATGGGGAGGCTCAGACAAGGCAAATGATGGTCTACTATCACAAACACACTCACACACTGGCCAGACAAAAAGACATGCAAAATAACACATGTTTAATGCAACAATGACAAAAATGAAAATCCTCCGGGCTAACAATATTTGTAAGATAGAACAACTACACGCATCCAACAAAGGCATTTAATTTAACAACACACATGAAAAAAACTTGGTATAACACCACCCAAAATGTTTTAGTATTTTTAATCTAATGACCTCCATGGCCAAAACAATGTTTAAATTAAACAGACACCACAGAAACAGTTGTTTCATGTACCCATGAGTAGCTCTGGGCCTATTGGTTGGAAAACCCATTGGCAGACAATACCACATGGTCAATCAATTCAAATCAATATTGCACATGTATTAAAACATGGAGAAAATGTAGTGAACTGTGCCACATTTTTTACTGAATAAAAGAAGCAACAACTGCATACAAAACAACGACCAGCAAGGAAACACTCCCTCATGTAATGCAAACCTACTGTGGCCCAATTGCCTCGGCCCCGCTCCAGCCCCAACAAACACAATTAAAAGCCTAGGCATCTGGCTGGACCACTCCCTTAATTTTAACCATCAAGCAGGAAAACATTCAACCTCCTGCAATGGCCTGCTCAGGCTATTACAAAAAATCCTTCCTCTGCTTCCTTTTCAGGCATGACAAATTATGGTCCAGGGCCTCATTCTGTCAAGTCTGGACTACGGAATGCCCTCTATTTAGATGCCCCTAATCTACTACTCATAAATTCCAGATAATCCAAAACTGTGCAGCCTGCACACTTCTTCGGCTCCCCCGTTGGCAATCAACCAATCCAGTATTAAAGATATTGCATTAGCTCCCGGTTAGGGAAATAATTCAATTTAAGGCGCTTTGCTTTGCTCACAGGGCTTTCTGGGAGACTGGACCGGCCATCAGCCAATCCCTGATCACTCCCTACCAACTGAATAGACATTTTTGATCAGCATTCTCCTTCCTAGCCCTGGTCCCCAAAATCAAGAGAACAAGGTGTGGTGACCGTTCATTTGCCTGCAACTCAGCCAAACTATGGAACTCCCTTCCCCTCCACATGTGGGCAGAGCCCAACCTATTACCTTTCCGAAAACTCCTAAAAACTCTGCTTTTCAACAAACCCTTACAGACCTTAGCAGCCTTCCTGCCCGCGTATGTCTGCAGCGCTAGGACGCCTCAGGGTAGCTACCGCCCTTTACAAATGGTCTTTTCATTTAATTTCATTTCATTTGAAGATATGGCCACCACAAAGAAGGCGTGCAGGCCTATTGCAAAAACACACTGGCTGCCTTCACAAAATGGCCACCAGCCGAATGGCCAGGCCACAACAACAAGCAATCAACCTACAAAGGGAAGACAACAAAGCAGGCCTATGGCAAAAGCACACTGGCTGCCTCCACAAAATAGCCCAAGCTACATGGCCAGGCTACCAGAACAAGAAGCGAAACTTCAAGAGCCACAAAGGAAATAAATGCAGGTCTATGGCAAAAGCATACTAACTGCCTGCACAAAATAGCCGCCAGCCACATGGACACCACACATCAACAAGCACGAGGCCTGGAAAACAATGAACACAAGCAGGCCTATCAACACAGACTTTATAAAATGGCCCCTGGCCACATCGGGAATCAAGGCAAATGCTGACCTACTATTGCAATGCAAACAAACGCACACACTGGCCAGACAAAGGAGGCATGCTATACAACAACACATCCAAAAGGTTTGCAAGTTAGAAGCACAGACATCTAACAAAGGCATAAACACACATGAAAAAAAGCGAAATATCTAAAAAATTAATTTTGTATTTCAATCCAATGCCACCCATGGCCCAAATGATGTTTAAATTCAACAGAAAACACAAAAACTGTTGTTTCATGCATTCATGAGTAGATGTCGGCCTACTGGCTGAAAGGCCTATTAGCAGACTACTGGGCTACATAGTGAATTAAATCAATATTGCTAATTGATTTAAAAACATGGGGAAAATGTAGTGAGCTGTGCAACATGTTCCCTTTATAAAAGAAGAAAAAATACTTACAAAGAAACAACTAGGCCCCTACTCAAACTGCAGGCCACCGGCCACAATAAATAAAAACAAATGAATAAATGTATAAATAAATCCTGGTGAATGGCCTAAATCAAACAAACATCAATTTTTCAACTTACTTGTGAAATCTCAAATTCAAAAGTCCTCAAATCCAATTATATATGATGCAGCAGAAACAAAGAGTGATCCTTCAAGCTCCAAATCCATATAAAAAATGACCAGGAGATGGGCAAAGCACTGGGAGGAGCCTGCTGAACAGGAACAGGAATTTGGAGACTCTGACGCACTTCATTCCTTTTAAAATAAAAAGTAAAAAATAAAAAGGACTTCTTACACAAAAAGTACAGCCAATTGACAATTTGAGGAGCCTTTTTAGTACAAATCGTCATTTCAAGAAGGTTTTGAAGCTGCCCAGTGAGAGAACCTTCTCCAGATTGCAATCATGGTAGATTCTGAGTGTTTAGGGTTGCGTTCTTCACAAAACTTCCACCCGAAGTGGGATGGCTCGCCTGAATGACCTTTTCGCAATCGTTAATCTCACGGAACCATGCGCCCACCTAGCTAATCTTGTGCTGCTCGCAAACAGCTTGAGTAATGTCGTTGGCGGTTGCAGACACCCGATAAGTCACTCCCTCATGTGCAAAAACATATTTTGGGCACACAAACAAAAAAAGCTCTGCTCCGTTGCGGAGTGTGGAGTATTTCGGCAATTCCGCGTCCTTTGCTGAACGCGGAGTTGCCAAAACTCTGCAAACTCTGCAAGCTGAGTTTCACACCAAGGGTTAATTGAAAGGATCTTCAGCGATGATGTGTCTAAACAAAAATCATCTGGCCTAAATTGGTCTCTGTAGTAGGCCTACACTCCATTGAATTGGGCCTGAACTTGTGACTTTGTCCTGGGTCCATGAGACCAGATATCCACCGTTGGAGCTTTGTACTTTTGGTGCTATTTTTACTAAAATCTTTAAACATGTATATCTCTGGTTCTAACGATTGGATTTTCGTTGTTTTGGTCTTGTTGTATATAATAGAGAAACTCTATTTTCTAATGTCATGGGATCCTTTTGTGGTGTATTTTCAATGTGTTACAATTTGAAGCTTAACCCCTTTCTTCAGCATTTCCTGTGTACCTCACTTGAAACAACCCAGAGTGCCCTGTCTGCCTAGATTCAATATTGTGAAACCCTTCTCCACTTTTAAAGAGCCTGCTTGCCCACTCCAGATGTGTGGGCACGGAAATGAGCAACCCCTCCTTTGTAAACCAGTTCTGAGGTATCCCTTCCTCGCGTGATCGGTGCATGACTGACTGGGGAAGAAAGAAGGGACCTCTGCAGGTGTCAACTGACATCTGCCTGTGACAGAAGGGGCTCTTTCAGACACTTATTTCCTCGGCACTATGGAAATTGTTATCCTATCAAAGCAGCGGAAACATCTACCTACCTCCAAGACTTGGTCTCGTGGTGTGAGCAGTTTTCTCACGTCATTCTTAGTTAAGCATTCACAGGCTTGCAGATGGAAGCTAATACAAATTAGCCTCCAGAGACTTTATTTAAAGAAAAAGTCACTTTTTAAAAGTACATTTCCTCCAATATTAGGTAAAAGACTAACTTCACCAGTGAATTGGGTGTTTTATAATTATTACATTTTAGGTGTTTTCTAGATGGAGACAGCATTGTTAAATTTAATATTGCATCCAAGTGCTTCCCAGTGAAGCATCCATCCTTAATACTGTGAAAATATCTTCTAGGGCTCTTTCACTGTAAGGACATGTTTAGCATTACATTTCTATACATCTCATGGATGGTAAGATGTTTTTAGGTGTGACTTATTAATATTGAAAAGGAAGGTTTAGACCTGTCAAAAGTGTTAGTCTTAACATGTCGAATTGCATTTTAGTCTGGCTAGATTCAAAAGACTAATGCTCTGTTTTGCCTTGCCACTTGTAGTGAATGCCACAATATGTGCTTGAGGCCTCCAGTGACATTTAACTTACAGGTGCTGTGTACACTTTGTATCATATATGAGGGACTTATAGGTAAGTTAAATATGCTAATTAGGATATACTAATTTTATCACTATGAAAAGAGAAATGTTGATCTAAAATGAATTTACCTTGAAAAAACTAATGTAGTTGTTTGCCAAAACAGGAACAGTTGGTTTCATTAAACTTGTTGGCCCGGGCAACAGTTACAGAATTGAGGTCATGAGGACTGTCTCAAAGTACAGATGATCAGAACACCATTAAATACAGTTCTTGGAGCATCATGAAACAATTTAGAGATACTTTTTAGGAAAAGGAATGAGGGCCAAGTCTTGTGGATATAAATTACCCCCACCTGATGCTAAATGCAATTGGGCCTCAACCTTGCATGGACACATTGATGGCTAGTGATTAATGTGTCCAAATGTCTGACTCGGAGTGCATGATCATTGCATGTGCTGTATATGCTGTGTGTTGATTGGCTGAGTGTTCCTAACTTCATGTGGCATCTAACTTTATGGTGTTTTGGGAATTAGTGCATCCCTCTGGCCGTAGGTCCTTTATTGTTGCCAATGTCCCTGGACCATTGTGGTGCTGCTGCCTATCTGTGAGATTGATCCGGGATTGTTCTGCTGCCTATGTGTCACTCCACCTGTGATCTGTCAAACAGTGGCCTCAGGCTCAGGATGCAGTGCCTCTCTGACTCGGAGACTTCAACAACAGTGATGCAAGACGGTTTTTATTTACACATATACCTTTGCGTACACCAACATAGATTTTTGCAATATTGACATATATTAACATATACTTGACGCATATTTGAAATATAAAAAGCACATCAAACATGAAAAAATTTCCTACTTCTGTGGTGCACTTAAAAATGCCAAAAATCATCCCAAAGAACTCTTTAATCTCATTAGACAACAAACATCCAAGCCCCCTTCAACCGCAGTGCAAGCTTCTAAAGAACTATGTGATAACTTTGCCAATTTCTTTAACAATAAAATCAAAAAGATTGAGCTCTCCCTGGATGACCATCTCTGCCCACCCAATAAAAGCCAGCCCCTCTGCAAAGAAGACAACAACCCACCCAGGCACCCCCAAACAACTGGAAATCATTCAATCCCATCTCCAAAACAGGAATCATTGAAATGATTACAGATCCAATCCCTCGTCGCACATTGAAGACCCTATCCCTTCCCAATTGGCCAAAAAGCTCAAACTTACCATAGCCCCTCACAGGACAAAGAATATAAATAGCTCTCTGAAAACCGGAATTATGCCAGACTGTCTCAAAATTGGCCAAGTCACACCATTACTGAAAAAACTGGGCTCTGACCCAAACAATCTAAATAACTTCAGACCCATCTCCAATCTCCCATTCTTAGCCAAAATACTAGAAAAATGTGTACTCCTTCACCTTTCCCAACACATGGACAACAACACCTTCCTAGAACCTCACCAATTGGGTTTCAGAAAAGGTTGCAGCACAGAGACAGCGATCCTGAACATACATGGTGTCTACAATTCACTTGATAAGGATAAATGCGGTCTACTCATTCTCCTGGACCTATCGGCAGCCTTTGACATGGTAGACCACAAATTGCTCATCAATCTACTCTGAGAAAGCATTTGAGCAGTAGAGGTGGTCCTACAGTGGTTTATTTCATATGTGCAGAACCCCTCCCAAAGAAAAAAAAATTAGAAACTTCACATCTGACCTACTCCCCATAAGCAGGGGCTTCCCCAAAGGATCAGTTTTCTCACCCTCACTATTTAACATCTGCATAGAACCCCTCACTACTATACTAAAAAATGCCAACATCCCCTTCCACCTCTATGCAGACAGCACCCCGATCT
Organism: Lissotriton helveticus; assembly: GCF_964261635.1. Lineage (NCBI taxonomy): Eukaryota > Metazoa > Chordata > Amphibia > Caudata > Salamandridae > Lissotriton > Lissotriton helveticus. The sequence goes on along the minus strand of NC_136060.1, from coordinate 215,360,838 downwards.
ATCCAGAAACGTCCTCCATTGGTGCCATTCAGAGACTTAATGACACTCTAAGAGAAGTCCAACCCTGGCTATCCCACAACCACCTAAAACTCAACCAAGATAACATGGAAATCCTTCTCATATCCAACAAATAGCAAACACCTCTAATCACTGAATGGCTAAAAACCATTGATGCTTTCAACTGCAATCTCATCCTGGTTGACTCTGTAAAATCACTGGGAATCACACTGGACTCTCACCTAGGCATGGACAAACATATCAAGAAGACTGCAAAGAGTGCTTTCTTCAACCTAAAAATACTCAGAAAAATAAAGCACTTCATCCATCCAAATGATCTTAAACAAGCCACACAATCCCTGGTTCTGTCCAGATTGGATTATGGGAACGCTACCCTCACATGCACGGCAAAATGTCACTTAGCTCCCCTATGGTCAACTCTAAATGCAGCAGCTAGAATAGTCACTGGAGTAAAAAATACTAACACATCTCTAGCTCTCTGAGAGTTAAAATGTCTCCCAATTGAAATACGGGACAGCTTCAGAACTGCTTGTCTCACACACAAAGCTCTGCACACTGGCAAGCCTGCCTACCTGGCCTCCAGACTCAACAAGGTTCGGCAGACAAGGAATCTCAGGAGCATAAACACTCTACTTCTCATCCCTCCGAAAACTCGCAAACAAAAAACCTTATCATGCTCCTTCTCTGGAAATGCACCCAAAATCCGGAAATCCATCCCAGTTCATCCCAGTTCATATCAGGATTAACCCATCCTTCAAAAAATTCAAAAGCCAGCTCAAAGACCTCTTCCTCAACCGAACTCCTCCGAAAGGATAGATGCTGCCTAACGCTAAATCTTGCCCATTTGAGCATACAGTCACTTTGATAAGAAGATCTTCACATCGCCTACCTCTTGAGGCGCACCTCTGCCCCCCCCCGGAACAGGATTTGTCACAAATTAATGGGTTTACTACTGTTATACTTTGTTCTTAATTGCTACATGACAAATGTTGTAAAGCGCTCTGATGCCTCCGGGTCTGGCCAGCGCTATATACAAAACTCTTAAATAAATAAATTGACAGGAACACAGGAATTTTACCACAGGTTAGCAGTGGCAAGTGCATGGTCAGCAAAAGCAGTTCAAGCTAAATTTAAGGCCTTGCTAAATAACTTGCATTAAAACATACAAATGAGTTAAATAAACTTAAACATGAGTATACAAATGTTGATTGGTTCAACAGTGGTAATGAAAGTCAATGGGACCATGTAAGGTGCATGGGAGAAGGAAAAATATCACAGATAAACGCAGTGGCCAAACCACATTTCAGAAGTCTAAGCTGATCTAGGAATTTCTGCATTTTATATGTGAAAAAAATGAGCTTCACAATTAGAAGTATTTTTCTCCTATGGTTATCATCTCTGGACTAGCTATAGCATGGGGTCTATTATATTTGATAGGGAGAGTGAGAGGCTGATATGCACCCAGAGTGAGAGAGGCTTATCCAATGGCAGCAGAAAGATACGTGTTTATCTGGTAAAACTGGCACTTTCTAGGGGTTATTCAAGTGCAGCGATCACATAGCACACAGCACTTTAACAAATTCAGATATAAGAAAGGTGTTGGAAGGGATTCAAATGAGAATGTATGCCATTAAGTATGATTAAAAAAATAACTTTGTTCCATCGACTTAGTGATTGATTTTACTCAAGTTCTCAAGAGAGAAAATACAGGTTTTGTTGAGTTCTCCAGAGGAAGAATGATGCACCTAGATTTTTGTTGAGTAAGCCACAATTCGATGACAAAACTGAGTACTGAAAATCAGTATAGATGCCAGGACTGACGATTTGCTTATTTTACTTTTTGCCCACTCTAATTTTTATTTAACTACAGGGTCAAATAAAATAATTTAAAAATATCTGCATAATTGTTTTCCCAATAAATGGTACGTTGTTAAATGAGGTAATGTGGATATTAAAGACTCAGCATCAGTATATTAGAAAATGTTTTATAGATGGGAAAAATGAAACCGACATGTATGTGTGACAAGAAAAAGAACAATAGAAGTTACTAGGAACACTAGTTACAGGTTTCCCTCTCTGGTGTACAATTACCATTAAATAAGAGGAGTGTTGTTTTGTATGAAATTGTTGGGCATAGCCCTTTTTCCAGGTGTATCCCCAAACATTTTGCCCTCCTCCTGTATTCTTTCTAACCTGTTTTGCCGGCTTTAGGACTCTGGCACTTTATGACTGCTATTCATTGCTAAAGTGCAAATGCTTTTTCCCTTTCAACTTGGTATTATTGGCTTGCAACTGTTTGGTATATTTACTTTATCTGTAAGTCTCTTGTACAGGGCCTGCAAAATAAATGCTACGAGTGGGACTGCTGCGCTGCTTGTGCCACCTGCAGAAGTAACCTTTCAAATCTGTCTTAAGCCTCTGCCACTGCATTGCCTGCAAGCACAGTTTACTGCCATGCTGACTTGGCATTTAAAGTTACTTGCCAAGTCTGGAACTCCCTTTTTACTACATATAGGTCACCCCTAAGGTCGGCCCTAGGTAGCCCTATGAGCAGGTTGCTGTGTAGCTTAAAGGTAGGACATGTGCCTTAATTGTGTGGCTTGCCCTGGTAGTGACAAACAGCCTATTTGGTGTGCCACTGCTGTGAGTCCTGCTCCTCTCATAGTTTGGCATTGGGAATTCCCTGATATAGTTTCTGTGGTAATCTCTGATCTGGAAGGAGTAGCATTGCAAAGATTGTTATGTTTGAAATAGTGGTGATCATTTCTGCTTATTGGTGAAGTTGGGTTTTTCATTCATTACTATTTAGGAAATACCACTTTCAGAAAGTAGGCATTTCTATGTGCTTATGACACTTTGTGCTTTGTAACCTGAATTCAATCAACATATGGTTTAGTCTGACATGGTCTATAGTTCATTCACTCTAGACAGTAGCACAAAGGGAGCAGAGGTGTGCCCTGTATATCCAGATGGCCTATCACCAGGCTGATGGGTCTTCCTGAGCTAGAGTGGTGGGCGGAGCTGTCACTGACACCTGAATAGGGCTGTGACTTTCTGCTCACAATGCTGTCCCCAACCCCTGTAGTGTGTCTGGAGGTACTGCTGGGGATTGACTGGAGGTGCTGTGTACTTCTAAAGTATGTTTGAAGTTACCTCCACATTTTGACTATAAGTGCAGGGGCTCTGACCCCATGATTTTAGACACTGGGTGGGGCGCCTAACCAGTCGCTGCTGGCTCTACATGCTGCAACTTGCCATGGAATTATGTTGGTGCCAAGGGGAACCACCATTTGGACTGCCTGCTTTGTTGTGTGGCCTTCTGTCTACTGGGGTGTAGGGGGAACTAATACTTTCTACAGGCTTATGGGCTGGCCTGCTCCCTGTTTCCCTACTCATGTGTCCTCTAGTGCTCTCCAGGGGCTTGTGGGCTGTGCCACTCACCTTGTTTTACTGGAATCCCAGTGACCTAGAGGATTCCAGTTCCTACTGCTGGTTTCTGGAGTGTGTGGTGAGCTCTACATTTTGGCCTTATCTCCTACCAGGAATTGGCATGCAGTGGACCCTTCATTTAAGGGAGCAGTGCTGGGCCATCTGCCTGATCCACCACATGTTGCTGGAGCGCTGGTGATATTCTAAAGAGAAGGTAAGTCTCTCTCCTGAATTTTGCTGCTCCCCAGTGAGGCAAGTGGCCTAGGTCCTGTGGGAGTCACTGCCATGTTACTGCAAGTGCTGCAGGGGTATCTCCCCTGGGGCCTCGAAGCCATTTGTAGTTTCTGTTATTCTCTGTGGCTCCAGGAGATAGAGACGCTCAGTCCTCACCCCCAGGGTCAGACCAGGCTTCTGAGGCTCATCTGCCCAGCCTGCCCCTTAGACCAGTGGGTGTGTCAGCAGTTCCCGATGGACCAGCGACCCCCTGAGATTGGCCCCATCACCGCAGCAGTGATGTTATAACTGTCGCCCAGTTGGTAAAGTGAGGTTTGGTTTAAGTCATGCTTGGTCTTTGTGCTATATACAATAAATGGGACATTGTTATATAATTTTGTGTGTATAACTCCCTTAACTTGACTTGAGTGGTGGATTCTGCCTTGCTTAGGTACATACTCTAGCCAACAAGAAACCCCAGTTATAACATAAATAATTTAAGGCATCAGTGGCATATGTAATTGAGTTAGATGGAGCCTTCAGTACTCCCTTTCTATATCATATAATTAGTTTGTATGCAGCAACCGCCATATATATACTTTAACTACACCGCACATAACCATTAACAAAGATTAAGGATTCATGTTCGTAGGCACATCTCAAGCTTCAGAGAGCAACTTTATCCTTTCTTTGCACAATAAACACCAGCCAAAACTGCTTAAGATCTTCTTGATTATGTGGCCATGTATAATGTATAATCCTATGTGGCACATGATGCGTGAATGTGCAAGAGCTCATACATGTTGACAGTGAGTCACACCTAGGCAATGAACAGGGTCAAGGGCATGTGCACACATCCTCATTAGGTGCATGGTGAGTACATCTAAACCTATCCCTGTATTCTTGTGTCCTTCTGTCTCCCTCACTGGTTATGAGACGGGACGTCTCTCCACATCCTGTACTTCTCTCACGTCTCTCTTGCTCATTCTCACCGGCAGTATGACGTATAACTCCTCTATTCCCCGGACTGTTACCATCCCACTCCTGACTGCTTGCGCTAGCCCCGCAGTGAGACAATGTTCCATTGCCTCGACTTCCCCAATCAGCCCCTGTTCTTGACCTGTGGGCTGGTGCTTCTGTGGACCCATCCCATTCTCTCAAGTCAGCTCTCAGCTCCTTAAAGGATTTCGGCCATGGTCCCCTCAGGTCCATCGGTCCTCTTTGGCCCCCCTGTTCTGCTGCGGGACCCTCTGCTGAATCAAATGGGGTGCTCCACGTCACTGGTCCTGGCAATTGCCTCCAGGCATTTGTCGTGTTATTTCTCCTTTCCATTTCAGCTCTCTCTCTATCTTACCTCAGCTGTTCTTCCTCTCTGTCTCTCTCGGGGTTGTAAATCGATACTATAGGACCTATGGTAACGGGTACTTGTAGAGCGTCTGGCAACCCATAGGACTCAACCCTCTCTGTTTCTGGTACTTTCTGCACCACAAACCTTCCGACTACTCTCGGTACTGTACTATGTTGAGGTGCCTCCTCACCTTTGACAGGTGTCCACTCTGATATAGGGAGTGGTACATACCCCTCTACGGCAGCCCCATCATCCCTTGCGAGTCCTCTATCTTCTATTCCCCCAACGTTCGGAGGCGGTCTATCTATCAGCAATCTATTTATCAAGTTGTCTTCCGACTCGCTCTCCTCATCCTCTTCCATGAGCCTCTTCTCTCCTGCCACCTCTCTCACTGTGTACAACTTATCCACCTCAATAGCCTGTACCCTCCATCTCTTGGCGTCCGCATCCCATTGGGCATCTCGCACTGCCCTTACTGATCGCTTCAACCTTTCTTGGCGCCTGTTCAGATTTCTGTCGTGTGCCGCCCTAATCCACGCATTGAGGGCCTCACACTGTGTTGGCCTAGGCGGAGGATTCAATGAGGACATAATTGATTTCAGCCGATGTAACGCCTCTAACCTGAACGTTCCATACTTAGGAAACGTCAGTTCCTCATTCCCTTCCGAGATCTTACTCCATTCACCAATCCATAGTATCGTATGCAAGCCAACATTCATTGCCATATAGTAAGCTGGTGTACCCTCTGGCGGTGCCTCTTGCCCATAATAAGAGTCCCTTCTTTTTCTCTTAAAAATCCCTCTCAAACATTTAAAACACTTCATGTTCAAACCCTACAGAATTTCTATTTTTTCTCCGCGTTTGTTTACTTCCCGATGACAATCCACCAATCCCAGCTCTGTTCTCGTTAACTGGCCTATCAGAACGCGACTTCTCACTGACGTCACACCAGCCGCCCAATCTCAGCGCGGCTCTTGTCGACATCACACCAACCGCCCTATCACGTCGCGGCTCCTCACTAACCGCCCTATCTCAGCGCGGCTCTTGCCGACGTCACTCGTCCCCCTTTGCAGCAGTTCCCCTCCTTTCTCAGCTCGTCTCCGCGGTCATGCATGCGTCCCATTCATACTCCGAAAAATGATTACTTCCGTCCAAGCGATCACTTTTCTTTGACTGTACGTCCACAGTCTAACTGTAATTGTCACCTTAACTGACAAAATGTCTTTCCGTTTACGTCCAGACAATCGCCTTCTCTGATAGGTTACTTACACACAGTAACTTTTGACCAGAGTCCGTTACTCACACACTCACTCTTACACTCCCCCTATCTCGGTCCTGCGGCGGTCAATGGTACCTCATGACCTCCTTACTCTGGTCGACAATTACTCTGGATGTTCGATACACCCGAACCACTTAAGCTCTACCCCGAACTTAAGATTTTACCAGGTTGCGCGCGCTCACAACCTTCTCACAATCACACTACAGGCATTCAACTCCGCATGACATTAAAATACAAATACAACATTAAAAAAAACGCAATCTGTTCATGCATGACCCTTTTTATACTCACTCTCGTCCGATACTGCTGCTTTTCTCTCTCCGTCAGTGCCTTCTTCGGCAGGCCACCTCTCGAACTCTAGGGACCTTGGGGTAAACTAACCTAGCCTAGATTACCTTCCTCAAGAAGATAACCATCCTCACTCTGCTACCAACTGCTGACGCGGGATTTCTGGTCTATTGTTATCTTACCAGATCCCAGCTCAGGTCGACTGAATCGTTGGTACCTGTCATTGAGTAAAAGGCAATCCACTACTAGGTTAATCAAGAAAGAACTTACACCACTCTAAAGAACCACTTACCACTAGAAAAGATTTAAAAGTTTATTATAAAGCCAAAAGTATCTGGAGATACAAACATCTCAGAATAAGATTCAAAAGATATACAGGTATCAATATAAAAAGATATTCTCTGAATGCTCTTAATCGGCAAAAGGAAATTATCAAAAATATCTCGAATACCATGAGAGTTGCAAGAATCGCTATGAGTTGCAACTTGAGAGTCATTTACAGAAAGGAAAAAATACAGGTTAAACTGCCCTTACACTAGACTAAGTGACATCCCTACTTAACAAGATCTTTACCTAAAAAGGTGTCAGCAGTGGTGACTTCCAAAGAAGATCACACACTTCCCTTAGTCTTTGTCTCAAAGTCGAAGTCTTGCAGTTCTCTATCTGCCTACCCATCCGCTCTCTTAGGTTCCTCAGATCATCTGCCCTAGCTCCACCCCGGGGTGCTGTCCCTAATACAAAATCACATTTCCAATAGGAACGCCCCTGGAGACGCCTCTCACGTGGTGTAGTTTCTGGCGGCAAATTCCATGCTGGTGCTCCTCGGGACCCTTCATTAAAGTTGACCTTGCTTCCCAGGCTTCTCTCCGACCAGGCGGTACCCCCTAAAATTCCTGAAGACTCCTACAGGCCTGTGCCTGGCTCTCTTGAACAAAAGTCTATTCATCACTTTCTGATAAAGGCCCCCTCGCACCTGCAAACAGACACTTTCTCGGTAGGCCCCAAATTCCGGCCTCCACCATATCTTAGGTTGTAAACTATTTTTGAACAGGCTTTACATTCGTGCTCTGTGCGACCTCTCCTTAACGAGCACATGCAGATCAAAGAAGCGACTTTATCTATTCAGGCCTACTTAGAATTATATGAAACGGGCCTCTGCAATATGCACATTTAATTTCTTTGTTTAAACAATATTCTAACTAACACACATTACTATAATGTAACACATCTATTTAAAACATTATTTCAATTCTATGATTAACAGTACTCTATAGTAAAATGACATTAGAATCCAAGTTACCTAAAAGTGTAACAGCATCTTCCGTTTCTTGTGAAATGCCATGTGGCCTACACATTTCCATGGTTTGCAGAATTACATTTCTTTTTCACACAGCCACATAACGTGAGACTCCAACATCATTCTAACATTTCTACAAATCTCTACATTAGTTTTCACACTGATATATGTATCCCTATTCTAATTAAACACATATATATATTTTCTCTCTATAAGTTGACACTCTTGTATATTATATACTAGACTAATACAACGTGCTTGTAAATATGGTGCTCTCTCACATGCGCTAATGCATGTTAGCACCCACTTGTAAATAGGGATATAGTATTATCTCCGCTTTTTTGGCTTTTAAAGCGAAAAAAGCGGAGATAAGGCCCTGTTGATATGCCCCCACATCTGTACGCGGCATGTTCCTAGTCCTCTGAAATATTGCGCGCTTGATTGGTGACTGTGTATGTGATATCGTAGTGAGGGCCCAGTGGATTCAAGATCCCCTCCTCTCACAAGTATCTGATCACATGTGATGCAAGCAGCTTTGGGTTTCGGTGCACTGGGTCGAGCGATTCAGCAATCGGGCCTCTTATCATTTTGATTAAATGTTTGATTCATTGACTATCGAATTGACTTTGTTTATAGATTTTGAATTTGTATTTATACGCAAAGATATATAAAATACATATGAAATGTTAAAATATGAGAAGAACTATATAATGAACATAATACGTATTATATGATATGTACAAAGGCAGAGCATATGTAATGTGTGGTGTCTGACCAATCGGTGGGTTTTTGTTTGGGAGGATAAATATTGAGTTACCTGGTATGCCCACCCCCTCTGTTTCCTATGTAAACTGTATCTCTTTTCACTAGCAACATCGATAATCCTTTCAGATTATTTTTTAGTAAGTGAAAGCATTTTGTGTACAGGCCTGTTTTGAGTTCAGGGAAGCCATTAAGTTACAAGCCAACACATTAACCTTAAACTGCTGGAGGTGATGTTCTGAATTAAATAACACTTTGGACCTAGTGACCACTGTGTAGGAATGCAGCAGGGTGTGATTTGATTGCATTCGGTAGCAAACTGGCACCAATTCAACAGGAAAAAACAACCAGTCTCTTTCTGCGGAACAGAGGTCACAATTGTAAATTGTTTTAATATTCTGTGTCACTTTGTGTAAGCTCGAGTTTTTTGATCCCAGGCAACTGCAAATCGCCGCCATAGTTTCTAGGAATAAATGAGCGTAGTCCAGGAGCATAGGCTAACTGTAGAAAGAACATTCTTTAGATTGAGTGGAAATGTTATTTGCTAGCAATAACATTTTGTCTAGTAGGCTACCTGGTCTAGTCTTGAGGATTTCAGCAAAGAAAAAATAACACTTTTAAATACATGTGGTATAAGCAATGAACAAGATCGGAAAGTGAACATTAATTTCTCTTATCCTGATAATGTTATCTTAATACTTGCAGACATTTTAGGAATTGGCAAAAAAATATAGATTGTTTTAAAGTAAAATAAACCACATTTAAAAAGTGTTAAGCAATGCCATGTTACCATTTACAGTGATAATAAAATTGGTGAAACAATGAGATACATTCTTACTGAGAATGATCATAAGAAAGGAATTGCCGGTGGTGGACGGGCCTGGAAAGGGTTAAGATTGGTATCCCAAGGGCAACATTTTTACCAATATTGTAGGGTGTTCAAATGTCAAGTTGTGTCAACATGCTTGCAGCAGAATACAAATATCTGACTTCATAGAAAAAAAGCAGAAGGCGTTTCTGCACTGGCTCCGATATCCTTCCTAGGCTGAAGAACGTGCGTTCCGAAGATGGGATTAAACAAGTACTGATATATCCCCAAACCTGGTGTGATACCCTGTGCGCTGGCTGAGATTACCCTGCCTGTTAGCACCCTTGAGCTATTAGGGAGAAGCGAGTCAGCATGATAAGTCATACGGAACATGGAAGAGTATGTGCACCAGGTGCTCACTGATGTACGTGTGCTTAATTTGCTTCCGAAGAAGGGCTAACTGTAAAGTGTTCATCACAGTATTGAGGGTGCATGTAGTATGATCTTTAGCATCGTTAGATCTTGTATTTTGTTGCAAATAGCGTCTATTTTGTCAACAGTTGCATAGAATGCACACTGTACTTAGTAGATTGTTTTCAATAGTCTGTGATGTATTTCTCTTCTAATTATCACAAAGAATCTCGGCTCCGCCTATTATGCTGTTGCCCCAAATTGGACAAAGACGAACGCCAGCAGCTGCTACACCCACTATTTAGCGTTAAGGGCCCAAGGTCCTGCAAGGAGGCCTCAAATTGGTGTTTCACAGAAACAAACACCTGCCTCCTTGCAAGGATATATATCTAATCAGAACTGCACTTGATTCCCAGCTACAGCCGCCCATAAATTAGGGTGGGTGGCAATCAAAGATAAAAGATCTTGCCAGTGCCCTGCAGGCCAAGCATGAAACCAAAACGATGGACTACGACAATATTGCCCCTAAAACTAAGGTAGCAGTGAGGCCCAGCAGTGGGAATATTCAGAACAGTAAAACCAAGCCCAATGGGCAACCCACATGGGCAGCCGCATTAACACAAGCCGTAAACATGGCAAGACACCTGATTTAATGCCCTAATGGTGCAACGAAAACTTACAGCTATGCTTGAAGACAAAGCAGGGACTCACCATCAAAAGGGCATCAGCATGTCTTGTGTGTTCCATCAGACAAGCTTCAGGGAAAACAGCTCTACCATAGCGTTACTTTAACCGTTGTTTTTTTCAGTGAATTTCTAGGGTTTTTCCTAAAGTAAATGAATTTATGTTGTGAGTGTATGTATGGTAGAATGGTAGGGTGCCGCTGCGCAGAGCTGACTGTGGCGTGTTTGAGAGGCATTTGTAAATCGTGGAGCAATTTCCTTTTCTTTTGGCGTTCCTGTTTGTTCGTGTTCACCCGAGAGGACTAACAGGGTGCAGGTCCAGCTGTAAAGTGCCCTGACTGCGAGTGGCATTTAACCTTGGAACCTTGACCGCCTATCTGTGGCGGACTGCAAGTCCCAAGACTCCCTCTGGACAAGCACACCTGGCCCGGACCACCGCCACGCCCGAAGCCTCAGACGCACTCAAAAAAGCATGCCGCACCCGCTATCGCGGGTGCCGCTGCGCAGAGCTGACTGTGGCGTGTCCGAGAGGCATTTGTAATTCCGTGGAGCAATTTCCTTTTCTTTTGGCGTTCCTGTTTGTTCGTGTTCACCCGAGAGTACTAACAGGGTGCAGGACAAGCTGTAGAGCGCCCTGACTGCGAGTGGCGTTTAACCTTGGAACCTTGACCGCCTATCTGTGGGGGACTGCAAGTCCCAAGACTCCCTCTGGACAAGCACACCTGGCCCGGACCACCGCCACGCCCGCAGCCTCAGGCGCACTCAAAACAGCTTGCCTGTGGCGTGTTCGAGAAGCATTTGTAAATCGTGGAGCAATTTCCTTTTTTTTGGCGTTCCTGTTTGTTCGTGTTCACCCAAGAGGACTAACAGGGTGCAGGACCAGCTGTAAAGCGCCCTGACTGCGAGTGGCGTTTAACCTTGGAACCATGACCGCCTATCTGTGGGGGACTGCAAGTCCCAAGACTCCCTCTGGACAAGCACACCTGGCCCGGACCACCGCCACGCCCGCAGCCTCAGGCGCACTCAAAACAGCTTGCCTGTGGCGTGTTCGAGAAGCATTTGTAAATCGTGGAGCAATTTCTTTTTCTTTTGGCATTCTTGTTTGTTCGTGTTCACCCGAGAGGACTAACTGGGTGCAGGACCAGCTGTAAAGCGCCCTGACTGCGAGTGGCGTTTAACCTTGGAACCTTGACCGCCTATCTGTGGGGGACTGCAAGTCCCAAGACTCCCTCTGGACAAGCACACCTGGCCCGGACCACCGCCACGCCCGCAGCCTCAGGCGCGATATAATTACCATCATATCCCCGCGCCGGGCTAAGCCTGAGCAAAGGGCAAACCGTCTGTGGCCGTCCGGGGCTGGCCAAGGCTGGGCTGGGCCACCTCTCTTGGTTCTATGATTTACTGGACTTACAGTAAGGTTTCTCAGTGTGCATAATTGGTTTGAATTATTTTTGTACTGTTTACTGAGGCAAATATAGTGCTCAATAATGAATACCACCCCGAGCTTAGGGCGGAAGTCATCTATTGGTGGCTCCGTTAGAGGGACATTAGATGCCTTCATTACAAGGGCTGCTTCAGTATTGGAGAAAGAAATAGCCCTTACAGAGAGACGAATATCTACTGAATGGCAAACAAAACGTTCGTCCCTCGGGGCTATAAACCAAGCTAAAAGGCCCACATATACTGTTGATAACAGTGATCAATTAAGAGATATAAGCATCCCTTTGTTATTGCAAGATTCTCCAGCCCACCAATTGATTTACAGGGATCCAATTATGTCTGATACTACGTTAGACTCCTTATTGGAAACTTCACCGGAAGACTCATTGAGTAAAACTCTTAGCAATGGCACTCCTAAAAATACCATAAGTGATAAACATACAGGGACGGGTATTCCCCAAAAAAGGAAGAGGGGGGCACAAAACAAAGGGGCAACAGAGCTAAATCTTGTAGACCCACTAATACCCCGGAGAAAAACAATGGGTTTTTCCGCAAGCGAAATGAATAAGGGGGATCCAATAACAGTCCCACTGCAAGATCTAATGAGTAATATAGAACACTTACTCAAAGCCCTGTTGCTACCCATAGTGGAAAGAGTCAGATGTATAAATGAGCAACTTGGGTCCATCACTGATATTGTAACCACCAATTCTATAACATTAAAAGAGTTGTTACCTAGACAATCCTCTTCGAAAGATTTGGAGGTGAGAGCAGGTCAGACTGCTCCCACTAATAATAAAAATACTATCAAGCCAATTTCCAAAGTCCATGATAGAATAACCAGCACACAGATTCTGAATACGGCTCTAGATCTTACCAGACAAAAGGAAACAGCCAAAAATAGACCTCCTACAACAAAAGATAATAAAATTGAGGACAAAAAATCGAATACCCCCGATAATGATAGCCAGGTAGCGGGGCCTTCGATTTGCATTGATCTACCACCTGAGGCAGAACCTCTTGTAATTATATTAGCAGGAGTCCCTTTACTCCCCGCAGGGAAATTTGAGAGCTACCAGACCCTCAAGAATAAAGCCATGTAATGGCTAAGGGCAACCAGACCACTTCCTGCTCATTTGGACGGCGGTATTATAAATGTTAGAAGGGCGTCCTGGGTAGGGAGGAGGCCAAAAGACATTCCTGGAGATATTATTATAATAAACTTTCGAGACTGGAGAGTGGTAAACCATATTTGTGATTGGTATTGTGAGGGCTATGAGGGGGGTATAACTGCAAGATCGTTGAGTTATTTTTATCCGAGGTCCCTAGTGGCTAATCCATGGAGACATGGACATTAAGCCTCCCGCAACGCCAGGCCTCCCACATTTAACATCCCCATTCATAACAGATTCTCTTCACTTATGGGGATGGAGGGGGTTGACTGACTGCCATCTGAGAATACCAAGCTTATGGGGAACTTTAAACCTCTCTTAACCCCAGCCCCGAAGAAAGATCTAAAGGGATCTAATGTCATACTGACAAGTAGTAGCGTAGAGGAGGTAACCAACACCAATGGGGTTAGAACTATGGCAGTTACTCAAAAAAATCCATCTAGCAAACTATATGTCAAGACCCGAGAGTGGAGACCTCGATTAATAGACTTTGCCGCTCCAGAAAATATAGCAACTGTCAAGACCTATCCATTGTCTCCTGGAACATGCAGGGTTAAATAGAAATTTGGTGGATCCAAACTGGCATTCTTTTATAGAAACGTACGACATTATAATCCTGCAGGAGACTTGGATGCTAGAAAACCCCTACATGGTAGGATATAAAATGTATGGGGTTGAGGCAAAACGTTCACTAAAAGGTAGACCCTCTGGAGGTCTAGTTATCTGGGCCTGTGTAACCTTGCAAGTTGAAATCACTCCTTTAGAAATTGACTCCCAAGATATACTGGGCCTAAAGTTTAGAGGCAAAGAAGGTAAAGTTACATATCTCTTTAATGTTTATATTAGGCCATCGCCCTCACAGGGTCTCTCGAATGTTATCAACCAGCTTAACTGTGTCCTAGATACCCTGGGAGATAGCCCAAGGGTAGTCATCGCTGGCGATTTTAATTGTAACTTTGAGCCGGTATACGGATTTGATGATCTGATGGAGCAACAGGATCAGGCATACAATATCCCTCCTTTGGCTAGTGAAAAACAGGTCAAATGCACTGTAGCAGTGACTCAGCTTTTAGGATTAACCTTGGCCCATAATCTTAGATCTTGCAATGACCGTCTCCCTTCTGATAGACCTAAGGCTTAAACGTTTTCCAGAGGGATTTCTCAAAGTCACATAGATTATATGATGGTATCGTTAAGCTGTTGGAGCTGCTTGTGTGATTTTAAAATAATCACTAGAACAGAGAGCGATCATTTACCCTTGACCTTGATGACCTCCCCAGAACTCCTCTCTATAGCGAATCCTATAAATAATAATTACGGCACTTTAGATGACCAGATAATGTTAAAAAAGAATGACCGTGTTATAAAATGGCCCAACATCTTAGGGGACGAAGGGGCACTGACTACAATTTACCATACCTTTTCAGAAATATTATCCAAGTATACAGAGGACAACTCAGTATTAATCTTAACATCTGATCTACATGGTGAGTTGGTAAAAGCCCTCGGACCTATACTTAGTAAAACAATTCAAACCAAAAAGGGAAAGGCAAGTGGAAGGGTCAGTAATGGAAAACCCTGGTACTCTAAGGACTGTCGTACAGCAAAGGCGGAGCTAATAGTAGCAATTAAAGGAAAGGATTTACCCAAAATTAAGATACTAAGGCGTGCATATAATCAAACAATTGTTGCCGCCAAAAGAGCCTGGGATGAGGAGATATGGGAGAGCCTTATTAGAGCAGCCAAGACAAAAGATCAGGCAGGGTTTTGGAATTTAATGACGAAAGGAAATAGGGCTGGTAGTAAACAGCGTGACCTATTCCTAGATGAGGACACCTGGGTCAATCATTTCTCCAAGCTCTATTCTGAATTAAAAAATAATGAATATGTTGTAAACAATTCAGAGTTGACGGGTGACATGATTGAGTCAGCGAAGGCAGCCGACTTACATTTTACATTAAAGGAGAAAAATTGTGTTATTGAAACTTTAAAATCTGGGAAAGCCTGGGGAATAGACAAAAACCCCGCAGATCTTCTAAAACACGATCTGGTAACCTGGGTCCCTTATATGAACGCCGTATGTAATGCCATAGCAAACTTTGACTCAATAACGAAATCATGGAGGGGGGCGGAGATTGTCACAATTTTTAAAAAGGGAAACAGACTGGACCCGGCGAATTATCGTCCGATCAGTCTTATAGACATTCCACAAAAAATATATGCAAGACATATCTTGTTGTGCCTATCGTCCTGGATTGAAGAAGTGGACTTGCTAACAAAATATCAAGCAGGGTTCCGAAAAAAGATTAGCACGATCGACCAGGTCTTTAGGTTTTTATGTCTATGTTGGAAGTATGTCAAGGACAGACACAGTTCATTGTATGTAGCATTCGTGCACCTAAGAGCTGTTTTCGATTTTGTCCCTAGAAACAAACTCTGGACCCACTTAAGCGACTTAGGAGTGCCCATTGAACTATTAGTACAAATAATTAGAATTCATGAAAATAATTTTGCAAAAGTGAGATGGGGGCCCGAGGAGTACTCACCAGAGAGATTCCGGTGAAGCGTGGAGTGCGACAAGGTTGCGTGCTCGCGCCAACCTTGTTCTCCCTTTACATAAACGACATTCCCTCCTTCCTTGAAGAAAGCAATAGTGATTCGCCCAAGCTAGGGGGGGAGGCAATGCCTGCATTACTTTTTGCAGACGACACCTATCTAATATCACAAACTTCTGGTGGGCTCCAAAATCTGATGAACTCTTTCCACTTATACTGTACCAAAAAGGGTCTTGAGATCAATCCGAGCAAAACAAAATATATGTCCATCAACCCTAGTAAATTTTTTTTTTTAAAGTTGGAACTTCAAGGCGAAAGATTAGAATACGTGAACAGCTTTAATTATTTAGGAATCACGTTAGATTCTAAAATGACGTGGAAACCCCAATTAGAAAAAAACAAATTATTTCTGCTTCAAATCTCTATGCCGATACTGAAGAAACATGGAGGGAGTACCTCGAAGGCTATATCACCTGCCATTGAGGTCTATAAGTGCAAGGCACAATCTGCAGCCCTCTATGGAGCAGAACTTTGGGGCCCTAATAGCAAACGTAACTTTGAAGTGGGTGAGAATGACTTTTTGCGAAGGTTACTATCGTTGCCAAGAAGAACACCATTGGTACCTGTCTTTTTGGATATTAACTTAAAACGCACTGATAGTCTAGTAGTGCTACGTCCCCTCATGTATTGGATAAGAATCTGGACCACCGATGAGCTTGTTCACTACAGACTGGGCCTACAAGAGTTAATGCCCTTTGGTATTTTAAAGGATATCCCTTGGTTTAGGCATATAGCCACCTGGTTGAAAAAAATAGGTCTATTAATTTACTGGGAAAAACCTGAGGAGCTAACTAAATCCTGTAGTAAAATAGTAAAGAGACGAATGTGGGATTACCAATGTGAAACCCAACTACAGGATGCTAGCCTAGGACCCTTATCTCTGAGTTTTCTCCAGTTTAAAGATCAGCCTAAATTCGAATCTTTTTTAGATGAAGTTTTTCCCCCTGTGGCAAAATCTTTATATCTTAAATTTAGATATGGGGTCCTACAGACTAATGTTACAAAATCCAAATGGGGCAAAAAGACTCTTGATAAAGACGCAGATAAATGCAGTTTCTGTAAAAATGTTACACTGGTAAAGGAAAATGTTCCACACATTTTATTTTTCTGCCCGGCATATAAAAACTTGAGGGACAGGTGGATCAAACCCTTATGTAATAATCTCAAAATAAGACACTATAAGGAGGCTGAACGAATCCTTATACCTGATACTGCACGACCGATAGTATTTTGTGTGTCTAGATTTCTTATGTGTGTAATGTTTCATAGAGCTAAAAATCACTTGAAACTGGAATTCTAGTTGACTATCATGCAAGCAGTTAGTGGATAGTATATAGAGTGTTCCAACATTCACTTTTAACATAAAAATTGTGTCTATTAAATTGATTGACTGCTGAATAGCAAATTCTCAGTTTTTTCCAATCCTCTGAATAGCAACAGTTTTTAAACTATAATAGGAATGTATGAATCAAAAACTTGATATACCCCTGCTTATTAATTATTTGATGTAAACATTTTAATTATTTTACTTCCTTTTACTGTTTTTAGAAATTTTTGATGGACTGTGTAAATCTCTCCCCCACCCATGATATAGGCTTTAGTAAACTATTCATAATCTTTTTGCTGTGATAATGATTTTTAACTGTTAATGTGATGTTCTTATATCATGTACTTTTATGGTTTAGAAAAAAACCGAAATAAAGTTTGAATTGAATTGAATTGATTATTATAATTGTTGCCTGCAGGCATTAATATGAAAAAGAATGTGTATTTTCATTTTAACATAAGCTATAGTTCACAGTTTGCAAAAATGTGTCTTAAATATAAGTGAGTAGTAAACAGATAAATATTCACTATCGATTGTGTATTTGTTCAGTTCTTGTACCCTTCATATCAAGCTATGTTACCAGCAATGTATTTTTGAGGTGTCAAGACCCTTGCAAGACCCTCATGAGATGCTTGCGGGACACTTGCAAGATCGTAGAAGTGTAAATGTCATTGTAATCTACTGTATACAGTTGTTTATCATGTTTGTAGTTATTATTTAAAGCTGATAAAGAATAGGATACTGAACAAATGATGATTGGGTATATATATATATTTTTTTAAGTAATGGCTCTCGCTAGGCTAGACTTTCTCAGGAGCAGGATGCACAATCACCCTGCTTGGACTCCGGGCGGACCCATGTGTAGCCTATGTGTAGCATAAAAAATGTGCATATTACCATACACATAAATGCAACAACACTTTTACAGTCCCTTAAAATGAAACTGCCAGTTTTAGTCAGTGCTGCAAAGCTATAATACAATTGAAAGTATTAAGCGAAAAAATCAAAAGTAACTTTAAACTTTTTTATTACAACATACAATTTAACAACAATACAAAATTACAACAACTATATTAGCAAACTATATCGACAACTGTAATACAAATAAAACAACGAAGATTATTAACACATATACAAAGCGCTAATGTCTCCCCCTTGTTGCTTTATTTCCCTGCTGGATTTTGATGTACATAGAGCTTCTTTTCCTGCCTTTTAGCCACCTTAGCCTGCCAAATGTTTGAGTTTCCTCCTATTTAATAGCAGACTAGGTGGCAAAATAGTCTCAGCAAAGTAGCACATCTAGAAAGTGCAGTCTTTTAAAAAGAGCTCACACAGTATAGCTTGGGCATTGTTAGCTCGTGCTGTGGAACTTGAAGGCTCTTCAGGTCCTTCCACATAGTTTTTACCTGAATAATCTATACCTGGTCCGCTATTTAGTGTTAAACAAGACAATATTCCTGCTTGTATTAAGAAGGCTTTTTTTTGCTGCTCATGTAAGCAGATAATAATGTCTTCAGAGACAAGTAGACATACACAGGACAGGCTTGTCAAAGATCACAAATGTCCCCCTATGCAATACAAACATGATCATATCTCCAACTAATATGTTTTGAGGTCTTTTAACTGAATAATTATTTCAAGTTTCTTCAAAACTCAAAAAAGACTTATTTTTCTCTTCAAAGTATTTTCTCACATGGTAGTTTTCTCGTTGAAAACCTTTGTTTTCCATTTTCGTCCTAGAAAGAGAAAAAATACTCAAATCATTTAAACTTACATACTAGTCAATAAATTATAACAGCCTTTCTTAACTATATTCTGTAAAGTTTTCTACATCTTTCACCCACATCAACATATTTGTATCTAGTGTCTCATTAACTTGTTATTCCTTCTCCAGAAAAATTCCACACCGTATCCCAGTGCATTAATTTTTTGACAAATACATTATAATATGCCATTAAACTTGATTTCATGAATGTTTATAAAGTTATACATTCCCCTTGAGACACCTTTGCTGACACTGAGCACGGTGTTTTACTCTGGAAATATCAATATCAACACTCAAACATCTCATAGGGCTAAAGTATATGCAAAGTGAGGTTCATAAAAACACCAAGGCATGTAATAACACATTTCTCATTATTGTTTTATAATTTGAGAAACACTGCCTCCTCTACTTACAAGTACATGCAATTGGAACACTTCATTTTTCAACACAAACTGCAATACGTGCTCTGCACTATAATGTCTAACTCAAAAAAAGCTATATTAACAGATCTATACTTCCCCAAACAGCTTTTCACTCTGTAAACATGATGTAATATGTTTACCAACATTTGTACTCTTACTGACACATCATGACCAAGTTTATAAAATATAATAATAATTACCTGAACTTGTAGTTCTTTTTTGAATGGAGATGAACAATCCCATCTCTTTCAGCTCCAAATAAATTCACTTCTGCTGAGCACAACCCAAATAGACTTCCTTTTCCTTTTCCTCTAATTCTCACACCGAAGCTTGGATTAGCCAACTTGGGGATTTTTTTATAAATACAATTAAGTCCATTCAGGATTCCTTCCCGGATGTTGGCCTCATTTCTACTGTTAGTCAACTGACTGCTTTCCCCTCATCATTGGAAGAGAAAGGTCCTGTTCTTTAGATCTTTCCTCCTATGCCCTCTGCTACATCTCTCGACCTCTTGTCCGGCTTCAATTTGGATCGCCACTTGATCCCTGTCCAGCGAAATGCCTGGGAAGAGTAGCGCCTGCAGTTAACATCTTGATTAATCCGCTGCTCAATCTCTCCCTGGTCACGGGAGAGGTACCTTTGGCTTGGAAACATGCTTTGATCTTGCCACTGCTCAAAAAGCCTAGTTGGATCCTCTTGCTCACGCTAACTATAGGCCGATCTCCCTCCTCCCTGCTCTGGCAAAGGTGATTGAGAAACATGTGCAGCTCTCTATCTCCAACTTTATTGAGAGCAATAACATCTTACATGACTCTCAATCGGGCTTCCGAGCTAATTTTAGCACGGAGACAGCCCTTCTCGAAATCACCGATGCCATTAGAGAGACTCTTGATTCTGGAGGTAAGGCCATTCTGGTTATGTTGGACTTGTCAGCGGCTTTCGACACCGTCCCCCACGACGGTCTCCTTTTAAGACTCTGGGAGATCGGTTTTCGCGGGACGGTGTGGAACTGGTTTAAGTCTTTTTTGACCGGCCGCCGTCAAGTGGTCTGGGCACCTCCGTTCTCCGCTGAAATGCCGCCGCTAGAGGTGGGGGTCCCCCAGGGGTCTATCCTGAGCCCCACCCTTTTTAATATCTATATGGCCCCTCTGGCGGCGGTAGCGGAGTCCTTCGGTGCCCGGATCATATCTTACGCTGATGACACCCAGCTCCTTTTTACCTGTAAAAAGGGAGAGGCTTTCGATGGTGGTCAGATCAAAGAATGCCTGGGTGCGGTTTTTGACTGGTTTCGGCGGCACAGTCTGAAATGCAACTCCGATAAGTCGGAGCTGCTTTTCTTCGGATGTCCGCCTGATCCCAGCTGGAAGACATGGTGGCCCCAGGACATGTTTCCACCGGATGTTGCTTCCGCAAAAGCTAAAAACCTTGGTGTGTTGTGTGATGACGGCCTTTCTTTCAGACCCCAGATCATCGGGCTGTCTGGGAAATGCTTTGGCATTTTGAAAATGCTACGGAAGTTTCTTCCATTGCTGTCTCTGCAACATAAAAAAGTAATTGTTCAGTCTCTAATAGGCTCGCGATTGGATTATGCGAATGCCCTCTATCTCGGGCTGCCCAAATACCTGCTGGCCCGTCTGCAAATTGTGCATAACTCGGCGGCAAGAGCCATTTTTGGTCTTCCGTGCAGGAAAAAAGCCTCGGAACTGCTTAAGAGACTGCATTGGCTGCCGATTTCCAAGAGAATTACTTTCAAGGTTTTGACACTTGCTTGTAAGGCCCTTCATTCGATTGGCCCTGAATATATGGGGAAGCGCATGGCCTTTTATGTGCCGAGGAGGACTCGACGGTCGGTCTTACTGGCCAAAGCCGTTTTCCCCATATCAGACTCGCCCGGATCGGAGGTCGCTCCTTCCGATACTTGGCTCTACGATGCTGGAATGAGCTTCCTGTTTCCTTAATGAAAGCCAACAGTCTCCTTTCCTTTCGTAAGGAGTTGAAGACCTGGCTTTTTTCCGTATGATTTTCTTTCGGTCTCTTCGAGTAGTTGTGTTGTGTTTTCTTCCTCAGTTCTCTTTGCCAAAGCGCCGGGACACCCCTTGGGGTAGCCGTGCGCTATAAAAGAGACATAATAACATAACAATAATAACATAACAAAAGGACCAAGAACAAGTGGATCTATCTGTAGTTCTGCACCCAATCACATCACAGCATTTATTCAATAAGAATTGTGTTAGACCTGTTATTCTTAGGGTGGTCTTTAACACAGACTTTTTGCCTCTTGTTTTTTTTAATTTTTTTTATTGAGTTTTTTCCCCTTTTATCCCGTGGTGGTGGGAAAGATGAGCCATCAGAACATACATACATAAATCTAAATATATACATAGAAGAGATAATTATATAAAAATAACACATAAGCATAATTGATTAATTAATTTGCAACCCATTTTTCAAATGGTGCCCAGTTCTTAGCAGAAATTGAACGTCTTCTCTGTCCTCTGAAGGGCTGGACAAAAGTCTCAAGTTTATACTAGGCGAGCATCCTGGCTTTCCAATGAAAAAAAGTAGGAGCTTCGGGGTTTATCCAAAGTGATGTGATACAGAGTATGACCAAGCCATAGAAATAAAAAGAAAGGCTTGTAAATATCTTGTTTTTTCAATAGCGGTAGAATATTCATAGCCAGTAATAACCATTTCAGCGGAGCTTTTAACTGACGTTTTGGTGAGCTGCGTGAGAAAAGTTTCAATTTGATTAAAGAAAAGAAATAGCTCCGGACAGCTATAAAACATATGAACAGAATCTGCAGAAGGAAATTTACATCTTGCACAAAACAAACCTTTTCCCACACTAACAACCCCCCACCTAACAAGTTTCGCAGGTGTATAATAGAGATTGAACATGGCCATATAACTTTGTGAATGGAGAGTACCTGATACCAAGACCAACCTTGCTAATGACAATGGAAATTTTAAATCTATAGAAGGTACTCCAAATTTTATCGCCCATTTATTGTTCTGATCATGTAGATCATCAGGGAGTTGGGATAGGAAAGATTGATATAAGGTGCCGATTTTAGTTTTCTTTCTAATAGATTCAACTATAGCAAGTTTTGAAACATTGTTGGGTTTTGGGAGAGCTTTTTATCCAAAAACCTTCTAAATTGAAGATATTTAAAAAAATGATTAGAATGCAAATAATATTTTTCTTTTAAAAAAGTGAAAGAAGCTATTTGCCCTTGATCAGCCAAATCACCGATCTCCTTTAACCCAAGGGCTATCCAAGTGTTTGCCACGCCCTCTTGAAATATCATTGGGAGTAATCCAGAGGCAGTAAATGAGGTATAGTAGGTGAGTTTAGGGATATGAAAGTGTCGACGAACTTTTTGCCATACCGAGAATAATGCCCACAATACCTTAAATTTAGTTTTTTTAAAATAGCTCGGTTCCAGTATACGAGTAAGTACTCCATTTATGGAGTCTCCCTGTGATATTGAATATATTGAGTGTGAGAGATGGACCGGGAGTTCCGCAGTAACCCCCAATAGAGGAATAGCAAAATGTTGAATCATAGCTGCCAAATAATACTGCCAATAATACTGCCTATTAAATTTGGGACTGTCCATCCCCCACGATCTTGCGGGAGACAAGTCCACTTAGCTGCCCGCCTCGGTTTGCGATAAGACTACAAAAATCGCTGACAAATTCTTTCTGCTTTCTTTAAAATTAGAGAGGGGATTATTAATGGAATAGGTCTAAAGAAATATAAAAATTTAGGAAGAACAAACATTTTAAGGATATTAGACCGACCATACAGCGAGAGATGTAAGTGATCTAGTCGCTCTAATTTGTTATGCAAAGAATCAATAGTGGTAGAGTAGTTCAGATCTAAGATTTGATCTACATCAGACGAGATTTGAACACCAAGGTATGTTGCTGCCGAAGTTATGGGAACTTGGGAAATGGGCATAGCGGTAGATTGTAGAATTTGTGTTTTTGTAATGTTTAATTTATAACCTGAAATTAGGCCAAATTCAGCTGCCAAGATCTCCAAAGCAGGAAAAGATTGAACAACATTATCTGTTAAGACTATAATATCGTCAGCGTATGCCAGTGACTTATATTTAGTTCCATGAACAATAACGGGAGTGATAGTCTGGGAATTTTCTATTAAACATAAAAAGGGATCAGTAAATAAAGCAAAAAGAAGAGGAGAACAGGGGCATCCTTGCCTGGTGCCCCTGCTAATAGGGAGATAATGTGATTCAGCCCCAGAAATGCGAATTTTAGCAACTGGGGATATGTACAGAGCTTGTAGAGCTTTAATAAACTCTGGTGTATAACCCTTCCAGGATAAAACACCCCACAGATATCTCCAGGAGACCCTGTCAAACGCCTTCTCGGCGTCTATCACCCCGAGGCGGGAGTTTGTAGTGTTTGCCCAATCTAGAAGGGATATTACTCGTCTGATATGATCAGTCGTATCCCGACCGGGAATGAACCCGTGTTGGCGGATGGAGACCAATGAAAGAATTGTTTGATTTAAATGAAGGGCGAGTATCCTTGAGTAGATTTTGGAATCTGTGTTAATTAAAGCTATTGGTCGATATGATTCTGGGTTTAATTCATCCTTACCTTTTTTTCTAAAGAGCACAATGGTAGAATGTCGCCAGGAGTCAGGAATTGTACCTGTCTGTGCGAGACGAAAAACCTCCAGCATTTGATGGTTAAATAAATGTGAGAAAGTTTTATAAAATTCTAGATGAATTAGGTCTGGACCTGAGGCTTTGCCATTAGAAAGAGATTTCATGGCGATCAGAACTTCCTCCCAGCTAATAGGTTCAGCTAGGATTTGATTCTGGACATCAGTGACTTTTTGAGTGTCCATAGGTTGAAAAAATTGAGTTAAAGCAGTTTGTTGATGTAAAGTTATGTTGGTATCTTCCATATATAGAGTTGAGTAAAAATCAGCAAAAACATCTAGAACACCATTAGGTGTATCCTGAATAATGCCAGAGCGGTCTTTAACCCTAATAATCTGATTGGCTACTGCCTTTTGTTGTAAGCGTTTTGCTAGAACCTTGCCACAGTTTTCACCCAGTTCGTACATTGAAGTTCGAAATTGAAAATATTTAGTTGCTAAATCTTTATAAAAAGGGTCTAATAAGTTAGATTTAGCTATAGCAACTAATTTAGTACTGGCTGCTGTATCTTCCCCCATATGAATATTAGAGATTAAATCTAATTCCGCTTGTTCGAGTGCTGCAAGTCTGGTTTTGAGAATTTGTTGTTCAGTCTTCCTACGATAAGAAGCATATCTTTTAGTTTCGCCGCGTAATGCGGCTTTGAATGTATCCCAAACAATGGGGGCCGAAGCAGTACCAGTATTAATTGAAAAAACTCTAAAATCCATGAATTAAGTTGTTCTTGATATAAATTATCAGCTAGTAATTTTCTATCAAATGTCCAAGATCTAATTTGATTAATAGGGCGATCGCAGGGGATAATAAAGACAATAGAATTAGGATGTATGACGTTACAACGCATACTTTTACCACGCCTACCATTACCACGCAATTTTTACAACGCAGAATCCATTACAACGAAGTACCATTACCACGCATGTATTTACAACGCATATACCTTTACAACGCATACAATTACAACGTAAGTATTGGTAAGTATATAATATATTTTTAAATTTAATTTAATTTAAATTAATATAATGTAATTTAATTTAATTTAATTTAATTAATTTAATTTAATTTAATTTAATTTAATTTAATTAATTTAATTTAATTTAATTTAATCAATTTAATTTAATGTAATTTAAATTTAATTATATTAAATTTTTACCCTGTACCCTTTTACCCAAAAACCCAAAACTGACCCTGAACCCTAAAAATACCCCTTTACCCAAAAACCCAAAACTGACCCTGAACCCTAAAAATACCCCTTTACCCAAAAACCCAAAACTGACCCTGAACCCTAAAAATACCCCTTTACCTAAAACTCAAAACTGTCCCTGAACCCTAAAAATACCCCTTTACCCAAAAACCCAAAACTGACCCTGAACCCTAAAAATACCCCTTTACCCAAAAACCCAAAACTGACCCTGAACCCTAAAAATACCCCTTTACCCAAAAACTGAAAACTGACCCTGAACCCTAAAAATACCCCTTTACCCAAAAACTGAAAACTGACCCTGAACCCTAAAAATACCCCTTTACCCAAAAACTGAAAACTGACCCTGAACCCTAAAAATACCCCTTTACCTAAAAAACTGAAAACTGACCCTGAACCCTAAAAATACCCTTTTACCCAAAAACTGAAAACTGACCCTAAACCCTAAAAATGCCCTTTTACCCAAAAACTGAAAACTGACCCTACACCCTAAAAATACCCCTTTACCCAAAAACTGAAAACTGACCCTAAACCCTAAAAATACCCCTTTACCCAAAAACTGAAAACTGACCCTAAACCCTAAAAATACCCCTTTACCCAAAAACTGAAAACTGATCCTGAACCCTAAAAATACCCCTTTACCCAAAAACTGAAAACTGACCCTGAACCCTAAAAATACCCCTTTACCCAAAAACCCAAAACTGAGCCTGAACCCTAAAAATACCCCTTTACCAAAAAACCCAAAACTGACCCTGAACCCTAAAAATACCCCTTTACCCAAAAACCCAAATAATATTTTTAATAAAATAATATACTTACCAATACTTACGTTGTAATGGTATGCGTTGTAAAAGTACCTGTGTTGTAAATACATGCGTGGTAATGGTATGCGTTGTAATGGATCCTGCGTTGTAAAAAATGCGTGGTAATGGTAGGTCGTTGTAAAAGTTGCGTTGTAAAGGTTGTATACCATAGAATTATGATCGGATATGGTTCTTGGATTAATTTTGATACTAACAGACCGTACAATTTGGAGGGAAGCAAAAACATAATCGATACGGACCATTTTATTATGGGGTATTGAATAAAAAGTATAGCCCTCTTGATTTGGATGATGGAAATGCCATGTATCCGACAGACCATGTTCAATCAGGAGAATCCGAAGTGCCTTATAAACTTGAGGCTTTCGTCCAACATATATATTGGATTTTATTATATCTAAATGGCTAGGGATATTTATATTGAAGTCCCCACAAAAAAACAACGGATGAGGCCAATTTGCCAATTCTATATTTAGGTCCCTTATAACCTGTGGGTCATCTAAGTTAGAGGCATATATTGAACAAATAGAAAGGGAGGAACCGTTGATCACTAATTCTGCTATTAACCATCTACCAGAGTTATTTTGTTTTACTCTTTTAACAGAGCCTAGCCCGGTCTTTAAAATAATAACAACTCCCCTGATTGTGGAGGTTTGTCGGGTACATGCCACTAACTCATAACCTGGGAATCTAAGATATGACCGAGTACCCCAAGGAACGTGAGTTTCCTGCAGGCAGATGATATCTGTCTGCATCACCTTCAATAGCTCAAAAAGGATTCTACGCTTCTTGGGGTCATTTAATCCACAGATATTCCAGGTTACACACTTCAATGTATGAGAAGCCATGAGAGTTGATCAAAAAATGACAGCCCAAACTGTTCTTGCGGAAAAAAATTATAGACATTTGTTGTTGCATCAAATACATTAAAAAAACAGAGGAATTCATGCATGAATAATACGGTCATCTCCGTCCACCACCACCACGCCACCCCACGTGCCCACCCAGCCAACCCAACCACCCCACCCAGACCCACCCCCCCACTCAGTGACCCCCCGCACCCCCTCTCCCCCCGCAGTAGGCATCAGGACCGTAGTCCTTATGATGGTTGAGTAGGCGTTACCCCACACTCCGCTGAGCCAGTAGCGTACTCACTTTTCGAAATATCTAATGACCCTACCGCACCAAAAAAAGAAAAAATACATCATTTTTATATATGTCTTAAGGGTCATCAGTAAAGACAGAGATGATGGAGTAAAAAACAAAAGAATAGTGACTACTGGCTTATATTAAACAATCAAACTAATCATACATTGCTTGACTTAGATTATATTGACTCGAGAAATTCCTTGGCGATGATCTCCAACATAAAGAACCTCGTCGGGCCCTTGAAAATAACTTTTAGTTTAGCCGGGAAAAGTACAAAAAGCTGAGCTCCCTTGGCTTGAAATAAAGGAATCTGTTGCCGGAGATGCCATCGACGCGTGACAGTCTCTGAACAAAAATCAGGACGAACAAAAAATTGACATTTCTTGGCAGATCGCTTCTTGTTGGGCCTAGCGAGATCAAATATACGTTCGCGGGCAAGGAAGTTATTAAAACAAACCAAGATAGCACGTGGATAAGGATTGTTTAGAGCAGAGGATTGTTTTTTCCTATTCAGTGGATAGCGATGTGCCCTCTGAATCTCAAGGTTCCAATCCCACTGAGTGACGTCCGGAAAGGCCTCAGTGAAAAGCTGAACTATGAACAACCGGGCATCATCGCCCTCTTTATTTTCCTCTATCCCCAAGACACGAAGATTGTTTCTTCTCGCACGATTTTCAAGATCTGTAAGTTTCCAGAGAATGTCTTTCCGTTGCTCTTTGACCTCTGTAACTAACTCTCTCTGAGTAACAGCAGCATCCTCAAGAGCTGAGATCCTTTCTTCAGCTTCAGCGACCCTGGCAGTAGTCTCAGTGCATGTTTTAATAACCCGTCGAAGAGAATTCTGCATTTTGCGACAAAACCCCTGGGTTCTCATATTTTCTTGCTTAGTTTCTTCCCTGTGCCTCATGATAGTTTGGTATATCATTGACAATGAAACCTCTTCAGGGATATCTGGCAAGGTCGGAGTGGTGGCTCCACAAACATTCTGAAAATTTAGATCCGATTGTTCATTAGACTGTTCATTGGAGTGATCCTTCTGGAGGTTTTGCTGAGTAGACAGGGATGATACTTTGGTACCAGAGGCTTTGCGTACTGTATCAATGCTAAAGTCTTTAGATGACGGGATGGTGCGCCAGTCCGCAGAATCACTATCATAATCCGACCACTGGGGCCCAAGGTGCTCGTCCATCCCAGATATGGAATGGTCAGAAACTGAGTAAAAGTTCTCAGTGGGCTCACTGACCTCAGACCCCCTGGTATCATAGGAATGCTCAATAGGGAATTCCGTTGGAGTGGGTGTTATACTAATGGCAGATTGAACTACATCTCCCAGCATGCACTGGGCTGGGGAGGTCTGATAGTCAGAGGAATTGAGGATAAGGTCTGGAGTCAGAGCTGAATCTTTTGCTGTGGTAATGCCATTAGCCAATACGGAAAGTTCGGAAAGGGGGGGGGATTCTGCCGGAATAGAAAGCAGTGAAACTGGGACAGATATAGAGGTACTCACCCCCCCTTTGTAGCAGTATCCGCCAAGCTTGAATTTTCCGTCTGCGCTGGTATGCAGAAATCGCCATCGATGGTAGAGGTTTTGAGCTTTATTCCAGGCTTATTAAACATTGCCGGCAGTGTCTGACCTCTGGTAACGATTGCGGTGGGAGTCAGCAGTAATACAGATTTATCAGAACCAGAACGGGTCTTCTGAGCCGCGGTTGAAGCTGCGGCTGCGGTACTCTTCTGGTCTGTCTCCTGCTGACCCCTAGCTGTACTGCGGGATCTCACGGCAGCAGCTGAGGTTTTCGACGGTACCTTCGGCGGTTTCATCTTCCCTGACACCGACAGCGTTGTGCAGCTTGTAGAGCAGTCAGGTGAATAGCCAGAGAGCGGGGAAGAAGAAAATCCCGGGCTGGATAGCAGACGAGTTGACCCACTATTGAAACGGGAAGACGCTTGCCAGAGCCACAAAAGTCTGCGTGAAGCTGCCGGTCTGATAATGTTTATACGAGAAAAACATGCCATAAAGTCAGACCGAGTCCGTGTTTCTTGTCATGCCGTGAAGATACGAGGTTTGTCAGGCAGAATCGATATGGACAGCCAGTGGTCAGGTAGGAGCCCGCTACGGCTCAGAGGAGAGAAACGCCGACTCACTTAGCCGAGCTCACGGCCGACATCTTGCCTTGCCTCTTGTTTTTGCTGATTCTTTTTGTTGGCCTTAAGCCTCTGAGTACTTTACCACTGCTGACCAGTGCTAAAGTGCTACTTCCCTAAACATGATACAATTTTTATACCTGATTGACGTATTTGTTTTACTGGTAAGTCCATTGTAAAGTAGTATACCATATACCCAGGGTCTGTATTTCAAATGCTACTAGTGGGCTGCAGCACTGATTATGCCACCCACAGAAGTAGCTTTCCAAACCTGTCCCAGCCTGCCGCTGCAGTGCCTGTATTTGCAGTTCATTACCACGTTGTCTTGGCATTTAAAACTACTAGCCAGACATTACCTTAGCTTTTTATTACATATAAGTCACCCCAAAGGTAGGCCCTAAGAAACCCCAAGGGTAGGGTGCCATGAACGTAAAAGTTAGGACATGAACTCTTATGTTTTCTATGTCCTGGTAGTGACAAACAGCCTATTTCATGTACCCCTACTGGAACTCCTACACTCTTGGAGGCCAGCTTTGGGAATCCCCTAATATATTTTTAAGCCGTCATTCCTGATCAGAGAATAGTAGCTTTTTATGTTTCATATCTTTGGAATGATAATGAGAAATACTCCTTACTGGTGACATTGGATTTAACATTACTGTTTTAGAAAAGCCCCTTTTAAGAAAGTGGATACTTCTCTGCACTTACTGCTCTATGTACCCTACTGTCTGTCTACAATTTACGTCTGGGGTGGGTGGCGGCTACACTTTGTACATTCCCTCTAGACAGCCACAAACACAGGAAAGTGGGGCTCATCCTCATTCTGAGTGCTCCTTTGCATTCATCTGCATTCTGATGGGTCTTCCTTGGTAGAGAGGAATTTGAGGGGCTGACACTTACCATTCAATAGGGAGTGTTCTGTCCACACACAAAGCACTGATTTATATGCCACATTTAGCCTGGCAGACAGCAAGCCTGGAAGACAGGACTACTGTCTGTCAGGCTAATCCTGGCAGACAGCAGTCAGTATGCATACCCAAAATGCACACTTCTGGATAATGAACTGAAGCTCTGCGAGGAAGATTGCTGCTTAAAGTACTCAACTGACATGCTTTTCTGGAAAGACTGCTTTTCTGCATGTTGCCTGCTGCTCCCTGACTCTGCTGAAGGTGAGTTGGACTCTGCCTTTCCTCCAATTGACCTCCAAGGGTTTGCTGACTTACCTCCTCAGAGATACAAAATACTTCATGCAGTTCTGCGTGTGCTGTTGAAGTCTGGCTTCTCTGAGTACTACCCTTACCTGAGATGCCCTCTCCAAGTTCTGGGCCTCAGAAGTTGGTTCTGCAGCTTTTTCTACAAAATTGCACATCGTCACCACTGCACCAGTCGGAACTGACGCATTGCCCTTTGACACCAATTCAGAGGCTGCTCGTGACAGCGGTTCATTTATCCATCGTGGCCTGGTGATAATAATCTGTGTGGCTAGATGAATCTTTTGACTTCACTTCATCAAAGCTCGATCATGATGCAGCGACCCAGCAGAGTCGAAGCTTTGCTCCATCCAAGGTACTTTCTCAGCGGACCCAGATTGGGTCCTGTAGCCAACCTGCAGTCAGCCCGGACTTTGGATTTGGACCAGTCCCTCGTGACCTCAAGTAACCTTTTCACCGCTAGTGGCTTCTAAGCACCGATATTGCATTTAATCTTTAAACAATTATATCACAACTTCTACTGTTTGGATTTTTGCTGTTTTGGTCTTGTTTTACTCAAATCAATATTTCCACTTTTCCTAATCTATGTGGAGTGTTTTTGTGATGCATTCATTGTGTTACTGTTTGTGTGTTGTACAAATACTTTACACATTGCCTCTTTATCTAAGGCTAACTGCTCTGTGCCAAGCTACCAGAGGGCGGGCACAGATTATTTTTTAGTGTTCATCTAGATTACTCTGACTAGAGTGGTAATTCCTGCCTGGGTGCATATTTCGGTTCCATGATGAAATATCGATTACTAAAACATCGACCTACAAAAATATCGCCACAAATACATCGTCTACAAAAATATCGTAACCATATACTTAAACAAGGATTTACACAAATATCGAAAAATTTTTATCGACTACTCTAATATCGCTAACAATTATATCGACTACATAAATATCAACTACTACATTATCGACAATATTTAAAATAATATTACCTTCTACACTAATATCGACAACACTAATATCGACTACCTTTCTACTTATATTAATATAAATAAAATATCGTCATTTTATTTATAACCTTATATACACATTACCTTTCTGTTATTCACTTTTTCATAGTTATTTAAATTCAAAAAAAACTTTTCTAACATATATGTATATACAATATGTATTATTTATTTATATAGAATAAGAAAAAATACATTAGTAATATAAAGTATGTATGACGTTACAACACATACTTTTACAACGCATACCTTTACAACGAAATTTTTACAACGCAAAAACCATTACAACGCATGTATTTACAACACATATTTTTACAACACAGGTACCTTTACAACGCATACCATTACAACGTAAGTATTAGTAAATATATAATAATTGTTTTAATATAAATTAATTACAATGAATAGATTTTAATTTAATTTCATTTAATTTCATTTCATTTAATTTCATTTATTTAATTAATATATATATATTTTTTTTTTACCCTGTACCCCTGTACCCCAAAAACATAAAACTGAGCCTGAACAATAAAAATACTAAGCATGGGCGTAAAATCCGTTCCGCTCGCGGATTTTGCGGATTTTCGGTAAATTCGCAATCCGCGAACTCTCGCGAACTTGCCGAAAATTCGTAAAATCCGTGCGAAGCGGATTTTTTGCTTGGTCGCACTTGCCAACTGGAATACTATACAATTTCGCGGGAGTAAATACTTGCGAACACGTAGATGCGGCGGGCAGCGACAATCTCGCAATTGCGAGATTGCAAAATTTGCAATTTCGCACAAGAAATCCACCAGCAGGCAGCATAAACCTTGAAACTTATGATTTTTATCAGAATAACTCCTCAGGTTGACATTTGCTGCACTTTTTCTTTGCAAGGAGTCCATTTTGGGGGGTGGGGGTGGGAGGAAGGAAGTGCCCCCACAGTCTCCAACTTCCTGCTCCTGTCCACCAGGCTCCTCCCAGTGCTTTCTTCATGTGCTGGTCACTTTGATTTGGATCTTGACCTGGAAGGATTACTTTTGTGAATGCTGCTGGATATTTGGATTTTTGCAAAACTGAAAGCACTCAGCAGGTGCAAAAGTTCAATCTTATCATTAGTAACCATTCCCTGTAGTGCTTCCTGAGGGGCCCCTTCAGAGTTCATTTGCCTACTTGCAACTATTCTATGACCCTGCTCTGACCCTCACAGCAGGCTCAGAGAATAGCTACAAGTATACAACAAAGGTCCTGTTAAAAAAATTACACTGCAACAGAAAGCAATTACAGACAAAACTGAAAGCACTCAGCAGGTGCAAAAGTTCAATCTTATCATTAGTAACCATTCCCTGTAGTGCTTCCTGAGGGACCCCTTCAGAGTTCAGCAAATTACAGATAAGGAAGCAGGTGCCAGCCAGACTGGAAGTTTAAATTCAGTGACACATTAATCAACCCCAAATTAATTCATGTCAGTTGAAGCAGGGCAGGTGTGCTTGCTTTTTTTCACCCCCATAATCTACAGTGATAAACTAACCAGAGGGTGGCAGTGATGTACCAGAGGGTGGCATGGGTGTACCAGAGGGTGGCAGTGGTGAAACAGAGGGTGCTGTGAACCTGTGATGATGAACCAGATGTAGAAACAACATAGTCGCGGCCGTTGCGAGCCGACAAGTAAGTTCGCAATTGCGAACTGGTACAGAACCCTCGCGAACTGGCAGAAATCCTTGCGAACACAAAAAAAAAAAATCCGCAAATTCGCGAGAGTTCGCGGATTTTGCGGATTGCGAATCCGTAAATACGCAGGTTCGCGGATTGCCAATTCGTAAAATCCGCCCATGCTTAAAAAATACCCCTTTACCCAAAAACTAAAAACTGACCCTGACCCCTTAAAATACCCCTTTACCCAAAAATTAAAACTGACCCTGAACCCTAAAAATACCCCTTTACCCAAAAACTGACCCTGAACCCTAAAAATTCCCCTTTACCCAAAAACTGAAAACGGACCCTGAACCCTAACAATACCCCTTTTCTAAGCATGGGCGTAAAATCCGTTATGCTCGTGGATTTTTCGTATTTTCGGTAAATCCGCAATCCGCGAACTCTCGCGGATGTGGCGAAAATATGCAAATCCGTGCGAAGCGGATTTTTTGCTTGTGTTCGCACTGCTCGCGGGCCGCGGCGCGGGCAGCAACAATCTCGCACTCGCGAAAGTACAAAAATTACAATTGGGGAGGGGTGAAGGAAGTGGCCCAGTCTCCAACTTCCTGTTCCTGTCCAGCAAGCTCCTCCCATAGAGGTGGTGTGAAGGAAGTGCCCCAGTCTCCAACTTCCTGTTCCTGTCCAGCAAGCTCCTCCCATTGCTTAGTCCATTTCCTGGCCACTTTGATTTCGATCTTGACTGGGAAGGATTACTTTTTGTGGATGCTGCTGGATATTTGGATTTGAGGCCTTTTGGATTCGAAATTTTATTTCACAAGGAAGTAAGTTGATGTTTTTTGTTTGTGGTGATTTTTGTGTGTGTTGCTTGTTTTTCGACTTTTTGGGGGGGAAAATCTGCAAGTTCGCGAGCTGAGGATTTTTTTGCTTGTGTTCGCACTGCTCGCGTCCCGTGGAGCAACAATCTCGCACTCGCGAAATTGTAAAAATTACAATTCTGCACATGAATTGAAAACCACCAGGCTTAGTTATGGGTGCATGGCTGCATGCATGTATAACTGTGTTGTTGAATTTTATTTTTAACATGATTCTGGCCAGGGCATGGATGGCATTGGATTGTGGTGATTTTTGTGTGTTTTACGACTTTTTGGGGTGGTGTTGGGGGCTTGTTATGTGGGTGGGGGCCATTTTATTGCCTGGTCCCGTGTGGGTGGGGGTCTATGGGCCATTTTTAAGCCAGTTTGTGTGCTTTGTGCCATAGGCCTGCACCCAGTGTGCTCTGATTTCATCCATTATGGCCAGGGGGCCCAGAATCGGTCTGTTCGTGGATTTTGCTGGTTTTTCGGCACGTTCGCGCCGTGAAGCAACAATCTCGCACTCGCGAAATTGTAAAAATTGCAATTTTGCACCAGAAAACCACCAGCAGGCAGCATAAGCCTTCTGAAACTTGATGGATGTCATTGGATTGTGGTGATTTGATTTGTGTTTTTTGACTTTTTGGAGTAGGGGTTGGGGGCTGGCTATGTTGGTGGTGGCCATTTTGAGGCATGGTCCTGGCCATGTGGATGGGGGTCAAGCGGCCATTTTGAAGGCAGGCAGTGAGCTTTGTGCCATAGGCCTGCACCCATTTTGCCTTGCTTTCACCCATTGTGCCCAGGGGGAGTCAGTGGTACATGAAACTATAACCCTCTCTGTGTGTGCTCTCTTGGATCAATGTTAAATTCCTGTTTCCCAAAAATTTAGCAATTCTTAATTTTGAAATTTCCATATTGTGTGGTGTGCACGAGTGTATTAATAAATGCCTACTTGCAAACTAATTATTGAAGTGCTATATATGCAACATATATTTCCTGATGTTCCTCTGTCTTCGTTTGCTTGTAGGTGCATAAAGTCAATAAATCTGCATCATCGTTGAGCATCAGTGCCAGGAAGAAGTCCTGCTGCGGCCTGTTGTTCCGACATCTGAAGAAGATGGCTCCAAAAAGAGGTGCCCGTAGGTCCTCTAGCAAGAAAGATGTCTCTACTAAGGAGAAGAAGAAGCAAGTGGGACCACTTACCAAGGAGACTGGTGGCACCACCACTAAATTTTTGTGGGGAAAACAAAGGCCCACCATGAGTGCTGCACAGGTAGCCGGTTTAATGGTTAAATCACCAACGACCAGTGATGTTGGCTCATCGCAAGAAAGTAGCAGCACACCATCAACACAGGTTGTAACTCATCTCACAAGTACTAGTACAAGCACAAGTACATGCGCAAGGAGCTGTCCGAGAAGGAGCTGTCCGAGAAGGAGCTGTCCGAGAAGGAGCTGTCCGAGAAGCAGCTGTCCGAGAAGGAGCTGGCCAAGAAGGAGAAGGCCGAGAAGGAGAAGGCCGAGAAGGAGAAGGCCGAGAAGGAGAAGGCCGAGAAGGAGAGGTCCATGGAGAGTTGCAAGTAGCGATCAATGAAGAGGCCCATGTAGCGGCGCATGGAGCGGTGCAAGTGCCCACAATGGTTGTTCTTCCAGAAGTAGGGGCACAGGAGGAAATTGACTTTGGAGCCGGGGTATCATGTCAGGAAGACGAAGGCACTCCTCCTGATGATTCATTTTCTCCCAGCTCCCCACCAAAGAAAAGATCAAGGAGTGTGTGTAGAAGTTCCTCTTCAAGCCCCGCTCCATCAGATGATGATCTGGATCTAGATTGGCAACCATCTGCGACGTCTGAGAGGGAGGCACACCATGAGCTGCAAAAGGTATCAAATGTTAAAAGGAAGGGCCCCGGAAAGCTCATACTTATGGATCCGAACGTCGGACTTGATGAAGTGGTTCATTCTGATGTTGATGAACAGGATGACAGCAATGACCTAGTCATCACACACGTCATTCCAGCCACACCGGCCATGCAGCAGACAGACATTTATACCCTATCCTGACGTCAGGCTGAGCGTGACCCTGGCGACGTGCCACTGGTAGCACCACCAATGCAGTCAAGTAGTACAACAAGTTCAACAAAACCTACAGCTCCCATATTTTCTCCCCAGAGGGGGACTCCATCCAGCTCAACTCCCTCAAGTAGGGTTGCTGAAATAATTGCACAACCCAGTAGATGTCTGCAAGGCTCATCCACCACTGCTTCATCTGGCATTGGCAGTATCATCTGGTGCGCCAAAACCAGAGGTTTCAAGTCCCCATTTTGGAACTTTTTTAGTGTCCATGCAAAGTATGATAACATAGCCGTTTGTTGCATTTGTAAGACTAGCGTTAGCCGTGGTAAGACTGGTACCAACTATGGAACCGGAGGCCAGATAGGTCATCTTGAAAGAAGGCACGCTGTCGAATGGTTTGCGCACCTAGCAAACATCAAGGGAAAGCAATCCCAAAGGGCAAGTGGCCAAAATATACCCATACTAGGTGTTTCATCTGAAGATGACGGGGAGGTAGAAGAAGCGTCAGACATGTGTCCGGTTGCACCCAGTACCCCTGGCAGCACCACACCCTCCGGAACACATAGGAGGCACACTGAGAGTCTGGGAGACACACCAATGCGGAAAATGTCAACACTGATCAGAAGTGGGTCGAAGAAGGCATCAGCATCATCCCGTAAATTTGTCCAGCACACCATTTCAGCCATGTTCTCCTCAGATGTGCAATTTCAACGCAACCACCCAATTGTACGCCTGTATAACACTAAGCTGGTTAAAATGCTAGCGGTGGACCTTCTCCCTTTTTCGTTTGTCGAAGGTGTGGGTTTCCTTGAACTCGTGGCAACACTGGCCCCTAAATGGAAGGTTCCTAGCCGGTTCTATTTTGCCAGGGTTGCTGTTCCAGCACTATATAAAGAGGTGCTTGAGTTGGTTGGGGCAGCTTTGCAGAAGAGTGCAGTTCACACTATACACCTGACAACAGACATGTGGACCAGTTGCCAAGCCCTTGATTACATGTGCATCACTGCACACTGGGTCTCCTTTTCAGGGGTTGCACAACAGATAAATGCAGGTGGTGACTTGGTCGAGATTTTTAAGGGTGCTCGTAAACATGCAACATTAGCCATGTTTGGCATGGAGAAAAGTCATACTGCAGCCAACATTTTGGATGACTTTAACAAAAAGGTCTCGCAATGGCTGCCCCCAAGAAAATGCAAGGTTGGTTATGTTTCTACTGATAATGGCAGCAATGTAGTTAGGGCCATGGAGGACGGTTTCTATTTCAGAGTGCCGTGTTTGGCGCACTGTATGAACATTGTCGTGCAAAAGTTCTTGAAAAAAGAACTTGCAGTTGACAAAATACTGACCATCTGCAGAAGAATATGCACACATTTTAACCATTCGTTTAAGGCCCGGAAGGAGCTGAGGCGCAAGCAAAATTAACGTAGTATGCCAGTGAAAGCACTTATCCAGGAGGTGGCAACACGTTGGAACTCAACCTTCTACATGCTTGAGCGTCTGCATGAGCTGTTTCCAGTAGTCAATGAGTATTTCTACAACCTGGGTGGTGATACGACAGAAATGATGCTAGTGGTGGAGCAATGGCAGCTAGTTAAAAGCCTGACAGACATGCTTCGTCCTTTTGAGGCCTTCACGCGTGACGTCAGCAGGGAGGACTGTTCTTTGAGCAAAGCTATCCCATTGTTGCTGAAGCTCGAGCACCAAGTCAAGGTGGTGTCTTCACAATTAAAAGATGCTGGAAAGAATGAAGCATATGAGTTGGCGCAGAGATTATTACAACGCCTAGTTAGCAATAAACGGCTTGTAAATATCAAGAAACAACAGCACTACATTTGTGCTACTATTCTGGATCCACGTTACAAAAAGCCATTGTTTGGCAAAGTAATAATTCCTTTTGAAACATCAGATGTTACAGAGTACAAAGGTTGGCTAGCTCAGTCAGCCATTCGTTTTGAAAGAGAGTGGAAGGAAACTGTACGAGAAGACAGTACTACTAGTGAATCAGCAGACCATCAGGCGTCCCAAAAAAGCACTTCTGCATCTGTGCCTCTGGCAGAAGTGAGTGACTTTTCCACTAAGCTGTTAACCACACCAGCACCGTATCATCTGCACCAGGCCCAGGCGATATGTCTGAAGCGGATTGGCTAAGTGAGCTAGGGTTTCCTTGTCCCAGAAAGGACACAGAAGTGCAAAGTACAGGAATGCGGGAGGACATTCTTTCAATGGTGCAGGCCTATCTGGATGACTCCACAGCGGTCAATATTACTGAGGACCCATTGGCGTATTGACATGGGAAAAGAAAAATATGGCGAGAGCTCACCAACCTGGCTATCAATTACTTGTCTTGCCCACTCGCAAGCGTGTCTTCAGAATGTGTTTTTAGTTCTGCTGGTGGCATTGTGACTTGCAAAAGGTCCCGCCTCTTGCCCGCAAATGTGGAGCGGCTCACCGTGATAAAGATGAACCAGCACTTCATACCACCAGATTACAAAGTACGAGAATGCATGCAGGAAGAAGAGGACACCGACCTACCTGAGGAAAGTTCTCCTCAGTTACCAGAAGTAGAACCGACTGATGAATTAGCAGAGTATGAGGACGAGTTCTGCTTCCCTGACAGCGAGTTCTGAAAATGAGTCAATGACTCATTAACTGTAAATTTAGTCCTCCTTATTCACTTTTATTCCTGTGTGTCTGTCTTTCTTTGTTTAGCAAGTGCTTCATCACATTCACAACAAAACTGTAATCACCCCATCACAAGCAACAACAAGCCCATCAGCAGAAATGTCTTGATTTTGATGCCGCAGCATTCCTCATGTTCACAACAGTTAGTTGACAAGAACTCAGTCCTGGTCGTCTATCCTCCTCCTCCACTCATCCTATCCATTTCCCGTAATGCTGATGCCTGGATTCTGCACAATGAAGAAACTTACGTTGAGTCCCCTAAAGAGGGACTGGAAGTAGTGAGTCCTCATTTAAATACATTTTGCTAAGTGTGACTTTTTTTCCCCGATTTGCATTTTTGGCTGTTTGGGGGTGTCAACTGTCAAACTTGTTTGCGCTTGGGTTTACGGGTCTTGGCTGGGCCATTGCTGGCAAGGTCTATTAAGGGATGAAATTGGCCAGTTGTGGCCCTGCTGCAGAACGCTTTAGGACTCTGTGAATTCCAGGTGGAGCCAGCCCTCAAACACAAGTTACAGGTAAGATAAGCGTTTGGATGGGAGGTAGTATGATGGAGTGTTCGGAGAGGCGAGAGAGTGACAGTGGTTCTAGTAGTAAAGTCCTAGGGCTCTTGAATTAACAAACTCTGTGACAGGCATTTATTTTGGAAAACATTTGGCCTATTGCACGTGAACGTTTAGGCGTTATTATTGCTCGCTTGCCTGTCTTAGGGGTGCTGTCTGTGGGGCTTCTAGGTTTTTGTGGTGTGTGAGCACCGCTGCCACATTTCTAATGTTGATTGCTTTTGTTTTGCAGAAAATCCACGCCGGGAAACTCCAGTTGTGGCCCTGCTGCAGAACGCTTTAGGACTCTGTGAATTCCAGGTGGAGCCAGCCCTCAAACACAAATTACAGGTAAGATAAGCGTTTGGATGGGAGGTAGTATGATGGAGTGTTCGGAGAGGCGAGAGAGTGACAGTGGTTCTAGTAGTAAAGTCCTAGGGCTCTTGAATTAACAAACTCTGTGACAGGCATTTACTTTGGAAAACATTTGGCCTATTGCACGTGAACGTTTAGGCGTTATTATTGCTCGCTTGCCTGTCTTAGGGGTGCTGTCTGTGGGGCTTCTAGGTTTTTGTGGTGTGTGAGCACCGCTGCCACATTTCTAATGTTGATTGCTTTTGTTTTGCAGAAAATCCACGCCGGGAAACTCCAGTTGTGGCCCTGCTGCAGAACGCTTTAGGACTCTGTGAATTCCAGGTGGAGCCAGCCCTCAAACACAAGTTACAGGTAAGATAAGCGTTTGGATGGGAGGTAGTATAATGGAGTGTTCGGAGAGGCGAGAGAGTGACAGTGGTACTAGTAGTAAAGTCCTAGGGCTCTTGAATTAACAAACTCTGTGACAGGCATTTACTTTGGAAAACATTTGGCCTATTGCACGTGAACCAACACGATGACAGTGTTCAGTTAAATGAACTTACTGCAAAACCACCACCCACCAAGCTCAAAAGTAGTAAAAAAACAGGTATGCTCAGATAAAGTTTGAAAAAGTATATTTATATCCCTAACAAAATAATCTCCCGCAAGACCCTCCCTAACCCCAACAAATAAATAGTCCTTCAAAAGTCCCCAAAAAACCCAACTCCCAATTCCCACCCCCCAAAAGTCTCTAAAAAAGGGGCAAGGGACACTCTAGGGATGCAAGCTGTTAAGTTTGGCCTCCAGGGCATCATGCCTTAGGGCCAGGGCATCATACTTCTCTCTGGAGGGTGGCGTGATCTAGGCGGAGGCCCTCCACCACATTCTGATACTCGTTCCATTTCTGGACCTCCGCCTCTAGGTCGGACACTCTGCGGAGTGCACGGCGCAAGCGAGCCTTAACAGTACTGTGAGGTGCAGCTTTTGCTGCTCGGCGGTGGCGTCTTCCAGCACGGCTCCGGTTCGCTGGAGCACTGCGCTTACCGGCAGAACATGGGGTCACGGAGGAGGATGTAGATGTTAGATTTGATGCACTGGAGTGCGTGTCGTCCCCCTCCAGTTCCACCAGCCGCCGATATTCGGCAACAGTTGCTTCCAGCCTCCGTTGCCGGGCCAGTACAGCCAGCATACTCCTCGTCGGTTTGGAGGTTTTAGTATTGCCAACTATATGAAGAAAGAAAGACATAATATGTAACCAATGCTCTTTAAGAATATGATTAACACAAAATAATTCAGCAGGAAGTTGTGTCAACGTACAACTAGCAACTAGCCAGCGCAGTACAAAAATATTCAGGCCAGTATCATGGGCGTCTGCAGGGAGGGGCAAGGGGGGGCGCTTGAATCACCATTTCCCTTCCCACAACTCACTTGTATCCTTGGTTTGATGCTCTTTCATATGAAAGAGATCTGGCAGAAGCCCAGGCGATATGTCTGTTTCCCTCTCTCTCTCTCTCTCTGTCTCCCTCTTTATGTCTCCCTGTGTCTCCCTCTACCTCGCTGTCTCTCTCTCTCTGTCTCCCTCCCTCACCCTCCCTCTGGCTCCTTCCCTCTCTCTCTCTCCTTCTGTCTTACTCTCTCTCTGTCTCTGCCTCTATCTGTCTGTCGGTCCCAGCCTGCTGTAATTACCATATTGTAATTTGTCACTGGGCCACCACTGGATACACATCATATCCTATCTAAGAGTCAGATAGTACCATGATCCAGCTTACCTGTACTCGCCACCGCCACTGTCTCCTTCCTCACAGTCTGAACTTCTTGGTCTGACTCCTCTAGCGCCACCTCCTCCCCAGAGTGATCCTCGGACTCAGAGTCAATGATCACCATCACATCCGAGCTGGCCCCGCCACCAGATGTTCCACCTACAAAGTAGATTTAAGAATGTTAGATTACACCACTCACTAGTATTTGGTCTATGAATGAAAAAATTTGAAAACAACAGAAACATTAAGTGACTGTCTACTCTAGTCTAAAGTAAAAATGTCCCTCCTTCCAGGGAAGGCTGTTGTCTTGTTGCATTTATTTGTCACAATTGTTGAATGCTTGCTTAATTTTAACACACACCATTTTTCTCTGAACAGACAGAAACTGGACTTCTAAGGACAAGAGCAACAGCAACTTCAAACCAGGTGAAAGCTCG
This sequence comes from Lissotriton helveticus, assembly GCF_964261635.1. NCBI lineage: Eukaryota > Metazoa > Chordata > Amphibia > Caudata > Salamandridae > Lissotriton > Lissotriton helveticus. The sequence goes on along the minus strand of NC_136060.1, from coordinate 215,319,004 downwards.
GCTCGACCACAAGAAATGTGTTCCATTACTCATCAACTCAGCACCAAGCACTTTTCCATTTCCAACTAACTTTATTTTAATATATGTGTTTACTTAAACTTTTAATAAAGCTTTTAAACTTGAATAGACTCTGTGGTTTTTGGTCCTCCAGACTAGAGTGACTGAGCGAAAAGTTTTGCAATTTTTGCAAGGAGGAGTCCGTGCCGCTGACACTACCAGGTTTATACAGTGTGCCAAACACTCCACTCTGAAATATTATTACTCTGGTCTTTGGTGTCCATAGTTCGGTTTGTGGAGAATTGTCCCTGCAACAGTAGGATTATTGATTTTGCTCCTATCTAAACACTATTTCGAAAAAATTAAATTAGGAACGCTTGGGCAACAATAGGTCCTCTATATTTAAATGAAAACTTACTGGGGCCAGCAAAGGAGCACTCGCCGCCCTGGCCTGCATCCTCCTCCTTTGGAGCCACTGCATTCGATTTTTCGGTCCGCTTGCCCCTGGGCGGACCTGACGTACAACATGAAAGAATTAACAGAAAACATTGATGATTGCTGCTTGCCGATGTCCTTGTCAACCAAATCAAACATTTAGAAAGAACAAGAACCAACTATTTCATCCAAAATGAGGGCTACAAAGGAAGGACTGCACCTGAGCCTCTACTCTAGGGGCAGATTTACAAGCCCCTTGCAGCTCTTTTGCTCCATTCTTGCGTCAATTTTGTGACGCAGCGCCACAACAAGAGAGGCGCCATGGTGTGGCGTATATTAACAACGTGATGCATATGGGAGATGCATCCCATTCTAAAGCCCTGCACCATTAGGGAGCGTTCCAGCGCAAGGGAGGGCGTTCCTGCGCAGGAACGCATGCTAAAAGTGGCTATGGGGAATATATAAAATTTCAATCAGTCATTTAGGACAATGATGCGTCACTGAAACCCTGCGCCTGCATGAAGCAGACTTACGGCTTGACTCAGCATTGCTGGAGCTGCGCCATCGTTGTAACGCAACTCCATCAATGAGCCGCCTTTACGGCACCGATGCGTAACGCTTCGGTGACGTTTTGGGACCATGGTGTGCAGCATTGTAAATACGGCGCACCATGGGTGGTGCTGGCGTGCCGCACGCTTCAAGCAAGCAGGCATAAAGAATTGACATAGCAGCGTCGCGGAAGTGCCTGCGTTAAATCTTGTAGATTTCACGCAGGCACTTTTGCGAGGCGCACAGCTGCTTGACCGCCCCCCCCCCTTGCGTGGGAACGCACCCATTGTGGCGCAGGCCCAGGCCTTCACGTGGCGCACCTCCTTAGATGGATCACGTTATACATGACTCGCAGGGATGCGCCACGTTTATGTCGCTGTGCGTCAGGTAAGGCAGCGTAAACGTGGAACAAGGGTCTTGTAAATCTGCCCCTTTGTGTCTAGCATTACGCAGTTCTGTAAAATACACTCATACATTACTCAGCCCAATTAAATGAACACAAAATAGAAAACAAATAAGCAGTGGCACCGCCACAGAGAAGGAGAACAGTGCACCTGAAATGCACAGAAGATTTTTAAATATTAATTTACCTCTCTTATCAATGTAATCAGCAGCATTATTGCTCTTTGTAAAAAAATTAAAGCAAACATTTGCAATATAACCCAGTCACACAGAGCAAGAGAAAAAACAGAGTAGTGAGTGATGAAAAAATTGCTACTACTACTCACCAAGCCCGGGGACCTCCACTCCCAGCACGTCTAGCAGGTCACGCTCTCGGTCCAGGATATCGGTCCAGCGGTGGGTGACTTGATTGTAGGTGCGCTGGACCCCCGTGATCTTAAAAAGGGCCCGGCACACCTGCCCCCACCGCTTCCGTCGCTCCTGGCTGTTGGTGTAACCAGCAGCGATCCTGCCGCCTGCCGCGATGGTCCTGGGGAGACGGCGCTGCACATAAAAAACAAGTGCGCCCACCTCCTCAGGGCTGAAGATCTCCCGGGGCACCACCATTTCCGCCCTCAAGCGACCACACGGGAGCCGGGCACGGGCTGCGGTGCCCGTCTTGGGCAGCTTGACAGCTGTCTTGACCATGTTCTGGGCAGGTGTTAGCAGTAAAGAAGAGACAAAATGAAAAAGAATAAGAGTAGGGAAGAAGGAAATAAAAGTTTAAAAAAGTAGTTGAAAAGTAAACAAAAGTAGCCTAAAACACAAAAATATAGATCTAGAAAAATAGAGGGATAGAAAATAAGTTAAATAGATCAAAAAAATATTAAAACAAGCAAAGGATGGCAGAGATATACAGAGGATAGAAACACCATACCCAGACACATAGGAATGAATGAAAAACAAGATGGCGGCCCGATCACATGCGCGTAAGTAAGTTCGCACGCGATTTCTCTCGCGAACTCGTGCGAACTTGCATTCGCAAGGCGCTCATTGCGCGAGATTACACATAGCGGGCGGAAACGGAAATACGTCACGCAAACAAAATGGCGGCGCCCATACTCAACCTTGGGGTAACTCGCACGAGTTCGCGGCTTCCGCGGTCGAGTTCGCACGACGCCGCGCCTCGCGAATAGGGCGAAATTACCGAAAAACGAGTTTTGCAAAAGCAAAACCAACGAGCAGGTGCAAAAGTTCGAGCTCATCATTTGTAACCATTTACCTGTAGTGCTTCCTGAAGGGGCCCTCCAGAATCCGGTTGCCTACTTGCAACTATTGTGTGACCCTGCTCTGACAGTCACAGAATAGTTACAAGTATGCCATTGCATCCTGTTATTGCAACAAAAAGGAAAGGGAGCAGACAAGCAGGTGCCAGCCTTCATTAATGTCAGTTGGGGCAGGGCAGGTGGTGTTGTTTGCAAAACTTAGTGCAGGTGTGCTTGGCTTTGCCACAATAATGTACACTCACTAGTCAATCAGAGGGTGCTGTGATGATACCGAGGGTGGCATGGGTGTGCCAGCCAGAGGGTGGCATGGGTGAACCAGAGTGCCAGTGTTGACAGAGGATGGCAGTGCTTTGCTTTGCCCCAATAATGTACACTGGTGAACCAGAGGGTGCTGTGATGAAACAGAGGGTGACATGGGTGAGCCAGAGGGTGGCATGGGTGACCAAAGAGAGTGCCAGTGGTGACAGAGGGTGGCAGTGATGAAGAAAGCCTTGCAAACAGGCTGGGCACGTAGAAACAACAAGTTCGCAAAACTGGCGACCCGACAAGTAAGTTCGCAATTTGCGAAATTGTACAAAACCCTCGCGAACTTGCAGAAACCCGTGCGAACACACCCCCCCCAAAAAAATACGCCAATCCGCGAGAATTCGCGGATTTTGCGTATTTTCGCAATCCGCAAATATGCAAATACGCAAATTCGCGGATTGCGAATCCGCAAAATCCGCCCATGCTTACCCTTTTCCCAAAAACACAAAACTGACCCTGAACCCTAAAAATACCCCTCTACCCAAAAACTGAAAACTGACCCTGAACCCTAAAAATACCCCTTTACCCAAAAACTGAAAACTGACCCTGAACCCTAAAAATACCCCTTTACCTAAAAACTGAAAACTGACCCTGAACCCTTAAAATACCCCTTTACCCAAAAACTGAAAACTGACCCTGAACCCTAAAAATACCCCTTTACACAAAAACTGACCCTGAACCCTAAAAATACCCCTCTACCCAAAAACTGAAAACTGACCCTGAACCCTAAAAATACCCCTTTACCCAAAAACTGAAAACTGACCCTGAACCCTAAAAATACCCCTTTACCTAAAAACTGAAAACTGACCCTGAACCCTAAAAATACCCCTTTACCCAAAAACTGAAAACTGACCCTGAACCCTAAAAATACCCCTTCACCCAAAAACTGAAAACTGACCCTGAACTATAAAAATACCCCTTTACCCAAAAACTGAAAACTGATCCTGAACCCTAAAAAATACCCCTTTACCCAAAAACGTAAAACTCACCCTGAACCCTAAAAATACCCCTTTACCCAAAAACTGAAAACTGACCCTGAACCCTAAAAATACCCCTTTACCCAAAAACTGAAAACTGACCCTGAACCCTAAAAATACCCCTTTACCCAAAAACTGAAAACTGACCCTGAACCCTAAAAATACCCCTTTACCCAAAAACTGAAAACTGACCCTGAACTCTAAAAATTCCCCTTTACCCAAAAACTGAACACTGACCCTGAACCCTAAAAATACCCCTTTACCCAAAAACGTAAAACTCACCCTGAACCCTAAAAATACCCCTTTACCCAAAAACTGAAAACTGCCCCTGAACCCTAAAAATACCCCTTTACCCAAAAACTGGAAACGGACCCTGAACCCTAAAAATACCCCTTTTCCCAAAAACACAAAACTGACCCTGAACCCTAAAAATACCCCTTTACCCTAAAAGCCAAAACTGACCCTGAACCCTAAAAATATCCCTTAAAAAACCCCAAACATATTACATTTTAAATATAATTATATACTTACCAATACTTAGGTTGTAATGATATGCGTTGTAAAGGTACCTACGTTGTAAAAACATGCCTTGTAAATACATGCATTGTAATGGTTTTTGCATTGTAAAAGTTTGGTTGTAATGGTAGTAAGTTGTAAAAGTTGCGTTGTAAAGGTTGTATACCAATATAAACATTACCAAACACTATCATACACTCTTATCGGATTACTTTAAATCACATTTCACTAATTTTAACATTGGAATAAATATTTACCATTAAAATAAAACACATATAATACATTTGGTAATAAAAATCGAAAACAATTATTGATGCTACTAACTCTTTACAAAATAACGGCTTTCAAATTCAAACTAATGTTGTCAGCCAATGAATTTAAATTATATTTAATTGAACCAATGAAATATAACCATTAATTAACTCACTACTATAAATACAATTACAAACTTAACTTAAATGACCTTTTTTTGGCCAAACTTGGAGGGAAACGGTTACCTTGCTGAAAAGAAGAGAATACACACCTACTACAACGACTACAACACAGCATACTACAACTCAAGTAAGTCAAGTCCCATTTCATTTATCATACAAAGCTGTCGAAAAGTTGCTACACTTCCTAAACTAAAAACATGGTTTTTATATTTGTTTAAATATAACTACAACATCCTATCAACAACCACCACAAGATAATAATTAAATGAAATTATGAACTGCCTTATCCATGTCTACTTAGAAAGCTTTTAAATAATTTTAAAAAGTTGCAAAGTAAAGTTGCAAAAGACTTGATATGTTATTACCTACTAATATATCCTAAAACAATAAATAACACAAATTAACTTTCTTTTACAGAATATACAAACTTCATCTACCAATCTACAACTAAACTAACAACATCTTCTACTAGATTAAGTAAGTATACCCACTGTGTCTATTAAGAATCAGAAAGACAAAATAAACAACTATAAAACTAAATCATTTTTTTGTACTATTCTTTACCACAACTACAGAACATTAAAGAGTGAAAATCTACATATAAGAACAGAAAACATAAAATTAGCAGGAAAACAACATTGTAAGTATGTTTTTGCACTTTTTCCTTTTAACGTACACATCTCAAGAAATGTTTTTCACTTTTACTAAAAAAATATATATATATGTCTTCACAGATCTACCTTAGACATGGCAACAGGAGCTACTTTTATTACTTCTCAAAAAGGGAAAATAATGCTGAGCTACATGGGTTACACCTACACCCAAGAAAGAATAAAAGGGAATAAAACTTACTGGAAATGTAGTAAATATTACTCAACTGCATGCTATGGTAGAGCAAAGACTGTTGATAACAATGTTGTAAATGTACATGAGCATAACCACCCACCCAATGTAACAGAAGTCGAAGTAAGAGAAGCACTAGAGACATTGAGAGAAGCTAGTACAGGCTCACAAGAAACAAGCACCACTATTTTGAAAAATGTTTTAAGCAAGGTGCCAGAACATGTCACAGGACAGTTACCTTCAATACCCAACTTGAAAAGATTAATTGCTAAAACAAAACGAGATTCTGATCCAACTCCACCAGCACCTGAAACTTTTCAAGACATTAAAATATATCCTGAATATACTATTACACACAATGAAGATAAATTCTTAATGTATGATAACCACAGTCATGATAAAAGAATTTTACTTTTTGCAAAAAATAGCAATTTGCAAAAACTAAAATCGTGTGAAACCTGGATGATGGACGGAACTTTTAAAGTATGTCCCAAACCTTTCTATCAACTTTACACCATCCATGGTGAATACCAAGAAACAAATATCCCTTTAATTTATACACTGCTGCCAAATAAAACAAATGCTACCTACGTAGAAATTTTAACAACTATCAAAGATTTTACTGATAATTACTATCCACAAAGAATAATAATAGACTTTGAAATAGCCATGATTCAAGCTATACTTAAAATATATCCTCACACATCTATACAAGGGTGTTATTATCACTACAACCAAAGTATATGGAGGCACTTACAAAAATCTACTTTAAGCATTGAATATTCAACAAACAGTAACTTTGCTTATCAGATTAAAAAAGTTAATTGCATTGGCATTTGTACCAACAACCGAAGTTGCTAACTATTACAATTTACTACTTGACAGCCCTTTCTACCGCACCAATGAGAACAAATTAACTCCCTACTTAGACTATTTTGAAGATACCTGGGTGGGAAGATTACAACGTTCTGGCCACCGCAGACAACCTAAATTCCAAATTCCATGGTGGAATGTGTATGCTAGTACTATGGCACAGAAAGCCAAAACTAACAACGCGGTCGAAGGATGGCATAATGCCTTCCAAGCCACAATAGGAAGAACACAACCCACACTTCATAAACTAATCCAAAGCATCAAAAAAGAGCAAAGCTACCAAGAACTAAGAATAGAGAAATCTCTATCTAAAATCGGCCCTAAAGTAAGTAAACAAACATTAAATATGTACGAATACCTACAGCAAAAAATAAGAATGTACCCAAGTATCGAAGGTCTTGAATACTTAGAACTGATAGCCAAATCTATCCTTTAACAAGCAACACATAAAAACATTTCAAACAATAAATAAAACAATTTTTTTTTTAATGTAGTTAAATTATGTCATGTAAAAATAAATGTGATCTATTATTACAAGACATAATAAAACGACATTTAAAAAAATTGCACAATATAGCACAGTCCACCCCAAACAAAAATATAATAATAACTTAAAACTGTTCTGCACCTGTAGAATGTGTTCCAAGAAAATGGTTTCAAGACGATTAGAAACAAAATCAATCCACATGTTTTAAAAAAATCCCCCAAAAATGCCAAATATACAACTGTTTTATAAGGGTCCCACGTAGCAATACTCTGGAGAACGGAACCATAAAAAACCCGAAAAATATCACGATAAAAACGCTCCAAAATCCCGAAAAATCAAGAAATGTAGTGAAACATTAACCTGTATTTTACAAAAAATACGAGATAAAATCCATCTGCTCACCAAAACAAACACCTGTAAATAAATAATAGAAACAAAACCCACCCACAATAAATACGAAAGCCAGAAAGCCTAAACATAACATATAAAACATAGGAAAACACCTGAACTAATTCATTTACACAATACATAAACCTTAATTTCATAAGAAATATCTAAGAAAGTACGTTATCAATAACGACCTTAAATAACACGTATTTTTCACATAAACTGTAAAGTGCAACACATAGCAACACGTACACACTACAACTAGCTCTATAATGTATTAAAATGTAGTTAAAATTAATGTAAAATAAACTTACATTCACCAACACGAAGCAGCTCCCAACCGCGAGGTTCCGTTTTCTGAAATGACCCAAACAACGATGTAGATAGACTACAAAGTGAAGTTCAAAAATCAAAATGGCTGCACAATAAAAATAAAATAGGACAAAATCCCCATTATTAAAAATAAACAATAGAGATGAATAGCAATTTATTTTCCATGTTTTGTAATAATTTACTTATTGTTTGTAAATAAACATATGAATAATGTAAAATATACAATAATAAATATAATATATTTATATATTAATTAATTATTGTATATTAAAAATATGTTTTTGATTGTTAAAAAATATTTTTTATATGTATAAAACTGAGCACTATTTTATGTACATACTTTAGAAAAATACAATTACATGTCAATTAATTAACATATTAAATTTAAAAAAAGAAAATGTAAAATTTAATATACTAATTAATGTAATATAACAATGTATATATGACTAAAATTGCAATGTAAAATGTAAACAAATAATTGAAAAAGGTGTAGTAAAATTATGTAAATGTTTGCATCAACAAATGAAAGTATGAATAAAAAAAATGTGTACAAAACTATATTACTATTGTACTTAATAAATGTTGACACTTGTGATATGTATGTAAAAATGTAGAAAATATTCATATTTTGTTTATTTATAAAAATAATATTACAACATTATATATAATAATAATTATATATAAAAAAAAATTAAATTATTTTTTTATAAATAAAAAAATATAAAACATAACTCATAGAAAATACTTAACAGTAAGCAACAATAATAACTATTTTAACTCCAATCATACATAAGTCAGATAAAGTGCTGGACAGGAAACCATAATAAATAACTATTCTAACTCCAATCCTACATTAGTCAGGGAAACTGCTGGACAGTAAACCATAATATTTGTGATATTATAACACATAAACATCACTTTATATATATTAATAACAACTCGTATCTATTATACTACAAAATAGACTATTAAATTACAATCACAAAATATGTTTTTTTGAACATAACAATAACACATTTTTTAAACGAAAAATTAAATTTCAAATTTCGAATTTTTTATAAATATTTACATAATTTTCACAATTTTATAATTTTTAACCCAATCTTTGTTATTTATTTTTTCGAATCATTCTTAGCATATATTATAAGAAATACACAAACATAAAATATTACACACTTCACTTAATTTAATATAATTTAAAAATTAAATTTCTAATTTCAAATTTCAAATTTCAAAATTAAATATAGAAATTTCAAATTTCGAATTTTTGTAAACATTTTACATAATTTTCACAATTTTATAATTTTTAACCCAAACGTTGTTTTTGTGTTTTTCGAATCATTCTTAGCATATATTATACCAAATACACAAACATAAAATATTACACACTTGACTTATTTTAATATAATTTAAAAATCAATTTTCTAAATTCAAATTTCAAATTCCAAATGTAAATATTGAAATTTCAAATTTAGTATTTTTTATAGCAATTGAATTTTTTATTAAACACTATATAAATAAAACCCACACTTAATTACAAAATTATTATATAATACATTCAATTTCAATTAAATATAATATATTTTCGTATTTCAATTTATAATTTTTTTTAATTAAATTTAAATTTAATGAAACATATTTTAATATACTACCCACCCTTATCCCCTATATCACCAACAACCCGCTACTAAATCTTTTTAAAAACCCATTAAATAAATAATTCTGTTATTTAATTAAATTTCAAATTTCGCCATTCAAAAAAAAAAAAAAAATCTAATTTTTTACCATTCTATACATATTATTTACACTACTTTTTTCAATTACTACCCACCCTTATCCCCTATAATACCAATAACCCGCTCCTAAAATATTTACAAACATTTAATTTTTTTTTACATTTTGATCCCTATAATAATAAAAATAGACATTTAATTAATAATATTTAAACATAAAACACATTTTTCTACACTTATATAACACATTCAATTATTTTGTCGATATTATATTCAACGATATTTCTCTAAACGATATTCTATACAACGATATTTTATTTTGACGATATTTTTGTCATTATACAAAATCGATATTTACAACAACGATATTTACTTCAACGAAATGTTTTAAATTCGATATTCTTACCTCGATATTTATGCTAGTCGATATTATCCCGTCGATATTCCTGCTTTATACCGCATATTTCAGCCAATCAGGAATCCCATTTCTAACAAATGGTAACTATGGGCCCGATTCACAGAGCTAACTTCCTACACTTACTACCATTTTGGTATTCACAGAAGGCACTTACTCATTTTGGTATTCACAGAAGGCACTTACTCATTTCAGTATTTACAGAAGTTAGGAGTTCTAAAGTTAGGACTCCTGAATGCCTTCTGTGAATACCGAAAGTCTTAAAGTTAGGATTTTTCTCAGTTTAGGAGTAGAAAAGTTAGGACTCCTAACTTTAGTACTGCTATCTACTCTTCTGTTCTTCACTGTTGTCTGCATAATTGTTGTGCATACTATGGAGTGAGGAGGGACTACCCTCTCTCTCTTGCACTGCACAACGGGGATGCAAGTTATGGTTAGCCCTGCTAACTATAACTGGTGAATTTCTGGAGTTTTTGAATGAAAAATGCTAATGATGTCACTGTCAATCTTTTTATCATCCCTGCCAGTTCAAGAAAAGACTAAAAACACTGTTGTTTATTTAATCGATAATCCCTCTCAGTTCCTTATTGTTTTTTACACTGGCTTTTCGCGCCGGATACTCATGAGCAGCTGCGCGCGTTATACATCATTGTAACATAACACAACATAATTATAACGTTAATTTAACCTTTAATTTGTTCAGGGAATTTCTTGTTTTTTAAATGTAAAGTAATATGTAATTACCGTATGTAAATGCCTTTGGCTGTGTGAAGCATAGTGTTGTCAGCTGGACGTGCTGAGGCTTACCTGCCTGGCGGTGTTTTTAAAAATTGTTTGTTTGCATCCTCTTGCTTGTGATTTCGAGCGGATTACAAGTTTGTTGCTATTTTATTCACTTCTTGCTGCCCAGAGCCTCTAGACTCCCCGGTCCACCACGAGCAGAGCTTGATTGCTGTGGAGGGAGCCTATTGGCTGAGCCAGCGCCAGTAATTTTTCCTGCTTCCGGTAAGAGGGAGTGAGTGTTCTAGCGCTCCAGCCTTCCTCCCTTTAAAACCGGATGCTTGGGGTAACGTGCAGCGGATGCGTGCAACTGGCGCGCCAAAGGCAAGCTCGTCTGCGCCCGTCCGCGCCCGAAGGGGACCAGGGGCCATGCACTCTGCCCGTTTTTCCCAGACCTACACAGCGGGAGAGCTAACATCCCTCCAAGGTAATGAGTCCATCTCCAAACATCGTTTCTGCACCCTTGAGAATAACGGAATATTGCAACCGAATTACTCTTCCTCGCCCCCTCTTATGGGTCCCGCTCTCGCCACTCCCGTCACTGTCCCCGAGAATCCCCAATCTACTCATTCTCTCAGCTGTCATAGTAATGACCATGGCCATCTTTCTATCTGGTACCTGAACATCCGCTTGCTGGTTAAACACCAGCTTGAGATTTTCTATCTCTTAGATACCGTTAAACCAGATATACTGCTGTTATCCGAAACTTGGCTCACAGCCGAGTCTACCCCAGATATCTTGGCCGCCATCCCTGACAACTATTACATTCTCCAGGCAAATAGGCCTCAGGGGAAAGCGGTGGGGCGGAGTTGCTGCCATTATTTCCCATACCCATAAAGCCAATTCCATCACGATGTCTTTAATCCCCTCGGTTGACTTTCAACTATTCAAACTCGATTCCGACAGTCTTCGCCTAAAATGTGCCCTTCTCTATCGGCCACCCGGCCAGCTAACGAATTTTCTCCATCTATTCGGCAGTATGGGAGCCGAGTTGGCGATAAATCACGCGAAAATTCTTATTATAGGGGATTTCAATTATTGGACCCATGCTCTGCACGAAAGTGCACCCTCAATGGAGTTTACGGAGCTGTTAAATGGTCTTAACTTCACTCAGCACAACAATAGAGCTACCCATACCAAGGGTTATATCTTGGACCAGGTTTTGTCGCTAAATCTGGATGTGATAAATCTTCAGATATCCCCATGTGCCTGGTCGGATCACTTTTTTATTTCCTTTTCTCTACCTAAAATTGTTGTCACTAGGGGCCAGATGTAGGTAAATCATATTTACCGATTCTTAAATACCGAATTTTACCGATTCGGTATTTCAGAATCGGTAAATATGAAGGGGTGAGATGTAGGTAATTTTTTAACTTGGAATACCGAATCGGGCTGTGAAGCCCATAGGAATCAATGGGAAATAGCAATGGGAATTACCGAATGTTGCAAGGGTGCAGGGGGTGTCACTTTGACACCCTCTAGCACCCCGAATTCAGGCACGTGTGACATGTGGCACACAGACATGCCCTAGGGACAGGTCTGTGTGTCACATGGCATAGGTGTACATGCACACATGTGCATGCACACCTGGATTCGGTATTTTACCACCCAATTGAATTGGGTGGTAAAATACCGATTCTGTATGGGCTTTTAGATTTAGATTTACATTTAGATTTACCGAATCGGTAAAATTACCGATGCGGTTTTTTACAGATTCGGTAAATTTGGCCGTTACCAACCGGTATTTAGGCTCCTACATCTGGCCCTATATCTTGTACATCTGATCCCCTCGCGATCCGGAATTGGGGTCGAGTTGATATCTCCTCTCTCTGTCTCTCTTTGGCCGTATCTACCCCAAGCTCATTCGAGCCCTCCGGCTCACCATTCTCAGTCCACGCCCAGGCTGAAAACATCAACGCTTGGTTGGCCGAGGCCAGGGCCACTTTTGCCCCTCTGAAAACACACAAAAATAAACGGCCTCGTGATGCCCAGCTCTGGTTCACCCAGGACTTGAAAGATAGGAAACTCGCCTTTCGACAAACCGAGCGTAAGTGGAGAGAGGACTATTGTCCTTTAAAGAAATCCATTGTTCTTACTGCCTTAAAAGATTACAAATCTGCCATTCTTGGGGCAAAAAAATAATACTTCTCCGCTAAAATCTAGAATTCCTCCAACAAATCCAAAGATATTTATTCTATAGTTAATGAATTAGCAAAACCCGACCGTGTGACCATCATACCTTTGTCATCACAGTCCCTCCGTGACTCCCTTAATAGTTATATTTTTGACAAGTTAATCAAAATTAAAACTAGCATTCCCAAGACCATCTCAAACCTTGATTTTGGTAGCGCTCCTGGGAATTCCTTGTCCCTCCTAAATTTCCCTCTGATCACTAAAGAGATGTTTTTCTCTCTTCTTGGTAAAGTTCGATCTGGTTTACCTCTGGACAGCTGCCCCCCCCACATCTCTCGTAAGATTTTTCTCAATCTTCCAGGCGCACCACTCTCCTTACTCAACAACTCTCTTTCTTCGGGGGTTGTTCCTAATGCCTTTAAATCAGCAGTGGTCTCTCCCATCCTCAAAAAACCAGGTGCGGACCCTGTGGTCCTGAGTAACTTCTGCCCAATATCGTTGCTCCCTTTTCTGGGCAAAGTCTTAGAGGCCTTTGTAGCTAACTGCCTCAGCACCTTTGTGAAAAGCTCTCAGGTCTTAGTTCCCCATGAAGCAGGATTTAGACCTCAACACTCTACTGAGTCTATTATTTTGGCGGTTCATGATGAACTCAGAAAGGGGGCTGACCAAAACATCTCACAGGCCCTGGTGCTCCTGGATTTGTCGGCAGCGTTCGACACCGTTGACCATGCCATCCTCCTCGAACGGGTCGAGTATGCCAGCATTCGGGGCACCCCGTTGGGATGGCTTGCATCATTTCTACAAGATCGAAAGCAAGCGGTCCGCCTCTCTACCTTCATGTCTAAGGCTAAAGTCCTTCCGTGTGGGGTCCCCCAGGGCTCTTCCCTTTCCCCATTATTATTTAACCTGTACATTTTTCATTTAATCTCAGAGCTTCAGAAAAGACCAGTGGTCATCTTTAATTATGCGGATGACCTACAGCTCATCTTCAATATTGACTCCTCCCCCGCCTCTATAGAGAATGTTCAGTCGACTATGATGTTCATCAGTAGTTGGATGAATGCCAATCAGCTCAAGCTTAATCCTGATAAGACCGAGCTGGTCCCCACGGGGCCCCCAGGCAATCCCTGGAACTCTAATTTTTGGCCACGCTCCCTGGGCGGTCAACTCAGTTAAGAGCTTAGGAGTCACCATCAGTAAGGATCTCTCCATGGGACCCCAAATTAAATCAGTGTTGTCGGCCTGTTTTTTCCACCTTCGTCGTATCAGGAAAATTAGCAGATTCCTCTCCCATGATGCCCTGGTCCAAGTCACTCTGGAATTGGTTATATCCTGGATTGACTACGCAAACTCATTGTACAACGGTATACCCGCTTACCAATCCCGTCAACTCCAACTTATTCAGAACCAAGCAGCGAGACTCATCTTCGGACAGCCAAAGTCTAGTCATACTAAGCCCCTTATTAAGAGCCTTCACTGGCTCCCTGTGGCCCAGCACAGCCTTTTTAAAGTAGGCTGTCTGATTCACAAGGCCCTCTCTCTTCAAGGTCCGGCTTTTATAGCCTCTCGTATCCATCGTTATATTACGTCTCGGGCCCTCCGGTCCTCAGGTTCAAACCTTTTGTCTACCAGCTCCTTCAAGTGTAAGAAGAATGGGGGATTGAGATTTGCCTCGCAAGCCACATGCCTTTGGAATGCTCTTCCCCTCGATCTCCGTCTTACCTCCTCCTACTCTCTATTCAGGAGGGCGTTGAAGACTTGGCTATTCTCCCAAGCATACAATTAATTTTCTCCCCCTCTCTGCTGTGTCCTCTACGTCCTCGTAAGCGCCAAGAAACCGTCGGTGTACGTGCGCTGTATAAGTACTTTTTATCATCATATCAGCAGGGCCTGGCCTGTGGCCAGGCCATGTAGCCACCCCCTCTGTGATCACGCACTTTAGCCATGTGCAGTGGGGGATTGGCCAAATGTAGCTAATTAAACACTGTGCAGTGACTTCAGTGGTAGACAACATGGGGTTAGCCAGGGGCCTGTAGCCAACCTACCTGTTTACAGCCAACCCTATGTTGCGCTCTGCGGGACCAAATCCTCTGGGGACGGGAATTCAGTTGAGGGAGCGGAGGTACATGGCCCATCCCTTAGCCAATTTCAGTGGCGGTGGCCCCATTCACCTTGGCCCGACATTCTTTTGAGGGGGAGGGAGGCTTGCAAGACCCCCCTGCCCAAGCCAATGTTGGCCTCTGTGTCCCCATCCCCCAAGGCCTGGCGATCTTTTGAGTGGGAAGGGGCACATGGCCACGTCCCTGGGCCAAATTTGACTACGCAGACTTCAACCTCTGGGGCCCTGACACTTAGTGGTCGGTTCCCTGGTGCCCAACCAGGGTACCCACCATAGTCTTGTCGAGGGCAACCTGGGGAGCTGTAAGGCACCCATGGCCTGAGACGGCTCCTGCATACAGCGGGAGGAAGAATTTATCCTGCCAGCAAGGACCAACTCCTAATGGTGGTCCATTAAGGGGCAAGCAATCTTTTAATATGTTTCTCTGCCCCCTGCAGTGCAAGCAGGAAAACAGATCAAAGTTAATTCCCAGCAGGCAAAAGCATCTGTTTGCTTCTTCTTGGGCAGAGATTCAACAATTCTTACACCAAGCAGGTGCAAGCACAGGGTTTCCCTCCCATGTTGGTGCAGGCAAGGAATCCGCTGTCTCCTGGGGGTGGACTTCCTGGGACATAGCATCTAAGCCGGCTCCGGGGAATGGACTCACAGTGCCATGAATTGCTCCCCCTTGCCCTTAAAGTATTCAGACCAGGGAGTGTGTAAAAATGTTCTTTGCATCTGTATTTTTGACTTCTCACATCTATGAGATTGAAACCAAACAACTTGTTTTCGCAAGCCCTTGTCAGCACCATCTTTTGGTGTTGCACATGTCACATACTGTTGTATAAAAGTCAAGAGAGACTCATCAGTGTCTGAACCAAATTTTGGTGCATCTTTTACCCATAACGTAACATGTTTATTTGTAAAGCAAACATTCACCCATGGTATCTTGGTGCTGAATGACAGATGTTCATTCTTATCCAACTCATTTGTATTCATGTTATCGAACTAAGTTGGACGAAAGGCATAGCAGCACATGAATATTTGAAACACCTCTAGCATGTTAATCTTTCGGGAAAAAAAGAACAGTTACTTCGCAAATAGAAGGATTAATTTTGTTGCAGATAAAATACATCATGGCTTGAAACCTGTGGTTAAATTATCTGCAAATGTTTGCAGGGTCCAATGAGCAGAGTTCTCCTGTTGTCTTCAGTTTTATGTTCCTGAACCAGAAACAAGCATCCTGGAACCGGGTTCAGAGTATTACTCCTCATCAGCCAGGTCTCAGGATGCTTGTTTTTGATCCATGGAGGACTTGGCTTGGCAGTTCAGTTTGGACTGTTCCTATGTGGAACAGGGTCAAGACTGATTTGCATATGGCTGGGTCTAAACTGGGGTGGCATGGTGAGGAAAAGACAGATGGATTTAACCAAAGATCTCTTGACTGAGGGTGTATGTTGATTTGCTCTGCATTCGTCCATCATCTGTGTGTCTTTCACTTTCTAAGAGTGGCATTTTTAAACACACAACTTAAAAACCAAATTCACTAAAAAAGTATGTTTAGATTCTGGGTTCAAGCATCCCAAACTCTAAATCTCTATCTCTTCCAAATTGAAAGTGACACTTGGAAAATGTTACAACGTAGCATCAAAGATAACATATAGGAGAGATGGTCCTTTCAACAGTAAAAGCTGAAATTGGCAGTATTTCACTATCAGGATATGTAAAACTCACCAGCCCATGTCCCACCGTTCACATACACTGCACCCTGCCCACCTTAAGCCTACCTTAGTGGAGCCTTAAATGTAGAAAAATGGAAGGTTTGGGCCTGGCAAGTGTAGGCACTTTGCATGTCGACATGGCAGTTTAAAATTGCACTCACAGACAATGCAGAGGTAGGCCTGAGACATGTTTGCCGGGCTACACATGTGTGTGGGACAATC
Source organism: Lissotriton helveticus (assembly GCF_964261635.1). Classification (NCBI taxonomy): domain Eukaryota; kingdom Metazoa; phylum Chordata; class Amphibia; order Caudata; family Salamandridae; genus Lissotriton; species Lissotriton helveticus. The sequence continues at coordinate 215,302,098 of NC_136060.1, read as the reverse complement.
AGGGCTGCAGGCCCACTAGTAGCATTTAAATACCAGGCCCTGGGCACACCCAGTGCCCTCTGTTAGGGTCTTACCAGTAAATCAAATATGCCAATCATGGACCACATATCAGCATTACTAAACCACCCCTAACAACAGCAAGGAGCTTTTCAATATCACTAGGAGTTTTCCATTTCAGCGGCCAGCGAAAACAAAATCACACCTTCACAAGAGCTGTGCGACAACCTCACCTACTTCTTCCAGAGCAAGATTGCAACCATTTAAAAAAAACTTAAACCCCAGCACTCACCCACAGACTTTCTCAACAGATTTTCCCACCCCAAAACCAACACCAATCACAGTGAGATGACCTGAAACCATCTCTCTACCCAATTCTATCCACTTGGGAGCTCCCACAGATTCATTCCCATACCACATCTTCAAACTTGGAAAACAAAGGATCGACCAAGATCTCACGACTCTGCTCAACACCTTAATCACCACTGCAGTATTTCCAGATGCCTGGACACACACACAAAGTCACACCTCTTCTCAAAAAACCCTACGCAACCCCAGCAAACTCTAAAACTACTAGCCAATCTCCCTGCTCCCATTCCTGGCCAAGGTACTGGAAAAAGCAATCAACATGCCTAAATCAACTACTTAACTTCCACCAGCCATCAAGAAATGTATGATCCACCTCCCTTGCACTTGCCCACACTTGTCAAATCCATCAAAATGACAACTAACAAATACCTGGTACAGCTTTCTTATACAGCTCCGGACTATCTCTTCTCGACTGGATTTCCGAATAGCACTTGATGACCTGGCAGTTTGAATGAGCCTCTTGGCAACTGCAAGCACCTAGATACAGGGTGATTACCAATGCTCTGTTAATCCAGTTTGATTTGATTTGATTGAAAGAACAAATATACCTGTTTCTCAAAAGATGTTGACTCTAATGAAAATGGATGTAACAGCTTAAATCAGGCAGTATTGAAATGTGACAAAATAAATACCAATTTGAAAATTAAATAATACATTATTTGTATGTCTCAACGTTGGTACATGATCAAGAGAAGCTCATTATCATCATAGCTGTTTTAGGAACCCTCTTGAAAACTAGTGTTTCTAAAGGTCAGAATGAAGTTGCCAAAAAATAATATCAACCACTGAACCAGTGTTCCCTTGATTTAATGTAAGTGAATAATTATTGAAACTATCCAAATGTACTGACAAACTGGAGGAATAAATAACCACAATCTCAAATTGTTGATAACAGAAATAGCATTGTTCATTACCACTCAAATATACAAAAGCCCCCTCAAAAAAAGTATCAACAAGATACCCATGATGACAACCATGATGGTGTGTGTTCTTGGGTAAATAACTAAGCAATCACAGAGAAAGACAAAAAGAGTACAAAAAGCATAGCATTAGTAGAACAAGAAATGATTACTCCAAATACAAAGGACAGCATGAATATCCACAATCAATGTACAATGTGATGAACAACAAATACCATGCCTACAAGTTAATTGTTTAGAGTTTTGCCCAAAAATAAAAGAAAAATTAGGCAAAAACAGAACATAGATGCAAACAAGAATATTAACAGAAACTAAATCATACATTTATCCAATGATACTGTAATTAAGGATGAGCAATAACTAGCACCTCACTGACATGAAACATATTTTTTACAGCATTAGACATACTGGAATGTATATAAAAAGTAAGACTAAAATATTTTTCAGGCCTCTCAATAACAGTAGCTCTACTGAAGCTAGTGTAACAATTTTTCATCTTAAGTTTATGTTTCATCTTAAAAGATATAAAGCTAGATGTGTTATAAGAGATTGTTGTGAACGTATCTAGGACCCTATTTAGATATTTAGATATTCCCGATTTATGCCCTTATGTGGTTATAACATATCATATCCTTATAAAGGCATAAGAATCATATCCATATTTAGTCATAGCCAATGCAGTCCAAATACGGCAAGGTTACTCCCATAGACTCCTAGAAAGTACAACGCGTTCTTTAAACAAACCAAGCCTCCAGCAGCCCGGGAATTCTCCCCTGCTTTTGTTTTGAGTTGTCCAAGAACTCCTGGAGTTCTGAAAGAACTGTAAGTTCTTAGTGACGTCTTATGTCCAACCTTACGTCAAACTCGGCACCTTCCAGGTATAAATATACCAACAGCTGCCCTAGCAAACACACAGTGGTTTTTGAGCAGATCGACTATAAACTTGCCCGACGCCCTGCTGTGGCAAGAGCCGAAGGAAGCAGACCCTCCCATTGACGCACTGAGAGAGACGCTGTCTTTTCTCCTGCTGAGAAATCCAGCCCCAGTGTTTCCAGTCACCCTTGCGGGTTGGTGGGAGATCGAGTCCTGAGAACGAGATACAAGACCTCCTTCATTCTCTAATCCAAGGTACGGAGCAGATTAGATCCTTAGAGAATTCTTGATTCAGATTCTTGGCAAAACTATCTTCACTTAAACTGCAGCTCATATACTCCTTCCCACGTACTAGGCTTAGGTTAGGTACACAGGGGTAGGCGTATCTTAGAAGCACCAGTTGAGTACGTTTAGTCATGGTTTTATATATGTATATATTTTATCTATTTTAAACACGGTATGGCTTAGAAACTGTACCATGCTTTTACAGTATTATTTCATAATACTCCTTTTACTGTACGCACTTTACTTTATAACAAGTATTGCAATTGTGGCAACTCACTTCTCTTGCATGAGAAAGAAGACTGTTCAATAAATAACCACTTTTATTGAAAACGCCCGTCTCTCTATTTCTCTGCGCTTCTGGTGAAACTAAGTATGCACGATTGACTGAGTGAAATAGTTATCTATTGTTCCCGCGACTCTGGAGATATAATCCTTATTCTGGAGGGAGAAAAGTTGTCATGTTTATGCGGTTGTCAGAAACTAATCCCTTCTTGTCTATTCAGGAAAGTGAACTCCTTCCTGTTCACTCGAGAAAGGTTCCACAGACCTCTGAGCTAGCTGGCATTCATAATTAAGTCTAACATATTCAGTAGAGACCTAGTCGACCTCAGTCCTACGTCTAAACTATTGTTTATGTTATTCCAACGCGCAGAGCCTATTGGGAATATAGGAACTACACTACAAGATGATCTTCCATGGGTGATGATGTGGCATAACAGACTAATTCTCTTCTCTATGCACATCTCGGTATCTTCCTGACCCTCTTCTTCAGACTCATATACTATATATGTTGGAATATCTGTATAGAAATGCAATGTGAAAACATTTCTAAAAAATGTTGTATGTACACTATTGATTCTATATTTTGAAGTGCAATATGTTTGCTTTGTGCTTTAGGGGTTCATTATGGAGTACTACATATCCCATAATACACTACTAAGGTAGGCCTAACACTTCTAATGATGCATTCCTTGTTTTCTACTGTATGTAAACATTTCCCAGCCTAGCATGGTTACAATATTGCCTTACGCATTGCTGCTAACATGTTATCGTAAAACACCGTAATTATATGTATGACCCTTACCTTTTGAAGTATCAGGAGCCTTTGAAGTGTCAACACAGTTTCTGACTTAATTGTAACTTGAACATGTCCTGAAGAGGAGTTGGTGGTGGCAGAGTTGGAGGTCGAACTCCTATTTCATGGGCCTCCGTTCTGCTGGTTGGTCCTGGCTCTGAGACCGTACCACCTTTTGCACATCTCTTCTATAGATCTCCGTTTGACTTCCACAGATTTAATGTGCACCTGGGTGTTAAGGCATGTTTTTTGTTTCTGTCCCTCTAGCACAGAGAGGGATGTTTTCCCAAACACTGCATCATGATTGTAAACACATTTATGAGTGGGTTTTTCCAACGCTTTGCTCCAAAAATAAAAAATTTCCCTTCCTCCCTCCAAGAGTTGACGCCCTCTCAAGATTCTGTCGGAACTTCTTGCTGCATTCCAGGGGTTGGTGGCTGATTTGGTGCTGATCCTAATTGGATTGAATTGGCAATCGCATGTCTCAAAGCTCTCTAGTGTTCCTATAGCTTGCTGCTACTCTACTTGCTGCGTGTGATGTTATCCCTTACTACCAGGTAAGAATGTTGTATTTGAGACACAATTTGCAATTTACTGATTTTCTATTTGCAATTCCTTAAATAGCAAATGCGAATCATTCCAAATCACTAATGGCCAGTCGCTCACATTCGTACATATCAAATACCGATTCGTAAATTGCGATTGGGTATGAATCACAAATTATGAATCACTATTAATTTGCTTCATACATATAGACCTATAACTTATTTACTATTTTATATTGTAATTTACTTTATGTAGGGCTTACTACCCCTCGTGAGGCATTGAAGTGATTTGGACTGGCCATCATGCTGCTCTGGAGCACAAGGATAGTGGTTATTCGAGTGTTTATTGGTTCATTTTGGTTGTTGAGATTATAGTCTAATGCACTCACGGAATCCATTCAATCAATCAGGGAGTTTTAAGTGAGTTACTCACCTGTGAGGGTCTAAAGGTGCTCGGGGGGGGGGGGGGGGGGGTAAGCAGTTCCGGTCAGTCGAAGAGCCAGGTCGTGAGGGTCTTCCCGAAGATGTGCAGGGTGGGGGCGCATCTGATGTCGATCAGGAGCTCGTGCCAGGTCTTGGTCGCCATGTGGGAGAAGGATCTTCCACCGGTTCTTGCTCTGCGGATGCGCAGGTGTTCAGCGAGGGCGAAGTTCCTGGATTGGAGGTTCCTCTTGGGTACGTGGAAGGAGATTCTATTGTTGAGATATTGGGGTCCGGTGTTGTGGAAGCATTTGTAGGCGTGGGAGAGTATCTAGAAATTTACTCTCTTCTCGACGGGGAGCCAGTGGAGGTTTTGCAGGTGTTGGGTGATGTGTTTGTGTCGAGGGATGCCGAGGATGAGCCTGGCTGCGCTGTTCTGTATGGTCTGCAGTTTGCGGAGCAGAGACTTGTTGATCCCAGCGTATAGGGCGTTTCTGTAGTCCAGTCTGCTGGTTATGAGTGTGTGGGTGACGGTCTTCCTTGATTCGGGGGTATCCATTTGAAGTTCTTCCGGAGGATGCGGAGGGTGTTAAAGCAGCGGAGAGGTGACAGTGTTGATATGTCGGGTCATGGAGAGGGAGGAGTCGAGTATGATGCCAAGGTTTCAGAAGTGGTCGATGTGGGTGGGGAGCTGCCAAGGGCTGTGGGGGCAACCGGGTGTTTTCTCATGCCGAGGGGAAGGGTTCGAGTAATAGGACCTATGTCTTCTCCTACTTGAGCTTCAGGCAGCTTCTGCTCATCCAGGATGCGACGTCCTTCATTCCTTCCTGGAAGTTGAGTCTGGTGGTGATGGTGTCCTTGGTGAGGGAGAGGATGAGCTGGGTGTCTTCGGTGTAGGATACTATGCTGAGTCCTTGCTGTCTGACGATGGCAGAGGGGGGGGCCATGTAGATGTTGAATATCATGGGGCTGAGAGATGATCCTTTGGGGTAATCTGCCAGTGATTTTAGTGGGATTGGAGAGGAGGTCTGATTCTTTGAGTTCTGCCGGTAAGGAAGGAGGAGAACCAGTCGAGGGCGGTTCCATGTATGCTGGCATCGTGGAGTCTGGCAATGAGTGTGTAGTGGGAGATGATGTTGAAAGCTGCAGAGAGGTCAAAGAGGATCAGGGCTGCAGTGTGTACTTGGTTGAGGAGGGTGCGAATGTCATTGGTGACGGCGAGTAGATCGGTCTCTGTGCTATGGGTACTGTGGAATGTGGACTGTGAGGGGTCGAGGATGGATGGCATTTTCGTCACTGAATTTCATTAGTTAAGCATTGATGGTCTTTTCGGTGACTTTGGCCATGAAGGGGAGAAGGGATATGGGTCAGTAGTTGATGAGGTTCATAGGATCTGCTGAGGGTTTCTTGATTAGGGGTCCGACTTCTTTGCGTTTCCAGTTGATGGTAAAGAAGATTTCAAAGGTGGTGTTGATGGTGCATCATCGTTCTGGTGCATTGGCGGTGACGGCTCTATGGAATCAATTCCATTTCATGCATTGACCCTAATTTATTTGTGGCTGATTAAATAAAAAGGAGTTAGGTTTGATCATTAATGTGAGGTTATGTGAGTACATGCAGATTATTGGTAGAATTAATAGATGAGCTAGAGGAGATTAGGTGTTGTTAGATTGCTTTGGTATGACTTTCAAAGCTGTAGAGGTGGTGATCCTTGACATGAGTTGTGGTAAATTTGTGGAAATCAGATAAAAGGGATAAAGCAAATAAGCATGTGACTTAGGGTGGGCTGTGCTGAGAAGAAGGAGGCATGCACAGGATCGAAAGTAAGCAGAGGGGACAACTAGTAGTTTAAGACAAGATCCGTTTTTAGGCAGGGTTTTAAGGATCTAAAGAGATAGCATGCAATCTATTTTTTGTTATGATGTATAGTACAGGTGTACAAAATAGCATATTCAGTCATCACAGCAATGGCGATAAAAGTTAGATACAGTATGTAAGACTGAAGTGGACAGCATGCATACATGCGTTAACTTTTCACAATAATGGATACAACTTTTGAGAACTATAAACCATAAAAGTTAACTAGCTGTCTCATTATTGTGTCTTCTAGTGTGAAGCACTACAAGCAGTAAACACTTTAACATACATCTCTTGTCCTGCTAAGAGATAGCATGCAATCTCCGGAAGGAAAATATTAGAAAGAAATAACATTGTTTGCCAGTGAGATGGTGCTTTTTGATAGGCAAAATAATAGGATGATTAGACTATCCACTGATAGTCTGGCATTCTACCATTGCTTCAGCTAGGACAGCTGATCAGCTCATTAGTTGGAAACATTAAATAAAAGTTTGACACATATAATAAAATAATGAGCGCTTTGGGGAGCCTCTGTGGCCATGCAATCTTTAACAGTTAAGACCCACGATTGATGCCTGGCCTGGAGAAATGCTGACCTGAAAATGCTCTTGTCTAAACTTTTTTGGAACAACCATTCTCTTGAGGACTAATTGACTTACTCTCTTTGATGATCACTGGGCTGTGGTTAATCTAGTTGTTCAGCTGAATTTAGCCGTGAGTAGATTGCTTATGAATCCAAGTAGATAAGGGGCCCAATGATTTGATCAGCATTGTAGGAAGGCATAGGTGCACCTACACGAGGCACTGACAGAGATACATAGGAACTCCTGTTGCACCCGGGCCTTTTTGGCTGGTTCACCCCTGAACTTTTTGCTTTTGATGGCGACCTGGCGTTCATGATTTCTGGCTTGGCGCACTTTTTCCCTGGGTCCCAGGGTAAAGTGCATGCGTGGAGTAAGGTTGGCCTGCCCTCCCATAGGAATGCATGGGGAATATCTGTGTCCCTGGTAGTTCCTGATGCGTGAGGTGTGCAGGCTCGAGTTTGATATGTGCGAACTCCTGTGATTGAATGCTGCACAATGATATGTGCGGCGTGAATGTGTCTAGTGTGGAAGTGCAGCTTCTAGACATGAGTGTGCGTGTGCAGTGAGAGTGCTGGTGTGTGATTGGCTGGGGCTGGCTGGAGAGCCTGGCTTCAGAAGTCTGGATGGGTCTGCCCGGTGGTGAGTATGGAGATTAGCATGCTGATGGCTGGGGAGGAGTGCACCTGGGTCCTGAATAGGGCTGGGCTTTCCCCACACAATGCTGGCTCCGCCCCCTGTGGTGCGTCTAATGACCCTAGCCTGCCTAGTGAATGAAACGGGTGGTTGAGCATATCAAGGGTGCTCCAAAACCAGCTGCGACTGGTTTCTCCTCCACCCTGCACCCTGAGACAAAGGATTTTACAGTATAAGAAGGGGCTGTGTCCCCTTACAATTTGTTCTTATCCTGATCCTACTGGAGGGGGGCTGCTGCTGGGCACCAGGAGGAACCGCCACTTGGGTCCACCTTCCTGCCTGGAGGGACCAGTGAGCTGGCCCCTGGGCCCAGCCTTGCCCTCCCCCTGCCTTGCTCTTCTAAAGGACCTTAAACCTGACCTTTGTCCTGGACTGGTGTCCTCTAAGCGCCTGGGGGCTCCTTATTTGCTTCATCTTTGCCTAAGTGCCTGGAAGCGCTTTATTTGCCACTTATAGCGCTTGGGAGTGCTTTACTGCCCACAAGCGCCTAGAAGCGCTTTATTTTGTCTCCAGCGCTTGGAAGCTCTTTTATTGTTCTTATAGCGTCTGGGAGCGCATCCCTCCCTTTGGCCGGTGCCCACCCGGCATTTCTCTCCCTGTGTTTCTTCTGCCGAGAAGGATCCCCGGCCGGCCCACAGGAAGTCGGCAGGCCGGGGGCGGAACTGCAGGACACACCAGGAAGTCGTCCTCCCTCCCCCAGGGCTCCGAGCAGCAAAGGAGAGCCCCGGGTTTTTGCAGCGGAGGCGCGGCCGCCGGCGAGGCCCCAGAGGAGGGGAGCCCCGCCCGCGGCATCAGAGGATCTGTCCAGCGAAGCCCCAGAGGAGAAGAGCGGCTTGGAGTGCAGGCGGGGCTCCGGTGGAGAAGGAGAGCCCCGCGCTGCTCGAGACGGAGCACCGGCCCGAGCAGCATCGGAAGAGGAGCCCCCGCCACAGGTCCGGGTGAGTGGGGGCCCATGGTGTGCTGGAGGAGAGAGGGGGCGTCGGGGCACATTGCTGGTGCCCGTTCCCCCCCCCAGTTGGCAGCATAGTGTGTAGAGCCGGTCACGGCTCCCGGGGGCATTGTTTTTTTCCGAGCCTGCGAGGCTCCACGGATACCGGGGCACTTTCTTCGAAAGAGCCCGAGAGGCTCAAGGGCACAGATTGTTTATTTAGAGCCCCCCACGAGGGACTCCCACGATCTGGGGTGCATATTGGGAGGCAGAGCGGCCCCGGCAGGCAGCGGGCCGCTCCCCCCACAACGGGCACAATTCCTCAAGCCTAAGAGAGGCTCAAGGGGACATATTTGTTTTGCGAGCCCTGAGAGGCTCAGGGGCATTGCGTTGTTGTAGAGCCCAGCGAGGCTCCAAGGGGACAGTAGATTTGGCCAGGGCCTGCGAGGCTCCAGCGTTGGCCCATCATTGTCTACACAGCTGCCCAGCACTTCGTGGGCAGCTGCTCCGTTTAGGCCCCTGACATTGGGAAACAGGGCGTCCTAGCCCCAACAAGGCCAGAGGGCCTAGGGACTGCCACAGGTGGTGGCTCATGTGTGTTTTGCGCAATTGTGTGTTCTATGTGCTAATTACTATCTCTAAAAGTGCATATTCCTGACAGTGGTTCATGTGGCCCTGTCTTGTACATATCCCCAGTAAATTCTGCCCATGTCTGTTGGCACATTGTAAAGTGTGTGTTCTTATCTAATGTGTTTTGGTATAATACAAAGGCTATTTTTATATAACCTTGTGTGGATTTTCCTTTGTGGTGGGCCTTGGGTGTTGTTGCTGGGTGCGCTCACAAACACTTAACCTACATAGCCTCCAAGTTTAGCCTGTCTGCTCGCGTCACGTTACCTAGAGGGTGAGCAGGGGTTATCTTGGTGTGTGACTCCCTTGCCCTGACGTGGAAGTGGTGGTCTCTGACTGACTTTGGCGCAAGCCTTGGCCAGCCAGAGATCCCATTTCTAACATTGGTGGCAGGCGGTGAGGATCCGGATTTGTGTTTGCGTTGTACCGCAGTGGCAACGGGCCACACTACAAAACTCTGCATTTTAGATAATTACATGTTGGGGATTATTGTTTTTTGAAGCTCTAGTATTTCTTTTCCATAGAATGTCCAGTACATATGTCCCCCGCCCTCCTCCCAGAGTTTGGTACCTGTGTCACGTGTGGTCAGGTTGAGAAATCAGGGGTGGTAAAAACTGCCTTACCGGTCCGAGGGGGGTGTGTGTGTGGATGAATGGTGAGTTTCCTGGACAAATGAGTATGAGTTCTCTGGGGTAGGGAGCTTGCCGAACAACTTTGAACTGTGTACTCTTGCTTCAGGTCAGACTGTTAGGTCCCCTGTGTTGCACGTGTCTGTGAGCATCCTGCCAAGATGGAATCTCCTGTTAACCACTGTGGTCTGTTTAGGTACAGTATGCATGAGCTGGTACAGTTTTGTGAGGATAGAGACATCACAGTGAATGAGTCAGACACCCAGTCCCAGCTTAGGGATAACCTGATCCTATGGCAGAAGGATGATTGGGAACGTGAGCATACTGAGAAAGATAGGCCCCGGGCCACACGCCATGAGGGTGGTGGGTCTGAGGGGAACCCTGAAGAGTCTGAAGAGGAGGATGAGGATGACAGTGAATGGGCACCAGCACATAGGGAGGACCCCATAGATAGGGAGTCCCTTGCTGGGTCCAGTGTCAGATGCAGCACCCCATTCCTTTCCCGGTCACCAGATGAGTGGTTGGATAGGAGGGAAGAGAGGGAGCGCCAGCTGGCTTTGGAGAAGCTCAGGTTAGAGCATGCCAAGGAGATTGCGCAGCTAGGTACGCAGGAGAGGATTGCAGAGGCTGAGAGGGCCTTGGCCAGGGAGAAGATAGCCCTAGAGGGTAGGGTATCCCCTGACCGCAATTATAGTTTTCTGGATTCCCCAGGGAGGGTTGAGTCCAGTGGTGGCAGCAATAGAAAGTTCAGTGCAGGAGGTCCCAGTCCCCTTCTCCAAAGAATAGTACCTTGTTCCAGAGAGGACAAGTACCGGTTGAAGTTCAGGGGCAGTAGGAGACTGCCTCACCAGGATTGGGAGGATTATGTGGATGATTGCCATGATGCACTGATTGATTGGATAGAGGTTCACGGGGAACCTGATTTTGATGGACTGCTCAACCTGGTTATCAGAGAGTAGCTGCTCAATTGTTTTGTGCCAGAGTTGCGCCAACACCTGTTGAGGGGTGACTATGTTAGTCCTTGGGACATTACGAGGGAAGCAGACCGCTGGGAAGGTGCCAGAGGTTCTGACACGTCATGGGTGAGTGAACCCGAGAGTAGTGGGTCAGGTATCTTCCAGCCCAGTGTGGTGGAAGAGGCTCAGAGTAGCCCAGCTAGGTCCCAGTGTAGCGAGAGGGGTGTAGGGGCTCACGTCCTGTCTCAGTGGAGTAAGAGTGAGAGGGGGACTGAGTGTTCCCAGGTGCCCAAAACCCAGTCTCAGAACATGGATGGTTTCTTGAGGGAACACCAGGTTGGGGACCTAGGCTGTCCTGTTAGACCCCTTGAGGAGGATCTCCTAGTGTCTAGAGAACCTGGAGTGTCTTTAAATCATGTTCCAGTGGTTCTAGTGTTCGGCCGTGCCACTCCAGTTGGGAGGGCACAGAAGTCCGAAGTGAGGAGTGAATGGGGGATGTGTTCCCCAGCGGGAGAACCAGTGGGTCAGGGACTAGCCAGTTGGGCTACGTTCCCTTGGAGTGACCATGCTGACACCACTTCTGTTCTGGGGGATCTTCCGCACTGTCAGGTGGACAGGGGACGGAAGATCTGCGCCAGACAGACAGTCACACAGCACACGAGTCATGTGTTAGCCTCAGGGGGACGGTGTGTGAGTCCCCAGAAGTCCTGGCGTGCCAAACAATTATCCCACCTAGGGGTTTAGACCGAAGGTTGGGATGCCAGGTTCAGGATCGGCCTGACTTGAAGGGTGGGACATCTGTAACCAGAGTCCTGGCCAGTGCTTCTTCCAGGGGTACCTCTCCAGTTGGGAGGGTGCAGAACTCTGGAAGGGGGTGCAGAGGGTGGGAGAGCCCGCCTCTGACCCCGGTGCAACCTGAGGGGTTAAACCCTAGGTTGTGAGAATGGCGTTCTAAGGGTACCCCTCGCAGGAGGTGGAGGAACCCTAGAAGAAGAGGTACGGGGAGGAGAGCCTTCCCTGAGACTCCTGGTCTGCCTGAGGGTGTAGACCCTAGGCTGGAGAACCAGTGGCAGTCTAGCCCTGTCGTACAGACAGGAAGAGTGGAGAATGGCTACTATGTGCCAGGGGTTACTACCCCCCACTCTGTGGATGGGCAAGGACCGGTGGCACCTGAGTGGCCCAGGGCCTGGCCGCGGACAGCTTGGGAGTACCAGTGGGGTAGCCCAGTTGTTCCAGATGGTGGTTTTAGAAGGAATCCCAGGGATTCACAGTGGCGTAGAACAGGAGGGTGTCCCGGCAGTGGCAGGCCCGTGTCCGTGTTCTATCGCCCAAAGCAGGGAAGCCCATCACGGTGGTGATCGATCTACCCTGCGTTTTGGCTGGAAGGGGGTTGTGTTGGACCCGGGCCTTTTTGGCTGGTTCACCCCTGAACTTTTTGCTTTTGATGGGGACCTGGCATTCATGATTTCAGGCTTGGCGCACTTTTTCCCTGGGTCCCAGGGTAAAGTGCTTGCGTGGAGTAAGGTTGGCCTGCCCTCCCATAGGAATGCATGGGGAATATCTGTGTCCCTCGTAGTTCCTGATGCGTGAGGTGTGCAGGCTCGAGTTTGATATGTGCGGACTCGTGTGATTGAATGCTGCGCAATGATATGTGCGGCGAGAATGTGTCTAGTGTGGAAGTGCCGCTTCTAGACATGGGTGTGCGCCCATGCATGCTGAAAGATACAATGGTCCTTTTAGCTGGAGGATAGCAATACCAAAATTGTGAGTGTTAAATCTAACACTGTTATTACCACCATTGGTCTGGAAACCTTGGTTAACTATTTTTAAGAAGTTTATGTGTCTAGTAGTTTTTAATGGCTATGTTGAGGAGAATGTGGCCGTTTCATTACCCCTGGAATTTACTCTTGAAGAGGTTATGGAGGCAATCAATAAGAGACCCTCAAATAAGGCCCCAGGTCCAGATGGTTTGCCCACAGGCCCCGCTGTTGTGTAGTTGGGTTAAGGTTATTTGAAAGGTGTGCCTCCCTCATTCATGACACACCTGTCGTGCCCACACGATGGCACTAGGACCCTGGGGACTCAGGGCTTGGGGACAGGGACACCGGACACCACATCCGGTCAGGGGAGGGGATGAGGGCAGTGGGGATCAGGACCTCGGGGCAAGAGGTCAGGACGCAGAGCATGCTGTACGAACATGCCATTATCATAATAAAGGAATTGTCTGCTGCACCCTACCGTCTCCTGTATGTTGTGTGAGGGTCCGCGACGCGACAACTGGCGATGGATGGTGGGATCGGAATCGTCCGACGTGGAGAAATCGCCATTTTAACCAGGAGCCCACCCTGGATCGCGTTGTGACCAGAGGAAGGAGCGCAGGAGCACAGCGACATCAATAAAGCAGCAACGACACGGGAGCCCACCCCGATTGCTGCAGGAGGAACAGGAAAGAGAAGCGACCCCTCCGGTAAGCGCCTAACAAAGAAGCGCGAAATTGAAAACTGAAACAGAAGTGGAGAAGGCAGCGCGAGCTCTCGGGAGAGTCTCGGCGGCCATTTTGGAGTCAGGCGCAAGAGCCAATAGGAATTGAAAATGCACGCGGCGGCCATTTTGGAGTCAGGCAGCGCTGTGAGTGGACGCTAGCTCTCGCGAGAGTCTCGGCGGCCATCTTGGAAACAGGCAAACAGACCAATAAGAAGCCAGAAAGGCTCGGCGGCCATCTTAAGGCCAGGAAGAGTTCGATTTCCAAAAAGAAAGTGCCGGGGTTCTCAGAAAACACCCAAAGAAGGCCAATAGAGCATAAATAAAGAAGGAAAAAGCCAAAGAAAGGAAAATAGAGAGCAACAAACAAGCAAAAGCAATAGAATAAAAGCAGCAAACTTAAAGAAAGGTAACAAAGAAGGAAATAAAAGAAAAGCAAAAAGCAGACGAAACAATGGCAGACCCAAAACCAAGCGCGCAATATAGAAGACCACTGCCATTCAGCCTGTCTGAACCGCAAACAGGGATAAGATGGGAGAAATGGCTCAGGCGTTTTGAAAATTATACAGAGGCAACAGATGTCACAGCAGCAAAGAAACGAGGACTATTTGTAAATCTAGTGGGTGATGAGGTCGAGGACCTGATGGTGACACTGCCAACCAAAGACATTGAAACCTATGACAAACTGATAAAATGCCTGACGGACAAGTTTGATCCGCAAAGAAATGTGGATTTTGAGAGATACAGTTTCACGATTGCCTTCCAACAAGCCGAGGAATCACTAGACGACTTCGCAACAAGGTTGAGGAAACTAGTGACTCACTGTGAATTTGATAAATTCGACAACGAGCAGGCCAACCGGTTACTAATAATCACAGGCTGTCGGGACATAGAATTCCGAACAAGAATACTAAAAGAACCGATAGCTCTAGAGAACATCCTCGCACTTGGGAGGGCAGAAGCGCGAGCAACAATACACGCACAAGTGATGGAACGTGGCAAAGGAAGAGGTGGAGAACAAATTCATCGAATGGTGAGCAACAGCAAAACAGGAAACTGGAGACAAGACAGAGGGGACCAAGCAGCAAAGAAGCCGCAAGAAGGAACGTGTTACAGATGTGGACTGGAGTTCCCACACCGGGGACAATGCCCCGCATTTGGCCAGACGTGCAGAAAATGCAATGGGAGAGACCACTACGCAAGCGTGTGTCGAGGAGCACAGTTCAAGAATGACCGGGGAAGATCAAGCAGAGGAAGAACGTCGACGAGGAGACACATCAGGCATGTCGAAACGGGAGTGAGAAGCTCATCAGCAGAGTCAGGAGAAGAATACGAAGAAGAGAAAACAGAGCGCCTGTACCTCATGACAGAGGTCAACACGGACTCAGAAGACGATGAGGAAGAGTGCAATGAAACAATATGCCTGGTGGACAAGAAAAAGATAAGGAAGACGGAGTCGGTAACAATAAAAGTGGGGCCACATGATGCCACTTTTGTTCTGGACAGTGGTGCGACGTGCAATATTATGTGCGTTTGGGAGTATGAAAAAATGAAAATAAAACCGACGCTGAAGCCATCACGAGTGAAAGTCTTCACATGGGGGGCAAGGAGACCAGTGATCAACCTAGGGAAATTCAACCACTGTTATTGTTCCAAATTCTAAGAAGGGTAACCCTCACTCCCCATGATGTTACTAGCTGATATCCCTCCTGCTGGACTCAGCAGTGAAGTTGGCAGGGAAAATAGTTCTGGAGTGTCTTCCAAACCGTGTTTGGGAGACGGATACGCTGTAAGAGGTGCAGTATGGATTTTGTGAGGGGCATGTCGGGGATGTATGAGTTTGGTGGGAAATATCTCTAATTTGACTAACCACATTTGGAAAAACCACACACCACCCTTGTGGAGGTTTATAGAAGAAAATACATCCCAATCCTCACATACAGCTCAGGAATCTGGGGTTACTCTAATATTAGTCTCCCCAGAGTGAGCAAAATAGGGGGTTTAGGCGACTCTTGGTCTTTCGACCTGTATATTCTACTTTTATTATGCATCGGGAGCTTGAGGTGAATTATGCTGATGATATTATTAAGCTGCCAACTTGCTCTTGTGGTGTTCAGTTTGGGTGAATCCACATGCCTCGCTAAACTGGGAGATCATCAACAGCTGTCTCTTCTGCGAGAGAGGTCTGAAAATACCTTGGCTCAATTACATTAAGTCAGAACTGACTCATTTTGGAAAGCCAACTTTTTTTTATAACTCAACTGCTGTGACTAAATCTGACTTCGCCTGGGTGAAAAACACATTTAAGTTAAGGATGAGTGGTCTTAGGGAGGAACGTGAATTTAATAAGACTACTGTTAAGGAGTATGTGGATCTACACAGCTCACTAACCCTGAAACCATATTTGGAATGGATTGATAGTTCCTGGGACAGAATAGTTTTAACAAGGTTAAGGTTAGTCTTCGTAAGATAGTGCTTTGGCATTCCCCTTCGCCAATTCAATATATCTAAAGTACTGTTATGTCTTTGTGAGGAATAAAAGTTATAGTTAAGCCTGGGCGTAGTAGGCGTAGTGGGGCTACGCGAAGCTACGCGAAGTGGACCAGAAACTACGTCCACCTACGCACTTCGCGTAGCCCCACTACGTGCCACCCGCCTCCCTCCCGCCCTCGCTAAATACCACCCGCCTCCCTCCCGCCCTCCCTAAATACTTAAATAATGATTTTATAAACAATAAACACCACTTACCTTGTCGGCTGCGTCCCTGGGGCTCCCTCTGGTAACCGCGCCGCCATCATGGATAGTAATGCGCATGCGCGGCCGCCCGCGCATGCGCATTTCTCGTGAGAAATGTGGTAATTGAGGTAACTGTGAATAAATAAACAAACAAAATGTATTTCATTTTAAGTTGGGGTGAACACATCCGAAATTTTAGGCAGTAAACGTGTGGCTGCAAAATAACTTAATTCTGAGCTCACCTGCTTGATTGAAAGTAAGGCGTTTATAATCTGCAGAATTAAAAAAAAAAAACGAATGAGCATTTAGATAGTACATGCTCAAAAATTGGACTTTGTGTTTTAACCGACCCTTCACAGTGTATAAAAATGCGATTACCTGTAGAGGGTTCACCGTGCGTTATAAAGCGGCAGTTATCACGAGCAGTCACAGCATTCTGTGAAAACAATAAGCGGTTTTGAACTTTAGAAACCGACCCTTCAGTGGAGCGCATTATCGGCGGTAATTAGAAAGCGGGACTCACCGCTGAACTCGACCGGCTGGTCAAACAAACATCCGCATTCGTGCTAGCGTGGAAACGACTAGTCCCTTTGCCCTGTTGGTTGCACGTCAAAAACTAGTGGCCGACGAAATCAAAAACGGACTATGGCGTTCTCAAAGGAAGCGCCATTATAAAGTGCCTACGATCTCACTATGTAGTGATGGGTACAAAGAATAAAAGTAACAAGTATTAGTTTAAGGGGCCCTTGCAAGAAGAGTGTCCTGTGAAGAACAAGATAGCATCAGTGTAGTAAAAGTAAGAAGCAAACCCAATATAACAAATCCAAAATAATTTCAAAATAATTTACATTAGCTGCCTATTGACAATCTGAAACTGTGCAGTCCAATTCTATTTAAAGAGGTCTAAAAGCGGAACTTTTGTACACGTATCCTGCCTATTTACAATCTGATTTATCTTAGATGGGTCACCATAGTTTATTATATGGAAAGTGTTATTGGAGATGAGTGTGTGAGTGGTATTGATGGTGTTAGTAGCACCGTGAAATTGAGATCATGAGGGGTTATAGTTTGGAGTGTTCACAAAAAACAGACCATTTCAAATTTGTCATTGAGCCCACTTGGGGACATTGTTCGCAATTTTCGAATCCAAAAGGCTTCCCTCTGGAGGAGGGTTCTGGCATTATCATGACCCAAACGCTGTGGGATCAGTTCAATTATTTGAAATCTTAGTTGGGCAAGTGTGTGCCTTGCGTCAATCCAATGTTTTGCCAATGGAGATGTGAGATTTTTGTTTCGTATCCGGCTTTTGTGCTCTGACAATCGTGTTTTTAATTTCCTGTCCGTCTTTCCGACATACAGAAGGCCACATGGACACTTGATTGAATAGACCACATGTTCAGAATTGCAGTTCGTCGTGTGTCTCAGTGGTATTTTCTCTCCTGTGCGTGGGTGCAGTAGGGTATTCCCAAGTATAACATTATTGCAGTTTTTGCAATTGAAACACTTCGTCGTGCCTTTATATGTTTCAGTTTGTTGTCTCCCATCATTCAGAGGTTTGTTCAAAACCTCTTTGAAATTCTGAGCTCTTTTATACGCGAACAGAGGTTTATCCGTGAACAGTGCACCAAAGTCATTCTCAGTTTGGAGAATTTCCCATCTTTTCAATATGATCCTTTACGAAAACCATTCTTTGGTTGGTCCAAAAAGACCAACCAAAGAATGGTTTTCGTATCCAAATTCTCCACAGCCTCGAGAGACATAAAAAGGATCATATTGAAAAGATGGGAAATTCTCCAAACTGAGAATGACTCCCACAGCGTTTGGGTCATGATAATGCCAGAACCCTCCTCCAGAGGGAAGCCTTTTGGATTCGAAAATTGCGAACAATGTCCCCAAGTGGGCTCAATGACAAATTTGAAATGGTCTGTTTTTTGTGAACACTCCAAACTATAACCCCTCATGATCTCAATTTCACGGTGCTACTAACACCATCAATACCACTCACACACTCATCTCCAATAACACTTTCCATATAATAAACTATGGTGACCCATCTAAGATAAATCAGATTGTAAATAGGCAGGATACGTGTACAAAAGTTCCGCTTTTAGACCTCTTTAAATAGAATTGGACTGCACAGTTTCAGATTGTCAATAGGCATCTAATGTAAATTATTTTGAAAATATTTTGGATTTGTTATATTGGGTTTGCTTCTTACTTTTACTACACTGATGCTATCTTGTTCTTCACAGGACACTCTTCTTGCAAGGGCCCCTTAAACTAATACTTGTTACTTTTATTCTTTGTACCCATCACTACATAGTGAGATCGTAGGCACTTTATAATGGCGCTTCCTTTGAGAACGCCATAGTCCGTTTTTGATTTCGTCGGCCACTAGTTTTTGACGTGCAACCAACAGGGCAAAGGGACTAGTCGTTTCCACGCTAGCACGAATGCGGATGTTTGTTTGACCAGCCGGTCGAGTTCAGCGGTGAGTCCCGCTTTCTAATTACCGCCGATAATGCGCTCCACTGAAGGGTCGGTTTCTAAAGTTCAAAACCGCTTATTGTTTTCACAGAATGCTGTGACTGCTCGTGATAACTGCCGCTTCATAACGCACGGTGAACCCTCTACAGGTAATCGCATTTTTATACACTGTGAAGGGTCGGTTAAAACACAAAGTCCAATTTTTGAGAATGTACTATCTAAATGCTCATTCGTTTTTCTTTTTTAATTCTGCAGATTATAAACGCCTTACTTTCAATCAAGCAGGTGAGCTCAGAATTAAGTTATTTTGCAGCCACACGTTTACTGCCTAAAATTTCGGATGTGTTCACCCCAACTTAAAATGAAATACATTTTGTTTGTTTATTTATTCACAGTTACCTCAATTACAAGCATTCAGGTAACTTGCACTCCTGTGCGTTTCTTATGTAGATAAATAGCTGTAGAATATTGTGTTGTCTGAAAGCACTTATTTATTCTTTAGATTATACGCAGCCACGCGCCACGCGATTCATCGAATCCAAGAGTGGATTCGTTTGTCCATAGTTGCGGTAAGATTCACTGTCATGACATACCATATGTTGAAATTATTGTCCTCCCCGGCACTGAAAGTAACTTAGTTTTCTTTTTCTTTCTCTTTTTCTACTTTCTTTTCTACATACAGACCCCTGACGAAGGGGCACAAGCCCCGAAATGCATTGGGTTTACGCAATTTATGATGTGATTTAATTTGGTGATATTCATGTATTTTGCATTTGAGCATCCTAATTATTTGTTGGCTTTTGTCCATGATTTTTACTTGAAATGTGATGTAATCGGTGAAGCAAAACAATGAATAGTGATTAAATATGTGATTCAAACATGAATTTTTTTTTTTTTTTGAGAGGATAATTTAAATATTGTAGATGCACGTTGGAGCCCTGGTCACCTTTGTCACCAGACTTTTAGAAAGTAGACATTTCCTTGTTTAACCATTCTGTGTGCCCCTGCCTGTTTGTGGATTGACTGTCTGATTTTGGAGTTACAGGGGCTGGGGATGTGCAGTCACTTTAGACAGCTACTGGGGGGGGTGTTGAGGTGTGCCTGGCCCCTCGTGGATGACTCAGAGCTGAGCTGAATGGGGCTTAGCTGAATTTAGAGTAGTGGGAGGAGATTTAATTGCACTTGAATAGGGCCTGTCTCCCTTGCACAATGCTGTCTACACCTCCAGTGGCAATACTGCACCAGTGAGGACAGAACTGGTTTAGACTAGGTTCAGAGAAATTTTCACAAAGAAAAAAAAGACAAAATGGGGTATAAGTAATAGATCTTAAACTCCAGAACTTTAGATCACTATTGGACTCAAGAGGAACCTTTGCCGTGGAGAAGAGCTGTAGAGCTGTTGGCTTTTCCTTTGCTGTGTGGGTTTTGTCTGCAGCTGCTGTTTCTGCCAAGGAAAGGACTAATGCCTGAACTTTGCTGTGAACATGCTTGAAGAAGAATCTCCAAGGGCCTGAGTGTGCTGGCCTGTTCTGAAGTGTAAGGGACACTAACACTTCCCCCCAGCTCCTATGACCTCTATTGCTGAGAGTTCTGACATACTATGAAGTGCCTATTCCAGTGTTGTGCCTCTGAAGTTTTTCCTGCTGTTGGGAGCTGGAAGAAACCTAAGAGAAGAAATACCACCTTTTCCTGATGCCTTCAGCGCAGGCTGCTGTGCCACCGCAACGTGCACCAAGTCATGGGGCACCACTTGTGAAGGGCAGGATGTGCCTTCCGGCCTGCACCATAGCTCTGACGCCTGCCGATGCCTGCAGTTATCGTGGCACTGATAACCGCTGAGGGTGATTCCATGAACTCGCCGACTTTGAATCGTCGCCTGAACCGACGTCTCACCACCGATGCAACTGTCTTCCTCTGTCCTTGACACGACACAGACCTTTTCCTGGACATGTCGCCTCACCTCCCCCGTGGCAGCAAAGGAGCCGGCCTCAACCTCGACTGCCCAACACCAGCCCCTTGTGGTCGGCGCCGTACTTTGGATTCATTGCTGTCTCAACGTTGCAATAGCCCCAGGTGGAGATATTTGTTTCTATAACCTTTATTTTTCCAAAACTGTTCTAAAGTCGTATCTCATTACATGTATGTTTGATTTTTGTCATTTTGGACTTTTTGAGTTTAGATAAAGATGCTTTAATTTTCTAAACTTGTGCGGTGTCCATTTGTGGTGGTATCACTCTGTTACTGTGAATTTTGAGTACAAATAATTTACACATTGCCTTTGGGGTAAGCCTGTCTGCTTGTGCCAAGCTAGCAAGCGGGTGAGCAGGGGTTATCAAAAGTGTGTATCCCCCTTATCCTGACTAGAAGCAATGGTCCCTATTTAGAAAAAGGTACCAACCTCTGCCAACTAGAGACCCCACTTCTAACAGTCAGGCTCTTCATTAAAGAGCTGAACCTCTTGGGCAGGCTGGGTACTACTATGCTAGGTAAGCACACCAGCAGGGCAGGCAAGCATGGTAGCGTTTTGGTAGGGACTTTAGGTAGGGTCTTAGGCTAGTACTAGCCAGTATAATGTGGGCACCTCCATGTGGGCATCTCCACTGATCTACAACACTCTTCTACGCTTAAATAATAAGAAACATACAAAGGTTCAAATCCAAAAATGTTCAGTGAGAAAACCCAGCCTACATTTATAAAGCTGAGAAGTTGGCCAACGACCACTTACTGGTCTCTGTTCCTCAGGTTTAACAATTTCAAAGCCACTCATCCTGAATACAATTAATCCTATTCAACATCTACATGGCCCCCCCTCCCAACAATCATCAGGAACCATGGGCTCAAAATAGTCTCATATGGTGACAACACCCAGCTGATCTTCTCCCTCACCAATGAACACAACATCACAAGACACAACTTCCAAGAAGGGATGAAAAATGTTGCCACTTGGAAGAATAACAGCTGCCTGAAACTCAACTCAGAAAAGGCAGAAGTCCTTATCCTTGGCTCCATCCCTCCACATAGAACAACTCCTGTTGGCCCTCTGCCCTCGGAAATCCCCCTGCCCTGACGGACCACGCACGGAACCTTAACAACATACTAGACTCATCGCTCACAAAGAACCGCAAGATCAATGCTGCTTCCTTGACCTGCTTCAACACCCTCTGTAAGCTTTGAAAGACATTTAGATTGATCCCAACCGAATCCAGAAAAACTGTCATCCACACACTCATCTGCAGCAGGCTGGACTACAGCAATGCTCTCTACTCCCGAATCAACAAGAAACTCCTTCACAAACTCCAGACTGTCCAGAATGCCGCAGCCAAACTGACCCAACACTTCTGTGATCCTCACTGGGTTCCAGTTGAAAGAAGAAAAACCTTTAGAACTCCTCATCCACGCATACTAGGCCCTTCACAACACCAGACGTGCATACATGAATAGCCACCTCTTCTCCCACACACCCAAAAGACAGCCTGCATCCAGCCCAGTTCTCACTGGCCATTCCTTCTCCTACCTCGCAGCTAAAGCCAGGAACACCCTCCCCCTCCACCTATGAGAATCTCCCACATTGCCTCAGTTCAGGAAGTACCTCACGACCTGGCTGTTCGTGTGACCCCAGCACTCAATGGAGCCACCTCACCTCTCCCCCAGCACCTTGAGACAGTCACAGGTGAGTATTTGCACTTTACCAACACTGACTAGTTCATTGAGAAAGCAGTTTGGAACTCCAGGTGAACTTTCCTGGGGCTACTTTGGTGGAAATCATGGGGATTCTGATTAAATAGGTTGATAAGTCAGAACATTGAATGATAAGTGCAGTTTTGGTTGCATTACATGGGCAGTACGCATCCTTTCATAAACATTTATAGATGACGCTAACTTTAATTAACCCTGGGCGTAGTTTGCGTAGGAGCGCTATGCGTAGCTGCGCGAAGTGCCCTTCGCACTACGGGAGCTACGCGTAGCTACGCGAACTGCATAGTGCACTGTGCAAAATGCTGTTCGCACTGATTGCACAGTGCCGGATGCTTGTCCGCACTGTACAATCAGTGCAAACCACATCTTGCACAGTGCAAGCGGTTGTTTTCTGCCACTGAGTAGATTTCTACCTGAGCGGCAGCTTTCGCAACGCGACCTCTCGCAATGAGAAACCTGACCTCCCCTCGTTGAGAATCTCATCATGAGGTTTATTTTCCACACTCCTGATCGACAACTTGATGTTGCTGATCGCGAACGAGGAAAAAGTGTCACCGGGATGTCATTTTGCTCGCTCGCGGTCGCCAACTTGACGTTGAGGACCGCGAGTGAGCCAAAAATTACCGCTACGCGTGGTTGCACTGTGCTACGTGCAATTTCGTAGTGCGAAGTAGCGCAAACTTCACAAACTATGCGAGCGTAGCATAGTCCTTCGCCCAGGGTTATTTGATATACAAGTAAGATATGCAAATCGCTTTTAATATACTTCAAACACTAATGTTAATGAAGGGTTGTGAGAAAATGGCTTGTTTAGGGTGAATCACAAAGGTCACTTAGTTAACCTCTGCTAAACCCTCATGTAGCTTGCAACAAATTCGTTGTACTAAGAGGCAATGTGTAAAGTATTTATGCAGCAATCAAATAGCAATGACGTGGAAACAAAACAGAAGAAAAATCCCACACCAAATTAGAAATATAGATTCCATTTAATACATTAGTTGACAAAACTAAAGATTCAAAAATCCAATTAGTAGAACCAGAGTTACGCATTTTTAAAGTTTAATGTAAAAACTAGAGCCTAAAAGATGAAAGCACCAAACACAGATGACTAGTCATGCAAGATGGTGGCAAAATTGAACAATATTGACACCTTAAATGGAGTGCGAGTTGGATACAAACAGTCCATTCGGCCTGGTAATCGTTTACCATTGTATATAGAAGAAATTTCAACAAATATTCTCTAACACAGGAGAAGATTGGCGGGGCAAGGCTGGAGGCAATGTTTTACTAGGAGGAGTCATTGTCGGGAGCCACTGGGGGAAGTAGTGGTGAAGATTTCTTCGTATCGAATTAGTCTCTTTTTGGAAGTTGAAAATCTCAACAGGGATGAGGCTGCAGGCAATGAGAGTTCCATGAAGTCGGATACCCCTTTGATGAAGGACCACTAAACAGGATTGGCTGCTGTGGAGAACAATGTGGCAGAAGCTGCTTCAAAGTCAGTGCAACCAGCAATGCAACTTGGGCATATAGACAATCAGTTTGGTCCTGGTCTCCGCTTTTTTCTCCGAGCAGTTTTTAGCCTAACATTTTCCTAGTCCTAAACTTTGAATTTTGGCTATCTGGGCAGTTTTAACACCACAACCAAGGACTGGAGCATTACTACTTGGGTGTTTACGGCTCAATCAGGCTGGGTCCATGTGCAGGTGTAAGTGGTTTAAGCAGTTTCTGTCCCTTAGGCTCTGATCAGGAAGCCAGCCAAATAGCCCTTTAGGTCATTCTGGTAGTCCTAGATTCAAGCAATGGAACAGTGCTCTAGCAACAGGGCAGGCCTCTAAGGCTTCAAGGCAGGCTCCCAGCAGCAAAGCAGTCCTTTCAGGTGCAGGGAATTGGGTACTCAATAGGCCAGAGAAGCAGGAAGTCCTCTGAGAATGGTTCCGCTGGTATAGAGAGTGAACTGAAGAGTGGGTCTGAGGGTTCTATCTTTATATTGATTTTTACACCCAATGCCTTCTTTGAAGTAGGAGAAGTTTCTAGAGAATTCACTTAGAAGTGCTTGATGTGTCCTGCTTCCAGTGCACTGGCTTCTTGATATCTGCATGAACAATGTAGGAGTGACAAGTCCTTTGTGTGAGGGCAGGGCACATCTTATTCTGTTGCAAGTGGGACTGTGCCCAGATTCTCACCCCATCCTTTACTAGCAAATTTGAAGTATATTAAATTAAATATGCCAATTAGGTGTATGCCAACATTACCATGTTTTAGGGAAGGAGCACAAGCACTTTAGAACTGGTTAGCAGTGGGAAATTTCCCAGAGTCCTACGGTCAACAATAATAGTAGGGTAAAAACATAATGTTTAGAAGAAGACCACCCTTGACAAGTCCAACACAAATTATGCCAGTAATTACTTGTGCAATATTACATTTAAAGAAAAATATATAATATGAATTGTTTTGCCACAAGAATATGGACCCCCTAAAAATGTTAATCAGCTAACATAAACACAGGCCTGTACAAAGTGGGTCAAAAGGGGTTCTTCTCACTTTCATGTAGAATTAGGATGTTCATGATAGTCACCGGATTTTAGGTTTTATGGGTCCCCAGGGATGTGGTAATTCAAAGAAACTGTCAAATATTTATAAACCCGGGAAAAAGCTAGGGGCAACAGAAAAATGGCAGAAATTGCAGAACCATGGTGCTGGTACTGGACTTCTGTTCCTACCTCTGGCAATGGACAAGCGATGGTCCAGCTCAGCATAAAACAGGAGAGTCCTGTGTAAACACACATACACATAGGTACACACATACCAATGAACAAAGATTTCTAGCAAAGTCAAGCTAATTTTACCTTCGTATTGACCAATGTGAACTAATACTAAGAACGGCACTTTTCAAATCCATATTGAACATGCACAGCAAAACTCAATCAACCATCAACAACAGATAGATTAAGATCCCAGAACCGTTAAAAATTTGTGGTGACATCATTGGGTTACTGTTAGCGTGGTTGCACATACTGTACACTTGTGCCTTGAAGATAAGGCTGGTTGCGCATGCCAAGCTACTAAGGGGGCGAGCAGGGCTATCTCAGATGGTGTCCTTACTAATCCTAATGTTGAAGCGAGGAGTTGGGGACTCCCGCCTCCAGCATTTGGTGGCAGAGGTAAGAGATAAGGACCCCCACTTCCAAAACAAATTATCATCTTATTAAACTATTTACATCCACACTTGCAAACCTCCTCATTAAAAAGCTTCAATGATTTGACAAACTTCAAATGCACTGTATATATAGCGTAAACTGTTGCATTAGACATATCGTGTTACAGAGCTACCTAGCCTACCAAATGCTAACCTTTGCAAACCAAAGACATTATTCATTAGACATTTGTCTACAGCTCCTTTTTTCTTTTTACACATGTTAAATCGGTTATCATACATTTAAAACAATCTGTACACGGAATAAATAGTGCTAGACTATTCTTTCAGTTATGCACATGAAGAATATTGTTTATTCCGAACATGTATAGGAAGCATCCAACAATAAATATCGTTCGCTCAGATTTATAGTCAGACAGTCCCTGACATCAACGTTTGGTTTCGTTACTTTGCTTAATACTGCCGACTGAGATCCTATAATCCACATTAGTTTGAACTTAGAGTGAATTCAGTATTGATGGTTGTTCTTGCTACAGTTTTATCCTTTGTTTTCTACTTTGCCTGAACGTTTCTTAATGTCATCTCGACTTTGTTATTGACAGTAACAAAACAACATCTGGTGCATGTCCAAGTCTTTTCCAATAATTTATCATAGTCTGTCACATTATTATTTGCAACTTTTGCTTAGCAGCCTAGGAACTTCATCTTTTACAAGACAATCCAATCCAAGTCTGCATTGATTTTGTGCAGAATATGAAAATAAGAAAACAATCCAAATAAAAAAGTTGATGTAGGATTTATTACGTATTTTCAGAGGGGCACATGCTTTATGACGATGTGAATGGTAAAAATGGTTTGGTGGTTAGTTTACAAGATTCCAAGAATGTCTTATGCTTGTAATACTTTAACTCCCTGATCGTTTATAACTTATCAAGTTATTATTTATCATTACCACTGCCGTTGTTATTATTATTTTCACTGCTTAATTTGTAAAAAAGTTAGCACCAGGGTCCTCGTCAGGAGGCCACTGCTGCCTACACCACCCATTGCCCCTGCTAGCTCTACCTATGACAGTACCACACTTGCTACTAACCTTCACATTCCTACAAGTGTAGCAATACATACCTTTGCAGGCCCGAAGGTTGTAAGATTTATTTATTTATTTATTTATTGACATTTTTAGAGCGCGAACAAATACCCGCAGGCGTCTCGGCGCTAAACAAATCGCATGACTTCTGCTCGATGTTAAATGCTCCAGGAGATGTTTAGTAAAAGCTATTGATTAAAAAGCCAGGGGCCTCATTTATGAAAGCCTTGCGCCACCGGTGCGTCACTTTTTCCCATGTTAAAAGTGGCGCACCGGCGGCGCAAGGCCTTCATAAATAAGGGCCCAGGTCTTTACTTTCTTGCGGAACTGGACGAGTGAAGAGCTCAGCCTGATGTCTTGAGGCAAGGTGTTCCTGGTGTTAGCGATGGCTGCAGGTATTAGTCATTTTAAGGTATATTGAATGAGTAAACAACTTGTGTTATGCTCACTCTAAATCAGGCAAACAGATCGCCATCTGGCAGTCTGTCATAAGTGCCGATGCTGAGCAGCGGAAACCACCGGCTCAAATTAAGCACCAATTATTTGAATTATTATTGTTGTTAAGATTTAGAAAGCTGAAGAAGAATCCCTAACCCTCTTGTCAGTCTGCCCTTGCCCCTCTGTTTGCCATTGTCTATCATGTGTAGTGAAGGATGAGGTCCACTGCCATAGGATCCATTGAGACTCTTGTGATTCATCTGCTGCTTCATTTTGGATCTGCTGGTGGACTAACACTGACACTGTTGCTATTTTATGCACGTTTTGCCAATTAACTGGCTCAACATCTCCCCTTATTTATTCAGGGAGTCTATAGCTCTGGTCACTAATGAAATTGTTGGTGTTTGAAGATGTTTTGTGTCTCTTCTGTCGTTTTTACATACACTTGACTTTACCTTGATTTTGTTTCTTTTGGCAACAGTTCTTTTGTTGACTTGATTTTCTGTGTAAAGTTTTATCTGCTGCGTGTAACTTTATATTTGTCAACATCCTACACCACCGTATGCCACAACGTGTTACATTCATCATGTACAAAAGGTTTCACTAAATTGCTTGTGTTTGCTTTGATGTCTTTTTAAAAATAATAATTATATTTTATAACCACTTAATAGAACCCCATCCTGGAACTACGGTAAATGAACCTGAGGGCTATGATAGAAGTACCCTAAGTGCACACATCTCTTAGAAACAGTAATATCTCTCTTGTTGAGTTAATACCGTCAATATACTACTACACGGAAGAGCAATTGGTCTTCCACCCGTTTGTTTTTGTGGCTCACTTCATATTTTTAATCTACTCACATTCTATCCTTTATAATTATGATGATTACTCTATTCTTTGTGGAAAAGCAGCTAAATTGGGCCATTGACCCAGAGATTTCGAGCCAGAGTTAGTTCAGCATAGAATGACCCTTTGCTCAGTGATGCCACTTCTGTCTTCACAAGGGTGACGATCAAGAAAAGGAAGTGAGATCATAGTTTGGCAAGCAGTCACGTCACCTGCTTGCAAATCAGGCCAGTGCTGTTGAGGACGTCTGTAGTGGTTCAGTGGCTGCCCTCTATATCCGGCAGCATCGCTTCCTGGTGCCAGCACAGGTACAGAAAGGAAGTAGAGCAATGGGATGAGACGGTATAAAGTGTCAACAAATACTTAAGGACAGAATAAAAAGTAAGCGAGAATGAAACAATTGCTGCATATGCTTGGAGAAATGTGCGCATCAACGTGTCTTCATGTCAACAATGGTTTAGCGGTGTGGGGTGGGTAGGGGGTGCGTTAGGGTAACTGCCACCCCTCATTGCAACGCCTGCCATGTTGCATAGAAGGATAATGGGGTGCGCTACTAGAGTGAGTGAACAAGGAAAGTACGTAAAGGAAAAATAATGCTATTGTGCTAATCTCTGCACGTGCATAAATGTGTGACCCCTGCCATCAGGCACTATCAGTGGTCACTGCGTGAGATCCCTAGAATTTCAGCCATGCACCAGACACTTCTTTCTCTGCCCTCCATATACTTCGTGTCTAGCCTGCTCCAAGACAATTCTGGCATAATGCGGGACATGTCATGATGTTGGAAATGTTTGCTCATTTTATGATTCGATGTTATGATAGTTCGTACCTCTGGCATATATCTTCTCCTGGCATAAAGGGGTCATTCTATATTTATTGTCTGTGTTTATGTGTGAAAATGCCTGCTCCTAACATAATGACTGTCCCTTAAATAACGGTGGCAATGTATTTTAAATTTTGTGACCATCTATGACTTTGTGGCACCCACCATGAGGTTCACAAAACCCACCTTGCACACCCTTGTCCATATTAATCTTGTTGAAATCCGAGATTGTTGACATCCCAATAATGCTTGTCCTCACGTGAAATTGTTGACATTCAATATCCTAATTGTGCTCACCCCTGGCATTTTCAAAGCCTTGGGGTGATAGATCTGGTAACAAGGTTTCTGACCCTTAAGCCCTTTACGACTTTATTGTCATTGAGGTTGCCATTTAGTTTCGTTTTATTATTTCTGAAAGAGTTGCAGTGGGCATCATTCCTGACTTTGTACGGAAAATTAAAGATTGTCCTATGTTTTCCAGTGCAGTCAACACCATGAATATGGGAGCGTGATGGCCTGAATTAGGCTGATGGTACTGGATGTTCTGACTCGAATATCAAGTATAAAGAATGATTATTCAGACTGCATGGGACAAATGTCTTAACATTTATCCTAAATAGATGGAATAATATGCTTTTGATCAAACTTACATTCTTAGCAGCAGTATCAGCCACGGCCGCTGCAGGTAAGAGTGGTGGGGCAGTGGGACCGGCTGGGGGGCATTTCGAGGGACGACCACCAGGGAAAATAAAATAAATAATACATTTTCCCTCGTGGTTGTCTCTCAAAATCCACCCAGTCAGCTCCACCGCTCTTACCTGTAGCGGCCGTGGCTGAGCAGTAGCCTAGTCCCAGTGATTCACAGACAAGCCAACAGAGGGTAGTCACTTCTTCTGTAGTTGCCTTTTGTGGTCAAGCTCTGGATGTTTTCACAGCAGCAACTTGAGCATCACCATCAACCTAAATGCCGCATGATCAATTTCAGGTTCGGCATCAGACTTCAATGATGGAAAGATAATCAGTCATCAGATCTGTTTCCCATTACATTTAATATTGAATGTACAGAAATAACATCCAAGTGGGTCTGCATCTAAATACATTTTGCGTGGCCATTGCTTCTGACTTTCACTACAGATTGTGCTGACTTAGATCTGGAAATTCATGGAGCCAATGAATGTGATTAGAAAGAATTTTAAAGAAAATGAGGTTAATTTACAAATATATTCCAGGTTTATGTAAAATGGTACTTCTGTTGCAGTCTTTTACATACTTTTGCGTGCTTCAGTGAACTGCCCCCAAAACATCTTAATTGGGAAAACGAGGGTGTCTATTCACAAGCTGTATTTTCTAGTATGATAAGTAGCATTACAATAGTACTCCAAAATGCTATTCCAAAACCCACACGAGGAGGTTTCACCTCTGCCTTTTCTATCTTTTTTGGTGCAGAGATCTCTATCCTGACTGCAGAATCTCCACACACGTAAGAATGCGTTTTAGTAGTAACTGAGTGAGGAAGAGAGGGCAGAGGCTTGAAAATGTGACACACTACAATGGGGAAGGATTTAAGGAGGGGTTAAGTGAGTGTTAGGAAGCAGTTCAAGGAGGGACATGAACTATCCTACATAAGAGTAAACCTATTCCTAGTCACAAACTGCATTTTTATAGTTACTACATCCAAAAAGGACCCAAAAGTAGTTGTAAATGTACTCCAGCTCGGAGCTATAGTACGTTCTGAGCCACCCATGGACACCCATTGTTACTGCAACACCTTCACATTTAAATGAATAGAGGCTGGGACTTAAATAAAACTCCATAGGAAGTAATGTTCAATTGAATTAAATTATTTAAAGCAGTAAAAATATAAATACATTTTATTCATTAGAAAACATTTGTGTTTTTGAGATCTTCGCATGTAAAATATAGAAGAAGGGGAGGAGTATGAATAGCACTTTGTAGTACTTAAGTACTACTACAGTGGTACTACAAATTATACTACAAAATGTATTTTGTGAATAGACCCAATGGTTTCTCATCGCTTTCCTTAGGGCTCACAAACCTAAGTGCAAAGGGGAAAAAAGTATTGAGAAATAGATACTGAGTTATAAGAATTGACCAGGAAGGGCTGTGTGTGTGTCATTTCCATTATGTCCTAAAATGAGAAAATAAGTCTTGAGCCCTGTCAGAAGTACATAAATAAAAATAACGAAACTGTTTGAACGAACACTGGGGCATATTATCAAGTAAGGGCGTTACATTATCGCCGCTTTTATCGGCAGGAAACTGCCGATAAAGCGGCGATAATGGGCTTGATAATATGCTCTATGAATTTCAATCGAAGCCCATGTTAGATGTCTTCACTTCTAACATGGGCTTCAATTGGAATTCATAGAGCATATTATCAAGCCCATTATCGCCTCTTTATCGGCAGTTTCCTGCCGATAAAAGCGGCGATAATGTAACGCCCTTACTTGATAATATGCCCCACTATTTTAGCCTATGGATGCACTCCAAATTTAAAGACAATAGTACGAATGATGACATGTTCTGAATTATGAAGAATGCCAACAAGTATATTATTTATTTAAAATAATTTAGAACAATGTTGGGCTAAACGCAATCCCATGTAAAACTTAAGCGGTATCTTTACATAAGGATTGATAATCTGACATGTGTTTATAGTGGATTTTGATTTTAACACTAAAAATCAACGTTGCACTGCCTCCATTGTCCTCTCAAAGAGGCCTAGCAACGTGCTATTTTTTCAGGACTGTGTGTTTCAGAAGTCAGGCTGGGTTCATTTGTTCTAATCTGACACAAAGGTCCACACACAAAGATGATTTCCGTTTGCTCATGTGTGTTTGGATCGTCCATTTCTGTCTTTCATGGATTGTATCTGCCTTCATTCCCAAAGCTGCATAAATCTTCACATGAAAACTCAGACACGGGGATTGTAACAGTTAAAATATGTGTTTAGAACCTGCCAAAACACATGCCAATCCTTGAGGTTAGGTGTCTGGGCAGCTATCAATAACCAAGGGAGCACACAGCTACAAATCATGAATGTTCGCTGCTGTTTATAGAGTAACTGTGAAGAGTACCAAAAACATCATCAGCCCTAGCTCATTCGATGATGGAATATCCTGATGTTTTCCAAGGTAGCTCTAAATGTTTGGCTTAGGAGACTATTTAATTCATTTTATCCATTTATTCATTTGAAACTGCTTACACAAACCTGTCTTAGAAGTATTTTGATACCTGTAGTTCTTGCTGGTTCACTGTTAATCATGGCATTCACTATCATCAGGACGCTTTATTCGTAGATTAAGAAAAGAAGATTATATGTATAAGCAAAATTATCATACTGTTTCATTATTCAGGATGCTAATGTTCATCATGCTTATCAAATTCCGATAATGCCATACCATTTAAGATGTATTTTCAAATGAATACATTAAGTTAATAAGTTATTTTTTGTAATATAGATAATATACTGGACACACCTGGTCTGTGCGTTAGTTAAGGCAGGATACATTGCTGTGATCATGTCAATAATGTAGTCATTTTCACAAAGTTTATGAAATTCTCATATATGAACACTGAACACATCTTGGATAAGACAGAGTTACTTCAGTAAAAAAGAGTTGTGGTTGTGTGTGTAAGAATACAGTAAATTGTTGTCAATTATCATTTTTTTATCTTTTCAACCGATTGTTTTTTTATTTTTCTGGCTTGAGGTAGCAACATAATATACAGTATTACATGAAGTGAGTTTAACATTTCAAAGACATTTAAACAAGCATTACAATTTATCAAACATTTCTGTACAAAATGGAATGAGAAAATCGGCGGATGCTCAGGGGTTTAAATCTATAACTGTGAAATAAAACGAACAAATATATTTTTAACTATGTTCTAAATCAAGAAATAAATAAATGAAGGAATAGGCGAATGTACGTGGTTGTACTGTACACAAGCCACTTCAAAATATAGGCACACTGGTGGAGAAACCCTATTTCGGAGGTCTGGTTTTTCATGGAAAAGTTGTTATAATTTCTCAAATTTTGTTTAATTGGAAGGATATTCACTGTCTGTAACCCAATTTTAACATAATTAATCTGAAAATATTAATTAAAAAAAGAAAAACCTAATGATAATACAATTACTCACCGTCATTAAATTAAAATTAAAACATAATTCTTCAAAAATAATTCCTTTGCA
Organism: Lissotriton helveticus; assembly: GCF_964261635.1. Lineage (NCBI taxonomy): Eukaryota > Metazoa > Chordata > Amphibia > Caudata > Salamandridae > Lissotriton > Lissotriton helveticus. Next base: position 215,269,370 of record NC_136060.1, on the reverse strand, counting down.
ACTTTGACAAACCGATCTGCAATGTAAATGGTATCCTGTACCTTAGTTTTATTATCAGGGTTTGAAATACAAGTGTTGATCATGAGTAGATTGCAAGTGATCCATATTAAAATTGTAAGGATAACTGGGCATTTCACAATAAAACAAGCATTTTCTCAAAAAGAGGAGAATATAGCCTTCAAGATATTTGACATCCAAAAAAAAGCTGCCAGCATGGCGCAATCGGGAAAGGGTGCTATGTTCCATGTGGTCTCATCTGCCACACTGACAAGAAGAAGTTCAGGTCAACCTGAACTTTAAGAATGGTTTTAACACCATGACCAAGGGTCCAGAAATGGAGGGACACCACTTGGGACTCACTCAGGCCGGGACCAGGTGCACGTTAAAGACAGTTTGAGCCTTTTCAGTCCATGAGGCTCTGATCAGGAGAGCAGCCAACTAGCCTTTGGGACTTTGTGCACTTTGCCACTCCTAGCCAGTGCTAAATTGTGAGCTCACACCTTTAAACATGGTAAAGTTGGCTTACACTCAATTAGAACATTTTAATTACTTATACATCCCTAGTAAAGTAGTACTTCATGTACCCAGGGCCAGTACATTAAATAATACTAGTCGGTCTGCCAGCCAACTCAGTAGCCCTTTAAACATGTTTCAGCCCTGCCACCCTGCCTGTGTACAGTTTTAAACTGTCAATTTGACCTGGTTATATAAAGATTTGCCAGTTATAAATCTCCCTTTTTGATATATATAAGTAACCCTAAAGTTGGCCTTTGGCAGCCCACAGGGCAGGATGCAGGATATTCAATAAGTTGGACACATACTTTTAAATTTGGTATAAAAAAAACACCCACATTCATTTTTCACTTCTGTGAGGCATACCTCTCTCCTAGGATAACATATTTCATTTAATAGCAATAACTTTTCTTTGGAAACAGGTAGAAATGTCATGTTTGGTCTCAAAAGAATTGAAATTTAAAATCCTCTTTAATGGTAAAGTCGGGCTGTAAGTCACAATTCTGAAAATGCCACTTTTTAGAAATTGACATTTTCTTGTTCTAACAATTTGGTGCCTGCAGCATATATCCTGAATGAAGAGAGTAATTTGTCCTGAGTGCATTCTTCCCAGACAGTAAGACAAAGGGGTGAGCTAGGAGTTGGCAGGATGGGCCCTCCTTTGAGGAGCAGAGCTATTCCCTTCCAAATTTACTTTTCAAAGGAGGTGACTTCGCACACTCACAAATAATGTGACACCTGTCCACTGTCACCCTAGACCTCTTAGAGCCTAGATGTGTGAGGAGCCTAGATGATTCTGCAAATTCAGATGCTGGCACCACGCATACATATTGGACCCTCAGGAGCACCTACAAAAAGTCTGAATTTTGCGTTAAAGGTTGCTTTGCTGCTGAGTCCTGCCTTGTACTCAGGGAGCTGACCTGCTGCTTGAAACCTGCCTTATCTCCTCCGAGGATTGCCTGGCTGTTTGAGGCCTGCCTTTCTGCTTGATCATGGGGACTACCAGAGTGACTCCAAGGGCTAACTGACTGGCCTCCTGTCAGCAACATGGACACAAAAAGCTCCCACAACCTTGAACCCACACCCTGGCCCTGCCAGTAGTGAATACTGCTCTCCAAGTGGTTCCCCACCAGTCCCAAACTCTTGAAAGTGGTGCTAACGGTGCCCAAACAGCCAAAAAGATGCTGAGAACCTAAAGAAGACTGGAACCTATTTGCTCACCTATCTGCCCAAGGTGCATTGCCAGTCAGCCTGAATTTGTGTTAGCTCCTTAAGCAAAACCCCTTCAGCAGCTCCTCTTCGGAAGAGTCTTGGACCTCTTAGAGCTCTTGTCAGCTACAGCCTGTAGCTTCATTCTGTTGGAGGTTTTTGATTTCCAAAAAAAAGACAAAGTCAGAAGATAGAAACCTTCACTGCTACTGCTACTCCAGCTAGTGGCTCTCGAATGATGACAACTTCTACTAGGACGCCACCGACTGCCTTGCCCTGCTGAACTTTACCTTCTCAGGAAGTTTTCGTAAAAAACATTTCTGAGTATGAAGGTAAGCCGAGCTGGGTTCAATCCACCTTGTGTTACCAAACTGCTCTCCATCACAGTCCGCCTTAACTTTTGACATTGCCCCAGTCTCGCAAATCAGATTGGCAGTTGGAGGTTTGATCTTTTAGGATATATTTCTTCACTGATTGGATTAGATTTGTTTTGGTATAATTCTATTTATTAAAATGTAATCTATGTTTGTTTTGGTGTAATTTTATTTATTAAAATGTAATCTATGTCTCTAGATTTGTTTGGGATTTTTCTTGTGTTGTGGTTTTACTATATTACTGTTTGTGTGCTACATAAACGTTTAACAGAGTGCCTATAATTTAAGCCTGACTGCATTTGTGCCAGGCTACTAGAAAGTTAAGCACAGTTGATTCAGTGACTATTGTGGGTCACCCTGACAGGGATTGTGGTTGTTGCGGAAGAAGGGTCTCTCACCATCTCATTTAGAATTTTTTTTTCTACAGGTGCTTTACTTTTCATTTTTTACTTCAAAATTTAAAAATAATCATACCTCTGGTCGCCTCTTTGAATTTTAGTTGTTTTGATGTCATTATTCTTATTAAAGCTTTCCTGTCGAGGGCTGTGGGCTTTTAGTTTGTTGTGTTTTGGCTCTTCAACTGTTTGAGGATTAGTCTATTCGTTTCACACTTTTCTACGTTAATCATGTCTGCTCTGTGCCAGGGTTGAGCCCTGGTTTAAAATACTGAAACTATGTTTTTAACCTCACAGGATATTGGGCCATATGTATGTAACGTTGGTGTTGCAATTCTCAAATAGAGATTTTTTGCGAATCACTATTAGAGAATCGCAAAACGCTATGTGTGTAGGATTTGCAAATAATTTTGCGGATCCTACATATTCCTTAATTGTGAATTGCAAATTGCGATTCACAATTAAGGAATACCTCCTCATTCATTCCTATGGGCCTAGAGGCCCTTAGGAATAAATGAGAAGACATTCTCAATTTGAGATTTTTAATTAGAGAATCACAAATTAAGAATGCAATTTCAAGGGTGCCAGGGTGTCAAAAGGACACCCTGTTGCATCCTTGAAATGTGCATGTGTGCACATGTGGCACACATACATGCCCTAAGGGCATGTATGTGCGCCACATGGCACTTTGAAAAATGCAAACAAGTGCATTTTTAAAGAACTCTCAATTTGCGATTATTTAAGGCCAAATTGCACTTTTTCTGTGCTTCATACATTGCATTTAAGGAATCCCAATTTGCAATTCCTTAAATGCAATCGCAAAATAGAGAATTGCACATTTTGCAATTCTCTAATTTGCGATGCCTCATCCCAAAAGGCCTTTTCCCGTTCGCAAACGGGCCGATTCTGAGAATCAGCCCATTTGCGAACCGGAAAAGGGCTTGATACATATGCCCCATTGTGACTTATTGAGAGTTTGGGGACGAGAACAGCAGTTCTTAAATACATTTGTGGAAGAAACGGATTCACTTGATTTAGAAGAGAAAGCTAGGACTAGGCTTTGTATTTTCTTTGCAAACTTTAAAGTGAGGTTGGCTCTAGGTTAAATCCAGGTGACTTGGCACTGCATGGAAATTTGCTTTTAAACCTTCACTTCCTGGTAAACTCACCAATGGGTCCCTCATTTGCTTTTTTTTCTATTCATATTTTACAATGCACCCTTAGAAAAATCAACCACCTGTTGTACCTCTGTACTTGACAAGTGATGTTCCCCATCATCACCTGCTTCCTTAGAGGACTGCTTATGTGTGAAAAATGTGATCTATGTTCATGGCTGGGCCGTGCGCTCTCCCTCGACTCTCTTGTTCACCACATGTAAAATCAGGGTTTGCAATGGCACAACACCTTATGAATGTATCCACTTACCATACAACCTTCCCAGATAGTCACAGTGCTACCGAATACACTTTGGAAACTGACAGGTAGGCTCTGGAACAAAGTTCTGAAGTTTTCACATCATCCAAAGTTTTCCCACTTCTAATCTAGCTACTAGTATATGTGAAAGACTGCGCCTTGCCTGGCACTCAGTTGCAGTGTATCAATAATTTGTTCGTGCACAGTATGTGGTTTTGCATGCTGCTAATAAAAAAACATTTGAGTAAAGGTCAGACCAATGTCCATGGGTGGGATACAGCACTACCCAATTAAATGTTCTAGATGCTCCGCTACCTAGCCATCTTAGCTGCATGCCATGCTCAATTCTAACAGGTGGAAATCAGACCAGTACACTTGCACAAGAATTAGGCTGCACATGGACTCTGGCAAAGGCCTCAGAGCACTGCTTGGCCTCATTGTGCAGCCTAGGGACATTTGTAATGCTCCTGCCGTAGCCCACAACCTCCTCTGTCTACTGCCACATTACCACAACTTGATCCCCCCCACCACACACTGTCCCCTCCTAAATTACCAATAGGTCTGAGTGAAACTTTAATTATGCCCATTATTCTTATGATGTGGAATTACCAAAATTGCACGACTACACCAGCTTGAGTAATTAAGAGTAATTTGAGGGAAAACTCCTATTGAAGGAGCCTAGGAACAACAAACTAAGGGGTATATTTACAAGGGGATAGCGCCACCAGAATGTCACTTTTAGCAACGTTCTGGTGGTGCTATGCCCTTATCCATATTTACAAAGCGGCGCTAAGCCACTTTCTGTGGCTTAAAACCGCCTTGTAAATATGGCCCCTTTACACGGAAGTGAAGTGCAATTGGTGTTGCTGTGGGCGTTCAACCGCACCATCCATTGCTTTTTGATGTTGCCACAGATTTACAATGATATCTGAGGCAGCATCAAAAATCAACACCATGCAATAGCAGGTGTTAGAATTGCTTATTCTATGTGTGCTGCATTCTGCACAATTTATATATATAGCTAATACAAAATGTTCATGTTCTGAATTTGGTATTTAACACAATTGTTCATTCACACGAGATTATGCTCCGCCAGTTTCTCAAGAAGACCAACCAATAAACAAACATTGTATAATGGTATGGAAGCAGACTTGTATGAAGGCACCAAGCACAATTAGAAACACTTGTTGAGAACTGGAACTTTAAAGCGTGTATTGAGTCATGAACATTGAAAGCTTTGGCAGGGGATTTGAAGGCCGTAGTTGCTTTATCTAGGTTGCTTTGCCTTTTTACAACCTTTCCTACTTTTAGTGGTATCCCTTAACTGCAGTGTCCCCTCCCTCTCATTCGAGCTGCTTGGGTTTAGTTTTTCATAATTAAGAGTCTATTTTCTTAGTACTGAGTCATAAGGGTTAGCTGTTTCCACCAAAATGGGATTTGTACTACTAAAATAAAAAGAATCCTAACTGCTTCATAAATTAATAGGCTTGGGCGGTGAATTGCCCCCCCCCCCGGAACACCTCCCCCCCCCTGCTCAGACAACTGCACTGGCTGCCAGTCCAACAACGTGCCATGTTCAAGATCTGTTGCCTGTCTTTCAAGGCTTTAAGAGGTGAAGGTCCAGCATATCTTAGGGACAAACTTTTCAAGCACGCAAGCGAGTGCAACCTAAGATCAAATGCTCTTGCCCTCCTGAACATCCCCCGGATACCGCTAACCCGCACAGGCGGTAGAGCATTCTCATTTGTAGCACCAAAATACTGGAACTCCCTCCTAGTGACGCTGCGAAAATCCCCAACTTACCTGACCTTTAGGAAACAATTAAAAACTTGGTTGTTCTGAACCCCCCTAGCCACAGGATATTCCCCCTCTCTCTGGTGAGCGCTGAGATGCCCCATGGTGAGTCATGCGCGATAAAAGAGTCATTAACATAACATAACATAACAACTCTGCTCTGTTCACAGAGTTTGTGGCGTTTTCTGTACTCCGTGTTCCGGGGAGCTCGCAGAGTGCAGAAAACCCCACTCCGCGTAGTGCAGCTGAGTTTTTTCCCAGTTCGTGCTCGCGAATGGTAGGTTTGCGAGCGCAAGCTGCCACTCAGGTAGAATTTCTACCCGGGCGGCAGGCAGACCAGCGCAAACGACAGTTCGCACTGCACTCCGCCACTTGCAGAACTCTACGGAGTTTTTTGTCACTTTGCAGAGTTCAGTGTAGTGAAACTCCACAAACTACGCCTAGGCTTGCAAATTAATCTTTTGTTAGCTAGTGTGAGAAAGAATCAGAAGTAAGACTATAGTTTATTACAAATTGCATGCCATTGCACATAACAGTTATCAAGTTGTGTACAAACGGGGGCAGGACCAAAAAATCTCATTAATGGCTCCTGCCTCGATCCTAGGCAAAATGTGGGTTGCGGAAAATCTGGACTCCACTATTCGAGCTGCAGTGAAAAGCAGGGCAGTTGCAATATAAAACACTAAAGTCGAAAACCAATGTAGACAAATATGGTAATAATCAGTGCTTAATATGAGTAGGTGGTTCTGGTGGGGAGCACCGACATTTAGTATGAGGGACTTCCACTTATTTTTCCTCATCAGATGCTTTCACAAGTTAGGAAAAACACACAGATCAGAAAAATGAGGAAAAGAAAGATGAAATAACCAGTACACAGGAACACAGCAGGAACCTGCAAAAGTAAGATAAACCTGCAGTTTGTGGATGGTAGTGGAATAAAGAGAAACAAGGTGGATGTAAAACTACTTAGACACTGTATTTGGCAGGCAGACATTTAATTGTGCCTGCCAGGGTCTTCTGTGCACCGGCACTCTTACCTGTATACAATAAGTGCTGGTCATAGTGCATAAGGTGCTGATTTGCATATGGCTGGCTACAAACTGGGATGGCCGGTGTGCTTGCTGTGCCACTGGATTCAAGTTAACCTGGCTGATGAGGGTAGATACTCCGAAACTGGTCCCAGAAGGCTTGTTTCCAGACCAGGAAGTACCTGGTCTGGCAGGTCAGACTGGACTGTTCCCATGAAGAGCAGATTCAAGACTGATTTGCATATCTCTGGTTCCAAACTGGAGTGAATTAGTGAGCAAAAGAACGATGGACTAAACCCAGATGTCTTCACTGGGGTGAGTGGTGGAAAAGTTTCATCACTCCATCCAACATCTTCTTGTATTAGGTGCATAACCTGGACATGGAAGTAGTGAAGGTGAAATATCACAATATTCCTATTGTAAGTTTTTTGTTACACAATACCCTCCAGCTGGTATAGTTCACAGAAAATATCTCACATTGATTTTATTCTTAGGGCAAGCTCATGTTGGTGCCACTTTTGAGAACAGGCACAGGCACAGGTACTTCAGTAGAGTGTGAAACAATCTGTATCCTCTGCCCCAGGGCCTGCAGATAGATAGTGCCACACGCGGGAGCAGCAGTTAAACATATCTTCATTCTCCAACATCCATTCATACACTGCCCATTATGTCAAACTTCCTAAACCACACTGTAATATCTTCCCCGCATAGCACATAGTTCCTGTTCACCATCTGCCCAGAACCACCAAGGTCCTAGTGTGCTTTGTAATAATATGCTACCTCGCCTTCTTTGATATATGAAAAGTGGCAGGCATCAATTAAATCACGTCTCCTCAATTAGTCATTGAGGAGCTCACACTTGTTTGCTGGCTTGGGTGATCCGGAGTGTTGGAGGTCTACACCCATCAGGCAACAGAGGCACAGGGTCAGGCTCTGGAGCCAAAACTGAAGGTGTGGTTGCTTTTGAGGTAGTTCCAGGAGCTGGATATTGATGAGGTAAGTGTTCGAAGTGTGATGTGTCCTGAGTGATAGATTTCCTAGGATGATGTTCTATCACCATGTATCCCTTGCGTCCCACTACCTATAAAGGATCAGTGACAAATGGGGTGACTGTCTTTTGCTTATGTCTCTGCTTTAGCTTTAGCAGTACCCATTCTTCTTTGGCAAAGACTGTTTCCTGGATGTGTTGGCGCTGATCAGCAAGTACTTTCATTGTATTCTTATGAGCAGTGTCGCTGTCAGAATGTTTTGTTTTGTTCTGATTGCTCTCCCAAACTACAATGTAGCTGGGCTCTTGCCAGTTGTGGAGTGAGGAGTTGATTGATAGGGCTGAAAGGCCTAGCACATGGCTTGGCTCTAGTCAATTCCTTCCATGCAAGCTTGTTGATCTACCCTTTTGAGGGTGCACATAAATCCTTCAACTACACCACTGACTTGGAGCCAGAGGGGTGTTGATTTGTACAAGAAACTCTTTAAAGTCTTTACTTTTCAAAGGAGAGCCATTGTCTGACTACCCCAGTTTGAAAAGATGTCATCAAGCCTTTCTATGACTTTCTCATGAGTTGTCAATTACAGTGTTTCCTTCGAGGGGAAGTGTAAACATTTGTCTATAACTACCATGCTGTCCATTTCCTATTGATCCAATGATGTTAACTATGATTCTCTCCCAAACATGGGCAGGAAGGTCAGACATTGTCACCTTGGGGGACACCCAGTTGCAGAGTTGGCATGCTTTCAATTCCTTTTCTACTCACTCATCTAGTCGAGGGAACCACATGTGAGAAGTTAGCCTGGCATATGATGTCCACTGGTTCTAGTGGGCACCTTGCACCAGTCTAATCGAGCCTTATTGATGGTGGTTGTAAAGTCAACCTTATAGAAAGCTATCCTAGTGGTAGCATGGACCAGCAGTCATCAGGCTAAGACTTCAGAGAGCGTATTAAGCAAGTTGTTTTACCAATTATAACCCCTTGAGTACCAAATGAAAGGACACCACAAAAGGTATATATCAAATATATATGTATTTATTCTAAACACAATCCCTCTGCACCCTTTATGAGGTCAGAGGTAAAAATACAATACAAGTCACTGAGTTAATATGCAATAAGTTGGGGCCTCACAAACCATATGCTAAAATAGTGTTATAAGAACCACAAGAGAATTAGAAAGAAGTCCTGGAACCTGTGGAATCGCTGAGGCTACTCTAAACAACCAAGGGTTAGGAAGTAGGACGCCCACTGGAGACACATGCAGTGTCTAAACACAGACACGGGTTACCATTGACTTTCTATGGGAAACATGGAAGTTACAAATACACAATTTAAGGACCCTTTCGGACGGACTACGATGGAACCCTTTTAAACTAGGACACTTCGAGAGTCAAGAACCACCGGAGCACTGGAGTACTCGTGCTACCTCACCCAGTGAAGCCGGGTGCATAGGTGTCTTTTCGTGTCGGGTTTCGTTGTCGTTTTCAATGGATAGCTGCAAAGAAGTGTTGCAGGCGACCAGAGGAAAAGTGTCCAGGTGGATCCAAGGGTGGATCGAAGATCTGTAGAACCTGAAAGCAGAAGAGACAGAATCTGGGTCACTTGCCTGTGACCGGGGCAGCGATAGGAAGATATTACCAGATGTCGGGTGATTTCAGGTGAAGATATGAAGTTTGTCTCTTCAGCCACTAGGACCAGGAGGTGTCGTCGATGACCAGAAGCTGCATTCCAGCTGTCCCACAAAGGATCTAGTTGACAGCGGTGTCGGTATCCAGACCGGACCCAACAAGTCTTGGCAAACGCAACCCACGCAGGAGGTCGAGAATGGCTTTGGTGCAGACCAGCAAGTTCTGAGGAACTTCTCCTTTGTAGGAAAGTTGGAGCAATTCTGGAGCAACAAGGAAAGCAAGTTAGATGTAAAAGAAAGTCATCAGGGGGCTCACAAGCCAATGGACTAGGAACCGGGAAGATGCATTGAGCTGAAATGCAAGAGCGGGCCCCACGGGACACTCGTGGAGTGTGGAGGCCGGAGCTGCGGTGCAAATGGTGCTCGGGGCTTCTTGTACACCAATACACACCTGCGAGATACCTTGAGAGTTGATGCAGTTAGCAACATGAAGGATGTCCAGGAGTTCCGATCCCACATCTCTCGTGTCCGCCAAGGGTCTCAGCTTTGGTGGGATCAAAGGTCGGGGTCAGAGATGTCTGGAAGTCCATGTTCTGTGTCGCTGATTCTTCGGGATCCAGCAGGACCCTGGAAAATGCAGACCGGCAAATTTGCTGTTGGTGCCTGTTTGAACAGGGTGGTCACTCATTGACCACAAGGGAGATGTCTTCCGTCTTCCAGTCGAAATGGAATGTCGAAGGTCCAGTATTTATATTTCACAGTTTCGTCCAGAGTAATCTGAAATCCTAGGGACACAGCTCCTATACTTATATTGAGTTTAGGGGCTGGACTACCCATAAGGTCCTTCCTATTTGGTGGACCTGGGAAGGGGGTGGTTACACCCCTTTCCCTTTGTCCAGTTTCATGCCAGAGCTGGTTCAGAGTGCCCCAGCAACCGGTTTGAACTGGGAAATGCATGGAGCACCTTGTGTGCCCCAGGCAGTGTCTGGAAAGTATTCACTGAATGCAGCCATTCCTGCCACAATACACAAGAGCCTGTCTGGGGAGGTGCTGGCACCTCCCTGGACTGGAAACCTATTGTCCAAACCTTCCCTGCTGGAGTTTCGTCCAGCAACAGCAGGTCAGACTTGCGTCTGTGGCAGCAGCATCCATTTTGTGATGCTGAGGCTCTGTTTAACTTTAACCGGGTAAACCAGTAACTACATGTTTTCTTTATCTAAAAGGGTGGAATGCTATCCCCACCAGCAGGACTGGTGGGGGGGTAGTATTCCAAAGTGTTTGATACCTTACACAACATATTTTTATAAAGCCAAACCAAAGTAAGCATTAACCGCGAGGATTATAATGCACTTAAGAGAATATGGTATGGCCATATCATAGAACAGCCATCAGAAGATGGCTCTGAAAGCTGCAGAGGAGCTCAGCTCACGCTAGGGCACCCTCTCACATAAAACCAAGCACTCTGCCTCCAGGATTGTTAAGGCCTACCATAGGAGTGGCTTATAGGTGTATATGTGTCTATATGTATATATAGATATAGGTGTACTATATCTAAGTAAGGGGTGATTACACCACCTTACTCAGGCTGTGTGAACAGACCTGTGGTGTCAGTTTGGAATGCAAACCAGGGTTGGCACAATACATGCTGTAGCCCCTGGTAGGCCTAAGGTGCACCTATGCCCTTGGTACCTATGGTACACTATACAGGGGCTCACAAGGGTGACCCAGTAACCAATCTGGTATGTACCTAAAGTACATGGTATCAATTTAGAGAAAGCAGAAAGACTGGGGCCCTGAATAGCAGAGTCCCAGGCCAACTAAGTCGAAAATCAGCAAAACACCAGAAAAAAATGGGGGTAACCATATAGTCAGATTCCACATTCCTACACCACACACCATTGCTTAGGGCTCTCAGGTATGACGATGCTCAAGGATTTCACCATTATATCTTCTTGGGTGACTGCTAACTCATCCTGTACATTTTTAAACTTTTGGAATTCATTATCACCAGCCAGAGGCCCGGTGCTTCATTTACAGGATTGTGTCTCAATTCATTCTTTAACAATCATCATGTCTTTGTCTGTGTTGGTGGCATCAATGATTTGATCCATAGACACAGGTATTAAGTGCTAGATATCACACAAAATAAAATGTAGATATTCTTCAGTCGTCCTGGATGTTAAATGATGATGATGTAGCAGGGCTTGAGAAAAGTAATCGGCTGGGTTTTGTTCCTTCCCATGTTTGTGTACAATCTCATAGTCGCACTCTTGCAATCTCAACTCCCAACTTTAAATGAGAGGGTGCATCTTAGCCTTCAGGTTTCCAAAAATAGTGAGCAATGCCTAGTGGTACGTGATGACAGCAAATCGTTTTCCATAAAGGAATACATGCAAATGTTTGCAGGCCCACACCACAGGCAAACTCTGCTTCTCAGGCTGAGAGTAGGCATGTTCTGTTTCAGATAGGCTTTGACTAGCATTGACTACAATATGACTGAAAATTCAGATGGTTGCTGTGTTGAACACCGATGGACCCCTGCCCCACTGGGCTTGCATCTACTGTAACTTCAGTGTGCAATCTGGGGTCGAAGTAGGCCATCTCAGTTGCATTTTCAGTTGCATAGTCTATTTCCTTGAATCTTTATTAACATTCCAGAGACCACTGAAAAGGAACATTCCACTTTGTCAGGTCTCTGAATCGGGCACGCACCATGACGAAATTGTGAATGTATTGTGAGCAATAACTGGCCATGCCTAGTAACAACTGCAGCATGGTAGCATCCTTGGGAGTGCTAGTGGATGATAGTGATCGCACCTTGTCTGGAACTGGCGTGCCTAAAAAACTTGTTTAGTTTCATGGAATTTACATGTCTCTGCATTCAAAGTGAGGCCTGCATCAGCAAGTAACTGGCACACTTACTGTTAGAAATGGGGGTCTCTACTTGGCAGATTTATACCCTGTCTAAGTAGCGACCCTTCCTTCCAGTCAGGGTAAGGGGGATTACACTTCTAAAATAGCCCCTGCTCACCCCCTTGGTAGCTTGGCACAAGCAGTCAGGCTTATCCCAGAGGCAATGGGCAAAGCATTTGCACATAACACACAGTAACACAGTGAAAACACTACAAAAGGACACCCCACTGGTTTTAGAAAAAATAGCCAATATTTGTCTGTGTAAAACAATACCAAAACAATACAAATCCAACATAGAGTCATTAAAATATAAGTATTGGAAAAATAAACTTAAAAAACAGTTCCTTGAAGTTGATAGCTCTGTCCGGGGCTATCACGGCTTCCTGAACAAACATATCTAACAAGTCAGGCTGACCAAAGCGTCAAGGGCCAGCTACGGTGTCGGGAAGACACACAAACAGTACCTTGGAAATGCAGGGCATCGCAGACCTTGGGATGAGCCCTGAAGCGGTGGTGTCGGTGGTGTCAGTTTCTAAGGTTGGGCAGGAGTCGTTGGGCCCTTGAAGTCACACGCAATGCTGATCGAACTCAAGGGGGTTGAAGTTAGGCGCACCGGTGTCTGGAGGCATCTGGACTGCAGTGTGAAGTGGAGCGGTGCCGTATGCCGTGCCCTCAGGTCATAGTGAAGGCAGCGGCTTGGTGACAGCATCGAGCAGCATCGGTGAGACCAGGACTGCGGTGTGACGCGGGCTTTGCTTGTTGTGGTGCTGGCTGGTCACAGTGTTAGCAGCATCGTTGTCGTTGCTGAAGCGCTGACATCAGTTGATGATCTAGAGTCTGTGGTGCTGGCATTGGTGGGCCAAGGTTGCAGGGTGGGATTGGGTGGTGCATCAAGTAACTTGTGAGCGATGTCCCAGGCCACGGTGCAGGCAGTGGCCTCAAGGTCAGTGTGGAGCGGTGTTGCTGGGGACAGAAATAAAGAAAGTTTGGATTGGATTGGATACCAGGGTGGCGATATGAAGTGAGGTGCTGCACAGTGCGATGCGCTCACGTCACGGTTCAAGCAGCAACTTGGTGGTGGCATCAGACGTTGTCGTCGGTGAGATTGAGGTTGCAGTGAGAAGCGGAGCGGTACTCTCTGCTGTGCCAACAGGTCATGGCACTGGCAGTGGTGTTGTTGATGAAATCAGGTTGCTTTTTCTTCTGTTGCAGCACAAAACACAGTTCCCAGTGCTTGTACCAGATGATCTTAAAGTCTTTGCTGTTCCTGAGAAAAGGGGCAAGCTCTATCTGAAGCTCTTGGAGAAACTCAGAAAAATAAGCTGCAGAAAGTCCTACCCAGCACTTTCATTGCCCAAGGCAGAACAGCCACTGCAGGCCAACACAGCAAAGCACAAAACAAAGTGGTATGTGGCATGTTTCTCAGACCAGAAGAGTTCTAAAGTTCTCGTGCCAGGGCCCCAATATGTATACTATTTTTCCCTTTTTTTACATTTTAGGTAGCAAGTCCCTCCTTCACAGTAGAAACTAGTTCTGCCCTCTCTAGTGCAGCTTCACCACAGGAGTGAAGACAGCATTGTGCAGAGCAGACAACGCCTATTGATGTGCTAGTGAAATATCCTCCCTCCACACTAAATGCAGAAACGTCTATTCTGCCTGACTAGGAGTCACCCAGGAAAGACAGGACACACCTCAACACCCCTTGTATCTGTCTAGAGTGAATACACATTCCCAGCTCCTGTCACTCCAAAACCAGACAGTGAATAAACAAACAGGCAGAGGTACACAGCTTTGATAAACAGAAAATGCCCTATTTCCAAAAGTAAAAAGAACAATTGATGGACAGAATGTAGAACAATGTCATACAGTCACCCTAGTACAGAGATCTGGGCCTAAATGTGTTGTTTTTTTGCTCCCCATGCCATTCCAGTTTGGATCCAGTCATATGCGAATCATTCTTGACCCTGCACCCAATGGGTACAGTCCCGCCTGAACTGCCAGGGCAGGTCCTCCCTGGACTGGAAACAAGCATCCTAGCACCGGTTTCAGAGTTCCACACCTATTCAGCTAGGATAGCTTGACTCCAGTGGCATGGAGAGCATGAGACCCACGTCTGGGCATACCCGTCCCACTTGGGGTGACAAAGGCAAAAATAACAATTGATGAACAGAATGTAGAACAATGTCATATATTCACCCCAGTACAGAGATCTGGACCAAAATCCATCGTTTTTTTGCTCACCATGCCATTCCAGTTTGGACCCAGCCATGTGCAAATCAGTCTTCACCCTGCGCCCAATAGTCACAGTCCATCCCACATTGTCAGGCCAGGTTTCCCTAGACTAGAAGCAAGCATCCTTGGACTGGTTTCAGGGTTTCACTCTTCATCAACCAGGATAGCTTGACTCCAGTGGCATAGAGTGCATGGAACCCATGTCTGGGCATACCCGCCCCACTCGGAGTAACAAATGCAAAAAGAACAATTGATAGACAGAATGTAGAACCATGTCATTGATTCACTCCTGTGCAGAGATCTGGGCCTAAACTCATTGTTTTTTTCCTCACCATGACAGTCCAGTTTGGACTCATTTTAAAAAGAGCCGCTTTGCCCAACAGTGAAAGAGGAAGTGAAAGAGGAAGCGCCCAACAGTGAAAGAGGTAGTGAAAGAGGAAGCACCTTCCAGCTCGTTATGTCTCTTTTAAGTCTTTGAAGCGGCGGGACGAGATTGCGAGTGTAGCTGAGCATCCGATCCAGGGAGACGAAGATCCCCAGGTATCAAAACTCATCCAGTGCGATTTGAAGGGGGCAGCCTCGTAGTGTTTGGGGTGGGTCGCCCCTGAGGACATAGAGAAGGGATTTCTGCCACTTTGCGCTGAAACCGGAGTATCTACCAAATATATTCAGGATGTCAAAAACTGCAATCAGAGACTTCTTTGGGGTGGCAAGGTATAACAGAATGTCTTCAGCATAGAGGGAAGTTCGGTCTTCCCCGTCCAGGGACCAGCATAATCCTTGGATAACTGGGTCCTTCCGGATCCAAGACACTAGAGGCTCGTGGGCCAGAGCGAACAATTGGGGAGAGAGTCGGTATCCCTGCCATGTCTCCCGACTGAGTTGAAAGGTCTCAGATTTTTTGTTGTTAACTTCTACTTGTGCTAAGCGTGGACTATAAATGAGGCGTATCCATTTAGTAAAACTCAGCCAAAATCCCAGTTTACTAAGTGTGGCGAAGAGATATAACCATTCTAGGGTATTAAATGCCATAGTGGTGTCTAAGGAGACGATTAGTGCCTGTTCTTGTACCCTACGTAAATTCAGTGCCGTATTCCTGTGCAGCATAAAGCCGTATTGGTCTGGTGGACAGGCCTCCAATAACTTTAATCAGTCGATTAGCCAGCAATTTGGCCAGCATTTTGGGTTCAGCATTGAGAAGGTAGATAGGACGGTATGACGCACATTCCGTCTTGGGTTTACCCTCCTTTTGGATAGTGGCGATAGAAGCTATTCTCCAGTCCAGCGGCAGTTGCCCCTTCTCTAATCTGTCCACGTACATCGCTTTCAGGTAAGAGACCAGTTTGTTCGGCCTTAATTTGTAGAGTTCAATCGGGATACCTTTGGGACGCAGCGACTTGCCTGAGTGTAACATGCGAATTGTAAGCACTAATTCATCTTGGGTTAGAGCGCTATCAAGAAATTCACTGTCTTCTACTGAGAGAGTGGGGAAAGAGATGTCCCAGAGGAGCTCAGCAGTGTCGCTTTCATCATATGGTGCTATCGAGGTGTAAACGGTTTGGAAGTGATCAGCAAATTGATTAACTATCTCTTGCGGGTCTACGATAGGGGGCATATCTGTTCTATGGAGTTCAGGGACCAGCCTGCTGGCCCATTCTTTTTTATCAAACCAAGCAATTAGTTTTCCCGCCTTGTCACCCAGATCGTACAGTCTACTCAGGTGGTCTCTCCCAAGTGCTTTGGCCTTTTCAGTTACTAAATCTCTATTGCTGTCCTGTTTGAGACGAAGTGTGTGCAGCACCTTGAGTATGATGTCGTCCATCAGATCTTGCTCTAGCGGGTAGATCTCTGCTTCCGCATCCGACATGTCTTTTTTATCCCCGGAGATCAGAGAGAGGGCCTGCCTGCGGATTACTGTCTTAAAGGCCTCTCCCCAAAATAGTCGTCCATAGCTTTGAGCAGTACTTTACGATTTTTAGGGTCATGGAAATACCATGGATTGGGGGGTGCGACCCTACCCACCCGTTTATGGTTAAACACTAAGTGTACCCAACGTGGAGAGTGGTCAGAAATTCCCTTAGCTATGTCTGATCCATAGACTATGATGTAGTCAAGTCTAGAGAGGCTAGCATGCGTGCCAGAGTGGAACATGTATTGGATTTTGTTTGGGTTGTTAGCTCTCCAACAATCTACAAGTCCTATCGCTTTGAGGAAGTCAGGCAACCATCGGGATGACTACCCAAGCACGCGGGGATGGAGATCGAATGTGCCTGTAAGTACTGAATAAAAATCGCCCCCTAGCACCAGCAGACCCTCTGGTAAAGCCAGCAGGATAGCACATAGGTCTCGGAGCGTGGTGTCTGGTAGACCTAGTGGAACATAAACTGAAATGTGTGTGATAGATTGACCCTCCTAAATACCTGTGACCCCAATGTAGCGGCCCGATCGTCAATCTAGGTGGATGTAACTGTGAGAGGGAATGACTTTTGAACAGAATTCCCACTCCGTGTGAACTAGATTTCAAGCCAGCGTGTAGCCATATTGATGCATGGCCTTGCACGAGTTCCAACTAGGTGAGTTTCTTGGAGCATGACCACATCGGGCATATGCCTTTTAATATGTAGGAGCACTACGCTACGTTTTACCTTGTCCCCCAGGCCATTAACATTTCAACCTAAGATCTTAACATTCCTATCCCACAGCGCACACATTTAAGCTAATGTAGTTTGCTGTATTTAACATTCCTATCGTCCTGTACTGTCAATGAGAGAAAATAAAAACAATCAACCAAACAATACCCCACCACCCCAAACAAATCCCCAACCCAACAACTCCCCACCCTGCCTCTCTGCATTTCGGCTGCCCAACTGCCCATTTAAACCTGCAGAGCGCCTGTCTCCCCTACTGGTTAAATAAAAGAAGACAAAGATGAGGTATAGCACCCGTTCCGTTGTCATCCCCCTTACATCACATTTATGGATAATCCAATCAAGTCACTGCCTACTGGTATCATGGTCGATCAGTCGGGATGGGCTCCAGTCCAAGAAAAGTCTTCTCTGGCCCTATGTGGGTACAGAGCCTCGACTAGGATCCGGCCAATTAGCCGGTGTAAGCGCCAGTTATCAAAGTTGATATCAGTCACCTTGCCGGACAGAAGAGCGGTCTCCGCGGTTAGTCTGCCCAGCGTCACAGTCTATTTGGCTGTCCAGCCACTCCGAGGCCATGTTTGGTTGATCAAAAAAACAAGTTCGTCCCTCTGCCTCCATGTTTCGCGGGAAACAGCAAGGCATATTTAAATCATCGGTCGTTTTTTCACTGCCAGGAATTATCTTCTCTGTCTCTGCACCATCTAAGTAAAATCTGGAGAGAAAGTGATGTCAGTGTTCTCATAACGGAGGGGGGAGTACATTCTTGCGTTTTGAAGGATGACATCTCTATCTCTAAAGTTCAACACCCACGCTAGCAGGGGACTTGGAGGGGCCCCAGGTCTCGGACGGCCTCCCGGTGCCATGTGTGCCCTTTCTACAACAAAGAATTTGCTGAGTCCATTAGGCTGCAGGTGTTTTAGGATAAGTTTTTCAACAAAGAGGTCCGGCGTCTGTCCCTCCGCCTTCTCAGGGACCCCTAGTAAGCATAAGTTGTTTCTTCTAATGTGCCCTCCTTAGTCATCCAGCTTGTATTCTGCAAGTTTGCGAAATGCGCATAGGTCTTGTACATTTTCCTGAAGATGCGATACATCTTCTACAAGACTCGCCGCTATGATTTTGACCTGTTTGATCTTCGCAGTTGCTTTGGTCAGATCTGCAAGGATGAGATTCACTTCAATTGAGAGCCTGTTCATTTCATGCTACAGTGAGGTTCTGCTTCCAGCTATGGCCTCCATAACATCCTTTAGCGTCAATTCCTGGCTTTCTCCTCCAGTTTCATTCATCAGCCGAGTCCCGGGATGGGAGTCCTGGGGGAAGTATCCGGCGTCTGTCCCTCCGCCTTCTCAGGTACCCCTAGTAAGCGTAAGTTGTTTCTTCTAATGTGCCCTCCTTAGTCATCCAGCTTGTATTCTGCAAGTTTGTGAAATGCGCATAGGTCTTGTACATTTTCCTGAAGATGCGATACATCTTCTACAAGACTTGCCGCTGTGATTTTGACCTGTTTGATCTTCGCAGTTGCTTTGGTCAGATCTGCCAGGATGAGATTCACTTCACTTGAGAGCCTGTTCATTTTATGCTACAGTGAGGTTCTGCTTACAGCTATGGCCTCCATAACATCCTTTAGCGTCAATTCCTGTCTTTCTCCTCCAGTTTCATTCATCAGCCGAGTCCCGGGACGGGAGTCCTGAGGGAAGTATCTGGGGACTGTGTAGCGGGCCAATTTATTCAAATGGACTGGTTTGTAGCCCCTCGGACCAGTTGTTTCTGGCTTATTAGAGGTCGCCATTTTCAATTGAGGGCCTCAGGAGGCAGGCCTCCTCCCTTCCCCTGCACCCATGCGCCGTGTGGATTGATGGGCACTGTTTAGGATAACAGTAGGTTTTATTCTTCTCCCGCCCGAAGAGTTAGCCGAGAGAGGTGTCCCATTTGTCTGGGCAGGGAAGTCTCACCGGTAGGGAAACCACCCTCCAAGCTGATGTTGCCTGCCGAAGATGCAGCAAACTAGGCACTAGATCAGTCCCTCCCAGTGATCAGCTGCATGGGAGCCATTCTCATCTGCCCCTCAGATCTGTCCCAACCACGCAATAGTGGGGGGGAAGGGTGACCTTGAGCACACGATCGCTCAGCTCCTTGAGGGGGGGTGAAAGCTAGGCAAATCACTGGCACCAAGAATCAACCACCGATTTCCACCGCCACCTCCAGGGACCTCTTCACCTCTCCACCGCCACACCGAAGGGCAGGTAACTTTTGCGTTGGTCCCCAGGTGCTCAACTCGCCACCCGGTCTCAGCAGGAGGTTCTTCTAGCAGTGGGGTCTGCCAGTCACCTTCAGGCAGCGGTAATCTCTTATTGTATGCGCCGCATGAGGCCCCAGTGTCGCGTCATCAGCTGGCCGTTTCTCCTCTCCCCAACACCGGCCCCCGTTAGTACCTCAAGTCCCGGCTTTCAAGGACGCTCAGGCCTCACTGCAGTGAGAGCTATAGGTACAACCCTGGACCTCCAAACGATACTGGAGCACCCGGAGGAGAGTCACACCCCTTACGGTTTACAAATCCCGGGGTCGGGTGTCGGATCACTGAGGTGGATAGATGTGAGGGAGTTAGCAAGGACTGAGCTCTCAGTTTACGTGGCCGTCTCTCTTCGCCGCTTGGCCTGCAGTCACTCTCTTAGCCAACAAAGCCATCGCAAACTCCAACACCTTGTACGCATGCTTCATTGATCTCCAAGTGGCTTTGGATAAGATATCGAGAGCCAAACTATGGGCTAAAATGCAAAGTTGGGGGGCACCAACCAAATTTCTGGCAGCTATCATCAACGTGCACTCAGACATGTGGATCCAAATAAGGAAAGGAGACGGGTGCAACATAACTAGTAAGATTGCAACATTTAATGGGTTAAAACAGGCGTGTGTATTGGCCCCATGCTTATTCCACATTTACACCACAGACCTGGACAAGCATCTCCGGCTTATCCAAGCTGACCCCGCAAAATTGGGCAAAATCCCAACTCCAAATCTTCAATACGCAGATGATATTGTCTTATTAGCACAGACTCCAGTAGGTCTGCAGTTACTAATTTCTGAAGTTGGAGCATACATCACCTCTGTCCAAATCATAATCACCAATCAAAAAATGAAGGTGATGTGCTTCTCCAAACACCAATCAAAATGTAAAAAAAGCAAATTCATCTGGAAATTAGATGAGAAACCATTGACCCAAGTGGCTTCGTACAAATACTTAGGCTTCCAACTGGTTTGCCATCTTAATTTCAAACAACATCTGGACCAAGGCCGCACAAAAGCCAAAAAAATGCTCTTCGCATTTTAAAGCTTACAGAAAAAGCTTTCAGGTTGCTCACAAGGGCACTTCCTCAAAGTAATCGCAGTTATATTACGGCTCAGAAATATTGAATATCAAAGATGCTCAGCTCTGAATACAGCACAATCCATCTTCTTCAAACGCTTGTTTCTAACTACTCGACACATTTCACAAGCTCAAATCCGATTGGTATATGGTCTAAAAAATCAGAAACCAGCCAGACAAGGTTCACTAGTCCAATACTACTGGAGGATGAGGGCAGCCGAAGATAACACTCTAGCCCACCGCTGCTGGATGGAGATCAAAAATCAAACCAGGCTAAATAAGTCTTTTTCTATAGTCCTAAAACAATCTCTCCTGGCATTAACAGTTAGAGGAGACCTGGCATTGACAGTTAGAGGAGGCCTGGCTAACCGCCACAACGTTTTCCGGATTTAAAACTGTTGTGAGCAATGCAATCAAACGATCTTCTTTATTATCTGACAAAACAGCCATTAAAAAAAAACCATGTTTGGGTAGTGATACAATCGTACCATACTCTAAAACCCCAACCGTACCTGTCTAAACATTTTTCATATCACTAAAAGCATTACTTGATGCCGTTGAGGCTGGGGGCATACCCCACGAAGGACATGACCCCCAAATGGAAACACACATGATCAACTAAAGAATGTTGCTATGCGGACAGGGGGACGAGTCATTATTACACCTCCTATGCATCTGCCCAGCACTATTAGAAATCCGGAAAACTGTCCTACGAAAAGCACAAATAAGGACATGCAGAGCGGCAGGTATAAAAAGTCTTGGAGGATCGTCTATTCAATAGTCTTGCAAAGCCATAAACTTTTGGAAAACGGCTGCAAAAAAACTGGACAGAATAGCGAATTAACGAAAGCAGCTTCAAAATAACTTGTTTACAGCTCTTTAATTGCACTGATTACAACTCTTTTTTACTACACTAGCTGCTAATTGCCCCGGAGGCTCATCCATTGAACGGCTCTATTGTGTTATTAACTTTTGAAAAAATGCGGCAAAAGAACTGGGTAGAAAAAAATTTATTAATGTGAGTCGTTGTTACTTGATCAATCGGTGTATGGACCTTTTTATTGTATCTGATTATACTTTTTAAATTTGTAATTACTTATTGCCCGTCGACATGATTCAGCTTCACTTTCCTTTTGTCTTTCCATTCTGTTATAACTTTTGGTTTTTTTAGATACCAGGTTTTGAAATGTCGTTCCATGGTCTTACAAACTAAGGTGGTTTTCCCACCCTGTTATGATTTTAATGAAATCAAATAAAAGTATTTTTGACTTGACTTTACTTGACATATATATTTACATGCTAATCTATGTTAAGTAAGGCTGATGAAAATGTCATGTATATGGTGAGGGTGGGGTTTTCCCTTTAAACATGTTTTTTTTCCAACTGAGAAGGATTAATAGTGCAGAATGTCTTGGGAGTTCTTGAGCTTGCTTCATTTGGAGTGTAACTTTTGTTTGGAAAATTCTGAATATATGATTTAGATGCAAAATAGTTATTTGAGAATTGATATAGCTACACAACTCACAAAGGTTTTGTGCTTTAAATTTTTCGCTAGGCCAGTTTAGAATTTATTAGTTAAAACTACTAGAATCGCACTACTTTTTTATTGATTTAGAAGCAGAGAGGTCTTGATTAAAATGCTTTTTCCTCCTGTCTATCTAATTTTAGCCTCAAAGAGCACCTGTTCACTTTTTCACTGATCACTTATCACTCATGCACTGCTTAACAGTTGTCTCCTACCGCCTATAAAAATGACTCATATGTCACTGGGCTCTTTTTTTTCATAGAAACTGGAGAGGCAAGATGGCGCCTGCACATCAGGCGTGTTTGTGAGAGCTCTGTTTGGGCTTCCAGGCTAGAAGCAGTACCTGAGCTTCGGCGGTGACTTTTTTTTGCTGCCGCTGAATTCCTTAGGCTCTTCCGGTTCCCTGGTGTTCTGCTGAGGCTTGGCGGTGTTTGGCGCCGCGTGGGGTCGAGTTCTTGGAGCTCCCCGGTCCATGTACTGTGGTTCTGGTGACGAGAGACTCCGCTGTGCCGAGAGGACGCGGTGCAGGTGCGGGGTGGAGCGGCGGCGGCATTCTGGGCAGCCGACTCCCGCTCCAGTCCGTGTATTGCGAACCTGTGCTGGTGCCGTTGTGAGAGACGCCCGCTTCCAGTCCACTTGTGCTCAGGTGCCCTGTAGGGTGTTTGGAGCTGCTCGACGCTGCATTTGAATGACTGAACACCGGCTCTGGTGCATAGAGGGACGGCTTGATATTTCGAACTGTGCTTCAGGAATCTACGTGTCGAAAATGTGCTTTGACTATTTTCTTATCTTAGTGCGGACTCGGCTGGAAATGGCACAGGAACAGTGTAATTAATACTTAAGGAATGTTTAAGGAGCCGAGGAGCTGAAGAGAAAACATTGCTCTGGGCAAAAAAACGCCATTAAAAAGCCAAGTAAGACTGACCTCTAACCTTTAATACTGTTAAAGCTAGGGGAGTGAGGGCATTTCTTCCTCTCTATTTTTCCATTTCCTTTTTAAGAAAGAAAAGTGGGACTTTTTATTTTATTTTTTGAAGGGCATAAAAGGCATTAAAAGGATTTAAAGCTATAAAGAGACTATAAAGAGACTCAATAACAGACAGTATTTACTAGCTGAGAGACGAAATTACTCGTAACTTTTTTTTTTAGGCAACTACTTATATACATTGGTACAATATAAGGTACTGTTGGCAACATGGCCCCTAAAACAGCGCGCGGTGGCAAAACCAGATCCGTTGGCAAAAATCAGATTGGGACTCGCACTGCTCTAGCGGCAAAGTCAAAGCAGGATACTAGCAACTACAACCCTGATACTAATCAAATGGGCACTCCAAAAATTCCACAAATGTTCAACTCTAAAGTAAAAGGAACAACAGTAACCTCTGAAACCCAGAATGACGGAGTTGGGAGTGAAAAGAATATTGCTTTCGATGACTTGGGCGGCTCACACCTCGACAATGATCAAGATAAGACTTTGGTGGAGGTACTTGAACAGTTAGTAGCTTCTCCGGCAGCAACCTCAACTATGCCTCCCACATTTGACTCTCCACTTGAACCTCTTACATTGCCTAAAGCACAAAATACAGTTGTCTTCAATATCAACGATGGCGAGAGGGAGGACGAAGGTGATGCTGAATTGGACCCATCCCGCGTCGAGGGGGCAGAATGTGATGGTGACCCCATCAGCAGTAAAGATAGTGAATTTTATTCTCTTTCAGAGCATTCTGAGGGGTCTGATCTAGAAGAAGATTTAGAGGAGGAACAGGAAAATACAAGCAAGGAAACATCTGTCATTGCTACATCCGTCGTGCAGGCAGCAAGACTCTGGAGCGAGGAAACCTCCGATGGAGACCCAAAAATAATAGTTCAAAATCTAGATCAGGATCTAGCAGACTTTGATCAACTAACCAGTTCTAGTCCTGGCTGCTCCAATCAAACACCAATAGATATTATATTGAAAGCCATCTCAGAGCAACGATTGGAGGCAAAATCTGAGCACTTGAAAACTCATAATGCTTGTAAAAAATTACAGAACACTGTGCGACGCTTAGTAACATCATGTAATGATTTTACAGATAGGATGGCGGAAGCTGAAGGACGTATATCCTCACTAGAGGACCAAGTAACACACATTAAAACCAGCCTCGACGATTTCAAGGGGCAGAAAGAAGATGTGAACTCTAAACTGACTGATCTGGAAAATAGACTTCGCCGTAATAACCTGCGAATTTTGGGTGTTCCAGAAGGAAGCGAGGGACAAGATGTACGACAGTTTGTGGTGGAACTCTTTGAAGAAGCTTTTCCTGATGTTAAAGACTGGCAATGGTCTCAGGAGATTCAGAGGGCACATCGCTTTCCTTTTCGTAAACAAACAACCCGCAACACCCAAACTCAGCAATATCCTCGAGCTATTCTGATATCTTTGAATAACTTTCTGGCAAGACAAAAATTATACGATCTTGCGAGGTCTGATAAAAAACGCTCTGGAAAGGGTATAGAGTTTTTTGTGCGTCCCGATTATTGCCATACTACTGTTGAAAACCGTTGGAGAATGCGTCAACTGATTGATCCTTTTCAAAAAAAGGGTGCTCAAGCTTTCCTGCTTCAACCATGTACACTAAAGATTGTATATAAGGGTCAAAATAGATTCTTTAATGCTGAAGCTCTAGCGAAAGCGTATTTGAATACACTAGCGTGAGGAGTACTATATGAGTTCTAGATATTAGCGTTTTGTTCAATATAACTCACGCTTCTCTATGGTTCAGAATTATGGATCCACCCAAACATTTGTGGCGTTCTCACACACATCACCGGGGCAATAGGCCCCTTTGCCTTATTGTTGGGGGAGGGTCACTGGGGGAGGGGGGTGCGTTGGGGTTTGGGTGGGAAGGTCACGGGGGGTGTGCTGGGGAAAAAAAGGGAAAAATTCAGTCAAGGTCATAGAATATTGTGTTGAAATAAACTGTCTTCTCTTCACCGATGTAATGGTACAATTTTTTAATGTAATTTTTGCAATGAATCTATGTAGCTGCAATGGCGAGCTGTAATTTTCGAATGTGCTCATTTAATGTATGTGGCCTTAATAATGTGCATAAACACAAGCGTGTGATGCAGGATATTCGTTTAATCTAACCTGATATAATATGCACTCAAGAGACGCATATACCGTGGGCAAAAAGACAAGCTCTGAATGATTTGGGGTTTATAGTGTTGGCTGCCTCTCAACAATCTACCATGAATCGAGGCGTGGCTATATTGGGTCGACGATCTGTAACTGCAACTGGTAAAACTAAAGTAGACAGCTTAGGACGCTGGGCAATTGCGGAATGTGTCATAGGCAATGCTGTCACTACAATCTGCACAGTATATGGTTCTAATATCGACGATGCTTCAGTGATAGAATATCTAAACGTAGAACTAGCTCTCTGGAGCACCCCATTATTTTTATTGGGGTATTTTAATATTCATGGGGAATTGAATACTTGGAATTTAAAATTTACTAGATATCAAGGCAGGAAACCCAAGGTATTTAAGGCATTACGTCTACTTCTAGATCAGCATGGGTTGATTGATGGGTGGCCCGTGGTAAACCTGAGGGATCCTGGCTTTACTTTTTTTTCTTCGCCGCACAAGAAATTTGTGCCAATAGACTATATTTTCATACCTGGACATATGGCACAAGGATCCTGTATGTCAGTTAAACCATGCATCACCTCAGATCACGCTCCAATCGTTATAGATGTACCCAAATCTAACACCCAACGAATACTAAGATCCTTTACTTTCAATAAAAAACTCTTATTAGATGAAATATATGTGAAGCAACTAATAGACTGGGCTCAGCAATATTTCGATCTTAATAGAGGCTCTACATCTTATGCAATGGTATGGGACTGCTTCAAGGCAGGACTACGAGGCGAAACTTGTAGTTATAGCTGGAGCCTACAACAGAAAAAGAAAAATATATTGACACAATTAATACAAGATCTAATAAATGCAGAACATGATTTAATGGATGATATTAGATTACATTGAGATAGCGAAACTTCACAAAACGAAGTTGCGAAGCATAAAGCCAAAATAAATGGGGTGTGGAGTCAGGATATAGCACAGCAATACAAGACTTTTCGTGCAGAAAGATATGAATATGGGGAAAAAGTGGGTAGATGTTTAGCTCTAAGAATGCGTGGGAGACAGACTATACAGCGTATAACCTCTATAGAAAATAACCAGGGCACCCTAATTGAGTCATCTGAGGGGATTCTGCAGGTCTTTTATGAGTATTACACAAATCTCTATACCCAAGAAGACTTTTCATCTGACCAACTTGATCAGTATATATATAAATTGGAATTGTCTCAATTAGATCTGGCACAGCAGGAACAACTAAAGCTCCCAATTACAATTGAAGAACTCGAGACCTCTTTGAAAGAACTTGCCCTGGGGAAAGCTAGTGGTCCTGATAAACTTCCGCTTGAAATCTATCAAATGCTATTCCCCATAATTAAGAATGATATGCTTGCAACGTTTTTAGAAGCCCAAAATGGCTATCCGCCGCCATCATGGAAAGAAGCAAGCATAGTTATATTTCGCAAAAAAGATAAATTTTCAAATTTACCGGGGTCATATCGGCCCATTTCACTAATAAATGCTGACGCGAAAGTATATTATAAAATATTTGCCAACCGATTGAGTCAAATCGTTTCAACTTTAGTTTCTGAACAACAGCATGGTTTTCTCCCAGGTCGCGGTACGATTAATCATATACACCGTGTTATTGCAACTTTAGATTATGCTACTACAAATCATCTGGATGTTGGATTGGTATTTTTAGACGCAGAGAAAGCGTTTGATTGTGTTTCATGGTTATTTTTATGGTCAATTTTGAAGAAAATGGGATTTGGACTACGCTTTATATTTGCTCTACAAATCATGTATAGACATCCGAGGGCTAAGATATGTATTTCGGGGCAAGAATCAATGGCAGTCAAAATCACGCGGGGCACACGACAGGGGTGTCCCTGCTCCCCTCTTTTATTTGCTATGTATATAGAACCATTGCTTAAGGCATTAATGTCTTCCCAACATATACAACCCATGGTCTTGCCTGGAGGTAACATACGTGTGTTAGCTTATGCTGATGACATTGCAGTAATAACATCTGACCCTGAATCTGCATTAATTGAAATAGAAAATCTGACTCGTGAATTTGGGAAAGTGTCAGGGTACAAACTTAATGTTCAGAAAACACAGGTTATATGCTCAGCAGGATTATGTACTAATGATAGTAGAGTCACTCTAGAGGCCAAATATTTAGGCATTAAAATTAGATTGTTACCTCAACAGCTAGTTATGGTAAACTGGTTAGATATACTAGCATCAGTTAAAAATCAACTAGAGAAGATTGAATGTTTACATCTATCATTGGTTGGGAGACGCAATGTTTTAAAAATGACTATTTTACCGAAAGTTCTATAATATTTTCGAGCAATACCATTGGAGATATCCACACTACAATTGAAGAAATTGCAATCTATAACTGATCGATTTCTATGGGGCTGGAAATCTTCGCGGAGAGCTTCTAAATATATGACACTACCAATCCTAAGTGGGGGCTGGGGAGTTCCGAATTTTGCACTATATTATCTGGCATGTTTAATGCAAAGCATTAAATATTTTTCAGTAGGTGGAACTCCACCCTCATTTGAAAACCCAGATATCTTTTCTCTTTTACTTGGCCCACAATCTCGGCAAATGCTTCTTCGCTTTTTAGAACCAAGCTATTATAAAAGAACTAGATTTAAACTCATAATGTCCGCCTTTAAAGGATGGCGATCTATACGGAAGCTTATTTCATTGAGACGTATTAATTTTTATACTCCTTGTAACTCTATAGAATTGCTTCCGTTGATATTCAGGGACCGTATTATGGGTATATGGCGGGGAAAAGGCATAACAACCATCGGTGACATGTTTAAAAATGGCACATTTGCTTCATTTCAGGAGCTAAAAGATGAATATAGCCTTTCCCAACATGATTTTTTTAAGTATTTGCAAATACAGAACTTTATCTTTACACATCCAAATATTGTACCACTATGTTATAATGAATTTATTGAAATACTCAAAAAACCAACACGTATATACAACTATTTGTTACATTTACAACAGGACGATTTGGAACAGCAGGAACTCAAATGGTGTACGAGACTAGGTACATCCGTGGTACCTTTTCAAGAATCAATATGTATGGCCGATAAAATTATTTTATCTGCCAATCTATATTCACAGCATTATAAAACTTTATTTAATCTTTATTATACACCACTTAAAATGTTAAAATGGAGTAATCGTAACAATGGGAAATGCTATAGATGCCAATGTGATCTAGCAGATATTATACATATCTTTTCAGACTGTCCTATATTAAAACCTTTTTTTGTATCCATAGAAATTTTCCTAGGACATATTACAAAATGCGATGTTAAAATCTCAAGAGAGATGATAATTTTTGGTTTATCAAATGATAATGAATTGTTCTTAGGTTATCAAGAAAATAGATATATTATAATCATGGCTATGGCTGTAGCTCGCCTTTGTATATCATCAATGTGGCTAAAGCCTGAAGCACCTACATATGAAATGTGGCGAGCAAAGTTTTATAATATTTTTCATTTAGAATTTAATCTATATCGCATTAAATCAACTGTGAAAAAGCACAGAGGATACAAAATATGGCAGACTCTGATAGATTATTTAGATCACTAGCGATTACTATTCCTGTTATCAAAGGAGATTATCTGCTTAGACGTTACTCACTTTATGTTAAACCGTTTTTTACTGCTTATATGCTTATCTATTTATGTTGAATATGTAACCATAAAGTTAATATATGGATATGCTGTTCGCGATATGATATAATCTTTTTATATGTTTATTTTCTTGTATATATGGCCTTGAACTGAATCAATAATTTTTTTATTTTTTTTGAAAAAACAGTCTCTACTCATCCAGACACCCAGATAGAAGTGATATACTCATGTAAAAATGCAGGCAGTAACTATGCACATATGGAATGACTCATGGAATCCTCATGGTATCCTCAAAGAATCACCTAGGTACTATATATGCACCAATTCAATCATCCAGGGAGGATTAATGTACTCAACCACAAATACAAGTTTTTCCAAGTTTTACTGAAGAATACATAGTCTTTTAGAAACATCTGGTGAATTATATATGCTAGATGTGACATACTCCTTGAATGTAATTGGAAGAATTAGTGAGGTATATGCTTTGATAGACATTAATGTGCAGTTTGTTATATGCACCATTTCTTAAAATTGTAATCTTATACATTTAAGTAGAACAGTACTGAAATAGTAAATAGACCACTAACTCAGTGGTAGAGAGGCATCCAATAGCGCTTATGTTGTATTTTTGTATTTATAATGTTGAGACACTGTATGTACTTGCACACTTGGGGCTAAATTTACAAGAACGTAATGCAGTGTGGAACTGCCAGCCATTTGGTTGTTCCATGCTGCAATACTTTCAAGGCACAGGGATGCGTCATATTTACAACAATAGGATGGGTCCCTATGCTCTCCCATTTGCTGGCCCAGAACTGGCTGCCATGCACCAACGGATCCACCCTTGCACCATGGTGCAAGGGTGCCTGTGTTGTAGGTATGATTGTTTTTGCGCAGGAATGGACACCGTCCTATACAAAAAAAATCATGAGAGTTATTTTCCTCTTTGTATGCAGGCTGTAGAATGCACCAGGCATAGAAACAGGAAACGATAAGGAGCAAAAAAAATGTTTCTCTCCGTTGCATCTCACTGGGGAGGTGTAGGATTCTGGCACATTGGCAGGATTACAAATTGATGTAAATTTGGGTATGTGGTAGAATCCATGGGTGTAGCATGAGAACATCCACAGGAACCCCCAAGGCATGCTTCTTTCACACAATGCACCCATATTTTTAAGGCCAGGAAAAGCTATGCAAAGTGACTTTACGTGGCTTTGTAAATATAGAGCACCATATTACTGCTCCTGTGTGTCAAATGACAGACACTCCGAAGAGTGCATGGGGATTGTAAATATGCCTCTTTGTCTTGATGTTCATTTTATATTTACTACAGAAGGGATAAACTGTACTTTCATCATGTATAAGTGAGAAGTGAGATCTGCTGTAGCTGTGTTGTAGAAGAGGGTGCTAACATTTTAAAAGGGAAGTAATAAATAAAGTTTAATGTTTTGCTATGGGTCTGTTATATTAAAGTAAGTGCATGTAGTAGTTTTTCAAGGTTCATCTGTAGATTTAAAACTCCAAGATAACATGAAAACTGTTCTTGTATGATGTGTAAGCCAGTTCTAAAGTAGTTGGTAGATTGGCTAGGGTAATATCTACATATCTACACGCAGGTACAATGCTCACAAAAGCTCGGACGAAAAAGCAACAGAAGCAACTACAGTATGTTTGCAGAAAGGTGTTACAAAAGGGGCAAAAGTGGTGAAAGTAAAAAGAGCTACTGGTAAGAGGACAAGGGGGCATATTATCAATGGACAGCGATAATTATCGCTGTCCGTTCTTAGCGTAAGTATTGTTATCGATGGCTATTGCTGATAATTATTGCCATGCTAGAGCTATATTAACAACACATAGCGCAATGACGATAATTATTCCATGGAACATTGCTGGTTTTCCACCGATGTTCCATCTAAAATGGTGATAACCTTTCTGATACGACCCTGTGGTTGTATCAGCATAATCCACCTTCAATATAAAGTATAGGTAAGTCAGCATTATTGCAGACATTAGATTTTGGGGAACACCGCGGTTTTGTCCAAAAACTAACGACTGCAAAAATGCCTTGGCCTCCTTGTTAATATCGTGATGTGCACATTGGCGATATTTACAAGGTTTTTCAGCCCAGTGACGCCCACTTTACATCTCATTAGAGATGCAAAGGAAGGTGTTGGATAAAAGGATGCTAACATGCGCTAAGGCATGTTATCACCCTCTTGTTAATAGGGTGAAAACATTATCTCCGCTTTTTTGGCTTTTAAAGCCATAAAAGCTGAGATAAGGCCCTTGATAATATGACCCTAAGTCATTACTTACAATTATATGCACATATTTGTAAAGATTACAAAATAAAGAAAATGAAATGCTGACTATGAGAAACACTAAGAGTAGAGAAACTGTACATTGCAAGAAGAGAAAAGATTGTAAAAGACATGCACACGCATTAACCTGGGAGACAAAAGCAGTTTAAGGAATCAGAGTCAGAACGTTTTTTAGTAGAGTGGTTATAAATCTACAGAGAACTATGAGAAATTGTAGAAGAAGGAGAGAGTCACTGAAACAAAAACAATGAGTTGGGAGAGTAGTTGAAAAGGCCTTTGCTTTGAAGGGAAAGCTTTTCATTTTGATACTGAATAGAAGTAACTTTTGTATGGATTTTAGTGGATAATGGATGCATACTTCAAGTACTGGGCCTTTCTTTAACCCCTTCGACGCTCATGACGAGCTGGGCTCGTCATGAGGTAGCCTCCTCGCACGCTCATGACGAGCCCAGCTCGTCATGTAAAGTGCGCTTTCGCAAAATCCAGCGTACGGGGGGAATCATGCCGCACGCATGCGGTTAATGAAGAAAGCTATCTCCAGGATAACAAATTAGTTCATGCTATTGATGAAAGCAGACTATGGTATGAAATGAGGAATGGTAGTCCTATAGCAAAAGAGGTGATGGCATCAAGAAATGTAGAAGAAGTTATTACAGAAGAGGTACAAGAGAGGCTTGTTCAGACCCCTTTATACAAATGGAATTTGTCATTTTCTGATGTTTTCTGTGCACTCCTGGCCAGAGACCTAGCTTTCTGCCCCTGCTCCTCTGCTTTTGTGCTGTTGCCCCTTTCCCCTCTCTGCTAGTTAGGTGTTCGAGGCCCACCTCCACCCGCAGGCTCCTGCCTGAGCCTCATCCCTGGTGGTCCAGTGGGAGAGACTTGCTCTTCTGCTGGTCGGTTGTTGTCTGTCTTTGTTTTGTGCCCGTTGTCTGTCTTTGGCTGTCTTTTTTGTCCTTCTGTGTTTCTATTTTCTGATTTAAATTTTATTATGCCCCTTTTCTTTATTTTCTGCCTCTGTTCCTGTGTGTGCCCTCCATGCCCATATTTTTCAGATGCTTCCCTGCGGGCCGCAGGGAAGCATCTAAAAATGATGGCCCTCTGCCGGTTCCTGCCTCTCAGCTGCACTTCCCTCTCCCTTCCCCTTCCCCTTTTTAATGGTGGCCGCTGTGCAGTCGCGCACCTGGTGTGCCAAGGCAAGCCCGTCTGCATCCGTCCGTGAACCGACTGCGGCCAGGGACCCTGGTTCTTTCACCATCCACTGCTATGACTCAGCTGTGTTCCTTACACTCAACCCAGGAAGGAACAACAACTGCCAGCTGTTGACACCAAACACCACCCACGGCCAGTTCTCCTTCCGACACTGCTGGCATTCCTTCACCATCCTTCGGACCCCCACGGCCACCGCCCCGGGCAGGATGCCAGCACAACTAAAGCCCTGAGGTGCATCCTGCTCAACCAGCACTACCTTGACCTATGCCTCCTCCGCCCCTGACTTTGTCACCTCCATCCCCGACGGATACAAGATCCAGAGGAAGGACAGCCCCAACCACACGGGAGGAGGACTCACCATCGCACACAGGAGCTCCCTCCGACTCTCCACCTCCAGCACGAGTGACTCCCCTTCCACCACCAAACACCTGTACTTCCAGATGCAGACCAGCCCCAGAACAGTGCTGTGCAACTGCCTCACCTACAGACTAACTTCCTGCTCAACAACCCCAGCGACCCCAACTCCTGGACAACCTCACCAACATTGGACTGAAACAGCTTGTTACCACCTCACCCACAAGGCAGGACACACCCTAGACCCAATCTTCGCAGGAGGGAACAACATCCCCTTCAGGCACATCATGGAGCCCCTCTGGACGGACCCCAACCGCATACAATTCTCTTTCAACAATACCACCACAGACAAACCCACTCCATGTCCATCGTGAAGGAACTGGAGCAAGGTCACAGAGAAACACCTCAACTTGAAACTTTCCCTCTTCCTGGTTGTGAGGCAGCGCTTTTTAAACTTGCTATTAACCCACAATTTACTTTATCTGGCCTTTTGATATATCGCCCTCCCGGCAATGCCCATACCTGGATATCCGTGCTCACCAACTCTATAGCTCCTCTACTTCTTAAAGCCGCAAATTTTACTATTCTTGGCGATTTAAATTTACATCTTGATGACACTTCTTGCGCCTTAAGTAAGAGTTTTTTAAGTGATTTAGAGGTATTGAGCCTGATGTTGTGCAATTCGGGTCCCACTCACTCGGCGGGGCATCAATTGGATCCAATTCTTTCCAATCTTTCCTTTGACTGCTCACAGAGTGCTCGTCCTTTGGACTGGACTGATCATTTCGCAGTCCACTTCGCCCTATCTGACATCAAACTGCCTATTTTGAATAGACAGGGCAAGGGCGAACTAGTCCATAGATGGGGTAAACTAGATATTTCGAAGTTTTAACCAACATCTCTTTGATACTCGTCCTTTAAATGACGAAGCCCCTCTTAAAGACCTGAATTTGGCAGTTACATCTTGGCTCACGAATGCTGTAAACATCGTGCTTCCCCCTACTCCGAGACTTTCCAAACTCCATCGATGTCCGGCCCCATGGTTCTCGCCCAATTTAAAGGTTCAGAGAACTAATTGTAAGGCCTTGGAAAGGAAATGGAGGCGCACTTACTCTGCTTCTCGAAAGATCGCTTACAAAGAAGCATTGAAGGGATACCATTCTCGGTGTAAAGAGGCAAGAGCTACATACACGACAAATATAGTGTCGCAAGCTCAGAATTGCCCTCGCACTCTATTTGCAGTGGTTAAAAAATTGACTGGTGCTGATACTTTACCGACCCCCCCAGTCTTGGAAGAAGCCCAATGTAATTCCATTGCGGAATTTTTTATCGCCAAAGTTGAGCGTATTAACAACTCCATGAGTGCCTCTAACACAGCAACTCAGTCTCAACTGGGGTGTGCGACTATGACTGTACCTTTGTCTCTGGGGGCAAAGATAACTAACTGGCTTCTGTTTGATGATGACTCGTTCCTCGCCTGCCTGAACAGTGTAAGATCTGGTTCACCGCGTGATCCGGTGCCTGCTAAAATCCTTAAGTTGCTCGATTTTGAGTATCGGCGCCCTCTTATGAGACTTCTTAATACCTCCCTGAGTGAGTCTCGTGTGCCACAGGACTGGAAGCATGCGATGGTGGTCCCACTTCTGAAAATGGCTGGTGCGGACACATCAAACCTTGCCAACTTCAGACCTATTTCTTTGCTGCCTATCTTCTCAAAGATACTGGAGAGGCATGTTAACACGCAGCTTTCTCTTTTTATTGAAAATCAGGGCTTTTTACATCCATCCCAGTCCGGTTTTCGAGCTCACTATTCTACTGAGACTGCATTACTAGGGGTAACGGAGAGACTTCGGCACGGTATCGATCGCGGTGAAACTTCTGCTCTCATCCTTCTGGATCTGAGCGCAGCGTTCGATACCGTGTCCCATTCCATCTTATTAAATTCTCTCCGTTCCCTTGGAATAGATGGCCCCGCACTTGCTTGGTTTGCCTCCTTTTTAAGTGAGCGCACATTCCAAGTTTTCTCTCAGAAAGCTGCATCCACGATATGTTCATCGGCGTATGGTGTCCCTCAGGGGTCTATTCTCAGCCCGCTGCTATTTAATATCTACATCAAACCTCTCGCTACCATCGCAGAGGAAGCCGTGCTGACTATTTTTTCATACGCCGATGACACGCAAATCGTTTTTTCCCTCTCCAGCACTGAAGATAACAGCGTGTCTGGTTTGAAAATTGGTTTGTCACTTGTGGCTGAGTGGATGCAGAGGCATCTCCTCAAGCTTAATGGTGATAAAACCGAGATCATTATTTTGGGGAAACAGAAAGATCTCTGGGGCCCTCAACACTGGCCCAGCACTATGGGTCCTACCCCTCTACCAGTCCAGGTGGTACGTAACCTGGGTTTTCTCATAGATGATAGACTGTCTATGAGGCAACAAGCCACCAAGGTGGCGGCCATCTGTTTTACTACCTTACGATGGCTCCAAAAAATTCTCTGGATGTTGCCTCATGCCGCTAGGAGAACCGTAGTCCAGGCGTTAGTAACATCTCGCCTGGACTACGGTAATGTTCTCTATCTTGGCGCAGATGCCGCGACTGTCAAAAAATTACAGGTCGTACAAAATTCATCAGCTCGTCTCCTTTGTAATATTCCGAGGAGGTCTTCGGCTGTGCAGGCTCTTCGCGATCTCCATTGGCTCAAGATCTCGAGTTGAATTAAATTCAAAGCCTTATGCTATCTTTTTAAAATCAAACAGGGTTCTGCCCCATTGTATCTACAAAGTTTAGTCCAACCCTATAGGCCCCAGCGTACTTTGAGATCATCGGCCAATTGTGATTATGTTATCCCCAGATTTAAGCTAGTGAAGATGGGTGGAAGATCCTTCTCCCATCTTGGCCCCAAGTATTGGAATGCCCTGCCCGTTGCCCTGAAGACCGAGACCAACATGCTCTGTTTTTTAAAAAAACTGAAGACCCTACTCTTTTAAACTAATTCCCTGTAGCTCTTGTTGCTAAATTCAGCTGTGTCTGATGTCAGTTTTCTTCTTCAGTCTATCCCTTGCGCCGGGAAACCCACTGCGGGTAGCTGTTGCGCATTATAAATTTTAAATAAATAAAAATAAAATAAATAAAACTCCACCCTCAACCACGATCCCCCTCCCGCCTTGACTGACGCCAACTCTGCAGCCAAAGAACTGCACAGGTGGATGACCAACTGCACAGACAAACACTCCCCCTTCAAAAACCCAACTGACAGCGCCCCATGAAGGAAACCTGATTCACCACCAACTTCCAAGAATCCAGACGCACCTGCAGACGTCTCTAAAAAAGATGGAGGAACAGCACAACCACTGCAGACCAGACCACCTACAAGAACACCATGACAGAATGCCACCATCTTATCAGATCCACCAAAAGGACCTTAATCCAGAACAAAATCCTCGCCAACTCCTGTAACCCTAAGGAACTATTCAGTGTCTCCAGCATCTTACCAATCCCCCCAGCAAAGCCACAGATGTCACACCCTCCGAGAACCTCTGCAACAAGTTAGGCTCCTACTTCCATCTGAAGATCAAGGCCTTCTATGACAACTTCAGTGAACAGACTGAAACCACTCCTTCCTCCAGCGACTAAAGCCAGCCTACAATCACCGCCTGGACCCCGGTTTCCACTGAAGACACTGCCACGACCATGAAGAACAAGCACTCAGGAGCCCCCACAGACCTCTGCCTGCCACACATCTTCCACAGAGGTGCAGCTGTCATAGCACCTGAGCTACGATGTACCATCAACACCACCTTTGAATCCGACTCCTTCCCAAACAACTGGAAACTTGCAGAAGTCAAGCCCCTTCTCAAGAAACCCAAGGCAGAACCGACAGACCTGAAAAACTACCGACCCATCTCTCTTCTCCCCTTTACGGCCAAAGTCACAGAGAAGATTGTTAATGCCCAGCTGAGAAACTTCATTGAAGAGAATGCCATTGTTGACCTTTCCTAATCTGGATTCCGCAGCAACCAAAGCACCAAAACCATCCTCCTTGCTAACCGTGGGTGAAAAATCTGTTTCGTTCGCAGACTTTGTGGATTTTTGGCAAATTGGCAGTCCGTGAATCGCGCAAATTTGCCCAAAAATACGCAAATTCGCAAGCTGCGGATTTTTTTGCTTGGTCGCGCTTGAAAAATACAATATCGCGTGCGCGGCGTTGACTTACTGTGATTCTGAGTTCGCCGAGTTGTTTTTCTCCCGGTTTGCGTGTGCTGCACCATTTTTGATCTTCCTGCGTGATTGCGCGAGAGTTTTTCGCCCGTGATTACGTCATCGCGGCCCACCATCTTGCACAGCGAGAGTTTGACAACGCGAGTACGCCATAAGGGCCCGGGATCACGTATTACGGGAGTAAACAATGCCGAACACGTAGATGCGGCGCGCAGCTGACTTCCGGCTGGAGATTTGAACAATTCGCTTTCCCGAAATTGCAAAAATTGCAATTCTGCACAAGAACCTTCTGAAAATGATGATTTTGATCAGAATAACTCCTCAGATTGACATTTGGCTGCACTTTTTGGTGCAAGGAGTCCATTTTGGGGGGGGGTGGGAGGAAGGAAGTGCCTCAGAGTCTCCAACTTCCTCTGGAGCTGGAAGGATTACTTTTTGAGGCTGCTGCTGGATATTTGTATTTGAGGACTTTTTGGACTTTGGAGTTTGGATCACTTTTGAACTTGAGATTTTACAAGTAAGTTGGTGTTGTTTGTTTGGGGCATTGCAGTTGCTGCAAGTACAATTTTAAAACTTTTTCACAACTTTAAAAACAAAATAATTCGGGTAGCCACAGTATCCAGTAGGCCCAGGTTTAGTCATGGGTGCATAATACAAATGTTTCTATGATTTTTTTTTTACTTAATTCTCATTTATGTTGTGGAATTTTAGCTCACTGTTATATGTTGATTTTTTCTTAAAATTTTGGGGTGCCTGTAAAGCCTCACTAGCCAGTAGGCCCAGGGTTAGTGAGTGGTGCATGGACGAGGTCTTTCTGTGGGGTGTCTTGAATTTAAACATCATTAAGGGCATGGATGGCATTGGATTGTGGTGTTTTTTGTGTGTTTTTGGACTTTTGGGGGTGTTGTTGGGGCCTGGCCATGTGGGTGGGGGCCATTATGAGGCCTGGTCCTTGGCAGGGCCTGGCCATGTGGTGGGGCCAAGGCTCAAGGGGCCATTTTGGAGCCAGGCAGTGTGCTCAGGCCTGCACCCAGTTTGCCTTGCTTTCAAACCATTATGCCCAGGGGTGCTCAGTGGTGCATGGACCTAGTCTTTCTGTGGGGTGTCTTGAATTGAAACATCATTGAGGGCATGGGTGGCATTGGATTGTGGTGATTTTTGTGTTTTTCGACTTTGTCGGGTGTTGTTGGGGCCTAGCCATGTGGGTGGGGGCCATTTTAAAGCCTGGTCCAGGCAGGGCCTGGTCATGTGGCTGGGGAACAAGGGGACATTTTGAAGCCAGGCAGTGTGCTTTGAGCCATAGGCCTGCACCCAGCCTGCCCTGCTTTCACCCATTATGCCCAGGGGTAGTGAGTGGTGCATGGACCAATGCTTTGTGTGGGGCCTCTAGAATTTAAACATCATTGAGGGCATGGATGGCATTGAGTTGTGTTGATTTTTGTGTGTTTTTTGACTTCTTGGGGTGTTGTTGTTGGGGCCTTGGCCATGTGGGTGGGGCCCATTTTGAGGCCTGGTCCAGGCAGGGCCTGGCCATGTGGCTGGGGGACAAGGGGCAATTTTGAAGCCAGGCAGTGTGCTTTGAGCCATAGGCCTGCACCCAGACTGCCCTGCTTTCACCCATTATGCCCAGGGGTAGTGAGTGGTGCATGGACCAATGCTTTGTGTGGGGCCTCTTGAATTTAAACATCATTGAGGGCATGGATGGCATTGGATTGTGTTGCTTTTTGTGTATTTTTCAACTTCTTGGGGTGTTGTTGTTGGGGCCTGGCCATGTGGGTGGGGGCCATTTTGAGGCCTGGTCAAGGTAGAGCCTGGCCATGTGGCTGGGGGACAAGGGGCCATTTTGAAGGCAGGCAGTGTGCTCTGAGCCATAGGCCTGCACCCAGCCTGCCCTGCTTTCACCCATTATGCCCAGGGGTAGTGAGTGGTGCATGTACCAATGCTTTGTGTGCGGCCTCTTGAATTTAAACATCATTGAGGCCATAGATGGCATTGGATTGTGTTGATTTTTGTGTATTTTTTTACTTTTCGCTGTGGTGTTGGGGCCTGGCCATGTGGGTGGGGGCCATTTTGAGGCCTGGTCCAGCAGGGCCTGGCCATGTGTCTGGGGGTCAAGGGGCCATTTTGAAGCCAGGCAGTGTGCTCAGGCCTGCACCCAGTTTGCCTTGCTTTCATCCATTAGGCCCAGGGGTAGTGAGTGGATCATGGAGCAAGTCTTTCTGTGGGGTGTCTTGAATTTCAACATCATTGAGGGCATGGATGGCATTGGATTGTGGTGATTTCTGTGTGTTTTTTTACTTTTTGGGGTGTTTAACTGATGTTCCTATGGCTTCCATTCCTTTTAGGTACACAAGAGAACCACCAGTGCCAGGAAGAAGTCCTGCAGCGGTGTGTGCAGCACAACGTTCTGTGACGTCACGTGTGGCCACAGACAAGACAACTCTGCAACTCGTGCAACTGCGGCCTGCTGTTCTGACATCTGAAGAAGATGGGCCCAAAGAAAGGTGGCCGTAGCGCCTCAGCGAAAAAAGTTGCCAGTGCCACTGCCAGTAAAAAGGAGCAGAAGAAGCAAGTGGCACCACCTACCAAGGAGACTGGTGGGCCCACCGACACCTGGAAAAAAACTACGCCTGCAGCAGCAGCGGTGTCCGCCAGGGACCAAGCTGGAAGCATCACCTCTGCTTCATTGGGCTCAGTGCCACCACGTCAAGTTAGGTCCAAGACCATGAGTGCTGCTGAGGCAGCCACTTTAGTGTCTCAATCACCATTGACCAGTGA
This sequence comes from Lissotriton helveticus, assembly GCF_964261635.1. NCBI lineage: Eukaryota > Metazoa > Chordata > Amphibia > Caudata > Salamandridae > Lissotriton > Lissotriton helveticus. Next base: position 215,229,657 of record NC_136060.1, on the reverse strand, counting down.
TGTTGGCTCATCACAAGAAAGTACCATCCAATCAACGCTGGGTGTAACTCAGCTGACGAGTGTTCAACAACCACAGCCGCACCGACAACCACAGGTGCACCTAGTACAAGCGCAAGTACATGGGCAAGGAGATGCGCGAGGAGAGGCGCAAGTAGAGGCGCAAGGAGAGGCGCAAGTAGAGGAACATGGAGAGGTGCATGGAGAGGTGCAACTAGAGGTTCATGAAGCGGCACAACTGCCTACAACGCTTGTTTCTCCAGATGATGATATTGTCTTCCAGATCCCCAGCAAGAAAAAGGTCATGGAGGGCTACTACTACTACTACAAGTTCTTCTTCAAGCCCCCTTCATTCTGATGACCTTGATCTTGATTGAAACCCACCAATACAGTCTGAGAGTGAGGCACGCCATGAGCCGACAAAGGTAGCTAAGCCTAAAAGGAAGGTTCCCGCAATTCTTCCACTTATGGGTGATGACGACGAACAAGAAGTGGTGTCTTCTGCTGCTGATGAACAGTCTGATGACGACCCAGTCTTTACAGTCGTCACTCCAGCCCTAGCGGGCATGCAGCAGACAGACATTTTCACCCTATCCCGAATGGCTGCTGAGCGGGATGTGGGCGACGTGGCACTGGTACCACCACCAATGCAGTTAACTACAACACCAGCCTGACCTACAGCTTCCACATTTTTTAGTCAGAAGGGCCGGCAGGGACCTCCATCCAGCTCGGCCTCCATTACCTCAAGTGGTGGTGCTGTAAGTGAACAACAGAAACAAATTCAGCCACGCCCATCCTCCACTTCATCTGGCATTGAAACTCAAAGTAGCACCTCCACCACCAGCAGACATCTCCAGTCCCCAGTTTGGGACTTCTTTACTGTTAGCCAAAAGGCGGAAAACATGGTCGTTTGTTCGATTTGTAAAATATTAGTTAGTCAGGGTAAGCTTGGTACCAACTATGGTACCAGAGGCCAGACAGGTCATCTCCAAAAACACCACACTATCCAGTGGGAGGCGCACCTAAGGAACATCCGGGAAGCCAAAAGTAGAACTGATCCAAATGTATCACATTGCATCTGATGCTGACGAGGGGCTGATTGTGCAGGGGGGAAGCCAAGTACCGACCCACATTTTTTCTGGTACACCCAGTACCCCTGGCAGCAGCACTTCAGTGGTAGCGCCCACACCCTCCACCCCTGCAACATGAATGAGGCACACTAAGAGTCTGGGAGAGACACCAATGCAAAAAAGTACATCAATGAGCCTAACTAATTTGAAGAAGTCTGCATCATCATCGTCACGTAAAACGTTCCAGACCACCATTAGCAGAAGGTTTTGGTCAGATGCGCCATTTGAACGCAACCACCCAACGGCACGTCTGTATGATGCAAAGCTGGCTAAAATGCTAGCGCTGGCCCTTCTCCCTTTTTTTTTCGTGGAAGGGGTGGGTTTTTTAGAATTTGTGGCAACAGTCTGCCCTAAATGGAAAGTTCCTAGCCGGTCCTTTTTTGCCAGGGTTGCTGTTCCAGCACTACATTAAGATGTGCTGGAGGTGATTGGCGCAGCTATTCTGAAGAGTGCTGTGCACAAAATCCACCTGACAACAGACATGTGGACCAGTTGCAAAGCCCTTGATTACATGTGCATCACTTCACACTGGGTCTCTTTTGCAGGGGTTAAAGACCAGTTAAAAGCAGGTGTTGGCACGGACACAGTTATTCAAGCTACTCAGAAACATGCAACAGTAGTCATGTTTGCCATGGAGAAAACTCATACTGCACCTAACCTTTTGGAGGAGTTTGATAGGAAGGTCAATGAATGGCTGCATCCAAGAAATCGCATAGTTGGTTATGTTTCCACGGATAATGGCAGTAATATAGTTAAGGCCATGCAGGATGGTGAGTACTTCAGAGTGCCGTGTTTGGCCCACAGTATTAACATCGTGGTGCAAGATTTCTTGAAAAAAGAAAACACAGTCAGCAAGTTACTGACCACCTGCCGAAGAATCTGCACACATTTCAGCCATTCTTTTAATGCCCGGAAGCACTTTAGGAACATTCAACATGAACGTAGACTGCCAGTCAAAGGACTCATCCAGGAGGTGGCAACACGTTGGAACTCAACCTTTTACATGCTTGAGCGTCTGTCTGAGCAGTGGGGGGTAATACATGATTATGTCTATAAACTGGGTTCTACTATAAAGACATGAGGCTAGAGTTGGACGAATGGAAGCTAGTTGCAAGCCTGGCAGACATGCTTCGTCCTTATGAGTTCTTCACGCGGGAAGTCAGCAGAGAGGACTTTTCTTTGGGCAAAGCTATCCCATTGTTGGTCATGCTAGAGCACCAACTGAAGGCGGTGCCTTAAACATTCCGAGATGATGCTGAAAAGCAAGATGCATATCAGTTGGCGGAGAGGTTATTAAGCCGCCTAGTTGACAATGAAAGGCTTAAAAACATACATATAGAACAACATTACATTTGTGCCACTATTCTGGATCCACGGTACAAAAAGGCAGTGGCCAGCAAAGCATTCATTCCTTTTGATGAAGCAGATGTTTCAAAGTACAAACATTGGCTAGCTGTGTCAGCCACTCGGTTCGAAAAAGAGAGGCAGAAAATTCAAGGAGCCAGCAGAAGTACAACTGAATCAGCAGGCCATCCGGCGTCAAGTTCCAATTCTGAATCTGTGGCCGAAGGGAGTCACTTTCCCTCACAGCCGTTAACAACACCAGCAACCGTATCATCATCCTGACCTGCACCAGGCCCAGCCAAAATATTGTCGGAAGCGGATTGGCTAACTCATCAAGGGTTTGCTCGTTCCAGTGCTGCAAAGGCCACAGATGGTACGCAAAGTGGAGCAACCCTGGAGAACCTTGAGTCGATGGTGCAGGCCTATCTGGATGACCAACAGAGGTCTTTGTTAATCAGAACCCATTGCTGTATTGGTATAGAAAAAGGCCTCCATGGCCACTGATCACCAACCTGGCTCTAAATTATTTGTATTGCCCACTTGCAAGCGTGTCTTCTGAACGTGTTTTCAGTGCTGCTGGAGCCATTGTAACTTCAAAAAGGACCCGCCTCTCACCCAAAAATGTGGAGAGGTTAACACTGATCAAGATGAATCAGTACTTCATACCACCAGATTACAAAATACGTGAATGCACGCAGGAAGAAGAGGACACCGACTTAGGTGACGGAAGTTCTTCTTTGTTAGCTGACCTACTTCCGTCTCAATTCATAGAGTTTGAGGACAAGCTCTACTTCCCTGACACCGAGGCCTGAAAATGACTTCCTTTTTTTTTGTCCTTATTCACTTTTATTCCTGTGTGTCTTTCTTTGTTTTGCAAATTTTACCACAACAAAACTCTAATCACCTAATCACAACAAGTCCATCAGCAGCACTGTCTTCATCTTATTTTCCTCATTGATTTGAAGGTGCCGCAGTCTGCATTCCTGAGGTTCACAAGTTCACAACTCAATCATGCTCCTCTATCCTCCTCCTCTAGACACCACCTATCCATTTCCCTCAAGGCAGATGGATAGATTACGAAGAATAAAGAAACTTTGTCTTCGTAGATGAGTCCCCTCAAGTGGTGCTGAAATTACTGACTGACTACATGCTTGCTGATTGCTGACAGAGTTACTTCTGAAATTGACAGGAGAGGCTGCCCTGTGGGTCCTCACTTTCCGAAAGAAGATGCGGACAAAAAGTAGAACAGTTGATGAATAATGAGAAGATGGCATGCAGTGGACAGCAATGGCTGTCTGGCTCTGATGAAACCCATTGCTGTTTGTTTTTTGTGCATGAAATGAATCATATGTCTTGTCTTAGTTATTATTTAATCTTTCACACAGTAATTGCAACTCATGTCTACTACTCAGTCTTTATTACCTTGTTTAATTCAAATTGTCCTTCAACTTCAGGGGCCACTATGTTGCATTTTCCAATATGCAAAATGTCCTTGGAGTGGACTCACTTGCCAATATACCATGATGATTGATTAAATAATATATCTTTTTTCTTTACAGTCACTCACTGGGATGGTTGGATCATCAGCGACGGTTTACGGAAGAACTATAGCCAATTCGTGAGTGGCAAACAGGTAAACCAGTCCACAACAACTACTACAGCAGAACAACTACATGTCTGTGTATTCGTGGTATGTAGTGGTCGAGGGCGAGGCAGTGTACTGTTGTTTTTATGTCAGGCAGAGTCCACTCCACTCCAGACAGCAGTTCATGTAAAATTGGGGCTATGTGGCTTGCTGCATACAATTCGATATGCTTTGTCTGTCTGACAAAGAGCCTAGGTATGCTACATCATGTTGCTTCACTCAGTGGTGCCTGCCTTGACCATCTGCATGGCCCTGCCTCAAGCTTGGGCCAAACATCCGTTATGTTTGCGAAATTAGCTTTTTTTCGTTTTTTCTCAAATCTCGCGAAATTACCGAAAATTCGCAAATTCTTGAGCAGACGGTTTTTTGGCCCATGCTTGTGGCAGGGCCATGCAGACGGTCAAGGCAGACACCACTGAGTGAAGCATCCTGATGTAGCATACCTAGGCTCTTTGACACAGACAGACAAAGCATATCTAGGGTTTAGGGTTCAGTGCGATTTACTAGGGTTTTTGGGTTTAAGTTGGTAGGGTTCCCGCTGAGTCTAGGGCTCAGGGCCCGATGCAGGCTCGTTCATAATGATGTTGGCAAGGTTTTAGGGGCGTTTGGAGTTCTTTGGTCCAGAATTGGCAGAATTCTGGCCTTTTTTGTTCTTTTGCGGGCGCGTGTGTTTGGGTGAAAAGTGAAAATTAGTCATAGACCTTGTTCTTCTTTTTCCTCAAAGAGCGCAGTGGTTCGATTTTGTTCTGCCTTGCTGAGATTCTTGGGAATCGCTGGAACAAGTGTCCAGGTAAGTTTCAAGAGGATCGAAGTAGTGGAAGTGCTCAAAACAGCAATTTGTTGTGAACAGCACAATTTGCCATGTTTTGGATATACCAGAATTGCATGTTTTTGGGGGGCTTGGACCTAGTTGCAGACAGCGTTTTGGCACAATTTAAACTGTGGCCTAGCAGGATTGCGAGTTTTTGGGGGGGTTCTACGTTTTTGGGGGGGGTTGGGGGGTCTGGGAGCACTGCTGGGAAGGTCTAATTTTGATTGCAAGTGGTTTGAAGAAAATCCATGGTGGAAAAGGGGAGTTAGGGCCTAGCTGCAGAGCGCGTTTGGAGTGATTTTGAGGTAGGCCTCAAATTTTCTAAGTGTGACATTTTCCATTTTTGCTTTTGGCCTGTTTGGGGGTGTTCTTCTTTTTTGCGGGTGGGTTGAGGGGTCTGGGGGCAATGCTGGGAAGGTCTAATATCGGAAGCAAGTGGTTTGAAGAAAATCCATGGTGGAAAAGGGGGGTTTGGGCCTAGCCCTAGTTGCAGAGAGCGTTTTGGCACGGTTGAAAGTTAGGCCTAGTAGTATTGCATGTTTTTGGGGGGCTTCTTGGGGGGGTTCTAGATGTTTGGGGGTGGGTTGAGGGGTCTGGGAGCAATTAATTTTGTTCTAAATTCGCAGTTTACACTTTACACCTAGCTTGAGGGGAACGATCCACAAATTTCGCCCACACTTATTTATCCTTGAAAAGGAGACTCAGAGTACGCACTTTCGAAATGATGCTTGTATGTATTGTAATACTGTCGACTCTGATACTGAAAGTGTTATTTTTGCACTACACAGTGTACCTTATATTTTTTTCTCCGTGGTGTTTTAATATCACTTCCTGTTTTTCCATCAACAATTACAGGCCGGATTTTTCCCTGTGCAATGGGAAAAAAATGAACTCAGGCTAACCATTAATGAGCCGCAATTCAGCATCCACCAGGCAGGCAGTGGACAAGGTGTATTATGGTCCCCAACATTGATCGACGGAGCGTCAGATGGAATGGAGGAGTACCGTGAAAAAGAGGAATGGCTGGATGCATTCAACTTCCCAAATTCAACAGGACAACTACAACAACATACAGTTACAATATCCATCTTAATTTCTACTTATCTTTTAAGTAATGTTATTGATGTGAACTTTTATGAGTATGACTCTGTGCATTTGTTTGCTCTCTGCTTCAATTCATCCCTCCAGCCATTGTATACTTTTTTCTTTGCTATTTTTTAAACTAATTTAATGTACTAAGTGGTTCTTCTCTCTGAGGGCTGATAGGTAAGTGAAATTGCGTATTTACGGCAGACCTGTACTGTCCCATTGTTTCTTCATAGTTAGTACATTGTAGAAAGTACTACTTACTTTTCAGTAACCTATCCATTTAGTAAACAACTTCATGCATGCAGCAGTGCATGCACTTCCTTTATGTCCCTTAAAAGGTTTATGGATAGCTTCATATCCAAGGATTTGTTTATCTTCATTTGTTGTTTGTCCATGCTGTGTTTTTTTTTCCTCTCTCCACAAAACGTTCCCAACAAACCCCATTCCCATCCAAGTTTCAAACCCTAACCCTCTTCCCCCGGGCTGTGTGGTTTTCATTGAGGTGTGAGTAAATTACAATAATAATTCCACACACTTGCTGGGGAGGATAAGGTGCAAGCCACCTCCTCAAATCAATTTTAGGCAGCTAGATGAATCCTAGGATATTGTAATTCTGGTTAAAAAAAACAACAATGAGTATTTTAAAAATAAATTCTGAATTTCAGGCCCACCATCGATTGGATCCATCGTCAACATCATCCTCCTACATGTCAAGAAGACTTGTTGTTACGCTGCTGTGTCACTGTTCTTGTTTTAGCCATAATCATCCATGCAATTCTTTTTTCCCAATACTTATCTTCAGCATTGCTTAGGCTACTGTTCCTTCTAATACTCCTCTCAGGTCACTCAATCTCTCATTTTTTTACTTTGTTTTTCATATGCTGCTACTGTGGTACCACTCCTAATAACACCACAACAACGGACTTTCGGCCTGGGATGGCGTAATCGCCATTTGCCATGCAGCCAGCGCTGTGCCTAGCTCTATTCTCAAACACGAATCACAGGTAAGATAAGCATTTTGGGGAGGTAGAATAATGGGCTAGGACTAGGAGGAGAGACTGATAGTAGTACTAGTAAAGTACTAGTAGGCCAATTGAATTCACTAACTCTGTTAGTGGCACTTTTGAAAATTTTGGGACGTTTTAGATAACTCATGCTGGTAAGTTTGAGGAAACCAAAGGTGCCGTAACCCCCGCCCACCACCCCACAAAATAAGATCAACGCGTACACTATGTTGAAGTATGTAAAATGAATAATGATATATTTCCCCTAACAAAAATAAACCTAGTCCCACCCCTCCCTAACCCAAACAATTGTCCATTTCAAATAGCCCACTAGTCCCAAATAATCCTCAACTCCCAATTCCCACCCCCCCAACAGTCTTTAAAAAAGGGCTAAGGGACACAGTCACTTCCGGCGGTGTCTGGACAGGCGGTCCCGCCACTCCTTGCGGAGGTCCCGGAGCTGTTTTTCAAGGTCGTCTACCTTCCGCTCCGGGTAATCCACTCTTAGGCTTAGGCGGCGCATGCGTGCCTTCCAGGCTCTGGGGGGGCCAGCTGCTGGTGTTCTTGCAGCTTAGCGGCGGCGGAGGGCTGTACGAGCACGGCGCCGTGCTGGAGGCTGCTGGCTAGTGGACACGGGGGCAGTGCTGAAGGAGGTTGTTGAGGCCCCCTTCTCCTGTTCCCGAGCCCACAGCCGGCAATATTCCACCCGAATGGCCTCCAGCTTCCGGGCCCTGGCCCGGACAGCCATCACCCTTCTGGTGAGCTTTTTGGGAGCATCTATACGAAGAAAGAAAGAAAAATAATGTAACCAATACTCTTTAACAATAACACAAAATAATTCAACAGAAAGTTGTCTCACAGTAACACTAGCAATTTACAAGCACAGTATAACATTTTGGCATGTATCTTTCCGCCTTCTTTGTAGGCCTGTAACAGTGGGAGTTTCAGGAATTCTACTACCAGGCAGCACTATGGACTCAATACATAGTCAGAGAGTCAGAGAGTACATCAGTATTCTTCTTTTTTTCTCTTGTTTTGCGAAAGAAATTACTTGTACGTGAACTTGTGGTAGCCGGCATAATGCCAGCTCAGTCAGCATGCACCCAAGAAAAAGAGACACAAGCCATGATGACGCATCCCTCCAGCCATTGTATACTTTTTTTGTTGCTATTTTTTAAACTAATTTAATGTACTAAGTGGTTCTTCTCTCTGAGGGCAGATAGGTAAGTGAAATTGCTTAATTACTGCAGCCCTGTACTGTCACATTGTTTCTTCATAGTTAATACATTGTAGAAAGTACTACTTACTTTTCAGTAACCTATCCATTTAGTAAACAACTTCATGCATGCACTTCCATTATGTCCCTTAAAAGATTTATGGATAGCTTCGTATCCAAAGATTTGTTCATCTTCATTTGTTGTTTGTCCATGCTATGTTTTTTTTTCCTCTCTCCACAAAACTTTCCCCACAAACCCCATTCCCATCCAAGTTTCAAACCCTAACCCTCTTCCCCCGGGCTGTGTGGTTTTCATTGAGGTGCGAGTAAATTACAACAATAATTCCACACACTTGCGGGGGAGGATAAGGTGCAAGCAACCTCCTCAAATCAATTTTAAGGCAGCTAGATGAATCCTAGGACATTGTAATTCTGGTTAAAAAAACAACAATGAGTATTTTAAAATAAATTCTGAATTTCAGGCCCACCATCGATTGGATCCATCGTCAACATCATCCTCCTACATGTCAAGAAGACTTGTTGTTACGCTGCTGTGTCACTGTTCTTCTTGTAGCCATAATCATCCATGCAATTCTTTTTCCCCATACTTATCTTTAGCATTGCTTAGGCTACGGTTCCTTCTAATACTACTCTCAGGCCACTCAATGTCTCATTTTTTTACTTTGTTTTTCATATGCTGCTACTGATAGTGTGGTACCACTCCTACTAACACCACAACAACGGACTTTTGGTCCGGGATGGCGTAATCGCCATTTGCCATGCAGCCAGCGCTGTGCCTAGCTCTATTCTCAAACACGAATCACAGGTAAAATAAGCATTTTGGGGAGGTAGAATAATGGGCTAGGTCTCGGAGGAGAGACTGACAGTAGTACTAGTAAAGTACTAGTAGGCCAATTGAATTTACTAACTCTGTTAGTGGCACTTTTGAAAATTTTTGGACGTTTTAGATAATTCATGCTGGTAAGTTTGAGGAAACCAAACGTGCCGTAACCCCCGCCCACCACCCCACAAAATGAAATCAACGCGTATACTATGTTGAAGTATGTAAAATGAATAATGATATATTTCCCCTAACAAAAATAAACTAGTCCCTAACCCAAACAATTGTCCATTTCAAATAGTCCACTAGTCCCAAATAATCCCCAACTTCCGATTCCCACCCCCCCAACAGTCTTTAAAACAGGGGCAAGGGACACAGTCACTTCCGGCGGTGTCTGGACAGGCGGTCCCGCCGCTCCTTGCGGAGGTCCCGGAGCTGTTTTTCAAGGTTGTCCACCTTCCGCTCAGGTAGTCCACTCTTAGGCTTAGGCCGCACATGCGTGCCTTCCAGGCTCTGGGGTGGCCAGCTGCTGGTGTTCTTGCAGCTGAGTGGTGGCGGGGAGCTGTCCGAGCACGGCGCTGTGCTGGAGGCTGCAGGCCTGTTGACACGGGGGCAGTGCTGGAGGAGGTTGTTGACGCCCCCTCCTCCTGTTCCCGAGCCCACAGCCGGGAATATTCCACCCGAATGGCCTCCAGCTTCCGGGCCCTGGCCCGGACAGCCATCCCCCTTCTGGTGAGCTGTTTGGGAGCATCTATATGAAGAAAGAAAGATAAATAATGTAACCAATACTCTTTAACAATAACACAAAATAATTCAACAGAAAGTTGTCTCACAGTAACACTAGCAATTTGAAAGCACAGTATAACATTTTGGCATGTATCTTTCCGCCGTCTTTGTAGGGCTGTAACAGTGGGAGTTTCAGGAATTCTACTACCAGGCAGCACTATGGACTCAATACATAGTCAGAGAGTCAGAGAGTACACCAGTATTCTTTTTTTTTCTCTAGTTTTGCGAAAGAAATTACTTCTACGTGAACTTGTGGTAGCCGCATAATGCCAGCTCAGTCAGCTTGCACCCAAGAAAAAGAGACACAAGCCATGATGACGCAGACTTGCATGCATTACTGTAAGCAGTACATGCAGGTGGGGATAGGGAAGCTCTTACTTTTGTATAGGGGTTGGACTGGCCATACTCGGTTACATCAAGGGCTACTGCTCAATGTAATTCATTTTTCGCACTGCCCCCCCTGGGCCTTCAATACTACAAAAGGAAAATGAAGATTATTAATTTCTGATCTTGTATCCAGCCGATCACATGATCTCTTTGCTTATATGATGGATGACTTTAGGTGCTTTGTTGTGATAGATTGAGTGAACAACAGCGATAGTAGAACCCATGATTAACACAGCAGAAAGAAAATTATGAACATAGGGAGTGAGTGTGGTAACCATACTTGCCGGAGGAAGGGACTTGACTTGATATAATTGTCAACTATACAATACATACACAATATATGCTGTGCTTGCAAAGTAAACTACTGTACTGTTACTTTAGGCAAGGGAGAGTTTCTGAACAATCACAATTTGTAGTATTTGGATTTCCTCTGCTTTGCTACTCTGGCACAGACATGCTGTTCTAACAAAGTAACCCTCTTCATGCACTGAGCGTCTGCTCTACATACACCTCTGCTATGTATGAGGAAGAAGATACCATCCAGGCTTCCAAAGTAAACGTCTATCATTCTTCTTAATGTCTCAACTGTAACAACTTTTTCTCAACAACCAAATAACACCCTTTTCATTTTATTTGGTAAACCACCGTCTTGACTTGCATTTGAGTTTCACCAAAATGATATATTGCAATGCACACCACACATGTATTTTCTGATTGACCCACACAGGCAGTCATTTTTTCTTTCTCCTCCAACCATCCTTGCTTCAAGCAGCCATGCATCTGATTCCTTCCTATCAGCCACCTCTGCCTGCATTCAAAAACACGTATCATTCTTTAGTCATAAATGTTATGACTCGCTCGTCCTTCCATTGACCCTAAGTTCTTTCCCTTTCCGTTCATCACATCCCTCAAGTTCATCTGATATGACTTGGCTTCACGATAAAAGTTTCCCAGCTGATTGGAAGTCAAATAGAGGGGGCCATTGCTTACTCGAGAACTACCGCCGTTCATGCTATTGCTAAGTCAAGGGTGACTGTCGTCTCCGTGATAGTTCTAAATCAGTAACTGTTCTTAACAGTACAGTGTACTTGTAGTAGTGTACTGTCTACTGTACAGTACATCATACACTCCTTTGCGAGCCTACTCTAAAATGTCAATAAGCAAGGAGTATAATAATAACTTATCACTGTCCGCCGCTGCTGAGCCATCCTCCTCAGCTCCTCCTGGTGGTGCCGCCACATCTGCCACTTGAGTGGACACCTCCTCGCTGCTGGCCCCGACACTGGTGGTGGCAAGTGCAGCATCCGATGTTGTGATGCCTAGAAACAACATGTCATATTTTTAGATGCCATACACCACCCCCTACTTCGTCTCGTAATGGAAGAGAAAATGTTAAACAATTTTTAATTATTGGGACTGAAAAGAAGTCACGGTTTTGGGAAGGGTGTTAATTTATATGCATAGCCATAACATGCAACTCTTTTTGGCACAACTGATGAATGCTTGCTCTTTAACGTGCTCTTATATATGGGGGGTTATGTCCGATAATGTGGCCGGGTAGGACAATATTCAAATGAGGAAAAGAAGAGGACCCGGTCACAAGTTTTTATTCTGCTATCTTTTTTATTTAGAGCAGAGACATATACTGAGGTATTTAATCCTTAGATATGTGTTTTTATTTTCAATAGATGAAGAAAAAAGATTATATCAATTTGTACATATTTCTGACAGTCTGAAGAATTACTCACTGTCCTACACACAGACACATATATTTACAAATGACTACAAACATACATTACTATACATGACAAAAAAAATGAAACATTCGTAACGATTTCAACCAAAGAATTCAACAAAAAGGTTACTTTTTTTTGTGGAAGTACCCTGTCCACAATTTCTATATCAGGCCACTAAGATACTTATTTTTCAATGTTTTGGCCTGATGGCGCAAAGGCGAGTATTACAATACACATTCAATTTATGTTTGGTTGTATACAAAGCGAAGCCATATGCGCAACCACAAGACATTCGAATTTAAGACGAATGAGAAGCCTGTAAGCCGACGCGTTTCTGAGCCTGTCTCTCTACTTGTTCAGGCTCTTCCTCAGGGCTTCGGGGCTGGGTACCTATGTAAATATAAGCAGAAGGCTTATTAGACTTGGGACCCCTACTTATGTTGTCACTAGCTTGGTTAAGCGTCAATTGTTATTACCTTATTGATCAATTTGAAACTTCGTGTGTTCAATCTCTTGGAGGACTCCTTGTATTCTGCAATAAAAGTAGTGATATAATATCTGTTTCTTACTAATGTTTTGCGATGCTGTTTATTGACAATAATGGGAGCTTAACTCACGTGATTTACAGGCAGGGCGTTTTCAACTAAATTATGGATTTCAGTATGTGTTGTTGACTGTCGCCAGGGCTGAAATGTCAACAAACGTGTGTTTTTAGTTTTACCCGGAAAGCGAAAGGCAAGGGCTTCACAGTACTCTACAGGCAAATGAATGTGTCAGCACTTACTTATTTATGCTCAGTTGGGCGCGGAGCGCCTGGCTTGTCAGGGCCTGGGGCGCCACCTCTTCACTTTTGATTTATTCTCGGCGCTGAAAAGTGTAAGTAGCGTTGCGTTTTAGTGGGACAAATATTTAAACGTCCTATTATGTTTTGTAATTCTTGGTATTAAAGAAGGCACCTACTTGCGCTCTGTTTTTGGTTATGCGGGACGCCAGGCCTCTGCTGAACGGGGCGTTACTCGTTTCTTTGTTTGTTCCGAGTGAGCAGTTAATGCTGAAAACAATAAACGGAACAGGAGTCTTAGGATTTGGGCTATCCCGATGTTTTGAAACGATATCTAGTTAACGCGCATGGATTCATTTACCTGTAGACTCATTGCGAGACGCCGCTGTCTGCTTCGAATTCCTCGGGTGAGTGAATGCTCAAAGCTCACGAGAATTTGAAACTTAAACATGTGACTTGATGATTGTGGGACTTGTAGTCCGGAACGTACATCATGGTTTTACGGTGATCTATACTGCCTGCGACCCAGTTACTGATTTTGGCATTCAGTATGTTCATTCAGTCCTGCACCCACGCAGTCATATTTCAAAATTAAATATGCTTCCCTTTTTGAAAGCAGTTCTTCTACATTACCTCCTCTAGTCGGGACTTTAATTTTAGATAACACTGACCACTTCAAATCTTTTTCTGTGTGACCGAGGTCAATGCAGTGTTGTACCATCGGCGCATTGAGAACTTTTTGTTTTATCCTAGATCTATGCTGAGCCAATCTTTGTGAGACTTGTTGCGTAGTTTTTCCAATGTAGAGTTTGTCGCATGGACAAATAATTACATAAACTACATTTTTGCTTTTGCAGTTCGTGAATTCCACATGGGTCCATCTATTACTATGGTGTTCAAAGGTAGAGCCTTCAATGGTGTTTGTACATGAAATGCAATTGCCGCATTTGTGGTGTCCTTTGACCGGGTCCAATTTCCACAATGTGGGTAAATCTTTTTTCGGTTGCACGATACCCAGGTCAGCTCGGATTATTTGTTGTCCGATGTTTTTGTTCTTTTTTAGGGCAAACAAAGGCTTTGGGAAAGGTATGTCTAAGTTAGACAACAGATGCCAGTTCTTTAACACAATGGCTTTGAATTTATTAGTAAGTGGGCCAAACGTGGTGACACAAACTAATTGTTCTAGGGTTTTTTTTTCTTTTTTTGTTAGCAACACGTCTCTGGGCGTGAACCATGCACGTTTAGTGGCATGTTTCAACATTTTTCTCGGGTATCCTCGTTTGGACAATTGGTCACACAGTATTTCTGCGTGTATTGCATAGTCCTCTTTCCTCGAACAGTTACGTCTAATTCGTAACAGTTGGCTGTAGGGTAGGTTTGATTTCAAACTTTTCGGGTGGAAACTTTGGTAGTGTAGAATTGTGTTTTTATCAGTTTGTTTACGATATAGGGTGGTGACTAGCTTACCATCCTCATGTAACACTTCCACATCCAAAAAGGTTAAGCGACTATTGCTGCTGGTCATGCTGAATTTTATGTCAGGGTGTCTGTTGTTGAGCCATTCATAAAACTCTTTTAGTTGTCCCTCAGTTCCTCTCCACTGACACCAGATGTCGTCAATATAGCGATACCATCTGTCGATGTGTATGCTATATGGATTTTGTCGGTAGATGAAACGTTCTTCATACAATGACATGAAGAGCACCGCCATTTCCGGGGCATAAGGACACCCCATGGCGGTGCCCTTCACCTGCATGTAAAAAGTGTCCATAAATCTGAAGTAATTGCGTTTGAGTGCCAAGCTTGCCAGTTCTATGATGAATTTAGTTGGAACTCTATGGGGTCTTGGCCGTGTCTCTAGATAAAATTCTATGGCTTCTAATCCCTCCTCTTGGGGGATTTGTGTATATAAAGAGTTGACGTCCAAAGTGACCATCAACTCTTTCGTGTCATCAAACGGTGTGGTTTCTATTTTTGTGATAAAGTCAGTCGTATCTTTTATGTATGATTTTACTTCACACATGAACGGTTTTAGGAATACGTCGACATATTTGGCCAGCGGTTCCAGAATCGAATCACACCCGGAGACTATCGGTCTTCCGGGTGGATGTTCTAAGTTTTTATGAACTTTAGGTAAAAAGTAAATTACCGGAGTTCGAGGATTTCGCTTATTCAAAAAATCAAATTCTTTGGGACCCAAGATTCCATCATCTAATCCCTGTTTTATTCTGATTAGAATTTCATTTTGGATTGTAAAGGTGGGATCCTCTGTTAGCTTCCGGTACCATTCTGTGTTACCAATTTGACTGTTTGCCTCATCAATGTATTTTTCTTTTTGCCACAACACTAAGGCTCCCCCCTTGTCGGCCGGCTTGACCACTATAGTTGTGTCAGTACTGAGTTGTTTAATGGCTGACTGCTGTTCTCTTGTGATATTTCGTCTAAGGTAATTTATTTTATTTATTTATTTATTTATTTTTGTTTACCTAACTGCGTGAGTGATGACAGAACGACTTGTTCGAATGCCAAAACTTGTTTGGGTACCATTTGGGATGTGGGGGTAAAAGACGACTTATTTGATAGATTGGACGGTTCTGGAGTTCGATTGTTTTCTCTATCATGGAAGAAAGCCTTTAATCTTACCTTTCTGAAAAGGTCTTGTGTCTCTATTTTCAGGTTGACTATGTCTGTATTTACACTGGGTACAAATTTAATCCCGAGTTCCAAGACTGATCGTTCATGGGTGGTTAATACTCTTGGTGAGAGGTTAATTATGGATGATTCTTCTATTGTTTGTAATAATTTTTGTTGCGGGTTCTCATATCCCATGTTTGTGGTGGGGGTTTGAACCTGACTCTGCCTCTCCCTTCGCCTTTCTCTAAAAAAGAGTTTTGACGTTTAGATGTTCCTTCTCTTGGATCTGATTCTCCTGAGTTCTCAGAGGATGAGCTTTCTGAAAATGTCAGAAAGCGATTTTTAGATCTTCCCTGATACTGTGACAGGGCCCGACGGGATTCTTGTTGGGTGTAATAATCTTCCCTTAGGTAGGGGTATACTGTCTCTATGTTAAAAGATTTCAGGTCTTTCTCAAATTTGTTAATCCTGTAGTTGATTGTGTTATCTTTAAAAGTTTAAAGATCTTTTTCTATTTTTTCTAATAGGTCTTTTGCTTCCTGGCTATTATGATTGTCAGTGATAGCCTTGGTCAAAGCGTCTATTTCCTCCTTTTCTTTTGCACAAATCCTTTGAGCTGTTTCAACAGTGTGGACCATTAGGTCGCGACTGCATTTTGTGGCTATAAAACTGAAAACTTTTTTATACACTGGGTCGTCCGTGAAGACCACCGGTACGTTTTTCACTTGGAGTCCCCAAGGTATTGTTCCTGTTTTTAAATGCTGGAACAAAAAATGTCCATGTAGTTCAGTTCGGACGTTTTTCTTGCTCAAGCGCATTAATTTGTCTGTTTCATTTTGTTGTTGAGCATTCGTGCTCAACTTTAGTGACGCGAAAGGTGAGGGTCCTGCAGTTAGATTTTTAATGTAAGCCTCTGTGAAGGACAGGGTTTCTTCTTCGGACATCCCTAAACAGACTGTTACCCAGTCTGTTGTCAAAATTAATTGGTGCTTTTATTTGTGTTGCACTTATTTGGGTGTTGTAACCCTCGCGGAGAATTTACCGCTCATTGAACTCTTATATATGGGGGGTTATGTCCGATAATGTGGCCGGGTAGGACAATATTCAAATGAGGAAAAGAAGAGGACCCGGTCACAAGTTTTTATTCTGCTATCTTTTTTATTTAGAGCAGAGACATATACTGAGGTATTTAATCCTTAGATATGTGTTTTTATTTTAAATAGATGAAGAAAAAAGATTATATCAATTTGTACATAATTCTGACAGTCCGAAGAATTACTCACTGTCCTACACACAGACACATATATTTACAAATGACTACAAACATACATTACTATACATGACAAAAAAAATAAATGAAACATTCGTAACGATTTCAACCAAAGAATTCAACAAAAAGGTTACTTTTTTTTGTGGAAGTACCCTGTCCACAATTTCTATATCAGGCCACTAAGATACTTATTTTTCAATGTTTTGGCCTGATGGCGCAAAGGCGAGTATTACAATACACATTCAATTTATGTTTGGTTGTATACAAAGCGAAGCCATATGCGCAACCACAAGACATTCGAATTTAAGACGAATGAGAAGCCTGTAAGCCGACGCGTTTCTGAGCCTGTCTCTCTACTTGTTCAGGCTCTTCCTCAGGGCTTCGGGGCTGGGTACCTATGTAAATATAAGCAGAAGGCTTATTAGACTTGGGACCCCTACTTATGTTGTCACTAGCTTGGTTAAGCGTCAATTGTTATTACCTTATTGATCAATTTGAAACTTCGTGTGTTCAATCTCTTGGAGGACTCCTTGTATTCTGCAATAAAAGTAGTGATATAATATCTGTTTCTTACTAATGTTTTGCGATGCTGTTTATTGACAATAATGGGAGCTTAACTCACGTGATTTCCAGGCAGGGCGTTTTCAACTAAATTATGGATTTCAGTATGTGTTGTTGACTGTCGCCAGGGCTGAAATGTCAACAAATGTGCAACATTTTTATAATTACAGACAGAACCAACTACTCCTTATCACCCCCAAGAGGGACTTGAAGTTCCAACAAGGTGAGGGCTCCCGAGTCCCGCACAGTTACTTCTGACTGAGGTATGTGGAGAGTCGAATTGCACCTATCATCAACAATGTCCTATTTCTCTTGTCCATACTTCTGTATGTGCAGAATAGTCCCTGAAACACTAGCGGTATGGTATGTGCTACTATCAAATCGAAAAGCCAACTACTAGCTTATTCTTGGTGGACAGCAAGCTTAGCTACCTACACAGACCGACTCATAAATAATAGTAAATAGTAGTAGCACATAGAGTGATGGTAGAGAGGCAGGATAAGAAAGTAGAAACAGTCTACAAGAAGATCAAATACTATTTTGTAAAAAATAGAATTAGGAAACAGTTTGGATTGAATAGGACCTGTAAAAGTTAGGGAAGTATAATTATATTAACAACAGAACAACTTACTGGGGCCAGCAGAAGAGCCTGCAGAGGACCGTTCCTGCCCACTCTGTTCCGCCGGAGTCTGGGATGTTGCTGCCTTGCCCCTGGGAGGTGCTGATGATCATGAAATAAACACAAACATGGATGATTGTTTTTTGGAAATATTTGATTTCTTTGACCACAATCTAAAATCATCTTGGGGGAACAAATTATCAACAATTGCACCACATGTATTGACCTATCTGATCTGATTAACTAGGAGGATACTAGTACAGTATTGCTGGATTCGCAGACCGTCTACTGGGAAAGTTATGTAAATCACTAACTAAACCAACAACAAAAAGGTTCTACTATGACTGTCAGTACTCAGCAGCACGCGACGTGACAGACACAGTCCGTCATCATGACTGCAGAGCACTAAAAAATGTCCTACTACTAATAACAAGTCATAATATACTCAACCAATCAATCCATCACTATCTCTTCTTCTTAGTGGCAGCAGGAGTACAAAGGTAGGACTAGACTTGAGTCTCTAGTCTCTCTAACATTATGCAGTTCTGTAAAGTACTACACTCATACATATTCAGGCCAAAGGAGCACAAAGTTGCAAACAAGTAAGCATAGTAGCAATGCCACTGAGGAGGCGAGCACCTGCAATCACAGAAGCTATTTAAACACTATTTTACCTGCAATGTAATCGAATAGGCAGCATTCTTGCTCTTCGGGAAAAACAAATTAGCAATATAACACAGAGCAGAAGAATACAAAGTAGTTATTAAATAGCTACTCACAAAGGCCAGGGATCTCCACGCCTAGCAGGTGGAGCAGGTCCCACTGGTGCGTCGCTTGATCATAGGTGCGCCGGACCCCCGACTCCCTCCGCATGGCCAGGCACACCTTATCCCACCGCTGGCGACGCTCCCATAGGGCATACCCTTGACCGGGCCTGCCCCCTGCTGCCACGGTCTTAGGGAGGTGGTGCAGAACAAAAAATATAAGAGCGGCCACCTCCACCGCGGTAAAAACCTCCCTGGCCGCTACATCCACCCCCCTCAATCGCCCGTATGGGAGTCGGTATGGGGTGCGGTAATCTTCCCCTTGCTTTTCCCGGCTCCCTTTGCCATGGTCCTGGGCGAAAGAAGAAAAGAATAGTGGGAAATAAATAAAATAAAATAAAAGAGAGAGCTAAACAAAAAAAGTAGTTATTAAAGTAACAAAAAGTTGAAAAAAACACAAAATATAGATCTAGACACATAGAGAGATAGATAATGAGCAAAAAAGGGCAAAAAAAGTTCAAAGAAACAAAGGATTGCAAAGATTGAATGAGGATAGAGAAACCATGCCCAAAACCATAGCAATGAATGAAAAACAAGATGACCGCGCCCATTGAGGACCGCATGGGTAAGTTTGCGCGATATTTACCCCGCGAGCACGCAAAAACACACGCAAACTCGTAATAGTGTGCCGCACACAAGAGATTGCCAATAGCGCCTGGAAACGGAAATACGCAACGCGCACAAGATGGCCGCGCCCATGTACGACTGCATGGGCAACTTCGCGGTCGGTGCGCTGCAAGCGGCCTGCGAATACGCAAAAAACTCAGCGAACACGCTCTCGACTGGCTCCACTCCCTCCTCACCAGCAGAACCTAAAGTATCAGACTCCCACCCTTCCTCTCTGAACCCACAGAGATCCACTGCGGTGTACCCCAAGGTTCATCGCTCAGTCCCACCCTCTTCAACATCTACAGGGCCACCCTCGCCACCATCATCAGACAGCATGGACTATGAATAGTATCCTACGCTAACAAAATCCAGCTCATCCTCTCCCTCATGAAGGAACCCAACACCACCAGACTCAGCTTCCAGAAAGGAATGAAAGATGTTGCATCCTGGATGAGCAGCAGCTGTCTGAAGCTCAACTCAGAGAAGACTGAAGTCCTCATCCTTGGACCCACCCCCTCAGCTTAGGACAACACCTGTCTGAACCCACTGCCCTTGACAACCCCTCACCCAAACAGACAACGCCCAGAACCTTGGCATCATACTTGACTCCTCCCTCGCCATGACCCGCCATCACCTCCACCTGCTTTAAAACCCTCCAAATCCTTTGCAAGACATTCAAATGGATCCCCCCAAATCCAGAAAGACCGTCACCCATACACTCAAAACCAGCACACCGCACTACGGAAACGCCCTGTATGCTGGGATCAACTAAACCCTGCTGCATAAACTTCAGACCATCCTGTACAGTGGCCAGACTCGTTCTTGGCGTCCTACAACATGATCACATCACCCAACACCGGTGAGACCACCACTGGCTCCCCGTCAAGAAGAGAGTAACCTTCAAGCAACTCACCCATGCCTACAAATCCCTCCACAACACCGGACCCAAATGCCTCAACAAAAGAGTCTCATTCCACGTACCAAAGAGAAACCTCCACTCCACAAAACATCTGCAGTACCAAAGTAGGTGGAAGAGCCTTCTTCTACATTGAGGCAAAGACCGGGAATGAGCTCGCAGTCAACACTAGACTCTCACCCACACTGTACACCTTCAGGAAGAGCCTCAAGACCTGGCTCTTTGGCTGACTCAGAGCTGTACCCCAGAGTGCCTTGAGACTCTCATGGTTGTGTAGCGCACTTCACAATTCCCTGATTGATTGATCGATTGATTGAACAATGCAAACTTTAGTTAGGAGGCTGTAGTATGTGGAAACTCTTGCTTTATGTTTAGGAGAAACAAATAGGGTACTTTTGCAAGGTACTGTCGCAGAGGTAGAAAAGATTTGTCATGATTTGGTCCAGATCAGGACTTTAGGGAAGTGAAAAGTTGATAACAGGAGGAGTTGTAGAGTAGGACACATGTACTACAATTGATAATTTTGAAGCAGAGATTACAACATTTAAGACAGGAGGTGCTGAAAAACCAGAGGATGTTTGTATATGCTGTCAACTTACTGACTACAAGAATCAAACACGGTCTGTTGACCTATATTTAAAAAGTGAAATATTGAATAATTATAAATGGCAACGGTTTGCACTGCACATATTTGTAGAAGAAAGATTTGACTTGCCCACACAACAAGTTATACGTAAATACTGCTGCAATAAATTAGAGGATAATAAAATGCCTGCTAGAGCTGTGCATAACAAGTTAAAACTTGTTCCCATTCCAGAAGCACTTCAAGGTTTAAATATTTACGAGTCCATTCTTATCCACATTATACTTCCATTTCAAGCTATAGTATGTATGTAGCCAAAGACATGCAAGTTACCCCGAACAGAGCTGCAGAAAGGTCTAAAAGGTAGAGTAGTGTATTTGCCATGAGATGTCAAGAAAAACAATGAAACGGTAGGGGTAGATAGAGGTTTTGAGGAAAGACTAGTAATTCTTGTAAATGGAGTGCCTACCAAGAGCAAGAAGATATGGCAGGAGTTAGAAGATTTTATCTGGTACGAAACAATGTTTGCAATAGGAATGTTGAATTAGCGACCTGGCCGGCTCCTGTAATTGTTTGTGGGGACTTAAATATCAACCTCCATTCTGGATCATTAGGTAGTGATCAATATATGTATGTAGGCAGGAAACCAAAGGTATATAGGGCACTAAGACTTATGGTGAAGGCACATGGGCTAACAGACGCATGGGCTTATCTTAGGAAGACTGATCCCGGATATACCTTTTTTTCGGCCCCTCACCAAAAATTGTTTTGCCTAGTCTATTTCTTAGTCTCACATAATTTGCTTCACGATGCACAAATACAGGTTTATCCCCGACCATGGGCCAGTAGTGCTGTCTATTCGGACATCATATCCATCCCGCAAGCCCCGTGAATTTTCTTTTGATCGCAAGTTATTACTTGAAGATAAATTTCAATAATATATGAGGGATTGGGTGATAGAGTTCTTTAATCTGAACAGGGGAAGTGCAGGGGTTGGGATAGTTTGGGACACGTTCAAAGCTGCTTTTAGGGGCGAGGTGCTCAGCTATGGATTGTATGTTCAAAAACAGCTTCGAAATAAGCTACAGGAACTGTATCAGGATTTAGGTAAGGCGGTGGAGCTGTTGACTCAAGATATCATTCATAATAGGGATACCTATGAGAAATCAGCTGAGGTGAACCGAGTTAAGGCTAAGGTTAACAATCACTGGAGCAAGGAAGCAGCAAAGACCGTGGAGACTAGGAGACAGATGGTCTATGAGTATGGGGAGGCAAGCGGGAGGTGTTTGGCTCAGAGAATGCGGACTAGGGAAGCAGCTCAGCGGATTAAAAGTATGAAAAATGAAGCCGGACAAAATGAAGAAACTGAGAGTTGAATTCTAGAAGTTTTTAGAAGATTCTACGCCCGGTTATATACGGCAGAAGAATATGACAGTAATAGAGCTTTATCTTTCTTGGGCAAAATGACTGGCAAAAAATTAGATCAAGGATTAGCAGATATTCTGGAGGCCCCTATAGAGATGTTTGAACTAGAAGCAGCTATTAAAGCATTACCAGCAGGAAAGGCTGCTGGACCTGATAAGCTTCCGCTTGAAATATATAAATCCTTTTTTCAAGTCCTTAAACAGGACATGTTAGCCACATTCCAAATGGCGCAGAAAGGGAAGCATCCTACCACATAGGGGTGAAGCTACTATAGCAGTGTTCAGAAAGAAGGAAAAACCGTCGGACCAACCAGGCTCATATCGGCCTATCTCGTTACTAAATACAGATGGGAAAGTGTATTCAAAGATTTTAGCTACTAGACTTTCAGAAGTGATAACCTCTTTGGTTTCTATATATATCAGCATGGGTTTATCCCAAAGCGCGGCACAACTGATCACGTAAACTGGGTGATTACTTTAATCGATCATGCAAATGTGTCGGGGAATCCACTGAGTCTCATATTACTGGATGCAGAGAAGGCCTTCGACCAAGTGTTGTGGGCCTTCTTATGAGACCTGATGAAACTTCAGGGATTTGGCCCAAACTTTATTAAATCAGTTCAGGTGCTCTACCAACAACCTAGTGCACGGATTAAAGTAATGGGGCTTCAATCAGCAGTGGTGCCAATACAGCGAGGGACAAAGCAGGGATGCCCATGCTCCCCTCTGCTTTTTGCTTTGTACATATACCCCTTTTTAAAATTGATAGAAAAGAGCAGTCGGGTGCCTCCAGTTAGGATACAATCTCAGCAGTACCGTGTATTGGCGTATGCTGACAACGTAGCCGTGCTCTCATCAAGGCCGATTATGGCTATGCCTGAAATTGAAAATTTAGCACGACTATATGGATCGGTATCGGGGTATAAATTAAACATCGCTAAGACTCAGATACTTTGTATGAATATAAAGTCTTATGATGATCCACGAGTCTCAGCTGTGGTCACTTATTTGGGAGTGCAGATTAGCGCTGGAGCCTCGGCCACGGTAGAGGCTAACTGGCAGAAGTTGACACATGGGGTCCGTAAGCAGTTGGATCAGTTAGAATGTTTACATTTGACACTGGTAGGTAGATGCAACGTCTTGAAAATGATGGTATTACCTAAAGTGCTATATCTTTATCGATGTTTACCATTAGAGATTACTTGTGCACTCATTTTACAACTGCAAGCAATCTGTATGAGGTTCATGTGGTCTCAGGAGAAAGAGCGACGGGCTAAGAAATATATGGTGCTGCCCAGGGCAGTGGGTGGCTGGGCAGTCCCTGATTTTCTTTTGTATTATTATGTATGTATGCTGCAGCGAATGAATATCTTATTAACTGGTCAGGGACCTGTGGAGGCAGCACTGCAACCTTCTATATACTCTTTACTTTTAGGGGCTGAAGCTAGGAATATGCTCTTTATCGACATAGACTGGAATTATTACAAGCGCACAAGGTTTAAGGTGATTGCTGCTGCGTATAAGGTATGGAAGATACCCCATTAACTGCACCGATCCTGCACCCCAGTATTTGCTGGGATCGCATAGTGGTTAACTGGCGCTCAAGAGGCTTAATAACAGTTGGAGATCTCTATAATACAGATGGGTTAAAATCTTTCTCCCAATTGAAGGAACAATATCAGTTGTCTACTCCGCACTTTTTTAAGTATCTGCAGCTGCGTGAATATCTGACTAAATTGAACATAGTGAACGTGGCTAATCCTCTTATTGAGGCAAATAAAAAACATGCACGCATCGGGGCATTGTATAAAATAATTATAGAGGCAATGCCCAATGATTTGGAATCACACCGAATAAAATGGGAAGAAAGATTAAGGAACCCTGAAATATCGTTAGAGCTCTCGATTGAATTGGCTGGCCGGTTATTTATGTCTGCCAACTTGAAGACACAACATTATAAGACTGTGTTTTATCTTTATCGTATGCCTGATAAAATTGCTAGGTGGGGGAAGACCCAGATGGAAAGTGTTTTAGATGTAATACTTTACACGCTGATGTAGTGCATATCTTTGGTACTTGCACGAAATTATTAGAATTGTTCAGACTCATAAACGGGTTTCTAACCGAGATTCTGGGTGTTCCTATACAACTTTCAACAAGTCAGATTTTGTTGGGTATAGATACGGGTGGATTGCGTACAGAACACGGCAATGAAGTTTGTTATTTGATATTCATTGCATCAGCAGTGCTAAGGTTGTGTATTGCCTCAGCGTGGCTACAAACTAAGGCCCCTTCATTTGATGTGTGGAGAACTCGTTTTCTCTTTATGTATAATATGGAATACAATCTGTATATTTTGAAGGGGAGGCAGAAAAAGGCACTGGGGCAGGCAATTTGGGGCGCTGTTAGGGCATATATGGACATATAAGATTGTGAGGTTAAGCTATCCAGTGTACCTACATGGCTTCTGTTCTTTTTTTTTTTTGTGACTAGGTAGGATTTAATGTAGGTGACTTGACGCTGGTATTTTGACTTGATCTTGTCAATACAAACAATGAATGATATAAGGGAATGGTTTATTTTTCAGTAGCATACGTTGTCCTCTAGTCTTAAACATCGTGTATATATCTGTAATCTCTATGATCCGATCCTGCATTGTATAATCCACTATAAGTGAATGTCTGGATATTTTTGTATCTGTGGTCTCTATCTAATAAAGAAATTAAAATAAAAAAAAGAAATGTGGAAAGCCTGCAAGATATCACACATATGGAGGATCAGACATTTCTATCAACAGGTCAGATTCAGAAGGTGGATCAGTCCAGGACTGAAGCAATTTGTGAACATTATAACATCTACCCTTTGCATTCTAAAGAGGTTATTGGTGATACCCTTGAGCTGTAACAAAGGAAGGAAACAAAAGGAGCTCCATTAAGTGTGTGGGAAAAAGTTTAGGAGCTGAGTGTTTCCCACATCCTTTTCTTACTGGAGTAGGTGGCTGGTATGAAGAGCGGCCTGTGCAAATACCCCCAGCTGAGTACAGATGTAGTAGACTCTATTCAGAAGATCCTGGATTACATCAGTGTATTTCATATATATTTCCCATATTATTTGAGAGTGACTTATCTGGCCTCTCATATGCCGTGAATCATATTCTTAAAACAGGAGTTAAATTGCATAATATATCATCAAGAGAACTTTTGGAAAAAGGTCAAGGAAAAGATGAGCACTTAGAATGCAATTTAATAAACCTAATGGTATGTCAGCCTGGGCCTAATGAATATTGGTATTGGTGTCATGGTGAACTCAAGTGCATGGTGAAGAACCTTGGAGCTCCTACTTGGTTCCTGATGCTGAGTTGTGCTGAATATGCATGAGATGAACTGCTAGAATTCTTGCAGGAGGCAAATTCAAATATAAAAGATATTCATCTGAAGACGCCGTGAGAACTGTGCTCACTAGATCCTGCAAAAAAGTACAGATATTTTGATCACAGATTGCAAGAAATGATGGCTTTCATTTTGAACAAAACAAAACCTTCACTTAGTAAAGTGATTGATTTCTTTTGGCATAAAGAGTACTAAGCCAAAGGTGCGCCCCATATTCACATGCTGTAGTGGGTAAAAGATGCCCCAGCATTTGGAACTGACAGTGATGAGTCTGTGTTGTCTTTTATTGAGCAGTTTGCAACCTGCTCCATACTAAAGGAGAGTAGAAACCACATATTAGGAGAACAAATTCTATGATTCCAAAATCATAGATGCAGAAAATATTGTCAGTGAAAATACAGAGCAAAAGAGAAATTATATACAAGATGTGGCATTGGATTCCCACGACCTTTCATATCACAATGAAGAGTCAGCAGCTTATTATCTGCAGTTAGACATACACCTACAAGGACATCACCCAAATTAAATACATCCTAGGAAGAACAGAGGCCTCCAAGTACATTATTGACAACGACCCTCTGATTCTGAAGATGTGGAATGTAAACATAGATGTGCAGTTTGTTGCAGACAACTCAATTGCTGTTGGTCGGTATGTTACATCCTATTGAGAAAGCTGAGACAAAAGGGATGCAGGATGAGATTTCAGCAGAAAAGAGTCTTAGGAAGAAATTGTACAGTTTTAGTTTGAAAATGCTTTCATACAGAAAGACAGACTCCTATAAATGTATAGGTTGGTTGAGCTCAGCTAGTTTCTTTCCAAATCTAGTGGACGTATATAAGTGAGTTTAGGGCTTGCTAATACTCATAAGAGAATAGTAAATTGGTGCCACAGAGTACAGATATTTTGAAGAGTAACATGCTGGAAATGTATTCTCAAAGAAGAAGTCCTCATATGGAAAGTATGTGTCTTTATGAAGTACTTCAACATTATACTTTCAGAAGTAAAGTAAGTGAAACCATAGATGGGGTACATTTGCTGTGGCTTGGTGTGAAGGATGTTTGATTAGACATAACAAAGGAAATGTAATCAACCATCAAAAACTAAGCTGCCAAACTCCAGACAAAGGTATTTCTTTCTACTTAGCCTTGTTACAGTTGTTTAAGCAAAGGAAGGGGAGGTGGCATCGCCATCATTGTCAAACACCCTTTTGAGTGTGTTTTAAAACCAGTAAAAATTGATGACAGCGAAGCAGGTGAATTTAGTATTAAATTGACTCAACACGAGGCAATATCGGGCATCCTAATATACAGACCTCCTGGCTCTCTGGGCAACTTCCGTAGTAGTTTACTAGAAGGGGTTGCTCAGACTGCGATTAAACACAATAAAGTATTGGTGCTGGGTGACCTGAACCTACACCTAGAGGACCCCTTACAGAAGGAGGCAGAGGATGTTCGTCTTGTCCTACAAGAAATACAGCTTAACCTGCTAAGTGTTGCAGCTACACATCAGAGGGGGCACTGCTTGGACCCTATTTTCGCCAGTTGGGACATGATAAAAGCACTTACTCCTTGTCAGCTCCCCTGGACCGACCACTTCTTGGTCCCTTTCCAATGTTTTTACCAGCCTGTTAGGGCTATTGAGAATGGGATGGGAAATATTATGAGACGTAAATGGAGACAGTACTCCCAGGAAAACTTCATAGGTGCCATCCAGAAAGCACAACCATTGTGTGCCACGGACAGTGAGCAGGCGAACAAGGAATTTAATCTACTTGTGACTGCCACCTTGGATGAGATAGCTCCCATGAGCAAGGGTAAAGCTAGAGAAGGCAGACAACGTACTGCCCCTTGGTTCACCCCTGAACTCCAGCAAATCAAGTCTAATTGTAAAAAACTTGAAAGGAGCTGGAGAAAGAACCCGAAAGAACCCGAGTGAACAAGCAAAAAACAGTTATAGCTCAGCTCACCGAAGCTATCAGTATACGGTGCGCAGAGCTAAAGCCAAATACTTCCACACACGCATTGAGGCTGCTGAAAGCTCCTCGCGTGAACTGTTCAAAATATACAAAGAAATATGTTCAGTCTCTAGCTCTAACACCCCCACAAAGGCCTCTAAGGAGGGATGTAATAGAGTCGCTGACTTTTTCTCTAACAAAGTTAAGGCGATTTATGCCTCCTTCTCCCAACAACCAGATAAGGGCATAGATTTTATAGCAGGTAGCTCACCTGCAGCCCCTGATTCCTCATTACTAACCTTCGAGGTTCCCGCAGCTGACAAGCTACTAAAGATCTGTCGAAGCGTGAAGTCCGGTTCCCCCAACGATCCGGCTCCGGCCTGGGTCATCTCAGAAGGCCTGACAGCCCTGGAACCCCACATCAGACACGTCTTACAAACCTCCTTTTCCACTCAACAAGTCCCTATGGAGTGGAAGAAGGCCATAGTACTGCCAATAAGGAAAAAACCGAATGTAAGCATGGAGGTGCTGGAAAACCTCAGACCTATTTCCTTATTGCCGTACGTGGCAAAGGTGGCTGAGAAGGTGGTCAACGCTCAGCTTACGGAGCACCTGGAGAGATGGAATCTATTTCATCCCTCACAATCAGGATTTAGGGCGGGCTACTCTACGGAGACGGCTCTCCTTCGAGCCACTGAGACCTTAAGAGCAGGGGCAGATGCAGGTCATACAATGGCCCTGATCATGCTCGACCTAAGCGCGGCTTTTGACACCGTAGCGCACTCCATCCTGCTACGGTGTCTGAGCGAAGCCGGGGTCGTTGGTCCTGCGCTGTGCTGGCTACAGTCGTTCCTCACGGAAAGATGTTTCCAGGTACAGCAAGGGACATGTCGCTCAGTTGAGATGCCATTAGATCAGGGAGTGCCTCAGGGCTCAGCTCTGAGCCCCACTCTTTTTAATCTTTATATGGCCTCCCTGGCGAAAGTTGTACAATCATTTGGGGTGGAATTGGTGTCGTACGCCGACGACACCCAGCTGCTGATCTCCTTATCGCAGAACACCTCTAACACCCCCACCAACTTTAAATCCTGTATGCAGGCACTAGCTGAGTGGATGGACTCCCATTGCTTAAAGCTCAATGGCTCTAAAACAGAGGTGTTGGTGGTGGGGGGAAAAAGCGAAAACTGGTCAGCTGAGTGGTGGCCTTCATGCCTGGGCCCTACTCCTATACCGTGTGAGGAGGCTAAGAATTTAGGAATCTGGATGAACCCCTCTCTCTCATATGATGGCCACATAAGGCGTCTTGTGGGCAAATGTTTTGGAATACTAAAGACCCTAAATAAAACCTTAGACCTCCTACCCTTAGCGGCCAGAAGGACACTAACACAGGCACTGGTGACCTCGCGGTTGGACTATGGAAACATTTTGTTCCTAGGGGCAACCGAGGGCAGCCTAGGCCGCCTACAAGTCATACAGAACTCTGCCGCCAGACTGGTGTTAAGAAGACCTAGGAGAGCTAACTCGCAAAAGGCGCTGGATGCGCTTCATTGGCTGCCTGTTAAGAAACGTGTGCTGTTTAAGTGCCTCCTCTTCTGTCACCGAATTGTCTGGGACAGGTCGCCCGCATACCTAAAGGATTTAGTCAGCCGATATGAACCAACTAGGACCCTCCGTTCGGAGGGTGCCGGACTGCTGACAGTCCCCAGGACAAGGAAGGCTAGATTAGGTGGACGATCCTTTGCGCTCCAAGCAGCTCAACAATGGAATAAACTTCCCCCTGCTCTGAGACTGGAGAGCAGTGAAGCGAGGTTTAGGGCCATGCTTAAAACTCTACTATACACTGCGTAGATCATAGGCTCTTATGTCATGCTGTTTCACTGATAGCTTCAGCGCGGGGACACGCCGCGATGGCGTTACTGAGCGCTCTATAAGCTCTTTTATTATTATTATTATTATAAGCCATGGAAAACCAAAAGTGAACTACTTAGAGAATTTGATTGCTATGAAACCTCTTTCAACCCTGTGAAACATCATTGAGTGCTCTGTGTTTTCTGTGTGTCTTCAAATGTTGAGATATGAGATTGAACAAAAAGAAACAATTGCTGCTGAGATAGCAAAGGAGAGTTCTCACAGCAAAGTTCAGCACCTCGAAAATGAAGCTGCAATAGCTATGAAGGAGGTTGAGAATGCAATGCATCAAGTAAGACAGGAATCTGTGGATCTAGAACTAGTAATGCAGCACTTTATTGCAGATTAGAAAGATATTTTTGAAGAGATAAAAGGTAAAGAAGAACATGAATATCTCCATGATATTACAACATATGAAAGTTCTTCATATAGACCAGTTCTATTGTACATAAGTGGTCAAGCTGGAACTGGAAAAAGCTTCTTGATTAAATAACCTACAGAAGACAACCAATTCCAATTTGTTGTTTGTGTGTAGGTACTATACCAAAAGGATTGGCTGCTCAAAATGTTAAAGGAGGTATTGATTAGTAATGCTGCCTGTTGAACATGACAACAAATTACAATACAGCAAATTATCTGGAGATGCTTGCAATGAAGTGACAAGAGCATTAAAGAAATTAAAGCTGCAAAATATTGATAAAGTCATTATGGTGTCTAACCTAATGCTGGCTTTTATACCTTTAAGAATGCAGCAAATATTAAAAACGGACTACGATGTACTTTTTGGGGGAAAACATGTAATAGTCTTTGGAAACCTGCTACAACTAACGCCTGTAAAAGGACAACCTGTATTAAAAAAACTATAACATAATGAAACAAGGAGTTCACTAGGAAGTATTAGAAATGTAAACATTTGAGAAAGCTTTTAATGCAAAGAGTTAATCTAAAATATGCACCAAGCATCAGATATGCATTATGCAGATATCAGAGTGGGAGTCCTCACAAAAGAGGGAAAGACAGTATTATAAACCTGTCTCACCAGGAATGTGTTTACAAGTGATGTTTCAGTTGCTGAAGAAATGTACAATTTTGTTTAGGAAGATAAGTTTATTTTTTGGTTCATGCCAGCTCTTGAGGAGTGTTATAAATTCAATAAACAAGTATTGCAACTGGAAAAAGAAGAGATCATCGAAAATTTGAGCAAACAATAAAATGGAACATCAAGGTGTTACTCTGCTACTAAGAAAAACTGTAAATCTGTTGAAAGTGTCATGCAATCTCACATCGTAAGTTAAATGTTGAAGAAGGGCTAGTGAAAGGTGCAAATTTGTTAATTATCCAAACGGAAATGATGTGGAATACTTAGCCATAAAATTTGATGATATTGCTGAACTTTAGCAGTTTGGTAGGTGCGCTGTACATTTCCTACTTTTGAATGTCCAGCGAAAGCATTTCCCAGAGTCTTTAGCGTATGCAGTAACTATTCATAAATCACACGGTTTAAGTGTAGATTAAGGTCTTTTTAATATTGTTAGTGGTGTATTCAAAGAAGGACTGTCATATGTTGCTTTGTCGCAAATTAGAAAATTGTCTGGTTTATTTCTAATAGATTTTTATGAGAAGAAAATAAGTGCTCATGTGAGCTGTGTAACAGAGTATATTCGGTTAAGAGCTCATTATGCTCCTCATTTAGGCCAGTATCCTGTGGTTCAAAAAGCAATACTGTGTCCAAAGTGTAAAATATCTAAACAGTCTATCAGAGTTCAACACAAATATGAACAAAAAGAAAATCAACAAGGTGGAAAGAAAAGAAAACTAGAGCACAATGAGGACATACAAGGCTATCATTTTGATAATAAATCTGGAGGGAACTGTTATGCAAATGTAGTGTTAAATGGACTATATCATTTGCCTTATTTTACAAATTCTATTAAAGAAAGTATTGCTAAAAGAATGTCTTCACAACTGTGTAGTTTACTCGAAGAATTAGGAAGTGTTAGAAGTATTTTACAATCTGCTACTGGAACAAGAAAACTCACCGATGACTGCACTGAATCAGTACTGTTCTCTCCAAATCCTCAGGAGGATACTCAATAACTTCTAATGGTAATGCAAGGACTCTTCGATGAAGAAGATGTAAATACCAATTTATTATTTGGTTTACTGTATGGACCTATAACTGTGAAGATTTTGAATTTACGTCTAGCACTGAAATCAATTGAGAAGTATTCCTCTACCTGACATTACCAGATTGTGAAGCTAACGACAAAGGCCCATCAGGATATGACCTGTCCAAAATGTAGATCAGAACTTAGGTCAACTTTGTTTCTAGAGAAGTATAGAATATATATCCTAGCCATGATGCAATGATGCAGAGTGGATGGTACTAAGTTAGGAACTGAATACAAACTATAAAGCTGCGCACATTTCCATATCAAAAAGAAATTTCACAACTATAGCAATCATATTTCATGAAGGAGTTAATATAACCTTGGACACTACACAACATATTTAAGATTTCAAACGGTATGGACAGATTGCAAGGACATACAAGTGACATTTAGATCAATGTGGTATTTTGTTGACATATAGTTGGATTATTGGGACTATTGTCTACAGTAAGCTGTTAAAAATGAAGGACTCTTTTTTGTCAAACATATTTTTATTGAACATTTTTCAAAGTACACCATATGTAAGTACCATCATTGCACCCCTCACAGGCAGTATGGCAGGTTTCAACATGACAAACGTTGGACATAGGTACACAGTGCAAAGTAATGACCTGGCCCGAAACTCATTGAACTGCTTCGGGGCTTAAGACAGATCTGTGTAATCCTTATGTGAAAATAAAACAACTTAAATAGGTGTCCCATCTATCTTTTGCGATGGTAAGTTACGAAGTCCTTCCAGCCGGAACGTGCCACAGGGGCATACTAAAATCATATAAAAACAATTACCAACTAGGGAGTAAGAACCAGCCCCCACCCTCCCCCTTCCCTACAATGGTGGCGACAACAACAATACAGCTTATTCAACTTGCATTAATAGAAAGTAACTCAAAATTGAAAGAGATGAAGGGCTCTGACCGAGGAAGGACAGACAGCCAATGATAGTCCCCGTGAGAAGAAGGTCACTAAGGGGTCCCATCTAAATTCAAAGTTCTTGTAGTTATCCCTAAAAAATCTGACATTCGCTCCAGGCTAAGCCATTTCCATAAGCGAGAATTCCAAAAGGAGATTGCTGGACCCTGGCTGCTCTTCCAGGCAACAGCCAGGGTAACCTTCGCCACTCCTATACAGAGCCACATGATTGTCTTATCTGCTTGGGTCTGGTGCTCCAGGATCGGGTTGTGAAGTCCCAAAAGGACACCTGCCATGGTGGTTGGTATAGGGTATCCTAGTATATCTTTCATGTGTGTGAGTATTTCTTCTCAAAAGGGGCGTATAGTCGGGCAATCCCACCAAATGTGCTGAAAGTCCCCCAGTAGCCCGCAACCCCTCCAGCATCTATGAGAAGTGTTGGGAAAGATCTGCTTAAGCCTGGATGGATGGAGATACCAGTCCATCATGGTTTTAAGGTGAGCATCCCGGAGTTCTATGGAATGATTGAATCCTGTGATGTCGGTCCATAAATGTGCCCATTCGTCTTCAGAGATACTGCGCTGTAGTATTCCTTCCCACATGGAGATATATCGTGGTCGTGGGGAGAGTGTGGTAGTGAGTAAGAAGTTATATAGAAATGAAATCACCCCTTTCATAGAAGTGGTCTTGGTGAGGAAGGACTCAAATTTTGTAAGAGTACGGGTGGCCGCTTCTTGTACCTGGGGTGTAAGAGCCCAGTGCATTAATTGATGTTAGTGATACCTTTTAGCATTCTCTAGGCCATAGTCCCACTTGCAGTTGTCAAAGGTCAGGGGATCAAAATTATGAAAAAGGTGTGTCAGAGCAAGGCATCCTCCCTCCCTCCAAGCGACAAAGGGTCCCTTGTGACAGCCTGGCAGGAATGCGGGGTTAAGAAGGATTCTTTATAACTGCGGGAAAGGAATTTATAAATATTGGAGGTCTACATTGTATTACTAAAGACAAAAAGTAAATGGACGTATTATAATACCAGTAGCCTTAAGTTGCATGTGAAAAGTCTCTTCACCACAAAAAAAGTCCCCTTTTGTTTCTGCTACAGCAACGTTTATGTAGTACTATGAGTTATGTTTTTCATACATGGACTAAGAACATTTTATACATCATTTGGCCTAAGAGGGATGATGTTTACAAAATGATATGCAAAAATGGAGTCTTCTTCATAATTGTTCCACATTTTGTACCAGGTATAATAATATCATAAACAGTTTTTTCATATAGTTGCTTCCATTAAGGTAGTAAGCTTTCAACAAGCCGGTATTAAAACACTAGTAGTGAGTGCAATGAACTGTATGACATAGTTGTAATGATCTACTGTGCACATTTAGTTTTTTTACAATCCATTTATTTTTTTCCCAATGTTTCATGATGAGTCTTCATATAAAGCACTGTTGAAAGTGAACAAGCATGAAAGCTGAAAACAGGAAAAAACTGTAAAACATTTGTCTATGTTGAATTAAAGTTTTTTTTAATCCAGTGATGGATTCATTGAGTTACTATTAACATACTCATCCCATCTCCCAGGCACAACAGTTGCACGTGTCCAATCAGCCAGCCACTACCTAAGCAGCCATTCAATCACTCAGGTACAGCACTTGATTCATCTAATCTCCCATCCACTACTCAGGCACTCATCCAATCACCCCGGTACTACCTCTGCACTATGCAAAGACCCAGCCACTATGTAATTAATA
Organism: Lissotriton helveticus; assembly: GCF_964261635.1. NCBI lineage: Eukaryota > Metazoa > Chordata > Amphibia > Caudata > Salamandridae > Lissotriton > Lissotriton helveticus. Next base: position 215,195,367 of record NC_136060.1, on the reverse strand, counting down.
TTCTACTCATGCATTCACTAAGGCATAACCATTGCATTAATCAACATACCCAGGCACTACTCCTGGACTCATCAAATCACCCAGGCAATACCCATGCTTGCATTTAATCACCCAGGCACAACCCATGATCTCACCCAATCACACATGCAATATGCATGCATCCACCCAAATCACCTAGACACTCTCTTTGCACTCACCCAATCACCATACCACTACCCTTGCACTCACCCAGTGACCTAGGATTTGCCCTTGCACACATCCAATCGCCCAGGTGCTACTCTTGCATTCACCCAGGCACCTATACACTATTCATACTCTCTTTCAATCAACCAGGCACTACCCATGTATTAATCCAACTACCCAAGCAATACCTATGCACTCATCCATTCACTCAGGCGTCATCTATGCACTCTCACAATTACCTAGGCACTATCCAAGCACTCGTCTAATCACCCACACACTACTCTTCAACTCTTCCACTCACCAAGGCACTACTTATATACCCTTCCGATCACCCAGGAAATACCCATGCGTTCATCCACTCACCCAGGCCCGTCTCATTCATTCTTCCATTAACACCGGCACTATCCATGCACTCATTCAATCACTCATGCACTACCCTTGCACTCATCCTTGCACTCATCCTTTTACTCAGGCACTACCCATGTACTCATCCAGTGACTCAATTATGAACCAAACACATATCAGTTCACTCAGGAACTACCTATGTACTCTTACAATCACCCAGGCACTACTCTTGCACTCATCCACTCACTCTCAGCCACTACCCATGCACTATGCAATGACCCAGGCACAACCCTTGCACTCATTCATTCACTGACACACTGCCCATGCACCCCTCCATTTACTCAAACACTACCCATGCATTTATCCATTTCCCAGGCACTACAGTTGCACTAATGCATTCACTCAGGCACTACACATCTACTTATTCATTCACCCAGGTACCCATGCACTTATCCCTTCACTAAGGCAATATCCATGTACGGATTCATTCAATCAGCCAATATCCATGCACTCATCCATTCACTCAGGCACAACCCTTCTCCTCATCCATTCACCCACGCCCTTCACTTGCACTCGTCCATTCACTGAGGCACTATGCTTGCTCTCATCCATTCACCTGGTCACTACCCAGGCACTCCTCCATTCACCGAGGCACTACCCATGCACTCATCCAATCACCCATGCACTATTCATATACTCATGAAGGCAATATGCAGACACTATACATTCATGTACCCAATCAGCCAGGCACTAATATTGCAAGTATGCAATTACTGAGTCACTACCTTGCACTCATCGAATCACTCAGGTGTTAGTTACCCTTCCACACATTCATTTACTCAGATACTACCATTACACTAATCCATTCACTTGTGCACTACCAATGCACTCATCTATTCACCCAGGCACACATTGAATGACGCAGACACTACCCTTCTACTCATCCATTTAACCAGGCATTACTCAGGCCACTACCCATACACTCATTTAATCACCCAGTCACTACCAATATACTCATTCATTCATACATTCATTCACCCAGATATTATCCATGCACTCATCCATTTACTCAGGCACTACCCATGCACACTTCCATTCACTCAGCCACTACCCATGCACTCATACAGTCAATGAGGTACTACCCATGCAGCCATCCATTCATCAAGGCACTATCCATGCACTCACTAAATCACGCATACACTATGCATTCATTTACCCAATCACCCTGGCACTATCCATGCACTTACCCAATAACCCATGCACTACCTTGCACTCATCTAATCACACAATTGTTACTCTTCCACTCATTCATTTACTCAGGCACTACCCTTGCACTCATCCATTTACTCATGCAGTACCCATGCACTCATCTATTCACCCATGCACTAACCATACAAATATCTCATCACCCAGGCACTACCTTTGCCCTTATTCATTCTCCTAGGCCCTACCCATGTACATACCCATTTCATGTGGCACTATGCAAGTGCTCATCCTTTCACTGATTGCAAAAAACACAGTTGATGGACAGAATGTAGAACAATGTCATACATTCACCCCAGTACAAGGATCTGGGCCTAAATCCATCGTTTTTTTGCACTCCACACCACCCTGGGTTAGACACTGGCTATATGCAAATCAGCTCTGACCCTGTGCCTCATGGGAACAGTCCAGTCCGAACTACCAAGCCATGTCTTTCCCAGACCGGAATCAAGCATCCAAGGACCGGTTTCTGGCTATCAGCCTTCATCAGCCTGGATAGCTTGACTCCAGTGGTGTGGAGAGCCTGGGACTCACGTCTGAGCATACCCAGCCCACTCGGGGTGAAAATTGCAAAAAACACAGTTGATGGACAGAATGTAGAACAATGTCATACATTCACCCCAGTACAAGGATCTGGGCCTAAATCCATCGTTTTTTTGCACTCCACACCACCCTGGGTTAGACACTGACTATATGCAAATCAGCTCTGACCCTGTGCCTCATGGGAACAGTCCAGTCCGAACTACCAAGCCATGTCTTTCCCAGACCGGAATCAAGCATCCAAGGACCGGTTTCTGGCTATCAGCCTTCATCAGCCTGGATAGCTTGACTCCAGTGGTGTGGAGAGCCTGGGACTCACGTCTGAGCATACCCAGCCCACTCGGGGTGAAAATTGCAAAAAACACAGTTGATGGACAGAATGTAGAACAATGTCATACATTCACCCCAGTACAAGGATCTGGGCCTAAATCCATCGTTTTTTTGCACTCCACACCACCCTGGGTTAGACACTGGCTATATGCAAATCAGCTCTGACCCTGTGCCTCATGGGAACAGTCCAGTCCGAACTACCAAGCCATGTCTTTCCCAGACCGGAATCAAGCATCCAAGGACCGGTTTCTGGCTATCAGCCTTCATCAGCCTGGATAGCTTGACTCCAGTGGTGTGGAGAGCCTGGGACTCACGTCTGAGCATACCCAGCCCACTCGGGGTGAAAATTGCAAAAAACACAGTTGATGGACAGAATGTAGAACAATGTCATACATTCACCCCAGTACAAGGATCTGGGCCTAAATCCATCGTTTTTTTGCACTCCACCCTGGGTTAGACACTGGCTATATGCAAATCAGCTCTGACCATGTGCCTCATGGGAACAGTCCAGTCCGAACTACCAAGCCATGTCTTTCCCAGACCGGAATCAAGCATCCAAGGACCGGTTTCTGGCTATCAGCCTTCATTCAGCCTGGATAGCTTGACTCCAGTGGTGTGGAGAGCCTGGGACTGAGGCACTACCCATGCATTCATCCAATCGCCAAAGCAGTAGCCATGCGCGCATTCATTCACTCAGGCAGTGTCTATGCACTTTCCCAATCACATAGGCACCATCCATGCACTCATCCACTCACCCTTTCATTAATCATGTACTCATCCAATCAACCAGACAGTACTGATGCACTAATCCAATCAACCAGGTAATACTCATACATTCTTCCAATCCCTCTGGCGCTATCCATGCACTTACACATTCACCCAGGCACTACCCTTGCACTCATCTGTTCACTCACCATTACACATGCATTCATCCTATTACTCAGGCACAACCGATGCACGCATCCAATAAACCAGGCACCATGCTTGCTCTCATACATTCACTCATGCTGTACCTATGCAATCATTTCTTTACTCATCCATTTATGTCGGCACTGTTATATTCACCCAGATAGTACCCATGCACTCATCCATTCACTCATGCTATATCCATGCAATCATCCATTCACTCAGATACTACCCATGTACTCATCCAATCACCCAGGCAGTACCCATGCACTCATCCAATCACCCAGGTACCATTGATATAGTCTTGCAATTACCCAGGTACTATCCATGCACTCACACAATCACCTATACATTATGCTTGCACTCATCGATTCACTCAGGCACTCCCTGTGCACTCACCCATTCACTCAGGCACTCTCCATTCACACATACAATCACCCAGGCACTACCCTTGTACTCATCCATTCACTCAGGCAGTATGCATGCTCTCATCCATTTACTCAGGCACTACCCATATAATCATTTTAAGATCGAGGTACTATCAATATACTCATTCATTTACTCTAGCATTATATCTGCACTCATACATTCAGTTTCAGTTCATAGACTTTATTTCGATAAAAATATCACAAAAGTCGTTACATGACACACTAGTGGTGAATTAAAAAACAGTATAAAAATCTAAGACAATTACATTAACATTTAATCACTTGTATTCCTTTAACAACAAGATATACATTAAATACTTTAAAAATCTTAATAATGCGGATAGAACTCCTAATACATGAAGCGTTTATAATATTTCATTCACCAGCGCAGCAAAGCGGAATTACCAATGGACTATGTGCAAAATGTGCATTAGACGCCAGTTTATAAAGTGCATTGTGCGGGAGACATTATATAACCAATCATTCCACAGGGTAACCTATTTGAAGTCTTTATTATTCTTGCCCATCATTAGATACTTAAATGTGCTTTCGAACGAATAACCCACACCCGTCCCAAACATTTTGCGACAGCAATAACTATTGGTTCTTCCAATGAGGTGGTCAGAAACTGCACTGCCTCATTACTCATCCTAGTTCCCATATTCTGGCAAACTGGTTTCAGCCATCTTAGCCTTGGTCTATATTAGGCTGGGCAGGCAATTAAAATATGAGCCACCGTCTCCACCTGATCTAAACAATAGGGACAGGAATCATCATTCAAACCTGTCCATTTCTTAGTGAAAGCCTTAATAGGTAGGGAGCCCACCCTGAATTGGTGGTATAGTTTTCTTTCGTTTGGAACAGTAATTAAGTCCCAATAGTCCTCAAAATTGGCTTCATGTTTTTGTCCAAGAAATGACCCATATACTCATTTTAAGATCGAGGTACTATCAATATACTCATTCATTTACTCTAGCATTATATCTGCACTCATACATTCACCCAGGCACTACCTATGTATACATCCAATCACCCAGGCACTACTCTTCCACTCATCCATTAACTCAAGCAGTATGTATGACTTCATCCATTCACTCAGACATTATCCATACACTCATCCAAGGGCCCAGGCACTACACTTTCACTCATCCATTCACTCATGTAGTATCATGCACTCACCCAATCACCCAGGCACTATCCATGCACTCATTCAATCACACATCCATTATCCATGCACTCATCCATTCACCCAGGCACTACTGTGGCACTCTAATAATCACTCAGAAACTACATATGTACTCATCCATTCACCAATCAATCACTCAACCAAAGCATTTATATAGCGCACTACTCACCCGGGGGGTCTCAAGGCGCTAAGGGGGGGGTCCGCTACTGCTCGAACAGCCAGGTCTTGAGCTGCTTCCTGAAGGCGAGGTGGTCCTGGGTCAGGCGGAGGTGGGTCAGGAGGGAGTTCCAGGTCTTGGTGGCGAGGTAGGAGAAGGACCTTCCCCCTGTGGTGGCTCTTCGGATGCGGAGGACGGTGGCGAGGGCGTGGCCGGTCGATCGAAGCTGGCGTTTGGGAGCGTAGAAGTTGAGGCGGTTGTTGAGGTATCCTGGGCCTTCGTTGTGTAGGGCTTTGTGTGCGTGGGTGAGGAGGCGGAAGGTGATTCTCTTGTTGACCGGGAGCCAGTGCAGGTCCTTCAGGTGTCTGGAGATGTGGTTGCGACGGGGGATGTCCAGGATGAGTCGGGCTGAGGCGTTCTGGATCCGCTGGAGTCTCTTCTGGAGTTTGGCGGTGGTTCCGGCGTAGAGGGCGTTGCCATAGTCCAGACGGCTGGTGACGAGGGCCTGGGTGACCGTCTCCCTTGTCTCGGTGGGGATCCACCGGAAGATCTTACGTAGCATACGCAGGATGTTGAAGCACGACGAGGAGACGGCATTGACTTGTCCGGTCATGGAGAGGTAGGAGTCCAGGATGAAGCCCAGGTTTCGTGCGTGGTCTGTTGGTTTGGGTGCGTTGCCTAGGGCGGAGGGCCACCAGGAGTCATCCCAGGCGGAGGGTGAAGATCCCAGGATGAGGACTTCCGTCTTGTCCGAGTTCAGTTTTAGGCGGCTGTTCTTCATCCATTCGGCTACCTCTTTCATCCCTTCGTGAAGGTTGGCTCTGGCGGTGGCGGGGTCGTTGGTGAGGGAGAGGATCAGCTGGGTGTCGTCGGCGTAGGAGATGATGTTGAGGTTGTGCTGGCGTGCGATGGCTGCGAGGGGGCTCATGTAGACATTGAAGAGGGTTGGGCTGAGTGAGGAGCCTTGAGGGACGCCGCAGATGACTTCGGTGGCTTCTGATCTGAACGGGGGGAGGCGGACTCTCTGTGTCCTTCCGGCGAGGAAGGAGATGATCCACTCCAGTGCCTTCTCCTGGATTCCGATGTTGCTGAGGCGCTGCACTAGGGTGCGGTGGCAGACAGTGTCGAAGGCCGCGGAGAGGTCCAGGAGGATGAGGGCCGCTGTTTCTCCGTTGTCGAGCAGGGCTCGGATGTCATCGGTCACTGCGATCAGGGCGGTCTCGGTGCTGTGGTTGGCCCGGAAGCCAGACTGCGAGGAGTCGAGGGATCCGTTCGTCTCGAGGAAGGCGGCCAGCTGCTTGTTGACGGTCTTCTCGATGACTTTTGCTGGAAACGGGAGCAGCGAGATGGGGCGGTAATTCTTGAGGTCGGTGGGGTCGGCACCAAGCACTACCCATGCACATATGCGATCACTTTATCACTATGTTTGCACTCATCCAATCAGCCAGGTACTACTTATGCACTCATTATAACTTCCATGCACCAGTTGTGCACTGATTCAATTATCCATACACCAGTCATACCATCATTCTAGCATATATAAATACTTTATTTGTTTTTCTTCTTCTACGTGAAGCTTTTTTTTTAGGCTTTTGTAAAGTTTTCCATTTTTTTTGTTCTTTGTTATTATAACAAAAATGGCAACTTGGATAGCAGGATTTTGAAAACAGACATATAAAAGGGGAGAAAATTAGCATGTATGCTGTTTTGCAGCAATGGGAATAGCTGTAAGAAACTGCTCACAATCACTTACTACAACACTACAGCCCAGGCAGTACGTGGACATTCTTGACAAATCTGGAGCCATATCTGTTATGGAAGAAGATTCAAGCAGGAGGAGTGGGTGTGTACTTCCTATTGATGTTGCTGAAAAGTATATTATCCAATGATATTCCTTGCTTTCCCGGTCATGTGATATTCGCGGTGACCAAAATAGTCATGATTACTGCGGAGAAGCGGAGATGTTTAAGGTATTTTTTTTAAATGGAAATAAAAGCAGCACTTTCAAAACTATAATAGTAAACTGCTACATCAAACTTGTTCACAATACCTTTACATATATGTTTCAGAGTTGCCGAAAAACATGTGCTGTCCGCGATTACCAACGTCATTACCAACGTCATCAAGGTGAAGGACTGGCGGCAGTGTTAGAAGGGTCTGCTGGTGTTGAGAAGTGAAGAGAGCGTGCAGTTGTTATTCTTGCTGACGTTGAGTCCTTAGAGAGCAGAGGAGCTGTTGTGCTGGCAGATTGGAGGACCAGAGTTCCTGTCTCGGGTCACAGTTGTGTCACGGACTGCCGTAGATCGGTTTGCCTTTGGTGCACCATTAAGTAGGGGTCGAGCGGGGCATCTGGGAGGCAGGAACAGGAGAACCCGGGAGCAGAAGCGGCTGCGGGGGCAGCAGCGATGGGAAAAACAGAAGCCGAAAAAGGAAATGAAGGGAAAAGGCAAAAGGCAAAAGACGCAACTAAAATTAAGTAAAAAGAAGGAAATACAGTGGTACACAAATTAAAATTAAGAGGCAACAGGGCTCAGGGCTAAAAACAGAGCTAGGAAAATGAAGCAGATGGAGAGAGACAGGAGCGGGGTAAAGGACCGCCTTGTACCACAGTCAGCCAAGATGCAGGGAAGAGACACTCACAGTAGAGTTGCTTGTGTTGAGAGCAGTATCATCTTCACCGCAATGGAAAAAAGTGTTTGAAGGAGATTATTCTGGAAATTCACTACAAAAATAAAAGTACATTAATAAAGCTCTGCTGTTAAATATACTTTAGAATATGTCTATATACATGTTTTACCCTTTGTATAAACCACTCGCTCTTTGTGACTACCAATGTCATCGTAGTAACGTTGGTAGTCAGGAATATAATTGTTTTTTGTTAATGTGGCTTTTTTCTAAATTGATCATAGAAAGGAAAGTTTAAGCAATATTCTACTAAATATTTACAGTTAAACTTAATTTAAAAAATGTCTTTCAGTGTATTTTTCAGTATGTGAAATACATTTACTGATGACATAATCTCCACTGTAAATGCAAAAATGTTGTGCCGGCTCACAAAATTGTTAAAAATAAAACCAGTTAATAATGTATTTTCTGATAAACACACATGAAATCAAAACATCAGTGGTGTATTATATAAATATAATACACAATATCCAATTATAGAAAGGATGTATAAACATCTTAGAGAATCACTTACAAAAAAATTGACCTTACAATTAAGAAATAGAATTTTTAAAATCCTTAAAAATTGTAAAAAACAAAGGATATAGGAATGTTAAAGTTAGGGTGAATTTCACTTGTACAAAACCAGAAAAAATCAGTAGTTATAGTTAGCTCAGCTAACTATAACTCACGTCTCTGCTATGCACAGCTTATGACCTCACACATTGTATCACTCATGACATGGTCAGTGATATCACTAATGACATCACTCAAGATAACCCAAATGACATCACTGATGACATCATCCACAGATTGTCTGATGCAGTCACGCATGTAACCTTCCATATTGTCACTGCAACTTCCACACTATCGTTCTAGAAACACATGACACACCTATATCAGTATTTACATACCCACTCATTGATTCATAGGTCTGCACACACAAACACTCAGTCAACCATGCAGCCACTCGTACACCAATTCACTCTCTAATACACTAATACAACCACTGATATTTCTACTCATAAAGCCATAAAGACACAGACTGTCAGTCACTCATACAGGTACTTACCTATAAAGTTATACACACACCCACTAATGTATTCATATAGATGCTAACATATGAGCACTGATTCATATATACCCTCAAAACCAACTAACCCATACAGCCACTATCACAATCACTCACTCACACATACAGTCACTTTTATACTCCAACTCTCACTTATACTGCCTTTCACATATCCACTTACTCACCCATATACCATTGACACATCCATTCACTCACTGACACATCCATAGACATACTTGGTCACTTATACAACCATTCTCCTACACTCACCAATCCATACACCCAGTGACTCACACAGTTACTCATCCATGCAGGCAGGCACACCTCTTACTCTCTCACCCACACAGACAGGTATACTCCCATACAGATACTCAGATAACCAATTAATCACCCACTTTGACATGCACTGACAGACTGACACAGACATTCAGACAACCTAGTCAATGACCCATACATTCACTGAGACCCCTAGTCACTCACTTATACAGTCAGTTATGCTCCTACTGAACAGCTGCGGTCCGTGCAAGTAACAGCGGTAGGGCGGTGGGTCCGCGATGGAGGTTTTGAGGGAAGGTGGAGAGGGAAAATTAAATAAATAGTTAATTTTTTTCTGCATCGTCCCTCGAAATCCCACTGTATGCAGCCCATCCACACCACGGCTGTTACCTGCACAGACCACAGCTGCTACTGAATCATTGATAAAGGCACTCATACACCCACTGATTCATCAGTACACACTGCCATATATATTTAACACTCAAACATATTAAAAATGCTCACAGTCACTATATGATGTCATCAGTGCTGTCATTTGAGACGTCATCAGTGAAATCATCAGTGATGTCACTGACCATGTCATGAGTGATGTAAAATTAAGGTCATAAGCAGTGCATTGTGGGGGTGTGAGTTATAATTAGCCAAGCTAAGTGTACCTGCTGAATTTCTCTGGTTTTGTACAAGTGAAATTAATAGGCCATGTTACACGACATGCGTTATACAAATCCATGTACATTTACATTTTAGAACGCATGCCATTGCAACGCGGTCATTACAACCCCGTTGTTACATTGCAGACCATTACAACGCAGGTCATTATAATGACTTATGATGGGGGGGCGCTGGATGTTGGAATAGTATAATCCACAATTCCAACTCCAGTCAGTGCAACAGTAGGTAAGGTGTTGGATTTAAAATCCAACACCTGTACACTACAGCAAGTCGTTGTAAAAGCTTGCATTGTAATAGCATGGATATAACAATGAGGTTGTTGTAATGACTGCGTTGTAATTAAGCATGGGCGTAAAATCCGTTCCGCTCGCGGAATTGTCGAATTTTTGACAAATTCGCATTTCGTGAATCGCGTGAATTTGTCAAAAAATTCGCAAGCCTGCGGATTTCTTTAATGGGTCGCCAGACTTTTTGTCTGCGAGCACGCAAAAACGGCCGCGAACACGCAATTGCACAACACGAGCATGCAACTAGCCAATGTACGACCGCATGGGTAACCCCGCGGTAGTCGCGCTGAAAAAATCCTGCGAACACGCAAAAAGCCCCGCGAACACGCAAAAAGCCCAGCGAACATGCAAGAATTTTTTTCCGCAAATTCACGGATTTCCCGGACCGCGAATTCGCGGGAAAGCAAATTCGCAAATTTGGCCCATACTTAGTTGTAATGGCATTCGATGTGCAAACTTCATTGTAAACAATGTTTACCGAGTGAAATATCAGCTTAACTATAACGTCCCTGATAGCTTTATTTTTTCTGCAAATTTTTAAGGTTTCTTTTAACTTCTATTTCCTAACTATATCGTACCTGCAACCTTTGGTTTTTTCAGTGAATGTATTATATGTATAAACCTAAAGGCAGACGCTAGTGGGTAGTTATGCTGAGGTCTGGTGGTCCATAGATAGACCATTTTTTGGTTTGTAATAACTTTGGCCCTATTCGTCAAATCTTCACAACATTGTCCCAAAATAAAGTTCCTTCAAATCAGCTCTTTCCTAGAATGTTTCAGGATGAGCCATCAAGTGGGGGCTGAGAAAAAAGGGAGTCCCAAAATGAAAAATCCCCATGCATTTTCCATTAGCTTCTTTAGACAAACGTACAGCAAAAACCGCTGTATGGAATTATACCACATTCAGCCACATGGCAGATCTTGGTCCGCAGATTGTGTTTTTTTGTGATTTGGTGTATATCCATTAAGTAGTTTTTGAGATATTAAGAGGCAGAAAAAAATTATATTCGTGCAATTGGGCATGCAAGATTCTCACAAGAGTCCCGCACTAGCTCAAATGAAAAACATGGAGCCCTGTGATTGGCCAAGAAGCCCATTTTCCAGTGAAGCTTCATGCTCTTTGAATGAATGCAAAGGAACACCCAAGTCTCATGACAGCAAGTGCACAGATTGGCTGGCTGTTGGAACTTTAGAATTCAAATAGTAGCCATCAATGTTTAGTGTAATAAATTGCAGGTGTTGTTGGAATTAAGTAAAAAAATATATTAGGGTGCAGTAGAAAGGTATGCTGTTCTCTTATATGCAGAGAGTAGGTCTCTACGGCATAACTGTTCTACAGAAAATAAATAAATACTGTTTAAAAAAGAAAATTATGATCTTGTGGGAGTCTCGGGGATCACGAATAGTAAAAAGGTGTAGGTGAGTTTTCACTACATTCTTATATTAGAAATCCATAGTGTGGCCCTTCTTATTGAGAGTAAGTGTATAAGACATAACTACTGTGAGGAATAGAATGCCAATTCTTTTTAAAATCAATGTTATGATCTTACGAGACTCTTGTAGGATTGTGAACAATAGGATGGGGAAGGTGATGTTTGAATATCCTCTGGTATGCGCATTTATTTCTGTCAGTAGGAAGTGTCTTAGTGGAGATGGTGTTCATCAGAGTTGACTATTTACACCCATCAGCTTCAGAAGTTTTGTGAGTAGAGTTAAGACTTTTCCAACACCCTACTCTGCACACCCATCACCTAAGAAAGCAGTCTCAGTGGCGATGCCAGTCCCGCACCACACAATACTAGGCACACCTGTCATCATTTTCCTGGGAGTTTGCTCCTACCCTTCAATTACCAGACTCAGAGGACCCCTAACATGATGACCATACAAAAGTTCAAAAGGACTAAATCCAACCCCCCTGCAGTGGTACGTCTGGGTACATGAAGAGAAAGAATGGCAAGAGGATACCCCAAATATGCCTCAGGGCCTCAGGCAGGACCTGGATCATGTCTATGAGGGTCTTGTTGAACCTTTCAACAAGCCCATTGGTTTGTGTTTGGTTGGGAGCAGAGAACGGAGAAGTAACTCCACACTCCTTCCACAGTGACTGGCTATAAGCAGATAAGGCTTTAGTAACCTAGTCAGACACCACTTCCTTCGGGAAACCCACTTTGGTAAAAATCCCAATTAGGGCCTTAGACACTGCAGGTGCAGTTGCAGTCCTCAAAAGTAACTTGTGTCATGGTCCACCAGCACCAGGATAAACCTGCAGCCAGAGGCTGTCTGGGGATCAATAGGCCCTGCAATGTCAATGCCCACCCTTACAAAGAGGGTGACAATGACAAGCAAGGGATTAAAGGGGGTTTCGACCTCTGCCCTGTCTTCCATATGGCCTGGCAGGTCAAGAAATTCCAACAGAATGCATCTAAGGAAATCTTGACCCTAGGCCAATAAAAGTGGGGGTCAAGCCTTGCAAATGTATTTTCTTGGACCAGATGTCCTGCCATGGGTATTTTGTAAGCCAGCTCCAGTTGAAAGGCTCAGTAGCATTGGGAGACCACCAAGGTCCTTGTTGTCCCATGCACAGGTACCTTAGGCTCATTGTACAAAATGCTGTCCTTCTAGTAATTATGATGTATCCCAGAGATATCACCTGCTGAATGGGCTTCAGCCTGTTGCCTCATGACCTCAAGATTTGGGCTCTCTTTCTGTGCTTGAAGAACTCCTCCTTGGTGGGTTCCACATCTACTTGGCATCAAGCATATTTAGGAAATTCATCAAGGGAGTCAATGTCCTCCACAGTGGACTCCGGGTCAGCCTCCACTAGCACCCAATCATCTCAGCTGGGGAACATTCAGGGTCAGGTTTCTCCCACCCCTTACCCTTCCCTCGTTTGGCAGCTGTCTAGGACATATATCCAGGCTATATAGACCTTCTTGACTCTCACTCTGGGCAGCCATGGAACTGGTGGTAGCATATACTCACTCAGGCAACCATAAAATCTAAAGGTGTGCCTTAAACTCCACTTCCTTCCAGGTAGTGTGCTTAAGGTCATTCCATAAAAGAGAGTACACAGACTTTGCAGGGCTCACAGCAATTTTCAAAAGACCTGACACACCCCACTCAAATGAAAGAAGGGCCACTGAATAGTAACTCTCTCTGTTGTCTGCTACTACAACCTGGTGAAATGCATTGGGTATAGCTTGCTCCTAGGCCACCAACTGACTCCTTACCATACTCATACTGGCTTTGACCATTGATAGTAACATTATATCTATACTTTGCAGTATTAGAAGGCAAATGGAATTTAGGAACCATCTATATATTATCCAGGGACACTAGGGTAACCTGAGTTTCCCCCACTTACTGAGAAAAACTCTTGCCCAAGCACTATACTTCTCACCCCTGGTGTTGTTCCTCCAGTGAGTGGCGCTGCTCTTTTTGGGCACTTTGTTTTCCCCTTGTAGTGGCCGTACTTGGGAGTTGTTGTCTGACTCTTACAAGGGAAGCTCTTTTCCTGGTGGCCAGATTGGGAATGCAACCCTTCCCCATATGAGTTATTTTGGGGGCCTTGAGAGAGTACCCCCTTATTCTGGAGGGAACCCTGACCACCCTTTGAGGAGTCCCTTCACATGCCTTATTGGACAGTCTGGTGCTGACCCAAATATCCGCCTCTTCAGCAAGCTTCCATGGGTCAGTCAGCTTATTATCCACCAGGTCTAGGCAGGTCTAGTCCTTCTCAAACAGGCAAGAGGGAGGCAGGCAGCAGGTCAGCACAGCAAAGCAGGAGTCCAGAAAAGTGACAGTCATTCAGCAGCACAGCAGTCCGTCTTCCTGCAGAGTATTCACAGGTTCAGAAGTGTACTGAATTGGTTCTAATAGAGGTCGTTCTTTTATACCCAGTTGTGCCTTTGAAGTGGGGAGTGTTATACGGTTTCCACTTTCTCTTTAGAAACTGTTCGTTTGTTGGATGACATAAACGTTGGGATGGTGCCAGACTGATTTTATGCATGCCCTTAGGATATGTTGGCCTATAGTCCTGATAGCTCACAGTGCCACCATGAGTACCTTTAAACATAGTAAGAAAACAAGTGGTTTGGGCAACCTCAGAACATTACAGCCCTGACTCCCCAACAAATCGTAGTAACATATCTATAACCCTTTTGCTCATTCACTTTTGCATACTCAGAAAGTTACCCAAGAAATACACAATGGGCATTTACATTTTTATTAAAGCCAGTGTGATTCTTGTATAGAATATATGGGCTGCATTGATTAATGGCCAGAAACAGAGAAAAGTGATTAGCAGAATAAAACCAGTGAAAAGGATAAACAATCCCACCATTGTGCTAAAATAGTATATTTAGGCTAGCATGTAAGCACTGTGTATAGTGTACTTCTACCATGTGCCCCCAAGCCTAGGTGCCTAGGGTGGGTGTTCTGCCAAGAATCCCCTACTGGATGATTTAACTCTCCCTTACCTGAAGGTAAGTATGTGCAGGTCCCTGTCTTGGTCACAAGTTGGACATCCCTCCTCGCAGAGAATAAAGAGGAATCAGCTGGGCTGAGCCTCCAATAACAGTGACGTCGCAACAACAGCAGTGTATCCCTCTGATTTGAACACATAAATGCGTGTGTATTTATAATAACAGTATACATTCTTTTGTGTTGAGTCTTTAGCCAGGCTGACATTGTTTATTCTCTTGTGATAGCCATGTTGCCCCATGAATGAACAATATGAATGTTTAGGCCTTCTACTACATGTTTAAGGTGTTGTGATAGTGTACTTACGAAGTGGAACTATATGCAATATGAATTCATAGAAACTAATCCTACACTGTCACTCAAGCAAATATGTGTTAAAGGTCATTGTGTAGAAATGAAGGCAACTTTAAGAAGCATGTGAAAGTAAAATTGCAATATTTCTTCTCTGGCCTAACCTAGTCATGTGACACCTACTCCACAGATGTAAATCAATTGAAGCAATCCAAGACCAATATAAAGCAATCCAAAGCAATGCTACATGATATACATATGTCCATAAAAGTTGCTTAAATTCAATAAGGCAATCATACAATTTGACGCCAACGCATTTAAATAGGCATAAGTAAAAATATAAAAGCGAATTAAATCAACTTTAAAGGAATGCAATTTAAAAGGAATTTGAAATGTAAAAATAGGCTTAATTAAAAGTTCCCAGCAATTTAAACGGCCATTTGTTCAAGTGTTTCTGAGAGATGGATGAAACATTTGTGTTCCCAGCAACTGCAGATGATGATCACAGAGATGCAATTCAGAGCCGGTTTATGGAACAATGTGTTCCCATCCTTTCCCTAAGGCAGCCACTGAAGGAGTATCCACAGCCAGTGGCAAATCTGCAGAACCAGAGCCAGGATCCATTTCACTAAGAGCAGAGGCATCCCAGGAAGGCTTGTAGAATGGTTTCAGAAGCAGAGGCAAATGTACGGGCACCAATACAATACAGCCTTAAAGGGGTCCACCACTACTTCCATGTCCAGAGGCAGAACTGATTGAATTCCTAGGCACAAGTCCAAGGCACACTTTATAATGCACAGCAGACAACAAAATACAGGCTATTGTACCATACATTCACAGCACAGAAGGAAATGTGGTAGTATCAGTTCCATTTGATTTTGAAATGAGACATCCATTTGGAGCAGAAAAAATAGAAACACAGTCCGACAATCAGGAGTAGGCCAGTGTGAGGCCTCCAAAGACGCTTCTGAGCATGGAATGAATGATAGAATGTTTCTGAAGATTGTCTGGAAGGTGCTAACCAAACCAGAGCCTAAGCTTTTGAAAAAATGCTCTATCACCTGCAGTATGAGACACGTTCAGAATGCGGTGAACCAATTCTCCAAAATGTGGAAAATTAGTGCAGAGTAGCGACTGTATCTCCAAAGAGGACATTTCAATTTGAAGATCAAATGCTCCTTTGCAGATTTTAAGTCCACATCTATCTGAAACGGTAAGGCTTTCCGTCTGCTCAATTCATCAAAGTGCACATTTGAAAGCTTTATCGAAGGCCAAAGTGTAGCCTCCATCACTGTACGAGCAGGTGTAAACAGTACTTGTGTACAACCAGTCACAACAGAATAAACCATGACAAGATAGGCTACGCCTGGCCTCATAAAGCAGCAACCTTGATTGTTTAACAAAATGTTTATTTTCCCATGTCAATATGGCAGTTTAAAACTGGACATACAGACTCTGCAATGGCAGGCCTGAGCCATGTTTAAAGGGCCACTGAAGTGGGTGGCACAATCAGAGCTGCAGACCATTAGTAGCATTTAATATACAGTCAATGGGCAGAAGTAGTGCACTTTACTAGGGACATGTAAGTAAATTAAATATGCCAATTTGGATGAGTCAATATTACTTTGTTGAGAGGAGAGAGCACTTGCACTTTAGCACTGGTTTTCCTCAATTTCAAACTGGGCCCACACAGTGTACTCATTTGCCCTCCCACCATGCCTCCTTTTTTCACAAATGCTACTTTGAAAAACTAGGGATAGCACAATCTTGTGATAAGGTGGACCTGCACAAAAATGTCTGATTTTCTAAAGGATGAATATTAGAAGAAAGAATAACATTCAATTACATAATATAATATTACAACGATTATGTCAACACATTATTTTGAATGCTTTGCATACACAAATGTCAAAGTTTAAGTGATTAAAACAATTTGCACTCATTGGAAGTGTGACATATTGTATAATCATGGAAATTTACTTGGATTATGTTTATGTGAGACATTAACAGAATTACATAGTTCAGTTATATAATATACGTAAGATACTGGGAAAATTTGTCAGATACTATTTTATTTCCTGGGAAATGTTGCTACTTTCAGAATTTAAAATGCCCTTCCTTTGATGTTCATGTATTATCATGTTATGGTTAAATATCCATAATGTAGTTATTTTTGTTTCAATTAGCACTGCACCGAACTCCACTGGGTTAATCTATTTTTTCTCTGCTTGAATAAGGCTTTCATAATTAATCCAAAGACACAACAGCAAATCCATGATAATCCTTCACAGACACCCTTTATAAGTATGTTCCGAAAGAGACTGATTTAATTTTAATCCAGATGACATTGAAATCATAATTTTTTTCTCAAAGGTGGACACTCTAAATCTGTATCTGTTGCTCTACAAATACCTCCCTCCCAGTTTCTAATTACGTTTGCTGTGAAAACGAATGTGTAATGTCAAGTAATCAAACTATTCTAGAAAGCCTAATATCTTCACACTTGCATCTTCTCCACTGTAATGCGTCTTCTTTTAATCCACAAAGGACATGTGAATTAATTCATACTGTACATGTGGTGTCTCTTGCATTTAAAGTGTAAGCTAATGCATTTCCATTTCTTCTTTCTCACATTAGTCATACTACTTGTCATGATTAATTGTATGCCTGTATAATAAATGTTTTCTCAGTCTCTCGTTCGATTGTACCTACCCTAAATAGTCGGCATTTTTTAGCCTTTCATTGGTCATCCTGTAATGTGAGCGGAATACGTAAATATTACCCGGAACGATACGTAGGGTCAAGCTGGTTCAAGAGGTGTCAGCTTTACCTCCGAAATCTTCCTCATCTGTCATTAAATTATTGCTTTCCAACATTTCCTTAGACAGTCCCCTGTATTGTTTCTACAGGAACTCATTCTTTATAGGTCAAACATATGAATTCTGCACATATACCAATGTCAAAAGCCTAAACTTGCAACGTATGCCATGAGTCATAAACTGCATCGATGAATTTGATAAACGCAGGATAAAAGTTGGTTGCCTCCTTTATTACTGACTTTGACTTTATGATTACAGTTGAAGTTTATGTACAATTAGGAAACTTGCAAGATTGTGGTGTGGCATTAAGGCATGTATTACAAATAGTGTGTGCCCATATATAACTAGTTTGCTTGAAGGTGTTTGTAAAGGGGAAGCACTAAATGGAAATGTGCATGTATAGTCTTCAATATCTGTGCATTACATCAGTTGTGGTTAGGGTAGGGCTACTGGGGCACGAAATCTCTAGTTCCGACTGGTATCATCGCGGCTAAAACCATGGATTACAATGGATTATAAAATATTTCCCCTAGAATGCAGATCCGGGAATGCAGGTTCCAAATCTGAATGTTCTTCTTCTTTCAGTGGAAATGACAAGTCCAGCTTCATACTCATTTATCACCCTCTTGAAACTTTGGAAAATGGATGCTTAGTGTGAGCTTGTCATCCTTTTTGCCCTTATTACCCCCATTTTTTGACTAATACTGGTGTTTACTGACTCGGATTGTGCCCTGGGCTCGGCGAACCAGGCCCAGAGCCAGTGCTCTGTTTTAATGGTATATGGTAATTAAGAGTAATTACACTGGTACTGGTAACCTACATAAGGTAGGATATGTAGGTTTAGAGGCGCAGTAGATTTGATGCAAAAATGCCCAAATTCGACATTGGACTTAAAGGTACTTCCAAAGTCTTAAACGTCCTTGTTTTTCCATAACCGTCCCCCCTGAGATCAGCACAAGGTACCCCAAGAGTAGGATGCTATGTTAAATTGAGCAGGGACATTATAAAAGATGATTTATGTTTTAAAATGGCCAATTTTTTGTTTACTCATTGTAGTACATTAGCTCTGCAGGCTAACATGGACAGACGTTATTTAACATTAATAAAGTCTAACTTTTGACAGGAATGAGCTAAAATAACTCTTCAAAGTATGGAAATATTATTTGCAATACATCCAGCAAGTTGTCATAGTTGAATTTAATATAACTATTATAGGAAAGAAGTTATAGAACTGTTTCCTCAAGTTTCCCAATTCAGCTCTGTAGCAGCCTCTTTTGATTGGTCAGCCTTTGACAGGCCGAGCGGAGCTGTCTCAATGAGGAGTGAAGTGGCCTGAACTGAGAAAAAAGAGACATCTGGTGGGAGTAGATCTGCTGAAGTCAGGACAGGAAGAAGCCTCGTTAGCCAAACTGGTCTTAAAGGGAGGAAAACTGTACGGATGGGAACCAGACACACACCCACTTCCTGCGCCCCAGCCAGATGGCAGCCCCTGTAATTGAATTAGGAGAGGGCCTGGAAGGGTAGTATAAGGAACGTTATGCCACACCTGTGGATGGGTGTACCAGGAGAGCTTTTATCCAATTTGATTTTTGTGGAACAATGCTTTCTGTGACACGAAAATGCCACACTTCAGGGGAAGCAGTCTTCACAGAAGGTGGCACCCTGTACCCCATTGGTCAGGGGTACCACCTTCTTGCCAGTCTATAACCCTGGATAAATATGGGCAAACTGCCAAGCAGCCAAAATTCCTGCCTCAAAACAAGAAGAAGAGGAAGTACTTTAATTCTCAACCCCTGGCCTGCACCAAGAAGACTGAACTCCTACGGACTGCACCTGCTGCATACTCTGGGTTTCACAAAAGAGGATTTTGCCTTGCTTTAAAGTTTGAGGAGTAGAGTTCCTGAAAGCATCAGGTACAGGAGAGCATCAAGAAGTCACCTCCACTGACTCCACCAAGAAGAGCCCAGCTGACCAACATCCACTAAACGTTTGAGGATTTGACGAGGTGAATAATGGAAATTGTAGCCCTAACTTTCTAAGGAGACACTCAGAGCTTCTGGAAGCTTGGTGGTGTTGTGGATACATCAAGACCTCAAACGGACCATGTGGAAGAAGATCCACAAGTTTGGAATCTTTTGGAGACTATTTGGTAAAGAGCTCCATAAGTTGACCGACCTAATGTCAAGAGTCAAGCCAGCAACGTCAAAGCGTGACTTGGCCTGAAATCCAGGTTTGTCTTGCTGAAAGCTCCCAACCTCTTTGCTGTCTACAACAAGAACCAAGACCTCCAGGAATCACCAAGGCATTGTGCGGTAGTAAGCCACCATTGTTGAACTGAAACCAGCCTGATGAGAAACCTCACATGACGTCCAGAGAAAAAGCTTAAAAAATTTCAGAAGGTAAAAATGTGACCAGGACCTACCCATCATCGTGTCCGACCTGGGCTTCATCATGGTGGGCCTATGCTTTACACACCTGTCTCCTAAGTGTAAGCCAAGCTACCAAGGGTTGAGTAAGGATTAATTTATTGAGACTTGACTGGACTTTATTTGTGATTGTGGTGTATTACTAAGTGTAGGTACCCACCTGCCCTTACTAATAAACCTCCTTCCAACACTGTTTTGCAGAAGCCGGTGGAATAGGTGGTTGAAGTAGTGGGGCTGCAGAACATGTCAAGAGAGAGTTAGTGATGCGTTTGCTGCTCAGCACATGCTGCAGAAAGAGCGCTCTAGGGAGAACGAGATTACACTGTCAAACCTGAAATTACTAGATCCAGCAATCATAATAAGGGCCTTAATGCGAATTTTAGAAAATTCCCCAGAAAGATTAATATACCAAGCACCAAAATATCTAAATGACATTAGTAGATTTGTGTAATTTCAAGTAATAATAATTACTAGTTTAAAGTAAGTTACAATCTTTTTTGTAATGATGTAATATATGCAATGTAATAACATGAAAATTAAAATTAACAGCAATTATTACTTTATAGAAAAGTAATCCTTAAAAAATGCATGTGCCTTAAAATAACTATAACAATTAAAAAGCATTATCTTATACATTTAAGTACATTTATTGTACAAATTATTATAATTTTCAAATAAATAATATAATATTAATTTATTGTTAAATATTAAAATGCAATACAAAATAAAAGCATATGATTTTAAAAAACATTTAAAAATGTATTTTGTATTTACTAGGCAATACCACATTCATTGGAGAAATGTGTAATCAAAAGGTCTATTTTTTTTAATTCTAAAACACATAGGGGTCCAATCCGATTCGGAAAGCAAATCCGTACGATGAATCGTATTCGGAGCCGTTTCCGTACGAATCGTACAGATCTGTTCGAATCGCGTAGTACGATCCGTAGGTCAAAAAATACGTCCGAATCATTGCGAACCGTACGAAACACGAGGTGAAATCCATACGACATAGACCCTCACAGTGAACCGTACGAATCGTAAACATGCCGTACGACCCGACAAGTACGATCCTGACCGGGTATTGAGTACGCGATTCGTACAGAAAACATTGTGTAGAAGCAATTCGTACAGAGAACCACACATTCACATATGCACTGTACCCCTAAACTCAAGGGGTATATGCATGGGGTTTACGCATCGTACACCTACAGCCTTGGCACCGTATACCCACAATCATGGGGAGTACGCATGGGACATATCCAGGAAATCCAGGGGTATACGCACCGTACCTCGGTGCACCGTAGCGCTGCAATCAGGAGGTGTACGCACCGTACCCTGGGGGGGGCATTATACACGCATTGTGAGACGAAATCTGCTTTTCTGGACATTTTCAGCTCCCGTATCAAGAGAGTCGTACGGCGTGTTGTCCAGACATTTCGATCTTGTTGGGTCAGAAAATGATGCTTCGATCTGTATGGACATCGCATACTGCATGTTCCAAATGCGATCCATACGGATTCTTGAGTCGTACGGTACGATTCGTACAGAGAGCTGCTTTGGGTGCACATCGTACTATATCGTACGTACGGGGACGGTTCAGGATACGATTCATATGGGAAAAATGCTCCGTACAGCGATTCTGACAGGATTTTACTGAATCGGAATCGGACCCATAATGTCAAATAGTCAATAATAATTAAAAAAACAATAACAAATATTTTAAGGAATTTAAATGATTAAAACAAATATAAATTTATATTAAAAAACTACTTTCAGTAAAACAAATAGTAACCTAACTTTAATCAAAAAACATTAAAAAATAAACCGATGACTCACAAATAATACACTTACTCCAATCCGACAGACATTATGGAATATACATACATTTATGTGAGGAGGATGGATTTACTATGCTAACATTAATCTAAATTGGAAATATATACATAGTGTTGGCGATCAGATATGCTATTCTAACTCCAGTCAAACCAAAGTTGGGGAAAGTCTGAACTGTAAATATATTTATAATTGTAGTTGTATAGCTCTTTCTACCCCTGATGAGGCACTGAAGTACTTTTCGGTGATTAGCATGCTACTCCATCACCCAAAGGTCGATTATTGAAGGATTATTTGAGGGAAATGTACAATGTTATTGGGAGTGGTGGGAATGGTTGACATTTGAACCTGTTAGAATAGAATACAAATAGATAGAGAAGGGAAGGCTTTAGAAAGGATTATGTGGGAGTTCATTGCGGTAAAAGAGGTTTGGGATGAGTCAGGGGATGTTTTGGTAGTGCAACAGGAGGAGTTATAGAATGGTGATTTGGTGAGGTTTGGGGAGATTAGATAACTTTTTTTTTTTCTCGGCAGTGGGAGGAAAATACCTACATTTGTAGATACATAACCAAGATACACTGTATACACTGTATACATACGTAGAGATTTCAACATGAGACTCATATTTAAGATATTACATTGTACTAGATTAAGTCCAATATGTACATTCATGAATAATTAGTTTCACACTATTAGTTTATTGTTATTTTCCGATGTTTTTACATATATTTATTTATTTATCGTTCCATCAGTAAGTCTGCAAATATATATGTGGAGTGCCATACTCATAATATTTCCTTAGTAATTAATAAGTAATTGTTAGAACTGACATCATTGGTGTGAGTCTCCCTTCCATTTTTGACGGATTGCCTCCTCTGTTTTGACATATTTTTGCTGGTTGTATGTTTTGGGACCTGTGCCACTGCTAATCAGTGCCACAGTGCAAGTGATCCCTATGTTAAATTGATATACTGTTTGGATTCCATGATTGGCTTATTTGATCTACTGTCAGCCCCTAGTACAGTGCACCATGTGTGCCCAGGGCTTGTAGAGCAAATGCTGCTGGTGGGCTTGCAGCACTGGTTGTGCCACCCACGGAAGCAGCTTGTAAAGAGTGTCTCAGGCCTGCCATTGCAAGGCCTGTGTGTAGTCTGTGACTACCATGTCGACTTGGCCAAGTGCACCCACATGCCAGTCCCTAAACCTTCCCTTTGCTTCATATTAGACACCCCTATGGTAGGCCTAAGTGCAAGGTGCATTGTAAGTATAAGGTAGGACATGCTCTGATGTGTGTAGCATGTTCTAGTAGTGAATCACAGCCATTTTCATTTTTCACTATTGAAGGCTACCTGTTGTCATAGACTAGAATGGGCAGGGAAGATTGTTACATCCCTACAATCCTAACTGACTCAGGGAACATGGTAGAAATTCGAGTTTAGTATGCCTGAACTCCGAATAATAAAATACATCTTTTAGTAAAGTTTATTTTAATATTCTGTGTTTGCAAATACCACTTTTAGAAAGTAGGTATTTGCTTGCCTAACCATTTGAGCCCGCCTCTGCTGACTTGTGTGTTCCTTGTCTGGGTTTGTGCGTGACAGGGCTGGGGAAATTCCAGGAGACAGTCTGGGGACAGCCCAGTGGTGATTAGGGAGATTTACATCCAGGTGGGAGGGGGAGAGTGCACCTGGGACCTGAATAGGGCTGGGCCTTCCCTCCACAATGCTGGCTTCACCCACTTTGGCTTGTCTGATGTCTCTGCCCTGCACAGTGAAAGGAGGAGGGGAATCCTATCAACAGAGTACTCCAGAGCTGCATCTTCCCTCCCCTGTGCTGGCTTCACCTCCTGTAGGGCGTCTGATGTTTCTGCTCTGCACAGTGAAAGGAAGAGAAGAGTCATGTAAACACAGTGCTCAGGAACTGGTTTAAACTAGGCAGAGGCCTCTCTGCCTTCAGAGAACAAATGATTGTTTGGTATAAATATTGGGATCCAGTCCCACAGACTTTAGATCACTTCTGGAACAAGAAACCTTTCTGCCAAGGAGAAGAACCAAGGAAGCTGCAGGAGTTTGCACTGCCCCTCTGCCAGTGTGCTGTTTGCTGGGTTGGCCTGCAGTGGTTGCTACATTGCCAAGGGAAAGGAGAAGGAACTTTGTAAGGACTTTCATCTACAGAATATTCTCCAAGGGCTTGAACTGTGCTTGCCTCCTGCTGAAGTCTCAGGGCCAAAAGACTTCACCTCCAGCTCCCTCCTGAATTTCCTTGCTGGGAATTCTGACTCCAGTCACTTGCGTGCCGCTGGGAGCTAGAAGCGCGAAGCATCGAGAAGAAGCGTGTCACCACCACAGCTGAAATCATGGCAACGCCGGAGAAGCGAGAGTTCGTTGCATCTCCCTGGAAGCGTGTGTTCATCGAAGCTGTCTGCCGTTGCATCGCCGGAGAAGCGCGACGCATTGAGAGAGCTGTCATCGCATCGCCGGAGAAGCGCATCGCAGGGCCTGACCGCGGCTCCAAAGAACAGAGTCGCCGCATGGTTGACAGGGCGTGATCGCATCATCATCGCATTGCCGCATCAAGGGCGCCGTCTTCTCGCATCGCAACTGGATCATTGCATCGGCATCGCATCGCATCAAGGCGCCATCTTGCGCACCGCAACAGGTCGAGAATCTACTCATCACCTCCGCACCGGTAAGACTCACGACGAGTCCCCTACTCTGCGCAAGCATTGAGGAAGGACGCAACTGTTCCCCCAGGTCACGGAACCAATGCATCTCCCCTTCTGTGAGCCTTTTGTTTACTTTGCGTGCCGCATCCAAGAACTTTGTTGAGAACTTTGTCGCATTTACCATCAACTTGAATTAAGAGACTTTTATCATCTTTTAAGTAACCTTTAGTATAGAATTGTGGGTTTTTGTCGTTTGTGGTCTTGTGTTTAAGTCTGTATAAAGAATGCCTATTTTTATAAAACCTGTGTTGTGTCCATCTGTAGTGCTATCACTGTATTACAGTGTATATTCACAAATGCTTAACACACTGCCTCTGAGATAAGCCTGTCTGCTCGTGCCAAGCTACCAAGGGGGTGAGCAGGGGTTATTAAAGAGAGTAATCCCCTTGTCCTGACTTAGAAGTAAGGGTCCCTATTTGGACAAAGGTGATAACCATTGCCAACTAGAGACCCCCAGATCTAACAGTAATAATTATGTTTATTAGTTCTGATATATTTATTTATATCGAAACAGCGAGGGAGCACACTACTACCCTCTCAGCCGGATCGCCCCTTTGCATTCCGGTACATGCAGTTCATATCATTCAGGACAAAGCTCGTAAGTATTTCACCAAGGTTGGTGCAAGTAGGTACTTGGTATAAGGTATCACTAGACACGAGACACGACTTGTGTTTGTGGATAATATCCTTCATCAGTAGAGATCAGTTTGGGGTGGCTTTGAAGGCTGCCAAACAACACTAACAGGCTTTGTTGCCTCTCGGGCGCGCAGGTGCATCACCAATAGCTCGTCAGCTACGGAGGCTCATGG
This sequence comes from Lissotriton helveticus, assembly GCF_964261635.1. Classification (NCBI taxonomy): domain Eukaryota; kingdom Metazoa; phylum Chordata; class Amphibia; order Caudata; family Salamandridae; genus Lissotriton; species Lissotriton helveticus. The sequence continues at coordinate 215,169,670 of NC_136060.1, read as the reverse complement.
GAGCCCTTTAACAGGAAACAGCGAGGGAGCACACTACTACCCTCTTAGCCGGATCACGCCTTTGCATTCTGGTACATGTAGTTCATATGATTCAGGACAAAGTTCGTAAGTATTTCACCAAGGTTGGTGCAAGTAGGTACTTGGTATAAGGTATCTCTAGACAGGAGACACGACTCGTGTTTCTGGATAATATCCTTCATCAGTAGAGATCAGTTTGGGGTGGCTTTGAAGGCTGCCAAACAACACTAACAGGCTTCGTTGCCTCTCGGGCGTGCAGGTGCATCACCAATAGCTCGTCAGCTATGGAGGCTCACGGGAGCCCTTTAACAGGAAACAGCGAGGGAGCAAACTACTATCCTCTCAGCCGGATCGCCCCTTTGCATTCGAGTACATGCAGTTCATATGATTCAGGTCAAAGTTCGTAAGTATTTCACCAAGGTTGGTGCAAGTAGGTACTTGGTATAAGGTATCTCTAGACACGAGACACGACTCGTGTTTCTGGATAATATCCTTCATCAGTAGAGATCGGTTTGGGGTGGCTTTGAAGGCTGCCAAACAACACTAACAGGCTTCGTTGCCTCTCGGGCGTGCGGGTGCATCACCAATAGCTCGTCAGCTACGGAGGCTCATGGGAGCTCTTTAACAGGGAACAGCGAGGGAGCACATTACTACCCTCTCAGCCGGATCGCCCCTTTGCATTCTGGTACATGCAGTTCATATGATTCAGGACAATGTTCGTAAGTATTTCACCAAGGTTGGTGCAAGTAGGTACTTGGTATAAGGTATCTCTAGACACGAGACACGACTCATGTTTCTGGATAATATCCTTCATCTGTAGACATCAGTTTGGGGTGGCTTTGAAGGCTGCCAAACAACACTAACAGGCTTCGTTGCCTCTCGGGCGCGCTGGTGCATCACCAATAGCACGTCAGCTACGGAGGCTCACGGGAGCCCTTCAACAGGAAACAGCGAGGGAGCACACTACTACCCTCTCAGCCGGATCGCCCCTTTGCATTCTGGTACATGCAGTTCATATGATTCAGGACAAATTTCATAAGTATTTCTCCAAGGTTGGTGCAAGTAGGTACTTGGTATACGGTATCTCTAGACACGAGACACAACTCGTGTTTCTGGATAATATAGTAGTGTGCTCCCTCACTGTTTCATATTTATTTATATTGTTTAGGGAATACATTAATAGAATAGTAAAAATGTACACATACTTTATGTATAATCATGTATACAATTTGTGATATGGGAGATCATAATAAATAGAAGCATGTAGTCATATACTTATATGTTACTTTTGTAATGACCTATATACCTTTTAAGAATAAATATAAGGAATGTATATGTTTTAACCATACATAATATATATACAAAAGTTAAGCACAGCTATAAAATAGTGTATGTATTATTATTCTTAAGTAATATGTTCATTTGCACGAAGAAAATGCTCATATCTGAATACATACATGTAATCATACAAGTGAGCATGTTTATATTCCCACGTATATGCACTATTGGTGTCTTGCGCATACTATTGCTTTATATTTGTATATTAAATATATGGTCATGTAGGGAAGAGCCAGCTTTTCAGTAATCTTCTGAAGATATGATGGTTATCTGTGGACCTTATGTTTGGGGTTAATGAAATCCATAGTTTGGCTCCATGACCAGAGAAAGATGTTTCACCCTTGTTTTTTTTGTGCATGAAGGGATTATGAGGAGGGGCACTATCCTAGAGAGAAGCTTTCTTTATAGTATGTATTTTGTAATTTTCTTTCTGATGAAAAGTGGTCCTGTTCCATGTGTAGCTGTGTGGGTGATACAAAGGAGCTTGATAGGTGTTCTTCAGGCAACCTGTAACCAAAGTAAGGGACTTGTGTATTTATGTGTAGCAGTAGTCTGACAGCAGAGTTTTGAATTTGTTGTAGTCTTTTCATAGTTGATAGAGATAATTCCTGGAAAAGGACATTGACATAATCAAGTTTAGACAGGACAGGAGAGAAGGTAGCTTGGACATTGTGTAGAAATCCTAGGTGGGAGAAGATGCGTTGCAGAGTTTTTATAGTATTGAAGCTTGATCTTAATCTTGCTAACTTATCCACTTTTTCAATCATTGATAGTTTAGAATCCATTATAATTCTGAGATTACCTTACTTCCTTGGATACTTTAGGAGGTGGTCTCAGATCGTCACGCGAGGTGAAGAGTGGGTCATAACTTTTCCAATTGTCACAGATGAGTATTTTAATTTTGGACACATGCAATTCCTGAATGGATTCTGAAGTTATTGTCAATAGTCAACTGAGTGAATGCTGATCTTTCTATTGATTTACCAATGAATGGTCCATTTGCAAAAGGGCTGTAGTTGCTTGGAACTTGAGTGTCCAGGTTTGTTTTAATTAATAATGGACTCATGCATGTCTTTTTTCATTTATCAAGAAAAACCTATATTGTCAAGGAATGGTTGTTGATTGTTCCATTTGTGGTGGAAGAAGAGTTTGATAAAACAATGTTCTTGAAGATTTGTGGTGGACACTGGTCAGAGGGGCAGTAGGATTGCCTGCTTGTTTTGACAAGAAACATAAAATAAGTTTCAGATAGTTGTTTCAAAGAATGCAAAGAACATGTCTGCTTTAGTTTTGTAATGATTTGCTAATTTATCAGTAAATTATTAGGAAATAGGATGGTTTCCTTCTGTGCATTTAGATTTACGTATATAGAAAAAGAGAGGGGCCCCTTCAACCACCCAGTGGGACTGGGGCACTGTATCAGTGAAAAGTAGAAAAATCCCAATGGGTATGTTACTCATCCATCATTTGATTCTCCTCAATAAATTTGATAATTTCATTCATTCCATTCACTCGCCAAGGATGTACTACAACAATTTGATCAATGTATAGTAGAGACCAATAGGTTCACTTATTAGACATTTTATTTAGTTACAAAATTCTTAAAAAAATATAGCATAAAAAGCTGAAAATCAGCTAGACAGATTAAAAAACAATCTCAACGTATTAATGATCACAAATAGATACAGAAATAAAAATTGAACAAACATAAAGAGAGTATTTCACCAGACCTAAACATTTAGGGCCCGATGTAGGTCGGTCGGTAACGGCCGAAAATCGGTATTTTCGGCCGTTTCCGACCGGTATTCAGTAATCGGTATGTAGGGACACATTATTTTACAGATTCGGTACATTTACCGATCGGTAAATTTACCGAATCTGTAAAATACCGATTCGGTATTTATACCTATTCGGTATTATTGATATGTAGGTGGGACTCTTCTGAGTCCCACAAGCCTTACAGAATCGGTATTTTACCATGAAATCCAACTTCATGGTAAAAAACCGATTCCGGTGTGCATGCACATGTGTGCATGCACACCTGTGCCATATGACAGGCAGACCTGCCCATAGGGCAGGTATGCCTGCCACATGGCCCCCGAATCTTTTTTGGGGGTGCTAGAGGGTGTCAAAGTGACACCCCCTGCACCCTTGTGTCAATCGGTATTTACCGAATCGGTAAATACCGATTTTTACCGATTCGGTAGCAGGAACATCTGGATGTTCCTACATCTTAACCCCTTAGATTTACCGATTTTTATTTACCGAATCGGTATGATTCGGTAATTTAAAATCGGTAAATCTATTTTACCTACATCTGGGCCTTAGTCTTGGAGAGCTACACATCACCTATTGAACTATATATATGCTACAATACTTGACAACATTTATATATTTTTGCCGTTCAAGTAGTGTAGAATCAGGGGATTGTGTACTAGTTGATGTGCGTCGACGCGTTTCGATGGGCTCACAATTTTTATTCCATCTTTATCAAGACCAAAAGATCACTCTCATTTAAGCAGGATACAGTGTCAAATTACATATGTACCTATAAAACATAACTGGAATTCAAAAACCGTACTTTATAGTGTCTGTATCATAGGGTTAAGAAATCTTTTATAATATAAACAACAAACATAAATTTGCTAAACATAATCTATATCTTTGGCTGGCATGTTATTTCTTAGTAGAGAGATTTTTTCTTATCTCTTAAAGAAGAGAAACATTTGTTAACAGCTAACACAAGGCTCATGTTAACACCTTATTCTATATTGGTTCCAACTAGAAACACTTTTTTAAAAAAAAGAAGAAATATATAAAGAGTCCATGATCTAGTACATCCTTGTTCGCATCATCTCACTCACATGCAGTATTTCATATAGGGGGGCAGATTATATCAGTGGCCATCAATACTTGAGACCCTTGCGGGTGAGTAGTGCGCTATACAAGTATCAATTTACATTTACCATTCACTACGGGAAGAGTGTAATGTTACTTCGTTATATATGTCCTGTTAATCTGTGTCAACTCACCTTACAAATTTCAGGGTTTAAATATTGTGTTGACACCACGACTTCTATAGCCCAATTCAGTCTGGCTATCGGTTTGGAGTAATATTCTGAAGGCTTGTTCAGAGGGAAGCTGAATAGAGAGATATGAGGGGTTCAATGGGTCACATATTCTCCTATTCTATTCAAAGGTATTATAATTCCTACTATCTATAAATCTCACCTCTGTAAAATGTAAATACATATGGTCTCCACTGCTGCTTTTCTTTTTACCACAGGTTTTCTGTTTGACAGTTCGCCCTATGCTGGTAAATAATGGGTACCTTTTATTTAACATATTTTACTGTCTCTATATCGGATGTCATAGAATCTCTACCAGTATCTACACACAAGTTACTTGTTTAATTTTTTTTATTTTTTACCTGTGAATGTTTGTACGATGCGCCTCCTTCTATTGAAGTGCCATCAGTGTCCTCCCTTTGTATTTTGGGGGATCTTTTGAGACTGGTTGGTTCACGGCTCGTTTTTATTAAAATCAGTGTCTGTGGGAAGAGACGTAACCAAGATATATGCTATTTATTCTGGGTTACTTTTCCTTTTTCCTATCTGTCTGTCCCTCTTATTTTGTTGTATGAGATAAGATTGTTAATGTAACCATTTCGGAGGGACGGGGCATCATTATATATTGCCATGTTCATACTTTGTATATATGTGCAAAACTCCAGGTCATTTTACCCTATCCTAGTGACAATACTATACATTTTTAATGAGGAAACGAGTCATGCAGTTTCGAAATAACTGACCCACTAGCATTGCTCATATGTGTGTCTTGAGTTACGTTTCTCTAATGGTGCCTATATTGTGACGGTATGCTGGGACCAGTTTTAATTAATCAAATAGGGATAGGGTCCCCGGTAAACGCCATCTCTTGTTTTACTCCTCATAGTTTTATCTGGTCATGCGCTGCACTTGAAGACCCGCGGGGCTCAATGGAGTCGCCCTTCGTAATTCTAACTTACAACGCTTAACTCTCGTTAAGTAAATCTAAGCAAAAAAGCCTACGACTACCGATTACAGAGTACAGAAATCTTCCAACGATGTACAATTTCTACGGAGTCGCATAAATTCCCCGAATGGGGCACTGTCTTTTTGCGATTTGGGGTGATGACTTTGATAAATCATTCGTAATGATATATAATTGGAACCTTAAAACATATAATCGTGTGGATTCTCTTTGAACTGAGCATTCAGATACGAGATCTATTGCCCAGTATAATCGGTAGTCGAAGGGTTAGACACTTAAAGATGGAGCCGTTTTGCAATTATTTCCTATATTGACACACGGAGGTATATACGAATGATACCTCGACCCCGGAAGTAGTTCTTTAGCGTGAATCGGGGTGGTGAGTAACATAGGAGGAAAAGTAATTAAGCCCAGGTGCGCCCAAGAGTATAAAATGAGGAGGCTGCGGATAGTGGCTGTACCCTGAAAAGAAAAAGGACGGCACGCAGTAATTAGATGTCTCGATAGAGGCAAGAGCAGTGAACCTCATTGTGCGATGACCGAGCGGCATGGCTTTTTTGCTGGGACAACCTGAGCTCTAAGGTTAAATGTACTCTGAGGCCCCAACAGCTGGGGACCACCACCCACGAGGCTCGATTTTAATGTATGCGGGGGCTCACGGGGATCCCCCACAGCCCCGGGGACCACCACCCTCTGGGGCTATTTTGAAATGGGTAAGGGTGCTCTCAGGCCCCCCTGCCCTGGGAACAGCCACCCCCCAGGGCTCAATTTTAATGTATGCAGGGGGCTCACAGGGCCCCCCGCAGCCCCGGGGACCGCAACCCCCCTGGGGCTTCAAACAAATGGGTGGGGAGGCTCTTAGGCCCTGCCAGCCCCGGGGACCGCCACCCCTCAGGGCTTAAGAAAGTTGGGTGGGGGTGCTCTGAGGCCCCCTAGCCCCGGGGACCACCACGCCCCGGGGCTTCTAAAAAATGTGGGAGGGGGCCATGCGGCCCCCCCTTCTGAAGCCGTCAATGGCCCAGGGGACTGCCACCCCCCTGGGTCGGCTCCTGCGGTGTCACGGGGTGCCCACCCCGGAACACTGCTGTTTGCAATGGCAGATGTGTGTGTAGATGTAGGAATCACTGAGTGGGTTTTTAGAAACTTGTATTGATGTGTCAATGGTTTAAAATATTGTACTCCATATTTTGAGTGTTGAAAGGTTATATTAGTGTATGATAAGATGTATCAGATTGTCACATGGATGATGTCATCAGTGATGTCATTTGAGATGTCATTAGTGATGTCATCAGTGATGCCACTGACCATGTCATAAATGATGTAATATGTGAAATCATCAGCAGTGGATTGCGGGCGCGCGAGTTTTAGTTAGTACAACTAACTATAACGTGGGAATTTCAATGGTTTTGTACGAGTGAAATGTCCAACTAATTATAACACCCCTAAAGCCAATGGTTTTTTCAATGAATTTCTAAGGTTTTTTAAATGCTAATTCCTAACTATAACATGTCTGAAACCTATGCTTTTTTCAATGAAAAAAAATAAATATATATATATATATTACCTACTGGCGGTCGCCAGTAGGTAGTTATAGTTAGGATTGTTTTCCATAGGGAAATCGCAACATTCTATTGGGAATAACTTTGGCGCCGGTTGAGGAATCTGCCTGAAATTTTCCTCAAATTTGCCTCGTGGCGCCCCGGTCCTTCCCTGAGATAAAAGGGCGGTCTCAAAACGTGTTTTCCCCATGTTAATTTCCATAGGGCGGTTGGACTCACTTTTAGCTCGAACGGCTGAATGGATTTTCACCAAACTTGGCAAAATTGTAGGGACGGGTAGCCCGATGTGCCTTTGCTATGTCTGAAGATATGTGCTCCAGTGGATTTGAGTAATTTGGGTTTAAAAAAAATATATATCTATAAACGAGCCCCGGTACGCGCACCGGGGAGCGCTCAGGGCGCACCGCGAGTAACGCGAGTTCGCGCGCGGAAAGCTGATTGGCTCTCAGGTGTCTGTCAACATTCCAAAAAGTCCGGAGCGGCCGCCATCTTGTGTCTCGGTAGGATCGAGACACAAGAGGTGGCAAAAAACAAAGGGTTAAATGACCAAAAGGGGACAGGGTAGACCCCCCTGACCCTCTAGGTTTGATGTGGGGGCCATAAAAGGCTCCGCGGGGCAAATAAAAAAAATATTCTTTTTCTATTTTCGCGGGGGGAGCGCCCGGTACGCGCACCGGGGAGCATACCGGGGAGCGAACTTTGGTGAAAATTAGTGAAAAAAGTTAGAGTAAAATAATTATTTTGAGTGATTAGAGGTATGGTAGCTCAAAAGAGCTTTTGGGTTCTGTGGCTGATTTAGGTACCTACAAGTACGTCCCACACACACCCACACGCACACAACGCCACCCACATCCAAACACCCCACACCCCCACACCGACACCTTACACATCCACACGCACACCCACACACCCACAGTCACACACACACTTCCCCCCCACACACACACACACACAGACACCTCACAGACACACCCCACACATGCCACACACACATCTCCCCTCCCCCCCACACACACACACACACCTCACAGACACACCTACACATCCCACACATACACACACATCCTACACACATACCCACCACACCCACACATCCCCCACACACACCTCACACACCCACACCTCCACCTACACTCAAACACCCCACACACCCACACCTACACATACACCTTACACACCCCCCCCCCACCCACACCCACACACCCCACACACCTACACACACCTACACACCTCACCCCCCCACACACACACACACCTCACAGACACACCCCACACATCCCCCACACACAGCTCCCCCCCACACATGGGGAAAACTCAGTGAAACAGTAAAATAATAATTTAAAGTGCTTAGAGGTAGGGTAGCTCTGAATAGAGTTGTTGTGTTGTGTGGGTGATTTAAGTACCAACATGTAGGTACCAATGCAGAGTCTTAAATTCAATGTACACCTTTTTTCTGTAGATATCTTGCATGTTGTTATAGAAGTTATTGTGGTATATGGAATCCATACCATAGTCTGTCAGGAAAGCAGAAACAGATCCTTTAAGTACTCCCTGAGAAGACCTAGGGGATCATGGGTAGTCTACCCTGCTCCCTTATGATGTTTTAAAATTGCACAGTATACTGTAAGTTTCACTTCATACTATAATATAAACATAATCATGTTGGTAGTACTTCATGAATTAGATATAAAAATGAATAATGTCTCAAACAATTTTTAATTATTAAATAAAAATGTATTGGTTAGAATGTTCATAGTTTAATAAAACTTCCAGCATTAGATCATCTGGAATCGCCTAAAAAATGCATGTTTCAATATCTTGTAAACATTCAATAAATTGTTGATCCAAAGACTGATCCATAAAATCTTCTTAAAAAAATCTTCATTAAGAATCTCCTCATATGTAATCACGAAAGAAACATTGATGTTTTATTGCTGCCCTTCCATTTTTTAGCTGTAAATTGAATAAAAAATAACTTTATCAGTAGAGTTAGGGCACTGTTGGGTTTAAGTTCAGACAGGTAGTTCTGATTTTTTAACAGTGAAGTTAACTTTGGGCAGTGTATGGTATCAGGCAGGAAGTCGAAATATAAAAAAGTGCCTGTGAAGAAGCGTAAGTAAATTCATAATTATAACAGAGAAACCTAAGTTAATCCATAAATATAACGGAGGAGCCTATCTCAATCTATAACTATAACAGAGGGACAGTAAATAACTATCAGAAAATGTTTATACAAATTAACTTAAAGTGCCCCTTACAAATTAACAACTTACCTTATTGAAAGGTGATGAAGATAAATGGAGAATATTGTTTCAAGATGTACCTCAGGTAGGTGTAGTCAAAACGACCGTGTTTCCCTCTTATTTTTCATATATATAACAAATCAAATGTGAGGGAAAAAAGTAGAAAATTAAAGTAACATTTTAATTGGTTGTAAATCCTAACTGTTCATATGTGTTTTTGTCATGTAATTTACCTCAGGATATTTAGACAGGGCTACAGGGCAAATGGCTCAATGGAATTCCACCAAATTTGGGAAAATGGTAGGGACTGGTATGCAGTAGGGCCTATTCTATATTTGGTGAAAGTCTCTCCAGTGGTTTTTATGTAAATTAACTTTCAAAAGTTTTGGGGAGCGCTTCCTGGTGCGCGCCCCGGTACGCGTACCGGCAGCGCAACGGGAGTCCTCCATCTTGTGTTTTGGTAGATTTGAGACACAAGATGGAGGACAAACAACGTTGGGAATGGGTAAAAGGGGACACGGTAGACACCCCCTGACCCCGTAAGTTTTCTGAGGGGAGCTTAGGAGAGCTTAGGAGGCCCATATAGGCCCCAAAAAAAAAGAAACAAATTTCGCGGGGGCGCGCCCGGTACGCGCACCGGGAGCGTACTTTGGGGAAAATTAGTGAAAAAAGTTAGAGTAAAATAATCATTGTGAGTGATCAGATGTAGGGTAGCCCTGAAAAGAGCTTTTGGGTTCTCGGGTGATTTAGGTACCTACAAGTAGGTTCCAATGCACAATCTTAAATTCAGGAGGAATATTCTATTCCCCTCATCTGAGAAGATCACACCATCTTCTCTGTAGATATCTTGCATGTTGTAACGCAAGTTGTTGTTGTATATTGAACCCATTCCATAGTCTCTCATGTAAGCAGAAACAGATTTATTCACATGTTTCCTTGCTTTCTCAACCTGTGGACAAAATTGGTTGGACCACTTCCATTTCTGCCTTTGGCATATATTGGAATATACCAAGGCAGTTTCTGGAAAAGGTGTCATCAATTGCCCAAAGGTGTCCTTTAAAACCATTTCCAGACCTACCCCAGTCAAAGTGCCTAGGTCATTTCCACCACAGTGAAAAATTATAAGGTCAGGGTGTGGCAGATGGTGAAAGGTTTTCACCAATGGTATCAATTGATGACATCTCAATCCTCTTTGGCCAATCCATTTTATGTGCACATTTGGTGAATCAAGGTTGTGAAAATTTCTGATAGCTGCATACCTTTCAGCCCATTGAATGTAGCTATGTCCACTAATGCAGACAGAGTACATGGTGAGAGGAGGTTCTGGTGCAGTCAGATGAAGTGTAGGAATGAAATGGCAGTTGGAACAGTAGGAGTTTGCAAAAAACAATATGGATTTTCAGTGCTCTTGAATCACAAGCAATGATTGGTGGAATCAGATAGTTGAAAAGTGAAAGTTAGGGTGCATGGTTGTGTTCTGTGAAAGAAGTCATTTGAATGGTCAAGAAAAAGTCATTAAAAGAAAGATTGCACCTGATAAGCTGGTTTATTGATAGGTCAAACATCCTTGCTGAGTTTATTTGCAACATTGTAGAATAAACTTTTAACCCTGAGAGCTCAGTGAGGAGGGAGTTGCTATGGTAACAGGTAGAAAGGGCTGGGGGGGAGGGTGTTGATTTGAAAATAGAGAGGGAAGAGTTTTGATTGGTTACCATGAGGAATATGTGTGTAGAATTAGAGGTTTTCTGTGCCATTCATGGTTGCAGTGCATGGAGTACATACCTTTTGCTCTGCTAAAGAAATATTGGTGTGTGTATCTGACACTGTTCTCAATTTCCCAAAGCATTTGTAAAGGTGATTTATGATTCATTCAATAAAGATAGAGAGTTCAGACTAAAAAGCACATTGAGCTTCTTTGCTGTTGGTTTCTGTGATGCTTTTTGAAAATGCATGGTATCAATATTTGCAATAGAGAGGAAATGTATTTTGTAAAATAGTGAGTTTTCAGAACTGAAATGGAATGCTTGTACATAGGACCTGCGCTGTGTTTCTAAAATGTTATTCAAAAAACAATTTGGGGGTAAATCAATGGTTTTACATTTTTGAGAAGGAATAAATAGTGTGTGCATGATTATATAAAAATATTTGAACCTTTTACAATTAATCACCTGTGTTACCTCAGATTAGGAAGCAGAATGAGCTTCTTTGCTGTTAGTTTGTGACTTTTTTTGATAATGCTTGGTAGGAATGTTTGCAAGAGAGAGCAAATGTATTTTGTAAAATAGTGAGTTTTCAGAACTGAAATGGAATGCTTGTACATAGGACCTGCGCTGTGTTTCTAAAATGTTATTCAAAAAACAATTTGGGGGTAAATCAATGGTTTTACATTTTTGAGAAGGAATAAATAGTGTGTGCATGATTATATAAAAATATTTGAACCTTTCACAATCATGTCACTTATGTTACCTCAGATTAGGAAGCAGAATGAGCTTCTTTGCTGTTGGTTTATGTAATTTTTTGGTAATGCTCGGGAGGAATGTTTGCAATAGAGAGGAAATTTATTTTTTAAAATAGTGAGTTTTCAGAACTGAAATGGAATGCTTGTACATAGGACCTGCGCTATGTTTCTAAAATGTTATTCAAAAAACGATTTTGGGGCAAATGAATGGCTTTTACATTTTTGAGAAGGAATAAATAGTGTGTGCATGATTACATAAAAATATTTGAACCTTTTACAATTAATCACCTGTGTTACCTCAGATTAGGAAGCAGAATGAGCTTCTTTGCTGTTAGTTTGTGACTTTTTTTGATAATGCTTGGTAGGAATGTTTGCAAGAGAGAGGAAATGTATTTTGTAAAATAGTGAGTTTTCAGAACTGAAATGGAATGCTTGTACATAGGACCTGCGCTGTGTTTCTAAAATGTTATTCAAAAAAAGATTTTGGGGCAAATGAATGGCTTTTACATTTTTGAGAAGGAATAAATAGTGTGTGCATGATTACATAAAAATATTTGAAGCTTTCACAATCATGTCACCTGTGTTACCTCAGATTAGGAAGCACACTGAGGGCCTTATTTATGTAAACAGCGATGCGTCAGTTTTCACTGTGCACTCCTTGTGACACCAATGATGCGTCAAATTTAATATATGACGCATCATGTCGCAAGGAGTTACAGATAAGTGAGTATTTCTGATGTATCTGTAAGCGCATAAGTGACGCATTGCTGGAGTGTGTCACAAAAGTGACGCAACTCCAGCAATGCGTCTTTTCAAATGGGGAAAGCCCCATGTGAAAGGGTTTGCGTCAGTCTTATGCCTGCTGTGAGGCAGGTGCAAGATTTTGACATAACAGCATCCTTAAAAGTGACGCAGTGAAATCTCATAGATTTCACTGCGTCACTATTACGAGGTTTTTTACGGGGGAACGCCACCTCTGCATACATTATACCTGACGCAGGTATAATATGGCGCAGGGGTTTAAAAAGTGACGCATTTACCTAGATGTGTCATTTTTTAAATATGGCGCAACAAGGCACATGTTTTATGCTGCCGATGCGTCACAAAAAGTGACCCATCACCAGCGCAAAACTGGCGCAGGGCCTTATAAATGAGGCTCTGAGCTTCTTTGCTGTTGGTTTGTGTCATGCTTTTTGATAATGCTTGGTATCTACATTTGCAAGATAGAAGATTATTATTTTGTGAAATAGTGAGGTTTTGCTGTTGGTTTGTGTCATTTTTTGGGTAATGTCTGGTAGGAATGTTTGCAATAGAGAGGAAATGTATTTTGTAAAATAGTGAGTTTTCAGTACTGAAATGGAATGCTTGTACATAGGACCTGCGCTGTGTTTTTAAAATGTTATTCAAAAAAAGATTTTGGGGCAAATGAATGGCTTTTACATTTTTGAGAAGGAATAAATAGTGTGTGCATGATTACATAAAAATATTTGAAGCTTTCACAATCATGTCACGTGTGTTACCTCAGATTAGGAAGCACACTGAGGGCCTTATTTATGAAAACAGCGATGCGTCAGTTTTCACTGTGCACTCCTTGCGACACCAGTGATGCGTCATATTTAATATATGATGCATCATGTCGCAAGGAGTTACAGATAAGTGAGTATTTCTGACTTATCTGTAAGCGCAAAAGTGACGCATTGCTGGAGTGTGTCACAAAAGTGACGCAACTCCAGCAATGCGTCTTTTCAAATGGGGAAAGCCCCATGTGAAAGGGTTTGCGTTAGTCTTACACCTGCTGTGAGGCAGGCGCAAGATTTTGACATAACAGCGTCCTAAAAGTGACGCAGTGAAATCTCATAGATTTCACTGCGTCACTATTACGAGTTTTTTTACGGGGGAACGCCACTTCTGCATACATTATACCTGTCGCAGGTATAATGTGGCGCAGGGGTTTAAAAAGTGACGCATCTACCTAGATGTGTCATTTTTAAAATATGGCGCAACAAGGCACATATTTTATGCTGCCGATGCGTCACAAAAAGTGACGCATCACCAGCGCAAAACTGACGCAGGGCTTTATAAATGAGGCTCTGAGCTTCTTTGCTGTTGGTTTGTGTCATGCTTTTTGAAAATGCTTGGTATCTACATTTGCAAGATAGAGGATTTTTATTTTGTGAAATAGTGAGGTTGCAGTAGTGAAGTTGAATGTTTGTACATAGGACCTGTGCTCTGTTTCTAAAATGTTATTCAAAAAACGATTTTGGGGCAAATGAATGGCTTTTACATTGTTGAGAAGGAATAAATAGTGTGTGCATGATAATATAAAAATATTTGAACCTTTCACAATTAATCACCTGTGTTTCCTCAAATTAGGAAGTGGATTGTGCAGATGAGGTGAGGCATGTCCAGGGGTGCAAAGGAGTTGAGGCCTGTGTCCATGAGTGCAATGGAGAGGACTTACCGCCTCTGAAATTTAGACAAGAATGATCTAATCTGTGCCCCTTTGACAGGCCTCAATACATTGAGTATAATTCATGGTAACAGGGTGCTGATGAGATGAGGTGTGTTCAGGGGTGTAAATGAACTGAGGCCTGTCTAATGGTGCAGATGAGTTGAGGTCTATTCTGGGTTGCAGATAAGGTGAGGATTGTCCATGGGTGCATAGGAGATGATGCCTGTGTTGAGGAGTGTAGTGGAAGAGAGGTCTGTCCGGAGGTGGAAAGGAGGTGAGGGCTGTGTGTAAGAGTGCAGTATGTGATAGGCTTCATGAAGTGCAGTCCAGTGGAGTCTTAGACACCGGCCTCACCACCTATGTTCCCCAGGACAGTCCTTAACTCATGTGTACAATCTGCTTACTTATCTGAGGAAACAAAGGTGATATGATTGTGAAATGTGCAAATATATTTTTTTAAATATGCAGATACTATCTAATCCTTGTTAATAATGTAAAAATAATTCATGTCCCCGAAATATTTTTTAAGAATTATGTTTAAAAAACAGAGATAAGGTCATATGTAGAATCTACCAATAGGCTAATTGAAATAGCAAAAGAATGGTGTGAAAACTATAGCTGTGGGGGTATAAATATTTCAAATAGTGTCAATTTTGCAAGAAGGGTGGGGTGGGTTGGTACGCCGACCAAAATCTGTGAGGGGTGACTGTGTGGTGGTAAATTTTGATAACATAAAATGTGCAGACAGACTCCTTCTGGATGGATCAAAAATCCGTGAATATGACACTATCAGACCAGTCCCACTAGGTTACTTCTACCCACCCCACAAAGGGAATTCTCCCCCAAGTACACATCTACATTAATTCCCGAAGACAGGTAAAGATGATACTCCATGGCAAATGATACCCTTTAGACGACAGCAGGATAGACGTGTCACTGAAAGTCCGTACCCCAATCTGGTTCTGGCAAATAGTTTTATTCCCCTAGTGGACTTAGACTTAAATGACTGACAATCAACACCTCTTCAGCCATTGTCACCAGTATCACTAGGGGAAGGGACATCTCCTCTGTGTCAGTTCCTTAGTTGGAATGTGGCGGGCACTAGAGCTAAAAGGTTAGATCCTACCTGGATAGATTTACTATCCAGTAAACATGTGATAGCCCTCCACGAAACATGGGACACTTCACCAAATTTCTGGCTAGATGGCTTTTCAAGTTTCACCATACCAGCTTTACCAAGCAGTGCAGGAAGAGCGAAAGGCGGTCTATCTCTGCTTTTTTCTCTTAATCTGGCAGGGTCCTTTAGGCAACTAGAGTCTGGTTCCCCAAACATTTTAATTATAGAGTGGACTATTTCACCAGGTTGTATCCTTGTGGTAATAAACTTCTATAACTCATGGGTCGGATCAACAGACACAGTTCACGTGGACCTCCTGGAAAACGTCCTTAATAATTACAGCCAAAATACACGTACTTATTTCGAGCTTATTATATTAGGTGATTTTAACATCCACAAATGCATTTTAAAATGTAACTTAGGCAAATACGAGGGTCAGACTGATTTTGGAAATTTACATTTTGCGCACACTAAAGCGGGGGAGGCACTTGAATCTTTTCTTGCTAGCCTTAACATGTTTGAACCTCACAGGTCAGGAAGTTGCGAAATGTTGCCCACTTATAAAGGCTCAGAAAGCGGGTCTCTGATAGATTATATTTTCATCTCTCAGGGACTAACCCCTAAGGTGAGAAAATATGAGGTAATTGCCTCACCACATAGCGACCACAACCCAGTGTCTGCTGAGTTGCACTGGAGTGACCTATGGAGCAAACACCTGGGTCTTCCCAGGGTTTGCACATTGACGGTGCCTAGTGACCAGGGCAGATGGCTTAAGTGGGGTAAGGTGGTCCAGGAAGCCTTTATGGCATCCTTGCTCCCTAAGATAGAGGAACCCATGTGCGTCTGTCTAGATCAAAATGCCACCAATAGCCAAATTATTTTAGCCTTTGACTCTATTTGCTTACAAACTGCTAAAGAGCTCACAGTTCCCCAATCCCGATTGCCACTTAAGCCCCACAAATGGTTTGACACAAACTGCTCAAGGGCCCACAGAGACCTGAAAAATGCATTAAAAACAAAACCGAGGGATAACATATTAATCTCCAAATTAAGACGGGATTATAAACTGGCTATTAAGACAAGAAAAAATATAATTAAAAATAACGCCTGGAATGACTTACTTGACGTGGATGTTCTACGTAATAGTAGGAGATTCTGGGACATCATAAATAATCAATTCTTCTCGGGGGAGGTTAATACAATGTCCGATTGTGTCATTACTGATGAGAAATGGGTTAACCATTTTAAAAATATATATGACAGCAATGACACTGTGGAAGAAAATGGCATAGGGCTAGGTCTGGGGTTACCTGCAGTAGAGTTTAACGAGGAGGAGGTGTATAAAGCTATAATGGACTCCACCAAAAATAAGGCTCCGGGACCAGACAGAGTCCCGGTGGACTTTTTTAGATATGCCCCAACTACCTGGTCTAAAGTCCTCACCAATGTGTTCAGGGCAACAAACGATGGATGTTTTCCAGATACATGGGCAACATCTGTTATAGTGCCCATTTTCAAAAAAGGAGATAGGGAGGATCCGGGGTGCTACTGACCAATCTCTCTAATAGACTCTGCCTTTAAGATCTTGGGCAGAGTACTATTAACTAAACTGAGAGCAAACCTGGAGCTCTGTGGGGGTCTCGCAGAGATACAATATGGCTTTAGGGAGAAACGGGGCACCCTGGAGCAATGCTCAAACTTACACCTCCTAATCTCCAAGTACACGGCGGCCGGGGAGGGGTCAGTTTATCTGGCTTTTATGGACCTCTCCTCGGCCTTCGACCTGGTAAATAGGTCCCAGCTTTGGTCCCTACTCTGTGAGCTTGGTATCGAGGATTCTTTGGTGGCACTCATAGCAAGCTTACACCAGGGGCTCTCTGCGAAGGTCCGGGTTTCTAGGGAGGGGCGATGCTCAGACAGCTTCAGGTCAAAGAAAGGGGTGCGCCAAGGTTGCATCTTGGCCCCCCTCCTATTTACTATCTATATAAATGGCTTGGGGAAGTCTCTGGTAGCAGGTAACGCAGACATCCCTCGGGTAGGTGGGAAGCAGGTCCCGGCTCTCCTATACACGGAAGACGCCGTTCTCATCGCCCGTACGGGCATTGGACTACAGACCCTTTTGGAGCTATTTGGTTCTTTTATGGGAAACTTAGATCTAAAGATTAATGTAACTAAATCACACACAATGATTGTGGGCCCACAGAAAGGTAAATCACATACAAAAAACTTTACTTGTAAGGGCGAGGTTCTCTCCAGGGTCCCTGTTTTCCCATATCTAGGGATGCTGTTTGATGAGAAAGGCACCTGGGCCCCGCAGATCAAGGCCAAGAACATCTCTCTAGCACGGTCCACAGCAGCCCTGATGGCCTTCACGAAAAAACTAGGGGCCAAACCAATGGAAGCTGTGTCGAAAGTCTACAAAAGCAAGTGTGTTTCCATTGCTTCATATGGTTCAGCTCTTTGGGGGTATGTTAATTTGGATAGTCTCCAGAGGGTAGAAAACAAGCTTATCAGATGAATTCTATCGGTCCCAAATTCTACACCCACCTACTCTATACACGAGGAAGTAGGCCTACCCTACATTATAGATGGACTGAAAATGGCTCCTTTACTTTTTTGGGCTAATACCTGGTTAAATACAGAGTTGTCTTTAAATCACAGTATTCTTAAAGATGTGATTGCAAGGGAGGGGGCAATGAAAATACTATGGCTGAAATACATAAAGTCATCATTCACTGCCCTTGGGAGACCCGATCTATACACAACACCTTCAAATATCAGGAGGGCAGATATTGTATGGATCAAGCAGGAATTCCAGGGGAGGGCCCGTTTAGAGAGAGATGAGCTTGAAGTTAACAAACCATCAGTAAGAGCACATTTGGTCCTATCCTCTTCACCCTCTATGGAACCATATTTGCAATTTGTAACTAAACCCTTGCACAGATTTTTATTAACCAGCCTTAGAATGAACCTGATCCACTATTCACTAGGTCGTTTTCCTGTGTGGGAAAAACCAGAGCATGCACCCCCTTGTGAGTGTGACCAGTTCTCCAACCAGGACACCCTTCATTTTATGTTCTTTTGTGGGTTATATAATACGGAGAGGGGAAAATATCTAATACCTCTTTTAAAAACTATGGGCTTTATACAAGTGAGACCAGCTTTACTTTTCCTTCAACTGTTACCAAATGCACATGTCACTTTTTGTGTTGCAAGTTTCCTTACAGCCGCTTATAGAGGAAGAAACAAAAGAATCCCTAGAACTGTATTGTTTTAAACTAAAATTGCACTAACATATTCATTTTTAACCTAATTTCAAATACTTTATGGCGTTTTAATATTTGACTTTTTTAAGATGTGTAAATAAATGTATTGTGGGTGCTTTCAAAATATTTTTATGTATTACCTTTGCCTTTTATGATTATAACAAAAATCGAATAAAGTGTATTTTGACTTGTATTATAATGTTTATATTGTTTTCTTATTGTCATTGTTTTGTTCTTTGGTAATAGTGGTCTATAATGATTTTTTAATTTTTTTTTGTTTTCCACAGATTTAAATCAAGATTTAAAAAATAAGAAAAAATGCCCTCAAGGGAAAGGAGACGAAAAGATTGTAAGCGGAAAAAATCAAAAACAGCAACGGAATTAAAGCAGTCTCCCTCAACAAATACTTCAAAAAACAGGAAACAAGCTTCTGGTAAGACAACTAAGTCTTTCTTACGGAACATATGTAGATCCAAAAAAAATGTTGGACAGTATGTAGAAAAAGAGTAGGAGAGAACAATTTTAAAGAGGAAGGAGAGATTCCCAAAAAATGTTACTACTGCAGCAGGAGACAATAATATGTATAGGAATAGAAGGCAAAATCAATTTAGGGACATTCGTAAACGAATGTTTCGCAATAGGGTGGTTTTAAATTTGTTAAAAAATATTAAAAAAGGTAAACAGAGATCTGCTTTTTATAAGAAAAAGAAAAGTGTAGAGAAGATTGTTGATCAGGCTTTTGAAGTTAAGAAAAAATTATTTATTTTAATAATCAATAGAATTAGGACAGTTAACAAGACAATTGATGTTTTCAAATCAAACAGTAAATGGAAAAGAGTAATTAATCGGACTAATTTTTGTAAAGTGTTTTCTGGAGAATGGATGCACAGTTCAAGTTGTGAGCCATTTTTTAATGAGGAAAGTTACTTTCAGGAGAATGATTTAGTGCATGCAGTTGACACCAGTGGTCGAGCATATGAGGTGAAAGACGGTTGTCCGATTGAAAAAGAGAAACTTGTGCCTAGAGAACCAGAAGAGGTGTTAACTGATGAAGTTTTAGGGAGACGTACTAAGGGTCCAGTGTACACTTGGAAGTGTAGTAGTATTTGTAGTGTGCGACAGGAATCAATCGATTTGTTTTGTAATTTCTTACGTATATATAGTAAGAAAACTCTAAAACAGAAAATGAAGATGTTGAAAGACTTAGATCCTTGTAGAGTGAGAGAAAACACAGCTTTGCAAGGACATTCACTGGCTTGTCTTTCTAGAAAAGTCTGTCAGAGTGTTTTTCATCATTTTAGGATGTTAGCAGTGCATCATACCAAAATGAGGAAATTAGTGAGGATGTTGTATTATGCAAAAAGTCCAGCACTTAAGCTTAAACAATTAAACAGTGCTCTTTTGCATGGAACTGAATTAGATGTGAAGAAGATTTGTGAAGAAATTGAGATTTGTTATTTTGGTGAAAAAGAGGACAGCGTAGAAATTGACACAGAAATTCAAGGTAATGTGGAGGACAATGTACAGATTTCAAATACAGAAAAGTTT
Organism: Lissotriton helveticus; assembly: GCF_964261635.1. NCBI lineage: Eukaryota > Metazoa > Chordata > Amphibia > Caudata > Salamandridae > Lissotriton > Lissotriton helveticus. Next base: position 215,149,639 of record NC_136060.1, on the reverse strand, counting down.
GACCAGGAAATTACCAGGTTTAAGGTGAAATCAAGTGAAAGGCCTAATTTTACTTGTGTGTGTTGTCAACAAACTCATTATAAGCATCAAACTAGATTAGTTGATTTATACGTAAAAAGATAAATAATTATGAGTGGAAGGATTTTGCCACTTATTTGTGGGTGGAGAATTCTTTTGATTTGAGTTCTGATCAGCGTATTTGTAAGTATTGTTATGATAAATTAAATCAAAACAGAATGCCTGCTAGAGCTGTTCATAATAATCTGGAGTTGGTAGACATTCCTACTGAATTGATGGATTTAAATACCTATGAGTCTATTCTGATTCAATGTGTCCATCCTTTTCAGGCAAATGTTCGCATGGAGACTAAGATAGGGAAATTGCCTCCTTCGGATTTACAGAGAGGATTAAAGGGACGAGTTGTTTATTTGCCTCTAGATTTCAAGAAAAATATTGATACAATTGGTGTAGAGAAAGTGGAAGAGGAACCTCTGGTTGTTCTAGTTAATGGGGTTCCGACAAAGAGTAAGAAAATCTGGCAAGATTTAGTGGATGTTAGGAAAGTCAAAAAGGCAACGTTGTATTTGGTCAAAAACAATGAGTACCACAAACATGTATGTGTTGGAGCAGAGGAAACAGCTGCAGATGAAGACAGTGATTGTTCAGCTGGCCAAATTGAAAAAGTTGATGTGTCTAGAAGTGAAGAAATATATGAACATTATACTGTTCATCCTTTGCATTCCAAAGAAATAATGGGGAGTGCAATTGACTTGTTTCAAATGAAATCAGCAAAAGGAAGTCCCATTAGTGTATAGGAATAAAGTTTGGAAGCTCATTGTTTTCCACAGCTAATTCCAACAGGTCAAGGTGGACGATATGATGATCGACCACTTCAAATTCCAGCATCTGAATACCGGACTTTAAGATTATATGCTGAAGATCCAAGGTTTCGTCAATGCATCCCATATTTGTTTCATCTACTGTATGAAAGGGACTTGTCTGGGCTTTCTTATGCAGTGAACCATATACTTAAAAGTGGAGCACATCTGCAAAATGTTTCGGCGAGGGACTTTACGGAGAAAGTCAATCTGCAAGACAAGATTTTGGAATCTCATCTAATCAATCTCATGGCATGTCAGCATGGTGCAAATGAGTATTGGTACCGTCGTTATGGGAAATTGAAATGTATGCTAAGAAACTTAGGAACTCCTACATGGTTCCTCACTCTTAGCTGTGCCGAGTATGCATGGGACGACTTACTTCAATTTCTACGAGAGGCAAATGCAAATATACAAAATATGAATTCAAAACTGCTGGAGAACTGTGTTCTTTGGATCCAGTGAATGTATGCAGATATTTCAATCATAGATTTGAAGCTATGATGTCTTTTATTACTAACAAAAAAAATCCTCCCGTTGGAGAGGTTTTGGATTTCTTTTGGAGAAAGGAGTATCAAGCGAGAGGTGCTCCTCACATACATATCTTGTTGTGGATTAAAGATGCACCCAAATTTGGAACAGATTCGGATGAGACAGTGATGAGGTTCATTGAAGAGTATTCAACATGTGCTGTTCCGAAAACTACCGAAGTAAACAGTTTAAGGCAACAAGTTTTACACTTTCAATCACATCGTTGTGGAAAGTACTGTCGTCGAAAATTCAGAAACAAGGACAAGTTCTACACAAAATGTCGTTTCGCATTTCCACGACCAGTGATTTCTAAAGGAAGAGTAAATAATTTGATGTCTTCTCTGCGACATACTGTTACGAGGAAATCACCCAAAATTACATACAATTTAAAAAGAAACGAATAGTCCAAGTACATCAACGACTACAACCCAGTGATGTTGTCCATGTGGAATGCTAACATGGATATTCAGTTCGTTGCTGACAACTCTATTGCTGTGGCTCGATATGTGATGTCTTACATCACAAAAAAAGAAAAGACAGAACTGAAGGAAATGTGGGAAGACATTTCACATGAAAAGAGTCTAAGCAAGAAATTATACAGTTACAGTCTAAAGATGTTGTCACATCGAGAAATTGGAGCATATGAATGTTCCGATCGATTGTCATCAGCAAGTCTATATGCAAAATCTAGAACTATCATTTGGGTGAGTCTAGGTCTTGCTGCAACACAAAACCGAGTTTTGAAATCTGTACAGGAAATAGAGTATTTGGCGGAGAAAGAACCAGAAAGTACAGATATTTTGAAGACAAACATGTTGGATACATACTATCCAAATAGAAGTCCTTACCTTGAGAACACTTGTCTCTATGAAGTTCTGCAAAGATATATTTATAAGAGGAACATCAGAGAAGATATCAATAATGGAATATATGCTGTCATTGGATGTGAAGGATGTCTAGTGAAACAGAGAAAAGGTCATTTGCTTAATCACCGAAAATTGAGTTGTGAAAATCCAGACAAAAGAGAATTTTACTATTTGGCTCTTTTGCAACTCTTTAAACCATGGCGTACAGAAGAAGTACTACTTGGAGATTTTCTCTGTTACGAAGATTCTTTTAATGCAACGAATGATACCATAGAATGTCCTGTTTTTGCAAATTATCTGCAAATGTTGAATGAAGAAATAGAGCAAGAAGCAACAATTGCTGCAGAGATTGCGAGAGACAGTTCTCAAGACAGTCAGAGTTCTGCTTCATTGAGTCAGGATCCACTAGGAGGACCAATTATCCAAAATGAAGCTGCAACTGCCATGGATGAGGTGGAAAGAGCTATGGAGCAAGCTCAAGAGGATGTAATTAATTTAGAAGATTTGGTGAAACAATTAAACCTTGAGCAGAAACAGATATATGACGAAGTCACAGAACAGGTTGAACATGGATTCAGTCATGAGAAGAAAGAGTGCTCATGTACATCATTTAAGCCTGTCCAACTGTACGTGAGTGGAGAAGCGGGAACTGGAAAAAGTTTTCTGATTAATGCAATTGCAACTTATCTACAGAAAAGGACTGAATCACCGCTGTCTTGTGTTGTTACCGCTCCAACTGGGCTGGCAGCACATAATATTAAAGGGATTACTTTACATCGTTTACTGATGCTGCCAGTGGAGCATGATAACAAATTGCAATACCACAAGCTATCTGGAGATGCGTGTTCCGAAGTTTCCAGAGTCCTGAAGAAAATGAAACTTCTTATCATTGATGAAGTAAGCATGGTCTCAAATCTAATGCTTGCTTTTGTACATTTGAGAATGCAAGAAATTCTTAGAACAGAGTATGATGTTTTATTCGGAGGAAAACACATTATTGTTTTTGGAGATCTACTGCAGTTGACTCCAGTGAAAGGAAACCCAGTGTTTAAAATGGTCACGCATGAAGATACCAGGAAGTGCCTAGGAAGCATTGGAAACGTTAATATATGGTTAAATTTCAAATATGCAGAACTACTGCAAAATATGCGGCAGGCAAAGGATGAAGATTATAAAAATATTCTACAAGATGTAAGAATCGGAAAAATAAGTCAGCATGGAAAAGAATCTTTACATGGACGATTAATTTCAAATTTGTACCCAAATGAAAAGATTCTTCCAGAGAATATTTTTAGGAAAATTAACGAGAAGAAATCTGGCATATGTTTGATGCCAACTCTGAGAGAATGTTCCATGTTCAACAACAAAATGTTAAAGTTAGAAAATGAAGAGATAGTGAAACTGGAAACTATGGATAAAATAGAGCATATGGGAGCAACAATTATTTTGTCCGAAAATTTGAAATCAAAATTGGATTCATTAGAGAAGACTATATCTAAAACTGCTGGTTTAGAAAAGACTCTGAATGTGTGTTTAAATTGTCGTATCATTTTGAGAAGGAATTTAAATGTTGAAAGAGGTCTGGTAAATGGAGCAATGGGTCATGTTGTTGGTTTTGTGAATTACAAAAATAAAGATGGAATTGAAATTTTAAAAATTAAATTTGATGGCATTGACGAAATAGAACAAATTTGTCGTTGTTCAGCTAGATTTTTGCTTGTGAAAGACTTATATGTTCGCCGAAAACAGTTTCCTGTTTGTTTGACATATGCAGTGACAATTCATAAATCTCAAGGTTTAAGTGTAGATAGTGCTTTGGTGAACATTGGAAGTTCTGTGTTTAAAGAGGGTATGGTATATGTGGCATTATCACGAGTCAGAACTTTATCAGGATTGTACTTGATTGAGTGTGATTAAACAAAGATTTGTGCTGATCTAGATTGTGTTAAAGAATACAATAGGTTAAGAAGAGAGTATGCTCCACATTTGCCTCAATATCCTCTGTTTGAAAAAAGTGTGGTAGGCCGAAAATGAAGAAATGAGAATAATTGCAGTGAGGTAGTAGCAAAAAGACAAAAAGTAGATGAAACTGTAATTGTAAGCAGAAAGAAAAAGGATCCTGTTGAAGATGTTGTTGGATTTCAGTTTGAAAACAGTTCTGGTGTCAACTGCTATGCTAATGTAGTGGTTAATGTTGTTTTTTTTCTTCAAAATTTACAAGAACAGATTGTTGAAAATCGGGATCAAACATTCTGCTGTTTATTGAATTCTGTGTTTGAGAAATGTAGCAGTGATAGAGCAAAAATAGAAAGTGTTTCAGAAATTAGAAATCTAGACATATGTTCTGGTCAAAATCAATTTTCACAGATTATTCAGCAGGATTGTCAGGAATTTTTAATGTATATGTTTGATGTATTGGAAGATGAAGGAGTAGATATAAAAAAATCTTTTTAGCCTTTCTTATCAATGGCAGCATGACTGTGACAAATGTACTTTATCAAGTAGTACTAGAATAGACACTGAAAGATTTATATATTTGACTTTACCAGACTGCAAATCAGTGCCTTTTAATAATCTAGTTAAAGCAGCTGATCACAATATGGTGTGTACCCAATGTAAGTCTGCAATGCTGTCCACATTATTTTTACAAACTTATGGTAAATATGTGATTTTAATGTTACAACGATGTAGACCTGATGGAAGTAAATTGACAACTTCTATTAAAAAATTTGTGGCTTCTCAGTTATCAATTTCAGGAAGAACCTTTGCAACTGTAGCTATTATTTATCATGACAGTCCTTCAACAACATCAGGGCATTACACATGCTATTTAAAAAGTTGTAAAGGTTGGACCCTTTGTAATGACACTCATTTGACTTTCAAACAACGTTTGCCTTTTTGACTTAAAAAATTCATATCTAGTGTTTTTAGAACCAAAATTTAAGTAAAGATAATTGGCCTATGAAGACAGGAGCAGTTAATAAAGGTTAATTTGCTGTTTAAAATTATATTCTGAGTAAAAGTGATCAAGATAATCTAAAAAATTGAGTTGTCATATAGGTACTGTAAGTGGATCTCATAGTAAGTGATATCAGTATTATAGGAAATGATGAACATGAGTGAGTCAGAGATGAAATTACAAAAATTTAAATATTGTGAAAATGTTGTTTGAGCCTTTCTTTCAGAACGTCGGAAAAACAGTAATTTTAGAGTTTGTTTTAATTAATTTGAAAATATACAGATACATCTGAAACTATTTGGCCTTAAGGAATGGTGAAGGAATGAGCAAAGAGTTATGACTGAACAGAAGAAGTATATGAAAATAATGAAAATATTTCAGATGTTCTTCGAGGTTTTCTTCTAGAAAGTCGATGAAATGGAATTTTTAGAGAACAGCAGAGTACTTTCCAACGAAAAGGACCTTCATGATATACTATTTGGCCTAAAGGAAAAGTAAGTGAATCAAAGATTAGTGTACATTTGTTATTTTGAAGTTTAGATGTTTTTTTTTAAAACACAATCTTTTTGATTGTGTTTTTTTTTCCCCGCTGTCATATGATGAGTAGTTTGAACTCACTTTTTTAAGTAAAATTCAATATATTCTGAGAACAGCAAAAATAAACTATGTAACATGTTGTACAAGTTAATCTATAGTTTGTATTCTGTAATTTAAAATATATTCCCATTGTCTCACACTCACTTTCCTTTTTCCACCCTCTTTCATTTTTTTTACTCACTTATAATGTCTTTCTTTCACTCTCTTTCAACCCCGTTCTTTTAGTCCACTTCTTTCACAACCCCTCATTCTCATTTCAACTGTCTGCATCCCCTCTCTCCATTGCATAACTATTCAGCTTTTAGTCTGACTGCTTTACTTTCCTTTTCCGTGTTTTCCTCCTTTGATCTTTTAGTAATTCCTCTTTACTCACTCACCAGTATTGTCGCACTCTATCACTATAAATCATCCACTCTCCCTCGCTTATCTTTTTTTCCTCCTTTCTTTTGACCTCTTCTCTCTATTTTCCGTTCACTACCTCTATGTCCTCAGTCCCTCACTCTCCTTGTGTTATATTCAGTTGTGTTTATCTACCTTCTATCATTTCTCTTACAACAACTTCACTGCTCCTCTCTCATCGTTCATCAACCTATTTCTTTTAGTCCGGTTTCATTACTACCCCTCATTTCCTATGTTTCAGTGTCCTTCTCTTTACTTTCATCACCGAATCACTTTCTCTCAGTACAACTGCTTTAGTCCTCTTCTCCTCTCTTTCATTCTTTTGCTCTCTTACTCATTTTTCTTTCCTCACTCATTGTACTCCACTTCACTCAGTCCTTCCCTTAGTCTCTCTGTCTACTAACTTCCTCACTCCTTTTCCCTCAATCCTTCTATGTTATACTCTCTCCCTTCATCCCTTCACTCTATGACTCTCCTTCACTTACTCTCAGTTATCTTCCATTCCTCATTCTTCTAAATGCATCCTTTATTAGACTCCTTTCTCTCTCAGTCATTATATTTTTACTTACTCCTGTTTCCTGATTTAGTTTTGCTAACTCATATTCTTTTAGTATCTTTCTTACCTTCAGTTATTTTTTCTCTTCTTCTCTTCCTTTCTGTCAGTGAATCTATATGCCTTACTCTTAGTAATTTGCTCTCCTTCTATTTCTTTTTCCCTCTTTTTGTCCTTCTACCTTACTTTATTTCTAAATACACTGTTATGATTTTTAACCTCTTCATTTGTAACTTTAATTTAAAATACATATTTTACTAATTATAACTTATTTTTTCTTCTCTCTTTACAGATACAAAATGTAGTAAAAAAATGTAATTAAAGTTACATTTATTATATGGTAAGTGTGACTAAAAAAATGTAGTTTGTCATCACCCTTTGCTTTAACCTCACTACTATTTTCTCAACCTACCTCAGTCCTGTTTCTTTACTCTGCTTCCCTCACTTATTCATATTCTCCATGTTTACTCCCCTTTCCCTATTTTCCCTCCTACATTCAATTTTTTTCAGTCCCCATTCTTCACTTCCCTTACCCTCTGTTCCCTTCCTTTGCTCCCTCACTCATTCTCTTTCCCTTAATCATTTACTTCACTCCTACACACACACCTCCCCCCCAACACATACACACACCTCTGACATACACCACAGACACACACCACACACACACCTCACACACACACACACACAGCCACACACACACTCACACATCCCACACACACACACACACTCCACACACATACCCCCCACACCCACACACCCCCCACACATATCTCACACACCCACACCTCCACCCATACCCAAACACCCCACACACCCACACACACACCTTACACACCCACACCCCAACCTACACCCACTGACTCCCTATAAGTCACCCACACTGCCTTAATTACCTTTCTTTCCTGTTTCACTCAGACTCTTTCAGTCACTCCTTCCTTTACTCTCTTTCTCTTTTCTCTCTGTCGCTCCCCATGTCTTAACCTTATTGACTTTTATCAACCCTCTTTCGCTCCTCTTTACTTACACTCACTGCTCTTTTCTCACCCTCCCTCACCATTGTTCATTTATTCCGGTTCCGTCACTACCCCTCATTCCTCATTCTTTACTGTCCTTCTTTTTATTTTCAACACCCACTCACATTCTACCAGTACCTCCACTTTAGACTTCTTTTTCTCTCTTCCCTTCTTTCGCTCCCTTATTCATTTTCCTTTTCTGACTTACACCCTATTACATCTTCTCTTTTTTTTACTATGTAATAAACAATCTCTCTGTGTTGCTCCCTGTAGCTCTTTTTCTATTAATATTACTGTCTCTGTGTTCTTCCCTCATGCTCACTCTTTCTTTCTTTTTTTTTTTTGGGTTGCGCGCCCCGGTTGCGTGCCCCGGCGCACGTACCGGTACGCGTACCCTTGAAAAAAAAGATTGAGAGAGATTCTTCTAAAATATAGATTATTTTTCTAAATTAAAGGTAGGTCTAAAAAGAAATGTTTTTTTATTTTTTTGTTGTTTTATATTTTTTTTATTGTTTTTTTGAACATTTTTTACTTTTTTGACTTTTCTGAACAGTTTTATATTTTTTTGTATTTTTTAAGGGGAGAAACAAAAAACAGGGAATTCTAAAGGGCTCAACAGGAGCAAAAAAAAGGCAGAAAAAATTAATGTTTTCTTGGGCACTTGTGGTTATCCCAAGCACGGTTAATAAGTGTGATGCTTTGTTCTCCATAGCATATCGTTTGTCCACAAAAAATACAAACCATTTTAAAATTGGAAAATTTTGGTTGTATGGTGGAGCATATCTCCCTAACTTCCGGTCCCGATGGGGTGGGAACATTAGTTTGGGAGGTGCTGGCAGAAATTTGGACAGGGTTTCTGGCCAGTTCCCTGAGCTCTGCCCTTGCATAGTTATTTGGATGCCTGCGTCGCATATGCCTGATCATCGTGTGGTTGCCAAAGGAGTATTTTTTGTTGGGATTCCCCCTTGACAGCTCCTGATAACATATTAAGCAGGTTGCCTTAGGTGCATTTACTTTTTTCTTGTCCTTGGGGATTGAAAAAAACTGCCAGATGATGTGCTCTTTAGGTTTGTATGTAATATTGTCCTCTCGGACGAATCTCCTCTCCTCCTCCTCCTCATCTTCCTCCTCTTCTTCGTGCTTCCGGGTGCGCTTACGCAGTGCGTCATATGACGCATCACGCGTTTACGCGAAACGTCACATTGTTGTTTTCGTTCGCGAGAATAGCGCTAACGGGACGCTCACCAGTACGTGCCCCGGGGCGCGCCGCAACATTGCGCTTACCCGTGCGTTCACCGGTACGCGCCTCGGGAGCGCTCCGGGGCAAAAAAAAAAAAAAGAAATAAAAAAAAAAAAAGAAATTACATAATTATACAATATAATACCTATAGAGATTTGCTATTAAAAAACCATTGAAATTCACTGAAAAAAACATAGGTTTCACACCAGTTATAGTTAGGAATTAGCATTTAAAAAACCTATGAAATTCACTGAAAAAACCATAGGTTTCACACCAGTTATAGTTAGGAATTAGCATTTAAAAAACCTATTAAATTCACTGAAAAAACCATAGGTTTTACACCAGTTATAGTTAAGAATTAGCATTTAAAAAACCTATTAAATTCACTGAAAAAACCATAGGTTTCACACCAGTTATAGTTGGCTGGAAGTTTTACTCGCATAAAACCATTGAAATTCCCACGTTATAGTTAGTTGGACTCACTATAACTTGCGCGTGCAATGCAATGCAATTCGCGTGCAATGCTATAAAGCTGACTCAGTGAAATCTTCTAAATTTCACTGTGTTAGTTTTACAGGGCTTTCATGCAAATGAATGCCCACCCTGCAACAAAACGCCTATATGAAACCTGACGCAGGTTTCATGTGGCACAGGACTTTACAGCATGACACATCTGCCTAGATACATCAAGTTGTAAATATGTCGCAATATAGCGCATCTTTTGCGCCGCCGCTACGTCACAAAAGTGACGCACAGCGGCGCAAAAGAGGCACACACCTATCATAAATCTGTCCCTAACATTTTAAATGATTGATTCAGGATGACGATGATGATGATAAGGTGTGCCCTATCCAGAGGTTTGTTTGAGGTGAGGCCTACTCAGGGTTGCAGATGAAATTTACGCTTGTTGAAGAGTACAGAGGAGATAATACATGTTCAGGCCTACCAATGAAGTGAGTCATGTCCACTTCACTCTTGAACAAAGGCCAGACCTCTTCTGTGTCCGTGGACAGGCCTAAACCTCATCTGCACAATGTCATTCGTAAAGTTAGGAAACACAGGTGATGTAATTGAAAAATGTGGAATTTCTTTTCCTCATTTCACAATCACATCACCTGTGTTGCCTTTGCTTAGGTATCTCATAGTGCAGATGTAGTCCAGCATATTAAACAGTACCTAGAAGTGAAGCACTGCATGCAACAACTTTGACACTTATAAAAGCTTTTGCTTCTGCATGCCCCCTACACAATGCTAATTATATACATTTTAAACTGATGGTATCTTGCTGGAGATGAACTGAAACCTATCTTGCAACATGGTGCATCTTTTACACAAAAGTGACCCACAATGGAGCAAAAGAGGCGCACGGCCACCATAAATCTGACCCTAACATTTTAAATGATTGTTTCAAGATGCCAATAAGGTGTAACCTATCCACAGATTTGTTTCAGGTAAGTCCTACTCAGGGTTGCAGATAGAATTTAGGTTTGTTGAAGAATACAGAGAAGATAATACATGTGGAGGCTTACCAACGAAGTGAGTAATGTCCACTGCACTCTTGAACAAATGTCAGACCTCCTCTGTCTCCAGGAACAGGCCTAAACCTCATCTACACAATGTGGTGTGTAATGTTAGGAAACACAGGTAATATAATTGAAAAACATGCACATTTTTTTGCTCATTCCACAATCATATGACCTGTGTTTCCTTTGCTTAGGTATCTCATTGTGGAAATGTAGTCTATCATATGAAAGACTACGTAGAATATGAGCACTGTATGCAAGAACTTTGACACTTACAGAAGCCTCTCCTTCTCCATGCCTCCTACACAGTTCTAAATGTACATCATAAATGGAAACAGTATAGAATTAATTATACATGTTAAATGGTTTATTTTTGCTGTTCTTAGAATGTATCAAATTTCACTAAAAACAGTGACTTGAAGGTATTCATCATATAACAGCGGGGAAAAAAAACACAATCAAAATGATTGTGTTTAAAAAACCCATACAACATAACAAATCAGAATTCAGAACTCCTTAAAGTTAACTTACTTTCCATGACGTCAAAGGATGTCCTATGAACAGCTTACACTCTGTTGTGCTGTTATTACTTTCAGCCCGCCACTTTCTGAAAGAAAACCTCCATCGTTTTGAAAAACATGTTACATACAATAAATGACTTCTTGCTCTCTACCACAAGTTTCCACAAGGCCAAATCTTGTCAGAGCCATTTATAACTCTTGGATTTCTTGTAAGCCAATCCCGTCATTTGGCATTTCCGCAACTTTCAGAATTAAAATGTTGAAGATCATTTTCACAATCCTGGACTAGTAATATCTTCCCCTTCTTCCTCAGTCATGTTCTACATTTCCTATGACACTGATACTGCTTACTATGAAGCAGACTTACACTACCTCTATGACTACTACAATTATTTAATTCTCTACATCACTTTTAATCACAAAGCAATGTAAAACAGTAGACAGCATTGCAGACTTACATTCCCTCTACTCTTTGTTTTGATTGGCTGCTTCAATTAGCTTATAAAAAGAAATAGTTTTTCTGAACTCATTCAAAGTGCACTTATTTCTCCATGACGTCCAGTCTTATGGTTAGAAGTTATGTCTCTGAACTACACTTATCCTCAAGGCCAAATCACCAGGTAAGAGTTTTTAAGGTCATACGGCAATTTTTTTTTGAAAATTAAGACAGAATCATTGCAGAATGACCAGCCATTTCTAGACTTTAAATAAGCTGTGTAATGTCCTGATGTTATTGAAGGACCGTCATGATATATAATTGCTGCAGTTACAAAAGTCCTTCCTGATATTGACAACTGCGAAGCCACAAAATTTTTAATTAAAGTTGTCAATTTTGTTCCATCAGGCCTACATCGTTGGAACATTAAAATGACATACTGGCCATATGTTCGTATAAATAATGTGGACATCATTTCAGATTTACATTGGCTACACTCCATGTTGTGATCAGCTGCTTTTACTAGCTTATTAAAGGAGACTGATTTACTGTCTGGCAAAGTTAAATATATAAATCTTTCTGAGTCTACACTAGTAGTACTTGATACCCTACAGTTCTCGCAGTCATGCTGCCATTGATAAGAAAGCCCAAACAGCTGATCTACATCTACACCTTCAGCATGCAATACATCAAGCATATACATTAAAAACTCCTGACAATCTTGCTGAATATTTTGAGAGAATTGTGTTTGGCCTGAACATCTGTCTAACAGATTTCGAATTTCAGACACACTTTCTATGTTTGTTCTATCAGTGCTACATTTTTCTAAGACAGAATTTAACAAACTGCAAAATCTTTGATCAGAATTGACCACAATCTCTTCTTTTACATTTTCTAGAGAAAACAAAACATTAACCACTACATTAGCATAGCAGTTGACACCAGAACTGTTTTCAAATTGAAAACCAACAACATCTTCAACAGAATCCTTTTTGTTTCTGCTTATAATTTCAGGTTCATCGACTTTTCGTCTTTTTGCTACAACCTCCCCAGTATTGGTCACATTTCTTCGTTTCCGGCCTACCACACGTTTCTCAAACAAAGGATATTGAGGCAAATGTGGCGCATACTCTCTTCTTAACCTATTGTATTCCTTAACACAATCTAGATCCGCACAAATGCTTGTGACATCACACTCAATCAAGTACAATCCCGATAAAGTTCTAACTCGTGACAATGCCACATATGCCATACCCTCCTTGAACACAGAACTGCCAATATTCACCAATGCACTGTCTACACTTAAACCTTGCGATTTATGGATTGTCACCGCATATGCCAAGCAAAAAGGAAACTGCTTACGGCGAACATATAAGTCTTTTACAAGCAAAAATCTACCAGAACAACGACCAATTAGCTGTACTTCCTCAATGCCATCAAATGTAATTTTTAAAAATTCAATTCCATCTCTATTTCTGTATTTTACAAAATCAACAACATTACCCATTGATCCATTTACCAGACCTCTTTCAACATGTAAATTCCTTCTTAAAATTATACGGCAGTTCAAGCACACATTCAGAGTCTTTTCAAAACCTGCAGTTTTAGATATACTCTTCTCTAATGAATCCAATTTTGTTTTCAGATTCTCAGACAAAATAATTGTTGATCCCATATGCTCTACTCTGTCAATAGCTTCCAGTTTCACAATCTCTTGCTTTTCTAAATGCAACATTTTGTTGTTGAATTTGGCACATTCTGCAAGAGTTGGCATCAAACATATTCCAGATTTCTTCTCAGTAATTTTCTGAAAAATATTCTCAGGCACAACATCTTGTTCTGGATATAAATTTGACAGTAATCGTGCATGTAAAGCTTCTTTCCCATGCTCGGTCACTTTTCCAATTCTAACATCTTGTAGAATAGTCTTGTAAACTTCATCCTTCGCCTGACGCATATTTTCATGCAGTTCAGCATAATTGAAGTTTAACCATATATTGACGTTGCCAATGCTGCCTAGGCACTTCCTGGTATCTTCATGCGTGAGCATTTTGAACACAGGTTGCCCTTTCACTGGTGTCAGCTGCAGAAGATCTCCGAAAACAATGATGTGTTTGCCACCAAATAACACATCATACTCTGTTTTGAGAACTTCTTGCATTCTCAAATGCACAAAGGCAAGCATGACATTGGAAACCATGCTTACTTCGTCAATGATAAAAAGTTTCATTTTCCTCAAGATTCTTGAAACTTCAAAACAAGCATCTCCAGATAGCCTGTGATATTGTAATTTGTTGTCATGCTCCACTGGCAGCATCAGTAAACGATGTAAAGTAATCCCTTTAATGTTATGTGCTGCCAGTCCAGTTGGAGCGGTGACAACACAAGACAGCGATGACTCTGTCCTTTCCTGCAAATAACATGAAATTGCTTTAATAAGGAAACTTTTTCCAGTTCCCGCTTCTCCACTCACGTACAGTCGGACAGGCTTCAACGACGTACATGAGCACTCTTTCTTGTCATGACTTAATTCATGATCAATTTGCATGGTAACTTCGTCATATATTTTCCTCTGCTCAACGTTGAGTTGTCTTTCCAACTCTTCTAAGTTAACCGCATCCTCCTGAGCATGTGCCATGGCTCTTTCCACTTCATTCATAGCAGTGGCAGCTTCATTTTCGATAACAGGTCCTCCTAGTGGATCCTGACTCAATGAAGCAGAACTCTGACTGTCCTGAGAACTGTCTCTGGCAATCTCGGCTGCAATCATTGCTTCCTGCTCAATTTCCGCATTCAACATTTCTACATATTTGGGAAAAGCAGGACATTCTATGGTCACCTTGGCGGCATTGAAAGAGTCTTCGTAACAGAGAAAATCTCCAAGCAGTTCCTCTTCTGCACGCCAAGGCTTAAAAAGTTGCAAAAGTGCTAAATAGAAAAACTCCTTTTTTTCAGGAGATTCGCCACTCAATTTTCGATGGTTTACCAAGTGGCATTTTCTTTGCTTGACTAGACATCCCTCACTTCCTATTACAGCATACACTCCTTTCTCAGTATCTTCTTTGATGTTCCTCTTGAATATGTAATTTTGAAGAACCTCATACAGACAAACATTCTCGAGGTGAATGCTTCGATTTGGATAATATGTATCCAACATGTTGGTCTTCAAAATGTCGGTACTGTTTGGCTCCTTTTCCGCCAAATACTCAATTTCCCGCACAGGTTTGAGAACTCGATTACGTGTTGCAGCAAGACCAAGACTCGCCCAAACGATACTCCTGGACTTGGCATAGAGACTTGCTGAAGACAACCGGTCAGAACATTCGTACGCTCCGATTTCTCGATGCGACAACATCTTCAGACTGAAACTGTACAACTTCTTGCTGAGGCTCTTTTCATGGGAAATGTCCTCCCACATATCCTTCAATTCTGTCTTCTCTTTTTTGGTGATGTAAGATGTCACATACCGAGCCACAGCCATACAGTTATCAGCCACAAACTGTATATCCATGTTAGCATTCCACATGGACAAAATCACCGGGTTGTAGTCGTTGATGTACTTGGACTCTTCGTTCCTCTTCAAATTGTATGTGTTTTTAGGTGATTTCTTCATCACATTATGTCGCAGCGAAGACATCAAACTGTTTACTCTTCCTTTAGAAATCACCGGTCGTGGAAAGCCGAAACGACATTTGGTGTAGAACTTGTCCTTGTTTCGGAATTTACGACGACAGTACTTTCCACATCGATGGCTTTGGAAACGCAGAACTTTTTCTCTTAGGCTTTTCTTCTCCTTTGCGTTTGGAACAGCACACGTAGAATACTGTTGTATAAAACTCATCACTGAATCTTCTGGATCCATTCCAAATTTAGGTGCATCCTTGATCCACAGCAACATATGTATATGAGGAGCACCTCTTGCTTGGTACTCCTTTCTCCAGAAGAAATCCAACACCTCTCCAAGAGGTGGATTCTTCTTATTCATGATGAAAGACATCATAGCTTCAAATCTATGATTGAAGTACCTACATACATTGACTGGATCCAAAGAGCACAGTTCTCCGGGTGTCTTGAATTCGATATTTTCTATGTTAGCATTTGCCTCTCGTAGAAATTCAAGTAAGTCTTCCCAGCCATACTCGGCACAGCTCAGAGTGAGGAACCATGTGGGAGTTCCTAAGTTCCTCAGCATACATTTTAAATCACCATGACGACGGTACCAGTACTCATTAGTACCACGCTGACACGCCATGAGATTAATCAGGTGAGAATCCAAAATACTGTCTTGGACATTGACTTTATCCATAAAGTCACTTGCCGAGATGTTTTGCATGTGTATACCACTTTTCAAGATGTGGTTCACTGCATATGACAGTCCAGACAGATCGCTTTCAAACAGGAGATGAAACAAATAAGGAATGCATTGTCGAAACCTAGCATCTCCTGCATACAATCGCAAAGTCCGGTATTCAGAATCAGGAATTTGATGAGGTCGCTCATCATATCTTCCTCCCTGACCTGTTGGAAAAAGCTGTGGGAAACACCTAGCTTCCAAACATTCCTCCCAAACACTAATGGGACTCCCTTTGGCTTGTTTCATTTGAAACAACTCAATAGCATTCCCCATGACTTCCTTGGAATGCAAAGGATGAACACTATAATGTTCATATATTTCTTCACTAGTAGAGGGTTCTACTTTCTCAATTTGACCAGCACACAAATCGCTATCCTCTTCCTCACTTACTTCCTCTTCTGCAACATATATATTCTTATAGTATTTATTATTTTTTTTCAAATACAATGTTGCCTTTTTAACTTTCCTAACATCCACTAAATCTTGCCATATTTTCTTATTCTTTGTCGGAACCCCATTAACTAAGATAACCAGAGGTTCCTCTTCCACTTTTTCTACTCCAATTGTGTTAATGTTTTTCTTCAAATCTAGAGGCAAATAAACAACTCTTCCCTTTAATCCTCTCTGTAAATCTGATGGAGGCAATTTCCCTGTCTTTGGCTCCATTCTTACAATAGCCTGAAAGGGATGGATACTTTGAATCAAAATAGATTCATAAGTATTTA
The DNA here is from genome assembly GCF_964261635.1 of Lissotriton helveticus. NCBI lineage: Eukaryota > Metazoa > Chordata > Amphibia > Caudata > Salamandridae > Lissotriton > Lissotriton helveticus. The sequence continues at coordinate 215,133,044 of NC_136060.1, read as the reverse complement.
AATCCTTCAATTCAGAAGGAATCTCAACCAATTCCAGATTATTATGAACTGCTCTAGCAGGCATCTGGTTTTGATTTAATTTGCAACAACAATAAGTACACACACGTTGATCCAATCCCAAATCAAAACAATTTTCTACCATCAAGTATGTTGTGAAATCCTTCCATTCACTATTATTTTCCCTTTCACTTTTTGCATATAAATCCACTAACTTAGTCTGATTCTTATAATAAGTGCGTCGACAACACACACAAGTGAAATTTGGCCTCTCACTTGATTTGACCTGAAACGTCGCAATTTCCCTCTGGAAATTATCTGTACTGGAAACCTGTACACTATCTTCCACATTACCCGCTTCTTCTTGGTCAATTTCAACATTCTCCTCTTTACTTCCAAAGTAACAAAACTCAATTTCTTCACATATATTCTTCACATCTATTTCAGAACCATGCAAACGAGCAGCGCATAATTGTTTAAGCATAATTGCTGGACTCTTAGCATAATACAACATTCTAACTAATTTCCTCACTTTATTATGATGCACTGCTAGCATCCTGAAATGATGAAAAACACTCTGGCATACTCTCCTGGAAAGACAAGCCAGTGAATGACCATGCAAACCTGTCACTTCTCTCACTCTGCAAGGATCTAATTCTTGCAACAACCTCATTTTCTGCTTCAAACTTTTCTTATTAAATGACCGTACAAAATCACAAAGCAAATTGATGGAATCCTGTCGCACACTGCAAATACTACTACACTTCCAGGTGTACACAGGACCCTTAGCACGTCTTCCTAAAACCTCATTACCTAACACCTCTTCTGCCTCTGTTGTCACAAGTTTTTCTTTTTCAACTGGACAACCATCTTTCACTTCATAAGCACGACCACTGGTGTCAACTGCATGCACCAAATCATTATCCTGGAAATAACTCTCCTCATTAAAAAATGCCTCACAGCTTGAACTATGCATCCATTCTCCAGAAAAAACTTCACAAAAATTACTACGATTAACTATTCTCTTCCATCTACTATTTCTTTTGAAATCATAAATTGCCTTGTTTAGCTTCCTAATTCTATTGATTATCAAAATAAATAACTTACGTTTAATTTCAAATGCCTGATCAATAACTTTCTCAACTTTTTTTTTCTCTTATAAAAAACCACTTTCTGTTGACCTTTCTTAATATTTTTTAACAAATTGCCAATTATCCTGTTGCGGAACATTCGTTTACGAATGTCCCTAAACTGTTGTTTCCTTCTAATATCATGCACAGAGTTATCTCTTGCTCTAGCAGTAACATTTTTCATTGGCCTTTCCTTTCCGTTTGAATTGCTTCTCTTTTTCTGGACTGAAACATTTTCTGTAGTAATATTTTTTTTACTACAAATATTTCTTATGAATGTTTTTGTACTCTTACCCGGTGCTTTCTTGGTGACTTGACAAATCTTTTTATTAGAGGACTGCTGCTTTTTTTCATTGCCCTGCTGTCTTTGACGTTTTGCAGCCTTTCTCAGTCTTTCTTTCGTTGGCATGGTGAAATCTTGAAATGATCTGCAGTTGAATCTGTGGTAAAATATATTAAAATTTTTTATTAACCACTATTACCCAACAGTAAATCAATAACAGTAATCAAAAACTTAAAACACTACTTGACATTTTTACATAGAAGATTTTTTAGTGCTTGGCAAATTTAGAATACAGAAATAGCAGAAAAGAAATGGAATTTATATTCATGTTACCTGTGCTATTTTATATGTGAATCTGATCTAATTTTATGAGCATATTTTAATATTTTATTGAAGACACTACACATAACCTGTTTTTGAAGGTGTCTTTATTTTTAAATTAAACGGTTTACATTTTTACTTTTTATTGATTATACATTTTTAAAATAAATGTTTATAGTTCCATAGGCTCAAGCACGTCAGCTTCCCATCCTATGTCATATAATTCGGACAAATCTGCATCCTCATCACGTTCTTCTTCATCCTCAGGATTTAAATCATCCAAGGGATCAACATCCACTGATGTTTCAATTACGAGTTCAATGATGAGGTCAAAATCAACTGATTGCTGATTGTTGCTCATGTTGATGTTGTCTTTATCTTTAAAGAAAGATAACAACAATGAGATGTTGCAGAGTAAGAGACAAATCTCAGAGATTATAATAGTAAAATTGTTTAACAAGAGTAACATTTTGCAGCTATTATATAGCCATGTCCAGCGATGCTGAGCAGGTGAAGCCTATGTCTAATTTTTCAGTGAACAGGACTCATCTCTTCTTAACCTTGGATAAGCCTCACCGACTCTGTGTCCCCTGCACATACTTAAATGTAAAGGGGCAGATTTATGTTAAATGGCACATCCCCAGGCATGCACCAGTTAACGTGCACCGCTGCTCTGCCACCCATGGTGTGCCGCATTTACAATCAGATAGGAGAAAGCTACGTCAAAACCCTGCGCCTGCTTGAAGCAGGCATAGGTCTTGACGCAACATTGTGGAGATGGGGCACCCCTGAGCCTTGCTGGAGCTGCATCACACTTGCGATACAACTCCAGCAATGCGCCACCTTTACGGCACAGATGCGTCACGCATCTGTGCCAGTTTTTGCCCCATGCTGCGCCGCATTGTAAATGCAGCACACCATGGGTGGCGGAACAGCAGCGCAGGATGACTGGCACATCCCTGGTGATGCGCCAGTCATCATAAATCTATCCCTAAGCTTCTTATCTTGTTAGAGATGAACCGCCATATGTATCATCAAACTATTTTGCATTTCCTAAATAGCGAATTTTAAGGGATAAATAGCGATTCTTTACCATTCCTAATTTGCGATGAGCAAATTGCTAATTGCAAATTACCCATTCATTTCCATGGGCCAGGAGGCCCATAGGAATGAAGGTGCAATTTGCGATTAGCAATTAGCTCATCGCAAATTAGGAATTTTTCCAAAGGTGCAGGGGTGTCTCAAGAACACCCTGCTGCACCCCTGAAAAAGAAATTTGGGGGCATATGGCGCACATACATGCCCTAAGGGCATGTATGGGCGTCATATGGCACCTTTTGTTTTTTGGAAAAAAAGCTTTTTGAAAAGAATTCGCAAATTACCACCAACTAGAAGTTGGTGGTAGTTTGCAAATCCTTAATGGCATTTTTTGCATATTTTTTGTTTGATACATTGCATTTAAGGAATCGCAAAATTTGCAAATCCTTCAGTGCAATCGCAAAATAAGGAATAGCAAATTTTGCTATTCCTTATTTTGCATCAAACTTGTTTGATACATACCATTTGTCTAATTAGCATTTGCAAAGGCTGAAATTCGCAGAATTTTGACCTTTGCGAATGCTAATTAGCTTGATACATATGGCCCCAAGTGAGGCCTGTCTTGCAACATGGTGCATCTTTTGCATCACTGCTGCATCGGTTTCATGTGGCACGTTTTTTTTACACCATGACACATCTGCCTAAATGCATCAATTTGTAATTTTGTCGCCTCATAGCAAATCTTTTGCACCGCCGCTGCATCAGAAAAGTGACGCACAGTGGCGCAAAAGAGGCATACACCTATCATAAATCTGTCCCTAGCATTTTAAATGATTAATTCAGGATGACAATAAGGTGTGGCCTATCCAGAGGTTTGTTTAAGGTGAGGCCTACTCAGGATTGCAGATTAAAGTTACGCTTGATGAAGAATACAGAGGAGATAATACATGTAAAGGCCTACCAATGAAGTAAGTAATGTCCACTTTATTGCGCCAGTCATCATAAATGTATCCCTAAGCTTCTTATCTTGTTACAGATGAACCGCCATATGTATCATCAAACTATTTTGCATTTCCTAAATAGCGAATTTTAAGGAATAAATAGCGATTCTTTACCATTCCTAATTTGCAATGAGCAAATTGCTAATTGCAAATTACCCATTCATTTCCATGGGCCAGAAGGCCCATAGGAATGAAGGTGCAATTTGCGATTAGCAATTAGCTCAACGCAAATTAGGAATTTTTCCAAGGGTGCAGGGGTGTCTCAAGAACACCCTGCTGCACCCCTCAAAAAGAAATTTGGGGGCATATGGCGCACATACATGCCCTAAGGGCATGTATGGGCGTCATATGGCACCTTTTGTTTTTTGGAAAAAAAGCTTTTTGAAAAGAATTCGCAAATTACCACCAACTAGAAGTTGGTGGTAATTTGCAAATCCTTAATGGCATTTTTTGCATATTTTTGTTTGATACATTGCATTTAAGGAATCGCAAAATTTGCAAATCCTTCAGTGCAATCGCAAAATAAGGAATAGCAAATTTTGCTATTCCTTATTTTGCATCAAACTTGTTTGATACATACCATTTGTCTAATTAGCATTCGCAAAGGCTGAAATTCACAGAATTTTGGCCTTTTGCGAATGCTAATTAGCTTGATACATATGGCCCCAAGTGAGGCCTGTCTTGCAACATGGTGCATCTTTTGCATCACTGCTGCATCGGTTTCATGTGGCACGGTTTTTTTACACCATGACACATCTGCCTAAATGCATCAATTTGTAATTTTGTCGCATCATAGCAAATCTTTTGCACCGCCGCTGCATCAGAAAAGTGACGCACAGTGGCGCAAAAGAGGCATACACCTATCATAAATCTGTCCCTAGCATTTTAATTGATTAATTCAGGATGACGATAAGGTGTGGCCTATCCAGAGGTTTGTTTAAGGTGAGGCCTACTCAGGATTGCAGATCAAAGTTACACTTGATGAACAATACAGAGGAGATAATACATGTAAAGGCCTACCAATGAAGTAAGTTATGTCCACTTCATTGTGCCAGTCATCATAAATCTATCCCTATGCTTCTTATCTTGTTAGAGATGAACTGCCATATGTATCATCAAACTATTTTGCATTTCCTAAATAGCGAATTTTAAGGAATAAATAGCGATTCTTTACCATTCCTAATTTGCAATGAGCAAATTGCTAATTGCAAATTACTCATTCATTTCCATGGGCCAGGAGGCACATAGGAATGAAGGTGCAATTTGCGATTAGCAATTAGCTCATCGCAAATTAGGAATTTTTCCAAGGGTGCATGGGTGTCTCAAGAACACCCTGCTGCACCCCCTGAAAAAGAAATTTGGGGGCATATGGCGCACATACATGCCCTAAGGGCATGTATGGGCGTCATATGTCACCTTTTGTTTTTTGGAAAAAAAGCTTTTTGAAAAGAATTCGCAAATTACCACCAACTAGAAGTTGGTGGTAATTTGCAAATCCTTAATGGCATTTTTAGCATATTTTTTGTTTGATACATTGCATTTAAGAAATCACAAAATTTGCAAATCCTTCAGTGCAATCGCAAAATAAAGAATAGCAAATTTTGCTATTCCTTATTTTGCATCAAACTTGTTTGATACATACCATTTGTCTAATTAGCATTCGCAAAGGCCGAAATTCACAGAACTTCGGCCTTTGCAAATGCTAATTAGCTTCATACATATGGCCCCAAGTGAGGCCTGTCTTGCAACATGGTGCATCTTTTGCATCACTGCTGCATCAGTTTCATGTGGCACGGTGTTTTTTACACCATGACACATCTGCCTAAATGCATCAATTTGTAATTTTGTCGCCTCATAGCAAATCTTTTGCACCGCCGCTGCATCACAAAAGTGACGCACAGTGGCGCAAAAGAGGCATACACCTATCATAAATCTGTCCCTAGCATTTTAAATGATTAATTCAGGATGACGATAAGGTGTGCCCTATCCAGAGGTTTGTTTAAGGTGAGGCCTACTCAGGATTGCAGATGAAAGTTACGCTTGATGAAGAATACAGAGGAGATAATACATGTAAAGCTCTACCAATGAAGTAAGTGATGTCCACTTCATTGCGCCAGTCATCATAAATGTATCCCTAAGCTTCTTATCTTGTTAGAGATGAACCGCCATATGTATCATCAAACTATTTTGCATTTCCTAAATAGCGAATTTTAAGGAATAAATAGCGATTCTTTACCATTCCTAATTTGCGATGAGCAAATTGCTAATTGCAAATTACCCATTCATTTCCATGGGCCAGGAGGCCCATAGGAATGAAGGTGCAATTTGCGATTAGCAATTAGCTCATCGCAAATTAGGAATTTTTCCAAAGGTGCAGGGGTGTCTCAAGAACACCCTGCTGCACCCCTGAAAAAGAAATTTGGGGGCATATGGCGCACATAAATTTTAACAACATTCCTTTACCTCAAAAACGATTTTCAAGTCATAATTTGAAAACACTGCCCACGGGGAAATGACTTAAAATGTCCTTAAGACACATGAAAGTGTTTTTTTAAAGCCTTTGCAAGTTTTTGGGTCACTTTTAACATGGCTATGTAACTCAAACAGTCAAAATCTAAATTTACCATGCACAGGTGGGACCATATTTACAAGGAATGTGCCCCACGGGGAAAGGTCTTTTAATGTAATATGGGAAAAATGACATCAGAGACACTGAAATGCCTTATAAAGAAGCATACACCATTATGTCCTTGTCATAAATTTAAAAACCATTCCTTTTCCCCAAAAACGATTTTCAAATCATAATTTCAAAACACTGCACATGGAGAAATGACTTAAAATGTCCTTAAGACACATGAAAGCATTTTTTGATTGCCTTTCCAGCATGGTTGTGTCACTTTTAACATGGCTATGTAACGCAAACATTCAAAATCTAAATTTGCCATGCACAGGTGGGAGCATATTTACAAGCAATTTGCTCCACAGAGAAAGGTCTTACATTAAAATGGGAAAAATAACATCAGAGACACTCAATTGCCTTATAAAGAAGCATACACCATTATGTCCTTGTCATAAATATTATAACCATTCATTTTCCTCAAAAACGATTTTCAAGTCATAATTTGAAAACACTCCACAGCTCCTATGCACAAAAAAAACCCTGTCAGTACTAATACTTCACATTTTCTCCAATTACAATTTCTCAAAGAAACAAAATCTATTTGTAAAACACTTGAGACAAAGCAACATTTGAAAAACACAACTTTCTTCATAATTTTCTCCTTAAAGCACACTATTCTCTATCTAAATTAAAGAAATCTTTTCTCACCTTAGCAAATACTTTGAGTTTCAAAACAGTCTCAGAAACACACCAATTTGTCTTCAGCAGAGCAAAAGGTATGCACTCCAGAGTCTGCAGCTATCAAAAGCACAGAAATGCTGTAATTCTTCACACATATCTCTCATGTCACCCAATCAAAACTCTTCCCTCACTTTTTTCAAATCAAAACCCTTCCCCCCTCTGCCCTTTCTGCCTTGTTTGCATAGCAACCACCTCCTTGAAGGCCTCTGGTGTTTGCAAGTTCACACAACAATGTTGCAATTGAACTCTGAACTCTCAGTGCACCTCATATCCAGTGCATTCTTTCATTTAATGATTTTTTCTTGACCACTCAAAATACATCTTTCAAAGAACTCATCCATGCACCCTAACTTTCTGTTTTCAGCAATCAAAATCCACCAATCACTGTTACTGCTTCATTAACACAGAAACTCCACAGTTTTTTTCATTTTAAAGTCTTATTTTTTCAACTGCCATTTCATTGCCACACTTCATCTGACTGCAGGAGAACCTTCTCTCACCATGTTTTCTGTCTGGATTGTTGGACATAGTTACATCTATTGGGCTCAGAGGTATGCTGAGAACAGGAATTTACCTAACCTCAATTTACAAGATGTGGAAATTAAGTGGTTTGGCCACAGAGGATTAAAATGTCACCAATTGATACCATTGGTGAAAACCTTTATGCATTTGCCAAAACCTGACCTGTTAATTGTGCACTGTGGAGGTAATGATTTGGGCACTTTGACTGGGGTAGGGCTGGAAATGCTTTTAAAGGACACCTTTGAGCAATTAATGGCACTTTTTCCTCAGACTGCCTTGGTATATTCAAATATATGCCAAAGACAGAAATGGAGGTGGTCAAACCAATTTTGTCCTCAAATTGAGAAGTCGAGGAAGCATGTAAACAAATCTGTTTCAGCTTACATGAGAGACCATGGAATGGGCTCCCTGTACAACAATAACTTGCGTTACTACATGCAAGATATCTACAGAGGAGATGGAGTTCACTTCTCAGATGAGGGCAACAGAATTTTCATTCTGAATTTAAGACTGTGCATTGGTACCTACTTATAAGTACCTAAATGTACCATAAACCCAAAAGCTCTTCTCAGAGCTACCCTACATCTGATCACTCACAATTATTATTTTACTCTAACTTTTTTCACTAATTTTCAACAAAGTACGCTCCCTGGGACGCTACCCGGTACGCGAACCGGGAGCTAACCTCGCTAAATTTTTTAAAAAATGTTTTTTTTTCGCACATATGGACCTCCTCAGCCACCCTCAGAAAACCTAGGGGGTCAAGATAAGTCTACCGTGCCCCCTTCTACCCATTCTGAACATTATTTGCCCTCCATCGACCGAAACACAAAATGGTGGACTCCCGTAACGCTTAAGGTTCGCGAACCGGGGCGCTCGCCAGTTCGCGTACCGGGTCGCTCCCTGGGAAGCGCACCATCAAAAAAGGTGGGAAAGTAGTTTACAGAAAAGCGACTGGAGACAATTTCACCAAATATAGATTAGCTCATACTACATACCAATGCCTACCATTTTCACAAATTTGGTTGGAATTCCATTTAGCCATTTAGCCTGTAGACCTCTCTAAGTACCCTGAGGTAAATTACTTCACAAAACACATCTGAAGTGTTGGAATTGACAACCAATTAAAATGTTACTTTCATTTTCTACTTTTTTTACCTGACATTTGATTGGTTATGTACCTGAATATATATAAAGGAAGAGAGAGAAACACAGCCATTTTGACTACTACTTCCTGAACTACATTGCAAGATCATTTTCACTCACAACTTAAACTTGTTTTTAGAAGGTGAGATATTATTTTATAAATTTGAAAACATTTTCAGATAGTTATATACTATCCCTCTGTAAGAGTTAGACATTGAGAAAGGCTTCTTTATTATAATTATGGATTGATTTAGGTTTCTGTGGTATAATTATGAATTTACTTAGGCTTCTTCACAGGCACTTTTTAATAGTACTACTTCACGCCTGAAACCATACAGTGCCCATAGATTACTTCTCTGTTATAAACTCACAAGTACCTGTCTGAACTTAAACCCAACATTGCCCTATCTCTACTGATATATTTATTTTTTATGCAAACTACAGCAATAAAATGGAAGGTGAGCAGAATGTTTCCTTCGAAATTGTTCTGGAGAACAACACAGAAAAAGATATTGGGGACAATGATGACTCAGATTTCATGGATGAATCACGGGACCATGAATTAGTTCAATGTGTAGAATCTGTGGATCATTTACTTCATTATGATGACGGTCAAATGTGGGAACTTATGTTCACTCAACAAGAGGACATATCGGACAGTCAAATGCTAGACGTTCTATTAAATTTTGAAAAACAATCCGAAAAATAAAATTGTATGTAATATTAAAAAATTGTTTGAGTCTTTAATCATTTTTATATGTAATTCATAAACTAGTTAAATGTTAGAAATGTTATTACATTTTCAAACACAATCACAATAATAAATAATTACTTAAAAAAGTAAAAAATTAAAAAATAATCAACAAAACCAACAATCAATTAACATACAGTATTTGAAAAGTCTATCATTCTTTTTTCCTTATAGTACGCTCCCCGGAACGCTTCCCGGTTCGCGAACCGGGCGCTACCCACGCAAAAAAACGCGGGGCCCTTTTAAAGCCTCCACATTAAACCTAGGGGGTCAGGGAGGATCTACTATGCCCCCTTATGGTCATTTCCCCCTTTGTTTTGGCCTCCTCTTGTCTCTCAATCCTACCGAGAGACAAGATGGCGGCCGCTCCGGACTGTTTAGAATGTTGACAGACACCGGAGAGCCAATCAGCTTCGCTACGCGAAGCTCCGTTACGCGTAAAGTCCGCAAACCGGAGCGCTGCCCGGTCCGCTGTTACAGATATATATCTCTTTTGGAACGTTAATTTCTCAAAATCCACTGAAGCACATATATTGAGACCTAGCAAAGGCACATCGGGCTACCAGTCCCTACAATTTTGCCAAGTTTCGTGGAAATCCATTCAGCCGTTCGGGCTAAAAGTGAGGCCAACCGCCCTATGGAAAACTCAATGTTAAAAACACGTTTTGGGACCCCCCTTTTTTCTTGGCCCCCCTTGACGAACCCCCCCCAAATTTCCAGGGGCTGCTCAGAAACAAAATGTTCAATTTTCCAGAAAATTTCAGCCAATTCCGTCCACAAACGCCAAAGTTATTAGACATAGAATTTTCAAAAATCCCATAGAGAAAAAATCCTAACTATATATACCTACTGGTGACCGCCAGTAGGTAATATATATATATATATATATATATTCACTGAAAAAACCATAGGTTAGAGACCATATATAGTTAGCTGGACATTTTATTGACATAAAACCAATGAAATTCCATATATAGTTAGTTGCACTAACTATATATCGCGCACCCGCAATCCACTGCTGATGATGTCACATATTACATCATTCATGACATGGTCAGTGACATCACTGATGACATCACTGATGACATCTCAAATGACATCACTGATGACATCACTGATGACATCTCAAATGACATCACTGATGACATCATCTAGTGTCTGTGTTTTTGTAAAGTTTAAATATGTTTTACATATTGAAGAATGCGTGGATGTATGGAAGACTGAGTGTGTGTGTGGCTGGCTGGGAGGTGTGTGACTCTGTGCATATCAATGTGTACTTGTATCAGTGATTGTATAAGAGAGTAAGTATGTGTTAGTATATGTGTGAAAAGTATGGTGTTCTGTGTTTAACTGTATAGATGAGGAAATCGAAGTGTGATTGATTCTTCACAGGATTGACTAGGTGTATGAGTGCATATGATAGTGTTGTAATAATGAGTGACTGTATGTATGAGTGATTGTATGGGTGAATGAGTGAATGTGTGTGTAGACGTAGGAATCAGTGAGTGCGTATGTAGTAACTGGTATTGGTGTGTCATGATGTCATCAGTGATGTCATTTGAGATGTCATCAGTGATGTCATTTGAGATGTCATCAGTGATGTCATCAGTGATGTCACTGAAGTATGGTGTTCTGTGTTTAACTGTATAGATGAGGAAATGGAAGTGTGATTGATTCTTTACAGGACTGACTAGGTGTGTGAGTAACTCCATGGATGAGTGGCAGTGTGTGAGTGTCTGCATAGGTGTATGAGTGCATATGATAGTGTTGTAATAATGAGTGACTGTATGTATGAGTGATTGTATGGGTGAATGAGTGAATGTGTGTGTAGACGTAGGAATCAGTGAGTGCGTATGTAGTAACTGGTATTGGTGTGTCATGATGTCATCAGTGATGTCATTTGAGATGTCATCAGTGATGTCATCAGTGATGTCATTTGAGATGTCATCAGTGATGTCATCAGTGATGTCACTGACCATGTCATGAATGATGTAATATGTGACATCATCAGCAGTGTATTGCGGGTGCGCGATATATAGTTAGTGCAACTAACTATATATGGAATTTCATTGGTTTTATGTCAATAAAATGTCCAGCTAACTATATATGGTCTCTAACCTATGGTTTTTTCAGTGAATTTTCAAGGTTTTGTAAATGCAAATTCCTAACTATATATGGTCTATAACCTATGGTTTTTTCAGTGAATTTCATTGGTTTTTTAAAAGCTAATATCTATAGCTGTAAAATATATTCTTTATAACCTTAATTAGACAAAATCCACACGTGCACATATCTTGAGGCCTTGCAAAGGCACATCAAAGAAACAGTCCCTACAATTTTGCCAAGTTTGCTGGAAATCTATTCCCTTAATTTTTTTTTTACTGTTTCTCTTGGTTTTCCCCTTGTTACGCTTACCGGGACGCTACCCGGTACGCGAACCGGACGCTCCAAAAACACAAGATGGCGGACTCCCGTTACACTGCCGGTTAGCTGCCCGGTTCGCGTACCGGGAAGCGCCTCTACCGCGAAAAATCGCGGGGGACTTTAATATCCCCCTCATCAATCCTAGGGGGTCAGGAGGGGTTTACCTTGCCCCCTTTCCTTCATTTCCCCCTTCTTTTTTCACCACATCTTGTCTCTCGAACCTACCGAGAGACAAGATGGCGGCCGCTCCGGACTGTTTACAATGTTGACAGCTACGCTGCCGGTTAGCTGCCCGGTTAGCTGCCCGGTGAGCTGCCCGGTGAGCTGCCCGGTTCGCGTACCGGGACGCGCCTCTACGGCGTAAAATCGCAAAAAAATATTTTTTTTTATTTTTTGCCCCGCGGGGCACTTTAATATCCCCCTCATCAATCCTAGGGGGTCAGGAGTGGTCTACCTTGCCCCCTTTCCTTCATTTACCCCTTCGTTTTTCACCACATCTTGTCTCTCGATCGTACCGAGAGACAATATGGCGGCCGCTCCGGACTGTTTAGAATGTTGACAGACACCGGAGAGCCAATCAGCTTCGCTTCGCGAAGTTCCATTACGCGTCAGGTACGCGAACCGGGGCGCTAACCGGAGCGCTGTCACAGATATATATTTTTTTTTAAACGTTAATTTCTCAAAATCCACTGGAGCACATATATTGAGACATAGCAAAGGCACGTCGGGCAAACCATATCTACAATTTTGCCAAGTTTCATGTAAATCTATTCAGCCGTTCGAGCTAAAAGTGAGTCCAACCGCCCTATGGAAAAATGAATGGGAAAACGCGTTTTGGGACCCCCCTTTTTTCTCGGCCCCCCCTTGACGAAACCCCCCCAAACTTTCAGGGGCTGCTCAGAAACATAATGTGCCATTTTCCTGAAAATTTCAGCCAATTCCGTCCACAAACGCCAAAGTTATTAGACATAGAATTTTCAGAAATCCCATAGAGAAAAAATCCTAACTATATATACCCACTGGCTATCGCCAGTAGGTAATATAGATATATAAACATATATAATCTGCATATCTATATAAATATAAATGCATGCATACATATACATATATGCATACATATGCATGTTATTTACATGAAAGTTTTAAAAACACTAATAAAAGCAAAGCTAAAAAGCCACCTCATTACAAACAGAATGGCTTTACCTTAAACGAGGGCGAGATCTATTGCATTTTCAATGCTTGTTTACTTTGGTTCTATCAAGAAGGCATTCAGATGTGTCACACATTTGCCATAAATTCTGAATGTTAGCACTCTAGTTGCTCATTAGATCACTGTAGTAAAGCTAGTGCTCACCAGGGAAGTCTGCTGCTAATCATGGTTTGCAGCCATTTTCCCGCATTTTTTATCCCGCAGACTTTCAGTCCGCATACCATTATCCCGCAAGGTCATTGACCTCGCATACCATTATCCCGCATTTTCTCAAAACGCATGTGCATTTATCGCGCATGCCTTTACAAAGAATTACGTTTTAAAGGCATGTATGGTAAATGCATTTGCGTTGTGAAAACCACGATGACGAGAGAGGTAAGTGGGTTTGTGTTAATTTTTTCGTGGGTTAGTGATTGTGTAGTGTAGTGTAGTGTTGTGTAGTGTAGTGTAGTGTTGTGTTAGTGTAGTGTAGAGTTGTGGTGGTTGTTTAGTGTAGGGTCATGCTGGGGGTAGTGTTTTAGGGTTTAGGGTTGTGTTGTAGTGTTTGCGTAGTGTAGGGTCATGCTGGGGGTAGTGTTTTAGGGTTTAGGGTAGTGTTGTAGTGTTTGCGTAGTGTAGGGTCATGCTGGGGGTAGTGTTTTAGGGTTTAGGGTTGTGTTGTAGTGTTTGCGTAGTGTAGGGTCATGCTGGGGCTAGTGTTTTAGGGTTTAGGGTAGTGTTGTAGTGTTTGCGTAGTGTAGGGTCATGCTGGGCGTAGTGTTTTAGGGTTTAGGATAGTGTTGTAGTGTTTGCGTAGTGTAGGGTCATGCTGGGGGTAGTGTTTTAGGGTTTTGGGTAGTGTTGTAGTGTTTGCGTAGTGTAGGGTCATGCTGGGGTGTAGTATTTTAGGGTTTAGGGTAGTGTTGTAGTGTTTGCGTAGTGTAGGGTCATGCTGGGGGTAGTGTTTTAGGGTTTTGGGTAGTGTTGTAGTGTTTGCGTAGTGTAGGGTCATGCTGGGGGTAGTGTTTTAGGGTTTTGGGTAGTGTTGTAGTGTTTGCGTAGTGTAGGGTCATGCTGGGGTGTAGTGTTTTAGGGTTTTGGGTAGTGTTGTAGTGTTTGCGTAGTGTAGGGTCATGCTGGGGTGTAGTGTTTACAAAGAATTACGTTTTAAAGGCATGTATGGTAAATGCATTTGCGTTGTGAAAACCACGATGACGAGAGAGGTAAGTGGGTTTGTGTTAATTTTTTCGTGGGTTATTGATTGTGTAGTGTAGTGTAGTGTTGTGTAGTGTAGTGTAGTGTTGTGTTAGTGTAGTGTAGAGTTGTGGTGGTTGTTTAGTGTAGGGTCATGCTGGGGGTAGTGTTTTAGGGTTTAGGGTTGTGTTGTAGTGTTTGCGTAGTGTAGGGTCATGCTGGGGGTAGTGTTTTAGGGTTTAGGGTTGTGTTGTAGTGTTTGCGTAGTGTAGGGTCATGCTGGGGCTAGTGTTTTAGGGTTTAGGGTAGTGTTGTAGTGTTTGCGTAGTGTAGGGTCATGCCGGGCGTAGTGTTTTAGGGTTTAGGATAGTGTTGTAGTGTTTGCGTAGTGTAGGGTCATGCTGGGGGTAGTGTTTTAGGGTTTTGGGTAGTGTTGTAGTGTTTGCGTAGTGTAGGGTCATGCTGGGGTGTAGTATTTTAGGGTTTAGGGTAGTGTTGTAGTGTTTGCGTAGTGTAGGGTCATGCTGGGGGTAGTGTTTTAGGGTTTTGGGTAGTGTTGTAGTGTTTGCGTAGTGTAGGGTCATGCTGGGGTGTAGTGTTTTAGGGTTTTGGGTAGTGTTGTAGTGTTTGCGTAGTGTAGGGTCATGCTGGGGGTAGTGTTTTAGGGTTTAGGGTAGTGTTGTAGTGTTTGCGTAGTGTAGGGTCATGCTGGGGGTAGTGTTTTAGGGTTTTGGGTAGTGTTGTAGTGTTTGCGTAGTGTAGGGTCATGCTGGGGGGTAGTGTTTTAGGGTTTTGGGTAGTGTTGTAGTGTTTGCGTAGTGTAGGGTCATGCTGGGGGTAGTGTTTTAGGGTTTTGGGTAGTGTTGTAGTGTTTGCGTAGTGTAGGGTCATGCTGGGGGTAGTGTTTTAGGGTTTTGGGTAGTGTTGTAGTGTTTGCGAAGTGTAGGGTCATGCTGGGGGTAGTGTTTTAGGGTTTAGGGTAGTGTTGTAGTGTTTGCGTAGTGTAGGGTCATGCTGGGGGTAGTGTTTTAGGGTTTAGGGTAGTGTTGTAGTGTTTGCGTAGTGTAGGGGCATGCTGGGGGTAGTGTTTTAGGGTTTAGGGTAGTGTTGTAGTGTTTGCGTAGTGTAGGGGCATGCTGGGGGTAGTGTTTTAGGGTTTAGGGTAGTGTTGTAGTGTTTGCGTAGTGTAGAGTCATGCTGGGGGTAGTGTTTTAGGGTTTAGGGTAGTGTTGTAGTGTTTGCGAAGTGTAGGGTCATGCTGGGGGTAGTGTTATAGGGTTTAGGGTAGTGTTGTAGTGTTTGCGTAGTGTAGGGTCATGCTGGGGGTAGTGTTTTAGGGTTTAGGGTAGTGTTGTAGTGTTTGCGTAGTGTAGGGGCATGCTGGGGGTAGTGTTTTAGGGTTTAGGGTAGTGTTGTAGTGTTTGCGTAGTGTAGGGTCATGCTGGGGGTAGTGTTTTAGGGTTTAGGGTAGTGTTGTAGTGTTTGCGTAGTGTAGGGTCATGCTGGGGTGTAGTGTTTTAGGGTTTTGGGTAGTGTTGTAGTGTTTCCGTAGTGTAGGGTCATGCTGGGGGTAGTGTTTTAGGGTTTAGGGTAGTGTTGTAGTGTTTGCGTAGTGTAGGGTCATGCTGGGGTGTAGTGTTTTAGGGTTTTGGGTAGTGTTGTAGTGTTTGCGTAGTGTAGGGTCATGCTTGGGGTAGTGTTTTAGGGTTTAGGGTAGTGTTGTAGTGTTTGCGTAGTGTAGGGTCATGCTGGGGGTAGTGTTTTAGGGTTTAGGGTTGTGTTGTAGTGTTTGCGTAGTGTAGGGTCATGCTGGGGGTAGTGTTTTAGGGTTTAGGGTTGTGTTGTAGTGTTTGCGTAGTGTAGGGTCATGCTGGGGGTAGTGTTTTAGGGTTTAGGGTAGTGTTGTAGTGTTTGCGTAGTGTAGGGTCATGCTGGGGTGTAGTGTTTTAGGGTTTTGGGTAGTGTTGTAGTGTTTGCGTAGTGTAGGGTCATGCCGGGCGTAGTGTTTTAGGGTTTAGGATAGTGTTGTAGTGTTTGCGTAGTGTAGGGTCATGCCGGGGGTAGTGTTTTAGGGTTTTGGGTAGTGTTGTAGTGTTTGCGTAGTGTAGGGTCATGCTGGGGTGTAGTATTTTAGGGTTTAGGGTTGTGTTGTAGTGTTTGCGTAGTGTAGGGTAATGCTGGGGGTAGTGTTTTAGGGTTTTGGGTAGTGTTGTAGTGTTTGCGTAGTGTAGGGTCATGCTGGGGGTAGTGTTTTAGGGTTTTGGGTAGTGTTGTAGTGTTTGCGTAGTGTAGGGTCATGCTGGGGTGTAGTGTTTTAGGGTTTTGGGTAGTGTTGTAGTGTTTGCGTAGTGTAGGGTCATGCTGGGGGTAGTGTTTTAGGGTTTTGGGTAGTGTTGTAGTGTTTGCGTAGTGTAGGGTCATGCTGGGGGTAGTGTTTTAGGGTTTTGGGTAGTGTTGTAGTGTTTGCGTAGTGTAGGGTCATGCTGGGGGGTAGTGTTTTAGGGTTTTGGGTAGTGTTGTAGTGTTTGCGTAGTGTAGGGTCATGCTGGGGGTAGTGTTTTAGGGTTTTGGGTAGTGTTGTAGTGTTTGCGTAGTGTAGGGTCATGCTGGGGGTAGTGTTTTAGGGTTTTGGGTAGTGTTGTAGTGTTTGCGAAGTGTAAGGTCATGCTGGGGGTAGTGTTTTAGGGTTTAGGGTAGTGTTGTAGTGTTTGCGTAGTGTAGGGTCATGCTGGGGGTAGTGTTTTAGGGTTTAGGGTAGTGTTGTAGTGTTTGCGTAGTGTAGGGGCATGCTGGGGGTAGTGTTTTAGGGTTTAGGGTAGTTTTGTAGTGTTTGCGTAGTGTAGAGTCATGCTGGGGGTAGTGTTTTAGGGTTTAGGGTAGTGTTGTAGTGTTTGCGAAGTGTAGGGTCATGCTGGGGGTAGTGTTTTAGGGTTTAGGGTAGTGTTGTAGTGTTTGCGTAGTGTAGGGTCATGCTGGGGGTAGTGTTTTAGGGTTTAGGGTAGTGTTGTAGTGTTTGCGTAGTGTAGGGGCATGCTTGGGGTAGTGTTTTAGGGTTTAGGGTAGTGTTGTAGTGTTTGTGTAGTGTAGGGTCATGCTGGGGGTAGTGTTTTAGGGTTTAGGGTAGTGTTGTAGTGTTTGCGTAGTGTAGGGTCATGCTGGGGTGTAGTGTTTTAGGGTTTTGGGTAGTGTTGTAGTGTTTGCGTAGTGTAGGGTCATGCTGGGGGTAGTGTTTTAGGGTTTAGGGTAGTGTTGTAGTGTTTGCGTAGTGTAGGGTCATGCTGGGGTGTAGTGTTTTAGGGTTTTGGGTAGTGTTGTAGTGTTTGCGTAGTGTAGGGTCATGCTGGGGGTAGTGTTTTAGGGTTTAGGGTAGTGTTGTAGTGTTTGCGTAGTGTAGGGTCATGCTGGGGGTAGTGTTTTAGGGTTTAGGGTTGTGTTGTAGTGTTTGCGTAGTGTAGGGTCATGCTGGGGGTAGTGTTTTAGGGTTTAGGGTTGTGTTGTAGTGTTTGCGTAGTGTAGGGTCATGCTGGGGGTAGTGTTTTAGGGTTTAGGGTAGTGTTGTAGTGTTTGCGTAGTGTAGGGTCATGCTGGGGTGTAGTGTTTTAGGGTTTTGGGTAGTGTTGTAGTGTTTGCGTAGTGTAGGGTCATGCTGGGGGTAGTGTTTTAGGGTTTAGGGTAGTGTTGTAGTGTTTGTGTAGTGTAGGGTCATGCTGGGGGTAGTGTTTTAGGGTTTAGGGTAGTGTTGTACTGTTTGTGTAGTGTAGGGTCATGCTGGGGGTAGTGTTTTAGGGTTTAGGGTAGTTTAGTTGTTTAGTGTATGCTAAAGGCATATTCGTTCTAAAAGTTTTCGTTATTTTAATTTGCGGCCTAATAGTACATGCGGGATTTTTTTTGCGGACTGATGGTATGCGGGATTTCGTCATATATTCGCTAATCATACTTTCTATGGCAAAATGAACCCCCTCATTTTGTTCCTTTTTAAATTAAATGTTTTAAGAGTTACCACTTTATTCCAATCAAGATGGCTTCAGGTGTGCCATACCTTTGTAATAAGTAGGACTGTTAGCACTCTAGTTGTTCTTTAGAACACTCTGGGACATTCTGTCATTGGGCTATAGTTGGGCTACATCTGGCTGATATTTGGGCTACATTTGTTTTTTTTTGTCTCTGGCGGCCATCTTTGGGCTACATTGGGCTACATTGGGCTACATTGGGCTACATTTGGGCTCCAACATATATATAGCCCAATGTAGCCCAATATATATTTTTCAAAGTTAATTTTCGTAAAAACCACTGGAGCCTATATCTTGAGACATAGCAAAGGCACATCGGGCTACCAGTCCCTACAATTTCGCCAAGTTTGGTGTAAATCCATTCAGCCGTTCAGGCTAAAAGTGAGGCCAACCGCCCTATGGAAAATTGCATGGGAAAAACACGTTTTGGGACCCCCCTTTTTTCTCGGCCCCCCCTTGACGAAACCCCCCCCAAATTTTCAGGGGCTGCTCAGAAACAAAATGTTCCATTTTCCTGAAAATTTCAGCCAATTCTGTCCTCAAACGCCAAAGTTATTCGACATAGAATTTTCAAAAATCCCATAGGAAAAAAATCCTAACTATATATACCTACTGGCTATCGCCAGTAGGTAATATATACATATATATATATGTATCCACAACGTTCAGCTCCTGCTACTTCCAACCCCACGCTGCAGCAGCAAAGAAGGAGACTCGGACCCCACAGGACTTCAGGCAGGATGATTTATTTTGTCAAAACAACCCACGCGCCACGCGTTTCAGGCCACAAGAGCCCTCGTTCACATGCAGTCTTAGTTTATCGCTAATGCTTTTTTTGCTTGTGTAGTGACCACCCCTTTCACCCTTCCGAGTCACATGTCAATAATCATGGAAAACAGACTTGATCAGAACGGCAGTTTGCCTCTTAATGAGAATAACACAGATATCAATACATTCAAATGTAATAATTATGTGCAAAAAATGCCAATTCTGAATAAATAAATAACTAAATAAATTATTTTAACTTTGACGCCGGTTGACGAATCTTAGCAAAATTCTCAAAACTGGTGGGGCGCTCCGGTCTGCTCCTATCCTGAAAGTCTTTGGGCGATTCGTAAAGTGGGGGCTGAGAAAAAAGGGTGGTCCCAAAACGGGTTTTCCCCATGCAATTTTCCATAGGTACCGTTAATCGTGGCTACAGCCCGAATGGTTGGACTGAATTACACCAGATTTGGCAAAGTTGTAGTCCTTGGTTCAGCATCATGCCTTTTGCTTATATCGTGTAAATCTGTTCAGTAATTCCTGAGAAAATTACAATTAAATGTACATATCTATCTATGGCCTCGGTGGATGCGTGGATTATAAGCGCACCATCCCGATCACGCGCAGAATGCTGATTGGCTGTCAAGTGGTTGTCAACATTTGAAACCATCATGCTTGGTGATTTGCTTCCAGATTTAAATAAGTATTATATCTTTTGGAATATGCATTGAAAACTGAGTGGATGTATTGGTGTCTGGATGGAGGATTTCATAGCCCTGTGATTGACTGTCTAAGTGACTAATTTAAAGTGTCTCACTAAATATATGGGATAGTGATTAAACTGTGTGAATATCTGTATTGCTCAATCTCTCGTTGAGTAAACTACTAGATAAGTTGGTTACTAGCAATGTGAAAGTCTATATTAGTTAATAATTAGTTAAGTGAGTATTTGTATGGGATAGTGAATGAGCGTGTGGTTGGGTGGGAGGTGTGTGACTGTCCAAAGATATGTAAATAGTTGATTTAGTAGGTATATGAGGTTAAGACTGTATGTGTAAACAATTGTTTGGGTGAGTGAATTTCTTGATGGGTGTGGTGATGAGTAAATATATTTCTCAATGATACATGTCCAACAAAGTAAAAATATAAAAGGCAGTGTATGTGACAGTTGTTTTATATAAATAAGCATACATAAGACTCAGTGATTGTACGAGTGACTGTATAGATAACTGTATACTTGTAATAATGATTTTATAACACACTAAGTATAAGTTAGTGTCTATATGAATAAATAAAGTGGTGCTTGTATAAGTGTGTAGCTTAGTAAATGTAAGTATGATCAATTGTTTGCATAAGTGAGTAGGATGACTGCATGAGTGAATAGGATGTGTGCTGGTGTGTAATGTCGAATTAGGTGTATAAGTATATTTAATAGTGTTCTATTGATCTTTGTTAGCATGTATGAGTGAATCTCTAGGTAAGTGTGTAGATGTATGAATCACTGAGTGGGTTTTTAGTATTGGTGTGTCAATGGTTTTAAATATAATACTCCATATTTTATAATGAGTGTTGAAAGGTTATACTAGTTTATGATGAGATGTATCAGATTGTCGCGTGGATGATGTCATCAGTGATGTCATTTGAGATGTCATCAGTGATGTCACTGACCATGTCATGAATGATGTAATATGTGACATCATCAGCAGTGGATTGCGGGCGCAAGTTATAGTTAGTACAACTAACTTCAACGGAGGAATTTTAATGGTTTTGTATGAGTGAAATGTCCAGCTAACTATAACACCCCTAAAACCTAAAGTTTTTTCATTGAATTCTGAAGGTTTTTTAAATGCTAATTCCTAACTATAACATGTCTGAAACCTATGGTTTTTTCAGTGAATTTCAAAGGTTTTGTAAATGTATTATTTGTCATATTTATTTTTTAATAGTGATTTACTACATTTTTTTAAACTATGTATTTTTAGATATATTATTATTTTAATGACATTACATATTTTTAATAAATATTGGAAATGATTTAAAAAATATTTAAATTCTAATATTTTTTATTAGGTCCCATGGACCACAGCCTGCTCTTGAAAAAAGAAAAGAAAACTTTTTTTATGCAACCTGTTTTTCTTTATTGAGAAGCAATCATTGACATGGTGGTCCTCTTTCCTCAGCAGGCCACCATCCCCATAATTTTAGCGATTCATAGGGGATCGCAAATTGCAATCTACCTCATTAATATTGATGAGGTAGCTCAAATTGCAATCTACCTTAAAAATATTAACGAGGTAGGTCAATTTGCGACCCACTAGGAATTGGTTTATGAAACTCATTGAGTTTCATACATTGGAAATTGCGATTACCTATTTTAGATTCTCAGAAAATCACAATTAGGTAATCACATTTCCAAATGTTATACTTGTGGTCCATACTCTTGTGGAAAGTTGCAAAGAGGTGCTGAGAATGTTTTAAATGCCTAAATATAATGTGCAGAATAGATACATCTGTGTTTTGCATCCTGGGAGTTGTAGTACTTTAGTATTATTAAACAGGAATAGTGTAGTGATAAATAAAAGATCAGAACATGCATATGAATTAGAAAGAAGTAATACTTGGTAGGGATGCATTGGAAAGTGTTTGTTAATTTGGTTTTAACTTATGTGACAGCGTTGCATATGCTTAGATGGTGAGATATGGTTTTTGGGTTTGCACATAGCTATATATACTGTGGGACTTTTGAGTTTACTTAAACATGCAGAGAGGTATATATTTTGTGAAAGATAGCTTGAAGGTATATATCTATTAAGAAATTGCATAAATGTTTACATGGTGATCTATGTTCAGTAAGGCAGATGAAAATGTCATGTATATCGTGAGGGTAGTGTTTTTCTTTAAACATGGTTTGTTAAGAAATTGGGAAGTATTAATAGTGCAGAATGCCTCGAGAGTTCTTATGCTAGCTTCATTTCTAATGTTACTTTTGTTTTTAGATATGGTGAATATATGTTTAGAAGCAGAAGAAGTATTTGACAAATGATGTATGTACGCCATTCGCAAAAGATTTTGTGCTTTGAAAAGTTTCAAAATGTTGTTTCCTGTTTTACAAAGTTACTGATGCATTTGCACACTCAGTAACAAAGCAATGTATGTGTCTGAAGAGCAATGCATGCAATTATATATTAAGTATGATTCCTAGATTTCAGTCACATTTAGCAGAGAAAAAAAGCATGTATCGAGTAAAACAGGTAGTTTGATACTAACAAAATGAGCCAGAGATATAGCGACAACTGGTATGCATCTAGCAGTAATGACAGTACTTTCTCAGTCAGTCAAGCAGTATTCAATCACATATGCAATCACCCAGCTACTACTCAGGCAACCATCAACTCAGTGATTCATTGTCCATTCAGTTACTCAATTGTCCTGACACTAAACAAGTAATCTTGCAATCAGACAGGTAGAAATTATGTAGTAATTGAACTATGCAAGCAATACCTATACATTCATCTAATCACCTAAGTACTAACTATAGAGTTATGCAGGGCTACAACTATGCAATCATTATAACATGTGCACCAAAAGTATGCAGCCATCTAAACACCCACTTACAACCCATGCAGTCATTGAAATACTGAGACACACGTGTGCTCTGATAAAACACTCAGGCTCTATTCATGGCCTCATGTAATTACGTAGAGAGTACCATTGTAGTTAACCTATCACCTATGCAGTCATTTAATTACTGAGCCAATAGTCTTGTACTAACACAACCACCCCAGCAGTACACTTACTTTCAGCCAATCTCTCAAGCAGTAACAATTCAATAATGCAGTCACTCAGACACTAGTCATGCACTAATATAAATAGCCAGGCACTACTGATGCACCTTTTCAATTCTCCAGGCACACCCATGTAGTTATGTAAGAATCCAGGCACTACCTGTGCTGTCCACCAAACAGAAATGGAGAGCATCCAATCACTGAAACACTATTCATCCACTCATCCAATAGGCTAGGTGCTATTCAAGGGCTTAAACAATCATGTATGTATTATCCATGCACTGCAAACATCACCTATAAACTATGTACGCACTCTTGCAATCATACAGACACTAGAATTGCAGTCATTTAATCATCCTACCAGTATCTATGATTGTATTGAATTATTGAAGCATTAGTCCAGCACGTGTTAAAATATTCAGGCTCTACTCATGCACTCACCCAAACACCCAGATACTAGTGGTGGGGACGCGCATTTCCTGCACTCTTCTCTACCTGCTGTAAGGGGTGAGCTTCTTCTTACCCACGTGCCGTGAGGGGAACGGCATTGGTCCAACAACTCTGCCGTGAAGTGAGCGGCTGGCGGAGTGCTTCCGGGGGGGACTGGACTGCAGCTCCCAGCGGCCCCAGCCCAGGCACCTGCCACCAGTGTCATCAGGCTGCGCCGGGGCTGTACTTAACCACAGCTGGTGCCCCGCAGTGCGGGACGTGCATTTCCTGCACTCTTCTCCACCTGCTGTAAGGGGTGAGCTCCTTCGTACCCACTCGCCGTGAGGTGGAACGGCATTAATCCAACAACTCTGCCGTGAGGGGAATGGCTGACGGAGTGCTTCCAGAGGGGACTAGACTACAACTCCCAGCAGCCCCAGCCCAGGCGCCTGCCACCAGTGTCATCAGGCTGCGCCAGGGCTGTACTTAACAACAGCTGGAGCCCCGGAGCGCGGGACGCGCGCGGGAGAAGCCCAGGCCAAGGGCGGGCCCGGCCTTGCCAGTCACTGGCCGGAAGAGGCAGGGCTGGGCAACCCCCTGAAAATTCTGCATCGGGCTCAAAGGTGTAGAACTGTTCCAAGATCGCAGACTGTTTGATCTATAAGGTGAGCCACGTCTTTTGGGCAGTTTGCATTGGAGCAGGGTTTTGAGCACTTCACAGAGTGAACATGGGTAGGCGTATCAATGTGGGGAACAAGGCGTCGATACCTGATGCTCCTTTCCCATCAGTTAAATCCACCTCAATGGATAAAATGCTGCAAAGAGCCATAGGTGTGGTGGCAACAGAGATAGAATTAACGGAGAGACGTCTTTCGCTAACACCCGATTTGGCGCCTATTGTGAACATCCAGTAAGGCTCGGACACTACCTCGGTGGCTGAGCGGGACCTTTCTTCTCTACAACTAGAACCCCTGCCACCTACTCCTCAAGAACGAATCTGTCGGATGGGTGCACGCCCAAAACTTACAAAAAATGCACTGCCCGCAAAATCCAAGGGTACAAGGAAAACTGGAGCACAAATCCCTACTAGCACAGTGGAGGCTGTAGTCCCATCACCGCCGATGGCTAGCAGCTCAGTCCCACCACTGTGGATCAAGGAAGCCCTGTTGGACCTTCAAGTCCACGTTAGGTTAATCATAAGGGAAGAACTGAAAGTCCTTGAGGATCGCCTGGCCAATATAACTAAAACAATGGACAAGTTGGTGGACATCTCTAGAGCAGTAAAAAGGACAGACCTGAATAACCCGAGCATGACCACTAATCTACCTATTACTGGCTCATCGGACATGGCCGATAGAATTCCTTCTAATATTGACACTGGTGCTACTGCCATTACTGTGGTGGGGCAAATAAGGGGAGTATCTACAACAAGTCTGTAGCGGATAGCAGGCGGCCACTAACGGTTAGAGCTTTACAGGTGGTGCCCGACTCCAATGGTAGTCCAAAGTGTGTAAGGGTAGCAGGGCAAGTGCCACACGGCTCGAATACAAAGAGTGCCCCTAAGGTGACCAACTTGGATAATGGTCCAGATCTTCCTTGTATCAACCTGCCCACTGCTTCCACCCCATATGTGATTATATTGGCAGGAGTACCAGAGCTAAAGCGGGAGTCAAGGGAATCCTTTTTTGATCTCAGGAATACATTTTTACACTGGTATAATACTAAAACCCGGTACCCAATAAGAGACCCAAATGAAATCCTGATGATACACATGGTGGTTTGGGTGGGCAAGAGGCCTAAAGATATCAAGGGGGACTGTGTGTTGGTTAATTTCAGAAACACATTGTGGTGGACTCCTTGTTAACCACAGCCCATTGGGTTGGAGGAAGTATAATCCCACACCCCCTTGGTAATTTTTACCCAACAAGTACCCTACGAAACACTAGGAGGGGTTATCTTCAGTCTTTTGGGGTTAGGCCAGTGCCCAAATTCAATTCTGCTCCTTCTCATCCTTGCCTTGCTCCACCAGTTTATATCATCCCAGAAGCAAATAGGTTTGACCCCTTAGACACAGTAGATTGACTCGAGCCTAATATCGTGTCAACTAGGGACGTAGCCTTAGATTCTAGAGTTGATAATTTGATAGGCTCCAGCTTAGTAATTGATTTGCTGCCACTGACAAGCTTGTATCCTGAAAACCAATCTGATAGCTATGGTTCCCAGGCTGACAAGGATAAGATTCAGGGGGAAACTGCACAAGCGTTTGCTCTGCGGGTTGTGTCATGGAATGTAGCCGGCTTACCCCCTAAAATGGATTGTCCTGAGTGGTTCCAATTTGTAGAACAATACGATGCTTGCATGTTCCAAGAAACTTGGGCTAGAACTAAAGTAGGAAGGATGGGTTATGCAGCATTTGAGAAATTGGCAATACACTCGGGAAAGGGAAGACCGTCTGGGGGTTTGTCTACCTGGGTGGGCACACATGTGGGCTGTGGAGCAAAAGAGCTGGAAACACACTCCCAGGATATTCTGTGTATGGTCCTTACATTCCCCAAGGAACGATCCATTGCTTTGATTAATGTTAATTCTCGCCTTGTGGCTAGGGGTTCTACATCAGCCACTCTGGACATTTTATTTGCATTACTTGCAAAGATCCCTCCTAAAACATGGATCATAATTGGTGCTTATTTGAATACCCAATTCGAACCCCTAAAGGTCTATCAGCAAACAATATGCATGATGAGGATCGCCCCTGGTCTATCCCCGAATCCACTCTCCCCCCCTATCAAAGCTTGGACCCCGTTGGCCCTACAAATCAATGCCCTATGCTTTAATTCCTCACTGCGAGCTTGTAATGGTCGCTTTACGACAGGTAATCCTTCAAATTATACATTCAATAGACTGGGATGTACCTCTATCATTGACTATAATTTAGTCGATACTAGCAGCTGGGGAAGAGTGTCTGAATTTAAAATCTGCCCCCGCAGTGACAGTGACCATAACGCCCATATATAGATTTTTTAGTAACACAGGGCAAAAAGCAAATAGACAATTCGAGGCAACCAGATACTGGCTTAGTCCAGGTAAATAGAGGGCGGAGGGTCCGCTGGGGTGACTTTATTACATCTCAAGTCAAACTAGCCAGTCTCTATCAGTCAATTATCCCCTTCCTCATCACTGCTGAGCAAATTGCCACTGAATCCAGTGCCATTGATTCCATCCAAGCTATTGGTGCAAATCATAAAAAATTATTTGATAATATGGCTCTTTTTTTACAATAGTTCCAAAGGAAGGAAGAGTGTCAAGCCTAAGCACCAATGGCTCAACAAAAATTGCCGCACTACCAGACTCAAACTAGTCCAAGCCATCAAGGATAATGTAAGGACAGACATTGTAGATGCAAGGGTATCCTATAGTAGGGAGGAAAAAAAGGCAAAGGCTTGTTAGGAAAATCAGAAATTGGAAGAGTTTGGAACCTCCCTTTCAGCCAGTGATCAAAGATCCTTTTGGAACTTGGTAAACAAAAGTTCCAGTCAAGATAAAACAGCAATAGAGCCTAATATCAGTGAGGAGGCTTGGATAGCCCATTTTAAACCTTTGTATGCCATAGCTGGAACTGGCCTTTATGCCACTGGTGGGAGATGCCAATTGGAACCAACGGGGATATCAGGATCCCAAATAGAGCCTGGTGAAGTAATTCTTGCCTTGGGGAGAATAGCTCCCCATAAAGCACCAGGGCTAGACATAACCCCGGGAGATCTTTTTCCGTAATGAAGTAACCATCTGGATGCCCTATTTGACCCAGCTCTTCAATGCTATAATGGAGGGCATGCCCACGCCATCCACTTGGGCTGGCGCCAAAATTATACCCATTTTCAAAAAGGGATCCCCTCTCCTTCCATCGAACTATCGTCTGATTAGCCTCCTGGATGTGACCCAAAAAATCTTTGCCCGTATTTTATTGGAGCGCTTACACACCTGGATGGAGGAATTTAACATCTTAACACCCCTCCAAGCAGGCTTTAGATCAAGGGTGTCGACAGTCGATCAGGTATTCAGATTTCAAATGATCTATTGGAAGACCGTCAGTATAGAGGGTGGCACTCTATACCTGATCTTTGTAGATCTGAAATCTGCATTCGACTTGGTTCCCAGGGACAAGTTGTGGTTGATCCTTTTGGAGATGGGGGTCCCGGAGTATCTTTGCCATATGATCGCACGTCTGCATGAGGGCAATTAGGCACAAATCAGACATGCTAAGCACGGCAATCTAACCTCCCTCATTCCAGTAGAACGTGGGGTTTGACAGGGTTACGTCCTTGCTCCAACCCTTTTTTCCTTATTTGTGAACGGGTTAATTGATGTCCTCAACAAAGGACTAAATATTGACGCCCCCATGTTGGCAGGGCATAGAGTACCGGACCTGATGTTTGCGGACGACACACTATTGCTCGCGAAGTCCCCCATGGAAATTCAGAGGACACTCGACAATTTCAGTGCCTTCTGCAAGCATCGGGGCCTGGAGATTAATCTCCAAAAGATTAAATACATGGTATTCAATGGAGGTAAAAGCTCACGTCAAAACCCTATTCTGAGGGATGAACCATTGGAAAGAGTTGTTGTTTTTGATTATCTTGGTATTACCTTGACTGAGAAAATGGACTGGAGAGCCCAGACCAGTAAGGCTAACTTGAAACTAGCCCAGATCTCGGGAGGCATACAATTTGTTTTTAGTAATGCTTCACGAAAACAGGCTCTACCGCCCATGGAAGTATACAGGGCACAGGCAAGAAGTGCTGCACTTTACAGTGCTGAAATTTGGGGCCATTACACACCATTAACCCTGGAACCCACAGAGAATAAGTTCATTAGACAGCTCTTTAGCCTCCCAATAAGCACACCCCTAATCCCATTAAGATTGGACTTGGGTGTCAGGTCCATCTGTGAGGAAGCAGCATTAAGACCCCTAACTTTCTCGTGACGCCTATGGAGTACCCCCGAGCTAGCCCCGTATAGAGATGAAATCACTGAGATACTGGGACTGAATGGGGTGGGTAAGATACCTTGGTTGAGACATCTGAAGAACTTATGTGTGGAGTTGGGACGGAGAACCTCTGGAGGGAACCCTTGATTGCATCACAATGTATTTCTAGGAAAGTCTTGGTTGAGTCTTACAGGGAACATAGGCTGTCCACTTTATTGAGTAATGGCTCGTTGGGTCGTTTGACTAGCGACTTTCTAACATTTAAAAGTTTTTATCAGACCAAGACTATCCTGGATAGTATACAACCAGTGTTAGCCAAAAAATTGTTCTTACAATTTAGATATGGGGTTCCTCCCATGCGCTCCTTTGTTAAAAAATGGGTGGGGCTCTGACATGATAGAATGTCCCGCCTGCGGCGAGGTGGAAAAAACTGAGGTGCATGTTCTTTTCCATTGCCACATCTATAGGACACCCAGGCGATGCTGGTTAGTCCAAGTATGCAAGAATATGGGCACTAGATATTTTAGTGAGGCTTTTAGGATACTCAAAACGGAGTTGCATCTCCCAATTGTTTATTCAGTCTCAAGTTTTTTATTTTCTATGTGGTGTATACGTAGGAAGTTCCTAGAGCCTGATCCTCGCTAGATTGGACCTAGTAATATTCCATTTGTCTATCTTTAGAAACAAAAGGAGTTTCCCTTATAATTAAATGGTTCATGACTGTACACACTCAATTGTAGGGCTAGCAAAAATTGCAGCTTTTTAGCCGTATTTTAACAATTTGCTTTAATTATATGTGTCTTGGGTTTTTGTTATGGTCGTCAAAACTATATAAACTTATTTGCATTTTGCACTTTATGATCGTTGTTTATGCGGTAGGGCGATCTAATGTCTAAAATTACTATCAATGTTTTTTATCTAATTTTTAATTAGGGTTTTAAAGTATTGTAATTTATTTGCGCTTTTATGGTCGATGTACCGAAATAAAGCTTTTGAATGGATACTAGTGGTATACTCATGCAAACATGCAGGCAGTAAGTATGCAGATATGGAATTACACAAGGTATGACATAGTTAGGGACTCATCTAGACACTACTGGTATCCTCAGGGAATCAAATATTGATGTATTCAACCATAAACCCATGTATTTATAAGATTTGCTGAGGAATATGTAGTCTTTGACAATATCAGTGATAGGTTTCCTACAATGGTACTCTCTGCATATTTACATGAGTGCATGAGTAGAGCCTGAGTGTTTCATCAGTGCACACTTGTGTCTTAGTATTTCAGTGACTACATGAGTTGTAAGTGGGTGTTTAGATGGTAGGTAGATAGGTTTTGCACAAATGTTATAATGATTAAATAGTTACGGCCTTGTAAATTTAGTGTCAACTTTTTAAAAAGTCTAGAAGAAGGAGAGATGCAGTAAAACATAAAGAATGAGTTGAAAGAGTAGTTGATAAGGCCTTTGCTTTGAAAAGGAAGCTTTTCTTTTTGATTCTGAATAGAATAAAGATGCTTGACAAAATAGTGTTGTGTATGAGGAGAGCAAGTCAGAAGAAAAGATTACTGAATAGAAGTAACTGTTGTATAGTTTTTAGTGGAGAATGGATAAATACTTCTTGTACAGAGCCTTTCTTTAATGAAGAAAGCTATCTCCAGCATAACAAATTAGTTCATGATATTGATTAAATAGGATGATGTTATGAAATGAAGAATGGTATGTTATGAAATGAATAATGGTAGTCCTATAGCAAAGTGGTAATTGTACCTAGAAATGTAGAAGACGTTATTGTAGAAGAGATACAAGGAAGGTGTAGTCAAGGTACTCTATACAAGTGGAATTGTAGTAGTGTTTCTTGAATTAGACAGAAATCTATTGATATATTAAGAAGATTCCTATGCATCTTTCCAAAGCGAAGCTTAAAACCCAAAATAAGTTATGCCACTCAAAAATGCAAACTTTAGGTAGGAGGCTCAATTATGTGAAAACGTCTGCTTAATGTTTAGGAGAAATGAATAAACCACTTTTGCATAGTAGTATGGCAGATGTTGAAAAGATTTGTGGTGATGTGCAGTTTTGTTACTTTGGCCATGAGCAGAATTCCCAGGAAAATGAAGAGTTGTTAAGAGGAAGAGTTGCACAACCACACACATATTTTACATTTGATAGCTTTAAAGAAGAGATTACAAAATGTAACATAGTGTTGTCTAAAAAAGTATGTTTGTATATGTTGTTGATTCACTTACTAGAAGATTTGAACACAGACTGTTGACTTATATTTAAAAAGTGAATAAGTAAATCATGATAACTGGCAAAAGCTCCTGTTGTATTTATTTGTAGAGGGACAGTTTGACTTGTCTATATGGCAAGTTATATGTAAGTACTATCACAATAAATTAGAAGATCTTAAAATGAACAAAAGATAGATATTAGATACCATTTTGTAAGATAACAAAATGCCTGCTAATGTAGAAAAGCTATGAAGGGCCAAAATAAAAAAATAAATCAACATTTGATAATCTTTGCAGCATTGCTAAGGGCCATAATTGACTTCTCTCCAGCACTCACTACAACTCCACAAATCATGCAATATGATGCCACGGGGGATAGTTGTGGAAAACTGCGGAGCCAACTCTTGACGTTGAGATTGGACTCAACAGCTGTTATACCAGCACTACAGTCCATGCAATACGTGGCCATTTTTGAAAACTCTGGAGCCATATCTGTTGAAGTAGTCTGCACCTCTAAAGGGATTTTGTGGCCGGGAATGGTTGCTGCTGCACTGATGTATATGGTCCTCCAGCTTCCTGCTGCTTGATCAGCAGTTGGAAACTTTTTCCATTATCATTTTTAAGATGATATAACATGAACATCGTCCCACATGAGTAAAAAAAAGTCTCCAGCCAAAATCTACCACCAGCTCACAATACATTTCTGGAAAAGAAGATTCAAAAAGGAGGAGTGGGTGTATACTTCCCATTCATTTTACTGAACAGTGTATTATCCAACGACATTCATTACTTTCCTCGTCATGTGATGTTTTCAGATTGTGCATTGCACTAGTTTGGCAACAGTTTTTAATTCCAAATGAATTTGGGTAACAATGGGTAGTTTCAAGGGTGTTTGGTAATTAAGTGCCATTTGTGAATTCAGATGTTGAGTTATTTTTCAAAGTGTTCATTTGGTAATGCGTCGTTAAAATACAGTTAACCCCTTCACTGCTAGGCATTTCCCCCCTCCGTGCTAAGCCTTTTTCGGCTATTTGGAGTAGTTCACACTTAGACCCCTTTTAAAGGTACCCAGGGTTTGTTGCTTCCCCTGGAAGGGTCCCAGAAGTTAGCAAAAAAACAGATACGTATTGGTATTTTGGGGGAACATGGGAAAAAGGGCTGCAGAAGAAAGCGTCTGGTTTTCCCCTGCAAATGGTATCAAAAAAGGGTTTGTGGTACTGAAATCACCTTCTTCCGAGCTTTCAGGACTGACTGACTTTTGCCAGAAACCCAAAATGTTTTACTCAGTTTTGGCATTTTACTGGGACATAGCTTATTTTAGCTATTTTTTGTGCTTTAAACGTCCTTCCAGTTACTGGTACAAATGGGTATGAATGCAATAATGGATCCTGGAAAGCTATACATTTCAGATCAGTAGACACCATTTGGAATTCAGCAAGGTGTAATTTGTGTAGATCCTTCAAGGTTTTGTTTTATAGAAACTAACAGTTGAAAATAGGAAAAATTGAAAATGAGTTTTATAAAACAGCCATTTGTTCCAAAGTTTTCACTTGTAACTTGTTCTAAGTATGACATACTTTTAAAAGCAATAAACGTTTACATCCGCCAGACCCTTCTGGTTGTGGGGATATATAGGATGTGTAGGTTCACCAAGAACCAGTGGGACCCAGACCCAATAACTGAGCAGCATCTTGCAATGGTTTTTTATCGTGTACCGGGAATATAGCAATTAATTTGGGAAAATGTAACCAGGGAAAAATCGGTATGAAAGACACCTATGTATTTCTGAAATGGAAACAAAATATATAGTTTAGAAACAGTAGCTATTTGCACATCTCCATAATTGTGGGTACCCATACTAGCATATGAATTATAGGACATTTTTCAAAGTGACTTCTTTTTTACACATTGTCTTACATTTGGAAGGCAGAAATGTAATAAGAGTTGTTCTACAATTGTGTGTTCCCCTAAGTCTCCTAATAAGAATGGTACATCGCTCGTGTGGATAGGCCTAGTGCCCGTGACAGCAAATGGACCAAAACACAACGTGGACACTCCACATTTTTTACAGGAAAAACAGACCCTTTTTTTTACAAAGTGCGTAGTTGGTGAATTTGAATCCTAGCTCAGCCGACATCTAGGGAAACATAGCAAACCTTTACATTTTTTATATCTAGACACCCAGAGGAATCTAGGATGGGGGAACTTGAATGGCTCTCAACAGGTTTTGTTACCCAGAATCCTTTGCAAACCTCAAACTTGGTCCAAACCCCCCACATTTTCCTCATATTTTTGTGCTGGAAAGTTCAGGAATCTGCATTAATGCACAAAATTCCTCCCACCTCACATTCCCCAAAGTCTTCTGAGAGAAATGGTACCTCACCTGTGTGGGTAGGCCTAGTGCCCGTGACACGAAATGGCCCAAAACGCAATGTGGACATCCCACATTGTGTACAGTGAAAACTGACCCTTTTTTTCAAAGTGCCTAGCTGTGGATTTTGAACCCTAGCTCTGCCGGAACCTAGGGAAACCTAGAAAACATGTACATTTTTTAAAACTAGACATCCAGGGGAATTCAGGATGGACTGACTTGTCTGGCTCGCAGCAGGTTATGGTACTCAGAATCCCTCTCAAACCTCAAACTTTGTAAAAAAAACACATTTTCCTCACATTTCTGGGATGGAAAGTTCTGGAATCTGCATGAATCCGCAACGTTTCACCCACCCCACATTCCCCAAAGTCTTCTGATAAAAATTGTACCTCTCTCATGTGTGTAGGCCTAGTGTCCATGACAGGAAATGGCCCAAAACACAACGGGGATACTCCACATTTTTACAGTGAAAACATCAAACAATATCAATAAATCAATACACTTGTAGAGCGCGCTACTCACCTGTGAGGGTCTCAAGGCCCTGTGGGGGTCAGGGCGGGAGTGCCGCTACTGCTCAAAGAGCCAAGTTTTGAGGTGTTTCCTAAATGTGAGGTGGTCCTGGATCAGTTGTAGGTGGGCGTAGAGGGAGTTCCACGTCTTGGCCGCCAGGTAGGAGAATGATCTTTCTCTGGCGGAGATTCTGCGAAACCGTTGGACGGTGGCGAGGGCGAGGCTGGCAGAGCGGAGTTTGCGTGTCGGAGTGTAGAACGTGAGGCGGTTGTTGAGGTATTCGGGACATATGTCATGGAGCGATTTGTGTGCGTGGGTGAGGAGCCTGAACGTGATCCTTTTGTTGACGGGGAGCCAGTGCAGGTGTCTCAGGTGGGCTGATATGTGGCTGTGGCGGGGGATGTCGAGGATGAGTCGTGCGGATGCGTTCTGTATGCGTTGGAGTCTTTTCTGTAGTTTGACTGTGGTTCCTGCGTATAGGGCGTTCCCGTAGTCTAGTCAGTTGGTGACGAGGGCCTGGGTGACCGTCTTTCTAGTTCCGGTAGGGATCCACCGAAAGATCTTACGGAGCATGCGCAGGGTGTTGAAGCATGAAGACGAGATGAGAAAACAGACCCTTTTTTTACAACGTGCATAGTTGTGGAATTTCAACCTTAGCTCAACCGGCACCTAGGGAAACATAGCAAACCTAAACATTTTTGAAAACTACACACACCGAGGTATCTAGGATGGGGTGACTTGAGTGGCTCTCAACAGGTTCCGTTACCCAGAATCCCCTGCAAACCTCAAACTTTGTCAAAAAACACATTTTGCTCATATTTCTGTGATGGAAAGTTCTGGAATCTTCGTGGATCAACAAACCTCCACACAACCCACATTTCCCAAAGTCTGCAGAGAAAAATGGTACCTCACTTGTGTGGGTAGGCCTAGTGCCCATAAGAGGAAATTGCCCAAAATGCAATGTGGACACACCACACATTTTTACAGTGAAAACTGACTTTTTTTTGCAAAGTGCCTAGCTGTAGATTTTAAACCCTAGCTCCGCCAACACCTAGGGAAACCTAGCAAACCTATACATTTTTCAACACTAGACACCCCGGGGAATCCAGGACGGGGTGACTTATCTGGCTCTCACCAGATTCTGTTGCCCAGAATCCCTTGCAAACCTCAAGCTTTGCAAAAAAAAGTAATTTTTGACATTTCTGTGATGGAAAGTTCTGGAATCTGTGTGGGTCCACAAACTTCTACCCACTCCACATTCTCCAAAGTCTACAGATAAAAATGGTACCTCACTCGTGTTGGTGGGTCAAGTCCCCGTGACAGGCAAGGGCCCTAAACGTATTGTGGAGAGAGACTTCAAAATTACCTATCATTAAACGACCTTAGTTTGCAGGGGGGGACCTAGGGTTTTGGTCCTGGGCTCAGCAGCCATCTAGCGAAACCTACCAAAATCACACCATTCTGAAAATTAGATGCCTTGGGAACTCCAGTGTCCCCTGCAACCTCAACATTTGCTGAAAAAATCTAAATGTTCTCACATTTTTGTGTGGGAAAGTTGTAGGATCACTGGGCTGACACAAATTTCCCACCACCTAGTGTTCCGCAGGCCTGGCAATAACAATTGCACCTCACTTGTGTGGGTAGGCATTGTAGCCACAGCAGGAAATGGCCCAAACCATACTGTTTAAGCTTCAAAATGATCTATCATAAAACAATCTGGTTTTGCTGGGTGTCACCTGGTTTCTTGACCCTGGACACATGGCCATCTAGGGAAACCTACAAAACCCACACATTTCTGGAAACTAGACTTCCTGGGAAGTCCAGTGAGGTATGGCTTGTATAGATCTCCCATCATTTTCCTACCCAGAATCCCCTGCAAACCTCAAATTTACCTGAAAAAAAATCACTTTTTCCACACATTTCTGTGTGTGATTACCGTACCGGCACAAATGTCCTATCTCTTAGCATTCCCATTGGTCTCCCAAGATATGTTCAGCAACTACACCAGCTGATGGATTGTGTGGACTGGCATTTGGCTACCAGTGTGTATAGTGACCTGCAGAAAGTCACTACTCACCGCTAAGCAAGTATCAGTCCACGCACACCTCCAGCCAAGCATCAGTTCACACACACTGCCAGCGAAGTACGAGTCCATTAACATTGCCAGCCAAGTACCAGTCCACGTACACCACAAGCCAAGTGCCAGTCCACGCACCCCGCCAGCCAAGTACCATTTTATGCATACAGCCAGCCAAGGGCCAGTTCACGCACAGCACCAGCCAAGCGCTAGTCCATCCACACCACCAGCCGAGTGCCAGTTCATGCACACAAGCACCATCCTACACACACCGCCATCACATTTAGGGTTTATAAAAAAAAGAAAACACAACCCATTTGTAAGTAGATACAAATCTACTAATGCAAAATCTGTAACTAAATACATTGCATTAATGCCAACTTTGAAACTGAACAAAAAATGTAAAACAATACAGACCAGATAGTTCACTTTACCACTCATAAATGCTCCCAAAAATGATTTAGCATGTAGTATATTCTA
This sequence comes from Lissotriton helveticus, assembly GCF_964261635.1. Taxonomy (NCBI): domain Eukaryota; kingdom Metazoa; phylum Chordata; class Amphibia; order Caudata; family Salamandridae; genus Lissotriton; species Lissotriton helveticus. Next base: position 215,097,043 of record NC_136060.1, on the reverse strand, counting down.
AAATAATCAAGCACACACAGCACAAGGTAAGACGTACACTTGGGGCAGTACATACGATTCTCCTTCCGCAGACCTTCTTCGCCATCAGACTCTACATCTCCTACTGGGAAAGTCTTTTGAGGGTGTCGGAGGAATGTGATGAGGAACGTGGCAATCTTTCAATCTAGCCACATTCCTGTTCCACTACAACAAGGCTGCCTATTACAGACTTCTGAAACTTAGTCATTGCTGACTCAGGACAACAATCCTTAAATACAACAAAAGCATAAAGGTTGCCAAGTGATTTTATTTGATTTGATTTTGCATTTTATACAGCGCAGTGTATGCCCTAAGGCGTCTTGGTGCTAAACCTAGTCTGGGAAGACTCACGTGCCAACTGATGCCCTATCGAATGAGTGGTTAGTTTTTAAATAGCCAGGTCTTGAGTTGGCCTCTAAATTTCATCAATGAGTCGCTGTTTTAATCTGTAAAGGTAGGGAGTTCCATATCTTAGCCGTCCCCACTAAGAATCACCTTCCCCCCCAACGCAACTGCTTGTACCTTGGTACTACCAATAGGTGGGATTGTCCTGATCTTAAATTTCTAGCTGGTACGTATTTCTTAAGGTGAGTTCTAAAAAAGAGGGGTCCTTTCCCCTGCAATGCCTTAAAGGCCAGACACTGTGATTTAAAAATGATTCTCTCATGCACCGGCAGCCAATGGAGCTCCTTTAGACGATCCTTTACTGGTTCAAATTTTGGGATGTCCAGGATCAACCTAGCTGCTGCATTCTTCATTCGCTGGAGTCTCAGTAGAAGTTGCTTTTGCAGACCAATGTATAGCGCATTTCCATAGTCCAACCTGGACATGGCTAACGCTGTTACCACTGTTTTTAGCGAGTCGATGAGTAAAAATGGGCGGACCTTTCTTATAACTTTAAGAATTCCCCAAAATGTGGATGTAAGTTTATTGATTTGACATTTAAAGGTCAGACTTTGGTCTAATATGACCCCTAAATTTCTTACCTCTGAGACTGGTAGTGGGCAGTCACCCAATTCCTCCGGCCACCAACTTGGGGACCAGAAGGGGGTGTGGTTACCCAGCAACAAGACTTCAGTCTTCTCACTGTTCAATTTAAGGCAGTTGTTCTGCATCCAGCTGTTAATCTGTAACATACAGTTATTAAAGCGTTCTGCCGTCTCCTCGACATTGTCTGACACCGAGATCACCACTTGCGTGTCATCCGCGTAAGATATGACCGAGAATCCACATTCTCGGATAATTTCTGCCAGTGAGGTTACATAAATATTAAAAAGGGTAAGGCTCATAGATGAGCCCTGGGGAACTCCGCATGGCAGATTAAAGGCTTTGGAAGTATACCCATCCATCTCCAACTTGAACGTCCTATTTTTTAGGAATGAAGTCATGACCTTAATGGCACTCCCCTGAGATCCTAAATCAGCCAATATTATAAACAAAATGTGGTGGTTGACCGTATCGAAGGCCGCCGATAGGTCTAATAAAATCCAGGCGGCCTTCTTACCCTCATCAAGAATTATTCTTAACTCTTCAGCAGCCATTACAAGTGCCGACTCAGTTCCATGACCCTCCCTGAAACCATACTGAGAGTGGTCTAGAAGTTTACCCTGAGCAATGAAGAACGTAATCTGTCCATTGATCAGTCTTTCCAGCACCTTGGCCCCAAAAGGGATCCTCGATATTGGCCTATAGCTCTTTGGTGCTGTTGGGTCTAAATTTGCCTTCTTTAGTAGTGGTCTAATTGAGGATGATTTCCATACCTCAGGATAAGTGCCTTCCTGGATAATTTCTGTGAAGACTTTCCTAAATTGCTCTCCAATAATCTCTGAATGAAGATGATTGATTTTTGGAGGACAGGGATCTGACGGAGCCCCTGACTTTGTGGATTTAATAGCTTGTATAACCTGTTCTTCTGATGGATGGAGAAAACAGAATGTTGGTACATTAAATAACTGGTTAAAGTGTGATGATGTTGTTATTCCTGTTTGTTTATTGGAATGTTCTCTAAAAGTGTTATAAACCTCTTCTACCTTATTGACAAAGAATTCTATCATGTTACAGAATTCAGGGTTTTCTATTCTTTGGGACATTTCTGGCAGTTTGGCAAGTTTTTTCACCGTGATGAAGAGCTCCTTGCTCGAGTTTTTTGACTCTGATATCTTTTGGGTGAAATAATTACTCTTTTCCCTTATGATCAACTTTTTATAATCTAGTAGACTCCTGGCATAATCTCCTTTCCCTACCACCGAATAGTCAACTCTCCAGGTTCTTTCCAGTTTTCTACATACTTTTTTCTGGGCTCTTAGACTGTCCGAAAACCATGGTTCAGATGGCTTCTTCCTTTTTGACCTTAGCCGTTTATTGGGAACATTGATGTCCACCGCATCTTTGATCTATAGATTTACGGTATTGACCATGTTATTGGTGTCACATGCTAGGGCAGGTTTAGTTATGTTCAATTGGGATCTAAATTCTATATGATTTATTTTACTCCAATCCTGATATCTGACTTCACCCTGACTGGCTAATACTGTTGTTAATACATGAGCCTCTGATATCTTAAATACAATTGCTTTATGGTCAGTCCAGGTCACTGGGATGACTTCCTGTACATTTAATTTGTTGTTAGACGTAAATATTCCGTCTAATGTATGTCCTGCTTTATGCGTGCTTTGGTTGACCAACTGTTTTAAGGAGAAACTGGACATTCCTTCAATGAAGGTGGCTGTGTTCGTGTCTTCTAGCTTTTCCAAATGATTGTTAAAGTCCCCAAGGACTGTGTAGTCTGTACTGTTTACACTGTCCTCCAGGAAAGGACTAATATTTTCCAATAGTGAGGATTGGGCTTTAGGCGGGCAGTATACTAAAAGCCCTCTAAAGGTATAGTTATTATTAATTTTTATTGAGAAAGGCAGTGTTTCACACTCGTGCAAACCTTTACTCTGCCCCCAATTATTTTCATACCATCTCTAGCGATGATTGCGAGTCCTCCTCCTCTTTTATTCCTTCTGTCTACCCTAATCATTTTGTACTGAGACGGAAGTGCCGAAAGAAAGTCCGGCTCTGAATTTGCATCTGCCCAAGTCTCCGTTATAAAGGCAATGTCGACTTGCAGGGTCTCTATCAGTTCCGCTGCCTCAACCCCATGCTTCACAAGTGAATGTGCGTTAATTAGTAATGCTTTGGCCCCCTCCCTCCCCTTCCCCTTCCCAACCTGTTTATTGCTTTTACTATCTGAGTTACAAATGCTCGGTAGTTTGTAGCTGAATTCAAGCTTGCAGTACTCGCAGGCTTTAGGCTCTGACCTTAAATCCGGGAATCTATGTCTACACCTCCCGACTCCCATTCCCAGCGTCAGCAACTCCTCCCGGGCATACACTTTTGTGATCTGTGTGTTTATTGGGAAAATGACAGAGGATAGGGCGCCTGGCGCGAGTCCGGCACGGACGGGCGCAGACAGGCTTGCCTTAGGCGCGCCTTTGGCGCGCCCGCTGAGCGCATCCGCTGTGCGGTCGATTGCCATTTTTTATCCCCCCGCCTGGACGACTAGAGCGCTCACCCGACTCCACCCAAAATGGCGGTGCCACGGCTGAGAGCGTCCCCTGACTGTAGAAAGCCCTTCGAGGCGTCCACACAATGTAAGATCGGTAATTGCAGTTACTACTAATCTTAAAATTCTAGCAAAGAGTTATTTTTAAAAACATCAAAGTAGTTCATTTAAAAAATAAGATTCACAATTAATTATCCAGTTTTAAACAATCACTCGCAATATTGGTAGCACTTCGTCTTCCTGCCTGATCTCTCCCGGCTCACGCCTCAGGAGGATTAACAGACCAGTGGAAAGGATGGATAGTCAACTTCTTATACCAAATGTAAGCCTTACAAAGAGCAGTGTGAGGTTCCAACCTCTGATCTACTCTATCAACACCACCTATGTGCCTATTATAGTCTGAAATGCACACAGGTTTGCACACGTCAGCAACCTTACCCTAAACAGTCACAGGTGAAGTGCTTTCATCATGGATGGTAGTCAGCATGTAGACATCTCTCCTGTCTGCAAAACTTCACAGCTAGAATTTCCTCGCTACACAACATACTGCCCCCGCACAAACATTTGACAAACAAGTTCTTTTGAGAAATCTTTACAGTTAAAGTGGATTGTGCCACAAGCAACAGGGCCCAATTCCCAACAGCACACCAGTGTAGAAGTTATCTACATATAAATAGTGACCTTTCTTTAAAAGTCCTCTACCAAGTTCCCACACAATTTTCTCAGTCACTCCAAAAGTGGACAGACAACCAGGGGGTTAATCCTGGAATCCCTACGGGTGTACACTATGAAATTAGAGACATATCCAGTCCTACAGTCACACAGCATATACATCTTCATTCCATAGCTTTCCGCCTTGCTAGCAATGTATTGCCTAAAAACCAAGCAGCCCTTGAACAAGACTAAAGACTCATCCACAGCTATTTCTTTCCATGGAGCATTGATCTTAGAAAATCTATCTACAAAGTGACCAATGACAGGCCGAATCTGTAAAAGACGGTCACAATCGGGGTGATCTTGTGGCAACGCTAAATCATCATCAACACAAAATGCAGCATCTGAAGCAGAAGCAAATACTGTTCATGACTCATGACTGCCGGAAATATAGCTGTTGCCATCAAGGGACTAGTAGACCCATATGAAGACCTTGACGGCTTCCTTAGCAAGCCAATCAAAAATGTTAAACTCAAGAACTTGTTCATCTCTTCCAGATTTGTGGGATTCCACCAGATAGCTCTGGAGTGGGGCCTAGGACTGGCACTGTTGTCAATCAAAAACAAGCCGATCGGCCCCCGGGGGGGGAAGTAAAAAACATAAACAAAAGGTTACCCCCTTGGAAGCGACCCTTGCCCAAGTGGTCACTTCCATTACACACAAAACAAAATCCCTTGTGCCTAGTGGTGTTGAAAGGCCCAAAAAACTGGACGATCAGCCCCCGGGGCAGAAAAAACACGCACTTAAATTGACCTCCTTGGTGGCGACCCTTGCCGAAGGGGTTGCTTCCAGTACTCAAAAAGAAAATCCCTGGTACCAAGTGGGGTTTTCTGCCCCACCCACCTCCCTGGTAGCAGAAAGGCCCAAAAAATGGTCTGTTCTGCCCCCTCGGAAGCAACCCTTGCCGAAGGGGTTGCTTCCATTACAGTTAAATAAATTGCTGTGCCTAGTGAGTTTCTTTTCTGCCAGGCAGAAAGGCCAAACAAATGGGTTGATTTGGCCCCAGTTAGAGAGGGGGCAGAAAAAACATGCTAAAAATTCAGCCCCTTTGGAAGTGACCCCTGTAGCAAGGGGTCACTTCCATTAAACTGAAAACAAATCCCTGGTGCCTAGTGGGGGCATTTTGGCTGCACGATGGCGACGCTGTGCTCAATCGTGAAGAAGAAATGCCCTGCAAAGAGACTTCAGGGGAGAGGAAAAACTCTTTCCTCACCCCGATGCCTTGATGCACAGGGAAAGGCCCCTGGGAACAGGAATCACCTACCTGGTCCTCCGGACGCCTGGAAACAAATGGCTTCCAGCACATCCGGGGATTCCTGATGATGTCGGCATGCACTGACGTCATGGCATTGCCACAGGGGGCATCAGGGATGGCAGTGGAAACTCTTCCACTACCATGCCCCCTTCGTGGGAAGTTGATGGGCTGCCCATGGGGGGAGTGCCAGCGCTTCCCCAATGGTAGGGTGCCATGAAAGAGTGGTTCCATCATGAGCACATGCCCACCTTGGCTCCTGATGGAACCGCTCCGTCATGAGCATGGAAGGGGTTAAACCAAATTGTTACTAAAGAGCTAGACTCAAACTCTGTGTAAAATATGTCTACATATATATGTGTTTCACATTTTGATTTGTATTCATGACTACTGATGTCTGGTGTTGCTGCGAAGAAGGAAAATGCATTTTTAATTTAGTTATTTAGACAAATGAATACAAAGGGAAATGTTAAATCAGTATCTTAATACATAGCTACACTAAAACCTTATGTAAAATATGTCCATACATGTGTTTTAAACTTTGTTAAAACACACGGTAGTCGCTGTCTGTCCTTGGCAAAGGCACTCATAGAATCATACAGGCACTACCTGTGCAATCATCAAGGATGTTTTTTCACCACCTCTGCAAACACACCTCCTGGCATAGTACTAGTTGGGAGATGAAGTCTCCTAGGCTATTGAGGGGATTTGGGGGCCAAGTAACCCTCTTGCTACCTAAAGCAAGTTCCACACAGTCATGTTGCTAACAGGTTGCCAACACCCTTTCTTCATCACGCTGCAAACACATCTCCTGGTATACTACTGGTTGGGGTTTAACGTTGTCTAGGATGCTAAAGGATCTTAAGGACCATGATGCCCTCCTGATACATTCTATAACTTTTACTCAGCTGGATTTCTGAGAGCTGGTCAGAGGCCGACCCGCTTTCCACACAATTCTGTAAAGACAATTGCTACTTAAATAGCCATGGAAAATCAGAGGTTACATGTAAGCTATAGTTAGGAGTTAGCATTTAAAAAACCTTAGAAATTCACAGGAAAAACCAAAGGTTACAGGGCCCTTATAGTTAGGAAATGGGATTAAAAAATAAAAATCTGTATTTGTAAAGCACAAACTACTCATCCTTACGGGTCTCAAGGCACTGTGGGCTCTCATGGAAATTAAGTGAGCTATTACCCAGGGTCACATGGTGCTGACGTTAGCTGCCGCCGGAGCCAGGGATTGGACCGTGAAACCTGTGCTCCCTAGTCAACTGCCCTGGCCGCTGCACCACACCTCTTCAATAAAACCATATATATTCGCTATTTCATTTGTACAAAACCAGAGAAATGCAGCAGTTATAGTTAGCTAAGTTAACTAGAACTAGCACCCCCGCAATGCACTGCTGATGACCTCACAAATTACATATCTCATGACAATTTGATTTGATTTGTAATTTGTAAAGCGCATCAAGGCATCAAGGCGCTAGCGACCGACCGTCCAGAAGAAGGTTAAAGAGAAAATTAGCCTGGATATATGCTAGGCCGAGAAAAGCCAGGTCTTAAGAGCTTTTCTGAATGGTAAAAGAAGTGGAATAGACCTAAGGGCGAGAGGAAGGGAGTTTCAAAGTTTGCTATCTGCCACGAGAATGCGCTGACCCCCATTTCCTCTTTTTGGTTCTTGGTACCAGCAGTAGCAACTGTAGCGAAGATCGAAGGGGTCTACAGTGGGAGTGCCAACTGAACATTGTTTTTAACCTGGATGGGTAGGGAAAATACAGTGATATATGTACCATGTAGAGTGACTTGAAACAAATACTTTTTCTATGGGGAGCCAGTGCAGGGATTCTAGTCCCTTTCTGGCTGATTGTCTCCTGGGAATGTCCAGAACAAGTTCTGCCAGTGCATTCTGCAGCACCTAAAGTTTGTACTGCTTACTCTTATTAGCGGCCAGGTATAATGAGTTGTGGTTATCAAGTCTGGACATTACCAAGGCCAGAGCTAACTGTATTCATGCTGGTTGTTGGATAAGAGGGAAGATTTTTTTTAGCATCCTTATGAGCAAGGTGCACGTAGAGATGGTATGGTTCATTTGAGCATTAAAGTAAAGTTCAATATCCATCAGAACTCTAAGGTACTTAGCCTTTTTGGTCGGGACAGGACAGCACCCTAAAAATTGAGGCAACATTTGCTGTTCCACTTTGAAGTCCCTGAACTGAATATCATCACTTCTGTTTTCTCCCTATTAGGTTTCAAGAAGTTAGCAGACATCCATTCTGCCACTTTTGTCATGCACCCAAGAATGTTTTCTGACGTTGAGCATGAACCTTTGGGGATAGTAACCATGATCTGTGTGTCATCGACATATAATTCTACCTCCAGTCCAAATGAGTAAATCAAGGTTGCTTTGGGTGCCACATATAGATTAAAAGAGTGGGGCTCAGAAAAGTTCCCCGTGGAACTCCACAAGGTTGAACAGAGGAATACGAGTAAACATACTTTAGTTTCACCCTTTGGGATCTACCTGTCAGGAATGAGGACAGGAGGACTAGTGCTTGATGACAAACACGAAGACTCTGGAGTCTGTCTTGCAGCAAAATAGGTGAGATGGTATCAAATGCTGCTGGAAACAAAGATATGGAACAATAATTCTTACAATCCCCTGGATCTAGGTTAGGTTTTTATTGGCACAGCCTAATCGTGGCTTGTTTCCAACTATACGGATAGATTCCGGATATAATCACATTATTCATGATTTTACAAAGGGGTTCTGCTATGGTGATAGCTGTCATATGGAGAACTGCTGCTGGACAAGCCTCCATGGGTGATCCTGCATCTGTTCTCAGGAGATATTTTGCAACAAGTAGGGCGAGAGATCAGAGAATTTTGAGAGACCTCTATTTTTGCTTCAAGGGTCCAAAGGCGCCCCATCGGTAAGCCTGCTGAATACTGGTGAAGTAGTAGACAACCTTGGGTTTGGATCAAAGCCTGTGTAAATATCCATGATTTTAGAGTGAAATAAAGTGGCCTGTTGGTCGCAGAATGCTTTTGAGATCTCAGGTTCTACTATAAGTTAAGAGGTCAAAAGCTGTTGTACTAGCTTGAATAACTCTTTATGTGGAAGATGAGTTTTCAATTTTATATGTACAGTATTTGGATTTCTCTTCTACCAGTACAAGCTTGTATTCCTTAATGCTCAATATATAGCGTTCTTTCTCATTCCTCTAGGATTGTTCTCTAGGCTCTCTCTGAGCAATGGCAGGCTTATTTTTACAGTCAGAGTCTGTCATTATACCAAGAGGACGAAGGACAACATTTTTTTGCGGGCATGTAGCTTCAAAGGGGCCAGTTTATTTGCTGTAGATTCCAACCACATCACAAAGGCTTCCACCCCAAAATCAGGATTCTCATGGATTATGTAGGGAGTAGTATTTAGACTGTTGATCAGAGTCTCAACAGAGACTCCTTTTCAGCTTCTAGATCTGTTTGGGGGGAGAGGGTTTCTGTGGTCAGCAGCTATTGATGGGGGGAGAAATCAAAAGACACTGCACTGTGATTGGACCAACAAATAGGTATGATATTTTGATAGGTGTTTCTTACATCATTGGGGAAGATTCCGTCCAGTGTGTGTCCTACCTTGTGAGCTGGAGCCCTTACTAATTGATTCAGACCAATGCTAGAGAGCATCTTTAAAAGAGCATTAGAACCTTGGGTGTCCCGCTTCTCTAGGTGGAAATTAAAGTCCCCCATGATAGTAAGCCATTTCTCAGCTATAATTGATTCTAGCAGCTATTTTAGTTCTGAAAGGAACGGCGGTCTAGGTCCTTGGGGTCTGTAAATCAGTAGCCCTCGAAGTGCTCAGGAGGCTGAAAGAATGAGTTTAAAGTGAGTGGTGTCACAGGTGTGGAGATTCAGCCCTGACTTATTGAGGCATTTAAATTGTGTCTTAACCCGTTGCGTGCTCCTGTCGGCCAATGGCCGATGGGAGCACTACCTCCCTGTGCTGCGAACTGCCAGTGGCCATCGCAGCACCGCCCACCTTTTAGAATGCCCACACCATGGCAGAATTGCCGCCGCGGTTAAGGCGTTAAAGACAATCGCCAACCCCCCATGCGTCCCGCCCTATCTACCCTTTGTATAGAGTAGTTATCCGGGATAGCTTCAATTCGGTTGGGTCCTGAGACTATATAACCCAAGTTTCAGTGATAAAGGCCCAATCAGGTTCCAACTCCTCTATGAATGTCTCAGCTTCCACTCGGTGTTTAATTTAATAAGGTAGCAAGCATTTAGCAATATCCCCTTGTACCTATGTGTTTTTCCTATGATGGTGGTGGTCAAAAAGTTTTCAGATTTGTCAGCTCTAAGACTAATAGATGGACTTAAACAGAGGGGCAATGAGTAACCGCACAAAGTGCAAGAGTGTGGTGAGTATTCATGCCCACTCTGAGAGGGGAAGATAACAGATGTACAATAACGATAACTCTCACCTTTTCTAATCTCTAATAATGTTTCTGCAGAGTAGGAGGTAGTGTTGGAATCCTCTGTATTAAACTTGGTCAGTGACATCACTCATGACATCATCCAGAGAATCTCTGATGCAGCCACTCATACCCTCATGTACCTTTCATGCACCTACTCCAACTTTCATACTGCCATTCCAAAAACCATTGAGACACCTATACCAGTACTTACATACCACTGCACTGATTCATAGGTCTACCAACACATCTATTCACTCACCCATACAGTCACTCATACACCCACTCAATCACTAATAAAGCCACTGACATATCCACTCTTACACCCATAGAGACTCTCACACACTGTCAGACACTCATAGAGCTACTCACACACCTATTCACTCACCCATAGAGTCAATCACACAGCCAATTACTCACCTATACTGCTATACAACTCTATTAGTGAGTGAGTTGGTATATGAGTGACTGTACGGGTGACTCAGTCAGTGGATGTGTGTATACCTATGAATCAGTGAGTGTGTATATAAGTACTTGTATGGGTATGTCAATAGTATTGATTATGGTAATGGTAGTGTGGAAGTTGGAGTGGGCGTATGAAAAGGTTATATTGGCGTTTGAGTAGGTGCATCAGAGATTCAGGTATGTCATTTGAGATGGCATCAATGATGTCATCCCATCCCAGCGCCTCCCGCAGCGCAGGATATCAAAACTTGCCTTTGCTTTGCCTTGACGGAGGGAACTGTACTGAGGGCTGGTAGCTACATCCTTGGACTGCGGAGGAGGCTCTGCACCCATGACTAAACTACATCTGCGCCGGACACTCACGGGGCTAACCTGAGTTTGGAGAGACTACATCTCCCAGGTCCCCCTGCATCGGTGCGCACCATTAACGTCATGCTCAAGCGCCCGAAGGCGCTAAAATCATCCCAGAGCATCCCGCAGCGCAGGATCTCAAAACTTGCCTTTGCTTTGCCATGATGGCGGGAACTGTACCGAGGGCTGGTAGCTACATCCTTGGACCGCGGAGGAGGCTCTGCACCCACGACTAAACTACATCTGCGCCGGACACTCGCGAAGTTATACTGGGTTTGGAGAGACTACATCTCCCAGGTCCCCCTGCGGCGGCGCGCACCAGTAACGTCATCCCCAAGCCCCCGGGGCGCTAAAATCATCCCAGCGCCTTCTGCAGCACGGGACGAACGCGACGGACCAAGGGCGCGCCCGTCAAAGGCCGGAGGAGGTCGGGCAGGGCCAGGACTCTTGGCTTTATCCTGTTTTAATGGAACTGCTTAAACACCTGTAACTCTGGTAATTATCGTGATTTCTAGCAAATTATGCTTTTTTGTTTTTTGTTCCCAGTCCCCAGATATCTGGGACACGTATAACTCTTGTCATTGTCAAGTAGACCCAGAGGGGACATCCGGGGCACTTGCAGGAAAAGCCTAGGGGTAAATTTGAATCAACTTGTATAAAAGGCTGTGTATTTGTGCTTCTATTTTCCTTGAAGAGTAGAGATAGATTATTAGGTTGGGTACCTGAATAGTTATATAGTTGCACTCTCCATTCAAGACAGCATAGAAGATCTAGCTCCGCACTATCGATCAAGGAGTGGCTGTCACATATAGGTTATCCAAAATGGGGAAAAGAAAATTGCACACTAGTCCTCCTGGTACAAAAACGTCCAAGGTTAATGAATCCAGCACATCCCTAATGAAGTATCTGACGGGGGCAGTGGGAGCGTGAGAGAAACAAATCTCTAATGTAGAGGAGAAGCTGAACAAAGAGTCATCGGGCCTGACCGGCATTAGTATAAATGACTCTCCTTGCCACTAATCAAATGGCGAAGTTGTTATTACTATACCAAATGAATCTGTAGCCGAATTGCAAAACGGGTGTGTTCAGAGGGGTTGTGATGAGATCTCTGTAAACAATCTGGAGGGGGCAGAATTACCCTCCCACAAAAGAGTATGTGTACCAAATAAATCAGCCCTTACTGCATTACCCCCACAGATCCATGAAGTTCCGCTAACACCTAAAAACTCAAAGGCTAAATGCAGAGCCTCAACAGGAAAGGAGGGTTCAGCTAAAAAGGCAGTTAGAAATAGAACAAAAACGTGTCCAAAACCTAGTAGCAATCAATGTATAAATAAAGGCCAAAAGAATCCAAAACTGGGCTACATCGTGAAATCTATTGCCGACCTAACTCTGGGGCCAATAAGGATTGCGGTGAATCCGCATCCTCCGGGCCGCTTGGGTGCCTTCAAAGACCCCCCGCCAGATTAGGATGGCTGGGGGGTCATCGGAGGACGGGAAGATCGTCCGCCACTTTTCCGCTGCGGTCACCTTCCGACCGTGGCGGAAAAGCTCTAATATGGTGGCGGTGTCTATCAGACACCGCAAGCCATATTAGGATGCGTGTTCAGACATGCTTTTCCGCGGCGGTTTTTCCGCCGTGGAAAAGCATGTGGTCCTTTGCATCTGGGGGCCCGCAGGGGCCCCCAGAGTGAAGGGGTGGGTGCACATGGGGGGTACTATGGTACCCTCCTGCAGTTGCATGCACAAAGCGGCAGGCACTGCGCGGTGACTGCCGCTTTGTGCATGTAACTGTAAAACATGCATTTTTAACCTTGCGGCGGGTGCTGCTTCAAGCAGCACCTGCCGCAAGGTTAAAGATACGGGATGTGACAGCCAGTGTGGCAGTCACATCCTAATTGCACCGGAGGGACCGCCGCTGCCCCTGCGGACGGTCCCTCCAACCCCGCTAGTCCCGCTCTGGATCATCGGGGTCCGGTTCAAGGGTGTCGCAGGTATACTGAGGGTGCCTAGCGTCGAGGGCGTAAGTGATTGCTGGAGCTTTGATGGATCGCATTCTGGCGTCATGACGCTAAGCTAAGTACCATCTTATTTATTTCCTGACTCGTGTTCCTTTCTTTTTTTGTTTCTCAAGGGTGTGCCAATTACGCTACCACCCCCCTCCCGTGACCCATGGTGTACCATGAACACACCATATAAGTGAGACATTTTAACCTTGATTTTATTAGTGACAGGATGACAGCCTTTTAGGTCCATTGATCTTTCATAGAAACATTTGTTTCTTTTTAACCCACTGCCATAATATATTTTTCATTCCACGTGTAGCTCACCACACTTCCCAGTAACTAGTGGTTAGTTGCCCAGGGACTGAGGTTGGTGTTAATGATACAGTTATGGCACCACCACTGTCCACCCACAACGAATGGAGCACCATAGACTCATTCATGGAAATAAGACCGACCACTAACTGTTTGTTTTGTCTTAAATGTATGTCTATGTCCTTTTTCCACAGGTGCCGAAGCCTCCTAAACCAGGAGTAACTGGAAGAGAATTCTCTTCCTTTTTGTGCACTTTTTTCACTATTTTCACTTCTCACGTCCCTAGGTAAGGGTGGGCCTTAGCATACCCATACCGCCAGGGTTTAACACACCTTTTTGTCCTGATGAATGCCTGGTAACCTTACACCGTTTCAAAGGCAGAAACGTGTTGACTGACTAAAGTTTGGAAACAACCACACAATTAATTGTGGACTATCTTCCAACACATAATTTTAATTATATGTCCTAAGTGATCTGGTAATAAACTATTTTTTGGATACACTCAAGACATCTTTTTAATCCCCTCACTACCAAGTAATTTAGTATCACTGCACGCCCTAATTCACACAAACCTGCTCCGCAGTAACTCTGGTGTTGAAGCACACTAAAGAGGCACTCGGCCTCTTTAGTGGGGCCCAATGATGAAGCATGTCACCACTAGGTGGTGAGTGAGGGCTTTCCTAACTGATCCAAGTGAGTTCAGTTCCTGTTCTTTTGCTCCTGTTTTGTGGTCTCTCAGACTCCAGAGTACACTTTTTTTTTGTTTAAACATACGGCAGTGCAGGAACACAATGTACAATTGCATAAATCCACATATTCCGATTCAATAATAGTTGGAAGACATGTGAGCAGCGACCCGATCCCTGGGGATATCAGAAAGGATGAATCTGGGCTAGGGAGGGTTGCTGTATGTGGAATCCATTTTATGTTCGTCCAGGGGCGGTTGAGGGTAGTCTACTGGAATATATCTTGGCTCCAATCTTAGATCAATAACCCTATTTGGGGAGACTTTATTAGGAACTTTGATATCATGTGTCTGCAGGAGACCTGGACATTGGAGAAATACATCTTGATGGCTTTAGAACGTTCCATGTTCCAGCAGGTCGCTCGAGTCGTGGGAGGCATAAAGGAGGGATTTGTGTGTATATTACTAATCTTTTGGGGACTGTGTGGATAAAAACGATAACATCGTCAAGCTATTACCAAATTGTTGTCATCAAAGTATCTCCACTGGTTGAACTAGTGATTATTAATATGAATAACAACCTGGATAAGGGTTCCGTTACTGATATGTCACATGAACTTAATGAGGATCTCAAGAGATTAAGTGACACATCAGGGAAGGACTCCATCATTATATGGGGTGGGGATTTTAATAACAACATATGCTCACTGTCCTCCTGTGGGTTCGGGGATCTGGAGGATGAGGACCTGGACCAACGGGCCCATTTTACACACTCAAACTGGGGGAACAGCATAAATGAAGTTATTGCAACACATAACCTAGGATTTGAAAATATGCTGTGTTCTCCACCTGTCGAATTTAGTCCCACGTGTGTAGGTGGAGGCCATAGCATCTTGATGGACTTTATTATTCTTTCAAATTGTTATGCAACATGGGCAGCGGAATTTGTTACACACACAATTGGGATTAGTGACCATCTCCCGCTTAGTATTAATATCATATTCCACCATAAAAGGCCAAGCTCCCTGATTGAGACTTTAGCCTGGACTCAATGGAGCGTACCGGAATGTCAGAATGGCTACTCATTACGTTGGGCTGAGAGTGACCCAGTGGCCACCAATTTAAAAATAATGACTCAGGCAAAAATTACAATATTTAAGTGCCTGCAGGAAGAGTCATCGTACATAGATATATTGGGTTCCTTTTCCTGAATTACTAGCGTAATGAAAAAACCTCTGAATTGTCCATGCAGAGAGTTCAAACCCGTTAAAAATGGGTGGTTCAATACTAACTGTTCCAAAGCTTACTCCCTTTTAAAAACAGCCCTACAAAGAACCCTGAGAGTTTGCGAGGAGGTTAGGATGCAAGAGGGAAATAAAGGAACAGGCCTGGACTAGCCTATATGAAGCCACGCTAAGGAGGGACTTCTCCCTTTTTTGGGGAGCTGTTGAAGCACCATTTTTTAGGACGGGGACGGTGCAAGAATTGAGGTGGCTATCACTGAAGACTCATGGATTGATTTCTTTTCAGAGGTGTACAATCCAGGGGGAAAAGATAAAATAGTAGCTACGGAGCATGACCCGCAGCAGGAGCTAGCAAAATGTTTACCAATTGATATCCATATTACAAACAAAGAAGTACTTTCAGCCATAAAAAATAGTAAAGGAGGCAAAGCGCCGGGCCCGGACGGGACCCCGATCGATTTATACAAATACTCGATCGAGCTTTGGTCCCCACAACCAGTGTCCTTGAAGCCAGCTGTGAGAAGGGTTTTATTAAATCCTGGTCTGGGTCTATAATCATCCCCATTTTAAAAAAAGGGGATTGGGAAAATCCCGCATGCCAATGCCCCATATCCTTGCTTGATTCATTGATGAAAGTCGCAGGCAGGGTTATCCTGAATCGCCTTCAACAATGGGTGGAAGACAATAATGTCCTAAGGCCAGTGCAATATGGATTTAGGGAGGGGCGGGACACTGTAGAGCAGGTGTTAAATTTCTACATTTTACATGGGAAATATACCCAGGCCAAGCGAGGTAAATTGTTCGAGGTTTTTGTCGGTTTAACCGCGGCATTTGACTGCGCAGTTCACAGCTGGCTATGGCAGATTTTAGCAGACTTAAAGGTAGAGCAAGCACTTATATTATGCGGGGTCTACTGCTAAGGTGAGGTTCGGTTTAAAAGGAGAATGTACCAAGCCCTTTCACGTAAGAAAATGAGTTAGACAAGGCTGCATCCTTGCCCCGTTCCTATTCACTTCATACACTAATGACTTGGAAACGGAACTGGTGGCCAGAGTAAGAGATTCCCCGCAGGTTAAAAATAATCAGATTGTCTCGCTCTTATACGCTGATGACGCCGTTTTAATGGCGAGAACCCAACTTGGTCTTCAGACGGCACTAAATACCTACATAGATTTTATGGATAACCGGGGACTGAAACTTAACGTTAAAACAACCTTTGTTATGTCCTGCAGTGGTGGCAAAAATAGATCTTGTCCCCCGGTTGCTGGGAGTGAGAAAATCGCACCCACAAAAATATTCTCTTACCTAGGTATCCTTCTAGAGGAATCAGGATCCTGGGGACCAACTATAAAAATCAGGGCACTCCTGTTTAACCCCTTCTGCGCTAATGACAAAGCCAGCTTGTCATGGGCGTTACCTGCGCTACGCGGATGACTAGCTGGCTTTGTCATAAACAAGCCATTTTTGAAATTCCAGCCCACAGCGGGAATTCCCGGTAGCGCGGAAGCGGTTAAAAGATCAACAGCGGCAGTAATGATTTTCACCAAAAAGATGGGTAAAAGGCCTCAGGAAATCTTATTAAAAATGTATCAGGCTAAGTGCATCAGTATAGCTATATATGGAGCAGGCGTCTGGGGGGTTCATGATGCAGCACCTATTCAAAGGGTAGAGAATGCGTTTTTGAGATTCATTTTAGCTATTCCTCAAAGTACATCTGTTTTTAACTGTCACAGCAAATTACGGATTCGCTATATTAGTGATGTAATTAACTTGCAACCCTTACTGTTGTGGCACAGAGCTTGGACCTCACCTGATGTAGTTTTAAATCGAGAAATAATTAAAGATTCTATGGGCTTAGACCAGGCCACAAAGATCCCATGGTTGAACTACATTTGTAACCTCACTAAAGATATGGTGAGGCCCGAGTTTTACAATAATCCAGACTCCTTAAATTCTATATCTAGGAAAGAGTTAAAGGCACTCTTTTGGTATCACATTGATACCCTAAGATTAGGAGTGGAGTTAAACAAGAAAACTGTAGTTCAACATCAGCTCACCCTGGGCTCAACCAAAATCCAACCTTATTTGGTCTGGTGTCAAGAGGTGTATGATAGATACATCTTGACCAGATTTAGATTTTATTTTTTATTTCGTTTGATTACTTTTCCTAAAACTAATGATTGGTCCAGAAAGCTCTGTAAATGTCCGTGCGATAACCGATCGGATCAATCTACATTGCACGTGATTTTCTTCTGTAAATTTTACTCTTCAGAAAGGGCTAAATGGATTAAACCCTTTTTAAAGCAGGGTTTATGGCGTCAATGTCGACCGGCTCTAGTATATTTACAATTACTAAACGATATGTATTGTGTTGCTATAATGACTGTTTTTTTAAAAAGTATCTTGAGGAAAAGGAAAAGCTTAACTTGCTCTTAAATTTTTATGGATGTATAATTGACATGAACTGTAATTTTCTTGATTGTATTAATTATTGAATGAATTGTTGCTTTTATGATTTTATAAAATTGTGAAATCGTATAAAGCTTTCTACTACTACAGAGAAACATCTCACTGTTTTACCCTGCCTATATGATGAAAAGAAATAGACTGTGGTTAAAACCCATTCAAAACACTAAGAGGAGGGCATCTGCCAAAGTATGACGAGGGATAGCTTCAGAGCAACATGTGTATGATTAATTGTATTACAGCTAAACTGTCCACTTATTGCTTTCCCTTTTAGTTTTTGGTTCATTTCTAATTGGAATGTGTACATCCTACTTTTATTTTACTATAGATCTCAGTTCATCTGAAGAACAGCATTAAATAGGCACATTAGGTATATCTCATGTCTATAATTGCATAAGGTAGAAAATATATTCTTTCGGTGATATTTCAAACTAAACTTGAATTTGTCACTCCTGGATAATATGGGACACTAAAGGAGTGACATAATAATAAACACTGAAATAATCAAACTCCTAAAACAACCTCATTTCCATTATAACCCATGGAATGCCAGTGCACAATAAATGGAAGTTGTTAGTAATATCTGTTTTTTATGTGAGCACACATGGCACTTTGAAGGGGAACAATAGATATCACACCAACAAAATAGACTCATTTTCACAAATGATACGTTCTAACTAAAGGGCGCATATGTGGTGTGCATCACTAAACTGCAGTGAGTTTTTTCACACATAGGGCCTGATTCTGATGCAGGTTGGAAAGCTTCCCAACGGAATAGGTTTGGAAATTGTTTCCGACCCACTCGGATCGGGAGTGTCCGACTGACGGAGTACGATGTATCTGGATGCTTCCAGATACGATTTGGTTAGACTACCATTGACTTCAATGGGAGCATATGTTCCTAACCGCATCATAATTGGGCCCAGGGTCAGGAAGACACGTTCCCGATCCAATTTGGAAGGAGCAAATGCCATTAGGAAGCCTTCCTAACCGCATCAGAATCAGGCCCTAGATGGAAATGCTTTCCTAACCGCATCAGAATCAGGCCCTTAATGCGATACTAATTAGAATTTCCAATTAGTACGTTTTTGTGTCATAATTAGTTTTTTCAATACCACAGCCTTGAAAATGCCCCAGGCTTGGAAGCCATGGAGGGGGCGAAACACTTGTTGGCTGGTTTTCAATTTAGTAGAAGACTGTAGCTTGCTTCATGATCAACTGCATTTGAATTACAATTGAGGCTACAAATGATACATTTTGAAAATATTTGTAGAATATATTCATTGGGCCTCATCATGAATGAACTGCTAGATAAGAATGTCAATAACCAATGCTGACAACCTTGTAAACTGAAACTCATATCAACAATAAAAATTCTTTTTGAAACATTATCCAGCATGTTAAATTCATTTGCTGAATAATTCTGCAACATGTACTGTATTTCATAACTATGCAATCTTGAATTGTAATACACTTGTATTTTATTATTGTATATGATTTCTTGGGGGAAAAAACTCTCAACATTCTTTTATATAACTTGGATATTCAAAAAGGTGGAGGTGGCCCAACGCTCTAGCATGTACAATTTCCTGCTTCACGCATGAAGAAAGGCATTAAATGGCAGGCCAGCCAGCGTAGGGCCATAATATTGTTTTAGATTGTGATCCAGCAGTGTACCAGCAACAGATACTCCAATACCATATTCTCACCTGGGCCCATAAACACTCACAATTTGTGTAAACCTCTGGAGTCAAAGTTTATTATTTTTGATACTTCAAGATTCATTATTCCTTATTCCTAACCAACCATTCACTGATCAAAAATGTCTTTCCTCTGGTCAATGGACCATTAGTTGAACTAGTTGAGGATGAAAATTAACTAAATTCTAACTTGGTACCTTGAATTAAATAACCACAGCCTCGGGCAAGTTTTAAGTCTTCATCTAAATTATTTGCATGTGAACCACTTCAAAGTACAGCACATTCACTAATATTCATAGGAGATAAGGTTCAATCAATCATATCAACAACAGATACTTCAAACTTGCAATGACTTATGCTCCGAAAGGAGAGGATAAAGAGGAAAGAGCACCTGAACATTCAAGAAGTTTATATTTACCTAGGATGGTGTGAAGACCAAGCCCCTAGCCAAAGGGCTGGTAGCGGTCCCCCGGTATAGATCCAGAGACAAAGAGTCCAGGACAGGATTCAGGACAGGATAGATGACCTCTCTAGCACCGACACTCACATCGCACCCCTCTCTGACACTCTCTTCCTCCTCGAGATTCTTCTGCAATCTTCTTTCTAAACCTAATAATTTAAGATATTAAGCTCTGCCTTCAGTTCTTCATCAGCATCACTCGCCACTTCGAAAGCATCCCAAACTCTGCAGCATTCACCATCAACGTCTCTCTAACTAACTAAAACTACCTCAATTATACCTTTTCTCTCATCATGTCCCACCATTAATGTTTCAATTTCGTAAAATACTAACTCTGATGGGTCAGGCAAGGGGGGAAGATCCTCACACTATGCTTACATATCACTCTTTTCAGTTAGCCCTTTGTTTATAAACCCATACCCTTAATTTTTATTCAAACGTTATTTTCCCACCCGCATTCACATTGAATCTGATGCAAATGTTTTAACTTTAATATGGGGTGTTGCTCATTCGGGTCTTGTACTGCAGATTCCCAGGCTTCGGGCAGGTATGTGGTCTTGCACTCTTCCTTAACTACACGTCATCCTTCCGGGTTGACTTCCATTTGCCATGCATGAAACGCATGCATGACATTTATTCTTGAAAGTAACACCTGTCTTTCTGACTTCATTATTAGTGTGCATTTGGGCCTCTTGGGCATGTCTGGAGTAACACGACTCACTCCAGACATACCCAAGAGGCCCAAATGTGCATTAATAATAAAGTCAGAAATACAGGTGTTACTTTCAATAATAAATTGTTTTTCTGTATACCACCCATCTCTCTCCAATCCCCTTTACTTATTAATACTTTCCCCGCATTAGCCTTAGTAAATTCACTCAATTTAGTTTCAAGCAAGCAGATGCAAAGCACGTGAGTCTTCAAGACTCCATATTAGTACCTTCTGCTCATGTGCAAGAATTTTCCCTTCAAGTGACAGCTCGTCATACTGCATAGATGCAGTTGACGCATGCGCAATAAAAATGTCCCTTTTGCAGCCATTTTAGAAAGCCACTAGAGTTATTAATGTTAGCAAACACATACGCAAGCTTCACTACCCTTGTTTTTATGTGGTGCGTATTAGTTTCACACAATATGTAATTAGTAACATGTTAGTGAGTTTAGATGAGAGGATTGCTTCCACGCAAGTCTATTTTCTTCGAGTCCTTGCTCCATCAACTTTGCATGGCAATGACTTTGCAGCTGGACTTCCTTTTTACCATATTTCTCCCACCAAGCTTCATCCTTTCCTTCTTCCTCTTAAAGTCAGAGAGGTATATCATTTATTTATATTTTCCCTATAGCTTTGGTTTAGAAAAAAATAAAGGATGATTGTGTTCTATCTATAAGTTTAAACATGTGGTGTTAGGTTATTGTGTGTTATCTGGGCATAGCGTTAATGTTTGAATGCACGTCATTTTTTCATAGATGCAAACACCTTTTATTCTTGTACTTTCAAAGGCAGGGAAAGATCACTGTGTGTGAAATGCGGTCACTTGATACTTTCACACCTACTTATTATTTTGCCCAAAACAATGCTATTAGTATTGCCAAAATAATTTCCACTGTGCCAATTAATCATGTTCTTCAACTGAATTACATTTTCAGTCATAGACATGCTGCAAATGCCCAGTAGGGCACCTTATGTTATTTGGGAACATAACTTAGGTCAAGATATTAGTATCATTCAGTAGGACTCTCCGACCCAGGGATTGTACCATATCTTCCTGAAGGTTGCCAAGTAAAAATGTTGATGAGAAATAAATGGTCTGATGCAGAGACTTGTTGAAGTTGATTTTTAATGTGTTTATTTTTGTTTAAGCTTACCTGATGGTATGTGCCTTGCTGAAAGTATACAACTGTGTTATGGTAGACATGTGTACAGGATCAGGGTTAAGGATGCAGTATATTCACATTTGGAATGTGGACATTTTTAAATGACAAGGGTGAAAAAAGAAAGCATTTTCATTTCAGGAATTCTGGTAAACCAATAGGGTGGATTGTGGTATTGGTAGTGCGTATCATTATGTATCTACAATTAGTGCTTAGACAGCAGCAGATCATGATATATGAAGATGAAAAGGTCAACACTGGCATCTTATTGTCATGGTAAGTGAAATGGTGTGGTACCCTTCTTTACATGTGATGTGATGATCAGGAAAGAATGAAAATTTGGGAGTACGTAGAAGTGGTAATTAATTTTGTGTGGGGGGTACAGTGTTCATATTGTTCACAAATATTGTTTAAAGGGTGTGATAACTGTGCATGTAATGGGTATATTCATGATTTTTGTCCTGAAAGCATGTGCCGTCAGTATCTTACAGAGATGGTGTAGGGACATAGGATATAGGTCACGGGATGACATGATTATGTGTGGAAATCGGTATGTCTTTTATTTTCATTTGTAATCATGTAATGAGTTCAGGGGCTTATTTATAAGCTCCTTGCACTCCCGGTGCATCACTTTTTGTGAAATGCGTCAAAATGGTACGCCTCCGTAGAGGGGGGGCAACGAGGAGAAATGTTTTCCTTTCTCCTCCTTTTTTCCTCTTTCTATGAATGCACCATGCTTGCGCCATGGTGCAACAGTCCCTGCATCGGCGCATGGCAGATGAATGTGCGCCAGGGCAGGGGAAAGAAAAGGGATCCCTCATATCATTGTAGATATGAGGCATTCCTTTGCTTCATAAATAATGCAGCGCAGCCAAATAGTGTGCGCCACTGCGCTGCCTTTATTCCTTGTAATTAAGGCCCACATATTTTTCTGCTGTGCCCCGTTATCCTCTACATGATTATTCTACTAAAGAGAATGCCAAAGGAACCTAATAGTCCAGTCGTGACTGCTACCTCTCTCCTGCAGTGGGGCGGGTGGGCAGGAAGAGCACGGGGTGACCGGGGAGGAAAAAATCACTTACCTCCCGGCCGAGGTCGCCTCCGCCTCTCCTGCGCCCTCTTCATTCTTTGGAGAAGCAGGAACCAGGAAGCACCAGGGCTCCCACACTCCCCACTGCCAATCAGAACTCTGTAATGCAGAGTTGTGATTGGACTGAGAGTTGTGACATAGTGCTCAGCCAGGGGCTGTAGTGGTGGGCATGGGCTCCATGCAGGCTGTGCTGCAGCCTGTAGGGAGAAGGAGGAGAGTGTGCATGACTGGTTTGGGCACCCGAGAGGGCCGACCAAGCCGTCTGTCTGTGAGCACTTATGAGGGCTGAACCCTCCCCCTGCTCTTCAGCCCCTACCCCCTCACGCCAGCTGTCGCAGCAGGAGGGCTAAATAAAATGATAATAACATTATGTTATTATAATTTTATTTTTTCCTTGCTTTTGCTGCATGATGGCAGTGGGATGACTGCGTGAAAAAACATCTTTAGGTCTGGGAATGCTTGAAGAAAGGTGTCTCGAAGGTTTGGCTCTTTCCTTCCACTTACCTACAGTCATCACTAGCTGTGCAACACAAAATGTGCAAAAGGTGTGCTTTGAAATTCAGTGATTGACCACAGTATCTCATTGGGAAGTATCTACAGTTAGATACAGTTAAATCGATATACATCAATATACATGTAATTAAGTTACATTGGGAAACACTTGTTATTTTGTATACATGAAACGTCTATTGTAATAGGAAGAAGAATACTTGGTGATTCTGTAATGCAACTGCAGCAAACGTAATATTTGAAAATCAAAGAATTGTTTTTTAAAGACAGAGGTTGAAGTGTTCCAGTTATAACAATGAAATCATATTAAATACAAATCTAGGTTAAGGTGAGTCAAGATTTATTAAAGGTCTGTCAAATTCATAATATATTGCGAGGCACTGATAAGCACTTTCATTTTATTGAAACTACTTTTCTGAAATTAATATATTCAAACATGACTTTTAGATTTTGATTTCAAGAATTGTGAATGCGTATGGAACAGAAAGATATGGTGAGCCTCTTTATATTCGCTCACTTTATGCAATTTATCACTGTCAACATTTGAGCACAATATCCATAGAAGTCTCTGCCATACACCTTTAAAAAATTACATTTTGTTATAGTGTATTCATATCCCTCCAGCAAACGAAATAAGATGGATCTGCTGAATCCAAAAATGTTTATTTTTTCAGATGCGTAATTCGTATCTTTCCCTCTTTGGTTTGCTGAGGCTGTGTTTCCGAGGGTAAAACTCACGCTTTATTATGACTAGAACACAGACCCTCAATGTTGACATCATTCCATTTAAAGAAATTAATTTGCAAAACGGTCACATATCCTGAAATAACTTGGAAATAAATGGTAAAACAGATATGAGTCATTGAATAGAATCTATAGGATGAGACAACCCATAAAGACAGGCACACAAAGACACAAGCATATATATTCGCCGGAGGAAAACACATATAAAGCAAAGGTATAACAACAACAGAATACAAAAACACATCCTGAAATAGGCGATTTACGGTTAGCTATGTAACAATATGCCTCTTCCCCAATTCATGTGCTTATTAGGACCAAATATGTGAGATCATATTACCCAGTTGAAACGGCATCACCAATTGACTTAATGAATGACAATTCAAATTACGTTCTTGCTTACATCACTTTTGAAAAGACGTTTTAGGTCTTTAACCTTTCCATTATTATTATTGTGCAATTGGATACGTTTGTGTGACCGTACTTTCTTATTCAAAGAAGGCTGAAGAAAAGTCTTCTTCCCATCACTCGCCATAAAACAGTCATCCAGGAACAAACATCTTCTTGCTTTTGTTTACGGAGAGGTCAATTACTTTGTCCCCCAATACTATTGTCCATCATATTCAAATCATCTCATGAAATCTTCAGAAATAGACTGACTGTTGGTACAAAAGAATATTCTGTTCAAGGCACAGTGTGTGTTTCATAAAGTGGTGCAAAGTGGTGCTGAGCATGGGTATGATCTTTATGAGGAAGCGTTTTATACACTATTCTATTTTGTGTGTGCTCAAATTAGCCTCTAAGGGCCAGATGTAGGTCGCCCAATACCAGTCTGTAACGGCCGAAATTACCTAATTTCGGCCGTTACCGACCGGTATTGGGCTTTCCAGATTTAGGTGGCATTTTTTGTAGGATTCGGTATTTTACCGAATCGATCATTTAAGGATTCGGTAAAATACCGAATTCTTAACATACCAATTCGGTAAATTACCGAATCCAGGATGTAGGGAGCACTTAAGTTAGTGCATTCCTCAGTTAAGGATTCGTTATTTACCACCGACTAGAAGTTGGCGGTAAATAATGAAAACCTTTGAAAAAGCATTTTTTTTGCTTTTCCAACAGTTCCATGTTGCAGACATACATGCCCTTAGGGCATGTATGTCTGCAACATGTGCACCCATACACAATTGAGGGGTGCAACAGGGTGTCAAAGTGACACCCTGCTACTCTTCAATGTTTCCCCTTTTTACCGAATCGCTATTTACCGATTCGGTAATTGACGTTCATTCCTATGGGCCTGGAGGCCCTTAGGAATGAATGGCAATTACCGAATCTGTAAATACCGATTCGGTAATTACCGAAACTTACCGATTCGGTAATTTTTTCAGAAAAATTACCTACATCCCATTTACCTGTTCTTAAATACCGAATCAGTATTTAAGAGTAATCTTTATTGCCATACCTTTGACACAAAGTGTGACAAAAGCAGATAGATTCGTCTATTTTGTTACTGTGACCTGGAACTGCCTCCCAAGTCATCTTTGAGAAATCTCCCATAATCTTTGCTTAATGTAATTTCACAAGGTGCCGCTATTCTAAATTAACAATTCAATATACCTTTGATAGGTAGATTTTGCGCTTGAGTAGCCAGTGCTAAATTTGTAAAACAAATTCGTGTTGGGACGCAAAGTTCTGCCGAGACGTCCATGACCTTTGCTACCAAATGATGAAGCTGCTGAATACCAAATACCAAAGAAAAAAAAATCTGTAAAGTATTTTATGTTTCATTTATTATATTGATAATTGGCCAGTTAAATTCACTGAAAATAAACGGACATTTGATAGCACGATCACTTTACAAAACACGAGTATTGATTCCACCCCATGACATTTTCGTACACCACAATATATCATATTCCCTGACTCTGTATCTCACTAGTGCACATTCGTTTTCATCCCTGCTTTCTTTCAATATTTTGTTGTCCTTCTTTACCTCCATTTGTGTGTTTCTCTCTCATGCTCTGGTTCAAAGTCTAACTTTGAAAAATAAGTACCAGCACCTTAAAAAATCTGTGACGTGGGCCCTTCCTACAACTACGAGCACAAATTAAGCACTAGTGATACCTTGCTGGGTTAATTTTTGTCCCCACGGTAGAAACGTACGTCAAACTAACGATCAATCAAAAGTATTTCTTCAAATTAGGGGACGATGTGACATTTTCAGCTTCAATCAAGTCACTGCAGGTGCTGTGCAAACCAAATTGCTTATCCTGTACTACATCTTAAGCATTCATTGCATTCGGCAATTTCGATATGATTATATGTACTTGCAGAAGTCTTTCTTTTTCCCTTCAGCTCAGTTTAATTCGTCACCTCAGTTATGACAGCAATAACATAAAAGGCACTCAGTGTAGATTCACAGAATAATTAAGCAGTGCTGATCTTAGGGCAGTTCTATTTTCAATGAAACACTGATTGCATTGTTCATAACAAAACTACTTCTGCATGACAGAACTAATTAGTGGCCATCTGAACTTAGTTACCCAAACGAAAAAAGCAATTAAAAATGCCGTCATCACTGGATCTGCCATTTAACAGCTGGTTGTATTGATAAGCTATATAGCAAGTTAAAGCTACTTTAGAACACAATAGAGCTTAATCTGTCTGCTAAGTAGTAATTAGAAGGCAATAAGAGAATATAAGATTACTGTTGTGAAACTATCATTATGATGCAAATAGCTTTAGAAATGGAATGCTATTTGCCTTTTTCCTCAACAAACATTGTACACCAAATGATTAGTTTTTATCATTTGTAAGAAATTTGGTCTAGATCTGTTTTCTTATGCCCCCCCCCCCCCCGAAGACGGAAGTCTTTTTTTCTTCTTAAGTAAAAACATATTTTTTCATATTCTGAAAAAACACGCACAACTTTGCTCCAGATGTTAGAGGGTATAATTTTGATTTGCAAGCTATTCGAACGATACAAAAACCTCCATTTACAGGGCAAATCAGGTATGAAATCACATGACCTTCTACCAGGGCAAAGACTATCAACAATGGCAAACATGAGCAATGTAACTTGGCTAACTCTCAGTTTTTTGGGAGAAAAGACTATGCATTTTAGAGTTTAAAACTGTGAATAATATCATGGAATGGTTTTATCTAGTCAGTTAGTTTTATGCACTAACATGATCATTGGGATATACATTACTTAATACTAAAGAATGTTAGGAACTTTAACGGATTTTCCATACAAAATACGGGGCCAGGTTTTGATAAATACGCACATTATGTGAAACCCCTCTTGCTGGTAGTTTGATTGAGAACTGTATATAGATTTACTTTGCACACATGTGAGTGAGATACCAGTGAGAGACTAGGATTTAAAGGAACATTTTGCTATGGAACTTGTGTATACATCAATTTTAGAGGTAGAGCAAGACATTTTCTGCTCAACCAAGATTCACGAAATTATGCAAAAAGTGTAGAACCAGTCGACGTGAAACATTATGCAAATTCCCTGAGCCCACTCACCCCACAAAACAGACAAGATCTTTCTACCATACAGAGCTTGCCTAGGATTTGTGATGACGTTGCAGCATATTTGAAAAAGGTGAGATAAATAATCTCAGCCTTCACTACAGTACATTTGAAAAGTGAATATTAGAATGAATATGAACTTAAAATGGAATGTAAATCTGACATACTAAATAAAAAGGATATGAATGAGTTAGGGCCTGAATTTGACGTTGGCGGTGCCAAATACTCAGCTGAATCCATGGTCTTTCACCCGCTGTATTTAGATGCATGCAGGCTGCTTCGTTGTCTACATCCATAGACTGTTTTCCGCCACCATCGATGAACTCCACAGCCAATGAGGTAGTCTCCAATGCTGGCGAATACTACTCTGTCGCTGGCCAGCCAGATTTAGATCACAGAGTTGAGCTGGCAAACGTCTAGCAGTGGTTCCCAGACAGAGTCAGTCCATTGCAGTACACGCTCCACAATGCACATCACTGTGGCTATTGGATGGATGCCAGTAGAACATGCCGGATATCCATTGGCCACATGGAAACACCTATATACAACACTAATACCTAACACATATTGGACATTCACTAACAAATATACACCATAATCCTTTGCCATTTCACTGCTCCATCACACTTGACAGCAGATTGAAACAGTCAAAGTCAGGCTTTTGTGTTACTTTTTCCTTGTTACTTGTCTCTTCATCATTTTACTTTGTGCACCCTGTGTTCACTTTATTTAATTTGAGATATTTTCATTGCACAATGCCATGACACAAGAATCCCTGTTTTATTGAGGGTGAGTTGTCAGTAATGATAGATGAAATCATAGGAGAAGAGCCACAATGTCTTGGAGTCAAAGTCCAAAATACTCCCCTGTCGCAGAAAAGTCAATTGTGGGCCAGGATAGTTGACAGAGGAAATGCAGTAGCTAACAACAGGAGGAAATTAGGAAGAGATGGAAGGACCTGCATGGAAGGCTGTGTTCCTTGGCTTCAAATGTCACCTGTGGGTTGTTTTCCCAGGCTCCCCGTACAACTCATTCCCTGGGAGAAGAAGATCTTGCAGACCCAACACACTGACGGATTGACAGAAATACTTGGTGGAGTGGAGTCTGGTAAGTTACACATTACAAATTCTCAATCAACCTCAATGTACTGTTTGCTTAGAAGTTAGCTGTGGCTAATGTTTTCTACACATAATTTCATAACATAGAGATCTAAACCTATCAGTTTAATAGAATTCTGATTGTTTTTGTGAATGTATTGTGTTGCAACTAAGATTACATGTGCCAATCTCCATTACATGTCACATGATAGTATGCAGCCTGTAACCATTACACCACCAAATTCCCCATATGTGTGTCATATTGAAGGTGTTTGGCCTATTTCCACTACATATGTT
Source organism: Lissotriton helveticus (assembly GCF_964261635.1). Taxonomy (NCBI): domain Eukaryota; kingdom Metazoa; phylum Chordata; class Amphibia; order Caudata; family Salamandridae; genus Lissotriton; species Lissotriton helveticus. The sequence goes on along the minus strand of NC_136060.1, from coordinate 215,068,198 downwards.
CCACAGGTATGTCCACTAACCTTTCTCCGAGTGTTGGGAACTTGTCCTTGCAATGACTACCATTACCATGATGCCTGTTTCTGTTTCTCAAAAGCATATTGCTATGTCATGTTACTCATTCTCTCTTTCTAACATTTTTCACCATACATATGCTAAAGTGTCATGTACTGATTAATCCCTATTCAATGCTCTCTTCTGAAAATGGTCTGTGCTGTTTTATTCTCAACCAATTTTATGGATGTAATGGCTTTCACAAATAAAACCTTGTGTCCACAAAAATTGTCAGGAGAAGTTTAGGTATGCAAATTACAAAGTTGAATATAAGTCGTACTTATAGAATTTGACACTGCCAAACATCCATCCAAGTAGTAAAATTTTATGTTTTGCAGTCAGATAGGCCTTGAAATTGTCAATTACACTTTTCACCTCTACACTGTGCTGGCTTGCATGTTTGGTAGATGGTATGTATATTTCCTAATCGCTTCATGGACATTTCAGGGCTGTTTGAAATAGATAAACTTTAGGGTAATATGTGCAATACCACTGGAAGCTACCATTACAATAATCCCTACCTATTTTAACTTCTAGGTATTGATACTGTTGGCCTTTAAATATTTGAAGGTGGAATACACACTTTTACTAATAAAATTGTGCTCCATTTCATACTGCCAGACAACGTGGGCATGTTCCTGCGACCGAAGACATCTCTACTCCAGCCCAGCAACAAGTCATCAGTGAGCACAGCACTCATGGAGGAGCTTGAAGAGCCTGTCATATGTGGTCAGCCTGGGCAGACAGCTCCAATGACATTCCATGCGCTCACACTGACACATCCCAACACAACTGTAACACTTCAGCTGTAACACCTCGGCAACCCAAAGACTCAAATTCCTGTGTTCCTCCCCCATGATACTGTCTGTGTGACCCCCAGAAGGAGAAAGAGGAGCCCCATCTCAGGCTGCGAGGAATGCGGGGGATGTGTGCAAGGGTAAATGAAACAGAGCGCAGGTGTCTCGAGGGTAGATGGAAGTTCAGCCAGTGGTTGATGTAGGATGGTCCTCAATTGTGGATAGATTTGTAAGATTGTGTGTGCACACCTTGAAGTGGTATCTCTTCTGGATGGGGAGTCTGTGGAGGTTTCTGAGGTGGAGAGATATGTGGGTCCATTTAGGGTGGTGCAGGATGAGTCTGTCTGCAGTGTTCTGTATGGTCTAGAGTCTTCTGAGGTGCTGGGTGGAGATTCCGGTGTAGAGAGGTTTGCCGTAGTTGAGGCAGCTGATGACAAGGGCTTGTGTGACAGACTTTCTGGGGTTTACCCTGATCCAAAAGAAGATTCTGTGGAGCATGTGGAGGGTTTAGAAGCAGGAGTAGGTTATTGCGTTGACTTGTCATTTCATGGTTAGTTGGCTGTTGACGATTATGCCAAGGCTGAGTGTGTGCATGGTCGGTTGGTGTGGGTGGGGGCCCGGGTTCTTCCAGCCACCAGCTGTGGTCCCATGTGGGAGTGTTTTTCCCAAAGATCAGTACCTCTGTTTTGTTGGAGTTGAGTTTTCGCCAGCTGTTCCTCATCTAGTCGGCTACATCAGTCAGGGCATTGCAGAAGTAGGTTCTGGTGTTGGAGGGGTCATCTGTGAATGAAAGGATGAGCTGGGTGTCGTTGGCAAAGGAGAAAATGTTGAATACATGGGCTCTAACGATATCTGCAATGGGAGGTCATGTAGATGTTGAAAGGGGAGGGCTGATGGATGATCCTTGGGGCACACCGCATATGATGTCCTTCGGACCAGAGGTGAAGAGAGGGCGATGGATCCTCTGTGTGCATCCTGAGAGAAATGAGATGATCCACTTGAGGGCGTGTTGCTGAACGCCGATGTTGTGGAATCTGTCAATGAGGATGTGGTGGAAGAAAGTGTTTAACACTGCAGACTGGTCGAGGAGGATTAGGCACACCATTTCTCCTCGGTCAAGGAGAATGCTGATGTTGTTTGTTGCGGTGATTGTTGGAGAGTAGGATCTGCTTCTCATAGTTACCCCCACTTTTTGCTGATGTATCACTGTTTTTGACTTAGACTGACTGGGATCCTGCTAACCAAGACCCCAGTCTAGCTGCTTTCTCCTCTAAATTGCATGTACTTTAGGTACACTCCAGATTGGATACTGGGGTACCCTGATCAGTCCCTAGTATATGGTACACCATGTACCTAGGGCATAGGTACCCCAGAGGCCTCCCAGGGGCAGCAGCATGTAATATGCCACCCCTGAGAGACCATTTAAACTGACACCACAGGTCTGCCACTGCAGCCTGTGTAAGGTTTATTACTTAGATAAAGGTTACCTATATCTATTCTAAATCACTGCACATATATAGTCACCCCTATGGCAGGCCTTATCAATTCTGAACGCAGGGGGCTGGGTTTTGAGTGAGAGGATGTCCCTGCATGAGCAGAGCCCCTCTGCAGCATTCGGAATCTATTCTGCAGGGTTGTCTGTGATGCAGCCAAACTATATATACTTAAGTGCATTATAACCTCGCTTTAAATGCTAACTTCAAAATGGGTGCTTAGAAAGAGGTTGTGTTTGTAGTCAAACATCTTGGAATCAAACCTCCACACCAGTAACTGGCATGGGAGGTATGATTCCTCCCTTGTAGAACCACTACTGTGGGTCACAAATCTACCCTGTTCCAGGTATCTCGAACTGGACATCACAAAATGGATGCTGCCAGCCACAAACACGTGTCTGCCCTCCTGCTGCTGAGCTGAGCTTGAGCAGGGGAAGGCTTGACAATAGGTTCCCTGTCACAGGGAGGTTTGACCACCTCCCAGACAGGATTTAGTGTGTTGGGGATGGGTGGGTGCACTCTGAGAGTGCCTGAAAGTCTCCCCTCGGGGCACATTTGGTGTCCTTGTGCATAGTCTAGCTCAAACTGGTTTCAGGAGCCATTTGCTCCTGCTCTGGTGCAAAACTGGGCAAGGATGTAACCACCCCTCTGTCCTGACCCTCCCATAGGTGGGTCACCAGAGTTTGTTCAACCCCTCCCTTGGGTATAAAGTAGAAATCCTGACTACAGGACTTTATACTTTAATTGGACTACATGCTGCAAGCAGAAATCAAGTACTTCGACGATCTCCCCTGCGCTGGACAACTGAAGAATTTCCCTTGGAGTAAAGGAGTTACTCCCCTGCTGAAGCAGGCACCTTAAAACATCTGACTGGTTTGCTTCTCCTGAGCTCCTGAGGATTCCTAAGATTTATGCAACACAGGAGGTGTGTTCCTGAGTGTCTCTGAGGTCAATCTGCTCTCTCAGCAATTCAGAGACCAGTATCCCTCGTGTGGACCGTGCAACCCAAACCCCTGTGCAGTGTGTACTTTTGCAGCAGAATATGCTTTTGCAATCCCTGAGTCTGGGCTTTGGGCTACGTGTATTCCTGACCCAAAATCAGTATTTTCACTGAATATTTCCGGCCTCCACTCCATGAGTGCTCCGTGGGCCTGTACTTTGTGATTCAGCTTGAGGTGCCTTACGCGATCCCTGGTCCATCGGCCTGTGGGTTCCTGTGAAGGAAAAGATATCTCTTGGGCTTCCCTGGTTGCTCCAGATATACTTGACTTCCCATAGCTTGGAGAGTCTCCAGGACCTTGCTGGTCCTCACTGTGACTTGTTTCCTCTGCCCGCCTAGGGTGCATTTGCCAAGGCTTGTTGGGGTTCGATCCGGACACTGACCCCTCAGCACTCGACATCCTTTGTGGGACAGCTCACCTGCAAACTTGTGTCCTCTTAGACATCTCCTTGTCCCCTTGGCTGCAGTGTCAAGCATCCAGTCTTCTCACCTGAAGCACCCAACATAGTTGGGCATTCGGTTACCAACCCCTGGTCACTCTGAAGTGACCCAGATGCTGTCCCGTCTGCTTTAAGGTTCTTCTCACCTCGTATCCTGGCTTGGCCTCCATCGGACACTTTTCATCTTCTTTGCAGCAGCACTTCTTTGAGTAACGCCATTGAAAACAACAAAGGTTTCCGACACCACTTGACCCCTATGCACCTCTGGGATAGTTACCACGGGTACTTCAGTACTCACAAGGGTGCTGGCCTTAGAACCTTCTATGTTCCAAAGGGTTTGCTTGAAGTCCTCACCCAAGTGTCCTTAAACTGTCATTTTTCAACTGCGACTTTCCCATAGAGTTGTACGGATCTCGTGTCTGTGTTCGCACACTGCACCCGTCCTCTGTGGGCTCCCTGTGTCACTCCTTTGGGTGGTTCTTCAGGGTCCCAGTGATTCTAAGTGCTCTAGGCACTGTGTCTAGCGAAGTCCTTTTTGTTATACCATTTTTTTAGTATATGGTTCCGCCTCCCCTTGGAGCCCGCTGTGTATTGTGCTATTTACTGTTGTTCTATTGATTAAGTATTGTGTGCTCTTGTGCTCTCATCTTGTATAGAGATTATTAGAGAGTGTTTGATAATACATACATATATTTTATATATTTCTTGTGTGGTTCTCCTTTCATTTGGGTATTTGGGAGATTCTGGTCTGGTAAAACAAGCTACTTTACATTCTTTTGAGTGTCTCCACAGCTACCACTCGGATAGCTTTCTATAAAGGTTGGCATTAACCTGATCATCAATAAGGGTTGCTTGGACTGATACAAGGTGTGTACTTTAATTAGTGGTAGCCTATACCAGGCCAACTTCTCACATTGGTGTGTAGTGGTTGGGATTCAAGCTTGTTATTGTTTTACCAGATGAATCTCATTGAATAATTAACTGAAAACCACTAAAGGTATTTAGGTACATATAATACATCAAGACTAGAATAAGTAAGTTCTACTGAACTTGGAGTTGGGTAAGTCAAGAGTCTAGCACACCCTGTATCCAACTCAAGAGAGTTTAGTTCCCACTAGGTTATGGAGGTGCCCATACAACATAACACTAGTATGTCCTCTAGAGGAGAACCCAGTGGCTCTCTGCCAACTAGGTATGACCGAATCTCATTCCAAGAACTGAGAAACATGTGTGCATCCAGGAGGCTGAGGACAGGGAGAGGACCCAGCACTCAATACCTAATAGAAATATTAGATCTAGATGACCTCAGAAAGACTTCAGGGTCTGATGAGGTAGGTAGAGGGGCTGGGGAAGTGGATGAGGACAGCGCAGGAAGTGAACACTTCTTTGATCTGGAATCAAACACTGGCCAATAGAATTAAGATGATTCTAACCTGGACAATCCAACGTTGCCTTCAGATGGGGGAGAAGGCCCCAGTGTCAGACTCTTTTCTCCCCCAGGAAGGGTAAAACGTTTACCTAGAAGATCAAGATCTTCTTCCAGGGAATCTAATCATTCAGGTACTTCTGTAGGGACCTCTACTTCTCATAAAAGAGAATCCTCTCATGATAAGAAGTGCTATTTTCTTGACTATGAAAGAGCTAAGCTCAGGCTCAAAAAGGAACAATTGGCCTTAGACAGGGAATCTCTAGAACTCCAGAGAGTTTCCAGAAGAATAGGACAGAGTCCCATGGTTGCAGCAAAAGTGTCCCTAAACCTAGAGAGTATACTCTTCATCATGGGAACCTGAACAAGATAGTCCCTCCCTATCAGAATGGATAATTGCACAAGAGAGGGCCTGTAAAGTACAGAGGGTCCCTCAAGAACAGTGGGTAGCTATCTTGTGGCTCTTCTTTGCTGACAAAGTTAGAGACAAGTTCCTCATCTCAGCCCTCTAATTATCGGGTCCCTTCTAATCCACATCGCCAGAGGTTCCAACATGAGGGCAAAAAGCAATGGAGAGAGGGGGCATCCTTGCCTAGTGACCCTTCCAAGCACAAATGTTGAGGATACACGATTGTTTACCACTGTCTCAGGCCAAACCCTATTTTCCGCAAGACTGCAAACTAGTTTGCCCATTCGATAGAGTCAAATGCCATGTCCGCATCAAGGGACACTACCACTGTATCTTCCTGTATCGTGTCAGTATGGGCAAGCACCCATGCTGTCTCCTCAAGTTGAGAGAGGTGTTTCTGGCTGGCAGAAAGCCTGACTGATCAGGGTGTAATAACTGGGTGATTACTGTTAATAAACCGGTGGAGAGTAGTTTATCCAGTAACTTGGCTTATGTATTCAGCAGTGAGATCGGCCTATAGGAGGAGCGGAGGTGCTTGGGATTTTCATCCTTGTGGATAACCACAATAGTAGCTAATCTTCGGTCTAATGGGAGCGGCCCCATCTCAAGGCTTTCATAGAACATGTGTGCAAGATAAGATGCAATTTTGCTGGGGTCAAGCTTGTATAATTAGACCAGCAGGCCATTTGGGCCAGAGGCCTTTCCCCCAGGCAAGTCTCGGATAGCTTTCTATACCTCTGAAGAGTCTAATTCTTTTTCCAGCTTGTTCATCATCAGAAAGACGTGGCAAAGGGATATCTTGCAGCATCGACAGTGTGTCTGATTCAGTGTATGTCATGTGTGAAGTATATATATCTCGGTAGTGGTCAGCAAATGCATTCGCTTTTTCTTGCAGGTACGAGGTCTTGTGGCCGGATTCTGTGGCAAATTCCACCACTGTCCGGTTTGCCCGCTCTCTGCGGTTGAACCACATGAGCAGCTTACCCGCCTTATCGCCCACTTCACAGAGTGTGGCTCTATGTTGAGCACTGGCAGCATCAACTGCCACCGATAGATAGGCTTTTTTTTAAGTTGCAATTCATGTCTTGCATCATCGAAGTTAGTCTCCAGTAGCCTCCATTCCAGATCTAATATTTCGGTTTCCAGTCAAACCAGTTCTCCTTCTTGGAACTAGCAATTTGGGATACAGCCGTCCCCCTTATGACTACATTATAGGCCTCCCATAGCACTTGTGCTGAGTCTACCGAGTTTTAATTATCGTGAAAGTAATGTTCTGTGTCACTCACAATCTGTTCACATATTTTAGGGATCTTGAAAAACCAGGGATTTATTGGGCCTGTCCTCCCTCTTTGTGGCTCTCCCATCTCAACACAGGCCCAGGGGGCGAATAGTCTGAGATGCCTCACTCGATTTGGTTGACCTCCATGACCTGCCCCAGTTGATCCACCAACGTTATTATGAAATCTATCCTGGACATATTTCTGTGGGCCCCTGAGTAAAATGTGTATTGTCGTTCCATGGGATGAAGCATTCATCAGGTGTCAATGAGGCACAAAGCTGACAGGAAATTATATGGATCTGTGTGCATGTCAATGGCATGTCCTTAGGGGGCCAGCGGTCCAGACTATCGGACACAATGGAGTTGAAGTCCCCCCCGTCAAGAGTCTCCCTTCAGGCAGGGAGAGTAAGAGGTCTTTAAAAGCCAGAGCCTGGAGACCAGGTGGGATGTATACCAAAACCAGATTAAGCGCTCGCCCTTCCCAGCATCCAGAGATAGCCACAAACCTTCCCGATGTATCTATTTTTTTACTGTCAATTGTCATTGGGAAGTTTTTCCGGAGAAGTATCCCCACCCCTTGGTACCCGGATCCCAAGGCAGAGTGTGCCACCATTTGAAACCCCCAACGAGTGAGAGCCTGACATGCATTACCCAAAAGGTGTGTCGCCTGAAGTAGAACCACATCAGTTGAATGTCTCCTGACATACTTTAATACAATACCCTACTTCAGTTTGTCACCCAGGCCATTGATGTTCCAGGATATCAATTTAAATTCAAATGGCTGCCGTGGCCCCACAGTCAAGCGGTATGTTAAGAGGAAAATCCAGGAGAGACATTACAGATACATCACACTTCAGATGGCATATTCCAACTTCCGCCGGTGTGAACAATGTAAGCTTGGTAATTTTAGGTACTAGCTGTATGACGTCATTATTGGGTCAAGTGTATACAACCTTGCGTGAACCATGAAATAAAACAACTTGCCCCCCTCAATACCTCTAGATGGGCCAATTTGTTCCCCTATGCAAACATAGTTGAGTAGAACATTATTTGTCAATAATAAACGACCCTCCCACCCATAACACCCAAACTGTAACCCCCTCCCTGCTTCCCTGCACGGCAGAATGAAAACCTCCCTCTATCCCAGCATTGCAGAGTGCCTATCGCCTACCCCAAATATTTGTGGGTCGTGTGCCAGCCCTGCCCCCACTCCGTATCAAGTGATGTAAGTTATTGTAACATGAGTTCTAGGGTCCCGGAGCCCAGTTCACAAGGTCATGCCACAATGGCATTGTTCGGTGAAAGGGGAGGCCTCAGCCATCCCTACTGGGAAGGCACATCCCTCTGATATACTGTTACCCCACCCCCCAGAGAAGAAGGGGGGAAGCTTGTGAGCTAAGGAGTAAAACAATAAAGCATACAGACCAGTCATTTTCTTTCTTCGTCAGTTGATTGGTTTTCTCTCGACGGGGATCCTGCTTCTCGTTCCAAGCGATTCTGACCCTGACTGTCTCTGGAGTTCTGTTGGTTCTTCTTGCCAGCCACTCGCCAGCCGTTAAGATAGTCCCATGCCTCATCTGGAGCAGTAAAGAACCATGCCTTGCCCTCTGCCTCCACTCAGAGCTTGGCTGCGAAGAGCATTGCGTATTTGATATTCTTGTCTCGAAGGGCTCTTTTGATGTCCAGGAAGCTACGCCATTACCATTGGACCTTTATCGTAAATTCTGGGTAGAAGGTCAGGTTGCTGTTTTCAAGCTCTATGGGAAATGATGTGCGGGCCGCCTGCAATATGATATCTCTATCACGGTAGTTGAAGATCCTTCGCCACAATAGATCTTGAGGGAGCTCCGGGTCTGGGACTTCCACCGGGCTCCCTGTGAGCCCCTTCAATCATGAAGAAGGTAGACAATCTAGCTGGTTTCAGGTGGTTCAAGACTTGATTTTCCACAAAGACGTCTGTTGCTTGCCCCTCGGCACGTTCCCCAACCCCAAGAATTCTTATGTTATTGTGCCGGGAGTGCCCTTCGTAATCGTCCAGCAGGTCCTCCATTTTGTCGCTCCAGGTTTGGAGCTCTGCCACTTTCTTCTGCAGAGTCAGGTTATCCTCGGCCAGCGAGCTGGTAGTTGCTTCAACCTCCGTTATTCTAGAGTTCATATTGTGCATGTCTGCGTGGATCAGGGACATTTCTGCAGAGACCAAGTCAATCCTGGACTCAACCATCTTGATGGCAGACAATATATCCTGCAGAGTGGTTTCCGGGGAGCGTGTCCTCTCCTGGTGTTGTCCGGCAAAGTCTTCAGTCTCCTTGTCTCCAGGCCCGCACCTCTATTCCAGGCAAACATTTCCAGTTTGGCCTGCGTTGAGGCCTTTGTGTTCCGTCCACCAGCCATTGTTTCTCCTCAGTCCAAAGAGGCCCCCCGCTTCAATGATCGGCTTGTGCTGGAAGGTAGATGGGTCACAACTGTAGGTCTAGCCCACGAGAGAAAAACGCTATCCCTGTCCACTCTTTGGTCACTTCATGGGTCCCCCTGGGCAGCAATCGATCTGCAGACTGGATGCTACCCCACTCGTCTCAGGGCCAAAGGAGTTGTATCATGCCATACACTATGTTGATCTGTTGGCTACATTGAGATATATCGGGTAATTGTGGCCCAGTTGCAGCTTGTGATTGTGGATCACCGGGGCAGATGTGAGCCTGTGATGACGCAGTCCCCTACAGCCGGTGGTGACCACACTTCTGAAGCTTGTGTTTTCACGAGCCCACCATAGCAGAGTGTCCGAGTTGCAAGGGTATTTAATAGGTGCACCCACCCAGGGAGACGCTCACCAAGCTCTTGAGTTACTGGGGCCTCCAGCCGACACTGATGTTTTCAGGAGAGCCAATGGAAGTGGCAGCTGAGACCGCTGGGAGCTCCGTCGCTTATGTCGGTTTTGCATGGACCACATTCAATGGATCCCCTCCCAGGGAGTTAGGGGAGTAGGGCAGTTGCAGTCTAGTTGGGCCATTTCTCTCTTGCCCGGGGAACACTGCATTTAGGCAAGCACGGCTGCGGCGGGTCTGCAATTCCTCCCAGGCCAATATCACAGTATTTATAGGTAAGTGTCGGGGTCTCCTTCAGCTCAATTCACCCTCCGGCCCGAGCCGATCATTTACCAGCACGAGTTGTTCCGGAGGACCTGTTCTGCCATGCGATCATTCAATGCTGCAGAGTTCCCCAGCTCCAACGCCAGGATCAACATTTGGAGGGAGCCGCGAGGGCGATGTCTCGATCTCAGCTACCCCACTATGAAATTTGCTCGTTTCTTCAGCAGAGATGCACCGGGTGGGCTCTGGAGTCCAATTAGATAACTTGGTGTCACTAACGTTCAGATCAGTGGCGGATAGATTTGCGGAATAAGTGCGCTCCAGAGGAGCTGCTCTAGGCTGCTTCCATTTCTTAGCAGTTGGCTTCTTTTAACTTACTTGATGTGCCAGTGGTAGTTGCTGAGTGCTGTTTTGTGACCTGCTCTGTCGGAGGGGTCCTTGGTGATGCACCATCACTTTTCGAGTAGGAGATAGTTGTGCTTGGGGAGTTTGAGCTCTGGGGTGTACCAACCTGCTTGTTTTGAAGTGTTGTTGGTTTTCACAGGTTTCAGAGGGGCCAACCTTTTGGCACATATGTTGATCCAGACGGAGGAGTTGTGGATGGCTTGGGTGAGACTGGCCAACATGTCTTGTGGTGTGGTGCTGAGGGTCTGCGTCAATTGGCTCTCGGTTACTTTGCCCCAGTTATGGTGGGTGGCACTGTGGTGCTTGGTGATGTTGTGCTGGGTGTCAGAGATGGTAAAGTGGATGATTTAGAGGTCAGACCAGGTGAGCTCCAAGAGACAAAAAATATGGCTGCACTTTATTTTGTAGAAACAGGGCTATTCCAAACCACTGTACCAGTATCTGATGGAATCAACATGTATATACACTTTACACACAATAAGGTTTTTACCAATTTGAATGGAGCTTTTCATGAATTGCCTCAAGTACCACATGTGTTTTAAGCAATTGATGGCACCAATATTTCTTTAGTGCCAATAAACAACAGAGAACAAGTCTAATGTAATCTTGAAATCTTCCATTCAATTACAGTGCAAGTTGCCTTGGAACTTCCAACGTCTGTGTCTGTCTTTTCCAGGGTCAACACAGGTCTTCTTTGTACTTAGAAACTGCACCATATACCTGCAAATGCCAGAGCTGGGAAATGTCCAAATGAAGATGACATGGTGGAGGAACCTAAAACAGATTAAAGAAAATACATTACCTGTCCCACATAACATGATGGACACATTACAAAGGCAGTTTCTGGAGGACACGGTTTCACAAAACAATCAGAGGAAAACAATGTAACTGAAGACAGTACACAACGTGTCCACACTTTGATCAACAAGCACATTTGGCCGTTTTTTCCATAAACATGCCCTTCCCGCATAGTACCACACACACATCTCTCATCAACATATCAATAGTTGGTGATATGGTGAAAGACATAACATGTAAAGATATACTTTGATTTACATGAGGAGTTGCCAATGAAATCTCAACGTACGTCTACTCCTTCCTCTTCCCCACTATCATCTTCATTTGCAACTCAGGATTCTAACCCGGAGCTTCTTCATGGACCCCATCCTCTGCAATGTAAGGAATTTTCCATCATAGGCGAATGTTGTGGAGCATGCAACAGGCCATGGTGATTTGGAACACCTTACAAGGTGAGTAGATTAGTTCTCCATCAGTTTTGTGCAGACAGCAAAATCTAGCCTTTAGGAGCCCACAAGCCTTCTCTACTGGCTGCCATGTTTTCCACTGGCCTCATTAAGGTGGACTTCCCCTGATGTTGTTGAATTCTTTATTGGTGCCAACAACCATGGTCATTTGGGATAAGCTGAGTCTTTTAGATGGAAGACAAAAAACAGAGCAAAAATATGATACACAGTTTCTGATTATTACCCTAGAAATTACCCAAACAATTACATGACAGATTGTACTTAGCAAGAGGTCAAGCTCTCTCAGGTCCAAGTTGTGACATTTCTAGGGGTGCAGGGCTGTTACATAGTACAAAGGAATTATGGACAGAGAAGGGGAAATGGGCATGAAGGGTTGTGATGTACAAATCCGGTACAAAGAGAACTTGCATGCTGATTGAATGGAAGTGTTTTTTATTCCAGTAGACCGGTTCTCTTGCATGTTGTGGGACTGAGGCAACATGTGTTTAAAGGTCACCCTTCACATTGGCTAAATCCTGTTGTAGGGGACACTGGATGAAACTGTTGATGTGTCTCATTATTGAAGGAAGAAATTTGTGGAGCACACCACAGACAGCTAGTTGTAACTTGCAACCAGATAATGCCAGTGTATTGGAAAGAACCTGTGGCCACAATATGAAGTACTGCCATGAGTTTGACAACTTATGTAAAAGATGTGGGATTCCTGTTGTGAGGCTGAAGATCTGGCTCCAGCCGATGACATAAAGTTGTTATGGCTTGCCTATTCAACCAAAACTTCTTGATTATATCTGTTTTTTTCATGATATCCGGGTCTGGAAATGGGCCGTACACCAGAAGCTGTTATCTCTTCACTCTCCCAGGGTTCATATATCTACACTGCAAAAACATGTGAACATTTATTTCATCATCCACAGCAACATATTTGATAAGTAACAGAATAGTAATGTTATGTTTCAATATATATAGTTTTATATATAATTTGAACCAACATTTGCTTCTTGCCCCGTATCCATCACAAATTATATTTGTGGCCTTGATATCAATCTTTACAATGTTGCAGGGATTCTGCAGATATACCGAACTATGCGCATTAAACCAGGACCCCGGTAGATAGTAGTGTACCAACCTATCAGTGCCCAAAATCACCAAAACCGACTAGCAATAGTGTCTCATTCATTCTCTGACTAACAGCTATGCTACCAATGATTAGACAACCTAGAACACAACACTCCCGACTTTCTCAGGAATTGGGGGAGCAAGACAACTCTTTCGCTCACTCACTCATATGTGTCCAGAATACGAGTATTCAGAGTCACGGTATAGTTTAAAATGTTTATTTTAACTAACGCGCTCTATGGTACAGTATATGTGCCATTATTAGCAGCAAAATGCATATAAACAATATCGTCAGCATTGTCACAATTCCATAGAATACAAACAGGGATATCATTTTATAAAGACAGTGGAAAAAGGGCTACAGTGCCTAACCACCCTCCCTGTGCTAAGATATAGTTTATTATAAAAAAGAAAACCTCTGGGCTTTGTCAGCAGACTCCATACCTCAAGGCCTAGGTGAACGGTTTACATCTCAGGACAAGCACAGCTCTTCTCTCTGGAAAGGTCTCTCTCCAAGTGCATGAACAACATGCTTAGCTTGCAATATTAAAGCATACAGTTTTCTGTAGTGCAGCTGTGTGTTATTTTATGTCTAGGTGCAAGGGACTGACCAAAACAGAATAACAAGGGGCATTGTTTATCGACCTTGTAAATCGTGTGCAGACCAAACCTCAGAGCACAGCAGAGAACGCGAAAAGCAGACAGTTCTCATGTGAAAATGGCACAAAAAAGTCTTGCAAAATAAAGGCATGTAGTGTTGTGTGCGAAAGCAGCCTCATGGCAGCGAAGCTCATGCTAACTTAGATATGTTGACAATGAACCCACCATCCATACTACAACAATTGATATGTAATTAAAATATTTCAAATGTATTATCTACACATTTTTATTTAGAACTTCTTTTCAAATTTTTCCACCAAAATGACCATCAATGGAGGTGTATACAACTCAATGCTAATATCGTGTTTCAGCACAGAAACACACTACATATAAATGTTCCTTTTAAAAAATATAATCATCCATCGAAGTGTGACTATATGAACACACTAGGCCCCATTTGGAGTGGTGGTGGTGATGCACTTAATAGTCATTAACACGCTAGCTTGAACTCCTAAAATAGGACATTTGAAATGGGATGGCGGTGGTGAAAGTCAACAGTGCTGTGGGCAGTAAACTCCACAATGAACACAGCCATAGGCGAATATTGCTGAACTGAATGTTAGAAGGACCTCTGACGATTGTATATGTTGCATACATGTATGCGGCATTTGGAAAAATAGCTCACTTGCTTCCTAAATCTGCTACTATCAAGACCTTCTCCACTATTGCTTTTGTTTGTCACCTCTATGAGCAAACATGCCAGATCAAGCAGGTGAGAGCGCCCCTGCATGCATATCGGAGGAGGTGGTGCTGCTGGAAAATGAGGTCCTTTCTTTGTTTAGCCAGCTCTATGGCTCACCAGAGGATCAGGTACATGTCTGAAATAAAAATGTGAATCTGTCTAACTGGTTAATTTCCATTTACACACGCTACAATCAATGTGCCGTTGAGTTCCAGTTTGAAGTGTGGTCATTGGTGTTAAGTGTCACATAGTGTGATCCTTACATATAATATAGGGATCAATGCATGTATATATTTGTTATACTTGTGCTATTTGGCAACTCCTATCATGGTATATGGAAAACCACTTATATATTCTTTTCAACTGGAGATTTGTATGTACTCTGTAAAAAGCAATTACATATGATGTTAGCTATTTGTATAGTCCCACAATGCCCTCAGCCTAGATCAGGGCTCTCCAAACTGTTATTTGGGAGCTACCAGACACCTTCAGGGTAGCACACAGACTTGAGGAAACTTATTGGATAAGCACAAGGTTACCCTTTAATGTAAAAGTTGGGGAAATGGGGTGTTCATGTGGCATCAGTGTTATCAGGATTCAGATAGTAAGCCCTGACAATGAGCAGTGCTCCGTCAGAGTCATAGGACATGCTGGGCTTGAGTCACAGGGTTAAACAACTGAAGCACTTAGGTACAGCTTTGAAGAAGATTTATCCTTTGCAGATCAAATTTTTGGTGTGCTTAAGATATGCTACTGAATGCTTTTAACATGACAACAGTTGAAAGGAAGATATTCCAGACTTCTTGCGCTAAGACTTCTTTTCCAAAGGTTCACATGTCAAAATATGTTATGTCCAAACTGCAGGTCCCTTCTTCACAGTGGCCACTATTCACCGTGTCATACATGTTATTGTTTAGCCTTCAGTAGTTCCCAATCCCTTGGACAGATTAGACGAGGGTCAGATCGCATATTATGGGGCTCATTCGATTCGGGAAAAAACGCTCTGAATAGCTGTTCGGAGCATTGTTCCCGTACGAATCGTACCCTGCAACGTCCCCCATACGTACAACGAAGTACGATTCATACCAGGAGCCGTACTCCGTACGAGTCGTACAGAGACCGTATGACTCTAATCTCTGTACGATTCTCCCTCGGAACCCGCTGTACGCGACATCTGTACGGTTCGTGGATGGTTTTTACGACCAGCAAGTACGATACATGTCGGGTATGCACCGTATGACCCTTTTTCTACGGGAGCTGAAAACAGCCGTAAAAGCAGAGTTAGCGCCGAAACAGGTACGGACCGGCCTGCCCGGGTATGGTGCGTACCCCCAATGATCGCAGGGGTACGCACCGTACCCCTGTGATCATGGGGTGAACAAGCCGTACCCCATGTACGATGGGTGTACGAGCCGTACCCCATGTACGATGGGTGTACGAGCCCTACCCCATGTACGATGGGTATACGAGCCGTACCCCATGTACGATGGGTGTATGAGCCATACCCCATGTACGATGGGTGTACGAGCAGTACCCCATGTACGATGGATATACAAGCCGTACCCCATGTACGATGGGTACAGCCATATCGAATGGACAGAATATAGACATCAAAAATATCATTTTTAAGGTAAGTAATGTAATATTGATTTTAAAAATATAGAAAGTCAAAATATCGAAGTACATAATATAGGTTATTAAAAATGTCGACTGTTTAATAATATCGACTTTTTAAGTGTTTTGTCTGTTAGTATATGTGTGAAAAGTGTATTTTTTGCTAATTTATTTTAAGTAATTAATTTTATGTTATTTAATTTTTACGTAATTTAATTCTAATGCGGGTTGTGGGTTTACAGGGAAATAGGGTGGGAAGTAATTTAATTATAAGTAATTAAATATGTTAATTAATTTATTGGTATTTATTTTGGATAAATTGTTAATTAATTTGTAATTGGTAATTAATTAATTTTTAATTGATAATTATTGTTTATTAATTGATAATTATGTGAATAATATTAATTTATTTTCTGTAGCGGGTTGTGGGTTCATAGGGGAATAGGGTGGGAAGTAATTTGATAATAATTAATTAAATATGTTAATTAATTTATTCGTATTTATTTTGAATGAATTGTTAATTAATATTTAATTGGTAATTATTTAATTCTTAATTGATAATTAATTTTTATTAATTGATAATTATGTGAATACTTTTAATTTATTTTCTGTAGCGGGTTGTGGGTTTATAGGGGAATAGGGTGGGAAGTAATTTAATAATAATTAATTAAATATGTTAATTAATGTATTGGTATTTATTTTGAATAAATTGTTAATTAATGTTTAATTGGTAATTAATTAATTCTTATTTGGTAATTAATTTTTATTAATTGATAATTATGTGAATAATATTAATTTATTTTCTGTAGCGGGTTGTGGGTTTATAGGGGAATAGGGTGGGAAGTAATTTAATTATGATTAAATAAATATGTAAATGTATTCATTGGTATTTATTTTGAATAAATTGTTAATTAATTTTTAATTGGTAATTCATTATGTCCTAATTAATAATTAATGTTTAGTTGGTAATTAATCAATTCTTAACTGGTAATTAATTTTTATTTATTGATTAATTGATAATTATGTGAATTATATTAATTTATTTTCACTAGAGTGGGAATAGTAAAATGTACCCCTATGCTATCCAATGCTTTCCCTACTGTTGCACTCACTGGAGTGGGAATAGTAATTTTTACCCCTACGCTATCCAACGCTTTCCCTACTGTTGCGCTCTCTGGCCTGGGAATAGTAATTTTTACCCCTACGCTATCCAACGCCTTCCCTACTGTTGCATTCTCTGGAGTGGGAATAGTAATTTTTACCCCTACGCTATCCAACGCTTTCCATACAGTTGCACTCTCTGGAGTGGGAATAGTAATTTTTACCCCTAAGCTATCCAACGCCTTCCCTACTATTGCATTCTCTGGAGTGGGAATAGTAATTTTTACCCTCACGCTATCCAACGCTTTCCATACTGTTGCACTCTCTGGAGTGGGAAAAGTAATTTTTACCCCTACGCTATCCACCGCCTTCCCTTCTGTTGCACTCTCTGGAGTGGGAATAGTAATTTGTACCTCTACGCTATCCAACGCTTTCCCTACTGTTGCACTCACTGGAGTGGGAATAGTCATTTTTACCCCTACATTATCCAACGCTTTCCCTACTGTTGCACTCTCTGGAGTGGGTATAGTAATTTTTACCCCTACGCTATCCAACGCTTTCCCGCTGTTGCACTTCCAGGAGTGGGAATAGTAATTTTTACACTCCCGCTATCCTACGGTAATATCATAGTGTATTTTTTATTAATATTATGTTAATATATATATATATATATATATATATATATATATATATATATATATATATATATATATATATATTACCTACTGGCGGTCGCCAGTAGGTATATATAGTTAGGATTTTTTCTCTATGGGTTTTTTGAAAATTCTATGTCTAATAACTTTGGCGTTTGTGGACGGAATTGGCTGAAATTTTCAGGAAAATGGCACATTTTGTTTCTGAGCAGCCCTTGAAAATTTGGGGGGGGTTCGTCCAGTGGGGGCCGAGAAAAAAGGGGGGTCCCAAAACGTGTTTTTAACATTGAGTTTTCCATAGGGCGGTTGGCCTCACTTTTAGCCCGAACGGCTGAATGGATTTGCACGAAACTTGGCAAAATTGTAGGGACTGGTAGCCCGATGTGCCTTTTGTAGGTCTCAATATATGTGCTCCAGTGGATTTTGAGAAATTAACGTTTAAAAAAAGATATATATCTGTAACAGCGGACCGGTTAGCGCTCTGGTTCGCGGACTTTTCGCGCAACGGAGCTTTGTGAAGCGAAGCTGATTGGTTCTCCGGCGTCTGTCAACATTCCAAACAGTCCGTAGCGGCCGCCATCTTGTCTCTCGGTAGGATCGAGAGACAAGAGGAGGTCAAAACAAAGGGGGAAATAACCATAAGGGGGCATAGTAGATCCTCGCTGACCCCCTAGGTTTGATGTGGAGGTTTTAAAAGGGCCCCGCGGGGCAAAAAAAAATAATAATAATAATAATCGAACAGCTGAATGGATTTGCACGAAACTTGGCAAAATATTAGGGACTGGTAGCCCGATGTGCCTTTGCTAGGTCTCAATATATGTGCTCCAGTGGATTTTGAGAAATTAACGTTCAAAAAAAGATATATATCTGTAACAGCGCTCCGCTTCGCGTAACGGAGGTTTGCGAAGCTGATTGGTCATTCTGTCACTGGGCTATAGTTGGGCTACATCTGGCTGATATTTGGGCTACATTTGTTTTTTTGTGTGTCTGGCGGCCATCTTTGGGCTACATTGGGCTACATTGGGCTTCATTGGGCTACATTCGGCTAATTAGCAAATAGCTCATCGCAAAGTAGGAATGGTAAAGAATCGCTATTTATTCCTTAAAGTTCGCTATTTAGGAAATGCAAATAACTTTGATGATACATATGGCGGTTCATCTCTAACAAGATAAGAAGCATAGGGATAGATTTATGATGACTGGCGCATCACCAGGGATGTGTTAGTCATTCTGTGCCGCTGTTCCGTCACCTATGGTGTGCTGCATTTACAATGCGGCGCATCACGGGGCAAAAACAGCACAGATGCGTGATGTATCTGTGCCGTAAAGGTGGCGCATTGCTGGAGTTGTATCGCAAGTGTGATGAAGGTCCAGCAAGGGTCGGGGGTGCCCCTGTCGCAGGGTTTCTGTTCTCACACAGAACTGTGGACAGAGGATTGGAACCTCGGCGAATTAGGGTGTCCCAAAACTCACGTTAGTAATCAAAAACTATTTAGCAAGCTAGGTACAGTGTCACATTGGATATAACAAACTCTCAATGTTTAGACAATCCATAATATGAACTTATAGTACCTCAGGATACGTGGAACTCATGAACAGTCGGTCGTTATATATTTCTTAGAAACCAGAACATGGAGTTAAGAAGAACACATGTGTATTTGAAATGTTTATTTACTAATGCCGTCTTCTCAGGCGTAGTACCTTAGATAATAAAAGTACACATATTATCAGTAGCAAAATTACCAGCATAGTTACTAGTACATAAAAAGTGAATGGTGATAGTATGTTAACATGCTGTAAATGAATAAGAGTTAGCAACACTTATAAGCAGCCGCGGGCCGTGGAGGGAGTTACGGTGGGGCAGGGAGGCGGGGAGGGGGAGGGGCAAGGTAGAGAGGGCTCCACCCTGCTTCTCCCCCTCCCCGCCTCCCTGCCTCACCGTAACTCCCTCCACGGCCCGCGGCTGCTTATATCTCACCCTCCCTAATACACATATTATATTATTTGCTAAGAAGGTCTCTTTGTGTTGGTTTAGGGCGTGCCCATACTTTAGTGTCTTAGATTTGAAGGAATCACATCAGCATACACCAGCTCTCTCTTCATGTGAACCGCATCAACTGTTGTGTATGTGTGTTCGGCAAAGCAATATAAAACCCGCCTCATGCCCAGAATTGGCAGAAGTTGCACTTATGTTATGAGTATGAAGTCGTGGAGATCAGACCTCATAACAATTCTGTATCGTGTTGTTCTTGAAACTTTAGCACTCGCTGTACAGATATAGTTTAACAAGTAAAGCAGATAGTAGACCAATAACATATTATTCTCATGTAAACCACGATGAACTACTAGGTGGAAAGCTAAAGCAACAACTAAATGTCGTGTGCAGAAGTTGCAAAAAAGGAAAAATGGCGTTTAAACCGGTAATGAGCCCATGCTAACTTAACACGGTGTAAAGATATCCAGGACCTAGATGACACCTCCTCATGATCCGGAAACGAACTGAATAAGATAATAGAAGTGCCATCTCATGAGAGCAGATTGCAAGTTTATATGTGGACGGTCCGCAAGGTAAAGCATTAAAAACTAGGAAAATTCAATGCTAAAGAAAAATAAAACAGCCAAGTACTTTATCGAGTCTTAAGCCAATAGGCAAGGTAAATAATAAAAACTTGACAATTAAGTCAATGAATTGTCAATGAAATGCTAGTACTCAGCATATGAAACATGAAAAAGGTCTATGACATAACTGTGTATGCAAAATAAGCTGCAACAGCCTCCAACAGGAAGTCACCGTCTTCATCCGAAAACAGTTCAGCCATCCAATTTAAAAGCGGAAAAGAACATACGTGCTCTCCCAGCACCGGATCCTCTATCACCATCAGAGGACAGCTCGGTGGGTTTTCAAGAAAGCTGTGTTCCAAGAAAGACTGTGCTGCCGCCAGTAAATTCCAGGGACCAAGTAGTCCATGCATCAATGCCACAGCCATAATCCTTTCGCCAGGACAAATCAACTCGTGAGTAATGATAGGAGTCATCAGCTGATTAAAGTCGACGTCAGGAGAAACCGGTCCGCAGAGACACAAATCAATGGCCCAATCAAAATCACAGGTCAGGCAGTGAAATACAGGCTGGACACAGGTGAAGTAGGAGAACCGAAAAGATAATCCATATGCCGTGCTTAATATCGCCAACGGCATTGTGCCATAATATTCTAGCATGCGATTGCGGAACAGTGTCAGCAGCTGCAGGGTCGGAGGTTGCATAGGAGGGACATCCATATTTAAAAATGTAAAAAAGCACAAGAGCGTCCGCTGGTAATGCAAGTAAAAATGCAATCCACGAACCAGAGTGGAGAAAATGGAATGAAAGGGAGCAGGGATGACTCCAAAGATTTTCTCAAATGAAGTCACGAGACCACTGGTAACAACTTTAAAAAAGTGTGCCAGGAATTTTGTGGAGGATGCGTTAAAGATAGTCGGAAACATGTTGCTGAAATTGAAAGGCAAACCTGTGTACGGGTGTTCGCTATGTGAAGTACGAAAGTTTCACGGGCCGAACTCAAGGCCACCTCTCTCTGAGACAAAAGAGCTCTTATTCTTGTCATGCCGTTGAAACGTGTCCCAAGGTTGGTATTTGTGGCCAGATTGAAAACTCCCTATGTTCATGTGTGGGAGGAAATAGAACATTTCTGCAGCAAATAACCCGTTCACTTACTGTTACGATAAAAGGAATACTTTTAATTAACTCAGAACAATCTTCATTATTGAGCATCAAATAACTACCATTTTCCAACAACTTGAACGTGGGGATGATAGCAGGAACTGGCGTGCCTTGCAACACGCAAGCCATATTTGGTCGGTGTTTGTTGCATGAATCGTGTAACTGTATGTGCCTACACATTAGTGAATGATCTGGCGTCTCAGTGCATTCCTCTCCATTCAGATAAACTTCTTGATCATCTTTGAAACATCTGTATGTGTATGGAAGCGACCAGACCTCATGAACAAAAGCACTACCTAAAGGTTCATAAAGACCTATTGGTATATATTTCATACAATTTGAAAACTTATATAAAGCAAAAGGCAGCGTTATTAAACCGTGGATAAGGCATGTTGCCAAAAAACCCGCAATCCTCTGCTGATGATGTCACTGAGCATGTCATGAATGATGTAATATGTGACATCATCAGTAGTGGATTATGGGTAATAGTATCTCTAGTTTACTCCCCTATAGCTGTCTTTCTTTTAACATAAGTGTGTGTTTCCTTCCCTTATACTTACTGTTTTTGGTTCGCTTCCAGTTCGCGTACCAGCGAGCGAACTAGGAAGCGAACTAAGAGAAATAGAGGTTGGCACAGTTCCAAATATTGTACCAATTTTTTAATAACGGGGAGGTAGTTCTGAAAAGAACTTTTTTTTTTATTTTTCTGAACATTTTTTTAATGTTTTTGAATTTTTCGGAACAGTTTTATATTTTTTTGGGTTTTTCTTGGAGGGGGCAATGAAAACGATTCATTGTAAAGGGCTCAACAGGAGCAACAAAACAAAAAAAAGAAGTATTTATTATTTTGGGCGTTTCGGACAAACTTGCATATGATAGTCAATAGCTCTGTTGATCAGAGTGATGCTTCTTTCTCCGTAGGAAATGAATCCATCGCAAAATACGCAGGTGTGTTTTACTTCACCAAATCTCATTTGTATATTTGGCACCATCTCTCTGCCCTCTGGTCCCGTTACTTCCGGTACAACAGATCTTCTGGCCATAATAGGGAGATTATCTAGGTCGTTCCGAAACTGTGCAGCACTGTAGTTGTTAGGATGCCACCTAGTCATATGGCGATGCATTGTGTAGTTTCCGAAACTGTATTTTTTGTCGGTCCCTCTGGACAGTCTATCTTGACATATAAGGCAAGTTACGTATCTTGCATTTACTTTTTTCTGACCTTTGGGAATTTTAAAAAATTGCCAAATGAAGTTTTCTTTCCGGTGAGACGTCTTGGGCTGCTCAGGCAAAAACTGCCTCTCTTCGTGCTCGTCCTCCTGTTCCTCTTCTTCTTCTTCTTGTTGAATTACAACTTGAGCAGGTGGTCCACTCTTCCTTGGATGTGGTGGAGGTGGTGGGGAAGCACCAGCTGAAGCTACTAAAGAAGCCATTGCTCAGTGATCACAAAGGGTCTTTCTCTCACAATGATGAAAGTCAGAGTGAGGAAAGAAGGAGGGATTTTCATCATTTGGGAAAAACAAGAGTTCTCAACCAATCAAAAGTGTTCATTTTAGATTATATGACCTAGTCTTACATCATTAGGAAACCAAAAGTGAAATGAACCAATGAAAAGTGTTATTACCAAGTCACATGACTTGCTGTGTTTACGTTAAGCGCTTTGCAGGGCCTCCCGGTTTGCTTCCAGAAACCTGCGCTTTGGCACTCGCTTCGCGTACCAGTTCGCTAACGTAGCACGTCATATGACGTATCACGCGACAACGTGGAACGTCATGCGGACGGGAGGCGTCACGATGTTGTTTTCTAACGCGGCACTTGCGGTAAAGAAACGTTTACCGGCTCGCGGTCTATTTCGCGGCATCAAGGTCAGCTAACGGGAAGCTTCCCGATTCGCGAAGCGGGAACGAAGAAAAAAAAATATTTTAAAAAAAAATTATTCATAAACATATAAAATATATTTTTGGATTTAAAGAAGAATACATTTTACAGCTACAGATATTAGCTGTTAAAAAAACAATGAAATTCACAGAAAAAACCATAGGTTATAGACCATATATAGTTAGGAATTAGCATTTACAAAACCTTGAAAATTCACTGAAAAAACCATAGGTTATAGACCATATATAGTTAGGAATTAGCATTTAGAAAACCTTATTTCACTCACACAAAACCATTGAAATTCCATATATAGTTAGTTGCACTAACTATATATCGCGCACCCGCAATCCACTGCTGATGATGTCACATATTACATCATTCATGACATGGTCAGTGACATCACTGATGACATCACTGATGACAACATCCAGTGATTATGTGTTTCTGTAAAGTTTAAATATGTTTTACATATTGAAGAATGAGTGGATGTATAAGTGTCTGAATAAAGGTTTTAGTAGGTGCGTGATTGACTGTATGAGTGAGTGATTAAATGCGTCTTACTAAATGCACGGGTTAGTGACTAAACTGTCTGAAAGTGTGCATCAGTATGTCTGTTGTTGTGCAAGCTGCTGCATGTGTTGATCAGTAGCTATATAAGTAGCTATATGGGTTATTGATTGGTTGCACAAGTATTTGTATGGGAGACTGAGTGTGTGTATGGCTGGCTGGGAGGTGTGTGACTCTGTGCAGATCAATGTGTACTTGTATCAGTGATTCTATAAGAGAGTAAGTATGTGTTAGTATATGTTTGAAAATGTAAGGTACTCTATGTTTAACTGTGTAGATTAGAAAATGGAAGTGTGATTGATTCTTTACAGGACTGACTAGGTGTGTGAGTAACTCCATGGATGAGTGGCAGAGTGTGAGTGTCTGTATAGGTGTATGAGTGCATATGATAGTGTTGTAAAGATGAGTGATTGTATGTATGAATGATTGTATGGGTGAATGAGTGAATGTGTGTGTAGACGTAGGAATCAGTGAATGCGTATGTAGTAACTAGTATTGGTGTGTCAATGGTTTCAAAAATTATACTCTGTATTTAACACTGGGTGTAACAGAGGTTATATTAAAGTTGAGGAGATGCATTGTATTGTCACATTAATGATATCATCATTGATGTGACAATTGATGTCAAAAGAGATATCATCAGTGATGTCATTTGAGATGTCATCAGTGATGTCATCAGTGATGTCACTGACCATGTCATGAATGATGTAATATGTGACATCATCAGCAGTGGATTGCGGGTGCGCGATATATAGTTAGTGCAACTAACTATATATGGAATTTCAATGGTTTTGTGTGAGTGAAATAAGGTTTTCTAAATGCTAATTCCTAACTATATATGGTCTATAACCTATGGTTTTTTCAGTGAATTTTCAAGGTTTTGTAAATGCTAATTCCTAACTATATATGGTCTATAACCTATGGTTTTTTCTGTGAATATATATATATATATATGTTTTAATATATATGATTGCATTTTTTTTATAAGTTAAATTCATTATTTAATTATTTTAAGGTAATTTAAGTTTTTTAAAGTATATTTTAGCTATTTATTTTTAATATTCTTTTAATTTTACAATATTTTTGAGACATTCGATATTTTTACAAAGTATATATTTTTAAACGATATTTGGGATTTGATATTTTGGTACTTACCTGTTTGTAGATAGGAATTCGATATTTTGTCTGTCGAATTTTGGCATCGATATTTTGGGTAGTCTATATTTTGTCCCTCGATGTTTAGTCAGTGACCCTCAAGTAAACATATTTCGTAACATCAATAAATACAAACTAAAAGTCACAGCCTATTGATTTTTATTGCCTTTCATGTATCTATTCAGGTCAACGTCCATTAGAAGCGGCATATATGGTAGGTCATCATCAGGAGGGTGTAGATCCTGGACGTCTACAGGCAGCACAGCGTCCATTGACGCAAGGGGTGGGAGGACCTAAGATGCTGAATCCAGAAGATCACAGAAGTCCAGCTGGGGATGTCCTTCCAATGTGTGAAGGGGCATATGATACACCCTGAACCCCAAACGGCCTGTATCCTTGCAGTGGCATATCCAGAGCTTGATGGGCAGTTGAGGGCCCAACAGCAGCAACAAAGGGGTAAGTCCTAAACTGGTTTTGCTTGTTACATGACCCAATTTTTGTACAGGTTAGAATTCTCCCATCAACATTATGGGGAACCCATGTCCAATGCACAAGAAGATGTATAATGTTGTGCTGTTTCTACTGACTTTTGAGCAGGACCCTACCTATTTGCTGTCCACAACTAATGTACTAACCTCAGCAGACACATGGCTGCGTAAACTCCACATATACAGTAGTTTGATGTGTTGGGGGAAATGTGCACTAAACTATTGTGTCAGGTGTGATTCCCCTTAAGTAATGTGGATTATGTGATGTTAGCCTTAGGACATGTGGCATGTCATACTTTGCACTTCTGATGCAGTGGATCCACCAAACATCACATTGGGCAGTTGGGATACTTGTAATGTGTGCCAAAATGACATCACAAGTGATGTGAGCAGCACATCACATCACATCATGCATTTGGCGGATTAGGAGGATATCCCCGTCTTTTACAAATATGTATGTGTAAGCTAGTATGTATGTTTATAAATAATTGTAGTAGGCATACAATTATTGTGAAAACACAGACAGGAATGTGTACACATTGGTGACAGAGAAACACATATCCTAAATCATTACTAAATGTCCATCATATTCAGATGATGAAGTCAAGAAAGGGAGATACATGGCTGACTTCCAACGAATTATCAAGATTGAAAGTTCCATGACATGTGTATAGATGTATTCAATCAGGTAACCTTAAATGTAGGCCAGGCTCATGGCGCATTATCCAACTGTTGACATGCATCAAGGTGTAATATGTTGCATAATCTGAGTTTTATGTGAGTGTCTAAAATGGTATGACATGGGAATTAGTGTGGGGGAACAATATACTGTAATGTTATAAAACATTTTGAACTACAGTGAAAGCCAACATATTTAGTAGAGCAGTTTCACTGAGAAACTTAGGACTTCAACTGATTATAGGCATTTAGGAGTTAAATGTGAGAATATTTTAGCTCAGTACTAAAATGAATTAGGAATGCTTTGAGGGCTATGTATTTGCTGTTGAAGTTATTTGTCATTCCCCCAATATTTATTTAGACTGTCCTTGACAGCCTAATTAATTATGTGATACATTTCAAACCTACTTCAGTACAGTGTTCATTAATCAATTTTGACTGTTGACATATACTTTAGTTTTTTTGTAGTACGTGTTACCATTGTGAAATGCCCAAAGAAAGATGACATTATTTGAGATAATACTAATATTGGTCCCACAGTACAGCATTTCTGAACTCTAATTTTTTCATAAATACATTTATGAAATTGAACATTATGCTGCATTTAGGGCATTGTGAAGACACTCTACAAAGTTATCTTTGGTAAATGTCCTTTTGGGTGACATCAGTTCACTTTTCTAAACTACAAAGGCCAAAGATATTGAGGTGTGAAACAGTTCCTGAAGAAACATAATGATGGATTTGAGACAAGAACATACATGATATAAGATGTATAAGGCGGAAAGACATATATGAGACCAAATTTTTCTGAATATGGTGTATACATGAATTTGCTCATGCTAATGGTGAAGCAGCTGCTAAGAGCCTTGAAGCAGGTAAAATAAGTAAACTCCAAAAATGTTTTTGATCAGTTTTGTTTACATAGATTTGATTAACCTATTGTATATGTCGTTTCAGCCTCATCCAGGGCAAGTGATGGAGAAAGAGGCAACATTGACGAGGAAGCAGCTAGCCACAGTGTTTTGGTTGCTGAGACCACTGGCACCAAGGGACCCATTGGCCCGTAGGGTGAGGGGAGTGCTACAAAGGATGCCACCTCGCAAACCTTTTCTTCTGAGGCATCTTCCAGGGGACACTACCTAGTGAAAGTGGACCCAACAGTAACATTGCCAAATGCATTCTTGTCCTCCCCGCAAGTACTATATCCACCCTCAATGTTGTTCCCAACCAGTTGGCTGTACACCCACCTCTAAGAGGGGTGGCATCTCTTTTGCTGCAGGCATCTCCCCCTGCTCCTGTGGTTAATGGGGAGGCTGTTGCCCTCCTCAGCCACATCTCTGTAGGTCAGACTGCACCTCTGAATGCCATCTAAGGGTTTGGCAGCCATATACAATAAATACTAGCCTACCTAGAAGGCATTCACAGTGCAATCTCTAGCCCAAAGATGTATTTTCAGAGTCTGGCTTCCTCATTCACCAGTCTCCCATCCATCCCAACCTTGTGGTCCATATCTCGTCCCTTCCCCATGATAATTACCTATTCCCAGACTAATACGAAGCACACGCACACATTAACATGTACCCATTCATACTGACACAAGCAGTACACCCACACAGAAAACAACATCACAAAAAACACTTACATACATACAAATATACACCACATGTACCACCACAGCCACACTTACAACCCCTGCCACCATCACATCCTCATACACCACACATACAACCATACCCACAGTTGCCACCCCACCACATTACATCCACAAACACCACAGACACCACCAAACCTGCATGCCCCCCCCTTTCGCAACCATCACACAAACACACAACAGATACCACCACACCCACAGCTACCCGCAACACCATCACATTCACACACACTACAGGCACCACCACACCCACATGCACTACTACATCAACATGCCCAACACCAACACCCAGCATATCCACAGCATACCAGCCACAGGCACGCCTACCTTACAGTGCACACCTAAAGAAAACAAGATACACAATTAAGCACACAGCAAGACATATGGTATATGATACACTCAAACTTGCAAAACATACACCAGACCCATAGGCAACTGCACCCTGAAAAGCCACAGCCACATCACACGCTGGTACTCCCTTTACCTCCCAAATCCCACTCCCTCCCAAACAGCCTACCAAGTTCCCCATAGAGGATTCCAGTTTTGTACCTTACCCTAACACCTCCCAAACCTCCACCCACCTCTACCAAACAGCATTCTAACACTTCTACACCCAACCCCCCTTCCAAATCCTCCCTACAAAAAGCCCATCCACACCTTTCACTTCCTAATGCACCCCTTCAAAAAGGAAAACCACCCCTTCCACTTCCCAACTCACCCCTTCCAAATGGAAATCAACCCCTTCCCAACATAAGGACACCCCTCCTAAACCGAAACACCCTTCCATGTAATATCTGTTAGGTCCCTGCCCTGCCCAGTAGAAGCCACTTCCTGAGGAAGTTCCTCTTGGCGGTGCATTAGGAGGCGAGCTTTGAGTCACATCCCATTGCACTTAGCTTTTTGGACTACATAATTGCCAATTTGGCTTGGACTTTATTTAGAGACATTAGTCTAGCTCTTCAATAAAATACTTTATTTAGATTTGACCACATTGTCCTGTATTTACATTTCCTTAGCTATTTTTTGATTCCTAGCACTGTTGCAGTGTTATATGTGAATTTCAAATTTAACTTGATGGCATGTTATACAATATATTTTTAAAAGTCTACTTTGCTATGTGCATACATCATTGTAATGGCCACTCGCATCACCTAATTGATGTGACAATTTTTTATTTAGATGTGTTAGTACAGGTGTGTTTGTTTCACCTTGATTGCTAATCAGTATGGAAAGGTTTGTGTCTATTGTACTTGACTCCTGTGCAAGACTTGCACTAGACAATGAGAAATGTTGCATGGTTGGATATGTTGCAGGATTTAAACTTGGGGCAATCTAGAGCAATGTCAACATCATGTTTCATTGCACTTATCCCTATGATGTATGTTGCATATGTTTTTTATGTGGGTAAGTTGGATATTTCTTTATGCACACCTGGAGGGTGCTTTTTGACCTATATTTTTATATCCTTTTTTGTGCATGTGTCCATTTTTAGGTATGAAGTTTCCACCAAATGTACTACAATTTGAGAGATGTTACATGTATATTAACTTGAAATTCTAACACGTAAACATTACCCACATATGCATTGCACATTGATATGATATTGCTTGTACTTAGTATTTGTTATTGTATGAGTCCTGTGCTTATTTTAACTGACAATTCAATGGGAACAGGTAAAAGTGGGGCTTACGTCTGTGTTGGTTTTCTATGTCATCAAGAAGCAGCAACAGGACTTGTAGGATTGGATCCAGGATGGTAAAGGAAGTGTGAAGGTAAATTCAGCTGAGTTTGTGCTTTATATCTGTTCCATTTCACCAACTCAGGTATGGAGGTTTTACCACCACAGGCACCTTGACGAAAATGCACATCATCATTGGCCTGGCAGGACTCTTGTGGTCCCCCCTCCGACAGCCAATTAAGTTTATCTTATGGTCGAAATGGTCAGGATTTCCTGGAGGTGATGGTGGGACCGCTGCGATCTTTAATCTATGAACTCACCAAAATTGAAGTAGGGTGGGTGGATCGCTGTGTAGTAGGTGGAAAGACCGCCAAAAAAGCAATGGCGGGCCATTTCTGTCAAGATCGTAATTAGGCCCTTAGCAAAACGAATGGTCCCTGAAAATATGCAAACCACTATGGCATTAAGCATTTTTTTTTTTTTAATTCAAAGTCTACTGGAAAGCAATGTTTTGATACTTGGATTAGTAAATTGGTAAATCTAGCACAAATAGCTAAAGCTTTTCTCAAGCTCGGTTTTAACCAGTGATACAAAGCAAGATGGTGAGCCCCCACCCCCGCAGAAAGTGAAGAGGGGGTCCCTGAGACTCCCAAAGACATTCAGGGACTCCCATCCTCTGCACCACATGGGCTGCAGTGGCATATGTTACTTACTGTTTATTACTACTTTTTCAAATTTTGAAGACTTTATAAATTTACATAACTCTTAATAAACTGTTTTAAATTTTTATTTAAACTCACCTTTATTGTATTTGTAATACAAGATTATTTTCATTTCATCATACAGAGCATATATCACAACAATGCTGTATTTAAAATATTGTATTATCTTCTATAATATTGATGCACTCAATGAGTCTGTATCTTTATTTTTTTCCTGCTACTATATGCTCTGTCTTTCTAATAGCTTATCAATAGTGTTCTCATATTTTGACTTTATATGAGATAACCAATATTCAGCTATTCCATTTACATGTAAAAAAAATATTTCTTAGAAAATAAATTATTTTATTAACCTTGAAGAGTGTCATCGGCTTTTACGACTTCTAGGTCTCTGTCTTTTATTGTCCATATTTCAAGTTATGAGGCAAGAGAACATAAGTAGCTCAATGTTACGCAGTTTTATTTTTTTGGGAGATCTCCGGCACAAGCTTTTGAATAACCTTTTTCATTCTGGGACTTAAATGCCTGGATTTGCTTAAGAAAATTTAATTACATACATATTGTCTTAGTAGAGTACAGCTGTGTCAATCCTCCACTTGGAACGAACTGCATACTCATTTGCTATGTTAGACTCACAGTTTAAAGTAATGATATATGTATATATATATATATATATATATATTCACTATTTCACACCTGTTATAGTTAGCTGGAAGTTTTACTCGCATAAAACCATTGAAATTCCCACGTTATAGTTAGTTGGACTCACTATAACTTGCGCGTGCAATGCACTGCTGATGACATCACATACTACATCACTCATGACATGGTCAGTGACATCACTCATGACATCACTGATGACACCATCCTTGTGATTCAGTGACAGACCTCCTTTCACTGTAATGTAACCCTTGAAACACATATTCAAAAATAGAAACTATAATTTTCAGTATATTTTCAAATTAATTAAAACAAACTCTAAAATTACAGTTTTTCCGTCGTTCTGAAAGAAAGGCTCAAACAACATTTTCACAATATTTAAATTTTCGTAATTCCATCTCTGACTCACTCATGTTCATCATTTCCTATAATACTGATATCACTTACTATGAGATCCACTTACAGTACCTATATGACACCTCAATTTGTTATCTTATCTTGATCACTTTTGCTCAGAATATAATTTTAAACAGCAAACTAACCTTTATTAACTGCTCCCGTCTTCATAGGCCAATTACCTTTACTTAAATTTTGTTTCTAAAAACACTAGATATGAATTTTTTAAGTCAAAAGGCAAATGTTGTTTGAAAGTCAAATGAGTGTCATTACAAAGGGTCCTACCTTTACAACTTTTTAAATAGCATGTGTAATGCCCTGATGTTGTTGAAGGACCGTCATGATAAATAATAGCTACAGTTGCAAAGGTTCTTCCTGAAATTGATAACTGAGAAGCCACAAAATTTTTAATAGAAGTTGACAATTTACTTCCATCAGGTCTATATCGTTGGAACATTAAAATCACATATTTACCATACGTTTGTAAAAATAATGTGGACAGCATTGCAGACTTACATTGGGTACACACCATATTGTGATAGGCTGCTTTAACTAGACTATTAAAAGGCACTGATTTGCAGTCTGGTAAACTCAAATATATAAATCTTTCAGTATCTATTCTAGTACTACTTGATAAACTACAGTTGTCGCAGTCATGCTGCCATTGATAAGAAAGGCTAAAAAGATTTTTTATATCTACTCCTTGATCTTCCAATACATCAAACATCTACATTAAAGATTCCTGGCAATCCTGCTGAATAATCTGTGAAAATTGATTTTGACCAGAACATATGTCTAGAAGATTTCTAATTTCTGAAACACTTTCTATTTTTGCTCTATCACTGCTACATTTCTCAAACACAGAACTCAATAAACAGCAGAATGTTTGATCCCGATTTTCAACAATCTGTTATTGTAAATTTTAAAGAAAAAAAACAACATTAACCACTACATTAGCATAGCAGTTGACACCAGAACTGAAATCCAACAACATCTTCATCAGAATCCTTTTTCTTTCTGCTTATAATTACAGTTTCATCTACTTTTTGTCTTTTTGCTAGTACCTCACTGCAATTATTCTCATTTCTTCTTTTTTGGCCTACCACACGTTTTTCAAACAGAGGATATTGAGGCAAATGTGGAGCATACTCTCTTCTTAACCTATTGTATTCTTTAACACAATCTAGATCAGCACAAATCTGTGTTTCATCACACTCAATCAAGTACAATCCTGATAAAGTTCTGACTCGTGATAATGCCACATATGCCATACCCTCTTTAAACACAGAACTTCCAATGTTCACCAAAGCACTATCTACACTTAAACCTTGAGATTTATGAATTGTCACTGCATATGCCAAACAAACAGGAAACTGTTTTCGGCGAACATATAATTCTTTCACAAGCAAAAATCTAGCTGAACAACGACAAATTTGTTCTATTTCGTCAATGCCATCAAATTTAAATTTTTAAAATTTCAATTCCATCTCTATTTTTGTAATTCAGAAAACCAACAACATGACCCATTGCTCCATTTACCAGACCTCTTTCAACATTTAAATTCCTTCTCAAAATGATACGACAATTTAAACACACATTCAGAGTCTTTTCAAAACCAGCAGTTTTAGATATAGTTTTCTCTAATGAATCCAATTTTGATTTCAAATTTTCTGACAAAATAATTGTTGCTCCCATATGCTCTATTTTATCTATAGCTTCCAGTTTCACTATCTCTTCATTTTCTAACTTTAACATTTTGTTGTTGAACATGGAACATTCTTTCAGAGTAGGCATCAAACATATGCTAGATTTCTTCTCGTTAATTTTCTTAAAAATATTCTCTGGAAGAATGTTTTCATTTGGGTACAAATTTGAAATTAATCGTCCATGTAAAGCTTCTTTCCCATGCTGACTTACTTTTCCGATTCTTACATCTTGTAGAATATTTTTATAATCTTCATCCTTTGCCTGCCGCATATTTTGGAGTAGTTCTGCATATTTGAAATGTAACCATATATTAACGTTTCCAATGCTTCCTAGGCACTTCCTGGTATCTTCATGCGTGACCATTTTAAACACTGGTTGTCCTTTCACTGGAGTCAACTGCAGTAGATCTCCAAAAACAATAATGTGTTTTCCTCCGAATAACACATCATACTCTGTTCTAAGAATTTCTTGCATTCTCAAATGCACAAAAGCAAGCATTAGATTTGAGACCATGCTTACTTCATCAATGATAAGAAGTTTCATTTTCTTCAGGACTCTGGAAACTTCGGAACACGCATCCCCAGATAGCTTGTGGTATTGCAATTTGTTATCATGCTCCACTGGCAGCACCAGTAAACGATGTAAAGTAATCCCTTTAATATTATGTGCTGCCAGCCTAGTTGGAGCGGTAACAACACAAGACAGCGGTGATTCGGTCCTTTTCTGCAGATAAGTTGCAATTGCTTTAATCAGAAAACTTTTTCCAGTTCCCGCTTCTCCACTCATGTACATTTGGGCAGGCTTAAATGATGTACATGAGCACTCTTTCTTCTCATGACTGAATCAATGTTCAACCTGTTCTGTGACTTCGTCATATATCTGTTTCTGCTCAAGGTTTAATTGTTTCACCAAATCTTCTAAATTAATTACATCTTCTTGAGCTCGCTCCATAGCTCTTTCCACCTCATCCATGGCAGTGACAGCTTCATTTTGGATAATTGGTCCTCCTAGTGCATCCTGACTCAATGAAGCAGAACTCTGACTGTCTTGAGAACTGTCTCTCACAATCTCTGCAGCAATTGTTGCTTCTTGCTCTATTTCTTCATTCAACATTTGCAGATAATTTGGTATCCTTCGTTGCATTAAAAGATTCTTCGTAACAGAGAAAATCTCCAAGTAGTTCCTCTTCTGTACGCCATGGTTTAAAGAGTTGCAAAAGAGCCAAGTAGTAAAATTCTCTTTTGTCTGGATTTTCACAACTCAATTTTCGATGATTAATCAAATGACCTTTTCTCTGTTTCACTAGACATCCTTCACATCCAATGACAGCATATATTCCATTATTGATATCTTCTCTGATGTTCCTCTTATAAATATATCTTTGCAGAACTTCATAGAGACAAGCGTTCTCAAGATAAGGACTTCTATTTGGATAGTATGTATCCAACATGTTTGTCTTCAAAATATCTGTACTTTCTGGTTCTTTCCCTGCCAAATACTCTATTTCCTGTACAGATTTAAAAACTCGGTTTCGTGTTGCAGCAAGACCTAGACTCACCCAAATGATGGTTCTAGATTTGGCATATAGACTTGCTGATGACAATCGATCGGAACATTCATATGCTCCAATTTCTCGATGTGACAACATCTTTAGACTGTAACTGTATAATTTCTTGCTTATACTCTTTTCATGTGAAATGTCCTCCCACATTTCCTTGAGTTCTGTCTTTTCTTTTTTTGTGATGTAAGACGTCACATATCGAGCCACAGCAATAGAGTTGTCAGCAACGAATTGAATATCCATGTTAGCATTCCACATGGACAAAATCACTGGGTTGTAGTCGTTGATGTACTTGGACTCTTCGTTTCTTTTTAAATTGTATGTATTTTTGGGTGATTTCCTCGTCTCAGTATGTCGCAGAGAAGACATCAAATTATTTATTTTTCCTTTAGAAATCACTGCTCGTGGAAAACCAAAACGACATTTTGTGTAGAACTTGTCCTTGTTTCTGAATTTTCGACGACAGTACTTTCCACAATGATGGGATTGAAAGCGTAAAACTTGTTGCCTTAAACTGTTTTCTTCAGTAGTTTTCGGAATGAAGCTCATCACTGTCTCATCCGAATCTGTTCCAAATTTGGGTGCATCTTTAATCCACTACAACATATGTATGTGAGGAGCACCTCTCGCTTGGTACTCCTTTCTCCAAAAGAAATCCAAAACCTCTCCAAGGGGAGGATTTTTTTTATTGGTAATGAAAGACATCATAGCTTCAAATCTATGATTAAAATATCTGCATACATTCACTGGATCCAAGGAACACAGTTCTCCAGGTGCTTTGAATTCTCTATTTTGTATATTTGCATTTGCCTCGCGTATAAATTGAAGTAAGTCGTCCCATGCATACTCGGCACAGCTAAGAGTGAGGAACCATGTAGGAGTTCCTAAGTTTCTTAGCATACATTTCAAGTCCCCATGACGACGGTACCAATACTCGTTTGTACCACGCTGACATGCCATGAGATTGATTAGATGAGATTCCAAAATATTATCTTGCAGATTAACTTTCTCCATAAAGTCCCTCGCCGAAACATTTTGGAGATGTGCTCCACTTTTCAGTATATGGTTTACTGCATAAGAAAGCCCAGACAAGTCACTTTCATACAGTAGATGAAACAAATAGGGAATGCATTGACGAAACCTTGGATCTTCAGCATATAATCTTACAGTTCGATATTCAGATGCTGGAATTTGAAGTGGACGATCGTCATATCGTCCACCTCGACCTGTTGGAAATAGCTGTGGAAAACAACGAGCTTCCAAACTTTCTTCCCATACACTAATGGTACTTCCTTTTGCTGCTTTCATTTGAAACAATTCAATTGCATTCCCCATTACTTCTTTGGAATGCAAAGAATGAACAGTATAATGTTCATATATTTCTTCACTTCTAGACACATCAACTTTTTCAATTTGTCCGCCTGAACAATCACTGTCTTCATCTGCAGCTGTTTCCTCTGCTGCAACACATACATCTTTGTAATACTCATTGTTTTTGACTAAATACAACGTTGCCTTTTTGACTTTCCTAACATCCACTAAATCTTGCCAGATTTTCTTACTCTTTGTCGGAACCCCATTAACTAGAATAACTAAAGGTTCCTCTTCTACTTTTTCTATACCAATTGTATCAATATTTTTTTTAAATCAAGAGGCAAAAAACATCTCTTCCCTTTAATCCTCTCTGCAAATCTGTAGGAGGCAATTTCCCGATCTTAGGCTCCATGCGAACAATTGCCTGAAAAGGGTGGACACATTGAATCAAAATAGACTCATATGTATTTAAATCCATCAATTCACGTGGAATGTCTACCAACTCCAGATTATTATGAACAGCTCTAGAAGGCATTCTGTTTTGATTTAATTTATCATAACAATATTTACAAATACGCTGATCAGAACTCAAATCAAAACAATTCTCCACCCACAAATAAGTTGCAAAATCCTTCCACTCATAATTATTCATCTTTTCACTTTTTACGTATAAATCAACTAATCTAGTTTGATGCTTATAATGACTCGTCGACAACACACACAAGTAAAATTCGGCCTTTCACTTGATTTCACCTTAAACCTGGTAATTTCCTGCTCAAACATTTCTGTACTTGAAATCTGTACATTGTCTTCCACATTACCTTGAATTGCTGTGTCAATTTCTACACTATCCTCTTTTTCACCAAAATAACAAATCTCAATTTCTTCACAAATCCTCTTCACATCTAATTCAGTTCCATGCAAAAGAGCACTGTTTAATTGTTTAAGCTTTCGTGCTGGACTTTTTGCATAATACAACATTCTCACTAATTTCCTCATTTTGGTATAATGCACTGCTAACATCCTAAAATTATGAAAAACACTCTGACAGACTTTTCTAGAAAGACAAGCCAGTGAATGCCCTTGCAAACCTGTGTTTTCTCTCACTCTGCAAGGATCTAAGTCTTGCAACAACTTCACTTTCTGCTTTAGACTTTTGTTACTATATGTACGTAAGAAATTACAAAACAAATCAATTGATTCCTGTCGCACACTACAAATACGACTACACTTCCAAGTGTACACTGGACCCTTAGTACGTCTCCCTAAAACTTCATCAGTTAACACCTCTTCTGGTTCTCTTGGCACAAGTTTCTCTTTTTCAATCGGACAACAGTCTTTCACTTCAAATGCTCGACCACTGGTGTCAACTGCATGCTCTAAATCATTCTCCTGGAAGTAACTCTCCTCATTAAAAAATGGCTCACTTCTTGAACTGTGCATCCATTCTCCTGAAAATTTTTTACAAAAATTAGTCCGATTAATTACTCTTTTCCATCTACTGTTTGATTTGGAAGACATCAATTGTCTTGTTAAGTGTCCTAATTCTATTGATTATTAAAATAAATAATTTTTTCTTAACTTCAAAAGCCTGATCAACAATCTTCTCTACACTTTTCTTTTTCTTATAAAAAGCAGCTCTCTGTTTACCTTTCCTAATGTTTTTTAACAAATTTAAAACCACCCTATTGCGAAATATTCATTTACGAATGTCTCTAAACTGATTCTGCCTTCTATTCCTATACATATTATTCTCTCCTGCTCCAGTTGTAGGATTCTTTGAGGTTCTCTCCTTCCTTTTCAAATTTACTCTCTCATTCTCTTTTTCTACATGCTGTCCAACAATTTTTTTTGGAGTACATATGTTCCGTATAAAAGACTTAGGGCCAGATGTAGGTCGGTCGGTAACGGCCAAAATCGGTATTTTTGGCCGTTACCGACCGGTAAGTAAGAATTGGTATGTAGGGGCATATTTTTACAGAATCGGTAAATTTACCGATTCGGTAAATTTACTGATTCTGTAAAATACCGAATCGGTATTTTTTACCGATTCGGTATATCCAAATGTAGGTGGCACTCCTGAGAGTGCCACAGGCCTTACAGATTCGGTATTTTACCACACAATCCAATTGTGTGGTAAAATACCGAATCCAGGTGTGCATGCACATGTGTGCATGCACACCCTAGCCATCTGACAGACAGACATGCCCTTAGGGCATGTCTGTGTGCCACATGGCTCACATGCCCGTCTTTGGGGTGCTAGAGGGTGTCAAAGTGACACCCCCTGCACCCTTGCTAAAATCGGTATTTACCGATTCTGTAATTACAGAATCGGTATTGCCCATTGATTCCTATGGGCTTCAAGTCCCATAGGAATCAATGGGCAATACCGATTCGGTATTTACAGAATCGGTAAATACCGAATCTTAAAGATTCGGTATTTACAGATTCTGTAATACCTACATCTCCCCCCTTCATATTTACCGACTCTTAAATACCGAATCGGTAAAATTCGGTATTTAAGAGTCGGTAAATATGAATTACCTGAATTACCTACATCTGGCCCCTAGTTGTCTTACCAGGAGCTTGGTTCCTGTTTTTTGAAGTATTTGTTGTGGAAGAGTGCTGTAATTCCGTTGCTGTTTTTGTTTTTTGGCGGTCATGTTGTTTTCTTCTCCTTTCCCTTGAGGGCATGTTTGCTTACTCTTGAAATCTTGATTTCAATCTGTGTTAAAGAAACAAATAGCACATTATAGATCACTATTACCAAACAACAAAGCAATGACAAAAAGCAAACGATCTATTCGGGGTTACAGATCAGGTGAGTATTCTCCAGGGGTGCACAAAAGGTGAGGCCTGTATTGAAGAGTATAGTGGAAGACAGCTCTGTCCACAGGTACAAAGAAGATGAGACCTGTGTCTAAGAGTCCAGTAGGGGATAGACTTCATGAAGTCTAGTCCACTGCACTCTTATACACAGGCTTCACCACCTATGCTTCCCGGGAAAGGCCTCTTGATCATAAACCTCACCTCCTCTGTCCCTCTGGACATGTCTCACCTCATCTGCACAATCTACTTCCTAATCTCAGGTAACACAGGTGACATAATTGTGAAAAGGTCAAATTTTTTTATGTAATCATGCACACACTATTTATTCTTTATCAAAAATGTAGAATTCATTGATTAGTCCCAAAATCGATTTTTCAAGAACATTTTAGAAACACAGTGCAGGTCCTACTATTTAAACTTTCTCAAAAATGTAAAACTCATTAATTTGCAGCAAAA
The DNA here is from genome assembly GCF_964261635.1 of Lissotriton helveticus. Lineage (NCBI taxonomy): Eukaryota > Metazoa > Chordata > Amphibia > Caudata > Salamandridae > Lissotriton > Lissotriton helveticus. The sequence continues at coordinate 215,029,261 of NC_136060.1, read as the reverse complement.
ATATTTTAGTAGTGTAATGAAAAGCTTATACATATGACCTTTTCATTGTTTTTCAAAAGTTATTCTAAAAAAAAATGATAAGGCCTAAGCAGGAATACTCATGTGATGAAGCCTGTCCAGGGAAGCACAAAACGTGAGGCTTGTGTCGAAGAGTGCAGTGGACAGGACTAATCTGGAGTAGTGTGCAAGAAAAAAATAAGCCTCATTTATAAAGCCCTGCGTCAGTTTTGCGCTACTGATGCGTCACTTTTTGTGACGCATTGGCGGCATAAAACATGTGCCTTGTTGCGCCATATTTAAAAAGTGACGCATGTAGGTAGATGCGTAATTTTTTTAACCTTTTGCGGCACATTATACCTCTGTCAAGTGTAATGTACAGAGAGGGGTAATTTCTCCGCAAAAAGCCTCGTAATAATGACACCGTGAAATCTATGAGATTTCACTGCGTCACTTTTAGGACACTGTTACGTCAAAATCTTGCACCTGCCTCACAGCAGGCATAAGACTGAGGCAAACGCTTTCACATGGGGCTTTCCCCATGTGATATGATTCTCACACCTAAGCAGGAGTGCAGATGAGATGAAGACTGTCCAGGGGAGCAAAAAACGTGAGGCTTGTGTCCAAGAGTGCAGTGGACAGGACTAAACTGGAGTAGTGTGCAAAAAAAAAGAACCTCATTTATGAGGCCCTGCGTCTGTTTTGCACTGCTGATGCGTCACTTTTTGTGACGCATCGGCGGCATAAAACATGTACCTTTTTTGCGCCATATTTAAAAAGTGACGCATGTAGGTAGATGCGTCACTTTTTAAACCTCTGCGCCACATTATACTCAAAAATGTAAAAGCCATTCATTTTCCCCAAAATCGTTTTTGACATCACATTTAGGAAACACAGCACAGGTCCTATGTACAAGCATTCCATGTCATTACTGAAACCTCACTATTTTACAAAATACAATTCCTCTATGCAAACAAACTCAATATGCTTCCTACACTGAGTTAACACAGGTAACATCATTGTAAAGAGTCAAATTGACGCCTGTGTCTAAGAATGCAGTCGGGGATAGGCTTCATGAAGCCTAGTCCACTGCACTCTTAGACACAAGCCTCACCACCTACGCTCCCCAGGAAAGCCCTCTCTCCCACTACAGTCTTGAACAAATGCCTCACCTCCTCTGTACCTCTGGACATGCCTCACCTCATCTGCACAATCTACTTCCTAATCTGAGGTAACACAGGTGACATCATTGTGAAAGGGGCAAACTTATGTCTTTAAGCATGCAAACACTATTTATTCCTTCTCAAAAATGTAAAACCCATTCATTTTCCCCAAAATCGTTTTTGACATCACATTTAAGAAACACAGCACAGGTCCTATGTACAAGCATTCCATGTCACTACTGAAACTTCACAATTTTCCAAAATACAATTCCTCTATGCAAAGAAACTCAATGTGCTTCCTACACTGAGTTAACACAGGTAACATCATTGTAAAGAGTCAAATGTATTTCTTTAAACATGCACACATTATTTATTACTTCTAAAAAATGTAAAAGCCATTCATTTTTCCCAAAATCGTTTTTGACATCACATTTAAGAAACACAGCACAGGTCTTATGTACAAGCATTCCATGTCACTACTAAAACTTCACAATTTTACAAAATACAATTCCTCTATGCAGTAAAAACTTTTTACCAAGCATTATCAAAAAGCATGACACAAAGCAACATTAAAAAACCACAATTTGCTTCCAAATCTTCTCCATAGAGTATACAAGTCTCTATGTATATTAAATGAATCATAACTCACCTTTACAAATGCTCTAGGAGATTCAGAACAGTGTCAGATACACACACCAATATTTCTTTAGCAGAGCAAAAGGTATGTTCTCCAGGCACTGCAACCATTAATGGCACAGAAAACCTCTGTTTCTACACACATATTGCTCATGGTAACCAATCAAAACTCTTCCCTCTGTATTTTCAAACCAACACCCTTCCCCCCTCAGCCCTTTCTACCTGTTACCATAGCAACTCCCTCCTCACTGAGCTCTCAGGTTTAAAAGTTTATTCTACAATGTTGCAAATCACCTCAGCAAGGATGTTTGACCTGCGAATACACCAGCTTATCTGTTGCAATGTTTCTTTAAATGACTTTTTTTAACCATTCAAATTACTTCTTACACAGTACACAACCATGCACCCTAACGTTCAGTTTTCAACTATCTCAATCTACCAATCATTGCCTGACTCATTCAAGAGCACTGAAACTCCACAGTTTTTTTTTGCAAACTCCTACTGTTCAAACTGCCATTTTATTCCTACACTTCATCTGACTGCACCAGAACCTCCTCTACCATGTATTCTGTCTGGATTATTGGATATAGCCATATCCACTGGGCTCAAAGGTATGCAGCTACCAGACATTTTCACAACCTTGATTTACCAAATGTGAACATTAAATGGATTGGCCAGAGAGGATTGAGATGTCACCAATTGATACCATTGGTGAAAACCTTTTTGCATTTGCCACACCCTAACCTCATAATGCTGCACTGTGGTGGAAATTACTTAGGCACTTTGACTGGGGTAGGTCTGGAAATGCTTTTAAAGGACACCTTTGAACAATTGATGGCACTTTTTCCTCAAACTGCCTTGGTATTTCCCAATATATGCCAAAGACAGAAATGGAACTGGTCCAACCAATTTTGTCCACAATTTTAGAAAGCACGGAAACATGTGAATACATCTGTTTCTGCTTACATGAGAGACTATGGAATGGGTTCAATATACAACAACAACTTGCGTTACAACATGCAAGATATCTACAAAGGAGATGGTGTGCACTTCTCAGATGAGGGGAATAGAATATTCCTCCTGAATTTAAGACTGTGCATTGGTACCTACTTGTAGGTACCTAAATCAGCCACAGAACCCAAAAGCTCTTTTCAGAGCTACCCTACCTCTGATCACTCCAAATGATTATCTTTTTCTAACTTTTTTCACTATTTTTCACCAAAGTACGCTCCCTGGGGCCTCCTAAAACCACCTCAGAAAACCTAGAGGGTCAGGGAGTGCCTACGATGCCCCCTTATACCCATTCCCAAAGTTGTTTGTCCTCCATGTTCTGTCTCAAATCTACCGAAACACAAAAGGGAGGACTCCCGTTGCGCTGCCGGTATGCGTACCAGGGCGCGCACCGGTAAGCATTCCAAAAAATGTTTAAAAGTTAATTTACATGAAAACCACTGAAGAGACTTTCACCAAATATAGAATAGGTCCTACTACATACCAGTCCCTACCATTTTCCCAAATTTGATGGAATACCATTGAGCCATTTGGGCTGTAGCCCTGTCTAAATATCCTGAGGTAAATTACATGACAAAAACACATATGAAGTGTTGGAATTTACAACCTATTAAAATGTTACTTTCATTTTCTACTTTTATTTCCTGACATTTGATTGGTTATGTACATGAATATATATAAAGAAAGAGAGGGAAACACAGCCATTTTGACTACTACTTCCTGAAGTACATTTCAAAAGCATTTCCACTGAGAACTTAAACTTCTTTTTGAAAGGTAAGATGTTATTTTGAAAACTGAAGTATGTTGTGCACTTTAAGTTAATTTGGAAAACATTTTCTGATAGTTATATACTATCCCTCTGTAATAGTTATAGATTGAGATACACTTCTCTGTTATAGTTATGGATGGAGTTAGACTTGTCTTGTATAATTATAAATTTACTTAGGCTTCATGATATACACTTTTTTATATTTCTACTTCCAGCCTGATACCATACACTGCCCAAAGATAACTTCACTGTTAAAAAATAAAAACTACCTGACTGAACTTAAACCCAACAGTGCCCTATCTCTACTGAAATATTTATTTTTTATGCAAATTACAGCAGGAAAATGGAAGGAGAGCAAAATATTTCCTTCGAAATTATTCTGGAGAGCAACAATGAACAAGTTATTGAACCCAATGATGACTTAGAATTCATGGATAAATCACGGGACTATGAATTAGTTCAATGTGTGGAAGCGGTATATTCGCTAATTCAAAATGAGGACATTTCCGACAATCTGTTATTAGAAGTTCTATCAAATTTTGAAAAAGAATCTGAAAAATAAATTTATATTTAATAATTCTAAAATTGTTTGAGACATTATTCATTTTTATATGTAATTCATAAACTAGTACCAAATTGATTATAATGTAAAGTCAGATTTATAGTATACTGTGCAACTTTTTTATGTTACATAGTAATTTTGCTCATAGATACTTCCTTTCTCCCAATATATTATCTCCAATGTGTATTTGACATCTCTTTTTCATCTCCTGCCTCCATGTTGTTTCTGCTTTCCTAACAGACTATGATATGGATTCCATATACCACAATAACTTCTGTAACAACATGCAAATTATCTACAGAGGAAACGGTGTACATTAAATTTAGGACTCAGCATTGGTACCTACATGTTGGTACTTAAAACACCCAAACAACACAACAACTCTATTCAGAGCTACCATACCTCTAAGCACTTTAAATTATTATTTTAGTGTTTCACTGAGTTTTCCCCATGCGTGGGGCGGGGAGGTGTGTGTGGGGGATGTGTGGGGTGTGTCTGTGAGGTGTGTGTGTCTGAGGGGGGATGAGGTGTATAGGTGTGTGTAGGTGTGTGGGGTATGTGGGTGTGGGTGGGTATGTGGGTGTGTAAGGTGTGTGTGTGGGTGTGTGGGTGTTTGGGTGTAGGTGTGTGTGTGGGTGTGTGAGGTGTGTGTGGGTGTGGGGGGTATGTGTGTAGGATGTGTGTGTATGTGTGGGATGTGTGGGTGTGTCTGTGAGGTGTGCGTGTGTGTGTGTGTGGGGGGGAGATGTGTGTGTGGGATGTGTGAGGTGTGTCTGTGATTTTGGGGGGGTGAGGTGTGTGTGTGAGTGTGTGTGTGTGGGATGTGTGGGTGTGGGTGTGGATGTGTAAGGTGTCGGTGTGGGGGTGTGGGGTGTTTGGGTATGGGTAGAGGTGGAGGTGTGCGTGTGTGAGGTGTGTGTGGGGAGTGTGTGGTTGTGGGGGTGTGGGGTTGTGTGCATGTGGGTGTGTGTGGGACGTACTTGTAGGTACCTAAAACAGCCACAGAACCAAAAGCTCTTTTCAGAGATACCCTACCTGTAATCACTCAAAATGATTATTTTACACTATTATTTTCACTATTTTTCACCAAAGTACACTCCCCGGTACGCTCCCCCGTGCGCGTACCGGGCGCTCCCCCCGCGAAAACCGATTTTTTTTATTTATTTTTTACCCGAGGGACCCTTTTATGGCCCCCACATCAAACCTAGGGGGTCAGGGGGGGTCTACCCTGCCCCCTTTTGATTATTTCCCCCTTTGTTTTTACCACCTCTTGTGTCTCGATCCTACCGAGACACAAGATGGCGGCCGCTCCGGACTGTTTCAAATGTTTACAGACACCCGAGAGCCAATCAGCTTTCCGTGCGCAAGTCGCGTGGCACGCCCGGAGCGCTCCCCGGTGCGCGTACCGGGGCGCGGCTATAGATATATACATTTTTTTTAACCTAAATTACTCAAAATCCTCTGGAGCACATATCTTGAGACGTAGCAAAGGCACATCGGGCTACCAGTCCCTACAATTTCGCCAAGTTTGGTGAAAATCCATTCAGCCGTTCGAGCTAATAGTGCGACCGACCGCCCTATGGAAATTAACATGGGGAAAACACGTTTTGGGACCCCCCTTTTATCTCGGCCCCCGCTTGACGAATCCCCCCTAAACTTCCAGGGAAGGACCGGAGCACCGCAAAGCAAAGTTGCTGACAATTTCAGGCAGATTCCTCCACCGGCGCCAAAGTTATTCTAAATAGAATGTTACGATTTCCCTATGGAAATCAATCCTAACTATAACTACCTACTGGCGACCGCCAGTAGGTAATATATATATATATATTACCTACTGGCGGTCGCCAGTAGGTATATATAGTTAGGATTTTTTCCCTATGGGTTTTTTGAAAATTCTATGTCTAATAACTTTGGCGTTTGTGGACGGAATTGGCTGAAATTTTCTGGAAAATTGAACATTTTGTATCTGAGCAGCCCTTGAAAATTTGGGGGGTGTTCGTCAAGGGGGGGCCGAGAAAAAAGGGGGGTCCCAAAACGTGTTTTTAACATTGAGTTTTCCATAGGGCGGTTGGCCTCACTTTTAGCCCGAACGGCTGAATGGATTTGCACGAAACTTGGCAAAATTGTAGGGACTGGTAGCCCGATGTGCCTTTTGTAGGTCTCAATATATGTGCTCCAGTGGATTTTGAGAAATTAACGTTTAAAAAAAGATATATATCTGTAACAGCGGACCGGGCAGCGCTCCAGTACGCGTACTTTTCGCGCAACGGAGCTTTGTGAAGCGAAGCTGATTGGTTCTCCGGCGTCTGTAAACATTCCAAACAGTCCGTAGCGGCCGCCATCTTGTCTCTCGGTAGGATTGAGAGACAAGAGGAGGCCAAAACAAAGGTGGAAATAACCATAAGGGGGCCTAGTAGATCCTCCCTGATCCCCTAGGTTTAATGTGGAGGCTTTAAAAGGGCCCCGCGGGGCAAAAAAATAATAATTTTTTTTTGTTTTTTTGCGTGGGTAGCGCCCGGTCCGCGAACCGGGAAGCGTTCTGGGCAGCGTACTACAATGAAAAATGAATGAGAGACTTTTCAAATGCAGTATGTTAATTGATTGTTGGTTTTGTTGATTATTTTTTATTTTCTTTATTTTTTAAGCATTTTTTTTATTGTGATTGTGTTTCATAATTTATTAAACTTTCTAACATTTCATTGTCAGAAATTTCATAATTATCATGGAATATACATTGTAGTCTCTGAGGGTGTAAAATGTCCTCATTTGCAAGGAGGTTATCTACTGCTTGTACACATTGCAGTAGTTCATTGTCCCAAGTTTCATCGAAAAATTCAATGTCAATTTGATCAATTGTATCAATCAATTCTTGGCTGCTCTCTTGCAGGTCCATTTCAAAAGAAACTTGGTTTTCGCCTTCCATTTTGCCTGAAATTTGGATTAAAAAAATATATATTAGTAGAGATAGGGCAATGTTGGGAATAATTTTAGATAGGCATTTTTTATCAGTGAATTTATCTTTGGGCAGTGTATAGTATCAGAGTGGAAGTAGGAATATAAAAAAGTGTATGTGATTTAACGTAAGTAAATTCATAATTATACAAGAGAAGCCTAACTCCATCCATAACTATAACAGAGAAGTCTCTCTAAATCTATAACTACTACAGTGGGATAGTATATATCTATCAGAAAAAGTTTACCATATTAACTTATAGTGCACAATATACTTCAGTTTTAAAAATAAAAACTTACCTTTAGAAAGAAGTTGAAGGAATTAGTGAAAATACTATTGAAATGTACAGCAAGAAGTAGTAGTCAAAATGGCTGTGTTTTCTTCTCTTCCTTTATATATATTCAGGTATATAACCAATGAAATGTCAGGTAAAAAAAGTAGAAAATGAAAGTAACATTTTCATTGGTTGTCAATTCCAACACTTCAGATGTGTTTTGTGAAGTAATTTACCTCAGGGTATTTAGAGAGGTCTACAGGCTAAATGACTAAATGGAATTCCAATCAAATTTGTGAAAATGGTAGGGATTGGTATGTAGTATGAGCTAATCTATATTTGGTGAAATTGTCTCCAGTGGCTTTTCTGTGAACTACTTTCCCACCTTTTTTGATGGTGCGCTTCCCAGGGAGCGACCCGGTACGCGAACCGTTGAGCGCCCCGGTTCGCGAACCTTAAGCGTTCCGGGAGTCCACCATTTTGTGTTTCGGTCGAATTAAGATACAAGATGGAGGGCAAATAATGTTCAGAATGGGTAGAAGGGGGCACGGTAGAGTTATCTTGACCCCCTAGGTTTTCTGAGGGTGGCTGAGGAGGCTTATATGTGCGAAAAAAAAACATTTTTAAAAAAAGTTTCGCGAGGTTAGCTCCCGGTTCGCGTACCGGGTAGCGCCCCAGGGAGCGTACTTTGTTGAAAATTAGTGAAAAATGTTAGAGTAAAATAATAATTGTGAGTGATTAGATGTAGGGTAGCTCTGAGAAGAGCTTTTGGGTTTATGGTACATTTAGGTACTTATAAGTAGGTACCAATGCACATTCTTAAATTCAGAGTGAAAATTCTGTTGCCCTCAGTGAACTCCATCTCCTCTGTAGATATCTTGCATGTAGTAACGCAAGTTATTGTTGTACAGGGAGCCCATTCCATGGTCTCTCATGTAAGCTGAAACAGATTTGTTTACATGCTTCCTCGACTTCTCAATTTGTGGACAAAATTGGTTTGACCACCTCCATTTCTGTCTTTGGCATATATTTGAATATACCAAGGCAGTCTGAGGAAAAAGTGCCATTAATTGCTCAAAGGTGTCCTTTAAAAGCATTTCCAGACCTACACCAGTCAAAGTGCCCAAGTCATTACCTCCACAGTGCACAATTAACAGGTCAGGTTTGGGCAAATGCATAAAGGTTTTCACCAATGGTATCAATTGGTGACATTTTAATCCTCTGTGGCCAAACCACTTAATTTCCACATCTTGTAAATTGAGGTTAGGTAATTTCCTGTTTTCAACGTACCTTTGAGCCCAGTGAATATAAATATGTCCAACAATCCAGACAGAAAACATGGTGAGAGAAGGTTCTCCTGCAGTCAGATGAAGTGTGGCAATGAAATGGCAGTTGAAAAAATGAGAGTTTAAAATGAAAAAAACTGTGGAGTTTCTGTGTTCATGAAGCAGTAACAGTGATTGGTGGATTTTGATTGCTGAAAACAGAAAGTTAGGGTGCACGGATGTGTTCTTTGAAAGATGTATTTTGAATGGTCAATAAAAAATCATTAAATGAAAGAATGCACTGGATATGCAGGTGCACTGAGAGTTCAGAGTTCAATTGCAACATTGTTGTGTGAACTTGCAAACACCAGAAGTCTTCCAAGAGGTGGTTGCCATGCAGAAAAGGCAGAAAGGGCAGAGGGGGGAAGGGTTTTCATTTGAAAAAAAGTGAGGGAAGAGTTTTGATTGGGTGACATGAGAGATATGTGTGAAGAATTACAGCATTTCTGTGCTTTTGATAGCTGCAGACTCTGGAGTGCATACCTTTTGCTCTGCTGAAGACAAATTGGTGTGTTTCTGAGACTGTTTTCAAACTCAAAGTATTTGCTAAGGTGAGAAAATATTTCTTTAATTTAGATAGAGAATAGTGTGCTTTAAGGAGAAAATTATGAATTATGTGGCGCAAATTGCTTGTAAATATGCTCCCACATGTGCATGGAAAATTTAGATTTTGAATGTTTGTGTTACATAGCCATGTTAAAAGTGATACAAACATGCTGCAAAGGCAATCAAAAAACGCTTTTATGTGTCTTAAGGACATTTTAAGTAATTTCCCTGTGGGCAGTGTTTTCAAATTATGAATTGAAAATCGTTTTTGAGGTAAAGGAATGTTGTTAAAATTTATGTGCGCCATATGCCCCCAAATTTCGTTTTCAGGGGTGCAGCAGGGTGTTCTTGAGACACCCCTGCACCTTTGGAAAAATTCCTAATTTGCGATGAGCTAATTGCACCTTCATTCCTATGGGCCTCCTGCTCCATGGAAATGAATGGGTAATTTGCAATTAGCAATTTGCTCATCGCAAATTAGGAATGGTAAATAATCGCTATTTATTCCTTAAAATTCGCTATTTTGGAAATGCAAAATAGTTATATGATACATATGGCGGTTGATGTCTAACAAGATAAGAAGCTTAGGGATACATTTATGATGACTGGCGCAATGAAGTGGACATCACTTACTTCATTGGTAGAGCTTTACATGTATTATGTCCTCTGTATTCTTCATCAAGCGTAACTTTAATCTGCAATCCTGAGTAGGCCTCACCTTAAACAAACCTCTGGATAGGCCACACCTTATCGTCATCCTGAATTAATCATTTAAAATGCTAGGGACAGATTTATGATAGGTGTATGCCTCTTTTGCGCCACTTACAAAACACTGTCCACGGGGAAATGACTTAAAATGTCCTTAAGACACATGAATGTGTTTTTTTAAAGCGTTTGCAATTTTTTGGGGTGACTTTTAACATGGCTATATAACTCAAACAGTCAAAATCTAAATTCACCATGCACAGGTGGGAGCATATTTACAAGGAATGTGCTCTATGGGGAAAGGTCTTATAATGTAATATGGGAAAAATGACATCAGAGACACTGAAATGCCTTATAGAGAAGCATACACCATTATGTCCTTGTCATAAATTTGCAAACCATTACTTTTCCCCAAAAACGATTTTCAAATCATAATTTGAAAACACTGCACATGTGGAAATTACTTAAAATGTCCTTAATTCAAAATTTGCTATTCCTTATTTTGCGATTGCACTGAAGGATTTGCAAATTTTGCGATTCCTTAAATGCAATGTATCAAACAAAAAATATGTAAAAAATGATATTAAGGATTTGGAAACTACCACCAACTTCTAGTTTGTGGTAATTTGCGAATTCTTTTCAAAAAGCATTTTTTTCCCAAAAACAAAAGGTGCCATATGACGCCTATACATGTCCTTAGGGCATGTATGTGTGCCATATGCCCCCAAATTTCTTTTTCAGGGGTGTAGCAGGGTGTTCTTGAGATACCCCTGCACGCTTGAAAAAATTCCTATTTTGTGATGAGCTAATTGCTAATCGCAAATTGCAACCTTCATTCCTATGAGCCTCCTAGCCCATGGAAATGAATGGGTAACTTGCAATTAGCAATTTGCTCATTGCAAATTAGGAATGGTAAAGAATTGCTATTTATTCCTTAAAATTTGCTATTTAGGAAATGCAAAATAGTTTGATGGTACATATGGTGGTTCATCTGTAACAAGATAAGAAGCTTAGGGATACATTTATGATGACTGGCGCAATAAAGTGGACATTACTTACTTCATTGGTAGGCCTTTACATGTATTATCTCCTCTGTATTCTTCATCAAGCGTAACTTTAATCTGCAATCCTGAGTAGGCCTCACCTTAAACAAACCTTTGGATAGGCCACACCTTATCGTCATCCTGGATTAATCATTTAAAATGCTAGGGACAGATTTATGATAGGTGTATGCCTCTTTTGTGCCACTGTGCGTCACTTTTATGATGCAGCGGCGGTGCAAAAGATTTGCTAAGAGGCGACAACATTACAAATTGATGCATTTAGGCAGATATGTCATGGTGTAAAAAAAACGTACCACATGAAACCGATGCAGCAGTGATGCAAAAGATGCACCATGTCGCAAGACAGGCCTCACTTGGGGCCATATGTATCAAGCTAATTAGCATTCGCAAAGATCAAAATTCTACGAATTTCGGCCTTTGCGAATGTTAATTAGACAAATGGTATGTATCAAACAAGTTTGATGCAAAATAAGGAGTAGCAAAATTTGCTATTCCTTATTTTGCAATTGCACTGAAGGATTTGCAAATTTTGTGACTACTGAAATGCAATGTATCAAACAAAAAATATGTAAAAAATGACATTAAGGATTTGGAAACTATTGTGGTAAATTGGTGGTAATTTGTGAATTCTTTTCAAAAAGCTTTTTTTCAAAAAAACAAAAGGTCCCATATGACGCCAACACATGCCCTTAGGGCATGTATGTGTGCCATATGCCCCCAAATTTCTTTTTCAGGGGTGCAGCAGGGTGTTCTTGAGACACCCCTGCACCCTTGGAAAAATTCCTAATTTGTGATGAGCAAATTGCTAATCGCAAATTAAACCTTCATTCCTATGAGCCTCCTAGCCCATGGAAATGAATGGGTAACTTGCAATTAGCAATTTGCTCATTGCAAATTAGGAATGGTAAAGAATTGCTATTTATTCCTTAAAATTCGCTATTTAGGAAATGCAAAATAGTTTCATGCTACATATGGCGGTTCATCTGTAACAAGATAAGAAGCTTAGGGATAGATTTATGATGACTGGTGCATTACCAGGGATGTGTCAGTCATCCTGCGCCGCTGTTCCGCCACCCATGGTGTGCTGCATTTAGAATGCGGGGCATCATGGGGCAAAAATGGCACAGATGCGTGACGTATCTGTGCTGTAAAGGTAGTGATTGCTGGAGTTGTATCGCAAGTGCGATGCAGCTCAAGCAAGGCTCAGGGGTGCCCCATCTCCACAATGTTGCGTTAAGACCTATGCCTGCTTAAAGCAGGCGCAGGGTTTTGACGAAGCTTTCTCCTATCTGATTGTAAATACGGCACACCATGGGTGGCAGAGTAGTGGTGCACGTTAACTGGCGCATGCCTGGGGATGTGCCATTTAACATAAATCTGCCCCTTTACATTTAAGTATGTGCAGGACACACAGAGTCGGTGAGGCTTATCCAAGGTTAAGAAGAGATGAGTCCTGTTCACTGAAAATTTAGACATAGTCTTCACCTGCTCAGCATTGCTGGACATGGCTAAATAATAGCTGCAAAATATTACTCTTGTTAAACAATTTTACTATTATAATCTCTGAGATTTGTCTCTTACTCTGCAACATCTCATTGTTGTTATCTTTCTTTAAAGATAAAGACAACCTCAACATGAGCGACAATCTGCAATCAGTTGATTTTGACCTCATCATTGAACTTGTAATTGAAACATCAGTGGATGTTGATCCCTTGGATGATTTAAATCCTGAGGATGAAGAAGAGCGTGATGAGGATGCAGATTTGTCCGAATTATATGACATAGGATGGGAAGCTGACCTGCTTGAGCCTATGGAAATATAAACATTTATTTTTAAAATTTATAATTAATAAAAAGTAAAAAGGTAAACCGTTTAATTTAAAAATAAAGACACCTTCAAAAGCAGGTTATGTGTAGTGTCTTCAATAAAATATTAAAATATGCTCATAAAATTAGATCAGATTCACATATAAAATAGCACAGGTAACATAAATATAAATGTCATTTCTTTTCTGCTATTTCTGTATTGTAAATTTGCAAGGACTAAAAAATCTTCTATTTAAAATGTCAAGTAGTGTGTTAAGTTTTTGATCACTGTTATTGTTTTACTGTTTGGTAATAATGGTTAATAACATTTTTTATTATATTTTACCACAGATTCAACTGCAGATCATTTCAAGATTTCACCATGCCAACAATAGAAAGACAGAGAAAGGCTGCAAAACGTCAAAAACAGCAGGTGAAAGAAAATAAGCAGCAGTCCTCTAACAAAAAGATTTGTCAAGTCACGAAGAAAGCACCGGGTAAGAGCACAAAATATTTCATGAGAAATATGTGTAGTAAAAAAAATATTACTACAGAAAATGTTTCAGTCCATAAAACGAGAAGGAATTCAAATGGAAAGGAAAGGCCAATCAAAAATGTTACTGCTAGAGCAAGAGATAACTCTGTGCATGATAGTAGAAGGAAACAACAGTTTAGGGAGATTCGTAAACGAATGTTCCGCAACAGGATAATTGGCAATTTGTTAAAAAATATTAAGAAAGGTCAACAGAAACTGGTTTTTTATAAGAGAAAAAAAAAAAGTTGAGAAAGTTATTGATCAGGCATTTGAAATTAAACGTAAGTTATTTATTTTGATAATCAATAGAATTAGGAAGCTAAACAAGGCAATTTATGATTTCAAAAGAAATAGTAGATGGAAGAGAATAGTTAATCGTAGTAATTTTTGTGAAGTTTTTTCTGGAGAATGGATGCATAGTTCAAGCTGTGAGGCATTTTTTAATGAGGAGAGTTATTTCCAGGATAATGATTTGGTGCATGCAGTTGACACCAGTGGTCGTGCTTATGAAGTGAAAGATGGTTGTCCAGTTGAAAAAGAAAAACTTGTGACAACAGAGGCAGAAGAGGTGTTAGGTAATGAGGTTTTAGGAAGACGTGCTAAGGGTCCTGTGTACACCTGGAAGTGTAGTAGTATTTGCAGTGTGCGACAGGATTCCATCAATTTGCTTTGTGATTTTGTACGGTCATTTAATAAGAAAAGTTTGAAGCAGAAAATAAGGTTGTTGCAAGAATTAGATCCTTGCAGAGTAAGAGAAGTGACAGGTTTGCATGGTCATTCACTGGTTTGTCTTTTCAGGAGAGTATGCCAGAGTGTTTTTCATCATTTCAGGATGCTAGCAGTGCATCATAATAAAGTGAGGAAATTAGTTAGAATGTTGTATTATGCTAAGAGTCCAGCAATTATGCTTAAACAATTATGCGCTGCTCTTTTGCATGGTTCTGAAATAGATGTGAAGATTATATGTGAAGAAATTGAGTTTTGTTACTTTGGAAGTAAAGAGGAGAATGTTGAAATTGAGCAAGAAGAAGAGGGTCATGTGGAAGATAGTGTACAGGTTTCCAGTACAGATAATTTCCAGAGGGAAATTGCGACGTTTGAGGTGAAATCAAGTGAGAGGCCTAATTTCACTTGTGTGTGTTGTCGACGCACTTATTATAAGAATCAGACTAAGTTAGTGGATTTATATGCAAAAAGTGAAAGGGAAAATAATAGTGAATGGAAGGATTTCGCAACATACTTGATGGTAGAAAATTGTTTTGATTTGGGATTGGATCAACGTGTGTGTAGTTATTGTTGTTGCAAATTAAATCAAAACCAGATGCCTGCTAGAGCAGTTCATAATAATCTGGAATTGGTTGAGATTCCTTCTGAATTGAAGGATTTAAATACTTATGAATCTATTTTGATTCAAAGTATCCATCCCTTTCAGGCTATTGTAAGAATGGAGCCAAAGACAGGGAAATTGCCTCCATCAGATTTACAGAGAGGATTAAAGGGAAGAGTTGTTTATTTGCCTCTAGATTTGAAGAAAAACATTAACACAATTGGAGTAGAAAAAGTGGAAGAGGAACCTCTGGTTATCTTAGTTAATGGGGTTCCGACAAAGAATAAGAAAATATGGCAAGATTTAGTAGATGTTAGGAAAGTTAAAAAGGCAACATTGTATTTGAAAAAAAATAATAAATACTATAAGAATGTATATGTTGCAGAAGAGGAAGTAAGTGAGGAAGAGGATAGCGATTTGTGTGCTGGTCAAATTGAGAAAGTAGAACCCTCTACTAGTGAAGAAATATATGAACATTATAGTGTTCATCCTTTGCATTCCAAGGAAGTCATGGGGAATGCTATTGAGTTGTTTCAAATGAAACAAGCCAAAGGGAGTCCCATTAGTGTTTGGGAGGAAAGTTTGGAAGCTCGGTGTTTCCCACAGCTTTTTCCAACAGGTCAGGGAGGAAGATATGATGAGCGACCTCATCAAATTCCTGCTTCTGAATACCGGACTTTGCGATTGTATGCAGGAGATGCTAGGTTTCGACAATGCATTCCTTATTTGTTTCATCTCCTGTTTGAAAGCGATCTGTCTGGACTGTCATATGCAGTGAACCACATCTTGAAAAGTGGAATACACATGCAAAACATCTCATCAAGTGACTTTATGGATAAAGTCAATGTCCAAGACAGTATTTTGGATTCTCACCTGATTAATCTCATGGCGTGTCAGCGTGGTACTAATGAGTACTGGTACCGTCGTCATGGTGATTTAAAATGTATGCTGAGGAACTTAGGTACTCCCACATGGTTCCTCACTCTGAGCTGTGCCGAGAATGGCTGGGAAGACTTACTTGAATTTCTACGAGAGGCAAATGCTAACGTAGATAACATCGAACTCAAGACACCTGGAGAACTGTGCTCTTTGGATCCAGTCAATGTATGTAGGTACTTCAATCATAGATTTGAAGCTATGATGTCTTTCATCATGAATAAGAAGAATCCACCTCTTGGAGAGGTGTTGGATTTCTTCTGGAGAAAGGAGTACCAAGCAAGAGGTGCTCCTCATATACATATGTTGCTGTGGATCAAGGATGCACCTAAATTTGGAACGGATCCAGAAGACTCAGTGATGAGTTTCATCCAACAGTATTCTACGTGTGCTGTTCCAAACGCAAAGGAGAAGAAAAGCCTAAGAGAAAAAGTTCTGCGTTTCCAAAGCCATCGATGTGGAAAGTACTGCCGTCGTAAATTCCGAAACAAGGACAAGTTCTACACTAAATGTCGTTTCGGCTTTCCACGACCGGTGATTTCTAAAGGAAGAGTAAACAGTTTGATGTCTTCGCTGCGACACAATGTCATGAAGAAATCACCTAAAAACACTTACAATTTGAAGAGGAACGAAGAGTCCAAGTACATCAACGACTACAACCCGGTGATTTTGTCCATGTGGAATGCTAACATGGATATACAGTTTGTGGCTGATAACTGTATGGCTGTGGCTCGGTATGTGACGTCTTACATCACCAAAAAAGAGAAGACAGAATTGAAGGATATGTGGGAGGACATTTCCCATGAAAAGAGCCTCAGCAAGAAGTTGTACAGTTGCAGTCTGAAGATGTTGTCGCATCGAGCAATCGGAGTGTACTAATGTTCTGACCGGTTGTCTTCAGCAAGTCTCTATGCCAAGTCCAGGAGTATCGTTTGGGCGAGTCTTGGTCTTGCTGCAACGCGTAATCGAGTTCTCAAACCTGTGCGGGAAATTGAGTATTTGGCGAAAAAGGAGCCAAACAGTACCGACATTTTGAAGACCAACATGTTGGATACATATTATCCAAATCGAAGCATTCACCTCGAGAATGTTTGTCTGTATGAGGTTCTTCAAAATTACATATTCAAGAGGAACATCAAAGAAGATACTGAGAAAGGAGTGTATGCTGTAATAGGAAGTGAGGGATGTCTGGTCAAGCAAAGAAAATGCCACTTGGTAAACCATCGAAAATTGAGTGGCGAATCTCCTGAAAAAAAGGAGTTTTTCTATTTAGCACTTTTGCAACTTTTCAAGCCTTGGCGTGCAGAAGAGGAACTGCTTGGAGATTTCCTCTGTTACGAAGACTCTTTCAATGCCGCCAAGGAGACCATAGAATGTCCTGCTTTTCCCAAATATGTAGAAATGTTGAATGCGGAAATTGAGCAGGAAGCAACGATTGCAGCCGAGATTGCCAGAGACAGTTCTCAGGACAGTCAGAGTTCTGCTTCATTGAGTCAGGATCCACTAGGAGGACCTGTTATTGAAAATGAAGCTGCCACTGCTATGAATGAAGTGGAAAGAGCCATGGCACATGCTCAAGAGGATGCAGTTAACTTAGAAGAGTTGGAAAGACAACTCAACGTTGAGCAGAGGAAAATATATGACGAAGTTACCATGCAAATTGATCATGGATTAAGTCATGATAAGAAAGAGTGCTCATGTACGTCGTTGAAGCCTGTCCGACTGTACGTGAGTGGAGAAGCGGGAACTGGAAAAAGTTTCCTCATTAAAGCAATTTCATGCTATTTGCAGGAAAGGACAGAGTCATCGCTGTCTTGTGTTGTCACTGCTCCAACTGGACTGGCAGCACATAATATTAAAGGGATTACTTTACATCGTTTACTGATGCTGCCAGTGGAGCATGACAACAAATTACAATATCACAAGCTATCTGGAGATGCTTGTTTTGAAGTTTCAAGAATCTTGAGGAAAATGAAACTTCTTATCATTGACGAAGTAAGCATGGTTTCCAATGTCATGCTTGCCTTTGTGCATTTGAGGATGCAAGAAGTTCTCAAAACAGAGTATGATGTGTTATTTGGTGGCAAACACATCATTGTTTTCGGAGATCTTCTGCAGCTGACACCAGTGAAAGGGCAACCTGTGTTCAAAATGCTCACGCATGAAGATACCAGGAAGTGCCTAGGCAGCATTGGCAACGTCAATATATGGTTAAACTTCAATTATGCTGAACTGCATGAAAATATGCGTCAGGCGAAGGATGAAGTTTACAAGACTATTCTACAAGATGTTAGAATTGGAAAAGTGACCGAGCATGGGAAAGAAGCTTTACATGCACGATTACTGTCAAATTTATATCCAGAACAAGATGTTGTGCCTGAGAATATTTTTCAGAAAATTACTGAGAAGAAATCTGGAATATGTTTGATGCCAACTCTTGCAGAATGTGCCAAATTTAACAACAAAATGTTGCATTTAGAAAAGCAAGAGATTGTGAAACTGGAAGCTATTGATAGAGTAGAGCATATGGGATCAACAATTATTTTGTCTGAGAATCTGAAAACAAAATTGGATTCATTAGAGAAGAGTATATCTAAAACTGCAGGTTTTGAAAAGACTCTGAATGTGTGCTTGAACTGCCGTATAATTTTAAGAAGGAATTTACATGTTGAAAGAGGTCTGGTAAATGAATCAATGGGTAATGTTGTTGATTTTGTGAAATACAGAAATAGAGATGGAATTGAATTTTTAAAAATTAAATTTGATGGCATTGAGGAAGTACAGCTAATTGGTCGTTGTTCTGCTAGATTTTTGCTTGTAAAAGACTTATATGTTCGCCGCAAGCAGTTTCCTGTTTGCTTGGCATATGCGGTGACAATTCATAAATCGCAAGGTTTAAGTGTAGACAGTGCATTGGTGAATATTGGCAGTTCTGTGTTCAAGGAGGGTATGGCATATGTGGCATTGTCACGAGTTAGAACTTTATCGGGATTGTACTTGATTGAGTGTGATGTCACAAACATTTGTGCGGATCTAGATTGTGTTAAGGAATACAATAGGTTAAGAAGAGAGTATGCGCCACATTTGCCTCAGTATCCTTTGTTTGAGAAACGTGTGGTAGGCCGGAAACGAAGAAATGTGACCAATACTGGGGAGGTTATAGCAAAAAGACAAAAAGTCAATGAACCTAAAATTACAAGCAGAAACAAAAAGGATTCTGTTGAAGATGTTGTTGGTTTTCAGTTTGAAAACAGTTCTGGTGTCAACTGCTATGCTAATGTAGTGGTTAATGTTTTGTTTTCTCTAGAAAATGTAAAAGAAGAGATTGTGGTCAATTCTGATCAAAGATTTTGCAGTTTGTTAAATTCTGTGTTAGAGAAATGTAGCACTGATAGAAGAAACATAGAAAGTGTGTCTGAAATTCGAAATCTGTTAGACAGATGTTCAGGGCAAACACAATTCTCTCAAAATATTCAGCAAGATTGTCAGGAGTTTTTAATGTATATGCTTGATGTATTACATGCTGAAGGTGTAGATGTAGATCAGCTGTTTGGGCTTTCTTATCAATGGCAGCATGACTGCGAGAACTGTATGGTATCAAGTACTACTAGTGTAGACTCAGAAAGATTTATATATTTAACTTTGCCAGACAGTAAATCAGTCTCTTTTAATAAGCTAGTAAAAGCAGCTGATCACAACATGGAGTGTAGCCAATGTAAATCTGAAATGATGTCCACATTATTTATACGAACATATGGCCAGTATGTAATTTTAATGTTCCAACGATGTAGGCCTGATGGAACAAAATTGACAACTTTAATTAAAAATTTTGTAGCTTCGCAGTTGTCAATATCAGGAAGGACTTTTGTAACTGCAGCAATTATATATCATGACGGCCCTTCAATAACATCAGGACATTACACAGCTTATTTAAAGTCTAGAAATGGCTGGTCATTCTGCAATGATTCTGTTTTAATTTTCAAAAAAAAATTGCCGTATGACCTTAAAAACTCTTACCTGGTGTTTTTAAAACCAAAATTTTAGGGAAATAATCTCAGGATGTGCTCTGTGGAATTTCAAGAAGTTCTAATGGCTCCTACACAATTTGGCCTTGAGGATAAGTGTAGTTCAGAGACATAACTTCTAACCATAAGACTGGACGTCATGGAGAAATACGTGCACTTTGAATGAGTTCAGAAAAACTGTTTCTTTTTATAAGCTAATTGAAGCAGCCAATCAAAACATGGATTAGAGGGAATGTAAGTCTGCAATGCTGTCTACTGTTTTACATTGCTTTGTGATTAAAAGTGATGTAGAGAATTAAATAATTGTAGTAGTTATAGAGGTAGTGTAAGTCTGCTTCATAGTAAGCAGTATCAGTGTCATAGGAAATGTAGAACATGACTGAGCAAGAAGGGGAAGATATTACTATTCCAGGATTGTGAAAATGATCTTCAACATTTTAATTCTGAAAGTTGCGGAAATGCCAAATGACGGGATTGGCTTACAAGAAATCCAAGAGTTATAAATGGCTCTGACAAGATTTGGCCTTGTGGAAACTTGTGGTAGAGAGCAAGAAGTCATTTATTGCATGTAACGTGTTTTTAAAAACGATGGAGATTTTCTTTCAGAAAGTGGCGGGCTGAAAGTAATAACAGCACAAAAGAGTGTAAGCTGTTCATAGGACATCCTTTGACGTCATGGAAAGTAAGTTAACTTTAAGGAGTTCTGAATTCTGATTTCTTATGTTGTATGGGTTTTTTAAACACAATCATTTTGATTGTGTTTTTTTTCCCCGCTGTTACATGATGAATACCTTCAAGTCACTGATTTAAGTGAAATTTGATACATTCTGAGAACAGCAAAAATAAACCATTTAACATGTATAATTAATGTTCTACTTTTTGTACTTATGATATACATTTAGAAATGTGAGGAAGATATGGAGAAACTGAGGCTTCTGTAAGTGTCAAAGTTAATGCTTACAGTGCTGCACTTCTGGGTACTGTTTTTTTTTAAAACTGAATAGGCCTCACCTTAAAGAAACCTCTTGAAAGGACACATCTTATTTGTATCCTGAAAGAATCATTTAAAATGTTAGACACAATTTTATGATGGCTTTACATCTTTTTTGCGCTGCTATTGCATCACTATTGTGAGACATCAGCAGTGCAAAAGATGCACCATGTTCCAAAATAGGCCTCACTTCATCAGCATCAAGATACTGTTTGTTTAAAATATATATCTTTAGGATTGTGTAGGGGACGTATAGCAGCAGAGGCTTCTGTAAATCTCAAAGTTTTTGAAAAACTGTTTCTTCTTGAACCTTTTCCCTTGTCTTTTCAAATTTTTAAATACATGTTTTAATATTTTTGAAATGTTTCTTCTCTCTTTTACAGATTGAAAGTATGAAAAAATATTTGAAAAAGTTAACAAGAATTATAAGGTAAATGTTTTCTACTCTTTTAACCCGCAATCCACTGCTGATGATGTCACTGACTATGTCATGAATGATGTAATAAGTGGACATGACTTACTTCATTGGTAGGCCTTCACATGTATTAATGCATACACTGCTGCACTTCTGCGTACTGTTTCATATGCTGAACTACATCTGCACTATGAGATACCTAAGCAAAGGCAACACAGGTGATGTGATTGTGAAATGAGCAAAAGAAACTCCACGTTTTTCAATTACATTACTTGTGTTTTCTAAGTTTACGGATGACATTGTGCAGATGAACTTTAGGTCTGTATATGGACACAGAAGAGGTCTGGCCGTTGTTCAAGAGTGAAGTGGACATGTTTTACTTCAATGGTAGGCCTTCACATGTATTATCTCCTCTGTATTCTTCAACAAGCATAAATTTGATATGCAACCCTGAGTAGGCCTCATCTTAAACAAACTTTTGGAGAGGACACACCTTATCGTCATCCTGAATCAATCATTTAATCTATCACATTTAACATCTATTAGTTCTACTGCTTCATTTCTTTAATCCTTACTTTCCTGCGTTTGCTACTTCTCTCATTCCTTTCTCTATTACTTAATTATTCTACTCCTTCCAGTATTTTTCTCAGTCCCTCTCTTCTCAAACTTCTTCATTATTATTCACTCATTCTGTCTCTATTAATGTTACTGTTTCTGAATGATCTCAAAAATTTTTTAAAACAAGAACAGTAAGTATAAGGATAGGAAACAGACATTTATGTTACAAGAAAGACAGCTATAGGAAGTAAACAAAAGATACTGTTACTCGCAATCCACTGCTGATGATGTCACTGACCATGTCAAGAATGATATAATATGTGACATGATCAGAAGTGGATTGCGGGTAACAGTATGTTTTCTTTACTCCCTGTAGCTGTCTTTCTTGTAACATAACTGTCTGTTTCCTTCCCTTATACTTACTGTTCTTTTTTTAAAAACATTTTTTTGGTTCGCTCCTGGTTCGCGTACCGGAGTGCGAACTGGAAGCGAACTAAAAGAAATAGAGGTTGGCAGAGTTTCAAAAATTCTACCAATTTTTTTTATAATGGGGAGGAAGTTCTGAAAAGAACTTTTTTTTTTGGTTTTTGTTGTTTTAAATTTTTTTTATTATTTTTCTGAACATTTTTTATATTTTTTTTGTTTTTTCTGAACATTTTGTAATTTTTTTGTTTTTTGGGGGAGGGGGGAAACAAAAATGATTCATTGAAAAGGGCTCAACAGGAGCAACGAAAAAAAGAAGAATTTATTTTTTGGGGCGTTTCGGGCAAACATGATTATTGATAGCTCTCATTATAAGAGTAATGCTACTTTCTCGGTAGCAAAGTGTTTGGCTGCACCACACGCACACTTGCTTTACTTCCCCCATGTCCATTTGAATGTTCGGGATCACCTCCCTCGCCTCTGGTCCCGATACTTCTTTGACAACAGATCTTCTCGCCATTGCCGGGGGATTTTGCTGTTCATCACGAAGCTGGGCAGCACTATAATTATTTGGGTGCCACCTACTCATATGCCTGTGCATCGTATAATTTCCGAAGCTGTATTTCTTGTCAGTGCCCCTTGAAAGTCGATCGTCGCAAATACGGCAAAACACATATCTGGCATTGACTTTTTTTTGCCCTGCTGGAAATTTAAAAAATTGCCAGATGTAGTTTTCTTTTCTATTGTATCTTCTGGGCTCCTCTCGCAAAAACTCAGGCTCTTCCTCCTCTTGCTCCTCTTCTTGATCTTCCTCTTCTTCTATGATTGCTTGAGCAGGTGGTCCTTTCTTCCCTTGAGGAGGTGGGGGTGGTGGTGGGGGAACACTAGCTGAAGCAACAATGGAAGCCATTTCTCTAGAATGTAAAAGGGTCTTTCTCTCACCAAGATGAAAGTCAGAGTGAGGAAAGAAGGAGGGGTTTTCATCATTTGGGAAAAGCAAAAGTTCTCAACCAATGAAAAGTGTTATTTTTAGGTCACCTGACCTAGCCTTCCATCATTATGAAACCAAAAGTGAAATGAACCAATGAAAAGTTTTATTACCAAGTCACATGACCTCTCACGCTCATGTTACGTGCTGCGGAACGTGCCCCGGTTAGCTTCCGGGTCGCTAAGCTTCGCGCCCCGGTCCGCGCCCCGGGACACTTCCGGGTGCGCTAACGCGGTACGTCACAAGACGCATTACGCGGCAACGCGATACGTCGCGTTTTCGCGACGCGCCGCGGATCGCTTCCGGGGAGCTGCGTTTCGCGCCTCGGTCCGCGCCCCGGGGCACTTCCGGGTGCGCTAACGCAGTACGTCATAAGACGCATTACGCGGCAACGCGATACCGTCACTATGTTGATTTTTTACCGGTTCGCGGACCGGGTCGCGGCATCAAATTGAGCTAACGGGAAGCTTCCCGGTCCGTGGACCGGGAGCGAAACAAAAAAAATATTTAAAAAAAATTATTAATAAACATATAAAATATATTTTTGTATTTAAAGAAGAATACATTTTACAGCTATAGATATTAGCTTTTAAAAAACCAATGAAATTCATTGAAAAAACCATAGGTTATAGACCATATATAGTTAGGAATTTGCATTTACAAAACCTTGAAAATTCACTGAAAAAACCATAGGTTATACACCATATATAGTTAGGAATTAGCATTTAAAAAACCTTATTTTACTCACACAAATCCAATGAAATTCCATATATAGTTAGTTGTACTAACTATATATCACGCACCCGCAATCCACTGCTGATCATGTCACATATGACATCATTCATGACATGGTCAGTGACATCACTGATGACATCACTGATGACATCTCAAATGACATCACTGATGACATCACTGATAAAATCTCATTTGACATTAATGATCACATCACTGATGACATCATTCATGTGATAATACGATGAACCTCTTCAGACTCTAATATAACCTTAGATACACTCAGTGTAAACAGACACTCACAGACTGTCACTCATCCATGGAGTTACTTACACACCTAGTCAGTCATGCAAAGAATCAATCACAGCTCCATTTTTACAACTATACAGTTATACACACCTTACTTATTCAAACATATACTAAAACATATTTACTCACTTATACAATCCTGGATACAAGAGCACAATGATCCATACAGCCACTCACACATTCACTGGCTCTTATGCACAGTTATTTATATATGTCAACTCTCACATGTACTGTATTTTACATATGTACTTACTTTGACATGTAGCACTGAGATATCTATTCACTCACCAATACAGTCATGCACACAGTCAACCACCCATACAGCTGGTTCCACATGCACTTTTGAACCCATACATCTATGCACAGAGTCATACACCTCCCAGCCACCCACACACACTCTCAGTCTCCCATACAAATGCTTGGGCAACCAATCAATAACCCATATAGTTACTCATATAGCTACTGATCAACACATGCAGCAGTTTACAGAACAACAGACATAATGATGCACAAATTAAGACAGTTTAGTCACTAACCCATGCACTCAGTGAGACACATTTAACCACTCACTCATACAGTCAGTCATGCACCTACTAAATCCTTCATCCAGACACTTATACATCCACTCATTCTTAAATATGCAAGACATATTTTAACTTTACAGAAAAATACAGTCACTGGATGTTGTCATCAGTGATGTCATCAGTGATGTCATTTGAGATGTCATCAGTGATGTCATCAGTGATGTCACTGACCATGTCATGAATGATGTCATATGTGACATGATCAGCAGTGGATTGCGGGTGCGTGATATATAGTTAGTACAACTAACTATATATGGAATTTCATTGGTTTTGTGTGAGTAAAATAAGGTTTTTTAAATGCTAATTCCTAACTATATATGGTGTATAACCTATGGTTTTTTCAGTGAATTTTCAAGGTTTTGTAAATGCAAATTCCTAACTATATATGGTCTATAACCTATGGTTTTTTCAATGAATATATATATATATATTCACTGAAAAAACCATAGGTTATAGACCATATATAGTTAGGAATTAGCATTTACAAAACCTTGAAAATTCACTGAAAAAACCATAGGTTATACACCATATATAGTTAGGAATTAGCATTTAAAAAACCTTATTTTACTCACACAAAACCAATGAAATTCCATATATAGTTAGTTGTACTAACTATATATCACGCACCCGCAATCCACTGCTGATGATGTCACATATTACATCATTCATGACATGGTCAGTGACATCACTGATGACATCACTGATGACATCTCAAATGACATCACTGATGACATCACTGATGACATCTCAAATGACATCACTGATGACATCACTGATGACATCTCAAATGACATCACTGATGACATCACTGATGACATCTCAAATGACATCACTGATGACATCACTGATGACATCTCATTTGACATTACTGATCACATCACTGATGACATCATTCATGTGATAATACGATGAACCTCTTCAGACTCTAATATAACCTTAGATACACTCAGTGTAAACAGACACTCACAGACTGTCACTCATCCATGGAGTTACTTACACACCTAGTCAGTCATGCAAAGAATCAATCACACCTCCATTTTCACAACTATACAGTTATACACATCTTACTTATTCAAACATATACTAAAACATATTTACTCACTTATACGATCCTGGATACAAGAGCACAATGATCCATACAGCCACTCACACATTCACTGGCTCTTATGCACAGTTATTTATATATGTCAACTCTCACATGTACTGTATTTTACATATGTACTTACTTTGACATGTAGCACTGAGATATCCATTCACTCACCAATACAGTCATGCACACAGTCAACCGCCCATACAGCTGTTTCCACATGCACTTTTGAACCCATACATCTATGCACAGAGTCATACACCTCCCAGCCACCCACACACACACTCAGTCTCCCATACAAATGCTTGGGCAACCAATCAATAACCCATATAGTTACTCATATAGCTACTGATCAGCACATGCAGCAGTTTACAGAACAACAGACATAATGATGCACAAATTAAGACAGTTTAGTCACTAACCCATGCACTCAGTGAGACACATTTAACCACTCACTCATACAGTCAGTCATGCACCTACTAAATCCTTCATCCAGACACTTATACATCCACTCATTCTTAAATATGTAAGACATATTTTAACTTTACAGAAAAATACAGTCACTGTATGATGTCATCAATGATGTCATCAGTGATGTCATTTGAGATGTCATCAGTGATGTCATCAGTGATGTCATTTGAGATGTCATCAGTGATGTCATCAGTGATGTCACTGACCATGTCATGAATGATGTAATATGTGACATCATCAGCAGTGGATTGCGGATGCGTGATATATAGTTAGTACAACTAACTATATATGGAATTTCATTGGTTTTGTGTGAGTAAAATAAGGTTTTTTAAATGCTAATTCCTAACTATATATGGTGTATAACCTATGGTTTTTTCAGTGAATTTCAAGGTTTTGTAAATGCTAATTCCTAACTATATATGGTCTATAACCTATGGTTTTTTCAGTGAATTTCATTGGTTTTTTAACAGCTAATATCAAAACCTTTACAATGTATTCTTTTTTAAATAGAAAAATATTTTTTACATGTTTTTAATACAATTTTTTTTAAATTATTTTTTTTGTTTCGCTCCCGGTACGCGAACCGGTTAGCTTCCCGTTAGCTCAATCCGGAGGCGCGACCCGGTCCGCGAACCGGTAAACGTTCCGTTTGCGCACCTCTCGCGTTAGAAAACAACATCGTGACGCGTCGCGTCAGCATGACGTTTCGCGTTCTCGCGTAATACGTCATATTACGTGCTACGTTAGCGTACCCGGAAGCGCACCGGTACGCGAACCGGAAGCGATCCGCGGCGCGGCGCCGACCGCGTAACGTAAACACAGCAGGTCATGTGACTCGGTAATAACACTTTTCATTGGTTCATTTCACTTTTGGTTTCCTAATGATGTAATACTAGGTCATGTGATCTAAAATGAACACTTTTCATTGGTTTACAACTTTTGCTTTTCCCAAATGATGAAAATCCCTCCTTCTTTCCTCACTCTGACTTTCATCTTGGTGAGAGAAAGACACTTTATTTACACTTTGACATGGCTTCAGTAGTAGCTTCAGCTGGTTCTAACCCACCACCTCCACCAAATCCAAGAAAGAGAGGACCACCTGCTGAAGTAATTTTGCAAGAAGAGGAAGAACAGGAAGAGGAGGAAGAGGAGGAAGAGCCAAGGTTTTTGCCAGAGGAGCCCAGGAGGTACAATCGAAAGGAGAATTACATTTGGCAATTCTATAGAATTCCTGAGGGGCAAAAAAAAGTGAATGCACGCTACGTGTTTTGCCGTATATGCGGTGATAGATTGTCAAGGGGAACTGAAAAAAAATACAGTTACGGCAATCACACTATGCATCGGCATATGAGTAGGTGGCACCCAAATAATTATAGTGCTGCCCAGCTACGTGATGAGCAACAAAATCCCCTCCCAATGGCAAGAAGATCGGTTGTTCCAGAGGTGTCGGGACCAGAGGCGAGGGAGATGATCCCAAACATCCAAATGTTGTTTGGGCACGGCAAGCAAGTGTGCGTGCACTGTGGCGATTTCATCTGCTACAGGGAAAGTAGCATCATTTTGATTATGAGAGCTATTCAAAATCATGTTAATGTTTGTCCGAGACGCCCCAAAGAATAAATTCTTTTTTTTTTGTTGCTCCTGTTGAGCCCTTTACAATGGATCGTTTTTGTTTCCCCCCCCCCAAAAAAACCAAAAAAATGTAAAAACGTTCAGAAAATACAAAAAAAGTAAAAAAATGTTCAAAAAATACTAAAAAAAATATAAAACAACAAAAACATAAAAAAAAAAGTTCTTTTCAGAACTACCTCCCCATTATAAAAAAATTGGTAGAATATTTGGAACTCTGCCAACCTCTATTTCTCTTAGTTCGCTCCCCGGAGCGCTACCCGGTACGCGTACCGGAAGCTAACCAAAAAAAATATTTTTTTAAAAAAAGAACAGTAAGTATAAGGGAAGGAAACAGACAGTTATCATTCATGACATGGTCAGTAACATCATCAGCAGTGGATTGCGGGTAACAGTATCCTTAGTTTACTCCCTATAGCTGTCTTTCTTTTAACATAACTGTCTGTTTCCTTCCCTTATAGTTACTGTTCTTTTAAAAAAAAAAAATTTTGGGATCAGTCATAAACAGTGACATTAATAGAAACAGAGAGAATGAACAAGAGTGAAGAACTATGGTCCTCCTCAGCCACCCTCAGAAAACCAAGGGGGTCAAGATACATCTACCGTGCCCCCTTCTACCCATTCTGAACATTATTTGCCCTCCATCTTGTATCTTGATTCGACCGAAACACAAAATGGTGGACTCCCGTAACGCTGCTGGTTTGCGAACCGGGCCACTTCCCGGGAAGCGGTCCAAAAAAAAAGGTGGGAAAGTAATTCACAGACACTAAGAGTAATAGAGACGGAGTGAGTGAACAAGACTGAGGAACTATGAGAACAGAGGGACTGAGAAAAAGAGTGGAAGGATTGAGTAAGTAGGTAATAGAGAAAGGAATGAGGAAAGTAGCAAAGGCAGGAAACTGAGGGTTAAAGAAGTGAAGCAGTGGATCTAATAGTAGGTGAATGTGATAGAAATGTAACGAAAAGAGTACAACTATTTACCTTATAATTGCCGTTAAATTAATCACTTTTTATTTTTATACTTTCAATCTGTGAAAGAGAGAACCAACATTTGAAAAATATTAAAACATGTATTTAAAAATTACAAAAGACAAGGGAAAAGATTGAAGGACAAATAGTTTTTCAACAACTTTGACACTGACAGAAGCTTCTGCTTCTCCAGGTCCCCTACACAGTCCTAAAGATATACATTTTAAACTAACAGTATCTTGATGCAGATGAAGTGAGGCCTATCTTAAAACATGGTGCATCTTTTGCATTGCTCTTGTTTCAGAAAAGTGTCGCTTCAGGATGCCAATAACATGTCTCCTATCCAGAGATTTGTTTGAGGTGAGGCCTACTCAGAGTTCAAGATGAGATTTACACTTGTTGAAGTGTACAGAGGAGATAATATCTGTCAAAGTCTACCAATGAAGTGAGTCATGTCCACTGCACTCTTCAACAAAGTAGAAACCTCCTATGTTTCCCTGGACAGACCTAAACTTGATCTGCACAATGTGATTCATAATGATAGGAAACACAGGTGATGTAATTCAAATATGTGCAATTTATTTTGCTCATTTCACAATCACATCACTTGTGTTTCCTTTGCTTAGGTATCTCATTGTGCAGATGTAGTCTAGCATATGAAAGAATACGCAGAAGTGCAGCACTGTATGCAACACCTTTGACACTTACAGAAGCCTCACCTTCTCCATGCCTCCTACACAGTTCTACATGTACATCATAAATGCAAACAGTACAGAATTAATTATACATGTTAAATGGTTTATTTTTGCTGTTCTCAGAATGTATCAAAATTCACTGAAAACAGTGACTTGAAGGTATTCATCATATAACAGCGGGGAAAAAAAACCACAATCAAAATGATTGTGTTTAAAAAACCCATACAACATAACAAATCAGAATTCAGAACTCCTTAAAGTTAACTTACTTTCCATGACGTCAAAGGATGTCCTATGAACAGCTTACACTCTTTTGTGCTGTTATTACTTTCAGCCCGCCACTTTCTGAAAGAAAACCTCCATCGTTTTGAAAAACATGTTACATACAATAAATGACTTCTTGCTCTCTACCACAAGTTTCCACAAGGCCAAATCTTGTCAGAGCCACATATAACTCTTGGATTTGTTGTAAGCCAATCCCGTCATTTGGCATTTCTGCAACTTTCAGAATTAAAATGTTGAAGATCATTTTCACAATCCTGGATTAGTAATATCTCCCCCTTCTTTCTCAGTCATGTTCTACATTTCCTATGACACTGATACTGCTTACTATGAAGCAGACTTACACTACCTCTATGACTACTACAATTATTTAATTCTCTACATCACTTTTAATCGCAAAGCAATGTAAAACAGTAGACAGCATTGCAGACCTACATTCCCTCTACTCCATGTTTTGATTGGCTGCTTCAATTAGCTTATAAAAAGAAACAGTTTTTCTGAACTCATTCAAAGTGCACATATTTCTCCATGACGTCCAGTCCTATGGTTAGAAGTTATGTCTCTGAACTACACTTATCCTCAAGGCCAAATTGTGTAGGAGCCATTAGAACTTCTTGAAATTCCACAGAGCACATCCCGAGATTATTTCCCTAAAATTTTGGTTTTAAAAACACCAGGTAAGAGTTTTTAAGGTCATACGGCAATTTTTTTTTGAAAATTAAAACAGAATCATTGCAGAATGACCAGCCATTTCTAGACTTTAAATAAGCTGTGTAATGTCCTGATGATATTGAAGGGCCGTCATGATATATAATTGCTGTAGTTACAAAAGTCCTTCCTGATATTGACAACTGCGAAGCTACAAATTTTTTTATTAAAGTTGTCAATTTTGTTCCATCAGGCCTACATCGTTGGAACATTAAAATGACGTACTGGCCATATGTTCGTATAAATAATGTGGACATCATTTCAGATTTACATTGGCTACACTCCATGTTGTGATTAGCAGCTTTTACTAGCTTATTAAAGGAGACTGATTTACTGTCTGGCAAAGTTAAATATATAAATCTTTCTGAGTCTACACTAGTAGTACTTGATATCATACAGTTCTCGCAGTCATGCTGCCATTGATAAGAAAGCCCAAACAGCTGATCTACATCTACACCTTCAGCATGTAATACATCAAGCATATACATTAAAAACTCCTGACAATCTTGCTGAATATTTTGAGAGAATTGTGTTTGGCCTGAACATCTGTCTAACAGATTTCGAATTTCAGACACACTTTCTATGTTTCTTCTATCAGTGGTACATTTCTCTAACACAGAATTTAACAAACCGCAAAATCTTTGATCAGAATTGACCACAATCTCTTCTTTTACATTTTTTAGAGAAAACAAAACATTAATTACTACATTAGCATAGCAGTTGACACCAGAACTGTTTTCAAACTGAAAACCAACAACATCTTCAACAGAATCCTTTTTGTTTCTGCTTGTAATTTTAGGTTCATTCACTTTTTGTCTTTTTGCTATAACCTCCCCAGTATTGTTCTCATTTCTTCGTTTCCGGCCTACCAGACGTTTCTCAAACAAAGGAAACTGAGGCAAATGTGGCGCATACTCTCTTCTTAACCTATTGTATTCCTTAACACAATCTAGATCTGCACAAATGTTTGTGACATCACACTCAATCAAGTACAATCCCGATAAAGTTCTAACTCGTGACAATGCCACATATGCCATACCCTCCTTGAACACAGAACTGCCAATATTCACCAATGCACTGTCTACACTTAAACCTTGCGATTTATGGATTGTCACCGCATATGCCAAGCAAACAGGAAACTGCTTACGGCGAACATATAAGTCTTTTACAAGCAAAAATCTAGCAGAACAACGAGCAATTAGCTGTACTTCCTCAATGCCATCAAATTTAATTTTTAAAAATTCAATTCCATCTCTATTTCTGTATTTCACAAAATCAACAACATTACCCATTGATCCATTTACCAGACCTCTTTCAACATGTAAATTCCTTCTTAAAATTATACGGCAGTTCAAGCACACATTCAGAGTCTTTTCAAAACCTGCAGTTTTAGATATACTCTTCTCTAATGAATCCAATTTTGTTTTCAGATTCTCAGACAAAATAATTGTTGATCCCATATGCTCTACTCTATCAATAGCTTCCAGTTTCACAATCTCTTGCTTTTCTAAATGCAACATTTTGTTGTTAAATTTGGCACATTCTGCAAGAGTTGGCATCAAACATATTCCAGATTTCTTTTCAGTAATTTTCTGAAAAATATTCTCAGGCACAACATCTTGTTCTGGATATAAATTTGACAGTAATCGTGCATGTAAAGCTTCTTTCCCATGCTCGGTCACTTTTCCAATTCTAACATCTTGTAGAATAGTCTTGTAAACTTCATCCTTCGCCTGACGCATATTTTCATGCAGTTCAGCATAATTGAAGTTTAACCATATATTGACGTTGCCAATGCTGCCTAGGCACTTCCTGGTATCTTCATGCGTGAGCATTTTGAACACAGGTTGCCCTTTCACTGGTGTCAGCTGCAAAAGATCTCCGAAAACAATGATGTGTTTGCCACCAAATAACACATCATACTCTGTTTTGAGAACTTCTTGCATCCTCAAATGCACAAAGGCAAGCATGACATTGGAAACCATGCTTACTTCGTCAATGATAAGAAGTTTCATTTTCCTCAAGATTCTTGAAACTTCAAAACAAGCATCTCCAGATATCTTATGATATTCTAATTTGTTGTCATGCTCCACTGGCAGCATCAGTAAACGATGTAAAGTAATCCCTTTAATATTATGTGCTGCCAGTCCAGTTGGAGCAGTGACAACACAAGACAGCGATGACTCTGTCCTTTCCTGCAAATAGCATGAAATTGCTTTAATGAGGAAACTTTTTCCAGTTCCCGCTTCTCCACTCACGTACAGTCGGACAGGCTTCAACGACGTACATGAGCACTCTTTCTTATCATGACTTAATCCATGATCAATTTGCATGGTAACTTCGTCATATATTTTCCTCTGCTCAACGTTGAGTTGCCTTTCCAACTCTTCTAAGTTAACCGCATCCTCTTGAGCATGTGCCATGGCTCTTTCCACTTCATTCATAGCAGTGGCAGCTTCATTTTCGATAAGAGGTCCTCCTAGTGGATCCTGACTCAATGAAGCAGAACTCTGACTGTCCTGAGAACTGTCTCTGGCAATCTCGGCTGCAATCGTTGCTTCCTGCTCAATTTCCGCATTCAACATTTCTACATATTTGGGAAAAGCAGGACATTCTATGGTCTCCTTGGCGGCATTGAAAGAGTCTTCGTAACAGAGGAAATCTCCAAGCAGTTCCTCTTCTGCACGCCAAGGCTTGAAAAGTTGCAAAAGTGCTAAATAGAAAAACTCCTTTTTTTCAGGAGATTCGCCACTCAATTTTCGATGGTTTACCAAGTGGCATTTTCTTTGCTTGACCAGACATCCCTCACTTCCTATTACAGCATACACTCCTTTCTCAGTATCTTCTTTGATGTTCCTCTTGAATATGTAATTTTGCAGAACCTCATACAGACAAACATTCTCGAGGTGACTGCTTCGATTTGGATAATATGTATCCAACATGTTTGTCTTCAAAATGTCGGTACTGTTTGGCTCCTTTTCCGCCAAATACTCAATTTCCCGCACAGGTTTGAGAACTCGATTACGCGTTGCAGCAAGACCAAGACTCGCCCAAACGATACTCCTGGACTTGGCATAGAGACTTGCTGAAGACAACCGGTCAGAACATTCGTACGCTCCGATTTCTCGATGCGACAACATTTTCAGACTGAAACTGTACAACTTCTTGCTGAGGCTCTTTTCATGGGAAATGTCCTCCCACATATCCTTCAATTCTGTCTTCTCTTTTTTGGTGATGTAAGACGTCACATACCGAGCCACAGCCATACAGTTATCAGCCACAAACTGTATATCCATGTTAGCATTCCACATGGACAAAATCACCGGGTTGTAGTCGTTGATGTACTTGGACTCTTCGTTCCTCTTCAAATTGTATGTGTTTTTAGGTGATTTCTTCATCACATTATGTCGCAGCGAAGACATCAAACTGTTTACTCTTCCTTTAGAAATCACCGGTCGTGGAAAGCCGAAACGACATTTGGTGTAGAACTTGTCTTTGTTTCGGAATTTACGACAGCAGTACTTTCCACATCGATGGCTTTGGAAACGCAGAACTTTTTCTCTTAGGCTTTTCTTCTCCTTTGCGTTTGAAACAGCACACGTAGAATACTGTTGGATGAAACTCATCACTGAGTCTTCTGGATCCGTTCCAAATTTAGGTGCATCCTTGATCCACAGCAACATATGTATATGAGGAGCACCTCTTGCTTGGTACTCCTTTCTCCAGAAAAAATCCAACACCTCTCCAAGAGGTGGATTCTTCTTATTCATGATGAAAGACATCATAGCTTCAAATCTATGATTGAAGTACCTACATACATTGACTGGATCCAAAGAGCACAGTTCTCCGGGTGTCTTGAATTCGATGTTATCTACGTTAGCATTTGCCTCTCGTAGAAATTGAAGTAAGTCTTCCCAGCCATACTCGGCACAACTCAGAGTGAGGAACCATGTGGGAGTACCTAAGTTCCTCAGCATACATTTTAAATCACCATGACGACGGTACCAGTACTCATTAGTACCACGCTGACACGCCATGAGATTAATCAGGTGAGAATCCAAAATACTATCTTGGACATTGACTTTATCCATAAAATCACTTGCCGAGATGTTTTGCATGTGTATACCACTTTTCAAGATGTGGTTCACTGCATATGACAGTCCAGACAGATCGCTTTCAAACAGGAGATGAAACAAATAAGGAATGCATTGTCGAAACCTAGCATCTCCTGCATACAATCGCAAAGTCCGGTATTCAGAAGCAGGAATTTGATGAGGTCGCTCATCATATCTTCCTCCCTGACCTGTTGGAAAAAGCTGTGGGAAACACCGAGCTTCCAAACTTTCCTCCCAAACACTAATGGGACTCCCTTTGGCTTGTTTCATTTGAAACAACTCAATAGCATTCCCCATGACTTCCTTGGAATGCAAAGGATGAACACTATAATGTTCATATATTTCTTCACTAGTAGAGGGTTCTACTTTCTCAATTTGACCAGCACACAAATCGCTATCCTCTTCCTCACTTACTTCCTCTTCTGCAACATATACATTCTTATAGTATTTATTATTTTTTTTCAAATACAATGTTGCCTTTTTAACTTTCCTAACATCTACTAAATCTTGCCATATTTTCTTATTCTTTGTCGGAACCCCATTAACTAAGATAACCAGAGGTTCCTCTTCCACTTTTTCTACTCCAATTGTGTTAATGTTTTTCTTGAAATCTAGAGGCAAATAAACAACTCTTCCCTTTAATCCTCTCTGTAAATCTGATGGAGGCAATTTCCCTGTCTTTGGCTCCATTCTTACAATAGCCTGAAAGGGATGGATACTTTGAATCAAAATAGATTCATAAGTATTTAAGTCCTTCAATTCAGAAGGAATCTCAACCAATTCCAGATTATTATGAACTGCTCTAGCAGGCATCTGGTTTTGTTTTAATTTGTTACAACAATAAGTACACACACGTTGATCCAATCCCAAATCAAAACAATTTTCTACCATCAAGTATGTTGCAAAATCCTTCCATTCACTATTATTTTCCCTTTCACTTTTTGCATATAAATCCACTAACTTAGTCTGATTCTTATAATAAGTGCGTCTACAACACACACAAGTGAAATTAGGACTCTCACTTGATTTCACGTCAAACGTCGCAATTTCCCTCTGGAAATTATCTGTACTGGAAACCTGTACACTATCTTCCACATGACCCTCTACTTCTTGCTCAATTTCAACATTCTCCTCTTTACTTCCAAAGTAACAAAACTCAATTTCTTCACATATATTCTTCACATCTATTTCAGAACCATGCAAAAGAGCAGCGCATAATTGTTTCAGCATAATTGCTGGACTCTTAGCATAATACAACATTCTAACTAATTTCCTCACTTTGTTATGATGCACTGCTAGCATCCTGAAATGATGAAAAACACTCTGGCATACTCTCCTGGAAAGACAAGCCAGTGAATGACCATGCAAACCTGTCACTTCTCTTACTCTGCAAGGATCTAATTCTTGCAACAACATCATTTTCTGCTTCAAACTTTTTTTGTTAAATGACCGTACAAAATCACAAAGCAAATTGATGGAATCCTGTCGCACACTGCAAATACTACTACACTTCCAGGTGTACACAGGACCCTTAGCACGTCTTCCTAAAACCTCATTACCTAACAACTCTTCTGCCTCTGTTGTCACAAGTTTTTCTTTTTCAACTGGACAACCATCTTTCACTTCATAAGCACGACCACTGGTGTCAACTGCATGCACCAAATCATTATCCTGGAAATAACTCTCCTCATTAAAAAATGCCTCACAGCTTGAACTATGCATCCATTCTCCAGAAAAAACTTCACAAAAATTACTACGATTAACTATTCTCTTCCATCTACTATTTCTTTTGAAATCAAAAATTGCCTTGTTTAGCTTCCTAATTCTATTGATTATCAAAATAAATAACTTACGTTTAATTTCAAATGCCTGATCAATAACTTTCTCAACTTTTTTTTTTCTCTTATAAAAAACTAGTTTCTGTTGACCTTTCTTAATATTTTTTAACAAATTGCCAATTATCCTGTTGCGGAACATTCGTTTACGAATCTCCCTAAACTGTTGTTTCCTTCTACTATCATGCACAGATTTATCTCTTGCTCTAGCAGTAACATTTTTCATTGTCCTTTTCTTTCCATTTGATTTCCTTCTCGTTTTATGGACTGAAACATTTTCTGTAGTAATATTTTTTTTATTACAAATATTTCTTATGAAATATTTAGAGCTCTTACCCGGTGCTTTCTTCGTGGCTTGAGAAATCTTTTTGTTAGAGGACTGCTGCGTTTTTTTTTTCACCTGCTGTCTTTGACGTTTTGCAGCCTTTATCTGTCTTTGTATTGTAGGCATGGTGAAATCTTGAAATGATCTGCAGTTGAATCTGTGGAAAAATATAATAAAAAATGTTAATAAACATTATTACCAAACAGTAAATCAGTAACAGTGATCAAAAACTTAACACACTACTTGACATTTTAATTTGAAGATTTTTTAGTCATTGGCAATTTTACAATACAGAAATACCAGAAAAGAAATGACATTTATATTTATGTTACCTATGCTATTTTATATGTGAATCTGATCTAATTTTATGAGCATATTTTAATATTTTATTGAAGACACTACACATAACCTGTTTTTGAAGGTGTCTTTATTTTTAAATTAAACGGTTTACCTTTTTACTTTTTATTGATTATAAATTTTAAAAATAAATGTTTATATTTCCAAAGGCTCAAGCAGGTCAGCTTCCCATCCTATATCATATAATTTGGACAAATCTGCATCCTCATCACGCTCTTCTTCATCCTCAGGATTTAAATCATCCAAAGGATCAACATCCACTGATGTTTCAATTACAAGTTCAATGATGAGGTCAAAATCAACTGATTGCAGATTGTCGCTCATGTTGAGGTTGTCTTTATCTTTAAAGAAAGATAACAACAATGAGATGTTGCAGAGTAAGAAACAAATCTCAGAGATTATAATAGTAAAATTGTTTAACAAGATTAACATTTTGCAGCTATTATTTAGCCATGTCCAGCAATGCTGAGCAGGTGAAGCCTATGTCTAATTTTTAACTGAACAGGACTCATCTCTTCTTAACCTTGGATAAGCCTCACCGACTCTGTGTCCCCTGCACATACTTAAATGTTAAAGGGCAGATTTATATTAAATGGCACATCCCCAGGCATGCACCAGTTAATGTGCACCACTGCTTTACCACCCATGGTGTGCCGCATTTACAATCAGATAGGAGAAAGCTGCATCAAAACCCTGCGCCTGCTTGAAGCTGGCATAGGTCTTGACGCAGCATTGTGGAGATGGGGCACCCCTGAGCCTTGCTGGAGCTGCATCGCACTTGCGATACAACTCCAGCAATGCGCCACCTTTACGGCACAGATGCGTCACGCATCTGTGCCGTTTTTGTCCCATGCTGCGCCGCATTGTAAATGCAGCACAACATGGGTGGCGGAACAGCGGCGCAGGATGACTGTCACATCCCTGGTGATGCGCCAGTCATCATAAATCTATCCCTAAGCTTCTTATCTTGTTACAGAGGAACTGCCATATGTATCATCAAAATATTTTACATTTTCTAAATAGCGAATTTTAAGGAATAAATAGCGATTCTTTACCATTCCTAATTTGCGATGAGCAAATTGCTAATTGCAAGTTACCCATTCATTTCCATGGCCTAGGAGGCTCATATGAATGAAGGTTTAATTTGCGATTAGCAATTTGCTCATCACAAATTAGGAATTTTTCCAAGGGTGCAGGGGTGTCTCAAGAACACCCTGCTGCACCCCTGAAAAACAAATTTGGGGGCATATGGCACACATACATGCCCTAAGGGCATGTGTTGGCGTCATATGGCACCTTTTGTTTTTTTGAAAAAAAGCTTTTTGAAAAGAATTCACAAATTACCACCAATTTACCACAATAGTTTCCAAATCCTTAATGTCATTTTTTACATAGTTTTTGTTTGATACATTGCATTTAAGTAGTCACAAAATTTGCAAATCCTTCAGTGCAATTGCAAAAATAAGGAATAGCAAATTTTGCTACTCCTTATTTTGCATCAAACTTGTTTGATACATACCATTTGTCTAATTAACATTCGCAAAGGCCGAAATTCATAGAATTTTGATCTTTGCAAATGCTAATTAGCTTGATACATATGGCCCCAAGTGAGGCCTGTCTTGCGACATGGTGCATCTTTTGCATCACTGCTGCTTGGGTTTTATGTGGTACGTTTTTTTTACACCATGACATATCTGCCTAAATGCATCAATTTGTAATGTTGTCGCCTCATAGCAAATCTTTTGCACCACCGCTGCATCATAAAAGTGACGCACAGTGGCACAAAAAAGGCATACACCTATCATAAATCTGTCCCTAGCATTTTAAATGATTAATCCAGGATGACAATAAAGTGTGTCCTATCCAGAGGTTTGTTTAAGGTGAGGGCTACTCAGGATTGCAGATTAAAGTTACGCTTGATGAAGAATACAGAGGAGATAATACATATAAAGGCCTACCAATGAAGTAAGTAATGTGCACTTTATTGCGCCAGTCATCATAAATGTATCCCTAAGCTTCTTATCTTGTTACAGATGAACCACCATATGTACCATCAAACTATTTTGCATTTCCTAAATAGCAAATTTTAAGGAATAAATAGCAATTCTTTACTATTCCTAATTTGCAATGAGCAAATTGCTAATTGCAAATTACCCATTCATTTCCATGGGCTAGGAGGCTCATAGGAATGAAGGTTGCAATTTGTGATTAGCAATTAGCTCATCACAAAATAGGATTTTTTTCAAGCGTGCAGGGGTATCTCAAGAACACCCTGCTGCACCCCTGAAAAAGAAATTTGGGAGCATATGGCACACCTACATGCCCTAAGGGCATGTATGGGCGTCATATGGGACCTTTTTTTTTTGTTGAAAAAAATGCTTTTTGAAAAGAATTCGCAAATTACCACAAACTAGAAGTTGGTGGTAGTTTCCAAATCCTTAATATCATTTTTTACATATTTTTTTTTGATACATTGCATTTAAGGAATCGCAAATTTTGAATTATTGACATTTTAAGTCATTTCCACATGTGCAGTGTTTTCAAAATATAATTTGAAAATCGTTTTTGGGGAAAAGTAATGGTTTGCAAATTTATGACAAGGACATAATGGTGTATGCTTCTCTATAAGGCATTTCAGTGTCTCTGATGTCATTTTTCCCATATTACATTATAAGACCTTTCCCCATGGAGAACATTCCTTGTAAATATGCTCCCACCTGTGCATTGCGAATTTAGATTTTGACTGTTTCAGTCACATAGCCATGTTGAAAGTGACCCAAAAAAATTGCAAACGTTTTAAAATAACACATTCATGTGTCTTAAGGACATTTTAAGTCATTTCCCCATGGACAATGTTTTCTAAGTGGCGCAAAAGAGGTATACACCTATCATAAATCTGTCCCTAGCATTTTAAATGATTAATACAGGATAAAAATAAGATGTAGCCTATCCAGAGGTTTGTTTAAAGTGAGGCCTACTCAGGATTGCAGATTAAAGTTACGCTTGATGAAGAATACAGAGGAGATAATACATGTAAAGCTCTACCAATGAAGTAAGTGATGTCTACTTCATTGCGCCAGTCACCATAAATGAATCCATAAGCTTCTTATCTTGTTAGACATCAACCGCCATATGTATCTTTTAACTATTTTGCATTTCCAAAAAAGCAAATTTTAAGGAATAATTAGCGATTCTTTACCATTCCTAATTTGCGATGAGAAAATTGCTAATTGCTATTTTACCCATTCATTTCCATGGGCTAGGAGGCTCATATAAATGAAGGTGCAATTTGCGATTAACAATTTGCTCATCACAAATTAGGAATTTATTCCAAAGGTGCAGGGGTGTCTCAAGAACACCCTGCTGCAACCCTAAAAAAGAAATTTGGGGGCATATGGCGCACATACATTTTAACAACATTCCTTTACCTCAACAACGATTTTCAAATCATAACTTCAAAACACTACACATGGGAAAATTACTTAAATTGTCCTTAAGACACATAAAAGCGTTTTTTGATTGGCTTTCCTGCATGGTAGGGTCACTTTTAACATGGCTATGTAACACAAACATTCAAAATCAAAATTTTCCATGCACATGTGGGAGCATATTTACAAGCAATTTGCGCCACAGAGAAATGTCTTACACTAAAATGAGAAAAATAACATCAGGGACAGTCAATTGCCTTATAAAGAACCATACACCATTATGTCCTTGTCATGAATTTAAAAACAATTCCTTTTCCCCAAAAACGATTTTCAAATCATAATTTCAAAACACTGCACATGAGAAAATGACTTAAAATGTCATTAAAACACATGAAAGCGTTTTTTGATTGCCTTTCGAGCATGGTTGGGTCACTTTTAACATGGCTATGTAACACAAACATTCAAAATCTAAATTTTCCATGCACATGTGGAAGCATATTTACAAGCAATTTGCGCCACAGAGAAAGGTCTTACACTAAAATGAGAAAAATAACATCAGGGACAGTCAATTGCCTTATAAAGAAGCATACACCATTATGTCCTTGTCATGAATTTAAAAACAATTCCTTTTCCCCAAAAACGATTTTCAAATCATAATTTCTAAACACTGCACATGGGAAAATGACTTAAAATGTCATTAAAACACATGAAAGCATTTTTTGATTGGCCTTCCAGCATGGTTGGGTCACTTTTAACATGGCTATGTAACACAAACATTCAAAATCAAAATTTTCCATACACATGTGAGAGCATATTTACAAGCAATTTGCGCCACATAAATCATAATTTTCTCCTTAAAGCACACTATTCTCTATCTAAATTAAAGAAATATTTTCTCACCTTAGCAAATACTTTGAGTTTGAAAACAGTCTAAGAAACACACCAATTTGTCTTCAGCAGAGCAAAAGGTATGCACTCCACAGTCTGCAGCTATCAAAAGCACAGAAATGCTGTAATTCTTCACACATATTTCTCATGTCACCCAATCAAAACTCTTCCCTCACTTTTTTTCAAATGAAAACCCTTCCCCCTCTGCCCTTTCTGCCTATTTTCCATAGCAACCACCTCTTGGAAAAACTCTGGTGTTTGCAAGTTCACACAACAATGTTGCAATTGAACTCTGAACTCTCATTGCACCTGCATATCCAGTGCATTCTTTCATTTAATGATTTTTTATTGACCACTCAAAATACATCTTTCAAAGAACACATCTGTGCACCCTAACTTTCTGTTTTCATCAATCAAAATCCACCAATCACTGTTACTGCTTCATGAACACAGAAACTCCACAGTTTTTTTTTCATTTTACACTCTCATTTTTTCAACTGCCATTTCATTGCCACACTTCATCTGACTGCAGGAGAACCTTCTCTCACCATGTTTTCTGTCTGGATTGTTGGTCATAGTTATATTCACTGGGCTCAAAGGTACGTTGAAAGCAGGAATTTACCTAACCTCAATTTACAAGATGTGGAAATTAAGTGGTTTGGCCACAGAGGATTAAAATGTCACCAATTGATACCATTGGTGAAAACCTTTATGCATTTGCCAAAACCTGACCTGTTAATTGTGCACTGTGGAGGTAATGACTTGGGCACTTTGACTGGTGTAGGTCTGGAAATGCTTTTAAAGGACACCTTTGAGCAATTAATGGCACTTTTTCCTCAGACTGCCTTGGTATATTCAAATATATGCCAAAGACAGAAATGGAGGTGGTCAAACCAATTTTGTCCACAAATTGAGAAGTCGAGGAAGCATGTAAACAAATCTGTTTCAGCTTACATGAGAGACCATGGAATGGGCTCCCTGTACAACAATAACTTGCGTTACTACATGCAAGATATCTACAGAGGAGATGGAGTTCACTTCTCAGATGAGGGCAACAGAGTTTTCACTCTGAATTTAAGAATGTGCATTGGTACCTACTTATAAGTACCTAAATGTACCATAAACCCAAAAGCTCTTCTCAGAGCTACCCTACATCTGATCACTCACAATTATTATTTTACTCTAACTTTTTTCACTAATTTTCAACAAAGTACGCTCCCTG
Organism: Lissotriton helveticus; assembly: GCF_964261635.1. NCBI lineage: Eukaryota > Metazoa > Chordata > Amphibia > Caudata > Salamandridae > Lissotriton > Lissotriton helveticus. The sequence goes on along the minus strand of NC_136060.1, from coordinate 214,986,616 downwards.
GGGCGCTACCCGGTACGCGTACCGGGAGCTAACCTCGCGAAATTTTTTTAAAAAAATGTTTTTTTTTTCGCACATATAAACCTCCTCAGCCACCCTCAGAAAACCTAGGGGGTCAAGATAACTCTACCGTGCCCCCTTCTACCCATTCCGAACATTATTTGCCCTCCATCTTGTATCTTAATTCGACCGAAACACAAAATGGTGGACTCCCGGAACGCTTAAGGTCCGCGAACCGAGGCGCTCAACGGTTCGCGTACCGGGTCGCTCCCTGGGAAGATAAAGGAAATAAAAAATAATCAAAAAATCCAACAATCAATTAACATACAGCATTTGAAAAGACTATCATTCATTTTTCATTGTAGTACGCTCCCCAGAACGCTTCCCGGTTCGCGGACCGGGCGCTAACCACGAAAAAAAACAAAAAAAAAATTATTTTTTTTGCCCCGCGAGGCCCCTTTAAAACCTCCACATTAAACCTAGGGGGTCAGCGAGGATCTACTATGCCCCCTTATAGTTATTTCCCCCTTTGTTTTGGCCTCCTCTTGTCTCTCGATCCTACCGAGAGACAAGATGGCGGCCGCTCCGGACTGTTTAGAATGTTGACAGACACCGGAGAGCCAATCAGCTTCGCTACGCGAAGTTCCGGTACGCTTAAGGTCCGCGAACCGGGGCGCTGCCCGGTCCGCGCTTACAGATATATATCTTTTTTTGAACGTTAATTTCTCAAAATCCACTGCAGCACATATATTGAGACCTACAAAAGGCACATCGGGCTACCAGTCCCTACAATTTAGCCAAGTATCGTGCAAATCCATTCAGCCGTTCGGGCTAAAAGTGAGGCTAACCGCCCTATGGAAAACTCAATGTTAAAAACACGTTTTGGGACCCCCCTTTTTTCTCGCCCCCCCCTGGACAAACCCCCCCCAAATTTTCAGGGGCTGCTCAGAAACAAAATGTTCCATTTTCCAGAAAATTTCAGCCAATTCCGTCCACAAACGCCAAAGTTATTAGACATAGAATTTTCAAAAATCCCATTGGGAAAAAATCCTAACTATATATACCTACTGGCGACCGCCAGTAGGTAATATATATATATATATATATATATATATATATCGGCTCACGATCCAGTGAGCTGTGCAGCGGCATTAGACAGCGACACTTAAAAAGTGTATAACACCTTTTCAAAACAATGGCAAGCTCAAGGAATAACAAACGAGCTGAGGCGCCAGACAAAATGTTTCACAACTGCAGCCAGAAAGAAAATGATGGTACGAGCGGGGCTGTGAAGACGAACCCTCTTACACCAACTAAGAAAACTGCGTGGGACAATCTGTGGAAAGCCCTCAAATTGGAGCAAGATAAATGGTGGGAAGCCACCACGCTGCAGAAGTATATAGAGGTAGGGAGAATCCCGAGAGGTCTCCGTATCTTCATCACTCCGACCTTCAGCAACCCAGAGCCCGCTTTGGTCGAAGACTGGGCTCAGAAAAACCATGCGTGCTCTATGAATATGCTACGCATATTAGTGAAACACGCAACAATAGATGTCGAGAGGCTGGCCAAAGAAATTGAACAATATATGGAGGAGCTGAAAGGCATGTGCAGCGAGGAAGAATTTCGCAAAGATATGGACAAAATGGAAATGAACCTTAACAAAATCGAGGATGACATTAAAGTAAAGAAACAACGAAAGTTCCAGAGGGACCTTGTTGACTATCAAAAGGGTCAAATCATAACCTTTGCAAAGAAATACGACAAATTGAGAGGCTCAACCACAAACACTTTTGCAACAGCAACTACAGTGAATCCTAGTTAGGACGCTGCGATGACATCTAGGCAGTAGACAAGCGAGAATCAAACAGATGGAAGCATTACAAGTGGGAGTGATTTTTCAAGCTTAGGAGACTTTGGAGTGGTAAAAACCAGTGTTTTATCAGAGTTCGATCTCATAATGAGAGGGAGACAAATGAACAACAAACGTGGAGGATCCCAAAATCAACGTCAAAGAAAAGGAAACAGAGGCGGAGGAAACAACAGCGCAACAACCTCAGGAAATGGTGGAAGCCCCGTGGGAAAACGGACAAGGGGCCAACTACAGGGGAAATGATGGAACGGAACACAGTCATCAACTTATCCGAGAGGACCCTGACAACGTCTGAGGTAGAACTTTTATCTTTGGGTTTAACATTTTGGCCGTCAAGCATGTTTAATTATACGCAAAGTCGGGTTGATTTATTTCTCTTCACGAGGAAATTAAAAATAAACAAGTGGTATGCCACCGAAGTTAAAGAAAGAAATGAGACATTGGGGGAAAAACCTAGCAGTATTACAATTGCCGATGTTAATCTTTTACATACTTTAAATGTACTGAATGAAAACGCTGATGAATGTAGTGACCCCATTGACAGTTTACGGCACGAAAACATTCCATTCGATCTGAGTGCTGACAGTAATTTTAAACTAAAATCTAGATTTTTGCCTCAGATTAAAAACAACGCAATAGATGTTTTCGAACAAGGTGTCTGTAAAGAATTTCAAAAACTTAGCCAGGAGAGGAATTATAGTGGCTGGAGCAACGTTACCCCAGCACAGAGAAAAGCTATTGAGAATTTGAGAGATGACAGGACCATAGTCATAAAAAAATCGGACAAAGGTGGCAATGTTGTCGTACAATCTAGAACTAAATATGTTGAGGAAGGTCTCAGGCAAGTATCAGACACAATGAAATATTGCAGAAGCAATAGGATGGAATACGAGGGGGCAGTGAGAAACTTTGGAACACAACTAGTGAGTTGGAAAAACAAAGGATTGATTGAAGATGAAGAACTTAAGTTTCTCGACTGTAAATTCCCAAAATTACCTGCCCTCTACCTATTGCCCAAAATTCATAAATGCAAAGACAATCCGCCTGGGAGACCTATAGTCTCAGCAATAGGCAGTTGCCTAGAGAACACTTCACGATACGTTGACCACTTTTTGCAGGCACCAGTACAAAAACTACCATCGTACATTAAAGACTCCAGTGATTTTTTAAGGTGTGTAGCAAGTATTGAATGGGAGGCTGACCTCTCATTACAGTCACTGGACGTTGCTAATCTCTACACTTGCATTCCCCACAAACTCGGACTTGACGCATGCAAGCACTTTCTAGCACAGAGATCCATTTCACATTTATATCACACTGAAATGTTGATTGAAATGATGTATATATGTCTAACTGAAAATTTCTTCCTTTTTGATAACAAAATATTCAGGCAACCTCTTGGTACATCGATGGGGACATGTTTTGCCCCTTCATTTGCAGGCCTCTTTATGGGGCATTGGGAAGAAAAGGTAGTCTACCAGTTACCCATATTTGCTGAGAAAGTGACAAAGTGGGTCAGGTATATAGACAACATTTTTGTGGTGTGGAGGGGAACGGAACAAGAAGCAACTGACTTTGTGGCAATGTTAAACATTAACGACTACAACCTCAAATTCACAAGCCAGTGGTCAAAAGAAACACTGGAATTTCTGGATCTGAATCTGAGAATAGAGAACAATAAATTGGAAAGTTCACTATTCAGAAAAACTACTGCGGGGAATAGCATTTTACATGCTAGAAGCTGTCACCAATATTCTCTCATTAATAGCATCCCATTGGGAGAATTGTTACGGGCAAAACGTAACTGCAGCACAGAAAGCAGTTTTAAAGCTGAGGAAGATATAATGACATCCGCTTTCTAGCAAGAGGGTATTCAACATAGGTGATAAACAAAGCAAAAGCGACAGCAGCAGAAAGGACTAGGGATTCACTCTTGCAGAAAGATATGGCAAAAAATCAGATAGAATCAGGAACAACTAGGTTTATCACCACCTATAGCAATAAAGCGTATACCGTCCGAAAATGCTTACAGAAGTTTTGGCCCATATTACACACAGATCCTGACCTGACCAAATGTGTAGCATCCGCACCACAAGTGACTTTCAGAAGAACTAGATAACTGAAAGACTTTCTATGCAGAGCTGTAGAACCCCCAAAAACCAAAATATTGGGAGTACAGGGATTCTATACATGCAGAAGTTGCAAGGCATGTAAAAACAGCAGAAACAGAAAGGAAGTTACTTTATCCGAGGGCACTGTCCCATTTAAGATTGTAGAACACACCTCATGCAACACGGAATTTGCAGTCTATGCCCTATTCTGCCCATGTAAAAAAGCCTACATAGGGAGTACTGTTAAAAAAGCAAAACTCAGGATTCTCGAACATTTGAGAGTGATAAAACATGGGGACAAGCAATATCCCATCGCTCACAACTTTGAAAGCCACCACAAACAAAACACAGACTTGTTAAGTTTATGTGTTCTTGACACTGTCAAACAAAATGAGAGAGGAGGAAATAGAATCCAGAGCCTACGGCGTCTGGAGTCAAGGCTTATTATACAGTACAGAACCATGACACCAAGAGGGTACAATTGTGACGAGGAGTTAGAAGTACATTTGGGGTAAGAAGAGTCAGGGATGAAAACAATACAATATACAGACTTATTGTTAAATCAGATGTTTTTATATGTTTTTGTATGTGCGTAAAGGGTATAACGAAGAAGATGAACAAATAGTACCAGTTTAGGAGTGTAAAGTTTACCAGCTCGCAGAAATAGCTCGTTTTTATTCAGTTCACTGTCAGTAGAAATGTTGATCTATTTTAAATTATTTGTTGTTCTAGGAGAGGAATTAATAAGCTTTATTATTGTTTCCTTTTTTTGACAGACTACACAATACATTCGATTGGAAGATAAAATGAGGAGGATGAGAACCTACGTTAGATTAAGATAAAAAACAATGTATCATAGAGTTGGGATCTGCTATGTATATTTGAGTGCCCACTTGGGCAAAAAGTGAGGAGTTTATTTAAAAAGGGATTTAGCCCACATGGGCAATACAGCTATTGAATCATATAACACCTATGAAATGCTGTGGAAGGCAATGAAATTTGTGACGATCCCTAACAATTTACACCAGATTAACAGTTTATTCTAAAACAAAGGATACTTGTTACTTATAAATTACAAGATTACTGCTTGAGAATGTTATGTGAAATTAACAAACAACGCTCAAAGGACATTATGTTGTATATGTTTTCCTCGAGTGATAAAATGTAGTCTGTTTTCTATGGCACCTGGAAACAAATCACATGTTCATTTAAAAATCACTTTCACTTCACTGACGGTACTCGTGACCAAGAGACAGGGTCTCGAAACGCGTCGAGTGAGTTTTGCCGTTTTGAAAAAATAAATCACTGATTAATGCATTTGGAGTCCGTGGTGGTTGCTTTTCCAAGGAGTTTGGAACTGAAGACAACGCTGTGAATATATATATATATATATATATATATATATATATATATATATATATATATATATATATATATATATATATATATATATATATATATTTATTTATATATAAATATATATATATTATTGTTTTATATATATATATATTCACTGAAAAAACCATAGGTTATAGACCATATATAGTTAGGAATTAGCATTTAAAAAACCTTATTTTACTCACACAAAACCATTGAAATTCCATATATAGTTAGTTGCACTAACTATATATTGCGCACCCGCAATCCACTGCTGATGATGTCACATATTACATCATTCATGACATGGTCAGTGACATCACTGATGACAACATCCAGTGACTATGTTTCTGTAAAGTTAAAATATGTCTTACATATTGAAGAATGAGTGGATGTATAAGTGTCTGGACGAAGGATTTAGTAGGTGCATGACTGAATGTATGAGTGAGTGATTAAATGTGTCTCACTGAGTGCATGGGTTAGTGACTAAACTGTCTTAATTTGTGCATCATTATGTCTGTTGTTCTGTAAACTGCTGCATGTGTTGATCAGTAGCTATATGAGTAACTATATGGGTTATTGATTGATTGCCCAAGTATTTGCATGGGAGACTGAGTGTGTGTGTGGCTGGATGGGAGGTGTGTGACTCTGTACAGATCAATGTGTACTTGTATCAATGATTGTATAAGAGAGTAAGTATGTGTTAGTATATGGTTGAAAACGTAAGGTGCTCTATGTTTAACTGTATAGAGTAGAAAATGGAAGTGTGATTGATTCTTTACAGGACTGACTAGGTGTGTGAGTAACTCCATGGATGAGTGGCAGAGTGTGAGTGTCTGTATAGGTGTATGAGTGCATATGATTGTGTTGTAAACATGAGTGATTGTATGTATGAATGATTGTATGGGTGAATGAGTGAATGTGTGTGTAGACGTAGGAATCAGTGAGTACGTATGTAGTAACTAGTATTGGTGTGTCAATGGTTTCAAAAATTATACTCTGTTTTTAACACTGGGTGAAACAGAGGTTATATTAAAATGTGAGGAGATGCATTGTATTGTCACATGAATGATATCATCAGTGATGTGGTCATTGATGTCAAATGAGATGTCATCAGTGATGTCATTTGAGATGTCATCAGTGATGTCATCAGTGATGTCACTGACCATGTCATGAATGATGTAATATGTGACATCATCAGCAGTGGATTGCGGGTGCGCAATATATAGTTAGTGCAACTAACTATATATGGAATTTCAATGGTTTTGTGTGAGTAAAATAAGGTTTTTTAAATGCTAATTCCTAACTATATATGGTCTATAACCTATGGTTTTTTCAGTGAATTTTCAAGGTTTTGTAAATGCTAATTCCTAACTATATATGGTCTATAACCTATGGTTTTTTCAGTGAATTTCAATGGTTTTTTAATAGCAAATATCATAAGCTGTCGAATGTCAAGTACGTGGTAAGAATTTTTTTTTTCGTGTTTATGCACACTGATCTGCTTTGATTGCTGCCCCCCACCCCTCATTTCTATTAGGAGTACTCTCTCTTTGCAGATAGTGAAGGGTAGTTAACGCAGCCCTTTCCCCCTTTGTAATCCGTCGTGCCTGCTTCTCTCTCCATTTGATTGATTGTTCTCTTTGGTTCATTCTCTATTTACAAACAAGCACAGAGTCGCAATACTCTGTTTAGTCTTTGCAGATAGCGAAAAATCGTGTAAAAAAACAAAAGGAATCGAGCAAAATCAGTAGGCCACTAATGGGATCTCTTTTTGACCTCGCTAAAATAGAAACATTAGGAACAACCTGTTGAAAATAGCAATGCGTATGTACATAAGCGGCGTTCATTTGTGTTCACAGTACCCCTTGTTGATTGTTTCAATCGAGCATTGAATTGTTCGATGTTAATTCTCTTAAGGATCTTCTCTACCTGCAAACGAGGAAGAATAGGAATATTCTCTCTCCCTTTGCAGATAGTGAAGGGTAGGTAACGCAAGCCTTTAACACGTCGTACCTATTTCATTCCTCATTGATTGATTGATTGTCCGAACATTGACTGTTTGGGAATTAGTTCTTTTTGGAGGTATTCCCTGTTTGCAAATAAACGTAGGAAAATCTTTGCAAGTAGTGAAAGGGTACGTAATGCGGACCTTTCTCCCCCGTTGTAATCTATCATGCCTATCCCCACTGATTGATGCACCTGTTTCACCCGGACCATTTACTAGACATACGTCATCTGGCCCGACCAGAGAGCACCCCTAGTGAAAAGGACATATGCAATAATAACGAAGTGATCACTGTATCCTGTTAACAGAAACTTTAGCATGAAACAACCTGGAAAGAAAAGAATAGGAAAACGAAAATCAGTAGGCCACTGATGAACATGAACTTTTATTAAACAACGAACAAAGAAACGATAACATAACGTAATGATAAAACCTATTAATGTCCTAGAAACAAGAAAACGTTAAAATATGCCAGTGGTGAGAGACCAGAAAAACAGTAAGAGAAACCAAATCACCCCTCGCTGTCCCACCGCCTGCCACGCCAAAAAAATCGATAGACTAGGGAAAATGCAAGTCAGTAGAACATCCGCCCCCACTCTGGAAACTTCCAAGGTGGGGCAGGGTTCCGGCTACGCCCAGCCGGGAGCAGCCCATATAAGGCAGGTCCTGCTGCCACGCCTCGGCCAGGAGATCCTAACGTAGGGTGTAGCCGGAGGAGAGGCCGAGACCAACGGGACCCGGCCAGGGGATTGCCTTTACAACGCTGAACAGTTGCAGGGGGGGGGGAATGTCTCCTCGACCCTCCCCTCTCTCTCCCAGTCCGGCCGCGGTGGCCCTTGAGAGTTGCAGGTAGTCCCGCCACATGCTCTTCCGGTCCGGCCACCAACGGTCGGGGGGCCGAGGCCGACGGAATCCGGCTGCAGCCGATAAACCAAGAAACCCGTTCATGGGGCCAGAGCCAGGGGCGTCCGGCCGACATCCACCGGAAGCCCGGCCCGAAGACGGACGGGACACTTCTTTCTTTTATAATGGCTGCGACAACACTGGGGGGGGATGTCTTGCACATGCCTCCGACCCCCCCCTCGTCCTCATCGCCTGGTCCGGCCATAACAAATCTCAAGCGAGACGCCGTGGGGTGCACTGGGAGGGAGAGACGGTGCGAACAGGCCTCTCCCGCCTCCCCAGTGTAGGCTTCCCAGCTGTACCCTCAGCGGTCCAGGCGCCCGGAAAAGAGTTCTTCCACTGTGGCCATGCTGCAACGTCTCGCCCGGCAGGGTGGAGCCCGTCCGTTCATTTGACCCCGCGATCGCCAGTAGCTACCGAACTCTCAAAATGGCGGTCGACCTGGCAAGAGCGGGCCCAGCATAAAGAAATGGCCCGGTCACTGGTTGACTCCACCACCGTAGTCCTCCACGACCTTGAAGATTCTAGAGGAGCCGCGGGAGTCTCCCACCCCCGATGGGGAATGACTGCCATGATCACCCGTGGAGTGACGAAACTGTATCCGCGGGACGTCGGCGCCAGCCTCACTTTGAATTACTAGAATCCTGCAGACCTCACTTCCGGTGAAAGCACAGTGTGACCCGGTAGGAAAAATTGTTGCACCCCCTCCCCTTTTTGACTGATAGTTCAAACCACCGATCCTTTCCTTTGCCCTTTTAACGGAACTTTGGACTGCCTCCCCCTCTTTTACATTTTCTAGAGAAAACAAAACATTAACCACTACATTAGCATAGCAGTTGACACCAGAACTGTTTTCAAATTGAAAACCAACAACATCTTCAACAGAATCCTTTTTGTTTCTGCTGTGACCCTGCTCCAGCACAGGCATTGTCCCCAGCAGTAATTCTGCAATGCCGGTAAGAATAGCTGTGGTGCCTACTGGACTCACTCACCCCCGCGGCGCCCCACGCCGTTATTTGCTGGGCGGCAACTTGCTAGACATCACCTTCGTGACATCCAGATTTCAGCGCGTTCTGCTGCCTTGGAACTATTCGCACAACAGACCGCTACTGACAAGAATATTTCATTATTGGTGCTGTCAATTTCAATAAATCTATTGGATAATTCAAAATAAATTGCCACGGTCTCTTCGTTGTTTAAATGTTTTTACTGTTTTTGTTTTGTTGTATATATTTATATGTTATTAAAGTTTTATATTCCTACTACTTTGTTGGAGTGCTATATATTTTTTATGTGACACATAATTGTAAAAACTTTGATGTACAAAGAGTCATTCCTGGAATCTTCCGCTTCAGGCTCGGTCCCCTCCCCAATCACAATACAGGATAGTTTTCAGATAGTAGGAACACGTGTGGTGTGACGGATCTCATCGGGTGTGGGCCTTGATCTACTATAACTCCTTTGAAGAGGGGTGATTCTTTACAGCTGGGGCCATAAACTACATCTGCAGGGCTAGCTGATAGCCTGGACAATCGGACACAGAGGAAGAGGAGTGTCACAGGGTGCGGTAGTGAATAGGGCGAAAGGGAGGTGTCGGGCGGGCACAGTGTGATTCTCAGGGAAGAGCAGCGCAGATGGGGGGAGGTTTATTGCCCATGCATAAGACAGAGAGCGGGGGTGACCAGTGCCTGGGGAAGATGCTTGCGAGGGTGAGGAGCCATGCTACGAATCGACAGCGTGCAGAGAGTGGGTCTGGTCAAGACATCTAAAATGGCTGCCGTGCACGACAAAAGTGTGGCATTTCAAAAAAGGCAAGATGGCGCAGACAATGTTTTTCAACACTTCCTCATTTCCTTCGAATCGAACGTTAACAGACGTTGGGGCATATTACCAAAGTTAAGCGATATTTATCGCTAACGATGCTTACCAACCAATTTTTTACCACTAAGCATCGTCAGAAATTATCGAAGATAAACCTTACTATTATCAAGGTTTATCGCAAATGCGATAATAAACGGCCGCAATGCATGAATATCGCTAAAAACTCAGCGATATTCATGCATTACCGAGCTAATACTCTTAGCCATGTTATCCACCTCCCATTGGATAACATGGCTAAGAACTGCTCAGGGCAGGTGTTACTTTTTGGAGATATTCGCGCTTAGCGCGAATATCTCCAAAAGTTGGTAATAGGAGATAGATATCTTGCATGTTGTAATGCAAGTTATTGTGGTATATGGAACTCATACCATAATCTCTCAGGAAAGCAGAAACTGATCCTTTTGGGACCGCCTAAAAAGGCCTAGGGGGTGAGGAGTACTCTACTTTGCCCCCTTTTCACGTTCCGAACTATTTTATTTTACTCTCTTCTGTAATTACACAAAATACCAGCGATAAGATGCATCGGAGACACACAGTGAGAGAAAGGAGGCCGGAGATGAAGAAGACATGTCAAATACACATTGGAGATAATATAGTGGCAGAAGGGAAGTAAATATGAGTAAACTTACCATGTAACATAAAAATGTTGCACTCTATACTATAAGTCTCATTTTATACTACAATCACTTCGCTACAACCTCATAAATTAAAAATAAAAATAAATAATGTCTCAAACAATTTTTGATTTCTAAATATAAATTTATTCTTCAAAATTTTCTAAATTTGAAACAACTAGTAACATGTCCTCATCAGTAATTTCCTCTTCAATCATCTCATCTGGAATCTCCTCATTAAAAGTCTGCAATGATGATTCTTGTAACTCTATGGTCTCCAAACACTCGATAAATTCGCCATCAAGAGATTGATCAAAAAAATCATTCAAGTCATCTCCTCCTTCTGACAATATTTCATTATTGGTGCTGTCCATTTCAATCAATGTAGTGGAATCATTCAAGTCATCTCCTCGTGACAATATTTCATTATTGGTGCTCTCAATTTCAATCAATGTAGTGGAATCATTCAAGTCATCTCCTCCTTGTGACAATATTTCATTATTGGTCCTGTCCATTTCAATCAATCTAATGGAATCATACAAGCCATCTCCTCCTTGTGACAATATTTCATTATTGGTGCTCTCAATTTCAATCAATGTAGTGGAATCATTCAAGTCATCTCCTTGTGACAATATTTCATTCTTGGTGCTGTCCATTTCAATCAATCTAATGGAATCATACAAGTCATGTCCTCCTTGTGACAATATTTCATTATTGGTGCTCTCAATTTCAATCAATGTAGTGGACAATTCAAAAGAAATTGCCACGGTCTCTTCATTGTGAGCCATTTTATTTTGAAATTGCTTGCTGTAAATTGCAGAAAAAAATAATCACTTTCATTTATCGTTTTTAGTAATACATAATATAAAACTAACTTCATCAAGTATTTAGTATAACAGAAGGACTGCAAATAAATAACAGAAAACATTTTTCAAATTATCTTCAAGTGTACAACATAGTTCCCCTTACAAATTAACAACTCACCTTTTTAAAAGTAGCAGAAGTGTTAGTACTGTGTAAATCAAACACCAGAAATTCACCACCAAAAATTCCTCACAAATGTACCTCAGACAGTAGTATCACAAAATGGCTGTGGTTTCCTCTCATTTGACATATATACATAACCAATTAACTTTCATCACACACAAATACAAAACCAAAGTAACATTTTAATTGGTTCTAAATTTCAACACTTTCAAATGTGTTTTCCCCATGCAATTTTCCATAGGACATTTACATACGTCTACAGCCTGAATGGCTGAACGGAATTACACCAAACTTGGCAAAATGGTACATCAAACCTAAGAGGTCAGGAAGGATCTACTATGCCCCCTTATGGTCATTTCCCCCTTCGCTTTGGCCTCCTCTTGTCTCTCAATCCTACCGAGAGACAAGATGGCGGCCGCTACGGACTGTTTGGAATGTTGACAGACGCCGGAGAACCAATCAGCTTCGCAAAGCTCCGTAACGCGAAAAGTACGCGAAGCGGAGCGCTGTTACAGATATATATCTTTTTTTGAACGTTAATTTCTCAAAATCCACTGGAGCACATATATTGAGACCTAGCAAAGGCACATCGGGCTACCAGTCCCTAATATTTTGCCAAGTTTCGTGCAAATCCATTCAGGTGTTCGATTATTATTATTATTATTTTTTTTTGCCCCGCGGGGCCCTTTTAAAACCTCCACATCAAACCTAGGGGGTCAGCGAGGATCTACTATTCCCCCTTATGGTCATTTGCCCCTTCGCTTTGGCCTCCTCTTGTCTCTCGATCCTACCGAGAGACAAGATGGCGGCCGCTACGGACTGTTTGGAATGTTGACAGACGCCGGAGAACCAATCAGCTTCGCTTCACAAAGCTCCGTTGCGCGAAAAGTACGCGTCCTAGGACGCTGCCCGGTCCGCTGTTACAGATATATATCTTTTTTTAAACGTTAATTTCTCAAAATCCACTGGAGCACATATATTGAGACCTACAAAAGGCACATCGGGCTACCAGTCCCTACAATTTTGCCAAGTTTCGTGCAAATCCATTCAGCCGTTCGGGCTAAAAGTGAGGCCAACCGCCCTATGGAAAACTCAATGTTAAAAACACGTTTTGGGACCCCCCTTTTTTCTCGGCCCCCCCTTGACGAACCCCCCCCAAATTTTCAAGGGCTGCTCAGAAACAAAATGTGCCATTTTCCTGAAAATTTCAGCCAATTCCGTCCACAAACGCCAAAGTTATTAGACATAGAATTTTCAAAAAACCCATAGAGAAAAAATCCTAACTATATATACCTACTGGCGACCGCCAGTAGGTAATATTACCTACTGGCGGTCGCCAGTAGGTAGTTATAGTTAGGACCTAGTTTCCATAGGAAATCCGCAACATTCTATTGGAAATAACTTTGGTGCCGGTGGACGAATCTTTGCAAATTTCTCAAAGAAGATGGCCCGCTCCGCTCCTTCCCTGAAAGTTTGGGGGGGATTCGTCAAGTGGGGGCTGAGATAAAAGGGGGGTCCCAAAACGTGTTTTCCCCATGTTATTTTCAATAGGACGATTAGACACGGCTCCAGCCTGAACGGCTGAATGGAATTATAAGAAATTTGGAAAAAAGGTAGAGTCCGGTTCACAGATTACGCTTTTCTTTAAATGGTGTAAATCCCTCCAGTAGTTGCTGAGAAAATGAAAGTTGAAATCAATTATATATCTATAAGCGCGCACGGGTCTGTGAGTCAAGCTTGATTTTAAATGAATCTGGGTGAATATTTTGCTTAGTTTATGTGTTTAAAAATATGGGAATACATGTATTCTTGAAGTCAGTTACGCTTTAGGATATGTACTACTAGAGAATCTTAGGCAGCATGTCTGTCAGGCCTCTTAGTTCCCAAATAGGCTCTAAGCTGTGCAATGAAGATCCAGGGTGTGCTGTTGAAATGAAAAAGGAATGTTATGTCTTGCTTATATATATATATGGTCTGTTTTTTGCCAGTAGAGACAGTAAGATAGTATGAGCACAGACACACATAGTGCAAGCAGAGACAGACATGGTAGATTACATGTAACATCCTGGTCATGTGTCTAAGATCACACTGTGAGTCAAGCTTGATTTTAAATGAATCTGGGTGAATAATTTCTTAGTTGATGTGTTTAAAAATATAGGAATACATGTATTCTTGAAGTCAGTCAGGCTTTAGGATATATACTACTAGAGAATCTTAGGCAGCATGTCTGTCAGGCCTCTTAGTTCCCAAATAGGCTCTAAGGTGTGCAATAAAGATCCAGGGTGTGCTGTTGAAATGAAAAGGGAATGTTATGTCTTGCTTATATATATATATATTCACTGAAAAAACCATAGGTTATAGACCATATATAGTTAGGAATTAGCATTTACAAAACCTTATTTTACTCACACAAAACCATTGAAATTCCATATATAGTTAGTTGCACTAACTATATATCGCGCACCCGCAATCCACTGCTGATGATGTCACATATTACATCATTCATGACATGGTCAGTGACATCACTGATGACATCACTGATGACATCTCAAATGACATCACTGATGACATCACTGATGACTACATCCAGTGACTGTATGTTTCTGTAAAGTTAAAATATGTCTTACATATTGAAGAATGAGTGGATGTATAAGTGTCTGGACTAAGTATTTAGTAGGTGCATGATTGACTGTATGAGTGAGTGATTAAATGTGTCTCACAAAGTGCATGGGTTAGTGACTAAACTGTCTTAATTTGTGCATCATTATTTCTGTTGTTCTGTAAACTGCTGCATGTGTTGATCAGTAGCTATATGAGTAACTATATGGGTTATTGATTGGTTGCCCAACTATTTGCATGGGAGACTGAGTGTGTGTGTGGCTGGCTGGGAGGTGTGTGACTCTGTGCAGATCAATGTGTACTTGTATCAATGATTGTATAAGAGAGTAAGTATGTGTTAGTATATGTTTGAAAATGTTATGTGCTCTATGTTTAACTGTATAGATTAGAAAATGGAAGTGTGATTGATTCTTTACAGGACTGACTAGGTGTGTGAGTAACTCCATGGATGAGTGGCAGAGTGTGAGTGTCTGTATAGGTGTATGAGTGCATATGATAGTGTTGTAAAGATGAGTCATTGTATGTATGAATGATTGTATGGGTGAATGAGTGAATGTGTGTGTAGAAGTAGGAATCAGTGAGTGCGTATGTAGTAACTAGTATTGGTGTGTCAATGGTTTCAAAAATTATACTCTGTATTTAACACTGGGTGTAACAGAGGTTATATTAAAGTGTGAGGAGATGCATTGTATTGTCACATGAATGATATCATCAGTGATGTGATCATTGATGTCAAATGAGATGTCATCAGTGATGTCATCAGTGATGTCATTTGAGATGTCATCAGTGATGTCATCAGTGATGTCACTGACCATGTCATGAATGATGTAATATGTGACATCATCAGCAGTGGATTGCGGGTGCGCGATATATAGTTAGTACAACTAACTATATATGGAATTTCAATGGTTTTGTGTGAGTAAAATAAGGTTTTGTAAATGCTAATTCCTAACTATATATGGTCTATAACCTATGGTTTTTCAGTGAATTTTCAAGGTTTTGTAAATGCTAATTCCTAACTATATATGGTCTATAACCTATGGTTTTTTCAGTGAATTTCAATGGTTTTTTAATAGTAAATATCAAAAGCTTTAAAATGTATTCTTCTTTAAATCGAAAAATATATTTTATATGTTTTTAATACAATTTTTTTATGTATTCTTTTTTTTATATTTTTTTTTGTTTCGCTCCCGGTCCGCGAACCGGGTAGCTTCCCGTTAGCTCAATTTGTTGCCGCGACCCGGTTCGCGAACCGGTAAACGTTCCGTTTGCGCAACTGCCGCGTTAGAAAACAACATGGTGACGCGTCGCGTAACCGCGACGTATCGCGTAACCGCGACGTATCGCGTTGTCGCGTAATGCGTCATATGACGCGTCGCGTTAGCGCACCCGGAAGTGCTCCGGTACGCGAAGCGAGGCGCGAAGCGCAGCTTCCCGGAAGCGATCCGGGACGCGGCGTGGAGCGCGTAACGTAAGCATAACAGGTCATGTGACTTGTTAATAACACTTTTCATTGGTTCATTTCACTTTTGGTTTCCTAATGATGTAAGGCTAGGTCATGTGACCTAAAAATAACACTTTTCATTGGTTCAGAACTATTTTTTTTCCCAAATGATGAAAACCCCTCCTTGTTTCCTCACTCTGACTTTCATCTTTGTGAGAGGAAGACCTTTTTTCATCACTTAGCAATGGCAAGTGTTGTAGCTTCAGCTGGTGCACCCCCACCACCACCACCACCTCCTAGGAAGAGAGGACCACCTCCTCAGGTAATCCTCAATCAAGAGGAGGAAGAAGAGGAAGAAGAGGAAGAGGAGCAAGAGAGGAGGCAGTTTTTGCAAGAAGAGCCTAGGACGTCCCGTGTCAAAGAGAGTTTCATTTGGCAATTTTTTAAATATCCCCGGGGCCAAAAAAAAGTGAATGCCCGGTATGTAACTTGCCTTATCTGCAAGAAAGATCTGTCCAGAGGGACAAATAAAAAATATAGTTATGGCAATTATACGATGCATCGCCATATGGAGAGGTGGCACCCTATCAACTACAGTGCTGCGCAGGTACGTGACCTGCAGGATAACCCCCCTCCTGTGGCCCGAAGATCAAATGTAGAGGAAGTAACGGGACCAGAGGCGAGGGACATGGTCCCAAATATACAGATGAGGTTCGGGACAATCAAACAAGTGTGCGTGTGTTGCGGTCAGTTGATTTGCTACTGAGAAAGTAGCATCAATTTAATCAACTTAGCAATTGATAATCATGATTGTCCAAAACGCCCCAGAAAATAAATGATCTTTTTTTTTTGTTGCTCCTGTTGAGCCCTTTACAATGAATCGTTTTCGTTTCCCCCCCCCCAAAAAAACCAGAAAAATATAAAACCGTTCAAAAAATACAAAAAAAGTAAAAAAATGTTCAGAAAAATAATTAAAAAATATAAAACAACAAAAATAATTTAAAAAAAAGTTCTTTTCAGAACTACCTCCCCTTTATAAAAAAATTGCTAGAATGTTTAGCACTCTGGCAACCTCTATTTCTTTTGGTTCGCTCGCCGGTACGCGAACCGGAAGCGAACCAAAAAAAAAATTTAAAAAAAAAAGAAGAGTAAGTATAAGGGAAGGAAACAGAGAGTAATGTTAAAAGAAAGACAGCTATAGGGAGTAACACAGAGATACTGTTTAATAGATCTATTTACCGAAGAAAAGATGGAAGAGGGTATAATTGTGAAAAACAAAATAGATAAGGAAGTGAAAGAAAAAAAGGAGAGTAGAAGAATAATAAACAAGAGTTTCTTAGAGAATGTGAGTGAATGTTCAAAATAAGATTAAAACATGTGGAATAACAGAGAGAAAAAACAGAAAGCAGAAAAGAAGAAGTAACAGAAAAGGAATGATTGAAACAGCAAAGAAATGTAAATAACATAGGGGCATATTATCAACATAGGTGATAAAATTATCGCTGCTTTTATCGGCAGAAATCTGCCGCTAAAGCCGCTTTTGCGGCAGTTTTCTGCCGATAAAAGCAGCGATAATTTTATTGCCTGTGTTGATAATATGCCCCTTAGTGTGCTTGAACTACAGGGAGAAAGCATAATGAACAAGTAGTGAAAGAGTGATCAGTCAGAGACAGTGAGAGTAATAGAGACGGAGTGAGTGAACAGGAGTGAGGAACTATGAGAACAGAGGGACTGAGAAAAGGAGTGGAAGGAGTAGAGTAAGTAAGTAATAGAGAAAGGAATGAGGGAAGTAGCAAAGGGAGGAAACTGAGGGTTAAAGAAATTAAGCAGTGGAACTAATAGAAGTTAAATGTGATAGAAATGTAACGAAAAGAGTACAAAACATTTACCTTATAATTGTCGTTAACTTAGTCACTTGTTATTTTTATACTTTCAATCTGTGAAAGAAAGAACAAAAATTTGAAAAATATTAAAACATGTATTTAAAAATTAGAAAAGACAAGGGAAAAGATTGAAGGACAAACAGTTTTTCAACAACTTTGACACTTACAGAAGCCTCTGCTTCTCCATGCCCCCTACACAGTCCTAAATATATACATTTTAAACTAACAGTATCTTGTTGCAGATGAAGTGAGGCCTATCTTGTAACATGGTGCATCTTTTGCATCACTGCTGCATCACAAAAGTGATGCAACAGCGGCACAAAAGAGGCGCACGGCCATCATAAATCTGCCCCTAACATTTTAAATGATTGATTCAGGATGCCGATAAGGTGTGGCCTATCCAGGGGTTTGTTTGAGGTGAGGCCTACTCAGGGTTACAGATGAAATTTAGACTTGTTGAAGAGTACAGAGGAGATAATACATGTGCATGCCTACCAATGAAGTGCGTCATGTCCACTGCACTCTTTAACAAAGGCCAGACCTCCTCTGTCTCCCTGGACAGGCCTAAACCTGATCTGCACAATGTGATTCGTAATGTTAGGAAACACAGGTGATGTAATTGAAAAACGTGCAATTTCTTTTTCTCATTTCACAATCACATCACTTGTGTTTCCTTTGCTTAGGTATCTCATTGTGCAGATGTAGTCCAGCATATGAAAGAGTACGCAGAAGTTCAGCACTGCATGCAACAACTTTGACACTTACTGAAGCCTCAGCTTCTCCATGCCCCCTACACAGTCCTAATTATATACATTTTAAACTGACGGTATCTTGTTGGAGATGAAGTGAGGCCTATCTTGCAACATGGTGCATCTTTTGCACTGCTGCTGCGTCACAAAAGTGACGGAACAGCGGCGCAAAAGAGGCGCACGGCCATCATAAATCTGTCCCTAACATTTTAAATTATTGATTCAGGATGACGATAAGGTGTGGCCTATCCAGAGGTTTGTTTGAGGTGAGGCCTACTCATTTTGACATTTACAGAAGATTCAGCTTCTCCATGCCCCCTACACAGTTCTAAATGTTTACAGTTTAAACTGACGGTATCTTGTTGGAGATGAAGTGAGGGCTATCTTGCAACATGGTGCATCTTTTGCATCACTGCTGCATCACAAAAGTGACGCAACAGCGGCGCAAAAGAGGCACACGGCCATCATAAATCTGCCCCTAACATTTTAAATGATTGATTCAGGATGACGATAAGGTGTGGCCTATCCAGAGAATTGTTTGAGGTGAGGCCTACTCAGGGTTGCAGATGAAATTTAGGCTTGTTGAAGAGTACAGAGGAGATAATACATGTGCAGGCCTACCAATGAAGTGAGTCATGTCCATTTCACTCTTGAACAAAGGCCAGACCTCTTCTGTGTCCCTGGACAGATCTAAACCTCAACTGCACAATGTGATTCATAATGTTAGGAAACACAGGTGATGTAATTGAAAAATATTGAATTTATTTTCCTCATTTCAGAATCACATAACCTGTGTTTCCTTTGCTTAGGTATCTCATTGTGCAGATGTTAACTAACATATCAAAGACTACGCAGAAGTTGAGCACTGTATGCAACAATTTTGACATTTACAGAAGATTCAGCTACTCCATGCCCCCTACACAGTCCTAAATGTTTACAGTTTAAACTGACGGTATCTTGTTGGAGATGAAGTGAGGCCTGTCTTGCAACATGGTGCATCTTTTGCATCACTGCTGCATCACAAAAGTGACGCAACAGCGGCACAAAAGAGGCGCACGGCCATCATAAATCTGCCCCTATCATTTTAAATGATTGATTCAGGATGACGATAAGGTGTGGCCTATCCAGAGGTTTGTTTGAGGTGAGGCCTACTCAGGGTTGCAGATGAAATTTAGGCTTGTTGAAGAGTACAGAGGAGATAATACATGTGCAGGCCTACCAATGAAGTGAGTCATGTCCACTTCACTCTTGAACAAAGGCCAGACCTCTTCTGTGTCCCTGGACAGGCCTAAACCTCAACTGCACAATGTGATTCATAATGTTAGAAAACACAGGTGATGTAATTGAAAAATATGGAATTTATTTTCCTCATTTCAGAATCACATAAACTGTGTTTCCTCAGCTTAGTTATCTCATTGAGCAGATTTAGTCTAGCATATCCAAGAGTACGCAGAGGATGAGGACTGTATCCAACAGAGCAATGTACATTACTCACCTCCTTTGACACTTACAGAAGCCTCAGTTTAATATTTCTCAGTTCAATATTTATTTAAAGAAGCAGACACCAATATGACCTTCTCATAAATGTGAAAAGCGTTTAAAAAAAAAAAAAAACGATTTTCTGGTCATAATTTGAAAACACAACACAGGTCCTATGTAGAAGCACATCCTATCAGTACTTAAATTAGCCAAGCACACATGGGGGCGTATTTACAAGGACCTTACACCACGGGGAAATAACTTAAATTAAAATGGGGAAAATAACATCAAAGGGACTCAAAGGCCTTTTAAATATGCCCCATGCAGCCTATGAAACTCTAGCAGTACATATCAAGAAACTTAAATGACTTCAATAAACGTTTTAAACACATCAAGTAAAGCAGTTATTCAACTACATTCAAGGGGAAGTGACTTAAAATGCCCTAACACACATGAAAGCGTATTTTGAAGGCCCATGCACCATTTTTCCTTCACTTTTAACATGGCTATGTAACTCAAAGAAACAAAATCTAAATTTGCCAAGCACACATGGGGGTGTATTTACAAGGACCTTGCACCACGGGGAAATGACTTAAATTAAAATGGGGAAAATAACATCAAAGGGACTCAAAGGCCTTGTAAATATGCCCCAAACAGCCTATGAAACTCTAGCAGTACATATCAAGAAACTTAAATGACTTCAATAAACGTTTTTAAACACATCAAGTAAAGCAGTTATTCAACTACATTCAAGGGGAAGTGACTTAAAATGCCCTAACACACATGAAAGCGTATTTTGAAGGCCCTTGCGCCATTTTTCCATCACTTTTAACATGGCTATGTAACTCAAAGAAACAAAATCTAAATTTGCCAAGCACACATGGGGGCATATTTACAAAGACCTTGCACCACGGGGAAATGACTTAAATTAAAATGGGGAAAATAACATCAAAGGGACTCAAAGGCCTTGTAAATATGCCCCAAGCAGCCTATGAAACTCTAGCAGTACATATCAAGAAACTTAAATGACTTCAATAAACGTTTTTAAACACATCAAGTAAAGCAGTTATTCAACTACATTCATGGGGAAGTGACTTAAAATGCCCTAACACACATGAAAGCATATTTTGAAGGCCCTTAAACCATTTTTGCATCACTTTTAACATGGCTATGTAACTCAAAGAAACAAAATCTAAATTTGCCAAGCACACATGGGGGCGTATTTACAAGGACCTTGCACCACGGGGAAATGTCTTAAATTAAAATGGGAAAAATAATATCAAAGGGACTCAAAGGCCTCGTAAATATGCCCCAAGCAACCTATGAAACAAAGCAACATTTTAAATACACAACTTTCTTCATAATTTTCTCCCTAAAGCATACTATTCTCTATCTAAATTAAATGAATCTTTTCTCACCTTAGCAAATATTTTTGGAGTTTCAAAACAGTCTCAGACACACACCAATTTGTCTTCAGCAGAGCAAAAGGTATGCACTCCAGAGGCTGCAACCAACAATGGCACAGAAATGCTGTAATTCTTCACACATATCTCTCATGTCACCCAATCAAAACTCTTCCCTCACTTTTTTCAAATCAACACCCTTCCCCCTTCTGCCCTTTCTGCCTTTTTTCCATAGCAACTACCTCCTGAAAGACCTCTCATGTTTGCAAGTTCACACAACAATGTTTCAATTGAACTCTGAACTCTCAGTACACCTGCGTATCCAGTGCAATCTTTCATAAAACGATTTTTTCTTGACCATTCAAATTACATCTTTCAAAGAACTCATCCATGCACCCTAACTTTCTGTTTTCAGCAATCAAAATCCACCAATCGCTGCTACTGAAATTACCACAGAAACTCCACAGTTTTTTTCATTACATACTCCTACTGTTCCAACTGCCATTTCATTACCACACTTCATCTGACTGCAGCAGAACCTCCTCTCACCATGTTTTCTGTCTGGATTGTTTGACAAAGTTATATCCACTCTCACCATGTTTTCTGTCTGGATTGTTTGACAAAGTTATATCCACTGGGCTCAAAGGTATGCTGATAACAGAAATTTGCACAACCTCAATTTACAAAATGTGGAAATCAACTGGATTGGCCACAGAGGATTAAGATGTCACCAATTGATACCATTGGTGAAAACCTTTTTGCATTTGCCAAAACCTGACCTGTTAATTGTGCACTGTGGAGGAAATGACTTGGGCACTTTGACTGGGGTAGGTCTGGAAATGCTTTTAAAAGACACCTTTGACCAATTGATGGCACTTTTTCCTCAAACTGCCTTGGTATATTCAAATATATGCCAAAGACAGAAATGGAGGTGGTCCAACCAATTTTGTCCTCAAATTGAGAAATCGAGGAAGCATGTAAATAAGTCTGTTTCAGCTTACATGAGAGACCATGGAATGGGCTCCATGTCCAACAATAACTTGCGTTACTACATGCAAGATATCTACAGAGGAGATGGAGTTCACTTCTCAGATGAGGGGAACAGAATTTTCATCCTGAATTTAAGACTATGTATTGGTACCTACTTGTAGGTACCTAAATCAGCCACAGGACCCAAAAGCTCTTTTCAGAGCTACCCTACATCTGATCACTCACAATTATTATTTTACTCTAACTTTTTTCACTAATTTTCACCAAAGTACGCTCAGCGGAGCGCTACCCAGTACGCGCACCGGACGCTAACCGTGCAAAAATTTGAAGAAAAAAAGGGTTTTTTTCCGCACATATGGGCCTCCTCAGCCACCCTCAGAAAACCTAGGGGGTCAGGATACGTCTACCGTGCCCCCTTCTACCCATTCTCAACATTATTTGCCCTCCATCTTGTATCTCAAATCTACCGAAACACAAAATGGAGGACTCCCGTAACGCTGCCGGTTCGCGTACCGGGGCGCGCACCGGGAAGCGCTCGCTCAAAAAAGGTGGGAAAGTAATATACAGAAAAAACACTGGAGACACTTTCACCAAATATAGATTAGCTCATACTACATACCAATCCCTACCATTTTCACAAATTTGGTTGGAATTCCATTTAGCCATTTAGCCTGTAGACCTCTCTAAATACCCTGAGGTAAATTACTTCACAAAACACATCTGAAGTGTTGGAATTGACAACCAATTAAAATGTTACTTTCATTTTCTACTTTTTTTACCTGACATTTGATTGGTTATGTACCTGAATATATATAAAAAAAGAGAGAGAAACACAGCCATTTTGACTACTACTTCCTGAACTATATTGCAAGATCATTTTCACTCACAACTTAAACTTGTTTTTAAAAGGTAAGATATTATTTTATAAATTTGAAAACATTTTCAGATAGTTATATACTATCCCTCTGTAAGAGTTAGACATTGAGAAAGGCTTGTTTATTATAATTATGGATTGATTTAGGTTTCTGTGGTATTATTATGAATTTACATAGGCTTCTTCACAGGCACTTTTTAATAGTAGTGTGGCTCACTGGTTAGAGGCGGCAGGTCTGAGAGCAGAAGTCAGCCTGGGACCAGGGTTCAATTCCCGACGCGGCAGGGTCGTGGACCTTGGTCAGCGGACTCAATAATTCTCGCTTCGGTGCTTACTCTAACCAGGGGTTCCACTCGGCAACTCTGGGCATTAGCTTGCCTAATCTCCACAACGGCCCCACCAATTCCGGGGATGCCTGGCTCCACCTTGGGGACTCCCAGCAAGGGACCATCCCACAGGGAAAAGCCAGGACGGGTTCCCCAGAGTTATACAGCGCCGGGACGCCCCGTTGCTGGGACAGCTGTGCGCTTTACAAGTATACTACATTTACATTTACCTGAATATATATAAAGAAAGAGAGAGAAACACAGCCATTTTGACTACTACTTCCTGAACTACATTGCAAGAGCATTTTCACTGACAACTTAAACTTGTTTTTAAAAGGTAAGATGTTATTTTATAAATTTGAAAACATTTTCAGATAGTTATATACTATCCCTCTGTAAGAGTTAGACATTGAGAAAGGCTTGTTTATTATAATTATGGATTGATTTAGGTTTCTGTGGTATAATTATGAATTTACTTAGGCTTTTTCACAGGCACTTTTTAATAGTACTACTTCACGCCTGAAAAGTACCTGTCTGAACTTAAACCCAACAGTGCCCTATCTCTACTGATATATTTATTTTTTATGCAAATTTCAGCACAAAAATGGAAGGAGAACGGAACGTTTCCTTTGAAATTGTCCTAGAGATGAACAATGAGGAAATCATTGAACCCATTGACTTGGAATTCATGGATGAATTACGGGACCATGAACTTCTACAATGTGTAGAATCTGTGGATTTCTTACTTCAATATGAGGACGGTCAAATGTTGGAAGTTATGTTCAGTCAAAAAGAAGACATTTCGGACAGTCAAATGTTAGACGTTCTATAAAATTTTGAAAAAGAATCAGAAAAATAAATTTATATTTAATAATCAAAAATTGTTCGAGTCTTTAATCATTTTTATATCTAATTCATAAACTAGTACCAAATTGTTTATAATGTAAAGTCAGACTTATAGTATACTGTGCAACTTTATATTATCTCCAATGTGTATTTAACATCTCTTTATCATCTCCTGCCTCCATATTGTTTCTGCTTTCCTGACACACTATGGTATGAATTCCATATTCCACAATAACTTCTGAAACAACATGCAAGATATCTACAAAGGAGACGGTGTATATTAATTTTTTGACTCTGCATTGGTACCTACATATTGCTACTTAAATAAAAAAAAACAAAAAAAACAACAAAACGAACAATCAATAACCATACAATATTTAAAAAGTCTATCATTCTTTTTTCCTTATAATACGCTTCCCGGTGCGCGTACCGGGCGCTCCCCACGCAAAAAAAACGTTTTTTTTTTTTTTTTTTTTTCCCCGCGGGCCCCTTTTAAAGCCTCCACATCAAACCTAGGGGGTCAGGGAGGATCTGCTATGCCCCCTTATGGTCATTTACTCCTTTGTTTTGGCATCCTCTTGTCTCTCGATCCTACCGAGAGACAAGATGGCGGCCGCTCCGGACTGTTTAGAATGTTGACAGACACCGGAGAGCCAATCAGCTTCGCTCCTCGAAGTTCCGTTACGCGTCAGGTACGCGAACCGGGGCGCTGCCCGGAGCGCGCTTACAGATATATATATTTTTTTGAACGTTAATTTCTCAAAATCCACTGGAACACATATATTGAGACCTAGCAAAGGCACATCGGGCTACCAGTCCCTACAATTTTGCCAAGTTTCGTGGAAATCCATTCAGCCGTTCGAGCTAAAAGTGAGGCCAACCACCCTATGGAAAATTGCATGGGAAAAACGCGTTTTGGGACCCCCCTTTCTTCTCGGCCCACCCTTGACGAAACCCCCCTAAATTTTCAGGGGCTGCTCAGAAACAAAATGTTCCATTTTCCTGAAAATGTCAGCCAATTCCGTCCTCAAACGGCAAAGTTATTCGACATAGAATTTTCAAAAATCCCATAGAGAAAAAATCCTAACTATATATACCTACTGGCGACCGCCAGTAGGTAATATATATATATATATATATATATATATATATATATATATGGTCTGTTTTTTGCCAGTAGACACAGTGAGATAGTATAAGCACAGACACAGATAGTGTAAGCAGACACAGACATGGTAGATTACATGAAAAATCCTGGTGAAAAACTTTAAAAGTGCTCATTTTACTAAAACCATTTATCACAGTCATTTCTTTAAGACAGAGAACACAGCCCATATCCTAAAGCCTAACTGACTTCAACAATACATGTATTCCCATATTTTTAAACACATCAACTAAGCAAAGTATTCACCAGATTCATTTAAAATCAAGCTTGACTCACAGTGTGATTTTAGACACATGACCAGGATGTAAACTACCATGTCTGTCCCTGCTTGCACTATGTGTGTCTGTGCTCATACCATCTCACCATCTCTCTGCACCATCTTTACAGATTAAAGAAAAACGTGCAAATATAATTCTTTCTTTCACCCAGGCACTCTCTGTGATGCTGGTCAAAATAGTCTGAGAGTTATACTAGAGAAGTAGGTGCGTTCTGTTAGTTAGTCAGTCCCTTCTGGGCATATATGAAGTGGAGTATGTTAAACATATTTTGTCTCTAGGCAGGCTACAAGGACAGTTAACAGAAAGGTAGGAGAGAGCACATGGCAAACAAAATGGCTGCTAAAAATACAAAATGGCTTACAGCTCATGCCAACAAATCTGTCTAATATTTAACACATGGGCTGTGTTGTCTGTCTTAAAGAAATGATTGTGGTAAATGTGTTTTATTAAAATGAGCAGTTTTAAAGTTTTTGACCAGGATCACAGTGAGTGTTTCACTGAATGAAGGAATTGTATTTGCTCATTTTTCTTTAATCTTTCTTGTTTGTGTTTTTAGTAGCTAGTAGTAGTAGTTAGTAATGAATTGCAAGGCATACTGTCATGGGTGTAAGATCACACTATGAGTCAAGCTTGTTTTTAGATGAATCTATCTGAATAATTTGTGTTTAAAAATCTGTAAATGATGTATTTGTGAACTGAGTAAGGTTTTAGAACATGTAGTATAAGTTATTTCTATGTAGCATGTAACATGGTAATGAAATTAGTGCTTTTTTGTTTTTTTTGTGTTTGGTGCTCAAAACAAAGATTCTGGAGTGTGATTGAGAGTGTTTTGAATCTTCAACACCATTTATAAAGGTGAGTTGCTAATTTGTAAAGGAGATCTATTTTTGTGCAGTTTAAGATAATAAGAAAAAAAATGTTTTCACTGTTTCCAGCATTTCTTCTCTGTTGTGCCATTTTATCTTCTGTGTGTACCATGTCTGTGTCTGTTTGCACTATTTATGTATGTGCTCATACCATTTCACCGTCTCTCGGCACCATCTTTTTTGTGACTGCTCCATGTGTTCCTCTGCTTGCAGTCTTGCATCATCTATCCTCTGCCTGTAACAGTTTAGTCTCTGCCTGCGTTATTTTATTTTTTATCTGCAACATTTCTCTATCTGTGCCTGTACTATCTGTCTGCACCCTTTCATGTGCATTTGCACAGGTCTATTATGATATGGTTGCTTGTGTGTATTAGACAGTGCTATCATGTTAAAACTTTTCCCTCTATGTCTGTAGTCTCACATCCACTGCTTGTACCATTTTCTCTCTATTTCTATTATCTGTCCCTCTGTGGGCTAAATCACGTAAACCATGGACTGTGTCATGACTTAGGAGAGATAGTTGTAGAAAGTTCAATGCAGTATGTATTTCAGGCATCTTAATTTTCAAATTGTGTTCATGCTGTGCAATTTAGATGCTGGGCGTGCTGTTGAAATGCAAAAGCAACTGTCTCTGTAGCAAGTAGTAATAATTTCAGTGAATTTTCATTTGTACATTCTGAGTCCCACCTTCACTCTCTACACAGCTTGAACATCAGTTTATTGTGTTAAACCCAGAAATTCCATCCCTAGAAACAAATTATAATCTCTTTCAACAGTTCTACAGTCATGAAAACCCTGAAACAACACTCACAGTAAGACCCCCTTTGACTGTATTAATTATTTTACTAAATTGCAAGAGATAGTGTTATGTGTCTAAGATCACAGTGTGAGTCTGTTTTCATTTAAGAGGAAGGTGGCAGATTAATTGCGTAGTTAGTGTGTTTGAAAGTATGGGAATGTATGTACTTATCTATTAGTGAAAACGATATAATTAAGTGTTTATATTTTTTTGCAAGGACCACCAACATTATCATATTGGTGCAATGGAAGAGCATCAAGAGAACGTTGCTTTGAATTTTGAGATCTCATGCGAATTAATAGAGGATGTCAAAGATGGACCTTTTCCAGAGGAAATTGATACTGAAAATGAAGATTTCTTTGATGAGAGTTTGGACAGTGTTTTTGTGGAAGCGGTAGAAGATTTTGAATTTGAAAATGTAAATGTTGTATTTGATGAAAATTAAATACCGGACGAAGTCATGTTGGAAGTTTTATTGCAATATGAAATGTTTGATGAATAAGTTAGTAATTTATAATTAAAAATTATTTGAGTGAGTCTTTTTGTATTATTGTAATAATTTGGATCGTTGATGTGTTTAATAAAAATGAGAATAGATATTCTGATGAAGTGTGTTAGGGTTTAGGGTCAGACATATTAATCCAACTATGAACCCCTACACTGCCTGAAAACCACTGTACTGTCCTTAACCCTGAAATATTATTCTCAGAAAATAATTCTATAATGTTGAAACAGCAATGCACTGCCATAAAGTCAGAAACAGCACTCACTACATGATTTCCTACTCTGTTCAGAGACTGTTGCTATGCCTTAATTTTACTTATAAAGTGAACCATTAACATTTTTTTCTTTCTTCACAACATATTGTAATTTTCTACAGAAAGAAAAATCAACATGCCGAACAAGAATGAAAAAAGAAAAAAATATAAACAGACTTACTTTTCCAAGAAAAAACAATTAGAAGATTTACAAAAAAAGTTGTTTGTTTTAGTAATTAATAGAATAAATACACTCAATAAGGCAATCAATGTCTTAAAAGCTAAGAGTAAATGGAAAAGAGAAATAAATAGAAGTCATTTTTGTAATGTTTTTTCTGGAAAATGGAAGCATAGTTCAAGTTGTGAGCCATTTTTTAATGAAGAGAGTTAATTTCAGAGTAATGATTTGTTGCATGCAGTTGACACCAGTGGTCGAGCATATGAAATGAAGGACGGTTGTCCTATTGAAAAAGAGAACATTGTGCCTAGAAATGCAGAAGAGGTGATAGCTGATGAAGTTTTAAGGAGACGTTCTAAGGCTCCAGTGTACACTTGGAAATGTAGTAGTATTTGTAGTGTCCGACAGGATTCAATTGATTGTTTTCGCAATTTCGTACGTAAGTATGCTTAGAAAAGTCTTAAACAAAAGGTTAAAATGTTGCAAGAATTAGACCCTTGCAGAGTGAGAGAAAAAAACAGGTCTGCAAGAACATTCTCTGGCTTGTCTTTCTAAAAAAGTATGCCAGAGTATTTTTCACCATTTCAGGATGTTAGCAGTGCATCATACCGAAGTGAGGAAATTAGTGAGAATGTTGTATTATGCAAATAGTCCAGCACTTAAGCTCAAACAGTTAAATAGTCCTCTTTTGCATGGATCTGAATTAGATGTTAAGAACATCTGTGAAGAAATTGAGGCTAGTTACTTTGGCCCAGAAGAAGACAGTGCAGAAACGGATACAGTAATAGAAGGAAATGAGGTAGAAAATGTACAGAATTTTAATACAGAAAATTTTGAACAAGAAATAACAAAGTTTAAGGTCATTTCAGGTGAAAAGCCGAAGTTTTCTTGTGTGTGTTGTCGACGCACTCATTACAAAAATCAAACCAGGTTAGTTGATTTATAGTTAAAGAGTGAAGAGGAAAATAATAGTGAGTGGAAAGATTTTGCAACTTATTTGTTGGTAGAAAATTGTTTTGATTTGGGTTCTGATCAACGTATTTGTAAATATTGTTATAATAAATTAAATGAAAATAGAATGCCTGCTAGAGCTGTACATAATAATCCTGAGTTGGTAAATATTCCATCTGATTTGATGGATTTAAATAGCTATGAGACTATTCTGATTCAATGTGTGAATCCATTACAGGCTATTGTTCGTATGGAGCCTAAGACAGGGTAATTGAATCCTTCAGATTTACAGAGAGGATTAAAGGGAAGAGTTGTATATTTGCCTCTTGATATAAAGAAAAACATTGAGACAATTGGTGTTGAAAATGTGGAAGAGGACCTCTAGTTATTCTAGTTAATGGCGTGCCTACAAAGAGTAAGAAAATCTGGCAAGATTTAGTGGATGTTAGACAAGTCAAAAAAGCAACGTTGTATTTAGTCAAAAACAATCAATACTATAAAAATGTATACGTAGGAGAAGAGGAAATAATTGTAGAAGAGGATAATGATTTGTCTGCTGGACAAATTGAAAAAGTGGATGTGTCCAGAAGTGAAGAAATTTATGAACCTTATATTGTTCATCCACTGCATTCCAAAGATGCAATAGGGAATGCTATTGAATTATTTCAGATGAAAAAAGCAAAAGGAAGTCCCATTAGTGTATGGGAAGAAAGCTTGGAAGCTTGTTGTTTTCCTCAGATATTTCCAACAGGTGAAGGTGCACGATATGATGTCCGACCTATGCAGATTCCTGCATCTGAATACCGGACATCAAGATCATATGCAGAAGATCCGAGGTTCCGTCAATGTATTCCATATTTGTTTCATCTTCTGTTTGAGAGTGACTTGTCTGGACTTTCTTATGCAGTGAACCATATACTAAAAAGTGGAGTACATCTGCAAAATGTTTCGGCAAAGGACTTTATGGATAAAGTCCAACAGAAAGACAGCGTTTTGGAATCTCAGCTAATTAATCTCATGGCATGTCAGCGTGGTACTAACAAGTATTGGTACCGTCGTCACAGGGAATTGAAATGCATACTAAGAAACTTAGGAGCTCCTACATGGTTTCTTACTCTAAGCTGTGCTGAGTATGCTTGGGAAGATTTACTTGAATTTCTTCGAGAGGCAAATGCAAACATAGAAAATATAGAGTACAAGACACCTGGAAACTGTGCTCTTTGGATCCAGTTAATGTATGCAGGTATTTTAATCATAGATTTGAATCTATGACGTCTTTTATTACAAACAAAAAAAAAACTCCTCTTGGCGAGGTTCTGGATTTTTTCTGGAGAAAATGAAAGAGTATCAAGCGAGAGGTGCTCCTCATATTCATATGCTATTATGGATCAAAGATGCTCCCAAATTTGGAACAGACTCAGGTGAAACTGTAATGTCTTTCATTGAAGAATATGCAACATGTGATATACCCAAAAGTACAAAAGATAAGGACTTAAGAGGAAAAGTCTTACAATTTCAAAGCCATCATTGTAGCAAATACTGTCGACGAAAGTTCAAATCAAAGGAAAAATTCTATACCGAATGTCGTTTTGGATTTCCATGACCAGTAATTTCAAAAGGAAGAGTGAACAATTTTATGTCATCTTTGCGACATACTGTTACAAGAAGACCACCAAAAAATACCTAAATTTAAGAAGAAGTGAAGAGTCCAAATACATAAATGACTATAACCCAGTCATTTTGTCCATGTGGAATGCTAACATGGATATTCAATATGTTGCAGACAACTCTATTGCTGTGGCTCGATATGTAACGTCTTACATCACCAAATCTCAAAAGACGGAACTAAAGGAAATGTGGGAAGAAATTTATCATGAAAAGAGCCTAAGTAAGAAATTGTATAGCTACAGTTTGAAGATGTTGTCTCATCGAGAAATTGGAGCATATGAATGTTCTGATCGATTATCATCTGCAAGTCTATATGCGAAATAGAGAACAATCATTTGGGTGAGTTTAGGTCTTGCAAGAACACGAAACCGAGTTTTGAAACCTGTTCAAGAAATTGAATATTCAGCAGAGAAAGAACCAAACAGTACAGACATTCTGAAGACAAACATGTTGGATACATACTATCCAAATAGAAGTAATCAGCTTGAAAACGTTCTTCTGTATGAAGTACTGCAAAGTTACACTTTTATAAGGAATATTACAGAATATATCAATAAAGGGATATATGCTGTGATTGGATGTGAAGGATGTCTGGTGAAACAAAGAAAAGGACATTTGATTAATCACCGAAAACTGAATTGCGAAACTCCTGACAAAAGGGAATTTTACTATTTAGCTCTTTTGCAACTCTTTAAGCCATGGCGTACAGAAGAGGAACTACTTGGAGACTTTGACAGTAATGAAGATTCATTCAACGCATCTAAAAATAGTATAGAATGTCCTGTTTTTAGTAATTATCTGCAAATGTTGAACAACGAAATACAGCAAGAAGCAACAATTGCAGCATAGATTGCTAGAGACAGTTCTAAAAACAGTCAAAGTTCTGCTTCGTTGAGTCAAGATCCACTAGGACAACCAATTATCCAAAATGAAGCAGCCACCGCCATGGATGAAGTGGAAAGAGCAATGGAACAAGCTCAAGAGGATGTAATAAACTTAGAAGAATTGGAAAAACAACTAAATCTTGAGCAAAAGCAAATATATGATGAAGTGAGAAAAAAGAATGCTCATGTATGTCATTTCAACCTGTCCGACTATACGTGAGTGGAGAAGTCGGAACTGGTAAAAGTTTTCTAATTAAAGGAATTGCAACATATCTACAGCAAAGAATTGAGTCGTCACTCTCCTGTGTTGTCACTGCTCCAACTGGGTTGGCAGCACACAACATTAAAGGGATTACTTTGCATCGTTTATTGATGCTGCCAGTAGAACATGAAAATAAATTAGAATACCACAAGTTATCTGGAGAAGCTAGTTGTGAAGTTTCTAGAGTCCTTAAAAAAATGAAACTTCTCATTATTGATGGGGTAAGCATGGTATCAAATTTAATGCTTGCCTTTGTGCATTTAAGAATGCAACAAATCTTTAAAACAGAGTATGTTGTGTTATTTGGAGGCAAACACGTCATCGTTTTTGGAGATCTACTGCAGCTAACTCCTGTGAAAGGACAGCCAGTATTTAAAACAGTCACACATGAAGACACCGGTCCTCGGAAGCTTGTTTCCGGTCCAGGGAAGGCATGACTTGGCAGTTCGGGCTGGACTGTTCCCATGAAGCACAGGGTCAGACTGATTTGCAGATAGCCATGTCTGAACTGGGGTGGCAGAGTGGGCTAAAGAACGGTGATGGATCAAACCCAGATCTTTTGACTGGGTGTGAGTGTTTGATTGGTTCAGATGCTCTGTCCATCACCACCCCCTTTTGTACCGCTTTGGCCACCATAAGTGTGGCAGGGTATGCTCAGACATGAGTCCCTTGATCACTTTGCCACTGGATTCAAGCAAGCCGGGCTGAAGACGGCTGTAATGCCAGAAACCGGTCCGCAGTTCGGGCTGGACTGTTCCCATGAGGCACAGGGTCAGACTGATTTACAGATAGCCATGTCTGAACTGGGGTGGCAGAGTGGGCTAAAGAACGGTGATGGATCAAACCCAGATCTTTTGACTGGGT
Source organism: Lissotriton helveticus (assembly GCF_964261635.1). Taxonomy (NCBI): domain Eukaryota; kingdom Metazoa; phylum Chordata; class Amphibia; order Caudata; family Salamandridae; genus Lissotriton; species Lissotriton helveticus. The sequence continues at coordinate 214,953,582 of NC_136060.1, read as the reverse complement.
GTGAGTGTTTGATTGGTTCAGATGCTCCGTCCATCACCACCCCCTTTTATACAGCTTTGGCCACCATCAGTGTGGCAGGGTATGCTCAGACGTGAGTCCCTTGCTCACTTTGCCACTGGATTCAAGCAAGCCGGGCTGAAGACAGCTGTAATGCCAGAAACCTGTCCTCGGTAGCTTGTTTCCGGTCCAGTGAAGGCATGACTTGGCAGTTCGGGCTGGACTGTTCCCATGAGGCACAGGGTCAGACTGATTTGCAGATAGCCATGTCTGAACTGGGGTGGCAGAGTGGGCTAAAGAACGGTGATGGATCAAACCCAGATCTTTTGACTGGGTGTGAGTGTTTGATTGGTTCAGATGCTCTGTCCATCACCACCCCCTTTTGTACCGCTTTGGCCACCATAAGTGTGGCAGGGTATGCTCAGACATGAGTCCCTTGCTCACTTTGCCACTGGATTCAAGCAAGCCGGGCTGAAGACGGCTGTAATGCCAGAAACCGGTCTTCGGAAGCTTGTTTCCGGTCCAGGGAAGGCATGACTTGGCAGTTCGGGCTGGACTGTTCCCATGAGGCACAGGGTCAGACTGATTTACAGATAGCCATGTCTGAACTGGGGTGGCAGAGTGGGCTAAAGAACGGTGATGGATCAAACCCAGATCTTTTGACTGGGTGTGAGTGTTTGATTGGTTCAGATGCTCCATCCATCACCACCCCCTTTTATACCGCTTTGGCCACCATCAGTGTGGCAGGGCATGCTCAGACGTGAGTCCCTTGCTCACTTTGCCACTGGATTCAAGCAAGCCGGGCTGAAGACAGCTGTAATGCCAGAAACCTGTCCTCGGAAGCTTGTTTCCGGTCCAGTGAAGGCATGACTTGGCAGTTCGGGCTGGACTGTTCCCATGAGGCACAGGGTCAGACTGATTTGCAGATAGCCATGTCTGAACTGGGGTGGCAGAGTGGGCTAAAGAACGGTGATGGATCAAACCCAGATCTTTTGACTGGGTGTGAGTGTTTGATTGGTTCAGATGCTCCGTCCATCACCACCCTCTTTTGTACCCCTTTGGCTACCATAAGTGTGGCAGGGTATGCTCAGACGTGAGTCCCTTGCTCACTTTGCCACTGGATTCAAGCTAGCCGGGCTGAAGACGGCTGTAATGCCGGAAACCGGTCCTCGGATGCTTGTTTCCGGTCCAGGGAAGGCATGACTTGGCAGTTCGGGCTGGACTGTTCCCATGAGACACAGGGTCAGACTGATTTGCAGATAGCCATGTCTGAACTGGGGAGGCAGAGTGGGCTAAAGAACGGTGATGGATCAAACCCAGATCGTTTGACTGGGTGTGAGTGTTTGATTGGTTCAGATGCTGCATCCATCACCACCCCCTTAAGTGAAATTCAATACATTCTGAGATCGGCAAAATCAAATAATTAAAAAATTGTACAAATTATTTTGTATTTTGTATTGCGAAATATACATTATAACTGAATTGTTTCTTCTCTTCCACAGATATTATATTTATAAGGTAAGTATGACAAACAAACAAAAACTTTTTTAAGAATCTCTTACTTATCTTTCTCTCTTTCCTCACCCTTCTATAACTTCGGTCACTGTCACTGCCTTTCAATCAATCTAAGTCATAATCTCCCATGTCATATTTCTTCTCTGTTCATCATTGGCATTCCCTTTCTCCTGCTCCTATTTCCTAAGTTTCACTTATTTTCTTTCGCTCACTCCATCTGTCAATCCCTTTTCCTTATTCCCCTTTCTTCAATGTCTTTTGCTAATTTTCATACCTTGAGTCTCTCACTTTTTTCACTCCATTTCTCTCTTCCTCTCTTTCTTTTTCTCACTCAGTCTAACCACTTCATTTCCTTTCAGTCACACACTCTACCTCTCTTTGTGTTTCACTTACTCACTTTCTATCTCTCTCTGTCATCCTTCCTCTCTTTTCCTTTCTATTTTTTTTGACTCATACTTTCTTTTGTATTATGGAATATATATTATAACTCAATTTTTTCTTTTCTTCCATAGATAGTATATTTTTTAAAGAAAATATATTATAGAGGTTGCCATTATTTATAAGGTAAGTTTCACAAACAAAAAATATTTTTAATCAGTTTCTTACTTTTCTTTTTGTCTTTTACAATCTTTAATATCATTTTTCCTAACCTTCTTTTACTGATCTTACTCACCTTTTCTTGTTTTCATTGCTGCCCTTCATTCACCTCTACTTTCCAAAAGTACTCTTCCTTCACCATTGTCTGTTTCTTACTTATGTTTCCTTTTTCCTTAATCACTTCCTTGTGTTGCTGTATCGCTCAATCTCTTCTCACTCCCCACTAACTTTCTTTCTATTACATCATCCCTCAGTGACCTTCAGTCACTCCACTTCTTTCATTCCTTCACTCTATTTTGTTCACTACCCTTCCTTAATTCCCTTTCTCACTATCTTTTGCTTCATCCATCTTGAAATCTCTTCCACAATTTTAGTCACTATAACTCAATTTTTCTCTCACTCACTCCCCACTTCTCATTTTTACTTACCGCCCTTTTATCATCCTTATACTTCCCTTAACCTTCACTCCCCTTACCCTACTCTATTTCCCTCTCTCCATCCGTTACACTCCTTTCCTGTCTCTGCCCCGCTCCCCTTCTCTCACTCAACCTCCCTCACTCTCTTTCCCTTAGTGCCCTTCCCTAACTTTTTCACTCTTCTTACCTTACTCCCTTACCCTTAGTCCCTTTCTTTTAGTCACTGTTTGTCTCACCTTTTCTCACTAATCATACTTTCCTTTTCTCACTCACCATACTCTCCTTTCCACACTCATTACCTCAGTCCCTTCCTCTCCTTCACTCAGTCATTTTAGTCATTCATTTATACACTACACATTCTCTCCCTCTCTCTCTCTCTCCCTCACCCTTGAATGAATGAATGAATGAATGAATAAATGAATGAAATAAAACTTATAAACGCGCGACTTTGCCCGGAGGCGTCAAGGCGCCTACAAAGAAAAATGCAAAACGAAGAGGCAGAACCAAAGAGCTAGGGGTAGGCTTTGACAAAGAGCCATGTCTTCAGGGCCTTTCTGAAAGATTGTATTGAGGGTAGCATCCTAATTTCTAAGGGGACAGTGTTCCACCATCTTGGAGCCAGATTAGAAAAGGCTCTGCCTCCCCACTTAGCTCTTCGCACTCGGGGAGCTGTGAGGAGGACCTTCAAAGAGGACCGAAGGTTCCTGGCGGGAACATAGGGAATCAGGAGGTCTTTTACTCCTCCAGTCTCTTTTCTGTTGAGGGCTCCGAACACTAAACAAAGCACTTTAAATGAAATCCTGGCATCAATTGGGAGCCAGTGCAAGGATTTCCTGGCGACAGTAGCTGACGACCTGCTAGGCAGGTCCAGTACAAACTTCGCCGCTGCATTTTGCACCGATTGAAGTCTTTGCAACAGGCCTTTATTAGCTCCCGCGTATAGGGCATTACAATAATCAGGCCGAGATGTTATCAATGCTACCACAGTTTGTTTCCGGGCTTGCACGGGTAGATAGTGCTTAATTTTCCGCAGGATTCCAATAATGCCCTAACAAGTGGAGATGGTCCGCTTTACTTGGAGGCCCATATCGAGGGCCGGGTCAATCATAACCCCTAGATTTCGTGCTGCGAGGGTTGGAGCCGGACAAGTCCCCAGGGACCAGTCACCATTCAGCCGACCAGATGTCTTCCTTCTCGCCAAACACAAGGATCTCCGTCTTTTCGCCGTTTAGCTGCAATGAATTGTCAATCATCCAATGGGCGACTGCCTCCATACAGAGTCTAAACTTGAAGGCAGAAGAACTGACAGGCTGGGCGAGAGACAGCAAGATCTGAGTGTCATCGGCGTAGGACACTACCTCCATCCCAAAAGATCTAATAAGCCTGGCCAGGGGGGTCACGTGGATATTGAACACGGTCGGACTTAACGCCGACCCCTGTGGGACCCCCCACTTCATCGGCAGGGATGGAGATAGGAACTCACCCAGCTTCACTCTCTGCTCCCTCTGGTCCAAGAAGGACCCTTCCTTTCTTTCACTTTCTGTTTCCTTCACTCCTACTTTGTTTTGTATTGTGAAATATATATTATAACTCAATTGTTTCTGTCTTCCACAGATACAATATAATTTGTCATTATTTATAAGGTAAGTATGACAAATAAAAAATATCTTTTCATCACTCTATTATTTCTTTTTCTCTTATTTCCTTTCTTCACTCTCTCTCTTACTCACCTTCCTTTTGTTTATGTTAGTCCTCTTCCATCATTCTCTTTACTCCTCTATATTCACCTTTGCATTACTTCTCTCACCATCAGTACTCTTCCTTCACCCTGAAGTACCTTATCCAACTCCCTCTTTCCCCTCTCTGTCCCTCACTTCTCTTTCCTATCTTCCTCCATCACTACCCTTGTCTTGCTGTATTGATTAGTCTCTTTTCACTCTCCTGTTACTCATCATCCCTCACTCTCTTTCAGTTTCTGCACTTCTTTCACTGTCTTTCCCTCACTTCATCCGTCAGTCCCTTTCCCTTAGTCTTCTTTCCTCATTTACTTTTGCTAACGCCCTTTCCTTTAGTCTCTCACTTCTTTCACTTCATTTCTCTCTCCCTCTCTCCCTTTGTCTCACTTAGTGTAATCACTTCATTTCTTGTAGTCATTTGCTCTCCCTCTCTTTCTCTCCCACTCTCTCTCTCTCTTTCTTACTCTCTCACCCTTCCTCTCTTTCTCTTTCGTTTTCCTTTACTCCTATTTTCTTTCATATTATGAAATATATATTATAACTAAATTTTTTCTTTTCTTCCACAGATAGTATATTTTTTGAAAAAAACATACTATAAAGTTGTTATTATTTATAAAGTAAGTTTGATAAACAAAAAATACTTTCTCATCAGTCTCTTACTTTTCTTTCTCTCTTTCACATTCTTTAATCTCTCTCTTACTAACTTTCCTTTACTGATCTTACTCTCCTTTTCTTGTTGTCATTACTGCCCTTCATTCACCTCTACACTCCTTTTCTCTCCAAAAGTACTCTTCCTTCACCATAACTGACCTTGTCTAACTCCCTCTTTCCACTGCCTGTCTCTCACTTCTCTTTCCGATCTTCTTCAATCACTACCTTGTGTTGCTGTATCGCTCAATCTGTTCTCACTCCCCCTTACTCTGTTTCTATTACATCATTCTTCACTGACCTTCAGTCACTCCACTTCTCTCACTCTTTCTCTTCCTTTTCCACACTCTCTTTCCGTTCTTGTCTCCCTCATTCTCCTTTCCTTCATCCGTCTCTAAGTCTCTTCCTCTGTCTCAGTCAGTATAACTGATTTACTCCTTCACACTTCTTCACTCTCTCTTTGTTTGTCTCTGTTACTGTCTGCCTCTCTCTCCACCAGTCTTCCTTTTCTTTTCTCTCTCATTCCATAAATCCTTCTCTCTTACTACTGTTTCCAGTCTCTTATTATGCTTCTTTTTCTCTCCCTGTCACTGCCCTTCACTAACTCTCACTCATCTTCTCCTACTTCATATTCTTATCTCTGTGCAACACACTTATTCTCTTTTACCTGCTTCTATTCTCTCACTCCCCCTTACTCTCTTTCCCTCACTCCATCTGTTATTCCTCTTCCCTTACTTCATTTTTCTCATTCACTTTTGCTAACTCCCATTCGTTTAGTCCCCCACTCACCTTCACTCCATTTAACTCTCCCTCTCTTCGTCTGTGTCACTCAGTCTAACCTCCTCACTCCCTCTCACTCACTTGCTCTCCTTCTCTTTCTCCCTCATTCTCCTTCCCTCCCCTCATACCCTTTCTGTAACTGTCACTGCCCTTTACTCACCGTCACTCCCCTTCCCCTACTACCTTTCCTCCTGTCTCTATGTCACCCCTGTTTTCTTTTCTGCTCTCATTCCCTCACTCTCCTTCACTCATTTAAATCCTCAGTCACATTCCCTCACTACGCTTTCCAAAGTCCCTCCATTCCCTCATTCAATTTCTGTCTCCCTCACGCCCCACTTCTCACTTTCACTTACCTCCCTTTTATCATCCTCATATCCTTTCCCTCACCATCACTCCACTTCTCTTATCTTCACTCCCCTTACCCTACTCTATTTCCCTCTCTCCATCCCTTACACTCCTTCCCTGTCTCAGCCCCCCGCTCTCCTTCTTTCACTCCCCCTCCCTTACTCTCTTTTTCTTAGTGCCCTTCCCTTACTTTTTAACTCTCCTTAACTCACTCCCCTACCCTTAGTCCCTTTCTTTTTAGTCACTCTTTGACTCACCTTTCCTTACTCACCATACTCTCCATTCTTCATTCATTCCCTCAGTCTCTTCCTCCCCTACACTCAGTCATTTCAGTCATTTATTTATTCACTCCACATTCATTCAAACAAATAATGACACATTGTGTTAGAAATACAGCTCTTTTTGGAGAAGTGAGTTAGTTCTGAAAATAACTTTTTTTTTCTTTTGTTGTTTTATATATTTTTTTCTTTTTTGAAAGTTTCATATATTTTTTTCTTTTTTCAAACGGGAACAGGAATCTTCAACTGCAAAACTGTTCAACAGGTACAAAAAAATCCAAAATTTAAAAAAAATTATCTTCTCTGGGAGCATTGTTGTTCATTAATTCTCCGCTCAATCAGAGTGAGACTCTGCTCCCCATACACAATCATTTCAAAGCATTTATTGCATCTCATGTGGACTTTTGTCAAGAATGGTCTTAAGTCCATCTCTGCAGTGGATGGAGATGCAGGTGGTCCTGCAGATAATGTGCTGACCACAGCTGGTGGCATTTGTGTGGCAAGGGCTCTGGTTGATGCCTGTGCAAATTGCACAGGGTGCACTTGTCTAACATGCCTTATCATTGTATGTATTGAAAAGGAGTACTTTTTTGAAGGGTTTCCCTTGAGAGAACAGTGCCACATATAGTGCATGTGACTTTCGGGGCATTCACTTTTTTTAGCCCTTCAGGAAAAGTAAAACATTTCCAAATGAAAGATTCCTTCCCTTTTCTTTGAGGTAGCCGATATTCTTCCCCAGAATCAGAAGATGAATCCTGTCTTGCAGCCATTTCAGAAAATTCTCAGGAAAGTTGCAAAGGCTCCTTCTCCCATGAGACTGAAACAGATAGTGAGGGAAGTGGGTGGGGTTTTTGAAGATTTTAGAACAGAAACTACTTTTAACCAATGAAAAGTGTTGTTTTCGAGTCACATGACTTGACGTGCCCGCTCGGGTGCGCATGTCGCTTCAAATTGGCGTTTTGCCCGATTTTCATAAAAGTTACAAAACGTGAAAAGGAGGCAAGGTAGAGACACCCTGACCCCCTAGACCTTCTCAGGGGGTCCCAGAAGAACCCCGATGTTATTATTATTATTATTATTTCATTATTATCTAAGAAAACACCTGAATATATTTAATTTTTTCAAATCATATTTTATATAATGTGCACCATACTTTCGTAAAAGGATTGTTGGACATCAAAGAGCCAACGACCTCGTATATCAAGAAATATGAAACCATGCACTTTTTATACATTATTCACTATCTAACTGACGATTTCAATAACACGTTTAAAGCAGGCAAAATTAGTAACAAATGGACTGAGAATTGAAATACCGCTCCACACAGTAGGTAAGAACAAAGCAAATCTATAAAGAAATGCCTCACCCATCGGGCAACTAGTAAGTCATAGGGAAGAGTTCACAAAGACTTCAGAGCTTTATTGCATCAGTACAGTCCAAAGAGGTCTGAGACACGTGACGTAGAAAGGACATGAGTAGGACCCTTGGTTTCTTGACTGAGTATTTGTATGGGTAAATGAATATCTATGTGGTTTGGTGGGGTGTGTATGATTGCCAGAAAATGTGTGAATAGTTCATTCAGTAGGTATATGAGGTTAACAGTACATCTTATAACAGTTGTTTCAGTGAGTGTATATGTTTATGGGTGTGGTGGTGATGAAATATTTCTCTCAATGGTACATCTCCATTGAACTTGAAAAAAAGGCAGTGTATGTGACAGTTATATCTAATTAAGTGTGCCTAAGACTTAGTGATTGTATGAGTCAGTATATGGATAACTGTATACTTGTAATAGTGATTTTATAACACACTAAGGGCCTCATTATGATTGCGGTGAATCCGCATACTCCGGGCCGGCGGAAGCCACCGCCGGCCCGGAGTATGCAGATTCACCGCCGCAGCCACATAGAACACCCACCGCCAGATTAGGATGGCGGTGGGATTGCGGTTGGACCAGCGGCAGATGGCAGGTCGGTCCGCCGCTGATCCGCGGGGTGGGGAGGGCTATTTGGTGACGGTGTCTGCAAGACACCGTCAGCCAAATTAGGATTTGCACGGAGACATGCTTTTCCGCGGCGGCTTTTCCGCCGTGGAAAAGCATGTGGACTTTGGCTTTTGGGGGCCCGTTGCGGGCCCCCAGGGTGTCGGGGGTGGGGGGTGCACATGGGGGGTACCTATGGTACCCCCCAACATTTACATGCACAAAGCGGCAGGCACCGCGCGGTGCCTGCCGCTTTGTGCATGTAAATGTAATACATGCATTTTTAACATTGCGGTGGGTGCTGCTTGAAGCAGCACGCGCCGCAATGTTATTAATACAGGATGTGACCGCCACCCTGGCGGTCACATCGTAATTTGCACGGAGGGACCGCCGCTGCCCCTGCGGACGGTCCCTCCTACTCTATGGTGGCGGAAGGACTCAGGTCCGTCCGCCATCATAATCAGCCCCTAAGTGTGAGTTACTATCTATATAAATAGATAAAGTGGTGTTTGTATAAGTGTGTAGATGAGTAAATGTAAGTATAATCAATTGTTTGCATAAGTCAGAAGGATGTCTTTATACGTGAATACAATGTGTGCTGGTGTGTAATGTTGAAATAGGCGTATAAGTATATTTGATAGTGTTCTGTTGATTATTCACTGCATATAACACTGAATCTATAGGTAAATGATTAGATGTGTGTATAGCTCTATGAATAACTGAGTGGGTGTTTAGAAATTTCTATTGGTGTGACAATGGTTTCAAATATGGCACTTACTATTTTACATTGAGCGATGAAAGATTATACTAGTGTGTGATGAGGTGTATTTGATTGTCACATGAATGACTTACTTTTTCACTCCCCTTAACTCACTCCCCTACTCTTATTCCACCTTCTTTCAGTCACTCTTTGACTCCCCTTTCTTCACTCACCATACTCCCCTTCCCTCACTCATTCCATCAGTCCCTTCCTCCTCTTCCCTGTCTCTGCCCCAGCTCCAGTTCTCTCATTCCTCCTCCCTCATTCTCCTTTTCTTACTGCCCTTCTCTTACTGTTTCTCTTTACTTACCTCACTCCCCTACCTTTAGTCCCCTTCTTTCAGTCACTCTTTGACTCCCCTTTCTTCACTCACCATACTCGCCTTTCCTCACTCATTCCCTCAGTCTCTTCCTCCCCTTCTCTGTCTCTGCCCCTGCTCCACTTCTCTCACTCCCCCTCCCTCATTCTTCTTTCTTTACTGCCCTTCCCTTAGTTTTTCACTCCCCTTAACTCACTCCCCTACCCTTAGTTCCTTTCTTTCAGTCTCTCTTTGACTCCCCTTTTGTCACTCACCATACTCCCCTTTTCTCAGTCTTTCCCTTAGTCCCTTCCTCCCCTTTACTCAGTCATTGCAATCATTCATTTATGCACTACGCTTTCATTCAAAAAAAATTAACGACACAGAGGCATATTACCAAGCAATAGCGATAATTATCGCTATTGCTTGGTTAGAGACAAAAATTTACCGCTGAGCTGCGGCGATTTTTATCGCAGATAAACCTTGGTATTACCAAGGTTTATCGCAAATGCGATAAAAACCGGCCGCAATGCATGAATATCGCTGAGAAGTCAGCGATATTCATGCATTTCCGAGCTAATGCTCTTAGCCATGTTATCCACCTCCCATTGGATAACATGGCTAAGATCTGCTCAGGGCAGGTGTTAGCTTTTGGAGATATTCGCGCTTAGCGCAATATCTCTAAAAGTTGGTAATAGGCGATAGCGATGTTAGCGACTGTTTCCAGTCGCTAACATCTTGGCACGCCCACTTTGCATGTCATTAGTGATAAATATCACTGACATGCAAAGTGGGGCCCAAGATGGTCGCTATCTCCTACTAGCTGTCGCTAACTGTTATTAGCGACAGCTAGGTAATAGGGAGATAATTTTATCTCCGCTTTCTTGGCTTTTAAAGCCAAAAAAGCGGAGATAAACCCCCTTGATAATATGCCCCACAGTGTGTTAGGAATACAACTCTTTTTAGAGAAACAAATGAGTTTTTTTAAGTTTTATATTTTTTTGTCTTTTTGAAGAAAATTCAGGAACTGCAACATGGAAACTGTTCAACAAGAACAAAATAAATGAAAAATAAAAAAGAATTAACTCCTTTCAGAGCATTTATGGTTCTGAATGCTGCGTTCAATTAGATTCAGGCTCTGTTCTCCAAAAACAATAAGATCAAAGCATTTGTTGCACCGCATGCGCCAAATATGGCCTAAGGTCCATTTCTGCTGTTGCTGGCGATGGAGGTGGAGCTGTAGATGTGCTATCCACAGCTGGTGGAATCTGCTGGGCCAGAGCTCTTGTGGCTGCTTGGGCATATTGCACAGGGTGCACATTTTTTACATGTCTGATCATGGTATGGATTGAAAAGGAGTATTTTTTTAGAGGGTTTCCCCTTGAAAGAACAGTACCACAAAGGGTACACGTTACTTTAGGGGCATTTACCTTTTTTAGTCCCTCAGGAAAAGTAAAAAACTTCCAAATAAAAGAAGATTTCCCCTTCTTGGCTCGCTGGCGATATTCTAGGTGGGAGTCAGAAGAAGAAGATGTTGTTTCCTGTCTTTCTGCCATCCTGTTGATTTTTCTGCTTCCAGCTCCAAAAAGGGTCCTTCTTCCAGGAGAATAAAGCAAATAGTCAGGGAAGTGGGTGGGGTTTTTGCAGATTCCAGAATAGAAACTAGTATTAACCAATAAAAAGTGTTGTTATTGAGTCACATGTATTGACGTGCGCGCACGGCGCACGAAAATGATGTATTACTCGATTATTATAAAAGTTTCAAAACACACAAAGGAGGCAATGAACAGACTCCCTGACCCCCTAGGTTTCCTCAGGGGGTCCCTTAAAGACCCCGACGGCCCAAAAAATCATTTGAAAAAAACCCGCGAGGTGCGCGCACGGTGCTCGCACCCCCGATGCACCCTTGAACCGCCATTTTGTGTTTTTTTAAACTGGGTGAAGGGGTGCGCGCAAGCAAAAAAAAGTATTTAAAAAAACTAGTTTGAGTGTTTTGATGTTATATTTATATTCATAATAAAAAACATAGATTTTCACACATATTTTATTTAGGGGTTAGCATTTAAAAAAACTTGCAAATTCACTAACAAAACCATAGGTTTCACACACGTTATAGTTAGGAATTAGGATTTAAAAAACCTTGCAGGTTTCACACACGTTATAGTTAGGAATTAGAATTAAAAAAACCTTGCAAATTCATTGAAAAAGACATAGGTTTCATATCAGTTATAGTTAGCCGGACAATTTACTCATACAAAACCATTGAAATTCCCACGTTATAGTTAGTTGTACTCACTATAACTGGCGCCCCCGCAATGCACTGCTAATGACGTCACATATTACATCACTCATGACATAGTCAGTGACATCACTGACGACATCATCCTTTTTTTTTTTTTATAGTTTCTCATCTCCACCATGGCACTAATCTGTCGAACCAATGGACAGGGAAGAGTGGCATATGGTGAGTCTGACATGCTGTCTCAGTCAAAGATGGGGTATATTCGATATACGGATCCGCCAAAACCCTTCAGCTATGTCATTCACCCATTCGATCTTTACACCCTGTATCATTTTAGACAGATATTTACCATTAGCCAGTTACCACCATTGCTTTTATCACCAATTCGCCTAGGAAGAGGACGAAGATGTTATAGCAGAAAAAGTGTATCATGGCTTCCTAATAATTGGAACTGGAGAAAAAAATAAAATAAACCCAGCTCAAACTATTGAGACCAATCGAGTTTCTGCCAAAAAGCTCTTTTATCTCGTTTACCGGCGCTGGAAAGATCCATTTTTGATATTTGTAACATGGAAGAACACCATACATGTAACGTCGGAGGAGAAGCCTCTTTCCATCGCTTGCAGATTTGTCGTCGGGCCACCAACATAGAGTAGAACAAAAGGTTATTAGTTGAACTTCGCTTCTGGTCTACTACTCCGAAAATTACTAGCCGGAGATCTATAACCACAGTGGAGCCTATTGAAGATGTTAGTTTGTTGCCTATTAAATGCCAATAGGATGTTAAGTGTGGACAGTCGTAAAACATGTGTGCATCCGAGGCCTCCACTAGGCCGCACCGGGCACACACCACCGGTCCCCCTGTTGAAAATTTAGACAGTCTCTGGGGAGAGGAGTAAGCCCTATGTAGGGTATATAGGTGGTTTCTGTGAAGCCAAGCTGGTTTGACTATGTCCCAGAGAACGTTACAGGAGGCTAGCTATAATTCATGCAGATTGAAAGAAGGCAACAGGGAGCCCCATAGTTGGTCTGGAAGATGGAATTCCCCATCTATCTCCTCTAAAATGAGGTTGTAGAAAAAGGAAACCTCCTTGGGTGCCGGTGTTTTATCAAGTAGAGAAGATTCCAATTGACTACTTCCTCCTATGGGCAGTTGGGGGCGACGAGGAGCTCCAGTTGTTTGTGCTTGCGCCCAACTTGAAATTTGTAAAAACTTCAATCTGGAGAAATAAGGGCCCACCTTGCTTGCTAGGTGTTCCCAGGGAAGCATGTCCCCTTCCAGAAACAGGTCACCCCATGTTGAGATTCCGGCGTCTATTAATGGATTTATCAGTACATCGTTAATTCAACCAGGAGGAGCAGGGAGATCCCATATAGGAGATCTATTTGAGTAGTATCCTATTTTAGTAGTAACTCTAAGATTGTACCAAGTTTTCGCTAGGCCCAGCAACACCTTCAGTTTGATCTTCTTTAAAAATGTGGGGTCTTCAAACTTGAAAAGAAACCCCATCTGCCCTAGCCCTGCACACTGTAATAATGTTGTAAACATCAACCCGATGTCTTGGTCTGATGGAGTTTTTAGCAACATTCGGGCATGTGTCATCTGAAAGGCCCAGGCGTAAATCTGGAGGTCCGGGCCTGCCAAACCACCCTTCTCCCTGCGACGCCTTAATTTCTTCCATGCTATTCTTACACATTTGTTCTTCCAAATAAATGAAGAGATATCACTCTGCATCTTCGCTATTAGTGAAGTTTCAAAATATAGTGGTATACTGTTAAAGATAAAAGTTAACTTAGGACATTGACTAAATTTGAACGACCCAGAAGTGTCAATGGGAGATGACCCCAAGAGCCCATTAATTTACTACACTCTTTAGCAACTAGGGTAAAGTTTGTAGAGGCGATTAGGTTAATATCCTTAGCGATTCTTATACCTAAATATCTCATGTTACCACAAAGTTGCACAGGAAGCCCAGTTGTTACACTATTCCACTCCATAACCTCTGTCTTGGTGGCGTTTACTTCATACCCAGAGATGTTACCGAATTCCAATGCTAGCTTTATGGCTGCCGGAAATGCAGTGCTGATATCTGAAGTCATAATCATAATATCGTCGGCATACAGGGACACCTTTTGTTCCCAGTCTCTATATTTAAAAGGTATGATGTTATTATCGTCCCGGATTTTTTGAGCAAACGGCTCAATATAGAGATCAAAAAGCAGGGGCGATAGACGGAAACCCTGTCGTGTGCCCCTAGTAATAGTAAATGGATCCGACAAACCGCCATTACCAAAACCGAAGCAGATGGATTAGAGTATAGAAGTTCCACCGCTCTGCGAAAAGCCCTACCCATGCCGAATTTCTCCAAGGCCTCCGACAGATACAACCAGTTAACCCTGTCGAAGGCCTTGGTGGCGTCCAGCGTGAGAATAGTCAAGGGTATTAAGGAGCTAGTTGCTATATCGATTGCTCCTATCAAGTCGTACGTCAGCTCAAAGAGCTGGCGACCTTTAACAAAGCCCTTTTGGTTGGAATGTAGGACTGAGGGAGCAACCTGACACAACCTCTTAGCCAACAGTGACGTGAAGATCTTGTAGTCAGTATTGAGTATTGAAATAGGGCGGTAAGAGCCGCAGTCGAAAGAGACCTTGCCTGGTTTCAAAATGAGTGTAATCAATGCTTTATTCCAGGATACGGGCGGTAGATCACCCTCCAACAGAATTTGATTAAATAGTACGGTAAGAAAAGGAGCGATATCTCCCGCAAGGTGTTTATAAATCTCAGCGGGCAAACCATCTGGCCCCGCCGCCTTACCGCTTTTGCTGTTATATATAGCAGTCACCACCTCTTCTTCCGTTATAGCCTGATCTAAAAAGGCCCTTTGTTCTGAGGAAAGTGACGGCAGTGAAATGTTACTCAGCCACTTCTTTATATTTTCAGAGGAGATGTTATTGTCCTCCTGGTATATAGTCTGAAAGAAATTTTTAAAGGCTGATCTTATTTCTAAGTCCGAAGTTACAGTACCCAAACTAGTTTTTATCGACCCTATATTATTACGAGTCCGATCGGTTCTAGCTTTCCAAGCAAGTAATTTTCCTGCCCCTTCTCCAAATTCGAAATGGGCAAGTTTACTTGCTTCCCACCTTTGAAAAATGCGTTGATTGAGTACAAAAGCTAGATGCCCCTTAAGTTTCAGCAGCTCCTCCTGTTTAGCCAATATAACAGAATCAGGAGCATTGTTGGAAGTTTCTAGTTCAGTCTGGGCTAGCAATAAGTTAGCCTCAATGGATGCAACCTATTGGGTGTACTGCCTCCTTCGGAACGTAATTTTGTTCTTAATAACCCCTCGCAAGGAACATTTAAAAGCTTCCCATACAGAACTTGAACTCGCAGAACCGATGTTAACTAGAAAAAATTATTGCGTTTCTGCTCTAATGTACTCCAAGTCATCTGGAGATGTAAGGAAAGACTTATCAATAGACCATGACCTGATTGGAGGTTGAATCAGTACTTCAAGATCTAAAAAAAACGCCGAATGATCCGACAGATGAGCTGGTAGGTAGGTAAAACTCTTTGCTAAATTAAGCAAAGCTCTACTTACTAAAAAGAAATCGATCCTGGATCTATGACCATATTTGTAGTTTCGAAAAGAAAAACCAGTTTTCTGTCCCGACCTTACTCTCCAAATGTCTATAATACCGTATTGAGACATGGCTTTGAGTAAAAAATCTCTGGATTTAGACAAGGTATATTGCCGACTAGAGGTAGTCTTGTCTAACAAAGGGTCGAGTACAATAATAAAATCTCCTGCTATTATAACAGGTTCTGGAAAGTGCAAAAGCTCAGAGAATAATGATACCAAGGCAGAGGGGTCATCCCGGTTAGGCCCATAGTACCCAACTATCGTAAGGCGTGAGCCACCTATCACCACAGCTGCAATAGCCCACCTACCTGTGGGATCTACTTTCTGCTCTATGAGTCTAGTAGTGATTGTTTTTTTTTTAAAAATGGTAACCCCTCTAGTGTTAATTGCTTGAGAAGTGGTAACAGATAGATCTATCCAACTGTTTTTATTGACCAAGTCGAGTACTTCAGCCTCAACCAGATGTGTCTCCTGGAGTATAATGACCTGCGCATCAAAATCACGTATATATTGTAGTATCGTGTTAGATTTAGGTTTGGTGCGCAGGCCATTAACATTCCAGGAGAGAATCTTAATAGTACTCATGGCTGATATATCTAGTGAGGCGAGATCTTACAAGCTTGCAGCCCTTAGTATATATCTGAGATATGTATACTGTCCATTTTAAAAAAATAAAATTGTCAACAACCAATTCAGAGATGAGAAACTTTTTATACTTTTTTACCCTAACCCTCACCCACGTGGAACCCGCCCACCCTCCCTTGAGGAACCCTTGTTTGTCCACCGGGACACGTCCGGTTAGTGGTTTTTTTTTTTTTTCATACATTGTTGATATTGAATTTCTTATTATATTGTAGCCCGGCTAAAAAATATAAATGTTTTTTTTTTGGAGAGTTTTTATCTTTTTTTTGTTTCCCTTTTTCTCTTTTCCCTTCCTCTCCTTTCTTCTTCACTTCCTTTTTTTTTTCTTTCTTTTATGAACTTCTAAGAGTGAGAAAAACAAAAAACTGGGGAAGATCAAGATAAGGTTATAATATATAGACTCAATACTCAAGCCCAAAAGCAGAAAAAAGTGGACATGCCCCAATCTCCAGCCCAATCCTGACCTGACCCGGCCTCAACCCTTGGGAGTACCGAGACTCATCAATAGCTCATCTGCTGCCTGAACTGTACGGATGTTAAACATTTTATTATTAAACATAATCTTCAAAGCTGCAGGAAAGCTCAACTGCACTGATGCACCCAGATTCCTGAAGGCCCCCATTCTCCTGCCCAGTTCCCACTGCCTATCCAGGGTTACCCTTGAGAGATCAGATCTTAATTGAAAAGTGAAGTCTCCTCCAGATAGGGATTTTTGTTTAAGGGCTAAATTAAGGATATGATCCTTCAATTGGAAAGTATGAAAGTTAACTAGTATCTTCCGGGGCTTCGTCCGCTGTAGATTTCGCCTGAAGGGCGATCTTATTTCTAAGTCCGAAGTTACAGTACCGGAACTAGTTTTTATCGACCCTATATTATTACGAGTCCGATCGGTTCTAGCTTTCCAAGCAAGTAATTTTCCTGCCCCTTCTCCAAATTCGAAATGGGCAAGTTTACTTGCTTCCCACCTTTGAAAAATGCGTTGATTGAGTACACCCGCTGGATGTCTATATTCAGTTCCTCCTCTGTATGGGTTAGATTGAGAGATCTTTTAAGGAGTTGGATAATATAGGACTTAATGACAGATCCTTCGCTTCCTTCGGGTACATTTAAAATGCGAATATTACAACGCCTCGCATTTTTTTCCAGGACCTCCATTCTATCAGCTAGAGCGATGTCCTCTCTTTTGAGTTTAGCTATATCCTCCCTAGCACTTTCCAATTCAAGAGACATTGCAGCTGTTGTTTCTTCCAGCACCCCAGATCTTGCAATAAGCCCATCTATCTTGCTGTCTAACGATTCACAGTATGTCCTGATCTCTCTCTGGATTTTTGATGACTCCTCGAATCCCCGTTTAATGGCAGCCGATAGATTAGAAAATATAGATGTTATTGAGGAGAGTGTGAGATCTGGGGGTATATTTGTGGCAAAGGCAGGTGGTCCAAGAGGGATGTCAGAGCTAGGAGGGGGATTATAGGCGGTTTGCAGTTGAATATTTTGATTTACATTTGGGAGGGACTCAAGTTGTTGATGCTCTGACTCTTCTGACTCAGGGCTTGTATCAGCCTCCCGACTTATATGCTCACCTGGGAAGCTACAGACTTCTGTTTCTGTAGAACTTATTGATACCATAGGAGTTGTTACAGCCTCGCAAAGAGCTAGGGAACCACTTAGACTATTGTCATTCTCAATACCCTGCTCTGCTAATGTATCTGTAGACAAGATAGCTGAACTAACATCTATCAAAATAGTATCAATAGATACAGACCCCTTCTCGCAAGGTTGATATTCATTACGGGCCTCCGCCTCCATACTTGGTGAACTAAAATCTAAGGAAGCCTGACGACCAGGTGTAGCTATATTCGGAGTTATACCCGAAGATGTACAGACTACAGAGGGATTGCTCTGCGCCAGACTCAAAACCTGAGGGATGACCTTAAAATAAGATCGCAATGAAGGCGTTTTCTTAGAGCCTAAATCTAGAATTGTTTTTGCTATCTTAGATTTTTTTGCTTGTTTAGGCTTCGCCTCAGAGGAGAGGTAGGAAGAAGTTTTAAATGATGTTTTAATGGCACTGTTACTGTCGTTAGTACTATTTGACTTAATCAGTTCCGGTCTCACTGCAATAGTATCTTGGGCTTCTCCCCCAGACTCCAGCCTGCTTTCCAGGACCGGGGGCCCACTCGCTCCCCCTTTTTTCCAATTGGTCTTTCTCCCCCTTTTTTCAGATGAGTTCTTATACTTTATCCCCTCTATGACCCTTATTAGTGGTTGATGAATGTAGGTTCGTGGAAAGCTTATCTTGGTTTAAATACTGTCTTCCAACAGTAGAAGAACGTAGGTTTTTAACCAAACCGCTATGTCTCTGTTCTATACTTGGACCTGCGACCGGGTCTAACCCCTCTTCAAATATCTCTTCTAGTGCCTTCTCACATTTACTGTTTTTTTAAATCCATGTAAACACGTATTTAAACATTTATTCTTCCATCAACTTTTCCATATACCTATATAACACATATTTATTTTTCAAAAAGACACACATTCACTGGATGGTGTCATCAGTGATGTCATGAGTGATGACACTGACCATGTCATGAGTGATGTAATATGTGACATCATCAGCAGTGCATTGCATGCGCAAGGTATAGTGAGTCCAACTAACTATAACGTGGGAATTTCAATAGTTTTATGCAAGTAAAATTTCCAGCTAACTATAACTGGTGTGAAAACTATGTTTTTTTCAGTGATTTTAATAGGTTTTTTAAATGCTAATTCCTAACTATAACTGGTGTGAAACCTATGGTTTTTTCGTTGAATTTCATAGGTTTTTTAAATGCTAATTCCTAACTATAACTGGTGTGAAACCTATGTTTTTTCAGTGAATTTCATAGGTTTTGTAAATGCTACTTCCTAACTATATATAGGGCCTCAAACCTATGTTTTTTTCAGTGAATTTTATAGGTTTTTTAATAGCTAATTTCTATTGCTATGAAATATAATATTTTTTATAATAAATCCTATATTGTATATTTATGTCATACTATTCTTTTTATGTATATTTTTCCCTTTTTTAAATTTTTTTGCCTTGTTAAGCTCCCGGTGTGCGTACCGGTGAACGCACCGGTAAGCGCAGTGTTATGGCGCGCCCCGGTGCGCGTACCGGTGAGCATCCCGTTAGCGCCATTGCCGCAAACGAAAACATCATCGTGACGTATCGCGTAGTCAGGTGATGCGTCTTATGACGCACGGCGTAAGCGCACCCGGAAGCGCCCGAGCGCATACGATCGCGCAACGTAAGCGCCGCCGGGTGCGCCGCCGGGCACGCCCCGGGGCGCGCACCGGGGCGCGTAGCGTAAGCGCGTCGGGTCATGTGACCTGAAAATAACACTTTTTATTGGTTGCTAACAGTTTTTTTTTAAAGAAGTAATGAAATTCCCACCCATTTCCTTCACTTCTTCTTTCACTTTTGTGACTGCAAGACCTCTCTTTTTGCTGTCAGCTCTTTGCTGAATTAATATCTTGCATTACCATGGCTGCCAGAGCATCCAGCAGTGAAGATGAGTCAGAGGGATTTCTGGATGAAGAGGTTCCTCAGCCGAAAATAAAAGAACACTTCATATGGAAGTTTTTTTCCATTTCACCTGATCAGAAAAAAGTAAATGCTCCAAAGGTAGAGTGCAGGATTTGTAATACTGTCCTGTCACGGGGTGACCCCAGAAAGAAGTATTCATTTGGAAACTCGATGATGATTGGACATGCCGAGAGGAGGCACCTCCAGAACTTTGACCAGGAGAGTGTCAGGGCTCTGGCACGAGAGGCTCCCAGTGATGGGGCCTCTACTTCGACCGGAGGACAAACTGCATCAGGGAGGGAGCAATCACAAGAACAGACTCTCACCATCTAGCCTGCTTTTAATAAAGGCGTTATTAAATGCAGATATTGCGATAAATTACTTTGCTATGGGGAACAAAGTGTTCTGCTCATGGTTCGAGCATTGGATAACCATCGCTGCCATTCCCAGCCCTATTTTTTTTTGTTTTTTTGCTCCTGTTGAGAAGTTTCCCATTCACTGTTTTTGTTTTTGTTCTAAAAACAGAAAAAAAGAAGAAAAAAAAAAGTTATTTTCAGAACTACCTCCAATTCTCATCAAAGAGCTGTGTTCTTAAAAAAAAAGGAAAAGAGTAAGTGAAGTGGAGTGCATTGATAAATGAGAAGAAAATGAGGGAGAAAGCACAGAAAGGGACGAGAGGAGAAGGGAAGTGAACTAGGGGGACTGAAAGAAGGTGAGTGTGGGGAAGGAGAGTAAGGTGAAGGAGAGTGAACATGGCGAATGTGGATATGCGAAGAAAATGTAGTAAAGGAACGGGGGTGTGGAAGAGTAAGAAAAGAGCTTAAATGATTATTTTACTTTTTTACTGGATTTTCCCCATGGTATGCTCCCCGGTACGCTCCCCGGTGCGCGTACCGGGCGCTCGCCCCGCGAAAATCGAAAAATAATTATTTTTTTTGCCCTGCGGGGCCCTTTTATGGCCCCCACATCAAACCTAAGGGGTCAGGGGGGTCTACCCTACCCCCTTTTAGTCATTTCCCCCTTTGTTTTTGCCACCTCTTGTGTCTCGATCCTACCGAGCCACAAGATGGCGGCCTCTCTGGACTGTTTGGAATGTTAACAGACACCCGAGAGGCAATCAGCTTTCCGCTCACGAACTCGCGTTACGCGCCGGGTGCGCCTCCCGGTACGCGTACCGGGGCTCGCTTATAGATATATATATTTTTTTAACCTAAATTACTCAAAATCAACTGGAGCACATATCTTGAGACATAGCAAAGGCACATCGGGCTACCAGTCCCTACAATTTTGCCAAGTTTGGTGGAAATCCATTCAGCCGTTCGGGCTAAAAGTGAGTCCAACCGTCCTATAGAAATTAACATGGGGAAAACACGTTTTGGGACCCCCCAAATATCTCGGCCCCCGCTTGACGAATCCCCCACAAACTTTCAGGGAAGGAGCAGAGCGGAGCGGGCCATCTTCTTTGAGAAATTTGCAAAGATTCGTCCACCGGCGCCAAAGTTATTCCCAATAGAATGTTGCGGATTTCCTATGGAAAACAATCCTAACTAAAACTACCTACTGGCGACCGCCAGTAGGTAATATATATATATTAGTTAATATATAATATATAATAATATATAAAATATATATTAATATATATATATTCATACAATGGCTAATTTAATAGCATGTAAAGAACGCATTCACTCAAGATTAAGTTTTAAATCTACAGCGGCTTTATTTGCAAACCAATAACGCCCGCCGCGTTTCACCTCAACCTGAGGCTTGCTCACGGGATGTTGTACTATGTCCAAAGGCAAAGGCAAAGGAAGAAAGTGGACGATATATCAACACCTAACATGCAAAAGCAGCTTTGTCGTCTATATGGTTGAATGCCCGTGCCATAAGAAATATATTGGCAGCACCATATTTGAAGTAAAAAAGAGGATCCTGTAGCACACACGTGCTACAACTCACAAGGATCGCTCGAATGCCATTGCCAAACATATGGAAAAGTACCATGACAACAATTGGGAAACACTGCGTTTTTGTGCCATTGATCAAATACCAGCAACAGAAAGAGGTGGAAATCGAACAAAGTCCCTCTGACAAAGAGAATCACATCACATTATCAACTTCAGAACATTGGATCCTAGAGGTCTGAATCAGAGTGAGGAACTATATGTGCACCTGTAAGGATAACATGAAAAATGAGACATAATTAAAATAATGGAATACTAAATCTCACCGGAGAGACAAAACACAAACTAACATTTACCTGTAAATCTACCTCACCAGAGAGAAGCAATTGTTAGTATTCGTTCCAAATAAAGAGGATAATGAACTCTGTAAAATTGCGGAAACTGCAACAGGAACCACCCGATTAAGAATACAAACTCACCAAAGAGACTGTATCATTTTCAAACACGGGAAACTAAATAACTGTGTTTATTGCAATTGTTACAATTCGAAATGCCCCCGAACTAGAACATTAACTGTTGTACTTTAATTAACTGGTAAGGACATTGGAGTGAAGGAACTTCATTAACCAGGATGCACCAGCCACAGCTGTTATGGTGCTCTAAACATTAAAGAAAGATAAGGACATAGTACAACATCCCGTGAGCAAGCCTCAGGTTGAGGTGAAACGCGTCGGGCGTTATTGGTTTGCAAATAAAGCCGCTGTAGATTTAAAACTACATCTCGAGTGAGTGCGTTCTTTACATGCTATTAAATTACCCATTGTACGAATATTTTTCGGTTTGGAAAGAACGCACCACGCCAAACGGAGAGCGCTGGCGTCCATGTGGGTCGATCAGGAAGGATATATATATATATATATATATTAGGTTTTCCCATCTAAGTCAATGGACGTAAAACGAAAAAAAAATGAAATATAGCTAGTAATTTAAAAGAAAAATCCAGTTTTGGGGTTTTGTTTCTGAAAATAAAAGAAAGAAATTACTTTGCTTTATAGTTCTATCATGTTTTATGGACCCATAGAGCTAAGTTACACTACATTGGCAGGAATCACATTGGTGGCAATCACGGTGAGTGCTCAAAATATCTGTCACCCAATGGACATTCAAAAATGTGACTACCAGGATCACCTCCTTGGTGACGAAGAATTTCACTCCATCTCCCTGGTGCCAGACCTTAAATTAGGCTCTTAGGGCCAGATGTAGATAATCAGCATTTACCGATTCTAAAATACCGAATTATACTGATTCGGTGTTTTAGAATCTGTAAATGCTATGTAGGTATCCAATCGGTAAATTTTACCGAATCTGTAAAATTCGGTAAATACCGAATCGGTAGCCCCTATTCATTAAGTCCCATAGGAATGAACGGTAATTACCGAATCGGTAAATACCGATTTGGTAAAAGGGGGGAGACATTGAAGGGTGGCCGGGTGTCACTTTGACACCCTGTTGCACCCCTGAATTGTGTATAGGTGCACATGTGGCACATGTGCACATGTGTTTGCATAAATTTCCATTTTTAGGGAAAATCACTCATTTGAGTGCTCCATGCTTATAAGGATTCGGTAGTTTACCGAATCGGTTTTTAAGAATTCAGTAATTTAGTGATACCTTAAATTACCGATTCGGTAAATTACCGAATCCTTAATTTAGGCCCCTACATATGAAAAGCCTAATTCCAGTCGGTAAGGGCCGAAATTCGGTAACTTCGGCCGTTACTGACCGGAATTAAACTTCCTACATCTGGCCCTAAGTCTTTTTTAAGGAAGTCCTCTAGTGGGACAAGGGTGAAGGCCGAAAATGTTGTCTTAACCAAGATGGCAGATTGACAAAGGCCCACTGAAGCCACTGGTTTTGGTGGAAAAGGGTTGAATCAAGAAAATTCTAATTTGACAGCTATCTAAGTCCTTTGGGCAATTACTTTTTACAATCATACCTAGTTACTAGTTTTACCTTTGGACTTAGCCTAACTGTTATGGAGCTCTAGATCTTCTAGAGTAGCAAACCTGAAACTGTTTCCTTTACTGTGAGGTCCTACTAAATATCGGGAGATCTTGGAACTCAAAAAAACATTCTGATTTGTCGGAGCAGTTTCTCTCAGTCTTCTTGACACTCTGGGACCGCATGTATAGGCTGGGAAACAACCATGCAAGCTACCAGCAAGATCCAGGCTATGTCCTGGGGTAGCTGGTAAGCTGATCACTCCAAAAATAGATTCTTGCAGTTTTGAATGTCCTGGTATCCACATAGGAGGCCAGTCAATCAAACGTTGGAGTACACTACCTGATTCGAGGTACAAGTAATATCAGGTACAGTGTTTTAGATCTCCACACTGGTTATAGACAGCGGGTCAAATCCTCTTCTGGTCTGCTAGAGGTCCATATTGTGTTCTGAGAAGCTGGGGGTGAGGTGTTTCTTTTGTTCAATTTACTAGCCAATAGTTGGAGATGACTCTTTGACACTACATTATCAAATGGCAAAATGTTGTCCAGGACAAACCTTCTCACTTTCACCATACACCCTCTTTGCCTCACTGTAAATTATCCTACTGTGCACTGTTCTCAGTGAAATCCATCATGGCAGTTTATGTCTGACCCTCAATGGAGGTTGTGGCACTCCAAGAGGTATGCCTAAGGAAATGAGTAGTCCCCTCCCACACATCCACTCAAACCTGGTTCTGGGGCTAGCACCCCACTCCATCGGGACTAAGGCCAGGAGGATAAAGTATATTTTAGGATCAAAAGACCCTGTTTTGCAGGCTTCCATTACCACTAAACAATAGGCTTTCCGTGGTTCATTTAAAGGCAGTGGCATTTAACATATCTGGGCCCTCCCTAACTCCCTTCCTTGGATGTAGCTGTGCCAAGTACATCAACCACATCAATCTTCGAGGACCAAGCCATTGTCTCAGCTTTGAGAACAGTATTTCACATCTCATTAAAGCAGCAGTGACAGGTACGCTACTGCTTGGCTAATGCTAAACAGCCTGCAGATACTACAGGCAAGAAAAGTATAACTTTAAAAAAGTGGCTTTTCCTGTTTATGTACAAAAAAATAACTTCTCAATTTAAGAGCATATTTAATAAACATTAACAGCAGCGGTTCAACCATCTCTGTGGCTAACTCCAAACCAAAAATACAGAATAAGCACAGTACTTTAGCTTTTTCTTAATGGACCCAGCTGAACCACTAACAGTAAAAAGAGCATTTGGGGACTGATCATCGTTAAAACATGGAGATATAATTAATTCTTTATTGTTCTATTTTTAAATACCCGTGTAGAATACAAAGCCTTCCTAATATTTAAAAGTAGGGGTTATTCTGTCAGAAACAGTTGTATTCTCAAGTTTGCATGCATGTTTAAATGCTACATTCATTAGACTAAAGATGAAGGCCTGAAGCCATATTTCTCTATTAGTCTAGTGAATGGCACAATAGGTGCTGCTCTCCACAGGTGAATTTTAACTTTATATATCAACTGCTTTTTTTCTTTTATCATATACTATGGCTTTACTGGAAAGGTAAATATGCTAGTTGTGTATTACCCAATGTTTTACCATTTTTTTCTGGCAAGAGCACGTACCCTGGGGCATGGACTGTAGAAAACCAGTGTCCATAGCTTGAGAACCAGATTCATGGGCCCAAAAATACGGAGAGTGGCACATTCTGACAGCAACTGATTATTTCAAGGAAGCAGGATCTGTAGTCTAGCTCTGCAAAAAGTTCCAAATGAAAGACATCAAAATACTTTTTTTTAAATCCCCAATTTAGGACAATCTACTTGTTTCCTATATCCCATGTGGGTTTCTGAGAGCTAGATAGTCTCAGTTAAAGCATACTGTTTTAAATCAGAAAAAAACACTGAAATTAGGCTGTTATAGTTATCTCAATTAACTCGTGCTCTAAAGAAATTATGACTTGCACCCCATACATACAGGGTTGTCATGAATGATGTATTTTCCGATGTTGCAGTTATGTTATCAATGATGATATAGGACATGACATGAGTGATGTAATTTGGGAGGTAATTAGCAGTGCATGGCAAGGGTGTGAGTTATAGTTACTTAGAGAACAAGTTATAGTTACAGGCAAACAACAACCACAAAGGGGCCCTGCACTCTGTCTGAAGAACGGAAAGCTAGGAGTGCTTTAGAAAAATATGTTAAGCTCTACTGAGGTCATAGTTTTAATGACCAATGAGACTTGCGGTGTTTTTTTGCTGAGGGGCTGATGCACTTCATTCAGCCTCTCACAACAATAAAAAAAATGTTAGGTGGTACCCCTGCTTCTTCTTGGGACACCACTCACAAGAAAATATATTAATCTAAAATGCCTTACGACAATATTGGTCACTTCTTGCTAGGAGAAGTGAATAATATATGAGTAGCTCAGGCTCTGACACATGAGTGCACCCAGTCAAGACAATACACTTTCCGGCTTAGAGTGCAGCAAACATTATGCAAAATGGAAATACAGTGGATTCTGAGCATTGGTAAGAGGTTCTACATACACAATCTCCAGATTATTTAGGGTACCGGACCTTACTGCATATCATGATAGTCAGTCAACCCATCCTTCATATATATAACATCCATGTACTGTAAGGGTTATATTGTCTATAGTAAGATTTGTACAGTGATAGAAGACAATCCCTAATACACAGAGACACAAATAAGTGTGCTTCTCTGGTTTGCCTTTAACATAAACTGTGGTGCTAAAAACATTTCAAGTTAAATATGATTAGGGGGCGCTAGGTGGCGCCAGACCAAGATGGCCGAACGTTAGTGAGGCTCTCGCCTGGCTGAACCGTTAATATCCTTAAATGATATCCTGACCTGATTGAGCTCCCTATAACCGACCTGACTGCAACCGGATTGCTGTGAGGAGCTGGGCGATACCAAGCTTGCTTGCCTGCTGATTGAGGAGTGCACCTTGCTGGAGCTGAATCCTGCCTGCGGGCTCCGGCGCTGAACCGAGGTGGCTACCCGCCGGGAGAGACATGCTGGGAAAGATCGGGGATCTGCGGCCTATGGAGGGAGCGCGGCCTTGAACTACAAAGAAGCCGCCCGGACACCACGGCGCTACACGCCTATCCCTGGCAGCTCGCCCGCCATCACGTTATCACTCCACCGCGGTGAGGAGCCCCCCCTGCGACACCCGAGATTTGGCGTGCAATTCGTTTACCAACGGAGCTGGGGGTAGGCACCTCTCCTAACCTCCCGAGACGGACATTTCACCCCCCCAGAGACCCTTTCCCCTAGCGGAGCGCTTATTGGAGGCCAAAGCGTTTAGCCACCCAGGGGAGTACCTGGGACTGCGTTGACCGCCCTCATACTGCAGCACTTCACACGAGGTGCACAGGTAGCGGAGTGCATTAAATCCTGCCGCAGGGGGGCAGATGCTGAGAGAAGTGTGGCCTATGATCACTGTAGGCGGGGTGGGACCCGTCGCTGCACGGGGCTGGACTAGACAACGTCACCATCTTGCCCCTGACTGCACACACTAGTGGGACGCCGGTGGCGCTACACCGCCTCAGGAAGCACTCTTCAGGGCTCGAACTCACAAAGACATAGGGGGCACATGGACTTTGACAGCGCTACAGTCCCTGCGTATTAACAGGCAAGCCGGCTCGTTGCCAAGCCGCCCCTGGTGCGCCGCCATTTTGTCCTCCACATTTGTTACCTACAAGGCGCCTGAAGCCCGAGGGCCGCAATCAACTGCACCCCTGAGACGCATCCCTCGGGGGGCCTGCTGAAGGAGATCCCCGCACACCCTCGCTGCCCGCCACCAGGAGCCATGGGGAACATTCATCAGTTGCCCTCCAGCACGCCGCCCCTCACATCCATGGACATTCTCCCAGCTAGTGGCCTGCCGAAGACTGTGAAGTCCTCTACGTCTCCACTGCCTCCCAGGGTGGAGGCCGCCCGTACTCATTGAGACGCGACCATAAACGAATTTCAACCCCGAGAGGAGATGAGCTAAGAGAGTTGAGTGACATAGGCCCACATAACCCGCACCACCAAGAACCAACCGCTCTTCAAATGCCCCGGAATACATACCCTACTGCGTCTCTTCTCCCTTCTCTGAGGCTAAACAATCCAAGATCCCTTTTGAAGCTCGAAAGACCCCCAGATAACGGGGGATCCGCAACAGGCGCCCCCCCAGAGGAGGACTGTAAAGCGCTTCTTCTAAGTATGAAACAGAGCCTCACATCTATAGACTCCAAAATAGATACTCTCAATATGAGGATGGACACAGTGGTCGCAAAACTCGAACAGCATGATACACGCATTAAGGAAGCGGAGAACAGAATCTCGGACCTGGAAGATGGCACCACCGCTAGTGGGCAACACATCACGCAAATGGAAAAACTACTCAAGATCATTGTAGACAAAAACAAAGACTTAGAAGCTAGGTCTCGAAGAAATAACGTGCGAATTTTGGGCCTAGCAGAATCCACCAATACTGGCAGAATGGAAGGCTATATAGAAAACCTTGTGGCGGAGCTCTTTGGGAGAGAATTCTTTTCGACTCACCTCACTGTAGAACGTGCGCACAGATCCCTCGCAGCCCGCCCTCCTCCCGGAGCAACTCCGAGGCCCATCGTAGCCCGATTCCTGAACTACCGCAACCATGATGCTGTCCTACACCTGGCAAGAGAGAAGGGACAGGTCCAATACGAAAACACAACACTATCATTCTTTCCGGATTTTACACCGTCGGTGCAGGAGGCAAGACGCAAATTTGCAGGAGTTAAAAAGAAACTTCAGACCCAGAAAATCCCCTACGCAATGCTCTATCCTGCCAAGCTAAAAATCAACCATCAGGGGAAACAACTATTTGTTACTACCCCGCAGCAAGCTGAAGACTATCTCAAACAGCACAGGAAGGCAACATCCAGAGAGGTGGTGGACCGACTCCGCTCCAGATCGCAATCACCCATGTCCCAGCAGGACTGACATACAGTGATCGCAGCATAGAACACTCCCATGGACACTTCTGCAGTGAAGGACTACTCCACTTCTGGTGATGTGTATATGGGGACGTTAAGTCTATGGTCTGCGAAATACATGTTGCTCGGCCACCCCCCTCCATCCCACGGTTGGCTACCTAGCTTCTAGACAACAACAAAAAGAGAGGTAAGGAGAATGAGGAACACTCTTAGTCCCCGGATATGCTTATTAAGCAAAAGAAGAGTGACCAAGGGGTACACACAATTCAGAGTACATATGGAGCGACTAGGGGAATAAAACTCACCCCACTCAGGTCAGTTTAGAAAGCGCTCACTCACCAACCTGGTTGGTGACATGCTTCATCATTGGGCTCCACTGGAGAGGCCGAGTGCCCCCCAGTGTGCTTCGACGCCAGAACTACTGCGGAGCTGGTTTTGTGAAATAGACGTGAAGTGAATAAATTAGCTGTGATAGTGATGGTTAAAAATGTCTTATGTGTCTCAAAAAGTATTTATTGTTTGATCACTAGGACATAGATAAAAAACTGTGTAGGAAAATAGTCCAAATAAATTGTTTGGTTATTTCCAGAAGTTTTAATCGTCAGTCAACATGTTTCTGCCTTGGAACGGTGTAAATTTACCAGGCATTCATCAGGACAAAATGTGAACTAAACCCTGGCGGTATGGACACTCTAAGGCCCACCCTAACCACGGGACGTGAAATCTAAAAACAGTGAAAAAGTGCATACAGGGGGAGCGTACTCCACCTAGGTACTCCTTGATTAGGAAACCTCAAAAATAGTAATTATGTACCTGTGAAGGAAAAAAGGACGAAGACATACATATACGAGACAGGACACACAGTTAAAATTGGTCTATGCTCATAGGTATGTCAACAGTGCTCCAGTTGTCAAGTAGGAACAGTGGATGGCGACATAACACTATAGTTAACACCAACCTCTGTACCCAGGCTAAAAATTAGGGGTGTAGTGCACTAACAGTGGTTCAAAGTAGATGTTGGATAGCCCTCGCTTGCACGCTTGCACGTGTTAATTGGGATCAATGTGGCAGAGATGGCCAGTGACCCCCACCTCAAATATAAAGGTCTAAAATAAAATAAAATGAAATAAAATGTCTCACTTAGATGGTGGGTCAGTTACACACCATGGATCACGGGAGGGGGCTGGTGGCGTAATTGGCACACCCTACAGCGAGAGGAGGGCCAGCAAGCAGAACTACCCCTGCTAAAGAGCCAGGTTTTTAGGATCTTGCTTAACTTATGTTTCGATTCTATCTGGCCAAATGAGATAGCAGAAAGTTCAACAATCTTGTGGTCCTGACCAAGAAGGACCTGTCCCCTTATCGATTCTTGGCATATTGAGGGACGCAGGCCTGACACTGGTAGTTGGATCTCAGAGTCAGTTCCTGACAATATGGGCTGAGCCTTAGCTTAAGATAGCCTGGGCCCATGTCAAGAATGGTTCAGAAAGCAAAGGTCAGCACCTTGAATTCTATCCTCTTAGCCACCGGGAGACAATGTAACTGTCTCAAATGGGGGTAGATATGATGAAGGCAAGGGACCTGGCGAATAACCCTTGCCGCCTCGTTCTGAACCATTTATAGTCTATGAATAAGGTAGGCTAGACAATAGTCGGAGTAGACCCAGATCTAGGTCCAAGCACAATTTTACGCTGACCGCAATGGAACATAGGTTGGATCAGGCTTGTCCTGGCCAATGAGTTTAACTTCTAACTTTATGCCTTTAAATCTCAATCCACTAAGCAAGATCTTCACAAAAGCCACCTGCACCACAAGGGAGGCAGTTAGACACTCCCAAAGTGTCAGTTGTCAGGCAGAGGCTAACCTTAGGGTCAGGTACAGGACCAATTGCCAATAGTCAGGTCAGCAGTTGCAAAAATGGCCTCTTGTAGCTTGTTGTGTCCTTGTAGCTTGAACAGGAGGTCAGCTGTTTGATTCTGAGAGTCCACTTCTTTGTTTTCGGAACAAGAATGAGCAGGTCTAGTCCTTCCGGGCTCTTCTAAGGTTGCAAACAGCAAGTTAATGTCTCTTCTGATCTTGATAAAGTACAGGAAAGAAGGTGACACTTCCCTGGCACAAGCTACTGAGGCCATTGTAAAGAAATATGAGATCTTGAAAAAGAAATTCAGAAACACCAGCAGATAATAAAAAGGGGAAGTTAAGCAAGATACAGAATAAAGACTACAA
This sequence comes from Lissotriton helveticus, assembly GCF_964261635.1. Taxonomy (NCBI): domain Eukaryota; kingdom Metazoa; phylum Chordata; class Amphibia; order Caudata; family Salamandridae; genus Lissotriton; species Lissotriton helveticus. Next base: position 214,922,993 of record NC_136060.1, on the reverse strand, counting down.
TGATGGCAAAATAATTACCTTTGCATGGAAGTTTGATAAAATTGCCAGTGATGATAGTAGTTCAGACCTATCATTAGTTGATAAACCTGCTCCCAGTAGCAGCACTAATAAACGGTTAAATAGTCAACCGATACTGGGATTTAACAGAACAGAAAATCTCCAAAACCAGGACATGGTTGGAGAAAAAGTAGAAAACTTCAAATAAAGACCTGGGGCCAGATGTATCAACATTCCCTTTTGTGATTTCTTAATAGCGATTTTTAAGGAATCGCTATTTAGAAATCGCAAAATGGTATGTGTGTAGAAATTTGCTATTTTTTTGCGATTTCTTAAAATTCCTTAATTGCGATTAGCAAATTGCTAATCGCAATTAAGGAATAGTTTCCCATTCATTTCTATGGGCCAGGAGGCCCATAGAAATGAATGTGAAATTATTCTCAATTTGCGATTCGCAATTTGCTAATCGCAAATTGAGAATAATGTCAAGGGTGTAGGGGTGTCTCAAGAACACCCTGCTACACCCCTGAAAATTACATGTGTGCGCATATGGCGCACATACACGCCCTAAAGGCATGTATGAGCGTCACATGCAACCTTTACAAATTTTATAAAGTGCATTTGTAAAAGAAATCGCAATTACCACCAACTACAAGTTGGTGGTAATTTGCGATTTCTTAGCCTAAATTCGCAATTCTTAAATAGTTGATACATTGCATTTAAGAAAATTTGCGATTCCTTAATATTGCGAGACATTTTTCTTCATACCATTTTACTATTTTTTAGTCGCAAACGCTGTTTTTTTAGCGAATCGCAGCATTTGCGACAAAAAAAATAGCTTAATACATCTTCCCCCAGGTTTCCACACCAGGAATCAAGTGTAAATAATAATGCTGGGTCTCCCATTTCTATTACTCACTGAAGAGGCATCAGAAGCGACATTATACCTACAGAAATGAACTGTGGCGATTTGGTAATTAATGTGTTCAACTGTACATGAAATAAAATGTGTTGCACAAGGGACTAGGATTTTGCCTGAACTATATGGTCTCCTTCTCAGATGTGCACATTGATCTTTACAAATTTATCATAAGCTTAAAACCACAAAGGTATTTCACCGTAGACCCACAAAAGACTAAAATTGATGTCCGACGTGTGAACTGATCAGTCAGTCAAAAACAACTTTATTTGGTTTATCACTACCATAAAGTACATTAAAAAAAAATTGTTAACACTCCTCAAGGTTTAAAAGCAACGTATTTTCAATAAACTTTTAAAAATGTTTACAGTTTCTGTAAAATACCCAAACTTGTTCCCGTCCCAAGCATTTGTTCTTTCAGTAGGAGGATGTCTGAAGTGTGAACTTATCACATTTTATGTCATAGACACAAAATATTCATGCACTGATGACTCTGGATTCATGTCATAATGATTTTAAACAGATGATAGAAGAGTTATAATTTGCCACATTTGAACAGCATTGAATTATTCGACAAAAAGGAGACTCATTGCTTTTTGTATTTGGAAAATCAATGCAATTCTAAGAAACAAAAGAAGAATTCTTGGAATTTATATTGTGCCTAACAGAACAAGCATTATAAATTAGCATTATATACTCTATGTACATTTGAAACAATTGTTGTTCCGGAAGCAGTCAAAGGGGGGAACGTGATCATAATGAACCATACAAATTATGATCAGGAGATGAGCAGAAAACATCAAAAACAACAATACTTTAAAAACACTAACAACCATCCCTTGTAATGATGTCACTCGGATATTTAACAACCAGATGTCTCAATAGAAAGAGATAAGTCTCTATTTAAAAAAACAACTAATAAATAACATATCCACGTTTCCCTTGCATCTATATATTTTGTCCAAAACGCACAAGTGAGCGTTGTTTCCACCTGATGTCACATCATCTCAGGGGCTGGATCAATAAATGTTGAAGTCTATCAAAGGATGTGGAAAGGTCCAGTTGGGTGATCAACACAGTGCCTACTCTATCCATGATAATTCAGATATAATGTATGGCAGGGATGACTCTTGAAATAAAGATAAAAGGCCTGACTTCCTTCTAAGTAGGCCACAATATCATTTGTAAGTAGGCCTCAACTCCATTTTCTGTATTTTTGCAAAATCATCAACATTCCCATGTTCGACACAAATGGTTCATTTTTCTATGAACCATGAACGTGTTAAGTCACTTAGATATAGACATAAACAGAACACGTGACACAACACTAGTCTTGTACAAGTGCCTTGTTATCTCAATTTTAAGGTCAAACCAAGAACAATAGCCAAACAGTGTAGTCTGATTTGTATTTTCACCTTATATTTATAAAAGAATGTCTTAATCTAGCATCTTGATGTTTACTGATTATATCAAACATTTTAAAGGTGACATTGCAAATTCCATTTCAGATAAGACACAGTATATATTAGGAATGCCACTTGACCACCTGTTGGTAGAGATCCTTTTCCAAAATTATCATGAGCAAGATACTGCCAGGTCAGAAACGATTCAGCGAGCCAGGGATACTTTCGCCCTATCATACTTTCTACTGAAAGCTGATTTTGATCATGAACCCGGGAGGAGTTGATGCTGATGCTGAATGTATGTTTGCCCTCCAGAGGGAACACAGATTCCCTGACTCCTGATAATTGCACCGTTTTGCTGTGAATAAGGTATTCAGTGCACTCATCCTGCCTAAGAAAAACTAACTGCAAGTTATTCTACCTTCCATGCTCTCCTAGGATAGTGCATAGAAGTAGGTTTTAGGGTGTTAGGATTTTTTTTTTTTTTTAATCATGTTAGAAATGTACATTTTTCTCATTGTTTACAACATGCGTTAGATCTGTGTGTTTTTAATCATATTCTGTTGGTTATTTTCGATGTGTTGAACAAGAGGGTTCACCTGTTGAAGTAAACAGGCTTCTTAGTTAAAGTGTCTCTTTCTTAGTGATTCTTGTGTGTCTATGATTGAAGAGAATGAAACAGATTTGTTTCTGATTACCACTGTGTTCTTGAGACCATTGGTAACTTAAAAGCATTGTCTGCACTTCAACTATGTATTTGGTGGAGACGAAGTGGGGGGCTAGAAAAAAATGTCTTTCACATTCAGCCTTGGTGCATTGAACTAAATTCAATTGCGTCACCCAGGGTGGGAAGGCAAACTTGGAGAGCTAAGCCAGAGACTAATGTATGCAACGTTAACAACTGAACGTACTGAGCCTGGATGTTTTAGGACCCCCTTGAGTAGTTTCTTTTTGATATATATGCACATGTGAACCATCATTAGTTCATTACGAAGACATCAGAAAATAATGATTTCAGCTCATACTATGGAAAAGGAGGCACATATTACCATAGTTTTGTCAAGTTTGACTGTTAAATGGTTTTTCCCCATTCTAGTTTTATAATTCTTTGATTCCATTTCATTTGAATACGTTCATATGGGGCTCTACTCCGATAGGTGTCAATTACAGGGAAGCAGTTACTCACCGTCTCAAATATCGTGGTGTTCCTGATGAGGGGGGCAGTTACAAACATACAGTATTGACTATGTGTCTCCTTTAGGGATGGTGCCACCTGAAAAGGAATGTAACACTTTGGGAAGCATATTTGCATGCATTTACACCAGCATGCTTAGGACACCTTCATTGGCATTCCTCCCTGTAGGTTCTGAAGCCACTAGAGAATGAGCAAGGGGTGGAACCAGCATTGGACTTTGGGATTAAGTTAATGGGGAACTTTAAAACAGTTTTCAATATTATTCTAAGAAACATTAAAGTAGAGGTATTGGTTCTGTCCTCATGCCAGTGACTAGAAGCATTTTTATTCTTGATCATTACCCCAAAATACAAAAAAGAATCGTGGAAGTATACACCTCCTGGGCCTGACTGGCTACCGGGCAGTTGTGTGTCCTGCCGAGCAGGGGGAGGATTTCTCTGTGGTGTGGGCTTATTTCGTTGACGGGGACGTGCGTGCGCTTTGAAATAAAAAAAGCAAAACGAATTTAGTGTTGCACACATATGTCACCATCAACGAAATCATCCCCCTGCTTGGCAGGACACACAACTGCCCGGTAGCCAGTCCGGCCCTGTACATCTCTGTGGGCTGACATACCCTAGGGTTGCACGCCGTTAAGCCTAATTTAATACCTAAAAGTGATGTTGAGGGTCCATTAAAGAGAAATGTTCAGTGGGGAACAGGAAGAAATAGTAGAGATGGACTGGATCTCCTGCCGCTCAGGAATGTGTTAGGAGTGGTTATATTTTAAAAGACCGTAAAAAATGTAAAACACCAGAAAGGTATAAGTATGCTGATATCCTCTCTCCATGTTATTTTCAAGATTCTGACGGTAAGCAAGCAAAGAGAGGGAAAGGAGGAGTATTGTAGAAGAGGTGACACATGATGGGATGCTGAAGTCGAAGTGATCACGGAGGAGAAAGAGTTGGACTCTAAGACACCCATTAAGAAGAAGAAAGTAACAAGACATTCTATGGATTATCCTGCAAAGCAGGATTTTGGTGGCAGTGCTCCTAGACATCACAGCAGACACTATGACAGTATATCAAATAAAATGTGTGACTGTATCGCCTCAAATGATGTAGCATGTTTTTGCTAATTAGGACACTGATCAGTATTGCAATCATTAAGAAATCTCTCCCACTAACAATCACATACCGGTTGGTTGCAGATACAACCAAGAAAGTTTTAGGTAGAGGAGGTTCTTAAATCTGGTTCATAAGATTTCCTATTGCAAATTTATGACACCACCAACCAGTTGTTAGTAATACATTTTCCATATGTTGATGTACAGGTGTCTACACTGCCTTGTGTAGAAGAAATAGTTTCAATGAATGATGTCAGTATGTTCATATATACAGTGCAATTTGGTCAGGGGATACGCTATGGCAGACTGCTGATATGCAGCTGGATGCTTATTGAATCAAAACACTGTTATATTGATGAATACAATATATAAAGATTTGGAAAGAGGGACATTAAACATGCAATTTATTTCATTTGTAATTAACACCGAGAAACTAACGGCTAAAGTCCTAATTTTGGTTGCAGTTTGTACTGCAGGGAAGATGGCTAGGAGATTAAAAGCATTGCATCTGCTTCACAGTGGTTTTTAATGGATTCTTTCAGCCCCACCAGAGCAGTAGTGGCATGGAGAAACACTGGAATATTAAAGGGGTAGAGTATTCGTCCGTTGCAACTCCCCTCAACATCACTAAAAATAAAAACAGGAGAGTACTGATGTGGCTGGAGTGCGTTTTCTGCACTGTTAGAAGGCTGAAAAGTTGCTTTTGTTCAATAAGGACACGAGAGTATCATGCCCATCATTTAACAGGCACATTTTTAAAAGTATGGTGGCAGGGTAAGAACCAACCTCTGCTGAAAATATTAGTGAAATAGTAGCCCGGGGGTACATGAGCTTTCTGTGTAATTAATGGAAACTTTATGTACTGCTGTTTGGTACTAAATTAACATACAATAATTAGCTTAGTGCTATACTGTGACACACCTGTTGACAACCACTGCTGAGATATTTAAGCAGATGACTTTATCTGCTGAATTGCACTTCACATAGAGCACAGTACCCGACATGGGGCATAACCTCTGTGGCAAACACTGACTGCAGGTTCAGTAGTGTGATGACTCATAGGATGAGCCACCTTAGAGCCAAGTAAGCATTTAGGAATGTGGGAGGTAGGACTACAGGAGTACTGTTTCACATACTCTTACAGTCCTGTGTTAATCAGCCTCCAGAGTCCAACTCTCTATTAATAAAAGTGCAAAGAAGGAGTAGACACGTTAACTAACAAGCCTGTTTACTTCAACAGGTGAACCCTCATGCTCATCACATCAAAAATAGGCACACAGAATATGACTAACAACACACAGAACTAATGCACGTTGTAAACAACGAGAATGACATGAACATTTCTAACATGGTTAAAAATGTATTTAATTGTATATATATATGAGCTGAATATTCCAGTTGCATTCTCATTTCTTATGTTTTGGGGTCAATTAACAAAGACAGATAAGAGTACACGAAGTAGTTTCACCAGTGTAATATTTTAAGAACTGATATATTTCTTTGTGAATCGAATCCCCCACCGCCTGAATACATCATATAGAATGAAATTGTAAAAGTGCTAATCAAGATTGATTATTCTATTACATAACTTCATCACATTGAATAATTAACTCTATTCTGATGAAAACAATATCTGTGAATAACTATACAGAAACAGCGATTTAAAATTAAGCTTTGTCTTCATGCATTATAACATTCTCGACTGAAAGTGTAAGAAACAGTGTGCACGTTTTATATATTTCCGAACTATTTGAGTACTACTTGTTTGCAAACAGATTTTTTATGTTTTACCAGATTGCGTATTGTTTCTTTTATCCCCAAAAAAGGTCATAGTAACATTTAGTTAGATTACTACTTTTAAGTTTAATACATTTCACAATCACATTACCTAAAATAGTTTTAAAGTTTAAAGTGTTTTTGTCCCACAGGAAAATCTAGCTGATTCATTGAACAAGTCGTATAATTAAGTACGAATCTAAAATAATTACAACTATCCAAGGAAAATAAAACAATATCCGACATTGAACTTGAAAAGTATTTATTTAGACAATTCATTCAACAGCGTTTGAGGTAAATCTATTCATAGAAGAATGAGCCTGATGGATCCATTTATGTTAATATTTTCTACAGGAAGGATGCCGTTTTTCATCAATGTGTCAGTTTGTCAGCCACAATGAAGCACCTTCCCCAACCTTAGTTTTTCCCCTGATTATAACTGTATACAGATCTGTCAATGGACCTGTTTTCGTAATTGGTGAATAGCGAGCAGCTACATTTTCTAATCCCTAGCTAATTAACAGCTACAGGATTATTTTTCAATGAAGAGCGCCTCTGAGAATTGTATGATGTAGACTTCATTTGAACTTTCTATTGATATATTTTTTTCTCAATGACCGAGGACTAACCGACCATTAATTTTTGTAGTGTATTGTGTTCCTGTTCTCTGTCAAATGATGGGGTTATTATAACACGCGCTGCATTTATAATCCAGAATTATGTTACAGTATGATACACACTAATATGAGATTAATCTAAATGATAATATACTGCATGAAGGGGTGGTATCACGTCTTGCAACAATTAATGACTTTTTTGTTAGACCTCTTTAGAGGTCTTATGTTTTCTAAGCCACCGTAAACAATTTAAAAAGTGGTGCATACAGAAACATATGAATAATAAAGTCTCAGAACAGACATTTAACCAAATACAAAACTATATCAGGTAATAAATACACTGAGTTCATACAAAAAGAATAACATGATCAAGTATATTAAAAGATAGGCCGCCTTGCATTCGAACAATTGATACTTTAAATCCCCATAAAGGCTCATCATAATAATTAAATATAAATAGATGACAGTCACAACATAAGAGAACATTTCCTAAAATACAAAGTTCAAGGGTCCCCTCTTCCTCAGAAGTTTCTCATGCTTTGAGCCCCCTTTCTTCGTGCAACAGGATCGAAATAATAAGGAACTCCAACTTTATTCAGTATAAGGCTATAAGCATTGATCTGGTCTTTAGCTATACACAAGCAAGCAACCGGAATTAAAACATATGCTCTTTGAATAAATGAGGTCAGTATGTTTTACATATGCATCTACTATAAAACAATGTACATTGAATACAATATAGAGAAAATGTTAGCTAATAGTCTGCTTATGTTAGGCAAGAAATTATTATGTTTCTGTCAGTTGACAAACATATGCATATCATAGATATTTGGTATTCAAGTTGTGGGCAAATTGAATCCTGTCTTTTACCCAACCTAAATCATAGCTCTATGATATCCGCAAAGGATGTATCTCATTACGTCGCATACCAATACAACGCGTGCCATTACAACGCAGGTATTACTACTCGATGTAATGACAACGACACGCCATTACATCGCATACTTTTACCACAGCTATGCTTTTGCCACGCATGCCATTACAATGCAAAGCGGTACGAAAGGGGGTACTGCTTTGGCCGCCATAAATGTGGCAGGGTATGCTCAGACGTGAGTCCCTTGCTCAATTTGCCACTGGATTCAAGCAAGCCGGGCTGAAGACGGCTGGAATGCCAGAAACCGGTCCTCGGAAGCTTGTTTCCGGTCCAGGGAAGGCATGGCTTGGCAGTTCGGGCTGGACTGTTCCCATGAGGTACAGGGTTAGACTGATTTGCATATAGCAATGTCTGAACTGGGGTGGCAGAGTGGGCTAAATAACGGTGATGGATCAAACCCAGATCTTTTGACTGGGTGTGAGTGTTTGATTGGTTCAGGTGCTCCGTCCATCACCACCCCCTTTTGTACCATTACAACGCAAAGGCATGCGTGGTAAAGCTATAGTTGTGGTAAAAGTTTGCAAAGGAAGTGACTCTACTCTACCCTACCCTACACAATAATATAGTACCCCTACATAACCTTTTCCGCCCCAGTCCTCTCCCTATAATAACACTACACTACCATACACGACCCCCAACACTACCCTAAAAAGCTACACTACACACATACACTACAACACTACCCTAAACCCTAATGCACTACACTACTCAAACACTACAACACTACCCTAAACCCTAAAACACTCCACTAAACAACCTGTACAACATTACCCAAAACCCTAAAACACTACAATACCATAAACACTAAACACTACACAACACAAACACTACTATACTATACTAAAACCAAAAACACTACACTACCCTAAATCCTAAAACACTACACTACACAAACACTACACCACTACCCTAAACCCGAAAACACTACACTACACAAACACTGCTACACTACCCTAAACCCTAAAACACTACACAAACATTACTACACTACCCTAAACCCTAAAACACTACACAAACACTACTATACTACACTAAACAATAAAACACTACAATACCCTAAACCCTAGTTCACTAAACAATAAAAGCACTACAACACTACCCTAAACCCTAAAACACTACACTACACAAACACTACTATACTACCCTAAACCCTAAAACACTACACTACACAAACTTTTCAACACTACCCAACACAAATATACAACACAACCCTAAACCATAAAACACTACACTACAGAAACACTACTACACTACCCTAAACCCTAAAACACTACACAAACATTACTAAACTACCCTAAACCCTAAAACACTACACAAACACTACAATGCTACACTAAACTCTAAAAGACTACACTACCCTAAACCCTAAAACACTGCACTGCACAAACACTACAACACTACCCTAAAACCTAAAAACGACACTACACAAACATTACTACACTACCCTAGACCCTAAAACACTACACTACACAAACACTACTACACTATCCTAAACCCTAAAACACCACACTACTCTAAACCCTAAAACACTACACTACACAAACACTACTATACTACCCTAAACCCTAAAACCCTACACTACACAAACATTTCAACACTACCCAACACAAATATACAGCACAACCTTAAACCCTAAATAATGGAGGTGTTCCTACATATGGAAAGAATATATTGTTAAAGATAAATAGCAATAGTGATTACAAAATGGGACAGCCCTGACACGTGCTCAAAATGATCTCTATAAAGTCTGAAGGCTTTTCCATTACCACAATTTGGGCTATTAGTTTCAGATATGACCCCTTAATTTGTTTAGTTGAGTAGTCTTATCACTGGATCCCATCTTGGTCACAAGACACAATCAAATGCCTTTTCTGCACCAAGTACAACATACCAACCTGCTCCAACATAACGTTAGCCGCATAGATAAAAAATAACATTATTTATGTAAGCAGTGGCATTGCATCTGGATTAAAAATTAAAACCATGCTGTTATTGGCTAACTAAGGGGCTGATTATGATGGGGACGGTCCTGAGTCCGTCCGCCACAATAGAGTAGGAGGGACCGTCCGCAGGGGCAGCGGCGGTCCCTCCATGTAGATTAGGATGTGACCGCCAGGGTGGCGGTCACATCCTCTATTTTTAATTGTATTGCTTCAAGCTGCACCCGCCGCAATGTTAAAAATGCATGCACAGCATTTGCGTGCACAAAGCGGCAGGCACCGCGCGGTGCCTGCTGCTTTGTTCACGCAAATGCAGGGGGGTACCATAGGTACCCCCCATGTGCACCCCCCAAACCCTCTTCACCCAGGGGGCCCGCGACGGGCCCCCAAGTGAAGGTCCGTATGCTTTTCCACGGCGGAAAAGCCGCCGTGGAAAAGCATACTTTCAACTCCATCCTAATATGGCTGGCGGTGTCTGATAGATACCGCCAGCCATGTTAATGCTTTCCCGCCGCGGTCGGAAGGCGACCGCGGCGGAAAAGCAGCGGACAGATTCAAAGACCCACCAGCCATCCTAATTTGGCGTGGGTCTTTAAAGCATCCGTGACGGTTTTCACGCATCCTCCGGGCCGGCGGTGGCTTCCGCCGGCCCGGAGGATGCGGGAAATCCGCGATCCTAATGAGCCCCTAAATACCACATAGCTCCTCTATAGAAGCAAACTCAGAACCCCCTGTAGTTACATTTGATTATTATCAGATTAATCAATTACAAAACAATGTAGACGACAATGCAATGTAATTCTTTTGAAACATCACTTTATTTGGAGTTCATTTATGATAAATGATAACCATGATTGGAGTATTCACAAAAATCAGTAGCCAACACATTTCATCCCATAAAAATTTCACAGAGGTAAAATAAATTCATACAACACATATTAATTATATACAAGCTGAATCAGTATTTACACTTTATTTAAATACACATTTGCTAAAATGCAATAATATTATCGCTCTCCACAGTCTATATCTCTACTGCTGAAAATCACCTACAAATTTTCATGAACGTACACTCATGAAGATGCCTAATGGTTACTGCACAACTAAATCATATTGCCAAACGATATTCTTTGAAAATACAGATTACAAATGAGCATTAAAGCTCACAAACATGCCAAACATATCTAACATTTGTGCATGCATATAAACAGTTTGCTGCACTTTAAAAGCAGCAGCAGAATTTTTGAAACAAGTTTAAAACAAGTTTCCCTGAGTGTCGGAAAATTTGAAGATTGTAACATTGCATTTATTATTTTCCAAGTGCAATAAAATATAAAAAGGTTGGGTACAGTCAACATCAATGTAAATATGATGGACTAATAACTAAAATTCAAACACAGCAGGACATAAGTGGTAAGAAAAGTGGAAAAGCTAGCAACACTGTACTGTGGCCAGTGAAGATGTATTATGAAGAAGCCAATAGGCAACTTAATGATAGAACATACTATAAAAGGAGCACATAGGAAGCGATGCATGAAACAAGAATTACATTTACTAAGTCACTGACTAATTGGGGAGACCAAGGCTTAGTAAATTAAGAAGAAAATGATTTCCTAAAGAAAGTTTATCCCAAGACAACAACATTCTATCTGTAAAACCACCTAATCGGCTGATTATTTCTGCATTAGATTGAATGTTTGAGAATTCATCCTGCTATGGAGATTATTTTCTGCAAGATTATGTCAGTGCCTTACCAGCAGATATAGGAGACACTGGGGAGGTCTTGGAAATAATTTACAATGTTACATGGGAACTTAATTTGCTATTAATGACTCTTGGTGTTAACATCTCTTTATACCAGTATAAGGATGATGTAAGGTCCATTAAACAGTTTTAGAGGCAAGCTCATTGAATTTGTTGAAACATATACAAATGCTGGTACATATGGTAAATTCGTGCCTGACTAAAAATGTATTTATATTTATTAGAGATATTTTTCAACCAATCACCAGAACCATGATGGGCAACTGTTTCACCCCCTGCTATTCAAATCTTTATATAGGCTTGAGGGAGGTGCTTCATCAGAGGCTCAAAAAAGAATGTACCGTTAATTTGATCTTATGGTTGTGCTCTATTGATGACTTGTTTGATATTTAGCTTCGGACAGAAGAGAGTGCAATAACTTTTGTTAATGGATTACATAAACAGGATTTAATTATAACTGTTGCTAGTCATTTCAGCAAAAGCGGTGTAAGCTTGTTAGGCCTTTCAATTTATGTGAAAAATGATAGTCGACATAGCAAAATATTTAGAAAATCCACTGCGGAAAATACTGCCCTATGCGTCAATAGCTATCATCCGATGAGTCTAACAATGAGTATTCCTTATGGGCAGAACTTAAGAATAAAAAGAAATTGTAATGAACCTGACGAAGCTCAGCAAGCACAGCAAGATTTGGAGGTTAGATTTAAAGAAATAGGTTATTGAAAATCTACTCTGTGAGCACACAAAAAGGCACACTCAGTAAAAGGAGAAGAATGGATTTTGGGCAGCAGGAAGAAGAAAATGAAGGGTGGACCCTAACAAAACGAAATGCTTTAATGATTACAGTATGGAATGGCACAAAATCAGTAGCAATGTGATGTGGCATTGGTATTTAGTGAGCAGTGACACTATTTTAGGAGAATAAATCCCTAGAAGAATACTGATTACTTATAAAAGGGGTAAGTCAATGAGAGAAACCTTAGTAAATACTAACCCTGATACAGTAGTCAGCCAAAATTGTCTATCGAAGAGCAAGGGTTTTAGGAAATGCTTCAAAAGTATGGCATGTCAATATGACATAAATAAAACAGAATGTACTACCTCTTTGTAAAAGAGTTCTAAAAAAGTCAGTGGGGCTTTCAGCTGCAGGAGTGAAAATGGGGTTTATGTACTCACCTGTCCATGCCCCTTGAAGTATGTAGGGAGTAATGTGCATCAGGTACATAAACAGAATTTACAGCACATCTGGGTGATAAAAAATGTTGCTAAACATACCCGGTGGGCCAGCATTCTAATAAAGTACATAAAGGAGTTGTGACACTGCTGAAATATTTTGTCATTGACAATTTATCCCAATGCCTGAAAGGCGGAAATAGAGAAAAGAGGCTACGTCACCTGGAGTCATGGTATTTTCTTGAATAGATAGTAAGAGTGCTTGGAGACCTCAGAATGGAAGAAGATCTGTACACATTCTTATAAACCCCTTTCCTTCAAGATTTTTGTAAAGAAACAACATCTTTAATATATACTCATACTAAGATGATTATATTTTGATACAGATTAAAGTTGTTTAATTTTAGTTTATGTGTATGATGTATAGAATATATGTTTTAATAGGGGACAGTGAAAAAGTCCCTTCCCAAACTTGGGAGATAATATGGAATGTTACATGCTTGAAACTTTCCTCCACTCGGGTACAACAATTTGTTTGAACAAATTTGCTGCTGCTTTTAGAGTGCATCAGACTGTTTATATGCATGCACAAGCATTATATATGTTTTGGTTGTTTGTGAGCTTTAATGCACATTTAGAAAACAAATATTCAAAGAGCATCATTTGGCAATTTGACTGAGTTACGCACTAACCACTAGGGCATCTTCATGAGTGCACGTTCATTAAATTCTGTGGCGTGCGATAATTTTATTACAATGCAGTTACAATTCTCACCATTTTGAATTAGGCATTATATAGATTGAATGAATTGTCTGTATAGAGATATAATCTTTGCATTTGAATTGTGTAAAACCATTTATTTTCACTTTTATGCCTATTATGTTTTGAAGAGTCATGTGAATTTAAATTTATTGTGAGCAAGACGGATGTAAGCTACCAAAATGCATTAAGCAACTTCTCTCGATGACAAAAGAGTTGGACTTCAGCTTATGAGTGTTGGGACCCATTTCTTTTGAAGGGTTGTGGCATAACATATATATAAAAAGTGGGCGGGAGAAAACGCACAACTTTTTTATATGTGATTTTCAAAGTGTTCAGTTTGTGGTGTGCAACACGGGGCACCACTTTCTGATCCAGGAGTGTAGTGATCAATATAGAAACAGTGTACCCTGATAGGGTCCGTCACCCATGGCACATTAAATCCTCATGTATCCGGGGTTGATTAGTTTGTTTAAGGTTGAACATAAATTACTTACACGATATTCTTAAGTTGCAACTTCCTGACAAAGTTGACTTGAAGACATCTCCTAAATATCCCCTGACAAAGGGCGTGCTGGCCTAAATGCAGATGGAGGGATGACAAAAATGTGCCTAAACAGTGTTATGGATGCACATGATTGCTGATACCAAGCAATGAATGAAAATTGGATTCAATATGATAACTAACAATTAAACGTCGAAAATCTGACGAAGAATATTGTGTATGTCATTTATAATAAACACCGGATCCACAGGGATTTAGTGTGCCAACCGGGACGGACCCTATCAGGGTACGCTGTTTCTATATAACATATATATATATATATATATACACAGAAACACACACACATTTACATATATACATATAAATGTATGTATATATATATATATATATATATTACCTACTGGCGGTCGCCAGTAGGTATATATAGTTAGGATTTTTTCTCTATGGGTTTTTTGAAAATTCTATGTCTAATAACTTTGGCGTTTGTGGACGGAATTGGCTGAAATTTTCAGGAAAATGGCACATTTTGTTTCTAAGCAGCCCCTGAAAATTGGGGGGGGTTTCGTCCAGGGGGGGTCGAGAAAAAAGGGGGGTCCCAAAACGTGTTTTTAACATTGAGTTTTCCATAGGGCGGTTGGCCTCACTTTTAGCCCGAACGGCTGAATGGATTTGCACGAAACTTGGCAAAATTGTAGGGACTGGTAGCCCGATGTGCCTTTTGTAGGTCTCAATATATGTGCTCCAGTGGATTTTGAGAAATTAACGTTTAAAAAAAGATATATATCTGTAACAGCGGACTGGGCAGCGGCCCAGGACGCGTACTTTTCGCGCAACGGAGCTTTGTGAAGCGAAGCTGATTGGTTCTCCGGCGTCTGTCAACATTCCAAACAGTCCGTAGCGGCCGCCATCTTGTCTCTCGGTAGGATCGAGAGACAAGAGGAGGTCAAAACAAAGGGGGAAATAACTATAAGGGGGCATAGTAGATCCTCGCTGACCCCCTAGGTTTGATGTGGAGGTTTTAAAAGGGCCCCGCGGGGCAAAAAAAAATAATAATAATAATAATCGAACGGCTGAATGGATTTGCACGAAACTTGGCAAAATTGTAGGGACTGGTAGCCCGATGTGCCTTTGCTAGGTCTCAATATATGTGCTTCAGTGGATTTTGAGAAATTAACGTTCAAAAAAAGATTTATATCTGTAACAGCGCACCGCTTCGCGTACTTTTCGCGTTACGGAGCTTTGCGAAGCGAAGCTGATTGGCTCTCCGGTGTCTGTAAACATTCCAAACAGTACGTAGCGGCCGCCATCTTGTCTCTCGGTAGGATCGAGAGACAAGAGGAGGCCAAAGCGAAGGGGCAAATGACCATAAGGGGGCATAGTAGATCCTCGCTGACCCCCTAGGTTTGATGTGGAGGTTTTAAAAGGGCCCCGTGGGGCAAAAAAAAAAATAATAATAATAATCGAACGGCTGATGACCATAAGGGGGCATAGTAGATCCTCGCTGACCCCCTAGGTTTGATGTGGAGGTTTTAAAAGGGCCCCGCGGGGCAAAAAAAAATAATAATAATAATAATCGAACGGCTGAATGGATTTGCACGAAACTTGGTAAAATATTAGGGACTGGTAGCCCGATGTGCCTTTGCTATGTCTCAATATATGTGCTTCAGTGCATTTTGAGAAATTAACGTTCAAAAACAAGATATATATCTGTAACAGCGCTCCGCTTCGCGGAGATAAAATTATATGTGTATTACCTAGCTGTTGCTAACACCAGTTAGCGACGGCTAGTAGGAGATAGCGACCATCTTGGGTCCCACTTTGCATGTGAGTGATATTTATCACTAATGACATGCAAAGTGGGCATGCCAAGATGTTAGCGACTGGAAACAGTCGCTAACATCGCTATCTCCTATTATCAACTTTTGGAAATATTCGAGATAAGCGCGAATATCTCCAAAAAGTAACAGCTGCCCTGAGCAGTTCTTAGCCATGTTATCCAATGGGAGGTGGATAACATGGCTAAGAGCATTAGCTCGGTAATGCATGAATATCGCGGAGTTTTCAGCGACATTAATGCATTGCGCTCGTTTTTTATCGTATTTGCGATAAACCTTGATAATAGCAAGGTTTATCTGCGATAATTTCTGACGGTAAAAAAATCTTTGCAATGCATCGTTAGGGATAAATATCGCTTAACTTTGGTAATATGCCCCAACGTCTGTTAACGTTCGATTCGAAGGAAATCAGGAATTGTTGAAAAACATTGTGTGCGCCATCTTGTCTTTTTTCAAATGCCACACTTTTGTCGTGCACGGCAGCCATTTTAGATGCCTTGACCAGATCCACTCTGTGAACGCTGTCGATCCTTACCATGGCTCCCCACCCTCGCAAGCATCTCCCCCAGGCAGTGGTCACCCCCGCTCTCTGTTTTATGCATGGGTAATAAACCTCCCCCCATCTGCGCTGTTCTTCCCTGAGAATCACACCCTGTGCCCGCCCGACACCTCCCTTTCGCCCTATTCACTACCGCACCCTCTGACACTCCTTTTCCTCTGTGTCCGATTGTCCAGGCCGGTCCTAGGCTATCAGCTAGCCCTGCAGATGTAGTTTATGGCCACAGCTGTAAAGAATCACCCGTCTTCAAAGGAGTTATAGTAGATCAAGGCCCACACTCGATGAGATCCGTCACAGCAGAAGCGTTGCTATTATCTGAAAACCATCCTGTATTGTGATTGGGGAGGGGACCGAGCGTGAAGCGGAAGATTCCAGGGATGAGTCTTTGTACATCAAAGTTTTTACAATTATGTGTCACATTAAAAATATATAGCACTCCGACAAAGTAGTAAGATTATAAAACTTTAATAATTTATAAATATATACAAGAAAACAAAAATAGTAATAACATATAAACATTTTTAGAGAAAAACAACGAAGTAGCGGTCGGCTGTGCGAATAGTCCCAACGCAGCACAACGTCCAGATTTCCGGCGTGGGGCGTCGCGGGGGGTGGGTGATCAGTAGCAAACTGTTGTGCGAATAGTTCCAAGGCAGCAGAACGCGCCGAAATCTAGATGACACAAAAGTGATGTCTAGTAAGTTGCCACCCAGCAAATAACGGCGTGGGGCGTCGCGGGGGGTGGGTCATCAGTAGCAAACTGTTGTGCGAATAGTTCCAAGGCAGCAGAACGATGGCACCAAGGTGATGTCCAGTAAGTTGCCGCACTGGTTTTGGTATCCTACAATGCTGCTCCGAATAACGGCGTGGGGCGCCCCGGGGGAGGCGGCGTGAACGGGCCTCTCCAGGTGGAGTGTCATCTGTTGTAGTGGGGCGCCCCTTTACCGTTTCAGTTGCCATTCCGTCCGCTTTTGGTCCACTGTGTCAAAATCCGCCATTCAGCTGAGTTGCGCCCACTCTTGCGGTGCAGCGATAGGCGGCTGCCACAGGACTCTCAAAATGGCGGCAGGCTGTTTCCTTTTTGGGCCTGGTCCACTGAAATGGCCCTGGGACACCTTGGAAATCGGACGCTTGTCTGCTAGGTCTTGGACCCCATTCTCGAAAGCGTCCCCTCCGCCTTGAGAATTCATCAAAAGTTTTGGGGGCCCCGACTCCTGCAGGCTTCTGGTGGGGAGCGGCTGCCATGATTGCTCGCGGAATGACCACGACGGAGCTACGAGATGGTGGTGCTCTCATGGTGACGCCAGCTTCAGTCTGAAACATCCAGAAACAAGGTGGGGCTTTCATCGTTTGGGGGGAAAAAAAAGTTTTCATCCAATGAAAAGTGTTGTTTTTAGGTCATATGATCAAGCCTTCCATCATTAGGAAACCAAAAGTAAAATGAACCAATGAAAAGTTTTATAAAGAAGTCACATGACCTGTTATGCGGCATAGGGTATAAAATGTGGAGAAAATACGTTGGCACGTGAGGCGGTGTCAGTAGCGGACCGATGTGCGAATAGGCCGAAGGCAACACAACGCGCCAAGATCCGGATGGCATCGAGGTGGTGTCATAGTTGAGAGTTCTGAGCAGCGGTTGTAACACTGTCTGAAGCTTATTTGCAGCTGCTGCAGCTTCACTACGCGCGAAGATCCGGATGGCACCGAGGTGGTGTGTAGGAAGTTGCCGCACTGGTGTGGCCATCCTACAATGCTGAAAGTCGGCGTGGGGCGCCCCGTTGGCCTGTGAGTTTGCGTCAGTAGCGGACCGATGTGCGAATAGGCCGAAGGCAGCACAACGCGCCAAGATCCGGATGGCACCGAGGTGGTGTCTAGTAAGTTGTCGCACTTCTGTGGCCATCCTACAATGTTGAAAGTCGGCGTGGGGCGCCCCGTTGGCCTGTGAGATGGTGTCAGTAGCGGACTGATGTGTGAATGGGGCTAAAGGCAGCGCAACAATATTTTCTACTATATTTCCGGTGTAGAAGAGACCACAAGGCGCTGAGATGCCAAGATCCGGATGGCACCGAGGTGGTGTCTTGCAAGTTGTGGTACTGGTGTGGCCATCCTACAATGCTGAAAGTCGGCGTGGGGCGCCCCGTTGGCCTGTGAGATGGCGTCAGTAGCGGACCGATGTGCGAATAGGCCGAAGGCAGCACAACAATATTTTCTGACTGACACCACAAGGCGCTGAGATGCCAAGATCCGGATGGCACCGAGGTGATGTCTAAGTTGCGGACTGGTGTGCGAATGGGGCCAAAGGCAGCGTAACAATATTTTTTGTATGGAAGATACCACTAGGCGTTGAGATGCCAAGATTCGGATGGCACTGAGGTGATGTCTAGCAAGTTGGTGTGGTCATCCTACAATGCTGAAACTCGGCGTGGGTCACCCCATTAGCCTGTGAGATGGCGTCAGTAGCGGACCGATGTGCGAATAGGCCGAAGGCAGCACAACGCGCCAAGATCCGGATGTCACCGTGGTGGTTTCATAGTTGAGAGGCACTTCATCTGCAGTGGGGCGCCGAGATCCGGATGGCACCGAGGTGATGTCTAGCAAGTTGCTGTACTTGTGTGGTCATCCTACAATGCTGAAACTCGGCGTGGGTCGCCCCATTAGCCTGTGAGATAGCAGTTCTTTGGATTTGCGAATAGGCCGAAGGCAGCACAACAATATTTTCTGACTGACACCACAAGGCGCTGAGATGCCAAGATCCGGATGGCACCGAGGTGATGTCTAAGTTGCGGACTGGTGTGCGAATGGGGCCAAAGGCAGCGTAACAATATTTTTTGTATGGAAGATACCACTAGGCGTTGAGATGCCAAGATTCGGATGGCACTGAGGTGATGTCTAGCAAGTTGGTGTGGTCATCCTACAATGCTGAAACTCGGCGTGGGTCACCCCATTAGCCTGTGAGATGGCGTCAGTAGCGGACCGATGTGCGAATAGGCCGAAGGCAGCACAACGCGCCAAGATCCGGATGTCACCGTGGTGGTTTCATAGTTGAGAGGCACTTCATCTGCAGTGGGGCGCCGAGATCCGGATGGCACCGAGGTGATGTCTAGCAAGTTGCTGTACTTGTGTGGTCATCCTACAATGCTGAAACTCGGCGTGGGTCGCCCCATTAGCCTGTGAGATAGCAGTTCTTTGGATTTGCGAATAGGCCGAAGGCAGCACAACAATATTTTCTGACTGACACCACAAGGCGCTGAGATGCCAAGATCCGGATGGCACCGAGGTGATGTCTAAGTTGCGGACTGGTGTGCGAATGGGGCCAAAGGCAGCGTAACAATATTTTTTGTATGGAAGATACCACTAGGCGTTGAGATGCCAAGATTCGGATGGTACTGAGGTGATGTCTAGCAAGTTGCTGTGGTCATCCTACAATGCTGAAACTCGGCGTGGGTCACCCCATTAGCCTGTGAGATGGCGTCAGTAGCGGACCGATGTGCGAATAGGCCGAAGGCAGCACAACGCGCCAAGATCCGGATGTCACCGTGGTGGTTTCATAGTTGAGAGGCACTTCATCTGCAGTGGGGCGCCGAGATCCGGATGGCACCGAGGTGATGTCTAGCAAGTTGCTGTACTTGTGTGGTCATCCTACAATGCTGAAACTCGGCGTGGGTCGCCCCATTAGCCTGTGAGATAGCAGTTCTTTGGATTTGGGCCTGGCTCGTCTGCTGTAGTGGGGCGCCCCTTTACCGTTTCAGTTGCCATTCAGCTGAGTTTCGGCTGCTCTTGATGCTACAGCGACAGGCGGCTGCAACAGGACTCTCAAAATGGCGGCCTGTTCTTTGGATTTGGGCCTGGTCCACTAAAATGGCCCTGGGACACCTTAGAACTCGGACGCTCGATTTTTTTTTCCTTTCCTGTACATGCAAAAAAAGGTAAATGCCCGGTACGTTACACGCTTCATCTGCCACGATGAACTCTCTAGAGGAACCGAAAAAAAATATAGTTGTGGTAACTATACCATGCATCGTCATATGGAGAGGTGGCAACAATTAATTATAGTGCTGCATAAAAGAGAGATTTGGAGGAGAACCCCTGACCTGCTAGTACATTCATCAAAGAAGTGGCACTGAGAGCTTCAGAGGCAAGGGAAACGGTCCCAAATATTTAGAAGAACTTTGGAAAGATTAAAATGACATGTTTAGATTGTGGCAAATTTATTTCATGTGGACATCTGAGTGTTACTCTAATAAATACAGCATATGAACATCATCATAGTCGATGGTTGGTAGAGACATTTTGACTATATCCTGGACCTGCCCGTCCTCGCCCAAAATGGCGCCAGAATAAATGGGACTCGTAACTCCTTGTTGTGTACTGGTTGCAGAACCTTGAAATCACGAGATACGTATGCAGTTTTGAAGCACATGGCGGGCGGGGACGAGAATTGATTGAATATTTCGACATCCCTATTGATATTAAGTTCTGATGTGTTATTGATTACTGTACTGTTGAAAGTTCGAATTAACGTCACCCATGGTACTTGCCCGCAAATGTATATCTAGATAATTTTATTGTAACTGGCCCTGTCGTATTTTAATTATAAAATGTACGTCCACCGATTCCGTAACTGTTAGACACCTTAGTTCTTGCAACCTAATGGCCCGCCCGTTACGTTCCTCTACAGTGTAAATGTCTATTCATCATATACGATTACAGTTTGCTCCGTGGCCGGCCCACGTGGTTATAGGCTCGTATTTGTATAATGAAATTTTCACAATAAAGGTTTTTAAAAGAAAACATGGTAGTAGTATATACATTGGTAAAGTTTTTAATAATAGTCACTGTTTTAGAATCATTAAAAGGCAAGTGAAATAAAGCAGACCAATTACATGAAGGGTAAAAGGTATAATACGAAGGAACGCAGTAAAGATAAATGGTCAAGGGCTGTTGTGTTTTCTATTCCTGCAACATAAAGTGATCGATAAGAATCTCATATTCAGGCGTATCGGCGACTAAGACAGCAGGTCGACCCTCTTTTGCTCAACGGCTCCGTCATGGGACGAAGAAACGCTCTTTTTCTCGAAAAAAGAATATATTTTACTTGCAGGACAGTTGTAAAATTTCCGGGAAAGTACATTAGCCTGGAACATTATAACATATATTTAAGAAAAAATAATGTTCGGAAGTAATGAAAAGCGTAATTTTTAGGTCATATGATCAAGCCTTTCATCATTACAATAAGAAAAGTAAAATGAACCAATGAAAAGTTTTATTAACAAGTCACATGACTTGTTATGCTTACGTTACGCGCTGCGCGCCCCGGATGACTTCCGGATGCGCTAACGCGGCGCGTCATATGACGCATTACGCGACAACGCAGGTACAGAATATAGTCAAAATGTCTCCACCAACCAGCGGTCGGAACACAACCCCTTTCAGCAGGCTAAATAGTTCTGTTAAATGACAACAGAAGGGACAGGCAACAAGAACCATCAGTCAAAGAGGGGAGGGCTAGTTCTTCTCTACCGGGTTACATTGGGGCGCTACCGGAACTGATCGAATTGGTAGTCTACAGTGTTTCTGGATGTTTCAGACTGAAGCTGGGGTTAGCATGAGAGCAGCACCATTTCGTAGCTCCGTCGTGGTCATTCCGCAACCAATCATGGCAGCCGTTCTTTATCGTTATTTTGGGCGGGGTGGGTGGCGGAGCCGAGCTGTTTTGCAGCCATCATTGTGTGGAGTTCAGTTCATCTCACTAGTTTTGTATTTGTCATGAGGGGTTGTTCCTAATGTTTCTATTTTTGCGAGGTCAAAAAGAGATCCCATTAGTGGCCTACTGATTTTGCTCGATTCTTTTTCTTTTTTTTTACACGATTTTTCGTTATCTGCAAAGACTAAACAGAGTATTGCGACTCTGTGTTTGTTTGTAAATAGAGAATGAACCAAAGAGAACTAATTCTAAAACAGTAAATACTTGGATAACAATGAATCAAATGGAGAGAGAAGCAGGCACGACGGATTACAATGGGGGCAAAGACCTGCGTTAACTACCTTTCACTATCTGCAAAGAGAGAGTACTCCTAATAGAAATGAGGGGGGGGGGCACCATTCAAAGCAGATCAGTGTGCATAAACACGAAAATGTTTTCACTTACCACGTACTTGACATTCGACAGCTTATGATATTTGCTATTAAAAAACCATTGAAATTCACTGAAAAAACCATAGGTTATAGACCATATATAGTTAGGAATTAGCATTTACAAAACCTTGAAAATTCACTGAAAAAACCATAGGTTATAGACCATATATAGTTAGGAATTAGCATTTAAAAAACCTTATTTTACTCACACAAAACCATTGAAATTCCATATATAGTTAGTTGCACTAACTATATATCGCGCACCTGCAATCCACTGCTGATGATGTCACATATTACATCATTCATGACATGGTCAGTGACATCACTGATGACATCACTGATGACATCTCAAATGACATCACTGATGACAACATCCAGTGACTGTATGTTTCTGTAAAGTTAAAATATGTCTTACATATTGAAGAATGAGTGGATGTATAAGTGTCTGGATGAAGGATTTAGTAGGTGCGTGACTGACTGTATGAGTGAGTGATTAAATGTGTCTCACTGAATGCATGGGTTAGTGACTAAACTGTCTTAATTTGTGCATCATTATGTCTGTTGTGATGTAAACTGCTGCATGTGTTGATCATTAGCTATACGAGAGGCTATATGTGTTATTGATTGGTTGCCCAAGTATTTGTATGGGAGATTGAGTTTGTGTGGGGGTGGCTGGGAGGTGTGTGACTCTGTGCATAGATGTGTGAGCAGTTGATTCACTAGGTGTATGAGTTCAAGAGTGCATGTGGAAACAGCTACATGGGCAGTTGACTGTGTGCATGAGTGTATTGATGAGTGAATGGATATCTCAATGCTACATGTCATAGTAAGTACATATGTAAAACACAGTACATGTGAGAGTTGGCATATATAAATAACTGTGCATGAGAGCCACTGAATGTGTGAGTGGTTGTATGGATCATTGTGAACTTGTATCAGGGATTGTATAAGAGAGTAAATATGTGTTAGTATATGTTTGAATAAGTAAGGTGTGTATAACTGTATAGTTGAAGAAATGGAGGTGAGATTGTTTCTTTGCATGACTGACTAGGTGTGTGAGTAACTCCATGGATGAGTGACAGTGTGTGAGTGTCTGTATACACTGAGTGCATCTAAGGTTATATTAGAGTCTGAAGAGGTTTATCGTATTAGCACAAGAATGATGTCAAATGAGATGTCATCAGTGATGTCATCAGTGATGTCATTTGAGATGTCATCAGTGATGTCATCAGTGATGTCACTGACCATGTCATGAATGATGTAATATGTGACATCATCAGCAGTGGATTGCAGGTGCGCGATATATAGTTAGTGCAACTAACTATATATGGAATTTCAATGGTTTTGTGTGAGTAAAATAAGGTTTTTTAAATGCTAATTCCTAACTATATATGGTCTATAACCTATGGTTTTTTCAGTGAATTTTCAAGGTTTTGTAAATGCTAATTCCTAACTATATATGGTCTATAACCTATGGTTTTTTCAGTGAATATATATATATATATATATATATATATATATCCAACGAAAGTTGCCTGCAATGAGGGAGGCCACAAAGGTAAAAATAATTTCCAGCAGCACAGCTGATCACCTCACTTCTTTGATCTGTCTCTGTCTCAGGAAATAGCTTTACTGCATTCATCAGAATATCGTTTTTGATAGAAGTATACACTGATACCACATTGATGGTTATCTGTAGTAAGTTTTGTTGTCACTCAATTTCTTATATTGTTCTCAAGAAATCACCAGAATCCTTGATGTATGATGGTAATGTTTTGACCATGATTGAGATATATTGATCAACATATTTAGATATGTTTTCAAAATGGACACACATCCAGATATAATTGGTCTACCTGTAGGATTGTACAATGTCTTTTGCATTTTCGGAAAGAAGTATATTGTGGAAATAGTTGGATTGGTGGTACTTAAGACCAGGCATTCATCATCATTTAATAAAGATGTTGATGTTTGCGACCATGATATTAATTGGGTTGTACTCCAAATATGTTTTAGATGTTAGTGTCCTTTAATTGCATATACAGCTCTTTTATGCAATCCTCTTTGTTTAATATCACATAGTTCTCACCCTTGTCTGCAGGTTTAAACACCAAACATTCTTTGGTTAACAAACTCTCTAATGCCTTTCTCTCTGCAATTGTGAGTTTTTTTCTGTTTCTTTTTAGATTTTTCCAAGTCTGAAGTTAATGCTTCACAAAAGACATTCGCTCTGCTGCCTAGAGGTGGAGTAGAGCCGAATTTGGATTTGGGTTTAAGAGAACTGTACTCAAGGTCATTGGTATCCACTTCCAGTTTTTCCAAAATTTGAGTCTCAGGTAAATCCTCCTCGTCCAGGTCATACATTAAGTCAAAGAATAGTTTGATATTGCTTATTTGTTCAATTGTAAGGAAATAATTCTCGTTCCACCTTATGTCCTGTACACATTTGGGTTAGTTGTTGGCAAAGTATTTGGAAAGTTTGACTTTGCTGATAAAATTGTAGGTATCAACCTTTGTTTACACAATATCGAAATGTTGCTGAGGATAAAAGGAGAGACCCTTATTGAGGAGTGTGACTTCATCTTTAGTGAGTTGGTGATTAGAGACATTTGCTACTAAATTCTCTAAAGTTGTTGTTTGTGTTACTTCTTTTGTCGGCTCCATAGAGGGTAAGTTTTCTTCCCATGCCGTTGTCTGCATTTTCCATGTTCATTTGAGTTTTTTCTTGGTTGGCGTTTGCCTGTATTGCATCTTTGGCCCCTTCCTTTTGAGGTTTGCATCAATTGCATTTCCTTCAGTACAATGGTCTTGGTTCTGCCCTCTAAAGTTCCTTCTTCTTCATTATAATCCATATTGGATTTACTTATCTCCTCAGGATTTGCTGGTGGCTTTAACTTTCAATCTGTTCATCTCTCATATATTTACTTTGTTTTCTAGCTTCGATTTCAGCTTCATGTTTCTCAAGTTTGGATTTCATCTTTTTTTTAAATTTCTTACATTCCTCACTTGCCGGGCATGATGATATATTTTCCTATATTTCTTCTATGGATTTGATCAATTTTTCTACAATCATCTTGGCTTATATGATCAATATCATCATACTATTTTTTAATCTGGCATATTGTTTTCACTCCACTCAATTACCATTTGTGGTTCAATGTCTGGATGATTAAGCATTGCAAATATATGAAGTCCCCAGGGCTCTCTGCCTATTTCAATATATTTGTCCAGGGTTATTATCTCCCAGCTGTCCTTGCATTAAATCTTCACGGCTTGAAGGAATAGTTGTTGAAAATTGGTTGTTTGTGTGTCAGTCCCTGTAATTGCAGTGGCTGTAACATTAGCCTCATAAGATGTGAATAATGTTTCCAATTTAAGAGCCAGTTTTGCAGCTCGTCCCTCCATAGTTATTGGCAAGTGCTGAATCAACCTCACCACAATTTTGATATACTCTTTGCTGTAATATGTTGTGTGCCTGGAAAGATAGGCCCACTTTCATCTCAGCACGGGCTACATCGATGCAATGCTGCATTCAAGTAAATAAACAGGTACATTCCTACAAGGGGAGACTTCTAATCAGGCATCCCCCAACTCCGTATGCTCAGTGCTAAACCTCTTAGGTCCTGTGCTGTTTCATAGAACATCTGAAGAAGGCTGGGACCAGCCTCTTTACCCACATATTTATCCTTCACTTGTCGGTCAACTTGTATCACAATGCTGCATCCACTTTCACTCCCAGCATTAATGTTCTAGAAAAGTGGAGGAATTGCAACTCCACAATTCCTGGAAGAGCCTCTTTGTCTGCAGATTTTGTCTTCATTTCTACTGGTCAGTTTGTGTTGCAATGCTGCATTCACTTTCACTCCCAGCATTTAAAGGTTTGGAGATGGGGAGGGAGTTCTTGGTCTTTGCTGGCTTCCACATCCCGGGTTTTCAAAATAATGTGTCTTTTGATGCCACTTTGCAGATACATGACGCAAAGCAGTGTCCTCATGGATGGCCGACTCGAATTAAGTTGAAATATTTTCTCACAATCTCAGCATCGGTGAACTTCAACTGCTCATTTAATCTTGGTCGTCTGTCAAACGTCGGCTTCTTTGATACAATGTACCGGCTGCTGCTTAACAATATGGGATACCAAGTGGTCAAAGTGATTACAGTGGAGCACTCAGCTGTTTCTGCTAGCGGTAGGGGTAGACCAGTTCCACTTGTTATTTTTAAGCAAAAGGTTCAAGAGAAAAACTGCTAACACACCAATCTTCCAGAAATTTGCACATTTGAATTCTGATATCTGGCAAAAACAGCACTATGTTCAACTCCAACAAGTTCTGTTCATGGTCAGGGAGTCCTTTTTCAGTTTCAGTTTGGATAAAAGTTCCCACAATGCCCATTAGGAGGCATTAGGAGGCCTTCTGGGATATAGTATCCAGTACCAGCCAATTAGAATGATGACCTATTGAGTATTGCTGCCCTGGACACTAAACACACTTCAGTGTGGGGGTACCAAAATAGAGACACACTCACATATACGTAACTGCCTGACACTATATGACAGCAATTGCCAAGATGTATGTACTTGTTTTTAAGTTTCATGTACTCTGTGGACTCTAGGTTGCTCTGGACCTGGGCATAGAAAATATTTCAGGGTAACTGCAATGAAGCACCAGCTGGCTGCAGGACCCACACAGCCCTGGTGAATAAAGTACCTTTACTGGTAGCAAACAGTGAGATGCATTTAAGTCGTGGCTCGCTGGTTCAGGAAGCTTCAATCTTCTCCACACAGTAAAGGCCATTTCTCAGTTCCAAAGACAGGTGCCGGAGTTGAGAGGTGCTCAGTGATGCCGCTGATAGTGCCACACAGTCAAAGGGATGCGGCGATCTCACCAAGCTGCAGCAGCAGAGATATGCTGCCTAATGCAGGTACTGATACGATGCACTAATTTTTACTCTCTCATCTGGGCTGATGCACCTGTTCTGCTACATGCAGACATGCAATATTCCATGTTGCAAGTATCTGGGCCACGTCCAGTGAGACAGACACAAGAGCAGGGGGAGACACTTTGATATCCTTGAGGTTAGGGCAACAGGAGGCAAGCCAACAAGCACTTGGAGATCACATGGAGTGAAGGCAGAGTCCAGCTCTCCTTCAGCAGGTTCAGAGAGCAGCACAAAGCAGGGCAACAAACCGAAAAGCAGACCTTCCAGATCAGCAATGCAGTTGTGTCCTTTAAGCAGTACAGCAGTTCTTCTGGCATAGTTTTGGTTACAATGCCAGTAGCGTGTGAGATTAGGGGGGTCAGGAACCCAGTACTTCTAAACAAAAATGCATTTGATGTGTCAAAGCAGCTCTATGAAGTGCAGAAGTATCCCTTTTTAGGCAGTCATGTCTGCCAGGCTATCTGTGGGCAGTAATCATTCCTTTGTGTGGGGACAGGACAATGCCTATTCAGGTGAAGTGTTATCCCATCCTTTTCATCCAGCCCAGGCAAGGACATCAGAATTTGGATGTATGTAGATGGGTATTCAGACACACCTATCCTTCCTGTGTTGTGGCTGTCTAGAGGGAATGCACAAAGAGTAGCTGTCACCCAAACCAGATCTGTATTGGAGGAAGGTTGCCAGGCAAACAGAGCAGTAAGTGCTGAAAAATGTTCACTTTCTAAAAGTGGCCTTTGTAAAACAGTACAGATTAAATCCAACTTCACCAGTGAGGTTGGATTTATCATTACCAGGCAAAAGATAGGAACTGTGAAAAAGGTACTCCTTTCTCATCAGGAATTACAGCTTAAAAGTATATTGAGGAATTCCCAAAACTAACCTATGAGATGGGTATCCCTCATAGTAGTGAAAAAAAGTATTTGAGGACTTCTCACTACCAGGTCATGTAAAAATTGAACATCCATGTTCTATTTTTTACTTACATGGCACCTTGCTCTTAGGGTTACGGTACACTGACAAAAAATCGACACCCAAAATATCCCCATACAAAAATATCATTATTATATTATAAATTAAAACATTAAACTATTTAAAAATCTTTAGGGAAAGTGTTGCCTAGCGGAGGGGTAATAATTATGATTCCAACTACATTGACTGCAACAGTAGGGAAGTGCTGGATAGCGGAGGTATAACATTTGCTATTCCCACTCCAGTCAGTGCAACAGTAGGGAAAGTGTTGGATAGCAGAGGGGTACAAATTCCCACTCCAATGAGTGCAACAGTATTGAAAGTGTAGGATATCGGAGGGGTAAAAATTACTATTCCCACTCCAGTCAGAGCAACAGCAGGGAAAGTGTTGGATAGCGGAGGGGTAAACATTACTATATCCACTCAGGTTAGTGGGATAGTGGGAAAAGTGTTGGATAGCAGGGTGGTTAAAATTACTATTCCCACTCCCGTCAGTTCAAAAGTAGGGAAAGTGTTGGATAGTGGAGGCGTGAAAATTACTATTCACACTCCAGAGAGTGCAACAGTTGGGAAAGGGTTTGATAGCTGAGGGATAGCATTTACTATTCCTATTCCAGTGAGTGTAATAGTAGGGAAAGTGTTGGATAGGAGGGGGATAAAATGTACTATTCCCACTCCACTCAGTGCATCAATAGGGAAAGTGTTGGATTGCGGAGGGGTAAACTTTTCTATTCTCACTCCAGTCACTAAAAAAAATAGAACAATCAAAATATCTCCAATAAAGTAAAATTATTTTTTTTATAAAGTTATGTTAAAAATAATAATATATTTATTGTTCGAAAAAAATAATATATTGTTAAATACATATCACAAATACCTACACATATTATGTAAAAGAAAATTAAAAAATACTTTTAAAACAAATAAATATATATATTTTTAAATATTTATTAACACAGACATAAATTATTACAAAAACGTAGGGCCCCATTAGGATGGGCGGCGGTAGCAATCAATGGCCCGGCGGGGGGATCCACCTGCCATCAATACCTAAAAGACCCCGTCATATTAGGATAACTGGGGGGCCCGCGGCAGACGTAAAGACCGTCCGCCGCTTTTCCACCGGTCGACACGTCGACCGGGCAGAAAACATATATAATATGGTGGCAATGTCTGCAAGACTCTGTCATCCATATTATGATGATGGCGGCAATTGTCCTTTTCATGGCGGCGATGCCGCCATGGAAAGGCATGCAGTCTTCTGTGTTGGGGATCCATTGTGGGCCCCCGGTGTGTTAGGGGCCCATTGTAGGCCCCCGGTGTGTTGAGGGGTAGGGGTGCACTTAGGGGGTAGCCATGGTACCCCCAACATCTGCATGCACAAGGTGGCAGGCAACACGCGCTGCCTGTAACTTTGTGCTTGCAAATGCACAACATGCAGTTTTTACATTGCACCGCCTGCCGCAATGTAAAATATGCAGGATTCACCCGCCAGTGTGGTTGGTGCATCATAATAGGCACAGCGGGACCGCCACACCCCTCGCAGGGGTGTGGCGCCCACCATCATAATGGTGCCATTAGTCTATTTACTTTCCACCCTATGCCACACAACTCACATCGAAAATAAAACAAATATATATATATATATATATATATATTTGCAGAATTAACACAATTACGTATCAATCAAAGAAATATTATCAATCAAATAACAAATGAAAACACATAAATTGTAATTGACTTCCCACCTTTTGCACCTATGGATTATAGGTGTAAAATGTGGGAAGTCAATTACACACTACTAAAATTAATCTGTAAAAAAAATAAGTACACAATTAAAAAATATTTTCAATTAAATAACTAACAGTGTTTAAAAACTAAGTAAGTTTAAAATTAATTTACTCCCCACCCTTCACCCATATAAACCCAAAACCCACACATAAAATAATTAAACAATTACACTAATTATCAATTAATTAATTACTATTAATTATCAACTAACCATTAACTAATTAACAATAATTTACTTCCCAATCTTTATCCCTAAAAACACCACAATCTGCAACCAAATTAATTATACGATTGCTATAATTTATTGTCAGTTAAATAATTAATATTAACTAACAAATTATTAATAATTAAAAATAAATTACTTCCCACTCTTTACCTATAAACCCTACAACATGCACCTAAAATGTACCAAAAAAATGTAAAACACAATAAACATTAAACAATCTCAAATAAAAAAATATTAACAAATAAATAAATTCATTAATTTATTAATATTAAATTACTTCCCACTCTATTCCCTATTCCCTATTCCCTTATTAACTCACAACCCGTTACAAACGCTAAATGTAATTACAAAAAATGAATAAATACTCTAAATTGTGCATAGATATTGAAAAACATAAACAATACTTCTACCAAAAATACATCTAAAATGTGTACTAAAAAATCGATATTTTAAACAACTATATTTTTGCAAACAATATTGAGATCTATAATATTTAAATTGATATTTCTTTCCTTAGGGTCGATTTTCTTGACCACGATATTCCAGATGTCGATATTCCTGTGTCCCGATATTTAAAACACGATATTAGTGTAAGTTGACATTTCCAACTTGATATTTTGACCTAGAGTGTCTCAGGGCCTACCTTACATGCAATAAAAAGGGAGTTTAAGGCAAGTAGTTTTTAATACAATAAAGTGCAAACACAGGCCCTGCAATGGCAGGCCCGAGACAGGTTTGAAAGTCTACTTATGCGGGAGGCAGAATCAGTGCAACACACTAGTAGCATTTGACTTCTAGGCCCTAGGTCTATGTTATATCACTTTAAAAGAGATGTATTAGTAAACTAAATATGCCAATCGGGTATACACCAATGTCACTGTATTTAGGAGAGAAGCAGATGCACTTTAGCACTGGTTAGGAGTGTTAAAATGCTTAGGTAAAAGCAAAAACTGGGGGCGAAAATACAAAACGTCTGGTTAAAGACCACCCTAAAGCTGACAGGTCAAACATTGACATAGTTAGCCTTCAAGTTCAACATTGACATACTTGGCCTTCAAGTTCAACTTCGTAGATCAGAGGTAACAACCATTGAATCTTACATTTGACCTTACTGCTCTTATACCTAACTAGAGACTTTCAAGAATGTATGTGCCCTTTTTATGCCACATCAGGTACCAATTTACCTAGTATTATAATTCTTAATGACATATCTCACTGACTCTCTTGTTTCAGTTGCCTGTGCTAATAAGTAGTTTAGACTTTTAAACCACTGATTGAATGGGGTGGTGAATCCTAATACATTTACAATTTTCTGTTTGTGTATAGTTTGGAATTGTGATATTTTGGGTTACTGCAACCCTTTAATTTTCCGCCCACATGTTGCCTATATTTAGCTGAGTGTTTGTAAACATTGCACCAATGTGCAGATGTATATATATATATATATATATATATATATATATATATATATATATATATATATATATATATATATATATATATATATTTATAAATAAAACTGGAAATTCTGTGTTTTAGACTATCTGACAAGACAACACAATAAACTTTGGTCAGAATTTAAAGAGGTCATGCCATGAGGAGAATGCTGATTTTTATGAAGCTCTTATAATAAACAGAATGCAGAAATATAAATCAGAGCACAAGAACTGGGACCGATTCATGATGAGCTGCATCTGACGCAGCTTAACTCCATACGTATGTGCCAGAATTTCTGTGTTAATGGATGAACTTTAGTCAGAACAAGTCAAAAACAGAGAGAGACAATCTCTGTTCACTACTTCCGACTTGTTCTGTTTTTATAGGCATGCATTAACTTTGAGAAATTCAGAAATAACTTACATGCTTGAACTTTAGCCACCTCAAAAGCAACAAATAGGTGCTGGGCTCTGTGCTGTGCCAGCATTGCCGATCATGATGCAGGCAGTGGTGACTGCAGTCAATCAAAACTGATGTGGTGGTGGGCCCCAGCTAGGCCTACCAGTGCTAGGGGTTCACCCTTCTCTGCACAAAGTCCTCAGACCAATAGGATAGAAGTTGGCACAGAAACTGGAATATAAAACAAAGTATTTATTAACCTCAAGAGGTTAAACTACAGTAACACAACACCCTTCTGTAGTGTATGACTACCGAAGGGGTATGAAGTAGCACACTGAACAGAAAGAGCATGGTTTTATACCCACACAGGGGCTCAAACGACGGTGGTACAAGTACAGAAGAGAAGGGTTACATACAAAAAAGGTCATACAGAAGTGCACAGTCAACGGTAGAGTGGAGCTAGCAGCTTGCTGACTCTGGTAAGAATAACCTGACATTTACAGACTAGAACAGGTGTATGGACAGTCACAATCTCCTCTGCGCAAGTGCAGAGTAGCAGAGCCTAAATATAGTCTGTCTATATACAGAGTACAAGAGTAAACGACAGCAAGGTAGAACAGAGCACATGGTGAGCACACGGCAGACAGGATGGCTGCCAAATACAAGATGGCTTCAGCTAAATCCTAACCCCGATCGCTGCCAAATTACAATAGACGACCCTTTTAGTATTATCTGAAGACATTCGTTCATTTGGGTTAATCTAGGTTCATATCATGTTCATTGATGTTCATCATTTCAGTGACTTCTTTATTTAATAAACATTGGGCTCTAATTTCTGCAACAATTTGCTTGGCAGGTGTACAGGCAGAAATACAAATGGAGCAGAGCATTGGACCACATTGTATACATAACCAACATGTAAATAGTATCATGAGTATTACACATAGAATGGTCAGTAGCTTCCAGTCCCAAGTGGTAAAAAGTGTCCAAATCCAGCTAGTAAAAGTCCAGGTGCCAGTCTCTGGAAGAATTTCAGCAGCGATCTTATGCATTTTAGAAATTGCATCAAACACTGAAGGTGAATGGTCAGCTATGTAGACACAACAACTACTACCGATAATGCGACATGCACTACCTCGATCAGCTAGAAATACATCAAGAACCACACGATTTTGATGTGCTACAATCCTTGCAACTTGCAGCTCTAATGTAATGTTCCCAAGTGCCATAACTGTCTGATTAGTAATGGCTTCCACAACACGATTCAATCACCTTATCTTTCTACTGTTCAATGCACCACCCACAAAGAAAAATAAGCCCAAATTAAAGACGATATATTGTTGCAGATCAGTCTGGTCAGCCTCATCTATACTTATTGTCCTTTTGTATCTTTTCTTAGATATATCATTATATAGCTTAAACTCTCCGTGATATGATGCAGGTGCCAGAAACACAGGGGACAACAAAAAGGACACATTGCATACTCCTGACCATCCAACAGGTAGGTGGTAATATCCTTTGTTACCGCAGACAAAGTATGTATTATGTGAGGATATGAAGCTGCTGTTATTGACACCTTCAATAGTCAAAACCACAGTACATTCACTACTTCCCACTGTAATTCTCCCAACTCTTTCTATACATAAGTCTGCCTTAGCTCTGGTCACAGAAATCACAAAAGGCACATTGTTCCTAATAGTTCTCATATTTGGGAAAACATATGGCGTAGAAATATTCTCAGTCGATACTCCTCCCATTCCCATTTAGTTCCTTCAGCTCGTGGATTACCATCTTCATCTGGATAACACACTTTATTGAGATGATAATTAATCCTTCCAATTGTCGCTTTCTTTGAAGCAATCAAAAGCACAAACAAAGCTTGACAAGAACCATTGTGCGAGAAAGGAAGAGGAATAAAAGGTGTTCCCCCTTTCTTCTGGTGAGCAGGTATCATCCCGCACACCCAACAGTCAGTGGTATTTGTGGCATTATGCGTATGATGCAACCTCTGAATAAATGTGTTATTTAGGTAGGATTGTCGATGCTTTTGCTCATGGTAAGTAAGCGTAAAGTAATGATGCTCAACTGGTACTGGAGGAGTGGCGATCAAAAGCTGTCAAACAGGAGCCACTTTCTCAACAAACCAGGTTGTCACTGCAATAGCCATCATAGCAACAACAAATCCTACAGCACATATGGTCTTTTTATTACAGATCTTAGAAACAGTTGATCTTCCTGTAGACATGATCACTTCGTCGTTGAAACAATCATTGGAGCTCTTTGCCCTGGGCAGCCGTTGATTTCTTCACCGAGGGTCAAGATGGGTGTCACTAGGCAGGACTGATCCCCCCTTGCCACATCGGCACTCCGTTTCATCAACCCGGGACGGTTGCTCAACCAGTCTTTTTCAACACTGCAGATTCTTTTCTTGGTCTCAGTTGGTATCGGGATACTCCAGGTATCGTGTGGTCCGGGAAGACTCCCTCAGATTCGCCAGGTGAGATAGTGTGGCCTTTCTCTGTTTCCAGAATCTCTTGATGGTCAGTCAGCACAGCAGGTTCCACAAAGGTAGGCAACACTTGCTTACAGTGAGTGCTTTGGACCCAGTTCTTCCTGTTCGTCACTCGAACCGCTGTCCTCGTTGCTAGGAGAACTTGCTCCGGTCCTCGCCACCTCGGCTCCAAGCCGTTCAACCTCTTGAAGACCTTGACCATCACTTGGTCGCCGGGCTGGAGTTCGTGGGCCTCACCTGTAGAGCTGTCAGGAAGAGCTTCTCAAACCTGTTGATGGATAGAGTTCAAACTGTAAGTTAACTGTGCCAAGTTATCATTCATCAGAACACAAGGTACATCATGTATGGGGAGTGGTTTAGGAACTCCCCAAATGTTCATCAGTCCCCCAAATACCACTTCATATGGTGTAAGTCCAGATTGTGAATGTGGCACCGATCTTATGTACAACAATGCCAAGGGTAGTGCATCAGGCCATTTAAAAGACGTGGAAGCCAGTATTTTCGCTAGTTTTAATTTCAAAGTACCATTATACCTCTCCACTAATCCTGCTGATTGTGGGTGGAAGACTGCATGCAAATTCTGCTTGATCCCTAATCCTTTCAGGACATGCTCAACAACTTGCCCAATAAAATGAGGTCTGTTGTCACTCCACAAAAGTTTACAAACACCATATATAGGGAAAAACTCCTTTAAAAGCACCTTTGCTGTGGTGAGAGCTTCATTATTCTTTGTAGGATACGCCTCTATCCATTTACTAAAGGCACATACCACCACTAGAACATACTTCAAGTTATTGCAACGTTCAAGTTGGATATAATCCATTTGCAAAGCTTCAAAAGGTGCAGTTGGTGTAGCAAACCCTCCTGTAGTAGTTTGTGTCCCTTTTCCAGGATTATACTGCCAACAGATAAAACAGGATTGCAATATCCTTTTAGCTGTACCGGCAATCTCTAGATGCTCCCAAACTTGCGTAAGCAATTTTGTTATCGCTAGAGCTCCAACATGTGCTAGTCCATGTGCCATTTGAACCATAGGCTGTAAATAGGTAGCAGGCAATTTCCATTTTTCCATCTCTTTGTTGCGCCAACAGCCCTCATCGTGTAACATTCCTTCTTTAGACCATTGCTCAAGTTCTTTCACAGAGGCAGATCTCTGTATATCTACTACTTCTTCTCTAGCATCATGCCAGCCCTCAGCTTGTGATTTCACTACGTACATGGATGTAGTGTTTCCTTGTATTGCGGTCTCACGAGCTACGAGATCTGCAAAGGCATTGCCTTGTCCTGTCTTATCAATCACTTTCTTGTATGCACTACTCTTAAGAATAGCTATTTTCTTCGGATATGTCAGTACAGTCAAAAGATTATGCACTAATTCTCCGTGCATTATCTGTATCCCATGCGATGTAAGAAAACCTCTTTCCTTCCAAAGTAGGTCAAAATCATAGGTCACTCGAAAAGCATAGCGGCTGTCTGTATAGATGTTCACACGCAAGTCAGTGCTAAGTTCCCACGCTCGTGTCAAAGCTATTATCTCAGCTGCTTGGGCCGAATTCTGTGGTATACAAGCTGTCTCCACTAGTGTCTCAAGTGTTGTAATTGCATATGCAGCTGAAGTCGTGCCATCTGGTAACTTCAAACAGGACCCATTAACCCACAGTTCCAAATCTACAATTAAAAGGGGCGTACCTTGCAAGTCAACCCGACCCTTTGTCTGTTCCTCACTAAGGAAGATACAATCATGAGACTCCTGTGACTGAGACCGAGTCCCTGGATATGGTAACAAAGTAGCTGGGTTAAGAGTTGAACACCTCTTCAAGGTAATGTGAGGGGCTAACAGTAAGCATGGGTGTAAAATCCGTTACGCTCGCGGATTTTTCGTATTTTCGGAAAATACGCAATCCGCGAACTCTCGCGGATGTGGCGAAAATACGCAAATCCGCGCGAAGCGGATTTTTTGCTTGTGTTCGCACTGCTCGCGGCCCGCGGCGCGGGCAGCAACAATCTCGCACTCGCGAAAGTACAAAAATTACAAGGGGAGGGGTAAAGGAAGCGGCCCAGTCTCCAACTTCCTGTTCCTGTCCAGCAAGCTCCTCCCATAGGGGTGGGGTGAAGGAAGTGCCCCAGTCTCCAACTTCCTGTTCCTGTCCAGCAAGCTCCTCCCATTGCTTAGTCCATTTCCTGGCCACTTTGATTTCGATCTTGACTGGGAAGGATTACTTTTTGTGGTTGCTGCTGGATATTTGGATTTGAGGCCTTTTGGATTACTTTTGGATTCGAAATTTGATTTCACAAAGAAGTAAGTTGATGTTGTTTGTTTGTGGTGATTTTTGTGTGTGTTGCTTTTTTTTCGACTTTTTTGGGGGGAAACTCTGCAAGTTCGCGAGCTGAGGATGTTTTTGCTCGTGTCCCGCGCAGCAACAATCTCGCACTCGCGAAATTGTAAAAATTACAAATCTGCACATGAATTGAAAACCACCAGGCTTAGTTATGGGTGCATGCATGATACAACTGTTTTGTTGAATTTTTTTTTTTAACATGATTCTGGCCAG
Source organism: Lissotriton helveticus (assembly GCF_964261635.1). NCBI lineage: Eukaryota > Metazoa > Chordata > Amphibia > Caudata > Salamandridae > Lissotriton > Lissotriton helveticus. The sequence continues at coordinate 214,885,553 of NC_136060.1, read as the reverse complement.
GGCATGGATGGCATTGGATTGTGGTGATTTTTGTGTGTTTTACGACTTTTTGGGGTGGTGTTGGGGGCTTGCTATGTGGGTGGGGGCCATTTTATTGCCTGGTCCCGTGTGGGTGGGGGTCTAGGGGCCATTTTTAAGCCAGTTTGTGTGCTTTGTGCCATAGGCCTGCACCCAGTGTGCTCTGATGTCATCCATTATGCCCAGGGGGCCCAGAATCGGTCTGTTCGCGGATTTTGCTGGTTTTTCGCCACGTTCGCGCCGTGAAGCAACAATCTCGCACTCGCAAAATTGTAAAAATTGCAATTTTGCACCGGAAAACCACCAGCAGGCAGCATAAGCCTTCTGAAACTTGATGGATGGCATTGGATTGTGGTGATTTGATTTGTGTTGTGTTTTTTGACTTTTTGGAGTAGGGGTTGGGGGCTAGCTATGTTGGTGGTGGCCATTTTGAGGCATGGTCCTGGCCATGTGGATGGGGGTCAAGCGGCCATTTTGAAGGCAGGCAGTGAGCTTTGAGACATAGGCCTGCACCCATTGTGCCTTGCTTTCACCCATTGTGCCCAGGCGGAGTCAGGGGTACATGAAAGTACAACCCTCTCTGTGTGTGCTCTCTTGGATCAATGTTAAATTCCTGTTTCCCAAAAATTTAGCAAATCCTAATTTTGAAATTTCCATATTGCGTGGTGTGCACGTGTGTATTCATAAATGCCTACTTGCAAACTGTTTATTGAAGCGCTACATATGCAACATATATTTACTGATGTTCCTCTGTCTTCGTTTGCTTTTAGGTGCACAAAACTCCGCATCATTGTTGAGCATCAGTGCCAGGAAGAAGTCCTGCTGCGGCCTGTTGTTCCGACATCTGAAGAAGATGGCTCCAAAAAGAGGTGCCCGTAGGTCCTCTTGCAAGAAAGATGTCTCTACTAAGGAGAAGAAGAAGCAAGTGGCACCACTTACCAAGGAGACTAGTGGCTCAACCAATACATTTTTGGGGGAAAAACAACAAAAAAAACAAATGCCCACCATGAGTGCTGCACAGGTAGCCTGTTTAGTTGTTGAATCACCAACGACCAGTGATGTTGGTTCATCGCAAGAAAGTAGCAGCACACCATCAACACAGGTTGTAACTCATCTCACAAGTACTATTCAACAACCAAAGCCGCAACAACAACTGCATGGGCTACTAGTACAAGCAGAAGTACATGCGCAAGGAGCTGTCCGAGAAGGAGCTGTCCGAGAAGGAGCTGTCCGAGAAGGAGCTGGCTGCGAAGGAGCTGGCTGTGAAGGAGCTGGCCGAGAAGGAGCTGGCTGAGAAGGAGCTGGCCGAGAAGGAGAAGGCCGAGAAGGAGACGGCCGAGAAGGAGAAGGAGAAGGCCGAGAAGGAGAAGGAGAAGGCCGAGAAGGAGAAGGCCGAGAAGGAGAAGGGCGAGAAGGAGAAGGCCGAGAAGGAGAAGACCGAGAAGGAGAGGTCCATGGAGACTTGCAAGTAGAGGTCAGTGAAGATGCCCATGTAGCGGCGCATGGAGCGGTGCAAGTGCCCACAATGGTTGTTCTTCCAGAAGTAGGGGCACAGGAGGAAATTGACTTTGGAGCCGGGGTATCATGTCAGGAAGACGAAGCCACTCCTCCTGATGATTCATTTTCTCCCAGCTCCCCAGCAAGGAAAAGATCAAGGAGGGTGTGTAGAAGTTCCTCTTCAAGCCCCGCTCCATCAGATGATGATCTGGATCTAGATTGGCAACCATCTCTGACGTCTGAGAGGGAGGCACACCATGAGCTGCGAAAGGTATCAAATGTTAAAAGGAAGGGCCCCGGAAAGCTCATACTTATGGATCCGAACGTCGGACTTGATGAAGTGGTGCATTCTGATGTTGTTGAACAGGATGACAGCAATGACCTAGTCATCACACATGTCAGTCCAGCCACACCGGCCATGCACCAGACAGACATTTATACCCTATCCCGACGTCATGCTGAGCGTGACCCTGGTGACGTGCCACTGGTAGCACCACCAACGCAGTCAAGTAGTACAACAAGTTCAACAAAACCTACAGCTCCCATATTTTCTCCCCAGAGGGGGACTCCATCCAGCTCGACTCCCTCAAGTAAGGTGGTGCAATAATTGCACAACCCAGTAGATGTCTGCAAGGCTCATCCACCACTGCTTCATCTGGCATTGGCAGCAGTATCACCTCGTGCGGCAAAACCAGAAGTTTCCAGTCCCCAGTTTGGAACTTTTTTAGTGTCCATGAAAAGTATGATAACATAGCCGTTTGTTGCATTTGTAAGACTAGCGTTAGCCGTGGTAAGACTGGTACCAACTATGGAACCGGAGGCCAGATAGGTCATCTTGTAAGAAAGCACGCTGTCGAATGGTTTCCGCATCTAGCAAACGTCAAGGGAAAGCGATCCCAAAGGGCAAGTGGCCAAAATATACCCATACTAGGTGTTTCATCTGAAGATGACGGGGAGGTAGAAGAAGCGTCAGACATGTGTCCGGTTGCACCCAGTACCCCTGGCAGCACCACACCCTCCGGAACACATAGGAGGCACACTGAGAGTCTGGGAGACTCACCAATGCGGAAAATGTCAACACTGAGCAGAAGTGGGTCGAAGAAGGCATCAGCATCATCCCGTAAATTTGTCCAGCACACCATTTCAGCCATGTTCTCCTCAGATGTGCAATTTCAACGCAACCACCCAACTGTACGCCTGTATAACACTAAGCTGGCAAAAATGCTAGCGGTGGACCTTCTCCCTTTTTCGTTTGTCGAAGGTGTGGGTTTCCTTGAACTCATGGCAACATTGGCCCCTAAATGGAAGGTTCCTAGCCGGTTCTATTTTGCCAGGGTTGCTGTTCCAGCACTACATAAAGAGGTGCTTGAGTTGGTGGGGGCAGCTTTGAAAAAGAGTGCTGTTCACACTATACACCTGACAACAGACATGTGGACCAGTTGCCAAGCCCTTGATTACATGTGCATCACTGCACACTGGGTCTCTTTTTCAGGGGTTATAAAACAGATAAATGCAGGTGGTGACTTGGTCGAGATTTTTAAGGGTGCTCGTAAACATGCAACATTAGCCATGTTTGGCATGGAGAAAAGTCATACTGCAGTCAACATTTTGGCTGACTTTAACAAAAAGGTCTCGCAATGGCTGCCCCCAAGAAAATGCAAGGTTGGTTATGTTTCTACAGATAATGGCAGCAATGTAGTTAGGGCCATGGAGGACGGTTTCTATTTCAGAGTGCCGTGTTTGGCGCACTGTATCAACCTTGTTGTGCAACATTTTTTGAAAAAAGAACTTGCAGTCGACAAAACACTGACCATCTGCAGAAGAATATGCACACATTTCAACCATTCTTTTAAGGCCCGGAAGGAGCTGAGGCGCAAGCAAAATGAACGTAGAATGCCAGTGAAAGCACTTATCCAGGAGGTGGCAACACGTTGGAACTCAACCTTCTACATGCTTGAGCGTCTGCATGAGCTGTTTCCAGTAGTCAATGAGTATTTCTACAACCTGGGTGGTGATACGACAGAAATGATGCTAGCGGTGGAGCAATGGCAGCTAGTTAAAAGCCTGACAGACATGCTTCGTCCTTTTGAGATCTTCACGCGTGACGTCAGCAGGGAGGACTGTTCTTTGAGCAAAGCTATCCCATTGTTGCTGAAGCTCGAGCACCAAGTCAAGGTGGTGTCTTCACAATTAAAGGACGTTTGAAAGAACGAAGCACATGAGTTGGCGCAGAGATTATTACAACGCCTAGTTAGCAATAAACGGCTTGTAAATATCAAGAAACAACAGCACTACATTTGTGCTACTATTCTGGATCCACGTTACAAAAAGCCATTGTTTGGCAAAGTAATAATTCCTTTTGAAACATCGGATGTTACAGAGTACAAAGGTTGGCTAGCTCAGTCAGCCATTCGTTTTGAAAGAGAGCGGAAGGAAACTGTAGGAGAAGCCAGTACTACTAGTGAATCAGCAGGCCATCAGGCGTCCCAAAAAAGCACTTCTGCATCTGTGCCTCTGGCAGAAGTGAGTGACTTTTCCTCTGAGCCGTTAACCACACCAGCAACCGTATCATCTGCACCAGGCCAAGGCGATATGTCTGAAGCGGGTTGGCTAAGTGAGCTAGGGTTTCCTTGTCCCAGAAAGGACACAGAAGTGCAAAGTACAGGAATGCGGGAGGACATTCTTTCAATGGTGCAGGCCTATCTGGATGACTCAACAGAGGTCAATATTACTGAGGACCCATTGGCGTATTGGCATGGGAAAAGAAAAATATGGCGAGAGCTCACCAACCTGGCTATCAATTACTTGTCTTGCCCACTCGCAAGCGTGTCCTCAGAACGTGTTTTTAGTTCTGCTGGTGGCATTGTGACTTCCAAAAGGTCCCGCCTCTTGCCCGCAAATGTGGAGCGGCTCACCTTGATAAAGATGAACCAGCACTTCATACCACCAGATTACAGAGTACGAGAATCCACGCAGGAAGAAGAGGACACCGACCTACCTGAGGAAAGTTCTCCTCAGTTACCAGAAGTAACCCCGACTGATGATTTAGCAGAGTATGAGGACGAGTTCTGCTTCCCTGACAGCGAGTTCTGAAAATGAGTCAATCATTCATTAATTAATTGTAAATTTAGTCCTCCTTATTCACTTTTATTCCTGTGTGTCTGTCTTTCTTTAGCAAGTGCTTCATCACATTCCCAACAAAACTGTAATCAACCAATAAAACAACAAGCCCATCAACAGAACTGTCTTGATTTTGATGCCGCAGCATTCCTCAGGTTCACAACAGTTAGTTGACAAGAACTCAGTCCTGGTCGTCTATCCTGAGTCCTCCTCCTTCAGACTCACCCTATCCATTACCCATAATGCTGATGCCTGGATTCTGCACAATGAAGAAACTTACGTTGACGAGTCCCCTAACGCCTTAGGACACTGTGAATTCCAGGTGGAGCCAGCCCTCAAACACAAATTACAGGTAAGGTAAGCGTTTGGATGGGAGGTAGTATAATGGAGTATTCGGAGAGGCGAGAGAGTGACAGTGGTACTAACAGTAAAGTCCTGGGGCTCTTGAATTAACAAACTCTGTGACAGGCATTTACTTTGGAAAACATTTGGCCTATTACACGTGAATGTTTAGGCGTTATTATTGCTCGCTTGCCTGTCTCAGGGGTGCTGTCTGTGGGGCTTCTAGGTTTTTGGGTTGTGTGAGCACCGCTGCCACATTTCTAATGTTGATTGCTTTTGTTTTGCAGAAAATCCACGCCGGGAAACTCCAGTTGGGGCCCTGCTGCAGAACGCCTTAGGAGGACACTGTGAATTCCAGGTTGAGCCAGCCCTCAAACACAAATTACAGGTAAGGTAAGCGTTTGGATGGGAGGTAGTATAATGGAGTATTCGGAGAGGCGAGAGAGTGACAGTGGTACTAGCAGTAAAGTCCTAGGGCTCTTGAATTAACAAACTCTGTGACAGGCATTTACTTTGGAAAACATTTGGCCTATTACACGTGAATGTTTAGGCGTTATTATTGCTCGCTTGCCTGTCTCAGGGGTGCTGTCTGTGGGGCTTCTAGGTTTTTGGGTTGTGTGAGCACCGCTGCCACATTTCTAATGTTGATTGCTTTTGTTTTGCAGAAAATCCACGCCGGGAAACTCCAGTTGGGGCCCTGCTGCAGAACGCCTTAGGAGGACACTGTGAATTCCAGGTGGAGCCAGCCCTCAAACACAAATTACAGGTACGGAAAGCGTTTGGATGGGAGGTAGTATAATGGAGTATTCGGAGAGGCGAGAGAGTGACAGTGGTACTAGCAGTAAAGTCCTAGGGCTCTTGAATTAACAAACTCTGTGACAGGCATTTACTTTGGAAAACATTTGGCCTATTACACGTGAACCAACACGATGACAGTGTTCAGTAAAACGAACTTACTGCAAAACCACCACCCACCAGGCTCAAAAGTAGTAAAAAACAGGTATGCTCAGATAAAGTTTGAAAAAGTATATTTATATCCCTAACAAAATAATCTCCCGCAAGACCCTCCCTAACCCCAAATAAATAGTCCATCAAAAATCCCTAAAACACCCAACTCCCAATTCCCACCCCGCAAAAGTCTCTAAAAAAGGGGCAAGGGAGACTCTACGGATGCAGGTTGTTCACTTTGGCCTCCAGGGCATCATGCCTTAGGGCCAGGGCATCGTACTCCTCCCGGAGCATGACGTGATCTAAACGGAGGCCCTCCATCACCTTTTGGTACTCTTGCCATTTCTTGACCTCCGCCTCCATGTTGGACACTCTGCGGAGTGCACGGCGCAAACGAGCCTTTACAGTACTGTGAGGAGGTGCAGCCTTTGCTGCTCGGCGGTGGCGTCTTTCAGCACGGCTCTGGTTGGCTGGAGCACTGCGCTTAGCGGCAGAACGTGGGGTCACGGAGGAGGATGCAGAAGATGTTACATTTGATGCACTTGAGTGCGTGTCGTCCCCCTCCATTTCCGCCTGCCGGCGATATGGCGCAACAGTGGCATCCAGCCTCCGTTGCCGGGCCAGTACAGCCAGCATACTCCTGCTCGGTTTTGCAGTTTTAGTATTACCAACTATATGAAGAAAGAAAGACATAATCTGTAACCAATGCTCTTTAAAAATATGATTAACACAAAATGATTCAGCAGGAAGTTGTGTCACAGTACAACTAGCAACTAGCCAGCGCAGTACAAATCTATTCAGGCCAGTATCATGGGCGTCTGCATGGAGGGGCAAGGTGGGGCGCTTATGGTTTGGTGCTCTTTCATATGAAAGAGATCTGGCAGAAGTGAGTGACTTTTCCTCTGAGCCGTTAACCACACCAGCAACCGTATCATCTGCACCAGGCCCAGGCGATATGTCTGTTTCCCTCTCTCTCTCTCTCTGTCTCCCTCTTTCTGTCTCCCTGTGTCTCCCTCTACCTCGCTGTCTCTCTCTCTCTGTCTCCCTCCCTCACCCTCCCTCTGGCTCCCTCCCTCTCTCTCTCTCTCCTTCTGTCTTCCTCTCTCTCTGCCTCTATCTGTCTGTCGGTCCCAGCCTGCTGTAATTACCATATTGTAATTTGTCACTGGGCCAGCACTGGATACACATCATATGCTATCTAAGAGTCAGATAGTACCATGATCCAGCTTACCTGTACTCGCCACCACCACTGCCTGCTTCCTCACAGTCTGATTGTCCTCTGGCGCCGCATCCTCCACAGAGTAGTCCTCAGACTCGGAGTCGATCACGATCACGTCCGAGCTGGCCCGCCACCAGATGTTCCACCTAAAAAATATATTTAAGACTGTTAGATTACACCACTCACTAGTATTTGGTTTAGGAATGAAGAAATTTGAAAACAACAGAAAAAATAATTGACTGTCTACTCTAGTCTAAAGTAAAAATGTCCCTCCTTCCAGGGAAGGCTGTTGTCTTGCTGCTTTTTTTTGTCACAATTGATGAATGCTTGCTTAATTTTAACACACATCATTTTTCTCTGAACAGACAGAAGCTGGACTTCTACAGACAAGAGCAACATCAACTAAACCAGGTGAAAGCTCGGCTCGACCACAAGAAATGTGTTCCGTTACTCATCAACTCAGCACCAAGCACTTTTCCTTTTCCAGCTAACTTTATTTTAATATATGTGTTTACTTTTACTTTTACTAAAGCTTTTAAACTTGAATAGACTCTGTGGTTTTTGGTCCTCCAGACTAGAGTGACTGAGCGAAAGGTTTTGTAATTTTTGCAAAGAGGAGTCCGTGCCGCTGACACTACCAGGTTTATACAGTGTGCCAAACACACCACTCTGAAATATTATGACTCTGGTCTTTGGTGTCCATAGTTTGGTTTGTGGAGAATTGTCCCTGCAACAGTAGTATTATTGATTTTGCTCCTATCTAAACACTGTTTCGAAAAAATTAAATTAGGAACGCTTGGACAACAATAGGTCCTCTATATTTAAATGAAAACTTACTGGGGCCAGCAAAGGAGCACTCGCCGCCCTGGCCTGCATCCTCCTCCTTTGGAGCCACTGCATCCACTGTTTCTGTCCGCTTGCCCCTGGACGGACCTGACGTACAACATGAAAGAAAGAACAGAAAAAATTGATGATTGCTGCTTGTCGATGTCCTTGTCAACCAAATCAAACATTTAGAAAGAACAAGAACCAACTATTTCAGCCAAAAAGAGGGCTACAAAGGAAGGACTGCACCTGAGCCTCTACTCTAGGGGCAGATTTACAAGCCCCTTGCAGCTCTTTTGCTCCGTTCTTGCGTCACTTTTGTGACGCAGCGCCACAACAAGAGAGGCGCCATGGTGTGTTGTATATTAACAACGTGACGCATATGGGAGATGCATCCCATTCTGAAGCCCTGCGCCATAAGGGAGCGTTCCAGCGCAAGGGAGGGCGTTCCTGCGCAGGAACGCATGCTAAAAGTGGCTATGGGGAATAGATAAAATTTCAATCAGTCATTTAGGACAATGATGCGTCACTGAAACCCTGCGCCTGCATGAAGCAGACTTACGGCTTGACGCAGCATTGCTGGAGCTGCGCCATCGTTGCAACGCAACTCCATCAATGAGCCGCCTTTACGGCACCGATGCGTAACGCTTCGGTGACGTTTTGGCACCATGGCGTGCCGCATTGAAAATACGGCGCACCATGGGTGGTGCTGGCGTGCCTCACACTTTGCAGGGATGCGCAGGTAATTGCTAATCTGACACTTAGGGGCATACTTACGAGTTCTGAGCTGGACACCTCCAGATGTGCACCAGAACAAATGCGTAACGCAAAACTAACCTTGCGTCACGGCAGATGCGCCGCAATTACAATGCGGCAAACCCTGGCGCAAGGGTAGGCAGATGTGTGACGCATCTCGTGACGAAAGAGGGGTGCATCTCTAGAGTCGCGTCGCAGGTGCGATGCAACTCTAGCAATGCTCAGGGCTGCCCAATACTCAACATACCGCATCAGTCCTTACGCCTGCTTCAAGCAAGCAGGCATAAAGAATTGACGTAGCAGCGTCGCGGAAGTGCCTGCGTTAAATCTTGTAGATTTCACGCAGGCACTTTTGCGAGGCGCACATCTGCCTGACCGCCACCCCCACCCTCCCCCTGCGTGGGAACGCTCCCATTGTGGCGCAGGCCCAGGTCTTAACGTGGCGCATCTACCTAGACGCATCACGTTGTACATGACTCGCAGGGATGCGCCACGTTACGTCGCTGTGCGTCAGGTAAGGCAGCGTAAACGTGGCGCAAGGGGCTTGTAAATCTGCCCCTTTGTGTCTAGCATTACGCAGTTCTGTAAAGTACACTCATACATTACTCAGCCCAAATAAATGAACACAAAATAGAAAACAAATAAGCAGTGGCACCGCCACAGAGAAGGAGAGCAGTGCACCTGAAATGCACAGAAGATGTTGAAATATTAATTTACCTCTCCTATCAATGTAATCAGCAGCATTATTGCTCTTTGTAAAAAAGTTAAAGCAAACATTTGCAATATTATATAACACACAGAGCAGGAGAAAAAACAGAGTAGTGACGAGTGATGAAAAAATTGCTACTACTACTCACCAAGCCCGGGGACCTCCACTCCCAGCAGGTTGAGCAGGTCGTGCTCCCGGTCCAGGATATCGGTCCAGCGGTGGGTCACCTGATTATGGGTGCGCTGGACCCCCGTGATGTTAAAAAGGGCCCGGCACACCTGCCCCCACCGCTTCTGACGCTCCTGGCTGTTGGTGTAACCGGCAGCGATCCTGCCGCCTGCCGCGATGGTCCTGGGGAGACGGCGCTGCACATAATAAACCAGTGAGCCCACCTCCTCAGGGCTGAAGATCTCCCGGGGCACCACCATTTCCGCCCTCAAGCGGCCACACGGGAGACGGGCACGGGCTGCGGTGCCCGTCTTGGGCAGCTTGACAGCTGTCTTACTCTTAGTCTTCACCATGTTCTGGGCAGGTAAGGAGATAAAATTAAAAAGAATAAGAGTAGAGAAGAAGGAAATAAAAGTTTAAAAAAGTAGTTGAAAAGTAAACAAAAGTAGACTAAAACACAAAAATATAGACCTAGAAAACAAGAGGGATAGAAAAAAAGTTTAATAGATCAAAAAAAAAAGAAAACAAGCAAAGGATGGCAGAGATATACAGAGGATAGAAACACCATGCCCAGACACATAGGAATGAATGAAAAACAAGATGGCCGCCCGACCACGTGCGTGTAAGTAAGTTCGCACGCGATTTCTCTCGCGAACTCGTGCGAACTTGTATTCGCAAGGCGCTCATCGCGCGAGATTACACATAGCAGGCGGAAACGGAAATACGTCACGCAAACAAAATGGCGGCGCCCGTACTCAACCTTGGGGTAACTCGCACAAGTTCGCGGCTTACACGATCGATTTCGCACGACGTCGCGCCTCGCGAATAGGGCGAAATTACCGAAAAACGAGTTTTGCAAAAGCAAAACCAACGAGCAGGTGCAAAAGTTCGAGCTCATCATTTGTAACCATTTCCCTGTAGTGCTTCCTGAAGGGGCCCTCCAGAATCCGGTTGCCTACTTGCAACTATTGTGTGACCCTGCTCTGACAGTCACAGAATAGTTACAAGTATGCCATTGCATCCTGTTAAAAAAAATTTACAATGCAACAAAAAGGAAAGGGAGCAGACAAGCAGGTGCCAGCCTTCATTAATGTCAGTTGAGGCAGGGCAGGTGTTGCGGTTTGCATAACTTAAAGCACTTAGCAGGTGTGCTTTGCTTTGCCTCAATAATGTACACTCACTGGTCAATCAGAGGGTGTTGTGATGACACCGAGGGTGGCATGGGTGTGCCAGCCAGAGGGTGGCATGGGTGACCAAAGAGAGTGCCAGTGGTGACAGAGGGTGGCAGTGATGAAGAAAGCCTTGCAAACAGGCTGGGCACGTAGAAACAACAAGTTCGCAAAACTGGCGACCCGACAAGTAAGTTCGCAATTTGCGAAATTGTACAAAACCCTCGCGAACTTGCAGAAACCCGTGCGAACACACCCCCCCAAAAAAATACGCAAATCCACGAGAATTCGCGGAATTTGCGGATTTTCGCAATACGCAAATACGCAAATTCACGGATTGCGAATCCGCAAAATCCGCCCATGCTTAGCTAACAGTGTCAATTTGTGTCCTGTCAAACGAGCACTAGTTGAGTGTTGTATTTTAGTCTGATTCAAAAGGGCAAAAGGGCATCAACCGCATGGTGTACTAGCACCAATAATTTATGTGACAAAACTATTCCTTCACTCTGACGTATGGACAAAGCTGCTGCTGCAACTGAACGGAAGAACCCAGGTAATGCACGAGCAACAGGATCAAGAACCTCTGAAAAATATGCACAGGAACGCTGCTTGTAACCGTGCGGCTGCACTAAAACTGACATTGCACACCCATCTGTCTCATGTACATAAAGTGTAAAAGTCTTCGTGTAATCTGGAGTGCCTTATACTGGTGCAGAACAAAAATCTTGCCGTAACTGACGAAAAGCATCCTGGCATTCATCTGTCCATGGAAGGGGCATTGGATGGTCTTTAGTCAAAAGCGCTAGCAGGGGTTTAACAATGTGTAGAAAACCTAATATCCATTGCCTACAAAATGAATTCAGACCAATGAATGCACGGACATCTTTCTGGGTAGAAGGCACTGGTGTATCTAAAATTGCTTGCATGCGATCTGGTGTAAGTGCACGCCCCTCCTTAGACAGAAGGTGACCTAAGTAGGTAACCTTCGGTCAACAATATTGCAATTTCTTTCGAGACAAAATAGATTTTTCACACTGCTCAGGTGTATCGGCTGCCAACAAGATGTCATCGACATATTGTATAAGAGCCACTCCTTCAGTCAAAGTAAAAGAATCAAGTTGTCGTTTCAGTGCTAGACTGTAAACGCTCGGACTCTCAGTGTACCCTTGAGGAATTCTACAAAATCTATTATTCAAAGTGAAACTGAACAAATATTGGCTATCATGTTGAATAGGAATCGAGAAGAAAGCATTCTTCAGATCGAACACAAAAATGTAGCTGCTGTTGGAGGAACTAAGGTAAGCAGTGTCGTTATGTCAGAAACCACAGGGTATTGCGGTACTACAATCTTGTAAACTGCTCGCAAATCAATGATGAATCTGTAAATCCTAGTGTCAGTGTCTTTTTTCAAAATGGGAAGAATAGGACTGTTGCAAACATTATAAGGAACTTCTTCTACAACCCCCACCTTAATCAAATCCTGGACAATGTGTATAAGTGCTTCTTCACCTTCTTGAGAAATTTTGTTTTGAGGCAATCATGGCAATAAAGCGCCCTCCTTGACCCTAATATGTACTGACGGAATAACCATTTGACCTACATCGGTATCTGAAGTAGCCCATAAAGTACTAGGGAGTGAAGCTAATGAATGTCCTCTTTAACAATATAGAATCTCTTAATCACAGGGTAGTTGTCATTTAACACCTTCAGCGCGGCGCAGATTCCTGCGCTGTGCTGAACGTTCTAATGAGCCTATGGGCTCATGACGGAACGGTTCCGTCATGAGCACAGCTCAACCGACGCTCATGACGGAACCTTTCCGTCATGAGCATCGAAGGGGTTAATATGACAGGTACTCATTCGGGAGAACATCGTATCGTAGCCCTGAAATATTTGAGCATATCAAGACCCACAATATTGTCTCTTGTGGTCGGAGAAAGCAAAAATGGACATGGAGCAGTAAACTTATCAACATGAAATGAAAGTGGTTGTGATAGTGGGCTAAGGGAAGGTGTTCCATCGAAACCTATCGATGTAATGGTTAAACCAGAGAGGGGAGCCCTTGGAAACAATTGTTTAGACAAGGCGCGGCGAGTAGCTCCTGTATCAACCAGAAAATGATCAGCAGAACACAAACATGTGCTGTAACATGGTTCCATGTTTAAATATCGATAACAAAAATATAGTTAACAAAAATATAGATGTAAAAATATCGACTACAAAAATATCGAATCCCTATACTTAAACAGGTAAGTACAACAATATCGACTCAAAAATATAGATGTAAAAATATCGACTTTAAAAAATAATATACCTTAAATTAAATAAATAAATAATATTAATATTATTAACAAAATTAATTAAATTACATTTATATTTTAACTAATTATAACAAATAAACATAATTTAATGAATATAAACACAATAAATGTGTACATATACATATATTTTCTTAATTACATTTTATTATCTTTATTTAATTTATAAACTTTAATAATTATATAAAAATAAAACACATATATAAAACATATTGAATAAAAAATAATATTCTATATTTAATTAACACATTAAAGTATTAAAAAATAATAATACATACATTTAATAACAAAATACAAACATTAGTAGTGAAAACATTTGATAGCGAAGGGGTAAAAAATACTATTCCCACTCCAAAGAGTGCAACAGTAGGGAAAGCATTGGATAGCGTAGGAGTAAAAAATACAATTCCCACTCCAGAGGGTGCAACAGTAGGGAAAGCGTTGGATAGCGTAGGGGTAAAAATTACTATTCCCACTCCAAAGGGTGCAACAGTAGGGAAAGAGCTGGATAGCGTAGGGGTAAAAATTACTATTCCCACTCCAGACCGTGCAACAGTAGGGAAAGCGCTGGATAGCGTAGGGGTAAAAATTACTATTCCCACTCCAAAGGGTGCAACAGTAGGGAAAGCGTTGGATAGCGTAGGGGTAAAAATTACTATTCCCACTCCAGTGAAAGCAACAGTAGAGAAAGCGTTGAATAGCGTAGGAGTAAAAATTACTATTCCCACTCCAGAGAGTGCAACAGTAGGGAAAGCGTTGGATAGCGTAGGGGTAAAAATTACTATTCCCACTCCAGACAGTGCAGCAGTAGGGAAAGCGCTGGATAGCGTAGGGGTAAAAATTACTATTCCCACTCCAGAGGGTGCAACATTAGAGAAAGCGTTGGATAGCGTAGGGGTAAGAATTACTATTCCCACTCCAAAGGGTGCAACAGTAGGGAAAGCGTTGGATAGCGTAGGGGTAAAAATTACTATTCCCACTCCAGTGAGTGCAACAGTAGGGAAAGCGTTGGATAGCGTAGGAGTAAAAATTACTATTCCCACTCCAGAGAGTGCAACAGTAGGGAAAACGTTGGATAGCGTAGGGGTAAAAATTACTATTCCCACTCCAGAGAGTGCAACAGTAGGGAAAGCGTTGGATAGCCCAGGGGTAAAAATTACTATTCCCACTCCAGACAGTACAATAGTAGGAAAAGCGCTGGATAGCGTAGGGATAAAAATGACTATTCCCACTCCAGAGAGTGCAACAGTAGGGAAAACATTGGATAGCGTAGGGGTAAAATTTACTATTCCCACTCCAGAGAGTGCAACAGTAGGGAAAGCGTTGGGTAAAAATTACTATTCCCTCTCTAGAGTGCAAAAGTGGGGAAAGTGTTGGATAGCGTAGGGGTGAAAATTACTATTCCCACTCCAGAGAGTGCAACAGTAGGGAAAGCGTCGGATAGCGTAGGGGTAAAAATGACTATTCCCACTCCAGTGAGTACAATAGTAAGGAAAGCGCTGGAACACAAAAGAATAAAAAAACTAACTATCAAAAAATGTTTTAAATTTAATTTCCAATATAAACATAACTAATATATACATGTAAATATATTATTATTAACAAAGATAATAAAAATTAATTAATTGCACATTATTTAAAACTATAATATCCACTACACATACCTAAAATTTATTACAAAATTACATTTAATATGTACTAATTAATTAATGAAAATTAATATATTTTTTAATTAATTAATTAATTAAATAATTACCAGCTTTCACACCATATACACTTACAAACACCACAACACACACCTAAAATAATTACACATTTACAATTAATAATTAATAATTAATTAATGGTAATTAATTTAGAAAGTATTTATTAATTAATCAATAATAAATTAATTAATTACCACCCTTCACACCATTTACACGTATGAACTCCCCAACACACACCTAAAATTAATTAAACAATTAACATAATTAATTATTAATTGACTAATTGAAATTAATTAACAACTAATTATTACACTATTATTAATTAATTTACACATTAATTAATCAATTAATTTTATATAATTAAATTACTTCCCACCCTATTCCCCTATAAACCCACAACCCGCTATGGAAGTAATAACACAAAATTAAACATCAAAAACATTAATAACTAATACAATTCCAAAACATATAATACAATAACAAACAATTCTCATTTAAAACACTAAAATACATAACATTATTAATAAATCGATATTTTTGTAAACTATATTTTTGTAAACGATATTTATTACAACTATATTATTGTGATCGATATTACTTACCTGTCAGTCGATATTCTGGTCAAACTATATTTTTGTTGTCGATATTTGTTCCACTCGATATTTCTGCGGAGATATTAATGTCAGGCGATATTTCTACGTCGATATTAGTACTCTGCACCCTGTAACAAAGGGACCCTTCTGATCTACTGGGACTTCAACTGATTCATTACCAAATCTTAGGCAATCCTATGCATAAACAGAATCTTTCAAATCAGACGGCACATATTCGGACATTTGATATTGGTTCCGTCTATCAAAAGTGTTAAACCCATCCTGTCCACGTGTATTAGCATCAAACCTAGCATGATCATCCGTGTTTCCTCTAGGTCCTGAATATCCTGAGCGATTTCTTGTTTGTCCCCGTCCACATGGATACTGCTGAGCACGCAACAATGGAAAATCAGAAGCCCAATGTCCAAATTTCCTGCAGTACGCACACTGGTCAACAGACAAATTTGAATGAGTATAAGAAGGAAAAGACGAACCATAAGATCCACGTCCACCTCTATCATTACCTCTAGAAGGCGGACCATAAGCTTGAGCCAACATAACCTTCGTTTTTAACTCCTTAGTCTTCTTATCCTCACTGCCCTTTGCTTCTAACTCCTGGTGTTCATAATACTGAGCCATAGTCAAAAGAGAAACCGGAAAAGAGGTAGTCCATGAACTCTCACTGGCCTTTAGGCGACTAGCTATTCCTGGCAACAGGTTTGCAACATATTTATCGACAAACAGATGCCTGCCTGTGTCATCTGTCAATAACTGGCCGCTAAAGTCGTGGAATGCCTACTGAAAGCGTGTAAAGAAGTCAGAAACCGATTCATCTGCTTTTTGCTTGCAAGATGCTAATACAGTCCAATCTATCTTTTTAGGGGGAATAATCATCTTTATCTTAACTAATACAGCTGCGGGAAGATCTAAAATTAACCAACACGGTTTCTGTGCCGGTTTCCTTTCTACATCCATTTGTTCTAAATCTTTCCATAATGCCCCAAAAGTCGCATGATCATCAACTTTACGAACATTTCTCCACATTACAGGGGATAATATCAATCCGAAAAACAATTCAATATCAGGCAGAGTCATAGTACAAGAACTAATAGCACCCTCAACTTCCTCATAAAAAGCTGCTGGAATTTTCGCAGATCAGGTAATGCAGTTTTAGGAGCCATGACATCTGCTCTATTCCAAGGAGTGTAAACCAATTATAAACAAAATAACCCTTTGCGTCTTCCCGCATAGGTCTCATATGAAATACTACATTTTTATCAGTTTCAGAAGTAGAAGCCTGTGTCACACTGATCTGAGATGTTTGTGCAGCTGCCTCTGCTGCCTTTTTCTCTTCTTGCAAACGGACTGATTCTGCACGTAGTTTAACCAAACGTCTGATTGAGTCAGCCACCTGAGAAAAGACAAAAAGACCATCACGCATTTGCTTACAGTCATTTGCTACATCAAAGGGCTCTAATTCCTCAGAATGTTTCCTAAACCGCTCAAGGACCTCTGCGGCAAATACCTCGGTAAAATATATTTGCTCCCTTTCAAGCCAACCTTTCATTCCATCTAAAAGGTCAGAAGCAAGCTTAACACTACAAACGGCTTAACGAGCGCAGATCTAAGCTCAGACGCACGCTCAGCGGACAACCTAGAACGTGTTTCCCGTGCTTTCTCCTGGTCTGCAGAAGAGTCTTCTTCTGACTCATGAGGAGCAGAAGGAAAAATATACGGAGGCGGAGAACGATCTAATAACAAGAAATCATCTTGTAGTTTATTAAGGATAGGATAGAGGGGCCGCTGAACAGCATATTGGCGAGTTACCTGCAATTGGCGCTCCCTATCCTCTCTTTTAGTTCTTTCATTTCTTTATTTTTAATTTCTAACGCTTTCACATGAATGCTCTTTCTCTGTTCTTTTTCAATCAAGGCTTGTTCACGCTTCATTTGTTCACGCACTTCTTTCTGTCACATTCGTACACAGTCAAACATATCTTGCCTAGTCTTGGGCTTAAACATATATTGCTCCACATACTGAATCTTTCGTAAATTAAATGACCCGTGCATAGGCCAACGCAACTCAGGATCCTTACTAGTATATTTATTCCATAACGTGCTGTACATTATAGAAGAAATACCATACTTAATATACATGTCCCTATTAGGCGTCCCCTCCGGGGGAGGGGGGCGGTTGTGTTTCATCAAATCTCAAACTACAAAAGCAACACATCCTTCGAAGTGTGCTAGAAACAGGCATGCCAAAAATAGTGCATAATATGCAGTATTATACACAAAGTAGTGCTTAAAGTATGCTTGTACGGTGCGCCGTTCAAATCAATTCAAAACAGAGAAAATTCTCCTCATTACCTGCCTATATAAATTGCAATTCATATATCAATCACTTACAAATCCCAAATTGGCCAATACAAATCTAAAGCCACAGCAAACGTCGCAAAACAACCTTATCAATCACAGGCATCAAACCAACAGCAAGTGTTGCATCAAAACAACGCTTACCAATCCCTTGGTGTCCAGATTCCAACTGCCAAGTTCTTGAATCGACCAAACGGTCACTGCACGGCGAATCAACAGAAGAGATCTCAGTTGAGGACCGGCACCACCTGGATGGTCAGATCAGAAATAGAGGAAAAACGCCGCGGTTTGCCAAGACACGGGTCTCCTCAGGCAATGATCGTCCGCAGCGAGATTCCAATCCTTCGTTTCGACCACTCCGTCGGTCATCCGAGTCGCCGATGAGCCCCACTGGTTGGGCGCCAATTTGTGGTGGTTGGCCTCAGCTAGGCCTGCCAGTGCTATGGGGTTCGCCCTTCTCTGCACAAAGTCCTCAGACCAATAGGATAGAAGTTGGCACAGAAACTGGAATATAACACAAAGTATTTATTAACCTCATGATGTGGAAATACATTCACACAGCACCCTTTGGTAGCGTATGAAGTAGCACACTGTACAGAAGGAGCATGGTCCTTTTATACCCATACAGGGGCTCAAAAGAAGGCGGTACAAGTACAGAAGAGAAGGGTTACATACAAAAAAGGTCATACAGAAATGCACAGTCAACAGTAGGGTGGAGCTAGCAGCTTGCTGACTCCGGTAAGAATAACCTGACATTTACATACTAGAACAGGTGTATGGACAGTCACAGTCTCCTCTGCGCATGTGCAGAGTAGCAGAGCCTAAATATAGTATGTCTATAAGCAGAGTGCAAGAGTAAACGACAGCAAGGTAGGATCGAGTACATGGTGATCACATGGCAGACAAGATGGCTGCTGAACACAAGATGGCTTCAGCTAAATGCTAACCCAGATCGCTGCCAAATTACTACACTGGTAGGAAGGCGGGAGCATGGGGTCTGAGAGGAAAGGCTGGGAAATATGTTTTCTTTTTAAATCACTTAACTGCCTCTCTGCTCTCCTCCAGCTGCTGACCGCCTTTTTCCTCCTGCTCCTCTTGTTCCGAAAGCCTGGTAGTGAATGGGCCTAAAGGCACAGGCTTTCCACCCAATCTAGATGTACTCTGTAGCAAAAGAGAGCAGTTCCAGGATTGGTCTGAGTGGCTTTGTTTGCTGCTCAGGTGGTGCCTGGGAGCCTGTGGGGTTTCATTAACCCTGCTGTACAATACAGCCGGGTTAGAGAACCATAAGTGTGCATGTGTGTTTGGCCAGCCTAAGACGGCTGACCAAACACACATGTGCACGTATATATGCACAATACTCCTCCCTCCTAAGGCCCAGCCCTGCCCCCTTTTTTCAGACATATGTAACTACAGCACCCATTATGAAGGAGGCCCCCAAAGTAAAGATTTGCCACTGCGATTTTGAAGAAACAGAAATATAACATTAGTATACCTCTTGCCTCTAAATATTTGTTTTGGTGTTCAGCTAAATGTATTTTGTAGACTTATATTCAGATTGATAATGTCCTTGAATTATTTGACACCTTATAGAAATAGGGTGCCTGTTTGCATATCAAAATTTATAGGGTGGGTAACCTAGAGTTGGTTGTTAGCTTTGTCTTTCTTAAGATTGTGAACATTTGGTCATCATAAAGAGATGTTTTATAAGACAAATGAAAGTGAACATCAGTGAAGTATAAAATAGAATGTACACATTTACAGAACACAATCCATGAACCAAATATGTCTGGATGGCGCGATACTAGTCAATATGGAAAGCATATCAATTAAAATAATATTGACCAAAGAGTACAATGCTATGCAGAAATCTAACACGACCAGGAGCATTTCCCTAACCATTATCTATGATTGTCAGAAAATCACCTCATTAGCAAACTGGTATTGCATAAATCCCAGTCACATATAAAAACAATTCTTAAAGACCTGCCCAACAGTATGGAGTACCAATATAATACATATGCCATATGTACCTCGGTGCATAGGTGTTTCTGTAGGACATTTGCTTCGCAATGTACTCAGGAGGGTGCAATGCATGTTGCAATGTTCAGAGTTTGTATTTTATGGTCTAATAAACAGTGTTGGGAAGGAAAAGTTCATATCATGCTGATGAACATGTGCCCTTGTCCTAAGTGGCCCAGCTGCAATGATATCTGGTTCAGTGATGCTGACTTTTGCTGTCTTGGCTGAACATGGATCTTGCATGTGCTCCCCGGCATAGGCCTATCTCACGGATTGCAGTCTTAGTGGACAAAGAGGGACACCCAAAGTGCTTCCCGCTTCATAATGAAAGGCTACTGGCTTTACCAGGAGTTAAGTAACCCAAGCACGGGGGTGGCAGCATACTGTGTAGTGATGAGTAGAAGAGAACAGGCCTTCTTACTTGTGTCAATGTAGTGAGGCCAACAGGTGTACACACATGTAAAGCTCCACTGCTGTATGCCTAACTCACCCTTGACCTACATCAAGTCAATATGTTGTACGTTACTGTACACATGTGTTTCCATGAATGTGATAGATATATGTGTGCCTGGGAGGGTTATAATGCATAGGAGACTCTGGGTTCCATTTTAGAGACCTTATACTTACTGGTGGAGCCTGCTGAGGTAGATACATTTCAGGTTTCCTGCATTCCCGAGAGCTGGGGGGGATACTCATTGGAGAAATGAAGACCAGGCTCTTCAAGACACTTAAAAGGGTGCTAATTGATTCTGGATAGAGGCCACTAGGAGGGGGTTTGGGTACGTCTCAGGAAGGAGATGGGGCTCATAAGATCATCACAAGGAGTTGGGCTGGGGAACTGTGCAGCATTTTGATACACTTATTTCTGTGGTTGACATTCAGGTGTGGACCTCAAGCCAATTGCATGGCCTGTGTCGTGAAGGTATCAGATTTGGAGTCGCTCCTTTGTGACAGACTGCTTTCCAGAAGAGAGGCAGAGGAGTGGGCACTTCAAGAGAAAGCATGCTTCCAACACAAACTTCAAAGACTCAGACACTAAATGACATTTTGTTTCAGGAAATAGACTATAAGTAGGGGAGATTGAAGTCTCAAAAATTGTAAGTTGCCAAGCAGCCAGCTAGGCTGTGTGAGAAGAAGAAGCTCTGTGAGACTTCTGCCTGTGACCAGGAGGGGGGCCAAGGCCTGCTAGTCTCCTAGCTGGCTGACAAGCTATCTCCCAGTAAATCCAAGACCATCTGCCCTGGAGCATAAAGCACCAGCCCCAGCATGCTTTCCAAGACCAGTTTGCCCCAATATTCTATTCTATTCTTTTCATGGGAATTTGTTGAGTGCATGGCAACCCATTTAAGCCTCCCAGGACTAAGTTGTCATATATACAGCATTCCCGTCTGGCCTTTAGTTTAATAGAGCAGTTCTTAGTAGTTTTATAAACTTGAGATTCTGAATCCTTATTTTCAAAGGAAGAGAATTCTGGAATTTTGGTGCCAGGAACACAAAAGAGCATCCACCACTATTTGCTCTCTTAAATCTTGGTACTGTAAAGAGTTGGGTGGTGGAGATTAGCGTTAGTGTCATTGACATATTCACCTAACTATAACATTTCTTTAACCTTTGGTTTTCTAAGTCGATTTTTATCTTTTTTTTAAAAACAAAATAGATCTTTTTACCACAACCAACTATATTGTTATGTTAACCTTTGTTTTTTCCGTGAATTACTAGGATTGATGTAACATAAAATAATATTTTATTTCCATACATAAAGCCCATCAACCTCCCCGGCAGGCAGCCAACCCCAAGCTGTGCACACCCTGTTGAGCTCATGCCTTAAAAATGCCCTGGGGACCACATTCTGTAGGGCTGTCACTTTAAACAAAAGGGAATGGGGCTATGCGGCTACCCTCCCTGAAACTTTAATGGCCCCAGGGACCCTATCCGTCAGGGCTGGCTTACTTATTGTGCCCTGGGAAGCCCACACCCGGGGCACAGTAGTTTACGCGGCCTGCACTGGCATGGGCAGGAAAGCATGTGTTTGCTTTTGTATGGAGGGAGCATTTTTAAATCTTCCACCAAACAAGACCTAACACTGAGTTTGCTCCCAGCCAGAGGGAATTTTGAACATGCTTCCACATCTGACAGCAGAAATGATCTGCAACGACACCTAACTATAATGTTACTTTAACCCTTGTTTTTTCTGTGAATTTCTAGGATTGATTTAATTTAAATTAATATATTTCTTTCCGTACGTAAAGCCCACCCCTCCTCACGGGCATTCAACCTCCCCCAGAGGCAGCCAACCCCAAGCTGCGCACATTTTGAGCTTAT
This sequence comes from Lissotriton helveticus, assembly GCF_964261635.1. Classification (NCBI taxonomy): domain Eukaryota; kingdom Metazoa; phylum Chordata; class Amphibia; order Caudata; family Salamandridae; genus Lissotriton; species Lissotriton helveticus. Next base: position 214,863,449 of record NC_136060.1, on the reverse strand, counting down.
GCATTAAAAAGGCCCAGGGAACCACTTTCCACAGGGCTGTCACTTTAAACAAAAGGGAATGGGTCAATGTGGCTCCCCTCCCTAAACTTTTAACGGCCCCAGGGACCCTATCCCCCAGGGCTGGCTAACTAATTGTATCCCAGGAAGCCCACCCCCAGAGGAGGGCCGCACAGTCACCCTCTCCTTTAAACAAAAAACGTATGGCCACAAGGGATGGAGTCCCCTGGGTGAGAAAAGCCTCTGGTAGGGGGGCACATGGCCTCCTCCTATTGTTATAATGTTTACCACAGGGATGTTGTCCACCGGCCCTAATAGGGCTCGAGGATGGGGTCCACATGTTACCACTCCTCTTTTTATTATAGTCTACATCGGAGACACAGTACCCATGGCTCAAGGTGGGGGGCTGTATGCCCCAGTCACCACAGATTTTGGCACCAGGGAATGGGGTCCCCGGAGTCCAAGAAGACTATGTGAGAGGGGCACATGGTCCCCTACCATTTTTATTCTGTTTTACCAAAGAGATGGGGTCTAATTTTGTGGGTGAAAATTGTGAAAGTAATAGTAAGAGACAAAAATATTTATTTCAAATAACAAAGATGTCTCTGAGTCTTTCTTTTAACATTTTTCATCCCCAAAAATAAAATCATAAAAACAACCACATGAGGGCCTTGTGTCTTTTTTATACATCTTCAGATCACTTAAAAAGCAGCCATACAGCCAGTCCTGAGGGTACTGAACGTCCAGCTGTAGAGCAAAAGCTCCAGCCAGAGAAATGCTGTAAAAAACAGTTCTTCAGGGGTCATGAATTCAATGACCTAGGAAACTTACTGTATTTTTAATGTTTTTAATTCAGCACCCTACAACATTAAAAAGCATTGTGATGGAGATCACCAAAAATTAAAATATATCTAATTAGCTGTGGCAGTCCATTATGGGGGCCTCCGGACAAACAGTTTTATTTTTTAAACAGGGATGTGTGGGGAATCCAGGGCCCTCGTGGCACTGCTGGCTTCCTTCACCCTTCCCCATTTCAGGGGACTGGCATTTTTTTCTATTACCTTAGAAAGGTGCCCACGTGCCAACCGAGAGCACCCTATACCATTATTTTTATTTAGGGCCATGGGTGGAGGCTGAGGACACAGCTGCTCCCTCAATGGGGGCTCAAGCCAAGAGACCAAGGCAGCCAAACAGGTTTGTTCTGCACACAGTGGGAGCCAGTATGGAAAAGTTTCACTCTTCCTCTGCCCATGCTTGCGTGCGGGTAAACAACAGTGTCCCATGGGTTAGACTTTGGTCCCTGGGGCCATCCAATATCTCTAGGAGAGAGCCTACGGAGCCAACTTTCCCTTCTAGTGAATTGTGACCCCTCTCAGCCTCTTAAGGTTTAGGGAGGGGGGCCAAAGTGGCAGCCATCCCCTTTATTAATAAGATGGTCCTGGGGATATTGTCCCGGGGGCCATTTTAGGCTCAGAGAAGGGACCTGCATTCCCTCTTCCCCCAATTTCTGTGTCACCTTGAGAAATGGGGTCCAGAGGGCATTTTAAGGCCATTGGAGAGGGGGCACTCACATCCCTCCCCTTTAATAAGATATTGTCACCAGGGAATGAGGTCTCTTGGACCTCTTCAAGCCTTGGAGGGGGGCAATGTGCCTCATCCTCCTTAATCATAAATGCAGTAGCTCCCCAGGACCCTGGGCCACCCCGGTGGGGGTACTTTTGTAAATGTGGGGTTTTTATTTCGGTGCAGATTCATGGCTCTTATGCAAATTTGTGGCAAAATATTTTTTTAAACAGTTTTTGGCACCAAACTGGGTCCTTTTAGTACCTCAACAGCAGGCCCAGGGGTTCAGGGTATCTATATCCTGCCACCTTATGTCTTTGTTTCCATGTTTGAGGCCTGTGTCCCGAGTCCTAGGGCCCCATTAGGATGACATGCCGATCGCCTCTGCCGGCCGGCGGTAGCCACGGCCAGCCCGGCAGTGGTGATCCAGCCGCCATCCCTGCAGAAATGACCCCCCGCCATATTATAATGGCTGAGGGGTCCGCGGAGGACGGAAAGACCGTCCGCCTCATTTCTGCCCCGCTCGACTTGCGACCGGGTGGAAAAGGCTGCAATATGGTGGCGGTGTCTGTTTGACACCACCAGCCATATTACAATGTGATTTCGGGTATGCCTTTCCGTGGCGGCAATGGGCATGCAGAGTCATGTTGTGCATGGAAGTGCACAACATGCCTTCCTGGCATTGTGGCAGGCGGGGCTGAGTGCACCGCCCGCCACAATGACAGGAATGCTTGATGCGCCCGCATCCTAATAGCAGGCACGGTACCCCCGCCCTTATGACGGGCGGTCCCTCTGTACGACAGGATGTCCGCCCGCCATCCTAATGTGCCCCCTAATGTCTTAATGTCTGTCGTCTCATCAGATCGTCTGGGGCGCAATGTATACACAGTTTCTGAGCATTAATTGCTTAAAGATTATTGAACAGATTAAAATCAAATCACTAAAAGCACTCTCTGTACTATGATCTAGGCTTCTGTCAAATTTGGTGAATTTCTGTTCAGCAGCTTGGGGTGTAGCTGTGTATAAATTTCTTATAGAGAAATGGATAGGGAAACTGAATATTCCCCCACTCCCCCTTTTTCTAGGCCCCTGCTTTAGGGATCCACCTGAATATTTCCAGTTATGAGCGGAGGTGAAATATTTTTTTTTGGGGGGGGGGGTAGTTTAGTGAAGAATCCTCAATTGGCGCTAATTTTGTAAAGAAGACAAAAATGCTTTTCGTATGGAACGGAGATACTAAATCTATGTATCTAATTTATCTATCTATCTATCTATCTAGATAGAGAGTGAGAAAGAAAGAGAGTGAGAGATTTTGTATTCTGAGATCGAGCAGAAGATTTTCCATGCAGAGTTATTTTGTTATTACTTATTTGTACCTTTCTATAATTATGATTTTGAGAAGAATTCCATCTGATTTATTAATGCGTTTTTTGTGCAGAGCATTTTTTCTCCAGATAGGAAGCTTGTATTTTTTAATACTTTCAAAAGGATTTTAAATCTCCATTCGGTACGAGTATTACACTGTCATTGTTTCATACATTCAACTTTACTTAAAAAGAGTCACATAAACGTGTTCGTCACAGATTTTAATTAGGTGCTGACACTTACACAGCCTGGTGTTAACATTTACAAGGTTTTAATTAACTAATCCGACAGACTTTTCTCAATGTTCTAATGCGCTTGAACAAGATTCTGTGCATCTAGTTAAATATTTAAATAACAGCTGACTCTGAATCGCAGATTTGTGTAAAATGTGTTCAAGCTGCTCTCCCCAAGTAATGTCAACAGAAGTGCTAGCATTTATTCGAACTGGCTTTCAGGATGTGAAGAATTCACAGAACAACATCATGCCCATGTATTATTGCGTAGACAAACTCATTTTTCGTTTGATTTGCATAAGTGTCTTTTCAATCGTCTTTCTGGCCAAAATGGGAAGCTAATGTGCTAATGCCGAATGGAAATTCATACTTTAGAGCTTGATGACACATAGATGCCTAGTAATGATGGCCAGTTTATCTAGCATTCCGTGCTCCTTCTGCCTTAAGAGGATCATCCATTTTAGAGAAAAAGAGTATATGTGTCCTGCACCATCAACAAATAAATACATGAGCTAACTATTAGATTTCTTTGTTTGATTATGCCAGCTTTGTGTTCATATTTACTGTGGCATTATTCCATGGATAGTCAATTTAAACTCGGACCCAAGGTGCAAAATGTATGGGCTTTCCTTTTCTTCACAGTCACACAATGCCCGTAGGAGCATATTTATGAGAGGCTTTCACCAGCGTTGTGACGCAACAGTGGCACAAGCATTATGTCATATTTATAAAACAACGCAATTGCAAAAATGTGTAATTTTTAAGTGATGGGTGGGGCAAAAGGCAACACAGAAAGCAGCTGTGTCATAACATATTTAGTATAAGCAATGTAGGTGTTCCCCCACAAAATCTGACACAACTGTAACACAGTACGTTTACATAAAGTGGTCGGAGTAGTTAAAAAACTCAAATATACATCACAGAGTAAACTAAAAGACATAGATACAATACAAAATATGTACAAATAAGCCTTTCCAGCCTATAAAAGTTCAGTTAGTTCCTATATACATTGCTCATAGGTACATCTTCAGTAGGTACATTTTGATCCTTGAGCAAGGGGGGAGGGAGCATATTTTCCAGCAGTGCATAACCCTCATTGACCTAAGGGAGGGGGACGTCATACAGTGTTACTGACTCAACAGAAAGTCCATCAAGTAATTGCTGGAGAAGATTGGCCAAAGTCTCCAGCCACCAACTGCAAGGCCTACTAACATCCCACCACATGTAAAATGTATGGCTGTGCTCCGCATGCAGGCATCAGGGGCCTCATTTATGAGAAATGACGAGTCGCTGCGTGAAAGCAGCGATGCGTCACTTCTCAGTGCGCACTCCTTGCGACATACCTGATGCTTCATATATAAAGTATGACGCATCATGTCGCAAGGAGTTACAGATACGTCAGTATTTCTGATGTATCTTTAAGCGCAAAAGTGACGCATCGCTGGAGTGTGTCACAAAAGTGACGCAACTCCAGCAATGCTTCCTTTCATATAGGGCAAGCCCCATGTGAAAGGGCCTGCGTCAGTCTTACGCCTGCTGTGAGGCAGGCGCAAGATTTTGACGCAACGGTGTCCTAGAAGTGACGCAGTGAAATCTCATAGATTTCACTGCGTCACGTCTACGACCCTTTCTTGCGTCAATACGCCCCCTTTGCATACATTATACCTGGCACAGGTATCATGTGGCACAGGGGTTTACAAAGTGACGCATCTACCTAGATGCGTCACTTTGTAAATATGGCGCAACAAGGCGCATTGTTTACGCCACTGGTGCGTCACAAAAAGTAACGCACCGGCGGCGTAAAAGTGACGCAAGGGCTCATAAATGAGGCCCTAGGTTCCTTCCAAATCACAACAGACTGATTGGAAGAAATCTCAGAGGGAGCATTTTCTGCCTTCTTCCCCTCATTTGTGGAGGCCATAATTATACTCAAACCCCAGTACATTGTCTCCCCCAAGGTGCCACAACAACTGGCTACCAACAAGGATTCTCTGCCATTGCTGAATTTCCTCATGTCCTGAGAGCGAATGATTGCACACTTGTTCAATTGGTGCCTCCTTCTGCAACATGCCACTTCTACAGAAACTGCAAGCACTCATGTTCCATCAATATCCAGGCCATAGTGGACCATCAGGAAACGTTCATCAATATGCTGGCTAAATAATCAGGGAGTGCAGATGATGCCTTCATCTTCCGCCACTGTACCATCGGTTTCAGAAGGACACATACTCGAATGGCCTACTCATTCATAAGGAAACAACAATATACGTATTTTCAACTAAAAGATGGAATGTACGGCATAATCAACATATTTGTGTTTATGCATGAATCTTGTGTCATATGCACAAACTGGGAATACCTGACTTCAACAAGTAGACAACGATGTCCTATTGTGCCACTCCCTCACTATTTTTGCAATAGAAGTAGCGAAAAATCAACTATGAAGAGTATTCTGTCAGCTCACATTTGTGAGTGGACAGAATTACTTTCCACGCACTGGTCACAAAATACATGCAGTATTCATGTGGTTCACAAGTGAAGTGTATATCAGTGGAAATGGAACATATTAGCTAAGCTAAGTGTGTATGTGAAGTGTGCATCTAAGCTCGGTAATTTGTGAAAGTTGCGATAAAATAATGGGTGTTGAGCAAATTATGTGTTCCTAAGTAAATGTGTCACACATGGCCATAAACTTATATGTTGACCAAAGTATCAGCAAAAATAATGGAAGAAGAAGTTGTAAATTCTATTTAGATCATGCACTGTAAATGTAGCCTCAATTAATGTGTAACTGTCAAATCCAGGTACAAATGCGATACCACAAACACAAAATACACATACGTCAGCCATTCTTAAAGTCTAGGTCCAAACATACACATAGTTATCAACACACATTGACATACTTCATCAATGTGACAAATTACAGGTTTATGGGCTCAAGTTGCTTGCATTTCCTGCATCTCAGTCCCTGAATGTAAAGCTGTCACAGTCAAACAATATGTTGTCAAACATGTCATACACCAGTAAATAACATAGAATAAAATCCACAAGAGTAAGGTATCACAGTGTGCTCAGGACCCCAAACTCAACACCCTCTTGCCACATAAATGATGTCATAATGAAGGTGTATAAGTACTGAATCACCTACAAGGCCAATTCATATACATATATGTGAAATCTTAAAGTGTTGTTTATAGATCAGTAATAGAAGGTTACTGTGTTATGTACATCAATTTGTCCTATAAAAAACAGCCTACATTGCCATACCTATGTGTCAATGTCAATGTCAATCTAAGTTCAGCATGTCACCCTGCCATACAAAAAACACTAGCTGTTGGTTGTCAAAATAAATGCATATATATATATATATATATAAAAAAAAAATTCTTTCCTGGTTTCTTATCTGTGCAATTATTCTCAAAGAGAGGGGCTCCTCCTTTTCAGGATAATTTAAAAATTATGCACAATAGAACAGAGGAAAATAATGAGACAATTTGTTTTTATAATTCATAATAAGCACTTTTGCACTTGTTTTGTATTATTGCACTAAGCCTTAATAGCTGCTCTCAGTCACGAAGTGGGATATTCACAGGGCAATCCTATTAAACTGGTACAATTGCTTTTTAGAGATCCCCACTTGGGGTGCATTTACACAAGATTTTTGTACAACAATGAAAACAATGGGTCTCCAATGAATTAGGAGTCTTTATATTCCTATTGAGATTTATATTTCTATATAATTAAATAGTTACAAATATTTGATTATAAAAGATGTATTTTACATCAATTAATTGTGAAATGTATTGTTCCACATGTAACATTGAATATGTTGAGACTTAACTCACTATGAGTTTTATTTTCAGACCTATGGGGTAGAATGTTGAAATTATTTCTTCAATTTGACGTTACATATGAAGTCTGTTTTTCATTTCCATGAAAACTTGTGATGTATTTTAAGTTTGTACCATTAGTCCGCCCTTTGTTTTGACCTTATATAACTCACCTGTGACTGTGCAATCACATCATGTGATCAAGACTGTTGACACAGTCGAAACGCGTCGTGGCGGCTTGTTAAGCTCAACTTTGCACAAATAAAGACACCTTGATTTTGGCACCAGTCCTGGGTTCCATTCTTCGTCATTTGTCTGACTTTTCATTTCTGATCGGTGACGCCGGGAGGCGTCTGGTGAGTATTTCCACATATATATATATATATATATATATACATATATATATATATATATATATATATTACCTACTGGCGGTCGCCAGTAGGTATATATAGTTAGGATTTTTTCTCAATGGGATTTTTGAAAATTCTATGTCTAATAACTTTGGCGTTTGTGGACGGAATTGGCTGAAATTTTCAGGCAAATGGAACATTTTGTTTCTGAGCATCCACTGAAAATTTGGGGTGGGTTTGTCAAGGGGGGGCTGAGAAAAAAGGGGGGTCCCAAAACGTGTTTTTCCCATGTTAATTTCCATAGGGCGGTTGGCCTCACTTTTAGCCCAAACGGCTGAATGGATTTGCACGAAACTTGGCAAAATTGTAGGGACTGTTAGCCCGATGTGCCTTTGCTAGGTCTCAAAATATGTGCTCCAGTGGATTTTGAGAAATTAACGTTCAAAAAAAGATATATATCTGTAAGCGCGCTCCGGGTAGCGCTCCGGTTCGCGTACTTGACGCGTAACGGAACTTCGCGTAGCGAAGCTGATTGGCTCTCCGGTGTCTGTCAACATTCTAAACAGTCCGGAGCGGCCGCCATCTTGTCTCTCGGTAGGATCGAGAGACAAGAGGAGGCCAAAACAAAGGGGGAAATGACCATAAGGGGGCATAGTAGATCCTCCCTGACCCCCTAGGTTTGATGTGGAGGCTTTAAAAGGGCACCGTGGGGCAAAAAAAAAATAAAAAAAATTGTTTTTTTTGCGTGGGGAGCGCCCGGTTCGCGAACCGGGAAGCCGTCTGGGGAGCATACTATAAGGAAAAAAGAATGATAGACTTTTCAAATATTGTATGTTAATTGATTGTTTGTTTTGTTGATTTTTTTATTTCTTTATTTTTTAAGCAATTATTTATTATTGTGATTGTGTTTCAAAATTTAATAAAATGTCTAACATTTCACTGTCTGAAATGTCGTTATTTTCATTGAACATAGCTTGTAATGTTTGAGTGTGTAAAATGTCCTCATTTTCAAGGAGGACATCTACTGATTGCACACATTGCAGTAGTTCTTGGTCCCAAGTTTCATCCATAAATTCAATGTCATTTGGATCAATGATTTCTTGGTTGGTCTCTGCAAGGACAATTTCAAATGAAACTTTCTGTTCGCCTTCCATTTTGCCTAAAATTTGCATAAAAAAATATATATTAGTAGAGATAGGGCACTGTTGGGATTAATTTTAGATAGGCAGTTTTTAACAGTGAATTTATCTGTGGGCAGTGTATAGTATCAGAGTGGAAGTAGGAATATAAAAAAGTGTATGTGATTTAACGTAAGTAAATTCATAATTATACAAGAGAAGCCTAACTCCATCCATAACTATAACAGAGAAGTCTATCTAAATCTATAACTACTACAGAGGGATAGTATATAACTATCAGAAAAAGTTTACCATATTAACTTAAAGTGCACAATATACTTCAGTTTTTAAAATAACAACTTACCTTTAAAAAGAAGTTGAAGTTATTAGTGAAAATCCTATTGAAATGTACACCAGGAAGTAGTAGTCAAAATGGCTATGTTTCCTTCTCTTCCTTTATATATATTCAGGTACATAACCAATCAAATGTCAGGTAAAAAAAAATAGAAAATGAAAGTAACATTTTAATTGGTTGTCAATTCCAACACTTCAGATGTGTTTTGTGAAGTAATTTACCTCAGGGTATTTAGAGAGGTCTACAGGCTAAATGGCTAAATGGAATTCCAACCAAATTTGTGAAAATGGTAGGGATTGGTATGTAGTTGGAGCAAATCTATATTTGGTGAAAGTGTCTCCAGGGTTTCTTCTGTAAATTACTTTCCCACCTTTTTTAATGGAGCGCTTCCCGGTGAGCGCCCCGGTACGCGAACCGGCAGCGTTACGGGAGTCCACCATTTTGTGTTTCGGTCGAATTAAAATACAAGATGGAGGGCAAATAATGTTCAGAATGGGTAGAAGGGGGCACGGTAGACGTATCCTGACCCCCTAGGTTTTCTGAGGGTGGCTGAGGAGGCCCATATGTGCGGAAAAAAATCATTTTTTTAAAAAAATTCGCGCGGTTAGCTTCCGGTTCGCGTACCGGGTAGCGCTCCGAGGAGCGTACTTTGTTGAAAATTTGTGAAAAAAGTTAGAGTAAAATAATAATTGTGAGTGATCAGATGTAGGGTAGCTCTGAAAAGAGCTTTTGGGTTTATGGTACATTTAGGTACTTATAAGTAGGTACCAATGCACAGTCTTAAATTCAAAATGAAAACTCTGTTGCCCTCATCTGAGAAGTGAACTCCATCTCCTCTGTAGATATCTTGCATGTAGTAACGCAAGTTATTGTTGTACATGGAGCCCATTCCATGGTCTCTCATGTAAGCTGAAACAGATTTGTTTACATGCTTCCTCGACTTCTCAATTTGTGGACAAAATTGGTTCGACCACCTCCATTTCTGTCTTTGGCATATATTTGAATATACCAAGGCAGTTTGAGGAAAAAGTGCCATCAATTGCTCAAAGGTGTCCTTTAAAAGCATTTCCAGACCTACACCAGTCAAAGTGCCCAAGTCATTTCCTCCACAGTGCACAATTAACAGGTCAGGTTTAGGCAAATGCATAAAGGTTTTCACCAATGGTATCAATTGGTGACATTTTAATCCTCTGTGGCCAAACCACTTAATTTCCACATCTTGTAAATTGAGGTTAGGTAAATTTCTGTTCTCAGCATACCTTTGAGCCCAGTAGATGTAACTATGTCCAACAATCCAGACAGAAAACATGGTGAGAGAAGGTTCTGCTGCAGTCAGATGAAGTGTGGCAATGAAATGGCAGTTGGAAAAATAAGAGTTTAAAATGAAAAAAACTGTGGAGTTTCTGTGTTAATGAAGCAGTAGCAGTGATTGGTGGATTTTGATTGCTGAAAACAGAAAGTTAGGGTGCATGGATGAGTTCTTTGAAATATGTAATTTGAATGGTCAAGAAAAAATCATTTAATGAAAGATTGCACTGGATACGCAGGTGCACTGAGAGTTCAGAGTTCAATTGAAACATTGTTGTGTGAACTTGCAAACATCAGAGGTCTTTCAGGAGGTGGTTGCTATGCAAAAAAGGCAGAAAGGGCAGAGGGGGAAGGGTGTTGATTTGAAAAAAGTGAGGGAAGAGTTTTGATTGGGTGACATGAGAGATATGTGTGATGAATTACAGGTTTTCTGTGCTTTTTATGGCTGCAGACTCTGGAGTGCATACCTTTTGCTCTGCTAAAGACAATTTGGTGTGTTTCTGAGACTGTTTTGAAACTCATAAAGTATTTGCTAAGGTGAGAAAAGATTCATTTAATTTAGATAGAGAATAGTATGGTTTAGGGAGAACATTATGAAGAAAGCTGTGTATTTAAAATTTTGATTTGTGTCAAGTGTTTTACAAATAGATTTTGTTTCTTTGTGTTACATAGCCATGTTAAAAGTGACGCTAAAATAGTGCAAGGGTCTTACAAAAATGATTTCATGTGTCTTAGGGTATTTTAACTCACTTCCCCATGAATGTATGAATATAATTGCTTTACAAGTTGTGTTTAAAAACGTTTTTTGAAATCAATTAGGTTTCTTGATATGTACTGCTAGAGCTTCATAGGTTGCTTGGGGCATATTTATAAGGCCTTTGTGTCTCTCTGATGTTATTTTTCCCATTTTAATTTAAGACCTTTCCCTGTGGTGCAAGGTCCTTGTAAATACGCCCCCATCTGTGCTTGGCAAATTTAGATCTTGATTATTTGACTTACATAGCCATGTTAAAAGTGATCTAAAAATGGAGCAAGGGCTTAAAAAAAACGATTTCATGTGTTTTAGGGCATTTTAAGTCACTTCCCCTTGAATGTAGGTATATAATTTATTTAGATGATGTGTTTAAAAACTATTTTTGAAATCAATTAGGTTTCTTGATATGTACTGCTAGAGCTTCGTAGGTTGCTTGGGGCATATTTATAAGGCCTTTGTGTCTCTCTGATGTTATTTTTCCCATTTTAATTTAAGACCTTTCCCTGTGGTGCAAGGTCCTTGTAAATACGCCCCCATCTGTGCTTGGCAAATTTAGATCTTGAATATTTGACTTACATAGCCATGTTAAAAGTGATCTAAAAATGGAGCAAGGGCTTAAAAAAAACGCTTTCATGTGTCTTAGGGTATTTTAAGTAACTTCCCCATGAATGTATGAATATAATTTCTTTACAAGTTGTGTTTAAAAACGTTTTTTGAAATCAATTAGGTTTCTTGATATGTAATGCTAGAGGTTCATAGGTTGCTTGGGGCATATTTATAAGGCCTTTGAGTCTCTCTGATGTTATTTTTCCCATTTTAATTTAAGACCTTTCCCTGTGGTGCAAGGTCCTTGTAAATACGCCCCCATCTGTGCTTGGCAAATTTAGATCTTGATTATTTGACTTACATAGCCATGTTAAAAGTGATCTAAAAATGGAGCAAGGGCTTAAAAAAAACGCTTTCATGTGTCTTAGGGCATTTTAAGTCACTTCCCGATGAATGTAGGTATATAATTTATTTAGATGATGTGTTTAAAAACGATTTTTGAAATCAATTAGGTTTCTTGATATGTAATGCTAGAGCTTCATAGGTTGCTTGGGGCATATTTATAAGGCCTTTGAGTCTCTCTGATGTTATTTTTCCCATTTTAATTTAAGACCTTTCCCTGTGGTGCAAGGTCCTTGTAAATACGCCCCCATGTGTGCTTGGCAAATTTAGATTTTGATTATTTGACTTACATAGCCATGTTCCATACAGTTCTAACCTTCTGCGTAGTCTTTGATATGCTAGACTCCATCTGCACTATGAGATACCTAAGCAAAGGAAACACAGGTGATGTGATTGTGAAATGAGGAAAAGAAACTCCACATTTTTCAATTACATCACATGTGTTTCCTAAGTTTACGAATGACATTGTGCAGATGAGGTTTAGGTCTGTCCACGGACACAGAAAAGGTCTGGCCTTTGTTCAAGAGTGAAGTGGACATGACTTACTTCATTGGTAGGCCTTCACATGTATTATCTCCTCTGTACTCTTCAAAAAGCGTAAATTTCATCTGCAACCCTGAGTAGGCCTCACCTCAAACAAACCTCTGGATAGGCCACACTTTATCGTCATCCTGAATCAATCATTTAAAATGTTAGGGACAGATTTATGATAGGTGTAAGCTTATTTTGCGTCACTGTGCGTTACTTTTGTGACGCAGCGGCGGTGCAAAAGATTTGCTATGTGGCGACATATTTACAACTTGATGCATCTAGGCAGATGTGTCATGCTGTAAAGTCCCGTGCCACATGAAACCGATGCAGCAGTGATGCAAAACAAGCACCATGTTGCAAGACAGGCCTCATTTCATCTCCAACAAGATAAGAAGCTGAATCTTCTGTAAATGTGAAAATTGTTGTATACACTGCTCAACTTATGTGTACTCTTTGATATGCTAGAGTCCATCTGCACTATGAGATACCTAAGCAAAGGAAACACAGGTGATGTGATTGTGAAATAAGGAAAAGAAACTCCACATTTTTAAATTACATCACCTGTGTTTCCTAAGTTTACGAATGACATTGTGCAGATGAGGTTTAGGCCTGTCCACGGACACAGAAGAGGTCAGGCCTTTGTTCAAGAGTGAAGTGGACATGACTTACTTCATTGGTAGGCTTTCACATGTATTATCTTCTCTGTACTCTTCAACAAGCGTAAATTTCATCTGCAACCCTGAGTAGGCCTCACCTTAAACAAACCTCTGGATAGGCCACACCTTATCGTCATCCTGAATCAATCATTTAAAATGTTAGGGACAGATTTATGATAGGTGTAAGCTTATTTTGCGTCACTGTGCGTGACTTTTGTGACGCAGCGGTGGTGCAAAATATTTGCTATGTGGCGACATATTTACAACTTGATGCATCTAGGCAGATGTGTCATGCTGTAAAGTCCCGTGCCACATGAAACCGATGCACCAGTGATGCAAAACATGCACCATGTTGCAAGACAGGCCTCATTTCATCTCCAACAAGATAAGAAGCTGAATCTTCTGTAAATGTGAAAATTGTTGTATACACTGCTCAACTTATGTGTACTCTTTGATATGCTAGAGTCCATCTGCACTATGAGATACCTAAGCAAAGGAAACACAGGTGATGTGATTGTGAAATGAGGAAAAGAAACTCCACATTTTTCAATTACATCACCTGTGTTTCCTAAGTTTACGAATGACATTGTGCAGATGAGGTTTAGGCCTGTCCACGGACACATAAGAGGTCTGGCCTTTGTTCAAGAGTGAAGTGGACATGACTTACTTCATTGGTAGGCTTTCACATGTATTATCTCCTCTGTACTCTTCAACAAGCGTAAATTTCATCTGCAACCCTGAGTAGGCCTCACCTTAAACAAACCTCTGGATAGGCCACACCTTATCGTCATCCTGAATCAATCATTTAAAATGTTAGGGACAGATTTATGATAGGTGTATGCCTCTTTTGCGTCACTGTGCGTCACTTTTGTGACGCAGCGGTGGTGCAAAAGATTTGCTATGTGGTGACATATTTACAACTTGATGCATCTAGGCAGATGTGTCATGCTGTAAAGTCCCGTGCCACATGAAACCGATGCAGCAGTGATGCAAAAGATGCACCATGTTGCAAGACAGGCCTCATTTCATCTCCAACAAGATAAGAAGCTGAATCTTCTGTAAATGTCAAAATTGTTGTATACACTGCTCAACTTATGTGTACTCTTTGATATGCTAGCGTCCATCTGCACTATGAGATACCTAAGCAAAGGAAACACAGGTGATGTGATTGTGAAATGAGGAAAAGAAACTCCACATTTTTCAATTACATCACCTGTGTTTCCTAAGTTTACGAATGACATTGTGCAGATGAAGTTTAGGTCTGTCCACGGACACAGAAAAGGTCTGGCCTTTGTTCAAGAGTGAAGTGGATATGACTTACTTCATTGGTAGGCCTTCACATGTATTATCTCCTCTGTACTCTTCAACAAGCGTAAATTTCATCTGCAACCCTGAGTAGGCCTCACCTCAAACAAACCTCTGGATAGGCCACACTTTATCGTAATCTTGAATCAATCATTTAAAATGTTAGGGACAGATTTATGATAGGTGTATGTCTCTTTTGCGTCACTGTGCGTCACTTTTGTGACCCAGCGGCGGTGCAAAAGATTTGCTATGTGGCGACATATTTACAACTTGATGCATCTAGGCAGATGTGTCATGCTGTAAAGTCCTGTGCCACATGAAACCTGCGTCAGTTTTCATATAGGTGTTTTGTTGCAAGGTATGCATTAATTTGCATGAAAGCCCTGTAAAACTAACACAGTGAAATTTAGAAGATTTCACTGAGTCGGCTTTATAGCATTGCTGAATCAAATCCTTACGCCTGTTTGAAACAGGCATAAGAAGTGATGCACCATGCAATGTGAGGCTTCCTCCTGTGCATTGCAGTAGACATGTCGCGCTTATGACGTGATTCCTACAATGTGCTGCTTTTGCGGCACAGATGCGTGACGCATCTGTGCTGTTTTTGCTCAATGGTGCTCCACATTGTAAATGTGGCACACTATGGGTGGCAGAGCAGCGGTGCACATTAACTGGTGCATCCGTGGGGATGCGCCACTTAGCATAAATCTGCCCCTGTACATTTAAGTATGAGCAGAAGACACAGAGTCGGTGAGGCTTATCCAAGGTTAAGAAGAGATGAGTCCTGTTCACTGAAAACTTGGACATAGGCCTCACCTCCTCAGCATCGCTGGACATGGCTAAATAATAGCTGCAAAATGTTACTCTTGTTAAACAATTTTACTATTATAATCTCTGAGATTTGTCTCTTACTCTGCAACATCTCATTGTTGTTCTCTTTCTTTAAAGATAACGACAACATCAACCATGAGTGACAACCAGCAATCAGTTGATCTCGACCTCATCATTGAACTTGTAATTGAAACGTCAGTGGAAGTAGATCCCTTGGATGATTTAAATCCTGAGGATGATGAAGAACATGATGAGGATGCCGATTTGTCAGAATTGTATGACATAGGGTGGGAAGCTGACCTGCTTGAGCCTATGGAACTATAAACATTTATTTTTAAAATTTACAATAAATGAAAAGTAAAAATGTAAACAGTTTCATTTAAAATTAAACACACCTTCAAAAACAGGTTATGTGTAGTGTCTTCAATAAAAGATTAAAATATGCTCATAAAATTAGATCAGATTCACATATAAAACAGGACAGGTAAAATGAAGAAGAATTCCATTTCTTTTCTGCTATTTGTGTATTCTAAATTTGCCAAAGCACTAAAAAATATTCTATGTAAAAATGTCAAGTAGTGTGTTAAGTTTTTGATGACTGTTATTGATTTACTGTTTGGTAATAGTGGTTAATAACATTTTTTATTATATTTTACCACAGATTCAACTGCAGATCATTTCAAATTTTGAGAATGCCAACTAAGGATAGAATGAGAAAGGCTACAAAACGTCAAAGACAGCAGGTCCATCATTTACTGCAGCAGTCCTCTACAATAAAAAATCGTCAAGTCACCAAGAAAGCACCGGGTAAGACCACGAAAACATTCATAGGAAACATTTCTAGAAAAAAAAGTAGTACTACAGAAAATGTTTTTGTCCTAAAAAAGAGAAGCAATTTAAACGGAAAGGAAAGGCCAATCAAAAATGTTACTGCTAGAGCAAGAGATAACTCTGTGCATGATAGTAGAAGGAAACAACAGTTTAGGGACATTCGTAAACGAATGTTCCGCAACAGGATAATTGGCAATTTGTTAGAAAATATTAAGAAAGGTCAACAGAAAGTGGTTTTTTATAAGAGAAAAAAAAAGTTGAGAAAGTTATTGATCAGGTATTTGAAATTAAACGAAAGTTATTTATTTTGATAATCAATAGAATTAGGAAGCCAAACAAGGCAATTTATGATTTCAAAAGAAATAGTAAATGGAAGAGAATAGTTAATCGTAGTAATTTTTGTGAAGTTTTTTCCGGAGAATGGATGCATAGTTCAAGTTGTGAGGCATTTTTCAATGAGGAGAGTTATTTCCAGGATAATGATTTGGTGCATGCAGTTGACACCAGCGGTCGAGCTTATGAGGTGAAAGATGGTTGTCCAGTTGAAAAAGAAAAACTTGTGACAACAGAGGCAGAAGAGATGTTAGGTAATGAGGTTTTAGGAAGACGTCCTAAGGGAACTGTGTACACCTGGAAGTGTAGTAGTATTTGCAGTGTGCGACAGGATTCCATCAATTTGCTTTGTGATTTTGTACGGACATTTAAAAAAGAAAAGTTTGAAGCAGAAAATGAAGTTGTTGCAAGAATTAGATCCTTGCAGAGTGAGAGAAGTGACAGGTTTGCATGGTCATTCACTGGCTTGTCTTTCCAGGAGAGTATGCCAGAGTGTTTTTCATCATTTCAGGATGCTAGCAGTGCATCATAATAAAGTGAGGAAATTAGTTAGAATGTTGTATTATGCTAAGAGTCCAGCAGTTATGCTTAAACAATTATGCGCTGCTCTTTTGCATGGTTCTGAAATAGATGTGAAGAATATGTGTGAAGAAATTGTGGGGCATATTACCAACCAATAGAGATAATTTCTGTCTCTAACTTGTTTAGAGACAAAAATTATCGCCGCACATCGGCGATTTTTATCGCAGATAAACCTTGCTATTAGCAAGGTTTATCGCAAATGCGATAAAAAACGGCCGCAATGCATGAATATCGCTGAAAAGTCAGCGATATTCATGCATTATCGAGCAAATGCTCTTAGCCATGTTATCCACCTCCCATTGGATAACATGGCTAAGAACTGCTCCTGGGCAGGTGTTAGCTTTTGGAGATATTCGCGCTTAGCGCGAATATCTCCAAAAGTTGGTAATAGGAGATAGCGATGTTAGCGACTGTTTCCAGTCGCTAACATCTTGGCACGCCCACTTTGCATGTCATTAGTGATAAATATCACTGACATGCAAAGCGGGGCCCAAGATGGTCACTATCTCCTATTAGCTGTCGCTAACTGGTGTTAGCGACAGCTTGGTAATAGGGAGATAATTTTATCTCCGCTTTCTTGGCTTTTAAAGCCAAAAAAGCGGAGATAAAGCCCTTGATAATATGCCCCTGAGTTTTGTTACTTTGGAAGTAAAGAGGAGAATGTTGAAATTGACCCAGAAGAAGAGGGTAATGTGGAAGATAGTGTACAGGTTTCCAGTATAGATAATTTTCAGAAGGAAATTGCCACGTTTCAGGTGAAATCAAGTGAGAGGCCTAATTTCACTTGTGTGTGTTGTCGACGCATTTATTATAAGAATCAGACTAAGTTAGTGGATTTATATGCAAAAAGTGAAAGGGAAAATAATAGTGAATGGAAGGATTTCGCTACATACTTGATGGTAGAAAATTGTTTTGATTTGGGATCGGATCAACGTGTGTGTACTTATTGTTGTAATAAATTAAATCAAAACCAGATGCCTGCTAGAGCGGTTCATAATAATCTGGAATTGGTTGAGATTCCTTCTGAATTGAAGGATTTAAATACTTATGAATCTATTTTGATTCAAAGTATCCATCCCTTTCAGGCTATTGTAAGAATGGAGCCAAAGACAGGGAAATTGCCTCCATCAGATTTACAGAGAGGATTAAAGGGAAGAGTTGTTTATTTGCCTCTAGATTTGAAGAAAAACATTAACACAATTGGAGTAGAAAAAGTGGAAGAGGAACCTCTGGTTATCTTAGTTAATGGGGTTCCGACAAAGAATAAAAAAATATGGCAAGATTTAGTGGATGTTAGGAAAGTCAAAAAGGCAACATTGTATTTGAATAAAAATATAATAAGTACTATAAGAATGTGTATGTTGCAGAAGAGGAAGTAAGTGAGGAAGAGGATAGCGATTTGTGTGCTGGTCAAATTGAGAAAGTAGAACCCTCTAAAAGTGAAGAAATATATGAACATTATAGTGTTTATCCTTTGCATTCCAAGGAAGTCATGGGGAATGCTATTGAGTTGTTTCAAATGAAACAAGCCAAAGGGAGTCCCATTAGTGTCTGGGAGGAGAGTTTGGAAGCTCGGTGTTTCCCACAGCTATTTCCAACAGGTCAAGGAGGAAGATATGATGAGCGACCTCATCAAATTCCTGCTTCTGAATACCGGACTTTACGATTGTATGCAGAAGATGCTAGGTTTCGACAATGCATTCCCTATTTGTTTCATCTCCTGTTTGAAAGCGATCTGTCTGGACTGTCATATGCAGTGAACCACATCTTGAAAAGTGGTATACAGATGCAAAACATCTCGGCAAGTGACTTTATGGATAAAGTCAATGTCCAAGACAGTATTTTGGATTGTCACCTGATTAATCTCATGGCGTGTCAGCGTGGTACTAATGAGTACTGGTACCGTCGTCATGGTGATTTAAAATGTATGCTGAGGAACTTAGGAACTCCCACATGGTTCCTCACTCTGAGCTGTGCCGAGTATGGCTGGGAAGACTTACTTGAATTTCTACGAGAGGCAAATGGAAACATCGAAAACATCGAATTCAAGACACCCGGAGAACTGTGCTCTTTGGATCCAGTGAATGTATGCAGGCACTTCAATCATAGATTTGAAGCTATGATGTCTTTCATCATGAATAAGAAGAATCCACCTCTTGGAGAGGTGTTGGATTTCTTCTGGAGAAAGGAGTACCAAGCAAGAGGTGCTCCTCATATACATATGCTGCTGTGGATCAAGGATGCACCTAAATTTGGAACAGATCCAGAAGACTTAGTGATGAGTTTCATAGAACAGTATTCTACATGTGCTGTTCCAAACGCAAAGGAGGACAAAAGCCTAAGAGAACAAGTTCTACGCTTCCAAAGCCATCGTTGCGGAAAGTACTGTCGTCGTAAATTCAGAAACAAGGACAAGTTCTACACCAAATGTCGTTTCGCCTTTCCACGACCGGTGATTTCTAAAGGAAGAGTGAACAGTTTGATGTCTTCGCTGCGACATAATGTGATGAAGAAATCACCTAAAAACACATACAATTTGAAGAGGAACGAAGAGTCCAAGTACATCAACGACTACAACCCAGTGATTTTGTCCATGTGGAATGCTAACATGGATATAAAGTTTGTGGCTGATAACTGTATGGCTGTGGCTCGGTATGTGACATCTTACATCACCAAAAAAGAAAAGACAGAATTGAAGGATATGTGGGAGGACATTTCCCATGAAAAGAGCCTCAGTAAGAAGTTGTACAGTTTCAGTCTGAAGATGTTGTCGCATCGAGAAATCGGAGCTTACGAATGTTCTGACCGGTTGTCTTCAGCAAGTCTCTATGCCAAATCTAGGAGTATCGTTTGGGCGAGTCTTGGTCTTGCTGCAACACGTAATCGAGTTCTGAAACTTTTGCGGGAAATTGAGTATTTGGCGGAAAAGGAGCCAAACAGTACCGACATTTTGAAGACCAACATGTTGGATACATATTATCCAAATCGAAGCAGTCACCTCGAGAATGTTTGTCTGTATGAGGTTCTACAAAATTACATATTCAAGAGGAACATCAAAGAAGATATTGATAAAGGAGTGTATGCTGTAATTGGAAGTGAGGGATGTCTGGTCAAGCAAAGAAAATGCCACTTGGTAAACCATCGAAAATTGAGTGGCGAATCTCCTGAAAAAAAGGAGTTTTTCTATTTAGCACTTTTGCAACTTTTCAAGCCTTGGCGTGCAGAAGAGGAACTGCTTGGAGATTTCCTCTGTTACGAAGACTCTTTCACTGCCGCCAAGGAGACCATAGAATGTCCTGCTTTTCCCAAATATGTAGAAATGTTGAATGCGGAAATCGAGCAGGAAGCAACGATTGCAGCCGAGATTGCCAGAGACAGTTCTCAGGACAGTCGGAGGTCTGTTTCATTGAGTCAGGATCCACTAGGAGGACCTGTTATCAAAAATGAAGCTGCCACTGCCATGAATGAAGTGGAAAGAGCCATGGCACATGCTCAGGAGGATGCGGTTAACTTAGAAGACTTGGAAAGACAACTCAACGTTGAGCAGAGGAAAATATATGACGAAGTTACCAAGCAAATTGATCATGGATTAAGTCATGAGAAGAAAGAGTGCTCATGTACGTCGTTGAAGCCTGTCCGACTGTACGTGAGTGGAGAAGCGGGAACTGAAAAGAGTTTCCTCATTAAAGCAATTTCATGTTATTTGAAGGAAAGGACTGAGTCATCGCTGTCTTGTGTTGTCACCGCTCCAACTGGACTGGCAGCACATAACATTAAAGGTATTACTTTGCATCGTCTACTGATGCTGCCAGTGGAGCATGATAACAAATTACAATACCACAAGTTATCTGGACATGCTTGTTGTGAAGTTTCAAGAGTCTTGAGGAAAATGAAACTTCTTATCATTGACGAAGTAAGCATGGTTTCCAATGTCATGCTTGCCTTGGTGCATTTGAGAATGCAAGAAGTTCTTAAAACAGAGTATGATGTGTTATTTGGTGGCAAACACATCATTGTTTTCGGAGATCTTCTGCAGCTGACACCAGTGAAAGGACAACCTGTGTTCAAAATGCTCACGCATGAAGATACCAGGAAGTGCCTAGGGAGCATTGGCAACGTCAATATATGGTTAAACTTCAATTATGCTGAACTGCATGAAAATATGCGTCAGGCGAAGGATGAAGTTTACAGGAATATTCTGCAAGATGTTAGAATTGGAAAAGTGACCGAGCATGGGAAACAAGCTTTACATGCACGATTACTGTCAAATTTATATCCAGAACAAGACGTTGTGCCTGAGAATATTTTTCAGAAAATTACTGAGAAGAAATCTCGAATATGTTTGATTCCAACTCTTGCAGAATGTGCCATCTTCA
Source organism: Lissotriton helveticus (assembly GCF_964261635.1). Taxonomy (NCBI): domain Eukaryota; kingdom Metazoa; phylum Chordata; class Amphibia; order Caudata; family Salamandridae; genus Lissotriton; species Lissotriton helveticus. The sequence goes on along the minus strand of NC_136060.1, from coordinate 214,842,180 downwards.
ACAACAAAATGTTGCATTTAGAAAACCAAGAGATTGTGAAACTGGAAGCTATTGACAGAGTAGAGCATATGGGATGAACAATTATTTTGTCTGAGAATTTGAAAAAAAAAATTGGATTCATTAGAGAAGACTATATCTAAAACTGCAGGTTTTGAAAAAACTCTGAATGTGTGCTTAAATTGCCTTATCATTTTGAGAAGGAATTTACATGTTGAAAGAGGTCTGGTAAATGGATCAATGGGTAATGTTGTTGATTTTGTGAAATACAGAAATAGAGATGGAATTGAATTTTTAAAAATTAAATTTGATGGCATTGAGGAAGTACAGCTAATTGGTCGTTGTTCTGCTAGATTTTTGCTTGTAAAAGACTTATATGTTCGCCGTAAGCAGTTTCCTGTTTGCTTGGCATATGCGGTGACAATCCATAAATCACAAGGTTTAAGTGTAGACAGTGCATTGGTGAATATTGGCAATTCTGTGTTCAAGGAGTGTATGGCATATTTGGCATTGTCACGAGTTAGAACTTTATCGGGATTGTACTTGATTGAGTGTGATGTCACAAACATTTGTGCGGATCTAGATTGTGTTAAGGAATACAATAGGTTAAGAAGAGAGTATGCGCCACATTTGCCTCAATATCCTTTGTTTGAGAAACGTGTGGTAGGCCGGAAACGAAGAAATGTGACCAATACTAGGGAGGCTGTAGCAAAAAGACGAAAAGTCGATGAACCTGAAATTATAAGCAGAAAGAAAAAGGATTCTGTTGAAGATGTTGTTGGTTTTCAATTTTAAAACAGTTCTGGTGTCAACTGCTATGCTAATGTAGTGGTTAATGTTTTGTTTTCTCTAGAAAATGTAAAAGAAGAGATTGTGGTCAATTCGGATCACAGATTTTGCAGTTTGTTAAATTCTGTGTTAGAGAAATGTAGCACTGATAGAACAAAAATAGAAAGTGTGTCTGAAATTCGAAATCTGTTAGACAGATGTTCAGGTCAAACACAATTCTCTCAAAATATTCAGCAAGATTGTCAGGAGTTTTTAATGTATATGCTTGATGTATTGCATGCTGAAGGTGTAGATGTAGATCACCTGTTTGGGCTTTCTTATCAATGGCAGCATGACTGCGAGAACTGTAGGGTATCAAGTACTACTAGTGTAGACTCAGAAAGATTTATATATTTAACTTTGCCAGACAGTAAATCAGTGTCCTTTAATAAGCTAGTAAAAGCAGCTGATCACAACATGGAGTGTAGCCAATGTAAATCTGAAATGATGTCAACATTATTTATACGAACATATGGCCAGTATGTCATTTTAATGTTCCAACGATGTAGGCCTGATGGAACAAAATTGACAACTTTAATAAAAAATGTTGTAGCTTCGCAGTTGTCAATATCAGGAAGGACTTTTGTAACTGCAGCAATTATATATCATGACGGTCATTCAATAACATCAGGACATTACACAGCTTATTTAAAGTCTAGAAACATCTGGTCATTCTGCAACGATTCTGTTTTAACTTTCAAAAAAAAATTGCCGTATGACCATAAAAATTCTTACCTGGTGTTTTTAAAACCAACATTTTGGGGAAAGAATCTCGGGATGTGCTCTGAGGAATTTCAAGAGGTTCTAATGGCTCCTACACGATTTGGCCTTGAGGATAAGTGTAGTACAGAGACATAAGTTATTTTTGAGTATTAAATAGTTCCTGGAAAAAAAGAAGATTTTCTTGCAGAAAGTGGTGGGCACAGATTAGTTGAAGGACAACAGAGTATTTCCCAAAGCAAACGGTCTTCTTACCATAACACTTGACGTCATGGAAAAATAACTGCACTTTGAATGAGTTCAGAAAAACTGTTTCTTTTTATAAGCTAATTCAAGCAGCCAATCAAAACATGGAGTAGAGGGAATGTAAGTCTGCAACGCTGTCTAGATTATTGGTCCAAACTTTTGATTATAATGTCATTTTAAAAATCCAACTATATAAACCTGATGAAAGTAAGTCTTCAACTTTAATTACAAATGTTGTGGCTACACTGTCGTTGATTTTAGGAAGAACATTTGTAACTGCAGCTATTATATGGCATGATGGTCATTTGACAGATCCGCTTATTACACAGCTTAAAATGTAAAAAAATTTGCTGTTTCGGAAATTATTCCCATTTGACTACGATACAATGTTGCCTTTTTATTTAAAAATATTCTTACTTTCTGTTTTCAGAAAAGAGAATTTAGGGTAGGTAACTGGCGTATAATGATTCTAGGGGTTGATATAATTTTATCTACTGTTTTATATTGCTTTGTGATTAAAAGTGATGTAGACAATTAAATAATTGTAGTAGTCATAGAGGTAGTGTAAGTCTGCTTCATAGTAAGCAGTATCAGTGTCATAGGAAATGTAGAACATGAGTGAGCAAGAAGGGTAAGATATTACTAGTCCAGGATTGTGAAAGTGATCTTGAACGTTTTCTTTCTGAAAGTTGCGGAAATACAAAATGACGGGATTAGCTTACAAGAATTCCAAGAGTTATAAATGGCTCTTACATGATTTGGCTTTGTGGAAACATGTGGTAGAGAGCGAGAAGTCATTTATTGTATGTAACATATTTTTCAAAACGATGGAGGTTTTCTTTCAGAAAGTGGCGGGCTGAAAATAAAAACAGCACAACCGAGTGTAAGCTGTTCATAGGACATCCTTCGACGTCATGGAAAGTAAGTTACTTTTGAGGAGTTCTGATTTCTGATTGGTTATGTTATATGGGTTTTTTAAACACAATCATTTTGATTGTGTTTTTTTCCCCCGCTGTTATATGATGAATACCTTCAAGTCACTGTTTTTAGTGAAATTTGATAAATTCTGAGAACAGCAAAAATAAACCATTTAACATGTATAATTAATTCTGTACTTTTTGTATTTATGATATACATTTAAAACTGTGTAGGGGGCATGCAGAAGCTGAGGCTTCAGTAAGTGTCAAAGTTGTTGCATGCAGTGCGTACTCTTTCATATGCTGGACTACATCTGCACAATGAGATACCTAACCAAAGGAAACACAAGTGATGTGATTGTGAAATGAGCAAAAGAAATTGCACGTTTTTCAAATACATTACCTGTGTTTCCTAACATTACGAATCACATTGTGCCGATGAAGTTTAGGCTTGTCCAGGGAAACAGAGGAGGTCTGAACTTTATTGGTAGGCCTGCACATGTATTATCTCCTCTGTACTCTTCAACAAGCGTACATTTCATCTGCAACCCTGAGTAGGCCTCACCTGAAACAAACGTCTGGATAGGACACACCTTATTGCCATCTTGAAACAATCATTTAAAATGTTAGGAACAGTTTTATGATGATTGTGCACCTCTTTTGCGCTGCCATTGCGTCACTTTTGTGAGACAACAGCAGTGCAAAAGATGCACCATGTTCCAAGATAGGCCTCACTTCATCTGCATCAAGATACTGTTAGTTTAAAATGTATATCTTTAGGACTGTGTAGGGGGCCTGGAGAAGCAGAAGCTTCTGTAAGTGTCAAAGTTGTTGAAAAACTGTTTGTCCTTCAATCTTTTCCCTTGTCTTTTCGAATTTTTAAATACATGTTTTAATATTTTTCAAATGTTTGTTCTCTCTTTCACGGATTGAAAGTATAAAAATAACAAGTGACTAAGTTAACGACAATTATAAGGTAAATGTTTTGTACTCTTTTCATTACATTTCTATCACATTTAACTACTATTAGTTCCACTGCTTCATTTCTTTAACCCTCACTTTCCTGCCTTTGCTACTTCCCTCATTCCTTTCTCTATTACTTACTTACTCTACTCCTTCCACTCCTTTTCTCAGTCCCTCTCTTCTCATAGTTCCTCACTCTTGTTCACTCACTCCGTCTCTATTACTCTTAGTGTCTTTGACTGAGCACTCTTTCACTACTTGCTCATTATGCTTTCTCTGTGTAGTTGAAGCACACTAAGGGGCATATTATGAACAGAGCCAATAAAATTATTGCTGTTTTTATCGGCAGAAAACTGCTGCAAAAGCGGTTTTAGCGGCAGTTTTCTGCCGCAAAAGCGGCTTTAGCGACACATTTCTGCCGATAAAAGCTGCAAAACTTTTATTGCCTATGTTGATAATATGGGCCTATGTTATTTACATTTCTTTGCTGTTTCAATTATTCTTTTTCTGTTACTTCTTCTTTTCTGCTTTCTGTTTTTTCTCTCTGTTATTCCACATGTTTTAATCTTATTTTGAACATTCACTCACATTCTCTAAGAAACTCTTCTGTGTTATTCTTAAACTCTCCTTTTTTTCTTTCATTTCCTTATCTATTTTGTTTTTCACAATTATATCCTCTTCCATCTTTTCTTCGGTAAATAAATCTATTAAACAGTATCTCTGGTTTAGTCCCTATAGCTGTACTTCTTTTAACATTACTCTCTGTTTACTTCCCTTATACTTACTCTTCTTTTTTTTTTAAAAACATTTTTTGGTTCGCTCCCGGTTCGCGTACCGGTGAGCGAACCGGGAAGCGAACCAAAAGAAATAGAGCTTGCCAGAGTGCTAAACATTCTAGCAATTTTTTTATAAAGGGGAGGTAGTTCTGAAAAGAACTTTTTTTTTAATGTTTTTGTTGTTTTATATATTTTTTTTTTTTTCTGAACATTTTTTGTTTTTTTTGTATTTTTTTAACAATTTTATGTTTTTTTTGGTTTTTTGGGGGGGAAACAACAAAAAACAGGCATTGGAAAGGGCGCAACAGGAGCAAAAAAAAAATTTATTTTTTGGGGCGTTTAGAGCACTTGTGGTTTTCAAATGCTCTGTTTATTACGTTAATGCTCATATTGGCACATGAGAGTAATGTACCGCAATATAAACAGACAATCTTCATGTGGATAAAGTTATCCTGAATGTTTGGCACTGTTTCCCGTGCCTCTGGCCCCGACAGAGATACCTGTGCTGATGTCCTGGCCACAGGAGTTGGTGGGTTGTCCTGGAGGTCACGCATCTGTGCCCGGCTGTAATTTAGTGGATGCCACCTCAGCATGTGACGGTGCATAGTATAGTTGCCGTAACTATACTTCTTATCTGTGCCTCTAGATAAGTCCTCTTTGCATATGAGGCACGTCACATACCGAGCATTAACTTTTTTCTGTCCTTCAGGAAAAGAAAAAAACTGCCAAATGAAACTATTTTTATGATGAGATACCCGGGGCTCCTCTTGTTAAAGCTGTGTTCCCTGTATTTCCTCTTCCTCTTCTTGATCCTCTTCCTCCTCTGTGTTGGGAAGGAACTGTGCAGGTGGTCCTCTCTTCCTATGAGGAGGTGGTGGTGGTGGTGGGGGTGCACCAGCTGCAGCTACTAGTGAAGCCATTTTCCACTGAGCAAAATAGGTCTTCCTTTCACAAAGTTGAAAGTCAGAGTGAGAAAAAAGGTGGGGGCTTTCATCATTTGGGAAAAAAATAGTTCTAAACCAATGAAAAGTGTTATTTTTAGGTCACCTGACCTAGCCTTACATCATTAGGAAACCAAAAGTGAAATGAACCAATGAAAAGTTGTATTAACAAGTCGCATGACCTGTTACGCTTATGTTACGCGCTGCGGAACGTGCCCCGGATCGCATCCGGGGAGCTGCGCTTCGCGCCTCGGTTCGCGCTCCGGAGCACTTCCGGGTGCGCTAACGCGGCGCGTCATAAGACGCATTACGCGGCAACGCGATACGTCGCGCTTTCGCGACGCGCCCCGGATCGCTTCCGGGGAGCTGCGCTTCGCGTCTCAGTTCACGTACCGGAGCACTTCCGGGTGTGCTAACGCGGCACGTCATAAGACGCATTACGCGACAACGTGATACGTCGCGCCTCCGCGACGCGTCACGATGTTGATTTCTAACGCGGCAGTTGCGCAAACGGAACGTTTACCGGTTCGCGGACCGGGTCGCGGCACCAAATTGAGCTAACGGGAAGCTTCCCGGTTCGCGAACCGGGAGCGAACAAAAAAAAATAATAATAAAAAAAATTATTAATAAACATATAAAATATATTTTTTGATCTAAAGAAGAATACATTTTACAGCTATAGATATTAGCTTTTAAAAAACCAATGAAATTCACTGAAAAAACCATAGGTTATAGACCATATATAGTTAGGAATTAGCATTTACAAAACCTTGAAAATTCACTGAAAAAACCATAGGTTATAGACCATATATAGTTAGGAATTAGCATTTAAAAAACCTTTTTTTACTCACACAAAACCATTGAAATTCCATATATAGTTAGTTGTACTAACTATATATCGCGCACCCGCAATCCACTGCTGATCATGTCACATATTACATCATTCATGACATGGTCAGTGACATCACTGATGACATCACTGATGATATCTCAAATGACATCACTGATGACATCACTGATGACATCTCAAATGACATCACTGATGACATCACTGATGACAACATCCAGTGACTGTATGTTTCTGTAAAGTTAAAATATGTCTTACATATTGAAGAATGAGTGGATGTATAAGTGTCTGAATGAAGGATTTAGTAGGTGCATGACTGACTGTATGAGTGAGTGAATAAATGTGTATCACTGAGTGCATGGGTTAGTAACTAAACTGTCTTAATTTGTGCATCATTATGTCTGTTGTTCTGTAAACTGCTGCATGTGTTGATCAGTAGCTATATGAGTAAGTATATGGGTTAATGATTGGTTGCCCAAGTATTTGTATGGGAGACTGAGTGTGTGTGTGTGGGTGGCTGGGAGGTGTATGACTCTGTGCATAGATGTGTGAGCAGTTGATTCACTAGATGTATGGGTTCAAAAGTGCATGTAGAAACACCTGTATGGGCGGTTGACTGTGTGCATAAGTGTATTGATGAGTGAATGGATATCTCAGTGCTACATGTCAAAGTAAGTACATATGTAAAACACAGTACATGTGAGAGTTGACATATATAAATAACTATGCATAAGAGCCAGTGAATGTGTGAGTGGCTGTATGGATCATTGTGAACTTGTATCAGGAATTGCATAAGAGAGTCACAGTCACATCACCTGTGTTTCCTTTGCTTAGGTATCTCATTGTTTAGATGTAGTCTATCATATGAAAGACTACGTAGAATGTGAGCACTGTATGCAACAACTTTGACACTTATAGAAGCCTCAGCTTTTCAATGCCTACTACACAGTTCTAAATGTATATCATAAATACAAAAAGTACAGAATTAATTATACATGTTAAATGGTTTATTTTTGCTGTTCTCAGAATTTATCAAATTTCACTAAAAATAGTGACTTGAAGGTATTCATCATATAACAGCGGGGAAAAAAAAACACAATCAAAATGATTGTGTTTAAAAAACCCATCTAACATAACCAAACAGAAATCAGAACTCCTGAAAAGTAACTTACTTTCCATGACGTCGAAGGATATTCTATGAACAGCTTACACTCTGTTGTGCTGCTATTATTTTCAGCCCGCCACTTTCTGAAAGAAAAGCTCCATCGTTTTGAAAAATATGTTACATACAATAAATGACTTCTCGCTCTCTACCGCACGTTTCCACAAGGCCAAATCGTGTAAGAGCCATTTATAACTCTTGGAATTCTTCTAAGCAAATCCCGTCATTTTGTATTTCCGCAACTTTCAGAAAGAAAACGTTCAAGATCACTTTCACAATCCTGGACTAGTAATATCTTACCCTTCTTGCTCACTCATGTTCTACATTTCCTATGACACTGATACTGCTTACTATGAAGCAGACTTATACTACCTCTATGAGTACTACAATTATTTAATTCTCTACATCACTTTTAATCACAAAGCAATATAAAACAGTAGATGAAATTATATCAACCCCTAGAATCATTATACGCCAGTTACCTACCCTAAATTCTCTTTTCTGAAAACAGAAAGTAAGAATATTTTTAAATAAAAAGGCAACATTGTATCGTAGTTAAATGGGAATAATTTCCGAAACAGCAAATTTTTTTACATTTTCAATAAGCTGTGTAATAAGCGGATCTGTCAAATGACCATCATGCCATATAATAGCTGCAGTTACAAATGTTCTTCCTAAAATCAACGACTGTGTAGCCACAACATTTGTAATTAAAGTTAAAGACTTACTTTCATCAGGTTTATATAGTTGGATTTTCAAAATGACATTATAATCAAAAGTTTGGACCAATATTCTAGACAGCATTGCAGACTTACATTCCCTCTACTCCATGTTTTGATTGGCTGCTTGAATTAGCTTATAAAAAGAAACAGTTTTTCTGAACTCATACAAAGTGCAGTTATTTTTCCATGACGTCAAGTGTTATGGTAAGAACACCGTTTGCTTTGGGAAATACTCTTTTGTCCTTCAACTAATCTCTGCCCACCACTTTCTGTAAGAAAATCTTCTTTTTTTCCAGGAACTATTTAAAACTCAAAAATAACTTTTGACTCTGTACTACACTTATCCTCAAGGCCAAATCGTGTAGGAGCCATTAGAACCTCTTGAAATTCCTCGGAGCAAATCCTGAGATTCCTTCCCTAAAATTTTGGTTTTAAAAACACCAGGTAAGAATTTTTAAGGTCAAAAGGCAATTTTATTTTTAAAGTTAAAACAGAATCATTGCAGAATGACCAGCCATTTCTAGACTTTAAATAAGCTGTGTAATGTCCTGATGTTATTGAAGGACCGTCATGATATATAATTGCTGCAGTTACACAAGTCCTTCCTGATATTGACAACTGTGAAGCCACAAAATTTTTAATTAAAGTTGTCAATGTTGTTCCATCAGGCCTACATCGTTGGAACATTAAAATGACATACTGGCCATATGTTCGTATAAATAATGTTGACAACATTTCAGACTTACATTGGCTACACTCCATGTTGTGATCAGCTGCTTTTACTAGCTTATTAAAGGACACTGATTTACTGTCTGGCAAAGTTAAATATATAAATCTTTCTGAGTCTACACTAGTAGTACTTGATACCCTACAGTTCTCGCAGTCATGCTGCCATTGATAAGAAAGCCCAAACAGGTGATCTACATCTACACCTTCAGCATGCAATACATCAAGCATATACATTAAAAACTCCTGACAATCTTGCTGAATATTTTGAGAGAATTGTGTTTGACCTGAACATCTGTCTAACAGATTTCGAATTTCAGACACACTTTCTATTTTTGTTCTATCAGTGCTACATTTCTCTAACACAGAATTTAACAAACTGCAAAATCTTTGATCAGAATTGACCACAATCTCTTCTTTTACATTTTCTAGAGAAAACAAAACATTAACCACTACATTAGCATAGCAGTTGACACCAGAACTGTTTTCAAATTGAAAACCAACAACATCTTCAACAGAATCCTTTTTCTTTCTGCTTATAATTTCAGGTTCATCGACTTTTCGACTTTTTGCTACAACCTCCCTACTATTGGTCACATTTCTTCGTTTCCGGCCTACCACACGTTTCTCAAACAAAGGATATTGAGGCAAATGTGGCGCATACTCTCTTCTTAACCTATTGTATTCCTTAACACAATCTAGATCCGCACAAATGTTTGTGACATCACACTCAATCAAGTACAATCCCGATAAAGTTCTAACTCGTGACAATGCCACATATGCCATACCCTCCTTGAACACAGAACTGCCAATATTCACCAATGCACTGTCTACACTTAAACCTTGCGATTTATGGATTGTCACCGCATATGCCAAGCAAACAGGAAACTGCTTACGGCGAACATATAAGTCTTTTACAAGCAAAAATCTACCAGAACAACGACCAATTAGCTGTACTTCCTCAATGCCATCAAATTTAATTTTTAAAAATTCAATTCCATCTCTATTTCTGTATTTCACAAAATCAACAACATTACCCATTGATCCATTTACCAGACCTCTTTCAACATGTAAATTCCTTCTTAAAATTATACGGCAGTTTAAGCACACATTCAGAGTCTTTTCAAAACCTGCAGTTTTAGATATAGTCTTCTCTAATGAATCCAATTTTGTTTTCAAATTCTCAGACAACATAATTGTTGATCCCATATGCTCTACTCTGTCAATAGCTTCCAGTTTCACAATCTCTTGGTTTTCTAAATGCAACATTTTGTTGTTGAAGATGGCACATTCTGCAAGAGTTGGCATCAAACATATTCCAGATTTCTTCTCAGTAATTTTCTGAAAAATATTCTCAGGCACAACGTCTTGTTCTGGATATAAATTTGACAGTAATCGTGCATGTAAAGCTTCTTTCCCATGCTCGGTCACTTTTCCAATTCTAACATCTTGTAGAATATTCTTGTAATCTTCATCCTTCGCCTGACGCATATTTTCATGCAGTTCAGCATAATTGAAGTTTAACCATATATTGACGTTGCCAATGCTCCCTAGGCACTTCCTGGTATCTTCATGCGTGAGCATTTTGAACACAGGTTGTCCTTTCACTGGTGTCAGCTGCAGAAGATCTCCGAAAACAATGATGTGTTTGCCACCAAATAACACATCATACTCTGTTTTAAGAACTTCTTGCATTCTCAAATGCACAAAGGCAAGCATGACATTAGAAACCATGCTTACTTCGTCAATGATAAGAAGTTTCATTTTCCTCAAGACTCTTGAAACTTCACAACAAGCATCTCCAGATAACTTGTGGTATTGTAATTTGTTATCATGCTCCACTGGCAGCATCAGTAGACGATGCAAAGTAATACCTTTAATGTTATGTGCTGCCAGTCCAGTTGGAGCGGTGACAACACAAGACAGCGATGACTCAGTCCTTTCCTGCAAATAACATGAAATTGCTTTAATGAGGAAACTTTTTCCAGTTCCCGCTTCTCCACTCACGTACAGTCGGACAGGCTTCAACGACGTACATGAGCACTCTTTCTTCTCATGACTTAATCCATGATCAATTTGCTTGGTAACTTCGTCATATATTTTCCTCTGCTCAACGTTGAGTTGTCTTTCCAAGTCCTCTAAGTTAACCACATCCTCCTGAGCATGTGCCATGGCTCTTTCCACTTCATTCATGGCAGTGGCAGCTTCATTTTCGATAACAGGTCCTCCTAGTGGATCCTGACTCAAGGAAACAGAACTCTGACTGTCCTGAGAACTGTCTCTGGCAATCTCGGCTGCAATCGTTGCTTCCTGCTCGATTTCCGCATTCAACATTTCTAGATATTTGGGAAAAGCAGGACATTCTATGGTCTCCTTGGCGGCAGTGAAAGAGTCTTTGTAACAGAGGAAATCTCTAAGCAGTTCCTCTTCTGCACGCCAAGGCTTGAAAAGTTGCAAAAGGGCTAAATAAAAAAACTCCTTTTTTTCAGGAGATTCGCCACTCAATTTTCGATGGTTTCCCGCACAGGTTTCAGAACTCGATTACGCGTTGCAGCAAGACCAAGACTCGCCCAAACGATACTCCTAGATTTGGCATAGAGACTTGCTGAAGACAACCGGTCAGAACATTCGTAAGCTCCGATTTCTCGATGCGACAACATCTTCAGACTGAAACTGTACAACTTCTTACTGAGGCTCTTTTCATGGGAAATGTCCTCCCACATATCCTTCAATTCTGTCTTTTCTTTTTTGGTGATGTAAGATGTCACATACCGAGCCACAGCCATACAGTTATCAGCCACAAACTGTATATCCATGTTAGCATTCCACATGGACAAAATCACTGGGTTGTAGTCGTTGATGTACTTGGACTCTTCGTTCCTTTTCAAATTGTATGTGTTTTTAGGTGATTTCTTCATCACATTATGTCGCAGCGAAGACATCAAACTGTTCACTCTTCCTTTAGAAATCACCGGTCGTGGAAAGGCGAAACGACATTTGGTGTAGAACTTGTCCTTGTTTTTGAATTTACGACGACAGTACTTTCCGCAACGATGGCTTTGGAAGCGTAGAACTTGTTCTCTTAGGCTTTTGTCCTCCTTTGCATTTGGAACAGCACATGTAGAATACTGTTCTATGAAACTCATCACTAAGTCTTCTGGATCCGTTCCAACTTTAGGTGCATCCTTGATCCACAGCAGCATATGTATATGAGGAGCACCTCTTGCTTGGTACTCCTTTCTCCAGAAGAAATCCAACACCTCTCCAAGAGGTGGATTTCTCTTGTTCATGATGAAAGACATCATAGCTTCAAATCTATGATTGAAGTACCTGCATACATTCACTGGATCCAAAGAGCACAGTTCTCCGGGTGTCTTGAATTCGATATTTTCAATGTTTCCATTTGCCTCTCGTAGAAATTCAAGTAAGTCTTCCCAGCCATACTCGGCACAGCTCAGAGTGAGGAACCATGTGGGAGTTCCTAAGTTCCTCAGCATACATTTTAAATCACCATGACGACGGTACCAGTACTCATTAGTACCACGCTGACACGCCATGAGATTAATCAGGTGACAATCCAAAATACTGTCTTGGACATTGACTTTATCCATAAAGTCACTTGCCGAGATGTTTTGCATCTGTATACCACTTTTCAAGATGTGGTTCACTGCATATGACAGTCCAGACAGATCGCTTTCAAACAGTAGATGAAACAAATAAGGAATGCATTGTCGAAACCTAGCATCTTCTGCATACAATCGTAAAGTCCGGTATTCAGAAGCAGGAATTTGATGAGGTCGCTCATCATATCTTCCTCCTTGACCTGTTGGAAATAGCTGTGGGAAACACCGAGCTACCAAACTTTCCTCCCAAACACTAATGGGACTCCCTTTGGCTTGTTTCATTTGAAACAACTCAATAGCATTTCCCATGACTTCCTTGGAATGCAAAGGATGAACACTATAATGTTCATATATTTCTTCACTTTTAGAGGGTTCTACTTTCTCAATTTGACCAGCACACAAATCGCTATCCTCTTCCTCACTTACTTCCTCTTCTGCAACATATACATTCTTATAGTACTTATTTTTTTTTTAAATACAATGTTGCCTTTTTGACTTTCCTAACATCCACTAAATCTTGCCATATTTTCTTATTCTTTGTCGGGACCCCATTAACTAAAATAACCAGAGGTTCCTCTTCCACTTTTTCTACTCCAATTGTGTTAATGTTTTTCTTCAAATCTAGAGGCAAATAAACAACTCTTCCCTTTAATCCTCTCTGTAAATCTGATGGAGGCAATTTCCCAGTCTTTGGCTCCATTCTTACAATAGCCTGAAAGGGATGGATACTTTGAATCAAAATAGATTCATAAGTATTTAAATCCTTCAATTCAGAAGGAATCTCAACCAATTCCAGATTATTATGAACCGCTCTAGCAGGCATCTGGTTTTGATTTAATTTGTTACAACAATAAGTACACACACGTTGATCCGATCCCAAATCAAAACAATTTTCTACCATCAAGTATGTTGCAAAATCCTTCCATTCACTATTATTTTCCCTTTCACTTTTTGCATATAAATCCACTAACTTAGTCTGATTCTTATAATAAGTGCGTCGACAACACACACAAGTGAAATTAGGCCTCTCACTTGATTTCACCTGAAACGTGGCAATTTCCTTCTGAAAATTATCTGTACTGGAAACCTGTACACTATCTTCCACATTACCCTCTTCTTCTGGGTCAATTTCAACATTCTCCTCTTTACTTCCAAAGTAACAAAACTCAATTTCTTCACAAATATTTTTCACATCTATTTCAGAACCATGCAAAAGAGCAGCGCATAATTGTTTAAGCATAATTGCTGGACTCTTAGCATAATACAACATTCTAACTAATTTCCTCACTTTATTATGATGCACTGCTAGCATCCTGAAATGATGAAAAACACTCTGGCATACTCTCCTGGAAAGAAAAGCCAGTGAATGACCATGCAAACCTGTCACTTCTCTCACTCTGAAAGGATCTAATTCTTGCAACAACATAATTTTCTACTTCAAACTTTTCTTATTAAATGTCCCTACAAAATCACAAAGCAAATTGATGGAATCCTGTTGTACACTGCAAATACTACTACACTTCCAGGTGTACACAGGACCCTTAGGACGTCTTCCTAAAACCTCATTACCTAACACCTCTTCTGTCTCTGTTGTCACAAGTTTTTCTTTTTCAACTGGACAACCATCTTTCACCTCATAAGCTCGACCATTGGTGGCAACTGCATGCACCAAATCATTATCCTGGAAATAACTCTCCTCATTAAAAAATGCCTCACAACTTGAACTATGCATCCATTCTCCGGAAAAAACTTCACAAAAATTACTACGATTAACTATTCTCTTCCATCTACTATTTCTTTTGAAATCATAAATTGCCTTGTTTAGCTTCCTAATTCTATTGATTATCAAAATAAATAACTTTCGTTTAATTTCAAATGCCTGATCAATAACTTTCTCAACTTTTTTTTTCTCTTATAAAAAACTACTTTCTGTTGACCTTTCTTAATATTTTTTAACAAATTGCCAATTATCCTGTTGCGGAATATTCGTTTACGAATGTCCCTAAACTGTTGTTTCCTTCTACTATCATGCACAGAGTTATCTCTTGCTCTAGCAGTAACATTTTTGATTGGCCTTTCCTTTCCGTTTAAATTGCTTCTCTTTTTCTGGACTAAAACATTTTCTGTAGTACTACTTTTTTTTCACAAATGTTTTTTATGAATGACTTCGTGGTCTTACCCGGTGCTTTCTTGGTGACTTGACGATTTTTTATTGTAGAGGACTGCTGCATTAATTGATGAACTTGCTGTCTTTGACGTTTTGTAGCCTTTCTGATTCTATCCTTAGACGGCATTCTCAAAATTTGAAATGATCTGCAGTTGAATCTGTGGTAAAATATAATAAAAATTTTTATTAACCACTATTACCAAACAGTAAATCAATAACAGTCATCAAAAACTTAACACACTACTTGACATTTTTACATAGAATATTTTTTAGTGCTTTGGCAAATGTAGAATACACAAATAGCAGAAAAGAAATGGAATGCTTCTACATTTTACCTGTGCTGTTTTATATGTGAATCTGATCTAATTTTATGAGCATATTTTAATATTTTATTGAAGACACTACACATAACCTGTTTTTTAAGGTGTGTTTAATTTTAAATGAAACGGTTTACATTTTTACTTTTCATTTATTGTAAATTTTAAAAATAAATGTTTATAGTTCCATAGGCTCAAGCAGGTCAGCTTCCCACCCTATGTCATACAATTCTGACAAATCGGCATCCTCATCATGTTCTTCATCATCCTCAGGATTTAAATCATCCAAGGGATCTACTTCCACTGATGTTTCAATCACAATTTCAATGATAATGTCGAGATCAACAGATTGATCATTATCACTCATGCTTGATGTTGTCGTTATCTTTAAAGAAAGAGAACAACAATGAGATGTTGCAGAGTAAGAGACAAATCTCAGAGACTATAATAGTAAAATTGTTTAACAAGAGTAACATTTTGCAGCTATTATTTAGCATTGTCCAGTGATGCTGAGGAGGTGAGGCCTATGTCCAAGTTTTCAGTGAACAGGACTCATCTCTTCTTAACCTTGGATAACCCTCACCGACTCTGTGTCCCCTGCTCATACTTAAATGTAAAGGGGCAGATTTTTGTTAACTGGCGCATCCCCACGGATGCACCAGTTAATGTGCACCGCTGCTAAGCCACCCATAGTGTGCCGCATTTACAATGTGGAGCACCATTGAGCAAAAACGGCACAGATGCGTGGAATCACGTCATAAGCGCGACATGTCTACTGCAATGCACAGGAGGAAGCCTCACATTGCATGGTGCATCACTTCTTATGCCTGTTTCAAACAGGCGTAAGGATTTGATTCAGCAATGCTTTAAAGCTGACTCAGTGAAATCTTCTAAATTTCACTGTGTTAGTTTACAGGGCTTTCATGCAAATTAATGCATACCTTGCAACAAAACACCTATATGAAAACTGACGCAGGTTTCATGTGGCACAGGACTTTACAGCATGACACATCTGCCTAGATGCATCAAGTTGTAAATATGTTGCCACATAGCAAATCTTTTGCACCGCCGCTGCGTCACAAAAGTGACGCACAGTGACGCAAAAGAGACATACACCTATCATAAATCTGTCCCTAACATTTTAAATGATTGATTCAAGATGACGATAAAGTGTGGCCTATCCAGAGGTTTGTTTGAGGTGAGGCCTACTCAGGGTTGCAGATGAAATTTACGCTTGTTGAAGAGTACAGAGGAGATAATACATGTGAAGGCCTACCAATGAAGTAAGTCATATCCACTTCACTCTTGAAGAAAGGCCAGACCTCTTCTGTGTCCGTGGACAGACCTAAACCTCATCTGCACAATGTCATTCGTAAACTTAGGAAACACAGGTGATGTAATTGAAAAATGTGGAGTTTCTTTTCCTCATTTCACAATCACATCACCTGTGTTTCCTTTGCTTAGGTATCTCATAGTGCAGATGGAGTCTAGCATATCAAAGACTACGCAGAAGGTGAGAACTGTATGGAACATGGCTATGTAAGTCAAATAATCAAAATCTAAATTTGCCAAGCACACATGGGGGCGTATTTACAAGGACCTTGCACCACAGGGAAAGGTCTTAAATTAAAATGGGAAAAATAACATCAGAGAGACTCAAAGGCCTTATAAATATGCCCCAAGCAACCTATGAAGCTCTAGCATTACATATCAAGAAACCTAATTGATTTCAAAAATCGTTTTTAAACACATCATCTAAATCAATTATATACCTACATTCATCAGGAAGTGACTTAAAATGCCCTAAGACACATGAAAGCGTTTTTTTTAAGCCCTTGCTCCATTTTTAGATCACTTTTAACATGGCTATGTAAGTCAAATAATCAAGATCTAAATTTGCCAATCACAGATGGGGGCGTATTTACAAGGACCTTGCACCACAGGGAAAGGTCTTAAATTAAAATGGGAAAAATAACATCAGAGAGACACAAAGGCCTTATAAATATGCCCCAAGCAACCTATGAAGCTCTAGCATTACATATCAGGAAACCTAATTGATTTCAAAAATCATTTTTAAACACATCATCTAAATCAATTATATACCTACATTCATCGGGAAGTGACTTAAAATGCCCTAAGACACATGAAAGCGTTTTTTTTAAGCCCTTGCTCCATTTTTAGATCACTTTTAACATGGCTATGTAAGTCAAATAATCAAGATCTAAATTTGCCAAGCACAGATGGGGGCGTATTTACAAGGACCTTGCACCACAGGGAAAGGTCTTAAATTAAAATGGGAAAAATAACATCAGAGAGACACAAAGGCCTTATAAATATGCCCCAAGCAACCTATGAAGCTCTAGCAGTACATATCAAGAAACCTAATTGATTTCATAAATCGTTTTTAAACACATCATCTAAATCAATTAAATACCTACATTCAAGGGGAAATGACTTAAAATGGCCTAAGACACATGAAAGCGTTTTTTAAGGCCCTTGCAACATTTTTGGGTCACTTTTAACATGGCTATGTTAGTCAAAGAATTAAAATCAAAATTTGCCAAGCACAGATGGGGGCATATTTACAAGGACCTTGCACCACAGAGAAAGGTCTTAAATTAAAATGTGAAAAATAACATCAGAGAGACTCAAAGGCCTTATAAATATGCCCCAAGCAACCTATAAATCTCTAGCAGTACATATCCAGAAACCTAATTGTTTTCTTAAATCGTTTTTAAACACAACATCTAAATCAATTATATACCTACATTCATGAGGAAGTGAGTTAAAATACCCTAAGACACATGAAAGCATTTTTGTAAGACCCTTGCACTATTTTAGCGTCACTTTTAACATTGCTATGTAACACAAAGAAACAAAATCTATTTGTAAAACACTTGACACAAATCAAAATTTTAAATACACAACTTTCTTCATAATGTTCTCCCTAAACCATACTATTCTCTATCTAAATTAAATGAATCTTTTCTCACCTTAGCAAATACTTTATGAGTTTCAAAACAGTCTCAGAAACACACCAAATTGTCTTTAGCAGAGCAAAAGGTATGCACTCCAGAGTCTGCAGCTATAAAAAGCACAGAAAAGCTGTAATTCATCACACATATCTCTCATGTCACCCAATCAAAACTCTTCCCTCACATTTTTCAAATCAACACCCTTCCCCCCTCTACCCTTTCTGCCTTTTTTGCATAGCAACTCTGAACTCTCAGTACACCTGCATATCCAGTGCAATCTTTCATAAAATGATTTTTTTTGACCACTCAAATTATATCTTTCAAAGAACTCATCCATGCACCCTAACTTTCTGTTTTCAGCAATCAAAATCCACCAATCACTGCTACTGCTTCATTAACACAGAAACTCCACAGTTTTTTTCATTTTAAACTCTTATTTTTTCAACTCCCATTTCATTGCCACACTTCATCTGACTGCAGCAGAACCTCCTCTCACCATGTTTTCTGTCTGGATTGTAGGACATAGTTACATCTACTGGGCTCAGAGGTATGCTGATAACAGAAATTTACCTAACCTCAATTTACAAGATGTGGAAATTAAGTGGTTTGGCCACAGAGGATTAAATGTCACCAATTGATACCATTGGTGAAAACCTTTATGCATTTGCCTAAACCTGTCCTGTTAATTGTGCACTGTGGAGGAAATGACTTGGGCACTTTGACTGGGGTAGGTCTGGAAATGCTTTTAAAGGACACCTTTGAGCAATTAATGGCACTTTTTCCTCAAACTGCCTTGGTATATTCAAATATATGCCAAAGACAGAAATGGAGGTGGTCGAACCAATTTTGTCCACAAATTGAGAAATCGAGGAAGCATGTAAACAAATCTGTTTCAGCTTACATGAGAGACCATGGAATGGGCTCCATCTACAACAATAACTTACGTTACTACATGCAAGATATCTACAGAGGAGATGGAGTTCACTTCTCAGATGAAGGGAACAGAATTTTCATTCTGAATTTAAAAATGTGCATTGGTACCTACTTATAAGTACCTAAATGTACCATAAACCCAAAAGCTCTTCTCAGAGCTACCCTACATCTGATCACTCACAATTATTATTTTACTCTAACTTTTTTCACTAATTTTCAACAAAGTACGCTCCCCGGAGCGCTACCCGGTACGCGAACCGGAAGCTAACCGCGCACATTTTTTTAAAAAAATGATTTTTTTTCACACATATGGGCCTCCTCAGCCACCCTCAGAAAACCTAGGGGGTCAAAATACGTCTACCATGCCCCCTTCTACCCATTCTGAACATTATTTGCCCTCCATCTTGTATCTTAATTCGACCAAAACACAAAATGGTGGACTCCCGTAACGCTGCCGGTTCGCGTACTGGGGCGCTCACCGGGAAGCGCTCCATTAAAAAAAGGTGGGAAAGTAATTTACAGAAGAAACCCTGGAGACACTTTCACCAAATATAGATTAGCTCATACTACATACCAATTCCTACCATTTTCACACATTTGTTTGGAATTCCATTTAGCCATTTAGCCTGTAGACCTCTCTAAATACCCTGAGGTAAATTACTTCACAAAACACATCTGAAGTGTTGGAATTGACAACCAATTAAAATGTTACTTTCATTTTCTACTTTTTTTACCTGACATTTGATTGGTTATGTACCTGAATATATATAAAAAAAGAGAGAAAAACACAGCCATTTTGACTACTACTTCCTGAACTACATTGCAAGATCATTTTCACTCACAACTTAAACTTGTTTTTAAAAGGTAAGATATTATTTTATAAATTTGAAAACATTTTCAGATAGTTATATACTATCCCTCTGTAAGAGTTAGACATTGAGAAAGGCTTGTTTATTATAATTATGGATTGATTTAGGTTTCTGTGGTATTAATATGAATTTACATAGGCTTTCTCACAGGCACTTTTAATAGTACTACTTCATGCCTCAAAAGTACCTGTCTGAACTTAAACCCAACAGTGCCCTATCTCTACTGATATATTTATTTTTTATTCAAATTTCAGCACAAAAATCGAAGGAGAACAGAACGTTTCCTTTGAAATTGTCCTAGACATGAACAATGAGGAAATAATTGAACCCATTGACTTGGAATTCATGGATGAATCACGAGACCATGAACTTCTACAATGTGTAGAATCTGTGGATCATTTACTTCATTATGATGACGGTCAAATGTGGGAAGTTATGTTCACTCAACAAGAGGACATATCGGACAGTCAAATGTTAGACGTTCTATTAAATTTTGAAAAAGAATCAGAAAAATAAAATTATATTTAATATTAAAAAATTGTTTGAGTCTTTAATCATTTTTATATGTAATTCATAAACTAGTACCAAATTGATTATAATGTAAAGTCAGACTTATAGTATACTGTGCACAATTCCAAAAATAAATTTATATTTAATAATCATAAATACTGCTACTTAAATAACAAAAAAAACAAAAAAAACAACAAAAAGAACAATCAATAAACATACAATATTTCAAAATATCATAGTCTATCATTCTTTTTTCCTTATAGTACGCTCCCCGGACCGCTTCCCGGTGCGCGTACCGGGCGCTACCCACGCAAAAAAAAACAACATTTTTTTTTTTTTTTTGCTCCGCGGGGCCCTTTTAAAGCCTCCACATCAAACCTAGGGGGTCAGGAAGGATCTACTATGCCCCCTTATGGTCATTTCCCCCTTTGTTTTGGCCTCCTCTTGTCTCTCGATCCTACCGAGAGACAAGATGGCGGCCGCTCCGGACTGTTTAGAATGTTGACAGACACCGGAGAGCCAATCAGATTCGCTTCGCGAAGTTCCGTTACGCGTCAGGTACGCGAACCGGGGCGCTGCCCGGAGCGCGCTTACAGATATATATAATTTTTTTGAACGTTAATTTCTCAAAATCCACTAGAACACATATATTGAGACCTAGCAAAGGCACATCGGGCTACCAGTCCCTCCAATTTTGCCAAGTTTCGTGCAAATCCATTCAGCCGTTCGGGCTTAAAGTGAGGCCAACCGCCCTATGGAAATTAACATGGGAAAAACGCGTTTTGGGACCCCCCTTTTTTCTCGGCCCCCCCTTGACGACCCCCCCCAAATTTTCAGGGGCTGCTCAGAAACAAAATGTTCCATTTTCCTGAAAATTTCAGCTAATTCCGTCCACAAACGCCAAAGTTATTAGACATAGAATTTTCAAAAATCCCATAGAGAAAAAATCCTAACTATATATACCTACTGGCGACCGCCAGTAGGTAATATATATATACATATATATATATATATATATATATATATATATATATATATATATATTCACTGAAAAAACCATAGGTTATAGACCATATATAGTTAGGAATTAGCATTTACAAAACCTTGAAAATTCACTGAAAAAACCATAGGTTATAGACCATATATAGTTAGGAATTAGCATTTAAAAAACCTTATTTTACTCACACAAAACCATTGAAATTCCATATATAGTTAGTTGCACTAACTATATATCGCGCACCCGCAATCCACTGCTGATCATGTCACATATTACATCATTCATGACATGGTCAGTGACATCACTGATGACATCACTGATGACATCTCAAATGACATCACTGATGACATCACTGATGACAACATCCAGTGACTGTATTTTTCTGTAAAGTTAAAATATGTCTTGAGTGGATGTATAAGTGTCTGGATGAAGGATTTAGTAGGTGCATGACTGACTGTATGAGTGAGTGATTAAATGTGTCTCACTGAATGCATGGGTTAGTGACTAAACTGTCTTAATTTGTGCATCATTATGTCTGTTGTTCTGTAAACTGCTGCATGTGTTGATCATTAGCTATACGAGAGGCTATATGTGTTATTAATTGGTTGCCCAAGTATTTCTATGGGAGATTGAGTTTGTGTGGGGGTGGCTGGAAGGTGTGTGACTCTATGCATAGATGTGTGAGCAGTTTATTCACTAGGTGTATGAGTTCAAGAGTGCATGTGGAAACAGCTACATGGGCAGTTGACTGTGTGCATGAGTGTATTGATGAGTGAATGGATATCTCAATGCTACATGTCATAGTAAGTACATATGTAAAACACAGTACATGTGAGAGTTGGCATATATAAATAACTGTGCATGAGAGCCACTGAATGAGTGAGTGGTTGTATCGATCATTGTGAACTTGTATCAGGGATTGTATAAGAGAGTAAATATGTGTTAGTATATGTTTCAATAAGTAAGGTGTGTTTAACTGTATAGTTGAAGAAATGGAGGTGAGATTGTTTCTTTGCATGACTGACTGGGTGTGTGAGTAACTCCATGGATAAGTGGCAGTGTGTGAGTGTCTGTTTACACTGAGTGTATCTAAGGTTATATTAGAGTCTGAAGAGGTTTATCGTATTAGCACAAGAATGATGTCAAATGAGATGTCATCAGTGATGTCATCAGTGATGTCATTTGAGATGTCATCAGTGATGTCATCAGTGATGTCACTGACCATGTCATGAATGATGTAATATGTGACATGATCAGCAGTGGATTGTGGGTGCGCGATATATAGTTAGTGCAACTAACTATATATGGAATTTCAATGGTTTTGTGTGAGTAAAATAAGGTTTTTTAAATGCTAATTCCTAACTATATATGGTCTATAACCTATGGTTTTTTCAGTGAATTTTCAAGGTTTTGTAAATGCTAATTCCTAACTATATATGGTCTATAACCTATGGTTTTTTCAGTGAATTTCAATGGTTTTTTAATAGCAAATATCATAAGCTGTCGAATGTCAAGTACGTGGTAAGTAAAAACATTTTTGTGTTTATGCACACTGATCTGCTTTGAATGCTGCCCCCCACCCCTCATTTCTATTAGGAGTACTCTCTCTTTGCAGATAGTGAAGGGTAGTTAACGCAGCCCTTTGCCCCCTTTGTAATACGTCGTGCCTGCTTCTCTCTCCATTTGATTGATTGTTCTCTTTGGTTCATTCTCTATTTACAAACAAGCACAGAGTCGCAATACTCTGTTTAGTCTTTGCAGATAGCGAAAAATCGTGTAAAAAAACAAAAGGAATCGAGCAAAATCAGTAGGCCACTAATGGGATCTCTTTTTGACCTCGCTAAAATAGAAACATTAGGAACAACCTGTTGAAAATAGCAATGCGTATGTACATAAGCGGCGTTCATTTGTGTTCACAGTACCCCTTGTTGATTTTTTCAATCGAGCATTGAATTGTTCGAAGTTAATTCTCTTAAGGATCTTCTCTACCTGCAAACGAGGAAGAATAGGAATATTCTCTCTCCCTTTGCAGATAGTGAAGGGTAGGTAACGCAAGCCTTTAACACGTCGTACCTATTTCATTCCTCATTGATTGATTGATTGTCCGAACATTGACTGTTTGGGAATTAGTTCTTTTTGGAGGTATTCCCTGTTTGCAAATAAACGTAGGAAAATCTTTGCAAGTAGTGAAAGGGTACGTAATGCGGACCTTTCTCCCCCGTTGTAATCTGTCATGCCTATCTACTCCCCACTGATTGATGCACCTTTTTCACCCGGACCATTTACTAGAGATACGTCATCTGGCCCGACCAGAGAGCACCCCTAGTGAAAAGGACATATGCAATAATAACGAAGTGATCACTGTATCCTGTTAACAGAAACTTTACCATGAAACAACCTGGAAAGAAAAAAATAGGAAAACGAAAATCAGTAGGCCACTGATGAACATGAACTTTTATTAAACAACAAACAAAGAAACGATAACATAACGTAATGATAAAACCTATTAATGTCCTAGAAACAAGAAAACGTTAAAGTATGCCAGTGGTGAGAGACCAGAAAAACAGTCCGAGAAACCAAATCACCCCTCGCTGTCCCAACTCATGCACTCTGAAAGTTCAAAGTTTTGAGGAGTGCTTGTAACATTGTCTGAAGCCTATTTGCAATTGCTTCATCTTCACTATTCTTAAAGTAAGTGGGGGCTGTTGTGATGCGGTGCCACCCTGAACCGCTTGACGGAGGCCCCCGAGGGACGGTGTCATGTCGCGGACTCGGAGGGGGCGCTTGGCTCCGGCCCCCTCCCCAAGTCGTGTTGCCCTGGTGTGGCCTGAGATCGCCCCCGACATAGGTGGCCGGCTCCCGGGGTCAAGCGGAACTTTTTTCCTTTTGGTGACTCTTCCATTCTTCACCTTGTCCCACAATCCGTTTCACCTAAAGACACGCTGTAGTGGGGCACCCCTTTTCCATTTCATTTGCCATTCAGCCCGCTTTTGCTACACTGTGCCTCTTCCGCTATTCAGCTGTTTACCGCCCGCTCTTTCGACTACAGCGTCTCGCTCTCCATGTCTTGAGTTGCTCCCGCTCTTACGGTGCAGCGATAGGCGGCTGCCACAGGACTCTCAAAATGGCGGCCATCTCTTCAGATTTGGGCGTGGTCCACTAAATGGGCCTGCGACACCTTGGAACTCGGACGCTTGTCTGCTAGAGCTTGGGCTCCATTCTCGAAAGCGTCCCCTCATCCTTGAAGATTCTACAAAAGTCTTGGGGGCCCCGACTCCCGCAGGCTTCTGGTGGGGAGCGCCTAGCATGATTGCTCGTGGAATGGCCACGACGGAGCTACGAAATGGTGGTGCTCTCATGCTAACGCCAGCTTCAGTCTGAAACCATCCAGAAACACTGTAGACTACCAATTCGATCAGTTCCGGTAGCGCTCCAACGTGACCCGGTAGAGAAGAACTTGCCCTCCCCTCTTTGACTGATGGTTCTTGTTGCCTGTCCCTTCTGTTGTCATTTAACAGAACTATTTAGCCTGCTGAAAGGGGTTGTGTGCCGTCCGCTGGTTGGTGGAGACATTTTGACTATATTCTGGACCTGCGTGTCGCGTAATGCGTCATATGACGCGCCGCGTTAGAAAGTTTAATAAATTATGAAACACAATAAACAATCCTTAAAAAATAAAAAAAATAAAAATAATCAACAAAAGCAACAGCTAGGTAATACACATATAATTTTATCTCCGCGAAGCGGAGCGCTGTTACAGATATATATCTTGTTTCTGAACGTTAATTTCTCAAAATGCACTGAAGCACATATATTGAGACCTAGCAAAGGCACATCGGGCTACCAGTCCCTACAATTTTTCCAAGTTTCGTGCAAATCCATTCAGCTGTTCGATCCTACCGAGAGACAAGATGGCGGCCGCTACGGACTGTTTGGAATGTTTACAGACACCGGAGAGCCAATCAGCTTCGCTTCGCAAAGCTCCGTAACGCGAAAAGTACGCGAAGCGGTGCGCTGTTACAGATATATACTTTTTTTTTAACGTTAATTTCTCAAAATCCACTGGAGCACATATATTGAGATCTAGCAAAGGCACATCGGGCTACCTTCCCTACAATTTTACCAAGTTTCGTGCAAATCCATTCAGCTGTTCGATTATTATTATTTTTATTTTTTTTTTGCCCCGCGGGGCCCTTTTAAAACCTCCACATCAAACCTAGGGGGTGAGCGACAATGTACTATGCCCCCTTATGGTCATTTGCCCCTTCGCTTTGGCCTCCTCGTGTCTCTCGATCCTACCGAGAGACAAGATGGCGGCCGCTACGGACTGTTTGGAAATGTTGACAGACGCCGGAGAACCAATCAGCTTCGCTTCACAAAGCTCCGTTGCGCGAAAAGGTCCGCAACCAGACGCTGCCCGTCCGCTGTTACTGATATATATCTTTTTTTAAACGTTAATTTCTCAAAATCCACTGGAGCACATATATTGAGACCTACAAAAGGCACATCGGGCTACCAGTCCCTACAATTTTGCCAAGTTTCGTGCAAATCCATTCAGCCGTTCGGGCTAAAAGTGAGGCCAACCGCCCTATGGAAATTAACATGGGAAAAACGCGTTTTGGGACCCCCCTTTTTTCTCGGCCCCCCCTTGACGAACCCCCCCAAAATTTTCAGGGGCTGCTCAGAAACAAAATGTGCCATTTTCCTGAAAATTTCAGCCAATTCCGTCCACAAACGCCAAAGTTATTAGACATAGAATTTTCAAAAAACCCATAGAGAAAAAATCCTAACTATATATACCTACTGGCGACCGCCAGTAGGTAATATATATATATATAAACCAACCATTCTCCCGTCAGGAAAATGGATGGTTAATTACATTGGGCTTCCGGGACCCTGAAAACGACCCACTCGTGAGCAGGTACTGGCTTTCTACCGGGATTCCGTGTTACGATATATATATATATATATATATATATATATATATATATATATATATATATATATTCACAGAAAAAACCATAGGTTATAGACCATATATAGTTAGGAATTAGCATTTACAAAACCTTGAAAATTCACTGAAAAAACCATAGGTTATAGACCATATATAGTTAGGAATTAGCATTTAGAAAACCTTATTTTACTCACACAAAACCATTGAAATTCCATATATAGTTAGTTGCACTAACTATATATCGCGCACCCGCAATCCACTGCTGATGATGTCACATATTACATCATTCATGACATGGTCAGTGACATCACTGATGACATCACTGATGACATCTCAAATGACATCACTGATGACATCAACTGATGACATCTCATTTGACATTACTGATCACATCACTGATGACATCATTCATGTGATGATACAATGAACCTCTTCAGACTCTAATATAACCTTAGATACACTCAGTGTAAACAGACACTCACAGACTGTCACTCATCCATGGAGTTACTCACACACCTAGTCAGTCTTGCAAAGAATCAATCACACCTCGATTTCCTCAACTATATAGTTATACACACCTTACTTATTGGAACATATAATAACACATATTTACTCTGTTATACAATCCCTGATACAAGTTCACAATAATCCATACAGCCACTCACACATTCACTGGCTCTTATGCACAGTTATTTATATATGTCAACTATCACATGTACTGTGTTTTACATATGTACTTACTTTGACATGTAGCACTGAGATATCCATTCACTCACCAATACACTCATGCACACAGTCAACCGCCCATACAGATGTTTCCACATGCACTTTTGAACCCATACATCTAGTGAATCAACTGCTCACACATCTATGCACAGAGTCATACACCTCCCAGACACCCACACACACACTCAGTCTCCCATACAAATACTTGGGCAACTAATCAATAACCCATATAGTTAGTCATATAGCTAATGATCAACACATGCATCAGATTACAAAACAACAGACACAATGATGCACAATTTAAAACAGTTTAGTCACTAACCCATGCACTCAGTGAGACACATTTAATCACTCACTTATACAGTCAGTCATGCACCTACTAAATCCTTCATCCAGACACTTATACATCCACTCATTCTTCAATATGTAAGACATATTTTAACTTTACAGAAGCATACAGTCACTGGATGTTGTCATCAGTGATGTCATCAGTGATGTCATTTGAGATGTCATCAGTGATGTCATCAGTGATGTCACTGACCATGTCATGAATGATGTAATATGTGACATCATCAGCAGTGGATTGCGGGTGCGCGATATATAGTTAGTGCAACTAACTATATATGGAATTTCAATGGTTTTGTGTGAGTAAAATAAGGTTTTCTAAATGCTAATTCCTAACTATATATGGTCTATAACCTATGGTTTTTTCAGTGAATTTTCAAGGTTTTGTAAATGCTAATTCCTAACTATATATGGTCTATAACCTATGGTTGTTTCTGTGAATTTCATTGGTTTTTTAACAGCTAATATCTGTAGCTGTAAAATGTATTCTTCTTTAAATCCAAAAATATATTTTATATGTTTATGAATAATTTTTTTTTTAAATATTTTTTTTTCTTCGTTCCCGCTTCGCGAATCGGGAAGCTTCCCGTTAGCTGACCTTGATGCCGCGAAATAGACCGCGAGCCGGTAAACGTTTCTTTACCGCAAGTGCCGCGTTAGAAAACAACATCGTGACGCCTCCCGTCCGCATGACGTTCCACGTTGTCGCGTGATACGTCATATGACGTGCTACGTTAGCGAACTGGTACGCGAAGCGAGTGCCAAAGCGCAGGTTTCTGGAAGCAAACCGGGAGGCCCTGCAAAGCGCTTAACGTAAACACAGCAAGTCATGTGACTTGGTAATAACACTTTTCATTGGTTCATTTCACTTTTGGTTTCCTAATGATGTAAGACTAGGTCATATAATCTAAAATGAACACTTTTGATTGGTTGAGAACTCTTGTTTTTCCCAAATGATGAAAATCCCTCCTTCTTTCCTCACTCTGACTTTCATCATTGTGAGAGAAAGACCCTTTGTGATCACTGAGCAATGGCTTCTTTAGTAGCTTCAGCTGGTGCTTCCCCACCACCTCCACCACATCCAAGGAAGAGTGGACCACCTGCTCAAGTTGTAATTCAACAAGAAGAAAAAGAAGAGGAACAGGAGGACGAGCACGAAGAGAGGCAGTTTTTGCCTGAGCAGCCCAAGACGTCTCACCGGAAAGAAAACTTCATTTGGCAATTTTTTAAAATTCCCAAAGGTCAGAAAAAAGTAAATGCAAGATACGTAACTTGCCTTATATGTCAAGATAGACTGTCCAGAGGGACCGACAAAAAATACAGTTTCGGAAACTACACAATGCATCGCCATATGACTAGGTGGCATCCTAACAACTACAGTGCTGCACAGTTTCGGAACGACCTAGATAATCTCCCTATTATGGCCAGAAGATCTGTTGTACCGGAAGTAACGGGACCAGAGGGCAGGGAGATGGTGCCAAATATACAAATGAGATTTGGTGAAGTAAAACACACCTGCGTATTTTGCGATGGATTCATTTCCTACGGAGAAAGAAGCATCACTCTGATCAACAGAGCTATTGACTATCATATGCAAGTTTGTCCGAAACGCCCAAAATAATAAATACTTCTTTTTTTTGTTTTGTTGCTCCTGTTGAGCCCTTTACAATGAATCGTTTTCATTGCCCCCTCCAAGAAAAACCCAAAAAAATATAAAACTGTTCCGAAAAATTCAAAAACAGTAAAAAAATGTTCAGAAAAAAAAAAAAAAAGTTCTTTTCAGAACTACCTCCCCGTTATTAAAAAATTGGTACAATATTTGGAACTGTGCCAACCTCTATTTCTCTTAGTTCGCTTCCTAGTTCGCTCGCTGGTACGCGAACTGGAAGCGAACCAAAAACAGTAAGTATAAGGGAAGGAAACACACACTTATGTTAAAAGAAAGACAGCTATAGGGGAGTAAACTAGAGATACTATTACCCATAATCCACTGCTGATGATGTCACATATTACATCATTCATGACATGCTCAGTGACATCATCAGCAGAGGATTGCGGGTTTTTTGGCAACATGCCTTATCCACGGTTTAATAACGCTGCCTTTTGCTTTATATAAGTTTTCAAATTGTATGAAATATATACCAATAGGTCTTTATGAACCTTTAGGTAGTGCTTTTGTTCATGAGGTCTGGTCGCTTCCATACACATACAGATGTTTCAAAGATGATCAAGAAGTTTATCTGAATGGAGAGGAATGCACTGAGACGCCAGATCATTCACTAATGTGTAGGCACATACAGTTACACGATTCATGCAACAAACACCGACCAAATATGGCTTGCGTGTTGCAAGGCACGCCAGTTCCTTCTATCATCCCCACGTTCAAGTTGTTGGAAAATGGTAGTTATTTGATGCTCAATAATGAAGATTGTTCTGAGTTAATTAAAAGTATTCCTTTTATCGTAACAGTAAGTGAACGGGTTATTTGCTGCAGAAATGTTCTATTTCCTCCCACACATGAACATAGGGAGTTTTCAATCTGGCCACAAATACCAACCTTGGGACACGTTTCAACGGCATGGCAAGAATAAGAGCTCTTTTGTCTCAGAGAGAGGTGGCCTTGAGTTCGGCCCGTGAAACTTTCGTACTTCACATAGCGAACACCCGTACACAGGTTTGCCTTTCAATTTCAGCAACATGTTTCCGACTATCTTTAACGCATCCTCCACAAAATCCCTGGCACACTTTTTTAAAGTTGTTACCAGTGGTCGCGTGACTTCATTTGAGAAAATCTTTGGAGTCATCCCTGCTCCCTTTCATTGTATTTTCTGCACTCTGGTTCGTGGATTGGCATTTTTACTTGCATTACCAGCGGACGCTCTTGTGCTTTTTTACATTTTTAAATATGGATGTCCCTCCTATGCAACCTCCGACCCTGCAGCTGCTGACACTGTTCCGCCAATCGCATGCTAGAATATTATGGCACAATGCCGTTGGCGATATTAAGCACGGCATATGGATTATCTTTTCGGTTCTCCTACTTCACCTGTGTCCAGCCTGTATTTCACTGCCTGACCTGTGATTTCGATTGGGCCATTGATTTGTGTCTCTGCGGACCGGTTTCTCCTGACGTCGACTTTAATCAGCTGATGACTCCTATCATTACTCACGAGTTGATTTGTCCTGGCGAAAGGATTATGGCTGTGGCATTGATGCATGGACTACTTGGTCCCTGGAATTTACTGGCGGCAGCACAGTCTTTCTTGGAACACAGCTTTCTTGAAAACCCACCGAGCTGTCCTCTGATGGTGATAGAGGATCCGGTGCTGGGAGAGCACGTATGTTCTTTTCCGCTTTTAAATTGGATGGCTGAACTGTTTTCGGATGAAGACGGTGACTTCCTATTGGAGGCTGTTGCAGCTTATTTTGCATACACAGTTATGTCATAGACCTTTTTCATGTTTGATATGCTGAGTACTAGCATTTCATTGACAATTCATTGACTTATTTGTCAAGTTTTTATTATTTACCTTGCCTATTGGCTTAAGACTCGATAAAGTACTTGGCTGTTTTATTTTTCTTTAGCATTGAATTTTCCTAGTTTTTAATGCTTTACCTTGCGGACCGTCCACATATAAACTTGCAATCTGCTCTCATGAGATGGCACTTCTATTATCTTATTCAGTTCGTTTCCGGATCATGAGGAGGTGTCATCTAGGTCCTGGATATCTTTACACCGTGTTAAGTTAGCATGGGCTCATTACCGGTTTAAACGCCATTTTTCCTTTTTTGCAACTTCTGCACACGACACTTAGTTGTTGCTTTAGCTTTCCACCTAGTAGTTCATCGTGGTTTACATGAGAATAATATGTTATTGGTCTACTATCTGCTTTACTTGTTAAACTATATCTGTACAGCGAGTGCTAAAGTTTCAAGAACAACACGATACAGAATTGTTATGAGGTCTGATCTCCACGACTTCATACTCATAACATAAGTGCAACTTCTGCCAATTCTGGGCATGAGGCGGGTTTTATATTGCTTTGCCGAACACACATACACAACAGTTGATGCGGTTCACATGAAGAGAGAGCTGGTGTATGCTGATGTGATTCCTTCAAATCTAAGACACTAAAGTATGGACACGCCCTAAACCAACACAAAGAGACCTTCTTAGCAAATAATATAATATGTGTATTAGGGAGGGTGAGATATAAGCAGCCGCGGGCCGTGGAGGGAGTTACGATGGGGCAGGGAGGCGGGGAGGGGGAGA
Organism: Lissotriton helveticus; assembly: GCF_964261635.1. Classification (NCBI taxonomy): domain Eukaryota; kingdom Metazoa; phylum Chordata; class Amphibia; order Caudata; family Salamandridae; genus Lissotriton; species Lissotriton helveticus. The sequence continues at coordinate 214,810,646 of NC_136060.1, read as the reverse complement.
AGCAGGGTGGAGCCCTCTCTACCTTGCCCCTCCCCCTCCCCGCCTCCCTGCCCCACCGTAACTCCCTCCACGGCCCGCGGCTGCTTATAAGTGTTGCTAACTCTTATTCATTTACAGCATGTTAACATACTGTCACCATTCGCTTTTTATGTACTAGTAACTATGCTGGTAATTTTGCTACTGATAATATGTGTACTTGTATTCTCCACCCTGCTTCTCCCCCTCCCCGCCTCCCTGCCTCACCGTAACTCCCTCCACGGCCCGCGGCTGCTTATAAGTGTTGCTAACTCTTATTCATTTACAGCATGTTAACATACTATCACCATTCACTTTTTATGTACTAGTAACTATGCTGGTAATTTTGCTACTGATAATATGTGTACTTTTATTATCTAAGGTACTACGCCTGAGAAGACGTCATTAGTAAATAAACATTTCAAATACACATCTGTTCTTCTTAACTCCATGTTCTGGTTTCTAAGAAATCTATAACGACCGACTGTTCATGAGTTCCACGTATCCTGAGGTACTATAAGTTCATATTCTGGATTGTCTAAACATTGAGAGTTTGTTATATCCAATGTGACACTGTACCTAGCTTGCTAAATAGTTTTTGATTACTAACGTGAGTTTTGGGACACCCTAATTCGCCGAGGTTCCAATCCTCTGTCCACAGTTCTGTGTGAGAACAGAAACCCTGCGACAGGGGCACCCCCGACCCTTGCTGGAGCTTCATCACACTTGCGATACAACTCCAGCAATGCGCCACCTTTACGGCACAGATACATCACGCATCTGTGCTGTTTTTGCCCCATGATGCGCCGCATTGTAAATGCAGCACACCATAGGTGACGGAACAGCGGCACAGAATGACTAACACATCCCTGGTGATGCGCCAGTCATCATAAATCTATCCCTATGCTTCTTATCTTGTTAGAGATGAACCGCCATATGTATCATCAAAGTTATTTGCATTTCCTAAATAGCGAACTTTAAGGAATAAATAGCGATTCTTTACCATTCCTAGTTTGCGATGAGCTATTTGCTAATTAGCCGAATGTAGCCCAATGAAGCCCAATGTAGCCCAATGTAGCCCAAAGATGGCCGCCAGACACACAAAAAAACAAATGTAGCCCAAATATCAGCCAGATGTAGCCCAACTATAGCCCAGTGACAGAATGACCAATCAGCTTCGCAAACCTCCGTTACGCGAAGCGGAGCGCTGTTACAGATATATATCTTTTTTTGAACGTTAATTTCTCAAAATCCACTGGAGCACATATATTGAGACCTAGCAAAGGCACATCGGGCTACCAGTCCCTAATATTTTGCCAAGTTTCGTGCAAATCCATTCAGCCGTTCAATTATTATTTTTATTATTTTTTTTTGCCCCGCGGGGCCCTTTTAAAACCTCCACATCAAACCCAGGGGGTCAGCGAGGATCTACTATGCCCCCTTATAGTTATTTCCCCCTTTGTTTTGACCTCCTCTTGTCTCTCGATCCTACCGAGAGACAAGATGGCGGCCGCTACGGACTGTTTGGAATGTTGACAGACGCCGGAGAACCAATCAGCTTCGCTTCACAAAGCTCCGTTGCGCGAAAAGTCCGCGAACCAGAGCGCTAACCGGTCCGCTGTTACAGATATATATCTTTTTTTAAACGTTAATTTCTCAAAATCCACTGGAGCACATATATTGAGACCTACAAAAGGCACATCGGGCTACCAGTCCCTACAATTTTGCCAAGTTTCGTGCAAATCCATTCAGCCGTTCGGGCTAAAAGTGAGGCCAACCGCCCTATGGAAAACTCAATGTTAAAAACACGTTTTGGGACCCCCCTTTTTTCTCGGCCCCCACTGGACGAACCCCCCCCAAATTTTCAAGGGCTGCTCAGAAACAAAATGTGCCATTTTCCTGAAAATTTCAGCCAATTCCGTCCACAAACGCCAAAGTTATTAGACATAGAATTTTCAAAAAAACCCATAGGGAAAAAATCCTAACTATATATACCTACTGGCGACCGCCAGTAGGTAATATATATATATATATATATATATATATTACCTACTGGCGGTCGTTATAGTTAGGAATGATTTCCATAGGGAAATCACAACATTCTATTTGGAATAACTTTGGCGCCGGTTGAGGAATCGGCCTGAATTTTTCAGCAACTTTGCCTCGCGGCGCTCCGCTCCTTCTCTGAAAGTTTGGGGGGGTTCGTCAAGTGGGGGCCGAGATAAAAGGGGGGTCCCAAAACGTGTTTTCCCCATGTTAATTTCCATAGGGCGGTCGGTCGCACTTTTAGTTTGAACGGCTGAATGGATTTTCACCAAACTTGGCAAAATTATAGGGACTGGTAGCGCGATGTGCCTTTGCTATGTCTCAAGATATGTGCTCTATGGGATTTTGAGTAATTTAGGTTAAAAAAAAATTATATATCTATGGCAGCGCCCCGGTACGCGCACCGGGGAGCGCTCCGGGCGCGCCACGCGACTTGCGCATGGGAAGCTGATTGGCTCTCGGGTGTCTGTAAACATTCGAAACAGTCCAGAGCGGCTGCCATCTTGTGTCTCGGTAGGACCGAGACACAAGAGGTGGCAAAAAACAAAAAGGGGAAATGACCAAAAGGGGGCAGGGTACACCCTGACCCCCTAGGTTTGATGTGGGGGCCTCGATTTTCGCGGGGGGAGCGCCCGGTACACGCACCGAGCGTATAATGGGAAAACCCAGTGAAACAGGAAAATAATAATTTAAAGTGATTAGAGGTAGGGTAGCTCTGAATAGAGTTGTTGTGTTGTTTGGGTGATTTAAGTACCAACATGTAGGTACCAATGCAGAGTCTTAAATTCAATGTACACCTTTTTTTATGTAGATATCTAGCATGTTGTTATAGAAGTTATTATGGTATATGGAATCCATACCATAGTCTGTCAGGAAAGCAGAAAGAACATCGAGGCAGGAGATGAAAAAGAGATGTCAAATACACATTGGAGATAATATAGTGGGAGAAAGGAAGTATCTATGAGCAAAATTACTATGTAACACAAAAAAGTTGCACAGTATACTATAAGTCTGACTTTACATTATAATCAATTTGGTACTAGTTTAAGAATTACATATAAAAATGAATAATGACTCAAACTATTTTAGAATTATTAAATATACATTTATTTTTCAGATTGTTTTTCTACATTAAACATAACTTCTATCATTTAACTGTCAGAAACGTCCTCATTTTGAATGAGCAAATCCACAGATTCTACACATTTGAGAAGTTCATGGTCTTGTGATTTATCCATGAATTCCAAGTCATTGGGTTCAATGATTTCTTCATTGTTCGTCTCTAGGACAATTTCAAAGGAAACGTTTTGTTCTCCTTCCATTTTTGTGCTGAAATTTGCATTAAAAAAAAGAATCAGTAGAAATATGGCACTGTTGGGTTTAAGTTCAGACAGGTAGTTTGGATTTTTTAACAGTGAATTTATCTTTGGGTAGTGTATGGTATCAGACTGGAAGTAGAAATATAAAAAAGTGTATGTGATGAAGCCTAAGTAAATTCATAATTATACAAGACAAGCCTAAATCCATCCATAACTATAACAGAGAAGTCTATCTAAATGTATAACTATTACAGAGGGATAGTATAAAACTATCAGAAAAAGTTTTCCAAATTAACTTAAAGTGCACAACATACTTCAGTTTTCAAAATAACAACTTACCTTTCAAAAAGCAGTTTAAGTTCTCAGTGAAAATTTTCTTGAAATCTACTTCAGGAGGTAGTAGTCAAAATGGCTGGATTTTCCAATCTTTCTTAATATATATTCATGTACATAACCAATCAAATGTCAGGAAAAAAAAGTAGAAAATGAAAGTAACATTTTAATTGGTTGTCAATTCTAACACTTCAGATGTGTTTTTGTGAAGTAATTTACCTCAGGATATTTAGACAGTGCTACAGCTCAAATGGCTCAATGGAATTCCACCAAATTTGGGAAAATGGTAGGGACTGGTATGTAGTATGGCCTATTCTATATTTGGTGAAAGTGTCTCCAGTGGTTTTTATGTAAATTAACTTTTATTATTTTTTTGGGAGCGCTTCCCGGTGCGCGCCCCGGTACGCGTACCGGCAGTGCTACGGGAGTCCTCCATTTTATGTTTTGGTAGATTTGAGTCAGAAAATGGAGGACAAACAACATTGGGAATGGGTATAAGGGGGCACGGTAGGCACTCCCTGACCCTCTAAGTTTTCTGAGGGGGTCTTGGGAGGCCCATATAGGGCAAAAAAAAAAAACAACAAAAAAAACATTTCGCGGGGTGAGCGCCCGGTACGCGCACCGGGAAGCGTACCGGGGAGCGTACTTTGTTGAAAACCAGTGAAAAAAGTTAGAAAAAGATAATCATTTGGAGTGATCAGAGGTAGGGTAGCTCTGAAAAGAGCTTTTGTGTTCTGTGGCTGATTTAGGTACCTACAAGTAGGTACCAATGCACAGTCTTAAATTCAGGAGGAATATTCTATTCCCCTCATCTGAAAAGTGCACACCATCTCCTCTGTAGATATCTTGCATGTTGTAACGCAAGTTGTTGTTGTATATTGAACCCATTCCATAATCTCTCATGTAAGCAGAAACAGATTTATTCACATGTTTCCGTGCTTTCTCAAATTGTGGACAAAATTGGTTGGACCAGTTCCATTTCTGCCTTTGGCATATATTGGAAAATACCAAGGCAGTTTGAGGAAAAAGTGCCATCAATTGTTCAAAGGTGTCCTTTAAAAGCATTTCCAGACCTACCCCAGTCAAAGTACCTAAGCCATTTCCACCACAGTGCAGAATTATGAGGTTAGGGTGTGGCAAATGCAAAAAGGTTTTCACCAATGGTATCAATTGGTGACATTTCAATCCTCTCTGGCCAATCCATTTAATGTTCACATTTGGTAAATCAAGGTTGTGAACATTTCTGGTAGCTGCATACCTTTGAGTCCAGTGGATATAGCTATGTCCAATAATCCAGACAGAATACATGGTAGAGGAGGTTCTGGTGCAGTCAGATGAAGTGTAGGAATAAAATGGCAGTTGGAACAGTAGGAGGTTGCAAAAAAAAATGTGGAGTTTCAGTGCTCTTGAATCACAAGCAATGATTGGTAGATTGAGATAGTTGAAAACTGAAAGTTAGGGTGCATGGGTGTGTTCTGTGTAAGAAGTAATTTGAATGGTTAAAAAAAAGTCATTTAAAGAAACATTGCACCAGATAAGATGGTGTATTGAGAGGTCAAACACCCTTGCTCATTTGATTTGCAACATTGTAGAATAAACTTTTAACCCTGGGAGCTCAGTGAGGAGGGAGTTGCTATGGTAACAGGTAGAAAGGGCTGAGGGGGGGAAGGGTGTTGATTTGAAAATAGAGAGGGACGAGTTTTGATTGGTTACCATGAGGAATATGTGTGTACAATTAGAGGTTTTCTGTGCCATTAATGGTTGCAGTGCCTGGAGAACATACCTTTTGCTCTGCTAAAGAAATATTGGTGTGTGTATCTGACACTGTTGTGAATCTCCTAGAGCATTTGTAAATATGAGTTATGATTCATTTAATATACATAGAGACTTGTATACTCTATGGAGAAGATTTGGAAGCAAATTGTGTTTTTTTAATGTTGCTTTGTGTCATGCTTTTTGATAATGCTTGCTAATTTTTTTTTACTGCATAGAGGAATTGTATTTTGTAAAATTGTGAAGTTTTAGTAGTAACATGGAATGCTTGTACATAGGAGCTGTGCTGTGTTTCTTAAATGAGATGTCAAAAACGATTTTGGGAAAAATGAATGGCTTTTACATTTTTTAAAAGGAATAAAGAATGTGTGCATTTTTAAAGAAATACATTTGACTCTTTACAATGATGTTACCTGTGTTAACTCAGTGTAGGAAGCATATTGAGTTTGTTTGGACAGAGGAATTGTATTTTGTAAAATAGTGAGGTTTCAGTAATGACATGAAATGCTTGTACATAGGACCTGTGCTGTGTTTCCTAAATGTGATGTCAAAAACGATTTTAGGGAAAATGAATGGCTTTTACATTTTTGAGTATAATGTGGCGCAGAGGTTTAAAAAGTGACGCATCTCCCTACATGCGTCACTTTTTAAATATGGCGCAAAAAGGTACATGTTTGGGCTTTCCTGGGGAGCGTAGGTGGTGAGGCTTGTGTCTAAGAGTGCAGTGGACTAGGCTTCATGAAGCCTATCCCCGACTGCACTCTTAGACGCAGGGGTCAATTTGACTCTTTACAATGATGTTACCTGTGTTAACTCAGTGTAGGAAGCATATTGAGTTTGTTTGCATAGAGGAATTGTATTTTGTAAAATAGTGAGGTTTCAGTAATGACATGGAATGCTTGTACATAGGACCTGTGCTGTGTTTCGTAAATGTGATGTCAAAAAAGATTTTGGGGAAAATGAATGGCTTTTACATTTTTGAGTATAATGTGGCGCAGAGGTTTAAAAAGTGACGCATCTACCTACATGCGTCACTTTTTAAATATGGCGCAAAAAGGTACATGTTTGGGCTTTCCTGGGGAGCGTAGGTGGTGAGGCTTGTGTCTAAGAGTGCAGTGGACTAGGCTTCATGAAGCCTATCCCCGACTGCACTCTTAGACGCAGGGGTCAATTTGACTCTTTACAATGATGTTACCTGTGTTAACTCAGTGTAGGAAGCATATTGAGTTTGTTTGCATAGAGGAATTGTATTTTGTAAAATAGTGAGGTTTCAGTAATGACATGGAATGCTTGTACATAGGACCTGTGCTGTGTTTCGTAAATGTGATGTCAAAAACGATTTTGGGGAAAATGAATGGCTTTTACATTTTTGAGTATAATGTGGTGCAGAGGTTTAAAAAGTGACGCTGTCGTGTATTTCTATAGGTTCTGAATCGATCCCCCTATTCCTGACCCTATTCTGGTTAAACTACCTAGCTAGTTAACTAACAGTCAGCCCATGAGGCAAGAAATCCCCCATGATGCAGATACCGTTATCTGACGCAGTCACACTCCGGCACAGGAACGTGTTATCTGATTAGGTCATAACGCTTGAGATCTAATTAGACAAGCGACATTCCTCCAGCCCCTGATAAGGCATACGACGTTCTCATAACAAATCAAACCTATGACAACCTGGAAAATCCGTGCGGCCATTGTTTTGATTTCACAGAGAACTTTAGTAAAGAATGTGCTAACGAGCAAGTCGTATGACATCTTTATTGACGTATCTATGTCCATCCTTACGTCAATCTCGGCACCTTTAAGGTATAAATATTGCCGACCTTGCCCTATGCAAAGACACGCGTGGTGACAAGACGGAGCAGCCATACTTGCCGAAGCCGAGAGCAGAAGCAGACCCCGCAGGCAGCAGCCCCGCCTTCCTGACGCGCTGAGAGACGCGCTGCTATCTCAAGCCGAGAGACCCAGCACCGGCGCTTCTGGGCAGCCCTCGCAGGCAGCCTGGAATATCGAGAGCAGAGAAAGAGATACCATTCCTCATTCATCCTAAATTCCAGGTACAGAACTGAATAACCCCTCCTAGAGAATTCTTTAGTTATTCACTTGGCAAAAACAAACTTAACTTAAACTGTAACTTTCTATTCCCGCCCACGCATTAGACTTAGGTCAGGTACACGGGGTAGGCGTATTTAGAAACACCAGTTGAGTACGTTTAGTCAAATGTATATGTGTATGTAAATATATATTTTAATCATTTTAAACATCATATGGCTCAGAAACCATATCAATGTTTTTACAGTATTATTTTATACTATTGCTTCTAATGTATGCACTTTACTTAACTATAAGTATTGCAATAATATCGATCCATTTCTCTTGTACGAGAAAAGAGACTGATCAATAAATAACATCTTTTATTGAACACGCCCGTCTCTTCCTTTTCTCTACATTCTGATGAGACTAAGAATGCACGTACTGACTGAGTAAAATAATTGCCTTGTGCTCACACGACTCATGAGATTGACTCTTGATTAGGGGAGAGCAAAGTTGTCATGTTCTATGGTTGTCAGAAACTAAATCCCTTCTTGTCTAATCAGGGGAGTTAATTCCTTCCTTGAACATTCGAGAAAGTTTCTAGCAAACTCTGAGCTTAGCTGGCAAACCCAAAAATTAAGTCTAGTATCGACAGTAGTAGACCTAGTTAACGTCTGGTCTAGGCCTTTACTGCTGTAGGTACTATTCCAATGCGCAGAGCCTATTGGGAAAATAGGAGCTACACTACATGGCGCCCAACGCGTTTGGAAAGGGCGATAAAACTAACGTAAGACATTTAGAGTAACTCAGTCGTGCTTTCTCACTCAGACCCCTTTTCCCAAATACTCCAAAGACGTCTGGAGTGGGTGAAAGGTTATTATATCCTCCAAAACCTCGCAGGAGGGAACTCCTATGTATGGTTCTTGGTCTAGTCAACGTTGAAGGATAAAACAGTTCCAGAATATTGTGCATCTAATCTCTGTTTCCATAAGAAACCTGATCTGCAAACAAACATAATACCATCCTGTCTGTAAAATGGCAGAGAGTGATGATGAAAGAGAGGCAATTAGATTAGCTACTGAAATAGCAGATGCTGATGCTACCATGCAAACAGCAGACCCGGATATAATACTCATCCAGGTCGCCAAAAGGAGATCTATAACCTTAAAACTTATAGAAAATGGACTGACACCTAGAGGTGGCACAGTCATATTCGTAATTGAGGCACACGAATATCGGCAGACAGAGGTATACTATACATGGATACATTTTCCAGCAGCAAATGCTGTAACAAAGTACTTCCACTATTACAAAGTAGAGGAACCTCCTGAAACGTACACTCCTTTCGAGGAGGTGGAAGTACCACTCAAATTCCAAGAGCATTTGCTCTTATTTGATGGCGCCCTAAAACATAATAATCACATTACAAGGCTCGGTCCTTTAGGTAGACCAGGAGCAACGTGGCCGGTCCTAGCCGGATACACACCACATCCAGACATCGAAAGAATGCCTGCAGCAGAGCTGTTAATACAGCTAAAACAACTACTAAAAATTCATAGACAATTAGTTCAGTATGTAATGCGGACTTCAACAATTCAGCCAGCGATTAAACTTCCACAGCTGACCCCTCACCAGGGGAACACAAATAAAATTACACCACAGAACATCCAATCCTGCCTAGGTAAAGTTCCAGCTAAACGGGAACAAATACCATTCTGGTTGGCACAGAAAATTACCCAAATAGAGGCGGTGTTTCCTGACACCACCCCATTAGAAAAACACAGGATTCTGACTATATGTCTCCCAATGGGAATCGCACCACACATTGAGGACTGTGACACTTGGGGTACAGTCTTTGCTTCCATCTATACAGAAACGCACGGTGTTCCATCCATTTCGGTGATACCAGATGTGCTAAAACAAATTCAAGATGAATACGGTCCAGAACCTGCTTTAACTCTTGGTATGAAATTACTGAAAGACTTCAAGCAGGTCTCGGCTATATTATTAGCCAACATAAAAGGTGAAGCAGCAAACGTGGCGATCCGCCAGAGGTTAAAAGAGACAGATATAGCAGACCAACCAGCTGAAATTGCCAGAATCATAGAAAAATCCTATGAAGAACTAGGCAGAGATAGTCTAGGTGGAATACCAGTAAAACCGCAACTGACTACAAGTCCAGAAAAAATGTTTTTTAATAATAATAATAATTCACCAAAAAAGAACTGGGATGGGAACAAACAATCCAATCCTAAAGAAAAGAAATTCCAGTCCAGAGGAAGGTCTCCTAGGCGAAGAGAGAAATCACCAAACCCGAGACAAAGGTCACCCCAGAGTGAACCCTCTGGGAATAGATATAACCTTAGAAATAGGGATAATATTAAAAAACCTGATAGATATCAAGACATTGATACACGTCCCTCTCAATCTTTTCAGAATTCCTCGCAGAAATCGGAAAGAAGAGGACGATCAGAAGAGCACGCCAAGTCCAAAGACAAGGAACCTGCTCAACTGAAAAAGAAATCACAATTTCCAAAAAAGAAGGTAGCCAGTATCAAGGTAGTTAACAATGCCGAGAATACTGAGGACACAACTGAAAAACGGAGAGTGGGCTCAGACAATGCTAGACAGCGCAGCAGAGGTGAGCATAGCTCGCAAAGTCCTTATGAATCATCTGGAGACAGTGGACACGAATGAATACCTTCAAGTGGAAACTGCAGATACCAGAGTTAGCAAGCCCCACAAAATATACGAGATAACATTACGTATAGAGGGAGATAAGACTAGGAAAATAAGGGGACTATTTTGGGATAACCTCTCCAAGGGTTATGACATCCTTCTAGCTGAAAAAGACTGGCCACCAGAGTTTGTCAGGGAGTGCCCTCATGGCGAAGAAGTAATTATGCCTACCTTCTCGAATCAAATGCCGATTCATAAAAAATATACACTTGCTAGAAAGTGGGCAGTGGCCTTAGCACCTGCTTTATATAAAAATCATGTAGGATGGGATGAGGATTCTCCTCCTCACAAAATCCAGTTAAAATCACAACCAACTGCACAAAGGCAGTACCCAATTAAGCAAGAAGCTAAAAAACAAGTAAATGAAATACTAGATCAGCTAGAATACCAGGGGGTGATTGAAACTTGCACCTCACAAATGAACAATCCTTTGTTTCCGGTCTCCAAACCAGACAATTCATATCGCCTAGTTTTGGATTACCGACACCTTAACACATGTTGCAAAACTTTTGCAGTGCAAAACTCACACAGTGCTGCACTAATGAATAACATAGTGCGCAAAAAATACAAAACAACCTTGGACATCTCCAATGGATTCTTTTGTCAAAACATAGCACCAGAGAGCAGATATTTAACAGCTTTCTCAGTAAATGGCACTCAAAAACAATTCTGTCGGTTAGCCCAGGGGTACAAGAACAGCCCGGGGGTATTCTCAGCGAGAGTAACAGAATTACTACAACTATATGATGATGAAGCATTATCTTATGTCGATGACATTTACTTAACAGATGATGACTTGGAGACTCACTTGAAAAGAGTGAACACCATAATACTTGGTTTCGCTGCAGAGGGTTACAAATTCAACTTCAAAAAATCCAGAATTGCCCATCTGAAAATCCAGTACGGAGGATATGAATTATCAAGTATTGCCTGGTTGACAGTCTTTTAAGAACTAGAAGAATTAAAAAATCTAAAATATGAAAAGACGTATCCTCTGCCAATCGACATTCTGCCTCTACGACATTACGCCTGTGTAATCTATACAGACGGACATGCTCAACCCTCCGTTTGGGGAGAACATGCATACAATCCCACATGTGAGATCACAAAAGAAGTGTGGCGCGGAGGTAAACTAAGACCTCTATTAACAAAATCACACTCAGTAGAAACTAATTCAGAACTACAAACTGAAATAATAGCTTTGAAAATGGCGCTAGATAATGCGGATCGCGAATTCCCGACACTTATAGTGTCAGATTCATATTTCTGCGTCAAAGCATATAACAAGGATTTGCAGACATGGATTCAGAACGGTTACAAAGATGACACAGATGCACCAATAAAACAGAGACTGCTCTGGGAACAAGTAGCTCTTTTGAAAAAAGAACTACCAAAGACTCACGTGACACACTCACTGAGTCATCAACGTGATGGCGTTCACGTTGTAGGGAATTCATTGGCTGAAACAGCCGCAGCGGCAGCCAGTAAACCGGCTCCCGTAGATCGAAAAAAGCGTACATTAAAATACATTGACGGTGAAACATTGCTGGCGGTGAAAACGTCATTAAAAGGCGACTGCTCAGCGTTACCGATCAACTATCCACTCAATTATACATACATAATCGATGCAAACTCCGTCCCTTTTGCTCGAATCCCTGGAGTGGGGGATAGAGTGATTCCAAACATGGACAGGAGACACTTGTTAATCGCAGACGCACACATGGGCGAGGGTCTCAGACACCTTAAATTAAAAGATTCTCTGGAAGAATTACAATCACGGTACTGGTGGCCAGGCATGAGCCTGCACTACACCATGTTTGTAAAAAACTGCCCAAACTGCAACAGAGATCGCAGTGGGGAGAGAAGCAGTTTAATACCTCGTCGTATCAAGGCAGATAATATTACCAACAAAAAGAATGGCTTGCGATTAACATACACAGGCTAGTTCCACTTATAATGTAGATCCACAGCACTCGGCTGACGTCCGGACTGTTATACAAGATTTGCGAGTCTAAATGGCATATACGCTAAGAGCATGCTACGTTCGACCATTGTTTTCACTCAGGCAATCCAGCCTGGGGGGGAAACATGGCCAAATGAGCACAGCCCAGCGGGAATCTTCTCACTTCCTTCCTGAGGGTACGGGATGGTGTAAAGAAAAAACCAAGGCAGAAAGCAATCTATAATGGAAAGGATATTAGGTTCGGGAGCAGGGTGGGTCAAACATCTAATAAGTGTCCAACGTAGTCTAAATAACTTGCCAAGAAATTCTCTGAAGGGATTCAGTCCGTACGAATTATTATTCGGAACTAGGATGTTGATCTCTGACCTTGATAGTCAGACTTCAGTGGTAATAGAAAAAACCTTTGATGTCAAAGACCGTTTGGCTATTTTGCAGGACTTAAACAAAACAAGAAAAGACCTGAGCAACATACAGTTGAAACAACAGCCAACAACCACTGAAGAATCACCACCTGTCCCAGCAAGACCTGTCTGGATTCCAAAAGTCGGGGATCTAGTCAGGGAGAAGATCGCGGTAAAGAAGGAATTTGGGCCTTCTTACAGAAAAGCAGTTCCTGTCTTGTCTGTCAACGGGACAAGATCAGTTGTACTACCGCCACTTGCTGGAAAAAAGGAGAACCGAGTTGTATCCATCGACCTGGTAAAACCACAACATGTGGCCGATAACAAACAGCAGGCCAAGTGGACTCCCAATAAGTAGCAGAACACCAAGGTTTGCTACCAGTACAGAGGTCCTAACAAAGAGGCTCATCACATTCGAAACGCCTAAAGAAGAACAACAAGGACTATGCAACAATGCAATAGAACTCAGACCTCTGAAAACCCAAATAAAGACATTTAGCAGAGACACACCAATCTACAATGAAGTTCCAAGTGAAAATGCAAGAAACAAAAATCCTGAACCAATTGGAACAATTGACAGAACTGCATCTGGTTACTTCATCAACTTCGATGATTCCTCTGAAGGTTTCAGCGAACAAAAGACACAGCCATCATCAAAATCCTTTAAAGACAAAGCTAAGGAACTTTTGAAACAACTGAAAGAAACATATCTGGTTACTCCATGGATTGAATTTTGGGTGGGTTTTGGTGCATTTATCCTCATACTTTGGCTCATCATGGTATTTACCTTGGGACGCTTCATTGAGGGAAAATATGCTAAAATGGACACAGCAAGTCAGAACATCAACTTGGTCCTCAAACCACACACATCTTCACACGTCGAGAAACGAGAACTTTCTTCAGAACTTTCTTCAGCCAACTTCACAGCAATTCCAATACCTGGTGGGGTAGCCTGGGACAACACTGACTATGAAATTTATGGTCCGGTCGAGATCCTGAAATATCCACACCAAATCAAGATCTCCTTGAGTGACTTTGCAAAACCAAACTCATTTGCTGATGATTGGGACTTTGAAAGTATAAACAATATGATGTCTGACTTAGTAATGTCTGCTAAATTTACAAAACATGATTATTTGCAAGGTTCTACAAATTATGATAGTATGTATTGCTATAACCATTATGGTAACCATTTCTTGCATAAATCTGCACAACCTAGAAATGTTTTAAATTATAATCAATGGGAACATTGTGCTACACCTCCAAAAGGGAGCTCTAGAACCGTTTATGACAAATATTCATATTTTTCAGGTTTTAACATAACTAATGCTGAAACATTTTATTACAAATTGTCAAACAAGACAGGGATGAAAACCATGATAACCAACACAAAATTGAGATATTCAGATTCATTCTTTGAAAAAATGAATACATTTGGATTTGATTATTGGGACAAAAATGTTGATTTGAAAAGTGTTTGGGGTACAAAAGAATGGCAAGTACAGGGTATAGAAGCTTTGTTTAGAGCCTGCATGATCCCAGAACAAATGATATTTTTAAATGACACTGTTCAACAAACCACCTGTCTTGGCTTAGCCAAAATCAAAGATTTAAATAACCTGTCTATTCCAAAGCCAACAATGTTTAGCAATAGCTCTGATACAGATGAAGAAATAGACATAAACCATATACTTAACCAAAACAGAACACATCCTGATTGGAAACAATGGTTGATCTGGCCCACAGATACAAATAACTGTCAAGATAGATTCCTGAATAAAACACAGGGTTTCAAAATGACCAGGCCAGACCCTAGATATCCTCAAAGACATCACCCAGGGATAATAACAACCTACAGTGTGGGCAAATTATGCCTTCAATGGCTACAAACTTCCACACTGCCTGAAATTAAGCAACACCTAACTTTACTTACTGATGGTGCTGACTTGCGTGATTTCATACTGGGACCACGCAAACAGCGTCAAAAGCGTTTCATAGCAGCCTCTGTATATGCAGCATACAATGAGGCCTGGAAGGTTACTCAAATTGAAACAGCAGAGAGAATACGTGAAATTGATCGTATTAATTTGGAAAAATCACTTTCTGTAGTGGACAATGGGTTAATGACTCTGTCCTCCAGAATATTTTCATTGGACAGCATTGTGTCTTCAGCAATCGATATATTATCGCAAGACTTACTGTTATTACAACATGGTCAGTCACAATTGCGCTCTATTGTACAGCTTGGCTGGACGTTACAAAATCTGCGTTCAGGCTATGTGCCTTGGCGTTTAATCAACACAACGTCACTATTCCAAATCTTTAACCTTACTGATAGACAAATCGGTATGGCGCAGAAGGGTGCTGATTATACAATCTTGAGCATTGAAAAACTAGAAAGATTACCAATGACAATGTCAGAACGACCTGTCAGTGAATGGATAATCCACAGAATCATAAATATTCCAATCTCAACCTTCAGGTTTCAATACTGCCAAAAATATATACAGGCTGGCATGTACGAGAAATTGGGAAAGGGGTACCTTAAAACAACTTGGAACCTGCCCTATTCACATGCATGTGTCAGTAACAAAGGACAGAAAGTGTTTCTTAGTGGCAACAATTGTGCTATGTCACTAAGCGGCACGCTTCTGTGTAACGGTATTAGTTTGCACGGAGCCTGTGAAGGGAATTCATACAACCTTTCATGTCACCAGCAAGGCGCACCTGCAACTGAAATAGAACCATTCTTTCAAAGACTCTATAATGGGAGTTACATTCTCATTGTAGACCGCAGATGTTGTAGTCTTATGCCCGGGACTCCTTATCTCGTCACCACGACGGCGAAGGTCAAGTGCTGTGGACGTTCTTTGTTCCCCAGCTCCTTACCAGACAGGGAGGCAAGGGCATGGCCCGGTTTGAAAATTACTTCTATTCGAATAGACACTTTAAGCAGAATGAAAACAGTGCTTCTTCAGACGCCTACAAGGCTCACGTCATCTAAAGAAACGTATGATCTACAAGTCGCAAGGACGACTGCAGAGATACATACATTATTATCAACTAATTCCCCCGTACATTTCGCGGAAATCCTGAGCGAAATCTTAAATATTTCTGATACCACTGGGGTCTCAAAGGTATTTAAGACAGTATTTTCGATGGCATTAACACCATTCAAAGCCATACTGGGTATTTTTCCAGATTTCGTCCATTCGATTTTTGGCGGACTTCCCCTGATCCTGGGACTAATTGCAGGAATCCTATTCCTAGTCCTTATTTTTCGTTATGGCAACCCATGTCACAGATCAAACTCTCGCGACAATGGAAGATACGATCCTAGCCATTGGATACCGGGACCGGATATCAAAAATCCTGGGACTCTCCCGGCTTAGAGACCTAAACATGACTTGGTTTCTATCATTTCGACCAATGTGGCAAAGGTGTGTTTTACCTGTACTAAGGTGTCTGCTATGCGGAGAAGAATGCGTGTTAGACACCTGTCTGACGCTACAATCGGATGCGCCGGTGGATGCAGATACACTGTTGGTTCCTACCAAGGTTCACGCTTTGTGCTGCCCTCAAAGGCTGCCAATTCTGATGACGGCATTCCTGGAATCTTCACCACTGCGATTGAAGAGTAGTAAAGTTCAAGATGAAAGCAACATCGAACAGGTACGACCTTCTGTCAGGAAGGCAAATCAGAATGTCAATGGAGACAATCATGCACACGAATGCATGGTTACCCCTATTTCCGACTTAGTGGAACTTTCCCATGAAGCTGTTGACAGTTTTTTCGAAAGCCTGAATGATATGATGTTCTCTCCGGAACAGAAATAGAGACTTTTTAGTAAACTCGCACACGGCGTTCCCTGAATTCGGCCTTCAACTTTTAAAAATAAAGTCACATGAACAATTACAATCCAGTTCACGGACAGCAACTTTTTTCAGCAAGCCCTTAAAATATTTTTCTATATATTTTTTCCCCGGGACACTGATCTTCTGCTTGAAGTAAGAAACTATTCCTAGAGAACTAAGATTTCTATTTTAGATACTTTATATAGACTTTAGCTGCCCGCTGGTATGTTCACAAATATTTTATTATGTGATGAAATGGTCTCGGACTTCCTTTCTGTATAGCTATATTAAGAGCCATTTCATGTGTATTTCTCATATACCAAAAAGCAATAATGCATAACAACGCGTGTTTACTTTTGCATTTAATTCATAGCTTAAGTGCATACAATATATATGACTGCAATTTTTCAGTATATTTGAAAATTTCGAAATGCATTTATGTATTTTGGGGTGGTAAGGTATACACTATACTCTATAGTATGTTGTACTATGTTATACTATGCATAGATTAGTAGATATGACCATAGTTAGCGTGGAGTGGGTGTCGTGTATTTCTATAGGTTCTGAATCGATCCCCCTATTCCTGACCCTATTCTGGTTAAACTACCTAGCTAGTTAACTAACAGTCAGCCCATGAGGCAAGAAATCCCCCATGATGCAGATACCGTTATCTGACGCAGTCACACTCCGGCACAGGAACGTGTTATCTGATTAGGTCATAACACTTGAGATCTAATTAGACAAGCGACATTCCTCCAGCCCCTGATAAGGCATACGACGTTCTCATAACAAATCAAACCTATGACAACCTGGAAAATCCGTGCGGCCATTGTTTTGATTTCACAGAGAACTTTAGTAAAGAATGTGCTAACGAGCAAGTCGTATGACATCTTTATTGACGTATCTATGTCCATCCTTACGTCAATCTCGGCACCTTTAAGGTATAAATATTGCCGACCTTGCCCTATGCAAAGACACGCGTGGTGACAAGATGGAGCAGCCATACTTGCCGAAGCCGAGAGCAGAAGCAGACCCCGCAGGCAGCAGCCCCGCCTTCCTGACGCGCTGAGAGACGCGCTGCTATCTCAAGCCGAGAGACCCAGCACCGGCGCTTCTGGGCAGCCCTCGCAGGCAGCCTGGAATATCGAGAGCAGAGAAAGAGATACCATTCCTCATTCATCCTAAATTCCAGGTACAGAACTGAATAACCCCTCCTAGAGAATTCTTTAGTTATTCACTTGGCAAAAACAAACTTAACTTAAACTGTAACTTTCTATTCCCGCCCACGCATTAGACTTAGGTCAGGTACACGGGGTAGGCGTATTTAGAAACACCAGTTGAGTACGTTTAGTCAAATGTATATGTGTATGTAAATATATTTTAATCATTTTAAACATCATATGGCTCAGAAACCATATCAATGTTTTTACAGTATTATTTTATACTATTGCTTCTAATGTATGCACTTTACTTAACTATAAGTATTGCAATAATATCGATCCATTTCTCTTGTACGAGAAAAGAGACTGATCAATAAATAACATCTTTTATTGAACACGCCCGTCTCTTCCTTTTCTCTACATTCTGATGAGACTAAGAATGCACGTACTGACTGAGTAAAATAATTGCCTTGTGCTCACACGACTCATGAGATTGACTCTTGATTAGGGGAGAGCAAAGTTGTCATGTTCTATGGTTGTCAGAAACTAAATCCCTTCTTGTCTAATCAGGGGAGTTAATTCCTTCCTTGAACATTCGAGAAAGTTTCTAGCGAACTCTGAGCTTAGCTGGCAAACCCAAAAATTAAGTCTAGTATCGACAGTAGTAGACCTAGTTAACGTCTGGTCTAGGCCTTTACTGCTCTAGGTACTATTCCAATGCGCAGAGCCTATTGGGAAAATAGGAGCTACACTACAACGCATCTACCTACATGCGTCACTTTTTAAAAATGGCGCAAAAAGGTACATGTTTGGGCTTTCCTGGGGAGCGTAGGTGGTGAGGCTTGTGTCTAAGAGCGCAGTGGACTTGGCTTCATGAAGCCTATCCCCGACTGCACTCTTAGACACAGGCGTCAATTTGACTCTTTACAATGATGTTACCTGTGTTAACTCAGTGTAGGAAGCATATTGAGTTTGTTTGCATAGAGGAATTGTATTTTGTAAAATAGTGAGGTTTCAGTAATGACATGGAATGCTTGTACATAGGACCTGTGCTGTGTTTCCTAAATGTGATGTCAAAAACGATTTTAGGGAAAATGAATGGCTTTTACATTTTTGAGTATAATGTGGCGCAGAGGTTTAAAAAGTGACGCATCTACCTACATGCGTCACTTTTTAAATATGGCACAAAAAGGTACATGTTTGGGCTTTTTTGGGGAGCGTAGGTGGTGAGGCTTGTGTCTAAGAGTGCAGTGGACTAGGCTTCATGAAGCCTATCCCCGACTGCACTGTTAGACACAGGCGTCCATTTGACTCTTTACAATGATGTTACCTGTGTTAACTCAGTGTAGGAAGCATATTGAGTTTGTTTGCATAGAGAAATTGTATTTTGTAAAATAGTGAGGTTTCAGTAATGACATGGAATGCTTGTACATAGGACCTGTGTTGTGTTTCCTAAATGTGATGTCAAAAACGATTTATGGAAAATGAATGGCTTTTACATTTTTGAGTATAATGTGGCGCAGAGGTTTAAAAAGTGACGCATCTACCTACATGCGTCACTTTTTAAATATGGCGCAAAAAGGTACATGTTTGGGCTTTCTTGGGGAGCGTAGGTGGTGAGGCTTGTGTCTAAGAGTGCAGTGGACTAGGCTTCATGAAGCCTATCCCCGACTGCACTCTTAGACACAGGCGTCAATTTGACTCTTTACAATGATGTTACCTGTGTTAACTCAGTGTAGGAGGCATATTGAGTTTGTTTGCATAGAGGAATTGTATTTTGTAAAATAGTGAGGTTTCAGTAATGACATGGAATGCTTGTACATAGGACCTGTGCTGTGTTTCCTAAATGTGATGTCAAAAACGATTTTAGGGAAAATTAATGGCTTTTATATTTTTGAGTATAATGTGGCGCAGAGGTTTAAAAAGTGACGCATCTACCTACATGCGTCACTTTTTAAATATGGCGCAAAAAGGTACATGTTTGGGCTTTCCTGGGGAGCGTAGGTGGTGAGGCTTGTGTCTAAGAGTGCAGTGGACTAGGCTTCATGAAGCCTATCCCCGACTGCACTCTTAGACACAGGCGTCAATTTGACTCTTTACAATGATGTTACCTGTGTTAACTCAGTGTAGGAAGCATATTGAGTTTGTTTGTATAGAGGAATTGTATTTTGTAAAATAGTGAGGTTTCAGTAATGACATGGAATGCTTGTACATAGGACCTGTGCTGTGTTTCCTAAATGTGATGTCAAAAACTATTTTGGGGAAAATGAATGGCTTTTACATTTTTGAGTATAATGTGGCGCAGAGGTTTAAAAATTGACGCATCTCCCTACATGCGTCACTTTTTAAATATGGCGCAAAAAGGTACATGTTTGGGCTTTCCTGGGGAGCGTAGGTGGTGAGGCTTGCGTCTAAGAGTGCAGTGGACTAGGCTTCATGAAGCCTATCCCGGACTGCACTCTTAGACACAGGCGTCAATTTGACTCTTTACAATGATGTTACCTGTGTTAACTCAGTGTAGGAAGCATATTGAGTTTGTTTACATAGAGAAATTGTATTTTGTAAAATAGTGAGGTTTCAGTAATGACATGGAATGCTTGTACATAGGACCTGTGCTGTGTTTCCTAAATGTGATGTCAAAAACGATTTTAGGGAAAATGAATGGCTTTTACATTTTTGAGTATAATGTGGCGCAGAGGTTTAAAAAGTGACGCATCTACCTACATGCGTCACTTTTTAAATATGGCGCAAAAAGGTACATGTTTGGGATTTCCTGGGGAGCGTAGGTGGTGAGGCTTGTGTCTAAGAGTGCAGTGGACTAGGCTTCATGAAGCCTATCCCCGACTGCACTCTTAGACACAGGCGTCAATTTGACTCTTTACAATGATGTTACCTGTGTTAACTCAGTGTAGGAAGCATATTGAGTTTGTTTGCGTAGAGGAATTGTATTTTGTAAAATAGTGAGGTTTCAGTAATGACATGGAATGCTTGTACATAGGACCTGTGCTGTGTTTCCTAAATGTGATGTCAAAAACTATTTTGGGGAAAATGAATGGCTTTTACATTTTTGAGTATAATGTGGCGCAGAGGTTTAAAAAGTGACGCATCTACCTACATGCGTCACTTTTTAAATATGGCGCAAAAAGGTACATGTTTGGGCTTTCCTGGGGAGCGTAGGTGGTGAGGCTTGTGTCTAAGAGTGCAGTGGACTAGGCTTCATGAAGCCTATCCCCGACTGCACTCTTAGACACAGGCGTCAATTTGATTCTTTACAATGATGTTACCTGTGTTAACTCAGTGTAGGAAGCATATTGAGTTTGTTTGCATAGAGGAATTGTATTTTGTAAAATAGTGAGGTTTCAGTAATGACATTGAATGCTTGTACATAGGACCTGTGCTGTGTTTCCTAAATGTGATGTCAAAAACTATTTTGGGGAAAATGAATGGGTTTTACATTTTTGAGTATAATGTGGCACAGAGGCTTAAAAAGTGACGCATCTACCTAAATGCGTCACTTTTTAAATATGGCGCAAAAAGGTACATGTTTGTGCTTTCCTGGGGAGCGTAGGTGGTGAGGCTTGTGTCTAAGAGTGCAGTGGACTAGGCTTCATGAAGCCTATCCCCGACTGCACTCTTAGACACAGGCGTCAATTTGACTCTTTACAATGATGTTACCTGTGTTAACTCAGTGTAGGAAGCATATTGAGTTTGTTTGCATAGAGGAATTGTATTTTGTAAAATAGTGAGGTTTCAGTAATGACATGGAATGCTTGTACATAGGACCTGTGCTGTGTTTCCTAAATGTGATGTCAAAAACGATTTTGGGGAAAATGAATGGCTTTTACATTTTTGAGTATAATGTGGCGCAGAGGTTTAAAAAGTGACGCATCTACCTACATGCGTCACTTTTTAAATATGGCGCAAAAAGGTACATGTTTTAAGCCGCCGATGTGTCACAAAAAGTGACGCATCAGCAGTGCAAAACTGATGCAGGGCCTCATAAATGAGGTGGGTTTTTTTTGCACACTACAGTTTAGTCCACTCCACTGCACTCTTGGACACAAGCCTCACCTTTTGTGCTCCCCTGGACAGTCTTCATCTCATCTGCACTCCTGCTTAGGTGTCAGAATCCTATCACATGGGGAAAGCTCCATGTGAAAGTGTTTGCCTCAGTCGTATCCCTGCTGTGAGGCAGGTGCAAGATTTTGATGTAACAGTGTCCTAAAAGTGACGCAGTGAAATCTCATAGATTTCACTGCGTCATTATTACGAGGCTTTTTGCAGAGAAATGACCCCTCTGTGTACATTACACTTGACAGAGGTATAATGTGGTGCAGAGGTTTAAAAAATGACGCATCTACCTACATGCGTCACTTTTTATATATGGTGCAACAAGGCACATGTTTTATGCCGCCAATGCGTCACAAAAAGTGACGCATCAGTAGCGCAAAACTGACGCATGGCTTTATAAATGAGGCTGATCTTTTTCTTGCACACTACTCCAGTTTAGTCCTGTCCACTGCATTCTTGGGCAGAAGCCTCACGTTTGTGCTCCCCTAGACAGGATTCATCACATGAGCAGTCCTGCTTAGGCCTCATAATCTTTTTTTAGAATGACATTTGAAAAACAGAGATAAGGTGATATGTATAGGCTTTTCATTATTTATAGGGCAAAGTAATGTGTTTTACATTTTTGAGACAGAATTAATTGTGTGTGCATGATTACATAAAAAAAATTGATCTTTTCATAATCATGTCACCTGTTTCACCTGAGATTAGGAAGTAGATTGTGGAGATGAGGTGAGGCATATCCAGAGGGACAGAGGAGGTGAGATCTATGTTCAAGACTGTAGTGGGAGAGAGGCCTTTCCTGGGAAGCATAGGTGGTGAAGCCTGTGTATAAGAGTGCAGTGGACTAGACTTCATGAAGTCTATCCCCGATTGGACTCTTAGACACAGGTCTCACCTACTTTGTACCTGTGGACAGAGCTGTGTTCCACTACACTCTTCAATACAGGCCTCACCTCTTCTGCACCCCTGGAGAATCCTGACTTGATCTGTAACACTGAATAGACTGGTTTTTGTCATTGCTTTGTTGTTTGGTAATAGTGATCTATAATGTGCTATTTTTTTCTTTAACAAAGATTGAAATCAAGATTTCAAGAGTAAGACAAAATGCCTTCAAGGGAAAGGCGAAGAAAATAAGATAACCGCAAAAAAACAAAAAGAGCAACGGAATTACAGCACTCTTCCACAACAAATACTTCAAAAAACAGGAACAAAGCTCCTGGTAAGAGAACTAAGTCTTTCATACGTAACATATGTACATCGCAAAAAAATGATGGACAGCATGTAGAAAAAGAGAATGAGAGAGTAAATTTGAAAAGGAAGGAGAGACCCTCAAAGAATTCTACAACTGGAGCAGGAGAGAATAATATGTATAGGAATAGAAGGCAGAATCAGTTTAGAGACATTCGTAAACGAATCTTTCGCAGTAGGGTGGTTTTAAATTTGTTAAAAAACATTAGGAAAGGTAAACAGAGAGCTGCTTTTTATAAGAAAAAGAAAAGTGTAGAGAAAATTGTTGATCAGGCTTTTGAAGTTAAGAAAAAATTATTTATTTTAATAATCAATAGAATTAGGACACTTAACAAGACAATTGATGTTTTCAAATCAAACAGTAGATGGAAAAGAGTAATTAATCGGACTAATTTTTGTAAAGTTTTTTCGGGAGAATGGATGCACAGTTCAAGTTGTGAGCCATTTTTTAATGAGGAGAGTTACTTCCAGGATAATGCTTTAGTGCATGCAGTTGACACCAGTGGTCGAGCGTATGAAGTGAAAGACGGTTGTCCGATTGAAAAAGAGAAACTTGTGCCTAGAGAACCAGAAGAGGTGTTAACTGATGAAGTTTTAGGGAGACGTACTAAGGGTCCAGTGTACACTTGGAAGTGTAGTCGTATTTGTAGTGTGCGACAGGAATCAATTGATTTGTTTTGTAATTTCTTACGTACATATAGTAAGAAAAGTCTAAAGCAGAAAGTGAAGTTGTTGCAAGACTTAGATCCTTGAAGAGTGAGAGAAAACACAGGTTTGCAAGGCCATTCACTGGCTTGTCTTTCTAGAAAAGTCTGTCAGAGTGTTTTTCATCATTTTAGGATGTTAGCAGTGCATCATACCAAAATGAGGAAATTAGTGAGAATGTTGTATTATGCAAAAAGTCCAGCACTTAAGCTTAAAAAATTAAACAGTGCTCTTTGCATGGAACTGAATTAGATGTGAAGAAGATTTGTGAAGAAATTGAGATGTGTTATTTTCGTGAAAAAGAGGACAGTGTAGAAATTGACACAGCAATTCAAGGTAATGTGGAAGACAATGTACAGATTTCAAATACAGAAAAGTTTGAGCAGGAAATTACCAAGTTTAAGGTGAAATCAGGTGAAAGGCCGAATTTTACTTGTGTGTGTTGTCGACGAAGTCATTATAAGCATCAAACTAGATTAGTTGATTTATATGTAAAAAGTGAAAAGATGAATAATTATGAGTGGAAAGATTTTGCAACTTATTTGTGGGTGGAGAATTGTTTTGATTTGAGTTCTGATCAGCGTATTTGTAAATATTGTTATGATAAATTAAATCAAAACAGAATGCCTGCTAGAGCTGTTCATAATAATCTGGAGTTGGTAGACATTCCCTGTGAATTGATGGATTTAAATACATATGAGTCTATTTTGATTCAATGTGTCCATCCTTTTCAGGCAATTGTTCGCATGGAGCCTAAGATAGGGAAATTGCCTCCTACAGATTTGCAGAGAGGATTAAAGGGAAGAGTTGTTTATTTGCCCCTAGATTTCAAAAAAAATATTGATACAATTGGTATAGAAAAAGTAGAAGAGGAACCTTTAGTTATTCTAGTTAATGGGGTTCCGACAAAGAGTAAAAAAATCTGGCAAGATTTAGTGGATGTTAGGAAAGTCAAAAAGGCAACGTTGTATTTAGTCAAAAACAATGAGTATTACAAAGATGTATGTGTTGCAGCAGAGGAAACAGCTGCAGATGAAGACAGTGATTGTTCAGGCGGCCAAATTGAAAAAGTTGATGGGTCTAGAAGTGAAGAAATATATGAACATTATACTGTTCATCCTTTGCATTCCAAAGAAGTAATGGGGAATGCAATTGAATTGTTTCAAATGAAAGCAGCAAAAGGAAGTCCCATTAGTGTATAGGAACAAAGTTTGGAAGCTCGTTCTTTTCCACAGCTATTTCCAACAGGTCGAGGTGGACGATATGACAATCGACCACTCCAAATTCCTGCATCTGAATATCGAACTGTAAGATTATAGGCTGAAGATCCAAGGTTTCGTCAATGCATTCCCTATTTGTTTCATCTACTGTATGAAAGTGACTTGCCTGCGTTTTCTTATGCAGTAAACCATATACTGAAAAGTGGAGCACATCTGCAAAATGTTTCGGCGAGGGACTTTATGGAGAAAGTGAATCTGCAAGATAATATTTTAGAATCTCATCTAATCAATCTCATGGCATGTCAGCGTGGTACAAACGAGTATTGGTACCATCGTCATGGGGAATTGAAATGTATGCTAAGAAACTTAGGAACTCCTACATGGTTCCTCACTCTTAGCTGTGCCGAGTATTCATGGGACGACTTACTTCAATTTCTACGAGAGGCAAATGCAAATATAGAAAATATAGAATTCAAAACACCTGGAGAACTGTGTTCTTTGGATCCAGTGAATGTATGCAGATATTTCAATCATAGATTTGAAGCTATGATGTCTTTTACTACCAACAAAAAAAATCCTCCCCTTGGAGAGGTTTTGGATTTCTTTTGGAGAAAGGAGTATCAAGCGAGAGGTGCTCCTCACATACATATGTTGTTATGGATTAAAGATGCACACAAATTTGGAACAGATTCGGATGAGACAGTGATGAGCTTCATTGAAGAGTATTCAACATGTGCTGTTCTGAAAACTACAGAGGAAAACAGTTTAAGGCAACAAGTGTTACGCTTTCAATCCCATCGTTGTGGAAAGTACTGTCGTCGAAAATTCAGAAACAAGGACAAGTTCTACACAAAATGTCGTTTCGGCTTTCCACGACAAGTGATTTCTAAAGGAAGAGTAAATAATTTGATGTCTTCTCTGCGACATGCTGTGATGAGGAAATCACCAAAAAATACATACAATTTAAAAAGAAACAAAGAGTCCAAGTACATCAACGACTACAACCCAGTGATTTTGTCCATGTGGAATGCTAACATGGATATTCAGTTCGTTGCTCACAACTCTATTGCTGTGGCTCGATATGTGACGTCTTACATCACAAAAAAGAAAAGACAGAACTGAAGGAAATGTGGGAGGACATTTCACATGAAAAGAGTCTAAGCAAGAAATTATACAGTTACAGTCTGAAGATGTTGTCGCATCGAGAAATTGGAGCATATGAATGTTCTGATCGATTGTCATCAGCAAGTCTCTATGCCAAATCTAGAACCATCATTTGGGTGAGTCTAGGTCTTGCTGCAACACGAAATCAAGTTTTGAAATCTGTACAAGAGATAGAGTATTTGTCGGAGAAAGAACCAGAAAGTACAGATATTTTGAAGACAAACATGTTGGATACATACTATCCAAATAGAAGTCCTCATCTTGAGAACATTTGTCTCTATGAAGTTCTTCAAAGCTATATTTATAAGAGGAACATCAGAGAAGATATTAATAATGGAATATATGCTGTCATTGGATGTGAAGGATGTCTAGTGAAACAGAGAAAAGGTCATTTGATTAATCATCGAAAATTGAGTTGTGAAAATCCGGACAAAAGAGAATTTTACTATTTGGCTCTTTTGCAACTCTTTAAACCATGGCGAGAAGAAGAGGAACTACTTGGAGATTTTCTCTGTTATGAAGACTCTTTTAATGCCATAGAATGTCCTGTTTTTCCAAATTATCTGCAAATGTTGAATGAAGAAATAGAGCAAGAAGCAAAAATTGCTGCAGAGATTGCGAGAGACAGTTCTCAAGGCAGTCAGAGTTCTGCTTCATTGAGTCAGGATCCACTAGGAGGACCAATTATCCAAAATCAAGCTGCCACTGCCATGGATGAGGTGGAAAGAGCTATGGAGCAAGCTCAAGAGGATGTAATTAATTTAGAAGATTTGGTGAAACAATTAAACGTTGAGCAGAAACTGATATATGACGAAGTCACAGAACAGGTTGAACATGGATTGAGTCATGAGAAGAAAGAGTGCTCATGTACATCATTTAAGCCTGTCCGACTGTGCGTGAGTGGAGAAGCGGGAACTGGAAAAAGTTTTCTGATTAAAGCAATTGCATCTTATCTGCAGAAAAGGACTGAATCACCCGCTGTCTTGTGTTTTTACCGCTCCAACTGGGCTGGCAGCACATAATATTAAAGGGATTACTTTACATCGTTTACTGATGCTGCCAGTGGAGCATGATAACAAATTGCAATATCACAAGCTATCTGGAGATGCGTGTCCCGAAGTTTCGAGAGTCCTGAAGAAAATGAAACTTCTTGTCATTGATGAAGTAAGCATGGTGTCAAATATAATGCTTGCTTTTGTGCATTTGAGAATGCAAGAAATTCTTAGAACAGACTATGTTGTTTTATTTGGAGGAAAACATATTATTGTTTTTGGAGATCTTCTGCAGTTGACTCCAGTGAAAGGACAACCTGTGTTCAAAATGCTCATGCATGAAGATACCAGGAAGTGCCTAGGAAGCATTGGAAACGTTAATATATGGTTAAACTTCAAATATGCAGTACTGCTTCAAAATATGCGGCAGGCAAAGGATGAAAATTATAAAAATATTTTACAAGACGTAAGAGTAGGAAAAATAAGTCAGCAAGGGAAAGAAGCTTTACATGGACGGTTAATTTCAAATTTGTACCCAAATGAAAACATTCTTACAGAGAATATTTTTAAGAAAAATAACGAGAGGAAATCTGCCATATGTTTGATGCCAACTCTGAAAGAATGTTCCATGTTCAACAACAAAATGTTAAATTTAGAAAATGAAGAGATAGTGAAACTGGAAGCTACAGATAAAATAGAGCATATGGGAGCAACAATTGTTTTGTCTGAAAATTTGAAATCAAAATTGGATTCATTAGAGAAGAGTATATCTAAAACTGCTGGTTTTGAAAAGACTCTGAATGTGTGTTTGAATTGTCGTGTCATTTTGCGAAGGAATTTAAATGTTGAAAGAGGTCTGGTAAATGGAGCAGTGGGTCATGTTGTTGGTTTTGTGAATAACAAAAATAGAGATGGAATTGAAATTATAAAAATTAAATATGATGGCATTGATGAAATAGAACAAATTTGTCGTTGTTCAGCTAGATTTTTGCTCTTGAAAGACTTATATGTTCGCCGAAAACAGTTTCCTATTTGTTTGGCATATGCAGTGACAATTCATAAATCTCAAGGTTTAAGTGTAGATAGTGCTTTGGTGAACATTGGAAGTTCTGTGTTTAAAGAGGGTATGGCATATGTGGCTTTATCACGAGTCAGAACTTTATCAGGATTGTACTTGATTGAGTGTGATGAAACAAAGATTTGTGCTGATCTAGATTGTGTTAAAGAATACAATAGGTTAAGAAGAGAGTGTGCTCCACATTTGCCTCAATATCCTCTGATTGAAAAACGTGTGGTAGGCCGAAAAAGAAGAAATGAGAGTAATTGCAGTGAGGTAGTAGCAAAAAGACAAAACGTAGATGAAACTGTAATTGTAAGCAGAAGGAAAAAGGATTCTGTTGAGGATGTTGTTGGATTTCAGTTTGAAAACAGTTCTGGTGTCAACTGCTATGCTAATGTAGTAGTTAATGTTGTTTTTTTCTTCAAAATTTACAAAAACAGATTGTCGAAAATCGGGAACAAACATTGTGCTGTTTATTGAATTCTGTGTTAGAGAAATGTAGTAGTGATAGAGGAAAAATAGAAAGTGTTTCAGAAATTAGGAATCTTGTAGACATATGTTCAGGTCAAAATCAATTTTCACAGATAATTCAGCAGGATTGTCAGGAATTTTTAATGTATATGTTTGATGTATTGGAAGATGAAGGAGTAGATATAAAAAATCTTTTTAACCTTTCTTATCAATGGCAACATGACTGTGATAACTGTGCTTCATCAAGTAGTACTAGAATAGACTCTGAAAGATTTATATATTTGACTTTACCAGACTGCAAATCAGTGTCTTTTAATAATCTAGTTAAAGCAGCGAATCACAATATGGTGTGTACCCAATGTAAATCTACAATGCTGTCCACATTATTTCTACAAAATTATGGTCACTATGTCATTTTAATGTTCCAACGTTGTAGACCTGATGGAACTAAATTGACAACTTCTATTAAAAATTTCGTGGCTTCTCAGTTATCGATATCAGGAAGAACCTTTGCAACTGCAACTATTATTTTTCATGATGGTCCTTCTACAACATCAGGGCATTACACATGCTATTTAAAAACTTCTAAAGGTTGGACCCAATGTAACGACACTCATTTGACTTTCAAACAACGTTTGCCTTTTGGCTTTATAAATTCATACCTAGTGTTTTTACAGCCAAAATTTAGGTAAAAGTAATTGGCTAATGAAGACGGGAGCAGTTAATAAATGTTATTTTGCTGTTTAAAAATATATTCTGAGTGAAAGTGATCCAGGCAATATAAAAAATTGACTTGTCATATAGGTACTGTAAGTGGATGTCATAGTAAGTGATGTTAGTATTATACAAAATGATGAACATGAGTGAGTCAGAGATGGTTTTACAAATACTTAAATATTGTGAAAATGTTGTAGAGCCTTTCTTTCAGAACGTCGGGAAAAAGGTCATTTCAGAGTGCCTTAGAATTAATTTGAACATATACTCATACATCTGACACTATTTGGCCAAATGGAAAGGTGCAGGAATGAGTAAAGATTCATGACTGAAAAAAAGAAGTATATGAAAATATTGAAAATATTTCAGATGTTCTTGGAGCTTTTCTTATAGAAAGTCGATTAAATGGATTTTTAAGTGAACAGCAAAGTACTTTCCAACGAGAAAAGGACCACCATGATACAGTATTTGGCCTCAAGGAAAAGTAAGTCAATCTAACTTTAGTGTAGATTTGTCATTTTTCAGTATTTAAGTTTTTTTTTAAAACACAATCTTTTAGATTGTGTTTTTTTTTCCCGCTGTCATATGATGAGTAATTTGAACTCACTGTTTTAAATGAAATTCAATATATTCTGAGAACAGCAAAAATAAACTATGTAACATGTTGTACAAGTAATTTTATACTTTGGATTGTGTAAATTAAATTGTATTCCCATTCTCTGACACTCACTTTCCTTTTTCCATCCTCTTTCAGCTCTTTTTACTCACTTATAATGTCTTTCTCTCACTCTCTGTAACCCCCGTTCCATTGCCCCACTTCTTTGACAACCCCTCATTCTCATTTCAACTGTGTGCATCCCATCTCTCCCTTGCATAACCTTTTAGCTTTCAGTCTCTCTGCTTTACTTCTCTTTTCCGTATTTTCCTCCTTTGCTCTTTTAGTAATTCCTGTTTACTCACTCAGCAGTATTATTGCACTCTATCACTATAAATCATCCACTCTCCCTCACTTATCTTTGTTTGTTCCTTACTTTTGACCTCTTCTCTCTATTTTTCGTTCACTACTTCTATGTCCTCAGTGCCTCACTCTACTTGTGTTATGTTCACTTGTGTTTATCTACCTTCTATCACTTCTTTTACAACAACTTCACTGCTCCTCTCTCATCGTTCTTCATCCCATTTCTTTTACTCTGGTTCCATTACTATCCCTCATTTCCTTTCTTTCAATGTCCTTCTCTTTACTTTCATCACCAAATTATTTTCTCTCAGTACCACTGGTTTAGTCGTCTTCTCCTCTCTTTCCTTCTTTTTGCTCACTTACTCATTTCCTTTTCTCATTCATTGTACTCCACCTCACTCAGTTTTTCTCTTAGTGTGTCTACCTTATAACTTCCTCAGTCCATTTCCCTCAATCGTTATATATTATCCTGTCTCCCTTCATCCTTTCACTCTATTACTGTTCTTCACTTACTCTCAGTTATCTTCTAATCCTCATTCTTCTAAATGCATCCGTAATTAGACTGTTTTCTGTCTCAGTCATTATCTTTTTACTTACTTCTGTTTTCCTGATTTAGTTTTGCTAACTCACATTGTTTTAGTATCTTTCTAACCTTCAGTTCATTTCTCTGTTCTTCTTTCTCTCTTTGTCAGTGAATCTATGCCTTACTTTTTGTAATTTGCTCTCCTTCTATTTCTTTTTCTCTCTTTTTGTCCTTCTACCTTACTTTATTTCCCTTTCTGTGTCCTTCACTCTTACTTTATTTCTAAATAGAGTGTTATGATTTTCAACCTCTTCATTTGTATCTTTTAATTTAAAATACATATTTCATTAATTATAACTTATTTTTTCTTCTCTCTTTCACAGATACAAAGTGTAGTTAAAAAAATTAATTAAAGTTATATTTATTATATGGTAAGTATGACTAAAAAAATGTAGTTTGTCATCACCCTTTGCTTTAAGCTCACTAACATTTTCTCAATCTACCACACTCCTGTGTCTTTACTCTGCCTCCCTCACTTATTCTTATTCTACATGTTTACTCCCCTTTTCCGATTTCCCATCTCATATTCAACTTCTTTCAATCCCTTTTCTTTACTTCACTTACCCTCTGTTCCCTTCCTTTGCTTCTTCACTCATTCTCTTTTTCTTAATTATTTACCTTACTCCTACACATACACCTCATCCCCCTTCCAACACATACACACACCTGTAACATACACCCCACACACACCACATACACACCTCATACACATAAAAAATCCTCCCCCACACACTCCTCAAACACACACACATTCCATACACACACATACATCGCACACATATACACCCCACACTTATACACTCCTCACACATATTTCACACACCCTCACCTCCACGCACACCGAAACACCCCACACAGCCACACCCACAGACACACCTTACACACCCACACCGCAACCTACACCCACTGACTCCCTATAAGTCACACACACTGCATTACTTATCTTTTTTTGCTGTTTCCAGTGAATGTGTGTCTTTTTGAAAAATAAATATTAGTGAGTAATGTTTAAATATTTAAATATATTAATTAGTGTTTCACTTTGTGTATAAGTGGCTGCATGGGTTGGTGAGTAGGTACATGTGTATGTATATAGGTTATTAGATGTTTTTCTTAGTATCAGTATGAGTGTTTGTATGGTTTGGTGGAGGTATTACTTAGCACATAGATGCATGAATGACTGACTCTCTCTTTGTATGTGTTTTGAAGACAGCATATGTGCAGGACTGTATGGGTGGATGAGTGTGTATATGTGTGTGATACTGAGTGAATGAGTGTCTCACTAGTTTCTTTATCAGTAACTACATATGTTTTAATCTAGTGTATGTGAATATTGATGTATATAAGTGAGTATATCTAAGAGTAAGAGATTGTAAGAGTTCCTATTTAAATTAGTATGTGTTTCTATAAGGGATTGTTTAAGAGAGTAAGTATGTGTAAGTTTTCTTTGAAGTAAAGTGGTAGTGTGTGTATAGCTGTATATGCAAATAAATGGATGTTCAATAGTTTATTTGCATGTGTGAGTATGTGTGTGAGTAACTTTTGGATGACTGTCGGTGTGTAACAGGATGTATAGGTGTATCACTACATATGATGAGTGAGTATATGTATCAGTGACTATATAGAACTGTTGGTGAATCAGTGCATGTGTATATAGATGGTGGAATTATTCAATTGGTTGTAGTAACTGGTATGGGTATCTCCATTTTTTTGAAAATGTTACTTTTTATTTTTGAATATGCGTTTCAAGCGTTACAGTTCAGTGAAAGGAGGTCTGTCACTCTGTCACAAGGATGGTGTCATCAGTGATGTCATGAGTGATGTCACTGACCATGTCATGAGTGATGTAATATGTGACGTCATCAGCAGTGCATTGCACGCGCAAGTTATAGTGAGTCCAACTAACTATAACGTGGGAATTTCAATGGTTTTATGCGAGTAAAATTTCCAGCTAACTAAAACTGGTGTAAAACCTATGGTTTTTTCAGTGAATTTAATAGGTTTTTTAAATGCTAATTCCTAACTATAACTGGTGTGAAACCTATGGTTTTTTCAGTGAATTTCAATGTTTTTTTTTAATAGCAAATCTTTATAGGTATAAAAAAGAATACATTTTAAAACAAATTTTATATTGTATAATTATGTCAAAAAATTGTATTTATTTTTTATATTTAACCTGGGGCGCGTCCTGGGGCGCATACCGGGGAGCGTCCCGGGAGCGCTATTGCCGCGAACGAAAACAACATCGTGACGTATCGCGTACACGCGTGATGCGTCATATGACGCACAGCGTAATCGCAACTGAAAGCACGCGATCGCATCAGACCGCGAAATGTCCTGACGCGCTTACGCTAAGCACCCGCGGGCGCGCCCCAAAGCGCGACTATGGGCGCGCCCCGGGGCGCGTAGCGTAAGCGTGTCGGATCATGTGACCTGAAAATAACACTTTTCATTGGTTCTCAGCATTTTTTTTCTCCAAATGATGAAAGCCCCCTCCTTTTTTCCTCATTCTAACTTTCTTCATTGAGAGAGCAAGAGCTATTTTTGATCACTGCAATGGCATCACTTGTAGCTGCAGCTGGTGCACCCCCACCACCACCACCACCACCAAGAAAAGAAGGTCCACCACCACAGTTTCTTGGAGGAGAAGAAGAAGAAGAGGAAGAAGAGGAGGAGGAGCAACAATCAAGGCGCTTCCTGCGTGAAGAACCAAGGCAAAGGCACGTTAAAGTGCACTATATTTGGCAATTCTTTTCCATCCCTGAAGGCCAAAAAAAGGTGAACGCCCCCAAAGTCACCTGTCTAATTTGTGGCTCAGTCCTCTCCAGGGGCAATCCCCTAAATAAATATTCATTTGGTAATTTTACCATGATCCGCCACATGGAGAGGTTTCATCCAAATAACTTAGCCCACGCTGAAGTACAGGAACTTCAGAACAACCCACCCCCTGTGGCCAGCACCTCCTCTACTGAAAACTCACTTTCTGGTCCTGAAGCACGCCAAATGGTGCCAAATATACAACCAAAATTTGGCACCATAAAACATGTTTGCATTTTCTGTCGCAAAACATTATGTTATGGTGAACTTAGTGTCACCTTAATAAATAATGCTGTGGACAACCACCAATGCAACAAGAAAAGGAAGCACTAATTCTTTTCTTTTTTTTGCTCCTGTTGAGCCATTTCCACTTCCCTGTTTTTTGTTTGTACCCTTAAAAAACACAAAAAAAATATAAAATTGTTCAAAAAAAAAAATGTTCAGTAAAATAATAAAAAATATATAAAACAACAAAAACAATAAAAAAAAAAGTTCTTTTCAGAACTACCTCACATTTATAAAATTAAACCTATATTTTTAAAGGATCTCTTTCTTAGGGTACGCGTACCGGGGCGCGCACCTCCCCAAAAAGAAAAATAAATAAATTAATGAAGCAGTTAGCATGAGGGAAGGACACAAACAGAGTTATGTTAAGAGAAAAAGAGCTACAAGATGACCACAGAGGGATTGTTTATTACATAGTAAAAAATAGAGAAGGTGTAATTGGATGAAAGTGAGAAAAGTAAAATGACTAAAAGAGCGAAAGAAAGGAAGAGAGAGGAAGAACACTAAAGTAGAGATAGTGTGAGACTGTGATTGGCAGTTAAAAGAAAAAGAAAGGATAGTAAAAAATGGAGAATGAAGGGTAGTGGCTGAACCACGATAAATGAAGAACGATGAGGGAAAGTGAGAAAAGACCAGGTAGTATAAGTAAAGAGGGGTGAAAGAGGGAGAAAAATTGAATTAGGATAACACATGGGGAGTGACAAAGAGAGAGGACAAAGAGAGTAAAGGAAACAGTACCTAAATGGGCTTGAGTAAAACAGCAAAAAAAGTGTGTGGGTGTGGGGTTGTGTGCGTGTGGGTATGTGTGGGACGTACTTGTAGGTACCTAAAACAGCCACAGAACCCAAAATCACTCAAAATGATTATTTTACACTAATATTTTCACTATTTTTCACCAAAGTACGCTCCCCGGTACACTCCCTGGTGCACGTACCGGGCACTCCCCCCGTGAAAATCGAATTTTTTTTTTAAAAATTTTGTCCCGCGGGACCCTTTTGGTCATTTCCCCTTTTTGTTTTTTGCCACCTCTTGTGTCTCGGTCCTACCGAGACACAAGATGGCGGCCGCTCCGGACTGTTTCGAATGTTTACAGACACCCGAGCTCCCCGGTGCGCGTACCGGGGCGCTGCGAAAGATATATAATTTTTTTTTAACCTAAATTACTCAAAATCCCATGGAGCACATATCTTGAGACATAGCAAAGGCACATCGAGCTACCAGTCCCTACAATTTTGCCAAGTTTGGTGAAAATCCATTCAGCCGTTCTAGCTAAAAGTGCGACCGACCGCCCTATGGAAATTAACATGGGGAAAACACGTTTTGGGACCCCCCTTTTATCTCGGCCCCCACTTGACGAATCCCCCCAAACTTTCAGAGAAGGAGCGGAGCGCCGCGATGCAAAGTTGCTGAAAAATTCAGGCCGATTCCTCAACCGGCGCCAAAGTTATTCCAAATAGAATGTTGCAATTTCCCTATGGAAATCAATCCTAACTATAACTACCTACTGGCAACCGCCAGTAGGTAATATATACATGTGAACAAGGGCTTTGTAAGCCCGAAACGCGTCTTGCCCTCTTGCCTACACCTTTCCTGCAATAAAAGACCTGTGAATTTAGACTTGCGATCCGTCTCCTGCTTGCCTCGCTGTTCCTGTTCCTGGGTTGTAGTGGCGTTCTCAGGAGTTTGCGCATATATATATATATCGCAGACTCTTAAGACCACACCCTTCAAACGTAAGTCGAAGTTTTGCCCACTGCTTCTCAAAGATAACTTAGACTTGTTTCACGATAGAGTATCAAGTGAACTAAAAGAATTACAAATAAAAAATGCGAATGCAAATAAAAAAAGAAATTACCGTGACTTACAGTATCACAAACTTATAAAGAAACTGAAAGACAACAAGCAAATAATTACAAGACAATCAGACAAAGGCGGTAATGTTGTGCTCTGGCCTAGGAAAATGTATATGAGTGAGGCACTTAAACAACTTAACAATAGAGACTGCTATAGGAAAATCAATGCCCAGGAGATGTTAGCAGCCAGAAATGAAACTGATTTGAGTCTAATGGCCTGGAGGAGCAAGGGGTTATTGACCAGGGATGAATTAAAATTTCTCAAAAATGATTACCCTGTGACACCAGTGATTTATTTTATACCAAAGACTCACAAAAACTATTTGGACCCACCTGGAAGACCGATAATATCGGCTAAGAACAGTTTACTTGAAAATGTCAGTAAATATATTGATTTTTTCTAACAAGAATACGTGAGGAGTTTACCCTCATTTATTTTTGATACAGGTGACCTCCTCAAAAAACTTGTGGATTTTGTCTGGCAACCAAGCTTTCTTCTGGTCTCTTTGGATGTCACATCCCTGTATACAAGTATCCATCACAGGGATGGAATCAAGGCCATTGAACATTATCTAAGAAAAAGACCAATTCAATTCGCAGAACATTCCAACATGATTATTGACATGATCAAAATCTGCTTAGATCACAATGTATTTTTGTTTGCCAATCAATTGTTTTTGCAGACAAGAGGGGTGGCGATGGGGGCCTGCTTCTCTCCCAGTTATGCTTGCCTGCACATGGGCTACTGGGAGGAGCAGGTCCTTATGGGTCAACATGCAGAGATCATGGAGACAAAAGTGAAATGTTGGTGGAGATTCATTGATGATCTCTTTCTTGTTTGGGATGGCACTGTTGAGGAAGTCAATTTGTTCATTAATCAACTCAATGATAATAACCTTAACCTAGAATTCACCAGCTCTGTCAGTGATTGCTCTATTGTCTTTTTAGATGTTGAGATTTATATTGCCAGCAACCAGTTACACACTAGACTCCATCGCAAACCAACTGCTGGCAACACATTGTTGCATGCAGATAGTCACCATCCAGGTCATTTGATTAGAAGCATCCCCTATGGGGAGATGCTCCGAATCAAAAGAATTTGCAGTAATGAATCTGATTGCCTTCAGGCCCAGCAGGATTGCAAGATGAGATTTCTAACAAGGGGCTACCAGGAATCAGTTATTAACAGTGCCATTCAAAGAGCTAACAAACATGATAGGCAAACCATGTTATGCAACCTGGATGTGGCAAATAGGGGCTCTGCAAACAGTATAGATAGTGACACACGCCTCATAATCACCTTCAACAATCAACACAAGTCCATACGAAAAATTGTAAAGAATAATTGGTTCCTGATCAAGAGTGATCCCATTGTGGGCAATCTTCTGTCACTGTCACCTAACATTACCTTTAAAAGAGCAAAGAGTATGCAAAACAGTTTAGTCTCCAGTAGCCCTGAGCTAGCTGCGGGCTCGTGGTTAGGGGGCAGAAAAGGATTTTTGAAATGTGCAACGTGCAAGGCTTGTAAAAATGGGGTTAGTAAAACGGAGTTTAGGACACCACTATCCCCAGTCCCAATTAAGATCAAGGAAAAAATGAACTGCAAGTCAGAATTTGCAGTTTATGTCTTGGAGTGTCCATGCGGGCTTAAGTATGTTGGCAGCACACGCCCTCAAGTGCACAAAAGAATCTTGCAGCACTTGAGAGCAATTAACAATGCTGATCCAACATACCCTGTTGCGCGTCACTTTGAAATCAAACATGATAAAAATCCTATAGGCTTAATGTATTATGTCATTGACTGCGTCCCCCCGCAGAGGAGAGGGGGAGACAGGGAGCTTATGTTACGGAGACTAGAAACCAGGTACATTATCATGTTAGACAGTAGAACTCCAAATGGATTAAACAACAGTGAGGATTGTCACACACATCTATGATATGGCACTTTGGTTACAAGTACTGTGAGGTTTTTTAGAATATTATTGATGCTGCTATAATATACATTATGTACATATTGTTATTCAACACCTTAACTATGACATTAGACGTTCCCTTCGACCTCCACACGATGAATTAATATATTTTTTATAAAATCGTATGTTTTTACAGGATTTTATGAGACCCACTTTAGATTTTATACACTGGTAGCACTTTTTTACCACATTTTATCGCGCATTTTGCACATTTAACCAACTGATATTAATTGCACTAGCTTAATTTGCACAAACATCTGGTCCAGTAATTGTGGTTTTCCATTTGAGAAATGAATATGTCTATGATGGTTATATATCTTATTGTTACTTTCAGTATACGGTTGATATTTTAAACATGAACTGAATTTTTTAGGTTTTAATTCAGCTGAGACATCACCAGGTGTTATTAGTACTCTAACTATTTATGAACTGTGTTGATACTCTTAATGTTGTTTATACTTCTGCAACCTCACACATACCATATGAGTTAATTACATTACTTGTGGATCTGATGTTGGTATTGCATTTACTGTATTCATACAGAGATTCTGTATAGGCAATTGCATCCTAGCTGTTTATACTTCAGTGCAGGTTGTAAATTCATAGGCATTTGTGCAGTAACTCGTTATGAAAGTATTTCTTTTATGCCTATTTTGCGCGTCATGCACTTATCACTTTAAATGGGTCGCCAGCCCCCATGACTGCGTCATGTGATCAAGGCTTTGGCCGAAACGCGTCGTGGCAAACTGGTGTTTGGGTTCACAATAAAGATTTAACAACACCGAGAACTGGGTCTCGCATCATCCTTTGGCAGTATATGCTGAGCTGTTCAAAGCTGAGGACGACATACAACATATATATATATATATATATATATATATATATATTACCTACTGGCGGTCGCCAGTAGGTAGTTATAGTTAGGACCTAGTTTCCATAGGAAATCCTCAACATTCTATTTGGATTAACTTTGGCCCTGGTGGATGAATCTTTGCGAATTTCTCAAAGAAGATGGCTCGGTCCGCTGCGCTCCTTCCCTGAAAGTTTGTGGGGGATTGGTGAAGTGGGGGCTGAGATAAAAGGGGGGTCCCAAAACGTGTTTTCTCCATGTTATTTTCCATAGGACGTTTAGACACGGCTACAGGTCGAACGGCTGAATGAATTTATAAGAAATTTGGCAAAACTGTAGAGTCCGATTCGCAGATTACGCTTTTTTTGGAATGGTGTAAATCTGTTCAGTAGTTGCTGAGAAAATTAAAGTTAAAGTCAATTATATATCTATAAGCGCGTACGAGTGCGCGTACTCAAGCGGCTGCGCTCGAGCTGAATTTTTTTTTGCTGCGTGACGTCTGTTAACGTTCGATTCGAAGGAAATCAGGAAGTGTTGACCGCCATTTTGTCACTGCGAGTAAATATATTGTCATTTCAAAGCGTTGGAACATGGAAAGGGGAGAAGGTAGAGATTGTTTTGCTGCGTAGGTTCTCTCAGGGTGTGCAGTAAGGTCCTTAAACGCGAAAATATATATATATATTTTTTTTTAAAGTTGAGGGGTGCGCGCACTCGGGCGCGCACTCCTATTTACAAGAGTGTGAAAATGGAGATAAATCAGAAGTTTGAGTGTTTTGATATAAGGTGGCTCTGAAAAGAGCCCTTGTGTTAATTGAGTTTTTTCTGCATTTATAAGTAAGTACCGATGCAGAGTCTGATGTTGCAGAGGAAGATTCTGTTTCCCTCATCCGTGAAATGAACACCATCTGTCCTATAGATGTCTTGCATGTGGTAACGCAAGTTGTTGTGGTAAATAGAACCCATGCTATAATCTCTGAGGAAAGCAGAAACAGATTTATTTACATGTCTCCTTGATTTCTCAATTTGTGCACAATGTTGATTGGACCAATTCCATTTCTGTCTTTGGCATATATTGGAATATACCAAGGCAGTTCGAGGAAAAAGTATCATCAATTGTCGAAAGGTGTCTTTTAGAAGCATTTCCAGACCTACCCCAGTCAATGTGCCTAGATCGTTCCCACCACAGTGCACAATTATAAGGTCTGGTTCTGGGAGATGCATAAAAGTTTTCACCAATGGTATTAATTGGTGACATCTTAATCCTCTTTGCCCAATCCACGTTATCTGCACATTTGGTAAATCAAGGTTGGAAATTCGTCTGCTTGCTGCATATTTTCCACTCCAGTGAATATAGCTGTGTCCTAAAAGCCAAACCTTCATTTTCAAGGCAGATGCACTCGTACTTCGATGGGTTCTGGAAGTGGAATGGCAGTTAGAAGCTGAAAGTCAGGATAAAAAAATGGATGAAGCTTGGTGTAGTTGAAAAACGAAAAATGATTGGTTGATTCTAATACGTGAAGATTGAAGACTACGTTGCATGTTAATGTTAAGTAAAAGAAAAAGTAGTTTTGGGTGTGAAAAAAATGACATGTAACAGAGCTGTGGATAGGCAGGTGTTTCTGAAGGGAGAACAGTGTTGTTAGTTTGCTGTAGAACGTTGAGATATGAACTTTTTTGACCTGTGCCTTCAGCCAGGTGCAGAATGAGGTGTTACCATGGAAACAGCCAGAGATGGCAGTGGGTGATGGGTGACTTTTATGTGACATTGAAAATATTGTGAGGGACAACCAACTGAAATGTAAATTTGAATACAAAATTTTGCGGGAGGAAATATGATTGGCTGAAGAGACATATATGAGTCTGTATTGACTGGATATCTGTGCCATTGAATTTTGATTGCAGTGATAGCAGCATAATTGAGACTTCCGTCAAACGAATATCTATTTTGTGACTGTCACTGTTGTACAATGTACAAAGCATTGGTAAAGGTAAGTCTGTAACTGTTTGTTTTGTCATGTACCGTAAAATATGGTTTACTCACAAACAATGATTGATTTTCCTCATAGTTTGAAACTAAACTCATTTTTGGCTGTCATAATGTGTTGTATTTCTAAAACTATTTTTAATTTAAATGTGAAATATGAAGTATAAAATATGTTTAATATAAAGAGTAATTATTTGTGTGATTTTGAAGCCTTTATATATAATGAGAGAAGTTGTTTATGAAGTGAAAAAATGATATTAGCAGAGAGACAGATAATGCAGATGGAGAGAGAAATGGTAAATTACATGTGATACCGTCGTGAAAAAATGTTAATGGTTAATGAATTCATAAACTTTCTGTCACACAACAAAATTAGAGTGCGGGTTCTGGACACGGCCTGCATTGGTGGGCGTAGGGTGAGAAGGGCAGGTGGTCGAGTAAAATAAAATGAAAAGTTCTGACCATGAGGTTGTACACAGATTTGTGCAGTAAATGTGTTCGTAAATTGAGGTACCAAACGGAGTATAAAAATATCTCTCTCACTCCTGCTGTTTGACTGCATCTTCATCTGCCTTCTGTTTTCCGTCTCCGTTGCCCTGTGTTATCTTATTGTGTGTGTGTCTGTCTGTGTCTGCCTTCAGTCCGGGCTGAGGAACTTTGCTGTGGAGGCACACACAGATAGTCGCATCAAAGTAGTTGGAACGTTTTCAAAAAACTATTTATATAATTGAAATGCTTTTTTGAAGCGCTAGTGAATGTTTTCTTTCAGAATTACCGCTCGGTTGCTTCCATAGAGTAGAGGGTATGTTGTATTTCACTACTTAGTGCCTCAGCATCTGCACTCTGTTCTCTGGTGGCTGGCGGAGAAGTGTTTGTTATTGTGGAGATTAAAGCGTGATAAGGAGTGAAATACGACATAGCGTCTGGTCTGTAGAAGCGTGGGAGCAGTGATTAACACTGAGTGGAGCGGAACTGCGACGGTGCTTGAGAAGAGTAATAAATTATTTTTTTACAGAGGTACAACTGTCTGCATGGTGCGCGACCTACTAAGAAAGGGTTCACGGGCTGTTATAGGGTTGTGGGTTCTAGTATGAGTAAATCAGGTCGACAAAAGAAAATATTAAGTTAGTACAGCTGAAGTTACGTGGAACACATGAATACTGTTTCAGTATACACTCATTTTAGTTGAGATTATGGATTAAAAGAGAGAACGTGTATATTTGAAATGTTTATTCAGAAATGCACTGTTTTCAAGGCAAGTTTCTAATC
Source organism: Lissotriton helveticus (assembly GCF_964261635.1). Lineage (NCBI taxonomy): Eukaryota > Metazoa > Chordata > Amphibia > Caudata > Salamandridae > Lissotriton > Lissotriton helveticus. Next base: position 214,768,794 of record NC_136060.1, on the reverse strand, counting down.
TAATACGAGCAGAGACATTGCAAAAAACAAAGTAATCGGTATAGTCAGTAGTACATAGAATACAAACGGTATAGTTGATGAAAAATGAATATGGTTTTGCTAAATTAATTATACACTCTTATGAGGAAGTATATTATATTTTAATAAATGGAAGAAGGTCTCTGGCCTTTCAGTTTAGGAACGATACATGAAAATGCTAGTGGTTAGACATTATGTCTTTATCAATCAGCTCTCTGTATGCGAAGCACTATCACGTTTCTGTTATGCTATTGTGTAAGGGAAAAAAAACGCGCCAAAACGGACAAAATGGCGAGAGGTGCATGTATGTAATCAAAATATTTCAGTTTATGGAAAATTAAATGATCAGAGGTGTCTGAGGCGGAATTAAGCAGTTCAAATGCGAAATGGCGTTTACAGTTATAAAAAACTCATTCTATATTTACACATTAATTAGGGTACATGTAGCATATATTAGCGAGTTTTGGTTCGAGTACGTTTGAAATAACATAAGATAAGATATACAATAGAATTGTTGAGATTAGACTTTAATAAAAAATAAAGTTCAAAATCGAGTAGCTGAAGAAAAAAAATTTAGTCCACATAAAAGATCAAAATGTAACCAGTAGGAAATTATAATGTCCACTGTTAGTAAAGCCAATAGGTATGTTCATGTTAAGAAAGTATCCAAGAAAACGTGAAAAATACAGGGAGGCAAAACGAAATGTAGACGTCAATGGCTTGCATAACAGTCAACCCAGGATTGTATAGGCAAAGTAGGCAGCAACTGTTTCTAACAAGAAGTCACTGTTATGATCCGAAAACATGTCAGCCATCCAATTGAAAAGAGGAAAGCAGCATTCATGATCTGTTATTACCGGAGCCTCTAGTATCATCAGAGGACAGCTCGGTGGGTTTTCAATGTAGCTGTCTGTCAGGAAATCTTGCGCCGCTGCGAATATATCCCAATGACCCAGAACTCCTTGTATCGCTGCAAAGGCCATAATCCCTCCGTTGCAACAAAGTTGTTCATGATCAATTAACGGATTCATGAGATGATTGTAATTCACTTCAGGAGGTACCAAGTTGCAGAGACATAAGTCCAGGGCCCACATGAAATCACAGCTCAGGCAATGAAATACAGGCTGCACACAGGTGAAATAGGAATATCGAAATGATAATCGATATGAAGTATTCAGAGTCGAGAGTGCTAAGATGCCGTAGTAGTCAAGCATCTTCTGGCGAAATAGTTCTAAGTGTTCCGGCTTGTTTGCGAAGACAGGAAGGACATCCATTTTGAAATAAACGAGATGGGAACACAAACGTCGCAGCACTGGCAGTTCAACAGGAAGTCCACAGAAATAGGTCGCAGAGCATGGAGTGAATAGTAGCAGAATGACTTGATATAATTTTTGGCAGTCCGGTCACTAAACCATTGGTTAGTAGTTATAAAAAAAATAGCGTGTCTTGAAGTGGAGGATGTGTTTAAAATTAAGGGAGTCACCTTAGTACATTGTAAAGGAAGGCCACTCTTTTATAAGGAATGGTGTTGTCTGTGAATATTAGCTAAGTGAAAGATATGTTCGCGAACAGATGCTACGCTAACTTGTTTTTGTGACAATAAGGCTGTTGTTCATGTCTTGTGATTCAAGGCCGGAATTCGCTGCCAGATGAAAACATCAAGGTTCACATGCGTGGGGTAGATAAACTACATTCTTAAAGGGAAGCAAATGCAGAGTGATTTTTACCGCGTAAGCTTTGTCGTTTAAAAAGTCATAGTGATTTTCATTATATGTAAAAAATATTATCACTGATGAAGAATGAAAAAAAATCGTTATAATAATAGGCACTGGTGTATTTTTGGAAAGATATGCAACATTACAGGGATTCTACTTAAATAAGTCATGTAATTGAAAGTGCCTGCATGTGGACGACTAAATATATGTTTAGGCGTTTAATATGCAGCTTTGAAAAAAAACTTGCGTTTGTTTTAAAAATGAAATGTAAAGGTTTAGAGCAGGAGTTTCCAAAGCGGTCGTGGAGGGCTAGATGCATGGCAGATTAAAAAAATTACTACATGTTTTTCAATGGGGTTATCTTAAACATATGGGGGCATATTATGAAGCAATAGCGATAATTATCGCTATTGCTTGGTTGGAGACAAAAATGTAGCGCTGCGCTGCGGTAATTTTTATCGCAGATAAACCTTGGTATTACCAAGGTTTATCGCAAATGCGATAAAAAACGGCCGCAATGCATGAATATCGCTGAAAAGTCCGCGATATTTATGCATTACCGAGCTAATGCTCTTAGCCATGTTATCCACCTCCCATTGGATAACATGACTAAGAACTGCTCAGGGCAGGTGTTAGCTTTTGGAGATATTCGCGCCTAGCACGAATATCTTCAAAAGTTGGTAATAGGAGATAGCGATGTTAGCGACTGTTTCCAGTCGCTAACTTCTTGGCACGCCCACTGTGCATGTCATTAGTGATAAATATCACTGACATGCAAAGTGGGGCCCAAGATGGACACTATCTCCTACTAGCTGTCGCTAACTGGTGTTAGCGACAGCTAGGTAATAGGGAGATAATTTTATCTCCGCTTTTTTGGCTTTTAAAGCCAAACAAGCGGAGATAAACCCCCTTGATAATATGCCCCTCGTTTCTTTATCTACTGTGTAGTTTTTCTGCATGTTGCCTATTCTTTGATTTTTACTGTTGCTCTGTCTTACACATTTTCCAGGGGCGGGTATAGGGTCATGGCAGCCCTGGGCAGGGAGCGTAGGTAGGGGGCTCTGTAACAGGGGGTTTGGGCGGGGCGGAGCGTGCAGCCCACTGAAGAGGGGGGGGTGGATCAAGGTGTTTGGAAGTGGAACAGAGGCAGAGCACGCCAAATTCCTGCCATGGTCCGCTACGCAAATATGTATGCATCCTTAGAGGATTATTATATTAAGGATATATATTAATATGGTGGCTCCTGGGGTTTGGTGGTTCTGTGCAGGTGTACTGCTTGCATATGCCCATGGTTGGCCCTGTATTTTCTGTCTATGCACTTGTTCTCCGTCACATGGGCTTTTAGTTATGAAGGCCTTGTGTCGCTGGTGCATGAGTTTTAACATGGGAAAAAGTGATATATCTGTGGCGCAATGGTTTCATAAATGAGACATTTTGTATCTTATTGTAATGATAGAGAATCTTGGGGAATTTATCTGTTATGCTTGTTCTTTGCTATAATGGCTCTATGTTGTGTAAGAAATAAGTCTGTAATAAGTTAATTACATTTTATTATTTTCTTTTTTACAGTGTTTGGTGCTGAAAAGCAACAACGTGCCTTCTGAATTACAGAATTTGAGTAATTATATTCTTTTTTTCAGGTGAGTTGGTATTTTTGCATAGGCCATCTTTTTGGGTGCACATGAAAATAATGGAGAAGATTTTTTTAAATGTTTGTAAAATTTCGTTTTGGAATATGATTTTATCTTGAATTATTCACATGGGTTGTATCTGCTTATACTAGATATGTATTTTGAGATATTCTCCACTGACAGTTGAAATTATCTTTTAATGGGCTTGGTGCATGTGTTCTTTTTGATGGAGTTCAGATTTACGGATCATTGGAGTATAATTCTTTCATGTTTCCATTACTTAAATCTTGTGAAGTGCTCATGATTTTTGAAATCTTGTTGCATTATGTTTGGCAGTTTTTTCTCCTTTATTTACAAAGAGGTATTATGATATGGTTCTAGGTGTGATGGGTATCTTTCCTGCATATCTGTGATTATACTATGTATAGGCATTGTTTTACATATTCATGCAGAGTTTTATTATGAGGTTGTTCTTCATGCTTAGTATGACATTTTCTATATGCTATGACTTTTACATGGTGAGTATGCTGTTGAAACATAAAAGGAACTGTCTCTGTGAGAAGTAGTAATCTGTTAAGTGAATGCTATGGTTTGTATAGTGTGAGCCTTCTCTTCAGAGTGAATATAGTTTACATAGCTCTTTGTACTGGTGAACTGAAAAAATGGGTCTCTAAAAATTAATTCTACAGATTATCAATATTTGTGATATCTAGAAAATCTAAAAAGAAATTTTACAGTAAAATGTCTTTTAACAACAGTAATTATTTAATGGAAAAAAAAGATCAGTGTTAATGTTTAGGGTTATATTGCCAATTTCTTTTCAAAAGAAGAGGAACGTGATATCTTAAAATATATAGAGTTAATAAGTTAGAAATTATAAAAATATATGTAGTTTAAAAATTAGTAAAGGTATTTTTAAGTTATACATTTATGAAAAAAGATATAATTTAGTCTCTATATTTTTTTAAAAGGATACAGAAGAATAAACTGAGTCTAGTTATGGAGAATTCCTCAGAAGAGAAACAAATTCATTTTGAAATCATTAACGAAGTGATGGAGGAAATTTTAGACGCAGTCTTTCAAGAGGAAATAGATGAAAAAAATTATTTTATGGACATGTCTTTAGACTCCGCTTACTTAGAGATGGTTGAAGGAGATGAGGACTTTGGACTTGAAGAACTCCCTGATGATATAATGGTGGAAGTTCTACAAAATTATGAAGATTTCAATAAATAAAATTTTTTTTGATAGTAAAGCATTCTTGAAGACAGTTTTCTTGTCCTATTCGTCGTTGATGTGCTTTAGGAGAGTGATAAGACATGTTCTCATGAAGTGTAAAAGAGATTGTAGTAAAAAAGATTAAAACATCTACGATGACCCATAGTTCTTGAAAAAAGTGTACTGTTTGTATGCTTTAAAAATTAGAATTAAAAACTGTCTATAATGTTAAAACAGATATGGAGTGTGATAAAATTAAGAACCAACATTCACTACAGGATTTCCTACTCTGTTCAGAGACTTTCTGTTATTTTCTTAATTCTACTTAGAAAATGAATCTGTGGTGTAAATTTGTACGTTATATGCTAGTAGTCAACTATAATATTTGTTATGTTTGTGTTTTACAGATTGAGAATTTCATCAAAATCTTAAATTAAGATGCCGACCAGAACTGAAAAAAGAAAGCTCTATAAACGGACTTACAATTTGAAGAAGAAAGGAATTGAAGAAGTATCAAAAGAACATAGGACGGATAAAAAGAAGAGTGCTCCTGGTAAGCAAACCAAAAAGTTTTTGAGAGCAATATGTGGAAGGAAAAATGTTAGTATTGAAGTGGACAAGGAAATAAGTATACCAGTATCGAGAAGGAGACATGGAACCAAAGATAAAAATGTTTCTGGAATCAGGAGACAGGAAAATCTGTACAGTAAAACTCGGATGAATCAATTTAGCCAAATCAGGAAGCGTATGTTTTACAACAGAGTAGTTTCGAATTTATTACAAAAGGAGAAAGTTTCTAAAAGAAGATCTGCTTTTCTTAAGAAGAAACAATATATAGAGGGTATTGTTGAGCGCGCGTTTGAGACAAAAAGAAAATTATTTATTTTAGTACTTAATAGAATAAATACGCTAAATAAGGCAATACAAGTTTTAAAAGCTAAAAGTAAATGGAAGAGACACATAAATAGGAGTCATTTTTGTAAAGTGTTTTCTGGGAAGTGGATGCATACTTCAACGTCTGAACCATTTTTTAATGAAGAGAGTTACTTTCAAAGTAACGATTTGTTGCATGCAGTTGACACCAGTGGTCGAGGATACGAGGTGAAGGAGGGATGTGTAATTGAGAAAGAGAAAATTGTGGTTAGAAATGCAGAAGAGGTGATGGCTGGAGAAGCTTCAGGGGGACGTGCTAATGTTCCTGTTTACAGTTGGAATTGTAGTAGCATTTGTAGTGTACGACAGGATTCAATTGATTTCTTTCGCAATTTCTTATGTAAGTACACTAAAGAAAGTCTTAGAAAAAAAATTGTTATGTTGCAAGAATTAGATCATTGCAGAGTGCGAGAAAAAATAGGTCTGCAAGGTCATTCTCTGGCTTGTCTTTCTAAAAAAATATGCCAGAGTGTGTTTCATCACTTCAGGATGTTAGCAGTGCATCATACTAAAATGAGAAAATTGGTGAGAAAGTTGTATTATGCAAAAAGTCCAGCACTTAAACTTAAACAGTTAAATACTGCTCTTTTGTATGGATGTGAATTAGATGTTAAGAAGATTTGTGCAGAAATTGAGGTAAGTTATTTTGGTCCAGAGGAAGGTAATGCAGAAACTGATATAATTATAGAAGGAAATGTGTTAGAAAATGTTGGACATGTTAATATTGAACATTTTGAACAGGAAATAATAAAGTTTAAGGTAATTGCAGGTGAGAAACCAAATTTTTCTTGTGTCTGTTGTCGACGCATTCATTACAAAAGTCAAACTAGGTTAGTTGATTTATATTTAAAAAGTGAAGATGAAAGTAACGGTCAATGGAAAGATTTTGCAACTTATTTGTTGGTGGAAAACTATTTTGATTTGGGTTTTGAGCAACGTATTTGTAAATATTGTTATAATAAATTAAATGAAAATAAAATGCCTGCTAGAGCTGTTCATAATAATCTACAGTTGAAAATATTCCATCAGAATTGATGGATTTAAATACTTATGAGACTATTCTGATCCAATGTGTACATCCTTTTCAGGCTATTGTTCGTATGGAGCCTAAGACTGGTAAATTAAATCCTTCAGATTTACAAAGAAGATTAAAGGGTAGAGTTGTATATTTGCCACTTGATTTTAAAAAAAATATGGAAACAATTGGTGTTGAAAATGTAGAAGAGGAACCTCTAGTTATTCTAGTTAATGGTGTACCTACAAAGAGTAAGAAAATCTGGCAAGATTTAGTGGATGTTAGAAAAGTCAAAAAGGCAACGTTGTATTTAGTTCAAAACAATAAATACTATAAAGATGTATACGTAGAAGAAGAAGATGTAAGTGAAGAAGAGGAGAGTGATTTGTCTATTGGACAAATTGAAAAAGTTGATCTATCCAGAAGTGAAGAAATTTATGAACATTACAGTGTTCATCCACTGCATTCCAAAGAAGCAATAGGGAATGCTATTGAATTATTTCAGATGAAAAAGGCGAAAGGAAATCCTATTAGTGTGTGGGAAGAAAGTTTGGAAGGTCGTTGTTTCCCACAGTTATTCCCTACAGGTGAAGGTACACGATATGATGATCGACCTATGCAGATTCCTGCATCTGAATACCGGACAACAAGATTATATGCAGAAGAACCGAGGTTTCGCCAATGCATTCCATATTTGTTTCATCTTCTGTTTGAGAGTGACTTATCTGGTCTCTCTTATGCAGTAAATCATATCTTAAAAAGTGGAGTTCATCTGCATAATATTTCAGCAAAGGAATTTATGGATAAAGTACAACAGAAAGATAGTGTTTTGGATTCACACCTAATTAATTTAATGGCTTGTCAGCGTGGTACTAATGAGTATTGGTACCGTCGTCATGGAGATTTGAAGTGCATGCTTAGAAACTTAGGAGCACCAACATGGTTTTTAACTCTAAGCTGTGCAGAGTATGCTTGGGAAGATTTACTTGAATTTCTTCAGGAGGCGAATGCAAACATAGAAAATATAAACTACAAGACACCCGGAGAACTGTGTTCGTTAGATCCGGTTAATGTTTGCAGATATTTTAATCATAGATTTGAAGCTATGATGTCTTTTCTTACAAACAAGAAAAATCCGCCTCTTGGTGAAGTACTGGATTTCTTTTGGAGAAAAGAATACCAAGCAAGAGGTGCTCCTCATATTCATATGCTGTTATGGATCAAGGATGCTCCTAAATTTGGAAGAGACTCGGATGAGACTGTACTCTCTTTTATTGAACAGTATGCCACTTGTGACATACCTAATAGTACAACTGATAAGGACTTAAGAGGAAAAGTGTTACGCTTTCAAAGTCATCGTTGTGGAAAATATTGTCGGCGAAAATTCAAATCAAAGAGTAAATTCTACACCAAATGTCGTTTTGGATTTGCACGACCGGTACTTTCAAAAGGAAGAGTCAACAATTTGATGTCATCTTTGCGACATAACATCAGAAGAAGGTCACCTAAAAATACGTACAATTTAAGAAGAGGTGAAGAATCCAAATATATAAATGACTATAACCCAGTCATTTTGTCCATGTGGAATGCTAACATGGACATACAATATGTTGCAGACAACTCTATTGCTGTGGCTCGATATGTAACGTCTTACATCACAAAATCTGAAAAGACGGAACTGAAGGAGATGTGGGAAGACATTTCTCATGAAAAGAGCCTAAGCAAGAAATTGTATACGTACAGTTTGAAGATGTTGTCTCATCGAGAAATTGGAGCATATGAATGTTGTGACCGATTATCATCAGCAAGTCTTTATGCTAAATCAAGGACTATTCTCTAGGTGAGTTTGGGTCTTGCAGAAACACGAAACCGTGTTCTAAAACCTGTGCAAGAAATTGAATATTTAGCCCAGAAAGAACCAAACAGTACAGACATTCTGAAAACAAATATGTTGGATACATACTATCCAAATAGAAGTACTCTTCTAGAAAACATTTGTCTGTATGAAATACTTCAAAACTACACTTTTAAAAGGAATGTTACAGAGAACATTGATAAAGGTGTATATGCTGTAATTGGACAAGAAGGATGTCTGGTGAAGCAAAGAAAAGGACACTTGATTAATCATCGGAAACTGAGTTGCGAAACACCTGACAAAAGAGAATTTTACTATTTTGCTCTTTTGCAACTCTTTAAACCGAGGCGTAGAGAAGAGGAACTACTTGGGGACTTTGATAGTTATGAAGATTCATTCAACGCATCTAAAAGTAGTATTGAATGTACTGTTTTTAGTAATTATCTGCAAATGTTGAATGATGAAATAGAGCAAGAAGTGACAATTGCAGCGGAGATTGGTAGAGATAGTTCACAAGATAGTCAAAGTTCGGCTTCATTAAGTCAAGATCCACTGGGACAACCAATTATCCAAAATGAAGCAGACACTGCCATGGATGAGGTGGAAAGAGCAATGCAGCAAGGTCAAGAGGAAGTAATCAACTTAGAAGAATTAAAGAAGCAATTTAATATTGAGCAAAGACAGATATATGATGAAGTGACAGAGCACATTGAGCATGGCTTTCGTCATGAGAGAAAAGATTGCTCATGTATGTCATTTGAACCTATTCGATTATATGTAAGTGGAGAAGCTGGAACTCGTAAAAGTTTCCTAATTAAAGGAATTACTACATATTTACAGCAAAGAACTCAGTCAACACTGTCGTGTGTTGCTACTGCTCCAACTGGATTGGCAGCACATAATATTAAAGGTATTACTTTACATCGTTTACTGATGCTGCCAGTTGAACATGAAAATAAATTACAATATCACAAGCTATCTGGAGAAGCTTGTTTTGAAGTTTCTAGAGTGCTTAAAAAAATGAAACTTCTTATTATTGATGAAGTAAGCATGGTATCTAATTTAATGCTTGCTTTTGTGCATTTAAGAATGCAACAGATACTTAAGACAGAGTATGATGTGTTATTTGGAGGTAAACATGTCATAGTTTTTGGAGATCTACTCCAACTAACTCCAGTGAAAGGACAACCTGTATTTGAAACTGTTACGCATGAGGAGACTAGAAAGTGCCTGGGCAGTATTGGAAATGTTAATATATGGTCACATTTCAAATATACTGAACTGATTCAAAATATGCGACAGGCAAAGGATACTAAATATGGAAATATTCTTCAAGATATCAGGATTGGAAAACTAACTGAAGATGCGAAACACACTCTGCGAACACGATTACTTTCCAAGCTGTTTCCTAATGAAGATAATGTACCTGAGAAAATATATAGTAAAGAGGTAGCAGTTAAATCAGTGATATGCTTGATGCCAACTGTGAAAGAATGTTCAGTTTTTAATGAGAAAATGTTGAATTTAGAAAATCAACAAATTAGGAAACTGGAAGCTAAAGATAGAATAGAGCATGAAGGTAGTACTATTGTTTTGTCTGAAAAGTTGAAGTTAAAATTGGATTCTCTTCAAAAAAGTATATCTAAAACTGCTGGTTTAGAGAAAAATCTGTATGTATGTTTAAATTGTCGGATAATTTTAAGGAGAAATTTACATGTAGAAAGAGGATTGGTAAATGGAGCAATGGGTAATGTTGTTGGTTTTGTTAATTATACAAATAGAGATGAGATTGAATTTTTAAGAATAACATTTGATGGAATTGAGGAAGTTCAGCAAATTAGTCGCTGTTCAAATCGTTTTTTGCTTGTGAAAGACTTATATGTCCGTCGGAAGCAATTTCCAATTTGTTTGGCATATGCAGTGACTATTCACAAATCTCAAGGTTTAAGTGTAGATTGTGCTTTGGTAAATATTGGAAGCACTGTATTCAAAGAGGGTATGGCATATGTTGCTTTATCGCGAGTTAGAACTTTATGTGGACTTTATTTAATTGATTATGATGAGACAAAGATTAGTGCAGATTTAAATTGTGTGAAGGAGTATAATAGGTTAAGAAGAGAATATGCTCCACGTTTACCTCAATATCCTTTAATTGAAAGGCGTATGGTTGGTCAGAAAAGGAAACATGAGGAGAAATGTGCTGAAGTAGTTGAGAAACGACGAAAAAAAGATGTAGCTGTTGTTGGTAGGCATAAGAAAACGGTTAGTATTGAAGATTGTTGGATTTAAGTTTGAAAACAGGTCTGGTGTCAACTGTTATGCAAATGTAGTAGTTAATGTTGTTTTTTTTCTAAAAAATGTTAGGGAACAGATTGTAGAAAATCAGGAGCAAACATTTTGCTATTCCTTAAATTCTATATTTGAAAAATGTAGTAGTGGTGCAAGTGAAGTAGGAAGTGTTTCAGAACTAAGGAATGTTTTAGACATATGTGCAGGAGTAAATCAATTTTCACAGAATATTCAGCAAGATTGTCAGGAATTTATTATGTATATGTTTACAGTTTTGGAAGATGAAGGTGTAGATATTGATAATCTTTTTGGCCTTTCTTATAAATGGGAACATAACTGTGATAATTGCTCATTTTCAAGTAGTACTGATATACACAGTGAAAGATTTATATATTTAACATTACCAGACTGTAAAGAAGTGTCTTTTAATAAACTAGTTAAAGATGCGAATCAGAACATGGTCTGTTCTCAATGTAAGTCTGAAATGTTATCAACTTTATTTATCCATAGATATGGACAATATGTAATATTAATGTTTCAACGATGCAGAGCTGATGGGAGTAAATTGTCAACTTTAATTTTGTGGCTACTCAAGTATCTATTTCTAGAAGAACATTTGTAACTGTAGCCATTATTTTTCATGAAGGGCCTTCCACATCATCAGGACATTATACAGCTTATTTGAAGTGTGGAAGTGGCTGGACGCTTTGCAATGATACCCAATTGACTTTTAAGAAACGTTTGCCTTTTGCCTTAACTAACTCCTATCTGCTATTTTTGGAACCCAAATTTCAGTAGAATCACTTGCTGTAGGAAGATTAATACTGTAAAGATATGAAACTTTCTTGTTTACAAATATCATGTGACTGAGGGTCTACAAATCTATAAATGAAATTTGTGTTTGGTATAGTGATAACATCAGGTAGAAATTTAGTTAATGTTTGGTGGTATAAAGCATGTTACGCATTTTTACTGTAAAGGTTCACAAAAGAATAGATAAGATTAAGATTAAGAAATTTCAGAAAAAAACTACTTAACTCATAGTATTTGGCCATGTGGAAAAATATGAGAGAAGAAAATGAGTACTTTAGATAATTATTTTAGAACATATATGGACGCAAGTTTTTGGGAGAGGTATTTAAAAGGTAATGAGTTAACTTATACAATTTGGCCATGCGGAAAGGTATGAGAAAAGAAAATGTATACTTAAGATAGATTTTTATAGGAGATACTTGCACATTTTTTTTTTTAGATATATTTAAAAATAGGTCGTATAGTTTAATTAGTTTGTAACTGTGGAAGATGTAGTGTGCTTACTCAAGAAATTGCGAATTTGAGAAAAACATTTAAGATATGTTTTTTTCAGGTATTTATAATATGTATGGAGATTTTGGATGGGTTTTTTAAACACAATCATTTTGATTGTGTTTTTTTTTCCCCGCTGTTATATGATAATTAATATTGAAATCACTGTTTATAGTGAAAATCAATGTATTCTGAGGACAGCAAAAATAAACCATTTAATATGTTGTTTGAGTTATTTTGTTACATTGAATTTAGAAATATGTATTAAAACATATTTTTTTACTGTCTTCCACAGATATTATATTTATAAGGTAAGTACAACTAATAACATCCGAGAGTTTTCTCTGCCTCTCTCTTATTTTCTCTTATTTTTTTTATTTTATGACATGTACATTATAATCTTATTTTTACTTTTCTTCCACAGGTACTACGTTTTTAAAAGAAATTTACTTTACTTTTTTACTATTTTTTAGGTAAGTATAAAAAATAAAGAAACGTTTACATCACTGTGTCATTTCTTTGTCTATCCTCCTTAAAGCAATGTCATGTTTAATATAAGCACTTCCACATAGGATTGGGTGCATTGTTATAAGGCATGCTTTAAAAGTGATTTAATGAAATGAGCGACATTTTACTGAGTGAGTTCAGCAACACTGATATATGAAAACATTGGTGGGAAATGATATTAAATGTTACATGTTGTTCTTTCCAGGAGTTTAAGTCCTTTGCTGCAGTGGCAATTCTGCCTCAGCATTAGGGGGCCGGGGGGCTGAGTGGTACTTCTATGGTCATGATAGAGTTACTCCTTCATGAGCCACGGTTGAGATCTGTTCATGATACAGTGGTTCTCTCATGGCTCTGCTTAGTCAATAGAACGTGTCATGGAGGTACAATATTAGTGCTGTGCAAGCACAGCGGCAAGCCCATGACAAAACTGGTCTATTCTGGGGACAGCTGAGGCAATGCTCGTGATGGAGCGGCTCTGTCATGAGCATGGAAGGACTTAACAGGTGTTAAAAAAACATGAGGGGTCTCTTCAAAGAGAGTGTTGGTTGTAATTTAAAGGGCACTTTAAAACACATTGTAGCAGCTTTATGTTGACGTTGCGTCTCTTTGCGCCACAATTTCGTCAGTTTATTTAATACAATGACAGTGGAAATAATGTACCATATTTACAACGTTATGGATCTAGGAGATATGTCACATTCTAAAGCCCTGCACCATAAGGAAGTGTTCCTCTGAAGGAATGCATCTTGAAAGTGGCTGACTGTAATGCATGATATTTCACTCAGTGACGTTCAGACCTATGCTGTTTCAAAACTGTGCATGTGCTTGAAGCAGGCGTAGGTATTGACGCAGTATTGTGAATATAGTGCATTGGTGAGCCTTGCTGGAGCTGCATCACACTTGCGATGCAACTCTAGCAATGTATTACTTTTTGAGCACAGATGTGTTACGCATGTATGGTGTTTTTGTACCATGGTGCGCCACATTTCAAATGTGGCACACCATGGGTAACGGAGCACTAGCATACTGTGGTCACATTAACTGGTGCATATCTGGGTATGAAGTAGTTAACATAAATCTGCCTCATAGGTTACAAATCCGCGTTTAGTAGAGTGTTCGGCCTTTGTAGTGTTATGTTTTTTCTGTTATTCTATGTAGGTATGTAATATTGCAAGATTTTTGTCACGAAAAAGAAGCCATGAGTATTGGGTTTGTGAAAGATTGCAAGATTTTTAAAATTAAAAACCAAGAACCATGGCATTGTTTAATATAGCATTGTAAATACTTATCTTTAATAATGATGAGAGAGTAAAAAAAGGTTAACCTGATGTTTTAAAGTTATTCACAGGCTTCTTTAGAGGAAGTGTTCCATATGATTGTAGCGTGGGTGTTTGACTTTTTTATAGGTAATAGAATGCATTTTGTATGCTGTAGCAGGAGGAGTACTACATGCTTGAATATTCTTCAGTGCTTATTTTCATTTCGTAAGTGGTATTGAGACCGACACAGAACTTCAATGAATCGGAGGGGCTGTTCCTGTGCATCTGGAGGACTGCCAAGCCGTTGCAGCAGTGGGAGTGAGGCCTCTCACGACAGAGAACTTCAATGGATCGGAGGGGCTGTTTCTGTGCATCTGGAGGACTGCCAAGCCGTTGCAGCAGTGGGAGTGAGGCCTCTCACAGGGGCGTAGCGCAGCTCCTTTTGATGCTCACAATTGCAGATAACAGGGTAGAGATGTCTGTGGAATTTATAGATGGTTAGTCACACTAGAGTGTGGGCGGCGCCCCTAGCACTTCATTACGGCACACAGGGGAGCCGCGTTGCACAGTTTGAGAATCAGAGACTTAGGAGATAAACCTTCATAATAGGAAGGCTTCTAAGTGATAAAAATCCTGTAACAATCTCAGTATTTCACATTATCGCGTGAAAAGAAAGTCTTTCGAAAGATGTTCAACGTTGTTCTCTTTTGAGAGTAGAAAAGATAGTGAGATAAGTGGGTGGAGTGCTCCGTGTAAATTGCAGAATAGAAACTACTAAGAACCAATTGGAAGTGTTGTTTTCGAGTCACATGACTTCACATGCGCGTCTCGGGACGTGTAGGCGGTGACAGTATCTGGTCACGTACGCCATTTGGAAGTAGCGGTCTAATTCAGCGAAGTTTCAAAACGTGAAAAGGAGTAAATCCAAACACATCCGGATTTAATATATCTTCTGAGCTCGATTCAAGCATACAATTGTTAAAGTATAAAACCTTTTATATATTTTTTTTTAAATACCAAGGTGTGTACATTCGGTCACGCACGAAAGTTTAAAAAGACATTCGGCTCCATTTTATGAAAGTTTTCATAATAATAAAAAAGAAGCCTAGGTTTACTGTCTTTGACGTAGTATAAGTTCTTTGATGGGTCTATGAAGAAATGTAAGAAGTTGCAATTGCAAAGTTTTCACGAAATATATAGGCGGGTGCGCGCACACGGTCGCGCACGAACGAAAGCCAAAAAAGCGGAGATAAACCCCCTTTATAATATGCTCCTGGAGCTCTTTTTGGTAGAATGAGTTAGTTCTGAAAAGAACTTTTTTTTTTTTTTTTTAAACAAGTGTTATGTTGTTTTTGATTTTTTAAACTTGCAACAACATTTTCATGTGTGACACAGGATCAAAATGAAATGAAGAAATGTATCTTTTCTCGGGGCATTTATGACTCTCAATTTTTAGTTTAGTAAGAATGAGGCTCTGCTCTCCGTACAGAAGAATTTCTCCACACTCGTTGCATTTCATGTGCACCGTTGCAAGATATGGTCTCAAGTCCATCACAGCACTCGATGGTGATACAGGTCGTCCACCAGAAGATGTGCTGGCCACCTCTGATGGTAATAGCGTGGCCAGGGCTCTTATCGATGCCTTTGCAAATTCCACAGGGTGCACTTGTTTGAAATGCCGCACCATGGTATGTATGGAAAAGGAATATTTTTTTCTTGGATTTCCTCTTGAGAGAACCGAATTGCATATCGTGCAGGTAACTTTTGGCGCATTCACTTTCTTTTGTTCTTCAGAATAAGTGAAAAATTGCCAAATAAAAGATTCCTTTTTTCTTTTTAAAGGTAGTCGCTCATTTCCTTCAGATTCGGAAGATGAATGCGGGGCGGCAGCCATTTCAGCAAAGTCTTCCGAAGGGTGTTGAACGTCGTTCTCTTTTGAGAGTAGAAAAGATAGTGAGAGGAGTGGGTGGAGTCCTCCGTGTAAATTGCAGAATAGAAACTACTAAGAGCCAATTGGAAGTGTTGTTTTCAAGTCACATGACTTCACATGCGCGTCTCAGGACGTGTACGCGGTGATAGTATCTGGTCACGTACGCCATTTGGAAGTAGCGGTCTAATTCAGCAAAGTTTCAAAACGTGAAAAGGAGTAAATCCAAACATATCCGGATTTAATATATCTTCTGAGCTCGATTCAAGCATACAATTGTTAAAGTATAAAACCTTTTATATATTTTTTTAAAATACCAAGGTGTGTACATTCGGTCACACACGAAAGTTTAAAAAGACATTCGGCTCCATTTAATGAAAATTTTCATAATATTAAAAAAGAAGCCTAGGTTTAGTCTCTTTGACGTAGTATAAGTTCTTTGATGGGTCTATGAAGAAATTCAATAAGTTCAGATTGCAAATTTTTCACGAAATATATAGGCGGGTGCGCGCAGTCGGTCGGGCACGAAAGCCTGGAAATGCGCTATCCATTTTATTGAGAACTGTTGCCGAGAGTGCGCACACCGGGTCGTGCACGAAAGTTTAGAAAGGCTATTTTTATTTACAGGCAAATTTTAATGCGTTGAAAAAAAGGTAAGGTACAGACTTTCTAATTCTGTATCGCTTTACAAGGAGTCTGTATGGAACTTGAACAGTGAAGAAAACGGCTTGTTTCTGAAAAAAATATTGCCAGAACTTTATTGACAAAAGTATAGGTTGTATACACGAGATATTTCTGAATTAGCATTTTAAAAACCAATGAAATTCACTGAAAAAACCATAGGTTTTACACACGTTATAGTTAGGAAGTAGCATTTACAAAACCTATGAAATTCACTGAAAAAACCATAGGTTTGATACCAGTTATAGTTAGCTGGAAATTTTACTGATATAAAACCAATGAAATTCCACGTTATAGTTAGTTGGACTCACTATAACTTGACCGTGTAATGCACTGCTGATGACGTCACATATTACATCACTCAGGACATCACTGATGACACCATCCAGTGAATGTGTGTCTTTCTGAAAAATAAATATGTGTTATATATGTATATATTATTGAATATCTTAGTGAATACATATATTAGTGAGTAATGCTTAAATATTTAAATATATGTATTAGTGTTTCACTTTGTGTATAAGTGGCTGCATGGGTTGATGAGTAGGTACATGTGTATGTATATAGGTGATTAGATGTTTTTCTTAGTATCAGTATGAGTGTTTGCATGCTTTGGTGGGAGTATTACTTAGTACATAGATGCAAGAATGACTGAGTCTCTGTTTGTATGTGTTTTGAAGACAGCATATGTGCAGGACTGTATGGGTGGATGAGTGTGTATATGTCTGTGTTAGTGAGTGAATGACTGTCTTATTATTGTCTTTATCAGTAACTACATATGTTTTAATCTAGTATATGTGAATATTGATGTATATAAGTGAGTATATGTGAGAGTGAGGGATTGTAAGAGTTCCTGTTTAAATTAGTATGTGTTTCTATAAGTGATTTTTTAAGAGAGTAAGTATGTGTAAGTTTCCTTAGAAGTAAAGTGGTAGTGTGTGTATAGCTGTTTATGCAAATAAATGGATGTTCAATAGTTTATTTGCATGTGTGAGTATGTGTGTGAATAACTTTTGGATGACTGTCGGTGTGTAACAGGATGTGTAGGTGTATCACTACATATGATTAGTGAATATATGTATGAGTGACTATATAGAACTGTTGGTGAATTAGTGCATGTGTATATAGATGGTGGAATTATTGAATTGGTTGTTGTAACTGGCATGGGTATCTCCATTTTTTTGAAAATTTTAGTTTCTATTTTTGAATATGTGTTTCAAGGGTTAGATTACAGTGAAAGGAGGTCTGTCACTGTGTCACAAGGATGGTGTCATCAGTGATGTCATGAGTGATGTAATATGTGACGTCATCAGCAGTGCATTACACGCGCAAGTTATAGTGAGTCCAACTAACTATAACGTGGAATTTCATTGGTTTTATATCAGTAAAATTTCCAGCTAACTATAACTGGTATCAAACCTATGGTTTTTTCAGTTTATATATATATATTCACTGAAAAAAACATAGGTTTTACACCAGTTATAGTTAGCTGGGAATTTTACTCGCATAAAGCCATTGAAACTCCCACGTTATAGTTAGTTGGACTCACTATAACTTGCGCGTGCAATGCACTGCTGATGACGTCACATATTACATCACTCATGACATGGTCAGTGACATCACTCATGACATATACTGTATAAATATGTAATTTTTTTAAAAAACATTTTTTAATAGTTTTTGCCCGGAGCGCTCCCGGGGCGCGTAGCGTAAGCGCGTCAAGCCATGTGACTTTAAAATAACACTTTTCATTGGTTCAGAATTTTTTTTTTTCAAATATTGAGAAACCCACCCATTTCTCTCACTATTGCTTTGTACTTGGAGAGAGCAACAGGTGTTCTTTGCATTATCTGCTTCTCAAAGTTTCTTGATCTACAGCAATGGCTGCAAGGGAGTCATCCAGCAGTGATTCTGATGTTTTTTTGCCTGAGGACCCTCCTCACCACAAAACAAAGGGCCACTTCATTTGGAAATTTTTTGACATCCCTGAAGGAAAAAAAAAAGGTTAATGCTGCTAAGGTAACCTGCAAGATATGTGGCAGTATTTTATCCAGAGGCAATCCTAATAAAAAATATAGCTTTGGAAATGTCAATTTAATTAGGCATGTCCAGAGAAGACACCCAAATAACTATGCCAGGGAGAGTGTGAGGGACCTGGCACGGAATTTACCAAGAGATGGCAGCAGCACCTCCACTGGTGGAGCAACACCTTCAGGAACACCACGTGGAAGAATGGTCCCTAACGTGCAGCCGGTGTTTGCAGGCATAAAATTTCTATGCGTGGACTGTGATGAACTGCTCTGTTATGGGGAGCAGAGCGTTGAACTCATTGCCATAAAGAGACAGGAACACCGCTGCCCTCCCCGTCCCTAATTTTTCAAAATTTTTTGCTCCTGTTGAGCAGTTTAGGAATCCCTGTTTTTGTTTTTCCCCTGGAAAAAATCCCAAAAAAATATAAAATTGTTTTAAAAAAGTATAAAAAAATATAAAACTACCTCCAATTTATAAAAAAATGCTACATTTTTTAAAACTCAGCCATTCTTTTTTCTCCATGGTACGCTCCCCGGTACGCTCCCCGGTGCGCGTACCGGGAGCTCCCCCTGTAAAAATCGAAAAAAAAATTTAAAAAATGTTGTCCCGCGGGACCCTTTTATGGCCACCACATCAAACCTAGGGGTCAGGGGGGGTGTACCCTGCCCCCTTTTGGTCATTTCCCCCTTTTGTTTTTAGCCACCTCTTGTGTCTCGGTCCTACCGAGACACAAGATGGCGGCCGCTCCGGACAGTTTCGAATGTTTACAGACACCCGAGAGCCAATCAGCTTCCCGTGAGCAAGTCGCGTGGCACGCCCGGAGCGCTCCCCGGTGCGCGTACCGGGGCGCGGCTATAGATATATACATTTTTTTTAACCTAAATTACTCAAAATCCTCTGGAGCACATATCTTGAGACATAGCAAAGGCACATGGGGCTACCAGTCCCTACAATTTTGCCAAGTTTGGTGAAAATCCATTCAGCCGTTCGAGTTAAAAGTGCGACCGACCACCCTATGGAAATTAACATGGGGAAAACACGTTTTGGGACCCCCCTTTTATCTCGACCCCCACTTGACGAATCCCCCCCAAATTTTCAGAGAAGGAGCGGAGCGCCGCGAGGCAAAGTTGCTAAACAATTCAGGCCGATTCCTCAACTGGCGCCGAAGTTATTCCAAATAGAATGTTGCGATTTCCCTATGGAAATCAATCCTAACTATAACTACCTACTGGCGACCGCCAGTAGGTAATATATATATATATATATATTCACTGAAAAAACCATAGGTTATAGACCATATATAGTTAGGAATTAGCATTTAAAAAACCTTATTTTACTCACACAAAACCATTGAAATTCCATATATAGTTAGTTGCACTAACTATATATCGCGCACCCGCAATCCACTGCTGATCATGTCACATATTACATCATTCATGACATGGTCAGTGACATCACTGATGACATCACTGATGACATCTCAAATGACATCACTGATGACATCACTGATGACAACATCCAGTGACTGTATGTTTCTGTAAAGTTAAAATATGTCTTACATATTGAAGAATGAGTGGATGTATAAGTGTCTGGATGAAGAATTTAGTAGGTGCGTGACTGACTGTATGAGTGAGTGATTAAATGTGTCTCACTGAATGCATGGGTTAGTGACTAAACTGTCTTAATTTGTGCATCATTATGTCTGTTGTGATGTAAACTGCTGCATGTGTTGATCATTAGCTATACGAGAGGCTATATGTGTTATTAATTGGTTGCCCAAGTATTTCTATGGGAGATTGAGTTTGTGTGGGGGTGGCTGGAAGGTGTGTGACTCTGTGCATAGATGTGTGAGCAGTTTATTCACTAGGTGTATGAGTTCAAGAGTGCATGTGGAAACAGCTACATGGGCAGTTGACTGTGTGCATGAGTGTATTGATGAGTGAATGGATATCTCAATGCTACATGTCATAGTAAGTACATATGTAAAACACAGTACATGTGAGAGTTGGCATATATAAATAACTATGCATGAGAGCCACTGAATGAGTGAGTGGTTGTATCGATCATTGTGAACTTGTATCAGGGATTGTATAAGAGAGTAAATATGTGTTAGTATATGTTTCAATAAGTAAGGTGTGTTTAACTGTATAGTTGAAGAAATGGAGGTGAGATTGTTTCTTTGCATGACTGACTGGGTGTGTGAGTAACTCCATGGATGAGTGTCTGTATACACTGAGTGTATCTAAGGTTATATTAGAGTCTGAAGAGGTTTATCGTATTAGCACAAGAATGATGTCAAATGAGATGTCATCAGTGATGTCATCAGTGATGTCATTTGAGATGTCATCAGTGATGTCATCAGTGATGTCACTGACCATGTCATGAATGATGTAATATGTGACATGATCAGCAGTGGATTGCGGGTGCGCGATATATAGTTAGTGCAACTAACTATATATGGAATTTCAATGGTTTTGTGTGAGTAAAATAAGGTTTTTTAAATGCTAATTCCTAACTATATATGGTCTATAACCTATGGTTTTTTCAGTGAATTTCAATGGTTTTTTAATAGCAAATATCATAAGCTGTCGAATGTCAAGTACGTGGTAAGTAAAAACATTTTCGTGTTTATCCACACTGATCTGCTTTGAATGCTGCCCCCCACCCCTCATTTCTATTAGGAGTACTCTCTCTTTGCAGATAGTGAAGGGTAGTTAACGCAGGCCTTTGCCCCCGTTGTAATCCGTCGTGCCTGCTTCTCTCTCCATTTGATTGATTGTTCTCTTTGGTTCATTCTCTATTTACAAACAAGCACAGAGTCGCAATACTCTGTTTAGTCTTTGCAGATAGCTAAAAATCGTGTAAAAAAACAAAAGGAATCGAGCAAAATCAGTAGGCCACTAATGGGATCTCTTTTTGACCTCCCTAAAATAGAAACATTAGGAACAACCTGTTGATAATACCAATGTGTATGTAGATAAGCGGCGTTCATTTGTGTTCACAGTACCCCTTGTTGATTGTTTGAATCGAGCATTGAATTGTTCGAAGTTGGTTCTCTTAAGAATCTTCTCTGCCTGCAAACGAGGAAGAATAGGAATATTCTCTCTCCCTTTGCAGATAGTGAAGGGTAGGTAACGCAAACCTTTAACACGTCGTGCCTATTTCGTTCCTCATTGATTGATTGTTTCCCCAAACATTGACTGTTTGGGAATTGGTTCTTTTTGGAGGTATTCCCTGTTTGCAAATATACGTAGGAAAATCTTTGCAAATAGTGAAAGGGTACGTAATGCGGACCTTTCTCCCCCGTTGTAATCTGTCATGCCTATCTACTCCCCACTGATTGGTGCACCTGTTTCACCCGGACCATTTGCTAGAGATACGTCATCTGGCCCGACCAGAGAGCACCCCTAGTGAAAAGGACATATGCAATAATAACGAAGTGATCACTGTATCCTGTTAACAGAAACTTTAGCATGAAACAACCTGGAAAGAAAAGAATAGGAAAACGAAAATCAGTAGGCCACTGATGAACATGAACTTTTATTAAACAACGAACAAAGAAACGATAACATAACGTAATGATAAAACCTATTAATGTCCTAGAAACAAGAAAACGTTAAAATATGCCAGTGGTGAGAGACCAGAAAAACAGTAAGAGAAACCAAATCACCCCTCGCTGTCCCACCGCCTGCCACGCCAAAAAAATCGATAAACTAGGGAAAATGCAAGTCAGTAGAACATCGGCCCCCACTCTGGAAACTTCCAAGGTGGGGCAGGGTTGCGGCTACGCCCAGCCGGGAGCAGCCCATATAAGGCGGGTCCTGCTGCCACGCCTCGGCCAGGAGATCATCACGTAGGGTGTAGCCGGAGGAGAGGCCGAGGCCAGCGGGACCCGGCCAGGGCATTGCCTTTACAACGCTGAAGAGTTGCAGGGGGGGAATGTCTCCTCGACCCTCCCCTCTCTCTCCCAGTCCGGCCGCGGTGGCCCTTGACAGTTTCAGGTAGTCCCGCCACATGCTCTTCCGGTCCGGCCACAAACGGTCGGGGGGCCGAGGCCGACGGGATCCGGCTGCAGCCGATAAACCAAGGAACCCGTTCATGGGGCCAGAGCCAGGGGCGTCCGGCCGACATCCACCGGAAGCACGGCCCGAAGACGGACGGGACACTTCTTCTTTCTTGAATAATGGCTGCGACAACACTGGGGGGGGATGTCTTGCACATGCCTCCGACCCCCCCCCCTCGTCCTCATCGCCTGGTCCTGCCATAACAAATCTCAAGCGAGACGCCGTGGGGTGCACTGGGAGGGAGTGACGGTGCGAACAGGCCTCTCCCGCCTCCCCAGGTGGAGGCTTCCCAGCTGCACCCTCAGCGCTCCAGGCGCCCGGAAAAGGGTTCTTCCACTGTGGCCATGCTGCAACGTCTGGCCCGGCAGGGTGGAGCCCGTCCGCTCATTTGACCCCGCGATCGCCAGTAGCTACCGAACTCTCAAAATGGCGGTCGACCTGGCAAGAGCAGGCCCAGCATAAAGAAATGGCCCGGTCACTGGTTGACTCCACCACCGTAGTCCTCCACGACCTTGAAGATTCTAGAGAGGAGCCGCGGGAGTCTCCGACCCCCGATGGGGAATGACTGCCATGATCGCCCGTGGAGTGACGAAACTGTATCCGCGGGACGTCGCCGCTCCCATGCTGGCGCCAGCCTCACTTTGAATTACTAGAATCCTGCAAACCTCAGTTCCGGTGAAAGCACAGTGTGACCCGGTAGGAAAAATTGTTGCACCCCCTCCCCTTTTTGACTGATAGTTCAAACCACCGATCCTTTCCTTTGCCCTTTTAACGGAACTTTGGACTGCCTCCCCCTCTTTTACATTTTCTAGAGAAAACAAAACCTTAACCACTACATTAGCATAGCAGTTGACACCAGAACTGTTTTCAAATTGAAAACCAACAACATCTTCAACAGAATCCTTTTTGTTTCTGCTGTGACCCTGCTACAGCACAGGCATTGTGCCCAGCAGTAATTCTGCAATGCCGGTAAGAATAGCTGTGGTGCCTACTGGACTCACTCACCCCCGCGGCGCCCCACACCGTTATTTGCTGGGCGGCAACTTACTAGACATCACTTTCGTGCCATCTAGATTTCAGCGCGTTCTGCTGCCTTGGAACTATTCGCACAACAGACTGCTACTGACGACCCACCCCCAGGCAACATCTTCTGAATTTTCATAATTTGAAAGAACTAGTAACATGTCCTCATCAGGAATTCAAAAGAAATTGCCACGGTCTCTTCGTTGTTTAAATGTTTTTACTGTTTTTGTTTTGTTGTATATATTTATATGTTATTAAAGTTTTATATTCCTACTACTTTGTTGGAGTGCTATATATTTTTAATGTGACACATAATTGTAAAAACTTTGATGTACAAAGAGTCATTCCTGGAATCTTCCGCTTCAGGCTCGGTCCCCTCCCCAATCACAATACAGGATGGTTTTCAGATAGTAGGAACACGTGTGGTGTGACGGATCTCATCGGGTGTGGGCCTTGATCTACTATAACTCCTTTGAAGAGGGGTGATTCTTTACAGCTGGAGCCATAAACTACATCTGCAGGGCTAGCTGATAGCCTGGACAATCGGACACAGAGGAAGAGGAGTGTCAGAGGGTGCGGTAGTGAATAGGGCGAAAGGGAGGTGTCGGGCGGGCACAGAGTGTGATTCTCAGGGAAGAGCAGCGCAGATGGGGGGAGGTTTATTGCCCATGCATAAGACAGAGAGCGGGGGTGACCAGTGCCTGGGGAAGATGCTTGCGAGGGTGGGGAGCCATGCTACGAATCGACAGCGTGCAGAGAGTGGGTCTGGTCAAGGCATCTAAAATGGCTGCCGTGCACGACAAAAGTGTGGCATTTCAAAAAAGGCAAGATGGCGCAAACAATGTTTTTCAACACTTCCTCATTTCCTTCGAATCGAACGTTAACAGACGTTGGTGCATATTACCAAAGTTAAGCGATATTTATCGCTAACGATGCTTACCAACGAATTTTTTACCGCTAAGCATCGTCAGAAATTATCGAAGATAAACCTTGCTATTATCAAGGTTTATCGCAAATGCGATAATAAACGGCCGCAATGCATGAATATCGCTAAAAAGTCAGCGATATTCATGCATTACCGAGCTAATGCTCTTAGCCATTTTATCCACCTCCCATTGGATAACATGGCTAAGAACTGCTCAGGGCAGGTGTTACTTTTTGGAGATATTCGCGCTTAGCGCGAATATCTCCAAAAGTTGGTAATAGGAGATAGATATCTTGCATGTTGTAATGCAAATTATTGTGGTATATGGAACTCATACCATAATCTCTCAGGAAAGCAGAAACTGATCCTTTTGGGACCGCCTGAAAAGGCCTAGGGGGTGAGGGGTACTCTACTTTGCCTCTTTTCACGTTCCGAACTATTTTATTTTACTCTCTTCTGTAATTACACAAAATAGCAGCGATAAGATGCATCGGAGACACACAGTGAGAGAAAGGAGGCCGGAGATGAAGAAGAGATGTCAAATACACATTGGAGATAATATAGTGGCAGAAGGGAAGTAAATATGAGTAAACTTACCATGTAACATAAAAATGTTGCACTCTATACTATAAGTCTCATTTTATACTACAATCACTTCGCTACAACCTCATAAATTAAAAATAAAAATGAATAATGTCTCAAACAATTTTTGATTTCTAAATATAAATTTATTCTTCAGAATTTTCTAAATTTGAAAGAACTAGTAACATGTCCTCATCAGCAATTTCCTCATGAAAAGTCTGCAATGATGATTCTTGTAACTCTATGGTCTCCAAACATTCGATAAATTCGCCATCAACAGATTGATCAAAAAAATCATTCAAGTCATCTCCTCCTTGTGACAATATTTCATTATTGGTGCTGTCAATTTCAATCAATGTAGTGGAATCATTCAAGTCATCTCCTCCTTGTGACAATATTTCATTATTGGTGCTCTCAATTTCAATCAATGTAGTGGAATCATTCAAGTCATCTCCTCGTGACAATATTTCATTATTGGTGCTCTCAATTTCAATCAATGTAGTGGAATCATTCAAGTCATCTCCTCCTTGTGACAATATTTCATTATTGGTGCTGTCAATTTCAATCAATCTAATGAAATCATACACGTCATCTCCTCCTTGTGACAATATTTCATTATTGGTGCTCTCAATTTCAATCAATGTAGTGGACAATTCAAAAGAAATTGCCACGGTCTCTTCATTGTGAGCCATTTTATTTTGAAATTGCTTGCTGTAAATTGCAGAAAAAAATAATCACTTTCATTTATCGTTTTTAGTAATACATAATATAAAACTAACTTTATCAAGTATTTAGTATAACAGAAGGACTGCAAATAAATAACAGAAAACATTTTTCAAATTATCTTCAAGTGTACAACATAGTTCCCCTTACAAATTAACAACTCACCTTTTTAAAAGTAGGAGAAGTGTTAGTACTGTGTAAATCAAACACCAGAAATTCACCACCAAAAATTCCTCACAAATGTACCTCAGACAGTAGTATCACAAAATGGCTGTGGTTTCCTCTCATTTGACATATATACATAACCAATTAACTTTCATCACACACAAATACAAAACCAAAGTAACATTTTAATTGGTTCTAAATTTCAACTCTTTCAAATGTGTTTTCCCCATGCAATTTTCCATAGGACATTTACATACGTCTACAGCCTGAATGGCTGAACGGAATTACACCAAACTTGGCAAAATGGTACATCAAACCTAAGAGGTCAGGAAGGATCTACTATGCCCCCTTATGGTCATTTGCCCCTTCGCTTTGGCCTCCTCCTGTCTCTCGATCCTACCGAGAGACAAGATGGCGGCCGCTACGGACTGTTTGGAATGTTGACAGACGCCGGAGAACCAATCAGCTTCGCAAAGCTCCGTAACGCGAAAAGTACGCGAAGCGGAGCGCTGTTACAGATATATATCTTTTTTTGAACGTTAATTTCTCAAAATCCACTGGAGCACATATATTGAGACCTAGCAAAGGCACATCGGGCTACCAGTCCCTAATATTTTGCCAAGTTTCGTGCAAATCCATTCAGCCGTTCGATTATTGACATTTAGATACGTCTACAGCCTGAATGGCTGAACGGAATTACACCAAACTTGGCAAAATGGTACATCAAACCTAAGAGGTCAGGGAGGATCTACTATGCCCCCTTATGGTCATTTGCCCCTTCGCTTTCGCCTCCTCTTGTCTCTCGATCCTACCGAGAGACAAGATGGCGGCCGCTACGGACTGTTTGGAATGTTGACAGACGCCGGAGAACCAATCAGCTTCGCTTCACAAAGCTCCGTTGCGCGAAAAGTCCGCGAACCGGAGCGCTGCCCGGTCCGCTGTTACAGATATATATCTTTTTTTAAACGTTAATTTCTCAAAATCCACTGGAGCACATATATTGAGACCTACAAAAGGCACATCGGGCTACCAGTCCCTACAATTTTGCCAAGTTTCGTGCAAATCCATTCAGCCGTTCGGGCTAAAAGTGAGGCCAACCGCCCTATGGAAAACTCAATGTTAAAAACACGTTTTGGGACCCCCCTTTTTTCTCGACCCCCCCCCAATTTTCAGGGGCTGCTCAGAAACAAAATGTGCCATTTTCCTGAAAATTTCAGCCAATTCCGTCCACAAACGCCAAAGTTATTCGACATAGAATTTTCAAAAATCCCATAGAGAAAAAATCCTAACTATATATACCTACTGGCGACCGCCAGTAGGTAATATATATATATATATATATATATATATATATATATATATATATTCCAACCAGACGAGCACGCCAAACACGCTTTTCATCTCCAAGTGGCCCGGATTGCTTTTCTTACCGAGGAGAAGGTTTTGGCTGTATATATATATATATATATATATATATATATATATATATATATATATATATATGTTATATTGACATGTTTTAAACACTATTCATTCAATAAATATCATTGTCTTCATACCCTCGAATATTGTACTTGATTTTGGCAATGCTGCAATATTCTTGGATATGAATAGAATGCACCTGCACATCATTTAAACCTATTCGAATGTATATCAGTGATCAAGATGGTGCAGGAAAAAGTTTCTCAATGTTGTAACCACTTCAACTGGGTTAGCAGCACACAATATTAAAGGGATTACATTACAACCTTTACTAATGCTACCTGCTGAACATGAAAACAAGTTGAAATATTACAAGCTTTCTGGAGAAGCTTGTTTTGAAGTTTCATGAGTACTAACGAAAATGAAAACTTCTGATAATTGATGAAGTGAGCATGGTCTCAAACCTAATGCTTGCCTTTGTACATTTACGAATGCAGCACATTTTAAAAACAGATTATGATGTGTTATTAAGAGGAAAACATTTGATTGTTTTCAGTGATCTACTGCAACTTATTCCTGTAAAAGGGTAACCAGTTTTTAAAACACTTGTGCGTGAAGACACCAGGAAATCTTTGGGAAGTATTGGAAATGACAACATTTGTTCATATTTTAAATACAAAGAACTTATTAAAAATATGTGACAGGCAAGTGATGAAGATTATGGAAGCATTCTTCTAAGAATTGGTGTATTGACAGAACATGGTAAAGAAGCTTTGCAAAGTCGGTTACTTACAAACTTGTTTTCACATGAAAATGTTGCTCCAGAAATATTATACAAATAATTGGAGAAAAGAAATCTATATGCTGCCTAATACCAACACTGCGAGAGTGTTCTACACTCAATGAAGGAATTACTATTATTTTGTCCGAAAAATTAAAACCAAAATTGGATTCTTTGGATAAATCTATATTTAAGACTGCTGGTTTAGAAAATAATTTATATATATGTGAAAACTGTCGAGTAATTTTACGCCGTAATTTGGATGTGGAAAAAGGTTCAGTAAATGGAGCAATGGGAGAGCTTGTTGATTTTGTTAATTATACAAATAGAGATGGAATTGAATTTTTTATTTATTTATTTATTTATTTATTTATTTATTTATTTATTTATTTTTATTTTGAAAGTTTTATATAGCGCGAACAAGATCTTTGCAGATATCAGAGCGCTTTACAAAGCATGGATACCAACAGGAGAGTAGATAACAGTCCATTGGGCATAGCGTGGTTGCAGGTAATAAGTGGGGTGAGGTAGGTACATGGGGGAGCATAGTAAAACAGGTACATCAATAATACTAATAGTACAAATAAGTGGGAGCAAAGACAGTCAGGTAAGACAATAGTACAAGTAATAAAACAATCACAGGGATCGAGCGGATAGTACAGGTCGGTGCAGAGTCTTTAACAAATCCACAGTAATAGTTCAAGTGTATTTAGCCATGAGGATAGCCTTTACTTCTTTCTTAAAAAGTGTAGTGGAGGAGATGAGCCTGGTTTCAGGAGGGAGTGAGTTCCAAATCCTGGGTGCCATTCCTGAGAAGGAGCGTTTATACGTTTTTTCCTTCCTGAATCTTCAAGGTTTTAGCAAATGAATATTTGTGCCTCTAGTGTTTCTAGAGCCGCCAGAAATTGTCAGCTTCTGGTTGAGGTATCCGGGTGAGCTCAAGTGTACAGCCTTGTGTGTCATGCAGGCGATTTTCAGATGTATTCTGGCTTCAAAAGGCAGCCAATTCAGGGAATTCAGGTCAGGGGAAATATGAGAGTGTTTTTTTGACCCAGTGATGAGTCTCGCTGCAGCGTTTAGAGAAGCTCTTAGGGGTGCAGTAGTAGTTAGGGGGAGACCGCAGAGGGCGGTGCTGCCGTATTCTATTCGCGGGATGACTAGTGCTTGTACTGCAGTTTGGAAGTCTTTGGCTGGGAGGAAGGGTTTAAGTTTCCTCAGGGTATTGATTTGGTAGTTCGCTCCCTTAGTAGCCTTGCTGATATGTAGCTGCATGTTGAGATTGGTGTGGAGTGTTATGCCTAAAGATTTAGCTGAGTCCACGATGGTGGGTTGGACATTGAGTGCAGTTTGGTGTTTAAGCCAAATTTGAGTGGTAGCGATCTTCGCGGGAGGTGAGATCAGAAGGAACTCTGTTTTCAAAGCATTGAGTTTGAGATGATTATCGGCAAGCCAGGATTGGGTGCTTCTGATCGTTGAGTTCAGGAGCAAAATGTCTTTGGGGGATTGTAATTTGAGATATAGTTGGGTGTCATCGGCGTACATGTGAAAGTGTACATTGGATGCTTGTAGCAAGGTGGTGAGAGGTTCCATAACTAGGTTGAACAAAGTTGGGGATAGGGAGGATCCTTGGGGGACGCCTAGCGAAACAGGTATTGGCGAGGACATCAAGTTGTTGCTCTTGAATTTCTGCGACCTGTTGTGTAGAAAGGAAGTGAACCATTTGAGAACAGTCCCAGATAGACCCATTCTTGTGTTTAATAGTTCGAGTAAATTATCATGTTTGACGGTGTCGAATGCTGAAGAGAGATCAAGAAGGATGAGGTGGCAGGTATCGTTTTGATCTAGGATTTGAAGGGCGCCATCAATTATGTGAGTCATAGCAGTTTCTGTAAGGTGTCCTGCTCGGAAGCCTGATTGATGAGGGTTGAGGAGATCAAACTGATCAATGTGTTTAGTCAATTGTAGTTGTGCACATTTTTCCAACAGTTTGGCGAGAGTGGGAATATTGGTAATGGGACGATAATTGTTTAGATCAGAGGGGTCGGCTGTAGGTTTCTTTAGTAAGGGCGTGACTTGTCCTACTTTGAGGGAGTCAGGGATGGTTCCTTGTTGAAGTGAGCTGTTGATAATTTTAGTCCAGAGTGGAAGGAGCAGAGGTGTGAAGACTTTGACGGCGTTAGCAGGGAGGGGGTCCGTGAGGTGATTTGATGGTTTCAATGTGCTGAGCAGTTTGCCAATTTCTTCTTCAGTGTAGGTGCCAAAGGATGACCAAGTAGCATTGTTTTTTGGTTCAGTGTGTGCTATGCAGTGAGGTTTAGCGTAAAGGCTTGCGTCAATGAGGAGATCGCTCTTTATGTTGTCAAATTTTTGAATAAAGAAAGCGGCGAAGTCTTCACAGGAGGGTGCTTCACGCATAGTGCTGAGTGGTTGGGGTTGTTCCTTGGATTGTGTTCTGATTAGCTCAAACAGTTTTCTCGGACGGTTTTTTGCTTGGTCGAGCTGGAGGCTAAAGAAGACTGATTTTGAGCGTTTTATTTTCCTGAAGTAGGCGTTTCTCTTATTCTTCAGGATTTTTAGGTGTGGTGCAGAGGGAGCTGATCTCCAGGTGCGCTCTGCCATTCGCATGGCTCGTCTATCCTCATTGAGACTCCCGTCGTACCATGGATTGGTGATTTTAGCGGGGATTCTTTTTAGCTGCATGGGTGCAGCCTCATTAATTATCGAGGTCATGGCGTTGAGATAGTGGTCAGTCAAGGATTGGACGTCCGTAACGCCAGTAGGAGGAAGTAGGAGGTTGCAGCTGTCAAGTCTAATGATGTGGTAGTTGGGGGGAACCAGAATGTCCATTTTAGGTGTAGAGGACTCTTTTAGCCAGGTTTCAGTCATGATGATTAGGTCAAGGTCCAATGTCAAGATGAGATCAGCGATGGCGGAGGAGTGTCTAGAGGCCGATCTGCAGTTGAGGAGAGTGCATTAGAGGGTTCTAGAGAGAGGGGGACTTTTCTAAGGGTATTAGGGATTGAGATTCTGTTGTTTAGTGTGGGGGGTCTGTGGGGGTTTGAGTGTATCGTGGGAAGGAAGAGGTGTATGGTGGATGTGTGGATTAGGGGAGCTGGGTCGTAGGAGCGGAGGAGGGTGAGTATGTCTAGGTCCGAGAGAGGGTTGCATGGGCGACGGGGGCGAGTGTTGCGATTGTAGACAGGGATCTTGGTCCAGTGTGGGGGGTGTAGAGTGGGAGAGTGCGAGAGAGGGTTGCATGGGCGACGGGGGTGATTGTTGCGATTGTAGACAGGGTTCTTGGTCCAGTGTGGGGGGTGTAGAGTGGGAGCGTCATCCGGAAGGGTGGGGAACATGCTGGGAGGGGGGGTTGTGGTGAGTGAGGAGTGTCTGGGGTGTGTGCAGAGTAGTTCTTTGATGGTGTGAATGTCTTCTTTGAGCTGGAGGAGGGTGGCCATAATCTTGTCCAGGGTGGGATGGGAGTTGGTGATGGGGATGGTGGGTGTGGATGAAGTAGAGCGGAGGTTGGTAGTGTGGGTGAGGGCATTGGTGGTAGGCGGAGAGGGCCGGGTGGAGGTTGAGTTTATTTTAGTGGTGAAGGGGGAGCAGGTAAGGTAATGGGGGCTGAGAGTGGGGGGGAGATGGGATTGGAGATGTTCCTGTTGTGGGGAGGGGGAGTTAAATTGATAGATGTGGTGTCCTCTGCGTGATTAGTTAGAAGGTGGTATTGGGGACTGAGAATGGGGGGGGATAAAGGGTGTGATTTGTTGTTGTGCGTGTCGTTCTGGTGTTGAACTAGGGGACTGAGAGTGGGGGGGGGATAAAGACTGGGATTTGTCGTTTTGCGTGTCGTTCTGGTGTTGAACTAGGTTAGACGGGTTGTGGGAGGGGGCTGTGTTGCAGGGGGTAAAAGGAGTGAAAGGAATGGGAGTGGTATGAGTGGGGGTCTGAGGGTTGGTAGGGGGGTGGGGGGTCGGCTGGTATATGAGGGGGAGAGATCTGTGTCTGTGATTGCGTGGTGTGGGGTGGTTACAGCAGGTGGGTGATTGACTGGGGTGCCGGGGGTAGAGGTGAGGTGCGTGTCGTTCTTGTGCTGAGCTAGGTTAATAGGGTTGTGGGTGGGGGCTGTGAAGACGGGGATGATAGTACTGGAGGTGATATGAGTGGATGTCCGAGGATTGGAGAGGTGTGATAGTACTCGAGGTGATATGAGTGGATGTCCGATTTTAAGATTACAAGATTTTAAGATTACATTTGATCATATTGAAGAGGTAAAACAGATTGGACATTGTGCTGTTTGTTTTTTGCTTGTTAAAGACTTGTATGTTTGTAGAAAACAGTTTCCTCTTTCTTTGGCATATGTGGTGACCATTCATAAATTTCACGGTTAGGTGTAGACAGTGGAAGTAAACATTGGAAGTTCAGTGTTTAAAGACGGTTTAAAGAGGGTATGGCATATGTTGCATTGTTCCGAGTCAGAGCATTATCTGGAATGTATTTGATTGATTTTGATGAAGAGAAAGATTAGTGCAGATGCAAATTGTGTAAGAGAGTATAATCAGTTAAGACGACTGTATGCTCCCATGAAAAACATGTAGTATGTCGAAAAAGAACATATGCGAAACTCTGTAGTGAGGTTGGAAAGAAAATAAAAATCAAGAAAATGTTGAGGTTCCAAACAAAAAGAAAAAGGACACTGTTGAAGATATTGTAGGATATCAGTTAGAAAATAGTTCAGGTATCAACTGCTATGCTAATATAGTTGTGAACCTCATATTTTGTTCTAGAAAATCTTCAACAACAAATTATGGACAATTGAGAAAAAAGGATTTGTTCTTTGTTATATTCTGTTTATGAAAACTTGACAACCGATAAAACTAAAATCCAAAGTCCTTCTGGCATTCGGCATCTTCTGGATGGATGTTCTGGTTCATCACAATTTACGCTTAATGTACAGCAAGGTGCTCAAGAAGTTCTTATGTTTATGTTTGCAGCATTGGAAGATGAAGGAATACAAATTGGAAATCTGTTTGAACTACGTTACAGATGGGAACATAAATGTGAAGATTGTTCATTTTCTTCCGCCACTGAAATTGACACTAAACGATTAATATGTTTGACAATACCAGATTGCAAAACAGTGTCTTTTACCAAATTAGTAAAATCAGCTAATCAAAATATGGAATTTAGTCACAGCAAATCTGAAATGTTATCAACATTATTTATAGAAAGCTTTTGACAATATATAATTTTAATGACACAACGTTGTAAAGCAGTTGGAATGAAATTGGAAACCAAAATTAAAAATGTTGTGGCAAGTCAACTGTCAATATCAGGAAGAACTTTCAAAGCAGTAGCAATTATTTTCTACGATGGATCTTCTACAACATCTGGACACTATACTGTGCATTTAAAGTGCAATAAAGGATGACACATTGTAATGATGTCTATTTAGAATTCAAATGTTGGTTGCCTTCTGAATTAACAAATTCATATCCTATAATTTTAATGCCAAATTTCTGAAAACATCATGTAGCCTATTGGGAAGATTTCAACATGAATTAATGAGTTTAGTTTGGATATTTTTCAATACTAACGATGTCAGAAACATCATTCGGCCTATTGGGAATATGTCAATATAAATTAAGAAGTTTATTTTGGATATTTTCAATGGAAAATATTTCGGAAACATCATTCGGCCGATAGGGAAGATGTCAAGATTATTGTTTCAATCATCATTCCTCTTCTTTGATAATGTTTTCAGAAAATTGTTTTTGAAAAGAGCAGTTCATATATTTGATCTTTGTATTATATGCAATGTTATTGACGGTGTCTCTTTTTGAAAATGTAAACAGATAGTTAGGATTGTTGTAAATATTTTTAACACAGATTTTTTTATTTAACAATCTTATTGATTGTATGTTTGTGCCCGCTGTTACATGATGATCAACATTGAAATCACTGTGTATGGTGAAATTCAACAGCAAAAACAGCAAACTGAGTATGTCATGTAAGTGTAAAATTATGTTGGGTTTTTAAAACTATAATATTATATGTAATAACAGTATTTTTTTCTCTTTTACAGAAACTAACTCTAAAGTTTGAAAATATTTAGAATTTAGATTACAATAACACAACTGAAACCATTGTTTCAATGACTTTCATATCTAATTTGAAAAAGGTAAGATTAAGTCACCCAAGCACTACTACAATCACCTGTGCACTACCCATGCAAAATTCTAATCACCTAGACAATACTCATTCACACCTTCAATTACCCAGGTAGTACCCATGTACTGCTCCAATCACCCTGGCACTACCCATGCACTGCTACAATCACCTGTGCACTACCCATAAAAACTTCTAATCACCTAGACACTACTCATCCACTCCTTCAGTTATCCAGGAAACACCCATGCACAGCTCCAATCACCCTGTCACTACCCATGCAATCCTCTAATCACCCAGCCAGCACCATGTCCTTATCCAATCACTCTGCCAATACCCAAGCACTTATAAATTCACCATGCATTATTCTTGCAGTACTCCAATCATCCAGTCAGTACCCATGTACTCATGCAATCAGCCAGGCAGCAACCATGCACTGCTACAATCATCTGTGAACTACCCATACAAGCCTCTAACCGCCTAGACACTGCTCATTCATACATTCAATTACTTAGTTAGTACCCATGTACTCCAGCAATCCCACTATCACTCCCCATGCACTTTTCCAATCACCCAGCCAGTATTATGTACTTACCCAATCACTCCACCAATATCCAAGCACTTATGTAATCATCATGCTGTATGCCTGCACTCCTCCAATCATCCAGACACTGAGCATGCACTCTTGCAATCACCCTAGCACTAACCCATACTCTCTTGCAAAAATCCAAGCAGTACTGATGCACTGCTCCAATCACTTATATAGTACCCATGCACTCTTCCAATCAGTCAGACATTACCATTGCAGTTATACAATTAGTCAGCCATTACACATGCATTCTTTCAATTACTCATTCATTACCCTTGCACTAATGCAATCACTCAGGCATTAGATATGCAGCCATAAAATCACTCAAACATTATCTTTGTATTCATACAATCAACCAGACATTTGTTTTGCACTCTTACAATCACCCTGGCATTACCCATACACTGTTTCAATCATATATACACTAAGCATACACATCTCCATATATTTCACTTACTACAATTCATACAACACTTAATATTTTTTTCTATTTTAACACCTTTGGTGCTCGTGACAAGACCAGCTCGTCATGAGTCATGGTGGAGCTGTGCTCATGACGAGCTGGTCTCGTCATAACGGCTCCGCGCCGCCCACGTGCGATTAATTTCCCGCTTTTGCGGGCAAATTAATCAGTGGGTGGGGTCATGACGAGACCAGCTCGTCATGAGCAAAGCTCCACCGTGTCTCATGATGAGCTGGTCTCAACACAAGCACCACAGAGCTGTGCTCACCCCCCCCCCTCTGCCCCCAAAAACCATGGGGGAATTACCCCAGCAGTGAAGGCGTTAAACCAAATAGGTAGTTTTTAAAATATTTTTTTTGTATTTATAAAACTCTTTTATACATTTTTGGGTGCTTTTTTGTCATATTTTTTAAACAGAACCAACTAGGAAAACAATGAAAAAATTATGCAAGTAAAACTCATTGCATAAACAAAAAAAAATCTAACACTTGTGGTTCTCAATGGCATTGAGGCTTGCGTTAACTGACTGCTCCCCTACACACAATTGTTGTTCACACTTTAAGCAGCACTGCTTCACACGACACAAAAGTGGATGGACGTTGATGATAGAAGTTGTTCTTGCACCAAAAGAGGTACTGGGTCCACCACTTGTATTATCAGCAGCATCCTTTTTCTGCTGGCGTCGTAGTTGCTCTCTTACGAGCCGTCAAGAGTGTATGGTCTGCATATGCTTTAGCATCAACGACGTTCCACAGGAGTATTTTTTTCCAATCCACGTGATAATACAGTTTCGCAGACTGTGCAGGTAACCTTCTCGGCATTAACATTTTTCTCACCAGGAGGGAAGGTAAAAAATGCCCAGACAACACTTTCTAAACTTTTCTTCCTGGGCTCTTCAAGATTTTCATCATCCTCTGTTTGAAGCTGCTGTGGGGACAGTCCAGCTGCCATTTCTGCAAAGTCCAAACATTAAAGAGATGCAAAACAGAGCTCTAAAAAAACAGGTCTGTCTCCTTAGATGAGATGATCCAGAAATAATTTTAAAAACTGGGTGGGGTCCTTCAAGTTCTAGAATCAAAAAGCTGTAAACCAATGAAAGTCTTTATTTTGAAGTCACATGGGATTCGTGCACAATGCGCGAAACATAAGCGACCCCAGCACGATTTTCGAAAAATGAATTTAACAATAATATATCTTTATTCCACTTACAATTACATGATATATATACAATTATTTTAAATCATGTCTTTGTATAATATATATTATAATGGTATATACATACAGTTTTAAAAGTTAAAGATTTACGGTGAATTTGCACACCCAGCGCGACTTGCGGAGCCACGTACGTGACGTTACGCGGGGCCAGAACCACGTACCCGTCGCTGATGAAACGCATAGTTTACAAGACTTAACCAATAAGGCGGCAAGATACTTAGATCCGTGCACCCATTGTGATAGGACCACGATGGCTTCACGAATTCCTTTTAAATAAAATGTATATTTGTAATTTAAAAATGAGAAAACATAATAATACTTCCAAAAGATCTTAAAATCTAAAGAAATATTTTTTTTAATATTATACTTACAATATATTATTTAAAACACCTTTGAAATTCTCTGAGAAAACTATAGGTTTCAGGAATGTTATAGTTAGAAATGAGAATTTAAAAAAACATATAAATTCACTGAAAAAACAATAGGTTTTAGGGACGTTATAGTTAGTTGGAAATTTCACTCGTACAAAACCAGAGAAATTTGTCCGTTATAATTAGTTGAGCTAACTAAAACTCGTCCCCCAAAATGCACTGCTCATGACGTCACATATTACGTCATTTATGACATGGCCAGTGACATCACTGATGACATCACTGATGACATCTCAAATGACATTACTGATAACATCTCACATGACATCATCCAATGACTATGTATTTCTGTAAAGTTTAAATATGTTTATATATTACCTACTAGCAGTCGCCAGTAGGTAGTTATAGTTAGTACCTACGTTCCTACACTACCCAAACAGCACTGCGCTACCCTAATCCCTAAATCATGAGCCCCAGCACAACCTCCTACACCACCGAAACACCACTGCACTACCCTAAACCATGAAAGACAACCCCAGCACAACCTCATACAGTACCCAAACACCACTGTCTACCCTAAAATACTACCCCCACTGCGACCCCCTATACTACACAAACACCACTGCGCTACCATAAACCCTAAAACACTATACCCAACATGACCCCCTACACTACCCAAACACCACTGCACTATCCTTGACCCTAAAACACTACTGCCAGCACAATCCCCTACACTACCCAAATACCACTGCGCTACCCTAATCCCTAAAGTACTACCCCAGCACGACCCCCTCTACACTACCCAAACACTACTGCACTACCCTGGACCCTAAAACACTACCCCTAGCACAACCCCCTACATTACCCTGAAACACTACTCAAGCATTACCCCCCTACACTCCCCAAACATCACTGCACTACCCTGTTCGATCTGGCAATGGTATTCACCTTTGTCCAAATAGGGACCCTTACTTCTAAGTCAGGATAAGGGGATTACACTCCTTAATAACCCCTGCTCACCCCCTTGGTAGCTTGGCACGAGCAGACAGGCTTATCTCAGAGGAAGTGTGTTAAGCATTTATGAATATACACAGTAATTAAGTTTGGGCGTAAAATCCGTTCCGTTCGCGGAATTTGCGGATTTTTGGCAATTTCGCGATCCGCGAATCCCGTGAATTTGCCCAAAAATCCATAAATTTGCAAGCTTGCGAATTTTTTTGCTTGGTCGCGCTTGAAAAATACAATATCGCTCACGTGGCGTTGACTTACCGTGATTCTGAGTGCGCCGATTTGTTTTTCTCCCGGTTTGCGTGTGCTGCGCCATTTTGGATCTTGCTGCATGATCGCGCGAGAGTTTTTCAACCGCAATTACATCATCGTGGTCCGCCATCTTGCACAGCAAGAGTATGACAACACGAGTACGTCATAAGCACCCGCGATCACGCATCGCGGGAGTAAACAATGCCGAACACGTAGATGCGGCCCGCAGCTGCCTTCCGGCGGGAGATTTGAACAGCTCGCTTTCCCTAACTTGCAAAAATTGCGATTCTGCACAAGAAATCCACCGCAGGCAGCATAAACCTTCTGAAATCATGATTTTGATCAGAATAACTCCTCAGATTGTCATTTGGCTGCACTTTTTTGTGCAAGGAGTCCATTTTTGGGAGGGAGTGGGAGGAAGAAAGTGCCCCAGAGTCTCCAACTTCCTGTTCCTGTCCAGCAGGCTCCTCCCAGTGCTTTGTCCATGTCCTGGTCACTTTTGATTTGGATCTGGAGCTGGAAGGATTACTTTTTGTGTCTGCTGCTGGATTTTTGTATTTGAGGACTTTTTGGAGTTTGGAGTTTGGATCCCTTTTGGATTTGAGATTTTACAAGTAAGTTGGTGTTGTTAGTTTGGGGCATTGCATTTACTGCAACTAAAATTGTAAAGTGAGTTTTTTTAACTTAAATCTCATTTATGTCATGGAATTTTAGCTCACTGTTATGTGGATTTTTATTTTTATTTTTGGGTGCCTGTAAAGCCTTCCCAGCCAGTAGGCCCAGGGGTAGTGAGTGGTGCATGGACCAAGTCTTTCTGTGGGGTGTCTTGACTTTAAACATCATTGAGGGCATGGATGGCATTGGATTGTGATGATTCTTGTGTGTTTTTTTACTTTGTGGGGTGTTGTTGGGGCCTGGCCATGTGGGTGGGGGGCATTTTGAGGCCTGGTCTAGGCAGGACCTGGCCATGAGGCTGGGGGACAAGGGGGCATTTTGAAGCCAGGCAGTGTGATTTGAGCCACAGGCCTGCACCCAGCCTGCCCTGCTTTCACCCATTATGTCCAGGGGTAGTGAGTGGTGCATGGACCAGGGCAAAAATCTGTTACGCTCAGGAGTTTGCGAATGTTCGGCAATTTCGCGAGATTCTCGGATTGTGAATTTGCCACCGAAAAACAGTAAATTTCACGAGCGGAAATGATTTTTGGCCCATGCTTGCGGCAGGGCCATGCAGACCGCAAAGCCAGGCACCACTGAGTGAAGCAACCTGGTGTAGCATACCTAGGCTCTTTGACCAAGACAGACAAAGCATATCTAGGGTTTAGGGTTCAGTGCGGTTTACTAGGGTTTTTGGGTTTAATTAATAATTTGTTAGCGTTCCCGGAGTCTAGGGCTCAGGGCCCGATGCAGGCTCGTTCAGGATGATGTTGACAAGGTTTTAGGGGGGGTTGGCGTTTTTTCAGAATTGGCTGAATTGTGGCCTTTTTTGGTGTTTTGCGGGCGTGTGTGTTTGGGTGAA
This sequence comes from Lissotriton helveticus, assembly GCF_964261635.1. Lineage (NCBI taxonomy): Eukaryota > Metazoa > Chordata > Amphibia > Caudata > Salamandridae > Lissotriton > Lissotriton helveticus. The sequence continues at coordinate 214,729,146 of NC_136060.1, read as the reverse complement.
CTAGTCACCTTACAGTGGATTGATTTTGTTCTGCCTCGTTGAGATTCTTGGGAATCACTGGAACAAGTGTCCTGGTAAGTTTCAAGGGGATCAAAGTAGTGGAAGTGCTTAAAACAGCACTTTCTTTTCAAGGCGCGATTTGCGATTTCCCATGTTTTGGGGACAGCAGTATTGCATGTTTTTGGAGGGCTGCTTGGGGAGGTTCTAGATGTTTGGGGGTGGGTTCAGGGGTCTGGGAGCACTGCTGGGAAGGTCTAATTTTGATTGTAAGTGGTTTGAAGAAAATCCATGGTGGAAAAGGGGAGTTTGGGCCTAGTTGCAGACACCGTTTTGGCACAATTTAAACTGAGGCCTAGCAGTATTGCATGTTTTTGGGGGGCTGCTTGAGGGGGTTCTAGATGTTTGGGGTTGGTTGAGGGTCTGGGGGCACTGCTGGGAAGGTCTAATTTTGATTGCAAGTGGTTTGAAGAAAATCCATGGTGGAAAAGGGGGTTTGGGCCTAGCTGCAGAGCGCGTTTGTCACAATTTAAAGGTAGGCCTCGCTGAGGATAGCACTCCTGCGTGTTTTTGGGGAGCTGCTTGGGGGTGTTCTCCATTTCTGGTGGTGGGTCGAGGGGCCTGGGAGCACTGCGGGGAAGGTCTAATTTTGATTGCAAGTGGTTTGAAGAAAATCCATGGTGGAAAAGGGGGGTTTGGGCCTAGCTGCAGAGCGCGTTTTAGCACGATTTTCAAGTAGGCCTCAGCCAGGTCACAGTACCGCATGTTTTTGGGGGGCTACTTGGGGGTGTTCTAGATTTTTGGGGTGGGTTGAGGGGTCTGGGAGCACTACTGGGAAGGTCTGATTTTGTTCTAAAATCGTAGTTTACACTTCACACCTAGCTTGAGGGAAAAGATCCGCAAATTTCGCCCACACATATTTATCCTTGAAAAGGAGACACAGAGTACACACTTTCGAAATGATGCTTGTATGTATTGTAGTACTGTCGACTCTGTAACTGAAAGTGTTATTTTGCACTACACAGCGTACCTTATATTTTTTTCTCCGTGGTGTTTTAATATGACTTCCTGTTTTTCCATCAACAATTACAGGCCGGCTTTTACCCTGTGCAATGGGAAAAAGGATGAACACAGGCTTACCATTTGAGAGCCACAATTCAGCATCCGCCAGGCAGGCAGTGGACAAGGTGTCTTCTGGTCCCCAACATTGATCGACAGAGCGTCAGATGGAATGGAGGAGTACTGCGAAAAAGAGGAATGGCTGGATGCATGCAACTTCCCAAATTCAACAGGACAACTACAATAACATACAGTTACAGTATCCATCTTCATTTCCACTTGTCTTTTAAGTAATGTTATTGCTGTGAACTTATATGAGTGTGACTCTGTGCATTTGTTTGCTCTCTGCTTCAATGCATCCCTCCAGCCATTGTATACTTTTTTCTTTGCTTTTTTTTAAACTAATTTAATGTACTAAGTGGTTTTTCTCTCCGAGGGCAGATAGGCAAGTGAAATTGCATAATTACTGCAGCCCTGTACTGTCACATTGTTTCTTCATAGTTAGTACATTGTAGAATGTACTACTTACTTTTCAGTAACCTATTCATTTAGCAAATAACTTCATGCATGCAGTAGTGCATGCACTTCCTTTATGTCTCTTAAAAGATTTATGGATAGCTTTGTATCCAAAGATTTGTTTATCTTCATTTGTTGTTTGTTTGTCCATGCTGTGCTTTTTTTTTTCCTCTCTCCACAAAACTTTCCCCACAAACCCCATTCCCATCCAAGTTTCAAACCCTAATCCTCTTTCCCCGGGCTGTGTGGTTTTCATTGAGGTGTGAGTAAATTACAACAATAATTCCACACACTTGCTGGGGAGGATAAGGTGCAAGTAACCTCCTTAAATCAATTTTAAGGCAGCCAGATGAATCCTAGGATATTGTAATTCTGGTTAAAAAAACGAGTATTTTAAAATAAATTCTGAATTTCATGCCCAACATCGATTGGATCCATTGTCAACATCATCCTCCTACATGTCAAGAAGACTTGTTACGCTGCTGTGTCACTGTTCTTGTTGTAGCCATAATCATCCATGCAATTCTTTTTTCCCCATACTTATCTTCAGCATTGCTTAGGCTACTGTTCCTACTAATACTCCTCTCAGGCCACTCAATGTCTCATGTTTTTACTTTGTTTTTCATATGCTGCTACTGCTAGTGTGGTACCACTCCTACTAACATCACAACAACCGGGGTGGCGTAATTGCCATTTGCCATGCAGCCAGCGCTGTGCCTAGCTCTATTCTCAAACACGAATCACAGGTAAGAGAAGCATTTTGGGAAGGTAGAATAATGGGCTAGGACTTGGAGGAGACACTGACAGTAGTACTAGTAAAGTACTAGTAGTCCAATTGAATTCACTAACTGTGTTAGTGGCACTTTTGATTTTTTTTTGACATTTTAGATAATCCATGCTGGTAAGTTTGAGGAAACCAAACGTGCCATAACCCCCGCCCACCACCCCACAAAATAACATCAATGCGTACACTATGTTGAAGTATGTAAAATAAATAATTGTATTTACCCTAAAAAAATAAACTAGTCCCAACCCTCTCTAAACCATTTCAAATAGTCCTCTGAAAAGTCCCAAATGATCCCCAACTCCCGATTCCCCCCCCACCCCAACAGTCTTTAAAAAAGGGGCAAGGGACAGTCACGTCCTCCGGCGGTGTCCTGTAGACAGGTGGTCCCGTAGCTCTTTGCGGATGTCCCGCAGCTCTTTGCGGAGGTCCCGCATCTGGCGTTGTTGTTTCTCAGCCAAGCGCTCCAGGAAGTCCACTCTTTTTCTGAGGCAAACACACGTGTCATCCAGGCTCTGGGGGGTGGGGGGGGCAGCAGTTGTTTTTGCTGCTGTGCGGCGGCGGCTGGAGGATGTCAGGCCACGGTGCCGTTTGGCTGGAGGCTGCTGGCTGGTGGACTCGGGGGCACTGGAGGAGGACGCAGTAGTTGCTGCCTCCCCGTCCTGCTCCCGAGCCCACAGCCACCAATATTCAGCGCAAATGGCCTCCAGCTTACGGGCCCGGACAGCCATCTCCTTCCGGGTGATCTTTAGTTGCGGAGCATCTATATGAAGAAAGAAAGAAAAATACTGTAACCAATAGTCTTTAACATTAACTCAAAATAATACATCAGAAAGTTGTCTCACAGTCAGTAACTCTAGCAACTTGCAAGCACAGTATAACGTGTTGGCATGTATCTTTCTGCCATCTTTGTAGGCCTGTGGGAGTTTCAGGAATTCTACTAGCAGCACTATGGACTCACTACTACATAGTCAGAGAGTCAGATACTTCATCAGTCTTCTTCTTTTTTTCTCTTGTTTTGCAAAAGAAATTTCTTGTACATGAACTTGTGGTAGCCTAGCTGGCAGCATAATGCCAGCTCACTCAGCTTACACCCAAGAAAAACAGACACAAGCCATGATGACGCAGACTCACATTACTTTAAGCAGTACTTGCAGGTGGTGATAGGGAAGCTCTTACTTTTCTATAGGGGTGGCACTGGCCATACTCGGTTAAATCAAGGGCTACTGCTCAATGTAATTTATATTTCGCACTGCCCGACCGGGCCTTGACTACTACAAAAGGAAAATGAAGATTATTAATTTCTGATCCTATATTCTGCCGATCACATGATCTTTGCTTATATGATGGATGGCTTTAGGTGCTTTGTTTTGATAGATTGAGTGAACAACAGCGATAGTCCACCCATGACACAGCTGAAAAAAAATTATTAACATAGGCAGTGAGTGTGGTACCCATAATTGCCAGAGGAAGGGACTTGACTTGATATAATGTCAACTATACAATACATACACAATATATGCTGTGCTTGCAAAGTATTTAGATTTCCTCAGCTTTGCTACTCTGGCATGGACATGCTGTTCAAAGTAACATGGTTCATCCACTGAGCGTCTGCTCTACTACATACACCTCTGCTATCTATGAGAAAGAAGAAGATACCATCCAAGCTCACAAAGTAAACGTCTATCATTCTTCTTAATGTCTCAACTGTACCAAGTTTACTTTTTCTCAACAACCAACTAACACCATTTTCATTTTATTTGGTAAACCACCCTCGTGACTTGCATTTGAGTTTGACCAAAATGATATATTGCAATGCACACCACACATGCATTTTATCTGATTCACCCACCAAGGAAGGAACCCTGGGAAGAAAACGGGGGTCATGACGGAGAACCAGCCCAGCCGGTCAGGCAAAACCCGCAAGAAGGGAGGAGAGCGGAGGAACGAACCCAGCTCGCCCATCCGACCGGCAGACACAATGGCAACCAGGAAAATCACCTTAAAAGTGAGAAACCTCAGAGCCACCGAAGACAGGGGCTCAAAGGGGGGACCCTGAAGGGCCTGCAGAACGAGGGGAAGATCCCAAGGGGGGGATAGGCAGAGCGCCCGAGGGCGACGGAGAAAACAACTCCGGAGTAAACGAGCCACCAGGGAATCCAGCTCGTCGAAATCCGGACTGCGGAAGGCCCGCAAGGCCGCCCACTGAGCCCTCAGGGATGAAGGGGCCAAACCCAAGGAAAACCCCTCAGCAAGAAAATCCAAGACCCGCAAGGGATCCACGGAGGCGGGATCAGCACCCTGCAGACCGCACCAACGCGAGAAGGAAGACCAATGCCGGGCATAGGAGGACAAAGTGGAAGACCTGCGAGAGCCCTGCAGCAAATCCACCACCCCCGAAGAGCAACCACGGGAAAGCAACGTCACCCGCTCAAGAGCCAGGCCTGCAGATGGCGCCGGCGCAACACCGACCCCGGGAGCGGGGGGCCCCTCAAAGGAAAAGGAAGATCCGGGATCGGCCAGCAGGCCCGAACCGCCAGTTCGCAAATAAGAGGGCACCAGGGGCGGCGAACCCAGCCGGGAACCACCAGAAGCACCCTGGCCCTGTCCAATCGAATCTTGCAGAGGACCCGAGGGATCAGGGGGAAGGGGGGAAACGCGTACAGGAGACCGGAGGGCCAAGGGAATGACAGGGCATCCACACGCCATACCCCCGGAACCGGAAGGAGAGAGCAGAACCTGGGCAGGAGGGCCGACTCCCCGTCCGCGAACAGATCCACCAGAGGCAGACCGAAGCGAGACACCAGGCGGCGAAACACCACCGGAGACAGGGAGAGACAGGACAAAGACGGAAAGATCCGACTCAGACGATCCGCCTCCACATTGTCGGACCCCGGGAGATAGACAGCCCGAAGGGACAGGACCGACGACTCCGCCCAAGACAACAACTCCTGAGTCAGCAACCAAAGGGAGCGAACCATGCACCCCCCCTGGTGGTTGAGATAGCTCCTCACAACCTGGTTGTCTGTCCGGACCAAGACATGGTGACCCCGGAGAGAAGGAGCAAAATGAAGGCAGGCCAGGAGGACCGCCTTCAACTCCCGATAGTTCGAGGAGCAGCGTGACTGGAGGAGATCCCAACGACCCTGAACCGACCCTGAGCCCAAGGTCGCCCCCCAGCCGAGGAGACTGGCATCGGTCGTGACCACCCGGGAAGGGGAAATCAAGAAGGGAAGACCCTCGGAGAGGTGAGACTCCACTCTTTTCTTTCTCCTCCAACCATCCTTGCTTCAAGCAGCCATGCATGTAATTTCTTCCTATCAGCCACCTCTGCCTGCATTCAAAAACACGTATCGTTCTTTACAGTCATAAATGTTACGACTCGCTCGTCCTTCCTTTCGCCCTTCTTTCCCTTTTCGTTCTTCACATCCCTCAAGTTCATCTGATATGACTTGGCTTCATGATAAAAGTTTCCCAGCTTTGTTGAAGTCATAGAGGGGGCCATTGCTTACCCGAGAACTACCGCCGCTAATGCTATGGCTAAGTCAAGGTTGACTGTCTTCTCCGTGATTGGCAAAAATATAGTTCTAAATGAGTAACTGTTCTTAACAGTACAGTGTACTTGTACTAGTGTACTGTCTACTGTACAGTACATCATACACTCCTTTGCGGGCCTACTCAAAAATGTCAATAAGTAAGGAGTATAATAACTTACCACCGTCCGCCGCCGCTGAGCCTTCCCCCCAACTCCTCCTGGTGGCACTTGTTGTGGTGCCACCGCATCACCTGGAGTGGACCCCTCTGCACAGGTGTTAGGTGCAGCATCTGATGTTGTGACGTCTAGAAAAAATATGTCATATTTTCAGATGCCATACACCACCCCCTATGTCGTCTGAAAGAAAATGTTAATACATAACCAATTTTCAATTATTGGGAATGAAAAAAAGTCATGGTTTTGGGGAGGGTGATAACCTTTTATATGGTTAGGCATTAAATGCTACACTTTTTGGCACACCTGATGAATGCTTGCTTTTTAACGTGCACCATTTTTATAATTACAGACAGAAGATTCCATTGCCCTTCTGCCAACAGGACAATTCACCACCTACTCCTCATCACCAACAGTACTTTAAGTACTTTAAAGAAGGTGGGGGCTCCCGCACAGTTTTTCTAATAATTTGATGTGTTAAGTTATATTGATTCAAGGGAATGTTGTTTAAACTTTAACGTCATCTATCTCATCACCAGTTCTCGCTCGCAATACTGCGCTATTAAAAATGAAGAAATAGTTTTTTTATTTCTTATTTGAAAATAGAACTTTAAAACTAACAAACACTGTGTGGTTTTTGTTCACGAGTGAGTGAGCTGAAGGGTTTGAACTATGAACTACTGCACTGTGCAGGCATGTTTCCGTGACTCTGATAGGTCGGGACTCGGCGGTAGTCTTCTTCTGTTCTTCTGGGTCATAACGTAATCATTGGTCAGACACACTAGATAGTCGGTCAGGGGATTGGGGGTTTAACTTCTGTTCGGAGTCGAACTGCACCTATCATCAACAATGTCCTATTTCTCTTGTCCATACCTCTGTATGTGCAGAATAGTCCCTGAAACACTAGCGTTATGGTATGTGCTCCTATGAAATCAAAAAAATAACTACTGGCTTATTCTTGTTGGACACATTGACAATTTGTTGTTGGAAATTGTCAAAGCACTTACATTATGAAGACTGGAATAGACAGCAAGGGCAACCCAGAGGACTGCACTCAGTGCCTGGATCAGAGTTTTGTTTAACACCGTTTGCTGACTGGGCAAGCTTAGCTACCTACACAGACCGACTCATAATAATAGTAAATAATAGTAGTAGCACAGAGAGTGATGGTAGATGCGGGATACGAATGTAGAAACAGTCTACAAGAAGATCAAAGACTATTTTGTAAAAAATAGAATTAGGAAACAATTTTGAATGAATAGGACCTGTAAACATTAGGGAAGTATAAGTATTAATATTAACAACAGGACAACTTACTGGGGCCAGCAGAAGAGCCTGCAGAGGACCGTTCCTGCCCACCTTGTTCCGCCGGAGTTTCAGTCTTCTTGCCCCTGGGAGGTGCTGATGATCATGAAATAAACACAAACATGGATGATTATTTTTTTGAAATATTTGATTTCTTTGACCACAATCTAAAATTATCTTGAGGAAACAAATTACCAACAATTGCACTACATGTATTGATTGACCTATCTGATCTGGTCAACTAGGATAGATAGTACAGTATTGCTGGATTCCCAGACCGTCTACTTGGAAATTTATGTAAATCACTAACTAAACCAACAACAAAAAGGTTCTACTACGACTGCCAGCACTCAACAGCACGCGATGTGACAGACACAGTCTGTCATCATCATTGCAGACCTCTAAGAAAATGTCCTACTACTAAATAACATGTCATAATATACTCAACCTGTCAATCCACCACTATCTCTTCTTACTGGCAGCAGGAGTACAAAGGAAGGACTAGACTTGAGTATCTAGTCTCTCTTGCATTACGCAGTTCTGCTCTCAAATAAGCACAAAGTTGCAAACAAGTAAGCATGGTAGCAACGCCACTGAGCAGGCAAGCACCTGCAATCACAGAAGCTATTTAAACTCAATGTAATCAAATCAGCAGCATTCTTGCTCTTCAGGGAAAACAGATATTATCAATATAACACAGAGCAGAAGAAAACAAAGTAGTTATTAAATAGCTACTCACCAAGGCCAGGGCTCTCCACACCTAGCAGGCGGAGCAAGTCCTGCTCGCGGTCAAGGAGGTCCGACCACCGGTGCGTCGCTTGATGGTAGGTGCGCCGGACCCTCGACTCCCTCCGCATGGCCCAGCACACCTTAGCCCACAGCTGGCGACGCTCCCGGAGGCCATACCCTGATGTGAGCCTGCCCCCCGCTGCCACGGTCTTGGGGAGGTTGTGCTGCACATAAAAGATCAGTGCAGCCACCTCCACCGGGCTGAAAATCTCCCTGGCCGTTACATCCTCCCCTCTTAAGCGCCCGCAAGGGAGCCGGCTACGGGGTGCAGGACCCTTCCCCTTCAGATCTTTGCCGGCTCCCTTTGCCATGGTCTTGGACAGTAAAGTAAAATAAAAAAAGGAAAGAGTAGGGGAAAAAGTAAAGAAAAGAAAAAAGAGTTAAAAAAAGTAGTTTTAAAGTAACCAAAAGTAGAAAAAAACACAAAATATAGATGTAGAAAAAGAAAGGGATAGAAAATGAGTAAAAAAGATTTAAAAAAACTTCAAACAAAGAAAGGATGGCAAAGATTCAAGCTGGATACGAAAAGCATGCCCAGGACCATAGAAATGAATGGAAAACAAGATGGCCGCGACCATTGAGGACCGTGTGGGTAAGTTTGCGCGATATTTCCCCTGCGAACACGCAAAAACGGACGTGAACACGTAATTGAGACACGCACGTAGGAATTGCACAATGCAAAAAAAAAGCCCATTCGGGTACCAAGAATTCGCGCATTTCGCCCATACTTAACAGTAATACAGTGAAAAAACACAACACAGGTTTTGATAAAAATAAGTATTCCTTATATAGTCTTAAACACAAGACCACAAACGACAAAAAATCCACAATACTACACTTAAGATTACTTAAAAGGTTATTAAAGTCTCTTAGTTCAAGTTGTTGGTAAATAAGACAAAGATCTCAACAAAGTACCTGGATGCGTAACGCAAGTGAACAAAAGGCTCGCACAAGGGGAGATGCGTCGGTTCCGTGACCCGAGGAATGGTTGTGTCCTTCCTCAATGCTTGCGCAGAGTAGGGGACTCGTCGTGAGCCTTACCGGTGCGGAGGTGATGCGTAGATTCTTGGACTGCTGGTCCGTTGTGGTGTGCAAGATGGCGCTTTGATGCGATGCGATGTTCCGGTTGCGATACGAGAAGATGGCGCTCTTGATGCTGCAATGCGATGACGATACAATGACGCCCTGGCAGCCTTGCGACGACTCTGTACTTTGGAGCCGCGACAGGCCCTGCAACACGCTTCTCCGGCGATGCGATGGCGACTCTCCCAATGGCGTCACGCTTCTCCGGTGATGCGACAGCAGACAGCTTTGATGTACACACGCTTCCAGGGAGATGCGACAAAGGCTCGCTTCTCCGGCGATGCGACGATTTCAGCTGCGGCGGCATGACGCTTCTTCTTGATGCGTTCCAGCTCCCAGCGGCACGCAAGTGACTGGAGTCAGAATTCCCAGCAAGGAAATTAGGGAGGGAGCTGGAGGTGAGGTCTTTTGTCCCTGAGACTTCTGCAGGAGGCAAGCACAGTTCAAGCCCTTGGAGAATATTCTGTAGATGAAAGTCTAGTACAAAGTTCCTACTCCTTTCCTTTGGCAATGAAGCAACCACTGCAGGCCAACCCAGCAAACAGCACACTGGCAGAGGGGCAGTCCAAACTCCTGCAGCTTCCTTGGTTCTTCTCCTTGGCAGAAAGGTTTCTTGTTCCAGAAGTAATCTAATTTCTTGGGAGCAGGGTCCCAATATTTATACCCCAAAATCCTTTGTTCTCTGAAGGCAGAGAGGCTTCTGCCTAGTCCAAACCAGTTCCTGAGCACTTTGTTTACATGACTCTCTTGTTCCTTTCATTGTGAGGGGCAGAGACATCAGCCGCCCCACAGGAGGTGGAGCCAGCACAGGGGAGGGAAGATACAGCTCTGGGGCACTCTGTTGACATGTTTCCTCCTCTCCTTTCACAGTGCGGGCAGAGACATCAGACAAGCCACAGGGGGTGGAGCCTGCATTGTAAAGGGAAGGCCCAGCCCTATTCAGGTCCCAGGTGCACTTCTACCTCCCATCTGGATGTAAATCTCTCTATTCGCCACTGGGCTGTCTCAGGCTGTCTCCTGGAATTCCCCAGCCCTGTCACTCACAAACCCAGACAAGGAATACACAACCCAGCAGAGGCAGGCTCAAATGGTTAGGCAAGCAAATACCTGCTTTCTAAAAGTGGTCATTACAGAATATCAAAATAAACTTTACTAAAAGATGTATTTTATTATTCTGAGTTCAGGCATACGAAATTCGAATTTCTACCATGTTCCCTGAGTCAGTTAGGATTATAAGCATGTAAAAATCTAGCTGCTCATTCTGGTCTAAGAGAACAGGTAGCCTTCAGTAGTGAAAAACGAAAATGGCTGTAATTCGCTTTTAGAACATGCTACACACATCAGAGCATGTCCTACCTTGTACTTACAATGCACCCTGCCCTTGGGCCTACCATAAGGGGGTCTAATATGAAGCAAAGGGAAGTTTTAGGAACTGGCTAGTGGGTGCACTTGGCCAAGTTGACAAGGCAGTGCTAGACTGCACACAGGCTTTGCAATGGCAGGCATGAGACACACTTTACAAGCTGCTTCTGTGGGTGGCACAACCAGTGCTGCAAGCCCACCAGCAACATTTGATTTACAAGCCCTGGTCACACATGGTGCACTGTACTAGGGGCTGACAGATAAATCAAATAACCCAATCAATGAATCCAATCAGTATATCATTTGAACATATGGAGCATTTGCACTGTGGCACTGATTAGCAGTGGCACAGTGCCCAAAGCATAAATCCAGCAAAAACATATCAAAAACAGAGGAGGCAATCCGTCAAAATGGAAGGGAGACTCACACCAATGATGCCAGGTCTAACATAACCTAAACCCCAAAACACCACACTTAGTGTAACCTCCTACACTACCCAAGCACCATTGTGCTACTCTAAGCCCTAAAACACGACCCCCTAAACCACCCGAACACTATTGCGCTACCCTAAACCCTAAAACATGACCCCCAGCACGACCCCTACACTACCCAAACACCACTGCGCTAACTTAAATCCTAAAAGACAACCCCCAACATGACCCCCTACAGTACCTAAACATCACTGCGCTATCCTAAACCCCAAAACACTACCCCCAGCATGACCTCATGTACTACACAAACACCACTGCGCTACCCTAAACACTAAAACACTATGCCAGCATGACCCCGACACTATACAAACACCAGTGAGCTACCATAAACCCTAAAACACTACACCCAGCACAACATCCAACACTACCCAAACACCACTGTGCTACCCTTGACCCTAAAACACACACCCCAGCATGAACTCCTACACTACCCAAACTCTACTGCGCTACTCTAAACCCTAAAACACTACCCCGGCAAAACCCCTCCACTACCCAAGTACCACTGTGCTACCCTGGACCCTAAAATACCACCCCAGCACAATCCTCTACACAACCCAAACACCATTGTTGTACCCTAAACCCTAAAACACGACCCCGAGCACGACCCCCAGCATAACCCCCTACACTACCTAAAACTCTACTACGCTACCCTTAACCCTAGAATACGACCCCCAGCACGACCCCCTACACTATCCAAACTCCACTGCCCTACCCTAAACCCTAAAACACTATCCCTACCACAAACCCCTACAATACCCAAACACCAATGCACTACCGGAAATCCCAAATTTACCCCAGCACGACTACCTACACTACCCACACACCACTGCACTACACTAAACTCTAAAAAACTAGCTCCAGCAAGACCCCCTACACTACCCAAACACCACTTTGCTACTCTAACCCCTAAATCTACCCCAGCACGAACCCTACACTGCCTAAACAGCACTGCGCTACCCTAAACCCTAAATCTACACCCAGCACAACCCTCCCTCATTACCAAAAATCACTAGGCTACCCTAAAATACTACCCCATCACGACCCACAATGCTACCAAAAACCACTGCGCTACCCTAAACCCTAAAACATTACCCCAGCATAACGCCCTACACTTCACAAACATCACTGCGCTACCCTAAAACCCTCAAACACTACCCCCAGCATGACCACCTACACTACCCAAACACTACTGCGCTACCCTGAACCCTAAAACACTACCCCCAGCATGACCCCCTGCATTACTTAAACACCACTGCACTACCCTAAAACAATACCACCAGCACGCCCCCCTAAATTACACAAACACCACTGCACTATACCTAAACCCTAAAACTCTACTGCCTACACTACACAAACATTACTGCACTACACTAAACCCAAAATATACCCCGCACGACCCCCTACACCACAGAGAAACCATGGTGCTACCCTAAACACTAAAACACTACCCCAGCACAACCTCCTACACTACCCAAACACCAATACACTACCCAAAACCCTAAAACACTACCCCAGCATGACCGCCTACACTACCCAAAGAGCACTGCGCTACCCTAATCCCTCAAACACTACCCCTAGCAAGACCCCCTACATTACCCATACGCCACTGCACTACCCTAAAGCCTAAATCTACCCCAGCATGACCCCTTACACTAATTAAAGAGTACTGAGCTACCCTAAACCCTAAATCTACCCCAGCACGACCCCTACACTACCCAAACATCACTGCGTAACCCTAAGTCCTAAAACACTGCCCCAGCATGAACTCCTACACTATCCAAACAAAACTGCACTTACCTAAACCCTAAAACACTATCCCAGCATGATCCCCTACACAACCCAAACATCACTGCACTACCTTAAACACTAAATCTACCCCCAGCACGCCCTCCTACACTACCAAAACTCCACTGCACTACACTAAACCTTAAACACTACTACCAGCATGACGCCCTACACTACCCAAATACCACTGAACTACCCTAAACCTTCAAACTCGACCCCCAGCATGACTCCCTACACTACCCAAACACCATTGCACTACCCTAAACCCTAAAACACGACCCCTACACTACCCAAACACCACTGCACTACCCCAAACCCTAAATCTACCACCATCATGACCCCCTACACTACACAAACACCACTGCACTAACCTAAACCCTAAAACACAACCTACAGCACAACCCCTTCACTACACAAATACCAATTCACTACCCTAAACCCTAAAACATTACCCCCAGAATGACCCCCCTACACAAGACAAAAACTACTGCACTACCCTAAACCCTAAAACACTACCCTCAGCATGAGCCCCTACACTATCCAAACACCACTGCACTACCCTTGACCCTAAAACACTACTCCCAGCATGACCCCCTACACTCCCCAAACACCACTGCGCTACCCTAAACTCTAAAACACTACCCCAGCACAACCCCTCCTACACTACCCAAACACTACTGCGCTACCCTGGACCATAAAACACTACCCCAGCACAACCCCCTTGATGGACTTGCTCCTTTTTTTGGCAAGTTCACCCCTAGACTTGTTGCCTTTAGCCTCTGGCATAGTGGTAGTGGTTTTAGGCCTCTGCGCACTTTAGCACTGTGGCCCAGTGTAAAGTGCATGCCCACTCTGAGTGTGTGTGCTGAGAATGGCCTGCCCTCCCATAGGAATGCATGGGGGATATGTGTGTCCATGATAGTTCCTGACATGTGGGGAGTGCAGGGTCGAGTTTGGTATGAGCAAACTCGTGAGAATAAATGCTGCTCAATGGTGTGTGCAGATTTATTGTGTCTAGGGAGGAGTGCCACTTTTAGAAGTTGGCATTTCTGTGTTCTGTGAGATGTGAATTGCCTGTCTTGCTTCTGAGTGACAGGGGCTGGCTGGTGTGCTTGGCCCGAGGAGCCAGGTGAGTTCGCCCGGTGGTGAATAGGGAGATCTGCATGTAGATGGGAGGGAGGAGTTGCATCTGGGACCTCAATGGGGCTGTGCCATCCCTCCACAATGCTGGCTCCACCTCCTGTGGTGCGTGTGATGTCCTTGGCCTGTCGTGTGAACAAAGATAGGAGCTGAGCAAAACAAAGTGCTCCAGAACCAGTTGTATCTGGTTCTACCTTGCCTGCACCTTTGAGTCAGAGGATTTAGCTGTATTAATAAGGGACTGTGTCCCATGAAAATGTTCTTGTTTGCAACTTGAATCTACCAGGGGCATGCTGCTGCCGGGGCTCAAGGGAAGGCTTGCCTCCCTGGGCTTTGCCCTGCCCCTGGATGCCTGGAGGACTTCTTGCTGGGACCCTTCAGCCTTTGCTGGGATGACTAGAGGACTTTCCTGCTGGGAGCTGGTTGCTCCCTTTCTCTGCCCCAGAACTATTGCCTCCCCTAGCGCCTTGGGGGCACCCACTACAACCCACTACACAAACACGACTGCACTACACTAAACAGTAAATCTACCCCATCACGACTCCCTAAATTACAAAACACTGCTGCACTACGCTAAACCCTAAAATACTATGCCCAGCACAACCCCCTACACTACACAAACAATACTGCACTACCCTAAACCCTAAAACACGACCCCCTAAACTACACAAACACCACTGCTTTACTCTAAACCCTAAAACACTACAACCTATACTAAACAAACACCACTGCACTACCCTAAACCCTACAACACTACCCCCAGCACAACTCCGTACACTACCAAAACACCACTGCACTACCCTAAACCCTTAATCTACCCCAAGAAGGACCCCCTATACTACCCAAACCCCACTGCACAACCCTAAACAATAAAACACTGCCGCAGCACGACCCCTTACACGACCCAAACCCCACTGCACTACCCTAAACCCTAAAACACTACTGCCTACACTACACAAACATCACTGCACTAGCCTATACCCTAAATCTACGGCCAGCATGCCTCCCTACACTACACAAACACCACTGCACTACCCTAAACCCTAAAGCACAACCTCCAGCACAACCCCTTCACTACACAAACACAACTTCACTTACCATGCACTCACATTGCAGTACTCTAATCATCCAGCCAGTACCGATGTACTCATGCAATGATCCAGACACTAACACACATAGTGCTACAATAACATGCGCACCATCCATGCAGTCCCCTAACCACTTATACACTGCTTATTCACAGATTAGTTTTCCCAAGTAGCACCCATGCAGTCCAGCAATCACACTGTCACTCCCCATGCACTCCTCTAGTCACCCAGCTAGTGCCATGTACTAATCCAATCACGCCATTACTACCCAAGCATATATACATTCACCATACACTCTCATGGAGTACTCTAATCATCCAGTCACTACCCATGTACTCATGCAATGACCCAGACACTAACAAATGCAGTGCTACAATAACATGTGCACTATCGATGCAGACCTCTAACCACTTATACACTGCTCACTCACACTTTCATTTTCTCAGGTAGTACCCGTACAGTCTAGCAATCACACTGTCAGTCCCGATGTACTCCTCCTGTCACCCAGCTAGCACCATGTACTAATCCAATCACTCCATTAATGCCCAAGCACTTATAAATTCACCATACACTCTCCTTGCAGTACTCTAATCATCCATTCACTACCCATGTACTCATGCAATGACCCAGACACTAACATATGCAATGCTACAATAACATGTGCACTATCTATGTTATGTTATGTTAATGAAAATTTGTACAGCGCACTGTCACGATAAGTTTCCTGGTGCTAGGTATTGTATGGACATGCCGCGGTGAAGCAGGTTAACAAGATTGTGATAATAACGAGGCCTTTCTGAAACTCAGTAGATTGTTGCTGGTCTTGATCGCAAGGGGGAGAGAGTTCCAAAACCTGGGAGCCAAGTATGAAAACCTGCGGCCGACTTGCTTTTTCAGTCTAATAGAGGGAGTGGCAAGTAGGTGACGGTGGGCTGAACGAAGGTTGCGGGCCGGAAGGTGCTTCACAATGAAATTGTTCAGAAATTGGGGGCTATTACAGTGGAGTATTTTGAAGATTAGACAGCCTGTCTTGAATGCGGCTCTTAATGCAATGGGCAACCAGTGTAGTTTATGTAACAAAGGCCTAGCCGATTGCCATCTGGGGGTTTTGTGAATTAATTTTGCTGCCTGGTTCTGAACAATTTGAAGGCGGCGGAGCAGGGTCTGTGGTAATCCTAGATAAAGGGAGTTGGAAAAGTCAAGACGTGATAGCACCAGGGAGATCACAACTTGCACAAGGGCGGCGTGCGATAACAGGTGGGCGATCTTTCTAATTTTCCGCAGTTGGAACATACTGGCGGAGATCACTGCCCCCACCTGTCCTTTAAGAGAGAGGTCGGAATTCGATAGTCACCCCTAAACTCTTCACAGAGCATGACGGCGTGGGGGGGGGGGACTAATTCAGTTGGCCAGAAGTGAGGGCCCCAATGTGCCCAACTGTTTCCTGGCAAGACAAGTTCAGTTTTTCCGAGGTTTAGTTTCAGCTGGTTGTGATTCATCCACTGCTGGATGTGGAGTATCACTGCTTGGAATTCAGTTGCAGCATTTGGGGAGTCCAGGGAAAAGATGATCTAAAGATCATCGGCGTAGTTGAAAACCGTGATCTTCCAAGTTTTTAGTGAGTGAATCAACGGCCGGATGTACAAGTTAAATATCAGTGATGAGAGAGAAGAACCCTGTGGTACCCCGCATACTGTAGATAACTTAGTGGCAGTATAGGGGCCCAAGCGGACCGTTTGCGATCTACCTGACAGAAATGCCTTAATCTACTCATACGCAGGGCCCTGGATGCCCACTTGTCCGACACGGTGTAACAGAATATTATGGTCCACCGTGTTGAACGCGGCCAACAGGTCTAGGAGCACCAGAGCCCATGTTGGCGTTTTCCCTCAGAGTGTCTAGTACTGCCAGAATGACGGCCTCTTTGTAATGTGCCAGACTAAAGCCTGCTTGATTAGGCTCCAGGAAGCTAGTGCTTTCAATGAATTTAGAGAGACACCTAGTGACATGGGCTTCCAGAATCTTTGCCAGATAGGGCAGGAGGGAAATAGGGCGATAATTAGAAGGGTTAATAGGGTCTGCCCCCGGTTTCTTCAGTAAGGGAACCAGTATGGCATCCTGTAGGGAGCTAGGTACTATGCCCTTACTAAGAGATTCATTGAGGAAAGGGAGAATGCTTTGGGGTAGAGTTGAAAAGATGTCCCTAAGGACTGCAGGAGGGCAGCAGTCGTTTGGAGAGCCCGATTTTACACGAGTTGTGAGCTCTGATAAGGTATTCAAACAGATGTCAGGGAAATGGGTGAATGAAAGTGAATTGATGGGAGTGAGGTCAGTCGAGCCGATGAGAGTAGAGATGGGAATACTATTCTTGATAGCCACGATTTTTTCGACAAAGAAGGTGTTCAAGGAATTGCACATCTCTTGAGTAGGAGCCTGTGTAGGTAAGATCCTATCATCGCTAGTGAAGTCATTCATAATTTTGAAGATTTCCTTTGCTTTGTTATGGGCTAAGAGTATTCTTTCTGAAACATATGCAGCTTTGGCCGTAGAGTTCGAACTATTGTATTCTTTGCGGGCCGACAGAAAGAGCAGTCTATCTGCCATGGAGTAGCCTCGTCTCCAGTTCCTTTCCAATTGGCGGAGTTTGAGCTTTAGCGCCTTAAGGTCACTAGAAAACCATTTGTGGGCGTTGCCATGCCTGGCACGCGAGAATTTGGTGAGAGGGGCATACCTATCGCTGGCTGTCTGTAACCAATTAGTGATGTCTACCTCCATCGAATCGATGTTGGAGTTGGGATCAATAATAGGAAGTGTACTGGCTAAGGTGTCAATGAAACCTTGGGCGTCATATGCGCTCCATTTGCGAGACAGCTCTCCTGTCATTTTAGGGGGCTTGACCCTGCCCTTGACTGTCACAGTGACCTCAATCCGATGGTGATCCATGCAGTCCTATACACCGCTTATTGACAACTTCATTTTCCAAGGTATTACCCGTACAGTCCAGCAATAACACTGTCACTCCACGTGCACTCCTCCAGTCACCCAGCCAGTACTATACACTAATACAATAACTCTGCCCATATCCAAGCACTGATACATTCACCATACACTCTCCTTGAAGTACTCTAATCATTCAGTTACTACCCATGTACTCATACAATGTCCCAGACACTAACACATGCAGTGCTGGATTAACATTTTCACTATCCATTCAGTCCTCTAACCACTGGTTATTCACACCTTCATTTTCCCAGGTAGTACCCATACAGTCCAGCAATCACACTGTTTCTCCCCATACACACCTCCAGTCACCCAGCCAATACCATGTACTAATCCAATCACTCCATCAATACCCAAGCACTTATAAATTCACCATACGCTCTCCTTGCAGTAGTCTCATCATGCAATCACTACCCATATTTTCATTTAATGATCCAGGCAGTAACTCGTGCACTGCTACACAACTCCATGCACTTTCCATGCAGACCTCTAACCACCTACACACTACTCATTCACTCCTCCAATTACCCAGGTAGTACCCATGTACTCCAGCAATCCCCCTCTCACTTCCCATGCACTCCTCCAATCACCCATGCACCACCATAGACTTATCCAAACACTCCGCCCATACCGAAGCACTTATAAATTCACCATGCACTCTCATTACAGTACTCTAATCATCCAGTCAGTAGCCATGTACTCATTGAATGACCCAGGCAGTAACCATCCACTACTACAATCACTTGTGCACTACACATGCACTCATCTAATCACTTACACACTACTAATGCACTCCTCCAATTACCCTGCTATTATCCATGAACTCATTCAATCATGTTGCCACTTCTGAAACATTCATAAAATAACCATGCACTAAACTTGCATTTCTCCGATCACCCACATAGTGCTCATACTCTGATGCACTCAACCAGGTAATTTTTCTTTTTTTAACCAGTAGATGTGGTGTCATAAGAACCGTTTATTTTTCTTGAACAATTTTTTTTTGTTGGCATTTTTTATCCTATAGTTAGAAATTAGCATTTAAAAAACCATAGAAATTCACTTAAAACAACATAGTTGTCAGGCACGTTATAGTTAGAAATTAGCATTTAAATGGAAATTCACTGAAAAAACCATAGGTTTCAGGAACGTTATAGTTAGTTGGGCATTTCACTCATACAAAACCATAGAAATTCCGGCGTTGTAGTTAGTTCAGCTAACCATAACTTGTGCCCCCGCAATGCACTGCTGATGACGTCACATATTACATCATTCATGACATGTTCAGTGACATCACTGATGACATCGCTGATGACATCTCAAATGACAAGAAATCTGCCTACTCATATGAAGCCTACCTCGACATTTCTACACAACTTGTGTAGGGACATTTCCCAACTCACTTACAGTTACATTGAATCAAACCCTAATATTGCACACACACTACACAGTGCACTCTTGCACAGCACATGGTACCAGCATATAACCTCCTTGGGTGCCCAGAAGTTGGCTAGGTCATGCTATGTCTGCTCACTGGTACTCACGCCCTACGTGCAGACAGGCTTTACTTATCCTAAGAAATAGATCACGAAAAACCATCCATTTGTACCTATGAAGGATGAGGAGCAAGATACAACCCAGTAGACTAGAACTCCATAAAGTAGTGGTAAACATCACCCGGTATAAAACCAACCCCACAGCACTATATGTCTTTTCTGAGCCTAGCAATATTTAAACTGAGCTAGACGGGATGAGGAGGTGAGGCACTCTAGTGGAAGACACTGTTTGGCCCCAAGATTTTCCAGGAGAAGAGGTTCTTGGCGATAGCAAGGACACTGCACCAGCGCACAAGCATGTCCTCTCCCTCTTCTGTCTGTGGCCCCAGGGTGACCCTTAGTGTATGTGGGGCAGTATTATTCATTAACAAATGGACTCCAGACATGGAGTTTCAGTGCAGGGCTATTCACCTCAATGATACAAGGAGAATGCATCTAGAAGAGAAGGGTTGAATGCCAACATAGATACCCATGTCAAAAAACCTGGAACACAGACACATGGCTAGAAGGGAAGGGGCAACCCCTAATTGTACGGAAACATACACTGTGTTCCTTGTGTTTCAGTGGCAAAGGATTGAGACCGCTTGGCATTAAGGAGAATTGTGAAGCAATACAGCACTTACCAGATATGCAATAGGGCACCACCATGTTGATGGATACCTACTCACAATGGGGGGAGTTTGCCTACATCAACCTCGCCTCATGATGGCGAGGTCTTTGTACCCTCATAGCTATACACACCCCAACCCTGGTCATCCCTGGAGAAGATCTGTCTGAGTTGTTCAAACATCTGTCACAGAAGAAAACAACTTTATTGAATCAGGCTTGAAAAAAAAAGAACTGCTGATTACTTTGGTTGGGCTCAGTCAAGGACATTCCGGAAGAATTCAGACTGTTTTCTGACACTCAAGTAACTGCGGGAGGGTCTATACAGTTCTTCACCTTGCAAACAAAGGCAAACATCTGCTGGTTTCAAATAACCGCTGTGAAATGCTGAAGATGATCAAGTATACTGGCCTCGGCCTGAACACTATCAAGGAGGAACCAAGAATCATCCGATTTATGGTGCTGCAACATCAGTATGTTTTGGACTTGACGGGGTGCGTGCCAAAATCAGTGCATCCTGCTGTACTTTCATCTACAGAGATGACCTAAACAATGGGACACTAACTTTTGCCATCCGCCAACTGCAAACGAATGAGGTGGGAGGTGCCCCTGAGCAGAGCTGGTTTATAGACTTATGGTCTTGGTTCCCCTAGTTGACTACTAGACTGTGCCTGTCATTGCTTCCAGTTGCGCTATTTTTGTGTGGTTTCCTACAAGTGAGGTATTCCTGCTTTAAAAATCTAGTTCTCAAGTTAGTTAGAATGGAAGTAAACAGAGAATTAGTAATCAACACAACAGAAACACAGCAAACCTCAAATAATGTGACTGTCGTGAAGTATAGGGTAAATGATATAGTTCAAAATTCAACTAAGGGGGAAATGGTAATATTGGAAAATATGATATCAATGCATGTCACGATATATGTATGTATAATAATGAACTCACATCACCGTTGTTGAACTTACCCAATATGATCTCCCCCTCCACCCTGAGTTTGAAGTACATAGTCAAGCAGGCCCTGCGACCTAGGACTGAAGCAATTTATTGACAGATCACAAGTGGCATGACAAGTAACCCTTAGACAAATGTGAAAACACAGATAGGCAGCAACATCACAATAGCCTTAGGAAACTGACCCCAATAAAATATGTTTGACCAGACGGGTGCCCGTTCCCAAAACACCATAAAGTCAGGAAAACTCAGCCAATCAGAACACAGCATGCATATTACACACAGGGATTACGGGCTCCCCAAGCCGGACATCTGGGCACGTACTCACTGGCCTCACATTGTGTCCACTCAAGGTCGACACCTACCTGTGCTTCTTATCAAATGACCAGATTTAGGGCCTAGTAACTAGGCTCAGATTTCTGTTTCCATAGGAATGTACAAATTACTTTATGATGCCTCATGTAATGTATGAAAAATGGCCATAATCAATGTGCTTTGAGACAGTCTTCAGACCCCGACTCTTTTGCCTTTTCTCCCGGTCGCTGCATTTAATTAAACCAACTGTCCCTGTTTTGCCAAACGCCACTTGTCTTTTATTTGTTAAAGGTAAATTAACATTCAAGCAACAGACCCATGTTGTCAACAACCCCGCTGCTGTGTCACTGCTTCCTGGAATTTGAGTCACTGAGAGTTTGGTAAAGCATC
Organism: Lissotriton helveticus; assembly: GCF_964261635.1. Taxonomy (NCBI): domain Eukaryota; kingdom Metazoa; phylum Chordata; class Amphibia; order Caudata; family Salamandridae; genus Lissotriton; species Lissotriton helveticus. Next base: position 214,707,220 of record NC_136060.1, on the reverse strand, counting down.
TTTGGCTCAACCTGCTCTGGTAATTGACAACTGCCAGCCACCACTACACCCAGTGCTGCCGAGCCCATTAAAAGAAATTCAGCTGTTGCACCCTGTACCAGGGACCCCAAGACCTCTACTCTCCCAGGGTACAATGCATCAACAACTCCAAGTGTGGTTTTACCAATTGCTGCATTTTGACAACCCACTCGGATCTCTTCAGCACCAAAGACAGCCACACAACCTCTGCACCCAGACTCCCTGGGCAAGGTAATGAAGTACTGACTGTCAAGTCTTGGTTTAGGGCCTTGCAGAGCCGTAATCAGAAGAGGGTTCATTGGAAATCACCCTGCAGCGATCATTTTGCTAAGTGTGTTTTCTCCTATTGACTTTAATGGTGAACATTTGACAGCTTTCATTACATTTATCATTAATATTTTGAAAGTAAATAACTCAGGTTATCTGCAACATATCAAGTTCATTTTGGTGCCTATACTTTTATACAAATAACATATGTTTTATAATTTGGTGTCATGGTTTCATTTTCAGTTGTGTCACTTACATATTGTCAATGTTGGTTCTGTGAAATGCTTAACATATGTTCCTCTGAAAGTGCCTGACTGCTCTGTGCCACTCTACCGCTGGAGAAGTGTGGCTCAATGGTTAGAGCAGGCAGACCTTGATGCAGAGCTCTGGCCAGGGACAAGGGTTCAATTCCTGCCTCGGCTGGTCTCCGGCTCATTAATTCCCCTGACTGGATATTCTCGCCTCAGTGCCTGTTCTGATCATGGGTCCCACGCTGCAACTCTGGGCAATAGCTTGCTTAGTCTCCACAATGGCCCCAAAAGCGCTGGGATGCCTGGCTGCACCTGGGGGGTGCCCAGGAGTGGACATTTCCCAGGAAAGCCAGGAAGGGTTCCTAAGCGGTATACGGACAGCGCCGGGACACCTCCGGTGGAGGTAGCTGTGCGCTTTACAAATTCCGACATTTACATTTTTACCAGGACCTTGCTAAGGCTGCTAAGTGTGAACCTGAGGTGTGTTGTATTAATATTGCATGATATGGGCTTCCACTTGTATCATATAATACTTCCAATTTGCAAAATTGACTGATGCACATTGTGAGTGTAGATGTCCACATGGCAGGGTTCTGATCAGATGGCTTTGCAGGTCTAAACTGGATGTCAGGCTTCATATTTCAGTGCAATATGTATATTTGGGAGCACACTGTGCACATGTCATTGCTGTTAAACCTTCGGCACTCCAGCAGGCCTCAATGCATGGATACAGTCTTGTTGGCGGGGTGTGGCCAGCTGGACAAATGCATGAGTCTGCACATAGATTGGCAATGAAATGGCAAACTCATGTCCCATATATCCCTATGTTTTATTTCTGGGAAGCATTCATACAATGCAAGGTATTAAGTAATGTTGCTTCACTGTGTAAATGTTCACATGGAGGAATACACTGTGTTAGAAGCATACAGCCCATTCCAGTGCTCACCTACGGATGGGGTAAGTTAGACTGGCTAGCACCAATGCAGTCACCCCTGCATAATTTCTGACAACCGCATAAGCATGACAACTTTGTTTACCTTAGAATCGGAACAGTCTCAGAATCGTGGAAACAATAGATAACAGTTTCAATCAATCAATCAATCAATCATAGCATTTATTAAGCGCAATACTTACCCGTGAGGGTCTCAAGGCACTGGGGGGTTGGGAATGCAGCTACTGCTCGAACAGTCAGGTCTTGAAGAGTCTTCTGAAGGTCAGCAGGTCTTGCTCGTCGGAAGCGTGGGACTGTGGTGAGGGTGAGGTCGGCAGGGCGAAGCTGGTGGGTGGGGGTGTAGAAGCTGAGTTGTGTGTTGAGGTACACTAATGTTGTGGAGTGCCTTTTGTGCATCGATGAGAAGCTTTAAGGTTATCCTCTTGTTGACGGGGAGCCAGTGCAGGTCTCTCAGGTGGGTTGTGATGTAGCTACGGTGAGGGATGTTGAGGATCAGGTGTGCAGAGGCGTTCTGGATGTGTTAAAGCTGTTTCAGGAGTTTGGCCGAGGCTCCTGCGTAGAGGGTGTTCCCGTGGTCTAAACTGCTGCTGACGAGGGCCTGGGTGACCATTCTTCTCGTTTTGGTGTGGATCCACTTGTAGATCTTGTGAAACATGCAGAAGGTGTTGAAGCAGGAGGAAGAGACGACCTTGACCTGCTTCGTCATGGAGAGGGTGGAGTTGAGAATGACCCCTAGGTTGCGTGCGTGGTCGGTGGGTGTTGGAGCTGTTCCCAGTGCGGTAGCCCACCAGGAGTTGTCCCAGGCTGAGGAGGAGCTCCGTCTTGTCTGAGTTCAGCTGCAGCGGGCTGTTCCTCATCCATTCAGCGACGGCCTTCTTTCCTTCATGGAGGTTGGTTTTGGCGGTGTGGGGGTCCTTGGTGAAGGAGAGGATCAGCTGGGTGTCATCGGCATAAGAGATGATGTTGAGGTTGTGCAGTCAAGCGACATGGGCGAGCAGTGCCATGTAGATGTTAAACAGCATTGGGCTGAGGGATGAGCCCTGGGGTATGACGCAGATGATCTTGGTGGCTTCGGAGCAGAAGGGGGGGGGTACGCAGAAGCTCTGTGTTCAGTCAGAGAGGAAGGAGGTGGTCCAGTCCAGGGCCTTCTCTTGGATCCCGGCATCGTGGAGGAGACTGTGTCGAAGTCGGCTGACAGGTCTAGGAGGATGAGGGCCATTGTTTCGCCGTTGTCTAGCAGGGTCCTGATGTCATCGGTGGGGGCGATGAAGGCGGTTTCAGTGCTGTGGTTGCTGCGGAACCCTGACTGGGATGGTCCCAGGATGCTGTTTTCCTTGAGGTAGCGGGTCAGTTGTTTGTTGCCAGCCTTCTCGATGACCTTCGCTGGGAACGGGAGCAGGGAGATGGGCCGGAAGTTCTTGAGATTTTTGGGGTCCGCCTTGGGTTTCTTGACTAGGGCGTTGATCTCGGGGTGCTTCCAGCTCTCCGGGAAGGTAGCTGTCTCGAAGGAGATGTTGATGGCCTTCCGGAGATGGGGTGCAATGGCAGTGCTGGCTTTGTTGAAGATGTGGTGCAGGCAAGTGTCTGACGAAGTTCACGATCTTGATGGTGTCGTTGTCGTTTATGTTGGTCCAGGAGAGCAGGCGGTTGGTGTGGATGGTGGTCATGGAGGTGTAGGTCTCGGTAGTTGTCAGGGCCGGCGTGGCGTTGAAGCTGTCATGAATGTCTGCGATCTTGCAATGGAAGAAGTAGGCCAGAGAGTTGCACAGGTCTGGCAAATGTGGGATGTCATTGGTGTTGGAGCTGGGGTTGCAGAGTTCTTTCCCGCAGTTGAAGAGCTCTTTGCTGGTGTGTGCGTTGTTGTCTAGGCGCTCTTAGAAGGAGGCCCTTTTGGATGATCTGATGAGGTGATGGTGTCTGCGGGTGGCGTCCTTGTGGGCTACGTAGATGTCCGGTGATCTTCATGGTGACAGTTTTTTTCCAGCTTTCGGCAGGTTTGCTTGGAGGCCTGGAGGTCTTCAGTGAACCAGCTGACTTTCTTGCTGGTGTGGCTGTTGGAGGGTTTCTTGAGTGGGGCAAGGGCGTTAGCGCAGTCGTCGATCCACTGTCTGAGGTCGCTGGCGGCGGTGAGCGGGTGGCCTCTGGACGAGGGTGGTGGTTAGCTGGTCTTAGGTGACTTTACTCCAGCTCCTATGACGAATTTTCATAGAAATACATACATAAATAACACAGGCTAAAATGTGAATACTCATCTGATGCTTCTAAATAGTACTACGCCAGTGTAGTATGAGGTAAGAAGGAGGTCTGTTTTCTAAAGTATAGCTAGCTATAGCTTAGTTTTTCTAGAGTTGCCAGGATTCCCTCTAGGTTCTAGTCTGCTCCATACCTTAGAATGAGAGAGGTTGGAATCTCTTTCCGGGTCTTGATCTCTAACACCCCGCAAGGGGAGTCAGAAACACTGGAGCTGGATTCTCTGTGAGGATGATGACAGCATTTGGTAAGTGCGTCAGGTGAGGACTTGACTTCCTTCTGAACTTGCCGTGGCGAGCCGCGTCATGCTAGTAGGCAGCCGAACCGTGGTATGCCATGGCAAGAGAAGGAATATTTATACCTCGAAGGTGTTTAGGAATGCCAGTATTGATGTGAGAGTCGGGCAGGAAAACGTCATGAATTAACCTCTAAGGAATAGATGTTCATGCATAATAATTGAGTTATTTGAGAAATTATTCATCCAAGCAAGGGGAAGTCCTAAAGGCTTAAGAGTCTGGTTTTCTAAGAACTCATTGTGATGTTGATGGACGGATGTAGGTGGCCATGCTTGTATTTGGTTAGCATGGATAATGCCTAAATATGGGTAGGATGTCTATGCCTAAATATGGACAATGCGATGTGTGCCGGATAAGGGTATTAATCAGTAAACCTATATACGGTATCTAAATAGACACACAACAGCACGATGTGTTGGGCTGAATGATCACTTTCAGTATTATATTTGATTGAAAATGTATTTGTTTGTGCAAAGTGTGGCAAGGTGAGGATGGTGTATTCTATGATAGATCAGGCCTTAATGCCTTGGTAGGTGCACGTCGGAGTTTGTTTTGCTCAGATCTTCCATTCAGTACCCACAGCCCTAGATGTTCTAGGTCTACTACCAGTTTCTAGCCAATTACATCATGGCGTCTGTGCACTAGATGATCTTGGAGTTGCACTGCCCATATTGTATTAGCTGTTATTATATTGTCATCCTCGTTCGGTACGTGTATCAGATTAAAATTAAAATCACCAGTTTCTATTATGCCCCAAGCTGGATGCTCAAACTTTATTTCTTCTATTGCCCTTATCAAATTATTGAATACAATGTTTTTAGTTTCACGCATCGGATGAGCATACAAAGAGGATAATGGTACTTGTCAAATTCCAAGTCCATTTTTATTGCTTGCATGTCTGTCGTGGTGGAGGGCATTTGGATGGAAGCAGTGTTTAATGCCATGGAGATGTAGGTGGCCAGACCACCCTTTGATCTACCATGTTGCTGAGTTCATAGGGCTTTTACAAAGTGAAAAATGTATCCTGCATTGTATCCTGTATTGGGGATGGCTATTATTTCATACTTCTTCCAGCGGTCTGGAAATAAATTATGCCACATTTCTTGTTTTGCACCTGCTATATTTCATGATAAAAGGCCTAGTGACGAGCACAGTTCTGCTGTTTGTTTTTAATTTTATGTCATGCATGTCTTACACTCTTTCTGGCTCCATCAGTTTCTTGGTGTGTTTTCTCTCGTGGCTTCGGCTTTAACCCAATCATGCCCTGCTTACCTTTAGCACTATGTAAAACAGAGTGAACTTTGATTGCGCCGGAATCATCTGGCTTCATCTTTTGTCGGTGAAGCAGTGGCTGGGGGTAACATTGGTTTTAGGAACCAATAGCCTAATACCCCATGCTTTGGACTGGGGTGTGGCTGTTAGTATCAGTAAGGTGATCTCTGCTGTCCTCCAGGTTCAGAGAGTTGTTTCATTCTGGTTATGTATTTCTTGATTGATAAACTCGATGACTAGTAGGTCCGGTGATTTAGTGCTGGTATGGTTCCCAATAGATTTAAAATGTTTCCTCTGTTCAGGTAGTCTTGTGGCCCCTGTAACATTTATTGGGGTGTTAGCAGGATCTGGTTTGACTGGAACCTTTGATACTCACTGTCTCTAATGTGAGAGGAATGAGGCGAGCGGGAAGTGGGAACTTCATGTTGGTGTGTCTGATCATTGTCCTTTGGGCTGGTGTTGCATAGATTGACATTTATCTGTATCCTCTGAAGTTTTCTTTGTTTGATTGGTGACACCTCTGTAACACGACCTCCTGATCTCCTCTGGATGAGGTGATGTTTTTATCTGAAGGTGAAGGAGCCATTGTCATTTTTTTTGTATTTCACTTGATCTTCCTTTCCTTGCTCACTTGTATGATGCAAGGGTTTTTGCTGCGCGGGATGTGGAATATTTGTGTTTTCTTTCTGTAGGTTTCTTTCGGTTTACCTTGCTCGCAGTCGACGTTCCGTGTCTTCCAAAGGTATTTTTGTTCTTTTTGCATAATCTCCATCTGGGGTCCTCCGGTAAGGCACTTCTCTTTGGTTTTGGTTAGGTTGTGTGTTCCCTTTGGATCTCCTACCAAAGTATCTGATAGATATGAAGTCATGAGAAGCTCATTGGAGTTTTTAGAGTCTTCCTTTAATTCTGTATGTTTTAGTGATATAATTGAATTTTGTTTTTTGTTTTTGAAGTCAAAGATCGGAAAAAGTCTGGTCACCTGTTGTGCTGTCCTGTTGATGGACTATTGGCTCTTTCTAAGATCCCTGGCTTGCTTCTGCTGCCTTTTAAATTGAGAAAGGAGAGGTACTTGGCTTGGGCTTGATTCATATCGACTGAGGGATTAGATGGTGGAACTGGAGAATCTCCAAGACCATACTTTGCTAAAACTTGCAATGGTTGCATTGTACTGGGCTCAATTAAGGCGACTGGGGGAGATATATTTTTTTCCTCTAGGGGGTAATGTGACGCACACTGCCATGTTATGTTACACTGGAATTCTTGTTAGGACACTTACCCTCTTGCAGACTTTAGGATTGTTGGAACTTCACTGAGTTTATCAATTATTGGTCCACATGAGCAGTTGATTGCTAGCATCAGAATTGATATGCTATTATTATATCAAATATATGCAGCTATGATATTCATAAGGTCTATCTGGATATCAAGTTTGTCTGACTGCATGTTGAAAATGCTAGTTGAAGTTTGCAAAGTATTTGTTAGAGTGAGATGTAGATTTGCCAGCCCATCCCTTCAGCTGGGATATATTTGTTGATTCCCTGGGGTTGCAGCTATATGTTAGACTTCTTTGCGCCAAGATTAATTTACTTTGATGTTCATCATGTCCTTGAATTTTATTTACTGGGAAGGTGGGATGTCGTTGGTGTTGGAGCAATGGTTGGAGAGTTCCTTCACGATGTTGAAGAGTTCTTTGCTGTTGAGTGCGTTGTTATCTAGGTGATCTTTGAATGATGCCCTCTTGCCGATCTCCCGCCATGGAAGGTGCATGTTGGAGGAGTCAATCTCACTTGGAGAGTGAATGCTCTGCGCTATCTGGCCGTCCGCCTATATCACTCTCTGTGGGACATATACAAAGTTAATCATGTATTTATTTTTTAAATGTTTCAAAAAAACCTTTATTGAGAAAAATTGCACAATACAGTTACAAGATTTCACAGCAGTAAAGGAGTAAGCACAATAATACAATACAGCACAGCAGAGGCACTCTTAACAATGTAACACCAGGGGCAAAGTCCAGGGACAATAACACGTAACGACCGATGAGGTAAAACTTATATCAGGAAGAGGCATCAAGATTGAGGCGGAGTGACAGAGGGTATAGAAGAGGGACAGGTGTAACGAGGGAGCAGCTCACGAACCTCCACTGGCGACGGCCATAGGCAAGGCACAGGTGGGGAGCATGGGAGAGGTCACAGGGCATGGAAGATCGCGAGTTGAGATATAGGATACAAGTGGACCCCAGATGTTGATTGGGTGTGATCTGGTTGGTTGAAGACCCCAGGACTCAGATAGGAGGGTTTGGCAGTGGGAGACATCCTCAATCCTAAGGGCGCAGGCCTGTGACCCCAGCACATGGAAACCCTACGCTGCACAAGGACCAGCAGCATGTCAGTCAATAGACTGGTGGCATCCGGGCAGAATTTGACGTAGCCTAGGAGGCACACCAGAGGGACAGGTTGGATCAGTGACAAAGTGATTTCAGAGATGGCTGTGCAGAGCTCACACCAGTATGCGGAGACCCGAGGCTGGGGGCATAGCCAGGTAAGGTGAGAAAAGTCAGCTACGGGCACGGAGCAGCGCAGGCACCTATCACTAGCAATAAGTCCCAGCTTATTGAGTTGGACAGGGGTCCGATATAACCAATGTATGTACTTGAAGTAAATAAGGGGCAAACAATAGTTTGGAGAGAGAAGTTTGATCTGATTACAACACTACAGCCAGTTGGCTTGAGAAAGTTTGGTTCCCAGGTGGGTGGCCCACGTGACATGCGCTCAGTGGAGATGGCGGACGCTGCCAGTGTATAAGCATAGATTTTAGTGACCAACTTTTTAGGAAAGGAAGATGCGTATATATGATCGAGAGTGGCCATCGAGGGAGGGCTGGGGGAATGTGGGGTGAAGCTGCCTGCAAATAGCCCTAAGTTGGTAATGTAACAGAGTGTCCATGGGGCCAGAATTGGCGGCAAGCAAGAGAAAAGTATCCCCAGGATAAAAGTCTGACACTGTGGAAAGTCTCAGACGCGCAGGGCATTTGATCATCCCCGAAGACTAAAGAGGAGGAAAAGCAGGGTGTAGAGCAATTGGCAGGTTGTTCGCAGAAAGCATATCCGAGCCAGAAAATTTACGGAGCCCATCCCCATCCCAGGCCCAGTGCAGGGTCTCAACCTTCTCAATTTCATTGCGAAGGAGTTTTGCTGGGGCAAATAGGGCGGTCATGAGTGGTCATGGGGCAGCGAGATAAGCTACTACTGCAACATGGGGTTGAAACGGGGTGGGGTGAAGCCAGAAATGGAGAAAACTGGCCTGAGTGCTGAGGGCGTAAAGCTTGAAATCTAGTGCGCCGAGCCGGCCACGTGACATCGGGAGATTGAGTGTGCTATAGGGGATCCGGGGCTGCCGACCGGCCCAAATTAGAGTGATTAGCAGAGAGAGAATTTTACGAAAGAAGTGAGAGGTGAGATGGGGATGTTAATAGGTATGAAAACTTCAGGAGCACCACCATTTTGGCAATGGCAATGCGCCCGGCCAGAGAAAGTGGCAACCGGTTCCAAAGAGGAATTTTGGACTCGAACCAGTCCACTGCAAGGCCAAAGTTAACTTTCCAGAGTTCATCAACGTCCATGCTCAGCCAAATGCCCAAATATCTAGTGGGCTCTGAGGCCCACAAAAAGGGATAATCGGGGATGAAGGGCGCAGTGGTGACTGTAAGGGGGAATAGTACAGACTTATTCCAGTTGACCTGAATGCCAGAGTGGCCACCAAAGCGTATCACCTAATGGACCAATGGCCTGAGGTTCTCTTGTGGATTATGGACATAAAGGTTAACGTCATCCTAATACATGGAGACCAACAGAGCATGAGCCGCAATAACCAATGCCCCTCCGGGGCGATTTGTCCAGTTTCAGTTGTAAAGTTAATCATTCCTTGGGCAGCCATGGGGGGAACTTACCCATTTCAAAAGATTTGTTATACATGTAGGCAAGATGAGGGATCAAAAGCGGGGCAAAAGCTTTATAGAAAGAGGCCAGCTGGCCATCCGTGCCAGGGGCCTTGTCACTGGGCATGCTATTGAGTGCCGCTAGAATCTCTTCTTTTGAGAAGGGCTCATCGAGAAATTCCCGATGGGGATTGCCGAGCCAAAGGAGCTGAAGTGTGTCGAAATGCTGGTCGAGTCTCTCACAGGATGGTACCGAACCGGCCGTGTATTGTGTAAAATGTAGTAAAGCGCATTTTGATTTCCTCAGGGGAAATGGTACGGGCAGGGCCGCCATCCCGAAAGGCAGTGATGTAGGATGCAGCCCGAGGCTGGCGGAGGAAGTTGGCGAGGGTTTTGCAAGGGCGGTCCTCCTCACCGAAGCGGCGCGCCGGAGCCTCCTTGCCGAGAAATGCAAGTTGTCTGCCGGCCTTGTCGGCGAATTCAGTGAGTTTCCCATGTATCTGGGCAAGCGTGTCAGGGTATGGAGCTCTGGTGTGGGAGGTGTTGAGTGCAGTAATATCCCCCTACAGTTTATGCAGAGTGCGGCGGATGGAGCGGAGAACCCCAGACTGGGAGATGCATTTCTCACGAATTACATTTATTTTTGAACCCTTCCCAGAGCTTAGACGGAGAATCCACCAAACCCTCGTTGAACTCGAAGTAATTAACAATGGCAGTTTGTATTTCGTCATGAAAGCCTGAATCACGCAGCGCGTTCGGGGGAAGCAGCCGGGAGAAGGCACGGGAGGGAGAGTGCGGCAAACGAAGGCATAGGCGAACAGGAGCATGATCCGAGAGAGTGTGCGCCATATGGTCAAAGGATGAAAGCTAGACCAAGGCATCCGGAGTAGTGATCCACAAATCGAGACGGGACCAGCAACTATTTGTCCCAGTGACACAAGTGCCCCCTCGCACGTCGGGGTGAGCATGTTGCCACACGTCGTACAGGGAGTTGTCCAAGAGAATAGAGCTAAGAAGTGAAGCTGCACGTGGGTGAGAGGCATGGGAGCCTGAGCGATCTAAGGCAGAGGAAAGAGTTACATTAAAATCCCCCCCCCCCAGAGGAGCGCAGCAGGGCCAAGAGATGAGCTGTGGTGCCAGACTTGCGTGAAGAAGTCCGGGTTGTCACACCCGAAGGGTGCCATGAAGAATCACAAAACGCCCGCCAGAGTCAATGATCACCTGTGAGGTTTGCCATGGAAGCCCTCTGCGCAGCAGATGGATACCCCCGTCAGTAATTAGAGTGGAAGGAAGAGTGGAATTCACCCCAGTGTCGGGAGCAGAGTCTGGAAAAGGTGGCCAGAAACAGATGGGTCTCTTGTAAAAAACAAATGTCCACCCCGCGTCGAATAAGATGGGCATGCGCCAGTCGCACTTTACTGTGGTCATTCAGCCCACGGACGTCCCAGGTCCAAAGTATAGTGTCAGTCATGGCCCATTATCATGGAACAGAGTGACAGAAGGAGGTAAAGAAGAATGCAGAGAGTGTGTGCAATTGCAGTCAGCGGTGTATTGGATAACTGGAAAGAGTAGCAGTGTGGTTACCATGGAATCACTTTGAGATAGTGCAAGCGAAAATACAACATGGACCTCATTAGGAGGCAACAAAGTGAACAATACAAACTCCTGGACCTGAGTGTGGACAGCAGGAGACAGGGAACAGGTCAGCAAAGGGCTCAGAGTATGAGCGGACGCAGAAAGAAACAGTGGTGTCACATTTACAGGTTAAAAATCCCAAGCCCTCAACACCCAACCACCCAAACCCACCCCAAAAATAAAGATACCCAGAATACCCCACATCCCCACTCCCACATCAACCCCCAATCAGGCTGAGTTACCCCCATACCCACCCCAGGGACCCAAAACTAGGAAGGGGAAGGACTGTGTCCAAGAAGGGAATTATCCCATGAGGGCATGGCAGTGCCCTGCATACACCCCTGCCAGGAAGATTGGGTGGCCAAGCCATAAGCAACAGCAGACAACTAGTGATAAACAGCAATCAGTATAGAACACCATGCCAACAATAAATGAATAGGAGTACAAGGGGAGCTTGGCCCTAGTGGACAAGTGGGGAGGCTGGGCCTAGTATATGCAATCAGAGAAAAAGGTGCCTCACCACAACTCAGTTACACCCATATTTGTGGGACATTGAAAACGCAAGCTGTCGTTTCCAACCAGGTACTTTTATTTATACCACTTCATTGGACAGTTATACTTCATTTGTCATCCAAAACATATTTATAAGCAGACAAGACCTATGTGTAACATAAGATCAAACCAAAGTGAGACTTTTAAATACACCACAGTGTCAAAACTGAATATGTGCAAAACTCAATATACTCATTAATTAAACAAATAATATATGGAAGACAGACAATAACATATAAACATACATTACAATCAATGGTATATACATTTAGGCATTTGATTAAAGCAAAAAGAAAAATAAATATGAAAAAAGGGAATTTAGAAAAGAAACGCGAAGTGAATTCGAGAATCTTATGTCACCAGTGGTAGCTGGTGTGTAAATTATCCTTTCCTAATTAGCCGACGCGTTTCGAATCCAGAGAGTTACTTTCCAGATTCTCATCAGGGCATCGTTATTCTGTCTGTAAGGTTGTCAAAGAGAAGAAAAGAAAAATTTGTATAAGCATCATGAAAAAGAGACAGTCTCCCTCGATTGTGACACTCAGCTAGGGAAACCTACCGCTTTTAGAAGTAGCTAATTCATTGGAAGTGTAGCAGTGCAGATTGAAGAAGGGGTCCAAGAATTGGAACTACCTAAAACCAAGGTGAGTTGGCATTAGACCGATTAAAATATTGTTGACTAGAAAGTGCAAGGTAATTTGTTCTTACATAGAGTGCCATAAGCTGCTCCACGTTTGAAAAAGATGTGCCGATGAGCCTGCATTCATCGTAGAAAATACCGCCATTACTTATCTGGGAATGATTGACGGTATGTGCATTTTCAAACAAATTACCTTGCACTTTCTAGTCAACAATATTTTAATCGGTCTAATGCCAACTCACCTTGGTTTTAGGTAGTTCCAATTCTTGGACCCCTTCTTCAATCTGCACTGCTACACTTCCAATGAATTAGCTTCTTCTAAAAGCGGTAGGTTTCCCTAGCTGAGTGTCACAATCGAGGGAGACTGTCTCTTTTTCATGATGCTTATACAAATTTTTCTTTTCTTCTCTTTGACAACCTTACAGACAGAATAACGATGCCCTGATGAGAATCTGGAAAGTAACTCTCTGGATTCGAAACGCGTCGGCTAATTAGGAAAGGATAATTTACACACCAGCTACCACTGGTGACATAAGATTCTCGAATTCACTTCGCGTTTCTTTTCTAAATTCCCTTTTTTCATATTTATTTTTCTTTTTGCTTTAATCAAATGCCTAAATGTATATACCATTGATTGTAATGTATGTTTATATGTTATTGTCTGTCTCCCATATATTATTTGTTTAATTAGTGAGTATATTGAGTTTTGCTCATATTCAGTTTTGACACTGTGGTGTATTTAAAAGTCTCACTTTGGTTTGATCTTATGTTACACATAGGTCTTGTCTGCTTATAAATATGTTTTGGATGACAAATGAAGTATAACTGTCCAATGAAGTGGTATAAATAAAAGTACCTGGTTGGAAACGACAGCTTGCGTTTTCAATGTCCCACAAATATGGGTGTAACTGAGTTGTGGTGAGGCACCTTTTTCTCTGATTGCAACAATAAATGAATAGCCCGTGATGGCCTAGGGAGCAGCAAACATTCAGTAGCCACCATTTAAGTTAAGAGCCAAAAAGGCAAAAGGTCCCAAGAGCTGATAGAAAAAAGCCGGTCAGTCCTTGTCACTAAGATTGTTGTCAGCACCAACCTAGGAAGAGGCGGGCGGAGATTGATGGGACCTGTCCAGTTTTTTAGTGAAAGCCAAAGCCTCTCTGGGATCCGGAAAAACAAGAGTCTTGGAGCTTTGCTTGATGCGCAGTTTGGCAGGATAGGCCAGGGACTAGGGGATCTTGTGCTTTTGTAGGATGTGCTTTGCCGGCAGGATTTCACGGCGAGCTGCCTGGACCGCAGTAGTATAGTCAGGATAGAACTAGGGTGAATTACCCTGATGACGGATCTCCCCTTTCTCGCTGGCAGTCCTAAAGGGTAGTGTTGCAGTCCCTGAAGTTAAACATTTTGGCTATGATTGGGCAGGCCAGGAAGTCAGGAAGCCAGGGCCAGGGCCAGGGCCAAGGGAGCGGTGGGCCCGCTCGACAATGAAGACCGGATAAAGGATATCGCCAAAGAGCTCACGCACCAACTGCTCCACATAGTCCTCCAGGCAGGGGATATTGACGGACTTGGGCACACCAGTGATATGGAGGCTGCTCCTGTGGGCGTGCGCCTCCAAATCTTCATTCTTGGTCCGGATGATATCTAGTATTTTGTCCATCTGCAACAGTTTCTGACGGTCCTGGGTGGCAGCATCCTCTGGGTCCAACACCCCAGTGACCACATGCAGAAGGCGGGCATTGTGGGAGTTGACTCAGGCCTTCACTGTGTCCAGGCGCGCAGACAACTGATCCAGCTGCGTCACAATGCCGGTGACGGTGGACTTGACGTCCAGCATGATGGCCTTTAAGTCGTCCTCACGTGTTGGAGCCATGTTGGGTGGAGCCGAACGGTCCCCTCCATCAGCACCCGTACCTTCCTGGCGCGTCTGAGTGGGCTGGTCAAAGGAGACTTTGGGCTTCTTGGGGTCAGTTCTTCCCATGTCTGTAGGAGCAGGCAGACTGGGGGTTGTAGGCTGCAGAGTGAGGAAGAAAAGCAGTGTGCCCACAGGTGGTGGGGCAGAGAAGGAGAAAGGAGAGGCACAAGACCAGCAGGCAGTTGAGACAATGGGCAGAGGCAGTTAAAAAGTGGGCCAGTTGAAAGTGTAGCATGGAGGTTTCCCGTAGCAAACCCAACACCAGCGGGCGGAGCAGTTAGTCAGCAGGCCCACCCGGCTGGGAAATGTGAGGCGAGATCCGGCAAGGAAATGGTGGGCCAGTCCGGTGAAGCACTGGGAAGAGGTCAGCAAGGCAGTCAGTTCACAGGACAAAGGGTGCAGAGCAATGTGCCGTCGCAGGCACCAGTCATCCACTACAGCAGGGCGCAGCTGGGGTCGATGTGCCAACTCCGCGCAGAGGACCGGTTGCGGGCCGGATCCTGGAGGAAGTAGCAAGAAGCATCCAAGCGAGGACTGACAAGCCCATGGGAGGGGCTGGCGGATTTGGTTGGTGACACTCAGAAGCCATCGCGAAGAGCAGCACTCCCATCTCTTCTGGGCTTTTGCCCAGCACACATTAGGCCCAGAAGAGTCCCCCTGGATGCCAGGTCCCGATGGTGACAATGCAGCGGAGGCAATGCGGTAAATCCAACATCAGGCCTCAGGAAGCCAGTAGGCTGTGGCGTAAAGGGTCGATGCGCAACTGGGAGGCGAGGGGGCGCACCACCCGCATCGCCCGGCCCAGTGGGGTAGAGGTCTGAGCCGCGAGCACAGGAGTGTGAAAAATGGTACCCATGAAAAAGCGGGCTGGGCCGGGCGGTACGACTTGTTCACCCCCAGTCCCACCACGCCGTGCCCCCACACCAACAGCACTCACTAGCGATCGTAGAAAGGATATCATGAGCAGGATACAAGACGCGGGTCCAAGGCCGACAGGGAGTCCGTAGACAGCACCGAAAGGGCTGGGTCGGCCATGCCAGTCATGGGGCCGAAGGTCTGGGGCATTCACAGTGGCAAGTCTTCTTCCAGCAGCACCACAGAGAGACAGGAGCGTGAATATTCTGCAGCCTAGGGTCTGGTGAGTGTTGATGGCATGGTTTAGAGAGACCAGACACACTTTGTCTGCAGGATTATAGTCGTATATTAGGCTTGGCCGGCAGAGCCCACTCAAAGTGCGGCCATCTTGCTAAGCCATGCCCCCGATACAAAGGTAATCATTGAAAAGCTCTAGCAGGCTTCCGCTTTTCGGTCGGGTTCTGGACAACCCTCCCCTTGACTACCTTTGGAAAAATAGCTCTGGCTAAAATGGTTCTTGTTCTGCTCAAATGTATCACTTTGACAATCTCCTGATAGTCCATCCTCGCTCATTTTTTCAGGAGCTAAACACACTCTTATTTAACTTAATCTGGGGCAACAGGCACAGGCGAGTAGCCCTGGCCAAAATGCAGATACAGGTGGGCAGAGGCAGACTGGGAGCCCCCTCATTTGAGGCATACTTCCTATTGGCCCAGCTTCAATGGCAATCACGCTGGATGGAGGGATGCCTACTAGTAGAGACCAACACAGACACTTGACCGATAACACTCCCAATGAACCGATGTATGCTAATTCTAGAATCCGGACCAATGCCAACCCGCCCATTGCAGGTGACCGTGGGCCAGCCTGTATGTAGCGGATCCATTGTGTAAGTCACGTACAACGCCATTAGTAGAACTTCCTTGAAAACACGAGCACTACATTAAACAAGCTCTCTGAGTCTGGACACACCACTCACTTACGGAAATAGGATCCATCCTCGCAAATGGCCATCTACTTTTCTTTGATGAAATAGTAGCCAATACAGGCCTACCCAGAGCCCAGTTCCTCCTATACAGTCAGCTGGTGGCATATTGCAGCGGAGCTTGGCATATGCACGATAATGAACCAGCAACACATTCAGTTCTCACACCATTCAGCAAATGGGCCAAGGACGATACATACTGACTTGGATATACAGGGCCATCCGGGACCTAATAGCTGTGTCATGTACACCCCTATGGACAAATGGGAGTGGAACTCCAAAGGCCATTACATGAAAAAAGAATCGGAACAAGCGCTAGAATACCCAAAGACAGTATCCTGTAATCCAAGATTTAAAAACATGCAAGTTTTCCTCTTGCAGAGTGCATACCTAACACCCGAACTCCTTCATAGATACTACCAGAACACACCATTCTCATGTCTAAGATGTCAACACCCCAGCGCAACCTTTTTTCACATGTTTTGCAACTGTACAGTGCTTCAATCCTATTGGAGCACAATACACACCACATTGTGAGTTGTAAATGTACTTACAGACCTTACTAAATGGGATGCCAGCTCACAGGGCACATTCAAACATTGCAAACATGATAAAGTTGAGCTGTGATTTGTGTCTAAAGCCCTTCTACTAGCTAAGCAGGGTATTGCCATTCACTGGAGAACCCCAACAGGTCCCCCATCGGCAGCCTGGGTAGAAGCAGTCTCTAAATAGGGGGGGCAGCAGAAAAGGAGGTCTGGATTATGAGGAGACCAAGGCATACGTAAGAACTGAATCTCCATGAGATGGATGACACTTCTACATACCTTCAAACATACTGTAGATGACACTAGGACCACGTGTCATCGCCACCCCCCGCAAACCACGCAGAATGCATTTGCTACCGAAGGATACCTCCTATCAGAATTCAACATACAAGCTGCGAATGCAGAGTATACACAAATGACTCCCCCCAAGCCTTGTTAAGCACCCACTTCTAGCGCCCTTTCTGCACAAGTGCAAGCGCGAACTCTCACCGCTGCTCATCGCGTCCCATCCTCCTGTTTCTCCACTCACACAGTGCATCCCAAGTTCAATTTAATTCCACCAGTTTGTTTACGGTTTCCACAATATGATAAATGGACTCTCGCAGCTGCCCAAGTTCAAGTTGAGGACAAAAACAATTACAAAATAATAAAATCATAGTCACACTACTCATTAGGGTTCACTGACAGAATATTTACCTCACAAATATAGATGTAAAAAATATTGAATTAAAAATTTAGAATGCAAAAATATTGACTCATTGTACCTAAACAGGTGAGTACAAATATATAGAGAAAAAAAATTGATGTAAAAAATATAGTACAAAATATCGATTTTTATATATATAAAATAAAATAACAAGTATTAAATATATTAAATAATGAAATTAATTTTAAAACTAAAGAAATTAGATTTAGTATACATTTTAACAAATATAAGATAAACTTCATAAAAAAGTTAAACATACATAATAATTAATATGTGTATATATAAACTTTAAAACAATTAATAAACTACTAATTTTAATTTGTTTTATAATTACATAAAAATGTACCAATAAATATATATATATTTATATATATGTGCATGTACACGGTCGCCATTAGGTAGTTATAGTTAGGACCTATAATCCATAGGAAAAGCGTTTATTGATTTGCCAATATCTTTGACGCCGTTTGATGATCTTGGTGAAATTTTCTAAACTAATGACCAGTTCAGGTCAGCTCCCGTCTTTAAAGTTTTGGGGTGATTTGTCAAGGGGGGGGCCTAGAAAAAAGGGGGGGTTTAAAACACATATTCTCCATGTTAATTTCCATAGGAAATTTTAGAACAGGCTACAGCCCGAACCGCTGAACAGAATTCACCAAATTTGGCAAAAAGGTAGCTCTTGGTTCAGAGAGCGACCTCTTTTTAAAATGGTGTAAATACGTTCAGTAGTTACTGAGAAATGAAAAAATATATATCTATATCTGAGCACCGAGGAGGGTTCGCAAACCCTCCCGAGCACAAGCTTCATTATGATTGGCTGCCAACACTCCAAACCAGGAAGTATTGGAAGCCATCTTTTGACCTGTAACCGAGTCACAAGAGAGGGTAAAAACAGATGAAAATCAAGAAAAGGTGGCAGGGTAGAAACACCCTGACCCCCTAGGTCGGCTCAGAGGGGTCCCACAAGGACCAAAAAAAGATTTTTTTAAATCAATTGGACAAATTCGCGCTGGATGTGCGAATCCGGCTGAGAAAATAAAAAAGAGTGTACTCCCATGCTTTGTTTTCCTAAAGCACCAGGGTGGGCCAGGTCCCGGGGTCAACTTTGAATTATATAGCAGGGTACCTGTGGGGCCCCCATAGCCTTGGGGACCACCACCGCGTTATGCATAATGTGTGGGGTGCATGCAGATCCCCTCAGCCCCGGGCATTGCCACCTCCTGGGGGCTTGTAAAATAATGCATGGGAGCTCCTGCCCCCCACACTGCCCCAGAGACTGCCACCTCCCTGGGGCTTAATTGAATATAAAAAGTGTGGGGGGCTTCTGCTCCACACACTGCCTCGGGACACTAATTTAAATGCGGGGCTCCGTAATGGATCACCAGTCCTAGGGACCAACACCTCCCCAGGGCATTGAAAATATAGGAAGGGAAGCTGCGCTGCCCCCCTTCTGGAGCCCTTGATGGTCTTTTAGGATCTTCACCCCCCAGGGTCGCTCCTGCAATGTCCCTGAGTGCCCACCCCTGGGACATTGCTGTTTGCTATGGAAGGGCGAGAGGCGTGCTCCTGCCCTGCCATAGCAAACACTGATTGAGACCAGGAACAAAGCAAAGCAGAATTGCTTTCGGGCAAGGGGACCTGCATGTTGGCAGTTCGACTTGGCACAAAAGCTATGCCAACTACCACAGGAGGTGGGGAGCTAGCTTGGACCATGGGGGCATTGGGGCTCCCTCCACGGTCTGCATTACTGAGGGCTGGGCACAGGGTATGGGGTCCCCGGTGCCAAAAGTGGCTTGGGAGATGAGACACAGCCCCCTTCCCCATAAATATATACCAAAAAAGGAGGCCATGCCCCTGGGGATGGGGTCCCCAGGCCAAAATTATTCCTGTATTTTTTTCTTTATTTTCTTAAAGGGTTAGGCCCTGGGGAAGGCGATCCACAGGGCCCCAAATATACTAAAAGAAGGAGGGCCCCACAGCCCCTTTCTAAAAATATAATTTTTTTTAAAAGCTGACATTTTGCCAGAGGCCCCGCCCCCTCCATCTGCCACTCTGCAAATGTGCCCCCTTGTGCGATCTAAGTTGGGGAATTAAGTCCCCTTGAATACTCAGGGTCCCCGGGGGCCAAGTAGCCCACCAGGTACCTCCAGTAAGCACCACACAGCTGGATTGCACAGGGGTGGTCCGAGGAAATGCTCCTTTTTACACCACTCTGCAAACACGCCTCTTGGCGTACTGCTGGTGGGACGATGAGGTCCTCTTGTGTCCTGAGGACCTCAGGAAACAAATGGACTTCATCCCCCAAGCAGCAGGGCACCAGGAGCCACGTTTGCAGAGTGGTGTAAAAAGGTGGGCGTGGCCTCGGACCACTCTCAACAAACCAGGTGTGTGGTGCTCACTGAAGGTACCTGGTGGGCTAGTTGGCCCCCAGAGATTCTCAGGAATGAAGGGGACTTAATATCCCAATTTAGAACATGCCAGGAGGTGCATTTACTAAGTGGTGGGGAAAGTCGGCGTGGCCTTTGTCAACCTCTTAGCAATCCCACTCTGTGGGGCTAACTGGAGGTAAGAGGAAGGATAGTTGGTCCCTAAAGGACCCCCAGCAGCAAAGAGGACCTCAATCCCCATCCAAGAGCACACCAGGGAGAGTGATTCCATAGTGGTGGGCATAAGGGGCTTTGCCTGCTATGAGAATTTAGCAATCCTGCTGTGTGGGACTTTCTGAGGTATTATGAGGGGTTGTTGGCCCCCAAGGATGTCCTTGGGGGCCAACTACCCTTCTTGTTACCTCCAGTAAGTCCCACATAGGAAGACATCTTCGGAGGCCATGCTCCCTTTCTCCACCACTCTGCAAAATGTCTCCTGGCAGACTACGGGATGGGTGATAAGGTCCAATTTACTCCTGAGGGACTTTGGGGGCCAAGAAGCACTCCTTGTACCTCCTGTAAGTCCTATTCAGCGGAATTCCTGAGCGCTGGGTGGAGGCCCAGCACCCTTTCTCCACTACTCTGCAAACAAGACTACTAGTTAAAGAAGTGTTTGCAATGTAATAGGTTTCAATTTTTTGAGAATTAGATTGGATGTACGTTGTGTGTAGTGGAATTATGTGGTATGTTGTGCAGTGAAATTATGTGGATAGAAAGTATGTGGTATTTAGTGTTGGGATTTATCTGGAGTGAGATTATGTGTTATGGAGAGTAATTATGTGGTATGGCAGTCTGTGTTGTGGAATGGTAACCTTAGGGTTAGTCTTCCTTATTTCCATAGAAACTCAACTATGAACTCAGTGAGACAAAAAAAGAAGGAATCACTGAGGAGCACTTGTGGACCCAGTCAGCGGTATGAGCAGGGCCACTGGAATAAAGTGACTGTTTGGCTGCACCGACTTTTGCGCAATTATACATTTTCTACATTAGCAACATAATCATCTGCTCCCTAATCCGCAGATTTGAATTAAAAAAAGACTTTATTTCTAGCTGAAACGGCTCAAATGTTACCAAAATTGCAGTGACAAGTTTTACAGAATGGTCACTTATTGCTAAATGTGGGTGTTAAATTGGTACTAATGGTGTGGAAGCCACTCTTGCTTCCTTCTGCACCTCTCTTGCCTCTTTCTGCATTTCTGTTGCTTCTTTCTGCAAATCTCTTCTACTTTCTGTACCTCTCTTCCCTCTTTCTGCCCATCTGTTGCCTTTTTCTGCACCTCCTTTGCTTCTTTCTGAATCTCTCTTGCCCCTTTCTGCACCCTTCGTCCCTCATTCTGTACCTCTCTTGCCTTTTTCTGGGCCCCTCTTACAATTTTCTGCATCCTTTCTGCCTCTTTCTGCACCTCTGGTCCTTCTTTCTGCACTTCTATTGTCTTTATCTGTACATGTCTTGCTTCTTTTTGCATCCCTCTTGCCTCTCTCTCAACCCCTTGTGCCTCTTTCTGCACCTCTCTTGCCTCTTTCTTCACCTTACTGGCTAATTTCTGAACCCCTTTTGTCTGTTTCTGCACCCCTCTTCCTTCCCTTTGTGGTGATGGGCCTCAGCAAGGCCTACCAGTGCTAGGGGTTCTCCCTTCTCTGCACAGAGTCCTCAGACCATAGATTAGAAGTTGGCACAGAAGCTGGAATAGAAAATACAAGATTTATTAAACCTCATGAGGTGGAACTACATTCACACAGCACCCTTCGGTAATGTATGAAGTAGCACACTCAATGGAAGGAGCTTGGTTCTTTTATACTCACACCGGGGCTCAAGTGAAGGCGGAACAAGTACAAAATGATGGTTTTAGGTACATATAAGGTCATGAAGTAAATGCACAGTCGACATGTGGGAGGACCTAACAGTGGCTGTTTTTGGCAAACACATCCTGACAGTTACATTCTAGTGGCAGCTGAAAAGACAGCTGCAAGCTCAACTGAGCATGTGCGAAGGTGGAAGATGCTAAATATATCTTGTAACAGAATGGTAGGACAGAGCACATGGCAAGCACATGGTAGCACATGGCAAACATAATGGCTGACAGAAATACAAAATGGATTCCACAAAACGGACAAGATAGCCTCTAAATACAGGATGGCTTCTGCTAATGCTAACCTAATCACTGCCAACAACACCTTGCCTCTTTCTACACCTCTCTTCTCTCTTTCTGCATTACTCTTGCCTCTTTCTGTCACTCTGTTCCTTCTTTCTTCACCTGTCTTGTCTCGTTCTGCACCCTTTGTGCCTCTTTCAGCACCTCTGTTGCTTCTTTCTCAGTTCTCTTCCTCTTTCCACACCCCTCCTGCCTCTTTCTGTACCCATATTGCCTCTTTGTGTATCTCTCTTATCCCTCTCTGCACCCATCTTGCCTCTTTTTCCACCTCTGTTGGTTCTTTCTGCACCTCTTATGCTTTGTTCTACAACTCACTTGCCTCTTTCTGGACTCCTCTTGTCTCTTTATGCACCTCTGTTGGTTTTTTCTTCACTGTTCTGGCTTTTTCGTGCACCTCTGTTCCACATTTCTGCATACCTCTTGCCTTTTTCTGTACCACTCTTCTCTCTCTCTGTACCTCTCTTGCCTCAGTCTGCCCACATGTTCCCTATTTCTATACCAATTTTCCTGTTGCTGCAACTCTCTTGCTTCTTTCCAATGTTTTCTTGCCTCCTTCTGCACCTCGCTTGCCTCTTTTTGCACCTCTCTTGGTTCTTTTGCACTGGTCTTGCTTCTTTTTTGCATCTCTTCTGCAAATACCTGTACCCCTCTTGCATCTTTCTGCACCCCTTTACCTGTTTCTGAACCTCTCTTGCCTCATTTTGCACCTCTGTCCCTTATTTCTGTACCTCTTTTGCCTGTTTCTGCAACTCGTTTGCCTCTTTCTGCACTTTGCTTGACTCTTTTTGCACCCCTTTTGCTTTATTCTGCGCTTTCCATGCTTCTTTCTGCACCTGCCTTGCTTCTTTCTGCATCCCTGTTGTCTCTTTATGTACTCGTATTCCCTCTTTCTGTACCTTTCTTGCCTGTTTCTGCATCTCACTCGCCTCTTTCTGCACTTTTCTTGCTTCTTTCTACACCTCTGTTACTTCTTCGAGCAATTCTCTTTCCACTTTCTGCACTTCTCTTGCCTCTTTTTGCCCCTCACTTCCTTCTTTCTGAACATCCCTTGTCTCTATCTGCACCCCTGTTGCATCAATCCCGCACTTTCCTTGCTTCCTTCTGGAAATGTCTTGCTTCGTTCTGCCCCCCTGTTGTTTCTTTATGTACTCATCTACCCTCTTTCTTCACTTTTCTTGCCTGTTTCTGCATCTCATTTGCCTCTTACTGTACTTTTCTTGCTTCATTCTATACCTCTGTTGCTTACAGCAATTATCTTCCCTCTTTCTGCACTTCTCGTGCCTGTTTCTACACCCCTGTTGTCAATTTATTTATCTATTTTGCCTGATTCTGCAACTATCTTGCCTTTATCTGCATTTCTCCCGCCTCCTTATGCACCCGTGTTGTTTCATTCTGCACTTTTCTTGTTTCTGTCTGCATCTGTTTTGCTTCTTTTGGCACACCTGTTTTCTCTTTCTGCACTCATATTCCCAGTTTCTGTACCTTTCTTGCCTGTTTCTGTATTTCTATTGCCTCTTTCTGTACTTGTCTTGCTTCTTTCTACACCTATGTTGCTTCCAGCAATTCACTTCCCTCTTGTTGCACTTCTCTTGACTGTTCCTACACACCTCTTGCCACTTTGTGCAACTCTCTTGCCTCTTTCTATACCCCTCTTCCCTCTTTTCTCCCTTCATGCCTTTTTCAGCACCTCTGTTGCTTCTTTCTGCACTTCTCTTCCTTTTTTCTGCAATCCTCAAGCCTCCTTCTGCACCTCTGATGCTTCTTTCTGCATATCTATTGGTTCTTCCTGTACTGCTCTTGCCTCTTTCTGCATCCCTCTTGCCTCTTTGAGCAGCTATTTTGCTTATTTCTGCACTTCTCTCTCTTTCTGCACCCCTTGCTTCTTTCTGCACCTCTGATGCTTCTTTTTGTATTTCTATTGCCTCCCTCTGTATCCCTTATGCTTCTTTCAGCACATGACTTGCCTCTTTCAACACATATGTTGCTATTTTCTGTAGATCTTCTGCCTTTCTGCACGTCACTTGCCTGTTTCAGCACCTCTGCTGCTCTTTTCTGCAGATCTTTTCTCTCTTCCTGCTCCCCTCTTTTCTCTTTCTGCACCTCTCTTGCCTCTTTCTACTCCTGTGTTTCCTCTTTCTGTAACTTTCTTGCCTACTTCTGCACCTCTCTTGCCTCTGTCTGTACCTTTATTGCCTGTTTCTGCACTTCTCTTGTTCTTTCTGCACCCTTTGTGCCTCTTTCAGGACCTCTGTTGCTTTTTCTGCACTTCTCTCCCTTCTTTCTGCACCCATCCTGCCTCTTTCTGTACCTCTCATACCTCTTTGTACACCTCTCCAACCCTTTTCTGCACATCTGTTGCCTCTTTCTGCACTTTTCTTGCATCTTTCTGCATCCCTTTTGCCGCTTTCTACACCTCTATTGCTTCCTTCCTTCTGCACTTCTATTTCCTCTTTCTGCACCTCTCTTGCTTCTTTCTGCACCCCACTTGCCTCTTTTAGCACCTCTGTTAGTTCTTTGGGCACCCCTTCTACCTTTTTCTGCACCCCCTTGCCTCTTTTTGCACCTCTGTTGGTTCTTTCTGCACAGCTCTTGCTTCTTTCTGCACCTTGCTTGCCTCTTTCTGTACTTCTCTTGCTTCTTTATATACCTCTGTTTCATCTTTCAGCAATTCTCGTGCCTCTTTCTGCACCGCTCTTCCATCTTTTTGCATCCCGCCTGCTTCTTTCTGTTCCTCTTTTGCCTATTTGTGCACCTCTCCTACCTCTTTCTGCACCTACTTGCATCTTTTTGCATCTCTGTTGGTTCTTTCTGCACAGCTCTTGCTTCTTTCTGCACCTTACTTGCCTCTTTCTGTACTTCTCTTCCTAAACCTTTTTTGCTTCTTTCAGCATCTCTTGCATCTTTCTGCACTTCTCTTGCTTGTTTCTGCACCTCTCTTGTGTCTTTCTACACCTCTGTTGCCTCTTTTTGCCCTTTACTTGCTTCTTTCTGCACCTCTCTTACCTCTTCCGGCACCTCTGTTGCTTCTTTCTGCACCCCTCCTGCCTCTTTCTGCACACATCTTCCCTCTTTGTGCAACTCTCTCACCACTTTCTATACCTCTCTTCCCTCTTTCTGCACCTCTGTTGCTTCTTTCTTCACTTTTCTTGCTTCTTTCTGCACCCTTCATGCCTTTTTCAGCACCTCTGTTGCTTCTTTCTGCACTTCTATTCCATCTTTCTGCACCTCTTGTGCCTCCTTCTGCAACTCTGTTGCTTCTTTTTTATGCCTCTCTTGCTTCTTTATGCACTGCTCTTGTCTCTTTCTGCATCCCTCTTGCCTCTTTGAGCACCTCTGTTGCTTCTGTCTGTCCTCTATTGTGTCTTTCTGCACCTCTCTTGCTTCTCTCTGCACCTCACTTGCCTCTTTTAGGACCTCTGTGTCTTTTTTCTGCAGATCTCTTGCTTCTTTCAGCACCTCACTTGCCTCTTTCAGCACCTCTGTTGCTTTTTTCTGCAGATCTGTTGCCTCTTTCTGCACTCCGCTTTTCTGTTTCTGTACCTCTCCTGCCCCTTTCTGCTCCCCTGTTCCATATTTCTGTACCTTTCATCCCTGTTTCTGCACCTCTATTGCCTATTTCTGTACATCTGTTGCCTCCTTCTCCACTTTTATTGCCTCTTTCTGCACCCCTTTGCCTCTATCTGCATCTCTGTTACTTCTTTTTGCACTTCTAGTGTCTCTTTCTGCTCCTCTTGTGCTTCTTTCTGCACCTCACTTTCCTCTTTCAGCACCTCTGTTGCTTTTTTCTGCACCCCTCTTGCTTCTTTCTGCACCTTACTTGCCTCTTTCAACACTTCAGTTGCTTTTTACCACAGATCTCCTGCCTCTTTCTATATCCCTCTTTTCTTTTTCTGTACCTCTCTTGCCTCTATCTGCACCCCTGTTGCATCATTCTGCACTTTCCTTGCTTCCTTCTGGAAATATCTTGCTGCTTTCTGCCGCCTGTTGTCTCTTTATGCACTCATCTTCCCTCTTTCTTCACTTTTCTTGCTTATTTCTTCATCTCATTTGCCTCTTTCTGTACTTTTCTTGCTTCATTCTATACCTCTCTTGCTTACAGCAATTATCTTCCCTCTTTCTGCACTTCTCTTGCCTGTTTCTACACCCCTGGTGTCTATTTATTTACATCTTTTGCCTGATTCTGCAACTATCTTGTCTTTATCTGCATTTCTCCTGCCTCCTTCTGCACCCCTGTTGCTTCATTCTGCACTGTTCTTGCTTCTGTCTGCATCTGTTTTGCTTCTTTTGGCACACCTGTTTTCTCTTTCTGCACTCATATTCCCAGTTTCTGTACCTTTCTTGCCTGTTTCTGTATTTCAATTGCCTCTTTCTGTACTTTTCTTGCTTCTTTCTATACCTCTGTTGCTTCCAGCAATTCACTTCCCTCTTGTTGCACTTCTCTTGCCTGTTCCTACACCCCTCTTGCCTCTTTGTGCAACTCTCTTGCCTCTTTCTATACCTCTCTTCCCTCTTTTTTCCCTTCATGCCTTTTTCAGCACCTCTGTTGCTTCTTTCTGCACTTCTCTTCCTTTTTTCTGCACTCCTCAAGCCTCCTTCCGCACCTCTGATGCTTCTTTGTGCACATCTATTGGTTCTTCCTGTACTGCTCTTGCCTCTTTCTGCATCCCTCTTGCCTCTTTGAGCAGCTATTTTGCTCATTTCTGCACTTCTCTCTCTTTCTGTACCCCTTGCTTCTTTCTGCACCTCTGATGCTTCTTTTTGTATTTCTATTGCCTCTCTCTGTATCCCTTCTGCTTCTTTCTGCATATGACTTGCCTCTTTCAACACATATGTTGCTATTTTCTGCAGATCTTCTGCCTCTTTCTGCATGTCACTTGCCTGTTTCAGCACCTCTGCTGCTCTTTTCTGCAGACCTTTTCTCTCTTCCTGCTCCCCTCTTTTCTCTTTCTGCACCTCTCTTGCCTCTTTCTACTCCCATGTTTCCTCTTTCTGTAACTTTCCTGCCTATTACTGCACCTCTCTTGCCTCTGTCTGTACCTTTATTGCCTCTTTCCGCAATTCTCTTGTTCTTCCTGCACCCTTTGCGCCTCTTTCAGCACCTATTTTGCTTTTTCTGCACTTCTCTCCCTTCTTTCTGCACCCCTCCTACCTCTTTCTGTACCTCTCATACCTCTTTGTACACCTCTCCAACCCTTTTCTGCACATCTGTTGCCTCTTTCTGCACTTTTCTTGCATCTTTCTGCATCCCTTTTGCCGCTTTCTACACCTCTATTGCTTCCTTCCTTCTGCACTTCTATTTCTTCTTTCTGCACCTCTCTTGCTTCTTTCTGTACCCCACATGCCTCTTTTAACACCTCTGTTAGTTCTTTGGGCACCCCTTCTACCTTTTTCTGCACCCCTTGCCTCTTTTTGCACCTCTATTCGTTCTTTCTGCACAGCTCTTGCTTTTTTTTGTACCTTACTTGCCTCTTTCTGTACTTCTCTTGCTTCTTTATACACCTCTGTTTCTTCTTTCAGCAATTTTCGTACCTCTGTCTGCACTGCTCTTCTATCTTTTTGCATCCCGCCTGCTTCTTTCTGTACCTCTTTTGCCTATTTGTGCACTTCTCCTACCTCTTTCTGCACCTACTTGCATCTCTTTGCATCTCTGTTGGTTCTTTCTGCACAGCTCTTGCTTCTTTCTGCTCCTTACTTGCCTCTTTCTGTACTTCTCTTCCTAAACCTTTTTTGCTTCTGTCAGCATCTCTTGCATCTTTCTGCACTTCTCTTGCTTGTTTCTATACCTCTTTTGTGTCTTTCTGCACCTTTGTTGCCTCTTTCTGCCCTTTACTTGCTTCTTTCTCTACCTCTCTTACCTCTTCCGGCACCTCTGTTGCTTCTTTCTGCACCCCTCCTGCGTCTTTCTGCACACATCTTCCCTTTTCAGCACCTCTGTTGCTTTTTTCTGCAGATCTGTTGCCTCTTTCTGCACTCCGCTTTCCTGTTTCTGTACCTCTCCTGCGTCTTTCTGCTCCCCTGTTTCATATTTCTGTACCTTTCATCCCTGTTTTTGCACCTTGATTGCCTATTTCTGTACCTCTGTTGCCTCCTTCTCCACTTTTATTGCCTCTTTCTGCACCTCTTTGCCTCTATCTGCATCTCTGTTGCTTCTTTTTGCACTTCTAGTGTCTCTTTCTGCACCTCTTGTGCTTCTTTCTGCACCTCACTTTCCTCTTTCAGCACCTCTGTTGCTTTTTTCTGCACCCCTCTTGCTTCTTTCTGCACCTTACTTGCCTCTTTCAGCACTTCAGTTGCTTTTTTCTACAGATCTCCTGCCTCTTTCTATATCCCTCGTTTCTTTTTCTGTACCTCTCTTGCCTCTTACTGCACCCTGTTCCCTCTTTCTGCAACTTTTCTACCTGTTTCTGCACCTCTATCTTCTCTTTCTGCACTTTTCTTGCTCTATCTGAAACCTTTGCGCCTCTTTCAGCACCTCTGTTACTTTTTTCTGTACTTCACTTCTTTCTTTCAGCACCCTCCTGACTCTTTCTGTATCTCTCTTGCATCATTGTGCACCCCTCCTACCCTTTTCAGCACCCCTCTTTTGCACCTCTGTTTGTTCTTTCTGCACTGTTCTTTCTTCTTTCTGCACCTTACTTGCCTCTTTCTGATCTTCTCTTACTTCTTTCTACACCTCTGTTGCTTCTTTCAGCAACTTTCTTTGCTTCTTTCTCCACTTCTCTTCCTTCTTTCTGTACCCCACCTGCCTCTTACTGTACCTCTCTTGACACTTTGTGCATCTCTCTTACCTCTTTCTGTACCCCTCTTTCCTCTTTGTGCACCTCTGCTCATTCTTTTTGCACTTCTCTTGCTTGTTTCTGCACCTCTATTGTGTCTTGCTGCACCTCTGTTGCCTCTTTCTTTACTTCACTTGCTTCTTTCTGCACCTCTCTTGCCTCTTTTCGCACCTCGTTGGCAATGTGAATAGCTAGAGATTTTGGGGCCAGGGCCACCTCTGAAACCTAAGAAATCCTACCAAACTTAAACATTTTTGAAAACTAGACTCACATGAGGATCCAGAGGGAAAACAAAATTCTTACCACACAGTGTTTCCACATTTTTTCTCGATAAAATAGCTAGACTACTTCAATGACTCGAGCTAGTTCAGCCTAGCACCAAAACACAAAGGGCCCCATGATGCAACACAGCAATATCAACATTTTCTTTGAAAAAATTAACTGATATGGCAATGGGGGCAGATACAGTATTTAGGCTCGAGTTTGGCTGCCTCCAAGGGTAACCAGGGAAATCATGCATTTTCTTCACATTTCTTTAACCCCTTCCGTGCTGCCGTTGGCCAATGGCTGCCGTGGCCCCACCCGTTTTTTGGAAGTGAAATCGCGGCAGCAGCAAATGGGTTAATGGAAGATTCCAGAATCTACAGATAACTACAAAATTCCTGACACCCAGCATTCCCACACTTGTTCTGATAAAAGCATTATCCCACTTATGTGAAGTGGCCTAGTGCCCGCAAAAGGAACGCATCAAGCCATGGATATTCCAAGTCCTTTGCAAGATCTCCCATTTACTCAGGTTTGATCCAGTCCTGGTTCCTTGTTTTGGGGGAGAAGTGTGAAGTGTGGGAATGGTGGTAGGAAGTGTGTGTATCTAACAAGTCCAGATGTTTCTGCTACAGAACTGTGAGAAAAATGCATATTTTTAAGCCTGGATTGAGGTTTGTAGGGTAAACGGGTCAGAACACATTGTGACATCCATGCAAAGCATGGCACCTTGGACTCCACTGGTATCTAGTTGTAAAAAATTTGCTTGGTAGCTTTCATTGGTTGAACACTGAGTTCGGGCACAAATGCTAGTGATACCTGTTTTGCCGATATCACCACATCGCTTTAAGGGCCCTTTTTCTGTTGCAGCGCTAGGCCAAGCCACAATTGTGGGGTAGCATTTTTTCCGGAGAAATGTGGGAATGTAGGGTGGTAAGAAATGTGCGGATCTCCACAAAAAAACAATGTCAAAACCACCAGCTTTTGCAAGAGGGGTTACATTGTCAAAACCACCATCTTTTGCAAGAGGGGTTACCTGGGTTTTTGGCCCCGTGCTAGACGGCCATCTAGGGAAACCTACCAAACCCACACATTTTTGAAAAGTAGACACCTGGGGGCTTCCAAGGAGGTATGGCTTGCATGGATCCTTCAACGTTCCTTTTCCCAGAATCCCTTGCAAACCTCAATTTTAGCTGAAAAAATCTGTTTTTTCACACTTTTTTGTGTGGGAAAGCGTGGCATCACTGGGCTCATACCAATTTCCTCCCACCCAGCTTTCCCCAAGGTCTCCCGATAAAAATGGTACCTCACTTGCGTGGGTAGGCATAGTGGCTGCAACAGGAAAAGGCCCAATTTGTACGGTGGAGACATACAAATTAACTTTAGCAAAACTATCTTATTTTTGGGGGGGGGTCACCTGAGCTTTTGGTCCGGGGCTTGGCGGGCATCTTTGGAAACTACCAAACACAAACAGTTCTGAAAACTAGACACCCGGGGGAGTCCAGGGAGGTATGGCATGCGTGGGTCCCTCAATGTTTTCCTACCCAGAAATACCTGCAAACCTAAAATTTAGGTTAAAAAACCCACTTTTCCATTCATTTTTGCGTAGGATCTCCGTGCCGGCACAAATGTCCTACCACCCAGCGTTCCCCTTGATCTCCCGAGTAAAATGATACCTCACTTGTGTGGGTGGGCCAAAGGCCTGTGACTAAGGTGAGGTGCTTAATTTGTCAATCCTAAATACTACAATTTTTTAAAATTCATTTTTAGCCTGTTCTGCTTTGGGGCAACCACACAAGTGAGGTATCATTTTACTCGGGAGAACAAGGGGAACGCTGGATGGTAGGACATTTTTGCTGGCACAGAAATCCCACGCAAAAAAATTTGGAAAAGTGATTTTTTACCTAATTTTAAGGTTTGCTAGGAATTCTGGGTAGGAAGACATTGGGGGACTCATGCATGCCATACCTCCCTGGACTCCCCCAGGTGTCTGGTTTTCAGAACTGTTTGGGTTTGGTAGTTTCCAAGATGGCCGCCGAGCCCCGGGCCAAAAACTCAGGTGCCCCCCCCCAAAAAAAACAAGGTTGTTTTGCTCTAGGTTATTTTAAATTCTCCACCATACAATTTGGACCTTTTCCTGTGGCAGCCACTATGCCTACCCACGCAAGTGAGGTACCATTTTTTTTGGGAGACCTGGGG
The DNA here is from genome assembly GCF_964261635.1 of Lissotriton helveticus. NCBI lineage: Eukaryota > Metazoa > Chordata > Amphibia > Caudata > Salamandridae > Lissotriton > Lissotriton helveticus. The sequence continues at coordinate 214,676,330 of NC_136060.1, read as the reverse complement.
GAACGCTCGGTCGGTGGAAATTTGTTGATCCACGCAGATTCCGGAACTTTCCACCACAGAAATGTGAGGAAAATGCATTTTTGTGTCAATTTCTAAGCTTTGCAAGGGATTCTGGGTAACAGAACCTGGTGGTAGGCAGTTGAGTCACACCATCCTGAATTCCCCTGGATGTCTAGTTTTCAAAAATGTATAGGTTTGCTAGGTTTCCCTAGGTGCCGGCAGAGCTAGGGTTCAAAAACAAAAGGTAGGCTCTTTGCCAAAAAAGGGCACGATTTCACTGCGAAATTGAGGTGCGACCACATTGCGTTTTGCGCTGTTTCCTGTCGCAGCCATTAGGCAGACCCATGCAAGTGAGGTACCATTTTTTTTGGGAGACCTGGGGGAACGCTGGGTTGGTGGAAATTTATTGATCCACGCAGATTCCAGAACTTTTCACCACAGAAATGTGAGGAAAATGCATTTTATTTGTCAATTTCTTAGCTTTGCAAGGGATTCTGGGTAACAGAACCTGGTGGTAGGCAGTCGAGTCACCCCATCCTGAATTTCCCAGGGTGTCTACTTTCCAAAAATGTATAGGTTTGCTAGGTTTCCCTAGGTGCCGGCAGAGCTAGGGTGCAAAAACTAAAGCTAGGCACTTTGCCATAAAAGGGTCAATTTTTAACTGCAAAATTGAGGTGTGACCACGTGGCATTTTGCGCCGTTTCCTGTCGCAGGCACTAGTCCGACCCACACAAGGGAGGTACCGTTTTTATTGGGAGACTTAGGGTAATTCAGATTGGTAAATCAACTGTTATTACCAATTGAGTTTTCATGCATTTCTCCCTTCCCAATGAAAGACATTGTGTAAAAAAAAATCTTTTTAAAAAAGGACCAATAATTCTCATGCTAGTATGAGTATTCCCAATTTTGAAAATGTGCAAATATATACTGTTTCTAAACTCTATAATTTGTACCCAATTCAGAAATACATAGGTGTCTTTCATACAGATTTTTCCATGTATACATTTCCCAAGAATAAGTGCTCTATACCCAGTAAATAATAAAATACCATTGCAAGTTGCTGCTCAGTTTTTGGATCTCGGTTCGTCGTGTTCTTGGTGAAACTACAAGTCCTATATATCCCCACAACCAGGAAGGTCTAACAGATGTAATGGTATATTGCTTTCCAAGAGCTGTTAAAATTACAAGAAGTTATAGGTGAAAACGTTGAGACAAAAGGCTGTTTTTTTCAACAAATTTTCAATTATTCCAATATTTAACTGTTAGTTTCTATAAAGAAACCTTCGTGGATTTAGACAAATGACCCCTTTCTGAATTCAGAATTATGTCTACTTTTTCAAAATGTATAGCTTTTCAGGATCCATTATTGCTTTCAAACTCATTTCTACCATTAACTGGAAGGAGGTTGAAAGCTCTAAAAATAGCAAAAATAAGCTATGTCCCAGAAAAATGCCAAAACTGTGTGAAAAATGTTGGTTCTCTGACAAAAGACTGTCATTCCCTAAAAGCTGAGGAAATGGAGATTTCAGTCCCACAAACCCTTTTTTGATAACATTTGCAGGGAAAAAAACAGAGGCTTTCATTTGCAACCCGTTTTTCGTATTTTTCTGAAAAAAACTAAAATTTCACTGTATTTTGGTTAATTTCTGGGACCCCTCCAAGGGAATCCACAAACCCTGGGCACCTTTAGAATCCACATGATGTTGGAAGAAAAGGACACAAATTTGGCGTGGATACCTTATGTGGCCAAAAAGTTACAGGGGCCTAAGCGCGCACTACCCCAAATCGCCAAAAAAAGGCTTAGCACAGGAGGGGAAAAGGCCTAGCAGTGAAGGGGTTAAGAGTGTGTAATAGGCCCAAAGCCAGGGTGGCCTACCCACAAGCCACATTATGTTTCTAAACCTAGAAATATATCCCTGTTGTCTATTGGGCTTGCTACCTCTCTGTGGGCTAATTGGGACAAACTTCCTATCTGCCCACCAGGTGGAAGGCAAGACTGTGTTGCCCCTCTCGAGGTAGGGTTGTAGCCCAATTGGACCTAACGTAAAGTCTCTGGTTTCTAGTGGCCTTAATTGCCCTCTTGGTAGCCAGATTGCAGCAAACCTTCCATTGCCACAAATTTCATAACTGCTCTCAGGAGCAGAAATACTCTCTTGGCTTTCAGGGGTGGGGCATGGCCCAATGTCATGGTGAGATGCCCTGTTATTTCGGCTCCATTTCAAAATTTCTGGTGCCTAGTGGGCTTTCTGCCCCAGAGGAAACATGGGGAAAATTCTCACTTGTCCCAATGGGCAAAAAGACTATATTGACACTTTTGGGGAAGAGGCATGGCATTATGCCATGGTTGGCCAATCTACTCCTTCCCAAACATATTGTCCTTAATTTCTATGGGCCCTAGTGGGCTTCCTGCTCCCCATGGGGGCAGATTGAGGACCAACCACCCAATATGCCTCCAGGGTTGGCAAAAAGACTACATTGTCCTCTTTAGCAGAATGCCAAGATGGACCACTCCACACTTTTTTTAAACAAAATAAATCAATGTTGTTTAGTGGGATTTATTTCCCCCATATTGGGGGGGAATACTTTATTGCACTGTTTGTATTGTGACATGGCCATATGCCAGAATGGGCCATCTAACCCCTTTCTTAAAATCTGGCCTAAAAATCTCTGGTGTCTAGTGGGCTCTCTACCACCCAGGGAGAATATTGGGAGAAAATCCCCAAATCTGCTGACCGTGGAGGCAGAAAGAGTGTATTACACCCGTTGGGGATGGGGATGGGCATGGCCGGGAATCAGGATTAGCTGCCAGCATCTTTGTTGATTTTACACCCTGGTGTATTATGGGTTTTCCAGCCACCCAGGGAATCAGATTCAGGGCAAAATCCCACGTCGGTCTGTCAAATGAACACCAAAGGACTTTACTTTCCCTTAATTGGGCAATTCTGGCTTTTGCCCAAAGGGCCATTCCCCCAAGAAACAAAGACCTCCCTGGTGTCTAGTAAGCTTTCTACATCCAGGGTGCATATTGGGGAAATTTTCCCCAACCTTTCAAACAATTTGAGGCAGACAGTCTGCCTTCGCCTTGGGTTGAGGGGAACACTGGCCTATGTCAAAAGGACTGCTCCAAAATAAGGCTCTGGTGCTGAGTGGGCTTCTTACCGACCATAGGGAACATTGGAGGAATTCTCCACAATTTTTCCATGCAGGGAAGGCAGAAACACTGTGTCATTCTTGCTTGGGAATTGCTATGACCCTTGCTCATTGGAAAGCCCCTCAGAAACAAAAACAAATTCCTGGGGCCTCATCTATAAAAAGTGACGCATCGCAGCAATAAAACAGCGATGCATCACTTTTTATTGTGCCCTCCTTGCAACAACAATGATGCGTCATGTTCACAGTGTGACGCATCATGTTGCAAGGAGCTACAGATACGTCAGTATTTCTGACGTATCTGTAGGCGCAAAAATGACGCATTGCTGGAGTGTGTCACAAAAGTGACGCAACTCCAGCAATGGGTCAAAACACATGAGCAAGTCCCATATGAAATGTGCCTGCATCAGTCTTACGCCTGCCAAGAGGCAGGCTTAAGATATTGATGCATTTGCATCCTAGAAGTGGCTCCGTGAAATAGATTTCACTGTGTCAGTTCTATGACGCTTACTTGCGTCAGAATGCTCCCTCTACATACATTTTACCTGGTGCAGGTATAATGTGGTGCAGGGGTTTACAAAGTGACACATCTTCCTAGATGTGTCACTTTGTAAATATGGTGCAACAAGGCACATTTTTTACGCTGCTGGTGCGTCACAAAAAGTAACGCACCGCCGGCATAAAAGTGATGCATGGGCTCATAAATAGGCCCCCTGGTCTCTAATGTGCTTTCTGCTGACCTCTGGGTGAAGCCTATCATGGCAATCCTTCCAAATCTGCATCCAAGGCAGAAAGGAAATCAAACTTGGGATGCAAGTGACACTGTTCCCTCACATTTTGACTTTGATATTGAAAAAGCCGGAAGCATTTTCTGTGAGTGCTGTCTGTGCCGCGTACACATCCTCCATGCTACAGAGGTAGTGTTGAGAGCATCAATGAGTTATCCTCAGCACTAATGAGGTCAACCTTTGCTTTTGTTAGTTAATGTTTGCATTTTTTAGATGATGTTTTAAATTTGTTATATATAAAACCTTTTTCAGGTAGCCAACCTATTGTGCACCAACCCAGTTCCAGCCTGCAGACATCATGCAGTTGTGTACAGGGGAGACTGGACTCTTACTGTTATTTTTGTGTCATTTGTTAAAGATTTTTACAATTTATCTTTAAACTTTTATATTTTAATCTTTTTAAACATATTTGTTTGAGATGAACTATTAGTTTACAGAAATTACAAAGGAAGTTTTTATAGCGCCATTTAATGGTTTAAAATTTAGAACAGAAACAAAACACGTTGTTTGTCCCTAACTGTCATCATGTCTCCCGATAGACATAGCTCCAAAAAAAGTAATGTTAAATTGCAAAAAAGGATTGCAATAGGTATGAAGACTTTTTGCAAACACAATGATCTTTTGAGAACAGATCTATTACCTAATAGGTTGCTACAAAAAAACTGGATTGGGGTGACTCAAAATCCTACCTCCTGCATCAATACTCAAGCGATAGGCCACAAACTGCAACCTACTATGATTTTCTGCCATCACACTGTGCCCTGCTGGGGTGACTACACCATCATATCTTTGATCGCTTTGCAAAGATGTGTCAACCCCCACTGTGCAAAATCTGTGACAATGTGCATCAGGGCTGGGCGCAGGGCCTGGCCTCCAACCAGGCTTTGTGCTGAACCATTTAGGCGATGGCCAAACTTTGATGCACAAGGCCATGGGCAGATGAGATTGGCACATTAGCCTGGTCACCAGGGCCTGCATTCAACCAAAAGCAAGCAACCAACCCCTGCTGCACTTGGCCTTCAAGCATATGCAGCAGAGGTTGAATGCTGGGCCTTCCTGTAGATCATGCAAAGCATGGGCTGGCTGCATGGACTTACCTACAGCTGCCCTTTCCTATGGCAAAAATGCATTTAACTGGGTGCATATCCAGCAGAGATCTGTTAACTTATTTCGTATCATAATCAGTGATTGAGAAAAGCTGGAGAGAGTTTAACATCACCTTGGAGCTAGTGGATACAATTTTCACTATATAAGATATTGCCTAGTGGCTAAAAGTGAAACCTGGAAACAAAGGTTCAAATCATGGCCTCAGTGATAAACACAACATTGTATGATTCTGGGCAAATCAGCTAATCCTGCTGTACCTAAAATGTATTTGTGTAATCCCCACTTGATTTACATGATCTTGTAGGTCCTTTGTATGTATATGTATGTATACCGATCTTCCTTGATAGTTAGGTTTGCACAATATAACTACCAATACATACATATATATTTCCTTACGGGCATGTCAAACTCTTCTAGATTGTTATGGAAAGACTAGGAGCTGCCGCACATCACAAACCCTCTGCCTGAGCACACTCACAAAGAGTTTGACACTAGTCTTTTGTGACCCCGGACAGGCTGGAGCCAGGGCAAGGAGGCAGGATATTCTAGACACCAATGGGGATGAAAACCTTAAGGACCTTCTCCTACTTCAAAATGGGCACCAAGTATACATAGTGGAGCCTTAAAGCCAAACCTTTGGTACACCTCTGGAACTCTGGAAGGCTCTGAAGGACTGCTGTGCTACTCTGCAGCAAGGGTTGCTACTCTACTGCCCTGATGCCTAACTGGAGAGGGCTTGACATTTACCTTGAACCCAGGACCTCCAGGGTCACACCAAGGGATAGTTGGCTGATATCCTGATCACAGCCTCAGAGGCAGACCAGTCTCCAACCACCTCAGACCCAGCACCTGGACTCCGTATGTTGCAAGTCTTGTCCCCAGGCAGAGCCACCCCAGTCCTGGACCCTTGGATTGAGACCTGAAGGTACTCTGCCAGGCCAGCTTTGGTCCTATGAGCAGAACCAATGCAGCACACATTGAAAGTGTCACTGCATGACTCAAACACCAGCCTGCAGCCTCCTCAGAACTGACGCTGTGTGACACTTCCTTGATGCAAGCCTCCACATCGTAAGTCTTCAACACCTTCCTCCTCAATGATGTCTCAGGACTACGCCTAGCAGCCCTTCAGCTTCTCCGGCACCACAAGTGTGTGACACATCAATGCATGTTCCTGCAAGACTTCGCAAACCAGGCCTAAATGGATCCCTGTTTCTGGCCCATGCTCCATCACTGTCAGTCTGAACTTGAGAATTTGAGCCAGTCCGGTACAAACATGTAACCACAGTTGGCGCTTTGTGCTATTATGCTCTATTTTCACCTGAATATTAAATTGCTTATCTCTTGTTCTACTGCTATGATTCTTGTTGTTTTGGTCTCAAACAACTTATTACATTTTACTCTATTTGTCTAAATTAGTTTTCTTGTGTTGTGTTCTCACTTTATATCTGTTTGAATTGCACCATAAATACTTTACACATTGCCTCTAATTTAAGCCTGACAGCTTTTGTGCCAAGCTACCAAAGGACTAAACACAGATGTATGTGTGTGTTTTAAATTCACTTTGTAAAGGATTGTGGTTATTGTTTGAAATTAGTTTTCACCTCCCTTCAATCAATAATCCAAGTTCTTACAGCATCAGTGACTTGGAATCTTGCAATGCTCTGCAAACAAGGATTAGAGGTTCTTTGTCAGTGGGCCTAACTGGGTCCCCGTATCAGGCAGGAGCTGCATCGCGATCTTTCCAAAAATGTGACTATGTCCAAGTACGGAACAGGAAAATAACCACAGGTGGGAGCATATTTACGTGGATTTATCACACCGTAGCATCACATTTTGCACGTTATGGCAGCTTTTCTTTTTTTGCAATATTTACAAGTTAACGCAAAGTGTAGGTAGCAGCATTTTTTCAGCGTTAACTGACATTTTTCACAGTGCCACTTCTGTTAGCGTGACTTATCAAAAATGAGATGCAAGGTCTGCATTCCTGCGTGAAAAATCTCCTGCAAAACACACCAGCTGATATTTACGAGGATTTCATTGCACGTCGCTTAAGTATTAAAACTGCTACTTAGTCTCATTAGCAGCAGTTTTTTCAATGTCAGAAATTACCTGGTCTTAAAAATTATTCAAAGACACTTGGGGCCTCATTTAAGAGGTTTTGGTGCAGGACAGTGCCACAACAAATTTTGATGCGTTGACCTGCAATAAAACAAAAGGGCAGGAATGTATCCAATAAATAAGATACGGAACATTCCTGTCTTTTTCCCCAATGTTGGTGCACAATGACTGCCATGTGCCAATGCAGGGACCCTCGTACCATGGTGCAAGGGTGCCTGTGTTGCAGGGCTGATTGATTTTGTGCAGGAAGGGACACCTTCCAGCACAAAAATAATCGAGAAATGGGAATTGCCTTATCCATGTGTGCTGCAAGAGGCAGCTCACATTTTTTATTGTTTTATTTCTTTATTGGTATTTTTAGCAAAACATATTTGCAAGAGATTTACTAGCATCCTTTCAGCTCAGCCATGGCGTTGCATACATCACAGGAAATAACAATTCAGGCAGCAGTTCAGTGCATGGCCTGGAGTAAAGACCCCTGCGACTACCATGGCGGTCCTCGCCAATATGCATTACAAGGCATATGAGGATTGAACAATGCTTCTCACGCCACTAATGGGAGCTGACGAGTATGCCACTTTGAAGGGGAGGGAGAGGAACCAAGGTCTAGGGAATAAAAGTATTAACTGATGCCCAACTCAGGTCTCCGCTACTACTCCTTTCTCCCACACCGCCTGCACAACCCACACAAATGTAGAATTAATGGGTACACATCTAGTCGCATCCCTGGAAGATGATGAGGAAGGTGGGTAATGTATGATGGGGATGAGGTGGGGGGCAAAACAGGGTGCTAGCTCATCCATTGAGCATTCCTGCAATACGTGCTACTGTGTTGCCAAGACCACCACTATGTCCATGTATGTTATCGAGCCTGGGACTCATCTCTGACTGTCAGCTGCATTAAAATTCCTACAATATAACATCCCAGTTGGCTGCCTTCAGAACATTCCATAACAACAATGTGTCTTTGCAATCCATCTTGGAATAGGTCACCCAGAGTCTGTAGGTCAATTCACTCTGAGGCCAGAGAGAGATGCAAATTCATTGAGAATAAGCGCCAGGTCAACAGGTGTTTCCCCTTATTTCCCAGATCTACAGGAGCAGGTCGTCTTTGTACAGGGAGTTTGCATGCATCCCGTCGTCACCCAAGGCGATATCTCATTCCTCCCCACTTCCACAAGTACCCTCCGCAAGTGACTCTTTAGCCAGCAAGAAGAGCAGAGATGACAGCGGGCACCCTTGCCTGGTACCATGACTGATGGGCACAGGGTCTGACACCAGGGCACTCGTTTTGACTCTCATGGAAGGAGAGGTGTATAACAGCCATATTAGGTAGAGAAAATGACCAAAGATTCCATAGAGTTACAAGGCGTAGAATATAAACTCTCCTTCAAGGGTATCAAATACCTCCTCCAAGTCAAGCATCAGAAACCCAGAGTGAGGCCAACGTGAGGCTGAATAGCTGGCCACCCTGAAAAACCATGTGTTCTGGGAAGGCACATATTTGTTCCTGTCAACGTGCATAAGATTGAGCACCAGGGGGCCAACTGATCCTCCTGTATTTTAGCCAGGATTTCATAGTTGGTGTTTTAAAAGCGCCAGGACCATTGGGTCTCTATCTGACTTAGGCATAGAAATGAGCAGATCTTCACCGAGAGAGCCATTTAGGATGGAAGCTTCAAGCTAACCCTTCTGCTGGCAGCCCATCCGGCCTGGTGGTCTTGCCCATGGCCAGAGCTCTGTCGGCCTCCCAACTTCAAATAGTGTGTCCAGCTCTTCCAGTTCTGCCCACTGTTCCAGCTGGATGGTGGACAAACAAGTGGATGCAAAGAAGCCCACTAGTTCAGCCAGACGAACGTAGGCAGCAGACATACAGAGCTGCGTAGTGTCTGGTGAGCTTCCCTATGAACTCTTGATGAGTGTAAAACAGCCCTGAAAGGGAACACAACAAAAAGATAGGGTGTTGGACCTGCTCTTGAGGGATCGGCCATGTGAGTAACTGCCTCGCTTGATCCACAGCTGCATGACTGCAGGTGGAATGCGCAGAATAGTTCAGGCTTTGCAATCACTCCAGTATGTCTGCATGCTCATGCTGCACATTCTCTAATTGATGAGTACCACTCAAGTATGTTGGTGAGGCAGATTCCAGCTTCAGGAGGGTTACCCATGAGATCACCATTAATTTGCTTATGAGCACCCCAGCTGAGTCCCATGTAGTGCCCCCTGGTCATGCCTGTGAACGCTTCTCATTTCATGTCTCTGGTGACAGCAGAGATGGAGTAAGTTCCAAAGAAATCCACTGTGGCAGTGCCCATCAATGCCAAAAAGGAGGATCCTCAATCGCCGCAGGTTGGAGGCACCAGATATGCACCACCTGTTTTGCGTCTTCCCATTCCAGCTGGAGCTGGGGGTTCTGATCCAAATGTGCTTGCCCCAGGTAGTTTATACATGAAGAAACAGGGAGCAGCTCAGGCGAACTTACAATGATCAATGCAGACGTGAAGATCATACGGCAAGGACTAATAAGAATAAACATGCGCTTCCGGGTTCAATGGTTTCCGGACGTCAGCTAAGTGCCAGTGCTGTAATCAACCTCCTGGTGCCCGAAAGTTAAACATGGCGACTATACAGGAAAGTGGTGGAAAAGACCTGTCTAATGCCAGATTGGTGACAGCCATCAAAATCCCCCATATGAGGCAGGAGATGGTACTCCAGTGGCCTAGTGCAGCAGAGTGAGCATAAAAAGGCAGTCTGGTCCGTGTTAGGTGCGTACACATTCACAAGTAATAAACGCCTCCCATTCAACTTTCCCAGTACGAATATGTAGCGGCACTCCGCGCCCACCTCCGTCTCCTTCACCGCAAAAAGGACGCCCAGTCACACCCTGATAAGCACCCCCTTGCGTAAGCAAAGTAATACATTGCAATTACCCGACCACACTATCGTGCTGGAGGTTGCAGGCTTACGGGAGTGTTATATGTATTTCCTACAATAACTCAATGTGGGCAGATTTGCGCTTTGTGTAGGAATACACATCGAATCAGTGCAATGGGGTGGGGATGGCTCTCACATTCCAGATGAATAGCTTAGTACCCCACACATGTGGAATGGCTCAGGCATATTGAGGTACACAGGTAATGCAGCAGGAGGGAGGGAGAAGAATATCCGGTCAAAACCCTGTAGATGTGGGCAGCACCTGCAGGACAACATTGCCTGTCATAATGCTCATGTTGAACAATCATGGTGAGGGTGAGAACAGTAGTATGTAACATTGAAAAGCATAAGAGCGGAGGAACAACATACATCCACCTAAACTGTCAATAGGGCCTTATGGTAATGCCCAACAAGTATCGTCAGCTGAACAGAGCTTATGGTTCTAGGGGGTTGAGAGTCTAGCACACCAGTGCCCCACATGTCCACAGGAAATATCATGCTGTGTGTCATTTGTATCATTCTTCAGTCCAGCTGTGAGGGCAGTCACCGAGGCTCTCAGACTACCTTCTATCTCTCCATCAATGGCACCAGAGGCCATTTGAGAAGTCACATCCGGGTGGGCGCTGGTACTCTGCACCAGATGGCCATGTCGCAGTGGAGCCATTGTCGATTGGGGAGCGTTCAGGCATAAGGACGGATGCAGGGCTTTTCACATGGGACTTGCCCATTTGTATTCACAGATTGCTGGAGTTGAGTCAGATATATGACACTCCACACATGCGTCATTATTGCGGCACCAGATACGTCAGGATTCCTGGTGTATCTGTTGAGTCCTTGTGACATGGAGCACCATACAGTAAATACAGCTCATCAATGGTGTCGCAAGGATGGCACAATGAAAATGCTGCATCGCTGATTTTCCCCGACGATGTACCACTTTTTATTAGTAAGGCCCTGATTTTGCATTTCCTCTTCCACTGGGACTCTGGCTGGTCATCCCGGCTGTTTAGGGGCTTGGGGGGGTTGTTAACCTGTGCTGAACTTGGTTCTGGCTGCTCCATTCTGCATTCTAGTGGTTTTATGTATTTATTTTTTCCTTAGAGGTGTATTTCTAGGTTTGTTTTGCCTCTAGACACAGAAAAGTGATGTTGGGCTGATTATTGTGAATTTTTTAGCCACTATTTGGCTGATGGGCACTTGTTTAACACTAATGTGTATTTTTCTATCGCCTTAACGCTAGTGTTAGTGTAAATTTTCCCATCAGCTAGCTGATCCGAACGCCATGCAGCAATGTCTTGTAAATACGCCGAAAACAGAGTTAGGATTTGATGATCGGCAGCGCTAAAAAAATTGGCACTAAGCAGCCACGGCTCGTGCAGGGCGTTACACCGGGCGGTGACGTCAGGCAGAGGAGGGGCAGGGTGGGGGGGTTGTAAAATGTGGGATATAGATGATGTCAGGTAAGTACCGCAGCGCAGGTAACGAAATTCGTTTTATTTATTTTTTTCGGTACTTACCTGACATCGTCTATACTGGCTGGCACTAAGCAATGTCAAAACTGCTGAGCGGCAATTCTTATAAATATATCCCTTGGTGCTTTGTGCTACTAGGCACTATTTTCTCCTAGAGCTTTAAAAGTGCATACTAATAGGAATGTTTTGTTATCTTAGTCTCAAATAATTTATTCAATTTTAATTTATTTTTCTAAATTGGTGCTGGGTTTTTCTTGTGTTGTGATCTCACCTTATTTTTGTTTGAAGTGTTGCATACATAATGTACACATTGTTTTTAAATTAAGCCTTACCAGTATGTCATGACTTTTGGGAGAAAAACCCACAACTGACACTGATAAATGTACCATATATTCTCCTGCCTCTTTATCTTATAGTTCTTGTTTGACTCTAGGTACAGCTGTCCCAACTACCTGCACAATGCATATCTTTCTTGGATTATCTCAGTGGTGAGCAAGCACAGATCTTAGCACCAAATGAGATTTACCACCGCAAATTGTAAAGGGTAGTTTTTTGTGGAAGTCTCAAGTGTGTCAGGGATTTCAATGGCTTCCTAGATCTGAAGTAATGCAATGCACTGCAAATCGCTGTGTTGCATTACTCTGCACAAGGGACGCAACAAGGAAAAATAGCTTTATTTCTAATTTTTACTTTCTTTTTGTGTGTGATTCATTGTGCAGCACACATAGAAAGAGGAAACTGTCTCTAAGGATTGTTTTTGTTCAAGGAGATGTCCCTTCCTGCACAAAGCAATCCTGCATGCAACACAGGTATCCTTGCACCATGGTGCATGGGTGCTTCTGATGGCACTAGCTGGCCAATTGTGCGCCAATGCAGGGGTAAAGGACAGAAATGTGCTATTTGCCTTAAATATAACACATTTCTGCCCTTTTCCTGGGATGCAGGGTGGTGCAGCAAGGTGACTGCGGCGCTGCACCGCTCCGCAATCTTCATAAATATGGCCCTAAGTTCTTTTTGGTAGGGAAAAAAACTCTCTTTTAAAACTAATAAGTTATGCCTATGTAGGTATTGTGGCCCGCAAGGTAGGGTCCACGCCATTTAAAAGTAGAACATGTAGAAATGTAGTGTCACCATGTCCTTACAGAGTTAAGCCCATAAATACTTTTTTTCTCTATCAAAACATCAGTTTGGCTAGCACAGCCTTGGGAAAAGCTAGAAAATTGTTCTACCATTTTTTTTTAAACATGTATTTAAATTCTACTTCAATGTTGATATTAGTTGTATAAATAGGAAAAGTTACTTTTAGGAATTTCCCATACCCTGTCCAAAGCTCCTGGAGGATAATTTACACTAGCTAGCCAGCAGCTGCATCACCAGTGCTTGAACTTTATGTAGTGTGAATACTGCTACCAAAGCAGAGACAATGTTTTAGACCTAGTGACAGGAGTGGCTGTGTCAGTGTGGGAAGTATGATGCAAATCAACTCAGAAACGTCAGCTGGGGATGTTTCACACATTTCTTTTACTTGAAAGGGACAACGGTGAAGCCTGCCCATTCATAGTTAAATGTGAGGAGAACCTGAGGACATGGATTGGGATTTTTTATTATGTTGTGTTTTTTTATTAATTTTAACTCTTTTGCTATTTCTAAATGATTTACATGTTTTCACTAAACTCAGCCTGTGAGCTCAGTGCCAAGTGGGGTAGCAAGGGAGGGAGGAAGGGCAGTCTGTCCCATGCAGCATGAGTTTTGGCGGCGGCGGCCTCACCCCCTGCTCTTACATGCAATCGTCACAGGTAGCAAAGACAGGAATCACCAGAACGCCCGTGCTCTTACATGCATGCAGCAAACACAGCCACCGCCACGGGCGACAAAAGGTCTAGCTCTGCCACTGTCCGTACCGTAGGTCCCAGGGGTTGAGCTCAACTTTAATTTACTCAAACTTTCGCCTGAGCCTTACAGGGCAGTCCTGCATTCTCCCCAATCAATAATTCACTCTCTTACAACATGTAATTAAATAGATGCCTTCAATGAAAACGAAAATAACCATTAGATAAACACCTAGCAAACATATTTATCTGCCCCTTAATTCCACTGCAAGTGTACCCGTTTTTGTTCCAAATTCGAAAGGGGGGCCCAGACAAGTACAGATTACCAGTCCTGGAACACGATTAAAGTGACAAATTTGATAATAGAAAGCTTACATCACATCACGGAAGCATTCCAGACTTGACTAGCCTAACGAAATGCTTTAAAGTGAACTGGATAGAAAATGCTGCACCGTTACATTTTGAGAAAGTCGTACACATGGTGGGTGGCTAGCCTATTTTTGCTTTACTTAATCAATTCGGGCATTTTGGAATAAAATCATCTGGTGCGATAGAATAAAGGGTGCACTCCTCTATCCGTCATATTTCTGAAATACTAAGGTTTCTTTTTGCAATGCATGTAGTAGGTCACAAATCAGTGCTGTCATCTCAAATGCTGAGCTAGTATAGTCTGTGCCGTTGCAGAGCTGACTATATGCACAATCGCTTTATATATCACAGAGTTCTTTTTCTGGGTCTTATTTAAGAGAATGTGAATAAATTGTTTTACAGGGCTTCCTAGTCTTTGAGAAGCTGTGACCGTTGACATGGAGTATTTTGTTTTAGAGCATACTAAATCTCCGGTTACTTTTCTTTTCAATTCCAAGGGGTGTTGCCGTCACATCTTGGGATTACTCCCTCTCTCTCTCTGAGATAAGTGAGTTGGTTCATCTTCTAGTCAGGGACAAGTTAAAGAACCACACTGCAAGCAAGTTTCAGAGAACTTCTCCAATATTCTGATGACCATTACCTCCTCGTCCGTCTTCCCGTCCCATTCCTTATCAGTGCGCAGCTTGTCTGCTCCCCAGAAACCTAATACCTAGCAGAGTTTTAAGCACTTCCCCCAATATGGCACCACCTATCAGGGGAGAATATAGGGGGAAGCACCTCACACAGCATCCTGTTTTTTCCCTGCTTTAGTGGCTGTTTTTGTTCTTTTCTGCTATTCTGCATGTATTTTGATTTGATGTGCGCAGCCCGCACTAGCGGCAGCTTGTGCCTGTTTCTCTTGCTTCGGCGGATCGTCGTGGTGTTTATGGCCGGAGTGTTCTAGTCAATCAATCAATCAGGAGTTTGTTAAAGCGCGACTACTCACCCGTAAGGGTCTCAACGCGCTAGGGGTGGGGGGGTGCAGGTTCCATTCCATCAAGGAGGGGGTCTGTCGAAGAGCCAGGTTTTGAGGTTTCTTGCGAAGATGGGGAGCGATGTTGTCTGTCTGAGGTGGAGCGGAAGGGCGTTCCATGCTTTGGCCGCGAGGAAGGAGAAGGAGCGACCTCCCGATCAGGTCTTTCTGGTGCGGGGGACCACGGCGTAGGAGAGCTGGGCTGATCGTAGGGTCCTTTGGGGTGCGTGGAATTTGAGCCGGCTGTTCAGGTATGCTGGTCCGGTGCCGTGGAGGGCCTTGTGTGCGTGGGGGAGCTTCTTAAAGGTGATTCTCGCCTCGACGGGGAGCCAGTGGAGTGTGCGCAGGTGCTGGGAGATGTGGCAGTGTTTTGGCAGGTTGAGGACCAGTCTTGCGGCGGCGTTCTGGATGTTCTGTAGCTTGCGGATGAGGTTTTTGTTTATTCCGGCGTAGAGTGCGTTGCCGTAGTCGAGTCTGCTGGTGACCAGGGCGTGAGTGACTGTCTTTCAGTGTTCGAGGGGGATCCATTCGAAGGTCTTACGAAGGAGGCAGAGGGTGTGGAAGCAGGAAGATGAGACAGAGTTGATCTGGCGGTCCATTTGGAGCTCGGAGTCCAGGATGATTCCCAGGTTGCGTGCGTGGTCTGTGGGGGTTGGTGGGTTTCCGAGGGCGGTGGGCCACCAGGTTTCGCTCCAGGCGTCGGTGTTTGGGCCCATGATGAGTACTTCTGTTTTGTTGGTGTTTAGTTGTAGGCAGCTGTTTTTCATCCATTTGGTGACTGCTTCCATGCCTTCTCGAAAATTGCGTCTGGCGGTGTTTGGCTCGTTGGATAGGGAGAGGATAAGCTGGGTGTCGTCTGCGTATGACACAATGTTGAGTCCGTAGGTTCTGACGATGGGGGCAAGTGGAGCCATGTAGATGTTGAAGAGAGTCGGGCTGAGGGAGGAGCCCTGGGGGACTCCGCAGGTGGTAGGTGTGGGGTCTGAGAGGAAAGGGGGGAGTTTGACCCATTGCGTCTAGCCGGAGAGGAAGGAGCAGATCCAGTCGAGGGCCTTGTCCTGGATTCCTGCGTTGTAGAGTCTGCGTATTAGGGTGCGGTGAGAGACTGTGTCGAATGCCGCTGATAGGTCTAGGAGGATGAGGGCTACTGTTTCTCCTTTGTCCAGTAGGGTGCGGATGTCGTCTGTTGCGGCGAGGAGGGCGGTTTCCGTACTGTGGTTTTTTCTGAAGCCGGATTCGGAGGAGTCGAGGATGTTGTGTTCTTCAATGAATGTGGCGAGTTGGCTGTTGGTGGCTTTCTCGATGACTTTCGCTGGGAAAGGGAGCAGGGAGAAGGGTCTGTAGTTTTTGAGGTCGGTGGGGTGCGCTGAGGGTTTCCTTAGAAGGGGGTTGACCTCGGTGTGTTTCCAGTCGTCGGGGAACGAGGCGGTCGCCAGGGAGCGGTTGATGGTGTGGCGGAGCATGGGTGCGATGGTGTCGGCAGCTCTGTTGAAGATGTGGTGGGGGCAGGGGTCCGTGGGGGCCCCTGAGTGGATTGACTTCATTGTCTTCAGTGTGTCTTCAGTGGTGAGGGCTGTCCAGTCATCAATCGCTGGTTTCTGGGTGTTGGGGGTGGTTGGTGAGGGTTCAGTGTGCTGGTTGTCTTTGTCGAAGTTGTCGTAGATGCTCTTGATTTTGTGGTGGAAAAAGGTGCTGAGTTTGTTGCAGAGGTCTTGTGAGGGAGGGATGTCGGTAGACTCGCTGGTGGGTTGGGCGAACTCCTTGATGATGCTGAAGAGTTCCTTGCTGTTGTGTGCGTGGGTGGAGATTCTGTCTTCAATTGCTTTTTTCCTCGTTTCTCTGATGAGTTGATGGTGGGCATTGGTGGCGGCTCTGAAGTTGTTGTGGGCTTCTGTGGATTTGGTGTTTCTCCAAGCCTTTTCAAGGCGGCGGCATGTGCGCCTGGACTCTCGAAGTTCGGTGGTAAACCATCTGGCTTTCTTGGCACGGGTATTGTTGTTTTTCTTGAGGGGGGCTATGGTGTTGGTGCTGTCCGAGATCCATCTATGCAGGGTTTGGGCTGCGGTGTTGGGGTCGTCGATTTCCGCGATGGTTGGGGTGGAGTTGTTGAGTGAGGAGGTGAGCTGGTCGCCGGTGATTTTGGTCCAGTTTCTTTGTGGAAGCAGGTGCTGGTGTCTGTGGATGGTGGGTGTTCTGAAGGTGAAGTGGACGCAACGATGGTCGGTCCATGGGAGTTCGGTGGTGTGGCTGAAGGTGATGGAGTTTCCTGTAGTGAAGAGGGGGTCGAGGCTGTGTCCTGCTGAGTGCGTGGGCTCGGTCACGATCTGGCAGAGTCCAATGTTGTGGAGGTTGTCCAGGAGGCATGTTGTGTTGGGGTCCAGTTGATTGTCGAGGTGGAAGTTGAGGTCTCCCAGCAGGGTGTAGTTGGTGGATGCGATGGCCTGCGGGGAGATAATATCCGTGATTGAGTTGGCGAAAGGTCCACGTGGTCCAGGGGGTCGGTAGATGAGGGTTCCTTGGAGGGCGGCGGTGGGGCTGGCCAGTATCTTGAAGTGAAGGTGTTCCATCAGTTCTGTGGACTCGTCAAGGAGTGTGCTCAGGCGGAGGCTGGATTTGTGGACGATGGCGATTCCTCCTCCTGGGTGGATGGGGTGGTCCTTCCTGGAGATCTTGTATCCTTGGGGGATGGCGATGGCGATGTCCGGTCCCGAGGTGGTGTTGGTCCAGGTTTCTGTGAAGAATGCTACGTCCGGGGTGGTGCTGTCGAGGGGGTCCCAAATTTCTGTGGCGTGTTTGTGGAGGGATCGGACGTTGAGGAGGATGCATTGCAGGGTCTTCGGTTCGGTTGTGTTCTTGTGGGCGAGTTGTGCTGGATCGGTGTTCTTGGCGGTGCTGCAGGTGTGCCGGCAGCAGTGACAGCTGAAGGGTCGATGGGCGTCGGCTGGTGATGCTAGCTTGCAGTTGTTGTTGCAGCCTGGGTTGAGTGCGTGGAGTGCTGCTGGGTCGTAGCATTGGCGGGGCAGAGGTCCAGGGTTCCTGGTGCTGGTCGCGGACGGGCGCAGACGTGCTTGCCTTTGATGCGCCTTCGGTGCACCAGTGGCGCGCCCACAGCCCACGGCCGCTGCGCGGCCGCGCAGTGGCCGCCATTAAGTAGGGTTCGGGGAGGGCTGGACAGCTGGGAGGCAGGAGCGGTGAGGGGAGCTGGATTGGGCCGGTCGCGGTGGGGGGGGAGGGGCCGCGGGGGCTGCTGCGGCGGGGAAAGGTAAAGGGAGGAAAGAAGGGATAAAGAAAAAAGGGAAAATAAGCAGAAATAAGGCACAAAAGAGCAGAGATGCAGAAAAGAGCAGAAAGGTGAAAGATAAAAAGGGTGGAAAAACGAGTGAAAACGAGTGAAGGAGCAGAGGGAGAGAAAGGGAAAATGGGCAGAAATAAGGCACAAAAGAGCAGAGGTGCAGAAAGGTGAAAGATAGAAAGGGTAGAAAAACGAGTGAAAACGAGTGAAGGAAGAGAGGGAGAGAAAGGGGAAATGGGCAGAAATAAGGCCCTGTCCATTACCCCAATGTATGAGGAATGACTCATTGTGGCCTAGTGGTTAAGGTCTCTGACTCTTTCTCTAAAGCTGTGAGTTCAAAACCTGGTGCTTCCCTTGTTGTAGAAATGTTGCTTTCTTACGTGTTTATACACGACCTGCCTTAGCTGCCGCTTCTATTCTGCCAGTCCCGTCACGCCTATCTACATGTCCCTGTCCATCCTGTGGATCAGCAGTATCTCAGTTTTCTGTTGACTCCCGGCACTTTCAGTTCCGGGTACTTCCTTTAACCTTTTATCGGTGCCAAGGGTTTTCACATAGCTCTTCGCCCCTCTGGTGGGTAACTCCATTCCAGGGGTCTTCAGGTTTTTCCCTACCTCGATGATTGATTGATTGTTTCTCCTTCTGTCTCTCAGGCTCTGTCGGATGTGGACCAGGTCTGTCATCTGCTGGAGTCCTATGGGTTCCTCATCAATCACCAGAAGTCCTCCCTTCTGCCCTCCCAGACTCTGAAGTTCCTGGGGGCTCTCTTCAGAATGGATCTGGGGATGGTGTTCCTCTTCCAAGAGAGACAGCTGACTTTGTTTCATCACCTTTGTGGGTTCTGTCCCAGCCCCAGGTTTCTCCCTGGCTCTGGTTGCAGAGTCAAGGGGAGATGGCTTCCACTCTGCATCTCCTCCCCTGGGCCATCTGCATTTGTATTCCCTCCTGCATCAAGTCCTAGCCCACTGGGATCCTGCCTCTCAGGACTATGACGCTCTTATGCTTGTCACACCGGGGATTCGGGCTGCTCTCCAATGGTGGTTGTCCCCTCTGTCTCTTTCCTGGGGGTTTAATCATCTTCCTCCCACGGCTGCGGTAGTGTTGTCGACCAATGCCAGTGCCGTGGGTTGGGGTGCGGTCCTCGGTGCCTCCAAGGCTCAGGGTCTGTGGTCTTGATTCAAGCCTTTCTAGTCCTTGAACTGGAATGGGTTTGGTTGGCTCTGCTGTGGTTTGCTCCCCTCCTTCTGTGCCATGCTGTAACTTTTCAGACCGACAACGAGGTTATTCAGGCCTATGTGAATCATCCGGGGGGCATGTGCTGGTATCTGTTACTTCTTTCCAGGAGGATCGGTCTATGGGTCGAGCAATATCTCTTGTCTCTGATGACTGTCTATCTTCCGGGGAAGGGCCCTGCGGGTGTTCCCTTCATCTGTGTCCATGTGTCTGTTCAATATTCTGTTCGATCAGATTGTCCTCCGATTTTGCCTTCCCTGACTGGATCTGTTTGCCTCGGAGGAGTCGGCCCTTCTTCCTCATTTTTGCTGCCTTGTTCCCTCTCGGCTGGCCTGGGCTATCAATGCTTTCTCCATTCTGTGGTCACTGGGTCTCCTGTTTGCCTTCCCGCCCTTTGATTTGATCAGCTGTGTCCTCCGGAAGGTTCGGTTGGATCGGGCGAGGATTCCTCTGGTGGAGCCCGAGTGGCACTGTCGGCTGTGGTTTCCCCTTCATCTGGCTTTGTCTGTGTGTCCCCATTGGTAGTTTCCCCTTTGCACTGAGATGCATGCTTTAAGCGTTACAGCATGACTACTCACACACAGAGCGTGTTCGACCACGCGCACTGGTTTTATCAATCACCTCTCTCACAGTACCATTCAAATTGCGATGACATAGCGTTTGGATTCACGGGACATGCACGGTCAAGTCACCTTAATACACAGGCACCTGCTGATGTAAATTGTCACCATCATACTCTAACATCATGTATGTCTGTTTATTCAATTTTTCAGTTTCCAGTAGGTTTCCCGCCTGGAACCACTCCAGTACGATACTATTCAGGTCGTATATGGGGGTCTTCTCAATCTAGTAGACACCCAGCAATTATATGAGCACTAAGGTCCTGACGAATTGCCCTTACGGCAAGAAACATGTCGACCATTTTCACATGAAGGGTTGAATAAGGATTGGTCTCATTGCCTATCACTCCTTAATACCCCTTAATTTTAACAAAGCAGCGAGCCTGATCATTAAAGTTATTCTTAATGGACTCGACTGACTTCTTTTAATTCTACACACACACCCCCTTGCTCACTATTGCACTCCCTAGGCCCCTCACACACATACACCCGCTGGCTCGGAATAAAAGATCTCCATCAAAGTGCGGCCCTTCGGGCTGCCCGACGGGCATTGCACCGCCAGCCTGCCGTAGGAGCAGGATACCAATGATGACGCTGGACGGACACCGACTGGGACAACAGGTGTTGGCCTGTCGGTGACTTGTGTGAGGTATCCTAAAATTCTGATAAGGGTCTACACCCTGCACTTGTCCCGCCACCATAACTGAGAGAGAAAATTGACTGAGCGACATCACTAGCTCCCACTGGGGAACTCTGTACAACACTCTTTTGCTTGCTGCTGCTTTGGACGAGTACATTGGACCCCACTAAATAATCGTCCTTTTTTATTCCCTTTGTTTGATATTAATTTCAGCGTGCTGACCGCACGGGAACTATATATACCACAGGTTACCAGGGGCGAGACGCCCTCGCCCCCCTGGACCGTACCGCAGAATATATATATATATTTGTATGTGTATACATCTTACGCTCAATACACCCCAGTTTGACACTCTGCGCTGGTTCTGAGCAGTACAGGGCACCCTACCCATACCGCACCTGAATATGGAGGATGTCCCGGGCCTCAGCTTCGACGAAGACACGATAGCAGAAGCACTAAGGAACACACCGTCGTTACTCAATAATCCCCCGGCTGCCACATCAGGAGCCTCCTCTGATGAGTGGTCTACACTCAGCGATATGAAGAGAGAACTAATCAGAATAACGATCCACGGGATTATGATGACCGAGTATCTGCGGAGCAATATAGCACCGCAGGGCCTTATTGTGAATATCATTCCCAGATTGTTCCTGGATGACAAACGCTTCAAAGTTGACTGGTGCCAGGTCTCCTGGAAATGTACTAAGGACTTGTTGTTTTTGATCTCCCAGACTGCGAAACGACTATCTGTAGCACTGCAAGAGAAAATTTCTGCCCTTGAAGCAACCATGAAGAACGCTACTACAAAGAACAACAAAACAGCATTCACTACCAAACTCTCTGAGATCAACCAAGAGATGCTCGACCATCATGACTTCTTGATGAAACAGAAAACCACGAAATTGGAGAAGGACATAGCCAAATTCTCAAAGGAGAAGGTTTATCCGTACCTTAAAGATGATTTTAAAGCAAAAAAGAACACCTACTCCTCGGACGAGAATTCAAGCACTGACACCAGACGGGGGTCCACAAGCAGTGACTCCAGCGGTGGCTACCAGGTGAGAAATACACGACCTACACGGCCCTGGCAACAGGGATATCACCAAGGTCCAGTGTTCCATGGCCCACCTCATCTACCACCACCATGGCAATACCCCTTCTATCCACAAGCCCCCCCGCAATTCTACCCTCCTAATCAGCCTCCTTTTCAAGGCAGAGGTTGGGGCAGAGGAAGAGGGCGAAAGCGAGGAGGAAACAAGGGAGTACAGTGGCAGGACCAGACGCCGGAGCCGAGCGGAGTAGAGACCAGGAGCGCGACAACCAGAGGGAGACGAGCCTAGTCGTAAATCTATCAAACAGAACTCTCTCGACCCCAGAGACGAGTGTTCTGGAAAAAGGCCTGGGTTTTGTCCCTACCCCAACCCCTGACTCCTTCCAGGAGATGATTGAGCTCAAGCAGTTCTTCAGAAAGATACGCCTCCGAGCGTTTTTTGATAACCGACAAATACTTCCCAGCGACGACACAGGCCTGAGGAAACCTTCGACCTTTACCCCGTCTGACGGGATGGTGCCTCCAGAGGTCCTAACTTTTGAAAGAGCAGTTCTGAAAACCATGCAGAAGATACCTACGACCAAACCCTTCAATAATTTGTCCAATGCTGAGAGACAGGCAGCTACCACCCTAGGCAGGGACCCCTCAATTGTTATTAAGCAGGCTGACAAAGGGGGAGCGACGGTCATACAGAATCATGACGACTATGATCGGGAGTGTAGACGCCAACTAGCCAATACCACCCACTATAGACTACTAACTGAGGATCCCACTAATCGACTAACTACTACCGTGATGTCTCTAGTTATTGAAGCAGAGACTAACGAATGGATCAGCAAGAATGAGGCAGAATTCCTGGTAACAACGGACCCGATAACACCGTATTTTTATACATTACCAAAAATACACAAGGGTACCAGTCCGGTCCCAGGGAGACCGATTGTGTCGGGCATCGGATCTCTTTTAGAACCCCTCTCCCAGTTCTGTGATGCTTTCCTGCAGCCTCTGGTTAAATTAATCCCGTCTTACCTCCAAGACACCAGAGATGTGTTACGTCTCATTGACGATATGGATGGCAGAGAAGACATCGACCTCCTCCTTACCCTCGATGTGGAAGCATTATACACAAATATTCCACAACAGGCCACGCTGGAAGCAGTGGAGTCCCTACTCCGAAGAGAAGAGTGGCAGTCTCCCACTCCAATCTCCTTCATCATGGAGCTCGCACACATTGCACTTACTGAGAACTTCTTCAAATACGGGTCGAACCTATACCATCAGATCCGTGGAACATCGATGGGTTCGACCTTTGCGCCGAGCCTGGCCTGTATCTATATGGCATTGTTTGAAGAGAAGTGCATCTACCCCCCTGAACAGAACCCGTATCGTGAAAATATCACGTGTTGGCGCCGATATATCGACGACATCCTGGTGTTCTGGAAGGGTGACCGCTCGACTTGTGAGGCCTTTTGCTCGTGGATAAACCAACAGAACCCTTTTTTAAAATTCACGGGCACGATCTCCAATCAATCCATACCTTTCCTTGACCTCTCTATATCACTGGAACCTACCACCATCAGTACCACTCTGTACAAAAAGGATACTGATAGGAACAGTCTATTATCTTACACCAGCCACCATACTAGATCCCTCAGGGACAATTTACCTTTCGGCCAATTTCTCCGCCTCCGGAGGAATTGTAGCTCGACTACTGATTACAAACAGCAAGCCCGATCCCTGCAGACCAAGCTCCAGGCTCGGGGTTACCCCACTCATCTCTTGAAAACCTCCACTAAGAGAGCCCTCAACAACAACAGGGAGGCCCTGCTGGAAATACACCCCAAGGAACAAGAGGACACGATTGTTTGTGTGACTTCCTTCACGAAACACTCCTCGTTCATCAAAAAAACGATCACCTCACATTGGGACCTTCTCAATTCTGTGGGGTTGGAACTTCCACGTCCTCGCTTTGCTTTTAAGAGGACGGCTAATTTGAAGGACACGCTGATCCACACCCGTCCTAGGAAGACCAATACCCAGACTGCCAATACTCTTTGGGACCTTCCCCCAGTAACTGGACACTATCGCTGTGGGTCCTGCGTTGTCTGCCCCCAAACCATCCAAGGCAAGACCATTGTACTCCCTGGCGACTTCACATGGACAATGAACAAGCATACTAACTGCAATAGTTCCAAGTGTATCTATGTGTTGATCTGCCCCTGCGACCTGGTATACATCGGGATGACCATGCGTCCGGTGAAACAACGTATAATGGAGCACAACAGCAACATTCGGTGCCAAAAATCACACACTAGACTGTATGAACACTGCAAAACTAATCAACATCGCCCAGAAAACATCAGGTGGGCAGTACTAGAGTGTGTACCTAACTTCAATCAACAAGCCCTCTTCCGACTTGAACAAAGATGGGTACATCGATTACAGTGCGAGGAACGGGGACTGAACGAGGGGGTGCCCTGGACTGCCCTCGCCAGATAGGCATGATTTGGGACTTTATTGTCCATTCCTTAATGAGTACTGAGATAACAAATCAGCTTTTACTATATGTTCCAAAATGGCCCCCGCATTGAAGGGCATTCCAGCTGCTGCCTCGAGCTAACCCTTTCTCACTTTTCACTCTTGCATGCCGGGGTGGAGTAACCAGTGGGACACGCCCCCGCTGGGTGCACGCTCGATTTCGATCTCTCTTTAACTAGACTGAAGACTCCCGGGCAACCTGCCGGCTGTCCCTGCTACTTGCGATCGTGGGACGGGTAGGTGCTGAGATGCCTGCCTTCAGCGACGCTTGAGGTAAGGTGTGGAGCTACTCACAAAAGACCGCGCGCTCTTTGTTAGACGCCCGGCCAGCCACCACCCAGCGGATCCCCTTCACGAGGGACGCTGCGTGAAGGTGGTTATTACTTCTGTTAACTCCGCGGGTTGCCTTACTTTCCCCTCAGGAACCCCTCACTCGCAGTTGGCCCCACATGGACAGCCCGTGAGGCTCCCGGAACTACACTAGCGGGTAAGCGCATCGTCATTATTGTTGACATTGCTCGCACTCACGCGCACACGTCAATTAGGGCACTGTCCTTGTATTGTGCTTTTTAGACTTCATGCCGGTGACCGCGATCACCACGCAAACACCGACCTTGAGCTAATGACAGAGTGTCGGACTGGTTTTGAGCGTTCTGATTTTTATACATATGGTTTGTGTTTATATCTGCGTTCTCTTCTCCCTTTTTTCGGGATTGTTTGGCTGAACTATTCAGTCTGCATACATGTATATTCATAATTTTGTAATGGATACACGGGCCGCCCTTACCGACTTACTGGGTTGGGGCGTTACATCACTAATGGCCCGGCATATTGGGTGCATACCGGACTCGGCAAGTTACATAGTCTTGAGTCACGCCCTTTGCACTGAGATGCATGCTTTAAGCGTTACAGCATGACTACTCACACACAGAGCGTGTTCGACCACGCGCACTGGTTTTATCAATCACCTCTCTCTCACAGTACCATTCAAATTGCGATGACATAGCGTTTGGATTCACGGGACATGCACGGTCAAGTCACCTTAATACACAGGCACCTGCTGATGTAAATTGTCACCATCATACTCTAACATCATGTATGTCTGTTTATTCAATTTTTCAGTTTCCAGTAGGTTTCCCGCCTGGAACCACTCCAGTACGATACTATTCAGGTCGTATATGGGGGTCTTCTCAATCTAGTAGACACCCAGCAATTATATGAGCACTAAGGTCCTGACGAATTGCCCTTACGGCAAGAAACATGTCGACCATTTTCACATGAAGGGTTGAATAAGG
Source organism: Lissotriton helveticus (assembly GCF_964261635.1). Taxonomy (NCBI): domain Eukaryota; kingdom Metazoa; phylum Chordata; class Amphibia; order Caudata; family Salamandridae; genus Lissotriton; species Lissotriton helveticus. Next base: position 214,650,882 of record NC_136060.1, on the reverse strand, counting down.
ATTGGTCTCATTGCCTATCACTCCTTAATACCCCTTAATTTTAACAAAGCAGCGAGCCTGATCATTAAAGTTATTCTTAATGGACTCGACTGACTTCTTTTAATTCTACACACACACCCCCTTGCTCACTATTGCACTCCCTAGGCCCCTCACACACATACACCCGCTGGCTCGGAATAAAAGATCTCCATCAAAGTGCGGCCCTTCGGGCTGCCCGACGGGCATTGCACCGCCAGCCTGCCGTAGGAGCAGGATACCAATGAGGACGCTGGACGGACACCGACTGGGACAACAGGTGTTGGCCTGTCGGTGACTTGTGTGAGGTATCCTAAAATTCTGATAAGGGTCTACACCCTGCACTTGTCCCGCCACCATAACTGAGAGAGAAAATTGACTGAGCGACATCACTAGCTCCCACTGGGGAACTCTGTACAACACTCTTTTGCTTGCAGTTTCCCCTGTGTCCCTCCCCTCTGCAGGCTCCTCTGCTCCCCGTGTCCTCCCTGCATAAACTCCGGCTGGGGGTTTGGCACTTGATAGGTTGAGTTTGTTGGGTCAGGGTTGTTCTGTTTAGGTTGCCCAGTGCATCCAGTTGTCTAGACGCCCTTCCACCTTGAAGTCCTATTTTATTTATGTATTTAATGCATTTTTATAGAGCAAAGACTTTACCTGAAGGTGTCAGAGCGCTGTACAATAGAACCAGTTATGTTACATGAGACAATGTTACAAAATAGAACGTTACAAATATAAACAAGTGACTAGAAGAGGTAAGATAAAACCATAGAATGCAATGTAGTGTTGTTCCTATATTCCCAATAGGCTCTGCGCATTGGAATAATATATCCTATAGATTTGATGTAGGACTTAGGTCGACTAGGTCTCTATTGAATATATTAGACTTAATTGTGAGTGCCAGCTAGCTCAGAGGTTACTTGAAACTTTCGTGAATAGACAAGAAGAGATTAGATTCTGACAACCGCATAAACATGACAACTTTGTTTCCCCAAGAATAAAACGGATTTTCAGAGTCGTGGAAACATTAGATATTTCACTCAGTCAAACGTGCATGCTTTGTTTCATGAGAGTTGCAGAGAAAGAGAGAGACGGGTGTTTTCAATAAAAGGGTTTATTGAACATTCTTTCTCAAGCAAGTAAAGTGAACTGCTACAAACGTAATACTTGTTGCAAAGTATAATGCGTACAGTAAGAAGAGTATTATAAAATAATACTGTAAAAGCATTGTATGGTTCCTAGACCATAGATAAATACATACATAAATAACAAAGCTAAAAAGTACTCAACTGGTGCTACTAAAATACGCCTACCCCAATGTACCTAACCTAAGTCTAGTACGAGGGAATAAGTAAGTGAGGTGTAGCATAGGTTTAGTTTGTCTTTGCCAAGAATCTAACCAAGATTTCTCTTAGGGTCCAATCAGCTCTGTACCTTGGTTTTAGAATGAAGGAGGTCTGGTATCTCTGTCTCTGGACTCGCGAGGGAAGCTTGGAAACACTGGAGCTGGATTCTCAGTGAGGGAAAGGCAGTCTTCTCTGTCAGTGCATCAGCTGGAGGGTCGGCTTCATTCGGCACTTGCTGTAGCAAGCTGGGTCGAGCAAGTAGATAGTCGAGCTGCTCCGAACCACTGTGTGTTTGCTAGGGCAAGTGTAGGCATATTTATACCGTGAAGGTGCCTAGTTTGATGTAAAGTCGGACATAATAACGTCACCAAAGAACCCCAAGAGAATGGTAGTTCTTTGAAAATGCTGTGATTTCTAGGACAAATCAATATTCAAGTAAGGGGATGTCTCTGACTGCTGAAGCTGAATTTTCCAAGAAATCGTGGTGGCTTTTTGGAACAAGTGGATGTAGCCATGCCTGTATTTGGACTGGATGGATTATGTCTAAATATGGGTATGATTTCTATGTCTATATAAGGGCAATGTGAATTATAGCTATATAAGGGCATGAATCTGTAAAATTACTCTTGATTCTAAAATGTTTCACAACAGCAACAACACAATATCAAACACATCAAGCAAGGGTGAGGAATGTACACGAAAATATTACAAATTTACAATGATGAACGAACTTCCAAGAGGGGTGTGAGAATGAAGGTATTAGTTCTGAAAGTGTCTTTGGAAGAGAAGAGATTTGAGGTCAGCTTTGAAGATCCAGATAGAGTTGGTGGCATGGAGCAATGGAGGAAGCGAGTTCCAGATTCTCACCGCATTACCTGAGACTGATTGAGCCATGGATCTTTCCCTTTTGAAGGAGTGGGACTCAAGCAGAAACTTTTCCGCATCCGAGACGGTCTTGGACCTCCAGACATTTTCAGTTTATTCGCCAGGTAACCAGGGGAGAAAGTGTGCAAAGCTTTGTGGGTGATGCAAGCAGTTTTGTAAATAGATTTTGCCTCAATGGGAAGCCATAGAAGAGAAGACAGGATAGGAATGGTGTGGTCACTTTGTTTGGACCCTGAAATTAAGCAAGCAGCTGAATGGAGGACGGATTTGAGGGGGGAGAGGTGAGATTTGGGTAGGTCAGTCAGAAGAGAATTGCAGTAATCCAGTCTAGATAGAACTAGCGCTTGGACCAAGGTTTTAAGGTCTCTCTCCGGGACGAAACTACAAATCCCCCACAGAAGGCACAGCTTGTAACATGCGTTCTCAGCAATGGAGTTGATGGAGGAGATTAGATTGAGTCATTGGAAGAACTTCTCCTCCTGGTGCCTTTGGAAGGGTCTGTCTTCCTCCTCCTGTGCGGCTGTGCGGGTGCTGGACTTCTTGTGGGATTACTTTGTCCTTGGGCTCACTGTATCCACTCTCCGTGCGCAATGGGCTACAATTCTTGCTTTTAGGTGTTCTTCTGTGTCTTCTGTCTCCCCTTTGGTAGCTCACTTTTTGCTGAGTTTTTTGATGCAGCGTCCTGTCTCTCCCTCTCCTGTCCCGGCCTGGGATCTTCCTTTGGTTCTCCAGGCCTTGACTGGGCCCTCTTTTGAACCTTTGCTCTCTGTGGACTTTACGTTTGTTACGGCTAAGGTTCTTTTTCTGCTTGCCATTACTTCTGGGCAGCGGGTTGGTGAGCTTGGTGCGTTGATGGCTTCCCCCTCCCTTTTTGCCTTTTTGCTCTGACAAGGTCATTCTTCGTCCAAGTCAGTTTTTTCTGTCCAATGTTTTGTCTTCTTTCCACTGTCAGGAGGATGTTGTCCTCCCTGTCTTTTTTCCGGACCCCTCCTCCACGGAGGAAGGTGTTCTGCATTCTTTGGATTTGTTGAGGGCTCTCTGCATCTATTTTGATCGGACCAGTGATTTTCGGAAGGTTGATTCATTATTTGTTACCTACGGGCTCTCTGGGATGGGGGTTTGTCTTTCCTTGTCCACCTTGACTCGTTGGGTTAAGGGTGCTGTTGTTTCTGCTTATGAGTCCGCTCAATGTCCTCTCCCTTCTTCAGTCCTGGGTAGGTCCAACCGGGGTATCGCCTACTCCTGGGCCATGTTCAAGGGTGCCTCCTTGCGTGACTTTAGCAATGCTGCCTTGTGGGCTTCTTCCCATACCTTTGTTTCCCATTATCATCTTCAGTTGGGGGTGGCGGCCTCGGCTGCCTTTGGCACTCATGTTTTGTCTGTTGTACATGGTTTGTGATTTGTACTGCTTGCTTTTCATTAAATTGGCCTGCTTACTGCCTTTCTGGTCTTTTTTTCTTAAAATCACTGTGTGCTTGGGTATGGGCTCACTGTTAAGGGACGGGAAGATGGACGAGGAGGTAATGCCCGGTTACTAACCAGTAATCTTTGTTACTCCAAGTCCTTGTCTTCCCGTCCCATTCCTGAGCCCTTCCCTCCCTACCTGATGATTGTTTTTGTTTCTGGGTTTCTTTAGTATTCTCAGGATGTTGTGTGACGCGCTTCCCCCTATATTCTCACCTGATAGGTAGCACTATATTGGTGAAAGTGCTAAAAAATCTGCTAGGTGTGAGGTTTTTCAGGGAAGCAGAAAAGCTGCTCACTGATAAGGAATGGGTTGCGAAGAACAGGACTCAGAGTAATGAAGATTACCAGTGAGTAACCAGGCAATCCTCTCACAGTGTCATAGGGACTTAGCACATCTATGAGGCATCTTACATAAACTATTTTTTTTTACAGAGTTTTATATAGCGCAAAGTTGACCCAAATCAGGTATCAGAGCACTTTACATAGCACCAGTTGAGTTACATGATGACACACGGGTAGATTAAGTGCTTTTCCCAGGATCACAGAATGTTCAGCGTCATTGCCAAGACACGAACCGAGTTCTCCAGATTTGAAGTTGACCGCCCTAGCCGTTATGCCAACTCCTCTCCCACGAATATTCGGCTAAAGCTTGTTCCTATAAATACGGTACTTGTATAGCGCAGATCTAGCCAATATGCAGCAGTAAGGTTAATGCTCATACTTGCCTGCGCTTGCAATGGAAAACATGTTAAATACTAAAGGAGAAATAACAACATACCGTAATATTGCTACTAAGTTCATGTATTTCAGATACCTTATACCCCACTCAGTCTCTTTTCTCCTCTGTTTTTCAATCCCCCTTGCCCCTCCTTTCCTCCCATCCTATATTATATACCGTCAACCTCCTATGCCCTCATTCTCCATTCAGTTTGTCTCGTTCTCTCTCCTTTTTCTCTGACAAGTATTTTGTATTTTCTTCATAAACCATACCAAAAATCTCTCGAGTGGCTTGAGGTGCTCGAGCAGCAAACAGCTGTCACCCTATTTAAAAAACATGTCTTTAACACATCCTTGGATGTCCTGAGTTGACAGGTTTCACTGTGGCCGCTCGGATGTTTAGTCTTTGTTAGTGACTTTACTATATGTCAAGAATTACGGTTCATACTCAATTGCTTCATCAGTGGCTTGGAGTCATGCTTACCACAACATGAACTCTATCGTCTTTCCATATTTGTAAGAATATGGACTGAACATTTCTCTTGAGCTGTAAGAAAGTGATGCACATGTCCTTCAAGATAAGTGACTTCAGAAGATGTCAACGTGAGGTATTCTGTCATCCGCCTTCGAGGTGAAATACGACGATGCGCCTGAGTGAGAGTGTGTAGTTCCATCAGAGAATCGCTCAAGAACTATTGCGAGACTGGCTCGAACAAGGCGAAAACACACCACTGAGCATGAAAGGCCAGGATAACGACAATTCATTGGCTCAAATAAGTCGACATCTAAATGTGGCTACCGTGTTTCGCTTTAAGGTTTTAGATAGAAGTACATTTTACAGAATAGTATTCTACATTTCCGGAGTAAACGCCATTGCCTTTTAACCCGGAATTTTTTCTGCGTGGTATATCTTCTTCTTCCCTGTAAATATTTTGGCCACAGCAAATATGAGTAAAGGCCGCTTTGATACATTCTCTGGGGAGCCGAAAAAATGTTCTGTCCAAATAAAACAAACAATACAATTCTGCATTCGAGGTCCACAGCTTTAGGCCTCAACATTTGACCTGCAGCTTTTGAGCTAAAATGTTAATTGTAGGATACCGAATGTTAGTAAAAATGAGTGAAGTGTTTTGTGATAGACAAGACCCTTCCACTCCCTTCACAGATGAATGAAACTTAGATAAATTACAGAAAAATGCCTAATCCCTTCCGAAGAAAATGAGAAATGAGGCACCATACTAGGCAAAAATGCACATCACATGCACACCTGCTACTGTCATCAAGGACACACCATCATTAACAGTCACAATGCTTGTCTCCTTCATTTTTACATTTTAATTACCTCTATTAATTATCAGATCAACATATTATTAACTTTGATACAAAGTGTCTGGGCAGAAAGGTGTATTAACGTCGACGCCAAGCTCATTACTCATTCAGATCATCTTCATGGCAGCACACAGAACTGCACATCTGAGTGTGAAATGTCGCATACCCTTTCACACCAAGTGCTGTGACATATTGTGTCCTCCAACCTAACAAGTGCGATTGATAATTTACACCATGCAGGATCTTTTAATTTAAAAAAAAGCTCACTGTTTTCATGATGTTACTATACCATATATAGCCAGAAATGCTTAAACTAAATGAAGACTTTTCCAATTCGATTACTGTTTCTTTACTATAACTTTTTAAACAAAGACTTGTTGAAAGGATATACTAAATCAGTTGCAATCGCGAATTTGTGCTTGTGAAGCAATATACAATTGTTGTAGATTTGACATGATTCCCTTTTGATGGGCATTTTCTCCATGGCGTAATTCGAAATAAAAGCTCAAAATAATAGTAAAAGCTCAAATTTGGTTTTAGCTATACAAATATTGCAGAACGGCAATTCCACACCTGGCTGTACTTTCTTAGTATGATCAATTAATAATTATGGAAGTTGACATTCGAAAACTATAGTTATCCAGCGTTCATACAAAAATATTGCTAAAGGCTAAACATGAAAAAAAACAACTTCAGGCCAATTGTTTAACTATAAATGGGTATGCTTAAGTGATCATTTTTTTCCTGAGAACATAAACTAATTGTTTATTATGTTAAATCCTTTTTATTGGTTAAGTAAGGCACTCGAGCAGAACTACAGGAAAGAAGATGGCCCCTGAAGAAGACCACCAAGAGCAATTCTAATTTGCTTCGGATGGCCAAAAATCTGACTGAGGTTCTAACAATCCTTACATTCTAGATAGAATTGATTGATCATATTGACAGAATTATCACTGCTTGGAAATGCAGGTACCTACTGCTGCTTTTACAGAGCCCAAGCAAGACACATTTGGTAATTACATCTAAAATCGTTCACACCCTATATGTGTTGAGGCCATTAATGAACAAGTATATGTTAAGATCCTCAGAATGTTTGGCAAACCTTTGTGTGTTAATTATTGATTATCCAGTTGTTTCAGCACCTCTTGCCCGAATCTGCAGGATATTTGAAATAATTTGGCATCTACAAAGTGACCTTCTGATGCTTATCCCTGTGCCTTGAAAAGCCTGCTATATATATCTAGGGTGCATGATATGGATAAGTGTCCAAATCAACCTGTTTTCAGAGATCATTTAAATCCTGAAATTGTGGGTCTCGGAAGTGTGGGTCCCAATCCAAGCTCTACCTTTGCTAATATTCTGTAGGAGAGGTACTGGAATCAACTGGTTTCTGGAGTACAATCAGCTTCAGAGGCAGTTACAGTCTTTGATAAAGCCGAGTGATTCCTGGTTGTCACCCATTTCTGGCCAACAGCAGTCCTAGGTGGTTTGACTTTGAACTTGTCCAGAGGCAAAAAGAGTGCCTTTGCCAAATCCACGGAATCAAGATTTCTCCCTCCTAAGATAATAAATAAATAGCAACCATTCTCCTGTATCGTTTTAGATCCTCAGAATCATAAATGTCCTACCTCCTAACCAATGAGTATATACCCCTTCTTCCATTCTCAGCACTGCTGTTTGAGAACCTTTGAATACGTATCCAAATATAGACAGTTGATAAACAAATCAATTTCCAGCTAGACAGCAACACAACGAACACTACCAGCATCACTTCATGCTTGCACCATGATTTCAATTCGATATAGGAATGCTTCCTCAGGATAAATGGAACTATGACTACATCCTCATTGTGTGAAACAGTGAACTTGTCTCACTACCCTTCAACAGGCCCTCAGGTCTTGGAACTACTTGTTGAACCACCCAATAAACTAGGAACTGGGAATACTTTCTGACGTAGTTTGCCTCAACAAGTTAGTTCCATGCTGAGCCACCCGATCTCTCAATTTCCTCAGTAGATCTGACTAATCCACTTTTCAGATTGCATCTGTACTTTTGTAACATAGTCTACACTGATCTTCTAAGACCTTCGTACAAAGATTAAAAGGCTACTAGACCAGACAGCCAGAATGTACCTCAACATCTACAAATAGTATCACCTTCAAACCTAAAATGTCTTCATTGGCTTCCAGATGATGCCAGGAATGGATCAATTTCAAACGTGTATGAACATACTTAAGCATTCTTAAAATAAAAGCCAAAATACTTGACAAAACCTCACACTGTACACTAGTCAGAAACATATGTTCGTGAGATGATAACTTGATATGGCAATGTTTGTTTAAGAAGAAGCAATATGAAAGAAATTTCAGAGAAGTACAAGGCAGAAGACTGTGGAATACCCAAAGTTCAAGTTCAAAAAGACCTTTATTCGAATTTCATAAAATTCATAAAAGTACCGATCACAGCAATAAAACATTTGTATATAATACAGACAAAAAAAAGAATTTATACAAAAAAACATTTCACAATATCATAAAAATTCATACAATAACTATACAGTGAATTTCATTTAATTGTAATGTTTACACAATAAACACCATTTTGACCAGTTTCTAATTTCAGGGATTTTCCATCGTTTTACGCGCTCGTATGGCTGATCTTAAAAAAGTGCTAGTGCGGAAGGTCAGTTCATCAGTGTCCAAAGTAAGCAGCATCATATAGGATTCCTTAAGTGTGAGAGGTCTGTATTTTTTAAAATAGGGAGTTAAAAACCATTTGATAAATCTCAGATAAAATTTGCAGGAGAATAAAAAGTGCAGATCGTCTTGTGTGCTGTCCTGTGGAATACCCTTGTTCCCTCCTTGATATTTAAACCCAATTACTTGCATTCAAGAGATTTGAAAAGCACTTGTTGGCAATGCCAATTTTTTGCATGACATTCCCCCAGATATTTGCCTTCACTGCCCTATTTGTGCTGAACCTTCTTTTCTTGGCAATAGGACTCTGCACACCTTACTTCGACTAACCAGTGAGAAAGATATTGTACTTTCCCTTCTAAACACGATTACATTGGTATACACCTGAACGGTATATTCATTTTTCTTCTATCTCCCTAGTATATGGCAATCGCTCTATCAATTGACTCTGAAATGAATACTGCTAGTGGGCTGCAGCACTTGTGGTATCACCCACTAAAAGCTCACTCTAAAACATTCCTCAGGCCTGCCACTCGAGCATGTAGTGCAGTTTTAAATTGCCATTTCGACCTGGCAAAGTAAACCTTATACCAGGCCTCAACCTTCCTTAATAATACTTATAAGTCATCCACAAGGTATGCCCACAAGACTCATAGGGCAGGGAGCATGGTATGTAAAAAGCAGGACATAAATATTTAACGTTTTACATCTCCTCCTCCAAAGTCGTTTTTAACTATGGCAAAGCAGGTCTCTTATAGAATTACATTGGTTTACCATATTATACTCAATATGTCTAATTTCAGTTTGAGTACAACTAGAAAAAAAATACTTCTTGCACTTATTTTAATCGTTGTTCAAACTCCTCATCAGGATAAAGTCGGATTTTGAATTACTATTAAGGAAACGCCACACTTACATAGTTAACATTTTGCTGCCAAATCGAAATGTGCCTTTCTGCAAGCGTTGAGGGTCTCCTGTTGATGGATCCCCCACTGGGAAATGTGTATTAGATCTAGACAGTCGAAAAAGGATCTGTGTGCAAAGGGGAGTGGGTCTTCCTGATAAGATAACCAAGGAGGAGCTGTGTCCTAGCCATGATTGCATTTGAAAGAGAGGCCTGTTGGAGGTACCCAACCCCTAGTGACACATTTTACGCAGTGTCTCTAATGAAGCCTGACTGCTTTTGTACCAGGGTACCAGAGGGTTGAGCACATATTTTGTTCAGTGAATTCTTTGGTTCACTCTGAAAAGGATTGTGTTTATTGTTTGAAGTAAATTGAAGTAATACTCCCAAGTTCTTACAGCATAATATGCAAACTTGGATTATAGTGAATCGTTCAGTTTACGGTGCCACCACAAAGAACATAAGGTAAAATAATCCGTGCTACCTGATTGCATTCATTCTGCCCTGTGTTGCGTCTTTTTTCAGAATTATCATTGTAGCATTTCTTATATTGTAAAATGAAATAACCTCAAGGTTATATTTAACACACTATACAACTCTAAAACTTCAAAAAAAAAAATAGGTAAATGGCATAGTAGCTGACAAAAATTCAAAGATAGCACTAACTCGTTGCAAACCGCAAAGAAAAGGAAACAGCAGAAGAATAATCAAGGGCCAGGTTTAGACATGGTTTAGCATTCTCAGACCTTCTGAATTCTGTAATCTCTGTGCATATAAGCCATTTGAAAAACCTTTTCTAAAATACTATATGTTTTCATAAATGGGCACTGAATCATTATTTGGGAAGGCGTGAGTTTTCAGCATACCTTCCTAATATAAATTCAATAACTTATGTATCAGTGTTTTGCAGTGTTTGTAGTGTTTTGCAACTCAAATCCTGTCACAAAAAATTGAAAGGTTGCAAACTCTGGAACTGAATTGGTAAGACATTTGCAAAAGGGAACCCTTTCCTTCTGTTAATGTTAAAAAAAAGTTTGTTTGGGCATAGTTCTATTCAGGGAAAATTCGGTTTTGGGTTGTTTTTTCTCCTATTCAGAGGGGGCCTGACCTTGCAGTATAAGCTAGACTGTTCCTAATGGAGCGGGGACAAGACTGATTTGAATATGGCTAGGTCCAAACAGAGGTGGCATAGTGGGCATAAGAACATGGGGTTTGAATGCTAACCCGAGCGGTTGCTTGTGGTTAGCATTCCTCCCATCGCCTTCTGTGTGTATGATATCCCCATATTGACAGACTAGAATAAAACCAGATTGGTCATTGTTGATTAAATCAGACAGAAGGATACCCAATCCGGTCTCCTGAATGTTTTTAAACATCTTTATATCTATATTTACCAAAGTTATAGGCTGTAGAAGGTGTACAGAATTGGGGTTTACCCGGTTTTGGAAGGAGCACTGTGTTTGCATCTTCAATGGATCCATGATCTCTCTAGTTTCCTTAAAGCTATTGTACAGTCTCTTAAGGATAGACGTTAACAGCACACAGAATTATGTATGAAAAATGGCTGTGCATCTGTCCATTTCCAGGAAATTTCCCTGTTTGGGGTTATGCATAGCAGAAATGACCTCTTCCTTCGTCATGGGTATGTCTACGTCAATTTGCAAGACCTCTGGTGTTGTGTAAATGAAGTGGCATTAAAGGTATCATCAACTGCCTGTGGGCACATTGATTTTGATACAATTCTCTAAATGTTGCTACAATAGCTGTATCTTCTTTAAGGACCCCTCCCTTCACATCTAGGAGTTGTGCAACCTTCTCCAAAGTAATTTTAGGTTCAAATTGCTAAAAGTCTTTCTGCTTTATTTTCAAAAGTATAACACTTTTCTTTGGTTTACAGTAGCATGTCTGCTGCTTTATTAAAGTATATGTAACTGCTCTGTGCTGATCCGCTGATTCTTAAGCGCTGCTCTAGACTGCACTTTTAGTCATTTCCTCTAGGAGGCTGCTGAGATGAATTTCCCCTTATACATGCTTTGAGTGTGCCCCATAATACAATATTTTTTATACCTGGCCTGTCTTCCATCATGAGGAACTTCAAGCCTCCGGTGCTAGCTATGAGCAAGGATTCATTGAGTCCCTGTGACCGGTTTGGTGTTAGTTGTGTGCACTTGTAAGTAGAGGGAAACATGACACAATATACTAAAAGTGCCTATAGATATATATATATATATATATATATATATACGCTTAACGCTCCCCTGATGCACCGCGCAAACAGCACTCCCAGGAAGAGAAACGGACACCAATCCGGTAAACTGTGCAGCAAAGTTTCTTTTTATTTTTAAATCATTGCAGTGTCAAAGGTGCCGCGATCCGACGCGTTTCGGCGATCCTGTCGCCTTGCTCACCAGATAAAAGCGTTAATCAGTGCTTACATTTTTAAATAAACCATTACCAATCACCGCACTTTTCGTAATAGATCACATGGCCCTCATGCATAGCAATGGATATGAAGGACAGACTTACTCATGGTTGATTTCACCATGGTAAATACTAACAACATAGTAGATAATATCTGCTTAAATGCATTCACTCTACAAACCCAAATTCGTTGCATTGTAGATAATAACCATTGCAATATATTTTGGATTTTAAGAAAATAATCCAAAAATTAATTTCTAAAACAATAAATATTGTGCTCAATGTTAAAAACATAACATTCCATTGCAATGAATACTCGTATATAATACCTGCTTAAAATGCATTAATATTTATATCCTCACAGATTTATCTAATGTAAACAATTTTTGTAGTCCAGCTATTTGGCCACATGTACGATACTTATGTATTATAACCGTAATATTCCAAAAGTGCTTATGTGCTAAAAAGTGCAAAACGGGAATAAAGTGCATTTATAATAGATTCTGAAATGTTCCCAGCCGGGAACATCTGATATCTTTCATTCCAGAGAGAATCAGCATTTGCTGAATATATTATTCTTACAATAATGCAAAGATAACCAACCAATTTGAAAAAATTGATGACATGCTTAATGTAGAATGCCTGATTAAGGGAAATTCTTATCAGTGAAAATTATGTCTATGCAAAAGCAAACGTCAATAAATAGTAAAAAAAACACACATTCCATGATGGTACATATAACTATCGACTGATTGCATTAAAGACATAAAACCAGCTACTTTAGTTCCCTTAAACATTCAACTGATTATTATACATCATTGAACCGAAATGTTCTCATAAAGTTCCTCCAAATACTCGCTTGGTCCATGTTCGTTCAGAGATAATGATACATGTCCTCACACATATTCAGACCTTGGGAGCTCTTTGTATCGAGTTTTATAATGTAGCGTGTTTCCAGTTGACGCAGAGCTTTATCTCTGTTGCCTCCTCTTTTATTAATGGGGACACTGTCAATCACAAAATAAGAAAGTACATTTAAATTATTTCCATGTTCGGATTTGACGTGTCTAGCAACAGGATATGTTTGATCTGAATTCACTGTCGCACGCAGATGTTGTAAAATACGTGCTTGCACTGGAAGTTTTGTGCTTCCCACATAGCGGAGACCACATACACAATTTAAAACATATACTGCATATTCCGTTTTACAGTTGAAATTTCCTTTAATCTCAAACAACTCATCAGAAAAGGCAGTTTTATATGTTTTTGTGTTGGAACCGAATTTACAGGCTCTGCAACTGCTACATTTATAGAAACCCGTCTTAGACCATTTGTCTTTATGGAGCAATTCTGGACTATTTTTGACCAAGTCTGATCTCATAGAATAGGCTTTACGATAGGTGACGCTAGGCTTTACAGGCAAGACTCCCTTTAGGACCCCATCGGTTAAGACGATAGGCCACTGGGTGTTTATGATTTTCCTTATGGCTTGTGATTGCTTACTGTATGTGGTGATAAACCTACATTCAGAGTTATCAATTTTGCTAGGCCTATCTGTACATGCAACTGTGGTTAACTCAGTTTCACTATTTTGTGCAGTGATCAAAGGTTGTAGTAAGTGGCGTCTATCTTGTTGATTAACTTTTCTTAACGCCACTTTGATTTTACCAATTCCATAACCACGTGCTGATAGTCTAACTATAGCAATCTCCTGTGAATTTTTCCATGCTTCGTCAGTACTACAAGCCCTCCTGATTCTAAGAAGTTCTCCATACGGGAGACTTTCTATGGTGTGACGTGGGTGAAAACTAGATGCATGCAATAGCGTATTGCCAGGTGTGGGTTTTTGGTACAGACTAGTTGTAATGACATTGTTCTGAATTGCCACCTCAATGTCTAAAAAGTTTGCACAAGTGCTGTTTATGTGACTGGTAAAGGCTAAATTGAGATCATTATTGTTGATACTTTCTACAAAATCCTTCGCCTGATCAGAATCGCCTTTCCACACAATGAACACATCGTCTATATACCTCCACATATGAGCAATATGGGTTTCAAATATAGCCTTGTGGTGTCTTCTGAGGACATGCTCCTCCCACCAGCCTACATGTAAACAAGCATAGCTGGGGGAGAAGCATGCCCCCATAGCCACTCCTCTCTTCTGTCTATACACTTTTGCATCAAACAAAAACACATTATTCATCAAGCATGTGCGAATCATTTCAACAATCATTTTGTTATGTTGATACATTCCTATATCCCTCTGATCAAGATAGTATTTGACTGCTCTCAATCCGTCTTCATGCCTAATACATGTGTACAATGCTGTTATATCCAACATCACAAACATCATGTCATCAGTCTACTTCACAGTGTTCAGCTTATTTAAAAAGTCCCTGGAGTCTTTTAAATATGTGGGTAAAGCTATGACAAAGTCCTGCAAATAATAGTCAACATATTTGGAAGTATTTTCAAAACAGCAATTGATAGCAGAGATAATGGGTCTCCCTTGCAGTGGGGTCAGTCCTTTGTGAACCTTAGGGAAGAGGTAAAATAAGGGAAACACTGGGTGCTCATTGTATAAAAACTTGTGTTCCTCCTTAGTAATTAAAACTTCCCTTAACCATTTGGATAGATCATTCTTGTAATCAGTATTGATCTTACGTACTGAAATTCCATCACTGCGTTCATAACACTCTGTATCTTCCAGTTGTCTGAAAGCTTCAGCCCTGTATAACTCTTTGTCCCACAGGACAATATTGCCTCCTTTGTCTGCATTGTTAATAACCACCTTATTGTTGTCCTTCAATTTTTTCATAAGTTGGAAATACTCCTTGGATTGACCAGTGTATTTAGGTTTTGATCTACAGACATTCCGGTATAGAGATTTCAATTCATCAGTGATCCTTTCATGGAATATGTCTAAAGCATCCCTTGGCATAATGGGCACAAAAGTGGATGGTGGTTTAAACTGGCTTTTGCCTGGTAGGGAAATATCTATCCCCTCCATATATATATTGTCGGGTGCCGTTAAAACGTGGCGGTGTACCGCGTTATTAAATTACAGCTCCAATCTCCTTTACCCATACCCAGCCGGGTTGGGAACGAAGAAACAGCACTCACGGGCTCAAATAGTGCAGCAAAGATTTTTATTTTTCAAGCAAACGCGTTTCGGGACTGCGTCCCTTCGTCAGTGGTTCAACATTGAGAATCATGCCACGCCATTTTTTAAAACCACAATAGGTTACAAAAATGAAAAGCGGACTCATCCCAGCTTCAATGAGGTAGCGCCATCTTGAGATGTTCAAAACGGTCTCAAAGTTAATAGTTACGTATAGTATTCAGACGTAATTACTAATTGCATTTTTTTAAAAGATTGTAACAAAAGATTTTTAGCCGTATATCGACTCAGACCGCCCATTGCACTATTACCTCATATATAATCTTTGTTATGGGGTGTTCTCGCGATTGGGCTCAGCAGTGGAACTGATTTGATATATGTCAACAATGACAAACATGGTATATCAACCATGTCAACTTAAATGGTATCGTCCATATTGTTATCTTGCCGTGTATCAGCAATTGCAGCCTTATGGCTGCATGAAGTTTCACCTGCCTTGTCCCTCTCAGAGGACACCCCTTATATACATGATTTTAACCGTTGTATGTTCAGAACCATAACAGACATAACTAATCACCACCCACAACAGATATTCAATATTTCCTATGTTTTTGCTTGTGTCTCATTATTCAATTCATGTTCCATTATTTCAAAAGGTTACATTATCCAATTAATCTATTGTACAGATTAAAAAGGCGAATGATTCATCCTAGATGAGTTACCATTTCCTCTCCCATATTAAGGCCTCCAGGTGCCTTGGTCTCAAGGTCAACAATGTAACGTGATTCAAGTCTCCTGAGAGTCAATAGTCTATTCCCTCCCCTTGGGCTTTCTGGGACACAGTCTAAACAGAAAAATCTCAACAAATCCCTGTTGCTATTATGCTTGATTGCGAAATGTCGAGCAACAGGGTAGGTGAAATCCTTGTTCATAATTGCTCTCATATGTTCTAAGACTCGCAATTTTACAGGGTTGATGGTACTTCCAACATATTTTAGTTGGCAGGGGCACATAAGGCAATATACAGCATGGTCTGTCAGGCAGGACATGAACTTATTAATCTTTCTTCCACCACGACAGCCCCTCACTTGATAGGTTAATGTGCGTTTACTAAAGGCACAGGCTTTGCACTTCCCACAGGGGAAGAAGCCCCTTGCATCCTTAAGAGTACCTTTGGTGTTGCGTAAAGGTTCCAGATAACTATGAACCATTTGATCTTTCAAAGATCTAGCTTTCCTAAAGGTGAGTAGTGGGCTTGAAGGTATATCTGGTCCCACTATGTGATCCGTTTTCAGAATATGCCAATGTTTGGTCAAGATTGTTCTGAGTTTAGCAGAATTCGCCGAATAGGTGGTAACCATGCGAAGTTATCCTTCTACAATAGGTCTTGCTTTCTTCACAAACAGACTACTTCGTGGCAATTTCTTTACACGGCTCACGGTGTCGAGTAGAAGATTCAATTTGTATCCCCTTTCCAAAAATCTGTCCATGCTCTCAGAAATTGCTGAATTGAAGTCTTCCTCATGGGTACAATTTCGCTTTAACCTGAGGAACTCCCCATAGGGGATGCTATTGATCAATTTACGTGGGTGACTGCTTGTTGCAAAAAGAACACTGTTCCCCGCTGTTGGCTTGCGGTAGAGGGAAGTGGAAATGTTTCCGTCCTTAATTGTCACCTGTAAGTCCAGGTAATTGACCTGGGTCTTACTCACATCCCCAGGGAATCTAAGATTACAGACATTCTGTTTGAGCAGCTCAATATATTCTTTAGCCTCGTCAATGGACCCATTCCATACCAGGAACAGGTCGTCAATGTACCTGTACAAGGTCACCACTTTGTTGTTCCATGTGGCGTTTGCGGGACCCCAAGCTTCCTGCTCCTCCCACCAGCCCACGAATAAATTTGCATAGCTGGGGGCGAAGCAGGAACCCATCGCAGTCCCCGACTGTTGCCTATATAGGACCTCCTGAAAAAGAAAAATGTTATTATTTAAACAAAAGTTAACTAATTCAAGTAACATTTCGTTATGCATTGCATATTTCAGTGGTTTCTTTCTCAGGAAGTAATCTACAGCATTAAGTCCTTGTCCATGCTCTATACATGTGTATAGGCTTGTTATATCGAGCGTTGCCATTACAAAGGTTGGTTGCCATGTCAAGTTTTCAATTTTTTCAATGAAGTCTGTAGTGTCTCGTATATAGGACTTCAATTCCAAAACAAATTCGAACAGATAATGATCTAAAAATTTGGAAAGGTTTTCTGTCAGTCCGCCAATGGAAGAAATGATTGGTCTCCCTGGGGGTTTGTCAATGTTCTTATGAACCTTTGGCAGATGGTAGAATGTGGGTATAATAGGGTTGGTAGTCTTCAAAAACAAATATTCTTCCAATTCCAGCATCTGTTTACAGTGCCATTTCCTCAAAAGTTCATGTAAGATCTCTATACTTGTGAGATATTCCTTTTTGTCAATCTCAATATAACAGTGTGTATTCTGTAGTTGGCGCTTTGCTTCCTCCACATAGCTTTCACGTGACATAATCACGATATTGCCCCCTTTGTCGGAGGGTTTACAAATGATGGATTTGTCGTCTCCCAAGGTCTTTATTGCCATTCTCTGCTTTTTGGTGATATTAAAGTTGTCCTTTACTCCTTTGTTCGTTGTTCTCATGGCCATCAGATCCCTGATGACAGTGTCGGAGAATGTATCAATGGCATCCGTTGTGGTTTGTGGTACAAAATTGGAAGGTAGTTTAAAACCACTGTTCGGAACCTCCTGATCAACACCAACATGCACTAGTCTCTGAGTAAGAGTAGTGTTGGAGACACTTGTTTCACAGTCATTTCCTTGGCGCAAGTTCTCCAGGAGCTCACATGCCGTTATATCATTGACAGTTAGGAGATCCGTCCCCTTCTTATTGCCACGTAGATATTTAGCCTCTTTGGCTGTTGGTTTCACTTTAAAATATTTGTGCAACTTGACCTTCCTGATAAATTTGTAAAGGTCGATCCTTGTTTGCGTGTATTCCAGATGCACGTTAGGGCAAAATGTAAGTCCAAGTTTTAAAACGGACTCCTCACACGGGGATAGGACTCTCTTTGAGAGATTGACAATCGTTAAGGAATCTTGTTTCACCATCTGTTTACTCTCTTGCTTCTTGTTGTGCGTGAGGCTGTACTGCTCTTTTCTTTTGCCTCTTCCTCTTCCAGCCACCTCGTCTTGTTTGTCTGCCTCTTCCGGTGGTTTGTTTTTTCCACCCCTTAACCAACTGTGCCTGATGACTTTGAACTCCTGGTGAAAATGAGTCTTATCTGATGAGTCGGAAGGGCCTGCCACTTCATCTCCAGAGACTTCACTCACAATGACATCAGAATCTGAGGTTTCTATTCTTGATTCGGAAGTTGCCCCAGGCGTTTGATTTTTCTTTGCCAGGTCCTTTCGTGGCTGATCATATTTTTTAGCAAAAGTTAGTACCCTGCCCATCGCATAATCACGCTCATCCCGATCAAATTTTTCCTGCTTCCTCATTTTGATTTTTAACTCATATTTTTGTAATCTCTTTTTCATGGCCGAGCGCATTTGATCTTGCTCATCCTTCTCTGGATTCTTGAGTATTTCTTCTTCTAGTGCCTCTATTTCCTTGACCGTCTTGTCCCGGTCACTCCAGGCAAGTTGCACTAGAATCTCCAGCATCCCATTGCAGGATAAGGCAATATGAGCGGCCCAAGCTTCCAGCAGGAGAGGGTCGGGATTTTCGTAAGCAGGGACGGTGAATATTCGTAGCCCCCTGGGCACTCGCTGTACTTCAATGTAACCCTGAAGTGATGTTCCCTCCCACCACTTTCGAAGTTCTCTTTCATACAATTTCTCTAATTTTTGAAAATGTGTGACCAAGGTCCTTTTGACCTCTCCAGTAGTTGCGAGTGGTGGTTTCGTTATGTCCGGGTTCTTGTTTTTAAACATGTCCCCCGCTGCGTCTCTGCGTTCACTCATGTTGAACATTGTAAATGCTTAATGGAGTTGGGCGTTCCGATCCCGGAACCTTATCTCCCTCCTCTTATTGCTGCTATTTGTCCAATGAGCCCTCGACACACCGTCAAAGTAATTCAGTTCAAAGTCCTAATGTACCGAACAAAAATCAAGGAGAAGTTCTTGAGTACTGGCTTACCGCTCGTCTTCGTCGCGGATCGCTCAATTTCTCTTCTAGCTTCCCCTTATATATTTTTCATTCGAAATCCGGTACGAAAAGTTTCCTTCTCCCAGATCTTTTTCTGCAAACCGTGGAGGATCACTTTTCCTCCTTCTCGCTCGCAGATGACGGCAGTGCACCCACGCACAAAAATTGAGGCTCCAAATCCACCGAAACCGTGGGTCACTCTGAGTGTCGGGTGCCGTTAAAACGCGGCGGATTACCGCGTTATTAAATTACAGCTCCAATCTCCTTTACCCATACCCAGCCGGGTTGGGAACGAAGAAACAGCACTCACGGGCTCAAATAGTGCAGCAAAGATTTTAATTTTTCAAGCAAACGCGTTTCGGGACTGCGTCCCTTTGTCAGTGGTTCAACATTGAGAATCACGCCACGCCATTTTTTAAAACCACAATAGGTTACAGAAATGAAAAGTGGACTCATCGCAGCTTCAATGAGGTAGCGCCATCTTGAGAGGTTCAAAACGGTCTCAAAGTTAATAGTTACGTATAGTATTCAGACGTAATTACTAATTGCATTTTTTTAAAAGATTGTAACAAAACATTTTTAGCCGTATATTGACTCAGACCGCCCATTGCACTATTACCTCATATATAATCTTTGTTATGGGGTGTTCTCGCGATTGGGCTCAGCAGTGGAACTGATTTGATATATGTCAACAATGACAAACATGGTATATCAACCATGTCAACTTAAATGGTATCGTCCATATTGTTATCATTTTTCTTTTTCAGGAGGTCCTATATAGGCAACAGTCGGGGACTGCGATGGGTTCCTGCTTCGCCCCCAGCTACGCGAATTTATTCGTGGGCTGGTGGGAGGAGCAGGAAGCTTGGGGTCCCGCAAACGCCACATGGAACAACAAAGTGGTGACCTGGTACAGGTACATTGATGACCTGTTCCTGGTAAGGAATGGGTCCATTGACGAGGCTAAAGAATATATTGAGCTGCTCAATCAGAATGTCTGTAATCTTAGATTCTCTGGGGATGTGAGTAAGACCCAGGTCAATTACCTGGACTTACAGGTGACAATTAAGGACGGAAAAATGTCCACTTCCCTCTACCGCAAGCCAACAGCGGGGAACAGTGTTCTTTTTGCAACACGCAGTCACCCACGTAAATTGATCAATAGCATCCCCTATGGGGAGTTCCTCAGGTTAAAGCGAAATTGTACCCATGAGGAAGACTTCAATTCAGCAATTTCTGAGAGCATGGACAGATTTTTGGAAAGGGGATACAAATTGAATCTTCTACTCGACACCCTGAGCCATGTAAAGAAATTGCCACGAAGTAGTCTGTTTGTGAAGAAAGCAAGACCTATTGTAGAAGGAAAATTTCGCATGGTTACCACCTATTCGGCGAATTCCGCTAAACACAGAACAATCTTGACCAAACATTGGCATATTCTGAAAACGGATCACATAGTGGGACCAGATATACCTTCAACCCCACAACTCACCTTTAGGAAAGCTAGATCTTTGAAAGATCAAATGGTTCATAGTTATCTGGAACCTTTACGCAACACCAAAGGTACTCTTAAGGATGCAAGGGGCTTCTTCCCCTGCGGGAAGTGCAAAGCCTGTGCCTTTAGTAAACACACATTAACCTATCAAGTGAGGGGATGTCGTGGTGGAAGAAAGATTAATAAGTTCATGTCCTGCCTGACAGACCATGCTGTATATTGCCTTATGTGCCCCTGCCAACTAAAATATGTTGGAAGTACAATCAACCCTGTAAAATTGCGAGTCTTAAAACATATGAGAGCAATTATGAACAAGGATTTCACCTACCCTGTTGCTCGACATTTCGCAATCAAGCATAATAGCAACAAAGATTTGTTGAGATTTTTCTGTTTAGACTGTGTCCCGGAAAGCCCAAGGGGAGGGAATAGACTATTGACTCTCAGGAGACTTGAATCACGTTACATTGTTGACCTTGAGACCAAGGCACCTGGAGGCCTTAATATGGGAGAGGAAATGGTAACTCATCTAGGATGAATCATTCGCCTTGTTAATCTGTACAATAGATTAATTGGATAATGTAACCTTTTGAAATAATGGAAATGAATTGAATAATGAGACACAAGCAAAAACATAGGAAATGTTGAATATCTGTTGTGGGTGGTGATTAGTTATGTCTGTTATGGTTCTGAACATACAACGGTTAAAATCAAGTATATGAGGGGTGTCCTCTGACAGGGACAAGGCAGGTGAAACTTCATGCAGCCATAAGGCTGCAATTGCCGATACACGGCAAGATAACAATATGGACGATACCATTTAAGTTGACATGGTTGATATACCATGTTTGTCATTGTTGACATATATCAAATCAGTTCCACTGCTGAGCCCAATCGCGAGAACACCCCATAACAAAGATTATATATGAGGTAATAGTGCAATGGGCGGTCTGAGTCGATATACGGCTAAAAATGTTTTGTTACAATCTTTTAAAAAAATGCAATTAGTAATTACGTCTGAATACTATATGTAATTATTAACTTTGAGACCATTTTGAACATCTCAAGATGGCGCTACCTCATTGAAGCTGCGATGAGTCTGCTTTTCATTTCTGTAACCTATTGTGGTTTTAAAAAATGGCGTGGCGTGATTCTCAATGTTGAACCACTGACGAAGGGACGCAGTCCCGAAACGCGTTTGCTTGAAAAATAAAAATCTTTGCTGCACTATTTGAGCCTGTGAGTGCTGTTTCTTCGTTTCCAACCCGGCTGGGTATGGGTAAAGGAGATTGGAGCTGTAATATATATATATATATATATATTCCCCACTGACACTACTAGCAGCCAGGTCACAATATGTACCCCTGCTGTAAACGAGCAACAAAGTAATTGTCCCAGATTTATAACGGCCTTCAATTGGTCTATTGTTCTTACAGACAATATATTAGGGTGCATTGCTACCGAACAAACCACTAGTTACGTTCCACAGAGCTCGCAGTATGGGGGCTATTCTGGATCAAAGCAGTTCCGAATTGAAACAAAAGGCGAGTTGGCTGCAACCTGCAGCTGGGTTTCGTAAATGCTCAAGCTGCAGGGCCTGCAAGTTTGGTGTGAATAAAACACATTATCGCAACCCATTTAGTTGCACTGAAATTCCCATCACAGGCAATCACACCTGTAAAAAGGAATTCGCTGTTTACGTCCTGACGTGCACCTGTGGCCTAAATTATATAGACAGTACTAAACAACAAGTGCACGTCAGGATTTTACAACATCTTCGAGCCATCCTTCATAGCGATCCATCTTATCCGGTGGCTCGTCATTTCCAAAACAAACACAATAAGGATGTGAATTGCTTGACTTATTATGTAGTGGCAGCGGTACCTAAACTTTTAAGGGGAGGCAACAGATAGCTGAAACTGAGACAATTGGAGTCTAACATGATCCTCGAGTTCGATAGCAAGTGGCCTAACGGACTAAATAACACTGAGGATTTGTAAAACATCTTGTAGCATGTTCTGTCCGGGCTCTGTAATTGACCCTCCTAACATGCACCCTCTATCCCCAGGTAGTCAGGTTCCCTGTTGCCTGGGGAATGATGATCTGTTAAAAATATCTTGACCCTTTAGATGGAAACTGTGTTTCTCTAGAACGGCTACTCAGGTTCCCTGTTAGCCATTGTTTTATATCCATCAGTTCTTCAGCTTCTTCATGTGTATATATATGTGTGTATATATATTCAATATTCTATTTTTTATGAGATCTTAGCTATTACTTTTTTATACACAGGGTGTTTTATTCACTTTTAACCATGATAAATTATTAAACCAATAATTAATGTTTTAATCAATATTTTATCAACAAAATTAAGTTTTGTTTGATCCCATTTGTTGAAATAGCATTTATGCATTACTAGTACAGGTTGATTTATCATGCACTACAGCAATTTATCCCAACTGTTTGCACGTGTATTCCTAACTCTTTGCACTTTAGACATTGACCAGGTGTCACTATAAGTAGTACCAAAAGCTTTCCTGCCTTTTTCTTGCCATTTTTCTCCGTTAATATTATAACAATGTGCATTTTTCTTGTATTACACTGAAATACAATGTCTGTGTTATACATAATAGAAAAGAAAGCATTTATCCTGTTATAAAATGAATTGGTAAAACTAGTATGTTTTTTATCAGATTGTTAATGTATATTCATTTTCTTGCAACGCATTTTACATTCAAAATTTGCTTACTTTGCACACAGAAGTCATTTGCACAGTGTGTTTTCTATGTCTATGGTCATATGACCAGATTGGAGGAGGGATGTAGGCGGGCCACTAAGCATTATAAAATGAAAAAAGTTACATTTGGTCAGTTGCATGTGAACAAGGGCTGTTCAAGCCCGAAACGCGTCTTGCCCTTCTTTCCAGCTGAAATGCAATAAAGAACCTGTAATTCAATTTGGTTGTCCGTCTCCTGTTTGCTTCGCCGATCCGAGTTGGGATTGGAGGTGACGTTTTGGAGTTTTTGTGCATATATATAAATGCACGAAACTATAACACCCCTAAAACTTATAGTTTTTTGATTGAATTTCAAAGGTTTTTTAAATGCTAATTCCTAACTATATAAGGCCTGAAACCTATGGTTTTTCAGTGAATTTCAAAGGTTTTTTAAATGCTAATTCCTAACTTTATAAGGCCTGAAACCTATGGTTTTTTCAGTGAATTTGCAAGGTTTTTTATATGCTAATTCCTAACTATAACATGTGTGAAACCTATGGTTTTTTCAGTGAATTTGCAATGTTTTTGTAATGCTAATTCCTAACTATAACGTGTGTGAAACCTATGGTTTTTTCAGTGAATTTGCAAGGTTTTTTAAACGCTAATTTCTAACTATATTTGGTCTGAAACATATGTTTTTTTCAGTGAATTTCAAAAGTTTTTAACATGGTCATTATGGTATCGATTTTTATTATTTCATATATATTTATTTTTCACAAACTGCCTTTGTATATTATAATCGATTGACTATATCCAGTAATATGCAGTGGCACAACGACTTTTTATGATTTGCTTAAAGTTGAACAGTATAGTCTACAACTTCAAACAACAAATAGCAGTCATAGTTGTTATTTACCTTTTTTTTTAAAAAAATTTCAGCGTGCGCGCACTCGCAATTTCTTGTTTTAATACAAAAACATTTTTGGGGCCTTCAGAGGTCCTTCAGGGACCCCCTGAGAAGACCTAGGGGTCAAGGAGTGTTTCACTGCCTCTTTTACCACGTTCTCAACTATTGTTTTTTACTCACTTTTTCCTTGGGGTGCTTGCACCGTGCGCGCACCTCGTGGGTTTTTTAAAAAAAACAACAACTTATTTTGGCCTTTAGGGCTCCTTCAGGGACCCTTTGATAAGGCCTAGGGGGTCAGGGAGTCTCTTCACTGCCTCCTTTACCACGTTCTCCACTATTGTTTTTAACACACTTTTGCTTTCGTTTTTCACTCTCTTCTGAAACTACACAAAATGGCGGCTGTAGGGTGCGGGCTACATGCGCGAACCTCGCAATTTTTTTTTTTTACATTTGTTTTTTTTTGCCCTTCAGGGTCCTTTAGGCACCCCCTAGAAGGCCTAGGGGGTCAGGGAGTCTCTTGACAGCCTCCTTTACCACGTTCTCCGCTTTCGTTTTTCACTCTCTTCTGAAACTACACAAAATGGCGGCTGTAGGGTGCGCGCTACGTGTGCGCACATCGCAATTTAAAATAAAAATGTTTTTTTTGCCCTTCGGGGTCCTTAAGGGACCCCCTCAGAAGGCCTAGGGGGTCAGAGAGTCTCTACCCTGCCCCCTTTTCACACTTTCCACTTTTAGCCTCTGCCTCAGTCAAAAAATGGCGGCCAACACTTCCTGATTTCGACCGATTGGAAAGTTGACACACGGCTGACAGTAAATCAGAATTCGGCTCGCACACGCATGGGTGCGCGCACGGTGCGCGCTTATAGATATATAAATGTTTTCAAACTCAATTTTCTCAACAACTACTCGAGGGATTTACACCATTTAAACAAAAGGGCGATCTGTGAAAAAGACTCTAACTTTTTGTCAAATTTCTTGGAATTCCGTTGAGCCGTTCGGGCTGTAGCCGTGTCTAATCATAATATGGAAAATTGCATGGGGAAACCACATTTTGGGACCCCCCTTTTTTCTCAGCCTCCACTTCCCGAATCCCCCCAAAACTTTCAGGGAAGGAGCGGAGCAGAGTGGACCATCTTCCTTGAGAAATTCGCGAAGATTCATCAACCGGCGGCAAAGTTATTCCCAATAGAATGTTGCGGATTTCCTATGGAAACTAGGTCCTAACTATATATACTTACTGCGATCGCGAGTAGGTAATATATATAGAATAAAAAAAATAAAAAAATATATATATATATATATATATATATATATATATATATATATATATATATATATATATATGCATACCAAGAGCACCCGTGAGAATTGGAAGGCACTCAACACAATCCTAATCACTTCGATGCAAACCGCATTAACCCACCAGCATTTCTAGCCGACGCGTTTCGAGGCATTCGCCTCTTCTTCCTGGGATTTTGCTAACAAAAATGTCATCGCTGGCTTGCATTGATTACATCACAGGCGTCTTTTATTTCTATTCTTACCCTCAGCGGGGCTTGACAAGTATAGTGCCTGCTGGGACATGTTATCCGACAATTACGAGTTCATTAGTTCCTTTAGTAAGGGCGATGCAATTTTGTATTACTTGCGCTTGTAAGTCTTCCTTAGTAGGATGCGGTGTCAATTGCAGCTTCTATTTCGCATTTGGGATGATGTGCCAAGCGGAATTTGAATAGTTCAGTCCGCAGCCTCTTCTGATTCAAGACGGTGCTCTTCCCATGGCATGGGCTGCCGTGATAATTTTGCCTACCAAGAGTGCCCGTGAGCATTGGAAGGCACTCAACACCATCCTAATCACTTCGATGCAAACCGCATTGACGCACCAGCATTTCTAGCCGACGCGTTTCGAGGCATTCGCCTCTCCTTCCTGGGCTTTTGCTAACAAAAATGGCATGCGGTTTGCATCGAAGTGTTTAGGATGGTGTTGAGTGCCTTCCAATGCTCATGGGCACTCTTTGTATGCAAAAAAAAAAAATATATATATATATATATATATATATATATATAACAAGCAACTCTCCCCGAATTTCACCTCCGTTGTGAAAGAAAGAGCACGGACCACATAGGTTTAGTCAGCTGCAAGATTTATTGGCAATCCTACTGCGGTGCAGCAGCAGTCATGACACGTTTCGTCCCTCACAGGAAAATTGATCACATGACGCGCTCATGGTTCAGCCATTGGTTTAAATATTTTTCAGTTTTTTTCCTTTTTCTCAATGCTTATATCATGTGACATAAAACCTTTAAAGTGCCAGTGCAAAAACAATAATTAAAACCTTATAGTGCAAAGAATTGTCTTTTTCTACATCATTTGTCTATTGACATTCGTTGTTGTTGTTCTCAAACAAAATTGATGCTTTAATGCTTAAGATTTGTTGTCTAAAAACGCTATACATTATATATACATAAAGCCTCATGTGTGTATAATTACATCTTCACCTTAAAAAAGGTGAATTGATATTTGTAACAAAAATTCATCATTTTGTATTTACAAACAATCAAATAATCTTGCGGTCAATTCCTCTTCTGCTCCTCCTATGTTGAGCATTACTAAAAAGTGCAAACCAATGTTAAAAAGACTTTTCTTGAAAAAAAACATATGTGATATATAACTAAATAGTGTTGCTGTGGTACCAACTCTGTGAACCCTAGTGTAAATTTGTTAAAACATTTTTTTTAAAGAAGTAGTTTTTTGAGGCAGGGAGCAGTTGCTTTGTTGATGTTCTAGTTCCAACACTATTTTAACGATCTAAAGGGAGAAAGAAAGGAAAGATAAAGGGGAAGAAACCTGTAATTGCTAAGGTCACTACTATTGAGCAAAAAATATCAACTCTCTATATATACAATTAAAAACATATAAGTACATTTTGTTCTTTTCATAAAGCTCTGTAAGGATTTAATGGTTTTGACTACAAAATTAAAACATATAAAAATCAGCACCTATGCAGATGTCATCGTCATTTGCCTTCCACCCCTAACAAATCATAGTTTGATTTTATTATGAGATAAATATTCATTCATCATGGACATTCTTATATTTCAAGGCTAGACCATAGTTCCTCGGTGGCATTCAAGCCACCTGGTTACGTGGTATCTAAATTAAGGATGTACTGCATCTCTAACTTACGTAAAGCATTTGTTCGATCCCCACCTCTTTTAGAAATAGGGACCGAATCTATTAGATAATAACGTATATCTTGGGAATCACCCTTATGTATTTCATTGAAGTGGCGCGCCACCGGGTATGAGGGGTCGTTATTTTTAATCGCTCTTATGTGCTGTAGCACTCTTTTATGGCCTTGTAATACAGTGCTCCCAACGTATTTCAAATTACAGGGACACTGAAGTATATAGATTACATGGTCTGTTTTGCAATTTAAAACCTTGTCGATAACAATCTCTCTCCCACTAAAGGGTGTTTTGTATTTTGTCGTCGACACACCGTGCTGGCATGCCTTGCAGGCCCTACATTTGTTAAAGCTAGTACGTTGTGACAGCCATGTAATTTTAGTTGGAGGTCCACAAGGGTCATTTTTAACTAGAGTGTCCTTCATGGATTTTCCACGGCGGTATGTTATTGCCGGGTGTTGGGGAACTATTTTGCCTATGATGGGGTCCTGCTTGACCAGGTGCCAGTTCTTCTTAATTATCTTCCGAACTGCACCCTACTTTTTATTAAATCTCAGAATAAATCTAAAGGTGTCCTCTTGTTTGTTCTTACTTCCATCACCAAGTTTTGATGTTACTAATTCCTCTCTGTTTACCAAGTTACTTTTAGAGAGGGCCATATCTAGGCATTTTTTGCTATAGCCTCTCTGTAAGAATCTCTTTAGGCACTGTTCCTGGCTACTTGAAAGGTCTGTTCATTACTACATATGCGCTTTAATCGCAATAATTCCCCATATATATATATATATATATATTCACTGAAAAAACCATAGGTTATAGACCATATATAGTTAGGAATTAGCATTTACAAAACCTTGAAAATTCACTGAAAAAACCATAGGTTATAGACCATATATAGTTAGGAATTAGCATTTAAAAAACCTTATTTTACTCACACAAAACCATTGAAATTCCATATATAGTTAGTTGCACTAACTATATATGGCGCACCCGCAATCCACTGCTGATCATGTCACATATTACATCATTCATGACATGGTCAGTGACATCACTGATGACATCACTGATGACATCTCAAATGACATCACTGATGACATCACTGATGACAACATCCAGTGACTGTATTTTTCTGTAAAGTTAAAATATGTCTTGAGTGGATGTATAAGTGTCTGGATGAAGGATTTAGTAGGTGCATGACTGACTGTATGAGTGAGTGATTAAATGTGTCTCACTGAATGCATGGGTTAGTGACTAAACTGTCTTAATTTGTGCATCATTATGTCTGTTGTTCTGTAAACTGCTGCATGTGTTGATCATTAGCTATACGAGAGGCTATATGTGTTATTAATTGGTTGCCCAAGTATTTCTATGGGAGATTGAGTTTGTGTGGGGGTGGCTGGAAGGTGTGAGACTCTATGCATAGATGTGTGAGCAGTTTATTCACTAGGTGTATGAGTTCAAGAGTGCATGTGGAAACAGCTACATGGGCAGTTGACTGTGTGCATGAGTGTATTGATGAGTGAATGGATATCTCAATGCTACATGTCATAGTAAGTACATATGTAAAACACAGTACATGTGAGAGTTGGCATATATAAATAACTGTGCATGAGAGCCACTGAATGAGTGAGTGGTTGTATCGATCATTGTGAACTTGTATCAGGGATTGTATAAGAGAGTAAATATGTGTTAGTATATGTTTCAATAAGTAAGGTGTGTTTAACTGTATAGTTGAAGAAATGGAGGTGAGATTGTTTCTTTGCATGACTGACTGGGTGTGTGAGTAACTCCATGGATGAGTGGCAGTGTGTGAGTGTCTGTATACACTGAGTGTATCTAAGGTTATATTAGAGTCTGAAGAGGTTTATCGTATTAGCACAAGAATGATGTCAAATGAGATGTCATCAGTGATGTCATCAGTGATGTCATTTGAGATGTCATCAGTGATGTCATCAGTGATGTCACTGACCATGTCATGAATGATGTAATATGTGACATGATCAGCAGTGGATTGCGGGTGCGCCATATATAGTTAGTGCAACTAACTATATATGGAATTTCAATGGTTTTGTGTGAGTAAAATAAGGTTTTTTAAATGCTAATTCCTAACTATATATGGTCTATAACCTATGGTTTTTTCAGTGAATTTTCAAGGTTTTGTAAATGCTAATTCCTAACTATATATGGTCTATAACCTATGGTTTTTTCAGTGAATTTCAATGGTTTTTTAATAGCAAATATCATAAGCTGTCGAATGTCAAGTGTGTGGTAAGTAAAAACATTTTCGTGTTTATGCACACTGATCTGCTTTGAATGCTGCCCCCCACCCCTCATTTCTATTAGGAGTACTCTCTCTTTGCAGATAGTGAAGGGTAGTTAACGCAGCCCTTTGCCCCCTTTGTAATCCGTCGTGCCTGCTTCTCTCTCCATTTGATTGATTGTTCTCTTTGGTTCATTCTCTATTTACAAACAAGCACAGAGTCGCAATACTCTGTTTAGTCTTTGCAGATAGCGAAAAATCGTGTAAAAAAACAAAAGGAATCGAGCAAAATCAGTAGGCCACTAATGGGATCTCTTTTTGACCTCGCTAAAATAGAAACATTAGGAACAACCTGTTGAAAATAGCAATGCGTATGTACATAAGCGGCGTTCATTTGTGTTCACAGTACCCCTTGTTGATTGTTTCAATCGAGCATTGAATTGTTCGATGTTAATTCTCTTAAGGATCTTCTCTACCTGCAAACGAGGAAGAATAGGAATATTCTCTCTCCCTTTGCAGATAGTGAAGGGTAGGTAACGCAAGCCTTTAACACGTCGTACCTATTTCATTCCTCATTGATTGATTGATTGTCCGAACATTGACTGTTTGGGAATTAGTTCTTTTTGGAGGTATTCCCTGTTTGCAAATAAACGTAGGAAAATCTTTGCAAGTAGTGAAAGGGTACGTAATGCGGACCTTTCTCCCCCGTTGTAATCTGTCATGCCTATCTACTCCCCACTGATTGATGCACCTGTTTCACCCGGACCATTTACTAGACATACGTCATCTGGCCCGACCAGAGAGCACCCCTAGTGAAAAGGACATATGCAATAATAACGAAGTGATCACTGTATCCTGTTAACAGAAACTTTAGCATGAAACAACCTGGAAAGAAAAGAATAGGAAAACGAAAATCAGTAGGCCACTGATGAACATGAACTTTTATTAAACAACGAACAAAGAAACGATAACATAACGTAATGATAAAACCTATTAATGTCCTAGAAACAAGAAAACGTTAAAATATGCCAGTGGTGAGAGACCAGAAAAACAGTAAGAGAAACCAAATCACCCCTCGCTGTCCCACCGCCTGCCACGCCAAAAAAATCGATAGACTAGGGAAAATGCAAGTCAGTAGAACATCCGCCCCCACTCTGGAAACTTCCAAGGTGGGGCAGGGTTCCGGCTACGCCCAGCCGGGAGCAGCCCATATAAGGCAGGTCCTGCTGCCACGCCTCGGCCAGGAGATCCTAACGTAGGGTGTAGCCGGAGGAGAGGCCGAGACCAACGGGACCCGGCCAGGGGATTGCCTTTACAACGCTGAACAGTTGCAGGGGGGGGGAATGTCTCCTCGACCCTCCCCTCTCTCTCCCAGTCCGGCCGCGGTGGCCCTTGAGAGTTGCAGGTAGTCCCGCCACATGCTCTTCCGGTCCGGCCACCAACGGTCGGGGGGCCGAGACCGACGGAATCCGGCTGCAGCCGATAAACCAAGAAACCCGTTCATGGGGCCAGAGCCAGGGGCGTCCGGCCGACATCTACCGGAAGCCCGGCCCGAAGACGGACGGGACACTTCTTCTTTCTTGTATAATTGCTGCAACAACCCTGGGGGGGGATGTCTTGCACATGCCTCCGACCCCCCCCCTCGTCCTCATCGCCTGGTCCGGCCATAACAAATCTCAAGCGAGACGCCGTGGGGTGCACTGGGAGGGAGAGACGGTGCGAACAGGCCTCTCCCGCCTCCCCAGTGGAGGCTTCCCAGCTGCACCCTCAGCGGTCCAGGCGCCCGGAAAAGAGTTCTTCCACTGTGGCCATGCTGCAACGTCTCGCCCGGCAGGGTGGAGCCCGTCCGCTCATTTGACCCCGCGATCGCCAGTAGCTACCGAACTCTCAAAATGGCGGTCGACCTGGCAAGAGCGGGCCCAGCATAAAGAAATGGCCCGGTCACTGGTTGACTCCACCACCGTAGTCCTCCACGACCTTGAAGATTCTAGAGGAGCCGCGGGAGTCTCCGACCCCCGATGGGGAATGACTGCCATGATCACCCGTGGAGTGACGAAACTGTATCCGCGGGACGTCGGCGCCAGCCTCACTTTGAATTACTAGAATCCTGCAGACCTCACTTCCGGTGAAAGCACAGTGTGACCCGGTAGGAAAAATTGTTGCACCCCCTCCCCTTTTTGACTGATAGTTCAAACCACCGATCCTTTCCTTTGCCCTTTTAACGGAACTTTGGACTGCCTCCCCCTCTTTTACATTTTCTAGAGAAAACAAAACATTAACCACTACATTAGCATAGCAGTTGACACCAGAACTGTTTTCAAATTGAAAACCAACAACATCTTCAACAGAATCCTTTTTGTTTCTGCTGTGACCCTGCTCCAGCACAGGCATTGTCCCCAGCAGTAATTCTGCAATGCCGGTAAGAATAGCTGTGGTGCCTACTGGACTCACTCACCCCCGCGGCGCCCCACGCCGTTATTTGCTGGGCGGCAACTTGCTAGACATCACCTTCGTGACATCCAGATTTCAGCGCGTTCTGCTGCCTTGGAACTATTCGCACAACAGACCGCTACTGACAAGAATATTTCATTATTGGTGCTGTCAATTTCAATAAATCTATTGGATAATTCAAAAGAAATTGCCACGGTCTCTTCGTTGTTTAAATGTTTTTACTGTTTTTGTTTTGTTGTATATATTTATATGTTATTAAAGTTTTATATTCCTACTACTTTGTTGGAGTGCTATATATTTTTTATGTGACACATAATTGTAAAAACTTTGATGTACAAAGAGTCATTCCTGGAATCTTCCGCTTCAGGCTCGGTCCCCTCCCCAATCACAATACAGGATAGTTTTCAGATAGTAGGAACACGTGTGGTGTGACGGATCTCATCGGGTGTGGGCCTTGATCTACTATAACTCCTTTGAAGAGGGGTGATTCTTTACAGCTGGGGCCATAAACTACATCTGCAGGGCTAGCTGATAGCCTGGACAATCGGACACAGAGGAAGAGGAGTGTCACAGGGTGCGGTAGTGAATAGGGCGAAAGGGAGGTGTCGGGCGGGCACAGTGTGATTCTCAGGGAAGAGCAGCGCAGATGGGGGGAGGTTTATTGCCCATGCATAAGACAGAGAGCGGGGGTGACCAGTGCCTGGGGAAGATGCTTGCGAGGGTGAGGAGCCATGCTACGAATCGACAGCGTGCAGAGAGTGGGTCTGGTCAAGACATCTAAAATGGCTGCCGTGCACGACAAAAGTGTGGCATTTCAAAAAAGGCAAGATGGCGCAGACAATGTTTTTCAACACTTCCTCATTTCCTTCGAATCGAACGTTAACAGACGTTGGGGCATATTACCAAAGTTAAGCGATATTTATCGCTAACGATGCTTACCAACCAATTTTTTACCACTAAGCATCGTCAGAAATTATCGAAGATAAACCTTACTATTATCAAGGTTTATCGCAAATGCGATAATAAACGGCCGCAATGCATGAATATCGCTAAAAACTCAGCGATATTCATGCATTACCGAGCTAATACTCTTAGCCATGTTATCCACCTCCCATTGGATAACATGGCTAAGAACTGCTCAGGGCAGGTGTTACTTTTTGGAGATATTCGCGCTTAGCGCGAATATCTCCAAAAGTTGGTAATAGGAGATAGATATCTTGCATGTTGTAATGCAAGTTATTGTGGTATATGGAACTCATACCATAATCTCTCAGGAAAGCAGAAACTGATCCTTTTGGGACCGCCTAAAAAGGCCTAGGGGGGTGAGGAGTACTCTACTTTGCCCCCTTTTCACGTTCCGAACTATTTTATTTTACTCTCTTCTGTAATTACACAAAATACCAGCGATAAGATGCATCGGAGACACACAGTGAGAGAAAGGAGGCCGGAGATGAAGAAGACATGTCAAATACACATTGGAGATAATATAGTGGCAGAAGGGAAGTAAATATGAGTAAACTTACCATGTAACATAAAAATGTTGCACTCTATACTATAAGTCTCATTTTATACTACAATCACTTCGCTACAACCTCATAAATTAAAAATAAAAATAAATAATGTCTCAAACAATTTTTGATTTCTAAATATAAATTTATTCTTCAGAATTTTCTAAATTTGAAACAACTAGTAACATGTCCTCATCAGTAATTTCCTCTTCAATCATCTCATCTGGAATCTCCTCATTAAAAGTCTGCAATGATGATTCTTGTAACTCTATGGTCTCCAAACACTCGATAAATTCGCCATCAAGAGATTGATCAAAAAAATCATTCAAGTCATCTCCTCCTTCTGACAATATTTCATTATTGGTGCTGTCCATTTCAATCAATGTAGTGGAATCATTCAAGTCATCTCCTCGTGACAATATTTCATTATTGGTGCTCTCAATTTCAATCAATGTAGTGGAATCATTCAAGTCATCTCCTCCTTGTGACAATATTTCATTATTGGTGCTGTCCATTTCAATCAATCTAATGGAATCATACAAGCCATCTCCTCCTTGTGACAATATTTCATTATTGGTGCTCTCAATTTCAATCAATGTAGTGGAATCATTCAAGTCATCTCCTTGTGACAATATTTCATTCTTGGTGCTGTCCATTTCAATCAATCTAATGGAATCATACAAGTCATGTCCTCCTTGTGACAATATTTCATTATTGGTGCTCTCAATTTCAATCAATGTAGTGGACAATTCAAAAGAAATTGCCACGGTCTCTTCATTGTGAGCCATTTTATTTTGAAATTGCTTGCTGTAAATTGCAGAAAAAAATAATCACTTTCATTTATCGTTTTTAGTAATACATAATATAAAACTAACTTCATCAAGTATTTAGTATAACAGAAGGACTGCAAATAAATAACAGAAAACATTTTTCAAATTATCTTCAAGTGTACAACATAGTTCCCCTTACAAATTAACAACTCACCTTTTTAAAAGTAGCAGAAGTGTTAGTACTGTGTAAATCAAACACCAGAAATTCACCACCAAAAATTCCTCACAAATGTACCTCAGACAGTAGTATCACAAAATGGCTGTGGTTTCCTCTCATTTGACATATATACATAACCAATTAACTTTCATCACACACAAATACAAAACCAAAGTAACATTTTAATTGGTTCTAAATTTCAACACTTTCAAATGTGTTTTCCCCATGCAATTTTCCATAGGACATTTACATACGTCTACAGCCTGAATGGCTGAACGGAATTACACCAAACTTGGCAAAATGGTACATCAAACCTAAGAGGTCAGGAAGGATCTACTATGCCCCCTTATGGTCATTTCCCCCTTCGCTTTGGCCTCCTCTTGTCTCTCAATCCTACCGAGAGACAAGATGGCGGCCGCTACGGACTGTTTGGAATGTTGACAGACGCCGGAGAACCAATCAGCTTCGCAAAGCTCCGTAACGCGAAAAGTACGCGAAGCGGAGCGCTGTTACAGATATATATCTTTTTTTGAACGTTAATTTCTCAAAATCCACTGGAGCACATATATTGAGACCTAGCAAAGGCACATCGGGCTACCAGTCCCTAATATTTTACCAAGTTTCGTGCAAATCCATTCAGCCGTTCGATTATTATTATTATTATTTTTTTTTGCCCCGCGGGGCCCTTTTAAAACCTCCACATCAAACCTAGGGGGTCAGCGAGGATCTACTATTCCCCCTTATGGTCATTTGCCCCTTCGCTTTCGCCTCCTCTTGTCTCTCGATCCTACCGAGAGACAAGATGGCGGCCGCTACGGACTGTTTGGAATGTTGACAGACGCCGGAGAACCAATCAGCTTCGCTTCACAAAGCTCCGTTGCGCGAAAAGTACGCGTCCTGGGACGCTGCCCGGTCCGCTGTTACAGATATATATCTTTTTTTAAACGTTAATTTCTCAAAATCCACTGGAGCACATATATTGAGACCTACAAAAGGCACATCGGGCTACCAGTCCCTACAATTTTGCCAAGTTTCGTGCAAATCCATTCAGCCGTTCGGGCTAAAAGTGAGGCCAACCGCCCTATGGAAAACTCAATGTTAAAAACACGTTTTGGGACCCCCCTTTTTTCTCGGCCCCCACTGGACGAACCCCCCCCAAATTTTCAAGGGCTGCTCAGAAACAAAATGTGCCATTTTCCTGAAAATTTCAGCCAATTCCGTCCACAAACGCCAAAGTTATTAGACATAGAATTTTCAAAAAACCCATAGAGAAAAAATCCTAACTATATATACCTACTGGCGACCGCCAGTAGGTAATATATATATATATATATATATATATATATATAATCCACACTCCTTCACTTGCCAGTAAAGAATCTAGGCGCTCACCTTCTGAAATGCACAATTAGATTTATTTCAATCCATTTAGCATGAAAGCAGATGATCTACGCGTTTCGATGCTACAAGCATCTTGCTCACGATCAACTTCCCACATTTTTTTCAAACATTTAAAGCATTCAAATTAATGTGTGACATCATTTCCTGTATTATGATACTGAGCATTGTGGTTATTGTAGTTTTAATTTAAAAAAGAGTCTCTAGGGGAGAATTTTACTTCACTCCACATTGGAAAATCATTACTCCTTATTTCAGTTTTACGATCTTTACTTTGAACAAATCATATTTAATGTCATTCTCATGTTATAATGTTCACTCTTTGATGAGTCCAAAACAAATCGATTTTCAATTTTGTTTTTCAGTTTTATGTTCTAATCCCTCTGGTCCGTATGGCCTCAACCAATCGGAGGAGCTATATATTCATCTTTGATAGACATTAATGTACATCAACTTTGAATGAGAATATGAGAGGGGAAATATCAAAATAGTGGGAAATTGTGCAAAAGATTTTTAACCCTGAACAAATGATGTAATTCCATAAAAATGAAATGAATGGAAGAGAACAAATCCCACGAGAGGGATTAGAACATAAAACTGAAAAACAAAATTGAAAATCGATTTGTTCTCTGCTGTTCTGTACAAAATTCAGGCAAGTTCAGTGTGGATAACCACTTTGAAGAAAATGGAAAACAGAATGCCTCAATGAAGCCCAAGTGGGCAAAATATTACCAAGTTCATGCATGATTCCACTGTCACACCAGTAGGCAAACAGTGGCATATTTACTCAGGCATCCTGAAACAGTGGAAGAAAACCGCCAGTTCTCCAATTCATACGTGCTCAACTGCCATACGTGAAGTGAAGTCAGATGACCGTGCAATGAAATCTCTTGATAGTCCTCACAGAGATCTGATAAAAAATAGAAAACATAGTGACTTAATGTGCAAAAGTGAAATCGGTAAATATACACAATATAAAACACAAACATCTCACAGACCATAAAATTGTTACGAGCTCGAATGACACAACATCACACCTAGTAATGTATGAAACAGAACAAACAGGCAGCTACCCTAGGTGTACTTCCAGCTCCTCATCATAATTATGTCCTTCTGGCTGCATAGTGTGGTACTTTATGATGAGTTTAGACTCGAGCCTCCGGAGTTCCTGAAGTCTGTCCCCTCCCCTCTCTCTGAGGGGGACCGACGCCAGAACACAGAAGGACAGGAGGTTGGCATTGCTCTTGTGATGGGACTCAAAATGTCTAGCTATAGGATAACTCCTATCTTTTTTCGTGATCGCCCTCATGTGCTGCAATACTCTATCTTTGGCTGGAAGTTTGGTGCTGCCAATATAGTTCAATTTGCATGGGCATGTGAGGGCGTAGACAGCATGATCGGTGTGACATGATGTGTGCGTCCGGATTTTAAAAGTGTCAAGATCTTTGGACAGTTTGATCATCTTGGTGCTACCACTGTGTTTGCAGGCCTTACATTTCCCACAAACAAAAAATCCCATCACTGGATTAATTGTCGTTTTCTTGGGAATCAATGTGGTGCAAACAATGTCTTTCAGTGATTTGGCCCTTCTGAATGTAATCTGGGGATAGGAACTGATTCCTGTGGCAAGGTCTTTGTCCAATTTGAGGACATTCCAATATTTGTCGAAGGCTTTCCTAACCTCTCTCACTTGACCGTGGTAGTCAGTGATGAATCTGGTTGTGGCGGTTGCTGGATCCCTCATGTTATTTTTCTTTTCTTTGAGAAGGTTTTCCCTGTCTAGTGTGTTGACTTTAGTGATAGCTGCTTTTATGCATTTGTCGCTGTATCCCCTCATTCTGAACCTTTCTGTCATGACCTTGACCTCTTTGTTATAATCTCCTTCATTGGAACATTTACGTTTTGCTCGAAGGAATTCGCCCACCGGTATTGAATTAACAAGGTTCATGGGATGGCAGCTGCTGGCGTGGAGGAGACTGTTGCCTGCAGTCTCTTTCCTGAAAAGAACTGTGGTAAGAGCATTATTAACCACCTTCACCTTGAGGTCAAGAAAATCAACCTCTTGACTGTTGACATGGCACGTGAAAGAAAGGTTGAGTTCATTTTTGTTAAGAGTTTCCATGAAATCCATGGCTTTATCACTGGTGCCATTCCAGATGACAAAAATGTCATCGATATATCTAAGCCATGTGATGACTTTGGATTCAAACTCCTGGGACTGTCGGACTACCTGCTCCTCCCACCAGCCTAAATACAATCCAGCAAAGCTGGGACCGAAGCAAGATCCCATCGCAGTCCCAAGGAGTTGATGGAAAATCTCCCCATTGAAGATGACATTTTTTTGGGTAAGACATGATAGGGCCATGTCCAAAATCATTTCCGTGTGCATCAGGTATGATATAGATCTTGCTTCTAAGAAGTGTCTGCATGCCTGTATCCCCAAGTGATGTGGGATGCAGGTGTAAAGGCTGTTGACGTCAAGGGTTACAAGTTGCCACCCTTGCGTCCATTCAATGTCATCAATCCTTCTCAGGAAATCTCCCGAGTCTTTTAAGTATGAGAGGAGATTTTGCACAAGTGGTTGCAGAAAAAAATCAACATACCGTGAGGTATTCTCCCAGCAACTTCCCCTGGAAGACACGATAGGGCTGCCCGGGGGGTTCGTAAGACACTTGTGCACCTTGGGTAAAAGGTAAAGAGCAGGCAGTTTTGGGTTCTTACATTGGAGAAAATGTTATTCTTCTTTTTCAATCAAACCTCTGTCTTTCCATTCACATAATTGATCCTGATATTTGTTGCAGCTTGCTTTATAGGACACTCTGTTACTTTTTTCATACTTCTGTGTATCACTGAGTTGGGAGAGACCCTCATCAATATACATTTGGATTGGCAAAATCACTATATTCCCACCCTTATCGGATTTCTTGATTATGATACTCTTGTCTTTACTCAGCCTATCAATTGCATCAAATTGTGCCTTGTTAAGATTCGTTTTACCATATTTGATCTTTTTAGATAGTTTGTCAAACTCCTTTATGACACCTCTTTCAAACACATCAATAGAACCATTTACAATTTGAGGAAGGAAAACAGACTTAGGTTTAAACCCACTACGTGCGCTCTGGTTAATGTCAGTGTCATCATTAATAAAATCAAGAATCAGATTGACAACTGGGTTGGAGTTATCTCCCATTTCATACATTGTTCTTAAAAATGCAAGATCTTCTACAAGATTGTTACTGGGCTCTTTTTCATTGTTTCCCATCTCAATATTTACTTTACTGCTAAACCATTTACGTAGTCTTAATTTCCGGGTAAAATGAAAAAGATCCACTCTGCTTTGGGCATAGTCAAATGTTGAAGACGGGCAAAAGGAAAGACCAAGAGACAGTACCTCATTTTCGACTCCGCTCAGCTCTCACTCCGATAGGTTGATGATTGTCATCTCCATCATTTTCTTTTCTGTTGGCCCCTCGTTCTTGATCCCAACGGGCTATATATAAATATGTAATGTCTCTGTGGGGTCTCTTGGTAACAACACATTGTCAATCTGTTTGTACATTTTGTGTACAGCATAGTATAAGGTATAATTCTTTTCATCTATACTAGTTATGCTGCCAGCTGTCAATTATCCCCACCTCCTCTAGCTAGCATTTAAATACTGCCAAAGCTGACCTTCCTCCATCATGTCTCTGATGTGAGCAATCTTTATTGGAGTTCAATATTAACCCCTTGCAAGCTGCTGTCGGCCACACGAGTGCTGCCGTCGGCCAACGACTGACTCTGCCCCACCCACTCTTCAGAACACCCACACCGCGGTGGAAAAACCGCTGCGTTTAAGGCGTTAAGTTTAGATCTCTCCAGAGGATCAGGTCTCTTAGTTAGTACTGGTGTAGGAAAGTGACCTTTGTGTATGGTCACCCCTGCACTTTTTTCTCCAATGCTGATGGGTCCTGCTAACTAGGCCCCAGTGCCATTGCTCTCTCCATAAAATATGGACAAATGTGAACTGGTAGCCCCAATTGACAAGGACTCTAACAGCCTTAAAGGTCCCTGGTAAGTGGTACCAGTGCTCTGCAGAGTATGGGAGTTAAAGGGGTCACCAGGGTCTGCTGCACAATTCGTGCAACCCTGAGTGATTTAAGTAAACAGATGACAACAAGAAAGGCCATTACAGACTGCAGGAGCAGAACAAACTGCTCACACTAACATTTGCCTTCAACATGAGTAGCAAAGTGACAGCACTATTTTTAATATATGTCATCTCCACTAAGGTAGGCCTTCTGAGAACAGGAGCTATGGTATATTAAAGGCGTGCACATATAAGTGACAGCTTATATGTCCCCATTGTAGCCTGCTTTCATT
Organism: Lissotriton helveticus; assembly: GCF_964261635.1. NCBI lineage: Eukaryota > Metazoa > Chordata > Amphibia > Caudata > Salamandridae > Lissotriton > Lissotriton helveticus. The sequence goes on along the minus strand of NC_136060.1, from coordinate 214,610,538 downwards.
AGGTGCTACTGTAAGTGTTCAGGGGGCCATAGGAGAACATGGACAGGCACATGGGCACCCCGAGGTTGCCAGCTCCATTATGATCCCACTAAATGTGTCATGTGTGATGTCAAAACTCTTCTCTGATCAAGGCAGGCCTTTTTCTAAAGTCAGATTTAATGTGACTTTCACTAAGTGACTACCTTGGAGGTTGCCCACCTGGTTGCTCCAGCCTTTCATGTGCCCTGGTTCACAGCCTACAGCTGCAGCCACCAAGACAGAAATCTGGCCCCCTGCCAAGAGGTGTGAACTCTATCATGAGGGAGAATCAAAGGCCTGCCTGGGCGGCAAGTGTCACCTCCCTCCCTGACAATATGGCTAGTGAAGTGTCATATCAAGGCAGGTAGATTCAAAACACCCACTGCCTCTCAAAATACCTCCCACAGGAGGAAAAAGTGAACCTACTGTTCACAGCACATTTGCAGCACAGCCAAGAAGGACAAATAGGTAGTTAGGAGGCATACACCCCCCAGAAGGCAAGCTACTCCCGTAGGGTGGGTTACCTGGTCTCTACAGTCGTAGAAGAGTTCTGCTATTAAAAGTGGCAGAATACAGGCTTCTGGGTAGAAAAGGTGCCATATTCCACAGGGTGTGGTCCCCTCAGGGGCAGATTAGCCACTGGGGCTAGTTGCCTATTGACTACGAGCACCCACATCTCAAATACACCTACATCTAAGGTTTGAGGGGCTAACCAGGCACCAAAACCTCAGATCTGAATGACTTGAAACCAAGGACAAAGAAGAGTTCTGAGTCTTCGACTTCAGGACCTACATAAAGCATAGGTGCGATAACCTCCACCGATGGCAACCACACTGCAACTGCACGACTGCAACTTATCCCGGACCGGAGGCAGGCTCCAAAGTAAACATGAACCCCTCTGAAAATGAAAGGCAACACTAGAACACCCTTGATCTTATTGTGCCCCACATCTTAGACATTACAGTGGGGACATAAGAGGTAAAAATGCATTTATAATAGGATCAAGATATTTTTCCGATATTTGATGTTCTGTTAGAGATATTGGCTAGTCTCATGACCACGTTTACGAGTATTACTCACCACATGACAAGATGTATTGTCTGGTCTAGTGACTTACCCGGCACATGGCTATACACTTGACTGGCGAATGCTGCATGCACATTGACTATATGGCAAAGATGATATTGGAAGGTGAAGTGCTTACAGAGTTCACACAATAAGAAGTCTGGCAATACAGTCACTGAATGATGAATACTACTGTGTTTGATTTATTTTGTTATAAACATGTGAGACCATGATTAATTACTTACACAACAATAAGAGTAATTTTCAAGTCACCAATGGCCTTATGAGTCCCACCATGATAACTTGTATAGCATGTGTCAGTTGCATGATTGCGATTAAGGACAGAGAATGTGGCCTAAAAGCTAGGGTGGTCAACCTCAGAGCTGGGGAACCAGGTTCGAGACTCGGCAGGGATGCTCAACATTCTGTGATTCTAGGCAAATCTCTTAATCTCCCCGTGCCTAACAAAACTGAATATGCCCATCCCTAATGTTGGAATTGGCCATTTTTTCACGGTCATCCCTGAACTTTTTGCCTTCCTCCCAGTCTTTTTTCTGACCTGGTGTTGGAGGTTTTCGGACCGAGGACACTTTAGCACTGCTGTCCAGTGTAAAGTGCATGTGCTCTCTGTGCTAAAAATGGTAAGATTGGCCTACACCTGTTTTGCATATTTAATTTACCTGTCAGTCTCTTGTAGAGTGGTATCTCAGATACCCAGGGCCAGTAAATTAAATGCTACTGTGGGCTTCCAGTGCTGATTGTGCCACCTGCCAAAGTAGCCTTTCAAATCTGTCTCAAGCCTCTGCCATTGCAGGGTCTATGAGTGCAGTGTTACTGCCACTGTGACGTGGCACGCAAAGTGGGTGCCATGTCTGTGAACCCCCTTTTACTGCATGGCAGTCACCCTGAGTTAGACCCTAAGTAGCCCTATGGGCAGGGTGCATTGTAGGTAGAAGGTAGGGCATGGACCTTAAGTGTGTGACATGTCCTGGTAGTGACAAACAGCCATTTTGGTTTCTCACTGCTGTGAGGCTGCCCTCTCATAGGAATTCATTGGGGATTCCCTGATAAGTGCTTCAACTGTAATTCCTGATATGAGAGGAGCAGCATGGTCAAGTTTGGTATGATTGGAATAGTGATAATAAATGCTGCATAATGGTGTGCGCTGATTTATTATCACTATTTTAGAAATGCCACTTTTAGTAGTTGCCATTTTTGTGTGCTATGTGTATCTGCCTGCCTGATGCGTACTGCGTGTCTGGCTCTGGAGTCACAAGGGCTGGTGAGGTGTGTGGCTCAAGGGAGGGCAGGGTGAGTCAGCCCTGGGCTGAATAGGAGATCTGCATTTGGAGTAGTGGGAGAAGTAGTCCACTGACCCTGAATCAGGGTCAGTGCCTGCCTGGGTGAATGCTGCCTCTGCCCCCCTGTGGTGTGTCTGATCACCGAGCCTCCACCTGACAAAGGGGAGTAGAAGCACTGTACACAAAGTGCCCCAAAGCCCTGTACCAGGGCAGAACAAAGAGAAACTCTGTAAAAATATTGGGGTGCTGACCAGAGGACCAGAGGGGCATGTGAGCCCTGCAGCACTGTGCTGCATAAACTTCTGGGGAAATCCCGGCGTGGGGATGCCCCCGTGCTGCTGGGAGGAGATGCGGGACCCTACCCAGCATTCCATGCCACATTGAGCAGGTGCCTACCCCGCATTGCTGTGCCTCAGGTGAGGAGCCACGGACAGTTGCTGCTGAAGGTCAGGCAGGGACTACCTGGAGATGGGCGGGCCAGCCTTGGAAGAGAGGAATTGTCCTCTGGTCCCCTAATAGGCGCCAAGGACTGGACATGCCCAGAGTGGAAATAAGGCAGAGTGATGCCTGACGGTGGGCGGGAGCCTACTGCGCCTTGGCAGACCTGAAGTAGGAGCCTCGCAGGCTTGCAGGAGAAGAAAAGGTGGAAGGGACAACACCAATGGAGACTTTGCTCCGCGTCACCCTTTTGCCATGTCCTGCTAGGAGAGACACCTCCATGCTTACCCCACCTTGGAGTAGACCGGAAGAGTCAACGGAGAGCAGTCCTGGTGAGTGGGGGTGAACCTGGAGCATTGTGGTGCTGAGAGGACGCACCCGAAGAGCCCCGGTAAAGGGGGCTCATGAGGCACTGTTGGTGCCAAGGCTAATTTCTACAGCTGCACCGCAAGAGTGCAGGCAGCTGCAATGAAGGGGCCAATTTGTTGTGTCAATAAGGAAGGGGTGAGATGCACCCCCAGCCCCTAGTGCATTGCGCACTTCAACATAGCTGCTGAGGCAGCTAGGGGCACTGTGGGTGCTAATTGCTTTGACAGCTGCATCGCAAGAGCACGGGCAGCTGCAATGTGAGGGGCATTGTCTTTGGTCTATAGAGAGACACGGGTGGATTACACCCTCACCCTCATTTCAGGTGCTGGCTGGCTGGGCCTGCACCCTGCTGCAGTGGCAGCTGAGAACCCTGACTTTTGGAACAGAGGGAATTTGCCGGGAAGTCCCAGATGGGCCCCCTAGGTAAGCCAGTAAGTACCTGGGGTACTGGTAGGGCACACAGCTCTAAATGTGTTGCATAATGTGTTTATGCCCAATGTGATAATGCTGAGTACAGTATTTTATCAGTATTTACTGGGCGTGTTATTACTTGCATTCTGATGGGTCTGACACTGGCCCTATTGGCCCTATCTTGTAAATAATCCCTGTAAATTACTACCTGGTGCCAGTTGGTACTGTGTATATGTGTGGTTATGATCTAATGTGTTTAGGATAATACAAAGGCTATTTTTTATCCTTGTGTGGAGTTTCTTTTGTGGTGTGCCTAGTGAGTTGCTTTTGTGTGTGTGTGTTGCCCAAACACTTTACACATTGCCTCTGGGATAATCCTGACTGCTCATGCCAAGCTACTAGGTGGGTGAGCAGTGGTTATCTTCAGCATGTAACTCCCTTGCCCTGACTAGCGTGGTGGTTTCTGTCTGGCTACGGCGCATTCCCTAGCCAACCAGAAATCCCATTTCTAACACATAATGTAACTGGTGCTCATGTAAAGCACTCTGATACCTTCGGGTCTAGGTTGCACTATATAAAACTCCACAAAAAAAAGGGACAAGACTCACTCCAAGCACAGGGTGCCTTGTTGGGTCACTGATCCCGGTGATGGGATCTTTACTACAAAGATGATCCTCCCTAATTTGTAGCTATGTTTATATCTATAGCCCTGAGGAAGTACAATGATATTGTATCAGCCTAGGACAAAGCACATGTTGGCAGGGGCAGAATGGGATAAAGAGAATGCAATAAAAGGATCACATGTTGACACTACATCCTCAACTTTTTTTTTCCCTGAGTGCTTAGGGTATCCTTAAGCGCTATACATCAACTCAGGACTGTTCAGCTTCTACCATCCCCTTTTTCACAGCTTCTCCTTGACTCAGTTGTGCATTTTTTCTGTGGCATTGGGGGATGCAGTTGCTCCATCTTCTTATACTAAGTTACTCTCTGCCCCACCTTCCCCAATGCTCATCGGCTCAAGGAATGCTGCTTGTTTGTGGCTTTCAATGCCCAACTAGTGTTTGTCTCTTTTATGGCTCATTACTATCCATTATCTCTGTTTTTGATTTTGCCACTGTCTTTGGAACTCCTTTCCTGTATCAATGGAGGTCTAGTACAGCAGTATACACATCACATCTTGTGCTCCGTTATTGTTTTGAAGACGTTTTGGTGGCATTTCCAGGGGACAAAGACAAAATGATTGATTCCATTGATATAAGATTTATTTTCCCTGAGATAATCTATGATGGTTTTAACTCTCTCCTGCATTTACAGGTGAAAGAGTTCAGATTATTGAAAACAGAAGTTTAGGACTCATAAGGTCAACATGGTCAGTGTCTCAGACCCAACCCATAGTGTCCTCCTTTTCATTTAAGAAGGGGAGTCTCACAATGATGTTAGATGATGGCCCTGTTGGTCTGTGTGCGCAATTTATGTGTGGATTGGAGAGTCATCAGATTTGTTTCTAATGTGGTTTACAAGTCCTTGAGTGACGCCCAAGATGTTTGGATTTCAGACCCTGTTGGCTCTCCTCTATTTCTATAAAACCATGATCTCTTGACTTGGTAAGAGTATTCTGCATCATTCAGAAACTCTGTCCATCACCACCCCCCTTTTCCAAAATCGGTTTATCCACACTATGTGTGGAAGGGTATGCTCAGACGTGAGTCCCTTGCTCATTGCACCATCAGGATTCAAGCAAGCCAGGCCGAAGAAGACTGTGATGCCAGAAACCGGTCCCCGGAAGCTTGTTTCCTTACCAGTATAAAAATTGGCTTGGTAGTTTGGTTTGCCCTGTTCCCATCATGCACTGGGACAGGAACAGACTAATTTGCATATAGCCAGGTTCTGAGCTGGGATGGTGCATTGAGCTAAACAACGGTGATGGATTAAAACCATGATCTCTTGACTTGGTAAGAGTATTCTGCATCATTCAGAAACTCTGTCCATCACCACCCCCCTTTTCCAAAATCGGTTTATCCACACTATGTGTGGAAGGGTATGCTCAGACGTGAGTCCCTTGCTCATTGCATCATCAGGATTCAAGCAAGCCGGGCCGAAGAAGGCTGTGATGCCAGAAACCGGTCCCCGGAAGCTTGTTTCCTTACCAGTATAAGAATTGGCTTGGTAGTTTGGTTTGCCCTGTTCCCATCATGCACTGGGACAGGAACAGACTAATTTGCATATAGCCAGGTTCTGAGCTGGGATGGTGCATTGAGCTAAACAACGGTGATGGATTAAAACCATGATCTCTTGACTTGGTAAGAGTATTCTGCATCATTCAGAAACTCTGTCCATCACCACCCCCCTTTTCCAAAATCGGTTTATCCACACTATGTGTGGAAGGGTATGCTCAGACGTGAGTCCCTTGCTCATTGCACCATCAGGATTCAAGCAAGCTGGGCCGAAGAAGGCTGTGATGCCAGAAACCGGTCCCTGGAAGCTTGTTTCCTTACCAGTATAAGAATTGGCTTGGTAGTTTGGTTTGCCCTGTTCCCATCATGCACTGGGACAGGAACAGACTAATTTGCATATAGCCAGGTTCTGAGCTGGGATGGTGCATTGAGCTAAACAACGGTGATGGATTAAAACCATGATCTCTTGACTTGGTAAGAGTATTCAGCATCATTCAGAAACTCTGTCCATCACCACCCCCTTTTCCAAAATCTCCTCTATTTCTAACATTGTTCCACCATGAGGAATTTTCCAGGTCTTCCTGTGGCAACACATCTACCTTTAAAGGTTAGTATTCTATTGCCCATATCGTGTATTTCTTTGGATCGGTCACCCACAGTCTGTTCCAGACCACCAATTTTTGCGCTTACCTCTGTGATATTCTTTTGAAGGTCCTGCCCGTTTTCTGCCGGATCACATCATATGGTCAACACATTATCATTTATTTGATGAAGGGATTGCTGCAAAAAGTGCAGTGATATGTTTGTTGCACGGGGCGATTTTGATCCCCCTCTATGTGGGCAATCAGTGAGAAGTATGCTTATTCCCTTGTCAGATTTACCTCCTCTAGCATTTACTAAATCTTTGATTGTGTTGGGTCATTTTTATCTATTGGATGGTATTTTACTTTTTGCAGTAGGGTAGCCGTGAATCTGGTCTGCAGCTCTTCCTCCTCCACTGATGATGGGTAAGGGAGATTTAGCTACTGCAGATTAAACTATACCCTGAGTCACAGCATGCTGTGTTTTATCAATCCTAATCTCTTGTGAGGATGTTGTACTCTAGGGCCTTCTCTCTGGTTAGAGTGGATGATGAAACTCATACACTATTGGGCCTCTCACTAATTTGTGGGATATTCTCACTCTTTTTGTCCACCCCACTTAGCCACAGTTTCTTTATATGTTAGAAATTTCCCTACCCCTCTTGGTCATCCTTGCTTTGACCAGCAAGTTTCTAGGGGCCTGATTCATTTCTTCAGCACGTTTTGTTCACCGTTAAAGGCGCTCTCTCTACTATCTTGGTTACTGCAGAATTGTTTGTGTTTTATAGAAGCATTTTCGAGTCCTGACAGGACTGCTAGATCTTATGTTGGCCCTTTATATTGTCTCCCTTCTTTCCCTTCTTCTACTTCGCTTCCTTTTATTACTACTTGTGCCATAGGATCTCTTGGTGTTGCTGTCTTCTGAGAACATATACTGTTTGGTTTCGCGGCACACAGCCCCAGTCCTTTGCTGACTCACTAATTTGCATGTGGTCCCTGGGGGACAGGCACTCTGCTGTGTCCCCCCCCCCACTTCTCTCAAACACGACCTGCAGCCAGGCCACTAATCATATACTGGTCGCCACCTGCAGCCTACACAGATTGGCTCCCATTCCTTTTAAGGCCTGCTCTTCACCATGCCCAGGGCCACTTAACTATTCGATGTGTGGCTTTTCATCACTGGGTCCCCCCATTGCTTTCCACTACTGCTTCAATTGGCCATGCCTTACATGTTATGTTATTTTGAGTTATTTATATTTCTTAAGTGCAATGGTTACCTTAATGTGTCCTGGCTCTGAGTGCTGCCTTCTGATTTTCAGGGTGTGAGTTAACCTACGAGGTAAAAAGCCAGGTTTTAAGTCCCCTCCTAAAGTTAACATCTGTGTGGTGTTCCTGAGGTGGAAAGGAAATTCATTGCAGGCTCTAGCAGTGCAAGTAGTGAGACTCCTTCCCCCCAGTTTGCTCTTTTGAAAGTAGGGACTACCACTAGTCTTGCTCCTGTCGATCGGAGTGCTCTTTTTGGAGCGTACCATTTAGAGCACAGTTTTAGATGTTCCGGACCTCTTCTATGGAGTGCCTTGAAAACTGTGCATAAGTTTTTGAATTGAATCCACTGTTTGACAGAGACCCAATGCAGCTGTTTTATTCCTTTTTTATTGAAACAAATGTAGGTGTTCCAGTCAAAGGTCTTGCTGCTGCGCTCTGCACAAGTTGAAGCCTGTTTAGGTGTTTCTTTCGGATGTTTAGGTATAAGCTGTTGCAGTATTTTGCAAACCAGCTGTATGTACATCTAACCCCTAATTAAAAACTAGACCTGTCTTCTAAAACAAGTACATCAATACATTTTTTTCGGTACTGACGTCAAACCTAGTTCCCAAGGAGCAGCATCTCATGTGTGACATAAGTCAAACCCGGCCTTTGCTGGCAAAATTACTTTGCATTTGGGATATGTATTTTTGTTTTTCTCTTTTCAATGGGCTCCTAAGTTCCTGCTTCTAGTAGCTTTAGTTAGCAAGGCAGATTTTCTTCCTACTAGTGTTAGACATCCAGCCTCTGTGAAACTGTTAATATTCTTACATTTGCTGTAAACAATAGTGTACATTTAATCCCAGTAGCTTATATGTGGTATGTGAAATTCTGCAGAGTATTGAATGTTATGTGAGTAGTCTTATATTGTTTGTGGTTCTTGCTTAAAATACATCAATGTTTTACATAATTTATAATTAATATATGTCTCTTTAAAATGTGGGAGTCTGTTTACAATCTTAAAGACTGGTGGTGCGCATTTTGAAAACCTATATAATACATCCTTAATGTTGATTAAAACTTTACAGTCTGAGAATTGTCTTATTAAAACTATATATCTTACATTTTTATAAGTCAGTCCTCAAAGACTATGGGGTCTATTTACGAGAATATCATGCAGTGCAGTTCAGCAAGTCACCTTGCTGTGCTGCATTGCATGACAAGGAAAAGGCAGAAATTCACTGTATTCAAGGCAATACAGCACATTCCTTTCCCCCCTACGTTGGCACCCTTTCGGCATGCTAGCGCCAGGGTGCCTGTGTTACATGAAGGATTATTTTTGTCCAGGACACCTTCCTGCCCAAAAACCATCCCGAGAGGCATCTTCCTCTCTCTATGGATGCTGCAGAATGCAGCACACATAGAAAGAGGAAATAATAAGGAGAAATACAGAAATTTCTCCTTGTGGCAGGCTTCTCGCACTATCTCTCTTGCAGCCTCCATGTGATTTTGCTTGTTTTGCTTGTTCAACTTGTGTTTTCACTGTACAGTCCAGTGGTTGTTAACTGCATTATTTGTTTGCACATATGTTGCCATGTACACTTACTCTGTCTCTTTATTTCTAATAAGCTTACCCCTTGTTATTCACTTATTTGTACACTTACTCAATAACAAATTATCTCAGAAAGCATCTTTGTAATCACTGGTACATCGTATCTTTGTGCCTGTTGCACCGTACACCGCATTCCCGCCAATTTCTTTTGGCCGCCTCCCGACACCTCACTCACCTCCTCAGCACCCCTTCCTCCTCCCAAACTACTTAATGGAGGCTGCAGTGCAGCCAAACAGGGAAGCAGTGCAGCGGACACACCAAAGGCATGCTAGTGGCAAGCCTATCTGGTCCTGAACTGCGCCCAGCACCAGGAAGTCTGGCCCTTCCACCCCCGGAGATACACCGCCGCTAAGCTCACTGCCCTGGACCCTGTGACAACAACTGCTGCAGTGCCTCACCTTGCTTCACATCAGGACCGTTCACCTGCCAGCGCTGCCTCTTCTCCTGAAACACCAATTCTCCTGCATTCTTGGCAACTGCCACCACGATCATGGCAAATCATCTCCACTGCCTACTACTCAATGCACCATCACTCTGCAAGTACACCACTGAGATCTGGGATACAAGCACCACGCGTATCCCCGATGTGTCTTTCCTTACCAGGACCTGGCTCAACCCCACTTCTACACCCAAATTCGTTGCAGCAACACTGGATGGCTAGGAGATCCCACACCGAAAGCGCATCTACAAACATGAGGTGGGATTGCAACATTACCATGGATAACACCACCCTGGTCATGGAACACCTCAACTTCCAGCTCTAATATGACAGGAACACCACCATCAGAGGCATTCTCACCTACAGACCCCTAGGACCTCAGTCCAGCTTTTGTAACAACATTTCCAAACTTAATGTTCAGCTCACCATCAACTCCTAGCACTACATCCTCCTTGGAGACCTCACCTGTCACCTCAACAACCCCAACCACAGAAATATCACAAACCCTCTTGAAAGCTTGAAAAACACGAGCATTACACAGATTGTCACCAACCCCACACAAATCACATGACACACACTCAGACAGTGGCAGTGTCAAGTACAGCCAATTCACAATACAGGATTCCTGAGTTTTACCACAAAGCCACCCGTCACGTGGCCGATAGGGACATTGTCGACATTGCTAAGTTAGCATGAGCCAGCAACCATCATGCCGCTTTTGCGCGCATTACTACATGGCTTTGTTTTTGCAAGACACTGTTTGTGCCTTTCACCTGAGAACCGTCTGCTAATAGGGATGATTTCCCTTACTGGCTTGCAGTAAAATTTGAGCAACTCAAAGCTGTTTTTCCACATACTAAGCCTGTGGAGAAACACAGGAACCTTACTATGAGTTTACCTAGAAGACTCATTCCCAATATGGCTTATTGCACCACCTGGGTGAAAGTGTTTGGAGCGGTATATTTGCTGGGCTTTGGCACCCCCTCAATGACCGTTCTTCTGTCCTTTCTTAAAAAGGTTCAAGATGAACATGGGGCTGAGGCTGCCCTGGAGTTGGGGATGAGATTGGTGGGGGTGTTCCTTATTGTTTCAGATATTATCCTTTCTAATGTCAAGGGGGAAGAAGTTAGCTTACAGCTGAGTCAGCGCCTAGAGGTGGTTGCTTTTGTGAAGAGGCAACATGAATTGCCAAATATTTTTGCTAAAGTATATGAATCCTTAGGACGCAATAACCTGAGTATTAATCCTTTTTCAAAAACACAACAAAAGACCCATTCCTGAGAAGGATGGGCATCCAGTTTTTCCTAAAAAGACTTGTAATAGGAATCAGCAGCAGCAATAGCAGAATCAAGGTTTGCATGCTGGTTCACCGACACCTGAAACTTCTGAGCGTAGATATGATTTGTGTGACCGCTCAAAAATTAAGTCACCGCAGAGGTTTCAAGGTTCCGATCCACGCTCTCCTCGTTCATTACAGGACTCATCAGATTTGCAGTTTGGTGTTGGAGAGTGAGAGGTTCGCAGACAAGGTGAGACCACTCAGCAAAGATGTGATCTGCCACACCAGTTTGATGTGAAAGCCAAACCGGAGGGTCTGTCTTCTTTTTGGGCCCCATTTCAAATGAAGAAAGTTGCCACTTTGACAGCAAAGTATGCCTCAGATGGTGAGAACCCTGCTCCTCGAATGGAGATGGGCCATGGCACTCCTCAACAGCTCGGTAGAAGTTACCATAGTGTGGGAGACACTCCATACTTGCCTGGAGGTGAGAACAACTGATACATTTATCACAGTGAAAACAGCAGACACATGAGTTGCACCCCCTGATAGGCTTATGAGGTAGACCTCCAAATTGAGGGTGATATTATTCATACAATTAAAGTAATCTTGTGGGAAAACCTTACATCCTCCTATGACATTTTTGTTGGCAGAGTCAGATTTGCCTCTTCCATTTGTTTTGTCTTCTTCCCGAGTGGAAAATGAGCTTATTCTGCGGAATGGGCTTTGGCCATAGACTTGGCTGTGTATCGAAATCAGGTGGGCTGGGATAAAGATTCACCTGCACCTTAAATACCTTTACGTTCTATGCCCCAGCCGCAGGCACAATGTCCGATCATACGTGAAGCAAAGGCATCAGTTAGTGAAATTTTGACCCAGTTGGAATATCAGGGTGTCATTAAACCCTGTGTTTCATCTATGAATAATTCTCTTTTTCCGATATTGAAACCTGACGGTTCATATCATATAGTTTTGGATTACAGACATTTGAACAGTCACGTTTGTACATTTGCAGTACAAAACACATATAGCTGTGTCTAGTGAATAATATTGTTCGTAAAAAATACAAAACAACACTGGATATTTCCAATGGTTTTTATAGTCATAATTTAGCTCCTCGTAGCTGTGACCTGACTGCATTTAGCGCGGTCGGCAATCAGAAACGCTTTATGTCATTGCCTACGGGATATAAGAACAGTCCCAGGGCTTTCGCTTCTCATGATGACAAAATGATCCTGCATCTTGTGAAAGTGGATTGCATCATTCTCTCTTTCGCAGACTTGGGTTACAAATGTAATATTGCCAAGTCACACATTGCTTGTTTGGCGGTTTTCTTTTTGGGCCCCCTACTTCCTGGGGAAGTGTGCTTAATTGCAACATCTGTATACATTAAACAAATTACAGTATTTGCTCAGATGTTTTAATTTCAGTAAGGCTTACATTCCTGATTATGCCCAGCATATTAAACCGCTTTATGCATTGATACAACCCTCTTTTTCGTCTGCCAGCTGGCTTCAGGAACATACCTCAAATCTTCGGTCTTTGCAGTTTGATGTCCCTGCGACCAACTTCTTGCTAAAATGTGATAATTCTACAAACTTGGTCATAAAAATTGTGCATGGGACAGTAGGTTTCGCTTATTTGACATGTAATAATTTAATGAAGGTGACACAGTACCAATAGCATATAAATAGCACTAGTACACATCAGTGGCAATTGAGAAAATGTAGACTGCAGTTCAGATGGCGATTCTGAAGGAATGCTCGCTGGTGCAGTGAAAACGCATTCTTATGGTTTTGCCTGTATCTACTTTGGAAGCAGTGACTAAGGCGAGTGTACCGAATTCTAAAGCTTTGCACCCCTGTTGGATACAATGGGGAGTTCTTTGACATCAGCAGACGTTACATTTATTTTTGATCCCTTGTTGTAGACACAGGAGTTCTTTCAATATGAACATGTTTATCCTCCTCCGTTGTCGTTGTTTACCATAGATCAGTACAGATGTATCATCTACACCAACGGGTCTGCTCAACCGGCCGTCGGGTCACTGCATGCTTATTCAGCGACTTGCACTATTGTGGCTGACTCCATTGTAAATGGTGAATTTTAGTTTTCTATAGTCCATACACAGGTACTTGGTGACTGTACGGCATAATTGGCGGAGCTGCATGCTTTGGTTTTAATCTAGAATTTGCAGACCTAGATGTGAACACTCTTGTTGTGTACGATTCTTATTACTGTGTACGGGTTTTCAATGACGATTTATTCTTTTGATCTCAGAATGATTATCAAGACGCTAAAGGTAGCGCCATGAAGCCTAAAATGCTTTGGGTCCTAGTGGCGGAACTTAAAGAGCGTGTGCTGCTCACACAGGTTAAGCATACTCTAGGCCATTAGCGCATGGGAACAAATGCTGTTGCTAATTCTTTGGCTGAAGAGGCAGTCAAATCTGCAGTAGCCACATGTTCAGTAACAGCAGTTACTAGGTCCATGACCTAGTGCATGTCAACTGTGTTTTCTTAATGCTACGACAGGTTTCAGACAAACTAGACCGGATCCAGGTTTCCCACATTTCCATTCAGTTACCACATATTTGGTGGGGAAATTGTGTCAGCAATAGTTGGAACACTTCACACTGTCGTCAAAGAAACAACACCTGTCGCTCTTATCGAGTGACATTAATTTGGCAGATTTTATCTTAGGTCCTAAATCACCTAGATCAAAGTGATTTATTTATGAGGCATATAATGAATTAGGGAAAGTGTCGCAGATGGAAGCTGTGGTGAGTTTGCGCCATATTGACCAAGCTAATTTGGAAAAGGTTCTTGCAGTGGTAGATAATATCATTAATATGTTATGCTCCCATATTTACATTCTAGATAATATTGTGTCATCTCTTATGGATGTTGTTCAGAATTATGTATCTGTGTTGTATCATGGTCAAAATCAATTGCAATTTGCATGTAAGTTACAAACGCTCAAAGTGGGAAAAGTTCATTGGGATTATTTGAATGCTTCTGCACTGTTTTCACAATTTAATTTGACTGATAGCCATCGACTGATGTCAATGAAAGATGCAACTTACACACTGTTACATATAGAACAATTAGAACAGGTACCTTTTTCTGTAGCAGCTACTGATTCCGCTGTATGGCTAATACATGGAGTTATTTCACTACCCTTCTCACTATTACATGTCACATCTTGCATGAAGCACTTCCCAGTTGGCCACTTTGAGTCCCCGGGAAGTGCTTTTATTCATGAATTGTGATCCTTGCCTTTCACCTTCAGATATCAGCACGGGGATAAGGAGGTTTTCCTAACAAGGGAGGATTGCGAATCAACAGTAGGACATTCCCTCGTTTGCAAACAAGTTAAATTGCACGGTGTCTATAACGTGTCGTCACCTAATCTGGCTTGTTTTTCAAAAGATACGCCTGTCCCAGCAATTATTCCCGTGCTCAGGTTGCTTTCAAAAGGCAGTTATCTTATTTTGAATGACCACAACTGCTGTAGCTTACGGGCAGTCATCCCGTATATAGTAACGGTTTTGCAACGTCCTTCTTGTTGCAGCAATGTCCTTTTTCCACCCCATGGGATTGTAGATAGTTTGCTTAGGCTTCCATTCCTACTCTGAAAACAGATTTCAATAAACCAAGCAGACCCAAAACGCTATTGTTTCAACAAGAAGTGGTCCTCAGGTGGCGAGAACCGCAAGTGAGATACACTCACTACTAAACACCAATCTCCCACTCCATTTTGGAGAATTAATACACCAAATATTTAATGCGTCTGATACGAAGGGCATTGCTCATTGTTTTAAAGTTGTTGGATCCAGACTTGTGTCCTCTTTTCATACAATTTTTGGAGTAATACAAGCCTGTATTCATTCTATTTTTTCCAGGACCTTCGGAGGATTTCCATTGATCCTCTCACTGATGTGCGGCGTGCTGTTACTTCTGCTCCTGCTACGTAATGGCTGCCCATCTTGTGGTACTGCACAGACCAGACCAATTGCAACTGTACTGTCACCGAATGCAAAAGCTTTTTGGATGTTTGTTGTTGGCAACGCTTGGAGTGAGTTATGGACTTATCTTTCACTTCGCTTACTTCACTTGCATGCAACCTGTGTTCTATTGCCGACGGTGCCCAATATATATATTTATTCCTCTCCAATGCATCCGGCACTGATCTGGATTATAATCTGTTGATGGGTCTGTTGTTGGCCCATGACCAGGCCTGTTCTTGGGCCGGCCGTTTGATGTGTGTGGCTGCACTTGGAGTTTTGGCAGACTGGAACACCTGTGAGGTTGCACAGCACCTCTTGCAATGGAATTTCAGTGAGTATCACATAAGTTGCCCGACGATGCTCCTGGAAGCATCAGATTATGAGGAGCATGTGTGTTTCTTCAATCTTCTCAACTGGATAGCACCCCTTTTTGCTTGGAACAACAGAGATGACCTTTTGGAAAGATTTGCATTCCTCGGTTTACGTAATCTGGTGAATCTTCCGGACTCACCTTACAATTATTTTAAACTAGACTTTTTATAGCCCAATTTGACTCTTAAACGTGCATTTTCTTACTCTGGTTTTCTTTATGCTATGAGCTGGCCAGGGGGAGGGTGTCACAAGGCTGATAGGGACATTGCCAACATCGCTAAGTTAGCATGAGCCCAGCAACCATGATGCAGCTTTTGTGTGAGCTACTACTTGGCTTTGTTTTCGCAAGACTCTGTTTCTGCCTTTCACATGAGAACCATTGGTTGGTTCCTTCTCTCTGCCTGTTCCTGATGTTTATGCAAAAAGAACAATTGATGGGCAGAATACAGAACAATGTCATACATTCACACAAGTACAGACATCTGGGCCTAAATCCATCGTTTTTTTGCTCTCCATGTCATTCTAATTTGGACCCAGCCATATGCAAATCAGTCTTGACCCTGTGCCCAATGGGAACAGTCCAGCACAAACTGCCAGGTCAGGTCTACCCTGGACTGGAAACAAGCATCCTAGGACCGGTTTCGGGCTTTCAGCCCTCATCAACCAGGATAGCTTGACTCCAGTGGCATGGAGAGCACAGGACTCACATCTGAGCATACCCGTCCCACTCGGGGTGACAAATGCAAAAAGAAAAATTGTGCGACAGAATGCAGAACAATGTCATGTGTTCACTACAGTACAGAGATATGGGCCAAAATCCATCATCTTTTTATTCACCATGCAATTCCAGTTTGAACCCAGCCATATGCAAATTAGTCTTTACCCTGTGCCCAATGGGAACGTTCCAGCCTTAACTGCCAGGCAAGGTCCTCACTGGACTGGAAACAAGCATCCTAGGACCGGTTTCAGGCTTTCAGCCCTCATCTGTCCATCAGTTGTTCTTTTTGCATTTGTTCCTGGAGTTTAGTCTGAACACTGTGAGCAGGGTTGATAAACAATGCCCCTTGTTATTCTGTTCTGGTCAGTCCCCAGCACCGAGACAAAAAATGCTAACACAGCTGCTGCTGGAAACTCGTGCTTTGATATTATTTGAATGCAATTTTAGGTAACACACACTCGGAGAGGGAGCTTTCCAGGTAGAAGACCCATGTGATTCCTACGATGGAGATTTATCATCTAAGCACTAAGGTGTGGGGTCTGCTGACAAAGCCCAGAGATCTTCTATTGTATAATAAAGCTTCTTCTTACCAAGGGGTGGATGGTTAGGCCTAATAGTCATTTATCCACTGTCTTTATTTGATGACATCTCCCTCTATGATATATGGCGTTGCTGCAATGCTAACTGTGTTAGGTGTGTGCATTTTGCTGCTTTTTGTGGCTTGTATACTTGGTTTCAGAGCATTTTAAACTATATCCTTGTTTCAGTCAGTTCTTATTGTGGACACGTATGAGAGAGTGTGCAAAAAGGTGTGTCTTGTTGCCATGATTCCTGAGAGATCCGGGTGTTTTGTGTTCTGGGGTGTCTTATCATTCTCTTCTTCATGAGTGAGTAGGAGAGTGTCAGTCAGTCAGTCAAAACAAGCTTTATTCGATTACATTTAAAATCATAAAAGCAACAAACAACATGTATTTAAAAATTGATTTACAATTTGATAAAATTCATTACAATTTGATAAATTCATGTGGGTTACAAAAAACAGAACAATTCAGTAAAATCCATAAAGGTTAAAAAACAAGCCGGGAATCATAATAGTAAAATCACCCTTCCAGTTGTCTCGGGGATAGCATCCTGGACCTAGTGCGCATAGCGGCGACCAGGAAGCTAGCAACCCCGAGAATTGTCCTGATGCTGCCTAATAACTGAAGGTAAAGTAGAGCAGGCCGTACCTGAACAAAACCTGCATCTCTTAAAATGGGTGCCAAAAACCTCAACCTACTCGCTTTGTAGTGACTAGAAAACATGATGAAATGCATGAGGGTTTGGTCAGAAAAATTGTCACAGCTACACGGGGTAGATTCATCAGGAACACCCCACACAGGAAGATCGCCCAAGGAGTATTGGATTAAATTGAACCTAAATCTAATAAGCAGGTGACGATGGTAAGGTCTGCTCACAATTTTTAGATATGGTTCAATTTGGGGCGAAGTCAGGAGTAAGAAGTTGGCTCTGACTCTTGGTTTAGTTAGTTCTTTCTCCTCCCGTGTTTGAACTGCCCTCCTCATGAAATTTTCTTTGATCCATTTCAAATCTCCCTTGAGTATAGTGTTTGGGTGGCTATATAGGTTTGGTCTGCCGAGTCTGCCCATCTCCCCCTTTACGTATTCTAACCATGGAATTTTTGAAGCATTATCCAAGGTCATGCAATCCCTGAGGATTTTGTGGTTCAAATCAATGTCCTTGTTCAGCCAAGTTTTAGTCCAACACATAAGGGGCGCTAGTTGGAGTGAGTCAGTAAGATAACCCAGCCCTAGTTCGGTATGTATTGAAAGGACAGGTGTGGATTGTGGGACACCCAACAAGGACCTGAGGAAATGATTTTCTGCTATTTGTAATTTGCCACAGTTTACATGGCCCCACAATGGGGCTCCGTAGGAGGCTATAGATAGGCATTTGGTTTTATAAACCTTCAGTAATGCCTCCATCGGTCGAGACCCAAGACGCTTGGCGAAACTCAAAAGTGCAGAGGTGGATCTGGTAACGGCTAGGGATTTCGCATCCACCTGTGGGGACCATGAACCCTTCTCTTCAAATATCACTCCCAGGTAGGTGAACACTTGTACTCTCGAGATCCCCTCTCCACAGCAACTAAAAGATTTTAGCTTTTTTGGTCTTGGGCGCTTCCCTGCCAGCATAATATGAGATTTTTTATTGTTGACCAGCAGGTCAAGCGAAGACATAAAATGACCAAATGCATTAAGGAGCCTCTGTAACCCCACCCCTGTGCGGGCTAAAAGCACCGCGTCGTCCGCATAGAGGAGTACGGGAACTGCAGATCCCCCCACATAAGGAATATCAAGTGTGGACCCCTCCAGGGCTTTATCGAGGGAGTTGATATAGATGGTAAACAGGAGTGGGGCTAAGATACAGCCCTGCCTGACACCCCGTCTGGAACTAAATGGTCTGGTGGTTTTACCATCACGGGTAGTTCTGATGTTAGCTGAAAGATCTGCGTGGAGTGCGGCCAGGAAGTCTACTAAAGGGGGGTCAATCCCAATACCAGCCAGTATGGTCCATAGCTTGGCCCTATTGACCAAGTCAAAGGCCGATGAAAGGTCCATAAAGGCCAGATAAAGGTGACCCTCCTTGGCCGTGGTGTATTTACTAATCAGCATGTGGAGGTTCAAGCACTGCTCTATTGTACCTCTTTTCTCCCTGAGTAGGAGAGTGAGTGTGACACTATAGCTAGTTGGTCCTGGGTTCGTTGACACTAAGGTGGTGGGAAGGCTTAGCCCCTATACACAGAGGTCTCATAATCATGCGCATAGTTCTGTGTATGTGCAGAATCCCTGCAAGACACACAGGACCCATCACTACAGCTGGAGAAAAGTGTCTGCAACCCAGTGGACCGACTTTGTCACTTCCGCCCAGCCTGACACCTCCACCAACCTAGATCAAGCCATTAAGAGAACCTCTCCACCTGGATTACAGATAGTGCTGACACAATTGCCCCCATCAAGGCTATCTAACTCAAGAAACCCTCCAAAGAAGCCAGCTGGTACACCACAGAACTAAGAACAACTAAACGAATTGGCAAGCATCTTGAAATGAATGAATGAATGAATGAAAATAATTTGTAACGCGCAAAAACAATAACCCGAAGGTATCAAGGCGCCTAACAATAAGATCAGAAAGTAGACCAATCATCCATCACACATAGGCTTGCAGGAAGAGGCGGGTTTTAAGTGCACCACGAAATGCCTGTAATGTGGGTAGGGACCTAAGATCCAAAGGGAGTTTGTTCCACCATTTGGGGGCAAGAGTGGAAAAGGCCCTGCCGCCCCATTTAGCTCTTCGTATACGAGGGGCTGAGAGAAGCAGTTTCCCGGAGGAACGCAAGTTCCTTCCAGGGATGTAGTTAGAAATGATGGAACTTACCCCAGAGTCACTATTTTTTGTGATGGCTCTATAGGTCATACATAGGACCTTGAACCGTACTCGGTGTTCTACCGGAAGCCAGTGCAGTGTTTTCCTGGCTAGCGTGGCCGAAGTACGTCTGGGAGCGTCCAAGACAAATCTTGCTGTGGCATTTTGGACCACCTGTAAGCGCTGCAGGAGGCTCTTTTTCAGCCCCGCATACAGCGCATTACAGTAGTCTAGCCGCGAGCCTATTAATGCCACAGCTACCTGATTTCTGGATTTTAATGATAGATATTTCCCAATCCTTCTAAGGGTATGGATTAGGCCCCAGCAGGTGGAGATGGTTCTACTCACCTGGCCATTCATATCCAGAACCGGGTCTATCATCACCCCCAGATTCTTGGCAGATGTTGTAGGGGAAGGGCAAGCTCCGAGCGAGTTAGGCCACCAACTATCTGACCAGATGTTATTGCTCCCTCCAAACACCATCACCTCAGTCTTCTCCCCATTCAGTTTGAGAGAGTTCTGGATCATCCAGTGACCAACCGCCTCCATACAAGATCTAAACTTGGAGGCGGTCTGCACATCTGAATGGGAGAGAGAGACGAGGATTTGGGTGTCATCAGCATAGGAAACTACCTCCATCCCATAAGATCTTATAAGTCTGGCCAGGGGGGTCACATAGATGTTAAACAGGGTCGGACTAAGAGCCGACCCTTGAGGGACCCCACATGGCACAGATCGGGATGGAGATAGAAACCCGCCCAGCTTGACTCTTTGCTCCCTCCCAGCGAGGAAAGAGGTCAGTAGATCCAGGGCCGCCCCCCCCACCCCCACGTCCCTCAGACGAGATGTAAGTACTGAGGGAGAGAGGGTGTCGAAGGCGGCAGTCAGATCCAAAAGGACCAGGAGGGTGGTCTGGCCCCCGTCCACTGTCCTACGGATGTTGTCAAGCACAATGGTGAGGGCCGACTCGGTGCTATACCCCCTCCTAAATCCATGCTGGGAGGAGTCCAAGCAGCCCGCGCATTCCACAAAAGCCGCAAGATGCTTGTTCAGATGAGCTTCAAGCATCTTAGCCGGAGCAGGAAGCAACGAGATTGGGCGGAAGTTTTTTAAGACCTCCGGGTCAAGGGAGGCCTTTTTTAGCAGTGGTTTTACCACTGCCTTCTTCCACTCCAACGGGAAGACACCATTTCTTATAGCTAGATTCATTATTCCTAGCAGCGGTGGTAAAAGGGTCTCCCTACACTGCTTGATGATTTTCAGTGGGCAAGTGTCCAAGGGGGAACCGGATTTAATCTTATCGGTCAAGATTTCAAGATCCTCAGAGGTAAGGGGTGGGAAAGAATCCAAGGAACCCAATGAATGAGGGTCAGTGGCTGGCAAGTATATCTCAGCCATATCCGTGGGTACACTAATACAGGCTCTTTGTTTTTCAAGAGCTAAGTGGATGTCCTCTATCTTAGTGAAAGGAGATGGCACACCACCAAAGAACCCATGGACTGAGCCACTTTCAAGACATCCCTTAACCATTACCTTCATCTCCTGAAAAAGACAAAATGGGCCACCGTCACCTAGTGCTTTGAGGCCAGCTCCAACCACAGCAAAGAACTCATTAGCATTGTCAGAGGGTTCTCCATCCCCTCAGCCACTGATAATATCATCACCAACTATCAGGAACTCTACAACACCTTGGCAAACATTTTCCACGACAAGATGACCACCATCAACAAATGCTTTGAACCACAACCAATCTCTGCTGACACCCTCAACAACGACCTTGCTTCCTTCAGTCACATCTCCACCCAACCATTCATGACCTGGGACCAGCTCACGGCTCAAGAAACCACTGTTGTCATGAACTGCATCCACTCTGAACTGCCCTTGGACCACTGAACCCATCCACATCTTCAAGGAAGGAGCTCATAACCATCTTCAAGGGATCCATCTACATGGCCTCTTTCTCGATGAATGGAAGCATGCAGAAGTCAAACCCATACTAATGGCACCATCCACCGACCACATTGACTTCAAGAACTACCATCTCATCTTACTGCTCAACTTACCAGCCAAAGTCTTCGGAAAAAGACCATCAATCACCAACTCAGGGAACACCTGGAGTTTAACAACCTTCTGGGTACCTCTCAATCTAAATTCCCACCAACCATAGCACCAAAACTGCCCTGATTGCTGCATCCGATGACATCAGAAACCTATTGAATCGCAGAGAAATGGTGGCCCTGATTCTCCTCGACCTGTCAGCTGCATTCAACTCTGTTTCTCACCACATCCTCCGATAAATTGGAATCCAAGGAAACGCCCTCAAGTGCATTGCCTCCTTCCTCACAGGAAGAACTCAGAGAGTTTGCATACCCCCTTTGCCTTAGAACCCAAGAATATCATGTGCAGCATCCCTCAAGGCTTGTACCTCAGTCCGCTCTGTTCAACGCCTGTGTGACCCCCTTGGCCAACATCGTCAGATCCCATTGACTAAGGATCATATCCTATGTTGACAACACCCAGCTCATCCTCTCATTATCTGAAGACTTCTCCTCCACTATGGTCAACTTTTGCAGCTGCATAGCATGCATCACTGATTGGATGAAAGACAACTACCTTAGACATAACACAGAAAAAAGAGAAGTGAGGATCTTCAGAAACACTGCCTCAGCTTGGATTCGACTCCTGTTGGCTATCCGAACTTGGACTCTTGCTGACTCTGACTGACCATGCCCACAACCTCGGAATCATTCTTGACAGTACACCTAACTTGAATAGACAGATCTACGCAGTCTCCTCAGCCTGCTACCTAACCCTTTGCATGCCCCATAAAATCTACAAATGAATCCCAGGTGAAACTAGAAAAAACGCCACTCAAGCCATAGACCCTTGCTGGCTCAACTTCAGCAACACACTATATGTAGAAATCACTGCACACCTCCTGGAAAGGCTGCAGACTATTCTGAACACGCATATTAGACCTCCCCATCAAACTCATATCAACCAGGAAAGGACTCAATATCTGGCTTTTTAACTGAGCTCCTCTATTGCAGGGTTCACAGCTCCAGGAGACCTTCACGGATGAATAGCCGGGCTTTACTATCCTGTCTGATTGATTGATTGGATGGTTACGCCTCTCCTGCAGGATGTATCTTATTGCTCATTCCCAGGTCTTCCACTACTGGTAAATCTGGGAATGTGCAAAAAAAATGGGAATTATGTGGGAACACCCACACAGCACCTTCCCAGGGCAGAGTTAGGCAATGCAGCAATTTGCACTGCGTTTCTTTACTACAGATTTATGAAGCCACTCAGGGTCACGCAAAGTGGGCTTGCATGGCTTCATAAGTTGAATTTAAGGTTTGCATCACTCTTGCACCACGTTGGGTCATGCAGGAGTGATGCAATACAGCTCATAAATAGGCCCCGATGCAAAAATGGGGATAATTAAGAGCATATGGAAAGACTTTTTAAAGCAAGTCAAATGAGCACTATGATAATTCTATTTTACCTTTGCATGCAGGACATTTGATTTTTTTCTGGGACCTACGAGTTTTGACTCAGAATTGTTTACCTAGGTAAAGCACCTGTCCTAGAGCAGGGAGCCATAGATAATACCAGCCTGTTATGCACAACAGACAGCCCAACAGTTGAGAAAGAGGTGCACATTAGCAGATAAAGTTTGCAGTGTACCTGAGTGTCCTTTCCAGGTCTTTCTGAGACACGTTCTTCAGAGGGAAAGAAGAAAATGGCCGCATGAGTGCCTATGCAGAGGTCCCATTTTTTTGTGCTTTTGAATATATCAAGGTCCCTATAATGACTTGAAAGTTCGAAACGGTATTTCAGACCAAGCTGCCGACCTTGCTTGAGGAGGAAGTGTCCGAGCAAGTAGGTACCAGAGGCTGAGACTGTACCAATCACTGTGCTTTCAAGGGACAGAAGACACAACAGAGATCCAATCAGGGCCTCAGGCACACTCTGTGGCTGGGCCATCACTACAATTCACAGAGGAAAATATGTAAAGTGTAAAAGGCTTAAGAGCTTGAAAAATACTGTCAGGTCGGTCAGCTGTTTTGTGTGACCATTCTCGGATCTTGCGATAAGGAGGCGATTCCCATAATGAGTTAGTCTAACACATGATGAGTGAAGCTTGGCATGGCTGCTGTTGTGACTGCTGGGGTCAGCAGACCCCCATGTCTGTGACTTCTTTTTTCATAAAGTATTTTTTTTAATACAGCCCGTTTTCCTTAAAAGGAAAATGGGATGGTTTTCCAAAAAGAAAAATTAAACTTTTCAGTTTCATTTTTTAATGTCAGGCAGTGGTCCCCTGTGGACCCCTTCCCATTTGCAAGTGGCTTGCCACCCTTTTGTTAAGGGTGGTATACTGTGACTGTTTTGCAACCGCAAATGAGGTTGTAAAACAATCTTACATGCTATTTGCACTCGTTATTAGGAAGGGGTGCCCTTGGCATGCCCCTTCCTAATAACGAGTCGCAAACCATATTTTGCGAGTCACTAATAGGTTAGCGACTCGCAAAATATGGTTTGTACATGGGGCTGACTTTTTTTGCAGTCGCAAATGGGCCAAATTCCTGTTTGCAAACACAAAAAACAGTTGTACATCTGCCCCTAAATGCTGGTTTTGTATTGTGTGCAAATTTGCTTGGTTTATGCAGATATATGTTGGAATTTTACATAATTACACAAAAAGCAAATTACACAAAATTCATACACACCTACAAAACAGTCTTCTTATGGGTCCCTTTGGGGAAACAATGGCTAAAAAGCTACTATGCAAAGATCTTTGACATCCCAGGACTGAACTGGTGTTATACAAATATACGCAATCAATATATAAATAAAAAATTAAAGACTAGGAAAAAAAGTGGAATCAATTAGATACATAAACATCTAAATATGAGCTGAGCATACCCATAGAAAAAAATGACCTTTGTAAGCATTTGAGATTGATTCTTATCGTAGATAAGAGGAGAATCCACTCTCAGAAGTATTAAAAGACTAAGGTCATTAAAATAATTCAACTTCTTTTATGAACTGATTAGGCTCTGAGGAGGACTTTTGAGACGCATTCTAGTATGCTTGATTGAACCTATGCTGTTGTCGACCAAAACAAAGGACAGCCGCAAAAAGAAGCCCTAAAGACATGCAGAGGTTGGCAGTGGTGTGAGTGCGATGCATTTTGGTATTGATCGGTTCAAGTGCCACAGGTCCTCCAACTCATGCTGTGCTGTTTCATGTATCACAAAAAGCAAATGCCTATTGTATGCCATTCTGTGTAGGTAGCAGGTGCTTCCAGTTAATTTCAAAGTAGAAATGCTATTCACAGAGATGTGAGAACACAAATAGTCTTTCAGAGATTTTTACAAGAGATTTCTTATTCTTCCGAATTCACACGTTTCTCGTTTACATTTGTATACAATAGAGCTACCTCATATGCTCGTCTAAAGCACTGTGTTATCTTTTGTTAGGTATTCGCACATGCAGAATTGGAAGTTTATCTTTTCAAACATTTCAAAGAGTTGTACAGTAAATGTGTGAATTAGTTTACGCAATCAGAATTTGGTTTGGGGTTTGAATACATCAATGAACAGCCACTTGTTCTATGCTGTCATTTTTTCTATACTTTACTGAAATTCAATACTCGTTTCACGTGAAATTGGAAAAATACTGTGAGCAAAAACAAATAGCCTACACTATACTGTGGCATACTTATTTTGAACACAATATGCAACAATACAATTTGCAAAGCTTTACCGTAAGGAAAACCATTTCAAGCTATATTTCCAACAGCCAGATTCAAGCATTAGAGTATTCGATGTTGTTATCAATAAGAGTTGTTCTAAATGGTAAAACCGTCTTTTAATGCTATATTGTGCTGTTTATACGATTCTTCTACTATTTAAAAGTAAAACAGCGGTTGTTTCTATATCATTAACTGAGTAAAAACTGTGGGGCATACTTATCAATTTTTTTGTGTTCAATAAATCTATTAATTTTAAAAAGTACAAGAAGTAATTAAATACAATACATAGTGATACAGTCGAAATCCATAGATATAGTACTTATGAGTAATTCAAGTACAAATATTCTCCGCAAAGCAAAATAAATGTAAAATATAAGAAACTCATAATGTGAATATCAGAGAACCAAAGTATCCGGAAAGGGTATCACCATTATGAATGGAAGAAGTAAAAAGAGAGAAAAAGGAAAAGCAGACAGAGGAAGAAAAAGTGGAAAAGGAGGGAGCAAGAAGAAGGAAAAGAAAGAGAAAGGGAAGGAAAGGGAAGGATCCACTGCAGTACTACAAACACACACTACACAAAGAACAAACAGCAATCAAGGAGAGGACACAAAAGGATACTGGGCAACCAAACCATTCAAAGCCAAATCCATATAAGCATCCAGAGCTTTCCAAACATTACCAGAAATCGTAGGGGTAAGATGAGCCACATCGACTGAAATGTGTGCGCTACGTAAAAAAGAAACCCATGCCCACCATGTATAATATGAGACGGAAGAAAAAGACTTCCATTCCATAAGGATTACCTTAATAGCAACTGTCAATAAAAAATCAAGCAATTGCAAGTCTAGGGTATCCAAAGGCAAGGGCACTCGGGAAGCCAAAGGGCCCAAAAGGATCATGGGGAAGGAAAGCTGAAAATCAGTATTAAAAATTATTATGAGATGTTTATTTATGAGATCCCAGAAGGGTTGTAAAAGAGAGCAGGTAAAAAACATATGCAGATAATCGCCAGTAGCCAGACCACAGCTCCAACAGAGATCATCATCCTTCAAATGTAGTGAATGCAAACGCACAGGAGTACAATGGAGAAGGTTGAGAGAATTTTTTTTAGATTGGGTTAAAGAAGGGGCGATCTTATCACGGAGAGAAAATTTACCAATCAGTTGCCAGGTTTCCGGCGAAATATGGTCGGTAAGATCCTTATCAAAGTGATGTAACCACTTTTGTTGGGTAACAGTATGTAAGGCAGAGGAAGTAGAAGACACAAATGTATAGATTTTTGAAGCTACATGACCAGATCGAAGCCACAAGGAAAATAACATAACAGTAGGAGAATTGGGCTCCAGGCGTACTTTAGCAAGAGCTACTTTGATTTTTAGAAAAGTATAGAAGTCCAAATTGGAGAGCGAGAACTGTTGAGCTAAAGAGGAAAAGGGCAATGGATCATTATTGGAGTCATACAGATGAAAAACTAAAGTTACTCCTTTAGAGGACCAGTAAGGGATCAGCGCAGGATCAAGAACGAATTTTAATCTAGGATTACGCCATAAAGAAGACCCCCTCGATTTATGAATCAGGGTAGCCACTTTCTTATCCACAGACTTAAAGTGGATGTGGTTAAAAAGGAAGAAAGTGGTAAGGGAAAGGAGAGATGTTGCTCAATAAACACCCAGGAAGGCGTGTGTACAGCAGACGAGGAAAACCTCAAAGCACCTCGGGAAGCTAAAAAAGCAGTCTGGTATCTTTCCCAATCAGCAAAATTACAACCACCCATCTCATAAGGTTTCCTCAAAGACTTATACGCAATTCTAGCCCTCTTATCACTCCAAAGAAACTTAAAAGTAATGGAGTCAATCTCACGAAAAAAGGAAGAGGAATATTTCACCGGAAGCATAGAGGAAACAAAGTTAATATTAGGAGTAACCATCATTTTGAGAGTTTGGATACGACCCCACCAAGAAATGTGTTAAGGGGACCAGGTGTCTAGGAGTTGACGAACTTTGAGAAGAGTTTGCGCCTCATTATGTGCCACTGTATCATAGAGCGTACCACAAAACCAAATTCCTAGATATTTGAGATGTTTAGATTGCCACTTAAAGCCAGCAGTACCCATATGCGCAGGAAAACAATAAGCATTCAGGGGAAACATCTCAGTCTTGTCTCTGTTAAGCGTATAACCAGAGACCTTAGAAAAACGAGCAATAATATCTGAAAGCGCGGGAAGAGCTGAAGCAATATCATCCGAAAAAATAAGAACTTCATCCGCATAAGCCGCTGTTTTTATGCGATGCGGGCCAAAAGTAAACCCCTTGATATCTGGATGTAGGTCAATGAGTCTAAGAAGAGGATCAATAGCTAATGAAAACAAAAGCGGGGATAAAGGGCAGCCTTGACGGGTACCTTGACGGAGACTAAAAAACTCAGAAGTAGCCCCATTGACACGGATATTAGCTCTCGGTTGAGCATATAAGGACATAACCATGTTAACAAAAGAGTCACCAAGATTATGGGCACGAAGAACGGCATGGAGAAAAGGCCAAGATACCTTCTCAAAAGTCTTTTCGGCATCCAAGGCGAGAGCCGCCACTGGAAGTGTAGACCGTTTAGCTGTACCGAGAATATGACAGAAGGTACGGATGTTGTCTCTAGTAAGTCTACCCTTCACGAAACCCGTTTGAGATGAATGAACTAAAGAGGGAATCTAAGATTCTAATCGTTTGGCAAGAATCTTAGCAAAGATTTTAGCCTCCATATTAAGAAGGAAAATAGGGCGAACATTTTTAGGGTCTGAGATATCTTTTCCGTCTTTTGGAATTACGACAATAGTGGCATCTGCCGCAGTACCAGAAACCGCGCTCTCGTGAATAAACGCATCAAAAACAGCTTTAAGACGAGGGACCATAGAAGGAAGAAAGGTCTTCTAAAACATGATGGGAAAACCATCCGGCCCAGGAGCTTTGCCAGACCGGGTTGACTTGATCGCATTGATAATTTCAGCAGATGTGATGGGGCCACCCAATTTCTCACCATCCACAGAAGAGACAGATTGTAGAGGAATAGTTTTTTAAAATTCCTGGCAAGCTTCAAATGATGATTGATTAGTGGGGGTATAGAGAGAACTATAAAAATCTTGAAACACCTCAAGAATTTCTTTAGATTGAAATTTTTTAACCCTAGATCTATCAGTAATAGCAGAGATCTGAGAGGATTTAAAGTTAGACTCCTGAAATTTCAAAGTTGCAGCTAGAATCTTACCAGCCCGATTCTTCAAGAGCAACCGTTTGGATTTCTGGGCCTGAACCCCAATATGAGCTCGTTTGGTAACGATAGTGTTATAGGAATATTTCTAATTTTTAATGGATTGCAACAATTGTTTATCATTAGTACGTCGAAAGAGAAGCTCCTGCTGTTTAATACTATCTGCTAACTCTGCAAGTTCCCTTTTGACGTCAGCGTTTCTTTTCGCCATAACTTTAATAATGTGTCCTCGGAGAGTACACTTAAAAGCGTCCCATAAGACCACCGGAGAGCTAACTGAGCCTTCATTATCAGAGAAGGAATGGTCAATCTCATCATGTATGTTTTGAACTTGAGCAGCATCATGGAGAACTTCCGTATTAAGTCTCCAAGAGGAAGGTTTAGTCTTAGGAGCGAGAGATAGGAGAGAAAAAGAAACAGCTGCATGATCAGAGATAAGAATGGGGTGAATGTATGGAGAGGATGAGTGCTGTACTAAAGACGAATGCACTAGGAGATAATCAATACGGGAAAAGCTAGAATGAAGGGGGGGAAGAAAGAAAAATCACTACCTGTAGGGTTATGGAGGCGCCATATATCTTGGAGATTTGCAGAGGAGCACATATTCAACAATTGTTTATTAGATCAAGGAGGGCGGAAAGAGAAAGCCGAATTTCCGTCCAACACTGGATCAAGTGGTAAATTAAAGTCACCACCAACGATCAAATTA
Organism: Lissotriton helveticus; assembly: GCF_964261635.1. Taxonomy (NCBI): domain Eukaryota; kingdom Metazoa; phylum Chordata; class Amphibia; order Caudata; family Salamandridae; genus Lissotriton; species Lissotriton helveticus. Next base: position 214,581,353 of record NC_136060.1, on the reverse strand, counting down.
CCGTTATGTGGAGTAAGAGCTAATTGTTTAATGATCTTTTGCCAAAAAGAAGGATCATCAGCATTTGGGGCATAAATGTTCAAAACATAAAGATCAGCAGAGCCATTATACAAACGAGATAACAACCATCGTCCCTCAGAGTCATGCTCAACAGAAATGACTGACAACACAGATTTTTTAGAAATAAGTGTTATGACCCCATTCTTCCTGCCAAGGGCATCCGAACACATCACATCAAGAACCCATTCTTTCCCTAATAACATAGCTTCTTTATAGGAGACCTTTGTTTCTTGTAAGAACACTAAATCCGAAGAGAGAGATTTACAATAGTCAAGAACCTTAGCCCTCTTAACCGGATTGTTTAATCCCTTAACATTGAGGGAAACTACATTCAAACCAGACACAGGCTAACATAGAAATAAAAACCGAGCAAGACACATGGTAGAGGGAGTAAGACATCAAACAAATCACATACCAAGGACCAACAACGCTCTATACCAAAAGAGAGCACTACACGAGGATCCAGAAGGAAGAAGGGAAAGAAAGGGAATGAAGAGAAGAAGAGGAAAAGAAAAGTAAAAAGAGAAGTACCAGAAAAGAATAGAGAAAGCAAAGGAAAGAGACCCACCAGGGGAGGTCTAGAGAGGACCAAACTCATACCAGGGGAGACATGGATGCGGGAAACAAGCAGACTGCCGGGAAACATTCAAGAAACAGATTAAAAGTAACAACCCAAGAATAGCTAGAAAAGTAGGTGATAGGCAAAAAAGGTAATAAAAGAAGCAGAGCAATACAAAAAGACAGCGAGATAAAAGTGAAAAAGTCTTAAGAGGACTGTGGGCTAAATAAAGATAGGAAAACAAAGGCATAATACCGAGAAAAACAAGAACATCATGAAATATATAAGCAAGCAATCAGCATAAAAAGAAGGTGATCTAAAAAGCGAACAGACAACTAAGTGAAAAAAAGAAACACGTACCCTGCATATGGACCATCAGTACTAAACACGCAGAGTTATCATTTAAGAAATTCTATAAGAAAGAAACATAATGCAAAACTGTGAGTCAGAAATGGACAATAGAAAGCAGGAAAGGAGATGAAAAATATAGGGAACTATATACATAAAATATGAACCATCAGTGAAGTAAGGAAACATATCAACCTGCAGAATTAATGCTTAATAAATACTGTAATAGAAAACATCATGAATGAATATGAACCAGAAATAACAATAAATAGAAACTCATCAAAAATGCAAGAAAAAGAAACGTATAATGTAACATTTAGATAGAGGGTACAGTGAGCTTATAAATTATTGAACCGAGAATAAACCGAACGTACATCGTAGGCATAAAACAAAGAAGATATAAAACAACATATGATTAATAGAGACAAGGAGAAAGGAATCATATAAAAACATATGAATAGGAGAGGAAGAAAAACTGGCAACATGCGAAGTACTATCAACATGTGTAACAGGAAATCCAAGAAGCGAACGATATTCATAATACAAAGATAGTATGAATAAAACCTGTAACTGTAAGCAATAATGAAACCGAAAGATTACAAGAAACATTACAACAGAACGAAGAAGGAATAAATGTGGCGTAGAAGCAAGAAGTATAGACAAAAAACCAGAATAAGCGGAATGAAAAACCAGAACAACGTATAGGACGAACGACAATGCAGGGAAGGAAAGGCAACAAGATAATACGAAGCGGGATAACATCACACGAGGGAAAGACGAGGAGGCGAAAAATCCTGACAAGAAGTATAAAGACTAAAAAAAGATAAAAAGAAGATAAAAGAGCACCACATAAAGCTAATATCAAAGATAATGACACCGAACCGCCATAAGATAACTCTAAAAGAGAATAATAATAATTAAAGACACAAAAAGAGCAACTAACGCAGATGAAATAATATACAAAGAAGAAGAGACCAAAACGTCAGGGAGAACAAAGAAACCAAAAGGCTACGAAGAAAAACCCAGGTAGCCATGATGAGAGAAATACGAAGAACAAGACACCTGAAAAGGTGAGATGAGTCAAAGGCAACACGCAGCATTGAAACAGTTACAGACAGTTACAGACAGAAATAGGTAAGAATCTACACAAAAGGAGAAACATAAAGAGAATCAAGTTCCAGAAGAACCAGGAGCAGGAGACGAAGGACCAGGAGCAGGCGAAGAGTCTATCTGCGCTTCAGACTGATTATCCAAGAAGGAAGAAAGATCAGAAGGTTTGTTAAAAATACGATAGCAACCCTTAAAAGTGACACGAAACTTGGAAGGAACAGCAAAAGAAAAGGGAATGTTCATGTCCAAAAGACGTTTGCGCAGATTAAGAAATCCTTTCCGTCGAATTCCAGTGTCCCTAGCAAAATCCTGTGAGATAGCAATCCGATGACCTTCCCAAGTCACCGATTTAACCTTCCTCGTATGAGCCAAAATTTGTTCCGAATGCTGATGACGCAGCGGTTTAAAAATTACCGCCCTCAGATGTGTGGAAGATTTGGGTTTGAACGTAGGAACTCAATGGGCTCGCTCAATTTCAAAGTCTCTCTGAAAGGAAATTTGTAAGGTAGAAGGAAGCCATTTGGATAGAAAATCAATCATTGAGGAGGCTGATTGTTCCGCATCTTCAGGAATACCAAAAGTACGTAAATTACTCCTCCGATTACGATCTTCTTGCTCTGTGAGATCTCTACGCAAAGCAGCCATAGAACGTTCCATCTGGTGAAGAGCCCTCGAATGTTGATGGGTACTATCTTCCACCACACTGATACGGGATTCTCCAGTTGTAACTCTGAGGGATAATGCTTTAAAGTCACTCCTGATAGCTGCAACCTCAACCTGCAATAGATCGGTATTAGTCTTGGTAGATTGCGCAATATCGTGTACAGCATTGAGGCGCGCCAAAATAGCATCCAAAGTGGTATTAGCATCCTTCTGAGAAGACTCAGGAGTGGGGGACTGTTGTTTAGATCTTTTCAGAGTACCTATAGAGTCTTTAGTAGGGGGGGAAGGTCCCATGGTGTCTGCCATAGGAACAAGACCCAGTGAACGCACCAAAAATGTACCAGAGTAGGAGTGCATAGAGAGACAAAGCAAAAAAAAAGAGGCCAAATGTGACACAAATGACACCTCACCAAGTCACACTGAAAATAAACACAGGATGATCAAAAAGCTCAGACTGGGAGGCGTGAGCAAGATGACGGCGAAGTAGGATGTGCTTTTGTCTCCCTCCGGCGCCTGACCTTCAACAGCTTTGTTTAAGGACCCTGCTCGGGTCTCGGTTCTATCACCCGAGTACCCTTTGCATCTCCTTGAGACCCGAGCCCCATTGCCGATTCCCAGCTGACCTGCCGCTGTGTTCCGGGGGCTGAGGGCAGTGCCTGGCGACACGGGAGCTGACGGCCCGCGCAAACAAGCCGTGGCGGAGAGCTGCTGATTGTGGCCATGGCTCGGGTGAGAACGACTGTCCGCTGGGGCTGCAGCAAGAGAAACGCCCTGAGGTGTGAGCGGTGCTGACCTGGGCCTTGCAGCGGCGCTTCGGAGGAGGCGGAGTAGCGGACGCCCGGCGCGGTGGGGGCACGCCTCTCGGACCCGTGACCTACGCGAGCCCGGGCTTCTGGCCTGGACGTGCTTGATGGTGCTGCCAGGAGGAGGGGTCTGCCCTGCCGATCGGCTCTCGGCGGGGAGCCCGGGCTGGGCCGTGTGACGGCGGCTGAACGCACCGACATTGCTGCACCGCGGCTGGCCTGCTGAGGTTGGGGGTGTTCCCGCGGAGCTGCTTACCGCTTCCCAGGTTGACGGAGGCCGAGACCGGACGAGGCCGCTCAAGTGACGATGAGGTAGGCCCTGATTGCGAGGCCCTGCATGCAAGCTGCCTGTCCAGCCACCGGGCTTCTGGGGCCCACAGAGCCTACTGCTACATGCGGGGCCCCCCCTGCGGAGTTGAGTCGATTGGCCTGCTGGGCCTCGGTAGTGGAGGCTGGCCATCCTGGAATGTGCAGGCCCCCCTTCCTGCTGAACGGACTTGGGCATATTAGTGCTGCGTTGCCCACCATGGGATCGGACCTTTGAGGCCTGCAAGGGCATTCTTTGTGGGCACTGGTGGGACGCGCTGCACCCCTGCCCTGCACGGCGCTGTCCCGCCCTTCACCCTGACGCCTCGAACCCAGGATTGGGGGTCTTTGCCCACGGCCCCCGGTGGAATTGGGAGAGGAGTGCCGGGGCCGTCCGGAGCAGGGGGAGCACCACTGCACACAGCTTGGACTTCTGATACTGCAGGTATCGCCCTTCCCCCGGGCCTGGAGCTGGTGGCGGCGAGCACCCTGGCGCGGGCCTGGATTCACAAGGGCCGGTGCTACACCCACTTGCGGGGTGACGGGAGAGACGGAGCCACTGAGGGATTGCGGACTGCTCCCAGGATCCGGTCTGCACGTGGCGAGTTGCCTGGTCTGAGCTGCTTTTCTTGCAGTGTACTGTGGCCCTGGACCGGCGCGGACTCCTGGTGCGCACGTTGGTCACGAGCGGCGCTATCCGGCCGCCCTGCCTGGTTCGATCTTTACTGCTCCGGTGAGGGGCCCTACCGACGCGGCAACGGCGAAGCAGCCCCGGGACGCCCAGAGGTAACCAGCATTGCTGATAGGGATTCCGAGCTACCGCACCGTTGAGAAGGAGTGCTGCCGGTGTAGGCGTGATGTCCACCAAACAGCGCAAGGAGAAGCCGGGCAAGGATGCCCCGAAAGGGAATCAACATGCGGCGTCTCCCGGACCCAGCATCTCCCCTAAGCTGAGGGATGATGAGGCACCCGCCACTAAGGCCTTTATGCTGGAACTCTTCTCTGCCATAAATGAGGACATCTCTGAGCTCCGCTCTCAGCTGGCTTCGGACCTTCGTGAGGTGAGGAGAGACGTGGATGGCATCGGAGAGCGAGTGGCTACTTTGGAGGACCACGACCTAGGTTTGGTGGGCGACGTGCACCAGCTCCAGCAGGATATGATCCGGCTCACTGAGCAGAATTTAGACCTCCAGGCCCATGCGGAGGACTTGGAGAATCGCTCACGCCGGAACAACATCCGCATCCGGCCTGTGCCCTGGGACGGCAAAGCTGGAGACCTGAGGGGATATATGGAGGCACTCTTGCAAATCCTGGGTAAGGAAGACATCAACGAAATCCGGATGTACAGGGTCCACAGGGTCGGACAACCTAGGCGCGGTGGGGCTCCTCCCCCCGATACTCTGGTGTGCGTCCATGAATTTCAACTGAAGGAACGCATACTTCGAAAGGCTCGGGGGATTCCCTCCTTGCAATTCCGGGACCATCACCCTCAACTGTACCAGGACCTAGCGGCATCAACACTTCAAAAGAGGCGGGAATTTCGACCTGTGACCACCTTCTTACGTGAGCAAAATGTGTCCTACTCCTGGGGTCATCCCTTTCGGTTGATCTTCAGATGGCAAAACAGGCTAGTTCAGATTAGATCCCTGCAGGCAGCCAAAGATATCTTGGGCCTGGAAGACCCTGCCCCCTCCATGAGCGCTGGCAGCTCGCCGTTGCAACGGAGGCGACGCTCCCGGTCCGGGTACAGAGTGGGGCGAGAGACTGCGCCACGGAGGCCCGATCCTACCACTAGTCTACAGGAAAGGGGCGCAGCGGTGGCCTCAGTGGCGTCAGTAACAGAAGCATTGTCGCAGGGTGGCTCTGGGGCGGCCTGAGCCTTGGGTTGATGACTAGAAGGCGCCGGAGGGACCACTCATCTTCAGGTACCGTGGGTATTGTTGTACTTTTGGGAAGACACCCGGTACGAAACCTTGGGGGCACGCTCGATGGTGCCCCGACCGCCACCCCTTGGGGGGTCCTATGGACTTCCACATAATGGGAATGTCAGGATAGTTGTTCGTCCTTATGTTTCTCTTTCTTCTTGTTGCCTCTTGCTGTTCTTCTGGCTCTAGAGTGGGATTCCCGCTTCTTGGGAGGAGGGAAGCTTCTTGGGGGGTTGTTGGGGGTTCTGGCGAGGGAGGGGACTGAGGGAGGGAGTGGTGGTGACCTGGATGTATGGTTCAATGTAACTTTCGCTTTTTGGGATGCTGTAGGCCTGTATTTTGCTTGCTCTGACCTGGGCCCGAAGGCTCTATGTGCTTTTCACTCTGACTGTGCGGTATTGCTGGTTCTGTTGGGTTGGTCTGCAGATGCGCCTGTAAACGAGATGACAGGGAGGATTCTATGGCTGATTCGTTTGCGGGCAAGGCGGGTGGTTGGGTTGGGAGGTGGAGGGGGAGGGCTGGAGGACGGATGGTTGGATTGTGTTTCTTTGGCGTATGGGCCCCATGGGTTTACTTGTTGGGGTGTGCTAAGGCACACTGCCCTGAGGCGACTACGGGAGGGGGAGGCAGAGGGGGCCATGGGCAGTAAGCAATGACGGGGTAACGTCACTACCTAGTAATGCCTCTTAGTATTGGCACGTGGAATGTGAAGGGCTTGAACTCCCCGCAAAAACGCCAAAAAGTGTGGAAATATCTGAATGATCACCAACTGGATGTGGTGGGTCTCCAGGAGACTCACCTGGCGCGCAGAGATGAGCTCCGCCTCAAACATAAGAATTTTCCCCTTATTTACAGATCGTCTGCCTCCACGAAACATAGGGGGTGGCACTTCTCTTCTGTTCATCCCTCCACTTTCAGCCTATGGGGGTGCACAGCGACAGGGATGGCAGTTGGTTGATGGTCAAGGGTTTGGAGTGTGGTAGATTGTGCACATTTGTGGTGCTGTATGCCCCCAATGCTGGCCAAAATGGGTTTCTCCAGGACCTGTTGCGGAGGGTGGTAGATTTTGTGGAGGGAGATCTGTTCCTGTTGGGGGACTTTAATCTGATTTGAAGTAGAGTCATGGATAGCTCTCACCAACAGAGGTCTACTGCTGGCTTGTTCTCCACCAAAACACAACGGCTACTAGGGGACTTGGGACTGGTTGATGGCTGGCGCTCTCTGCACCCCCACTCTCGGGACTATACCTACTTCTCCCATGTACACCACTCCTATTCCCGCTTGGACCACATTTTCCTGAGTCAAGCCCTTAGGGGAGATGTCCGCGACTCCAGTATATTCCCGCTCTCTGTTTCCGATCCCAGTTTGCTGGTGATCGGGCTACAATGGTCTGCGAGGGGTGATGGACAGCGCAAGTGGTACTTTCCGGCCTCCCTTGAGCGGGTTGAACCCTCCTGCAAGGAACTGCGGAAAGCCATCCGGGACTTTTTTACTCTCAATCCTGTGTCTGACACCTCCGTCTTCACCACGTGGGACGCCTTTAAGGCGTCCATGAGGGGCACCTGCCTGGCCCTCAATGCTCACCTCAATAAGTTGCGGCGGAAGGAGCGTGAGGGGTTGGAGGAAGAACTCGCTGCTCTTGAACGGGCGCATAAGCTGAATCCTTCTCGGTTGACCCTTCGCCCGTTAACTGCGGTAAGGGGGAAGCTTAGGGCCCACTACAACAACAGGGCAGAGTTTACCCTGCTTCGCCTAAGGCACCTCTCCTACTCCCAGGGGAACAAAGTGGGGAGACACATGGCCCGTCAGCTTCGGGATAAGAGGGAAAAGGACTACATAGGTGGTATCCGAGATGCAGCGGGGACGCTGCAGCACAGGGACGAGGCCAAAGCCGATCTCTTTGGATGCTTCTATGCCGCACTCGATACGGGTGAGGCCCTAGACTCTAGAGTTCAACGGGACTATTTAGGTGGTCTGCCCCTACCTCAAGTCTCCATAGAGTGGAATGAATTATTAGAAGCCCCAATCACTAGAGAGGAAGTGTTAGATGGCATCAGAGCACTGAAACCCCATAAGGCCCCTGGGCCAGATGGCTATACCACTCTTTTTTATCAGACGTTCGCAACGGAGGTGAGCGACTTCTTAGTCACTCTTTTTAACACTTTTTAACAGGCTGGGGAAACATCCGGATCGATGGCGGAGGCCGTGATTTCGATTATCCCCAAATCGGGGAAGGATCCGACTAAATGCTCCTCATACCGCCCGATAGCTCTCCTTAATGTAGACGCCAAGTTGTACTCCTCCATCTCTTAGACTACAAGATTTGCTGCCGGCGCGCATTCACCCGGACCAATCCGGGTTCATTAAGGGCCGCCAGACCCACGATAATACGAGACGAGTTATCCACCTAATTGAGAAGGCAAACAGATTCCCAATACCAGCGGTCCTGGTGGGTCTCGATGCGGAGAAAGCCTTTGATCGGGTGGACTGGGGCTTCCTGTTTCACACCCTGACCGCCTTCGGCTTCTCAGCTAAATTTCTTACAATGATTAGAGCGAATTATAATAGCCCCCGCTCTAGAGTAGCGGTGAATGGCCACTTATCGGCGTTTTTCCTGCACTCCCGCGGCACCAGACAGGGCTGCCGTCTCTCCCCCCTACTCTTTGCCCTGAGTATTGAACCCTTGGCACTTGCGGTACGGGAGCATGAGGAGATAAGGGGTCTTCCCTTTACTGGGGAACAACATAACATTACTGCCTAAACCTTCCCTTAACTTCATGTTAGTCACCCCTATGGTAGGCCCAAGGGCAGGGTGCATTGTAAGCATAAGGTAGGACAAGCCTGACAAGATTGGCATGTCCTAATAGTGAATTACAGCCATATTCGTTTTTCACTATTGTAAGGTAACCTGCTCTCCATCAGTTAGAATGGGTTGCCAGGATTATTAATGCTATAATCCAAGCGGGCTCGGGGAGCATGGTGCAATGTCGAGTTTGGTATCCCTGAACTCAGGGTTTAATAACGCATCCGTTTGTGTGGATGGTTTTTGGACTCTGTGTTTGAAAATAGCACTTTTAGAAAGTAGCTATTTTCTTGTCTAACTGTCTACCGGTCTCTGTTGGTTCTGGTGTGCGTGTGACAGGAGCTGGGTGGCTCCGGAGGTCTGAATGAGTCAGTGTGGGGTGAGTGGGACATTTGCATTGAGAGTAGGGGAAGAGTAGCTCCTGATAGCCTGCCCTGCCTGATACAATGCTGGCTCCGCCCCCCTGCCGGGCGGCTGATGACTCTGTGCCTGCCTGGGACTTTCCTGGCCCACCTCCTGCCGGGCACTTGATGGCCCTGCCCCTGCCAGTTACAATGCTGGCTCCGCTCCTGCTGGGCGGCTGAAGACTCTGCCCTGCACAGTGAATAGGCCAGGTGCTTCGGCCTGGCAACACCCACAACAAACCCAAGATGGGGGGAAATTCCCCTGCATGGACAAAGGGATCAAAGCCAAAAAGGGGTATAAGAAAAGGACCCCTGAACCAAGAATTTAGATCACTTCTGACAAGGAAACCTGAACCAAGGACAAGAAGCCTGCCGATCTAAGGACTGCCTACCCCTTCTGCCAGAGTGCTGTTTGTTGGGGGAATCCTGCATTGCTTCTTTATTTTTGCCAAGGAACCAGGAGAGAGGAACTGTGTGTGTACTCTCAATCTTTGCTAAGAAAATCTCCAAGGGCTGGAAGAGTGCCAGTCTCCTGTTGAAGTCACAGGGCTAAAGAACTTCATCTGCTTAAAGTGCTGTTTGCTGGAACTTGTGAATTCAGCACCTCTGAAAGAATCCAGCAACCTCGACGCCGACGGACGCCGCCGAATCCAGCTCGACATCGTGAGTAACGGCTCCAGTGTACCGCTTCCTCGACGCCGGCCGCCGGGCCCGATCGACGCCAGCAACAACGCCAGTGAGTAGTGAGTTCGGCTCCAGCTCCAAGTGACCTTGTGTCTGCACCGCTGCTGATCGCATCGACTTCGAGCCCTCTCGACGCCGTGAGCGCTGCTCACTCTTGCAACCTCGACATCGACGAAGCCGTATCCTGCTTCATCTCGTGAGCGCTGCTCCCGCCTGACTTCGGTCGACGCCGCTGCAGATCGCCCCGACTCCGAGGCCCGATCGATGCCGAAGACGCGACGCCGGACATCTCGACGCCGCTGATCATCGAGTACTTCACTTTTCCAAGGTACTGTGTTGTGGGGGTCTGTGCGACTTCGGGCTCGACGTAGCGCTCCTCTAGCAAGATAAAGGATTACAAGTTAAAGGAGCTGAAATCCTTTTGCAAGAAATTTAAAGTCCCTACCAAAGGCATCTCAGCGAAGGAAGAATATCTCAAAGCATTGCAGGCCTGGGTAGAGGCAAGAGATCCCTCTGATGCGGTGGTGGTACCAGGGGAAGGGGAGGAGGAGGTACCAGTGAATGGTCATGTGTCCTCTCCTGGCAGCAGTGTTTCCTCCAAGGGTCTTTCTCCTGAAGAAAGAGAAGAAAGGGAGAAAGAGCGAGCTTACAACATGGAAATGGCAAAACTTAAGATAAATGGGCAGTTGGAAATAGAGAATGCAAGAGGCAGGAGAGAAGCTGATATGGAGATCAAAAGGTTAGAGTTTGAAAGAGAGAAGTTAGCTTTTGAGCGTGATACCAGGATGAGGGAGTTGGAGCTCAAAGCTAAAGAGTTAGAATTGAATCCCTCTGGTGGCAGCATCCCATCTGTGCCTGCAGAAAGTAGGTTTTATTTTCCCAAAGATGTGATCAAAGATTTTCAGAAGAATGAGGATATTGGTCAATGGTTTAAAGCATATGAGTTGGCCCATCCTGAGAAGGATTGGGGAGCGGGGTTGTGGGGTCGCTTTGTGAATGAGGGAAGAGATACCCTGTTAGACATGCCTGTTGAGGATAGGATGTCTTATGCTCATATGAAAGATGCTTTAATGTTAAGGTATGGCCTAACCCCAGAAAAGTACAGACAGGCCTTTAGAGAATGTAAGAAGTTGCCTGGTACTACGTGGGTGGAATATGTATCATATTTTTGCAGAGCCATGGATGGTTGGGTAAAGGGCAGCAAAGTGGAAAGTTATGATGCTCTTTATGATTTGTTTGCTTGGGAGCACTTGTCTAATAACTGTTTTCCAGAGCTGCGCCAGCACCTTATTGATAGCAAGATATCTAACCCTAGAAAACTTGCTGAGGAGGCGGACCGCTGGGTCAGTACCAGGGTCCACAAGGGTCCAGTGGGAGACTCAGCCAAAGGTGGGCAGGGTCCCCAGCAGAAGAGTGGGGGGGACAAGGGTAAACAGAGGGAGTTCCAGAAAGGGCCCCAAAGTAATCCCCAAGGGAACCAAGGGAAGGGTTCCCAGCCTCCCCCAGAGAAGAAATCAGAGGCCCCGACAGGTAGACCTGTTCGTAGGGGCCCAATGACCTGCTTCGCTTGTAAGCAGGTGGGACACCGGTTTTATGATCCCCAGTGTCCCTTGAAGAACTCTAGTGCACCACCCCGTGCCGCCCCCCGTCAGTTGGCGAGTGAAGCCCTGGGAGGGGAGGAGATGGTTGCCCATGGTGGGGAGGGTCCCGCAGAGATGTCCCTGGTCTCTCTAGGAGACATGGAATTGGTCCCTCCACCCCCTCTGCCTAGTACCACTAAGAAATATAGACAGTGGGTGACCATTGATGGCCATAGAGTGGAAGCTCTCAGAGACACCGGAGCGAGTGTGACAGCTGTCAAGTGTCACTTGGTGTCCAGAGAGCAGGTTGTTCCCCACGCATTCTACCCTGTGATAGCTGCTGACAACTCCCAGAGAGAGTGTGAGGTAGCTCAAGTTTCCTTTGAATGGGGGGGAGTTTCAGGCACTCTTCAAGTTGATGTAAGGCCCGCCATGCCTGTTGATTGTCTCCTGGGCAATGATTTAGAAGACTCCCCTTGGGCTAAAGTGGAGAGGGAGACACATTTGAAAATGTTGGGTGTGCCAGAGTGGGTGTGTGCAACCACTCGATCCATGACAGCAAGTAAGGGTGTTGATTGGGTTCTGGAGCCTGAAAGTATGGCCCAGGACCCAGCTGTGAAGAGAAGAGGCAGGGGGCGCGGGAAACCGTCCCCCGTAGTTCCCGTGGTCCAGGAGGAGGCAGACCTTGAGGGGTATGCCCTGGAACCCACAGGTGAACAAGTTGCTGAACTGGGAGACCTGCCCGAGCTGACCCACTGGCAGCAGGATGGTGGTCCCTCCAGGGAGGAATTTTGTGCAGAACAGAAAGTGTGCCCTTCTCTTGTGGGTATGAGGCAGCAGGCCTCAGCCCAGACAACAGGTGATCAGTCAGGGTCACATTTTGTTTACTGGGAGAACGACCTCCTGTATAGCGAGCCTAAGGATGCTGAGCCTGGGTCAGCCCGTGTGCTGGTGGTACCCCAGCGCTTCAGAGCCTTCCTACTGGGTTTGGCTCATGACGTTCCGTTAGCTGGACATCTGGGGCAGGACAAGACCTATGACAGGCTTGTCACCCATTTTTATTGGCCTCAGATGAGAAGGGATACAGATATCCATTGCAAGACCTGTCAAACTTGCCAGGCAAGTGGGAAAAGCGGGTGGAAGCAGAAGGCTCCCCTCCAACCTTTTCCAGTGGTCAGTACCCCCTTTGACCGGGTGGGGATTGACATTGTTGGGCCCCTGGACCCCAAGACAGCCCTGGGCAACAGGTTCATCCTGGTCTTGGTGGACCATGCCACACGGTACCCGGAAGCCATCCCTCTCAGAACAGTGACGGCCCCCGTGGTGGGACGGGCACTGATGGGTGTTTTTTCCCGAATGGGGTTCCCCAGAGAGGTGGTGTCAGACCGGGGCACCAACTTCATTTCCAACTATATGAAGTCTCTGTGGAAGGAGTGTGGGGTAACCTACAAATTCACCACTCCTTACCACCCTCAAGGTAATGGGTTGGTTGAAAGATTCAACCGTACCCTTAAAGGCATGATTATGGGTCTTGAAGAACCAATGAGGCGTAAATGGGACGTCCTCTTGCCATGCCTGTTGTTTGCTTACCGTGAGGTGCCACAAAAGTCTCTAGGGTTCAGCCCCTTTGAGCTCTTGTATGGTCACCCGGTAAGAGGACCTTTGAGTCTGGTCAAAGAAGGCTGGGAGCAATCTCCCAGGAAACCTCCCCAGGATGTATACAGTTACATGCTGGCCTTTAGGAACCAGACTAGGCGCTTCAGAGATCTTGCTCAGGCAAATCTGGAGGCCAGCCAGGAGGAGATGAAGCGGTGGTACGACCAGAAGGCCACTCTGGTAGAGCTTCAGCCTGGACAGAAAGTTTGGGTTATGTCCCCTGTGGAACCTTGTGCGCTCAAGGACAGGTGGACTGGACCATTTGAGGTTGTGGAGAAAAAGAGCGATGTCACCTACATGGTGGACTTGAAGTCTCCCAGGAACCCCTTGCGGGTCCTGCATGTCAACCGTTTGAAGCCCCACTTAGAAAGGTCCGAAGTGGGCATGCTCCTAGCTACAGATGCTGGAATGGAGGAGGAGAGTGAGCCTCTTCCTGACCTCCTGTCTGCAAAAGAGCAAGATGGGTCAGTGGATGATGTTGTCCTCTCTGACACACTGACCCCTGAACAGCAGCAGGATTGTCGCCAACTGTTGGGACAATTCCCTGATCTGTTTTCCTTGATTCCTGGTGTCACTCAGTGGTGTGTCCATGATGTGGACACCGGGGACAGCACTCCTGTCAAGCACAAGGCTTACAGAGTGACTGACAAGGTCAGAGCATACATCAAGGAGGAGGTCTCCAAAATGTTTGCCTTAGGGGTGGTTGAGTCCTCTAGCAGTCCTTGGGCCAGCCCAGTGGTCTTGGTCCCAAAGGCTGCAGCGCCTGGTGCTTCACCAGAATTTCGGTTCTATGTGGATTACCGAGGACTCAATTCAGTCACCAAGACTGACGCGCACCCCATCCCCAGAGCTGATGAGCTCATAGATCGGTTGGGGGCTGCCCGGTACCTTAGTACGTTTGATCTAACGTCTGGGTACTGGCAGATCGCCTTGACTGATGGGGCAAAAGAGAGGTCAGCATTCTCCACACCAGATGGGCACTACCAGTTCCGGGTTATGCCCTTTGGGATGAAGAATGCCCCTGCCACCTTCCAGAGGTTGGTCAACCAGGTCTTGGCTGGACTGGAGGATTTCAGTGCCGCCTACCTGGACGACATCGCAGTGTTCAGCGCCAGCTGGGAGGAACACTTGCGCCACCTCCAGGAAGTGTTGTTGGCCCTACGCAGAGCAGGCCTCACAATCAAAGCCAGTAAGTGCCAGATTGGGCAGGGTTCAGTGGTGTACTTGGGGCACCAAGTAGTGTCGTGTTTTGGCAGCTCCTGAGTTAGCGTTTAGCACAGCTACACGGTCTTTTCTGTTAACTTGACCAAAATGAACGGGGGCCATTTTGAATCCCTCTGACTTCCGTTTCCTATGAACACGCTGCCTCGTGGTCAGTGTGCCCTTTCGTCCTTTCTCGATACCCATGGTCACTAGTCTGCTCGGCAACAGGCTATTTTTAGTACTGGTCAAGCGCACATGCGCATTACGCACCAATTGGTCACTCTTTAGGAATGTTCACACTAACTGACCAGTGCTGTTGAAACTCCTCCCACACGTTGGCTGTGTTCCAAAAATGACCTTATATGTACCTAAAATGTGTAACTTGTAACCGCCTATCTTTTTATTACTATTAAACTGTATAAAAGAGGTCGCGCACCAATGTTCGGTGTGCTACTTCTTACATTGCCGAAGGGTGTTGTAGGAATGTATCACCACCCCATGGGGTCTTAATAAACTTGTCTTTTACCTTTTCCAGTGTCCGTGCCAACTTCTATACTAAGGCGTTCGAGAATTTAGCAGAGTATGTAGGCCTGATTTGAACCCAACACCACAATTGGCGACCACGAAGGGACTCATCGGCGACTCGGATGCCCGAAGGAGAGGTCGTGACGAAGGTTAGGAAACTCGCCATGGACGCGATCGCTGCCATTGAGTGACCCGAGTCTCGGCACCCACGGTGTGTTTTCCCTTCCTTCCGATCTGACCTTCCAGGTGGCGCCGGTCCTCGACTGAGATTCTGATCTTGGATTGTCGTGATGTGCCGTTTTGGCTGATTTGACCACAGAACTTGGCAGTTGGACTTTGGACGTCTGAAAATATTTGGTAAGCTTTTAAGTGGTGAGGTAGTCTACTGACACTTACTGTGGCTTTTTGAAACTTTGAATTTGAATTTGTTAGCTAACGTTTTGAATCTTTGAATTTGAATTTGAATATGTGAAGTGCACCTCACATAGGCAGGCATGTAGGGATATTTCTCTGATTTATTTGATTTGAACAGTGCACCGTGTTAGGTGACATTTTGTAGTATCACGTTTTGTGGTACTTTTTGAAACATGCCTGTTTTTAGCACACTCCGTAGGATGTGCTGTTCTGAAAACGGTACAAATTATCGATTAAGTGCAAAACAGCCGGCTCCCCCAGAGGGGACTCCAAATCGTGACATGTATGTAAAATTCGGTATTCCACCAATAATGTATAGTACATTATGGCATAAGTATACTAAAACTGATCGTGAATTACAGTGGCCACTATATGGGTCGTTTGACCTTCGAAAGGTACAGTATGTAGAACAGTGTTTGTTTCAGCGAAGGTCTAGACAAGAGATGTTTGATTGTGTGCGTATGTGGGAGAAAGAGGTGCGTGAACGAGCGAAGCGTGAGGAAGCCTTGGCGGAGAAAGTGCAGCGGAAGGCTGCACATGACAAAGCTTTACAGCTACAGGAGAAGGAATTACAGGAAAAGAAAGAGAGGGAGAGACGAGAACGCAATTTACAGGTTAATGGTCAATTCCCTATCAGGCGTCCTCTTTATCCAGTCCTTACTAATGAAACGGATGATTTTTCATTACTAGATCGGTGTCCGCCTCCGTATGTCGTACCTACGGCTCCGAACGAGGACTCGGACGAGGATAGTGATCGAACACAGCGTACCAGGTTACATGCGGAACGAGCTGCGGAATTACGTTCATTTGCACGAAAATTAAATATTAATACTGTTACTGTTTCTGACGTTACTGAACAAATGGAACAGTGGCCTGATAAGGAACGACTGTATTTTTTAGATCATTTTGGAAATGAAGTTGTTGAGCGGTATAGAAAATATTCTCTCGAGTTAGAACCAAAGGAGATATCCAAGGGTTGTGAGAATTTTCGTAAAGGTCTTTTTGTTCTTTCAGATGCGGACGACTTCTTCAAACGTTTGATTGAACTGCGTAATGAGGCGACACGACTACGGGAGTTGGAAAAGTCGAAGAATTCGTCTACGTCTGGAGCGACGGGAATATCCAAAGAATGCCCTATCTTTGAAACAGATAAGATCGCTGCGATTAATGTTAGACCCATGCGAGAAGCTGCGCCTTTATATGTCCCTCATAAAGGGGATGGCACAGATGATGATAAGAGATCAAAAGACGCGAAAGGGTATTTTGTATATAACTGGGTTTATACGCCTTGGAATAGAGCAGATGTTATGGCACTGAAGAATGCGTTACCTGATCCCCGTAAAAATCCTGCGGCTTTCTATGAAAATGTTGAAAGTGCAATTTCTTCGTGTATCATGACGTTAGTTGATATTGATCTATTTTTTGGGTTAATATTGCCCCCTGACATGTGGAGAGCGATTCGTAGGTTTGATGACCTCACGACTCTCGGGGCCACTTGGAAAGATCTTGTTCAGGCTGATTTAGATAGAGAACCAGCATGTAAGCCGTGTCAATTAATATTAGACCTTCCAGGGGCCATACTAACAAAACTAAAGACTCTTGCTCCCGCTAAAAAGATTGATTGGACTATATTAGCCTCTTGTAAGCAGAAAGCGGATGAATCAGTTTCCGATTTTTTCTCTCGCTTCGAGGAAGCGTTCCATGATTACAGTGGTCAATTATTGACAGAAGATACTGGCAGGCATTTATTTGTTGATAAGTATGTGGCTAATCTCCTACCGGAGATTGCGAAACGATTGAAAACGAGTGAAAGTTCATGGACCACAGCGACCCCAGTTTCTTTATTGACTATGGCTCAATATTATGAAAGACAGGAATTGGAGGCGAAAGACAGTAGTGAAAAGAAGGCGAAGGAATTGAAAACGAAGGTAATGTTAGCTCAGGTTCAGGCTACGAGAGGGAACACTAGAGGGGGACGAGGATCGTACAGTAATGCTCCTCCCCCTCGTTCTGATATTTCTGTGAATCAATGTGCATACTGCAAACAGTTTGGGCATTGGATTGCAGACTGTCCGGTGTTTCGAGAGCAGCGTAATTTGAGGGGGCGAGGAAGTGGAAGGTCTAGAAGTTATTATGGAGGGTCAAGAGGAGGTTATGGCACGAATGATCGTGGGGGATATGGAGCGAGGGGTCGTGGTCAGTCAGATTATAATACGTTTGATAATCGCAATCAATATCAGATAAATGAGGGTGGTCCTGCTGAACTACGGGATGAGCATTACGCATAGGATTGCGTAGGATGGGGTGTGGAATCGGTTGAGGTACCAGTTGATCAGAGGGGTCCATACATAGAAGCACATGTTCTGGGTTCCACTGATCAATTTCTGGTCGATACAGGAGCTACTCGTAGCGCTTTGTCCAAATACTTGGTTCCAAGGGCTCCCCTGTCTGGCGAGGTAATTACAGCAATAGGGTTCGATGGAACACCTACTTCTAGCCCATTGTCTCAACCAGTTGCATTTCATGTCGATAAATTTGCTGCCCCTTGTCCCTTTTTGTTGTCCCCAAATACACCAGATAATATTATTGGACTCGATATGTTAAAACACTTTCGAGCTACTATTCGCTGTGCCCCAGAAGGAGTGCGAGTTGTGTTGAATGAGAATTACCCAGACTTTGAGCGAGTGTGTTTTCTCCATGAATCTGAAGTATTGGCCTCCTTACCGAAAACGTTGTGGGCCACTTCTGACACGGATGTAGGGCGAATGATAATTCCTCCAGTGCGTATTACTGTAAAGGAGGGAGTATCTCTACCACGTGTCCCGCAATATAAGATTTCTAGAGAAGGTGAACTTGCTTTAATACACATTGTAAATGATTTGATTTTGGCAGGAGTAGTCGAGGAAGTTCCTTACAATGTTTGCAATAGTCCAATTTTACCGATCCTTAAGAGAGATACAGATGCTAAGGTTTACCGTTTCATTATTGATTTGAGGGAAATAAACAAGATAGTAGTGCCTCAGTACCCGGTGGTGTCTGACATCACCACATTGCTTACGTTGGTTCCACCGACGGCAACTACTTTTACAGTCATTGATTTGAAGAATGCCTTCTTTTCGATCCCTGTACATCCTGACAGTCGATATCTATTCGGCTTTACATTAAATAATAAATCGTACAGATTCTGTCGAGTTCCTCAAGGCTATACTGAAAGTCCTAGCATTTATAGTCAAGCATTAAAAAGACAGCTTGATTCCTTTGACTTACAAGAGGGAGTGGTTCTCATTCAATATGTAGACGATATCTTACTTGCTGCAGATACGCCAGAACAATGTGAGAAGAGTACCTTTTCCTTGCTTTCCTTCCTGGCTAAACATAATCATAAAGTTTCGAAGAAAAAGCTACAATATTGTAGACCAAAGGTGACCTACCTCGGTCATCTTTTGTCTAAGGAGGGCCGTGCATTGACACCAGATCGAATTCAAGCAATTCTAGATACTCCAGTCCCTCGCACTCAGAAAGATGTTCGCGCCTTTATAGGTTTGACGTCTTTTTGTAGGCAATGGATACTGGGTTTTTCGCATATCGTTAAGCCATTGTTGGCATTGTTGTCTAAAGATACACTGATTTCCATTGAATGGACGGATGAATGTCAGAATGCTTTTGAGCAATTGAGACAAGCTCTTTGTTCTGCACCAGTGTTGGGTACACCTGATTACACGAAGATCTTTACATTATATGTACACGAGAAGGATGGGTGCGCATTGTCAATGTTAGTGCAGACACACGGAGACAAACAGAGGCCTTGTGCATACTTCTCGGCGGTACTCGACCCTGTGGCTCGAGGATTGCCTGGATGTTTTCGAGCAGTTGCAGCAACAGCAGTAGCGATACGACAAAGTGAGGGAATAGTTTTGTCACACAAATTGTTGGTGCTAGTTCCCCATGCAGTAGATGCGTTACTGAATCAAACGAAAACACAGCATCTAACTAGTGCCCGTCTGACAGGATATGAGCTAACGTTGTTGGCGCCGCACATCACACTAAAACAATGTGCAACATTAAATCCTGCTACTTTATTGCCGGATCCTGTTGCTGAGACCCAGAAGGAAGAACAACATGATTGTGTTTTTCTGACTGAGGAACAGACAAAGGGTCGTATCGATTTACAGGATACGCCATTTCCAGATGTAGATGGGGAACTGTGGGTTGATGGATGTGTGAGGTTACCAGATGGTACGACTTCCGCAGCTTATGCGATCACGACACTTAAGACTGTGATAGAAGCAGCACGGATACCCCAAAAATCGGCTCAAGCGGCTGAGTTGATAGCCTTAACGAAGGCATGTGAGTTTAGTGCTGGACTATGTGTGAACATTTACACGGATAGTCGTTACGCTTTTGGAGTAGTGCATGATTTTGGCCTACTTTGGAAGGAACGAGGATTCCTGACTTCACACGGAGTACACATCATGCATGGAGAATTAGTACGCGATCTCCTGAATGCACTGTTATGCCCAAAGAAAGTTGCAATAGTCAAGTGCAGCGCACATAAAAAGGTGACGGACAAAATAGGACAGGGCAATGCTTTTGCAGACCGCATTGCGAGAGAGACCGCTATGCTGAAAAATAATTTCCCCATGTATGTGGTGAAGTCACAAGCTGAGCGGTGGCATGATGCTAGAGAAGAAATACTCGATATACAGAAGTCAGCATCAGAGGCAGAACTTGTGAAATGGGCCATCGAGGGAGTACTGGATGATGAGGGTTGCTGGCGTAGTAAAGATATGGAGAGATGGAAACTACCCATGGCCTATTTACAAACAATGGTGCAAATGACACATGGACTGGCACACATTGGAGCTCTCGCAATTACTAAATTGCTTACACGAGTTTGGGAAAATGCTGACATTGCTAGCACGGCTAAGAGAGTAGTGCAGACCTGTCTGATATGTTTGCAGCACAATCCTGGACAAGGGACTCATACTCCTAAAGGTGGGTTTGTTCCACCTACTGCACCATTCGAAGTATTGCAAATGGATTACATCCAGCTGGAACGCTGTAATAATCTCAAGTATGTCCTAGTGGTGGTGTGTGCCTTCAGCAAATGGATTGAGGCTTACCCTACGAAAGACAATACAGCATTGACAACAGCTAAGGTGCTACTCAAGGAGTACTTCCCGCGATACGGTGTTTGTAAACTTATGTGGAGTGATAACGGCCCTCATTTCATTGGGAAAGTGGTGGAGTACGTCCTGAAAGGATTGGGAATAAAACAAAGATTCCATGCTGTCTTTCATCCGCAATCAGCAGGTTTAGTAGAGAGATACAATGCAACTCTGAAGCTGAAGCTAGCAAAGATAGTGGCATCGACATCTCTGAAATGGCCGGACGCTTTGCCTCTGGCATTGCTGTCCATTCGATCAGTGCCCCATTCTCGGTCTGGCCTCACACCCTATGAAGTGGTGTTTGGAAGGCCTATGAATATCTGGGGAGTTCCAAAACCTCGTTTGATACATGATATGCCTTGTATAATGATGAACGATTATCTGGCACGATTAACAAATGATTTGCTTTCTATTCATCAACAGGTTCGAGAGGCGCTCCCTGATAATTCTGCTGGTGAGGCTCACGATCTCCGCCCTGGGGACCACGTGATGGTCAAAGTCTTTGAGCGATCCAGCAGTTTGGAACCGAGATGGCATGGCCCTGAGCAAGTGCTGCTGGCTACGCGAACTGCCGTGAGAGTCACCAATAAGAAACGGTGGATACATTCAACGCACTGCCGACGTGTCTCTCCGGATCTGGTGAGCCCTGTGGTGCTATCTGACTACAGAAAGATTTTGGATACAGAAAAGAGCCCAGCTGTCACGCCTGATGATTTGGAGGGAGCCTTCCCGGACCAAGTTGTTTCTGATAAAGTGAAATATAATCTACGCCCCAGGAAATAAGATTTCTCTTGTGCTCTTTTTGAAACTGGTTGGTAACCGCTCTGAGGTTTGTGAAACGGAAGCCGGGAATATCAAGGGGGGGGGATCAGTTCTGCCCAGTGTAGCGACACCCGTCTTGAATCCCGGAGAACAAATCAACGGCAGCCTCAGTTCAGAACCATCGTTTTATTTTTCCCGCGTAGCGTTGTTTTTGAAGAAGTATTGTTTTATGAACTATGGCTTCTCCTTCGACACGAAAGAGGAGAATTCTTGGTGCTGTTTTGTTTCTTTTGACTGTAGTGGTGATCGCAGTATTAGCTTGGACTATAGAACTGTTGTTTCCTGTACGAGAACATTTACTGCCCACCACTCCAAGCCCGTCTGAACATTTTCATTTCACTCTGCCTTTTCACGAAGAAAGACATAGGCAGACTTATTTGAACAACAGCTTTATTAAGATTCTGCATCATACTCATAATATGACCAATACGTCCAATTGTTGGGTGTGTGGAATGTTGCCCGGACATCAGAAGAAAGGAGGAACACCACTCATTCCTCTCCCGTTTTCTCATAATGGTTCTTGTCATGCTTGGTACACTCTTCTTTTTACTCTGCGATGGCCAACGAAAGGTGGACTACTTTTTCGATTGAATAAAATATGCTATAACGATAAAGATGGCTATCCACACGCTGAAGGAACTAAATTCGAATGGGAAGAATATCGTCCGGACAATGTTTCTACACCTCGTGTATATACGAATCAAAGACTTGTAAATGTGACGAGCATGCATATAATAACAGTTATCGATACAAAAGCAGATTTGTGTATTAGAAATAAAGGTACAATCCCTGTAGGCCGCAGTGAATGTAATATTACGCTTACCTTTGATACACCGACTGGAATTGCATTTGTAGCTTCACATAACACATATTTCATTTGTGGAAATAAGGGATACCATCGTTTACCATTGGGATGGTTGGGAACGTGTTATATAGCGTTTGTATTACCACCTGTGTTTATTGCTCCTCCCATGTATCACAATGATTATGTTTTGTACCATGATTTCATATTGAATAGAGTGAAACGAACAATAGATCTTGATGAAATAGACCAGACTGATACCACTTTACAACAATATGTAGATTTCAATTTGGGGTTATTTTCATTCGTAGGAGCTGCATTGAATAGCAGGAAGATAAGGCGGCTTACACGTGTGGTGGAGGCCGTTGCTAATGAAACTGCCTCTGCTTTAGGGAATATTACTGAAGAATTACAAATTACCAGAATTGTAGCGCTCCAGAATCGAATGGTTCTAGATGTGATACTAGCTGATAGGGGTGGAGCATGCCGTGTCATCGGAAGTAGTTGTTGCGTGTACGTACCAGATAACTCACCTTCTGTATATGATTCAATTACAAAATTACATAAGATAGCTGCTGAGATCCACCCAGAAAATGGAACATGGACCTTTTCTGGTTGGTTCTGGACCCTGCTTAGTACTTGGGGTTGGAAATTATTAACGATTCTCTGTGTTTTTATTGGAGTACTATTTTTTCTTTGTCTATGTATTCAATGTGGCCCTACATTATGTTCTGTATGTATCACAGCCTGTATTCCGTCCAAACGAGCTATTGTTAAGCAAGAGAAACTGATCAATGATGAAGTATTGAAAATAATGGCTATTAACATTGAGGATGAACATTCTGACTATGTCCACTATGAGGTAGCTTTTGCTAAACGCTAAAAGGGCCGTCTGTCGTGTTTTGGCAGCTCCTGAGTTAGCGTTTAGCACAGCTACACGGTCTTTTCTGTTAACTTGACCAAAATGAACGGGGGCCATTTTGAATCCCTCTGACTTCCGTTTCCTATGAACACGCTGCCTCGTGGTCAGTGTGCCCTTTCGTCCTTTCTCGATACCCATGGTCACTCGTCTGCTCGGCAACAGGCTATTTTTAGTACTGGTCAAGCGCACATGCGCATTACGCACCAATTGGTCACTCTTTAGGAATGTTCACACTAACTGACCAGTGCTGTTGAAACTCCTCCCACACGTTGGCTGTGTTCCAAAAATGACCTTATATGTACCTAAAATGTGTAACTTGTAACCGCCTATCTTTTTATTACTATTAAACTGTATAAAAGAGGTCGCGCACCAATGTTCGGTGTGCTACTTCTTACATTGCCGAAGGGTGTTGTAGGAATGTATCACCACCCCATGGGGTCTTAATAAACTTGTCTTTTACCTTTTCCAGTGTCCGTGCCAACTTCTATACTAAGGCGTTCGAGAATTTAGCAGAGTATGTAGGCCTGATTTGAACCCAACACCACAGTAGGGAGCGGCAAGGTGGCCCCCCTGCAACCCAAGATTGATACCATCCTGGCATGGGCACCGCCCAAAACCCAGACCCAGGTGAGAGCCTTCTTGGGTCTCACGGGTTATTACAGGAGGTTCGTCAAGGATTATGGTAACATTGTGCACCCCTTGACTTCGCTGACTTCCAGGAAGCAGCCACGACTTGTGATCTGGACTGACGCCTGTCAGACGGCCTTTGACACCCTGAAAACTGCAATGTGCACAGCACCCATACTCCAGGCACCCGACTTTTCTAAAGAATTTGTTGTCCAGACGGACGCTTCAGAGCATGGCGTGGGGGCTGTTCTAGCTCAGGTGAATGAAGAGGGCCGAGACTTACCTGTAGCCTTCATCAGTAGGAGGTTACTTCCCAGGGAACAGAGGTGGAGTGCGATAGAGAGAGAAGCATTTGCTGTGGTCTGGGCGCTGAAGAAGCTAAGACCCTACCTGTTTGGGACTCACTTCCGGGTTCAGACAGACCACAGGCCCCTCAGATGGTCAATGCAGATGAGGGGTGAGAATCCAAAGCTGTTGAGGTGGTCCATTTCCCTACAGGGGATGGACTTCACGGTGGAACACCGCCCTGGCACAGATCATGCCAATGCTGATGGTCTGTCCAGATTTTTCCGCCTTAGTGATGAGGACTCCCTAGGGTAAGGGTAGTTCTCCCCACATTTCAGCTGGAGGGGACACGTGTTAGACCTGGCATCATTGGCATGAGTCTCTCCTCCATTTTTTCTGTTTGCCTCCTCTGTTTACAATGTTTTTGCTGGTAAATGCTTTGGGCACTGTGCCACTGCTGATCAGTGCCACAGTGCAAGTGCTCCCTATGTGAAATTGCTGTTTTGATTGAATTCCATGTTTGGCTTATTTGATTTACTGTCAGTCCCTAGTAGAGTGCACCAGGAGTGCCAGGGCTTGTAAATACAAATGCTGCTAGTGGGCTTGCAGCACGTGTTGTGCCACCCACAAGAGCGGCCTAGTAAAAGTATGTCTGAAGGTCTACCATTGCTAGACCACGTGCAGTCTGGTACTGTCTCGCAGACTGCGCAAGTACACCTACTTGCCAGTCCCTAAACCTTCCCTTAACTTCATGTTAGTCACCCCTATGGTAGGCCCAAGGGCAGGGTGCATTGTAAGCATAAGGTAGGACAAGCCTGACAAGGTTGGCATGTCCTAATAGTGAATTACAGCCATATTCGTTTTTCACTATTGTAAGGTAACCTGCTCTCCATCAGTTAGAATGGGCTGCCAGGATTATTAATGCTATAATCCTAGCGGGCTCGGGGAGCATGGTGCAATGTCGAGTTTGGTATCCCTGAACTCAGGGTTTAATAACGCATCCGTTTGTGTGGATGGTTTTTGGACTCTGTGTTTGAAAATAGCACTTTTAGAAAGTAGCTATTTTCTTGTCTAACTGTCTACCGGTCTCTGCTGGTTCTGGTGTGCGTGTGACAGGAGCTGGGTGGCTCCAGAGGTCTGAATGAGTCAGTGTGGGGTGAGTGGGACATTTGCATTGAGAGTAGGGGAAGAGTAGCTCCTGATAGCCTGCCCTGCCTGATACAATGCTGGCTCCGCCCCCCTGCCGGGCGGCTAATGACTCTGTGCCTGCCTGGGACTTTCCTGGCCCACCTCCTGCCGGGCACTTGATGGCCCTGCCCCTGCCAGTGACAATGCTGGCTCCGCTCCTGCTGGGCGGCTGAAGACTCTGCCCTGCACAGTGAATAGGCCAGGTGCTTCGGCCTGGCAACACCCACAACAAACCCAAGATGGGGGGAAATTCCCCTGCATGGACAAAGGGATCAAAGCCAAAAAGGGGTATAAGAGAAGGACCCCTGAACCAAGAATTTAGATCACTTCTGACAAGGAAACCTGAACCAAGGACAAGAAGCCTGCCGATCTAAGGACTGCCTACCCCTTCTGCCAGAGTGCTGTTTGTTGGGGGAATCCTGCATTGCTTCTTTATTTTTGCCAAGGAACCAGGAGAGAGGAACTGTGTGTGTACTCTCAATATTTGCTAAGAAAATCTCCAAGGGCTGGAAGAGTGCCAGTCTCCTGTTGAAGTCACAGGGCTAAAGGACTTCATCTGCTTAAAGTGCTGTTTGCTGGAACTTGTGAATCCAGCACCTCTGAAGGAATCCAGCAACCTCGACGCCGACGGACGCCGCCGAATCCAGCTCGACATCGTGAGTAACGGCTCCAGTGTCCCGCTTCCTCGACGCCGGCCGCCGGGCCCGATCGACGCCAGCAACAACGCCAGTGAGTAGTGAGTTTGGCTCCAGCTCCAAGTGACCTCGTGTCTGCAACGCTGCTGATCGCATCGACTTCGAGCCCTCTCGACGCCGTGAGCGCTGCTCACTCTTGCAACCTCGACATCGACGACGCCGTATCCTGCTTCATCTCGTGAGCGCTGCTCCCGCCTGACTTCGGTCGACGCCGCCGCAGATCGCCCCGACTCCGAGGCCCGATCGACGCCGAAGACGCGACGCCGGACATCTCGACGCCGCTGATCATCGAGTGCTTCACTTTTCCAAGGTACTGTGTTTTGGGGGTCTGTGCGACTCCGGGCTCGACGTAGCGCTCCTCGCGGTCGACGCCGAACCTTTGGATTATCTTTGCCTCGACGTCGTGTGACTCCCGTGGGGGTTACATTGTTGCCAAGAACTGTGTTTTAAAGAAGAAGAGTTGCTTTTGATACTAAAGACTGTGTGCTAAGAAGAAACTACGCTTGAACTATTATTTTTCCTTCCAAGAGTATTTATTAAGACTGTGGTATATTTTTGTCGTTATTTGGTCTTGTGCTAAGCCTTATATAAACATCCTTATTTTTATAATACTACTGTGTTGTGTCCATTTGTAGTGTATTCAATTTATTACTGTATGTGGTCATAAATGCTTAACGCACTGCCTCTGAGATAAGCCTGTCTGCTTTGCCAAGCTACCAAGGGGGTGAGTAGGGGTTATCTAAGTGTGTGATCCCCTTGCCCTGACTAGAAAAGGTGTGTCCCTATTTGTCAGAAGTGTAGACCTCTGCCAACTAGAGACAGCCGCTTCTAACAATTACCCTCTTTGCTGATGATGTTCTTTTGTCCGTCATGGACCCGGCCCACTTTCTCCCACACGTCCAGAAGGTGTTACTGAGCTTTGAGGAGGTGGCAGGTTTCAAAGTAAATTACGATAAATCGTATGTTCTCAATCTGACACTCTCCTCAGCGGAGGTGGACACGGTGCGGCCACTCACCCCGCTGCCCTGGGCCTCCCACTCCATCTTGTACCTGGGGGTCCGGCTGATGCCCTCGATAGGGAAATTATACTCGGCTAACTTCCCCCCGTTGCTGGCACAGACTAGAGCGGACCTGGACCGCTGGAAACCGAAATATATTTCATGGTTGGGTAGAATACACGTGCCTAAAATGGTCCTTCTGCCCAAGTGTTTATACCTTTTTCAGGCACTCCCTATACCGATGGAAGTAGACTTCCTACGGCGCCTCCAAACCCAGAAGCTCTGCTTTATCTGGCAGGCGGGGCGGGCGCGATTCTCCTTTGCTACTCTGTGGAGACCGCAGAGGGACGGGGGGTGGGTCTTCCAGATATGCACCTATACTACAAAGCTGCGCAGTTACGGGTCTTGGTGGAATGGTCCCAGCAATTTTCGGAAAAGCATTGGCTGCACATGGACAGAAGCGTGGCGGGGAGATCAATCTGGGATCTAGCATGGAAACCCAAGAAGGATAGGCCCAAAAATGCGTACATTAGTACCCCTTCACCACCCTGAAGGTTTGGGATACAGTGTCTAGTGATGAGCACTGGACTACGTTCCCATCCCCCTTCACACCAATACACTTTAATCCTGCCTTCCCACCGGCGTTGCACGAAGGCCCTTTCGAGGTGTGGAGGGAGGGAGGTTGTAGGGCTCTTACGCGCCTGTTTCATGGCCATACCCCGCTTACCTTTGCAAACTGTATGTGGGACTATGGAGTCCCTCCCTCTGAGAGATTCCGCCACCTCCAACTGCTTCATTGGGCCACATCCCCGGTTATCATTGATGTGGCCATGAGGCTCCCCTCTCCCTTTGAGGACTTCATCTTGCGGACCACTACCATGAGGGGCGTTATCTCCTTTCTTTATAATCTACTGCTCACTTCCGCCATGTCGCCTCGCCCCCGGTATATGGGACATTGGGAGGAACTCCTCGGGCGAGTCATTTCTGACGGGGAATGGTCGGGCCTGTGGCGGGACATCCCTGCACATAATCATTCTCTGGACCTGCGGGAGGCCCATCTTAAAACCCTCATGTATTGGTATCTGTACCCATCTAAGCTCCATCGCATCTTCCCGTCCTCTTCGGACAGATGCTGGAGAGGCTGTGGATTGCTGAGGGATTTCCGCCATATCTGGTGGGACTGCCCGATCATCCGCCCATACTGGGAAGAGATCCTGTCCCATATCAAAGGAATCCTTGGTTACCCAATAGATGACTCGATGGCCCATGTACTGCTGGGTCTTCGAGACCCGGCGCTTGAGCATCAGACGCGGGCGGACAAAAAGATCTTGTGGCTGTGTACCGGGGCTGCCAAACTTACTCTAGCTGCGGCCTTGAAAAAACCAGAGGCCCCAGCTATCTCACGGTGGCATGCGAAGTAGTGGCAACTGCTGAGTATGGAACGGGTTATGGACATCTTCCTGGGCAATTTCAAGAATTTTATCTTCCGCTGGGGCCCACTGGTCCGCTTCCTTTCAAAGGGGTTGCCATCTGCAGTATGCCCATCCACAGTGCGAGCTCTCCATTTATTTCAGGTATGAATGTGAATCAGGTTGAATGCATGACTGCGCGTTGATGTCACCGCCACCAGGGGTAGTTTGTTTCTTGCGGCACTCTAGATGATGACTGGGGTGTGTCCTGCACCGACACAGCAGGGGGAGTGTTTAGCTCTTCTATTCCGACCTCGCAGAGCGTACCACCCATCATGACCCAGAACTGTGACTAGCCTGGTCTAGAACTTGCCTGTCCTCTTGCATCCTTGCACTGTTGTCTGACTTGCTTGGTGGTCGCTCTTTAGAGCTCTTCACCCTTGGTTTCAGCCTCCACTTATGCCCCCTGTGTGGGAAGATGTGCGAGATTGTCGCTTATTTTTTCTTCCTTCTGTTTTGCTGATAAAACAAATAAAGATTTTACAAAAAAAAGCTCAGACTATGGCCGTGACATTCAAAGCACAAAATGGCAGATAGAAACAGCTGAGGTACTTGAAAAGGCATGGAAGGTACTTCAAGAGCGCAAAGAAACAGTGTCTTTCAATTGAGAAGTAACCTCGAGCACAGGTTACGCAGCGCAAACACTCCAGGTAAGGTAGGGCATCATAAAAAGACAGCAGAGGGAGGTAAGAAATGTCAGTCAGAAACCCACAGAAGCCAGGAAATCCATTTCTGCGCCTGCAAATAGTGAAACACTTCCGAAGGATCAGCAATATATATACAAGTAGAAAATATCACCTCATGCCGAGTTCAAATAGGAGTGGCACTCTAGTACGTTGCGCTTGTGAGAAGAAACACGAGCGTCGCCACCGCAAAAATCAAAATGGCGGCCGCTCGCAGCAGTTCCAATAGCGAGTCTTTCAAAAGAGGAAAAGAGCAGTTCCTGCCTTCATCAACTGATGGAACCTACATCAAAACGTTCAGGGCACATTCCGAAGCATAATGCTGAGTTCGAGATTGAAAAACGGCAGCAAACGGGATCCCACAATCGTCCCGACAGCCGCTGTGGTTCCCGAGCTCAAGCGCGACTGAAGGACTGGACTTTTAAGAACCAGCGGTGCCAGGGAACAACACCTGAAACCTTCGTAGGATACCTGTTCGGCGCACAAGTGACAGAGACACGGGACACTTCCTTCGGCGTCAAAGATCAGCGTTTATTACTGCAGGGAGGCAAAAGTCATGGGAAGTACAACAGAGTGTAGGTTCCAAGAGTCTTCTTCAAATTGTAAATGTGGATCGCTCCTTTTATACACATTTTCAGCATTCAATAACGTAACGAACAAAAGGTTACAACTCAGTTCCCACAATAAACTTAAAAGGCTTCAATCATGGTGTCGGAAACCCGGAACATAATCATAGTAACATTTGTCGGTTCCCAACTGTAAAAGCACATTATCCTGCTGCTATGCACATTCCACTCTGGTTGTAAAAGGACGAGAGTAAGAGACAGGAACAGTTGCAAGGAAGTCAGACAACAGAAGAAGAAGGAGTGTGGAGGAAATATCGGAAGCGCAATCCCAGGATCAAAGGATTCGAGCCGAGCGCATGCGGGGCTGAAACAATAGGCCAACGTGGGAAGATTACCCAGCTGCGGAGCCATCTGTCTTTGCCGTGCCATCCCCCAGTCTTGGGAATCACAGGATCATGAGGCGGACATTTGCCTGTTCGCTGACTACGTGAGGGCAAGAAACAAAATGGATGCCGTATCTAAAATGGAGCCCGAGGGATCAAAATGAAGAACCTGTAAATAAGACGAACCCTTCTAAGTAGCGTAGCGAAAATGCGTACACCTATTAATCTCGTCATTTACGGTTCATAGATACCACACTCGCTAGTATCGTAACGGTTCTCATTGGTCCTCAGACGCTCCTTTTGCCCTCATGTAGGTAAGCACTAGTCAGAATCATAATCAATGTCGATATTCATCAGATCATTCAAGTGTTGTTGGAACATCATCTTATTCATCAATGTCTCACCGGTAACAGATGGCCTTCTTATACACGCTGTAGCACAAAGGCCACATAAGGCAGGACCACACTGCACACAAAGACAACACGTGAACAGAAACGTCACAACAACCCCAATAATCATCAGAATTTTCCAACCCCAAGTTGACATCAGACCCCAACACCATCCTAGAAGCGTCCAATCTCCCTCGTCCACGTGTATGGACTCCGAGATTTTATGCAACTTCGAGATGGCTTGATAAACCGTTGGAGCGTTATCAGGTATGAAAATGCAGCAGCTCGAATGGATGACCTTACACACACCACCTCTGTCTGCTAGTACTACGTCTAGAACCATACGGTTCTGTAGCGTCATAAGCCTATCCGCTTGAAGCTCTGCTGTCAGATTACCAAGGGCGCTTGCAGTTATGTTAGCAGTTGCTTCCACTACACGAGTTAACTGTCTCAGATTCCTGCTATTGACCATAGGGCCCCAAAACGGTAGGAAACCCTTAAAGAAATCTCCTGCTTCTTGACCGGCAGTATCTTCTTTACTAACGACACCTCTCACCACTCTAGTTTTGTAATAATCTGAGGCAACAGTGAAAGTTGGGGGCAAAAGATTCGCGATATAGCAGGTACCCGAGAAGTCATGAGGTAACCACGTATATGCGCGATCATAACATACAAAATAGGTACCCTTGGCAGTCAGAAAGACAGGGGAAGAGAGCATTGGTAACACGTAAGTATCAACACAAGCGCTCTTCCCAAGCTGAGCTCTCGGATTGCGACCAAGACCTTGCAGACAGAAATGACCGAGATGAGGTACGATCCAGATTGGAGATGAGCTTTTAAACTGCCTATTTTTCACTGATGTACTATACTCGACCTCACTCAGATCCTTATAAGCTCGCACCTCTTCCTCTGGGATAAGTGTTGCGTCAAAAATATCTCTATTTAAATCTGCAATTGCTATCGCCAAAGACTTGTGGTACGGGCCAGGACCAAGGTCTGCAGAGCGAGGCTCTCGATGGGGGTAGGAATCTAGTGCACTACAGAACATGGTCTGGAATGCTCGAGCTGACCCCTGGGGGCTATAAGGAAGGACAAAATACGGAATACCCTTATCCATGGTATGTGGCATTAACCCACATACCCAACAATTGGTAGTGTTCATCACCAACTGATGCTGATGTAGAAGTTGAACAAAAGAATTGTTCATAAATTCCGCACGTCTGACCTGTTCATGTTGGGGCAGAAGATGAAAGGAATGTGGAGACATAGTGGAAACAGAATTTAAATCATGAGGAGGAGGAGTAGGTAAAGTAGACAGTAGCAATGATGGAAAACCAAAATATACTCCACCCACCAGCAGCATAGAAATAGTTAGGAACAACATAAAAACCTGTAACATAAAACATTTTTTTCGAATTGTCTTGTGCAATTTGGATCTTTGCGCCACCATTTTCTCAATTTCCAACAGCTTAGAAGACTCCATCTTCTAAAAACCGTCCGTGACGTTCTTGACGCACTTCGTTCTGAGTAGCGATTATCAATCCCCAGGAGTTCCCAGAAATCGACAAAAGTAATCGACCTAGTGTCAGATACCTGCTAGACAGGAGGAAGTACCCGCACGGCCTTACGGTTAACCCAGATGAAAAGGTTTTTAATCAGAGTTCATTGAATTCAATATACGCTTCCTAGCTGTAAGGAAAAAGGTACACAATATATATATTTATATATATGTAATGTCCACAATTTTATGGCAACAATAGAGGTGATGTAGATTCAAAAAAATAAAAAAAGAATTTATTAGTCTGTTAGCGCGGTCGAAGAAAGTATCGACTTCTTCCGGGGCGAGTCTGCTCTTCAAACAGTGGATCAGACGGCAAAAGAGTGTTTGATTGTCCACGCAATTGTTCAGAACTTGAATTCTCCAATGTTGCTGAAAGAGGGTTAACTTCGGATGGTTCAACAGGGGTGTCGGGTCTTACTGTGTTATCTCCTACAAGCTGTGCGTCACTAAACGGCACGTAATTTAGAGGGACGTAAGTTTCAGACGAGCCGAATCCTTTTCTGATCCAACCATCTGCTGGCAATGGGAGCGGAATTTTCTTGGTGTGGGTGGCATGCACCAAGTGTTTTCTCCCTTCCAGCCGAACCGCAGTCCTCGTTGCCAGCAACACCTGGTAAGGTCCCACGAACCTTGGCTCAAGATTTCGTTTCTGTCCAAAGTTGCGGGTAAGAACCCAATCACCTGGTTGGAGCCGATGACCAGGACCCTCTGTTTGTGCCAGTAGAGCCTCAAAGACCTGTAGATGAATCAAACTCAATTTAGCAGTCAGATCATAGAGATAGTCAATTAACATTGGATATTCAAGTCTGTCAAATTCTTTAGGTCTCGGAACTCCCCAAATGTTCGCAGGACGGCCGAACACAATCTCATATGGGCTGAGCCCTACTCGAGAGTGCACAGTCGCTCTGGTCGATAGGAGAGCTAAAGGCAAAGCGTCGGGCCATGATAGACCAGTCGTTGCCTGGATTTTGGCAAGTTTCAGTTTCAGCGTGCCATTATATCTTTCCACTAAACCCGCAGACTGAGGATGATTAGCACTATGAAATTTCTGGTTTATGACAAGACCACGACATACACTCTTCATTACACTTCCCACAAACTCACTTCCGTTATCTGACCATACAATCCGTGGCATTCCATACCTGGGGAAATACTCTTTGAGTAGGACCTTTGCTGTGGACAGGGCAGTATTATCCTTTAGGGGGTAAGCCTCAATCCATCTGGAGAACGCACAAACTACAACCAAGACGAACTTTAAATTATTGCATCTCTCCATGTGGATAAAGTCTAACTGAATAATTTCAAAGGGACATGTGGGAGGAGCAAAATGACCACGTGGAGTGGGGGTGCCCTTGCCAGGATTATACATCAAACATACCATGCAATTCTTAACCACTCTCTCCGCACATTTAGTAATTCCATCATTCTTCCATACGGGCGACAGCAACTTACATATGCCTTTCGTACTAATGTGTGATGTACCATGAGCCATAGTGACAACAGCAAGCACGTATGCATCTGGTAACATCCATCTCTGCTTTTCCGACAAATCAACCCAACATCCATTCTCGTCTAACTTTCCCGTACTCTCTTTCCACTGAGTCTTTTCCATCTCAGTAGCTTCATTCTGTATCTTCTTCACACTCTCAACTGTGTCCTCACACATACTAGTCTCCGCTGGCCATCTTACTGAACTCGCAACGTACATTCGATTTGTCAGATCTCTAGCCGTCTCCTTCGCAATCTCATCCGCAAACGCATTACCGCGACCAACATCATCCGTCACCTTCCGATGCGCACTACATTTGATTATTGCCACCTCTTTAGGCAATGTAAGTGCGTCCAAAAGGTCATTCACAAGCTGTCCGTGCTGAATCTTCGTACCATGCGACGTCAAAAATCCTCTTTCTCTCCACAATCGACCAAAACTATGCGCCACACCAAAAGCATACTGGCTGTCTGTAAACACATTCACCCGCTTCCCTCTGGACAACACACACGCTCTCGTCAAGGCGATCAACTCAGCCGCTTGGGCCGAATTCTGACTCAATCTCGCAGATTCCACAACCGTACTCAATGTTACTACAGCATACGCAGTCGTCACATCACCATTTGGTAACTTAAAACATGAACCATCCACATACAAAGTACCATCGGGATCTACCAATGGAGTGTTTTTCAGGTCAATACGACCCTTCGTCTCCTCTTCAGTTCTCAAATAGCAATCATGTGGTGTTACATCACTTAATTCCATGTCGATCGGCAACAACGTTGCTGGATTCAACACATTACACCGTTTTATCCGTATGTGACTTGCCAATAACGTCAACTCATATCCAGACAACCTTGCGCTCGTCAAATGTTGAGTTTTTGTTCGGTTAAAGAGAGTGTCGACTGCATGCGGGACCATCACCGTGAGCATATTATCCATGACCAGACCTGCGGACTGTCGAATGGACGCCGCAGCTGCCGCTGTTGCTCTCAAACAACTCGGCAAGGCTCTAGCTACGGGGTCTAAGGTCGAAGAAAAATATGCGCATGGACGTTGTTTGTCGCCAAATTGTTGTGTCAGAACACTCAACGCACAACCGTCCCTCTCGTGAGCATAAAGTGTGAACGGCTTATTGTAATCAGGAGTACCCAACACAGGAGCCGAACACAACGCATCACGCAATTCAGAAAAACTTTTCTGACACTCTTCAGTCCATGGCAAAGGAGATGAAACATCCTTGCACGTAAGGGCTATCAATGGTTTCGCCAACAATGAAAAATTTGGAATCCATTGTCTGCAGTATGACGTAATACCTAGAAAGGCACGTACATCTCTCTGAGTCTTTGGCACAGTCATTCGAGCAATCGCTGCAATTCTCTCTAGGGTCAACCTTCTCCCATCCTTTGACAGTAAGTGACCTAAGTAGGTTACTTCTTGACAACAATATTGTAGCTTAGAAGGTGACACCTTGTGATGTAAGTCACATAGGTGCTGCAACAATGATACTGTAGCGGTTTTGCAAATAGCCTCTGTATCAGCTGCCACTAATAGGTCGTCAACGTATTGAACTAAGGCTGCGCCTGTCGGCAACACAAATGCATCAAGCTGACTTTTAAATGCTTGGCTATAGATCGATGGACTCTCACAGTAGCCCTGTGGTGCGCGTTTAAATCTAAAACTGCGACCACCTAGTGAAAATCCGAATAGGTCTCTGCTTTCCTCAGCGATCGGAATACTAAAGAAAGCATTCTTTAGATCAATTACCGTGAACCAGGAGGCAGAAGCCGGAATCAGGGTCAACAAAGCCGTGATGTCAGGCACCACAGGAAACTGGGGAATCACGATTTTATTTACTTCTCGCAAATCAATTACAAAGCGGTACACAGGAGGTTTAGTTGGATCTGTGCGTTTCAAAATCGGTAACACAGGACTATTACCCACATTGCCTCGAGTTTCTTCAATGACATCCTTTTCGATCAGGTCATAAATGATCGCTAATAGTGCTCGCTCACCATCAAAAGAGATACGATACTGTGGTATACGTGGGAAACACACATTCGATTTCAACTGAACCACATAAGGTGGGATGTTCAATAAGCCTACATCGTTGGGACCCGTAGCCCATAACGACGCAGGAAGGGAACTCAATTCCGGTGGGAACTTATCAATTGATAAGTACATAGGAGAGATCGCTCTCTGACCTAATGTAAGCTCCACTCCCGCAGGAGAGCAGTACAAAGTCGCATATAACCGTTTTAACAAATCCAAGCCCAAAAGATTCTCACCACAACCAGTAGATAAAATCAATGGGGCCTCTAGGTCATGAGGACCAATCGTAAGGGACAAAGGGCTAGAGACAGGATTGCTAACAGGGGCACCAGAGAATCCAATGGAAACATTTGTTAAGCCGGACAAAGGTGCGCCAGGGAGTTTCGAGTGCATGATGGAACTTTTCGTCGCACCAGTGTCTAACAGAAAAGGCTCAACTACGCCAGATGTAGCAACTGCGACGTAAGGCCCACTCTGATCAACCGGAACTGATACTACTCCCTCTCTCTGTCGGTGGCTGTCCTAGTAGTGGTTACCTGCATCAATCTCATGTTCGACGTAATAATCGTCCACATGATACTGTGCTGATTTATCGGACCTCACATTTCGTTGGTCAAAATAATTATTCGCGTCTGATGGGGTATGAGGGCGCTCATGATTTTGATTTTGAGGGGCACCGCGGCCTCTACCTCGGGGTGCTTGTTGAGGACCACCCCGACCCCCTCGTTCCGACACACCGTTAAGCCGGTCACGCAAAGCTGGACAATCATATTTTATATGGCCCTCTCTTCTACAATATGCACACTGATTATACCCAAGCGTAGATCTAAAGTCGGAGAAGTCAGATCGTGACTGCATTCTAGTGGACTGGTCTCGTGGTCGATACTGCTGCTGCGAATCATTTTGATTCGAACGTGGAGGATATGCCTGCTGTAACAAAACCTTTGTTTTGAGCTCCTTCGTTTTCTTATCTGAACGATCACTTTCTTCCTTTTCCCTATTCTCATAATATTGAGCCGTAGCTAATATCTGTGCAGTGGTTGAAACAGCCCATGCACTTTCTGAATTCTTCAATTTGTTGCATAGCTCAGGCAACAAATTTAAGACAAACTTATCAACAAATAACCGTTGACCACCTTCGGTGCTCATGTCCTGACCACTATGATCGACAAATGCCTCCTCAAATCTGGTAAAGAAATCGGAGACACTCTCGTCTTTCTTTTGCTTACAAGCCGATAATTTATCCCAATTTACCTTCATCGCTGGCATGAGCGTTTTCATAAGCGTAATAATTTTCTGAGGCAGATCCGTAATCAACGGCTCAGGCTTAGCCCCACCAACTTTTCGTCCATCTGCCGCTACCAGTGTAGCCCAGTCACCACCCAACTCAACTAAATGATTCTCTTGGCGAATTTTCGCCCAAATCGGTTGTGGTACGACATTTCCAAACAGCATGTCGATGTCCGCAAGATTCATAATAGTAGCGTCTACCAGTTGAGACAACTCCTTATAATAACCTGCCGGATTCTTGCGTGGATCAGGTAAAGATTGTTTCACCTGCAAAACTTCTGATCGCTTCCATGGGAGGTGTATCCAAACTCTCTGAAAGTATGGCAGAATCACAGGATTAGCTTGCGGATCACCTGGCATGTATACTGGCGGAACCTCTCTCATAGGATACTGACCAGAGTTCGTTTTCTGAGTATCAGAATCGTCATCAAACGACACTCGAGAAAACACTGTGCACCGTAAGGCTAATAATCGCTCTAATGCACGTCGTACATCTCCACCTACAATCATGCCGTTCGAAAATTGACTCTGAAGTTCAGTCATATCGGGCGGTACATTATCTAAATCATCATTATACCATTCTTCTCTCAAAAAGTTACACATTTCTTCAAACACAAATCTCTGAGTGGGCACATTAAACTGAGAAAACGTATCAAACACCACGCGCGGCGGGTAGTTAGCAGGGTGTCTTATCCATCTACGCGCCATAGTTACCAACGTGGCACTCTCCCTTCCACCAGGGATTTGACTGCGCCTCTGAGGAGTTTCAGAGACTTCGGATCGAAGTAACGATCCAGAAAGTGGGGAGTAAAGAGTAGCGACAGTATTAGGGATACGATTACGAACAGAAGGAGAAAAAAGAACAGGAGCAACAACATTAGAAGTGAACGTAGGGAAAGCAGAGATAGCCGGGACGGCTGAGGTAACAGGAACAATTGACTGAGGAGGTACAGGCAAAGGAGCAGTAGGAATAGGACCAGGTGGTAGGACCAACAACAGGCTGACCAGCAGCCGCTGGAACTACAGGAGGAACTACAGGAGGAACTACAGGGGCTGTAGCACCCTGTGCATAAGGAGGTGGCGATTTCATCAAATACGCTAACAGAGGATCCTCCTTCGAGTCCTCTTCTGTCCTATCAAGACTAGTTGATAATACCGGATAACATGTGTCTATCCTCATGTGGTGTAGTCTAGTAGAAACTTCTATTTCTTTTTCTTCTTTATCTCGCTGACATTGTTGTACAACTTGCATTATCGGGACGATACCTTCTTTACGATTCTTTTTAAGCTGTTTGATTTCTTTCTGTTTGGCCTCTTTACGCCACAACCGAAGGGAATCAGACATGGCTGGCCTAGCTTTCTTCTTAAATAATTTAGTTTCTAGATTATCTAAAATCTCCATTCCAAAACTTCCGTGTGGTGGCCAACTAAGGGCACCATCCTTTCTCGTATAACGGACCCAACAGTCATTATATATAATAGGGCCCACACCATGTCGACTATAGAGCTCATATATCGGAGTTCCAACTGGAGGTATCGGACACGAGTCCTCCAACCGGGAATCCTTGTTGCAACATTTGAAGAAACCAATGAAACCACTACGGCTAGGCATCATGCACACTAACCAAGTATCAAACTTCAAGGGTTACCAAAGTACTAAATCTTCGTGAAAGACAAAACCCTCGGTTGCAACTGTCAAATAACAACTAAGGACCAACAACTAAGCACCACAAATGCAATGGAACCATGCAAACAACTAAGCACCAACAACTAAGGACTGGGAGCGACCCACAAATACTTAACTGAGAGCTCGATGGCGTCACCAGGAAGGCCCGTCTATCGTCTCGCCATACAAAGGACTACGCCAGGCACCAAAACAGGTGGACAGTCAGAGCATCGATCCGTTGCAGCCGTCAGGAGGCGGGAATCTTCGCGGGAAAAATCTTTGGACCACTTATTTCGACAACAGGATCGATGAAGCGGGGTGCACCTTTTCCTCGGAGATTTCACACGAAGTTCCTCGCTGAGGAAATATCGGAAGCGCAATCCCAGGATCAAAGGATTCGAGCCGAGCGCATGCGGGGCTGAAACAATAGGCCAACGTGGGAAGATTACCGAGCTGCGGAGCCATCTGTCTTTGCCGTGCCATCCCCCAGTCTTGGGAATCACAGGATCATGAGGCGGACATTTGCCTGTTCGCTGACTACGTGAGGGCAAGAAACAAAATGGATGCCGTATCTAAAATGGAACCCGAGGGATCAAAATGAAGAACCTGTAAATAAGACGAACCCTTCTAAGTAGCGTAGCGAAAATGCGTACACCTATTAATCTCGTCATTTACGGTTCATAGATACCACACTCGCTAGTATCGTAACGGTTCTCATTGGTCCTCACGATACCTCATCATGAGCGGCGCGCAAGCCACGCCCCATTCTTATCAGTTTTTAACGGAGCACAGCAAGTGTCAAATGGAGAGGGAACAAATGTGCCTTATTTTCTAACATATGGCCCATTCCTGCTCTCTTACTGCACTGGTGCACTATGTGCTGCATATCACCAACACAGGCACCCTTGTGATATGGTGCAAGGATGTCTGCTTTGCAGGTAGGATTGTTTTTGTGGAGGAAGGAATATCTTTGAGGCTTTTTCCTGTTTCCTCCTCTATATAATGCAGCACACTTTGGAAGAGGAAACAAGGAGATATAATGAAATGTCTCCTTGTTACGCCTCTCTCGGGAAGGTTACAGTTCTGAAGCATTCCTGCTACTCTTGATAAATCAGGGAATGTACCAAAAGGCCTGGGTGGATGTGTCGAAACACCCACTTTCCAGCCATGTAATGCCTTCCTGGCACAGAGTAATGCAAGGGACCAACTTGAGTTACTCTGTTGTACTCTAGATTTAACAGGGTTCTGAGGTGAAGTAATGTGGCTTTGTCTGGCTTTGCAAATCTGATTTAAGGATTGCATTCACCATGTGTGAGGCAAATTGAAGCAATTCTTTGAAACCTTTTTTCTTGCAACCAATTCCCAAAACATTAAATGGTATAAGTTTTATTATGGTGCAGTATTTCTTCTATATCACAGTGTTTGGTCGTCTACTTCTATTTAATACCCATTCTGTTTAGATGTCAGACAGGTACCTCCAGTTTAATACCTTTTGGAAGAGGAGCACGGATTTTATCACAGGGTGGATGCAGTGTTGCATGGTGCCTGCCTCCTAGGGGTAACCTGCCACTGGGTGCTAGAAAGTGTATCATCTTCTAAAGGGGTGTTCTCTGAGACTGTGCAGCACTCCATATTCGGAACTCCTGATGCCTTATATTCCCTGTACCTGCATCTGTGATATTAAACAGGTGCAAAGGTTTCCTACATTTGCATGGTGCAAAATCACAATGGAAATTCGGGAACATCTCCTGTATTTGCTTGTGTAGAAGATATGCACCGGTGCAATCAATATTACTGAAAGGCCTACCCAGGTGGATTGGTCTATGGGTGCAAAAGCAGGTAGTACACTAGTTAAACCTGTTGGTTGTACATATAATATTACTCCAAGAGGTTATTAGGACTATGATAGGACACATCTTGATAGGCTCGTACCTCAGAAAAAAGTATTTCCATTGATCCGCAGGATCAGGTTCTACCCTAAAGTCAATTTCTATTATCATTAATGTAGTTGTGTATTTCACTTGGACCATTGCTCTTATACAATATATTAAGCAGTGTGCAAATGCCCTAGGATCTTCTCATGGACAGCAACATTGATCTGCAATTTCTGAACTTTTTCATTGTCAACTATCAGGTCAGGGTCTTTGCATATTGAAGTATAAATGATTCCAATATGTTTCATTTTGAAAAGCATGTGATATATTTAGCATAAGTGCATGAAGAAAGTTGCACTTCATTTGTTATTAAAAAAACAAATGTGGTTTGTGCTTTCAGCCAACTCTGAAAAATTGTTGTGAAAGCCACTACCTGGATCTTGTGAGGCAATATCTCTTCTGTGTTAACTGAATAATTTTTACTTTGTGTTTTGAGGCATTGAATCCTTCACGCACATATAGGTGCAGCTGAAGATAGAGGAAGAATGGTAGGTGATTGACCCTTCCCCACTTAATAGCATTAGCTCAGGAAACGGTTTTATATATAAGAATAAACCTAGTTTTGGTACTTATATGCTAGGTAGCCTGAAAAGAAGCAGTCATGGAAACAATGATAGGTCTATGCAAATACTGCCAGTCAGCAAATGTTGGCAATCAGGATATAGGATGCACTGCAGTCATCAGTCGCTCCTTATCACTTATTTTGGCTAGCATCATACACACCCTGACCATTTATTTCACTTGTGCAGGTTCATTTTCAGCCCTTTGGTCTCCTTTTTTTAATAGTTTTTTTGTCTTTCTCTTCTTCCAAGCTTCCCCTCTTCTGACTTTTTTTTCTTGTTCTGGGTCAAAGTATGATAATGAAAAATAAATTCCAGTCCCAAAAAATGAGTGCCCGTGAGTACCATCTGCAACTACCAACTCAAAGTAAGCACTGCCACTGGCCTATCACCACCAGGAACCTGGATTGCTATTTGGGGTGGGCAGTTACCCACCTCAAGGAATAATGAAACTAACTTATCAGGGTGGACCAGAGGGTCACTAAATTAACATAAAAGCAATCTGAGGTACCTATGGTACAGAGCAGACTGCCTCAACTTAGAGCAATCAGTGTCTAAACTAGTTATGTTGTACTTCAACAGTAATAGTGTTAAATCACTAAACAACAATAATTCCAAACTAAGTTATAAAACTAGAATAATATTTAATTTACAAAAGGACCCACACAAAGACAAAAATTCCAATGAGAGGAACGAGAGAAATGTATTTTTTAAGGTATACATAAAAATTGTGCTAAAAAGCACTAATCGTCAATAATAGTCTATGGAATTGTTAGTCCTGAATTTAGGACCAATTTCAGGCTCATGTGTCAGATACAGCGAGCATTTTCTTCCATTCAAAGATTTTACCTTCTGGCTTAGGGCCTGATTTAGAGATTGGTGGAAATGGTGCCTATCTCAACGGTGATGGAGTATGCTCTCTGACAAACTTAAGGCATGGCCCCTTGATTTATGGGCAGGCAGATCTTAAGCATGTCAAAGACAAAAACAACTCTGTCTCCATTAAGGACGTACACCTCAGACAGCATGATGGAGTACAGCCCATCGGAGGTTAGCAATAAAACCCCCTTCACATTTGAGAAAGGTTGATCAAATTGTTTTTTTGCTGTTGTTTCTTGGTGAGGGACTGCAAATGAAAATATGACCCACATTCCATGTGAGAATAATCCTATGGTGTGGGAGTCCTTAACTTAATTTTCAAACACAAACTCTTGAGTTATAAGTTTATTTCAGAAAAAAGAAAAACTTAATAAAATGTTTACAGGCAGTATGACACTTGGTGTGACGGTAGTTCCTGCCATTGTTTAGAGTTCTTCGCAGGGCTGGTGGCAACTTCAAATATATATTGGGCAGAGGTCCTTAGGGATGGTGGGGTCAATATTCTCAGCAGGCCTGATGGAGTACCCTCCATCAACTGCAATCACAATCAGCCTCTTAGTCTTTTTTATGGAGCTAAAATCCACCAGTGTTAAAAGTCTCATGCTTCATCCAAGGAAGGTTCTTTGAATCGGGCACCTATGCAGCAAGGCCTCCCTGATGGCTCTGCAGGTTTTGGAAGTCAAAACGTTACTACGTTTCTGATAGA
Organism: Lissotriton helveticus; assembly: GCF_964261635.1. Taxonomy (NCBI): domain Eukaryota; kingdom Metazoa; phylum Chordata; class Amphibia; order Caudata; family Salamandridae; genus Lissotriton; species Lissotriton helveticus. Next base: position 214,539,176 of record NC_136060.1, on the reverse strand, counting down.
GCTCCTCTGGGCTATTTCTGAGGCTCAGGATCTCAGGGACAGTATTTAGGGACCAGGTACCTCTCCAGCAGAGGCCACCAGCAAAGAACCAGATCATGTCTACTTGTTAGTGATCAACTGGGCACTTAGGACTTGCAACTTGTTGTGTTCCTATAGCCAAAAATCAAGTCACCCAAATGACACTTCAAGTATACTTCCATAAAGGCCACCAGGAACTCTGACCCATCTTGATCCTACTATGCCCTAAATGCCCATAGGCCAAGCCAAATTTGGGAGGATAGACACCCTGAATGCATGGATAGAGACACAGGAAACTGGTTCCTAACATCTTAAACGGTACAGAGTCAACTGATGTGCATAAAGGTCAACAAGGGTCTTCAGACCAATTATTGGAAGGACACAGTCCACCTCTTGGGTCCTAGACATACAGAACTGCACTGAATTCTACAATTCTATGGGTTCTAATGCTGGAACATTCTGGAAATTCTTGTATAAGATTTGGAAATCACCACAGCCATTTTGGATCCAGAGGGTATAAATACTGTTTGCTTGTGATCATACCTGTGTTAGGCAATCGATTATTTTCATGTCAGGACATTGTCCTGCCTCAGCTTCCCTGTAGCGGTTTCCATCTTCATACGTTTCTCTTGGTCATCTCTCTTGTTGTGAACTTAGCAATGATGACACACACAGCAAAAAGGAGAAGAAATAGGCAAAGTTAAGTACACTACAGCTTACTTTCATTGCATGTGAGTGCATGACAAAACTCCAGAGGATAATCTAAACCTGCTCAAAAGACTAACCTGAAATCAAGTGTTCTCCCAAGACTCACACACAGACTAACCCTGAGACTAAACCAACACCCAAGTGGACACAAGAGAATCAACTATAGAGCTAACTCATGCCTTAGAACTCCAAAAAAGACATTGAAAGAATGCTACTTGAACTCCAAAAAAGTTAAAGACATTTATGGTGAATCACGACCACAGCGCCAATCTACAAGACCTTTGCTAGTAAATTCAAACAAGAAATACAATCTTAGGTATTGATATATGAATGCTAAGGGAGATTTCACAGTTGTAACAGTGCTTTGTTTCTGTATAATAACTAATAGGTGGAAATATCATACAAAGATCACATTTCTTTCTAATCAAGAAAGGAGTGATGAATAGTTGAATTGAGTCTTCATTCCACACAAGCAACGGCTGGCTGTTTTTTTATTTTGTCCCATTTCCCACCTTCCCCTCATTGTTGCACAAGTGAGAGTGGTTCTGTTACTCCCTTATTTGAGCATCAGGAGGAGAGGATGGGCAGTCCTCATGCATCATTCCTGCCAGGCCTTTTCCTAAAGGTTAATCCTTTTGAAATTTCCCATTACCATAGTTTCTAACAACTCAGTTGTCCTGCGTACAAAGAGGAGAAGGTCCAGTCCTTGAGGATTCCTCTCAGGTTACAACAAGCAGATCCAGAAAATGTTTTTTAGTAGCATTCTTTGGGACTGCAGCATTTATGGTTGGTACTAACCTGTGAGTGAGAGTGCCTCGTAGGGATGTACGTCATTACGACGCACACTTTTACAACGCGTTCCATTACAACGCGGTTCTAACAACGCAAGTCGTTACAACGACTTGCGTTGGGGGGGCGCAAATTAAAAAATGTTAATTTACTATTCCAACACCAGTCCCCGTGGATAGTAGGGAAGGTGTTGGGATAGTAAATTAAATGATTTACTATCCTTGAGCGCCCCCCAGCGCAATTCGTTGTAACAACTTTCGTTGTTATGACCGCGTCGTAATGGAATGGCGTTGTAAAAGTTGCGTCGTAAACGTCGCATACCGCTTCGTAGACACCCCTAAGCAACCCTGTCGTGTTTTGCATTAGTTCCTGTTTGCCCTACTGCAAATAATCCCACAACGCACTTTACTCCTAAAAATAAAGATAGAGAAAACCTTGCTATGTTCCCACCCAGAGGTGTGGACAGCGAAGGGGGTAGTCCCCCCCTCGGTGGTCACTCATTCCTTTTTCTGCGGCTAGCTCCCCTCACTGGATTTGGTGCCAGCCTGTGTTGGGAATTAATGGAGCGGAGCTTCTTATCTCTGTTTGTTGTCCTGTTTTGCCTGCCATGCGTGCTTGATTGGGCGTGCACTTGGGGATGAGGGAGGGGTTATGCGGAGTACATAACCTCCTTTCCAGAACTTGGTCAGTGCTTGGTTTCTTTCCCGGTCCTGTGACCCGAAAGGTTTGTGCTGTAACCTCATTGCCCTGGAACTTCCTGTTTTCCGGATTTTGTCTGACTTCCTGTTCTGTGGAGACAGATCGCTGAACTCTGGTAACCTGGACTGAGAAGCCCGAGCTGATTCCACGATTTAGTGGGACATTCCGTTTTTGTTCTCCTGAGGTTGGGGAAGAGTTGAGGTAGTTGGTTGCCTGTTGCCCTCTTCTAATTTAGTTCTAGTTTTATTTTTGTCTTTGTTTCCCACCGCTACGTTCATATGGGATCATATGTGTAGCAGAGTCTGAAAATGCGGCTGCGTTTTCCGTTATTTCCCCATGTTCTTTTTATCCCCCTGGCCCGGAGATTTCCTAGAGCCCAGTGAGATATTTTTTAGTCAGTACAAATCTTGTTCCTACTGTGGGTGTATGGCTGTATCCTTCTCGCTTTAGTTAGTAGAAGGTTTTGTTTGCTGTGTTTTGGCTTTTTACCCTGTCTTTACATATCAGAAAAAAAGAAGGTGTTGTTGGACCCTTGTTTTTTTCTACGGACACTGGAATCAGAGCTACCCCTGGATTTTTTTCCAGTGTGGCTCAAGTGATTGAACTGACGACATGGGAATAGGACAGTACCTTCAGCTTCATATATACTGTTGAAACCTATGTACGGGTAAGAGAGTTTTTTCCTGTTGCCCAAGTGCTATGGTTATTCTTGTGCATATGTGTGTGATTTTGTGAATTTGCATTGTTTAGGCAGAGTGAAAGGTGACAGCAAGGTAAGTCTGTCAGAAAAAGAAACTCAAATTAAACAAACTCGTAACAGTTGGTATCCAAAAAGCTGCTTGTGCTAAACATTTTACAGTGTCAACTCATTCCTAAGGGGCCCAGGTGAGGGGTGCCTTAATTGTTTATCACATTGATGCACCATGGATGCAAAACCCAAGGGAGGGAGCTGACCACCTGTAGCTTCTAACACTGGCCTTCTCCTAAAGGCAGTGCTCTGTTGCTGGGCCCTGTAGTCATTAGCATTTGTGAGGCATTGGCATTGGGCATCTGTCCATGGCCAGCACCAGCCTGGACTGGGACACAGCATACACCCTGAACTCAATATTCTCAACACAACTTCTTTTACCAAAGACTGAGGTTCCATATGCTCTTCTAAACTGAACCAAGAAGGAGTGTGCTGCTGCGCAGTGTCATGCGGATACGTTATACCTTCAGCTGTATCACATGAGGAGGCTAGAAGGGGCATTGGATGACCAAGCACAGAATAATGTAGATCACTTCTAAAATACTAATAGGACTTGATATAGCCTAGCATTAACAACCTCAATTTAAAGTTCATAAAAACTACCCTTTGAAATAAATAGAGTTCAGCTAAATGTTTGAAACTAAATGAACACACTTAGTCAATGCAGCACACACCAGTGGCCAAGAGAAATATATGGTTCTTTATTCAAAAGAATAATAAAGCTTGGTATAAAACCTCATATTTTCCCCTAAAATGTAACATCATTCAAAGGGTCTTTAAGATTATTACAAAAAAAACTAAAAATTAATGTCAATTGTCAGTTCTACTAAGCAAAGCAAGCACAAGACCTACCATTGCACTGCTTAGGACATCACACATGATGTTAAAGGTGACATAACAAAATACATTAGAAGTGACTTCAATGAAGGTGCTATGGGGAGAAGGCATTATTCACAGTTTTATTAGTGTTGCGGAAATGTATTTTCCAGATTTAACCACTGGTGCAATGACAATGCAATTCAAAAACACATTTCTGTGGCTGTAGCACAACATCAGTGCGGTTCCTAGTATGGTTGAAGTTGATGGTGGTGAAGAGTGATGATACTTTATGAACCAAGAGGAGGCAGCTAGAAGGTTATGTCAAGACTCCCAAGCAGACAGGGTGAAGGTAAAGGTAATTCTTAGAAACTGTATCACTCAACTTGTTAATAGAGGTCTACATTGAGGGCCCAGATGAGACAGTCCTCAATCATTTTGGAGTGGAAGAACAAACATGATAGTATTGTGGTTAAAGTCCCCAACTCATATCAGCAAATTATTAAGCTGGTGAAATGCTTCAATCTGTTTTTTGTTTTTGCAGTGCATATAATGTACCTAAAGGGATTAATAGGAGAAATCTTTTGATCTAGAGCGAGAAATGTATTTCATGTACCCTGTTTCAAAAATGTCATTATTATTACAGAAAACAATCTTTAAATTGGTCGAAAAACCCCATCAGGACCTTCCATTATTATTTAATTACTTACTAAGAACTAGGTTGTGGTACAAAGAATAAGAACGTTCTGCATACAAACGGAATCCTAGTATAGGCGAACAATCAACGGTCTTGTTTGCACACCAGGGCTGTTGTTCTTAAGTCTGCTGTTGGTGTTGGTGTTACTCACCTTCCTTGCACTGCTTTTGCTGCTGCCCCAGGAAACTTACCCTTCTGCAATTATACAGACAAAAAGTCAGAATCAACCATTTCACAACCTACATAGACCCTAGAATGGGGGTGAAGGAGGGAATGGGGAAGGGGGGGATTGCTGAAGCCTACGTACAGCTTCAACCAAGATTCAAAGTTCCCACATATGAAAATCTACACCAGTCCTTTGTTTATACAGGAAGGATGTGCTGCGATATAGGGGTAATTCACACACACCCTACTTAGATCTAGTACACCATTAAAAGGATAGTATTATCCCCTGCAAGGAGAAACTCCAAAACCAAAAGAAGGCCAGACTGGTGGGCTTTGATCAACTGGGCTTTGGTTCAATTAGTTAAATGGAAGTGGACCACTGTGTCTAGCAGCAAACTCAGTCCCCGCCAATTTTACCTACATAGTTTCTAAAAAGTTATTTCTCATCACTCTATGCCATAGAAAAACCATGAGGTAAAGAATAAAAATGAGTAGATTTACAAGCCCCTGGTAAAATTTTTACGTCGCTGTTGAGTCACTTTCGTGATGCAGCATCGTCATAAAAAATGCGTCACGTTGCGACACATTTACAACGTGATACATTTGGGGAGATGTGTCACGTTGTAAAGCTCTGCGCTACATTATGCCTGCATCAATCAATCAGTCATTTGTAAAGCGCACTACATACCCGCAAGGGTCTTAAGGCGCTGGGGGGGGGCGCTACTGATCGGACAGCCAGGTCTTGAGTATCCTCCTGAAGGTCAGCAGGTCTTGGGCCTGTCGTAGGCTCAGTGGGAGGGTGTTCCATGTCTTGGTGGCATGGTAGGAGAAGGATCTCCCGCCAGTGGTTGCATCAGGTTTAATGTATGCAGGGTGGGTGTTCCGACGTAAGAAAGCCTTGTAAAACTACAAGATTTCACTGCGTCACTTTTACGACACCACTGCATCAGAACCTTACGCCTGCTTGAAGCAGGCGTAAGGAGTGATGCAGTATGATAGGAATATGCATACCTAAGTATTGCTGGAGTTGTATTATGCTTGCAACACGTCTCCAGCAATGCGTTGCCTTTACCTCAACAGATGAGTCACGCATCTGTCAATCCTTGCGCCACAGTGCGCCGCATTGTAATTGCAAATCATCTATGGTGGCGCAAGTTTTTTTTGTGTGAAGCAAATTAACTGACGCATCTCTGCTAATATGCAGAGATGCATCTGTTCTTGTAAATCTGCCCCAAAGTGTCATCTTGTGATTAGAAATGCACTGGTGGAATCAAACTTGGAGATGTTACAAATGTTGGTTAACATTTCAAACTTGACAACAGATTTGAGATTTACAAATACTATTTTCACAGTGAACAAGATTAGAACACTGTAGAATTCCATGTATACAATAAGCATCTAATCTAACTAACATTTTTACTTGACAATTTTGTGAATTAGCATGGGCATGTAAGAGAGAAATAGTGGTCTAGATTTGAACATGATGATGATTGAATCTTTTCTGCTAAAGTAGTACCTTTGTTTTGTTTCAAATAAATACATTTTTACAGTTTTCTAAAAGGGTTCTCTGCAAGGCCAGTACAGATAACACCTCATACTTTTAATGAAATCCACAGTATCACCTACTACTAGTTTTTCAGATGGGAATGCAAGTAAACTGCCATTGAAAAAGCTGATCCATCCATGGAAGCCATCTCTCATGTGGTACCAGGTCACAGGAACTCCACTGTTCTCAAATCTCTTCTTGTACAGAAGTCCATATTCTCTAAGCACATCATATTCACAAGTCAAAATGTAAGCCTTCGGTAGACTGCAGATGATGAAATCTTCAGACAGAACTGGAGAAGAAGTCATTTCAAATGCATCCTCTGCTGACTGGATGAGCCTTATAACCTCTCTCTTTAAACTCCTCAAGGATATTATCAGAACAAAGCCACTTTATAAACTTTCGTAGTTTGTTGCCTGAAACAAGCTCACTGTCTAATACTTTATCATTTAGAGAAATATCTCCTTTGAGGTATTTGAGAACATAGAACATAGCACGTTCCCGGTACAAAATGGGGATGGAGTAGTTCTGCTGGTAGGATGGCAGATTGGAGTCTGCCATCTGTACTAGTGGGTAGATGAGGACCAGAGCACACAGCCTTCCAATATGCTTCCTATTCACCAGCTTTTGGCACACTGCAGCAGTGAGGGTGCCCCCAACACTGTCACCACTAATAAAGACCTGGGAACGATCCACTCCATAGTCCACGGCCATCTTCAACAAATGCATTGTGGCCATTAGGCAGTCTTCATAGTGGGTAGGATATCTGTGCTCCGGTGACAATCGATATTCAACTGACACAACCACAGATTTGGCGCCCATTGATATGTAACAACACAGGTGATCATACGAACCAATGCTTCCCAACATCCAGTCCCATCCACGAAAGAAAATTATTTCTTTCCGTCGACCAGAGGATGGTGATTTAGGTTGGTAAACTCTTACTGGAATCTCATCAAACTGCAAATCTTTGATGAAGAGTTTGGAGCAAATGCCCACATTCTTTGTAAGAGTTGTTCTCTTACATATTGAGTAAAGGTGACTGGTCCGCAAACACCTAGATTTTCCAAAATCTTAACCACCACTGCCGTACCTATCATCGTGCCGTGAATGATTCTCAGCTTTGGAGGGTGGGCTAACCCAGGATGGAAGTCTGAATTTACAGATTCAAAATAAATCGCCCCAGCTACCAGCAGGAAGGACAGGCAGATCAACACAACAATCGGAATCCCCAGTGCAATGATTCCCAACCCCATGCTGCCTGCTCGTAAAGGAGCACAGCTGCCCTCTGCAACAGCACTTGTTATTTCCTGGTCACTGTTTGCATGTGACATTCCCTCTGGGCCTATAGACACACTCAACTTCACTTATCTCACAAAAACTCATTGAAAAGCTTTAACAACACATTACAACTAACATAACCCTAGGATAGGGCATGCAACTTCTATCCTGCTGCATACCATTCTCTTATACAGGGCATCATATTTCAGGGTGTATGGCCAAACACAGGGCTACATGTTCACCAACACAGATTCTAAAGGAACATCACATAAGCATGATGTGGCCTATGCCCAGTTCACAGATTAGGAAAATGCCCAGACTCTGATAATCCAACTGCGGCATAAGCCCATAATGATAGGTACATTACAATACTATGTACTGTACAAATCTACGATCACACCATGTCATAACTAGCATTCAAAATATGTGCCAACCATTCATGTACCATATGCTGCGTCCAAATGCAACTAACATATACAACAATAGTGAGTTTGTAAGGACTGAATCACATTGTAACTTACTGAGCCATGTCATTGGCCCACACACCATCCACATGATGTACCCAAACATTTTCAATGTAATGACTAACATTACAATTTGAATGCACTGGAAGACACATACCATAAACACCTTGCCTAACAGGAATATCTAAATAAAGTCCTGGAAGGCAACAGGACCAGGACACTGTCAGAAGCATACCTACCTCACACTCATCATAGGCACAGGACATGTATACTATGGGTAAACTACCGTGAAAGTTTATTGGCATAAAGTGGCAGCCATCTGTGGCAATGTTCTCATTGCAACTAGTAAACCGGATCTAATGAAGGCATAGACATTGGTCCACCACTATCAAGACACATACATCAAATGTTCCAGTACTCTGTGTACACATAGGTGACTAAAATCACTACCATATAGGCAGGGTCCATTCGCATCCAGGTGAATTGATAAGGCAGTTGTCTTTCAACCCATTACATACATATGCAGCATGCTTCTCTTATACTGTTGTACTTTGCCACACTTGCTCTATGTTGACATCTGTAAGCAGAAACTATGAGAAAATCGTATTTCAAATGCAAGGGTTTGTGACTTCATGTCACGCTCCTTGACAAACCTATGGATGATATTGACACCCAGCCAATGTAGGGACAAAAATCTATACTAAATCATAACAGAGTGCTCATACGTTGTGCTCCATATGCAATCCATGTCATACTAACATTTTTGTATACTTACATGATAAATTACATGGGACAGTAAACAACAATTCCATTTTTGAGACACACGAATACCAAATGAAAATTAAAGCATGCTGTGTTCAGCATATATCATGCTCTCAATGAAGAAAAGGCCAATGGACGGTTTAAATGGGTTGGACTTATGGGCCACAAATTTCTTACACATCAATACTTGCCTGCACTTGTCCTGCAAGGGACACCTTACCTGGGAGGGGCATCAAGGGGACAGGCCAGGTACCAAAAGGATAAGACTAGGGAGGAGTGGGTCAGTCTTTGGAAGGGCTGAAATCAGGAGGGGTGTGGGACATGTCAGTGAGAGGCAGAGATGGGTGTGTGTCGGACAACCTGAGTGGGAGGCCTAGATGGAGGGGCGGTGGGCTGGGCTTCAGGATTGTGGTAATTTGGTAATCCTGAAGGGTTTGGAAGGGAATAGGGAGGGTGTTGTTTTTTTTTATTTGGATTTTTTGGGGTTTTGAGGTAATGGGGTTGGATGTGGAAAGGGCACTGTGGGTGTCATGCTTTTTTTTTTACCAAGGAGCTTTCCTCATCTGGGACACTTCGGGGGGATTCTTCATTTCTGTAGGGGGTTGAGTTGATGTTTGAAGGGGTGTAGAAGGGCAAGGCAGGGGCAGCAGGCTCTTCTTCTTAGGTTTGGGAGGAACAAGTCAAGAGCAATGAGGTGGAATTTTTGGGCAGAGTAGGTATGAGGAGAGGCAAGGGTACTGGGTGTAGAGGTATGTGGCATGTCTGAATGCTGGTGTGGGGTCTGTTGTTTCTGTGTGTGCTGGTGTGCTGTCTGCATGTTTTCCTGTATGTGAGACAAGTGGTTCAGTGGGTGTTGTGTCTATTGGCATTTCTGTGGAAGTTTGTGTGATGTCTGTCTTGTGAGTGTGTGTCTGAGTTTGACCTTCTCTCTGTGTGTTTGTGTGCTGTGTGTGGATATTGATGAGGATGCATGTTTAGGTTCGCTTGTGCTTTGGTCAGGGAGGGAGATCAGGACTATGGATGGGGAAGAGGCAGTACTAGGGCGAGAAAGCTGAATTACGGCAATGTGGAGGCTAGAGCATGATTAGATCTCTGCAGGGAAGACATGTCAGAGTGAATGCCCTCCAGGAAATATACCATCTGAGTAAGGTGATTGGAATGCACCTGGAGGACATTCAGCACTGCTGTCTGTCCCACAAAAGTTGCTGAGGTTAAAAATATCTAAAAAGAAAGAAAAAGTTAACATTTTACTTTTTCATGAAGGAATGTGATCAGTATTTGCTACTTACAGTTATAGTGTAACTCGGCCACAAGTAAGCAACATAATATGTTTATGAGAGAAGGACAGAGCTTCACAGATGCGCATTGCCTAATCTGCTTCACATAAGCTTAAGGGACGCATACTGGGGGTTGTATCAGCATCGCTCTCAGCTGTACAGTTTACCAAGTCAGCCTTCAAAGTGCTGAGTTATTGACGAACTGTTCAGCTGATCTCAATTAAAATTCACAAAGAATAACATGAAGATGCTGACTTGAAAAGAAGTTTGAAAAGGATATTGATGAATTATCTGGTCCCCTGCTGGATGAGAGTTTTATCATTCAACACTAATTAACCTCTCCCTTTAAGCATCAGAGGAGAGGAAACCAATAGTAAATTAAATCAAATTTATACTACAGATACAATCTTTAATAAAGAAATTATTGATTTTAACAATGATATGATGAAATGTTTTCGTTTAATTCCTGGACTAGTTAATATAAAGTGCTTTGGAAACACCCTCTTGTTATTGTATCAATGCATGTCCTTTATACACTGCAAATGAAATCAGGAAAATACATTCAGTCAATTCTGAATGGAAGTAGGTGGTGTATATTTGTGTAATGGGTTACAAATGCTTAAAGCATTCCCTCCCCATGCTCACGGATGTAAGAACGTTTAAACTGTGTGTCATTTAACAGGCGGTTAATGTTTTCTACTAATTTAGTAGACCTATGCACATTCTCCTTAACCTTCTTGCGATGGGTAGCAGTCCTAAATTTATGTTGCTCGTACCTATTTTAAGAGTGATATAATTTTGTTTAACAACAATTGTTTCAAAAATATTGGACACATTCTTACTTGTTTTCTGTAAAATAGGATTAATTGATGCAGTTAGTCTCCCCTTCACAGTAATTTAAACCAGGTCAATTAGGATGTAAGATGGGGTACATAAAATTAGTATGTTTAGATGTTTACCAATTCTTATAAGTAGTTACCTAGTTGAAAACATATACGGCCTAATTAGGATTTGGGCGGAAAGCCTCCGACCGTCTGTTGGAGGCTTTTCACCAGACATCATAGGTTTCAATCCCACTACCTTATTAGGATGACGGTAGTTGGAGTGAAACCTGCGGCAAGATTCCGACGCGCTTCCGATGGGATTAAGGAGCTCGTTTGTGTTTTGGAAGGCACCATAATCCCCCAATGACAGTGGAGCCAGGCTCTGCTCCGCTGTCGGGATTATGATGGCACTTTCTGCCTGCCCTTTCATGGCGGTCCACCTGCCATGATAAGGCAGGTAGAAAGGGACTTTGGGGAACTCCTAGCAGGGCCCTCTTCCACAGGGCCCATTCCCCCCAGCCTCCGCTGTGGGGTCTGGCTGCATCTCAACATCCCTGCAAACAGTGTAGGGATGCTTCCAAACATCCATTTTGCAATGGCAGCTTGTGCTACCGGCCTTTTCTGCCTACCGCACAATCTGCCATAGCATAATGGATGTTTCCGACTGCTCCAAACTGTGAGGTATGAAATGCCGACCAGGTCAGCATTTCCAGACTCTTACTGTGTCACCTGACATTGATATGAGGCCCATAGTTATTTATTTGTCACGTTTTGACTTTGTCATTTTGTATACACCCCTACAGTAGGTCACTGTAGTACAAATTACGTCACAGGGACGTCAAGGTTTGCAGCTTAAATATAAGAAAGAACAGAGCCAACCACCCCCGTACACATGTAACAGCCTGTATACAGCAGTAAACACTTGTCACATACCATGCCTATACACAAAGGAGGGTTATAACCCAAAATATCACGGTGACCTAGAGTAATTCCTTACAGGCAAGAAATGTAATACTGTCATGACCCCCCAAATAGGACAGGAGCCGAGGAGTAATCTTCAACGCTTCTTTATTCTTTCATGCCCTACTCGTAACTGCCCCTCGGTCTTGTGTCCCTCCCATTCCTGTTCCTGGTTCCCGGCTCCGCCCCCCAACCACTAGACTGCATCACGACGTGACATCTCCCCCCTTTTTAACAAACGAAGTTGATTCCCGAACTTCTATAGTACCTTGATCAGCTGCACAGGGCGGCGACCCGCCTGTTTGAGTCATGAGACACGTCTCCATCACAAACTCAAACTCGGTCTGTTTCTCAGGTGTCAGCAGGGTGCAGTCTGTTGGGGACACTTCATTGTGTCTTTCCGGCTGCCTTGACAGGAGTGTCACTTCTTGTGATGTGGCTGTCGATGGCTCCACTAGATGTCGGCTGTCCGTATTCTTTTGTAGTTCTTGTTTGAGCGGCGATTGATCACTTGCACGTGTGTCCGTTGTTTTAGTTTTCTTCCGAGCGCCTGCATGCACTTCTATTTCTCGTTGTCTTATTCGGTCAGAGGCAGCACTGTCCTCCTGTCCTTGGACAGGCATGCCAGACAACACAGGTGCGCGCTTCCCTTCTAACTGATGATGATGACCTCTCTTTCCCAAAGTGTTGGCCCCTCTGGGTAGGGTGACTGGGTGGTCCCTTTCCGACCCAGCGGGTGCAGTCACCTGCATCTGTGCTTTTCCTGTGCCCTTTTTGCGTAAGTCTTGCTGACCCCTTCAATGGTGACGGTATATTCTTCACATCATGGTGTTCCTGGGGCTGACATGGCATGTTGCCTTGTGGGGAGTTCAGACATTGCAGGTTGTTGGCCTGAGGTGTGTTGCTTTGGACAGGGAGAATGGCCTTTGCTTCCACTGTGTTTTCAAGTGGTGGACACCGTGACCGTTGTCGGTACCAGGACTCTATTGACTTAAGTGATCGTCCGGATATGCTTTCTGAGTCGGTCGACGACGCACTCCTGGAGTCGACGCTATCGAGGAAACACTCCTCTGGGTGCATCTTTTGAAATGTCTTTTGTGTTGTTGGTATGACGGGGTTGTTTGCTAGCCACGTATTTGCTTCCTTGGTTTGGTCTTGGAGTATTTGACTCTTCTCTGTATTCTCCAGATCACAAATGGCTTGAGCGTATGCATCTTGAGTTGTTCGAGTGTATGTGTGTATCGGTTTCTGGGGATGGCGTGGCTTATCCCCTCGCCGGTGTTTGGTCCTTTCCTCATAACCGTTGAGTCGACTGTCGTCGGTCTCCTCTGTGTGGTCTGTGTCTCTGCTTGATGGTTCTCCGGAGTAGTATGTTAGTTTCCGAATATAACGTGACTTGTCTCCTCGCCGGTGTTTGTAGTTTTCGTTATGACCATTGAGTAGACTGTCTTCGGCCTCCTCTGTGTGGTCTGTGTCACTGCTTGATATGTCTCCAGAGTAGTGTGTTGAGTGGCTTCTCGGCGTTATGTCAACCTGGTTGTCACGATTCCTGGTTGTCCCAGTCTTTCGTACACCCTTATCCATTGTCCTTTGTGTTGGTGACTCAGGGAGTTCCCTGTCACTTTGTCTTTCATGGTATCTTACGTCTAGTCCGCTTTCGCCCTCCCTCTCTCGGGTTTTGTTTGACTCCTGAGCTTTCCTCGCGGACATGGGGAATGTCTCCTGTCTTCTCTTTTTGTTTCCTGCTTCCCTGTCACTTTGTCTCTCATGGTATCGTGCCTCTAGTCCGCTTTCGCCCTCCCTCTCTCGGGTTTTGTTTGACTTCTGGGCTTTCCTCGCGGACATGGGGAATGTCTCCTTTCTTCTCTTTTTGTCTCCAGCGTCCTGGTGGAATTCTTCGGACACTTTCCTCGCTGTGACCCGCTCTCCAATTTCGGCTCTCCTGATGATCTCTTTTAGCGAGAACCGCCCTTGAATGATCTTGCGCTTGGTGTCGGGTTTTGAACAGCCTTCAATCACCCGCAGTCGGATTGCATCTTCATTTGTGAAGGTGTCGAAGTGGCAACCTTTCACTAGACGTTGCAGCCGGGTAATAAAGCTTGGTAAGGATTCTAATGGTTCCTGCCGTGCTGCGTTGAAAGCAATGCGTTCATGATCCACGTCTTCCTTCGCGTAGAAGTGAGCAGCAGCGTCTCTCTGAGTCCCCTATATGTCTCTGTGTCTTTTGCTAAAATTGTTTTGATTAAACGTCGGCCTTCGTGACCCACCAGCTGAAGCAGTAGTAGTCGACGTCTGCTATCCCTCCACTCACCGATCGTTGCGAGGAATTCGTCCAATGACTCCAGCCACCTTGACCATTCAGGACCTAAACGGTGAGCGCTGGTTTGTGTCACTGGAGGAGGTACTCCAATGCAGGGATTGGGTTTGTGCGTGTCTTTCCTCACAGGCATGATGATGTAGTACGCAAGCTTCAGGTAGACGGACTTGATTTCTTGAGATTAGCTTGGTCGCCACTCAGCCGTTGGCGGTCTGATTCTTTGTTCGTGGTTGTTGCGTTCACCAGGGCTCGTTCTCTTGTGTTTGCCAATGCATGTTGTGGTTTCCTCTAGTCTTCACCGCTGTGTGTTTCCTGCGGTCACTTGTGCTTGTTCCCTTATTCTATCTCTGGTTGACGCATGAACGAGGCTCCAATGGGATTGTTGGCCATTGTGGGCACGTTAGCTGGAGGAGCTGGGCCTCCTGTACTTGCTGGGCCTGATATGTCGTTCCCTCCGGATGAGCTATCAGGGTTTGTATCGGACATCTGCAACTGACTGACCCTGGATATCTGGATGGGAAATCGTCCAGGCTCTATTATATTGTTGCTGGCTTCACAACGGTCTTTTCTTTATGTTAGGAGGCTTTTCTTTGCTTTAAATGCGTGTTGCCCGCCTTTTCTTTCAGCAAAGTCCTTGGAAATGAGTGGCGCCTGACCTTAAGATGGCCGCCATCAAGGGTGCGTGGATTGGTTTAAGCGCTGGCGCCTGACCCCAAAATGGCCGCCGCGCGGGACATCGTGTCTCATTTGTTCTTCCCTTGCACCTGCTGCTATCTATGTTTGAACGCACGAGGAAGGTTGCGGGGTTTGGACTCACCCTCGCTCCTCGCTCTGTGTTCGTTTCTGGCCCCTCGCTCCTCGCCTCGTGTCTGGGACCGGGCGCTGTTCTCCGGCGCTACGCAGAGCCGATCGCTCGCGTCTGGGGACACGTGGTGGCAGCGTTCTGGCACACGCGCCCTTCTTTCAGCAGGCAGGCAGCGTTTGAAGGCACACGGGGTGGCGCTCTGGCACACGCTCTCCGGCTTCTCGGCGGACCGCTGGCTGCAGCCTGATCTTGCCTCCCCACTTCCCTCCAGGGACCCCTCGTGTTAGCAGGCAGTTTCTTTACTGGGGTGAGTGGCGGCTTTCAGCATCTTTCGATTTTCGCGCTCTTTCCGAGCATCGCATCGGGACCCCTGCAGGCTCTCGGGTGTCGGGCCACCCTCCGGGGACACACGGGTCGGCGGGCAATACCTCCGCTATGTTAATCAGGATGTCAGGGCTCGGGCAGTAACTTCTTTGAAACAGCGCTGATTCTCGCGCTTTGGCAGCATTCAGGCACAGCGTGTGGAGCATTCCGTTTCGCGCTCCTTACGTGCTGCGCTGACACGGGCTGCAGGCTCTCTGTTTTCCTGGCCGTCCACGGGCGGCAGGGGTCTTGGGCAATGTGGGCTTCAGTTGTCATCCTACCCTCGTCACCATTGTCATGCCCCCCCAAATAGGACAGGAGCCGAGGAGTAATCTTCAACGCTTCTTTATTCTTTCATGCCCTACTCGTAACTGCCCCTCGGTCTTGTGTCCCTCCCATTCCTGTTCCTGGTTCCCGGCTCCGCCCCCCAACCACTAGACTGCATCACGACGTGACAAATACCAATGCCACCTGTGTGGAAATCACGTGAATACATTTTATGTAATAATTTTAGTAAATATTTACACTTATTTATAGACAAATACCTACAAAATAACTTAAAAGTAAACAAGTAAATGCATTGGAATGAAACATACTTTTCTGAGCAAGATAATAGTGTCCCCAAAGATCACAAGAGAATGATTCTGTTCTGCAGTTTTTATCTAGCACATGGCGACCTGGAGGCCTCCCAGCGCTGCAGCAGATGCTGTGGGGTTTATTTACAAGCCCCTTGCGCCACTTTTGCGTTACTTTTAACATAGGAAAAGTGACACAAAAGTGGCGCAAGAGGCTTGTAAATCTGCCCCTATGGATCATCAGAAGCTGCAAGAGGATTAGTCCCTGAACAGTCAGGTCTTTAAATTCCAGCCCGGCACTGGACATTCCAATAACGGGCGTGGACGTGACGAAACTCAGCCATCATGAGCACAGGCCACCCATGGCTCATGACGCTGTGTTCCCTCATGAGCATCGAAGGGGTTAAGGCTTTGCTGAAGGGAATTTTGCGCAAGGTGCAGTTCAAGAGGTTAGGTGTTGGGGCTTGAATTGTGGGGTAGAACATTGGGAGCCTGGAATGTTATAGTGGGAATGATTGGGCAGTTGGCTATTTCGTCCTGCCTGGTTGGATGCATATCTTCAGCGTGAAACTGTATTGGCACTTCATTTAAACAAGGAAAACCTACCAGTTTCCTGAGGTCTTCTTTTCATTGGCAGCGAGGGGGAAGATCGCTTGTGACCGACAAAGGCACTGTTTTGTTGTTTTCCTGGATCGATTCCCACTGTGCTGCAATGGACTGGTTCTGCTGGTGCGATCCATGATCTTTCCAGTTGTGAGACGGTCTACCTCAATGAAGTCTGGTGGTGACCTTCCGGGCCGTGTTTTCCAGCTACTGTGTGAGGGTTACATTTAGAGTCGTTGCGAGGGCTTTTTCTTCTGTGAGGCTGAACACACCTGCTCGTGTGGTTGATGCAAGACCACAAATCAGCTTACTTCAGCTTCTCTTTGCAACTCGTTCCAGGGGTTGGCCCAGCAGCACAACCTACACGCCTTTTGTGATGTACATGAAACATGAACGGGTGTCTGACACCATGGCACTCAGTGGGCCTGACATTGTCATGAGATCTTTAGAAGGCTATCTGTGCAGTGGATCACGGTGATCTGCACACCTTTTCTTCATTCCGCTTTGGATGTCTTGCGCGGATGCAGCAATTTATACACCCTATTTCCTTAACTAAAATTTGGATAGTGTTGACACTTTTTTAATGTGCACACAACAATAGTTGGGCAGCATATTGCACATTTTCTGTTACATGCATATTTTGACCAACTTTCTTTTTTTTTTTGCTTTACTCGTTCAAAGTGTTGATTATGGTGATTTGCTCACCTCATGTATGTTATTTTAACTGGTTACTGTAAACATTGTTTGGTACACGTTATATTTTATTTTGCTATATGTGTAAACACTGTGCTGTCAATGCATCCTATTGCTCTCATTATTTTGAGAAACACTCCTAACATGCAGCAAAGTAGAATTCCTCCTCCTGCCTTTTTAGCAACCCCTGAGTCTCCTTCCATTGAGTGGGAACAGTAGAATTAAGGTTTCAATCCATATTTAGAATCCATAAAAGGTTATGTTTTAACGCAAAAGAATGCATTTGTAATTCTAAGGCATTCTTTAGGTCCTGAGGGCAGGAAGATTTTGAAACATCCTCCTAGCATTAGCATTGTGGGGGAGAGGGATGTTTTGGATGAGAATGTCACAGCCATTAAAACTTTGGGTTACTAGTTCAAGATAAATATTAATGTCATTATGGAGAGGCACACGTTTATGCTAAGCAAAAGTTTTCTGGTGAATCTGTGAAATTTTATGTTAGCGCATTAAGTTATTTAGCAGCTACCTGCAAGAGACATATGTACAAGCTCCCATCGCCACCACAACATCACTTTTATGGACGTTGTAGTGGCGATAGGGGCTGCGCCTTCTGTACAAGGCAGTTTAAAGCCACTTAACATGGTTTAACGCTCCCTAGTACATAAGGCACCCTTTCACGCTATGGTTAGCGTGAATGGGACATGCAGTGGGTGTTGTGGTGGGCGTTCCACTGCAACACCCATTGTAGTTGACGCTGCCCCCTATGTACAAGGGTGGCGTAAATAGGAGGCAGCGACAAAATTAAGACCAGGAAAACCCTGGTCTTAAGTTGGCGAAACGAGGAGAAAGGCATTATTTCTACTCGTTTTTGCTTTTTCCATGTGTGCTGCCTTGTGCAGTACACAAGGAAAAAGCAAAATGCCATGAATTGTTTATGTACAGGAAGGTGTTCCTTCCTGTACATAAACAAACCTTTAAAAAATGCAATTCTGTCACTTTCATGTGTGCGGCAGAAGCAGCACACATGAAAGTGACAGAATTTATTTATTTTTATTTATTTATTTATTTGATTTATATAGCGCGTAATCACCCCGGGGTCTCTAAGCGCTTTACCAGGTATACACCAAACAGATTCTACAGCCGATTATCAAATTACAGCACACCCCATGCTTGCTGGAAAAGCACTGTTTTTAATTTCTTCCGAAAAGGCAGCAAGTTAGATTCCTTGCGTAGGTCGGTTGGTAGACTATTCCAGACAGCTGGAAAGATGTTGGAGAAAGCGCGACCACCAAGAGTGGATAATCTAAAACGCGGTTGGGTTAGAAGGGAAGCATCTGAGGAACGCAACCGTCTACCAGGTTTGTATGGGGCCAAACGAGCTTTAATGTAACTTGGCCCCTTTCCATACAGGACTTTGTGCGTAATGCAAAGCCCTTTGAACAAAACCCTCTGTTTGACGGGCAACCAGTGGAGTTCACGCAATAGAGGTGACGCCTGCGTTCTCCTTGGTTTCTTGAAAATCAATCTTGCAGCATCGTTCATAACAACTTGCAGACGATTCAGATGTTTTTGAGGGAGCCCTGCATATAGTGAGTTGCCATAGTCCATCCTGGCTAGGATCATGGCAGATACAGCGCGTCTTAGGGTGGCAAAGGACAGAAGTGAGGAGATTTTCCTTAGTTGACGAAGGAGGCCTACACACGTGCCCACCACCCCTGAGACTTGCTTTTGCATCGTCAAGCTCCCATCCAAGGAGATGCCCAGGCTTTTCACTACTGCTGCAGGTTCCGGAGGCGCTCCTAGTTCTAATGGCCAGAACTTATCATTCCAGGGGTTGCCCATGATAGTGATTGGCAACACCTCGGTCTTGTCTGGATTGATTTTCAAAGAGTTCAGAGACATCCAATTAGCTGTATATCTTAGGATATTCTGCATTCTTGCGTGTGCACCCGGACAATCTTCCATTTGGAAGATAATTTGGGTGTCGTCGGCATAGTTGTAAATTTGACAATCCATCTGATTGAGGGCCGAAATCAGGGGTTGTAAATAAACATTAAATAAAAGAGGGGAAAGGGCAGAGCCCTGTGGTACACCACAGGTAATTGGCACTGTGGTTGAAGATAAGTCTGCCAGTTGGACTCTATGGGTTCTCCCTTGGAGAAAAGAGGAGAGCCAGGCAAGTTCTGTGCCCTGGATGCCTAAGTCCCTCAACCGCAGCAACAACTGACTATGACACACGGTGTCGAAAGCCGCGGAGAGGTCCAATAACACCAGGGCCCCAGGAAGTTTCTTGTCAGCTCTATTCCTTAGCTCATCCAGGATGGATAACATCACAAGCTCCGTGCTATGATGCGCACGGAACCCAGCCTGGTTATGTTCGAGTGAGACATTTTTCTCCAGATGGTCAGTGAGATGTGTAAGGACATGCTGCTCCAGAACTTTGGCCAAGAATGGTAACTGAGAAATAGGCCTAAAGTTCTTTAGATTCTTAACGTCCGCCCCAGTTTTTTTCAGCAGGGGGATCAGCCGTGCCTCCTTGAAGGAGGATGGGACCTGTCCTATTTGTAGGGAATTATTGAGGAGAGTCAAAACATCTTCCTCAATACCTGGCATGGCTAACTTGAAGACCTCCGATTTGACAGTCTGTCCTTCGTAATCAAGGGCAGAGTGACCAAGGGTTTATCGACTGGACGAATGACCGGAGCAATCTGTAGGGGACAGTCCAGAATTGGGGTAGTAGCAATTTCTGATAAGAGGTCTTTAATCTCAGTGGAAAAGTAGTCCTGAAATTTTTGGCAGTCTTCTTGCTTAAACTCTGGACTCTGCTCCTTATTTTTCCTGAGTTCCGTAAGGACCTTAAAAATTTCTTTTTGTGGGTCCGAGGCTCTGGAAATCCTGTCCTCATAGAACTCAGCTTTCCTTAAGAGAATAGCATCTTTATAGGAAGCGAGCTCCTGTATATAAAGACTCCGTGCGTTGAGGCTATAGTCCTTCCGCCATGCTCTCTCAAATTTACGTAGAGCCCTCTTTTTTTCCCTAAGGGATTCATTGTACCACGGGGCCCCAGCTCCTCTATCTACCACCTTCATCCTTCGTGCTGGTGCCACAAGATCAACTACCCTTTTCAATTTATCTGTTAAGTCGTTACAGAAAACTTCTGGATTATCTTCCATCTTATTGGTATGAGGACGAGCTAGGAGATGAGCTACCATTTCATCCCCATTTATATATTTCTATTTCCTCACAGCTTTCCATCCTGCTCCGGGCTTCCCCTTCTGTTCAACAACCGATAACATGCCCTTCACTAAGTAGTGGTCTGACCATGCACAAGGCTGCGCAACTACCGGGCCATGATCCCAGCCATGCTCAGAGGTTGTTATCCAAACGAGATCCAGGGTATGGCCCTTCTCATGTGTGGGGCCCATTACCCTCTGAACTAACCCAAAGGACCTAAGGGCCTCGTCTATCTGATTGGCTTGGCCTTCTTTCGGGGATTTTTCCCAATGGAAATTTAAGTCACCCATGATAATCACGTTATTATAACGTGATCGGACGTCCTGGACCAACTCCAGGAATAAATCCGGAAAGTCCGGCAACGCCCAGGGGGGCCGGTAAACTAAAAGAATAATCCAGCAATCCATCCCTATCCCGAGCTTGATGCCTCCCAGGCTTTCTGCGAAAAATCTTTCGCCCCTCAATCGGGTACTATATAAAAGGGCCACTCCGCCCCCTCTCATAGTGCCAGCTCTATTGAGGCAGAATGCCGTAAAATTGGCCGGGATGGAGGCTACCAGGTCCGGCAGCGAGGAATCCTCTAGCCACGTTTCCGTGACACCCAGGATATCCAACTCTCCATCCTGTAATAATGAGAGCACTTCTAAGATATGTTTCTGTAAGGAACGCGTATTTAGAAGGCCGTAGGACAAGCCTCGTGCCGAACATACAATATTAGGTCCTGGTTTAATACCATGGCGTTTCAGAAGCCCTTCCTGACTAATTGCATTTTATGTGCAGGAAGGGACACCTTCCTACACATTAACAATCCTCCCCAGCACGCAGACACCCTTGCACTCAGTTGCAAGGGTGCCTGCATTGGTGCTAAGTCGCTGAACTTAGCGCCATCGTAGGGGGAAACGCAAGGCTGCACGACATTCTTGTAAATATGGTGCAGCCTTGTCTTTCAGAAGTGGTGGAGCATGTCGTTAACCAAAGGAGGCTCACAACATGCTCCACCACTTCCTTGTACATATCCCCCTCAGAGTAAGAAGATTCAGGAAAAGGTTTTGACCACAGTTGCCCTAACCTTTGACAGAGCAGTGGAGACTGCTAGTAGCATTGATACTACTTCCAGTTATATGGGACAAATGATTCTTGGGACACAAGTACATGCTACAGGTGGGAGACGCTTGAAGCATAGGGACAAGAAAGGGGACTTTAAGAAGAAAATCATAGCATACTAAAGATATTGGAACAGGAATCATATTGGAAATTCCCAGAGGTGTCTAGCTGTAGATAAAATATGTGCGTAATGTAGGAAAAGGGGGCGTTCTGTATTTGAAAATACCTCATGAATTCAGAATTTCCTTAAATGATTTAATTACCTCCAGTATATTTTCAGACAATTGGGATTTTGGCACTGTGAATAATATGTTGTCTGATTTAGAACAATCCCTTGCATTTCCAAGCATTGAAATGTTAGAGGACACATTACAACACAATGTACTGTTGCCAACATTATGGCCATCCCTTTTTATATAAATACAGTATCCCACGTAATGTTTTTACATACCACCAATGGGAACATTGCCCAACACCGTCAAAAGGTAGTTTATGAACGTTTGCACAGAAAGTTTTTCATTTTTCACGGATTAACACTTCCAACCCGACCTCAGATTACTATAAGGTTGCACCGGCAACTGCGCAAAAAAATCTTCTAACACCAAACAAATTTATTCTGTATCCTTTATTGCCCAACTGTCTGAACAGGTTTTCGATTTAAGGAAGGATGATATAGACATAAAATAAGTATGGGGTTCAAACAAAAGGCAAGTTTAGGGAACAGATGAAACTATTTTGAGTCTTCCTATCTTGGACTAGCCAAGAACAAGAATTTGAATGCAACTCGGATTCCCTCATCATCACACTTTGAGTGGTGGCAAAACGTTATGACACATGATGGAAAAACAGTATATGACAGTATAGATACCTGACCCCGATTGGAGGGGATGGTTAGTTTGGCCCACAGACACAAATAGGTGTCAGTCTGGGTTCAGGGGTACCACCAAAGGGTTTAGTAAACATAGGCCAGACCAACGCTATGTACAGCGAGAACTTTTGGGGGTGGTGACATCATACAGTATTGGGAAGTTATGCCTCAATTTGTTGAAAACCTCAACATTATCTCAGGTGAAACAACACGTATCCTTACTATCAGAAGCCATGGATTTGAGGGATTTTTTATTGGGTCCCCAAAAGACACATCAGAAATGTTTCTCATATGCTGTTTATAGTGAAATCTGGATTATCTCTCAACAGGAAGCTGTGGAGAAACTTCGTGAAATTGACAGAATTAACCTAGAAAAAGCCTTAGTGGTAGTGGATAATTGTATGACTACATTAACATTGAGGATTTATTCACTGGGCAGCATTGTATCTTCTGCTATGAATATACTAGATTAGGATCTGCCCATACTACAGCACGGACAATCTCAGTTACGTTCTATTATGTTGTTAAACTGGACACTACAATCATTGCGTTCCGGTTATGTGCCTCGGTGATTTATCCACAGTATATCCCTGTTCTCTGAATACGATCTAACTAAGAAGCAGATAACAATGACACAGAGAGGAGCAAAATATACAATGTTGCGTACTGAAAAACTGGACCAATTACCTTTCACTGTGGCAGAGTCACCATCCACAGAATGGTTAATTCATGCCCGCATAACATTAACGGTCACATCGTTCCAGTTTCAGTATTGCCTAGAACAACAACAGGCAGGCAGATATGAAGCGTTGGGTAGGGAATTCATCAAGGGATCTTGAGAATTGCTGTATAGATTTTGATGCTAGAGTGGGGACATGGAAGTATTTCTAAGTGGTACAAACTGCGAGAAATCTTTAATTGGGGAGAGGGGTTGGCCTAACGGCTAAGGCGCTCGACCTCGGACCTGGGGATCTGGGTTCGAGTCTCGGTAACGACGCCACAAATCCCCTGTGATTCTGGGCAAATCACTTAATCTCCCGTGCCTAAAATGAAAGTGTGTCCTCATGTAACGTAACTGGTGCTATGTAAAGTGCTCTGATAACTGATTCGGTTCGGTTCTAGTTCGCGCTAAAAAAAAAAATTGGATCTCTCATCTGCAAAGATATCATTCTTCACGGGGGCCTGTAATGGTTCAGTTGCAAACGTATCCTGTCATTTGAAAGGGTCCCTAGCTGCTTTATTTATTTATTTATGGTCTTTTATCGCGCTTGAATCAGCCCCGAAGGGGTATCTCCGCGCGTGGCTGCAGAATGAGTAGTGCAAAAATACTGTGGATCGGAAAGGGCAGAAGGGAAGCTAAGTTAGTCCTGTGTAAATAAGTGAGTTTTCAATTTCTTCCTAAAGTTGAGAAGGTGGGGAGTTTGTCTTAGCTGGAGGGGAAGGGAGTTCCACAGCATTGGACCTTTAAGGGAGGGGGCACGGCCACCCTGTCTTGCTCTGTTAACTTTAGGAACGTATAGCAACATGGTGTTGCTAGAACGTAGGGTACGTCCAGGAGAGTAAGGAAGAAAGATATCTTTCAGATATTTGGGACCAGAGCCATAGATGCATTTATGCATGATGCAACACAGCTTAAAATGAATCCGCTGTTGCACCGGGAGCCAATGAAGATGGAAGAGGAGAGGGCGGGAAGGGGTGCGGGGGGGGGCATTCATGATAAGTCTTGCCGCGGTGTTCTGTACTACCTGCAGTCTGCGAAGTTGTTCCTGGTTGGCAGATATGAGTAGACTATTGCAGTAGTCCACTCGTCCAAGGACTAGTGCCTGAACCAGCGTCTTCCTATGGATGTTTGGTAGGAAGGGGAAGATACGCCGTAAAAGTCCAATTGTCCGGAAACACATTCCCGCAACCTGACTGACGTGATCTTTCATAATCAGGGATTGGTCCAGGCGTACCCCCAAGTTCTTGATGGTTTGCTTGGGCGCTGGGACAGGACCGAGCTCCATTGGCCACCATTCCGGGGACCAAAGCAGGGAGGCCCCTCCAAACAACATGACCTCAGTTTTGGTCACGTTGCATTGGAGGAAGTTCTGGGCCATCCAACCTGCCACCGCTCTCATACCGTCTTGGAAAGATTGCATGACTGCAGGTGTAATGGTTTGAAAGGGGAAAAGCAGCTGAGTATCGTCAGCATAGGAGATTGGTGAAAACCCGTGAGATCTGATGATCTCTGCCAGGGGGGCCACATATACGTTGAATAACGTGGGGCTTAGACATGAGCCCTGTGGCACCCCCTTGGTAAGCTTCCTGCAGACAGATTTATAGGAGCCTAATTTGACACCTTGTTGTCTGTCTCCGAGGAAGCTCTCCAGCCACGCAAGGGCGGTCCCTTCTACTCCAGCTCCCTTCAGACGGCCGAGAAGAACTTCATGCGACACCGTGTCGAAGGCAGCGGACAAATCCAATAGCACCAGAATCACTGAGCTCCCTCTGTCAAGTAACATTCTGATGTTGTCTGTCACTGACAGAAGGGCTGATTCGGTGCTATGGTTGGGCCTAAAACCAGATTGCGAGTGGTCTAGGCCGCCCGCTGCCTCGATGTAATTGGACAGGTGTGCATTAACATGTTTCTCGGCCATCTTGCTGTAATAGGGTAGGAGCGAGATAGGACGGAGGTTGGAAAGCTCCGTCCAAGGAAGGGCCGCATTCTTGCGGATTGGGTTCACCACTGCTCTCTTCCATTCAGTTGGTACTTTTCCCTCTTTAAGAGACTGGTTGATGATATCCTGAATATAGGGGACTAACAGGGTACGAAGTGGGGTAAAGATTTTAGCGGGAATAAGATCATCCGGAGATCCAGATTTGACTTGAGTCATTATTGTGTCAAGCTCTTCGATATTTATAGGAGGGAATGTAGTTAAGGTAAAGTTTGAATTCACATTAAGAGAGGGGGCCTTATGGGAATCACTATTGGGTTGGGATCCTAGGATTTTGCCATAGATGGATTCTATTTTATTTTCAAAGTAAGATGACACTTCTTCACATAGACTTAGTGAGAAGTCGTCTGGGCATGTACATGCCACGGGTTTTACAAAAGTGTCAAGAATCCTATACAATTCTCTTGGAGAATTATCGGCTTCCATAAGCTGTTGAGCGATGTTGTTTCTACGGGCAGCCTTGATGTGTTTGTAATAATTAGCTTGGGCTGCACGATGTGCTTTTTTATTATCCTCAGAATGTAATTTCCTCCATCTTTTCTCTATCCTTCTACATTCTTGCTTCTCTTTTCTTAGGGCCTCGGTGTACCATTTTTCCTGTTTGGCCACCGGGAACTGTCTGATTGTTTTCAAGGGGGCAATTTTATCGATGGCTACCGTCAAAGTTTGCAGAAGCACGGTTAGCTTTTGCTCTACTTCGTCAGTATCTCTGATCTCGGGTTTTTCCCACGCCTTTTCTAGCGCATCCAGTGTGAGTTTGTGCCACTGTCTGCGTGTGGTGGAAGGGAGGGGTTTCTGTGGGGGACCCTTATTAACTTTAAAAATGCTAAACTGCATTAAAAAATGATCTGACCAGTGGACTTGAATAGGTTTGTGACATCGAATGTTATCGAAGTTGGTATATATCAAATCGATACAATGACCGCCTTCGTGGGTGGGATCCTGATTCTTTTGTGTTAGACCGATAGTTGTCATGTCAGTCGACAGAGTTTTTGTCCCTATAGAATCACATTGGTCAGTATGGATATTAAAATCTCCAAGGAGAAGAAAATCCTCATTGGCCCGCATATAGGGGCCAAGTACCTCTAAAAGAGATGTGGAGAAGCTGGGGCATGGAAGAGGAGGACGGTAAACAAGTGCACCTTTGATGGTCTTTCTATTGGGAAGAGTAATTCTAAAGACCATTGTTTCCATGTCTCTGCAACATTGTCTTTCTAAAACGTCCAATTTCATTGACTCTCTATACACTATAGCAATGCCACCCCCAATTTTGTCGGGGCGGTCAGAATGATGAAGTTTGTAACCCATAGGTACTCCTAAAGTAATGGCCGCCACCGTGTGGGGTTTTAGCCAAGTCTCGGTGATAAAACATAGATCTGGGGATAGGGAATGTAATAAGTCCCAGATCTCAGTCTGGTGTTTAGGCATTGAACGAACATTCATGAGAATGCATTGTAGGTCATTATGAGGTTTACAAGGGTCATAGGAGTTGTTTAAAGACAAAGAAGTGTAATGGCATTTGTAGCACGAGAACGGGCCATTAAAACAAGGTCTGTTATCCTCAGCGTAACATAGGGCAGAAAGATACCTCAGTGAAGTCAGGAATGTGGAGTCATACCTGATATGTTTGTGAGCACGAAGAGGCGGCATGATATAGGATTCCCGCCCCGTCGCCACGTCCTGTCGCGGACGGGCGCAGACGGGCAGCTCTTTGGCTGGTCTTCGGCTGCAATGAGGCTGCGCGCAATCGCTGCGCGCTTACTGTGAGGCGATGGCTAAATAGTCCTCAGTAGAGCACTAGAGCGCTGACCGCTCGCCGGAAGTGTGGCCCTCACCTGTCCGCCCTCCGCACAACGGTAATAAATTACCGAGTCGGACCGAGGCGGGCAGGCACAGAAATCGAGACCAACACTCCGAGTAAATTTTTAAAAATATTATTAAACAATTTGGGTGTAGTACAGACGCCAAAATCGTGCACAAGATATTTTAAAAGATAAAGTTTAAAAAGCGCAATTTTTTCAGCAACGCTCTATCGTTTCCAAAGTAAATGCACCAGCTCATCCAGTGGCCAGCAAGCGGAGTTGGACACTGCCACTGTCTTCCCCCGCAGCTGCGCTGACCGAGGGCTCCGCCTAAATAGTCCTCAGTAGAGCACTAGAGCGCTGACCGCTCGCCGGAAGTGTGGCCCTCACCTGTCCGCCCTCCGCACAACGGTAATAAATTACCGAGTCGGACCGAGGCGGGCAGGCACAGAAATCGAGACCAACACTCCGAGTAAATTTTTAAAAATATTATTAAACAATTTGGGTGTAGTACAGACGCTAAAATCGTGCACAAGATATTTTAAAAGATAAAGTTTAAAAAGCGCAATTTTTTCAGCAACGCTCTATCGTTTCCAAAGTAAATGCACCAGCTCATCCAGTGGCCAGCAAGCGGAGTTGGACACTGCCACTGTCTTCCCCGGTGGTCAAGTTGCTCTCACATGCGAGTTACTTGATGCTGAATGATCAAGGCATCGCATATCTTATCTCTGTAGGCTCCAGGGTTATTTGTTGTATGCAAGTATTTTTTCCACGAACCCAACAGTCTGGGTGGCATTCTTATGGCCTTTATTGAATGTTCCCATTATACAGTTTGATACTCTGAGCCGAATGAAAGCCATGCTTTTACAGAAAACCATGCCCTTAACCTCCGCCTCAGGGACTTTTGATCTTGATGTCATAAGGTCCTCAGGTGAGATACAGGCAATAGTATGAACGTACTGCCCTTGACATTTCACAGAAATGGTACAACATATCTTTAACATGTCTGATACGAAGGGTCAAGCATGTCTATTTAAGACCATAGGTTCGGTACTTGTGACCTTTCAGACAGATTCTGAGTGATCTCAGCATTCATACACTCCATATTCTGAAGCATTTTTGGTGGACTTCCGCTTATCTTGTTACTAATAGCAGGAATCCTGATTGTAATTTTTCTGCTACGCAATGGACGTCCCAGTTACCAAGGAGATGGAAAAATCATTCTTGCAGCACCAATATGATGTTTGCCTGGTACTCCATCTAGGCACACATTGCCTTCTAGAAGTAAGCGAGTCTTGGTTCCTATCATTTTGACCAGTCTGGATTGACTGTGTTCTGCCTGTCGCCTGATGCCTCGTCTGTGGAGAAGAATATGTGTTGGATCTCTGTCTAACACTTCCATTTGTTATGCCACCGGACGTGGATGCATTACGGGACACAATACCAGCCCATGTACTGCTGTGGCCTCAGCGCATTCCAATGTTGTTGTCTGCATTTTTAGAGCCACCACAGGATGCTTTAGCTCCTGTTGGAATGGAGACCAGCTTCTCTACAAATGATCAGGCCGTGGATGTCACACAGTCTTCCCTAGCATCGGTTGTGGGCAATACAGAAGATCTTCTGTGCTCGATTGACCTGGTCTGTAAGGTCTTGCAGGGACCATCGTCTGCGATGCCAGCCAGGACACATAAGCATTTGGCTCATTGTGTGCTGGGAAATAATTTGGCCTTTTTCAAAACAACCAACTTTGGAATTTTAAAATCATATATATACTTTTCTTTTCTCGCTGAAGAGCATGGCTTTCAGGTACTCGTGATTGTTGAGACCGTATATACGAACATATTTTAATAGATTTTTAGTGCTTATGCTAGTATTTTTGCATTTTTTATGCAATATTTTTTGGGGGACTCATTACTTGTTTTCCTATTCTAGAAGTACATTTAGACTTTTAGTATGTCATCCAGTCAGAGGAGGAGTGGGTATTATGTTTCATACAGGTGCCCTGATATAGACTTAGTTAGTACCCAAACCTTTCACCTATATTTACCCTGCCATTACACTACATAACGATTCTTGGTGCTGACCTTTTACCTAATTACAGTACTGCTTAAAGGATAGGGGTTTTCTTTAAAAACTAGCCTCATTCGTTATGCATGAGGTCTCTTGGAATCTTAGCAGGACTACCATCTCCTGCATAATAACTATGTATAAGGGGCTTTCCTTCCGTCATCCTAGACCCACGTGACACTGCAAGGTAGATCCCCTGAGAGTACCACTTTGGGTATACAAACACCATATTTTTGCTGAGGCAGGTAGAGGAGAAAAAGGGATTTCATGCTGACACACTGACGCAAGGCGCTGAGGTTCCTGCATGCAGACACTCCAGCACATAGTGGTCTGACATCCCTCACAGGGTGTCTATCTCGAGACTATGATGGTGTCCCAGAGTCTCTCACTTCAGGTAATGGGGTTGACTTCATCCTAGAGAGATTCTTGACTCTACACCTACAAACATGATAGGTACACTTGGGTACATCTAGTTAGGGTTGCATCATAGGAGGACACATTATTAATGTCATGTATTTTATACACCCTCCTGTATTCATCCTTTTACTTTGTTGGTGCTTATAATCATTTATTTCTGTTTCTGTCTTATGGTTGATTTAACACACCTATTTTACACTAGAATGACACTGGTTCAATAAATGCTAATTGAAAACGTCCCCACTGTTTATTTTGTGTATCT
Source organism: Lissotriton helveticus (assembly GCF_964261635.1). NCBI lineage: Eukaryota > Metazoa > Chordata > Amphibia > Caudata > Salamandridae > Lissotriton > Lissotriton helveticus. The sequence continues at coordinate 214,509,595 of NC_136060.1, read as the reverse complement.
CTCTGAGTCAAAGTGAGCACGAGTGACTGGGCGAAAAGTACTGTACTGTTTCCACGATCCCTGATGGGACAGAGTTGTCATGTTCAATAGTAGCCAAGAACTATTCTCTCCTTGGGAAGAGGAGTTTACAGTGGCACTGTGAGCTAGCTGGTATACAGGCGAACATACCAGATGAGGGTGTCTGGAATCAGTCTGGACACCAATCCCACAGTCTATATTTTCTAAATGTGCAGATCCTATATAGGTTTATAGGAACTACATGACAATATCTCATCTTAATGTGTTGTTCATCCACCAGAGCCTATTCAATCAGAACCTTTTCCAGGGGGTTATTCCGGGTGGCTGGGTGAAACCCAGTAGATAGCAACTAGAATTTTGCAGGACTAGTCCCAGAGCCATATTACCGTGTTTTTGCCTTACAAATATTCTAAGCAGGCACACTTTAATAGTTGCATTCAACACCTCACCTGTAACAGCGCTAAAAGTGTGCATTACTCCCCCCCAAAAAACATTCAATTTTGGGTAGGTCCAAGATATGTGCAAACATTCAGCTACAGTATTCCCACACTTCCCACACTAAGCTGTTGTTATAGGGTAAATAAATGCTAAGTTCTTGGTAGTTTGATACCTTCTAAGCAAAAAATAGAATTAAATAAGTTTGAATATGGCATTTGAGGATATGTGTCTAATCTGTTCACAAACCATTTCTAATCAGGCACAGGCTACATGACAGGACAATCCACAGACATCTGACAGTTCGCAATCCACATTTGAGAGGTGGGAGTACATTTTGATGTGTTATAAGCTGTGTGGCCTGAATGAACCTTTGTGCTACTCTAATCATCATAATGTGTTCAATGGGGAGTTCATAAAACAATAAAGTATGTTTATATAACAATTCATAAATATCTGATATTTCTGAAGCCACTTACATTTTCCAGTCTACCTCCCTGGGACTTATGGAGATGAAATCGGGAGGCCTCACAGACACCCTGTGCCCTGGGGACCACCACCTCCCTTTGGCTACTTTTTTTTATAATGGGGGCCTCACGGATGCACTTGGGGACCACTATCTGCCTGCATGCCCCCCCCTCCTGGGCTGTTCATGGTCCTTGAGACCTTCAGCTCCCTGGGGTAGGCCCTGCCAAATGACAGTATCAGGGAAACAGATGAACTGATTTCAGACACAGGGAGCTGCATGTGTCCCTTTGTCTGAAAGCAATGCCAGCTCCAGCAGGAGGCAGGGAGCCGGCAGGGACCATGGGGGCTTTCAGGCTCAACCTGTGGTCCCAGTGGAGACTGGGTGCCAGGGGAATACCCCGGAGATATGACTGGGCCCCATGGGATGGGGTCTCCAGGGCCAAAATCAGCTTGTGAACGGCGGCCAAAATTTGCATGGGGAAGGGAGCTGCATTGCCCCCTCCTATTATAATTTTTTTTTTCATGAATGGCCCGGCCCCTGGAGATGAGGTTTGTGGGGCCAAAATTGCCTCGGGGAGGGGGACCGCATGTTCCCTCTCCTTAATTAAAAAAATTAAAAACAAATGGCGACCCCCGGGAGATGCCACTGGAGGCACATACTTCTTTCTCAAATTCTCTGAAAAGGGGCCTCCTGGCACAGAACTTATCGGGGGATAAAATCTCCTTGTGTGGCGAGGGCCTTTGGGGGCCAACAACCTCTCCTTTTGCCTCCATTGCTGAGCGATCATAGGAGTCCCCGCCCCCTTTCACCACCACTCTGCAAACGCACTTTCTGACACATTACTAGTTGAGGAATTAAGTTCTCTTGGCTCCTGAGGCTGAGGCTACCACCAGTAAGCCGCACACATTGAGATTAGTAAGAGGTTAGCTGCAGCCCTCCTTATTTTACCATCACTCTGCAAATTCACCTACTGGTGCATTACTGTTTGGGGGGTGAAGTTCCCTTGGCTAGTGAGGATCCTTGGGGATCAAAAACCGCTTATGTTACCTCCAGGAAGTCCCACACAGCAGAGTTACTGAGAGCTGGTCAGAGGCCCATCTTCTTTCTCTATCACTCTTCTCAAATGTGTCTACATGTTGAAAAAAAATAGAAATTCACCTAAAAAAACAAAATTTACAGGGACATTATAGTTAGGGAATAGAATTTAAAAAAAAAGAAATGTGCTTAAAAAAAGTAAGGTTACAGAGAAATTGTAGTTAAGAAATAGACTTAAAAAATCAGAGAACTGCAATAAAAACAACAAAGGTTACAGGGATATTATAGTTAGGAAATAGAATTTTTGGAAATTATAAGAAGTTGCTGAAAAAAACTAAGTTTACAGGTATGTTATAGATAGACTCACATTTCACTTGTAAAAAAATATAGCAACTCAGCAGTTATAGTTACCTGAGCGAACTATAACTTTTGCACCCAAAATGCACTGCTTATGATCTCACATATCACTCAGGACATGGTCAGTGACATCACTGATGAAATCAATGATGATATCTTATGTCTATTGCCAGTAGGTAGTCATAGTTATGCTATATTTCCATATGAAATACATTTTTGACTTGCTTGATATCTTTAGAACCGTATGACAAATCTTTATGAGATTGTCCCAAATATTTTCCCCTGTAAATCTTGTTCTGCATGGAAAGGTTTGGGGTGATCTGTGAAGTGGGGGCTGAGAAAAAGGGGTTACAAAAGTGTGTTTCTCATGTAATTCCATTGGGCCTTTAGTCAACCTTGCAGCCCAAAGCACTGGGCTGAATTACAGATTCAGAAATTTGACAGAATTAGATTTAGTTACATAGATCACGCTTTCAGGTATTTGGTGTAAATCCATTCAGAAGTAGTTGAGAAATTAAAGAAAATCAAAAGAGTGATATCTGTGAAGGGTGCAGGGCAGGAATATCCTGACCCCCAAGCCTTGGTCTTGAGATGCCTTTGGAGCCTCTGGAACACTGCCATGGCATAAAAGCATTTGTAAAAAGAAAATTGCTGTGAATTTGCAAACTCTGTGATTTTGAGGCACACAAGAAAAAACAAGAGCTGGCTCTGCACTTGGTTACTTTATAGCCCCCAGTGGGCAAGGTCCCGGGGGCATGGCTACTTTACTAAATAAAATGGGTGTGCATGTGGCCCCCCTCCATGGGCATTTTTATGGCCAGGGGACCACGCCCGGGGGCTATGCAGATGTAGATGCAGGGGCTGCACGGACCCCTCAGGCCTTGGGGACAACCAGCTCCCAGGGGATAATAAGAAATAAATAGCTGGGGGCCCACACTGACTTCCCAGGACTACAATTTAAAACTAGGTGTGAAGTGATCTACTGTGAGATGTGCAGGCCTTTTGGGAAGAGAAATGAGACCTGTAAAAGCCAGCCAACATGCAGCCGGCAGTGGTGGTGATGGGTGGGGGTGGAGGGGTGGAATGGAGAGGAGCAGGGAACAGCTTCACCCAGTGCAGTTAACAAGAGAAGGGGCGCAGACCTGAGAGCTTGGATGGTGTTTGGGGGTGCTGTTGTTCAGGGGACATTGAGGGGTGGGGTGTGTTGTCCTGGGAAACCAGGGAAGCTGTGGGGAAAAGTGGAGTTGCTGTTCTGGGGGCTTGGAGGGGTGTGGGTTGTGTTTCTATCTAGGGGTGCGGAATGGTAGGGGAGCTTCTGAGACACTGGGCACTCTGTTTTAGGGATGTCCAAAAAAGGAACAAACACATAAAGTTTTTCTGTAATGTCCCTATGAACATGTGCAGTCCAGATAGCCTGCAATCAATTAAAGGTGTTAACCCAGGGTTGGGGTTAACCCAATTATTTATAAAAAAGTATTATTTTAAAGTGCCAGGTTGGTTTTAATTGCCCATCTGCCCCTTGTTTAATTAGCAGCACTTGGTTTGCTGTACTCAGGCCTCACACGCTGTTTCTTAGAACAACACTGTTCACATGCCCATGTTTTGGTGATGATTTCTGATGTGTTTTTGCCCACCTTTTCAACACAGAGTATTCAAGATTGTCTCTATTGCCTCCAACATTCTAATCAAAGTGAAGGCGCAGATCCTCTCACCAGGGAAAGGGGCAATGCCCGCCGGAGGCTGGCATGCTGGCAGATTTATGAAGATTCCTCAGCAGCTAGCCTGATGCTTCTTTAAAGGGGACAGATCATGTTAGTCAAAAGACTATGCCCCAGTCCTTCCACCTATTCCGAGGTCCAGGGACCCTGAAAGAATCAGAAACTCTATATTGGGTTTCAAGGTTACCCACCTCCAGTCACACACACATAAATTACCATAAGTGTCTGATAATGGCCCCAGAAGGGCTTAATGGAACTATGAGCGAGGACACAGGACAGGGGGAGTAGCAGATGGTTTCAGATCAACTGAAAGCTGCCTACAGGACCATTCTTTCTAGATTTAAAATATGTCAGTGAAAGAGAACCCATGAGTTCACCCTACCCCAAATAAGCAATGTCACAGCCCCAACACCCCCGACCAGTCCCTTCTCATGCGGCTCAGAAAAGAAGTTAAATTAAAGTGCTCAGTCACCTCGAGGGAGATATCATTCTCTCGCATTTAAGCGACTACCCCTGCAATATGATAAAGCTTTTTCTTGTAGCCCTGCAGCTCACATGCCTCTCTGACTTGTGAAAGCCAGTGACATGGCTCAGGGGGTTAATGCACCCTCTGCACAGATCTGGGGGAAGTCGATATGTTGGATTCCATCCCGTTCTGCTGTTCATCTTTCTGACATTGATGAAAGTTAAATTATTGACTAGATGCCTGTTATTTACAGTGCCGTCACAAAGGTAGAAATATGCACTATACAAGTATGCATCATCACAGTCTCCATTCCAGTGCCAAGATACACTGACTTAATGGTATATAAAAAAGACATGCATCTTTGCTCTGCCCTAACTCCTTCAGCTCTATATCTGTTTCACCCCTAGACATTTCTTTGAAGCTTGCAAATGTTTCAGGCCTGCAAGTTGCTGACTAGTACACAAGCCCACAGTGTTATGCACAGATATGCATTCTAAAAAAATACTGCTCTATGGTGCTACACTAGTGCTGCACGTGCAATACAAATACTGGTCACATATCAAGCTTTGTATCCAATAACAACACTAACACTCCAGGCTTCAACACTGAAACAAACGGCAAAGGCAGTGCACCTACCTGCAAAAAAAAAAAAGAAATCAGTGTACATGCCATCTCTTGTCACAAATGCCTCCTAGGAAGTCAGTCGCATCAAATGGCAAACAATTCATGAGAATCTGAAGCAATTTTGAACAACAGATTAGAGAATTAAATGTAAAAAAAAAGTGCCTGCATACAAAGTTCCCATCTAGCCGTGTATGTCCTTCATTTAAGGTACATTGTAATCAAGCACTACAACAATTCACAAAAAATCTCAATTATTACAGTGACATCATAGTAAGAAAAACAGAGTTTTAAAAAACTTTGAAATTCACTGAAAAAAGCAAATGTTACATGGGCGCTATAGTTAGGCTCAGATTTCACTCGTACAAAATCATTTAAATTCAACAGTTATAGTTATCTGAACAACATATAACATACGCCCCCACAATGCACTGCTTATGACCTCAGATATTACAACACTTGTGACATCACTATCATTTTTCAAATGACATCACTCATTACATCATCCATAGACCCACTCACACACCCACACCCTTTAACAAACCTATTCATAGACCCCTACAACTACTGACAAAAACACACTCACTTATACTGACACTCACACAGCCCCTCATTCAACCATACAGCTACTCACAGACCCATACAGCCACTCAGTCACCCACAAAATGACTCACACCCCCTCATAGACCCATACAGCCACTCACACACCCATACAACCACTTACATATACAATCTTGCACCTACACAGTACTCACTCAACCATTCACTCCCCTGTAGAGCCACTCACACAGCCCCTAACTCACTCATGCAGCTACTAACAGAGCTACTCACTTACTTGTACACCCACTTATGCATTCATTCACTTATCCACAAAACCACTAACATACCCATGCAAAATGTGATATAAGTACTCACATACCCACTCACTCACCTATACAGCCACTCACACAAATTCCTACTATGCAAAAAAGCTGTTAACACACCGACTCACATACCCACACACCCAGTGAAACAGCCACTAACTTACCCATATATCCACATACACATCCAGTCACTTACCCATAGAACCATTCACACAGCCACTCAGTCACCCATACAGCCATTCACTCACACACTCGCCCACCCATAGAGCCACTCACACAGCCACTCAGTTACCCATATAGCCACATACACTTATACACACACTCACCCACCCATGCAGCCACTCACATACCCACTCACTTACCAATATAGCCACTCACACAGCTACTGACTCAGCTCCGCACACACCCAATTAAACACCCATACAGGCACTCAAACACCCGCTCACACACAGTTACACAGCCACTCACACAATACATATTTGAAATAGTATCACTTATTAGTGGTACACAAAGTATACTGATGTAACTTTCATTTTATATATGTTTAAGACTCATAGGGCCAGATGTAGGAAGCATAATACCGGTCGATAATGGCTGGAATTACCGAATTTCATCCGTTACCGACTGGTATTAGGCATTTGAGATGTAGGGTCCTAATTTAACCCCTTCGACGCTCATGACGAGCTGGGCTCGTCATGCAGTAGCCTCCCAGCACGCTCATGACGAGCCCAGCTCGTCATGAATAATGGGTTTTTAAAAAACTCAGCGCAGGAGCGGACCTCATCGAGCACCGATGTGGTTAAGGATTTGGTAATTTACAGAATCAGTAAATTACCGAATCCTTAATGTGGGAAGCACTCGTGCTTTTCACTTGTAAGGATTCGTTATTTACCACCAACTACAAGTTGGTGGTAAGTAACGAAAACCGTTAAAAAAGCAATGTTGTGCTTTTTTAACAGTGCCATGTGGCAGACATACATGTCCTTAGGGTATGTATGTGTGCCACATATGCACCCATGCACTATTCGGGGGTGGAACAGGGTGTCAACGTGACACCCTGCCACCCTTGTAGGTCTTCCCCCTCTTACCAATTCGGTATTTACCGATTCGGTATTCCCCATTCATTCCTATGGGCCCCCAGGCCCATAGGAATGAATGGGGAATACCGAATCGGTAAATACCGAATCGGTATTTAACGAATTGTATCGATTCGGTAAGGGTTACCGAATGAATACCTACATACCATTTACCCATTCTAAAATACCGAATTGTTAAAATTCGGTATTTTAGAATCGGTAAATGGTATTTACCTACATCTGGCCCTTAATCATTTAGAAAACACACACAATCACTGGATAATGTCATCAGTGCTGTCATTTGAGCTGTTATGAGGGATGTCATCAGTGATGTCTCTGACCATGTCATGAATGATGTAATATGTGAGGTCATAAGCAATATATTGCTGGGGCATTAATTATAGTTAGCTCAGGTACCTACAATAACTGCTGAATTTCAATGGTTTTGTACTAGTGAATCTTGCGCCTAACTATAACATCCCTGTAACCTTTGTTATTTGTTATTTTCAATGAATTGTATTTATATATATATATATATATATATATATATACATGCATATGAACACAGACGCACATATATGTGTATATATATATATATATATATGCATATATATATGTCTATCTATATATATATATATATATTACCTACTGGCGGTCGCCAGTAGGTATATATAGTTAGTATTTTTTCTTTATGGGATTTTTGAAAATTCTATGTCTAATAACTTTGGCGTTTGTGGACGGAATTGGCTGAAATTTTCAGGAAAATGGAACATTTTGTTTCTGAGCAGCCCCTGAAAATTTGGGGGGGGTTCGTCAAGGGGGGGCCGAGAAAAAAGGGGGGTCCCAAAACGTGTTTTTAACATTGAGTTTTCCATAGGGCGGTTGGCCTCACTTTTAGCCCGAACGGCTGAATGGATTTGCACGAAACTTGGCAAAATTGTAGGGACTGGTAGCCCAATGTGCCTTTGCTAGGTCTCAATATATGTGCTCCAGTGGATTTTGAGAAATTAACGTTCAAAAAAAGATATATATCTGTAACAGCGGACCAGGCAGCGCTCCGGTTCGCGGACTTTACGCGTTACGGAGCTTTGTGAAGCGAAGCTGATTGGTTCTCCGGCGTCTGTAAACATTCCAAACAGTCCGTAGCGGCCGCCATCTTGTCTCTCGGTAGGATCGAGAGACAAGAGGAGGCCAAAGCGAAGGGGCAAATGACCATAAGGGGGCATAGTAGATCCTCCCTGACCCTCTAGGTTTGATGTGGAGGTTTTAAAAGGGCCCCGCGGGGCAAAAAAAAAAAAAATAATAATAATCAAACGGCTGAATGGATTTGCACGAAACTTGGCAAAATTGTAGGGACTGGTAGCCCAATGTGCCTTTGCTAGGTCTCAATATATGTGCTCCAGTGGATTTTGAGAAATTAACGTTCAAAAAAAGATATATATCTGTAACAGCGCTCCGCTTCGCGTACTTTTCGCGTAACGGAGCTTTGCGAAGCTGATTGGTTCTCCGGCGTCTGTAAACATTCCAAACAGTCCGTAGCGGCCGCCATCTTGTCTCTCGGTAGGATCGAGAGACAAGAGGAGGCCAAAGCGAAGGGGCAAATGACCATAAGGGGGCATAGTAGATCCTCCCTGACCCCCTAGGTTTGATGTGGAGGTTTTAAAAGGGCCCCGCGGGGCAAAAAAATAAATAATAATAATAATCGAACGGCTGAATGGATTTGCACGAAACTTGGCAAAATTGTAGGGACTGGTAGCTCGATGTGCCTTTGCTAGGTCTCAATATATGTGCTTCAGTGGATTTTGAGAAATTAACGTTCAAAAAAAGATATATATCTGTAACAGCGCTCCGCTTCGCGGAGATAAAATTATCTCTGTATTACCTAGCTGTTGCTAACACCAGTTAGCGACCACTAGTAGGAGATAGCGACCATCTTGGGCCCCACTTTGCATGTCAGTGATATTTATCACTAATGACATGCAAAGTGGGCATGCCAAGATGTTAGCGACTTGAAACAGTCGCTAACATCGCTATCTCCTATTACCAACTTTTGGAGATATTCGCGCTAAGCGCGAATATCTCCAAAAGCTACCACCTGCCCTGAGCAGTTCTTAGCCATGTTATCCAATGGGAGGTGGATAACATGGCTAAGAGCATTAGCTCGGTAATGCATGAATATCGCTGAGTTTTCAGCGATATTAATGCATTGCGGTCGTTTTTTATGGCATTTGCGATAAACCTTGATAATAGCAAGGTTTATCTGCGATAATTTCTGACGATGCTTAGCGGTAAAAAATGTGTTGCTAAGCATCGTTAGGGATAAATATCGCTTAACTTTGGTAATATGCCCCAACGTCTGTTAACGTTCGATTCGAAGGAAATCAGGAAGTGTTGAAAAACATTGTCTGCGCCATCTTGCCTTTTTTCAAATGCCACACTTTTGTCGTGCACGGCAGTCATTTTAGATGCCTTGACCAGACCCACTCTCTGCACGCTGTCGATCCTTAGCATGGCTCCCCACCCTCGCAAGCATCTACCCCAGGCACTGGTCACCCCCGCTCTCTGTCTTAGGCATGGGTAATAAACCTCCCCCCATCTGCGCTGCTCTTCCCTGAGAATCACACCCTGTGCCCGCCCGACACCTCCCTTTCGCCCTATTCACTACCGCACCCTCTGACACTCCTTTTCCTCTGTGTCCGATTGTCCAGGCCGGTCCTAGGCTATCAGCTAGCCCTGCAGATGTAGTTTATGGCCCCAGCTGTAAAGAATCACCCCTCTTCAAAGGATTATAGTAGATCAAGGCCCACACTCAATGAGATCCGTCACAGCACACGCGTTCCTACTATCTGAAAACCATCCTGTATTGTGATTGGGGAGGGGACCGAGCCTGAAGCGGAAGATTCCAGGGATGATTTTTTGTACATCAAAGTTTTTACAATTATGTGTCACATTAAAAATATATAGCACTCCAACAAAGTAGTAAGATTATAAAACTTTAATAACTTATAAATATATACAACAAAACAAAAACAGTAAAAACATATAAACATTTTTAGGGAAAAACAACGAAGTAGCGGTCGGCTGTGCGAATAGTCCCAACGCAGCACAACGTCCAGATTTCTGGACGGCACCCAGGTGATGTTGCCTGGGTGCCGCACTGATTTCGGCATCCGGCGTGGGGCGTCGCGGGGGGTGGGTCATCAGTAGCAAACTGTTGTGCGAATAGTTCCAAGGCAGCAGAACGATGGCACCAAGGTGATGTCCAGTAAGTTGCCGCACTGGTTTTGGTATCCTACAATGCTGCTCCGAATAACGGCGTGGGGCGCCCCGGGGGGGGGGGAGGCGGCGTGAACGGGCCTCTCCAGGTGGAGTCTCGTCTGTTGTAGTGGGGCGCCCCTTTACCGTTTCAGTTGCCATTCCGTCCGCTTTTGGTCCACTGTGTCAAAAGCCGCAATTCAGATGAGTTGCGCCCACTCTTGCGGTGCAGCGATAGGCGGCTGCCACAGGACTCTCAAAATGGCGGCAGGCTCTTTTCTTTTTGGGCCTGGTCCACTGAAATGGCCCTGGGACACCTTGAAAATCGGACGCTTGTCTGCTAGGTCTTGGACCCCATTCTCGAAAGCGTCCCCTCCGCCTTGAGGATTCAACAAAAGTTTTGGGGGCCCCCGACTCCTGCAGGCTTCTGGTGGGGAGCGGCTGCCATGATTGCTCGCGGAATGACCACGACGGAGCCACGAGATGGTGGTGCTTTCATGGTGACGCCAGCTTCAGTGTGAAACATCCAGAAACAAGGTGGGGCTTTCATCGTTTGTGGAAAAAAAAAGTTTTCATCCAATGAAAAGTGTTATTTTTAGGTCATATAATCAAGCCTTCCATCATTAGGAAACCAAAAGTAAAATGAACCAATGAAAAGTTTTATAAACAAGTCACATGACCTGTTATGCGGCATAGGGTATAAAAAGCGTAGAAAATCCGTTGGCACGTGAGGCGGCGTCAGTAGCGGACCGATGTGCGAATAGGCCGAAGGCAACACAACGCGCCAAGATCCGGATGGCACCGAGGTGGTGTCCAGCAAGTTGCAGCACTAGTGTGGCCATCCTACAATGCTGAAAGTCGGCGTGGGGCGCCCCGTTGGCCTGTGAGTTCGCGTTAGTAGCGGACCGATGTGCGAATAGGCCGAAGGCAGCACAACGCGCCAAGATCCGGATGGCACCGAGGTGGTGTCTAGTAAGTTGCCGCACTGGTGTGGCCATCCTACAATGTTGAAAGTCGGCGTGGGGCGCCCCGTTGGCCTGTGAGATGGCGTCAGTAGCGGACCGATGTGCGAATGGGGCCAAAGGCAGCGCAACAATATTTTTGGAATAGAAGACACCACAAGGCGCTGAGATGCCAAGATCCGGATGGCACCGAGGTGGTGTCTAGCAAGTTGTGGCACTGGTGTGGCCATCCTACAATGGTAAAAGTCAGCGTGGGGCGCCCTGTTGGCCTTTGAGATGGTGTCAGTAGCGGACCGATGTGCGAATGGGGCCAAAGGCAGCGCAACAATATTTTCTGACTAGAAGACACCACAAGGCGCTGAGATGCCAAGATCCGGATGGCACCGAGGTGATGTCTAGCAAGTTGCTGTACTGGTGTGGCCATCCTACAATGCTGAAACTCGGCGTGGGGCGCCCCATTAGCCTGTGAGATGGCGTCAGTAGCGGACCGATGTGCGAATGGGGCCAAAGGCAGCGCAACAATATTTTCTGAATAGAAGAGACCACAAGGCGCTGAGATGCCAAGATCCGGATGGCACCGAGGTGGTGTCTAGTAAGGTGCACTGGTGTGGCCATCCTACAATGCTGAAAGTCGGCGTGGGGCGCCCCGTTGGCCTGTGAGATGGCGGCAGTAGCGGACCGATGTGCGAATGGGGCCAAAGGCAGCGCAACAATATTTTTGGAATAGAAGACACCACAAGGCGCTGAGATTCGGTTAGCACCGAGGTGGTGTCTAGCAAGCTATGCAGCTGAGTTGCGTGCGCACTTGCGGCGAATAGGTCGAAGGCAGCACAACAATGTTTTCTGAATAGAAGACACCACAAGGCGCTGAGATTCGGTTACCACCGAGGTGGTGTCTAGCAAGTTGCTGCACTGGTGTGGCCATCCTACAATACTGCTCCGAATAACGGCGTGGGGTGCCCGAAGGGGGGGGGGGGAGGCGGCGTGAACGGGCCTTCCTAGGTGGAGGCTCGTCTGCTGTAGTGGGGCGCCCCTTTACCGTTTCAGTTGCCATTCAGCTGAGTTTTGGCCGCTCTTGATGCTACAGCGACAGGCGGCTGCAACAGGACTCTCAAAATGGCGGCCTGTTCTTTGGATTTGGGCCTGGTCCACTAAAATGGCCCTGGGACACCTTAGTACTCGGACGCTCGATTTTTTTTTCCTTTCCTCTACATGCAAAAAAAGGTAAATGCCCGGTACGTTATACGCTTCATCTGCCACGATGTACTCTCCAGAGGAACCGAAAAAAAATATAGTTATGGTAACTATACCATGCATAGTCATATGGAGAGGTGGCACCAATTAATTATAGTGCTGCATAAAAGAGAGATTTGGAGGAGAACCCCCGACCTGCCAGTACATTCATCAAAGAAGTGGCACTGACAGCATCAGAGGCAAGGGAAACGGTCCCAAATATTTAGAAGAACTTTGGAAAGATTAAAATGACATGTTTAGATTGTGGCAAATTAATTTCATGTGGACAGATGAGTGTTACTCTATAAATACAGCATATGAACATCATCATAGTCGATGGTTGGTAGAGACATTTTGACTATATCCTGGACCTGCCCGTCCTCGCCCAAAATGGCGCCGGAATAAATGGGACTCGTAACTCCTTGTTGTGTACTGGTTGCAGAACCTTGAAATCACGAGATACGTATGCAGTTTTGAAGCACATGGCGGGCGGGGACGAGAATTGATTGAGTATTTCGACATCCCTATTGATATTAAGTTCTGATGTGTTATTGATTACTGTACTATTGAAAGTTCGAATTAACGTCACGCATGGTACTTGCCCGCAAATGTATATCTAGATAATTTTATTGTAACTGGCCCTGTCGTATTTTAATTATAAAATGTACGTCCACCGATTCCGCAACTGTTAGACACCTTAGTTCTTGCAACCTAATGGCCCGCCCGTTACGTTCCTCTACAGTGTAAATGTCTACTCATCATATACGATTACAGTTTGCTCCGTGGCCGGCCCACGTGGTTATAGGCTCGTATTTGTATAATGAAATTTTCACAATAAAGGTTTTTAAAAGAAAACATGGTAGTAGTATATACATTGGTAAAGTTTTTAATAATAGTCACTGTTTTAGAATCATTAAAAGGCAAGTGAAATAAAGCAGACCAATAACATGAAGGGTAAAAGGTATAATACGCAGGAACGCAGTAAAGATAAATGGTCAGAGGCTGTTGTGTTTTCTACTCCTGCAACATAAAGTGATCGATAAGAATCTCATATTCAGGCGTATCGGCGACTAAGACAGCAGGTCGACCCTCTTTTGCTCAACGGCTCCGTCATGGGACAAAGAAACACCCTTTTTCTCGAAAAAAGAATATATTTTGCTTGCAGGACAGTTGTAAATTTTCCGGGAAAGTACATTAGCCTGGAACATTATAACATATATTTAAGAAAAAATAATGTTCGGAAGTAATAAAAAGCGTAATTTTTAGGTCATATGACCAAGCCTTTCATCATTAGAATAAGAAAAGTAAAATGAACCAATGAAAAGTTGTATTAACAAGTCACATGACCTGTTATGCTTACGTTACGCGCTGCGCGTCGCGCCCCGGATGACTTCCGGATGCGCTAACGCGGCGCGTCATATGACGCATTACGCGACAACGCAGGTCCAGAATATAGTCAAAATGTCTCCACCAACCAGCGGTCGGAACACAACCCCTTTCAGCAGGCTAAATAGTTCTGTTAAATGACAACAGAAGGGACAGGCAACAAGAACCATCAGTCAAAGAGGGGAGGGCTAGTTCTTCTCTACCGGGTTACATTGGGGCGCTACCGGAACTGATCGAATTGGTAGTCTACAGTGTTTCTGGATGTTTCAGACTGAAGCTGGCGTTAGCATGAGAGCACCACCATTTCGTAGCTCCGTCGTGGCCATTCCGCGAGCAATCATGGCAGCCGCTCTTTATCGTTATTTTGGGCGGGGTGGGTGGCGGAGCCGAGCTGTATTGCAGCCATCATGGTGTGGAGTTCAGTTCATCTCACTAGTTTCGTATTTGTCATGAGGGGTTGTTCTTAATGTTTCTATTTTAGCGAGGTCAAAAAGAGATCCCATTAGTGGCCTACTGATTTTGCTCGATTCCTTTTGTTTTTTTACACGATTTTTCGTTATCTGCAAAGACTAAACAGAGTATTGCGACTCTGTGTTTGTTTGTAAATAGAGAATGAACCAAAGAGAACCAATTCTAAAACAATAAATGCTTGGATAACAATCAATCAAATGGAGAGAGAAGCAGGCACGACGTATTACAACGGGGGCAAAGGCCTGCGTTAACTACCTTTCACTATCTGCAAAGAGAGAGTACTCCTAATAGAAATGAGGGGGGGGGGCAGCATTCAAAGCAGATCAGTGTGCATAAACACAAAAATGTTTTTACTTACCACGTCCTTGACATTCGACAGCTTATGATATTTGCTATTAAAAAACCATTGAAATTCACTGAAAAAACCATAGGTTATAGACCATATATAGTTAGGAATTAGCATTTACAAAACCTTGAAAATTCACTGAAAAAACCATAGGTTATAGACCATATATAGTTAGGAATTAGCATTTACAAAACCTTGAAAATTCACTGAAAAAACCATAGGTTATAGACCATATATAGTTAGGAATTAGCATTTAAAAAACCTTATTTTACCCACACAAAACCATTGAAATTCCATATATAGTTAGTTGCACTAACTATATATCGCGCACCCGCAATCCACTGCTGATGATGTCACATATTACATCATTCATGACATGGTCAGTGACATCACTGATGACATCACTGATGACATCTCAAATGACATCACTGATGACATCACTGATGACATCTCATTTGACATCAATGACCACATCACTGATGATATCATTCATGTGACAATACAATGCATCTCCTCACATTTTAATATAACCTCTGTTACACCCAGTGTTAAATACAGAGTATAATTTTTGAAACCATTGACACACCAATACTAGTTACTACATACGCACTCACTGATTCCTACGTCTACACACACCTTCACTGATTCACCCATACAATCATTCATACATACAATCACTCATCTTTACAACACTATCATATGCACTCATACACCTATACAGACACTCACAGTCTGCCACTCATCCATGGAGTTACTCACACACCTAGTCAGTCCTGTAAAGAATCAATGACACTTCCATTTTCTTGTCTATACAGTTAAACATAGAGCACCTTACATTTTCAAACATATACTAACACATACTTACCTTCTTATACAATCATTGATACAAGTACACATTGATCTGCACAGAGTCATACACCTCCCAGCCAGCCACACACACACTCAGTCTCCCATACAAATACTTGGGCAATCAATCAATAACCCATATAGTTACTCATATAGCTACTGATCAACACATGCAGCAGTTTATAGAACAACAGACATAATGATGCACAAATTAAGACAGTTTAGTCACTAACCCATGCACTCAGTGAGACACATTTAATCACTCAGTCATACAGTCTGTCATGCACCTACTAAATCCTTCGTCCAGACACTTACACATCCACTCATTCTTCAATATGTAAGACATATTTAAAGTTTACAGAAACAAAAAATCACTGGATGTTGTTATCAGTCATGTCATCAGTGATGTCATTTGAGATGTCATCAGTGATGTCACTGACCATGTCATGAATGATGTAATATGTGACATCATCAGCAGTGGATTGAGGGTGCGCGATATATAGTTAGTGCAACTAACTATATATGGAATTTCAATGGTTTTGTGCGGGTAAAATAAGGTTTTTTAAATGCTAATTCCTAACGATATATGGTCTATAACCTATGGTTTTTTCAGTGAATTTTCAAGGTTTTGTAAATGCTAATTCCTAACTATATATGGTCTATAACCTATGGTTTTTTCAGTGAATTTTCAAGGTTTTGTAAATGCTAATTCCTAACTATATATGGTCTATAACCTATGGTTTTTTCAGTGAATATACATCTATAAATATATATATATATGTATATATATATATATATATATATATATATATATATATATATATATATATATATATATATATATATATATATATATATATATATTACCTACTGGCGGTCGCCAGTAGGTATATATAGTTAGGATTTTTTCTCTATGGGTTTTTTGAAAATTCTATGTCTAATAACTTTGCCGTTTGTGGACGGAATTGGCTGAAATTTTCAGGAAAATGGCACATTTTGTTTCTGAGCAGCCTTTGAAAATTTGGGGGGGGTTCGTCAAGGGGGGGCCGAGAAAAAAGGGGGGTCCCAAAACGCGTTTTTCCCATGTTAATTTCCATAGGGCGGTTGGCCTCACTTTTAGCCCGAACGGCTGAATGGATTTGCACGAAACTTGGCAAAATTGTAGGGACTGGTAGCCCGATGTGCCTTTTGTAGGTCTCAATATATGTGCTCCAGTGGATTTTGAGAAATTAACGTTTAAAAAAAGATATATATCTGTAAGCGCGGACCAGGCAGCGGTCTGGTTCGGGGACTTTTCGCGCAACGGAGCTTTGTGAAGCGAAGCTGATTGGTTCTCCGGCGTCTGTCAACATTCCAAACAGTCCGTAGCGGCCGCCATCTTGTCTCTCGGTAGGATCGAGAGACAAGAGGAGGCGAAAGCGAAGGGGCAAATGACCATAAGGGGGAATAGTAGATCCTCGCTGACCCCCTAGGTTTGATGTGGAGGTTTTAAAAGGGCCCCGCGGGGCAAAAAAAAAAATAATAATAATAATTGAACGGCTGAATGGATTTGCACGAAACTTGGCAAAATTGTAGGGACTGGTAGCCCGATGTGCCTTTGCTAGGTCTCAATATATGTGCTCCAGTGGATTTTGAGAAATTAACGTTCAAAAAAAGATATATATCTGTAACAGCGCTCCGCTTCGCGTACTTTTCGCGTTACGGAGGTTTGCGAAGCTGATTGGTTTTTCGGCGTCTGTAAACATTCCAAACAGTCCGTAGCGGCCGCCATCTTGTCTCTCGGTAGGATCGAGAGACAAGAGGAGGCCAAAGCGAAGGGGCAAATGACCATAAGGGGGCATAGTAGATCGTCCCTGACCCCCTAGGTTTGATGTGGAGGCTTTGAAAGGTTCTCGCAGGGCAAAAAAATATATACCGTTTTTTTAGTTTTTTTGCGTGGAGTGCGCTCGGTTCGCGAACCGGGAAGCGTTCTGGGGAGCGTACTTTCTTGAAAATTAGTGAAAAAAGTTAGAGTACAATAATAATTGTGAGTGATCAGATGTAGGGTAGCTCTGAGAAGAGCTTTTGGGTTTATGGTACATTTAGGTACTTATAAGTAGGTACCAATGCACATTCTTAAATTCAGAGTGAAAACTCTGTTGCCCTCATCTGAGAAGTGAACTCCATCTCCTCTGTAGATATCTTGCATGTAGTAACGCAAGTTATTGTTGTACAGGGAGCCCATTCCATGGTCTCTCATGTAAGCTGAAACAGATTTGTTTACATGCTTCCTCGATTTCTCAATTTGTGGACAAAATTGGTTCGACCACCTCCATTTCTGTCTTTGGCATATATTTGAATATACCAAGGCAGTCTGAGGAAAAAGTGCCATCAATTGCTCAAAGGTGTCCTTTAAAAGCATTTCCAGACCTACCCCAGTCAAAGTGCCCAAATCATTACCTCCACAGTGCACAATTAACAGGTCAGGTTTTGGCAAATGCATAAAGGTTTTCACCAATGGTATCAATTGGTGACATTTTAATCCTCTGTGGCCAAACCACTTAATTTCCACATCTTGTAAATTGAGGTCAGGTAAATTCCTGTTTTCAGCGTACCTTTGAGCCCAATAGATGTAGCTATGTCCAACAATCCAGACAGAAAACATGGCGAGAGAAGGTTCTCCTGCAGTCAGATGAAGTGTGGCAATGAAATGGCAGTTGAAAAAATGAGAGTGTAAAATGAAAAAAACTGAGGAGTTTCTGTGTTAATGAAGCAGTAAGAGTGATTGGTGGATTTTGATTGCTGAAAACAGAAAGTTAGTGTGCATGGATGAGTTCGTTGAAAGATGTATTTTGAGTGGCGAAGAAAAAATCATTAAATGAAAGAATGCTTTGGATATGCAGGTGCACTGAGAGTTCAGAGTTCAATTGCAACATTGTTGTGTGAGAGGTCTTGCAAGAGGTGGTTGCTATGCAGAAAAAGCAGAGAGGGGGCAGAGGGGGGAAGGGTTTTGCTTTGAAAAAAAGTGAGGGAAGAGTTTTGATTGGGTGACATGAGAGATCTGTGTGAGGAATTACAGCATTTCTGTGCTTTTGATAGCTGCAGACTCTGGAGTGCATACCTTTTGCTCTGCTGAAGACAAATTGGTGTGTTTCTGAGACTGTTTTGAAACTGAAAGTACTTGCTAAGGTGAGACAAAAATTTCTTTAATTTAGATAGAAAATAGTGTGCTTTAAGGAGAAAATTATGAAGAAAGTTGTGTTTTTCAAATGTTGCTTTGTCTCAAGTGTTTCACAAATAGATTTTGTTTGTTTGAGAAATTGTAATTGGAGAAAATGTGAAGTATTAGTACTGACAGGGCTTTTATGTGCATAGGAGCTGTGGAGTGTTTTCAAATTATGACTTGTAAATCGTTTTTGAGAAAAAGCAATGGTTTTAATATTGATGAGAAGGATATAATGGTGTCTGCTTCTTTATAAGGTAATTGAGAGTCTTTCCCATTTCAATGTAAGAAGTTTGTCTGTGGAGCAAATTGCTTGTAAATATGCTCCCACCTGTGCATGGCAAATTTAGATTTTGAATGTTTCCGTTACTTAGGCATGTTAAAGGTGACTGAAACATGCTGCAAAGGCAATCAAAAAATGCTTTTATGTGTCTTAAGGACATTTTAAGTCATTTCCCCATGTGCAGTGTTTTCAAATTATGAGTTGAAAATCGTTTTTGAGGTAAAGGAATGTTTTCAAAATTTATGTGCGCCATATGACCCCAAATTTTTTTTTCAGGGGTGCAGCAGGGTGTTCTTGAGATACCCCTGCACCGTCGGAAAAATTCGTAATTTGCGATGAGGTAATTGCTAATCGCAAATTGCACCTTCATTCCTATGGGCCTCCTGCTGCATGGAAATGAATGGGTAATCTTGCTGAAATGCAAAGTCGAATCTGTATTTAAAAGGGTCTGCACCTCTGTACGGGTGTTCGCTATGTGAAGCACGAAAGTTTCACGGGCCGAACTCAAGGCCACCTCTCTCTGAGACAAAAGAGCTCTTATTCTTGCCATGCTGTTGAAATGTGCTCCCAAGGTTGGTATTTGTGGCCAGATTGAAAACTCCCTATGTTCATGTGTGGGAGGAAATAGAACATTTCTGCAGCAAATAACCCGTTCATTTACTGTTACGATAAAATGAATACTTTTAATTAACCCAGAACAATCTTCATTATTGAGCATCAAATAACTACCATTTTCCAAGAACTTGAACGTGGGGATGATAGCAGGAACTGGCGTGCCTTGCAACACGCAAGCCATATTTGGTCGGTGTTTGTTGCATGAACCGTGTAACTGTCTGTGCCTACACATTAGTGAATGATCTGGCGTCTCAGTGCATTCCTCTCCATTCAGATAAAGTTCTTGATCATCTTTGAAAATCTGTATGTGTATGGAAGCGACCAGACTTGATGAAGAAAACCACTACCTAAAGGTTAATAACGACCTATTGGTATATATTTCATACAATTTGAAAACTTATATAAAGCAAAAGGCAGCGTTATTAAACCGTGGATAAGGCACGTTGCCAAAGCAGTCAACCTTTTGGATTTATACTGGAAATGTTAAAGGAAGAATTACGGAGTAGGGCCTGTAAATCTTTAATAGACAACGAGTAAAATTACTCCAACCATCGTATTCCTCTAACTCCGGGATAGTAGGGGTGTTTAATTTTTTAGAAGTAGCCAATCCAAAGCATTTGGTCTGGGAAATTGTTTCATTCACAAACAACATAAGTTTTGGGATGAGACATGCACGGTGGAAAGCCTCAGTGCCTTGTACCTGCCAGGTTCGTGAACCCCAAACTGATGTAGATCCTGGATATTTTTACTCTGTATTACGTTAGCATGGTCTCATTACTGGTTTAAACGCCATTTTTCCTTTTTTGTAACTTCTGCACACGACACTTAGTTGTTGCTTTAGCTTTCAGCCTACCTGCGTCAAGATCTATGCCTGCTTCAAGCAGGCGCAGGGTTTTGATGTAGCTTTGTCCTATCTGATTGTAAATGCGGCACACCGTGGGTGGCAGAGCAGCGGTGCACGTTAACTGGTGCATCCCTGGGGATGTGCTAGTTAATATAAATCTGTCCCTTTACATTTAATTATGTGCAGGGGACACAGAGTAGGTGAGGTTTATCCAAGGTTAAGAAGAGATGAGTCCTGTTCAGTGAAAAATTGGAGATAGGCTTCAGTATATTATATACTTAAGTAGTGTGTTAAGTTTTTGATGACTGTTATTAATTTACTGTTGGGTAATAGTGGTTAATAACATTTTTTATTATATTTTACCACAGATTCAACTGCACATTATTTCAAGATTTTAGGATGCCTAGCAAAGAAAGAGTAAGAAAGGCTGGAAAACGTCAAAGACAGCAGGAGCATGGAATATTGCAGCAGTCCTCTAACAAAAAGATTTGTCAAGTCACCAAGAAAGCACCGGGTAAGAGTCGAAAAACAGTCATAAGAAATATGTGTAGTAAAAAAAATATTACTACAGAAAATGTTTCACTCCAGAAAAGGAGACCGAATTCAAATGGTAAGGAAAGGCCAATGAGAAATGTTACTGCTAGAGTAAGAGATAACTCTATGCATGAAAGTAGAAGGAAACAACAGTTTAGGGATATTCGTAAACGAATGTTCCGCAACAGGATAATTGGGAATTTGTTAAAAAATATTAAGAAAGGTCAGCAGAAAGTGGTTTTTTATAAGAGAAAAAAAATAGTTGAGAAAGTTATTGATCAGGCATTTGAATTTAAACGTAAGTTATTTATTTTGACAATCAATAGAATTAGGAAGCTAAACAAGGTAATTTATGATTTCAAAAGAAATAGTAGATGGAAGAGAATAGTTAATCGTAGTAATTTTTGTGAAGTTTTTTCTGGAGAATGGATGCATAGTTCAAGCTCTGAGGCATTTTTTAATGAGGAGAGTTATTTCCAGGATAATGATTTGGTGCATGCAGTTGACACCAGTGGTCGAGCTTATGAAGTGAAAGATGGTTGTCCAGTTGAAAAAGAAAAACTTGTGAGAACAGAGATAGAAGAGGTGTTAGGTAATGAGGTTTTAGGGAGACGTCCTAAGGGTCCTGTGTACACCTGGAAGTGTAGTAGTATTTGCAGTGTACGACAGGATTCCATCAATTTGCTTTGTGATTTTATACGGTCATTTAGTAAGAAAAGTTTGAAGCAGAAAATGAAGTTGTTGCAAGAATTAGATCCTTGCAGAGTGAGAGAAGTGATAGGTTTGCATGGTCATTCACTGGCTTGTCTTTCCAGGAGAGTATGCCAGAGTGTTTTTCATCATTTCAGGATGCTAGCAGTGCATCATAATAAAGTGAGGAAATTAGTTAGAATGTTGTATTATGCTAAGAGTCCAGCAATTATGCTAAAACAATTATGCGCTGCTCTTTTGCATGGTTCTGAAATAGATGTGAAGAATATATGTGAAGAAATTGAGTTTTGTTACTTTGGAAGTAAAGAGGAGAATGTTGAAATTGACCAAGAAGAAGAGAGTAATGTGGAAGATAGTGTACAGGTTTCCAGTACAGATAATTTCCAGAGGGAAATTGCGACGTTTGAGGTGAAATCAAGTGAGAGGCCAAATTTCACTTGTGTGTGTTGTCGACGCACTTATTATAAGAATCAGACTAAGTTAGTGGATTTATATGGAAAAAGTGAAAGGGAAAATAATAGTGAATGGAAGGATTTTGCAACATACTTGATGGTAGAAAATTGTTTTGATTTGGGATTGGATCAACGTGTGTGTACTTATTGTTGTAACAAATTAAATCAAAACCAGATGCCTGCTAGAGCAGTTCATAATAATCTGGAATTGGTTGAAATTCCTTCTGAATTGAAGGATTTAAATACTTATGAATCTATTTTGATTCAAAGTATCCATCCCTTTCAGGCTATTGTAAGAATGGAGCCAAAGACAGGGAAATTGCCTCCATCAGATTTACAGAGAGGATTAAAGGGAAGAGTTGTTTATTTGCCTCTAGATTTGAAGAAAAACATTAACACAATTGGAGTAGAAAAAGTGGAAGAGGAACCTCTGGTTATCTTAGTTAATGGGGTTCCGACAAAGAATAAGAAAATATGGCAAGATTTAGTAGATGTTAGGAAAGTCAAAAGGGCAACATTGTATTTGAAAAAATATGATAAATACTATAAAAATGTATATGTTGCAGAAGAGGAAGTAAGTGAGGAAGAGGATAGCGATTTGTGTGCTGGTCAAATTGAGAAAGTAGAACCCTGTACTAGTGAAGAAATATATGAACATTATAGTGTTCATCCTTTGCATTCCAAGGAAGTCATGGGGAATGCTATTGAGTTGTTTCAAATGAAACAAGCGAAAGGGAGTCCCATTAGTGTTTGGGAGGAAAGTTTGGAAGCTCGGT
The DNA here is from genome assembly GCF_964261635.1 of Lissotriton helveticus. Classification (NCBI taxonomy): domain Eukaryota; kingdom Metazoa; phylum Chordata; class Amphibia; order Caudata; family Salamandridae; genus Lissotriton; species Lissotriton helveticus. The sequence continues at coordinate 214,486,621 of NC_136060.1, read as the reverse complement.
GTTTCCCACAGCTTTTTCCAACAGGTCAGGGAGGAAGATATGATGAGCGACCTCATCAAATTCCTGCTTCTGAATACCGGACTTTGCGATTGTATGCAGGAGATCCTAGGTTTCGACAATGCATTCCTTATTTGTTTCATCTCCTGTTTGAAAGCGATCTGTCTGGACTGTCATATGCAGTGAACCACATCTTGAAAAGTGGTATACACATGCAAAACATCTCGGCAAGTGACTTTATGGATAAAGTCAATGTCCAAGACAGTATTTTGGATTCTCACCTGATTAATCTCATGGCGTGTCAGCGTGGTACTAATGAGTACTGGTACCGTCGTCATGGTGATTTAAAATGTATGCTGAGGAACTTAGGAACTCCCACATGGTTCCTCACTTTGAGCTGTGCTGAGTATGGCTGGGAAGACTTACTTGAATTTCTACGAGAGGTAAATGCTAACGTAGAAAACATCGAATTCAAGACACCCGGAGAACTGTGCTCTTTGGATCCAGTCAATGTATGTAGGTACTTCAATCATAGATTTGAAGGTATGATGTCTTTCATCATGAATAAGAAGAATCCACCTCTTGGAGAGGTGTTGGATTTCTTCTGGAGGAAGGAGTACCAAGCAAGAGGTGCTCCTCATATACATATGTTGCTGTGGATCAAGGATGCACCTAAATTTGGAACGGATGCAGACGACTCAGTGATGAGTTTCATAGAACAGTATTCTACGTGTGCTGTTCCAAACGCAAAGGAGAAAAAAAGCCTAAGAGAAAAAGTTCTACGTTTCCAAAGCCATCGATGTGGAAAGTACTGTCGTCGTAAATTCCGGAACAAAGACAAGTTCTACACCAAATGTCGTTTCGGCTTTCCACGATCGGTGATTTCTAAAGGAAGAGTGAACAGTTTGATGTCTTCGCTGCGACATAATGTGATGAAGAAATCACCTAAAAACACATACAATTTGAAGAGGAACGAAGAGTCTAAGTACATCAACGACTACAACCCGGTGATTTTGTCCATGTGGAATGCTAACATGGATATACAGTTTGTGGCTGATAACTGTATGGCTGTGGCTAGGTATGTGACATCTTACATCACCAAAAAAGAGAAGACAGAATTGAAGGATATGTGGGAGGACATTTCCCATGAAAAGAGCCTCAGCAAGAAGTTGTACAGTTTCAGTCTGAAGATGTTGTCGCATCGAGAAATCGGAGCTTACGAATGTTCTGACCGGTTGTCTTCAGCAAGTCTCTATGCCAAGTCCAGGAGTATCGTTTGGGCGAGTGTTGGTCTTGCTGCAACGCGTAATCGAGTTCTGAAACCTGTGCGGGAAATTGAGTATTTGGCGGAAAAGGAGCCAAACAGTACCGACATTTTGAAGAGCAACATGTTGGATACATATTATCCAAATCGAAGCAGTCACCTCGAGAATGTTTGTCTGTATGAGGTTCTGCAAAATTACATATTCAAGAGGAACATCAAAGAAGATACTGAGAAAGGAGTGTATGCTGTAATAGGAAGTGAGGGATGTCTGGTCAAGCAAAGAAAATGCCACTTGATAAACCATCGAAAATTGAGTGGCGAATCTCGTGAAAAAAAGGAGTTTTTCTATTTAGCACTTTTGCAACTTTTTAAGCCTTGGCGTGCAGAAGAGGAACTGCTTGGAGATTTCCTCTGTTACAAAGACTCTTTCAATGCTGCCAAGGAGACCATAGAATGTCCTGCTTTTCCCAAATATGTAGAAATGTTGAATGTGGAAATTGAGCAGGAAGCAACGATTGCAGCCGAGATTGCCAGAGACAGTTCTCAGGACAGTCAGAGTTCTGCTTCATTGAGTCAGGATCCACTAGGAGGACCTCTTATCGAAAATGAAGCTGCCACTGCTATGAATGAAGTGGAAAGAGCCATGGCACATGCTCAGGAGGATGCGGTTAACTTAGAAGAGTTGGAAAGACAACTCAACGTTGAGCAGAGGAAAATATATGACGAACTTACCATGCAAATTGATCATGGATTAAGTCATGATAAGAAAGAGTGCTCATGTACGTCGTTGAAGCCTGTCCGACTGTACGTGAGTGGAGAAGCGGGAACTGGAAAAAGTTTCCTTATTAAAGCAATTTCATGTTATTTGCAGGAAAGGACAGAGTCATCGCTGTCTTGTGTTGTCACCGCTCCAACTGGACTGGCAGCACATAACATTAAAGGGATTACTTTACATCGTTTACTGATGCTGCCAGTGGAGCATGACAACAAATTAGAATATCACAAGCTATCTGGAGATGCTTGTTTTGAAGTTTCAAGAGTCTTGAGGAAAATGAAACTTCTTATCATTGACGAAGTAAGCATGGTTTCCAATGTTATGCTTGCCTTTGTGCATTTGAGAATGCAAGAAGTTCTCAAAACAGAGTATGATGTGTTATTTGGTGGCAAACACATCATTGTTTTTGGAGATCTTCTGCAGCTGACACCAGTGAAAGGGCAACCTGTGTTCAAAATGCTCACGCATGAAGATACCAGGAAGTGCTTAGGGAGTATTGGCAACGTCAATATATGGTTAAACTTCAATTATGCTGAACTGCATGAAAATATGCGTCAGGCAAAGGATGAAGTTTACAAGACTATTCTACAAGATGTTAGAATTGGAAAAGTGACCGAGCATGGGAAAGAAGCTTTACATGCACGATTACTGACAAATTTATATCCAGACGAAGATGTTGTACCTGAGAATATTTTTCAGAAAGTTACTGAGAAAAAATCTGGAATATGTTTGATGCCAACTCTTGCAGAATGTGCCAAATTCAACAACAAAATGTTGCATTTAGAAAAGCAAGAGATTGTGAAATTGGAAGCTATTGACAGAGTAGAGCATATGGGATCAACAATTATTTTGTCTGAGAATCTGAAAACAAAATTGGATTCATTAGAGAAGAGTATATCTAAAACTGCGGGTTTTGAAAAGACTCTGAATGTGTGCTTGAACTGCCGTATAATTTTAAGAAGGAATTTACATGTTGAAAGAGGTCTGGTAAATGGATCAATGGGTAATGTTGTTGATTTTGTGAAATACAGAAATAGAGATGGAATAGAATTTTTAAAAATTAAATTTGATGGCATTGAGGAAGTACAGCTAATTGCTCGTTGTTCTGCTAGATTTTTGCTTGTAAAAGACTTATATGTTCGTCGTAAGCAGTTTCCTGTTTGCTTGGCATATGCGGTGACAATCCATAAATCGCAAGGTTTAAGTGTAGACTGTGCATTGGTGAATATTGGCAGTTCTGTGTTCAAGGAGGGTATGGCATATGTGGCATTGTCACGAGTTAGGACTTTATCGGGATTGTACTTGATTGAGTGTGATGTCACAAACATTTGTGCGGATCTAGATTGTGTTAAGGAATACAATAGGTTGAGAAGAGAGTATGCGCCACATTTGCCTCAGTATCCTTTGTTTGAGAAACGTGTGGTAGGCCGGAAACGAAGAAATGTGACCAATACTGGGGAGGTTGTAGCAAAAAGACGAAAAGTTGATGAACCTGAAATTATAAGCAGAAACAAAAAGGATTCTGTTGAAGATGTTGTTGGTTTTCAATTTGAAAACAGTTCTGGTGTCAACTGCTATGCTAATGTAGTGGTTAATGTTGTCTTTTCTCTAGAAACTTTAAAAGAACAGATTGTGGTCAATTCGGATCAAAGATTTTGCAGTTTGTTAAATTCTGTGTTAGAGAAATGTAGCACTGATAGAACAAACATAGAAAGTGTGTCTGAAATTCGAAATCTGTTAGACAGATGTTCAGGCCAAACACAATTCTCTCAAAATAGTCAGCAAGATTGTCAGGAGTTTTTAATGTATATGCTTGATGTATTGCATGATGAAGGTGTAGATGTAGATCACCTGTTTGGGCTTTCTTATCAATGGCAGCATGACTGCGAGAACTGTAGGGTATCAGCTACTACTAGTGTAGACTCAGAAAGATTTATATATTTAACTTTGCCAGACAGTAAATCAGTCTCTTTTAATAAGCTAGTAAAAGCCGCTGATCACAACATGGAGTGTAGCCAATGTAAATCTGAAATGATGTCCACTTTATTTATACGAACATATGGCCAGTATGTCATTTTAATGTTCCAACGATGTAGGCCTGATGGAACAAAATTGACAATTTAATTAAAAATTTTGTGGCTTCACAGTTGTCAATATCAGGAAGGACTTTTGTAACTGTAGCAATTATATATCATGATGGTCCTTCAATAACATCAGGACATTATACAGCTTATTTAAAGTGTAGAAATGGCTGGTCATTCTGCAATGATTCTGTTTTAATTTTCAAAAAAAAATTGCCATATGACCTTAAAAACTCTTACCTGGTGTTTTTAAAACCAAAATTTTAGGGAAAGAATCTCGGGATGTGCTCTGAGGAATTTCAAGAAGTTCTCATGGCTCCTACACTATTTGGCCTTGAGGATAAGTGTAGTACAGAGACATAACTTTTTACCATAACACTGGACGTTATTGAGAAATACGTGCACTGTGAATGAGTTCAGAAAAACTATTTCTTTTTATAAGCTAATTGAAGCAGCGAATCAAAACATGGAGTAGAGGGAATGTAAGTCTGCAATGCTGTCTACTGTTTTACATTGCTTTGTGATTAAAAGTGATGTAGAGAATTAAATAATTGTACTAGTCATAAAGGTAGTGTAAGTCTGCTTCATAGTAAGCAGTATCAGTGTGATAGGAAATGTAGAACATGATTGAGCAAGAAGGGGAAGATATTACTAGTCCAGGATTGTGTAAATGATCTTCAACATTTTAATTCTGAAAGTTGCGGAAATGCGAAAAGACGGGATTGGCTTACAAGAAATCCAAGAGTTATACATGGCTCTGACACGATTTGGCCTTGTGGAATCGTGTGGTAGAGAGCGAGAAGTCATTTATTGTATGTAACATGTTTTTGAAAACGATGGAGGTTTTCTTTCAGAAAGTGGCGGGTTGAAAGTAATAACAGCACAACAGAGTGTAAGCTGTTCATAGGACATCCTTGGCAGTCATGGAAAGTAAGTTAACTTTAAGGAGTTCTGAATTCTGATTTGTAATGTATGGGTTTTTTAAACACAATCATTTTGATTGTGTTTTTTTTTCCCCGCTGTTATATGATGAATACCTTCAAGTCACTGTTTTAGTGAAATTTGATACATTCTGAGAACAGCAAAAATAAACCATTTAACATGTATAATTAATTCTGTTCTGTTTGCATTTATGATGTACATGTAGAACTGTGTAGGAGGCATGGAGAAGGTGAGGCTTCTGTCAGTGTCAAAGTTGTTGCATACAGTGCTCATATTCTACGTAGTCTTTTATATTTCATTACTTTCACTGTTTCTGACAGATCTAAAAAATTTTTTTTTAAAAGAACAGTAAGTATAAGGGAAGGAAACAGACAGTTATGTTAAAAGAAACACAGCTATAGGGAATAAACTAGGGATACTGTTACCCGCAATCCTCTGCTGATGATGTCACTGAGCATGTCATGAATGATGTAATATGTGACATCATCAGCAGTGGATTACGGGTAATAGTATCTCTAGTTTACTCCCCTATAGCTGTCTTTCTTTTAACATAACTGTCTGTTTCCTTCCCTTATACTTACTGTTCTTTTTTATAAAAAAAATTTTTTGGTTCGCTTCCGGTTCGCGTACCGGGGAGCGAACTGGGAAGCGAACTAAGAGAAATAGAGGTTGGCACAGTTGCAAATATTGTACCAATTTTTTTATAACGGGGAGGTAGTTCTGAAAAGAACTTTTTTTTAAATTGTTTTTGTTGTTTTATATTTTTTTTATTATTTTTCTGAACATTTTTTTACTTTTTTTGAATTTTTCTGAACAGTTTTATATTTTTTTTGTTTTTTTTTCGGAGGGGGCAACGAAAACGATTCATTGTAAAGGGCTGAACAGGAGGAAGAAAACAAAAAAAAGAATTTATTGTTTGGGGAGTTTCGGACAAACATGAGCATGATTGTTAATAGCTCTGTTGATCAGAGTGATGCTACTTTCTGCGTAGCAAATGATTCCACTGCAATGTACGCAGACTTGTTTTACTTCACGAAATCTCGTTTGTATATTTGGCACCATCTCCCTGCCCTCTGGTCCCGTTACTTCCGGTACAACAGATCTTCTGGCCATAATAGGGAGATTATCTAGGTCGTCCTGTTCCTCTTCTTCCTCTTCTTGCTGAATTATAACTTTAGCAGGTGGTCCACTCTTCCTTGGATGTGGTGGAGGTGGTGGGGAAGCACCAGCTGAAGCTAGTAAAGAAGCCATTGCTCACTGGTAACAAAGGGTCTTTCTCTCACAATGATGAAAGTCAGAGTGAGGAAAGAAGGAGGGATTTTCACCATTTGGGAAAAAAAATAGTTCTCAACCAATGAAAAGTGTTCATTTTAGATCATATGACCTAGTCTTACATCATTAGGAAACCGAAAGTGAAATGAACCAATGAAAAGTGTTATTACCAAGTCACATGACCTGCTGTGTTTACGTTACGCGCTTTGCAGGGCCTCCCGGTTTGCTTCCAGAAACCTGTGCTTTGCGACTCGGTAAGCGTACGAGTTCGCTAACGTAGCACGTCATATGACGTATCACGCGACAACGCGAAACGTCATGCGGACGGGAGGCGTCACGATGTTGTTTTCTAACGCGGCAGTTGCGGTAAAGAAACGTTTACCGGCTCGCGGTCTATTTTGCGGCATCAAGGTCAGCTAACGGGAAGCTTCCCGATTCGCGAAGCGGGAACGAAGAAAAAAAAATATTAAAAAAAAAAAATTATTCATAAACATATAAAATATATTTTTGGATTTAAAGAAGAATACATTTTACAGCTACAGATATTAGCTGTTAAAAAACCAATGAAATTCACAGAAAAAACCATAGGTTATAGACCATATATAGTTAGGAATTAGCATTTACAAAACCTTGAAAATTCACTGAAAAAACCATAGGTTATAGACCATATATAGTTAGGAATTAGCATTTAAAAAACCTTATTTTACTCACACAAAACCATTGAAATTCCATATATAGTTAGTTGCACTAACTATATATCGCGCACCCGTAATCCACTGCTGATGATGTCACATATTACATCATTCATGACATGGTCAGTGACATCACTGATGACATCACTGATGACATCTCAAATGACATCACTGATGATATCTCATTTGACATCAATGGTCACATCAATGATGATATCATTAATGTGACAATACAATGCATCTCCTCACACTTTAATATAACCTCTGTTACACCCAGTGTTAAATACAGAGTATAATTTTTGAAACCATTGACACACCAATACTAGTTACTACATACCCACTCACTGATTCCTACGTCTACACACACATTCACTCATTCACCCATACAATCATTCATACATACAATCACTCATCTTTACAACACTATCATATGCACTCATACACCTATACAGACACTCACACTCTGCCACTCATCCATGGAGTTACTCACACACCTAGTCAGTCTGTAAAGAATCAATCACAGTTCCATTTTCTAATCTACACAGTTAAACATAGAGTACCTTACATTTTAAAACATATACTAACACATACTTACTCTCTTATAGAATCACTGATACAAGTACACATTGATCTGCACAGAGTCACACACCTCCCAGCCAGTCATACACACACTCAGTCTCCCATACAAATACTTGTGCAACCAATCAATAACCCATATAGCTACTTATATAGCTACTGATCAACACATGCAGCAGCTTGCACAACAACAGACATGCTGATGCACACTTTCAGACAGTTTAGTCACTAACCCGTGCATTTAGTAAGACGCATTTAATCACTCACTCATACAGTCAATCACGCACCTACTAAAACCTTCATTGAGACACTTATACATCCACTCATTCTTCAATATGTAAAACATATTTAAACTTTACAGAAACACATAATCACTGGATGTTGTCATCAGTGATGTCATCAGTGATGTCACTGACCATGTCATGAATGATGTAATATGTGACATCATCAGCAGTGGATTACGGGTGCGCGATATATAGTTAGTGCAACTAACTATATATGGAATTTCAATGGTTTTGTGTGAGTAAAATAAGGTTTTTTAAATGCTAATTCCTAACTATATATGGTCTATAACCTATGGTTTTTTCAGTGAATTTTCAAGGTTTTGTAAATGCTAATTCCTAACTATATATGGTCTATAACCTATGGTTTTTTCTGTGAATATATATATATATATCTCAAAGCTCCAAGATTCCCACCTGTTCGACCTCTGACATTCACTGCAGCAACCTTCATGAGGTAAAAGCCAGATCGGCGGGCGGATCCAGTTTACAGCATGCCTGTCGATTCACGCCGGACGCGTTTCGTGCTCATTGCACTCTTCACCGGCGTGACAGTCATTTTGGCATAGAGGCCTCAACTCCCACTTAAAAATATGAGATCTTCAATGGGCGACTCAAATGAGTCCGCGTTGGTTTGTGGGTCCTGTAGTGTGTGCCTCAGTAATGTACCGCTGTCTGAGATATTTCAAGCCTACCAATGGGCTTCCACTCACACATCTGGCTTGTCAATCCTCCATGGATGCCTCCACTGTGCTCCGTGGCCCCAAATTTCCAGGTCGTGCATCTCCCGCGACTGGGAGATATATTGTGAGCAAAATTAAACCTCTTTGTGCAGTATTGGGCCTCACTGTTGCTTCCCTGACAATGTTTTTTGATGGGCTGCTCCTTGCCCGTTGTGTGAGGTTGCCCTGTAGGGTCTGGTGCTCCAGAACGGTGAAATGTTGTTGGAATCTGATAGAGGAGCCTGACCCACTTGCGCCCTTAAACTACTTGGGATATGCCAATGGAAGCGAAAGGGAGAGTGCAAGGAAGGGGTTTGAGCAGGATGACTCCTGCTACGATTGTGCTGCCAAATGTTGCGTTTTCAAAGACAGACACAGAGTGAACATTGAAGTATTTCACCAACTCACCTGACTGCCCCAAGGTATTTCCAATATAATAACAGCGCTTATGCCTAACAGAAATCATCAATAAGGCAATAACATCGTTGGACTTCCAGTTCATGCACAAAGGACTATCTGCAATGCACTAGTGGACTTGAAGTATGGTGATTTTAGTGACGTGATTCATTTCTTTTTAAAGCACACCTGAGCTTTTGCACTTCCTTCTGTGAGCAAGGCGAACATGCCGAAACATCAGATATGGAAGCAGGCGCTGCTGAAACTTTGAAAATTAAACCTCTTTGTGCAGTATTGGGCCACACTGTTGCTTTCCTGACACTGTTGTTTTGATGGGCTGCTCCGTGCCCATTGTGTGAGGTCGCCCTGTAGGGTCTGGGGCTCCAGAATGGGGAAATGTTGATGGAATCTGATAGAGGAGCCTGACCCACTTGCGCCCCTAATCCACCTGGGATATGCCAATGGAAGCAAAAGGGAGAGCGCAAGGAAGGGATTCGAGCAGGATGACTCCTGCTTCAAACGTGCTGCCAAATGTTGCGTTTTCTAAGACAGACACAGAGTGAACATTGAAGTATTTTACCAACTCACCTGACTACCCCAAGGTATTTCCAAATTAATAACAGTGCGTATGCCTAACAGAAATCACCAATAAGGCAATAACATTGTTGGACTTCCAGTTCATGCACAAAGGACTATCTGCAATGCACTGTGGGACTTAAAGTTTGGTAATTTTAGTCACGTGATTTATTTATTTTTAAAGCACGCCCGAGCACACTTGAGCTTTTGCACTTCCTACTGTGAGCAATGCGAACATGCCAAAACGTTAGATATGGAAGCAGGCGCTGCTGAAACTTTGAAAATTAAACCTCTTTGTGCAGTATTGGGCCTCACTGTTGCTTTCCTGACACTGTTGTTTTGATGGGCTGCTCCGTGCCCATTGTGTGAGGTCGCCCTGTAGGGTCTGGTGCTCCAGAACGGTAAAATGTTGTTGGAATCTGATAGAGGAGCCTGACCCACTTGCGCCCCTAATCCACCTGGGATATGCCAATGGAAGCGAAAGGGAGAGCGCAAGGAAGGCATTCGAGCAGGATGACTCCTGCTACGATCGTGCTGCCAAATGTTGCATTTTCAAAGACAGACACAGAGTGAACATTGAAGTATTTCAACAACTCACCTGACTGCCCCAAGGTATTTCCAAATTAATAACAGTGCTTATGCCTAACAGAAATCACCAATAAGGCAATAACATTGTTGTACTTCCAGTTTATGCACAAAGGACTATCTACAATGCACTGTGGGACTTGAAGTATGGTAATTTTAGTCATGTGATTCATTTCTTTTTAAAGCACGTCCGAGCACATCTAAGCTTTTGCACTTCCTTCTGTGAGCAAGGCGAACATGCCGAAACGTTAGATATGGAAGCAGGCTCTGCTGAAACTTTGAAAATTAAACCTATTTGTGCAGTATTGGGCCTCACTGTTGCTTTCCTGACAATGTTGTTTTGATGGGCTGCTCCATGCTCATTGTGTGAGGTCGCCCTGTAGGGTCTGGGGCTCCAGAACGGGGAAATGTTGTTGGGATATATATAAATAGAAGATTCCTAGAAAGGGGTTACCCAAGTTGGGTGATAAAGAAGGCACTTGAAAAAGTAAAATTGGTAGAATGGGTATCTTTACTCGACTCCACCACAACTACCAAGGGACCTAGTGATGAGGTATCCCAGACCTGCATTATCCTTAACTTTAATGGCAATTCCAATCAAATACGCAAGAGCATAAATAAGAATTGGAAGATTTTGAAAGGTGAACCGATAATAGGAGAGTCATTATCTGACCGCCCTAGTATAACATACAGAAGGGGACCTGACCTAAAAGACCTATTAGTGCATAACGACATAGGCAGTGGGAACCTCAACAGAGGGGTGGATCTACATGGGTTTTACCCATGTGGACATTGTACAGCTTGTAATAATAGCCATATGGTCAAAGAATATTGGAATCCAAGTACCAACAGAATGAAAACCATAACTCAATTCTTGACCAGTCCTAGCTCCTTTGTCATATATGTGCTAGTCTGCCCCTGTGACCTTAAGTATGTGGGCAGTACGACGCACATGGAAAAAACGCTTTCTTGAACACACAAGAGCCATAAGCATAAATGACAAACAGTTCCCAAAAGCCCGCCATTTTGAATCATGCCACTTCTCAGACCCCAATAAACTATCATTCTTTATTGTAGAACAGGTAAACGTGCATCAAAGAGGTGGCAGCCGTACTCTGAAACTCAGGCAAAAAGAATCTAGATACATAATTAGCATGTGTACAAGATATCCTAAAGGCCATAACTTGGATAAAGAGATGGCCATACATCTACATAATCAATGAGCTCACATCTCTTCTCCTACATACCAAAGAATGTGCTAATATTTTTATATTTTTTTTATATTTTTATATTTTTACAATTAGAATGATTGAAATGGAACAGTTTGAATGTATACATATATGTCACATTTGTGATGATAGCAATTGCTGCAAAATAGAGGTTTAATTATTTCTTCTCTTTCTATCTTTTTCTCATAGGAAGGAAGGGAGGGACGTTGTCTCAGGACTGTGGCATCAGTACCCTAATCCTTTCTCCATGATTCATCTTCTATGTCTTCATTTACCATGTGGAATTTTCTTCTTTAATGTATTGTTAAGATAAGTTTCATTTTTTGCACGTATAATTTGCTTTGACCATAGAGGTTTTTATAGGTTAACATCCAGTAGTGAATGCAAATAGCAACACAGACAGTTGAACCAGTCGATGCTCCCCCAAATTTCAGCATGCATGATGATAATTAGGGCTCCTGGTTTTCCGTTTAAACGGATATTTACATATAAATACAGACAGAAAACTATTTTTCCTTTGTCTGTATTTATATTTATAAGCGGTAAAATACTAGTAAAATTTGCGCGCTGCCTTGCTCCAGCCGAAGTGACTTGCCTCCCTCAGCTGCAGGCATGCTCTCCCCCCTCGTGTGTGGCAGCCTGGACTGGGACAGCTTGCACACACACAGCTTCCGCACCCGAGTACTTCACAGGTCTTAAAAGACCTTTAACTTGTTAACGCAGGCTTTGTTGTTTTGTCACCTCTTCTAGAGCCCCTGTATCTCCAATTTCACTATTGCTGGGAGAGTCATCTCCCCCACCCCCTGAAATGTTTTCTCAGCCCTCCACCCCCAAACCTTCCCCCCTTCATCCCCCCCCGAGGCGGGACATGCTCTCATCCTGCGCAATGCAGCCCAGTGATTGTGCGCTGTGAGAGCTGTGGCTGCGACTGTGAGCGAGTCTACCTGATGGAGGCGAGTTCACTGCATCTATAAATGCCACCAATGCAGGTGTTCAAGGACTAGTGCTGATGCGGGCACTATTCTCCAGAAGTAATAGCAAATACTGCAGCGGCAGATTCTACAGGAGGGTAAACCCTGTGCAAGAAGAAAAACATTTATGTTTAATCCGATTTCACTGAAACTATAACTCAGATTGATTTTAGGGTTTGTGTTTGAATTGCAGCAATACCTGCAGGGTTGTGTTACTTGTATTGTTGTCCGGAATAATGCATTTCTAAAAAGGGTGAGAGGGGACAAGATATGGAGCCTTCCTTGGAAGTTATTAACGGCGCAAAACAAGATTGCACATTCTGTACAAATGAGAGGCAGTCTCTGGTACCTCCAGTGACTACAAGCATTGGCGAGTGAATCAGTTTGACCTGTTGTGGTATATAGTATTCGTGTATTGATTTAATAGCTGTTTAGTCTTTATCTATTTTAATATGTAGTGTTCCAAAATAATAATTTATATATTGTACATTTATACAGCACTTTTATCCGAAGCGCTTTATGTAAAATATTCATCGAACATTTATTATTTAAAGGACATATAGGTAAATAATTATAAGGCAATTATAATGATAGAATGATTATTAATTAGTCAGAATGCTGCTCATTTTTTCGACATCAGAAGGATGAGAGGATGAGTCAACCTTGCCACAATTCAACTCAATGATCTGCCGACCAGACACAGTTGTCAAGAGCTGGAATTTCTGGACACGAAAGTGTATGTCAGCAACAATCAAACACAGACAACATCACATCGAAAGAAAACAGCTACAAACAGCATATTGCATGGTCGTAGCTTCCATCCAGAAAAACTGAAAAAGAGCATCCCATATGGAGAACTCCTAAGAATGAGGAGGAACTGCTCGGAAGATACAGAAATGGAAAAGAATTTTGATGAAACAAGACTAAGATTCATTCAACGAGGATACAAATACGAAGACATCCAAACAGGAGAAGCAAAAGCCAGAAACAAAACCAGAGCTGAAACTTTACTACCCAAATCTGACAAAACAAATGAAATTGAGACAAAAAACAAAAATGAACCACCACGGATGATCATAACATACAGCAAAGAAAGTTACAAAATCCAAAAAATATTAAGCAAGTACTGGCATCTGGTCCAGAAAGATCCTGACATAGGAAAAGATGTGGGAAAACGACAACTAATAACATACGGGAGGGCACCAAACCTGTCTGATCAGCTAATACATAGCCACTTTGTAAATAAGAAAACGAATAATTGGCTAACGGAACAGAGAAAGGGCTTTGTGAAATGCCAGACTTGCAAAGCTTGCAAGATAGGTAGAAACACCAAGACTGTGAAAGAACCTGGAGGCAAAATATTTACAGTAAGAGAACATATAACCTGGGAAAACAAGCTTTGTGGTGTACATGCTTCAATGTTACTGTGGAAAGAGGTACATTGGAAGTACCACATGCCCCTTAAAGAAAAGAATTTTGGAGCACATACGCGCTATACACAATGGAGACTTCAATTATGCCATGGCGAAACATCTTATGACTCACACAAACAAAACATGGCAGGACATCCAATTCTTTGGTCTGGCAATGATCCATCAACATGAAAGGGGCGGTAACAGAAAGCTGCAATTACGAAGACTAGAGTCCAAACTAATCATGCGATTTAAAACAAAAATTCCTACAGGATTGAACGGGGATGAGGAACTCTATTTCCACCTGTAAAAAAACAGGATATAAAAACATTTGGATGACAATTATGCACGCAGCAAAAAAATACTGAGATGAACCTCACTGATGGATATAAGTGGACGATGGACTTAATACACATTGTTAATGTTCACACTAGTGTATTATAATGATATGTAGGCTGTGGGGACCATTAGTCAAGCAGTGGCAAGGGCACTCAGCCCTAGTAATGAACAGTTGCGAGCACGGTTGGATTGGATGCTTAACGCAATAGCATAATAAGTAAACTACAAAAAACCCTTTTTTTGTTGATGTGCAGCAAGGATAACACTGCTTTGGTACCACTAGCTACTGCATGCAGGGACGAAGACGCTAAGTTGAATGAATTTCTATGGCACTTAGCCACCACTAACAACGCACAAAATAATTGCCTACGAATGCAGACATGATAAAAATGGAAATGTTTTTCTGTAATACTGCATATATGTAATGAAATGAAAACAATGTGCGTTGAAAATACTACTTTAATTTGCACAAAACCACATATCCCAGAATGCACCGAAAATAAATGCACACTATAAATAATGAAAAGCGATGTAGGACAACTGTGAAAACTGCCGTGACAAGGAACCTTTCTGGTTCGAAACGCGTAGGTTTTGCAGTGCTGAATAAACATCATCTACTTTAACAAGCGGAGTGCTGGAGTATATCTTTTTTTCGAGTGGAAATACTTACCGGGACCCCGCTCCTGGTCCCGACTCCAGCACCAACTTTCAAGCTGCTCCCTCTGCGACAGGGCGGTTTGTGTATTGATATATATATATATATATATATATATATATATATATATATTACCTACTGGCGGTCGCCAGTAGGTATATATAGTTAGGATTTTTTCTCTATGGGATTTTTGAAAATTCTATGTCTAATAACTTTGGCGTTTGTGGACGGAATTGGCTGAAATTTTCAGGAAAATGGCACATTTTGTTTCTGAGCAGCCCTTGAAAATTTGGGGGGGGTTCGTCAAGGGGGGGCCGAGAAAAAAGGGGGGTCCCAAAACGTGTTTTTAACATTGAGTTTTCCATAGGGCGGTTGGCCTCACTTTTAGCCCGAACGGCTGAATGGATTTGCACGAAACTTGGCAAAATTGTAGGGACTGGTAGTCCGATGTGCCTTTTGTAGGTCTCAATATATGTGCTCCAGTGGATTTTGAGAAATTAACGTTTAAAAAAAGATATATATCTGTAACAGCGGACCTGGCAGCGTCCCAGGACGCGTACTTTTCGCGCAACGGAGCTTTGTGAAGCGAAGCTGATTGGTTCTCCGGCGTCTGTCAACATTCCAAAAAGTCCGTAGCGGCCGCCATCTTGTCTCTCGGTAGGATCGAGAGACAAGAGGAGGTCAAAACAAAGGGGGAAATAACTATAAGGGGGCATAGTAGATCCTCGCTGACCCCCTAGGTTTGATGTGGAGGTTTTAAAAGGGCCCCGCGGGGCAAAAAAAAATAATAATAATAATAATCGAACGGCTGAATGGATTTGCACGAAACTTGGCAAAATATTAGGGACTGGTAGCCCGATGTGCCTTTGCTAGGTCTCAATATATGTGCTCCAGTGGATTTTGAGAAATTAACGTTAAAAAAAAGATATATATCTGTAACAGCGCTCCGCTTCGCGTAACGGAGGTTTGCGAAGCTGATTGGTCATTCTGTCACTGGGCTATAGTTGGGCTACATCTGGCTGATATTTGGGCTACATTTGTTTTTTTGTGTGTCTGGCGGCCATCTTTGGGCTACATTGGGCTACATTGGGCTTCATTGGGCTACATTGGGCTACATTTGGGCTCCAACATATATATAGGCCAATGTAGCCCAATATATATTTTTCAAAGTTAATTTTCGTAAAAACCACTGGAGCATATATCTTGAGACATAGCAAAGGCACATCGGGCTACCAGTCCCTACAATTTTGCCAAGTTTCGTGGAAATCCATTCAGCCGTTCGAGCTAAAAGTGAGTCCAACCGCCCTATGGAAATGAAGGAAATGAATGGGTAATTTGTAATTAGCAAATAGCTAATCGCAAACTAGGAATGGTAAAGAATCGCTATTTATTCCTTAAAGTTCGCTATTTAGGAAATGCAAAAAACTTTGATGATACATATGGCGGTTCATCTCTAACAAGATAAGAAGCATAGGGATACATTTATGATGACTGGCGCATCACCAGGGATGTGTTAGTCATTCTGTGCCGCTGTTCCGTCACCTATGGTGTGCTGCATTTACAATGCGGCGCATCATGGGGCAAAAACAGCACAGATGCGTGATGTATCTGTGCCGTAAAGGTGGCGCATTGCTGGAGTTGTATCGCAAGTGTGATGAAGCTCCAGCAAGGGTCGGGGGTGCCCCTGTCGCAGGGTTTCTGTTCTCACACAGAACTGTGGACAGAGGATTGGAACCTCGGCGAATTAGGGTGTCCCAAAACTCACGTTAGTAATCAAAAACTCCTTAGTAAGCTAGGTACAGTGTCACATTGGATATAACAAACTCTCAATGTTTAGACAATCCAGAATATGAACTTATAGTACCTCAGGATACGTGGAACTCATGAACAGTCGGTCGTTATATATTTCTTAGAAACCAGAACATGGAGTTAAGAAGAACACATGTGTATTTGAAATGTTTATTTACTAATGCCGTCTTCTCAGGCGTAGTATCTTAGATAATACAAGTACACATATTATCAGTAGCAAAATTACCAGCATAGTTACTAGTACATAAAAAGCGAATGGTGATAGTATGTTAACATGCTGTAAATGAATAAGAGTTAGCAACACTTATAAGCAGCCGCGGGCCGTGGAGGGAGTTACGGTGAGGCAGGGAGGCGGGGAGGGGGAGAAGCAGGGTGGAGAATACAAGTACACATATTATCAGTAGCAAAATTACCAGCATAGTTACTAGTACATAAAAAGCGAATGGTGACAGTATGTTAACATGCTGTAAATGAATAAGAGTTAGCAACACTTATAAGCAGCCGCGGGCCGTGGAGGGAGTTACGGTGGGGCAGGGAGGCGGGGAGGGGGAGGGGCAAGGTAGAGAGGGCTCCACCCTGCTTCTCCCCCTCCCCGCCTCCCTGCCTCACCGTAACTCCCTCCACGGCCCGCGGCTGCTTATATCTCACCCTCCCTAATACACATATTATATTATTTGCTAAGAAGGTCTCTTTGTGTTGGTTTAGGGCGTGCCCATACTTTAGTGTCTTAGATTTGAAGGAATCACATCAGCATACACCAGCTCTCTCTTCATGTGAACCGCATCAACTGTTGTGTATGTGTGTTCGGCAAAGCAATATAAAACCCGCCTCATGCCCAGAATTGGCAGAAGTTGCACTTATGTTATGAGTATGAAGTCGTGGAGATCAGACCTCATAACAATTCTGTATCGTGTTGTTCTTGAAACTTTAGCACTCGCTGTACAGATATAGTTTAACAAGCAAAGCAGATAGTAGAGCAATAACATATTATTCTCATGTAAACCACGATGAACTACTAGGTGGAAAGCTAAAGCAACAACTAAGTGTCGTGTGCAGAAGTTGCAAAAAAGGAAAAATGGCGTTTAAACCGGTAATGAGCCCATGCTAACTTAACACGGTGTAAAGATATCCAGGACCTAGATGACACCTCCCCATGATCCGGAAACGAACTGAATAAGATAATAGAAGTGCCATCTCATGAGAGCAGATTGCAAGTTTATATGTGGACGGTCCGCAAGGTAAAGCATTAAAAACTAGGAAAATTTAATGCTAAAGAAAAATAAAACAGCCAAGTACTTTATCGAGTCTTAAGCCAATAGGCAAGGTAAATAATAAAAACTTGACAAATAAGTCAATGAATTGTCAATGAAATGCTAGTACTCAGCATATCAAACATGAAAAAGGTCTATGACATAACTGTGTATGCAAAATAAGCTGCAACAGCCTCCAATAGGAAGTCACCGTCTTCATCCGAAAACAGTTCAGCCATCCAATTTAAAAGCGGAAAAGAACATACGTGCTCTCCCAGCACCGGATCCTCTATCACCATCAGAGGACAGCTCGGTGGGTTTTCAAGAAAGCTCTGTTCCAAGAAAGACTGTGCTGTCGCCAGTAAATTCCAGGGACCAAGTAGTCCATGCATCAATGCCACAGCCATAATCCTTTCGCCAGGACAAACCAACTCGTGAGTAATGATAGGAGTCATCAGCTGATTAAAGTCGACGTCAGGAGAAACCGGTCCGCAGAGACACAAATCAATGGCCCAATCGAAATCACAGGTCAGGCAGTGAAATACAGGCTGGACACAGGTGAAGTAGGAGAATCGAAAAGATAATCCATATGCCGTGCTTAATATCGCCAACGGCATTGTGCCATAATATTCTAGCATGCGACTGCGGAACAGTGTCAGCAGCTGCAGGGTGGGAGGTTGCATAGGAGGGACATCCATATTTAAAAATGTAAAAAAGCACAAGAGCGTCCGCTGGTAATGCAAGTAAAAATGCCAATCCACGAACCAGAGTGGAGAAAATAGAATGAAAGGAAGCAGGGATGACTCCAAAGATTTTCTCAAATGAAGTCACGAGACCACTGGTAACAACTTTAAAAAAGTGCGCCAGGGCCTTTGTGGAGGATGCGTTAAAGATAGTCGGAACCATCTTGCTGAAATTGAAAGGCAAATCTGAATTGAAAAGGGTCTGCACCTCTGTACGGGTGTTCGCTATGTGAAGCACGAAAGTTTCACGGGCCGAACTCAAGGCCACCTCTCTCTGAGACAAAAGAGCTCTTATTCTTGCCATGCCGTTGAAATCTGTCCCAAGGTTGGTATTTGTGGCCACATTGAAAACTCCCTATGTTCATGTGTGGGAGGAAATAGAACATTTCTGCAGCAAATAACCCGTTCACTTACTGTTACGATAAAAGGAATACTTTTAATTAACTACCATTTTCCAACAACTTGAACGTGGGGATGATAGCAGGAACTGGCGTGCCTTGCAACACGCAAGCCATATTTGGTCGGTGTTTGTTGCATGAACCGTGTAACTGTATGTGCCTACACATTAGTGAATGATCTGGCGTCTCAGTGCATTCCTCTCCATTCAGATAAACTTCTTGATCATCTTTGAAACATCTGTATGTGTATGGAAGCGACCAGACCTCATGAAGAAAAGCACTACCTAAAGGTTCATAACGACCTATTGGTATATATTTCATACAATTTGAAAACTTATATAAAGCAAAAGGCAGCGTTATTAAACCGTGGATAAGGCACGTTGCCAAAAAACCCGCAATCCTCTGCTGATGATGTCACTGAGCATGTCATGAATGATGTAATATGTGACATCATCAGCAGTGGATTACGGGTAATAGTATCTCTAGTTTACTCCCCTATAGCTGTCTTTCTTTTAACATAAGTGTCTGTTTCCTTCCCTTATACTTACTGTTTTTGGTTCGCTTCCGGTTCGCGTACCGGCGAGCGAACTGGGAAGCGAACTAAGAGAAATAGAGGTTGGCACAGTTCCAAATATTGTACCAATTTTTTAATAACGGGGAGGTAGTTCTGAAAAGAACTTTTTTTTTTATTGTTTTTGTTGTTTTATATTTTTTTTATTATTTTTCGGAACATTTTTTTACTTTTTTTGAATTTTTCTGAACAGTTTTATATTTTTTTGGGTTTTTCTTGGAGGGGGCAATGAAAACGATTCATTGTAAAGGGCTCAACAGGAGCAACAAAACAAAAAAAGAAGTATTTATTATTTTGGGCGTTTCGTACAAACTTGCATATGATAGTTGATCAGAGTGATGCTTCTTTCTCCGTAGGAAATGAATCCATCGCAAAATACGCAGATGTGTTTTACTTCACCAAATTTCATTTGTATATTTGGCACCATCTCCCTGCCCTCTGGTCCCGTTACTTCCGGTACAACAGATCTTCTGGCCATAATAGGGAGATTATCTAGGTCGTTCCGAAACTGTGCAGCACTGTAGTTGTTAGGATGCCACCTAGTCATATGGCGATGCCTTGTGTAGTTTCCGAAACTGTATTTTTTCTCGGTTCCTCTGGACAGTCTATCTTGACATATAAGGCAAGTTACGTATCTTGCATTTACTTTTTTCTGACCTTTGGGAATTTTAAAAAATTGCCAAATGACGTTTTCTTTCCGGTGAGACGTCCTGGGCTGCTCAGGCAAAAACTGCCTCTCTTCGTGCTCGTCGTCCTGTTCCTCTTCTTCCTCTTCTTGTTGAATTATAACTTGAACCATTGAAATTCCCACGTTATAGTTAGTTGGACTCACTATAACTTGCGTGCCTGAAATGCACTGCTGATGACGTCACATATTACATCACTCATGACATGGTCAGTGACATCACTCATGACATCACTGATGACACCATCCAGTGAATGTGTGTCTTTCTGAAAAATAAATATGTTTTATATATGTATATGTAAAGGTCGATGGAAGAATAAATGTTTAAATAAGTGTCTAAAGGGATGTTTTTTTTTTTTTAATTGATTGGTTAACTGGCTTATTAAGTGTATCTTTGTGAATACATACATTAGCGAGTAATGTTTAAATATTTAAATATATGTATCAGTGTTTCACTTTGTGTATAAGTGGCTGCATGGGTTGGTGAGTAGCTACATGTTTGTGTATATGGGTTATTAGATTTTGTTTTAGTATCAGTATGAGTGTCTGTATGGTTTGGTGGGGGTATTACTTAGCACATAGATGCATCAATGACTGACTCACTGTTTGTATGTGTTTTGAAGACAGCATATGTGCAGGACTGTATGGGTGGATGAGTGTGTATATGTGTGTGTTAGTAAGTGAATGACTGTCTCACTAGTGTCTTTATCAGTAACTACATATGTTTTAATCTATTATATGTGAGATTGATGTATATAAGTGAGTATATGTGAGAATGAGAGATTGTAAGAGTTCCTGTTTAAATAAGTATGTGTTTCTATAAGTGATTGTTTAAGAGAGTAAGTATGTGTAAGTTTCCTTAGAAGTAAGGTGGTAGTGTGTGTATAGCTGTATATGCAAATAAATGGATGTTCAATAGTTTATTTGCATGTGTGTGAGTAACTTTTGGATGACTGTCGGTGTGTAACAGGATGTATAGGTGTATCACTACATATGATGAGTGAGTATATGTATGAGTGACTATATAGAACTGTTGGTGAATGAGTGGATGTGTATATAGATGGTGGAATTACTGAATTGGTTGTTGTAACTGGTATTAGTATCTCCATTTTTTTGAAAATTTTAGTTTCGATTTTTGAATATGTGTTTCAAGAGTTATATTACACTGAAAGGAGATCTGTCACTCTGTCACAAGGATGGTGTCATCAGTGATGTCATGAGTGATGTCACTGACCATGTCATGAGTGATGTAATATGTGACATCATCAGCAGTGGATTACGGGTAATAGTATCTCTAGTTTACTCCCCTATCATCAGCAGTGCATTGCAGGCGCGCAAGTTATAGTGAGTCCAACTAACTATAACGTGGGAATTTCAATGGTTTTATGTCAGTAAAATTTCCTGCTAACTATAACTGGTGTCAAACCTATGGTTTTTTCAGTGAATTTAATAGGTTTTTTAAATGCTAATTCCTAACAATAACTGGTGTGAAACCTATGGTTTTTTCAGTGAATTTCATAGGTTTTGTAAATGCTAATTCCTAACTATATATAGGGCCTCAAACCTATGTTTTTTTCAGTGAATTTCAAAGGTTTTTAATAGCAAATTTCTATAGCTATGAAATATAATATTTTTTATAATGAATCCTATATTGTATATTTATGTAATACTATTTTTTATGTATATTGTTCATGTCTATTTGTATTTATTCATTAATTAATTTATTTTTTGCCCTGGAGCGCTCCCGGTGCGCGTACCGGTGAGCTCACCGGTAAGCGCAGTCTTGCGGCACGCCCCGGTGTGCGTACCGGTGAGCGTCCCGTTAGCGCTATTGCCGCGAACGAAAACATCATCGTGACGTATCGCGTAGCCGCGTGTAATGTGTTTTATGACGCACGGCGTAAGCGCACCTGGAAGCGCCCGACCACATACGATCGCGCTTCGTAAGCGCCCCCGGGCGCGCCCCGGGGCGCGTAGCGTAAGCGTGTCGGGTCATGTGACCTGAAAATAACACTTTTCATTGGTTCAGAACAGTTTTTTTCCCAAATGATGAAAGCCCCCACCTTTTTTCCTCATTCTCACTTTGTACTTTGACTGAGGAAGACCTGTTTGCAGACCTGTTTGTAGTAAGTGAGAAATGGCTACAGTAGCAGCAGCAGCAGGAGCATCTCAACCACCACCACCACCACCACCACAAGGACCACCACAACACCACAGTGGTGGTGAAGAAGAAGAGGAGGAGGGGGAGGAGGAGGAGGAGAGGCAGTTCCTGCCTGAAGATAATACCCCCTATAAACCCAAGGACCACTTTGTGTGGGAGTTTTTTAAAATCCCAAGGGGACAAAAGAAAGTAAATGCCCCAAAAGTCACATGTCTCTTCTGTGGCACTGTACTTTCCAGGGGGAACCCTGCAAAAAAGTATTCATTTGGCAACAATACAATGATTCGCCATATGCAACGCAAGCACCCAAACAACTATGCTGCGGCAGAGGTCAGAGAACTGACAAGAAACCCTCCCCAATCTTCTCCCAGCACCTCCAAAAGAAAACAACCCACTCCATCGGGTCCAGAGACAAGGGAGATGGTCCCAAATATCCAACCCCAGTTTGGAGATTATAAAATACTTTGTAAATTT
This sequence comes from Lissotriton helveticus, assembly GCF_964261635.1. Lineage (NCBI taxonomy): Eukaryota > Metazoa > Chordata > Amphibia > Caudata > Salamandridae > Lissotriton > Lissotriton helveticus. Next base: position 214,463,765 of record NC_136060.1, on the reverse strand, counting down.
TGCGGGACTACAATTTGCTATGGAGAGCAAAGTATCAAACTGATCAACCGTGCTGGGGACAACCACAACTGCAAAAAGAAACCTTAAATGTTTCCTGATTTTTTTTGCTCCAGTTGAGCCGTTTACAATTCCCTGTTTTTTGTTTGTCCCCATAAAAATAAAAAATATATAAAATTGTTCATAAAAGCCAAAAAAAGTAAAAAATGTTCAAAAAAACAATAAAAAAATATAAAACAACAAAAAAAACAGTTCTTTTCAGAACTCCAAAAAAATAATGAAGGAGTGAGCATGAGGGAAGGAGACAGAGAGAGTGATGTTAAGAGAAAGAGAGCTAGAGGGAGCAACACAGAGGGACTGTGTAATAGATAGTAAGACAGAGAGAAGGTGTAAGAGGGTGTAAGTGAGAAAAGGAAAATGAATAAGGGAGCTAAAGAAGGGAAGAGAGAGGAAGAAGACTAAAGCAGAAGTACTGGGAGAATGTGAGTGGGTGTTGAAAGTAAAGGGAAGGAGAGTAAAGGATGGGGAATGAGGGGTAGTGACGGAACCGGAGTAAAAGAACAGCGGTGAGGGAGGGTGAGAAAAGAGCAGTGAGAGTAAGTAAAGAGGGGTGAAAGAGGGTGGATAAAAGTGAATAAGGGTAAGACATGGGGAGTGACAGAGAGAAAGGACAGAGAGAGTAAAGGAAGGAGTGACAGAAAGGGACTGAGTGAAGCAGCAAAGAAAGGTAAGTGAGGGAGTGTGGGTGAGTTATAGGGAGTGAGCATGACGAAAGAGTAGTGACAGAGTGAGGGGACAGAGACAGTGAGGGTAAGAGAGATGGAGTGAGGGAACGGGAATGAGGAACTGTGAGGACAGACGGACTGAGAGAAGGAGTGAGAGGAGTGGAGTAAGTGAGTAAGGGAAAGGGAATGAGTGAGGGAGTGAAGGAAGGGAACAGAGGGTAAGGGAAGTAAAGCAGGGGGACTGAAAGAAGTTGAGTGTGGTAGGAGAGTAAGGGAAAGAGGAGTAAACATGAAGGATAAGAATAAGTGAGGGAAGCAGAGTAAGGAAACGGGGGTGAGGTAGGGCGAGAGAATAGTAGTGAGGTTAAAGCAAAGGGTGATGACAAGCTACATTTTTTTAGTCACACTTACCATATAATTAATGTAAACTTAATTACATGTTTTTACTACACTTTGTATCTGTGAAAGAGAGAAGAAAAAATAAGTTATAATTAGGAAAATATATATTTTAAAATAGAAGAAACAGGTCAAGAGGTTAAAAATCATAAAAGTGTACTAAGAAATAAAGTAAGAGTGAAGGACACAGAAAGGGAAATAAAGTAATGTAGAAGGACAAAAAGAGGGAAAAAGAAATAGAAGGAGAGCAAATTACTAAGAGTAAGGCAGATACATTCAGTGACAGAGAGGAAGAGAAGAAGAGAGAAATGAACTGAAGGTAAGTAAGATACTAAAAGAATGTGAGTTAGCAAAACTAAATCAGGAAAGAGGAGTAAGTAAAAGGGGAATGAGTGAGAGGGAAAGGAGTCTGATTGAGAATGCATTTACAAGAATGAGGAATGGAAGATGACTGAGAGTGAGTGAAGGGGAGTGACAGAGTGAAGGGATGAAGGGAGTGAGGATAATATAGAAGGATTGAGGGAAAAGGAGTACATGAATATATATGAAAAATGAGAGGGAAACGCTGCCATTTTGACTAGTACTACCTGAGGTACATTTATAAAGGATTTTCTCTCAAAACTTCAACTGCTTTCTGAAAGGTAAGTTGTTAATTTTTAAGGGGAACTATGTTGTGCACTTTAAGTTAATTTGGAAAAACGTTTTCTGTTAGTTATTTACTGTCCCTCTGTTATAGTTATAGATTGAGATAGGCTTCTCTGTTATAGTTATGGATTGAGTTAGGCTTCTCTGGTATAATTATGAATTTACTTAGGCTTCATCACATGCACTTTTTTATATTTCTACTTCCTGCCTGATACCATACACTGCCCAAAGATAACTTCACTGTTAAAAACTCAGAAGTACCTGTCTGAACTTAAACCCAACAGTGCCCTAACTCTACTGATTTAGTTATTTTTTATACAATTTACAGCAAGAAAATGGAATGTAAAGAAGAGACCATTAATATTTCTTTTGAAATTATGGATGAGGACATTCTTGAAGAAGATTTTCTTGACTTGGATTTCATGGATGAGTCTCTGGACCAAGAAATAATTGACTGTATAGAAACCATTGAATCATGCAATCAAAATTTTGAGGAGATTCCAGATAATCAGATGTTGGAAGTTCTATTAAATTATGAAAATTCTGAACAATAAATCTATATTTAATAATTTAAAAGAATTTGAGACATTATTCATTTTTATATGTAATTCATGAAGTAGTACCAAAATGATTATAATATAAAATGAGACTTATAGTATACTGTGCAACTTTTTTGTGTTACATAGTAAGTTTGCTCATAGTTACTTCCTTTCTCCCACTATATTATCTCCAATGTATATTTGACATCTCTTTTTCATCTCCTGCCTCCTTTCTCTCACTGTCTGTCTCTAATGCACCATATCACCTCCAATTTTGTGTAGATTCAGAAGAGAGTAAAATGTAATACTTGAAAACATCATAAGGGAGCAGGGTAGACTACCCATGATCCCCTAGGCCTTCTCAGGGAGTGCTTAAAGGATCTGTTTCTGCTTTCCTGACAGACTATGGTATGGATTCCATATACCACAATAACTTCTGTAACAACATGCAAGATATCTACAGAGGAGACGGTGTACATTGAATTTAAGACTCTGCATTGGTACCTACATGTTGGTACTTAAATCACCCACACAACACAACAACTCTATTCAGAGCTACCCTACCTCTAAGCACTTGAAATGATTATTTTACTGTTTCACTGGGTCTTCCCCATGGTACGCTCCCCGGTACGCTCCCCGGTGCGCGTACCGGGCACCTCCCCCGCGAAAATTATGGCCCCCACATCAAACCTAGGGTGTCAGGGGGGTCTACCCTGCCCCCTTTCGGTCATTTCCCCCTTTGTTTTTGCCACCTCTTATCCTACGAGACACAAGATGGCGGCCGGTCCGGACTGTTTGGAATGTTGACAGACACCCGAGAGCCAATCAGCTTTCCGCTCGCGAACTCGGGTAGCGCGTTGGAGCGCGCCCCGGTGCGCCTACCGGGGCGCGCATATAGATATATATATTTTTTTAACCTAAATTACTCAAAATCCACTGGAGCACATATCTTGAGACATAGCAAAGGCACATCGGGCTAACAGTCCCTACAATTTTGCCAAGTTTTGTGGAAATCCATTCAGCCGTTCGGGCTAAAAGTGAGTCCAACCGCCCTATGGAAATTAACATGGGGAAAACACGTTTTGGGACCCCCTTTTATCTTGGCCCCCGCTTGACGAATCCCCCCCAAACTTTCGGGGAAGGAGCGGAGCAGAGCTGGACATTTTCTTGGAGAAATTCAGCCAATTCCGTCCATCAATGCCAAAGTTATTCCCAATAGAATGTTGCGGATTTCCTATGAAAAACGATCCTAACTATAACTACCTACTGGCGACCGCCAGTAGGTAATATATATATATATATATATATTCACGTTCACAACACATAGCAACCGCATATATATATATATGTATATTTATTTAATTAATATGTTTTGATAATGCCAGATCAAATAAAAAAAACATAAAGACGCAATTATGTATTTAATACTAGTTTTCCTTAGGTTGGATTTATCAAATTTTTTAAAACCATTACTACAGAAAAAAATTATCAAAAAGGTTCATCAAAAATAAACCAGTCAGAAATGTTTTTATCAAGTATGCATTTCATCAAAATTAACCTATTTTACACATCAGCCAATCAATTTTGGTCCCTCTCTCTATGATGAATTTTAACATCATCCGGGATGTTTTCTGACCTGCATTGGATAAATGAAAATAGAAAAAAGTCATCAAGGTCATAATGAGAAACAAATCAAACCAACATAATAAGGGAAGCTTCTTTTACATCTCTGATCAATGTGTTTATTTTAATATGGGATACCTGTGAAATGGTAAGGTTCTAACCTGGGACTTTCTTCACAGTTTTGCTCAAATTATATTTTTCGTGTCAGACAATCATAGGAGAAGGTCCTTGCTCGCATGTTTGTTCTGTTCAATTGTTGGGAGTTAATGCCTCAAATGTGAGAACACTCCATTGATTTTTTAGATACATCAAAACTAAACTTGAACTGATGATCTCTCAGCATCACAGAGGAAAACATCGAACCGCGGTTTATTGACTTCCCTAGCTAATTATACTGCTCTTCTTGTGAGGTGGTTATGTATCAATTTATTTCAAGCATTTTCTCAGTTATCTGTTGTTAAATTCCCCAATTAAGCGAAGACTCGATTGAGAAACAAAAGAAAATTTTAACCTACAGTTGTACGAATATTGGCAATATTATTTGCATCAATGCTGTATTAAAAAAAGTGCACAGGCATTGCACTTTGCCGACACTTTCTTTCAAGGTCAAGCGTTAATTATGGAACACTTGAAGTAAGCATATAAAAGCACAAGATAGATAGATATACATTTGTTTAATGTTCAGTAAAATTGTGTAATAAGCAGTTTTGACTGCTTAATTGCCGTGAACCCTGATGGATAGGAATGAAGCGGCATGGCAAACCCGAATTTGAGTAATGTGTCACATCATGCTGCCACGTAGCCTATTTACATTTTGGAATTTGGAAAAAAATGAAATGGGAATAGTTTAACAGAAGTCATGTAATGAAATATGGCGCATATTAACGACCCAACAAATTACTTAAGGGCATATCTAACAACAAAATATAGCTATAAGGCCCTCGTGCACAAAGATTCAATTTGGGAAATCGTAAATTACAACAAATAAGAGTATGCAATTTGATATTTCTTGAATGGAATGTGTAACAATGGATTTGGCAGAAGTGATTGCAATCTGCACATCGACTTCTACTAAATACATTGCTTTTTCGTGGAACGACCTATGTATTAAGACATTGGTTCATATTATTGCTACTACTAGTATGTCACAATTCGACCTACCTGATTAATATGCATGAGGTAGGTCGCAAGTTGAGACACACAAGGATGGGCAACTTTCAAAGCCATTGCTGGGGTCAGTAGAACACTGCCTGTGATTGTTTTTGAATAATGTAACTTTTTTTTTATTCAGCCCGTTTTCCTTAGAGGAAAACATGATGCGTTTAAAAAAATGAGAAATTACACAAACATTTTTAGCAGCAGGCAATGGTCCAAGAGACAACTGACTAGTCCTCAAACATGTTTTTACGTAGATTCCGGAAGGAGCAGGGGTCCCTAATGGACCCCTTCACATTTGTGAATGTCTTACCAACTTTTTTTTGCAGAGGAGGTACATTATTTATGTTTTGGAGACGAATTTCGACTGCAAAACATTAATACATCTCTTAAGTAATTGGTCTCTGGAAGGGGCAGCCTTAAGACGCCCCTTCTAAATATCAATAATCTATCCACAAACCTCAAATTGCGATTCAGTAACTTGTTACCGGATCGCAGATTGGGTTGGTGAATAGAAAAATGCCATTTTGAGGTTGCAAGTACTCTAATGTTACAATTCGGAGATTTTCCAACTATAAAACAATTCAGTTAATAATTGTTTTAAACTTTGTTAATTGAAGTTCATTGAATATAAGTCAATAACAACAAGAGTTGTGACATGAATTAATAAGATGCTTAGTGCATCCAATTGCCTGCTCCGTCCATACAACAGAAAATATAAAACCTAACCCACATAACCCAACCCACATAACAAAACATCAGCGATTATAGTGCGGCCCAGCATCCCAAGGAGCCTCTGTAAATCCAGGAGTATAGCCAACACATGTTCATCAGACAAGAGTGCCAGGATCGCAGCGCTATCCAGGCCCCTCCAATTACTGCCTACTTGTGAAACATCAGGAGATTCAGCTGAGGGAATGGGGAAGAGGCGTGCGCTATCAGACAGTAATGTAGAGGAATCCAGACATCTCGGGGCCGAGAAGTGGGTGGCAAAAGTTTGGCAGACAGTGTCAATTGCTCATTACCGTAGATTAGATCTGTGAGCCAGTGACAGGCAACTCATCTCTAATAAAGTAGGAGGGTCAGTGCCACATATCTCTTCTATTCAGCATTATTCATTACAGTAGATTGGATCTGTGAGCCAGTCGTTGAATTTAGGTGCCTGCCCATGCCCCAGTGGCAGGCAACTCATCTCTAATAAAGTAGGAGGGACAGTGCCACATATCTCCTGTATTCATCATTATTCATTACAGTAGATTGGATCTGTGAGCCAGTCCTTGAATTTAGGCGCCTGCCCATGCCCCCAGTGGCAGGCAACTCATCTCTTAGAAAGTAGGAGGGACAGCACCACATATCTCCTGTATTCATCAGACAAGTCTTTGAGGTGCCCAAGAAGAGACATGAAGGGGTTCAGCGAGAGATCATCCTCTATCATAGAGGAGAGAGCGGCACACACCTTCTGCTAAAATGACTGCAGTAGCCCAAATAAGTGAGCCAAATGGAGGAAATCAGCCCTTGGTATCCCGCATCTGGCCCAAGTAAGGTCCAGCCTGAGTCCAAATCTGTGCATGCTGTCAGAAGTTTAGTACGCCCTGTGAAGGAATTTGTAATTATAAATTGAGCATTTACTACTGGATGTTATCTGCCACATCTGTGCACAATAACATCTCAATTGCTCAACAGTGCGTACCCCTCTAAATTCAATTTCTTACTGTCACCTTGCCTACCCCTGATAGCCCGGAGATTCAGCCTGTGCAGTGCAATACAATGGGAGGTTCAGCTGGAAAGTCTAAAATAGCAGCCTTGGCATTATGTTTCAGACAAATGTAAGTAAAGACCTTCAATGGAGAGGCATGCATCTCACTCAGATAATCTGCCTGTGAAGTTAAAAGACCGGCAATGTACAGATCTCCCCTCACATTGACAACTCGCCTTGTGAGCTGAGGCTAACACAGGGAATTATGGGCACTGGCCACAAAGGGTGACCACTTAGTGGGATCAAAGGAGAGTACACGATTTTCTTACCTCCCTTATGACACAGTCTCTGCCAAGAACCCGAGGTACATGCCACCCTGAACAAGTCAATAGAGGGAGTGCCTGTGGAGGTGCTGAAAAAGGAGGAGGAGGATGTGTCTCATTAAATACAGGATTGTCTCCCTGCCCATGCTAAATGAATCAGCGAGTTTTTAGTGTCCGATAAATGAGCTATTAATGGAGATGGGGAAATTCAAGAAGAGATTAAGGGCCAAATGTATCAAGCCTTTTTCCTGTTGCAAATAGGCAGATTCTCACAATCGGGCGTTTGTGAATTGGAAAAAGCCTTTTGGGATATATCATCCCAAAAGGCCATCGCCGCAAAATAGGGAATTGCAAAATTTGGTTTATACGGTCCCGAGAAAAAGATGGATTAGACCACTTTGTATAAACATAGGTGTGAGATCGTATAAAGAAGCAGAAAGGATCTTAAAGACTGACACTAGTCAGGTCATTGTCTTTGGAATTAGCAGGTTTTTGCTGGCCGTTAATTTTATTAGAACACAAGCGGGTGAGAAATTTTAGAGAACTGTCATAGAGATTTACAGCTTGCATATGAAACAATATGACAAACTGTATTACTAAGGAAATATACTTTGGTCTACTCAGAATAACTATGTGCCCAAATCCAAATGTTTTATATTCTATTTATTTATATGCATTTTTAATTATTTATACAAGGTTCTAAATGCAACGATTGACACCCCTCAACTGTTTTATTTACCACTATTGAATTGCACTTAAACTTGGTAGCTGTAATAGTGAGATTTCTCTTTTGTATGTACTTGCACTGTTTTTAATGCAAATGTTATGATACTGATGTATCGAAATAAAGATTATGATGATGATGAAAGAAGCAACAGAGGTGGAGAAAGAAGCAAGAGAAGTGCAGAAAGAGGCAAGAGAGTTACAGAAACAGGCAGTAGAGGTGCAGAGAGAGGGCACAGGAGTACAGAAAGAGTCAAAAGAGGTGCAGAAAGAGGGAAGAAGTGTGCAGAAAGAGGTAAGAGGGGTGATGAAAGAAGCAAATGAGGGACAGACAGAGGAAACAGATGTGTAGAAAGAGGCAAGAGAGGTGCAGAAAGTGGAAGAGATGAGCAGAACGAGGCAAATGAAGTACAGAGAAAGAAAGAAACATCCATAAAGAGGCAACAGAAATGCAGAAAGAGGCAAGAGAGGCGCAGAAAGAAGTAAGAATGGTTTGCACACCATTAATACCCACATGTAACAGGTGACCATTCTGGGTTTTCAAAGGGCCTTCCACCACGCTGTAACACTTCTCGCTGCATTTTTGGTAACGTTTGAAGCGTTTAAGCTAGAAACAGGTTTCTTTATTGTTCAAATCTGCAGATTATGCAGCAGATGATGGATTATGAGACAAATGTGGAAAATGTATAACTGACTAGGTCCAGAAGTGCTCCTCGGTGGTTTCTTCTTTTTTTTCTCATTGAGTTTATAGTTTAGCTTCTATGGAAAGGAGGAAGACTAAATCTGAGGTTACCACTCCACAACACAGACTATCATACAACACAATTACTCTCCATGACACATAATCCCACTCTACATAATTCATATACACTAAATACCACATACTTTCTATCCACATAATTTCACTGCACAACATACCAAACAATTCCACTACACACAACCTACATCCACTCCACTCCAAGAAACATTAATAAAACACTTCTACATTTACGTCAATAGCTCTAACTCTCGCAAATGAGAAACCTTGTACATTGCAAATGCTTCTTTAACTAGTTGTCACATTTGCAGAGAGGTGGAGAAAGGGGCCTTGGCCTTTCACCACTGCTCAGGAATTCTGCTGCATAGGGCTTACAGGAGGTACCAAGAGGGCTTCTTGTCCCCCAGAGTACTTCAGGAGAAAAGTGGACTTCATGCCCCAACCCGTAGTGTGCCAAGAGGTGCATTTGCAGAGTGGTAGAGAAAGGGGGGCATGGCATCTGAAGACCTCTTAGCAATTCTACTATGTGGTACTTACTGGAGGTAACAGGATAGTTGGCCCAACTACCCCTCCTATTGCCTCTAGTAAGTCCCACACAGCAGCATTGGTAAATTCTCATAGCAGGCCATACCCCCTTTGTCCACCAATCTGCAAATGCGATCCCCGGCACACTCTTGGATGGGGAGTGAAGTCCCCTTCACTGCCGGGGGTGGTTAGGGGCCAGCTAGACTACCTGTTACCTCCAGTAAGCCCCACACTATGAGACTGCTGAGAGGTGGCCAAAGGCCATGCCCCCTTTGTCCTCCACTCTGCAAACGTGCCTCTTGGTGCACTCTTGGTTGGGGAAGGATGTCCCCTTACCTCCTGAGTACCCCTGGGGGGCAACTAGCCCTCCTGTTACCTCCAGTAAGCCCCACACAGCTGGATTGCTGAGAGTTGTCTGAGGCCACGCCCCCTTTTTACACCACTCTACAAAGACGCCACCTGGCGCACTGCTGCTCTGGGGATAAAGCCCACTTCAGTCCTGAGGTCCTCAGGACACAAATGACCTCATTGCTCCACCAGCAGTGTGCCAAGAGGCACGTTCGTAGAGTGGTGTAAAAAGGGGCATGGCCTCGGACCATCTCTCAGCAATCCTACTGTGTGGGGAATACTGGAGGTACCTGGTGGCCAAAGACCACTTGTGGGAGGAAGCAAAGACACGAATCTCTGCTACTCAACACACTATATATGAAGTCGGTGATGAAGCCAGCAAGCATCTGGCCTGGCTTGACAAGCGAGAGAAGGCAGATAGGTGGATCGCAGAACTACACCGAACCCCCAAGACATAGTAGACCTCCTAGCACATCACTACAAACAGGTTTACACTTCAGCGCTTACAATAACACAAGCGAATGTGGAGGACTTCCTCCATGATATCCGACTTCCCAAACTCATATAGGAGTCCCAACTGTTAGAGACAAAACTCTCAACAGAAGAGATAGCAATATCGATTGGTAATATCCATCCAGTCAGGAAAAGCCCTGGGTCCAAACCGTATTCCCATAGAGTGGTACAAACGAAATGCAACAACACTCATGCCCCACTTCATAGCCATGTATGAGGATATTTTGGACAGGGGGGAACTTCCCCAAGACCAACGAATGGCAACAATAGTGGCCATCCACAAACTCAGCAATCCTGCTCGGGACTGTGCCTCCTACAGGCCCATATCTCTGATTAATGTCTAGGCCCAGATATTGGCTAAAACCCTGGCCAATAGACTTACACCGCACCTAGCTACATTAATACACCAAGACGAATCAGGGTTCATGCCAGGAAGGAAAACGGCCCTGAATCTGAGGAGTCTCCATAGCGCTGCTGGGACATACGCATACCATACAAGAGGATGCAATAGAAGTGTCCCTAGACGCGCAAATGGCCTTTGATACAGTTGAATAGCCCTTCCCCTTTGCCGTCCTCAGAAATCTGGGGTTCAGACCAAAATTCTGTTCCTGGGTTAAGTTGTTGTATAACAGTACCATGGAACATGTAGTAGCCAATGGGCATATATCCAGAGAGTTCCCACGGCACCGAGGCCCATTGTCACAGCTTCTCTTCGCCCTTATACTAGAGCCTGTCCTTCGCGGGCTCCGCTGGATGGAGGCTGTGAGGATGGAATATCCCTATATGCAAATGATGATCTCCTCTATATTGCCTCTCCCAAACATTCCCTATCTTGCATATTAAACATATGTGGCTCATAGGGAAGACACTTGGGGTACACAATCAATTGGAATAAATCAGTATTGTATGTCTAGAAAGGGCCTTCACCAGCTGGCTGTGATGTAACAATAGCTAGGGACAATTTCAAATACTTGGGAATCCATGTCACCCATGATCCAGGGGTCTTCATGACTCTGAATCTCCAACCTAACCTGCAACGGCTCCAAAAAGACACTAAATACTGGCAATCGCTGCCACTAACGCTTTTAGGAAAGACGGCAATTTTTAAGATGATGGCGCTTCTGTGGTTCCTTTACACCCTGCAAAATACGCCTTTCTTGGTCCCCCAGTCCTATTTCCGAGACATAGAAGCAGAAGTCACCAAACTCCTCTGGAATAGTAAACCACAGCGCATAGCTATGGCAAAACTGTTCCGAACCTGGTACGATGGCGGCATCACACTCCTGAGCATAAAAACTTACTATTGGGCATCCCAATTAACTGTAATTAATCATTGGCTACATGTCCCCCACATGGATCCGGCCTTTGGCCTTTATAGGCTTGAGTTGGGTGAGGAGGGACTTTATTGTGCACTCTATAACCAGACCCGGGCCCTGACAGACCCAACAAACCACATACTCCAGGTATGGAACATAGTGCACAGAAAATTGGGGTGGCACAACAAGATCACACAAGCAACGCCCCTCTGGGTCACGGCAGTTGGGTAAGAGTAAAGGCTTCAAGCACTGGGACAATATAGGGATACCCAAGGTGGGTAATCTCTGGGTGCAGGGAAAAGCGACCCCCTTTACACAGCTCCAGGATCAGTACGAGATGGCGCCAACAGACATTTCCACTATTACCGAATCAAGCACACCCTGGAGGCGGTAATTCCCCAGACACTACTCCATGAGGCCTCGCCGTTAGAGGATAGATTACTGATGAATCATATTAATACAAGAGCAATCTCCATAACATATCAAAAGATTATCAACAACATGCCTATCCCCAAGCAAATGCTTCGAGACAAATGGCGGTAGGAAACCTAGATGACACTGATTTCAAGAAGCGCTGGTAGCGATTGCATCCAAGCTACGCCTCATACAGCTTAAGATACTCCATAGAATTTACTACACCGGAACCACTCTCTATAAGATAGGGAAAGCTGATACTCAACTCTGTCTGCGACAATAAGGGGTGATTGGTACCTTCTTCCACACACTCTGGGCCTGCCCCGCAATAATGTTATACTGGAAATCAGTCATGAACACCATCACAAGAGTTAGCAGAAACCCAGTCCCTACAGAGCCCAATACTGCCTGTTAAATATTTGGGGGGAAACGGACCTTAACTCCACAGCGCAGATATGGGCAACACTGGGAATGATGCTGGCCAAAAGAAACATCACCAAACATTGGGGTGTCGCCATCACCTCCACACATACGGAGTGGTGTAAAGATATGGACATGGCCATGGAGGCGGAGAAGACCGTATATGCGCGTAGAGGTTGTCCAAAAGAGTTGATAAAACTGTGGGGGAGCTGGAACATCTACAGGGGGCGAATATGTGCATTGCCAACTGTGACCCATGAAATGGAAACAAATTAATGTGTAGGATACTAATGTATGCACCGATGTGAACACGCGAAGCAGCATATGAGTAATGTTATAACAGTCAATACAAACAATATGTACTGTATAAAAACATGTGTAAACAAAAGACATACATTTGCCACCTATGTTTAAATAAAAATAAATGTAAAAAAAAGACAGGAGCTGACCGGAACGGACAATTAGTTTTGAAAGATGTGTCAAACGACGGCAAAGATATTTGCAAATCAAAAATGCTTTTCCTATGAAAACGATGTCCTAGCTATAACCACCTACTGGTGACAGCCAGAAGGTAATATATATTAATTCACACAATCTCATCCTGATTTTGATAAAATATGCGGACATTGACCAGGCACGCCTATTAAAAGAAATAGATGAACTGAATGAAGAACTGGACAAACTAGGTGAAACATAGGAAATTCTTAATCTACGGAATGAAATGGCAATGAGACTTAAGAAAGAGGAAGAGAAAATTAAAGAACGGAAAGCATACACATTTCAAAGACATAAGAATGACTACGAGTTAAGGTAAACCTTTACATTCACCAATCTTTACACGCTCCGTGTGTCTAAACTGAAAAACTCATCAGGCGCGTCTAATGCTGTATCAAATCCGATATCAAGGAAAACAAGGGCAACCAATGAGACAACGTATTCAGATCTCAGCTCCTCAGGGGGGAGTGAGTCAGAGTCCGAAATGAGCCACCCCCAGGGTGAACAACAAAAAAGTCAAACCATCAACAGGCGAAGAGTTGAATTATTTATGGGAAGAGAGAAAACAAACACTTCGCCCAAGGCCTCAAAGAAATTAAGCAGGACAAATGCAAACTACAGGAGAAGGCAAAGGAGCAAAGCAGGAAAGCGCCGCAAACAACAACAAAAGAAAAAAAAGAGGTCGGGGAGATTGGAAGAAGAGATAACCCCGTTAACAGTCAATAACAAAACTTTAGTCAATCTTACCAAACTGAAACTAACACCTGAGGACACCTACATTTTACGTCTTGGTCTATCTTATTGTCCAAACAATGATTTCAACTATGCATCTACCAGAATGTATGTTTACAAAGGGGTCAGAAAACTTGAACTGAAAAAACATGTTATGCTTCTGGGAGATAACACCCATATTCAACAGAAGGGTATGGATACAGTTGGTAACATACAAACCAATCTTACACGATCAGATCTTCCCTTGTTTCATGAATTAGAAGAACTATGGGATGGGGAAACTAGCCAACAACCTGTTACCAGTCCATCCATAGACATAACAACTAAGCATTGAAGCATGATGTCAAGGAACCCTTTTAAACCTATTTCCACCTTCAATCCAATTGCTCCGCGCGATGCCATTGATGTGTTCCACGAAACTGTTACGTCAAGGATTAAATAACTCAACACATCAGTGCTATCAACACAAAAAAGATTCAATCGACAGGATAAACAATATTTTAGCCTGATTCAAAAATTGCAAAATAACAAAAATATAGTTATACGCAACAGTGACAAAGGTGGGAACATTGTTCTTTGGCCTCAGGAGGATTACAACAAGGAGGCTTTAATTCAACTGAATGACCGATCATATTACAGTCGGAGCAATATGGCACATTTGAAATATACATATTTGGAGTTTTACAGGAAATTGTCAATACGGAGGAGAAGAGACTTAATCAGTGAGGATGAATTTAAATTTCTCAAAAAAGATAATCCCACCACTTCCTCCATATATTTCATTCATAAGATACATAAGGACAAGGAAAAACCTCCCGGCCGTCCAATCATTACAGCAAAAGTTGGGTTACTAGAGAATTCATCCAAATATGTAGACTATTTTTTGCAAGATTTTGTGAAAAAGTTGCTGTCTTATGTTCGGGATATGGGTGATTTCGTCAGAAAAATCAAAGATGTAAAGTGGTAGGAGGACTATCTGTTGATTGCACTAGATGTCTCTGCCCTATATACCAGCATCCAACACCATGATGGTATTAATGCCGTACGATATTACCTAGCACAATGTCCCATATATGATCAAGAACATAGTGAGATGCTTATCTCTATGATTGAATTTTGTTTGAACAACAATATCTTTATGTTCAACAACTTGTTATACCAACAAACTAGGGGTGTGGCGATGGGAGCCAGCTTCTCCCCCAGCAATGCATGCTTGCATATGGGCTGGTGGGAAGGAGCTGGTTCTCAACACTGTATAGTGAATCGACAGTCAAGAGCAATATAATTAAATGGCTGCGCTACATTGACAACCTCCTGATAGTGTGGCAAGGTACAAAGGAGCAGGCACAGAATTTTGTAAAACAAATTAACGGATATGCTGTAATGAGATTGACCTCAAAAGAGCCCAAAATGAGAGCAAGTCTAGATTCCTTGAAAGAGGCTATGCTCCCAATCTCATCTTTAAGGATATCTCTTAATCTATGAGCATGTCGAGGGATGAACTCCTTACAGATAAAGAAACACATACGGCCACATGCATCATTGTTGCCGTTTGCGATTCCTAAATTGCGTAAATTAAGAAATCGCAATTTAGAAATCGCAAATGGCAATGCATGAAAAATGTGCGTCTTTTTTGCGATTCGGTATTTTTCCTTAATTGCGATTCACAATTTGCGAATCGCAATTAAGGAAACCCTTCTCATTGATTCCTATGGGCCAAAAGGCCCATAGGAATGAATGGGAAGGCATTCACATTTTGCAAATTTCATTTTGCGAATCGCAACATGTGAATGCAATTTCAAGGGTGCAGGTGGGGGGTCCAAAGAACCCCTCCCTGCACCCCTGAAATTTCACTTTAAGATCAATTTACACACACACATGCCCCAAGGACATGTGTGCGTGTAAATTAAAACTTTCAAATATGTAACTTGTGCATGTTTCAAAGTTTTCGGTAAATTAGCATGAAGTTCAACTTCATGCTAATTTACCCCTTCCAAATTGCGAATTTGCAATTTAAAAATAATCACGCATTGCATTTAAGAAATCTCAAATTGCGATTTATTAAATGCAATCGCAATTTTAGAAATCGCAACATGGTTGCGATTCCTAAAATTTCGAAAAGCACGATGCATCCAAAATTTGAGAATGGCATTTGCAAACGGCCGAAAATTGCGATTCGCACCGTTTGCGAATGCAATTCTCAATGATGCATGTGGCCAATAGAGTCTCCAAAACAGGCATCACCAGCCCCAATGCTAATGAATTTCGTATGATTCTGGGGTTTAGTCGACAACATAAAGCCATTCAAAAAATCTTGCAAACCAGTTGGCCTCTAGTACTCAATGATCCGGTGATTGGTCCCCTGCTACCGCAGAGGGTGTTCATCACCTATAGCAAGGCACCTTCTATGAGGGACAGTTTAGTCACAACCAACCCTGAGATTATCGACAACACATTTTGGTTACAGACACATAAGGGATTCTTCAAGTGCAAAACTTGTAAGCCGTGTATTCATGGCAAAAATACCAGCACATACCGCACCCCGTTTTGTGACGAAATATAAAATTCACATATTGCTCACCTGTAAAACAGAATATGCTGTCTATGTGCTTTTTTGCCCATGTGGCCTTAAATACATAGGCAGCACCAAATTACAGGTTCACAAACGGGTCCTTCAACATCTTCTTGCAATCACAAATCAATACAATACATATCCTGTAGCTCGGCATTCCAGAGAATTCCACCAATCTGACAATAAATACTTGAGCCACTTTGTTATTGACACCACCCAGTAGGCATGGAGGTGACCGAGACGACAAACTGAGAAAATTAGAGACTCAGTATATACTTCAAATTGATACCAAGTTTCCAGGTGGTCTCAATGTCACAGAAGATCTTTACACATGTATGTAATCAGTAACTGTTATATTTAGTCCCAAGTTGGTTTGACTCTGCATCATCTATGATTTTAACTTGCTGTGCTAGCGCGAACATAATTTTGTCTCGATCTTTGGGATATGCAATCAATTCATGAGGCATACCAATATATTATCCTGTGAGTTAATGTTGTAAATGATGTTTGGAATTTTTACCAGGATATGTTTTTATGCAAAGTACGTGTTTATTTGTATATATATATATTTATTCCCATATTTATTATGATATATATATTTATGTGACTATTTTTATATGCAAGTTTTAATATGTATTTCTTTCATCATTGTGTATGTTTACTGTAGAGGGAGCCTTTCTCTAGTTAGGCTGTAGTTACCGAGCGTATTTGCACAGCAAGTCCGCATCACTACTTTTGCACATCAATTTGTGATTATACGGCTGTATATACCCCATTCAGGCTCATATAGTCTATGACTTAATTTGACCGCATTCCAGTTAGAATTGTGTGCAGGATTGTCCATGTTCAGGATATATACTTTCCAACAGCAGTATTTGACTATGATACACAGAATAGATCCTACTTTATCTATATATTGACTCAAAACTCCGACCAGCAGCCTTGAGATGCACCAGTACTCGTTCTCTCCTTTTTCCATTATAACATGCCATTTCATGGCATATATATTTGAACTGCAAGAGAGACAACCATTTATTACTTGGAAGGCATCGTGATTCCATTTCGCAGTTTTACTTGTTGCAAAGGATTGAATCATACAACTTTATATGATTATTTGCACTTCACGTTAAGCACTTTAGGCACGATTTTATTATTCTCACAAAGTGACCATTTTCCAGGCATCAATAGGCGTTCATCCAACACCGCTGTTTCGTTTGCCAAATAGTGGACACATGAGTATCATGAGATCGGGCCAAATATTTTGTAAATTAAATATATTGCATATTAATATCATCCTCTATCCAGACATTTGAACTAGGCATATAATCATGGGGATATATTGGTATTTTACTGTGTATAGATTTACCTATTATGTTTTTAATCTGTTTTGTTTTATCCCGAATTCACTGTCTGAAATCAGAGAAAAGTATTATGTCTTTTGGGTGATCTTAAGTATATTATGCTTATTTTTAGATGTCTGTCTAATTTTGGTGTACATCTGTCAGTATTTTGTCTATTTTTATGCTTGGATGGTCATGTGATGTGTTTACATCTTGCTCTAGCACTTTAAATGCACTGAAATCGCGTTCTGACATGTCATGTGAACAAGGCTCTGTTGAGCTGAAACACGTCATGGCGAAAGTAATTTATCTCAGCACTTATAACGGGTCTGTGTCCATCTTTTCGGTGTGGATTTTGCCATCTGTGGAGAAGAAAGGGATATACTTGTACATATATTACATGTTAAAACCTAGTTTCCACAGGAAATCTGCAACATTCTATTTTGAATAACTTTGGCGCCGGGGGGTGAATTTTCGCGAATTTCTCCAAGAAAAGGGCCTGCTCCACTTCGCTCCTTCCCTGAAAGTTTGGGGGTGATTCGTGAAGTGGGGGCTGAGAAAAAAGAGGGGTCCCAAAACGTGTTTTTTCCCCATGCAATTTCCCATAGGACTTTTAGCCGGGGCTATAGCCCGAACGGCTGAACGGAATTACACCAAAGTATATATTAGAGGTGTTACAGTACACGTACCCGTATGCGTACCCTAAGCTTACCTTCCCGAGCACGAGCTGCATGCTGATTGGATGTAAACTGTCTGTCAACACTCCAAACCAGGAAGTGTTGGCAGCCATCTTGTGTCTCGGTAGAACGGAGGTACAAGAAATGAGAAACAAATGTGCATAATACGCAAAGGGAGCAGGGTAGAACACCCTGACTTCCTTGGCCTGCTCAGGGGGTTCGACAAGGACCCCCGGGGCTTTTCTATGTTGGGTGGGGGGCCGCGCGGCCCCCCTCCTGGAGCCATTGATGGCCCTGGGGACCACCACCTCCCCAGGGCCGGCTCCTGCAGTATCCTGGGGTGCCTACCCTCGGGACACTGCTGTTTGCTGTGGTAGGGTTGGAGCCTCGCGGCTCCCACCCTAACACAGCAAACTGCTTTTCATCAGAGAGAGCAGCATGTTAGCTGCTCTCTCTGACAAAAAGCAATGCCGGCTCCCGAAGGACGCGGGGAGCCGGCTGGGACGGTGGGGGCATTGGGGCTTTTTACCCCGGGGGATGGGGTCCCCGGGGGTTATAAAAAATTTGATGTAGACGTTTTTTTTTTTTTACGATAGATGCACCGTATGCGTACGGTGCAAATTTCGTAAGTCGTACCATAAGCGCACGTAAGCAAGAAAAATATGAATATTTTTAGATATTTATAAAGTGTATGTATTTATGTGTTGTGTGGCTCTAAAAAGAGCCCTTGTGTTTATTGTGAGATGTTAGTAACTACAAATAAGTACCGATGCAGAGTCTAAAGTTCACGAGGAAGACTCTGTTCCCTTCATCTGTAAAATGTACACCATCTCTCCTATAGATGCCTTGCATATTGAAACACAGATTGTTGTTGTAAATGGACACCATTCTATAGTCTCGGGGAAACGCAGAAACAGATTTATTCACAAGTTTCCTAGCTTTTTCAATCTGTGGACAATATAGGTTGGACCAGTTCCATTTCTGCCTTTCGCATATATTAGAATAGACAAAGGCAGTTTGGGGGAAAAGTGCCATCAGTTGTTGAAATGTGTCCTTCATGAACATTTCCAGACCTACCCAAGTCAAAGTGCCTAGGTCATTGCCACCACAGTGTGGAAAAGTAAATTTTGCCATGTTCTGTGTCCCTACGTGTCATCCATCATATGTTATGTGTGCATGATTAAATATGCATATGCATTCCCCATGTCCGATTAATGACGCAATTACAGTTGTGTCCACCTCTAGTATGCCAGTTTCCAGTCCTCGTGAATACTACGAATATCAGGCCTATGTAAAGCTACGTTGCCACGTTTCTCAGTGTGCACGTTATTCTATTATAAAGTCCCCGTTTCTAGGCCTCAAAAGGGCCTGGACACCAGATTCAGCTCCTGTCTCCTGAAACCTCGCTGAGGAGCGATACAGCCCCCACCTGTATCCTCGACCCTTCACTTACTTCCTGCCTCGCAGTGCCCGGCCCAGCCTGGCTCAGTCTCTGAGTCTGCCAAGAATATGTTATGATTCCAGTTATCAGTTCAGTCCTCCTTCTCTGCATTCCTAAGCTACTGAACTGCATCAATAGTTTCCGTCATTGTCTAGCCTTCACGTCTCCACGTTAGAGAAATACTGCATTTAATGGTCATTTAATATTCTTCATCACGTACTACATGTAGAATAATGCATGGTCCAGTCTTAGAATCAAGTCAGCCTTTCCTCTCCTGACTTCTAGTTTATATCAACATGTTCTCTAAACATCAGATACTAGATACTGTTTAGGTACATGTCGCCCTGACTCTCCAGACTTCAGTCTCTGCTCCTAGCACAGAGTTCATAGCCCCCAGCTTCTCCTAGTGATACGTCATTGCTAGTTTGCGCGCACCATCAGGTTAGAGGTCCCGGCTCCTTAGGTAGCCCCCTCCATGGTTTCCGCCCTATTCATGACATATTCTGTTACGTTTGCATCACATGTCTATGTATACGCCCTGTTACACCTCTTTTCGCCCTTATCTTTCGCGACTGCTACGCGTCACGCCTTCTGCTCCACCCACTGCTACGCCTACTGCAATGTAATGCTATGTGTTTGCGTTATGTATATATGCTCATGTATTGTTATTAAAAGTCAGCGCGCTCATCTCAGATCCAGCCCCAGCAGCTGCTGGGCCCTGCCATCCTATTCCTATGCAGGTTGTCCTGTTCCTGTCCTTATGCTATATTAAACCTGCAAAACTCCTACTACCTCGAATCTTGACTCTTATTTATTGAGCTATCTGTTATGATATATGTCTAGTCAAAAAGAGAGGTATTATTTATTTATTTACCACATAATGGCGCCCGAATAGGGACTTGCCCTTTCCCCACGCGTCGGTGAAGCCACGCCGACCCCCTGACCCTCTGCAGTCGTGACGGAACTCTTCTGTGCACCGGCAGATATTTCTGCTTCAAGTATCCCTCAGGCCCACGGAGGAGACGGAGGAGGCGGTCCAGCATCCAAACGAGACGGTGGAGGAACGCGGCGAGTCCCGACCAGAGCCCAAGCCAAGAGTCCAAGGTCCGAGGTATCCGGAGGTCCACCCGTAACTAAAGTCCGAAGTTCGTCGTCCGTCGTCGTAGCAGTCCAGTCCAGTCCGAGGCCTTCCGTTCTTGCTGCCCGGTGAGTACCATTACTGGGGTAGTATCTAGACAGGGTCAATCTCAATTGACTCTGGTCCGTGGGTTGGTGGTACACAGACTCACAAACGAAGTGTTCACCTAGGTGGATACGGGTCTTGATGCGTCCCTTTATGGGACTGGTATGTTCCGTACTGTTTCAGCAGTGCATCCAGTAAACTCTAGTCTGTTCCGTTCTCGAGAAATTCTTGTGTTTCTGTTCTCAGTATTCCAGGTAATATTCTGTCCGAACTGTTATGTTATGATGTTGTTCAATGTATTTCCAATATCGTGGTATGCCTGAATTGTTTTCCCAGTTGTTATTGTTCCTCGTGTATTGTATTGTGTTCCGATTCAAGTTTACAATGTCTCTCTTTTCGAGATTACGTCAGCTAAGAACTAGAAAGGGTTTGTTAGAAGAAGCAGTTCCTGTTCCGCCGAGGGACAGTCCAGGTCACTTTATGTATCAGAAGCATGGCATAAGCGCCATATTGTATCTAGATTTATGGGTAGAGTATACCAAACAGTTAGAAGAAAAGTATAGATGGCCCCTATCGGGTACATGGGATGCCGAGTGCATCATGCGAGTAGAAGAAGCATTATGGAAAAAGAAAGCCAGACAATCACAGAAAGATGCCATCGAGTTATGGCGTAAAGAATCTCATAAAAGAACCGAAAAAGAAATCAGAAAGTCAGAATTAAGTAGAGAATCCTTAGAACGAGCACAAGAAAAAGAACTAATCGAGATAGGTGAACAAGTCAAAGCCGAACAGTCAGACAGACAGAGGCATGCCCTTATTAGGGGTATGTATCCTCTCCTTGCCGAGGGCTTGCCAAAAGCGACCCCAGAGGCATCCAGTAATTTCCCGCCACCATTAGTTCCGACCAAGCTACGTCACAAACAGACCGCAGCTGATATTTTTATTTCGTCCTATTTGGACGACACAGTCCCAGAATATGCAAATCCTGTTCGCGCTCCGCCAGTCCCTGTAAATCAGGCACTTCCCGCTTCTCCAGACACCGGAGTACCTGTTACGGTACCCCCGGTCCAGCCCGCCATACAAGTCCAGCCTGCATTTCCATTTCCCACTCTGCCAGGACGAAGAGCCTCAGTAGACCTAGACTCCAGTTTAGGGGCCGCAGGGGGAGGTACTCCTCAAACCCCGCCGCCACACAAGCGTTTAACGACAGCCGAATTACATGCACAAGCGTCACAGCGTACGCCCAGACATCAGACTGTAGCAGAAATAAGAAAATCCCTTGCCGAATGCGGCTATGATCCAGTCCCAGGCGAGGATAATATGGTTTTATATTCATTCCGCGTAAGAAAGGTGGCCGAGTATCTAGTCACCTTACCGAATATGAAAGAAGATCTAGACAGAATATATCGTTTCATCCGTACAGGGGATGATCCAGAAAGCATTAGCGAGGCCATGTCTCAAAGGAAAGCCGAGATCCAGCTCATGATATTAAAGTTTCTGATCAATTGTCTAATAAGAGAACAAGATTACCCGTCTAAAGATCAAGCCGAAATGAAAATCCTGACAAGGTGGAGTGATAATATAGCCGAGGGTAAGCACAAGACCGTCGGTGCTATGGAGAGTATGTACAAGAAAATCCGTAGAGAAATAATAAAGATACACGAACAACGTAAAGCAGCACAAGTAAGCGAGAAGGAAAGTAACTCTGATACTGAAGAGGTAGAGGACGAGAATCCCGCCAGAATAGCGTATGTAGGAAAATCTAGATTTCCAGATCGCCATTTACGCCTAGAACACAAGTCTATTTTCCATCATCCAGCACCAGAACAAGGTTCTCTAGAACAAGTATTCCAAGCTACCGATCACATTCTGAAATCACGAATCGGTTACAGTGAGTTAAGTACCATGCATGAACAAGAACTAGCCCGATCAGCAGTCCGATGGATTACTGATTCTACCACTTTTCCAGACGAAATAGTGGCACAAATGTTTCTGAAAATGCCCCCAGCCGAACAACGACTGGCGGGTATGTATATGATTCAGCACCTCATTACATTGTATGAGGGTCAACACTCTGATCCAGGTCCGTTACATGATGTCCTGAACGAGTTACTCCAGTATAGATGGAAAGGTCTAGGTACCGATTTAATTAGTGTCATTCTAGAACAGCGTCACAAATATAGAACGTTTCTGAACCCGCATTTTGTTCATGTCTCACCCCCAGAAAGTAAACCATTTTACATGGAGAGACAGAATCCGTTACGAGAAGTCCACCCAGTTAAAGGAACGGGTGGCGAAATGCAGCGAGTGTTTGTATACACTCCAATAACAAAGATGGAACTCCTCGAGATGAAGAAATTAATTCCCTGTCATGACAAAGATCCAGCAGGGTTCCATAGAGAATTAAAAGACATGCTCCGTATGGGAGAATACACGTATCCAGATATAATTAAAATGTTAAAGGTTCTGCTGCCCGCAGGGGTGTATGAAAAGCTCAAGGAAAAAGAATGGGAGGTGGGAGAGAAAAAGATCGATTGGGCAGTTCTAGAAGCTGAAGACAAGGCACGAGTACCAGGTACCGGTCTTGGAGATAAATGTAAAGAATTACCTGAATTATTAATACAAGTTTTACCCAGATTATTGACAACTAGAAAAGAAGACTGGGATGCAATCTCAGCCTGTAAACAGAAGCAAGACGAGGATATTAGTGATTTTTATTCTAGATTTGAAAAATGTTTTAGCATCAACAGTGGCCTCAAGACAAGTAGTGAGTCATACCCTCACCTTTTTGTTACTAAATTAGTCGAGAATTCAAGTCCACAAATTAAGAATCGAGTTTTGAAAGTCGAAAGTACCTGGCAAGCTAATACCCCGTCCCAGATGTTGCAAATGCTTCAATACCACCAGCATAGAATCAGAGAAGAGCAAGAACACGAGAGAAAACGTATGAAAGACACGAAAATGAAAGTACTAGTTGCACAATCTGTTCCTCAAGACGGTCAGAAGAGGGGTCCGAATCAAGCCAGTCATCCTGCAGCTCCCGTTAAAGGGAATTGCAATTATTGTAAACAGCCAGGTCATTTCATAAATGAGTGTGCAGTTCTGAAACACAACATAGCTACTGGTAAGACTAAAGAAAGACCACGTCCGCCTAGACAAAACAAGTTTCACAGATTCCTCAGCCACAGAATGCACCACAGACAGTTACCGCACCGCAGCCTATTGCTGCAACACAGCATGTTACATCGCAGATGTACCAGTATGCACAGTCTGAGTATCCAGAGTACCAGCAGTATTCATGAAACAGCCTAGAGAGGGAGGTAGGCTTGCCTCTCATCGAGATACCTGTAGATCAAGAAGGTCCCTATGTTCATAGTCAAGTATTAGGGAAAGACAGAAAGTTTTTGATTGATACAGGGGCAAGTAGGACCACAATTAGTCACGCCGAAGTTCCAGGGGCTCCGCTCTCAGGCTCAAGAAATGTTTCCCTTGGATTTTCAGGAAAACCTATCGTAAATGAGATTTCAAAGCCAGTTACTCTAGAAGTAGGTCCATTGTCCCGCACTACTGATCTGTTACTTACTAAGTCATGTCCAGAAAATCTATTAGGCATTAAGACACTGAAAGAGTTAGGTGCAGTTATATGCTGTTCCCCAGAGGGAATACGATTGTTCCTACGTGACTTTAAGGGTCACTATGTATTACGAGATTTTGATTCAAGACTGTCTAATGTTCCACAGCACTTATGGGCGCAAGGTCCAACTGATGTAGGTTACATGCAAATCACACCCTATCGTGTGACTCTCAAGCCAGGTGTAGTGTTACCACGAATCAGACAGTACAGATTGCCACCTGAGGCTGTAGCAGCCTTATCCAAAATTATTGACGAGCTTATTGCTCAAGGAGTGGTTGTAGAAACTGACTCCAATGTATGTAATTCTCCGATCATTCCAGTCATGAAACGTACTGATCCAAATGCACCCCCAGTATATCGATTAGTGATTGACCTACGAGAGCTTAATAAATGTATTATTCCTCAGTACCCAGTTGTCCCAGACATCTCTTCCCTATTAACGGCCATTGATTCCGAAGCCACGTTCTTTACTGTCATAGACCTCAAGAACGCATTTTTCAGTGTTCCTATTCATCCAGACAGCCAGTTCCTTTTCGGTTTTTGTTTAAATGGAAGGAGCTATATGTTTACACGAGCTCCTCAAGGTTTCACAGAAAGTCCTAGTATTTACAGTCAAGCACTCAAGAGACAACTAGACAACATTCACATGCCAACTGACACTGCCCTGCTCCAGTATGTCGATGATCTACTGATCACAGCCCGTTCTGAACGTGCTTGCGAGCGAGCATCACTTACAGTTCTGTATTTCCTGGCCGAGATGGGGCACAAGGTGTCCCCTTCTAAGCTTCAATTCTGTGTCCAGCAAGTGGTATACTTAGGACACTTACTGTCCAAGAGGGGTAGGCAGTTGACACCAGACCGTATCCAGTTAATAGCGAGTCTTCCTCAGCCCAAGACCCAGAAGGAGGTACGTGCTTTTATCGGCCTCACTTCTTATTGCAGACAATGGATTCCCCAGTATGCATTTCTAGCCAAGCCACTGATACAGTTAACGACACAGGAGGCAGCCGTATCGACTGTCCTCCCTTGGACATCTGAACATACACTTAGTTTCAATGAGTTAAAGAAAACCCTATGCCAAGCTCCAGTTCTAGCAACACCGAACTACAGTAAGCCTTTTACACTTTTCGTTACTGAACGTGACAATACAAGCCCTGTGCTTATTTTTCGAGCACATTAGATCCTGTAGCCCAGGCTCTGCCTGCGTGCCTCAAGTCAGTTGCAGCCACAGCCCTAGCTATCAGACAAAGTGATTCCATAGTCTTAGGACATACCTTGACAGTACAAGTTCCACATTCCGTGGAAGTTCTTTTAAACCGAACACAAACTCAGCACTTGACAATTGCACGTTTAACTGGTTATGAATTGACACTGTTCCAGCCACACATAGAAATCAGACGCTGCAACATCCTGAATCCTGCTACACTGTTACCATCAGTTAATTCAAATCCAGCCACACATGATTGCGTGGAAGTAGTTAACATTACGACAAAGCCAAGACAAGATCTGACAGATACTCCGTTACCAGACCCCGACCTGACACTTTATGTGGATGGTTCATGCCTAAGAACTAGTACAGGAGAACTAGTCGCCGCGTATGCAGTGACTACTGACACTGAAGTTATTGAAACACACCGTATTGACACCCTGTCCGCTCAAGCAGCAGAGCTAGTTGCTCTGACACAAGCCTGCATACACGCCAAGAACTTGAAAGTTAATGTTTACACAGATTCACGCTACGCATTTGGAGTTGTACACGACTTCGGAGTGCTCTGGCAGGAGAGAGGTTTCATGACTTCTCATGGAACCAAGATTCAGCATGGTCTCCTTATTCAAGCTCTGTTAGATGCCATACACTTACCGACATCTATTGCTATCATGAAGTGCAAAGCACATACGAAAGTTACTGACATTATTTCCCAAGGTAATGATCTAGCAGATCGCACAGCCAAGCTTACAGCACAGACTCCAGACATTCCAGTTAATCAGACACATACTCCAGATCCGACTACATGTATGACAGTTAAGGACCCTACACAAGATGTCATAGATATCCAGTTACATGCTACTCCTGAAGAAATCAAGAAATGGTCCGAACAAGGAGGGGTCCAGACAGATCAAGGATGGTTAACAAAGGGTAGAGCCACATGGTTTCTCCCCGACTCCATGGTTCAAGTCATTATCAATACCGCACATAGTCCAGCACATTTAGGAGAAAAAGCTATGTTAGACAGTATCCAGAACATTTGGTTCAACAAGCATTTACGAGCTGCAGCCAAGCAGAAAGTCCGTACCTGTATGATATGTTGTCAGTTTAATCCAGGTAAAAGTGTCCCGGTGGAACAAGGTGGATTCCAGCCTCCTGACCACCCTTTTGAAGTCCTCCAGATGGATTATATTCAGATGGAGCGATGTCGAGGTTTCAAGTATGTCCTTGTAGTTGTATGCGCTTTGTCCAGGTGGACAGAAGCATATCCAGTCCCAGATTACACAGCCGCGACCACTGCCAAGCAGTTGGTTCGTGAGTTTTTCCCCCGTTATGGACTCCCTAGAGTCGTATATTCTGACAACGGCCAGCCATTCTCATCTGAACTCATGAAGCATGTTTCCCTGTTGCTAGGGTACCAGTGGAAGTTTCATTGTGTACGCCATCCTGAAGCAGCCGGTCTCGTAGAGAGACATAATCAGACTCTGAAAATCCGTATCGCCAAAGTATGCAAAGAAAAAGGTGTGGACTGGCTAATAGCTCTACCAGTTGCTTTATTTTATATGCGCATGGTCGCACATTCCAGATCAGGTCTGTCCCCGTATGAGGTCGTTTTCGGCCGCCCCCCAAATATGTGGGGTACTCCTAGACCCCGAAGTATTACCGATGTTTCAAGTAATATGCTGACAGATTACCTAGCTTCCTTGATGTCTGCCCTCAACTCATGTCGTTCACAGGTTGCTGCCGCATTTCCAGACAATACCGAGGTGGCACCGCATGAAATCATTCCAGGATCCATGGTGATGGTCCGCAACTTTGACAGATCAAGTCCGCTGGAGCCTCGTTGGAAAGAGCCCCGACAGGTCCTCCTCACCACCCGTACAGCCGTGAAGTTGGAAGGACGCAAAGGCTGGGTGCACCTTTCTCATATTAAACTTTTTAATGGACTGAAACCCGTCTTAAAGAACATTTCCCAGGATTTGAAGGATTGCCAAAGCATTGTTCTCAAGGACTGTCCCGCAAAAGACATTGCTACAACCCCTCCCCTGTTAGAAAAAACTCCGCAACAGGAGTACAAGCTAAAACTCCGGTCTAGTAAAATAAGTCAGTCAGTTTGATTGTCTAAGTCCTCCCCTAGGTGAAACGGTTAGACTGTTTCTGACATGTATAAAATAGACCCCCATAGTGAGAGAGTTAGTCAAAACTCAATCCGATGTATCGTTTTTCTATGTTTCATATTGTTTCTCAGCCTTATGATTTCCTGCACCAGTTATGCATTTTTCTTGTATTTCCCAGTTCTTCATGTAAATAAGTCTGCTAATGCTACAGTAGAGCACACGTTTAGTGATCTGCCTCCTCATGAACTCTCTTACCGCCTCGCCATGCGAAATAACTCATTCATCCGCATGTTACATTACTCACACCAGACCAGCAATGCCACTAATTGTTGGGTGTGTGGTCGACTCCCCCCTTTCCAGACATCGAAGGGAGTTCTGCCACTTTTTCCTTATCCATTCTCACATAATGGTTCGTGTGGAGCATGGTCCACGTTAACGTCATCCTCAACAGATATGTCTTTTCTTAACAGTACATGTTTCCCAGACAAGCAAGGTCTTCCCCACAGAACAGGGTTAGATCTAGAAAATGAAGTGTATAATTTAGGTAATTATTCGTCGAATTTCATGGTCCTGAATGTTCAGTCTGATACTACTCCAGACTTACCTGCTATTTCAGTACTACCAGTCAGAGGCGAATTATGTGTCCGAAATAAGGGTTCCGTACATGTAGGACATAGTGATTGTATTACTATTGTCAAGTATAGTGACAGTGGGAAATCTATTTTCAAAGCTTCACGTCATTCTTATTTCATTTGTGGTCAAACCGCATATGTTCGTCTGCCCCTCGGTTGGGAGGGAACCTGTTACATTGCCTTCCTACTGCCACCAGTTTTTCTAGCCCCACCTGATTATCATAGGAATACACATCTAGTACACATTAGACATAAAAGGGAGTCCCCAATTGTCGATTATACTGAAACTGCTCTAGAACAGTATACAGATTTCAACAGAGGTTTCTTTTTCTTTATAGGACCTATCCAGAATAGTAAGCTAATCCGTAGGTTAACCAGAACCCTCGAAGCTGTAGTAAATGAGACTGCCTCTGCTCTAGGTAACTTAACCGAAGAGCAATCTGCCATGAGATTTGTCGTTTTACAGAATCGTCTCGTCCTTGACGTCATACTGGCCGATAGGGGCGGGGCCTGTAGAGTCATCGGATCTAGTTGCTGCATTTTCATTCCAAATAACGCGCCGTCTGTTTATTCAGCTATAACCAGACTGTTGAGAAGTCCTGTGAGACTCTTCTGACGTTTCCTCTCAAGCTGCAAACTCCCAACTCCCTCAAGGATCAACCAACCCAATCAGGAATTTAACACTGACTGGAACGGCTTCTCTCCAAGGGAAAGGGGATGTGGACCGAGAGACAAACAACAGATAAACAAGACAAGATCTTCAGTTGTTTGCTCTCTCAAGAAAGTGTTCCAGGCCGACCTTCTCTTATTTGATGCGCCACGTTGGTTTCACGTAACTCTGTAGTACAGTATTTAAAGCTTATTACCCAGCTGTAAACACCTTAATCTCAGATTATAATCAAACATTAGCACTTACTGACCATAAGTTTGGTTGGCCCTTGCTCACACTTTTTCTGAAACTTATGCACTGAACTCAGCCTTTTGACACCTTTTAAATAAATATCACATGTCAGATTATGCTAGACCTTAAACTGAATCAACTGGTTAATTAGGTTAATGTGGGTTAATAAGAACCAAACAAGTATACTTCATGCAAGCATACCTGAGTCTTTTAATGATTCTTCAGTACTGGAAGTTCTGCAGTTGAAAAGACAAGAAATAGCAGAAAAAACAGCCTACATCTAAATACATAGCTATTAGTTGGTATGCATTCCAAACTGACTTCCTTGAAGAACCAACTTCCTAAACATTACTCTATTGAGTCTTCTTTTAAACACAGAAGAAATATACTTAAAGAAGGATTTCAGCCCAAAAGCCCTTTGCTTTTACCAAGGCTTGTTTAATCTGAACTGTCAAGTCAATGAGTTCCAAAGCCTTAAAGTTCGTAGGGCTAGAATATTCTTTGCGAGAGTTTATTCAGTCTGAAGACATTTGCCTCTTCCAAGGCTTGTTTAATTACACTCCGTTTGTTTTAGCGCTAATCTCTCTACTAGAAAAGCTCTTACGATTTTGACAGTTATTCTTTTCTCCTTGTAGCGCAAATACCTGAAGTTCAATCAGCACAGAAATAAATTAAATCTTACTGTCCTTGAAAGTCGCGCAGCGCTGATCAGGAGACTCGAACTGCCGGCTGTGAGGGGTTTTATCAAGCAACCATCTGGCTGTCACGAAGGCTGTCACGAAGAGCGAGAGGGAGGCTCGCTTCCGTCTTCGGAGAAGGTCATTAATTCAAAAGCTGTCAACAGAGGGCTGGGGACTCGGCTAAGGTTAGGAAATAATTTAACTTGAAAGGGGGTATTCTGAAAGCAGGAAAGCGGAATATTTAAGTAAACAAGGAATCTCCAGCGCTGGGTCAGAAGCTCTCGTCAGGCTCAACGAGAGACGAAGCGTTGAGCCGTTGACAGAAGCTTCTATTTATAGCTTCTGTTATGAAGGTCTGCGCGAGCCCCCTTTCAGAGGATTACTATGGACACGAGGGCTGGCGCGAGCCTGTCTCTTTAGAGCGCACAATCTAAGCAGTTAACCCTAGCATCACAGAAAGCCTAAAAATAACAAGCATTGTCAAAAGCAATTTTACTATTAAGTGTAACTAAATAGATTCAACTAATATTTAACACTTCAAACATATTTCTAAAATTTACCTACTAACCAAAATTGTCTTCTCAGATTCTCTAAAAGTAAACAAAATCTGCCTACAGCCTGAATTTAAACGAGACGACCGGTAGCACCCCTAACAGTTCCTCCCCCCAAAGGTCGTCTTACAGGTCGAGGTTTATCAGGATGCAAAGCATGAAAGGACCTAACAAGTCTAGGTGCATGAATATTTCTTTCAGGTTCCCAAGATCGCTCAGAAGGATCATAACCCTTCCAATCAACCAAATAAAACAAAGCACCCCTAACTCTTTTCGAATCTAAAATAGATTTGACTTCATATTCAATATGATCCCCAATAACCACAGGTGGTGGAGGATTATCAGGTCGAGTGGTAGGTTCAAAAGGTTTCAAAAGGGATACATGAAAAACAGGATGAATGTTAAACTCATCAGGCAAGACTAATTTTACAGAAACAGGATTCAAAATTTTCTCAATCTGAAAAGGCCCCAAATATCTTGGTTTCAACTTTCTTGAACCCTCTAATTGAATGTTTCTGGTAGACAACCAGACAAACTGACCTTCCTTATACAGAGGAGAAGGTTTACGATGAGAATCAGCAGTACGTTTCATAGTTATCTTACTTTTAATCCACTGCTTTCTAGCCCGCTCCTGAATATCCATCAAAGAAGACAATCTATCCGAAACTGCAGGCATAGATTGCTGTTTCTCAGGTAAAAGAACGGGAAGTGACCTAGGATGTTGACCAGTGAGGAAGTAGAAAGGAGAACAACCTAAGGCAGAATGCGTGGTGTTATTGTAAGAAAACTCCGCCCAGGGTAAAACTTCATCCCAATGACCCAAAGAAGTAGTTAACAAACATCGTAAACCCTGTTCTACATGTTGATTAACCCTTTCAGTCTGCCCATCTGTTTGTGGATGAAAAGAAGAAGACAACGCCAACTCAATTCCAAGTTGTTTACTAAGCTGTGACCAGAATTTAGAAATAAATTGAGGACCTCTGTCCGAAATAATCTTAGAGGGAAGACCATGAAGTTTGACAATATTTGATAAAAACACAGTACTAAATTCAGTTGCAGTTGGAATTTTGTGTAACGGAATAAAATGTCCCATCTTAGAAAGTAAATCCACTACCACAAGAACCGTAGTGTAACCATTAGAATTAGGAAGATCTGTAATAAAATCTAGACTAATTGTGTGCCAAGGTTGAGGGGGAATAGACATTGGATGAAGTAAACCCATTGGAACTGCATGTAAAGACTTTTGTCGAGAACAAACTGGACAAGCCTTTACAAATTGCTGAATAGCAGAAATCATTTTTTCCCACCAAAAATGTCGTTGACATAAATCCAAGGTTTTATTAATGCCAGGATGAGCAGCAATAGCCAAATCATGATTCCACTGCATTACCTTATCTTGTAAATCTTTTGTAGGAATAAACAACTTATCATAGTGATAAAATAGACCCTCACTGATAGAATTCCCTTCCTTGGACAACCACTCATGAATACTAAATCTTTTTAATTCGTTCTTAATTGAATCCAAGAAGATTTCAGAATGGATCTCTGCAGCTATTTTCTCCTTAGGCAAAATACTAGGTGGCTCTTTAAACAAAGTTAAATCTTTTTCACAAACTAAACGTGAAAGTGTATCGGATAATAATTGCTTATTTCCAGGCCGATACGTAATTAAGAAATCAAATTCGCTAAAAAATTGCAACCATCTCATCTGTCTGGGAGTAAAAGCCTTCACTGTGGAATAAAATTGTAAATTTTTATGATCGGAAAATACTGTGATAGTATGTTTAGCCCCCAAGAGATGATGTCGCCATTCCTGAAAAACATCCTTAATAGCTAAAAGTTCCCGTTCAGCAATAGTGTAATTCTGCTCTGCCAACAAAAGCTTCCTTGAAAAAAAAGCAACTGGATGTAAATGACCAGTATTTGAATCCTTTTGAAGCAACACACCACCAATAGCAGTCTGAGAAGCATCTGCCTCAACAAAAAATGGTCTATCAGGATCTGGGTGAACTAAAATTGGAGCGGAAGTAAAAGCTTTCTTTAATAAAGAAAAAGCTTGATCCGCTTCTTGAGTCCAAGAAAAAACTTTCCCCTTTTTCAGCAACTGAGTAATAGGAGAAACAATTTCAGAAAATTTTGAAATGAAACGTCTATAAAAATTGGCAAATCCTAAAATTCTCTGAGTGTCCTTAATAGAAACAGGAATTGGCCAAGTTAGAATTGCTTCTACCTTTTTAGGATCCATGTGAATTCCTTCAGGTGATAAGCAATAACCAAGGAATTCTACCTTAGTGGCATTAAAAACACATTTTTCCAATTTTGCAAATAATGAATGGTCCCTTAATCTCTGTAAAACCGCTTGCACATGCTGTATATGCTCCTCAGAATTTTTTGAATAAATCAAGATGTCATCTATATAAACTATACAACAGACATCTAACAAATCATGTAAAACTTCATTGATAAAGTATTGAAAAGCTGCTGGAGCATTACAAAGACCAAATGGCATAACAGTATATTCAAAAAGACCAAATTTTGTACGAAAAGCGGTCTTCCACTCATCACCTTCTTTAACTCGAATTAAATGATACGCTCCTCTAAGATCCAACTTGGTATAAATACTGGACCCTTTAATTTGATTAAGAAGTACAGGAATCAAAGGTAGCGGATATCTGTTCTTAATTGTTGCTTTGTTAACCGCTCTATAATCTATACAAGCCCTCAAATCCCCAGACTTCTTCGCAACAAAGAAAAGTGGAGACGAAACTGGAGAAGTGGAATGACGGATGAAACCAAGTTCCAAAAGTTCATCCAAATATTTTCTCAAATAATCATTTTCAGGTTCCGTTAAGGCATATATTCTACTACAAGGTAGAACAGCTCCAGGAACCAAATCAGTTCTACAATCATAGACTCTATGAGGTGGTAGTTTAGTTGCTTCAACCGGATCAAACACTTTCGAAAAATTCTGATACTCTACAGGAAGTCTATTTTCCTCTGAATTCAAGGTAGCGCAAAAAAGAGGCATTACTGGATCTCTAGTCTCTTGATAGCAATGCAGTTTACAAAAAGAGGATTCTAAAGTAACCGTTCTCTTAATCCAATCTATTCTAGGATTATGTAATTCCAACCAAGGAATACCCAAGATTACTCCAAAAGTTGGAGCATCAATCAGATCAAAAATCACCCTTTCAGTATGCCCATTATCGGCCACTAAAGTCAAGGGTTCCGTGTTAAAACGAATCATACCAGAAGACAATACCGAACCATCCACTGCTCTCACCGGCTCAGGTTCCTTCTTGGCCACAAACTTCAAATTTAATTTATGAGCAAACTCAATATCGAAAAAATTCCCCGTGGCCCCAGAGTCCAAGAGAACAGGAATACTATGTCTTTGTAATGTGGTTAAAATAAAAACCATTCGAATTGTGAAATGTTTGGGAATATGTGTTGTTACGTTAGTGACAAACTGAGAGATCTTAGAAAAAGAAGATTTACTCGAAGAAATGATCTCAACTTTCTTCGAGCTTCCTAGTTTTCCGACTGAGTTGAAGAAGAGTTCTCAACCACTAAGACTTTCTTTTTAGTAGGCTTAACCGTACAATCCTTAGCAAAGTGCCCTGGCTTGCCACAATATAAACACAAATTACCCTTACGTCTTCGTTCCTTTTCTTCTGGAGTCAAAGGTCCCTTAAACCCTCCCAATTGAACTGGCTCAATCATAGAATTCTTAACATCAGACTCCTTTTTCTCCACCTTAAATTGCGAACTTCTATTTTTCTCATTTCTACGTTCACCTAACCTATGATCAAGTTTAACCACTAAATCCTGGAATTCCTTAAAATCTTCAGGCAAATTTACAATGTGTGCAAGAGAATCTTTTAAGTCATCTTTTAGACCTCTATAAAACAAAGAAATTCTTTTCTCTTCAGGCCAATGAGTCTCAGCCAAAAGTCTGTTGAAGGTTGTCATGTATGAAATAAGATCTTTAGATCCCTGACGAAGATTTAATAATTCATTATCCGAAGCCTGAACTAAAGTATGCTTCGCAAATAGTTTAGACATGGCCAATTTAAAATTTTGCAGATTATGAAGTAAAGGATCATTATTATCAACTAAAGGCATTGCCCAATTTGCAGCCACCCCTCCAAGGTAAGAAATTATAAAAGCTACTTTAGCAGTGTCAGAAGAAAAAATTTGAGGTTTACACAGAAAATGCAACTGACATTGGCTGAGAAAAGTGGCGTATCTACTACTTTCCCCCGTGAATCTTTCTGGATTTGCCAAGGGGACAGGAGCTGGAGTAACAACCGTGACTTGAACTGGTTGAGCTACCGACTGATCTCCGGAAACATGCGGTGAATGTGCATCAGTACCAAATCTAGTTGGAGCTAAAACAGGTTTTCTTTCTTTAGTGGGATCCCTCCAAACTGAAAACCCTGCTCTAGTTTCGTCTAACTCCTGGCGAAGGGATTGATTCTCCAATCGCAAATTCTCCATCTCCACATTCATTTTCTGAACCAACTGAGTCAACTGAGAAACATCCATGAGGGTGAGTTTGACAACTCAAGAGGAAACGATTTAATTAACGGCTTCGTCTACTGTTGAGAAGTCCTGTGAGACTCTTCTGACGTTTCCTCTCAAGCTGCAAACTCCCAACTCCCTCAAGGATCAACCAACCCAATCAGGAATTTAACACTGACTGGAACGGCTTCTCTCCAAGGGAAAGGGGATGTGGACCGAGAGACAAACAACAGATAAACAAGACAAGATCTTCAGTTGTTTGCTCTCTCAAGAAAGTGTTCCAGGCCGACCTTCTCTTATTTGATGCGCCACGTTGGTTTCACGTAACTCTGTAGTACAGTATTTAAAGCTTATTACCCAGCTGTAAACACCTTAATCTCAGATTATAATCAAACATTAGCACTTACTGACCATAAGTTTGGTTGGCCCTTGCTCACACTTTTTCTGAAACTTATGCACTGAACTCAGCCTTTTGACACCTTTTAAATAAATATCACATGTCAGATTATGCTAGACCTTAAACTGAATCAACTGGTTAATTAGGTTAATGTGGGTTAATAAGAACCAAACAAGTATACTTCATGCAAGCATACCTGAGTCTTTTAATGATTCTTCAGTACTGGAAGTTCTGCAGTTGAAAAGACAAGAAATAGCAGAAAAAACAGCCTACATCTAAATACATAGCTATTAGTTGGTATGCATTCCAAACTGACTTCCTTGAAGAACCAACTTCCTAAACATTACTCTATTGAGTCTTCTTTTAAACACAGAAGAAATATACTTAAAGAAGGATTTCAGCCCAAAAGCCCTTTGCTTTTACCAAGGCTTGTTTAATCTGAACTGTCAAGTCAATGAGTTCCAAAGCCTTAAAGTTCGTAGGGCTAGAATATTCTTTGCGAGAGTTTATTCAGTCTGAAGACATTTGCCTCTTCCAAGGCTTGTTTAATTACACTCCGTTTGTTTTAGCGCTAATCTCTCTACTAGAAAAGCTCTTACGATTTTGACAGTTATTCTTTTCTCCTTGTAGCGCAAATACCTGAAGTTCAATCAGCACAGAAATAAATTAAATCTTACTGTCCTTGAAAGTCGCGCAGCGCTGATCAGGAGACTCGAACTGCCGGCTGTGAGGGGTTTTATCAAGCAACCATCTGGCTGTCACGAAGGCTGTCACGAAGAGCGAGAGGGAGGCTCGCTTCCGTCTTCGGAGAAGGTCATTAATTCAAAAGCTGTCAACAGAGGGCTGGGGACTCGGCTAAGGTTAGGAAATAATTTAACTTGAAAGGGGGTATTCTGAAAGCAGGAAAGCGGAATATTTAAGTAAACAAGGAATCTCCAGCGCTGGGTCAGAAGCTCTCGTCAGGCTCAACGAGAGACGAAGCGTTGAGCCGTTGACAGAAGCTTCTATTTATAGCTTCTGTTATGAAGGTCTGCGCGAGCCCCCTTTCAGAGGATTACTATGGACACGAGGGCTGGCGCGAGCCTGTCTCTTTAGAGCGCACAATCTAAGCAGTTAACCCTAGCATCACAGAAAGCCTAAAAATAACAAGCATTGTCAAAAGCAATTTTACTATTAAGTGTAACTAAATAGATTCAACTAATATTTAACACTTCAAACATATTTCTAAAATTTACCTACTAACCAAAATTGTCTTCTCAGATTCTCTAAAAGTAAACAAAATCTGCCTACAGCCTGAATTTAAACGAGACGACCGGTAGCACCCCTAACACAGACTCCATAAAATTGCCCATCTGATACACCAAGATCCAGGCACCTGGACATGGTCCGGTTGGTTCTGGAATATAATTTCCGCATGGGGATGGAAAATATTGTCCTTCCTAGGTATTGCAGTAGCGATCATATTCAGCTGCTGCCTCTGTATACAATGTGGCCCTGCGATTTGCGGCATTTGTGCTACCTCTTGTATTCCTAGTCCCAAGCCCCGTTCTAAATCCCGTTCCAGGATAATTCGAGACGAGCAAATGATACTGTATGAAATGATAGACGGTATCATGAAAATT
The DNA here is from genome assembly GCF_964261635.1 of Lissotriton helveticus. NCBI lineage: Eukaryota > Metazoa > Chordata > Amphibia > Caudata > Salamandridae > Lissotriton > Lissotriton helveticus. Next base: position 214,426,945 of record NC_136060.1, on the reverse strand, counting down.
GATGTTTCCTGATGGAAACGTAGTGACAAGGAGGGAATGTGGAAAAGTAAATTTTGCCATGTTCTGTGTCCCTACGTGTCATCCATCATATGTTATGTGTGCATGATTAAATATGCATATGCATTCCCCATGTCCGATTAATGACGCAATTACAGTTGTGTCCACCTCTAGTATGCCAGTTTCCAGTCCTCGTGAATACTACGAATATCAGGCCTATGTAAAGCTACGTTGCCACGTTTCTCAGTGTGCACGTTATTCTATTATAAAGTCCCCGTTTCTAGGCCTCAAAAGGGCCTGGACACCAGATTCAGCTCCTGTCTCCTGAAACCTCGCTGAGGAGCGATACAGCCCCCACCTGTATCCTCGACCCTTCACTTACTTCCTGCCTCGCAGTGCCCGGCCCAGCCTGGCTCAGTCTCTGAGTCTGCCAAGAATATGTTATGATTCCAGTTATCAGTCCAGTCCTCCTTCTCTGCATTCCTAAGCTACTGAACTGCATCAATAGTTTCCGTCATTGTCTAGCCTTCACGTCTCCACGTTAGAGAAATACTGCATTTAATGGTCATTTAATATTCTTCATCACGTACTACATGTAGAATAATGCATGGTCCAGTCTTAGAATCAAGTCAGCCTTTCCTCTCCTGACTTCTAGTTTATATCAACATGTTCTCTAAACATCAGATACTAGATACTGTTTAGGTACATGTCGCCCTGACTCTCCAGACTTCAGTCTCTGCTCCTAGCACAGAGTTCATAGCCCCCAGCTTCTCCTAGTGATACGTCATTGCTAGTTTGCGCGCACCATCAGGTTAGAGGTCCCGGCTCCTTAGGTAGCCCCCTCCATGGTTTCCGCCCTATTCATGACATATTCTGTTACGTTTGCATCACATGTCTATGTATACGCCCTGTTACACCTCTTTTCGCCCTTATCTTTCGCGACTGCTACGCGTCACGCCTTCTGCTCCACCCACTGCTACGCCTACTGCAATGTAATGCTATGTGTTTGCGTTATGTATATATGCTCATGTATTGTTATTAAAAGTCAGCGCGCTCATCCCAGATCCAGCCCCAGCAGCTGCTGGGCCCTGCCATCCTATTCCTATGCAGGTTGTCCTGTTCCTGTCCTTATGCTATATTAAACCTGCAAAACTCCTACTACCTCGAATCTTGACTCTTATTTATTGAGCTATCTGTTATGATATATGTCTAGTCAAAAAGAGAGGTATTATTTATTTATTTACCACAACAGTGCACAATTATGAGGTCAGGGTGTTGGAGATGTATAAAGGATTTAACCAATGTCATCAATTGGTGCCACTTTAACCCTCTCTGTCCAATCCATTTAATGTGCACATTTGAAAAACCTAGGTCTTTGTGAGTTCCTTTCTGTTGTGCGTACCTTTCACTCCAGAAAATATAGCTGTGTCCCACAATCCACACTTTAAACATCTTGAAGAGAGGTCTGGATGCACTCAGATGGTCTCTGTAAATGAAAGGGCAGTTTGAAGACTTTTTTATTTCTAAAATGGTGGATAAGTGGAGTTTTGAAAAAAAGCAAAGAAGTGATTGGTTGTTTGGCATGTTACTAGCTACAAAAGTAGGGTGCAATTTTCTGTTTTTTAAAAGCCTGTTATTTATTGGTTAAGAAAAAGTGATAGAAAAGAACATTACTTAAGATAAGCTGGTATATTGAGAAGTCGAGAACACTTGATGTTTTGATTTGCAACAATGTATGATGAACTTTTCACCTGTATTGTCAGTTAGGTGTTCCCTGAAGTGTTTCTATCGTAACAGGCAGAATGTGGTTGTGGGAAGGGTTTAAAGTTTTGTGAGCTGGAAAGGGGTGAAAAGTTCCAGCATTTTAAAAGTGTGTTTCATTTTTAATGTGTGAATAAATGTGATTTGTTATTTATTTGTATATGTGTGTGTGTGGTTTAAATGTGTAGATTGACAGGAATTGTTGGCTGTTTGTTATAGGATTTTTAGACTGCCTTGGGTTAATTAGGGGATTTTACAATGAACCAACCAACATATAAACACATAAACTTGAAAGATATATGTAAAATATATTTTTTAAAATGTATTTTTTTAATGCTAGGGTGCACTTCCGGAACGAATTACGAAATTTGCACGGTACGCGTATGGTGCATCTAAGGAAAAATAAAATAGTTTTTATTACAAATTTTTTATAATCCCCGGGAACCCCATCCCCCGGGGCTTAAGTTAATTGTTTGCGGGGAGGGGGCTCTCTGCCCCTCCTCAGCCCCGGGGACCGCCACCCCCCGGGGATTCATTTAAAAAAATAATTAAATTAAAAAAATCTGTGTGGGGGGCTGTTTCCCCCCCCACTCGCCCCGGGGACCGCCACCCCCCGGGGCTCTAAAATTGAAAAAAGGGGGGTCCATGATGGACCCCTCACCTCCAGGGACCACCACTCCCCGGGTCTTTTCTTTGTTGGGAGGGGGCCGCACGGCCCCCCTCCTGGAGCCATTGATGGCCCTGGGGACCACCACCTCCCCAGGGCCGGCTCCTGCAGTGTCCCAGGGTGCCTATCCCTGGGACACTGCTGTTTGCCATAGTAGGGCAGAGCCTCGCAGCTCCCACCCTACCACAGCAAGCTGCTTTTCGTCAGAGAGAGCAGCATTTAGCTGTTCTCTCTGACGAAAAGCAATGCCGGCTCCCAAAGGATGTGGGGAGCTGGCTGGGACCGTGGGGGCATTGGGGCTCCTCCCACGGTCCCCAACGTTTTTTTTTTAGCCCCAGGAGATGGGGTCCCCGGGGCTTATGAAAAATTTGTAATACACGTTTTTTTTTTTAGATAGATGCACCGTACGCGTACGGTGCAAAGTTCGGAAGTTGTCCCGGAAGCGCACCCTAGCATGAAAAAAATCATTTTAAAAAGTATATTTTACATATATCTTTCAAGTTTAAGTGTTTATGTATTTGTTGGTTGTAATTAGAGTTTTCTGTTTATTGTTACTTATAAGAAAGTACTTATGCATAGTCTAAACTTGATGAGGACTCGTGTTTTACAGTGTGCTGAACTTTGTTTTTAGTTTAATAGATTTTTATTGTTTTAACAGAATACAAGCAAAGCAATATAATATTAAGATGAATATGATAAGTTAAAACAATAAACAATAGACTTGATGAAAAATGCAAAAAGGTAAAGAAAAGAAAAGAAGAGGAGGAAAGAAGAAGAAAGAAAGTGGAAAGGCAGGGAAGGGGAGAGAGGACAGAGAATGGAGAGGGAAGAGGAGAAAAAAGAAACAAGGAATAATGAGGGAATATGCGGATATAGGACAAATCATAAGCTCAAGTTGGATGGGTAGAAGAAAGGTAAGTAACAAAAGGAAGCCATAGGAGATCAGATTTAATTTTTGAAGGAATAGAAGAAGAAGAGGCAATTGAAATCCTATGTTCATCACAAATGAAATTCCACCAAGTTGTAACAGAAAGTTTGGAGTTATCTTTCCAACAAGATAAAATAACTTTAAATGCAATCGCAATGAATAAATCAAGTAGTCTAGCATTAGATGAGATTAATTCAATATCATCAGATAAGGAACCTAAAAATGCATTTGCTAACGTAAAAGGTCTAGAACATTGAAACATACGGATGCATATATCCCATATAGAGTTCCAAAATGAGAAAACAAAGGGACATTCAAACAATTGATGTTTAGGTGTACCTGGTTTGGAGGAACATGACCAGCAAACAGAGGGTGAGGAAGGTGAAAACTTGGAAACACTTACAGGTGCAAGAACAACTCTATGATAAATGAAAAAAAGGGACTGAGTAATGCGTGCAGCAACAGAGGTTTTAAATAATTTGGACCATAAGTGATTCCAAACATCAACTGGTATCGAAATGTTCAAATCCTCTTCCCAAGCAATCTCAACAAAGGACTTAGGGCGAACAGAAGCATTAGATACCAATAGTTTATATACAAGGGCAGCCTTTGGGTGATGGAAAGAAAACAGTGGGTATAAGGGGGATATGGGAGAGAAGGGTGGTAGAGCATCCGGAGGTGAAAGGGAAATTAAGTGAGACTGAATAGCATTAGTTATGATCGTATACTCCTGTAAACATGAATTGGGCAATTGATAAATCTTCTGCAATTCAGGGAAAGGGAAAACAGTGTTATTAAAAAGGAGTTGATGTACAAAGATAATACCCTTTTCTTTCCAATATTTGTAATAAAAAGACTTGCCCTTATATTTGAGAAACTTATTAAACCACTAAGTGGACGATAGGAAGCATTGGAAGGGAGATAAATCTTTGAGAAACGTATCCCGCAACAACAATTGTGAATATTTCAGTATCGGGTGGCGTGATACAAAGGAGCAATTGGACATAAAAACAGTGTGTTGAAACGAAAAGTCTTTCAACAAGGAGCGTTCAAACGTCACCCATCTGGGTACTGGTGAAGTCAAAAAATCATATGCTAAAGAGAAGGACTGTTTAATCAAAAAAGCAGAGTGATATAATTTGAAGTTGGGAAAGCGGACACCTCCTTCATTTTTAGGCCTAATAAGCATTTGCAAAGCAATACGGGGATGTTTGTTAGTCCATAAAAATTTGGAGCATAATGAGTTGTTAAGTCGAGCAAAATGTGAGAATGGAATTTTTACTGGGAGCATAGAAATAGTGTAGAGAATATGTGGTGTAATCATCATTTTAATGGTGTCCAGTCTACCCCACCAGTACAAAAATAAGGGAGACCAGGTTTGGAGAAAGGATTGGAGTTTTTGGACAAGGGATTCAAAGGTAAACTTAAGTGTGTCAGCAAGAGAAGAGGAAAACCTAATACCCAGGTATTTTATTTTAGAGGGGCACCAAGTAAAGTCTGTAGAGTCAAACATGTATTGGTAACATATGGAATTTAGAGGAAGGACTTCTGTTTTGGAAAGATTAAGTTTGTACCCTGAGATGGGCGAATACAAGCGAACTTCATCCATAAAGTGTGGTAGTGATGAGATCGGGTCAGCCATGTACACTAGGATGTCGTCTGCATAAGCAGAGATCTTTGTTTCAACAGATGCCAATTTGAAGCCATGGACATTGGGATTATTACGAATACGCTTGAGAAAGGGCTCAAGACACAAAATAAAAAGTAATGGTGAAAGAGGACAACCCTGTCTTGTGCCCCTGGACAAAGAAAAAAATCTAGAAAACTGGTTGTTAACAAAAATACTAGCTCGGGGGGAGGAGTAAAGGAGTTTAACTAAGGTAATAAAAAAGGGACCAAATCCAAACAATTGCAGGGACCTAAACATAAATTGCCAATTAATCCGATCAAAGGCTTTTTCTGCATCCAGGGAGAGGGCGGCAAGGGGAGATTTGAAGGATTTGCTGTGGGAGATAATGTTGGCAAACATACGGGCATTATCAGAGGCTAATCGTCCTTTGACAAAGCCAACCTGGTCAGTTTTAATTAGAAGGGGAACCAAAGTGTCTAAGCGGGAAGCAAGAATTTTAGCAAAAATCTTACAGTCATAATTAATCAGGGAGCTTGGGCGGAAATTCTTACAGTGGGAATGATCCTTGTCAGGTTTGGGGATAAGGATAATTAGGGCATCCAAGTTAGAGCCTTAAGCTTTAGCAGAGGAAATACATGAATTAAAGAGTTGAAGTAATTTGGGAGCAAATATGGACTGGAATGCAAAATAAAACTCAATGGGCAATCCATCAGGACCCAGTGCTTTAGATTTTTTGAGGGAAGATATGCCTGAAGGACTTCTTGAAGGGAGATGTTTTTCTCTAGGAGAGCAAAGTCATCAGGAAGGGAAGGGGGAGGTGGGAGGTCCTCAAAGAAAGACGTTAAATTAGAGTCCAATGGGTAAGTGTCATCCGTATATAGATTGCGATAGTAGTTGTGGAAGACTTCTGCAATATCCTTATCTGAGGAGACCAATGTATTAGTTTGGTCATTAAAAATTGGACCAATGGATTTACGTTAAGATTTGATTTTGAGATAATTTGCCAACATTTTACCTGCTTTGTTCTGGCCCCCATGATATTTGGATTCGATTTTTAGGAGGGTATTACAGGCTTCGACTGTAGCAATTGTGTTCAACTCGGACTTGGCTTTAATTAAATTCTGAAGAGCATCCTTGGATTTGGAGGAAAAGTACGAGTGTTCAAGACTTTTAATATTTTTGAGTTGATCGTCATATTTGAGTCTATTAGTCTTCCTTTTTTTGTGACATAAGAAATGGTAAAAGCTCTAAAGGCAGATTTAAAAGCATCCCAGTTATTTGGAATAGAGGTGACAGAAGGGTCATTGAGAAGGAAGAACTCATTAATAAAAGCCGTTGCTTCTTTGACATAAACCACATCAAATAATAAAAATGTATTGAATTTCCATCGACTAAATTTGGAGGAAGTCACAGTAAGATCAATGGCCGCATGAACAGGTGCATGGTCAGATAGGAAAATTGACCCAATATCGGACTTTTGAATGGAAGGAAGAAGGGATTTACTAACCATAATATAATCTATCCTGGAACGGGTATGGTGTACATTTGAAAAAAAGGTATATTCAAGAGTGTCAGTGTTACAAGTTTTCCACACATCGTAAAAAGGACGCGAGGCAATGGCAGATTGGAAACACTTATGAGTTTTATCAGGTTGAAATTTATGGGATGAGAGTCTATCCGAAAAAGTATCTAACCATTGATTAAAGTCACCAGCTATCATAATATTTGGGCAGTCAATATTAGATATAAGGATTTTTATATGGTTCCAAAAGTTTGGATCAGGTCTAACTGGCCCATAAATGTTTAGTAAAACCAAAGTTGTATTTTGGATCACAACCTTTGCCATTACCCAGTGCCCTTCGTCATCATGTTGAGATGATATAATTTGAGCCGACAACCCCTTATGAAACATAATAGCAACACCCCCTTTTTTGTTAACCGCAGGAGAGAAAACTAATTGGCCCACCCAATGTCTTTTCAATTTGGAAGATTCAACATCTGTACAATGAGTCTCTTGGAGAAAAACAACTTGAGAATTAATTTTAGATAAATGAGACAGTACCTTTTGACGCTTGACAGGATGACCAAGACCTCGAACATTCCACGTCACAAAAATACCCAGGTGTACAACCTTTACAATGCAACTTTTACCACACAGTGCCTTTACGACGCAACTTTTACAACGCAAACCATTACAACGCATTGCGCTGGGGGGCGCTCTAGGATAGGGAATATATTTAATTTACTATCCAACACCTTCCCTACTATCCACGGGGACTGGAGTTGGAATAGTAAATTAAATAAATCACTATCCAGCGCCTACAAGCACTATGCGTTGTAATGGTATTCGTTGTAAATACCGCGTTGTAAAGGCATGCGATGTAAAAGTATGCGTTGTAACGTCATACATCCAAATACACATGATGGAAGGAAAGGCGGGGTAAAACATGTGGGGTGGATACACTTCAGGAGAACATCTACAAAGGGGGACAAAGGAAGAAGAAACGTTACACCAGGAGACATTACCCAATACAAAAGAAGTAAACAGAAGCAATAAGACAAAAATCACTGTGATCGATACCAACAACCAATGGAGCCAAAATAAGAGAAACATCTAGGGAGAAAGAAGAGAAGAAGGGCCCATGTCAGAGAAGGAATGAAGAAAGAGGGACAGAAAGGAAGGAGTGAAAGAGAAAAGAAAGAAAGAATAGGAAAGAAACAAGAAAACAGAACAAGGCAAAAGAGCCAGGTCTGAGAGAACAGAAGTAGCCAACACATCGGGGGTGGTAAACGCCGGAGAGGACACGGGTCCCACCGAGCAGCAGAAGAGCAAGAACGGGCAGAAATAGGGAGAAATCCAGAAACCTCAAGAAGGAGGATGACACATAAAAAGAATCATGGCATAACTGGAGGGAACAAATAACCAGAACAAATTCAAGCTTGCATGAGAAAAAAAAAAAAGGAAATAGATCAAGTATTAGTGTCCATTTGAGAAGAGGAGACAGACTGTAGATAAGCATGGAGCTTCTGCGGATCGTCGAAGGAGTGGACACGCCCATTATGAGGGATCTTGCAGAAACAAGGGTGCAGAATACCATATTGAATTTTCAACTGACGCATTTGAGGACGAAGATTCAGAAACACTTTTCGTCTGGCATTAGTTGCATTGGAAAGGTCCTGTGAAAGAAAAATGTTATGCCCTGACCATACAAGACGACGTTTAAGTCTGGCAGATTTGAGCACAGTCATTAGTTCAGTAAACTCCAGGAACAGTATAATAATACCACGGGGTTTAGAGGCATTGGAGGTGAGGCGTCCCAGGCGGTGAGCTCGTTGGATATTAAGAGGATGGGACGCAGGTTGGAGGTCCAGAAGTTCATGCAGGAATTTTCGAACAAACGACACCATGTCTGACCCCTCAACATTTTCCAGAACCCCGTATAAGCACAGGTTATTTCTTCGGTTACGATTTTCAAGGTCCTCTGTGTGGAGCTTGAGCATTTTGATTTCTTTTTCCAATTGGGGTATTTTAGAAGAAGCGTCCTGCATATCACTGACGCACTGTTCAAGGTTCAGGACTTTACCCTACATAACAACCTATCTCTCCTCAATTTATCTGAGTTTCTTGTTAGTAGCAGACATGAAAGGCTGGAGACCTCTTACCTCCTCCAAAATGGAATCCAGAACAGGGTTAGGGGATGTAAGGATAGGGGAGGGAGGGTAATTTTTGGGTCTCTTTGGTTCGGTGACTGTGTGAGTAGATTTAATACTGTTTGCGTCGTGAGACATTGCGACGGCCAAACAGCGCTGCAAAAGTCAAAAAGAAGACAGCAGGACTACTGACGAAGATGGTGTAGAAGACTCAAGTAATACACATGTGGGGTCGTAGAAGCACCAAGTTGAATGCCACAATCGCAGGAAAACAAGAAAGAAACAGCAACTGCAACTCCCTCACTCAATGCCCAAGGGCCACAGGAAGGTAGAAAAGAATCTCTTCACATGAAGGACAAAATGCTCCTAATTTCAGCTAATTTGCCATAGATGAAGATAAAAAAGAAAAAAAAACAAGGTAGATAGTAGTCAGAGAAATGTAACACAGGCATACTCGTAGATGGCGTAGAAAACAGTGCCTGACATTACCAGCTTACAAAATGGCCGTCACATTCATGAATACGGAGATTCTGAGGAGAAAAGCTAGAAAAAGCGCTGTCTGAAGAGTAGCCACTGCACCATACCTTGTAGTTGAAAAATAGAGAGGCATTCAGGACATGCCATTGATGTGTAGAAGTACTGCCATGATTCCTGGTAGCAGCGAGAAGTGAGTGTGTGGACGGGGGCACAGCGGCTCAAAATGGCAGCCGCCCACGTCCCGATGATGAGGAGAAATGCAGATGGAGATTGCGGTCCGAAAACGGCATAAACTTCGCCGAATCCGCCCGCATTTATTTCATGGCTGCATCCGACGTGGATATCTCGGCGCGGTAGGTGATTCTCGGCCGGTGAGAGGTTATAAAGAAAGGTAAAGCCCGTAGCTCAGCGTAACTCACGGGAGAGCCGTCCGTTCCCAACGTGCGTAAGCCACTCCCCCCAGTGTGCTGAACTTTTGATCTCTGTTTACAGTAGACTTTTGCATTATGTGTTGGGGGTAGGGTGGAAAGATATGTCAGTGGGATAGGTTTGAAATATTGAACCAATAGGAATGTGTGTTTGGTTTTGAATTTTTGTGAAAAGGAATTTGATTTGTTAGTAATGTTTATATATGTGTAAATTGAGAGGGAAAATGTACCATTTCTTTGGTTGTGCTGCAAGCAGTGGAGCAGAGAGATCCTGTATAAGGCTATCTGCTGTGTGAGTGGCATTCTTCTTAATCTAGAAATATCAATATAGGACTAGCTAGGTTGTGTTAGTGAGACTCAGGAGGTACATCTGTGGGCAAACCGTTAGTTTTCTGTAGTTGCGAGTGTCGCTTAGAAGTCTGCGGCATTCGGTGTCGTAGTCGCTTTTGTTCATGATGACTATCCCCCCTCCTTTATCCGCTGGTTTGATGATGCGGGTGGGGTCATTTTGAAGTTTTTTGATGATTTCCCTGTCTCGAAAGGAGAGGTTATTGAAATGGTTTTGGGGTTGTAATCTCTCGACCTCTGAGTATACTGCAGGTGTCTGCAGTACACGCATGCGCCGCGCTGACCTCCGCGCATGCGCGACGCGAGTGGCACTGTCTCCTTACACACGCGCACTGAGAGCCAGCGCGACCGCACCCTCCTCTCTCATTTTCCAGGTGCAATCAATTGAACCAGCTATTTAAGCCCGTGCCTGAGCCATGCAATTTCACTCGGGACACTGGAGCAGGACGATAGGTCGCAGGAGCACGCTGATCGGAATTACCGTGAGTAAACGAGTGATCTCTTCACGACGCTCTGGGTAAGCAGCATTTTCTCTCCACAGGTACTATCCTAACTCTGGCCTTTTACAATGTTTAGGGTCTTCTTCCCCTCCCTGCCAAGTGACCCATGAGGCTTTAACAGCAAGTAGCAAGTGTGAGGAATTATGTACCATACTTACCTGTACCTCACGCTATGCTTGTTTCGCTGTGTAGCCCACCACCGCCACTGCGTTTTAAAACTTTACCGCCATATTTCACTACAGCCATGAAAGACGCTCATGGCCACGTTATCTGCCGCTCTAGGTCGCTCACGCACACTAGAAGTCGGCCAAAAGTTGTGTTTTCTAAAATACCATTCTCACTGGTTCTCCCTTGTATGTCTGTATTGTCTCTATGTTCTATGTACAGTAAAGCAGAGGGAATCCCCCTCTAACACGTACAGCACCTTAGCGAGTGCGACACTTTTTACCACACACTGTCACTTAATATAGTTTATTGTCACCCACACATACTCATTGGTCCTGAGGAAAGCCAGTTTTAACCAAAAGGCCTGGCTGAAACATGTAGACCACAAAGGACGTAGGAGCTCTTAATACACTCCACATCGTCCACAAGCCTTTTTATCTTGCTAACAGGGGCCCAGATATTAAAATTTACCTTTCACCCTCGGGAACTGGGACTACCTGTATAGCTTTTAACTTTTCACGTTCATTCTCACTATCACTGCACACTCAGTAAACATACCAGCTCCTCAGTAAACTGGAGTCGCAGTACACCCGGGACACATTCGGTGTCACTGTGGTGGGCCCGATGATGAAGCATGACACCAACTAGGTTGGTGTGTGAGGGCTTCATGTCCGAACCTAACGGTTTGCCCACAGATGTACCTCCTGAGTCTCACTAACACAACCTAGCTAGTCCTATATTGATATTTCTACATATAATCAGGGGACCCGGACTAGCTTACCTAGTCCTCTCTCTCCCTTTTGATTTGCTGATTCTTCTTAATCTACCAATCTGTTTGAGAGGTGAGTTGAAAAGTTGTAAGGGAATGTATATGGTGCATTTTATTTTTTTAAAAAGTAAAGTATTTAATCTTCAAAAGTTTGCTGAATCATATTTGCAGTTTGTTTGGTTTTGGATAACTTTTGTGGTAAATCATTTGTTTGGTTAATGTATTTAGTTTTTCAGGTTTGTTGAATAAAGTGCAGTACTAAAAAAAAATGTAGAATATGTACAGTCACTTATACAATGCTGCAATTATTATAGATAGAGTGCTGCATACATGGTTGGGCAGATTTCCAAGCAGGTTGGGCCTCTTTCTTGTTGTATTCTGTCTCATGTTTGGATGCAATACTGTCCAAAAAGTAATGCGGCAAATTGGAAATGTATTTTGAAAATGAGTCAGGTTTCTGCACTGTAATTTTAGTGCTCACATACAAGGGCTGTGTTCTGTCACTTGAACCTTTCACTGAGGTAAATGTGTTTTGGTAAAATGTATGGTTTTAAAATTTCTGTCCAGAATCACACTGATAGTCTGTGTAAATGAAAGACTTATATTTGCACCTTTTTCTATAATCTCACCTATCTCTCCTCACTGTCTACCTCTCTCTGCTTATACTTTCCTCTCTCTTCTGATATTTTCACTCTTTCCATATTTTCGCTTGTCTTTCTTGATAGTCCTGCTTCTTTTCAAACTGCCTCCAGTCTTCTTAGGCTCCCTCTATCGTCATTGTCTTTTCTGTCCCCTAATGTCCCCCCTTCTTCTTATACTGCCTCTACTGCCCTCTTAATCCTCCATGTTTTATCATACCTCCTCTTAACAATGCCCCAGTCAATATAGATAGAGTGCTGCATACACTGTTGGGCAGATTTACAAGCAGGTTGGCCCTCTTTCTTGTTGTATTCTGTCTCATGTTTGGATGTAATGCTGTCCAAAAAGTAATGCTGTGAATTGTAAGAAAATGAGTCAGGTTTCTGCACTGTAATGTAGTGCTCATATACATGGGCTGTGTTCTGTTACTTGAACCTTTCACTGAGGTAAATGTGTGTTGGTAAAATGTATGGTTTAAAATTACTGCCCAGAATCACTCTGAGTGTCTGTGTAAATGAAAGTATTATATTTGCACCTTTTTCTATAATCTCACCTGTCTCTCCTCAGTGTCTACCTCTCTCTGCTTATACTGTCCTCTCTCTTCTGATATTTCCACTCTTTCCATATTTTTACTTGTCTTTCTTGATAGTGCTGCTTCTTTTCAAACTGCCTCCTGTCTTCTTAGTCTACCTCTGTCGTCACTGTCTTTCTTGTCCACTAATGTTCCGCCTTCTTCTTATACTCTCTCTTCTGCCCTCTTAATCCTCTCTGTTTTATCATACCTCCTCTTAACAATGCCCCAGTCAATATAGATAGAGTTCTGCATACACTGTTGGGCAAATTTACAAGCAGGTTGGGCCTCTTTCTTGTTGTATTCTGTCTCATGTTTGGATGTAATGCTGTCCAAAAAGTAATTCTGCGAATTTGAAATGTATTTTGAGAATGAGTCAGGTTTCTCCACTGTAATGTAGTGCTCATATACATGGGCTGTGTTCAGTCACTTGAACCTTTCACTTAGGTAATCGTGTTTTGGTAAAATGTATGGTTTAAAATTTCTGTCCAGAATCACACTGAGTGTCTGTGTAAATGAAAGAATTATATTTGCACCTTTTTCTATAATCTCACCTGTCTCTCCTCAGTGTCTACCTCTCTCTGCTTATAATGTCCTCTCTCTTCTGATATTTCCACTCTTTCCATATTTTTACTTGTCTTTCTTGATAGTCCTCCTTTTTTCAAACTGCCTCCTGTCTTCTTAGTCTCCCTCTATCGTCATTGTCGTTCCTGTCCCTTAATGTTCCCCCTTCTTCTTATACTCCCTCTTCTGCCCTCTTAATCCTCTCTGTTTTATCATACCTCCTCTTAACAATGCCCCAGTAAATATAGATAGAGTGCTGCATACACTGTTGGGCAGATTTACAAGCAGGTTGGGCCTCTTTCTCGTTGTATTCTGTCTCATGTTTGGATGTAATGCTGTCCAAAAAGTAATGCTGCGAATTGGAAATATATTTTGAAAATAAGTCAGGTTTCTGCACTGTAATGTAGTGCTCATATACATGGGCTGTGTTCTGTCACTTGAACATTTTACTGAGGTAAATGTGTTTTGGTAAAATGTATGGTTTTAACATTTCTGTCCAGAATCACACTGAGTGCCTGTGTAAATGACAGAATTATATCTGCACCTTTTTCTATAATCTCACCTGTCTCTCCTCACTGTCTACCACTCTCTGATTATGCTATCCTCTCTCTCTGACATTTCCACTCTTTCCATATTTTCACTTGTCTTTCTTGATAGTCCTGCTTCTTTTCAAACTGCCTCCTGTCTTTTTAGTCTCCCTCTATCGTCATTGTCTTTCCTGTCTCCTAATGTTACCCCTTCTTCTTATACTCCCTCTTCTGTCCTCTTAATCCTCTTTGTTTTATCATACCTCCTTTTAACAATGCCCCAGTCAATATAGATAGAGTGCTGCATACACTGTTGGGCAGATTTACAAGCAGGTTGGGCCTCTTTCTTGTTGTATTCTGTCTCATGTTTGGATGCAATGCTGTCCAAAAAGTAATGCTGTGAATTGGAAATGTATTTTGAAAATGAGTCAGATTTCTGCTCTGTAATGTAGTTCTCATATACATGGGCTGTGTTCGGTCACTTGAACCTTTCACTGAGGTAAATGTATTTTGGTAAAATGTATGGTTTAAAATTTCTGTCCAGAATCACACTGAGTGTCTGTGTAAATGAAAGAATTATATTTGCACCTTTTTCTATAATCTTACCTGTCTCTCCTCACTGTCTACCTCTCTCTGCTTATACTGTCTTCTCTCTTCTTATATTTCCAATCTTTCCATATTTTCACTTGCCTTTCTTGATAGTCCTGCTTCTTTTCAAACTGCCTCCTGTCTTCTTAGTCTCCCTCTGTCGTCATTCTCTTTCCTGTCCCCTAATGTTCCCCCTTCTTCTTATACTCCCTCTTCTGCCCTCTTAATCCTCTCTGTTTCATCATACTGAAAAAAAAAACAACATGCCCAGTAAGGCTAGGAAAACGAAACAATGAAAGAAAGCAGGTTATTTAAAGAGAAGTCATCAACAAGATTTACCACAAGAAAAATGTTTTAAGAAGACGCAAAAATGTCCTGGTAAGAAAACTAAAAGTTTTCTACGAAGATTGGTAAAGAGTAAGAGTAGTGTGCAGAAAGAAAAAAATATCAGTGTTTCTGCAAGCAAGAGAAAAGAGAAGAACTGTGTAGTATTATCTTCTGAAAAAAATGAGTATAGTACAAGGAGAAAAAAATATTACAAGGAAATACAGAAGAAGATGTATTATAATCGAGTTGTTTTCAATTTGACTAAGATTGTAAAGAATTGTAAAAGAAAAATAGCATTTTACAAAAAAAAGAAATATATTGAACATGTTGTTGATAAAGCTTTTGAATTGAAAAAAAAGTTTTTGTTTTAGTAATAAATAGAATTCGATCATTAGATAAGATAATCCATTTAATGAAGGCCAAAAGTAAGTGGAAAAGAGTAATTAACAAAAGTAATTTTTCAGAGATTTTTTGGGGTGAAAGGAAACATAGTTCAAGTTCTGAACCATTTTTTAATGAGAAGAGTTGTTTTCAGAGTAATGAGTTGGTGCATGCAGTTGACACAACAGGTCGTGCTTATGAGGTTAAAAATGGTTGTTCTATTGAGAAAGAGAAAATTGTACCTTGAAATGAGGAACAGTTGTTAGCTGATGAAGTTTTAGGGAGACGTCCTAAAGCTACGGCAGGAATCTATTGATTTTTTACGTAATTTCTTACGTAACTATAGTAAGAAAAGTGTTAAACAAAAGATTAAGATGTTGCAATGATTAGACCCTTGTAGAGTGAGACAAATTACTGGATTGCAAGGACATTATTTAGCTTGTCTTTCTAAAACAGTATGTTGAAGTATTTTTCACCATTTCAGCATGTTAGCAGTTCATCATACTCAAATAAGGAAATTAGTGAGAAGGTTGTATTATGCAAAAAGTCCAGCACTAATGTTAAAAAAGTTCAACAGTGCTCTTTTGCATGGATCTGTATCAGATGTTATAAAGGTTTGTGATGAAATTCAGGTTAGTTACTTTGGTCCTGAGGAAGACAGTGTAGAAATTGATACATCAATAGAAGGAAATGTAGAAGAGAATGTACAAGATTGTAGTACAGAAAAATTTGAGCATGAAATTACAAAGTTTGAGGTGATTTCTGGTGAAAGGCCAAATTATTCTTGTATCTTTTGTCGACGTACTCATTATAAAAATCAGACCAGGACTGTTGATCTGTTTTTACAAAGTGAAAAGGAAAATAGTAATGAGTGGAAGGATTTTGCAACTTATTTGTTGGTAGAGAATTCTTTTGATTTGGGTTTTGATCAGCGTATTTGTAAATATTGTTATAATAAATTAGATGGGAATAAAATGCCCGCTAGAGCTGTGCATAATAATCTTCAGTTGGTAAATATTCCTTCTGAATTGATGGATTTAAATACCTACGAGTCGATTCTTGTTCAATGTGTTCATCCATTTCAAGCTATTGTTCGTATGGAGCCTAAGATGGGGAAAGTGCCTCCTTCAGATTTACAGAGAGGGTTAATGGGAAGAGTTGTATATTTGCCTCTATATTTAAAGAAAAATATTGAAACAATTGGTGTAGAAAATGTAGAAGATGAACCTTTAGTTATTTTAGTTAATGGTGTTCCTACTAAGAGTAAGAAAATTGGCAGGAATTAGTGGAGGTTAGGAAAGTTAAAACGGAAACATTGTATATGATAATAAACAATCAATAATATGAAAATGTGTTTCTGAGAGAAGAAGAAATGACTGTAGAAGAAGACAGTGACTTGCCATCTGGACAAATTGAAAAAGTGGATGTGTCCAGAACAGAAGAAATTTACGAACATTATAGTGTTCATTGACTTCATTCTAAAGAAGTGATGGGGATACTATAGAATTTTTTCAAGTGAAAGAAGCAAAGGGAAGTCCCATTAGTGTATGGGAAAAAAGCTTGGAAGTTTGCTGTTTCCCTCAGTTGTTTCCCACAGGAAAAGGTGGACGATATGATGACCGACCTTTGCAGATTCCTGCATCTGAATACTGGACATCTAGATTGTATGCTGAAGATCCAAGATTTCGACAATGTAATCCATGTTTGTTTCACCTGTTGTTTGAGAGTGATTTGTCTGGAATTTCTTATGCAGTAAACCATATATTGAAATAGGTGTACATCTGCAAAATGGAATGGAATTTATGGATAAAGTACACTTGAAAGAAAATGATTGGAATCTCATCTGATTAATCTCATGGCATGTCAGCGTGGTACTAATGAGTACTGGTACCGTTGTCATGGAGAGTATGCTAAGGAACTTAGGAACTCCTACATGGTTCCTTACTCTAAGCTGTGCTGAATATGCTTGGGATGATTTATTTCAATTTCTTTAAGAGGCAAATGCAAATATTGAAAATATTGAATACAAGACACCTGGAGAATTGTGCTCTTTGGATCCAGTTAATGCATGCAGGTATTTCAATCATAGATTTGAAGCTATGATGTCTTTTATCACCAATAAAAAAAATCCACCTCTTGGAGAGGTTTTGGATTTCTTTTGGAGAAAGGAGTATCAAGCAAGACGTGCTCCTCACATACATGTGTTAATATGGATTACCACCTTAGGAGCTCGTAAACAAACCTCCCCAGTGCTGCGCTGTCCATTATCCAGTGCTGAACTGGACGTCCAGCGGTCGCACGCAGCACTGGGGAGGTAGTGCCCGTGACGACCGTTGGCCGACGGCAGCACCTAAAGGGTTAAAGATGCTCCCAAATTTGGAACAGACTCAGATGACACTGTTTTGTCTTTCATTGAAAAATATGCAACATGTGATATACCGAAAAGTACAAAAGATAAGGACTTAAGAGAAAAAGTCTTACGATTTCAAAGCCATCGTTGCGGCAAATACTGTTGACGAAAGTACAAATCAAAGGATAAATTCTATACTAAATGTCGTTTTGGATTCCCACGTCCTGTAATATCGAAAGGAAGAGTGAACAATTTTATGTCATCTCTACGACATAGTATCAGAAGAAAGTCTCCAAAAAATACCTACAATTTAAGAAGAAATGAGTCAAAATATATAAATGATTACAACCCAGTAATTTTGTCTATGTGGAATGCTAACATGGATATTCAATACGTTGAGGACAATTCCATAGCTGTTGCTCGATATGTGACATATTACATAACCAAATCAGAAAAGACTGAATTGAAGGTAATGTGGGAAGAGATTTCTCATGAGAAGAGTCTAAGTAAGAAATTATATACTTACAGTTTGAAGATGTTATCTCATGAAGAAATTGGAGCATATGAATGCTCGGAACGCTTATCATCTGCAAGTCTTTATTCCAAATCTAGAAGAATCGTTTGGGTGAGTCTTGGTCTTTCTGCAACACGAAACCTAGTACCTAAATCTTTACAAGAAATTGAATATTTAGCTGAAAAGGAGCCAGAAAGTACAGATATTGTGAAAACAAATATGTTGGATACATACTATCCAAATAGAAGTCATCATCTTGAGAACATTTGTCTCTATGAAGTGTTGCAAAACTATATTTTTAGAAGGAATATTACAGAAAACATCAATAATAGTATATATGCTGTGATTGGTTCTGAAGGATGTCTGGTGAAACAAAGAAAAGGACATTTGATTAATCATCGTAAATTGAGTTGCGAAACATCTGACAAAAGCGAATTTTACTATTTAGATATTTTGCAACTTTTCAAGCCATGGCGTTCAGAATTAGAATTACTTGGAGATTTTGAGAGTTATAAAGATTCCTTCAATGCTATTAAATACACTATAGAATATCCTGTTTTTGCTAATTTCGTGAAGATGTTGAATGATGAAATTGAGCAAGAAGCTGCAATTGCCGCTGAGTTTGATAGAGACAGTTCTCAGGATAGTCAATTATTCAAAATGAAGCAGCAAATACTATGGAAGAGGTGGAAACAACAATGTATCAAGCTCTAGAAGATGTAAGAAACTTAGGAACTTTGGAAGAACAACTAAATGTTGAGCAGAAAGAAATATATGAGCAAGTGAAAGAACAGATTAATCATGGATAACTTCATGAAAACAAAGAGTGCTCTTGCTCATCCTTCAAACCTATCCAATTGTACGTGAGTGGACAAGCTGGAACAGGAAAAAGTTTTTTAATAAAAGTAATTTCAACTTATCACACTAACTCGTATTTGTCTTGTGTTGTCACTGCTCCAACTGGGTTGGCGGCACACAATATTAAAGGAATTACTTTACATCGCTTATTAATGCTACCAGTAGAGCATGAAAACAAATTGGAATACCGCAAGCTAACTGGAGAAGCTTGTTTTGAAGTTTCAAGAGTCTTGAAGAAAATGAAACTTCTCATTATTGATGAGGTAAGCATGGTATCAAACTTAATGCTTGCCTTTGTGCATTTAAGAATGCAGTAAGTTCTTAAAACAGTTTTTGGAGCTCTACTACAACTTACTCCTGTGAAAGGACAACCAGTGTTTAAAACACTGGCACATGCAGATACCAGAAAGTCTTTGGGGAGTATTGGAAACGTTAACATTTGGTCATATTTTCAATATAAGGAACTTATTACAAATATGCGTCAGGCAAATGATGCAGATTATGGAAAAATTCTTCAAGATATAAGGATTGGAAAACTGACAGAACATGGCAAACAAGCTTTACAGAGACGATTACTTCCCAATTTGTTTCCAAATGAAAATATTTTTCCATAGAAAATATATATGGAAATTTCAGAAAAAAACTCTGTAATCTGTTCAATGCCAACACTACGTGAATGTTCTATATTCAATGAAAAAATGTTAAAATTGGAAAATGAAGAAATGTTAAAATTGGAAGCTATTGATAAAATAGAACATGAAAGGATCACTATTATTTTGACTGAAAAGTTGAAGAGGAAATTGGATTCTTTAGAGAAATCTGCTGGGTTAGAAAAGAATCTATATGCATGTAAAAACTGTAGGATAATTTTAAGCCGTAATTTGAATGTGGAAAAAGGTTTAGTAAATGGAGCAATGGGTAAAATTGTTAATTATGTGAATAGTGATGGAACTGAAAATCAAATTTGATGAAATAGCAGAAGTACAACAACTTAGTCGTTGTTTAGCCCGTTTTTTGCTTGTAAAAGATTTGTATGTACGCAGACAACAGTTTCCAATTTGTTTGGCATATGCGGTGACCATTCATAAATCTCAAGGTTTAAGTGTAAATAGTGCTTTAGGTAATATAGGAAGTACTGTGTTTAAAGAGGGTATGGCATATGTTGCTTTTTCCCGAGTGAGAACTTTATCTGGATTGTATTTGATTGATTTTGATGAGACAAAGGTTAGTGCAGATGTAAATTGTGTGAAAGAGTATAATAGACTAAGAAGAGAATATACACCTAATTTAGATCAATATCCAGTGTTTGAAAAGCGTGTAGTAGGTAGAAAAAGAAGATTTGAGAATATCTGTAATGAAACTGTAGGGTAAAGAAAAAAACCAGATGAAGTTGCACCTACAAGCAAAAAGAAAAAGGATAGTGTTGAAGAAAATTTTGGATATCGGTTTGAAAATAGTTGTGGTGTCAACTGCTATGCTAATGTAGTTGTTAATATTGTTTTTCTTCTTCAAAGTTTGCAAAAGCAAATTGCTGAAAATCAGGAGAAAAAAATCTCTTCATTGTTTTATTCTGTTTATGAGAAATGTAGTAGTGATAGAACTAAAATACTAAGTGTTTTTGATATTCTAAATGTTTTGGACATATGTTCTGGTTCTACTCAATTTACACAAAATATACAGCAAGATTGTCAGGAATTTTTACTGTTTATGCTTGGTGTATTGGAAGATGAAGGTACAGATATTGAAACCCTTTTTGGCCTTTCTTATCAATGGGAACATGAGTGTCAACATTGTTTGTTTACATGTACCACTAACATAGACACCGAAAGATTTATATATTTGACTTTACCAGACTGTGAATCAGTGTCCTTTAATAATTTAGTTAGAGGCTCTATTCAAAACATAGAGTGTAGGCACTGTAAGTCAGAAACGTTATCAACATTATTTATACAAAGCTATGGACAGTATGTAATTTTAATGCTGCAACCTTGTAGAGCTGATGGAATAAAATTGGAAACTCTAATTAAAAATGTTGTAGCTACTCAAGTATCAAGATCAGAAAGAACTTTTGTAGCTGTTGCTATTATTTTTCATGATGGACCTTCTACAACATCTGGACGGTTTTTTTAAGATGTCTGAAAGGTTGGATACATTATAATTATGCTCCATTAGTTATTAAGCAATGTTTGCCTAAAGAGTTACCAAATTCTTACCTAATATTTTTAAAGCCTAAATTTTAAGAGCTACATTTTGGCCTTTCATGATTACTGCTGTTAAGGTACATTAATTTGGTGTTGTAGAGTATTTTCTATGGGAGGGTGAGGAATTTGAAGGATATTCCTCTTGTTGATGTTGAAGTAGTGTAGGTGTATGAGGTCATGGGTGATGTGGCTGCAGCAGGGGATATTGAAGATCAGTCAGTTGGAGGTGTTTTGGATTTGTAATAGTCATTGTAGGTGTTTGCTTGAAATTCCTCTGTAGAGTGTTTCAAGTGTGTAGTCTGTTTTTAATGAGGGCCTGTGTCACTGTACTTCTTCTCTTGGTTAGACTCCATTTGTAAATGTTGCAGAGCATGTTTAGGGTGTTATAGCAATATGAGGAGATGCTGTAGACTTGCTTTCACATGCAGAGCAAGGATTTAAGGATGAATCATAAGTTGTGTACATGGTTAGTAGGTGTTGGTACTGTTTACAGTGTAGTTGGCCAGCAGAAGTTATCTGAAGGTGAATAGGTGGGTTTGAGGATGAGTATCTTCATGTTGTGCACGTTCAGATTTACAGAGCTGCTCCTTATCCACTTGGTGACATCTTTATGTATGTTGCGGAGGTAATTTGTTACGGTATGTGGTTCCTTGGTGAGGAACAGGATGAGCTGGGTATCGTCAACGTAAGAGGTGATGTTTTGGTTGAGATGGCGAGCCACTTGTGTAAGGGTAGCTATGAAGATGATGAATAGCGTTGGGTTGACGGATCAGCAGTGGTGGACGGTGCGAATGATATCAATGGTTTTGGATCAGAATACTGAAAGGCAAATGTTCAGAGTTACTTTTGATCATCTTTCAAAGTAAGAGTTACAGACATTCTATTTGGCCATGAGGAAAATATGGTGAAACCTTTAACAACTTTTTAAAAATGTTATCATCGAATAAAAGTAATGATGGTGTTCTGTTATTTCTAGATTGTTTGACATACCTCATAGTTACGTAAGAAATTGGTCTTAGACAAAAAAATGTACGATATATTTTATTTCTATTTTGGAAATATTTATTGAGATTGTTGTTTAGGTTTTTTTAAGATAATCTTCTTGATTGTCTGTTTTTTTGCCCGCTGTTATGTGATGAGTACTATTGTACTCACTGTTTGTAGTAACATTCAATATATTCTGAGAACAGCAACAAAGGCAAATTAAATGCTTTAGAAATGATTTTGTGTTGTATAAGATAAATTGTAACTGTATTTTTTTGTCTTCTACAGATGGTAAATTTGCATAATTTTTTTTTTTTAATTTATTATTTTGAAGGTAAGTATAACTAACTATGAAAAATGATTGATGGGATGTACTTCTACAAAAGTGAAGTAACACGACTTCTATGGTGTACAACATTTTGTAAAGATGGTTTGTATCTTTGAAACACGTTTGAAGACATTTAAAAAACACATATAGAGAGTGTACTTGTCTTCTTTGTATTTAAGTACAGCACATCCACTGTTTTGGAATGGGTAAGCTGAATAGACATTTGTTTATTTTTTTTAGTACTGCATTTTATTATAATAGCTTTAATTTATTTCTAAAATGATAAACAATGATTGGTTTAAAAATGTAAGGACATTTTATAAGTACATATTCTTATAATCAAATTTAATTGATATAATCATATAAAGTAGTTGAGAAAGGTTTATGCATAATGGTTTTTAAAGGGCAAAATAGTTGTTAAAGCTAGTTTTGTATTATCTATTAGAGAAAATGTTAAAATGAAGTGTTTATATTTTACTGCAAGGTACAGCAACATAATAAAATGTATTATGGATCAACTTGAGAAGAACATTGAAGACACTTTTGAAATTTCTAACAGTCTGATAGAGGACTTAAATGTACCTTTTGTGGACAGTAGCAATGAAGAACAACCTATTGGTGCAGAAGATATAACCTGCGATTTTTTGGATGAAAGTTTGGACAATGACTTCATTGAAGCATTAGATGATATTGACTTTAATGTCACAAGTTTTGAAATTGATGAAGAAGCAAATGAAATTCCTGATGAAATCATGCTAGATGTTATATTACATTATGAAATGCTACAAGAAGAAATTTATGATTAAAAATTAAAAATGGTTTGAGAGAGTCTTCTTGAACAATTGTAATCTCTGAGCTACTAGCGAAGGTATTACGGTATAAACTGAGTCTTACGGCATTGAGTGCTTCAAACTTGTGTTTTATAGTTTTTATTTCCAGGTGTATATCCTTTGACTTCTGGCAAAGTCTCTGGGATTGCTCATTTTGTATTGTACAGAGCTATTCAACAGAATGTCTTTTTGTATGCACTGTGGTAAAAATGAAGCTATTTAAAATTCAGTAGGCAATCTCCTTGCAGCACTTTAATCATTCAGTCAGTACGCAAGTAGTCATGCAGTGACCTAGGCCTTAACACATAGACTGGTACAGACCCCTCTACAATATGCATGCAGTCCTCTAACCACCTACACACTTGTCTTTCACACTTTCAATTCCCCAGTCAGTATCCAAACACTCCTCTTGCACTCCTCCAGTGACCCATTCAGTACCATGTACTAATCCTTTCACTGCGCCAAAACCCAACCACTTATAAATTCATCCAGGTACTCTCTTAGCAGTACTCTAATCAATCAGTCAGTACCCAAGTACTCATGCAATGACCCAGGCCTTTACACATGGACTGCTTCAAATCCCTATCCACTACACATGCAGTCCTCTAACCATCTACACAGTTGTCTTTCACATCTTCAACTCCCCTGTCAGTAGTCATACACTCCAGCAAACACCCTGTGACTCCCCTTGTTCTTCTCTAGTGACCAATTCTGCACCATGTACTCTACTAATCCATTCACTGTTCCAAAACCCAACCACTTTTAAATTCACCCAGGCATTATCCTTGCAGTACTCTAATCATTCAGTCAGTACCCAAGTATTCATGCAGTGACCCAGGTCTTAGCAAATAGACTGCTTCAAACCCCTATCCATTATACATGCAGTCCTCTAACCACCTACACAGTTTTCGTTAACACCTTCAACTCTCCAGTCAGTATCCATACACTACAGCAAATACCCTGTCACTACCCTTGCACTCCTCTAGTGACCCATTCAGCACCATGTACTAATCCATTCACTGCGCCACAACCCAACCAGTTACAAATTCACGCAGGCACTCTCCTTGCAGTACTCTAATTATTCAGTCAGTATCCAAGTACTCATGCAGTGACCCAGGTCTTAGCACATTGACTGCTTCAAACCCCTATCCACTATGCATACAGTCCTCTAACCGCCTACACACTTGTATGTCACACCTTCAATTCTCCAGTCAGCATCCAATTTAAATTCCCTTCTCGCTCCCAAAAGGATTTGTTTTTTTTGTTAGAACATTCTGTCCTTTAGTGACAGAATGTTCTAATAGCCTTGTAAGCCCTTCGTAGATGGGTATACCACTATTAAAGTCTCTCTCCCTTGTTAAAGGCCCTCACCTTCGGCTCGTGGCCTACAACAGTGGAGAGAGCCTTTAATAGCTGGTGTAGTCCTCTATGGTGGACTATAAGGTTATATTCTAAAAGTGAAGCTGCTATACATTTAACCAGATAGTTTCCTTGCAGGTTTCTAATCATTGAGGCAGTACCGAAGTACTTATGAGGTAAAGTGGGCATAGGGCATGGACTGTTTCAAACCTTTTTAGGCAGTCTCCTTGCAGAATTGTAATCATTCACGGTCTCATTTATGAGATTTCTTGCGCCATTAGAACGTCACTTTTTGTGATGTTGTGTGGCACAGATGTCAGCATAATATTTTTAAGGTAGCTCTAAGGCACTTTTTTTGGTGTACTGTTGCCTGATAAATATGAGACCCTTTAATACAGTGTTATGCGTTAAAGGGGTGTGCAATGGTTGTTGTTGGTGGGGTGTTTCTAGCAATAACCATGGCCTTTTTAGGCTGTTCTACATTTAGAGTACAGAAAATATTGGGCCCTATGCTTATAATGCTGTGTCAATCCTTACACCTGTTTCAAACAGGTGCAGGATTTTGACGCAGTATAAGCTGAAAAGTAACTGAATTAAATATTATACATTTCACATAGTCACTTTTAGGAAACGTTCCAGCACCAGAACATTCCCCAAGTATGCAAGAAAGCCTCCTTTTGGTGCACGGCTTTACAATATGACGCACTTTCCAAGTACGTCAGATTGTAAATAGCATACATCATGGTGCATCTTTTGCACCACTGCTGCATCACAAATGTGATGCAACGGTTGTGTAAAAGAGACACAAGGGGGTTGTAAAATCGCCCTTAATACATACAAATACATTTACGCAGTTTCCCTAATAGTGCAAATTGAAGCATAGATTTGGTAATATATTTATATATTTATATACATATGTTACATTTCAGTGCTTCAGAGGTAGTACAGTATACTATAGGTAAACACCCTATAGATTTATGCTGTACCAGAGTTTAGCATTTTCATATTCATTCATTCATTTATGAACTAGACATTCACTCTGACAAACTTTTACACACATACATAGAAATATAGTTCTTCTTTTGACCAGTAAAGGTAGTTCTGAAAATAACAGTTTTTTTTTCTTTTTTGTTTTGTATTTTTTTTGTATTTTTTTTAACAATTTTTTTGGGGTAGGAACAAAAACTAGAAAAATAGAACTTTTAAGAAAAAAAACAGTAGACCTGAGTTATAGTTAGCTCAACTAACTATAATTGGCGAATTTCTCTGGTTTTACATGAGTCAAATGTCCAACAAACTATAACGTCCCTGAAACCTATGGTGTTTTCAGTGAATTTCTAAGGTTTTTAAAATGCTAATTGCTAACTATAACATCTGTAAAACCTGTTTTTTTCAGTGAATTCCAAAGGTTTTTTAAATGTCAATTTAATATTTTAAAATTTATAAAACCTATATATGTTTTCCAATTGTTTCTTAATATTTCACAACTCTATTATCCTTAATTTAACTTAAAAAATTATGTAATGTTTTATATCTTCTCCCAAAAATATGAATATCATTCTTTTTTTTTTTTTTAGAAAACTACAGTTCCGTACCGGTAGTCTACCAAGCTCGGATCAGCACGCAAATCCTATCCACTACATTTAAATGATGCTCATTTCGTATCCGACGGGTTTGTGACAGCCCGTCCTGCATAACAACATGTACGTATGAAGTCGTGCCAGCTGCTACTGCGGGATGCAACCGGTACGCACTACCAAACAGCGCGTTACATCATGTACGTATGGGGTGGCACCAGCTGCGTGTTCCAAATGCGACAAATACAGGCTGCCACGCCCTGTGTTACGTCATAGACATATGATATCATGCACCATACACTATTCCCTCGTTTTTTTTGTCTCAAACCCATATCTAAATAACTTAAAAGTGTATATGAGAGCAAGTGACTATTAAAAATATTTTAAACAGTTATATATTTCTAACTGGAATACACTTATATTATAGTAAAAATATTTTCACAAAATCGTATTGGGTGCTATCTTATTGCGCACTAGCTGCACGATTGCCATGTGACCATAAAAAAAAACATTTCATTAGTTCATAACATTTCCCATTGTAACAGTTCGAAAACACCACCCATTGTAGTCAATATCTGTGCTGCATTTCATGAAACACACCTCTTCTGCTTAGAGAGCTTTGTTCTAAACTTTTTGCAATATACACATATCTTACACTACACACAACATGTATCAATCATTTTCATCAATATTCATGCTCTGTAAAGTAGCCTTCCACCTGTGATAGCCATACACCTAAAAGTTACATTACCGACATTTTCTCCAATACCAGACGTAACAAGGTTGCATACACTGTCCACTGCACAACGTAATATCGTACGACACAGAGACAGTATCATACATAGATAATGAACACACAGACACAGATAGATAGTGGAAGTGGGTACAGGCATGTGCGCTCCAATTTATTACCAGGGTCACATATCCAGTGACGTCTGTACTGGATGCGGTTGGGCTGAGTGTAAACCAGCCCTCAGGGAACTGTTGCTGCTAGCATCAACAACAACGGTAATCATTGTATCACACACAGATATTCAATATTAAAAGAATCGATAATTTGTGCTGCAATGAGGTAGGGACAGTAGATATGAAATAATCCAGAAATGGTTCTATCGTAAAAGAACCACATCTTGTGGTATACTGACACACAATCAATAGATCTGAAATAATACCCAGAAAGCTTATATCATAAACACTCCATCAGTTCTAGTGCACTCACATAGCCATATCAAAAGCATTCAGCATGTGCACAAGCAGCAATATTGTGTACCGTAGACAGGCCGTACTAGGAGCAATATCTGTTGTCCTCAAAACTGCATCATCTGCAATAGCAACTCAATCTGAATGGTGAACACTGCTGTCTGCAGTGTTGGCCTCAGAGAGCGCTCAGCAATGACCCACACCTACATAAGGTGACTTGAGCTGCCCAGTATGTGGTAAGCGAAGCAACAAATAAGCATGTGCGGAGCCTGCAATGATACATATGCATGGTGCAGACAGTACGCACTGGAGCAATTTCTTTTCCTACAAGACTACCTTATCTACAATATCAACTCAATCTCAATTGTGAACACTGCTATCTGCAGTGTAGGCCTGAAAGAGTAGTCAGTAAGAGCCCACAACCACATGGCATTGACTTGAGCTCTACAGTTTGCAATACGCGAAGAAAGAAAACCATTTGCAGAGCCTGCAATGATACATATGAGTGGTGCAGAAAGAGCGCACTGGAGCAATGTCTTTTCCTACAGGACTGCATCATCTACAATACCGACTCAATGTCAAATGTGAAAACTGAAGCAGAGGCCAGAGACAGCTTTCAGCAAGGGCTCACAGCCACGTGGCACTGACTTGAGCTCTATAGTTTGCAATAGGCAAAGCAAAAAAAAGCATTTGCAGAGCCTGCGATGATGCGTATGAGTGGTGCAGACAGTACGCACTACAGCAATGTCTTTTCCTACAGGACTACCTCATCTACAATAGCAACTCAATCTCAATTATGAACACTGCTTTCTGCAGTGTAGGCCAGAGAGAGCAGTCAGTAAAGGCCCCATCCACATGGCATTGACCTGAGCTTTACAGTTTGCATTACGCAAAGCAAAAAAAAGTGTGCAAAGCCTGCAGTGATGCGTATGAGTGGTGCAGACAGACCACACTGGAGCAATGATTTTTCCTACAGGACTGCATCAGCTACAGTACCGACTCAATTGCAAATGTGAATACTGAATTCTGCAGTACAGGCCAGAGAGAGCGTTCAGCAAGTACCCACAGCCACGTGGCATTGACTTGAGCTCTACAGTTTGCAATACACGAAGCAAACAAAACGTGTGCAGAGCCTGCAATGATGCGTATAAGTGATTCAGACAGAGCAAACTACAGAAATCACTTCTCTTACAGGACTGCATCATCTACATTAGAGACTCAATCTGAATTGTGAACACTACTGTCTGCATTGTTAATTGAAGGCAGTACTCACACACACAAACATCAATACTTTTTCTCACTCCCTCTTTACAAAATAAAACAACCATAATTACATAAAACTCTTCAATAAATAAACCAAAACAATTTGAATTGGGATTTCATTTGTCCACAGTCTACTCTATTCACTGTTCCTTTTGACTTGCAAGATGAATTTGGTTATTGTACTAAACCTATAACTCATCTAAAAAAACTTCTTCAACCAAGTATACTACAGTCTTATAGCCCACTGTAACAGGCTATACCGGCTATCAAAAGCCCTCTCCAGCATTAAAGGCCCAAGCTGAGGCGAGGGCCTTTAACAAGAGAGAGGGACTTTAATAGCCACTATAGCCCAGCTGCAAAGGGCTATAAGGCTATTTGAACATTCTGCCACTAGAGGATAGAGTGATCTAACAAATAAAGCAAAGTTTTAAGAGAGCGTAAGGGGATTGGAATCCCTTCAGGCTCCCTGAAGTAATTTTTCACAGCCAGAGCTGGAAACAAAACAACTTTGCAATGTTGCAGCTCTAGGCTTATACAAGACATTATAAAAATAGAGCTACTCCATTGTTTTCAATTGTGCTCCCAACATTCCAACGTTTTGATAAAACAATATTGTGTATGATTCAATAGACGTTTTAATTACTTAATTACTGGATTCTGTAATTAAACAATCACCACTCAATCTAAATTGAGAACTCTGCGAACCACAGACTAGAACAGATGCAGTGGCCATTAACACATCACAGCCACATACAGTCTGATTCAAAAGCACGGAGTTGTTTGCACCTGATCAAACAGGGTACACAGAAATCATCACAAACTTTAACTTTTGACATCCTCAATCATACACTCAAGACCCCATTTTACTGTTCGCACCTACTGTACCACAGTATACTACATCGACTACTGTCAACCAAGCCCAATAATCATGTCCAGCAGTTAGCTATGGAAGCTTCTGAGAAAACCAAGTAGCAGGTAATATCGGACATCGTCCGTTGTGGGATCAAGACACCGTTCCACTGTTGGGACCTAGAGTTGGTTACAGCTGATCAAATGGACCACCTTCATTTCCACTCTCGGATACAGTTCTAACATCATCCATTGTGGGGTCAAGATACAGTTCCACTGTTGGGACCTAGAGTTGGTTGCAGCTGGTCGAAGGGAGTACCTCCATCTCCATTCTCAGATACAGTTCTAACATTGTCCATTATGGGATCAAGACACTGTTCCACTGTTGGGACCTAGAGTTGCTTGCACCTCATCGGAGAGAGTACACAGAAATCATCACAAACTTTAACTTCTGATATCCTCAATCATAGAATTAAGACCCCGTTTCACTGTTTGGTCCTGCTCTACCGCTGTGTATTCCAGTGATAGCAGTCAACTAAGCCCAATAACCATGTGCAGCAGTAACTACTGAAGCACAGAGGCTGATGCACCTCAACAGAGGGAGTTCTGTTAGAAACCAGCAACAGGTAATATCAGATATTGTGTAATCAAAAAGAGAGAGGAGAACTAGAGAGGCTAGTCCGTTTCCCCAGTTTATATGTTAGCAATCAATGAGAACTAGCTCTGGTTTAGATTGTTTGTATGTGTGCGGGCCGAGGAAAACCATTAGGTTTTATGAAGGCTCTCACCCACCAACCTGGGTTTTTTGGTTCGTGAGGGTGCTGTGAGTGTGCTCTGACTGAGGTTTAAAATACTGTTGCCCACTACCCCAAACCTTTAGGGGGGAAGGAGGCACGTACGCGCTACCATTCCGTTATCTTCCCTACTGACTGTACTATCATGGTTGCGTCCACTTTCCACTTCACTCAATAGACCATCAGTGTATGTTGACATGTACATGTCTGTGCTCTGCATACTCAACTGAATCTGGCACATCCCCTCAAGACTTTACATTATATACTTTTATAATCGATAATTACTTACTACCTTCGAAAATACTTTGCTTCCATCTCTACCCGCATTCTGCATTGTGAGGCAGAGGTGCCATGCCATGTTCAGTTTGTGTATGTGGCTAGCCAGGTTTGCCACAGTATGTAGTGTTGTTGAGTCTGCTAGGTGCACATGTTGTTTTTCATGTTGTATGTGATTATATAAGGTAGCGCGTAATGGTGGGCCCCAGGCAGTCAATAAAGACAAAGGTTTTCGGATGTGCACAGTAGGCTTATGGCCTCCGACGTCCTGTGCGGTGACAAGACACCGTTACACTGTTGGGATCTAAACTTTCTTACACCTAGTCGAAGGGAGTACCTTCATCTCCAGTCTCAGATGTAGTTCTAGCATCATCCAGTGTGGGATCAAGACACCATTCCACTGTTGGGACCTACAGCTGGTTGCACCTGGTCGAAGGGACTACCTCCATGTCCACTCTCAGATACAGTTCTAACATCGTCCATTAAGGGATCAAGACACCATTCCACTGTTGGGACCGAGAGTTGGTTGCAGCTGGTCAAAGGGAGTACCTCCATCTCCACTCTCAGATACAGTTCTAACATCATCCATTGTGGGATCAAGACACCGTTCCACTGTTGGGACCTACAGTTGCTTGCACCTCATCACAAACTTTAACTTCCCACATCCTCATTCATATAATTAAGACCATGTTTCACTGTTCGGACCTGCTGTACCTCTGTGTAGGCCAGCGACTGCAGTCAACCAAGCCCAATAATCATATGCAACAGTTAACTACAGAATCACAGAGTCTGATGCACCTCAACGGAGGGAGCTTTGTGAAAAGCAAGCACCAGGTAATATTGGACATCGTCCATTGTGGGATCAAGACACCGTTCCACTGTTGGGGCATAGAGTGGGTTACACTTGTCGAAGGCAGTACCTATATCTCCACTCTCAGATACAGTTCTAACATTGCCCACTATGGTACAAAAAACATGTTTCCACTGTTTGTACCTGTCGGATTACTGTGTTAGTAGTATACAGAGCACTCCACAGTGCTGGGTTTCAGGCTGGACGCTGTGTGCTTGTGTTGCGGTAGCCAGCATTAATCTCAGGAGCCTTCCAAGCTCTCAGACCTCGCCCCAGGACCTTCCGCCGGCACGTGGTGGGCCCTCTTTCACATACGGCGATGTCAAAAAGTAAACTGTGGAGCATATATGCGTTGCAGCTGCCATTACGCTTTCTAGATACCAGCACACTGAAAGTATCATTAAAGCAGCCACCTTCGCTCACGGCATCAGCCTCGTGGCGGTGTAAGCTGCGCAGACCTGGCAGACACGTTCACCATACCCAGAGAGAACCAGAAGAGAACCTACCCAGAGAAACATGCCTCTTCTTCAAAGCCCTACACTAGCCTTGCATACGCCGAGCCAGCCCACTACCCCAAACATTTAGGGGGGAAGGAGGCACGTATGCGCTACCATTCCGTTATCTTCCCTACTGACTGTACTATCATGGTTACGTCCACTTTCCACTTCACTCAATAGACCATCAGTGTATGTTGACATGTACATGTCTGTGCTCTGCATACTCAACTGAATCTGGCACATCCCCTCAAGACTTTACATTATATACTTTTATAATCGATAATTACTTACTACCTTCGAAAATACTTTGCTTTCATCTCTACCCGCATTCTGCATTGTGAGGCAGAGGTGCCATGCCATGTTCAGTTTGTGTACATGGCTAGCCAGGTTTGCCACAGTATTTAGTGTTGTTGAGTCTGCTAGGTGCACATGTTGTTTTTCATGTTGTATGTGATTATATAAGGTAGCGCGTTTATTCACAAGCAGTGGTTTCTCCCATTTACATATCGATGTCTTAAAGAGCATACAGAAGTGTTTCTCACAGGTGAAAAGTGCGACCACAATGACAGTCATTCATTACTATCCAAGAATGTCTAAATACACGGCGCTTCTAAGCTTACAGCCCCAAACCTTGCGTCCTTTCTTAAAAGCACGCCAACACCCACAATCCAACTAACATTCACACAGCTTTTTAACAGCAATTATCTGCTTCTCAATAACATGCACTCCTACAGAATGTGAGCTGGCACACTGCATGTCCTTACTGTTTCAAACAGAGTAACTTCCTGTGGCAATGTCTATTCCCACCCACATAAACCAACTCCCAAACTTCACCTTGGCCTCCAATTCTTAGTTTGAAAACAGATTTCAAAAAAATAAACAAAACTAAAAGTGCTTTTGTTCAGCACAGTAGTCTCCCTCAGTTCTGCAAAAGAAATGTATAGACTGCAGATACCACAAACTTCAAGTAAAATACATTCCCTTTTAAATACGAAAGTGCTTCTGGCTGATAGAGACAGGGATGGGCTTCTGTACTGTCAAACTATGGGAGAGTCAATCTGAGAGTATGCCAGGTATCAGAAAGATATGTGAATGTGTGCCATTGGTTAATTAGCAAATCTCAAGGCTGCACGCATCGGGAACCAGCATACAGCCTAAATTCATTGAGACATTTGAGGCTTGATGGTGTCTCTTCACAGAAAATGTGTTGCCACCTGCTTTGTTCTGGAGAGTGTAATTTTCGTGAAACACAAAAAAAGTCTGAGCTTGAAAGAAATCTGATTGTGTATTATTATTATTATTAAGATACATTTTTAAATCTCTTGTTTTATCTGAACACTAAATTATTTGCAGCAACCGTTCAAAGTGAGGAATGCCTTTTTAAAATAATAGTGAACGAAAAAATGCCTTGTGACTGCATCATGGCGTTTTTTCCTTTACTTTCAGCCATGCCGCACAGTAGCCTTGCTGCTTTACAACCTGGCTGAAATAGGGGCGGCTCCTCTGTTATGGAGGAGGAGCGTCCGCCCCTTCTGCAAGCCAGCAGAGGCAAAGGACAATAACAAAATGATAATAAAACA
The DNA here is from genome assembly GCF_964261635.1 of Lissotriton helveticus. Lineage (NCBI taxonomy): Eukaryota > Metazoa > Chordata > Amphibia > Caudata > Salamandridae > Lissotriton > Lissotriton helveticus. The sequence goes on along the minus strand of NC_136060.1, from coordinate 214,393,717 downwards.
TTTTATTATCATTTTATTTTTAGCCCTGGCCTAGCCTTCCATCCTGATGATGCAGCTGCAGCGCAATGGAGGAGGGAGGAGTGATGGACACTGCCAAGTGCTCATGACAGATTGGCCGTCCCCCCTAGGACCGGTCAATCCGTCATGCGCACTTAGCCTTTCTCCACCGAGATGTGTTGTACAGCTGGGTGGAGAAATCAACACACGCTCCCAGTAAATGTCTGCACACCGAACCGAGGTGCTCAGCCCAATCCCAGTGCTGCTCACATGCTGGGAATAGTGTTCCCAGCATGTGAGCAGTGCTGGAATTGGGAGCCTGTGCAGTGTGCAGTAGGCTCCTGACAAGGACGTGAGGATCGGGGAGGAAGGTGGCGGCCTTTGGAGCAGGTACGTTTTATTTCTTTTATTTATACTTTTTTGTTTGCGAGTGTTCCCTCGACCACTCACCTGCCCCGCCTCACCACTTCACAGTACGAGTGACCGCTACTGGGCTGAAATGCTTTCCAGGACAGCCAGCAGTGTTGGCTTTGTTTTTTTAGGCATGTACAGCAGAATGGCTGCTGTGCAATAGCATGAGAATTATCAAAAAAGGCTCTATGACATATCATAGTGCTTCTTTTTTTTACTTTCAGCTGTGCTGCTGTACAATATGTTTGATTTAAGGTAATCTGCAGAACACTCAACAGTTTCTAATTTGTCTAACCTCTAGCTTGAAGCACAGTCATTCAGTTAAGCCTTTTTGGGCTTCAGTGAAATAGTGAAATCAGCTGAGGGTTTGGGGCCTTTAACCTCTCCCTACTGTGGGGGTGTGGGGCATTTTCCTGCCACATAACTGACTGTTTTCTAACCCCACGGACTTTTTCCCATCATTAATCTGTCTGAAATTGTTAACAGTCAAAGTCCCCTTTATGGTTTACATCAGTGGCTCAGATAATATAGCGCTTAGAGTGTTGGGTGATTCTGGTCGAGGAGTAATGACAAGAAAAGTTTGTTTGTTTCCAGATTGGAAATAGCAGAGCTCACACACTCCTGGGGCCTTATTTATGAAGGCCTTGCGCCGCCGGTGCGTCACTTTTAACATGGGAAAAAGTGACGCACCGGTAGCGCAAGGCCTTCATAAATAAGGCCCCTGATATTTATGGTACTTGAAATACTGTATTCTATCAAATATTAAAGACATTAGAAATGTACAACAAGAATATTTGAACACATCTTTTGACAGGCAGAGATCTATTTGACGTTTGTGCACTGGAAACCAAGAGACAACTTGCGAAAATAAGAGTATTTCAGAAGTTTCTGATCACATTGTTCTGTTGCATGCTCACAAATTCCAAAGCACGAGTCAAATTAGTTTGGCTGTATCTGCAGACCTTATGTCAGTCAGGTTCGCTTGCTTTGTAAGTAAAACTCACCCCAACTTTTACGCCCTCCCACTAGGAAAAGTTACCAACCATCCACGAAAAAAAAGTGCTTTTTTAATGACATGTATTTCAGTAGCGGGCTTGTGGATCCGACATGCGTGTATACTTTTGATTTTTTTAATAATTTTTGGAAAGCAAGCATACAAGAGCATGAATCGGTTTCTCATCACAAAACTGTCCACAATAACATTTCCCACACTTTTGAGAAGGTTTTGAATGCTTTCTAAAACGATTCACCAGGCAGAACTGTAGCAAAATCACGTTTATCTTATTCCAGCATAGTGATATATTTTTACTCATCTTAAACTAATAAAGGAGCTATTAAAGGAGATGTTATTAATGTGCAACATCATTAAGTGTAGCTTATAGGCGCTAAAATGAGTTCTTACAGAATGAGACTGTGGTGTAAATTACTCATGAAAATGTACGAGACACGTTGCAACTTCACACAATGAGTTTTTTCTGGTAAACTGGCAAAGTGTCATCCTTCTCGAGACGCTTATGTCAAGTGAATGACTGCTAAGTATGCTAAATTTATACACGTGTCAAAAACCCACGTGGTTTGATGTTTTAAAACAAAAGTCTCCTGCATTAGTACATTGGAATTGAATAAAGGTGCTGTTTTGTGTCTTTACTTGGTTTCTACTTACATTCGCCAGCACTCAATATTAATGTATATGTTTAAATACATGTATATTTATGCAAAAGAGAATGAAGAAAATACGTCTACAACTAAATTGAATGTAACAATTATGTTATCATAAATGTATTATTAAACGACCTACATCTAATGCATCTGGTACGCAATTTATCTTTAGAGAAATTCATCAGCATAGCAAATTAATAACTAGGGCTCAACACTGTCACACAAATATTTTAGTTCTCTTTGCCACATTTAGACCTCAGCTGTAACTTTTAGCTGGGGTGTGCGAAGTTTTGAGGTTTTTCCTGCGTACTATGCCTATTTCTCACAATGCACAGGCATGCATTTTTAGATTGCCATTTCCACCATCTGTTCTAGGGGACAAAATTACTTCATGCAGCTTTCATGCATGATTGTCTCCTGCTCAGTCAATCGTGAGGCAAATGTACGCGGACTTTTACGTAGAAATAAAACTCTTGCAACATACTATGCGGAGATCCGTCCATCTACTCTACTCAAGTAATGCCGTGAGCGATGGTAGCACAGCTTGTGCTGCTGTGGCACATACCTGACATCGGATTTCCACTATGGCGGTTCTGTTCAAACCAATTCTCTCAGAAAAGAGGCAGAGTAGGCAGATCAGAATACGCTTTATTCGATTTTAAAAAAATATATATTAAACCATAAAAGCACAATACATATTAAAAGAAAATACATTAGATCAAGATAATTTAAGTAAAAAAGATTAAAAGGAGCTCAGACAATTTAAGAAAGAGGATGACTATCCATTATCGTTGGGTATCTAACCACCCCTTTCAGGTATTTGGCTATATGATCAGTCACGGTTCCTTAATTCAAGTATTGCAACTTTATAAAAGCAGGGAGACATTGTCTCAGGTTATACAACTTTAAAATAGGTAAAATCCATTTTATCCTAAGCGGGGAATTAGACTTGCAGAAAAACATAACATGAATTGTCGACTGGGGGGGGGAAGATGGCGGCCGGCTGAAGACGCTGGTCGCGAGCTCCGTGGAAGAAATCTCCAGGTAACCGCTACACAAGCTTCCCGATCGACCTCGTAGAGGCAGAGTGATTAGAATGTGACTAGAATGGTAATGGCAATGATTTAAATGTATAAAGAAAACGAGCAGTCCTAGTTTTGGTAGCTAGTTTTGGTAGCGGTCTGTGTCTGTTGTTTATTATCACCACCGCCCTCTGACACTTGATTCCCCCCGCCGCCCATTACTGGGAATCCTCAGATAGCCACCCCGTTACCTGTACTACGAGAGTGAAGAGTCCGCCGTGGTGAGCAATCCCTGCTGCGGATGAGGTTTCTTGATCTACGGGTCCTTTTCCCCTGGAGCTGTGCATACAGAGAGGTGGAGGGGGAGCTCCCATGACAGGCTTGCGCTCGGACTTAGCGCAGATTTTGATCCCGGTCCCGGTAGCGTCTCAGCTGCAGCCCCCCCAGGCAGCTGACTCGTCAGGCGGGCTATGGAAGAGGGCTCGTGAAGCCGCCGGTGAAAGCAGAAGGAAAACCCTCACAGCACGATTCTTCTTCCGGGGCAAGAGTGGAAGAGGCGGCGGTGGCAGTAGCTGTGGCGAGCAGGGTCGCGCTGCATCAGTTTCAGTGTCTGTGGCGATCGGTTGCAATATAACAGAGGGGAGAAGGGCTGGTGAAAAGTTTACTGAGGCAGCTCCACGAGAGAACTCTCAAGCGTATGCTGTTAACCATAGGACTATATCTGACACTCTTCACAACATACTCTACAACAAAGGGTATTGCTGGGGAGAAAATAAAGTAAAAACAGGAAAATCAATATATGTTTGTTGGATGAGTGAAAGAATCAACGAAAGTCTCTGGCCCTTTCTAGTGGAAGAGAGAGGAGCATACAGTTGCACAGGTTAAGCAGGCGAAGCAGAACCAGTTACACAAGAACCAGAACCGGAACCAGATCCAGAAATTCAAGAAAATAAAGCCCCACAAATTAAAAACATTGATAATATTCACAATTACCACACTACCTCAACACCAGGGATCAGTGAAAGTAACAAAAAAGAGGAAACCCCTCCAAATATCAATTATTTTACTAGATCTAGAGCAAAGAAGGGAATAGGAAATCTTCAAGGGCCTCTTTTTTCGGGACAAGAAGGTTTGAAAGAGGGAAAAAAATCAGCATACTGTCTCAGGAATCAAAGTCTAAGTAAACAGAGTCTATTATTGCCAACAAAGAAGAAGTGCATGACCCCAAAGAACACCAAAAAGGCTGTTTTTCTCCCCTCGCGATTAGAGGAGTTAACGGAGAGTATAAAAAGTAGAGGATCAAAAAAACTTAAAGAGAAGAGAATAAAGATTACTCCATCGTTGAGATCATATTTTAAAGTACAACAAGTGGTACAAGTGAGAGGTGGAAACCAAGATCAGGCTAATAACACGACCGATACAACGAATACAAAAAGCACATTAGAAACATTGCCTGTACAGTTTTCAAGTATTACAGCAGGCGCCTTGAATACTAACCACAAGTTGGGAAAAGAAGTTGGAGAGCTTGTAGGTAAGGAAGTTTTGATAGGAGGAAATATGCAGTCGGTATCTCCGCCTGATCCTTTCACAAATATGACCTCTTCAATGGAACAACCATTATTAACAACTCAACCAGCACAGCTAATCTCTTTAACTCAATCAAGTACAAGTACCTCACCACAAATTGAAATCGAAAATGACAAAGAGTCCCAAGATTTCCAAGAGATTCACGAAGACGAGCAAGATAACAGAGACAGAGACAGAGGTGCGACAGGAAACCTCTTAGAACTGTGTTTGGGTAAAATGATGGATAAAATAATGGGGGAAATGCGAGAAAAATTCGCAATTTCTGAGACGAATCAGAACAAAATACAAGAAGCAGTAGAAAGCCTAGATCAAAAAATAAATGACTTAGGGGTCAGAGTCGCAGCAGTAGAGAGCGAGTTAAGCTCACTAAATAAGAGAGTAGACAACACCCAAAGAGAGATAAGACACTTGAAGGACAACGATAAAATAGTCAAAGAGAAACTTGAATCTCTGGAAAATCAAGGAAGGAGAAATAATATTCGCATTTTGAACGTCCCTGAGAACTCAGAGGGAACGGACATTAAGACCTACGTAATATCTCTACTAGAAGAATTTCTTCCGTGGACAACAGACTACAACTTAGCGGAAGATATCCAGAGAGTACATAGAGACCCCTTTAGGAAAAGCAAAGAGAGGAAAACCCCGAGAAAAATCTTGGTAAACTTCAGAACATACACCTTGAAAGAAAAAATACTGAGCGAGGGTTTAAAAATTGGAAGTTTCAACAAAATGAGCTGGTCATTTCGCATCAGATCAGATATCTGCAAAATTACACAAGATCGGCAATGGGAATTGGGGCAGTATATGCAGGAGCTAAAAACACTTGGAGCAAGCGTACAACTAAAATTCCCTGCCTCGCTCAGAATAATGTGGCGAAACAAAATGCATAACCTAAGGGACCCAAAGGAGGTAGAGAACCTTATTCAATTAATAAAAGATCAAATTGAAATTGACAACTAAACAATGAATAAATCACCAAATCAAGGGCTGACTCAGACACACTCGATATATTCGATATATTAAAAATAAGAATGAACCAAAGTCCATAAAGACGTAGAAAAGAAAAGACAAATAGAAAGTATATGGGGTGAAGCAACCACTAATTTAAACTCAAAGAAGAAATTACCTGGAGAAAACGGAGCACGAAAACCGGGTGGAATAACACCTGGAAGAAAAAAAAGGAGGCTTCCCCGGGGAGGGAAACTGAAAAGGAATCACAAAATGCAGAACTGTAAATACACATGGGTGGGGAGCAAAGTAGGGAAAAAAACAAAAAGAAAATCCTCAAAATTGGAATATGAAAAGATTGGCAAGGGAGATAAAAGATGCCTCAAATGCAAAATCAATTTAAAATGGCAAAAGAGAAATCTATAAAAATCCTAACATGGAACGTTAACGGGCTCAGAACACCATCACGAAGAAGAAGAATTATGGAATACCTCAAAGAAACAGAGAGTGAAATCATTATCTTACAAGAAACCCACTTAACAAATGAGGAATGGTCTCAATTAGCAAAAGATCTAAACTGGATTGGAGCAAGTATACATACCACGCAAGAGTGCAATATAAAAGGGGTAGTAATTATTATAAAGAAATCTCTCAAAGCCAAAATAGAGGAGGACAAGGTGGACAGCAAAGGCAGATGGGCAATCGCCAAAGTCAGAATTGAAGATCATACTTTGACTATTGTGGGATATTATGGACCCAATAGGGACGACGCGGAGCCACTCCAAAAACTTTATTCTGAGCTTTTAACGTACCCAGCTCCAATTATAATGGGAGGGGATTTTAATCTTATAGGAGATCCTAAAACTGATAGATCCCCACCAACAAAACAATGGAACCTACCGAAGATGAGGGAGTGGTTAGGGTTCTACAAAAAAGACTTATTGCTTGAAGACATGTGGGAATCAAAAGGAATAAAAAACTACCCATACACTTTCCACAATAAAAAATTAGGGCATAAATCAAGAATAGATTTCTTTCTATTAAACAAAAATTTGAGAGATAAAGTTAAAAGTATCGAACATTTACCCGCTCATTTATCGGACCATTCTGCCGTTCAATTAAATATAACATTACCGCAACTACAAATGCCTAGCAGGTGGACAGTTGACCGCACAATCTTAAGAGACGACCGATGCGTGGAGGAACTTATATTAACTACTCAACAATACTTCCAAGATAATGCAAACAGCACAGCAAAAAGAATGGTATGGGATGCTTATAATGCGGTAATCAGAGGAAAATTGCTCAGTCTAGGCGCTCATAAATACAAACAAAAAAAACAGGAAATCAAAAAATTGGAAACAGAAATCAAAGAAGATGAATTACACTTGGAATGTGATGTTCCACAAATACAAAAGGAAAATTTGGAAGAAAAACTTCGTAACTCAAAAGAAAATCTGACAGTTTATTTTGAGAATATAGTCAAAGAGAAATGGGAGAGCAGTAAATTAGCGAATCATGAGTATGGTGAAGGATGCGGAAAACTCCTAGCTTGGAAAATGAAAACAGATCAATCCAGAAACAATATATTAAGTATATATAACCAAGATCAATCATCCACTCTCTCAGATGATGGTGCAATTAGAACGGATTTCTTTAATTTCTTCACCTCAATATACAAGGAAGACACAAATCCTACGGAGGAAGAAATCAAAAATTATCTTGAGAAGATTCAACTCCCGTGTCTGACAGAGGAAGAAGCGGAATCGGTGAATTCCGAAATAACAGTAGAAGAAGTAAGGAGCGCCATAAGTCATCTAAAGAAGGGAAAAGCTGCAGGCCCAGATGCTTTGCCCAATGAATTTTATATCGCATTGGAAGAAACATTAATCGAACCTTTAACTGAAACAATTAATAAAACATATATAGAACATGAAAGGCTCCCAGACTCATGGAACTACGCTACGATAAGCATATTATTAAAACCGGGAAAAAACCCGAAGAACTGCGCTTCTTATAGACCAATATCGCTCCTAAATTGTGATTACAAGATCTTCATGAATATAATAGCGAAAAGAGTATCTAAGGTTATGGCTAAATTAATTGATACGGACCAAAAAGGTTTTATTAAGGGAAGACAGATACAAGAAATTACACATGAGCTTATAGCAACAATTGATATAGCTGTACAGGAAAATCTGCCCCTTACACTCTTTACTTATGATGCTGCTAAAGCTTTCGACCGGGTTAATTGGGCTTTTCTAACCAAAAGCATAGAGAAAAGTAATTTCGGGATTAATTTTAATCACATGGTAAGTGAAATATACTCAAGCCCAAGAGCAAACGTAGCTGTTAATGGCAATCTCACGGAAAATATTGAGATTCAAAGAGGTACACGTCAGGGATGTCCTCTATCTCCGCTTCTTTTTAATTTATATATTGAACCCTTGGCATGTTCTATCAGAAATAATACTAACATCACACCTTTTAGATACTCACAATGGACAAGAAAAGTAGCGCTCTACGCAGATGACTTAATGGTGTTCACAGATAACTATAATAATTCTAATCTGGTAATTGAGGAAGAGATGAATAAATTTGGTAAAGTATCTGGATATCTGGTTAATATTGATAAAACGGAAATAATGAGCTGGAACTCACAATTAATTTCACCACTCTTGAAGGATAAAATAAAATATTTAGGAATCATCATAACACAAGATCTTGGAAAACTAGTAGAAACAAACCTTACACGTGTTATGAATGAAACGAGAAAACTTTTGAAAATCTGGTCAGGTCTACCATTAAGCTTCCTAGGTAAATCCAATATAATCAAAATGTCAATCATTCCAAAATTCACATATCTTTTTAACAATATTCCATTAGAATTTAAAAAGGAAGCCCTAAAAAAGATACAAGGAGAAATAGCTAGCTTTATTTGGGCATCCAAGAGCACAAGAATCTCATGGAATAAACTTAGGAGAAAGAAGGAACAAGGGGGCATTGCAAGTCCGGATATACATGAATATTACAGATCCTTTCAATTCAAAAACATCAGAGTCTTACTAAAAGCACATCAAGCATATCCAACACATTTGTCTTATTTGACAAAGGGGGAGGATCATTTCCTCTTCAAATTCGGCCATCCGAAATTTTTCAAAAAAGTCAAACTAAAGGTTCTGAACAATGCTGTTAAGATCTGGAATCAAATAAGATCAATCACACAGATTCCATACTATAGTAACTTGGCTCCAATATGGGACTCCCCAGGCACTCCTGACTGTTTAAAAGATTCCTTATCAAAACCAATTAGGCAAGCTGGAATTGAAAAATGGGGACAACTTCTATCTGGGAATTCCTTGTTATCATGGGACCATTTGCAAATAATCGCAGATCATAACATTTCGAGGTTTAAATATTACCAATTGAGCAGTTGGGCAAGCACCATTCCAAAAGGAGATTTAGAGCCGGAGAATTTAGAATCAGAAATGATTAGCGAAACGGCAATAAAGAAAAAAGTATCAAAATGGTATTGGGCACTAATTGAAACAGAAAAAGAAGACCAAACAACTGTTGAAAAGACATGGAAGAAAGACTTGCAAAACGAAGTTTCAGATCTTTGCCAACTTTGGAACAAATCAGTAGAAAAATGTTGGTCATGTGTAAAGGCCGCTCCTTTAAAAAGAAACCACCTTTTCTCCATACATAGAGCGTACTGGACTCCTAAAAAGCTGTCAAAATTCAGAGGAGCTACAGTAAAATCATGCAGTAAATGTGGAGAGGAAAAAGCGGATGATATACATATGTTCGGTGGGTGCCCTTCGCTTATACCATATTGGCAAGAAATTCGTAAGACTGTAACTGCAATGCTGGCAACTCCAATAACTGTGAGTATTATTTTAATTATTTTTGGGATACATTGCAATACTCAATTTAACCAGACAAAGCTAGATAAACATCAAGAAAATTTATTATTTGTTATGATTCTCTTAGCACGTAGAGAGATATGTATTAATTGGATAAAACCATCTCCCCCAACACATGAAAGCTGGTTAAACACTGCAATAAGAATTAGTAACCTAGATAGAAAAAGGAAACAAAACAAACATATGAAATACTGGGAGATCTTGGAAAAGTATATCGAATCTAGACAATAACTCATTTCTCTTTACCAGAGGCCCCTTTGCTGTGTTTTTTCTTTGTTTCTTTTTCTTTTTCTTTTTCTTTTTTCTTTTTGATTCCAATGATTAAGCGGAGAATAATTCCTGGCATGACTTGAAGTCTGCCAATTATCTAATGGGTCAAAGATCTATCGAAACGATGGAATTATTGAATAAGATGGAGGTATGCAGTGGAGAACGGATCAGACCAAGAACGAGGCCTACCCCTTGTACCTCCCGTTAGACGATCAGGGGCAGCCCAAGTTAAACACTTGGCTCGTTGGATGCTGGTCTCCCAAATACCTGTCATTCTTTCCCTTCAACCGCAATATGAGGATTAAAAAAAAAAAAAAACATGAATTGTCGACTGAGCAGATATATTGTGGCACGGACATAAACATAGGGAGCGAGACCAGTCGTTAGTATTTGAAAAAGTGACCCTGATGTGAAAAATTCCAAGGCGTAAGCGGGTCAGTAACAGCCTCTCATAGGCTCCTATGATATCTAGTAAGTATGGTTGCGTTCCTGATTGGGTCCGGAGTAGTTGATGTATTCTTACTGACGGTTTCACAATATTTGTAACTAGAAAAATAGATTTCAAATGATCAAGACATAATGATTTTAATTTGTTCCTAGTAACATTATTCAAATTGTCAGGATTGGCAAAGTACTTGGGGTGTCCTAGGTCTTGTAGGACATTTTTAATGTAGGCCAACCAAGGAATGCGGTCTGCCCCATCAAGAGACAGAAAATCGTTGATCAAGTCCCTGTTCAAGCTAGTAGAGATGCTGGTCCAAACCTAATGCCACAGCAGGATAGGCTGCATTTTAATCTGATTGGACAGATAGGACAGACCCAGCTCAGCGTGGCATATGAATGTGGCTGTGCTGTTTGGGACCGCTAGGAAATATCTTAAAAACCAAGGGGCATATTAGCAAGAACCTTGTTGAAATTATCACCATTTTAGCGGCAGGACACTGCCACTTAAACGGCGATATTGGGCTTGCTAATATGCGTTGTAGAATTCCAATAGAAGCCCATATTAGATGTCCTGCACATCTAACCTGGGCTTCTATTGGAATTCTATAACGCATATTAGCAAGCCCATTATCGCCATTTTAGCGGCAGTTTCCTGCCGCTAAAACGGCGATAATTTTAACAACGTTCTTGCTAATATGCCCCCTATTTTCTACTAGCTGCAGGCACTCAACGTTAGCATAACCCCAGAAGCCTGCTCCATACATAGCAATCGGTATACATTTAGCTTTGTAGATTGTTAGTAAATCAGCGATTGGGCGCTTTCTAGCAAAATGAATCAATGCACAAGTTGCTTTACAAAATAATAATTTTCTAGATTCTATAGCTTTCGACCATAGGCCCCTTCTTTTAAATACGATGCCCAGGTATGAAAAGTGGTTAGTAAGTTCGAGTTTCCTATTATTAATGAAGAAATCTTGACACTTGATACTAGGCTTACAGCATTTCATTGTATATGTTTTGTTAATGTTTACATGAAGGTCAAGATTTGACATGTGGGCAAAAAAGCTAGAGATTACTTTTTGTAGGCCAAGGGGGGTACGAGCCAGTAAGACAGCATTGTCCGCATATAACAATGCTCCGAATGGTCGTCTATCAATACATGGTAGATCCTGACAGTCACTACTCAGTTTTACTCCCAGGCAGTTAATATAAAGGGTGAACAGGAGGAGTGCTAGCATGCACCTCTGCCGTACCCTCTTCTTTACAGGGAAGCTGTGGCTGAGTTTGCCACCTCTTCCGTAGCGCACCCAGGCCCTGGCATCTAGGTAGGACTGTTTTAAAAAATGTAAGATAGGTAAATCAACCCCCATGGTCTCTAAGATACTCCATATCTTCTGGTGGTTGACACAATCAAAGGCTGAACTCAAATCAACAAAACACAAAAATAGACTCCCATTTTGGCCTGTAGATATTTTCCCAGCAAGAGATTCAGGTTCAGGCTCTGTTCAACAGTGCCCAAACCTTGACGGAAACCATACTGTAACTCTGAGATTATGCCCTTTTCCCCACCCAGAGCTGGAGGTGGTTTAAGACAACACGCCCGGCCACCTTTGCAAAAGAGTCCAGAAGTGATATTGGTCTATAACAGGACAGGTCGTCACAATTGCCTTTCTTATAGACAGGGACAAGTATGGACTCTGTCCAGGTGACTGTGAATCCTAAGGTGCAGCAGGCCTTTAAGACCATTGCTAGCAGGGGTCCCCAGAGCACCAGACTTGATTTAAATAAATCCACTGGTATGCTGTCTGTGCCTGGGGCTTTACCACCCGTACTCGTATTCATGGCTAAAATCACCTCCTGGGCATTAAAATCAATCTCAATCTGAAGATAATTTGAGGAGTTTACGATTAAGGCCTCTTTGTTTTGGGGATCCACCAGATTATTATAAAGGCTAGAAATGTGAGTCACCCATTTATCTTCCCCTATTGTTATTTCAATGCTGGGCGTATAACCCGAAGCAAGAAAGGGGGCATTCACTGCCTTTCAAAAACCTTTCATGTCTTTAAGATCTGATGCTCGTTTAAGATTTTGCCATAGTTCTAGCTTTATGGCTGACTTGCATTCCTTAATGGACAGCTTGTACGCTAATTTAGCCCTTTTTGTTGCTCCACTGTTTTTTATGGGCTTATGTAAGGCAGTTATCAGGGCTGCGTGAGCTTTTGAACATTTGGAGTCAAACTAGCCACTCTTCTTATCTGCCTGTTTTTTTTGTTTTTTACTCGTAATCTATATTGTATAGACTGAGATATGTTTATGAAGAACGTCAGGCTTGTTAGTAGTTTCGTCGAGACAGATCATGAAGTCGTCTTAACAGCTAGTTAAAAGGTGCTTATAAAGTTATAATGTATTGATGCCTGCCCACTTGACCGTATAGCCATTTTGTCTATTGTTAACAATATCTTCCGCCGGGTGGGTAGCCAATGTTTTACTAGTTAGCACCTTGGCAGGAAGATCTAAGAGAACACTAATCGGGTAATGGTCACTAAAAGCAACAGGATGTATTTTAAAGTAGTGTATTCTGTCAGCGTATCTATTTGATACTAGTATGTGTTCTATGATTGAGGACAAGCCACTGCCATTAAAAGTGCTACTAAAAGTAATTAGGGATAGACATAGATTATTCGCAAAGCCCATATCCAGAATACATTTTAACAAATTGAGTCGGTCGCCAAGAGCAGAGTGTAAAAAATGGGGCTAGTCATTAACATTATCTTATTCAATACCACAAACATCTCCTACGGTATATGGGCTGGGTCCACAATTAAAGCCCCCTCCCCAAATAATGCAATAGGCTTTGCCGGTGCTCTTTTGAATATTATCCAAGTATCTCTGCAGGGGCGTTAGAGTTTGTTCAATATCTACGGTGGGTATATTATTATAAAAATGTATTAGAACTACATAATGAATGTTGTCTATATTCATTTTAAGCACCTGATAATAGGTCTTGGAATCCGCAAAGTCTATCTTGCGTGCATTTAGTGTAGGTACAAAGGCCACCCTTATTTCTCCCCTGACTCGAAGAAACAGCCGGGGTGAGGAATGTTTTATAAACAGTAATGTGTTGTATATTATTTGTCCATGTTTCTTGAGTACATATAATAACGAATTTATTGATAATTTCCAGCCAGGCAGGGTTAGTCTGCCACATTCCAAAACAGAATTTCCATTTCATTAGTACTAGGCACAGGCTGAAATGCACAATCAATAGGGGGGAGGACGGCATTGGAGTCAACAAGATGATGAACAAGGCTATTTGATACATCACTATGGAAAGTATTTGTGATAAATTGAGTTGTTCTGTTCTGAGTATTATATTTATTGGGAATATCTCCTACCTCAGAGTCAGCTTGCTTAATGTTAGCCACAGAGATTATACATGGCGAGGTTGGACCCGGTGAGTTAATGCCCAGAGTTTGGGATTGAACCACATTACTACTACTAGCATTCGCTGAAGCTACAAGTGTTTCAGCGTTCTGTTGACCGGTTTTCGGAGGCCATTTTGTATTCACGGCCTCCATTATGAGCAACTGCACTACCTCGTGGTCACCATGCTCTTTGTCCTACCTTCCCGCCAGTTGACCACATGGTCTGCCCAGCAACAGGCTATATTTAGTCCGTGGTCAGGATCCGAGCATGCGCCATCGAACCACATCTGTTATTAATCGATCACCATTGAAAGATGTTTTTTTCAAACTGGTCAAGTTGTTAAACTCCTCCCACATGCTGGATGTGTTCCAACAATGTCCTTATATGTACATAAAACCGTCTTATGTGTGTGCCGCCCGTTTTCCACATTCATGTGTGTGTATAAAAAAAACACGTGCCTTCTGTTTGGTGTGATACTTTATGCATTACCGAAGGGTGCTGTTTGAATGTACCACCACCCCATGGGTCCTAATAAACATATCTTTTGTATTCCAGTTTCCGTGCCAACTTCTATTCTATGACAGTAAGAGTTACTTGCGGCATATGTAGGCTCACTGAAACTCGATCTGACAAATTGGCGCCCAAATAGGGACTCATTGGCGACTCGGATGCCCGAAGGACTGGCCGAGACGAAGGAATGGAAACTCGCCCTGGACGCGATCGCTGCCAGAAGAGACACGAGTCTTGGCATCTGCAGCGTTTTCCCTTTCTTTCCGATCTGGCCTTCCAGGCGGCGCCAGTCCTCGACTGAGATCTTGATCGTTGGGTTGCCGTGCAGTGACCATTTGGTCGATTCGGGAACTTGGCAGTTGGAATCTGGATGGCTGAAATGATCGGTAAGCTTTTGATTGGTAAGGTAGTCTATTGACACTTACTGTGGCTTTTGAATCTGTATGTGTTAGCTAACATTTGAATCTATGTTTTGCATCATATGTGGAGTGCACCTTGTAGGAAGGTGGATATCTGACTATGGTTACCCCCAAACATTTTGCCTGGTGTTTAGCTGGTTTTTGACTTAGTTGGCCTGGCATCCTGCTATTCAGGGCCCCAGGCTAATTGCTCACTCCTTAAAATGGACTCCATGTACCTTAGGTACATTACCAATTGGAACTGGTTCACCTTATTGGCCCCTGTAACAGTGTACCCTAGGAACCCAGGGCATAGGTGGTTCCAAGGCCTACCAGGGGCTGCAGCATGTATTGTACCACCCCTGGCCTGGCCTCCATATTTGACACAACTGGCTGATCACTCAGCTGGGGTAAGTCGGTGTAATCACCCCTTACTTAGGTATAGTATGCCTACATCTAACCTAAAATGGACACATATGTTCCTATCAGCCACTCCTATGGACGGCCTCATCAATCCTGGAGGCAGAGTGCTTGGAAATATGTGAGATGGTGCTCTAGCATGAGCTGAGCCTGTCTGTAGCTTTCGGAACCACTTCCTGTAGCTGTTCCATGATATTGCCATACCATATACTCTTAAGTGCATTATAATCCTCGCGGTTATTTGCTAACTTTGGTTTGGCTTTATCAAAACATGTCAAGTAAGGTGTCATGCGAGTTGGAATACTACCCCCTCGCCAGTTCTGGCGATGGGGGTTGCATTCCACCCTTCTAGAGGGACACGACATGTACCTAACCTGAACCCCGGTTAAAGTTAAACTAGAGCCTCAGCATCACAAAATGGATGCTGCCACCACAGACACAAGTCTGACCTCCTGCTGCTGGGAGTCCTTCCAGCGAGGGAGGCTTGGACAAAGGGTTTCCTGCCTTGGGAGGTGCTAGCACCACCCCAGACAGGATTTTGTGTATTGGGTAGGACAGGGCTGAATAGAATGAGACATGCCTGGGGCACACAAGGTGTCCCTGTGCATATGCCAGTTCAAACCGATGCTGGGGCTCTCCAGCCCCAGTCTTGGCGCGAAGCTGGACAAAGGAAAGGGGGTGTAACCACCCCCTTCCTGGTCCCACCCAGAGGAGGGACATAGCAGGTAATCCGGCCCCTAGATTTGGAATAAGAGTAGGAGCTGTGTCCCAAGACTTCAGATCATCCTGAACTCGACTTGAAACTAAGAAGAAAACTGGACTTCGACATTCTTCTGCACAGAAGACTGAAGAGAATCTCCCTTGTGGCCAAGGAGTGACCACCCTGTGAATACAGGCACCAACCAGCAACTCGACGTCTGGTTTGCCGCCGCCTCCTTCCGGAGCCCGAGCCCAGAGCCTGACAAGACCTGGATTCCCAGACATCTCAGAGCTCGATCCACAGTCCCTGAAAAGAAGAGACCCGTGGAGGCATCAAGAGACATGGGACCGACCATCTTGAAACACCCCCAAAAAGCTGACTGCGCAGCACCCGAGGCACCCTCGATGCTATGCTTTGGGGTTTGAGAAGCCCCACCACGGAACAGCATTTTCACCCAAGATCAGCCTCCCAGCATCTCCACGATCTGCGTGGGGCCCTTTTGCACTTTGCCACTCGACGCATCATCCCGGTCACTTGCCACGTGGCTAGTGGCCATCTTGGCAACAAAATCTACAATCTAAACCACTGGTCTGGTTGCTCTAGACTGGCCCTCACTCCTGTAAAAAGGAGCAGCCCCTCTGACTTTGCTGATCCGAGAAATAAGCTTTCTTCACTTCCTGCGTGGCTTGCATTAGCCAAGGCCTGTTTGCTCCAATCAAGTTGCCGACACAGCCATCAGCTAGAGCCTTTGTGGGACAGCTCGTGATTGAATCCTGGACATCCTTGACCTCTTTGTGTCCACGTGGCTGCGGAGACAAGCTGCACCTCTTCGCCTGTTTTCATCCGACATTGCCTGGTTCCACGGTAGTCACTGGCTAGTGACTTTGAACATTGTCCCATCTGCTTTCAGGTCTTCACATCTTCAGATCCATCCTTGGATCCACCGGAACTCTCCTCGACGACCCGCCTGCAGCATCTTCATCTCCAGGCACTATCGACCTGCGCGACGAAACTCGACACTACTTGGCACCTGTGCACCCGCTTCCTGTGGGTGAGGTAACTCAACAACGCCGGTGTTCCTACACTGGTACACACCTCTAGTGCCTAGATCTAAAGTTTTGTCCTGCTAGGTCAGTCGGAAGGTTCCTAAAACAGTAACTTTATCACTTTTACGCACCATTGACATTGCATTGGTGCATGGGTGCACTTTAAGCACTGCACCCGAGTCCTGCGGGCCTTTCCCGACTTCTTCACTGTTAGTCCCGAACAGCTCCAGCGATTCCCCAGGCCCTAGGCCTATTTCCTTTCAGATTGGTGGTTCTTATACCACTATTTTAGTATATGGTTTAAGTGGCCCCTAGGGCTCATCCATATTGTGCAACTTTTGTGTATTTAAACTGTGTTTTGTTTTAACGCATTTGCGTCTGTGCTCATAAAGAGTATAGGGGATATTTGTAGTAAATAAATATATATATATTTTCAATATATATCTGTGTGGTGTCCTTTCATTTGGTATTCAAGGGGATTGTGTATGGTAAAACAGCTTGCTTCACATGCCTTTACAGAGTTTAGCCTAAGACTGCTTTGTCCACGCTACTAGGATAGCTGGTCTATAAGGTTGACTTACAACCAATCATCATAAGGGTTGCTTGGCATGGTACAAGGTGATCACTAGAACTAGTGAGCATCATATACCAGGCCAACTTCTCACATTGGTGAGCAACGGTTGGGATTTGAGCTTGCTGTTGTTTTACCATTACAATCTTTTGAGAGTATCATTTGAAAGATCATACAGGTACCTGTTAGGTACATATAAAACAAGACAAGTATACTTAAGTTCTACTGAACTTAGTTGTTGTAGAGGATAGGGAGTAGCACACCCTGACTACAACTACTAGATAGGTTTAGTAGGTGAACACCAGTGTAGGTAGATTGCAACATATCCACCCACACTAGAGCAATGTCTGGAGCAGAGGGGTCCACTGGACCTGTCCCTGTTGAGAGTGACCCTCCAAGGGCACCATCCAAATTTGCTATGTTAAACTTTAAAGAAATGAGGCAGCTGTGTACCTTAAGAGGTCTCAAGACGGGTGCAGCCCCTACCACAGCACACCTCAGAGAGCTTTTAGACCAGTCTGAAGCTCTAAAGACCTCTAAAGCAGACCCCACAGGGAATGTTGAAGGAGGCTCTCCCACTGAAGATGATAAAACTGACACCCCTGTCCCTGTTGTCCAGATAGATGAGGAAGACCAGAACACTGGAGATACTCAGCCTGAGGATGAGGAAGAGGAAGAGGAGGAGGAAGAAAGTGATTCTGATGATGAGAGACTTAGTCAGGTGCCAGTCAAGAGACTTAGCCAGGCTAACTTAAGCCTATTTGGGACTGAGTCAAGGTCAAACCCACTCAGACCCCCAAGTGGACTTAACCAGGAGTCTAGGAGGAGAAGGAATCACTCAGTTGAATCTAACACCTCCCATGCTTCTAGAGGTTCTCATGGTCACTCCAGAAGGGGGATGACTAGCCCTCAGAGAAGAGAACATGAGGCCAACATGAGAGAGGCTGAGCTTAGGAACCAGAAGAGGGAGGTGGAAGTAGCCCTGATCCAAGAGAAGCTTGCTAAAGCAAGACAGCCTAGAGAGAGTGGATTAGGATCCACTGGTGGCAGCACTATCCCTAAGGATAAAGACAGGTCCTATGACAATAGAAACCTGAGTAAGATTGTGCCCCCCTACAAAGCTGGGGATGACATCCACAAATGGATAACTGCACTTGAGAGAGCCTGCACAGCAGATCCCTCAGGAGCAGTGGGCAGCAATCCTGTGGCTCTCCTTTGAAGGTAGAGGCAGAGACAGACTCCTCACAGTTAGTGATGGGGATTCTAGAAACTACCTGGTCCTGAAGAGTGCTCTGATTGATAGGTTAGGCTTAACCACTGAACAGTACAGGTTAATGTTCAGAGAGACCCAGAATACACAGACTCAGGACTGGTCTGAATTTGTTGAATGTGCCACTAAGGCTCTGGAGGGCTGATTGCTGGGAAGTAAGGTTACAGACTATACAGGATTGTATAATTTAATTACGAGAGAGCAAATCTTAAGTAATTGTCAAAATCAGCTTCTACATCAGCACCTGGTGGACTCTGATCTGAACTCTCCACAAGAATTGGGTAAGAGGGCAGACAAATGGGTCAGATTCAGGATCAGGCCTAAGAACCAGGGTGGTGACCAAAAGAAAGAGACTACCAAGCCTCAAGAGAAGGGTGGGGATAAATCAAAAGAGAAGACTTCCCCAGGGCCCCAAAACTCCAAAGATGGGGGTGGGTCCCAAGACACTTCCTCTAAACAGAAAAAGCCTTACTGCCATGCCTGTAAACAGGTTGGTACTGGAGAAAGGGGGGTCCCAATGTAGAACAGAATTAATTAACACACAGTTAAATGATAATGACACAATTAAAGGGTCTGCAATGTTTAATTCACAGAGCAGACACAATTAGGATATAGTATCCAGCATTTCTCATTGTAAGGACGGTTGATTAGTGCCCAGGGTAGGGGAGGTCGTAAAGTGAGGTTTGTGCAGGTAGGGAGAAGTGACCATAAAAACAGACGGTAATCTGGAAGAGTGAACCGTAATTTGAAATGTCCACATGAACATAAATCACATCAAGTCAATTAAGCAACACATGCCCCGAACAGTACATCAATGTAACAATTGCGGAGGGAGGGGCTGGAATCGTGGGGTAAACAGGTTGGCCATTGGAAAACAGACAGCTGTTGTCCAAAGAATAGTAATAAGGAAAATATAGCTCCAGGTAAAGCTCCAACACCTCCTGTCACTGTTAGCAGTGGTCCCCCAGGTGGTGGGAGCACCCCCAAGAATTTGGGTGGATTTACTTTTGGAACACAGGTGGATTCTGGCCTAACCAGGTCCCCTACCTCAGATTCTCTTGTCTATGAAACTGGCATGGGGTTTGCCAACTTCACTGCTTGCCCAAACACTTTGAGCAAGTACAGACAGGAGCCCCTCATCAATGGCTTGAAAGTTGAGGCCTTTAGAGGCACAGGGGCTAGCATCACCATGGTGGCTGAATGTCTAGTCCCCTCTAGGCAACTTTTACCTGATGCCACATATCAGGTGACAAACATTGATGGAATAGAACCCAAACATCCCATGGCAGTAGTCAATCTTAGCTGGGGAGGTGTCACTGGCCCAAAGAGAGTGGCAGTGTCAGCAAACTTGCCTGTAGATTGCCTACTTGGTACTGATTTGGAAATCTCAGCCTGGGCTGAGGTTGAACAGCAAACCCATTCTAGAATGGTAAATCTCCATGGAAAGGTTAATGGGGCTGTGATGGCTACAGCCCCACTCCAAGATGTCCTTCCTGAACAGGTTGGTAGGCCTGAGCAAACCTCAGCTCCATCTTTAGCTAAATTCCCTCCTGAAAAGATTAGCAAGGCTGTGATGGTAACAGCCCATACCCAAACTGAGTCTCCTCCTGAAAAGGTTGGTGGGGCTGTGATGGCCACAGCCCAAACTCACACTGATTCATGTGTTGTGAAGCCTGAAACTATGGATCACTCCACACAAACATAGAGCATTGAGGAGGAAGAGAAATCTCCCTCCCACCAGACTTTAGGAAAGGATCAGCTTCCTCAGGGAACTGATCTTACCCCTGATGAAGGAACTGCCCCAGAGGTGGTTAGGCCTAGCCTGACCGAGCCCCTGATGTCAGTGGACCCTTCTCAGGTGGGACCCAGTCTGAAGCAGGTAACCTGCCCCTCTCTACCTTGCCTTAGTCAGCCCAGGGCTGCAGAGGACAAGAAGGACAGTGAGCCCCAAAGGGCCCCCTGTCAAATAAAGCACCCCCATCAGCAGATTAGGCGCACCGAAGCTAGCAGCCCTAGCCAGGTGAAAACTTTAAAAACTCCTGAGGGATCCCCCTTAAAATTAGTTAGGGACCTCCCACAGATGGATTCTGTTGGGCACAGCCAAACCTGGGACCCAAAGGGCCCAAACCTGAACTGTCCCTCCAGTAAGCCAACCAAAGGGACCCAGCCTCCAGCTTTAGGTAGCCAGAGGTTGACCCTGAGAGCACAGTGCAACTCAGTCAAAGAAAGAAAGGCCTGCATGGTGGAGAGTGATTGGAGGAAGCTGAGTCCTACAGAGGAATCTCACTTCAGTACTCCATCTCAACATCAGCCTTTTGCTTTGCCAAGACACACCACAGGTAGAGATTCCCTATGGTGGAGACCCTCTGATACCCTTAGGGTGAGGGATTGCTTAGTGGACCATGAGACAGGGGGTAACCAAGCCAGTGCTGGTACTTCCTTATATGGCCACTTAGGCAATATAGGCTTACCTGGTCAAGGATAGCCTTATCTCCTTTCGTTTGGAGGGGGGGTTGTGTAGGAAGGTGGATATCTGACTATGGTTACCCTCAAACTTTTTGCCTGATGTTTAGCTGGTTTTTGACTTAGTTGGCCTGGGATCCTGCTATTCAGGGCCCCAGGCTAATTGCTCACTCCTTAAAATGGACTCCATGTACCTTAGGTACATTACCAATTTGAACTGGTTCACCTTATTGGCCCCTGTAACAGTGTACCCTAGGTACCCAGGGCATAGGTGGTTCCAAGGCCTACCAGGGACTGCAGCATGTATTGTGCCACCCCTGGCCTGGCCTCCATATTTGACACAACTGGCTGATCACCCAGCTGGGGTAAGTCGGTGTAATCACCCCTTACTTAGGTATAGTATTCCTATATCTAACCTAAAATGGACACATATGTTCCTATCAGCCACGCCTATGGAAGGCCTCATCAATCCTGGAGTCAGAGTGCTAGGAAATAGGTGAGATGGTGCTCTAGCATGAGCTGAGCCTGTCTTCAGCTTTCAGAACCACTTCCTGTAGCTGTTCCATGATATTGCCATACCATATACTCTTAAGTGCATTATAATCCTCGCGGTTATTTGCTTACTTTGGTTTGGCTTTATCAAAACATGTCGAGTAAGGTGTCATGCGAATTGGAATACTACCCCCTCGCCAGTTCTGGCGACGGGGGTAGCATTCCACCCTTCTAGAGGGACACGACATGAACCTAACCTGAACCCCGGTTAAAGTTAAACTAGAGCCTCAGCATCACAAAATGGATGCTGCCACCACAGACACAAGTCTGACCTCCTGCTGCTGGGAGTCCTTCCAGCGAGGGAGGCTTGGACAAAGGGTTTCCTGCCTTGGGAGGTGCTAGCACCACCCCAGACAGGATTTTGTGTATTGGGTAGGACAGGGCTGAATAGAATGAGACATGCCTGGGGCACACAAGGTGTCCCTGTGCATATGCCAGTTCAAAACGGTGCTGGGGCTCTCCAGCCCCAGTCTTGGTGCGAAGCTGGACAAAGGAAAGGGGGTGTAACCACCCCCCTTCCTGGTCCCACCCAGAGGAGGGAACTAGCAGGTAATCCGGCCCCTAGATTTGGAATAAGAGTAAGAGCTGTTTCCCAAGACTTCAGATCATCCTGAACTCGACTTGAAACTAAGAAGAAAACTGGACTTCGACATTCTGCTGCACAGAAGACTGAAGAGAATCTCCCTTGTGGCCAAGGAGTGACCACCCTGTGAATACAGGCACCAACCAGCAACTCAATGTCTGATTTGCCGCCGCCTCCCGCCAGAGCCCGAGCCCAGAGCCCAACAAGACCTGGATTCCTAGACATCTCAGAGCCCGATCCACAGTCCCTGAAAAGAAGAGACCCGTGGAGGCATCGAGAGACATGGGACCGGCCATCTTGAAAGACCCCCGAGAAACTGACTGCGCAGCACTCGAGGAACCCTTGATGCTGTGCTTTGGGGTTTGAGAAGCTCCACCACTGAGCAGCATTTGCACCGAAGATCAGCCTCCCAGCATCTCCCCGAACTGCGTGGGGCCCTTTTGTACTTTGCCACGCGTCATCCCGGTCATTTGCCACGCTGCTAGTGGCCATCTTAGCGACAAAATCTACAATCGAAACTGCTGGTCTGGTTGCTCCAGACTGGCCCTCACTCCTGTAAAAAGGAGCAGCCCCTCTGACCTTGCTGGTCCGAGAAATAAGCTTTCTTCACTTCCTGCATGGCTTGCATTAGCCAAGGCCTGTTTACTCCAATCAAGTTGCCGACACCGCCATCAGCTAGAACCTTTGTGGGACAGCTTGTGATCGACTCCTGGACGTCCTTGACCTCTTCGTGTCCACATGGCTGCGGAAATAAGCTGCACCTCTTCGCCTGTTTGCACCCAACATCGCCTGGTTCCATCCTGGTTCCATGGTAGTAACTGGCTAGTGACTTTGAACATTGTCCCATCTGCTTTCAGGTCTTCACATCTTCATATCCATCCTTGGATCCACCGGAACTCTCCTCGACGACCCGCCTGCAGCATCTTCATCTCCAGGCACTATCGACCTGCGCGACGAAACCCGACACTACTTGGCACCTGTGCACCCGCTTCCTGTGGGTGAGGTAACTCAACAACGCCGGTGTTCCTACACTGGTACACACCTCTAGTGCCTAGATCTAAAGTTTTGTCCTGCTAGGTCAGTCGGAAGGTTCCTAAAACAGTAACTTTATCACTTTTATGCACCATTGACATTGCATTGGTGCATGCGTGCACTTTAAGCACTGCACCCGAGTCCCGCGGGCCTTTCCCGACTTCTTCACTGTTAGTCCCGAACAGCTCCAGCCATTCCCCAGGCCCTAGGCCTATTTCCTTTCAGATTGGTGGTTCTTATACCACTATTTTAGTATATGGTTTAAGTGGCCCCTAGGGCTCATCCATATTGTGCAACTTTTGTGTATTTAAACTGTGTTTTGTTTTAACGCATTTGCTTCTGTGCTCATAAAGAGTATAGGGGATATTTGTAGTAAATAAATATATATATATATTTTCAATATATATCTGTGTGGTGTCCTTTCATTTGGTATTCAAGGGGATTGTGTATGGTAAAACAGCTTGCTTCACATGCCTTTACAGAGTTTAGCCTAAGACTGCTTTGTCCACGCTACTAGGATAGCTGTCTATAAGGTTGACTTACAACCAATCCTCATAAGGGTTGCTTGGCATGGTAGAAGGTGATCACTAGAACTAGTGAGCATCATATACCAGGCCAACTTCTCACACACCTCACATAGGCAGGTAATGTGGAGATATTTCTATGATCTTATATTTATTTGAACGGCACGATGTATGTGAAATACTTTAAGTGCTACTTTTGGTTATTATTGCATATCTTGCAATATTCATGACATGCCTGTCCTCAGCACACTTCGGAAGATGTGTTGCATTTGTAGTGGTACCAGTTTACAATTAAATGAATCACAGCCGGCTCCTCCAGAGGGGACACCTAATTGGGAAATGTATGTTAAATTTGGACTTCCTCCCATAATGTATAGTACGTTATGGCATCGATACACTATAAAGGATCCTGAGTTACGCCGGCCAATGCATGGGTCATTTGATTTACGAAAGGTTCAGTACGTGGAGCAATGTTTGTTTGAGCGTCGGTCTAGGCAAGATATTTTTGATTGTGTACGTATGTGGGAGAAAGCAGTGCAAGAGCGTATGAAGCGTGAGCAGGCCTGAGCTGATAAAGAGCAATGGAAGGCTGCCCATGTCAAACCTTTACAGCTGCAGGAGAAAGAAATAAGTGAGCAACAAGATCGGGAGAAAAGGGAACATGATTTGCAGATTAATGGTCAATTCCCTGTTTGACGCCCTTTTTACCCTGTCCTTAATAATCTACCCGATGATTTTTCATTATTAGATCGTTCTCCACCACCATATGCGATGCCTTCAGACCCGGACGCGGACGCCGGAGAATACTCTGAAGATTGGGACAAGGCACGGGACACTCGTTCCATGCTTTCTGCCTCTCGTGCTTCTGATTTACGATCCATCGCTTGTAAAATTAGCCTTAATACTGCTTCTGCCCCTGATGTTTTAGCGGGTATGAAAGGGTGGTCAGAAAAGGAGCAGTTATATTTTATGGAAAATTTGGCTGAAGAGGTTATTGAACGATTTAGGAAATATTCGCCTGTGTTGGAACCTAAAGATGTAACAGATGATTATCAGAAATTGCATAATGCTGTTTTTGTTCTCTCAGAGGCAACCGACTTTGTCCCTCGTCTGATTAAGGTACGAGACTCCGCAATGCGACTGCGGGAAGAGAAGAAGGCGGCGGATCCAGCTGCGCTTCAGTCGACAACAGAAGAAGTGGAAGCTTCTATCTTCAGATCAGATAAGTGTCACGTAATACATGCAAAACCAATGCGGGAAGCAGCACCTTTGTATATTCCTCCTAAAGGCAATGAGACGGATGATAATAAACTGTCTGCCGATGCAAAAGGTTATTTTATTTATAATTGGGTTTATACTCCGTGGAATAGAGCGGATGTTATGGCCCTTAAGAATGCTTTGCCTGATCCGCGGAAAAACCCAGCAGCCTTTTATGAAGAGGTAGAGGGTGCTATTAGTTCCTGTGTCATGACATTACCTGACATTGACTTATTTTTTGGGTTAATATTACCCCCTGATATGTGGCGGACTATTCGTAAAACTGATGATCAAGTAAATTTGGGGGAGATTGGAATGATCTGGAACAAGCGGATAGAAATAGGGAGCCTGCACGTAAACCGTGTAAATTAATTCTAGATCTTCCAGCAGCTATTTTGACTAAATTGAAATTACTTATCCCGCCTAAAAAGATTGATTGGGCTATGTTAGCTTCGTGTAAGCAGAAGGCAGATGAATCAGTGTCGGATTTCTTTACACGCTTCGAGGAAGCTTTTCATGTCTTTCGTGGACAGTTATTAACAGATGATACGGGTAGACATCTGTTTGCTGATAAATATGTGGCAAACCTTTTACCGGAAATCGTTAAGCGCTTGAATGCTAGTGAAAGTTCGTAGACCACCGCGTCTCCCGCTTCCCTTTTAACTATGGCTCAGTATTATGAGCGGCAGGAGCTAGAGGCCAAAGAAAATGAAGATAAAAAGACTAAAGAGTCAAAGACAAAGGTTATGATGGCTCAGGTTTATGCCCCACCTGCTAGAGGAAATGATAAGGGCAGACGTGGGTCTTATGGCCCGCCCTATTCTCGTCCTGGTTTATCTGCAGATCAGTGTGCGTACTGCAAACAGTTTGGGCATTGGATTTCAGATTGTCCTGTGCTGCGTGCCCAGCAAAACCAACGTGACCAAGGCCAATCTCGAAACAGAATGGGATATTCAGGCCCTAGAGGGAGTAAAATGATTGTGCTAGGTTTGAATCCAGTGGGCATAGGCAAGATGGGTACAATACCTTTGATAGGCGGAATCAGTATCAAATATCTGATTGTATGCCTCCTGAATTTCAAGATGCTGCCTATGCATAGGATTGCATAGGATGGGGTATGGAATCGGTTGAAGTACCAGTAGATCAGAGAGGTCCATATATTACACCGCATGTTTTGTGTTCTACTGATAGGTTTCTGGTTGATACGGGAGCTACTCGTAGTGTCTTGTCTAAACAATTGGTTCACGGGCTCCCCTGTCTGGCACAACGATTACATCGATAGAGTTCGATGGGACACCTTCCCTTAGCCCATTGTCACAACCACTTCCATTCCACATTGATAAGTTTACAGCTCCCTGTCTGTTCTTGTTGTCTCCAAATACACCGGACAATATTGTGGGCCTTGATATGTTGAAGCACTTTAGGGCTACGATACGCTTCTCTCCTGAAGGGGTGCGCGTTATTCTGAATGAGAATCATCCTATGGCTGAGAGATTGTGTCTTGTTAAGGAAGATGCTGCATTAGCTTCACTCCCAAGTGTTTTGTGGGCCACTTCTGATACTGATGTAGGGCAGAAGGTTATTCCCCAGGGTGCCACAATATAAGATTTCACGAGAAGGTGAAGAAGCATTGACACACATTATTAGAGATTTGATTGAGGTTGGAGTTGTAGAAGACGTCCCATACAATGTCTGCAATAGCCCCATTCTTCCTATTTTAAAAAAAGACACTGATACTAGGACTTATCGTTTTATCATTGATTTAAGGGAGGTAAATAAAATTGTGGTGCCCCAATATCCTGTGGTTTCTGATATAACTACACTGCTTACTTTGGTCCCACCCACAGCAACTACGTTTTCCGTTATAGAATTGAAGAATGCCTTCTTTTCGATCCCTATTCATCCTGATAGCCGATATTTATTCGGTTTTACTCTGAATAATCGATCGTATAGATTTTGTAGAGTTCCTCAAGTTTATACGGAGAGCCCAAGTATTTATAGTCAGGCATTGAAAAGGCAGCTGGACTCTTTTGAGCTACCGACAGGAGTGACTCTCATTCAATATGTTGATGACATATTGTTGGCAGCCAATACGCCTGAACAATGTGAGGAGAGTACTTTATCCTTGCTCTCCTTCCTTGCCACGCACCATCATAAAGTGTTACGGAAGAAATTGCAATATTGTAGACAGAAGGTCACCTACTTAGGTCATCTTCTGTCTAAGGAGGGGCGTGCTCAGATCGTATTCAAGCAATATTAGATACACCAGTGCCTTACACTCAGAAAGATGTTCGTGCTTTCATTGGTCTGACTTCATTTTGTAGACAATGGATATTAGGATTTTCACATATTGTAAAACCCTTGTTAGCACTTTTAGCGAAAGACACCCCGATCCCCCTATCATGAACAGATGAATGTCAGAATGCTTACCGTCAGTTAAGACAAGCCCTTTGTTCTGCACCAGTGTTAGGCACACCAGATTATACGAAGGTCTTTACACTTCATGTACATGAGAAAGATGGGTGCGCGTTGTAAATTTTAGTGCAGGCACACGGTGATAAACAGTGTCCTTGCGCATACTTTTCAGCGGTCCTTGATCCTGTTGCACGGAGAGTAGTACAGTCATGCTTGATATGCTTGCAGCATAATCCTGGAAAAGGGACACCCACCCCTGCGGAAGGGTTCGCTCCACCGACCGCCCCATTTGAAGTACTACAAATGGATTACATTCAACTTGAGTGCCGTAACAATTTGAAGTACGTCCTAGTAGTGGTATGTGCTTTTAGTAAGTGAATAGAAGCCTACCCTATGAAAGATAATACAGCATTGACTACAGCCAAGGTGTTACTGAAGGAGTACTTCCCGAGGTACGGTGTTTGTAAATTTTTGTGGAGCGACAATGAACCTTTCACCAGCAGTCAGCAGGATTGGTGGAACAATACAATGCTACTCTGAAGCTTAAGCTAGCGAAAATTGTGGCCTCCACGTCCTTGAAATGGCTGGATGCACTGCCTCTGGCGTTATTGTCTATAAGATCGATACCCCATTCGCGATCTGGTCTTACGCCCTATGAGGTGGTGTTTGGGAGGCCTATGAATATTTGGGGGGTTCCTAAGCCACGCTCCATACAAGATGTACCTTGTATATTGATGACTGACTATCTGGCACGCTTAACAGATAATTTGCTTTGTATTCATCAGCAGGTTCGAGAAGCTCTTAAAGACAGATCTACGGGTGAGGCTCATGATCTTCGACCTGGCGACCACGTGATGATCCGGTCATTTGAAAGGTCGAGCAGTCTAGAGCCGAGGTGGCGTGGACCGGAACAGGTCCTTTTGGCAACAAGAACAGCAGTGCGAGTGACCAACCGGAAAAGGTGGCTACATACCACCCACTGTCGCCGTGTTTCCCCTGAACCTGCTTTGTTGACCGACTACCGAGACATCTTGGACACGGAGAGGAGTCCAGCCATCACGTCCGACAAATCTGAGGAAGTCTTCCCGGACCACACTACTCCTGGAACATCGAGATACCATCTGAGACCAAGAAAAGAATCTGCCGTGAGGAAGACTGGTTGAGCTACCCCCCGGGGTTAGTGAAACGGAATGCCGAAATGGCAAGGGGGGAATAAGCCTTTCATAGTGTAGTGACACCTGTCTTGACCTTCGGTGAAGAAATCAACGGCTGTCCCTTGGGCTCACCGCTCATTTGCTAAGTTCTTGCAAGACAAATTGTTCATGTTGCTATCAACATGAAGGACAAGAAGATAATTTGTGTTTTAGGTTTTGCTGTTACTATGATGGTCATAGCAACAACAGCTTGGTTTGCAGAAAGAGTGGCCCCAGAATGAGAATATTTGTTTGCCACTACTCCCGCTCCTCCTGAGCACTTTCATTTTACTCTTCCATACCATGAACAAACGCATAGACAGACTTATTAAAATAACACTTTCATTCAGATGCTACATTATACGCACAATACTACGAACACTACAAGCGGAATGTTACCAGGTCATCACAGGGAAGGAGGAACACCTCTTATTCCTCTCCCTTTTTCCCATAATGGTTCCTGCAATGCTTGGTATGCACTTTTGTTCACCTTAAGATGGCAAACAAAAGGTGGGCTTCTTTTTTGCCTCAACCAAGTTTGTCATCAAGATGAAGATGGATACCCACAAGCGGAAGGGACTAGATTGGAGTGGGAAGAATACCGACCGGACAATGCCTCCTCGCCACACATCTTTACCAAGACAAGAACAAAAAATATGACTGATTTATTTGTATTTTCTGTTTCTAAGGGTAAAGCAGATCAATGTATTAAAAAAATGAGGGAACAATTCCAGTTGGGGAAAGTGAATGCACTACTGTTCTGGCATTTGACGGAAATAATAATATTACATTTATGACGTCGCATAATACATTTTTTAACTGTGGGAATATAGGCTATCACCGGCTTCCAATGGGATGGTCAGGAATATGTTATGTGTCGTTTTTACTGCCCTCTGTGTTTATAGCACCCGAAATGTATCATAAAAACTTTGTATTATTCCATGAATTGGTTGTAAATAGAGTTAAGAGAACTATAAGCATAGATAATGTGGACCAGACAGACAGATCACTACAACAGTATGTTAATATTAATTTAGGCATTTTTCCTTTTGCGGGTGCTGCTTTGAATAGTAGGAAAGTAAGACGATTAACACGTATTGTGGAAGCTGTTGCTAATCAAACTGCTATGGCATTAGGAAATATTACTGAGGAGCTTCAAATTACTAGGATTGTAGCGCTCCATAACCGAATGGTTCTAGATGTCATATTAGCTGACCGAGGAGGTGCATGCCGCATTATCGGAAGTAGTTGTTGTGTGTTCGTACCCGACAATTCACCCTCAGTATATGGCGCAATTTATAAATTACATAAAATTACTGCTGAAATTCATCCTGGGAACGGTACATGGCCATTTTCGGGTTGGATATGGACATTGCTCACCACTTGGGGTTGGAGATTACTGACAATTCTATGTGCAATAATTGCTATATTCTTTACCCTTTGCTTATGTTTGCAGTGCGGTCCCGCACTATGTTCCGTTTGTACTACTGCTTGCATCCCTTCCAAGAAACATATAACTGAGATAAAAGCTCAGCAAATGATGAACCAAGAAATAGCTAAAATAATGCTCATTGACATCAATGATGTATATCAGGACTATTCAAGATATGGAGGTAGCTTCAGCTAAATGTTAAAAGGATTGTCTGTTGTAAATTAGCAGCTATAGAGTTAGCATTCGCTGAACCTACAAGTGTTTCAGCGTTATGTTGACTGGTTTTCGGAGGCCATTTTGTATTCACGGCCTTCATTATGAGCAACTGCACTACCTTGTGGTCACCATGCTCTTTGTCCTACCTCCCCGCCAGTTGACCACATGGTCTACCCAGCAACAGGCTATATTTAGTCGGTGGACAGGATCCGCGCATGCGCCATCGAACCACATCTGTTATTAATCGATCACCATTGAAAGATGTTTTTCCCAAACTGGTCAAGTTGTTAAACTCCTCCCACATGCTGGATGTGTTCCAACAATGTCCTTATATGTACATAAAACCGTCTTATGTGTGTGCCGCCCATTTTCCACATTTGTGTGTGTGTATAAAAGAACCACGTCCCTTCTGTTCGGTGTGATACTTCTTGCATTACCGAAGGGTGCTGTTTGAATGTACCACCACCCAATGGGGTCCTAATAAACATATCTTTTGTATTCCAGTTTCCGTGCCAACTTCTATTCTATGACAGTAAGAGTTACTTGCGGCATATGTAGGCTCACTGAGACACGATACGACAAATCTGTTAAACAAGGGTAGGCTGAGTTGGGGGAGGTTCATGAGGTAAGCCGGGGTCTGCTGTAATACATTAGAAATATGGTTTATAGGGGGGTAGAAGTAACGTAGGGGCAGTACATTTATACCATGATTGATCACATCATTGCAACCCTGTCTGCGCAAAATCTCTTATGTTTGATTTGGCATTCTAAATGTAAGAACAATGCAGTCACCAGGGAACCTTTTATCTCCTTTCCTCACACATCCTACTCTTCTTGCCATTTTGATCTCCCTAAATAGGACATCGGTTAGGCCGGATTTGGATTCAAGCCAACAGAGGGCCTTATTTTGTAAGGACTCCCAAGATTCAGTTGACTTTGAGGTGAGTTGTTGTACATTCGCCAATATTATTGTGTATGGGGTGGCCTCTAGTGGTAAATTTAGAACCACCTTTTCCCTATTTACCCTGTCCCTTTCCCTTGGAATAGTACACAGGTTAGGTATCCTTAGAAAATCTCTGGGCGCTATTTGGACTGCGTTTTGTTATTATTTAAATTAGGAATAATCTTAGAGCCAGCACATGCCCCCGGGACCAATTGTAAGATATATGTCAAGGGGGGCTGGGCTACCCTGCCGTCATTCAATGTGCTCACTGGGCGGTTTAGCAGTGTGTTGTTAGAGCCTACGCCCTGTACTTTGCTCAACAAGCTCTCAATGACCAATGTCATAGGCAACTATTTCTCTAGGGAAACCAGGGCTGATTTTTGATGATCTGAAACATTGCCAGACCCCTGGCCCTCCCTCGACACCTGGGGGTTCACGACAGTGGAAAACAACTCTAAACCTCCAAACAAGTTAGTCAATACATCATCCAGATGTTCTAGGCGACTGTACAATATAGTAACGCTTTTATCTATAGATTCCTTAATCCGTTCAAGAATGATATCCAAGGCGGTCATGCCAGCAGTGAGGCCCCTTTTGTTGTTTATGCTTCAGTGGGCCTGCATCCTTCTTGCGATTCACAAATGCCTTCGTCTTTGCCCTCGTACCATCTGTAGGGAGGTGGGAAGTCGGGGTCCTAGAGGCTATGCCGGCTAATTGATAGTTTCCAAATTTGGTGCTGTCAAGTCATCACATGCAAGGGCCGGGGTATCCAGGTCGACCAGTGCCGCCACCGAGATGAGGGGAGATGAGCAAGTTTATTTTTGGGGAATGCCACCCAGGTTGTGTGTCTCTAGTGAGGATCGTCTCAGCAGAAATGAGGGGTCCAGAGACAGCCGCCGGTCTGTTAATTTAATTTTGTGACAGAGCAGTGATTCTGCCCTCGTTATGAAGGCATCCAAAGTCCCCTTGGGTCCCTTGCCCTTCATCACTGCAGGGTTGTTCATGGTTAGGTTGTCAATATAAGTCTCTCAGCCACATAAGTAAGTATAAATCACAGTGTGCACAAAACTCGGAGGCAGAAAAGGATTTCGATAAATATTACAGTACCTGGGGATCAGAGAAAGATTGCGGGGAAAACACACCAGGAGAGACAAGGGACTAAGACTTCTCTGGTTCCCTTATTATCAATATAAACTCACACAACAGAGAAGTAATAACACATAAAAAATATATATATAATTTGTCCTAGTTCTTAGACAAAGAGAGTCTATGTAACATTACATCAAGCTCAACATAGGTACAGGGCTTGTCTGATCTTATAGCAGCTCTAGGGGAGATGACACATGTCTTAATACTGCCCTCACACACTTTACAGTGCCATGCTTCATCATTGGACCGCATCGTACATCCAGGTGCAGACCAACACACTGGATGGAGCGCAATTTTTTTTATAGATGAAGATTAGTGATGAGTTTAAAGGAAGTGAGAATATGTGATAGAACACATGCAACACGAAAAATCATGTGACGTAACAGACAAAGAAAAGAACAGAGAGGGGGGTTGTATCCCCTCTGTAGAGGGACCAATATCATGCAGTATATTTAAATTTAAAACAACCTAAGGGTCAATATATATACTTTTATTCTGGCTGTGGACCCCTGGAAGGATTACAATCTCTAAAGAACCGGGTATAAAGGGAAAGCAACAGTCCCTATATCCCCACTGCAGATACCAACATGTTTCTGCCAACTTCAATCCCCCACATGGGTGGCACTGGCTTTCATCAGGGTGTTGGTCCCTTCGTCGTAATCCTTACCCTAATTGGGTTTGTATTACCTTTAAGTATGGCCTGTAGGAAATGTTACCTACACTGGGATCTCACCAGGGTTTCTTCTTTGGGAACCACTTCCTAGGGAGGAGAAAGTATATAAATAGACGACAAATAATAGGGGACATAGTTTTTAACAAGTTTCCCCTCTCTATGTATCTTTTCTTTCTCAGCAGTTTCACACATGTTTATTACATATCCCTATTCCAAGCAAACAATTAATACGGCCATATTAAAAACGCCCACATTTAAACTGCCATGTGGCCCATGTATCCTGTTTCCTGGAGAGCGCCACACTCTCACATTTTCATTAGCACCCATTAAATCATGATGTCTAAAGTTTGTCGAGTGTACTTACACGAGTACATATAAAATTCTCCGAACCCGAGACTCTGTGGGGCCGTGCTCTCGTCGTCACACTGTAGAGGAGACAGTTACACTCATTCTGTTTCATAATCATAAACGCCAGTTGTTACTAGCTATTTCTCACAAAACCTAATGTTAAAATCTATTTGCTATTTTCATTTTTATGTTATACTTTTTCAGGGAGCAAGGGTTCTTATAAAAAAAAACTCCAACCATGGTGAATGCTCCTTTCTTATTACGAGAGCTATAATTCTATAGTGCTCAAGGCTCTTTGCTAACTTGTGAAATCGGGGGAAAAAATATTATTTATATACCCGTAAACACACACATATTTTCGGAACCGCTGTCCTCTCAAACTATGGGCCCGCGTCCGTTAAAATGTACAAAGATAACCCCCTGTATGTCTCATATAGCTTAGTCCTCTCTTCGAGTCAGTTCAGTGTTACAAAACTCGCGGAGTATAATCCTCACAATGGTTTTAACTGCTGTCAAACGGCAAATATTCATGCACTCCTCTCAACCATTCAATAATTCCCGTGCCGCGTTCAACACTTACTAATCACGAGCAGCATCAGGAACCTAAGGACATATTTCATTGGCTGCAAAGAGGAATAGAAGGGAATAGAGTACGATGGAATATTGATGTAAATACTGATGTGCTCTCCCTGTGATCACTAAGTGTATCGATAAAGATGTATTTACCAAATTGATAAGTTGAGAAGAGTGAATTTGAGCCCTTCGGTGAGACACCACGGTGCAAATTTATTCTGAACTAATCCTAAGAAAAACCAAAAGAAGTATTAAGGAAGAATAGCTGGAGATAAGAGGAATAGAACAACATTTTGGGGTACGAATAAGGATCCATCAAGAGGAATTCTATTTAATGTCAGTAATATTTTACAAAGGAAATAAAAATGATTTCTTTGAAATCCTTGTATTTACATATTTATATACATGAACCAGGTCCTGAAATGCGTTTTTGAACACTCTAATATGGCGGTGGATACATCAGACCCCCCGAGCGAGGAACAGTAGTCCTACTACTGTGTTCATGATTACCAGAGAGAGCCCAGATGGGAGGTCATGTGACAAAGAAGTTGTTTCTAGATAAAGCCTTGAGCACTATAGAATTATAGCTTTCGGAATAAGAAAGGAGCATTAACCATGGTTGGAGGTTTTTATTTTTATTTTTTTATAAGAACCCTTGCTCCCTGACAAAGTAAAACATAAAAATGAAAATAGCAAAAAGATTTTAACATTAGGTTTTGTGAGAAATAGCTAGTAACAACTGGCGTTTATGATTATTATTAGAAGTGGGGGTCTCAAGTTGGCAGAGGTAGGTACCACTGACCAAATAGGGACCCTAGCTTCTACTCAGGGTAAGGAGGAAACCCTCTGAGATAATCCCTGCTCACCCTCTAGGTAGCTTGGCACGAGCAGTCAAGGCTAATCAGAAGGCCATGTGTAAAGTATTTGTACCAACACTCACAGTAACACAGTGAAAACACCACAAACTGACACCACAACAGTTTAGAAAAATAAAGGTATTTAATCTAAACTACACAAGACCAAAATGACAAAAATCCAACATACACAGTTCAAGAATATGGTTTCAAAAGAGTTCTTAAGGTTGCGATAAAGTTCTTTAGGTTGCGATAAAATAATCCACAGTTGCATGAAAAGTTGCGTCACGTTAGCTCACAATACCTTTAGTTGCGACAAAGTTCCAAAAGCAGAAACTGGTGCGGTGGAAAACAAGTGATGCGTTACTCCTGAGACCCTGGGGAGGCGTTTGCAACAGCCCCGCTGCAGCAGCGGGCGTGTTGCGACGAATCCGGTCTGTATGGGGAGGAAGGCCATTTGTATGGATTCCGGTCCGTAGGTTCCATAGGAAGTTTGTTCTCGCAAAGGCACGATGCGACGATCTTTGGAGTTGCGACGATTTCAGGGGCGACGATGCGCGGACCAGCGGTGGTCTTCTATCTCGCAGCTCCTCGATGCGAAGGCTTCGGCGATGACTCTCGCAGCGACGTGGTGTGGTCCGCAAGCTGGCGGTGTGGAGATCTCACCCAGCGACGACAGGCTCTGCGACGATACTCGCAGCGATGTTAGACATCCCGCACCAATCGGGTGTGTCCCGCAAACGAAGGATGCGACGGCTCTGGCAGCGGCGTCAGGCTCTGCGACGATATCGACCTTCGTAGCGGCAGGAAACTCCTCGCACTGTCGGGGATGCGCTCCGCAGCGAGCGATGCAATAACTTTTCTGTAGCAAAGTCTCTCAAGCTTAGTTTCCAGCTTCCCAGCACAGGTTCAACTTCCAGAGGCACCACACATGGGTCACGCACTCAAGGAAGAACAGAACTCTCTCAGTAGAGCTCAGGGGAAGCTGGGGGTGAAGTCCTTTTGTTCCTGGGACTTCAGAACAGGGAGCCAGCTCTTCTCAGGCTCTTGGAGATTCCTTCAAGGAAGGGGACACAGCACAAAGCAAAGTCCTTACCCTCTCTTTGGCAGCAAAGCAACAGCAGGGCAATCCAGCAGAGCAACAGCTGGACAATCGTCCTTCTTCAGTTTCAGCTTTCTCCTTGGCAGAGAATCCTTCTTGATTCCAGGATGATCTAATTTTCTGTTGTCAGGGGTCCTCTACTTATACCCCAAGTCTTTGTTCTCTTTATGCAAGTGGGGCCTGAGCCCGGTCTGAACCAGTTCTGGGTGTTTCTTGAGCACTTTGTTTTCCTGGCTTCTCCTTTCCTTTCAGAGTGAGGAGCAGGGTCGTCAACCACCGAGCAGGAGGTGGAGCCAGCATTGTGGAATGCAGGCACAGCCCTATTCAGGCCCAGGTGCTATCTCCTCCCACCACTCAAGTTGCAAATGCAGTCATTCAGCTAAGGGCTGACTCAGCCAGCCTCCTGGGGAATCCCCAGCCCCTGTCACTATCAAGCCAGACAGTCAATACACAAACAGGCCAAGGCACACAGGAAGGTCAGACAAGAGAATAGCAACTTTCTAAAACTGCTGTTCTCAAACACAGGATTTAAAAACAACCTTTCCTAAAAGATGTGTTATTAAATTCTGAGTTCAGGGATACTAGACTCTTATGTCCTATCTTGTTCCTATGCGGTGGCAGGCCTGACACACCATTTTAGGGCTACTCATGTGGGTGGCACAATCAGTGCTGCAGGCCCACTAGTAGCATTTGTCATCACCAGCCCTGGCACACCCAGTGCACTTTACTAGGGACTTCTGGGTGATACAAATATGCCAATCATGTATATCCAATCATAATAACAATTTACACAGGGAACACTTACAATCTGGCACTGATCAGCAGTGGCAGAGTGTCCAAAGCATCTAAACCAGCAAAAACGAAATCCAGCACAGCATCAAAAATACAGGAGGTAGAGACCAAAATGGAAGGGAAAACCATGCCAAGATGCCAGGTCTAACAATTATGAAACAGAATGAGTGTAACTGTCTCCTCTACAGTGTGACGGCGAGAACACGGTCCCACAGAGTCCCAGGTTCAGAGAATTTTATATGAACTCGTGTAAGTACACTCGACAAACTTTAGACATCACGATAGAATGGGTGCTAATGAAAATGTGAGAGTGTGGCGCTCTCCAGGAAACAGGATACATGGCTACATGACAGTTTAAATATGGGAATTTTTAATATGGCTGTTTTAATTGTTTGCTTGGAATAGGGAGATGTAATGCACATGTGTGAAACTGTTGAGAAAGAAAAGATACATAGAGAGGGGGAACTTGTTAAAAACGATGTCCCCTATTATTTGTGGTCTATTTACATACTTTCTCTTTCCTAGGAAGTGGTTCCCTCACAGAAACCCTGGAGAGATCCCAGTGTAGGAAAAATTACCTACAGACCATACTTAAAGGTAATACAAACCCAATTAGGGTAAGGATTACGACAAAGGGACCAACACCCTGATGATAGCCAGTGGCGGTTTGAAGTTGGCAGAAACATGTTGGTATCTGCAGTAGGTATATAGGGACTGTTGCTTTCCCTTTACACCCTGTTCATTAGAGATTGTAATCCTTCCACTGGTCCACAGCCAGAATAAAAGTATATATGTTGACCCGTAGGTTGTTTTAAATATAAAAATACTGCACTATATTGGTCCCGCTACAGAGGCGATGCAATCCCCCCCTCTGGTTTTTTGTTTGTCTGTTACGTCACATGATTTTTCGTGTTGTATGTGTTCTATCATATTTTCTCACTTCCTTTAAACTCACCACCAATCTTCATCTACAAAAAAAAATTGCGCTCCATCCAGTGTGTTGGTCTGCACCTGGATGTACGATGCGGCCAAGTGATGAAGCATGACACTGTAAAGTGTGTGAAGACAGTATTAAGACGTGTTGTCTCCGTTAGAGCTGCTATAAGACCAGACAAGCGTGGGCGGTAGTTGTAGCGTCATGGCCGGCACCACAGCAGTGCCGCTGGGAGATATAGTCTCCTGGTTGCCGTTCCCCTCACGGCGGGAAGATGTCGGGCAAGGTGACTGCTACCCTTCATGGCAGGTAGGTAATGTTGACGATGGCCGTTCCCCTCATGGCGGCGAAGTGTGCGTGGAGCAGCGTCCCCCGCCAGCCTTTTGAGTAGGCAAAAAAACAGGAATTGCAGGAGCAATGGTTATCTCAAGAATCAACATCAAAGTTATACTTGTGTAAAACAGTTATGCACAAGGCCTAGTTTAGAGTTCCCAATTCACTGGCTTAAAATTCCTCGAACTCACTGAATATTAGGGCGATATTATTTGATACCCCTTTACTCTCCCTGTTAAGCCTTTACGAACTGAGGTGCATATATATATATAACCCCTTGGGGTTTTTACAATTTTTGGTTTCCTACGTTCTGTCCCGCCAAACGCTTATCTGGGCACTGTGCTTTGAAGAACTGTAAGCAGTCCTGCATCATTTCTGGGGAGACCGTTCCGCTGGTGGTGACGCGGACGGTCTCAAACTACAGCTCCCAGCATTGCCGGCGCTACTGTGGGCCACAGCTGTTCGCCATCATCCCTAAGTGCCAGGAGGTGCCTAAACGCATGCTGAGCCTCCCGGGGCGCGGGTTTCTACAATTTTTGGTTTCCTAAGTTCTGTCTGGCTAAACGCTTATCCGGGCACTGTGCTTTGAAGAACTGCAAGCAGTCCTGCAGCATTTCTGGGGAGACCGTTTTGCTGGTGGTGACGCGGACGGTCTCAAACTACAGCTCCCAGCATTCCCGGTGCTCCTGTGGGCCGCAGCTGTTCGCCATCATCCCTAATCACCAGGAGGTGCTTAAAAGCACACCGAGCCTCTTGCGGCGCAAGTCCAAACAATTTTTGGTTTCCTATGTTCTGTCCAGCCAAACACTTATCCGGGCACTGTGCTTTGAAGAACTGCAAGCAGTCCTGCAGCACTTCTGGGGAGACCGTTCCATTGGTGGTGACGCGGATGGCCTCAAACTACAGCTCCCAGCGTTCCCGGCACTCCTGTGGGCCGCAGCTGTTCGCCATCATCCCTAAGCACCAGGAGGCTCTTAAAATCACGCCGAGCCTCCTGAGGCGCGGGACTTGCGTAGGTGATCCCGGGCGCTGCCCGGGCAAAGACTGGGCCAAGGGCGGGCCCATCCACGCCCATCGTAGCCAGGAGTAAGCAGGGCTGGGCCACCCCCTTTACAACAGCTAATTGGCGCTCCCAAGGACTTGGTCAGTGACTGATTTTTATCAAATTTTTGATAATTGCTTCCATTTTCTTTGGCACACTGTTTTTGGTGATAAAAAGCTAACAATGAGTAAGAATAACCATATGGGATCAGAGGGCTCAGGGGTTGTTGGAACACTTGATGCCTTTCTCATGAGAGCGGAATCTGTACTCATCCATGAGATTGAGCTTACCCAAAGGAGATTGTCTTTAGATCCTCGCAGAGTTTCTACTGGAGTTTCTCAGTTAGATTTGGATCCATTTATTTATTTTATTTATTTATTTATTTATTTAAATTTATATATTAGCGCACAGCTACCCACAAGGGTTTCCTGGCGCTATACGAAACAGAAGAAGTTAGAGAGACCTATTGGCTGAAAAGCAGTGTTTTAAGAGATCTACGGAATAGAAGAAGGTTTGATTGCATACGGAGAGGCAAAGGCAGGGCATACCATAAGGTAGGCCCAAATAGGCAAATGAGCATCCTCCCATTCGAGCAAGTCTAACTTTAGGGACTTAGAATTTCTCTTGGGTGGAAGACTGGATGGTGCGGGAAGGGACAAAGGGACTTGCTAGATGTTGTAAGTAATGGGGAGACTTCGTTTGCTTGATACGAAACATGTAAGTCAGAGCCTTGAACTTGACCCGTTTCTTCATTGGAAGCCAGTGGAGGTCTTCCAGCAGCCCGGACGTCGGGGCAATTTTTGGTGCTCGGCAGAGCAGTCTAGCAGCCGAGCTCTGTATTCGTTGCAATCTGCGTGTCACACAAATACAGAATATTCCCGTAATCCAGCCTAGATGTTACAAGGGCTTGGATTATGGTACGCTAGGCATCAGGTGGGAGCATCTACACAATCTTCCTCAACCATTTTAAGATGGTAAAGCAAGTGGCAGCAACCTTGGTGGCTTGTTGCCGCATAGAGAGAGTGTCATCGATAATGAAGCACAGGTTGCGTACTTGGGTAGAGGGTTGAGGGAATGAGCCCATTTCTGGCGGCCAATGTTGAGGGCCCCAGAGACCACGATCTTTGCCCAGAATCAGGACCTCAGTTTTATCGCCGTTAAGTTTTAAAAAGTTGGCGTTCATCCAGGCCACAACTTTACTAAGAACGGATCTGAGTGCGGATGGCTCAGAGGTTTTTTCGGCTGAGAGGGAGAAGATAATCTGGTATTGTCCGTATATGAAAAAAGCGACAGCCCAGATTCTTCAACCAGAACAGCCAGGGGTCTGACGTAAATGTTGAACAACAGGGGGCTGATAATAGAACCTTGGGGGACCCCGTATGGTGAAGAGTGAGGCTTGGATTTGGAGGTGGATGAAAAGACCTGAAAGGAGCGGTCCGAACGAAAAGAACTAAGCCAGTTCAGAGCCGCCCCAGTGACACCAGAGGATTGGAGGACCTTTAAGGGTACGGTATGAGAGACTGTATCAAAGGCCGCACTCAGGTCAAGCATTACCAAGGCCATGGTTCCACCCGCATCAATGTTGCATCGAAGCATTCCAGTAACCCCTAGGAGGGTGGACTCAGTGGAGTGACCAGTCCTAAAACCTGGTCACTCCAGGTTTGGGAAGGGTGGGAAGGGTGCAACAATCCATTGGTTTCAATAAACTTCGATAAATGCCCGTTAATGTGTCTCTCGAGAATCTTTGAGAGGGTGGGCAAAAGTGAAATTGGACGGAAATTAGATGGGAGAGCAGGGTCAGAGTCCATTTTTATTAATAATGAGACAACCATTGCATGTTTCCAGTCTGGGGGAACTGTGGAAGTCGTTAAGGATGTGTTGAGAAGTTGAAGGATGTGGTTAAGTGCAGGTGATTTCATTTGCTATAAAACCGCAATGGGCAATAAATCACATGGGGATCCTGATTTAATTTGACTGAGGTATTGTATGAATGTTACAATATCCAGGAGTGGCCAGGTGTCAATAGTGATCATGTGTGATTGAGCAGTGCAGGCACTTAGTCAAAGTAATCCGTGCTAGCATTAGGTAGGGGAGAGGAAGGGAGGATGGT
This sequence comes from Lissotriton helveticus, assembly GCF_964261635.1. Classification (NCBI taxonomy): domain Eukaryota; kingdom Metazoa; phylum Chordata; class Amphibia; order Caudata; family Salamandridae; genus Lissotriton; species Lissotriton helveticus. Next base: position 214,352,592 of record NC_136060.1, on the reverse strand, counting down.
GCTAGCCAAATTGGAATAGATCGTTTCCACTTTATTAAGGAAGAATTGGGCAAGATTCTCACATTGAGTTGTGTTTAGACTGGGATGGGGTTGCATTGTAGCAGAGCCAGATAAGTCTTTGACCATGTTGAATAAGGTTTTAGGACAATGTTTGGCCTGGATGATGGATGTGGAAACATAGGTGGCACGTGCCGACCTACGATGAGAATGATAAGCCTGTTTGTTAGTGAGATAGGCAACTTAGGCATCAGGTGCATAGGTCTTTCGCCATCGACGCTCCGAATTTTTACATTTGTTTTTTTCCATTTGTAGATCAACGGTGAACTAGGGGGTGGGTGGGCGATGACTGTTGAACTTTCTAACTGAGGTTGGAAGGCAGGTATCAAGAGCTAATTGAATCCACTCTTGAAATGCTACCTGGTCCAGCACCACATTGTTTTGGAAAGTAGGAGCATTATTGGACCAGAATAGATTAAACTTGGTGAGGTCAAGATTTTTTCAATTCCTAGAAGGTAAAGCAACGATATGACTATTCGCCTGTGCGAGGCGAGGGACTTCAAGACTGAAACCCACTAAGAAGTTGTCAGACCAGCACAGCGGAATAGCTGGTGGGCAATGAAGGGAAGGTAGATTTGAAAAAATGGGGTCAAGGAGGTGACCAGCTTTGTGTGTGGGCCCTCTGTTAGGAAGTAAAATGTTCATAGCCGCTAAGTCAGAGACAAAAGTGCTACAGATGGTACCGTTGGAAACGTCAAGGTGGAGATTAAGATCACCTATAATAGTAAAATTAGTTGAGCGAAGCAGTAGAGGGGAGACGTGGTCAGGGAAATTCATTGCCCAAGAGCCAGCAGGGCCTAGGGGGCGGTATACCAGCAACCCAGAGAGAGTGAAGTGAGGAGTCAGAGTTAATTTAAAAACTGCAGCTTCACAATCGGGAATCAGTACTACATCGAACTTACAGCCAAAGGTGTTTTTAAAAATTATGGCAATCCCTCCTCCCAACCTATCTTCTCTGTCCTTCCTGATGATAGCATAATTAGTTGGCAAAGTTCTAGCTACGTCGGGTCCAGAGCAGCTGTTAAGCCAAGTCTCGGTTAAGAAGATAGTGTCATGCTGCGAGTCCACTAGGATATCGAAAATATCTGCCTGATGTTTAGAGAGAGAGCGGCAGTTAATATTGCAAAAAGAGAAGTTGTTGGGGAGAGATAGCTTAGATTTCTTCACATTTTGTGCTTGCTGGTGGGCTATGGTATTGGGTGAGGTAGCATTACCTGGCTCATCTAAGTGGGGTTTAAATTTGAAGTTGCAGCCCGGGCAGGCAGAAGAATCATCGTCTGCATCAAGGCGTGCAAAGGTAGGAAGGAAATGTGTGCAGTATTTCAGTAGCTGGGTGGAAGAGAACTGTATCTTACTGCTACTGCCAGAGGCAGGGGTTTGGGCCCCGGGTCCCGGCCTGGCGCGGACGGGCGCAGACAGGTTTGCCCCGCTGTGCACTAGTTCCATAGGCTGCTTTTGAAGGGCCCGCCTCGGGAAGGGAATGCAACCACTAGAGCGTCCCTTGCCTGAAAATGGCGGTAGCGAGTGGCACAACCCAGAAGTGGGTTTTGGAATTAGTGTGCTGATTTGCCCTGTGACCTTCCTCCACTCAAACATTCCGCTCTTGACTTCAGTGGACCAGGGTGGTCACAGGTAACAGCGTACAATCCCTCACAAGCAGCGAGGTAAGAGCAGAGCCAAAAATGTGTACAAAGGCAGTCGAGTACTTTTTAAAAAAGTTTACAAAGGCAGTCGAGTATTTTAAAAATCAAGGAGCACCTTTCCCTCAAATTAACAACATTGCATTATAACTTCCTAAACAATATGTTAAAAACTAGATAAAGCAGAATTTAGCAGCAGCAATAGGCAGCTCACAACGATTAGCTGTTTCCAGGGTGAAATCTGCTGAATCGACGCCACAATTAGCCTCTGGGTCACCTGTAACATCAACAGTTGTTCCTTCTACCCCAGTTAGAGATTCCACCCCCATTATTTTATCCCCAGACAAGATACTCACTCGTCAGCAGCGGCAAACCCAGGTCAAGAAGGGGGAGGGTGCGGTCACAGTCGCATCTAAGAAAAGGAAGGCGGGTGGCTTGCCTCTTACCTCGCATCAGGCCAGTAAAGTGGCAAAAAACAGAGGGGCTGCCCACGGAAAGAAAGGCTGTGTCCAAGAGGTTATAACTCCAAATGTCTCTACTCCAATAGTTATCAGTTTTCAGGCCATCTCTAAGCAGATGTCACGTGATATGGAGGACCGACTTTTAGACAAACTCTAAGAAAAACTACTGTTAATGCTTGGACCCCTAGCATCAAAACTCGTAGATATTGTACAAAGATGGAGTAACATTGAGCAGCAACTATTACTGCCAAAATGTAACCCTGCCTAGTGGCCCTACTGTTTCTAATGGAGTGCCAGTTTCTATACCAATTCTGCCCCCCAGCGATACTGACATGGCCGCTAATACTGTCTCACAAGCCCCCCCCCAAACTATGGGTAACACGCTAGTCTCTGATGTCATAGCTTTACACAGGAGGGAACCACCCGGGACCATTAGTAGAAGGTTGCCACAGGGATGCTTGGGTAGCCATTATTGTAATGATCATCTCAATTTACCCACTGAGGCTACGTCCTATACCATTGTACTCACAAGTGCACCTCCCTTAAAACCCGGTATTGAGGAAAACTGGGTTTCACTCAGGAATAAAGCCCTTCATCTGGTAAACGCCAAATCAGGGCTGGGTGGTCATCAATTTAGAGGATTTAAAATGGCACGTATGATTGCCTGGATAGGGAAATCAAGGAAAATAAATAGAGGTGATTGTGTGGTGGTGAACTTTGGATCCCCCCATATAGTAAAAACAATTCTTGATAGAGCTGGATCAAGCCATTTGAGTGGGGAAGGTATCAGCATCTTACCCCTTGGGTTTTTCTACCAAAATACACCACTTTCAACAATGGGCGGGGGTGATCGCAATACATTCATACATGCTCAGCGATTGTATGAGTACTCTGTACCAACTTATAACCGAGATGAATCCTTCACAAATCTGGAGGATATAGATTGACTTGGTCCCATAACTTTAATTGAAAAGACCCTATCCCAAATGGACGATCAAGATGGGGGCCATCAAGCAACGTGCATCTGTAGAAGTGGTGAGGAAGTTTCAAATGGAACCCAGTGGCGATTATCGCCTATAATTTCGGGTCCTTCTGTAACAACCAGGGCACCTGACAATGGTATGGTTCACTCGTGTAATTCTACTGTTAAAGTTCCAGAATCCTACATGTCAAATTACGGACAAGGCCCCCAAACAAAAACTTGTGTTGCTACCGAGACTAGCACAGTTTTAAAAATAGCTTCTTGGAATATTGCGGGTCTTGTAAGCAAAGTAGCTTCCATTGAATGGATATCATTTATTGAGGACTTAGACATAATAATTTTTCAAGAAACCTGGGCAGTGGACCAGGTTTTTTGCCAGGGATAGATTAATTTTTCTAACTTAGCGGTACAGGGTGAATGGGGTAGACCGAAGGGGGGTCTGATAACGTGGTTCAGGTAGCTCCACCAATATAGGTTAGAGGAGATCGCTATTAACACTCGGGACATTCTCATTGTCAAGTTATCACAGGGTAATTTCCCGGATGTTTTACACATTAATGTTTATTCTACGGGTCAGCAAGGCGGGAAGGCCTCAAACACTGTAGCCGTACTTGATGTTTTTTTAACGAATCACAGAGGTCACAGTAACATATTAATAGCTGGGGACTTTAATTGCACTTATTAACCTCTTGATTATGAGGAGAAGAATCTGAGTGTGGAGGAGGATGACCAGTGGTCGATCCCACCTCTGGAACTTCCTCCCATAAACAAGTGGACTATTGTAGCACTCCAATTAAAAGTATTCTGCCTGGAACATGGGTTGAGAGCGGCAAATGGTCGCATGAAATCTGACAAATCAGGGATGCCAACATAAAGTAGTGGGCAGCGTTCTAGTCGTCTAGACTATTTTATTATAAATAAGGCCAAAATTGTTAGACAGGGTGGTAGAAGCCCGGCCAAAATTTGATCATATCCCCTTTTAGTTTCCCTGCGGACTTTGGAATTAAACCATGATGAAGGGTTGCCGCCATGTGTAGATTTTGTAGAAGGACATCTGTCAAATGACACAAGACGCCTTAACTGGGCCAAGGTTGTACTCAATCCTGGGAAGGTGCTAGATATGAGCAACCTAGTACCTAACACCAAAGTTAATCTCCAGGCAGATGCTTTACTTGGGGTATACTTGGATAGAGTTGGCCAAGCACACAAGTATCTTTTTAATCAACTTAAATGTTTTATTATGAAAAATAAAACTGGGCCCGTATCATCCCACCATAAGGCTGCAGTCTGGTATAACTCAACCTGTCGCTTGGCCTACAGAACTCTGGCAGCTGCAATCAGGAGCAAAGAACGGGTCACTATAAAAGAGAAGAGGCAGGCATATAAGGCAGCACAATCCCAGGCTAAAAGGGACTGGGATGAAGTTCATTGGGTAGAACTACTTAATGCATGTTCTGGGAAGGATTTGACGAGATTTTGGCATCTGGTGAAATGGGGGAGCGGGGACCATAGAAACATTCCCACGAATCTCGTGGAACCAGATCAGTGGGTCCGCCACTACAAAGGTCAGTTCGCCAGCGACACAGGTGCCCAAGCCACCTTTGTAATGCAGGTGTCTCCCCCTCCTCTCTGCATTACCAAAAAGGAAGTAGAAAACGCTCTTCTCCAGGTCCCTAAAGGTAGGGCTCCTGGTCTTGACTGCATTCCAGACCATTTTCTTCAAGATCAGGACTCCGGGGCAATGTATATTCAACTACTAATGAATGCAATCGACAAGGGAGCAGCGATACCTAGTTCATGGGCAGGCGCAGTAATCCTTCCTATTTTAAAAAAGGGGGATCGCTCCTTACCAGGAAATTACAGGACTATAAGCCTGATTGATTGCATTCAAAAGGTATCGGCCAGGGTGGTTTTAGGCAGAATGCAGGCTTGGCTGGAGGAATGCCATATCCTCTCCGATTTACAAGCAGGGTTTTGACAATGTATTAGTACAGTGGATCAGGTTTTAAGGTTTATTCTTATTTACTGGCACATTGTTACCCTGGGGGGAGGCTCTATTTATGCAGCCTTTGTGGACCTCAGGTCAGCTTTTGCCCTAGTTCCACGTCCTAAGCTGTGGCACAGTCTTTTAAAGTTGGGTATGCCATTGGACATCTCGGCTTTTGTTGTTAAATTGCATACATATAATTATGCCCAGGTTAGATGGGATATGGCAGGTAGCACCACCGAAAAGTTCCCGGTAGACAAGGGTGTGAGGCAGGGGTGCATATTGGTGTCCACCCTATTTTCTATATATATAAAAGGGGTTTTGAAATATTTTGAAAATTGCCCCACGGACGCCCCGAGTCTAGCTGGGTCAAAGATCCCACTCCTAATGTTCGCCGATAACACACTCATTTGTTCCAAATCAAGACAGGGCCAACAATGTGAGGAGTTCTGTGCGGATCATGACCTCGTTGTCAATGTCGACAAAACGAAGTTCATGGTCCTCCAGAACTCTAATGAAGCCAAGGGTGAAGTTAGAATGCAGGAAGGTGTTTTGGAGCAAACAGCGACTTTTTCATATATAGGGGTAATCATAGACAAAAACAAAGTTGGAAGCCGCAAATAGACTGCCTAACGGTGAGACATGCACAACTCTCAGGTGTGTTGCTTAGGGAGCATAGACGCTCTTATATCAAACCCACAGCTCCTGTGTTGCAGATCTATAACTCTAAAATTGGTGCTTCAATCCATTATGGTGCAGAGTTGTGGGGGCATGTAAATCTGGATTCTTTAGTGGTGGGTCAAAATAAATGTTTAAGATCGTTAATCGGCCTCCCGCAATCCACCCTACTGGCCCCTCTCTATTTGGATCTGGGATGCCATTCCATCAGGGATGTAGCACATTATAGGTTAGTAGCATACGGGAGGAGACTCTGGGTGACTCCTGAGTTAGCCAATTACGCCCTGGCTTTGTTAGAAGTCAGGGAGTTGGATGTAAACAAGAAAATTGTGTGGTTTAGCTGTGTTAAAAATATTCTCTGTAAGCTGGGGTTGAGTTGGCTGTGGACTTCCCCAGCCGGAAGTACGTTCCCAAGTAAAACAGAGTTAAAGGCAGCATACTGGCACATGATAAATCTTAGACGGTTCACAGCTTCTACCAGTCTTACCCTGTCCAGCACCTTTCTTGAAATTAAACATGAATCAAAATTTGAGCAGTATTGGGATTTAATCCCATCGACACGTGATAGAAAATTATTCCATCAGTTCAGAGTGGGAACAATACCCACCAAGGCCTTTATTTCGAAGTGGTCTAATCTTGATGCAAATAATAGCAACTGCCCTTTCTGTCCGGACAGGGTAGAATCGTTGACTCATATTCTTTTTGCTTGCCCAGCATACAACAACCCGAGGCGATGCTGGTTGAAACCTATTGGTTCAGTTTTGGGCACCAGATCATACAGTGAGGCATTCTGAATACTTAAAACAGCAGTAGACGGCCCCACTGTGATTGCTACAGCTAAGTTCTTGGGTTGGGTGTGGGTGATTTGTTGGACTGAAAGGAAGGCATAGGTAAAGTCCCTCTTTTGTCCACCACCCTATATTTTTATCATTGTTACATGCATTTTATTGTACAGATTTGATGCTCTTTTTAAAGGAAAATTACACTGTTATTTCATGGCTGGGAGTGTTTTAGAGTTTTACTAAATTATTTATTGTTTTAATGATGATTATTACATGTCCATGCCAAAAAACATGTGTGTTGATATAGTGATATGATGTATTGACCAATTTGGCCTCTATGTTTGTCTTGTGATAACTTTTGTGATTTTTTTTACATCAAAATAAAGTTTATAAACTGTAACCCCTTTATCCCGCTGTAGCATCACTAAGCTGCTGAAACTATGCCAGTGCAAGGAGAAAGACAGGAATGCACCATATTAGATACATACTGTGCCTTCCTGCCATTTCACTTTGATGTAGGGCAGCACAGCAAGGTGACTTGCTGCATTGCCCTAATTCAAATCCCCACAAATGAGGCCCTGAGCCTTTTCCTTTACCATGGGGAAAAGGCTCAATTCAGCAAAGGTCTAATGCATCAAACGTTTAAGAGCTGGTAGCTGGATGCAAATGAATGTGCACATCTTAAAACTTGTATTTTTACTGTACTAAAGTCCACTAAGGAAGGATTACTTAAAGTATCAAAAGAAACCAACAAATTGCAGATTCTGTATTTTGTGAGCTATGTTAGGGAATCCTAAATAATGTTTCTGTATTACAGAATAGCTATTTTTAAGCATTCGCAATTAGCAAAATAGTGGTAGAAGATGGGAATTGCATGTTCAAAATACCATCAGTTTGAAGAAGGTGGCAAAAAGATGCAAGATATTAAAGTGGTGGAGGAAATCCACATTACAAACTTTTAAAATGACTTCACCTTATGAGCTGGTGACAAGAAGTGCACCCTGGCTGCACAACAACGACGAAGGAGGAGAAAGGAAACGGTTTTTAGGACATGTTAATTTATTTGAGCAGACAGAGGAGGAAACGTATTTTAACCTAACAGAGTTTGAGTAGGCAGTTGATTAACGACAGTATTGTTGAACCTAACCCAATTTTAGCATGTCAAATACGGTCACACCCACAAACATACAGGTGATTTGTTCCCTCCACCTTCTAGCCGCAGGTAGCTACCAGGGGATAGTGGCAGTTGCTAGCAGGTTATCACAAAGTAGCCTTTCAAGGATTTTCTGTCATTTTTAAATGTTACGTTTTCTAAAATCCATTTGCAATTTTTTTTCCAAGCAGCCCAACAGAAGTGAATGCCACTACAGTAGATTCTTATGCCATTACCCAGTTTCAATGAACACGTTGGAACATGTAGTGGTTCCAAAGAAACTGCACAGCCTGTATCAACTGAATGAATCAAATCAATTAAATTTTCCATTTTTTCCGCGTTTTAACTCCATGTTTTCTCCCGTTGCTTTTTCTCCATATTCCTTTCATTCCATTTATTTTTCAATTCATTTTATCCATTCCATAACAATGCCAAACTCTTCACATAAACGAAAAGGACACCAAATAGTTCCACTTGTTACGTCTTTATTTTAAAAAAATCCAATGCATTTCGGGAAGCCATCTTCCCTTCGTCAGGGGTATCTACAATGCAAGGTTAAAAAATTTAAAAAAGTGTTCATACCCAGTTTTCCCACATAATAGGTTGTGAGGCTGGCACTAACATTCAAATATGCCCTCCTTCAAAAAACCAACTAGTTGTATGGAAATCGAAAAAACATTGTTCACTGAATAGTCAAATAGTTGGGGATGCAGCTTGTATTAGTACAGATTTAGTAATAATTGAAAAAATCCAAAGAAGTACACGACTCCTTCATGTTTCATCATTCAAGTTTTTACAAGGGCAGAGCTTGGAGATGGTTATCGTTTTGGTAAGTTTCATGACAATTGATCATTTAGATAAAGTATGCATCATGTGTCCTTCAAGTGTAATGATGCTTTTCTCTAAATGTAGGCGACAGAACATATTCCATTCATCCATGGCTTATGACCCCTTACCTAAATACAAGCACTGTAAGGCACAGTTACCACAGCGCACATAAGGGAGCAAGATCAGTAATAGAGCACACTTTTGAATTCTCAAGGGGAGGTTTAGAAAGTGGAGACGCATTCAAGACACACTCGAAACAAGTTGTAAAATTATAGCTATCTACTCAATTGTTTACAGCCTAATAATGAGAAAGGGCCTAGCCCTCGAACCTGGGACGACAGTTCTGATGAATATCCATCCCCTCCCCCAACACAACGATGACAGGAGGCAACTATGTCACAAAGCACATATTTTAGGATAAGCATTAAAGAAGGAATACTCACAATATTGATGCTGACATTTCAACGTTATTACATAAACATGTTTTTTTATTTCTACACATGAAGAACACAACGAACAGGAAATGTCCATATAGTAATGCATTTTATTTCATTATATTAAACTTATGAAACAGAAATACAAGTAAATTTCACAACTGCAAAGAATTCACAATAAATGTTTTTTAATTACCTTTGGTAGTGGCCTGAAGTGTTTTCCTTAAGCCACTATCACCACTCCTGCCCCTTATTGGCCTGCAACAGCTGCTGCTGTGCTGGGCATACTGCTTAGTCTGCTAGGTGGAGCCTCACTCAGCCTGTAAATCTATCTCCAAATCATGTATTGCAGACCCCCCACTCCCTTAACAGCCTATAGTTCTCTCCCTGTGGCTAACCCTCCATCAGTACATCTTTTGCCTGGTGAGATTGAACATTATATATTGACATTGGTGGTTTGTAAGTCGTCCAGGACATTTTGAATGTGGCAGAAACAACACTGTAAATCCACATATCTAGGCAAAGCTTGCTGCTTGCTGCCTTAAATGTTACAGCTTTTGTCTGATCTAAACACACTCCTAAATTATTTATTGAGTCAAAGCTCCATTGGTCTGCAACATTTCATTCATAGTTTGAGACACAGCTGTAAAGCCTTCACACCTAGAGGGTGATTAGGATGCCACCTTAGTGACAACGGGATCACCCACCTGCCATGCGGCGGTCTTGCCACCTCAATCATGATGCCACCGTGCCATTTTAATATTGCGGCGGGTGCTGCAGCCCCCACCGCAATAGTGAAATGCCATGTTGTGCATTGCCATGCACAAGGTGGCAAACAGCGTGGTGCCTGCCACCTTGTGCATGGCGATGTAGGGGGGTACCATAGGTACTTCCCAAGTGCAGCCCCCCCGGGGGCCGGCAGCAGGCCCCTAAAGCAAATCCTCACCAGCCTTTCCACCATGGAAAGGCCCTACACTGCACACATCATAATATGGATGGAGGTGCCTGCTAGGCACCGCCACCATATTGTGGCCCAAGCCCGCCCGGCTGGCAATTGGAACGATTGATGACCGGCGGAAAAGCAGCAGACACACTATGCGTCCGCCGCGATAGCCCCCTCCATTATACTAAGGCGGAGGTAAATCAGGTTACGATGGTGGGCAGATCGCCATTGTAATCAGCCCCCTAGTGTCTTTTAAGCCAACAACCTTTGGACTAATTTATATATTATATTGTTTTTCCTGCATCTTTGTTTCAACTCTTTGAAAATCAGCAGGCGAATGAGTTCCAACTACACCTTGGGTGATCTTGTGCTAGCCTGAGGGCTTCGTACACTTCTACATGCAGCTAGTGCACAAGGTGCTGAAATCACAACTGAACCTGATCTGACATTTATTGGGGTAGCAGTAGTTGCTGTACAAGTAACAGGGTAGACTACATTTTGGCTTCATGTTTTATTTCTGCTGGCTCCTCTTGAGGGACTACTCCACATTCCATGCTTGTATAACATGAGCAGCTTACATCAGGAGAAGAGCTTACTTCTTCCACTGTTATTGGTTGGTCTGGGACTTGTGAATCAATAGTAGGATCTATCAGTAGTGGGAGGGGTGAATTGTGATTGCAATTTGTAAGTACATTAGATTTAATTACGCATTAACAATGTTTTCCCATGTCTTTGCAATGACTAATCAATACATCCTGCTGTGAAAAACGTATATGCTCATTGGTAATCATCAATATTCATAAAGAATATGTTAACATTTCAAACTTATAAAAAATTGTAATGTTTTCCTAAAAAGCAAGCATAAAATGTGTTATGATTCTCTGGCGAGCCAGTTCCGCTCTTGCTTCGGCTGCTGGGAGCTTTTGGTAAGGTTCCCATCCTTAAGGTTAATGCTCTCAGATAGCTTTTTTCCATATAGGAGGGTTGGATGGGAAACACCCAGATCAACTGCTGGCTGTGGGACTCCATTGGGAGATGGAAGAGTTTCAATACCTGGGGATCTGGGTCACACACCATGAGGCTGAACACAGGCTCAAGAATGCAGACAGGATCATGAACAGCCTTGAGAATTTAATTGCTTTCTGGAATAAACTCCCCCTTTCCGTGGTGGGTAGAGCTATTATAGCAAAGTTTGTCTTTCACCTGTGCCACCTGTACCTCATACAAAACTTACTTTTCCCACTTGAGGCTAGGTTTTTTTTCAAGATGGATAGCCTGTTAGTCTTGGTGATATGGGTGCGAGAGTGCAGCTGGATGGCAATGGCAGTGTTTAAGAGAGACATTGGAGATGAAAGGTTAGCTGTACCAGAAATACAGTTCTACCATTATGCAGTGGCATCTGCAGCATGCCACCAGATGATTGGCAGAGACTGATAAGTGGGAGAGAAGCCTGCTGGGGAACAGGGTAGGGGATGACACCTTACCACAGTTACTTATGTGTGGGAGCAGGTCGGAACACTCATGTCCATAATTAGTTCAGGCCACAGCTGAGATCTTGGAGAAGGTGGTTCAGAGAATTCTCCATAAAGCCCCCGTTCAGCAGGGAGCTACAACTGTGGGATCTCGCACCCTTTCAAGGCACAGACGCTGACATGTCCATGAAACAATGGAGGGTGGGTGGATGTCAGATGGCGGGAGATGTCTATCCCAGTGAGACTTTTTTCACCTTAAAAGGTGCTCAGGACTCCTTTGGGGTAGGCCCAGACCCCTTTTTAGACTATGCTAAATTAGTGAGTGTCACAAAGGAGGTGTGGAATGAATTCCATGTGGTGCCACGGTCCTCACAGGTATTGTATTTGATAGCTTAATAGGGTGGCGGGAGGGGTGACACCTTGTCATGATTTTTTATAGGGGCTTCGGGGGTGACATGTGTAAACAGCCATTCATAGTGTGAAAGGCCTGGTAGAGGGAACTGGAAGAGCCTATTTCAATCTCTGGTTGGGCTAGCACATCTGCTCTGGTGCACACTCTTGTAACAACAGATGTAAATGGCTTTATTGTCGGGTTTTACACCAACCTTTATAACACCTTGTAAACTAAACTGAATGGATCCCACTAGAGGTGCTAAATGTTTGCGCAGTTGAGAGGTAAGTGCCTCCTTTTACATCTAGCTTGGGAATGTGTCGGGGTCCAGACCTACTGGGGGCAGGTGTTACCACGAATTGAGGATGCTACTGGAATGACGATTCCTCTAACACAGATCACTTGTTTGATGGGCGTAGTGCATAGACCTATGGGATGGAAAACCCCTACAAACTTGCTCAGCTGGCTCCCCTCCTGGTGAAACGTTGCGTGGCCATGGGGTGGCTGGGCACTAGGGTTCCACTTGTGGCTCAGTGGCTGAGTGACCTAACAGAATGGGGGTAGAAGACGAGCACCACGTGAGAAAATGTCACAATGATGAGGGGGCGGCAGAAGAGATATTGGTCAGGGTCCATTTGCTTGAGACATTCAATTAGAATGGAGACTCGAGCACTGCTGTTAGCTCTGAGGCAGAGGGGTAACTGCCCTGGTTGAGGGTAGCCTTGCTATGTTTATGGAAACTGAGGAAGATATTGTTGTACTACTTCTTTTATGTATTGCTTGATAACTTGGTTTTTAACTGCACATATCTATTGTATGTACTGCTTTGAAGCTCTGGCACCTGACAGGTGGAACGAACCCATATGTGTAACTGCACTCCATGTTCATTGGAGTAATATGAGTGAAACAGAAACTCTTTCACTCTATGTCTCTTTTTTATTGTATTATCAAAACTAATAAAATACAGTTTAAAAAGAAAGTATAAACAAATAGCAAATATTGTATTTAATATTCTTTACTACATGGATAACAATGCATTGCAAGAACCTACATATAATGTGTACTGTAATAAAAGAGTTATTTTACACATTACACAGTAGATTTGAGTAGGACCTCCAGTAGGGAGTGTCAGGGGGAAGCTTCCGGGTATGGGATCAACAATCACTGAATATCCCAGTCTGTACCTGCCATCCGCCCCTCTGCGACTTACTTTTGCACCGACGACTACTCAGAAACACATTTATCTTTAAGAGAAACTGGAGCTTCTCACGTTCTCCCCTCGTAGAGCTTGATCATCTGCTGAGTCCTTTTTGGATTCAAGTGATCAGAAACACGCTGGCTATTCACACTCTCTGATGGCCAAACATGGCCTTCGTGTCCACCAGCTATGCTCATGGGCAGCGACCTGCTATACATCGACTGATGCAGGCAGTCTACCTCAATAACACTGCTGAGATAATTGCAGCCGATGCCTTCTGAATGCAAGTAACTGGAAATATGCTCACTATTCATGCCCCAGAGGTCCTAACCCGGCTTTCAGGTCCACCCACCGTGCTCATGGGTACCTGACCTGTCGTACACCGATGGAAGCAGGCGGTCTACCTATATAACACTGTGGATGTAGATAATTGCAGCTGATTACTTTGATTTCAAGTGACCTTAAACACATTGGCTAGTTGCGGCCCCTGAGGGCATGACCCAGCTTTTTGGTCCAACCGCCACAGGCATGGGCAGCTGCTGTACTTCTGATGGATGCAGGTACTCTTCCTCAATAACTCAGTTCATGCAGATAATTGCTGCATCCGCTGCGGAGCGTCAGGCACCCATGGATGTGGGCGGCTACCATCAGAGATTCCGTGGTCACTTCAGAAGTGGTTAAGTGCAGCATTGCTACCTCTTCTGCTCCACTGACCTACCAAAACTTCCTTGAATCAACGCCTTCATTTTACAGACTTCAGGCACTGCTGCAGCTGACTCATAGCCCTGAATGGCTGCATGAATGCAGGGCTGTTGAGATATAGCCTCCAGACCAGCTGGTCCAACAGCGCTGGCCCCTGCCTTCTACCACGTTTGCTATGGGGGCCAAGGGGTAGCTTTTACACCATTTTTCAGGGCCATGTAATTAGGAGAGCCTCATTGCTAATATGGTGGTTTTGCCAAACAGAGACTGCAAAAAGACGGGTTACTTGCAGTTCCATTGAAAGTAAAGTAGGACTCTCCATCTAGAAGGAGTTCAAACAAAAGTAAGGAAGGACTACAAGCAGATCCTAACCCAAGTCTGGAACCTCATGATCTCTATCCGGTGGCCATGTTGGAAAGATTCTTAGCCAAAACCTACCTTTCCTGCACACCTACTTCTCTCTCCAAAGGTACAGTATTTCCATTTCTACACATGGTCTTGCTATTCAATTATTAACTCAAGATATTAACTACTCTGCAACTATCAGTACAGCCTTTCTCATGCCGCTCAGGGTACTGCCATATCAGAACTCTCTCAGGAACTGATCTCCATTTTTTATTACCTTCTCTAAACCATCCACCTCTCTCTTTATCCACTGCTGATTTCACTACATGTGTCTTTGCGCACCTTTTACCGTCTGGTGTGTCTTCGATGCTCTAATCGTCACCCTTTTCTGATTCTTTTTCACTGGCTCAATTCCACGTGTTTCTGTGCCATTCAGCAGACTGGATTGTCTCCAATCGGCAGACTCTCTGGACTCCAATTTGGTGCAACCTTGAACCAGTAACCGGTGCCCCTTTTGCAGGTGAAATGGAATTTAAAGGACAATACACTCATTACCAATGTAAGCACATACTCTATATATTTCCACCTTCTGTTTATCTGGCATCGGTTGCTTCAAGTGCTTTCATGGATACTAAATCAACAAGGTCTAAGTCCCACTCCAGCATGCGCCAAACTAGTCTGCACACTCGCCGCAAGCAGCTACCACACAGTTACAAACATTTGGAAGCCCCTTCATCACCCCTTCTATACCCTTGACATACAACCACACTATTGTGAATAATACTAATGTGCCAAATACTCTCCCCAGAGACCTATCGATGTTAAGTCCGGAATCTGAACTCCTAAATATGGCTACTAATTTGACGTTTTTGACTCCATAGCTTCCTTGTAGTCAGTTGCAGCATTCCCAACCTCTGCCTGTTAAGACTCACTCCACACATAACCCTCCCTCACCTCAGCCGGCTCTCCCGGGCCATCATTTTTCCAGCAATATCTTCTTGAACACCCATCCTCACCTACCCCCGGCTTCAAGTCTCCGAAACCCGCACCTAAACCACACTTAGATCCAGACTTGACAAGATCACCCTAGTCATCCAACAACTCAAGGCAGATGTTCAAAGCCTATTATACCTCACCTCCAAGCAGGCCAATAATTGTTGGATAATCAGGTCTGCGTAAACAAGTAGTCATAATCATTCCATCCAACTAACTACTGCAGCAAGCTTCCAGCATTTCACCCATTCATGAGGCTCTCATCAATCTTGACCTCTCCTCACTCTAGATGGAAAACTTCTCCCCTCGCCAATGACCCCGTTTAACCCATTGGACTAAATGATCTGCTCTCTGACAAGGATATTCACTTACTCCAAAGCTAATATGACCCAACGTATGCCGTCATTACATACAATAAGTGTCAAATCAAAACAATCCTTATTGACCCATACAGAGAATCCAGGGTCAATTCCAGATCCTAAAAGAAGAACAACCTCACAAGTCACCACCACACAAACAACTCTAGTCAACACTATCCTAAGCTTAAATGCATGCTTCTTAACAGCAGAACTGCAGTAAGACATGTAGCAAATATCGCTGCCTCCATCCTAGAACATGATCCTAATCTCTTAATGCTGAATGAAACCTAAATAAATGACTCCTCTGCACCTAAAATTGTTCTACTAGTCCCTCCTACCTACGATATCATTAGATTAGACAGTTTTAGTGGGCAAGGTGGAGGTATTGCCTGTATATTCTGAGGGATGAAATCGATTTCACACATTCATATTAATCTTTCTGTGTTAGCACGATGTATCTATATTCACATGTATATTATAGAGCACACTAATTAGTTATGTTAATGCAGGACCTTCCTTTCGTCCCCTGCTTTACATTTCTTTCAGACGCAGACTACGAACCAAACAGACTCCATTTTGTATATACATGTATTAGACACGAATGGTGGTCATGTGCCTCCCCCTTTCCAGCAGCCGAGTAAGCCCTGTTAGTTGAGTTATACAGACAGCTGAATACATTCTCGTCTTTCTTGTTCTGAGACCCAAGGTCGCATCTGGTTTCAAGAGGTGATAAGCGCATTCCTAGAGGTGCCGTACTCGTGCTCCCAGGCACCGAGAAGAAAGGGAGTCACCCCTCCTGACCCTCCCCAATAATAGCAGAAGCAGACTTCTAAATAAGCTTTGTGTGCCATATAAGGTCTTTCCTTTTAACGACTGTGCCTTCCAGTTTTTTTCCATGTACGGTGATCTCATGTAACGTAATGAAAGTATATAATTCCATGTATTGGGTGTGTATCGGCAGTCTTCGTCAGGCACTGGCTGGGTGACGTCGGAGTGGCTCCTCTATAGAGTATTGGATGTCTAATAAACGATTGACTTTTCTTCACTGCCAACTGATTGATTATTTAGTAAGACGATAAGTGGGGGCTATTGGTAGGTATAGCTCCTTGGATTATTTTTGTAATACGTCAATACTTTAACGATCTAGCAGTTAAACAACTACAACTGGCTACCCTTTCATCATGCGAATACTTATGCAACGAGTTTGCATTTAACAATAGGCAAGTATGACAATTCTTCATGTTCTCCCAACCCCCATGAGACAACCTTTCCTTCATCAAATGGATTATGGAAATTATCTTAAGTAATGCTGATCTTCATAGCCCCCTGATCTTCCTTGGAGATATTAACGTCCACTGGATGACATGAATGACCCTTCAGTCAACAGCCTTAAATCCTTCTTAATGGACCTCAGATTAACCCAAATATGCGATCGACCTACTCACATCGAGGGAGCACCCTTAGAGCTAATCATCAGTAAGTCCAACTCCATTCAACTTGAATCTATTGCCCCTTTCAACTGGATCGACTAAATGCTGAAAGAAGAAATCTGAGACTAGTGGAAAGATTGTGGCGATCCCTTGAACATCTCAAACATCTGAGATCATTAAGGAACATCTCTAACAAACACATATTAATCTCTAAAGCTAATTACTTCAGAAACTAACTTGAGCAAGCTAAAAATCGACCATGAAAGTGTTTTGAACTTCTTAAGCTTCCATCAGCCAATGTATTCTCTCCTTAAGGGGATCCTGTCCTCAGCTAACTGCAAGGATGTCACCGCATTCTTCCTTGAAAAGACAACAAAGTTGAAATATGATCTGCGGTCTGCAACAGAGCACTTGCCGATCTCACCACCTATCACCCTGCACACTCATCAGTTTGTGGTGCCTCGGCTTGCTCCAATTTACACTCCGAAGAAGGCCTCCAAGAGCTTATTTTAAACCTTGGATGAAAATACCATTCTAAAAACTCTTACAGCATTGAGACCATCTACCACTTCAGTGACCCTTTGCTACTGAATTTCTTCAGTGAGATTAAGTTATCTATATTCCCACTATGAGCCAAAATAGCCAACACCTCTCTGCTTAAAGGCTCTATCTCAGACTACCTAAAGGCTGGGTAGGTTACCCCCATACAAAAAGAACCTACTGCAGATCGCACTGAAATACACAACTTCCACCAAATCTTTAACATTCCAACTCTAGAAAAGCTCATAGAGAAATGCATACACATCCATTCATGTACCCACATAGAACAATTCCAACTACTTGACCAATCCCAAACTGACTACATTCAGGGCCATAGTTACAAATCTGCTCTTACTCACATGTGGATGTTGTGCTCAAAATGCTGGATCAGAACGATTCCCGCCTTCTCATACTCCATGACCTACCATCAGCTTTTGATACTGTTAAATATGACTGCTTACTCAACCTATTGGAACCTTGGACTGGTTCACCTCATTTCTCCATAAGAGAACGCAAAGATTCAAGGTTAACCAGTCCATATCTAATCCAATACCGGTCGATATAGGGTACCACAAGGGTCCACGCTCTCACCAACTCTGTTCAGTTGGTTCATGGAGCCTTTAATTGAATTTTTTTAAATATCCAACATCCATTAGCACATATATGCAGATGACACTCAACTGTATGTGAAAACTTCCTACCCTGAAGATATCCAGTGCCTCAACTGGGGATATGGACAACCCTTGGAACTCCAACTTTTGGCATCAATCACTGGGTTGTCCCCCTTCCCCAGCCAGCTCTGAAAAAAGTCTAGGCGTCATTATCAGTAGTGACCTTACCATGAAGGCTCAGATAAACTCTATGGTTTCTGCTTGTTTCTTTCATTTGCCGAGAATTCGTAAAATAAGTAGATTTTTAACTACTGAGGGTTTGATCCAAGTTATTTTGGCCCTGGTCGTGCCTCCTTTGGCTCCCTGTGATTCAATGCTGCCTTTTTAAACTTGGCTGCATGACCTTCAAGGCCCTCCTGGATCAGGGTCCGGTTTTTATCTCCACCAAGATACAGCAATATGCCCCTAACTGTGGGCTACACTCATCTAATATGAACTTTTTGATTCCCTGTCCATTTAAACGTAAAAAACACGGCGGTCTCAGATTTTCGTCCTTAGCGCCACCATTTTGGAACTCCCTCCCTCTGGATCTTCGTCTTGCTTCATACAAGAGGGTTTGGCTAGGTGTGTGAGTAGGTGTGTGAGTAGATATGTGATGGCCAGAGTGGGTTTTGAATGGGTGCATGAGTCTCTGAATGGGTCAGTGAATAGCTGCATGAGTGTCTTAAGGGGTCTGTGAATGGGTACATGGGTCTGTGAGGGAGTGTCTGAGTGTCTGATTGGATCTGTGAGTGAGAATGTGGATACCTGAATGGGTCTGACAGTGTGTGCATGAGTGTCTCAGTGGGTCTGTGAATGAGTATGTGAATATCTGAATGGGTCTGTGAGTGGGTTTTTAAGATTTGTAGTGGGTCTGAGAGCAGATATGTTAGGGTCTGTCTGAGTGTGTGAGTGAGTGTATGAGTGTCTCAGTGGGGCTTTTAGTGGGTATATGAGGGTCTGACTGGGTGTGTGAGTGAATGCATGAGTGTCAGAGTGGTTCTATGAGTAAATAGTAAGTATTTAAGTGAGTGTCTGAGTATTTTTTTATTTATTTATCAATGGAATTCACGAGTCCCTCATGAACTTACATAGGGTACCACATTGAATACTGTGACAGAATCATGAATATGCGCACAAGGAATAAAAAAACAGTTTCTGGGCATGTTATTCCATCCAGACGGCCTAATAGACCCCTAAATACCTCACAGGGGGTCAGAATACCTCTACCCTGCCCCTTTCTACTACATTTCACATTCTTCTTGGTGTGTAAAATGATAGTCACAACTTTCTATTCAGGTCACGGCCAGCCCATCACAGGTGTGCCGTTGGCACATGCATTCACAAAGTGCTGCAAAGTATTCATTAAACAATTCACGAGGGATCCACACCTCTAGATATGCAAGTTTGAATATCCTTTAATATCTCCAAAACTACCTAATGGATGTAGAAAAATAATGAAAAGCATGATCAGTGAAATGAAATCTACTTTTCTGCCAAATTTGGTGTTGTTTTAACCAGAGGTTCAGGCTGTAGTCGTATTGAAAACCCTTATTGGAATCAACATGGGAAACGCACTTTATTGGACCACCCATTTTTCTCGCACCCCGCTTGATAGATCACCCCAAAAGTTTACAAAAACAATCAGAATCGCAAATACTCTTTGTTTGGAACTATTTGTGAAAATTCATCAAACTGCGCCAAAGATATGATGAAGTCAAAAAACACTTTAACTTTGAAAACATGGTTCTACCTATAACTACCTACTGCCACAAGCTTTGACACTATTACATTTATCCTCCTCAGTAGAAAGTAACTGGACAACCTAGTGCAACATCCTTGCTGTTCAAAACCAACAATCGCTTTAAATATAGGAAACACGTCCCTCAGCATGATCAGTACTTTCCCTCCACTCATAATCTAGTGTATTTCCCCACTCAGACAGTTGACTGATGATTAATGATACCTTTCTCCCCTTCTGATGGGTTATTGCCTATGGGTAACAAAGAGCTGTTTATTACAACTTTCCCTTTTCCATGAATGTACGTTTCTATTTCGGTCCACCATACCAAACAACCTTAAAGTCTATCACTACCTGCTCCGCCTCCCCCCACTTATGTTCCAATAATTCAAGTGATCATGGCTGCTGTGGCTTTGTCACCTAAGTCTGAGTCCACAGATTCTCTTTTGATTATCTTGTGGAATGTCAGTGGCTTAAAATCGAAAGTCATTTCCCCTAACTGAAATGACTTCGTAACTCATAGTGACAACTGGCTGTTTCCAAAAATTTGGAACCCTTTTATAAGTTGGGATACATCACCTGCTTTACTCCTGCAACTCACAGTGTTGTAGGGTGCCCAGCAGAAGGATTAACAATCTGGATCCAGAAAGCATAGGATGCTATAATTAAAAACCTTCAAATTGACTCGGCCAACATCTTGGCTGTCCGTATCAAAATAGGCAAATTGAGATCTATTAGCCTTTACAATGTATATCCTATGGGGTATATCCTACGGGTACGTCCTGAGGTCGGAAACTGTTTTGACCTTAGAGGACTCCATGGGGAAACATCACTGTGAATCCTTTTTATTATTGCCAAGGGACTTTAATTCCGAAGAAGAAAAGATTTGGGGTGTCCCGCAGCTCGACTTACCCCAATATGCAAATGGACTGAGGATGCCCTCCAATTGAAATTACTAGCACTAGAGGTCTGTCAATGGAAGATCCAAATTGGAAAGGTATGGGGCTAGTACTTATAGAAACTTGTCTCATTCTAGCCGCATTGACTACATTCTGTTACATCTTCAATTATAGTCGCTTTTGAGGGTTTTGATTGTTCAGACTCGAGCCAAAAGCAATAACAATCGGTTGTGCCTCACCATGTCTTCTTCTGCCCGAAGGCGGTACCCTCTTAACCCTTCTTGGTCTTCGCACATGACATTTGTTGCTATATTGATACAAATTGTAATAAATGGTGTCAGCTTCTAGAGTCCCCTATCCACCTGAACATAATCAGTGCTGATCTGTTAGAATGCCTAGCAGAGATGACCAAGAGCTCCCCCAATGCAAAGGGGGTTGACACCATCATTGAAATCCACAACAATTTCTACAAAGAAATGTTATTCTACCCTACTATCCTAGGTACCCAACCTCGGAGATGTCCAAAAAGAGCCATTCGCTATGTCAATCAATGGATCAATGGACATCACCCGGACACACGCAGGAAGGAGCTCTTCTAAATTAGCCCTGCTTTGCGATAATAAGGAATGTGAAGAAAGAAGGTGGCAGGACCTAAAATCAGCCTGCTCAAACAAAGACTCAACCAAGTTCTGGGCTCCGGTCAAATGGGGGAGGTAAGGTTGTCCTTCTACTCCATACAATGATATTGCTCCCTCTGCTTGGGTTGAATACTTCACAGCTCTTAACTCTCCTGGCCAGCACACCTTAAAGAGTGTGCCCCACCCAGATAACATGATGGTTGACAACGAGCCTTTTTTTGAGCTGGCTCAGGTCAGCCTTGCTTTAGAAGCAGTAACCAGAGGTAGGGCCCCATACCAAATAGCGTTCTGGCACATGTATTCCTTCAGGAAAAGGACAATTGGTCAAGGTATATTCCTCTGTTGGCTAATGCCATTATAAGTGGAGCTCCCATACGTGAGTCCTAGAAGGGAACATATGTAATTCCTATATTAAAAAATGGTGACAAATCATTGCCATGTAATTACAGGCCAATCAGTTTAGTTGATTGTATTCAGAAGGTCTTTGCACGTTTACACTTGGGCAGGATTAAGGATTAGATTGACGATAACAACATCTTATCATATTATCAGGCAGGGTTTCATAATGAAGTTTGGCACTCTAGATTATAACTTTCACTTCCTGAAGCTGTACTGCAGCACCATTAAGATCAGCAAAGGAGCATGTATGTTGCCTTCATCTATTTAAAATCTGCCTTTGATCTGGTTCTACATTCAAAACTAGAGCAGGTACTTTCTGATATGGGCATCATGTCTACCCTATTGGCAGTGCTGATGTGCATGCCTGATAGCAATTTTTCACAGGCACATTGGGGAAGCCAGGGAGAGTTATCTAAGCAGTTTCCTATTTGGCAGATAATTCACCAAGGTTGTGTGTTGACTCCCGCTAATTTGTTCTGTTACTTAACAATATAGTCCACTCTATCTGGTTTGTCCATGGACGCTCTTACATTAGCTGGTAAAAACATTTCTGCACTACCATTTACTGATGACACACTATTAATAACTAAGACACTCAGTGGGTTGCCGTGAGTGTTGTCTCACTTTGAGGAATCATGCAATGGTCGTGTACTGTACTTCTGATCAATTCTGCAAAAACAAAGCTTATAATGTTTTAATAAACATTAGACCTTTGAAGACAGACTTGAGTTATGAGGTGAACTACTAAAACAGGTATATGTCTCAGCTTATCTAGATGTAACACTTTCTTTGACTTTTACTTGGAAGTTCCAGGTGGATCTTATGTCCCATAAACATAAGCAGATTGCTGGAGCCTTAATCAAAGAGGTTTCCTGATCATATTCAAAGCTATTGCCCCATGCTAACCAATCTACGACGCAAAAGCAGTTAGCTCTGTGCTGTGCAGCAGTGAGTTGTGGGGGTTTGCTAATATCTCTACTATCACTAGGTCTGAGAATTAATTTTTGAGCAGTATGGCACGCCCTCCCACTAGCAGCCCGCTGACTCCACTAATGCTCAATATGGGCAGAAGGTCAGTGGCCGATAAAGCTAGACTCCATCCACTGTTATTCTGGAGAAGGCTATGATCCAACACCAAATCAATTCAATATCGCTTAGCTTTGGAAAACATGATTGAGACTGACAAATTTAAATAAAATCCCTTGACTTCAACATGTTAAGAAACTTCTAATAGCCATTGACCTTAGACCCCAATGGAATAATCCTTTATCTGCTTCTTCTTTGACAGTGACGAAGTTAAAAGAACGTTATTGGCTGCAGGTTGATCAAATTAAGGCCCATTGTGTTGATTACTCAACCTTAATGGGAACACCTATCGTCTTTAAATCTAGTAGCCGCCCAGGGCCCTATTGGGCTAAATGAAATTTACCTTGATAGGAAATTATATTTCCAGTTCAGGGTAGGCACCCTTCCTGTAAGATCGTTCACGAAAAGGTAGGCTCCAAATTGTGACCTTCTGTGCCCGACCTGCAAGACAGCTAGAAAATCAATTGGCCATGTTGTATTTCATCTGTCCGGGCTATGTTAATCCCAGTCAGAAATGGATAAAACCAACTTGTATACTTATGGCACTCAAAGTAGTATTTTGCAACATACATTCTTAACCGAGACACAAATCCCACATATGCATGTGCTGTTGCAAAGGTTCTAGCTTAGACATGGGTCCGTAGAGCTAGGGCAACCAATATCTCTTAAAGACTGCCTTTGTCCTAGCTGCTACATATGAAATTAGATGCGTTTATGTTCCTCTGCTACCTGGAATCTAATATTACATATAGGTTACTAATCACTCTGCGCTGCTGTACCTCTAAGCGCATCGTTTTGTTTGTTTTCTAAAAGTAGATCCTTGCTAATTAGTACTGCATGCTACCACAATTGTAGAGCTTCAGAGGTCCTGCCATTTTAAGCATTGTATTCTGCTTTTAGCCCCACAGAGTCGTTTTAGCTCCTGCACACAGTTAAACTCTCTCCACGTTTTGGGGTTTCAAATGTAAGGTTTATTTAATTTTGAAATTTCATCTTTGTAGATTGTTGTGCTGTTTTGGCCCTTAGATATGATAGTTATTTATTAGTCTGTACATTTGTATTTTACTGTGCTTTCATGACTACTGGATAATTATAGCTTATTGAACATAAACAAATGTATATATATTTATATATATCCAAATTAAGTTTTGACGAAAGGACGACTATCCTGTCTGGTCGGGACTTGCTGGCGACAGCACCGGTTCAACATAGGTTTGCTATGACATCTGGAATTAAAATCTGTTTTTAACTGTTCCTGGCTAGATGGGCTTATTTACATATATATTTATATAAAGATATATATATTACCTACTGGCGGTCGCCAGTAGGTATATATAGTTAGGATTTTTTCTCTATGGGATTTTTGAAAATTCTATGTCTAATAACTTTGGCGTTTGTGGACGGAATTGGCTGAAATTTTCAGGAAAATGGCACATTTTGTTTCTGAGCAGCCCTTGAAAATTTGGGGGGGGTTCGTCAAGGGGGGGCCGAGAAAAAAGGGGGGTCCCAAAACGTGTTTTTAACATTGAGTTTTCCATAGGGCGGTTGGCCTCACTTTTAGCCCGAACGGCTGAATGGATTTGCATGAAACTTGGCAAAATTGTAGGGACTGCTAGCCCGATGTGCCTTTTGTAGGTCTCAATATATGTGCTACATTGGATTTTGAGAAATTAACGTTTAAAAAAAGATATATATCTGTAACAGCGGACCGGGCAGCGCTCCAGGACGCGTACTTTTCGCGCAACGGAGCTTTGTGAAGCGAAGCTGATTGGTTCTCCGGCGTCTGTCAACATTCCAAACAGTCCGTAGCGGCCGCCATCTTGTCTCTCGGTAGGATCGAGAGACAAGAGGAGGCGAAAGCGAAGGGGCAAATGACCATAAGGGGGAATAGTAGATCCTCGCTGACCCCCTAGGTTTGATGTGGAGGTTTTAAAAGGGCCCCGCGGAGCAAAAAAAAATAAAATAATAATAATCGCACGGCTGAATGGATTTGCACGAAACTTGGTAAAATATTGGGGACTGGTAGCCCGATGTGCCTTTGCTAGGTCTCAATATATGTGCTCCAGTGGATTTTGAGAAATTAACGTTCAAAAAAAGATATATATCTGTAACAGCGCTCCGCTTCGCGTAACGGAGGTTTGCGACGCTGATTGGTCATTCTGTCACTGGGCTATAGTTGGGCTACATCTGGCTGATATTTGGGCTACATTTGTTTTTTTTCGTCTCTGGCGGCCATCTTTGGGCTACATTGGGCTACATTGGGCTTCATTGGGCTACATTGGGCTACATTTGGGTTCCAACATATATATAGGCCAATGTAGCCCAATATATATTTTTCAAAGTTAATTTTCGTAAAAACCACTGGAGCATATATCTTGAGACATAGCAAAGGCACATCGGGCTACCAGTCCCTACAATTTTGCCAAGTTTCGTGCAAATCCATTCAGCCGTTCGAGCTAAAAGTGAGTCCAACCGCCCTATGGAAATGAAGGAAATGAATGGGTAATTTGTAATTAGCAAATAGCTCATCGCAAACTAGGAATGGTAAAGAATCGCTATTTATTCCTTAAAGTTCGCTATTTAGGAAATGCAAAAAACTTTGATGATACATATGGCGGTTCATCTCTAACAAGATAAGAAGCATAGGGATAGATTTATGATGACTGGCGCATCACCAGGGATGTGTTAGTCATTCTGTGCCGCTGTTCCGTCACCTATGGTGTGCTGCATTTACAATGCGGCGCATCATGGGGCAAAAACAGCACAGATGCGTGATGTATCTGTGCCGTAAAGGTGGCGCATTGCTGGAGTTGTATCGCAAGTGTGATGAAGCTCCAGCAAGGGTCGGGGGTGCCCCTGTCGCAGGGTTTCTGTTCTCACACAGAACTGTGGACAGAGGATTGGAACCTCGGCGAATTAGGGTGTCCCAAAACTCACCTTAGTAATCAAAAACCCCTTAGCAAGCTAGGTACAGTGTCACATTGGATATAACAAACTCTCAATGTTTAGACAATCCAGAATATGAAGTTATAGTACCTCAGGATACGTGGAACTCATGAACAGTCGGTCGTTATATATTTCTTAGAAACCAGAACATGGAGTTAAGAAGAACACATGTGTATTTGAAATGTTTATTTACTAATGCCGTCTTCTCAGGCGTAGTATCTTAGATAATACAAGTACACATATTATCAGTAGCAAAATTACCAGCATAGTTACTAGTACATAAAAAGCGAATGGTGACAGTATGTTAACATGCTGTAAATGAATAAGAGTTAGCAACACTTATAAGCAGCCGCGGGCCGTGGAGGGAGTTACGGTGGGGCAGGGAGGCGGGGAGGGGGAGGGGCAGGGTGGAGAGGGCTCCACCCTGCTTCTCCCCCTCCCCGCCTCCCTGCCTCACCGTAACTCCCTCCACGGCCCGCGGCTGCTTATATCTCACCCTCCCTAATACACATATTATATTATTTGCTAAGAAGGTCTCTTTGTGTTGGTTTAGGGCGTGCCCATACTTTAGTGTCTTAGATTTGAAGGAATCACATCAGCATACACCAGCTCTCTCTTCATGTGAACCGCATCAAGTGTTGTGTATGTGTGTTCGGCAAAGCAATATAAAACCCGCCTCATGCCCAGAATTGGCAGAAGTTGCACTTATGTTATGAGTATGAAGTCGTGGAGATCAGACCTCATAACAATTCTGTATCGTGTTGTTCTTGAAACTTTAGCACTCGCTGTACAGATATAGTTTAACAAGCAAAGCAGATAGTAGAGCAATAACATATTATTCTCATGTAAACCACGATGAACTACTAGGTTGAAAGCTAAAGCAACAACTAAGTGTCGTGTGCAGAAGTTGCAAAAAAGGAAAAATGGCGTTTAAACCGGTAATGAGCCCATGCTAACTTAACACGGTGTAAAGATATCCAGGACGTAGATGACACCTCCCCCCGATCCGGAAACGAAATGAATAAGATAATAGAAGTGCCATCTCATGAGAGCAGATTGCAAGTTTATATGTGGACGGTCCGCAAGGTAAAGCATTAAAAACTAGGAAAATTTAATGCTAAAGAAAAATAAAACAGCCAAGTACTTTATCGAGTCTTAAGCCAATAGGCAAGGTAAATAATAAAAACTTGACAAATAAGTCAATGAATTGTCAATGAAATGCTAGTACTCAGCATATCAAACATGAAAAAGGTCTATGACATAACTGTGTATGCAAAATAAGCTGCAACAGCCTCCAATAGGAAGTCACCGTCTTCATCCGAAAACAGTTCAGCCATCCAATTTAAAAGCGGAAAAGAACATACGTGCTCTCCCAGCACCGGATCCTCTATCACCATCAGAGGACAGCTCGGTGGGTTTTCAAGAAAGCTCTGTTCCAAGAAAGACTGTGTTACCGCCAGTAAATTCCAGGGACCAATTAGTCCATGCATCAATGCCACAGCCATAATCCTTTCGCCAAGACAAACCAACTCGTGAGTTATGATAGGAGTCATCAGCTGATTAAAGTCGACGTCAGGAGAAACCGGTCCGCAGAGACACAAATCAATGGCCCAATCGAAATCACAGGTCAGGCAGTGAAATACAGGCTGGACACAGGTGAAGTAGGAGAATCGAAAAGATAATCCATATGCCGTGCTTAATATCGCCAACGGCATTGTGCCATAATATTCTAGCATGCGATTGCGGAACAGTGTCAGCAGCTGCAGGGCGGGAGGTTGCATAGGAGGGACATCCATATTTAAAAATGTAAAAAAGCACAAGAGCGTCCGCTGGTAATGCAAGTAAAAATGGCAATCCACGAAGCAGAGTGGAAAAAATACAATGAAAGAAAGCAGGGATGACTCCAAAGATTTTCTCAAATGAAGTCACGAGACCACTGGTAACAACTTTAAAAAAGTGCGCCAGGGCCTTTGTGGAGGATGCGTTAGAGATAGTCCGAACCATCTTGCTGAAATGGAAAGGCAAATCTGAATTGAAAAGGGTCTGCACCTCTGTACGGGTGTTCGCTATGTGAAGCACGAAAGTTTCACGGGCCGAACTCAAGGCCACCTCTCTCTGAGACAAAAGAGCTCTTATTCTTGCCATGCCGTTGAAATCTGCTCCCAAGGTTGGTATTTGTGGCGAGATTGAAAACTCCCTATGTTCATGTGTGGGAGGAAATAGAACATTTCTGCAGCAAATAACCCGTTCACTTACTGTTACGATAAAAGGAATACTTTTAATTAACCCAGAACAATCTTCATTATTGAGCATCAAATAACTACCATTTTCCAACAACTTGAACGTGGGGATGATAGCAGGAACTGGCGTGCCTTGCAACACGCAAGCCATATTTGGTCGGTGTTTGTTGCATGAACCATGTAACTGTATGTGCCTACACATTAGTGAATGATCTGGCGTCTCAGTGCATTCCTCTCCATTCAGATAAACTTCTTGATCATCTTTGAAACATCTGTATGTGTATGGAAGCGACCAGACCTCATGAAGAAAAGCACTACCTAAAGGTTCATAACGACCTATTGGTATATATTTCATACAATTTGAAAACTTATATAAAGCAAAAGGCAGCGTTATTAAACCGTGGATAAGGCACGTTGCCAAAAAACCCGCAATCCTCTGCTGATGATGTCACTGAGCATGTCATGAATGATGTATTATGTGACATCATCAGCAGTGGATTACGGGTAATAGTATCTCTAGTTTACTCCCCTATAGCTGTCTTTCTTTTAACATAAGTGTCTCTTTCCTTCCCTTATACTTACTGTTTTTGGTTCGCTTCCGGTTCGCGTACCGGCGAGCGAACTGGGAGGCGAACTAAGAGAAATAGAGGTTGGCACAGTTCCAAATATTGTACCAATTTTTTAATAACAGGGAGGTAGTTCTGAAAAGAACTTTTTTTTTATTGTTTTTGTTGTTTTATATTTTTTGTATTATTTTTCTGAACATTTTTTTACTTTTTTTGAATTTTTCTGAACAGTTTTATATTTTTTGGGGTTTTTCTTGGAGGGGCAATGAAAACGATTCATTGTAAAGGGCTCAACAGGAGCAACAAAACAAAAAAAGAAGTATTTATTATTTTGGGCGTTTCGTACAAACTTGCATATGATAGTCAATAGCTCTGTTGATCAGAGTGATGCTTCTTTCTCCGTAGGAAATGAATCCATCGCAAAATACGCAGATGTGTTTTACTTCACCAAATTTCATTTGTATATTTGGCACCATCTCCCTGCCCTCTGGTCCCGTTACTTCCGGTACAACAGATCTTCTGGCCATAATAGGGAGATTATCTAGGTCGTTCCGAAACTGTGCAGCACTGTAGTTGTTAGGATGCCACCTAGTCATATGGCGATGCATTGTGTAGTTTCCGAAACTGTATTTTTTCTCGGTTCCTCTGGACAGTCTATCTTGACATATAAGGCAAGTTACGTATCTTGCATTTACTTTTTTCTGACCTTTGGGAATTTAAAAAAATTGCCAAATGAAGTTTTCTTTCCGGTGAGACGTCCTGGGCTGCTCAGGCAAAAACTGCCTCTCTTCGTGCTCGTCGTCCTGTTCCTCTTCTTCCTCTTCTTGTTGAATTATAACTTGAGCAGGTGGTCCACTCTTCCTTGGATGTGGTGGAGGTGGTGGGGAAGCACCAGCTGAAGCTACTAAAGAAGCCATTGCTCAGTGATCACAAAGGGTCTTTCTCTCACAATGATGAAAGTCAGAGTGAGGAAAGAAGGAGGGATTTTCATCATTTGGGAAAAACAAGAGTTCTCAACCAATGAAAAGTGTTCATTTTAGATTATATGACCTAGTCTTACATCATTAGGAAACCAAAAGTGAAATGAACCAATGAAAAGTGTTATTACCAAGTCACATGACCTGCTGTGTTTACGTTAAGCGCTTTGCAGGGCCTCCCGGTTTGCTTCCAGAAACCTGCGCTTTGCGACTCGCTTCGCGTACCAGTTCGCTAACGTAGCACGTCATATGACGTATCACGCGACAACGCGAAACGTCATGCGGACGGGAGGCGTCACGATGTTGTTTTCTAACGCGGCAGTTGCGGTAAAGAAACGTTTACCGGCTCGCGGTCTATTTCGCGGCATCAAGGTCAGCTAACGGGAAGCTTCCCGATTCGCGAAGCGGGAACGAAGAAAAAAAAATATTTAAAAAAAAATTTATTCATAAACATATAAAATATATTTTGGGATTTAAAGAAGAATACATTTTACAGCTACAGATATTAGCTGTTAAAAAACCAATGAAATTCACTGAAAAAACCATAGGTTATAGACCATATATAGTTAGGAATTAGCATTTACAAAACCTTGAAAATTCACTGAAAAAACCATAGGTTATAGACCATATATAGTTAGGAATTAGCATTTACAAAACCTTATTTTACTCACACAAAACCATTGAAATTCCATATATAGTTAGTTGCACTAACTATATATCGCGCACCCGCAATCCACTGCTGATGATGTCACATATTACATCATTCATGACATGGTCAGTGACATCACTGATGACATCACTGATGACATCTCAAATGACATCACTGATGACATCACTGATGACATCTCATTTGACATCAATGACCACATCACTGATGATATCATTCATGTGACAATACAATGCATCTCCTCACATTTTAATATAACCTCTGTTTCACCCAGTGTTAAATACAGAGTATAATTTTTGAAACCATTGACACACCAATACTAGTTACTACATACGCACTCACTGATTCCTACGTCTACACACACCTTCACTCATTCACCCATACAATCATTCATATATACAATCACTCATCTTTACAACACTATCATATGCACTCATACACCTATACAGACAGTCACAGTCTGCCACTCATCCATGGAGTTACTCACTCACCTAGTCAGTCATGTAAAGAATCAATGACACTTCCATTTTCTTGTCTATACAGTGAAACATAGAGCACCTTACATTTTCAAACATATACTAACACATACTTACCTTCTTATACAATCATTGATACAAGTACACATTGATCTGCACAGAGTCACACACCTCCCAGCCAGCCACACACACACTCAGTCTCCCATACAAATACTTGGGCAATCAATCAATAACCCATATAGTTACTCATACAGCTACTGATCAACACATGCAGCAGTTTACAGAACAACAGACATAATGATGCACAAATTAAGACAGTTTAGTCACTAACCCATGCACTCAGTGAGACACATTTAATCACTCACTCATACAGTTAGTCATGCACCTACTAAATCCTTCGTCCAGACACTTACACATCCACTCAATCTTCAATATGTAAGACATATTTAAACTTTACAGAAACAAAAAATCACTGGATGTTGTTATCAGTCATGTCATCAGTGATGTCATTTGAGATGTCATCAGTGATGTCATCAGTGATGTCACTGACCATGTCATGAATGATGTAATATGTGACATCATCAGCAGTGGATTGCGGGTGCGCGATATATAGTTAGTGCAACTAACTATATATGGAATTTCAATGGTTTTGTGTGAGTAAAATAAGGTTTTGTAAATGCTAATTCCTAACTATATATGGTCTATAACCTATGGTTTTTTCAGTGAATATATATATATATAAATATATATATATATATATATATATTTATATCCCAAGCGATGAATCTCGAACAAAGATGATTCTTGAGCCCACTGATCCAAGTAAAGGTGTTTATTTAGGCAGAAAACAAACCTGTATATATGTATATATGTATATATATATTACCTACTGGCGGTCGCCAGTAGGTATATATAGTTAGGATTTTTTCTCTATGGGATTTTTGAAAATTCTATGTCTAATAACTTTGGCGTTTGTGGACAGAATTGGCTGAAATTTTCAGGAAAATTGCACATTTTGTTTCTGAGCAGCCCTTGAAAATTTGAGGGGGGTTCGTCAAGGGGGGGCCGAGAAAACAGGGGGTCCCAAAACGTGTTTTTAACATTGAGTTTTCCATAGGGCGGTTGGCCTCACTTTTAGCCCGAACGGCTGAATGGATTTGCACAAAACTTGGCAAAATTGTAGGGACTGATAGCCCGATGTGCCTTTGCTAGGTCTCAATATATGTGCTCCAGTGGATTTTGAGAAATTAACGTTCAAAAAAAGATATATATCTGTAACAGCGGACCGGGCAGCGCTCCGGTTCGCGGACTTTTCGCGGTACAGAGCTTTGTGAAGCGAAGCTGATTGGTTCTCCGGCGTCTGTGAACATTCCAAACAGTCCGTAGCGGCCGCCATCTTGTCTCTCGGTAGGATCGAGAGACAAGAGGAGGCCAAAGCGAAGGGGCAAATGACCATAAGGGGGCATAGTAGATCCTCGCTGACCCCCTAGGTTTGATGTGGAGGTTTTAAAAGGGCCCCGCGGGGCAAAAAAAAATAATAATAATAATAATCGAATGGCTGAATGGATTTGCACGAAACTTGGTAAAATATTAGGGACTGGTAGCCCGATGTGCCTTTGCTAGGTCTCAATATATGTGCTCCAGTGGATTTTGAGAAATTAACGTTCAAAAAAAGATATATATCTGTAACAGCGCTCCGCTTCGCGTAACGGAGGTTTGCGAAGCTGATTGGTTCTCCGGCGTCTGTAAACATTGCAAACAGTCCGTAGCGGCCGCCATCTTGTCTCTCGGTAGGATCGAGAGACAAGAGGAGGCCAAAGCGAAGGGGCAAATGACCATAAGGGGGCATAGTAGATCCTCCTTGACCTCTTAGGTTTGATGTGGAGGTTTTAAAAGGGCCCCGCGGGGCAAAAAAAATAATAATAATAATAATCGAACGGCTGAATGGATTTGCACGAAACTTGGCAAAATTGTAGGGACTGGTAGCTCGATGTGCCTTTGCTAGGTCTCAATATATGTGCTTCAGTGGATTTTGAGAAATTAACGTTAAAAAACAAGATATATATCTGTAACAGCGCTCCGCTTCGCGGAGATAAAATTATATCTGTATTACCTAGCTGTTGCTAACACCAGTTAGCGACGGCTAGTAGGAGATAGCGACCATCTTGGGCCCCACTTTGCATGTGAGTGATATTTATCACTAATGACATGCAAAGTGGGCATGCCAAGATGTTAGCGACTGGAAACAGTCGCTAACATCGCTATCTCCTAATATCAACTTTTGGAAATATTCGCGATAAGCGCGAATATCTCCAAAAGCTAGCACCTGCCCTGAGCAGTTCTTAGCCATGTTATCCAATGGGAGGTGGATAACATGGCTAAGAGCATTAGCTCGGTAATGCATGAATATCGCTGAGTTTTCAGCGATATTCATGCATTGCGGTCGTTTTTTATCGTATTTGCGATAAACCTTGATAATAGCAAGGTTTATCTGCGATAATTTCTGACGATGCTTAGCGGTAAAAAAATCGTTGCTAAGCATCGTTAGGGATAAATATCGCTTAACTTTGGTAATATGCCCCAACGTCTGTTAACGTTCGATTCGAAGGAAATCAGGAAGTGTTGAAAAACATTGTCTGCGCCATCTTGCCTTTTTTCAAATGCCACACTTTTGTCGTGCACGGCAGTCATTTTAGATGCCTTGACCAGACCCACTCTGTGCACGCTGTCGATCCTTAGCATGGCTCCCCACCCTCGCAAGCATCTCCCCCAGGCAGTGGTCACCCCCGCTCTCTGTCTTATGCATGGGTAATAAACCACCCCCCATCTGGGCTGCTCTTCCTTGAGAATCACACCCTGTGCCCGCCCGACACCTCCCTTTCGCCCTATTCACTACCGTACCCTCTGACACGCCTTTTCCTCTGTGTCCGATTGTCCAGGCCGGTCCCAGGGTATCAGCTAGCCCTGCAGATGTAGTTTATGGCCCCAGCTGTAAAGAATCACCCCTCTTCAAAGGAGTTATAGTAGATCAAGGCCCACACTCGATGAGATCCGTCACAGCAGACGCGTTCCTATTATCTGAAAACCATCCTGTATTGTGATTGGGGAGGGGACCGAGCCTGAAGCGGAAGATTCCAGGGATGACTCTTTGTACATCAAAGTTTTTACAATTATGTGTCACATTAAAAATATATAGCACTCCAACAAAGTAGTAAGATTATAAAACTTTAATAACTTATAAATATATACAAGAAAACAAAAACAGTAATAACATATAAACATTTTTAGGGAAAAACAACGAAGTAGCGGTCGGCTGTGCGAATAGTCCCAACGCAGCACAACGTCCAGATTTCTGGCGTGGGGCGTCGCGGGGGGTGGGTCATCAGTAGCAAACTGTTGTGCGAATAGTTCCAAGGCAGCAGAACGATGGCACCAAGGTGATGTCCAGTAAGTTGCCGCACTGGTTTTGGTATCCTACAATGCTGCTCCGAATAACGGCGTGGGGCGCCCCGGGGGAGGCGGCGTGAACGGGCCTCTCCAGGTGGAGTCTTGTCTGTTGTAGTGGGGCGCCCCTTTACCGTTTCAGTTGCCATTCTGTCCGCTTTTGGTCCACTGTGTCAAAAGCCGCAATTCAGCTGAGTTGCGCCCACTCTTGCGGTGCAGCGATAGGCGGCTGTCACAGGACTCTCAAAATGGCGGCAGGCTGTTTCCTTTTTGGGCCTGGTCCACTGAAATGGCCCTGGGACACCTTGGAAATCGGACGCTTGTCTGCTAGGTCTTGGACCCCATTCTCGAAAGCGTCCCCTCCGCCTTGAGGATTCATCAAAAGTTTTGGGGGCCCCCGACTCCTGTAGGCTTCTGGTGGGGAGCGGCTGCCATGATTGCTCGCGGAATGACCACGACAGAGCTACGAGATGGTGGTGCTCTCATGCTGACGCCAGCTTCAGTCTGAAACATCCAGAAACAAGGTGGGGCTTTCATCGTTTGGGAAAAAAAAAAGTTTTCATCCAATGAAAAGTGTTGTTTTTAGGTCATATGATCAAGCCTTCCATCATTAGGAAACCAAAAGTAAAATGAACCAATGAAAAGTTTTATAAACAAGTCACATGACCTGTTATGCGGCATAGGGTATAAAATGCGGAGAAAATACGTTGGCACGTGAGGCGGCGTCAGTAGCGGACCGATGTGCGAATAGGCCGAAGGCAACACAACGCGCCAAGATCCGGATGGCACCGAGGTGGTGTCCAGCAAGTTGCAGCACTGGTGTGGCCATCCTACAATGCTGAAAGTCGGCGTGGGGCGCCCCGTTGGCCTGTGAGATGGCGTCAGTAGCGGACCGATGTGTGAATAGGCCGGAACCAGCACAAGGCGCCAAGATCCGGATGTCACCGTGGTGGTTTCATAGTTGAGAGGCACTTCATCTGCAGTGGGGCGCCGAGATCCGGATGGCACCGAGGTGATGTCTAGCAAGTTGCTGTACTGGTGTGTTCATCCTACAATGCTGAAACTCGGCGTGGGGCGCCCCATTAGCCTGTGAGATGGCGTCAGTAGCGGACCGATGTGTGAATGGGGCAAAGGTAGCGCAAGAATATTTTCTGAATAGAAGACACCACAAGGCGCTGAGATGCCAAGATCCGGATGGCACCGAGGTGGTGTCTAGCAAGTTGTGGCACTGGTGTGGCCATCCTACAATGGTAAAAGTCGGCGTGGGGCGCCCTGTTGGCCTGTGAGATGGTGTCAGTAGCGGACCGATGTGCGAATGGGGCCAAAGGCAGCGCAACAATATTTTCTGACTAGAAGACACCACAAGGCGCTGAGATGCCAAGATCCGGATGGCACCGAGGTGATGTCTAGCAAGTTGCTGTACTGGTGTGGCCATCCTACAATGCTGAAACTCGGCGTGGGGCGCTCCATTAGCCTGTGAGATGGCGTCAGTAGCGGACCGATGTGCGAATGGGGCCAAAGGCAGCGCAACAATATTTTCTGAATAGAAGACACCACAAGGCGCTGAGATTCCAAGATCCGGATGGCACCGAGGTGGTGTCTAGTAAGGTGCACTGGTGTGGCCATCCTACAATGCTGAAAGTCGGCGTGGGGCGCCCCGTTGGCCTGTGAGATGGCGGCAGTAGCGGACCGATGTGCGAATGGGGCCAAAGGCAGCGCAACAATATTTTTGGAATAGAAGAGACCACAAGGCGCTGAGATTCGGTTAGCACCGAGGTGGTGTCTAGCAAGCTATGCAGCTGAGTTGCGTGCGCACTTGCGGCGAATAGGTCGAAGGCAGCATAACAATGTTTTCTGAATAGAAGACACCACAAGGCGCTGAGATTCGGTTACCACCGAGGTGATGTCTAGCAAGTTGCCGCACTGGTGTGGCCATCCTACAATACTGCTCCGAATAACGGCGTGGGGTGCCCGAAGGGGGGGGGGGAGGCGGCGTGAACGGGCCTTCCTAGGTGGAGGCTCGTCTGCTGTAGTGGGGCGCCCCTTTACCGTTTCAGTTGCCATTCAGCTGAGTTTCGGCTGCTCTTGATGCTACAGCGACAGGCGGCTGCAACAGGACTCTCAAAATGGCGGCCTGTTCTTTGGATTTGGGCCTGGTCCACTAAAATGGCCCTGGGACACCTTAGAACTCGGACGCTCGATTTTTTTTTCCTTTCCTGTACATGCAAAAAAAGGTAAATGCCCGGTACGTTACACGCTATATTTGCCACGATGAACTCTCCAGAGGAACCGAAAAAAAATATAGTTATGGTAACTATACCATGCATCGTCATATGGAGAGGTGGCACCAATTAATTATAGTGCTGCATAAAAGAGAGATGTGGAGGAGAACCCCTGACCTGCTAGTACATTCATCAAAGAAGTGGCACTGACAGCATCAGAGGCAAGGGAAACGGTCCCAAATATTTAGAAGAACTTTGGAAAGATTAAAATGACATGTTTAGATTGTGGCAAATTAATTTCATGTGGACAGATGAGTGTTACTCTAATAAATACAGCATATGAACATCATCATAGTCGATGGTTGGTAGAGACATTTTGACTATATCCTGGACCTGCCCGTCCTCGCCCAAAATGGCGCCGGAATAAATGGGACTCGTAACTCCTTGTTGTGTACTGGTTGCAGAACCTTGAAATCACGAGATACGTATGCAGTTTTGAAGCACATGGCGGGCGGGGACGAGAATTGATTGAATATTTCGACATCCCTATTGATATTAAGTTCTGATGTGTTATTGATTACTGTACTATTGAAAGTTCGAATTAACATCACCCATGGTACTTGCCCGCAAATGTATATCTAGATAATTTTATTGTAACTGGCCCTGTCGTATTTTAATTATAAAATGTACGTCCACCGATTCCGTAACTGTTAGACACCTTAGTTCTTGCAACCTAATGGCCCGCCCGTTACGTTCCTCTACAGTGTAAATGTCTACTCATCATATACGATTACAGTTTGCTCCGTGGCCGGCCCACGTGGTTATAGGCTCGTATTTGTATAATGAAATTTTCACAATAAAGGTTTTTAAAAGAAAACATGGTAGTAGTATATACATTGGTAAAGTTTTTAATAATAGTCACTGTTTTAGAATCATTAAAAGGCAAGTGAAATAAAGCAGACCAATTACATGAAGGGTAAAAGGTATAATACGAAGGAACGCAGTAAAGATAAATGGTCAAGGGCTGTTGTGTTTTCTACTCCTGCAACATAAAGTGATCGATAAGAATCTCATATTCAGGCGTATCGGCGACTAAGACAGCAGGTCGACCCTATTTTGCTCAACGGCTCCGTCATGGGACGAAGAAACGCTCTTTTTCTCGAAAAAAGAATATATTTTACTTGCAGGACAGTTCTAAATTTTCCGGGAAAGTACGTTAGCCTGGAACATTATAACATATATTTAAGAAAAAATAATGTTCGGAAGTAATAAAAAGCGTACTTTTTAGGTCATATGACCAAGCCTTTCATCATTAGAATAAGAAAAGTAAAATGAACCAATGAAAAGTTTTATTAACAAGTCACATGACTTGTTATGCTTACGTTACGCGCTGCGCGCCCCGGATGACTTCCGGATGCGCTAACGCGGCGCGTCATATGACGCATTACGCGACAACGCAGGTCCAGAATATAGTCAAAATGTCTCCACCAACCAGCGGTCGGAACACAACCCCTTTCAGCAGGCTAAATAGTTCTGTTAAATGACAACAGAAGGGACAGGCAACAAGAACCATCAGTCAAAGAGGGGAGGGCTAGTTCTTCTCTACCGGGTTACATTGGGGCGCTACCGGAACTGATCGAATTGGTAGTCTACAGTGTTTCTGGATGTTTCAGACTGAAGCTGGGGTTAGCATGAGAGCAGCACCATTTCGTAGCTCCGTCGTGGCCATTCCGCAACCAATCATGGCAGCCGCTCTTTATCGTTATTTTGGGCGGGGTGGGTGGCGGAGCCGAGCTGTTTTGCAGCCATCATTGTGTGGAGTTCAGTTCATCTCACTAGTTTTGTATTTGTCATGAGGGGTTGTTCCTAATGTTTCTATTTTAGCGAGGTCAAAAAGAGATCCCATTAGTGGCCTACTGATTTTGCTCGATTCCTTTTCTTTTTTTTTTACACGATTTTTCGTTATCTGCAAAGACTAAACAGAGTATTGCGACTCTGTGTTTCTTTGTAAATAGAGAATGAACCAAAGAGAACCAATTCTAAAACAGTAAATACTTGGATAACAATCAATCAAATGGAGAGAGAAGCAGGCACGACGTATTACAACGGGGGCAAAGGCCTGCGTTAACTACCCTTCACTATGTGCAAAGAGAGAGTACTCCTAATAGAAATGAGGGGGGGGCACCATTCAAAGCAGATCAGTGTGCATAAACACGAAAATGTTTTCACTTACCACGTACTTGACATTCGACAGCTTATGATATTTGCTATTAAAAAACCATTGAAATTCACTGAAAAAACCATAGGTTATAGACCATATATAGTTAGGAATTAGCATTTACAAAACCTTGAAAATTCACTGAAAAAACCATAGGTTATAGACCATATATAGTTAGGAATTAGCATTTAAAAAACCTTATTTTACTCACACAAAACCATGAATGATATCATCAGTGATGTGGTCATTGATGTCAAATGAGATGTCATCAGTGATGTCATCAGTGATGTCATTTGAGATGTCATCAGTGATGTCATTTGAGATGTTATCAGTGATGTCATTTGAGATGTCATCAGTGATGTCATCAGTGATGTCATTTGAGATGTCATCAGTGATGTCATCAGTGATGTCACTGACCATGTCATGAATGATGTAATATGTGACATCATCAGCAGTGGAGTGCGGGTGCGCGATATATAGTTAGTGCAACTAACTATATATGGAATTTCAATGGTTTTGTGTGAGTAAAATAAGGTTTTTTAAATGCTAATTCCTAACTATATATGGTCTATAACCTATGGTTTTTTCAGTGAATTTTCAAGGTTTTGTAAATGCTAATTCCTAACTATATATGGTCTATAACCTATGTTTTTTTCAGTGAATATATATATATATATATATATATATATATATATATATATAACCTACTGGCGGTTGCCAGTAGGTAGTAATAGTTAGGACCTAGTTTCCATAGGAAATCCACAACATTCTATTGGGAATAACTTTGGTGTTGATGAACGGAATTGGCTGAATTTCTCCAAGAAAATGGCCAGCTCCGCTCCGCTCCTTTCCTTAAAGTTTGGGGGGGAATCGTCAAGCGGGGGCCGAGATAAAAGGGGGGTCCCAAAACGTGTTTTCCCCATGTTAATTTCAATAGGGCGGTTGGACTCACTTTTAGCCCGAACGGCTGAATGGATTTCCACCAAACTTGGCAAAATTGTAGGGACTGGTAGCCCGATGTGCCTTTGCTATGTCTCAAGATATGTGCTCCAGTGGATTTTGAGTAATTTAGCTTCAAAAAAATATATATATCTATCTATAAACGCGCCCCGGTACGCGCACCGGGGCGCGCACCAGCGCGCTATGCGAGTTCGCGAGCAGAAAGCTGATTGGCTCTCGGGTGTCTGTCAACATTCCAAACAGTCTGGAGCGGCCGCCATCTTGTGTCTCGGTAGGATCGAGACACAAGAGGTGGCAAAAACAAAGGGGGAAATGACCAAAAGGGGGCAGGGTAGACCCCCCTGACCCCCTAGGTTTGATGTGGGGGCCATAAAAGGGCCCCGTGGGGCAAAATATATTTTTTTCAATTTTCACGGGGGGAGCGCCCGGTACGCGCACCGGGGAGCGTACCGGGGGGCGTACCCTGGAAAAAAAAGAATGACAGAGTTTTTTTAAAAATGTAGCATTTTTTTATAAATTGGAAGTAGTTCTAAAAAGAACTGTTTTTTATTCTTTTTGTTGTTTTATATTTTTTTATTGTTGTTTTGAACATTTTTTACTATTTTTGGCTTTTATGAACAATTTTATATTTTTTTGTAATTTTTATGGGGACAAACAAAAAACAGGGAATTGTAAACGGCTCAACTGGAGCAAAAAAAATCAGGAAAAAATTAAGGTTTCTTTCTGCAGTTGTGGTTGTCTCCAGCACGGTTGATCAATTTGATACTCTGCTCTCCATAGGCAATTGTAGTCCCGCAAAATATACAAATTATTTTAAAATCTCCAAACTGGGGTTGGATGTTTGGGACCATCTCCCTTGTCTCTGGACCCGATGGAGTGGGTTGTTTGCTTTTGGAGGTGCTCGGAGAAGATTGGGGAGGGTTTCGTGTCAGTTCTCTGACCTCTGCCGCAGAATAGTTGTTTGGATGCCTGCGTTGCATGTGGCGAATCATGGTATTATTGCCAAAAGAATATGTTTTTGCAGGGTTCTCCCTGGAAAGTACAGTGCCACAGATCAGACATGTCACTTTTGGCGCATTGACTTTCTTTAGTCCCCTTGGGATTTTAAAAAACTCCCACACAATGTGCTCCTTCGGTTTATAGGGGGATTATCTTCAGGCAGGAACTGCCTCTCCTCCTCATCCTCCTCCTCTTCTTCTTCACCACCACTGAGGTGTTGTGGTGGTCCTGGTGGTGGTGGTGGTTGAGGTGCTCCTGCTGCTACGGTAGCCATTTCTCACTTACTAGAAACAGATCTTCCTCAGTCAAAGTACAAAGTGAGAATGAGTAAAAAAGGTGGGGGCTTTCATCATTTGGGAAAAAAAACTGTTCTGAACCATTGAAAAGTGTTATTTTCAGGTCACATGACCCGACGCGCTTAAGCTACGCACCCCGGGGCGCGTAGCGTGAGCGCGTCGGGGCGCGCCTACGTAGCGGGATCGTATGCGCTCGGGCGCTTCCGGGTGCGCTTACGCCGTGCGTCATAAGATGCATCACGCGGCTACGCGATACGTCACGATGATGTTTTCGTTTGCGGCAATAGTGCTAACGGGACGCTCACCGGTACGCGCACTGGGGCGTGACGCAACACTGCGCTTACCGGTGCGCTCACCGATACGCACACCCGGAGCTCTCCAGGGCAAAAAAAATAAAAAGGGAAAAATATACATGACAAAAATAGTATTACATAAATATACAATATACAATTCATGATAAAAAATATTATATTTCATAGCTATTTAGATTTGCTATTAAAAAACCTTTGAAATTCACTGAAAAACATAGGTTTGAGGCCCTAAATATAGTTAGGAATTAGCATTTACAAAACCTATGAAATTCACTGAAAAAACCATAGGTTTCACACCAGCTATAGTTAGGAATTAGCATTTAAAAAACCTATTAAATTCACTGAAAAAACCATAGGTTTGACACCAGTTATAGTTAGCTGGAAATTTTACTGACATAAAACCATTGAAATTCCCACGTTATAGTTAGTTGGACTCACTATAACTTGCGCGCCTGCAGTGCACTGCTGATGACGTCACATATTACATCACTCATGACAAGGTCAGTGACATCACTCATGAAATCACTGATGACACCATCCTTGTGACAGAGTGACAGACCTCCTTTCAAAGTAATGTAACCCTTGAAACACATATTCAAAAATAGAAACTAAAATTTTCAAAAAAATTGAGATACCCATACCAGTTACAACAACCAATTCAGTAATTCCACCATCTATATACACATCCACTCATTCACCAACAGTTCTATATAGTCACTCATACATATACTCACTCATCATATGTAGTGATACACCTATACATCCAGTTACACACCGACAGTCATCCAAAAGTTACTCACACACATACTCACACATGCAAATAAACTATTGAACAACCATTTATTTGCATATACAGCTATACACACACTACCACCTTAATTCTAAGGAAACTTACACATACTTACTCTCTTAAACAATCACTTATAGAAACACATACTTATTTAAACAGGAACTCTTACAATCTCTCACTCTCACATATACTCACTTATATACATCAATACTCACATATACTAGATTAAAACATTTGTAGTTACTGATAAAGACACTAGTGAAACAGTCATTCACTCACTAACACACACATATACACACTCATCCACCCATACAGTCCTGCATATATGCTGTCTTCAAAACACATACAAACAGTGAGTCAGTCATTGATGCATCTATGTGTTAAGTAATACCCCCACCAAACCATACAGACCTTTATATATACATATATAAAACATATTTATTTTTCAGAAAGACACACATTCACTGGATGGTGTCATCAGTGATGTCATGAGTGATGTCACTGACCATGTCATGAGTGATGTAATATGTGACGTCATCAGCAGTGCATTGCAGGCGCGCAAGTTATAGTGAGTCCAACTAATTATAACGTGGGAATTTCAATGGTTTTATGTCAGTAAAATTTCCAGCTAACTATAACTGGTGTCAAACCTATGGTTTTTTCAGTGAATATATATATATATATTACCTACTGGCGGTCGCCAGTAGGTATATATAGTTAGGATTTTTTCTCTATGGGATTTTTGAAAATTCTATGTCTAATAACTTTGGCGTTTGTGGACGGAATTGGCTGAAATTTTCAGGAAAATGGCACATTTTGTTTCTGAGCAGCCCTTGAAAATTTGGGGGGGGTTCGTCAAGGGGGGGCCGAGAAAAAAGGGGGGTCCCAAAACGTGTTTTTAACATTGAGTTTTCCATAGGGCGGTTGGCCTCACTTTTAGCCCGAACGGCTGAATGGATTTGCACGAAACTTGGCAAAATTGTAGGGACTGGTAGCCCGATGTGCCTTTTGTAGGTCTCAATATATGTGCGCCAGTGGATTTTGAGAAATTAACGTTTAAAAAAAGATATATATCTGTAACAGCGGACCTGGCAGCGTCCCAGGACGCGTACTTTACGCGCAACGGAGCTTTGTGAAGCGAAGCTGATTGGTTCTCCGGCGTCTGTCAACATTCCAAACAGTCCGTAGCGGCCGCCATCCTGTCTCTCGGTAGGATCGAGAGACAAGAGGAGGCCAAAGCGAAGGGGCAAATGACCATAAGGGGGCATAGTACATTGTCGCTCACCCCCTAGGTTTGATGTGGAGGTTTTAAAAGGGCCCCGCGGGGCAAAAAAAAATAAAAATAATAATAATCGAACAGCTGAATGGATTTGCACGAAACTTGGCAAAATTGTAGGGACTGGTAGCCCGATGTGCCTTTGCTAGATCTCAATATATGTGCTCCAGTGGATTTTGAGAAATTAACGTTCAAAAAAAGATATATATCTGTAACAGCGCACCGCTTCGCGTACTTTTCGCGTTACGGAGCTTTGCGAAGCGAAGCTGATTGGCTCTCCGGTGTCTGTAAACATTCCAAACAGTCCGTAGCGGCCGCCATCTTGTCTCTCGGTAGGATCGAACAGCTGAATGGATTTGCACGAAACTTGGCAAAATTGTAGGGACTGGTAGCCCGATGTGCCTTTGCTAGGTCTCAATATATGTGCTTCAGTGCATTTTGAGAAATTAACGTTCAGAAACAAGAT
Organism: Lissotriton helveticus; assembly: GCF_964261635.1. Classification (NCBI taxonomy): domain Eukaryota; kingdom Metazoa; phylum Chordata; class Amphibia; order Caudata; family Salamandridae; genus Lissotriton; species Lissotriton helveticus. The sequence continues at coordinate 214,308,950 of NC_136060.1, read as the reverse complement.
ATATATCTGTAACAGCGCTCCGCTTCGCGGAGATAAAATTATATGTGTATTACCTAGCTGTTGCTAACACCAGTTAGCGACGGCTAGTAGAATATAGCGACCATCTTGGGCCCCACTTTGCATGTGAGTGATATTTATCACTAATGACATGCAAAGTGGGCATGCCAAGATGTTAGCGACTGGAAACAGTCGCTAACATCGCTATCTCCTATTATCAACTTTTGGAAATATTCGAGATAAGCGCGAATATCTCCAAAAGCTACCACCTGCCCTGAGCAGTTCTTAGCCATGTTATCCAATGGGAGGTGGATAACATGGCTAAGAGCATTAGCTCGGTAATGCATGAATATCGCTGAGTTTTCAGCGATATTAATGCATTGCGGTCGTTTTTTATCGTATTTCCGATAAACCTTGATAATAGCAAGGTTTATCTGCGATAATTTCTGACGGTAAAAAAATCGTTGCTAAGCATCGTTAGGGATAAATATCGCTTAACTTTGGTAATATGCCCCAACGTCTGTTAACGTTCGATTCGAAGGAAATCAGGAAGTGTTGAAAAACATTGTCTGCGCCATCTTGTCTTTTTTCAAATGCCACACTTTTGTCGTGCACGGCAGCCATTTTAGATGCCTTGACCAGACCCACTCTGTGCACGCTGTCGATCCTTAGCATGGCTCCCCACCCTCGCAAGCATCTCCCCCAGGCAGTGGTCACCCCCGCTCTCTGTCTTATGCATGGGTAATAAACCTCCCCCCATCTGCGCTGCTCTTCCCTGAGAATCACACCCTGTGCCCGCCCGACACCTCCCTTTCGCCCTATTCACTACCGCACCCTCTGACACTCCTTTTCCTCTGTGTCCGATTGTCCAGGCTGGTCCTAGGGTATCAGCTAGCCCTGCAGATGTAGTTTATGGCCACAGCTGTAAAGAATCACCCCTCTTCAAAGGAGTTATAGTAGATCAAGGCCCACACTCGATGAGATCCGTCACAGCAGAAGCGTTGCTATTATCTGAAAACCATTCTGTATTGTGATTGGGGAGGGGACCGAGCCTGAAGCGGAAGATTCCAGGGATGACTCTTTGTACATCAAAGTTTTTACAATTATGTGTCACATTAAAAATATATAGCACTCCGACAAAGTAGTAAGATTATAAAACTTTAATAATTTATAAATATATACAAGAAAACAAAAATAGTAATAACATATAAACATTTTTAGGGAAAAACAACGAAGTAACGGTTGGCTGTGCGAATAGTCCCAACGCAGCACAACGTCCAGATTTCCGGCGTGGGGCGTCGCGGGGGGTGGGTCATCAGTAGCAAACTGTTGTGCGAATAGTTCCAAGGCAGCAGAACGCGCTGAAATCTAGATGACACGAAAGTGATGTCTAGTAAGTTGCCACCCAGCAAATAACGGCATGGGGCGTCGCGGGGGGTGGGTCATCAGTAGCAAACTGTTGCGCGAATAGTTCCAAGGCAGCAGAACGATGGCACCAAGGTGATGTCCAGTAAGTTGCCGCACTGGTTTTGGTATCCTACAACGCTGCTCCGAATAACGGCGTGGGGCGCCCCGGGGGAGGCGGCGTGAACGGGCCTCTCCAGGTGGAGTGTCATCTGTTGTAGTGGGGCGCCCCTTTACCGTTTCAGTTGCCATTCCGTCCGTTTATGGTCCACTGTGTCAAAAGCCGCAATTCAGCTGAGTTGCGCCCACTCTTGCGGTGCAGCGATAGGCGGCTGTCACAGGACTCTCAAAATGGCGGCAGGCTGTTTCCTTTTTGGGCCTGGTCCACTGAAATGGCCCTGGGACACCTTGGAAATCGGACGCTTGTCTGCTAGGTCTTGGACCCCATTCTCGAAAGCGTCCCCTCCGCCTTGAGAATTCATCAAAAGTTTTGGGGGCTCCGACTCCTGCAGGCTTCTGGTGGGGAGCGGCTGCCATGATTGCTCGCGGAATGACCACGACTGAGCTACGAGATGGTGGTGCTCTCATGCTGACGCCAGCTTCAGTCTGAAACATCCAGAAACAAGGTGGGGCTTTCATCGTTTGGGAAAAAAAAAAAGTTTTCATCCAATGAAAAGTGTTGTTTTTAGGTCACATGATCAAGCCTTCCATCATTAGGAAACCAAAAGTAAAATGAACCAATGAAAAGTTTTATAAACAAGTCACATGACCTGTTATGCGGCATAGGGTGTAAAATGCGGAGAAAATACGTTGGCACGTGAGGCGGCGTCAGTAGCGGACCGATGTGCGAATAGGCCGAAGGCAACACAACGCGCCAAGATCCGGATGGCACCGAGGTGGTGTCCAGCAAGTTGCAGCACTGGTGTGGCCATCCTACAATGCTGAAAGTCGGCGTGGGGCGCCCCGTTGGCCTGTGAGTTTGCGTCAGTAGCGGACCGATGTGCGAATAGGCCGAAGGCAGCACAACGCGCCAAGATCCGGATGGCACCGAGGTGGTGTCTAGTAAGTTGCCGCACTGGTGTGGCCATCCAACAATGCTGAAAGTCGGCGTGGGGCGCCCCGTTGGCCTGTGAGTTTCCGTCAGTAGCGGACCGATGTGCGAATAGGCCGAAGGCAGCACAACGCGCCAAGATCCGGATGGCACCGAGGTGGTGTCTAGTAAGTTGCCGCACTGGTGTGGCCATCCTACAATGCTGAAAGTCGGCGTGGGGCGCCCCGTTGGACTGTGAGATGGCGTCAGTAGCGGACCGATGTGTGAATGGGGCCGAAGGCAGCGCAACAATATTTTCGGAATAGAAGACACCACTAGGCGCTGAGATTCCAAGATCCGGATGGCACCGAGGTGGTGTGTAGCAAGTTGCCGCACTGGTGTGGCCATCCTACAATGCTGAAAGTCGGCGTGGGGCGCCCCGTTGGCCTGTGAGTTTGCGTCAGTAGCGGACCGATGTGCGAATAGGCCGAAGGCAGCACAACGCGCCAAGATCCGGATGGCACCGAGGTGGTGTCTAGTAAGTTGTCGCACTTCTGTGGCCATCCTACAATGTTGAAAGTCGGCGTGGGGCGCCCCGTTGGCCTGTGAGATGGCGTCAGTAGCGGACCGATGTGCGAATGGGGCCAAAGGCAGCGCAACAATATTTTCTGATTTGAAGACACCACAAGGCGCTGAGATGCCAAGATCCGGATGGCACCGAGGTGGTGTCTAGCAAGTTGTGGCACTGGTGTAGCCATCGTACAATGGTAAAAGTCGGCGTGGGGCGCCCTGTTGGCCTGTGAGATGGTGTCAGTAGCGGACTGATGTGTGAATGGGGCCAAAGGCAGCACAACAATATTTTCTACAATATTTTCGGAGTAGAAGACACCACAAGGCGCTGAGATGCCAAGATCCGGATGGCACCGAGGTGATGTCTAAGTTGCGGACCGATGTGCGAATGGGGCCAAAGGCAGCTCAACAATATTTTCTGAAGAGAATACACCACAAGGCGCTGAGATGCCAAGATCCGGATGGCACCGAGGTGATGTCTAAGTTGTGGACCGATGTGCGAATGTGGCCAAAGGTAGCGTAACAAGATTTTCTGTATGGAAGATACCACTAGGCGTTGAGATGCCAAGATTCGGATGGCACCGAGGTGATGTCTAGCAAGTTGTGCCACTGGTGTGGCCATCGTACAATGGTAAAAGTCGGCGTGGGGCGCCCTATTGGCCTGTGAGATGGTGTCAGTAGCGGACTGATGTGCGAATGGGGCCAAAGGCAGCGCAACAATATTTTCTGACTGACACCACAAGGCGCTGAGATGCCAAGATCCGGATGGCACCGAGGTGATGTCTAAGTTGCGGACTGATGTGCGAATGGGGCCAAAGGCAGCGTAACAATATTTTCTGTATGGAAGATACCACTAGGCGTTGAGATGCCAAGATTCGGATGGCACCGAGGTGATGTCTAGCAAGTTGGTGTGGTCATCCTACAATGCTGAAACTCGGCGTGGGTCACCCCATTAGCCTGTGAGATGGCGTCAGTAGCGGACCGATGTGCGAATAGGCCGAAGGCAGCACAACGCGCCAAGATCCGGATGTCACCGTGGTGGTTTCATAGTTGAGAGGCACTTCATCTGCAGTGGGGCACCGAGATCCGGATGGCACCGAGGTGATGTCTAGCAAGTTGCTGTACTGGTGTGGTCATCCTACAATGCTGAAATGTAGTGGGGCGCCCATTTACCGTTTCAGTTGCCATTCAGCTGAGTTTCGGCTGCTCTTGATGCTACAGCGACAGGCGGCTGCAAGAGGACTCTCAAAATGGCGGCCTGTTCTTTGGATTTGGGCCTGGTCCACTAAAATGGCCCTGGGACACCTTAGAACTTGGACGCTCGATTTTTTTTTCCTTTCCTGTACATGCAAAAAAAAGGTAAATGCCCGGTACGTTACACGCTTCATCTGCCACGATGAACTCTCCAGAGGAACCGAAAAAAATATAGTTGTGGTAACTATACCATGCATCGTCATATGGAGAGGTGGAACCAATTAATTATAGTGCTGCATAAAAGAGAGATTTGGAGGAGAACCCCTGACCTGCTAGTACATTCATCAAAGAAGTGGCACTGAGAGCTTCAGAGGCAAGGGAAACGGTCCCAAATATTTAGAAGAACTTTGGAAAGATTAAAATGACATGTTTAGATTGTGGTAAATTAATTTCATGTGGAGAGATGAGTGTTACTCTAATAAATACAGCATATGAACATCATCATAGTCGATGGTTGGTAGAGACATTTTGACTATATCCTGGACCTGCCCGTCCTCGCCCAAAATGGCGCCGGAATAAATGGGACTCGTAACTCCTTGTTGTGTACTGGTTGCAGAACCTTGAAATCACGAGATACGTATGCAGTTTTGAAGCACATGGCGGGCGGGGACGAGAATTGATTGAATATTTCGACATCCCTATTGATATTAAGTTCTGATGTGTTATTGATTACTGTACTGTTGAAAGTTCGAATTAACGTCACCCATGGTACTTGCCCGCAAATGTATATCTAGATAATTTTATTGTAACTGGCCCTGTCGTATTTTAATTATAAAATGTACGTCCACCGATTCCGTAACTGTTAGACACCTTAGTTCTTGCAACCTAATGGCCCGCCCGTTACGTTCCTCTACAGTGTAAATGTCTATTCATCATATACGATTACAGTTTGCTCCGTGGCAGGCCCACGTGGTTATAGGCTCGTATTTGTATAATGAAATTTTCACAATAAAGGTTTTTAAAAGAAAACATGGTAGTAGTATATACATTCGTAAAGTTTTTAATAATAGTCACTGTTTTAGAATCATTAAAAGGCAAGTGAAATAAAGCAGACCAATTACATGAAGGGTAAAAGGTATAATACGAAGGAACGCAGTAAAGATAAATGGTCAAGGGCTGTTGTGTTTTCTATTCCTGCAACATAAAGTGATCGATAAGAATCTCATATTCAGGCGTATCAGCGACTAAGACAGCAGGTCGACCCTCTTTTGCTCAACGGCTCCGTCATGGGACGAAGAAACGCTCTTTTTCTCGAAAAAAGAATATATTTTACTTGCAGGACAGTTGTAAAATTTCCGGGAAAGTACATTAGCCTGGAACATTATAACATATATTTAAGAAAAAATAATGTTCGGAAGTAATTAAAAGCGTAATTTTTAGGTGATATGACCAAGGCTTTCATCATTAGAATAAGAAAAGTAAAATGAACCAATGAAAAGTTTTGTTAACAAGTCACATGACTTGTTATGCTTACGTTACGCGCTGCGCGCCCCGGATGACTTCCGGATGCGCTAACGCGGCGCGTCATATGACGCATTACGCGACAACGCAGGTCCAGAATATAGTCAAAATGTCTCCACCAACCAGCGGTCGAAACACAACCCCTTTCAGCAGGCTAAATAGTTCTGTTAAATGACAACAGAAGGGACAGGCAACAAGAACCATCAGTCAAAGAGGGGAGGGCTAGTTCTTCTCTACCGGGTTACATTGGGGCGCTACCGGAACTGATCGAATTGGTAGTCTACAGTGTTTCTGGATGTTTCAGACTGAAGCTGGGGTTAGCATGAGAGCACCACCATTTCGTAGCTCCGTTGTGGCCATTCCGCAACCAATCATGGCAGCCGCTCTTTATCGTTATTTTGGGCGGGGTGGGTGGCGGAGCCGAGCTGTTTTGCAGCCATCATTGTGTTCAGTTCATCTCACTAGTTTTGTATTTGTCATGAGGGGTTGTTCCTAATGTTTCTATTTTAGCGAGGTCAAAAAGAGATCCCATTAGTGGCCTACTGATTTTGCTCGATTCCTTTTCTTTTTTTTTACACGATTTTTCGTTATCTGCAAAGACTAAACAGAGTATTGCGACTCTGTGTTTGTTTGTAAATAGAGAATGAACCAAAGAGAACTAATTCTAAAACAGTAAATACTTGGATAACAATCAATCAAATGGAGAGAGAAGCAGGCACGACGGATTACAACGGGGGCAAAGGCCTGCGTTAACTACCTTTCACTATCTGCAAAGAGAGAGTACTCATAATAGAAATGAAGGGGGGGGGCACCATTCAAAGCAGATCAGTGTGCATACACACGAAAATGTTTTCACTTACCACGTACTTGACATTCGACAGCTTATGATATTTGCTATTAAAAAACCATTGAAATTCACTGAAAAAACCATAGGTTATAGACCATATATAGTTAGGAATTAGCATTTACAAAACCTTGAAAATTCACTGATGAGTGGCAGTGTGTGAGTGTCTGTATACACTGAGTGTATCTAAGGTTATATTAGAGTCTGAAGAGGTTTATCGTATTAGCACAAGAATGATGTCAAATGAGATGTCATCAGTGATGTCATCAGTGATGTCATTTGAGATGTCATCAGTGATGTCATCAGTGATGTCACTGACCATGTCATGAATGATGTAATATGTGACATGATCAGCAGTGGATTGCGGGTGCACGATATATAGTTAGTGCAACTAACTATATATGGAATTTCAATGGTTTTGTGTGAGTAAAATAAGGTTTTTTAAATGCTAATTCCTAACTATATATGGTCTATAACCTATGGTTTTTTCAGTGAATATATATATATATATCACCTACTGGCGGTCGCCAGTAGGTAGTTATGGTTAGGACCTAGTTTCCATATATATATATATATATATATATATATATATATATATGTACATATATATATATATTACCTACTGGCGGTCGCCAGTAGGTATATATAGTTAGGATTGATTTCCATAGGGAAATCGCAACATTCTATTGGGAATAACTTTGGCGCCGGTTGAGGAATCTGCCTGAAGTTTTCAGCAACTTTGCCTCGCGCCGCTCCGGTCCTTCCCTGAAAGTTTGGGGGGGATTTATCAAGCGGGGGCCGAGATAAAAGGGGGGTCCCAAAACGTGTTTTCCCCATGTTAATTTCTATAGGGCGGTCTGTCGCACTTTTAGCTCGAACGGCTGAATGGATTTCCAACAAACTTGGCAAAATTGTAGGGACTGGTACCCCGATGTGCCTTTGCTATGTCTCAAGATATATGCTCCAGTGGTTTTTACGAAAATTAACTTTGAAAAATATATATTGGGCTACATTGGGCTATATATATGTTAGAGCCCAAATGTAGCCCAATGTAGCCCAATGTAGCCCAAAGATGGCCACCAGAGACAAAAAAAAACAAATGTAGCCCAAATATCAGCCAGATGTAGCCCAACTATAGCCCAATGACAGAATGTCCAAGAGTGTTCTAAAGAACAACTAGAGCGCTAACAGTCTTACTTATGACAAAAGTATGGCACACCTGAAGTCATCTTCATTGGAATAAAGTGTTAACACTTAAAACATTTAATTTGCAAAGGAACAAAATGAGGGGGTTCATTTTGCCATAGAAATTATGATTAGTGCTGAAGAAAGAAAAATTAGGGCAGATTTTGAGTGACTTCTCAAATCCTCTTATATTTCATTAAAAAAATTCTGATATGCAGTCTCCCAAGATGGCCACCAGAGACAAAAGAGCCCAAATGTAGCCCAAATATCAGCCAGATGTAGCCCAAATATAGCCCAATGACAGAATGTCCCAGAGTGTTCTAAAGAACAACTAGAACGCTAACAGTCTTACTTATGACAAAAGTATGGCACACCTGAAGTCATCTTGATTGGAATAAAGTGGTAACACTTAATAAATTTAATTTGAAAAGGAACAAAATGAGGGGTTTCATTTTGCCATAGAAATTTTATATATATATATATATATATATATTACCTGCTGGCTGTCGCCAGTAGGTATATATAGTTAGGATTGATTTCCATAGGGAATTCGCAACATTCTATTGGGAATAACTTTGGCGCCGGTTGAGGAATCTGCCTGAATTTTTCAGCAACTTTGTCTCGCGGCGCTCCGGTCCTTCCCTGAAAGTTTGGGGGGATTCGTCAAGAGGGGGCCGAGATAAAAGGGGGGTCCCAAAACGTGTTTTTCTCATGTTAATTTCCATAGGGCGGTCTGTCGCACTTTTAGCTCGAACGGCTGAATGGATTTCCACCAAACTTGGCAAAATTGTAGGGACTGATAACCCGATGTGCCTTTGCTATGTCTCAAGATATGTGCTCCAGAGGATTTTGAGTAATTTAGGTTCCAAAAAATTTATATATCTATGGCCGCGCCCCGGTACGCGCACCGGGGAGCGCTCCGGGCGCGCCACGCGACTTGCGCACGGGAAGCTGATTGGTTCTCGGGTGTCTGTAAACATTCGAAACAGTCCGCAGCGGCCACCATCTTGTGTCTCGGTAGGATTGAGACACAAGTGGTGGCATAAATCAAAGGGGGAAATGACCAAAAGGGGGCAGGGTAGACCCCCCTGACCCCCTAGGTTTGATGTGGGGGCCATTAAAGGGTCCCGCGGGGCAAAAAATTCCGTTTTTCGCGGGGGGAGCGCCCGGTACGCGCACCGGGGAGCGTACCATGGGGAAAAAAAGTGAAAAAAATTATATAATCATAATAATAAATAATAAAATATTCATTTTGAGTGATTACAGGTAGGGTAGCTCTGAAAAGAGCTTTTGGTTCTGTGGCTGTTTTAGGTACCTACAAGTACGTCCCACACACACCCACACGCACACAACCCCACACCTCCACACCCACACACTCCCCACACACACCTCACACACGCACACCTCCACCCACACCCAAACACCCCACACCCCCACATCCCACACACACACCTTACACATCCACACCCACACCCACACGTCCCACACACACACTCTCACACACACACCTCACCCCCCAACACACACACACGCACACACAGATACCTCACAGACACACCTCACACAACCCACACACACACCTCCCCCCACACACACACACGCACACCTCACAGACACACCCACACATCCCACACATACACACACATCCTACACACATACCCCCCACACCCACACACACCCCACACACACCTCACACACCCACACCCCCACCTACACCCAAACACCCCACACACCCACACCCACACACACACCTTTCACACCCACATCCCCACCCACACCCACATACCCCACACACCTACACACACCTATACACCTCATCCCCCCTCAGACACACACACACACCTCACAGACACACCCCACACATCCCCCACACACACCTCACCCCTTCCCCACACACACACACCTCTGACACACACCTCACACACACACACACTCACACACACCACACACCTCACACATACACACACACACCCACACACACACTCCCCTCACACACACACCCACACACACACACACACCCACACACACACCCCCCACACACACACACACATCCTACACACACACACCCCACACACATACCCCCCCACACACACACCCCACACACACACACACACACACACCACACACACACACACACACTCATTATTTTTTCTTTTTTTGAGGGGGTGCCCCACACACATACCCCGACACACACACACCCCACACCCACCCCCCCACACACACCCCCCACCATACCTCATACACCCACACCTCCACCCACACCCAAACACCCCACACACCCACACACACACACCATACACCCCCACACCCCACCTACACCCACACACCCCACACACACACACCTCACAGACACACCCCACACATCCCCCACACACACCTCACCCCCCCCACACACACACACCTCTGACACACACACCCCCACACACACACACCCCACACACATACCTCACACACACACACACCCACACCCACACATACATTCCTCACCCCCACACACACCCACACACACACACCCACACATACACCCCACACACACACCCACACATCCTACACACACACACATACCCACCCCCAAACACCCCACACCCACCCCCCCCACACACACACACCACTCACACACACACTCATTACTTTTTTTTTTCTTTTTTTTGAGGGGGTGCGCGCCCCGGTACACGTATCAGTACACGTACCGGTACGCGTACCCTGGAGACAAAAAGAAAGACAGAGTTTTTAAAAAATTTAGCATTTTTATATAAATTGGAGGTAGTTCTGAAAAGAACTTTTTTTTCTTATTGTTGTTTTATATTTTTTTATTGTTTTTTTGTACCCCGCGACTTTAAAAAAAATATATATATATTATGTTTTTTGCCTTGGGGGTCCTTGTGGGACACCCTGAGCAGGCCTAGGGGGTCAGGGTGTTTCTACTCTGGCCCCTTTGCAAGTTTCACACCTTTGTTTCACTGCTTTCTTGTGCCTTGGTTCGAACAAGGCACAAGATGGCTGCCAGGGACACCCAGTATGCAAGGGGCATTAGTTCCCCCTCTTCAAACATGCACGGGGGCTGCGTTGCAGAGAGGTGTAAAAAAGGGTGTGGCCTCATTACACCTCTATGCAATGCAGCCATCTGGCGCATACTGGAGGCTCCTGGTGGGCTAGTTGGCCCCCAGGGACCCCCATTATGCAAGGGGAATTAGTTCCCCCTCTGCAAACGCGTCTGCGTTGCAGAGAGGTGTAACAAGGGGCATAGCCTCATTACACCTCTGCAATGCAGCCCCCTGGCGCATACTGGAGGTTCCAGGTGGGCTAGTTGTCCCCCAGGGGCCCCCAGTATGCAGGGGGAATGACTTCCCCCTCTTCAAACAGGCACGGGGGCTGCGTTGCAGAGAGTTGTAACAAGGGCCGTGGCTTAATTACACCTCTCTGCAATGCAGTCCCCTGGTGCATACTGGAGATTCCTGGTGGGCTTTCAGGTCTTATATAGTTAGGAATTAGCATTAAAAAAAACTTTTAAATTCACTGAAAAAAACATAGGTTTCAGGCCTTATATAGTTAGGAATTAGCATTTAAAAAACCTTGCAAATTCAATGGCGGTCGCCAGTAGGTATATATAGTTAGGATTGATTTCCATAGGGAATTCGCAACATTCTATTGGGAATAACTTTGGCGCCGGTTGAGGAATCTGCCTGAATTTTTCAGCAACTTTGTCTCGCGGCGCTCCGGTCCTTCCCTGAAAGTTTGGGGGGATTCGTCAAGAGGGGGCCGAGATAAAAGGGGGGTCCCAAAACGTGTTTTTCCCATGTTAATTTCCATAGGGCGGTCTGTCGCACTTTTAGCTCGAACGGCTGAATGGATTTCCACCAAACTTGGCAAAATTGTAGGGACTGATAACCCGATGTGCCTTTGCTATGTCTCAAGATATGTGCTCCAGAGGATTTTGAGTAATTTAGGTTCCAAAAAATGTATATATCTATGACCGCGCCCCGGTACGCGCACCGGGGAGCGCTCCGGGCGCGCCACGCGACTTGCGCACGGGAAGCTGATTGGTTCTCGGGTGTCTGTAAACATTCGAAACAGTCCGCAGCGGCCGCCATCTTGTGTCTCGGTAGGATTGAGACACAAGTGGTGGCATAAATCAAAGGGGGAAATGACCAAAAGGGGGCAGGGTAGACCCCCCCTGACCCCCTAGGTTTGATGTGGGGGCCATTAAAGGGTCCCGCGGGGCAAAAGAAAAAAAATATTTTTCCGTTTTTCGCGGGGGGAGCGCCCGGTACGCGCACCGGGGAGCGTACCATGGGGAAAAATAGTGAAAAAAATTATATAATCATAATAATAAATAATAAAATAATCATTTTGAGTGATTACAGGTAGGGTAGCTCTGAAAAGAGCTTTTGGTTCTGTGGCTGTTTTAGGTACCTACAAGTACGTCCCACACACACCCACACGCACACAACCCCACACCTCCACACCCACACACTCCCCACACACACCTCACACACGCACACCTCCACCCACACCCAAACACCCCACACCCCCACATCCCACACACACACCTTACACATCCACACCCACACCCACACGTCCCACACACACACTCTCACACACACACCTCACCCCCCCAACACACACACACACACAGATACCTCACAGACACACCTCACACAACCCACACACACACCTCCCCCCACACACGCACACCTCACAGACACACCCACACATCCCACACATACACACACATCCTACACACATACCCCCCACACCCACACACACCCCACACACACCTCACACACCCACACCCCCACCTACACCCAAACACCCCACACACCCACACCCACACACACACCTTTCACACCCACATCCCCACCCACACCCACATACCCCACACACCTACACACACCTATACACCTCATCCCCCCTCAGACACACACACACACCTCACATACACACCCCACACATCCCCCACACACACCTCACCCCTTCCCCACACACACACACCTCTGACACACACCTCTCACACACACACACTCACACACACCACACACCTCACACATACACCCACACACCCACACACACACTCCCCTCACACACACACCCACACCCCCCACACACACACACCCACACACACACCCCACACACACACACACACATCCTACACACACACACCCCACACACATATCCCCCCACACACACACCCCACACCCACCCCCCCACACACACACACCACACACACACACACACACTCATTATTTTTTCTTTTTTTGAGGGGGTGCCCCACACACATACCCCGACACACACACACCCCACACCCACCCCCCCACACACACACCCCCCACCATACCTCATACACCCACACCTCCACCCACACCCAAACACCCCACACACCCACACCCACACACACACACCATACACCCCCACACCCCACCTACACCCACACACCCCACACACCCCCACACACACACACACCTCACAGACACACCCCACACATCCCCCACACACACCTCACCCCCCCCCACACACACACCTCTGACACACACGCCCCCACACACACACACCCCACACACACACCTCACACACACACACACCCACACCCACACATACATTCCTCACCCCCACACACACCCACACACACCCCCCCCACACACACACCCACACACACACCCCACACACACACCCACACATCCTACACACACACACATACCCACCCCCACACACACCCCACACCCACCCCCCCACACACACACACCACTCACACACACACTCATTACTTTTTTTTTTCTTTTTTTTGAGGGGGTGCGCGCCCCGGTACACGTATCAGTACACGTACCGGTACGCGTACCCTGGAGACAAAAAGAAAGACAGAGTTTTTAAAAAATGTAGCATTTTTATATAAATTGGAGGTAGTTCTGAAAAGAACTTTTTTTTCTTATTGTTGTTTTATATTTTTTTATTGTTTTTTTGTACCCCGCAACTTAAAAAAAATATATATATATTATGTTTTTTGCCTTGGGGGTCCTTGTGGGACACCCTGAGCAGGCCTAGGGGGTCAGGGTGTTTCTACTCTGGCCCCTTTGCAAGTTTCACACCTTTGTTTCACTGCTTTCTTGTGCCTTGGTTCGAACAAGGCACAAGATGGCTGCCAGGGACACCCAGTATGCAAGGGGCATTAGTTCCCCCTCTTCAAACATGCACGGGGGCTGCGTTGCAGAGAGGTGTAAAAAAGGGTGTGGCCTCATTACACCTCTATGCAATGCAGCCATCTGGCGCATACTGGAGGCTCCTGGTGGGCTAGTTGGCCCCCAGGGACCCCCATTATGCAAGGGGAATTAGTTCCCCCTCTGCAAACGCGTCTGCGTTGCAGAGAGGTGTAACAAGGGGCATAGCCTCATTACACCTCTGCAATGCAGCCCCCTGGCGCATACTGGAGGTTCCAGGTGGGCTAGTTGTCCCCCAGGGGCCCCCAGTATGCAGGGGGAATGAGTTCCCCCTCTTCAAACAGGCACGGGGGCTGCGTTGCAGAGAGTTGTAACAAGGGCCGTGGCTTAATTACACCTCTCTGCAATGCAGTCCCCTGGTGCATACTGGAGATTCCTGGTGGGCTTTCAGGTCTTATATAGTTAGGAATTAGCATTAAAAAAAACTTTGAAATTCACTGAAAAAAACATAGGTTTCAGGCCTTATATAGTTAGGAATTAGCATTTAAAAAAACTTTGAAATTCACTGAAAAAACCATAGGTTTCAGGCCTTATATAGTTAGGAATTAGCATTTAAAAAAACCTTGCACATTCACTGAAAAAACCATAGGTTTCAGGCCTTATATAGTTAGGAATTAGCATTTAAAAAACCTTGCAAATTCAATGAAAAAACCATAGGTTTCAGGCCTTATATAGTTAGGAATTAGCATTTAAAAAACCTTGCAAATTCACTGAAAAACATAGGTTTCAGGCCTTATATAGTTAGAAATTAGGCACAAGAAAGCAGAAAAACAAACGTGTAGAACACAAAAAGGGGGCAGGGTAGGGCTGCTCAGGTGGTCCCAGTAGGATATTAATATATTTAAACGTTATCCGCTAATAGAATTAGCATTTAAAAAACCTTTGAAATTCACTGAAAAAACCATAGGTTTCAGGCCTTATATAGTTAAGAATTAGCATTTAAAAAACCTTTGAAATTCACTGAAAAAACCATAGGTTTCAGACCTTATATAGTTAGGAATTAGCATTTAAAAAAAACTTTGAAATTCACTGAAAAAACCATAGGTTTCAGGCCTTATATAGTTAGGAATTAGCATTTAAAAAAACCATTGAAATTCACTGAAAAAAACATAGGTTTCAGGAGTTATATGGTTAGGAATTAGCTTTTACAAAACCTTTGAAATTCACTCAAAAAACTATAAGTTTTAGTGGTGTTATAGTTAGCTGGACATTTTACTCATACAAAACCATTGAAATTGCTCCTATATAGTTAGTTGTACTAAGTATATATCGCGCACCCGCAATCCACTGCTGATGATGTCACATATTAGATCATTCATGACATGGTCAGTGACATCACTGATGACATCTCAAATGACATCACTGATGACATCATCCAGTGAATGTGGTTTGCTTCGTTATTTAAATATGCATTATATATATAGCAATTTGCATTGAAGAATGAGTGGATATATAAATAAATATTTGGATGGAGGATTTAGTAGCAGTGTAATTGACTGTTTACTTGACCATTTTATAATGTCTCACTAAATATAGTGGATAGTGACTAAACTGTGTGAATATCTGTATCACTTTGTCAGTTGTTGTGTAAACTGATTCTACAGTTGGTTACTAGCTATGTGAAAGTCTATATTAGTTATTGATTAGTTAACTGAGTATTTGTATGGGAGTGTGAAAGTGTGTGTGGTTCGGTGGAGGGTGTGTGACTGTCCAAAGATGTGTTAATAGATTATTCAGTAGATATATGAAGTTAAAACTACATGTTCTAACAGTTTG
Source organism: Lissotriton helveticus (assembly GCF_964261635.1). Taxonomy (NCBI): domain Eukaryota; kingdom Metazoa; phylum Chordata; class Amphibia; order Caudata; family Salamandridae; genus Lissotriton; species Lissotriton helveticus. Next base: position 214,293,220 of record NC_136060.1, on the reverse strand, counting down.
GGTGAGGGAATCTCTTTATGGGTGTGGTGATGAGCAAATATATTTCTCAAAGGTACAGGTCCAACAAACTAGAAAAATAAAAGGCAGTGTATGTGTCAGTTGTTGTATATAAATAAGTATACATAAGACACAATGATTGTGTGAGTGACTGTATGGATAACTGTATACTTGTAATAATGATTTTATAATTCACTAAGTATGACTTCTAAATGAATAGAAGAAGTGGTGTTTGTATAAGTGTTTTGCTAAGTAATATGTAAGTATGATCCATTGTTTGCATAAGTGAGTAGGATGACTTCATATGTGAATAGGATGCGTGCTGTTGTTTAATGTCGATATAGATGTATAAGTATTTTTGATAGTGTTCTATTGTTCATTGACAGCATGTATGAGTGAATCCATAGGTAAGGGATTAGATGTGTGTATACATATATGAATCACTGAGTGGATTTTTAGATACTTGTATTGCTGTGACAATGGATTTAAATAGGATTTAAATATGATACTCTGTATTTTACAAAGAGTGACGAAAAATTGTAATAGTGTATGAAAAGGTGTATGTGATTGTCACGTGGATGATGTCATCAGTGATGTCATTTGAGATGTCATCAGTGATGTCACTGACCATGTCATGAATGATCTAATATGTGACTTCATCAGCAGTGGATTGCGGGTGCGCGATATATACTTAGTACAACTAACTATATAGGAGCAATTTCAATGGTTTTGTATGAGTAAAATGTCCAGCTAACTATAACACCACTAAAACTTATAGTTTTTTGAGTGAATTTCAAAGGTTTTGTAAAAGCTAATTCCTAACTATATAACTCCTGAAACCTATGGTTTTTTCAGTGAATTTCAATGGTTTTTTTAAATGCTAATTCCTAACTATATAAGGCCTGAAACCTATGTTTTTTTCTGTGAATATATATATATATATATATATATATATATATATATATATATATATATATATATATATAAAACGTCCTGTCCACCGAATCCTTATCTACAGCGGAACCACAGGCACGGACCTCCCAATTCCAAGGACAAAATCACAGAATCCCACACAACATCAGTGGGTGAAGCAGTGCAATTTATTCAGGCAGAAAATAACACGGGAGCAGTACCCTCCATGACGCGTTTCGCTCCTCCTGGGGAGCTTGATCACGACATGTGTCTCCGTTTTCTGACGTATTTTAACCCCTTGGCCGCGGCGGTAATTCTGCCGCGGCGCTAGGGGGAGGGAGGGGCCCGCGGCACCACCATGCTCGTGACGGAACCACTCCGTCATGAGCCGTGGTGGCGCTGTGCTTGTCACGGAATGGTTCCGTCACGACCCCGCCCCCTCAATAGAACGCGCCACGCAGGCGCGAAATCAGCACAGCGCAGGCGCGGCGGCTGGGCCGTGACGGAACCATTCCGTCACCAGCACAGCCCTATTGTGGCTCGTGACGGAATGGTTCCGTCACGAGCGTGCAAGAGGTTAAAGTGAAAGAGTGTGCACAATCAGCTAAGGAAATTGGGCCAACCATGTTGAAATGAAATCAACAACAGACTACGGCACTTGCTATGGTCTGTGACTAGAAAACTAGCATACATAAATGGACATGCAAAATGTAATTCTGAGAGAAAGAAAAGTGCATAGTTTCATAGCAGCAGTAAACATTAAAATCGAACCTAAATAAATACATAGTGCAAATAATGCGAATATTAAGTCCAGAAATCAAAGACCAAGAAAAAACTAAGCATGGGCGGATTTTGCGGATTCGCAATCCGCGAATTTGCGGATTTGCGGATTTGCGGATTGCGAAAATCTGCAAACTCCGCGAATTCTCACGGATTTTGCGGATTTTTTTGGGGATGTGTGTTCGCACGGGTTTCTGCAAGTTCGCGAGGGTTTTGTAGAATTTCGCAAATTGCGAACTTACTTGTCGGGTCGCCAGTTTTGCGAACTTGTTGTTTCTACGTGCGCAGCCTGTTTGCAAGGCTTTCTTCATCACTGCCACCCTCTGTCACCACTGGCACTCTCTTTGTTCACCCATGCCACCCTCTGGCTCACCTATGTCACCCTCAGTGTCATCACAGCACCCTCTGGTTCACCAGTGTACATTATTGGGGCAAAGCAAAATACTGCCATCCTCTGTCAACACTGGCACTCTGGTTCACCCATGCCACCCTCTGGCTGGCACACCCATGCCACCTTCGGTGTCATCACAGCACCCTCTGGTTGACCAGTGAGTGTACATTATTGTAGCAAAGCAAAGCACACCTGGTAATTGCTTCAAGTTTTGCAAACAACAACACCTGCCCTGACCCAACTGACATTAAAGAAGGCTGGCACCTGCTTGTCTGCTCCCTTTCCTTTTTGTTGCAATGTAAATTTTTTTTAACAGGATGCAATGGCATACTTCTAACTATTCTGTGACTGTCAAAGCAGGATCACACAATAGTTGCAAGTAGGCAACCGGATTCTGGAGGGCCCCTTCAGGAAGCACTACAGGGAAATGGTTACAAATGATGAGCTTGAACTTTTGCACCTGCTCGTTGGTTTTGCTTTTGCAAAACTCTTTTTTCGGTAATTTTGCCCTATTCGCGAGGCGCGGCGTCGTGCGAACTCGACCGTGGAAGCCGCGAACTCGTGTGAGTTACCCCAAGGTTGAGTATGGGCGCCGCCATTTTGTTTACGTGACGTATTTCCGTTTCCGCCCGCTATGTGTAATCTCGCGGAATGAGCGCATTGCGAATGCAAGTTCGCACCAGTTCGCGAGAGAAATCGCGTGCAAACTTACTTACGCGCACGTGATCGGGCCGCCATCTTGTTTTTCATTCATTCCTATGTGTCTGGGCATGGTGTTTCTATCCTCTTTATATCTCTGCCATCCTTTGCTTGTTTTAATATTTTTTTGATCTATTTAACTTATTTTCTATCCCTCTATTTTTCTAGGTCTATATTTTTGTGTTTTAGGCTACTTTTGTTTACTTTTCAACTACTTTTTTCAACTTTTATTTTCTTCTTCCCTAATCTTATTCTTTTTCATTTTGTCTCCTTGCTGCTAACACCTGCCCAGACCATGGTGAAGACAGCTGTGAAGCTGCCCAAGACGGCCCCCGCAGCCCGTGCCCGGCTCCCGTGTGGCCGTTTGAGGGCAGAAATGGTGGTGCCCAGGGAGATCTTCAGCCCTGAGGAGGTGGGCGCACTCGTTTTTTATGTACAGCGCCGCCTCCCCAGGACCATCGCGGCAGGCGGCAGGATCGCTGGTGGCTACACCAACCGCCAGGAGCAACGGAAGCGGTGGGAGCAGGTGTGCCGGGCCCTGTTTCACATCTCGGTGGTCCAGCGCACCTACAATCAGGTGACCCACCGATGGACCGATATCCTGGACCGGGAGCGCGACCTGCTCGACCTGCTGGGAGTGGAGGTCCCCGGGCTTGGTGAGTAGTATTAGCAATTTTTTTCATCACTCACTACTCTGTTTTTTCTCCTGCTCTGTGTGTTATATTGCAAATGTTTGCTTTAACTTTTTTACAAAAAGAGCAATAATGCTGCCGATTACATTGATAGGAGAGGTAAATTAATATTTCAAAATCTTCTGTGCATTTCAGGTGAACTGCTCTCCTTCTCTGTGGCGGTGCCACTGCTTATTTGTTTTCTATTTTGTGTTCATTTAATTGGGCTGAGTAATGTATGAGTGTACTTTACAGAACTGCGTAATGCTAGACAAAAAGGGGCAGATTTACAAGCCCCTTGCGCCACGTTTACGCTGCCTTACGTGGCGCATCCCTGTGAATCATTTACAACGTGATGCATCTAAGGAGATGCGCCACGTTAAGGCCTGTGCCTGTGCCACAATGGGTGCAATCCCACGCAGGGGGGTGGGGGGGTGGTTGGCGGTCAGGCAGCTGTGCGCCTCGCAAAAGTGCCTGCGTGAAATCTACAAGATTTAACGCAGGCACTTCCGCGACGCTGCTATGTCAATTCTTTATGCCTGCTTGCTTGAAGCAGGCGTAAGGACTGATGCGGTATGTTGAGTATTGGGCAGCCCTGAGCATTGCTAGAGTTGCATCGCGCCTGCGACGCGACTCTAGAGATGCGCCCCTCTTTCGTCACGAGATGCGTCACGCATCTGCCTACCCTTGTGCCAGGGTTTGCCGCATTGTAATTGCGGCGCATCTGCCGTGACGCAAGGTTAGTTTTGCGTTACGCATTTGTTCTGGTGCACCTCTGAGTAGAGGCTCAGTTCTTCCTTTGTAGCCCTCTTTTTGGCTGAAATAGTTGGTTCTTGTTCTTTCTAAATGTTTGATTTGGTTGACAAGGACATCGACAAGCAGCAATCATCAATGTTTTCTGTTCTTTTTTTCATGTTGTACGTCAGGTCCGCCCAGGGGCAAGCGGACGGAAAAGGAGGATGCTGTGGCTCCAAAGGAGGAGGATGCAGGCCTGGGCGGCGAGTGCTCCTTTGCTGGCCCCAGTAAGTTTTCATTTAAATATAGAGGACCTATTTTGTCCAAGCGTTCCTAATTTAATTTTTTTGACATAGTGTTTAGATAGGAGCAAAATCCATAATACTACTGTTGCAGGGACAAGTCTCCACAAACCGAACTATGGACACCAAAAACCAGAGTAATAATATTTCAGAGTGGCGTGTTTGGCACACTGTATAAACATGGTAGTGTCAGCGGCACTGACTCCTCCTTGCAAAAATTGCAAAACCTTTCGCTCAGTCACTCGAGTCTGGAGGACCAAAAACCACAGAGTCTATTCAAGTTTAAAAGCTTTATTACAAGTTAAAGTAAACACATATATTAAAATAAAGTTAGCTAGAAAAGGAAAAGTGCTTGGTGCTGAGTTGATGAGTAATGGAACACATTTCTTGTGGTCGAGCCGAGCTTTCACCTGGTTTAAAGTTGATGTTGCTCTTGTCCTTAGAAGTCCAGCTTCTGTCTGTTCAGAGAAAAATGGTGTGTGTTAAAATTAAGCAAGCATTCATCAATTGTGACAAAAAAGTGCAGCAAGACAACAGCCTTCCCTGGAAGGAGGGACATTTTTACTTTAGACTAGAGTAGACAGTCAATTACTTTTTCTGTTGTTTTCACATTTCTTCATTCATAGACCAAATACTAGTGAGTGGTGTAATCTAACATTCTTAAATCTACTTTGTAGGTGGAATATCTGGTGGCGGGGCCAGCTCGGATGAGGTGGTGGTGATAGACTCCGATGACAGCTCTGGGGAGGAGGCGGCGCAAGAACAGACTGTGAGGAAGCAGACAGTGGCGGTGGCGGGTACAGGTAAGCTGGATCATGGTACTATCTGACTCTTAGATAGCATATGATGTGTATCTACAGAGAGTAGACGGTCACTGGATGAACTACGAACATACTATGAAATGTTTCCAGGGGGGGGTGCAACATCATCACCATCTCCTGAGTCCTACTCCTGACATGATTGAGCACAAGTATTAAAAACATTTTTTTTAAATCTAACACGACATAGAGCTTAAATAAACAAAGAACCCCATAGGGAGAAGAGAAAAATATTGTGCAGCACCACAGCAGACGACCTGGCAACTAAATTAAAACAGGGGGAAAAACAAAAAATGCCAGAAAAAGAAATTCATTCTAAATCAGGAGGATGTGGTTATAGAGCATGGGTCCTCACAAACTTTCTCTCGGGGCCAAATTGATAGTGTGGTTTGTGGCCAAGGGCCGCACCGAAGGGGGCAGGGTCAGTGGGGGAGGGGGGTGGATCTAGAGCAAAAAAAAAATATGACCATGAAATTGAACTCATGCCCCTGCAGCGGATGCCTTCGTCCACTGAGCCACCAGACCTGGCATACACATTACACACATCTTTCTTTCTCTCTCCCCCCCCCCACTCTCTCTGTCTCCCTCCCTCATCCTCCCTCTGTCACCCTCTGGCTCCCTCCCTCTCTCTCTCTCTCCGTCCGTCTTCCTCTCTCTCTGTCTCTGTCTCTGCCTCTATCTGTCTGTCGGTTCCAGCCTGCTGTAATTACCATATTGTAATTTGTCACTGGGCCAGCACTGGATGGACCTGCGATGGAGGGCAATCGCGCCCTCTCTTGCCCATCCCTGCGGACGCCCATGATATTGGCCTGAATAGTTTCTTTTGTACTGCGCTGGCTAGTTGCTAGTTGTACTGTGACACAACTTCCTGCTGAATCATTTTGTGTTAATCATATTCTTAAAGAGCATTGGTTACAGATTATGTCTTTCTTTCTTCATATAGTTGGTCATACTAAAAAAACAAAACCCACAAGGAGTATGCAGGCTGTACTGGCCCGGCAACGGAGGCTGGATGCAACTGTTGCCCAATATCGGCGGCTGGTGGAACTGGAGGGGGACGACACGCAGTCCAGTACTTCGAATGTAACATCTGCATCCTCCTCCGTGACCCCACGTTCTGCCGGTCAGCGCAGTGCTCCAGCCAAACGGAGCCGTGCTGGCAGATGCCACCGCCGAGCAGCAAAGGCTGCACCTCACAGTACTGTAAAGGCTCGCTTGCGCCGTGCAATCCGCAGAGTGTCGGACCTGGAGGCGGAGGTCCGGAAATGGAAAGAGTACCAAAATTTGTTGGAGGGCCTCCGTTTAGATCACGCCACCCTCCGGGAGCAGTATGATGCCCTGGCCCTAAGGCATGATGCCCTGGAGGCCAAAGTCAACACCATGGCCATGCATCCCTAGAGTGTCCCTTGCCCCTTTTTTAGAGACTTTTGGGGGGTGGGAATTGGGAGTTGGGTTTTTTGGGGACTTTTGAGGGACTATTTATTTGTTGGGGTTAGGGAGGGTCTTGCGGGAGATTATTTTGTTAGGGATATAAAAATATACTTTTTCAAACTTTATCTGAGCATATCTTTTTTTTTACTACTTTTGAGCCTGGTGGGTGGTGGTTTTGCAGTAAGTTTGTTTTACCGAACACTGTCATCGTGTTGGTTCACGTGTAATTGGCCAAATGTTTTCCAAAGTAAATGCCTGTCACAGAGTTTGTTAATTGAAGAGTCCTAGGACTTTACTACTAGTACCACTGTCACTCTCTCGCCTCTCCTAATACTCCATTATACTACCTCCCATCCAAACGCTTATCTTACCTGTAATTTGTGTTTGAGGGCTGGCTCCACCTGGAATTCACAGTGTCCTAAAGCGTTCTGCAGCAGGGCCCCAACTGGAGTTTCCCGACTTGGATTTTCTGCAAAACAAAAGCAATCAACATTAGAAATATGGCAGCGGTGCTCACAGACCCCAAAATCCTAGAAGCCCCACAGACAGCACCCCTAAGACAGGCAAGCGAGCAATAATAACGCCTAAACGTTCACGTGTAATAGGCCAAATGTTTTCCAAAGTAAATGCCTAACCAATTTCATCCCTTAATAGACCTTGCCAGCAATGGCCCAGCCAAGACCCGTAAACCCAAACGCAAAAAAGTCACACTTAGCAAAATGTATTTAAATGAGGACTCACTACTTCCAGACAGTCCCTGTTTAGGGGACTCGTCAACGTAAGTTTCTTCATTGTGCAGAATCCAGGCATCAGCATTACGGGAAATGGATAGGGTGAGTCTGGAGGAGGAGGATAGACGACCAGGACGGAGTTCTTGTCAACTAACCTGAGGAATGCTGCGGCATCAAAATCAAGACAGTTCTGTTGATGGGTTTGTTGTTTGATTGGGTGATTACAATTTTTTTGTGAATGTGATGAAGCACTTGCTAAAAAAAGAAAGACAGACACACAGGAATAAAAGTGAATAAGGACTAATATTAAAGTTAATGAATCATTGACTCATTTTCAGAACTCGCTGTCAGGGAAGCAGAGCTCGTCCTCAAACTCTGCAAATTGAGTCGGTAGTACTTCTGGTAACTGAGGAGAACTTTCCTCAGGTAGGTCGGTGTCCTCTTCTTCCTGCGTGCATTCTCGTACTTTGTAATCTGGTGGTATGAAGTGCTGGTTCATCTTTATCATGGTGAGCCGCTCCACATTTGCGGGCAAGAGGCGGGACCTTTTGCAAGTCACAATGCCACCAGCAGAACTAAAAACACGTTCTGAAGACACGCTTGCGAGTGGGCAAGACAAGTAATTGATAGCCAGGTTGGTGAGCTCTCGCCATATGTTTCTTTTCCCATGCCAATACGCCAATGGGTCCTCAGTAATATTGACCGCTGTTGAGTCATCCAGATAGGCCTGCACCATTGAAAGAATGTCCTCCCGGATTCCTGTACTTTGCACTTCTGTGTCCTTTCTGGGACAAGGAAACCCTAGCTCACTTAGCCAATCCGCTTCAGACATATCGCCTGGGCCTGGTGCAGATGATACGGTTGCTGGTGTGGTTAACGGCTCAGAGGAAAAGTCACTCACTTCTGCCACAGGCACAGATGCAGAATTGTTTTTTTGGGACGCCTGATGGCCTGCTGATTCACTAGTAGTACTGTCTTCTCCTACAGTTTCCTTCCGCTCTCTTTCAAAACGAATGGCTGACTGAGCTAGCCAACCTTTGTACTCTGTAACATCTGATGTCTCAAAAGGAATTATTACTTTGCCAAACAATGGCTTTTTGTAACGTGGATCCAGAATAGTAGCACAAATGTAGTGCTGTTGATTCTTGATATTTACAAGCCGTTTATTGCTAACTAGGCGTTGTAATAATCTCTGCGCCAACTCATATGCTTCATTCTTTCCAGCATCTTTTAATTCTGAAGACACCACCTTGACTTGGTGCTCGAGCTTCAGCAACAATGGGATAGCTTTGCTCAAAGAACAGTCCTCCCTGCTGACGTCACGCGTGAAGACCTCAAAAGGACGAAGCATGTCTGTCAGGCTTTTAACTAGCTGCCATTGCTCCACCGCTAGCATCATTTCTGTCGTATCACCACCCAGGTTGTAGAAATACTCATTGACTACTGGAAACAGCTCATGCAGACGCTCAAGCATGTAGAAGGTTGAGTTCCAACGTGTTGCCACCTCCTGGATAAGTGCTTTCACTGGCATTCTACGTACATTTTGCTGGCGCCTCAGCTCCTTCCGGGCCTTAAAAGAATGGTTGAAATGTGTGCATATTCTTCTGCAGATGATCAGTATTTTGTCGACTGCAAGTTCTTTTTTCAAGAACTTTTGCACGACAAGGTTCATACAGTGCGCCAAACACGGCACTCTGAAATAGTAACCGTTCTCCATGGCCTTAACTACATTGCTGCCATTATCAGTAGAAACATAACCAACCTTGCAATTTCTTGGGGGCAGCCATTGCGAGACCTTTTTGTTAAAGTCATCCAAAATGTTGGCTGCAGTATGACTTTTCTCCTTGCCAAACATGGCTAATGTTGCATGTTTACGAGCACCCTTAAAAATCTCGACCAAGTCACCACCTGCATTTATCTGTTTTGCAACCCCTGAAAAAGAGACCCAGTGTGCAGTGATGCACATGTAATCAAGGGCTTGGCAACTGGTCCACATGTCTGTTGTCAGGTGTATAGTGTGAACAGCACTCTTCTGCAAAGCTGCCCCAACCAACTCAAGCACCTCTTTATGTAGTGCTGGAACAGCAACCCTGGCAAAATAGAACCGGCTAGGAACCTTCCATTTAAGGGCCAGTGTTGCCACGAGTTCAAGAAAACCCACACCTTCGACAAACGAAAAAGGGAGAAGGTCCACCGCTAGCATTTTAGCCAGCTTAGTGTTATACAGGCGTACAATTGGGTGGTTGCGTTGAAATTGCGCATCTGAGGAGAACATGGCTGAAATGGTGCACTGGACAAATTTACTGGATGATGCTGATGCCTTCTTCGACCCACTTCTGCTCAGTGTTGACATTTTCCGCATTGGTGTGTCTCCCAGACTCTCAGTGTGCCTCCTATGTGTTCCGGAGGGTGTGGTGCTGCCAGGGGTACTGGGTGCAACCGGACAAATGTCTGACGCTTCTTCTACCTCCCCGTCATCTTCAGATGAAACACCTAGTATGGGTATATTTTGGCCACTTGCCCTTTGGGATTGCTTTCCCTTGATGTTTGCTAGGTGCGCAAACCATTCGACAGCGTGCCTTCTTTGAAGATGACCTATCTGGCCTCCGGTTCCATAGTTGGTACCAGTGTTACCACGGCTAACTCTAGTCTTACAAATGCAACAAACGGCTATGTTATCATACTTTGCATGGACACTAAAAAAGTTCCAAACTGGGGACTGGAAACTTCTGGTTTTGCCGCACGAGATGATACTGCCAATGCCAGATGAAACAGTGGTGGATGAGCCTTGCAGACATCTACTGGGTTGTGCAATTATTGCAGCAACCCTACTTGAGGGAGTCGAGCTGGATGGAGTCCCCCTCTGGGGAGAAAATATGGGAGCTGTAGGTTTTGTTGAACTTGTTGTACTACTTGACTGCGTTGGTGGTGCTACCAGTGCCACGTCGCCAGGGTCACGCTTAGCATGACGTCGGGATAGGGTATAAATGTCTGTCTGCTGCATGGCCGGTGTGGCTGGTATGACGTGTGTGATGACTAGGTCATTGCTGTCATCCTGTTCAACAACATCAGAATGCACCACTTCATCAAGTCCGACGTTCGGATCCATAAGTATGAGCTTACCGGGGCCCATCCTTTTAACATTTGATACCTTTCGCAGCTCATGGTGTGCCTCCCTCTCAGACGTCGGAGATGGTTGCCAATCTAGATCCAGATCATCATCTGATGGAGCGGGGCTTGAAGAGGAACTTCTACACACACTCCTTGATCTTTTCCTTGGTGGGGAGCTGGGAGAAAATGAATCATCAGGAGGAATGCCTTCGTCTTCCTGACATGATACCCCGGCTCCAAAGTCAATTTCCTCCTGTGCCCCTACTTCTGGAAGAACAACCATTGTGGGCACTTGCACCGCTCCATGCGCCGCTACATGGGCCTCTTCACTGACCTCTACTTGCAACTCTCCATGGACCTCTCCTTCTCGGCCTTCTCCTTCTCGGCCTTCTCCTTCTCGGCCTTCTCCTTCTCGGCCTTCTCCTTCTCGGCCTTCTCCTCGGCCAGCTCCTTCTCGGCCAGCTCCTTCTCGGCCAGCTCCTTCTCGGCCAGCTCCTTCTCGGCCTTCTCCTTCTCGGCCAGCTCCTTCTCGGCCAGCTCCTTCTCGACCAGCTCCTTCTCGGCCAGCTCCTTCTCGGCCAGCTCCTTGCGCATGTACTTGTGCTTGTACTAGTAGCCCATGCAGTTGTTGTTGCGGTTTTGGTTGTTGAATAGTACTTGTGAGATGAGTTACAACCTGTGTTGATGGTGTGCCGCTACTTTCATGCGATGAGCCAACATCACTGGTCGTTGGTGATTGAACCACTAAACAGGCTACCTGTGCAGCACTCATGGTGGGCCTTTGTTTTTTCCACAAAAATGTAGTGGTCGAGCCACCAGTCTCCTTGGTAAGTGGTGCCACTTGCTTCTTCTTCTCCTTAGTAGAGACATCTTTCTTGCAAGAGGAGCTACGGGCACCTCTTTTTGGAGCCATCTTCTTCAGATGTCGGAACAACAGGCCGCAGCAGGACTTCTTCCTGGTACTGATGCTCAACGATGATGCGGAGTTATTGACTTTGTGCACCTAAAAGCAAACGAAGACAGAGGAACATAAGTAAATATATGTTGCATATGTAGCGCTTCAATAAATAGTTTGCAAGTAGGCATTTATGATTATGAATACACACGTGCACACCACACAATATAGAAATTTCAATATTAGGAATTGCTAAATTTTTGGGAAACAGGAATTTAACCTTGATCCAAGAGAGCACACACAGAGAGGGTTATAGTTTCATGTACCACTGACTCCCCCTGGGCACAATGGGTGAAACAAGGCAAAATGGGTGCAGGCCTATGGCACAAAGCTCACTGCCTGCCTTCAAAATGGCCGCTTGACCCCCATCCACATGGCCAGGACCATGCCTCAAAATGGCCCCCACCAACATAGCCAGCCCCCAACCCCTACTCCAAAAAGTCAAAAAACACAACACCAATCAAATCACCACAATCCAATGCCATCCATCAAGTTTCAGAAGGTTTAGGCTGCCTGCTGGTGGTTTTCTGGTGCAGAATTGCAATTTTTGCAATTTCGCGAGTGCGAGATTGTTGCTTCACGACGCGAACGTGGCGAAAAACCAGCAAAATCCGCGAACAGACGGATTCTGGGCCCCCTGGGCATGATAAAATCACAGCGCACTGGGTGCAGGCCTATGGTACAAAGCACACAATCTGCATTAAAAATGGCCCCTAGACCCCCACCCACACGGGACCAGGCAATAAACTGGCCCCCACCCACATAGCAAGCCCCCAACACCACCCCAAAAAGTCGTAAAACACACAAAAATCACAACAATCCAATGCCATCCATGCCCTGGCCAGAATAATGTTAAAATTGAAAAAAACAGTTGTATCATGCATGCACCCATAACTAAGCCTGGTAGTTTTCAATTCATGTGCAGAATTGTAATTTTTACAATTTCGCGAGTGCGAGATTGTTGCTGCGCGGGACGCGAGCAGTGCGAACACAGGCAATTTTTTTTTTATAAAATCCGATTTTCGGGTAATCCGCGGGAGTTCGAGGCCCCCTGGGCATAATGAAAGCAATCAGAGCAGACTGGGTGGGCATAGGGCACAAAGCACACTGCCTGACTTCAAAATGGCCGATTGACCCCATCCACATGGCCAGGACCTGCAGGACCATGCCTCAAAATGGCCTCCCACACATAGCCAGCCCCCAAACCCACCCCAAAAAGTCGAAAAACACACACAAAAATCACCACAAACAAACATCAACTTATCAACTTACTTGTAAATCAAATTTCTAATCAAAAAGTAATCCAAAAAGCCTCAAAGCCAAATCTCCAGCAGCATCCACAAAAAGTAATCCTTCCCAGTCAAGATCGAATTCAAAGTGGCCAGGAAATGGACTAAGCAATGGGAGGAGCTTGCTGGACAGGAAGAGGAAGTTGGAGACTGGGTCACTTCCTTCACCCCTCCCCAATTGTAATTTTTGTAATTTCGCGAGTGCGAGATTGTTGCTGCCCGCGCCGCGGCCCGCGAGCAGTGCGAACACAAGCAAAAAATCCGCTGCGCGCGGATTTGCGTATTTTCGCCACATCCGCGAGAGTTCGCGGATTGCGGATTTACCGAAAATCCGAAAAATCCGCGAGCGGAACGGATTTTGCGCCCATGCTTAGAAAAAACAGTTCACAGTGATGGCTGTCGGTTGAATCTCGGCAAGTGTTGGAAATAGAGCACATAAAACAAATCTCACATTAAACATAGCATTCAATGATTAATACAACCATAGACTAAAAAAAGTGCAAAAAGGCAAAGCAACATAAATTCTCAAAACATGAAAATGATATCCTAAGATGTAATGTCCATCACAGTTGCGTGAGGAATTGTAGTGTAGTTCCTATTATCCCAATAGGCTCTGCGCATTGGAATAATACCTCCAATAGTATAGACCTAGACCAGACGTTAACTAGGTCTTCTACTGTCGATATTAGACTTAAAGTTTTGGGTTTGCCAGGTAGCTCAGAGTTCACTAGAAACTTTCTCGAATAGGCAAGGAGGAGTTGAGCCTCCTTGGATAGACAAGAAGGGATTTAGTTTCTGACAACCATAGAACATGACAACTTTGCTCTCCCCTAATCAAGAGTATATCTCTAGAGTCGTGTGAAAACAAAAGACAACTTATTTTACTCAGTCAGTACGTGCATTCTTAGTTTCACCAGTTTGTAGAGAAAAGGAAGAGACGGGCGTGTTCAATAAAAGATGTTATTTATTGATCAGTCTCTTTTCTCGTACAAGAGAAATGGATCGATATTATAGCAATACTTATGGTTAAGTAAAGTGCATACAATAAAAGCAGAAGTATAAAATAATACTGTAAAAACATTTATATGGTTTCTAAGCCATATGGTGTTTTAAAATGGATAAAATAGATACATACATATAAATCATTTGACTAATCGTACTCAACTGGTGCTTCTAACTACGCCTACCCCAGTGTACCTGACCTAAGCCTAATACATGGGCGGGGATAGAAAGTAGCAGTTTAAGTTAAGTTTGTTTTGCCAAGTGCCTGACTCAAGAATTCTCTGCAAAGGGTTATTCAGTTCTGTACCTTGAATCTAGGATGGTTGAGGGATGGTATCTCTCGTCTGTGGTCTCGATATTCCAAGCTGCCTGCGAGGGCTGCTCGGAAGCGCCGGAGCTGGATTTCTCGGCAGGAGAAAGCAGCGTCTCGTTCTCAGCGCATCAGGAAGGCGGGGCAGCGCCAGTGGGCTTCGCTCTCTGCTGGGCTTCGGCAAGTCTCGCTGCTCCAATCTCGTCACCACCGCGTGTGTTTGCTTAAGGCAATATCGGTAATATTTATACCTGTAAGGTGCCGAGATTGACGTAAGGATGGACTTAGATACGTCAATAAGGATGTCATACGAGCTGGTCGTTAGCACATTCTTTTACTGAAGTTCTTTGAGAAATCAAAACAATGGCCGCAGGGATTTTCCCAGGGTGTCATAGGTTTGATTTGTTTTGAGAACTCCGTATGCCTTATCAGGGGCTGGAGGAATATTGCTTGCCTAATTAGATGGCAAGCGTTATGACCTAATCAGATAACGCGCTCCTGTGCCGTGGTCTGGCTTAATCAGATAACGGTTTCTGCATCATGGGATGGCTGCTAGTTAATTTGTTAACCAGAATAGGGTCAGGAATAGGGGGATCTATACAGAACCTATAGGAATACATCACACCCACTCCACGCTAACTATGGCCATATTTACGAATCTAGGCATAGTAAAACACACTGTAGAGTATCGTGTATACCTTACCACCCCAAAATACACATAATGCATTTTGAAATTATGTAATATACGGGAAAGAAAATAGTCACATGTACTATATGCACTTAAGCAGTAGAATAATGCTAAATTAATCACGCATATGTATACATTATTAGTAATTGAATATGAGAATTACACATGAAATGGCTCTTAATACAGAAGAAAAGTTCGAGACCACTTCATCACAGTTCAAAAATATTTATGAACATACCAGCGGGCAGCTAATGTCTATGAAGTTTCTAAAAACAGAAATTAGTTCTCTAAGAATAGTTCTTACTTTAAGCAGAAGATAAGTGTCCCGAAAAATTATAAAAAATATTTTGGGGCTGCTAAAAGAATTGCTGTCCGTGGACTGGAGGAAAAGTTGATCTTGCTACTTTATTATTAAAGTTGAAGGCCAAATTCAAGGTGTCGGGAACGCCGTGTGCTAGCTTGTTCAAGAGTCGTTATTTCTGCTCTGGTAAGAACATCATATCATTGAGACTGCTGAAAAAGCTGTCAACAGCTTCCTGTGAGAGTTCCACTAACTCGGAAAAAGATGTAACCATGCATTCATGTGCATGATTGTCTCCATTGACGTTTTGAGTAGTATTGCTGACAGAAGGTTGTACCTGATCGATGCTGCTTTCATCTTGATCTTCACTACCCCTTAATCGTAGTGGTGAAGTTTCCACGAATGCCGTCATCAGGATTGGCAGCCGTTGAGGGCAGCACAATGCATGAGCCTTTACCGGACCCAACAATGTTTCTGCATCCATTGGCGCATCCGATTGTAGCGTCAGACAGGTGTCCAACACGCATTCTTCTCCGCACAGCATGCACCTTAATACAGGTAAAACACATCTTTGCCATATCGGCCGAAATGAAAGAAACCAAGTCATGTTCAGGTCTCTAAGCCGGGTTAGTCCCAGGATTTTTGATATCCGGTCCCGGTATCCAATGGCTCGGATTGTTTCTTCCCTTGTCGCAGGTGTTTTGTCTGTGACATGGTTTGCCATAACGAAATATAAGGACTAAGAATAGGATTCCTGCAATTAGTCCCAAAATGAGGGGAACTCCTCCAAAAATCAAATGGACGAGGTCTGGAAAAATACCCAGTATGGCTTTGAATGGTGTTAATGCCATCGAAAATACTGTCTTAAATACATTTGAGACTCCACTGGTATCAGAAATATTTAAGATTTCATTCAGGATTTCTGCAAAATGTATGGGGGAATTAGTTGATAACAATGAGTGAATCTCTGCAGTCGTCCTTGCGACTAGGAGATCATACGTTTCTTTTGATGACGTGAGCATGGTCGGCGTCTGAAGAAGCACTGTTTTCATTCTGCTTAAAGTATCAACCCGAATAGAAGTAATTTTCAAGTTAGGCCATGCCCTTGCCTCCCTGTCTGGAAAGGAGCTGGGGAACAATAAGCGTCCACAGCACATGACCTTCGCAGTCGTACTTACGAGATAAGGAACCCCGGGCAGTAGACTACAACATCTGTGATCCACAATTAGAATGTAACTCCCGTTATAGAGTCTTGTAAAGAATGGTTCTATCTCTGTTGCAGGTGCGCCTAGCTGGTGACATGAAAGGTTATTTGAGTTCCCTTCACAGGCTCCATGCAAACTAATTCCATTACACAGAAGTGTACCGCTTAGTGACATTGCACAATTATTGCCACTAAGAAACACTTTCTGTCCTTTATTACTGACACATGCATGTGAATAGGGCAAGTTCCATGTTGTCTTAATGTACCCTTTTCCCAATTTTCATACATGCCAGCCTGTATTTATTTTTGGCAGTATTGAAACCTGAAAGTAGATATCGGAATATTAATTATCCCATGTATTATCCATTCAATGACAGGTCGTTCTGACATTGTCAATGGTAATCTCTCGAGTGTCTCAATGCTCAGGATTGTATAATCAGCACCCTTCTGTGCCATACTGATTTGTTTATCAGTAAGGTTAAAGATATTGAATAGTGACGTTGTGTTGATTAAACGCCAAGGCACATAGCCTGAACGCAGATTTTGTAACGTCCAGCCAAGCTGTACAATAGAACGCAATTGAGACTGACCGTGTTGTAACAACAGTAAGTCTTGCGATAATATGTCGATTGCTGAAGACACAATGCTGTCCAATGAAAAGATTCTGGAGGACAGAGTCATTAACCCATTGTCCACTACAGAAAGTGATTTTTCCAAATTAATACGGTCAATTTCCCGTATACTTTCTGCTGTCTCAATTTGAGTTATCTTCCAGGCCTCGTTGTAAGCTGCATATATAGAGGCTGCTATGAAGCGTTTTTGACGCTGTTTGCGCGGTCCCATAATGAAATCACGCAAGTCAGCACCATCAGTAAGTAAAGTTAGGTGTTGCTTAATCTCTGTCAGTGTGGAAGTTTGTAGCCATTGAAGGCAGAGTTTGCCCACACTGTAGGTGGTGATTATCCCTGGGTGTTGTCTTTGGGAATATCTAGGGTCTGGCCTGGTCAATGTGAACCCCTGTGTTTTGTTCAGGAATCTGTCTTGACAGTTATTAGTATCTGTGGGCCAGATTAACCATTGTTTCCAATCAGGATTTGTTCTGTTTTGGTTTAGTACATAGTTTACGTCTATCTCTTCATCCGCAGAGTTATTGCTGTTCATTGTTGGTTTTGGAATAGACGGTTTATTTAAGTCTTTGATTTTGGCTAGGCCAAGACAGGTAGTTTGTTGAATAGTTTCATTCAAGAATATAATTTGTTCTGGGATCATGCAGGCTCTAAACAATGATTCTATACCTTGTACTTGCCATTCTTTTGTACCCCAAACACTTTTTACTTCCACATTTTTATCCCAATAATCAAAACCAAATGTATTCATCTGTTCAAAAAATGAGTCCGAATATATCAATTTTGTGTTTGTAAGCATGGTTTTCGTTCTTGTCTTATTTGACAATTTAAAATAAAATGTTTCAGCTTTACTTGTATTGAACCCTGAAAAATATGAATATTTGTCACAAACGGTTCTTGAGCTTCCTTTTGGAGGGGTTGCACAATGTTCCCATTGATTATAATTTAAAACATTTCTAGGATGTGCAGATTTATGTAGAAAATGGTTACCATAGTGGTTGTAGCAGTACATACTATCATAATTAGATTAACCCTGCAAATAATCATGTTTGGTAAATTTAGCAGACATCACTAGATCAGACATCATGTCATTAATACTTTCAAAGTCCCAATCATCAGCAAATGAGTTTGGTTTTACAAAGTCACTCAACGAGATCTTAATTTGGTGTGGATATTTGAGGATCTCAACCGGACCATAAATTTCATAGTCAGTATTGTCCCATGCTACCCCACCCGGTATAGGATTGGCTGTGAGGTTGACTGAAGAAAGTTCTCTTTTCTTGACGTGTGAAGACGTGTGTGGCTTGAGGATCAAGTTGATTTTCTGGCTTGCTGTGTCCATTTTTGCATATTTTCCCTCAATGAAGCGTCCCAAGCATAGTATCATGATGAGCCAAACTATGAGGATAAATACACCAAAGGACACCCAAAATTCAATCCATGGAGAAATCAGATAGGTTTCTTTCAGCTGTTTCAAAAGCTCCTTAGCTCTGACTTTAAGGGTTTTTGTTGATGGCTGTGCCTTTGATTCACTGAGGTCTTCAGAGGAATCATTGAAGTTTATGAAGTATCCGGATGCTGTTCTATCAATTGTTCCAATTGCTTCAGGATTACTGTTTCTTGCAGCTTCAGCATATTCATTTGTTACTTCATTGTAGGTTGATGTGTCTCTACTAAATGTCTTTATTTGGGTATTCAGAGGTGTGAGTTCCATTGCATTGTTGCATAGTCCTTGTTGTTGTTCTGTAGGTGTTTCGAATGTGATTAGCCTTTTAGTTAGCACCTCTGTACTTGTAGCAAACCTCGGTGTTCTGCTACTTATCGGGAGTCCACTTGGCCTACTGTTTGTTATCGGCCACATGATTGTGGTTTTACCAGGTCGATGGATACAACTCGGTTCTCCTTTTTACCAGCAAGCGGCGGTAGTACAACTGATCTTGTCCCGTTGATAGACAAGACAGGAACTGCTTTTCTGTAAGAAGGCCCAAATTCCTTCTTTACCGCGATCTTTTCTCTGACTAGATCCCTCTATTTTTGGAATCCAGACAGGTCTTGCTGGGACAGGCAGTGTTTCTTCAGTGGTTATAGGCTGTTGTTTCAACTTTATGTTGCTCAGGTCTTTTCTTGTTTCGTTTAAGTCCTGTAAAATAGCCAAACGATCTTTGATATCAAAGCTTTTTTCTTTCACCACTGAAGTCTGACTGTCAAGATCTAAGACTAACATCCTAGTTCCAAACAATAATTCGTACGGACTGAATCCCTTCAGAGAATTTCTTGGCAAGTTATTTAGACTACGTTGGACACTTATTAGATGTTTGACCCACCCAGCTCCCGAACCTAATACCTTAGCTGTTATAGATTGCTTTATGTCACGGTTTTTTCTTTCAATAATTCCGTTTCCCTCGGGATGAAATGGACAAGAATACCGCAATGCAATGCCCATGCTGGTCATGGCCTCCTTATAAGCTCTGGAGCTAAAAGCAGGACCCTGGTCAGAATGCAGCACGCCAATTGCGTATGTGCCGAAAAAGACTCGCAAATCTTTTATAACAGTTCTGGCGTCAGCCGATCGCTGGGGCCACATCCATATGAATCTCGTGCATGAATCCACTGCCACCAAGATATATTTATAGTTACCATCCCTTTGTAAGGGACCACAGTGGTCCAGGTAAACACAGGCTAATGGTTTATCAGAGATTAGAAGGGGCGTCTGTGCTGGTCGTCTCACTGTTGATACTTTCATTTTTTGACATATTTCACATTCTAGAACATAGTTCCTTGTTTGTCTTCTCATTTGTGTCCACCAGTATCTCTGTTTTAATAACGAAACTGTGGCTGAGACGCCAGCATGTACAGAAGCAAGCCCTTCGTGTGCCGCTATGATGAGTCCTGACCTATGTTCCATGTTTGGAATTACTCTATCCCCCACTCCAGGGATTCGAGCAAATGGAACATTATTCGCATCAGTTATGTATGAGTACTTTACTGGAAAGCCTTTCGGGAGTGTTTCTATTGCATCTTTTACTGTAGCGCTGACAGCTTGTAATATATCGCTGTCTATTTTTGTTTTTGACCGAGTGATGGCAGCTACGGAAGCCGTTTGCAAAGCTGCCTTCGCGGCCTCATCAGCCAATGAATTCCCTGCAACGTGAACGCCATCACGTTGATGACTCAGTGTATGTATCACGTGAGTCTTTGGTAGTTCCTTTTGTAAAAGAACTACTTGTTCCCAAAGCATTTTATGCTTGATTGTGCCTCCTTTTGCATCCATAAACCATTCTGAAGCCAGATCTGTAAGTATTCATTGTAAGACTGAACGCAATAATACGAATCACACACTATGAGTGTGGGGAATTCTCGATCGGTATTTTCAAGCGCCATCTTGAATGCCAGTAGTTCTGCTCGCTGAGCTGTACAATCTCCTAGAGATTGTGTTTTAGTGACCGCTGGTTTGAATTTCCCATCGTGCCAGCGACCTTTTACAATCGCACACGCAGCACTGTAAGCTTGTTTACCTCCTACTGCGGGTTGTGCTGATCCGTCTGTATATATTATACAGCCGTAACGTTCTAGAGGCAGAATTTCGGTCGGCGGCGGACATTCGAATTCGTATTGGAGAAACTCTTGTGTTTTTAAGTTAGGATCAAATTCGTATGCCACGTCTGTTGCAGCAAGAGAATTAGCCCATTGTATCCATCGCGGATGGAGCGCTTTAGCATTCGGTATGCTTGCTTTTGTTACAGCCTCTAGGGCTGGTATCGGTGTAACGATTATTATTCGTTTACCTTGTGAAAGGGCTCGTTCTTTTGCTATAGCTGTCTGTGTTGCAGTAAGAATTTTTTCCGTTGGGCTAAATTTCATTTCAGCTTTAGTGTACAAGTGTGATTTGAATGCAATTGGTACCTTTTCTCCCTCGTTAGAGGTCAGGTATGTGAATCCGCATTCTCCTGGGATGACTCGAATCACAAGGTTGCGTGTGTTATCACGTGTTTCTAATTTTGTTTTAAATAACATATCTGTTTTTAAGGATCTCAGAATTTCTGTGTGTTTTTTAGTCCAATTTGTTTTTTTAAAATCTGGTTTTATTAGATCATAAAGGTGTTTGACCCTTTCTGCGTAATTTGCAATGTATGTTCTTCCGAAATTTGGAAACCTAAAATTGACTGTAGGTTTTTTAGTGTTCTAGGTGCTTGGAGTACGGCACATTTCTCTAGGAAATTGTCAGCCAGGCTTTTGCCTTCACTTGATAATTCATATCCTAAGAACAGGACTGTTAGATGGGCAATTCTAGATTTTTTAAAGTTGAATTTGTAACCCTCTGCTGCGAACCCAAGTATTATGGTGTTCACTCTCTTCAAGTGAGTATCCAAGTCATCATCTGTTAGGTATATGTCATCGACATAAGATAATGCTTCGTCATCATATGTTTGTAGTAACTCTGTTACTCTCGCTGAGAATAATCCTGGGCTGTTCTTGTACCCCTGGGGTAACCGACAGAATTCTTTTTGAGCGCCATTTATTGAGAACGCTGATAAGTATCTGCTCTCTGGTGCTATATTTTGACAAAAGAATCCATTAGAGATGTCTAATGTTGTTTTATATTTTTTGCGCACTATGTTATTCATTAGTGCAGCACTATGCGAGTTTTGTACTGCAAAAGTTTTGCAACATGAGTTAAGGTGTCTGTAATCCAAAACTAGACGATATGAATTGTCTGGTTTGGAGACAGGAAACAAAGGGTTGTTCATTTGTGTTCATTTGTGAGGTGCAAGTTTCAATCACCCCCTGGTATTCTAGTTCTTTTACCTGTTTTTTAGCTTCTTGCTTGATTGGATACTGCCTTTGTGCAGTAGGTTGTGATTTTAACTGGATTTTGTGTGGAGGAGATTCCTCATCCCATCCCACATGATTTTTATATAAAGCAGGAGCTTGAGCTACTGCCCACTTTCTTGCAAGTGTATATTTTTTATGAATTGGAATATGATTTGAGAAGGCAGGCATAATTATTTCTTCGCCATGTGGGCACTCCCTGACAAACTCTGGTGGCCAATCTTTTTCAGCTAGAAGGATGTCATAGCCCTTGGAGAGATTATCCCCAAAAAGGCCCCTTATTTTTCTAGTCTTATCCCCTTCTATACGTAAAGTTAATTCAAATATTTTGTGAGGTTTGCTAACTCTGGTGTCTGCAGTTTCCACTTGAATGTATTCATTCGTGTCCACTGTCTCCAGATGATTCATAAGGACTTTGCGTGCTATGCTCACTTCTGCTGCGCTGTCTAGCATTGTCTGAGCCCACTCTCCGTTTTTCAGCTGTGTCCTCAGTATTCTCGGCATTGTTGAATACTTTAATACTGGCTACCTTCTTCTTTGGAAACTGTAATTTTTTATTTGGATGAGCAGGTTCCTTGTCTTTGGACTTGACGTGCCCTTCCCTGGGTTCCGATCGTCCTCTTCTTTACGATTTCTGCAAGGAAGTCTGAAAAGATTGAGAGGGACGTGTATCAAAATCTTGATATCTATCCGGTTTCTTTATGTTATCCCTATTTCTAAGGTTGTATCTTTTCACAGAGGGCTCCCTTTGGGGAGACTTGGGTCCTTGGTCCGGAGATCTTTCTCTCCGCCGAGGAGACCTTCCTCTGGACTGGAATCTCTTTTCTTTTGGATTGGATTGTTTGTTTCCATCCCAGTTCTTCTTTTGACTGTTTAGATTATTTTTAATAAATATTTTTTCAGGACTTACAATTAGTTGGGGCTTCACTGGTATTCCACCCAAACTATCTCTACCTAGTTCTTCATATGATTTTTCTATAATTCTGGCAATTTCAGCTGGTTGGTGTGCTATATCTGTCTCTTTTAACCTCTGGCGGATCACCACATTCGCTGCTTCCCCTTTTATGTTGGCTAATAATATTGCCGAGACCTGCTTGAAGTCTTTTAGTAATTTCATACCGAGAGTTAAAGCGGGTTCTGGACCGTATTCGTCTTGAATTTGTTTTAGCACATCTGGTATTACTGACATGGATGGAACTCCATGTGTTTTTGTGTAAATGGAAGCAAAGACTGTACCCCAAGTGTCACAGTCCTCCACGTGTGGTGCGATTCCCATTGGAAGACAGATAGTCAGAATCCTGTGTTTATCCACAGGGGTGGTGTCTGGAAACACCGCCTCTATTTGGGTGATTTTTTGTGCTAACCAGAATGGTATTTGTTCCCGTTTAGCTGCTACTTTACCTAGGCAGGACTGTATGTTCTGTGGTGTAATTTTATTTGTGTTCCCCTGATGTGGGGTCAGCTGTGGAATTTTAATTACTGGTTGGATAGTTGAAGTCCGCATTACATATTGGACTAATTGTCTATATATTTTAATTAATTGTTTTAGTTGTACTAAAACATCTGCTGCAGACATTCTTTCGATGTCTGGATGTGGTGTGTATCCGGCTAGGACCGGCCACGTTGCTCCTGGTCTACCTAGGGAACCGAGCCTGGTGATGTGATTATTATGTTTTAGGGCGCCATTAAACAAGAGCAGGTGCTCTTGGAATTTGAGTGGTACTTCCACTTCCTCGAAAGGAGTGTACTCATTAGGAGGTTCCTCTATTTTATAATAGTGGAACTCCTTTGTTACAGCATTTGCTGCTGGAAAGTTTATCCATGAATAGAATACCTCTGTCTGCCGATATTCGTGTGCCTCAATTACGAATATGACTGTACCACCTCTTGGTGTCAGTCCATTGTCTATAAGTTTTAACGTTATAGATCTTCTTATGTTGACCGGGATGAGTTTTATATCCGGGTCTGCTTCTTGCATAGTATTATCAGCTTCTATTAGTTCAGCTGCTAATCTAGCTCTCTCTCTTTCGTCATCACTTTCTGACATTTTACTGTCAGGAAGGTTATTCTGTTTGTTTGCAGATCAGGTTCCTTACGGAAACAAAGATTAGATGCACAATATTTTGGAACAGTGTATCCTTCAACGTTGATTGAACCAAGAACCATACATAGGAGTTCCCTCCTGTGAGGTTTGGCGGATTTTACCTCTCACCCACTCCAGACGTCTTTGGAGTATTATGGGAAAAAAGGGTCTGAGTGAAAGAGCACGACTGAGTTGCTCTAAAGTCTTGCGTTAGTTTTATTGCCTTTCCAAACACGTTGGGCGCCATGTAGTGTAGTTCCTATTATCCCAATAGGCTCTGCGCATTGGAATAATACCTCCAATAGTATAAACCTAGATCAGACGTTAACTAGGTCTTCTACTGTCGATATTAGACTTAAAGTTTTGGGTTTGCCAGCTAGCTCAGAGTTCACTAGAAACTTTCTCGAATAGGCAAGGAGGAGTTGAACCTCCCTGGATAGACAAGAAGGGATTTAGTTTCTGACAACCATAGAACATGACAACTTTGCTCTCCCCTAATCAAGAGTATATCTCTAGAGTCGTGTGAAAACAAAAGACAACTTATTTTACTCAGTCAGCACGTGCATTCTTAGTTTCACCAGTTTGTAGAGAAAAGGAAGAGACGGGCGTGTTCAATAAAAGATGTTATTTATTGATCAGTCTCTTTTCTCGTACAAGAGAAATGGATCGATATTATAGCAATACTTATGGTTAAGTAAAGTGCATACAATAAAAGCAGAAGTATAAAATAATACTGTAAAAACATTTATATGGTTTCTAAGCCATATGGTGTTTTAAAATGGATAAAATAGATACAAACATATAAATCATTTGACTAATCGTACTCAACTGGTGCTTCTAACTACGCCTACCCCAGTGTACCTGACCTAAGCCTAATACGTGGGCGGGGATAGAAAGTAGCAGTTTAAGTTAAGTTTGTTTTGCCAAGTGCCTGACTCAAGAATTCTCTGCAAAGGGTTATTCAGTTCTGTACCTTGAATCTAGGATGGTTGAGGGATGGTATCTCTCGTCTGTGGTCTCGATATTCCAAGCTGCCTGCGAGGGCTGCTCGGAAGCGCCGGAGCTGGATTTCTCGGCAGGAGAAAGCAGCGTCTCGTTCTCAGCGCGTCAGGAAGGCGGGGCAGCGCCAGTGGGCTTTGCTCTCTGCTGGGCTTCGGCAAGTCTCGCTGCTCCGATCTCGTCACCTCCGCGTGTGTTTGCTTAAGGCAATATCGGTAATATTTATACCTGTAAGGTGCCGAGATTGACGTAAGGATGGACATGGATACGTCAATAAGGATGTCATACGAGCTGGTCGTTAGCACATTCTTTTACTGAAGTTCTTTGAGAAATCAAAACAATGGCCGTAGGGATTTTCCCAGGTTGTCATAGGTTTGATTTGTTTTGAGAACTCCGTATGCCTTATCAGGGGCTGGAGGAATATTGCTTGCCTAATTAGATGGCAAGCGTTATGACCTAATCAGATAACGCGCTCCTGTGCCGTGGTCTGGCTTAATCAGATAACGGTTTCTGCATCATGGGATGGCTGCTAGTTAATTTGTTAACCAGAATAGGGTCAGGAATAGGGGGATCTATACAGAACCTATAGGAATACATCACAGAATAGCAGCAAAATAATACAGTTGGGTCAAAAATCGCAGCAGAGGATTCCATGATAAAGTGCAAGTGCAATATTGTCAGGAAACTAATAAAGCCATAAATAAACCCAGACGCTGAAACCCCAAACTACAGTATATTAAAATAGTTGTTATCAAAATATGCATGCTATAGAGAAATATGAAAATAGTTAAAATGCCATAAGATCAATAAATAATCTGTATAAAAACAAAGTGCAATATGCCGAAAAAGTGCAAAAAAGTGCTGTGCAAAAACATCTTATAACACTAGCAGCAAGGGGAAAACCCTGAATCACTTAGGCCTAAGCGATCCTAAAGTGCAAGTGCAAAAGTGTGTGTGGGAGGCCAAATCCCCCCACACTGCCCCCCTGGCGGCCATCCCCCTGGGCTTTCTAAAAATATTTGCAGGGAGGGACACAGCCCTCCCCGCAGCCCCGGGGACCGCTACCCCACGGGGCTTTTATTTTAAATAGGTGGGGGCCTCCAAGGCCCCCAAGCCCTGGGGACCACCACACCCGGGGCTTAATTTACATATTTGTGGGGCTGACAGCCCTCCCCCCACAGCCCTGGGGGCCGCCACCCCAAGTGCTTGTTTTTTAAAGAATACACTACCTGTGTGGGGGAGCTCAAGCCCCCCCACACACCCCGGGGACCGCCACCTCCCCGGGGTACTAAATATTTAAAGAAGGGGGTCTGTTACAAATCCCCAAGCCCCTGGGACCGCCACCCTCCGGGGCTTAGTATTAAGTTCGAGGGGGCTGTGTAGCCCCCCTCGTGTAGCCAGTGATCCGCCAACCCCCAGGGCCAGCTCCTGCAGTGTCTCAGGGTGCCCACCCTGGGACACTGCTGTTTGCTATGGCAGGGCGGGATCTGCAAGGCTCGCGCCCTGCCATAGCAAACTATGGGGCCGATTATGATAGAGGATTTTCCGCCTCCTCCGGGCCGGCGGAAGCCACCGCCGGCCCGGAGGAGGCGGAAAATCCTCTGCGGAGTCACCAAAGACCCACCGCCGCATTACGATGGCTGGTGGGTCTTGGATTCTGTCCGCTGCTTTTCTGCCGCGGTCGGATTACAACCGCGGCGGAAAAGCTCTCCTTTGGCTGGCAGTGTCTATCAGACACCACCAGCCAAATTAGGAAGCATTAGTAAACATGTTTTACCGCGGTGGTTTTTCCGCCGTGGAAAAGCCTGTGTACTTTTGCTTTTGGGGGCCCGTTGCGGGCCCCCAGGGCGTAGGTGGGTGGGGGGTGCAAATGGGGGGTACCTATGGTACCCCCCAGCATTTACATGCACAAAGCGGCAGGCACCGCACGGTGCCTGCCGCTTTGTGCATGTAAATGTTACACATGCACTTTTAACATTGCGGCGGGTGCTGCTTGAAGCAGCACCCGCCGCAATGTTAAATATCCAGGATGTGACCGCCAGGGTGGCGGTCACATCCTGATTTGCATGGAGGGACCTCCGCAGTCCATGCGGACGGTCCCTCCACCTCTGGGATGGCGGACGGACGCAAGTCCGTCCGCCATCCTAATCGGCCCCATAGTTTGGATTTTGAAAGAGAGAGCAGGGAAACCTGCTCTCTCTTTCAAAATGCAAACCTGATTGCTTATCCACACCACATCTTCAGGGGCCTCAGTTTGATAAATAGAGTATCCTGTTGCCCACTCAGGGCATCCACTATGTACAAATTGTGTAGGCTGCGGGGGGAGCACAATGGCCCCTGCAATCCCAGCCAGCTCCCTGCATGCTGAAGACGCTGGCATTGCTTCCACTCAGAGGGAGCAGCTATCTATTTATGCTGTTCCCTCTCAGTGAGAGCAATATGTTTATTTTGTTTCCCTTCCTTCATCGGTACGAGTAGGGAAACATATTTCAAGTTTGCTCCCAGATGGCAGGAGCATTTTCAAACAATCTGCCCGCTGGAAGCAGAATTTGTGTTTGCTCCTGTTTGGTGGGAGATTCTGAAATGCTCCCACCAGACGGGGGCAAACTCAAGTTTATCAGCGTACACCAGTGCAGGAAGGGAAACTGGTATTTCTTGGGGTGAGGTCCTTGGAATAGAGTATGTAAGCTGGCCCAGAGGGCCGGGTGTCTCAAGGCCATCGAAGGCTGTGGGATGGATCCCCTTTTCATTTAAAAAGCGAATCTGCCTCAGGGGATGGGATCCCCGGGACCCCTTGAAGGTACAGGAAGGGGGATGTGTGCTTCTCCTCCGTTAAAGTGTAGTAGAGGCTCCCCTCCCCTTATTTAAAAGATGCGGGCAGCATTTAGTTTTTTTTCCCATCCAACTGAAGTCCCACAGGATTGTGGCATAAGGTGGTGATTTTGTTTTTGTATGTTGGTTGGGGGTGGGGCTTGTCCATCTGGATCCCCAAATGGGGTCCAAAGGGGCAGAGCCTTCCTGTTCTGCCCCCTTATGCAATTTTGTTTTACTTAAGGACAGAGGATTAAGTCTTCATGTCCTATAATGGCTGCCAGCAACAATTTGCTGATGTTGCTAGCACAATTCTCCCGCGGATGTCTGACTCTTGCCGGAGTGAGATGGCCAAAGGAGAAAAAGATCGCTGGACCAATCAGTGTGCTCTAATTCTAAATTTTCACTCCCGCGCGACTCTCTCTCTCTCTCTCTCGAGCCTCTCGCAGACCCAACTATCCGGATATACATTTATTTTTAAACCCTAATTTCTAAAAACATTCTAAAAAACTGGATATAGCAGAAATCACAAAAAGCACAGAGATTCATGAACGTTTTTAGCAACATGAGAAAAGCATTTTGTATTGAAACACTAACGTAACTATACCTACACAGTGGTGAAAACCACATGGATATTTGTATATATAGGCATTGTCAGTATAACATTCCTATGAAATGATTTTCTTTTCAAAAGCAGAATGTCTTGATGGTGTAACTGTTCATTCATCTCATTGATAAACCAGAATTTAAAAAAAGAAAATTCAGATTAGAGATGATAATCATTTACAGAGAGCTCACATGTCGTTTCAGCTCGATAATGACATGCAAACAATTATAGCTTAAGATACATCCCAGCTGTAAGATATTTGAGCTCCCATTTCTATGTTACAAATGATAGGAGGAATGCTTGAATTAAACTCAACCATAAATAAATATGCATGGGCTTCATTCCAGTCAATCATTACTGTCTCATGATGCAGGTCTAAACATGTAGCAGAAATATGGTACTCAGACTTGATCCAGCTTCAAGTAGAACATCACAGCTTGTATTACCAGGCCCAGTCCCCTTCAAACAGGATTATAAACAACATCAGACAGTTCTCAGCCTTGTTGTGCCTCATCAGTGACAGGCAACTTAAGTCCTATGGTACAATGAGCACAACTCCTTGGCTTGGGCTGGGATGTTCCTATTGCAGCAGGAGTAAGTCTAATTTGCATGTGGGTGATCTCTAAGTTAAGTCTCTTAGGGTACAAAATCGACTAGAATGTGGTGCAAGTAGTTACCAGTGACTTAGATTAAGTCAAGTATTGCACCCATCACATTTTGATGCTCAGATGCAGGAAACCTGGGCCTTGAGACCCTCACAGGAGAGTAGCGTGCTTTATAAACCCCTGATTGATTTATTGATTGATTGTACCATTTGACTCTAAGTGCACATCACTGATGAGATGCAAATCGGTTGAAACCACTCCAGAGCTGCATCTGTTGTTGTCTAGAGTAAACCCTGCCTGGCAGTTTGGACTGGTCTGATATGGAGGTTGGAGGACAGAGGAATTTGTAGCAAATGTGATAGAGTCCCTGTCCGACACACTCTGGGTATACCTGCTTCATTTATAGAATGGTGGACCACAATGTTTCAGCCAACGGAGCTTTGTGGATGAAATGCTTCCTCCATAGGCCCACTGGTTTAGGGGCCATCAGAGAAGGGCATTACATCAGCCGCTCTATTTAGGCTCAACAGTGTAAGGTCCTTTGTTTCTGTCTTTTACCACCAGATAAAAACCTGGCAGTGAGAGATAAAAAAAACAATAATAAACCTCAGAACCATGGAAGAAAACTTCCAACATGTTGGGGGTCATTATTAGCATTTTTTTTAAAAAACTCCCACTTAAATGTTATAAGATTGGTGGACAGCCGTCAAAACTGATGGCTGTCATTCATCCATACTTTTTTGTAACTTGAAGGGAGCTGCCATGATGGCGGTTTCCTTCCAGGTACAGAGATGACCACTGAGCCAACAATCATCTCTCAATTTGATTGATAGCAGTCCATCAGGGTAGCAGAGCAAATGACCTCTGCTACCCTGTAAGATGGAGTAGCATCTGGCAAATTTAAATTTAGGCCCCAAGCCTCGATTTTTATGGGGCTGATATATATGTCACAGTGGCACAGTAGGAAAAATCGATTGGCTGGGATAAATTTGCAAAAATTACCAGTAGCAGAGATTAATTTAAGCATATCACTATCCTACCGCTTTTATTTTTTTTTTAAGTTGGTTACGTTTGAGATTTGATTTGTTATATTCCTTTAGTGGTTAACTTAAACGCGTGATTAGTTATACAGAGTGCTTCTGGAGAATCACATAGTTGCAACATCCTAAATTGCTTACGCCTTCGCCCTACGGATTTGAAAGGAACAATGTCAACCATTCGTGAATTTAAAGAAGGCAGTTCTGTATACAAAAGGTTTCTCTGTTTATACTTCCCTGATTTTCTTAGATGTATCGCCTGACAGTAAAAGCAAACGCGCCTATTGGTAGTTGAATACCTTGAAATGATTTCAGACTTTAGCTAAATTGCTAAAGCGGAACATGCTCAGCTGCATTATTAATTATTATGAATTATTTCAGTACTTCATTGAAAAATTCATGTGTTCAATAAAAAAATCTGTCTTGTATTAAAGGGGGTTCTGAGTGCCTCAGCAATTATCACTGATTTGTGAGTCTCTGCTTAGCTTCGCTTTGTTTGCAGAGAGTTAATGTAAACAGTCGGAATGAAAACAAGAAATCACTGCCTTTGGAATAGACACTTTTTTGTAAAAAAAAAAAACTCTAATACACAAAAGAGAAAAGCATTTCAATTAAACATCTGCAATGTGGATATTTAGAGGGACCAATAAATAAAATCTGCTCGCTATCTCGCTGATGCACATTATTATTATGATGTTGTAGACCATTAAATAATTCAGGTTCGGTAATATTTTAAATTCTGGTTATTGACCAAAAAAAGCAGGGAACAAATGTGAAGAATATGGTACGGTTGCGCAGAGAGATTTACCAGGATCAAACTAAAGCTAAAATCACATTTCAGAGCACTTCAAGTTTATGTTAGAAATGGTACTTTAAAATCTGAATCACTTTAAGTTGTTGTTGATGACCAAATCAATGTGATGGTACTTCAGCTCCCAAAACTAACCATCTGGTTTCACATTGTAAATGCAAGCCATCCCATTTCCAATTTTTCCTCAAATTGTATTTCAAGTAACAAGTTAGATTGTTTCTAAATCATTGTGTTATTTAGATTGCACTTCACTGCGTTTGCAAGGAGCACTGTGCCGCCTGCAATATTTCTCTTATTTACCTTCAGTCTATTGTTCTTGCATATTTTTCTGAATAGCAATATCTTCTAAAAACAGTAGATGACAGTAAATAAATCGACCATCAATGACTTATACAGACCTCTTTGCTCATTAACAGCACATGAATGATCGATGTACACAATTAAACAAGATCCTTCAGCTTATTAACTCCTTCATTGAGAACATTGTGTTTATTCTGGATTTAAAGAGCATCACACAATCTCAATCAGCTTCAATTGTCTCTTATTACCATACATATTTAAATGTTTTATGCCACGCGCGACAGACCTTAAAAGTATCAGTTTAGACATGTTCCTACATGGAACATCCTTCCATCTTTTATGAACTGTGACACTAAAACACCAGCACGTTAGGGGAGCAGGCAACTAGCATAGCATGTCGGTTCTTCTTTGTTCCTTCCCTATGGAAGGACTTGTTTCAATCTGCAATAGGCACTTTGTATGTTCTCCTGTGGAAAAACTAAAAACTTTTCAGCCTATCCAACTTATCTAATCTTGGGTCTTATAGCTCACTCTCTGTATATGGCCCACCCTTATAATGGCAACAGACACTTTGGATGGATGAGACCTCATCACTAACATAAATAACAGTTCAGCGCCCCCTTTCCAAGGAACTTGCACCGCCAATGCATCAACATTTTTGGTACAGTGGCAGGGCTGTCAGAACTCCCTATTTACAAGGTGAAGTATCTTAGAGGATGCATCACTTTTTGAAGTTCTGAGTCAAAAGGAACATGCGTCTGAACCGCCTGCATCACATAAGTTGTATAAAATGCACTGTAGGCGTTCCATTGTAATTTTAACTATAAAACTGATGCATTGTTATTTACAAGATTTTACTAAAGTGAGGCAGCAGCGGCTTAAGGGGGATGGAGGTCAAATAACGTCAACAATTCTGTGCCTGTTAAAATCACATGTAGGAAATGACGCATTGACATTGCCACATAAAGAGATGCTGGAAAGGACAGTGTTGCAACCATAACTACACCATGGAATTCCTTGCCAGTAGCCATTAGAGAGAGCCCGTCCCTGATGCAATTTCGCAGAAAAATAAAGACCTGGCTGTTTGGTCAAGAATAACTGCCGACTTAGCCAAGTGGGAACCCTACGCATAATTTCTAGCGCCGAGACGCCTAAGGGCATTTGTTCGCGCTGTATGAATTGTAAAAATAAATAAATAAATCAATAAATAAATAAATGGAGGTGTCTATTTTGCACCTGGGAGTCACAAGGAGACAATCACCACCATCCCCCTCACTTCAACCTACCACCCCATCCCCTTCACCACCACAAAGGCAATGCAGAAGAAGGGAGCATGTTTATTTTTATTTATTTTTGAATTTGAAAGGTTTCATATAGCGCTGGCTAGACCCAAAGGTATCAGACCGCTTTACATGAGTTTCAGACCATAGTTGCAGGTTACATCATTACAAGATTACACAGTTTCAGAGAATAGTTACATAGTCACATGTTAGGTTAAGAAAAACAATAAGGACATATACGTAAGGGAAAGAGCGGGCATGGGGGAGATTCAGGGTGTAAAGGGGTAGAAGCAGGGACAGTAGACAATGAAGGAGGGAAAGAGGTGGGGGAGGGAGAGAGACAGAGTGGAGGAGGGGAGGGTGATGGGGGCACAAACTGGAGGACGAATAAAAGCTGCATCCAAATTCCGGTACGCTGTGATCCCAGGGTAAGTGGAATCATTCCTACATCTTCGTTGCATGAGGCTCCCTTGACGCAGTGGACTCTCTCAGAGGGGTCTCTGAGACTCCAAGGCCTAACTACTGGATCCTTCCCCTACAAGGGGAGAGGGAGTGCTTTGGCAAGGGGGGGGCATACCATAATCTCAACTATGAGTGGCTCCCTTGACGCCGTGGACTCTCTCTGAGGGGTAACTGAGACTCCAGAGTATGAATATTGGCTCTTTCCCCAACAAGGGGAGAAGGAGTGCTTAGACAAAGGGCACAAGGGACAGGGGGCTAGGTGACGTAAATACTTGTTATGAGGCAGGCAAGGGGAGAGATTCAGGGGAGAGGGGCTAGGAGCAGGGGAAGTGGGCAAAGAATGAAAGAGAGAAAGAGGTAGGGGAGGATGAGAGACAAAGCATGAAAGAGGAGGGCGAGGGTGGAGGGGCACAAAATGGTAGACAAGTAAAAGCCATGTCCAAGGTTCGGTAAGCTGTGATCCCAGGGGAAATGGTATCAATCCCACATCTCCATTGCGAGAGGCTCCCTTTACGCAGTTGGCTCTCTCAGAGGCCTACCTACTGGATCCTTCTCCAAAAAGAGGAGAGGGAGTGCTTTGGCTAGGGGTGCCATACCAAACCTCAACTATGAGTGGCTCCCTTGGCGCAGTGAACTCTCTCAGAGGGGTCACTGAGACTCCAGGGTATGGATATTGACTCTATCCCCAACAAGGGGAGAGGGAGTGCTTAGTGTAAGGCACAAGGGACAGGGGGTTAGGAGGAGGGTCAGAACTGGCAGGTCAATAGAGGGGGAACATAAGTCCGAAAAAGACAGGGTCCTCAAATGGCAAGGGTCAGGGAGAACTGGGTGACAAAGGAAGGGAGTCAGCGAGTTGTAAAGTGCCACAGGGAAGAGATACAGATAGAAGAAAAGTAAATGTATAAGTTGTGTAGTAACTCAGGGGAGAGATTCAAATGGGTAAGCACAAAATCGTGATAGTAAGTACAACGAACTACTACATATATTGGTGGTTAGAGTTGTGTTTCTGTGGATAGAAAATTCACTCAGGATTCCATTATCACAACGATTAGGCTAAAAACTATTATATATATTCATCTACAAAGTGAACGGAGAAACAAGACATCCAAGTGGGTAGAGAGAGGGTGGGAGGGAGAGATAAAATAGGTGATAGGAGAGACTGTATCTACGGAATTAAGGAGAAACAAGACATCCAAGGGGATAGAGAGAGTGAGGGAGGGGGAGATCAGATATGTGATAGGAGAGACAGGGGCCTGGGGGGAGAACGAGATAAGGCAGTCCAGCCGAGGAGCAGTGTTGGCAGGATGAGGTCCATTAGACCGAGGGAGAGGAAAAAAAAAACAAAATGGTGGCTCCGTGCCGAGGATATTGAAGGACAGCCATGACAGGATGCACAATGCAAAATATCACCAGTACAAGCTTGTTCTTAATGCAAGTGGGAGGTGGCCTAAAACATGGGAACAATTTAATATTACTACAAATAACACTCCTAAAATAGGGGAACCAGTATATTACTCCAGGCAATGCATAAACGAACACAATTACATCAGAAATAAGAGTACAGCCATTAAAATAGGGTAAAAATGCATAAAAGAGAAAAATTACATAAAAAATTAGAATAAAGTCAGAAAAATAGGGTGGCCATGATTTGTTATGATTAAGATTTAGGAGAAACATCAGCAAAGGCAAAAGCAAATACTTTTTTTTAAAACTCAAAACATAGGTAATGAAGCACCTATCAAAACACAGGTATTGAAACACCTATCACCTGTGATAGGGATAAACTGGCCTTCGGATACTAATTAAGGCCACTAGATGGTGTTCAAGGTTAGAACATGAATCTGCTTCCTTTGTTACTAGAAACAAAGGTTTAGGGGAGCAGAGATACTCGAGGCAATTATAAGGCGTGGACAAGCCCAGGTTACAGAGCCAGTAAAATAAATAGTTGAAGGGGCACGAAATGCAACAGAGAGCAGCCATTTTGCATGAGAGCAAAAAAGAAAGTCACAAAATGGAAGGCAGATAGACCGCAGTCAATGAAAGTCAGGGGAGAAGGGATGAAGATAGGCACCATACCAGCATCAGCCGGTCAAAAGTTAAAGCTTATCAGGCCGAGCGTAGTGAAGAGCTGGGGCCTCAGCCAGTGATAATGGGAGACCTCTGTTGTAGACAAATGCCAGGGGAGTGTCTCAGAGGCTGGTCAAAACAAAAAAGACAGCCAGATGCCTGCGATCATAATCCAAGAAGGAGGGGGGCATCACCACTCCAAAGGCCACTTACCCTATCGACAGAGCGGGTGTGTGGAAACGTGGAAAACCGGCCATAGGATGCCTGTGCAGGCTGTGTATTGAGGATATGAGCCGTGGTGATTAATCAACGGCTTAAAAGGACAGGAAAGCGGGCTCATGGGCAGCTGTGCCAGTGAGACTAAGCCAGTTCGAGGGAGCCGTGAGATGAAGACAACTTCTGTGATGCCGTTGTCTACCTCGACATCTAAGTAGTCTGGAGGCAGCGGGCTCACACAAGGCTGAGCTACTGCGGTGCGGGAGCCCATGGGTCGTAGACCACCTTCGCAGCCCATCGATCGGGGCGATCCAGATAGCTCCAGCAAAGATTTGGGCAGCTGGCAGGGGGCTCATTGGTCTTTGGCGAGAAAGGACGTAGACTAGCGGAACATACTAGCGGTAGGAGGCCCACAAACGAATGAGCAGATGTGGCACAAGAGGCCGTTGGCTGCCAACCACCTTTGCAGCCCGTCGATCGAGCAGGTGTGTAACAGACACCCCCCGCAGCCCCTGTTTATCTCAGCATCCTACTCTAAAAGGACTCAGGGAAGATTAGGTTATCACCTATTACCGGCTGAGGAGGGAGTCCATTAGAGAGCTGCTACACCTGATGGTGCCAAGGCTACAGCCAACATTTGACAGGTCTACCAACATCTCTCTACTTCTGATGCTCATGATGGTACTACACATGCTGTCATCGGGGTCCTTCCAGAAATGGCCTTCAGAGTGGCCATAAAATCCCAGCCATATTTCACCTCATTCCTTCCCTCCATCCTGGATGCCTTCATCCATCAAACACCCCACCACAACCCCCTCAACAACCCGGAACTGCAAATGGAAACATAAGGGTGTTATGCCATTGCTGGCTTCCTGTATGGGTTGACTCTCATGGACAGCACACATGGACAACTGGTACTCCCTGGGTACATCCCATCTCTACCAGAACAGGTATATACCCACTCCATCAATGTGTAGGCCATCATGGACCATTGCGGCCTGTTCATTAACATGCTGGTCAAATACCATGGGAATGTGCATGATGCATACATATTCAGGCACTCCATCATAAATGACCACTTCCAGAATGGACAATATAGGAATGGCCTACTTGTACGTAAGCAAAGCTCAAATACCTAACACATTCTGCAACAGTTAGAAATAGATGACATAATAACCCTCACTGTGTCTGTTGATGCAGATAGAAACATAAGTAAAAGGAGTGTGGCTCATACCTGCACCACGCATCATGGTACATGTGTCATGCAAATCCATAAATTACCAATGTCAAGATACACAAAGCCACTATGATTGCTGTTTAATGGTGGATGGGTACAGAGCAATGAATGTCTGGGTCAAATACTGTGTAGCATCACTATTTGCAAGGGAGTACCATGGTGGTTGTGGGGTTGTCTACATGCTGCTCCCATGGTTCATCAGGCATGTCATGTATCCCGCCACTGACATCTGTGGTTTTCCATGGACATATGCATGTGTCAGTGTAAGGTGTCTTCTATGTCATTACCTACCTAGTATTGACCAAATACCAAACTATTTTATCCACAATCAGCCACTTCACACATGTAGTGGGAGCACATAACACAGACTGGTCAGGAGCTTCTCCAAATAGACATTGCATTCAACTACTGGAACAACAGGATAGTCAGGATGTAGTCAAGTCAAGTCAAGTCAAATGATTTATATAGCGCGCTACATACCCAAAGGGTCTCAAGGCGCTTGAAGAAGGGTGGGGAATTACTTGTCGAATATCCAAGTTTTAAGTTGCTTTCTGAATGCTAGGTGGTTCTGAGTGAGACGAAGGTGAGTGGGGAGTGAGTTCCAGGTTTTAGCTGCCAGGTAGGAGAAGGATCTACCTCCCATGGTGGTTTTGTTGATGCGAGGTACGGTAGCAAGGGCTTGGTTGGAGGATCGTAGCTGGCGGGAGGGGGTGTAGAAGGAAAGTCGTGTTATGAGGCATTCGGGTCCAAGTTCGTAAAGTGCTTTGTGTGCGTGGGTTAGGAGGCGGAAAGTAATCCTCTTATTGACGGGGAGCCAGTGGAGGTTTTTCAGGTGACTAGAGATGTGGTCTTTACGCGGGATGTCTAGTATGAGTCTGGCTGATGCGTTCTGGATGCGTTGGAGTTTTTTCTGGAGTTTTGCGGTGGTACCGGCGTATAGGGTGTTTCCGTAGTCCAGGCGGCTTGTAACCAGTGCATGGGTGACCGTTTTTCTGGTTTCGGTGGGGATCCAGCTAAATGTTTTTTTGAGCATGCGAAGAATGTTGAAGCAAGATGATGAAACGGCGTTGACTTGTCTGTTCATAGAGAGTGAGGAGTCCAGGATGACGCCCAGGTTCCGTGCGTGGTCCGTCGGGATGGGTGCTTTTCCAAGGGCCTCTGGCCACCAAGAGTCATCCCAAGCGGAGGGGGAGGTACCTAAGAGAAGGACTTCTGTTTTGTCTGAGTTCAGTTTCAGACGGCTGTGCTTCATCCACTCGGCTACTTCTTTCATTCCTTCATGTAGGTTGGTTTTGGCGGTGTTAGGGTCTTTGGTGAGTGAGAGGATCAGTTGAGTGTCGTCAGCGTAGGAGATGATGTTGAGATTGTGTTGGCGTACGATGGCCGCGAGGGGGCTCATGTATACGTTGAAGAGGGTGGGGCTGAGTGAAGATCCTTGTGGTACGCCGCAGATGACTTCAGTGGCTTCTGACTTGAATGGTGGGAGGCGGACTCTCTGGGTTCTTCCGGTGAGGAACGAGGTGATCCATTCCAGTGCTTTTCCTTGGATTCCGATGTTTCTGAGGCGCTGTAATAGGGTGCTATGGCAGACTGTGTCGAAGGCTGCGGAGAGGTCGAGGAGGATGAGGGCGACTGTGTCTACGTTGTCCAGTAGAGTTCGAATGTCGTCTGTTGCTGCGATGAGGGCGGTCTCAGTGCTGTGTTTGGCTCGCAAGCTGGACTGTGAGGAGTCGAGGGATTTGTTGGTTTCGAGGAAGGCGGCGAGCTGGTTGTTAACAGCTTTCTCGATGACTTTGGCCGGGAATGGAAGGAGCGAGATGGGGCGGTAGTTTTTGAGTTCGGTGGGGTCAGCTGTGGGTTTTTTAAGGAGGGCGCTAAGTTCTGCGTGTTTCCAGCTTTCCGGGAAGGTGGCAGAGTTGAGGGAGCAGTTGATGACGTCTCGGAGGTGTGGTGCTATGATGGAGTCTGCTTTGTTGAAGATGTGGTGAGGGCATGGGTCTGTGGGGGATCCTGAGTGGATGGAGTTCATCAGGCGGATGGTGTCCTCAGTGGAGATTGGGTTCCAGTCATTAAGGATGTTCAAGGGGGGTGAAGGGCCTGCAGAAGGATGGGTGGGTTGGTCTCCGGGTCGGTTGTCGAAGCTATTGTGGATGTCTGCGATTTTGTTGTGGAAGAACGAAGCTAGGGAGTCGCAGAGGGCTTGAGAGGGGGTGATGTCGTTGGAGTTGGCTGAGGGGTTGGTGAATTCTTTGACGATGTTGAATAATTCCTTGCTGTTGTGGGCGTTGTTGTCTAGTCGGTCTTTGAATGCGGCTTTCTTGGCAGATCGGATCAGTTGGTGGTGTATGCGGGTGGCGTTTTTGAAGGCGTCCCTGGTGCTGGTGTTTGGGTCTTTTTTCCAGGCCTTCTCGAGGAAGCGACAGAGTTTCTTCGATTTCTTAAGATCATCGTTGAACCAGGAGGCGTTTTTGCTGCCTAGTTTGATTTGACGTTTTTTCAACGGTGCTAGGATGTCGGCGCTGTTGGATAGCCATTGGGTGAGGTTAATGGCTGCTTGGTCGGGGTTTGAGGAGTGGGCAGGGGGGTCTTGAAGAAGCGATGAGGAGATCTGGTCGGTGGTGATTTTCTTCCAGTTTCTTCGCAGAGTAGGTTGAGGATGGTTGTGAGTTGTGGTCTTATTGTAGATAAAGTGAACGCAGCTGTGGTCCGTCCAATGGAGAGTTGTGGTGTGACTGAAGGAGACATGTTTGCTGGAGGTGAAGATAGGGTCGAGTGTGTGACCTGCGATGTGGGTGGGCGTAGTGACGAGTTGTTTGAGTCCGAGGTTGGCGAGATTGTCCAGAAGGGAGGTGGCGTTGTTGTCATAGCTCTTTTCCAGGTGAAAGTTGAGGTCTCCCAATAGAATGTATTCCTCAGAGGGGAGGGCGTGTGGGGTGATAAAGTCAGTGATGTTGTCGCTGAATTGTGCACGGGGTCCTGGAGGTCGGTAGAGGAGGGTGCCTCTGAGTGTCGTTTTGGGGTCGGTGTGGATCTGGAAGTGAAGGTGTTCGGCGCTGGCAAGGTTGATGTCTGAGCTGGTTGAGATGCGGATGGAGTTCTTATGGACGATAGCGATGCCTCCTCCTGTTTGGTCGGTGCGGTCCTTACGGATGATCTTGTATCCTTCCGGGATGGCAATGGTCCTGTCTGGGGCTGATGAGGCGTTCATCCATGTTTCTGTTAGGAAGGCGACGTCGGGAGAAATGGTGTCTAGTAGGTTCCAGAGGTCGATGGCGTGTCTGTGGACCGAGCGGGTGTTGAGCAGGATGCATTTTAGGTGGTTGGAGTCAGATATCTGTTGTGTGTTCGTGGATGAGGAGTTGTTCTTGGTGCCGTCGAACTTGCAGGAGTTGCAAGAGAAGGGTCCATGGGTGTGTCCAGGAGCGGCTTGGACGCAGTTGGGGCGACGGCCGGGGTTAAGGGCTAAGAGGGTGGTGGCGTCGTATGTAATGCGGGTGGGGTGGGTGGTATGAGGGCCAGGGGGAATGGCGCTGGGCGCGGTCCAGGCGCGGACGGGCGTAGACGGGCTTACCTTTGGCGCACCTTCGGCGCGGCCGCAGCGCGTGGACGCTGCGCGTTGGGACATCTGTCTAACATGGAAAGTGGGGGGGCGGAGCGTGGGAGGGGCAGCAGCTGGGAGGCGGTAGCGGGGAGGAGGGGCGGGCCTGGGAA
This sequence comes from Lissotriton helveticus, assembly GCF_964261635.1. Taxonomy (NCBI): domain Eukaryota; kingdom Metazoa; phylum Chordata; class Amphibia; order Caudata; family Salamandridae; genus Lissotriton; species Lissotriton helveticus. Next base: position 214,253,211 of record NC_136060.1, on the reverse strand, counting down.
CTGCAATACAAACAAAATGGAGGGTCAAAGTGAAAGTGAGGCAGGGGCAGCAGATGGACCAAAGCGCCTACTGTACAATCAAAGCGCCAGCAAGCACAGAGAGCCACAGCAAATGTCGCACTGCAATGCAGAGCGGAGCGAGCGGCGCCAAAGGCAAATCCAGGTCAGCTTAAAGCTCTCAAAAACGAGCTACGATGCAAGGCATACACAGCGCAATTACAGGAGACACACAGCGCTAATAACGATACCCAAATGCGACCAGCAGCACCCACAGTGCATGAGACCAGGGAGTGAGGGAGGGAGCGACCGTTCAGGAGCAAGTCCGGGCAGTCACAGTTGGTCAGAGGAGGTGGTGAGCCCTCTATTCGTGGGTGGGAGGGGCAGCAGCTGGGAGGCGGTAGCGGGGAGGGGCGGGCCTGGGAACTGCAATACAAACAAAATGGAGGGTCAAAGTGAAAGTGAGGCAGGGGCAGCAGATGGACCAAAGCGCCTACTGTACAATCAAAGCGCCAGCAAGCACAGAGAGCCACAGCAAATGTCGCGCTGCAATGCAGAGCGGAGCGAGCGGCGCCAAAGGCAAATCCAGGTCAGCTTAAAGCTCCCAAAAACGAGCTACGATGCAAGGCATACACAGCGCAATTACAGGAGACACACAGCGCTAATAACGATACCCAAATGCGACCAGCAGCACCCACAGTGCGTGAGACCAGGGAGTGAGGGAGGGAGCGACCGTTCAGGAGCAAGTCCGGGCAGTCATGTAGAAGTCTACAATGTATCAGCTCATGCTCAGAATTTGCTATCACACAGAGCAATGTCTGCTGTATGGACATTTCAGGGGGTAGATTGCTATATTCCCTCCAAATTTGTGCAAACTAATACTGGTGTTTTCCATACTGCATGATTTGTTTGTGCAGATTACTATCCCCTTGGACAGCGAACAGCAACAGCAAGAACCGATGGAGGAGGAGGTGGAGGATGCTGATGGTGAAGACATCCAAAAGACTGCTGCTAGCAATCGCTGGCATTGCACAACAATTCTTTACTTGATCCATATGTTCGTGAATGGAACATTAACCAACATGTCATAAAGGTTCAACATGACATTAATTGTTTGAAGCCATTACATATATTTGGTGCTGTTTTTTGGTCTTGTTGGTATCTGTAATGTTCCCATTGTGTCCCAAATCAATCACATTTGTCCTGTAACTCTATTTAGTGTTGTGTATTGTGGGGTGTTTGTCTCAGTAGGAGTTAATATATATAGGGGTAGGGGGAAGGGTGAATTGTATTTGTTGTTGGGATTAGGGTGGCTAGAAGGGGTCGGGAGAGGTAGGGCATAGGCATGCCCAAGCAACTGATGGAAGAGGAGTTTGAAAGCCTGTTGTGGCTGTTGGTCAAGTACTTGCCCAACATGATCGTAAGTGGAGGCAGGGTTATCTAGGGACTACCCAACCCAGGAGAAGTAGCACCAGGGGGAGAGGGTATAGTATCAGATGAGCCGAGTTTTGGGTGTTGAGTGGAGTCTCCACCAATGCAAGCACCAGTTGGCAAATATCGTCAGCTGGGATCAGGATCTGCTAGATCACCTGGAGAAAGACTTTGGTGGGGCTAACAATACGTTCCTGTATACCATGAGCTTATAGCTGTGTGGCTGTAGCAAAATGCTCTTAACAGCTTTGTTTCTGGAAAGGCCAGATATGAATATAGGTCACTATGGCATGATATGGGCTAACTCACTTACAGGGGCCTTGTCCCAAGGGCATTAAAATAGACAACACAGACCATGCAGTGCAGGGGAGACCCATAGAAGATGTGGGATCCATTCCACACTGTGCAGGGAGTATTGTCACCCAGCCTGCTAGGCCACTACTGACTCAGAGTTGTGTCGGCTACCCGCCATGAATGTTGCAGGGGAGAACACTCACATTTTAACAGGCCACAAGTTGGACAGGTTGTTTGTTTAGCCCTAAATGGTCACACATATATCTCTGTTACATAAAAACTTCATCATACCTTTATGAGCCTGAATGGGCCTTGATGGGCCATTGTTTGTTTGCATTGCTCTGGTCACATGTAAGGAGCTAAGTGAAGGAGCCATTCAAACATGGGTACTGTCTGATGTATGTAGCAAGGTAAAGTACATGTATGATATTGAGAAGGCCCCAGCATTGTCATACTATGCAGAGTGTGTTCAATCAAATTAGACTGTTCACATAGGCAACAACAGCTGGCACCCTTGCACCATGTTGCAGGCTAGGCTGGTCATGTACCTTGTCTGCAATCTGAGCACCCCATATGTTAAGTCTCTGCTATTATCTGAATACACTGCAACATGGCATACATATGTCCATTATGAGGGCATTCCAACTGGGCCATATGCTACAAGCCCAACATACACACAATAGCAGGCATTTGTGAAGTCAATGTACTGTGCTTCAAATGTAGACAGTGTACATGTTCAGCATTCAAAGAGCTATGTGCCATATATTTTGCCTTGGAGGTGTACTAAACCTAGACACCATAGGTGAGGTGGAAACATTCTGAGATTCCGGTGCTACCGATGAGTGTCACCTCATTGTTTCTGTGATCTTGAAGGAGTGTGTGTGTTTGCTGGAATGGGTTGCAGTGAGATGAGCAAGGGGTATCATCACTGTGTGGAAGCAAGCTGCAACTTACATGTGGATTTACTACAGAAGTAGGAGGAAGTTGCATGTGCAAAGGACAAAGCCACATTGCCAAGTGGAATCATTAGCAATGTGTGCAGGCCCACTGGTGGATGCCTCCTAATATGCTGTGCTACTGTTGCAAAGAAAACAGGAGTGTGACCAATAAACCAATCGGGATTAGGGTGCTAGGTATAAAGGTAAAACAGTATCCCAAAAGGTATAAATGTAAGGACAATTTCCATAGTATGCAATAAGCATTACATGGAGTAGAAAAAGGAGACACCTATTCAAGTAGTTTTAGAAAAATACATTTTTAGTTTTGATATTTTAAGCAAAAGATTTTTTAGGTACACATAGTTATATACAGCACATAAACCAAAACCTGGGGTGACAACCCAAAGACAACTTGGTGCACATTATATACAAGTGAGGTGTGGCAACTCAAGGGAAGGCGTGAGCAGCGACGAACGGCGCAAAGTGAGCGAAGTGAAATATTTACAGTGAGTAGCTCAACAGTGACATGAAATCAGTGACAATCTATACTACAATTTGTAATTTCAATTGGGGTCACAATGGCATGCGCCTATAATTTGCGCTGGGAGGTCGACGACGTTTCAGTCCTTAACCAATGCGGACCATCTTCAGGACAGGGTTGTCTCGTTAAAGGTGCTGTGGGGTGAAAAATAATGAGTATAAGCACCCAGGAATTCAATGACATGTGAGTAATGGGGAGTCTGGGGGGAGGGACCGGGAAAGGGGGTGGAATGGACTAAGTAATGGACCGGGGAAGGCCCTAGAGAGGACGGGCGGGGGGGGCGGGGGGATTGGAGGGGGGCAAGGAGAGCGGAAGGTTAAATAAAGGGGAAAGGCCGTGGGGCAGCAGGAGTGAGGTAGGTCGCTAGATACCCTCACGTAGCATGAGACATCATATGTAGGACAGAATGTCAGAGAAATTTGAGATATGGCACGGATACTGGTTATGGTGTTTTATGTGGAATGCCATATATAATTGAACAACAAGACACTCATCTGGGGGGGAGAAGGGGGGGGGGAAGGAAGGGGGAGGGAAAGGGGGGGTGGTTTTGAGAAGACCAGAATTGGTCTTACCTGAGCGCGACAGGGTCACGGCCGGGATCAAAAAAATCCGGCAAGTGGCGTATGGACGTCCAGGGACTGTAATTGAAAAAGAAAGGGGTGAATATGTCGAGCCATAGTTAGGTTGAGCCGTGTCAGTGCTAAGAATAAAGAAGTCTTTACCTGAATGAATTATCCGGTAAATAAAGGCGCCACAAAGAGGTCGATGAGCGATTAAATCTCTGCGGTCAAAGACCTGTAAAGAATACGGTATGGTAAGTGTCAGTCTAGGGTTAGTTAAACGGGCAAAGGGGAAGAGGCAATATCATAGGTCATCAATACCTGAGTAATATGTTCCGGTCAGCATCTGGCAGCGACCGTGGCGAATTTGAAAAAACTCTGCAACAAGGGACCTGGAATTAAAGGGAGTCATAAGGGCTGTTCTATTGTATATATAAAAGAAAGTTTACAAGGAAAAACAACATCAGACATTACCTGTTAATTATGAGGGGTTCCCAAAAAAGAGCCTCGTGAAGTAATCGCGTGGGTGAGTAGTAATGGCGGCCAAGGACCTGAAATTAAGACAGATATTGAGGGCCGTTCTAACCGAGTAGATTGTGGGGATGGAAAGGTAAACGTACTCCTTAAATACCTGTTTATTAGTGAGGAACGCGGACACAGTCAATGTAGTCGGGCTCGCCAGTCAACAATCTGCGAGGCTGCTTCGTAGCGTATGAATCGCTGGGGGCGCAAAGGGAATACGGATGTTGACTGGGAGGTGTATCATATGTAACCCTGGGCGTAGTGGGCGTAGTGGGGCTCCGCGGAGCTCCGCGGAGTGGGCGAGAAGCTACGCCCACTCCCGCACTCCGCGTAGCCCCACTACGCACCTCCCTCCCGCTCTCCCCTACATACATTATTTAAGCAACTACCCTGAATAAAACAATTTTAAAGCACTTACCTTGTCCGGGGCTCGTCCGGGGCTCCCTCTTTGAATAGCGTCCTTTCCTGGATACCAATGCGCATGCGCGGGCGGCCGCGCATGCGCATTTCTCCCGAGAAATGCGCATGCGCGGGCAGCCGCGCATGCAATGCGCATTTGTTTCCAGGAAAGGACGCTACTTAAAGAGGGAGCCCCGGACGAGCCCCGGACAAGGTAAGTGCTTTAAAATTGTTTTATTCAGGGTAGTTGCTTAAATAATGTATCTAGGGGAGGGCGGGAGGGAGGCGGGTGGCGGCCGACTCGGCTACGCACACGGAGTGGGCGTAGTGTTGCCGGCTACGCTGTCTACGCAAAATGCGTAGAAGGCAACACTACGCCTACTGCGTGGGCGTAGCCGAATCGGACGCCCAGGGTTAATCATATGACCAAGGGGAAGGGGCGGGATCGGGGAGTCAGTGAGAGTGTTCCAAAGGTTAACCCTGTAAACCCCGGATATAATCAAAGTCTGTTTGCAATCAATAATGTAATCGGCTAAACATTTCTTTGATCACAAGAGCAAAATCTGACAAGAAACAAGCAATATCAAATAATATAAACAGGCGTATTTCATAAATATTTGCCAGGAGAGACCCAGTTAGAACATAACATACAGAATGGTGTATCAAATTCGCAGTGGCAGACAGTTGGAACAGGCTCGATCTCTAATGGAATATTAAAAATTGAAGAGGCAAAGGACCACTTAGATATAAGGGTCTGGGAGGTCACATAATAGGAACAATCCATAGGTACAGGTATGGAGCATAATCAGTATATAACCAGAAGGAAAGGGTAGCTAAAGACTGATGGTATTGTTCCATTCATCAAGGCTATTCAAACCAGAGGCAACAGAATTACATAGGGTCATCCACTTACATTCTGCTTTATTTAGTAGAGTCTTAATGTCTCCTCCACGGGCAGGGAGAGAGGGTTTTTCTATCACTTGCCACCTTATGTCAACATCTTGGTGGCCCAGTTCAAGAAAGTGTGGAACCAAAGGGGCAGTGAGTACATGGCAGTTAATCCTGCTTCTATGCTGGATGATCATTTGTTTTATCATTTGGGTTGTTTGCCCTATATAGATAAGATTGCAAGGGCATGTGATAGCGTGAATAACATTCTGCGTTCTGCAATTAGTATGGCTTTTTAGTTTGTAGGTGTGTTCTTGGTAAAGGAAAACCTTGGTGTTCTGTGTCAAATCACAGACGCTACAATGTTGGCATTTGTAGTGTCCGATCACTGGATCTAATCCCCATGCTGCTGTAATCGTATGTCTTTCACTGTTTTGTTGTGGCCATGTAATGGCATGTACTAAGTGGCTGGCGATGTTTCTGCCACGTTGATAAGAAAAAAGGGGTAGCTCAGTGAAGGGTTCATGTGCTCGAAGTATTGGCCAGTTTTTTCTAATGATTTTGCTGACTTCATTACTATATGGGCTAAACTTTGACACAAAAGGGATCCTGTTCATAGTCTTTTTGGGCTGCAGTGAAAGGAGCGTATCTCTATGACAATATCAGGCTCTTTTCCTGGCTTGAGAGACCAGGCGTCGTGGATAGCCTCTATGGATACGTTTTTTTGTGAGGCCTTCAGCTTCCCTGAAATAATCCTTGCGCCATTTACAATTACGTCTAATCCGTAAAAATTGTCCATAAGGCAATCCATCCCGTAAACCTCGAGGGTGATAGCTGGAATAAGCCAAAAGGGTGTTTTTTCCGTAGGTTTTCGGAAAAGGGTGGTCCCCAATTTGCCATCTTCAGCATGGATAGTAACATCCAGAAATGGAAGATCGTTGGTTTTGCACTCATTGGTAAATTTTAGATGTTCCTGGGCTCGATTGAGCCATGTAGTAAAATCATTTAGCGCAAGATGATCCCCATTCCAGATCAATAAGACGTTGTCTATGTAGCGACGCCATAAAAGCATGTGGGAGAGATGTGGATTGATAGGATTCAGGATCACAGATTTCGCCAGGTCGTGTACGAATAAAATCGCAAAATTTGGGGCAAAGCAAGCGCCCATGGCGACGCCTTTAACTTGTAGGAAAAAGGTGTCTTTGTATAGAAAATAATTGTTTTGAAGGGCGATGCGTAATAATGCCATGATGAAATCAGTGGGTATTTTCGTGGGTTGTGGTCTTGTCAGGAGAAGGTTCCGGATCACTTGTAAGCCATCATCATGTGGGATGTTAATATAGAGGGATTCAATATCCATACTGACTAATAATTGAGATGTCGGGTCAAATTCGGTATTCTCAATGGTATTTATTAGGTCAGTAGTGTCACGAATGAAGGTATCAGTACAAGGGACAAATTCCTTGATAACAGCATCGATATATTTGCCCAGAGGTTCTAGAATTGATCCGCACCCGGATATTATTGGGCATCCTGGTGGATTTTGCTGGTCTTTGTGGATCTTGGGCAAGACATATAGCACATGGGGTTCTGGGGCTGGAGTTGTTCAAAAATTCAAATTCTTTTTTTGTGATGATATTGAGATCTTTCGCTTCATTTGTGACTGTTAGTATTTTTTGTCTGATGTCTTCCAGTGGATCCTTCGAAAGTGGTTTGTAGTGATTGCGGTTCGTAAGTTGTCTCTGTATTTCCAGATCGTATTTATCATGACCAAGCACCACAATTCCTCCTCCCTTGTCCGCTGGTTTTATAACAATCTCACGCCTTCACTTGAGTTGCCACACCTCACTTGTATATATTGTGCACCAAGTTGTCTTTGGGTTGTCACCCCAAGTTTTGGTTTATGTGCTGTATATAACTATGTGTACCTAAAAAATCTTTTGCTTAAAATATCAAAACTAAAAATTATTTTTCTAAGACTACTTGAATAGGTGTCTCCTTTCTCTACTCCATGTAATGCTTATTGCATACTATGTAAATTGTCCTTACATTTATACCTTTTAGTGGTACTGTTGCAGCATGTATTGCATGGATACTTATGCAGATGTACCATCGCCTTCCCAAGCACCTACTGATGGGAATCAGTTCTAATTTGTCTTACCCATACTGTGGACCGAAATTGCTAACATATCACCCCAAATATGTGACACAAATGTTGCATGGTTTAGGTTGTGAATTTCTTGACACAGTATGTTTGCCCAAGTCCAGAGTTGAGCAGAATGCAGGTGTGGTTAGGGTGTGACACATATCTCAGACCAAATGTTTAATAGTCAACAGCACATCGAATGCTGACGTGCACAATGAATATTTTACCAATATATGTGTTCTCATATTATTTGTGTTCACAGCATACCACGCACATGCCTGCAGATTACTGTCCTCTATCCTACCAATATTACTACACTCTAAATGAGTGACGGCATGTCATTCATGCCACTCAAACAGCACATTGATTAGAGTTTCATACATGTACCTGTAGTACAGGGTCGAGCCAAAGTCTGGACTCCAATGGACTTGGGTGACCATGCGAGCAAGCTGCCAATACCAGAACATGATTCAATCCTGGTATAGACGTTGCATGTGTATTTGCAAGGTGGCAGAGTTAACATGTATTATTCAAGATTGAGGGAGACTGAAAAAACCCATGCAGTTACCTCTTGTGCTGATAGTGAGGAGGAGGAGGCAGACTACTGGAGAACGGCAATTAAGAAGAGTTTCTGCTTTTTAAACTGGTGCAGACAGCAGCGTGGCTAAGGAAACACCCCTGAAGGAGAGAAAAAGACAGAAGAAGTTCAGTGAAAATGAATTGGAGTTACTAATCGAAGAGGTGATGAGGAGCCATGACAAATTGTTTGGGAAACTGTTACTGCAAGTCCCGGAATCTGAAAAAAGAAGATTGTGGATGGCAATGCAAAGCAAAATTAATGCGGTGGGGGTTGCTCACCGCAGCATTGGAGATTTGCACAAAAGGTGGTACGACCTGTGTAGTCATGCCAAAGAAAGGGCTGCGAATAGGCTTGCACAAGCAAAAAAAAACTGGAGGTGGCCTATCAACCCAAGCCAGCCCCACAGCCATGGATGACTTTGTGGAGTCTACCCTGTAGCTGGAGGCAGTAGTTGGAGTTACAACAATAGATTGCTCTGCACCAACCAGTACCTCCCAAGGTAAGATGCATGCAACTTCATTTCCACATTTCAGTGTTAGCTAACTAACAGTATAAATGAGATCTGCCTTGTGCAGGAAATAGTATTCCAGTCCATGTTTTACTTATGACACACTAATGCATTATGGGAATTGTAGTCAGCAAAACCACAAGGGAAGTCTGGTGTCTAGCAAACAAGATATGTTTAAATGCATTGTACCAGGGAAGTCAGTCTACAAACACACTGTAATTCAAAATAACTTTATTGAACAAAACATTGTACAAAAAAGGAAACATCCTAAATGTCAACTAATCATGCATTGTTCCACATCACAGATGCATGTGACCAAGAGTCTGAGGTCAGTGATGGACATGTACCAACAGTCCCCAACACCCAGCTCCCACAACACCAGCTCCCAAAAATCACAGGAGCACTGTCGCCCCATTGCCAGCATTGGAAACAGAGGATGAGGGACAACCTAAGCCAACATTAGCACAACAAGTGGAAACACCTACATCCAGACCACGCCAACAGCTGCAACATGGGAACATGCGATTTCGGAGAAGCAGGTCAGCTGCACTGGTGAGATCTGGCGCAGGTGAGAGTTCCACATCACATGATGGTCTAGAGAGAGCCATGTTAAGAGTACAGCACCTGCAGGTGAAATACATGCAGTTAATCCAGGGAAACCTGTCCACTCTTGTATGCAAAAGGGGGGACATGAGTGCCAGCATCAAGCATCTAACTACTGCTGTGCAGGAAGGTTGCAGGGAAAGCAGAGAACAATTTGGAGAGATGACTGTAGCACTAAGGGACCTATGCAAGGGTCTAAAGTAGGGTCAGGTGTCCCTGCGTACAAGATACACCCAATTACTTTGACGCTTGGATGGGAGCACTAGGCCCAAAAACCGTCTAAGTACTGCTACAGCACAGCTATCCCAACGTGCTATAGCCATACAGTTGAAAATGAGCCATTGCTGCAGAGATTTATTTTTATTTTTATTTAAGAAGTTTTGTATAGCGCTAGCCTGACCGGAGGGTATCGGAGCGCTTCACAGCAATTGTATAGCAAGACATGCGAGAGCATAACATAATACAATAAGCGAGCAAAGGGAGCAAAAAATTGAATAGTGAGACAGTCCGGGTGTGAATCAGAGTAAAGAGGATGATGAGTGGTCATCATCCATTACAGGGACTTGTTATCTCACAGCTGGGGGGTACAGTGTCCTTTTCAGCATTCCAGTGGATCCTATCTGATCGCTGGAGATCGATCGAGGAAAAGGATTTTGAGCTGTCTTTTGAATTTGGTGAAGGAGGGAATAGTTCTGATGTGGGGGGGGATAGAGTTCCATATTTTGGGCGCGTTGCCGGTGAAGGATCTGGCCGCGGTTTTCTGTTATCGAGGTTTTAGCGGGATAAGCAGTAAGATATTAGAGCTTCTGAGGTTCCTGTTCTTACCTGCTTTATTGAGTTTGGACGCCAGATAATGGGGTTTGTCTGTGTGGAGGGCTTTGTGGGTGAGGCAGGCCGTTCTGAAGTTCGCCCGCATTTCTATGAGCCACTTGAGTTCTTTGAGGGCAGGAGAGATGCAGAAGAATTTCTTCAATCCCGTTACCATTCTAGCCGCCGTATTGAAGGTTGATTTTAGCGGAGCAAGGTGTGTTTTCACAATTCCAGAGAGGACTGCGTTTCCATAGTCCAGTCTTGACAGTACCAATGCTTGAGTGCCTTGTTTGAGGTCGATAGTAGGAATGAAAGGTTTTATTTTGTTCAGTAGCTTTAGATTAAGGAAGACGCTCTTGGCCGAAATCTTAATGTGTTTGGGCATGTCCAGTTTTGAGTCTAGCATGATGCCTAGTGATTTGACAGAATCGGCCAAGGAGAGGTTCCCGTTGAGCGCATCCATCTCCTTTAGCCACTCTGCCACTTGAGGATTCTTTTCTTTGTTTGAGATGAGGAGTAGTTCGGTTTCGTCCTGGTTCAGTTTTAGATGGTTGCTTGATAGCCAACGTTGCGTATCTCTGAGTCTTTCATTAAGTCTTTGTTTGTCTTTGGCAGAGGAGATTCCAGGTAGATTTGGGTGTCATCAGCATATAGGTGAAAAGGGATGTTAGCTTTCCTCAGTCAGGTGGCGAGGGGTTCCATATAGATGTCAAAGAGTATGGGGGAGAGCACTGATCCTTGGGGGACTCCTCTCACAACTGGTTGCAGATCGGATTCAAAGCATCTGATTTTGATTTTCTGGGAGCGATTGAGAAGGAATGAAGAGAACCATTTAAGGACCACCTCGTTTAAACCCGCTCTTTCTACAAGAGCTTTGAGGAGAAGTTTGTGGTCAACTGTGTTGAATGCTGCCGATAGGTCTAGGAGAATAAGGAGGCAGCATTAGTCTGAGTCCAGTGATTTGTGAATATCATCAATTATGTTGAGGATTGGGGTTTCAGTTCTACATCCTTTCCTGAAGCCTGACTGATGGGAGTCGAGGAGGTTGGTATTGTCAAGGTGTTGAGTTAGTTGATGGAGTACGCATCTTTCCAGGATTTTGGAGAGATGAGGAAGGTTGGAGACAGGTCTGAAGTTGTTTAGGTAATTTATGTCAAGGTCTGTTTTTGTTAGCAGTGGTGTGACTTGACCCACTTTTAGATATTCTGGAACGATTCCGGTTTTTAGGGAGCTGTTTATAATCCTGCACCAGAGTTGAGCAAGGGAGAGTTTCAATTTTTTGGGGAGTTGAGCCGGGAGAGGGACTAGGGTGTGAGATGAAGGTTTAGAAGTTGAAATAAGTTTGACTATCTCTTCCTCTGGAATGGGTTGGAAGAGTGACCAGGATTTGGTGTTGTGAATAGGAGCGCATCTGATTACCTCGGCTGGGCTGCTCAGGTGAGGGGAGGAACAGTTGGTGTCTAGTGAGCGCTCGATCTTGGAGATCTTGTCATTGAAGAAGGTGGCGAATTTGTCGCACAGTTCTTTGGAGGCTTGTCCCAGGGACGTATCAGGTTTGGAGGTTTGTTGTCTTATGATCTTGAAGAGCTCCTTCGGTTTGTTTTTTGCACCATCCAGTGCAAAGCGGAAGTAAACAGATTTTTTGTTCTTGATATGCTTGTTATATTTCCTCCTGAAAGATCTGAGTTGATCATGGTGGAAGGAAGTGGGCATGCTCCTCCAACGTCTTTCTGATGCCCTTGTCTCCTTTCGTCGTTAATGTTAGAGTCGAACCAGGATCGGGACTGGATGGCTCATTTTTTTTTTAGTTTCAGGGGTGCTAGTTGGTCCAGCAGGGATGCCATATTTGTGTTGTATAGGGTGGTGAGGTCATTAGCGGGAAGAGATCCTTGTCACTGGGTAGGATCAGCTTTAGCCTTTCTTCCACGATGTCCAGGGGGATTTGGGTGAGGTTTCTAGACCATTTGGGGGGATCTTGAACAGGAGGCAGGGATAGAGCTTTTTTGTTGCTGTGGAACAGGATCATGTGGTGATCTGACCAGTCCATTGGAAGAATGTCGCAATTCATGATTCCATCCCGATGGGCAATAATGTCATCCAAGGTTGCCCCTTTATTGTGAGTTTCTTCTGAGCAGTGATGAGCCAGGTTATTGTCGCAGAGGAGATTATTGAGAGATTGAATTAGTATATTGTTAGCTTCGTTCCAGTGGAGGTTGAAATCACCCAGGAATAGGCAGTTAGTGTCATTGAGAGCGCAGTGGGCAATCAAGTCAGATAAGTGATCCCCACATGTGTGGGTGTCACTCGGAGGGTGGTAGAGCAGGTGACCAACTAATGTGCAGCTGTCCTTTGTTTTGATGTTGACAGTGAGGCATTTGAATGAGCTATACTTGCAGGAGTCCGAAACAGTGATGTCTATGTCCTTCTTATGGATGATGGCCACGCCTCCTCCTCGTTGGTCTTCTCTATCCTTGTTGATGATGGAGAAACCTGGGGGTACCAGCATATCCAAACAGGGAGGGGAGATCTCGTTCAGCCACGTCTCCGTGATGAATGCAATATCTAAATCATGAGAGAGAATGGCTTCTGCTAATTCCATTGCATGCTTGGGGGCTGATCTTCAGTTAATGAGCATGCAGTTGGTGGATAATTTCCTTTTGCTCGGGTACTCTCCTGGTGGGGCCTTTGGAATCGATGAGAGGTGGAGGTCTTGTACTTTTTGCAGGGGGGTTGTCTCTTCTGAAGCCTGTAATCACTTGAATATTAGAATTCGGGGAAGCTGAGAGAGGAGAGACATAGGTGGAGGCTAGGTCCGACGCCTCTTCATCAGACATAGCTGCTTTAGTTCTGGAAGGTCTTGGTGACTGGTTCTCGGCCTCCTTACTAGGAGAGATCTGTACCTCAGATGTGGGGGCTTTGCTTCTAACGGGAGGCTGGAGTTGAATCTCAGAGTCACCTCTGGTAGGATTCTGTCTCTGGATCTTGCGAGTTTCGAAGGATAGGGTCTGTTTGAGAGGAGGGCCTGGGTGGGGATTGCTGGGGTCTTCGAACTTTGTCTAGGTTGGATAGGACATCCTCGAGGCCCCTGACTACTATTCCCAGTTGGCTTTCAAGTAGGGTTAGCCGTAGCGCCAAATTCTCCGGGTCTAGGGGCGAGCAGTTATGGGTCAGGACCTCTCTTGGGGTAGGGAGCAGGGACGGGATGTGAGGCCTAGGGATATGTAGTTCATCCCGGGTGACTCTACTTGCAACATTCCGTGTGGGGTCTAGTCGAGGGCTCTGTCTCGGTGTGGTAGGGAGGTCAGTAAGTCTAGCTCGTGGGATGGAGGAGTGGTGATGACGCGGATACGTTTGAGGGGATGGAGGGGCTTGATTTACCCCGGAAGAATGAAGGTCACAATTCAGGGGGGTGGAGGAGTGGGAGGAGCTTCTGGGCGGGGCGGCTGAAGGATCTCATTAGGGGAGCGGGAGTAGGCCCTTGGTTAGCTTGATGGGGTATGTTGGCCGGGGAGGGAGCTTGGGGAAGGGGTGAAGGAGGTTGGGGAGGGGCAGGTCGGGGAGAGTTGAGCAGGGCGGCACGAAGAGTAGGAAAGAAGGAGTCGAAGGCCTCTAGGAGCTCATTGTTAGCCTGTATCAGAACTGTGCAATTAGAGTAAATGGTCACGGATGTATTCCCTTTTCTAGAAGCCTGATTAGGGAGAGAGGTCGTCAGTTTACAACTATGCGAGGTGGTCGTGGTTTTGGATATGTGGAGTTGCATTCTTAAAGTGGTGTTCCAGTTCTCAGGTCTGTTCAGGTGGAATATGAGGTCCATCTTTACCTGCCCTTTGGAGGTGCAGTGGTAAGTGTCCACAAAAAGCATTTCTGGATGTTGTTTGATTAGATTATGTTTGAAGATTTTTCTAGCTTTAGGAGAGAGACTAGTGGGGAAGTCAATAGCGAAGGTATTCACGCCATGTGGTTTCATATGGACCGGCATGAGTGACGAAGGTGGGAGTGCCCGGTGTCATTGTTGCCTACTAAGTAGACAGGGGTTACCTAGTTGCTGTTAAAGAGGCGGTACTCCCGTGGTCTGGAAGTGTAGACTATAGGCCACTGAAGACAGCTTGTGATTTTGGCCAGTACGTCGGACATCTCTTTGCTATAGGAGCAGTGGGACTCCCTTGGGTGCTAAGCCAATGCGTAGCGATGGTGGGAACTTGTTGTCACAAAAGGACTCAGTGTGTTTTCGCTTGTCCTGATCTTAGGTGGTATGGCGGTGGACCATATAAGAGAGGGGGCCTATCGGTTAGGGTGGGGGGTAGTTGCTGCTTGTTGAGGGGGGGGTGAGGGTCAGTGAGATCTATTTTCCCGTTTAGGGGTGGACGGAGGGGCATGACGACACAAGTAGGAGAGGTAAGGGAAAGGCATAGACTCAATGGGAAAAATCAGTGTGGTGGTTCTGAGGGGGAGAGCAGCTTGATAAAGGACTTGTACTTTGGAGTGGACCAGGAGTCCACGGTATCGCTGGAGCAGACGGAGGGTTGGGTATGATACCCTGGGTATCACCTTTCAGTGTGTGGGGGAATTAGCAGAGAATGAAATGCCAAACTCTCTTATGCTGGGGAGGGATAGAGTCAGTCATCTTAAGGTCAGGCATCGACTCCGTGCCAGCGAGCGTGGATAGGCTCCTTTTTTTAGGCTTTCTTTGGGCCGATCTAAGGCGGTGGGGAGCTTTCATCCAAGTGAGTGGATCAGAGGGAGGGGACACGGAAGGCTTAGTGGATGCTGCAACTATTAGGCGGAGGTGTCCTCAGCGTCGGCCATCTAGGGGCCAGGCAGTAGGCTTTCAGACTTTCTAGGAATTTTGGCTTCCTTTTAGGGCTTCCATTTGGTCATGATGGGGGGGGCTTCCTCCATGTGAGTGGCCTGGAGGGCGGGGGTTCAAAAACTTCCTGTGAGATGCAGAGCCTTCAGCCAGAGAGGTCCTATGCGTCGGCCATTTTGAGGCCAGGCAAAATTTTCAGGTCTTTCTGGAACCTTGTTAGCATCTATGCTTGACTGTATTTTGTAATCGGCATCCCTTTGTGCAGAGCCAGGGAAGGGGAGCCGGACTTTACTCCACTATCGGGCTCCGATGATCAGGGGCAAGAGGAGCTTCAATCCTTCATGAACCAAGGCGGGCAATGTCTTAAGCGTCGGCCATCTTGGGTCAGGCGACCTCCTTGCCCAACTGGAGTGAGCTAAGAAAGAGCTTTCCTGGCTCTCTTCGGCACACCACTAGGGAGGGGGGGCGTCGCTCCTCATTCCCTGCGTGCTCCGGTGAGCTTCGGTATGTAGGTCGTCAGGCAGATCCGCGCAGTTGATGTGCAGCAGGCGCGGACTTAGATGGACCTTCCGCCTGCACTAATGATTGCATCGATCCACATTCTATTCCCGGCGCCCCCAGACAACTTCTATTATGTTGCACTGGCGGTGGCTCCAGCCCGCTGCCCTTTGCGGACTTGTTGTGTTCACCTATAAGGAGCCCGCAGGGTATCTTTCCCAGCGCTCCTCGGTAGGACCGTCTGGTAGCCGGGGTGATAGGGAAGCTCTTACTGCCGTTCAAGCAGACGCCTCCTTGCTTGATCCCGGTAAGTCCTGTCGCGTCCTGCGGTGTTCGTGCTCGAGCTTGATGGCTGAGGCAGGGTGAGCGGGGAGAGCGGGTCGGGAGGGATTTTCACTGCATTAGTGATGCCGAGCCCGGAGCCCGTTTATCCGCTATTGTCCACAGCGGCCATCTTAGCGGCCAAGTCACAAATGCTGTGAAGCAGATGCAAACCAATGCTGTTGCTTTCAGAAGTGTAATGGGGGGAAGTGAGGATGCCTCCAGCCACAGTAGCAGCTTGGCACCAGTGCACGCAGCACACGTAATATGGCAGGATCAGAGAGTTCACAAAGGGATGTGTCGGACCCCCCAGGACAGGCAATGGGAGTGAGAGGATGCAGGAAAAAGTGTGGCTATGTCCACAGCAATTGTTATTGGTGAAGCAACCAGTAACTACATTTGTCTGGACTGAAGTGACGTTCCATGACATACCATTATGTGTAGACATCATTATATTCAGGCTATGCAAGTGTGCATTGACACAACAGTTTACATTGTTTTAAATAAATCTAGTTGGTAAAGTAACAGTGTTGTGTTGTGTTGGATTATTACTCACATAAAAATGAATTCTGCGTTCTCCCTTCAGCTGCACTCGCTGCACTTCCTGCATGGTGTGAGTGTATGTTATCCTCTTCCTCATCGGGGTCACTATCTGATGTTTCAAGCGGTAAGCATCTGTCAGTTGCTATGTTATGCAACATGGCACATATGGCAATTATCTTACAACAATCTGTATTGCAAGGCACCAACAGTTTTATGTATGCAGCAAAAGCAACTTTTCAGCCGCCCAAGGGTCCTCTCTAACACATTTTGCGTTGTCCTGTGTGCTGCATTGAACTGGTGTTCACTAGATGTGCTTAGATTCAGGTACGATCTTGTATGATTTTAAATAGATGCTCTATGTTATACTGTCCCTGGTATGTCCATGTTTGATTCTTATAAAAGTATTTCATTCTCATAAAAGTATCCAACAGGTCGGTTAAATGGTATGGTAGGTAGCTAGCCATACCTTATCTATGTTTCAACTGGTAATATAGAATAAACAGAATATCGACTTCAAAATATAGAAGGGACATAATATCGAATGGACTTAATATAGTGGTTAAAAATACAGGTAAGTAATATCGACTGTCAAAATATCGAAGTACATAATATAGGTATTAAAATATATCACATTTTTAATAATATCGATTTTTTTAGTGTTTTGTATGTTAGTATATGTGTTAAAATTGTTTATTATTTTTGTAATGCATGTTTATTTTTTTAAGTAATTAATTTTATGTTATTTAATTTTTGCGTAATTTAATTCCGTAGCCGTTTGTGGGTTTATAGGGAAATCGGGTGGGAAGTAATTTAATTGTAATTAAGTAAATATGTATTTTTATTTATTGGTATTGATAATTCAATTATTGTTAATTAATTAATAATTGGTAATTAATTGTTATTAATTGATTAATTGATAATTATGTTAATTGTATTAATGCATTATTTGGAGTGGGTTGTGGGTTTATAGGGGAATAGGGTAGGAATTAATTTATTTGTAATTAAGTAATTATTGAAATTATTTTTGTGTATTGATAATTAATGTATTGTTAATTATTAATTGGTAATTATTGTA
The DNA here is from genome assembly GCF_964261635.1 of Lissotriton helveticus. Taxonomy (NCBI): domain Eukaryota; kingdom Metazoa; phylum Chordata; class Amphibia; order Caudata; family Salamandridae; genus Lissotriton; species Lissotriton helveticus. The sequence goes on along the minus strand of NC_136060.1, from coordinate 214,235,750 downwards.
TTACTTATTACATTTTTGGTATTGACAATTATTTGGTTGTTAATTACTTATTGATTTTTACTAAATACTATTTATTGTCATTGATAATTAATGAATTAATTATTACATACTTTTTTATTGGTATTTATTGGTATTGAATTAAATCATTACTTTTCCTACTGTTGCACTCACTGAGTGGGAATAGTAATTTTTACCCATACGCTATCCAACGCTTTCCCTACTGTTGCACTCACTGGAGTGGGAATAGTAATTGTTATTCCTATGCCATCCAACGCTTACCCTACTGTTGCACACTCTGGAGCGGGAATAGTAATATTTCCCCCTATGCTATTCAACGCTTTCCCTACTGTTGCACTCTCTGTAGTGGGAATAGTAATTATTACCCCTATGGTATCCAACGCGTTCCCTGCTGTTGCACCCTCTGAAGTGGGAATAGTCATTTTTACCCACGCGCTACCCAACGCTTCCCTTCTCTGGAGTGAGAATAGTACTTTTTACCCCTACACTATCCAACGCATTCCCTACTGTTGCACTCTCTGGAGTGGGAATAGTAATTTTCACTCCTACGCTAGCCAATGCTTTGCCTACTGTTACTGTCTGTGGAGTGGGAATAGTAATTTTTACCCCTACGCTATCCAACGCTTTCCCTACTGTTGCACTCACTGGAGTTGGAATAGTAATTTTTACCCCTACGCTATCCAACTCTTTCCCTACTGTTGCACTCTCTGGAGTGGGAATAGTAATTTTTACTTTCTCACTCTCCAACGCTTTCCCTACTGTTGCACTCTCTGGAGTGGGAATAGTAATTTATACCCCTATGCTATCCAACGCTATCCCTACTGTTTCAGTCTGTGGAGGGGAAAAGTAATTGTTGGACTTGGCCCGCAGGGCAGGTTCGCCCCTAAACTTTTTGCTTGAAATGGTGACCTGGAGATGGTGATTTCAGGATTCTGCGCACTTTCACTGTGTCCCAGGGGAAAGTGCGTGCGCACTCTGAGTGCATGTGCTGAGCTAGGCCTGCCCGCCCATAGGAATGCATGGGGAATGTATGTGTCCCTGGTAGTTCCTGATGCGTGGGGTGTACAGGCTTGAGTCTGGTATGTGTGAACTCGTGAGAGTGAATGCTGCGCAACGGTGTATGCAGCATGTATGTGTCTAGTAGCGAAGCGCCATTTCTAGACATGGCTGTACGTGTGCTGTGAGGGTGCTGGCGTGTGATTGGCTGGAGCTGGCTGGCATGCCAGGCTCCAGGAAGTCTGGATGGGTCTGCCCGGTGGTGAGTGGGAGATTAGCATGAGTGATGTGTGGGAGGAGTGTACCTGTGTCCTGGATGGGCTGGGTTTTCCCCACACAATGCTGGCTCCGCCCCCCTGTGGTGTGTCTAATGACCCAAGCCCTGCCAGTGAATAGAGAGGGTGGTTGAGGTAAACAGAGTACTCAAGAACCAGCTGTGACTGGTTCCGCCCCCACTCTACACCCTTGAACAAAGGAATGCACTGTATAAAAATGGGGCTGTGTCCCCACTGAAGCTGTTCTGCTGTTGGATCCTGCCAGAGGGGGCTGTTGCTGCTGCTGGGCCAGAGGACCGCCACTTGGGGTGTCTCCCTGCCTGGAGACCCAGTGTGCTGGCTCTGGGCCCAGCCTTGCCCCCCCCCTGCCTGCCTAGGAGGCCTTTTGCTGGGCTTGTTGGCCCCTAGCGCCTGGGAGCGCTTTGTTTGGGCCTCTAGCGCTTGAGAGCGCGTTATTTCGTCCTAGCGCTAGGAGCGCTTTATTGGTGAGAGCCGGTGCCCACCCGGCTTTTGCCCCGTTCTTTGCCGAGCTGGGAGCCCCCTGGCAGGTGCCCACCCTGCCAGGGTCATTGCCGCCCAAGCGAGTGCCACCTCGCTTTGAATTGTGAATTCCCGGGAGGCTACCCCGATTGCGGCGAGAAGTTCCTGCCTGCCCAGCAGCGCGACCCGGAGCCTGGGGGCTCGTCTGCAGGGCCGCGCTGCCATTGGCTGTCCCGCCAGCCTATTGAATATCAGCCTGGCCGGAGGGTTGCCCGGCAACGGAAGGAGCGTCCTCGAGGACGTCGGAGAAATGGCGGCCTAATTGCGGCTGGGGCGCCGGCCGCACGTACTGCCCAGGAGGAAGAGGGACAACCGGACGACCCGGAAGTGCTGTTGGTCCCGCGGGGCTCCCGTGGCCTGGGAGAGCCCCGCCGACGGCCGAGGGTGCGTCGCCATCCAGGAGGAGGACGAGAGCCTACCCCGCCTCCTCCGGACCCAGCGTGTAGCTCGCTCCACACCGGAGCAACAGAGGAAGTCTGCACCAACCGCCGGAAGGAGCCCCCGCCTGAAGAAGTGTCGGTAAGTGAAGCCGGCTGGGCGGGAGCTCCAAGTCCAGGGCAGTTGGGAGAGAGGGGGACGTCGGGGCACATTGCTGGTGCCCGCCCCCCCCTCCAGTGTGCAGAGCCCCGGGGCTCCAACGCCCGGGGCATTTTTGTTGATAGAACCTGCGAGGCTCAGGGGCATACGTTGGTAGTTGAGCCCGAGAGGCTCCTGGGGGCAATTACACGTTCAGAGTCCCCAGTGAGGGACTCCACCGTAACAGCCGCATCTTCTTGCAGAGCCCTGAGAGGCTCGTGAGTGCCGTTTCAGTTGATTGAGAGCCTGGGAGAAGGATCCCCGCCCACATGTGTGATTAGAGCCTGAGAGGATCGTGAGGCCATAATTGTTTTAAGAGCCCAGAGAGGCTCAAGGGGCACATCTTTGTCCTGGGGGCACAGAGCCTGCGAGGCTCCCACGTGTGTTTTTGCTCACCAGTGTTCCTTCAGCTGCCCAGCACTTTGTGGGCAGCTGCCACGTTTAGGCACCCTGACTTTGGACACAGGGCGTCCTAGCCCTAGAGAGGCCAGAGGGCCTAGGGACAGTCACAGGTGGTGACTTACGTGAGTTTGGCGCAATTGTACTTTCTATACACCTCTGAATGGGTAGTTTATTCATCATGTGTTCTCTTGTGCTGCACCTCTGAATGTGTTTTTATGCGTCATGTGCTTTGCTTTTACACCGCTGAATGTAGGTTCTGCATCATGTGTTTCCCTCTTACACCCCTACAGGTATTGTAATACATAGGTGGTTGTTTTCTCCCTAGTACAGGTGGTGCTAGTGAGGTCCTGTTACCAGTGATTACTGGTTGTGTGCTCTATTTTTATATTGTGTGCTACACTGATTTTTCTTTCTACAAGTGCTAAGTTCTAAAAGTGCTGATACCCCTGACAGTGGTCCAAGTGGCCCTGTCCTGTGCAATATCCCTTGTAAATTCCGCCCGTGCCTGTTGGCACAGTGTAACAAGATGTGTGTTTTATCTGATGTATATTTATTATAATACAAAGGCTATTTTTACATAACCTTGTGTGGAGTTTCCTTTGTGGTGGGCCTTTGGTTGTTGTTGCTGGGGTGCGTGCGCAAATACTTAACCTACATCGCCTCCAAGTTTAGCCTTGCTGCTCGCGCCACGTTACCTAGAGGGTGAGTAGGGGTTATCTTGGCGTGTAACTCCCTTGCCCTGACTTGGGTGTGTGGGTCTCTGACTGACTTTGGCGAAAGCCCTGGCCAGCCAGGGATCCCATTTCCAACATTGGCGGCAAGCGGTGGGATAAGGATTTGTGTTTGCCTTGTACCTTGGTAGCGGCTGGCTGCACCACAAAACTCTGCATTTTAGATAACCACATTTTGGGGATTATTGTTGTTGGTAAAATTCCATTGTTTCTTCTCCTGAAGAGTGTCATTTGATAATTGTGTCCTGTACATTTGTCCCCCGCCCTGCTTCCAGAGTTTGGTACCTGTGTCGCTTTTGGTCAGGTTGAGAAGTCAGGGGTGGTAGAAACTGCCTTACCGATCCGAGGGGAGGGTGTGTGTGGATGAATGGTGTGTTTTCCTGGACGCATGAGTGAGTTCTTTTTTAAGGAGAGTGTGGAAGTTTTGGAATTGTGTACTCCTACTTCAGATTGCAAGGTCCCTTGTGTTGCACGTGTCTGTGAGCATCCTGTCAAGATGGAATCGCCTTTTAACCTTTGTGGCCTGTTTAAGTACAGTGTGCATGAGTTGGTACGGTTATGTAAGGAGAGAGACATCCCAGTGAGTGAGTCAGACACCCAGTCCAAGCTTAGGGATAACATGATCCTGTGGCAGAAGAGTGACTGGGAGCGTGAGCACAGAGAGAGAGAGAGGGCCCGGGCCGCACACCAGGAGGGTGGTGGGCCTGAGGGGAGCCCTGAAGAGTCTGATGTGGAGAGTGAGTTTGACAGTGGGTGGGCGCCAGCAGAGAGCGAGTATCCCCTAGATAGGGAGTCCCTTGCTGGGTCCAGTGTCAGATGTAGCACCCCATCCCTTTCCCTGTCCCCAGAGGTGTGGTTGGATAGGAGAGAAGAGAGGGAGCACCAGCTGGCCATGGAAAAGCTCAGGTTAGAGCATGCCAGAGAGATGGCGCAGTTGGGTGTGAATGAGCGGATTGCAGAGGCTGAGAGGGCCTTTGCCAGAGAGAGAGTAGCTCGGGAGGGTAGATTATCCCCTGACCGCAGTCATAATGTTCTGGATCCCCCAGGGAGGGTTGAGTCCAGTGGTGGCAGCTATTTAGATTCCAGTATAGGAAATCTCAGTCCCAGCTCCCCCAGTCTGGTACCTGTTTCCCCAGAGGAGGAGTATAGGTTGAGATTCAGGGGCAGTATGAAACTGTCTCACCAGTCTTGGGGAGAGTTTGTGGATGAATGTCAAGATGCACTGTCTGATTGGTCATCGGTTCACACAGAAGGTGATTTTGTAAAACTGTTTGATCTGGTTCTCAGAGAGCAGGTGCTCAGTAGTTGTTTGCCAGGGTTGCGACAACACCTGTTGGACTATGGGTTGACTGATCCAGACACGCTTGCTGAGGAAGCAGAGCGCTGGGAAAGGGCCAGAGGTTCTGTAGAGTCATTGGTGAGTGACTCCGAAAGTAGTGGGTCAGGGATCTTCCAGCCCAGCGTGGTGGAAGAGGCTCAGTGTAGCCCAGCTAGGTCCCAGTATAGTGAGAAGGGTGTAGGGGCTGACTGCCTGGCTCAGTGGAGCAGGAGTCAGTGGGTGGCTGAGAGCCCCCAGAGGCCCGAAGCCCTGTCTCAGAGCCTGGGTGGTTTCTTGAGGGAACACCAGGTTGGGGACCTAGGCTGTCCTGTTAGCCCATTTGAGGAGGATCTCCTAGTGAGTAGAGGACCTGGAGCGTCTGTAACCAGAGCTCCTGTGGTTCTAGAGGCTGGCAGTACCGCTCCGGTAGGGAGGGTACAGGAGTCCAGCGTGAGGAGTGATTGGGGGATGAGTTTCCCAGTGGATGCACCAGTGGACCAGAGACTAGCCAGTTGGGCTAGATCTTCTTGGAGGGACCCGGGTGGCACCACTTCTGGTCTGGGGGATCGTCCCGCACTGTCAGGTGGACAGAGGGCGGGAGATCTGCGCCAGACAGACAGTCACACAACAGATGTGTCAGTTGTTAACCTCAGGGGGATTGCGTGTGAATCCCCAGAAGTCCTGGAGTGCCAGGCAATTGTTCCACCAAAGGTTTTAGACCGGAGGTTGGATGGCCAGGTTCAGGATCAGCCTGATCTGAAGGGTAGGACGACTGTAATCAGTGTCCTGACCGGTTCTTCTTCCAGAGGAACTTCTCCAGTTGGGAGAGGGCAGACCTCTGGAAGGGGGTGCAGAGGGTGGGAGAGCCCACCTCTGACCCCGGTGCAACCTGAGGGGTTAAACCCTGGGTTGGAATGGCGTTCTAGGTGTCCCCCTCGCACGGGGAGGAGGAACCCTAAAAGAAGAGGTAAGGGGAGGAGAGCCTTCCCTGAGACTCCTGGTCCACCTGAGGTTGTAGACCCTAGGCTGGAGAACCAGTGGCAGTCTAGCCCTGTCTTGCAGACAGGAGGAGTGGAGAATGGCTACTATGTGCCAGGGGTTACTACCCCCCACTTCGTGAGTAGGCAGGAACCAGTGGCACCTGGGTGGCCTAGGGCCTGGTCCTGGCCGCAAACAGCTGAGGAGTACCAGTGGGGTAGCCCAGCTGGTCCTTACGGTAGCTTTAGAAGGAACCCTAGGGGTTCACCGTGGCATAGAACAGGAGGGTGTCCCGGCAGTGGCGGGCCTGCGTCCGTGTTCTATCGCCCCAAGCAGGGAAGTCCATCACGGTGGTGATTGTTCTCCCCTGCGTTTTGGCTGGAAGGGGGTTGTGTTGGACTTGGCCCGCAGGGCAGGTTCGCCCCTAAACTTTTTGCTTGAAATGGTGACCTGGAGATGGTGATTTCAGGATTCTGCGCACTTTCACTGTGTCCCAGGGGAAAGTGCGTGCGCACTCTGAGTGCATGTGCTGAGCTAGGCCTGCCCGCCCATAGGAATGCATGGGGAATGTATGTGTCCCTGGTAGTTCCTGATGCGTGGGGTGTACAGGCTTGAGTCTGGTATGTGTGAACTCGTGAGAGTGAATGCTGCGCAACGGTGTATGCAGCATGTATGTGTCTAGTAGCGAAGCGCCATTTCTAGACATGGCTGTACGTGTGCTGTGAGGGTGCTGGCGTGTGATTGGCTGGAGCTGGCTGGCATGCCAGGCTCCAGGAAGTCTGGATGGGTCTGCCCGGTGGTGAGTGGGAGATTAGCATGAGTGATGTGTGGGAGGAGTGTACCTGTGTCCTGGATGGGCTGGGTTTTCCCCACACAATGCTGGCTCCGCCCCCCTGTGGTGTGTCTAATGACCCAAGCCCTGCCAGTGAATAGAGAGGGTGGTTGAGGTAAACAGAGTACTCAAGAACCAGCTGCGACTGGTTCCGCCCCCACTCTACACCCTTGAACAAAGGAATGCACTGTATAAAAATGGGGCTGTGTCCCCACTGAAGCTGTTCTGCTGTTGGATCCTGCCAGAGGGGGCTGTTGCTGCTGCTGGGCCAGAGGACCGCCACTTGGGGTGTCTCCCTGCCTGGAGACCCAGTGTGCTGGCTCTGGGCCCAGCCTTGCCCCCCCCTGCCTGCCTAGGAGGCCTTTTGCTGGGCTTGTTGGCCCCTAGCGCCTGGGAGCGCTTTGTTTGGGCCTCTAGCGCTTGAGAGCGCGTTATTTCGTCCTAGCGCTAGGAGCGCTTTATTGGTGAGAGCCGGTGCCCACCCGGCTTTTGCCCCGTTCTTTGCCGAGCTGGGAGCCCCCTGGCAGGTGCCCACCCTGCCAGGGTCATTGCCGCCCAAGCGAGTGCCACCTCGCTTTGAATTGTGAATTCCCGGGAGGCTACCCCGATTGCGGCGAGAAGTTCCTGCCTGCCCAGCAGCGCGACCCGGAGCCTGGGGGCTCGTCTGCAGGGCCGCGCTGCCATTGGCTGTCCCGCCAGCCTATTGAGTATCAGCCTGGCCGGAGGGTTGCCCGGCAACGGAAGGAGCGTCCTCGAGGACGTCGGAGAAATGGCGGCCTAATTGCGGCTGGGGCGCCGGCCGCACGTACTGCCCAGGAGGAAGAGGGACAACCGGACGACCCGGAAGTGCTGTTGGTCCCGCGGGGCTCCCGTGGCCTGGGAGAGCCCCGCCGACGGCCGAGGGTGCGTCGCCATCCAGGAGGAGGACGAGAGCCTACCCCGCCTCCTCCGGACCCAGCGTGTAGCTCGCTCCACACCGGAGCAACAGAGGAAGTCTGCACCAACCGCCGGAAGGAGCCCCCGCCTGAAGAAGTGTCGGTAAGTGAAGCCGGCTGGGCGGGAGCTCCAAGTCCAGGGCAGTTGGGAGAGAGGGGGACGTCGGGGCACATTGCTGGTGCCCGCCCCCCCCTCCAGTGTGCAGAGCCCCGGGGCTCCAACGCCCGGGGCATTTTTGTTGATAGAACCTGCGAGGCTCAGGGGCATACGTTGGTAGTTGAGCCCGAGAGGCTCCTGGGGGCAATTACACGTTCAGAGTCCCCAGTGAGGGACTCCACCGTAGCAGCCGCATCTTCTTGCAGAGCCCTGAGAGGCTCGTGAGTGCCGTTTCAGTTGATTGAGAGCCTGGGAGAAGGATCCCCGCCCACATGTGTGATTAGAGCCTGAGAGGATCGTGAGGCCATAATTGTTTTAAGAGCCCAGAGAGGCTCAAGGGGCACATCTTTGTCCTGGGGGCACAGAGCCTGCGAGGCTCCCACGTGTGTTTTTGCTCACCAGTGTTCCTTCAGCTGCCCAGCACTTTGTGGGCAGCTGCCACGTTTAGGCACCCTGACTTTGGACACAGGGCGTCCTAGCCCTAGAGAGGCCAGAGGGCCTAGGGACAGTCACAGGTGGTGACTTACGTGAGTTTGGCGCAATTGTACTTTCTATACACCTCTGAATGGGTAGTTTATTCATCATGTGTTCTCTTGTGCTGCACCTCTGAATGTGTTTTTATGCGTCATGTGCTTTGCTTTTACACCGCTGAATGTAGGTTCTGCATCATGTGTTTCCTTCCCCTGCACCTCTGAATGTGTTTTTATGCGTCATGTGCCTTTACACCTCTGAATGAATGTTATGCATTGCATCATGTGTTTTCCTCTTACACCCCTACAGGTATTGTAATACATAGGTGGTTGTTTTCTCCCTAGTACAGGTGGTGCTAGTGAGGTCCTGTTACCAGTGATTACTGGTTGTGTGCTCTATTTTTATATTGTGTGCTACACTGATTTTTCTTTCTACAAGTGCTAAGTTCTAAAAGTGCTGATACCCCTGACAGTGGTCCAAGTGGCCCTGTCCTGTGCAATATCCCTTGTAAATTCCGCCCGTGCCTGTTGGCACAGTGTAACAAGATGTGTGTTTTATCTGATGTATATTTATTATAATACAAAGGCTATTTTTACATAACCTTGTGTGGAGTTTCCTTTGTGGTGGGCCTTTGGTTGTTGTTGCTGGGGTGCGTGCGCAAATACTTAACCTACATCGCCTCCAAGTTTAGCCTTGCTGCTCGCGCCACGTTACCTAGAGGGTGAGTAGGGGTTATCTTGGCGTGTAACTCCCTTGCCCTGACTTGGGTGTGTGGGTCTCTGACTGACTTTGGCGAAAGCCCTGGCCAGCCAGGGATCCCATTTCCAACAGTAATTTTTACCCCTTAATGGTATATGACCTACCTAAATCCTCTTTGCCCTGTACGAGGGCTAGTTGTTGGGGTTGTTGTCCTGCTGCTCTCTTCTCCCCGCTCCATGGCTGCCTTCCGTGAAGTGTGCCGTTATTATTTTTTTGTGTCAATTTTTTATACTTTTTTCATAATACCTGCATGGAAAAGTGACGCCAAGGTGGTTTGTGTCACTTTACATGACTCAATCTGCCTTACAACACTTTCCCACGTGATACATCAGTTTTAGCTGTGCCATAAGGCCCGCATAATTTTTTCTTGTAGCCCGCAGCTTCTGCAATGGTGCGCAATACCAAAAATATGCAAAAAAAACAATTGTTGGACGGAATGCTCGAAAATGCATATATTTAACCCCAAGTCAGAAGGACCAGGATGAAATCCACCATTCTTTCGCTCACTACACCACCCCAGTTTGGACCCAGCCATCTGCAAATCAGTCTTGACCCTGTGCCTTGTGGGAACAGTCCAGCCCGAACTACCAAGCCAGGTCCTCCTTGCACCGGGAAACAAGCATCTCCTTTTGTTTGCTTCATACCATAAATATGTCTCACCCATGGCATTTAGAAATGACATAGCGATTTGTAAGTCATTTTGACGCAGTGCCTATGCAACGCAACAATGCATCACTTCTTGTAAATGAGGCCCTGAGTCTCCTTCTCAGCTCTACAGGTTTGTTTCGCACCCACGGTTGACATGAGCGGGGACTTTATGTGCGACTAGCAAAATGAGCCATGATCAGACAATAATCTTATTCCTCCAGCCCAAAGTAATGCCCTGATATAATTGCTTTTAATTTCTCTAATGGATTACCCACCAGATTGATGTCCTCTATGGTGATTGCTAAAGCATTTTGTATTGCCAACAGATACATTTTGCTCTGAAAACAATGCATCTGTACTACTAAGTAACACAGGCCTTGGAGTAGTGCGAAGGATATTTTGACCAGAATATCAATGACTGAATGTAAAAGAAGCAGGAAGCAGGAAGCAAGAAGCAAGAAGCAGTAAACCCCAAAAAAGAATGTGTGTATCATTAAAATGAAAGGAAGATTTGATGAACGAATATGTTCATGATTTTATGTTTGCATTTGATATTGCTGTAATAATATGAAGAATGGTGTCATCATAAAATAAATATAGAAGGATCTCAAAGAAACTGGGGGTGAGGCACTCTTCTTAATAGTGTAAATTTGAAATTCATTTAATGAAATTATAAGAGGGGAGTAGTTATTTTCCTATTGAACTATACCCCGAACCTAATTGCTATTGGGATTCTTTTCTTGTTATTACGCAAATATTAGCATTAATAGCACTACTCCATAACGGATTGAGCACTAGGCCCTTCCTGTAGTCCCATGTGAATTGTGATGCGATGTATAACTTTCCCACTTACTTCTATGTAAAATATTGATCTAGTTTTTTCCATGTTTCTAGTTTCATTCTTTTTAATCACTACTTCTTTTCAGATATTAATTAATTCAGCTTAATTGGAACCCTTCAATAATGTATACATAGGCTGAAACTTGTCTTGAAGTTCCTCATACACACACACTCACACATACACCTACATATTGTATCTCTTTCTAGCTCTCTCTGTCTCCCCACCCCCACACACACACAAGCACACCCCCACCCCTTCCCATATTTCTACACTAATACATGCTAGGAAACACATCCCATAAAATACATTTTGCACTGATTTGCTCATGTCTGCATATGCAGAAAGATATGCAAGATCACACAAACAGATGTTTATCCTCTGCATTTATGACAATCACAACAAAACTGCATAATCATGTCCATACCTAAATACAAAGAATCTCTGTGGCAAAAGTGGCAAACACAGTTAGTGGCTTCTTTGGCAAAAAATTCATTAAAGATTGTGGAGATGTTTTAGCCCCGAACTGGATTAATGCCAATACAGAAATAAATGTCTAAAAATATGTGAGTGGACCACATCAAAGCAATCAGATGAGCATATGAATGAAGCCCTAGAGAATATATCAGTCAGGGGGAGGTTGCCAAAATCAAGGCCTCTTCTCCACCCACTGATGCAAAGAAATTAACGCCCGACTACTTTTTAAGCAGGCAGATACTCAATTTTCTGTCCTTCTCTTTGCAAGAACCCGTGAAATTGTCAATTGACTCAGAAAAAGACATCTACAAGATACCTGATGTGACACCGTCAGCAACAAGAACCTTGTTATCTCAATTTCCAAGGCAAAAAATATAATAACCAAAATAGTGTAGTCAGAATTATCATATTTTTATTTCATTTATTTAAAAAATGCATCTTAGACTAGCATCTCGGTGGTCATTGGTTATACCAAATATTCCTAGGGTGATGTTGGAAATCCCATCTTAGATAAGATATAGTATAAAAGGACTACCACTTAACCACTTGTTAGGAGAGGTCATTGGTCCCAGATTTTCATGCAAGATGCTAACAGAGAATCTATTTACTCCCAGAGATGCAACAGTATCACGCTATCTGCTGAAAGGTTATATCGAGCCTGATTCTGGGAGGAGCTGGTGTTGATGTAATGCTTGTTTGCCTTTCTTAGGGAACACAGCCTTCTTAACTATTGATAATTACAGTTCTTGTTTGTATAAACAGGTATGCAGTGCACTGAGCGTCCCTAAGAAACTCTAGATTCAAGTTATGCTACTTCATGCACTCATAACGTAGTGCACATAAGTAGGTTTTAGGGTGTTAGGTTTTCTATATGACTTTTTAACCATGGTAGAAATGTTCTATTTCTTTTTGTTGTTCGCACTGTCCATTTGTTTTTTTTTGGTTTCTTTTTAGTCCTCATACGCCAAAAGATATTCTCAGAGTACAATATCCAAACAATCCACTACGCAGCAGATGAGCCCCACATTTTTTGGTTTTAAGCTCTGAAGATCTTGATGGATACACTTTCTGCAGATACCCTTAGGGTGAGGGAAGTAGTCAATTCAGTTCATCTAACTTACTGGCCACAGAACTGATCCTAGGGTAGTTTATTCTGCAAAAAGACATAATCATTGGACAGGTTTACTTTTTTTTTCTTTTTTTTAAGACATTGCTACATCTTCTCCAGCCAATTAATGCAAGGAATCCAAAAATGTTTTTTCTCTTCCAATCTACCCTGTCTAAATTCAGTGTATATTTAATTTTATTAATCCAGTTTACAAATTTCTCTACGTGCGAGTATAATTAAATATAACAACAACTCGTTAACAACTCGGGGAAGAGATTCATAATTTAAAAAGATACCAAAAAAAAATACACCTGTATATCAAAATGAAACACATTTTTCATACCTTCCGATACCGTAGACCAGAAATTATGCAAGACAGGGCAGGTTAAAACATGTGAACATCATCAGCTTTTTTCCTGCTTGCACTTTGGGCAGCAGGGAATTGTATCTTTCGAAAATTTAGAAAGCTTAGCAGGAGACCAGTATACTCTGTGAAGAGAAACCAGATGGTTGTGTTTTAAATTGGCAGGAGATACTGTGGTGTGTAGTAGGTCAAAAGATACTTGCCATAACTCCTCCAAATCTGCGTCCAGAACGTAATCTCCCCATAGGTGGACTGGCAAGGTAAAGTTCCCATCATCTGCTTCCAAGATAGTCCAATAGAACATTGCTGTCTTTATCTTCCTGCTCTTCCCCTGAAGCAGTTTCTCCACAACAGTCTTTACTCCGACTTCCGATCCGACAGCCTGGCTCCAGCTCTTAATTTGAAGATATTTAAACTTGGCTAGGTTGTTCTCAGTCTAGGTAGAGATCTCATCCCAATTTAACAGCAACCCCTCGGGCATCGACTGACACCAATATTTTGTATCGGCATCCAGCAGAGGTTTTGCAAGAGAATCTTTAGCCACTCTGTAGAGCCCGGGGATTCCCAGATAGGAGCCATGGCTGTGTAGTATGCAAAATTCAAAGATTTCCTTAATCTTGCCCAGGTAAAAGCCATGTCCCTCAATATCTTCAGTCGAACCTTCTTTAAGAAACGCGGGTCACCGAACTTAAACAAAAAACCATGGGATCCCCCTCGGATTTCTGTCAACATTACCTCGAACATTGTACCTTTTTCTGTGCTATCTGGTTTGTCGAATAACGTTATCCCTGCCTTGAGTAACAATGTCCAAGCATAGAGCTTCAAGTCTGGGGCACACAATCCACCTTTGCTTTTCTTTCTCCGCAATTTCCTCCATGAAATCCTAATACCCTTTGAGGCCCATATGAAAGAATTCCATTTTGCTTGTATTTTCTTCAGCTTATCTTCCTTAAAAGCTAGAGGAATATTCTGGAATAAAAATATTAGTTTGGGCAAAAGCATCATTTTGACAATATTTACTCTTCCAATTAACGTAAGGGGGAGAAGAGACCAGGTCTTTAAAGAATCAGTGATTTCTTTATCAATTTTAGCAAGGTTTCTGTCCGTTAGTCGTTCAATATCCTGTGTAATTTGAATCCCCAGGTATCTTATCTCTTGTTTCAAAATTGGAACAGAGGTTTCTATATTCCAAACCATGCATTCAGACTTTGACTGATTAATCTGATAACCCGATATTTGACCAAACTGAATAGCTGCACTGTAAATTAGCGGAATTGCTTGTGTTGGATCTGAAGTGTAGATCATCGATCATCATATCGTCAGCATAAAGAGAAACTTTTTGTTCCCAATTCTTGTATTTGAAAGGTGCAGTATTATTATCTTGTCTAATTTTCTTTGCTAAAGGCTCGATATACAAATTAAAGAGTAGAGGTGAGAGGGGGCATCCCTGTCTTGTCCCTCTTTTGATAGTTATAGGTGCTGAGAGGCTGCCATTGACCAATACTCTGGCTATGGGATGCTGGTAAAAAGAGGAAATGGCTCTACAAAAATTCATACCCAAGTTGCATCTCTCTAGTACTTTGGCTAAGTATACCCAATTTACGCGGTCAAACGCCTTAGTGGCATCGAGTGTAATAATCACCATTGGGAGTTTGTACAGAGTTGCCACATCGATTGCCCCCACTAATGCTTGAGTCAGATCTTGTGTGGTGCGTCCCTTCACAAACCCCTTTTGATCACAATGCAATAAATTGCCAGCTACCCCATTTAATCTCTCTGCTAAAATCTTAGCAAGAAACTTATAGTCCAGATTCAGCAGAGAGATTGGCCTATAAGAATCACACTGCAACGTTGGTTTAAAGGGCTTGAGAATAAGAACTACCTTTGCCTCATTCCATGAGGGAGGGATATTTCCTCCATCCTCAAAAATAGACGAAAAAGCCTATGAAGCAAGGGAGCAATAACTGGAGCTAAGATCTTATATAGTTCAGCCGGCAACCCGTCCGGGCCTGGGGCTTTACCGCTCCTGGCCGACTCTATAACCTCAACCACTTCCTTCAAGCTGATACATCCATTTAAGTTATTAGATGCCTCATCCTCAATTCTCAATACTGCATATTGCTCGAGCCATGCTTGAATTAAGCTATCCTGCGGAGATAGGTCTCCTTTATACACCTGGTCAAAATGGTTAAAAAAAGCTTCCTCGATATCAGAAGCGATTTCTGAGCTCTCACCCGTAATACCGGTCGAGACTCCTTTAATCCTATTCCTGTTTTGTTCTTTTTTTGCTTTCCAGGACAAACGCTTCCCGCTGGCTTCCCCATATTCAAAATGAGCAAGGGATCTGGCCTGCCAACGTTTCCTGAGTCTAGTTCGAGGACCTCTTCTAATTGTAATTTACAAGCTAAAAGCTCTCGCCGGATATTTAGTTCAGAAGATAAATTCCGGGCTAAAAGATCACATTCTAGCTTGGCAATTTTTGTCTCGATCCCTATATCATTGCCCTAAACTTTTTTTGCATTGTAGATTGAATGGCAAAAATCACCCCCCTCAAATAAGCTTTATAGGAGTCCCATCCGATTTCAAGTGGGGCAGTTTCTAGATTTCCCTCAAAAACTTCTCTGAGTCCTCTATCAGTTTTTTTACCACCTCCCCCTCAAACTGAATAATTCGATCCATGGTCCATCTTTTAGTGCTCTGCTGCCCCGAAAGCTTCAAAACTAGAGAAACTGCAGAGTGATCTGAGAGATGCCCTCCTAAATGGTTTACTCCTCCTTGACGACACCGCATAACTCATCTGCAATCAAAAAAAAATCTAGTCTAGATTTGTGTCCTAGCTTTTTATTATGAAAGGTGTATTCCCTTTTTGTAACGCATTTCTTCCTCCAGATATCCTTCCAACACAACTGGTGCATAGCAATCATCAGGAAAGATCTTGTTTTAGAGTTGTGCATGGACTTGTCCTTGTACGTTTTATCCATTTGAGGATCCAAAACTAGATTAAAGTCTCCCACTAAGAATAGAGCATCATTAAAATCAAGAAGTACTTCCAGCAATTCTCTGAGTGGGAGGGGATCATCTAAGTTTGGCCCATAGTATCCAGCAACTGTAAATTTATATGAATGATACTTTATCTTTGCTATGGCCCATCTCCCCTTTTTATCGACTTTGGACTCTTCTACTACCAAAGCTGGATTCGTTTTAACCAAGATAGCAACCCCTATTATAGTTACTTGCTGAGAGGTGCATATAACATGCTGAATCATTTTTTTTCTTTTGCAAACCTCCCTTAACTCTTGTTCTGTGGCATGAGTCTCTTGGAGGATAAAATCTGCTCAGGCGCATCTTTCAAGTACTGGAATATTCTCTCTCCCTTCTATGCTTTACCCTTAGGCCATTAAGATTCCATGTCAGGACGTTCATATATAGATCCTGAGCTGCACTAGCCTGTGACATAACTTCCTTGATAGATGGTGTAGATTATTGAATAACCTAAATTGGCCAATCGGATATTATTTTTTTTGTTTTTTACCCACATGCTCCCCACCCAGTGCCCATCTCCCACCCTACCTCTGACCCTCCCCTTCCACTGCCCCCCGCCCCAGTTCTCCCCTGGAGAACCCCCCTTCTTCTTCTTGGCCCTACTCTGGCCTTGAGGCTCCCTCTCCTGATATCCAGATGACATATTTACACTGAAAAAAGAAGAAAAACCAGGATAGTAAAAAAAAAAAAAAAAGATTATTGAATCTATATACAGGGGGCTTGATAAGATATAAACAAAGACATGGGAAAAAGCTACCCCACCTCTAGCTCCTCAACATTTTCTGAGATCAGTTGAAGAAAAGCTTCTGCCTCGTCTACTCATTTAAAGACCCTCATTTTATTCTTATACATAACCTTTAAGGATGCGGGAAATTTCAATTGTTCAGTTGCGCCCAACTTCCTAAAGGGGTCTAATAGTTTCCCTTGCTCCCACTGTCTAGATGCTGTGATTGAAGAGACATCATACCTGATCTGAAAGGTAATCCCTTCTGCTGATAGAGAGCTACTTTTTAGGGCCCTATTGAGAATTTCATCCTTTAAAGTATATGTCAAGAAATGAATCAATATCTTTCTTGGTCTTGTATTGTTCGGATTTAACCTAAACGGGTCTCTGTGGACTCTCTGAATATCTCTAATGAGATCTTGTTCTGAAGCTTCCACTGCAGTAGCTTGCTTGATAAGCTTGACTACAAATTCAGTAATATTACTACCTTCCGCCCCTCCCGGAACTTTCAAAAGGCGGAGGTTATTTCTTCTTTGTGCATTTTCAATAGACTCTAGTTTTTCCTGATATCCCTGCTCACGCTGCCTTAAGTCATCGATTTTCTTTGTATGTTGAAGGGCCAGGGTTTTTAAGTCAGTGACTGTAGATTTTAGCGCTGTAGTTCTAGCAGCTAATGTGTCAAACTTTTCCTCTAACTTTTCACAAAATGATTTTATTTCTTGTTGGTTCTTCTGCGAGACCTCAAACCCATTTTTCATCTCATGACTTAATGACTGAAGAATTAACAGGACAGATCGATCACTAGGGAGTGTCTCCGCGTCTTTGTCCTCCCCCTCACTAGACATACTGCGCCTTGAAGATGTAGCCCCCAAGGTCTTAGCCTGCTCATTATTCAGTGAGAAATCCTTTATTTCATTAGAGTCTAAGTCCTCATTATCAAACAGTGTCAGTCCATTTTGTGAACTAGTTACATTATCGCACATCCCAGGGGTTTGCATATCTGCAAAATCAGCTTGATCTTGAACTTCCAGTAGCTGGTATCTATTAGAACTCAGAAGGCCCTCCGGAAATTCAGAAACAGTAGAAACAGTAGAAACCGGGCCTCCAACCGACGGTTTTAATTCCAAAATAGAGGGAATTGCCTTAAAATAATGTTTAAGAGAAGGTGCAGGCTTGGCCCTGTATACAGCTTCTTGGGAGGTCGAATTTTTAGGGCCACTTTTCTTCTTTTTCGATTTCAGCTTACTCTTAGATACTACAGGGATTTTAGCTGCAGATATTGATATTTTATTTTGGTGACAGACTCCAGTCTCTTTATTTTTTATATTTACTGGTAATGAGAGGTCAGCCACTGCTGTCTCTTGCTTCCTCGCTTTACTTCTGAGGGTGTATCTAGATACTGTCTGGAGCCCTCTGTGAATCTCTCCTAGAAAGGGGCGAAGTATCCACCCTTACATCATTTAATCCACTAAATGGAGAACATTTGGCACTGTTTTGGCCGCCTCCCCTGATGCATTCTGGGGGAGAGAGTCCATAGTGGCTCATGTGCCCGCAGCCTCTGCCCATATGTAATATTCTTGATGCTGCCCTGCGCCCCCTTCTCACTTCACCGGCTGCTTTAACCCACTTCGCTATCCCTCCTTCAGCCCTGTTATCTTTTTGCCTCCTCACCTCCTTGTGCAAACCGTGAGCTCCTCGTCGCTAGTGGCGGCCTCCGCCGCGTCATTCCCCAAAACTCCCTCCAGGTCCTCGGCCCCCAAACAACGCAGGGATCAGGAAAAACCTCCGGCCGAAACGTACAGCAAAAACCACAGCGACGTGACAGAAAGCGCGCGGGTGCACCGTCTTCGAGCTAACAGAGCTGCTCGAGCACGCCCGCCATGGACGCCCACGCCAAGCTCCGTGGAAGTTGCAGAGTCAATGCTCCGTTTCACTATCTTGCCGCATTTGCCCCACTTCATAAAAGCTGCTGCAACAACTATCCTCATCGACAAGTCACCTGGGTATCTCGGAGCCTCCCGACTAGCTGTTGCTGCTAGCTGCCTTGTTCTCCCGTCCGCACTGTCCATTTGTACTGTTCTAATAGTGTTCTTTGTGAGCATTTTAGATATGATAAGCAACAGGGTGTATCAGTTGAAACAAACACACTTTTTAGATAAAGTCTCTTTTTTCTTAGTGCAGTTCTGTGTGTGGTTTTGAAGACAACGAAAAGGGTTTATCTCTAATCGCCATGGTAGCCCTGGATCCTTGTTTAGGGACTCTTAGTAATGCATAATCATTGCTACCTTTTCAACTTTGTTTTTGGTGGATTTCTGTGGAGCTACACAAAAACCTGTCTTTCACATCCAAGCATTGAGTACAGACAAGAAGAGCCACGTGGCATTTACATACCAGAAATCGTAATAATGCATTACAAATACAAAACAATAAAGTAATGAAGATGGAGGATTATTCGGGAACAAAAGAAAAAAAACAGTTGTGGTGTACAATTGTGTGAAGTAAAGGAGATATTAAGGGTTATATTTATGAGCCCGTTGCTTTCCTCTTGCACCATGCAATGTTGTGCAAGAATGACACAAATTAAAAATAAGATTTATGAACCCACATCTAGGCCATCTTTTGTGGCCCTGAATGGCGTCATAAATCTCAAGCAATGCAACACAGCACAAATCTGTGATTTGCATTACTCTGCACTAGGGAGGCATTCCCAGGGGTGATGTGTGGGTGTTCCCATGCAACATCCATGAATTTTAACTCATTTCCAGATTTACCTGAAATGGTAGATCTGAAAATGCAACAGAAACATACACCCCCCCCCCCCCCCCAGGTGAGGCATAACAAGTAGGAATGTGTTTATTTCTCCTTTTTGTTTCCTCTTTTCATATGTGCTGCACAGGCATGTTTTAGCTGGAAATGTAGGGAATGGATTTGGGAGGGAAATGCTGCTAAGTGGTGAAGTTCACAGACCCTTACCAGGATAAAAACTCAGACACAATTTTTGAATAGAAGTTCAAACTTTTTACTTTCAGTGTAAAGGACCATACCATTCCCACAAGAGACAGAAATGCTAGGGCTATTTCCACCCACTTTATACTGATATTGTTTTATTGCAGGAAAACACCTGTTGAAAAAAGATCAATTTAGGATGAAGCAGAAGTTGTACTCAAAATAATGTTGAGCTTCTGTGCCAACGAAATCACCAGGGTGGTAATCCTATGTAAAATAATAGCTGCAGACCTCCTCACCAAAAGCAAAACAAGACTCCAAGACATCTACCTCAGCACTGACCTTATGATAATGAACCTATTGCTGTAATTTATGTCACTCCTAAAACAGGGCAAGACTCATTCTTGAAGGGGACTGTGAAAGATTTTATGAGATCTAGTTCAGGGGAGGTGAAATTAGAGGAGACTGTGGCAGACGGTAGTAGTGTAGGTAATGCTACTACTGTAATGATGTAAAAAAGCTTAAAAGGCAAATTAGGAGAAGTAGGATTCAAGGACACACAAAGTGCCATTCACCCTAAGAAGAGGGATTACACATTTTGCTCAATTACACATTCCTCATAATGGCCTATAAATTACACCTTCATCACACAAGAATCACTGGATAAGAACCTCAATAGTTGAATTAAGACTCTCATATCATGTGTTTATAGAGGTACAGTGGTTGGTAGGTGGTGATCAACAGAGATTCGAATCCTGCAGGATGAACATGGACAATCTAGCGACCCAGCAGACAATGCCAAAATGGCAAACAACATAGACATTTTCTTTCAAACTAACAAGGAGGAAAACAGATCCATGGCCGTCTGGGACACTTTCAAAGAGATAGTAAGGGTGTTACAACAGTGCTATTAGCAAGACATGCCAGAGAAATATGTCTAGTGAAGGCTACACTCAGAGTTGAGATTGGGTCTCTAGAAATGTCAGACAAAGTCCAGTCTACATTAACAAATAGCAATGCTGAGAGGACAGCTCATGGTCCACAGAAAGAGAAGAGATTGCATTACCCTGATAACTTTAATAATAGTGATCTACGAAAAGGAAAACAAGATTGGCCCTATGCTGGTGAGTCAATTGAGAATACAAAACACATATTGGGTGCATTAAACATTGCAGGAGACTGGGCAATCAAAGAACAGGAAAAACAAAAGCTTTTAGAGTCTTCTTCTAGGCAATATATGCAAGGGTCCAAAAATGACACACGAGGAACTCTAGTTGTAACTGAAAGCTCTGGGATCCCTTCTATTTCAAAGAACCATAGGGAGATATTGGAGGAGCACATCAATACAGATGATGTGATTCTCATATTGAAAAAGATGAGCGAATGAATAGCTCCTTTCTCCCATGATTGTCGGATAAACGTGTCATGATCAACAACTTATGGGCTGGAGAACATTGCCTAACTCCATTGATGCAAGATGAAGATGTAGCCTTAGTTTCCAAACCGCTTAAGCAACCAGAACTATGTGTATCATATAGGCCTATCTCTCACCTTAACTCTGATGCGAAACTCTTTATGAAAGTCTTTGAACAATAGCCCCTTCTCCCAAAGTAAACAGTACTACACTTATATTGCTGGACCTAGCACTGATAACAGTAAAGGTCTGAAAATGTGGATTGGAAACATCACATTTTTTGGCTTAAAAAATGAACTTTGTTGGTGATGTGGGTAGCTGTGGAGTATGGGCTTGGTCTCAAAAGCAACCCCAGAAAATCTACTAAACCCAGACATTTCTGAAAACTTGATACTAAGGGGAGTCTAGTGAGTTCTGAATGTGTCGCTCCCTCTACCTTTTCATACCTATATTGCAGAGCAATCCTCAAGCTTTAGCTTAAATCACACACTTATCACACATTTCTGTTAGGGAAGTTTATGGAATCTGGGGGATCCACAACATTTGCTACCACCCTGTATTTCCACACTTACACTTAAGACATTTCCGAAAACTAGATAATAAGGGGAGTCTAGAGTGGTTTGACTTGTAGGGATTCTTCTACTTTTTTCCACCTATTTTGCATAGCAAACATTAAGCTTTGCCTGAAATCACACACTTACCACAAATTTCTGTCAGGGAAATATCTGGAATCTGGGGGAATCCACAACATTGCTACCACCCTCCATTTTCCTACATACACTGATAAAAGCAATACCAATTGGTATGACTGGGCTTGGTCCATGGCAGATAAGGCCCCTAGAGATAACGCAGAGTCATCACATATTCTCATCAAAATTGACTCACTTTGGCCATCTGGGTAGCTGTGCTTTTTATGCCAGCGATTGGTGGCCACTCAGAAAACCTACATGACCCATACATTTCTGTAAACTAGACATCGCTAGTAGTCCATGAGGAGTACCTTATGTGGCTTGCTCTAGCTTTTCTTGCCCAAATACCCTGCAAACTTCAAACACTTACTAAAATCACTAATTTCTTCATATGTTTTTGAGGGAAAGTTCCAGAATCTGTAGGTATTCACAGAATTCCCAACATGCAGCTTTTCTCAGTGAAAACTGGTACTCCACTTGTATGGCTGGGTCAGATCAAACCATGGACTATGCAAAGTCAATATGGTCTTTGTATGGTTCTGACAAATTATAAAAATTTCCCTCAAAGAAATGTGACGATAATGTGTGATTGTAGCCAAAGTTTGAAGTTTGAAAAATATTCTGGCTCACAAGTGAAAGCACACTGAACCATTAGTAATCAAACTCTACAAAGTTAGTGCTCAGGACAGCAATGCTTGGTCTTCAGCACTAAAGAGTTTAAAGTCTTATGTCCAATCAACTTTAAAACGTATGCTTTAAAACATGGCCGCTCATTGATCAAACACTCAGCTGATTTTCATGATCTTTAGTTAAACTTTCAGCTGGACAGTTTATTTTTAATGGAATCTTAGACTACTGAAGCCCAAGCTCCTGAATCTACATTTATCTGTCAGACTGGTTTTAAGTGTTTCGTTTATCTCAACCTGATAGGAAAGGCCAAGGCGTTAACATTTAGTTTTAGGACTCCTCTACAATTGTATCCTCATTTCCTGGAAATGAAATTCCATGTTGTATGTGGCCCAGTCTTGTTCAGGCCTCTCCATAACACTCTGCTTGTCTTAGCTTCTGTACTTGATTATTTCTGTATGTAAGTGGACTAGGGCAGTTCTTAGGCTCTGGTCCCTTTAGAACTGTCTGCCACATTTGATATGGTGTCTCAATATAAAGGGTTTACTTTAAGGCAGTGTGACTGGTGCAGCTGCACCTGTCACTGACCTTGAGAAGCTCTGTATTTGAAAAGAATTTATGGGTTATAAGCACCTGCTGCAGATTTCCTTGAGTGTCATGCTTTACAGCAGTAATGGTCCTGCTGAAGAAAGACTGGAGTTTTGTGTAGTGGCAGTTTTAACTTATTTCAAAGTAGAGCAGAGGGCCTGCTGCAAAGAATATATATAATGCAGATGACAGAACTGAGTTTATGTGAACTATGAGCAGTGCTATAAAAAATTAAATCATTGGGATAGGGGCTAAGGAGAGATTAGGGGCACTGTTGGAAGGTGGTAATGTGGTAATCCGTGGACAAGGATGTCATTGGTGGGGGGTGCCAAAAAGATTATCACATTGTGCGCCACCAGCGCTTAAGCCAGGCCTGTTAAACAATTCTCATCAACTATGTTCTAGAAGTGGGAATAAAAATCACTCCATATGTCTTGATTAAGTCTGACTTGTCCAGTCATTCCCAGGAAGTCTATCTTGCTTAGCATCAACCAGATTACAATTGTGTTCACCAGGGCTCTTCTCTCAGCCCAACATTTTTTAACTTTGCCCTCTGATTAAATTGTTTTCATCTGCTGGTCCAAGATTGATGAGCTATGCTAACAACACAAAGATTATTTATTCTATTTAATAACCAGAATGCAAATGATAGCATTGCTTTCCCTGATTGCATGCTCTCAGTGACAGATTGAATGAGGAAGAACTCCCTGAAATTGAACACCAATAAAACAAATAATATCACCTTCTCAGGGAAGAGATCACCACATCTCCTGGCTGATTTTTGGCCTGTAAAGTTTGGCCCTACTGCAATGCCTTTTCACCACTCTTCCAATTTGGGAGTCTGGATTCTTCCTTCTTTGCCTAATGAGTTGCATTGCCCAGTCAATTAGGCTTCTATCTAAAATGTTTTTGTATTTTCGTAATGCACTTCTTCGCTGATCTGTATATTTTTTCCACAATTCCTCTGGTCTGTAATCACTTGCCACCCAGTCTACTGCCTCTACCTGTACTTGCCTTAAAATATTACATTGGTTTCTATTTCAAAGGAGGTACTTTTTAAGTCTAAGTGCATCACCTTCAAAGACTTTAAAAAGGTGTGTTTACTTAAGCTGCAAACTGCCTCAATATTTACCTTCTTGTCTGCTGAGATGTCAGCTGGAATGTACTAACACCCAACTGATATATTCACCTAAGTTCTGCCATGCTCAGCCAGGTAGATAAGCATTCCTACTGCTCAACACTAAAATCAGCTCCCCTCTCATTTATATTTTCACAAAAAAGTAATGTCATTTAGAAAATACATGAAGATTCTGCTTTTCTGGTTATTTTTTCTTTTCCCTCAAAGTTCTCATCTATTTTGTGCAGGTACAACTTTAATGCACTCTACAAAACTCTAAATCAATTATTAAATCATCCAGTCAGTCAATGAAACAATAAATCGATCAATCAATATATATTATTTAGCATCAGTAAGATACTAGTACCTCTGTCCCTAAAGAAGATTTCAGTAGCCAAAAATTAAAGGCAAACCAGGAAACATGTTTCTCCACACTTTCGATTAGGGGGGAAGTAGAGAAGGCATTTCTTTTTTTGTATGTGTTACTGACAGCTCGCTTCTATGTGTTGCTCAACAGAGCATTTTAAAACGTATAGATATAAACACCCTTGAATGAATGGCGCTAAAATACTTAGGGCCCATTAATGTGGGGGTCCCTCCACAAGTACGGGCCACCCGCCAGCATGAGTGCAGAGGCCCTTTGTATATCTGGCCCTTAGGCTTCACACCCATTGTTTTACATTGGTGTGACACAGTGGTGCAAATACAGTTTTATGAGAGTAAGACGATACTTTAAACTTTTTAGTTGCTCACCTTGTCATATGACATTTTTCAAACTGTGATCTTGTCAAGAATGACTACTTGGTTGCAGTGGTCAGTTTGGATTTTCCTATCTAAATTGTCCCATTATTTCATCATGTGGACCATGGAACTTCTGCATCAGTAGTTAATTTCTGAAAGCCTGGCTCCTCATTAGTGCAAACAAGAAATATCTTGCACTGTAGTACCAATATTGTGCACTGGTCCAATACTGCTTACTGCTCCAATCCAGTGTTTTTTCTATTTCTTCATTTCCACCCTTAGCTGCAGTTCAGGTTTTCACGAATGTGGTATGGCATGGACTTGTACCGATGTATTTTCTTCATTTAGCTTTATATGGAAAGTGCACCTGACACACCATTCAGGTTAAGTAGCACCATTTTAAAAAAAGGGCCAGATTTACTAAGAGTTCACACAAAGAAGGGCTGCAAGCAAAATTGTGTGATATGAAGAGAGCGGAGCTTTATCCTATCTACAAAGAAATGGCACACTTCTGTTTTCTCCATTAGCTAATGCAGGGTCCCTTCCTGCACAAGAACTATCTATTGAGTTTAATTAATTCTTTATATGCATGCTTCAATAATGAGGAGAAATTAAAATGTTTCTCCACGTTCTATCAGCCTCCCATGGAACGCCACCCTGGTGCAGAGCAATATACTGCAAGGCTTTACTTTTTATTTTACAATGCAAAGCAAATAGCCATTTACGTTGCTTTGCATGTATCAAAAAGTATTTTGATGCAGGTTTTTGTGAACAAAAAGTAATGCATATTGGATGCCAAACCTTCGTAGATCTGGGACAACATAAATGGACATGTTTCTGCTCTTATTGCTCTGTGTGTCTTGCAGCTTGTCTCCAATACACGTCTGGGATAGGTGACTGCTACACTTTGTGAATTGCCTCTGGACAGACACAAACACAAGAAGGGTGGGTGTGACAGAGAACACATTTGTATATATCTATATTCTGATAGCTCTTCTTGGACAAGAAGAGGGAGCTACCACTTACACCTTAATAGGTGGTATTGTGTGTCCTATACATAGGGCTGACTAACGCCTACTGTCTGGAACCAGGGCTTGAATGAAAGGGGGACCTGTGCACTTCAAGTGCTTGCTTTGAAGTCAACCCCACCTTAAAGGCACAATTGGATATAAGTGCAAAAAGAACAATTGATGGACAGAATGTTCAACAATGTCAAACATTCACCCCAGTAAAGAGATATGGCCCTAAATCCATAATTGTTTTGCTCTTCAAGCCATTCCAGTTTAAACCCAGTCATGTGCAGTCTTGACCCTGCTCCCAATGGGAACAGTCCAATCACTCCTCATCAGCCAGGCTAGCTTGACCCCAGTGACATGGAGAGCATGGGACCCACGTCCAGGCATACCTGTCCCACTCAGTGTGACAAATGCAAATAACAATTGATGGAACGAATGTTGAACAATGTCAAACATTCACCCACGAACAGACATCTAGGTCTAGATCCATTGTTTTTTTGCTACCCATGCTTTTCCAGTTGAGTATAAGTACAGAGGCTCTGAATCCTAGCAAAATAGTACACTAATGGACCTGTGAAGGAGCAAAGTATGCTGTGCCACAAGGATAGCCACTTTGCCTTACTGCTGCTCTGAAAGAACTGCTCTCTGGTTTGCGGAGCTTCACTGCTGGCTGCTGTTCTCTGCTATGCTGAGGACAAGGACTGGATCCATCTCATCTGATCCCAGAGTGACTCCAAGGTCTTGCTTGCTTGCCCCCTGTTCTGAAGTCAAAGAACTTCCTTCAACTCTGCAACAGCATCTGAACTCTGAAATCTGTGAGTTCTACCCTGCCAAGTGGTGCCAATCCATTTCTGTACCCTTCAAAGGTGATTTATTCTGTCCATGATCATCCATTTACCGCAGTGACGACTTTGCGCCAAATGGGTCCCACTCATTGTCCTTTGGCTCTGACACAGGAGCCGATTGACAACATCACCTCAACGGACTGTGAGGCTCTATAACAACAGACAGTGCAACTCGATAATGACGCTGTGCCTGCTTCGTAAATGTGTTCTTCATCACCTGTGCGGGTGAGCCCCAATGCCTTGCTCCATCCAAGGTACTTTCTCAGAGGAACCTGTGTAGCCAGCCTTCACTCCTTCGCAGTTGGCCTAATCTTTAGATTTGTCCCGGTCTAGTGTGACCTCAAGTAACCCCATAGCGCTATTGACTTCTAAGCACTACCTTTTTATCTATTTTTTAAAAATACATAACTTCAGTTCTCCTGATTGGATTTTGGTATTTTGGTCTAGTTTTACGCATAAAGTTATTCTCTATTTTTTAAAACCTGTGTGGAGTATTTGTTGTGGTGTTTATATTGTGTTACTGTGTGTCTGTGTTGCGCAACTACTTTAAACATTGCCTCTTTAGATAAACCTGACTGGTCAGTGCCAAGCTACTGGAGGGTGAGCACAGATTATCTTTTATTGTGTATCTAGCCTACCCTGACTAGAATTGAGGTCTCTACCTGGACAGGGTGCATACCTCTGCTAACTAGAGACCCAATTTAAAAAAAATGTGTACAGGGCCCAGACTATGAACAATAAGGGGCAGATTTATGAAGGCCTTGCGCCGCCGGTGCGTCACTTTATTTGACGCAACGGCAGCGCAAACAATGCGCCCTATTAACAACGTGACGCATCTAGGAGATGCGTCACGTTGTAAAGCCCTGCGCCATCAGGAGGCGTTCCGGCGCAGGGTGGGCGTTCCGGGGCAGGTGCGCCTCGCAAAAGTGGCTGAGTGAAATCTATAAGATTTCACTCAGTCACTTTCAGGACAATGCTGCGTCAAAAGCCTGCGCCTGCTTGAAGCAGGCGTAGGTCTTGACGCAGCATTGTGGAGATGGGGCGCCCCGAGCCTTGCTGGAGCTGCGTCGCGCTTGCGACGCAACTCCAGCAAAGCGCCACCTTTACGGCACAGATGCGTCACGCATCTGTGCCGTTTTTGCCCCATGGTGCGCCGCATTGTAAATGCGGCGCACCATGAGTGGCGGAGCAGCGGCGCAGGATGACTGGCGCATCCCTGGGGATGCGCCAGTCATCATAAATCTGCCCCTAAGTGCCTACCAGGACAGTTGGGAGCAAAACTGTTCCTTGCCCCACTTATATTTCAAAGGGCTTACCTCTATCACAAGCAAAGAAACCTAACATTAGTTATTTGTAATCCTAGACTTCTTTGAGCCTTGGCAGGGGAAGAAGAGAACTGTCAACAACCAAATATGATAACCTAGAGAAGCGGCCCACTTCAGTGGTTGACACCACTTATAAATTTGGTAAACTCATGAATCCGTGGAGGACTTCTTAAGGGCTGACTTAGACTCACAGAAGACTACCCTGCTATTTAAGGCCTGCTTGCACCTCAAAGGACTGTTCTGCTTCTACCAAAGGATTGCATTGCTGCTTGAGGCTTGCCTTGCACTGCAGAGGACTGACTTGTACTTTGCACCCAGCATTACATTACCAGAGTGACTCAAAAGGCTGGTTGGCTGGCCTCCTATGTGAGATGAAGGTACATAACAAGCTCCAGAGACCTTGAAGTTTGCACATGGCCTTTTCTGGAGTAAGTCCCAACCCCCAAAGTAGTGCCCCTTTGGTCCTGAACACTTGGTGGCATTGATCGTGCTGCTCTTGACTAACCCTAAAAGTCTGAAACATTCTGAAGACCAGAACATACCTGCCTGCTGATTTACCTGAGGTGCTCCTCCCAACGCTGTTCTCCACAGGAGCAAATCCCGTTCTACTGGACCTCCGAGTAATGGTATCTAGACTTGTGGAGCCATTATCGGCTACAGCCTGCAGCTTCACTGTAGATTTTTGTTTCACTGGAGATTTTTGACTTCCCAAAAATTGACAAAGTCAGAATGTAGAAACTTTCACTGCAACTCTGTCCTGTAACTTCCCGAAAGGATGCCTCCTCTCCAAACACTGCCAGGTGCCTTGCCCCACCTAACTCTTCCTTCTTAGGAACTTTTCTTCAAAATTTCTTCAGAAAGTAAGCCAATACCATGACCAATCTACCTCACATATCCAAGCCGGACTTCAATGCGATTAGCTTTAACTTTTGATGTTGCCCCAGTCTTGCACAACCGGATATCCATGGTTAGTGCTTTGATCTTTTAGGCACTATTTTTCACTGAACGCCTTTAAAGTTCATTATTCTGATTCCACTTTTTGAATTTACTTCGTTTTGCATCATTTTATATAATACATTTACTTTATTTTTCTAATTTGGCTTGAGATTTTTCTTGTGTTGTGTTTTAACTTTATTGCTATTCGAGTGCTGCATAAATACTCTAGTTTTTGCCTGACTGCTTTGTGTCAAGCTATCAAAGGCGTAAGCATAGGCTAATTTAGTTACTTTTGGTGTTCACTCTGACAAGATTTGTGGTTGTTGCCTTAGTGGGGCTTCCACCCCCTCAATCAATAACCCAATTTCTAACACCTGTTTTTTTAATGTAAGAAAACATACCTGTCTAAGGCTTCATCTGCAATTTTTTTAAAGATAATGCATGAAACATTTACTGCCCATGTACAAGCCCATAGGGGCACCATTATGATGAGATTTAGAAAATATATACATTCTGTTTCTATAGCTTGGATTGGACTGACCTATGGGCAATATGGCAGTACCAGAAAGGGCTGGTTGACAGGTTAGTGTGTGGGTGGGTCTTTAAGCTGTTTGCAGGCCTATTTTATGGTCTGGTGGGCAGGGGTTAGTTGGTTTACTGAATATTACCTCAAGATTGCCAGCAGCAAGCACAAATGCATCTAGTCTCCCATGGTTTGTAAAACACCCATACAGCACAACTCTACAAGTGAAAAATTGTTTTCGCTATCTGATACATTAATGGAGGCCAGCTTGAATTTGGTGCCTGGGCCTATTCTCTATCTCAGCCTGATGCAGAAAGTAAGAACAATTTCTACATGAACAAGAAACCTGAAATAAAATATATTAAGATGTGTTATTGGTTCTGGGACCTGCTTTACTCCCACTGTAAGGAAGCCAGGATGGCAACAGTTCAAAGAACCCCTTTCCTCAAGGTCTCAATCTACTGTTAACTATGAATGCGCAATTCTCACCCAGGACTCTTTCATTTAACAAAGTTGCTGAACCCCAACTACCTTTCCTGTGAGAGGGTGAATTACACACCTCACTCCCAGGTCTTCCTGCCTTATTCCCATGCCACTGTCGTGGCTGTGGGAGCCGTTTTCACATCTCTTCAAGGGGAAAGCACTGACAAAGAAAAAGCGGCAGGCAGCTGATGTGAATTAGCCCACTGGAGCTTCAGACAGGCAAAATCTAGGAGCCTGATTTATCGTTTGGCAGTCGGTCTGATTCTCTGTCTGGTAGATGGAGTAAATTACCGAACACATTTAGAAATGACCACCAACTGGTGCTCCCATTAATACTGTGTTCAATTTGGTGCACGAGTGACTACAGTGGGATTTTTTTTCAAAAAGCAAATATCAAAGTAGGATTTTATTTACTGAAAGAAATGCTCCCCATTTAGTAGTTTTCACTGCTCCTTACCTGCAGGGTTTTTTAGGTGAAGAAGGGCAGTGAAAACTGCCCTCTAGATCCTCCATTCTACATTAGATGGGCAAAATTACGGATCTGCATCTGACAACTCATACTTTGTAGGGTCATCAGACTGGTTTAATCACGGCGGGGATGGAGTAGTCTCCACCATGATTACGCCGAAGGTCCACCCACATATAAATTTGACGGACCACAGTCTTAGCATTGTAGATATTCTGATGCCATTGCAAAAGATTATCTGAACTACTAAGATTTATTCAGACCCTAATTTCTAAAAGTTACCTTTCCTGAAAATGTATCAAATACAAGCTTCACCATTGTGGTGAATTGTTAAACATATTGGTTAAATGGACCATGTAATGTATTCCTCGCCAAAGTTACAGAAAATAATATCTTAATTGCACTTTAGTTGTTCTCTGTGCCTATTCAGTTCAAATGACTTTTGAGGGCTAGTAACTTTAGGAACATGTCAATGTTCCACTTTGAAATGCTAGTTCTCCTACCTTGTGAGATATCAGGCCTGCTTAGGTATTACTTACTTAATAGTTAAAAGTAGACCTTCTTTCTGCTCAAAAGGGTTGTTTTGACTGGTCCATCTGCAGATTTCAAAGCTTCAGCAGTCAAACTACAATTGTTGGCCTGTAGCCATGTTTTCCTAGTAAGCCTTCTGGATCTCACAATATGTACTTCAATATACAGGTGATATTAAACCTCTAAGGTATTTGTGCGTTTCCTGCACCATATTCCATGATCTTACAGAGAAGTTAACTATGCCAATTAGTGATTAGATAATCATTCTATATATTAGGAGTCAGAGCACATATGGTAGTCAGAAGGTCCTCAGTGGCCAGACTTCAAAAATAAGTGATACCAGTCAGCAAATAATGGGGGTGATCACTCAAACAGAGGAATTTTCTCACACCCATGACAATATTTTATCTATTTTATTTACGAAAAATGCCATTTAATTACTTAAAATGTACTGTTTTACAATATTTGTATGTGTGTGGGTATTCATGTACATGTATATGACTAAGTTGTTGTTACACTTTTCAAAGTCAGTAACAAATGACATGATGTCAATATAATATCAGTACATCAGCATATATTTCAGGCACCCAAGAGATGACACACATTGGAAATGTTTGTACGCATGAAATATATTCAAATAGATGCTCAGTTCAGTTGTTCCTATATACATTTCGTAGTATTTTTTAGAAAAGGAGTGGTTAATTGAGTGTTAGACAAATAGTTAATGGGATTGGTGACTGTTGTCCACGCCATGGGTTTGGGGGAGGGAAAGTAATATTTAAAAGCATGTCTATGCCATACTAAGCCCAGCGGGGGTTGAGGTATTGGTTGTAGGATGTGAGCCAAACATTTTGTGGATGGGGGACGTGGGTTGTTGGTATGATTTGTGGAAGGATAGAGAATACCATGTTGGTACTGTTCTCCAGTTGACTGAATTGCATGCTTTTGCCCTGCAGTTTGACACAATCACCTGTGTGATATGGCCAGTATTTTCCTCATGGCCTAGGTATTACAACTTTCATCCTCTCACTTTGAAAACAAAGATGCTCCATGTGCATTATTGTGATTAATTGGAGTTGATCGATATCATAGACAATCAAATGAGTCTATGTCTAAATGGGAAGAGATCTCTGCTGTAGGTTTCTTTTATAAACCAAACATGAGACTGAACGGAGGAGTATCTCATTGTTCGAAACCCATTATGAGCAGTCAAGCTCAGAACATCTCATGGGAATGCCCAAATAGATATACTCCTCCTAGAGGATTTGAGGAGCTGGATTGACTCTTAAGCTCTCCAGCTGACATTAATATGAATGTTAACTCTCCCTCAGGAAACATTACAGCAGGTGTGGCTCTTGCTCACACAGTAGGAACTCCTGTAGCATTGCATAATTTGTATCCAACTTCAAGGAGTAAGAACTTTACATTTATGTCATGGAATATTGCTGGTGTAAATAACAAAATAGAGAATAATGAATATCTTGTTTTTAAAAAAAAAAAACGTTTGATGTAATTTGTGTACATGTAACTTGGCATTAGGATAATCTTTTTTTACAAATGTTTATACTTCAGTTATCATACTGGCTGACCCTTAACCAAGGAGAAGAGCAAAAGGAAGCCTGGCAGTATTGATTTCCATCTTACGTCCCTACATGCTGATTAAGTCATCTACACGCTCTCCAAATTTTCAGCTTTTGTACTTTCAATTACGTACGATTATCTCACTTAAACCTCCCTCTTTAACTCCGATTACGGGGGGCAAAGTAAATGACGCTCTAGGTAATTGTGCACATAAGAACCTGATAAGAATCAAGGTAGACGCATGTAAGTCACACCTCATGCACCTCAGACAATTTAAAGACAGTAAAGAGTATAAGCATAAGCATAACCAGTGACTGAGGAAGAAATATTATACACAAACTGTTTGGATAAAACGATTCAACAAATAGCCGCGGAGCCTCCAAAAAAGGAACGCGCTAGTCCCAACCTCACTGTTTTCAGATGATGCAGTTTTGTTATAGGGAATAGTCTACAATGGCTGATCGAAGGCTTTAACACCTTTATCGAAGAAAGGGATATGAGACTGAACCAGACTAAAACATTTGTGATGGTGGGTGGCACAAGCAACATAAAGAAGAGGGTTAATCGCCTAAAAGGTCAGATAAAAGCAGAGGTCGAAAAATGTACATATCTGGGTGTACATCTTTCAAATAAGAAACAAATGTAGAATGCTTGCTTAAGAATTGCAAGTTTGAAATTCCCTAGAAATGTAGGAGCAATTTTTAGATTGGGAGCAAAAAATTGGATACAAGACAATAACAGCAATATTACAATTCTATAAAAAGTAAATGCATTAGCAGAGCTAGTTATGGGGCTGCTATGTGGGTCGTCTACAACAAAAGCACTACAAATTCTAGAGAATACCTTTTTATGCAGGCTTCTTACTGTACCCGGTTCTGCCTCTGAACTTGAACCCCATATATAGAAGATGGCATTTATACAAGTTCTCTTTTGACCTAGTATGACATTTAGACTAAAACAGGAACAACATTTACTACATTTTTTATTAAGGACTGATAAAATCGCTTGGTTTGCTCAGGTGAAAGATCTCATAAAAATCATATGCACTAATTTTACTCTTGATGACCCATACAGTATATTAAATTATGGTAAGAAAAAGAACTGAAAAGTATTGTTATCGGCCAGAGAGGCATTCTAAGAGAACCCAAATAGCATATTAAACCATCTGTAAAGTGCTACCTGAACTGTGACATGGCTAATATTATTCAGAGTTGTTTAACTACTGTGACATATACACAGGTTAGGTTTTATACTACTAGGCTCCAGCTACGCACTTCGAACTTTATTTTTGCATTTCAACAAATTGGCTAATGGACTCAGAATTAACCAATTTGCCCATGCAATGGCAAATTTCCAGTCTATCCAACATTTTATTATTTTTTGTAAATGTTATCAGGATCAAGAAAACACTGTTGAAAACAATTATTTTTTTGCCAATAGATTGAAAAGAGGCTTTTAACTTTACATGGAATCAAATTACTGGGTATGGTTTGCTTATCAGCAGGTACATTTATATGTAATATAAACAAAGGAAAACTCTTACTCATCTAGAAACGTATTGTATGAGAGAGCATAACTGTATACATCTAATTAGTAAACTGTGATTAGAGTTCAAATTATGATGGGATTGAAAATAATTTGATTTATATTGGTACATTGCTGACAGAGAATTAGAATTGATATGCTATGAATGATATTTGTGCCTTTTATGGATTTTTATTACCGAATAAAGATTTTATTTGAATTGAATTGAGATGTTTTCATCTTTTCTAAAAGATGGGCATACTTCCCAAGCAACATAGGTACCTTTTCCTGGTAAGCTTTGATGGTGCATAAACTCGCCCACATTTGACAGTAATGCCCTACCAGAGTGGTTTACTGCTGGAAAAACTGTTACTCACAGAGGAGAATATTTGTCCAAGCTCAATTTGAGGATGGATCGTTCTCTCTTAGATGCTAAACCAGGGTCCTGGAATAAGGAGGCAGACATTTGACCATAGATCCAGAAGCTAGCTTAAGAAGAAAATCAAAAATTGGGATTAGAATAAGCATGACTGAGGTTAAATGTGGTTTGAAACACAAATACTCTCATGTCCCGGGTGTGGGCACCCTGGAAAGTAGCGGAAGACCACTCAGGGGATGAGTTACCAGGGTTATTAATGGGTCTGGGAAGGGGCCACATTTCCCCCTCCCTTTTGAAATTGATGCCAGGCCAGTAGGCTGTGGGTAGTTACAGTTAGGATCTAGCTTCCATTTGGAATTTTTTGCTTTGCGAATAACTTTGGCACTGTTTGAAGAATCTTCCCCACATTTTTTAAAATAGTGTATTACTTGATTCAGCTGCGGTCTGGAACGTTTTGGGAGATTCATCAAATGGTGGCTGAGAAAAATAGGGGGTCTTTAAATTAGTTTTCCCCATGGGATTTCCCAAAGTGATAATAGACATGACTACAGCCCATACTTCTGAATGGAATCAAATTCAGCAGAAAGTTTGATCTTAGTCCAGGGAAAGTGTTTTTGTAATTTTGTGGAAATCTGTTCAGTAGTTTGGAAGGTACTAAGAAAAAATATTTTTGTATATCTTATGACCCAGATTCCCGCACCAACATTAATGCCATGATTGGTTGCCACCACTTCAACCAGGAAGTGGTGTCAGTCATTTTGGGACTTGCATGTGGCTGAGTCCCAAGGAAAAAGGCAAAAAAAGCACAAGGGGGCAAGGTAGGAACACCCTGATCCCCTAGACATAGTGATGAGGTTTCACAAGGGCACCACCTGGGGCTCAAAACCATTTCTAAAAAAACTTTTATCAGTGAATTCATAAAGAATCTGCAGATCTACAGCAACATTTGAAAAAAAGATACATGGTTTCCCACCCTTACTTTTTTAGGCCTCTCATGTGGGCCAGAACCAGGGGGAACTACTCGATTTATTAGAAAGAAAGAGGGTGTATGTGGCCCCCTCCCAGGGCCACCTTTGGCCCAGGAGACGCCATCATTGGTGGCCTGGCCACTAACTAAAGGGGAAGAGGCACATTGCCTCCTCCACATGCTGTTTATGGCCCGGTGACCCCACCCCCTGGGTCCAGGCCATATTAAAAAAGGGGGCATTCAGTCCCTACTCTACAGGCCAATTTCATCCCCTGGAGCCCAATCTCTCCCTGGGGCCCAGCTGATAAATACAAAGGGGGAGGGTGGCACACAGCCTCTGGGAACTGACTTTTCATCTGTTTCCCTGCCTGCACTGAAGTGGGCAGGGAAACAGATGAAAGATTGCTCCCACCCACAGGAAGCTAGTCCCTGTGGGCAGGAGCACTGCTGGCTCCAACTGGAGTTGGGGAGCTGCCTGGGGCCACTACGGCCTTGGGCCTGCCACTGTGGTTCCCAACCATAGTGTTGTGGGTGCCCTGGGTGGGCACCAATCCCCTTTTGTCTGGGCCCCTGAGAACGGGGTCTGTGGGCCCAAAATTGACACAGGAAGGGGGACTGCATGTTCTCCTCCCTTGTGAATACAGTGGTGGGCCCTGGGGGATAAGATCCATGGTGCTAAAAATGGGCAAAATACATCCCCTCCTCCTCTAAAATAAGTGCTGTGCCCAGCGGATGGAGTCTTCAGGGCCAAGATCTACCCATGGAGGGAGGCACATGCAAGTCTCCTCCACAAAATGTGCCAAGCCCCAGAGAATGGGGTTCCCAGGGCCTAAATTGTCCCAGGGAGAGGGGACGCTTGCCCCTTCCTCAATAAATATGGTGCTAGGCCCGAGTGATAGGGTCTGGGGTGGAAATCAGCCTGGGGATGGGGCTGCTTGCGCCCTTTCCCTAAAATACATTGCTAGGCCTCAGGAGATGGGAATGGGGGGCAAAAGAAGCCTAGGGAGGGAGGCCCCATGCCACCTACCCCATAAAAATGCACTAGTCCACGGGGGATCAATCAATCAATCAATCAGGTCATTTATAGAGCGCACTACTCACCCGTAGGGTCTCAAGGCGCTGGGTTGGGGGGGGGGTGCCGTTTACTGCTCGAACAGCCAGGTCTTGAGCTTCTTCCTGAAGGAGAGGTGGTCTTGGGTCAGGCGTAGGTCGGTTGGGAGTGAGTTCCAGGTCTTGGCGGCCAGGTAGGAGAAGGACCTTCCTCCTGTTGTCGCTCTTCGGATGCGGGGGACGGCGGCGAGGGCGTGGCTGGTTGATCTGAGGAGGCGCTTGGGAGTGTAGAAGTTGATCCGGTTGTTGAGGTAGCTCGGGCCTTGGTCGTGTAGGGCTTTGTGCGCGTGGGTGAGGAGACGGAAGGTGATTCTCTTGTTGACCGGGAGCCAATGCAGATCTCTCAGGTGTCCGGAGATGTGGCTGCGTCGGGGGATGTCGAGGATGAGTCTGGCCGAGGCGTTCTGGATCCGCTGGAGTCTTTTCTGGAGCTTGGCGGTGGTTCCGGCGTAGAGGGCGTTGCCGTAGTCCAGTCGGCTGGTGACGAGGGCCTGGGTGACCGTCTTCCTCGTCTCGGTGGGGATCCACCGGAAGATCTTACGTAGCATGCGCAGGATGTTGAAGCAGGACGAGGAGACGGCGTTTACTTGTCTGGTCATGGAGAGGGAGGAGTCCAGGATGAAGCCCAGGTTACGTGCGTGGTCCGTCGGTTTGGGTGCGGTGCCCAGGGCGGGGGGCCACCAGGAGTCGTCCCAGGCGGAGGGCGAGGAGCCCAGGATGAGGACCTCCGTCTTGTCCGAGTTCAGTTTCAGGCGGCTGGTCGTCATCCATTCGGCTACCTCTCTCATCCCTTCGTGCAGGTTGGATCTGGCGGTGGCGGGGTCGTTGGTCAGGGAGAGGATCAGCTGGGTGTCGTCGGCGTAGGAGATTATGCTGAGGTTGTGTTGGCGTGCGATGGCCGCGAGGGGGCTCATGTATACGTTGAAGAGGGTGGGGCTCAGTGAGGATCCTTGAGGGACGCCGCAGATGACTTTGGTGGCCTCTGACTTGTACGGTGGTAGGCGGACTCTCTGTGTTCTTCCGTCGAGGAAGGAGGTGATCCATTCCAGTGCCTTGTCCTGGATTCCGATGTTGCCGAGGCGCTGTACTAGGGTGCGGTGGCAGACAGTGTCGAAAGCCGCGGAGAGGTCCAGGAGGATGAGGGCCGCTGTTTCTCCGTTGTCCATCAGAGTTCGTATGTCATCGGTGGCAGCGATGAGGGCGGTCTCGGTGCTGTGGTTCGCTCGGAAGCCAGACTGTGAGGGGTCGAGGGATCCATTCGTCTCGAGGAAGGCGGCCAGCTGTTTGTTGACGGTCTTCTCGATGACTTTGGCCGGGAACGGGAGGAGCGAGATGGGACGGTAGTTCTTGAGGTCGGTGGGGTCTGCTGTGGGTTTCTTGAGAAGAGCGCTGAGTTCGGCGTGCTTCCAGCTCTCAGGGAAGGTGGCGGTGTCGAAGGAGGTGTTGATGATGTCCCGCAGGTGGGGTGCGATGACAGCGTCGGCCTTGTTGAAGACGTGGTGAGGGCAGGGGTCAGTCGGAGATCCGGAATGGATGGAGTTCATTGTGCGGATGGTGTCTTCGGTGCTGATCGGAGTCCAGGTGCGGAGGGTGGTGGTGGGTGGCGTTGTTGCGGTTGTGGCTTGCGTTGGTTGGTTGCTGAAGCTGTTGTGTATGTCCGCGATCTTGTTGTGGAAGTAGGACGCGAGGGAGTTGCAGAGGTCTTGCGACGGGGTGATGTCATTGTTTCCGGCGTTGGGGTTGGAGAGCTCTTTCACGATGTTGAAGAGTTCCTTGCAGTTGTGTGCGTTGTTGTCCAGCCGGTCCTTGTATGTATTTTTCTTGGTGGCGCGGATCAGTTGGTGGTGTTTCCGGGTGGCGAGCTTGAGGGTGGTCATGTTGTCCGTAGTTGGTTCCCTTCTCCAGACTTTCTCGAGGGCTCGACAGTTCTTCTTGGAGCTCTTGAGTTCGTCGGTGAACCATGGTGTTTTTCTGCTGCAGGGTCTGCTGGGCGGGGTTCTCAGAGGGGCGAGTTCATCCGCGCCGTTGTTGATCCACTTCGTGAGGTTGTCGGCGGCCTGGCTGGGGTTCGCTGAGCTGGCGGGGGGTGCTGGCTCAGGGAGGCGGAGAGCTGGTCGGCTGTGATCTTGTTCCAGCTTCTTCGGGCAACCTGTTGCTGGTGGTGGTGGATCGTCGTTCTTTTGAAGCTGAAGTGGACGCAGCTGTGGTCCGTCCAGTGGAGTCCTGTTGCGTGGCTGAAGGTGACGTCTTTGCTGGATGAGAAGACGGCGTCGAGTGTGTGTCCGGCGAGGTGGGTGGGGGTGGTCACCAGTTGCTTGAGTCCGAGGTTGGCGAGGTTGTCGAGCAGGCTGATGGTGTTGCGGTCGCTGTTGTTCTCCAGGTGGAAGTTGAGGTCCCCCAGGAGGATGTAGTCGGCGGAGGGGAGGGCATGCGGGCTGACGAAGTCGGCGATGTCCTCGCTGAATCTTGTGCGTGGACCCGGGGGTCGGTAGATCAGGGTGCCTCTGAGGGTGGTCTTCGGGTTGGTGTGGATCTGGAAGTGCAGGTGTTCAGCGGTGGTTAGGGTGTCGTCGGTGTTGGTCGTGGGATGGGGTCCCAAGGGAAAGAAAATGGTTTGAGGATGGAGACCATAGACTGGCTGCCTTTGAGGGTGGTTAGCCACAGGATCTGGCTGCAGACCAGGCCTTGTGGCTTACCCCACTGCACACTGCCTTAGTGTGGGATAGGCTGTATGCAGGGGGTTGGCAGCAGGGTCTTGACCATGCACAGTAGCGGTTGGATTAACGTATGGTAATTAAATATACTTTACTTTAACACAACCATAGAAATTCACTGAAAAATAACAAAAGTTTACAGGAATGTTGTAGGAATGTTATAGTTAAGCTATAGCATTAAAAAACATAGAAATTCTCTGAACAAAAACAAAGGTTACGGGCACATTATAGTTAGGAAACAGCATTAAAAAAATGTGGAAATTCACTGAAGAAACTAAAAGTTACAGGCATGTTATAGTTAGGAAATAGAATTAGAATAACATTAGAAATGTTCTATAAAACCAAAGGATACAGAGACATTAAAGTTAGATTCAGATTTTACACATATAAAACCATAGAAATTCAGCAGGTTATATTTATAGTTATCTCACAGTACGATAACTCGTGCCCTAAGGTAACTATAACTTGCGCCATCTCCATGCACTGTTAATAACTAAGTATGGGCGTAAAATCCGCTCCGCTCGCGGATTTTTCGGATTTCCGGCAAATTCGCAATCCGCGAACTCACGCGAATTTGTCGAAAATCCGTGAATCCGCTCGCGGGGGATTTTTTGCTTGTTTGCGGCGCGCGGCGTGGTGCACGGCGTTCACTTTCCGTCATTAAGCGTTTGCCGAGTTGTTTTTCTCGATCATATTTTGCGAGTGCCGCGCCATTTTGGATCTTGCTGCGTGATCCCGCGGGAGTTTGGCGCCCGCGAATAGGTAATCGCGGCTTGCCACCTTGCACAGCACACCTCGCGAGAGTTCGCAATTGCGAACACGTAGTTGCGGCGGAAAGGAACAATCTCGCACTCGCGAAATAGAGATTTTGCAATTCTGCACAAGAAATCCACCAGCAAACAGGATAAACCTTCAGAAAATGATGATTTTTATCAGAATCACTCCTCAGGTTGACATTTGCATGGCCTTTTTTTTTGCAAGGAGTCCATTTTTTGGGGGGGGGAGGGAAGGAAGTGCCCCACAGTCTCCAACTTCCTGTTCCTGTCCAGCAGGCTCCTCCCAGTGCTTTGTCCATCTCCTGGTCACTTTCATTTGGATCTGGAGCTGGAAGGATTACTTTTTGTGGGTGCTGCTGGATATTTGGATTTGAGGCCTTTTTGACTTTCTTTGGATCACTTTTGGATTAGAAATCAACTTTCACAAGTAAGTTTGTTTGGGGCATTACAGTTGCTGCAACTACAATTTTTGAACTTTTTCAGAACATTAAATAAATTATATTGTGGGTAGCCACAGTATCCAGTAGGACCAGGGTTGGTTATGGGTGCATGATACAACTGTTTTGTTGAATTTAAACACCATTGAGGCCATGGATGGGCTGGGATTGTGCTGATTTTTGTTGTTTTTGTTGTTTTTTTGGGGCTGCTGGTGGGGCCCTTTGCCCAGGGGTGGTGAGTGTTGCATGGGCCTAGTCTTTCTGTGGGGTGTCTTCTTGAATTTAAACATCATTGAGGCCATGGATGGGCTGGGATTGTGCTTATTTTATTGTTTTTTGTCGTTTTTTGGGGGCTGCTGGTGTGGCCTTTTGCCCAGGGGTGGTGGTGCATGGACTGAGTGTGCCTGTGGTGTGGTCTCACTCTCTTTAATGTAAACATCATGGATGGCATTGGATTGTGGTGATTTCTGGCTGTTTTTCTGTTTTTTGGGGGTGTACTGTTGATGTGGACTGGCCATGTGGGTGGTGGTGGTGGCCATCTTGAGTGCTGGCTGGTATAAGCAACATGTGCTTGGGGTGCAAGGGGCCATTTTGAAGAGAGGCAGTGTCTGAGGCCTGCACTTATTTTGCCTACTTTTCATCCATTATACCCAGGGGTAGTGAGTGTTGCTTGGGCCTAGTGTTTCTGAGGGGTGTCTTCTTGAATTTAAACACCATTGAGGCCATGGATGGGCTGGGATTGTGCTGATTTTATTGTTTTCTGTCGTTTTTTTGGGGCTGCTGGTGGGGCCCTTTGCCCAGGGGTGGTGAGTGTTGCATGGGCCTAGTCTTTCTGTGGGGTGTCCTCTTGAATTTAAACACCATTGAGGCCATGGATGGGCTGGGATTATGCTGTTTTTTGTTGTTTTTGTCTTTTTTTGGGGGCGGCTGGTGTGGCCTTTTGCCTAGGGGTAGTGGTGCATGGACTGAGTGTGCCTGTAGTGTGGTCTCACTCTCTTTAATGTAAACATCCTGGATGGCATTGGATTGTGGTGATTTTTGGCTGTTTTTCTGTTTTTTTGGGGTGTACTGTTGATGTGGACTGGCTTGGGGTGTAAGGGGCCATTTTGAAGAGAGGCAGTGTCTGAGGCCTGCACTTATTTTGCCTACTTTTCATCCATTATGCCCAGGGGTAGTGAGTGTTGCATGGGCCTAGTCTTTCTGTGGGGTGTCTTCTTGAATTTAAACACCATTGAGGCCATGGATGGGCTGGGATTGTGCTGAATTTTGTCGTTTTTGTCGTTTTTTGGGGCTGCTGGTGGGGCCCTTTGACCAGGGGTGGTGAGTGTTGCATGGGCCTAGTCTTTCTGTGGGGGTGTCCTCTTGAAGTTAAACACCATTGAGGCCATGGATGGGCTGGGATTGTGCTGTTTTTTGTGTTTTTGTCGTTTTTTTGGGGCTGCTGGTGTGGCCTTTTGCCAAGGGGTAGTGATGCATGGACTGAGTGTGCCTGTGGGGTCTCACTCTCTTTAATGTAAACATCCTGGATGGCATTGGATTGTGGTGATTTTTGGCTGTTTTTCTGTTTTTTTGGGGTGTACTGTTGATGTGGACTGGCTTGGGGTGTAAGGGGCCATTTTGAAGAGAGGCAGTGTCTGAGGCCTGCACTTATTTTGCCTACTTTTCATCCATTATGCCCAGGGGTAGTGAGTGTTGCATACTTGCATGGCCCTAGTCTTTCTGTGGGGTGTCTTCAATGTAAACATCATGGATGGCATGGGATTGTGCTGATTTTTCTGTGTTTTGTCGATTTTTTGGGGTGTATAACTGAACTGATGTTCCTCTGTCTTCCATTGCTTTTAGGTGCACAAGACTCAAGAGAACCACAAGTGCCAGGAAGAAGTCCTGCAGCGGTGTGTGTGTGCAGCATAACGTCACGCGACGTCACGTCTGGACACAGACAACTTTGCAACTCGTGCAACTGCTGCCTGCTGTTCTGACCTGCTCTGAAGAAGATGGCCCCAAAAAAAGTTACCCGTAGCTCCTCTAGCAAGAAAGGTGCCAGTAAGGAGCAGAAGAAGCAAGTTACCAAGGAGACTGGTGTGCCGGCCGCCCCTTTTTTTGGGAGTAAAAAAAAAAGTATGCCTGCAGCAGCAGCGGGATCTGCTGGGGACCAAGCTGGGAGCAGCACCCCCGCTCCATTGGGCTCAGTGCCACCACCACCACCACGCCAACTTAAGTCCAAGCCCTTGAGTGCTGCAGAGGCAGCCAGTATAGTTGTTCAATCACCATCGACCAGTGATGTTGGCTCATCGCAAGAAAGCAGCAGCAATGTCATTCAATCAACAACATCTGACGAGTGTTGAACAACCACAGCCGCAACAACTATCACATGTGCAAGTACAAGCCCAAGTACATGTGGAAGGAGAGGCAGCACAAGGAGATGCGCAAGCAGAGGTGCAT
This sequence comes from Lissotriton helveticus, assembly GCF_964261635.1. Classification (NCBI taxonomy): domain Eukaryota; kingdom Metazoa; phylum Chordata; class Amphibia; order Caudata; family Salamandridae; genus Lissotriton; species Lissotriton helveticus. The sequence continues at coordinate 214,193,384 of NC_136060.1, read as the reverse complement.
GGAGGGTCACAAGTGCCCACAATAGTTGTTCCTCCAGAAGTAGGGGCACATCAGGAAATCGACAATCAAGGCCAGGTATCATTTGAGGAAGACACTCCTCCTGATGATCATTCATTGTCTTCCACACCCCTAGCAAGGAAGAGATCAAGGGTGGTGTCTACATCTTCTTCAAGCACACCTCCTTCTGATGATACGGATCATAATTGGGAACCAGCACCACTGCCGTCTGAGAGTGAGGCACACCATGATCTGACAAAGGTAGTTAAGCGTAAAAGGAAGCTCGTCCAAAGTCTCAGAGTTATGGAGTGTGATGATGAGGCTCAGCAAGAAGTGGCGGATACTGCTGCTGATGAAGACTCTGACAACGACGACCCAGTCATCATAAAGGTAACTGCAGCCCCAGCGGGCATGCAGCAAACAGACATTTTGACCCTAGCCCGAAAAGCTGCTGAGCGTGATGATGATGATGATGTTGTCGATGAGGAGGCAGTGGAAACACCACCACAATCATTGGAGTTAAGTAGTACACCAACTCGTACCGCTTCCATATTTCTTTCTGGCAAGAAGGGACCTCCATCCACCTCGACCTTAATTAGTGGCGGTGAAAGTGCACAACGTACAAAAGTTGGGCAATCCAGATCCTCCACTTCATCTGGCATTAGCAGCATGACCACCACCACCAGTATCGCCACCTCCTCTAGGCCCCACAGACACTTCAAGTCACCAGTTTGGGACTTCTTTACTGTTTGCCCAAAAAGGGAAAAGTTCGCCATTTGTACCCTTTGTAAGGTTGCAGTTAGTCGTGGTAAGTCAGGTACCAACTATGGTACCGGAGGCCAGAGAGGTCATCTTAAGAGACAGCACACTGTCCAATGGTTTGCGCACCTAAAGGCGATCAAGGAAGCCCGAATTGGAAGTCAAGAAAACGTTGATGTTTCATCTGATGATGACGAGGAGGAAGAAGACGTGTCAAACACTTCACTTACACCCAGTACCCCTGTCAGCAGCACACCCCATGAGAGGCACACTAAGAGTGTTGGAGCGAGTGAGACACCAAAGCGCAAAAGTTCACCAGCGAGCATAATTGCGTCAACGAAGTCATTATCATCCCGTAAATGCTTGGTCCAGGGCAACATTAGAACCATGTTTTCTTCAGACGCGCCATATGAAAGCAACCACCCACTGACGCGTCTGTATAACACTAAGCTGGCTAAAATGCTAGCTGTGGACCTTCTCCCTTTTTCTTTTGTAGAAGCGGTAGGTTTTCTAGAATTAGTGGCAACGCTCTGCCCTAAATGGAAGGTTCCTAGCCGGTTCTATTTTGCCAGAGTTGCGGTTCCAGCACTACATGAAGATGTGCTGGAGGCGATTGGGGCAGCTTTGCAGAAGAGTGCTGTTCACACTATACATCTGACAACAGACATGTGGACCAGTGGCGCAGGCGCTGATTACATGTGCATCACTGTACACTGGGTCTCTTTTTCAGGTGTTAAAGCAAAGCTAAACGCAGGTGTTGACCCGGACCAAGTTTTTAAAGCTGCTCGGAAACATGCAACACTAGCCATGTTTGGCTTGGAGAAAAGTCACACAGCACAAAACATTTTGGACGAGTTTAACAAAAAGGTCTTTCACTGGCTGTCCCCAAAAAAACGCCGGATTGGTTATGTTTCCACGGATAATGGCGCCAATGTAGTTAAGGCCATGGCGCTGGGTGACTATTTCCGAGTGCCGTGTTTGGCGCACTGTATCAACCTGGTAGTTCAAAAATTCTTGAGTGATAGAGACAGTACAGCGTTCGAGGTAATGGCCACCTGCCGCAAAATGTGCAACCATTTCAGCCATTCTTTTAAGGCCCGGAAGCATCTGAGGAGGCTGCTACTTGAACGTCGAATGCCAGTGAAAGCACTCATCCAGGAGGTGGCAACACGTTGGAACTCAACCTTCTACATGCTTGAGCGTCTGTATGAGCAGTATACGGTACTCGATCACTATTTCTTAACAGAGGGTACAGCTCAGATGGACCTGCGGATGGGTGCGGCGCAATGGGACATAGTTAAAAGCCTGACAGACATGCTTCGTCCTTTTGAGTTCTTCACGCGTGCAGTCAGCCAGGAGGACTGTAATTTGGGAAAAGCTATCCCATTGTTGTGCATGCTGGAGCACCAACTGAAGGCGGTGTCTTCTGAGTTTGAAAAAGATGCCAAAAAAAAGACCCTTTTATTTTGTCGGAGAAATTATTAGAGCGCCTACGTGGTGATGAACGTCTTAAAAAGATCAACTCAGAACAGCATTACATTTGTGCTACTATTCTGGATCCACGCTACAAAAAGGCGCTGGCAGGCCAAGCATTCTTTCCTTTTGCTGATGAAGATGTTAAAAAGTACAAACGTTGGCTAGCCTGGTCAGCCAAGAGGTTTGAAAAAGAACGGCAGGATATTGAAGGAGAAGAAGGCAGTACATCAGCATCAGCATCAGCAGGCCACCCCCAGTCAAAAAAATCCACTTCTGCACCTGTGGCTGTGACACAAGTGACCTCTCAGCCGTTAAAGACACCGGCAACCGGATCATCTGCACCAGACACAACAGTAACAGTGGCTGCTGTAGAGGATTGGCTAACTTTGCTTGGGTATGGTTCTCGAAAAAATGTCACAGGCACAGCAAAAAGTAAGCAAAGTGGAGGAACCGCTGAGGACCTTGAGTCGATGGTGCAGGACTATCTGAATGACTCAACAGAGGTCTTTCTTAATGATGAGCCATTGCAGTATTGGCATGGGAAAAAACAATTGTGGCCACAGCTCTCCAACCTGGCTATAAACTATTTGTCTTGCCCACTCGCAAGTGTGTCTTCTGAACGGGTTTTCAGTGCTGCTGGTGGCATTGTAACTCCCAAACGGAGCCGCCTCTCGCCCAAAAATGTGGAGCGGCTGACAATGATCAAGATGAATCAGCACCTCATACCACCAGATTACAAAGTACGAGAAAGCACGCCGCATGAAGACCAGGAGGACGGCAACGTAGATGAGGGGATTTGTTCTCTGTTCGGTCACACTGACCTCATCCTGCCTGAATTCGCAGAGTATGATGACGAAATCTTCTTCTTATTCCCTGACACCGAGCCCTGAAAATGAGACAATGAATCAATAACTTTCTTTTTCGTCCTTATTCACTTTTATTCCTGTGTGTCTGTCTTTCTTTGTTTTGCACAGTTAATTTAATTCAAACTTTAATCACCTAATCCCAAAAGCAAGCCCATCAGCAGAACTGTCTTCACTTGTTTGCTTATTGATTTGAAGGTGCCGCAGTCTACATTCCTCAGGTTCACACGTTCTGAAGAACATGCTCCTCTATCCTCCTCCTCCAGACTCCTATTTCCCTCAAAGCAGAGGGCTGGATTACGCCCAATGAAGAAAGACTCAGCACTTTTGGAGGTGTTCTACTTCTTTGCGGGTGAGTTGACGGCTCTGGGCCCATTGCTGTGAAGCTCTAATAACGGATAAAAGTGTTTTGGACCAAATATGACGCGGAAATTTCTTGCCGTTTTTGCTGACTTGCTTGCCTTTGAGGTGCTCTTTGGCGGGGTTCCGGGTGTTTGTGGGTGAGTTTTGGGGTCTGGCAGCACTGCTGCGACAGTCTAATCTTGATTGCATTTGCTTTTCAGGAAATCCGTGGTGGAAAACAGGAGTTATGATGATGACATAGCTGCACAGCGCGTTTGGACCGAAGGCCGAGAGATATTGTAAGTATGAGATTTTGATTTTTGGCTGTTTGGGGGTGTTGTCGTGTGCTTTTTGGCGGGTGGGTTGGCGGGTCTCTTGGGGCATTCCTGTGAAGGTCTAATAACGGATAGAAGTGTCTAGGACAAAATCCATGCAGATTTTTTTTTTGCTATTTCTTCTGACATCTTGCTCAATGTAGCGTTTGCGGGGACCTGTTTGAGGGGCTTCCTGGTGTTTGTTGGTGGGTTTTGGTGTCTCTGTCGGAGCACTGCTGCGACAGTCTAAACTTGATTGCATTTGCTTTTCAGGAAATCCGTGGTGGAAAACAGGAGTTATGATGATGACCTAGCTGCACAGCGCGTTTGGACCGAAGGCCGAGAGATACTGTAAGTATGAGATTATGCTTTTTGGCTGTTTGGGGGTGTTGTCGTGTGCTTTTTGGCGGGTGGGTTGGCGGGTCTCTTGGGGCATTCCTGTGAAGGTCTAATAACGGATAGAAGTGTCTAGGACAAAATCCATGCAGATTTTTTTTTTTCTATTTCTTCTGACATCTTGCTCAATGTAGCGTTTGCGGGGACCTGTTTGAGGGGCTTCCTGGTGTTTGTTGGTGGGTTTTGGTGTCTCTGTCGGAGCACTGCTGCGACAGTCTAAACTTGATTGCATTTGTTTTTCAGGAAATCCGTGGTGGAAAACAGGAGTTATGATGATGACCTAGCTGCACAGCGCGTTTGGACCGAAGGCCGAGAGATATTGTACGTATGAGATTTTGCTTTTTGGCTGTTTGGGGGTGTTGTCGTGTGCTTTTTGGCGGGTGGGTTGGCGGGTCTCTTGGGGCATTCCTGTGAAGGTCTAATAATGGATAGAAGTGTCTAGGACAAAATCCATAAGGAAAAACCTTTTGGCACTTTTTGTAACTTAGGGTTCGTTAGGGTTAGCTAACTATTATTTTGGCCATACTTATTTACCCTTAGAAAGGTGACTCAGACAGAGTACGCAATTTCAACAATATTGTACTGTCTTAGGGAAATCAAAGTGTGACTTTTTGCACCACACAGCGTACATACCTTATATTTATTTATCAGTGGTATTGTAATAGCACTTCCTGTTTTACGTTCAATAATTACAGGCCGGGTTTCAGTCAACATCCGCCAGGCAGGCAGTGGACAGGGTGTCTTCTGTCAGTGGTCACCAACATTGATGGACGAAGCATCAGCTGGAATGGAGGAGTGCCGCTAATAAGAGGAATTGTTTGCTGCATGCAACTTACTTACCAAATTCAACAGGACAACTCCAACAACATACAGAATACAGATACAGTATCCATTGTTTTCTTCTATGAGTATGACTGCATGTGGTTAGCTTTAGTTTGTACCCAAAGATTTCTTTATCTTCAATTATTGTTTGTCCATGCTGTGCTTTTTTTTTCTTCTCTCAACAAAACCTACCCAAAAAGAAACCCCCATTCCCATCCATTTTCCAAACCCTAACCCTCTTCCCCCGGGCTGTGTGGTTTTGCTTGATGACTGACTAAATGACATCAATAAATCCACACACTTGCTGGGGAGGATAAGGTCATAGCAACAGGCTGGTGAAGGAATACGAGGATATATTTTAGCCTTACTCAGCTTCAGTACTATTTCTTGTTGTAGTAGGAGCCAATGTCAAATAAATTCAACGCAAGTACTAGTTATACTTGCAATACTTTACCATTTGTTAGGCTACATTGTGGCACTGTTCTAGTGTACTGTCACCTGCTATATTCTTGATCGTGCCGTAACCGTTGTAATGCTACAGTAAGGACAATCCAGGTTTCGTTTTATTTTTTTCCATAGGCATGCAACTGCCACTGTGTCACACCACTAGTACCACCGCAATGAGGAAATTTCATCCGCCCAGGATTGCCAACCTTAATCCCCATTTCACGTGGAGCCAGCCCTGGGCCTAGCCCTAATTTCTAACACAAATTACAGGTAAGATAAGCGTTTGGTGGGAGGTAGTATAATGGAGTATTAGGACTAGACGAGAGATTGACGGTAGTACTACTAAAGTCCTAGGACTCTTCAGGAAAACAAACTTACTGTTACACCCCCACCCACCAGACTGAAAAGCAGTAAAAAGCAGGTATGGTCAGATAAAGTTTAAAAAAGTATATTTATGTAGCCCTAACAAAATAATCTCCCTCAAGACCCTCCCTAACCCCAACGATTGTCTTTGAAAAGTCCCAAAAAGCACCCAACTCCCAAATCCCACCCCCCAAAAGTCTCTAAAAAAAGGGCAAGGGACACTCCACTACTGGAGGGTGCTGGTGAATTTTGCGGACAGGGCATCATACTCCTTGCGGAGGGTGGCATGCTCGAAGCGGAGGCCCTCCACCAAGTTCTTGTACCTATGGACCTCCTGCTCCAGGTAGGACATTCTCACTCCTAGGCGGCGCTGGCGTGCCTTGCAGCTCCTGTGGGGGGCAGCTGGTCTTTTTGCTGCTTGGCGGTGGCGGTTGGCTTTGTTAGCCCGGCTCCGTACCGCTGGAGCACTGCGCTGGCTGGCAGCCCGTGGGTTCACGGAGGAGGATGCAGCTGTCCCAGTCGAGGATGTTGTGGTTGCACCGGTCGACTGCGTGTCCTCCGACTCCTCCAGGGCCACCAGCCGCCGATATTCCGCGACGGTGGCATCCAGCCTCCGTTGCCGGGCCATTCGAGCCTGCTCCCTCCGTGATGTCGATTTGGAAGGAGCAACTATATGAAGAAAGAAAGACATAGTCTGTAACCATTGCTCCTTAACATTAATAACACAAAGTGATTGAGCCGAAAGTTGTGTCACAGTACAAGAAGCAAATTGAAAGCACAGTACATAACTATTGAGGACAGTATCTATCTAACCTCCCACTTCTGCATCCTTGCTCTAACATTAGTGGTAGTTTAGTGAACAAATTCTACGACCACTATGGACTTCCATTACAGTCGACTATGACAGTACACCAGTTTTATTCTTCTTCTTCTCTCTTGTTTCGGAAAATTGGTACGTTATCTTATGCAAGCCGGCAGAATGTCAGCGCAGTGAACTTGCACCCGAGAAAAACAGACGCACACCATGATGAGTGAGACAAACTTGCGTTACTGTACCGGTCCAGTACATGCAGGTGGTGAAGCTATTACTTTTCTATTACGGGTGGCACTGAGAATACTCTGTTACAAGGGCTACTGCTTAATTAATTTACCTTTCACCCTACAGTGCAAATAAGTACTAGAAAAGGAAAATGAAGAAGCTAAATAATTAGATTATCTATCACTTCACATGGGATGTATTTGATGACATATGGGATGACTTTAGGTGCTTTGCTTATTATTGAGTGAACAGTGATACACCCACACATGAATGACGTACTACTACTAAACTAAAGTTATTAAGAGAGGTACGGAGTGTCCACCGTAATAACCGGATATATGCTGTGCTTGCAGTTGCAATACAAACTATTGCTACTATTCATGGTAGTATTGGACAAATTTACAATTTCTTTTCCTTGCCTTCCCTACACTGGAACGGACGTGCGGGTGCGGTGTTACATGCTCTTCAAGGTAACACTTAGTTCATCCAGTGACCATCTACTCTCTCTAGATACACATGTGCTATCTAAGAGTCAGATAATACCATGCTCCAGGCATCCATCCATTCAAAGTATATGCACACATACAGTTTATGTTTCACCCACCCAGGCTGTTGTCCTTCCACCCATCCTTGCTTCATCATTGACCCAGCCATGCACCATACCATATTCTTTCCTTCCCAGCCACCTCGGGGGCCAAGCAAACACATATCATTCTTCTTTGCCAGCCATCATAAAATTTCTCGTCCTTCCACACTTACTTACACCCTTCTTTCGCTTTTCGAATATATAGCTTACCTGTGCCCGCCACCACCGTGTCAACCCTCACAGGCACATTGGTGTTGTCCAGCACTCGCACCGCCTCCTCCCCAGAAGAGTTGTCCTCCTCATCCACCACCTCCGCGCTGGCCCCGCCACCAGATGTTCCACCTACAAAGTAAATTTTTAGAATGTTAGAATACACCACTCACTACTGTATAATATTTGGTCGAGGAGGAATAAAGAAAGTTAAAAAAAACGAAATACAATGTAATAATTTGTAACTGTATACTCTACAGTAAAAATGTCCCTTTTTTCAGGGAAGGCTGTTGTCTTGCTGCACTTTTTGTCACAACTGATGAATGCTTGCTTTTTATTTTTAACACACAACACTTTTTCTCCTAACAGAAGCTTGACTTCTAAGAACACGATCAGGGTCAAGCTCAAGTTCAAACCAGGTGAGAGCTCAGCTCGACCACAAGAAATGTGTCCAATTAATCGTTAGCACTAAGCACTTTTCCATTTTCAGTTAAACGTTTACTTTTATGACAAAGTTGATTTTAATAAATGTGTTTAGTTTTAATAAAGCTTTTAAACTTAAATAGACTCTGTGGTTTTTGGTCCTCCAGACTAGAGTGGATGAGCTAAAGGTTTTGGAATTTTTGCAAGCATGAGTGCCTCTGACACTTCTTGACTGTGACTCCGTACTCTTGCCCTGCGTAGGATAATCTAATGATCATTGGGGATCAATTATCGGTGACTTAGGGAGCTAAATGACTCTGCCACACTATCTAGTCAGTAAGGAGATTGGAGGTTCTTCAAAGTCTGATATCACTGAGGTATGTGGAAAGAAAGTCTACCTGCGCCTATTATAATTGATAAACAATGCACTATTTAGTGTTCATAGTTCGGTTTGTGCAGATTTGTCCCTGCAACAGTGGTAGAATGGATTGTCCTTCTATCCAAAACAAAAGTAAAGTAGTATCTTATTCTTTCTTGGTGGTCATTCACCTTTTTATTGTTGGCAATTGTCAAAGCATAAACATTTAGAAGACTTGAAAAGACATTATGGACAATCCCAGAGGACTGCACTCAGTGCATAGAGCTATTGCTGACTAGAATGGGAGTCCAATGGAATTGCCAAATGTGCAATCTTAGTTAGCTACACAGACAGACTAATAAGAATAATCTAGTAATACCACAGGGAGTCATAGTCGAGGCAGGATAAGAATTTAGATCCAGTCTACAAGAAGATCAAAGTCGATTTAGAAAAAATCGAATGAGGAACGCTAGGAAAAAATAGGTACTCTTTATTAAAATTAAAACTTACTGGGGCCAGCAAAGGAGCCCTCGCCTGCCCGATCCTGGCCTGCATCCTCCTGAACAGCACCCTCCTCCTGTGTCCTCTTGCCCTGGGGGGAGCTGATGTACAACATGAAAGAAAGAAAGACCAGAAAACATGGATGAGATTTGTCAACCAAATCAAACATTTCAAAAGAACTATAACAAAATATTTTTGAGAAATAGCAAATAGATAGACAACTATTCCACGGGATATATTGACCTATCTCATGTGGTATACTACGTTATTCGTATTGCCTGATTTGCGGACCGTTGACTTTCAAAGTTCCTATGTAACTCAATAAACAGACTACTAAAAAGGTTTGCCTAGGCCTGGCAGGCAGCAGTCCGCAGCACGCAAAGTGACAGACAAAGTCCATCCTGCTTGCAGATCAGTGAATACTCAAACTATCATCCACCGACCACCACCACTATTTCTTCTTATAGCCATGTGTCTAAAGGAAGGACTGGACTTCAGTCTGTTGGGGCTGATTTAGAAGTCCCTTGCGGCTCATTTTCCTCCATTGTTGCGTGACTTTTGTGACGCAGCGGCAGAACAAAAGAGTCGCCATGGTGCGACGTATATATATAAAAAAAAACGCATATGGGAGATGCATCACGTTGTAAAGCCCTGCGCCATCACGGGGCGTTCCGGCGCAAGGGAGGGCGTTCCTGCGCAGGAACGAATCCTAAAAGTGGGTGAGGGAAATCTACAAGATGTCAATCAGTCACTTTTAGGACAATGATGCGTGACTCAAACCCTGCACCTGCTTGAAGCCGACGTACGGCTTGATGCAGCATTGGGGAGATAGGGCACCCCAGAGCATTGCTGGAGCTGCGCCATCGTTGGCACGCAACTCCAGCAATGCGCCGCCTTTACGGCACAGATGCGTAAGGCTTCTGTGACGTTTTGGGCCAATGGGTGGTGGTGGCATCGCGCACAATTACTGCTGCATCCCTGCTACTTTGCAGGGATGCGCCGGTATTTGAAAATATGACCCTTAGTGTCTAGCATTACGCAGTTCTTATCTTTACACTACACTCATACATAATTTCTCAGGCCAATGAAATGAACACAAAATACAAAACAAATAAGCATAGTAGCAAGCAAGGCTACTGAGAAGGAGAGCAGTGCACCTGAAATGCATAGAAGATTTTGAAATATAATTTACCTACAATGTAATCGGCAGCATTATTGCTCTTGGTAAAGAACAAAGATTTGCAAATAACAGAGCCGGATAAAACAGAGTAGTGATGAATAGCTACTACTACTCACCAAGCCCGGGGACCTCTACGCCGAGCGCGTCCAGCAAGTCCCGTTCCCGGTCCATGACATCCGTCCAGCGGTGGGTGGCCTGGTTATAGGTGCGCCGGACCCCAGAGAGCTTAAACATGGCCCGGCACACCTTCTCCCACCGCTTCCGGCGCTCCCGGATGCCATAGCCGGTTGCGATCTTGCCGCCTCCCAGGATGGTCTTGGGGAGGCGGCGCTGGACGTAGAAGATTAGTGCGGCCACCTCCTCCGCGCTAAAGATCTCCCGTGGCACCACTTGCTCCCCTCTCAAACGCCCGCACGGGAGCCGGGCACGGGGTGCGGGACCCTTCCCCTTCTCAGGGTGCTTCCCGACTCCTTTTACCATGGTCTGGGCAGAAATAAAGTTAAATGATAAAGAAGAAATAGAATAGTGAAGAAGAAAAGAAAAGAGTTTAAAAAAGTAGTTTAAAATTAACTAAAAGTAGCAGAAAACACAAAAATATAGAGCTAGAAAAATAGAGGGATAGATAATAAGTAAAATAGATCAAATAAACTTCAAACAAGCAAAGGATGGCAGAGATTCAGAGAGGATACAGAAAGCATGCCCAGAACCATAGCAATGAATGAGAAACAAGATGGCCGCGCCCATTCACGACCGCGTGGGTAAGTTCGCGCGAGATTTTCCTCGCGATCACGTGCGAAATTGTACTAGCGAGCAGCACACTTTGCGAGATTACACATAGCGGCTGGAAACGGAATTACGTCACGCAAACAATATGGCCGCGCCCGTGTACGACCGCGTGGGTAAGTTCGCAAACGTATCACTACAAGCGCCTTGCGAACATGCAAAAAATCACGCGAACATACACGCCGCAAACAAAAAATTAATGTATTCGCACGCATCCGCGGCTTCCGAAATCGATCTCGCACGGATTCGCGCCCCGCGAATAGCGCGAAATTGCAGAAAAACGATTTTTGCTAAACTGAAAGCAATCACCAGGTGCAAAAGTTCAAACTTAACATTAGTAACCATTCACTCTAGTGCTTCCTGAGGGGCCCCTCCAGAGTTCAGTTGCCTATTTGCAACTATTCTATGACCCTGCTATGACCCAAACAGCAGGCTCATAGAATAGCTACAAGTAGACCATAAAGGTCCTGTGAAAAAAAATAGCACTGCAACAGAAAGCAAATTACAGATAAGGAAGGAAGCAGGTGCCAGCCAGACTGAAAGTTTCAAAATTACTGACACATTAATCACCCCCAAATTAATTCATGGCAGTTGAAGAAGGGCAGGTGTGCTTGCTTTCACTGCAACAGAAAGCAAATTACAGATAAGGAAGGAAGCAGGTGCCAGCCAGACTGGAAGTTTCAAAATTACTGACACATTAATCAACACCAAATTATTTCATGGCAGTTGAAGCAGGGCAGGTGTGGTTGCTTTTTTTCACCCCCATAATATACAGTGATAAACAAACCTAATGGGTGGCAGTGAGGATGTACCAGAGGGTGGCATGGGTGTACCAGAGGGTGGCAGTGGTGAAACAGAGGGTGCTGTGAACCTGTGATGATAAACCAGACGTAGAAACAACATAGTCGCGGCCGTTGCGAGCCGAAAAGTAAGTTCGCAATTGCGAAATGGTCCACAAATCCTCGCGAACGCGCGCCAACACAAAAAACGTAAAAATCCGCAAATCCGCGAGAGTTCGCGTATTTTTGCGGATTGCGAATCCGTAAATACGCAAATTCGCGTACGTGAGATCCGCTAGATCCGCCCATGCTTATTAATAACCCCACATATTACATCAGCCATGACATTTTCTATGACATCATTGATAATATTACTTCAACATTTGCTGTAAAATTATTAATGAGAAAACTGTGCATGAGGTGGGCACGAGTTATAGTTACCTTAGGGCACGAGTTATAGCTATAGTTATCTTATTTTGCATTAAAAAAAATCAAAAAACTTTAGAGATTCACATAAAAAAATAAGGGTAAGTTATATTTAGAGGAAAATGTCAGTTAAAACATACCATTTCAAACTAACTAAACTATTAAAATTCCCTAGTTATCCTTATCGCAAACAACTATAAAACGTGCCCTAAATTATATATATCTCGTGCCCCCTCCATGCACAATTTGGTAATCAATTATGTAATTTCTAATGTTGCAGTGACGTTATCAATGATGTCATAGAAAATGTCATGAGTAATGTGATGAATGGGGTGATTAGCAGTGCATGGTACTGCTCTTGTATGATGATCTGCACTAGGGAAGGGATTTGTGCCCAAGAGCGCCTCACGCCCGACTGCCCCTGTAACTGAATAGCCCCTTCACTAAAATCTGCATGAGGTATATGAGATTCAGCTTCCAGTTGATTTGTACATTTTCTTTATTTTTTACTTATGAAGGTGAAATCAATCTGGTTTCTTGCAACTTGCTGAGGTAAAATGTACATAAATCTGGCTATACAGATGGATCAAATTACTTGCAATAAGCTCCTTTTTGATTGTGTAATGTTTGTTGTGTCTACTTGCTATAGACAATTTGAGGTTTGTGCGACACTAAGTCTGTTATTTCGCTTTATATTCTTTCTAATTTGCAAGCAAATTTGAAAGTTTCTTGGTGTAAGTTTGACTTCTGCATTTCCCTTGTCAAACCCCATCAGTCCAACAGGCAACTCAGATCAGACTCCCTCTCCCTGGCCAGCGTCCCCAGAATACAAAAGGCCCGTTCTGGGGGGCGAATGTTCTCCTATAACACCCCAAAGCTGTGAAATTCCCTCCCAATCTACATCCAAAGAGAACACAACCTACTTGCCTTTCGTAGGCAACTAAAAACATGGCTCTTACCATAGTACTCTCCCCACCCCCCCGGAACCATAGGTCGACTGACAGCGATGGGACGCCTTATGGTAGCTACGCGCTCTACAAATCCGTATCCAAATCCAAATCCAAATCCATTTACGTTTGTTCAGTGCTAAATAAATTCGTACCTTGACTGAAAATCATTTTCTCCTCATACATACGTTTCAACCTGCTGTCTGGTTCCTAGAATAATTAGCAATGTACATCCAAAATCCTTCACAAACTTTAAAATTAATAAATCAGATAAAGGATATTTTGCATGTTGGTTGTTTCCCTGTTATGCCTGTCTGTTTTTTGTATGCATGCATATTGTTACGGAATTAAATGTTGTGGAACGCAGCTATATTGAAAATAATATTCAATATGCAAAATCAACGCAACTTTACTTAATCATCCTCACAATTCTAAAGAAACAGCATGGCACAAAAGGTAAGGACACTTGAAGATTTTGTTTTAAGTGTCTGATTCTATAATAATGCCTCTTTTCAAATGTCATCTCTCCGGCAACAGTCTTATTATTGTCTAGCCGTTCTGGCATATTCTAAAAACGCATTGTTCAGAAGATATGTAAATCGTGCAATTGAAGCATAAAAAGAAATGTAAAAAAATAAATGGCAAAATATATTTGCATTAAAACAAAAGCATACATTTTGTAGGTTAGGTTCCAAGAGTCTGTTTGTCGCTTTCATCTGTTGGACCTGCAGTTCATAAACCAAAAATGAATGAAAATATATAAGTGAAACAAAAGCCATACGCTTACGCCAAGAATTCATATTTGACAGTGCAAATCAGCAATTGAAAACCTTCTTCTTTTAACTAATGAGAATATTTTTTTTACTGAATAAGAAGCCAAAGGTGAAGCATTAAAACTACTTATAGAGTCGACCAACTCCTTTTATTTATAGAGTTGAAATCGCGCTATAAAAATAAAATAATATAATTCATAATTTTTTTTAATAAAGCATACTACACTTATAGTTCTAAATAAAATGTTTTTCTATAAGAAAAAAATGCACACTACTAAGGGGCACTGACTGATTGTGTTGCAACAAATACAATGGTTATAAATTGTGCGGTGAGCCTCACCACACAATTACTCAATTACACAATACCAAATCAAACCCAACATGCAAGAGAGAGATCATGTCTGCAACACACTCCTAATCCACGAAAAATAATCTGCATGAGGACTACTACAACAATCCATGCACAAACTGAAAGGAATGAAAAGGAAGGAAGCAAAGTGAATTATGAACAAACAGGAGGTGCAGGAGAACAGAAAGATCTATAACGACTCCACAAGCAAGTCCCATACATGCATCACTAGTATAAGCATTAGCAAAGTTCTGAATTCCCCAGTGTACAGTTTCAGATGGTACATTTGCAGGATATCCCACCGCCCCACATTCACCTGACAGTGACTAGACAGCCATCTCCTATACAGAAGAATATCATTGTTACACCATTCGTTCTATATTAGTTTCTCCTCCCTCACGTGCTTTGGAGAGAAACATACATATAAAACATTGTCTGAACAGTCTTGTATCTCCTTTTCAAACTATGAGGCCATCATGTTAGTCGCTCAGGATTGGCCTAGTAAACACACATAAACCACACAAACGCTGATAGAAGGACTGCTCACAAATAGACTAACCACAGGCAATCATTCGGGGTAGCATTGCATCCAATTGTCTTTCAGCCACTTTGTCACTAAAGATAAAGTTCAGAACTGTCAGTTGAGACCCATCTAGAAGGGAACACAAGTTACCCAAGCCATTTTCTCCTTGATGGACCTCATTAGTGAGATATAGTGTTGCTCATTGTGCAACTGGAACCAAGATGTACCCAGATGAAGAGGCCCAATGAGTTTGAGGCTGGTCTTGCGTTGCTTGAGTTCTGGTTAAGAAAGGACCTGGCTTGGTAGTTCACCCCGGACGTTCCTATTGGAGCGGGACCAATACTGTTTATATGGCTGGGTCTAACCTATGAGCCATGGTGGGTGTTAGAAAATGCTTCTTTTTGCTTAATCACCTACCTTTTTTTGGGACTGATGCTGCTGGCTTTTTGACTCTCCACAATAAGACACTGCTGTCCCATGCACATCACATGTGCTATGAGCCATAAAACATGATGAAATTGGCCATCCTCATTGGCATAGTTAATCTCTAGTGGGTCACCACTAAAGTATCAATGCAAAGCATGTCTCCAGACCTGCCCTGCTGCTTCCAATCAGATATGCATACATTTATTCTACCTGTCGCATTCATTTTGCCTTATAACTTTTGAATTGCTTGCTGCAATTAAATAGGGTGAATGACTAGTCTTGTAACACCGTGGTTTTAAGCCAGTCCCATACTGAAAGACCTTCTAAAATGTATCACACCTCTAATGTTTATTTTCCCTTGCAATTGTTATATTGTTTGCCGCACAAATTTAGTGCAAATGAATGGTGTGGTAACATTATAGTTGCATACCAATTCCGTATAGAAAAACTTTTAAATGTTCAATGGTAGCACCTTCAGGGTACTATAGAGTGACACCGTTCTTTCTTCTGTGTTTCACAAATGTCTTTCACAGACTCATGCTGGGGATATGCATGTGGGTTAGCACAAGACAAATTTAAACCCCTTTACTCATACATATGGAGGTCGACACACCTGCATGAATGAATCAGAAAACTGATGCTTTCCTCAACTTTTCAGCCTTGAGAGAGCCCCAAGCTTCACATCCTTCCAGGGGTAAATGTGTCTGCTGTCCTTGAAGTGCCAAACACTGAAAACATACAATGGAATGTATTTTGAATCAAGAGTCGGATAACGGATACAACAATATCCAGAGGAAACCCAGATTCAATCCACCATCCTCGACAATGCCAATCTAGTGACCAAACTAGCAGACAAGGGTGGCACCACTGTAATTTAAGAATAAAAAGGGTACAGCAAAGCCTGTTTAAACCTTCTGTCAGACACGACACACTGTATGTCATTACACAGACCTGACAAGACATCTACAACAAACCATCACAACTATCACTGGTGAAGCCTATGAAGGAGGATGATTATCAAAAAAAGAACATGAATTTCTAAACACCCCTGAACCAAGAACTCCTCAGTTCTATAGAAACCCAAAATCCACAAAGGAATATTACCCCATCAGGCAGAGCCATCGTGTTGTTGGAAAGTAGGTTATTTCCTGGAACCACTCTATCAAGACATCAACTGGTTTCTATGCCGTTTGGTCACAAAAATCAAATCCTACATTAAGGATACTAAACACCTTTTTTTAAACATCTTGGCTGATGTGGAGTACGTCCCCATCCAAGAAACCATGAAATGATTGGACGTGGAGGCCCTGTACATGAGTATCCCACAAGATGAAAGCCTCTGAGTAATCACCAACATAATACCGGCCCAAGATTGCCTGTTGCAAGCACTGATCGAAGGGATCTTGACATTAGTACATCTAGCACTGACAGAATACTTCTTCAGATTTGAACATCAGATCTACCTACAACATGGAAGATCTCTTGGCAGTACATTTGCCCCAAGCATAGCCTGCCTCTACATGAGTTGGTTCAAGGAGGAGAATATTTGGCTGAACAACCCTTTCAAGAATGAGATACACCTTTAGCGTTGCTACTTAGACGACATCCTGGTAACATGGCATGGGGATGAAAAAATCACTGAAGAAGTCAAAGGATGGCTAAACCAACTTAACCAATACCTATGCTTTAATGTGACCACCGGATTATGAATAACAGGGTTAAACCCAAAATGTCAATAGGACCTGGGTAGCTATAGGAATGTAAGACAAATGGTCCAAGACAAAGAACATAAAAATTCAACAAATCATTCACAAAGAATTTGAACAGCCGTTACTTCATACAAAACGGTTTAATCAGTTCTGTATTTTTCTGTACATTAGATATTATTCATATTATACGGTTCATTGCAACTGAGACACAATGTCAATTAGCATAGGTGCCCACATTCACAACGGGAAAAGGGGGAGTGAAGGTGAAGTGAGGGAAAGATGGGATCGCATAACAGTGAAAGTCATTCAGTGACACAAAATATTACAAATTTTGAAGAAACAATACACATGGTCCCCTGGATCACCAAGGACCAAGAAACAAAAAGCGCTCAAAAAGAGTCAGACTGTTAAATGTAGCAACATAGATCCAAAATCCCTGATAACCGTCAATGTTCTGCTTGGGAAAGGGGATTTGGTCGTATTAAATAAAGTCGACGTTTCGACCCGTAAAAAGGTAGGTATTTGGTCCTTACACGGTGGGTCTTCTTCAGGACAGTATAAAGTTGTGGGCGGGCAACCTCCTACAAGGTAGAGAAATGTTTTCATTATTCAGTAAACACCAAATATGTTAATTAATAAACATAAACGGTGGATCAATTGAAAGGGTAACTAGAACTATTAAAAAACGTGTTGTCGAGAAAATACTCCGAGTTGGAATATAGAGTCAGGGGTGGATGGATTATCGAGATAGATCAAAAAGAATCTGCATATAATCTATTTCCAGGATTATGCCAGGAAAAAAGAAGAAAAAAAAGAGGAAAACAACTCTGGATTACTCAAAAAGAGTGGAAGGTACCGTCTCATATACCAAAAACGGGGCTCTCACCCTTAGATTAAATGTATAGACAAAAAGTTGCTTACCACAATGGTACAGTGGTAGCTGTACAACGTCAACATGCACGGATTGGTATCACATCTAAAATCACAATCAAAATATCCTGTCTGGGTCTAGAGATAAAAAGAAGCAATTTTGAGCCAAAATATTTACAAACCAAGTTAATAAGCTCAACGATACTCAACAGGACGATGCTTACCACTTGTCCTATGATCAGACAGCCGAAAGATATAGAAGACAAAGGTTCTTAGGTTACGGGGTCGTACCTTGATGGAGGGTAGTAATTACCTCCAAATTGGAGCCTAAAGGTATCAAATAAAATAAAAATAAAAATAAAAATAGGCATTACATAACCAAACGGGGGTCAATTGTCCACGTCATAGTTAACGCTAAAGGCCAAATAAATGAAGAAGGGTATTCATTATTCTTAACAAACTATCAGGTCGTAAAAATGGCGCAGGTCAGTGTCATTGTGGAAGGGGTAAAGCTAGATATAATAATAAAGAGCAATTTACCATTAATTGTCAAATTTGGTCAGAATAGCGCTGTAGTTCATAAGTAAAATCCTCATTCGAAAGATATTGGGTAAGTTGTGTTGTTTGATCCTAAGAAAATACGAAACAACAAGCATTGGTATGTCAGCCTTAAAGGTTCAAAAAACTGAAAGGACTCAATAACACACGTGTGTAAGATACAGCACATACCTAAGTGCAAAATGTATTTGCAGAAATTGGCCAGACTGCCGCCATCAAATGGAAAAACGATCGTTTCACTTCATGTCGATTTCCAACGCGGACACGGGGACTGATGGCTGAGTAAATGTCAAATTAGTGCCCCTAGGGAATATTAGAAAAACGGCCCCAGTGAGCATTCTCGCCGTCCCATCCCATATTGATACTGTCTTTTAAGCACAATATAATACAAAAAACCGAGCCGTTTACCTGTAGGGTGAATCTCCAAAAACTCCGGTAGCCACAATCTCGGCAGTGAAACCAGCCGCGATTGCTATGCGTTACTTCCTGGTTAGGTGGTAGCAGTGGGCGGAGTCCCGTTCCCACGAGCCTCCGAGATGGAGGAAAGACTAACCAAGTAGTCCAAACCATTATTAGGACTACAGCAAAGGAAAACATCCCTCGCACCCAAAAGGGCGTCCGTGAAAAAAGAGAATGCGCAACCGGTTAGGCAATCCGACCCACCAAAATGGTCCAAGAGCAAATTAGATTCCGTATAGATAAATGCCTCATCTTGGGTACTTTTAGCATGCTTGAAAAATATATATATATAGTTAGTTCCTTACATTCCACAAATAATTGGAATTAAATAATTAACATCAACATAAACACACATTACCCAACATAGTTATATCCCTGCCTCCTGTTCCATAGTTTTATAGCATACCCGCGTATAGCGTGACATACATCACAGAGGGAGTTACTAACTTAGTATTAGCGGATGGGTACACCTGTCCCATGGAGTAATATAGACTCATGTTTTTCATATGATACAAGGCTCAGGATCAGTATGGACAAAGATTATCTATCTGGTTGGATAAGTAGACAATAAATGGAATAATGAATGCACCTGTCTCGCAGGATGGTGTAAACTCACACGTTCATGCATAAAGTGATGGAATGGGTTATTAGTGAATGCATCTTTCTCACAGGAGGATGTCATATATATTATATGTCCTTCCCATTAATAATTATACTTCATGCCTAGGGCCTGTAACCGTGAGTTAATAGTGAGTGCACCTTTCTCGCAGGAAGGTGTAAACTCATACACATTATATGCATATTTGATTGACAGTTATACTTGGTGTATAGGATTTGTAACAGGTCACAGTGTGGAACCACAATACTGATTCAGAAAAAACACATTCAGAGGTTAGCTAGTTGCGCAAAGCTACTTTCAGATTCATTGAGACCCTCTGCAACGGAGTTGAAGATATATATCCATTTCATCTCTCTGGTATTTAAGATGCTGGATAGATTGCCACCCCTAGCGCCCAGTGTTATGTGTTCCAAAACCGCCCATTTTAGTGTTTCTGGCAGGTGATTATATTTCTCACAGTGTTCAACAAGGGGAGCCCCCACCACCTTACACCTAATTCTACTGCAATGAGAAAGGAATCTGGTTTTCACACACTGTTGGGTTTGGCCGACATATATTAAGTCGCAGGGACAGATGATCCCATAGATCACGTTTTTCGTGTTACAGTTTGTGTGGTCCTTATATGCATGTCGGTGGTTCTTAAAGACAAATTCCTTAGACTGAATAGTAGACGGGCAAGCTTTACATTTGCCACACCTGAAATGTCCCACGACTGGCGATTGATTCCAACACGATGCCAAAGTCGGTTCAGGAGGATTTTCCAAAAAAGATGACACAACATAGTCTTTCACATTCCTTGCCTTTTTGAAAGCATGCATGGGTACACAGGTGATCTCTAGATCTTCAGCGATGAGCCCCCAATGTTTGTTGATCAACTTTTTAATGGCATTGCTTTTTGTAGAGAAAGTTGTAACACAAATCATGCGTTTCTCAGATTGGGCTGTGCGTGTGCTAGGTTCCAACAATGTATCTCGATGGCAAAACCAGGCTCTCTTCTTGGCCCTTTTGATGAGACGTTTGGGATAGCCTCTCTCTAGGAGTCGTTCCATTAGTATTCCTGATTGTAGCATGTAATCATCTTTTTTGCTGCAATTCCTTCGCACTCGAAGGAACTGTCCGTAAGGCAAATTATCTCGAAGACTCCTGGGGTGGTGGCTTGAATATTGGAGCAAGGAGTTCCGTTCAGATGGTTTTCGGAACAAGGTGGTGAATAGAAGACCAGCCTCTACAGCGATGGTAATGTCAAGGAAGTCAATTTTGCTCTTACTTGATTGTATCGTAAACTGGATGTCTGCAGTTCGTTGGTTCAGCCAGGTATGGAAACATATTAATTCAGTCTCATCTCCTTTCCAGATCAACAGCACATCATCGATGTAGCGTACCCAGAGTCGTATATGATCTCGAAAGGGATTGCGTTCACATGTGATGAAAGTATTCTCATAGAAGGACATGAAAAGGATCGCCAGGTCCGGGGCGAAGGCTGCCCCCATCGCCACGCCCTTAGTCTGTAGATAAAACACATTCTGGAAAATGAAGAAATTTCGCATCATGGCGATTTTTAACAGAAGAATGATAAAGGAAGTCGGGACCTGCACAGGTGCCTCGCGACTATCCAAAGCTGCAGTTGCCACCATTAGCGCCTCTTCCTGGGGGATACTTGTATACAAGGATACAATATCGCAAGTCACCAAAAGTTCTTTATCGAGGTCAAAAGGTTCACCATCTACCAACGTTATAGTGTGAGTAGTGTCTCTCAAATATGTCGATGTTGCTTCTGCTAGTGGTTTAAGAAAAAAGTCCACATAGCGGCATAGTGGCTCTAGGATCGACCCACACCCCGAGACTATTGGTCGACCAGGTGGATTGTGGGCATCCTTGTGTACCTTTGGTAGGGTATAGATGGTGGGTGTACGGGGATGGCGTTGATTAAGATATTCATATTCATGCTCTGTCAAAAACCCTTGTTGGACACCCTCCTGTGTTATTCTCTGAATTTCAGCGGCCACGTCCTTCGTTGGGTCCGATGTCAGTCTTTTGTAGCTCACACCGTCTCCAAGTTGACGCCAGATCTCATCCTTGTATTTGGCAGTGTCCTGGATAATGATGGCCCCACCCTTATCCGCTGGCTTCACCACAACATTTGAATTCGATTTGAGGGAAACCAAAGCCTTCCTTTCGGTCTTTCTTATGTTATACTTCACATAAGTCCTATCGTTCAGGATCTTTGACACTTCTCCAGTAATGAGATTCTCATAGGCGAGAATCCGATGGCTCATTGCGCTAGTCGGGGGTACAAAGGTGGACGGTACCCTAAATCCTGTGACCGACGTATTCTTAGGCGGTGGTCGGTTTTTAAAAAAAGAAACGCAGTCTTATTTTTCGGAAAAACTTAGAAAGTTCCAAAAGTGTATTAAAATGGTTTGGAGGGGTTGTAGGAACGAAAGATAGTCCCTTACTGAGAAGCCTCAGTTCGTCCTCATCAAGTTTGTGATTCGATAGGTTCATGATAGGTGTATCAGGCGTCCTTACCACCTGTAGTTCTTGCGTCTGGTGGAGCGTTCGCCATGTTCCTCTGGTTGAAAGCGAACCTGCTTCATCCCACGACCTCTGCCCCCATCGTTGTCCCACTGGGTTGGTGGGCCCTGCTGGCCACGTCCTGTCCCTCTGTTCCAGTTGTTCCCACGTCCTCGCGGTGGTCTCCATGTGCCCTGCCCTAAAAAAGAGGGATTGGGTTGGTATTGTGGTTGGTATCTGAACGGAACTCCTTGCTCCAATATTCAAGCCACCACCCCAGGAGTCTTCGAGATAATTTGCCTTACGGACAGTTCCTTCGAGTGCGAAGGAATTGCAGCAAAAAAGATGATTACATGCTACAATCAGGAATACTAATGGAACGACTCCTAGAGAGAGGCTATCCCAAACGTCTCATCAAAAGGGCCAAGAAGAGAGCCTGGTTTTGCCATCGAGATACATTGTTGGAACCTAGCACACGCACAGCCCAATCTGAGAAACACATGATTTGTGTTACAACTTTCTCTACAAAAAGCAATGCCATTAAAAAGTTGATCAACAAACATTGGGGGCTCATCGCTGAAGATCTAGAGATCACCTGTGTACCCATGCATGCTTTCAAAAAGGCAAGGAATGTGAAAGACTATGTTGTGTCATCTTTTTTGGAAAATCCTCCTGAACCGACTTTGGCATCGTGTTGGAATCAATCGCCAGTCGTGGGACATTTCAGGTGTGGCAAATGTAAAGCTTGCCCGTCTACTATTCAGTCTAAGGAATTTGTCTTTAAGAACCACCGACATGCATATAAGGACCACACAAACTGTAACACGAAAAACGTGATCTATGGGATCATCTGTCCCTGCGACTTAATATATGTCGGCCAAACCCAACAGTGTGTGAAAACCAGATTCCTTTCTCATTGCAGTAGAATTAGGTGTAAGGTGGTGGGGGCTCCCCTTGTTGAACACTGTGAGAAATATAATCACCTGCCAGAAACACTAAAATGGGCGGTTTTGGAACACATAACACTGGGCCCTAGGGGTGGCAATCTATCCAGCATCTTAAATACCAGAGAGATGAAATGGATATATATCTTCAACTCCGTTGCAGAGGGTCTCAATGAATCTGAAAGTAGCTTTGCGCAACTAGCTAACCTCTGAATGTGTTTTTTCTGAATCAGTATTGTGGTTCCACACTGTGACCTGTTACAAATCCTATACACCAAGTATAACTGTCAATCAAATATGCATATAATGTGTATGAGTTTACACCTTCCTGCGAGAAAGGTGCACTCACTATTAACTCACGGTTACAGGCCCTAGGCATGAAGTATAATTATTAATGGGAAGGACATATAATATATATGACATCCTCCTGTGAGAAAGATGCATTCACTAATAACCCATTCCATCACTTTATGCATGAACGTGTGAGTTTACACCATCCTGCGAGACAGGTGCACTCATTATTCCATTTATTGTCTACTTATCCAACCAGATAGATAATCTTTGTCCATACTGATCCTGAGCCTTGTATCATATGAAAAACATGAGTCTATATTACTCCATGGGACAGGTGTACCCATTCGCTAATACTAAGTTAGTAACTCCCTCTGTGATGTATGTCACGCTATACGCGGGTATGCTATAAAACTATGGAACAGGAGGCAGGGATATAACTATGTTGGGTAATGTGTGTTTATGTTGATGTTAATTATTTAATTCCAATTATTTGTGGAATGTAAGGAACTAACTATATATATATATTTTTCAAGCATGCTAAAAGTACCCAAGATGAGGCATTTATCTATACGGAATCTAATTTGCTCTTGGACCATTTTGGTGGGTCGGATTGCCTAACCGGTTGCGCATTCTCTTTTTTCACGGACGCCCTTTTGGGTGCGAGGGATGTTTTCCTTTGCTGTAGTCCTAATAATGGTTTGGACTACTTGGTTAGTCTTTCCTCCATCTCGGAGGCTCGTGGGAACGGGACTCCGCCCACTGCTACCACCTAACCAGGAAGTAACGCATAGCAATCGCGGCTGGTTTCACTGCCGAGATTGTGGCTACCGGAGTTTTTGGAGATTCACCCTACAGGTAAACGGCTCGGTTTTTTGTATTATATTGTGCTTAAAAGACAGTATCAATATGGGATGGGACGGCGAGAATGCTCACTGGGGCCGTTTTTCTAATATTCCCTAGGGGCACTAATTTGACATTTACTCAGCCATCAGTCCCCGTGTCCGCGTTGGAAATCGACATGAAGTGAAACGATCGTTTTTCCATTTGATGGCGGCAGTCTGGCCAATTTCTGCAAATACATTTTGCACTTATGTATGTGCTGTATCTTACACACGTGTGTTATTGAGTCCTTTCAGTTTTTTGAACCTTTAAGGCTGACATACCAATGCTTGTTGTTTCGTATTTTCTTAGGATCAAACAACACAACTTACCCAATATCTTTCGAATGAGGATTTTACTTATGAACTACAGCGCTATTCTGACCAAATTTGACAATTAATGGTAAATTGCTCTTTATTATTATATCTAGCTTTACCCCATCCACAATGACACTGACCTGCGCCATTTTTACGACCTGATAGTTTGTTAAGAATAATGAATACCCTTCTTCATTTATTTGGCCTTTAGCGTTAACTATGACGTGGACAATTGACCCCCGTTTGGTTATGTAATGCCTATTTTTATTTTTATTTTTATTTTATTTGATACCTTTAGGCTCCAATTTGGAGGTAATTACTACCCTCCATCAAGGTACGACCCCGTAACCTAAGAACCTTTGTCTTCTATATCTTTCGGCTGTCTGATCATAGGACAAGTGGTAAGCATCGTCCTGTTGAGTATCGTTGAGCTTATTAACTTGGTTTGTAAATATTTTGGCTCAAAATTGCTTCTTTTTATCTCTAGACCCAGACAGGATATTTTGATTGTGATTTTAGATGTGATACCAATCCGTGCATGTTGACGTTGTACAGCTACCACTGTACCATTGTGGTAAGCAACTTTTTGTCTATACATTTAATCTAAGGGTGAGAGCCCCGTTTTTGGTATATGAGACGGTACCTTCCACTCTTTTTGAGTAATCCAGAGTTGTTTTCCTCTTTTTTTTCTTCTTTTTTCCTGGCATAATCCTGGAAATAGATTATATGCAGATTCTTTTTGATCTATCTCGATAATCCATCCACCCCTGACTCTATATTCCAACTCGGAGTATTTTCTCGACAACACGTTTTTTAATAGTTCTAGTTACCCTTTCAATTGATCCACCGTTTATGTTTATTAATTAACATATTTGGTGTTTACTGAATAAT
Organism: Lissotriton helveticus; assembly: GCF_964261635.1. Classification (NCBI taxonomy): domain Eukaryota; kingdom Metazoa; phylum Chordata; class Amphibia; order Caudata; family Salamandridae; genus Lissotriton; species Lissotriton helveticus. The sequence goes on along the minus strand of NC_136060.1, from coordinate 214,168,248 downwards.
GAAAACATTTCTCTACCGTGTAGGAGGTTGCCCGCCCACAACTTTATACTGTCCTGAAGAAGACCCACCGTGTAAGGACCAAATACCTACCTTTTTACGGGTCGAAACGTCGACTTTATTTAATACGACCAAATCCCCTTTCCCAAGCAGAACATTGACGGTTATCAGGGATTTTGGATCTATGTTGCTACATTTAACAGTCTGACTCTTTTTGAGCGCTTTTTGTTTCTTGGTCCTTGGTGATCCAGGGGACCATGTGTATTGTTTCTTCAAAATTTGTAATATTTTGTGTCACTGAATGACTTTCACTGTTATGCGATCCCATCTTTCCCTCACTTCACCTTCACTCCCCCTTTTCCCGTTGTGAATGTGGGCACCTATGCTAATTGACATTGTGTCTCAGTTGCAATGAACCGTATAATATGAATAATATCTAATGTACAGAAAAATACAGAACTGATTAAACCGTTTTGTATGAAGTAACGGCTGTTCAAATTCTTTGTGAATGATTTGTTGAATTTTTATGTTCTTTGTCTTGGACCATTTGTCTTACATTCTTAATGTGACCACCAACACCAACTTGGTATCTATTTTGGATGTAAATATCATAGTTAAAAATGACAAACTTGAATGCACATTGTCCGCAAAACCGACAGATCGCAACAGCTCGCTCCACTTTAATAGTGCCAACTCATGATCTTTAAGAGAAAATATCCCGGTGGGACAATACCTCCGGATCAGAAGAAACTGCTCGGACTTACACAATCTCAAAGAGGAATCAGAAAAACTAACAAGAAAATGAAAAGAAAAGGCATTCCCAAAGACGATCATCGAACAAGCACAGAAAAGGGCCCACAACACTCTAAGGTTAGCATTGCTGGAAACCAATGAAAAAGAAGAAACCAATTGACTGGTATATTTCTCTACTTATAACTCCTCCTCTAATGTCGTGAAAAGTACAATAAACACAAAATGGCATATTCTTACTTCAAACTAATTGTCCTTCAAAAAAAACCTCTACAGATTCAAATTGAATCGGAGTATTAAGGACGTACTGGTTCACAGTAACAGCTGGAAAGGCCGACAAGAGAAACAAATAACCCTGTGGGATAAACCACAATGCAAAGGGCATTTTCCATGCGGTTCCTGTACTATGTAGCCATTCAATACACAATCAAACTCTATCGACCAAGGCCTACCTTCCCCATGGGAACAACACACTAATTGCAATAGCAACAATGTCATTTACATGATCACATTCCCATGCATTCTTCGCTAAATAGGGATGACCACAAGAAAGGTAAACATACATATAAGTGAACATAGAAGTTCTATATGATATAAAAGGACAGCCATGAAATTAACAGCACATTACGTTTGAAAGTATATAATATGTACGGTGATAGAGAAAGTACACTACATCACTGGACTAATGCATTAACATCTAGAAACAGAACAACGATGGGTCTACAGTCTTAATACACATAGATCTGAACTCAACAATGAGATCCCTTGGAGTCATTTGACTCTTATCTGAACACTTGTCATATGTTGATAAGAGTGACAGAATAGTAAATACCACTAGCAGAAGTTTTAGCAATACACAATAGGTGCCCTACTACTATGGGTACCTATGTGGGATACTTACACATACTGATGTGCACCACATTATTATGCATACCTGTCACCTTCTCAGTAGGGATGTGCAGGGCTAATGACTACAATACACCAATAAGGCATTCACTGCTAAAGCTATTATGATTGAGATTACATTATATATAAGTGGTTCACCAATATTTCTTGCTAAATTAGTGGGTACTCAGCATGTGGAACACTATAGCTAGGCGAGTCAGGAACTGTGTGATAAAATAGCCAAGTTCTTTGTCGAGAAAGTGGAGGCTATCTATTCCACGTTCCCTAATTTAACCACTAACCTGAGAACGGACCAAACAATAGGTCTCAAGTCGGAAAAAGGCCTGTCCTTCACTTTTGATGAATTTGCTCATATTACCACCACGGATACACTCAAACCTTTCATGAAGGCCAAATCTGTCTCCACATATGACCCGTGCCCTGCGGCAATATTAAAACTTGCCCCTGAGCCTATCACACCAGCACTGACCTCCATTATGAATGCTATGTTTGCCGAAGGATACTTTCTCAAGGTTTGGAAAGGGCATCCATATTGCCTCTGTTAAAAAAGCTGAGTTTAGATCCCTGGGATACAAATAGCTTTAGACCTATCTCAAGACTTCCTCTTCCAGCCAAACTGGTAGAGAAAAATATGAATGCACAACTAAGTTTGTTCCTGCAAGAAGCTCGAGTGCTGGACCCCACTCAATATGGATATAGAGAGGGGCACAGCATGGAGTCTGCTCTTCTAAAATCCACGGAAGAGATCAGGGCAATCTTATACCAGGGAGGTAAAGCCACAATGATTATATTAGATCTCTTCGCGGCCTTTGATAGGGTCCATCAAGATTTGCTGATGGACCGGCTGCGAGAGAGTGGAGTACAGGGCAATGCCTGGAAATTGCTCAAATCTTTTCTGTCAGACCGAATGTAAATTGTTTCTCTTGGCGAATGTAGGCCAAACCATTTTCACTGCCTTGTGGAGCCCCACACTCTTTAATATTGTTGAATGAATTGTGGAATGAATAGTAATCCTATCCCCCCACTGCAAGATAACAGCATCACAACAAATAGAGACGGAAAGGCGGATCCCGATGCGCACCCCCTCTCATATGCCACCCTGGAAAACTTTATGATTCCCTCGGAACAGGAATTCATCACAACAGCCCTCCATACATCCTCAGGCTCCCCTCTAGACCCTCTTCCCCATAGAATAGCCAAGAAATTCGAGGATGACAATTTACCAGCCCTGCACCAACTATGTAATCAATCTCTGCACACAGGCTCCGTTCCCAAAGACTGGAAACTAGCGATCGTCACCCCGCTATTAAAAAAACCTAATCTGGACCCAAACTGCCAAAAGAACTACCGACCCATATCCCTTTTACCATATCCTATAAAAATCATAGAGAGATGGGTCAGTAGAGCTCTAGCCCTCTTCCTAGAAACCAACAACATCTTGGAAGAGGAGCAGTTTGGCTTCAGACCAGCTCATGGAACGGAGTCAGCCCTGCTGACAGTTATGGATGACCTGCGAATGAGGGCGGACAGGGGAGAATCAGCTACTCTGATTCTGCTTGACCTGTCTGCAGCGTTCGATACGGTGAACCACGGCATCCTGATTGAACGATTAAGGAACATCGGAGTCAGAGGGGTCGCGCTCGACTGGTTCCGCTCCTACCTGACGGACAGGTGGCAGGCAGTATCCATCCCTCCCTATCAATCCGAGTTCATGAAAGTCCCGCACGGAGTCCCACAGGGGTCTGCCATCAGCCCCATACTCTTTAATATTTACATGCAACCCCTGTTGCGGATCATCAAAAGCCATGGCATCAGCGTGACTTCTACCACTCTTGCCCTGGCTGACCTACATTGGCTGCCTATACACCAAAGGATCTGCTTCAAATCCCTATGTATTGTTTTCAGGGCAGTTCATGGGCTAGGCCCCCGACCACTCCAGTAAAAACTTAAGTGGTATGAGCCCAGCCGGTCTCTTCGATCCTCATCCTTGAACTTCATCAGTATCCCCAGGATCAAGAAAGAAAGCCACCTGTGGCGGACGAGCTTTCAGCATTGCTGCAGCCCACTTATGGAATAAACTCCCCTTGGACATCAGAAAAACTAATGATCTTCTGACCTTTCGGAAAAAGGTTAATACTTGGCTTTTCCCAAAAAATCCTCCTAAAACCCTTCGCAATAAATAAAATCCACCTGGTTTAGCATATCGTTCATGCTCCTGCCCCCACAAAGCTTTAGCTATGTACCTAAGCGCCAGGATGCCCGTAGGGTTACAGAGCGCTCTACAAATGCTATAAATAAATATTTACATGTCATCTTTAGCTCCCCTGATTGAGTCATTCGGCTTTAGATTGCCATCATACACGGACGACACCCAAATTGTGGTGTTGCTGCAGCCAGGCATGGAACTGGGAATAGCAAATCGGCTCCATGACTGCATGGCACGTGTGGGTAAATGGATGGCACAACACTGTCTCAAACTCAACTCTGGAAAAACAGAGGTAATTTTGTTTGGGAATTACCCTAACTTCTGGGCCCCTGACTGGTGGCCAGATACGCTGGGTCCTCTCCCTACCCCCATTAGGAAGGTGAGGAATTTGGGAGCTTGGATAGATAACAAACTTAACTTTGGGGACCAAGTGAATGCTGTTGCCTCAACCACATTATTCATTCTTAGATACTGCAAGAAAATAAGGCTGTTCCTGCCAAAATACAGTCAGCAAATGGTTATTACTGCATTAACCATGTCCAAGCTGGACTACTGCAATTTTATTTTCCTCAATATTCAAGAAAGGTTGCTTCATAGACTTCAACTTTTACAAAATGCAGCAGCCAGACTGCCAACCGGCATGCCAACATTTGCCTCAGGTGCAACACAACAGTGATGGACAGAATGCAGAACAATGTCATACATTCACCCCAGTACAGAGATCTGGGCCTAAATCCATCGTTTGTTTGCACTCCACACCACCCCAGTTCAGACATGGCCATATGCAAATCAGCCTTGACCCTGTCCCTCATGGGAACAGTCCAGCCCAAACTGCCAAGCCATGTCTTTCCTGGACCGGAATCAAGCATCCTAGGACCGGTTTCTGGCTATCAGCCGTCTTCAGCCAGGATAGCTTGACTCCAGTGGTGTGGGGAGCATGGGACTCACGTCTGAGCATACCCATCCCACTCGGTGTGACAAATGCAAAACAACAGTTGATGAACAGAATGCAGAACAATGTCATACATTCACCCCAGTACAGAGATCTGGGCCTAAATCCATCATTTTTTTGCACTCCACACCACCCCAGTTCAGACATGGCCATATCCAAATCAGCCTTGACCCTGTGCCTCATGGGAACAGTCCAGCCCGAACTGCCAAGCCATGTCTTTCCAGGACCGGAATCAAGCATCCTAGGACCGGTTTCTGGCTATCAGCCGTCTTCAGCCAGGATAGCTTGACTCCAGTGGTGTGGAGGGCATGGGACTCACGTTTGAGCATACCCATCCCACTCGGGTGACAAATGCAAAACAACAGTTGATGGACAGAATGCAGAACAATGTCATACATTCACCCCAGTACAGAGATCTGGGCCTAAATCCATCGTTTTTTGCACTCCACACCACCCCAGTTCAGACAGGGCCATATGCAAATCAGACTTGACCCTGTGCCTCATGGGAACAGTCCAGCCCGAACTGCCAAGCCATGCCTTTCCTGGACCGGAATCAAGCATCCTAGGACCGGTTTCTGGCTATCAGCCGTCTTCAGCCTGGATAGCTTGACTCCAGTGGTGTGGAGAGCATGGGACTCACGTCTGAGCATACCCATCCCACTCGGGGTGACAAATGCCAAACAACAGTTGATGGACAGAATGCAGAACAATGTCATACATTCACCCCAGTACAGAGATATGGGCCTAAATCCATAGTTTTTTTGCACATCACACCACCCCAGTTCAGACATGGCCATATGCAAATCAGCCTTGACCCTGTGCCTCATGGGAACAGTCCAGCCCGAACTGCCAAGCCATGTCTTTCCTGGACCGGAATCAAGCATCCTAGGACCGGTTTCTGGCTATCAGCCATCTTCAGCCAGGATAGCTTGACTCCAGTGGTGTGGAGAGCAGGGATTAGAAAGCTTCACTGGCTACCCATTAAGAAGCAAATACAGTTTAATTCTTTATGCATTGTTTATAAAGCCCTTCAAGTCATTGGTCCGGACCACCTGATACAGCACTTTCAGTGGTATGTACCTAAAATACCACTTCGCTCCTCAGAAGCTAAGCTGGGGATAGTGCCCTCTGTAAACAAATATCAGTTGGGGTGGTAGAAGCTTTGTGGTGGGCGCAGCCAAGGCATGGAAAAATCTACCTTTCCATCTCAGAAGTTTGACCAATCTATTGGCCTTTAGGAAGGCCCTGAAAACCTGGCAGTTTAATGTTTAACTCCTGACCTACTTCTTTTCTTTTATGCTTCAGTAGGAGGACTTTACATAGCGCAAGGATACCTTCAAGTAGCAGCAGCCCTCTATAAATGTCTCTAACATTAACATTAACATTAACAATGAGAAAGGTTCACATTCAGGCACTACATGAAGGTACCCACCCTGCTACCACCACAATAGGGTGATGATGCTACCACTTAGAATCTCATAATGGGATTTCATGCAACGCAGTAGCCATTCATAATTTGAAAAAGTACTATGTAAACCGGTTCAAATATGGCCATTATTAATCACAAGTTGGACTCATGAAAAAAAGAGAAAGGAAACAAGAAGGGCAAGTGTACACTTCGCCCCTATATGCAGTAAGGTACATGAATCTTATCTCTATAAACTAGATAGCTTGCAGAGCTAGCACATCAGGGTGGTGAGCTAAATCACTATGATGAAAGCCCCAGACCTATCTGGGCCATGGAGTATGGCTGACATATGTCGGTGTAGGGTCATAGAACGAATATATCCTAATACCCATATATATACTTTCATTTTTAACATCCCTGATTACTCCACCAATAAAGGATAACTAGGAGCACACCGGAGGGTTTCTAATCTTTATCCCCCCTGATCTTTTCTTTTAAGTTGACCCTGAAAAATGGCAGAGCCCACCCTAACATTTAGGAGTCAGGTGAACCCGATGATGAAGCATGGCACTATTAGAGTGTGTGAGGGTTATTTAAAAAAGGAGCCCTTTCCTTTCCTGTACCTAGGAAGGTGGTGCTTCTCCTGAAAATACCATTACCAAGCACTCCAACATAAAATATTAGGTGGGATACTTTATGTATGTATGAAGTAATTTGGAAGGACGCATCCTTTCTGTTTCCCTTCCATAAGGTGGAAGGACCTCTCTATCATCCAAACTCAAAAGAGGAATCACCCCTCCCTCTCCCAGGCCCTTATATATTACCAGCATAGCAAGTTACCTTGCTGTACTGCCCGAACTCACAGGGAAAGGGCAGGATGTGCCATGTTTATCCAATTCAATGCATTCCTGTCCTCTCCCCCTGCGCTGGTGCCATTTCAGCAGTCTGGAGCCAACTCAGGCACCCTTGCATCATAGTGTGAGGGTGAATGCGTTGTAGGAAGGATTGTATTGTGCAGGAAAAGGCACCTTCAACCACAAAAACAATCCATAGTGGTGCTTTGCTCTTTCTATATATGCTGCAGACTTTTGTGGCACTTTTGCATTATTCATTTTAGGGGCATTCACATCTACTCTCTTCTCCATGAGTACCCCCATTCTGTCAAGAGTGATTTACTCTTTAGCCTTTCTATCAACAGCTTTTTTTACTGCAAATATCCTCCCGGCCCTACTCATTCAGAAATATCCTGAGCCCTTTGTTGGATGTGAGGACGTTTTATTGGTCATTGGCTGGCCACAAATATTTTCCACTTCTTATGAGTTATAAATTGTGGCTTAACCTAATCTCATTGATGCACACCTTGCAGATCATTTACATCCTCTTCACTTCCATGACCTGCTTTTCATCAAAGACCAGTTGTCCCTTTTCACATATCCAGAGCCTGAAGCTGTTCAGCTCTTGTTTCAGCCTGACCATTATTATATATCAGTATTTAGCATAATATTGCTCCATAATTTAGTCTAAGCCAAAGGTCTAATTAAGACTATTGTTGAGCTTTGAGCCAGGAAGTGCTCATTACCTCTTTTGTGAGTGCTGAGTATATACTTAAGAAGCAGTAAGGGGCTCCCCAATTCTACCCACATGCATTTACCATCGATAGCCATTTCTTGATGATTCAAATATTTGCCTTTTGCCCCCAGCGTCCACATTGCATTGGGGCATTTTTCAGCAAGTAGAAAGCTTTTTGATTGTACCCAGCACCTGGTCCATTGTGGGGCAAGAACATTGGGCGGGAGGGGTGGATAAGAATGCTCTACACAGCTTTGGATTATCCTTGCCGTAAGTGCGCTTCGCTCCTTATTCAGGGCTTGAACCCCTCCACAACAGTCATCTATACGGTGATTGCAGATGCCATATTTGTTAGGGATTGGCTTTGTGGGGAAGGGTGGAAGTCTGCTACGCAATGATGTGCATCATCCAGTCCCAGGGGCACCAAAGCAATACTGAATGCTTAATTTCATCTCAGCCACTGGCAATAGCTTGTGGCCACAATCAAATACATCATTTTTGACTCATCATGCCACGCCAGTTTGGACCCATTCTTATTCAAATCAATATTGACACTGCTCCAATGGGATCAGTTCAGCGAAACTGCCAAGCCAGGTCCTCCCTGCAATGGAAAACAATGTATTTATACCCGGTTTTGCCCTGATAAGAGCTCATCAGCCAGGTATAACTATGCTACAGTGGCACAGTGAGCAAGGAACCCATTTCTAGGCATATCCTTCACACTTAGGACAGCAACTCCAAACACAATTAGGTGATGGATGGAATGCAAAAGTTATTCTCAGCCAGTGGCAAACCCATTCCTATCCTCACCGGAACAGGCACCAAACACAGATGATTCTGTTGATACCCGTGAGTGTCATTTGCAATACAATCTCATTCTGAGCTCGGTCAAAGTATATCTACTGCCAAATTTGGATGATACATGAATTGGTGTGGTCTTGAGTTTTGGTGTAGTATGGAAACAAATATAACGCATCATGGCAAACCTTGCTTGTGGAGTGACTCTGGAGTTCCTGTCCTGTATAAGTAGAAAATGTATATTGGATAGGATTGAGGAATGAGTGAAAAGCTCAAACAGAGAGGGGACTACACATTCATCACCCACCCCAGTGGGCACTGCATATCAGTCAAGGGTATAAGATGGCATTTAACACAATTCAAACTTTTTTTTGCCAGCACGCAGGTACTCAGAATAATTACCTACAAGGTATAAGAGGGATACAGACACCAAACAAAATTATATATTATATTATAAATGTATTATTCTAAAAATAATATACTTTTTAAATAATGGTGCAAATGCATTCTGGGTCTGTCTTACTTGGGATCAGTGTTGAACCACAGAGCAAAAGGTTCAGAGTTTTCTTTGTAAAAGATCATTTGAATATGAAAATAAAAGCATAGGATTTGAGAATAAAGGCAAATGGATGTTTTCAGAAGAATTAAAGGGATGACAGATTTAGGATCATTGAATGACATAGCACTGGCGTCAGGGGCACAATTGTAACGTGTGGATAGACCTGACTTCGTGGCGATCCCTGGCTCCTTGATCCCCTTTGCTGCACCACGCTTTCTGCCCCTTACGCCAGTCTCCTCCCGCCGCCGCAGCCTTTTGCAACCTCGGCGCGGCCGCAGTGAAGGGGGACTACAACACCCAGCGTCCACAGTGGCAGGAAGTCGCACACACCTGTTCAGCGCCCATAGGCGCTTAAAAAACATGGAGAGCCCCGGTGGAGCGGGGGTACAATTGTAACGTGTGGACAGACCTGACTTTGTGGCGATCCCTGGCTCCTTGATCCCCTTTGCTGCACCACGCTTCATGCCCCTGACGCCAGTCTCCCCCCGCCGCCGCAGCCTTTTGCAACCTCGGCACGGCCGCAGTGAGAGGGGACTACAACACCCAGCGTCCCCAGCGGCAGGAAGTCGCACAAACCTGTTCAGCGCCCGGAGGTGCTTAAAAACCAGCGAGAGCCCCGGTGGAGCGGGGGCACAATTGTAACGTGTGGACAGACCTGACTTCGTGGCGATCCCTGGCTCCTTGATCCCCTTTGCTGCACGCTTCCTGCTCCTGACGCCAGTCTCCCCCCCCACGGCCGCAGCCTTTTGTAACCTCGGCGCAGCCGCAGTGAGGGGGGGACTACAACACCCAGCGTCCCCAGCGGCAGGAAGTCGCACAAACCTGTTCAGCACCCGGAGGCGCTTAAAAACTAGCGGGAGCCCCGGTGGAGCGGGGGCACAATTGTAACATGTGGACAGACCTGACTACGTGGCGATCCCTGGCTCCTTGATCCCCTTTGCTGCACCACGCTTCCTGCTCCTGACGCCAGTCTCCTCCCGCCGCCGCAGCCTTTTGCAACCTCGGCGCGGCCGCAGTGAGGGGGGGACTACAACACCCAGCGTCCCCAGCGGCAGGAAGTCGCACACACCTGTTCAGCGCCCGGAGGCGCTTAAAAAAACAGCGAGAGCCCCTGCATTGCGGGACGCGCACTGGTGGCGCTGGGATAAGCCCGGGCAAAGGGTGGGCCATCTGCGGCCGTCCGAGGCAGGATAAGGCAGAGCAGGGCCACCCCCCTTTGCAAGGGCACTTTGGACCTAATCCTTGTAACGTGGTCAGTTATTTGATATACTTATTTGTTATTTGACACAAGTTATATATCTATATTCACAGTATCTGTGTTAATCTATCTACTGTACAATGAGCACTCGAAGCGGGGTTGGGGGTAATGGGGCTGTGGGCCCCCTTGATGCCTTCTTTGTTCGGGCGGAAGCATTTCTAAATCAGGAGATCGAGCTCAGACAGAAAAGACTTTCACTGACCCGTTCTGCTCCCATTGAAATATTGACAAATGGCCCCTCTTCTAATTCACCTAAATCAGCTGAATGCAGCTTGGTTAATTCTCTCCATCTAGCCACTGGATCTCCTGAGCTTGAGTTGGCAGTTGTGGACTTACCTATTATAACTATAGATGTAGACGCAGGTATGGTCCCTCCACCCCAAATCGTCACACGATCTAGACGATCCACACGACAAATACAGGGGGGGGAAATACAGTTCAACCACAAACCGGAAACGCAAAGCAAGGGACCTACCCGCCACAACCCAACAGACCAACAAAGTAGCCAAAACTAAAAGCACTGCTCATGGGAAGACGGGTCCAACTGAGGCGGCTAAAGACATCTGCCCCGCTGATCCTTGTATCTTTGGGTGCCATTGCCGTTGTAAGCAGAACCAAACCGCTCTAGAAGATTTGTTATTATCTAAGTTAGTAGACACATTTGGAATATTGTTAAACCCATTGCTAAACAAACTCGCCGATATTAACACTAGACTTGATAATATCTGACAGAAATTACTCACCCAGACTAGCCAGATATCCAATGGAACCCTGATAGCCCCCCTACCTCCCGAATGCACACCCTATGTTATTGTCCTTTCCAATGTACCACCTTTAGCTCCCAATACAGTGGAACACTGGAGCTCTTTAAGAAATAGGGCATTCCATCTATTGGACACTAAGACGGGATTGGGGAGTTGTTTGTTTCAGGAATTTAAAATGACTGACTAAATCTAGCAGAGGTGATTGCATAATACTAAACTTTGGCTCAATAGAAATAGTACACATTTTGGAGAGAGCGGGGACAAGGCACACGGACAGAGAAGGGATAAACATTTTACCCTTAGGTTTTTTCTATCGGACTCACCCATTTTTACCTACTATTAGATGCCAATTACCAACTAGTGCCCCCAACCAGGGGAGGTACGAGTATAATGTATCAACATCTAATCGGTTTGAAACAGCTCTTTCTAACCTAGACTCACAAGACTGACTGTCTGTTAGGATGACAAATGACAACACACTGCGAGTCCCCTCACGTCCCCACTTACTGACACCCAGTAAGGAGCAAGAACTGCAGGGGACCTGCAATATACAGTCATTAACGACCCCTACTGATTTCCAGAGGCAGGTAAAGGGTGGCTTTAGCCACGATTAAACCAGCGGTGGGTCAACAGTTAAGGCATCTCAGAATAGTAATCTAAGTAATAATGTCTCTGACCTAAGAATCCTCAGCTGGAATGTTGCCGGTCTCGAGCCAAGATTAGCGGATAAAGAATGGCTAAGCCTACTTTCCTTGCAGGATATAATAATGTTTCAGAAAACAGGGGCACCTCATGATTTGCATATAGAAGGGTTCCATTGCCTTAGTATAGTGGCTGCCAAATCAAATTTTGGTCGGGCAGTAGGGGGCTTCTTTATTGGGATCAGTATAGCAGCTGGTGGGAGTTTTAAGATTATAAATACCAATAATCCCAATATACAAGCAATAGAATACAAGCATCAAGTCCCCTTTTATTTAATACATTTTTATAATAATGACTTCAATTCTACTCCAAACAGGAATTTTATAGCGCTTTTTAAATTTATCTCTAAATTGGAGAAAACTCAGGGCACATGTGAGGGCATGGGGATCCTTTTGGGGGGATTTTAATGCTAAGCTCCCAAAAGACATTTGTAAGCTGCCGCGGACGAGTGTTGGTTGCAATCTTGATGCCATTTCTCGATCACCTGACACGCCCACCCGTGCTGGCCACGCCCCCTCTCTCGCTCATATAAAGGCGCGCTGACTGAAAGCGACGCATTAGCAGACCCTTCCTGAGGCGAAAAGCCGGGAGCCACATTGCAGATTTTAATATTATTGTCACTGTATTTTTGTGTTTTTAACCGCACTTACCCCTCTGGGCACTCTTCATCTGAGCTAGCTGACACCCCGCACAGCTGATTGTAAGCTGCTGCGGACGAGTGTTGGTTGCAATCTTGGCGCCATTTCTCGATCACCTGACACGCCCACCCGTGCTGGCCACGCCCCCTCTCCCGCTCATATAAAGGCGCGCTGACTGAAAGCGACGCATTAGCAGACCCCTCCTGAGGCGAAAAGCCGGGAGCCACATTGCAAATTTTAATATTATTGTCACGGTATTTTTTAGTTTTTAACCGCACTTACCCCTCTGGGCACTCTTCATCTGAGCTAGCTGACACCCCGCACAGCTGATTGTAAGCTGCCGCGGACGAGTGTTGGTTGCAATCTTGACGCCATTTCTCGATCACCTGACACGCCCACCCGTGCTGGCCACGCCCCCCCTCATCGTCCTTTCTTCCCCATAAATTATGCTACTCAATCGGACGCGCAGCGGACGAGCGCAGCGGGCGCGACGATTGCGTGCCGAAGGCAAGCTCGTCTGCGCCGAGGTCGGGCCTAGGGCCACCCCCCCTGATCCACCTGGGTCTCACCCGCAGCTCACTACGGGTGTATTCACATACACCTCCGACCAACTCTTAAACCTTAGAGCCTCAGCGGAGGTGCCTCATGCCCTACCACATCTGCTTTACACCAACTCTAGCATTGGTCCTCACAAATGTCCCACTTGTACTTGTACTATCCCTACCCCTTCCACGACTTTCTCCCGACAGGTGTTAGCAGCACTTATAAACGTGCGATCTCTCCCTAAACACAAAACTGAAATCTCCGAATTAATCGATTCACACAACCTGGATCTACTATTCATTATGGAGACCTGAGGGGATAACTCCTCTGGCCCAGATTTCAAAGCGGCCACCCTGACAAACTATTGCATTTGCAGATTAGATAGACCTAAAAGAAAGGGTGGTGGTATAGCCATCATTTATAAAGACCTCCTCAAAGTTACAATTACGGAATCTAACTATACTGAGTGTGAGGCTTTTTCCTTTACCATTAGCCTCTCTGGTAAACAATCACTCAAAGGCATGTTAATCTATCGCCCCCCCGGGTCTAGGTCAAAATTTCTCACGAATCTTGGTAACCTAATCGAGGTCTCAGTAGGATCACCACATTTCACCATATTGGGAGATTTTAACTTTCATCTCGAAGCGACTGACGACCCTGACACCTCGGTGTTAATCAACGACCTAGCTACAGCTGGTCTTCTGCAAATTGTCAAACAGCCTACTCATCAAGCGGGACATACCTTAGATGGACTATTCACCAGCAATCCACACATTTCTGTCTCTAAGGTAATCCCTCTTACTTGGACGGATCATGCAGCCGTCTGTTTTTCTATAAAAATCAACCCCCTTACACCTCCCTCTACATCTCCCTCTCCTGTCTCCTTTAGAGATTGGAAAAGTATTAACCCCGTCCATCTTGCCGAGATGATGCTTGACAGTACCATCCCTAATGAACAGGATCCTACACTAGCTTCCATCAACTATCTGAGCAACCTAAATATAGCTTGCAACAAGTTAGCTCCGATCAAAACCTCCTTCCGCAGCAGAAAGCTCCCCCCGGCCCCTTGGTTTACGGAATCCTTACGACTGCAAAGACAACATTGCAGGAATCTGGAAAGAAACTGGTGCCGCCATTACAGTCCTATCGACAAAATCACCTACAAAAACGCTCTCTCCAAATATAAAAAATTCATTACCTCGGAAAAAACTCTCTATTATACTTCCCAAATTAATCAAGCGAAAAACTCTGCAAGAAAACTATTTCAGGTGGTCACATATCTTTCTAACCCACTTGCGCCGCGCTCAGAGGGATCGCAGACTCTCTCCGATTCTCTAGCCAAATTCTTCGAAAACAAAGTTAGTGCTATTTTTTCAGCTTTCTCCCACTCTTCCTCCTCTCCCACCCCCATGGTACCCCCTCCCAATAAGACACCTAACTTCTCTGTCTTCGAAGCTACTACGCAGGAACAAATCCGACAACTTGTCGCTCGCACCAAATCTGGAACACCACTAGACCCTTGCCCTCCCGCACATACCCCTCGGTTTGGAAGGAGGCCATTATCAAGCCACTTTAAAAAAAGCCTACTTTAGATCCTCTCCTTCCCGCCAGCTACAGACCCATTGCTTGTCTCCCTTTCCCTGCTAAAATTTTCGAAAAAATCATGAATACACAACTATCGAAATTTATAGAAAACAACAACCTACTGGATGACACCCAATTCGGGTTCAGACAGGGGCATGGAACGGAGACTGCGCTACTAAAAGCAGCAGATGAGATAAGGATAACATTGGACAAGGGAGGAGCAGCGGTACTAATACTTTTGGACCTCTCCGCAGCCTTTGACACGGTCGATCATGTCACCTTGATCGACCATGTCTCAGCCTTAGGAATAAAGAACAAAGCTAGAGAACTTCTAGCTTCATTTTTGGCTAACCGTCCACAGACAGTGAAGATGGGCCATTACACCTCCCAGACCTTTACTCTCCCCTGCGGAGTACTACAGGGCTCCTCGCTAAGTCCGACACTTTTCAACATTTATGTTTCGGACTTAGCGAGGGTTATAAAATCTTATGGAATCGCCATTACAACCTATGCGGACGACACTCAACTGGTGCTATCTGTATACAACGATGGTACATCAGTTGCGTCAAACTTCCAAGAGGGAATGCGGGCAATAAGTTCCTGGATGTCATCAAACTGTCTTAAATTAAACTCTGACAAGACAGAGGTGATGACATTCGGGAAACTGGAACCAATCTGGTTCCCCCAATGGTGGCCACCTGAGATGGGAGCGCCACCTCAACCGGTTGCCAAGGTTCGTAACCTGGGAGTCATATTCGACAACAAAATGACTTTCCATCAACATGCCAACTTTATTTATTTATTTATTTTATTTATTTGGGGGTTTTATAAAGCGCGTAGTAACCCGTAAGCATCGCAGCGCTACGATCCGGACAGTCAGGAGGAGGACAGTCAAGGGAGGGGAAAAGGGGATTAGGGGAATAGGTGAGTCTTCAGGAGTTTTCTGAATCGAAGGCGATCTGGTTCGACCCTTAAGTTGCGGGGGAGGGCATTCCACAGGCGGGCAGCGTTGACAGAAAAACGTTGTCCGCCAGTGCGAGCTTTCTTCACTCTGACGATAGTAGTCAGATGTTCATTGTCAGAGAGAAGAGATCTTGTGGCTTTGTAAGGTCTGATGAATTTTTTCAGGATCGGGGGGCCTTTATCCTGCAGGAGTTTGTGGCACAAACAGAGAGCCTTGAATTTAACACGCTCCCTCACTGGAAGCCAGTGGAGGAGCTTCAGTGCTGGTTTAGCCGAGGATCTTGCCGACGTATTGGTGAGGATCCGGGCCGCGGCATTCTGGATCCTCTGCAGTTTGTTGAGGGTTGTTTCGGGGGCTCCCAGATAGATGGCATTACTATAGTCTAGCCTTGAAAGGATGAGGCCTTGTATAAGTAATTTCTGGGAGACAGGAGGGAGCAGGGGCAGAATTTTCCTGATGGATTTAAGGAGCCCGAAGCAAGTCCCCGCGATTTTTTTAGCTTGGGTCTTAAAAGACAGGTCTTTTTCTAGCCAGATACCCAGGCTCTTGATCTCCGTCTTGGGGGCAGGGGGTTCACCCAAGCAGGGGGGCCAGATGTTAGGGGGGATGGAATTCTCCTTATGGCCTAGCAATAAGATGTCGGTTTTTGCTCCGTTGAGTTTTAACGAAGATCTGTTCATCCAGCCCTGGATTTTGGAGAGACAGCTATGGAGATTAGCGGGTTCCTGGTTGGGGTGAGACAGAGACACCACTAATTGAGTGTCATCCACGTAGCTGATCATTTCCACTCCAAACGGGATAACCACCTCCTCCAACGGGGACATGTAGACATTAAATAATGTCGGGCTGAGTGACGAGCCCTGGGGTACTCCACATTGGAGGGGGGTTGTGGGAGAGTGGGTGTTGTCCTCCCACACCTGGAAGGAGCGCTGGTCCAGAAATGATTTGAACCATGCAAGGGCGGTGCCCTCCACCCCGATGTTTTTGAGTCGCTGGATTAGAACCGGGTGGCTAACAGTGTCGAAGGCCGCACTGAGGTCCAGGAGGATCACTGCCACTGATCCACCCTCGTCCAGAATGATTCTGGCCTCCTCCACTGCCGCAAGCAAGGCGATGTCAGTGCCTTGCCCTGGGCGGAATCCAGTTTGTGAACTTCTGAGCAAGTTGTTGGACTCAAGAAATTGCGACAGCTTTTTGTTGACCAGCTTTTCGGTGATTTTACTTATTCCGGGGAGGAGGGAAATAGGCCTATAGTTAGACATGTCCAGCGGGTCAAGAGAGGGCTTTTTTAGGAGCGCCTTGACGACTGCTGTTTTCCAGCTAGGGGGGACTATTCCCGAGAGCAGTGAGGAGTTTATGAGATCAGTTAGAGGAGGGGCGATCGTAAGAGCCGCTTTTTTTAGGAAGCGTAATGGTACCGGGTCTCTCGGAGAGCCGCTTTTGATAGTGGCAAGCGTATTTAAGATCTCTTCCGTAGTTACCGGCCCGAGAGAGTCAAGTTGGGTGTTAGTTAGGGGCAAATTATTGCAATTGTCCTCCGTGAGGCTGGAATTGACAGAGGGAAGGGAGTCAAGAATTTTCTTGACTTTTTCGTCAAAGAAATTGGCCAGCTTGAGACATTTCTCTTCCGAGGTCTTAGGGTCGGGAAGTGTCTCAGGACGCGAATCTGGGACTTTGAGCAGCTCTTTTAAGATGATGAAGGTTTCCCTTGCCGAGCAGGAGGAGTTTTTTATCCTTTCATCATAGTATAAGCTTTTGGAGTTGCGAAGGGCGATTTTGTAGTTTTTTAAGGAGATGCGGAAGGCGGCTTTCTTTCCTAAAGTTTTATCCATCCTCCAAGAGCGCTCTGTTCTTTTGCATTCCTTTCGTAAGATGTTAAGATCAGGTGTGTACCAAGGAGCCGGTACACACCGCTTGAGAATTTGGCTGGAGCTCCCGGCGGACGATATATCAGTAGACCAGAGAGGGAGGATACAGGGGATAGCTGTAAAGCAAAGTGGCAGCTTTCACAGTTGTCGATCTTACCGTCATTGGTTCTGCAAGAGAAACGCTCTCTGTAAATTATTGCCAGGCCACCTCCTCTGCCTAGATGGCGTGGTCGTGTATCAGGAGGTTAATTTCATGACAATGTTTGGGGAGGGATCTGCAGTTGAGGAGGCCGAACTGTAGGCCGCCCCGTTCAACGACGGTGGGGGCTATATGGCAGAGGTTACAGTTGGTGAAAGGTGTCTCCCATGAGTGGATATTATTACAAGTGGGGTTTTTAGGGGGGTTCAGTGCAAGGAGCCTGTGTCTGGTATAGGTAGTTCGTCCCGCTGGCAAAAGGGGCATAGTGGCTGGGCCTAGGGCCGTCTGAGCCCGGATTTACTCTCTTTACTCGTCTTAAGGTGCTTGTTTTGGGGAGGAGATCATCAAGTGAGTGGTGGAGCCAGGAATTAAACTGGGTGTCAGCAGTGACTGGGTCAGCGGCCAGGGATGGAGCGGTGGCCCTGAGAGTGGCTGCCCACTTTTCTGGGGAGAGTTTGTGCCAACATCGGTCCGTGATCCGAGTTTTGTCCGGTACAATCGGAGGGACGAAAAGCTGCCAGTAAATGGGTATGAGAAAATGGTCTGTCCAGGGAAGGGGAAGGGGGGTGCGGGTTTTCAGGTCGGAAATGTTGGTGAGGATAGGGTCAAGAAGGTGTCCCTTATCATGGGTGGGTTCTGAGTTCACTAGTCGGATACCAAAGGACGTAAGGTCCGACAGAAGTTCGGAAGCCGTTATGTCCCTGGGGTCCGACATATGGAGGTTCAGGTCTCCCACAATTAGGAAATTGGGGGTGGTGGATGCCATATAGGAAATTGTGTCGACGAGAGCGCTTGAGAATTTGGCTGGAGCTCCCGGCGGACGATATATCAGTAGACCAGAGAGGGAGGATACAGGGGATAGCTGTAAAGCAAAGTGGCAGCTTTCACAGTTGTCGATCTTACCGTCATTGGTTCTGCAAGAGAAACGCTCTCTGTAAATTATTGCCAGGCCACCTCCTCTGCCTAGATGGCGTGGTCGTGTATCAGGAGGTTAATTTCATGACAATGTTTGGGGAGGGATCTGCAGTTGAGGAGGCCGAACTGTAGGCCGCCCCGTTCAACGACGGTGGGGGCTATATGGCAGAGGTTACAGTTGGTGAAAGGTGTCTCCCATGAGTGGATATTATTACAAGTGGGGTTTTTAGGGGGGTTCAGTGCAAGGAGCCTGTGTCTGGTATAGGTAGTTCGTCCCGCTGGCAAAAGGGGCATAGTGGCTGGGCCTAGGGCCGTCTGAGCCCGGACGGGCCCAGACGGGCTTGCCTTAGGCGCGCCTGCTGCGCCAGTCCGCTGCGCGTACGTGTGAAACACATGCTCTTATGGGGGAAATAGGGTGTGTGGCCTCGTGCAAGTGGGCGTGGCCTATGGTCAGGCTTGCCGATGGCGGCCAGAAGGAAAACGAAGCCTGTCTCTGGCAGCGTTTAGCTCGGCTGCGCAGGGTCAGGGATGGCAACAGAGACCTCCCAAGTCGAGGTAGAAGTGTGCAAGGTAAAAGTACAGATTATCACACAAGTTTAAAAATATTTCTAGTAAAACAATTTTTGGCGCGTTAAACTACCTCCCGGCTGAGCCTCAGGAGTGTCTGAATCTGGCGAGCTCGTGGTCAGCTTTGTTTATGAAGCTGCAGGGGGCGTGGCCTCGTGCAAGTGGGCGTGGCCTATGGTCAGGCTCGCCGATGGCGGCCAGAAGGAAAACGAAGCCTGTCTCTGGCAGCGTTTAGCTCGGCTGCGCAGGGTCAGGGATGGCAACAGAGACCTCCCAAGTCGAGTTAGAAGTGTGCAAGGTAAAAGTACAGATTATCACACAAGTTTAAAAATATTTCTAGTAAAAACAATTTTTGGCGCGTTAAACTACCTCCCGGCTGAGCCTCAGGAGTGTCTGAATCTGGCGAGCTCGTGGTCAGCTTTGTTTATGAAGCCGCGGGGGGCGTGGCCTCGTGCAAGTGGGCGTGGCCTATGGTCAGGCTCGCCGATGGCGGCCAGAAGGAAAACGAAGCCTGTCTCTGGCAGCGTTTAGCTCGGCTGCGCAGGGTCAGGGATGGCAACAGAGACCTCCCAAGTCGAGGTAGAAGTATGCAAGGTAAAAGTACAGATTATCACACAAGTTTAAAAATATTTCTAGTAAAACAATTTTTGGCGCGTTAAACTACCTCCCGGCTGAGCCTCAGGAGTATCTGAACTCCGTGGTCTCCTCATCCTTTTATATCTTAAAGAGGATAAAAAAACGAATTTCATACTTACCTCCTTCTGCTGGCAAAACTCTAATCAGTACTTTGGTCTTTTCTAGAACAGATTACTGCAACGCGCTCCTTCTGAATGCCCATGAAAAGGTCCTCAACAGATTGCAGCTGGTCCAAAATGCCTCGGCCAGGATCCTACTAACCATTCCCAAGTTTACATCTATCTCCCCTTATATTCGACAGCTGCACTGGCTCCCAGTGAGGAGCCGGACAAAATTTAAGGCTTTATGTATTGCTTACAAAGCCATCAACAACCTAGGCCCACTATTTCTAAAAAAAAGCCTTCTGCCCGCTTGAACATTCTAGAACTTTACGTTCGTCTTCAGCCCATCTGCTTAAAGTGCCACGTACAAGAAGGGCTAATTGGGGAGACAGATGTTTTACCATCTCGACAGCCAAGATGGAACACGCTACCCCTCTATATCAAAACCGCCCCCACGCTCATCAGCTTCAGAAAAAAACTCAAAACCTGGTTGTTCTCAGCATAACATTTCAGCCACAGTGAAGGTTCTGTGCCGTTAGCGCCGAGACACCCTTCTGGGTATTTGCGTGCTCTAAAAATCGCATTAAATAAATAAAATAAATACATATATAGGCAAACGACAGGCAGATCCAGCCGTGCGGAAGGGATTAGAATTGAGATCCTTTCTCAGTAAATACATTCTTAGTAATGTAATGGATCTAGGCCCACACCCCACATCCCAGCTGGTGCCAACACACAGAGGCAGAGATAGAGTTTCAATTATCGATTTTATTTTTGTTTCTCCCTGCCTGGCGGACCGTATATTTGCCACAGAGGTTGTAGCAACAGCCTTCAGGGACCACAACCCCTTGACAGTGGCTTTAAGATTAGCTCAACGGCCTGTGTATGCTACCACACAAGGGGCCAGGGATATAACCCCCTCGACAGATAAATTGAGATTAAAGTGGAAAGGTATAGATAGTGGGGAAATAACTAAGTCCCTATTAATAGAGCACCAGACATTAATTAATTCTTGTCTACTGATAACAGCTCGAGGACCTAATGTAATTCAAGATTTTACTAAAATATGTACTGTGATTAGATCCCTTCTATCAGTGCCATTATCCCAGGGTGAAAAAGACCCGAGATGGTTTGACCATAACTGCTTGAAGCAAATAGGAAACTGTGCAAGGCCCTAACAGCTATACCTAGAAGTAGGGCAAATGTTAGTGCAGCCAGGAAAACATATAAAATAACAATAAATGAGCGGAAGGGCATTCTTTTGGGAGAACGATGGGAAGCCCTCGCAGTAATAGCAGCTGGGAAGACTGGGAATGTATTTTGGCCCACTGTAAGAGATTAGCGAAATATGGGCCAACAGTTAACACCAGCCAGCTGTACTATTGCTAGTAGTTGCTGGGAAAACCATTTTTCAAAAATGTATGCCTCACCGACATATAGTTTGAACCACTATGTGCAGGAACAGATTGGTAACCTACAGATAACTTTGGTGGAGGTAGAAGAGGCGATTGCACAGAGCCTTGGCAACAAGGCCCCAGGACCGGACGGGTTACCCATAGATATTATAAAATGGAAACCTGAATTATGGGCCCCAATCCTCGTGAATGTTTTTAATAGCTTACCCCAAGCATCTATGCCTGAGACATGGGGAACTAGCGTAATTGTCCCAATATGTAAAAAGGGTGATAGATCGGATCCTGTTAATTACAGACCGATCTCTTTACTTGATAACACCCTAAAGATTTTGGGCCGTGTCATCTACAACAGGATCTTAGATTGGACAGAGGAAAGCAGCACTTTATCCCCGTGTCAATTGGGTTTTAGAAGTAGGGTCGGCACAGTTGAACAATGCTTAAACCTCAAATTAGTTATTGATAAATACAACATTGCCCGTTCTGCCCCTATTTATTTAGTGTTTATGGACCTGTCATTCGCTTTTGATTTAGTTAACAGGTCCAAACTTTGGTCTATTTTATTGAGTTATGGCCTGGATGAACTATTGGTCCACTTTTTAGCATTTATACACACTGACCTCAAAGCACGAGTGAGGATAGGAATGGGAGGGGAACTATCAGGACCAATTAAGATAGGAAGGGGAGTAAGACAGGGGTGCGTTTTAGCACCCCTGCTCTATAATATTTATATCAATGGTTTAAGCAACCACTTGGAAAAGTCTACCCCAGACGTTCCCATAAAAAATGGCAAATCGTTACCCGTACATCTTTACGCAGATGATGCGGTCCTAATGGGCCACACTCCAAATTCTCGGCGCATTTTAGTAAAAAGTTTTACAGAATACATGGATGGACTGTATTTACGGGTGAATTTTAATAAGTCATGTATCATGTCATGTGGTCCAGGGAAACATCAGCTCAAATCTATACAGGTAGGGGGCAACAGACTTACTTCCACTTATAATTTCCCATATTTGGGGATGGTCTTTGCTGCGAATGGCTCCTGGACTGGGCATCTGGCCCAGTCCACGAGCAAATTCTCAAAGGACATCAATTCGATTCTAAGTATTCCCCAACCTAAGAAAATAGGTGCTATCGAAGCAATTGTAAAGATTTTTGAATTACAATGTATCCCCGTAGCTACCTACGGGGCTGAAGTATGGGGTGCGGCAAAGAATCAGCGTATACAGCAGGAAGAAAATCGGTTCTGCAGAAAGCTGATGGGAGTACCGATTTCCACCTCCAAATACATTTCGCATAAGGAATTAAATTTACATTTTATATCTGATTTTATTAGCGCCCTACCCATGTTATTTTGGCATTCTGTTTGGAGGAATTAATTAGCTACCCTGACCCAAGAAATTATAACTGATTGTTTAAAATGTGAAAGGGGAATGGAGATCCCCTGGCTCTTGGGGGTTTACAAAAGTTTGTGTAGTATTGAAAAAGGTAGCATCTTCACTGACCCAAGCAAAGTTAACGTGGCTGATTTGAAGAAAGCACTCTACGCACTTTATAATACGGACAGAATCAGGATAGAATCTGAGAAAACCACAGTCGTCACTTACATGGGCAGGGAACCACACAGATACCCTTTGTTATTATATCTAATATTGCCCATGACAAGTTGGGAAAGAAGTCTTTTGTTTCGAATGAGGGCTGAAACTGTTAGATTCTTGCAAAATTTTCCTTTGGGCTATCACCCAACCGCAGATAACATGAGCTGCCCTTGTGACGGGGT
Organism: Lissotriton helveticus; assembly: GCF_964261635.1. Taxonomy (NCBI): domain Eukaryota; kingdom Metazoa; phylum Chordata; class Amphibia; order Caudata; family Salamandridae; genus Lissotriton; species Lissotriton helveticus. Next base: position 214,145,169 of record NC_136060.1, on the reverse strand, counting down.
AAGCAAACAAAATGATTTACACTTTTTCTTCGTTTGAAAGTTTTATCTGAAAGATGTAAAATGGCCTTTAATTCCCCTTTATAAAAAATATAAACCAATTACTTTGGAGGAATCATATCAATTGCTGCTTTCCTTGGACAATGAGGAGATAATCTGTCGCACTTGCACTTTCTTGAGAATCGCTGTTCGAGCCCGCAAAATGATGGACAATGCCTGAGTCTTTTTCTCTGTATATTATTTTGTATGATTATGCCTTTATGATTTAATTAATTTTATATGGATTTTATGATAATTGTGTATATTGTGTATGTGCTTTTTATGAATTCTTGGAATTCGAATAAAGGTTATGAAACAAAACGAAACAAATGACATAGCACTGTTAAATAAACTTCAATCTACCTCCATTCACAGATAAGTAGCAGCCTATACCCTGAATGATCAACCAAACATTCAAAAATCAAGTTCCGCTAACACTCCTCACATTGTCCCTAGACATCAGTATTCAAATTTCAGAGAGGTGTAGCTCTCTTTTTCCATGAAAGTAGGAAGCCAGAAATGCGTGCCCCCCACCAGTTGTGTGGATCAAATATTCTGATTTACATTTTTCTTGATAAGTCAGACCTATTGAATGAAAAAAGGCCAAAATTCAAAACTGAGAAGGGAAGTAAACTGAAAGATCACAAAAGATACAAAAGATGAAGGACACAGGGACATTTGATGGCCCGAAGCTAGCATAAGGCCAATCATGTACTAATCCAGAGTTATATAAAACACTTACTCCAGTGTTAAAGAAGCATTGGAATGGCTAATAGTTCTTGCATTTTGGTGACGTAATGGATCTAACAATCTTTTTCAGCAAAATAAATGTGTTTTGTCAATGCTATGTAGCATTGGTAAAAAAAAAAGCATGGTGACGTATGCAGCATGCATTATCATGCATGCACATACTATTGTCACATTGGTACAGTGGAACAGTGTAGTCGAAGAGGATTACGATGTCATTGGTGGCTGCAATCAGGACAGCCTTGGTTCTGTGATTGCTTCAGAAGCTGGATTTGGAGGCGTTGAGTAGCTGGTTCTGCTCCAGGTGTGTCAAGAGTTGCTTGCTGATATTTTCAGAAACTTCAATAGGAATGGGAGCAGTGATGATCCGGCGCAGGCACCCTTGCACCATGGTGCAAGGATGCCTGCGTCATGGGGTGATTGTTTTTGAGCAGGAAGGGGCAACTTCCTGCACAAAAACAATCACTACAGGCATTTTCCTCTTTCAAATGCATGCTGTAGAATGCAGCATGCATTGGAAGAGGAAAAAACGAGGAGAAATTAATACAGTTTCCCTCCTTGCTCCTTGCTACGCCGCCCCTAGGGTGGCGTACCATTCTATTGCATTTCCAGGGTTACGAATCTCGTAGATCTGGAAATGTGTCAGGTTCCATGGGTGTTGCGTGGGAACACCCACTGCAACACCTATGGAATGCCCCTTTCACGCAGAGTAATGCCTGAAAGGGGCCAATATTAACAAGGACAGGAAAAGTCACGCAGGGTGGCTTTTCCTGTCCTTGTAAACATGAGGCAGTGAAATGCGCCGATGGTGCGTCACGAAAAGTGATGTACGGTGGGGAAAGGGACTTGTTAATCTGCCCCACAGAATTTAAAGAAACTAACGAAGGGAAAATTATGAGATGACAGCTCGCTAATAGAAAGGCACATGGGTGCTAGTTAGTAGCTAGGACATGCATGTAGGCATACATGTGCACTGCAAGAAATTAAATTTCAGTAACACAATTTCAGCGCTAAAAAGGAGGTTTTATCATAGCTCAGTATTACAATTTTCCTAATAAGGTTGATGGTCGGAAGGCTGAGTGTGACCTGCAGATCTCCTTTGTAGCACTTGAGCGTCACTGTTTGTAACGCTCCGGCAGCGCAAATCACTAATTCATATCTATCAAGTAAGGCCAAGCCACTATGCATGACATTCCTGTCCTTTCACTTTGGCGTAGAGCAGTACAGAGAGGCATTTCCGGGTGGTGAGCAGGCTAGTCGCTCATGCTGCACACCCTTCATAAGGTGGTGACAGAGCGGACGCGGAGTCTAATGCTCAAAGACTGCTGCAGCTTTGCCGCTGACATGTATGTTGATTCTTAACAATTGCTGATTGAATTGCACATATTCTGATATTTTAACCTGCACATTTTAAAATTCTACTTCTCCACGCTGCTGTTACGTACCTGAGGCTGCTTCACCCTAGTGCACCCAGGTCCGTCACGGAAAGTGTTACTTGTACGGACGGTGCTGAGGGTGCTTCAGTTAGTGCACACTTCCGGCAGGAGAGGCATTTCCGGGTGTTGAGTGGGCTAGTCGCTCACGCTGCACACCCTTCATAAACCAATGACAGAGCGGACGCACAACGGATGCGTGCAGCCGGTGCACCGCACCGCCGGCGCGCCAAAGGCAAGCCTGTCTCGCCCATCCGCGCCTGGACCGGGCCTAGGGCCAGGACCCCTGCGCAATTAAAGGTAAATCCAGTAAGGCTAGTGTACAACAGAAATGAAATGCTCAAACTCAGGACTAAATCGCACTCCCCCATATTAAATCTGCTTACTGAAAACAAACACTGTATGTACTGCCAGCTACCCTTCAACTACACACAGATTAAGGCACTAACCCAGCACTGCCCACGTCCCACAAAAAAGACAACTAAAGTCATCAAAGCTGCCCTAATTAATGCATGGTCCTTAGTGAAAATTAACACAGACGTGGCAAACTTAATTGAAACACACTATCTGGACTTACTATATGTCACAGAGACATGGACAGATGATGCCTCTGACGTAGACATGGCACTAGCACTTCCAGGAGGCTACATGATAATGCGATCTGACAGACAAGGAAAGCGAGGGGGAGGGTTAGCCATCATCTTTAGAGAAAAACTGCAGGCAAGGGGCTCAGTAACAGGTAGCAGCCCAGATTGTGAATTGCTATCCTTCCAGATTGCCATCACTAACAACTAAACATTAAAAGGCCTTCTGATCTACAGGCCGCCATGGGCAAAAGAAACCTTGATGCAGTTACTCAGTCTTTTCCTAGAATCCAGTGTAAAGGGTGCGGACTTTACTATACTGGGGGATTTTAACCTACGTTTAGAAAAGGACTCGGATAAAAGCAAGGTATCAATAACCAATACAATGGCCAGCTGTTCCCTGACCCAGATCGTCCAGCAGGACACACACAAGGCCGGGCATACACTGGACGGTATCTTTACCTCAAACACTAACATCAAAATCGTAGAAATAATACCTGTCCCCTGGTCGGACCATGAAGAAATAAAATTCTCCTTGAAGATGGGGCAGGCAAAAATAGCCACGGTTACCCAGCACAAGCATATTTCCTACCAGGACTGGGCTAAGATTGATACATCTAGTTTACAGGAACAGCTTCTCATGACCATTCCGGAACTTGGCCTAGATAGCAACATAGCCGCCGATCAAGTATCCAGCTGGATCAAATCCGCGGGTACAATTGCTGCCTCCATAAAAAAGACAACCTCTAGGAGGAAAAACACCTCAGAACCTTGGTTCTCCGAGAAGCCAAAGTTACAGAAGCAGGCATGTAGAAGGGCAGAGAGAAAATGGAGGGCCAATTATGAGGCACAGACTAGAGAAGAGTATTGTAGTACTCTGGCTATATATAAAAAACTAGTAATAGAAGAAAAAAGCACCTATTTTACAAGGAAAATAAATGAAGCCAAGATCGCTAGTAAAGAATTATTTACCACTGTCAAAAGACTAACAAATCTCACCGCAAATAAACAAATAGAAGGCAGCACTAGACTAGGCAATACACTGGGCCAATTTGTCGTTGATGAAGTTAAATCAGTGTATGAATCAGTGAAGACGATTAATAAACCTGACATCTCCCAATCACATGTACACCCCAACTTTAGTAGGCACACTGGAAAGATTAACACAGGGTTCCGCTTTTTGACCCCTTCAGAGGAACAGATACGACAGACAATATTGACAACTAAGTCCGGAGGCCTAACGGACCCTTGTCCACCCAAGGTGCTACATCTGTTCCCAGACCTACTCAGTGAACAATTATATCTGCTTTTCAAAAAGATACTACAGTCGAGCTGTTTCCCAGATGCCTGGAAAACTGCATCAGTCCTCCCGTTACTGAAAAAACCCAATCTGGATCCGCATGATCCTGCAAGCTACAGACCGATATCAAGAATACCTTTCCCAGCTAAAATTCTGGAAAAATGACTGAATAAACAGCTGTCAGAATTTCTATAGTCTGCTCATGCATTAGATCAATCACAATATGGGTTCAGGGAGGAACACGGAACAGAGACAGCGTTGATCATGGCAGCAGAGGAACTCAGGAGTGTACTGGATATGGGTGGGAAGGCTGCCCTGATACTTTTAGATCTTTCGGCAGCCTTTGACACCGTTAACCATGATACACGCCTGACCCATCTAGCAGAACTGGGAGCTCACGACACAGCACTCTCATTGTTATCCTCATACCTGACCAAGAGAACTTTCACAGTCAAATTAGGAGATTACACATCTAAACCTTTTAAGTCACCATGTGGGGTGCCGCAGGAATCTTCCCTGAGCCCTACCCTCTCATATATATGTTGCTCCATTAGCAACCATCATAAAGAATTGTGGGTTTCTACCCGTATCTTACGCAGATGACACCCAAATAGTAGTGTCAATCTCAAATAATGCAGACGAAACAGCAGATTTAGCAACTGCATGGAAAAAGTTAATCATTGAAAGCATCTAAATTGTCTAAAACTAAATGGGGATAAAACCGAAGTCATGCTACTTGGGACGGATCTTAACATCTGGTCACCTAAATGGTGGCCTGATAGCTTAGGCAATTATCTTTCCCCAGTGGATAAAGTCAGGAACCTGGGTTTTGTATTTGACAATATATTAACGTTCAACGCTCAGATTAACAAACTGTCCTCTTCTGTGTGGTACATTCTGAAAATTATCAAAAAAACTCTTGCCTGTCATTCCTCAAGAAGCACTGGCCTTATCTAGGCTTGATTACGGAAACACCCTGTTTGCTGGGATACAAACTCAACACCTGAGAAAACTTCAGCGTTTACAAAATGCAGTGGCTAGGCTGGTTCTGGACATCCCCAGATCTGAGCCGGTTGCCCACAGATTAAGAACCCTCCACTGGTTGCCTTTAGAGAAAAGGATAAGGTTCGAGTCAGTCTGCCTAGCATACAAGGCCCTTCATGGGATAGGCTCCCACTTCTTAAAAACTCATCAGAAACAGTACGAACCTCCTAAGAGCCTAAGATCAAGCAAGGCAAAGTTGATTAAGGTTCCCAAATTCAAGCAATAAAGGTGGGGGGAGAAGCTTTCCATTTCAAACAGCTAAAACTTGGAACCAACTACCACTCTCAATAAGAATAGCCCCTCGCTGCTACTATTCAGGAAGGCCATAAAAACCTGGCTCTTTACATCCTAGTTAGAACCTTATATCGCCGGTAGCTCTGGACTTTCTGCATTTGACACAGTCCCAAGACGCCCCTGGGCATTTGTGCGCTTTATAAGTTTACACATCAACTCAAATCACAGCAAGCTGATTTGCAGCACTACCCTACACCAAAATACAATAAATGAGGACCTAAGTTACCAACCTATTTATGACTTTTTCCCTGTCCAAGCAGCGCACCTTGGACGACTTCATCTATACTAATATAATAAAGAGAGAGCCCAAACCTTTGAGGCGGGTAAACTCCGGAACCACAGCGCCAATCGGAACACCCAATACAGCATTGCAAACGACAGTATCAGCAGATAGACATAGGCTATACAGCAGCCCAAAGTATGCATTAGAAGGGGAAAAGAACATTTTGTGCAAGGTAGTCCATTGTGCGCGTGTGCGCTGTGCTGTCGGCAAAAGACTGCAGGATTATACCGCTTGCGAGAAGCGTTCTGTGTGGGACTAGCGTTCCAATACGAGTGGGCATGTCCTTCAGCATTGTTGTGGGTGTTGGACGTTGACGCGATGTTGTGGCGTAGGCTGGAGCGGACAAACACGTTCGGGGATGGAGCGAACACACACGCGTCGGCTGGACCGGAAAAAATTTTCGCGGCTGGAGCAGACACAGTTCGCATATAGAAGTGGCGTCGGCTACAGCGGACAAACACGGTCGCGGGTGGAGCGTGTTAAGGTACATATTGTAGTGGTGTCAGCTACAGCGGACAAACACATTCGCAGCTGGAGCGTGTTAAGGTTTTAACATAAAAACACGTTCGCGGCTAAAGCATGTTAAGGTTTTGAAATACAGTATTATTACCTACCCGAACCATTGAAGACATTCTGCTTTCATGCCCGGACAACATCGGGACGGGCTGCTAGTGTATAATATAAGGCTTTGGTAGTCTCAAGCCCCTCACACCTAAGTATAGCAAGTATTGCCATTGAGCCAAACGTACAGCACATTGGACAGGCTGGACTTTTGACGAGTATCCCATCCTCCAAACTATAAATAAGGCCCTTAAAGTACACAATTGTCAGTAACAGATGCATAACACACATAGAAGTAAAGCGGCCCTAGTGGTGAACAATACAGGCTTTTTTATTCGTATTTATTATGCTAGAGACAAGTTTCTACCTGGAGAGGTGGGATGAATCAGAACATTATAGCGAGAGCAAAAGAATATCACATTAAGGAGTAGACACCAGACGTGCATAATAGGGATGTGCAATACAGTTAATTGGCAATGTATAAAATGTGAAATGACTGAGTCTTGATTTGTGCATCATTAAAATTGATGTCATCAATGGGTCAACATATTTAATGTGGCTACAATAGTGCTACTATAAAGATTTTTATTTAAGTGTATCATATTTTTTTAAAGAGAATTATACACGAGGGTAAATACATAATTATCGAAGAGTGAAAGAAAAGTGTCAACAAGTACTGTGATGTATTCCTATAGGTTCTGTATCGATCCCCCTATTCCTGACCCTATTCTGGTTAACAAGTTAACTAGCAGCCATCCCATGAGGCAGGAAACCCCCATGATGCAGGAACCGTTATCTGATTAAGCCACACTACGGCACAGGAACGTGTTATCTGATTAGGTCATAACGCTTGCCATCTAATTAGACAAGCGATATTCCTCCAGCCCCTGATAAGGCATACGGAGTTCTCAAAACAAATCAAACCTATGACAGACCTGGGAAAAACCCTGCGGCCATTGTTTTGATTTCACCGAGAACTTCAGCAAAGAATGTGCTAACGACCAGGTCGTATGATATCCTTATTGACGTATCTATGTCCATCCTTACGTCAATCTCGGCACCTTAAAGGTATAAATATTACCGATATTGCCCTATGCAAACACACGCGGTGGTGACGAGATCGGAGCAGCCAGACTTGCCGAAGCCCAGAGCAGAGCAGACCCCGCTGGCGCAGCCCCGCCTTCCTGACGCGCTGAGAACGAGACGCTGCTTTCTCCTGCCGAGAAATCCAGCTCCGGCGCTTCCGGGTAGCCCTCGCAGGCAGCCTGGAATATCGAGACCAGAGACGAGAGATACCATCCCTCATTCATCCTAGATTCCAGGTACAGAACTGAATAACCCCTTGCAGAGAATTCTTTAGTCAGTCACTTGGCAAAACAAACTTAACTTAAACTGTAACTTTCTATTCCCGCCCACGTATTAGGCTTAGGTCAGGTACATCTGGGGTAGGCGTAGTTAGAAACACCAGTTGAGTACGATTAGTCAAATGTATATGTGTATGTATTCATTTTATTCATTTTAAACCATCATATGGCTTAGAAACCATATCAATGTTTTTACAGTATTATTTTATACTTCTGCTTTTAATGTATGCACTTTACTTAACCATAAGTATTGCAATAATATCGATCCATTTCTCTTGTACGAGAAAAGAGACTGATCAATAAATAACATCTTTTATTGAACACGCCCGTCTCTTCCTTTTCTCTACAATCTGGTGAGACTAAGAAAGCACGTACTGACTGAGTAAAATAAGTCGTCTTTTGTTTTCACACGACTCTAGAGATACACTCTTGATTAGGGGAGAGCAAAGTTGTCATGTTCTATGGTTGTTAGAAACTAAATCCCTTCTTGTCTATCCAGGGAGGTTCAACTCCTCCTTGCCTATTCGAGAAAGTTTCTAGTGAACTCTGAGCTAGCTGGCAAACCCAAAACTTTAAGTCTAATATCGACAGTAGTAGACCTAGTTAACGTCTGGTCTAGGCCTATACTATTGAAGGTATTATTCCAATGCGCAGAGCCTATTGGGATAATAGGAACTACACTACATGGCGCCCAACGCGTTTGGAAGGGCGATAAAACTAACGTAAGACATTTAGAGTAACTCAGTCGTGCTTTTTCACTCAGACCCCTTTTTTCCCATAATACTCCAAAGACGTCTGGAGTGGGTGAAAGGTAATATCCGCCAGACCTCGCAGGAGGAAACTCCTATGTATGGTTCTTGGTTTAGTCAACGTTGAAGGATACACTGTTCCAAAATATTGTGCATCTAATCTTTGTTTCCATGAGAACCTGATCTGCAAACAAACTAAATAACCTTCTGGACAGTACAATGTCAGACACTGAAGGAGAAAGAGAGGCAGTTAGGATAGCAACTGAACTCGCAGCAGCTGATAATGCACTGCAAGAAGCTGACCAGGATATAATACTCATCCCGGTCAACACAAGAAAATCTATAACTTTAAAACTTATAGAAAATGGACTGACACCTAGAGGTGGCACAGTCATATTCGTAATTGAGGCACACGAATATCGGCAGACAGAGGTATTCTATTCATGGATACACTTTCCAGCAGCAAATGCTGTAACAAAGGTCTTCCACTATTACAAAACAGAGGAACCTCCTAATGAGTACACTCCTTTCGAGGAGGTGGAAGTACCACTTACATTTCAAGAGCATCTGCTCTTATTTAATGGCGCCCTAAAACATAATAATCACATCACCAGGCTCGGTCCCCTAGGTAGACCAGGAGCAACGTGGCCGGTCCTAGCCGGATACACACCACATCCAGACATCGAAAGAATGCCTGCACCAGAGCTTTTGACACAGCTAAAACAATTAATAAAAGTACATAGACAATTAGTCCAATATGTAATGCGGACTTCAACAATTCAACCAGCAATTACAATTCCACAGCTGACCCCTCACCAGGGGAACACAAATAAAATTACACCACAGAACATACAATCCTGCCTAGGTAAAGTACCAGCTAAACGGGAACAAATACCATTCTGGTTAGCACAAAAAATCACCCAAATAGAGGCGGTGTTTCCAGACACCACCCCGTTAGAAAAACACAGGATTCTGACTATCTGTCTTCCAATGGGAATCGCACCACACGTGGAGGACTGTGACACTTGGGGTACAGTCTTTGCTTCCATCTACACAAAAACGCACGGTGTTCCATCCATTTCGGTAATACCAGATGTGCTAAAACAAATTCAAGACGAATACGGTCCAGAACCTGCTTTAACTCTTGGTATGAAATTACTAAAAGACTTCAAGCAGGTCTCGGCTATATTATTAGCCAACATAAAGGGAGAAGCAGCAAACGTGGCGATCCGCCAGAGGTTAAAGGAGACAGATATAGCAGACCAACCAGCTGAAATTGCCAGAATTATAGAAAAGTCCTATGAGAAACTAGGTAGAGATAGTTTAGGTGGAATACCAGTAAAACCACAACTGATTGAAAGTCCTGAAAAAATATTTTTTAATAATAATTCAACATCACAAAAAAAGAGCTGGGATGGAAACAAACAATCCAATCCTAAAAAAAGAAATTCCAGTCCAGAGGAAGGTCTCCTCGGCGAAGAGAAAAGTCTCCGAACCAAAGACACAGGTCACCCCAAAGTGACCCCTCTGGGAAAAGATATAACCTTAGAAATAGGGATAATATAAAGAAGCCTGATAGATATCAAGACATTGATACACGTCCCTCTCAATCTTTTCAGACTTCCTCGCAGAAATCGGAAAGAAGAGGACGATCAGAACAAAGAGAAGAGCACGCCAAGTCCAAAGACAAGGAACCTGCTCATCTAAAAAAGAAACTACAATTTCCAAAAAAGAAGGTAGCCAGTATCAAGGTAGTTAACAATGCCGAGAATACTGAGGACACAACTGAAAAACGGAGAATGGGCTCAGACAATGCTAGACAGCGCAGCAGAAGTGAGCATAGCTCGCAAAGTCCTTATGAATCATCTGGAGACAGTGGACACGAATGAATATCTTCAAGTGGAAACTGCAGACACCAGAGTTAGCAAACCTCACAAAATATATGAAATAACTTTACGTATAGAAGGGGATAAGACTAGAAAAATAAGGGGACTATTTTGGGATAATCTCTCCAAGGGCTATGACATCCTTCTAGCTGAAAAAGACTGGCCACCAGAGTTTGTCAGGGAGTGCCCTCATGGCGAAGAAATAATTATGCCTGCCTTCTCAAATCATATCCCAATTCATAAAAAATATACACTTGCCAGAAAGTGGGCAGTAGCTCTAGCTCCTGCTTTATATAAAAATCATGTAGGATGGGATGAGGACTCTCCTCCTCACAAAATCCAGTTAAAATCACAACCTACTGCACAAAGACAGTACCCAATTAAGCAAGAAGCTAAAAAACAGGTAAAAGAAATCCTAGATCAATTAGAATACCAGGGGGTGATTGAAACTTGCACCTCACAAATGAACAACCCTTTGTTTCCGGTCTCCAAACCAGACAATTCATATCGTCTAGTTTTGGATTACCGACACCTTAACTCATGTTGCAAAACTTTTGCAGTACAAAACTCGCATAGTGCTGCACTAATGAATAACATAGTGCGCAAAAAATACAAAACAACATTAGACATCTCTAATGGATTCTTTTGTCAAAACATAGCACCAGAGAGCAGATATTTGTCTGCGTTCTCAATAAATGGCACTCAAAAACAATTCTGTCGGTTAGCCCAGGGGTACAAGAATAGCCCAGGGGTATTCTCAGCGAGAGTAACAGAATTACTACAAACATACGATGACGAAGCATTATCTTATGTCGACGACATATACCTAACAGATGATGACTTGGATACTCACTTGAAGAGAGTGAACACCATAATACTTGGGTTCGCAGCAGAGGGTTACAAATTCAACTTTAAAAAATCCAGAATTGCCCATCTAACAGTCCTGTTCTTAGGATATGAATTATCAAGTGAAGGCAAAAGCCTGGCTGACAATTTCCTAGAGAAATGTGCCGTACTCCAAGCACCTAGAACACTAAAAAACCTACAGTCAATTCTAGGCTTCCTAAATTTCGGAAGAACATACATTGCAAATTACGCAGAAAGGGTCAAACCCCTTTATGATCTAATAAAACCAGATTTTAAAAGAACCAATTGGACTCAAATACACACAGAAATTTTGAGATCCTTACAAACAGACATGTTAATTAAAACAAAATTAGAAACACGTGATAACACACGCAATCTTGTGATTCGAGTCATCCCAGGAAGATGCGGATTCACATACCTGACATCTAATGAGGGAGAAAAGGTACCAATTGCATTCAAATCACACTTGTACACAGAAGCTGAAAAGAAATTCAGCGTTAAGGAACACATTGTTCATGCAGTTCAAACCGCAATAGCTAGAGAAAAAGATCAAGCGGACGGTAGACACATCACAGTCAGAACAGCAGAATCAGCCTTTGAGGCATTAACAACACCGTGTAATTTACCAACAACAACATTGAATCCGAAATGGATACAATGGGTAAATTCAATTACAACGGACAAAGTATACTACTACTTTGATCCAGAACTAAAGGAATTGAAAAATCTAGAATATGAAAGAACATTCCCTCTGCCAATCGACATTTTGCCCTTACGACAATACGCTTGTGTAATCTATACAGACGGACATGCTCAACCCTCCGTTTGGGGAGAACAAGCATACAACCCGACATGTGAGATTACAAAAGAAGTGTGGCGCGGAGGTAAACTAAGACCTCTATTAACAAAAACACACTCAGTAGAAACTAATTCAGAACAACAGACTGAAATAATAGCATTGAAAATGGCGCTAGATAATGCGGATCGCGAATTCCCGACACTTATAGTGTCCGATTCATATTACTGCGTCAAATCATATAACAAGGATTTGCAGACATGGATTCAAAACGGTTACAAAGATGACACAGATGCGACAATAAAGCAGAAACTGCTTTGGGAACAAATAGCTCTTTTACAAAAAGAACTACCAAAGACTCACGTGACACACTCACTGAGTCATCAGCGTGATGGCGTTCACGTTGCAGGGAATTCATTGGCTGAAACAGCCACAGCGGTAGCAACTAAATCGGCTTCCGTAGCTCGGAAAAAGCGTACAGTGAAGTATATTGACGGTGAAACAGTGCTGGCGGTGAAAACGTCATCAAAAGGCGACTGCTCAGCGCTACCGATCAACTATCCACTCAATTATACATACATAATCGATGCAAACTCCGTCCCTTTTGCTCGAATCCCTGGAGTGGGGGATAGAGTAATTCCAAACATGGACAGGAGAAACTTGTTAATAGCAGACGCACATATGGGCGAGGGTCTCAGACACCTCAAACTAAAAGATTCTCTGGAAGAATTACAATCAAGGTACTGGTGGCCAGGCATGAGCCTACATCATACCATGTTTGTAAAGAACTGCCAAAACTGTAACAGAAATCGCAGTGGTGAGAGAAACGGTGTAATACCGTGTCGTTTCACTCCAGTAAACAGTAAAAAGCAAAGCGTCCGATTAACATATACAGGCTAGTTCCCACTTATAATGTAGATCACCAGCACTCGGCTGACGTCTGGACTGTTATACAAAGATTTGCGAGTCTAAATGGCATATACGCTAAGAGCATGCTACGTTTGACCATTGTTCTCACTCTAGCCCTCCAGCCTGAGTGGAAACATGGCCAAATGAGCATAGCACAGCGGGAATCTTCTCACTTCCTTCCTGAGGGATACGGGATGGTGTAAAGAAAAAACCAAGGCATAAAGCTATCTATAACAGAAAGGTATTAGGTTCGGGAGCTGGGTGGGTCAAACATCTAATAAGTGTCCAACGTAGTCTAAATAACTTGCCAAGAAATTCTCTGAAGGGATTCAGTCCGTACGAATTATTGTTTGGAACTAGGATGTTAGTCTTAGACCTCGACAGTCAGACTTCAGTGGTGAAGGAAAAAAGCTTTGATATCAAAGATCGTTTGGCTATTTTGCAGGACTTAAACGAAACAAGAAAAGACCTGAGCAACATAAAGTTGAAACAGCAGCCAACAACCACTGAAGAACCACCACCTGTCCCAGCAAGACCTGTCTGGATTCCAAAAGTCGGGGATCTAGTCAGAGAAAAGATCGCGGTAAAGAAGGAATTTGGGCCTTCTTACAGAAAAGCAGTTCCTGTCTTGTCCATCAACGGGACAAGATCAGTTGTACTACCGCCGCTTGCTGGTAAAAAGGAGAACCGAGTTGTATCCATCGACCTGGTAAAACCACAATCATGTGGCCGATAACAAATAGTAGGCCAAGTGGACTCCCGATAAGTAGTAGAACACCAAGATTTGCTACAAACACAGAGGTTCAATCTAAGAGGCTAATCACATTTGAAACGCCTACAGAACTACAACAAGGACTATGCAACAATGCAATGGAACTTAGACCTCTGAAAACCCAAATAAAAAACATTTAGCAGAGACACACCAATCTATAATGAAGTAACAAACGACTATGCAAGAAACAGTAATCCTGAAGCAATTGGAACAATTGACAGAACTGCATCCGGCTACTTCATAAACTTCGATGATTCCTCTGAAGGCTTCACTGAATCAAAAACACAGCCATCAACAAAAACCTTTAAAGATAAAGTTAAAGTACTTTTGAAACAACTGAAAGAAACATATCTGATTTCTCCATGGATTGAATTTTGGGTGGGTTTTGGTGCATTTATCCTCATACTTTGGCTCATCACGATACTAACTTTGGGACGCTTCATTGAGGGAAAATATGCTAAAATGGACACAGCAAGTCAGAAAATCAACTTGATCCTCAAACCACACACATCTTCACACGTCGAGAAAAGAGAACTTTCTTCAGTCAACTTCACAGCCAATCCTATACCGGGTGGGGTAGCATGGGACAACACTGACTACGAAATTTATGGTCCGGTTGAAATTCTGAAATATCCACACCAAATTAAGATCTCGTTGAGTGACTTTGTAAAACCAAGCTCATTTGCTGATGATTGGGACTTTGAAAGTATAAATAATATGATGTCTGACTTAGTAATGTCTGCTAAATTTACCAAACATGATTGTTTGCAGGGTTCGACAAATTATGATAGTATGTACTGTTATAACCACTATGGTAACCATTTTCTACATAGATCTGCACAACCTTGAAATGTTTTAAATTATAATCAATGGGAACATTGTGCAACCCCTCTAAAAGGAAGCTCAAGAACCGTTTATGACAAATATTCATACTTCTCAGGTTTTAACATAAGTAATGCTGAAACATTTTATTTCAAATTAACAAATAAGACAGGGACAAAGACCATGATAACAAACACGAAATTGATATATTCAGACTCATTCTTTGAACAAATGAATACTTTTGGTTTTGATTATTGGGACAAAAATGTTGAAGTAAAGAGTGTTTGGGGTACAAAAGAATGGCAAGTACAGGGTGTAGAATCTTTGTTTAGAGCCTGCATGATCCCAGAACAAATTATATTTTTAAATGACACTGTTCAACAAACTACCTGTCTTGGCTTAGCCAAAATCAAAGACTTAAATAAACCGTCTATTCCAAAATCAACAATGAACAGCAATAGCTCTACAGATGAGGAGATAGACGTAAATTATGTATTAAACCAAAACAGAACACATCCTGATTGGAAAAAGTGGTTGATCTGGCCCACAGATACTAATAACTGTCAAGACAGATTCCTGAACAAAACACAGGGGTTTAAAATGACCAGGCCAGACCCTAGATATTCCCAAAGACAACACCCAGGGATAATAACCACCTACAGTGTGGGCAAATTATGCCTTCAGTGGCTACAAACTTCCACACTGGCAGAAATTAAGCAACACCTAACTTTACTTACTGATGGTGCTGACTTGCGTGATTTCATTATGGGACCGCGCAAACAGCGTCAGAAACGTTTCATAGCAGCCTCTGTATATGCAGCATACAACGAGGCCTGGAAGGTGACTCAAATTGAGACAGCAGAAAGTATACGGGAAATTGACCGTATTAATTTGGAAAAATCACTTTCTGTAGTGGACAATGGGTTAATGACTCTGTCCTCCAGAATTTTTTCTCTGGACAGCATTGTGTCTTCAGCAATCGACATATTATCGCAAGACTTACTGTTGTTACAACACGGTCAGTCTCAATTGCGTTCTATTGTACAGCTTGGCTGGACGTTACAAAATCTGCGTTCAGGCTATGTGCCTTGGCGTTTAATCAACACAACGTCACTATTCAATATCTTTAACCTTACTGATAAACAAATCAGTATGGCACAAAAGGGTGCTGATTATACAATCCTGAGCATTGAGAAACTTGAGAGATTACCAGTGACAATGTCAGAACGACCTGTCAGTGAATGGATAATACATGGGATAATTAATATTCCAATATCAACCTTCAGGTTTCAATACTGCCAAAAATATATACAGGCTGGCATGTACGAAAAATTGGGAAAGGGGTACATTAAAACAACATGGAACCTGCCCTATTCACATGCATGTGTCAGTAATAAAGGACAGAAAGTGTTTCTTAGTGGCAATAATTGTGCAATGTCACTAAGCGGTACACTTCTGTGTAACGGAATTAGTTTGCATGGAGCCTGTGAAGGGAACTCAAATAACCTTTCATGTCACCAGCTAGGCACACCTGCAACAGAGATAGAACCATTCTTTCAAAGACTCTATAATGGGAGTTACATTCTAATTGTGGACCGCAGATGTTGTAGTCTTATGCCCGGGACTTCTTATCACGTAACTACGACTGCGAAGGTCAAGTGCTGTGGACGCTTATTGTTCCCCAGCTCCCTTCCAGACAGGGAGGCAAGGGCATGGCCCAACTTGAAAATTACTTCTATTCGAATAGATACTTTAAGCAGAATGAAAACAGTGCTTCTTCAGACGCCGACCAGGCTCACGTCATCAAAAGAAACGTATGATCTCCTAGTCGCAAGGACGACTGCAGAGATTCATTCCTTATTATCAACTAATTCCCCCATACATTTTGCAGAAATCCAGAATGAAATCTTAAATATTTCTGATACCAGTGGAGTCTCAAAAGTATTTAAGACAGTATTTTCGATGGCATTAACACCATTCAAAGCCATACTGGGTATTTTTCCAGATTTCGTCCATTCGATTTTTGGCGGACTTCCCCTCATTTTGGGACTAATTGCAGGAATCCTATTCTTAGTCCTTATATTTCGTTATGGCAAACCATGTCACAGACAAAACACCTGCGACAAGGGAAGAAACAATCCTAGCCATTGGATACCGGGACCGGATATCAAAAATCCTGGGACTAACCCGGCTTAGAGACCTGAACATGACTTGGTTTCTTTCATTTCGACCAATGTGGCATCGATGTGTTTTACCTGTATTAAGGTGCTTGCTATGCGGAGAAGAATGCGTGTTAGACACCTGTCTGACGCTACAATCAGATGCGCCAATGGATGCAGAAACATTGTTGAGTCCGATAAAGGCTCATGCTTTGTGCTGCCCTCAACGGCTACCAATCCTGATGACGGCATTCGTGGAAGCTTCACCACTACGATTAAGGGGTAGTGAAGTTCAAGATGAAAGCAGCATTGATCAGGTACGACCTTCTGTCAGCAATACTAATCAAAATGTCAATGGAGACAATCATGCGCACGAATGCATGGTTACACCTTTTTCCGAGTTAGTGGAACTCTCCCAGGAAGCTGTTGACAACTTTTTCGAGAGTCTAAATGATATGATGTTCTCACCAGAGCAGAAATAGAGACTTTTGAGCAAGCTCGTACACGGCGTTCCCTGAATTTGGCCTTCAACTAGAAAAGCAAAATACCATGAACACTTTTCCCTCCAGTTCACGGACAGCAATTTTTTCAGCAGCCCCAAAATATTTTTGCATATTTTTTGGGACACTATCTTCTGCTTAAAGTAAGAACTATTCTTAGAGAACTAAAATTTCTAATTTTAGATAGTTTACAGACATTAGCTGCCCGCTGGTATGTTCATAATTATTTTATTTTGTGATGGAATGGTCTCAAACCTTTTTTCTGTATTAAGAGGCATTTCATGTGTAAATTCTCATATACAAATTAGTGATAATGTATAGATATGCGTGATTACTTTAGCATTATTCTACAGCTTGAGTGCATATATTACATGTGACTGTTTTTTCCGTATATTTGATAATTTCAAAATGCATTTATGTATTTTGGGGTGGTAAGGTATACACGATACTCTACCGTATGTTTTACTATGCATAGATTCGTAAATATGTCCATAGTTAGCGTGGAGTGGGTGTGATGTATTCCTATAGGTTCTGTATCGATCCCCCTATTCCTGACCCTATTCTGGTTAACAAGTTAACTAGCAGCCATCCCATGAGGCAGGAAACCCCCATGATGCAGGAACCGTTATCTGATTAAGCCACACTACGGCACAGGAACGTGTTATCTGATTAGGTCATAACGCTTGCCATCTAATTAGACAAGCGATATTCCTCCAGCCCCTGATAAGGCATACGGAGTTCTCAAAACAAATCAAACCTATGACAGACCTGGGAAAAACCCTGCGGCCATTGTTTTGATTTCACCGAGAACTTCAGCAAAGAATGCGCTAACGACCAGGTCGTATGACATCCTTATTGACGTATCTATGTCCATCCTTACGTCAATCTCGGCACCTTAAAGGTTTAAATATTACCGATATTGCCCTATGCAAACACACGCGGTGGTGACGAGATCGGAGCAGCCAGACTTGCCGAAGCCCAGAGCAGAGCAGACCCCGCTGGCGCAGCCCCGCCTTCCTGACGCGCTGAGAACGAGACGCTGCTTTCTCCTGCCGAGAAATCCAGCTCAGGCGCTTCCGGGTAGCCCTCGCAGGCAGCCTGGAATATCGAGACCAGAGACGAGAGATACCATCCCTCATTCATCCTAGATTCCAGGTACAGAACTGAATAACCCCTTGCAGAGAATTCTTTAGTCAGTCACTTGGCAAAACAAACTTAACTTAAACTGTAACTTTCTATTCCCGCCCACGTATTAGGCTTAGGTCAGGTACATCTGGGGTAGGCGTAGTTAGAAACACCAGTTGAGTACGATTAGTCAAATGTATATGTGTATGTATTCATTTTATTCATTTTAAACCATCATATGGCTTAGAAACCATATCAATGTTTTTACAGTATTATTTTATACTTCTGCTTTTAATGTATGCACTTTACTTAACCATAAGTATTGCAATAATATCGATCCATTTCTCTTGTACGAGAAAAGAGACTGATCAATAAATAACATCTTTTATTGAACACGCCCGTCTCTTCCTTTTCTCTACAATCTGGTGAGACTAAGAATGCACGTACTGACTGAGTAAAATAAGTCGTCTTTTGTTTTCACACGACTCTAGAGATACACTCTTGATTAGGGGAGAGCAAAGTTGTCATGTTCTATGGTTGTCAGAAACTAAATCCCTTCTTGTCTATCCAGGGAGGTTCAACTCCTCCTTGCCTATTCGAGAAAGTTTCTAGTGAACTCTGAGCTAGCTGGCAAACCCAAAACTTTAAGTCTAATATCGACAGTAGTAGACCTAGGTAACGTCTGGTCTAGGCCTATACTATTGAAGGTATTATTCCAATGCGCAGAGCCTATTGGGATAATAGGAACTACACTACAGTACCATTGACAAGAACACATTTCATTAAACATGGTTGAATTATTTACAAATATATATATAGACAGGATCCATATTTTCCACTAACAACGTTGATTTTATACCCTCTTACAAATACCTGATCTGCACACGTACCTTGCATGAACCCATGGTATTGTGTACACGGAATAATCCGAATCAGGGAACTATTATTCAATGGAATATGTCGAGCCTACACTAGAGTGACAGGGTACTCCTATTCACCATTGGGGAACGTGTTAATAAGCATTTACTTATTTCTGTAATTAAAAGGTGCACTCGAACAAGACTATTGCAAACATCGCAGGAATTAACCACACAAACCTCTCACACACTGCATTATGGGTAGAATGAAGCAATTTAGGTGATGCGTTATATGTAATTCATTTGGGGGTGACTGGACAGAATCCTCACATTTATTGAGCATTTAAATATGATTTACTAAATCCTGCTGAAAATCCTTAGTTTCCAATCAGATACAGATCCTTTACTTTGCAATACATCAATTAAAGCAAATGGCGTATTACTTTACCAAAGTCCTAGAGATCCCTGATTGTATTCCGATTGAATCATGCACAAGAAGGACGCCTACTTACAGAAATCTAGGTTCCTACGAATGCTTACACTTTCAGGCTGTTATAAGAACAACTCTGCAATATGTATTGCACATAATCCCATTTACTATTGTATCATGAAAGGAATTAACCTATTGAATGTACTTTAAATATAAGGCTGCTTTAAAACTTTTGTGCAACTGCTACTTGAATTTGGGATATGAGAGGCCCAGCGTTGGCGAAATCAACAGCTGAAGCATTGTGTCACATAGGCTAACAAGAAACAGTCGTCTGCCCTCACTACTTCAGCTCTACAAGGTTACCTGCTGAAATGGAGGAGGTACAGGAAACTGATAATGGGACTCTACGAGGTTCTGACTTGGAAACTCTTCTCCAAACCTCTGATCGCTACTCCTAGGAATACATGGGTCACAATCCTACATACAAATACGAGGATGACGAGTGGACAACGTTTAGGCAAAATCATGACAAAAGCATACAAGAGGCTAAAGTAACAATCAGTTTGTTGGAAACATTAAATGACTGGCATTGGCAACATCAATGATTGCTCAATGCAAACCTGTGGGCAACTTCAAGCTGTTAGTGGTGCAACCGTTCTGATGGAAATATGCCTCACATTCTCTGTTTCTGTCCAATAATGCAACCTCATTGGACTGCCATATGAGACAGCATGCTACCCATAAAGCCATCTTTGGTGCTGGCCCTAATTCACGACAATTGATGTCAATAAGGTATGGCATTCCTAAGGATACAAAGAGAGAATTTAATGGTAGGTCGGCATATATATGAATCCAAAAGGCATGACAGGGGTCTG
This sequence comes from Lissotriton helveticus, assembly GCF_964261635.1. Lineage (NCBI taxonomy): Eukaryota > Metazoa > Chordata > Amphibia > Caudata > Salamandridae > Lissotriton > Lissotriton helveticus. Next base: position 214,124,776 of record NC_136060.1, on the reverse strand, counting down.
CTCCTTTTGGAACTGGGGCCCTCACACGCTAAATGGGCATTATGCTTCATCATAGGGCTTGTTCCTAGTCAGGCCGGCACTGCAATGCCCGATGGGCACCCATTAAGGGGCTCTTTAATGGAGATTTTTTATTCCAAGCCATAATGTGAAGTGCAGGTGTAGAGCCGTGTTTTGTAGATGGGTGTGTGGAGTGTGATAAATGTGTAAGGATAAGTAAATTAGCCTGGGTAGTACTCTAAAGCAGTTTAAACCAGTGAGATTGCTGGTCTAATTTTAAAACAAAATGAGTGGAGAAATTATATAATGTGCACTGGTTGCCAGTATCGAAGGGTCAACATGCTTCTTGCTTCCTATGTCACAAAAGTTGCTATTAACCAGGACCCAAACCAGAATAGTCAGCTACACTGTGGTTGGAATCCTAGCTAGAGTGTGGAGTAAACCAAGCACTAGAAAAACCTAAATGTGGACTACCTTGTAGAGATACCAACCTGAATTGATGTAATCACAAACATGGTTTAAATTCTCAATACAGAACAGTATGCAGTAGAAGTCTAACCATGCTGTAAGTACCAAAGTGAAAATGCGACGCAGTGAAAAGGCAGGAAAGGGTGACAGGCAAATGGCACATCGAGCGGGATTAGCAGGCTGGGAGACTGTCAAACACTGTTGCAGGAAAAGTGTTAAAACTCACCCATATGAGGGGGTAACCTGTACCACCAAGTACTGGCAGAAGGAACGCTACATTTTAGTGTCTTGGAGTGGATAGAAGAAATATACCATCAAAGCATATTAGCTGCAAACTAGCATAGCAGAATACAGTCCATCCAGGGCCCCAGGTAGCTATTACTCATGGATGTGGTGCTGCTATGTCGCCGGCCGACCAACCCTCGCTATAAGAACTCAGGAGACTGGGTAGGTGTGAGCGGCGAGGGGTTAGGTACTCGCATTTGTAGTGAATCATAGTCGTCATGATTATAGATCTATGCAGCCAAGGTGGCACAATGCGGGTACCATGTTGTAAGAAACCCAAGGGGAGGTTTTATTTTTTTTATTCACGACATCTCCGGTAATTACCATCGGAAGAATCCTAGCCGGAAGCAGGGCCGGAATTGGGAAGGGGTTGCAGTGGCGTGTGTCATAAATGTGCCGGCACATGCCCGAAAAGTGAACAGGAAGGCTCATGTCGCAGGTCAAGAGACTGTTTATAGTAAGGGGCTTTATGAGCATCCAGAACGGGAAACCGTGAGCGCCATCTTATAAGGGTCATGGGGTGAAATACAAAAACCTGATGTTGAGCGTGGGCTGGCAAACTAAAGCTACTATTATTTCCATACTGGTTGCAAGATAGAAGAAATATAAAAAGCCATGGGATTGAAAAGCCATAAGAATAAAAGGCTCAGTATAGTAGCCCAGCGAGGGTGCATACGAGAATAGGCAGGGCAGCAAAAGACTACAGGACTCCCTAGTGTTCATGGGAATAGTAGTCTAATGACTTTTAAGGTAGAGGCAAATGCCTCGGGGTGTTATGACACTGCTAGTATTGAGGAAGGATGGGAGATTGGCTCTTAAGAACTGAGGATGTAAGGTCAAAGAAGGATACACTAATGAGGATTCCACAAAGTATGTGCTGTGGTACGAGCCCTTGTCAGAAAGTGTATGTCGGTGTACCAACACTTGTAGGGGCATGTAGGGTGTTGGAGGGGCTCCCCCACATGTAATAGTAGTGTACAGGCAAGGCAGAGGTGGCCTCTTATATAGGTTGTGTGTCAGGGCTCTATTTGTTCAGTTCACTCCAAGGAATGTCCTAATTTATTCCTAGTTTATGTGTGGAAAGGCAGAAAATCTATCGCAAAATAGGATCTGCTTCTTATGGTTACCCACACTTGTTTGCTTGATGTGATGCTGTTTTTGACTTGTCTGACTGGGATCCTGCTGCTAATCAGGGCCCCAGTCTATCTGTGTTCTCCTTAAATAGTTGTGTTCAATTCTTAGGTACATCCCAGATTGGATACTGGGTTACCCTTGTCAGTCCCTGGTATATGGATGGATGGATGGATAGGTTTTTATATAGCGCAATATCACCGCCAGGTCTCAAAGCGCTTTGCATTGGGAACCCGTCCAGGTTTTTCCCTGTGAGATAGCCCCTACTGGGTATCCCCAAGGTGAAAGCCAGGCATCCCGCCGCGGGGGGCCGTAGGGGAGATTAAGCAAGCTATTGCCCAGAGTTGCAGAGTGTGAACCTGTGATTTCAGTAGGCACCGAAGCGAGAATTACCGAGTCCGTGGACATGTTGGGCTCAAGACCCTGCCGCGTCGGGAATTGAACCCTGGTCCCGGGTCTGATCTCAGCATCCGGGTCTGCCTCCTCTAACCAGTGAGCCACACTTCTCCTGTACCTATACTCTTGGTATATGGTACCCATGTACCCAGGGTATAGGTATCTCAGAGGACTCACATGTGCTGCAACATGTATTGAGCCACCCATGAGAGACCATTCAAAATTGAACTGCAGGCCTGACATTGTAGCCTGTGTAAGATGGTGCATTCACCACTTACTAAAGATATAGGTTTACTATATCTAAGGGTCACTACACTTAAAACCTATAAGTCACCCCTATAGTAGGCCTTTATATTCCTGAAGGCCGGGTGCTGGGTTTTAAGTGAGAGGGTGCACCTGTATGAGCAGGACAACCCTGCAGCCTATGGAGTACATTCTCCTGAGTTGTCAATGAAGCAGCCATATGCTATATAGAGGGGCACCGCCTAGCTCGAAAACGGATGCATCAAATCCTATCATGTTTGGTATTAAACATGTTGGAATCGCGGTATGGGAGGTATGATTCCAAGCACTGACAGAGCTCTCTGTTAGTCTATCAGTGTGCCCAGTACCAGACTGCTAGTCCCAGGCAGCACAAAATGACTGCTGCCGGCCAGAGAAACATTGCTGCCTTCCTGCTGCTGAGCCAAGCTCGAGCAAGGGAAGGTAGAACAATAGGCATCCTGTCACCAGGAAGTGTGACCACCTCCCAGACAGGGTTTAGTGTGTTAGAGCTGGGTGGGAGAACTTGCCAGTGCCTGATAGTCTGCATGAGAGGCACATTTGGTGTCCTGGTGCATAGTCAAGTTCAAACCATGCTCTGTTGCGACACTGGAAAAAGGACATGGAAGTAAACTCCCCTCTGTCCAGACCCTCCTTGGGGGGGTCACCTGAATTTTCCCAACCCTCTCCTTAGGGTACTTAAGGGCTTACCTGGGTGTATGTCTTTAGATTAATCGTGGGATAAGATTCAGAAATGAAAGCACTGTTCTTCTATCTTCTGGGCACTCTGGACTTCACTGGACTTCGTTTAGGCCTGAATTTGTGTCCCTTCCAGTCTGGTGCATAGCCGGTGCCTGTGGATCATACAGGAACCTTCCAAGGTCTGAGAAGCATCACAGACAACTAAAGTAATTTCCCTCGGAGTCACTCCCCTGCATTTGCAGGCACCGCAACTAAGCCGACCGGTCTGCAGTACCCGATCTCCTCCGTACTCCGTGGGCTATGCATCATAGGTGGTGGTTTTCCACAGCTCCTGAGGCCTGCTCTACCCTCGCACCATTACTGAGGCCAGTAGTCCTCGTGGGGGTTGCAATAACCGAACCCCTTAGTATTGCATCCACTTTGCAGTTGCAAAGACTTGTTGTCATCTTTGCAAGAAGATCTTCGGGCTCCAAATAGCCCCAACCTCGAGCACTTCCACTGATCAGAATCTTCAGCCACACCACATCGAGTGCATCGTGGCCTGAATCATTTGGTGAGCTGCTTGAGGTCCACTTGCAAGTCCTTTGCTTCTGGCCTGGGGGTCCATTTGAGGTTCACCTTTGTTTTCCTTGGGCTCCCCTGATTTATCAGGGCATGCCCTGTCTCCCCAGCTTGTAGTGAGTCTCCTGGACCTTGCTGGTCCCAACCATACACCTTCTTGGTTTTCTGCATGGGGTGCATTTGCCAAGGCTTGTTGGTGCTCAGGCCAGACACCGACCACTTAGCACTTGACATCCTTAGTGGGACAGCTGCTATCCAGGTCCTGGTCATCCTCAGCATTACCAGGTCCTTGCAGCTGCAGAGTCAAGGTCACCATCATCTTTCCGGAAGCACCTGACATCGGAGAGCATTTGTCTTCCAAGTCTCAACCCTGAGTGACATATACTCTGTCCCCTCTCATTTCAGGTACTCCTTGTTAAATATCCACGTTTGGATTCCTCTAGACACGTTCTCTTCTTCCAACAGTGGCACTTTCCTGAAGGCCTCCATTGGGTTAGACTGCAGTTTCAGACGCCACTTCATACCCAGGCACCCACTTCTCCGGGATAGGTTACTTGGGTACCATGGTATCCACGAGTACGGTGGCTCTCCAACCTTCTGTCTTTCATGGGGTTTCTTCAGGCTCCACTGGGGAGGGTCCCTAATCTTTAATAATCCAACCACCACTTGCGCATAGACTTGTACGGAGCACGCAGTCGCATTCACACACTGCACACACTCTCCGTGGAGTCCCTATCTTCTTACCTTGAGTGGTTCTTGGGTCCCCAGCAACTCTATGTCCTCTCGAAATTGTCGTGGTTCTTATACCACTTTCCTAGTATATGGTTTGGTCTCCCCCTTGGGCTCACTGTGTATTAGTGCAATTTACTGTGATTTCTTTGCTAGGGTGTTGTGTACTTTGTGTCTAGCTCCATGTGAGAGATACTGTAACATACTAGATAGTGTTATATAATGAATACATATTTTTATAAATATATTGTGTGGTTCTTTTTCATTTAATCTATATTATAAAATTGCATTCTGGTAAAACAAGCTGCTTTACATTCTTTCAAGACTAAGCCTGAAGGCTGCTCTCCACAGCTACCACGTGGATAGCTTTCTAAGGTTGTTTTAGACCTCCTGAATCACCATAAGGGTTGTCTGGACTGGTGCAAGGTGATTACTTACAGTAGTGGACTACATATACCAGGCCGGCTTCTAACAAGATCCAATTATGATCTCTCCTATAAAAGGTATTTTCACTCTTATGTGGGTGTGCTTCAATAATGGTCCACAGTAAATCATCGAGTTAGTGCCCTTTCTGTTGAAAATGAGTGCACAACTTGGTCTTGAGTCTGTGACACCAGATGTTACTCCGGTGTTCCATAATGCGTATCTAGACTGATTTGTGGTCATACTAATGTACCATAGATTGCAGGGGCATGCCAATGTATAGATATAGTTGTTAGTGTAGCAGTTAGTGTGTTTTGTCTGCATCCAATTAAACATGTTGATCAATTTGACTTCCTTTGTCATGGCAGTGAAAGCAAATGCAGTACCTGGCCCATATTGATAGAGCCTTGTTACTGGGGTTAAATCCCACAGGGTTCTCTGATTGTGCTTAATAGGTGGTTGTGGTCTGGTATATATGAGCATGTCTTTCAAGTTCCTCGAGCACTTAAAGGAGAATCGTGGTGGAGGTAGAGTCAGCTCACCAGTTTACAAAATGCCCCAATGTTTTGTGATGATCTTGCAAATTCTATAGGAATTCGGACTGTACGTGGTTACCCATGTAAGTGTGTCTGTCTCTTGTTTCTGATTGTGTTTTAAAAGCGCCTGGCTTTGCACTGTGTGTGGGGTATTTGAGTGTGCTGAGATTATGTGCTTGTTGGTCTGCTTCAGTGGTGTAATCCTGCAGACTGCTGCATTTGTGGCATAGCCATAAAAATTGTCCAAAAGGTAGGTTGTTCCTGAGTGCTTTTGGAGGATGTATGACATTACAACGCATGCTTTTACCACGCATGCCTTTACAACGCTGTTTTTACAACGCATGCCTTTACAACGCATAGTGCTTTGGGGCGCTGGATAGTGAATAGTCTAATTTAGTATTCCAACTCCAGTCCCCATGGATAGTAGGGAAGGTGTTGGATAGTAAATTAAACCTATTCCCTATCCTAGAGCGCCCCCCAGCGCAATGCGTTGTAATGGTTTGCGTTGTAAAAGTTGTGTCGTAAAGGCACTGCGTGGTAAAAGTAGCGTTGTAAAGGATGTTTCCCACTTTTGGATGATGGCTGCTATATAACAGGAGACTATTGTAGTCTGTGGGTTTCCTGTATGCTGCTGAGGTGACTCGGCCCTCTGTCAATGTGATCATTAGGTCTAGAAAGGGGATTCTGTCACTTGATGTGGTATTGGAGAAGTGAAGATAGGGGTTTAGGGTGTTGATCCACTCACAGAACCTTTCACATATCACCCTTTCACTCTTCCAAAAAATCAGAATGGAATCAATGTATCTACGCTACACCGATATCTTAGCTCTGTAAGGATAGGAGTCATGAAAAATCATATCTCTTTCAAAAGCTGCCATATATGGACAAGCTAGACTAAGGTCAAATGTACTCCCCATAGATGTCCCCTGGGTCTTGTGGTATAGTTGTTTATTAAATAGAAAGAAGTTCTCTGTAAGGGCTAGTGTGGCACACTACATGATGAAGATGACTGGTGTAGGTGAACTCCAGTTTTGAAAGCAGAGCGTTCTCTATCACATCACATCCAATGTGGCGTCTCGGAGGACTGTTATTGTAGAGTGCCTCTACGTCCAAAGTAATCAACAGATCAATCTCATTTGTGGTGGAGGTGATTTCAATGAGCTGTAGGATGTCCCTAGTATCCTTTAGAAATGAGGGAGTTTTCTGTACCACTGGTTGTAGAAAGTGGTCACAGAAGTGGGAGAGGGGCTCCAGCAGAGAGTTGATCCCTGACACAATTGGTCATCCCAGAGGTGGATGTAGGCCGTTGTGAATTTTAGGAGGGATATAGAAATAGGGGATCCTCGGTTCTCTGTTGATAAGAAAGTCTGCTTAATTTCTACTAATCCAGCCCTGGGTTTCTGTCTTGGAAAACATGGTGGTAATCTGTGTGGTCAGGCGTCCAGTATGAAAAATGGGAATCAGGCTATAATAGTGTTGATTGACCAACTGACGGTTACATTCATAGTTGTAGTCCGTGGCGGACAATATCACAGTGGCCACTCCCTTGTCTTCTTGTTTAATGGCAATGTTCTGGTCAGCTGAGAGATTATGAAAAGGAGCTTTCTTGTCATTTCCATATCCAAATTCAGGAGGATGAAGACCTCTTCTTGGTCCATTACAACCCCAGCTACCATTACTTGAGTTTCTATTAGATGAGGAATATCTCCTCCGTGAGTTCTGACTATTGTCTGATGAGTTGCCACCTCAATTGGGAGTGTAGTCCTCTTTAAGATAGGGATATATTTTCTCTTTGTCAAACTACTTATCTCCATTTGTAATTTAGTAATCTTTTGTTTTATCAGGTAGTCTTTGTTTTCAGTGATTTCATTATTGATTTTAGCTAGTATAAGCTGTTGTCAGTATTCCTGTCTTGAGGGCTCCTTCTTCTATCTGGATTTTGATCAGTAATGCGTCCACTAGTCATTTAACAGTGTTTATAATCAAGATTAGCCAGTCCATGGTGCACTTCAATGCCACCAGGGACCATTCCTTCTTAAAAGTGGCATCCTCTAGAAAAGAACATGGACTATTTGGTACCCTCAGGCCATTAGGTGCAATAATGGCCCTTAAATATTTGGTCATGATGGCTCCATTGAGTGAAATCTTAACCCATTTTGTTTTCATGGCTGTAATGGAGTTCCAATCATCTGACTGGTTACCCAATGGAGTGATACCCGAAGAGATGGGGTTCTGAAGATCTCTGCAACCATATTGTCCCCAAAGCTTAGGCCATGTGTAACAAGGTGGTTTAAAATGACATCCAGTAGTTAGAAGTTGAGTAAACTGGTAGTTTATTCATTAAGTAAAAAAGATCCCATCCATCCACTGCAGCTGCCCTTGACTAACTGCCTTAACATCTCCCCCTAGACTATGACATCACTGCCATTCCATCACAATGACATCTACCTGGGTTGGTTTACCCAAACCTGTAAGATGCCACACCCTGGTTTTCTTTCATGATTGAGGAAGGGAGCCTATTAGCAATGGAGGTCTGCTGTACCAAGGTCCAGGCAGACCGGAAGGTGATTCTGGACATAGGGAAAGTAGGAGACTTCATGAAAAGGTGATCACGAGGTCTGGGGAGCACCAGCCTGCTGCTCCTTTTAATGTAGAGAGAAGTCCCACGGCTGTGTGCCATACTAGAAATATATGAATGGAAACAAAAACATCAACCCTGGTTTTCTTCCTACATTGCCCCCACATTGTGCCACCTCAGCCTCATGGTTCTATAATCCTGATGACTGTGTTTCTCTACAAACGTGAGTACTTAACCACTCGCCGCTCATACCAACCTACTCTTCCGAGCTGTTAAAGCGAGGGTAGGTCATCCGGCAATGTAGCCGCACCATAACCGTGAGAAACCGCTACCTGGGTCCCGAGATGGACTGTATTCTGCTATGCAAGGTTGCAGTTGATATTCTTTGATGGTATATTTCTTCTAACCACTCGAGGATGATATCATTCAGCATTCCCTGTACCAGTATTTGATGATACTGTTTATCCACCCGAGATGGGTGAGTTTTATCACTTTTACTGCCATAGTGTTTGACAGTCTCCCAGCCTGCTTATTCCTCAAGATGTGCCACTTGCCTGTCACCCTTTTATGCCTTTTCACTGCATCGCATTCGCACTTTGGTACTTACAGCATGGTAAGAACTCTATCACATGCTGTTCTGTATCGAGAATATAAACCATGTATGTGATTTTTTCTTTTACAGGTCAATATCTCTATAAGGTACTCCACATTTAGGTTGTTCTAGTGCTTAGTTTACCCCTCACACTAGGATTCCAACCACTGAGCAGATGCCTATTCTAGTTTTGCTCCTGATGAATTGCAATTTGATCACTTTTGTGCCATAGGAAGCAAGAAACACGTTGACCCTTCGATACTAGCAACCAGTGAACATTATGTTGTTGGTCTGCTAGTTTTGTTTTTAAATTTCACAAGTACATCACTGATTAAAACTGTTTTAGAATACTACCTAGTCTAGGCAGTGAGGGCGCCTCATTTAGATTGGCCCGGATTCAACTTGAGCCACACAGGGGAATTCAGGCATAAAACAGGCATTCACGGGGGGCGTGGCTTACGCGTCACCTAAGATGGCGGAATAGCGGCGGAGCTCCGGCACCGACCTCTGCCGTTTTCGAGCTACCAGCGGCATTATCGGAGGACTTCAACAGCACAACACCGTTTTGAGGTTCAAAGGATGAGGTGAGCCCAGCACCCTCAAGTTTTTTCATTTTTGCTGCTGTTTGACCCTAATTCTGCCGCGACTCGGATCTCCCGATTCCAGCCGCCATTTTGATTTTTCGTTTCGTGCGATTTCTATCTGTAGCGCGATGAAGCTGCATATATATATTCGTCAAATCCCATTTTGCAGATGATTTTTCCTGCATCCTATATTTACATTGAGCATTGTTTTTCTGTTTTACATTGCTTCATGGTTGTTCCGCCTTTTCTCCACTGAATATCCTATCTCAACCGGGCTTGCCGCCATTTTGTCTATTTTTTCACTCATGCTTCAATTCCTTCCTCTTTATAACTAACTGCTCTTTCATGGAATGACTTTTGGTGGCCTGCGCACTGGTTAATCAGTCCTTTTTGTTCCTCCATGGGGAAACTCCGTAACTTGAAGCTCTCTACCACTACCAAATTGCCTGTCTGCTCAGAGTCCGACTCTACATTACAGGACATGGAAGAAAATACAACGTCAAAACCTGAAATGCTACCTGGGACAATTCCTAAAACTCATAATGGTAGTAAACGTCCAACAAACTTAGCGTCAACTAAACACCTAAAGAAAGACCCTCCTTCAATAGGTAATGCCTCATCCTCTTCATCTATGGATCTTATTTTGGAGGAGATACGAGCTCTCAAGCCATTTATGAAAATGACCACTAAAACCCTCTAAACTATGCATGACAAATGGTCATCCTTGGACTCTCGTGTTCTGATTATAGAGCAATCATCAGTGTCTCTTAAAACTACCTGCTCTCGTATCCCATCCATGGAGCTGACATATTCCAACTTAAAAGACAGGCGGAGGAAACCAGAAAATAGAAAACAGAAACCGCAGAAACAACCTACGCCTGTATGGTCTTCCCGAACTTTTGGAGGGGTCAAACCCTACTGCTTTTTTCCAATCCTTTCTTCCAAAAATGTTGGACTCACCTGCTTTATCTTCCATTAACATTCAAAGAGCACATCGCCTTGGTCCCAAGATTTCTACCAAGCCTCGATGTGTCATCATGTTGTTTCTACAATATACAAATCTCTTACAGGTTCTCTCAGCCACCAAGGCCAAGAAGCAAATTATGTGGGAAGGTCATCGTCTTTTCCTGTCACAAGATGTAGCTAAAGCCACTGCCGACCGTCGGAAGAAATTTCTAGACATGCGTCCCCAATTGCGAGCTCTCAATGCTAGATATGGTCTCCTTCACCCGTGTCTTTTCAAAGTTACTTATAAGGATAAGACTACCACATTTGAAGATTCTGTAGCTCTACAAGAATTCCTTCGTCATCATGGAGCAGACGTTATGGACACCTCCAGAAATGTTTAATTGAACCCTGTAACAGTCTTGATGTTCCTGCTCATTTTTTGTTGTTCCTGTTCTGATTTTTGTTATCTTTTACCCTTTATAATTACCCCTTGTTCAGAATGTCCTGATTCCATGTTTTCTCTTTTTATATTATGCTTTTTCTCTCTTTTTTACAGATGTCCTCTCCCCCTTCCTTTCCCGATGTGTCACATTGTTTTTGTGATTTTTTGGAATTATTACGGCGGAGGTCTGGTGTCCGATCAAGTCCCCTTCTCACTTACTCACATTTTTCTAGGTTCACTCTCTCCTACTTTTACCCAATCCCATCAACACTACATGCTCATAGATCTTTTGATAGTTATTGCTTTTCACCTTATTACCTCTAATTGGAAACAAGCTACTAATGTTACTGTCACGGGGTGGGACGCCACGGCGTTGACATGGATGCTGACGTGGACTGGTGGTCAGCTGTTCCCCCCTTTTCACCCCTTTCTGTTTCCAACTCACAGCCTGCCTCCACCTGGCCGGAGGAGTGGCCTCAGACAGACAGTAACACCTGATGGGGAGAACTAGACCCGGAGACACACGGATCCTTTAAATCTCCCGGTGAAGAGGATGAGACTCCGTCTCCCTGGTTCGTGACGGAGCAAAAAGGCAGCACGACCCGGAAGACGACGAACAGCAGTTCCGGAGAAGGAGGAAGCGTGAACGACTGGAGAGCAGAGACAGAGTACGGTGGGGAAGAGATCCTGACGAGCCCAGCTGTGGACTGCAAGCCAGGAGGCCAACGGACAGGCAACTCGCCCCGCCACGTTCCCGCGGGAGGAGCGTGGCTCACAAAGGTACGGGGCAGAATGGCGGGCTGGGTAACACGTAGCAGCCAATCGAACGTGTAATTGACCAGTGTAAATAGTTTCCAGTCTCCACACCCCCCTCCCTCACGAGCACATAGAGCACAGGACCGGCCGTGTGGACAAAGCACTATAGCACCTGGTTTCCTTCACTTCCCTGGTCCCAAAGAACTGTAAAGAGGAACATAAGACAAATTGCTCCTCCCTTCTTTGTTTTGTTTTCCTGATACGGCCCTGACCTGGGAGGGAAACCCTGGCCCCGACGACCACCACAGAAACACCGGTCTGGCGGGCTCCTATACCCGGCGTGGCAGAAGCACCCTAGAACGTCCCATCTTCCCCAGAGGTGTCAAGACGGAACCGGACGAGTTTGCCCGGTTGAGACTCTCTAGCCGGAGAAGAAAGGCTTACCTAAAAATAAAACCTTCCTTAAAATCCGTATTTCAGGTGTCTGACTCACTCCCTTCAGTCTCTACCGATCCCGAACCCCAACAGTTACATTTCTTGCTTGGTGGAACGCGGTTTGCTTTCATCATCGACTTGATACTAATCATGTTTCCCTCATCTCCCTGGCAATTAAAAGGGATCTCCTTTGGCTTCCTTTTGTAAATTATTTTTCCTCATCTGCTCCCTCAGTCACTACCTCCAATGCTAGATCTGTTGAAGTACGAAAACCACCTTGATTCTCCCATTGCCTTATCTTAATATCACTTATTATTGTTTTGAACATATTGCATACTTTTTTCAGTTTTTTCAATATTGCTATGCTTGCGTTGCTTTCTCTATATACACAATTTTGATTGCATTTCTTATATATTCATATACTTTGTAATACCATAATTTTCTTTATTACTGTGTAACCTGATGACTTATTATTTATCTGTTTCTTCATTTTATGTTCTGTTCTTTTGTTCTGTAATAAACTCAAACTTAAAAAAAACAAAAAAAAAACAGGCATTCACTGCGGCCTTCCTAGGTCTGATAGCTTGAAAGGACCTAATCCCTGTGGGGTGGTGTGCATTGTCCCATGGTCCTTTTTGGGTGCTCCCCCGAGCATCGCTCCATGGGAGTGGCGCGAAGCATCGGCTTTGTACCCCATGCAAAGGGTATCTACACAGCTGGGATCAGCCCCGGCAGCCGAGGAAGATGGTCTGCGAATGCAGGTATCACTCTTTCTGCTGTGTACGTTCCCGCAGAATTCAAGTTCATTGACACAGCAGTTCTCGCTGTCTCCCAGTTCAGCATCCATGCTGCCCCCCCCTACACACACAGTCTCTTGTACTTAGAGTGGCCCCAAAGAAGAAACACCAGAGGCACTGGGAGATTCACTCCTCCCCCCAACATGTATCACCGTCAGCTGTGCTGGCAAAGCATTTACCACAGCAAGGACGAGCCGCAAGCCCTTATCAGATCCTTATGCGGCCACCATGTTCGCTTTGCGGCTCAGGGTTGTTTATGCAGTTATAGTAAAATCCACGGTATCACTCTCACCCAAAAGCTCACATGTAGGTTACAGCGGGTGTCAGGATTGCAGTCTGTTGCCTGTTGAGCCCCAGTAAGGCCAGATGAGGCAGGATGATGGGGGATTGTGTCCACGGACTGCTGGAGCCTCACAGAAGTACCGGCGCTCTTAGGTGCCGGCTCTCTGGTGCCCCCCGTTTTAAGCTCTATTGAAATATATTTGGATGATGAGAGTTGCTCATTAGTCAGATTTTCACAATTGATGAAGTCTATGATGATGATTACTACTCCACATCCTGTTCTGTCCTATCTGTTCAAGTGGTGATGGAATATCCCTTAGGGATCAGTAATTCTAGGACTGGTTGTGAAATTTCAGTAAGAACAGTGATGTCTATTTCACACTTCCTGATAAAATTTGCTATTTCTAGTTTGTGTTTCACTGCAGATCTGCAATTAAGTAGGAGGTATTTAGGAGGCGATCGAGGCAAGATCAGTTTGGTAATTGTGATTGGTTGAGTTTCTAACACATTGTTTTGGTTTCTGCCTCGTGCTATGACAGGCTGAGGTCTGCTGCTGACGGTAGGAATGGATGTGCTTTTTTCGCGTTTTCTTTTCTGGAGAGCACAGAGGTAGTTCTTGCTGCAGTAGGGAAGAGTCATATTTGTTTATTCTGACGGGTGTCTTGCTAGCCTGTGCAAATGTTTTATGCTGTGAGAGTTATAGGTAATATAGGGAGTCTGTTGACCATGTGGAAGTTTTAGGGTTACGAACAGAGAGTTCTTATAGACCCTAGTTTATCGCTATGCTATTAGTTTTCTATAATTGTTCAGGGCAATTCAGTTTCTAGGAGGTCCAGGTTGTATGTCATGAAATGGGAAACGTGGTACAGGAAGTACAATAGCCAGGGTATGACAAAGATCTCCATCTTCTTCCTGAAATGTTGTGGTGGAGTATCAAAAGGGGTGCTTGGAGGGTAAATCTAGGGTGAGGAGGACATTCAGAGTACCATGAGTACTGCAGAGGAGCACCTAGAAGAGAAACAGGATATTTGTGTGGGGAGCAAATGAAAGCTCTATAATGATCTGAAGAGCAAGACATCCGCTCTCATGGAGCATTAAACAAATTCGTTTTTTTTTTTTTACTAAACACGTAGTGCCTTGATGTTAGCAATGCAAGGCTACGTCTTACCCAATCAAAATCAGTGGAAAACAACCCATGCTCCAGGGGCAGGACAAACACAAATTAGGTAGGAAAGCCATCCAATAAAAAGCAGTGAACTCAGAAAGTCATAAAGCCATTCTGTGCATTATTGTATGCAATGCTGGGTGTTAGACTGCTGAAGATGCCTACAATAAGACTGCAAACATTATCAGGCTATAATCAGCATCTCTGACTTTTCATGTTGTTTATATGAAGGTTTTAGGGGAAAACCCAGTGCGTTTATCTCTAACAGTGGGGCTCTTGTAGTAATGTATACTTTCCAACAAATGTCTGCGTGAAATTTATATTCTCAATGTACTCTTGGATTCATTGACAATTGTAAGTGGAGGCGTTTTCTAAATAGAATTTAATGCCACGTTGTTAATGCGATCTCATATTTTCATGTAAACTGCATGACTTTTAAGCATTTCGACTGATTGCAGCCAGGAACAGAGGAGAACAAAGAAGTAAAATTAGATCATTGTATTCCCACTTCAATTCAAAAGAGTCGGCCCCATTATTTGCTGCAGAGGCCATGGAGTGTTTCTATCACTTCTTCTTAACGTTTGTGGTTCTTGAATGCATGTATCATTAATACAGTAACTGGGCAGCAGCGGTGTTTTGTAATTACTCTACACAATAGAATCACACATAATGGATACAAGAGCTTTGAAATGAGTTAAATAGCACCATTCAATGAAACTCTTGGATATTTCAAAGTTGGCAACATTTCGGAAAGAACAATATGAAAAAAATCACAAGTGGGCGGCTGATTAGTAAATAGAATACATCAAACCTTCACAGTTTGTTTGAAAGTCAAGTGTGAAGTAGAAAGAAAATGCAAGCCCTTTACATTTTCTACAGCAAATTGTTCTTCGTTCAAGATGTATCTCTGCTTGGCAGGTAGACAATAGATAGTAAACACGTTTAGGATATCATACATTGTACTATTATAAAGAATAAAAAAATCGTAATGGTATTGGACACCAGCTATTTCCACATAATAATGAACGCATCTCAGATGAATTTAGATGCGTTCACATTTCATGTATGGAAAATACACACTTTCGTATTAGTAGATTTATTTCCAAATAAAATTACGCTGTATTGTGTCAATGTATACGTGAGGAAATTTGATCACAGGGGCTAGAACCACAAATAGCTGTATTTAATTGCTTAAATAGCACACGGACTTCTAGGTGTTAAAGTCAATTTAGCAAAACGCCCGAGTAGACGATGTGACATCACATGCCCTTTCACCCCGGTGACTGCACAAGATGTGATATCACACATCTCTTGCCTCTGAATACATCACAGTACATTACATCTGATGGGGTCAGAAATTACATTACTGGCAAAAACCTACAATAAATGACAGATCTTATTAATAATATTTAAGTAAAAACTCATTAAAACAACAACTGAGTAGTTTAGTTTCTACTCAAATAGTCCATAGGGAGTCACAAGATATACTAGGGCAACATCAATAACCTCGTCTTCTGGGTGGACGTACCAAGAGAGTGATCATTGCCAAAGTAGAAACTTAAATGCTCAGTTAGAACCTGACATGCCCATATTTCAAATGCCCTGAATTAATTAGAGTATGGCCAGATACAGTGTCAGAAGAGCAAACATATTCAGTTATTGTCTCAAAATGAAAGACTATGCCTCACCACTCAGAAATGCATCAAATGCCCAAGTGAGGATATCATATACCAGACACAATCATCCCACTTTGGTTGCATAATGTATTGATTTCCTAGTATAATTTATAGAACTGGTATACTATAAGGGATAAAGTACCCTCTGCTATACATTATATTGATATTGCAAAGGCTGAGTTCCTTTATAAGGTCCGAGGTGACTTGCAATATCCTTATCATGTACGACAGGGGGTACTTTATCCCATATAATACTTGGTCACACCATCAATGTCAGAAATGGGATTTCTGGTTGGCTAGGGCTTGCGCCTAAGCCAGGCAGAAACCACCACTCTCGTTAGGGCAAAGGAGTTACATGCCAAAGATAACCCCTGCTCACCCCCTTGGTAGCTTGGCACGAGCAGTCAGGCTTATCCTGGAGGCCATGTGTAAAGCATTTGGACAACCCACACAGCAACAACATACTTGGCACACCACAAAAAGAACTCCACACAAGGTTATATCAAAAATAGCCTTTGTATTATCATAAAACAGATTAGAATAGTAATCACACAATATACACTGTGCCAACTGGCACTGGGCAATATTTACCGGGGATTATATACACATGACAGGGCCACTGGGGACCACTGTCAGAACCATAACTTAGTAAAGATAGTAAATGTAGAACATATAATAGACGTAGAACACAACCAGTAATTACTGGCAAACACTGTAATCAGCATCATTCTGTAACACAAACAATATTATGCACAGTATCACATTTAGGCGTGAAATACATTCTGTGCCAACCTCATCAGCATAAACAATTATGCAATCTTTCTCAGAAGTCTAAACGCATTAGACCATAACCTCCTAAGCATAACTCACATTAGGGGTATACCTCACAGTAGGGAATATTCTCACTAGCATAAAACATAGTATGCAAATAACCTCCTACCTACACCATATTTAGAGGCATGTTTCACAGTATAGAATAACTCAGACATAAACACAGTATGCACAACCTCATAATCATAAAACCACATTAGAGGCATAAATCAGGGTGCGTAAATATTAATACATGCATCACATTTCCTAGCACCACATAAATCACACTAGGGCCTGGCGCCCTATTAAACTAACAGTCCCCCTGGCCAACTGGCCTTCTCAAAGGGGCTCAACTGCCCTGTATCCAGAATGTCAGGGCTGCTGCCACTGCAGGAGAGTCTTCAAAAGTGAGCAACTGTGCTGGGGCAGAGGAGTGTTTCTCATCCCTATCACACACAATGCCCCCAAAAGAATGATGGCCTAAACCTTTCAGCTTCCCACTACTTGCTGGGCAGCTGTGAAGTGGAACTTGGGCCTGGGCACTCAATGTGCCCTCTGAACAAATGTGTTGCAGTCGCCCACTGTCAAGCGGGGCAACTGTGGCAGGACCACGAGCACTGACAATGTGCTCCAATCGGGAGCCCCTACGGTACTGTGGCCTAAAACGTTGCAGCTGGCACTAATTGCTGCACAGCTGGGAATGAAAGAAGGGCCTGGGCACTCAATGTGCCCTCGGATCAAATATGCCCATCACGCAGTAGCTGTGCGAGCTGGTGCGGCACAGCCTGGAATGAGGAAAAGGGGCCCTGGCATGTCTGTGCCCTAGGGGCACCACTGGGGTGCTTTAAATAAATGTGCCCCAACGTTGGAGTGGCCTGCAACGGCGGGTCCGCTCATGGCAAATAGGCACAGGGCCTTCACTGGCTCCAACAACCTGTGCCCAGAAATGCCACCAAGCCCCACCCCAGTACCTTGCAAAGGAATGGCCCCCACTTGTAGAAGAGGCCCGCTTCCTGGCAAGACCGCTCAGGGACCGAGAACTTGTGCTGTGCCCCACTCGGTACCAACTAGGGAGAAGCCCTATTCACGGGCTCTGGTGGGACTCTGCGCTGCTTGGTCTCTGTTGCTGCATGCGGGGCTCCCTCTTCTCCAAGGGAGCCCCGTCTGACATTGGGGCCTCAGCCGCCTCTCCTCTTCACCCGGGCCCCCTCCTTGGACCCGGGACTTCCATGTGGAGCCCGCGAGGCTCCGGATGCCTTCCGCTTTCTCCTTCTGGCACCAGGGCTCCCCACAGGTCACGGGAGCCCCTCTCACCACGCCACGCTCCTCATTCTTCCCCCGGGCTTGAGGCAACTTCCTGTTCGACGGCAGGACCCGCCCACGTTGAGACAAGGTTTGCCTGACTTTCTGTCAGCCGAATGGGGCCACGGCAATGATTTCTTCACTCCGGGCAGCAACGCATGGCGGGTACCCTCTAGTTTTACAATGCATACCGAGGCGGGATGGGCACCCGTCCACAAGAAATAAACCTGAAGCGGCCATGTGGGGTGCGTACCCACTATTTGAATATCGAAATAAGCGGGGTGGGCACCATCCGCTTTAGTCCACACAGGGGATTCCCTCCTAAAGAGGCTGCAGCGCCGCTCTGCGAATCCCACGCTCTGCCTCTTCTCCTGGGGAACTCCGAGCACTGTGCTCCCCTTCACGAGGAAAACAAAAAGTGCTCACAGGGCGCAGTGAGCCATAGCTCTAAAAGCAAAAGTCCTCAGCAATCAAGGGGGCAGTGCAGGGCCCAGGGAGGCAATCCTTCATGACAGTTCCTCCTGGGCCCCAGCAGCAGCATGCCCCAGCAGGATTAGCACAGCATCATGGCATCATGGAGCTGAACCCCTCATGGGGTCACAGCCCATATATTTATATCACCAAAAGGCTTTGTTCTCAAAAGTCACAAGTCACTGAACCCCACCAGAACTAGTTCAGTGTGGTCCTGGAGCACTTAGTTTATAAGGCTGTATCCCGCCTTTCAGGAAGAGGGGGTCTGCCATCAGATGCACAGTGGGAGTTGGAGCCATCATTCACCTTGCCAGGCACAGCCCTGCTCAGATCAAAGGGTCACCCCTCCCCATACTCCAACTGCAGATCCCACTATTCAATCCACATCTGGCTCAGTGCTCTCTATCCCTCCAAAACAAGACATGCAATTCACTTCAGGCAGGCAGACACATAGCACACAGAAATGCCAACTTCTAAAAGTGGCATTTCTCACATAGTCATAATAAATCTGCGCACACCATTGCGCAGCTTTTATTGTCGCAGTTTCATACATACCAGACTTGACTCTCATAACAGGAATGAACACTGACACACATTGAGCAGGGACTCCCACATGCATTGCTATGGGAAGGCAGGCCACTCTCACTCCCAGTAAATGTAACACTTTACACTGGACCACAGTGCTAAAGTGCCCAGTAACCTAAACACGCCTAACACTACACAGAGAAAAAGGCTGGGAGAAATGCAAAATGTTTATGTTGATGAAGTGTGATATCCTAAAACCGATATCAGGATTCTTGCACCTGGCCTGGCAGCTCCTGCTGGACTGTTGCCATGGGGAGAAGAGCCAAGACTGATTTGCACATGGCTGGGTCCAAACTGGAATGGCATGGTAAGCAAGAAAAACAATGGATGTAGGCCCAGATCTCTGCACTGGGGATGAATGGTTGACTCTGTCCAGCATTCCGTCCTTCAATTGTCCTTTTTCCATTTATCACCCGAGTGGGTCGGGTATGCCCTTGAGTGGGTCCTGTGCCCACCATGTTATTGAGGTCAATTTAACATGGCTGAAGAGGGGTGATGCCATGGAACTGGCCTCAAAATGCTTGTTTGCAGTCCAGGGAGGTCCTGGCCTGGCAGTTCCAGCTGGACTGTTTCCACCGGGAGCAGAGTCAAGACTGGTTTTCATATGACTTGATCTGAACTGGAATGGCATGGTGACCAAAAAAAAAGTTGGATTTAGGCCCAGATCTCAGTACTGGGGGTGAATATTTGACATTGTTCAGCATTCCATTCATCAATTGTTCTTTTTGCATTTGTCACGCCAAGTGGGACAGGTATGTCCAGCTGTGAGTCCTGTGCTTACCATGCCACTGGAATCAAGCTAGTCTGCCAGACTTGGGGTGATACCCTGAAGCCAGTCACAAAATGCTTGTTTCTGGACCAGGGAGGACCTGTCATGACAGTTCGGGCTCAACTGTTTCCATGTTGAGCAGGGTCAAAACTGATTTGAATGTGGCTGAGTTCAAACTAGAATGGTGTGGTGAGCAAAAAAACAATGGAGTGAGGCACAGATCTCTGTACTTGGGGTGAATGTTTGAGTGTGTTCAGCATTCCATTCATCAATTGTTTCTTTTGCATTTGTCACCCCAACTGGGATGGGTATGCCCAGACATGGATCGTGTGTTTGCCATGCCACTGGCTTCAAGCTAGCCTGCCGGATGAGAGTTGATACCCTGAAACTGGTTGCAAGATGCTTGTTTACAGGCCTGGGAGGACGTGGCCTGGCAGTCCGGGCTGGACTGTTCCCATGAGGAGGACGGTCAAGACTGATTTGCATATGGCTGGGTTCAAACTAAAATGGTGTGGTGAGCGGAAAATCGATGGATTTATGCCCAGATCTCTGTACTGAGAGCAAATGATTGACAGTGTTCAGCATTCCGTCCATTAAGTGTTCTTTTTGCATGTGCCACCCAGAGTGGGCAAGTGCGCCCAGACGTGGGTCCAGTGCTCGCCATGCCATTAGAGTCCAGCTACCATGGCTGATACCAGTCCCAGGATACTTGTTTCCAGTTTGGGGAGCACCTGGCCTGGTATTTTGAGCTAGACTTTTCACATTGGGATCAAGGTCAAGACACATTTTGCATTTGTCTGGGTCTGAACTGGAATGGCATGGTGAGCACAAAAATGATGGATTTAGGGCTAGATCTCTTACTGGGGGTCAATGTTTGAAATTGGTCATTATTCAGTCCATCATTGCTCTTTTTCCATTTGTCCCATGTGGCAGCCCCTGCAGCTAGGCTGGCAGTAGGTATGCCAGTAGGCCAGTCATGTGGCCAGAGAACCAGGGGAGAGGTGTGGCACAGCGGCCAGAGCATTGGGCTCACAGATCGATCCCCAGCATCTGAGGCAGACTACTCAGCATCATTTGACCTCGGGCAATAGCTCGCTTAATCTCCCCTACGGCCCCCAGCGCCTTGAGATCCTTACAGGTGATTAGTTTGCGCTTTACAAATACCGGGGTTTATTAGAGACAGGCTGCAGGCACTAAGTGGCTAAAGAAAATGATATCTTTATAAAAGTAGAATTTTTAGAATTAGCATTTAAACTTTAGCAATGGCTAGCAGTGGTAAACTGCTCAGAGTCCTATAGTCAGCAATAACAAGGTTAGAAAAATAGGGTAGGAAGGCAAAATGTTAGGGGAAGGATCCTTTATGCGCATATGAAATTACAAATGTTATTAAGCTATCAGTTGGGCCATTGTTCTCAATTACATCACAACTAGTGAGGGAGACAAAGACGATGTATGAGATGATTTTCACTGATGATGAAGCAGAACCAACTTTTATTTGTTTACTTTGATATTACAAGGAGGATGGACCATCTGGGTGAGTTTTCCAGTGATCCTGGCCAGTTTCTACAGGGCCTTCAGGAGAGTTTTGTGGTCTGAGCTATAGGATGAGACAGGCTGAGGGGCGTAAGAATCTTTGAGCAGGCTGCATCCAATGGACATTGTATATAATGTCCGAAAACCTCAACTGTTGTTCTCTGTTAGTCTCTGCAAGGTCGTTAAGCAGATTTTCTTTAAGATTCACATTAGATTCAATGAATCATAGCACTTGTTGTGTAACATCTCCCCCATGATCTTGCTGATAAAAGTGAGGATGTGTATAGAGACCAGTAATTTGCTGCATCCATTGGGGTGGCCAAATGGATCTTCGGTAACAGAGTGTGTGAGCTCTTATTTAAGATGTTGTGAACTATTCGTTGTTGTAAACAGATAGATATTATTCAATCTTGGTTGTTTTTGGGCAGAGCATAGTAGCTTCATATTTCCCAAAAAGAACTGTCTAAAGCACTGTCTGTTGATGTCTCAAAACATAGGTGATTCATACTCATTTATTTACACGAATATTAAATGCCCACATAACAAAGAAAACCTTTTGAACCAGATTCACATGGCAATTTGAGTTTTTAA
This sequence comes from Lissotriton helveticus, assembly GCF_964261635.1. NCBI lineage: Eukaryota > Metazoa > Chordata > Amphibia > Caudata > Salamandridae > Lissotriton > Lissotriton helveticus. The sequence goes on along the minus strand of NC_136060.1, from coordinate 214,102,971 downwards.
GGTAGACTTACAACCGGAACAAGCCTTTTTACTACCACAAATACACTTTTAGAATTCGAACACAATTATTGTGCACTTGAGAAAAGATTTCTTCACACAAAGATTTTTCAAGGACTAAATCTACTACAAGGGCATGACTTCAAATGTCTGGAATGTTCTCTGGTTTGGTGCATATACAAAATTTATGTTGTGGTTCTTTTCAAACTCTTCATTGATGATTTCCCACCTTGGAACAAGACAGCTATTTATCCTGACAAGGACAAGAGTAAATAAATACATTTTCAAGGTGTGAAAGTGATTGCAATTATCCCAAAATGTGTGTGGTTGTTGGTGAAGGGTTTGTGAGAAACTGGTTTACTGTTTGGGTGCAGTGAAAATCTACTTAATCAGTAACCACAATCCTTGTCAAGATGAGGCACAAACAAACCCCAAATTAACCCTGTGGTAGCTTAACTTAGAGGCAATGTGCCAAGTATTTATGCAGCACTTTAAACAGCAAAAAAGTGAATAAACAACACAAGAAAAATCCCACATCAAGTTGAAAAAATAGGACAATTATTAATAACTCAAACGAGAGCAAAATGATAAAAACTCAATCAGAAGAACCAGTGATATAAAAGGCTAAAGATGTCTGTGGAGATACTGCCAAAAAACACAAAACTCCAACTGGGGCTGTCTGTTTGCACAGGACCAGGATAAAGTCACATGTTCAGTATGACTGCAATGGAGTGTGGCCAGCTACAAGGACTCATTAAGGCCTCTTGAACAAGGGAAAATTAAATCCTAGCTGAGGAGCGTTCTGAGGAAGTGGATCTTTTCCTACCTTGCCCAGGTATGCTTACAACAAGGAAGACCAGCAGTCGGAGGTAACTGTAACATAAAAAGATGTATTGCGCTCAAGCGGGTACACCACCTCACAGCTCCATGTGGCTATGAGAGAAGTGGACAATTTACACAGTCATAGACAGCCTTATATATTCTTGTGCTGGAACAAGCGTATGTGGGAATGGATGACAAATTAGCAACTGCCAAGGATAATTAATGATCCCCAGACGATGTCATGTACTGGTCAGGACCAGTAATCTGGAAATATGCATACTTGGCATGCAGAACACAAATATAAAGATTACTCACTAAATCCCATCAGTCATCAATAATCTCGTGGTACAAAGAAATAAAGCAGAACTATGCATAACTTGTGCCAAGTATAAACATAGACAGACCTGTGGTTACAGAGTCAGGCGCTTACTTGATTAGTCATCCGGATATGGAACAAAAGATCACATCCCTTGTGTCAACAATAATTTGTTACCATCAGCAGTCTTTTGTTAGCTGTAATACATTTGATATATAGTTAAACAAATGAGTCTTTGACCTTTTGGCAATGTACCCTGCTCTACTTGTGTGCTACAAAGTACAGTACAAACATATGCTTCGGGGTTGTTTGGTTTATCAACATTTGCTTGTGCAGATGGAGCGGACACATTATATGTTCTGAGGTGGGAGGCTAGAAAAAGCTAACACAAAATGGTGACTGGAAAATACAAAATGGAGGAGCTTTCGCCCACTACCATAAAACTGTACTTCCACAATCGACCCTTTGGACGCAATGTCCAACATTTTGTGGCGGTCTTAGGACACATGTTCATAGATAGGCCCGGCTGTTACTATAGTGGGTCTCATTGCGCTCATTGACGTAATCAACAGTATTCGCCTCTGAGGGGGCGTTATCATCAATATCCATTAATTGTTGTGTTACAACATCCCTCATTATAAGAGCATTAGTCAGTGTCACCTGGGGCATCGGGTGGTTTTAGCAATCGTCCTAAACACTGGCAGCACATGGGCAGGCAATTAATGAGAACACAGCACCCAATCACCACAAGGAAGATAGCCACTAGGAACATCCCTATCTTCTAGCCCCATGCAGATAAAGCATTCCAAAAGGAACCTGCAGGATCCCATGGGCCAACATCACTATGGGCCTGGGCTTCTATATCATACAGCCTCTTGACACCTTCCCTAACTGATGTGGAGGAGTCAGGAATATATGTGCAGCAGGAGGCTCCGATCAACCTACAGACTCCACTTCGTTCTGCTAACATCATGTCTAGAACCATCCGGTTCCAAAGAGAAACCAATTTGAGAGCCTTGAGCTCAACTGTGATGTTCTCAATTATCCCTGCTGTCTCCTCTACAGCTGCTTCCAACAGACGGGATAACTTGTGTGTGTTTCTGGAATTTATGGCAGGGCCGTACCAGGGAACAAAGGCCTTCAGTACATCACCAGCTAAGGCAGATACTGTATCTCCTTGATCAACACTCCTCCTACCCCTTAGTGTTTTGGAGGCTCTATTTACTTCCTTAGTATTCTTTACAGACATTGCTGGTGTTACCAGACATAGATGACAACAGCCACCCCAATTCACTGGCAGCCAAGTATAGGCCCTTGAACCACAAATGAAATAAACTGAATCACCGATATAAAGTGGAGCACTTATTTCCTGAGAAGACACCTCAAATGTCATATTGCAATTGGTACTATTCCCCATGTTGGAAGTACCGTTACTTCTAATACATATACTCCCAAGCACACTACGCTGCCTCATCTTCAAGAAGGGTATTTTCCTGGTGTCCCTATCAAGCGGGGGTGCACTGACATTATTCACCAAAAATAATGGGGTGAACATATTAGAAAAGGGGAATTTTGCATTGGGCAAGACAACTTCAGTGCAATTTCCTACCTGAACAATGTCATCATGGTAACAGGTGTACAAGGAGACAGTTGATGTTCTAGTGGAAGAACGGGAAGTTACTAAGTTACTGAAGACCCCTATTAGCTGAATTTTCAGCACTACAATGTGTAATGCATAACAGGACTCTTCAAATAGCAGGGGTACTTGGAGAAGGGGTATTCCTTCATCCACATAGGCTGTTAATTGCATGCAGATCCAGCAATTATTTTTATCAATTACTTGATGGGTCTGATGAAGTAGGGTAAGAAAAGAATTATGCATTTCCTCCCTGTGATACATATCCTCGGGTGGTACTGTAACTGAGGGGACACAGTCAGAGGGGTGCTCTGATGGAAGCGGGGCTGTTTTTGCAATAGGATGGTAGAGCTCTAGGAGATATAATAAGCCAATGACCAAAGATATTATATAAAATATCGTACATAATATGCATAGTTTGAGTACCAATGCCCTGTCTTGTTCAATTTAAGGGTGGAATATGTATTCTCCATATCTAGCAAAGGAAGGTGTCTAGTTGTTCTTCCAAATATCAATACCATTCGAAATAATGCTTCAGAATTTTAAAATATACAATCTCACATGTGCGGCAGTTGAACAGTGTTCGTTATAGGTCTCACTGTTACAGGCCTTGCAATTGGTAGTATTTAACAAAATTCGACCTCGCACCCTCTCCTCTTATGGGTCTTTGGGCTTGGGAGGTATTACTTTATTCTCCTTGCGGATCTTTGTCGGCAGTGTCCTTATATTACTAACCTCACTGCACAAGTCAGTCCATTAATGTTGGCACTATTGAGTGCGTGGCAGTTGGTGCTTAGTCCTTCCCAAGCACTCTTCCGTTTCCTTGGGCAGAGATTGTATCCTGATGCAGTTTGTTGATCATCAATGCGTGCAGGAGTGCAGTCACCAGTCCTTCGGTCAGAACGGTCCTCTTCCGGGGGCAATTTTGGCCAGAATGGTGGTGCTCTCTTCACATTTGATAAATGAATCCAGTTTTTGTGTCCATCACATTGAACTGCTTTCTTCCTTACAAAGTTTTTGGTCAGGACTCAGTCCCCGGGCTTGATGTCATGTACTTCTCCTTCCTGAGGCGGGGGCCAAGTGTCTCTGACCTGTTGGTGAATGGTAGACAGGGCAGAAGTTAGTTCTTTACAATAATCCAATAAAGCAGAATGTGTCAATTCTTGAAACTTTGGTTGAGAGGCAAACCCATACACTTTTGCTGGTTCCCCATAACTAGCTCATATGGGGAGAAACTGTTTTTGGACGTAACAGTTGTCCTCATGGAGAACAAGGCTAAAGGTAAAGCATCTACCCAGCTGAGAGTGCTTGATGCGCATATTTTTTGCAGTTTATTTTTTAATGTAGCGTTGCAGCGCTCTACAAGCCCTGCGGCTTTTGGATGATAAACTGAATGGAATCTTTGTTTTAGCCCCAATCCTTCACAATCTCGATCCATTATTTTATTCAAAAAATGTACCCCGTTGTCACTCCAGAGACTTCTGGCCAAACCATAGCGAGAGAAGTACTCTTTCAACAACGTCTTGGCTGTGCTTAATGCGGTGTTATCTTTCAAAGGGAATGCCTCCACCCAATTATTGATTGAAACTACATTTAATGACCAAAACATATTGTTTGTAATTGGCAGGGGGCATTTCTATGTAATCCATCTGAAGGCATTCAAAGGGGTATTCTGGCAATTTGAAATGACCAGGTGGTACTTGTATCCCTTTTCCTACATTATGAAGAGCACTAGTCATACAATTCTTAGATAGTTTTACAGCTGTCTTTCCTGTATTTTTGTTGACCAATATCTTTTCAATTGTATTTGTCATCCCATCAGCCCCCAGGTGTCAGGAACATGAACCATGTGAAGCTTGGGTAGGAGAAAACTGCTGACAGGACCCACTTTTTCAAATGCCCAATTGTATGCATCCAAGCTCCAAGATGTGTGTCAAAGTAATATCCTTCATTAACACACTGCTTCCTCTCATCTTCTCTTGCAAATGCTTGAATGTCCTTTATCTCGTTGCAAGGATCCATGTCTGTCTCCTCTTTATCAGCCCTTGACACTACATATGTTAAGGTGTACTCATTCAATGTAGTGTGCCTTGCTGTTTCATCTGCAAAAGTGTTTCCCTGACCTACATGGTCTGTGATTTTCTTGTGTGCACTACACTTCATGATAGCCAACTTAGGCGGCAATGCAAGAGCATTTAGTAGTCTTGTAATCAAGGTGCCGTGCTGTATTTTGGCACCTCCAGATGTAATATATCCTCTTTTGGCCCATAATAGTCCGAAGTTATGTGCCACCCCCCCAAGCATACTGGCTGTCGGTGTAGATGTTTAGTGATAACTTCTCTGAAAGCTCACATGCTCTAGTTAGAGCAATTAACTTGGCTGCCTGAGCAGACATCTGTTGTATTTTACATGGTTCAACAACTGTTTTATTTGTTGTTATTGCATAGGCTGCAGAGGTAGTTCCAGCTGGTCTCTTTAGACAATAGCCATCCACAAATAGTGTTCCATTAACCTTTGGCATTGGTATATCTACCAAATCTACTCCACCTTTTGTTTCAGTTTCAGGGACAATCACGCAATCATGTTGTGCTTCATCCTGCTCCGAAGGGAGAGGCATCGGAGTAGCTGGATTTATAGTATTACACCGCTGCAAGGTCATGTTAATGGCCAATAGTATTAGCTCATACTGAGTCAACCTAGCATTAGTTAAATGCTGCGTTTTGGTTTTATTCAACAGTATGTCCACTGAATGGGGTATGGAAACCATAACTGGATGTCCAAGGACAATAGAGTCTTCCTGTTTTACTGCAGCTGCCGCCGCACCAATTTTTTTGAGGCAGTTGATAGGCCTCTTGCTACCTGATCCAATGTTGAGGAAAAATAGGCACATCGTCTATTCTTCTCTCCATTTTTCTGTGTTAGTACAGCCATTGCACGCCCCTCCCTTTCATGTACGAACAATGCAAAGTTTTTAGTGTAATCTGGTGAGCCCAAAGCAGGTGCGTTGCATAAAGCCATTTTTAAAGCCACAAAGCTATTCTGATGTACTTCCTCACAAGGGACGGGATCTTCCACATCCTTGTGAGTCAAGGACAGTAATGGTTTGTCCAGATAAGAAAAATGTGGTACCCATTGTCGACAAAAGGAGACCATTCCCAGAAATGCACGCACATCTTTTTGTGTTTTAGGTCTAGGAATGTTCTGCACTGCTTGTATCCTGTCAGATGATAATCTCCTCCCGCCATTCCACAGGAGATGACCTATATAGGTTACCTCCTGTTGACAATACTGCAGTTTAGCTGGCGAAACCTTGTGTCCATGCAAAGTGAGAAATGTTAAAACAGCATGCGTAGCCTGCTTTCAAATGTCTTCTGTCTCAGCTGTGATCAGTAAGTCGTCCACATATTGCAGTGATACTGTACCTGATGGCAAAGTACAGTTATCCAGTTGTCTTTTTAATGCCTGGCTATAGATTCTAGGACTTTCTGTATACCCCTGGGGAACTCAACAGAGTTTGTACGATCTTCCTTGGAAACTGAAACTGAACAAATACTGGCTATCTGGGTGTATGGGAATACTGAAGAAAGCATTCTTCTGGTCAATTACGATAAATCACTGGGCTGAAGGTGGTACAGATGAAAATATTGCAGTAATGTTGGGTACTACAGGGTATTGTGGTTCCACTATTTTACTAATGGCATTCAAATCAACAACCACTCTATTTTTGACCTGTCATGTTCCATCATCAAGTTTAACCACATGTAGAATGGGACTATTACATAGATTGCCTGTAACTTCTTGTATTATTTTTTGATGCAATAAGTCTGATATTACTGATCTCAGACCCTCCTCACCTTCTTTTGATATTTTGTATTGGGGAATGCGGGGTAATTTAACATTGTCTTTTACTTTAATGTGTACTGGCTCAATATCAATTTTTCCTACATCGTTTGGTCCATGTGCACACAATTTTGGATCAATATCCCGCAGTTCAGGTGGTATGTAATTTTTGTCTGAAACCATGTATTGTCTAGATAGTGCTGTTTTCTTACAGGTCAGGTAGACACCATCTGGTGTACAATATATAGTAGCATGCATCATTTTTAAAGCTTTTAAACCAAGCAAATTTAGCGAACATTTCTGTGTTATTACAAATGGCATACTCCCTGTTATAGGACCAATTGTGAAGTCCAATGGTCGCGAAATGCGGCTAGTGACAACGGCATTAGAAAATCCCACTGACTTATCTAATCTGAAGGTGCAGATTCCAGAATCCGACGCCGAGTGTCACAGCCGAGCCACGAGAGAGGCCCATAGCGGAAGGGCCGCTGCCCACGCTCCGCACTCCGGTCCTAGAGGCAATGTTCTCCCGGGGCTGCCTGCTTCCAAGATGGCGGCCCGCCTCTATTACTAAAGACGAGGAAACGGGGCCCTGACCTGTAGCGCTCCATTTGGACCCCCGCCAAGATTTGAAGTTTGCAGGCTCCAATATTCAGGGGCACCTTGCTCTGTCCCCCCCGCCCCCCACCGGCTCAAGCTCTTTCCACCGTTGCATAGGGCTGCCTGGCCCTAACATGGCCGCCACCCCGGACATCCTCTAAACCTAAAGAAGGCGAATAAGGAGATCAGCCACCTTAACGACTCCAGTTGGGACCACGCTGCGCTTGCCTAACGCCATAACCAAAGGAGAAAATCGCTGCTCTACAGGTGCCTCTCACTCTGCCTTACAAGCAAGCCCCAGTTCTCTCCCCCCTTGCCGATGGCTGCCTTACCCCAACATGGCCGCCAAATCGGACATTTCTTTAACGTGTTAAGGAGAACTTGGAGTCCCCTATCCTTAATTCTTTAATTCTAACTACTCCATTTGGGCCCCTGCTGCGCTAGCCCGACGCCACAACTAGAAGAGTCTAACGCCGATCCTTAGGGGCACCATCCCCTGCACCCCATGCAAGCTCCAGTTATTTCTGCCCCTGCCTAGGGCTGCCTGGCCCCATGACGACCACCACCTAGGACATCTCATAACCGTGCACCTGGCGATTAAGGAGACCCCAATTTTAAATACTTCTTTGAGGTCCCCGTGGTGCTATCCCGACGCCACGTCCAGAGGAAACTAATTTGCCGATCTTCAGGGACTCCATACGCGACCATCACGCAGCTCCAGTTCTCGCAGTCCCTGCCATAGGGCCCCCTGGCCATTTTTTGATCGCCACCTCGGTCATCTCACAATCTCGATAAACAAAACCTTTCTGACCAACCTCAAGAGTCTTCCCAAGGAAGGCGCTATGACGACCACAGGCTGAACTCCGCGCTTCTGTTCTTCAACTAAGCCCTCCCACCGCTGTCTAGGCCGGTCACCTCTGTCACTGAATTGGCCCCACTCCCCCCTAGTTCTCTTACGATGCCGCCATCCATGCATCTCAACACGCTTCCCTGCCCGTCACCTAACCACTTATCTCTGCTTGGCCGGAACACCTACACCATTACTTTCCCACGCAGTCTCTCCTTCAAAGATAAAAAACGCTTTAAACAAAATCTAATTAGGCAACACCCCGAAACACTAATTGTGGACACCTACCACTGCTCAGCGAAAGGGCCGAGAAAAACTGACTTCATTTTCCACACCACCAGGCCAGACGTATGGGTCTCCACCTTTAACTCTCTCCTCCCAGTCTCCAAAACCACCTTCACAGAGCACAGCCGGAAACTAACAATCTCACCCCTGAACCATCAGTCACTAACCGGAGACATCTCCATCACCATCTTTGTGAATGGCTCCATTCTAATTCAGGCGAAAGACGAAAACCTAGAGTTCTTCGACTCCCTCTTCCCCGCTCTTAAAATGTCTATGGCTCTCCACCCTCAACAGACGCGCTCCACTAACCCTAATGACTCCCGACATACGCCTAACCCGAAGAGCGTACCTCCACCACCTCAACTTCCCCTTACCCCGCGCTTAATCACGTCTCCAGTCATTCGCCCCACCCCCCTCTACCCCCACCCCCTGCCCCCCCCTTCACCCAAACTCCCGGAACTCGACCACCCCCACCTACCCATCAGACTCCCTTCCCTCTAGTCCACGTCTCCCAAAGCTCTCCAGGCTCTCAGTATCCTACCCATAGAGATCCCAGACCACCCATCATCACTGAGCCACAGCCCCCAATGCGAACCCACACTCCTCTAGCTTTCACTGCCCCCCTTAGTGAAGACAACCTCCACCCCCTAGGGGAACACATCCTTCTTCCCTCCTTATCCCCCGCCCTCACGATCCCTAAATTCGTCTCAGATCCTCCCACCCCGACTTCCCTCCTGAATAATTACTTGCCCCATAGCCTCTCTCCCGCTCTAGTCATCTCACAATCAAACTCTAACACGGAACCGGTCCTCCCAACCCCCACTATCCCCCTCAGCAAAGTCTTGCCCCACTGCCCCTCTCTCTCTCTCTCGAGGTCCAGCTTCACCCACCCTCCCCCCCCACCCTCCAGCACCCAAACTAACGCAACGCCTAGACCTTCTAGAAGCCCAGATCGCTACCCTGATTTTTGGCCTGAAGGAAACCCTATCCTCCCTAGAGAAACTCCTGCCACCCGCCCATTCCGTCGCACCACCCCTCCTCCAACCACCTCCCATTAGGAATGACTCTCGACCTCCAGTTGGGTCCAGGCCCCCCCTAGGCTCCCAACCTCCTCCCACCAAACCCAGGACTGAGCCACGAGTTGACAGTCCTAGAAGAATTCCCTCCCTTTCGCCACAAGAAGTGAGCTCCCTCGCCGCCTCCTACAAATCCCCTCCTTCCTAGTCAGCCCAAGTTCAACCCCAATCCCATTCAGCCTTCGTCCCGATTCAAGTCATCACGGGAGTAGGAAGAGACCCGCCCCCCCGAAAAGCTCACAGACCACCATCCTATCTCTCCTCCTTACCCAGAGCTACTTCTGGCAATCCAAAATCGAATGCTGACCGTCCGATTAACTGTATGCTCATCAACTGCCGCTCCGCCGTCAAACATGCTACAGAAATTGCCGAAACCATTCTTTCCCATGACCTGGATGTCGCCTTCATCACTGAAACATGGCTTAACACTCTATCCCTTCCCATCATGGACACACTAGTGCCGCACGGATTCGCTATTATCCACAAAGATAGGCCCGTACACAAAGGGGGCGGAATAGCTATTATCCACAAAAAAGACCTCTCCATCACTGAATCTCCCTCCGTCATTTACAACTCCTTTGAATGCCTTTCGGTCAGCCTCAATTCGCCGAACCACTGTCCACTTCAATGCCTTCTCCTCTACCATCCTCCGGGCAACTCCTCCGAATTTGGCGCTCAGCTAACGGACCTGATCACTCAAACCGCTCTGGATAGCGACTTCAGAATAATTCTTGGCGACCTCAACATAAGATGGAATGTAACTAAAAACCCACTCATCCAATCTCTCACCTCCCTTCTACATGACTACGATTTAACCCAGCACTGCACAGAGGAAACCCACCATAGAGGAGCAATCCTTGATGCAATCATCGCGGATAAAAAGACAATCTCGATCGACCACATCATCCCGGTGGACTGGTCGGACCATCACGCCATTCTCTTCCATATCAATCATTCGGTTCTGTCCCTCCCACCTACTCAAACCTCCCCCAAGTGGGTCAGAAACTTTTCGAGAATTCCTCCCGATAAGCTAGAAGAGGGACTTAGCTCACTCCTCTCGAACTCGACGGAACTCCTCTCCACCACGGAACTCACCTCGCGGTACCACGCCAACCTGGAGCTCGTCCTAGACCAGCTGGCACCGCGGAAACTAAAAAAAACAAGAAGCATCCCCTCCAGATCCTGGTTCTCCACAGACATCAACGAAGCAAGAAGACACCTACGATCCATGGAAAGATCCTGGAGGACCAACCCCACCTCCCTCAACAGGGACCAACTCAAGGCAATTCGTAAAATCTACTACAACCATATCAAGAATAAAAAGTCGTCCTTCTTCTGCTCCGCTCTAGACAATGCTAAAAACCGCCCATAAGAACTCTTCAACATCATCAGGAACCAAACATCCATTCCTGTGATAGACAACAGGGTAGCATCCAAATCTCTATGTGACGAATTTGCCATCTTTTTCAACGGAAAAATTGCCAAAATCGATCGCTCACTCTGCGCTATGCCCTCAGCCATTCCCTCCGCAACTACCCTCATCAGGCCAGCAACCTCAGCCATTCGCTGGTCCTCCTTCCGGCTTATCCAGGCTGAAGTGATAAGCAATCTCATAGCCACCACCAATCCCTCATCCCACTCCCTTGATCAGCTTCCCCCGAGAATAACAAAAGACCTGAAGCTCACTCTAGCCCCAACTTGGGCCAAGATCATCAACAGCTCTTTGAGCGAGGGCTCCATCCCTGACTGCCTTAAAATAGGTCAAGTCACTCCACTCCTAAAAAAACCCGGCCTGGACCACAAGGACATGAACAACTTCAGACCAGTTTCGAACCTTCCACTCTTATAGAAAATTCTGGAAAAATGCGTGCTGTCTCAGCTTTCCCAGCACCTGGAAAGCACGAATCTTCTCGACCCACACCAATCAGGGTTTAGAAAAGGCTGCAGCACAGAAACCGCAATCCTAAATGTCCTGGACGATCTTCACATGTCGCTCGACTCCAACCAATGTAGCCTTCTCATCCTCTTAGACCTTTCGGCTGCGTTTGACACAGTGGATCATGCCCTGTTACTCAATGTCCTCCAGGACAGAGCAGGCATGGAAAAGACGGTCCTAAAATGGTTCTCCTCCTTTCTCTTCAACTGCACTCAAAGAATCAAAATCAAAAGCTGCGAATCGGACCCTCTCCCCATCACTAGAGGTGTGCCTCAAGGGTCAGTACTCTCACCTCAACTCTTCAACATCTACATGGAGCCCCTCACGTCAATTCTAAGGAAGTCCAACATCCCCTTCCACCTCTACGCGGATGACACACAACTCTACCTGGAAACCACTTCGATCGCAGACATCCACAGACTGAACTGCACACTCATTGAAGTTCAACATTGGCTGTCATCCAACAACCTCAAACTCAATGAAGGAAAAACCGAAGTGCTCCTCATCTCGAACACAGATGAAAACCCCCAAATTCTAGAATGGCTCAAAGCCTTAAATGCCCTGAATGTTCCACTTGTTCCTACTAACTCCGTAAAATCCCTAGGGATCACCCTTGACCCTAAACTGGACATGAAAGAACACATCTCAAAAACTGCCAAAAGTGCTTTCCTGAACCTGAAACTCCTCTACAAACTGAAACCCTTCCTCCCCTCGAAAGACCTGAAACAGGCCACGCAGGCTCTGATACTCTCCAGAATTGACTATGGCATTGCTACGCTGACTGGATCAGCCAAATCTCACCTGGGTCCTCTGACCTCTACCCTCAACGCCACAGCAAGAATGGTCACAGGAACCAGGAAAAACGAACACATCTCCCCGGCTCTTAAGGATCTGAAGTGGCTCCCTATTGTCCAACGAGCCAGTTTCCGCACAGCTTGCCTCACTCACAAAGCCCTGCATACAGGCAAACCTGAATATCTGGCCAACAAGCTCAAAAAGGCCGGTCAATCTAGGAACCTCAGAAGCTCCAACACGCTCCTACTCATTCCTCTGAAATCCCAGAAACACAAAACATCCAGCAAATCCTTTGCGGGCAATGCTCCCAAGATTTGGAACGCCATCCCCCCACATATCAGAACGACCGCCTCCTTCCCGAAATTCAAGGTGTTACTCAAAGCCCTCTTCCTTGAGCGCTCTGGATAGTAGTATGATCTCCACGTCTGACTTTTCAAGCCCATTGTCTCTGCGGTCCAAGAGCCGGATGACTTGCTTTTGACTCTATCCTGTTTTTGCGCTCCTGTTACTATTGTAAAGTCTTTCTCTTCACCCATGTGCTCCCTGCTCTGTTCTCCTTTCTCACTGCCTCTCTAATGCCTATTTGTACGTGTTGTGAAGCGCTCTGATACCTTCGGGTCCAGCTAGCGCTATACAAAACTTTAATAAATAAATAAATAAATAAAATCTTCCCGAGAATGGAACATGGGGGAGCAAGCGGTTGGAAATGGATGTATTAGTGGCACCAGTATCTAGAAGGAATTCTCTCTCTTCACCTTCAACTACCATTTTTACATATGTTCCTGAAGAATCCACTGGTATCTGCACTCGCTCCCTGTCCTCTCCTGGGCTTCCCTATTGTGTCCAGTCCTCATTTTCCTCATACTGTGCATAATACTGGTTGAAATATGCATTATTTCTGTTGTCAAAATAATTTGTCTGTTCATTATCACTGTAATTTCTTTGTAGTCCTCCACCTCTCACTCTCTCTACACGGGGAGTTGAGCTCCCTCTGTGAGTGTTTGTATTATTTCTTATAGTCTGATCTTGGCCCTGTAACAAAGAGCACTCATTGTTCCAATGCCCCTCCTCATAGCAATAGGCACATGTATTGTATCCTAACCCTGCTCTCTGCTGCGCAGGAGCTGAATCAGCTCGACCAACCCCACGACTACGTCCACCTCCCCACTGAAAATTTGTACGTCCTCTTGACCTTCCTCTGTCAGGAAAAGCTTGCTGCATTAATGCTTTCGTTTTTAGCTCCGTAATTTGCTTCTCCTTTTTCCCTTTCTCAGCATTCCTCTTATTCTCATAATAGCAGGCCATTGTCAATAATTCAGCTGGATCTTCAGCAGTCCTAGTACTTTCGTATGTCTTTATACTGTCTGATAAGTCAGGTAAGATATTATGAACAAACTGATTAGCAAAAATGCTCTTTCTTTGTACTGTCTGAATGTCTTGTCCACTATATCATTTAAAAACCTCTCTCTTCTGCTGAAAAATTCAGTCACTTCCTCTCCCTCTTTCTGTCGGCATGCGGTTATCTTATCCCAATCCATTTTCTGTCTGGGTAAAATTTCCTGCATTTGTGTTATGATGTGTCCTGGTAAGAGTTTTAATAATTGTGGCACATCTCCTCCCGCTTGTCTGCCATTGTCCGCAGGTACTATGTTTTGCCAATTAATAGTTGCACAATTATGATCCCTGACTGGGCACCATATTTCTTGTGGTATTAAAAAATCAAACAAAAATGTAATGTCTTTTAGTATCATATGTGTTAAATGAAGAGCAGATTCAAGTTGCTCATAAAAAATCTTTGGATTACTTCTAGGATCAGGTAATTCTTTTTTCATGGCCAATAAATCAGCCCTGGTCCAGGGAGTGTGCACAAATTGTGGAATAGCGGGGTGATTTCCACCTCTAAGATCAGCAATTGGATGTACCTCTCTCATAGGGAAAGCTGAGGTATCTAATAACTGAGTTCTGGGCCATAGTGTTGGTGAATATGTCTGCGTGTGGCACCACATACTATGATATCTAGCTCTTTTTGGTACTGATAACAGGCAGTAAATGCATTTTTACATTGTTCGATCGTTAATATGGAGTGGCTGCTATCCCTCCACAATTTATTCAACCATTCTGGTGTCGTGTAGGCAATGCTACTTGGTTCTAGTAAAATGTTAGCATGATCCAACAGTTGTGTTACCATGCTATTAATTACAAAATGTGTCACTCTTATTTCCTTCATTTATTCAAACGTTTCCCAGGCTTACCTTTTAGTGAGTTCCCCTAGGTCCATCCTTTTTTGGGTCATTCCTCTTATAGTGTCTTTTTCCGGGCGTCCTAGTCGTGTAAGTCGGACGTGCGTATTCTGTGTTAAACTATCCCCTGTTGGTGACAAAGAGTCAGGTGAATTTGACCAGTTGTCAGTTCTTTGTGAATTTACTAGAGGGGAATCATATTGTGAAGAAAGTGGCGTCCTTAACATGGGAGACGGTGTGCTGGAGGATGCTGGAGCGGACAGTGTTGCCGGGGTGTTTCCTACAGACCCATGTGCGCCCTGCAAATTATCAACAAGAGGGGCTGTCTGTTGAGCCTGTACAACAGGATTGGGTGCCTGTTGGACCTGCACAACAGGAGGGTGCACATGCTGTATTTGCGGCTAAGCAACAACGTTAAGTGGTTGACCCCCAACACCGGGACCGGGGGGAGCAGCAATTTGAACAATATTATATGGGGGAGGCTTGTCTAACAAGTCCTCCAATACTTCATCGACAGGGGGTCAATTTCTTTTGTCTACTGCGACAAAACATTTTTCTGTTTTCATCCTAAATTTTTTGTCATGCTGTTTAATATTTTTGTTTATTTTTATATTATTATATTTAGCTACTTTGGCCATAGTAGTTTTATTCTTTTCTCTTTCTCTATCTTGTTTTTGTTTCATGTTCCTAGTTCTAGCATATTTCTCGCATGTTTGAAATACCTCAAACATAGCAGGTCGGACCCTTCGTTTCATCATATATTGTTGTAAATACTGCTGTTTAGCTAAGTCAAAGGTACGATCGATAGGGAATTGTAATTTCTTATCCTTTTTTGTGCACTCATGCCATATTTATTGTATAGGTTCATGGATATTCCCTTCTTTATCATTAATATCCAACCAGGACTGTCTTCAACAGTGGTGGGGACGCTTTCGTCCAATGGGTGTTTTGTACTTATACAACAGAACGTTTTAGAAATGCATTTCTTCATTGTTCCTATTATTTTTAGTTATAACTATTCTTTTACCAAATTATCCAACAAACTCAATTAACCAAACTGAATTAGCAAAACATGGAACAGATCAATCTCACCAATCTGTGGTGTACCTTGAATCGTCCGACTGTTGGTCTTCGGTCAACATGTCTGTTTCAGAAGGGATCAGCTTGTGGACCTCTGCCGGGGAATCATGTGTCAAGAGGCCTGTCGGGACTTTAGATGGCAGCTGCGGAGAAACACTGCCTCTTTAGTGCAGGGACCCCCATGATAATTTGGCCCTTGGTCGCACCTCTCAACCACGGACTCAGCTAGCCATTGGATGTCCCATGGAGAGGTCCCACCAGAGTCGCCAATTTGAGGTAGTGGATCTTTTCCTACCTTGCCCAGGTATGCTCACAACAAGGAAGACCAGCAGTCGGGGGTAACTGTAACATAGAAAGATTTATTGCGCTCAAGCAGGTACACCACCTCACAGCTCCATGTCGCTATGAGAGAAGTGGATAACTTACACAGTCATAGACAGCCTTATTTATTCTTGTGCTGGAACAAGCGTAGGTGGGAATGGATGACAAAGTAGCAACTACCAATGATGATTAATGATCCCCAGACGAAATCATGTACTGGTGAGGACCAGTAACTCTGGAAATATGTATACTTGGCATGCAGAACACAAATATAAATATTACTCACTAAATCCCAACTGTCATCAATAATCTCGTGGTACAAAGAAATAAAGCAGAACTATGCATAATTTGTGCCAAGTATAAACATAGACAGGCCTGTGGTTACAGAGTCAGGCGCTCACTTGATTAGTCATCCGGATTTGGAACAAAAGATCACATCCCTTGTGTCAACAATAATTTGTTACCATCAGCAGTATTTTGTTAGCTGTAATACATTTGATATATAGTTAAACAAATGAGTAATTGACCTTTTGGCAATGTACCCTGCTCGACTTGCGTGCTATAAAGTAAAGTACAAACATATGCTCTGGGGTCGTTTGGTATATCAACATTTCCTTGTGCAGATGGAGCGGACACATTATATTTGCTGAGGTGGCAGGCTAGAAAAGGCTATCACAAAATGGTGACTTGAAAATACAAAATGGAGGAGCTTTCGTCCTCTACCAAAAAACTGTATTTCCACAGTTCCAATGTCCGGCTTCACAGATTCGACCTGCAGCCACTGCAATTTATCAGTGCCAAGGAGTTGCGAAGCTGCAATTTGAGAATCTGCATCATTGTGGAGGATCCCGTTGAAGAGCATGGCAATGCAAAGTCCGGCTTCAAGGGTGCATTGCGCAGTTGAGGTGATGTGTCGGTTCAGAGGATCTGTAAACCGGTGATGCAAGAACCTACGTTGAGTTTGCTGTTGACGAGATGGATGCCTCTTTCCAGTCTAGGGTGGACCTGGCCTGGCAGTTCAGGCTGGACTGTTCCCATTGGGTACAGGGTCAAGACTGATTTGCATATGGCTGGGTCTAAACTGGAATGGCATGGCGAGCAAAAAATCGATGGATTTAGGCCCAGATCTCTGTACTGGGGTGAATGTATGACATTGTTCTGCATTCTGTCCATCAATTGTTCTTTTTGCAGTTGACAGATGGAAGCAAGAGCCTGCATTGAGGGAACGTTTAATAATAGTGGCTCTGATGCTGGCTGCGAGGTTGATGCAGAGTCCTTGCTCTGAGGGAATCCTCGCAGCAGAGGTAATGCATTGGTTGTGCTTGGTGTTGCACAGTACAGCAGAGGAGATGCATTGGTTCAGCTGGGGTGATATATGGGCTGGCAAAGCACTGTCAGACCCACTTCCAAGGCTTCAGGACTTGGCTGGCACCACTTGGCAGGGTTGGACTCACAGATGCCATAGACCAGGTGCTGGGTTCAAGGTTGCTGATCCTTCTGTTCCTGAGACTCTTGTCAAGAGGCCAGCCTAGTAGCCCTTGGAGTCACTCAGGGGTCCTGGGTTCAACAGATGCAGGTTCACTCCTTCTCACCCAGGCAGCAGACAGCAGGTAAGTACAACAGGTCAGCACAGCAGGGCAGCAGACAGTAAGTCAGCACAGCAGGTCAGCACAGCAAGGCAGACGTCCTTCAGAGCTGCAGTCCAACAGGGTGGCAGTCCTTTCAGCAGTAAAGCAGTCCTTCTTCCGGGCAGGTTATCCACTGGTACTGAAGTGTACTGAAGAATTTGTGAATGGGGGGCCTTCCTTTAAAGTGGGAGAAGTTTCCCTTTGAAGTCCACATGCATACTGCTTTCCCTGTCTTGGGACTAGACTAACTACAGGTGATTGTGCAGCCCTTTGTGTGGGGGAAGGACACAGCCTATTCCAGTGTAAGTATGGTGGTGCCCAGCTCTGCCTTCTTATCCTGCAGGTGATGGCCCATCCAGGCACACATAAACTCTCAATTAGGCCTGATGTCTAGGAGGAATACACAAAGCCGAGTGGTCAGCTACACCCAGTCATGCATTTCACAAATACTTTACCCTTTCATCCAGATGACATTTCTATGTCAGGGTCATTCTTTGCAGTCCGGTCTTAATAAACTTATAATTTACTGAAAACCAAATATTGTAAAGGGAACTTAAGTAAAACACATTTGTTGTTCTAAATGTATATCCAACAATGTCAATATTTCCAAATTTCAAAATACATCTTACACCAGTCTTATGGCTTATGAAAGGCCACAATTGATATTCCTATGCTTCACCTAATTTTTTCTTTATTCCGTGGGGGTTATAAAAACAGACTAAGTTGATGTAGGCTGCCAATGTCTCTTGTAGGATTTCCTACATTAGGTGCTCACATTTGCTGTGATATCTCCCCAAGTGTAATCGTCAACGCGTTTCAAACCTCATATTAATTTTGGGTTCTCATCAGTACCCTGACTGTATAACGGCATCTGTCTTATTTTCTTGTCTATGAGCAGTAAATAGGAAAGGTTGGTGCCTTCTTGTATATTTCTGTAGAAGATAATCATAAACATTGTTGGCCAGGCGTTTTTTATAATATTTTATTTTCTGTGATAACTCATTGTAACTATTATTTGTGCGCTATTTCATCTGGTACTTATCAACGGTTTTGTGCTTTGAATAGCTGTTTGCATTTAAAGGGTAATTTCCAGGCTCAGACCACAAGAGCTTTCTTGCTTGCGCTTGTTTAAAAAGGCAGTTGATATTCTTACTACGTTGTTAATTAGTTTCCTGGGAGCCTGTTTTTGCAACACATGCAGTGGTTAGCTGTTAAATCCATTTAAAGTGTTATGCTAATTTTAAGCTGTTTCCTTGTGTATGAGGCATAAACTTGGTTACTAAAATTCATGGATTTTAACAAAAACAATATTTCCCTTTTGCATTTACAGCACTCTTGCGGTCTCTGTGTGGGTATTTGTACTCTTACAACAATGTTGCCAGGACAGTGACTGAAAACTTTAGAAAGGACTCCCCATGCCCCGCACTGCTAACCTATGGGGAACATCCTTTACGACGCGGATGTTACCCCGCGCTACCATTACGACGCGTCTCTTACAACGCAAGTCGTAACCACGACTTGCGCTGGAGGGCGCTCAAGGACAAGTAGTAGTTAATTTACGATTCCAACACCTTCCCTGCTATCCACGGGGACTGGTGTTGGAATAGTAAATTAAACTATTCCTAAGTCCGCACCCTACAGCGCAAGTCGTGGTAATGACTTGCATTGTAAAACACGCGTTGTAATGGTACGCGTGGTAATAGCCCGCGTCGTACCGTCATACATCCCTATGCAACCGCTCACCCTCTTTATTGTTTCTTTGCAACACTCCAGTGAAACATTTGCTGGATTCACTTTTCTGTCCACCTGTCGGCTACAGTTGTTTAATAATTCTCTTTTCATAATATATCCTCTTGTGCAGCAAAGCATTGAGATCATGCTTTATAATCTCACATACTTACATGTCCAACATAGTGGTACCAGGAAATTGAGTAGCAAGGATCTATTTGATACAAGAGAAACACAGGAGTGTCATGTCCAAGATACTCAAGACATGGTTGATGGTAAGTTGATTTGGGGTAATATGGAAGAATTAAATTAAGTGCGGTGGAGCATAGCAGTATTTGGTACAGACAAAAAACACGTTTTGGGGGGTTCTGTGGCAGAAGGCCAGTAAGGAGAATGGGCAGTATATTTGTTGAATTCAACTGTTGATAGAGGTTGTAAAAATTAATTATTTGAATCTTTATTTCAGCTGTAAGCCACAAAAGAGCTGTAAAACATAGTATTACGCATTAAGGTCAAACGAACATACACCAAAAAGAGCAATAAAACCTGCTTATATCAAACATGTATCATACAACTATTTGACAGAAATCGATGCTGCCAAAGCAATTCATAAACTCAGTAAAATGGGTAACAAAAGTAAATAAATGCAATCTTGAACCAAAGATTCTCATGCTGCTGGTGCAGAGGGAAAAACAAAGGGGCTTATTAATAAGCTCCTTGCTCCGCCGGTGTGTCAATATTTGTGATGCTCTGGCGGCGCAACTTGCAGCCCCATATTTACAAGGACATATAAAGCCGCCCTGCGTGGCTTTTGGTGTCATCCTAAATAAGGCCCCTTAACACACAACACTTTGTGTGAAAGGGGTGTGCCATGGGTGTTGCTGTGGGTGTTCCCATGCGACTCCCATGGCTTCTGCCAATTTTCAGATTGACGAGATTGGGGAAGGAGGCACAACAAGGAGAAATGTTTTTATTTAACCTTGTTTTTTATTCTCTTTGTATGTGTTTTTGCATCCTGCAGAACACATAGGAAGAGGAAATCACCTCTTGTGATTGTTTTTGTGCAGCAAGCTGTCCCGTGCTGCACAAAATCAATCATCCTAATAAGGCAGGCACCCCTGCAACATGGTGCAAGTGTGCCTGCATCGGCGCATGGCAGCTAATTGTGCACCAGCCCAGGGGAGAGCAAAGGGATCCCTCATATTGTTGTAGATATGACGCATCCCTTTGCTTCGGAATGAATACAGCCAAATCGCTTGCAGCACTGCTCTGCATTAATTCCTTGTAAATAAGGCCCAAAGACTCTAAGGGCACCTATGCTTTAAAAATTTGCAGAACCAGTAAAGTACTGCAACGTATCGAATTGCAAATGAATGGGGGTAGCAAAGTAACAAGCAGTACTGTGCTGCTGTAATATCAGGTCCTGCATTAACCTTGGACATTATGCGCCTTGTCCTCTCCATCATCAGAAGTTAACGAGAGACAACAAAAACAATGCTTCCTCTTGTATCGTATCTTAAAAATATACAGCCTGAAATATTTTTTCACCCCAAGCATTCAGCATACTAGGAGTATCTTTTTTTTAATCCTTTTCACATAGGCAGGACAGAAGAACAGGGCAGTGGCAGCTCTCGCAAAACTACCATTTCATGTTTCTACTTCTTGCACGATGAGAAAGCAGAAGTGCCTGGAGTGCCTGGTTGGGGGCTGGTGGGTGGGTGTTCCTGCTTGAGTGCAGGGGAGGTGTGGCTAGCCCACTATCTTGGGTGCTGACTGTTTGTTCAGCCCAGGGCCGACAAAACTAGTCATGAACATTTGTGCACTCTCTCTCTTACTCTATGTAGGCTGCATGCAGCCTACATAGAGAAAATGACTCCCCGGCCAACAGGCGCCTGGCTGGGGCACTCTCTGCTGCGCCGCACCAATCACAACACTGCAATTGCAGCATTGTGATTGGCTTAGGGGAATGGGAGGGAGGCTGCCTAGGTGCAGACCTGGCCAGGAGCAGCAGGAGCTGAGGCAAAGGCCCGTGACCCAGAGGAAGCAGTGTGAGGAAGGTATGTTTTAAATGGTATTTTAATTATTGTACCACTCCCCCCACACCCGCGCAAACACCCACTCGCCCGTCTTGCCGGCAGCAACTGCTCTCCCACCTCCAGTCCCCATTAAACAGATTTAGGATGGTCAGAGGCCAGGGTTAAACATTCCCATTCAACATGGAGTCAGGACGGGGCAGGTTTCTTGAGCCGACACCTGATAAAAAACCCCAACAAGGTGCGGGCACCCTATGCCTTTAGCTTATGGAGCACTGTTAGCTCCCCCCTAGGTCACAATGAAATGGGCAGGTCTGACTATTTAGTCACAGCCGCTACTTATTGTCCTTAACGTAGTGGCCCCCACTGATCGTTTAGAGGGCTAATGGCACCCCTCTAATTTTTGTCACCTTCGTGCACAACACCACTTACATCTTTTGATTCTGCTCCTGATGTGACGCCAGGGTTCTTTTGGACCAAAATAGGCCTGAAACATGTCAACCTTATAAGTTACCTAGGCACATTACCTACGGATTTTTTACTCTGTCAAGGGTACCTCCCCATTAACATTTCTTCTGGTAACCCTTACGCAGTTTTAAACACACCGCACGCACAAAATAACCCTATACCTAGGATTCTATCCACACACCCACATGCACCCAACAGCAGTTCTCTAAAAGATATCTGCTAAAGAGACCCTTAGGAGGACCCGTAGGACATTGCACCGCCGGCCTGACGAGGAGCAACTGCCCAATGATGAAGCATGACATCCTTCGGGGTGTGTGTGGGCAATAAGAGACAAGATTTGTCTTTTCTCAAACCTCCCCTCACTCATTTCACTGAGTCCGAGACCCAGCACCCCCCTTTTTCCTCTCCCCCTGCCTTCTCTCCTCCTTGGAGTTTGTGTGTGACCTCTCGCATCACTCACTTTGGAACAGTGCCCTCCCTTTGGTGAGTTCATGGGAATGTTTAACCCAGGCCTCTGACCATCTGACCTCTGACCAGAAAGGTAGAGAAGTTGGCCTAATGGCTAGGGCAGTCGACCTTGAATCTGGGGAACTGGTTTGAGTCTCAGCAATGACGCTGAACATCTTATGATTCTGGGCAAATCACTTAATCTCCGTGCCTAGCAAAAATAAAAAATGTGTCCTCATGTAATGGAACTGGTGCTATGTAAAGCGCTCTGATACCCAATTTGGGTCAAGTTTGCGCTATAAAAACTCAGTAAAATAAAAATAAATAAACTCTCTGCCTTACACAGCACACACCGTTGCGTCTGGGGGTGCCTCTCCACTGTCCACACTGCCATTTCCAGCCACCAACAATGCATATCAAGTGTAGTCTTTAGCTAAACAGGTATGGGAACCCCAATGTTCTGAATAACGTGAGCCTCAGTCGACCATGGAATGCCCTGGGTTGCTGCTCACCTCGGTACAATTGATTGCACTCACCCACCCACTTCCTCCTGAACTCAGACTTATGTTAAAAAGGCATCACAGGTGTATTCAGCGCTGCAGGTTACATAATTTCTGATGAAGTAAATTGCAATGCCGGGATAAAGGTAATGTTCTTTCACTTACCTCTGGACCACAGTGGCATTCAGGGGCCCGTTCCCTCCTGCCAAGTGATGCTGTTAAAGAGATGAAGGGAAGCAGTTTCCCTTCCAGTGAAGAGAATTACAAATAGACACAGGCCGCCAGTAAGCTAAGGTGAACACATGCAGACAGGTGGCAGCACGAAGGCTCTGTCATCGTACTTGGACAATCATTGCTGCTTTAATTGCATCTAAGACAACCATGGGTAATTACACCAAAATGCTCCTGGTGGCATCAATAACGTATTACCACGTGCCTTTCGAAGGTCCTTCTGAGAAACTGTGCCAGAGGATGAGTGAAGACTGGATGTTTCTACCTATAATTGGCCACAGGAGTATTTATTTGCCATCCGTACACATCGCAGTGTCATAGTGACCGGAGAGCTCAGTCGGGCCATGAAGGGCTCAGACAGAAGGAGGCAGCGAGAGGCACTTCCCCCAGTGGCGGTACCTTTCCTGAAACTGTTAGACTTTTGTGTGGAGATGGGCAGTGAGGACAATGCTGAGTTTTTTTTAGTATTTATTTAGGTTTTGTAAAAACAATGATTTTGTATATGTGCATTAAAATACAACACCACACCATATTTATTTCCCAATAAATGATTTTATAGTTGCAGAAAATAAGTTGTATTTTGCGTGAGGAGACGCTTGATGTATCCTTTAATTAACTTTTTACTTAATATTTTTTATGGAGTTTTCGTTCTTGGAGATGCTGAACTGCTTGTCACAAACTAGTTGACATGACACATTTTGCCACATATATACATAATGGATTAATTGATGAGATAATAAGTAACTCTTTTGTGTGTTGCACTTCTAATACGTTTCCTGTCTTCGAACATTAAATAGTTGAATTTACTTAACAAATTCTGCAATTCTCGTGCCTTGCCAGCTCCCCCGGTACTCTAAAAACACATGGTATCACCCACAAAGTTCTGATGTATGATGACACACCAAAAAGCCATCATTGTGACGTGTCCTTAGTATAAGAGGCTGGTAACCAGGCCGCTGCAGCACTGCCCTCGGCGGTGCCGGACGGAGAGGGCCACAGCTGGTGGCTGGAACTCAGGACAGGGAGAGTGGGAGTAGGTTCCTAAAAGAAAGGGGGCAGAGAGTGGGGTGGGGTGGAATAAGGGGACTCGGTAAGTGAATAAACCAAACTGAAAGCTGAACTTGAAATCAAACTGAAAACTAACTTGAAATTCCAATAACCTTCCCTGAAAACCAAACTGAAATTGAACCAAACTTAAAACTGACTTGAAACTCCAATATCCTTCCCTGAAAACCTAACTTGAAACTGAATAGATTCACGTTAAGATCGCCGAGGTAGGCATTAATTAACCTATCAGCCCTGCTCCATTATGCATACACGCCATAAGACTCAAAATATTTTATTTAGCAGATGTGTCATCCTCCTGAAAATGCACCGCTCAGCGCAGCACTCATATTGCGCGGCCTCAAACTGTTTACTTTTTAGGGTTGAAGGCCTAATTTACTGCAGGTGACGAGGCCGAATCGATGCAGATGAATTGCTTCACATTCCTGTTGTTTTTTTAGGTGGATTTGTATCCGCAGCAAAATCTGGAAAGCAGCGCATTCGATGAGGGTTGTTCTGCAATTTCTGAAGTGGGCAGATATTAGCTTGGGCAGTACAGGATAGGAGGCCAAAGGAGAGTAAGATGATAACCGTTTTCTTGACTGTGAGCCAAGCGCTACTTCTAACAAAGACACCGATTGGAAATAAGGTGTAATAACGGGTGGACGTTTTACACCCTGTCATTATTATATGGCATGGCAAAGAGCAGATGTGTAATTTGCACCCAACCCCGGGTTGCATAGCCCTGCATGGAGAATTGTGTGGACTTTGTGCATGGTTCATAGGGTTGGCAGTGCATGCACAAGCCCTTTTTGTGCCGTAAATCACTGGGGCATTTGTCAATGTTTGTTAAATTATATTCTTGTTTCAGACACTAACCTAACCTTACGCCAATAGTATATTGGTTTCTTTTTGCACGCCTAGGATGTCAGCAGAACAAGCGTTAGACAGTTTTGCCAGTCACTGTCTTTGTTAGAACTGTTTCACAATTGCTTTCTCAAATTTGCTTGAAAATGCACCATTTGACCACTCCTTTTTTCAAAATGTTCTCGGGGGAGAACCCCTCCAAACCCCCCATAGGTGGTTTGGGCTCGCTCACTACACTCGCTTGCTACAGTGCTGTGCGACAATTGTTTTATGCCTGACCACTTTCAAATGTCACTGGAAGAGTGCATGCTCCACAGTTTCCTTACTGGCACCACAAGAAGGGCATGTCCACCTATCCAACTCATGCAGCCGACCGCAACCTAAGGAGAAGGAGAGCAGGGAAAGGGTGCCATAATGAAACTGGAGGTAGAGTTTCCTAGCTGCCACAGGTTATATCTCATCAAGAAACCACTCCAGGGGGGCGAAGGAGGGCTGTGACTGTATTAGGTTCATTTTGTGCTGGGCATAATTAGCTTTGATGGTGTTCTTACTGAATGACCCTCAATATGTCTCTGATTTATTCTGTCCATAGGATGTTATCAGAACCTAACAGACCCAAACTTTCTTTTACCCTCTGGCTGTATGATATAAGCTCAGTAGTGACCCAGAGCCTCCTCCAATAGAGGATTGGAGTCGTCGCTATCCCCTCTGAGATCGGCCGAATGCCCATATCTAGCCTGAGTGGAATCAAAGGGGTGCTCACAGGGAGACCTTTCAGCTGGAGTATGGGCTGCTGCATCCTTGTGGCTCCATATCTCCATCCCATAAAGGGCAGCCCTCATGGCCTGTTAGTTATAAAATTGGAGTGGCGGTGAAACTGTACAGAATTAGGAGCTTCTCTGTACTCTTTACAACCCCCTGGTATGTTGATCAAGTTTCAATCTGTACCTATCAATATGGCAACACCAGTCCAACTGCTCAGTAAGGATCCATCCTAGGTACTCAAAAATATGCACACACTCCAGTTAGGAGACTTTAAGCCGTGGGAAGGGTCTAGTGGAATAACAAGCCTTGATTATCCATGTATTTTGTTTTTGTGACATAGATTTCCAGTCACGTCTTGGTGCAAGAAGTGTCAAAACTGCCTAGAGTTCTCAGCAACTACATGGGCGATTTAGATGTTAATAAAGTGTCATATGCAAACATAAGGGCAGGAACCCTGATGTCTGTGTGGCTTGGAAAATCTCCCCCCACAACCATACAGATGGTCAATCAGGTCACTAACAAAAATTGTAAAAAGGGAAGATGCTAAACGTAACATTGCCTGACCCCTCTTGTGACTGGGAATGGTCTGTCAGCTCACCTAATTCGCCACACCTCACCTATGCATAATTGTGCTGGTGAAGCCATATGATGTTCTCCAGTAATTATTTAGGGACACCCATATCAGCCAGCACCTGCCAAGCATAAGCCTCGGGACCAGGAAAAATGCAGATCGGAGATCTACAAACGCTACATACTACCTCCCGCCCCCCAGAACCACAGTCTTCAAGAAAAGCATTTGTAAGCAGAAGACCTGATCCAGCATGCTGGTGCTGTTCCTAAAGCCAGCCTGTAGGGGAGTGAGCACTTCCTTGGCATCTAGCCATTCTTGTAACCATCCTAGGAGGATTCTGCTGATAAGCTTCTGGGAGCAGTCATTCAGGCCTATAAGTAGAAGGAAGTGATGGTCAGCCTTTTTTATATAAGGAAACAATTTCTGCTGCCATTCAGGTAGGTGGAATGGAAGCCCCCTTCAATATAGCATGAAAAAGAACTGTAGAATAAGGACCCAAAATGTCCACCTCACAACAATAGAGGTTGCCTGGAATTTTTTCAGTTTCCTAAAGTAAGTCAGGTGCTGTTACGTAGTCACTGGTTGAAGAAGCAAAATAGATGGTTTGTTCTACAGACTGTGAAAGATCTAAAATATATATATTGGGGAAGAGGTGGGGGTTGGAAGTAAGGGTTTGCTGGTAGAAGCATGGAAATAGATTTATTTGAGAGAGATAATAGAAAGTTTTATATAGTGTGAACATAACCCAAGTATATTAGAGTTCAGAACAACAAGAACAATAAAATAGAAATATCATTTGTACATAGGTATTATCACAGATTCTATTGCAGGCATTTTCTTTTACACTTTTAACATATTTTCTCAAGTTCTGTTATGGGTATTTTCTAGACTTGGCCTTCTCTGCAAGGTCATTCCCAAGTCTTGTGTTTCCTCCACTAAACATGGTAAAATTGGTTGCCACCTAATTAGCACATTTATTTTACCTGTAAGTTCCTAGTAAAATGATACCCTATGTACCCTGGGACTGTACATTTAAGAACACTGATTTTAACCCAGGTCACTTGACTGGGGGTGAATGTTTGCTTTGTTACGTATTCCGTCCATCAATTGTATATCTTTTGCTTTCTCGCCCTAAGTGCATCGTACTAACTCTTCCTTTTCTAAAGTACATACGTCACCTTCAGGAGAGGCTTTAAGCAGCCCATAGGGCAGGCTGCATTGTATTTATAATGTTGAACATGTACTTTTCAGTTTTACAACACTGGGCTACCTTATTACACTTAATGAGTGGTAACTTTTGTTTGAGAAGTGGTGGAAATGTCATGCTTGGTCTCTCAGGAAATTGTAATTTAAAACCCTCCTTCATGGTAAAGTAGGATTTTAAGACACAGTTCTGAAAATGTCACGTTTAGAAAGTTTCAGGGTCAGACACAGTTCTGAAAATGTCACGTTTAGAAAGTTTCAGGGTCAGACTAATTTGCATATAGCCAGGTTCTGAACTGGGATGGTGTAGTGAGCTAAAAAACGGTGATGGATCAAGCCCTGATCTTTTGACTGGGTATGAGTGTTCTGTTTAACTCAGATGCTCTGCCCATCACCACCCCCTTTTCTGAAACGTTTAGAAAGTTGACATCTACTTATCTTTTCCATGTGATGCCTGTCGCCTAGGTTACATGACTAGGTGTAGTTGGCAGTTGGCCATTGTGTGTTCCTCCCAGACCGTATCACAAATCTGAATAGGGTTGGCTGGAGGGACAATCCTGACCTGATGGGAGGGACAAAGGTGTCACCTACCACATTTGCACTCAAAGAAGCTGCCTCAGCATGTACAAAGAACTTCATAATAGCCTTTGATGACCTCAGACATCCAGAGTCTATAGCAGGGAGGAACAAAATTCCAGAACTAGATGTGAGAGGAAGTCTAGAAGTTTCTTACACTTCAAAACTAGCACTAGGTATACATATTGGAACCTCAGACCAACTCATCAGTACACTCCTGGAACTGTGGAAACTACAGAAAAAGTCCTGCCCTGCTTGCTTAGAAGGTAGACTGGACCTGCTCTTTTCATTCCAGGCTGACTGAATGGACTCCAAGGGACAGCCTACTTACCTCCTGTTCAGAGCTACAGGGACACAACAAGCTCCAGAGACTTCCCTGTAACTGCCCAACTGACCTGTTGCACTGTCTCTATATGGGCTTATAAATGGACCTGCTTGAGCCCTGCTGGCCTCTTCTGGAGTGGGTTCCTAATACCCAAGAGGTGCCTCCCAGGTCCTGGATCCTTCATGTGGCATCGGTTGAGCTCCCCCTGGAAGAAAAGGAGAAAGCTTGAGGTTTTGGCTCCAGGAAAAGATCATGGCACCTGCAATACCCATCAACCACCATCTGCAATACACAACATAATCGTCATGCTACAGCGATGACCATCTGCAATGCCCAGCCTGATCTTCATACTATAGCAACAACCATCTGGAGCAGCCTCAGTGCTCCTCACAGCCTTTTCCTCCGGAAACTGGACAGTATGTCCATGAGAGACGTTGAGAAAGTACATACTATATACATTGCCTATAAGCTAGATCCCTGACCCTCGGTCAGTGAACAGCTCTTCACTTGCAGCTCCGCTTGTTTGCTCTCTGCACTAAGGTCCCACCCAGGCAGGGTTCGAGACCCCTCCCTGCTGGGTGCAGCTTATTTTCTTGTCTTACTTCAGTGCTCCTCTAAATTGTACTTTACCACTTGCTCCTTTATTATTACTCCTGTCCCCTTCTTGGATTTTCCACTTGTCTCCTTGGCTTGCTGCCTGCTTCCCCCGTCGCCCATTACGCTGCAACTGCGTTAGTTTCCTGCCCCAATCTATCCCGCCCCCCACCCACTCACACCTCCCACCTCCCCTACTTAACTGAGGACAGCTGCGGGGAGCGCAAGCTATATCCCTGACCCTCAGTGAGTGATCAGCTCTTCCCTCGCAGCTCCGCTCATTTGCTTTCTGCACTAAGGTCCAACCCAGGGAGGGTTCAAGACCCCTCCCTGCTAGGTGCTGCTTGTTTTCTTGTCTTAAGTCTGTGTTCCTCTAAATTCTACTTTACCCCTTGCTCCTTTATTATGACTCCTGTCCCCTTCTTGGATATTCCACTTGTCTACTTGGCTTGCTGCCTGCTTCCCCCATCGCCCATTATGCTGCCACTGCGTTAGTTTCCTGCCCCAATCCGTCCCACCCCCCCAGCCACTCACACTTCCCCCCTCCCCTACTTAACTGGCGACTGCTGCGGGGAGCGCAAGCTATATCCCTGACACCTCAGTCAGTGATCAGCTCTTCCCTCGCAGCTCCGCTCATTTGCTTTCTGCACTACGGTCCCACCCAGGCAGGGTTCAAGACTCCTCCCTGCTGGATGGAGCTTATTTTCTTGTCTTACTTCTGTGCTCCTCTAAATTGTACTTTACCCCTTGCTCCTTTATTCTTGTCCCCTTCTTGGATTTTCCACTTGTCTCCTTGGCTTGCTGCCCGCTTCCCCCATAGCCCATCACGCTGCCACTGCGTTAGTTTTCTGCCCCAATCCATCCCGCCCCCCAGCCACTCGCACCTCCCACCTCCCCTACTTAACTTGGGACTGCTGCGGGGAGCGCAAGCTATAACCCTGACCCTCGGTCAGTGATCAGCTCTTCCCTCGCAGCTCCGCTCATTTGCTTTCTGCACTAAGGTTCGACCCAGGGAGGGTTCAAGACCCCTCCCTGCTGGGTGCTACTTGTTTTCTTGTCTTAAGTCTGTGCTCCTCTAAATTTTACTTTACCCCTTGCTCCTTTATTATTACTCCTGTCCCCTTCTTGGATTTTCCACTTGTCTCCTTGGCTTGCTGCCTGCTTCCCCCATCCCCCATTACGCTGCCACTGCGTTAGTTTCCTGCCCCAATCCATTCCACCCCCAGCCACTCACACCTCCCCCTCCCCCACTTAACTGGCAACTGCTGCGGGGAGCACTAGCTATATCCCTGACCCTCGGTCAGTGATCAGCTCTTCCCTCACAGCTCTGCTCATTTGCTTTCTGCACTAAGGTCCCACCCAGGCAGGGTTCAAGACCCCTCCCTGCTAGGTGGTGCTTATTTTCTTCAATCAATCAATCAAGCATTTGTAAAGCGTGCTATATTCCCACGCTGGGGTTTGAGAAGTCGTCTGAAGGCCGGCAGATCCTGGGTCTGTCGTAGGATGGTAGGGAGAGTGTTCCAGGTCTTGGCGGTGAGGTAGGAGAAGGATCTGCGGCCAGCTGTGGTTTTCCGGATGTGGAGGACTGTGGCGAGGGTAAGGTTGGTAGAGCGGAGGTTGCGGGTGGGGGTGTAGAAGCTGAGTCGGTCTTTGAGGTATGCGGGTCCGGTGTTGTGTAGGGCTTTGTGTGCGTGAATGAGGAGCTTGAAGGGATCCTCTTGTTGACCCCACTCAGGTGGGGTGAGATGTGGCTTCGGCGGGGGACGTTGAGGATCAGTCGTGCCGAGGCGTTCTGGATACGTTGCAGCCGTTTCAGGAACTTGTTTGTTGTTCCTGCTTAGAGGGCGTTCCCGTAGTCCAGTCGGCTGGTGACGAGGGCCTGGGTGACGGTTTTTCTCATGTCGGGGGATCCATTTGAAGATTCAGAGGGGCATTCGGAGGGTGTTGAAGCAGGACGCGGAGATGGTGTTGACTTGCTTGGTCATGGAGCGGGCAGAGTTGAGGATGATCCCCAGGTTGCGTGTGTGGTCGGTGGGTTTTGGGGCTGTTCCTAGTGATGTAGACCACCAGGAGTGGTCCCAGCCTGATGGGGTGGGGCCGAGGATGAGGACCTCTGTCTTGTCTGAGTTCAGCTTCAGCCTGCTTTCCTTCATCCAATCGGCGACAGCCGTCATTCCTCTGTTGAGGTTGGCTTTGGCGGTGTGGGGGTCTTCGGTGAAGTATATGATCAGCTGGGTGTCATCTGCGTAGGAGATGATGTTGACGTTGTGTTGATGTGGGCGAGTGGTGGCATGTAAATGTTGAACAGCGTCGCGCTGAGGGAGGATCCCTGTGGAACGCCGCAGAGGATCTCGGTGGTTTTGGATCGGAAGGGAGGGAGGCGGATGCTCTGGGTTCTGCCGGAGAGGTAGGATGTGGTTCAGGCTAGGGCCTTTTCTTGGATTCCGGCATCCTGGAGACGTGCTGTTAGGGTGCGGTGGCAGACCGCGTCGAATGCTGCTGATAGGTCTAGCAGGATGAGGGCTGTTGTTTCTCCTTTGTCCATCAGGATCCTGATGTCATCAGTGGCTGCGATGAGGGCGGTCTCGGTGCTGTGGTTGCTGCGGAAGCCCGACTGGTAAGGGTCCAGGATGTTTTTGTCTTCAAGGTAGCAGGTTAGCTATTTGTTGACAATCTCCTCAGTGACTTTTGCCGGGAAAGGGAGCAGGGAGATGGGGCGGAAGTTCTTGAGGTCCTTGGGGTCCGCTTTGGGTTTCTTCAGTAAGGCGTTGATCTCGGCGTGCTTCCAGCTCGTCGGGAAGGTTGCTGTCTCAAAGGATGTGTTGATAGTTTTCCGAAGATGGGGTGCGATGACTGTGCTGGCTGTGTTGAAGACGTGGTGAGGGTAGGGGTCAGATGGGGATCCGGAGTGGATGGAGTTCATGGTCCTGATGGTGTCTTTGTTGATGACGTAGGACCAGGTGGTCAGGCGACTGGTGTCGGTGGGGGTCGAAGGAGAAGTGGTCTCGGCAGTGGGTGTGGGGGTGTCGGAGTTGAAGCTGTCGTGGATGTCGGTGATCTTGCGGTGAAAGAAGGTGGCCAGTGAGTCGCACAGGTCTTGTGATGGTGGGATGTTATTGGTGTTGGAGCTGGGGTTGGAAAGTTCTTTCATGATCCTGAAGAGCTCTTTGGTGTTGTGTGCGTTGTTGTCTAGGCGGTCCTTGAAGGCGTTCCTTTTGGTGGTTCTAATGAGTTGGTAATGTCTGCGGGTGGCGTTCTTGTGGGCGGTGTAGCTGTCTGGAGTTCAGTCTCTGAGCCATTTCTTCTCCAGTTTTCGGCTGGTGCGCTTGGAGGTTCGGAGGTCTTCGGTGAACCATGCGGCTTTCTTGTTGATGTAGTTGGTAGCGGAGGTCTTGAGTGGGGCGAGGGTGTCGGCTCAGTCGTTGATCCACTGTTTGAGGTTGGTGGCAGCGGTGTCGGGGTCGGTGGGGTCCCCGGGTGGTCTCAGGGCGAGGGTGGTGGTCAGTTGATCCTTGGTAACCTTGCCCCAGCAGCGGCGTGGCAGCTGTTGGGTGCGGTGGTTCGTGGTGGGTTTCTTGAAGGTGAAGTGGACGCATCTGTGGTCGGTGCAGTGGGGTTTGGTGGTGTGGTTGAAGGTGACGTGGGAACTTGGGGAGAAGGTGGGGTCCAGTGTGTGTCCGGCAATGTGGGTGGGTGTTGTCACGAGCTGTTTGAGTCCAAGGTTGGCAAGGTTGTCGATCAGGGCGGTGGAGTTGGCGTCGTTGTTGTTCTCGAGGTGGAAGTTCAGGTCCCCGAGGAGGATGCAGTCCGTGGAGGTGAGGGCGTGGGTGCTGATGAGGGCAGCGAGGGTGTCGCTGAACTGTGGTCGGGGTCTGGGAGGTCTGTAGACGAGTGTTCCTCTGAGGGTGGTGTTGGGGTCGGTATGGATCTGGAAGTGCATGTGCTCGGCAGTGTTGAGGGTGTCGTCGGTGTTGGTCGAGACCCGGAGGGTGCTTTTGTGGACAATGGCGATTCCTCCCCCCATTCCGTTGGTGCGGTCTCTGCGGGAGATCTTGTAGCCTTCTGGGATGGCAATGGTGGTGTCTGGTGCCGAGGTGGTGTTCAGCCAGGTCTCCGTCAGGAAGGCGACGTCAGGGGTGGTCCCAGAGCTCGATGGCGTGCCTGCGGGCGGAGCGAGTGTTGAGGAGGATGCAACGGAGGTGGTTGGGTTCTTTGGTTAATGGTTTGGTGGGCCGGATGCTGGTGAAGCTGCAATTACGGCAGGTGAAGGGTCCTTGGTTGTGCTTCGGGGCGGCCTGGTAGCAGGAGTGGTTTTGTCTGGCGTTGTGTGCGTGGAGGGTGCTGGAGTCGTAGTGCAGTCTGGTGTTGTGGCGGGCTTGGGGTCCAGGGGTTCTGGCGCTGGGCGTGGTACAGGCGTGGACGGGCGCAGACGGGCTTGCCTTTGGCGCACAATCGGCGCACCCGCTGCGCGTGTCCGCTGCGCGTCCTGTCGGTAGTCGCCATTAAGGGCGGGGAGAGGAGGCGGGAGCGGGGCGGCGAGGGGGCGTGGCCGCAGGGAAGCAGCGGGAAAAGGTCAGGGACACAGAAGGCAAGAGGGGGCATGGGGGAGGGCAGAGGGCTGTGACGGCGCAAAAAAATACAGAGGGGAAAAGTACAATAAACGAAATGGCAGGAAGAACAGCAGTAGAAAATACAGTAATTTACAGTGAAAGACAACCTTCAGCAGAGCGCTGGCGGGGCTCCGGGGGCTCAAACCCTGCCGGGAAGTGGCAGAGCGAGCGCGTTCGGTGGAGCGGTTGGCGGCAGTGAGTGACTCGGCCCTTAGGCAAGGTGGAGGTCAAGGTCTTGTCTTACTTCTGTGCTCCTCTAAATTGTACTTTACCCCTTGCTCCTTTATTCTTGTCCCCTTCTTGGATTTTCCACTTGTCTCCTTGACTTGCTGCCCGCTTCCCCCGTAGCCCATCACGCTGCCACTGCGTTAGTTTCCTGCCCCAATCCGTCCCGTCCCCCCAGCCACTCACACCTCGCCCCTCCCGTACTTAACTGGCTACTGCTGCGGGGAGCGCAAGCTATATCCCTGACCCTTGGTCAGTGATCATCTCTTCCCTCGCAGCTCCGCTCATTTGCTTACTCCTGTCCCCTTCTTGGATTTTCCACTTGTCTCCTTGGCTTGCTGCCTGCTTCCCCCATCGCCCATTACACTGCCACTGCGTTAGTTTCCTGCCCCAACCTCGGGGAGCAATCCGTCCCACCCCCCAGCCAGTTAGTTAGTGATCATCTCTTCCCTCGCAGCTCCGCTGGGTGCAGCTTATTTTCTTGTCTTACTTCTGTGCTCCTCTAAATTGTACTTTACCACTTGCTCCTTTATTATTACTCCTGTCCCCTTCTTGGATTTTCCACTTGTCTCCTTGGCTTTCTGCCTGCTTCCCCCGTCGCCCATTATGCTGCCACTGCGTAGTTTCCTGCCCCAATCCGTCTCACCTCCCAGCCACTCACACCTCCCCCCTCCCCTTCTTAACTGGCAACTGCTGCGGGGAGAGCGAGCTATATCCCTGATCCTCGGTCATTAATCATCTCTTCCCTCGCAGCTCCGCTCATTTGCTTACTCCTGTCCCCTTCTTGGATTTTCCACTTGTCTCCTTGGCTTGCTGCCTGCTTCCCCCCTCGCCCATTACACTGCCACTGCGTTAGTTTCCTGCCCCAATCTCGGGGAGCAATCCATCCCACCCCCCAGCTACTCACACCTGCCCCTCCCCTACTTAACTGGCGACTGCTTCGGGGAGTGGGAGCTATATCCCTGACCCTCGGTTAGTGATCAGCTCTTCCCTCGCAGCTCCGCTCGTTTGCTTTCTGCACTAAGGTCCCACCCAGGCAGGGTTCAAGACCCCTCCCTGCTAGGTGGCGCTTATCTTCTTGTCTTACTTCTGTGCTCCTCTAAATTGTACTTTACCCCTTGCTCCTGTATTCTTGTCCCCTTATTGGAGTTTCCACTTGTCTCCTTGGCTTGCTGCCCGCTTCCCCCTTTGCCCATCACGCTGCCACTGCGTTAGTTTCCTGCCACAATCCGCCCCGCTCCCGCCCCCTAGCCGATCGCACCTCTCCCCTCCCCTACTTAAATGGCAACTGTGATGCAGTCGCGCTGCTGGTGCTCCAAAGGCGTGTCTAAGGAAAGCCCTTCTGCACCTGTCCTCACTTGGACCACACCCAGCGACAGACCCCCTTGCCCCCGTGACCACCACAAGACCTGGCGCCGCTATAACACAAACACCTTCCACGCACTCAACAACGGTCGAAATTCCACCTGCTTCCAGGCCACCCCGAAGTTCACCCACAGACCCCTCACCTGCTGAAACTGCAGCTATACCAGCCAGCGCACCCCTGTACGTCCTGCCCATCCCAGCACTGCAGGCTACAACCATCTCAGCTGCATACTACTCAACACCCGCTCAGTCCACAAACACGCCGTTGAACTCTGGGACCTGCTCAACTCCTCTGCCCCAGACGTCCGATTCCTGACAGAGACCTGGGCGAACACTTCCTCGGCACCTGACGTAGCCATAGCCATCCCAGATGGCTGTAAGATCACACGCAGAGACTGAAACAACAACAAACCAGGAGGAGGAATCGCCATCATCCACAGCAACACCATCAGAATCTCAACCATTACTGATGACTCCCTCAGCAAGGCCGAACACGTACACTTCCAGAACCATGTCGATCACAACACCACCCTCAGGGAAACCCTTGTCTACTGACCGCCGGAACCCCGACCACAGTTCAGCGAAACCATCACCGAACCTCATCAGCATGCACGCCCTCGGAGAAGTGAACTTCCATCTCGAGGACGCCAATGACAGGAACTCCACAACGTTGATCAACAACCTCGCCAACCTCGGACTCAAAAAACTTGTCACAACATCCACTCACTCTGCAGGACACACGCTCGACCCCATCTTCCCTGCCAGTAACCATATCTCCTTCAGCCACACCACCGAACTCCACTGGACCGACCACCACTGCATCCATTTCTCCTTTGAGAAATACACCGCACACAACTAACCACAACATATTCCACACCGCAGATGGAAAAAAGTCACCGAAGACCAGCTAACTCATCACCACACTCACCCAAGACCCTCCACCCAAGCCCTCCGAGACCGACGCAGCAGCCAAGAACCTCAGACAATGTATCAACAACTGCGGCAACACCCTCTCCCTGATTAGGAAACCATCCTACAGGCTCAATAACACGAGAGCCATGTGGTTCAAAGCCGACCTCCAGAACTCCAAGCACACCTGCAGAAGACTCAAGAAGCAGACGACAGACAACCACGCAGCCCTCATGAACGCCAGAAGCAAACACCACCAACGGATGTATGACGTTACAACGCACACTTTTACAATGCATACCTTTACAACGCAACATCCATTACAACGCATTCCATTACAACGCATGCCATTACAGCGAAATTTTAAAAACTACATTTACAACGCATTCCATTACAGCGCATAATACCTTTACAACGCATACCATTACAACGCATAACATTACATTGCATGTTTGGTAAGTATTGGATAGTGTAGGGGTAAAAATTACTATTCTAACTCCAGGGGGTGCAACAGTAGGGTAAGTGTTGGATAGTGTAAGGGTAAAAATTACTATTCTAACTCCAGGGGGTGCAACAGTAGGGTAAGTGTTGGATAGTGTAGGGGTACAAATTACTATTCTAACTCCAAGGGGTGCAACAGTAGGGTAAGTGTTGGATGGTAATGTTATGTGTTGTAATGGTATGCGTTGTAATGACTGAGTTGTAATGACATGCGTTGTAGTGGTGTGCGTTGTAGTGTCATGCGTTGTAATGGTTGCATTGTAATTGCATGCGTTGTAATGGATGTTGCGTTGTAAAAGTTTCGTTGTAATGGTAGTGCATTGTAAAAGTTGCGTTGTAAAGGTTGTTTCCCCCACCAACTCATCCGTTCCGCCAAAAGAACCTCCTTCAAAGAACGCATCGACAAAAACGCACACAATACTAGGAGCTCTTCAACATCGTGAAAGAATTCACCACCCCCAGTTCCTGCTCCAATGACGTACCACCTTCACAAGACCTCTGCGACTCCCTGGTTGCCATCTTCCACCGCAGGATCGCATACATCCACAACAGCTTTGACACCCAGACGCCGACACCCCTGGATCAACACCCACCAAGTACACCGACCTTCTGCTCTCCTGGCACAATGTCAACGAATAAGACCCCATCAAAATCATGAACACCATTCATTCCGGCTCACCTTCTGACCCTTGTCCCCACCACATCTTCAACAAGTCAAGCTCCATCATCGCACCCCAACTCTGAAAGATCATCAACAGCTCCTTTGAGACCGCCACCTTCCCAGAGAGCTGAAAACACGCCGAGATCAACGCCCTTCTCAAGAAACACAAGGCGGACCCTAATGACCCATCTCCCTGCTCCTGTCCATGGCGAAAGTCATCGAGAAGATCGCCAACAGACAACTGACCCACTTCCTGGAGGAGAACAATATCATAGACCCTCCTAATCGGATTCCGCAGCAATCACAGCACCGAAACAGCCCTCATTGCCATCACCGATGACATCAGGACCATACTGGACAATGGCGAAACCGCGGCCCTCATCATCCTGGACCTCTCAGCCAACTTCGACTCTGTCTGCCACCACACCCTGTGCACATGCCTCCACGATGCAGGGTACCGAGACAAAACCCTGGACTGGATCACCTCCTTCCTCACCGGCAGAACCCAGAGAGTCTTCCTCCCCCCCTTTCGATCTGAAGCCATCATGATCACCTGCGGGGTACCCCAAGGATCATCCCTCAGCCAGACCCTTTTCAACATCTACATGGCACCGCTCGTCACCATCGTCCGAGCACACCACCTCAACATCGTCTCGTATGCCGACGACACCCGACTTATCCTCTCCCTCACCAAGGACCCAGACACCGGCAAATCCACCCTCCACGAAGGAATGAAGGCCCTCGCCGAATGGATGAAGACCAGCTGGCTGAAACTGAACTTGGAAAAGACAGAAATCCTCATCCTTGGCTCCACCCCCTCCACATGGGACGACTCCTGGTGGCCGACCCCTGGTGGCCGACAATGCTGGGAACTGCCCCGAAACCCACCCACCACGCACGCAACTTGGGGTTCATCCTGGACTCAACGCACTCTATGACTCAGCAAGTCACCGCGGTTTCCTCCTCCTGCTTCAACACCCTCCGCATGCTCCGTCAGATCTACAGATGGATCCCCACTGAAACCAGACGAACGGTCACCCAGGCCCTCGTCAGCAGCAGGCTGAACTAGGGCAACGCCCTCTACGCAGGAACCACGGCCACACTCTACAAGAGACTCCAACGCATACAAAACGCCTCCGCACGCCTCATCCTCGCCACAGCCACATCACCACCACCCTGAGAGATCTGCATTGGCTCCCAGTCAACAAGAGAATCAACTTCAAGCTCCTGATCCACGCTCACAAAGCACTCCAAAAGGCCGGACCTGCATACCTCAACGAACGACTGTCCTTCTACACCCCGAACCGCCAGCTCCGCTCCTCCGACCTCGCCCTCGCCACCGTCCCACGCACAACCATCGGCGGCAGATCATTCTCCTACCTTGCCGCCAAGACATGGAACACCCTCCCCGTCCACCTGCGCCAGACACAGGACCTGCTGACCTTCAGGAGACTTCTCAAGACCTGGCTGTTCGACCAGTAGCTTCTTCTCCAACCCCCACAATTCCTTGAGACTCTCACGGGTGAGTAGCGCTCTCTACAAATATATTGATTGATTGATTGATATAAGTTAAACTTGATTGCTTTTATGCCAAACTACCAAAGGGTTAAGCACACATTGATTTACTGACTCTCTTGGTTCACCCAGAGAGTGATTGTGGTTGTTACATGACAAAAGTTCACACACCCCTCAACTAAAACCCTATTTCTGACAGTTTTTTTTATCTCTGTAACAGTTTAACATCTGCTTCTCAACTTCAATGTCCATTGTCCGTCTTTGCTACCTTGATTGCTGATGAACGTTTAGACTTCTGTACGTTTTTGAGGGGTAGTCGGTTTGCTGAACCAGTGCAAGTATCTATCTTTTTGTGACCCTTTTGCCTTCTTCGAGTTTCTGGTAGTTTCACGATGCGGGGTATTGTTTTAGGATGCGTCTTGCTTCTATCGGTAGCCATTCTATTCTTAAAAGAGTTTTGGAGGATAGTGCTGGTGAAATTGGATTGAGGGACAGAATGGGCTTTATATTGTCATGCAAAAGGGTTGGAGCAATTGTTATTTTAATGATCGAAGCAGCTAATGTTTATTTAACCTGTGTGGCTTGGGTATGAAGATGAACACACAGAGTTAAACTGTATTTTCATAACAATTGTGGGAATAATGGCAGATAGTAAAAGTCCAAGAGAGGAAATGCAGTGTAGTTAAATTCCTGTTATGAGGCTCTAGTTGATTGGAATACAGAAAACTTACGATGTATTGCCTGTAATTTCACTGTGACAATTGGGTTCACTACTATCTAGAGGTATTAATTACCATAAGCACATTCATGTTTGTATTTTTCAATATGTTTGTGTAAACAGTGTTGCAGGCATAGTTTCACTCAATCAAGACAGTACACACAATGTATCAAAGTTTGTGCAACAAAGCACTGTTTGGAAATCTGCTGCGTTGCATTGTGCGTATTGGAAAAAACGGTGTAGCGCCATTATCATTCTAAATAAGTCATCGGCCATGGTTGTGATGTACATTTCGTTCATTAGCTACATTAAACACTTTTTCGCGATGCGCTATTGCACGAAGTTGTGTTAGTGTATTGTGTGAGATTTGTATTTGAGGCACACTCTCCCGTACAGATCTCAATACCCAAACAATCATGTTTACGAAAATGCTAGATATTTTGTGAGAGAATTTTCTGAAAATTATGCATATTTCCTTTTCTCCGTTGTATGTGGCTCTTTCCATTTGGCGATACGGTCTCTTGCAGATAAATAACATCCCACTCTAAAAAAGCTCATTTTAAATTAAATATAGAAATGAACAAATGAGCATATCCGAGTTCAGTAAGATTCCTGTTAAGACAGGGTATAATTTCACATCTTACATACAGGCAACAATATAGCCTTATAGCCCGCCGTAGCTGGCTATACCGGCTATTAAAGGCCCGCTGAATCGTTAAAGGCCCGAGCCGAAGGCGAGGGACTTTAACGAAACAGCGGGACTTTAATAGCTGGTATAGCCCTGCTTACAAAGGGCTATATGGCTATTAGAACATTCTGCCACTAGAGGGCAGAATGTTCTAACAAATTAAACAAAGGGTTCTCGAAACTCGAGGGGATATAAATCCCCTCGAACTTCGAGAGGCCTTTGTAGAACATTGGAATGTTGCTCTGCGGGCCTTTACCGGCCCGTAGAAGCAGGGAGCACTCCATTGTCTGCAATGGAGCTCCCAACATTCCAATGTTCTAATGTAAGTCTTATAAAACAGCATTGGAAATCAAGGTACCAACATCTCAAAAAGAACAGTTTTATTCACCATGAATATAAAAATCGTGACTCATAACAGATGCTCTCCATACTCCTTTAAAAGCACCCCGCTCCCTTAATTTGTTCAAGCGATCTGATTTGAAATGAGATATTTTAACAAACCTGGCTGGCACAAAGAGCAGTTTCTACAGACTAATGACGTCTGCATGCCTCATGCCTGGCAAATTTCCATATGCATGAGCTTTTCAGAATCTGCTTCTACCATAAACATGGAAACAACACGGCCTTTGCTAAAGTTGCCTATTGTTCTGCTGCTTTACAGCGCCTAAAGTATCAGATCCATTAGTGTGGCAAACACACATCTTGAGATATGTTTGTTGCGAAAGAGCATTGTCTTTACTAATGGCAGACGAATGCACCGTTGAATAGCGTCTATATGTGTTTCTCATTCCATATTGAATAGTGTTTCTGGCAGAGAGTTGCAGCGAGGTTAGTAAGTGGCAGAAATCCACCTTTCTCTAAATGATTGGTAAGTGTGGCCCTTCGGCCATAATGTTAAAATTGATAGTATTGATTTAGACGATAAACTGTGAGGCCTTTTGATTGGGCCCTTGGCACTCAGTGGTTTCAGTGCAGAATACCGAAAGGTCGTTTGTCACTGGAGTTCGAGCC
The DNA here is from genome assembly GCF_964261635.1 of Lissotriton helveticus. NCBI lineage: Eukaryota > Metazoa > Chordata > Amphibia > Caudata > Salamandridae > Lissotriton > Lissotriton helveticus. The sequence continues at coordinate 214,061,997 of NC_136060.1, read as the reverse complement.
CAATGAAATAATTCCTTCCAACCAGCGGGGACTCGATAAGGCAGAGGAGCATCGCCCCACTGCTTTCTCCGCAGTGAAAATATGAACAATAAAATGGTACTAACACAGGTTACAATCATTTTATTGCAGCATGAGAGCAGCTTCTCTATTGGCATGGGGGAGTCTGTGAACTGGCGGGAGTCGAGGCGCAGAAGAGCACTGAGGAGGCAGATGACAGGTAAACTAAATTCTTTATATTGTGCTCCCCGCACTGCCCCCTCTCTGGCCCCAGCACAAACCCCAAAATTCGGCACCAAAACTTTAAAACCATGGAAGCCACCATTGCTTCCAACTGGATCCACAATGTATGTTCTTTAAGAGATTTTATGACTTATCGAACCTGTCCCAAGGAAATTCTTTAGGGTCTGAGCCACCCACTCTAAGACATGAACTTGTGGGAAAAAAATGTGTAATCGTGCTCATGTATAATAAAGCTCATACAGATTCATTGCGCTAGTGAGCTAGGACTTAAAGCCATTTACTAAGATCATCTTGAGTCTAAAGCAGCATCTTATGTCCTGTTACAACGTTATCTCATTCCAAGAATGTTTTATGTCTATCAGACTTTGAAATTGTAGTGTTTTATCCTCAAATACTCCAAAATAAACAAGCAATAGCAACGCAACTAAGTGGCTTGATTGTTGTGGCACTTGTTAGGCTTGTTGACAACATGTATTGTAATACAACCATGTACTTATGACATTAAATATACATAATACACAAACCTTCCTTTTTCAAAATTGATCCATACCTATGGCCAAGCTCCGCTAGTTGTTTTTTTAGCTGCCAAAGGCGCGGAGATACTCCTTTGGGAGGTGATCCTAGCGCGGTATAAACATGCAAATAAATAAATAAATGGAATTTAAATGAAAGTAATGATTAGATGGTATGGTAGATATTTTGCCTTAGGTAACTTGGTATGACACATTAGGTATGGTAAGTTAGGTATGGAAGGCATGGTTGGTAGGTTTGGTATTGTACATTATGTATGATACGTAGGTAGGTTTAGTATGGTACGTTAGGTATGTAATAGTAGGTGATAGGTGTATTGTTGATATGATAGATATGGCAGATTAGGTGTAGTAGGTGTTGTAGGTTAGGAATGTATGTTAGGTATGCTAGGTTAGATATGGGAGTTTAGGCATGGTAGTAATGTTAAGCATTGTAGTTATGATAGGTTAGCTATAGTAGGCTAGTTATGGCAGGTAGGTATAATATGTAAGTAGATATGAAAGGATAGATTGAAATGATGTCAGATCCAGATACTTGTGCGGGAACAGAAGGCAACCACTTATTATCAGGCAGCTGAGAAACTATGCTGTACTTTCACCCTGCGAAGGGAGGGAAGTTCAGGATGAAGTACTATGTAGATGCAAAGAACAATTATTAACACTCATTATTCACTCATATATGTGCTAACCTTTGACCTTTTTTCTAAGGAAAGTCGATTTCTTTCAGCTTTTGTGTCCCTGTACCTAAACAATAGGTCAGCCAACTGACCCTATGAGTCCACTTTTAACTCCAAAGATTCCGGTTCCTTCTGCTTGGATTTTTCTGAAGCAGTGAATCCGATTCAGTGGGATGTTGCGGAAAAGGTATTTGGCCTCATGAAACCCTCTTAAACTAAAGCTTTCAGACTTGCCACTCTGGAGGAAGTCGAGTTTTAAAAGGTTTAAATCTTCACAGGGTGAAGTTGCCATAAGTATCTGGTGAGCTGCGGACCTTTCTTGGGTGCAAAGTTTGAATTTCTCCCACTCAGAGCTTTCCCGTCTTAAGTCAATGGCATCACGGAGACCTCATCTAATAGCTATCCTGCATTGTGGATCTTATTTTGGCTACAGTCTGCTGCCTTGTACCACTAAAGATTTTTATTTCCATTTTCAGAGACAAAGTCAGAAGGTAAAACAACTGCTTGCGATGAACCTGGCCTCTGTATCCAACCCATGGTCAATCGTCCCCCATAAGTGGGAAAGGTATGGTGCAGTAGCCATACTGTCTGATGTTGGATCGCGGGACTCACTGTTCGATCCCCGGATGGCCGCAGCTTAGCTCAGCATCATGTGACTCCAGGCAATAGCTCACTTAGGGCCAGATGTAGGTCGGTCGGTAACGGCCGAAAATCGGTATTTTCGGCCGTTACCGACCGGTATTTCAGAAATGGTATGTAGGGGCATTATTTTACAGAATCGGTAAATTTACCGAATCGGTAAATTTACCGATTCTGTAAAATACCGAATCGGTATTTTTACCGATTCGGTAAATCTGAGATGTAGGTGGGACTCTTCTGAGTCCCACAAGCCTTACCGAATCGGTATTTTACCATCAAATCCAATTTGATGGTAAAATACCGATTCCGGTGTGCATGCACATGTGTGCATGCACACCTATGCCATATGACAGGCAGACCTGCCCTTAGGGCATGTATGCCTGCCACATGGCACCCGAGCCTGTTTTGGGGGGGCCAGAGGGTGTCAAAGTGAAACCCCCTGCACCCTTGTGAAAATCGGTATTTACCGATTCGGTAAATACCGAATCGGTAATGCCCATTCATTCCAATGGGCTTCAAAGCCCATTGGAATGAATGGGCATTACCGATTCCGTATTTACCGAATCTGTAAATACCGAATTCTTCAGAATCGGTATTCCAGCACATCTGGAATACCTACATATCCACCCCTTAGATTTACCGATTTTTAATTACCGAATCGGTAAAATTCGGTAATAAAAAATCGGTAAATCTATTTTACCTACATTTGGGCCTTAATCCTTCAACGGCCCCCAGCACCTTGAAACCCTTAAGGAGGTGTTATGTTCACGCTTTACAAATATTAATATTTATTATCAAGGTCAGCCTTGAACCCTTGTCCCAATCTTGCACTACCAGATGCCCGTGGTTAGTTCTTTGCTCGTGTTGGCACTATCTTTATTTAAAACATTAAAAATTTATATCTCTGATTTGTCTTATTGACTTTTTGTCATTTGGTATCATTTTGTTCATTAATATATTCCCAATTTTTATAAATTGGAGTGGGATTTCTATTGTGTCCTGTTTTCAACTTCTTAACTGGCTTGGTACTTCTAAAAGCTTTACACTTTTTTAAAAGCAAATCATATCTCATCTGTCCCACAGCTACCAAGGGGTAAACTCAGGTTCAAAATACTGAAATGTTTACAGGACCAAAGATAGTGACTTTATTACTTGTTGTTTAGCGACCATCCTCCCATAACCTATAAATAACTTTAAAACAATACAATAAAAGGCAATCGCTTATTATCCGTGCATTCTATTTATAGACATATTATCAAGCTTGCAATAATGTATTTGCACTTTCTGTGTTGCAGTTAAAATTGTGGGTCTTTCCGGTGGAAATCATAGTGTTCCTATGCCCCTGGGTTCTCCTATATTTATGCGGGGCTAAAAGCCTTTAATCTACTTACAGAGGCGTTTCAGATGTTTCTATTCATTGCAGGAGTTCCAAACTGTTAAATGTACCTGAATGAAATGTGTATAATACATTTTTGAGGAAAATTACAGTGTCCAAAAAAAGATGCCGCCTTTAGCATTTTACACTATTTTTGTACATTCTTGCATCCATTTTTGGCAGAAGGATATATTTCACTCTAGAATAGTAACACAAAATTACACAATTTGGGAACAACAGACATTCACCTTTTGTTTGTTTGGAGGTTGTTTGTGCCCCGCAATGTGATTATACTAATGACATAAAGGCAAGCATTTCTTGTAACATTCGCAATGTGAAATTATGGAAATTATGTGAGATTTCATCAGAGCCTACTGTTAAACAATTGCATTACAGTAATTTCCCCCAAAATACTATGTGAACTATCAACATTTGTGTTGATGAAACATCTAAGTGTGTGTACATGTAGTCCTGAAGCTTTGTATACTTCAAAAGGCACAATTATCCAGAGTGAGAATTGCCAATAATGAAAATTATGAGCTATGGCTAACCTAGCAATTTGCGTTACAAGTAGAATATTTTTCTGACAGTAATTATTGATTAATGTTGAAATTGGCCCTTTCCGTAGTGTCAATGGTCATCCCAAACCATTTTTTCTCTTCCTTCCTGTTTTCAGAATCTCTCTTTGTTGGCTTTTAGGACTCCGCACACTTTGCTAACCATTGCTAAAGTGCCTGTGCTTTTTACTTTAAAAATGGTAAAACTGGCTTAAACCCAATTGGTACGTTAAATTAACTTGTGAGTCCACAGTAAAGTAGTACTACATGTACACAGGGCCTGTAAGTTAAATGCTACTAGTGGGCCAGCAGCACTCATTTCCCCACACACTCAAGTAACATGTCACTTTGCTTGCCATTGCAGCCTGTACGTGATGTTTTAAACATCCATCTCTGCCTAGTAAGATAAATCTCTTGCCAGGCCCAATTCTCCCTATTTAATACACATATGCCACCTGTAGCGTAGACTTTAAACAGCCCATAGATAAGAGTCAAATTTATTTAAAATGGTGGATATGTACTTTTGATTTTAACATGACCTGGTAGTGAAAAACTCTTACATTGATTCTTTCAAATGTGAGGTCTACCTCTCCCATAGGATAACACTGGGTTGCCTTATTACTTTTAATACATGCTAAAGTTTGATTGGAAGTATGTCAACCTTTCATGTTTTATGTTTAAGAAATTGTAATTTAAAATCCTCTTTAGTCAGATTTTTAAGTTAGAAGAAAATACCACATTCTATAGGTTGGTATTTTACTATCCTAATTTCATGGTGCCTGCAGCCAATAAACAGTATTACCTTAACATCCTTAAAACATTTTTTAAGTGTGTCACATTTGCATATTCTCTTCACATCAAGCTCTTATATCATCTTTTAGACTCCCTGCAGCTGTAGAAAAATGTAGACTGTGTTGGAATTAGAAGGCATTTGGCAGCTATTGTTTCCCTCAAGACGGCATTCTAATTTCATATCAATTTTATTTCAGTGTTTTGCTCCAAAGGAGCATCTTTAAGATCCTGTGAAAGTGACTATGAAAAGCGTTGGTATCGCAGTCTCTCAACAACAGTATGCAATAATCCACCTTACTCTTGGCATTCTTTACTATGAGTTAAGGGTGATCCTTTTCAGTATCAATCTTTCTTGTTTTGTAGTGTTAATAACATAAAACAGAGGAGTGACTATTAACAACATCAGGAAAGTGGGGATAAAAGCCAGTGGCAATAAAAACCTCCAGTAGCTAAGATTCAGGAAAGATTTAAAGAGCTGTCAGGCAGAATGATTCACACAATATAACTGATAGAAAAGAACTAGCAGAAATGAAAGGCCTAAAATGGTGTGACTGCCAAAAATGTGCCTGTTCTATTTTGACTAAAATTGTCGTAATAATATTCACTGGCTCATAAGCCAACTTCTTTACTTTCAATATTTAATCTATTTTAAACAGTTCATGTAAGATGATGATATATTCATTTCAGTGGCTTTGGGATACCCTACTAATCACCTTATGGTTAACACAAGATAGTAATTTTGTGTTTTTAAATGTGAGTGGCACACTCATTGTTTATGTAATCTGTAAAATCCATTACTCAAAGTTCATTCACCAGCTAAGCTCTCAATTTGTACCTCCAGTGAGGAACCTAATCCCTGACTTATACAGTTAGTCACGCAGCCACTGAATCACCCATACAGACAATCATACACCCACTGGTTCACAAATACATCATGGCATATTTATTTAACACTGATAAACTCTTTAAAAACACTCACTGGATAATGTCATCAGTGATGTCATTCGTGATGTCCCTGAATATGTCCTGAATGATGTAATATGAGAGGTCATAAGCAGTGTATTGCTGGGGACACAAGTTATAGTTAGCTCAGCTAACTATGCTGAATTTTATTGGTTTGTACAAGTGAAACCTGAGTCTACCTATCCCTGTAACCTTTGTTATTTTCAGTAAATTTCCAAGGTTTTTTAAATGCTAATTCCTAACTTTAAGATCCCTCGGGAGTAAAGTGGACTTCATACCCCAACCATTTGTGCACCAGAAGGTGATTTGCAGAGTGGTGGAGTAAGGGGGTGCGGACTCCGAGGACCTCTTAACAGGAGGGGTAGTTGGCCCCCAAGGGCACCCTTGCGGGCCAACTACCCCTCCTGTTACCTCCAGTACGTCTCACACCGCAGGATTGTTGAAAGGTTGTCCGAGGCTGTGCCACCTTTCTCTACCACTCTGCAAACATGACTACTGGTGTTCTACTAGTATGGGGAAGAAGTCATCCCCCTGGCTATTGAGGGTCCTTTAAGGCCAACTACCCCTCTTGTTACCTCAAATCAGTCCCACGCAGTGGGTTTGCTGAGAGGGTTTCGGTGGCCACACCCCTTTCTCCCCCACTATGCAAACATGTGTCCTGGTGCACCACTAGATGGGGGGTGAAGTCCCCTTAGCTCTTGAGGGTCCTTGGGGCCAACTACTGCACCTGTTACCTCCAGTAAGACCCACACAGTTGGATTGCTGAAAGGTCGTCAGAGGCCACTCCAACTTCCCTTTCTCCACCACTCTGCAATGTACGTAGTACATCCGTTTCAGTGGGTGATATTGTTTGATCATTTAAATTCTCTATTGTAAGGTCTTCTGATGTTACATTGGATATGTCCCTCTTTTGCTCCTGGTTATCCTTTGCTGCCCAAGTTGCTTCACTTCTTTTGCAACTTCTTCTAGTCTTTCTCCCTCTTGTTCTGGAGGTCTTGTTTTCTGCAACACTCCTCCAGTATTTGATGCTGTGGATCTGCTTGCTCCATCAGCTTCAGATTGATCCATTTCAATTTCTGATTCAGACATATCCCTTGTCGCAATTTGAGTTGTTCTATTGTTTGCCTCCTATACTGCTTTTCCTAGAAGACAACATTTTCTTGCAAAAGTTAAGACTCTCCTGGACTGATAATCCTGTTGATTTCTGGCAAACTTGTTGTGCATGTGTTGTCTAATACTTTCTTCATATTTCACTAGGCATGCCTCCATCTGTTGCCACAGAGTTTCCACTGTCTCCAGAACAACAAAATCTGCCTGGGGCGACAGAAGATTCATACTCGCCACCGCCAGACTATGGAACACACTTCCCTCTCTCATCAAAAACACCCCTTCCCTCCTTTCTTTCCGTAAACAACTCAAAACCTGGTTATTAAACCAATAACTGACCAGCACCGACTCTGTCCCTTCCTCGCCCATCCACAGCGCCGAGACACCCAAGGGTATTTGCACGCTTAATAAATTGCATAAATAAATAAATACGTATGTGATGTTATCAGCAGTGCATTGCGGGGCGCGAGTTATAGTTAACTCAACTAACTATAATGGCAGAATTACTTTGGTTTTGTACCAGTGAAATGTCGACCTAACTATAACATCTCTGAAACCTTATTTTTTTCAGTGAATTGCTAAGGTTCTTTACATGCGAATTTCTAACTATAACGTCCCTGAAACCTTTTTTTCCAGTGAATTTTAAAAGTTATTTAAATGCTAATTTCTAACTTTAACGTCATTGAAACCTATGTTTGTTTTAGTGAATGTCTAAGGTTTTTTAAATGCCAATTTCTAACTATGCCTACAGAGGTAGGAAATGTGCAGAAGGAGGAAGAAAGGATCAAAAAGAAGCAAGAGAAATGCAGAAATAGGCAACAGAAGTCCAGAAAGAGGAAGAAAGGTGCAGAACGAAGAAAGAGATATGCAGAAAGAACCAACAGAGGTATATAAAGAGGCCTTGTTGCAAAGTCATCCTGTGCTTCCAACATTTTGCTGACTGGTACTGGTGGTAACTGACTCTGAATAACCAAGCCTGGAGCCAGTGTTATGCTGAAAGACACTTAGAATACAGATAAAACACCTACGTACACTAGGGTACACTATGGGTTAGTGTACCCCTGTGATTGGCAGTACCTCCCCTGTAAGGCCCTAGTACATAATAAGGCAGGGGGAATAAAGCTATGTCTAAGTCAGAGGTGCAGAAAGAGGCATGAAAAGATCAGAAAGAAGCAACAGAGCTGCCGAAAGAGGCAAGAGAAGTGCAGAAACAGACAAGAAAGGTGCAGAAAGAGGGAACAGGGGTGCAGAAAGAGGTAAGAAGGATACAGAAAGTGGCAAAAGAGGTGCAGAAAGAAGCAAGAGCAGTGCAGAAAGAATTAACAGAGGTGCAAAAAGGGACAAGAGGTGCAAAAAGAGGCAAGAGAGGTACAGAAAGAGGCAGGAGGGGTACAGAAAGAAGGAAGAGAAGTACAGAAAGAAGCAACAGAGGTGCTGAAAGAGGCTCGAAGGGTACAGAAAGAGGAAAGTAAAGTGCAGTAAGAAGCAACAGAGGTACAAAAAGAGGGAACAGGGTTACAAAAGAGGCAAGAGAAGTACAGAAAGAGGCAAGAGGGATACAGAAAGAGGCAAGAGGGGTGCAGAAAGAAGCAAGTGAGTTGCAGGAAGAGACAAAAGAGGCATAGAAAGACGCAAGAGAGATGCAGAAACAAGCAAGAGAAGTAAAGAAAGAGGCAAGAGAATTGCTGAAAGAAGCATCAGAGGAGTAGAAAGAAGCAAGAGAAGTGCAGAAAGAGGCAAGTGAGGTGCAGAAAGAAGTAAATAGGGGTGCAGAAAGAAGCAAGAAAGGTACAGAAAGAGGCAAAAGAAGTACAGAAAGAAGCAAGAGAGATGCAGAAAGAGGCAAGAGAGGTACAGAAAGAGGAGAGAAAAGTACAGAAAGAAGCAAGAGAATTGCAGAAAGAAGCAAGAGACATGGAGAAATAGGGAAGAGGGACACAGGAAGAGGCATGAGGGATGCAGAAATTTGCAAAAGAGGTGCAGAAAAAAGCAAGAGCAGTGCAGAAAGAACCGACAGAGGTGAACAAAGAGGTGAGAGAGATACAAAAAGAGGCAGGAGGGATACAGAAAGAAGCAAGAGAAGTGCAGAAAGAAGCAACAAAGGTGCTGAAAGAAGCACAAAGGATGTAGAAAGAGGCAAGAGAAGAGCAAAAAAGAAGCAACAGTGGGACACAAACAGGCAGGAGTGGTACAGAAACATGCAGAAAAGGTGCACAAAGAGGGGACAGGGAACAGAAAAAGGCAAGAGAGGTGCAGAAAGAGAGGAGGAAGGGTACAGAAAGAGGCAAGAGGGATGCAGAAAGAAGCAAGTGAGATGCAGAAAGAGGCAAAAGAGGTGCAGAAAGATGCAAGAGAGGTGCAGAAACAAACAAGCAAAGTGCAGAAGGAGGTAAGGGAATTGCTGAAAGAAACAACAGATATGTAGAAAGAAGCAAGAGAAGTGCAGAAAGAAGCAAGTGAGTTGCAGAAAGAAGCAGGAGCAGTGCAGAAAGAACCAACAGAGGTACAAAAAGAGGTAAGAGGGGTGCACAAAGAGGTAGGAGAGGTGCACAAAGAGATAAAAGAGATACAGAAAGAGGCAGGAGGGGAGCAGAAAAAAGGAAGAGAAGTGCACAAATAGGCAAGATAATTGTTAAAAGAAGCAACAGAGGTGTAGAATAAACTAAAGGACGTGCAGAAAGAGGCAAGTGAGGTGAAGAAAAAGGTAGAAAAGGTGCACAGAGGCTAGAGAGGTACAGAAAGAGGCAGGAGGGGGCTAAAACAAGGAGGAGAAGTGCCCAAAGAAGCAACAGAGGTGCTGAAAGAGGCACAAAGGGTAGAGAAAGAGCAAGAGGAGTGCAGAAAGAAGCAGCAGAGGTACTGAAAGAGGAAAGAGAGGTAGAGAAACAGGCAGGAAAGGTGCAGAAAGAAGGAACAGGGGTGCAGAAAGAGGCAAGAGAGGTGCAGAAAGAAAAAAGAGGGGTGCAGAAAGAAGCAGAAGGGGTACAGAAAGAACGAAGTGAGGTACAGAAAGATGCAACAGGGGTGCAGAAAGACACTAGAGAGGTGCAGAAACAAGCAAGAGAAGTGCATATAGAGGCAAGAGAATGGCTGAAAGAAGCAACAGAGGTATGGATATAAGCAAGAGAAGTACAGAAAGAGGCAAGTGAGGTGCAGAAAGAGGCAAAAGAGATGTAGAAAGAGAGTAGCAGATAGAAGCAAGAGCAATACAGAAAGAACTAACAGGGGTGCTGAAAGAGGCAAGTATGGTACAGAAAGAGGCAAGAGAGATGCAGAAAGAGGCAAGAGAGGTTCAGAAAGAGGAGAGAAAAGTACAGAAAGAAGCAAGAGAATTGCAGAAAGAAGCAAGAGACATGGAGAAATAGGGAAGAGGGACACAGGAAGAGGCATGAGGGATGCAGAAATTTGCAAAAGAGGTGCAGAAAAAAGCAAGAGCAGTGCAGAAAGAACCGACAGAGGTGAACAAAGAGGTGAGAGGTACAGAAAGAAGCAAGTGAGGTGCAGAAAGAGGCAACAGACGGGTCAGAAACAGGCAAGAGAAATGAAGAGAGGAAAGAGAATTGTTGAAAGAAGCAACAGATGTGTAGAAAGAAGCAAGAGAAGTGCAGAAAGAATCAAGTGAGATGCAGAAAGAGACAAGAGCAGTACATAAAGAGGGAAGACAGGTGCAGAATGAAGCAACAGGGGTGCAGAAAGAGGCAAGACAAGTGCAGAAAGAAGCAACAGTGGTGCAGAAGGAGGCATGAAAACTCCAGAAACAGGCAAGAGAGGTGCAGAAAAAGGGAACAGGGGTGAAGAAAGAGGCAAGAGAGGTGCAAAAAGTCAGAAGAAGGGTGAAGAACGGGGCAATAGAAGTGCAGAAAAAAGCAACAGAGGTGCAGAAAGAGTTAAGAGGAGTGCAGAAAGAGCTAGGAGGGGTGCAGAAAGAGGTACAAGGGATGCAAACAAAGCAAGAGAGGTGCAGAAAGAGGCAAGAGAATTACAGAAAGAAGCAATAGAGATGTAGAAAGGAGAAAGAGGGGTGGAGAAAGAGGCCCAAGGGAAGCAGAAAAAAAGCAAGAGAGGTGCAGAAAGAAAGAAAAGACGTACAGAAAGAAGGGGCAGAGGTGCAGAAGGAGGCAAGAGGAATGCAGAAAGAGAGCAGAGGGGTGCAGAAAGAGGCGCAAGGGGTGTAGAAAGAAGCAAGAGAGGTGCAGAGAGAAGCAAGATAAGAGCAGAAAGAAGCAACAGAAGTGCAGAAAAAGATAAGAGGGGTACAGAAAGAGGCAAGAGGGGTACAGAAAGAAGCAACAGAGGTGCTGAAAGAGGCGCAAAGGGTAGAAAAAGAGCAAGAGAAGTGCAGAAAGAAGCAGCAGAGGTACAGAAAGAGGCAAGAGAGGTAGAGAACTAGGCAGGAAAGGTGCAGAAAGAAGGAACAGGGGTTCAGAAAGAGGCAAGAGAGGTGAGAAAGAAAAAAGAGGGATGCAGAAAGAAGCAGAAGGGGTACAGGAAGAAGCAAGTGAGGTACAGAAAGAGACAACAGGGGTGCAGAAAGACGCAAGAACGGTGCAGAAACAAGCAAGAGAAGTGCATATAGAGGCAAGAGAATGGCTGAAAGAAGCAACAGAGTTATGGATATAAGCAAGAGATGTACAGAAAGAGGCAAGTGAGGTGCAGAAAGGCAAAAGAGGTGTAGAAAGAGGCAAGCCGGGTACAGAAATGTACAAGAGAGTAGATAGAAGCAAGAGCACTACAGAAAGAACCAACAGAGGTGCTGAAAGAGGCAAGAATGGTACAGAAACAGGCAAGAGAAATGAAGAGAGGCAAGAGTATTGATGAAAGAAGCAACAGAGGTGTAGAAAGAAGCAAGAGAAGTGCAGAAAGAATCAAGAGAGATGCGGAAAGAGACAAGAGCTGTACAGAAAGAAGGAAGACGGGTGCAGAATGAAGCAACAGGGGTGCAGAAAGAGGCAAGACAAGTGCAGAAAGAAGCAACAGTGGTGCAGAAGGAGCCATGAAAACTCCAGAAACAGGCAAGAGAGGTGCTGACCAAGGGAACAGGGGTGAAGAAAGAGGCAAGAGAGGTGCAAAAAGAGGCAACAGAACTGCAGAAAGAGTTAAGAGGAGTGCGGAAAGAGCTAAGAGGGGTGCAGAAAGAGGTACGAGGGATGCAAACAAAGCAAGAGAGGTGCAGAAAGAGGCAAGAGAATTTCAGAAAAAAAGCAAGTGAGGTGCAGAAAGAAAGAAAAGAAGTACAGAAAGAAGGGACAGAGGTGCAGAAAGAGGCAAGAGGAATGCGGAAAGAGAGCAGAGGGGTGCAGAAAGAGGCACAAGGGGTGTAGAAAGAAGCAAGAGAGGTGCAGAGAGAAGCAAGATAAGGGCAGAAAGAAGCATCAGAAGTGCAGAAAAAGAGAAGAGGGTTAGAGAAAGAGGCAAGAGGGGTACAGAAAGAAGCAAGAGAGGTGCAGAAATAAACAAAGAAGTGCAGGAAGAATGAACAAAGGTGCAGAAAGAGGGAAGAAGAGTGCAGAAAAAGGCAAGAGAGGTACATAAGGAAGCAAGTGAGATGCAGAAAGAGGCAAGAGGGGTGCAGAAAGTAGAAGAGATGTGCAGAAAGCAACAAGTGAAGTGCAGAAAAAGAAAGAAATGTGCAGAAAGAAGCAACAGAAATGCAGAAAGAGGCAAGTGATGCACAGGAAGAAGCAAGAGTGGCTTGCACACCATTAGTACCAATTTAACACCCACATTTAGCAATAAGTAACAGGTGACCATTTAGGTTTGCAAAGGGCCTTTCACCACGCTGTAACACTTGTGGCTGCATTCTTTGTAACATTTGAGTTAGAAAAAAGGTTTTCTGCAGATTAGGGAGCAGATGATGGATTATGTGGCTAATTCAGAAAATGTATAATTGTCTGAAAGTCGGTGTAGCCAAACAGTTGCATAATTCCAGTGGCCCTATTCATATCTCTGACTAAGTTCACAAGTCCTCCTCAGTGATTTCTTTTTTTTGTCTCAGTGGATTCATGGTTGAGCTTCTATAGAAATGAGGAAGACTAAACCTGAGGTTACCATGCCACAACACAGACTACCATACCATGTAATTATTCTCCATAACACATAATCCCACTCTACATAATTCCTATACACTAAATACCACATACTTTCTATCCACATACTTTCACTGCACAACCAATCAATCAATCAATCAATGACACTTATAGAGCGCGCTACCTACCCGAAGGGTCTCAAGGCGCTGGGGGTGGGGGGGTGCCGCTACTGCTCGAATAGCCAGGTCTTCAGCTTCTTCCTGAAGGAGAGGTGGTCTTGGGTCAGGCGCAGGTCGGTCGGGAGGGAGTTCCAGGTCTTGGCGGCCAGGTAGGAGAAGGACCTTCCTCCTGATGTCGCTCTTCGGATGCGGGGGACAGCGGCGAGGGCGAGGTTGGCTGATCGGAGGTGGCGTTTGGGAGCGTGGAAGTTGATTCGGCTGTTGAGGTAGCTCGGGCCTTGGTTGTGTAGGGCTTTGTGTGCGTGGGTGAGGAGGCGGAACGTGATTCTTTTGTTGACGGGGAGCCAGTGAAGGTCTCTCAGATGTCCGGAGATGTGGCTGGTTCGTGGGAGGTCGAGGATGAGTCTGGCTGAGGCGTTCTGGATCCGCTGGAGTCTCTTCTGGAGTTTGGCGGTGGTCCCGGCGTAGAGGGCGTTGCCGTAGTCCAGCCGGCTGGTGACGAGGGCCTGGGTGACGGTCTTCCTGGTCTCGGTGGGGATCCACCAGAAGATCTTCCGTAGCATGCGCAGGATGTTGAAGCACGCCGAGGAGACGTTGTTGACTTGCCTGGTCATGGAGAGGGAGGAGTCCAGGATGAAGCCCAGGTTGCGTGCGTGGTCCGTCGGTTTGGGTGCGGTACCCAGGGCGGGGGGCCACCAGGAGTCGTCCCAGGCGGAGGGCGAGGAGCCCAGGATGAGGACCTCCGTCTTGTCCGAGTTTAGTTTCAGGCGGCTGGTCGTCATCCACTCGGCTACCTCTTTCATCCCTTCGTGCAGGTTGGCTCTGGCGGCGGCGGGGTTGTTGGTCAGGGAGAGGATCAGCTGGGTGTCGTCGGCGTAGGAGATAATGCTGAGGTTGTGTTTGCGTACGATGGCCGCGAGGGGGCTCATGTAGACGTTGAAGAGGGTTGGGCTCAGAGAGGATCCTTGGGGGACGCCGCAGATGACTTCGGTGGCCTCTGACTTGTACGGTGGTAGGCGGACTCTCTGTGTTCTTCCGTCGAGGAAGGAGATGATCCATTCCAGTGCCTTCCCCTGGACTCCGGCGTTGTCGAGGCGCTGCACTAGGGTGCGGTGGCAGACCGTGTCGAAGGCCGCGGAGAGGTCAAGGAGGATGAGGGCCGCTGTTTCTCCATTGTCCATCAGGGCTCGGATGTCATCGGTGGCGGCGATGAGGGCGGTCTCGGTGCTGTGATTGGCTCGGAAGCCGGACTGTGAGGGGTCGAGGGATCCGTTCGTCTCGAGGAAGGCGGCCATCTGCTTGTTGACGTTCTTCTCAATGACTTTGGCTGGAAACGGGAGGAGCGAGATGGGGCGGTAGTTCTTGAGGTCGGTGGGGTCCGCTGTTGGTTTCTTGAGTAGAGCGCTGAGTTCAGCGTGCTTCCAGCTCTCCGGGAAGGTGGCGGTGTCGAAGGATGTGTTGATGATGTCTCGCAGGTGGGGTGCGATGACTGCGTCGGCCTGGTTGAAGACGTGGTGAGGGCAGGGGTCGGTTGGTGATCCGGAGTGGATGGAGTTCATCGTGCGGATGGTGTCTTCGGTGCTGATCGGGGTCCAGGCGTGGAGGGTGGTGGTGGGGGGTGGTTGTTCGGTCATGGTGTGCGTTGGTTGGATGTTGAAGCTGTTGTGTATGTCCGTGATCTTGTTGTGGAAGTATGAAGCGAGGGAGTTGCAGAGGTCTTGCGATGGGGTGATGTCGTTGTTTCCTGCGCTGGGGTTGGAAAGCTCTTTCACGATGTTGAAGAGTTCCTTGCAGTTGTGTGCGTTGTTGTCCAGCCGGTCCTTGAATGCTGTTTTCTTGGCGGCGCGGATCAGCTGGTGGTGTTTCCGGGTGGCGAGTTTGAAGGAGGTCCTGTTGTCCGGTGTCGGTTCCCTTTTCCAGACTTTCTCGAGGGCTCGGCAGTTCTTCTTGGAGCTCTTGAGTTCGTCGGTGAACCATGGGGCCTTCTTGCTGCCGGGTCTGCTAGGCGGGGTCCTCAGAGGGGCGAGCTCGTCCGCGCAGATGCTGATCCACTTCGTGAGGTTGTCGGCGGCCTGGCTGGGGTCTGCTGAGCTGGCAGGAGGGTGCTGGCTCAGGGACGTGGCGAGCTGGTCTGCTGTGATCTTGTTCCAGCTTCTGCGGGCGGTCTGTTGCTGGTGGTGGTGGGTCGTCGTTCTCTTGAAGGTGAAGTGGACGCAGCTGTGGTCCGTCCATTGAAGCTCAGTGGCGTGGCTGAAGCTGACGTCTTTGCTGGAGGAGAAGACTGCGTCGAGTGTGTGTCCGGCGCGGTGGGTGGGGGTGGACACCAGTTGCTTGAGTCCCAGGTTGGCGAGGTTGTCGAGCAGGGTGCTGGAGTTGCGGTCGTTGTTGTTTTCCAGATGGAAGTTGAGGTCTCCCAGGAGGATGTAGTCAGCGGAGGGGAGGGCATGCGGGCTGACGAAGTCGGCGATGTCCTCGCTGAAATGTGTGCGTGGTCCGGGGGGTCGGTAGATCAGGGTGCCTCTGAGGGTGGTGTTCGGGTTGGTGTGGATCTGGAAATGCAGGTGTTCGGCTCTGGTCAGGGTGTTGTCGGTGCTGGTCGTGAGACGGATGGTGTTCCTGTGGATGATGGCGATGCCTCCTCCCATCTGGTTGGCGTTGCGGTCCCTGCGGACGATCTTGTAGCCTTCTGGGATGGCGATGGCGATGTCGGGAGCTGAAGAGGCGTTCATCCAGGTCTCCGTGAGGAAGGCAACGTCAGGGGCTGTGGCGTCTAGGAGGTTCCAGAGTTCTACGGCGTGTCTGTGGACGGAACGGGTGTTGAGCAGGATGCACTTGAGGTGTGTGCTGCTGGTGTTCGATTTGGCGGGTGCTGGTGTGAGGCAGGTCCGGATGCAGGCGAACTTGCAGGCGTGGCAGCTGAAAGGTCCGTGGGTGCGTCGTGGAGTGGCTTGGTGGCACTCTGGGCGTCGGCCGGTGTTGAGTGCGTTGAGGGTGGCGGCGGAGTACGTCCTGCGGGTCGGTCGGGCTCGTCGAGGTCCAGGGGTCCTGGCGCTGGTCGCGGTCCGGTCGCGGACGGGCGCAGACGGGCTTACCTTTGGCGCGCCTTCGGCGCACAATCGGCGCGCCCGCTGCGCGTGACCGCTGCGCGTTCGCACGGTCGCCATTTAAGGCCAAGTGCGCGGGTGGGCGGAGCAGCTGGGAGGCGGGAGCGGGGAGGGATACAGAAGAGAAGAAAGGGGCGGGGACAAGCGGCGGTGGCGGGAAGGGAGGGTGGAGGGCGGCGGACAACACGAAGGAGGGGGATGAACAAAACAGGCACAAATCTGCTACAAAACAAGGGGTATGAGGGGAAAGATACCAAGATACACGGAGAATACTACACAAGCACAACTGTTGGACAAAACAGGAAAAAAAAGGAAAGAATAAAGGAGATGCACGGAGTTAAGGAAAGAAAACAGGCACAAATGTTTGTCGAAACAGACCCTACTGCGGGGGCAGCCGGCAGCCGGCAAAACGAGGCAGTAGCGAGGCAGAGGGCGGGCAGGGGCACACGCAGCAGCTGGTGGCCGTGCGGCGCGGGGGTGTCCCACAAGTGGGTCACACTCACCTGCGTCGCACGGTCGCCATTTAAGGCCAAGTGCGCGGGTGGGCGGAGCAGCTGGGAGGCGGGAGCGGGGAGGGATACAGAAGAGAAGAAAGGGGCGGGGACAAGCGGCGGTGGCGGGAAGGGAGGGTGGAGGGCGGCGGACAACACGAAGGAGGGGGATGAACAAAACAGGCACAAATCTGCTACAAAACAAGGGGTATGAGGGGAAAGATACCAAGATACACGGAGAATACTACACAAGCACAACTGTTGGACAAAACAGGAAAAAAAAGGAAAGAATAAAGGAGATGCACGGAGTTAAGGAAAGAAAACAGGCACAAATGTTTGTCAAAACAAACCCTACTGCGGGGGCAGCCGGCAGCCGGCAAAACGAGGCAGTAGCGAGGCAGAGGGCGGGCAGGGGCACACGCAGCAGCTGGTGGCCGTGCGGCGCGGGGGTGTCCCACAAGTTTTTATGAGGCACTAAGTACTGAAATCTGGCAGATCCAGGAAAATATTTAAGTGGCACAAGGAAAGGCAAGATAGGGTCACAATCATAGGGACCAGTGGCTGAGTTTTGGCAGGCAGGTGTGGCCAGCCATAATTGTTTGTTTTAGGGCCCTAAAAATTCTAAGAACAAAACCAGCTATACGTTCCTGTTGAGTTACTTATTGAGGCATCGAGAAGAGAAGCAACAGGAATTTGTGGCTCGCTCCATACAACGCAGGCAATACCATATGGCAAAGTGAACTAGTTATCACTCTAGAGAACCCAGAAAAAAGCTGGTGGAGGCACAAGACTGCTCCATTCATTGGTCAGCTGTATACATGGAAATTATGGTGTAGAGGGCACTTACTTGGGGTTTGCAGACGGTCCGAGGTTGATAATGGCTGTTGTTGACATTTCAGGGTGTCCGTTCTGCACCAACGCCTTAGAGCGCTCCATTCTCAGCAACGTAGCCGCCTCAGCACTGGGAGAGACAACTTATCCCATAATTCCACTACACACAATGAACATCCAATCTTCTCCAAAAAACATTAGTAAAAAGCGTTTACATTTACAACGCCAATAGCTCTAACTCTCACAAATGTGAAACCTATTACATTGCAAATGCTTATTTAACTAGTAGTCGCGTTTGCAGAGTGGTGGAGAAAGGGTGCAGGACCTCCGACAAGCGCTCAGGAATTCTACAGCGTATGACTTACAGGAGGTAGCAGGAGGGCTTCTTAGTCCCCAAAGTCCCTCCAGAGTAAAGTGGACTTAATCCCCCATCCCGTAGTCTGCAAGGCGAGTTTGCAGGGTGGTGGAGAAAGGGGGGCGTGGCCTCTGAAGACATCTTAGCAATCCCATTATGTGGGACTTACTGGAGGTAACAAGAAGGGTAGTTAGCTCACAAGGATATCCTTGGGGGCCAACTACCCCTCCTATTACCTCCAGTAAGTCCCACACAGCAGGAATGTGAAGTTCTTATAGCAGGACTTGCCTCCTTTACCCACCCCTCTGCAAATGTGCTCCCTGGTGCACTCTTGGATAGGGATTGAGGGTCCTTAGGGGCCAATTAGCCTATGTCTTACCTCCAGTAAGCCCCACAAAGTGGGATTGCTGAGAGGTAGACACAGGCCATGCCCCCTTTCGCCATCACTCTGCAAACGTGCGTCCTGGTGCTCTGTTGGTTGGGGGATGTAGTCCCCTTTCCTCTTGAGGGTCCTGGGGGCCAACTAGCCCTCCTGTTACCTCCAGTAAGCCCCATATAGCTGGTTTGCTGAGAGCGATCAAAGGACACGCCCCCTATTTGCACCACTCAGCAAATGCAGCTCCTGTCGCACTGCTGCTTGGGGAATGTAGTACTCTTTAGTCCTAGGATCCTCAGGACACAAGAGGACTTCATCGCTTTACCATGAGGTGCATTTGCAGAGTGGTGTAAAAAGGGGTGTTCAGACCACCTCTCCGCAATCCCACTGTGTGAGGTTACTGTAGGTACCTGGTGGGCTAGTTGGCCCATAAAGACCCAAAAGGCTCTAGGGGACTTCATCCCCAACCCAAAATGCACCAGGATGCTCTTTTGCAGAGTGGTGCAGGGAAGGGCCGGGCCTCTGGTGAGATGTCGGTTTCTGTTTTCTTTTTTAGAAGGGGGGCTGTGTGGCCCTCCTTCTCATAATATTTTTAGGGCTGTGGGGACCCCATGACCCCGGGCTTGAGCCATATTATTTTAATAAAAAAATGAAAAGGGGCGGCATGGCCTCCCTCCCTAGGCCGATTAGAGCCCCGGAGAGCCCATTCCCTGGGGCTTTGCCACTTTTTCACAAAACTTTTTTTAATGAGAGGGGTGTCGCATGGCCCCGCTCAAGGGCCACTTTTGGCCCCGGGGCTTAGTCATTCCTTTTTATTTTTTTATTTTCCTGGGAGGGGGGCCTTGTGGCCACTTCAGGCCCAAGGATCTCAACCCAACGGTCCTGGCCAGCTTGTTTTTTTGGGCGAGGGGGGCCACATGGCTTCCCTCCTGAGGCCCCAGGGACCCCATCCCCCGGGGACCACCCTTATTTTTGTATTTTTTTATTAAAAAAGGGAGTGGGGCCACGTGGCCCCTCTTTCCCTGGGCCTGGCCTTAGTGTTGGGGACGTGGGGAGAGCCCCAATGCCCCCATGGTCCCTGCTGGCTCCCCGCCTCCTACGGGAGCCAGAATTGCTTTCTGGGCAAGGGGAGCTGCTAACATGCAGCACCCCTTGTCCAAAAGCAATTCTGCTTTGCTTCTTGGAAGCAAGAGCAGGTTTCCTGCTCTCGCTTCAAAGAAGCAAAGCAGAGTTGGCTATTGGAAACAGCAATGCCCCTGGGGTGGGCACCCCAGGACATTGCAGGAGCCGGCCCTGGGGGTGGCGGTCCCCAGGACCAGGAGGAGCTCCATGAGGGGGGCCCCGCGGCCTCCCTTCTAATGTAAACATAGCCCCAGAGAGGTGGTGGTCTCTGGATCTGTGGTCCGCTACAGACCCCTGTATTTAATTCACAGAATTCCCGGGAAGTTGCTGGTCCCTAGTGCAGAGTTTGGGCAGGAGCCCCACATGCCTTTAATTTAAATAAAAGCACAGGGAGGAGACAGTCCCTGGGGCTGTGGTGGGGCGCAAGCCCCCTGCATTTGAATAAGTATTGCCCCGGGGAGATGGCGGTCCCCGGGGCTGTGGGGAGGCGCAAGCCCCCTGCATTTGAATAAGGATTGCCCCATGGAGGTGGCAGGCCCAAGGGCTCTGGGGGCCACTGTGGGCCCTCATACCATTAATAAATATTGCCCCCGGGACATGGCCCACCTGGGAGCTTTATTAAAAAGAAGTGCAGAAGTATTTTTCTTCTGGATTCGCGCACCCAGCACAATTCTGGCCAAATAATTTTTTTACACATGCTTTTTTTGGGCCTGGGAGTCACTGTGGGACCTCCTGAGTACGCCTATGGGGTCAGGCTGTTTCTACTCTGCCCCCTTTTCTTCTTTTTGGAAGGTTTTTTCCCCTTTTTCTGGTGATTCAGTTCTACCAAGTCACAAGATGGTTGCCAACACTTCATAGTTTGGAGTACTTGCAGCCAATCAAAATTAAGCTTGTGCTTGAGAGGGTTCGCAAATCCACCGCGGTCACCAGATATCGATGTTTTCATTTTCAAATTTCTCAGGAACAACTGATCAGATCTACACAATTTAAAGCAAAGAATGCATTCTGGACCAAGAGCTACCTTTCTGTCAAATTTGGTGTAATTCCGTTCAGCAGTTTGGGCTGTAGCTGCGACAAAAGTTCCTATGGAAATTAACATGAAGAAAATGGGCTTTGGGTCCCCCCTTTTTTTTCGCCATCGCTTGATGAATCATCACAAAACTTTCAAGACAGGAGCTGACCGTAGCCACCATTAGTTTTGATGATTTTGCAAAGATTCGTCAAACGGTGCCAAAGACATTGGCAAATCAAAAAACGCTTTTCCTGTGGAAACTAGGTCCTAACTATAACTACCTACTGGCGACTGCCAGTAGGTAACATATATGTCCCTGCAACATTTAGTTTCTCAGCGAATTTCTATGTTTTTTGTCATGGTATAATGTCTGTGTAAAGTGTAAACGCACAAACTATGACTTTAAATAATAAAATGAGAGCAATACCCGAGACACCAATTGTCCTATCTTGTGATGGTCTATCCTAGATCACAGTGAGATTGGCACCACAGGCTGCAATGCATGAGGTAGCCAGACCAGGGAAGAGAGTGGAAACCATGGTACAGCAAGTGGCCAATAGTGGAACGGGTCACTAAGGGTGTACCTGCATGAGGGTCCTGTGCAATGGCAGTAGTGAGCATGTGCAAGACAGAGAGTGCCTGCAGATTGGTAGTGAGCATTGGGTGGAGGCCGAATAGTGTCATGGTAGGGTCCTCTTCTCCCTCCCAATGTATTTAATACAGTGAGACTTGCACCCAAATGAGGTTATGCATGGGTGCTGTTCAACCTGTCACACAGTGGGCACTGGGCACAGGCTTACCGTTATCTATGCACCTAGGAAGCCACATCCATCAGCTCTAGATACACATGTGCCATGTGCTGTTCACTTGGTTACTGTGATCTGCTCTAAACTACCACAGCATCACAATGTACAGAAAACATCTGTTTTAACAACAAGACACAGACCGATGATGCCGCTTTCCCCAGCAGAGATACAGTGAGTGCGCAGGGGCAGTCACTGGTTGCACATTTCGGACCACCCCATCCCCAATCCTCATCACCTATAGCACCCTTGAGGTTAAGGCTGTGTACAGATAGTACAGTGCACACGCACAATGGTAGAGGCAGCCAGGCAGCACAAGGGAAAACGGTCACTCTCCAGATTACACCTCAAGGGCCAAACCATGACACACGACGTGCTGGACACAGAAGCCCACTCCAAAACAAGGACAGCTGCGCTGTGTGTTGCCTCTTCTTAGGCACCCCTGGTGCCCAAGGTCTCAATAAAATACTTAATTAATCAAATCAGGCTAAAACAAAACTACATTAGTACAATGTAGCTAAAAAGCTTACACTATTGTGAAAATGGGTCCTCTGTCTGGAAGAAAACACCTACAGTTTATTTGCACGCCTTAAGAAACATCTTATTACAGGGACTAGTTAAATGTTGATAGAAATTGCAAAACGGAAATGCTGTGCCAAAAATAAATGAAAGAAAATTAGCAATCCACTGCATTTTCCCTTTTTAAGAAATGCAGCAAACTGAAGACATTGTCCATTGTTAATGAACACTGCCCATAAGAAAAAACATAATCTGGACTGCTTAGAAGAGGGGCTTGCTGTGAACTAGCAACACATCCTTAGCCATTTAGTACAAGCAACTCAGGTAAAAAAAAATCAGGATCACTAAGTTTCTACTGCCTACCCACTCAGAGCATACGTCATAACAATCACCCCATAATCACCATTCTCTGACAGTCACGTTCCTGTATGTGCAGTGACGGTCTTTAAGGCGCTTGAGCGGTACTATAAAAGAGAGAGCACAGTCCTCTATGTGGCTCATAATTGCAAAATTAAAATGGTCTATTTTCTGTTCACTGAACAATAGAAATTACACCCACAATGTTGCAGATCAAAATATTTACTAAAATGTACAAAGCTGATATTAGACTTAACAAGATTTTGATTTCCTTTTACATTGCGATAATAAATGTGCAGTAGGAGCCCTCTTAAAAATAAATAAGTTGAGGACTTGTAAAGCACAGCAAATCACCTGTGAAGGTCTCAATGCACTGAATTGTAGGCACAGGGAGATTAAGTGATTTGCCCAGAATCACAGGATATTGATGCTGACAGTGAGACTAGAACCAGCTTCCCACTTGCTCTGAAGTCAGCAACTCAGGCTTTTAAAACACGTTTTCTCCCCACTTATTCACTGCTATTTTGAGGAGTGCACTATAATGCCCTGCAAGAACTTTTCTGTTTAGTATTTATTTTTATTTTGTGGTATCCCTAGAAAAGGCAGGGGCAACACCAGGACTTTATTTAATGTTGCTCTGGTTGAGGGAAGTGAACCAGCCTCCCAGCAACATTAACAAAAAATCAGTACGTCTCCTAGGTCCTTAAACCATAACCCCAGGCGAGCATACCATATTTTTTAAAGTACTCCTAGCTAGAGCTCTTTGCTCTTCAGCTGGAATGCAGGGCCCTCGTATGGTTGTTTTTATGATTGTATTTTATGGGCTAAAAGTTTTTAAAAGAAAGACTCAGAGACATATTGATTTTATTTTTATTTTTTTAAAAGAGTTCTCTGAGTTTTTATCATGTTTTAGTCCACACAATGCAATATTAAAAACTACAAAGAAAGACTCACATACATTTTTTATCAAAACTTTATTTCGTTTTTTTTATAATAATCACTATGAATAAACACTGCATTGTGTGAATTACGTTAGATTAAAAATATTGGTGATTTTTGGCGAAAGATGATAATAGGGTTACTTTTCATGTTTGGTTTGTGACTCTTTGGCAAAGTCAATAAGTATACCTGAAGGCAGCCAGGACCTGCATCACCACATTCATGCTGTGAATGTCAGAAGTCTGTGCGTTGCGTGGGGTAGTCTGCTTGCAAGTGGTTAGACATAGGGACTGGCTGCAGGTCAGCCACTGTGGCCAACCCAAAGTTGTGCATGGCCTTCATCAGTGATGTCATTTAAGATTGTAATATGTGAGATCATAAGCAGTGAAAGGCGGGTGATAATGTTTATAATTGTCTCTGCTAACTATATCTGGTGACTGTCTGTGTTTTCTAGAGTTCAAAATGTTAATGTTGCTGACATATTCACCTAACTGTAACGTCCCTTTAACCTGTGGTTTTTAAGTGAATATCAAAAGCAGATCTTTTTATCACACCTAACTATAAAGTTACTTTGCTGTTTTTTTTGTTTTTCAGTGAATTTCTAATTTTTTTAATATTGAAAATAATTAGAAAATAACAATCCTAACTATAACATCACTTTAACCTTTGTTTTTTCAGTGAAGTTCTAAGATTCCTTTAATGTATATTAACACCTTAACCGTTGTTCCGCTGCGGTGCAGGCGTTCTAAAGGGTGGGCGGGGCTGCATCGGCCGTTGGTCGTGCGCAGCACTGGAGAGGGAGTGCTCCCGTCGGCCAACTGCCGACAGGAGCACGCAAGGGGTTAAATTAGCATCACCACTTGACCAGTGTAAACAAAGTCAGCAACCAAATGAATGCAGAACAACACTTTGATGAATACATCAAATAATTGCAAATCATTTTCCTTTGCATGTCTATTATTTTGTTATGATTAAATCTAAAATATTATAAGAAGATAAAAAATATAGCCTATTAATGTGGATAGTAAATCCTTTTTTTTTAAATGTCTGTGGGATCCACAGAACCACCATGACAATGCAATCTCCATGTGGTGGAACTTCAGCCTCCGTGATCCTCAAATCCGCCGTAATATTTTAAAAGTAGTGTTCTACCTATTATTAAACACTTTAACAAAGTATGTGTAGTCAGATCATTCACTAACTATCCTAAGAAACAAAGATATATAGAACCATTTTATAGTTTCTATGTGTGTTTGATATGTTTTTATAGATTTGCAGTGCCGCTGCAGTGGTGCCGCAGAACAAACACAAATCCACTGTCACATGGAAAGAAAGCATATGTTTGGTAAACAACCTGGCAGTTGTCTTCAACAGCTAATTTCCACATATTCTCTCATCATAGTGTGTGTGTGAAAGTGTGTCAAATCTCCCCTTTGCTATCAGAGCATTTTCTGTTATTTAATTTTTATTCTGCCAGCAAAATTTCAGAATCACTTCCGGTGAACAGAAACAGTAGGAGGTTGAAGAAGCACAGGAAGGGTCACCACGAAAGAAAGAATGCTTTTAAAAGACAAAAAGGTAGTGACAAATGATGTAAAATGCAAACTATTCCAAAAAGAACTTTCCAGAGGAACCAGCAAAAAAACTTTACTTGGAACATCAAGCATGTTCAAGCATCTAAAGGCCATCCACCCAGGCAGCCTGAACTTCTTCTGCAGTACCTCCTTTGTCCGCAGGGGATGCCATCCTTACTGTAATTTTAGACAAGATTCTGAACAGCATGTCCTAAATGCAGAAGATCACCACTTTATGAACACTGTGGCAGGAAATGTTAACTGTTGTGCATGCCTGCACTAATTAAAACTGTGGTGAACCACAAATGTTCTATTTATATATTTCCTCTAAACACCATCCAAGTTCCAAAATCCTTGTTTTCTTCAACATTATTTTTTTTCCAACACAAAATTACAAAAATAAAAACAAGTCTAAAGTCTAAACACTTTTACAAAAAAAAAAGCCACACCCCAAAAAAAGATTTTTGTTGACTGCCTGTTTTGGTTTAAAGAATGCCAAGCTATACGTCATGTGTTTGTTTGTGGAAGTCTGAAATGTATCTTATAGTCTACTGTGTTTCAAGTGTGCATGTCAATGAATGTGTGACTGATTGTACAGGGAAAGTATATACGTGTTTGCAGTTCTAAATCTATTTGACTAACTGAGAGATTATGTATAACAATATCTGACTATAAAGTTGATTGTCCATCTGTTGAATGCAATATTAGATTATATAGTACACTAATCACCAAGAGAGGGTATCTGAGTGCTTAAGTGTGTTCTACATGTGTGCATATGAGTGAGTGAGGGCTTATATCACGAGTGGAGATGCATGACTGAGTATGTGAGGACATATAACTGTGGCTTAGGTTGTAGATCAAAATTAGTACCTTTTAATCAATGTCTAAGGTTCTATAAGTATATCTGTGTGTCTCTCTTTGTGAGATAGTCAGTGCGTGTATGTTTGTGTACAATAGTGTCAGATACCTAGGAGTACGCTGGGACAACCATCTCAGCTTCAACACCCAGGTACAAACAGTAGCAGCCTCCTGTTTCGCCAAAATTAGAACAATGAAACGGCTCATTAAATATCTGCCGGAGGACTGCCGTAAGACTGTGATCCAGGCATTAATCATATCCCATCTTGATTATGCCAATGCTCTCTATCTTGGTATCACAGCTGGCCTGTGTCACAAACTACAGACGGTCCAAAATGCCGCCGCTCGGCTGGTGGAGAGAATCCCTGCTAGATAACACATTTCTCCACATTTACGTAAACTGCACTGGCTACCCATTGCGAAAAGATGCGTTTTCAAAGCAATGACGCTGGCTTTCCGTGCATCTAAAGGCAACGGGTCGGCATATCTGAAAAACACCTTACATCCATACGTCAAATCCAGGGCACTACGCTCCAACTCCCTACTTTTTCTGGAAACTCCCCGATTTAAACAATCCCGTGCAGGTGGAAAAACCTTTGAGGTCTGTGCCACTAAGCACTGGAACAAGCTCCCGCTAGCTCTACGCACCTGCCAAGCAGAACCAGTATTTCGCAAATCCCTGAAAACCCATCTCTTTTCCTCTTAGTCTGGTTCCCCGACCTAGTACCTCCTGTGGTCAGAGTTTCCAGCGCCGGGATGCCCCGTTGGGGCCGCTGCGCGCTCTACAAAATACACTAATAATAATAATAATAGTGTGTTGAAAGTACAAGTGCCTGTTTCTGAGTGAGATAATGTATTCATGCATTAGTCTATGCAATTGAAAATAGATGAGTGTGGTGTTTTTTGTGCATGCATATGTGAATTAGTGTAAATTGGGCCATATTATCAAGACGAGGCGATAAAATTATCGCCACTTTATCGGCAGGAAACTGCCACTAAAGTGGCGATAATGGGCTTGATAATATGCCCTTGTGAATTCCCATAGAAACCCAGGTTACACATCTAACCTGGGCTTCTATGGGAGTTGTCTAGGGCATATTATCAAGCCCATTATCGCCACTTTAGCGGCATTTTCCTGCCGATAAAGCGGCGATAATTTTATTGCCCAGTCTTGATTATATGCCCCAGAGCTACTAGTTTACAGTGTGTGTATGTGTGAATGAGTTAGTGTTTACAGAGAGTGAGTGGATGTGCATGACTGGCTGTGTATGTCTGGGTGCAGTTGTGTATCCACATCACTGACTGTGATTCAATGACTGTGCTCTTGAGTGTAGAAGCATGTGACTGTGGATGTGACAGAGTCACCAGTTAGGTGTGTGTCTATATGAAAGAGTGTGGAAGAGAGAGCTATGCTGTGTCTGGTGGCTTAGTGGACTAATGCAAACACAAGGAGATGTTGGATGGAGCGCTGAAACTTTTCAGACACTCACCCCTAGTCACAGATCTGGGTTGAGTCCATCATCATTCTTTAGTTCACTTCGCCATCCCAGTTCAGTCTTGACCCTGTTCCTTATGGGAACAGTCCAGCCTGAACTGCCATGCCAGGTCTTCCCTTGACTAGAAACAATCATCCTGGGGGCGGTTTCTGGGAAGCTTAATTCCAGTGGCAAAGATCGCAAGGGACCCATGTCTCAAGATACCCTGCCAACTTAGGGAGTACAAAGCAAACACAAGGAGAAGGTGGACGGAGTGTTGAAAGTTTTCAGACACTCACACCTAGTCACAGATCTCCGTTGAATCCATCTTCACTCTTTAGCTCATTTCACCACCTCAGTTCAGACCCAGCCATATGCAAATCAGTCTTGACCCTGTTCCTCATGGGAACAGTCCAGCCTGGCCTTTATCGGCTGCATCGTAATTTACCCCATATTGTTTGACCAACTATAATTAGGAATATGTGATGTGCATATGTCTTATTGTTTCTAATGTTCACAATTAAACAATTAACAAATTACACCTACAAGTAGATGATATGTGTAGACAAAGAGAAAGGGCCTTATTACAAGTTTGGCACTGCAGAGGCAGAGAGGCATACCACCGCCCCGTACTGTATTCTCATTGTCTGAAGGGTGGTCCTTCGGCATTCCCATGGCATTGCATTAAAAAAAGGCACTTCCATGGGAATGACAAAGCAGGTTCCTGCATAGCATTAACTGTTAAGTCCATGCCATGCAGGAAGTGGGTGTGCATGCACAGACAGGGGGGGGGGCACACCATGTACCCACCTCAATGCATCTCAATGGGTGGGAGCAACAAGGTGTTTTCCTCACCTCCAGCATTTTACTGCATGAACACTGCCATGAGACCGCTGGCAGTGATTTAACTTGAAATCTGCTTCAGGGGGGGCAGAGAAGCCCCACCAAACATATTGCTGCCTTAAACTGCTGCACCACTGCCAGGAATTGCAGGGCCCTTAGCTGTTGCAGTGGTCCCATAATGGTCCAACCGCTGTAATTGCAATACGGTGGTCGGACCACGGGTATGGTGGGCCACAACCACCACAGCAACTCCACCACGGGTTTGGGGGTTCAATAGGCTGCCAAACTCATAATCAGGCCCTTAATATTACAACCTCTGGTTTCTATTAAGTTACTGTGAGAAGCTGGCCTGGTATATGATGTCCACTAATGTAAGTGGGCACTTTGCACCAGTCCAGGCAACCCTTATGGTGATTTAAGAGGCCTTAGACAACCTTAGAAAGCTCTCTAAGTGGTAGCTGTGGTGGGCAGCCATCTGACTTAGTCCAGAGGGAGTGTAAAGCAGCTTGTTTTTACCAGAATGCAATCTTATAGTGTAGATTAAATGAAAAAGAACCACACCAAGAATTTCTAAAAATATGTATTTATTACATAATACTCTCTGGTACATTCCAATATCTCCAAAACAGAGATATGCACAATGCACACAATACTTTAGCAAAGAAACACAGTAAATAGCACAAAATACACAGTGGCCCGGGGAGACCAAAGCATATCATAAGAAAGTGGTATAAGAACCACAACCCGAGTCAAGAAAGTGTGGAGAGGACGTAGAATTGCTGGGACTCCTAGGTATGTAGATAGGGACCCCACTAAGATCATGTGCAGTGTGGAAACATAACCGCGTACTCCGTTCGACTCTATGTGCAAGTTGCAGTTGGATTTTTAAAGATTAAGGACCCTTCCCAGTGGACCCTGAAGAACCCCTGTGGAAGACATTAGGTTGGAGAGCCACCATACTCATGGATACCACAGTACTCATGTTACCTACACCAGAGAAGCCGGGTGCAAACATGTGAAGTGGTGTCAGAAACCACAGTCGAACTCAATGGAGGACTTCAGGAAAGTGTCGCTGCTGGAAGAGGGGAAAGTGTCCGTGAGAATCCAAACAGGGTTTCTTGATTAGAAGTACCTGAAAGTAGAGGGGACAGAGACTTGGAAGACAAGTGCCCTCCAATGTTGGGTGCTTCTGGGAGGATGACCTTGACTCTGCAGCTGTGAGGACCAGGCGATGCGGAGGAAGACCCGAAGGATGTCGAGAGCTGAGGGGTTGATATCTGGCGGAAGCATCAACAATCCTAGCAAAGGCAAGCCATGCTGGAATCAAAGAAGGAGCAACGTCGGGACCAGTAAGGTCCTTAGGACTCACCAAAGGCAGGGGAGTAAGGACAGGCCAAAAGAAACAAGTGTGACCCTCAAAAGACACTGGAGTTGCGAGAGGACCTCAAGCAGCTCACCAAAAGATGCAGGACACTATGCACACAATGCTGTGTGGCTGAAGATTCTGGTCACAGGAGATGCTCGAGGTTGGGGCTACTTGGAGCCCAAAGATCTTCTTACTTAGAAACCAACATGGGGTTTAGTTATAGCAACGCCCACGAGGGACACTGGTCTCAAACTTAGTGAGAGGGTAGAGCAGGCTTCTGGAGCTGTGGAAAACCACCTCCTGTGTTGCAGAGCCTAGGGAGTCCGGTAGATCTCAGGATATGCAGACAGGTCAATTTAATTGTGGTGCCTACAAATGCAGGGGAGTGACTCCTTCACTTCAAGTGAGATTACTGCCGGTGCTTCACAGGCCTTGGAAGGTTCCTGTATAATGCACAGGCACAGACGATGCCACAGACTGGAAGGGAGATGAAGTCAGGCCCAAACAAAGTCCAGCCAAGTTCCAAGTGCCCAGATGGTAGAAGTGCAGTGGTGTCTGATCTGAATCTTATCCCACGACAAATCTAGGAACCTACTATCAGGTAAGCCCTTATGTACCCTGGGGAAAGGGTTGGGAAGATTCAGGGGACCCTAACAGGGGAGGGTCTGAACAGGGGGGAGGTTACTCCCATTTCCTTTGTCTAGTTTCGCACTAGAGTGGAAGCCAATGGCTCCCGGGACTGGTTTGAACTGGACTATGCATGGGGACACCAAGTGTGTCCCTCATTTTGACTTTCTAGTGCTGGCCCATGCACCACCCAGTCCCAATACACTAAATCCTGTCTGGGTGGTGGTCACACCTCCCTGTGAAGGATTCCTATTATTCCATCTACCTCTGCTCGAGCTTGGCTCAGCAGCAGGAGGGCAGAAAGGTGTCTCTAGTCGGCAGCAACCATTTTGTGCTGACTGGGTCTAGAAGACTGGTACGTGGAACACTGAAAACCTAAAAGAGGGATCTTCCAGTACTTGGAATCATACCTCCCACAGCGTTTATGGTGTGGGGGTATGATTCCAACATGTTTGATACCAAACATGAGAGTATTCGTTTTCGAGATAGTCATCTCTTAAATACGTGGTGCCCCTCTATACAGTATATGGCTCCATCACTGACAACCCAGGAGAATGGACTCTGTAGGCTTCAGGGTTGTCCTGCTCATTCCTTGCTGTTTGTTCCAGGTCTGCCCGCTAGCGCAGGGGGGTTGAGATTCTGATCCTAAAGTTCAAAGGCAAACTGCAATTATTGAGGGGACTGTACAGATTGTTTTTATTGTGCTCTGATTTTAAAATTCTACTTCAAATCTTCAAATCATTTGCCCTGAACCCCTGACAAGGTCTGTTTTAGACTGTACATTTTAATTAGAAACGCTCGCTACTGACTGTGACCTTTATCTTCCTGCTGAGTCCCCGGTCCGTCACGGCCTGTGCCGGTTGTACGGAGGGACAGGAAGCAGTGTAACATTGGGCAGCGTCATCGGAGCTGACCCCGCCCTCCTCCCTTTTTAATTCCCTCCCCAACGCAGACGCGCCTGTCCGCGCCTGGACGCCGCCCGCCGCCCAGACCCCTGATCGAAAACCAGAATTATCCCGGGTTAGTGAATTACCGCCTCACAATCATGATACATTATAATAGGCAGGAATTATTCTCCTTAAATATTCATAACATCTTAGAAAAACAGGAGAACCGACCCATACTGCCCCATTCTTCAAAAGAATCTCTAATCTCCCCCCTCATGACAACTTCAAAAATTGGTCAGGAAAATGCACCCCTGGTGAAACCTTTAGAAAAACCTAGCACCAACACCATAACTGAGGCGAAATCCTTCACAGCTCTTTATCTTAACACTAGATCAATCCTAAAGCACGCACTTGAGCTGTGGAGCCTTTTGGAGAGTGACAAACCAGATATTTGCTTCTTCACCGAAACGTGGCTCCACAGCCAAGCCTCACCAGATATCACCATTGCATTCCCTCAGGAATATCACCTGATCAGGCAGGACAGAGAAGGAAAGCGAGGAGGAGGCATTGCAGTGGCAGCCAAAGCCCCCATTGATATCACCTTGATAGAGTCCTTCTCTAATCCTATGCTTGAAATCCTGATTATTAATATGCAGCTTAACAAGACTTCTTTTGGGAGAATAGCCCTAGTATACAGACCCCCAGGCGAAAAGTCCAAATTTACTAACTATCTTTTAGAAACGATAGCCACACATGTGTTAGCAACAGAAAACTTCATTCTACTAGGAGATTTCAATCACCATGTGGAACTATCCCTAGACCCTGATTCCAGCCACTTGATTACCACCATGGAAACTCCGGGCTTACCGCAAAGGGTACTAGGACCAACACACCAGGCCGGGCATACTCTAGACCTAATCTTCACTAACATGCCCAATCTAACTAATGAACCCCCGTACTCCATGATATGGACTGATCATTTTCTTTTAAAATGTAGTTTTCCTAAGCTGAACGGGTCAAGTCTTAGAATCCATAAAAAAACAACTTTAGTCCTACCCTGGCGTAATATGACTCTGGTGGCGTTTTTGACTTATTTTAAACCGCCTAAAGAAAAATCCAATAATGTCGAATTAATGTTAACCCAGCTAGAAGCATCCATTAGGAATACGCTCAACAACATTATTCCTGAATCCAGTGTTAATGTAAAAACCATTGCGTCCCCTTGGTTCACTGCTGCTCTAAAAAAAGAAAAAAATGGTCAGCAGATCAGCAGAACGTTTGTGGAGAAAAACCAAAACGCTGGAAAATCATAAAAACTACCAATTGGCACACTCCAACTACTCTAGTAAAGAGCTTTACAAACTACTGAAGGAATGTACCGCCCATCAGGTGGAACAATCAATATTTAACCCCACTGTGGAATGGGTTAATTCGCTGTCATCCTACTTTGAAAATAAAATCAAACTGTTTTATTCCACATTTTCAGATACCAGCCAAGACTCATCCCAACATGGTGACGATTCCTTTCTCAAGCCTATCACCACTGAAGCCATAGATACATCGTATCTTACAGAACTTGAGCCTACCACCACTTCAGAAGTGTTAGAAGATCTTAGGAAAATCAAAACTGGATCCTCTACCGACCTGCTGTACCCCCGAAAGTGCATGGAAATACTTCCGCTACTGGTTAGTTCTCTTACTAACATCTTTAATACCTCTTTTGAGCAAGCATCTATACCTAGAAGTTGGAAGCAGGCTCAGGTTAAACCTATTCTAAAAAAGCCCACCAGTGACCCCACCATCCCGTCTAACTACCGACCTATTTCTTTATTGCCCTATTTTGGGAAGGTACTGGAATATTTGGTGAATAAATGTATTACCACCTATATTGAAACGCATCCGCTCCTGGACCCCTCACAGGCGGGGTTCCGCGCCGCCCATGGAACTGAGACAGCTGTAATTGAGATCGTGGATAACATCAGACTCACTCTAGATAAAGGCGATTCCGCAATTCTCATCCAATTAGTCCTATCGGCTGCCTTTTTTACCATATCCTACAGCATCCTGAAACATCGGCTGTGGGAGATAGGTGTCAGAGGCAAGGCCCTATCTTGGTTTGAGAATTATCTTGCGGATCGCCTTACCTATATTAAGGTTGACACTCTTGTATCTAGCAGTCTGCCTCTCACTGTAGGAGTCCCGCAAGGGTCAATTCTCAGCCCCGTGTTATTTAACCTATATCTAACTCCGTTGGCTAAAATGATAAAATCTCATGGTTTCACAACAGTGTCGTATGCCGGCGACACTCAGGTGCTTATCACCTGTAACTCTGATTTTCTTGAAACCAGTGCTAGATTTAAAAAGTGTATGATTGACATCAGCAAATGGATGTGTGAAAACAAACTCCAACTTAATTACAGCAAAACGGAAATCATTCTGTTTGGCAAGGCCAATGAAGTCTGGTCACAGGATTGGTGGCCCCAAGAACTAGGACCCTGCCCTGTACCGAAGGAGGTGGTTCGTGACCTGGGAATCATGATTGATTGTTCTCTTTCCATGAAAACCCACATTAACCAAGTATCCGTGTGTGCTACGGGATATTGCATAAACTGCGTAACATTTTTAAATGGCTACCTCTTGAAACCAGAAAGCCTTTGGTCCAAGTCTTAATTATAAGTCGCCTGGACTACGGAAACGCTCTGTTCACTACCATCAGTGAGTGTTTACTCTCTAAATTACAAACTATACAGAATGTCGTGGCGTGATTGGTGTTAGGACTGCCCTCTAGGTCTGCCACTATTCCCAGCCTTAAACAACTGCACTGGTTGCCAATCCATCAGAGAAGCCAGTTTAAAATATTAAGTCTAACCCATAAACTCCTTCACAGCACTGGGCCTACATATCTTGCAAAAAAATTGGTCTGGTATCGCCCTTCTAGATCATTAAGATCCAGGTCAAAATCCCTTCTAGTTCAGCCACGAGCTCAGATGTCGCGAAATGGATGTCGATCTTTTTCCTATGTAGCTCCTCTACTCTGGAATAAACTTCCCCCCCATCTTTTGTCTATTTCCAACCACCAGGTGTTTCGAAAAAACCTAAAAACCTCGCTTTTCCCGAAATAGCCGATGCTACATCAGTCCCAAGCTTTCGTCAAGGTTGCTGTTCTTCACTGCAAAGCGCCCTGAGACCTTCTGGTGAATTGTGCGCTATACAAAAGCATCTGACAATGACTATGACTGTGCAGGGGCACCCTCTCACTTAGAACCAAGCACCCTGCCTTCAGGATTGCAAAGGCCTGATGTAGGTTTTAAGTTCAGTGACCCTTATATATAGTAAACCAATATCTTCAGTAAGTGGTGCAGGCAGCAACTTACATAGGCTGCAATGGCCGGCCTGTAATTCCATTTTGCATGGTCTACCATGGTTGGCATAATGCATGCTTTAGCCCATGGGAAACATCCTGGGTACCTATGCCCTAGGTACCTTAGTACCATATACTAGGGATTGATAAGGGTACCACAGTATCCAATCTGGAGTGTACCTAAGTACTCAACAAAACAATTTAGGGAGAAAGCAGATAGACTGGGGTACTAATTAGCAGGATCCCAGTCAGACTAGTCAAAATACAGCTTAGCACCAGGCAAAAAGTGGGAGTAACCATGCAGAAGTATTCTACCCCCCTAAAGTTACATTCTGATGCTGCGTTGTTTATACACTTTTGTTTACAGAGTAATATGGACTTTTCCAAGATTTAACGTAATAACGCTGTAAACATCATCGTTTGAGAATCATACATAGATTATTTTAAAATATCCATATTTAACAAATAATTTGGCAAACATTTTGGAATTAGATGTAGCAAAAACATTGCAATTAAAACTTCCATAAAATGGAAATATGTTTTTAGTTCTCATACAGCTCTCTCATAACTTCAAAACAAGAACCCATTTGTGCCCAACACTGGCAACATTTTAAAGTAGTGTTTGCCATTTGTGGCCACGTGGATGGACCAGTCTTGTCTCAAGCTCAATGGAGACAAGACTAGTGCTTCAAGGGAATCATTGGGGTTAATTTAGCCTAAACGTCTTAGTCTACCCCCAACCCCAAAAGGCCAGATCAAAAGTTTGGGGTTCTGGCTAGATAAATCTCTCAATTTTAATAACCAAGCATTTAAGTTGCCCGCATCATGTTTTGACATTATTAGAATGTTGCCCCCGGTTCTGGCATGAAGATTATAGTTCAGGCACTGGTGCTTTCATGATTAGATTACGCGAACTCCCTTTACTTAGGTACCACAAAGGCTACTGTAAGGAAACTACAAGTGGTACAGAACTGCGCAGCCAGGTTGGTTTATCACACCCCTGGCCGGCAATCAGTCAAGCTGGTTGTGAGAAGTTGGCCTGGTATATGATGCTCACTAGTTCTAGTGATCACCTTGTACCATGCCAAGCAACCCTTATGATGATTGGTTGTAAGTCAACCTTATAGACCAGCTATCCTAGTAGCGTGGACAAAGCAGTCTTAGGCTAAACTCTGTAAAGGCATGTGAAGCAAGCTGTTTTACCATACACAATCCCCTTGAATACCAAATGAAAGGGCACCACACAGATATATATTGAAAATATATATATATTTATTTACTACAAATCCCCTATACTCTTTATGAGCACAGAAGCAAATGCGTTAAAACAAAACACAGTTTAAATACACAAAAGTTGCACAATATGGATGAGCCCTAGGGGCCACTTAAACCATATACTAAAATAGTGGTATAAGAACCTCCTATTGGAAAGGAAATAGGCCTAGGGCCTGGGGAATCGCTGGAGCTGTTCGGAACTAACAGTGAAGAAGTCAGGAAAGGCCCGCGGGACTCGGGTGCAGTGCCTAAAGTGCACTCATGCACCAATGCAATGTCAATGGTGCGTAAAAGTTACAAAGTTAGTGATTTAGGAACCTTCCGACTGACCTAGGAGGACAAAACTCTAGATCTAGGCACTAGAGGTGTGTACCAGTGTAGGAACACCGGCGTTGCTGAGTTACCTCACCCACAGGAAGCGGGTGCACAGGTGCCAAGTAGTGTCGGGTTTCGTCACGCAGGTCGATAGTGCCTGGAGATGAAAATGCTGCAGGCGAGTCGTCGAGGAGAGTTCCGGTGGATCCAAGGATGGATCTGAAGAGGTGAAGACCTGAAAGCAGAGGGGACAATGTTCAAAGTCACTAGCCAGTGACTATCATGGAACCAGGATGGAACCAGGCGATGTCGGGTGCAAACAGGTGATGAGGTGCAGCTTGTCTCTGCAGCCACGTGGACACGAAGAGGTCAAGGACATCCAGGAGTCGATCACGAGCTGTCCAACGAAGGCTCTAGCTGTTGGCGGTGTCAGCAACTTGATTGGAGAAAACAGGCCTTGGCTAATGCAAGCCACGCAGGAAGTGAAGAAAGCTTAGTTCTCGGACCAGCAAGGTCAGAGGGGCTGCTCCTTTTTATAGGAGCGAGGGCCTGTCTAGAGCAACCAGACCTGTGGTTTAGATTGTAGATTTCATTGCCAAGATGACCACTAGCCGCGTGGCAAGTGACCGGGATGACGCATTGAGTGGCAAAGTGCAAAAGGGCCCCACGCAGATTGTGGAGATGCTGGGGGGCTGATCTTTGGTGCAGATGCTGCTCGGTGGTGAGGATTCTCAAACCCCAAAGCACAGCATCGAGGAAGCCTCGGGTGCTGCGCAGTCAGCTTCTCGGGGGTCTTTCAAGATGGCCGGTCCCACGTCTCTCGATGCCTCCACGGGTCTCTTCTTTTCAGGGACTGTGGATTGGGCTGTGAGATGTCTAGGAATCTAGGTCTTGTTGGGCTCTGGGCTCGGGCTCCGGAGGAGGCGGCGGAAAAGCAGATCTCGAGTTGCTGGTTGGTGCCTGTATTCACAGGGTGGTCACTCCTTGGCCGCAAGGGAGATTCTCTTCAGTCTTCTGTGCAGCAGAATGTCGAAGTCCAGTTTTCTTCTTAGTTTCAAGTCGAGTTCAGGATGA
Source organism: Lissotriton helveticus (assembly GCF_964261635.1). NCBI lineage: Eukaryota > Metazoa > Chordata > Amphibia > Caudata > Salamandridae > Lissotriton > Lissotriton helveticus. The sequence continues at coordinate 214,025,348 of NC_136060.1, read as the reverse complement.
TCTGAAATCTTGGGACACAGCTCCTACTCTTATTCCAAATCTAGGGGCCGGATTACCTGCTAGGTCCCTCCTCTGGGTGGGACCAGGAAGGGGGGTGGTTACACCCCCTTTCCTTTGTCCAGCTTCGCGCCAAGACTGGGGCTGGAGAGCCCCAGCATCGGTTTGAACTGGCATATGCACAGGGACACCTTGTGTGCCCCAGCCATGTCTCATTCTATTCAGCCCTGTCCTACCCAATACACAAAATCCTGTCTGGGGTGGTGCTAGCACCTCCCAAGGCAGGAAACCCTTTGTCCAAGCCTCCCTCGCTGGAAGGACTCCCAGCAGCAGGAGGTCAGACTTGTGTCTGTGGTGGCAGCATCCATTTTGTGATGCTGAGGCTCTAGTTTAACTTTAACCGGGGTTCAGGTTATGTACATGTCGTGTCCCTCTAGAAGGGTGGAATGCTACCCCCGTCGCCAGAACTGGCGAGGGGGTAGTATTCCAATTCGTATGACACCTTACTCGACATGTTTTGATAAAGCCAAACCAAAGTTAGCAAATAACTGCAAGGATTATAATGCACTTAAGAGTATTTGGTATGGCAGTATCATGGAACAGCTACAGGAAGTGGTTCCGAAAGCTGCAGACAGACTCAGCTCATGCTAGAACACCATCTCACATATTTCCAAGCACTCTGCCTCCAGGATTGATGAGGCCTTCCATAGGAGTGGCTGATAGGAACATATGTGTCCATTTTAGGTTAGGTATAGGCATACTATACCTAAGTAAGGGGTGATTACACCGACTTAACCCAGTCGAGTGATCAGCCAGTTGTGTCAAATATGGAGGCCAGGCCAGGGGTGGCACAATACGTGCTGCAGCCCCGGGTAGGCCTTGGAAACACCTATGCCCTGGGTACCCAGGGTACACTGTTACAGGGGCCTATAAGGTGAACCAGTTTCAATTCGTAATGCACCTAGAGTGCATTGGCATTAATTTAGAGAGAGAACAGCAGGCTGTGGGTCTGATTAGCAGGCCCACAGCCACACTAAGTCATAAACCAGTGAAGCAAAAAGCAAAAATTTGGGGTGACCATAGGATAGCAGACCCTACTCTCCTACACAACCCCCCCCCAAACGCAGGGACATTAGACTAACCTTGACCAGTTGTGTCTTCATGTTATAAGTGGAAGTACCTGGAGAGACCATCTGCATTACCATGGTCAGTCCCTGGGTGGTGCTCCACTGTAAAGTCCATCCCCTGTAGGGAAATGGACCACCTGAGCAGTTTGGGGTTTTCACCCTTCATCTGATTAAGCCATAAGAGGGGCTAATGGTCGGTCTGAATCTTGAAGTGGGTGCCAAACAAGTATGGTCTCCACTTCTTCAGGACCCACACAACAGCAAAGGCCTCCCTCTCAATGGCTGACCAACTTTTCTCTCTGGGGGTCAGCCTTCTGCTAATACAAGCAATGGGCTGGTCTTGACCATCTACATTAAGTTGTGAAAGCACAGCTCCCACTCCCAACTCAGAAGCATCTGTTTGGACAATGAACTCTCTTGAGTAGTCAGGACTCTTCAGGATAGGTGCAGCGCACATGGCCTTCTTCAGGTCATCAAATGCCTTTTGACAGTTTACTGTCCACTGAACCATTTTGGGCATCTTCTTTGATGTCAGATCATTAAGAGGAGTCACAATGGACCCATCGTTCTTAACAAACTTCCTGTAGTACCCAGTCAGGCCAAAGAAAGCTCTGACCTGAGTCTGGGTGGTTGGAGGGGACCAGTCCTTTATGGTCTGGATCTTACTCTCCAGTGGTTGAACGTGGCCTCCACCTACAAGGTGGCCCAAGTATACAACTTTACTCTGCCCTATCTGGCACTTTGTGGCCTTGATAGTGAGGCCTGCCTTTTGCAGAGCCTCTAGCACTTCCTTCAGGTGGACCAGGTGATCCTCCCAGGTGGAGCTGAAGACAGCAATATCATCCAGATATGCTGCGCAAAAGTCATCCAACCCAGTAAGGACTTGATTCACCAACCTTTGGAAGGTGGCAGGTGCATTTTTCAAACCAAAGGGCATCACCACAAATTGGTAATGCCCACCTGGGGTAGAAAATGCAGTTTTGGCTTTAGACTCCTCAGCTAACCTGATTTGCCAATAGCCAGCTGTCAAGTCAAATGTGCTCAAATACTTGGCAGAAGCCAATTTGTCTATGAGCTCATCTGCCTTGGAATAGGGTGTGCATCTGTCCTGGTGACAGCATTGAGTCCTCTGTAATCCACACAGAACCTCATCTCTCTCTTTCCATCTTTGGTGTGAGTTTTGGGGACCAGAACCACTGGGCTAGCCCAGGGGCTCTCTGAAGGCTCAATAACACCTAATTCCAGCATCTTTTGCACCTCAGTCTTTATACAGTCCCTGACATGGTCAGGTTGCCTGTAAATCTTGTTTTTCACAGGAAGACTGTCACCAGTGTCCACCAAATGGGTACACCAGTTAGTCTGACTGGGTGTCAATGAGAACATATGTCTATATGTCTGCAAAACTTGTCTACAGTCATTTTGCTGATGTTCAGTGAGGCTGCCATCTAAGGCCACACCATCAACTGAGCCATCTTCAGTGTTCTGAGTCAGCAGGTCTGGGAGAGGGTCACTCTCTTCCTCCTGCCCCTCATCTGTAGCCATGAGCAAGCCCATGTCTGCCCTGTTAACATATGCCTTCAGTCTGTTAACATGGAGCACCCTGTGGGGGCTCCTGGGAGTTCCTAGGTCCATCAAGTAGGTAACCTCTCCCTTCTTTTCAATGATAGTATGGGGTCCAGACCATTTGTCTTGGAGTGCTGCTGGGGCCACTGGCTCCAACACCCATACTTTCTGTCCAGGCTGGTACTCAGTCAAGACAGCCTTTTGGTCATGCCAAGCTTTCTGTAATACTTGGCTGGCCTCAAGGTTTTTGGATGCCTTCTCCATATACTCAGCCATCCTGGAGCGGAGACCAAGTACATAGTCCACTATGTCTTGCTTGGGTTTTCTGAGAGGTAACTCCCATCCTTCCCTCACTAAACACGAGGGTCCTCTTACAGGGTGCCCAAACAACAATTCAAAGGGGCAAAAGCCAACCCCCTTTTGCGGGACCTCTCTGTAAGCAAACAGAAGGCAGGGCAGAAGGATATCCTATCTTCGCCTGAGCTTTTCAGGTAATCCTTTGATCATGCCCTTGAGGGTCTTGTTGAACCTTTCAACAAGCCCATTACATTGTGGATGATAAGGAGTGGTGAACTTGTAGTTGACACCACATTCTTTCCATATAGCTGTTAAGTATCCTGACATGAAGTTGGCATCTCTATCAGATACTACCTCCTTAGGAAACCCCACTCTGGAGAAAACTCCAAGTAAGGCCCTGGCCCCAACAGGAGCTGTAGTGGTCCTAAGGGTAATTGCCTCTGGGTACCTGGTGGCATGGTCCACCACCACCAGTATGAATCTGTGCCCAGATGCTGTAGGGGGATCCATTGGACCTACAATATCAAGCCCCACTCTTTCAAATGGGACCCCCACCACAGGTAGTGGTATCAGGGGGGCCTTTTTTGTTCCACCTGCTTTGCCACTGGCTTGGCAGTTTACACAGGAGCGACAAAACTCCTTTGTATCTTCAGACATGTGAGGCCAGTGCAAGTGAGGGACAAGCCTGTCCCAAGTCTTGTTCTGGCCTAGGTGTCTTGCTAAAGGAATATCATGGGCCAAGGTTAGAAGGAAGCCCCTAAATTGCAGAAGTATAACTAACCTCCTGGTTGTACCAGGCTTGGGGTCTCTACCCTCTGAATAAAGGAGCCCATCATCCCAATATACTTTATGGGTACCTTGAGCATTCCCAGCAACCTCAGCAGCAGCCTGCTGTCTGAGGGGTTCAAGGGAAGGACAGGTTAACTGAGCCTGCCCCAAGTCTGCCCTAGAAGGTCCCCCTGTCCCCAGAAACTCAACCTGATCAGGTCCAAGCTCTTCAGGGACAGTTCCTTCAGGGGTCTCAAGATCATCTTCCTGTGAAGGCTGATCCTCACTTGTAGGCAATTGGGAAGGCACAGCCTTTACCCTCCTGTTCTTCTTCTTGGAAGGTGTTTGGTCCATTGTTCCAGGATCCAAGACCTGAGGTTCAGAGAGGCACTTTTTGGCCTGTGACCTGGTCACAGCAAGGACATGTGATGATATCCCTAACATCTCTGCATGAGTCCTGTACTCAACTTCTGACCATAGAGAGCTCTCCAGGTCATTGCCCAACAAACATTCAACTGAGAGATCTATTTCCACATCACAAATCAGAACAGCCTGTGTAGGGGTTCTGACTAGGCCAGACTCTCCCTCAGTTCCCAAGGTGATACCTACTACCCCCTTAGTTTGTGGACCAACACTGCTGACTGTACTATTGGGTGCATGTGCCTTAGGGGCTGCAGTATTGGTGGCTCCACCCTTTTTACACTCACTTGTCCAGTGAGAGGTGTTTTTACATGTACTACACCAGGGTTTTCTTTGACCTTCTTTCTTCTTCTTCTTGGAAGTTTGGGACCCACCCTCAGTATTAGTTTGGGGTCCTGTTGAAGACTTCTGGTCTTTAGCTTTCTGCTCCCCACCCTTCTGGTCTGTTTTCTTTTGGTTACCACCCTGGTTCTGGTTCTGGTTCTTTTGCTTAACTCTGGTTCTAACGCATTTGTCTGCCCTCTTTCCCAATTCTCGGGGAGAGGTCAGATCTGAGTCAACCAAATGTTGATGCAACTGCTGGTTCTGACAATTATTTAAAATGTGTTCTCTCATAAGCAAATTGTACAATCCTTCATAGTCTGTAACCTTACTTCCCAGAAACCATCCCTCCAGAGCCTTAGTGGCACATTCAACAAATTCAGACCAGTCCTGAGTCTGTGTCTTCTGGGTTTCTCTGAACATTAACCTGTACTGTTTAGTGGTTAAGCTTAACCCATCAATCAGAGAACTCTTCAGGACCAAGTAGTTTCTAGAATCCCCATCACTAACTGTGAGGAGTCTGTCTCTGCCTCTACCTTCAAACGAGAGCCACAAGATTGCTGCCCACTGCTCCTGAGGGATCTGATGTACTCTGCAGGCTCTCTCAAGTGCAGTCATCCATTTGTGAATATCATCCCCAACTCTGTAGGGGGGCACAATCTTACTCAGGTTTCTATTGTCATAGGACCTGTCTTTATCCTTAGGGATAGTGCTGCCACCAGTGGATCCTAATCCACCCCCTCTAGGCTGTCTTGCTCTAGCAAGTTTCTCTTTGGTCAGGGCAACTTCTAGTTCTTGCTTCTGGATCCTAAGCTCAGCCTCTCTCATTTTGGCCTCATGTTCCCTTCTTTGAGGGCTATTCAACCCCCTTCTGGAGTGACCATGAGAACCTCTAGAAGCTTGGGAAGTATTGGATTCACCTGAGTTATTCCTTCTCCTCCTTTGCTCCTGGTTAAGTCCACTTGGGGGTCTGAGTGGGTTTGACGCTGATTCAGTCCCAAATTGGCTTAGGTTAGCCTGGCTAAGTCTCCTGACTGGCACCTGACTAAGTCTCTCATCATCAGAATCACTTTCTTCCTCCTCCTCTTCCTCATCCTCATCCTCAGGCTGAGTATCTCCAGTGTTCTGGTCTTCCTCATCTATTTGGACAACAGGGACAGGGGTGTCAGTATTATCATGTTCAGTGGGAGAGCCTCCTTCAACATTCCCTGTGGGGTCTGCTTTAGAGGTCTTTAGAGCTTCAGACTGGTCTAAAAGCTCTCTGAGGTGTGCTGTGGTAGGGGCTGGACCCGTCTTGAGACCTCTTAAGGTACACAGCTGCCTCATTTCTTTAAAGTTTAACATAGCAAATTTGGATGGTGCCCTTGGAGGGTCACTCTCAACAGGGACAAGTCCAGTGGACTCCTATGCTCCAGACATTGCTCTAGTGTGGGTGGATATGTTGCAATCTACCTACACTGGTGTTTACCTACTAAACCTATCTAGTAGTTGTAGTCAGGGTGTGCTACTCCCTATCCTCTACAACAACTAAGTTCAGTAGAACTTAAGTATACTAGTCTTGTTTTATATGTACCTAACAGGTACCTGTATGATCTTTCAAATGATACTCTCAAAGATTGTAATGGTAAAACAACAGCAAGCTCAAATCCCAACCGCTGCTCACCAATGTGAGAAGTTGGCCTGGTATATGACGCTCACTAGTTCTAGTGATCACCTTGTACCATGCCAAGCAACCCTTATGATGATTGGTTGTAAGTCAACCTTATAGACCAGCTATCCTAGTATCGTGGACAAAGCAGTCTTAGGCTAAACTCTGTAAAGGCATGTGAAGCAAGCTGTTTTACCATACACAATCCCCTTGAATACCAAATGAAAGGGCACCACACAGATATATATTGAAAATATATATATATTTATTTACTACAAATCCCCTATACTCTTTATGAGCACAGAAGCAAATGCGTTAAAACAAAACACAGTTTAAATACACAAAAGTTGCACAATATGGATGAGCCCTAGGGGCCACTTAAACCATATACTAAAATAGTGGTATAAGAACCACCAATTGGAAAGTAAATAGGCCTAGGGCCTGGGGAATCGCTGGAGCTGTTCGGGACTAACAGTGAAGAAGTCGGGAAAGGCCCGCGGGACTCGGGTGCAGTGCTTAAAGTGCACGCATGCACCAATGCAATGTCAATGGTGCATAAAAGTTACAAAGTTAGTGATTTAGGAACCTTCCAACTGACCTAGGAGGACAAAACTTTAGATCTAGGCACTACAGGTGTGTACCAGTGTAGGAACACCGGCGTTGCTGAGTTACCTCACCCACAGGAAGCGGGTGCACAGTTGCCAAGTAGTGTCGGGTTTCGTCACGCAGGTCGATGGTGCCTGGAGATTAAGATGCTGCAGGCAGGTCGTCGAGGAGAGTTCCGGTGGATCCAAGGATGGATCTGAAGAGGTGAAGACCTGAAAGCAGAGGGGACAATGTTCAAAGTCACTAGCCAGTGACTACCGTGGAACCAGGATGGAACCAGGCGATGTCGGGTGCAAACAGGTGATGAGGTGCAGCTTGTCACCGCAGCCACGTGGACACGAAGAGGTCAGAAATGTCCAGGAGTCGATCACAAGCTGTCCCACAAAGGTTCTAGCTGATGGCGGTGTCGGCAACTTGATTGGAGCAAACAGGCCTTGGCTAATGCAAGCCACGCAGGAAGTGAAGAAAGCTTAGTTCTCGGACCAGCAAGGTCAGAGGGGCTGCTCCTTTTTATAGGAGCGAGGGCTAGTCTGGAGCAACCAGACCAGTGATTTAGATTGTAGATTTAGTCGCCAAGATGACCACTAGCCGCGTGGCAAGTGACCGGGATGACGCGTCGAGTGGCAAAGTGCAAAAGGGCCCCACGCAGATTGTGGAGATGCTGGGGGGCTGAACTTCGGTGCAGATGCTGCTCGGTGATGGGGCTTCTCAAACCCCAAAGCAGAGCATTGAGGGAGCTTCGGGTGCTGCGCAGTCAGCTTCTCGGGGGTCTTTCAAGATGGCGGTCCCACGTCTCTCGATGCCTCCACGGGTCTCTACTTTTCAGGGACTGTGGATCGGGCTGTGAGATGTCTGGGAATCCAGGTCTTGTTGGGCTTTGGGCTCGGGCTCCGGCGGGAGGCGGCGGCAAAGCAGACGTCGAGTTGCTGGTTGGTGCCTGTATTCACAGGGTGGTCCCTCCTTGGCCACAAGGGAGATTCTCTTCAGTCTTCTGTGCAGCAGAATGTCGAAGTCCAGTTTTCTTCTTAGTTTCAAGTCGAGTTCAGGATGATCTGAAGTCTTGGGACACAGCTCCTACTCTTATTCCAAATCTAGGGGCCGGATTACCTGCTAGGTCCCTCCTCTGGGTGGGACCAGGAAGGGGGGTGGTTACACCCCCTTTCCTTTGTTCAGCTTCGCACCAAGACTGGGGCTGGAGAGCCCCAGCACCAGTTTGAACTGGCATATGCACAGGGACACCTTGTGTGCCCCAGGCATGTCTCATTCTATTCAGCCCTGTCCTACCCAATACACAAAATCCTGTCTGGGGTGGTGCTAGCACGTCCCAAGGAAGGAAACCCATTGTCCAAGCCTCCCTCGCTGGAAGGACTCCCAGCAGCAGGAGGTCAGACTTGTGTCTGTGGTGGCAGCATCCATTTTGTGATGCTGAGGCTCTAGTTTAACTTTAACCGGGGTTCAGGTTATGTACATGTCGTGTCCCTCTAGAAGGGTGGAATAATACCCCCGTCACCAGAACTGGCGAGGGGGTAGTATTCCAATTTGTATGACACCTTACTCGACATGTTTTGATAAAGCCAAACCAAAGTTAGCAAATAACCGCGAGGATTATAATGCACTTAAGAGTATATGGTATGGCAGTATCATGGAACAGCTACAGGAAGTGGTTCCGAAAGTTGCAGACAGGCTCAGCTCATGCTAGAGCACCATCTCACATATTTCCAGGCACTCTGCCTCCAGGATTGATGAGGCCTTCCATAGGAGTGGCTGATAGGAACATATGTGTACATTTTAGGTTAGGTATAGGCATACTATACCTAAGTAAGGGGTGATTACACCAACTTACCCCATCTGAGTGATCAGCCAGTTGTGTCAAATATGGAGGCCAGGCCAGGGGTGGCACAATACGTGCTGCAGCCCCGGGTAGGCCTTGGAAATACCTATGCCCTGGGTACCCTGGGTACACTGTTACAGGGGCCTATAAGGTGAACCAGTTCCAATTCGTAATGCACCTAGAGTGCATTGGCATTAATTTAGAGAGAGAACAGCAGGCTGTGGGTCTGATTAGCAGGCCCACAGCCACATTAAGTCATAAACCAGTGAAGCAAAAAACAAAAATTTGGGGTGACCATAGGATAGCAGACCCTACTCTCCTACACTGGTCCTAAAAAAACTTCACTGGCTGCCAATAAGTGAATGGATCATCTTTAAAGCCATATGCATAGCCCATAAAACACTTTAGGGGACGGGTCCAAGATAAAACACTTTTTAATAGCCTTTTACCACCCAACAAGATGTCTTCGGTCAGCCAGCCATTTTTTTGCTGTTATACCAAAAATTAAGAGAGTACGTTCAGGCGGTCACATGTTCTCCCGTAACGTGGCCAAGCTATGGAACACTCTTTCCGTTCGGCTGTAACCAACCATCTATCATCTTTCCTTCCAGAGATAGTTAAAGACCTTGCTCTTTCAGAGTTTGCCTTAGTTAAAGTCTCTGTGTCTTGCTCTGCTCGTCTCTGATAGCATGTGGATGCCTAAGGGTAGCCAGGCACTCTATAAATATTTACTAATAATCCTTGAATTATATGTGAAAAACATCATATTGATTTAAAAAAAAAACACATGAAGTATGTGCATACCAGGCTGCAATTTATAAAGAGAAAAACATTCACACCACTATCAGTCACACACCATTTTCACACTCTATTACATTGTATCTTATTAAAAATAGGTCCACAACAGATCAACAATTCTGTAAAAGAATGTATGCCTAAAGTGGTTGTCACTCATGGTAGGCCCCATGACAACTTCTATTTAGCAGACTTGGGTTAAAGAGAAAATGAGATATGAGTTTGCCAATTTCCTAGGTAATCTTACTTGAATGTAAGGCACTGTCCATCCAGATTCACTTTTAAAATAGATTGTGTGGTGATCTGACCTAATGCTGTCTAACTGATGTACAATGATGGTGACTCTATCATGTGTTTTGCCTACTAGAAAAATGTGTCCTGCTTTGAAGTTGGAAATTTCCGTTTTAATTTTGGTACCATCTATTCTACACTTTTGTAGTGTTATAATTATATATCTATTGCAGTGGTCAACATTTGAGTTGAAAATAGTTGTACTGTACAGTCTTGACATACATTGTTTTTCTGTAATGATACAGTTTTGCAATCCGGCATGGTTACATACACAAATCCTCTGACTGTGAGTTTTTGTTATATACTGACAATTCTCACATTCATGTTGCCATGAGTAGCTTATTCCAAATATTTAATTTATTTGTAGATGCTCATTTTCTAGAATGTCTAAAATAACCATTAGAAATTTTTGTGCATATTCTTGAGTAATGAGAGCAAATTCTATGACACAGGTACATGTGTCAACACAATCGCGTGGAGTGTCAAACACGTTTTTTTGGATCGTACGGTCATTAGTAAAGTTAAGAGTGCTCTGCAAAATTTATTTTTCTTTGTTCTCCCAGTTCTTTCTAGCAATGGTGGTAGCAGAAAAAGGGCATTGGGTACTACATTGCAATAATAGTTTACACCAGATACATTAGTAAACTGATGCCCAGTCATTCCTGTTAAATTTTCAGCTTTCATTTTTTCAACTTTTTGATTTAAAACCTACCTGTTTTGGTTGATATCTTTCCTCGCTGATATTAATGAGTTTGTGTTTGAAAATACAGAGAGATGGTTTTGCATAGCCTGGGCATTGATCTGATCATACTCCCTGAGACAAGCTGTCTGCATTACTTTGCACTCAACAAGCCTAGGAAGGTACAGTCCAGAAAGTGACCAAACATGTGACAGTGCAACATTAGACACCCCTTTTTTTAATAGGTTTTGACCTATATTTATAAATGCACCATTTTGACTTAATCCTTGAGACTTATGAATAGTTACTGCACCCACCAAATGAACAAGAAACAGTTATCTATGCACATGCACATCTTCTACCAAGAGATGCCTAGCACTGCTCCTACCTATCTGTTTTGGTTAATGGTGGAATGTGGTTTATTGGTATTGGTAGGTAGGCAAATAATGCAAGAAACAAGGCCACTGACATATAACTGGGTCCTAAATAGGGTCTCTGTAAATTAGTCCCTTGCTCAACCCTAGCTAGCTGACACTGAGCAACTTAGGAGGCAGGTATTTAAAGCATTTAAAAACACCAGTACAGTAAATAGGTAAGCCACAACACACAATAGAAACCCCACACCAATTTATAAAAATAGGATATACTTGTATCTTTAAAAGGACACCAAAGTAATCAAAATGCAAAGTAGGGATTGAACAGTTTCTAGAGCTTAGAAACCAATAGCACCACTTCTGGGCATCTGGTCACGCTTGACCGGAACAAAGTCAAATTTTGAGGCTGACTGCGATGGAGGCCTGCTCAGATACCCATGTCAAAATGTTACCTTTGCACGAAGGCTCTTGCTGATCTTCACCAGTCTATTTTTGGTGAAGGTTCACCGGCTTGGCTCTCAAGGGGCTGCTGGTCGAAGACTGGCTGTCAGACCTGCTCAGTGGGACGAACCTGAAATATGGGTTGAGTGAGAGTTGAAGGTGGCTGGTTTGGTTCTTCATTCAAATCAATCACCTCCTGGAGAATTTTCCCAAAATCTTCTCAAACTTTCCAAAACTTCTGGAGGTCCTTACAGAAGGTCTCCTGGTGGGTTCTAAGTGTACAAAACACAAATCCAAGGGTCTGCAATCTCCTAGAGGAAGGCCTAGACTTAACTTTAACAAATGCACTTGGTCAACCCCTTAAAACTCCACTGGGCGCACTCCAGGAGGGGTAATCCAACTGGAGACGTGTCAGGTAAGCACTGTTAACATGTAGCTGCAGGTAGTCCACTTCTTACTCCTTGAAGCAAAGTCCTCAGATCTGTAGTACCAGATAGTGAAGCAGGCACATTCTTCACCAGTCAGGTTGTTGGGTACAGATCAGGATTCAAGCAGGAAAATCCTCCCTTTTCTTGTAGTTTCAGGCAGAAAAGCTGAAAGACTATGCACCTCTGATATATATTTATTCAGTGTTCTGTAGCAGGCAAGCAGGGGGCGGCACCTCTGTTCAATGAGATGCGTGACACCACTCAAAAGCATGACAGCTTCCTCCAAAGTGTGGCATCTTCTTGTCCCACAAATCGCTATATTTCAAAATATATGATGGCTGAAATTTCAGCAGAGCAGTAAGAGCTAACAAACCAACTCTCAGTAAGGTTAATATCCATAGCTCTCCTACCCCTAGCATCTGCAAATTCCTTCCTTAAGCCTGCTATCTGGCTAGGGCACAGGAGACTGGGGGTAGGTAGGCCTGGCACTCCCTGCCTGTCCTGTGCTCCTTTGAAGCCTCATGCCTTATGACCCCTCTCCCCCTGCATTCCTATATAGCTGTAGAGCTCTTGCGAGCATATAGCCTTTCCCCTGGATGCCCACTTATCAACTTGGCTTTGGCGTACAGACAAGAAAGTCTTATATCTTGTGTTCTGTACAAGTTATGATAAATTCAACTCTGGAAATCTGTTGGATTTATCAATACCATTCCTCCCTTCCTAACAATAATTGTGCTTACATAAAATATTGCAATGTTAGCCTATGAGGCAACTATCTACAATGGGGACCTATTTTATGAAGCCCCTGTTCACAATTGCAGTCTACAGGTTAAACCTTAACCTGCTCCATAAAATTCTGCACCTCATTCATTGCAATGGATGATTCATTATGAACAATGGGCTGGCCAGGTGGATCTTGACTATGTGATCCTAAGCGCTGGCTCCTTTGTGAACAAAGTGCTGATTACGATGACGGTGAACCCGCCACTGTCAGGCTGATGGTTGTGGGCACACCGTCATCGTGAGGCCATTTCCTGCCTGCTATATTATAATGGCCGGTGGGTACGTGGAGGGCGGAAACTCCAACTACTAGTCATCAGACGGGCTCCTTAAGCCCGACGGTGCTGCAGAGGCCCTCACAATCCCATACAGGGTGGTGGGGCCTACCATGCACCACCGTTGGGATTATGATGGTCCATTCCCGCCAACCTTTCCATGGCAGTTCACCCTCCATGGAAAGGCTTTTGGGGATGGAGTTTGGGGGCCAGTAGCGGGCAGCCCTTCATCACTGGCACATTTGTTTGGGGCGTGGGGGCACCTATGTTGCCCCCCTACATATCCCTGCACCATGTGGCAGGCATCAGTGCAGGGAAATGTAAACAGTGCCTTTCTTGCGATGCGGCAGGTGCTGCAGCCTGTAGCACCCATCACAATGCAAAGTATGGCGAGTGTGACCACTACGATGGTGGTCGCATCCTAATACCCCTTGTGGGTCCGCCGCCTTGTAGGTATGCAATCTAATTAAGACTTCATTAGTCTGTTATCATTAGAATCAAGGCCTAAGCTAATCCAGAAGAATGATTTGAATTTTCTATATAATCTAAAAGAACTTAATCTGTCACATGCCTCCTAAGAACTAACCACTCTGTGAGAAAGTAACTTTAAACTAAAGGAAAGCAGTGTCACCTCTCCGTAGATACCCTTCCCACACCTCTTTCATTACTGTCTTTTCAGTGATTGTAATCTAAGACGTAACATAGTGTGCAACAGCAATGGAACTGTCTGAAACAAACTGAATGTGCATCTTTGCAATCCACAAAGACAAAATGAAAGAGATGTAGTGCTTGATCAGTTTTGAATCCTCACTTCTTTGAATGTTGTGTGTGTTCTTGGGAGAGTTGCCAGTGACTGAAGACATATAATTGTTTACCCTTCCTTTAGAGATATGAGTCTGTCAGAAATCATAGCTACACTTGCTGTAGTATTTCACTTTGGTTCTGTATCTGCAACAGCAGTATTTGCCACATATGTGTGACTGAAATGTCAGCACCTTCTGTCCAAGACTTTTGATGGGACACGCATGTTATACACGGATCAATAAATTATAGTATTGGCTCATCAGCATCCTCTCCAAATTTTTATGCACCTGTAACCCACAGGAACATGTGAATATATGGATCACCCCTTTCTTGCCATTCTTTACACCAAATGTGGTCAGTTACTTCACCAAGAGGAGGCATTATTTTATTGCATATAAAGTGAAGTACGGCTTGAGTACCTGAAACCATTTGCAGGATCCATTAAGCATAATTAATTTGGATTTGTCAAATTAGTGCTCTAAGGAACTCATACAAATGATCCCATGCATACTCTGCAAACCTTAGAGTTACGAACCAGTTAGGTGCAACTAAGTCTTACAACATGCAATTCAGCTGGCACGCTATGAGATTCATGAGGCAACACTCAAGATTCACATTTTTTCAGTGAACTATTTCAATTAACTCTCTTCCACTCATATTTTGAAAACGTACTCATGTTTGCACAATATGTGTGACAGCATATGATCACACTTTCAAAGAGAAGGTGAAACAGAAATGGAATATTTTGTTTAAACCTGGGATCCTATGTATGTAGTTGATCTGTTCTCTGAAGCAGGTAACCAAATTGAGCATTCATCATTATTACCTCCTTGTCCAATTGGAAAGGGGTTTGGAAAGCACTGAGGTTCTAAGTTCTGTTTTCCCACACACTAATACGTTCACCTTTGGCTTGTTTCATTTGATAAGATTCTAAAGCATCTTCAATTACATCCCTAGAATGAGGAGGATAAATATTGCAGTACTCATATGTCTGGTTAAATTTAGCAAAATTTACTTTTTCATATTGGCCACTGAGTAGACTTTGATGTAGGTGTGCATAGTAAAGTCGCATGCTGATCAATTCCTGAAAAATATTTTTATATTTGTTGGGACAGCATTTAATGTATCACTAATGATTCCTCTACTTCTCGATCTATCCCAAGACTTTCAATGATTTTTTTGTTTGTTCTAATGGTAAATAAACAACTTTCCCTTTTAGCCCTTTCAATAAACTCGCTTTGAGGTAATTTTGCAGTTTTGTCTCTATACTGGCTATGGCTTGAAAACGGTGAACAATTTGAATCAACGTACACTCATATACATTTGGATCTTTCAGTTCTGGAAGAATTGGAAAAATATCTATTTATTGTGAATAGCTCTAGCAGGCACAGTATCTGATTTAGACACAAATCAAACCATGTCTCTGCAATTAGGTATAGTGCAAGTTTGAAAGTCTGAGTAAGATCTTCCTCTTTGCATTTTCCACAGATATTTACATTTTTGTTTTTGTGGTTTGTAGTGTGTATTTCGACAACAAACATATATTGTTTGGAATATCCGCAGATGTAGCTTCAAATTGTCTTTTTCTATCCTTAATTTATTTAATGTAATACAAGTACTGTTCATCTCTGAAGAAGATCACACAACTACTTAATGTATTTCTGCCTTACTTTCCGGTCCAAAGTAAGACAATTTGATATCTTCCGATACACTAGCAATTCTCATACACGGTTCCTTGTAAAAAAACTTCATAGTAAGCAACAAAGTGTAGATCTGCACTTTTCATAAAATGCAACCTTCTAACACGATTGTGCATTTTTCAGTGATGAACAGGCTGCATTCAAAAATAATATGATATACTGTTACATATGTCATTGGATAGGCACACCAATGAAAGGCCTGGTGGTTTTGAAATTCTTCTCACTCTACAGGGATCAACACTTTGTAAAATTCTGATTTTCTGGTTCTGTTTTAAAGATCCTCTGAGAAACATTGCCAATGATTTATGTTACAGAAATTGCTGGAGATGGTGGACATTGCTGCAAAATGTCATCCCTGATTACTTCATCTGCATTTCTTGGTACCATTTCTTTCCCTGGGTATGACTGTACCTTTTTTATCCTCATAAGACTGACCATCTCTATCAAAAACAAGCCACTGTTTTTAAATTAAGTTTATTAATTAAAGTAAACCTTGCTGCTTGAGGTGTTTTCATTCACCATAAAAAGATGCTACAAAAGTTGGCATTAGTGTTCTGCACCTTTTGTCAGCACTTATTTTTTCGAGAAGATATCAATCTATCTAAGGTTTTCATATGGATCGGAATAAATAACTTTCTTTTGAGTGCAAAAACCTTCTCTACTATACTATCAACAAACTATTTTTGACATGTTCTACCTCCTCTACTCTTCGGTGGATTCATGATTTAAGAACATTGGGCATATTACCAATGATTAGCGATATTTATCGCTAACGATGCTTAGCAACTAATTTTTAACGCTAAGCATTGCCGGAAATTATCGCAGAGATAACTTGCTATTAGCAAGGTTTAACTCAGAAGTGATAAAAATCCTCGCGCTAACTGCCAAATGAGAGATTATCGCTGGAAAACCAATGATAATCTCTCGAAGGTTGGCGTTAGCTTGATGATAGGGGCTTAGAAACTTAGCCATGATATCCACCTTCCATAGGATATCATGGCTAAGTCAGGAAAATATCAGGTGTAAAAAAAGCAGTGCTAACCGCGGTTCGCGCTCCTTTTTTTATCACTAACAGGGTTAGCCAAATCCTTGATAATAGTAGAAATGTCGCTTAACAACATTTCTCCTATTATTTTTCTCTGGAACGCCCCCTTTGCATCTCATTAGAGATGCAAGGGGAAGCGTAGAGAAAAAGGGTGCTAACATGCGAATTTGCGTGTTAGCACATTGTTGCTGATAGGGAGATCATTTTATCATTTAAAGCCAAAAAAGCGGAGATAAATCCCTTGATAATATGCCCCTTTATTTATAAATCATTTTAGAAAAGCTTTTGTTTAAACTCTTTGAATGTCTTTGTCCTTGCATTAGAGTACTCTAAATTCTTAAGCACAATGCTCTCCATTTTACATTCTTGATTTGCAAGTAATTTATTTTAAAGCACCACACCCTACTTGCTTTCTTAAATATTTAGTTTGAAGTCTGTTTTTACTATTTGGTTTTCTAAGACATGTTAGCATACTCTTTTCAATATTGAGGTTTTTTTCTTTTGCCTTCCTCCTTTACTATTTTTACTGATAATGTCACTTCTTTTCCTTTAGTTGCCACATTTCAAATTATTCTGCTTTTTAGGCATTGTAAAAATATAAAACCCCTACAAAAGAAGGCTGAGAATGGAAAAGTATATATTTTCAAAAAAGTATATTTTAATATTTACCATATTATCGAAAGGTTGTACACTATGAACAAATGTAATTGTATTCATAAACTACATCTTCCTACCATATATATTGTCAAGTTTCTTTAACTGGCTTAGCACACCATAAAGTAATATGGTTACTCTGATACTCAGCTCTTTATGCATAGTTTTACTTACAGAAACATCTATCTGCATATATAAATACCTTGTTGTACCTGTATATTGCATTGGCCCAGTATTAGGTGATGTGTTTTCTTGTTGCTGGTATTTTATAAAGAAGAGCTTCGTGTAAAGTGACAGTTGTGTTTGCAAGTTGATTCACCTACCAGTCCAAATATGTATCACCTCAGACTGGACAGTACACAGTGAGCTTTGTTCAGTGAAAAACTTCAATACTAAAAAAGCTTTGACTTTTTTACATCTAGGGGTCGATTCCGATTCGGTAAAAACCGCTCCGAATAGCCGTTCGGAGCGTTTTTCCCATACGAATCGTACCCTACAACGTCCCCTGTACGTACGACGAAGTACGATTCGTACCAGGAGCTGGACTCCGTATGAATCGTACAGAGACCGTACGACTCTAATCCCCGTACGATTCTCCCTCGGAACCCGCTGTACGCGACATCTGTACGGTTCGCGGCTGGTTTTTACAACCCAGCAAGTACAATATGTGTCGAGTACGCACCGTATGACCCTTTTTATACGGGAGAAGAAAACAGCCGTAAAAGCAGAGTTCGCGCCGAAACAGGTACGCAACGCCCCCCCAGGTTCGGTGCACACCCCCCATGATCGCATGGGTATGCACCGTACCCATGTGATCATGGGGGGTACGCACCGTACCCCGCGATCATGGGGTGTACGCATCATACCCCATGTTCGCTGGGTGTACGGTGCGTACCCTCCATGATCGCATGGGCACGGTGCGTACCCCCCATGATCATTGAAGGTACGCACCGTACGGTGTGTATGTGAATGTGTGCTTTTCCACACGAATCGCACTTACCTGACGTGGACCGGAAGAATCGCGTCCTGATACCCCGGTCCGGATCGTACTCGTCATGTCGTACGGCTTGTGTTCGAGTCGTACGGAGAGGGCTCCGGGTACGAATTGTACTGATGTTTTGTTTCCAGGAACGAAATCAACCCCCTAGTGTGTCTAGTGTTCAGCAGTCACTGAATTGTAGGTTTTCTGCAGGGGAACAATTGTATGCATAACTGTCCTGGCCTGGTAGTAGAAGAACTGTCTATCTGTGGACTTGGCATTTAATATAGAGTTGTGTTTAAAGTGTGTGGAAATGGTTTCACCTATTAAAATACGGGATACATTGTCTAAAACTGCACAACAGAAATTCAGGTCCTTCTGTTAATAAAGAAACTTGTATTTTACCATATATTACACCTTTTATTACCTTATATTGCTAGTACAGGAGTACTGACTGGCCAGTAACCTTTGCTTAGGGGAGAATAGAATGCAGAAATCCTTGTGCCTGCTTTTTCACCTACCCGCACATGTATATGGCGTGGGACTGGAGTGGTCGCACTCTGCACTGTTCAGTGAGGAACCTGATATTATCTCAGAACGTTTATCATCTAATATATGTAGCATGTAAATAGCAGCACACAAAGAAAGAAGAAAATGTGTTGACAGATTGTTTTTGTTCAGGAAGGTACTCCTTCCTGCACAAAAACAATCTGCCTTGCTACACTTCTTTGACTGTAGGGTTAGTAAATCTGCCCCTTTGTTTTGCTTAGGGGTAAAGTAAAACACAGAAATGCCTCTGCCTGGCAATAGGTGATGGCCTTTTCATACTGACCTTAGTTTAGGGAGGCAACTGTGTGTAGAAGTCACTTCATTTACCAGTACATTGTATGTCTGGTAAGGGACTTTCTGGCACATGCATCAAATCAAAATTTTGCGATTTCTTATTTGCCAGAAAGAAATGAATTGCAAATAACAATGCAACAAAAAATCTGCGAATTTATAGCGAATCACAGAAAATCGCAATTGCAGTTTGCGATATCGCAAATTGCGAAATCGCTAATAGCAAAGTTGCACGGTTGATGCATATTGATGATATCACAACCAGGAAGTCAGCAGCCCATGCCTCAGTCAGTGCACAGTCATAGTGAAAGGCGGGAGCTGGCTGCAGGAGCTGAACAGGAGTGAAATAAAACCATTGGACAACACCTATCCCTTGTCCAAAATGGATGCAACCACAGCAGAAGACAGCCAAACAGCCAAGAAGCGGAAAATGACATTTTCTGAGAAGGACAAAGAGACACTAATTGAGGATGTGGTAATCAGCCATGACAAGCTGTTTGGGACATTGTCATTGAAAGTACTTGAACAAGAAAAAAGGAAAATATGGATCTAGATTGAAAGTAAAGTGAATGCTGTTGGGGTCACACACCGCTCCATTGATGAATTAAAAAAAAGATAGTATGACCCGCGCAGTTGTGCAAAAGAACACATTGCAGAGGGGCTGAAGGAAGCCAGGAAGACAGGAGGGGGAAAACCGACACAGACTGGGAACACACCCATGGAGGACATTGTGGCGTCCACACTACAGCCTTGACCCTGTCGTTGGGGTGATGCAGCTGGACACCTCTGGAGAGGCCAACACATCTCAAGGTAAGATGCATGCAAGTGACCATTGGCATTCATATGAAAGGTATCACATCAGCTTAGTACAGCACAAGTGTCCATAATGCAAATCCAGTCCACATTTTTCAAACACATCAAAGTGCATTATGGGAGATGCAGGCAGGTCTGGCATGTACTATGGCAAACACTTAATAAGTATTAAAAAAACTCAAAAATAGTGTAACAGCAAATTATTTATTTGCAGGAAAAATAATGATTAATGTGACATTAAATCACAGACATAAATTAATGCTGATTTGCACTGTTTAACATCACAGATGCAGAACAAGCAGAGGCAGAGGACAGTAAATTGATACTTGTATAGCACACTACTCACCTGCAAGGGTCTCAAGGCGCTTGTACGAATACCGCTGTGCAACCCATCCTGGCTTTCCCTATGAGGTGTCCACTCCTGGGCACCCCCATCCTTAGCATTGTGGGGGCCTTTGTGGAGATTAAGCAAGCTATTGCCCAGAGTTGCAGAGTGGGACTCCATGATTGGAATAGGCACCGAGGGGAGAATTATCATTTCCGTGGAATTTTGAGCCCAAGACCCGCCGAGGCGGGGAATTGAACCCTGGTCCCATGCTAGACATCTGCATCAGGGTCGGCCGCTCTAACCATTGAGCCACACAGTGACTGCATCGACACACTGGAAACTACTGCTGTAGATGAGATGGACACACCTGTGGTACCACAACAACCATCCCGTGCCCCTACTATACGCAGGGCAATAGTCCCACCACTTGTGACAATGGAAACAGAGGATGAGGCACATGTAACACCAGTGACCAGCCTGGGTCAAGGAACACCCACGCAGACTCTTCAAGCACAGGTCCGGAGTAGCACAGTCTAAAGCCGGCGGCAAAGAGCCAGGTCACAAATGACACGGCAGGAGGACCAACCTACTGATGTCTGTGGTGGTCTGGAGGGCCAGATGCTCCGGGTGCAGCACCTACAGGCGAAAAACATGCACTTAGGGAAGGCAAAAATAGGAAAGATGTCAGGCAACATCGCTGCTTTGACAGATTGCGTGAGGGAACTGACCAGGGTGATGAAGGAGGGACATGTATCACAGAGAGACACCATTGCCAGCTGATGCAGCGCATGCACGCATATGCCTAATCAAATAATAGGCTGGCCACAACCACTGCACTGCTGACACGTAGGTCTTTGACCATGCAGACTGAGATGTCCCATTGGAGTGAAAATATGGCAAAGGCAATGGGCAAGGTGACAAATGCAGTGAAAGTAATGCATGCTGCCACAGTTAGGTCTAACATTGTCAGGCTGGAAGAGGGGAGTGAGGAGGCCTCAGCAGTCTATCTATGGCCGTCACTACTGCAAGAAGGCGCAGCACACTCGGCAGTACACCCTCCACTGCCAACATGAGGGATGAAGATGCAGCATCCAAAAGGCATTTGGGTGTGCGTGGGAGGAAGGGATAGACTGGCATGTCCATAGACATTCAGACATGGTGCGATCACCATTGACTGAGACAACAGTTGTGAATGCCTTTCAAGTCATGATATTATTTCCATTTATTTTTGTTCAGTGCTACTGGGCACAAGATATGTGTGCTTCAACACTGAAATTCATATAATTTAAGATAAACAAACTTTGATCGCAATAGCCGTGTATTGTCTCATCATTACTCACATCAGAAATAATTGTGTGTAATTTTCATGCATCTCCTGAGCCCTTCTGCTGCGCCTCCCCCATGTGCTGCACTTGGGTGTGGCCCTTGCTGGTTGCCGTCCTCCGAGTCGCTGTCAGCCACCTCTATCGGTATGCCTCCCCTTGTGGCTATATTGTGTAAAATGCACAGACAGCCACTATCCTGCAGCATTGTTCAGGGTGGTATTGTAATTCTCCACCTGTTTTGCGTAGGCACCTGAAGTGGCTCTTCAACAGCCCAAACGTGCACTAAATTATGTTCCGGGTGAAGTTATGCGCAGCATTGTATCTCTGTTCATTGGAGGTTGTAGGATTTAGGTTCGGCATCATGATGTAATTCCGCAAGGCGTATGCGCTGTCACCTACATGGAAGTAAGCAAAGGGTCAGTGGCAGTAATGCATTGGCATATGAACAATGTCTGTGAGAACTAATAACACATATTTACCAAGCAGATGTCCCTCTCTGAATTCACCCCTGACAAGACGAGTGTATATGCCAACTTGGCGGAATATATAGGAAACATGGGCGCTTCCTTGGTATTGAGCCACAATGTCAGTTATTATGTTTTTTGCATTGCATGCTACCTGTATGTTTAGGGAATGATAACATTTCCTATTCCTATATGTATTCATTACCTGCAGGGGGACATATTGCTACTTGGGTGCAATCAATGCAACCTAAGACTTGTGGAAAGCGAGCTATCAGATAAAATTCCTGTTTGGTCTAGATCAGGTCATGTGCGGTTTTGGGGAAGCTAATGAAGGAGTTGATCCGGGACATCATGGCATTAAGGAATGCTTTAAAGAAACGTGAATGTGTGCTTTGAGAAACACCTCCAGCTACTGCTATGACCCCCTGAAAACTACCTGATGCCAGTAGGTGCAGGCAACTTAGGACCTGCACATGTGTGGGTATTGCATTGATCCTACGTGTCTGATGCTGCAGAATGGGATACAATTCATTGATTAAATCAATGAACTGGCAGTATTGAGCCTATACTTGTCGTATATCTCCTCTTCTGTCTGTCCTAGCAATGTAATGCAGACTCTGAAGATGAGCTCCTGTATTCTCCTCTTTCTGTATGCTGCAGCCTGGAGCCTCATCCTCCTCGCCATCAGGTAAAGCACTGCCATTGTGAAATCTCCAGGATCATTCTGGGTGTCTTTAAGTAAGTTTCTGTTGAATTTCAAGTGTATCTAATTTGCACTCATGATTACCACCTGGTTGTGATCCTTCTTATTTTGTACTTGCTAAAATGCGATTTCCATGTAAATCGCAATTTGCAATTTTTCATACATTGAATTACAATTCTTTATTTGCGATTCGCTATTTGAGAGAGGCAATTACAGAATTGCAAAAAAATTCTCAGATTCTTTTGCGATTCCTTATTTCAGAGGAAACATGTGGTTTCACTATATTGTCTTCAATGCATTGCTGCAGGGTAGTTTGCAATAGCAATTGGGATATTTTTGCAATTTACTAATTTTGTGATTTATTTTTGGGTTGATGCATGTGCCGGTAAAGTCTTTATGCACAGTAATACTCTGACAGTAACTTGAATATAAAAAGTAACAGGCCTTTAAACACCTAACATGTGTAATAGAGGGCCATAGAATTACTTGCCAGATTGGTTTAGAGACAAATTTGTAAGGAGAAGTGAGTGGGCCTTTTATTTGATCATGTTTGCTTCTTTAGGACTAAACTTTTGAAGCACACCTTTCTTCAAATTGACAGCTGTGTGTTCAAATGGTTTCACCTACCAGTACACATTATATGTTGCTCGAGGCTGGACAATACATAGTGAGCTCTGTTTTCTGGCAAAGTTGTATATTAAAGAGCCACAGGCCTTCTAGCACCTATCATGTCGAGCATGGGAGTAGATGCTGAGCTCTAAGACTTGCTTAGGGTGCAAAGTGATATGTAATAGGCGTAATAGGTGATGTATGCACTTTATTATTATTAATATTATTATTATTACCTACACTTATAAAGCGCTGTTTCACCTAAAAGGTATCCTGGAGCTAAGATAACCTTCTCAAAAACTTAAAAAAATAGCCAGAGGGGAGTCTCCTAAAAACAGCCCTTTATTTTGCCTTCCTTGTACACAGCTAGCTATTTCGGAAAAAGACATGTTTCAAGCCACTCTTAAACTAGAGGAGAATTGTACTGGCCGTTTAAGAGGCTGGCAGCTTATTCCATATCTGGGCTGCTCTTACTGAAAATGCCTGACCTCCATGTCTCACTTCCCGAAACTTCTGAATACGTAGTAAACAATCTGAGGAGGAGGGCAGATTCCTTGCTGGAACATAATGTTTAATTTTTCTTTGCAGCAGCCTAGGTCTTGTTTCCTTTATTGCCTTATGCACGATGCACTTTAAATGTGAGCCTCTCCTTCACTTGGAACCAGTGCAGCTCCTTAAGGGTGCAGAAAAGAAGGCTAAGTTTATCGAGTACAAGTTTTGCTGCTACTGCCTTCACTTTATACAACCTTTTTAGTAAACACTATTCTACACATCTCTTTGACAATTATAAAATGCATCTAGTGACATATGTCTATTGCTATCAAGCAAAACACTCTGTTGTGTATCTTCTTCATAGTTCACAAAACTAATGCTGTATGATTTAAACATTTTCACAGGGGTTGTCATTAGATATTAAAGAGGATAGGGCTAAGGGCAGAGCCCTGAGGCACCTCATGCTTTTTTTAATTCTGATAGGAAGCCAGGTAATGGGATTGAGTGAAGTCTGTCTACTCCTATGTCTTCTATTCTGGAGAGAAGTATTTGATGTATGAGATGTAAAATCCAGCGGATAATCCAAGCAATATCAAAAGCGCCATTTGACTCCTGACAACATCATTTGGAGATCATCCATGGCCAATATCAGGTAGGAAAGTTGCGAAATTGTATGATAGTTGCTGAGCACTGATGGATCTGCAGCAGAGTTCTTCAGGAGGGGGATATTAATGCTTTCTTCCATATCTGCGGAACCCTTATGATAATTAGGGGTGGATGACATACTTTTTGCAGCCCCAGGTTTAAATCATTTAACCATTTCTTCCAGAATTTGGGTGGTACCGAGTCCCATCTAAACCCTAAGGAGACGGACGTTGCTAAAGTTCTGTAAGCATCTTCTTTCATTGGTTTCATCTTTTCTAGTTTTATGCCACCTTGATTTACCATCGCCTTTCTGATATTTTCTTCTCTTGACGTGTGGACTATTCTGAATTAATTTATATGTACCTCAGGAATAATAAGCTCAATTGTATTATTAAAGTAGTTATTACATCATCACAAAGGGGCATATTATCAGGAAACAGCGTTAACATTATCGCCGCTTTAGTGGCAGAAAACTGCTGCTGAAGTGGCGAGAATGGGTTTGATAATATGCCCTTGTGAATTCCCGTGGAAGCCCATATTCTAGTGTGAACATGGGCTTCCATGGGCATTCTCTAAGTCGTATTATCAAGCCCATTATCGCCGCTTTAGCAGCAGTTTTCTGCCGCTAAAGCGGCGATAATGTTAACGCTGTGCTTGATAATATGCCCCAAAGTTCTTATATATGCTTTATTGTTAGTTTTGGTATGGTCAGTGTTAGGTCATTCTCTTACAATGTCGAATACCCTTTTCAAACCATTTGTCACATCTTCAACTGAATCAGTGTAACACCATTCTTTAGCTTTCCTTATCTCTGTTATGTAGTTATTTAATGCTTTCTTCAATTGTTGCTTTTCACCGTCTAAAAAGAGCCTTCACCAATGTCTTTCTAGTTGTTTACATTTCATTGTAATTTCTTTTAAAGTTTCCATGTACAACAGTGCTGATGGTTTACGCTGATGTAGAATCTCTTTGTTTGGTATTTTTTCGCCTAATGTTCTAATGCTTTTTCATTGCAGTTTGTTGAAGTTCTCATTGACTGTCCCTGTCTCACTAAAACTGGTCTCTATTTCAAAGGGGTTTCCCTGCTGGTTCTTATTCAACTTATGCATTGTACTCCTTTTACTGCCTGCCTATCTTTAGTTGTGGTTCTAATGCTTTGATTTCAACCTCTATCAACATGTGGTCCGACCAACTTACAGGGATCATGGGGCATATTATCAAGGGGGTTTATCTCTGCTTTTTTGGCTTTAAAAGCCAAGAAAGCGGAGATAAAATTATCTCCCTATTACCTAGCTGTCGCTAACACCAGTTAGCGAAAGCTAGTAGGAGATAGCGACCATCTTGGGCCCCACTTTGCATGTCAGTGACATGCAAAGTGGGCGTGCCAAGATGTTAGCGACTGGAAACAGTCGCTAACATCGCTATCTCCTATTACCAACTTTTGGAGATATTCGCGCTAAGCGCAAATATCTCCAAAAGCTAACACCTGCCCCTGAGCAGTTCTTAGCCATGTTATCCAATGGGAGGTGGATAACATGGCTAAGAGCATTAGCTCGGTAATTCATGAATATCGCTGACTTTTCAGCGATATTCATGCATTGCGGCCGTAATACCAAGGTTTATCTGCGATAAAAATCACCGCAGCTCAGCGGTAAAATTTTGTCTCTAACCAAGCAATAGCGATAATTATCGCTATTGCTTGGTAATATGCCCCCATATCTTTAATAGTAATTAAGGTCTTTGGTGCTAATAATAAACCCAGGGTATGTACCCCTTGATGTTATGGGAAGTGTATTCGTTGTTCCAACCCAATTGTTCTGCAGAAACCTAAGACATTTTTACACTTTAAGAGTGTTTTAATTTACACCCATACGTTAAAATCTCCTAACATTAAGATGGTAGAATATGTAAGGGGCGAGATTTGCGATCATTTTTATGAAAGGTTGAGAGAAAGTGTTTGCTATTTCAGGTAGTCGATAGCACAAGACTCCAGAAAATACCTTACTATTTTCTATCCATGTTTAACATGGCCATTTCCCATTTCTCTTTGAAAATTAGCACCTCTCCCCTCCCCTTTTGTCTATCTTGATTGATGGATAACTTTAAAACTTGGTGACAGGTTATTCCCAGTGCAAGGCCAGACTCCGATGGGATCCATATCTCTGTGACAAATAGCATGCCCCATTCATTACTGTTGAGTAAAATTTTAATTTGTAATGCTTGTTTTACTGCAGATCGTGCATTTAATAACCTACATCCGATCAGCTCTGGCCTATCCTGATATTACCTTAAGTGATTTTTGGACATTGTCGCACTCGGTTTGTTCTTTCCTTCTTTACATTATCACAAATACAAACTCATCGTAACTATTTCATCTCCCTACTTAAATAGATCGTCAGTTTCTATAATATGATCCTTCTATATCAAATGGCAACGAATGGCTGCCACTGAGTGCGGTTGTTGCGTGGATGGACGAAGACAGGCTTGCCTTTTTTTTTTGCAGAGTTTTATATAGCGCGAACTAGACCCGAAGCAAATCCAGGTATCAGAGCACTTTACATAGCACCAGTTATGTTACATGAGGACACACTTTCATTTTAGGCACGGGGAGATTAAGTGATTTGCCCAGAATCACAGGAGGTTTTTGGCGTCGTTACCGAGACTCGAACCCAGATCCCCAGGTCCGAGGTCGAGCGCCTTAGCCGTTAGGCCAACCCCTCTCCCCTAACTTCGGTGCGCCAACAGTGCACCGCTTTACGGCCCCACCAGATTCCTCCTTTTATAACCCCTCCGACCGCATGCCCCTCTGCCCCTACAGACTTTGATGGTAAACACTGCTAAAAGTACTTTTTCCAAAGAATCCTCCTTTTATAGTCACTCTGAAACATTGACTGTTCAAAGGTAACAGCCAGCGAATGTCCTCATTGTTTTTCTTCACTTCTAGAAAGTTCCCTTTATTTTATAAATCGTAAAAAAAAATCACAATTAAAATACAGAGGGGCATATGTACAAGCCCCTTTTCCACCACAACGTCACCTATATTGACGTTGTGGTGGCGATAGGGGCTGCGCCTGATGTACAAGGCATTGTTAAGCCACGTCACATGGCTTAACGCTACCTTGTACATAAGCCGCCTTTCATGCTATGGTTAGCGTAAAAGGTGTGGGCAGTGGATGTTGCGGTGGGAGTTCCACCGCAAAACTCATTCATTTTGACGCTGCCCCCTATGTACAAGGGTGACGTACGTAGGACGCAGCGCCAAAATTAAGACCAGGTACATACTGGTCTTAAAGATGGCGAAATGAGGAGAAATGCAATATTTCTCCTGGTTTTTGATTTTTTCATGTGGGCTGCCTTGTGCAGCAAGCATGAAAAAAGCAAAATGTCATTGTTTGTTTATATGTAGGAAGGTGTCCCTTCCTGCACATAAACAAACTTTAAAAAAATGCCTTTTTGTGATCTTCATATGTGCTGTATGAAGCAGCATGCATAAAAGTGACAGGGTGACAATTCTAGGATTGTGTATGTGCAGGAAGGGACACCTTCCTACACATAAACAATCCTCCCCTGTACATAGACACTTTTCACTCTGGTGCAAATGTGCCTGCATTTAGCGCCATCGCAAGGGGAAACACAAGGCTGCACCACATTCTTGTAAATGTGGTGCAGCCTTGCATTTCAGAAGTGGAGGAGAGATGCATTATGCCAGGAAGGCGAACCCCTTTCTCCTCCACTAACTAGTACATATCCCAGACAATGCTTTAAAAACGACAAAATCCTCCTTTAATTGCCCCTCTGAAACACTAGACAATTAAACATGGCAGGCGGTGAATGTCCCCCTAGATTTTTCTTCACATGGATACAGTTATCTTTGTTTTACATTTCATTTTTAATAAATCACTTTTAAAACAAACAGAATCCTTTTAAAAACAATTCTTTCTCGGACCCAGTGCAAAACGTGCATTTAGAAGAGTTTGTGAGCAAGTTCTGTGCAGTCTCAACAGTTTTCTACTTTTATAGCCCCTCTGAAACACTAGATTTTTCAAAAAATTGCCATCAGTTAATGACCCATTCGTTTTTTTCACTTCTATGCAGTTCCCTTCTTTTTACAAATCATTAAAAAAACTCACTATTGAAACACACAACACTTTTAAAAATAAATGATTTCCCTTACCATGTGAAAAAAGTGCCATTAGCATCTTTTATGAACGAGATCTGTGGGGTCACAACAGAATCCTCCTTTTATAGTCCCCCAAAACACTAGACATTTCAAAATGGCAGCCAGTGAATGTCCGCCCTTTTTTTTCTTTACTTCTAGACACTTCCCTTCGTTTTACAAATGGTTTTTAAAAAATCACTGTTAAAAACACACACTCAATTTAAAAATACATTCTTCACCTTACCCTGTACAAAAAGTGCCCTTAACAGTGGTTGTATGAGAGTCTTCTTTTAATAGCCTTTCTGAAACACTAGACCATTAAAAAAAATGGCGGCCGGTGAGTGTCCTCTTCACGTTGTTTCGTTTCCAGGCAGTTCCCTTCTTTGAGAAATCTTTTTTTAAATATGACTATAAAACACACAGAATCCTTTAAAAAATCAATTCATCTGCGTACCCTGTGCATAAAGGGCCTTTAGCAGCGTTTATCTTCGAGATCTGAGTGGTCACACCAGAATACTCCTTTTACAGCCCCTATGAACATGTGACTGCTCAGAAATTGCAGCCAGTGAATGTCCCCTTTATTTTTTCTTCACTTCTTGACAGCACCCTTCAGTTTATAAATATTTTTTTAAAGCATTATTAAGGCACGCAAAATCATTTTAAAATAAAATTCTTCTGCGCACCCTGTGCAGAAAGGGCCTATAGCATCATTTAAGTTTGAGGTGTGCGCAGTCATGCCGAAGTCTTCCTTTTAAAGCCCCACCAAAACTCAAGACCATTCAAAAATGGAAGACAGTGAATGTCCCCTTCATTTTTTCGTAACATCCAGAAAGTTCCCAATGTTTTACGATTCGTTTTTTAAAAACTCACTATTAATACACACAATCATTTAAAAAAGTATTTATTCCCAGTACCCTGTGCAAAAAGGGCTTTTAGCAGTGTTTATGAGCAAGTGCTGCGTTCTCGCACCAGAATCCTTCTTTTATAGCCCTTCTGTAAATCTAGACATTTCACTTTGTTTTACAAATTGCTTTTAAAAAATCACTATTAAAACATAGACAATCCTTTTAAAAAGAATTTCTTCCCTGTACCCTGTGAAAAAAGTGCCTTTAGCATCGTTTATCTGCAACATCTGCGTGGTCACACCAGAATCCGCCTTTTATAACCCCTCTTAAACATTAGAATAGTAAAAAATGGTGGCGTTTAAATCTCCGCTTCGTTATTTCGTTGTTTCGACAGCTCCCCTCGTTTCACAAATTCTTTTAAAAAAATCACTATTGAAATCCAAACAATTCTTTTAAAAATCTACTGTTCCACGTACCCTGTGGAAGAAAGTGCTTTTGCAGCATTTATGAGTGAGGTCTGTTAGGTCACGACAGAATCCTCCTTTTATACTACCTCGGACACTCTGTTAAAAAATGGCGGCCAGTGACTGTCTGCTTCATTTTTCCTTACTGGATGACACTACCCTTTGCTTTATAAATCATTTTAAAATCTCACTAATAAAAACACACACAGTCCTTTAAAAAATCAATTATTCCCTGTGCCCTGAGCAAAAAATGACTTTAGCATCTTTTAGGAGCTAGTCTGCATGGTCGGGACAACATCCTCCTTTCATATATTCCTTGCAAAACACTAAGGGCCCGATTACGATGTTGTTCAGAAACTGTTCCAGCCGAATCAGTATTAGAATAATTTCTGAACGAATCGGTTTATGCTCGTCCAAACAACTGATTAAGAGGCTCTCCAACATCGTTCGGTCAGACTCACATTGAATTCAATGGGAGTCTGTGTTCCGAACCAGAACACAGGCTCCCATTGGGAAAAGGGGTGGTTCGGAAAAACCTTGCACTCTCTGGAGGGCACCCCATGGTGCCTGCCACATTGTGCAGGATTTGAAAGAGGGGGTCCCTTTGGTACCCCCAAAGGCCCCATCCGGATGCCTCCGGGTGCAGGGGGGCTGTAATGGGCTCCCAAAGACAGATTCTGACAACCGTTTCATGTCGGGCAGACCGAATCGGCTCTCTGAATCAGTTATCGTAATCACTTGCTCGGAAACCGTGTCCATTGAGCTGTACGAATCAGTTCCGAAAGAGTTGGGCTGTCTGAATGCCTTTCGGAACTGAATCGGAGAGCAGAACGGTTTCTGGACATCATAATCGGTCATTTGGAAATGTGTACTATTCAGTCGGAAACAAGGCTTCCAAATTAAATTCGCGAAATCCGAATCCCGTTCGGAGCCTTTCCGAGCAATATCGTAATCGGCCCCTAAATTGTTATAAAAATGACAGCTGGCCCCCTTCATTTTTTATTCACATCTAGACGATTACCTTTGGTTTACAAATCATTTTACAAAAATCACTATTCAAACACAAACAATCCTTTAAAAAAAACAATTCTTTCCATTACCCTGTGCAAAAAGTGCCTTAAACAGAGTTTATCTGTGAAGTGTTTGTGGTTTCGCCAAAATCCTCCTTTTATTGTCCTAACAAAACCCTAGACAGTTCAAAATTTTTGGCCGGTGAATGACCCCTTTATTTTTCTTCACTTCTAAACAGTTCTATTTGTTTTACAATTATTTTTTTAAATCACTATTAAAACATATAGAATCATTTTAAAAATCAATTCTTCCCTGTAACCTGTGCAATAAGTCCCTTTAGCACAGTTTATGAGTGAAGTCTGGATTGGCGTGCCAGAATTCTCCTTTATGGACACTCCAAAACATTATAACATTTAATAAAAAGGCCAGAGAATGCCCTCTCTGTTTTTTCTTCACTTCTAGACATTTCACTTAATTTTACAGATTATTTTAAAATATCTCTATTAAAATGCACACATTCCTTAAAAAAAGAAATTCTTCCCTGTACCAAGTGCAAAAATTGCCTTCAGCAGCATTTATGACCGAGGTCGTCGTGGTCATGCCAGAATTCTCCTTTTACGGCCCCTCAAAAACACTAGATTGTTCAAAAATGGCAGCAGGTGAATGTCGTGCTGAACCTAAAACCCGAAGTATCGGGTACAGAACGTAGCCGAAGAACAAGGATAGGGTTTCCAATCAGTATGATTCGAAAAACCAAACAGGAAAGAAAAATGTATTTCTCGAGTCCCCTCACTCAACAGGGTTTCCCCAGGGTGACATGCTTCATCATACGGGCCAATGCAAAAACAACAATTGATGGACAGAATGCAGAACAATGTCATACATTCACCCCAGTACAGAGATCTGGGCCTAAATCCATCTTTTTTTTGCACTCCACACCACCCCAGGTCAGACATTGCCATATGCAAATCAGCCTTGACCCTGTGCCTCATGGGAACAGTCCAGCCCGAACTGCCAAGCCATGTCTTTCCTGGACCGGAATCAAGCATCCATGGACCAGTTTCTGGCTATTAGCCGTCATCAGCCTGGATAGCTTGAGTCCAGTGATGTGGAGAGCATGGGACTCACGTCTGAGCATACCCATCCCACTCGGGGTGACAAATGCAAAAACAACAATTGATGGACAGAATGCAGAACAATGTCATACATTCACCCCAGTACAGAGATCTGGGCCTAAATCCATCGTTTTTTTGCACTCCACACCACCCCAGGTCAGACATTGCCATATGCAAATCAGCCTTGACCCTGTGCCTCATGGGAACAGTCCAGCCCGAACTGCCAAGCCATGTCTTACCTGGACCGGAATCAAGCATCCAAGGACCGGTTTCTGGCTATTAGCCATCATCAGCCTGGATAGCTTGACTCCAGTGGTGTGGAGAGCATGGGACTCACGTCTCAGCATACCCATCCCACTCGGGGTGACAAATGCAAAAACAACAATTGATGGACAGAATGCAGAACAATGTCATACATTCACCCCAGTACAGAGATCTGGGCCTAAATCCATCGTTTTTTTGCACTCCACACCACCCCAGGTCAGACATTGCCATATGCAAATCAGCCTTGACCCTGTGCCTCATGGGAACAGTCCAGCCCGAACTGCCAAGCCATGTCTTACCTGGACCGGAATGAAGCATCCAAGGACCGGTTTCTGGCTATTAGCCATCATCAGCCTGGATAGCTTGACTCCAGTGGTGTGGAGAGCATGGGACTCACGTCTCAGCATACCCATCCCACTTGGGGTGACAAATGCAAAAACAATAATTGATGGACAGAATGCAGAACAAAGTCATACATTCACCCCAGTACAGGGATCTGGGCCTAAATCCATCATTTATTTGCACTCCACACCACCCCAGGTCAGACAATGGCATATATGCAAATCAGCCTTGACCCTGTGCCTCATGGTAACAGTCCAGCCCGAACTGCCAAGCCATGTTTTTCCTGGACCAGAATCAAGCATCCAAGGACCGGTTTCTGGCTATTAGCCGTCATCAGCATGGATAGCTTGACTCCAGTGGTGTAGAGAGCATGGGACTCACGTCTGAACATACCCATCCCACTCGGGGTGACAAATGCAAAAACAACAATTGATGGACAGAATGCAGAACAATGTCATACATTCACCCCAGTACAGAGATCTGGGCCTAAATCCATCATTTTTTTGCACTCCACACCACCCCAGGTCAGACATTTCCATATGCAAATCAGCCTTGACCCTGTGCCTCATGGGAACAGTCCAGCCCGAACTGCTAGCCATGTTTTTCCTGGACCGGAATCAAGCATCCGCGGACCGGTTTCTGGCTATTAGCCGTCATCAGCCTGGATAGCTTGACTCCAGTGGTGTGGAGAGCATGGGACTCACGTCTGAGCATACCCATCCCACTCGGGGTGACAAATGCAAAAACAATAATTGATAGACAGAATGCAGAACAATGTCATACATTCACCCCAGTACATAGATCTGGGCCTAAATCCATCGTTTTTTTGCACTCCACACCACCCCAGGTCAGACATTGCCATATGCAAATCAGCCTTGACCCTGTGCCTCATGGGAACAGTCCAGTCCGAACTGCCAAGCCATGTCTTTCCTGGACCGGAATCAAGCATCCAAGGCCCGGTTTCTGGCTATTAGCCGTCATCAGCCTGGATAGCTTGACTCCAGTGGTGTGGAGAGCACGGGACTCACGTCTGAGCATACCCGTCCCTCTCGGGGTGACAAATGCAAAAACAACAGTTGATGGACAGAATGCAGAACAATGTCATACATTCACCCCAGTACAGAGATCTGGGCCTAAATCCATCGTTTTTTTGCACTCCACACCACTCGAGTTCAGACATGGCCATAGGCAAATCAGCCTTGACCCTGTGTCTCATGGGAACAGTCCAGCCTGAACTGCCAAGCCATGTCTTCCCTGGACCGGAATCAAGCATCCTAGGACCGGTTTCTGGCTATCAGCAGTCATCAGCCAGGATAGCTTGACTCCAGTGGTGTGGAGAGCACGGGACTCACGTCTGAGCATACCCATCCCACTCGGGGTGACAAATGCAAAAACAACAGTTGATGGACAGAATGCAGAAACAATGTCATACATTCACCCCAGTACAGATATCTGGGCCTAAATCAATAATTTTTTTGCACTCCACCCCACCCCAGTTCAGACATGGCCATACGCAAATCAGCCTTGACCCTGTGCCTCATGGGAACAGTACAGCCCGAACTGCCAAGCCATGTCTTCCCTGGGCTGGAATCAAGCATCCTTGGTCCGGTTTCTGGCTATCAGCCGTCATCAGCCAAGATAGCTTGACTCCAGTGGTTTGTAGAGCACAGGACTCACGTCTGAGCATTTGTCAACCCTGAATATGTCTCACTCGCTATTTACAATGCCCAGAACTGCTCTACAACTCTGCTCATGGTGGTCAAAGATCAATCTAGTTCAAAATGCCAGACCACCCCCCTTATCCTCAATGAATCGCGATGTGAGGATCTTGCTAATTTTGTTCTGAAGAAAGTTGAGAAAATATATTGTGCAATAGAGGGTGATAAGCTTACCAATGCCGCACAGCAGGATAACACTTCTTCTGGTAAAGTCAATAGCCTAGGTCCGGTAAATCTCACTGAAGCTACCAACAAATTGGAAACCTGGTCTGTTATGGACATGAATTTGTTTAAGAAGCTCATTGACAGCCTAAAATCTGGCTCTCCGTGCAATTTAACCCCCATTTGGGTGCTAAAGCAGCTTGAGTTGTCATCACTCACGCTAATTATGGAGCTGCTTAATGCTTCCTTACAGGAAGCTATAGTCCTGCCTGATTAGAAGTATGCAGTGGTTCTCCCACTTTTAAAGAAGATTAATGCAGATCCTTATCAGCTTTCTAATTTTCAGCCAATTTCCCTGCTTCTGGCCTCCTCAAAAAGTTTGGAAAAACACAGTAACTCGGAGCTGGCTCACTTCGTTGAATCTCACACATTTTTACATTGCTCACAATATGGCTTTAGAGCAGGCTTTTCTATGGAAAACTCTTTTAGGAGTCACAGAAATGCTATGGCATGGCTTGGACAGTGGGAACACAGTGGCCCTTATTTTACTTGACCTCTGTGCCACATATGATACGGTTTCACACCCCGTGCTACTTCAAAGCTCCACAACTTTTGGGCATTGATGGCCCTGCTCTCAAATGGATTAATTCCTATATGAGGAACCGTACGTTTCAGGTTTTCCCCTCCACGGCTTGCTCAAAAATTCACTCATACCCGTATGGAGTACCCCAAGGTGTTGTGTTAAGCCCCTTACTGTTTAACATTTATGTCCGGCCTCTGACAGTGATTGCAGAAGAAGCAGGGTTGGCACTATTTTCTTAGGCGGATGACGACCAGCTCATCTTCTCTCTTTCCGCAGAGAGGGAATCGAAGTCATCTGGTTTTCAGTTTGGTCTGAGAAAAATTGCATCTTGGATGCAAACAAATTCACCCAAACTGAATGGGGAAATAACTGAGGTCCTTATCCTAGGGAAAAAACAGTACCTCTGGGGTCCTCAGCATTTGCCTTCCGAAATGGGAGACTTACCCCAACCCACTCATCAAGTTTGCAACATAGGCGTTATCATAGATGATCAGTTATCTATGAAGCAGCAAGTCGTGAAGGTGGCCTCAACTTGTTTTGCCATCCTGATATGGCAAAAAAAAACTTTGGATGCTGCTGAGGGACACTCAGAGAACCGTAGTTCAGGTCCTTGTCACTTCTAGACTGGACTACGGTAAAATCCTGTACCTTGGTGCTAATAAAGTTGTGACACAAAGACTGCATATAGTGCAGAACGCTGCCGCCAGACTTCTCTGCGAGGTTCCTAAGGCTGCCTCTATCTGAGTCTTTGTTCAGGATCTTCACTGGCTTAAGGTGGAGAACCGTATTAAATCAAAGCTTTGAGCTACATGTTTAAGATTAAAACGGGTACAGACCCTCAATACTTACAATCCTTGGTTCAGCCTTACACACTGTCACACCTTCTTCGTTCTTCTTCTCAGATGAAATGTTTGGTTTCCAGAATCAGACTGTTGCATATGGGTGGTCAATCTTTTGCCTATCTATGCCCCGTCCTATGGAACTTTCTTACTTTGTCATTACGTAGCGAAACAGTTTATGGTAACTTTTGGAGATATTTAAAAACCCTCTTTTTTCACCAGTAATCTTCTGCAGGTGGAAGCAGGTCCATGTGTTAACACGATTCTGTTGTTGTCCAAGTACTATGGTGTCACCAGGTCTTGCAGGTGCTTCAGGGATAGCGAGGTCCCTGGACAGATTGTGTCCCTCTGATCTTGGCAGAAAGTCCCCGCAGTGTTGAGCCAGCTGGATTAATGGTTTGGGCAGGGTAGGTATAGCTGTATTATTGATCAGATGCACAATCTGCTCCAAATGAAGGAGGGTGGTCTCTAGGAGTTTAATTATAAGACTTTCATTTGTATGGTAGAACACAATCAACACACTTTGTAACCCACAGGTTTCTTTAGTCTGGTATGCATCATTCAGCGGTTGACCACACAACTTACTACGGGATATGTGTTACACTGTCCAAGACATATCCTGCTCTTCTTCTTTTGGGCCTGCGAAATAGATATTGGAGAGATTGGTGGCCCGAAGATGGCGGCCGAAGGATAATTGCAATGGTAAGACTGGGATTGCCATTACTAGTCCCTAAGGGTGTATCCTTACTAATGGGTGAAACCATGTCATTTGAACCCGGGATAGGAATAGAAACATCATTGGGGTCCACTAAATAAACGTTTCCTCATGCATAAATATGGGAAGCCAGTTCTTCTACATTCACAATCTCCTCTGTAAGCACACCCACTGCAGAAGACAAGTAGGTTAACATCTCCCTGCTGCCATTCCCGGCAAAAGTGACAGAGAAGATTGTCAACAAACAGCTAACCCGTTACCTCGAAGACAACAACATCCTGGACCCATCCCAATCCTGTTTCTGCAGCAACCACAGCATTGAGACCGCCCTCATCGCCGCCACCGACGACATCAGGATCCTGATGGACAAAGGAGAAACAGCTGCCCTCATCCTCCTTGACCTATCAGCAGCCTTCGACACGGTCTGCCACCGCACCCTATCAACACTCCTCCACGATGCCAGAATCCAAGAGAAGGCCCTGGCCTGGACCAATTACTTCCTCTCCGGCCGAACCCAGAGCGTCCACCTCCCACCCTTCCGCTCAAAAATCACCGAGATCTTCTGCGGCGTCCCACAGGGATCCTCCCTCAGCCCGACGCTGTTCAATATCTACATGGCACCGCTCGCCCACGTCGCACGACAACATAACCTCAACATCATCTCCTACGCCGATGACATCCAAGTGATCATATCCCTCACCGAAGACCCCCACACCGCCAAAGCCAACCTCCACAGAGTAATGAAGGCCGTCGCCGACTGAATGAAGGACAGCAGACTGAAGCTGAACTCAGACAAGACTGAGGTCCTCTCCTCGGACCCACCCCATCAGCCTGGGACGACTCCTGGTGGCCCACATCGCTAGGCACAGTCCCGGAACCCACCAACCACGCACGCAACCTGGGGTTCATCCTCGACTCCCCCCTCTCCATGACCAAGCAAGTCAACGCCATCTCCGCATCCGGCTTCAACACCCTCCGAATGCTCCGCAGGATCTTCAAATGGATTCCTCCCGACATGAGAAAAACCGTCACCTAGGCCCTCATCACCAGCAGACTCGACTACGGGAAAGCCCTCTACTCAGGAACAACAACCTAGCTCCTGAGACGACTACAACTAATCCAGAACGCCTCGGTACGTCTGATCCTCGACATCCCCCGACAGACCCACATCACACCCCACCTGAGAGGCCTACACTGGCTCCCCGTCAACAAGAGGATCAACTTCAAACTCCTCATCCACGCACACAAAGCACTATACAACACCGGACCTACATACCTCAACGACTGACTCAGCTTCCAAACCCCCACCCGCAGCCTCCGCTCGGCCAACCTCGCCCTCGCCACAGTTCCTCGTATCCGGAAAACTATCGCCGGCGGCAGATCCTTCTCCCACCTCGCCTCCAAGACCTGGGACACCCTCCCTACCAGCCTACGACAGACCTAGGACCTGCTGGCCTTCAGAAGACTTCTCAAGACCTGGCTCTTCGATCAGTAGCAGTCCACCCCCAGGGCCTTGAGACCCTCACGGGTATGTAGCGCGCTTTAGAAATGCAA
Organism: Lissotriton helveticus; assembly: GCF_964261635.1. Taxonomy (NCBI): domain Eukaryota; kingdom Metazoa; phylum Chordata; class Amphibia; order Caudata; family Salamandridae; genus Lissotriton; species Lissotriton helveticus. Next base: position 213,987,535 of record NC_136060.1, on the reverse strand, counting down.
TGATTGATTGATTGATTGAGGACTTCTTATGGATTGTCCTCTTTACTGGACTAGATTTACGTATTTCCATAATTCTAATGAAAATAACTTGTTTTTCCTAGAGCCTAATGTTAAAAGAGGGCCTTGCCCAGCCTCTGCTGATGGACGCAGGCGGGTACACCTTTGGCCTGCACTTGTGTCGCACTGTGGGACTTCAAGTGCACATTGTAGTACTGCAGGGACAGACTTCAGGTGCATGTAGAAGTTGGTCCTGCCTCCAAATTCCTTATGGCAGGTGGGAGACTTCTCGAGGAGAACACCTTCCGCACTGTGGGACCTCCAAGCACTCTTTGTAGCACTATGGGAACAGCTGTCAGCTGCAGCAGATGTTGGCCCCGCCTCCAAAGTCCTTGGGGCAGTTGGGACACTTAGTCCCATGAAAAATGCCTCCCATCACCACAGTTAATCTGCTCACATTTCTTTCATTATGTTCTCGAATTTTTTTTTATTTGTTTCAGTTTGCTGCAGCTTTGAGTGAGCAGAGTGAATGAAGTGTGCCTGATATAAAAATGTGTTTGAGCTTCATGTTTAGAGCTTTGGTTCTTGCATTCAAAGACGTCCATTTCTAGCCAGGAAATGTCACAAATGTTTTTTTCTGACATTCCCCTTTTTTACAGTAATTGGTTTTGTGGATAACTCGAGTCGCCCCTTTTTCCTGTTTCTGTTTTTGTGGGTATCCCCCATATACCCCAATTGTTACCTCACTTCACCTCGACCTTCCTCTGAACCCTAAAATCCCTTTCCCCCTTTACCTTTATCCATCTCTGAAACCATAACAATCCCATACCTTCCTTTACATCTACCTGACTGTGAACCCTAATAACTCCTTACCATCTACTTTCGCCTTGTTCCCTGAAATCCACCTTACCTTCTTTTACTTGTCATTGAACCCTAAAAACTCCTTAAATCATTTTACCTTTACCCATCTATACCCCTAAAATCCCCTCTCCCTTTTTACCCGTTCCAGAACCCTAAGAACCCTGTACCTCCATCAACCTCTACCCACCCCATATCCATAAAATACCTTTACACTTCTTTACCGCTAGGTGCACCTGAACCCTAAAAAAGCTGATCTCTTTACCATACGTTCACCTGCACTCTAAAAATTATTTACCCCCTTATACCATCTCTACCCTCTGTTATCCTTCCCCATCACCTAATATTTAACCATCTCTTGATCGTTAAATACTATTGAATTTTTTCATTACGTGATAAATATGTCATTATCATTAAAAAAAACTTACCTGCCTGGTAAAGTACAGCAGGGTAAAATACCCAAAAGGGTCCTGTGAGCTAATTACATGCCTGATAACATTCTGTTGAGTGAAGACAGCAGAGTAAATACTGCAGACCGTGTCCAGCCAATGTGCCACAAATACTATAAAAAATTTGAAGTTTTCACAATTCTCTGAAGAAATAATATTGTTGGTGCTGTTGACAGTGGGGGTGGGGATTGTTGTCAAACCACAAAAGCAAATTCGGCAATCTTAAATGAAATATTACCTACAGGCGACGAAAAGAAAATGCTCACAAACAAACTGCGGTTCACAAACCTTCCGTGTTTATGCAATATTACCAAGATAAGCTAAAAATTGGTTCGTTCCTCTTGTTGCAATTGGCATCACATATAAAATGCTTTGATATTTGTCATCCAAAGATCAGCGTGGGTCTCAAGATATTTATTTCTGCCTCATTTATGCTAGATTGCTTGAATGTGTGAATTGATTCATCTAACCCTCCTGTTCTTGGTGTCCGTCCTTTTTTGAAAATGTGACACTTTAAAAGGAACTTGACGAAGGAGAAATAAAAATAAGGGTTACAATGGCGCATCTGAGATTTCTATTTACCTTTGTAAACAAGTAATCAAGCGAAAACTGGCAGAAGGTTAGACTATTCCAAGAATCTGTCAAATAACGTTCGAATCGGTGCATAGAGATGAACGAAAAAGCGACCTTTAGGGAGTGTAAAATGCTGAGGAAAGCACACAGCAAACTGAGTGTAGAGTTAATGCAAGTCTAGTGACATTGAAGGAGTTTCTCTGAGCAGCAATCTACGGTGTTTGAAGAGAGGGCAACTGCACTGGTCTTCAGACCAGTACTTTGTGCAGCAAACGATTTAAAAGTGTCACACGTCCTGATTCATAAGCTCCTCACAAAATAAACTTTCCCAGAAAAAAATAAGTAATGCTTCTCAAAAGAAAACCACAAAGGCACATTCAAATAAGGATTAACATGCTGGTCTGTCGTGCCATTTACTGCAAAATGCATACTTCTAATACAGTAGCATTGTGACGTAGAAATTATGGCCTGGTTTTGATTAATGCATTACTTAAAGTTAGTTATCTTTTGACGTAATCAAACTTAATGTCTCCTTGATAAATACGAGTTCATTACGAAACATCATGGCATAAAGTTTTGCATTACATGTGTTGCTCTTAATTTTAGCAATAACGTTATTCTCGTTGTTATCAATACTTTTTCTGTAATACTTGGCGTGTTTCTCGTAGGCAGCATTAAATTACATTGAGAGTGAGATTTCGGTGAGGAACTGCAGAATTATTTGGACGTTATTTTTTTACAAAACAATCTATCACCAATTTGGAAGCTTTAAAGCTGTACCATCAATGTAATATAATGTAAAATATGGCAGGTGAGGTTTTAAAGAAAGTCATAAATCTGAACTTGCTTGTCTACCACTTTGTGTGATTGCAGATTTAAGTATTTTTTTAATTTCCAAAATTTCCGAGAAGTATGCCTGGCAAAGTTAGTGATCAACATCCTCCTACGAGCACTTATGTTTATTTATACTTGCTGACGTGAAATGATGTCAAGCGAATGCAGATTAACCTGCAATCATTATATTCTATGGTGGTGTGTTCTGATCCCCTTCTAACCCTGTGAACTGATTTACTCCCGGTCTTATCAGAATTACATTTCAGACCTCTTCCTGGCCTGAAAGGGATCTTAAAGGAGTTTAAGAAGGCAACTGTGGAAGTTTGTGGGTGTGTGAACAATCACGGGGCATTTTAGCCAATTAGGGCACACTTCTTGTCGACTCCCAGATGTGGTGAGTTGATTTATGCACATTAAAAAGACAAAACGTGATTTTTCGCTAATAAAAAGCTTATAACATATGTGAGTCAAACTAACCCAAACAAAAAGCTTTTTGGATTTATTGGTGTCCATGAATTTGCACTTGCACAAGCAGTAAAATATTGACTTAAACGATAATAAAGTCGTTAACGTAATTAAACATGGTTCCAGATGCTGTGCTTCTACCTTTGTTATTCAACGTTTTTTTACAAGCAAAAAGATAATTTGTAATGCCCTGCAAATAAATTGGGCAAACCGTGCATTGGTTACCATCAGACCCTGTTAGTGGTGGGGGGTGCATTGCGCAAGAGGTGCCACTGGCCCTCCGCTGTGGGTCTTGGGTCATTTACCTCGAGTGTCCTACTATTGCTCTGCAAACTGGCCCAACTACCACCTTTTCTGCTTGCATGCCCACAAATTAGGTTATGCTCGAGGAGATATTGTCATCCTGAAATGAAAATGGGGATACTTCGCTTAACTTTGTATTTCACAGTATTTTTCCGATTATGAATGATTTCTAGCCAGCCCTGTGATTCTTGCGGAGCAGTGAACAAGTCTGCTTTCCAATAGCACATGAATTTCAGTTTCAGGTGAATTCCTCCGAAAAGCAGTTTTCAATGCCCCATAGTCTTCACTTATCCATCTTTCAGGAAAAAAGTTCCACTGAGTCTCTTTTCTTGTAGACCCACCACCGGACGTTATTCCAATTGAGTTTACGTCTGCACCCGACATGATGTCACATCTGCTGACATCTTTTCCGTAATATTTTCTATTTCCATGATTCTTTCAGTTACATTACATGGGTCAATGGGTATCAGGCTGAGGTCAATGGTGACTGCATCAATTTGATTTGCCAATGACCTCTTTTGTTGTGTATAACCTTAAGGTAACTCTGGGGAACATTGAGGTCCTTCATCTTTGTATTTTTGTCTAATTTCGTGAAACTGTCCATTTTGCCGTGGTGGTTCATTTTTTAACATGCTGGTGTTTTTTAAATACTGGGATTATTTACAAGGGGATATTACCACCAGAACATCACTTTTCCTGATGTTCTGGTGGCGATATCCCCTTCTCTGTATTTAGAAAGTATGGTTAAGTCACTTAACGTGGCTTAACGCCACCTTTATAAATTAGGCCCCTTTTCACGCTTCACTTAGGGGTGTTGCCTCTGGCGTTCCATTACAACACCAATTGCTTTTTGATGTTGCCCCATATTTACAAGGACGGGGCAGTGCTGAAAACTAAGGATAGGTAATACCTGGTCTTAGGATGGTGATACAAGGAAAAATAATTATTTCTCCACATATTTTGCTCTTTCAATGTCCACACATTGAAACAGTAAATCACCTTTCAAGGTTGCTTATGTGCAGGAAGGTATACCTTCCTGCAGATAAACAATCGCCCATGGAGCGCAGGCACCCTCGCAACATGGTGCAAGGGTGCTTGCATTGGCGACAGGCAGCTTTTTTAGTATTAGCTCTAGGGGGAAATGCAGGGGTGCACAATTATTTTGTAAATAAAGTGCATCCCTACGTTTAAAAAATATCAGAGCATAGCGTTACCAATTGTGGCGTAACACTGTGCTCCAACATTTTATTGTAAATATCCCCAACTGTTTCTTAACTCAGCTATACACCATCTTACTGTAAATGCACATTTGCACTACTTATTGTGCACAGAACTTTGTAACTCCTGCTATGTTAGCTCTTGGAATAGGTGAATTTTGGAGCTAAGTCAGGGAAATGCTATTGGAATTGTGGGGTCATTAAGAATCTACTGAGTGATTTGATATCTACTGTGGAGAATTTGTCCCAATGGAATGGGAGGTAACTTCAGAGTTTTTCAGATTTCGTGGATGTAGTAACCTTAACTGCTAGGAAAGCTCTGCCTATTAATAAACCCTCGGTGTTACCCAAACCTCTTCGGCAATTAAATATTGAAATAAATAAATTGATAAGGGGGCACTATTTACTATTTATCATGGATCGGCAGCATAAATTGGTCCTGTTAAAAAGAAGGAGCTCGAGGTTGAGGGCTACATTAAAAAGAGAAAAGGATGATTCTCTATGGATCAAACTCCGGGAATCCTCACATAAGGGCCATGTTAGGACATTCTGGTCTTTAATTGCCGGAGGCTGTGGCTCTAGATCCCGTGCAACACCAATCTCTATTGAAGAGCAGATTTGGATTCAATATATTAAACAATTGTATAGCAGCAATGGCTTACAACAGGATAATGATCCCTTCTATGAGGATCATCTCCCCTATGATCCCCCGACTGAAAAGGATATCGAATTAGCCATTAGGGGCATGCGCTCTTCTGGCGCGATGGGTCCAGATGAGATTCCGATTTCTGCTCTAAAACAACACTGCGAACTATGGAGTAAAATTCTCTATCCAGTGTTCAAATTTTGTTTTATTAGCGGTACTGTTCCTACATCTTGGAAAGGGAGTATACTAGTCCCTCTTTTCAAAAAAGGGGCTAGAGATCTCCCTCAAAACTATCGCCAAATTGCACTATTAGACGCAATTGGTAAGGTTTTTGCTAAATGTATTCTTAATCGAATTAACGATAGGTTGTGATCCAGCGGGCTATAGAAAATATATCATAAACTACGCTACCCAATTTCATAACCTATAAACAAAATTCTATACTAAACATGGACCCATTTATGAACCTGATATATTTTGGGCCTACTGAATCAGGTGGTCAGAATAAATCTATATACACATTATTTACAAACTATAAACATATTTATACATTTGCAGAAAGAATATTGTCATTAGAATAAAACCCAACCATTTAAACGACCACCATAGGCGACGTGATCTAGCTAAAGGTAACCTATACTTCTAAATAACCAAGACCAGCTTGTTTGTCAAAAGTAAGATTTTATTTTCTAGATTATGGTATATAAGTTGTAAGTTTTATAAATGAAATTTATTTGCAATAAAGCAAGCATGATAGTAAGAAATATGGAAAAATACAATTTAAGCAATTGAATCAATTTAAAGAAATTATATAAAGTTTAGCATTTCTAAAACCTATTTCCCTAACTGAGCTAAATAGACAGAAATTAAAGTAAAGTTCTTTGAGGATTCTTACGTGCTCCACGCAAAGTCCAGCAGCACATCACCCTCATCGGAAAGTCAGAAAGCAGCAGCCAGCCCAACCCTAAGGGCATGACTTTTTATACCTTTCTACGCTAACTAAACTAGCAAAGGAAAGTTTTCAGAAATACTCGACGTCCCATTGGCTGAGAGTGACAAGTGACATGTCACCCGATTCTTAAAAAGTTCCACAAAATCATGTCTTACAAAGACCATTGTCTCTTCCATGTGAAGCCAGAGGCTTCCTGCGATTGCAACTTTGTTTTAAGTCATCCTCGCAGCTTCCATAGTCTTACAGTGCAACTTCCGCGGATGCCAAGTTAAGGACTGACAAAAAGTTCACTTTCGACCTTGGCCATGTCCGACAGAATGATGTCAGCTCATCAGTTTTTGCTTTGTGAATACAGCTTCAATAAACGTTTTAATTCAGAATGGGCGTCTCGTGACTTTCTGCAGAATTATAGTTCAGCTTTTATTTTGCGGCTCAAATAGCTAGGCCTCAAAAGCAGGCAACTTATGATTTCTAGTATAAAACAAACACAAGAAAAGTATTAATGTAAGAAATAAAGTATATTCTGTATCCACCCCATGGTTTACTAAATAATTAGCCCACCCGATTAATCAAAATGTTACCTAGCCATTGCAAACAAATAAAGCAGCGTTTATATTTACCAGTCTCCGTTTTTCTATGAGACCCATATGCACCTAGAATAGTAGAAATGACATCACACAGACAAGGAAAAGCAAAACAAGCACATGCTTATTTTAAATATGCAGCAGTTAGTAATGACAAAAACGAAAACAATAAATTATTTTATTATTTTGCACGAACAAAAAGATGCAACATTTATGCACGTTTATGAGCACACATGTTAGTCCCCCCACGTGTAAAGTTTAATCTAGGTTGTATTAGCACGACATATCACAAATCATTAATAATTTTATTCATGTTATGGAAATGTGACTTTGCGAGTTTAAACAAAATTTTGTTTTCTATCTCGCTCCATCAACTCCCTCATCTGGTGATTAACAAATCACCACACCAGCACTCAAAATTTTGGTAAAATTAAATTTATAAGAAATCGATTCAAATTCATTGTATTAGTAAACCTAAAAGTCTGTTTCAGCATAATCCTTGCAATTAACATGACGCTCTCTATGTAACTCCTGCAACTCAATCTCCCTTTCCTCTTCTTTTCTGAGTTTATAAATTCTCTTCTTTTCTCTCAAATGCTTCTTTCTTTTATGCAACAAACAACCTACTTTAGTCAAAATAAAAATGAATATAATTATAATCAAAGGTGCCAGAATCTTGCCAAGAATTGAACTTCCGATATTATGAAACCAGTTTTTAATTGCTTGAAACCTATTTGAAAGTTTCCCAGTAAAATCTTCTTCTTCTAAAGGAATTATTTCAGAATGCATTTGTGTAATATTCTTAATATACATTTCAATATTTTTACTTTCATCCGGTATATATGTACAGCAATGTTGGACATGTAAAATGCCACAGACTCCTCCCTCCTTTGCTAGGAGTATGTCTAAAGCAAGACGGTCTTGAATTACCATGGATCTAATTGCAATAACTTCAACATTCACTAATTGAAACCCATCAGCAGTGTCAGTTGATAATCTATCAACTATAGTGGACAATTTTCTGATTCTTCCTGCATTTAGGGTTATACCAACAAAAGGTATTACAGCTTGGAAAATATCTCCCAGAACTTCAGTAAAAGTTTCTCTTTTAGCTCTATTTACATAATTATGAATTTTAAATAATCCTTCTGAATCTCTGTCAACATGAAACACTTTAGGAAAAACAATTCCCACATAACAAGTTCCATACCAATGGTCTGGAAGGTTGTAGTAGGCTTTGTCACCACAAACAAAATAAATTCCAGGAAAGATAGGATCTTTTCCACCTTTAAATCCCCAACCTCCCATAATCTGATAAGTATCTTCACAGTTGCTTGCACCTACAAAATAATTATCAAAAAGTGTGTTATCTCTTCTAATGCAAAGCTTTCCACTAACAGGTTTGTCTATGTGAATTGCAATATTTTCAAGCATTTTGCCATTTAGTTTCTCATCCTCTTTTTGCCAGAATGATGACTTAGTCTGCTTGACTAATTCATTTCTCTTATAAATTGCTCTTCTCTCCTCAACCATATTCAGAAATTTCTTTCCTTCAGCACTTAATTTACATGTTAGATTATTCTTGTAAGCATACTCATAAGTGAGTTCATTAGTAACAAGGAAATATTCTCTCAATTGTTTAGCTTTCTTATGCTTATTTAAAGCATTATCAATCTTGACATTAGCAAAAATCTCATCATAATTTGAATAGTAATATTCTAAACGACCAGTTTGATAAAATAAACTAGTTAATACACTACATGTAACAGCATAAGTGAGAGGAAGCATATTATATGTTACTCCCTCAGAAACAGAAGCGGGTAACTTAACGCATACATAACAATCCTTTGCATCCATTACCTTTACATATTCACTCAAAAGCTTTGTGAAAGTATTGCTTGAAAAATCACCTATTGATTTATCTTGATGAATGTTAGGCTGATGATCAATTACTTTAGCAGATGCACTATGTTTAGTTTGGCTAACCAGAGCTTTGCTTGTTATGTTAACTTTGTGTAATTCTCTATTCATTTCTAAAGGTATAATCACAGCTAGTACTAACCAGAGCAGAACTAAAATGAGCAGACACACCAGAGTCATCTTACAGCATCTTTTAAAAACAGAGCATTTTGAAGTGCTCTCCTTAATGTAAGGCATTTTTAGGTTAGTTTTAGCCTTAAAAATAAAATAAAAAATAAATTTTAAAATTTATATACACCCCCCTTTTAAAATATATTTTTCTTTTATAACCCTAAACAAGATTTCTTCGACCTTATGTCATACATAAGTTTTCTTCTATTAGACAGTTTTCTTCGACCTTGTGTCAACTAACAGGATTTCTTCAGCCTTATGCCAATTTAATAAATTTGTACTTCAATCATTGTCACTAATTTCTTGGATTTCGTTTTCTTCTTCACTACTATCATATATGTCTATAACAGGTGGAATTACTAAGTAAGTCCACTCAGGAGACTTGTATTTCTGGTTTGGTCTAATTATTCTCTTCCCTTTTCTTGATATCACTTCTATTTTCCTTCCAACTCCAACCTCTTTTCCAGGACTCTTTTGACTACTGATTTCTTCAACTTGTTCTATTGGCTTTTTAATCAATCTCACTCTCAATCTTCCACCAGGCCAGTAGTCTGCTTTTCTCACGTACTTTTTCTTTGGTTCAGAATTATTCGATTCAGATTTCCAAGTCCTTTTCTTTCTGCTTTCACTTCCACCTTCCACGTCACTTTCCTCAGTTTCGTAGTCTGAAATTTCAATTGACTCAGGAACTTCTCTATACGGCAATTTCACTCTTTCAGGAACTTCACTTTGTCTTCCATCACTGGTACTCGGTAATTCGTTCTCCTCCTCTTCCTCAATTACCTCTAGCTTCCCAGATTTCGGATTTTTGTTCCTTACTTCAGAGCTTGTTCTCTGCCTTTCGATACTCTCCTGGTCTGAAACTTCTTTTGGTTCAGCTTCTCTGTCTTCAATATAGACAACCGAATCCTCAGTTATCTTTCCTTTTAACAGATTCTCTTCACCTTCAGAATCTATTTCAATTATTTCTAAGTCTTTTCTTGTCAGATTTCCATTCACTGGCACAGTTTCCAGATGTCGACTTTCTTGTCGATCTTCAGAATCTGGAATTACTTCACCTTCTGTTCTGTCTTCTGCTTCAGAATCAGAGTCATCTGTGGTATCACTTTCAACATCAGAACTCTCAGGAGTTGGTATTGGAATAGTATGACTTGGATGAATCCAGCGCTTCAATCCTCTGCACTTTACAGCATTAGTAGTGATCAAGATTACCTGCCTAGGTTTCTGCCATCTAGGAGATAGACAATTCCTCCTCCGATGTACTTTCGTTCTGACCCAGTCTCCAGGTCTCAGATCATGTGTCAAAACTTTGTCATTTGATTGTGCTTCAGTTCCCACCTGATTAGACACAGAAGTTACCATATCAGATAACCTTTTACAGTAATCCAAAATTGCACTGTCATTTATGCTCAACAGTTTACCTACAGGTACAAAAGCTTGCCTCATAACTCTTCCCATCAAAATTTCATGAGGACTCAAACCTGTCTTTTTATCTGGTGTACTTCTTATTGACATCAAAACAAATGGAAGAGCATCAGTCCACTTAACTCCTGTCTCTAGACACATTTTTCCAATTCTGTTTTTGATAGTTCCATTTATTTGTTCAACTACACCTGATGCCTCTGGTCTGTATGCACAGTGTATTTTCTGCTCAATGCTCATAGCTTCGCAAATTAATTTCAACAGTTTATTATCAAAATGACTTCCTCCATCACTCTCAATAGTGACTGGAAAACCGTACCTTGGGATGATTTCTCTGAGCATTAGTTTTGCTACTGTAATTGAATCACAATGTCTTGTAGGGAAAGCCTCTACCCACCTTGAGAACAAGCATACAATTACAAGTACATATTTCAAACAGTTGTGTAAGGGCATTTCAATGAAATCTATTTGTAACCTGGTAAAGGGACCACCCTCTCGACCAATTATTCCTGTCCCCACCACTGATTTTCTGTTTGGATTCATTTGTTGGCATGACAAACACCTTTGACAAAAAGATTCTGCAATGGTTCTAAATTTGGTATTGAACCATGTCTCTTTAAACAGTCTGACCATAGAATCTCTCCCTAAATGTGCAGGACCATGATATAATCTGGCCATGTCAGAAATCATGCAATTTGGTAAAACTACTCTGCCATCTTTGTAAACCCACACTCCATCTTCATCACGTTGTCTACAATCTGATCTTAACCACTGGTCTTTTTCTTCATCATCTGCTTCGTTTTGTAAATCTCTAATCTCATTCCATGTTTCTACAATAGTTGTTAGCATTAATGAATTTGAATCAGTTTCTGTACTTCTATTCCGATTGTAAGAATAATTTTTCCTTGCGCAGTACTTTGCTGTTTCATCTGCGAAGGCATTTCCTTTGGAAATATAATCAGTCCCTCTAGTGTGTGCTGCACACTTGACTATGGCAATTTCTTTTGGCAATTGTATTGCTTCAATTAATCTTCTAATGAAAACTGCATTTTTAATTGGTGATCCTGTTGATGTCATGTATCCTCTCTGTGACCAGAGTTGTCCATAATCATGCACAACTCCGTACCCATACTGACTATCAGTAATGATGGTAACTCTTATATCTTTTGATATTTCACATGCACGAATTAAAGCAATCAATTCAGCTACTTGAGCTGAACGAACTCCTTCAAGACATGATGCTTCTTTAATGTTTTCGACTGTACAAACTGAGTATGAAGCTTTCAAGACACCACCTTCGGATCTTAAGCATGAGCCATCTACAAAGTAGACAAAATCCGATTCAGGCAAAGGTCTGTCTTTGATGTCTTTTCTTGGTTTTGTGCAGAATTCCATGACATCTAAACATTCATGTTCTGTCTCAATGTCATTAACGATTTCTGAATCAGGCAGTAATGTAGAAGGATTCAGATTCAAACATCTTGAAATCGAAACATTATCTGCTCCTAGTATGATTTTCTCATACTTTGTCAATCTGCTACTTGTTAAATGTTGAGTCTTACCTCTTGTCAGTAATATTTCAACTGAATGAGGCACAAAAACTTTCACAGGAAATCCCATAATGATTCCTTCACTTTGTTCAAGGCTGATACTAGTAGCTGCAACTGCTTTCAAACAACCTGGTAATGCTTTTGCAATTGGATCAAGAACTGCAGAGAAATATGCAATAGGTTTCTTTAGGTTTCCATGTCTCTGAATTAACACAGATAATGCACATCCTTCTCTCTCACTGCAATACAGTTCAAAATCTTTCTCATAATTTGGCATACCCAAAGCAGGAGCTTGGCATAAGCTCTTTTTCAAGTTTTCAAAAGATTCCATCTCAACATCATTGAGAATAATTGGATCTTTTACATCTGATTTGGTCAGTCTTTGTAGTGGTTTCGCAATTACTGAAAATCCACTTATCCATTGTCGACAGTAACCTACCATTCCCAGAAACATTCTGACCTGTCTTTGTGTTCTTGGCGGTAACATTGCTTGAATCATTTTTATTCTCTCTATTGTTACTTGTCTTTTTCCCATTGCTATTCTATGACCAAGATATTTTACTTCTTGTTTGCAAAACTGTAGTTTTGCTGGGGACACTTTATGTCCTTCTTCTGCAAGGCGATTTAACAGAATTATTGTGTCTGTTACACAATTTTCTCTTGTCTTTGCAGCAATTAACAAATCATCAATATACTGTACCAACGTAGACCTACCTGGTAAGTCTAAATCTTCTAATGATCTTTTTAACAGTTCGTTAAAGATTGAAGGACTTTCTGTATAGCCCTGAGGGATTCTTGTCCATCCAAGGGTCTTACCTTGGAATCTGAAAGCAAAGATTTCATAACTGTCTGGGTGTAGAGGAACAGTAAAGAATGCATTGCAAAGGTCAATGACTGTGTACCATTCAGCATCATATGGAATCTGAAATAGAATCACTGCTGGATTTGGAACCACAGGACAACATGGAATAACAATTTGATTAACCTTTCTCAAATCTTGTACGATCCTAAATGTTCCGTTAGCCTTTTTAACTCCCATAATTGGTGAATTACAAGAGCTACTCTTCATCTCTTTTAATACACCTTGCTTGATTAATTTTTCAATTACAGGTGTAATACCTTCAATTGTCTCTGTTTTCATTTTATACTGTGGAGTGTTTGGAAATTCTATTCCCTGCTTCAATGCAATTTTAACAGGATCTACGTTTTTCATCAGACCCATCTCATTCCCAGTAAAATCCCATATTTCAGATTTCACTGTTTCTTTTAGCTCTTCAGGTAAATCTTTTTCTTCAAATGCAGGAAACAATTTTGTTTCTTCTGCTTCCATCATCATCATTGTCATTCTGTACAAACCATCTTCCTCCATTGTTTGTAATTCAACTCCTTCAGGAGAACAATATATTCTGCAATTCATTTTACATAGGATGTCTCTACCTAATAGATTTACTGGACTACTATTACAAACCACAAATCTGTGTTTGTCTCTGTAATTTCCAATTTCAACTGGTACTGGATCAGTTAAATCTGTTTTAATTTGCTGATTACTTACTCCGACAACTTGGATGGTATCCCCAGAGAGAGGTAGGTTTTCAATTTCCACTGATCTAACAGTAGAACGAGTAGCACCAGTGTCCACTAGAAAAGTAATGTCTACATCATTAACTTTCCCGTTTACATAAGGACCAGACTGGTCAACCTCAAGAGTGGCTCCAACAACACACTCTTCCTCCTCTCTCGGGCACCGTCAGCAATAATCATCCGAATCACTGTCTTGGCTTTCTGTCAATAAAAACTGTTGTGAAGCATTTTGCATTTGAACCCTTTGCTGCTTTTGCTGTTTTTGTGGTTTTATTACCTGTTCACATCCCTGAAATCCCACGTTTGGATTATATTTTTGAACTCCCCCACAATTCGGAAAAGGTGGTTGTGGCAACTGGTCCTGACGATTATTCACCTGTTGTTGTTGCTGTTGTTGTAATTGTCGCTGAATATTAAATTCATTTAACCCCTGTTGCATCTGTAGCTGTTGCTGCACGTTAACACCATTCTGCATCTGTGGATTCAATAAGGGATTCTTTAAGTTTCTAGGAGGATGAGGACACTCGTCCCTCCAATGTCCAATTTCGCCACAATTAAAACAAGGTAATCTTTGTTTCAGCTCTTCTATCTTTGGGCTAAATTTCTTTTGGAAATTATTACCTTTAAACTTTCCTTGTATCTGGTTCGTATTTCCAGTTTGAACAAAATTAGTGTTCTTATTTCCCATGCTGGCAATCTGTTGCTCAGCCACTTTTACCTGTGCCCACATGGCTTTCTCCTTCAGCTTTTTCTGTTTTACTTCTAATTCATCGCTACAATATTTTGCCTTTCTCAGAATATCATCAATAGATAGTGCTTGCCATCCGACAATGCTAGTTCTGATCATTTCTCCAATTTCAGGCTTTAGTCCATAAACAAATCTATAGATAAAATGACTCATGTCTTTCTCATCTAATTTTTCATAACCACTGTATTGTTTAAAGATTAACAGTAGTCTTTCATAAAAAGAATGAACTGATTCTTTTGTTTCCTGCTCTGTTCTTTCTATTTTAACCCAATCAACTTCTTTGGGTGGAATTTTGTTTTTCATCCAAACAATTACTTTCTCATAAAAATCCATTACAAGTGGATTTGGGGCACCTGTTTCTTTAATTCGCTCAGGTTCTGTTTTTGGCCAACTAATAGATATTTTACATTCTGTCCAAAGATCAGATGGAACAACAATGTCAAAAAATCCATCCAAATCAATCCACAGAACTTTTGACACTTTGATAAATCTATCGACTTGCCTGTACCACTCAACAGGTTTCTCTCTTAATTTAGGAAAATCATTTGTGAATAACAGAATGTCTTGTCTCGACCATGGGACATGAACATATCCTCCACCTGCAACTTCTCTCATTGGAAATTGTTTTGACATTCTTTCTAATCTTTCATCTTCCTTCCTTTTAGTCCATTTCACTCTCCATTTGTTCAGTTCTCCTAGCTTTTTGATATAGACAATTAAATCTTTAATGTGAACTATTCTTCCCATTGAGTTCAAACTCTCAATGTCGCTTTCTGAGAAATCTAATCTGTAATGTTTTGCAAAATTCTTTTGTTTACTCACATCGATTTCAAGTTCTGCAGCTAGATCCTCTAATTGATCATATTTATTTTTCGTTTTCCATTGAATACTTTTGCAAATGAATAATAGTTCATCATCCCGATAGTAATTTAAACTATCTGGGCCAATTGTTCCAATTATTAATTCTTCAATATTTGCTTTTAATTTGGCCACATCAAGCTTTAGTGTAGTTACCCTGACTTCAGGACTTCCTACATCTGACATAGCACCCATTGGTGTTTTTGGAGATAAATCCTCATTAAAGGTTAAATCAGGCATTCTCGATCTAGAAGTGTTTAATTCTGTCAAATCTGAATAAAATTTTTCAGCAGGCTTTTGAATTTCTGTATTTAAAGGAATAGTTAATCCAGTTTTGTTTGTATTTCTTTGATCAAATACAGGCTGAACAGGACCTATTGTTACTGGAACTGTGACAGCTTCCATGCTTTTTGTCATTCTTTTGATTAATTCTTCTTTAGACCTTAAATATTCATTATAATCGACCTCATCAACATTTCTTGTCTCTCTTGCATAATCTTTTGGAGGTTCCCTTGCTCTTGGAGTCATTGAAAAATGTCTACCTTCATTTCGAGCATTCTCAAATTCTGGTCTTCTAGGAGTTTCAGTGATTTCACAATTATTTGGATAAAGTTTAGGAGCTTCATTAATTGGAGGTGCACTCGGTGAAGTTTCAGTAGAAACCACCGGAGTAGACCATGATCTAGAAGGTCTCAAAGGCTGATTAGGCTGTTTATTTTTAGCAGTTGTATATATTTCTTCCATAATTGCATCCTCAGATTCACTTTCCATAGATTTTCCTGTAGGAGAACCCATTACCATTTCATGAATTAAATACAATCCTTCACTCATGTTTCCCTGTCTCCACATTCGTAATCTATCTTCATGAGTTTCTCTTTTCCATGATGGATTTTTAGAAGGTCTTTTAATTCCACTAGCTTCTCTTTGTAACTGATACATCTCATCTTCCCACTCAACTAAAGCTTCAAATTGAGTTGGTCTCGGTTTTGGAACAAGAGCATTCATTTTCTCTCGTAAGTTTCTTAAAACTCTTACATTAAATGAACCATCATCAGGCCAAGCCAAAACACCATCGTTTTTAGTATAACGTTTCCAACTGTCGAACCATAAGACAGTATGATATCCGTATTCACCTTCCATGTACGCTGCAGGTGTTTTATACTTATGAAGTAGTTTACCACCTCGCGTTTCGATTTTCTTGTCAGGTGAAAATAAATTCTTAAATTTCTGAAATAATGTTGTCTTTTTCTCAACATGTTTAAAATGATAACTCATTTTTAAAAGTAAAATTTAATTCACAAAATCGTTCGTAAAATATTTCCGGGATGTTCCGCAAAACAACCAATCCGTGCGCGAAACACACCAACAAGCCAATGGCAGTTGAGCTGCGTCACTTTTCAGCTCGACCAATAATTTTGGAGATTTTCCTAAGGACCAATCAGCTCACAGGCCGTCAGAGACTCAGGAGCCAATCAGAATACAGCTTGTGACGTAGGTCACCCAATCCCAGCGCGGCTCTGTGACGTACACAGCAGCTGCGGTTTCTCGTTTCTCACTCCTGGCGCTTACCCCTCCTTCACAAAATCTTTTCACAGCGCCATTTTAAGAACACTTTTCAGTGTAAATTAATTCTTAACAATGACTTATAAAGACAACATCTGTTCGTTTCACTAATTAGGATAGTTTACACACATTCAAGTATCCACACTTCGGAATAGACGGCGTTATTCACACTAAGGATAATATTCAATTGTCAGTAGAGTAACCTTACCCCACCCTTCAAGCAAGTATAATTATGAACTCGCTTTGCTCTGAACCCACCGCGAAGTGAAAGTTCTAAGAGTTCCACTTGAACATAAAATACAACTCAAACTCGCACTTTTACACGGAAAATTCCCTGAATTCAAACACACATGAAATCCGTACAGGACTCTCACCTGTTTATAGAAATCATGCACCGTTAGCAAAATAACGACGTTATCCGTACAGGGCTCTCACCTGTTTATAGATATGAAACATGTACCCGTACAGGACTCTAACCTGTTTATAGATAATCATGCACCGACGTTAAATTTTACCCTTCACTCAAGCTCGGATATAACTAATACTCTCATCACAGTGAGTTTTATGGAAGGCGCTTTGTCCCTATTCTCATGCTGCTTTGATTTCTTAGAAAATCCTCACTATACAAGAATCAGACCTAGCCCTAAAACTGTGCTGCTCGGCGACAACACTATGGTACACGGCGATACCTCTTGTGATACTCGGCGATATCACTACAAACGAACAGATGGCTTGCGTGACTAATTTCTCGCCACACAATCTATACCGGTATAGCTTACAGATAGGCACGAAAAACGAACTTAACAAGTGTTAAAACATCAATCCTATTTGCATACCATGACGCAATCCTTAGCAACCAACATGTTACCTTGGTTACTCCTTAGCAACCATCAATTTCTGCTACCAGATAATTGATCCAGCGGGCTATAGAAAATATATCATAAACTACGCTACCCAATTTCATAACCTATAAACAAAATTCTATACTAAACATGGACCCATTTATGAACCTGATATATTTTGGGCCTACTGAATCAGGTGGTCAGAATAAATCTATATACACATTATTTACAAACTATAAACATATTTATACATTTGCAGAAAGAATATTGTCATTAGAATAAAACCCAACCATTTAAACGACCACCATAGGCGACGTGATCTAGCTAAAGGTAACCTATACTTCTAAATAACCAAGACCAGCTTGTTTGTCAAAAGTAAGATTTTATTTTCTAGATTATGGTATATAAGTTGTAAGTTTTATAAATGAAATTTATTTGCAATAAAGCAAGCATGATAGTAAGAAATATGGAAAAATACAATTTAAGCAATTGAATCAATTTAAAGAAATTATATAAAGTTTAGCATTTCTAAAACCTATTTCCCTAACTGAGCTAAATAGACAGAAATTAAAGTAAAGTTCTTTGAGGATTCTTACGTGCTCCACGCAAAGTCCAGCAGCACATCACCCTCATCGGAAAGTCAGAAAGCAGCAGCCAGCCCAACCCTAAGGGCATGACTTTTTATACCTTTCTACGCTAACTAAACTAGCAAAGGAAAGTTTTCAGAAATACTCGACGTCCCATTGGCTGAGAGTGACAAGTGACATGTCACCCGATTCTTAAAAAGTTCCACAAAATCATGTCTTACAAAGACCATTGTCTCTTCCATGTGAAGCCAGAGGCTTCCTGCGATTGCAACTTTGTTTTAAGTCATCCTCGCAGCTTCCATAGTCTTACAGTGCAACTTCCGCGGATGCCAAGTTAAGGACTGACAAAAAGTTCACTTTCGACCTTGGCCATGTCCGACAGAATGATGTCAGCTCATCAGTTTTTGCTTTGTGAATACAGCTTCAATAAACGTTTTAATTCAGAATGGGCGTCTCGTGACTTTCTGCAGAATTATAGTTCAGCTTTTATTTTGCGGCTCAAATAGCTAGGCCTCAAAAGCAAGCAACTTATGATTTCTAGTATAAAACAAACACAAGAAAAGTATTAATGTAAGAAATAAAGTATATTCTGTATCCACCCCATGGTTTACTAAATAATTAGCCCACCCGATTAATCAAAATGTTACCTAGCCATTGCAAACAAATAAAGCAGCGTTTATATTTACCAGTCTCCGTTTTTCTATGAGACCCATATGCACCTAGAATAGTAGAAATGACATCACACAGACAAGGAAAAGCAAAACAAGCACATGCTTATTTTAAATATGCAGCAGTTAGTAATGACAAAAACGAAAACAATAAATTATTTTATTATTTTGCACGAACAAAAAGATGCAACATTTATGCACGTTTATGAGCACACATGTTAGTCCCCCCACGTGTAAAGTTTAATCTAGGTTGTATTAGCACGACATATCACAAATCATTAATAATTTTATTCATGTTATGGAAATGTGACTTTGCGAGTTTAAACAAAATTTTGTTTTCTATCTCGCTCCATCAGTTGTCTCGGGCAGAAATCTTACCTTATGAACAAACTGGCTTTAGGAAGAGGGATGGTACCCTTGATAATTTGACCGCACTTCAAGTTTTAACGGAGAAATATGTTAAGGTTCGTGGAGGGCGAGTTTATGGCGCCTTTATCGATTTCTCCACAGCTTTTGATAAAGTGGATAGATCAGTACTGTGGGGAAAGCTATTCGATTTGGGGATGCCATCCTCCCTCATTAGATTGGTTTGTGCTTTGCATACGGATACTTGGTGTAGAGTGTTATTGGGGGGGAAAGAGGTCTGTCTAAAATTATTGCTACATCCAATGAGTTAAAGCAAGGTTGCCTGTTAGCTCCTTTATTGTTCTCCCTGTATGTAGCCGATTTACCCCAGGCTCTCTCTGCAAGTACCGGTATTGCTCCGAATTTGGGGGGTTCCCCAATTATATGTCTTATGTATGCTGATGACATTTTGATTCTTAATTTAACGCCTGAAGGGTTGAATAATCGACTGCATGCTTACACAAATATGCAGGAAAGCATCATTTGACAATAAATATAGCAAAAAGCAAAGTGAATGTGTCTATCGGGCAGGAAAAATCCCAAATATGTGAACTTTCATTGGACCGTGGGGGGCCAAAAATTGGAAACAGTAAAATCTTATACTTTCCTTGGCAAAATTGTTATGAGCAACTTAAGTGAAAAAGCTCACATAGCTAATAACATCCGGAAAGCTATTGTCCAAGGAAAAAGCTTGGTGTCCCTTTATAAAGCCACAGGCAGAAGACACCTATCGATATAACTGGAGGTATTTAGAGCAAAAATTCCTGCTTCCTTACTTTATGGGATGGAATTAATTGATATAAAAAGTTGGAGTTTTTTAAACTCCTCTGAAGGTAAAATCCTACGTAGCCTCTTTACTATCAATACAGCCAGTTCAACAGCAGCTTTAAGACAGGAACTTGGTCTACGTAGCAGTTGGGTTCAAGGTTTAGCGGGGAGTGTTCGCTGGGCTTCTAGCCTGGCTAAGGGTGAACCCGGCACGTTAAGATATCTTATTAAAACTGAGCGGCTGGGGAACCTTAATGATTACTCCTTGATTCTAAAAAACTTTAGATATGCTGTGAACCATTTACATTTAGATGAAGAAGTTTTATTCTCTTTATCATCATATCAGTTGAAATCCATTCTGAAGTCAGCATCTTGGGAATTAGGGTTTAGATTAGACAGAGAGTTTCGTATTCAGAATAGAGGCACCACTCCAGTCATTGATTCCTGTGTGATTAGGAAAGCGCAACCTTATGTCCATTGGAATATTCCACATGGAGTTAGGCGTATGGTGCTTCTATTAAGGCAGGATTTACTCCCTCTGAAATCACTCTTATCAAGATGGTATGGTTCATCAGCTACATGTGATTTTTGCAATATGAATAATCAGGATTAGACTCTTGTCATCTTTGTCTGCCCAGCTCTAATGTCGCACAGGCGCAAGTGGTTAAGACCGATTTGCCTCCAATTGAATATTTTATCTGCTACTGCTTTCATTGCGGCCATGAATAATCCCCCCTATGAATTGTTTTGTTTTAAACTGTTTAATTTTTTTTAAATGTTTCTTGAATTTGTATTAGGCGAATGTTTTGATGTTTAGTTTTATCATGTATATTTTTATATTTTTTTCCCCGATGTATATATAATTTTCCTTAATGAAGATTTTTTTTTTTTTGGAATGTATTATTTTGTCTTCTATGTGGATCTCATGTGAGACCCGTAATCATATAATAAATAAACTTGAAACTTTAATAGGTGTCTCCATTGGCAGTGCCTTTCTACTGTGTGATATACCCTACAATTATAAGGAGTGAGTAAACCTCTTTCTTGTGTTTTGCATTGACCAAGCAAAATGTCCCAGTTACTTCCTCTCTTTGTACCTTCTCAGTGTTTGGAGCTCATGTATCTGTGCAGCTTGATCCCAAGTCCTGGGTATATTCGAATGGACTCTCACACTTGCTGGGGATGGAATTCACAGTGGAACATGAACCAGGGACTGCCCATGCCAATGCAGAAAGACTTCTAGGTGTTTCCACTTAGCTGATGGGATCTACCAGGGTGTAGGTTAGTTACCACTCACAATTTCTTTTTTTGGGGGGGGGGGGAGCTGTGTGAGAAAGTCATCTTTTTTGACCTAATCACTCATTTTTTTACTGACACTGGTGGTAACTGACTCCGACTGAGCCCTGGACTGTACTTACCAGACCCAGGGTCAGTGCTCTAATTATACGATATATGGTAATTATGTTAATTACAATTGGTACTGAGAGTCTAGCAGTAAGTCCCTAGTATATAAAAGGGCAAGTAGGTTTTGATGTGAAGTAGCCTGTATGCACTTAAGTATGCACTATTGTGATGCCTGCTGTAATTTGAAATGCATCCCTGACTTTCATTGTACCTCTACATTCAAATGATATGCAAATTCGACTTTGAAATTAAAGGTACTCTCTAAGTCTCAAATAACCAATTTTTACATATAAGTCATCCCAATGCTCTCCCTTAGGTGCCCGATGGGTAAGGTGCCTCGTAACTTTAAGAAGGGACATTATAAAAGATGTTTTATATGGCCTGGGGAGGGAATAACTGACATGTTCGCTTTTTCTCCATTGTAGCCAATGGCTCCATAAGCTAACTTGGGAATACTTTATTAAGGTATAACTATTGAAAAAAAAGGAACTAAAATGTATTTGAATGTATCAATGATAGTTAGAATAAGTCCTACAACTTGGTACTGTTAGATGTATTATAACTATCATGGAAAATAAGTTCTACATCTTTCTTTTCTGTAAGGCATAATCCAGCTTTCCAGCAAGCTTTCTCTGAATGGTCAACCTCTGCCAGGCTAAGCCAGGCTGTCTTAATGATGTGGGAAGTGGCCTGACAAGAGACAAATGATTTCCTGTGGGAGAAAAACTGCACGCTACAGAGCAAAAGGCAGGATGGGGTGGAGTAGCCAAGCTTGTCATCAAAGAGGTATTAACCTATCATTCCTTCATTGCTGGTCTGTTGGTTTGGGAGAGAGTAGAACTCCCTCCACTGACCCATCTTATACATTTCAGGAGAGGAGGTATGTCACTGGCTCATTCTCCTCCTTTATTCCCTCATCTGTGTCCATCATGTCTGCCATGTCTTGGTGGGGTTTCAACCTATTGACATGCAGGACCCTGTGGGGGTTCCTGGGATTATTCAGGTAAGTAACATCACCTTTCTTCTCTAGGAATTAGATAGGGCCCAGTCCACATGTGCTAGAGGGCCCTGAGAACTCCAGGCTCCAACATCCACACCAGTTGACCTGGACTGTACTCAGGTAGCCTTTTGGTAATACTAGTGAAATGTGAGCTCCTGGCTGCCTTCCAGTTTCCTGTTTGCATTGTACATGTACTGGTCCGTGCAAAATCTCAGGCCTAGTACAAAATCCAGCACATTGCCCTTGGCCTCCCTAAGAGGCTTTTCCCTAGAGTCGCCAGACACAAACGCCCTCTTACAGAGTTACACAGCAACAATTCAAAAGGGCTAAAGCCAACCCCCTTTTGTGGGACCTCCCTGTAGCCAAACAGGTGTTAGAGGAGAATTTCCCATCTCCTACTGAGTTTGTCAGACAGCCCAATGATCATGCCTTTCAGGGTCGTATTGAACCTTTCCACCAAACACATAGCTTGGGGATGATATGGGGTGGTAAACTTGCAGGTAACACCACATTCTTCCCACATCGCCTTCAGATAGCTAGAAATGTGTGCCTCTATCTGAAACCAGCTCTTTTAGGAAACCCACTCTGGTGAACATGCCATGTAGGGCCTGTTAGAAATGGGGGTCACTAGTTGGCAATGAGTTTTACCTTCGTCTAACTAGGGAACCTTCTTCCTAGACATGGTAAGGGGGATGCTTTTCTAAAATAACTCCTATTCACCACCTTGGTAGCATGGCACAAGCAGACAAGCTTATCTCAGAGGCAGTGTGTAAAGCATGTGTGCACAGTGAAAACACTACAAATGGACACCACACCAGTTTAGAAAATAAGCAATTCCTTATCTAAACCAAAGAAGCCCAAATATGACAAAAATCCAACATACAACACTGTAAAAATAGTTACTTTGCAAGATAACTTTTAAATTGCAGAAATAGCTGAAAAACAGAGTTCTTCCGAATCAGTAGCTCCATCCGGAGCTACCATGATGCTGAAAACAACAGAGTCTAACAGTTCCAGCCGTCTACATCAGTACAGGCCAGCTTCAGCGTTGACGGAACAGTACCTTTTCTTGTTGTGGCCGACACGTTGGTGCAAGTGAGTCAGGGCAACAATTGCGGTGGGGTTGCAAAAATAGAAGCGGTACAGGGTGCAGTGCCCTCATGATGCAGTGCAGGCAGCGGCTCGGTATCGATCTTCCAGATGGCGTCGGTGAGACCAACGTTTACGGTGCGAAGTAAGACAGTGCTCGAAGCAATGTACTGGCAGGTTGTGGTGCAGGCAACAGAGCTTGTCTATGTTTGGGTCGAGCAGCAACGGTGTTTGTGACGTTCAGGCAGAAAGAGATGATGCGGTGCGGAGTGAGGTGCCCAGAGGACGTTGCGCAAGCAGCACCTCTGTGATGATTGTCCAGACATCATCGGTGAGACCAAGAATGTGGTACGAAGTGCGGAGATGCCTTCTGCGGGGCCTTTCAGGACACAGACAACTGCAATGGACTTTGTGACAGAGTGGGTTGTTCTTTTCTTCTGCGGCAACTGAAACCAGTGGTTCCAGAGACAGTGCCCCGAAAGATGGTGAGGTCTTTGCTGTTCTTGAGACCCCTTGAACATGGGGAAAGCCCCACTTACAATCCCTTGGAGATACTTTCTTAAGCAGGAAACACAGACAGTTCCTCTCCTTGGCAGAAACAGCTACTGTAGGCTAACCCCAGACAGCACACAGCAAAGGGACAGTACTCCTCCTCCAGTTTCTTAAAGCTCTTCTCCTTGGTAGTGGTTCCTCTTGAAGTCCAAAAGTGATCTTAAAGTCTGGGGCCTGGGCCCCACCTTTTATAGTTCAAAATCTTCTGTTCTCTGGTGGCAGAGAAGCTCTTTGCCCAGCCAAAACCAGTTCTGTCCTCTCTGGTGCAGCTTCCTGGCAGGTAGTGGAGACAGTATTGTCCAAAGCAGGCCAGGCCCATTCAGGTGTAAAAGAAATCTCCCCCCTACTCTGAATGCAACCCAGGTCTATTCAGAGCAGCCATGATTACCCATGGAGAGGCAGGACATACCTGAACCCCCCCAAGTGGCTGTCTGAACAGAATGCACATCAGCAGCCCCTGTCACTCCAAAGCCAGACAGTCAATACACAAACCTAGCAGAGGCACACAGGATGACTAAGCAAGAAAATACTTACTTTCTTTCGATGGCCCCTTCCTTGAGTATTCTGGCCTCAGTGTAGAGAACTCCATCGTCCTAGTAATCTCTATGTAATCCACTGTCATCCACCTAACCGGCTATAGGGCGATCTGCCTCTGGCTCACAAGGGTGGGATACTCTGCCCTGACAAACTCCTCTCTGGAGGGTCCGCTGGCTCCTGTCAGTTCTGCCAAATCTGACAGATCTTGCAGTAATTGAATCCCTACCTCAGAGGTCAGATCCTAGGCCATATTCATTCTGCATGTCTACAGATCGTTGTACTGGCTCACAAGACCCATTGCCCTTTCCCTTTTCATTGGAAACTTGTCCAGAATTTCCCTTCTGGGTAGCCTGGGAGCACATACACAATGAGGGAGTTCCAGCATCTTTGCATGCTGCATTCACTCAACCCCTGACCAGTCAGTCATACACTTTAATATCATTTCCCAGTAGACACTCTACTGGGAGTGCAGAAGACGCAACTACCTTCCTAGGGCCTGTCATACTTCCCATTGTAAACTCACGATTGCCGTGGAATAGAATTTGGCTCTGCTGTCTGCATAGGTTACCTGGAGATACATACTAGTAAAGATCAGCTCTGGAAAAACCAGTTTATCTGTGATCATAGTCATACTGGTTCCTGTATCTCACAGAGCCTCAAACTTAATGTTAGGCCTCTGCCTGTACCTATCCATGCTAGGAGGCAAGGGGGCCTGGGTTGCAATTTCCACCCAACCCAGGAACAGTGACAATTCCTTGGGACTAACCACCAGTAAGGGGCTTCTTTGTGTAGACACCATCTCTTCTTTTATGTCCTGGCTGATGGCAGTCATAACATGTTTCTGCCTTCTAAAGGTAAAGGAACTTTCATGCATTTGCAGGGCCAAAGGACTTCCCCTGACACCCCTCCCCTTGAAAGTGGATTGGCTCGGGCTCTGTCCCCGTGCAGTTTTATATGGATCTTGTGAGGGCTCCTTTGCTTTTTCAGCATTTTTTCATTGGGCTTTCCACTAGGAGGGGACCTGTCATCCAATCTCCTGATCACCTTCCCGGAGTTGATTAGAAACCTGGGTTTTCACCCACTCATCAGCTGTCTAATCACCTGGTACTAGACAGTTTAGAGTCCACTAGGTATTGGTGTAACATCTCTTGGAAAAAATGAGTCAGGATGTGCTATTTAGGAATTAAATTGTGCAATCCCTCATAAATAGTCATCTCGGTACCTTAATTCCAGCCATCTACTACCTTCAATAAGATTTTTACAAAGTCCAACCATGACTGTGTGTGTACCTTCTGGGGGTCCCTGAACCTCTCCCGGTACAGCTCCATGGTCATACCAAATTTCCTGACCAACATCTCTCCATATGTGTGGTAGGATTCTCCCTCATCCTCTACTAGGGTCAGAAGCCTATCCCTCCCAGCTACTGGGATCAACTCACACAGGCATGAACCCCAGCATTTGGAGTGGACCCTCTGCTACCTAAGAGCCCTGTTAAATGGAGTCAGCCATTTGTTTGTGTC
The DNA here is from genome assembly GCF_964261635.1 of Lissotriton helveticus. Lineage (NCBI taxonomy): Eukaryota > Metazoa > Chordata > Amphibia > Caudata > Salamandridae > Lissotriton > Lissotriton helveticus. Next base: position 213,961,472 of record NC_136060.1, on the reverse strand, counting down.
ATCCCCCTCTTTATACTTGGGCATTCTCCACTTGGGAAGCCTGGAGCCAAACTCACCACCGAGACATCTCAGCATCTTCCTCATTGTCGTGGCCATCATTTCTTATTTATTTTGACCTACTCCCACTTCTCTCTAGCTAGGTCATACTTACTCTCATCCAGAGCTATGGGAGCTAACTGAGCCTCCAGCTGTCTCACTGCAAGGGACAGCCTGAGTTTTCTGTGGGGGAGCTGATCCAGCGGCCTATAGAAAATATATCATAAACAACGCTACCCAATTTCATAACCTATAAACAAAATTCTATACTAAATATGGACCCATTTATAAACCTGATATATTTTGGGCCTACTGAATCAGGTGGTCAGATTAAATCTATATACACATTATCTATACACTATATACATTTTATACATCTACGAAAGGAATATTGTCATTAGAATAAAACCTAACCATTTAAACGACCACCATTGGCGACGTAATCTAGCTAATAGTAACCTACACTTCTGAATAACCAAGACCAGCTTGTTTGTCAAAAGTAAGATTTTATTTACTAAATTATGGTATATAAGTTGATAGTTTTATAAATGAATTTTATTTGTAATAAAGCAAGCATGATTGTAAAGAAATATGAGAAAATACAATATAAGCAAGTAAATCAAATTTAAAGTGAATATATAAAGTTTAGCATTTCTAAAACCTAATTCCCTAACTGAGCTAAATAGATAGAATTAAAAGTAAAGTTCTTTGAGGATTCTTACGTGCTCCACGCAAAGTCCAACAGCACATCACCCTCATCGGAAAGTCAGAAAGCAGCAGCCAGCCCATCCCTAAGGGCTTGACTTTTTATACCTTTCTACGCTAACTAAACTAGCAAAGGAAAGTTTTCAGAAATCTTCGACGTCCCATTGGCTGAGAGTGACAAGTGACATGTCACCCACTTTTCAAAAAGTTCCATTAAATCACGTTTCATAAAGACCATTGTCTCTTCCACGTGAAACCAGAAGCTTCCTGAGTTTGCAACAAATGTATTAAGTCATTCTCGCAGCGTCCATTGACTTTCAATTGACTTCCGCGGATGCCAAGTTAAGGACTGACAAAATGTTCTTTTTCGACCTTGGCCATGTCCGACAGAATGATGACAGCACATTAGTTTTTGCTTTGTGAACGCAGCTTTTGACGAATAATTTATTTCAGAATGGGCGTCTCGTGACTTTTGCAGAATTACAAGTCAGCTCTTTTCTGTGACTCAAGTGACTAGGCCCAAAAGCAGGCAACTTATGATTTCTAGTATAAAACAAACACAAGAAAAGTATTAATGTAAGAAATAATGTAGATTCTGTATCCACCCCAGGATTTACTAATTAATTAACCCACCCGATTAATCAAAATGTTACCTAGCCATTGCAAACAAATAAAGCAGCGTTTATATCTACCAGTCTCCGTTATTCCATGAGACTCATATGCACCTAGAATAGTAGAAATGACATCACACAGACAAGGAAAAGCAAAACAAGCACATGCTTCTTTTAAGTTTGCAGCAGTTAGTAATGACAAAAACGAAAACAATAAATTATTTTATTATTTTGCACGAACAAAAAGATGCAACAATTATGCACGTTTATGAGCACACATGTTAGTCCCCCCATGTGTAAAGTTTAATCTAAGTTGTATTAGCACGACATATCACAAATCATTAATATTATTATTCATGTTATGGAAATGTGACTTTGCGAGTTTAAACAAAATTTTGTTTTCAATCTCGCTCCATCAACTCCCTCATCTGGTGATTAACAAATCACCACACCAGCACTCAAAATTTTGATAATTTAAATTTCTAAGAAATCGATTCAAATTCATTTGTATCAGTAAACCTAAAAGTCTGTTTCTGCATAATCTTTGGAATTAACATAACGCTCTCTATGTAACTCCTGTAATTCGATCTCTCTTTCTTCTTCTTTTCTGAGTTTATAGATTCTTTTCTTTTCTTTCAACTGTTTCTTTCTTTTATGTAACAAACAACCTATTTTGGTCAAAATAAAAATGAATACTATTATAATCAAAGGTGCCAGAATCTTGCCAAGAATTGAACTTCCGATATTATGAAACCAGTTTTTAATTGCTTGAAACCTTTTTGAAAGTTTCCCAGTAAAATCATCTTCTTCTAAAGGAATTATCTCTGAATGCATTTGTGTAATATTCTTAATATACATTTCAATATTCTTACTTTCATCAGGTATATATGTACAACAATGTTGTACATGTAAAATGCCACAGACTCCTCCCTCTTTTGCTAGGAGTATGTCTAAAGCAAGGCGGTCTTGAATTACCATAGATCTAATTGCAATAACTTCAACATTCACTAATTGAAATCCATCAGCTGTGTCAGTTGATAATCTATCAACTATAGTGGACAATTTTCTGATTCTCCCTGCATTTAGGGTTATACCAACAAAAGGTATTACAGCTTGAAAAATATCTCCCAGAACTTCAGTAAAAGTTTCTCTTTTAGCTCTATTTACATAATTATGAATTTTAAACAATCCTTCTGAATCTCTGTCAACATGAAACACTTTAGGAAAAACAATTCCCACATAACAAGTTCCATACCAGTGGTCTGGAAGGTTGTAGTAGGCTTTGTCACCACAAACAAAATAAATCCCAGGAAAGATAGGATCTTTTCCACCTTTGAATCCCCAACCTCCCAAAATCTGATAAGTATCTTCACAGTTACTTGCACCTACAAAGTAATTATCAAAAAGTGTGTTATCTCTTCTAATGCAAAGCTTTCCACTAACAGGTTTGTCTATGTGAATTGCAATATTTTCAAGCATTTTGCCATTTAATTTCTCATCCTCTTTTTGCCAGAAAGCTGACTTAGTCTGCTTGACTAATTCATTCCTCTTATAAATTGCTCTTCTCTCCTCAACCATATTCAAAAATTTCTTTCCTTCAGCACTTAATTTACATGTTAGATTATTCTTGTAAGCATACTCGTAAGTGAGTTCATTAGTAACAAGGAAAAATTCTCTCATTTGTTTTGCTTTCTTATGCTTGTTTAAAACATTATCAATCTTAATATTTGCAAAAATTTCATCATAATTTGAATAGTAATATTCTAAACGTCCAGTTTGATAAAATAAACTAGTTAATACACTACATGTTACAGCATAAGTGAGAGGAAGCATATTATATGTTACTCCCTCAGAAACAGAAGCAGGTAACTTAACGCAGACATAGCAGTCTTTTGCATCCATTACCTTAACATATTCACTCAATAGCTTTGTGAATGTATTACTTGAAAAATCACCAATTGATTTATCTTGATGAATGTTAGGCTGATGATCAATAACTTTTGTAGACGCACTATGTTTAGTTTGACTAACCAGAGCTTTGCTAGTTATGTTAACTTTGTGTAATTCTCTATTCATCTCCAAAGGGATAATTACAGCTAGAACCAACCAGAGCAGAACTAAAATGAGCAGACATACCAGAGTCATCTTACAGCATCTTTTAAAAACAGAACACTTTGAAGTGCTCTCCTTAACATAAGGCATTCTTGGTTAATTTTAGCCTCAAAAATTAAAAACAAATTTTAAAATTTATATACACCCCCCTTTTAAAATTTCTTTTTTTTTTTTTTTTTTTTTTTTTTTAAAACCCTAAACAAGATTTCTTCGACCTTGTGTCATACATAAGTTTTCTTCAACTAAACAGTTTTTCTTCGACCTTGTGTCAACTAACAAATTTTCTTCAGCCTTTTGCCAATTTAATATTTTTGTACTTCAATCATTGTCACTAATTTCTTGGATTTCGTTTTCTTCTTCACTACTATCATATATGTCAATAACAGGTGGAATTACTAAGTAAGTCCACTCAGGAGACTTGTATTTTTGGTTTGGTCTTATTATTCTCTTTCCTTTTCTCGATATCACTTCAATTTTTCTTCCAACTCCAACTTCTTTTCCAGGACTCTTTTGACTACTGATTTCTTCAACTTGTTCTTTTGGCTTTTTGATCAATCTGACTCTCAATCTTCCACCTGGCCAGTAGTCTGCTTTTCTCACGTACTTCTTCTTTGGTTCAGAATTATTTGATTCTGACTTCCAAGTCCTTTTCTTTCTGTTTTCACTTTCACCTTCCACGTCACTTTCTTCAGTTTCGTAGTCTGAAATTTCAATTGACTCAGGAACTTCTCTATTCGGCAATTTCACTCCTTCAGGAACTTCACTTTGTCTTCCATCACTGGTACTCGGTAATTCGTTTTCCTCCTCTTCCTCAATTACCTCTAACTTCCCAGATTTCGGATATTTGTTCCTTACTTCAGAGTTTGTTCTCTGCCTTTCGATACTCTCCTGGTCTGAAACTTCTTTTTGTTCTGCTTCTTTGTCTTCAATGGAGACAACCGAATCCTCAGTTATCTTTCCTTTTAACAGATTCTCTTCACCTTCAGAATCTATTTCAATTATTTCCAAGTCTTTTCTTGTCAGATTTCCATTCACTGGCACATTCACTGGCACAGTTTCCAGATGTCGACTTTCTTGTCGATCTTCAGAATCTGGAATTATTTCACCTTCTGTTTTGCCTTCTGCCTCAGAATCAGAATCGTCTGTGGTATCACTTTCAACATCAGAACTTTCAGGAGTTGGTACTGGAATAGTATGACTAGGATGAATCCAACGTTTTAATCCTCTGCACTTTACAGCATTAGTAGTGATCAAGATTATCTGCCTAGGTTTCTGCCATCTAGGAGCTAGACAATTCCTTCTCCGATGCACTTTTGTTCTGACCCAATCGCCAGGTCTCAGATCATGTGTCAAAACCTTTTCATTTGATTGAGCTTCAGTTCCCACCTGATTAGACACAGAAGTTACCATATCAGATAACCTTTTACAGTAATCCAAAATTGCACTGTCATTTATGCTCAACAGTTTACCTACAGGTACAAAAGCTTGCCTCATAACTCTTCCCATTAAAATTTCATGAGGACTCAAACCTGTCTTTTTATCTGGTGTACTTCTTAATGACATCAAAACAAGTGGAAGAGCATCAGTCCACTTTATACCTGTTTCAAGACACATTTTTCCAATTCTGTTTTTAATTGTTCCATTTATTTGTTCAACTACTCCTGATGCCTCTGGTCTGTATGCACAGTGTATTTTCTGCTCAATGCTCAAAGCTTCGGAAATTAATTTCATCAGTTTGTTATCAAAATGGCTTCCTCCATCACTCTCAATAGTGACTGGAAAACCGTACCTTGGGATGATTTCTCTTAGCATTAGTTTTGCCACTGTAATTGAATCACAATGTCGTGTAGGGAAAGCCTCTACCCATCTTGAGAATAAGCATACAATTACAAGTACATATTTCAAACAATTGTGTAAGGGCATTTCAATGAAATCCATTTGTAACCTGGTAAAGGGACCACCTTCTCGACCAATTATTCCTGTCCCCACCACTGATTTTCTGTTTGGATTCATTTGTTGGCATGACAAACACCTTTGACAAAAAGATTCAGCAATAGTTCTAAATTTGGTATTGAACCATGTTTCTCTGAAAAGTCTAACCATAGAATCTCTTCCTAGATGTGCTGGACCATGATATAATCTGGCCATGTCAGCAATCAAACAATTTGGTAAGACTACTCTGCCATCTTTGTAAACCCACACTCCATCTTCTTCACGTGGTCTACAATCTGATCTTAACCATAAGTCTTTTTCATCATCTTCTGCTTCATCTTGTAAATCTCTAATCTCATGCCATGTTTCTACAACAGTTGTTAGCATTAATGAATTTGAATCAGTTTCTTTACTCCTCTCCCGATTGTATGAATAATTTTTCCTTGCGCAGTATTTAGCTGTTTCATCTGCGAAGGCATTTCCCTTGGAAATATAATCAGTTCCTCTAGTGTGCGTTGCACATTTAACAATGGCGATTTCTTTTGGCAATTGTATTGCTTCAATTAATCTCCTAATGAAAACTGCATTTTTAATTGGTGATCCTGCTGATGTCATGTATCCTCTCTGTGACCAGAGTTGTCCATAATCATGCACAACTCCGTACCCATACTGACTATCAGTAATGATGGTAACTCTTATATCCTTTGATATTTCACATGCACGAATTAAAGCAATCAATTCAGCCACTTGTGCTGAACGAACTCCTTCAAGACATGATGCTTCTTCAATATCTACGACTGTACAAACTGAATATGAAGCTTTTAAGACACCTCCTTCGGATCTTAAGCATGACCCATCTACGAAGTAGACAAAATCCGATTCAGACAAAGGTCTGTCTTTGATGTCTTTTCTTGGTTTAGTGCAGAATTCCATGACATCTAAACATTCATGTTCTGTTTCAATGTCATCAACAATTTCAGAATCAGGCAGTAATGTAGAAGGATTCAGATTTAAACATCTTGAAATCGAAACATTATCTGCTCCCAGTATGATTTTCTCATACTTTGTCAATCTGCTACTTGTTAGATGTTGAGTCTTACCTCTTGTCAGTAATATTTCAACTGAATGAGGCACAAAAACTTTTACAGGAAATCCCATAATGATCCCCTCACTTTGTTCGAGGCTGATACTTGTAGCTGCAACTGCTTTCAAACAACCTGGTAATGCTTTTGCAATTGGATCAAGAACTGCAGAGAAGTATGCAATAGGTTTCTTTAAATTTCCGTGTCTCTGAATTAACACAGATAATGCACATCCTTCTCTCTCACTGCAATACAGTTCAAAATCTTTTTCATAATTTGGCATACCTAAAGCAGGAGCTTGGCATAAGCTCTTTTTCAGGTTCTCAAAAGATTCCATCTCAGCAGCATTGAGAATAATTGGATCTTTTACATCTGACTTTGTCAGTCTTTGTAGTGGTTTTGCAATTACTGAAAATCCACTTATCCATTGTCGACAGTAACCAACCATTCCCAAGAACATTCTGACCTGTCTTTGTGTTCTTGGTGGTAACATTGCTTGAATCATTTTTATTCTCTCTATTGTTACTTGTCTTTTTCCCTTTGCAATTCTGTGACCAAGATATTTTACTTCTTGTTTGCAAAACTGTAGTTTTGCTGGGGACACTTTATGTCCTTCTTCTGCAAGGCGATTTAACAGAATTATTGTGTCTGTTACACAGTTTTCTCTTGTCTTTGCAGCTATTAACAAATCATCAATATACTGCACTAGCGTAGACCTACCAGGTAAGTCTAGGTCTTCTAATGATCTTTTTAACAATTCGTTAAAGATTGAAGGACTTTCTGTATAGCCCTGAGGGATTCTTGACCATCCGAGGGTCTTACCTTGGAATCTGAAAGCAAATATTTCATAACTGTCTGGATGTAAGGGAACAGTAAAGAATGCATTGCAAAGGTCAATGACTGTATACCATTCAGCATCATGTGGAATCTGAAATAGAATTACTGCTGGATTTGGAACCACAGGACAACATGGAACGACAATTTGATTAACCTTTCTCAAATCTTGTACGATTCTAAATGTTCCGTTAGACTTTTTAACTCCCATAATTGGTGAATTACAAGAGCTACTCTCCATTTCTTTTAATACACCTTGCTTAATTAATTTTTCAATTATAGGTGTAATACCTTCAATTGTTTCTGTTTTCATCTTATATTGTGGAGTGTTTGGAAATTCTATTCCCTGTTTCAATGTAATTTTTACTGGATCTACGTTTTTCATCAGACCCATCTCATTTCCAGTAAAATCCCATATTTCAGATTTCACTGTTCCTTTGAGTTCTTCAGGTAAATCTTTTTCTTCAAATGCAGGAAACAATTTTGTTTCTTCTGCTTCCATCATCATCATTGTCATTCTGTATAAACCATCTTCCTCCATTGTTTGTAACTCAACTCCATCAGGAGAACAATATATTCTACAATTCATTTTACATAGGATGTCTCTGCCCAATAGATTTACTGGACTACTATTACAAACCACAAATCTGTGTTTATCTCTGTAGTTTCCAATTTCAACTGGTACTGGATCAGTTAAGTCAGTTTTAATTTGCTGATTACTTACTCCGACAACTTGGATGGTATCCCCAGAGAGAGGTAGGTTTTCAATTTCCACTGATCTAACAGTAGAACGGGTAGCACCAGTGTCCACTAGAAAAGTGATGTCTACATCATTAACTTTCCCGTTTACAAAAGGACCAGACTGGTCAACCTCAAGAGTGGCTCCAACGACACACTCTTCCTCCTCTCTCGGGCACCGTCAGCAATAATCATCAGAATCGCTGTCTTGACTTTCTGCTAATAAGAATTGTTGTGAAGCATTTTGCATTTGAACCCTTTGTTGCTTTTGCTGTTTTTGTGGTTTTATTACCTGTTCACTTCCCTGAAATCCCACGTTTGGATTATATTTTTGAACTCCCCCACAATTCGGAAAAGGTGGTTGTGGCAATTGGTCTTGACGATTATTCACCTGTTGTTGTTGCTGTTGCTGTAACTGTCGCTGAATATTAAATTCGTTTAACCCCTGTTGCATCTGTAGCTGTCGCTGCAGGTCAACACCATTCTGCATCTGTGGATTTAATAAGGGATTCTTTAAGTTTTTAGGAGGATGAGGACACTTGTCTCTCCAATGTCCAATTTCGCCACAATTAAAACAAGGTAATCTTTGCTTTAACTCCTCAATCTTTGGGCTAAATTTCTTTGGGAAATTATTACCTTTAAACTTTCCTTGTATCTGGTTTGTATTTCCAGTTTGAACAAAATTAGTGTTCTTATTTCCCATGCTGGCAATCTGTTGCTCAGCCACCTTTACCTGAGCCCACATGGCTTTCTCCTTCAGCTTCTTCTGTTTTACTTCTATTTCATCACTGCAATACTTTGCTTTTCTTAGAATATCATCTACAGATAGTGATTGCCATCCGACAATACTATTTCTGATCATTTCTCCAATTTCAGGTTTTAGTCCATAAACAAATCTATAGACAAAATGGCTCATGTCTTTTTCATCTAATTTTTCATAACCACTGTATTGTTTAAAGATTAACAGTAGTCTTTCATAAAAAGAATGAACTGATTCTTTTGTTTCCTGTTCTGTTCTTTCTATTTTAACCCAATCGACTTCTTTGGGTGGAATTTTGTTTTTCATCCAAACAATTACTTTCTCATAAAAATCCATTACAAGCGGATTAGGAGCACCTGTTTCTTTGATTCGCTCAGGTTCTGTTTTTGGCCAACTAATCGATATTTTACATTCTGTCCAAAGATCAGATGGAACGACAATGTCAAAAAATCCATCTAAATCAATCCACAGAACTTTTGACACTTTGATAAATCTATCGACTTGCCTGTACCACTCAACTGGTTTTTCCCTCAATTTTGGAAAGTCATTTGTAAATAACAGAATGTCCTGTCTCGACCAAGGGACATGAACATATCCTCCACCTGCAATTTCTCTCATTGGAAATTGTTTTGACAATTTTTCCAATCTTTCATCTTCCTTCTTTTTCGTCCATTTTACTCTCCATTTGTTCAGTTCTCCTAGCTTTTTGATATAGACAATCAAATCTTTAATGTGAACTATTCTTCCCATTGAGTTTAAACTCTCAATGTCACTTTCTGAAAAGTCTAATCTGTAATGCTTTGCAAAATTCTTTTGTTTACTCACATCGATTTCAAGTTCTGCTGCTAGATCCTCTAGTTGATCATATTTGTTTTTCGTTTTCCACTGTATGCTTTTACAAATGAACAGTAGTTCATCATCTCGATAGTAATTTAAACTATCTGGACCAATTGTTCCAATTATTAATTCTTCGATATTCGCTTTTAATTTGGCCACATCAAGTTTTGGTGTGGTTACCCTGACTTCAGGACTCCCTATATCTGATATAGCACCCATTGGTGTTTTTGGAGATAAATCCTCATTAAAGGTTAAATCAGGCATTCTCGATTTAGAAGTGTTTATTTCAGATAAATCTGAATAAAATTTTTCAGCAGCCTTTTGAATTTCTGTATTTAAAGGAATAGTTAATCCAGCCTTGTTTGTTTCTCTTTGATCAAATACGGGCTGAACAGGACCAATTGTTACTGGAACTGTCACGGCTTCCATGCCTTTTGTCATTCTTTTTATTAATTCTTCTTTTGATCTTATATATTCATTATAATCAACATCTTCAACATTTCTTGCCTCTCTTGTATAATCTTTTGGAGGTTCTCTTGCTCTTGGAGCCATTGTAAAATGTCTACCTTCATTTCGAGCATTCTCGAATTCTGGTCTTCTAGGAGTTTCAATGATTTCACAATTATTTGGATAAAGTTTAGGAGCTTCATTAATTGGAGGTGCACTCGGTGAAGTTTCAGTAGAAACCACCGGAGTCGACCATGATCTAGGAGGTCTCAAAGGCTGATTCTTTCTAGCAGTTGTATATATTTCTTCCATAACTGCATCCTCAGATTCACTTTCCATAGATTTCCCTGTAGGAGAACCCATTACCATTTCATGAATTAAATACAATCCTTCACTCATGTTTCCCTGTCTCCACATTCGCAATCTATCTTCATGAGTTTCTCTTTTCCAAGATGGATTTTTAGAAGGTCTTTTAATTCCACTAGCTTCTCTTTGTAACTGATACATCTCGTCTTCCCACTCAACTAAAGCTTCAAATTGAGTTGGTCTCGGTTTTGGAACAAGAGCATTCATTTTCTCTCGTAAATTTCTTAAAACCTTTACATTAAATGAACCATCATCAGGCCAAGTTAAAACACCGTCGTTCTTAGTATATCGTTTCCAACTATCGAACCATAAGACAGTATGATATCCATATTCACCTTCCATATACGCTGCAGGTGTTTTATACTTATGAAGTAGTTTACCACCTCGCGTTTCGATTTTCTTGTCAGGTGAAAATAAATTCTTAAACTTCTGAAATAATGTTGGCTTTTTCTCAACATGTTTAAAATGATAACTCATTTTTAAGAGTTAAATCTAATTCACAAAATCGTTCGTAAAATATTTCCGGGATGTTCCGTAAAACAACCAATCCGTGCGCGAAACACACCAACAAGCCAATGACAGTTGAGCTACGTCACTTTTCTGCTCAACCAATAAATTTAGAGTTTTTCTGAAGGACCAATCAGCTCACAGGCCGTCAGAGACTCAAGAGCCAATCAGAATATAGCTTGTGACGTAGGTCACCCAATCCCAGCGCGGCTCTGTGACGTACACAGCAGCTGCGGTTTCTCTTTTCTCACTCCTGGCGCTTACCCCTCCTTCACAAAATCTTTTCACAGCGCCATTTTAAGAACACTTTTCAGTGTAAATTAATTCTTAACAATGACTATAAAGACAACATCTGTTCGTTTCACTATTTAGGATAGTTTACATACATTCAAGTATCCACACTTCGGAATAGACGGCGCTATTCACACTAAGGATAATATTCAATTGTCAGTAGAGTAACCTTACCCCACCCTTCTAACACGTATAATTATGAACTCGCTTTGCTCTGAACCCACCGCGAAGTGAAAGTTCTAAGAGTTCCACTTGAACATAAAATACAATTCAAACTCGCACTTTCACACTGAAATTTCCCTAATTTCAAACACACATGAAATCCGTACAGGACTCTCACCTGTTTATAGAAATCATGCACCGTTAGCAAAATAACGACGTTATCCGTACAGGGCTCTCACCTGTTTATAGATATGAAACATGTACCCGTACAGGACTTTAACCTGTTTATAGATATTCATGCACCGACGCTATTTTACCCTTCACTCAAGCTCGGATATAACTAATACTTTTATCACAGTGAGTTTTATGGAAGGCGCTTTGTCCCTATTCTCATGCTGCTTTAATTTCTTAGAAAACCCTCACTATACAAGATTCAGACCTAGCCCTAAAACTGTGCTGCTCGGCGACAACACTATGGTACACGGCGATACCTCTTGTGATACTCGGCGATATCACTACAAACAGAACAGATGGCTTGCGTGACTAATTTCTCGCCACACAATCTATACCGGTATAGCTTACAGATAGCACGAAAAACGAACTTAACATGTGTTAAAACATCGATCCTATTTCCATACCATAACACTTTAGTAACCCTTAGCAACCAACATATTACCTTGGTTACCCTTAGCAACCATCAATTTCTGCTACCAGAGAATTGATCCAGCGGCCTATAGAAAATATATCATAAACAACGCTACCCAATTTCATAACCTATAAACAAAATTCTATACTAAATATGGACCCATTTATAAACCTGATATATTTTGGGCCTACTGAATCAGGTGGTCAGATTAAATCTATATACACATTATCTATACACTATATACATTTTATACATCTACGAAAGGAATATTGTCATTAGAATAAAACCTAACCATTTAAACGACCACCATTGGCGACGTAATCTAGCTAATAGTAACCTACACTTCTGAATAACCAAGACCAGCTTGTTTGTCAAAAGTAAGATTTTATTTACTAAATTATGGTATATAAGTTGATAGTTTTATAAATGAATTTTATTTGTAATAAAGCAAGCATGATTGTAAAGAAATATGAGAAAATACAATATAAGCAAGTAAATCAAATTTAAAGTGAATATATAAAGTTTAGCATTTCTAAAACCTAATTCCCTAACTGAGCTAAATAGATAGAATTAAAAGTAAAGTTCTTTGAGGATTCTTACGTGCTCCACGCAAAGTCCAACAGCACATCACCCTCATCGGAAAGTCAGAAAGCAGCAGCCAGCCCATCCCTAAGGGCTTGACTTTTTATACCTTTCTACGCTAACTAAACTAGCAAAGGAAAGTTTTCAGAAATCTTCGACGTCCCATTGGCTGAGAGTGACAAGTGACATGTCACCCACTTTTCAAAAAGTTCCATTAAATCACGTTTCATAAAGACCATTGTCTCTTCCACGTGAAACCAGAAGCTTCCTGAGTTTGCAACAAATGTATTAAGTCATTCTCGCAGCGTCCATTGACTTTCAATTGACTTCCGCGGATGCCAAGTTAAGGACTGACAAAATGTTCTTTTTCGACCTTGGCCATGTCCGACAGAATGATGACAGCACATTAGTTTTTGCTTTGTGAACGCAGCTTTTGACGAATAATTTATTTCAGAATGGGCGTCTCGTGACTTTTGCAGAATTACAAGTCAGCTCTTTTCTGTGACTCAAGTGACTAGGCCCAAAAGCAGGCAACTTATGATTTCTAGTATAAAACAAACACAAGAAAAGTATTAATGTAAGAAATAATGTAGATTCTGTATCCACCCCAGGATTTACTAATTAATTAACCCACCCGATTAATCAAAATGTTACCTAGCCATTGCAAACAAATAAAGCAGCGTTTATATCTACCAGTCTCCGTTATTCCATGAGACTCATATGCACCTAGAATAGTAGAAATGACATCACACAGACAAGGAAAAGCAAAACAAGCACATGCTTCTTTTAAGTTTGCAGCAGTTAGTAATGACAAAAACGAAAACAATAAATTATTTTATTATTTTGCACGAACAAAAAGATGCAACAATTATGCACGTTTATGAGCACACATGTTAGTCCCCCCATGTGTAAAGTTTAATCTAAGTTGTATTAGCACGACATATCACAAATCATTAATATTATTATTCATGTTATGGAAATGTGACTTTGCGAGTTTAAACAAAATTTTGTTTTCAATCTCGCTCCATCAGAGCCTCTATTCCTTTCCCTAGCTGGAAGCTCCTTGGTATCCCTAGTTTTGGGTCACAAGATATTTGGCAACACAGAGATAGAACAATTTAGAAAAAAACTATTTTAGTCAAATTTCCACAAATTCCAAAAACAATTTGTGACCTAAGTCAATTGAGAAGATTTTTAAAGATCTTTACTGGATTATGTATAGTGTAGTCAAACAGAGGTACTTTTCCCACAGCTGCCACCAAACATTGGAAAGTGGTTTATTAGGAGTCGTAAGTAGTGTCATGTGTGTGAGTTAGGCCTGGTAGGAATTAGTGCTACATGAAATGTAAGCAGTTCGTTCCTAAAGTTACCTTCCCATTGTCACGCTGACTTTTGACACACATTTGCATTTATGACACTTAGGTTAAGTTTCTAAGAAACACCAACCTTGTTCACACAGAAGAACTTTGTGAGAGCACTATCATACTACCTTGGCATTATGTGCAAGGTCTTCACATGTGTGATACAAATGTATTTATTATTATGTCCATATGGCAAAGCAGCTATCAAAGGAATACAAAAAATAGGTAGTATGATCAGAATAATGGCCCTTTTCTATATATGTATTTTTGTTTCCAAATATAATCAGAGGAGACACTACTGCTGAATTTGAGGGGCCCCTGCATGCTGATGTTTTAGCCTAGCAGCTGACTGATATCTCTGTGAGGGATATCCAGTTCATGACCAAGACAGGGTCTTCCATTCTTACCAATCAGGTAAAGGAATTGGATCATCCAGAAGCTGGATTCTTGCAGACCATACATTCACACCCTTGACATATAGGTTAGGGTTTGCATCATAGGAGTACTCTAGAATGTTATAATTACCGTATATGTATGCATATCTAAGCTGTCTCAACAAGATGGTGGAACTCTTTGTTTTATTCACTGTTTTGACACTCATTATAACTTTTGTCTGCTTCTGTCCATTATTCACTGCAACAAATATATTCTATACAAGCATTGCTGTGGTTCATTAAATATTGAAAAACATCTATTCATGTATTCTTTGTATATTTCTCTGAGTGAAACATAGCATGATTCATGAGGATACAGGGTTGTCATGTTCAGTAGTTGCCAGAATGGTTTATTCTCTGCCTAAGCTTAGGCGGGCTAATAGTGTCACTGTGAGCTAGCTGGTCCAAGCTACAACATATTCTATGGGGGTTCATGGAATCAGTCTCACACCATCCTAAGTTTATGTTGTCCTCAAATGTGCAGTTCCTACTGATTAGTGGAAACTGCAGACCAGTAGGGACCTACGACTAGTAATAAGGGCACAAACACAATAAAAGGCTCAGTCAAAGTCTCAAATGATTTCCTTGCTCAAACCTTGGTAGCTGGCAATGAACAGGCAAGCTTAACTTAGGAGACAGGTGTGTAAAGCATTTAAATAGGATATATTTGTAGGAACACATAGACAATTTTACCTTTGCACTTGGTCATGTTTCTGGAGCTTTTTCTCTCAACATCAAGCGAGACTCCTTGTCAGGCCAGGTTTCAAGTCAATGACAGTGGCTTGGTTCAGTATGAGGCTCAGGTGGATTTATTCTAACTAATATTTTGATACTTAGAAGTATATTTCCAGCTTTTTACTTCAAATAGTTATACTTTAATCAAGCAATCCTATGATAGCCTATAAAGCCATGGACTACAATTGAGAAAAACGAATTTCACGGTTGTTCCCTGACCAGGGCATGTAAAACACATGTTATATTGTCGCTGCCTATAGTTGCAAGGTTCCCTACCCATGGGGCACCTAGGAGAGATCTTTGGGATGGCTTATATATAAAAAAAAAGTTTGGTACTTTGGAAGTACCTTTAATTGCAAAGTCAAATTTGCATATACTTTTAATGTAAAAGCAGGGCTACCTTTAAAATAACATCAGGATGCACAGTAGTGCACACTTAAGTGCATTAGGTCTACTGGGCCTCTAACCCTATTATATAATATGGACTTACTCCGAGGCTGTCAGTGACAAATGCAATTAAACTTAATTACCAAATACATTATAATCAGGGCACTGGCCCTGGGTCTGGTAAGCAGAGCCCAGGGCTCAGTCACAGTCAGTTACCACCAGTATGTATCGATCAAAAATTGAGGGTGATCAGGGCAAATAGGATAACTTTCTCACAGCCTCAAAGCTTTTTCTACCCTGATCTTTAACCTGTTCTGTATACTGGTCTTTTAATTGTAAATATCTGCAAATTGCATGCAGATTGCTATGAATGCTAAAGTGGACCAAAATGTTCACTGCTGGATGGATCTTTACAAAACATTACATTCTGAAATTTAGCCAAATAAACACGTTTTTCAAATTCCAAACAAGTTCAATAAATGAAGTCAAAGTAACAAGCATTCCAAAACAACTTTCAATCGAAAGTGATACTTTACCAGAACTACAGAGTTGTGATCCCCACTGTTCTAAACATATCAGGGACCTCAAAAGGTGGGAAAAAAAGCATGGGACAAATTGTGAAGAAAATAATAAAAAAGTGCAATTGCATTAAGTACATGATACACATGCAATAGATGTTGTCTAGGTTGGTAAAAATAAAATAATACGGAGAGTCATGTAGAGTCAAACAATTATGCTAGACAGAAATAGGAAGGGTATTGGTATAATGAATGACAAGGTCCAAATTACAGCGTAACTCCTAAAATAATTTATGTGCAGGTATTTTTAAAAGTGTGAACAGGAAGGAATGGAATGAGTGGACCAGTCTGGCTTCTTTTGGAATGTCTATGCCAGATCCTTGTGCATTTTGTGAAAACGAGGAGACAGCAAAGCTTTCTTTTTAAAGCAAAAACTGCTGAGCCAGAATGCTAAGCAATGGTTTCCTGAGATGAGTTTTTGAGAAAGGTGCGGTGCATTGAATTGCTTTTGGCATACACATTTCATTTACAAGTGAGGCATGCTATTTTTAAGCTATGGCATACATAAAGACAGATCAGTATGATGTCCTACACGACATCCATGATGCATTGTCTTTTAGAACATTCAGCTGCTGGTTTGATCATCAAACTTCTAAATTGACCCACATCACTCTACACCTGAGAAACCTCCCCTGGCTCCCCATCCAAAAAAGATGCCTGAACTTCCAACAACCATGCAGAAACCTTCGCTCTGCCTCCCTCATCATAGCATAGACACTGCATCCCCCGTAGCCACAGCAGAGGTCGCTCCTTCTCCCACCTCGCCGCCAAATCCTGGAATGCCTTCCCTCTCCAGCTCTGAACTTCACCCGCGCTGATAGACTTCAGTAAGAGACTCAAGACCTGACTTTTCAACTATGCCCAGTAGCCCAGTGCCTGGATACTCAAACGGGTGATAAGCTGGGCTATACAAGTACTGATTAATTGATTGAGTACCGGATTCTAACTGCCCCATGCAGCTTAGCATTTCACCTTTGTTTTCCTTCAACATTAGACTTATCTGCAGCACTGACAACAGTGCGCTATCTTCCCTGTACATGCAGTCAGTAACTTCGCCTCTCTGATTTCGTCACTTTCTTTGTCAAACTCTGATTCACACAATGCTTCCCCCTCTTATGCATCCACCTACATGGCATCTCCTTTTATTTATTTTGCTTTCTAGTTATGGTTTCTCAGCATGCATATTTATATTGGACATCATAATAAACTTTTGCCTGGCCCCACACACTGGTATATACAGAAGAGCACCACCAATCACTGTGTCCAAGTCATCATCAGTGCCTCCCCTCCACATGTATTCCTTCATCCATGGGACATTTCCCCAGAGCTTAATTTGTAAATAATGAAGTGCAGGTGCTAAAATATTTGTTGGAGGCAACACCTCCTTTTCTCTGGCTCCACCCACTCCCTCCACTGGCTCCACCCACTTACTATTTTAGCTCCACCTACATCTTCAACTGGCACTGCTAAAAGGGACCCTACTCCGCCGTCACATTCGGTATGGTTGGCACTTTACCTTCAGGCAATCTCAGGAATCTTCTAGCGAGGTGAGGTGGCCTCCCTCGAAAGGGGGAAAACTCACTTACCCAGAGAGGAAAAGCAGGCGTCAAGGGCACTTTTCAGGCAGCATGTAAGCCAGGCCTGTGTTGTTTAATGGTAAGAAGAGTGAAACAACTGCAAGCTAACCCACTCACGAGCCTATCCCAGAGATGCTGTGCTGGCAGGGATTCTTTGTTGAGCTTCCTGCAACAGCTGTGCGTTGTAGCTACTACTGGTGTAGAGAGGGATAACTGTACATCTATTGTCGGGCGTAAGCACCTGTGCAGACTTATTTAACACATCAAACTTACACATTTGAAAAATAAACTTCAATGTAATGATATTTGGGAGTAGGAATCCAAGGCCTAATGTATTATAGATAATTTGGACTAGAGTTTTGTTGCAGGCCACAGTAGAGCAATATTATTTCTATGCAGCAAAATAGAGCACCTTTTCACCACAACCTTGTTGTCAGTCCTAAAAATTACAAACATCGCTCAAAGTTGTTGAACAATCACAGATGTGTAATGACCTGTTTGGGAGCATAATAGCAGAGTACTCAGTATTCTTTCTCTCCCTTACTCCCTTCTATTTTTCTCTCTTACCCCCACCCCCGTCTACTTCTAACTCTGATTGTCTTTACGTTCGCTCTACCTGCTATCCCTCCTTCAACACCCTGTCTTTCTATATAACTTTCCTTCTCTCCTCACCCATCTCTTGCTATGTCATCTCTCTCTCTTGTTATCTGACCTCACGGCTCACCCCTCTTTACCTCGGTCTCTCTCTGCTGCCTACCCTTTCCTCCCTACCCTCTTCGAAGTTCCCTCATGAGTACATATCAGCCGGAAGACAATTTCCTACTGGGAACATGGCTACGTGCAATATAATCACTCACTGTCCTTGGTGGATATGTTTTTGGGAAGAGGTTGGATTGGAATCTTAGTTATACACTTCAGTGATTACAATTTAGACAGTGAAACTGTCTAACTGGCGCTGCTGAAAATGATGAAGGTAATTTGTTACAAATGAAACACACTGGTGGTGGTCAGGCATGAGAAGGGTGTGGAAAGGGACCAGTAAGTATGCGGCCTTAGGAAGAGTGGGAAAGAAATTAAACAGAGAAGATGGTCTTTTGAGGATATGCATGGTCCCAGAGAGTACTAGCACACAGCAACATTATGGTAGAAGAATTCTCTTTGGATGGTGTGCATTTGTCTTTCATGGCAAATGAGCGTATCTGCTGAATTTAAGAGAAACTGTGGTAAGCATCTAGGGGAAAAACCTGTGGTGCTAGAAGGATCCGTGATGGTGGATGATTTTATGTTGTGATGGGGCAGGAAAACACCCAATTGTGGTTTCCTGGTTGTCTAACTATTGTGAAGGTCTAACCAGCCCAGCAGGTGTGAGGGGAGCAAACAAATAAGACACTTCAGAAGGTGCAGGGGCAAGAGATTGAAAGGTATGAAAACTGTGTGTGGCCTGGTATAGGTGGATACATGGATGAAGTGGGAGTAGTGCTGATAGATGGTATAAGTTGCAGTTGGGGGAGGTTTGCAACACCACGAGTGTCAAGAGTTAATAATAAGAGCATTAATAAGAGCACAATTTGTGTAAGTGAAGTAGGGTATTTTGTTGTTGTGTTGGAGTTATTGTGTTACATTGCATACAGCAGACATCTACTAATAAGGCAGTCTTTACTCTTTATGTTATTTATTGATTTTGGTAATTTTCTGCTTCTCGTACGGTGCCTGGGCGTTCATCAGGATGTGCCTAAAGAGGAAGTTACCTGTTTGTCAATGACAGGCAGTAGTCTCTCTAAAATCACAGCAAGACTTAATCTGTCTTCCAATAAAAGACATCTTTCAGCTAGTGTTAAAGGTGTCACCTTGGGGGAAACAGGGGTCTAGTATAATTGCAAGTTGCAATTTGCCACGTGTGGTAACTTGTAACTGCACATATCAGAGGCAGGGCTAGGATTTGTGGGGATTTATTGTGACATCCGCATCGCCAGGCTACATTCCAGCCGGTAAAACGTAGAGCAGTTTATCGAGGAAGTATGCAAAGAAAATCCCAGGACCTGCAGATTTTGCCTGCACTAAATACCAAAATCGGAATGTAATGTAGTGCCCCAGTTTATGGGCAAAACTAGGCTATCATTGTTGCGCAAAATAAAATCCGACACACCTCTGTGTGTAATATATTTTGAGAATTATCGAGCAGGACATTGAGGCACACCCAACAATGGGCCTCTCGGTGTTGTGTTACAATAAATGAAATCTTCAGTGGCACTGCAGTGAGGAGTCTCTCACAGAAGTGCTCAAGACTGCAGCTGTATCGGGCATAGCGACGTGCTCAAGTGCCTCTCAAACGGAGTTAAAGATGTCTCGCCGCCAAGCTTTTGGGCCAGTGAGACCAAACTCCTCTTTAATAAAATTCTTTTGGAGCGCATGCCATGTGCTCGAGTCATTTATTTCAGTCAAGATTTATTTGTGACGCAGCACTCCTCAGAAGTTCGGATGGCTGACAAAGTGTTATTTTACAGGACTGACCGACCATTATCAGTAAATAATTTTAGAAACTCGTGGACGCATACATAATTGTTTTTGTACCCTGCTATTGGGGCGCCTGTAACTAAGTACTGTTCAACGAGCGCCTCAGAAAGGCGAGTGTTGCGCACGTTTACGAATGAACAGAAACAGCAGTGCAAATGTGCAATGTACCCTCAAATGAATTCCATCAAAAGGGAAGTTTTAAATGTTCACTGTTTCTGGTGCTGTATAACAACGAATATTCACAAAGGAAAACGGTGAGCTAAATAGCGGTGCTTGGGGAAGAAAACAAAGCTGGTTAGGTAAATGCCCTTCAATTATTACCCCTGTGTCTACTATTTGTCATGCTCTGGTAATTTAGCTGCGACATAAAAACTGTAAGGCCTTTATTCCCTGAAATCCCTTTCAGCGAGGATGGTGCTTCCAGAGTGGCTGTGATATGTTCACTGTCCCAAACCTTTCCTCGTAGGAATCTCACATTTTGCGTGCAAGGGTTAATTATGGGTGAGACTTCAGCTAACCCTTTATGTTCGGAGGGGGGAGTGAAACACTTACAAAGGCTGTCGCTGTAGTGCGTTTCAGAACTTTTTTCAAACTCCAGGCTCTTTTACCTTTGAGGATAAATATCTTCACCTCCTAAAACCGGACGACCGTAGGTCACCACGAGTCATCCTCGAGGACGTCAATGAAGTCAGCCCGATCCGACAGATGACGACGTTGGGCAGGCAGCCTCTGCAGGCATCGCTGCTTCGATCAGCCAGTAGTAAAATCACTCAGTACTGTGACTATCTGTGAAATAAATCTGCGCAGCCCCTGCCCTCTTCAGAAGAACCAAAATCCAGCCCGCCCAGATAAATCAGTGTCTGTGTGTCCCGCGGCCCGCCCACCGGCAAGTGAACAGTCAACTCAACACTGCACTGAACTAAGGGCCACAGCCCGGGGCAACATATATGTTAATTTATGAATCTTCTCTTGGCCTCCGGCAGCCTCACTGCCTCAGAGCAGGCTAAGCAGTTTGATTTACACTCAGAAGACGTTAACACGCTGCGGCTGTACAGAGTACAGCAGTACGGTAAATTTTAAAAGACAATAATGTGTGACGTGAGCAGCAGATGCATAGACCCGGCCCTGATAATTAAGTGCCGGTGCTTAGCACTGGCACAAATTAAGCACTGCATTTCCCCTCTACAAGGTGATTGCGATATGTGTCTCCATTTCATCCCCTATCTAACTTCGTGACTATGTGGCCCGGCAAAGGTGCTACATTCTCATTGATCACATTTGAGCTCATGCATGATATTCTTCTTGCTCTACAGGGCCGGACTGGCCGTAGCGGGCACCGGCCGTTTCCCCCGTGGGCCGCTAGGGTGGGGGACACATTTGGGCCCCTGGGGTCGTTTTTGTTGCCAGGGTCGGAAATATCTACCCCCTGTAACAAAGTCAGACGAAACCGGCCCTGACAAACTGCTCGGCTGCAATCCCCTCTCCCCAGGGGGTGCCAGCCGAGCAGTCTGCTAGGGCCGGTTTTGGTTCCCAGTCTGGCCTTGTTACGTCTCAGTTGACCAAAGTACCTTATTGATGTCTCCATATAAAGGAAAGCAGAAACTATTTAAGGCGCTTTGAATTTGTCAGGAGTGGGCAGCATCTCTCTTCTATTACAGAAATACTTTTCTCTAGCCCCTTATAGGGGTGTGAAAGTGTACATTAGCATGCATCACATTTTCCTTCCTCTATCTTGATGCCATCTAGATTATTCTTTATTCAAGCAGGGTGGTATCCCTTACATGAGGCACACATTTTCAGTTTTGTATGTGTAGTGTCATATATGATGTTGATGGTTTTACTTAGATCTCCTGGGATGAATCATAAATCATTCTTGACTGGCGCCATCTTGCGACCTTGGAGGCAAGTCTAAATGTATTTGGTGCAAACAACTTTTTGGGCCATATTATGAAAGAAGGTTTCTGAAAGTGGCAATATGTAACAACATTTTTATTTTTGCTGTGTTAGTGATGTGTTCTGTTTTAATTTCCAGCACTCACTTTATGTAACATCACCCCAGGTTATTTGATGTGCCCAAAACTGGGCCTGGTGAAGTCAGCCCTTACATTACAATACATGTTAAAGACTATTTTGACTCTCTACTCCCCATTCCTCTATCGTATTTAACTCTCTCCCTTTTCCCACCCTGCCACACAAAATTCCCAGACTCCCCACATTCCTCTATCTTACCAGGCAATCCCTTTTGTAATTTTTGCTTGAAGGACAAAGAATTGCGGATTTGCCTTCTTAAAAATATTGTTGTCCATTTCAAGATGGTTACCCACATGTGCAGAAGTGCATACATGCTTGTTGGATGACTTTCGTTTTTTTCTTCTATTCACATGTATTATTAAAACGCTTTTCATCATGGATGCATATGAATCCACCATGGCTTTTTTCAGTGTGATTTTTAAAAAGTATAATATAATTATTTCAAAGATGGCCACTGTGGTTGCGCATGTGATAAAGGCAGCCACATTTGGAAGGCATTTAAAAAAAAACATTTAAGGTTTTTAAAGATGGCTACAGTAGATGTCCACACATTCACAGTGGCCATCTATGATTACCAAATACAAAGACTGAGATCAATAGAATGTCCCACAGTTCATAAATTTTTTTCAGCTGCAGGATTGTGGTTTTGGAAACATAATAAAGATCGTGTTCAAAAGACCTCTGCGTCCACCACAGTGAGGAGCAAGAGGGAGCAACAAAAAGGCCAGATATTGCAAAGTAGGAACATACAGAACGGGCAGTGATGGCTAGTATGCAGAGAGTTTTTTCTCTACTTAAATATTTATCAATAATGCTTCCATTTTGAAAACAGAAACATCTTAATGAGAAATTGTAGGAAACAGCCTCTCTGTACAGTGTATTAAAATAAAGTAAACTACATAGAGAGTGCAAGAAATCCTAAAAGGCTGGTAGAGGTAAAAGTAGATAATACTAACTCTCTATTTGTGGCAGTGTGGGGGGGGCACTTAGTCTTATCAGATGGTAGTGTTAAGCATGTGTTGTACTCACAGAGGCAATAAACGAGACCCACACTCAAGAATAAATCCGAGAACAATTTGAAAAAATTGTGTACATTTTTGTATAGTTTTTAAGACCAGTTCTAAGGTAGGTACTTTCAGAGTTATGATTTTTCAAAGTTCGGAAAATATATTACGTCTGTGCTTAATTATGCACCATGGGAAACAATGGAGAACAAGTAGGAAAATGCATAGAAATTCAGACAATACTTTCACAAAATTCACCTTCTCATTTTAGGTTGATGTAGGGACCAGGTCCAAAGTTCCAGTAGGAGAAGTTTGGGAATATCATGGAATGGCCAGGAGAAGAGGTGCTGAGGTGTTTAAAGCTGATGTGCAAAGATGAAGGGGTCCACTTTAAAAAGCACTGCACGGATGGACTTACAGGTAAGTCCGGTGGGCCTCCTCAGAGGGAGAAGTTCGCAAGCACTTGGGTACCATGGGGATAGGTTGGTTAGTTGGTGCTGGGGCTATCGGGCTGGGTGCAGAGCAAACAGGTCAGCCAGGAGTCGTGTGTCATAAGTTCCTCACGGTCAGGCGCAGGCAACTTGGAGAGGCGATCTTGGGACAGTTGGGCCACTCTGGAAGTGGTCTTGGGTGCCTCAATATCCCTCGATCGGTGCTTGCTTCTTGTGTTTCCAAAGTCAGGAGTGGACTCTCCTTGTTGGTGTTTTCTGTTGGGGGTCTGGTACACCGGGTATTGTTACGCCGCAGTTCCTGTAGGTCCTGGTGCCTCCAAACTTGGTTGAGAGGCAGAACTGACTCTCTGGTGATCTTATATCTTTACTTACCCTTTAAAGTGTCTATGCCCTCTAGTGACCACTTCCTATGGGAAGAGGAACTGCCATCGCCCTGATAGGAGGTTTTCTCACCATTTCAAGATGGTGGAATTTCAGGAGAGTGTTTCACCTCACCTGCCCTGCTCTAGGGGTGGTGTAGGCTAAATGGGGATCCTCCTCCTAATCAATTTGATTTGCCCACCATTCCTGTCACCAAAAGTGGAGCAGGAAAGGGGCCCTGGGCTCCCCACTATCAGGAAGTTCCTGATTTGGATTCCAAAGGCGGCATTGCCTTTAAAACTTCCCACCCAGGAAGGACATTCTGTCCTGGAGGAGGTGTCATGCACCTCCACCCAGAGCATGTTTTATCTCAGTTCTGTGAGAGCACTGGATCTCACCCCATGAAGTCAGAAACATGTCTGTTATTGGCAGGCTGGTGAAAACATGTCAGGAACCACATCAGTGCTTGGTAGGTTTAGAGGGAACCCTCTAAAAGGGTCTCCTTTGTGAATTTATTAATAAAGCCAACACTGGCATCAGTGAGGATTTATTAAGACACAAACAGGTCTATTAGGATGGTTGGTGGATGGCTGCCGCTGGGCTGGCGGTGGCAACCGCCGGACCAGAAATGGACATCCGCCCACGATCGCAACCCGGAAAACCGCTGGTCCCATTAGCATGGCGGTGAAGACCGTGGCGGAGAGATTTTTCGCCCGCCACTTTTCCACTGGTAGAAGTCTGCACATCTGCCTAGCGGACGGAACTGGACTGCTAGAATGGTGCTGGTGCAGGGACAGGCTCCGTCGGTGGTAGCCAGCCTTTCCGCGGCAGTGGGACTGCCATGGAAAGGCATGCAGAGAATGTCTCTGGGGGACCATTGTGAGCTCCCAATGTGTTGGGGGAGTGTGTGGGAGCACTGCGGGGTACCCCCCTACATGTCCCTGTACCAGGTGGCAGGGACTGTGCAGTGCCTGCCAAGCAGTGCAGTGATATGCATGACATGCTCCTTTACACATCGCAATGGTGATGCTGGTAGCAGCAACCGCTGCAATGTAATGCCTGCTATTGTACCGCCATGGTCCGATTTCGACTGCTGAGCATACTAATCGGACCAGCGCTTATCCTAATAGAACCTAAAGTTTGGTACCAAACACCTTAGAAATCATTGAAGATATAATAGAGCTAAGAAACTTGTGTTGACAAGTATCCAACTCGGATCACTGACAGAACATCGACAACAGTAATATCGACCTACAGAAATATCGGGACATAAATATCGTTGTCAAAAATATTGACCTGTTATCTTCATAATGGAAAGTACAAAAATATCGGAAAAAAATGTTGTTAAAAATATTGAAGTACAAAATATATTTTTTATATGTATTATAAATATTGTAAAATGAATTAAATAATACATTTTTACTTAAAAAAATATTTAGATTTATTTGTAAATTATAACAATTATAAGTAATAAATGTAATTTAAAAATAAATTAAACATACATATATAAAAAGTAATAAATATAGTTACTTAGAAATAATTAATAAATAATATTTGACTTAATTATAAAATGTTAGAAATATAATAAAAAATAAAGATACATTCATATACACATACACCTGTCACACAAACATTAAAAAAATTATAATATAACTTAAAATATTAAAATATGTAATATTTTTTAAATCAACAGTTTACACTACATTTAGTGCAACAGTAAGAAGAGTGTTGGATAGCGGAGGTAAATTATTTACTATTCCCACTCCAGCCAGTGCAACAGTAGGGAAAGTGTTGGATAGCAGAGGGTAAAAAATTACTATTCCCACTCCAGTGAGTGCAACAGTAGGGAAAGTGTTGGATAGCAGAGGGTAAAAAATTACTATTCCCACTCCAGCGAGTGCAACAGTAGGGAAAGCGTTGGAAAGTGGAAGAGAATAATTTGCTATCCCCACTCCGGCGAGTGCAACAGTAGGAAGTGCTGGATAGCAGAGGGGAATAATTTATCATTCCCACTCCAATGAGTGCAGCAGTAGAGAAAGCTTTGGATAGCAGAAAGTAAAAAATTACTATTCCCACTCCATTAAGTGCAACAGTAGAGAAAGTGTTGGATAGCGGAGGGGAATAATTTACTATTCCCACTCCAACAAGTGCAACAGTAGGGAAAGTGTTGGATAGGAGAGAGGCAAAAATTACTATTACCACTCCATCAAGTGCAACAGTAGGGAAAGTGTTGGATAGCAAGGGGTATAAATTAGTATCCCCACAGAACACAATTCAAATTTAATAACAAAAAAATATCAACTACAATACAAAATATAATAAATAACCCAAAAACAAAACATATATAAAAATATAAAAACTAACAAAACATATACAAATATTTTAATGTAGCGAAAATATAAAATTTACAACACACATTTAAAGTAAACAAAAAAGTGTACTCCATAATTAACACAGCTATCACTTAAACAAATATTATTTAATTTTAAAACACATTTAAACATGTAAAAATGTATGTATAAACCAAATATTACAGCTTTTCAACCTAAATCCACAAACAAAATAAAAACTAAACAATTATCAAAAATATTTATCACTTACTAAATGATTATTAATGACCAAGTAATGACTAATTAATTTAAAATCAAGTACACCAACACACCAACACACACACCTAAACATATTTACATATTTTCCATAACTAATTTTAAATTAATACATTAATATTAATTAACAACAAATCATGAATTGATTTTAAAAAACTACTTCCCACTATTTACCACTATAAAACCCACAACTCATACATCAAAATGATTACACAATCGGCATTTTTACATATTAAATCAGTAATTAGCATTAATTAACAAATAATTATCTAAATATAAATAAATTACCTTCCACCATATTCCCCTATAATTGCCACCACCAATTTCTTAAAACACAATTAACATAATCAATTAATTAATAACAATTAACAAGCATTTATAAATAATTATTAATACTTTAATTCACACAATTAACACTATAAACTTAAATTATTAAATATTATATTAGCAATATTAATACATGTATGAAAATTAAATTATATTCCAACATACTCTCCTATCAACCTACAATACGCTGCTGAAATAATAACAGAATTAACATAATTACCAATTAATTGATCGTAATTAACAACCAATAATAAATTAATTCCCACAATTTACACTATAAAATATAAAATAAATAGATATTAATTATTAACAAATATTAATACATTATTTATAATTAAATTGCTTCCCACTCTATTCCTCTATAAACCCACTACCCACGCCTAAATAAATTACCCAATATATTTACCAATTAACTACTCAATACAAATTAACATCCACTTATTATTTAATTTATTATAAATTAATTCCCACAAGTAAAAATATAAAATCAAAAATAAATACATTCTAATAAGTAAATATTAATATTCAATTTATAATAATTAAATTACGCCCCACCCTACTCCCCTATAAACCCACAACCCGCTACGGAACTAAAACGCAAAATTTAATTAAAATAAAATGAATTGCTTCTAAAAATATAACACATATATTAAAATACAAATGCAATAGGTAGACAAAAAATAGAGCACATACATTTAACATAAAAAACTAAAATACATAACACAAACTAAAAAAACAATATTTTTTACAACTGTATTTCTGCAAACGATAGTAACAACATCGATATTATAGAAAACAATATTTCTTATCTGAAACTCGACATTCTTGACAACACTATTCTTGCAGTCGATATTTATGTATCTCAATATTTTTCACTTGATATTAGTGCAAATCGATATTTCCTACTCGATATTCTGACTCTTCACCATCCAGTCATTGTACTCTTTATGGCTTACGTGTGCACTTACAAAATCTCAGAATCGACTGGACAATGTGGGGGCATACCTGTTCAGGCTGATATGCCCACCCTTATTATATAGTGCTAAAGGGGCTAAATGCCTGCCGTAAGGGTGACTTACCTATATCCCATGAAGTGTATGGGAGGCATTGCACACAGGGTTGTATGCCATGTCGACTCTTCGGGTTTCTCTGCACCAAGGCACACAGCCTGCAATGGCTGAATGCAGAGCCTTGGTGAGGCATCCCAGGGGTGGCACAACCAGTGCTGTAGCCCTAGAGGACTCGCTTCAGTACCCATGCCCTAGGTACCAGGGGTACCACTTACTAGGGACTTACAAGGGTGATGTTGTTTGGGATGGAGATATGGCACTGGAAACATGGTTAGTGGGGACCCAGTGCACTTACAATTCTAAATTACATCAGACATCAGGCAAAATGTGAGGGCTAACCATGTCAAAACAAGCACTTTCCTGCAAAGTATCGTTTGAAAAAGAGAGAGAAACACAGTACACTGAATTATAAGCAGAAGGA
This sequence comes from Lissotriton helveticus, assembly GCF_964261635.1. Lineage (NCBI taxonomy): Eukaryota > Metazoa > Chordata > Amphibia > Caudata > Salamandridae > Lissotriton > Lissotriton helveticus. Next base: position 213,932,967 of record NC_136060.1, on the reverse strand, counting down.
GTCCATTGATTCACACACCTCTAGGAAGTTGGCAAATAACATGATTTCTTTATATTTTTTACACTAAAACCTAATGCTGAATATTTAAATAAAGGATTCTCCCATGTTACAAAACCCATTATTACCTAGGTCCTCAAGGTCTGTACATGTGCATACCTGTCAAGTGATTGAATATCTTCTGTGGTATCTTCATAGTTTTAATTTTTGTAAATTGTTTAGCCAACAGAACTTTGCATTGTGAATTTGCATTTCTGTGTCTTTACCGTTCCAAGTACAAAACGAGAAATCCCCACATATAAAGTGCTGTAGTTAAAAAATCTAGGACTTGCTAGAAGGTCACCCACTGCATGTGATCATTTCCCACCCTGCTGTAAATAATATTTATGCAGGGTATTCTCAATACATTAAGCTGACATATATGAAGGCTAATAAGGTATGCAGATTGCATTTCAGTTCCTTTTGCCCAAGTATTTCCCCTAGAGTAGTATTTTGTGAATTGGGTAATTTTCCTGCCTCACTGCATATGCCACAATTTTCACTCAAATTAAACTACTCTCTCTAAATTTTACAAGACATCAACAATCCAGCAGCAAGACAGTGCAGATGACTACTGAATTAAAATATTTCTGTATTTATCTCTCCACCAGGATATAGCTGCTGCTGTGGGCCAATATGAGATAGTTGTGGTACTTATGTCGGGACTATGATGCACACGAAGCTAATGGCTACATGGAAACATGTCAATAGACCCAAATCAGACAGCGGACTCCCGATGTTTTATTCCAAAAATGGCTTTATTTAGCTGTCGCCCATCAAAAATTGCCCTCTGCTTCAATAGAAGTCAAAGATGGAAAATACATTCCCTCGATGTCCTTATCATAATCTCCCACTTCCAAGTTCTAAAATGTTGGTATGTAGGTACATGGGTTTTAAAAGTGGAGGAAAAGGAAAGTGATAGGATGTTATGACAAGGAGGGGTTAAGGTTAGAAAAGTGGATTGTGCTTAACTCATGACTTACAATTAGGACATTGGAGCACAAAAAGACTTAAGAAAGCCTCGGATGTTGGACACACTTCTGATACCTGTGAGTTCCCTGTGGATTTTTGAAGTGCTCACTATAGCAGTTAGTGCTGGGTTGGCGTTTCAGTGATCTGGTGGAATGTTATAGGGCTTTATGAAGTTGTTTCATCCTACTGTAGAATGTGATGATGTTGGTTAAAGTAACAGCAATTGTCCAGTGAGCTGGGGCCATTACAGCGTGCTGCTGCGCACTCGTTGTATCTACAATACATTTACATCCAGTTTTACTTATATTTGTAGTCATCTTAGTACACATATTGTGGCGACATGTTGTCAGGAGACTGCTGAACCCAAAAACCTGCCTTGCAGCATCACTCTCTTCATTCCGTGGTTGATTTCCTTTACGTCCAGATTCCAGCACAACTCTAAACAAGAAGACCATTGGTGAGTCCAGCCTTCCGAAACACACAGGGTACCATCTTCAGTAATTAAAGGAGGAAGGTGGAAAAAGGAAGTCCCCATGGAAAAAGGAAGTCCCCAGGTCAGTGCACATGTGCATGAATTTTATGCAGCAGCACAGGCACACTGCATCTCAAGCCCAGTGGTCGACGCAGTATGTGACACCCAATTTGGAGGAACATTTGAGGCTAGTACTGCACGGCCCTCCAGCGTCTTAAGCTCTATACCACTTCAAGGGGCATGCCGGATGTCAATTGGATATGGTGAGCTGTTGACTAGTGGGGAGTGGCTTTATTTGAAGTGCGAGTTGTCATCTGTGTTTTCTCCGACAAAACACAGTGATACGCACAACTTTAGTTAATTTGAGTTTACAGCAGCTGCTGGGGGCACTGATTCAGCGAGGTGATGCACACACCATTCAAGTCAGCCTGGAAAGTGTTTTTTCCAACCGTTTTATTCAAAGCAGCTGTTGAGGCATGGTCTCAGCGTGGCCATGCACACCATTGCGAAGGGAAGCAGAGGTATCAAGTTCTTAGCATAATGTTTCTACTGGCACAGGACTGGCCACCCATGTTTTTTTTTTAAAGTGTCTATCTACTTTCATTCTAGGTAATATGCTGTGATGTACACACTACAATTAGTCAGCTTGTGTATAAACCTACATTTGTGAATCATCATCATCACTGGTACTCAGAAAAAAGTTGGAGCTTTAATTTTACGATGAGAAATACTATTAGTGTGAAATAAAGTCCTTCTTAAAGGTGGAATAGGTAGAAAAGGAAATCAGGAGACACTCAGAAGTCACTCAGTTCATTGTAAAATCTTCACTTAAAACATACAGTTCTTCGACAACTATAATAGAATTGTCCTAGGCAATGTCCAAATACTATAAGTTGAGACAAATTTCAATATGCAATCTATCATTCAACCGCCTCCTTACGTTGCATGGAAGAACTGGTTTGATTTGTTTGTTACATATTTAGGGGCAATTGGGGCATCAACGCTCCCTCCATCAACTCCTTGTGTTTGCTTTGTTTGGGTTATATGATTATACAACGCTAACAAGTACCACGCATGGCATTACCACGCGAATTTTACTTCGCAAGTGGCTTTACCACGCAGCATTTTAGAATGCAGGATTATACAACGCAAAAAAAGCGTTATGAAACATCTAACGCCCCATAATGATAGTGATAGTCAAAAATGCAGAACAAAGCAAAAGATCGATGTATAAAACAATCAAAAACAACAGATTACCTTACATTTAAAAAGGCATTTAACTTAAAGTGTGCTTAAATAATACTTTTTTGTTTAAAGATTAGTTTTCTTACCTGACACCTGCATGCCTTTCACCAGCAGCCCTTACTTCCACCAACCACGGAAACAAGCGTCCAAACACGTCTAGCAAAATTAAAAAAAGACTTCTATAATGACGTACACTACACGCCACGTCGTTGGGGAGGCTCTTTCCTTGAATGACAGAGGCACTGAAGAGCGTTTTGTATGTAAGTTTTCTTCTTTTTTTTCAAACCCGCTTGTTTTTTTGTTTTTTTGGGGGGAGGAAGACCCCCCCCCCCCAGCTACAAAGCCCCCTTTTTTTATTGGACCTTTAACTCACATTCCTTTACTACGTATTTCGTAGTAAAGGAATGCGTGGTAAAGGTTATAGTGGTAACCACGCATGCATTGTAAAGCATGCGTGGTTAGTCCATTCGTGGAAACGTCCGCGTTGTAGAGACTGTTTCACCTTTGTTATCCTTAAGTAGGCAGGGTATGCCCAGACATGGGTTCCTTGCTCACTTTGCCACTGGATTCAAGCTAGCCTGGCTGATAAGGGGTATTACCATGAAACCGGTCCCAGGATGCTTGTTTTTGGTCCAGGGAAGACCTGGGTTGACAGTTCAGGCTTGACTGTTGCAATGAGGAAAAGTGTCAAGACTGATTTACATATGGCTATGTCTGAACTGGGGTGGCGAAGTGAGCTAAAGAACGATGATGGATTCAACCCTGATCTAATAGTGACTTGAGTGAGTGTCTGAATAGTTTTAGTGCTTTGTTCATCATCTCTTTGGGTTTGCATCTCAATATAGAGCAGAAAAAAAGAAGTTTATTTTGCTCCATTCACTGGGGTTTGAAAGTAGGTCAGTGTTTAAACACATACTATCACTAGTGAGATTTAAAGGAGAGGAGGATGTAGAAAAGTATTGTAGTCAACAGACATAAGTTTTTCAAGAGAGAACAACGGTAAGGGAAGACGTGGATGCCTTTGTGTCAGCCCTCAGAAAGTTGAGGGTGGACTGTCAGTTTGAGGGTTTAACTGAACGACTGGTCAGAGATCAATATGATTGTAAATACTCAGACAAAACAATCCAACAGAAGTTATTGTCAAGGGGCAATCCTTCACTAGAAGAAAAAATTCACACAGCAAAGAGTATTGAACAGTCCAAAGCGTCAATAAAGAAACTAATGGGTAAGTCCGCTGAGACTATTGAGACGTTTATGGTTAAGGAGCTTAATCTAACACGTTTACATGAGTAGAGTACAGACCTTTTTTCAAGCAAGCCAACATTTGTTTTAGATGTGGTAATGCCACTCAGGCCAGAGGTAACCAAGAATACCCTGCAAATAGTGTCACATTCAGGCTTTGTGGAAAAGTAAGGCATTTTGCCAAAGCATGTCAAAATGGCAAATGTGTTGGGGGAAATGTTCAATGAAACAGAGCTAGTGTGAATAATACTGCCATTGCAAATGTGTCTAAAACTATATGATGATGTAGAAAATGTCTAGAAGTTTCAAGACCGTTTTAGGGATATGGTAGTGGGTGTCTCTTCAAGTGTTGATCCCTATGTTTAGGTCGGAATAGGAGACAAAAAGATACATTTCCTGCTGGACTCAGGCACCAGGATAACTATGATTGCTCAGGAGCTGTTCGAAGAGTGGCAGGTCGTTGGAACTCCCAGAAAGTGTGCATGTGTCTTTTAATTGTTGCAAGATAGAGCTGGCAAGATTTTCCGAAGACATTTCAGAATTCAAAGGCCTGAAAGTTTATGTCGCCATCAAGGGACTGCCAATTCTGGAGTGGTGTCCCCAAGGCTTATTTCAAATGGCCCTTGGCCAGGAACCAAGGAACACGTTTCACTGAAATCATCCTCAGATGGTTTCCCTCTTTATTTAGTGATCAGTTAGGAATGATTAAGGGCTTCTCTCACCAGATAAAGGTAAAAGATGGTGCTATGCCAGTCAAACACAGACTGAGAAGTGTACCTTTTAGAGTCAGAAATAGACTGGCAAGAGCTGAATGAGTTGTCTGCCAAGGGAATAATTGAGACAATTGAATCTTCTCTATGGCTTTCGCCTTGGTCATAGCAAGGAAACAAAATGGGGTTTTGCAAGTCTTTGTGGACTTAAGCAGCCTGAATAAACATATTTGGGTCAATTCCGATCCACTACTTAGAATATCTGAACTGTTGCCATCAGGTTATGTTGGATCATCATCGAAACACCTTATGGCATTGGTGTCCCCCATTGGAACTTATCAGAACTTCAGGATGCCGTTTGGGCTGGCCTGTCAAAGAATCATGTGGTAAATGGTAAAAGGTGTTGAAGGAGTTGCAGTGTTCCAGGTTGAAATGCTGATATATGGGGCAACTGTGGAATAAAATGATAACACATTAAGGCAGATCTGACAAGAGAAGAATGTTGTGCTGAAGAGTGAGAAGTGTACATTTCTAAAAGAAAAGGTGGAGTATTTGAGACATATAGTATAGGAACATGGAGTTGAGCTTATACCAGGGTCGGCAAAAGCCATTGTAGAACCCTCCACACCAGTTGATAAGGTTGGTCTAAAATCCTTCATTGACCTATGTGAAGTTTATTGTAGATTTGTACCAGACTATGCATCAAAAGTGAAGCCTCCGACTAATATGCTGAAAAAGAATGTTCCTTTTGAATTGGAGAAAGGGTGCAGGGTGTGTTGAAATGGATCAATTCCTGATTGGTTGGGTCCAAAATGTAAAAAACCTTTTGACCCCAGCGTCAAGTGAACAATTATTGTGAATGCTGGCAGTTTTGGGCTTGGGATGGTTCTCATCCAAACCAAGAATGGATTGAGAAACACATTTAGTTATGCCTTGAGGTTGTTAAGGGGTACTGAAATTAATTTCTCTGTGATTGAGAAAGAACTTTTCAGCTTAGCGTTGGCTGATCAGGAAGTTCCATCCTTATATCTGGGGCAATCATTTTGAATTCTAGTCTCTATTCTTTCAGGTGACAAAATCAAAGAGCATACTCCACATATTGCTAGGTTATCCACTAAGCTATTACAATATAATTTTATAGTTTCATGTTTACCTGACAACAAGACTAGCAGGACAAACTACCTATCCATATTTCCAATTGTTGAAACTGATATAGGTATGATTGAGGATAAAAAGAAGATAGCTGTTTTATTGAGTCCATTGATGTGAAAAGCATGTGTGCTAGGAGTGAGGTGGATTGTCAGAGAGAGTTATCCAGAGATGAGTTACTGATACATGTGATGTGGTTTGTGAGAATTTGGTGGCTGTAGGAAAGCAGGATCCGCTTTTATGGTTACCCCAACTTTTTGGCTGGTGTTATGCTGTTTCTGACTAGTCTAACTGGGATCCTGCTAATCAGGGCCCGAATCTCTGTGCTGTCTCCCTTAAATTGTTATGGTAAGTACCTAGGTAAATGCCAGATTGGTTACTGGGGTACCCTTGTTAGTCCCTAGTATATGGTACTAAGGTACCCAGGGCATAGTTACACCAGAGATCCCCATAGGCAGAAGCAGGTTTTATGCCACCTATGGGAGACCATTGAAACTGTCATTACCAGACTGCCAATGCACCCGGTGTAAGCTGGTGCTAACATCACTTACGACAGATACAGGTTCCCTATATCTAGGGACAGCAAGCCTTTACAATCCTGAAGGCAGGTTGCTAAGTTCTAAGTGTGAGGGTGCCCATGCATGAGCAGAACACCGCTACAGCCTTCGAGTCCATTCTCCTGAGTTGTAAGTGAGACAGCCATCTAATATATAGAGGGTCCCGCTTTGCTTTGGCTGCACTAACTGAGGCTCACCTGCTGCTTTTTTCCTGTCCGGGGGGCCCCAATGCTTGTCTTTGCTCCCGCCGGCCTGCATCTGCCAAACGGTCCAAGGGGACCGCAACAACCATCATCCCCCTTGTGGTGCACGGCCACCTACGTCATCTGTCTGCGCCAGGAAGCACTTCAAAAGCTTCCGACAGAGTCACTAGGACAGCAAAAAGAAAACTGGGGGCGTCCGTAAAAAAATCTAAGCTTGTGAAGGACTCTCAAGCAATTGATTGTGTAAATATAGCTCATAATGTAAATATGTTTCCACCAAAAAGTAGCTCTGTTAGTACACAAACTGACCCTGTTCTATTGCCTTACGCTTCAAGAGACACTAACACAAAGGGTGTTATGACTGAAACTGATGCTGCCTCTAATGAATCAGTTTTAGGTGTAGTGCTAACCCACGTCCAAGATCTGCTTGACAAAAACTTTGCCCAACTTTGGGATGAACTGAATCAATTGGACACTGACATAAAAAAATCTTAGAATATAATATGGTGGGTAGTAAAGTAAATGGACCAGAAAGGGAAGACTCAAGAAGGAAGGTGGATAGATGTCAACCCGCAGCTTATAATGGTAAAGCAAAGGGAGGCAATACGACCAACTCTACCTGTAATAGTATGGGAGATAGGTTTCAGGAGGCACCCAATGGCTCGAAATTTCCAGGCACAAAAAACAGTTGCACAACACGATCAGATGTAGGAAGGATCTCAAGTGTCCTGACCCCAAACCCAAGAGACAACCTAATTAATGATCCTTTGAATCCTAACATAGATATGAGTTTACCACCAGCTTCATGTCCCAAACCCTAATTCTGGCTGATGTTCGACGATTAGGGTTGACCAGAGTGAAAATTGGGATGACCAATGGAATAAAACCATGGATTGGCTGACAAAACGTAAAAGGTTCCATCATTCTGATACTCAGGAGATATTAATGGTCCCTAGAGTAGGTTGGTTAGGCCATTTTTCTAAGTATATGAAAGGTGACGGTATAGTTGTTAATTTCCATAGGCCACAGATGGTTCGCTATCTTTTAAATCACTGTGAGACAACCCATACCCCAATACTAGTATTTGTGACCTTCCTTTGGGGTATTTTTATAAACTGCAGTTTGGGCCTTTAAATAATAGGCCTACCTTAGTAACAATGTTAAATAGGTTTCAAGCATTGTCAGACTTGGATGCTCAAGACTGACAACTACTTATACCCCAACCAGCTAGGGCATTTCTAGTTGATTTATAGGCCTCTATACTTATGCCCTCTGCAAGTGACTATAAAGTAAAAGCGATTGCTGATAAAGCGGAAGCAGGAATTGTCTCTAGTAACTAACAAAAGGATGTAAGAAAACCACACTCGAATAATAGTTACCAGAACCAAATATGTACCTCTAAAGATAGGAAGAAGGCCACAATACACGATAGTGCTATTGACTTATCTTCACTCTTGTCTGAGGAGAATGGGCTGAATGTGGAGCCAGTCTACCTAATTCAGAACTATGGGAGGGATACCAGAAATAACAATCTAATCCACAACTTTGTAAATCTCTGTGAGGAAATGCCAAGAAAGAGAAATGAAGCAGAGGAAGTAGTTAACGAACAATATAAGGAAGAATGTCGAACAGAGATAAAACTGACTTCCTGGAATATTGCAGGGCTTAAAAGAAACCTGGGTGATGTAGTATGGCAGGAATATATCAGGCAAAGACATATAATCTTGCTACAAGATCCCACATAAAGTAGGTTTCAAAACCTTTAAAATAGATGCCATTCCTTCAGCTAGAGGGAGACCCTCAGGAGACCTTGCTATTTGGGTAAAAGTCACCTTAGGTATTGACATAAAGCTGGTAGAAACCCCAATGCAGGATATTTTGGGAATAACATTTCTTACACCTGAAAAAAAGAAAGTCTACATAATAAACATATACTGTAGACCAAATTCTGCATTAAGGAATCTGAGGTTATTGAACATTTAGATCAATTTTTAACCTTAGTTAAGCCAAGGGCTTTGATAATTCTGGGTGGCGATTTCAATCGCAAATTTTAACCTGTGGTTGGATTGGAAAATATCTTTGAAGAAGAAGATATGGCTAACAATATCCCCTTACTGGAAAGTACACCGGTACTATCCCGTACATCTGCTGTTACACAGCTAATAAGATTGGTTTCGGGGCATGGTTCACTGCCTTCTGACAGTCCAAATGCTCCCACATTTGGTAGGGTCAACTCGAACAGCTGTATAGACTATATACTAGTTTCTATTGCATTGTGGGCAGCGGTCATGACCTAGTAGTTGATGATAGATCTGAGAGTGATCACTATCCCCTATGTTTGACACTTGCTGCTCACCTCTTTCAGTTACCTGCTTTGAGTGTTAGAAATACTAATAGCAGTGCTATAGAGCCATTATTAAGCAACAATCGCTGAGCCTTAAAATGTCCCTCGATAGGGTGAAATGAATCAGCTATCAAGCAGATCTATGATATTTTTGTAAAGATGGTTTCTCCGTATGCAGATCTACCTGTCACAGAGATTCTACTTGTGGAAATTCATAATAGATTTGTAAAAGTTCTGACACCTATGCTAAGTAGGATTCCAGAGAAGTAAAAATGGGATAACAGAAGCGAGTAAGTTGGATAGCCCATGGTATAATAAAGAATGCCGTGAGGCAAAAAAGGAGCTAATTTTGGCATCTAGAGCCAAAAATATAGTAGCATTAAGGGACAAAAGGACTCAATATAAGAGACTACTAACCCAAATTAGAAAAGAATGGGACGACAATATTTGGACTGAATTACTTATTGCAGCTAAAGCAAAAGACCAATCGGGCTTTTGGCGCTTGTTACCTAAAGGTAACAAGAAGGGGAGATGTAGTAAAGGAATATGTGATGTTTTTCCACAAACAAATACCCAGCATTCCATCACTGCGCAATTATTACACCACAAATACAATCACCCTGCAAATTATCACAACGCAAACTTTTACAATGACTATGCCTTTACAACGCATGCCACTACAATGCAAATTCAATGGATTCACGGCGCATGCGCGAAGGATCAGTGCCTTTGGAGACGCCGAACGAGACGAGGATACTTCTGTCATCAGGAGTCAAGCACACAATTCAAACAATTCTTCAAAAACACGGTTGGGACGTCCTTCAACAGAGCCCCGGTGCTGTCTTAACACAGGAGTCAAGCACACAATTCAAACAATTCTTCAAAAACACGGTTGGGACGTCCTTCAACAGAGCCCCGGTGCTGTCTTAACACAGGCCACTTCCCCGGACCTCGTCTGTGCCCACTTGCTCGACCCTAAAGTGGAGAACAACTCTGTCTCCGACCCTGGGAGTCCGCTCAGACCGAGCGAGTGTGACCACGCCATTTCGAAAGCAGAGCACTACCGGCTGCGCCTATACTTTCTACACCCCTTAAGTGGCCTTGCAGACCAGTAGGATATTTCCTTTGGCCCTGATGAGAGTCCCTCCACTGTATAGGACTCGAAACGCGTAGGCCCCTGCACAAAGTGTTGCTCCCCTTAAATTCAAAAATCCAAAAAGTAACAACCTGTATGTGTTAATTTGAGTATATACAGTGTGTTCCATCATTTAAGCTGATTGCGATTAATTTCCTAGTGTATATATATATATGTGGTATATTACAGATGCTTATTGTTTGAGCAACCTTTGTCCTTTTTCTTCCCACCTTCACGTTTTTTTCCCCCTGGCAATTTTTTTCCTTCTTGTATTCTTTTGTTTTGTGTACATATGGATGTTTGATTTTGCATGATTGTGATATGGATGACTAGTCGAATGAGTTTTGTATGAAATAATGGTGTAGTATTGTATATAAAATGAAAAATTTCTTGTAAAAAATTATTTTCGAATTGAATGAATAAATCGCTATTTGTTAGCAACATCTCAGGTTGAAATGAGTTTTTCTACCTTATAGAGTAAAGTTTACTGTTCAATCTACATATCAGTTTAGGCATGTCTTTTTGGTTTAATGTGTATAAGTGCTCAGCCTAACTGATTAAGAGCCAACTCTTCGTTGTTTATACATACTACAATGCAAAAGCATGCATGTTAAAGGTATACTCATTGTAAAAGTTTTAAATGTAAGTGATAGTAACATACCCTACCCTACCCTACACCCTAATGTAGTACCCCTGCACAACCCACCCTCGACACACTGTCCTTTTCCTACATTTACACTACCCAGCACGACCCCCCAACACTACCATAAACCACTTTTCTTCCCTACACAAACACTACAACACTGCCTTAATACACTACCCCTGCACGACCCTACACTACACAAACACAACATCACTACCCTACACTACACAAACACTACAACACTACCCTAAACCCTAAAACACTACCCCCAGCATGACCCTACTCTACACAAACACTACAACACTACCCTAAACCCTAAAACACTACCCCCAGCATGACCCTACACTACACAAACACTACAACACTACCCTAAACCCTAAAACACTAACCCAGCATGACCCTACACTACACAAACACTACAAAACTACCCTAAACCCTAAAACATTACCCCCAGCATGACCCTACACTACAGAAACACTACCCTAAACCCTAAAACACTACCCCTGCATGACTCTACACTACACAAACACTACAATACTACCCTAAACCCTATAACACTACCCCCAGCACGACTCTACACTGCACAACCACACTACACTACACTACAAAATCAATACCCCAGCACGACCCCCCACCCCTAAAAAATTAACCCAAACCCCCTTACCTCTCTCTTGTCATGGTTCCACTCTCCTCCTGGTTCCATCTTCATGAATTCAGTTTTTTTTCACAACGCGAGTGCATTTACCATACATGCCTTTACAACGTAATTCGTTAGGCATGCGTAGTAAATGCACACGCGTTGTGAAAAAATGCGGAGTGATGGTATGCGGGGTCAAAGACCTCGCGGAGTAATGGTATGCGGACTCAAAGTCCATGGAAAAAAAGATTCGGAATGAACGTAGATTACCGTAGTAAAGACCTTTTCTTAGATGCAAATATTTGGGTAGAAAATTTTTCCCGCCTCTATTCTACATCTATGAATGACATTGATTACAGCCCTCAAGACTATGAAACAACTTTAAGTAGTGCCCCATTATCATTTAGTTTGGAAGAAACAATGGCAGCAATAGATGCGGTAAAACCAGGGAAGCGGTACAAAAGGAGGTAGTGATGGACGGAGCATCTGAACCAATCAAACACTCACACCCAGTTAAAACATCTGGGTTTAATCCATCACCATTCTATAGCCCACTCTGCCACCCCAGTTCAGACATGGCCATATGTAAATCAGTCTGACCCTGTGCCTCATGGGAACAGTCCAGCCCGAACTGCCAAGCCATGTCTTCCCTGGACCGGAAACAAGCTTCCTAGGACCGGTTTCTGGCATTTCAGCCATCTTCAGCCAGGCTTGCTTGAATCCAGTGGCAAAGTGAGCAAGGGACTCACGTCTGAGCATACCCTGCCAACTTATGGCGAACAAAGCGGTACAAAAGGGGGTGGTGATGGACGGAGCATCTGAACCAATCAAACACTCACACCCAGTCAAAATATCTGGGTTTAAACCATCACCGTTCTTTAGCCCACTCTGCCACCCCAGTTCAGACATGGCCATATGCAAATCAGTCTGACCCTGTGCCTCATGGGAGCAGTCCAGCCCGAACTGCCAAGCCATGCCTTCCCTAGACCGTGCTCTCCACACCACTGGAGTCAAGCTATCCTGGCTGATGACGGCTGATAGCCAGAAACCGGTCCTCGGATGCTTGATTCCGGTCCAGGGAAGAAATGGCTTGGCAGTTCGGGCTGGACTGTTCCCATGAGGCACAGGGTCAAGGCTGATTTGCATATGGCCATGTCTGAACTGGGGTGGTGTGGAGTGCAAAAAAAAGATGGACTTAGGCCCAGATCTCTGTACTGGGGTGAATGTATGACATTGTGCTGCATTCTCTCCATCAACTGTTGTTTTTGTAAAACCAGAGAAGGCACCTGGTCCCGACAAGATACCAAGAGACTTATGGAGACATGACAAAGAAGTTTGGGGCCCTTATATTAATTTTCTGTGTAACTTGGTCACCACAGGTGCACCCATATCGGAAACATGGAAAGGGGCTGAGATCACAACTATTTTTAAAAAGGGTAATCGCCATGACCGTTTCCACTATCAACCAATTAGTTTAATAGATGTTTTAGAGAAGATATATGCACAGCAATTTTTAAAAAAATTGACCGATTGGAATGAGGAGTTTAGTATTTTATCACAATATCAGGCGAGCTTTAGAGCCAACACTTGTACAATTGACCAGGTCTTTAGATTTCTTTACATAAGCTAGAAATACACAATATTTAAGAAGGGTCATTTGTACATCGCCTTTGTGGATCTAAAGGCAGCTTTTGACCTCATCCCTAGAAATCACCTCTGGAAATTCTTAAACGATCAAGGGGTACCAGGGGAAATCCTCTTGCTACTATTTAAGAGGGCATGAAGATAACTTTGCAAGGGTTAGAAGGGGTCCAATGGGCGTACTTACTGATCCTATCCGGGTAAACAGGGGCATAAGGCAGGGATGTGTGCTGGCCCCCACCCTATTTGCAATATATATTAATGATATCCCTCAATACCTTTTGGGCTGCAAACACGATTCTCCCAAATTAGGGGAATGCCTGTACCAGCACTCTTATTTGCCGATGATACGATTTTAATCTCCCAAACCCCTAAAGGCCTGCAAAGTTTAATAAATTCCTTTGGGATATATTGCGAAGCAAAGGACCTGGAAATAAATTCTAGTAAAACTAAATACATGGCAGTCAACCCACACAAATCTTTAAAAAAAATGTAACTGTCAATAAACAGAATATTTAATATGTGCATGATTTTAACTATTTAGGTACTACCCTGGGCACTAAAATGACTTGGAGACCACAGTTATAGAAAAGTAAAACTATATTACTCCAAAACTCTCTCCCAATAATAAGAATGAAAGGAGTCTGTCTAAAGGAGCATTGTCTGCCCTTGAGGTATATAAATATAGGGCACAATCGGCATCCTTATACGGGGCAGAACTGTGGGCCCCCTTGACGAATGATACTTTTAAGGTGGGTTCTGATTCGTCCACCACTAACACCAATTGCAATGAACCTAAACTTTCACTGTACAGATGATTAGGCAAACCTACAGCCATTATTGTTCTGGGTCCGCCTGTGGTCTACAGATGAACTCACCCACTATAGAGAAGGGCTTGAGGAAATCCTAAGGCTAAAAAATGGTGCTGGGTTGCCTTGGTTGAAGCGCGTCCATGACTGGTTTTACAAACTAAGACTTAAGCATTTTTGGGAGAACCCTTCTGGATTGTCCATGGCTTTAAAAAAGCTCTTGAAGCAAACTTTTTGGTCCATTACTCAAGATACTTTGTCCCATTGTTCAAACTTAGGAACATTAACAACACAGTTCCTCTTAATGAAACCAAATTGGAACTTTGAGACATTCTTGGACAAAATACAACCACAGTTAGCTAAATCTCCATATCTGAAATTTCGGTACGGTGTTTTACAGATAAATACAAACACAGTAAAATGGGTCCATAGGCATGGGGATGTGGGAAGATGCGTCTTTTGTGACACAGGTGCAAAAGAAAATGAATTGCACTTACTATTCTTCTGTCCTGCTTATATACAATACAGGAGGAAACGGATCAAACCTACTTGCCGTCTATTGGGTATTAGATCCTGCCATGAGGCAGAAAGAATATTGACATCAGATAGGCTTTTAGTGTTAGCAGGTACCTGTTTGGTGTAAGCTTAATAAGAAAAATGGAAGTCTTGAAATGCTAGGCAGTTATGCTTGAAATATAACGGGTTTGCTCACGCACTTTAGGACATAAATGAAACCTACATTTTGTTGTATACTAGTTTTGTACTATATTATGGAAAAAGTGTCTCTTTATACACTATATTAGATGCATGCCTTTAATTGTAAAGTATGAACCTCATGTTTTAGATGCCTGCAACTTAATACTCCTCAATGCATTTTAAACAAAATTGTTAAACTGTGAGATTTTATATATATTTATTTTTTTAATGTGCAAGAAAGATCTAGTACTGGGATGCTAATTCTCAAGAAGTGTGCACAGGTCTGGCGGCACCCTGTTTTTTTTAGCATGTTATGACATGATATGATGATTTCTATTGTAATGTACTTTTATTAATTGTAAACCTTTTATGGTCTTTTTGAAGCCAAGTAATGATCATTCATTAATTTATATAGAGGGGCACCGCATCATTATGTGAGGGTCATCGTGAAACTGCCTGTAACGAACCCTGTCATGTTTGAAAGGCTCTCAGTGCTCCTGGTACCAGTCTTCTTAACCCAGACAGCACAACATGGCTCCTGCCGACCAGAGAGACGATTTTGCCCTCCTGCTGCTGAGCCAAGCTCAAGCAGGGGAAGGCAGAACAATAGGTATCCTGTCACAGGGAGGTGTGACCACCTCCCAAACAGGGTTTAGTTTAACAGGGGCTGGGTGGGATTGCTTGCCAGCACCACTCAGTCTGCTTGAAGAGCACATTTGGTGCCCTCCTTGCATAGTCCTGTTCAAATCAGCCCAGGGAGCCATTGGCTCCAGCTCCGGCAAGAAACTGGACAAAGGACATGGGAATATCCTCCGAACTGTTCAACCCCTCTCCTGGGAGGCAACCCTGAATCGTCCCAACCCTTTCCTTAGGGTACTTAAGGGCTTACAACAGGGTGGGTCCCTAGATTTGGCGTGGGACACAATAAAATTCCGACATCACTTCAACTTTGACAGTCTGGGTACTCTGGATTTTGCTGGAGTTCACTCTGGGCATCAAGGCTGCAACCAGGAAGACTCCTGCTGCTCCTGAGTTGCGTGTCCATTTAGATATTGTATTTAGATTTCCCAATTCATGTCCTTATATAGGTACAATTCACATTGCCCTTATTTAGTCATAGAAATGCAGTCCTTATTTAGGCATTTCTCATGCTCACCAAATACAGGCATGGTCAACTACATCCAATCCTCTTCGTCACAACAAGTTCTTGGAAAACCAGACTCTTAAACCTTTAATACTTCCCTTGCTTGATATTGATTTCTCAAAGAACTCATTTATTATGCATGAACATCTATTTCTTAGGGGTTTATTCATGATGTTCTTATGCCCAACTTTTACGTCAATACTGGCATTCCTAAACACCTTCAAGGTATAAATATGCCTTCACTTGCTATGGCAAGGCACGGTGCGGTTCGACTACGTAATTGCGCGACGCGGCTCGCCATAGCAAGTCCCGAAGGAAGTCAAGTCCCCACCTGACGCACTGACCAGATGCTGTCATCCTCCTCACCGAGAATCCAGCTCTAGTGTTTCTGACTCCCCTTGCGGAGTGTTAGAGATTGAGTCCTGGGAAAGAGATACCAACCTCTCTCATTCTAATGTATGGAACTTAGAGAAACTTTTGGGAACTCTTGGCATAACTAAACCAGACTAAGACAGCACCTACTTCTTCCCTCGTACTTCAATTAGGTTAGGTACACTGGGGTAGGATTATTTAAGAACACCAGATGAGTATTTTAGCCTGTATTATTTATGTATTTATTTTAATGAATATAAGGCATAGCTACAAGACATGCTATTACAGTATTATTTTATCATACTGCTAATGCTGTACATTTTATACTTTCCATTCTGTCTTACGATTCTAGAATTTAAAAAAAAAACCTTCTTATTGAAACGCCCGTCTCTCTACTTCTATATATATATATATCCTCACCACATCACTTGCATATTGGGCCTGCTTCTTTGGTGAGCTGTTTGAGGTCCTCTTGTGACTTCAGTGCCTCTGGCTTGATGGTCCTATTGAGGCTCACCTTTGAATTCTTTGGGCTCCCCTGATTGCTCTGGCCTGCCCTAACTCACCAACTTGCTGGTCCCGACAGTGTACCTTCATCGCTGTCTACGTTGTTTGCTGTTGCCCAGGCTTGTGGGTGCTCCACCGACAGACTATGACCCCTCAACTCTTGACATCCGACGTGGGACAGCTTGTGAATGGCTCCTGGTGTTCTACAGTGTTGTCTGGACCACATAGCTGCAGCTCCAAGGTCTATTCTCCTACAGCACCCGACATCAGTAGGCATTCATCTTCCATGCTTCCTGGTGACTTCCAAGTAGCATAGATTCTGTCTCCTCTGCTTTCAGGCACATCTTGACTTGAATCCACCTTTATGTTCCACCGGACACATTCTATTTCTCCAGCAGTGGCATCTTCCTGATGTCCTCCATTAGGTTCAAAGGTGGTTTCCGACACCACTTCACACTTATGCACCCGGTTCCCCTGGGACAGGTATCCTGCTTCCTAAGGTATCAATGGGTGGGGTGGCTCTCCAACCTTCTGTCTTCCATGGGGTTTCCTCACGGTCCACTGAGAAGGGTCCTTTTTCTTTAAAATTGCAACAGCGATTTACTCCTTCATTTGTACGGAGAACGCTGTTGTGTTCCTACACTGCATACAACCTCCATGGGGCTCCTAGATACTAACCTTGGGTGGTTCTTTGGGTCCCCGACACATCTACGTCCTCTGAGTATTGTCTTGACTTGAGTCGTAGTTCGCAGACCACTATTTAAGTATATGGTTTGGTCTCCCCCACCACTGTATATTCCGAGCTACTTACCTGTTTCCATTAGAAAGTATTGTGTATATCTCTTGCTTGGAGATATTTGTATTTATTAGTGAGTGTCTTATATTTTTATAAATACACTGTAGGGTTCTTTTTCATTTCACCCATACCTAAAACTTTATGTTCAGGTAAAACAATCTGCTTTACACTCCTTCTGGACTAAGCCTGAAGGCTGCTCTCCACAGCTACCACTTAGAGAGCTTTCTGAAGTTATCTAACAACACTAAAATCTCCATAAGGGTTGTCTGGATCAGTGCAAGGTGGCCACCTACATAAGTGTCCATCATATACTGAGCCAGCCTCTCAAGGAGAAAAATGTTCCTCATCAGTTTCAACCCTTTGTTAAAGTTTCTTTGGAAATGTCTGTTGAAGGTGGTATCCTGATGTGTGGAGGTGAATTGTTACTTCCTGAAAGTTTAAGAATAAGAGTAATTTGTGGTGCCCATACAGGACTTTTGGATACGACTTTGACAAAATGTAGAATGCTTGGTGATTTCTGGTGGCCCCTTGTGGATAAAGGAGACGATGGATTTGTTGGTGATTGTGTGGTGTGTATGTGCAGCAGTGCAGGAAAGTGGTTGAAAGCTGACTCCACCCATGCAACCGATACAATACCCTACTAGACCATGGAAAAAGAGGTCATTGACTTGGTTGGTCCATTTAACTCTCTGTCCCCTGCATCCAGATTTGCTGTTGTGTCCATTGACTCCTATTCAAAGTGGCCTGAAGTCCGATTCATATACGAACCCACTCACAAAAGTATGATAGCTTTTTTAAAAGATGTGTTTCTAAGAGAGAGTTTTCCATTGTCCATTGTTTCTGACAATGGAGTACAGTTTGTCAGTCAAGAATTTCAAAAATTCCTTCAACAAGGGGGAATTGAGCATCTTAAAAGCTCATTGTATCAGCAACGGATGAATGGGCGTGTGGACATGTAAATAGAATCCTGGGCAATGGTGTTCACTGGGCCATTAACAGCAAGTGTGGGGTACAAAATGCTGAGTGCTCAATGCTTTAGTTCTATTGTATTACTCCACATGCTTATGCAAAGGTGTCTCCTTTTTAGTTGTTTTAGGGGGAGAAAACTATCATCTAAGATCTATCCTGGACAGATGTGAAAGTGGGTGAAAGTGAATGTTATTGAAGATGTCCAAGAACTTGCCAGACACAATGTTGCTAAAGCACAAGCCAATTAAAACATATGTTTTGATTCTAGAAAAAAAGTTGATCAACAGCAGGTTAAAGTTGGACATGTGGTGCTAATAAAAGTGCCTGTTCAAAAAAAGAAGAGTAACATGAACTATACTGAAACAATGGTAGTAGAGAAGGTCTATGTGAATTTTATCAGGGTGAATAACCAAAATTGCCAGAGTGATTAAGATCAGTAATTGTCCTGGGGTCAGTGTCGAAGACAACACTGTGAGGTTGGACAACCATATACATATTTCTGAACAAAGGAATGAAGCTCTCAGCACAGATGTCAGTGTTGACAGGGTACCGACAGAGATCCTCAGAGCAAACAACAGTGAACAGTTCCACTGAGGTATCGCTGGAGTAATCACATTGATGATTTCCTTGATGGTCTTGATTAATGAATTATTTGTTTAGTCTCACAATGATTATTTCTACTTTGCTCATGGTTTAATGATTACACGTTTTGCGGAAAATAAATATGGCCATGATTAGTGATCATATGTTTTTTTTGTGAAGTTTAAGGTGTATTTCTAGCGAAATCTATAATTATAGGATATGTTTTTTTAATGTACTAAAAGCTTGATAGTGTCTATCATTTTTTAGTGTTTACTAACCTGTTTAATAGTTTATGTTGTATGACATATTAGAGGGAGAGGATACTGTAGTAGTTAGTGCTGGATTGGTGTTTCAGTCATCTGGTGGTAAGTTATGGGGCTTTATGAGGTCATATCATTCCACTGTAGAATGTCATGATGTTTGTTGAAGTAACAGCAGTTGTCGTGTGAGCTGTGGCTGTTACAATGCTCTGCTGTACAGTCACTGTATCTACAATAAACTTACATCTGATTTACTCATATTTATGGTCAACTAACTATATTCACCCTGTGAGGGAAAGGAAGAAACTAGGGGCCAGATGTAGGTGGCCAAATACCGGTCGGTAACGGCCGATTTCGGGGGTTACCGACCGGTATTTGGAGTTTCAGATGTAGGGGGCCTTAAAAATGACCGAATCGGTAAATTTACCGAATTGGTAAATTTACAGAATCGGTAAATTTACAGATTCTGTAAATTACCGAATCGGTAATTTGAGATGTAGGTGACACTGAAAACAGTGCCACAGGGCCTTAAGGCTTCGCTATTTACCACCAACTATTAGTTGGTGGTAAATAAGAATACCTGTGTATATGCAAATCTGTGCATGTACACCTGTGCTATGTGACACACATACATGCCCTTAGGGCCTTGAGGCCCATAGGAATCAATGGCAATTACCAAATCGGTAAATACCGATACGGTAAAATTACCGAATAGTCAATGGTGGCAGGGTGTAACTTTGACACCCTGTAGCACCCCTGATTCAGGCTTGTGTTCCATGTGACACACATACATGCTCTTAGGTAAATTTACAGAATTGGTAAATTTACCGATTCTGTAAATTACCGAATCGGTAATTTGAGATGTAGGTAACACTGAAAACAGTGCCACAGGGCCTTAAGGATTTGTTATTTACCACCAACTATTAGTTGGTGGTAAATAACAAATACCTGTGTATATGCAAATATGTGCATGTACACCTGTGACATGTGACACACATACATGCCCTTAGGGCCTTGAGGCCCATAGGAATCAATGTCAATTACCAAATCGGTAAATACCGATACGGTAAAATTACCAAATAATCAATGGTGGCAGGGTGTCACTTTGACACCCTGTAGCACCCCTGATTCAGGCTTGTGTTCAATGTGACACACATACATGCCCTTAGGTAAATTTACAAAATCTGTAAATTTACCGATTCTGTAAATTACCGAATCGGTAATTTGAGATGTAGGTGGCACTGAAAACAGTGCCACAGGGCCATAAGTATTTGTTATTTACCACCAACTATTAGTTGGTGGTAAATAACGAATACCTGTGTATCTGCAAATCTGTGCATGTACACCTGTGCCAGGTGTACATGCACAGACAGGGCATGTATGTGTGAGAGTGCTGTGAGCTGACTACTGGTCTGTGGCTCTGGGGTATGCAGTCATTTTCTTTATTTGGTGGATTCTTACATGCTTCTTATTAAACTCTCATAATCAAATTCATAACACAGGATGAGCTGGGTCAGCTGAACGGTAAATGTGAGACAGTGTTTTAACCACCAGTGGTAGTCAATAAGAGCAACAAGATCTGTGCATACTTGGTCTCAGAGTTATGATCTGTTTTCTGTTTTGCACCTTCCTTATACTTCAGTTTCATGTCCCTTCCAGTCCAGCCTTAGATTCTTTTTCACACCACTAAAGCTTTTTGAATTGGATGTAGAACCAGAAGGCTCCAAGGTCTATTCTCCTACAACACGCGACATCGGGAGGCATTGATCTTCCATGCTTCCTGGTGACTTCCAAGTAGCATAGACTCTGTCCCCTCTGCTTACAGGCACATCTTGACTTGAATCCACCTTTATGTTCCACCGGACACGTTCTCTTTCTCCAGTAGTGGCATCTTCCTGATGTCCTCCATTGGATTCGAAGGTGGTTTCTGACACCACTTCACACAAGGCTAATGATGAAAACAGAACTGTTGCCATGGTGCTAGTGTGTATTTTGTTCCCAGGCCAGCTTCTGAAACCAGAGAATGATCTGGCTTTGGGCTGTGAAAGGCAACCTTCAGGTCGCTATACCTCAGATTTCTATCTAGAACTTAATGCTGCACTGGTAAGCTCTCATAGCACTCCAGTCTGTCTTGAAAGCAACGAAGAAAGTTCACATCACTGATGCTCCTGATTCTTGCATTAACAGAGAAATATTCATATATAGGCCAAACACTAAAAGGCGAACTGAGAGAGCTGCCACCCAGACTCTTAGAGACTTATTGACAAAGGTAAACGTTTGGTGTAAGTTTACTATGTTTCTGCTATTTACAAACTCCCAGTGTAGTTTTATGTGTAGTATATTTATGACTGCAGAGGGCTCCACACATAAAAGATAGGGCAGTCTCAGCAGTTGTAAAGATACTGTGCGTAAAACTACACTCAGAATTTGTAAATAGCAAATACATTGTAAACTTAGACCAAAAGTGTAAGTTTACATTTATGAATAACTCCCTGCATGTTGACCGGGGTCTGTCTGTAATATACCCCACAGAGGGCAGCGCATCAAATGACAGTTCCAGAGGCCTCTGATGACTCGTATCATAGTCAAAGTGATAGTGGGGGTTAAGAGTACTATCATGGTCAGCTCACTACTACAGATTCATTTTATTGAAATACTTACTGCTTCCCTTTCTACCTGGGGCAGCTTCACTAAATAGATTCTATAGATGTTCTTATTGTGGAACAACCTGAAGAACTGAAGACAAACCTAGCTGTTTGTGTTGTTGTTTGCCTTTCTGTAAGGCAGAGGTCTTCAAACTTTTTTGGTCAGAGCCCCCCCCCCCCCTGAGCAAAATGTTTTGAGGTCGGGCCCCCCTCCAAAACTTTACGGCACGGATTGGGAGAGCAGGACGGACATGGCTGCGTGCAGAAGGCGTATTTTTTCTATAGTTCATAAACCACACTAAATTTGAGACTTATAAAACAACAAATGCATCAAACAAAAATATGTATTGTCCCATAAACTGCTCCCCACAATTGGGTTTGTTTGTGACCCCCTCAAACCCTTAGTCCCCAATGCAACTATACCTACTGTACTAATGATAACTGCAGTCTTGAGTAGCAGGATATCAACTCTGCATCTTTCCCCTCGTCCCCATCATTCCTGACCATCACTCCAATCTTGAAATAGGCTCTTTGTCCTGTTTGAAAAAAAGAGCTCCTCTGTTGTATCCCTTTCTTCTGCAAGGGTGCCCTCGGTTGTAATGTTAGAAAGGAAAATAATCTCCCATGCCCCTTTTTTAAATGTAGACAATAATAACAGTGATGCAGTGGCCCCTCAAACCCCTGGGCCCCAGCCCTGCTGCATCTGCTTCATTAATGATAACCAACAGTGGCCCCTTACACACCTGGCAGCAGTACCTGCTGCACTGATGAACGGCCCTTTAAAAAAAAGGAAAAAGGCCACTTATATTGTCCCCTTCTTCGGGGTATCACTCTGAAGAAGCTGTCTCTGGCCATTTGTAAACATAAACATTAGTCCCCATACAGTGCTCTCTATTCTGGGCCAACTATTTGACAACATCCATGAATCTCACTCCTTTCCTCTTTCTCCTGGACCATTACTCTGAGGCCCCAGGGGTCAAGAGGATTAGGGCTCTGCATCTGAATGCAACCCAGCTGGCCTTCTACCTGCCTCCCCATGGACATAGCTATCACAATAAAAACTGTCCCTGAACAGTTAATGCTGACTTTGAGGTGCCTCTGCCTGAAAGTGAAGGGTGTGGTGGCAGTGCAGAAAGTTAGAGAAGAAACCAGCCTTAATTGATTGAGTCACTTAAAGCCAGGGTCACCAGAATTATGAGTTTCTGCAGCCGCAGCGTTTTCCACATAATTATGAGTGTGCCGCATCTGCTACATAATCCATCATGTTCTGCAAAATCTGCAGAATTTAGCCCAAAAAATTGATTCCAGCTCAAATGGAAGAAAAGTTACTTAAAACGTGACACAGTGTTCAGGAGCAGTGGAGCCTTTTGCAAAGATTGACTGGTAATCTTGTAGCTGCTTATTATGTATTGGGGTGTTAAACTGGTACTAACGAGGTGAAATATTGCTCCTAATAGCATAACCATGAGTTAAAATGTCAAAATAATGAAGTAATGCCAACCAAAAAATGTGCTGCATTGTGCCACATAATTTATCTTTTCTTGCTGCATAATTTATTAAACCATGCCACATAATGTGGTCCTCTCCTGCTGAATGATTCCAGTAGCTCTGCTTAAAGCTTCATGGTGGGAAATATTTATTCTGTTTGAGATGTCATGTTGAGGTGTTATCAGCTGAGTTCTGGAATAACGGAGACACATACAAATGTCTGCATTGAATATAGTCTGATTACTCATTACTAAAAACTATATTTTGTAAAAACGTGTTTTATCTCAAACACTGCATCAATTTGCAGCACCCTAGCTTAGACTATGTGAAGAATATGACGCTTTACAACGCACATGTTACAAGACGTGTCATTACAACACATTTTTTACATTACAAATCCATTACAGCGCATGTTGTTACAACGCATAATCCATTACAACGCAATTACTATTCTAACTCCGCTGTGGCGTTAATTTGGGGAATGCGTTGTAATGGATTGTGCGATGTAATGACATGCGTTGTAAAGGATTTTGTGATGTAGAAAATGCATTGTAATGACACACGTTGTAACACGTGCGTTGTAAACAATGTTTCCTCTATGTGAAATACTATTTTAAAATACTGACATACATATTTACAGAGGTTCCTGCCACAGACTGTGACCTCATAGCACTATAAACAGGGCCAGTGAAATTATGTGGCAGGAGAAGGCCATATTATACAGCAGGGTTACCAACATTTTGCAGCAAGCAAAGGCGAATTATGCTAAATAATGCTGAACATTTTGTGATAACTGCAAACACAACAATGATGGACAGAATGTGGATCAATGTCACACATTCACCCCAGTCCAAAGATCTGGGCCCAAATCCATCGTTTTTCCACTCCACACCACCCTGGGTTAGACAATGGCGATATGCAAATCAGCGCTGACCCTGTGCCCAATGGGAACAGTCCAGTCCGAACTACAAAAGCCATGTCCTTCCCAATTTTCACCCCGAGTGGGCTGGGTATGCTCAGACGTGAGTCCCAGGCTCTCCACACCACTGGAGTCAAGCTATCCAGGCTGATGAAGGCTGATAGCCAGAAACCGGTCCTTGGATGCATGATTCCGGTCTGGGAAAGACATGGCTTGGTAGTTCGGACTGGACTGTTCCCATGAGGCACAGGGTCAGAGCTGATTTGCATATAGCCAGTGTCTAACCCAGGGTAGTGTGGAGTGCAAAAAAACAATGGATTTAGGCCCAGATCCTTGTACTGGGGTGAATGTATGACATTGTTCTACATTCTGTCCATCAACTGTGTTTTTTGCAATTTTCACCCCGAGTGGGCTGGGTATGCTCAGACGTGAGTCCCAGGCTCTCCACACCACTGGAGTCAAGCTATCCAGGCTGATGTAGGCTGATAGCCATAAACCGGTCCTTGGATGCATGATTCCGGTCTGGGAAAGACATGGCTTGGTAGTTCGGACTGGACTGTTCCCATGAGGCACAGGGTCAGAGCTGATTTGCATATAGCCAGTGTCTAACCCAGGGTGGTGTGGAGTGCAAAAAAACGATGGATTTAGGCCCAGATCCTTGTACTGGGGTGAATGTATGACATTGTTCTACATTCTGTCCATCAACTGTGTTTTTTGCAATTTTCACCCCGAGTGGGCTGGGTATGCTCAGACGTGAGTCCCAGGCTCTCCACACCACTGGAGTCAAGCTATCCAGGCTGATGAAGGCTGATAGCCAGAAACCGGTCCTTGGATGCATGATTCCGGTCTGGGAAAGACATGGCTTGGTAGTTCGGACTGGACTGTTCCCATGAGGCACAGGGTCAGAGCTGATTTGCATATAGCCAGTGTCTAACCCAGGGTGGTGTGGAGTGCAAAAAAACGATGGATTTAGGCCCAGATCCTTGTACTGGGGTGAATGTATGACATTGTTCTACATTCTGTCCATCAACTGTGTTTTTTGCAATTTTCACCCCGAGTGGGCTGGGTATGCTCAGACGTGAGTCCCAGGCTCTCCACACCACTGGAGTCAAGCTATCCAGGCTGATGAAGGCTGATAGCCATAAACCGGTCCTTGGATGCATGATTCCGGTCTGGGAAAGACATGGCTTGGTAGTTCGGACTGGACTGTTCCCATGAGGCACAGGGTCAGAGCTGATTTGCATATAGCCAGTGTCTAACCCAGGGTGGTGTGGAGTGCAAAAAAACGATGGATTTAGGCCCAGATCCTTGTACTGGGGTGAATGTATGACATTGTTCTACATTCTGTCCATCAACTGTGTTTTTTGCAATTTTCACCCCGAGTGGGCTGGGTATGCTCAGACGTGAGTCCCAGGCTCTCCACACCACTGGAGTCAAGCTATCCAGGCTGATGAAGGCTGATAGCCAGAAACCGGTCCTTGAATGCATGATTCCGGTCTGGGAAAGACATGGCTTGGTAGTTCGGACTGGACTGTTCCCATGAGGCACAGGGTCAGAGCTGATTTGCATATAGCCAGTGTCTAACCCAGGGTGGTGTGGAGTGCAAAAAAACGAGGATTTAGGCCCAGATCCTTGTACTGGGTTGAATGTATGACATTGTTCTACATTCTGTCCATCAACTGTGTTTTTTGCAATTTTCACCCCGAGTGGGCTGGGTATGCTCAGACGTGAGTCCCAGGCTCTCCACACCACTGGAGTCAAGCTATCCAGGCTGATGAAGGCTGATAGCCAGAAACCGGTCCTTGGATGCATGATTCCGGGCTGGGAAAGACATGGCTTGGTAGTTCGGACTGGACTGTTCCCATGAGGCACAGGGTCAGAGCTGATTTGCATATAGCCAGTGTCTAACCCAGGGTGGTGTGGAGTGCAAAAAAACGATGGATTTAGGCCCAGATCCTTGTACTGGGGTGAATGTATGACATTGTTCTACATTCTGTCCATCAACTGTGTTTTTTGCAATTTTCACCCCGAGTGGGCTGGGTATGCTCAGACGTGAGTCCCAGGCTCTCCACACCACTGGAGTCAAGCTATCCAGGCTGATGAAGGCTGATAGCCAGAAACCGGTCCTTGGATGCATGATTCCGGTCTGGGAAAGACATGGCTTGGTAGTTCGGACTGGACTGTTCCCATGAGGCACAGGGTCAGAGCTGATTTGCATATAGCCAGTGTCTAACCCAGGGTGGTGTGGAGTGCAAAAAAACGATGGATTTAGGCCCAGATCCTTGTACTGGGGTGAATGTATGACATTGTTCTACATTCTGTCCATCAACTGTGTTTTTTGCAATTTTCACCCCGAGTGGGCTGGGTATGCTCAGACGTGAGTCCCAGGCTCTCCACACCACTGGAGTCAAGCTATCCAGGCTGATGAAGGCTGATAGCCAGAAACCGGTCCTTGGATGCATGATTCCGGTCTGGGAAAGACATGGCTTGGTAGTTCGGACTGGACTGTTCCCATGAGGCACAGGGTCAGAGCTGATTTGCATATAGCCAGTGTCTAACCCAGGGTGGTGTGGAGTGCAAAAAAACGATGGATTTAGGCCCAGATCCTTGTACTGGGGTGAATGTATGACATTGTTCTACATTCTGTCCATCAACTGTGTTTTTTGCAATTTTCACCCCGAGTGGGCTGGGTATGCTCAGACGTGAGTCCCAGGCTCTCCACACCACTGGAGTCAAGCTATCCAGGCTGATGAAGGCTGATAGCCAGAAACCGGTCCTTGGATGCATGATTCCGGTCTGGGAAAGACATGGCTTGGTAGTTCGGACTGGACTGTTCCCATGAGGCACAGGGTCAGAGCTGATTTGCATATAGCCAGTGTCTAACCCAGGGTGGTGTGGAGTGCAAAAAAACGATGGATTTAGGCCCAGATCCTTGTACTGGGGTGAATGTATGACATTGTTCTACATTCTGTCCATCAACTGTGTTTTTTGCAATTTTCACCCCGAGTGGGCTGGGTATGCTCAGACGTGAGTCCCAGGCTCTCCACACCACTGGAGTCAAGCTATCCAGGCTGATGAAGGCTGATAGCCATAAACCGGTCCTTGGATGCATGATTCCGGTCTGGGAAAGACATGGCTTGGTAGTTCGGACTGGACTGTTCCCATGAGGCACAGGGTCAGAGCTGATTTGCATATAGCCAGTGTCTAACCCAGGGTGGTGTGGAGTGCAAAAAAACGATGGATTTAGGCCCAGATCCTTGTACTGGGGTGAATGTATGACATTGTTCTACATTCTGTCCATCAACTGTGTTTTTTGCAATTTTCACCCCGAGTGGGCTGGGTATGCTCAGACGTGAGTCCCAGGCTCTCCACACCACTGGAGTCAAGCTATCCAGGCTGATGAAGGCTGATAGCCAGAAACCGGTCCTTGGATGCATGATTCCGGTCTGGGAAAGACATGGCTTGGTAGTTCGGACTGGACTGTTCCCATGAGACACAGGGTCAGAGCTGATTTGCATGTAGCCAGTGTCTAACCCAGGGTGGTGTGGAGTGCAAAAAAACGATGGATTTAGGCCCAGATCCTTGTACTGGGGTGAATGTATGACATTGTTCTACATTCTGTCCATCAACTGTGTTTTTTGCAATTTTCACCCCGAGTGGGCTGGGTATGCTCAGACGTGAGTCCCAGGCTCTCCACACCACTGGAGTCAAGCTATCCAGGCTGCTGAAGGCTGATAGCCATAAACCGGTCCTTGGATGCATGATTCCGGTCTGGGAAAGACATGGCTTGGTAGTTCGGACTGGACTGTTCCCATGAGGCACAGGGTCAGAGCTGATTTGCATATAGCCAGTGTCTAACCCAGGGTGGTGTGGAGTGCAAAAAAACGATGGATTTAGGCCCAGATCCTTGTACTGGGGTGAATGTATGACATTGTTCTACATTCTGTCCATCAACTGTGTTTTTTGCAATTTTCACCCCGAGTGGGCTGGGTATGCTCAGACGTGAGTCCCAGGCTCTCCACACCACTGGAGTCAAGCTATCCAGGCTGATGAAGGCTGATAGCCAGAAACCGGTCCTTGGATTCATGATTCCGGTCTGGGAAAGACATGGCTTGGTAGTTCGGACTGGACTGTTCCCATGAGGCACAGGGTCAGAGCTGATTTGCATATAGCCAGTGTCTAACCCAGGGTGGTGTGGAGTGCAAAAAAACGATGGATTTAGGCCCAGATCCTTGTACTGGGGTGAATGTATGACATTGTTCTACATTCTGTCCATCAACTGTGTTTTTTGCAATTTTCACCCCGAGTGGGCTGGGTATGCTCAGACGTGAGTCCCAGGCTCTACACACCTCTGGAGTCAAGCTATCCGGGCTGATGAAGGCTGATAGCCAGAAACCGGTCCTTGGATGCATGATTCCGGTCTGGGAAAGACATGGCTTGGTAGTTCGGACTGGACTGTTCCCATGAGGCACAGGGTCAGAGCTGATTTGCATATAGCCAGTGTCTAACCCAGGGTGGTGTGGAGTGCAAAAAAACGATGGATTTAGGCCCAGATCCTTGTACTGGGGTGAATGTATGACATTGTTCTACATTCTGTCCATCAACTGTGTTTTTTGCAATTTTCACCCCGAGTGGGCTGGGTATGCTCAGACGTGAGTCCCAGGCTCTCCACACCACTGGAGTCAAGCTATCCAGGCTGATGAAGGCTGATAGCCAGAAACCGGTCCTTGGATGCATGATTCCGGTCTGGGAAAGACATGGCTTGGTAGTTCGGACTGGACTGTTCCCATGAGGCACAGGGTCAGAGCTGATTTGCATATAGCCAGTGTCTAACCCAGGGTGGTGTGGAGTGCAAAAAAACGATGGATTTAGGCCCAGATCCTTGTACTGGGGTGAATGTATGACATTGTTCTACATTCTGTCCATCAACTGTGTTTTTTGCAATTTTCACCCCGAGTGGGCTGGGTATGCTCAGACGTGAGTCCCAGGCTCTCCACACCACTGGAGTCAAGCTATCCAGGCTGATGAAGGCTGATAGCCAGAAACCGGTCCTTGGATGCATGATTCCGGTCTGGGAAAGACATGGCTTGGTAGTTCGGACTGGACTGTTCCCATGAGGCACAGGGTCAGAGCTGATTTGCATATAGCCAGTGTCTAACCCAGGGTGGTGTGGAGTGCAAAAAAACGATGGATTTAGGCCCAGATCCTTGTACTGGGGTGAATGTATGACATTGTTCTACATTCTGTCCATCAACTGTGTTTTTTGCAATTTTCACCCCGAGTGGGCTGGGTATGCTCAGACGTGAGTCCCAGGCTCTCCACACCACTGGAGTCAAGCTATCCAGGCTGATGAAGGCTGATAGCCATAAACCGGTCCTTGGATGCATGATTCCGGTCTGGGAAAGACATGGCTTGGTAGTTCGGACTGGACTGTTCCCATGAGGCACAGGGTCAGAGCTGATTTGCATATAGCCAGTGTCTAACCCAGGGTGGTGTGGAGTGCAAAAAAACGATGGATTTAGGCCCAGATCCTTGTACTGGGGTGAATGTATGACATTGTTCTACATTCTGTCCATCAACTGTGTTTTTTGCAATTTTCACCCCGAGTGGGCTGGGTATGCTCAGACGTGAGTCCCAGGCTCTCCACACCACTGGAGTCAAGCTATCCAGGCTGATGAAGGCTGATAGCCAGAAACCGGTCCTTGAATGCATGATTCCGGTCTGGGAAAGACATGGCTTGGTAGTTCGGACTGGACTGTTCCCATGAGGCACAGGGTCAGAGCTGATTTGCATATAGCCAGTGTCTAACCCAGGGTGGTGTGGAGTGCAAAAAAACGAGGATTTAGGCCCAGATCCTTGTACTGGGTTGAATGTATGACATTGTTCTACATTCTGTCCATCAACTGTGTTTTTTGCAATTTTCACCCCGAGTGGGCTGGGTATGCTCAGACGTGAGTCCCAGGCTCTCCACACCACTGGAGTCAAGCTATCCAGGCTGATGAAGGCTGATAGCCAGAAACCGGTCCTTGGATGCATGATTCCGGGCTGGGAAAGACATGGCTTGGTAGTTCGGACTGGACTGTTCCCATGAGGCACAGGGTCAGAGCTGATTTGCATATAGCCAGTGTCTAACCCAGGGTGGTGTGGAGTGCAAAAAAACGATGGATTTAGGCCCAGATCCTTGTACTGGGGTGAATGTATGACATTGTTCTACATTCTGTCCATCAACTGTGTTTTTTGCAATTTTCACCCCGAGTGGGCTGGGTATGCTCAGACGTGAGTCCCAGGCTCTCCACACCACTGGAGTCAAGCTATCCAGGCTGATGAAGGCTGATAGCCAGAAACCGGTCCTTGGATGCATGATTCCGGTCTGGGAAAGACATGGCTTGGTAGTTCGGACTGGACTGTTCCCATGAGGCACAGGGTCAGAGCTGATTTGCATATAGCCAGTGTCTAACCCAGGGTGGTGTGGAGTGCAAAAAAACGATGGATTTAGGCCCAGATCCTTGTACTGGGGTGAATGTATGACATTGTTCTACATTCTGTCCATCAACTGTGTTTTTTGCAATTTTCACCCCGAGTGGGCTGGGTATGCTCAGACGTGAGTCCCAGGCTCTCCACACCACTGGAGTCAAGCTATCCAGGCTGATGAAGGCTGATAGCCAGAAACCGGTCCTTGGATGCATGATTCCGGTCTGGGAAAGACATGGCTTGGTAGTTCGGACTGGACTGTTCCCATGAGGCACAGGGTCAGAGCTGATTTGCATATAGCCAGTGTCTAACCCAGGGTGGTGTGGAGTGCAAAAAAACGATGGATTTAGGCCCAGATCCTTGTACTGGGGTGAATGTATGACATTGTTCTACATTCTGTCCATCAACTGTGTTTTTTGCAATTTTCACCCCGAGTGGGCTGGGTATGCTCAGACGTGAGTCCCAGGCTCTCCACACCACTGGAGTCAAGCTATCCAGGCTGATGAAGGCTGATAGCCAGAAACCGGTCCTTGGATGCATGATTCCGGTCTGGGAAAGACATGGCTTGGTAGTTCGGACTGGACTGTTCCCATGAGGCACAGGGTCAGAGCTGATTTGCATATAGCCAGTGTCTAACCCAGGGTGGTGTGGAGTGCAAAAAAACGATGGATTTAGGCCCAGATCCTTGTACTGGGGTGAATGTATGACATTGTTCTACATTCTGTCCATCAACTGTGTTTTTTGCAATTTTCACCCCGAGTGGGCTGGGTATGCTCAGACGTGAGTCCCAGGCTCTCCACACCACTGGAGTCAAGCTATCCAGGCTGATGAAGGCTGATAGCCATAAACCGGTCCTTGGATGCATGATTCCGGTCTGGGAAAGACATGGCTTGGTAGTTCGGACTGGACTGTTCCCATGAGGCACAGGGTCAGAGCTGATTTGCATATAGCCAGTGTCTAACCCAGGGTGGTGTGGAGTGCAAAA
Organism: Lissotriton helveticus; assembly: GCF_964261635.1. Classification (NCBI taxonomy): domain Eukaryota; kingdom Metazoa; phylum Chordata; class Amphibia; order Caudata; family Salamandridae; genus Lissotriton; species Lissotriton helveticus. The sequence goes on along the minus strand of NC_136060.1, from coordinate 213,901,338 downwards.
AAACGATGGATTTAGGCCCAGATCCTTGTACTGGGGTGAATGTATGACATTGTTCTACATTCTGTCCATCAACTGTGTTTTTTGCAATTTTCACCCCGAGTGGGCTGGGTATGCTCAGACGTGAGTCCCAGGCTCTCCACACCACTGGAGTCAAGCTATCCAGGCTGATGAAGGCTGATAGCCAGAAACCGGTCCTTGGATGCATGATTCCGGTCTGGGAAAGACATGGCTTGGTAGTTCGGACTGGACTGTTCCCATGAGACACAGGGTCAGAGCTGATTTGCATGTAGCCAGTGTCTAACCCAGGGTGGTGTGGAGTGCAAAAAAACGATGGATTTAGGCCCAGATCCTTGTACTGGGGTGAATGTATGACATTGTTCTACATTCTGTCCATCAACTGTGTTTTTTGCAATTTTCACCCCGAGTGGGCTGGGTATGCTCAGACGTGAGTCCCAGGCTCTCCACACCACTGGAGTCAAGCTATCCAGGCTGCTGAAGGCTGATAGCCATAAACCGGTCCTTGGATGCATGATTCCGGTCTGGGAAAGACATGGCTTGGTAGTTCGGACTGGACTGTTCCCATGAGGCACAGGGTCAGAGCTGATTTGCATATAGCCAGTGTCTAACCCAGGGTGGTGTGGAGTGCAAAAAAACGATGGATTTAGGCCCAGATCCTTGTACTGGGGTGAATGTATGACATTGTTCTACATTCTGTCCATCAACTGTGTTTTTTGCAATTTTCACCCCGAGTGGGCTGGGTATGCTCAGACGTGAGTCCCAGGCTCTCCACACCACTGGAGTCAAGCTATCCAGGCTGATGAAGGCTGATAGCCAGAAACCGGTCCTTGGATTCATGATTCCGGTCTGGGAAAGACATGGCTTGGTAGTTCGGACTGGACTGTTCCCATGAGGCACAGGGTCAGAGCTGATTTGCATATAGCCAGTGTCTAACCCAGGGTGGTGTGGAGTGCAAAAAAACGATGGATTTAGGCCCAGATCCTTGTACTGGGGTGAATGTATGACATTGTTCTACATTCTGTCCATCAACTGTGTTTTTTGCAATTTTCACCCCGAGTGGGCTGGGTATGCTCAGACGTGAGTCCCAGGCTCTACACACCTCTGGAGTCAAGCTATCCGGGCTGATGAAGGCTGATAGCCAGAAACCGGTCCTTGGATGCATGATTCCGGTCTGGGAAAGACATGGCTTGGTAGTTCGGACTGGACTGTTCCCATGAGGCACAGGGTCAGAGCTGATTTGCATATAGCCAGTGTCTAACCCAGGGTGGTGTGGAGTGCAAAAAAACGATGGATTTAGGCCCAGATCCTTGTACTGGGGTGAATGTATGACATTGTTCTACATTCTGTCCATCAACTGTGTTTTTTGCAATTTTCACCCCGAGTGGGCTGGGTATGCTCAGACGTGAGTCCCAGGCTCTCCACACCACTGGAGTCAAGCTATCCAGGCTGATGAAGGCTGATAGCCAGAAACCGGTCCTTGGATGCATGATTCCGGTCTGGGAAAGACATGGCTTGGTAGTTCGGACTGGACTGTTCCCATGAGGCACAGGGTCAGAGCTGATTTGCATATAGCCAGTGTCTAACCCAGGGTGGTGTGGAGTGCAAAAAAACGATGGATTTACGCCCAGATCCTTGTACTGGGGTGAATGTATGACATTGTTCTACATTCTGTCCATCAACTGTGTTTTTTGCAATTTTCACCCCGAGTGGGCTGGGTATGCTCAGACGTGAGTCCCAGGCTCTCCACACCACTGGAGTCAAGCTATCCAGGCTGATGAAGGCTGATAGCCAGAAACCGGTCCTTGGATGCATGATTCCGGTCTGGGAAAGACATGGCTTGGTAGTTCGGACTGGACTGTTCCCATGAGGCACAGGGTCAGAGCTGATTTGCATATAGCCAGTGTCTAACCCAGGGTGGTGTGGAGTGCAAAAAAACGATGGATTTAGGCCCAGATCCTTGTACTGGGGTGAATGTATGACATTGTTCTACATTCTGTCCATCAACTGTGTTTTTTGCAATTTTCACCCCGAGTGGGCTGGGTATGCTCAGACGTGAGTCCCAGGCTCTCCACACCACTGGAGTCAAGCTATCCAGGCTGATGAAGGCTGATAGCCAGAAACCGGTCCTTGGATGCATGATTCCGGTCTGGGAAAGACATGGCTTGGTAGTTCGGACTGGACTGTTCCCATGAGGCACAGGGTCAGAGCTGATTTGCATATAGCCAGTGTCTAACCCAGGGTGGTGTGGAGTGCAAAAAAACGATGGATTTAGGCCCAGATCCTTGTACTGGGGTGAATGTATGACATTGTTCTACATTCTGTCCATCAACTGTGATTTTTGCAATTTTCACCCCGAGTGGGCTGGGTATGCTCAGACGTGAGTCCCAGGCTCTCCACACCACTGGAGTCAAGCTATCCAGGCTGATGAAGGCTGATAGCCAGAAACCGGTCCTTGGATGCATGATTCCGGTCTGGGAAAGACATGGCTTGGTAGTTCGGACTGGACTGTTCCCATGAGGCACAGGGTCAGAGCTGATTTGCATATAGCCAGTGTCTAACCCAGGGTGGTGTGGAGTGCAAAAAAACGATGGATTTAGGCCCAGATCCTTGTACTGGGGTGAATGTATGACATTGTTCTACATTCTGTCCATCAACTGTGTTTTTTGCAATTTTCACCCCGAGTGGGCTGGGTATGCTCAGACGTGAGTCCCAGGCTCTCCACACCACTGGAGTCAAGCTATCCAGGCTGATGAAGGCTGATAGCCAGAAACCGGTCCTTGAATGCATGATTCCGGTCTGGGAAAGACATGGCTTGGTAGTTCGGACTGGACTGTTCCCATGAGGCACAGGGTCAGAGCTGATTTGCATATAGCCAGTGTCTAACCCAGGGTGGTGTGGAGTGCAAAAAAACGATGGATTTAGGCCCAGATCCTTGTACTGGGGTGAATGTATGACATTGTTCTACATTCTGTCCATCAACTGTGTTTTTTGCAATTTTCACCCCGAGTGGGCTGGGTATGCTCAGACGTGAGTCCCAGGCTCTCCACACCACTGGAGTCAAGCTATCCAGGCTGATGAAGGCTGATAGCCATAAACCGGTCCTTGGATGCATGATTCCGGTCTGGGAAAGACATGGCTTGGTAGTTCGGACTGGACTGTTCCCATGAGGCACAGGGTCAGAGCTGATTTGCATATAGCCAGTGTCTAACCCAGGGTGGTGTGGAGTGCAAAAAAACGATGGATTTAGGCCCAGATCCTTGTACTGGGGTGAATGTATGACATTGTTCTACATTCTGTCCATCAACTGTGTTTTTTGCAATTTTCACCCCGAGTGGGCTGGGTATGCTCAGACGTGAGTCCCAGGCTCTCCACACCACTGGAGTCAAGCTATCCAGGCTGATGAAGGCTGATAGCCAGAAACCGGTCCTTGGATGCATGATTCCGGTCTGGGAAAGACATGGCTTGGTAGTTCGGACTGGACTGTTCCCATGAGGCACAGGGTCAGAGCTGATTTGCATATAGCCAGTGTCTAACCCAGGGTGGTGTGGAGTGCAAAAAAACGATGGATTTAGGCCCAGATCCTTGTACTGGGGTGAATGTATGACATTGTTCTACATTCTGTCCATCAACTGTGTTTTTTGCAATTTTCACCCCAAGTGGGCTGGGTATGCTCAGATGTGAGTCCCAGGCTCTCCACACCACTGGAGTCAAGCTATCCAGGCTGCTGAAGGCTGATAGCCATAAACCGGTCCTTGGATGCATGATTCCGGTCTGGGAAAGACATGGCTTGGTAGTTCGGACTGGACTGTTCCCATGAGGCACAGGGTCAGAGCTGATTTGCATATAGCCAGTGTCTAACCCAGGGTGGTGTGGAGTGCAAAAAAACGATGGATTTAGGCCCAGATCCTTGTACTGGGGTGAATGTATGACATTGTTCTACATTCTGTCCATCAACTGTGTTTTTTGCAATTTTCACCCCGAGTGGGCTGGGTATGCTCAGACGTGAGTCCCAGGCTCTCCACACCACTGGAGTCAAGCTATCCAGGCTGATGAAGGCTGATAGCCAGAAACCGGTCCTTGGATTCATGATTCCGGTCTGGGAAAGACATGGCTTGGTAGTTCGGACTGGACTGTTCCCATGAGGCACAGGGTCAGAGCTGATTTGCATATAGCCAGTGTCTAACCCAGGGTGGTGTGGAGTGCAAAAAAACGATGGATTTAGGCCCAGATCCTTGTACTGGGGTGAATGTATGACATTGTTCTACATTCTGTCCATCAACTGTGTTTTTTGCAATTTTCACCCCGAGTGGGCTGGGTATGCTCAGACATGAGTCCCAGGCTCTACACACCTCTGGAGTCAAGCTATCCGGGCTGATGAAGGCTGATAGCCAGAAACCGGTCCTTGGATGCATGATTCCGGTCTGGGAAAGACATGGCTTGGTAGTTCGGACTGCACTGTTCCCATGAGGCACAGGGTCAGAGCTGATTTGCATATAGCCAGTGTCTAACCCAGGGTGGTGTGGAGTGCAAAAAAACGATGGATTTAGGCCCAGATCCTTGTACTGGGGTGAATGTATGACATTGTTCTACATTCTGTCCATCAACTGTGTTTTTTGCAATTTTCACCCCGAGTGGGCTGGGTATGCTCAGACGTGAGTCCCAGGCTCTCCACACCACTGGAGTCAAGCTATTCAGGCTGATGAAGGCTGATAGCCAGAAACCGGTCCTTGGATGCATGATTCCGGTCTGGGAAAGACATGGCTTGGTAGTTCGGACTGGACTGTTCCCATGAGGCACAGGGTCAGAGCTGATTTGCATATAGCCAGTGTCTAACCCAGGGTGGTGTGGAGTGCAAAAAAACGATGGATTTACGCCCAGATCCTTGTACTGGGGTGAATGTATGACATTGTTCTACATTCTGTCCATCAACTGTGTTTTTTGCAATTTTCACCCCGAGTGGGCTGGGTATGCTCAGACGTGAGTCCCAGGCTCTCCACACCACTGGAGTCAAGCTATCCAGGCTGATGAAGGCTGATAGCCAGAAACCGGTCCTTGGATTCATGATTCCGGTCTGGGAAAGACATGGCTTGGTAGTTCGGACTGGACTGTTCCCATGAGGCACAGGGTCAGAGCTGATTTGCATATAGCCAGTGTCTAACCCAGGGTGGTGTGGAGTGCAAAAAAACGATGGATTTAGGCCCAGATCCTTGTACTGGGGTGAATGTATGACATTGTTCTACATTCTGTCCATCAACTGTGTTTTTTGCAATTTTCACCCCGAGTGGGCTGGGTATGCTCAGACATGAGTCCCAGGCTCTACACACCTCTGGAGTCAAGCTATCCGGGCTGATGAAGGCTGATAGCCAGAAACCGGTCCTTGGATGCATGATTCCGGTCTGGGAAAGACATGGCTTGGTAGTTCGGACTGCACTGTTCCCATGAGGCACAGGGTCAGAGCTGATTTGCATATAGCCAGTGTCTAACCCAGGGTGGTGTGGAGTGCAAAAAAACGATGGATTTAGGCCCAGATCCTTGTACTGGGGTGAATGTATGACATTGTTCTACATTCTGTCCATCAACTGTGTTTTTTGCAATTTTCACCCCGAGTGGGCTGGGTATGCTCAGACGTGAGTCCCAGGCTCTCCACACCACTGGAGTCAAGCTATTCAGGCTGATGAAGGCTGATAGCCAGAAACCGGTCCTTGGATGCATGATTCCGGTCTGGGAAAGACATGGCTTGGTAGTTCGGACTGGACTGTTCCCATGAGGCACAGGGTCAGAGCTGATTTGCATATAGCCAGTGTCTAACCCAGGGTGGTGTGGAGTGCAAAAAAACGATGGATTTACGCCCAGATCCTTGTACTGGGGTGAATGTATGACATTGTTCTACATTCTGTCCATCAACTGTGTTTTTTGCAATTTTCACCCCGAGTGGGCTGGGTATGCTCAGACGTGAGTCCCAGGCTCTCCACACCACTGGAGTCAAGCTATCCAGGCTGATGAAGGCTGATAGCCAGAAACCGGTCCTTGGATGCATGATTCCGGTCTGGGAAAGACATGGCTTGGTAGTTCGGACTGGACTGTTCCCATGAGGCACAGGGTCAGAGCTGATTTGCATATAGCCAGTGTCTAACCCAGGGTGGTGTGGAGTGCAAAAAAACGATGGATTTAGGCCCAGATCCTTGTACTGGGGTGAATGTATGACATTGTTCTACATTCTGTCCATCAACTGTGTTTTTTGGAATTTTCACCCGAGTGGGCTGGGTATGCTCAGACGTGAGTCCCAGGCTCTCCACACCACTGGAGTCAAGCTATCCAGGCTGATGAAGGCTGATAGCCAGAAACCGGTCCTTGGATGCATGATTCCGGTCTGGGAAAGACATGGCTTGGTAGTTCGGACTGGATTGTTCCCATGAGGCACAGGGTCAGAGCTGATTTGCATATAGCCAGTGTCTAACCCAGGGTGGTGTGGAGTGCAAAAAAACGATGGATTTAGGCCCAGATCCTTGTACTGGGGTGAATGTATGACATTGTTCTACATTCTGTCCATCAACTGTGTTTTTTGCAATTTTCACCCCGAGTGGGCTGGGTATGCTCAGACGTGAGTCCCAGGCTCTACACACCTCTGGAGTCAAGCTATCCGGGCTGATGAAGGCTGATAGGCAGAAACCGGTCCTTGGATGCATGATTCCGGTCTGGGAAAGACATGGCTTGGTAGTTCGGACTGCACTGTTCCCATGAGGCACAGGGTCAGAGCTGATTTGCATATAGCCAGTGTCTAACCCAGGGTGGTGTGGAGTGCAAAAAAACGATGGATTTAGGCCCAGATCCTTGTACTGGGGTGAATGTATGACATTGTTCTACATTCTGTCCATCAACTGTGTTTTTTGCAATTTTCACCCCGAGTGGGCTGGGTATGCTCAGACGTGAGTCCCAGGCTCTCCACACCACTGGAGTCAAGCTATTCAGGCTGATGAAGGCTGATAGCCAGAAACCGGTCCTTGGATGCATGATTCCGGTCTGGGAAAGACATGGCTTGGTAGTTCGGACTGGACTGTTCCCATGAGGCACAGGGTCAGAGCTGATTTGCATATAGCCAGTGTCTAACCCAGGGTGGTGTGGAGTGCAAAAAAACGATGGATTTACGCCCAGATCCTTGTACTGGGGTGAATGTATGACATTGTTCTACATTCTGTCCATCAACTGTGTTTTTTGCAATTTTCACCCCGAGTGGGCTGGGTATGCTCAGACGTGAGTCCCAGGCTCTCCACACCACTGGAGTCAAGCTATCCAGGCTGATGAAGGCTGATAGCCAGAAACCGGTCCTTGGATGCATGATTCCGGTCTGGGAAAGACATGGCTTGGTAGTTCGGACTGGACTGTTCCCATGAGGCACAGTGTCAGAGCTGATTTGCATATAGCCAGTGTCTATCCCAGGGTGGTGTGGAGTGCAAAAAAACGATGGATTTAGGCCCAGATCCTTGTACTGGGGTGAATGTATGACATTGTTCTACATTCTGTCCATCAACTGTGTTTTTTGGAATTTTCACCCGAGTGGGCTGGGTATGCTCAGACGTGAGTCCCAGGCTCTCCACACCACTGGAGTCAAGCTATCCAGGCTGATGAAGGCTGATAGCCAGAAACCGGTCCTTGGATGCATGATTCCGGTCTGGCAAAGACATGGCTTGGTAGTTCGGACTGGACTGTTCCCATGAGGCACAGGGTCAGAGCTGATTTGCATATAGCCAGTGTCTAACCCAGGGTGGTGTGGAGTGCAAAAAAACGATGGATTTAGGCCCAGATCCTTGTACTGGGGTGAATGTATGACATTGTTCTACATTCTGTCCATCAACTGTGTTTTTTGCAATTTTCACCCCGAGTGGGCTGGGTATGCTCAGACGTGAGTCCCAGGCTCTCCACACCACTGGAGTCAAGCTATCCAGGCTGATGAAGGCTGATAGCCAGAAACCGGTCCTTGGATGCATGATTCCGGTCTGGGAAAGACATGGCTTGGTAGTTCGGACTGGACTGTTCCCATGAGGCACAGGGTCAGAGCTGATTTGCATATAGCCAGTGTCTAACCCAGGGTGGTGTGGAGTGCAAAAAAACGATGGATTTAGGCCCAGATCCTTGTACTGGGGTGAATGTATGACATTGTTCTACATTCTGTCCATCAACTGTGTTTTTTGCAATTTTCACCCCGAGTGGGCTGGGTATGCTCAGACGTGAGTCCCAGGCTCTCCACACCACTGGAGTCAAGCTATCCAGGCTGATGAAGGCTGATAGCCAGAAACCGGTCCTTGGATGCATGATTCCGGTCTGGGAAAGACATGGCTTGGTAGTTCGGACTGGACTGTTCCCATGAGGCACAGGGTCAGAGCTGATTTGCATATAGCCAGTGTCTAACCCAGGGTGGTGTGGAGTGCAAAAAAACGATGGATTTAGGCCCAGATCCTTGTACTGGGGTGAATGTATGACATTGTTCTACATTCTGTCCATCAACTGTGTTTTTTGCAATTTTCACCCCGAGTGGGCTGGGTATGCTCAGACGTGAGTCCCAGGCTCTCCACACCACTGGAGTCAAGCTATCCAGGCTGATGAAGGCTGATAGCCAGAAACCGGTCCTTGGATGCATGATTCCGGTCTGGGAAAGACATGGCTTGGTAGTTCGGACTGGACTGTTCCCATGAGGCACAGGGTCAGAGCTGATTTGAATATAGCCAGTGTCTAACCCAGGGTGGTGTGGAGTGCAAAAAAACGATGGATTTAGGCCCAGATCCTTGTACTGGGGTGAATGTATGACATTGTTCTACATTCTGTCCATCAACTGTGTTTTTTGCAATTTTCACCCCGAGTGGGCTGGGTATGCTCAGACGTGAGTCCCAGGCTCTCCACACCACTGGACTCAAGCTATCCAGGCTGATGAAGGCTGATAGCCAGAAACCGGTCCTTGGATGCATGATTCCGGTCTGGGAAAGACATGGCTTGGTAGTTCGGACTGGACTGTTCCCATGAGGCACAGGGTCAGAGCTGATTTGCATATAGCCAGTGTCTAACCCAGGGTGGTGTGGAGTGCAAAAAAACGATGGATTTAGGCCCAGATCCTTGTACTGGGGTGAATGTATGACATTGTTCTACATTCTGACCATCAACTGTGTTTTTTGCAATTTTCACCCCGAGTGGGCTGGGTATGCTCAGACGTGAGTCCCAGGCTCTCCACACCACTGGAGTCAAGCTATCCAGGCTGATGAAGGCTGATAGCCAGAAACCGGTCCTTGGATGCATGATTCCGGTCTGGGAAAGACATGGCTTGGTAGTTCGGACTGGACTGTTCCCATGAGGCACAGGGTCAGAGCTGATTTGCATATAGCCAGTGTCTAACCCAGGGTGGTGTGGAGTGCAAAAAAACGATGGATTTAGGCCCAGATCCTTGTACTGGGGTGAATGTATGACATTGTTCTACATTCTGTCCATCAACTGTGTTTTTTGCAATTTTCACCCCGAGTGGGCTGGGTATGCTCAGACGTGAGTCCCAGGCTCTCCACACCACTGGAGTCAAGCTATCCAGGCTGATGAAGGCTGATAGCCAGAAACCGGTCCTTGGATGCATGATTCCGGTCTGGGAAAGACATGGCTTGGTAGTTCGGACTAGACTGTTCCCATGAGGCACAGGGTCAGAGCTGATTTGCATATAGCCAGTGTCTAACCCAGGGTGGTGTGGAGTTCAAAAAAACGATGGATTTAGGCCCAGATCCTTGTACTGGGGTGAATGTATGACATTGTTCTACATTCTGTCCATCAACTGTGTTTTTTGAACATTTTGTGATGGCATTACTGAATTATTTTGCTGTTTTTACACTTGTTAACACTGTGCTGGCATATTTCTCTTCAAAAGTACCAGTTTAATTCTCACATATAGCAATAATGCACTTAAATTACTGTGAATACACAAAACGAAGACGGTGATTTTAGCAATATCTTTGAGCCTGCAAGCACACTCAGTGACCTCTGACCCCAAGGCACCCTGATCAGTTTTGACTTCACGGGCACTGAGTAAATGACGACAGCCTGGAAATGCAGCTTCCAGGCCATCTTCATTTACATGTGTTTGCAGAGGCATTTGCGCCCCCCCTGGGAACCCATCCATGCCCCCCCAGGGGGGCGCGCCCCACAGTTTGAAGACCTCTGCTGTAAGGTATGCTGTGACTATGGTAGGGGTGGTGGTGAAGGCGGCTGCAGGCTTCTGGGGTTTCGAACATATGGTAGCTGGCGTATGCCGACGACATTGCCCTTGTGACTCCCGATTTGGATACTGCTATAAGCTAAAGTGAAGAAGAAGTGGCTAGATATGGGATACTCTCGGGGTATGCCCTTAATCCCAGCAAAACACAAATAGTGGGCAACGACAACTCAACAATTAAGATCCTAGAGTAGTTAGAAATGCAACTTGTTTAGGGATCAATATAGCAGCAAACATTGACAACATTGTTAAAGATAATATTGATCCCTTAATAGCTGAGGCTAAACAGGATTTGTCGAGACCACATAACCTCCATCTGCCTAATATTGGCAGTTGTAACATTATTAAATGTTATTTTTCCCCAAGTTCTTATATGTTTAGCAGGCAATCCTGCTGGATTTCACAGCAGAAAACTGAAGATCTGTTTTCTCGATTCATTTGGGCATACTCTAAGCAAAGAAGGGCTTATAAATTCCTCTCTCTAACGCGAAAAAAGGGGCTCTACCAGCCATAAGACTCTACTCCTGGGCTACCACATTAATATACAACTTAGTTCTGATACAAGAAGCACCAAAAAATAGGGCATTTGAAGAAGTACCGACCTCCCTGGAACTTATAATCGGGGCAGAAATGTGGGGATGGGCTTAGCAATTTCTAAATAACAAGCATTACAAGAAAGTTTGCTTTAAAACACTACAAGGTGGGTTCAAAATTTGGAAATCAGTTTGAAGACTGATAGGCATGGGTCGACTCAATTACTACACACCACTCTGCAATAACGCTAATCTGCCTTACATTTTTAGGGGCCCAAAACTTAAAAGGTGGACCAAGAAAAATACGTATTATGCTGTTCCTGATTAGTCAAAACAGAGTCCGTTGAAGGGATCTAAGGTTACTTGGCCATGAATGGTACAGAGGTGGGAATCCATTTTATTAGAATATAGGGCCCTCAAACACCAAGATGGGTGTCGTGCTTCATCATCAGATTGCTCCTTGTCCGGTCGGTGCTGCAATACCGACGGGCTTCGAATGAGGAGCACTTTGGCAGAGATCTTTTTTCCAAAAGCGGTTTGGTGCCGTGGGGGTGAGGGTCCTAGTGAGTGAAGATGAGTGAATGTGTTGGATAAGTGAATTAAAACAGGATTGGGAGTACCAGCAACAACAATGTTAATCAGTGGGTCTCCTACCCTGAGTACAAAAACAAAAGGCACATTGCTCAAGGGTTATTTCACTTTTGGATGCTACAAGCATTTCTATGGAGCCCATGGCACTAATTTTGCTAGATTCATAAAAAGCCTTTTACAAGGTCTCCTGGACTTTTTTTATGGGAGACCCTGTCAAGAGTGGGGTTTGGAGAGGAGGTATTGCAGGCTATTAAAATGCTTTACTTCTACCCTAGAGCAAGGCTATTTTTAACGGAGGGCTCACAGAACTCTTTAAAATAATAAGAGGCATCCAACAGGGATGTCCAAGCTCACCATTGTTATTTGCTATCTATTTTGACCCTTTCCTTCAACAACTGAAAAATAATAAGGATATTAGACCCATTGTAACGCATGTCTGTGAAACTAAAGTCTTGGCGTATGCTGACGACATTGCCCTTGTGACTCCCGATTCAGATACTGCTATAAGCGAAATAGAAGAAGAAACAGCTAGATATGGGAACCTCTTGGGGTATGCCCTTAATCTCAGCAAACCACAAATACTTGGCAACGACAACTCAACGATTAAGATCCTAGAGAAGTTAGAAATGCAACTTATTTAGGGATCGATATAGCAGCAAACATAGACAACATTGTTAAAGATAATATTGATCCCTTAATAGGTGAGGCTAAACAGGATTTGGCGAGACTACATAACCTCCATCTGTCTATTATTGGCAGATGTAATATTATTAAAATGTTATTTTTCCCCAAGCTCTTATACTTTTTGCAGGCAATCCTAATGGATTTCACAGGAGAAAATTGAAGATCTGTTTTCGGGATTCAATTGGGCATATGCTAGGCCAAGAAGGGCTCACACATTTCTCTCTCTACCTCAGAAAAATGGGGGGGACTGGCTCTACCAAACATAAGACTCTACTTCAGGGCTTCCGCATTATTATACTGCTTAGTTCTGATACAAGACATGCCAAAACATAGGGCATTTGAAGAAGTACCGAACCCCTGGAACTGATAATTAGGGCTTAAATGTGGGGATGGGCTTAGCGATTTCTAAATGACAACCATTACAAGAAAGTTTGGTTTAAAACACTAAAAGGGGGGTCCAGAATCTGGAAATCAGTTTGAAGACTGAAAGGCGTGGGTCGACTAAATTACTACACACCACTCTGCAATAACCCTAATCTGCGTTAAATTTTTCGAGGACCAAAACTTAAAAGGTGGAGCAAAGCTAGGCTGACTAAACATAGAGCTTTTTTCTCCCCTATTGGCCCAGTCTCTTTCAAAAATCCTAAAGAATGGTTTGAGTTAGATCGAAAGGATTTTTACATATATCTCCATATAAGGGACTTTGTAAATAAGAAAGGTGGTGGATCGATAGGATTTGCTAACAACTGCATAATTGATAAATTGAGAGAGAAAAGAAATCTATCTATACAAGTATTTTGCAATCTCTTTAACTCATTAACGAAATATCATATGGATGATCAGGCATTAAGATGGAAAATGGAAATTGTGACCTCAGAACACCTATTCTTTCACTCACTCAAACTGGCACAGAATATCTTAATTCCCACCCGGTTACAGGCACAATACTACAAAACATGTTTCTCATTATATTATACTCCAAAAAGAATTGCCAAATGGTGGACGGGGAAAGGAACCTTTTGCCCCAGGTGTGCACTATATCAGGCAGACTTGTGACACGCTTATCAAATTAAAACAAGAAATCCCCAACATTTTTAAGGAGGCCCTAGGAGTAGGTTGCTTCCTCCCTCCGTCATTGATAGGGCCCGGGTAGCCCAAAGCATGCAGGGGTTAAATGGGGAATAATTAGTGTTTATTGGTATTGCAATTTTCTGTCTATGTATTGCATTGGTATGGTCAGACCCTAATCCCCCCAGGTTTCAACAATGGCTGTCTTGTCTTTTAGCAAATTAGAACTTGGAAAAAGCTATCTATGAAAGGAGGGGATTACAGTCATGAATTAAATGCCCAAAAATCTGGGCAGCTCTGACCAGATGGATTGAGAGAAATGGGTAATCTATAAAGAGTACATCAATTAAGTCTCCAAATCCAGAAGAACAGAGCAAGGCCAACTCTCCTGGGGTGGGCCCTTAAGGGTTTATAAGCAGGGTGTAAAAGGAGGAAAAGAATTGCATAATTGTGTGGTATGTGTTTTCTTTTTTTCTCTCTCTTTTTGACGATGAATTTCAATTGTCTGTACACTGTCTTATAATGTGCAATAAAAAAATGTAAATAAAAAAGGCATCTGGCAATTGGGAAAAAAACGATAATCTGGTTATGTTACTACAAAGAATTCTATATGCCTCCCCATGCCGGCCAGTGCTCAAATTTCTACAAAAGGGGGTTACCCACTATCTTCTCTGGTACCAATATGTTAGGCAAAAAAATTGAATATGCGTTAGCAGTCCATGGCCTCTCAACAAGAGGGACATAAATCTTCCCCGGGTACAGCTCTAGACCAATTATGACAACGTTTCTTAGTCTGTAGAGTCTAGTAGCTGAACTGAATATACAGTTTGCGTGCTAAGCGGGGAGTGATTTCCTCTATGGTAGGCTCATAACATGGAAATTGTTTTACATCAAGAAAACATGTTGTTAAAGAACCTTTATTGGTTGCAATTATGTGGGAAATAGCACATTTCCAATATATTTATTTTAACCTTGTTTTCGCAATTATACACATCTCTTTGGGAGAAACCCAAACATTCACCAGCCTCAGTTTTCCCAGTAGCAATCTTACTGAGTTCAGCCATGGATTTTATGAACACATACAGGGGACATACAGGGGACATAAGATCTTTAAGGTTCAATATTATGAGCCTAACTCTACTGTTGGCCACAATTGATGCTTATATAAAAGCATTCTATATTTAGCTTTGTAAGAAACACATCTTTAAACCAAATCTAAGCATAGTGGAATCATCAAAGTACTTACAGGTAGTTCTAAAAGCCATCTAATAAACTCACTTAACTTACTTTCTCGTACTTATTCTAATACACAGCTTAGTTTGGTTAATGTTTGCGTACTCGCAAATCCCCAAATTTCACAGTCATTCAAAGCTGCACTTGGAGCATTTGTGATATAGATTTCTAGGGCAGGTGCTACACTCCTGGAGAGGAATTTTGTGGAGGAACATGCCTGCATTGGTGAAAGACATAAACATTACACTGGGGGCGGGGGCAGACACACTACACTGCAATGATGACATATTAGCAAGTTTGATGTAACCCTTGTGAAGAATAGAGAGAGATTCAGGGACAGCCACAAGATCTCTAAATGGTGGATTTATTAGATTATGCCAGCAAGGCACTGAATGGCTGGGTGTGGGACAGCAAGTAGGAAGCACTGCGATCACCACCACACGTGAGAGGAACAGCTAAACAAGTAACAACATTTAGATGGCATCTTTGAAATTCACTAGATGTGCCGTTGTAGACTGTGAATGAGCTTTGAGCTCCTGATGAGAACCCCAAGATGTGAGGGGGTTTGAAACCCATAGACCTTCATTTTCTGGCCATAAGAATTGTGAATCATTCTGATTGGTTTATTCATTGTGTATAATTTGTGTAAAGTGTTTTCTATGGCTTGTACAACATTGAGTCTTTGAAAAATGGTAGTGTTCGCTTGAAAGGATAGTGTGAATGTGAGAGCTGGATGATGTGGTGAGTGACAAAAGGGTTGAATATGAATGTTTGGAGTTGTATGAAGACAGTGGAATGGGCGATTAAAGGTGAAGAATGTTAGTAGAGTATATAAAAAACTTGGAGTGTGACAGTGTTGGTATGTGCGTGTGTTTTGAAGATATTTGACTTTTTTGTGATGAGACAAATGAAATAAAAGAAACTTTTGATGAACTCAGATGGAAAAAGAGGTCTATGGTATATGTTGTTTAAGGTCAATATGTACCCTTGGAAATAAATGAGAGTCAATAGGCATCAGTACTGGCAGTTCTGCTGTTCTTTGTTCAATTGAGGCTTGGCCTTACTGTTTAGAGCCCAAACCCAGTTTTGGCTTGTAAAAGTGGCATTTCTAAAATAGGCATCTCAAGTCCAATTTTACCAGCATTCCAAAGATATAAAAAATTACAGAGCTTCAACTTTCCTAAAATGTACTAAGGGATTCCAAATATAAACCTATGAGAGGGGTTGGCCTCACCGTACTGAAAAACACAATTTGAGTGTTTTTCACAACCAGGACTTGGAACTTGCATGTCCTATCTTTTATTTACACAGCACCCTGCACTATGGGCTACATAGCGCCTACCTTAGGGGTGACTTACATTTAATACAAGGGGAGTTTAAGGCATGGCAAACTATTTTAAATAACTCAAAGAGACGGGACTGTGGGTGTTATAAGGTCCAGCATACACAAAGGTATGCAGTTCCTAAGAATGGAAGAAATAGGGGACAACAGGTCTGGGTCGTCCTCAGTCCAGAATTATAGAAGGAATAAGGGATTCCCCCTATTGGAATTAGGGCCCTCACACACCCGGCTGGGTGTCATGCATTATCATAGGGCATGTTTCTTATCTGGTAGGTGCTGCAATACCTGACAGGCTCCCTATGAGGTTCTCATGCCAGAGATCATTTAGTCCAAAGGGTTGTTGAGTGCCGTGTGGGTATAGGGCCTTTGGTTGTAGATGGATGTGGTGCAAATGAGTTGTCTAAGTGGTGGATAAAAATTGGATATGGACGTTCTCCAGAGAAATATTTTAATCAGCGAGACCGCCAACCCAAATAAAATAAAGGTGGCGCACTGCTGAAATGATGTTCAGGGTTAGTGCAAAATGAAGTGGTCAACATGTTTCTTGCCTGAATAGTCTTAAGATCTAGTGGCAATTCTCCAGGACTAAAATATTAAAAAGCTTTCTAAACAGTGGTTGGTTGTCTGGTAATGTGACTCTGATTAACCAAATCTAAAACCTACAGTGTGGTACCTGAAGTTGGATGACCGACCCCATTTGGGTTGGCAGCAATCACCAACAGCTCTCAGCATGGAGGACTCTGGGACGTACCTAGTGTTGCTTGCTTCAAGGCAAGTGCACCGTCAGACCTACACACTCTATGCTGGAATCTGGGCAGTACCAAGTCCAGCAGAGAGTGGGTAGGTCTGGTTAGATAAGGTGTCACCAATGTTATGCATGAATTCTGTAACCCCACCATGACGAGAATAATTTGGGCATGTAAAAACTGTGTTACTGGTTCAGAGGAGATGAAGCCCTACTCAAGAAGCAACCACAATTCTTGTCAGGGTGAAACACAAGCAAACCCAAAATTAGCATGTGCCTAACCAATTTGCAGCATGGCACAAAAGCAGTAAGGCTTAACTTAGTGTCAAACTGTAAAGATTTCATGTAGCACTTCAAACAGTAATAAAGAGAAAAACAGGGGAAATGTCCCATACCAGTTTTAGAAAAATGTAGTAAAATATAATAAATTATTTGACAAAAAAGGAAAAAAATCCAATCAGTAGAACAAGTTGAAAGATTCAAGTTAAGTATAGTGCCAAAGCACAAAGCATCACTTGCAGTTATCTGATAGTGCCAGACTGGGTGAAAGTCACATGTTTAGGCTGACTTTGACAGAACGCAAGTCAGATACAGGGAGCAGTTTAGTCCAGCTGAACAAGTTACCTTGTGAAGTTCAGCATGAAGAGTTCCATTCACGGAGGAGGGGGCCGCAAGAGCTAGGAGAGTGTTGCTGATAGTCATCACTGTAGCACAAAGAGCAGGCAAGGCCTTGCAGACAGTCGTCGATGTAGTGTGAAGAGCAGGCCAGTCTTTGGGGATGTTCATCACTGCAGTGTGAAGATCCTGTTGCAAAATCATTGCTGAAGAATCGTGTTGGCGATCACTGCTGGCTGTCGATGCTGTTGCACGAAGTTGGCGGTTGATGCTGGTGGTCACTGTAGAGCAAAGAGTCGGGTTCACCAGAGTTTTGCATTGCTGGTTGGAATGGGCAGCAAAATCTTGGTGCGGACTGGCCCATTCTCGACCAAGAAGAACCTAAAACTAGGGGTGGGCGGCAAATTCCGTTCCGCTCGTGGAATTTGCTAAATTCGGCATTTTCGCGTTCTGCGCGGAACGCAAAAATGTCAAAACTTCCACGATCTGCGGCGGAATGGAATTGTAATGCAACGGTGGCATCTTCTTCTTGGATAAATATGCAGGGCAGGATTCTTTCTGGCACAGTGCTCCCATCCCACAAATTAAACCTCAACAGGAAGCACTTACAGATATAAATAAAGCAGGTGCCCGAGTTGCTGCTCAAATTCAGTACCTCATTAATCAGCCCAAAAAAATTGTGAGCTTTGTCGAGGCTGGGCAGGTGTGCTTTCTCCCCATATTTACCGTCGAAAATTAGCTGTGATGCTTGATGGAGGCTTTTGAATCCTTGACTTTCACGACCGCAATCCCCGTTCAGTGCCTGTGACCAGGAGCTTCTTTCTCCTCATCTGCTAGTCTGATCAGTCTCTGACCTTTTATAAACACAAGAGGCCTGTGAACTCGCATAGAAGCCCGCCCGTTTGGCCCCGCCACACACACTAGCAGTGTGCACTGTCTTCCCGCCCTTTACCCACTAGGATGGACAGCTCACTCAAGGGATCCTGGCACCCTTCAGCGCGATGGCAATGTTACACACACATGGTCACTGGAGACAACTTTTCTGGCCCTTTACGCAGCTGTAGTATAGGAAAAGCACTATACATTTACCCAACGAAGTAGCACTTACTGATTAGCCAGTAGGAAGTACTCCAGTTGAGTAGAGGTATCACACAAAACGGTTGCGTCTTCTTGGATAAATATGCAGAGCAGGATTCATTCTGGCATGATGTTCCTGTCACAAAAAGTAAACCTCAACAGGAAGCACTTACAGTCAGGTGCCCGAGCTAAAGCTCACATTCAGTAACTCATTAATCAGCCCGAACAAATCGTGAGCTTTGTTGAGGCTGGGCAGGTGTGCTTTCTCCCCATATCTACCGTCGAAAATTAGCTGTGATGCTTGATGGAAGCCTTTTCATCCTTGACTTTCACGAGCGCAATCCCCGTGCAGTTCCTGTGACCAGGAGCTTCTTTCTTCTCATCTGCTGCTCTGATCGGTCTCTGACCTTTTATAAACACAAAAGGCATGTGAACTCACATAGAAGCCCACCCGTTTGGCCCCACCTCACACACTAGCAGTGTGCACCGCCTTCCCGCCCTTTACCCACTAGGATGGACAGCTCACTCAAGGGACCCTGGCACCCTTCGGCGCGATGGCAAAGTTACACACACATGGTCACTGGAGACAACTCTTCTGGCCCTTTACGCAGCTGTAGTGTAGGAAAAGCACTATACATTTACCCAACGAGGTAGCACTTACTGATTAGCCAGTAGTAAGTACTCCAACTGAGTAGAGGTATCGCACAAAACGGATGCGTCTTCTTGGATAAATATGCAGGGCAGGATTCATTCTGGCACGATGCTCCTGTCACAAAAATTAAACCTCAACAGGAAGCACTTACAGTCAGGTGCCCGAGCTGAAGCTCAAATTCAGTAACTCATTAATCAGCCCAAAATAATTGTGAGCTTTGTCGAGGCTAGGCAGGTGTGGTTTCTCCCAATATCTACCATCGAAAATTAGCTGTGATGCTTGATGGAGGCCTGTGCATCCTTGACTTTCAAAAGCACAATCCCCGTGCAGTTCCTGTGACCAGGAGCTTCTTTCTCCTCATCTGCTGCTCTGACTTTTTATAAACACAAGAGGCATGTGAACTCGCATAGAAGACTGCCCATTTGGCCCCGCTCCACACGCTAGCAGTGTGCACCGTCTTCCTGCACTTTACCCACTATGATGGACAGTTCACTCAAGGGACCCCGGCGCCTTTCGGCGCGATGGCAGTGTTACACACACATGGTCACTGGAGACGACTCTTCTAGCCCTTTACGCAGCTGTAGTGTAGGAAAAGTACTATGAACTCTCAAAGAAGCCCGCCCCCGCAAATATCCGTGAACACGGGAAATTCCACATGTTTGCAGAATTTTTTTGCCGTTTCGTGGAAGTTTGCGAAAGGCAATTTCGCAAATTCCGCCCACCCCTACCTAAAACTTTAGTATTTATCGTTTCGTTCAAGGTGGAGATCAACTGATGCCACATAAAGAGTCCAGGACCCGGGAGACACCTCTTGGGGATCAGGAACCCACTTTAGTAGAGACCAGCAGGACTCAAGCAGGTCCAGTTCCAGCAGGTCAGCTGTGCAGTTGCATAGAGGCCTCTGGATCTTGTCTTGGTATGTCCTTGTAGCTCAGAACGGAAAGTCAGTTAGCTGACTCTTGGAGTCACATTAGCCTGGGATTAAGGGCGCAGGTCCAGTCTTCTTTCTCAGCAAGGCCTCAAGCAGCACTGCAGCAAGGTGTCCTTTTTCTGTAGTAACCCCAGGTCTAGGAATGCACTGAAGAGACAGTTTTAGGGTGCACTATTTTTACTTGGTGCCAGCTTTGAAATAGAAGAGTGTTCTACCCCTAGAGGTTTTTGGTTTTTTCTGTCTCCATGACCTGGCACCAGCTTGTAAACTGGGATGGCATGGTGAGCAAAAGAATGATAGATTTAACCCAGATCTCTTGACTGGGTGTGAATGTTTTGATTTGATCTGCATTTCATCCTTCTATTGTATATCTTTTGCTTCCTTGCATTAAGTGCGCCGGGTATGCCCAGACGTGGGTGCGGGAATCACTGTGCCATTGGATTCAGGCTATCCTGGCTGATGAGGGGTGAAACCTCAAAACTGGTCCTAGGATGCTTGTTTCCGGTCCAGAGAGAATCTGGCTTGGCAGTTTGGTCTGGACTGTCCCCATGAAGCACAGGGTCAAGACTGATTTGCATATGGCCAGGTCTAAACCAGGGTGCCATGGTGAGCAAAAGAATTAAGGATTTAACCCAGATCTCTTGACTGGGGGTGAATGTTTGGATGTGCTCTGCATTCCGTCCATCTATTGTGTGTCTTTTGCTTCCTCGCCCTAAGTGTGCCGGCTATGCTCAGAAGTGGGTCCTGGACTCACTGTGCAACTATAATCAAGCTATCCTGGCTGATGAGGGGTGAAACCCCATAACTGGTCCTTTGATGGTTGTTTCTGGTCCAGGGAGGACCTGGCTTGGCATTTCGGGCTGGACTATTCCCATGAGGCACAGGGTCAAGTCTGATTTGCATATGGCCAGGTCTAAACTGGGGTGGCATGGTGAGCAACAGAATGACTGATTTAACCCAGATCTCTTGACTGTGAGTGAATGTTTTAATTTGTTTGCATTTCGTCCATCTATTATGTGTCTTTTACTTCCTTGCCCTAAGTCCGCCGGGTATGCCCAGACGTGGGTTCCGGCTCACTGTGCCACTGGAATCAAGCTATCCTGGCTGATGAGGGGTTAAACCTGGAAACCAGTCCTAGGATGCTTGTTTCTGGTTAAGGGAGTACCTGGCTTGGCAGCTCGGGCTGGACTGTTCCCATGAGGCAGAGGGTCAAGACTGATTTGCATATGGCCAGGTCTAAACTGGGGTGGCATGGTGAGCAAAAGACTAATGGATTTAACCCAGATCTCTTGTCTGGGGGTGAATGTTTTTATTTGTTCTGAATTCCGTCCATCTAGTGTGTGTCTTTGGCTTCCTCACCCTAAGTGCACCGGGTATGTCCAGCCATGAGTCCCGGGCTCACTGTGCCCCTGGAATCAAGCTATCTCGGCTCATGAGGTGTGAAACCCGGACACCGGTTCTAGGATTCTTATTTTCAGTCCAGGAAGGATTTGGCTTGGCAGTTCGGGCTGGACTGTTCCCATTAGGCACAGGGTCAAGACTGATTTGCATATGGCCAGGTCTAAACTGGGGTGTCACGGTGAGCAAAAGAATTATTGATTTAACCCAGAGTTCTTGACTGGGGGTGAATGTTTTGATTCGTTCTGCATACCGTCCATCTATTGTATGTCTTTTGCTTCCTCACCCTAAGTGCACTGTGTATGCCAAGGCGTGGGCCACCGGGTCACTGTGCTACTGAAATCAAGCTATAATGGCTGATGCGGGGTGAAACCCAAAAACCGGTCCTAGGATGCATGTTTCCGGTCCAAGGAGGACCTGGCTTGGCAGTTCAGGCTGGACTGTTCCCATGAGGCACAGGGTCAAGACAGATTGCATATGGCCAGGTCTAAACCGGGGTGGCATGGTGAGCAAAAGAATGATGGATTAAACCCAGATCTCTTGACTGGGGGTGAATGTTTCCATTTGTTCTGCATTCCGTCCATCTATTGTGTGTCTTTTACTTCCTCACCCTAAGTGTGTCCGGTATGCCCAGACGTGGGTCCCAGGCTCACTGTGCAACTTCGATAAAGCTATCCCGGCTGATGAGGGGTGAAACCCCGAAACCGGTCCTAGTATGCTTGTTTCTGGTCCAGAGAGGACCTGGCTCGGCAGTTCGGGCTGGACTAATCCCATGAGGCACAGGGTCAAGACTGATTTGCAAATGACCAGGTCTGAACTGGGGTGGCATGGTCAGAAAAAGAATGACGGATTTAACCCAGATCTCTTGATTGGGGGTGAATGTTTTTTTTTGTTTTGCATTCCGTCCATCTATTGTGTGTCTTTTGCTTTCTCAGTCTAATTGCGCCGGGTATGCCCAGAAATTGGGAGCCGGGCTCACTGTACCACTTGAATCAAGCTATCTTGGCTGATAAGGGGTAAAACCCCAAAACCGGTCCTAGAATGCTTGTTTCTAGTGCAGAAAGGATCTGGCTTGGCAGTTCAGGCTGGACTGTTCCCATGAGGCTCAGGGTCAAGACTGATTTGCATATCAGCAGTTCTAAACTAGGTTGGCATGGTAAGCAAAAGAATGATGGATTTCACCCAGATGTCTTGACTGGGGGTGAATGTTTTGATTTGTTCTGCATTCCGTCCATCTATTGTATGTCTTTTACTTCCCAATGTGTTTGGGGCACAATAGGCTGGTGTAAAACCCTTTGTGAGTGTGCTGAGGCATGGTGTTTGTGATGTGCCAATCATTCTAACACCTATTCCTCATTTGTCTCACAGTTAGGGAGATACACAAAGATCAACTGCCAGTAACACCTAATCATGTGATGCAGGATATAGGCTGGAGGCGCCAAATGGTTGGGAAAAGAAAATTCCAACTTTTCAGTATTGTGACTTAAATTTAATTTTGGCATTAAAGAGGGTTTACAATCACAATCCTTTAGACATCAAACTCACCATTCATCTCTGCTCCCAATCGAAAGTAATCACTACATCAGTACCTGTACAACTTATTAAATACACTGCACTGCTCTATGGGCTGTTTAGATCTCACCAGAGGGGTGAACTATGTCTTTTAAAAAAGAGGCTTTAGGCCTGGCAAAAGGTTTATTTTGCCAGGTAGAAGTGGCAGTATAAAATTGAGAACATAGGCTACAATGGCATGGCTGAGACATGTATAAAGGGTTACTTAGGTGGGAGTCACAGTGGGTGCTTCAGGCCCATGAGTGACATTTCAGTACAGGCCCCTGGTAAAGTACCAATTTACTAGAGTGGTCAAGGTAAATTAAACGTGCCATTTTGGTGTAAGCCAATTTTACCATGTTTAATTGAAGGAGCACAAAAAATGTTGCACTTGTTAGCAGTGATAAATTGTGCAGAGTTGTAAAAGCCAACAACAATGGGTTGAGAAACAGGAGGTGAAGGCAAAAAATTGGGGGATGACCATGCAGAGAGGGCCATGTCCAATGGGACGTATTAGATTCAAACCTGCTATATGTGTTTTTCAAACATTCTTTAGAGTAAATATGCATCTGTACTTAGATATTAGGAATCAATGTCATGCAGTAACTTTTTGCGCCTTTACAGGGAGAAATTGGGCCAGAAGAGAACATACACTCTTCTAGCCCTTTACGCAGCTGTAGTGTAGGAAAAGTACTATGAACTCTCAAAGAAGCCCGACCCCGCAAATATCCGTGAACACGGGAAATTCCACATGTTTGCAGAATTTTTTTGCCGTTTCGTGGAAGTTTGTGAAAGGCAATTTCGCAAATTCCGCCCACCCCTACCTAAAACTTTAGTATTTATCGTTTCGTTCAAGGTGGAGATCAACTGATGCCACATAAAGAGTCCAGGACCCGGGAGACACCTCTTGGGGATCAGGAACCCACTTTAGTAGAGACCAGCAGGACTCAAGCAGGTCCAGTTCCAGCAGGTCAGCTGTGCAGTTGCATAGAGGCCTCTGGATCTTGTCTTGGTATGTCCTTGTAGCTCAGAACGGAAAGTCAGTTAGCTGACTCTTGGAGTCACATTAGCCTGGGATTAAGGGTGCAGGTCCAGTCTTCTTTCTCAGCAAGGCCTCAAGCAGCACTGCAGCAAGGTGTCCTTTTTCTGTAGTAACCCCAGGTCTAGGAATGCACTGAAGAGACAGTTTTAGGGTGCACTATTTTTACTTGGTGCCAGCTTTGAAATAGAAGAGTGTTCTACCCCTAGAGGTTTTTGGTTTTTTCTGTCTCCATGACCTGGCACCAGCTTGTAAACTGGGATGGCATGGTGAGCAAAAGAATGATAGATTTAACCCAGATCTCTTGACTGGGTGTGAATGTTTTGATTTGATCTGCATTTCATCCTTCTATTGTATATCTTTTGCTTCCTTGCATTAAGTGCGCCGGGTATGCCCAGACGTGGGTGCGGGAATCATTGTGCCATTGGATTCAGGCTATCCTGGCTGATGAGGGGTGAAACCTCAAAACTGGTCCTAGGATGCTTGTTTCCGGTCCAGAGAGAATCTGGCTTGGCAGTTTGGTCTGGACTGTCCCCATGAAGCACAGGGTCAAGACTGATTTGCATATGGCCAGGTCTAAACCAGGGTGCCATGGTGAGCAAAAGAATTAAGGATTTAACCCAGATCTCTTGACTGGGGGTGAATGTTTGGATGTGCTCTGCATTCCGTCCATCTATTGTGTGTCTTTTGCTTCCTCGCCCTAAGTGTGCCGGCTATGCTCAGAAGTGGGTCCTGGGCTCACTGTGCAACTATAATCAAGCTATCCTGGCTGATGAGGGGTGAAACCCCATAACTGGTCCTTTGATGGTTGTTTCTGGTCCAGGGAGGACCTGGCTTGGCATTTCGGGCTGGACTATTCCCATGAGGCACAGGGTCAAGTCTGATTTGCATATGGCCAGGTCTAAACTGGGGTGGCACGGTGAGCAACAGAATGACTGATTTAACCCAGATCTCTTGACTGTGAGTGAATGTTTTAATTTGTTTGCATTTCGTCCATCTATTATGTGTCTTTTACTTCCTTGCCCTAAGTCCGCCGGGTATGCCCAGACGTGGGTTCCGGCTCACTGTGCCACTGGAATCAAGCTATCCTGGCTGATGAGGGGTTAAACCTGGAAACCAGTCCTAGGATGCTTGTTTCTGGTTAAGGGAGTACCTGGCTTGGCAGCTCGGGCTGGACTGTTCCCATGAGGCAGAGGGTCAAGACTGATTTGCATATGGCCAGGTCTAAACTGGGGTGGCATGGTGAGCAAAAGACTAATGGATTTAACCCAGATCTCTTGTCTGGGGGTGAATGTTTTTATTTGTTCTGAATTCCGTCCATCTAGTGTGTGTCTTTGGCTTCCTCACCCTAAGTGCACCGGGTATGTCCAGCCATGAGTCCCGGGCTCACTGTGCCCCTGGAATCAAGCTATCTCGGCTCATGAGGTGTGAAACCCGGACACCGGTTCTAGGATTCTTATTTTCAGTCCAGGAAGGATTTGGCTTGGCAGTTCGGGCTGGACTGTTCCCATTAGGCACAGGGTCAAGACTGATTTGCATATGGCCAGGTCTAAACTGGGGTGTCACGGTGAGCAAAAGAATTATTGATTTAACCCAGAGTTCTTGACTGGGGGTGAATGTTTTGATTCGTTCTGCATACCGTCCATCTATTGTATGTCTTTTGCTTCCTCACCCTAAGTGCACTGTGTATGCCAAGGCGTGGGCCACCGGGTCACTGTGCTACTGAAATCAAGCTATAATGGCTGATGCGGGGTGAAACCCAAAAACCGGTCCTAGGATGCATGTTTAGGGTCCAAGGAGGACCTGGCTTGGCAGTTCAGGCTGGACTGTTCCCATGAGGCACAGGGTCAAGACAGATTGCATATGGCCAGGTCTAAACCGGGGTGGCATGGTGAGCAAAAGAATGATGGATTAAACCCAGATCTCTTGACTGGGCGTGAATGTTTCCATTTGTTCTGCATTCCGTCCATCTATTGTGTGTCTTTTACTTCCTCACCCTAAGTGTGTCCGGTATGCCCAGACGTGGGTCCCAGGCTCACTGTGCAACTTCGATAAAGCTATCCCGGCTGATGAGGGGTGA
This sequence comes from Lissotriton helveticus, assembly GCF_964261635.1. Taxonomy (NCBI): domain Eukaryota; kingdom Metazoa; phylum Chordata; class Amphibia; order Caudata; family Salamandridae; genus Lissotriton; species Lissotriton helveticus. The sequence goes on along the minus strand of NC_136060.1, from coordinate 213,875,541 downwards.
AACCCCGAAACCGGTCCTAGTATGCTTGTTTCTGGTCCAGAGAGGACCTGGCTCGGCAGTTCGGGCTGGACTAATCCCATGAGGCACAGGGTCAAGACTGATTTGCAAATGACCAGGTCTGAACTGGGGTGGCATGGTCAGAAAAAGAATGATGGATTTAACCCAGATCTCTTGATTGGGGGTGAATGCTTTTTTTTGTTTTGCATTCCGTCCATCTATTGTGTGTCTTTTGCTTTCTCAGTCTAATTGCGCCGGGTATGCCCAGAAATTGGGAGCCGGGCTCACTGTACCACTTGAATCAAGCTATCTTGGCTGATAAGGGGTAAAACCCCAAAACCGGTCCTAGAATGCTTGTTTCTAGTGCAGAAAGGATCTGGCTTGGCAGTTCAGGCTGGACTGTTCCCATGAGGCTCAGGGTCAAGACTGATTTGCATATCAGCAGTTCTAAACTAGGTTGGCATGGTAAGCAAAAGAATGATGGATTTCACCCAGATGTCTTGACTGGGGGTGAATGTTTTGATTTGTTCTGCATTCCGTCCATCTATTGTATGTCTTTTACTTCCCAATGTGTTTGGGGCACAATAGGCTGGTGTAAAACCCTTTGTGAGTGTGCTGAGGCATGGTGTTTGTGATGTGCCAATCATTCTAACACCTATTCCTCATTTTTCTCACAGTTAGGGAGATACACAAAGATCAACTGCCAGTAACACCTAATCATGTGATGCAGGATATAGGCTGGAGGCGCCAAATGGTTGGGAAAAGGAAATTCCAACTTTTCAGTATTGTGACTTAAATTTAATTTTGGCATTAAAGAGGGTTTACAATCACAATCCTTTAGACATCAAACTCACCATTCATCTCTGCTCCCAATCGAAAGTAATCACTACATCAGTACCTGTACAACTTATTAAATACACTGCACTGCTCTATGGGCTGTTTAGATCTCACCAGAGGGGTGAACTATGTCTTTTAAAAAAGAGGCTTTAGGCCTGGCAAAAGGTTTATTTTGCCAGGTAGAAGTGTTAGTATAAAATTGAGAACATAGGCTACAATGGCATGGCTGAGACATGTATAAAGGGTTACTTAGGTGGGAGTCACAGTGGGTGCTTCAGGCCCATGAGTGACATTTCAGTACAGGCCCCTGGTAAAGTACCAATTTACTAGAGTGGTCAAGGTAAATTAAACGTGCCATTTTGGTGTAAGCCAATTTTACCATGTTTAATTGAAGGAGCACAAAAAATGTTGCACTTGTTAGCAGTGATAAATTGTGCAGAGTTGTAAAAGCCAACAACAATGGGTTGAGAAACAGGAGGTGAAGGCAAAAAATTGGGGGATGACCATGCAGAGAGGGCCATGTCCAATGGGACGTATTAGATTCAAACCTGCTATATGTGTTTTTCAAACATTCTTTAGAGTAAATATGCAGCTGTACTTAGATATTAGGAATCAATGTCATGCAGTAACTTGTTGCGCCTTTACAGGGAGAAATTGGGCCAGAAGAGAACATTCAGCAGTGCTATTTCCTACAAAGATCGGTCTGCTTCTGCTCTCATTACTGTATTGCTGTCAAACAGTGTTAGAAATGGGTGTATCTAATTGGCAGATTTGTACCCTGTCCAAGTAGGGACCCTTCCTTCTAGTCAAAGTAAGATGATTACACTTCTAAAATAACTCCTGCTTCCGGTTCACCCCTTGGTAGCTTGGCACAAGCAGTCAGGCTTTTCTCAAAGGCAATATGGAAAGCATTTGCATATAGCACACCGAAATATAGTGGAAAATCCACAAAAGGACACCACATCAGTTTTAGAAAAATAGCCAATATATGTCTGTGTAAAAAAAGACCAAAACTATAAAAAAAAATATCCAACATATAGTCTTTAAGATACTAATATTGCAAAAATAAACTTAGGGCACAGTTCCTTGAAGTTGATAACTCCATCCAGGGCTATCACGGCGTCATGAACAAACAAATCCAACAGTTCAATCTGATGCGAGGTTGCAGGCCAGCTACGGTGTCGGGAAGACCTGTAAACACTTCTTTGAAAATATGGTGCCTCATTGACCTTGTGATGAGCTCTGACTGGAGGTCGGTGCAGGAGTCGTCAGGACCTTGAAGTCGCACGCATTGCAGATTGAACTCTGTGAAGTTGAAGTCAGGCAGGCTGGCATCGGCAGGTGTCGGGCTGTGGTGTGAAGTGGAGAGGTGTGCGGTGCCCTCAGGACATGGTGCAAGCAGTGGGATCAATGTTGCCATGGAGCAACAACATCAGGGAGGCCAGGCAGTGATGTGAAGTTAGGCAGAGTGAAGTGCAGTGCCCTCATGTGAAGGTGCAAGCAGTATCTCGGTTGAGGTAGCAGGGGGTAGGTAGTGGTGAGACCAGGATTGTTGCTCAAAGTGCGGTAGTGTTCTCTGTGGTGCCAACAGGTCACAGTGCCAGTAGCGACACCATTGATGGCATTGGGTTGCCTTTTCCTCTGTGGCAGCTAAAACACACAATTCCAGATGCAGGTACCCAGAGGATGGTAAAGTCTTCAGTGTGCCCTTGTAGGAACTTTAACAGCAAGATTCAAGAAAGCCCAGTCCAGTCCTTTCTTTGCCCAAGATAGAAGCAGCAACTGCAGGCCATCCCAACAATGCAAAAATAGTTAAGGGGCAGTACTTGTCCGGGCAACTCGTCCAGATGTTCTTCTTGGCAGGGCCCTTAGTCCAAAAGTGTTCTAAAGTACTGGGGCAGGGCCCCAATATTTATACTACTTTTCCCTTTGAAGTTTTAGGCAGATAGTCTCTTTGGCTCAGTAAAAACCAGTTATGTCCTCCCTGGTTCAGCTTCACTACAGAAGGTGGATACACCATTGTGGAATGCAGATGCAGCCTATTCAAGTGCTAGTAGCAACTCCTCCCACCATTCTAGTCCAGGATGACTTATCAGCATATGCAGGGCACACCTCGGGTCCCTTTGTGTGGGTGTCTGAAATGGAGAAACCAGGCCCTGTAAGTCTAAAACCAGACAGTGAATCCACAAACAGGCAGAGGCACACAGGATGGTTAAGCAAGGATATACCCACTGTCTAAAAGTGGCATTTCCAAACACACAATTTAAAAAACACCTTTACTAAAAGGTGTGCTATAAAATTCTGAGTTCAGAGAGCCTAAACTTAAACTCTCCAGCTGTTCCCAATTGAAAGTTACACTTGTAAAATGTTACAAGGCAGCTCCAATGATAGTGTGTGGGAAAGCTTGTTCTTCCAAGAGTGAAAAAATTAAATGCACTATCAGGACATGTAAAACACACTACTACATGTCTGAACTTTCTCATACACTCTACCCTGTCCTGAGGGGTACTTTGGGACTTGCTGAGAGGTGCCTTACATGTAGTAAGAGGGAAGGTTAGGGCGTGGCAGGTGGGCGCACTTGCGAGGTCAACATAACAGTTAAAACTGCACGCAGACACTGCAGTGGCAGGTCTGAGACAAATTTGAAAGGCTACTTGTGGGGGTGGAACAACCGGTGTTGCAGGCCCACTAGTAACAGGCCCTGGGCACACACAGTCCACTGTACTAGGGACCTACTAGTAAATAAAATATGCCAATCATGGAAAAACAATGATAACACAATTTACAGTAGGAGTGCTTGCACTTTAGCACTGAATAGCATTGAAAAAGTGTTCAGAGCCTCTTAACTAGCAAACATGAAGTCCAACAGTTCAGCAACAGGGGGTCAGAAATCAAAAAGACAGGGCGAACACACCAAAAGGTGCCAGGTCTAATAAATAGACAGTCTTATAAGATGCACAGCCTCACATCATAGTGCAAAGGAGAGTTTGTGATGCCTAGCATAGAGTCTGAACTGGAAACATAATCTTCTAGTACAATTTCCTATGCCTAGACAAGCTCAGAAGGATGTGTGCTGCTCTGAGAAAATGCCACCTTTCAGTGCAAAACACCTTTTGCACTGGATAGTAAATCCCCTTTCGAAATTGTGCATTGCTCTGCATCAATTTAAATTGCTTTACGCCGATGCAAAGTTTTGGAAAACTTGGCCCAAAATGAGCACTGAAAGTACTAATTTAAGTGGGGTAATTTCTACTGTGTTTTGATGACTTGTGCTTTTAATAATTGAAGAGCAGTAGCAGTGGAACATTAACACCTTAGGCAGTGGTAAAGGTTATTTGTCACTGAAACACAGCACAATTACGTAACAAAAGCAAAACAAAAATTGAACAAAAGCATAACTGAGTACAAATGAATGATACAATTATAACAAATGTGATACAGCAACCACAGTAAAACGCAACATCACAATGCAACACAACAGCAAAAAAAAGAAAATGAATATATCACACAAGAATTATATCAACAAATATTATGGTAACACTTTGCCACATCCACAAATTGGCTTTCATACCAAATGCTAAAAGGTTTTTACACAGAGTACTTACTGCATTACTTAATACCAAAGCATGTATTGGCACCAGTTAAACATGTAATTTGATGTTGCTCTGTTAGGAAATATGTACACGTATTTTTAAACTACACACAAACAACACTTTTTTTGCACTTAGCATACGTTATCTATACTTACAAATGTAAACTACTTTTTCTAAATATTATAACCTTCACTTCTAGGTGACTTTTTCTCCCAATGCTTAATTTGTGCCACCTATCCTACACATGGACAAAAATAATATAAAGGAAAACAATTGTTTTACTACGAAAGACTTCTTATAGGAACTATGCAGTGAGCAAACTGTGAATGCAAGACTCATTGGAAACAGCAGAGGCTGACTGAAGATTAATGACTTCTTTCAGAGGGTTCAAGCTTTCCACATCCACTGGGTTCACTGCGGTGATGTAATTATGTTTGCAACAACAACCGTTTTGTCATTCAGCCATCCTGTGGCATGTTTCCATGATACCTTTCCTCTGATTAAACCTTTAAATTCGCTCCCAGCATCACAGACTGCAACTGCAAAATGGGAATGTTTAATAAGAACAACGCCATTTTAGCATTCAGCGGACAGAGCATAATAACTGAGAGGTAAACTTTCCTAATCAAGTATTTTAGTAGAACTGCTTATTTGTAATAACGACTTATGTTCAACATGAAAACAGGGATTTAGAGTACTTACTATTCTATTAAAGTAGATTTTTGTTCTTTAAATTCGGGGCAGGTCTCATCAAAAGGGAGTACTAACTATAGTGGTGGCTTGAATCATCATCCTTTTAATTAGTTTGCGTTTTGGTGGCATGCCCAGATCGACGTGATTTATACATGAGTCTTAAAAGACTGTTTAATGACAATCCACATCCCCGGTAGAAATTTATAAGAATAAAGAAAGACTGAGTGCCTAATACTCAGGTACCTTCATTGATTCACAAAAAAATCGTCACATACCTTATTTTTGAGAGAGTCAATCAAAGTTATCAATATATCCATGCCCCTCATTTATCAATTTTATTATAAATTGTTGTAAAGTTATCTTTAAATTCGAAATACTCTGGTGCAATAGCAGCTGTCCTTAAGGGCGGAAGGCCACAACCCACACATTATGGCCATAAAAAGTGTCTGTCAGGCTGAGTAAAGGACAGTCTGACAGACACTCTTTATTTTCAGGTAAGGCAGCCAGTAGCCACACATATTGCTAAAAGTGCAGGCTAATGGCAGCCTGAGCTAAAATGTGTGGGGCTGAAGATGTCACAGTTCCTGTGGATGTGATCTTCTTATCTCAGAAAAGGTCCTCGAGGCCCTACCTCTCGTGATGAGGGGGAACGTCCATGATTGCCTCATCCCTGGGCACTTCAGTTATAAGCCCTGAAGCACCCGGAACTGAGTGTAAATCACTGACACTGTGTAATAGAGTGGGTGCTGTCAGAAGTTTCATTCACCCCCCCCCCCACTCTGGGACGAGGTCAGGACTGCTGCCCCCCCTCACCAATGAGGGGAGACAGCAGTCCTCTTGGCACCTCCAAGGCTTCCCTCCAGAGAGCTGTAGCAGGTAACTGTTGTACGTTTTTTTGACTGGTACTGTATGTATGTGTATTTGTGGGTGAATGTTGTGAATGGGTGTATGTATGTCTAGATGTTAATGTATCGGTGCAAATGATTGTACATGTGTGTGTGGATCCCCTCCCATCTATAAGTTGTACATACCAGCCGCCACAGCTTTTGTTTTTTCTATGTCATGTCCTGTGTGCTACCTTCTAATGCCCTAATCACAAGCATAGATGCTGTTTAGCAGACCAAGCAACGTGTCATCAGGTCCTTTATCAGAAAATCGGTAGAAAAAGCTATACAAGTGGTTTCATGTTGGTCTTCGTATATTAACAATTCCATACCTTGTAAATAATATCAATTAAACACATTTTTTTTCTCGTCATGTTTCTCACTTATTGTGAGAGAATTAAAATAGTAAACCAGAAGGGAAGTACGCTGAGGTCCATATTTACTAAATTTTACCACAAGTGTTCGCTCGACACCAAAAAGTACTGCATGTTATAAAGTGCATTGATTGTGCTGCTATTGGTTCTAATGGAGAACCACAGTTGGACTGGCAGAGCACCTTTATTCCCACTCCTAAGGGTCCAGGACTGGGGTGGCACCACTTGGGAGTTAGGACACAGCAGCCAGAATCCAGGTGCAGGAAGATGTTTGGAACCTTTTTGGTCCCTGAGGCTCTGATCATGAGGCCAGCCAAACATCCCCTGGACTCACTTTGATGGTCCTGGGTTCAAGTTGCAAGTCCAGTTCTCCTTCCTGGTGTAGCAGTGCAGCAGAGCAGTCCCTCTTGTAGGCAGGGAAGCAGGGCAGCAGGCAAGGTTGGCAAAGCGTCTTGCAGCACAGTAGCAGGGCAGCAGAGTAGTCCTTCTTCTGAGTCTTTGCAGGTCTAGAAAGTGATGTGAAGAGTGACTCTGATGGTCCTTTTTTTATACCTGGTGCTTGCTAACTTTGAAGTGAGAGTAACTTTTGGAGTCCTTCCTCTAGAGAACTGAAGTTACTTATGTGAAGTTATTTTTTGTGAGAGCAGGACACACCCTATTGAAGAGCAAGTGGGGCTGCGCACAGTTTCACCCCATCATACCTTCGATGGCTCATACCGATCCCCTAATCCCTCTAATGTTGAACTAGCAGGGAGGAATGAACACAGGTCAACTGACACTCACACCTAGTCATGTGACCTAGAAACAAGCAGCAGGAACCGAATAGTTAGGATAGAAAAATGCCAGTTTTCAAAAAGTGGCATTTTCAAAATTGTGACTTTAAATTCGACTTCACAATTAAAGAGGATTTTAAATTACAATTCCTCAGACACCAAGCATGGCTTTCCTACCAGCTCCCAATCAAATATAATAGTATAAACCAGTGTTATGCAATGGGAGTGATGGAACCGATAGAAGTGATAAATGAATTTGTGAGTTTTTCACTCTAAATTACATGTCCACCTCTTTATTTACAATGCAATGTGCCCTATGGGCTGTTTTAGGGACTATGAATAGGGTGACCTGTATACAGGGCCTGGCCATACTGGCATCGGGCATTTCCCTGGGAGGCAGGAAGGGTGGGGGCTGATTTTGTTGAAGTGGGGGCCATTTTTAGGTCTCGCCTAGTGATGCAGCGTGAATGAGCTGCCGTTGCTTTGCGAAGCATGCAGTATACACTATAGTGTGGAACCTTCGTGGGGGCTCCGTCCACTCTCGAGCCCATCTTCTTCATTGGCTTAGGTTCTAAATGCTGCCTTCCGATTGTTTTTGAGCTTGTTAGTCCCTCCCCATAACAATCATTTGTCATTTGTTTCCTTCCATGGCTACTGGCCCCTTCACAGCACAGACTCCTTTCTTCCTGTGCCTTCTCACCGCCTCCCCCAACTCCCCTCACCCACACGCATTGTTTCAGCTGGTGTCATGTTTCTAAAGTGTAAAAGGTCATAGCCCTTGACGATACTGCGCCTCCTAGGCATCGTACTGTGTTGTTTTAAAAGCATGCTGTTTTAAAAGCATGCAATTCAGCCACAGATTTCAGCTGGTGTCATGTTTCTAAAGTATAAAAGGTTACAGCCCCTGACGATCGTGGGCCTTCTAGGCATCGTACTGTGATTCCCTGCTGTCTTGAGATATGACCTCCTCTTTCGGTTGAAGAAGCTCCCGTCCCTTATGCCAGTTGATAACAATGCTAATCACGCGTCCCAATTTAATTTTTGGGAAAAAAATGTGAATGTGTGCCAATATAGCGACAACTGAAGGGCCTGATTTTATATTAAAAACAGAGCTTTGGGCTACACCATTTCTAGCTGAAAGGCAATATTTCTGTCCATGTGTTCCCATACCTGGCATGTCACACAGTTTGGTGCCTATTTTCCCTCCATGTTAAAGAACAGTAGCTGTTTCAGCACCCAGGCTAATGTGCTGCATATCTAAATACATATAAGTTTCCAAAGGCGAGACCGATTGCATTGCAAATGCTTGTTGTTACTGGGGGCCAGTTTTGAAGTGGTGATGCTATATCGGCCGACAGTAAGAAAACATTTGTCAATCAGGGAGACATTGGGCTCCTAGCCCAGCCCAGCCTCTATATAATGAAAAGGAAGTTTAAGGCTTGGCAAAGGAATGATTTGCCTAGTCGTATTGGCAGTTTAAAAATGCTGGCAGTCTGCAATAAAATGAAAGGCCTGAGACATATTTTTAAGAGCTGCTTAAGTGGGTGGCACAATACGTGCTGCAGGCCCACTAGTAACATTTACGTTAACAGTCCCTGGGTATATGACATATTGCTTTACTACGGCCATATAAGTAAATTAAATATGCCAATCACGTGCAATCAAATTTTACCAAGATTTAGGGAGTGAGCACAGGCACTTTAGCACTAGTTAGCAAGCGTACATTTCACAGAGTCCTAAGGATAACAAAAAATAATTTAAAAAAATGAAAGGAGTGAGGGCAAAAGGTTTGGGGGAAGATCACTCTAACGCTGTTAGTTCTAACAAGTTAGCCTAATCTGTCAAATTTGTAGTTAAGTGAGTGTATTGGATTTTCTTTTTGGGTGGGAAAATGAAACTGTTCTGCTCTGCACAGATTCTGGATAGAACATCCTAAGTTTTACTAGTTATTCTGGCTTTGATTGTGTAAGCGTGCTGCTCTCTGAGCGTTTGTCTTTGACATATGCTTTTTTCCCATTTTTTACTAGTGAAACTATTTTATTAGATTCATAGGAGTGTCATTTGAAGGAGAGAAGAGTAAGTTCAGCCCTGTTTGTCACTATGGCCATAAGGAAACCTCCAAGAATGGTGATCTTTAGTAGTAGGGTCAAAGTACATACGTGGTTATACTGGTGAGTTAAAGTATGAAGATCTGTCTCCAAACCTTATGTCTCTATGTACTGAGTCTCTTAAATTGTGCCATAATAAAGATGAATTTTCCACGCCAGATTGCCCTAACGGCATCCTAAACCATAGCCTCAGAGTCTTCCTGAATAACATACTCATCCTCAAGGCACTTAGTACTTTTTCATTGGAGAATGGTGTGATGAGGCAGAGAGAGATGTTGACCCCAGAACCCTGTAGCTTTTTTTTGGCCCCAAATCTAAGTGTATGGGACATGGACAGAAAAATAAATCTGTCCTATTTCTAGTTTAGTACTAGTGATATGAGGACATTGATCCCTCAGAGGTAGTTGATCCATTATTTTGCTCAATGAACATGCGAGAAATATGTATACTCACTTTGTCTCATGTTGTACGCTCCACATATCACATAGGCACACAGTGAATTTGGTTTTAAGAATTTTAAAAAAGCCTTTCATAAGACCCTGAGATGACAGTATGCCATTCCAAACCATGTTTTAATCTCATGTCACAATTATTCCCCCATGCACACTCTGTCAGTTGTGAGAGAAAGTCCATTGAAAAGGCATCCTGTCCCATGTTTGGAGAGTAGGCCATAACATTTCTCCAATGTACTCCTTCCTATTGTCCTCCCCCAAATACACATCTACCTCCCTTGTCTCTGATTATATCTTCTATTTTGAAAGTAAAATCCCTGTGTATGAACATGCACAACCCATTATACTTTGAGTGAATTGAAGATTATAGGGCTGTTAGGAACCTCTTCATTACATTTGTTTCATTTTGACATTGAACATAACAAAAGATTGTGTATTGATGGTTAAGGAATGAAACGATAAACTGTATGACCTAAACAAGAACAAAACATCAACAAATGTAAAAGTAAATTCCCTTGTTTGTGGTGTGCCACACACATATATAGGTTTGAATTGAAGTTGAGATTTGTGAACTGTATAATGTATTGATATGGTTGCAAAGGACATTTTCTCTATAACCTTGTCAATTGCTTCAGTTCATTCTTCATTATATATTTATTTGAATCATTAATTCCAACTTGGTTTCCAAGTACACAGTCTTTGATCTTATTGAGTGTACAGCTATTCACAAAGAATCCACTTTGGAGCTCAAGTCATGTTTTAGGGTGTGTAGTCCTTTGCCTAGCCCAGTCTTCAGTTCTTTCATCCCGAGAAGGGAGCTAAAAAAAGCACTGTGCGGGAGGTTCGCTTTTTAAAGGGCCATATTGTCTTCCTGAGCTGGACGTTCACCATAATATGCATCGACTAATGAGTAAGTAAATTCTGTATGTTTTTCTGGGAGGTTTACTTTAGTGGCATTTGTGCATATGACTATGACTACTGATCAGGCCTGTGTTTGTATCTAGCTAACTTTATAGCAAGAGGTCAGCTCATGTGTCACCCCTCATACATTTGTGACTTGTGTGAGGCTGCTTGCTTCAAACCGTTGTCACTCATTTGAGAATGCTTCTGTGGCACTCTGCCCTCATCCACTAAAACTACCCTGGTGACCTGTGGAGCTTGTGAGTGGTTCTCATCTAAGGACACATTTTGTACTGTAATGTCATTCATTTGGTCCAAATCCCCTCCATGTGGCACTAGTTCTGCAAAAAGCAAATAAGACACACAGTGTTCTTAGGTTCAGTAGCTTAAGCACAGAGGTTACAGCAGGTCCTGTACTTCCAGACTCGGCATGCAGCTGGTGAAGGATATAATAACCTCATCACTCCTGTTATCGACTATATGTATTGTGTTCTACTGTCAAATGCAGTCCCCACACAGGGCACTCGCCATCTCAGCAGGACAGACCGTCTCCCATTATCATTTGGACAGCCTTATTTGCTCTTAAGCAGGGGGTGGTCTGGGTTCAACATTCACTTCTGAAAGTATTCCAAAGATACAGTGAGCCTGGCTGTACTTCACGTTCCCCCTGGTTCACCTCCAAACAGCCCAACCTCATTCCTCCACAGAGGCCCTCAAGCCTCCTCCATAACAAAACTCGGGCTGTAGGTACTTTCTGTCTGGTTCAGGAACGAGGGGGCACACCTCCTCTCGATTTATCTCACTGAACCATCAATCAGATCACTATGGCCCCAATCCAATATGCGGGCTGCGTCTCCCCCTGCCACCAAAACACCAGTGTGGGGGCAACATTGCAAGCATACAAGCAGTCTCTACAACATTGGGGATGGACTCCACTCCATCGAGTACTCCAGGAGTGCCTCAACTAGCAAGACGATGGGGGAAACAAGATCGGGATATGTCCACTGAGGCTGACATCCTAAGTCAGTCCTCCAACCAGTTATTCTTTAAATATTTTAACCTAGATGATGTGGGATAACATTCTCATGTTTTGAATCATTTTTTATGCTGGTTGTTAAGGCAAACTCCTCCAACAGCTATTTGATGGCAACCAAATTAAGCCAGATTTCCCTTTTTACAACATTACTAGCATGTTGAAAAGGCCCACTAAAGGTGATTAGATATCACTCACTACGCTTTCCTAAATTGGTCACTAATTTAGTAAAACTCTCATATGTTGGGTGGATAATCACAAATTGATTGTAGCGGAATTACTTTTGATTAGTGGTGTACTGACTGTGAAGTGCTATAGCCCACAACTGAGAATCATTGTTTTTTAAATTGCATTCAGGTAAATAAAGGGATTGGCTATTGGTACTTTATCGAAATATGAGGCATCTTAGTGTAATTGAGCTTCATGAGTTAGCTTGACTATTTCTATATATTGAAGAGACGTTCACTAGTAAGTTTAGGTCCTGTCAAAGCACCCAGAGCGGGGGATCCCTCTAGAGCTCGCAAAAGGGAATTCCCATTCTTAGGACCTTGCTTTGGACTGCAAGAGAAGTGCTTCTATGCAGTCCAATGCTTTTTTTTATGGTGAAAATAATATCACCATGCTTACTGACATCATCATATGTGAAACTGAAAGCAGCTGGAGCTAAAAGCTCTGAGTTCTTTCAGTTTGATCAGTGCTCAGGTGTCAATTACAACGATTACTGAACATAGAGTGAATAACCGGTGATAACCGGTCCAGCAATAGTGATGCACGCTGGTTGTCCTCCCACATTCCATGATGCTCAACCAAGATAGTTGTACACAGCACTTACTCTGGAGGAACCCCCAGGGGAATGGGGGAATGGTACTGTTAGACCTGGCATCTTTTGTGGGTTTTCTCCTGCCTTTTTTGTATCTGACCTCCTGTTTTTGACTGTGTGCTGCATTTAGTTTTTGCTGGTTTTAGGTCTCTGGGCACTTTGCCACTGCTGACCTGTGCTAAAGTGCAAGTGTTCACTGTGTAAATTGTCTTGGTCATTCGTTTATCCATGATAGGTATATTTGATTTACTGTCAAATCTCTAGTAGAGTGAACTGAGTGTGCCCAGGGCCTGTAATTGAAATGATACTCGTGGGTCTGCAGCACTGAGTATGCCACCCACATGAGTAGCCTTGCAACAATGTCTCACACCAGCCACTGCATTGTCTGTGTGCAGTTCTGAATTGACATGTTGAGCTGGCAAGTGCAACCACTGGCCCGGCCCAAACCTTCACTTTTACTACATGTAAGGCGGATCACTGACATAATATAGAATGCCAAAATATCGACCTACCAAAATATCGAGGTAAAAATATAGAATACCAAAATATCGACCTCCTATCTCCAAACAGGTATGTACAAAAATATTGAATCAAAAATATCGATGTAAAAAATATAGTTAGTCGAAATATCGACTTTTTTAAATGCTTTAAATTAATTAAAATAATACATATAATTAACTTAAACATACTTAAAAAACGTAAATAACCTTAAAATTAATAAATAATTAATGTAAGTAAAAAATTGATTTGTTAATACATATATATATTCACTGAAAAAACCATAGGTTATAGACCATATATAGTTAGGAATTAGCATTTACAAAACCTTGAAAATTCACTGAAAAAACCATAGGTTATAGACCATATATCGTTAGGAATTAGCATTTAAAAAACCTTATTTTACTCACACAAAACCATTGAAATTCCATATATAGTTAGTTGCACTAACTATATATCGCGCACCCGCAATCCACTGCTGATGATGTCACATATTACATCATTCATGACATGGTCAGTGACATCACTGATGACATCACTGATGACATCATCCATTGACTGTGTGCTTCTGTAAAGTTTAAATATGTTTTACATATTGAAGAATGAGTAGATGTATAAGTGTCTGGATGAAGGATTTAGGTGCGTGACTGACTGTATGAGTGAGTGATTAAATGTGTCTCACTGAGTGCATGGGTTAGTGACTAAACTGTCTTAATTTGTGCATCATTATGTCTGTTGTTCTGTAAACTGCTGCATGTGTTGATCAGTAGCTATATGAGTAACTATATGGGTTATTGATTGATTGTCCAAGTATTTGTATGGGAGACTGAGTGTGTGTGTGGCTGGCTGGGAGATGTGTGACTCTGTGCAGATCAATGTGTACTTGTATCAATGATTGTATAAGAGAGTAAGTATGTGTTAGTATATGTTTGAAAATGTAAGGTACTCTATGTTTAAATGGAAAATGGAAAAAATAGAAAATGGAAGTGTGATTGATTCTTTACAGGACTGACTAGGTGTGTGAGTAACTCCATGGATGAGTGGCAGAGTGTGAGTGTCTGTATAGGTGTATGAGTGCATATGATAGTGTTGTAAAGATGAGTGATTGTATGTATGAATGATTGTATGGGTGAATGAGTGAATGTGTGTGTAGACGTAGGAATCAGTGAGTGCGTATGTAGTAACTAGTATTGGTGTGTCAATGGTTTCAAAAATTATACTCTGTATTTAACACTGGGTGTAACAGAGGTTATATTAAAGTGTGAGGAGATGCATTGTATTGTCACATGAATGATATCATCAGTGATGTGGTCATTGATGTCAAATGAGATGTCATCAGTGATGTCATCAGTGATGTCATTTGAGATGTCATCAGTGATGTCATCAGTGATGTCACTGACCATGTCATGAATGATGTAATATGTGACATCATCAGCAGTGGATTGCGGGTGCGCGATATATAGTTAGTGCAACTAACTATATATGGAATTTCAATGGTTTTGTGTGAGTAAAATAAGGTTTTTTTAAATGCTAATTCCTAACGATATATGGTCTATAACCTATGGTTTTTTCAGTGAATTTTCAAGGTTTTGTAAATGCTAATTCCTAACTATATATGGTCTATAACCTATGGTTTTTTCAGTGAATTTCAATGGTTTTTTAATAGCAAATATCATAAGCTGTCGAATGTCAAGTACGTGGTAAGTAAAAACATTTTCGTGTTTATGCACACTGATCTGCTTTGAATGCTGCCCCCCCCCCTCATTTCTATTAGGAGTACTCTCTCTTTGCAGATAGTGAAGGGTAGTTAACGCAGGCCTTTGCCCCCGTTGTAATCCGTCGTGCCTGCTTCTCTCTCCATTTGATTGATTGTTCTCTTTGGTTCATTCTCTATTTACAAACAAGCACAGAGTCGCAATACTCTGTTTAGTCTTTGCAGATAGCGAAAAATCGTGTAAAAAAACAAAAGGAATCAAGCAAAATCAGTAGGCCACTAATGGGATCTCTTTTTGACCTCGCTAAAATAGAAACATTAAGAACAACCCCTCATGACAAATACGAAACTAGTGAGATGAACTGAACTCCACACCATGATGGCTGCAATACAGCTCGGCTCCGCCACCCACCCCGCCCAAAATAACGATAAAGAGCGGCTGCCATGATTGCTCGCGGAATGGCCACGACGGAGCTACGAAATGGTGGTGCTCTCATGCTAACGCCAGCTTCAGTCTGAAACATCCAGAAACACTGTAGACTACCAATTCGATCAGTTCCGGTAGCGCCCCAATGTAACCCGGTAGAGAAGAACTAGCCCTCCCCTCTTTGACTGATGGTTCTTGTTGCCTGTCCCTTCTGTTGTCATTTAACAGAACTATTTAGCCTGCTGAAAGGGGTTGTGTTCCGACCGCTGGTTGGTGGAGACATTTTGACTATATTCTGGACCTGCGTTGTCGCGTAATGCGTCATATTACGCGCCGCGTTAGCGCATCCGGAAGTCATCCGGGGCGCGACGCGCAGCGCGTAATGTAAGCATAACAGGTCATGTGACTTGTTAATAAAACTTTTCATTGGTTCATTTTACTTTTCTTATTTTAATGATGAAAGGCTTGGTCATATGACCTAAAAATTACGCTTTTTATTACTTCCGAACATTATTTTTTCTTAAATATATGTTATAATGTTCCAGGCTAATGTACTTTCCCGGAAAATTTACAACTGTCCTGCAAGTAAAATATATTCTTTTTTCGAGAAAAATTGCGTTTCTTCGTCCCATGACGGAGCCGTTGAGCAAAAGAGGGTCGACCTGCTGTCTTAGTCGCCGATACGCCTGAATATGAGATTCTTATCGATCACTTTATGTTGCAGGAGTAGAAAACACAACAGCCCTTGACCATTTATCTTTACTGCGTTCCTGCGTATTATACCTTTTACCCTTCATGTAATTGGTCTGCTTTATTTCACTTGCCTTTTAATGATTCTAAAACAGTGACTATTATTAAAAACTTTACCAATGTATATACTACTACCATGTTTTCTTTTAAAAACCTTTATTGTGAAAATTTCATTATACAAATACGAGCCTATAACCACGTGGGCCGGCCACGGAGCAAACTGTAATCGTATATGATGAGTAGACATTTACACTGTAGAGGAACGTAACGGGCGGGCCATTAGGTTGCAAGAACTAAGGTGTCTAACAGTTGCGGAATCGGTGGACGTACATTTTATAATTAAAATACGACAGGGCCAGTTACAATAAAATTATCTAGATATACATTTGCGGGCAAGTACCATGCGCGACGTTAATTCGAACTTTCAATAGTACAGTAATCAATAACACATCAGAACTTAATATCAATAGGGATGTCGAAATACTCAATCAATTCTCGTCCCCGCCCGCCATGTGCTTCAAAACTGCATACGTATCTCGTGATTTCAAGGTTCTGCAACCAGTACACAACAAGGAGTTACGAGTCCCATTTATTCCGGCGCCATTTTGGGCGAGGACGGGCAGGTCCAGGATATAGTCAAAATGTCTGTACCAACCATCGACTATGATGATGTTCATATGCTGTATTTATAGAGTAACACTCATCTGTCCACATGAAATTAATTTGCCACAATCTAAACATGTCATTTTAATCTTTCCAAAGTTCTTCTAAATATTTGGGACCGTTTCCCTTGCCTCTGATGCTGTCAGTGCCACTTCTTTGATGAATGTACTGGCAGGTCGGGGGTTCTCCTCCAAATCTCTCTTTTATGCAGCACTATAATTAATTGGTGCCACCTCTCCATATGACGATGCATGGTATAGTTACCATAACTATATTTTTTTTCGGTTCCTCTGGAGAGTACATCGTGGCAGATGAAGCGTATAACGTACCGGGCATTTACCTTTTTTTGCATGTAGAGGAAAGGAAAAAAAAATCGAGCGTCCGAGTTCTAAGGTGTCCCAGGGCCATTTTAGTGGACCAGGCCCAAATCCAAAGAACAGGCCGCCATTTTGAGAGTCCTGTTGCAGCCGCCTGTCGCTGTAGCATCAAGAGCGGCCAAAACTCAGCTGAATGGCAACTGAAACGGTAAAGGGGCGCCCCACTACAGCAGACGAGCCTCCACCTAGGAAGGCCCGTTCACGCCGCCCCCCCCCCCCTTCGGGCACCCCACGCCGTTATTCGGAGCAGTATTGTAGGATGACCACACCAGTGCAGCAACTTGCTAGACACCACCTCGGTGGTAACCGAATCTCAGCGCCTTGTGGTGTCTTCTATTCAGAAAACATTGTTGTGCTGCCTTCGACCTATTCGCCGCAAGTGCGCACGCAACTCAGCTGCATAGCTTGCTAGACACCACCTCGGTGCTAACCGAATCTCAGCGCCTTGTGGTGTCTTCTATTCCAAAAATATTGTTGCGCTGCCTTTGGCCCCATTCGCACATCGGTCCGCTACTGCCGCCATCTCACAGGCCAACGGGGCGCCCCACGCCGACTTTCAGCATTGTAGGATAGCCACACCAGTGCACCTTACTAGACACCACCTCGGTGCCATCCGGATCTTGGAATATCAGCGCCTTGTGGTGTCTTCTATTCAGAAAATATTGTTGCGCTGCCTTTGGCCCCATTCGCACATCGGTCCGCTACTGACGCCATCTCACAGGCTAATGGGCGCCCCACGCCGAGTTCAGCATTGTAGGATGGCCACACCAGTACAGCAACTTGCTAGACATCACCTCGGTGCCATCCGGATCTTGGCATCTCAGCGCCTTGTGGTGTCTTCTAGTCAGAAAATATTGTTGCGCTGCCTTTGGCCCCATTCGCACATCGGTCCGCTACTGACACCATCTCACAGGCCAACAGGGCGCCCCACGCCGACTTTCAGCATTGTAGGATAGCCACACCAGTGCACCTTACTAGACACCACCTCGGTGCCATCCGGATCTTGGAATCTCAGCGCCTTGTGGTGTCTTCTATTCAGAAAATATTGTTGCGCTGCCTTTGGCCCCATTCGCACATCGGTCCGCTACTGACGCCATCTCACAGGCTAATGGGGCGCCCCACGCCGAGTTTCAGCATTGTAGGATGGCCACACCAGTACAGCAACTTGCTAGACATCACCTCGGTGCCATCCGGATCTTGGCATCTCAGCACCTTGTGGTGTCTTCTAGTCAGAAAATATTGTTGCGCTGCCTTTGGCCCCATTCGCACATCGGTCCGCTACTGACACCATCTCACAGGCCAACAGGGCGCCCCACGCCGACTTTTACCATTGTAGGATGGCCACACCAGTGCCACAACTTGCTAGACACCACCTCGGTGCCATCCGGATCTTGGCATCTCAGCGCCTTGTGGTGTCTTCTATTCCGAAAATATTGTTGTGCTGCCTTTGGCCCCATTCGCACATCGGTCCGCTACTGACGCCATCTCACAGGCCAACGGGGCGCCCCACGCCGACTTTCAACATTGTAGGATGGCCACACCAGTGCGGCAACTTACTAGACACCACCTCGGTGCCATCCGGATCTTGGCGCGTTGTGCTGCCTTCGGCCTATTCGCACATCGGTCCGCTACTGACGCGAACTCAGAGGCCAACGGGGCGCCCCACGCCGACTTTCAGCATTGTAGGATGGCCACACCAGTGCTGCAACTTGCTGGACACCACCTCGGTGCCATCCGGATCTTGGTGCGTTGTGTTGCCTTCGGCCTATTCGCACATCGGTCCGCTACTGACGCCGCCTCACGTGCCAACGGATTTTCTACGCTTTTTATACCCTATGCCGCATAACAGGTCATGTGACTTGTTTATAAAACTTTTCATTGGTTCATTTTACTTTTGGTTTCCTAATGATGGTAGGCTTGATCATATGACCTAAAAATAACACTTTTCATTGGATGAAAACTTTTTTTTTTCCCAAACGATGAAAGCCCCACCTTGTTTCTGGATGTTTCACACTGAAGCTGGCGTCACCATGAAAGCACCACCATCTCGTGGCTCCGTCGTGGTCATTCCGCGAGCAATCATGGCAGCCGCTCCCCACCAGAAGCCTGCAGGAGTCGGGGGCCCCAAAAACTTTTGTTGAATCCTCAAGGCGGAGGGGACGCTTTCGAGAATGGGGTCCAAGACCTAGCAGACAAGCGTCCGATTTGCAAGGTGTCCCAGGGCCATTTCAGTGGACCAGGCCCAAAAAGAAAAGAGCCTGCCGCCATTTTGAGAGTCCTGTGGCAGCCGCCTATCGCTGCACCGCAAGAGTGGGCGCAACTCAGCTGAATTGCGGCTTTTGACACAGTGGACCAAAAGCGGACGGAATGGCAACTGAAACGGTAAAGGGGCGCCCCACTACAACAGACGAGACTCCACCTGGAGAGGCCCGTTCCCGCCGCCTCCTCCCCCCCCCCCGGGGCGCCCCACGCCGTTCTTCGGAGCAGCATTGTAGGATACCAAAACCAGTGCGGCAACTTACTGGACATCACCTTGGTGCCATCGTTCTGCTGCCTTGGAACTATTCGCACAACAGTTTGCTATTGATGACCCACCCCCCGCGACGCCCCACGCCGGATGCCGAAATCAGTGCGGCACCCAGGCAACATCACCTGGGTGCCGTCCAGAAATCTGGACGTTGTGCTGCGTTGGGACTATTCGCACAGCCGACCGCTACTTCGTTGTTTTTCCCTAAAAATGTTTATATGTTTTTACTGTTTTTGTTTTGTTGTATATATTTATAAGTTATTAAAGTTTTATAATCTTACTACTGTGTTGGAGTGCTATATATTTTTAATGTGACACATAATTGTAAAAACTTTGATGTACAAAGAGTCATCCCTGGAATCTTCCGCTTCAGGCTCGGTCCCCTCCCCAATCACAATACAGGATGGTTTTCAGATAGTAGGAACGCGTGTGCTGTGACGCATCTCATCGAGTGTGGGCCTTGATCTACTATAACTCCTTTGAAGAGGGGTGATTCTTTACAGCTGGGGCCATAAACTACATCTGCAGGGCTAGCTGATAGCCTAGGACCGGCCTGGACAATTGAACACAGAGGAAAAGGAGTGTCAGAGGGTGCGGTAGTGAATAGGGCGAAAGGGAGGTGTCGGGCGGGCACAGAGTGTGATTCTCAGGGAAGAGCAGCGCAGATGGGGGGAGGTTTATTGCCCATGCATAAGACAGAGAGCGGGGGTGAGCAGTGCCTGGGGAAGATGCTTGCGAGGGTGGGGAGCCATGCTACGAATCGACAGCGTGCAGAGAGTGGGTCTGGTCAAGGCATCTAAAATGGCTGCCGTGCACAACAAAAGTGTGGCATTTGAAAAAAGGCAAGATGGCGCAGACAATGTTTTTCAACACTTCCTGATTTCCTTCGAATCGAATGTTAACAGACGTTGGGGCATATTACCAAAGTTAAGCGATATTTATCTCTAACGATGCTTAGCAACAAATTTTTTACCGCTAAGCATCGTCAGAAATTATCGCAGATAAACCTTGCTATTATCAAGGTTTATCGCAAATGCCATAAAAAACGACCGCAATGCATTAATATCGCTGAAAACTCACCGATAGCTAATGCTCTTAGCCATGTTATCCACCTCCCATTGGATAACATGGCTAAGAACTGCTCAGGGCAGGTGGTAGCTTTTGGAGATATTCGTGCTTAGCGCGAATATCTCCAAAAGTTGGTAATAGGAGATAGCGATGTTAGCGACTGTTTCCAGTCGCTAACATCTTGGCATGCCCACTTTGCATGTCATTAGTGATAAATATCACTGACATGCAAAGTGGGGCCCAAGATGGTCACTATCTCCTACTAGCGGTCGCTAACTGGTGTTAGCAACAGCTAGGTAATACAGAGATAATTTTATCTCCGCGAAGCGGAGCGCTGTTACAGATATATATCTTTTTTTGAACGTTAATTTCTCAAAATCCACTGAAGCACATATATTGAGACCTAGCAAAGGCACATCGAGCTACCAGTCCCTACAATTTTGCCAAGTTTCGTGCAAATCCATTCAGCCGTTCGATTATTATTATTATTTTTTTTTTTTGCCCCGCGGGGCCCTTTTAAAACCTCCACATCAAACCTAGGGGGTCAGGGAGGATCTACTATGCCCCCTTATGGTCATTTGCCCCTTCGTTTTTGGCCTCCTCTTGTCTCTCGATCCTACCAAGAGACAAGATGGCGGCCGCTACGGACTGTTTGGAATGTTTAAAGACGCCGGAGAACCAATCAGCTTCGCAAAGCTCCGTTACGCGAAAAGTACGCGAAGCGGAGCGCTGTTACAGATATATATCTTTTTTTGAACGTTAATTTCTCAAAATCCACTGGAGCACATATATTGAGACCTAGCAAAGGCACATCGGGCTACCAGTCCCTACAATTTTGCCAAGTTTCGTGCAAATCCATTCAGCTGTTCGATTATTATTATTTATTTATTTTTTGCCCCGCGGGGCCCTTTTAAAACCTCCACATCAAACCTAGAGGGTCAGGGAGGATCTACTATGCCCCCTTATGGTCATTTGCCCCTTCGCTTTGGCCTCCTCTTGTCTATCGATCCTACCGAGAGACAAGATGGCGGCCGCTACGGACTGTTTGGAATGTTTACAGACGCCGGAGAACCAATCAGCTTCGCTTCACAAAGCTCCGTAACGCGTAAAGTCCGCGAACCGGAGCGCTGCCTGGTCCGCTGTTACAGATATATATCTTTTTTTGAACGTTAATTTCTCAAAATCCGCTGGAGCACATATATTGAGACCTAGCAAAGGCACATCGGGCTATCAGTCCCTACAATTTTGCCAAGTTTCGTGCAAATCCATTCAGCCGTTCGGGCTAAAAGTGAGGCCAACCGCCCTATGGAAAACTCAATGTTAAAAACACGTTTTGGGACCCCCCTTTTTTCTCGGCCCCCCTTTGACGAACCCCCCCCCAAATTTTCAGGGGCTGCTCAGAAACAAAATGTTCCATTTTCCTGAAAATTTCAGCCACTTCCATCCACAAACGCCAAAGTTACTAGACATAGAATTTTCAAAAATCCCATAGAGAAAAAATCCTAACTATATATACCTACTGGCGACCGCCAGTAGGTAATATATATATATATATATATATATATATATATATATATATATATATATATATATATATATACGTAATTTTAATAAAAAATGTAAAATATTGTTACCGTAGGATAGCGGAAAGTGTAACATTTACTATTACCACTCCAGTGAGTGCAACAGTAGGGAAAGGGTTGGATAGTGTAGGGGTAAAAAATACTATTCCCACTCCAGAGAGTGCCACAGTAGGGAAAGAAGCGCTGGATAGCGTAGAGGTAAAAATGACTATTCCCACTCCAGAGAGGGCAACAGTAGGGAAAGCGTTGGATAGCGTAGGGGTAAAAATTACTATTCCCACTCCAGAGAGTGCAACAGTTGGGAAAGCGTTGGATAGCGTAGGGGCATAAATTACTATTCCAACTCCAGAGAGTGCAACAGTAGGGAAAGCGTTGGATAGCGTAGGGGTAAAAATTATTATTCCAACTCCAGAGAGTGCAACAGTAGGGAAAACGCTGGATAGCGTAGGGGTAAAAATTACTATTCCAACTCCAGAGAGTGCAACAGTAGGGAAAGCGCTGGATAGCGTAGGGGTAAAAATTACTATTCCCACTCCAGAAAGTGGAACAGTAGGGAAAGGGTTGGATAGTGTAGGGGTAAAAAGTACTATTCCCACTCCAGAGAGTGCAACAGTAGGGAAGTGTTGGATAGCGTAGGGGTAAAAATTACTATTCCCACTCCAGAGAGTGCAACAGTAGGGAAAGTAAATACTTCATATATAAATATAAATAAAATAAATATTAATAACAATTACAATTTAATTAAACTAATTAACACTTTTATATAATATATTAATTAATCAATTAAAAATACAAATAAAAATTAATTAATAAAAATATTGACCTACTAATACAAATTATTTAACAATAAATTAATAAACAATTAAAAAATAATTAACAATTAGATTTAAAAAATAGAATGACTTACAATTAAATTACTCCCCACCCTATTCCCCTATAAACCCACAACCCACTACAGAAAATAAATAAATACAAGTAACATAATTATCAATTAATAAACTAATTCAAATTAATTACCCATTATATTTTAATGAATTACCAATTAATAATTAATTAACAATTAATTCAAAATAAATACAAATAGATAAATTAACATATTTAAATATTTATAATTAAATTACTTCCCATCCTATTCCCCTATAAACCCACAACCTGCTACAGAAAATAAATTGCTAAAATTAACATATTTATCAATTAATCAATTAATTAAAATTAATTGCCAATTATATTTTAATTAATTACTAATTAATAATTAATTAACAATTAATTAAAAATAAACACCAATAAATAAATTAACATATTTAATTAATTATAATTAAATTACTCCCCACCCTATTCCCCTATAAACCCACAACCCGCTACAGAAAATAACTTACTAAAATTAACATAATTATCAATTAATCAATTAATTAAAATTAATTACCAATTATATTTTAATTAATTACCAATAAATAAATTAACATATTTAATTAATTATAATTAAATTACTTCCCACCCTATTCCCCTATAAACCCACAACCCGCTACAGAATTATATTACGCAAAAATTAAATACCATAAAAATAATTTATTAATATACATAATATAATAAATATACGCTTTTCAAACATATACTAACATAAACAAACACTTTAAAAATTGATATTAACTTACTTACCTCAAATTCGATATTTTTGTAGTCTATATTCTGTCCATTCTATATTTTTGTAGTCTATATTCTGTCCATTCGATATTATCTCCATTCTATATTTTTTTATTCGATATTAATGCTATCCTGTTCGATATTTTTGTAGTCTATATTCTGTCCAGTCGGTATTGTGTCTATTTTATATTTTGTAATCGATATTAATGCATATCGATATTAAAAACTCTATTTTTTGACTCTATACCATGTAAGGCACCCCTAAGATAGGCCAAAGGTGCCCCATGGGCAGTGTGCACTGTATTTAAAAGGTAGGACATGTGCTTGTGTGTTTTACATGTCCTGATAGTAAAATACTGCTAATTAAATATTTCACTATTACAAGCACTAACTCTCCCATAGGTTATCATTTGAGCTGCCTTGTAACCTCTTACAAGTGTAACATCCAATCTGATAGAGATAGAGTTGGAGTTTCAGATCCCCGAACTCACAATTTAAAAATATCTCTTTTAGTGAAGTTGGTTATTTGCGTGTTTAGAAACTGGGCATTTTCTTGCTTTACCATTTTGTGCCTGTGCCTGCCTGTGCAATCCACGTCTGAGGGAGAGTGAGAGTTGGGTTGTTTGTCCCTTCACTCTAGACAGTCACACAAAGTCAGCTGAAGTGTGCCCTGCAAATCCTGATGGCCGATGACCAGACTTCTTGAGCTAGAGAGGTAGGGAGAGTTGTCACTGACTCCTGGATATGACTGTATCTGTCCTCGCACAAAGCTGTCTCCACCTGCCCGTAGTGTGTCTGGAGCCAGGTCAGGGAAAGGCCAGGACTTGCGCAATACAAAGACTGTCCTTTGAAGTTTGCCTTCTTCAAAGGCAGACATTGGTATAAATACTGAAGCTGTGACATTATAACTTCAGAAGTCTTCTGGATTAAGAGGACATTCTGCCAGAAAAAAGGGCTGGATGCTGTAGGTGGAACTGATACTCTTCTTGTTGCTTTGTTGTGTTGGCCTGCTGCTTCTGTCCTGAGAGTGAAAGGACTTGAGCTTGCTTTCCACATCCTGCTTTCCAGGAGTCTCCAAGGGCTTGTGTGCTTTCCTTCTGTTACAAAGTCTCAGGCCATCAACAACTTCACCAACCAATACCTAGGCTCTTCTGCTGAGAGCCGTGACTTGCCGAGTAGTGTCAAATCCAGTTCCTGGACCCTTGTAACTAGAATCTGGTAACCTAAGAATAAAATCCACACATCGACTCCCAGCTCCTGATGTGCAGCTGAAAGTTCACTTCAACCCGAATCCCGAGCATGGTGTCACTGACGTCCATGGTGCACGCTCTGACTTCGACAAAGGCCCTGCTCTGCGGCTGAAGAAATAAATGCATCACCTGATTCATACCTGTGAAATTAGCACAGTGCCTGTTTCACTGATGCCATATGAACAGGGAGCGTAAGGAACCGAGACAGAGATTGAAGCATCACCTCCCCTAACTGTAAGGAATTGACTCATCACCTCTCCTGACAGTAAGGAACTAATGCATCATTTCCCCTGCCCTGCAGTAAGAATCCACCACGTCACCTCCCCTGGCAGTAAGGAACCGCTGCATCACCTCTTCTGGAAGCAAGGAACCAACACATTGCTTTGCTTTTCTGGTGCCTCTCCAACCCTGCGCCTGTTTTGTCTTTGATTTTGACACATCCCAGGAACAAAACTGTCAAGGCTATCCAATAACATTTTAGTATCCGTGTTGTCCTAGTCATCTAAATGAAAATTAAGTTCACCTAGACAGCACCCTTGGTAAATCACTGGAAACTAAATGCACATTCAGAGAAGGTCCTTCAATTGACGGTCATTTCTAAAGTAGAACAAGATATGAGAGGCGGTGATTTAGAATTAAAACTGACTCAAAGAGAGGCAATGCTGATTGTAAAATTCGAATCAGCAGTTGATGAACTAAACGAAATATCAGAGATCTATAAGTTGGGTTAATAATATGTTCTTACTATAAAAACAGTCCAGACAAATCCATGCGGCAACACATGCCACCCTCAGGGAGCGCTATCATGATGCATCCCGACTGAATGTACACAACACAGCAACTAGACCACACCCGCAGAGACATTAGTAATACGAAAGATGATAGTTTTGGACTGGGCACTTTTCGATACCATTATAAACCTGTGCGACATAATGCGAATCCTTGCAGTCTCAGCTAATGTAATGTGGCTTGGTCATTTGAACGATTGAGAGAAGCACAAACAGTAAATAGTTCTCTTATTTAAGAAGCTAAAGAACTACGTGGTTACAAAATTGCTCACTGAATTAGCTCATTGATAAGAAATGATATGGACTTTATTTCCCAGGATTCAGGACGCTTAGCGCCTCGCCAACATTGTAAAAGCACTTCCGCTTCAGGGCTAATCCGGAAGCGAACACCCGTGGTGCCAAGAAAATTCAAAACACTAAGGAGGACCAAGTGGTTCAAGTGCCCTAGCCAAAAATGTATGTTTTGAGGATCGACGGAGAAACGGCAAATAAACTGCAGACTCCGCACGTTGAGAAGTAAGCACTGCCCTGTTGCAAGATTTAAGGCATGACTAAGGGTCCTTTCGTCTCTCCGTTTTAGAAAGGATAAAACGAAGACTATAAGCGGTGTTCCACCACCAGCCTGCAATTCAAAAGTATGTTCAGGTCCTTTTTAATGTTCGCAATTTCACTCGGTAGTACGCACACATTTAGCTTCCATTTCTTATTACAGGGAGGATTCTCCAGCCTGATACGACCTGGGCAGGCTATACATGAAAGCGGTCCACGACTGCCTTAAAAGTAAGAAACCTTTAGGGTCTGCTCCATCAAAATAATAACAAGTTCAGATATTTTTGTTTTTACTTATGGGGTGCCATGTTGTTGTTACAGAGAAAGAATTATGTTGCCAGCAGAAACATAGATCGGCTGATCTAGTTATGAAATTGAGGTAAGCTTGTGGTCTTCCTTGGTGGTAGGACAGATGAGAGGGGCCATTCTGGTTAAAAAAATTATAGAGTTTTGTTTCTTTTTTGCAGCTTGTCGATTCTGAGGAGTATCCCGCTATTGCCGTTTGGGTGTTCGAAACGCGTCGACCTGTTTGTCACTAATTGAGTGTTTACATCTGTGCAAATTGTTTTCAATCCTCGCTGAGTCCCACGTTATTCAATCTATACGTGAGACCGCTGGCTGAGGTCGTCAAGCAGTGGGGCATGACTATGGTCTCATATGCCGACGATACTCAGCTAGCGGTTACTATCAGTGGGGATGCGGAGCGGGATGCCCCTAGGTTTCAGAGTGGACTGCGGGCAGTGGCCAGTTGGATGACTGCCAACTGTCTCCAACTTAACGCAAAGTAGACTGAAATCATGATTGTCGTAAGAGAGCGGATCTCTGGGGGGACAGGTGGTGGCCTTCTGAACTGGGGCCGTCTCCGACTCCGGTGTCTGAACTCAGAAACCTGGGAGTCTGGCTGGACCGTATCCTCAACTTTGCTGGCCACACAAAGAGAACTGCGGCCTGCTGCTTTGGTGTTCTTCGGGGCCTAAGACCTGTTCTCAAATTCTTTGATGCCCCGACCAGGCAGCTGGTGATTCAGGTGACGGTGATGTCCCGGCTTGACTATGCCAGCTTTCTCCTGGTGGGGGCCAACCAGGCAGAAATC
The DNA here is from genome assembly GCF_964261635.1 of Lissotriton helveticus. Classification (NCBI taxonomy): domain Eukaryota; kingdom Metazoa; phylum Chordata; class Amphibia; order Caudata; family Salamandridae; genus Lissotriton; species Lissotriton helveticus. The sequence goes on along the minus strand of NC_136060.1, from coordinate 213,848,149 downwards.
ACCCGCTTGCAGCGCGTCCAAAATGCTGCAGCCAGAGCGATAGTTGGCCTGCCCAGGTTTTGTCCCGTCTCTAACACCTTACGATCCTTGCACTGGCTGCCGGTCAAGATGAGAATCCATTTCAAGGTCCTGTGTCTGGCCTTCAAAATCCTGAAAGGTTCTGCCCCCCAGATCCTCACCAACCTCCTATCTTTTTATGTTCCGACACGCTCTCTCAGATCCTTGGGCCAGGCTCTCGCTGTGGTCCCCCGGTTCAAGCTTTGCCGAGCTGGGGGCCGATCTTTTCGAGTGAGAGCTGCGGCCATCTGGAACTCCCTTCCGGTAGAGATCCGTTTGTTGGAGGACCTCCTGTTGTTTCGTAAGGCCATTAAAACTTTTCTATTTTAATTTTCGCCCCGTAGCTGTTCCTCTTTCCCGTCTTTGCTCTTAGCGGTGTTGTGTTCTACCTTGTCTTGCGCCAGGACGCTCCTTTGCTGGAGCAGCTGCGCGCATTATAAGTGCCCATAGCATAGCATATTGTGTTTTTGAAACTAATTCACCTTTGGTCTTGTGTTTAAAATTGTTTGTGTTATCTGTAGAGTGTCTGTATGTTCTAGTGAGTATGGTAGTGAGCCTGCTGGAATGAGTGTGTTAAGATTGTAGAGCTGCAAAAAATTGAAGCAGTGTGAAAAAAGTTGTGGATATATGTTGACATGTGGTTTTCTGAAAATTTTTGTATAATGATGAATTTTAATGATTTTCAATAATCCATAGAAATGACTATGTAGATAAATAAACTTTGATTGATTCAAACAGAGACAAAAGGTCTTGTGGTCACATTGTTTTACTTCAATGTGGTACATATGAAAGGAAAAGTGTTCATCAGTATTGACATTTTGCTGTTCTTTGGTTAGTTGGAGCTCAGCCTTACTGATTTTGAGTCCAAACCCTCGTTGTTCAATCAATCATTCAATCAATCATATCATTTGTAAAGCGCACTACTCACCCGTAAGGGTCTCAAGGGGCTGGGGTGGGGAATGCTGCTACTGCTCGAAAAGCCAGGTCTTGAGGGGTTTTCTGAAGGTCAGCAGGTCTTGGGTCTGCCGTAGGTGGATGGGGAGGGTGTTCCAGGTCTTGGCGGCGAGGTGGGAGAACGATCTGCTACCTGAGGTTGCTCTTCGGAAGCGGGGGACCGTAGCGAAGGCGAGGTCGGCGAAGGGGAACTGGCGGGTGGGGGTGTAGAAGCTGAGTCGCCTGTTGAGGTACATTGGTCCGGTGTTGTGGAGTGCCTTGTGAGCGTGGGAGAGGAGCTTGAAGGTTATCCTCCTGTTGACCGGGAGCCAGTGCAGGTCTCTCAGGTGGGGTGTGATGTGGCTGCGGCGGGGGATGTCGAGGATCAGGCGTGCAGAGGCGTTCTGGATGCGTTGGAGCCGTCTCAGGAGTTTGGCCGAGGCTTTTGCGTAGAGGGCGTTTCCATAGTCCAACCTGCTGCTGACAAGGGCCTGGGTGACTGTTCTTCTTGTTTCAGTGGGGATCCACTTGTAGATCATATGGAGCATGAGGAGGGTGTTGAAGCAGGAGGAGGAGACGGCATTGACCTGTTTAGTCATGGAGAGGGTGGAGTCGAGGATGACCCCTAGGTTGCATGCGTGGTCGGTGGGTGTTGGAGCGCTTCCCGGGCGGTCGGCCACCAGGAGTCTTCCCAGGCCGAAGGGTTGGATCCGAGGATGAGGACCTCCGTCTTCTCAGAGTTCAGCTTCAGTCGGCTGTTCCTCATCCATTCAGCAACGGCCTTCATTCCTTTGTGAAGGTTGGTTTTGGCGGTGTGGGGGTCCTTGGTGAGGGAGAGTATCAGCTGGGTGTCATCGGTGTAGGAGAGGATGTTGAGGTCGTGCCGATGGGCGACTTGGGTGAGCGGTGCCATGTAGATGTTAAACAGGGTTGGGCTGAGGGATGAGCCCTGGGGTACGCCACAGATGATCTTGGAGGCTTCGGAGTGGAAGGGGGGAAGGCGGACGCTCTGTGTTCTGCCGGAGAGGAAGGAGGTGGTCCAGTCCAGGGCCTTCTCTTGGATCCCAGCATTGTGGAGGCGTGTTCATAGTGTGTGGTGACAGACCATGTCAAAGGCGGCTGACAGGTCCAGGAGGATGAGGGCCGCCGTTTTCCGTTGTCCAGCAGGGACTTATGTCATCAGTGGCGGCGATGAGGGAGTCTCGGTGCTGTAGTTGCAGCGGAACCCGGACTGGGAAGGGTCCAGGATGTTGTTCTCCTAGAGGTAGCGGGTGTTCGTTGACGGTCTTCTCGATGACCTTTGCTGGGAACGGAAGCAGGGAGATGGGCCGGAAGTTCTTGAGGTCCTTGGGGTCCGCCTTGGGTTTCTTGAGTAAGGCGTTGATCTCGGCGTGCTTCCAGCTCTCCGGGAAGGTTGCTGTTTCAAAGGAGGTGTTGATGACTTTTGGAGATGGGGTTCGTTGGGTGTGCTGGCCTTGTTGATGATGTGGTGTGGGCATGGATCTGACGGAGATCCGGAGTGGATGGTGTTCATGATCTTGATGGTATCATCGTAGTTGATGTTGGTCCAGTAGAGCAGGCGGTTGGTGCGGATGGTGGTCGTGGGGGCGGAGGTCTCAGTGGTTGTCGGGGCGGTCGTGGCGTTGAAACTGTTGTGGATGTCTGTGATCTTGCGGTGGAAGACGGTGGCCAGCGAGTCGCACAGGTCTTGCGAGGGTGTGACGTCGTTGGTGTTGGAGCTGCGGTTGGAGAGTTCCTTCACGATGTTGAAGGGCTCTTTGCTGTTGTGCACGTTATTGTCTAGGCAGTCTTTGAAGGAGGCCCTTTTGGCGGATCTGATGAGGTGACGGTGTCTGCGGGTGGCATTCTTGTGGGCGGCGTGGCTGTCCGGTGTTCGTTCACGGAGACAGATCTTCTCCAGCTTTCGGTAGGTTTGCTTGGAGGCCGAAGGTCTTCAGTAAACCAGCTGGCTTTCTTGTTGGTATGATTGTTGAAGGGTTTCTTGATCGGGGCGAGGGTGTTGGCGCAGTAGTTGATCCACTGGTCTGTATGGACGGCGGGTGGGCTCTGGGCGAGGGTGGTGGTTAGCTGGTCTTTGGTGACTTTGCTCCAGCAGCAGTGAGGGATCTGTTGGGTGCGGTGATGCGTGGTGGGATTCTTGAAGGTGAAGTGGATGCAGCGGTGGTCGGTCCAGTGGAGTTCGGTGGTATGGTTGAAGGAGACATGGGTGCTTGCGGAGAAGATGGGGTCAAGCGTGTGAGCGGTGAATTGGGTGGGTGTTGTGACGAGTTGTCTGAGTCCGAGGTTGGCTAGGTTGTCGATCAGGGTGGTGGAGTCGGTGTCGTCATTGTTCTCGAGGTGGAAGTTCAGGTCCCCGAGGAGGATGTAGTCCATGGAGGCGAGGGCGTGTGTGCTGACGAAGTCGGCGATGGAGTCGCTGAACTGTGATCGGCCGACTCAGGCACCCTTGCACCATGGTGTAAGGATGCATGCGTCATGGGGAAATGTTTTTCAAACAATCAATTGAGGTGATTTCCTCTTCCAATGTATGCTGTAGAATGCAGCATGCATTAAAAAAGGACAGGTTATGTCACATAGGGTGACTTTAATTGTTCTTGTAAATATCACTTAGAAGGCTGCTCCACCGGTGTGTCATGCAAAGTGATCCACTGGTGGCTCAAGGGGCTTGTAAATCTGCCCCAATGTCTGGGATATGAGATTCCAGAAATGCAAGCAATTATTATTTATGCTTAAGCATTTGGCTGCCCCTTGGCCCCTCTTTCTGTGCTGGGAGTAGATTGGATATTCAGCCCCACACCAGGGAGGAAGAAAGGCTACAAGATCCCATGAAAGGCAATACATAAAAAGGATTGGGTTAGAGGGATAGCTTTTTCTGACTTTGTGCCGCCTCCAATACTTCCAGGCCAAACAGTCTTTCTGCCCTGTGGGAGACCAAAGACTCAATGTTACACCCATCCCCTTTGATAAATGAGAACAAATTTGAATTTTTTAGTGCATCATTTTGACATACAGGATAGCAGACAAGCGATAAATGTGACATTCTGCTTCCACAGGGCAGTCAAACAATCTATGCTTCAATTGATGTGTCAAACACCCAATTTTTCCAAATACTTAAGTGATGGATATTTCAGGCAGCACCATCCAATGACAGCAGTTTTGACACTCTGTTTTCCCTCATGTCTCCTGTAAAATGGCAGCCCCCCTTTCTGAATACACCTGATACAAGTGATAGTAAAAGGCGAAATCTATAACCATGAGAAAATTATATTGCTACTATCTTGACTTGACTTGGTCATTGTTTTAACTGGTTGCTATCCGGTACAATATGTCCACTAACATATGTGACATACTATTTTAATTGGTAAAAGTGTTGGAATGCTGGAAAGTAGAACATTTGCTTTTGATTGCAGTGCCCGGTCATCACCCATATGCCCCAGCAGCTGCGGACTGCTCCAACAGCCAGGGCGCGGTAGGACAGGGCCAGACCCTGTGATTACGTTGAGCATGTTCTGTCTGGGAGGCAGCCTAAGGTTTCTGGCTGGTGCCATCCATCTCTCTGGGTGCTCCACCGTTAATGATCCTTCTGCAGGTTCATCTACGGAAACCTTCTTAAAAAGTTTACTTCCCCAGATAGTCAAGTTTGATTGTCTTCTGGGTGCTCTGCCAGGGCCGATACCAGCTGGGCTCACCTCACTAAACCATCCAATCGGTAGCAGCAACGGGCAGTATGTACAAATAGCAGGGATTTAATCAATGCAAGCCTATGACCCGCACTGGGAATTCCTTGTTTATGGGAAAGAATTGCAATCCCCAATCCCTATCATGAATGGGGTTCAGCGGGTGACCCACACCTGTCAGCAAAGGGTAAACACACACTCACCTGTTCAGTGTAGCGCATGTGCAGTCCCTGACATCTAAGTGCATCACAGACCTGGTATTGCTCGATCTCATGTTGCTGAATGCAACTTGTCCCTCTAAGAAGTTGGATGCCGACAACTTTTGGTCGCGTAACTATTTAGCATGAAGGAGTCTAGTTCATTATCAGAATGAACCAGACAAATCTCTCCACCAACTAAGCACGGCCATACACCAACACCCACAGAATTGAGAAAGAACTATCAATCTGTCAATCCTTTCTGTGTTCAGGCTCTGCAAGGTTTCTCGTGTTGAGTCAAATTCCACTCCTGTTGGTGCCCTTCTGCCAATTCCTTCAAGTTTCAGATTTGCAATCATTCTACCCCTGGAACCCAAAGACTGTGGCTTCCCAGAAGTTGATTGGCGAGGTAATAATGCTGCCAGATCAGTACCGAAACCACAAAGGTATCTGATCGTCTTTAAACCTACGACTTTCGTTCTTCATTATTGAAAACATTCTTGGCAAATGCTTTTGCTTTGGTTCGTCTTACGCCGGTCCAAAGATTTCACCTCTAGCTGCACAATAATAATTCCCCCAGGAGCATTTCATGCTGATACAACAGCGCTGGGACACCCTTGGGTAGCTACGCGCTCTACAAATCCAAAATCAAAATCAAATCAAATCAATACAAATGCCCCCAACCATCCCTCTTAATCATGGCCCCAGTTCCAAACTCCAACAAAATAAAACCGGAGTCTGTCTTATTTCATCATTCCTCACTGAAGTATTCAGGCGACGGGCCTGCTTTGAACACTCACATTTTTTCAAAGTAAACAGTTCGGATCCCCAGGACACTCAGTCAGAGCATTAAGGGGGCACCAAGAGGTAGGGGCTGAGTTAGGCAGTAGCTCACCTTGCGGCAGACAGCTAGCTTGATATCATGTTCCAACTACAAGCTTTTTAATTGCAGCAACTTTAATATACACTATTGGAGCTGGAATTACCATGGCTGCTGGCACTAGACTTGCCATCCAATAGAGCCTTGTTAAACAATTTATAGTGTACTCATTTCAATTACAGGGCCTTGAAAGAGTCCTGCATTGTTATTTTCAAAACTGGACAACTTACACATCTACTTCATTCCCTGGATATGGTTGCCGTTTCTCAGGCTCCCTCTCTGAATCGTTACCCATGGTCACCATGGCATGCACAGAAAGTACCATTGAAAGTTGAGAGGATAGACATCTGAATGTATCATGACAGTCACTCAGATGTGCGATCAACCTTACTTTATCTAGAGTCACCAAAATGGCTGGGTGAGCCCAGATTCGTCTTGGTCTAATAAATGCATGCATCCCGGGAGGTCACCGCTCAACAGCATGTATTAGCTCTAGAATTACTGAAGTTATCCAAGTAAGAGTTGGAGCGATCAAAGGAGCCCTAACTGATTTAATGAGCCATTCACAGTTTCACTGTTCTGGCCGATGTGTACTTACACTTGCGTGGCTTAATCTTTGATACAAGCATATGCTAGTGGCAGGATCAACTTGACAGCCCCATCTGCTGGATCAGGTCATTGGGTGTGTTTCCCCGACTGACCTTTGCAACCCTCTGGAAACTGCTGGGAAAGCCCACCCTCCACCATCAGGCCCGTCCGACTCCACTGAAGGGAGAGGTGGCAGCAGCGATACCCAACGGAAAGGTAATTTTGTGCCGCCGTGGAAAATGTTATGGTTGAAGCGGGGCAGGCCCTTGAGTCCAACAGTCCTCGACTGGGTGGAAGCGCTTTGCTTAAAAAAACAGCAGAGGCTGGCCAAGCAGTCAAACCCTAACTGGACCAAGCATGCGCAACCGATCTGAGTACTCAGTGCTGGCCAGGCTCTCCCCTGGCAGGCCACCATGTGTGGGAATGCCGGCTTCACATCCCTGCCCACTCCTGGCGAAGGCAGTATTAGAAGAAAGGCCCTTCAGGAAGGGCTGAGAGGCAGGGGTGAACCTGATCCACTGGGGGTCTGACAGGTGGGCCCAGGACCTCGTGCCCCTGCTTCAGAATAGCCAGACCTCAAGGGGATCTGATTTGTCCTCTCCCTAGTGAAAATGCTCCCCTTTCTTGAAATTGGAGGTGATGGAAGGTGCAAACACGCCTGACCTCTAGAAGCCCTGACTAGGTTCAGGGAAGCAAATGAGCCCTTATTGTTTTTTCTGGAGTGGCCCAGCCATAAAGTAGTGCCTTTGGAAAGCATTACCCGCGACCAGATGGCCAAGGTGCTCAGCGCGACCAGATGGCTGCGATCTATTGACGGTCATCTGGTCACGCTATGCCTTAACAAAAGGGCTTTTGCTTGTTCTTTGAGGGAGCAGGGGCTCTGCCGCCTGTGGGCTCAGAGCCCCATCTGAGCCTCAAGCATGGGGCTGTGAGAGGGGCCCGACAGGTCTCAGACCCGGGTCTCAAAGGCATATTAACACACAGGTAAAGTGGGGAGGCATCCCCGGGCCTGGTGGAGCCGAGACCCAGGACCTTCGCCATGGGGCAGGCTGGAGGTCAGAGCCCAGGGTAGGAGAGTCAGCCCTGGTGCCCAGTTGGACTCTGGGAATGGTCAGAGCTCCTAGGCCCAGATGCCCAGGAAAGGCCTCCCAGGCCCACAGGACCCCGTCCTGGGTGCTTTGCTATGCGGTGATCTAGAGGACAGAGCCCAGGATGGTGTGTACCCACCCTAGGGCCAGCAGGGAACCCAGTCACAGAACCTGAACCCGGCAAAGCAGGGGAAGCCTGTCGGGGTCCGTGGAACCCTATTCCAGGTGATCTGGCATGCAGGGGGCCTGAGGTTGGAGCCAAGGATGGAGTTGGGCCAGTTCTGGGCCATCTGGTCACTGGTTGAGAACCGCCAGACCCCATGGGGGTTCGGAGTACCCTGTCCCTATTAATCCAGAGGAAGGCTACCCCCTTTCTTTTAATCCATGTGCACTGAGTGAGTTAGGGTACCTAAGGCGTGAATGCACCTGGCCTCTTGGAGCCCTGGCTTGGCTCGGGAAGCAAATGAGCCCCCATAGTGATTTCAAGAATGGCTTGGCCCTCTGGTAGTGCAATTGGAAATCATTACGCATGACCATTTGGCTGGATATGAAGTATGGCCATCTGGTTGCGGTGTGCCTTAATAAAGGGGGCTTCCACTTGTCTTTGGAAGGGACACAGGCTCTGCGGCACTTGGGCTCAGAACCCCACCTGCACCACCGGCAGGGAGCTGCATAGGGGCCCTGATAGGCCTCTGACCCATATGCAGGTAAAGTGGGGGAGGCCTTCCTGGTCACGGTGGACTCCCAACCCAGGACCTTGGCTGAGAACAGAGCCCAGGGCAGAATAGTCCACTCCGGTCGGAGCTCCAGGGCTATGATGTGCATGGACAGCCTCCCCAGTACCACGTGACCTGCACTTTGCCACTCGGTAGTCCTCAGGGTGGAGCCCACGATAGGGGGCAAACACCCCGGTGCCTGCCAGGGCCTCTCAGAGCATCTGAACCCCAGCCAAGCAGGGACCAGATGGACCACAGTCTTTGGCCCTTGGCAGTGTGCCAGGCTGGAGGACAGAGTTGAGGGCAAGGGTATCCATCCTGGGTCCTAGTAGGGCCTGGTCAGAGCTCCTGGGCCCACAGGAACCTGTCCCAGGAACTTTACCATGCAGTGGGCTGGAAGGCAGAGGACAGGATGTGGGACCCCCACCCAGGGGCCTGCCGGGACCCCGTCGGAGCTTCTGAACCAGGCCAATCAGGGGAAGCTCCCCTGCCCAATGTACGTGTTTCCTGGGCAGGTTCTAAGGGAACAAAAATGGGAAAGCAAGTGTTTTTATCAATCGGGCCAAGGAAAATTATAAAAACCTTTTTTTTTTACAATTTATATTCTCTTAGAATTTGGACCCAAGCTCAGCCAGCACCCAGGGAAATCTAGCCAACCTAGGACTATCCAGGGTGGGCTGCCTTGCGTGGTTCTCACCACCTTTTATTACCCAGAACCCCTTGCAAACCTCAAACGTTTACTATAAAAAAGCACGTTTTACGCCCCTTTCTGTGATGAAAAGTTCTGGAATCTGCATTGAGCCACAAACTTACTTCCACCCGGCAGGCCCCCAGGTCTCCTGATACAAATAGCTGGGGAAGCTCTTCCCCTGCACCTGAGGCTGACAAATAAACAAAAAATTAAAGCCCACAGACAGCAGTGGGATTTCCTGAACCTGTGCAGAGGACTTAACAGTTGCATAAGCATGGCACTCGCTTTATAAAGGCATGTTGTATTGGCTTAACCAATGTGTATTTACATTTTCCTGCTCCTGCCATATATCAATGTCAGAAAAAATGACAAAGAACTTGGGGTAAGCTACCCCATGTACTATATAGGTAGTGATGGCTCCTCCGCAATGGCGGAGGAGCGTCGCCCCACTGGCTGGCTCAGAGCCAGTAGGTAAAAAATAAATCGATGTTCTATCATCGTTTTATTTTTCATTTGCTAGCTCTGAGCCAACACGTGCAGGGAGGGGCAGGGACGTGGCATGGGTGAGGGCGAAGGAAGTCTGTGTGCACTTCTAAGTGCTAATGTGTGTTTGGCCGTCCGTCTAAACTTTCTCCAACCTGGCTTCATCGAACAGCTGGACTGGAGTACCCCACAGACTCCCTGTCCTGAGCAGAGCATCTTTTCAGCCCACTCAGGCCAATCCCCAGCTTCTCTCATAGCTTGACACCACCACAGGGATTGCACAGGGAGTCTGTTTTATGGGCCGCTAGGACAAGGAAATGCAAAGGAGCGGCGATGTGGGGAGTGCCGGCAGCTTAATGTAAGTTCTTTAAAAAAATATTATTAACATCCCCTGTGCTCACCCTCCAGCGTTCCCTCCACCCGCCCACCACCCTTTGTTTGTGGCAGCTGCCACTATGCAGAAGGGCACAAGTGTCCATATACATTGATAAAAGTAAAAACATTTATATTATTATGCATGTTTATTGCTATTGAGTGCAGTAAAATATCGACGAGCAGCCACAATTTTTGTGGTGATTAGTCACTCGCGTAAACATAATTAATTCGCAACTCATGCCAGCTTCAAATACACTTGCCACGTATTTCGAGTCATAAAGAAGAGTTAATAACATCAGATCACAGCAGAACAGGTAAACAAAATTTGTTTCCTCACAATTTGTGACAAGCTCCCCCAAGAAACATTATTTCCCTTTAAAATGAAGATCAAATCGATCAATAGAAAAATATATCAAACCTGACACCTCCTCTTATTCTTCCCCTTTGCCTATCTCTCTTCTCCATACAAAAATCCAGATAATTGTAAACAGATGGGCTAAGCTAAATGTAGAAAAGACGTGAATGAAAAGCACAAGCCCAAATGCACATTTGAAAGTCAAATCATTTCTCGCAGGAATAAGCTCCAATGGTTTGGCCTCATATGAGAGCATGTGATGCTCTGTAGGCTAGTTCAGGATCTTTGTCTTTTCTAATTAATCAAAACTTTTATGTGTTGAAAAGGTTATACCAGCCATAATGTTGGCTGCAGAGTAATTTATGGGAATGGGCACATCTGCTTTGCAGAAAATAATATGTCGTGCCATGAAGCATAATCCTGCGTAATTCCAAATGACTGATGCAGGTTTTAGGAACATTAGAATGAAATTATACATCTGCACACTGTTTTTCCCCTAAAGCACTTGACTATGCTAGTTTAAACGGACTATGTGCATGCTTTATTTGCTTTACGTAACTTAAAAACTTAAAAGCATGATTAACTTAAAGTAGTATTATTAAATATTGTATATATATAAACCGATAAATATAACAGAAACACATTTGAAAAGCATTGTGTATAGTAATAAATTACATTCACAATGACATTACACAATAAAATAATGAATGTGTTGTAAATGAAAGCACTTCATCTTAACTGTATCAAACAAAATATTACCGCTCTCCAATACTATGTCGGCTATCCTATTATTCTAATTAAATGCACCACTGAATATCTTAGCTGCTTATACTTATACCATTATATTGATAATTATACCGAGAGCTGACTTACATTTTTGTCCATTTATTGTAAAGGTTTGATTAATGATTTGCTAAAGCACTTGTCAGACTGCCAGGCACATTTAAGGACTTGCTTCTGGATCTCGACCCCAGAACATGTATGGGTCTTTATAAAGATGTTGTTTCAGATCCTGAGAGAATGGAAGGACTGCTTTCTCATTTCTCAATTTGTTTTCATTTATTTTTTTAAATGTTCAGGTTTGATAGCTAATTAATATGAACCTAAATCTAATTTAAGCTATTATTTCGAGTTATGCTGCATTTAATCACACTAACGTCTTTACTGTTAGCTGTTTTAAGCATATTTAACAATATGTCAATATTTGTGTGTGTGTATATATATATATTCACTGAAAAAACCATAGGTTATAGATTATATATAGTTAGGAATTAGCATTTACAAAACCTTGAAAATTCACTGAAAAAACCATAGGTTATAGACCATATATAGTTAGGAATTAGCATTTAAAAAACCTTATTTTACTCACACAAAACCATTGAAATTCCATATATAGTTAGTTGCACTAACTATATATCGCGCACCCGCAATCCACTGCTGATGATGTCACATATTACATCATTCATGACATGGTCAGTGACATCACTGATGACATCTCATTTGACATCAATGGTCACATCATTGATGATATCATTAATGTGACAATACAATGCATCTCCTCACACTTTAATATAACCTCTGTTACAACCCAGTGTTAAATACAGAGTATAATTTTTGAAACCATTGACACACCAATACTAGTTACTACATACGCACTCACTGATTCCTACGTCTACACACACATTCACTCATTCACCCATACAATCATTCATACATACAATCACTCATCTTTACAACACTATCATATGCACTCATACACCTATACAGACACTCACACTCTGCCACTCATCCATGGAGTTACTCACACACCTAGTCAGTCCTGTAAACAATCAATCACACTTCCATTTTCTAATCTACACAGTTAAACATAGAGTACCTTACATTTTCAAACATATACTAACACATACTTACTCTCTTATAGAATCACTGATACAAGTACACATTGATCTGCACAGAGTCACACACCTCCCAGCCAGCCATACACACACTCAGTCTCCCATACAAATACTTGTGCAACCAATCAATAACCCATATAGCTACTTATATAGCTACTGATCAACACATGCAGCAGCTTGCACAACAACAGACATACTGATGCACACTTTCAGACAGTTTAGTCACTAACCCGTGCATTTAGTAAGACGCATTTAATCACTCACTCATACAGTCAATCACGCACCTACTAAAACCTTCATTCAGACACTTATACATCCACTCATTCTTCAATATGTAAAACATATTTAAACTTTACAGAAACACATAATCACTGGATGTTGTCATCAGTGATGTCATTTGAGATGTCATCAGTGATGTCATCAGTGATGTCACTGACCATGTCATGAATGATGTAATATGTGACATCATCAGCAGTGGATTGCGGGTGCGCGATATATAGTTAGTGCAACTAACTATATATGGAATTTCAATGGTTTTGTGTGAGTAAAATAAGGTTTTTTAAATGCTAATTCCTAACTATATATGGTCTATAACCTATGGTTTTTTCAGTGAATTTTCAAGGTTTTGTAAATGCTAATTCCTAACTATATATAATCTATAACCTATGGTTTTTTCAGTGAATTTCAATGGTTTTTTAATAGCAAATATCTGTAGCTGTAAAATGTATTCTTCTTTAAATCCCAAAATATATTTTATATGTTTATTAATAACTTTATTTTTAAAAAAAAAATTTTCTTCGTTCCCACTTCGCGAATCGGGAAGCTTCCCGTTAGCTGACCTTGATGCCGCGAAATAGACCGCGAGCCAGTAAACGTTTCTTTACTGCAACTGCCGCGTTAAAAAACAACATCGTGACGCCTCCCGTCCGCATGACGTTTCGCGTTGTTGCGTGATACGTCATATGACGTACTACGTTAGCGAACTGGTACGCTTACCGAGTCGCAAAGCACAGGTTTCTGGAAGCAAACCGGAAGGCCCTGCAAAGCGTGTAACATAAACACAGCAGGTCATGTGACTTGGTAATAACACTTTTCATTGGTTCATTTCACTTTTGGTTTCCTAATGATGTAAGACTAGGTCATATAATCTAAAATGAACACTTTTCATTGGTTGAGAACTATTGTTTTTCCCAAATGATGAAAATCCCTCTTTCTTTCCTCACTCTGACTTTCATCATTGTGAGAGAAAGACCCTTTGTTACCAGTGAGCAATGGCTTCTTTAGTAGCTTCAGCTGGTGCTTCCCCACCACCTCCACCACATCCAAGGAAGAGTGGACCGATGTGTGAATGTGTTCACTGTATGCAACAACTTTGACACTTACAGAAGCCTCACCTTCTCCATGCCTCCTACACAGTTCTACATGTACATCATAAATGCAAACAGAACAGAATTAATTATACATGTTAAATGGTTTATTTTTGCTGTTCTCAGAATGTATCAAATTTCACTAAAAACAGTGACTTGAAGGTATTCATCATATAACAGCGGGGAAAAAAAAACACAATCAAAATGATTGTGTTTAAAAAACCCATACAACATAACAAATCAGAATTCAGAACTCCTTAAAGTTAACTTACTTTCCATGACGGCCAAAGATGTCCTATGAACAGCTTACACTCTGTTGTGCTGTTATTACTTTCAACCCGCCACTTTCTGAAAGAAAACCTCCATCGTTTTCAAAAACATGTTACATACAATAAATGACTTCTTGCTCTCTACCACAAGTTTCCACAAGGCCAAATCTTGTCAAAGCCATTTATAACTCTTGGATTTCTTGTAAGCCAATCCCGTCTTTTCGCATTTCCGCAACTTTCAGAATTAAAATGTTGAAGATCATTTACACAATCCTGGACTAGTAATATCTTCCCCTTCTTGCTCAATCATGTTCTACATTTCCTATCACACTGATACTGCTTACTATGAAGCAGACTTACACTACCTTTATGACTAGTACAATTATTTAATTCTCTACATCACTTTTAATCACAAAGCAATGTAAAACAGTAGACAGCATTGCAGACTTACATTCCCTCTACTCCATGTTTTGATTGGCTGCTTCAATTAGCTTATAAAAAGAAATAGTTTTTCTGAACTCATTCAAAGTGCACGTATTTCTCAATGACGTCCAGTGTTATGGTAAAAAGTTATGTCTCTGTACTACACTTATCCTCAAGGCCAAATAGTGTAGGAGCCATGAGAACTTCTTGAAATTCCTCAGAGCACATCCCGAGATTCTTTCCCTAAAATTTTGGTTTTAAAAACACCAGGTAAGAGTTTTTAAGGTCATATGGCAATTTTTTTTTGAAAATTAAAACAGAATCATTGCAGAATGACCAGCCATTTCTACACTTTAAATAAGCTGTATAATGTCCTGATGTTATTGAAGGACCATCATGATATATAATTGCTACAGTTACAAAAGTCCTTCCTGATATTGACAACTGTGAAGCCACAAAATTTTTAATTAAAGTTGTCAATTTTGTTCCATCAGGCCTACATCGTTGGAACATTAAAATGACATACTGGCCATATGTTCGTATAAATAATGTGGACATCATTTCAGATTTACATTGGCTACACTCCATATTGTGATCAGCTGCTTTTACTAGCTTATTAAAAGAGACTGATTTACTGTCTGGCAAAGTTAAATATATAAATCTTTCTGAGTCTACACTAGTAGTACTTGATACCCTACAGTTCTCGCAGTCATGCTGCCATTGATAAGAAAGCCCAAACAGGTGATCTACATCTACACCTTCATCATGCAATACATCAAGCATATACATTAAAAACTCCTGACAATCTTGCTGACTATTTTGAGAGAATTGTGTTTGGCCTGAACATCTGTCTAACAGATTTCGAATTTCAGACACACTTTCTATGTTTGTTCTATCAGTGCTACATTTCTCTAACACAGAATTTAACAAACTGCAAAATCTTTGATCAGAATTGACCACAATCTCTTCTTTTACATTTTCTAGAGAAAACAAAACATTAACCACTACATTAGCATAGCAGTTGACACCAGAACTGTTTTCAAATTGAAAACCAACAACATCTTCAACAGAATCCTTTTTGTTTCTGCTTATAATTTCAGGTTCATCGACTTTTCGTCTTTTTGCTACAACCTCCCCAGTATTGGTCACATTTCTTCGTTTCCGGCCTACCACACGTTTCTCAAACAAAGGATACTGAGGCAAATGTGGCGCATACTCTCTTCTCAACCTATTGTATTCCTTAACACAATCTAGATCCGCACAAATGTTTGTGACATCACACTCAATCAAGTACAATCCCGATAAAGTCCTAAATCGTGACAATGCCACATATGCCATACCCTCCTTGAACACAGAACTGCCAATATTCACCAATGCACAGTCTACACTTAAACCTTGCGATTTATGGATTGTCACCGCATATGCCAAGCAAACAGGAAACTGCTTACGACGAACATATAAGTCTTTTACAAGCAAAAATCTAGCTGAACAACGAGCAATTAGCTGTACTTCCTCAATGCCATCAAATTTAATTTTTAAAAATTCAATTCCATCTCTATTTCTGTATTTCACAAAATCAACAACATTACCCATTGATCCATTTACCAGACCTCTTTCAACATGTAAATTCCTTCTTAAAATTATACGGCAGTTCAAGCACACATTCAGAGTCTTTTCAAAACCCGCAGTTTTAGATATACTCTTCTCTAATGAATCCAATTTTGTTTTCAGATTCTCAGACAAAATAATTGTTGATCCCATATGCTCTACTCTGTCAATAGCTTCCAATTTCACAATCTCTTGCTTTTCTAAATGCAACATTTTGTAGTTGAATTTGGCACATTCTGCAAGAGTTGGCATCAAACATATTCCAGATTTTTTCTCAGTAACTTTCTGAAAAATATTCTCAGGCACAACATCTTCGTCTGGATATAAATTTGTCAGTAATCGTGCATGTAAAGCTTCTTTCCCATGCTCGGTCACTTTTCCAATTCTAACATCTTGTAGAATAGTCTTGTAAACTTCATCCTTTGCCTGACGCATATTTTCATGCAGTTCAGCATAATTGAAGTTTAACCATATATTGACGTTGCCATTACTCCCTAAGCACTTCCTGGTATCTTCATGCGTGAGCATTTTGAACACAGGTTGCCCTTTCACTGGTGTCAGCTGCAGAAGATCTCCGAAAACAATGATGTGTTTGCCACCAAATAACACATCATACTCTGTTTTGAGAACTTCTTGCATTCTCAAATGCACAAAGGCAAGCATGACATTGGAAACCATGCTTACTTCGTCAATGATAAGAAGTTTCATTTTCCTCCAGACTTTTGAAACTTCAAAACAAGCATCTCCAGATAGCTTGTGATATTCTAATTTGTTGTCATGCTCCACTGGCAGCATCAGTAAACGATGTAAAGTAATCCCTTTAATGTTATGTGCTGCCAGTCCAGTTGGAGCGGTGACAACACAAGACAGCGATGACTCTGTCCTTTCCTGCAAATAACATGAAATTGCTTTAATAAGGAAACTTTTTCCAGTTCCCGCTTCTCCACTCACGTACAGTTGGACAGGCTTCAACGACGTACATGAGCACTCTTTCTTGTCATGACTTAATCCATGATCAATTTGCATGGTAAGTTCGTCATATATTTTCCTCTGCTCAACATTGAGTTGTCTTTCCAACTCTTGTAAGTTAACCGCATCCTCCTGAGCATGTGCCATGGCTCTTTCCACTTCATTCATAGCAGTGGCAGCTTCATTTTCGATAAGAGGTCCTCCTAGTGGATCCTGACTCAATGAAGCAGAACTCTGACTGTCCTGAGAACTGTCTCTGGCAATCTCGGCTGCAATCGTTGCTTCCTGCTCAATTTCCACATTCAACATTTCTACATATTTGGGAAAAGCAGGACATTCTATGGTCTCCTTAGCAGCATTGAATGAGTCTTCGTAACAAAGGAAATCTCCAAGCAGTTCCTCTTCTGCACGCCAAGGCTTAAAAAATTGCAAAAGTGCTAAATAGAAAAACTCCTTTTTTTCAGGAGATTCGCCACTCAATTTTCGATGGTTTATCAAGTGGCATTTTCTTTGCTTGACCAGACATCCCTCACTTCCTATTACAGCATACACTCCTTTCTCAGTATCTTCTTTGATGTTCCTCTTGAATATGTAATTTTGCAGAACCTCATACAGACAAACATTCTCGAGGTGACTGCTTCGATTTGGATAATATGTATCCAACATGTTGCTCTTCAAAATGTCGGTACTGTTTGGCTCCTTTTCCGCCAAATACTCAATTTCCCGCACAGGTTTCAGAACTCGATTACGCGTTGCAGCAAGACCAACACTCGCCCAAACGATACTCCTGGACTTGGCATAGAGACTTGCTGAAGACAACCGGTCAGAACATTCGTAAGCTCCGATTTCTCGATGCGACAACATCTTCAGACTGAAACTGTACAACTTCTTGCTGAGGCTCTTTTCATGGGAAATGTCCTCCCACATATCCTTCAATTCTGTCTTCTCTTTTTTGGTGATGTAAGATGTCACATACCGAGCCACAGCCATACAGTTATCAGCCACAAACTGTATATCCATGTTAGCATTCCACATGGACAAAATCACCGGGTTGTAGTCGTTAATGTACTTAGACTCTTCGTTCCTCTTCAAATTGTATGTGTTTTTAGGTGATTTCTTCATCACATTATGTCGCAGCGAAGACATCAAACTGTTCACTCTTCCTTTAGAAATCACCGATCGTGGAAAGCCGAAACGACATTTGGTGTAGAACTTGTCTTTGTTCCGGAATTTACGACGACAGTACTTTCCACATCGATGGCTTTGGAAACGTAGAACTTTTTCTCTTAGGCTTTTTTTCTCCTTTGCGTTTGGAACAGCACACGTAGAATACTGTTCTATGAAACTCATCACTGAGTCGTCTGCATCCGTTCCAAATTTAGGTGCATCCTTGATCCACAGCAACATATGTATATGAGGAGCACCTCTTGCTTGGTACTCCTTCCTCCAGAAGAAATCCAACACCTCTCCAAGAGGTGGATTCTTCTTATTCATGATGAAAGACATCATACCTTCAAATCTATGATTGAAGTACCTACATACATTGACTGGATCCAAAGAGCACAGTTCTCCGGGTGTCTTGAATTCGATGTTTTCTACGTTAGCATTTGCCTCTCGTAGAAATTCAAGTAAGTCTTCCCAGCCATACTCAGCACAGCTCAAAGTGAGGAACCATGTGGGAGTTCCTAAGTTCCTCAGCATACATTTTAAATCACCATGACGACGGTACCAGTACTCATTAGTACCACGCTGACACGCCATGAGATTAATCAGGTGAGAATCCAAAATACTGTCTTGGACATTGACTTTATCCATAAAGTCACTTGCCGAGATGTTTTGCATGTGTATACCACTTTTCAAGATGTGGTTCACTGCATATGACAGTCCAGACAGATCGCTTTCAAACAGGAGATGAAACAAATAAGGAATGCATTGTCGAAACCTAGGATCTCCTGCATACAATCGCAAAGTCCGGTATTCAGAAGCATGAATTTGATGAGGTCGCTCATCATATCTTCCTCCCTGACCTGTTGGAAAAAGCTGTGGGAAACACCGAGCTTCCAAACTTTCCTCCCAAACACTAATGGGACTCCCTTTCGCTTGTTTCATTTGAAACAACTCAATAGCATTCCCCATGACTTCCTTGGAATGCAAAGGATGAACACTATAATGTTCATATATTTCTTCACTAGTACAGGGTTCTACTTTCTCAATTTGACCAGCACACAAATCGCTATCCTCTTCCTCACTTACTTCCTCTTCTGCAACATATACATTTTTATAGTATTTATTATTTTTTTTCAAATACAATGTTGCCCTTTTGACTTTCCTAACATCTACTAAATCTTGCCATATTTTCTTATTCTTTGTTGGAACCCCATTAACTAAGATAACAAGAGGTTCCTCTTCCACTTTTTCTACTCCAATTGTGTTAATGTTTTTCTTCAAATCTAGAGGCAAATAAACAACTCTTCCCTTTAATCCTCTCTGTAAATCTGATGGAGGCAATTTCCCTGTCTTTGGCTCCATTCTTACAATAGCCTGAAAGGGATGGATACTTTGAATCAAAATAGATTCATAAGTATTTAAATCCTTCAATTCAGAAGGAATCTCAACCAATTCCAGATTATTATGAACTGCTCTAGCAGGCATCTGGTTTTGATTTAATTTGTTACAACAATAAGTACACACACGTTGATCCAATCCCAAATCAAAACAATTTTCTACCATCAAGTATGTTGTAAAATCCTTCCATTCACTATTATTTTCCCTTTCACTTTTTCCATATAAATCCACTAACTTAGTCTGATTCTTATAATAAGTGCGTCGACAACACACACAAGTGAAATTTGGCCTCTCACTTGATTTCACCTCAAATGTCGCAATTTCCCTCTGGAAATTATCTGTACTGGAAACCTGTACACTATCTTCCACATTACTCTCTTCTTCTTGGTCAATTTCAACATTCTCCTCTTTACTTCCAAAGTAACAAAACTCAATTTCTTCACATATATTCTTCACATCTATTTCAGAACCATGCAAAAGAGCAGCGCATAATTGTTTAAGCATAATTGCTGGACTCTTAGCATAATACAACATTCTAACTAATTTCCTCACTTTATTATGATGCACTGCTAGCATCCTGAAATGATGAAAAACACTCTGGCATACTCTCCTGGAAAGACAAGCCAGTGAATGACCATGCAAACCTATCACTTCTCTCACTCTGCAAGGATCTAATTCTTGCAAGAACTTCATTTTCTGCTTCAAACTTTTCTTATTAAATGACCGTATAAAATCACAAAGCAAATTGATGGAATCCTGTCGTACACTGCAAATACTACTACACTTCCAGGTGTACACAGGACCCTTAGGACGTCTCCCTAAAACCTCATTACCTAACACCTCTTCTATCTCTGTTCTCACAACTTTTTCTTTTTCAACTGGACAACCATCTTTCACTTCATAAGCTCGACCACTGGTGTCAACTGCATGCACCAAATCATTATCCTGGAAATAACTCTCCTCATTAAAAAATGCCTCAGAGCTTGAACTATGCATCCATTCTCCAGAAAAAACTTCACAAAAATTACTACGATTAACTATTCTCTTCCATCTACTATTTCTTTTGAAATCATAAATTACCTTGTTTAGCTTCCTAATTCTATTGATTGTCAAAATAAATAACTTACGTTTAATTTCAAATGCCTGATCAATAACTTTCTCAACTATTTTTTTTCTCTTATAAAAAACCACTTTCTGTTGACCTTTCTTAATATTTTTTAACAAATTCCCAATTATCCTGTTGCGGAACATTCGTTTACGAATATCCGTAAACTGTTGTTTCCTTCTACTTTCATGCATAGAGTTATCTCTTACTCTAGCAGTAACATTTCTCATTGGCCTTTCCTTACCATTTGAATTGTTTATCCTTTTCTGGACTGAAACATTTTCTGTAGTAATATTTTTTTTACTACACATATTTCTTATGACTGTTTTTGGACTCTTACCCGGTGCTTTCTTCGTGACTTGACAAATCTTTTTGTTAGAGGACTGCTGCATTATTCCATGGTCCTGCTGTCTTTGACGTTTTGCAGCCTTTCTCACTCTTTCTTTGCTAGGCATCCTAAAATCTTGAAATAATCTGCAGTTGAATCTGTGGTAAAATATAATAAAAAATTTTATTAACCACTATTACCCAACAGTAAATTAATAACAGTCATCAAAAACTTAACACACTACTTAAGTATATAATATACTGAAGCCTATCTCCAATTTTTCACTGAACAGGACTCATCTCTTCTTAACCTTGGATAAACCTCACCTACTCTGTGTCCCCTGCACATAAATAAATGTAAAGGGGCAGATTTATATTAACTAGCACATCCTCAGGGATGCACCAGTTAACGTGCACCGCTGCTCTGCCACCCACGGTGTGCCGCATTTACAATCAGATAGGACAAAGCTACATCAAAACCCTGCGCCTGCTTGAAGCAGGCATAGATCTTGACGCAGGTAGGCTGAAAGCTAAAGCAACAACTAAGTGTCGTGTGCAGAAGTTACAAAAAAGGAAAAATGGCGTTTAAACCAGTAATGAGACCATGCTAACGTAACACAGAGTAAAAATATCCAGGATCTACATCAGTTTGGGGTTCACGAACCTGGCAGGTACAAGGCACTGAGGCTTTCCACCGTGCATGTCTCATCCCAAATCATATGTTGTTTGTGAATGAAACAATTTCCCAGACCAAATGCTTTGGATTGGCTACTTCTAAAAAATTAAACACCCCTACTATCCCGGAGTTAGAGGAATATGATGGTTGGAGTAATTTTACTCGTTGTCCATTAAAGATTTACAGGCCCTACTCCGTAATTCTTCCTTTAACATTTCCAGTATAAATCCAAAAGGTTGACTGCTTTGACAACGTGCCTTATCCACGGTTTAATAACGCTGCCTTTTCCTTTATATAAGTTTTCAAATTGTATGAAATATATACCAATAGGTCGTTATTAACCTTTAAGTAGTGGTTTTCTTCATGAGGTCTGGTCGCTTCCATACACATACAGATTTTCAAAGATGATCAAGAACTTTATCTGAATGGAGAGGAATGCACTGAGACGCCAGATCATTCACTAATGTGTAGGCACATACAGTTTCACGGTTCATGCAACAAACACCGACCAAATATGGCTTGCGTGTTGCAAGGCACACCAGTTCCTGCTATCATCCCCACGTTCAAGTTCTTGGAAAATGGTAGTTATTTGATGCTCAATAATGAAGATTGTTCTGGGTTAATTAAAAGTATTCATTTTATCGTAACAGTAAATGAACGGGTTATTTGCTGCAGAAATGTTCTATTTCCTCCCACACATGAACATAGGGAGTTTTCAATCTGGCCACAAATACCAACCTTGGGAGCACATTTCAACGGCATGGCAAGAATAAGAGCTCTTTTATCTCAGACAGAGGTGGCCTTGAGTTCGACCCGTGAAACTTTCGTGCTTCACATAGCGAACACCCGTACAGAGGTGCAGACCCTTTTAAATACAGATTCGCCTTTTCATTTCAGCAAGATGGTTCGGACTATCTCTAACGCGTCCTCCACAAAGGGCCTGGCGCACTTTTTTAAAGTTGTTACCAGTGGTCTCGTGACTTCATTTGAGAAAATCTTTGGAGTCATCCCTGCTTTCTTTCATTCTATTTTTTCCACTCTGCTTCGTGGATTCCCATTTTTACTTGCATTACTAGCGGACGCTCTTGTGCTTTTTTACATTTTTAAATATGGATGTCCCTCCTGTGCAAGCTCCCGCCCTGCAGCTGCTGACACTGTTCCGCAATCGCATGCTAGAATATTATGGCACAATGCCGTTGGCGATATTAAGCACGGCATATGGATTATCTTTTCGATTCTCCTACTTCACCTGTGTCCATCCTGTATTTCACTGCCTGACCTGTGATTTCGATTGGGCCATTGATTTGTGTCTCTGCGGACCGGTTTCTCCTGACGTCAACTTTAATCAGCTGATGACTCCTATCATTACTCACGGATTGGTTTGTCCTGGCGAAAGGATTATGGCTGTGGCATTGATGCATGGACTAATTGGTCCCTGGAATTTACTGGCGGCAGCACAGTCTTTCTTGGAACAGAGCTTTCTTGAAAACCCACCGAGCTGTCCTCTGATGTTGATAGAGGATCCGGTGCTGGGAGAGCACTTATGTTCTTTTCTGCTTTTAAATTGGATGGCTGAACTCTTTTCGGATGAAGACGGTGACTTCCTATTGGAGGCTGTTGCAGCTTATTTTGCATACACAGTTATGTCATAGACCTTTTTCATGTTTGATATGCTGAGTACTAGCATTTCATTGACAATTCATTGACTTATTTGTCAAGTTTTTATTATTTAGCTTGCCTATTGGCTTAAGACTCGATAAAGTACTTGGCTGTTTTATTTTTCTTTACCATTAATTTTTCCTAGTTTTTAATGTTTTACCTTGCGGACCGTCCACATATAAAGTTGCAATCTGCTCTCATGAGATGACACTTCTATTATCTTATTCAGTTCGTTTCCGGATCATGGGGAGGTGTCATCTAGGTCCTGGATATCTTTACACCGTGTTAAGTTAGCATGGACTCATTACCAGTTTAAACGCCATTTTTTCCTTTTTTGCAACTTCTGCACACGACACTTAGTTGTTGCTTTAGCTTTCAACCTAATAGTTCATCGTGATTTACATGAGAATAATATGTTATTGCTCCACTATCTGCTTTGCTTCTTAAACTATATCTGTACAGCGAGTGCTGAAGTTTCAAGAACAACACGATACAGAATTGTTATGAGGTCTGATCTCCACGACTTCATACTCATAACATAAGTGCAGCTTCTCCCAATTCTGGGCATGAGGCGGGTTTTATATTGCTTTGCCGAACACACATACACAACACTTGATGCGGTTCACATGAACAGAGAGCTGGTGTATGCTGATGTGATTCCTTCAAATCTAAGACACTAAAGTATCGGCACGCCCTAAACCCACACAAAGAGACCTTCTTAGCAAATAATATATTATGTGTATTAGGGAGGGTGACATATAAGCAGCCGTGGGCCGTGGAGGGAGTTACGGTGGGGCAGGGAGGCAGGGAGGGGGAGGGGCAGGGTGGAGCCCTCTCCACCCTGCTCTCCCCCTCCCCGCCTCCCTGCCCCACCGTAACTCCCTCCACGGCCCGCGGCTGCTTATAAGTGTTACTAACTCTTATTCATTTACAGCATGTTAACATACTGTCACCATTCGCTTTTTATGTACTACTGACTATGCTGGTAATTTTGCTACTGATAATATGTGTACTTGTATAATCTAAGATACTACGCCTGAGAAGACGGCATTAGTAAATAAACATTTCAAATACACATGTCTTCTTCTTAACTCCATGTTCTGGTTTCTAAGAAATATATAACGACCGACTGTTCATGAGTTCCACGTATCCTGAGGTACTATAAGTTCATATTCTGGATTGTCTAAACATTGAGAGTTTGTTATATCCAATGTGACACTGTACCTAGCTTGCTAAGGGGTTTTGATTACTAAGGTGAGTTTTGGGACACCCTAATTTGCCGAGGTTCCAATCCTCTGTCCACAGTTCTGTGTGAGAACAGAAACCCTGCGACAGGGGCACCCCTCAGCCTTACTGGAGCTTCATCACACTTACGATACAACTCCAGCAATGCGCCAACTTTACGGCACAAATACGTCACGCATCTGTGCTGTTTTTGCCCCATGATGCGCCGCATTGTAAATACAGCACACCATAGGTGACGGAACAGCGGCACAGAATGACTAACACATCCCTGGTGATGCGCCAGTCATCATAAATCTATCCCTATGCTTCTTATCTTGTTAGAGATGAACCGCCATATGTATCATCAAAGTTTTTTGCATTTCCTAAATAGCGATTTTTAAGGAATAAATAGCGATTCTTTACCATTCCTAGTTTGCGATGACCTATTTGCTAATTACAAATTACCCATTCATTTCCATGCAGCAGGAGGCCCATAAGAATGAAGGTGCAATTTGCGATTAGCAATTACCTCATCGCAAATTACGAATTTTTCCGACGGTGCAGGGGTGTCTCAAGAACACCCTACTGCACCCCTGAAAAAGAAATTTGGGGTCATATGGCGCACATAAATTTTGAAAACATTCCTTTACCTCAAAAACGATTTTCAACTCATAATTTGAAAACACTGCACATGGGGAAATAACTTAAAATGTCCTTAAGACACATAAAAGCATTTTTTGATTGCCTTTGCAGCATGTTTCAGTCACCTTTAACATGCCTATGTAACGGAAACATTCAAAATCTAAATTTGCCATGCACAGGTGGAAGCATATTTACAAGCAATTTGCTCCACAGACAAACTTCTTACATTGAAATGGGAAAAATAACATCAGAGACTCTCAATTACCTTATAAAGAAGCAGACACCATTATATCCTTCTCATCAATATTAAAACTATTACTTTTTCTCAAAAACGATTTACAAGTCATAATTTGAAAACACTCCACAGCTCCTATGCACATAAAAGCCCTGTCAGTACTAATACTTCACATTTTCTCCAATTACAATTTCTCAAAGAAACAAAATCTATTTGTGAAACACTTGAGACAAAGCAACATTTGAAAAACACAACTTTCTTCATAATTTTCTCCTTAAAGCACACTATTTTCTATCTAAATTAAAGAAATCTTTTCTCACCTTAGCAAATACTTTGAGTTTCAAAACAGTCTCAGAAACACACCAATTTGTCTTCAGCAGAGCAAAAGGTATGCACTCCAGAGTCTGCAGCTATCAAAAGCACAGAAATGCTGTAATTCCTCACACATATCTCTCATGTCACCCAATCAAAACTCTTCCCTCACTTTTTTTCAAAGCAAAACCCTTCCCCCCTCTGCCCCCTCTCTGCTTTTTCTGCATAGCAACCACCTCTTGCAAGACCTCTCACACAACAATGTTGCAATTGAACTCTGAACTCTCAGTGCACCTGCATATCCAGAGCATTCTTTCATTTAATGATTTTTTCTTCGCCACTCAAAATACATCTTTCAACGAACTCATCCATGCACACTAACTTTCTGTTTTCAGCAATCAAAATCCACCAATCACTCTTACTGCTTCATTAACACAGAAACTCCTCAGTTTTTTTCATTTTACACTCTCATTTTTTCAACTGCCATTTCATTGCCACACTTCATCTGACTGCAGCAGAACCTTCTCTCACCATGTTTTCTGTCTGGATTGTTGGACATAGTTACATCTATTGGGCTCAAAGGTACGCTGAAAACAGGAATTTACCTAACCTCAATTTACAAGATGTGGAAATTAAGTGGTTTGGCCACAGAGGATTAAAATGTCACCAATTGATACCATTGGTGAAAACCTTTATGCATTTGCCAAAACCTGACCTGTTAATTGTGCACTGTGGAGGTAATGATTTGGGCACTTTGACTGGGGTAGGTCTGGAAATGCTTTTAAAGGACACCTTTGAGCAATTGATGGCACTTTTTCCTCAGACTGCCTTGGTATATTCAAATATATGCCAAAGACAGAAATGGAGGTGGTCGAACCAATTTTGTCCACAAATTGAGAAATCGAGGAAGCATGTAAACAAATCTGTTTCAGCTTACATGAGAGACCATGGAATGGGCTCCCTGTACAACAATAACTTGCGTTACTACATGCAAGATATCTACAGAGGAGATGGAGTTCACTTCTCAGATGAGGGCAAGAGAGTTTTCACTCTGAATTTAAGAATGTGCATTGGTACCTACTTATAAGTACCTAAATGTACCATAAACCCAAAAGCTCTTCTCAGAGCTACCCTACATCTGATCACTCACAATTATTATTTTACTCTAACTTTTTTCACTAATTTTCAAGAAAGTACGCTCCCCAGAACGTTTCCCGGTTCGCGAACCGGGCGCACTCCACGCAAAAAAACAAAAAAAACGGTATATTTTTTTTTTGCCCTGCGAGACCCTTTCAAAGCCTCCACATCAAACCTAGGGGGTCAGGGACGATCTACTATGCCCCCTTATGGTCATTTGCCCCTTCGCTTTGGCCTCCTCTTGTCTCTCGATCCTACCGAGAGACAAGATGGCGGCCGCTACGGACTGTTTGGAATGTTTACAGACGCCGAAAAACCAATCAGCTTCGCAAACCTCCGTAACGCGAAAAGTACGCGAAGCGGAGCGCTGTTACAGATATATATCTTTTTTTGAACGTTAATTTCTCAAAACTGGAGCACATATATTGAGACCTAGCAAAGGCACATCGGGCTACCAGTCCCTACAATTTTGCCAAGTTTCATGCAAATCCATTCAGCCGTTCGATTATTATTATTTTATTTTTTTTTGCCCCGCGGGGCCCTTTTAAAACCTCCACATCAAACCTAGGGGGTCAGCGACAATGTACTATGCCCCCTTATGGTCATTTGCCCCTTCGCTTTGGCCTCCTCTTGTCTCTCGATCCTACCGAGAGACAAGATGGCCGCCGCTACGGACTGTTTGGAATGTTGACAGACGCCGGAGAACCAATCAGCTTCGCTTCACAAAGCTCCGTTGCGCGAAAAGTACGCGTCCTGGAACGCTGCCCGGTCCGCTGTTACAGATATATATCTTTTTTTAAACGTTAATTTCTCAAAATCCACTGGAGCACATATATTGAGACCTACAAAAGGCACATCGGGCTACCAGTCCCTACAATTTTGCCAAGTTTCGTGCAAATCCATTCAGCCGTTCGGGCTAAAAGTGAGGCCAACCGCCCTATGGAAATTAACATGGGAAAAACGCGTTTTGGGACCCCCCTTTTTTCTCGGCCCCCCCTTGACGAACCCCCCCAAAATTTTCAGGGGCTGCTCAGAAACAAAATGTTCCATTTTCCAGAAAATTTCAGCCAATTCCGTCCACAAACGCCAAAGTTATTAGACATAGAATTTTCAAAAATCCCATAGAGAAAAAATCCTAACTATATATACCTACTGGCGACCGCCAGTAGGTAATATATATATTCACTGAAAAAACCATAGGTTATAGACCATATATAGTTAGGAATTAGCATTTACAAAACCTTGAAAATTCACTGAAAAAACCATAGGTTATAGACCATATATAGTTAGGAATTAGCATTTACAAAACCTTGAAAATTCACTGAAAAAACCATAGGTTATAGACCATATATAGTTAGGAATTAGCATTTATAAAACCTTATTTTACTGACACAAAACCATTGAAATTCGCATATATAGTTAGTTGCACTAACTATATATTTCGCGCACCCGCAATCCACTGCTGATGATGTCACATATTACATCATTCATGACATGGTCAGTGACATCACTGATGACATCACTGATGACATCTCAAATGACATCACTGATGACATCACTGATGACATCTCATTTGACATGACTGATTACATCACTGATCACATCATTCATGTGATAATACGAGGAACTTCTTCAGACTCTAATATAACCTTATATACACTCAGTGTAAACAGACACTCACAGAGTGTCACTCATCCATGGAGTTACTCACACACCTAGTCAGTCATGCAAAGAATCAATCACACCTCCATTTCCTCAACTATACAGTTATACACACCTTACTTATTCAAACAGATACTAACACATATTTACTCTCTTATAAAATCCCTGATACAATTTCAGAATGATCCATACAGCCACTCACACATTCACTGGCTCTTATGCACAGTTATTTATATATGTCAACTCTCACATATACTGTGTTTTACATATGCTCTTACTTTGACATGTAGCACTGAGATATCATTCACTCACCAATACGCTCATGCACACAGTCAACCGCCCATACAGCTGTTTCCACATGCACTTTTGAACCCATACATCTAGTAAATCAACTGCTCACACATCTATGCACAGAGTCATACACCTCCCAACCACCCACACACACACTAAGTCTCCCATACAAATACTTGGGCAACCAATCA
Organism: Lissotriton helveticus; assembly: GCF_964261635.1. Classification (NCBI taxonomy): domain Eukaryota; kingdom Metazoa; phylum Chordata; class Amphibia; order Caudata; family Salamandridae; genus Lissotriton; species Lissotriton helveticus. The sequence continues at coordinate 213,819,531 of NC_136060.1, read as the reverse complement.
ATAACCCATATAGTTACTCATATAGCTACTGATCAACACATGCAGCAGTTTACAAAACAACAGACATAATGATGCACAAATTAAGACAGTTTAGTCACTAACCCATGCACTCAGTGAGACACATTTAATCACTCACTCATACAGTCAGTCATGCACCTACTAAATCCTTCATCCAGACACTTATACATCCACTCATTCTTCAATATGTAAGACATATTTAAACTTTACAGAAACATACAGGCACTGGATGTTGATATCAGTGATGTCATCAGTGATGTCATTTGAGATGTCATCAGTGATGTCATCAGTGATGTCACTGACCATGTCATGAATGATGTAATATGTGACATCATCAGCAGTGGATTGCGGGTGCGCGAAATATATAGTTAGTGCAACTAACTATATATGCGAATTTCAATGGTTTTGTGTCAGTAAAATAAGGTTTTATAAATGCTAATTCCTAACTATATATGGTCTATAACCTATGGTTTTTTCAGTGAATTTTCAAGGTTTTGTAAATGCTAATTCCTAACTATATATGGTCTATAACCTATGGTTTTTTCAGTGAATTTTCAAGGTTTTGTAGATGCTAATTCCTAACTATATATGGTCTATAACCTATGGTTTTTTAATAGCAAATATTAAAAGCTGTTAAATGTATTCTTTTTTTAAAGGAAAAATATATTTTATATGTATTTAATATAATTTTTTTATGTATATATATATATATTTTTTTTTTTTCGCTACCGGTCTGCGCACCGGGTAGCTTCCCGTTAGCTCAATTTGGTGCCGCGACCCGGTCCGGGAACCGGTAAACGTTCCGTTAGCGCAACTGCCGCGTTAGAAAACAACATCGTGACGCGTCACGTAAGCGCGACGTATCGCGTTGCGCGTAATGCGTCTTATGATGCGCCGCGTTAGCGCACCCGGAAGTGCTCCGGAGCGCGTACCGAGGCGCGAAACGCAGCTCCCCGGAAGCGATCCGGGGCGCGGCGCGGAGCGCGTAACGTAAGCGTAACAGGTCATGTGACTTGTTAATAAAACTTTTTATTGGTTCATTTCACTTTTGGTTTCCTAATGATGTAAGGCTAGGTCATGTGACCTAAAAATAACACTTTTCATTGGTTTAGAACATTTTTTTTCCCAAATGATGAAAGCCCCCACCTTTTTTCTCACTCTGACTTTCAACTTTGTGAGAGGAAGACCTATTTTCATTATTAAGAGATGGCTTCAATAGTAGCTGCAGCTCGTGCACCCCCACCACCACCACCACCTCCTAGGAAGGAAGGACCACCTACCCAGTTCCTTCCCAACCGTGAGGAAGAGGAGGAAGAAGAGGAAGAGGAGGTACATGAGAGAGTATTCTTGCCTGAACAGCCCCGGAAATCCCACCACAAGGACAGTTTCATTTGGCAATTTTATACATTCCCAGAAAGCCAAAAAAAAGTCAATGCCCGTTATGTCACATGCCTGATCTGCAAAGAAGTTCTGTCCCGAGGCACAGATAAAAAATATAGCTACGGGAACTATACTATGCATCGCCACATGCAAAGGTGGCATCCAATAAATTACAGCGTGGCTAAGGTGCGTGACCTCCGTGAAAACCCACGAACTCCTGTGCCCACCACCTCAACACAGGAAAGCTTTTCGGGACCAGAGGCGAGGGAGACGGTCCCCAATATCCAGAGCAATTTTCAACACATCAAGCTAGTGTGTATTTATTGTGGGGGACTACTTTGCCACGGGGAGATGAGTGTGATTTTAATGAACAGAGCATTTGAAAATCACAAGTGCTCAAAACGCCCCAAAAAGTGTTTTTTTTTTTGCTCCTTTTGAGCCCTTTCTAATGCCTGTTTTCCGTTGTTCCCCCCAAAAAAACCAAAAAAACATAACATTTTTCAAAAAATACAAAAAAAAATTTCAGAAAAATAAAAAAATATATAAAACAACAAAAACATAAAAAAAAGTTCTTTTCAGAACTACCTCCCATTTTTAAAAAATTACAATTTTTTTTAGCACTCTTCACTTCATTTTTCTCATAGGTGCGCTTCCCGGTACGCGCACCGGTGAGCGCCCCGTTAGCGCAACACAAAAAAAAAGAAAAAAAAAAAAACAAGAGAAGGAGAGCATAAGAGAAAGAGAAAGAGAGAGTAATGTTAAGAGACAGACAGCAAGAGCGAGCAACACAGATGTACTGTTTAATACATAGTAAAACAGTGTAAAAGATATGACAAAGTGTAAGAGAGAAAATGTAAAAAATATAAGGCTGTGAAACAAAGAAAGAGAGAAGAAGAATACTAAAGCAGAGGCACATGAAGAATGTGAGTGTCTGTAAAGACTAAAAGGAAAGAGAAAAAATGATGTACAAATAAAAGGTAATAACGGAACCAGATTTAAATAACACTGGTAAAGGAGAGAGAGGAAAAAGTAGTGTGCATAAATAAAGAGGGATGGAATAAGATGGATAACATCGAATAAAGTTAAAACATGTGGATTGACAGAGAAAAAAACTAAAAGAAGAAAAGAAGAAGTAACAGAAAGGGAATAATTGAAGCAGCAAAGAAATGTAAATAACGTAATGTGCTTGAACTTCAGGGAGAAAGCATAATGAACAAGTAGTGAAAGAGTGAAGAGACAGAGACAATTACAGTAAGATAGACGGACTGAGTGAACAGGAATGAAGAACTGTGAGAACAGAGGTACTGAGAAAAGGAGTGGAAGGAGTGCAGTAAGTAAATCACCCACACAACACAACAGCTACCCTACCTCAAAGCACTCTAAAATATTATTTTACTGTTTCTCTTTGTTTTCCCCTTGTTACGCTCCCCGGTGCGCTACCCATAGTAAAAGTAAAGAGGGGTGATAGAGGGAGAAATATTGAATTAGGATAACACATGGTGAGTGACAAAGAGAGAGGACAAAGAGAGTAAAAGGAACAGTACCTGAATGGGCTTGAGTACAACAGCAAAAAAAGATAAGTAATGCAGTGTGTGTGACTTACAGGGAGTTAGTGGGTGTAGGTCGGAGTGTGGGTGTGTAAGGTGTGCCTGTGGGTGTGGTTGTGTGGAGTGTTTTGGTGTGGGTAGAGATGAGGGTGTGTGAAATATGTGTGTGAAGTGTATGAGTGTGGGGTGTATATGTGTTCAATGTATGTGTGTGTATGGAATGTGTGTGTGTTTTTGAGGAGTGTGTGTGGGAGGTTTTTTTTGTGTGTATGATGTGTAGGTGTGGTGTGTGTGTGGGGTGTATGTTACAGGTGTGTGTATGTGTTGGGAGAGGGATGAGGTATATATGTAGGAGTAAGGCAAATAATTAAGAAAAAGAGAATGAGTAAATAAGCAAAGGAAGGGAACACAGGGTAAGTGAAGTAAAGAATAGGGATCAAAAGAAGTTGAATATGAGAGGGTAAATAATGGAAGGGGAGTAAACATGGAGAATAAAAATAAGTGAGAGAAGCAGAGTGAAAACACAGGAGTGAGGTAGATTGAGAAAATGTTAGTGACCTTAAAGCAAAGGGTGATAACAAACGACATTTTTTTAGTCATACTTACCATATAATAAATGTAACTTTATTTTTTTTTACTACAGTTGGTATCTGTGAATGAGAGAAAAAAAATATAAGTTATAATTAGTAAAATATGTATTTTAAATTAAAATATACCAATGAAGAGCTAAAAACATCATAACACTCTATTTAGAAATATAGTGAGTGAAGAACACAGAAAGGGAAATAAACTAAGTTAGAAGGACAAAAAAAGGGAAAAAGAAATAGAAGGAGAGCAAATTACAATGAGTAAGGCATATAGATTCACTAAGAAAAAGAGAGAGAAGTACAGAGAAATGAACTGAAGGTAAGAAAGATACTAAAACAATGTGAGTTAGCAAAACTAAATCAGGAAACACAAGTAAGTAAAAAGATAATGACTGAGACAGAAAACAGTCTAATTAATGATGCATCTAGAAGAATGAGGAATAGAAGATAACTGAGAGTAAGTGAAGAACAGTCATAGAGTGAAAGGATGAAGGGAGCCAGAATAATATACAACAATTGAAGGAAATGGACTAAGGAAGTTATAAGGTAGACACACTAAGAGAAAAACAGAGTGAGGTGGAGTACAATGAGTGAGAAAAGAAAAAAAGTAAGTGAGCAAAAAAAAGGAAAGAGAGGAGAACATGACTAAAACAGAGCTACTGAGAAAAAGTAATTTGATGATGAAAGTAAAGAGAAGGACAATGAAAAAAAGGAAATGATGGATAGTAACGGAACCAGAGTAAAAGAAATGGGATGAAGAACGACGAGAGAGGAGCAGTGAAGTTGTTGTAAAAGAAGTGATAGAAGGTATATAAACACAAGTGAAAATAATACAAGTAGAGTGAGGCACTGAGTACAGAGAAGTAGTGAACAAAAAATAGAGAGAAGAGGTCAAAAGTAAGAAGCAAACAAAGATAAGCGAGGGAGAGTGGATGTCAGAGAATGGGAATACAATTTAATTTACACAATCCAAACTATAGAATAATTTCTACAACATGTTACATAGTTTATTTTTGCTGTTCTCAGAATATATTGAATTTCACTTAAAGCAGTGAGTTCAAATTACTCATCATATGACAGCGGAAAAAAAAAACACAATCTAAAAGATTGTGTTTTAAAAAAAAACTTACATACTGACAAACGACAAATGTACGCTAATCTTTGATTTACTTACTTTTCCTTGAGGCCAAATAGTATATCATGGAGGTCCTTTTCTCGTTACATAGTATTTTGCTGTTCACTTAGAAATCCATTTCATCGACTTTCTACAAGAAAAACTCCAAGAACATCTTAAATATTTTCAAAAATTTAATATACTCCTTTTTTTCAGTCATTACTCTTTACTCATTCTTGCACCTTTCCATTTGGCCAAATAGTGTCAGATGTATGAGTATATATGAGTACTCCTCCCGTCTTCATAGGCCAATTACCTTTACCTAAATTTTGGCTGTAAAAACACTAGGTATGAATTTATAAAGCCAAAAGGCAAACGTTGTTTGAAAGTCAAATTATTGTCGTTACATTGGGTCCAACCTTTAGAAGTTTTTATATAGCATGTGTAATGCCCTGATGTTGTAGAAGGACCGTCATGAAAAATAATAGCTACAGTTGCAAAGGTTCTTCCTGATATCGATAACTGAGAAGTTGTCAATTTAGTTCCATCAGGTCTACATCGTTGGAACATTAAAATAACATAGTGACCATAATTTTGTAGAAATAATGTGGACAGCATTGCAGACTTACATTGGGTACACACCATATTGTGATCCGCTGCTTTAACTAGATTATTGAAAGACACTGATTTGCAGTCTGGTAAAGTTAAATATATAAATCTTTCAGAGTCTATTCTAGTAGTACTTGATGAAGCACAGTTATCACAGTCATGTTGCCATTGATAAGAAAGGCCAAATAGATTTTTTATATCTACTCCTTCATCTTGTAATACATCAAACATATACATTAAAAATTCCTGACAATCCTGCTGAATATTCTGTGAAAATTGATTTTGACCTGAACATATATCTAGAAGATTTCTAATTTCTGAAACACTTTCTATTTTAGCTCTATCACTACTACATTTCTCTAACACAGAATTCAATAAACAGCACAATGTTTGTTCCCGATTTTCAACAATCTCTCTTTGTAAATTTTGAAGAAAAAAAACAACATTAACTACTACATTAGCATAGCAGTTGACACCAGAACTGTTTTCAAACTGAAATCCAACAACATCTTCAACAGAATCCTTTTTGTTTCTCTTTACAATTACACTTTTATCTACTTTATGCCTTTTTGCTGATACCTCCCTGCAATTACTCTCATTTCTTCTTTTTCGGCCTACCACACGTTTTTCAATCAGAGGATATTGAGGCAAATGTGGAGCATACTCGCTTCTTAACCTATTGTATTCTTTTACACAATCTAAATCTGCACAAATCTTTGTTTCATCACACTCAATCAAGTACAATCCTGCTAAAGTTCTGACTTGTGATAATGCCACATATGCCATACCCTCTTTAAACACAGAACTTCCAATGTTCACCAAAGCGCTATCTACACTTAAACCTTGAGACTTATGAATTGTCACCGCATATGCCAAACAAATAGGAAACTGTTTTCGGCGAACATATAAGTCTTTCACGAGCAAAAATCTAGCTGAACAACGACAAATTTGTTCTATTTCATCAATGTCATCAAATTTAATTTTTAAAATTTCAATTCCATCTCTATTTTTGTAATTCAGAAAACCAACATTGCTCCATTTACTAGACCTCTTTTAACATTTAAATTCCTTCTTAAAATGACACGACAATTCAAACACACATTCAGAGTCTTTTCAAAACCAGCAGTTTTAGATATAGTCTTCTCTAATGAATCCAATTTTGATTTCAAATTTTCAGACAAAATATTTGTTGCTCCCATATGCTCTATTTTATCAATAGCTTCCAGTTTCACTATCTCTTCATTTTCTAACTGTAACATTTTGTTGTTGAACATGGAACATTCTTTCAGAGTTGGCATCAAACATATCCCAGATTTCTTCTTGTTAATTTTCTTAAAAATGTTCTCTGGAAGAATGTTTTCATTTGGGTACAAATTTGAAATTAATCGTGCATGTAAAGCTTCTTTCCCTTGCTGACTTACTTTTCCGATCCTTACATCTTGTAGAATATTTTTATAATCTTCATCATTTGCCTGCCGCATATTTTGAAGCAGTTCTGCATATTTAAAGTTTAACCATATATTAACATTTCCGATGCTCCCTAAGCACTTCCTGGTATCTTCATGTGTGAGCATTTTGAACACAGGTTGTCCTTTCACTGGAGTCAACTGCAGAAGATCTCCAAAAACAATAATATGTTTTCCACCAAATAAGACATCATAGTCTGTTCTAAGAATTCTTGCATTCTCAAATGCACAAAAGCAAGCATGATATTTGACACCATGCTTACTTCATCAATGATAAGAAGTTTATTTTCTTCAGGACTCTCGAAACTTCGGAACACGCATCTCCTGATAGCTTGTGATACTCCAATTTATTATCATGCTCCACTGGCAGCATCAGTAAACGATGTAAAGTAATCCCTTTAATGTTATGTGCTGCCAGCCCAGTTGGAGCAGTAACAACACAAGACAGCGGTGATTCAGTCCTTTTCTGCAGATAAGTTGCAATGGCTTTAATAGGAAAACTTTTTCCAGTTCCCGCTTCTCCACTCACGTACAGTTGGACAGGCTTAAATGATGTACATGAGCACTCTTTTTTCTCATGACTGAATCCATGTTCAATCTGTTCTGTGACTTCGTCATATATCTGTTTCTGCTCAAGGTTTAGTTGTTTCACCAAATCTTCTAAGTTAACTTCATCATCTTGACCTTGTTCCATAGCTCTTTCCACCTCATCCATGGCAGTAGCAGCTTCATTTTGGATAATTTGTCCTCCTAGTGGATCCTGACTCAATGAAGCAGAACTCTGACTGCCTTGAGAACTGTCTCTCGCAATCTCTGCAGCAATTGTGGCTTCTTGCTCTATTTCTTCATTCAACATTTGCAGATAATTTGGAAAAACAGGACATTCTATGGTATCCTTCGTTGCATTAAAGGAGTCTTCATAACAGAGAAAATCTCCAAGAAGGTCCTCTTCTTCACGCCATGGTTTAAACAGTTGCGAAAGAGCCAAATAATAAAATTCTCTTTTATCTGGATTATCACAACTCAATTTGCGATGATTAATCAAATGACCTTTTTTCTGTTTCACTAGACATCCTTCACATCCGATGACTCCATATATTCCATTATTGATATCTTCTCTGATGTTCCTCTTATAAATATATCTCTGCAGAACTTCATAGAGACAAGCGTTCTCAAGGTGATGACTTCTATTTGGATAGTATGTATCCAACATGTTTGTCTTCAAAATATCTATACTTTCTGGTTCTTTCTCCGCCAAATACTCTATCTCTTGTACAGATTTCAAAACTCGATTTTGTGTTGCAGCAAGACCTAGACTCACCCAAATGATGGTTCTAGATTTGGCATAGAGACTTGCTGACGACAATCGATCAGAACATTCATACTCTCCAATTTCTCGATGCGACAACATCTTCAGACTGTAACTGTATAATTTCTTGCTTAGACTCTTTTCATGTGAAATGTCCTCCCACATTTCCTTTAGTTCTGTCTTTTCTTTTTTTGTGATGTAAGACGTCACATATCGAGCCACAGCAATAGAGTTGTCAGCAACGAATTGAATATCCATGTTAGCATTCCACATGGACAAAATCACTGGGTTGTAGTCGTTGATGTACTTGGACTCTTCGTCTTTTTTTAAATTGTATGTATTATTTGGTGATTTCCTCGTCACAGTATGTCGCAGAGAAGACATCAAATTATTTACTCTTCCTTTAGAAATCACTGGTCGTGGAAAGCTGAAACGACATTTTGTGTAGAACTTGTCCTTGTTTCTGAATTTTCGGCGACAGTACTTTCCACAACGATGGGATTGAAAGCGTAAAACTTGTTGCCTTAAACTGTTTTCTTCCGTAGTTTTCGGAACAGCACATGTTGAATACTCTTCAATGAAACTCATCACTGTCTCATCCGAATCTGTTCCAAATTTGAGTGCATCTTTAATCCACAACAACATATGTATGTGAGGAGCACCTCTCGCTTGATACTCCTTTTTCCAAAAGAAATCCAAAACCTCTCCAAGGGGAGGATTTTTTTTGTTGGTAATAAAAGACATCATAGCTTCAAATCTATGATTAAAATGTCTGCATACATTCACTGGATCCAAAGAACACAGTTCTCCAGGTGTTTTGAATTCTATATTTTGTATATTAGCATTGGCCTCTCGTAGAAATTGAAGTAAGTCCTCCCATGCATACTCGGCACAGCTAAGAGTGAGGAACCATGTAGGAGTTCCTAAGTTTCTTAGCATACATTTCAATTCCCCATGGCGACAGTACCAATACTCATTTGTACCACGCTGACATGCCATGAGATTGATTAGATGAGATTCTAAAATATTATCTTGCAGATTCACTTTCTCCATGAAGTCCCTCGCCGAAACATTTTGTAGATGTGCTCCACTTTTCAGAATATGGTTTACTGCATGAGAAAGCCCAGACAAGTCACTTTCATACAGTAGATGAAACAAATAGGGAATGCATTGACAAAACCTTGCATCTTCAGCATATAATCTTACAGTTCGATATTCAGATGCAGGAATTTGAAGTGGTCGATCGTCATATCGTCCACCTCGACCTGTTGGAAATAGCTGTAGAAAACAACGAGCTTCCAAACTTTCTTCCCATACACTAATGGGACTTCCTTTTGCTGTTCTCATTTGAAACAAGTCAATTGCATTCCCCATTACTTCTTTGGAATGTAAAGGATGAACAGTATAATGTTCATATATTTCTTCACTTCTAGATACATCAACTTTTTCAATTTGGCCGCCTGAACAATCACTGTCTTCATCTGTAGCTGTTTCCTCTGCTGCAACACATACATCTTTGTAGTACTCATTGTTTTTGACTAAATACAACGTTGCCTTTTTGACTTTCCTAACATCCACTAAATCTTGCCAGATTTTTTTACTCTTTGTTGGAACCCCATAAACTAGAATAACTAAAGGTTCCTCTTCTACTTTTTCCAAACCAATTGTATCAATATTTTTTTTCAAATCTAGGGGCAAATAAACAACTCTTCCCTTTAATTCTCTCTGCAAATCTGTAGGAGGCAATTTCCCTATCTTAGGCTCCATGCGAACAATTGCCTGAAAAGGATGGACACATTGAATCAAAATAGACTCATATGTATTTAAATCTATTAATTCACGGGGAATGTCTATCAACTCCAGATTATTATGAACAGCTCTAGCAGGCATTCTGTTTTGATTTAATTTGTCATAACAATATTTACAAATACGCTGATCAGAACTCAAATCAAAAGAATTCTCCACCCACAAATAAGTTGCTAAATCTTTCCACTCATAGTTATCCATCTTTTCACTTTTTGCATATAAATCAACTAACCTAGTCTGAATCTTATAATGAGTCCGTCGACAACACACACAAGTAAAATTCGGCCTTTCACTTGATTTCACCTTAAACCTGGTAATTTCCTTCTCAAACCTTTCTGTATTTAAAATCTGTACATTGTCTTCCACATTACCTTGAATTGCTGTCTCAATTTCTACACTGTCCTCTTGCTCACGAAAATAACAAATCTCAAAGTCTTCACAAATCTTCTTCACATCCTATTCTGTTCCATGCAAAAGAGCACTGTTTAATTGTTTAAGCTTAAGTGCTGGACTTTTTGCATAATACAACATTCTCACTAATTTCCTCATTTTGGTATGATGCACTGCTAACATCCTAAAATGATGAAAAAAACTCTGACAGACTTTTCTAGAAAGACAAGCCAGTGAATGGCCTTGCAAACCTGTGATTCCTCTCACTCTGCAAGGATCTAAGTCTTGCAACAACTTCATTTTCTGCTTTAGACTTTTCTTACTATATGTACGTAAGAAATTACAAAACAAATCAATTGGTTCCTGTCGCACACTACAAATACTACTACACTTCCAAGTGTACACTGGACCCTTAGTACGTCTCCCTAAAACTCCATCAGATAACAGCTCTTCTGGTTCTCTAGGCACAAGTTTATCTTTTTCAATCGGACAACCATCTTTCACTTCATACGCTCGACCACAGGTGTCAACTGCATGCACTAAATCATTCTCCTGGAAGTAACTCTCCTCATTAAAAAATGGCTCACAACTTGAACTGTGCATCCATTCTCCAGAAAAAACTTTACAAAAATTAGTCCGATTAATTACTCTTTTCCATCTACTGTTTGATTTGAAAACATCAATTGTCTTGTTAAGTGTCCTAATTCTATTGATTATTAAAATAAATAATTTTTTCTTAACTTCAAAAGCCTAATCAACAATCTTCTCTACACTTTTCTTTTTCTCATAAAAAGCAGCTCTCTGTTTACCTTTCCTAATGTTTTTTAACAAATTTAAAACCACCCTATTGCGAAACATTCGTCTACGAATGTCTCTAAACTGATTCTGCCTTCTATTCCTATACATATTATTCTCTCCTGCTCCAGTTTTAGGATTCTTTCAATTTCTCTCCTTCCTTTTAAATTTTACTCTCTCATTTTCTTTTTCTACATAGTGTCCATTATTTTTTCTGGATGTACATATGTTGCGTAAAAAAGACTTAGTTGTCTTACCAGGAGCTTTGTTCCTGTTATTTTAAGTAGCTTTTGTGGAAGAATGCTGTAATACCGTTGCTGTTTTTGATTTTTCCCGGTTGCGTTCTTTCTTTGTCCTTTCCTTTGTGGGCATCTTTGCTTTTTCTTCAAATAACGATTTCAATCTGTGTTAAAGAAAAACAGTACCACATTATAGACCACTATTACCAAACAACAAAGCAATGACAAAAAGCAAACGATCAATACAGGGTTTCAGATCAGGTGAGGATTCTCCAGTGGTGCACAAAAGGTGAGGAGTGTATTGAAAAATATTGTGGAAGACAGCTCTGTCCACAACTACAAAGAAGATCAGACCTATGTCTAACTCCACTGCACTCTTATACACAGGCTTCACCACCTATGCTTCCCAAGAAAATATTGAGTTATATAGTTATATAAAATTGTATTTTATAAAATTGTGAAGCTCCATGAGAAAGCGTTTGCCTCAGTCTTATTCCTGTTGTGAGGCACGTGCAAGATTTTGCCTCAGTCTTATCCCTGCTGTGAGGCAGATGATTGTAAAAAGGTTCTGTGCTGTGTTTCCTAAATGTGATGTCAAAAACGATTTTGGAGAAAATGATTGGTTTTTACATTTTTGATTAGATTTGATTAGAGGTTTAAAAAGTGATGCATCTACCTACATGCATCAATTTTTAAATATGCAGCAAAAAGGTACTTGTTTGGGTTTTCCTGGGGAGCGTAGTTGGTGAAGCTTGTGTCTAAGAGTGCAGTGGACTAGGCTTCATGAAGCATATACCTGTCTGCATTCTTAGACGCAGGTGTCAATTTGACTCTTTACAGTGATGTTAGCTGTGTTTTAAATCAGTGTAGGAATCATCTTGAGTTTGTTTGCATAGAGGAATTGTATTTTGTAAAATTGTGAAGCTCCATGTGAAAGCGTTTGCCTCAGTCTTATCCCTGTTGTGAGGCAGATGATTGTAAATATGATCTGTGCTGTGTTTCCTAAATTTGATATCAAAAACGATTTTGGGGAAAATAAATGTATTTTACATTTTTGAGTATAATGTGGCACAAAGGTTTAAACAATGACGCATACATGCGTCACTTTATAAATATGGGGAAAAAAGGTACATGTTTGGGTTTTCCTGGTGAGCCTAGGTGGTGAGGATTGTATCTAAGTGTGCAGTGGACTAGGCTTCATGAAGCATATCCCTGTCTGCATTCTTAGAGACAGGTGTCAATTTGACTCTTTACAATGATGTTACCTGTGTTTTAAATCAGTGTAGGAAGCATATTGAGTTTGTTTACATAGAGGAATTGTATTTTGTAAAATTGTGAATCTCCATGAGAAAGCGTTTGCCTCACTCTTATTCCTGTTGTGAGACAAGTGCAAGATTTTGCCTCAAAACACCTGTGTCTAAGAATGCAGCAGAGATAGGCTTCATAAAGTCTAATCCACTGTACTCTTAGACACAAGCCTCACCACCTACGCTCCCCAAGAAAACCCAAACATGTACCTTTTTGCACCATATTTAAAAAGTGAGACATGTAATTAGATGCGTCACGTCTTAAACCTCTGTGCCACAATATACTCAAATATGTAAAAAACATTCATTTCCCCAAAATCGTTTTTGACATCACATTTAGGAAACACAGCACAGATCCTATGTACAACCATCTGCCTCACAGCAGGGATAAGACTAAGGCAAAAGCTTTCACATGAAGCTTCACAATTTTACAAATTACAATTCCTCTATGCAAACAAACTCAATATGCTTCCTACACTGAGTTAACACATGTAACATCATTGTAAAGAGTCAAATTCACACCTGTGTCTAACAGTGCAGTCAGGGATAGGCTTCATGAAGTCTAGTCCACTACGCTCTTAGACACAAGCCTCACCACCTACGCTCCCCAAGAAAGCCCAAACATGTACTTTTTTGCACCATATTTAAAAAGAGACACATGTAATTAGATGCGTCACGTTTTAAACCTCTGCGCCACAATATACTTAAATATGTAAAAAACATTCATTTCCCCACAATCGTTTTTAACATCACATTTAGGAAACACAGCACAGATCCTATGTACAACCATCTGCCTCACAGCAAGGATAATACTAAGGCAAAAGCTTTCACATGAAGCTTCACAATTTTACAAATTACAATTCCTCTATGCAAACAAACTCAATATGCTTCCTACACTGAGTTAACACATGTAACATCATTGTTAAGAGTCAAATTCACACCTGTGTCTAACAGTGCAGTCAGGGATAGGCTTCATGAAGCCTAGTCCACTGCACTCTTAGACACAAGCCTCACCACCTACGCTCCCCAGGAAAGCCCAAACATGTACCTTTTTGCACCATATTTAAAAAGAGACACATGTAATTAGATGCGTCACGTTTTAAACCTCTGTGCCACAATATACTCAAATATGTAAAAAACATTCATTTCCCCAAAATCGTTTTTGACATCACATTTAGGAAACACAGCACAGATCCTATGTACAACCATCTGCCTCACAGCAGGGATAAGACTAAGGCAAAAGCTTTCACATGAAGCTTCACAATTTTACAAATTACAATTCCTCTATGCAAACAAACTCAATATGCTTCCTACACTGAGCTAACACATGTAACAACATTGTAAAGAGTCAAATTCACACCTGTGTCTAACAGTGCAGTCAGGTATAGGCTTCATGAAGTCTAGTCCACTACACTCTTAGACACAAGCCTCACCACCTACGCTCCCCAAGAAAGCCCAAACATGTACTTTTTTGCACCATATTTAAAAAGAGACACATGTAATTAGATGCGTCACGTTTTAAACCTCTGCGCCACAATATACTCAAATATGTAAAAAACATTCATTTCCCCAAAATCGTTTTTGACTTCACATTTAGGAAACACAGCACAGATCCTATGTATAACCATCTGCCTCACAGCAGGGATAAGACTAAGGCAAAAGCTTTCACATGAAGCTTCACAATTTTACAAATTACAATTCCTCTATGCAAACAAACTCAATATGCTTCCTACACTGAGTTAACACATGTAACATCATTGTAAAGAGTCAAATGCACACCTGTGTCTAACAGTGCAGTCAGGGATAGGCTTCATGAAGCCTAGTCCACTGCACTCTTAGACACAAGCCTCACCACCTACGCTCCCCAGGAAAGCCCAAACATGTACCTTTTTGCACCATATTTAAAAAGAGACACATGTAATTAGATGTGTCACGTTTTAAACCTCTGTGCCACAATATACTCAAATATGTAAAAAACATTCATTTCCCCAAAATCGTTTTTGACATCACATTTAGGAAACACAGCACAGATCCTATGTACAACCATCTGCCTCACAGCAGGGATAAGACTAAGGCAAAAGCTTTCACATGAAGCTTCACAATTTTACAAATTACAATTCCTCTATGCAAACAAACTCAATATGCTTCCTACACTGAGTTAACACATGTAACATCATTGTAAAGAGTCAAATTCACACCTGTGTCTAACAGTGCAGTCAGGGATAGGCTTCATGAAGTCTAGTCCACTACACTCTTAGACACAAGCCTCACCACCTACGCTCCCCAAGAAAGCCCAAACATGTACTTTTTTGCACCATATTTAAAAAGAGACACATGTAATTAGATGCGTCACATTTTAAACCTCTGCGCCACAATATACTCAAATATGTAAAAAACATTCATTTCCCCAAAATCGTTTTTAACATCACATTTAGGAAACACAGCACAGATCCTATGTACAACCATCTGCCTCACAGCAAGGATAATACTAAGGCAAAAGCTTTCACATGAAGCTTCACAATTTTACAAATTACAATTCCTCTATGCAAACAAACTCAATATGCTTCCTACACTGAGTTAACACATGTAACATCATTGTAAAGAGTCAAATTCACACCTGTGTCTAACAGTGCAGTCAGGGATAGGCTTCATGAAACCTAGTCCACTGCACTCTTAGACACAAGCCTCACCACCTACGCTCCCCAGGAAAGCCCAAACATGTACCTTTTTGCACCATATTTAAAAAGAGACACATGTAATTAGATGCGTCACGTTTTAAACCTCTGCGCCACAATATACTCAAATATGTAAAAAGCATTCATTTCCCCAAAATCGTTTTTGAAATCACATTTAGGAAACACAGCACAGATCCTATGTACAACCATCTGCCTCACAGCAGGGATAAGACTAAGGAAAAAGCTTTCACATGAAGCTTCACAATTTTACAAATTACAATTCCTCTATGCAAACAAACTCAATATGCTTCCTACACTGAGTTAACACATGTAACATCATTGTAAAGAGTCAAATTCACACCTGTGTCTAACAGTGCAGTCAGGGATAGGCTTCATAAAGCCTAGTCCACTGCACTCTTAGACACAAGCCTCACCACCTACGCTCCCCAAGAAAGCCCAAACATGTACCTTTTTGCACCATATTTAAAAAGAGACACATGTAATTAGATGCGTCACGTTTTAAACCTCTGCGCCACAATATACTCAAATATGTAAAAAACATTCATTTCCCCTAAATCGTTTTTAGCATCACATTTAGGAAACACAGCACAGATCCTATGTATAACCATCTGCCTCACAGCAGGGATAAGACTAAGGCAAAAGCTTTCACATGAAGCTTCACAATTTTACAAATTACAATTCCTCTATGCAAACAAACTCAATATGCTTCCTACACTGAGTTAACACATGTAACATCATTGTAAAGAGTCAAATTCACACATGTGTCTAACAGTGCAGTCAGGGATAGGCTTCAAAAAGCCTAGTCCACTGCACTCTTAGACACAAGCCTCACCACCTACGCTCCCCAAGAAAGCCCAAACATGTACCTTTTTGCACCATATTTAAAAAGAGACACATGTAATTAGATGCGTCACGTTTTAAACCTCTGCGCCACAATATACTCAAATATGTAAAAAACATTCATTTCCCCAAAATCGTTTTTGACATCACATTTAGGAAACACAGCACAGATCCTATGTTCAACCATCTGCCTCACAGCAGGGATAAGACTAAGGCAAAAGCTTTCACATGAAGCTTCACAATTTTACAAATTACAATTCCTCTATGCAAAGAAACTCAATATGTTTCTTACACTGAGTTAACACAGCTAACATCATTCTAAAGAGTCAAATGTATTTCTATTAAACATGCACACATTTTTTATTCTTTTTAAAAAATGTAAAAACTATTTTTTCCCCCCAAAATCGTTTTTTACATCACATTTACAAAACACAGCACAAGTCCTACATAGAAGCATTCCATGTCACGGCTAAAAATTCACAATTTTACAAAATACAATTACTCTATGCAGTAAAAACTTTTTACCAAGCATTATCAAAAAGCATGACACAAAGCTACATGTAAAGACCACAATTTTCTTCCAAATCTTCTCCATAGAGTATACAAGTCTCTATGTATAGTAAATGAATCATAACTCACCTTTACAAATGCTTTAGGACATTCACAACAGTGTCAGATACACACACCAATATTTCTTTAGAAGAGCAAAAGGTATGTTCTCCAACCACTGCAAACCATAAAGGCACAGAAAACCTCTAATTCTACACAGATATCCCTTTTTGTTAACCATTTAAAACTCTTCCCTCTCTATATTCAAACCAACACCCTTCCCCCCATCAGCTCTTTCTACCTGTTACCATAGTAACTCTCTCCTAACTGAGCTGCCAGGGTTAAAAGTTTATTCTACAATGTTGCAAATCACCTCTGCAAGGATGTTTGACCTGCAAATACACCAGCTTATCTGGTGTAAGGTTTCTTTAAATAACTTTTTTCTAACCATTCAAATTACTTCTTACACAGAACACAACCATGCACCCTAACTTTCAATTTGCACCTATCTCATTCTACCAATCATTGCTTGTGATTCAAGAGCACTGAAACTCCACAGGTTTTTTTTGCAAACTCCTATTATTCCAACTGCCATTTCTTTTCCACACTTCATCTAACTGCACCAGAATCTCCTCTGACCATGAATTCTGTCTGGATTATTGGACATAGTTATATCCACTGGGCTCAAAGGTATGCTAGTAACAGAAATTTACACAACCTTGATTTATCAAACGTGAACATAAAATGGATTGGCCACAGAGAATTAAAATGTCACCAATTGCATTTTTTTACAACGCAATACTTTTACAACGCAATACCTTTACAACGTAAGTATTGGTAAGTATATAATATTTTTTTTAATGTAATTAATTAAATTTAATATCATTTATTTTAATTTAATATTATTTATATTTTATTTGTACCCTGTATGCTTGTATTGGTAATTATATAATATTTTTTTTAATGTAATTAATTAAAATTAATATAATTTATTTTAATTTAATATTATTTTTAATTTATTTTTACCCTGTATCCAAGTACCCCAAAACCCAAACCTGGCCCTGAACCCTAAAAATACCCCTTTACCCAAAAACCCAAACTTAGCCCTGAACCCTAAAAATACCCCTTTACCCAAAAACCCCAAACTGACCCTGAACCCTAAAAATACCCCTTTACCCAAAAACCCAAAACTGACCCTGAACCCTAAAAATACCCCTTTACCCAAAAACCCAAAACTGACCCTGAACCCTAAAAATACCCCTTTACCCAAAAACCCAAAACTGACCCTGAACCCTAAAAATACGCCATTACCCAAAAACGCAAAACTGACCCTGAACCCTAAAAATACCCCTTTACCCAAAAACCCAAAACTGACCCTGAACCCTAAAAATACCCCTTTACCCAAAAACCCAAAACTGACCCTGAACCCTAAAAATACCCCTTTACCCAAAAATCCAAAATTGACCCTGAACCCTAAAAATACCCCTTCACCCAAAAACCCAAAACTGACCCTGAACCCTAAAAATACCCCTTTACCCAAAAACCCAAAACTGACCCTGAACCCTAAAAATACCCCTTTACCCAAAAACCCAAACCTTGCCCTGAACCCTAAAAATACCCCTTTACCCAAAAACCCAAACTTATAACATTTTTACTATAATAATATACTTACCAATACTTACGTTGTAAAGGTATTGCGTTGTAAACGTATTGCGTTGTAAAAAAAAATGCGTTGTAATGGTAGTTCGTTGTAATGGTTCCTGCATTGTAAAAGTTGCGTTGTAAAAGTAGTCCGTTGTAAAAGTTTCGTTGTAATGGTAACATACCCTATGGAATGGGTTCAATATACAACAACAACTTGCGTTACAACATGCAAGATATTTACAGAGAAGATGGTGTGCACTTCTCAGATGAAGGGAATAGAATATTCCTCCTGAATTTAAGACTGTGCATTGGTACCTACTTGTAGGTACCTAAATCAGCCACAGAACCCAAATGCCCTTTTCAGGGCTACCCTATCTCTGATCACTCCAAATGATTACCTTTTTCTAACTTTTTTCACTATTTTTCACCAAGTACGCTCCCCGGTACGCTTCCCGGTGCGCGTACCGGGCGCTCCCCCCGCGAAAATTTATAAATATAATTTTTTTTTGTCCTATATGGGCCTCCTAAGACCCCCTCAGAAAACCTAGAGGGTCAGGGAGTGCCAACCGTGCCCCCTTATACCCATTCCCAACGTTGTTTGTCCGCCATTTTCTGACTCAAATCTACCGAAACACAAAATGGAGCACTCCCGTAGCGCTGCCGGTACGCGTACCGGGGCGCGCACCGGGAAGCGATCCAAAAAAAATAATAAAAGATAATTTACATAGAAACCACTGGAGACACTTTCACCAAATATAGAATAGGCAATACTACATACCAGTCCCTACCATTTTCCCAAATTTGGTGGAATTCCATTCAGCCATTTGGCCTGTAGCCCTGTCTAAATATCCTGAGGTAAATTACATAACAAAAACACATCTGAAGTGTTAGAATTGACAACCAATTAAAATGTTACTTTCATTTTCTATTTTTTTTCCTGACATTTGATTGGTTATGTACATGAATATAAATGAAAAATGAGAGGGAAACACAGCCATTTTGACTACTACTTCCTGAAGTGCATTTGAAAAGGATTTTCACTGAGAACTTCAACTGCTTTCTCAAAGGTAAGTTGTTATTTTGGAAAGTGAAGTATGTTGTGCACTTTAAGGTAATTTGGAAAACATTTTCTGATAGTTATATACTATCCCTCTGTAATAGTTATAGATTGAGATAGGCTTCTCTGTTATAGTTATGGATGGAGTTAGGCTTGTCTTGTATAATTATGAATTTACTTAGGCTTTATCACATACACTTTTTTATATTTCTACTTCCAGCCTGATACCATACACTGCCCAAACATAACTTCACTGTAAAAAAAAAATCAAAACTACCTGTCTGAATTTAAACCCAACAGTGCCCTATCTCTACTGATATATTTATTTTTTATGCAATTTACAGCAAGAAAATGGAAGGAGAACAGAATATTTGATGAGAATGATGACTTTGATTTTATGGATGAGTCACTGGACCATGAATTAGTTCAGTTTGTGGAAGCAATAGAATCACAGAATGAAAATGAGGACATTCCAGACAATATATTGTTAGAAGTTTTATTAAATTTTGAAAAAGAATCAGAAAAATAAATTTATATTTAATAATCAAAAATTATTCGAGACATTATTCATTATTATATGTAATTCATAAACTATTACCAAATTGATTATAATATAAAGTCAGACTTATAGTATACTGTGCAACGTATTTGTGTTACATAGTAATTTTGCTCATACTTACTTCCTTTATCCCACTATTTTATCTCCAATGTGTATTTGACATCTCTTTTTCATCTCCTGCCTCCATGTTGTTTCTGCTTCCCTGACAGACTATGGTATAGATTCCATATACATACCACACTAACTTCTATAACAACATGCAAATTATCTACAGAGGAAACGGTGTACATTGAATTTAAGACTCTGCATTGGTACCTACATGTTGGTACTTAAATCACCCACACAACACAACAACTCTATTCAGAGATACCCTACCTCTAAGCACTTTAAATTATTATTTTAGTGTTTCACTGAGTTTTCCCCATGTGTGGGGGTGGGGGAGGTGTGTGTGGGGGATGTGCGGGGGGTGTCTGTGAGGTGTGTATGTGTGTGTCTGTGTGTCTAGGGGGGTGAGGTGTATAGGTGTGTGGGGTATGTGGGTGTGGGTGGGGATGTGGGTGTGTAAGGTGTGTGTGTGGGTGTGGGTGTGTGGGGTGTTTGAGTGTAGGTGGGAGTGTGGGTGTGTGAGGTGTGTGGGGTGTGTGAGGGTGTGGGAGGTATGTGTTTAGGATGTATATGTATGTATGAGATGTGTGGATGTGTCTGTGAATTCTCTCTGTGTGTGTTGGGGGGGCGATGTGTGTGTGGGATGTGTGTGGTGTGTCTGTGAGATATTTGTGTGTATGTGCATGTGTGTGTGTGTGTGGTGGAAGGGGGGTGAGGTGTGTGTTTGAGTGTGGGTGTGTGGGATGTGGGTGTAGCTGTGGATGTGTAAGGTGTCGATGTGGGGATGTGTGGTGTTTGACTGTGGGTGGAAGTGTGCATGTGTGAAGTGTGTGTGGGGAGTGTGTGGGTGTGTGAGTGTGGGGTTGTGTGCATGTGGGTGTGTGTGGGACACACTTGTAGGTACCTAAAACAGCCACAGAACCCAAAAGCTCTTTTCAGAGCTACCCTACATGTAATCACTCAAAATGATTATTTTACACTATTATTTTCACTATTTTTCACCTAAGTACGCTCTCTCGTACGCTCCCCTTTTATGGCTCCCACATCAAACCTAGGGGGTCAGGGGGGGGTCTACCCTGCCCCCTTTTGCTCATTTCCCCCTTTGATTTTTGCCACCTCTTGTATCTCAATCCTACCGAGACACAAGATGGCGGCCGCTGCTGACTGTTTCGAATGTTTACAGACACCCGAGAACCAATCAGCTTGGCGTGCGCAAGTCGCGTGGCGCGCCCGGAGCGCTCCCCGGTACGCGTACCGGGGCGCGCTTACAGATATATACATTTTTTTAAACCTAAATTACTCAAAATCCACTGGAGCACATATCTTGAGACATAGCAAAGGCACATCGGGCTAGCAGTCCCTACAATTTTGCCAAGTTTGGTGAAAATCCATTCAGCCGTTCGAGCTAAAACTGCGACAGACCGCCCTATGGAAATTAACATGGGGAAAACACGTTTTGGGACCCCCTTTTATCTCAGCCCCCGCTTGACGAATCCCCCCCAAACTTTCAGGGAAGGAGCGAAGAGCCGCGAGGCAAAGTTGCTGAAATATTCAGCCTGATTGCTCAACCGGCGCCAAAGTTATTCCAAATAGAATGTTGCGATTTCCCTATGGAAATCGATCCTAACTATATATACCTACTGGCGACCGCCAGTAGGTAATATATATATATACATATATATATATTTGTATATATATATATATTCACTGAAAAAAACCATAGGTTATAGACCATATATAGTTAGGAATTAGCATTTACAAAACCTTGAAAATTCACTGAAAAAACCATAGGTTATAGACCATATATAGTTAGGAATTAGCATTTAAAAAACCTTATTTTACTCACACAAAACCATTGAAATTCCATATATAGTTAGTTGCACTAACTATATATCGCGCACCCGCAATCCACTGCTGATCATGTCACATATTACATCATTCATGACATGGTCAGTGACATCACTGATGACATCACTGATGACATCTCAAATGACATCACTGATGACATCTCAAATGACATCACTGATGACATCATCTAGTGTCTGTGTGTTTTTGTAAAGTTTAAATATGTTTTACATATTAAAGAATGAGTGGATGTATAAGTGTCTGGATGAAGGATTTAGTAGGTGCGTGACTGACTGTATGAGTGAGTGATTAAATGTGTCTCACTGAATGCATGGGTTAGTGACTAAACTGTCTTAATTTGTGCATCATTATGTCTGTTGTTCTGTAAACTGCTGCATGTGTTGATCATTAGCTATACGAGAGGCTATATGTGTTATTAATTGGTTGCCCAAGTATTTCTATGGGAGATTGAGTTTGTGTAGGGGTGGCTGGAAGGTGTGTGACTCTATGCATAGATGTGTGAGCAGTTTATTCACTAGGTGTATGAGTTCAAGAGTGCATGTGGAAACAGCTACATGGGCAGTTGACTGTGTGCATGAGTGTATTGATGAGTGAATGGATATCTCAATGCTACATGTCATAGTAAGTACATATGTAAAACACAGTACATGTGAGAGTTGGCATATATAAATAACTGTGCATGAGAGCCACTGAATGAGTGAGTGGTTGTATCGATCATTGTGAACTTGTATCAGGGATTGTATAAGAGAGTAAATATGTGTTAGTATATGTTTCAATAAGTAAGGTGTGTTTAACTGTATAGTTGAAGAAATGGAGGTGAGATTGTTTCTTTGCATGACTGACTGGGTGTGTGAGTAACTCCATGGATGAGTGGCAGTGTGTGAGTGTCTGTATACACTGAGTGTATCTAAGGTTATATTAGAGTCTGAAGAGGTTTATCGTATTAGCACAAGAATGATGTCAAATGAGATGTCATCAGTGATGTCATCAGTGATGTCATTTGAGATGTC
The DNA here is from genome assembly GCF_964261635.1 of Lissotriton helveticus. NCBI lineage: Eukaryota > Metazoa > Chordata > Amphibia > Caudata > Salamandridae > Lissotriton > Lissotriton helveticus. Next base: position 213,796,638 of record NC_136060.1, on the reverse strand, counting down.
ATCAGTGATGTCATCAGTGATGTCACTGACCATGTCATGAATGATGTAATATGTGACATGATCAGCAGTGGATTGCGGGTGCGCGATATATAGTTAGTGCAACTAACTATATATGGAATTTCAATGGTTTTGTGTGAGTAAAATAAGGTTTTGTAATCCGTCGTGCCTGCTTCTCTCTCCATTTGATTGATTGTTATCCAAGTATTTACTGTTTTAGAATTAGTTCTCTTTGGTTCATTCTCTATTTACAAACAAACACAGAGTCGCAATACTCTGTTTAGTCTTTGCAGATAACGAAAAATCGTGTAAAAAAAAAGAAAAGGAATCGAGCAAAATCAGTAGGCCACTAATGGGATCTCTTTTTGACCTCGCTAAAATAGAAACATTAGGAACAACCCCTCATGACAAATACAAAACTAGTGAGATGAACTGAACTCCACACAATGATGGCTGCAAAACAGCTCGGCTCCGCCACCCACCCCGCCCAAAATAACGATAAAGAACGGCTGCCATGATTGGTTGCGGAATGACCACGACGGAGCTACGAAATGGTGCTGCTCTCATGCTAACCCCAGCTTCAGTCTGAAACATCCAGAAACACTGTAGACTACCAATTCGATCAGTTCCGGTAGCGCCCCAATGTAACCCGGTAGAGAAGAACTAGCCCTCCTCTCTTTGACTGATGGTTCTTGTTGCCTGTCCCTTCTGTTGTCATTTAACAGAACTATTTAGCCTGCTGAAAGGGGTTGTGTTCCGACCGCTGGTTGGTGGAGACATTTTGACTATATTCTGTACCTGCGTTGTCGCGTAATGCGTCATATGACGCGCCGCGTTAGCGCATCCGGAAGTCATCCGGGGCGCGCAGCGCGTAACGTAAGCATAACAAGTCATGTGACTTGTTAATAAAACTTTTCATTGGTTCATTTTACTTTTCTTATTGTAATGATGAAAGGCTTGGTCATATGACCTAAAAATTACGCTTTTCATTACTTCCGAACATTATTTTTTCTTAAATATATGTTATAATGTTCCAGGCTAATGTACTTTCCCGGAAATTTTACAACTGTCCTGCAAGTAAAATATATTCTTTTTTCGAGAAAAAGAGCGTTTCTTCGTCCCATGACGGAGCCGTTGAGCAAAAGAGGGTCGACCTGCTGTCTTAGTCGCCGATACGCCTGAATATGAGATTCTTATCGATCACTTTATGTTGCAGGAATAGAAAACACAACAACCCTTGACCATTTATCTTTACTGCGTTCCTTCGTATTATACCTTTTACCCTTCATGTAATTGGTCTGCTTTATTTCACTTGCCTTTTAATGATTCTAAAACAGTCACTATTATTAAAAACTTTACCAATGTATATACTACTACCATGTTTTCTTTTAAAAACCTTTATTGTGAAAATTTCATTATACAAATACGAGCCTATAACCACGTGGGCCTGCCACAGAGCAAACTGTAATCGTATATGATGAATAGACATTTACACTGTAGAGGAACGTAACGGGCGGGCCATTAGGTTGCAAGAACTAAGGTGTCTAACAGTTACGGAATCGGTGGACGTACATTTTATAATTAAAATACGACAGGGCCAGTTACAATAAAATTATCTAGATATACATTTGCGGGCAAGTACCATGGGTGACGTTAATTCGAACTTTCAACAGTACAGTAATCAATAACACATCAGAACTTAATATCAATAGGGATGTCGAAATATTCAATCAATTCTCGTCCCCGCCCGCCATGTGCTTCAAAACTGCATACGTATCTCGTGATTTCAAGGTTCTGCAACCAGTACACAACAAGGAGTTACGAGCCCCATTTATTCCGGCGCCATTTTGGGCGAGGACGGGCAGGTCCAGGATATAGTCAAAATGTCTCTACCAACCATCGACTATGATGATGTTCATATGCTGTATTTATTAGAGTAACACTCATCTGTCCACATGAAATTAATTTGCCACAATCTAAACATGTCATTTTAATCTTTCCAAAGTTCTTCTAAATATTTGGGACCGTTTCCCTTGCCTCTGAAGCTCTCAGTGCCACTTCTTTGATGAATGTACTAGCAGGTCAGGGGTTCTCCTCCAAATCTCTCTTTTATGCAGCACTATAATTAATTGGTGCCACCTCTCCATATGACGATGCATGGTATAGTTACCACAACTATATTTTATTTCGGTTCCTCTGGAGAGTTCATCGTGGCAGATGAAGCGTGTAACGTACCGGGCATTTACCTTTTTTTGCATGTACAGGAAAGGAAAAAAAAATCGAGCGTCCGAGTTCTAAGGTGTCCCAGGGCCATTTTAGTGGACCAGGCCCAAATCCAAAGAACAGGCCGCCATTTTGAGAGTCCTCTTGCAGCCGCCTGTCGCTGTAGCATCAAGAGCAGCCGAAACTCAGCTGAATGGCAACTGAAACGGTAAAGGGGCGCCCCACTACAGCAGACGAGCCTCCACCTAGGAAGGCCCATTCACGCCGGCTCCCCCCCCCTTCGGGCACCCCACGCCGTTATTCGGAGCAGTATTGTAGGATGGCCACACCAGTGCGGCAACTTGCTAGACATCACCTCGGTGGTAACCGAATCTCAACGCCTTGTGGTGTCTCCTATTCAGAAAACATTGTTATGCTGCCTTCGACCTATTCGCCGCAAGTGCGCACACAACTCAACTGCATAGCTTGCTAGACACCACCTCGGTGCCATCCGGATCTTGGAATGTCACCACCTTTTGGTGTCTTCTCTTCAGAAAATATTGTTGCGCTGCCTTTGGCCCCATTCGCACATCAGTCCGCTACTGACGCCATCTCACAGGCTAATGGGGCGCCCCACGCCGACTTTCAGCATTGTAGAATAACCACACCAGTACAGCAACTTGCTAGACATCACCTCGGTGCCATCCGGATCTCGGCGCCCCACTGCAGATGAAGTGCCTCTCAACTATGAAACCACCACGGTGACATCCGGATCTTGGCGCGTTGTGCTGCCTTCGGCCTATTCGCACATCGGTCCGCTACTGACGCCATCTCACAGGCTAATGGGGCGACCCACGCCGAGTTTCAGCATTGTAGGATGACCACACCAGTACAGCAACTTGCTAGACATCACCTCGGTGCCATCCGGATCTCGGCGCCCCACTGCAGATGAAGTGCCTCTCAACTATGAAACCACCACGGTGACATCCGGATCTTGGCGCGTTGTGCTGCCTTCGGCCTATTCGCACATCGGTCCGCTACTGACGCCATCTCACAGGCTAATGGGGCGACCCACGCCGAGTTTCAGCATTGTAGGATGACCACACCAGTACAGCAACTTGCTAGACATCACATCAGTGCCATCCGAATCTTGGCATCTCAACGCCTAGTGGTATCTTCCATACAAAAAATATTGTTACGCTGCCTTTGGCCCCATTCGCACATCAGTCCGCAACTTAGACATCACCTCGGTGCCATCCGGATCTTGGCATCTCAGCGCCTTGTGGTGTCAGTCAGAAAATATTGTTGCGCTGCCTTTGGCCCCATTCGCACATCGGTCCGCTACTGACGCCATCTCACAGGCCAACGGGGCGCCCCACGCCGACTTTCAACATTGTAGGATGGCCACAGAAGTGCGACAACTTACTAGACACCACCTCGGTGCCATCCGGATCTTGGCGCGTTGTGCTGCCTTCGGCCTATTCGCACATCGGTCCGCTACTGACGCAAACTCACAGGCCAACGGGGCGCCCCACGCCGACTTTCAGCATTGTAGGATGGCCACACCAGTGCTGCAACTTGCTGGACACCACCTCGGTGCCATCCGGATCTTGGCGCGTTGTATTGCCTTCGGCCTATTCGCACATCGGTCCGCTACTGACGCCGCCTCACGTGCCAACGTATTTTCTCCGCATTTTATACCCTATGCCGCATAACAGGTCATGTGACTTGTTTATAAAACTTTTCATTGGTTCATTTTACTTTTGGTTTCCTAATGATGGAAGGCTTGATCATATGACCTAAAAACAACACTTTTCATTGGATGAAAACTTTTTTTTTCCCCCAAACGATGAAAGCCCCACCTTGTTTCTGGATGTTTCAGACTAAACTGGCGTCAGCATGAGAGCACCACCATCTCGTAGCTCCGTCGTGGTCATTCCGCGAGCAATCATGGCAGCCGCTCCCCACCAGAAGCCTGCAGGAGTCGGGGCCCCCAAAACTTTTGATGAATTCTCAAGGCGGAGGGGACGCTTTCGAGAATGGGGTCCAAGACCTAGCAGACAAGCGTCCGATTTCCAAGGTGTCCCAGGGCCATTTCAGTGGACCACGCCCAAAAAGGAAAGAGCCTGCCGCCATTTTGAGAGTCCTGTGGCAGCCGCCTATCGCTGCACCGCAAGAGTGGGCGCAACTCAGCTGAATGGCGGATTTTGACACAGTGGACCAAAAGCGGACGGAATGGCAACTGAAACGGTAAAGGGGCGCCCCACTAAAACAGATGAGACTCCACCTGGAGAGGCCCGTTCACGCCGCCTCCCCCGGGGCGCCCCACGCCGTTATTCGGAGCAGCATTGTAGGATACCAAAACCAGTGCGGCAACTTACTGGACATCACCTTGGTGCCATCGTTCTGCTGCCTTGGAACTATTCGCACAACAGTTTGCTACTGATGACCCACCCCCCGCGACGCCCCACGCCGTTATTTGCTGGGTGGCAACTTACTAGACATCACTTTCATGTCATCTAGATTTCGGCGCGTTCTGCTGCCTTGGAACTATTCGCACAACAGTTTGCTACTGATGACCCACCCCCCGCGACGCCCCACGCCGGAAATCTGGACATTGTGCTGCGTTGGGACTATTCGCACAGCCGACCGCTACTTCGTTGTTTTTCCCTAAAAATGTTTATATGTTATTACTATTTTTGTTTTCTTGTATATATTTATAAATTATTAAAGTTTTATAATCTTACTACTTTGTCGGAGTGCTATATATTTTTAATGTGACACATAATTGTAAAAACTTTGATGTACAAAGAGTCATCCCTGGAATCTTCCGCTTCACGCTCGGTCCCCTCCCCAATCACAATACAGGATGGTTTTCAGATAATAGCAACGCTTCTGCTGTGACGGATCTCATCGAGTGTGGGCCTTGATCTACTATAACTCCTTTGAAGAGGGGTGCTTCTTTACAGCTGTGGCCATAAACTACATCTGCAGGGCTAGCTGATAGCCTAGGACCGGCCTGGACAATCGGACACAGAGGAAAAGGAGTGTCAGAGGGTGCGGTAGTGAATAGGGCGAAAGGGAGGTGTCGGGCGGGCACAGGGTGTGATTCTCAGGGAAGAGCAGCGCAGATGGGGGGAGGTTTATTACCCATGCATAAGACAGAGAGCGGGGGTGACCACTGCCTGGGTGAGATGCTTGCGAGGGTGGGGAGCCATGCTAAGGATCGACAGCATGCACAGAGTGGGTCTGGTCAAGGCATCTAAAATGGCTGCCGTGCACGACAAAAGTGTGGCATTTGAAAAAAGACAAGATGGCGCACACAATGTTTTTCAACAATTCCTGATTTCCTTCGAATCGAACGTTAACAGACGTTGGGGCATATTACCAAAGTTAAGCGATATTTATCCCTAACGATGCATTGCAAAGTTTTTTTACCGTCAGAAATTATCGCAGATAAACCTTGCTATTATCAAGGTTTATCGCAAATACGATAAAAAACGACCGCAATGCATTAATATCGCTGAAAACTCAGCGATATTCATGCATTACCGAGCTAATGCTCTTAGCCATGTTATCCACCTCCCATTGGATAACATGGCTAAGAATTGCTCAGGGCAGCTGTTACTTTTTGGAGATATTCGCGCTTATCTCGAATATTTCCAAAAGTTGATAATAGGAGATAGCGATGTTAGCGACTGTTTCCAGTCGCTAACATCTTGGCATGCCCACTTTGCATGTCATTAGTGATAAATATCACTCACATGCAAAGTGGGACCCAAGATGGTCGCTATCTCCTACTAGCCGTCGCTAACTGGTGTTAGCAACAGCTAGGTAATACAGATATAATTTTATCTCCGCGAAGCGTAGCGCTGTTACAGATATATATCTTGTTTTTGAACGTTAATTTCTCAAAATGCACTGAAGCACATATATTGAGACATAGCAAAGGCACATCGGGCTACCAGTCCCTAGGAGATAGCGATGTTAGCGACTGTTTCCAGTCGCTAACATCTTGGCATGCCCACTTTGCATGTCATTAGTGATAAATATCACTCACATGCAAAGTGGGACCCAAGATGGTCGCTATCTCCTACTAGCCGTCGCTAACTGGTGTTAGCAACAGCTAGGTAATACAGATATAATTTTATCTCCGCGAAGCGGAGCGCTGTTACAGATATATATCTTGTTTTTGAACGTTAATTTCTCAAAATGCACTGAAGCACATATATTGAGACATAGCAAAGGCACATCGGGCTACCAGTCCCTAATATTTTACCAAGTTTGGTGCAAATCCATTCAGCCGTTCGATTATTATTATAATTTTTTTTTTTTGCCCCGCGGGGCCCTTTTAAAACCTCCACATCAAACCTAGGGGGTCAGCGAGGATCTACTATGCCCCCTTATGGTCATTTGCCCCTTCGCTTTGGCCTCCTCTTGTCTCTCGATCCTACCGAGAGACAAGATGGCGGCCGCTACGTACTGTTTGGAATGTTTACAGACACCGGAGAGCCAATCAGCTTCGCTTCGCAAAGCTCCGTAACGCGAAAAGTACGCGAAGCGGTGCGCTGTTACAGATATATATCTTTTTTTGAACGTTAATTTCTCAAAATCCACTGAAGCACATATATTGAGACCTAGCAAAGGCACATCGGGCTACCAGTCCCTACAATTTTGCCAAGTTTCGTGCAAATCCATTCAGCCGTTCGATTATTATTATTATTTTTTTTTTTTGCCCCGCGGGGCCCTTTTAAAACCTCCACATCAAACCTAGGGGGTCAGCGAGGATCTACTATTCCCCCTTATGGTCATTTGCCCCTTCGCTTTGGCCTCCTCTTGTCTCTCGATCCTACCGAGAGACAAGATGGCGGCCGCTACGGACTGTTTGGAATGTTGACAGACGCCAGAGAACCAATCAGCTTCGCTTCACAAAGCTCCGTTGCGCGAAAAGTACGCGTCCTGGGCCGCTGCCCGGTCCGCTGTTACAGATATATATCTTTTTTTAAACGTTAATTTCTCAAAATCCACTGGAGCACATATATTGAGACCTACAAAAGGCACATCGGGCTACCAGTCCCTACAATTTTGCCAAGTTTCGTGCAAATCCATTCAGCCGTTCGGGCTAAAAGTGAGGCCAACCGCCCTATGGAAAACTCAATGTTAAAAACACGTTTTGGGACCCCCCTTTTTTCTCTGCCCCCACTGGACGAACCCCCCCCAAATTTTCAAGGGCTGCTCAGAAACACGATGTGCCATTTTCCTGAAAATTTCAGCCAATTCCGTCCACAAACGCCAAAGTTATTAGACATAGAATTTTCAAAAAACCCATAGAGAAAAAATCCTAACTATATATACCTACTGGCGACCGCCAGTAGGTAATATTCACATATATGTATATATATATATATTACCTACTGGCGGTCGCCAGTAGGTAGTTATAGTAAGGACCTAGCTACCATAGGAAATCCGCAACGTTCTATTGGGAATAACTCTGGCGCCGGTTGACGAATTTGCGTGTAATTTTCAAAAATTTTGCCCAGCTCCGCTCCGCTCCTTCCCTGAAAGTTTCGGGGGGATTCGTGCAGTGGGGGCTGAGAAAAAAGGGGGGGTCCCAAAGCGTGTTATCCCCATGTTAATTTACATAGGACGTTCTGACACGTCTACAGCCCTAACCGCTGAACGGAATTACTGGAAACTTTGCAAAATTGTAGGGGCTGGTACGCAGATGTGCCTTTGCTATATTTGGTGAAAATTGCTCCAGTGGTTTTTTTGAAAATTAACTTCAAAAACACATATATATCTATAGGCGCGCTCCGAGCGCTCACCGGTATGCGTACCGGGGAGCGCACTCGGCGCGCTACGGGAGTGCACGAGCGGAAAGCTGATTGGCTGTCGAATGTCTGTCAACATTCTAAACAGTCCGGAGAGTCCGCCATCTTGTGTCTCGGTAGAATCTAGACACAAGAGGTTAAAAACAAGGGGGAAATGATTAAAAGAGGGCAGAGTAGACACCCCTTGACCCCATAGGTTTTTTGAGGGGGGCCTAGAAGGACTCTGAAGGGCAACAAAACTTGTTGTTTTTTTTTTAAATTTCGCGGGGTGAGCGTTGGGTGCGTTCCCAGGTGCGCTCTCCGGTACGCGCACCCAGAGCGTACCACAGGGAAAAATATTGAAAGAAAATAGTGTAAAATAAGAATTTGGAGTGCTTAGAGGTAGGGTAGCTCTAAAAAGAGCTGTTGTGTTATGTGGGTGATTTAAGTACCTACAAGTAGGTACCGATGTAGAGTCTAAAATTCACTTCAATACAATCACTTCGCTACTACTTCATAAATTAGAAATAAAAATTAATAATATGTCAACTAATTTTTAATTTGTAAATATTAATGTATTGTTCAGAATTTTCATAATTTAATAGAACTTGTAGCATGTCCTCATTTGGAATTTCCTCTTCAATCATATGATCAGGAATTTCCTCATTATAAGTGTGCCATGATGATTGTTGGAATTCTATTGTATCCAAACATTCAATTAATTCTTCGTCAAGAGATTCATCTAAAAAATTATTTATGTTATCTCCTCCTTGTGATAAAATGGTGCTGTCGATATCCGTGACATTTTCAATTTCAATTAATGTAGTTGAAATTTCAAAAGAAATTTGCTTGGTTTCCTCATTCTGATTCATTTTAATTTCAAATTTCTTGCTCTGAATTGCAAAAAAAAGTAATCACTTTCATTTACTGTTTTTAGTAATACATAATATAAAAGTAGCTTAATCAAGTATTTAGTTCTTTAAAATTAATTGGGTAGTGTATAGTATCAGGCAGGAACTAGAAATATAAAGCACAGCATGTGACGAAGCCTATCTTAATTCATAATTATAACAGGACTGCAAATAACTAAAAGAAAACATTTTCAAAATTATCTTAAAGTGTACAACATAGTTCCCCTTACAAATTAACAACTCACCTTTTTGAAAGTAGAAGAGTTAGTACTGTGTAATTCAAAGTCCAGCAATTGAGCACCCAAAATTCCTCTTAAAAGTACCTCAGACAGGAGTATCACAAAATGGCCGTGTTTTCCTCTCATTTAAGATATATACATAACCAATCATACTTCATCACACACAAATTCAAAACGAAAGTAATATTTTTATTGGTTCTAAATTTCAATACTTTCAAATGTGTTTTCCCCATGCAATTTTCCATAGGACATTTAGACACGGCTACAGCCCGAATGGATGAATGGAATTACACCAAAGTTGGCAAAATGATAGGTACTGGTATGTAGTGGGGCCTTTTCCATATTTGTTTAAAATTGCTCCAGTGGTTTTTATGAAAAGCAACTTTAAAAAAACATATATATCAATAGGTGCGCTCCGAGCGCTCACCGGTACGTGTACCGGGTAGCGCACCCGGCGCGCTACGGGAGTGCGCGAGCGGAAAGCTGTTTGGCTGTCAGGTGTCTGCCAACATTTCTAATAGTCCGGAGAGTCCGCCATCTTGTGTCTCGGTAAAATCGAGACACCTGAGGTGAAAAAAAAGGGGGAAATGATTAAAAGGGGGCAGGGTAGACACCCCCTGACCCCTTAGGTTTTTTGAGGGAGGCTTAGAAGGACTCTGAAGGGCAAAACAACTATTTTTTTATAAATTTTCGCAGGGTAAGCGTTGGTGCGTACTCATATGCGCTCTCCGGTACGAGCACCCTGAGCGCACCACGGGGAAAAACAGTGTAAAAAATTACAGTAAAAAAAAATATAGAGTGCTTAAAGGTAGGCTAGCTCTGAAAAGAGCTGTTGTGTTATGTGAGTGTTTTATGTACCTACAAGTAGGTACCAATGCAGAGTCTCAAATTCAAGAGGAAGACTCTATTCCCCTCATCTGTAAAATGTACACCATCTCTCCTGTAGATGCCTTGCATGTTGTAACGCAAGTTGTTGTGGTAAATGGAACCCATACCATAGTCTCTGAGGAAAGCAGAAACAGATTTATTTACATGTTTCCTTGCTTTCTCAATCTGTGGACAAAATTGGTTGGACCAGTTCCATTTTTGCCTTTGGCATATATTAGAAAATACCAAGGCAGTATTTGGAAAAAGTGACATCAATTGCCCACAGATGTCCTTTAAAAGCATTTCCAGACCTACCCCAGTCAAAGTGCCTAGGTCATTTCCACCACAGTGCACAATTATAAGGTCAGGGTGTGGAAGATGCATAAAGGATTTTATCAATGGTATCAATTGGTGACTTCTTAATCCTCTCTGTCCAATCCACACAATGTCCACATTTGGTAAATCAAGGTTGTAAATACCTCTGTTGCTTGCACATATTTCACTCCAAAAGACATAGCTATGACCCACAAACCAGACGTTTGGCATCTTGAAGGTAGATGTGCTTCTAGTCAGATGAGTTGTGGAAATGAAATGGCAGTTTGAAAGTAGGAATTATTGGTGCTTTCTTAAAAATCTCCACTGAAAATTAGGGTGCATGCTTTTTTTTTTAAAGAAGTCATTTCAATGGTTGAGAAAAAGTCATTTAAGGAAACATTGCACTTGATTAGCTAGTACATTGTTTGGTCAAACACCCTTGGTGGATTCTTTTGCAACATAGTATGATGAACTTCTGAACTGTGTGCTGGGTTAGGAGGGAGTTACCATGGTAACAGGGTGAATGAGCACTGGGGGGATGGGTGAATGTTATGTGAGTTTCAAAGTCTTCAAATGTACAACCAATTAAAATGTGCAGTTTGGTTTTGAATTTGTGTGGGAAGAATTTTGATTGGTTATGTACAAGAATACGGGTCTGAAATGAGAGGGAATCTGTGTCATTATTCTGAGGCTCCAGTGAAAGAAGCATTATTCAGAGATTCTACTGAAGAAACTCTGTTGTGTGTGACTGACAGTGTTCTACATCTTTTAAAGCCTTTTTAAAGGTGAGTAATGATTCTTTTAATAAAGATAGAGTGCTCTATGCACTATGGGGAAGATTAAGAAGCATATTGTGCTTCTTTATTCTTGCATTTTGTGTCATTTTTTTATAATGCTGTTAAAAAATGTAATAGTGTATATTGGAAATGTATTTTGAAAATGAGTTAAGTTTCTGCTTTGTTTTTGTAGTGGTCATTTAAATGAGCTTTGCTTTGTGTCAAAAACAATTTAGTATGCAAAGTATTTTCTGGAAAAAAGTCTGCTTTTTAAATTTTGGAGAAGCAATACACTGACTTTCTGTTTGAAATAAGAGAAAGCATTATAACATTTTTCAATAATGTCACCTGTGCTTTGTAACAGTTTGCCTCAATTAGCTTAAAGAGTATTCTTTGCTTGTGTCTCACTTTACTCTGTGCCTGTGTGTAATCTGATACATGATTAATTTAATGAAGATATACTGCTGTATCCAGTAGAGGGAAGATTAGGAAGCATATTGATAATCTACCTAAGATGGAATGATTAAATTGCAATATTATGCTTAGTTGATGTCTTTAAAATATGGAAGTATATGTTTTTTAAAGACATGGTAGATTACATGTAACATTCTGGTCATGTGCCTAAGATCACACTAATGGATGAATCAAGCTTCAGTCACAGTGTGATCTTAGGCACATGACCAGGATGTTACATGTAATGAGAAATTAATGTTATGTCTTGCTTATATATAGGTGTCCTGTTTTTGGTCTGAAGAGACAGTGAAATTATATGAGCAGAAACACACATACTGCTTGCAGAGACAGACATGGTTGATTATATGTAACATCATGGTCATGTGCCTAGGATCACACTGTGAGTGAAGCTTGATTTTAAATGGATATGGGTGAATAATATGCTTACTTGATGTCTTTAAAAATATGGAAGTACATGTTTTTTAGAGACATGGTTGATTACATGTTACATCCTGGTCATGTGCCTAAGATCACACTGATGGGTGAATCAAGCTTCAGTCACAGTGTGATCTTAGGCACATAACCAGGATGTTACATGTAATGATATATTAATGTTATGTCTTGCTTATATATAGGTGGCCTGTTTTTGGCCTGTAAAGACAGTGAAATAATGTGAGCAGAGACACACATAATGCTTGTAGAGACAGACATGGTAGATTATATGTAACATCCTGGTCATGTGCCTAATATCACACTGTGAGTCAAGCTAGATTTTAAATTGATCTGGGTGAATGATGTGATTAGTTGATGTCTTTAAAAATATGGAAGAACATGTTTTTTGAAGACATGGTAGATTACATGTTACATACTGGTCATGTGCCTAAGATCACACTGATGGGTGAATCAAGCTTCACTCACAGTGTGATCTTAGGCACATGACCAGGATGTTACATGTAATGATACATTAATGTTATGTCTTGCTTATATATAGGTGGCCTGTTTTTGGCCTGTAGAGACAGTGAAATAATATAAGCAGAAACACATATACTGGTTGTAAAGATAGACATGGTAGATTATATGTAACATGCGGGTCATGTGCCTAAGATCACACTGTGAGTCAAGCTTGATTTTTAATGGATCTGGGTGAATAACATGCTCAGTTGATGTCTTTAAAAATATGAAAGTACATGTTTTTTAAAGACATGGTAGATTACTTGTAACATCCTGGTCATGTGCCTAAGATCACACTGATGGTTGAATCAAGCTTCACTCACAGTGTGATCTTAGGCACATGATCAGGATGTTACATGTAATGAGAAATTTATGTTATGTCTTGCTTATAAATAGGTGGCCTGTTTTTGGCCTGTAGAGACAGTGAAATAATATGAGCATAAACACACATACTGTTTGCAGAAACAGACATGGTAGATTACATGTAACATTCTGGTCATGTGCCTAAGATCACACTGTGAGTCAAGCTTGATTCACCCATCAGTGTGATCTTAGGCACATGACCAGGATGTAACAAGTAATCTACCATGTCTTTAAAAAACATGTACTTCCATATTTTTAAAGACATCAACTGAGGATATTATTCACCCATATCCATTTAAAATCAAACTTGACTCACAGTGTGATCTTAGGCACATGACCAGGATGTTACATATAATCTACCATGTCTGTCTCTGCAAGCAGTATGTGTTTCTCTGCTCATATTATTTCATTTTCTCTACAGGCCAAAAACAGGCCACCTATATATAAGCAAGACATAACATTAATTTCTCATTACATGTAACATCTTGGACATGTCCCTAAGATCACACTGTGAGTGAAGCTTGATTCACCCATCAGTGTGATCTTAGGCACATGCCCAGGATGTTTCATGTAATCTACCATGTCTTTTAAAAACATGTACTTTCATATTTTTAAAGACATCAACTGAGCATGTTATTCACCCAGATCCATTAAAAATCAAGCTTGACTCACAGTGTGATCTTAGGCACATGACCAGGATGTTACATATAATCTACCATGTCTGTTGTGCAAGCAGTATGTGTCTCTCTGCTCATATTATTTCACTGTCTCTACAGGCCAAAAACAGGCCACCTACATATAAGCAAGAGATAACATTAATTTCTCATGACATGCAACATCCTGGTCATGTGTCTAAAATCACACTGTGAGTGAAGCTTGATTCACTCATCTTGATGTGAAGCTTGATTCACCCATCAGTGTGATCTTGGCTGCCTTAATTTTCAGGCTAGGTCAGGCACCGCCCCTAAATTTATATGCTCTGCCATCGTGCCTTACCTCCCAGGCAGAGAACTACGCTCCTCTCACATGGCCCTCTTAGTCACCCCCCGTTTTAAAAAACAGAGGGCTGGTGGAGCGAGGTTCGCTGTCCTGGCCCCAGCGTTCTGGAATTCTCTCCCTGTTGAAGGACTGGACTTTTAACAGTACCAGCGGTGCCAGGGAACAACACCTATAACCTTCATGGGATACCTGTTTCGGCGCACAAATTACAGAGACACGGGATACTTCCTTCGGCGTCAAAGATCAGCGTTTATTACTGCAGGGAGGCAAAAGTCACAAGAAGTACAACAGTGTGTAGGTTCTGAGAGTCTGCTTCAAATTTGTATATGTAGGTTGCTCTCTTTTATACAGAATGTTGCCATTGCATAACATGTGGACAAAAGATTACAATCCGGTTCCCACAGTAGACTTCAAAAGGGTCGCTTTCATGTGTTCAGAATCCCGGAACATCTTTATAAATAGCCATGCCGGTTCCCAACTGTAAAAGTACATCTTCCCACCATTAGGCACACCCATTAGAGTTGTAAATGACCAAGAAGGAGAGACAAGAGCAGCTGCAAGGAAGTCAGACACGTGTAGAGAAAAGAGTGTGGGGGTAATATCGGAAACATGATCGCGAGATCAAAAGAGTTGGATCCATTGCCTGTAAGGCTGTCACAATAGACCGGTACAACCAGATTACCCTCAAGCTGTGCCATCTGCCTTTGCTGTGTCATTCCTCCGGCCATAAAGACGCATGAAAGGAATATGCGTCTTCCGCAAGGCTTGGGAACTAGAGGGTCAAGGGGCGAACAGTTACCTGCTCGCTGACTACGTGAGGGCAAGAAACAAAATGGATGCCGTATCTAAAATGGAACCCGAGGGTTCAGATGAAGAACACGTAATATTAGACGAACCCTGGCAGGTAGTGTAGCGAAAATTCGCACACTTGCCGAACTCGTCATTTGCGGTTCGTAGATACCAAACTCGTCTATATTCGGTAATGCCCAGAACATCGTAATAATTTTTACGGAACCTCAGACGGTCCTTTTGCCCTCATGTAGGCAAGCACTAGTCGGAATCATAATCGATTTCGATACTCATCAGATCATCCAGATGTTGTTGATACATTATTCTATCCTTCAATGCCTCCTTGGTGACAACGGGCTGTCTTATACACGTCGTAGCACAAAGGCCACATAAGGCAGGACCACATTGCACACAAAGACAACATGAGAACAGAAACGTCACAACAATCCCTGTGATCATCAGAATCTTCCAACCCCAAGTCGATATCAGACCCCAAAACCATCCCAGAAGCGTCCAATTTCCTTCGTCCACGTGTATGGACTCCGAAATTTTGTGCAACTTAGAGATGGCTTGATAAACCGTTGGAGCGTTATCAGGTATGAATATGCAGCAGCTCGAATGAATGATCGGTGGCGAGCTTTTAAGCTGCCTCTCACCTACTGATAAGCTGTACTCAGCTTCACTTAGTTCCTTATATGCTCGCACCTCTTCCTCTGGGATGAGCGATGCGTCAAAAATATCTCTATCTAAGTCTGCAATAGCTCTCGCCAGAGTCTTGTGGTACGGGCCAGGACCAGAGTTTGCTGAGCGTGGTTCTCGATGGGGGTAGGAATCTAGTGCGCTACGGAACATGGTTTGTAATGCTCGAGCTGACCCTTGTGCACTATAAGGCAGAACTAAGTACGGAATACCCTTATCCATGGTATGTGGCATTAATCCACACACCCAACAGTTGGTAGTGTTTACCACTAACTGATGCTGATGCAGGAGTTGAATAAAAGAGTTGTTTCTGAATTCCGCACGTCTGATTTGTTCGTGTTGAGGCAGAGGATAAAAGGAATGTGGAGAAACAGTAGAAACGACATATTGATCATGAGATGGAAGAGTAGGTGTAGTAGAAGACAATAAGAACTGAGACCCATAATATATTCCTCCTACCAATAGCATAGATATGGTGAGAAACAGTATGATTATTGTGAGAAAAACCATTTTGTATGACATATTTTCTGCAATGTAGATCTTGGCGCCAACATTTCTTCTCTTTTCGACAGCTCAGACAATGATGATTCCATCCCCTAACGACCGTCCGCGACGTTCTTGACGCACTTCGTTCTGAGTAGCGGTTATCAATTCCCAGGAGTTCCCAGAAATTGATAATAGAAACCAACCTTGTGTCGATAGCTGCTAAACAGAAGGAAGTACCCGCACGGCCTTACGGTCAACCTGGATGGTAGGTTCTAACTAAATAATGTTCTTGGCTGTACGAAAAAAGAAAAAGAAAAAGATACACAATATATAATGTCCACTGTTTTCAGAGCAATGTAGAACCTATAAACAAAAAAATCTTTTTATTTGTGGCTTGTTCGTGGACGAAGAAAATATCGGCTACTTCCAGGGTGAGTCTGATCTTCAAACAATGGATTGGACGGCAAAGGAGTGTTCAATTGTTCAGGCAATTGTTCGACAGTCAAATTTTCCAAGGTTGACGTGGAGGAAATTGTTTGAGAGGAGTCAGCAACAGTGTCAGATACAAGCCGAGCTTCGCTGAATGGAACGAAACGTGGTGGAGTGTCGGTCTCAGATGAAGAAAGACCTCTTCTCATCCAGGTGTCCGACGGCAGAGGAAGCGGGACTCTTTTGGTGTGGGTAGCGTGTACCCAGTTCCGGCGTCCGTGTAGTCGAACCGCCGTCCTCGTAGCCAGCTGTACCTGAAACGGGCCCACAAATCTTGGTTCAAGGTTTCGTTTTCGTCCGTAGTTTCTGACGAGGATCCAGTCTCCTGGTTGGAGCCGATGACCAGGACCCTCTGTTTGTGACGGCAGAGCCTCAAAGACCTGTTGGTGAATCAAACTCAATTTAGCAGTCAGATCATAGAGATAATCGATCAACATAGGGTATTCAATTCTATCGAATTCCTTAGGTCTTGGGACTCCCCATACATTAGCAGGACGGCCGAACACAATCTCATATGGGCTGAGCCCTACTCGAGAGTGTACAGTTGCCCTGGTCGACAGGAGAGCTAGAGGCAAAGCGTCGGGCCATGATAAACCAGTTGTTGCCTGAATTTTAGCCAATTTCAGTTTTAGAGTGCCATTATATCCTTCCACCAGTCCTGCTGATTGTGGATGGTTTGCACTATGGAATTTTTGTACTATCCCTAAACCGCGACACACACTCTTCATCACACTCCCAACAAACTCACTTCCGTTGTCCGACCATACGACCCGAGGCATTCCGTAGCGGGGAAAATACTCTTTGAGCAAAATTTTTGCCGTGGATAAAGCCGTATTATCCTTAAGGGGGTAGGCCTCAATCCACCTAGAAAATGCACACACCACAACCAATACATACTTCAAATTATTACATCTCTCCATGTGGATAAAGTCCAACTGGATAACTTCGAAAGGGTACGTAGGAGGGGCAAAATGGCCAGGTGGAGTGGGGGTGCCCTTACCAGGATTGTGCATCAAACACACCATACAATTTTTGACCACTCTCTCGGCACACTTAGTAATCCCATCATTCTTCCATACATGAGACAACAACTTGCATATGCCTTTAGTGTTGATGTGTGCCATACCATGAGCCATTGTAACAACAGCGAGCACATACGCATCCGGTAACATCCATCTCTGCTTCTCTGATAAATCAACCCAACATCCATTCTCATCCAATCTTCCCGTGCTCTCTCTCCATTTAGTCCTTTCCGTCTCAGTGGCTTCATTCTGTATTCCTTTCACACTTTCAAATGTGTCTTCACACATACCAGTCTCTGTTGGCCATCTCACTGAGCTCGTAACATACATTCTGTTCGTCAAATCTTTAGCCGTTTCTTTAGCCGTTTCATCTGCAAACGCAAACGCATTTCCACGACCCACATCATCTGTTACTTTCTGATGTGCGCTACATTTGACTATGGCCACTTGTTTAGGCAATGTGAGTGCATCTAAAAGATCATTTACAAGCTGACCATGTTGAATCTTCGTGCCATGCGACGTAAGGAATCCTCTCTCTCTCCACAATCGTCCAAAACTATGTGCCACACCAAACGCGTACTGGCTATCTGTAAACACATTCACCCGTATCTTTAGACAACACACACGCTCTCGTCAAAGCGATTAACTCGGCAGCCTGAGCCGAATTCTGACTTAGTCTTTCGCTTTCCACAATCGTTCTCAATGTAACTACAGCATACGCAGTCGTCACATCACCGTTCGGCAACTTGAAACAAGAACCATCCACATACAAAGTACCATCGGGATCTGTCAATGGAGTATCTTTTAGGTCAATACGACCCTTAGTTTCCTCTTCAGTTCTGAGATAGCAGTCATGTACTGCTTCACCACTTGATTCTGTGTCGATCGGCAGCAATGTTGCTGGATTCAACACATTACATCGTTTTATCCGTATGTGACTGGCCAGCAACGTCAACTCATATCCAGACAATCTTGCGCTCGTCAGATGTTGAGTTTTCGTTCGATTCAATAGAGTGTCAACTGCATGCGGAACCATTACCGTGAGCATATTATTCATGACTAAACCTGCGGACTGTCGAATGGACGCCGCAGCTGCCGCTGTTGCCCTTAAACAACTTGGCAAGGCTCTTGCTACTGGGTCTAAAGTCGAAGAAAAATAGGCACATGGGCGTTGCTTACCACCAAAAGGTTGTGTCAGGACACTCAACGCACAACCATCCCTCTCGTGAACGTATAGTGTAAACGGCTTACTGTAGTCAGGAGTGCCCAACACAGGAGCCGAACATAACGCATTACGCAATTCAGAAAAACTTTTCTGACACTCTTCAGTCCAAGGCAATGGGGATGAAACATCCTTGCATGTAAGGGCTATCAATGGTTTCGCCAACAATGAAAAATTTGGAATCCATTGTCTGCAATAGGACGTAATACCTAAAAAGGCACGAACATCTCTCTGGGTTTTTGGCACAGTCATTCGGGAAATCGCTGCAATTCTCTCTGGGGTCAACCTTCTTCCTTCTTTTGACAATAAGTGACCTAGATAGGTTACTTCTTGACAACAATACTGTAGCTTTGAAGGCGATACCTTGTGGTGTAAGTTATGTAGATAATGTAACAATGATACTGTAGCCGTTTTGCAAATAGCTTCTGTATCAGCTGCCACTAAAAGATCGTCAACGTATTGAATCAAAGCTGCACCTATAGGTACTACAAAGGCATCAAGTTGACCTTTAAGTGCTTGGCTGTAGATTGACGGACTCTCACAGTAGCCCTGTGGAGCGCGTTTTAGCCTAAAACTGCGACCACCTAATGAGAATCCGAATAGGTCTCTGCTTTCCTCTGCAATCGGGATGCTAAAGAAAGCATTCTTCAGATCGATCACTGTGAACCAGGAGGCAGATGCCGGAATCATTGTTAGTAAAGCCGTAATGTCAGGAACCACAGGAAATTGTGGAACCACTATTTTGTTCACCTCTCTTAAATCTATTACAAAACGATACACAGGAGGTTTAGTTGGGTCAGTTCGTTTCAGAATTGGCAATACAGGGCTATTACACACATTTCCACGAGTTTCTTCAACAACACCTTTTCCAATGAGATCATGAACGATTGCTAACAGCGCTCGTTCGCCCTCAAGAGAAATACGATATTGAGGTAAACGCGGTAATCGCGCATTTGGTTTCAATTGAATCACATAGGGTGGAATCTCTAACAGGCCTACATCATTAGGACCTGTGGCCCATAAGGACGCAGGGAGGGAACTCAATTCCGGTGGGAATTTATCGACCGACAAATACATGGGAGAGATCACTCTCCGTCCCAACGTAAGCTCCACTCCTTCGGGGGAACAATACAATGTTGCATATAATCGTTTCAACAAATCCAGCCCCAAAAGATTTTCACTACAACCTGTAGATAGAATCAGTGGAGCCGTTAGCTCACGAGGTCCAATCATAAGAGGCAAAGGATTAGAGACTGGGTTACTAACAGGGGCGCCAGAGAATCCAATGGAAACGTTCGTTAAGCCAGACAAAGGTGCGCCAGGGAGTTTCGAATGCATGATGGAACTTTTTGTCGCACCAGTGTCTAACAGAAAAGGCTCAACTACACCCGATGTAGCCACTGCAACGTAAGGCCCACTCTGATCAACCGGAACTGACACTACTCCCTCTCTTTGTCGTTGGCTGTCCTAGTAATGGTCATTTACAACAGTCTCATGCTCTACGTAATAATCATCCACATTATACTGTGCAGATCGAACTGACCCCGCATTTCGCTGGTCAAAATAATTATTCGCATCCGGTTGATTTTGATGACGATCAATCTGATTGTGGGATGAATCACGACCTCTACCACGTGGTGCCTGTTGAGGACCACCACCACGGTTTCCACGTGTCGACACACCATTCAGACGGTCCCGTAAGGCAAGACAATCATATTTTAGATGTCCCTCTTTCCTACAATATGCGCACTGATTATATCCAAGTGAAGATCTATAATCAAAGTTGTCAGAGCGCGGCTGCATCCTATCGGGCTGTGCTCGTGGTCGATACTGCTGTTGTGAATCATTTTGGTTTGATCGTGGAGGGTATGCTTGCTGCAACAAAACCTTCGTTTTGAGTTCTTTCGTTTTCTTTTCTACACGATCACTTTCTTCCTTTTCCCTATTCTCATAATACTGGGCCGTTGCTAGTATTTGCGCAGGGGTTGAAACTGCCCACGCACTCTCTGAATTCTTCAGTTTGTTGCTTAGTTCAGGCAGCAAATTCGATACGAACTTGTCAACGAATAACCGCTGGCCTCCCTCAGCGCCCATGTCCTGGCCGCTGTGGTCGACAAACGCTTCCTCAAACCTTGTAAAGAAATCCGAGACACTCTCGTCTTTCTTTTGCTTACAAGCTGATAACTTATCCCAGTTCACCTTCATCGCTGGCATGAGAGTTTTCATGAGCGTAATTATTTTCTGAGGCAAATCCAAGATCAACTGGTCAGGTTTAGCCCCACCAACTTGTAATGCATCAGCTGCTAGCAGTGCAGCCCAATCACCCCCTAATTCAACTGCGTGATTGGCTTGACGAATTTTAGCCCAAACTGGTTGCGGTACAACATTGCCAAACAACATGTCGATGTCTGCAAGGTTCATAATAGAAGCTTCCACCAGTTGTGATAACTCCTTATAATAACCAGCCGGATTTTTACGCGGATCGGGCAAGGATTGCTTCACTTGCAAAACTTCCGATCGTTTCCATGGAAGATGTATCCATACCCTTCGAAAATGCGGTAGAACCACAGGGTTAGCTTGCGGATCACCAGGCACCCACAGTGGCGGAACCTCTCTCATAGGATACTGACCAGGAACCGCTTTCCAATTCTCAGTGGTATCATCTGATGACACCCGAGAATGTGCTGTGGATCTGAACGCTAATAAACGTTCCACGGCACGTCGTACATCGTCTCCTATAATCATACCGTTCGAAAAGTGACTCTGAAGTTCAATTATGTCGGATGGTACATTATCTACATCATCATTATACCATTCTTCCCTCAAAAAGTTACACATCTCTTCAAACACGAATCTCTGCGTAGGCTCATTAAACTGAGAAAACGTGTCGAAGACCACACGAGGAGTGTAGTTAGCAGAATGTTTTATCCACTTATGTGCCATGGTTACTAATGTCTCTTTCTCCCTACCACTAGGGATCTGACTCCGTCTCTGAGGAGTTTCAGATGAATCAGACGAAAATAATGGACCAGAAAGAGGTGAATAAAGGGTTGCAACAGAGTTAGGAACACGCTTACGAACAGAAGGAGAAAGAAAAACAGGGGCAACAACACTGGAGGTGAAGGAAGGCATAGTAGGAACTGACAAGATAGTCGGAGTAGCAGAAACAACAGTCTGCGAAGGTACAGGTACAGGAGCAGTAGGAACAAGGACAGGAGGTGGAACAAACGTAGTGTTAACAACGGGCTGACCCGCAGCCGCTGGAGCAACAAGGGGTACAACAGGAGGAGCTACAGGAGCAGCTACAGGAGCAGTAGCACCCTGTACATAAGGAGGTGGTGATTTCATCAAATAGGACAGCAAGGAATCCTCCTTAAAATCTTCTTCTTTCTTTTCTAGATTATTCGGTAAAACTGGGTAACATTTATCTATTTTCATATGATGCAATCTAGTAGAGATTTCCATTTCCTTTTCTTCTTTGTCCTGTTTACATTCTCGGATAGTTTGCATTATCGGAACGAACCCTTGCTTTTGATCCTTTTTAAGTTGTTTGATTTCTTTCTGCTTGGCCTCTTTACGCCATATCCGAAAGGAGTCAAACATAGCTGGCCTAGCTTTCTTTAAAAATAATTTAGCCTCAAGATTGTCTAAAATCGAAAGTTCAAAAGTTCCATGTGGTGGCCATCTAAGGTCACCGTCTTTCTTTGTATAGCGGACCCAGTAATCATTATATATTATAGGACCCACCCCATGTCGACTATAAAGATCATGTATCGGAGTTCCAACTGGAGGTATCGGACACGAGTCCTCCAACCGGGAATCCATTGCGCAACATTGGAAAATACGAAACAAACCACTATGGCTAGGCATCGTGCACACTAACCTAGCATCAAACTTCAAGGATTACCGAAGCAATAAAACCTCGTGTAAATCAAAACCCTCGGTTTTTGGCAATTGCAACTGTCAAATAATACTAAGAACCAATACTAAGAACCACAAATGCAATGGAACCATGCAATACAACAAAGCCTTAAGGCTATCACAAAGCTCGGAGAGCTAAACACAAAGCCTGAGGAGGCTATTACAAAGCTCAGTGAGCTATTACAACAAAGCCGTAAAGGCTACAACAAAGCTTTCGAGAAGCTAGAACAACTACTAAGGACTGGGAGCGACCCACAAATACTTAACTCAGAACTTCAATGGCGTCACCAGGAAGGCCCGTCTATCGTCTCGCTTGTACGTAAGGTCTGCGCCGGGCGTCGAAGACAGGTCGACAGTCAGGGCATCGGTCCGTCGCAGCCGTCAGGAGGCGGGAATCTTCGCAGGGAAAAACTTCGGGCCACTTATTTCGACAACAGGGTCGATGAAGCGGGGTGCACCTTCCCTTGGAGATTTCACACGAAGTTCCTCACGATCATCAGGCTTTGGACCGGTACCGCTGAAGTCGCCCCACGTTGGGCGCCAACTGAAGGACTGGACTTTTAACAGTACCAGCGGTGCCAGGGAACAACACCTATAACCTTCATGGGATACCTGTTTCGGCGCACAAATTACAGAGACACGGGATACTTCCTTCGGCGTCAAAGATCAGCGTTTATTACTGCAGGGAGGCAAAAGTCACAAGAAGTACAACAGTGTGTAGGTTCTGAGAGTCTGCTTCAAATTTGCATATGTAGGTTGCTCTCTTTTATACAGAATGTTGCCATTGCATAACATGTGGACAAAAGATTACAATCCGGTTCCCACAGTAGACTTCAAAAGGGTCGCTTTCATGTGTTCAGAATCCCGGAACATCTTTATAAATAGCCATGCCGGTTCCCAACTGTAAAAGTACATCTTCCCACCATTAGGCACACCCATTAGAGTTGTAAATGACCAAGAAGGAGAGACAAGAGCAGCTGCAAGGAAGTCAGACACGTGTAGAGAAAAGAGTGTGGGGGTAATATCGGAAACATGATCGCGAGATCAAAAGAGTTGGATCCATTGCCTGTAAGGCTGTCACAATAGACCGGTACAACCAGATTACCCTCAAGCTGTGCCATCTGCCTTTGCTGTGTCATTCCTCCGGCCATAAAGACGCATGAAAGGAATATGCGTCTTCCGCAAGGCTTGGGAACTAGAGGGTCAAGGGGCGAACAGTTACCTGCTCGCTGACTACGTGAGGGCAAGAAACAAAATGGATGCCGTATCTAAAATGGAACCCGAGGGTTCAGATGAAGAACACGTAATATTAGACGAACCCTGGCAGGTAGTGTAGCGAAAATTCGCACACTTGCCGAACTCGTCATTTGCGGTTCGTAGATACCAAACTCGTCTATATTCGGTAATGCCCAGAACATCGTAATAATTTTTACGGAACCTCACTGTTACCCTCCGCACTACGCCCTCTTACACTCAGTTCCGGAGGGAACTCAAAACCCTCTTATTTGTGCAAGCTTACTCTGTCTAATCCCATCCAACTGCTGCCGCCCACTGCAACTTAAATAGCGCCATGAAACCGCTGGGTGAAAGTGCGCTGTACAAATGTTTTTAAATTCAAATTCAAATAACCAGGATGTTACATGTAATCTACCATGTCTTTAAAAAACATGTACTTCCATATTTTTAAAGACATCAACTGAGCATATTATTCACCCAGATCCATTTAAAATCAAGCTTGACTAACAGTGTGATCTTAGGCACATGACCAGGATGTTACATATAATCTACCATGTCTGTCTCTGCAAGCAGTATGTGTGCCTCTGCTCATATTATTTCATTGTCTCTACAGGCCAAAAACAAGCCACCTATATATAAGCAAGACATAACATTAATTAGTAAATCCTTTTTGACACAAAGCAAAGCATATATAATGTAAATCAACCTTTTGTTGTAAACTAGTGTTTATATCGTTTACTTATTGTAATTGCTATGTAATATGTTTGTAGTGGTCTATAAAATGTTATTTTTTCTTTACCACAGATTATAATCATCTATACAAAGAAAAAACAAATATGCCATCCAAACAAAGACGTGAAAAGAAGTATAAAAAAGAATTAAGGTCTAAGGAAAAAAAAATACAAGAGTCAACCAAAATAAAATCTTCAGAGAAAAAAAAAATGCTCCTGGTAAGCAAACTAAACATTTTCTCAGGACTAATTTTTGTGATGTTTTTTCTGGTGAATGGAAGCATAGTTCAAGTTGTGAGCCATTTTTTAATGAAGAAAGTTACTTTCAGGATAATGATTTGGGACATGCAGTTGACACCAGTGGTCGAGAATATGAGGTGAAGGACGGTTGTCCGGTTGAAAAAGAAGAGATTGTGCCTAGAAATACAGAAGAGGTGTTAGCTGATGAAGTTTTAGGGAGATGTCGTAAGGCTCCAGTGTATAATTGGAATTGTAGTAGTATTTGTAGTGTGCGACAGGATTCAATTGATTTGTTTCGGAGTTTCTTACGGACATATACTAAGAAAAGTGTCAAACAAAAAATGTAAATTTTACAGAGTTAGATCCTTGTAGAGTGAGAGAAAAAACAGGTTTGCAAGGGCATTCACTGGCTTGTCTTTCAAGAAAAGTATGTCTGAGTGTTTTTCACCATTTTAGGATGTTAGCAGTGCATCATAATAAATTGAGGAGATTAGTGAGAAGGTTGTATTATGCAAAAAGTCCAGCACTTAAACTAAAACAGTTAAAACAGTGCTCTTTTGCATGGAACTGAATTAGATGTGAAAAAAAATTGTGATGAAATTGAGTTTTGTTAATTTGGTGAAAAAGCGAGCAGTGCAGAAATTGATACAGTAATAGAAGGTAATGTAGAAGAGAATGTAGAGATTATAAGTACAGAAAAATTTGAACATGAAATTACAAAGTTTAAGGTCAATTCAAGTGAAAGGCCTAATTTTACTTGTGTGTGTTGTCGACAAACTCATTATAAGCAGCAGACTAGATTAGTTGATTTATATGTCAAAAGCGAAAAGATAAATAATAATGAGTGGAAGGATTTTGCAACTTACTTGTTGGTAGAAAATTGGTTTGATTTGGGATCTGATCAACGTATCTGTAAATATTGTTATAATAAATTAAATGAAAACAGAATGCCTGCTAGAGCTGTTCATAATAATCTGGAGTTGGTAAACATTCCTTCTGAATTGATGGATTTAAATACATAAGAGTTGTTTATTTGCCTCTAGATTTTAAGAAAAATATTGATACAATTGGTTTTGAAAAAGTAGAAGAGGAATCTCTGGTTA
Source organism: Lissotriton helveticus (assembly GCF_964261635.1). Classification (NCBI taxonomy): domain Eukaryota; kingdom Metazoa; phylum Chordata; class Amphibia; order Caudata; family Salamandridae; genus Lissotriton; species Lissotriton helveticus. The sequence goes on along the minus strand of NC_136060.1, from coordinate 213,770,817 downwards.
TTCTAGTTAATGGTGTTCCGACAAAGAGTAAGAAAATATGGCAAGAATTAGTGGATGTTAGGAAAGTCAAAAAGGCAACAATGTATCTGGTAAAAAATAATCAGTACTATAAAAATGTATATGTGGGAGAAGAGGAAACAACTGTACAAGATGACACTGATTTCTCAGCTGAGCAAATTGAAAAAGTTGATGTCTCTAGAAGTGAAGAAATTTATGAACATTATAGTGTTCATCCATTGCATTCCAAAGAAGTAATGGGGAATGCTATTGACTTGTTTCAAATGAAAAAAGCCAAAGGAAGTCCCATTAGTGTATGGGAAGAAAGTTTGGAAGCTCGTTGTTTTCCACAGTTATTTCTAACAGGTGAAGGTGGACGATATGAAGACCGGCCTGTTCAAATTCCTGCAACTGAATACCGGACTTCAAGATTATGTGCAGAAGATCCAAGGTTTCGTCAATGCATTCCATATTTGTTCCATCTACTGTTTGAGAGTGACTTGTCTGGACTTTCTTATGCAGTAAACCATATACTGAAAGTGGAAAACATCTACAATATGTTTTGGCAAGGGATTTTATGGAGAAAGTGAAACTGCAAGACAGTCTTTTGGAATCTCAGCTAATTAATCTCATGGCATGTCAGCGTGGTACTAACGAGTATTGGTACCATCGTCATGGGGAATTGAAATGTATGCTAAGAAACTAAGGAACTCCTACATGGTTCTTCTCTCTTAGCTGGGTTGAGTATGCTTGGGAAGACTTACTTGAATTTCCACGAGAGGCAAATAAAAACATTGAAAATATTGATTACAAGACACCTGGAGAACTGTGCTCTTTGGATCCAGTTAATGTATGCAGATATTTCAATCATAGGTTTGAAGCTATGATGTCTTTTATTACAAACAAACAAAATTCTCCGCTTGGAGAGGTGTTGGATTTCTTTTGGAGAAAGGAGTATCAAGCAAGAGGTGCTCCTCACAAACATATGCTGCTATGGATTAAAGATGCACCAAAATTTGGAACAGATTCAGATGAGAAAGTGATGAGTTTCATTGAGCAGTATTCTACATGTGCTGTTCCGAAAAGTATAGAAGAAAACAATTTAGGACTACAAGTTTTACGCTTTCAAACCCATCGTTGTGGGAAATACTGTCGTCGAAAATACAAATCCAAGGACAAGTTCTACACAAAATGTTGTTTTGCATTTCCACGTCCAGTAACATCGAAAGGAAGAGTGAACAATTTTATGTCTTCTCTGCGACATACTGTGACAAGAAAATCACCCAAAAATACATACAACCTAAGAAGAAATGAGGAATCAAAATACATAAATGACTACAACTCAGTCATTTTGTCCATGTGGAATGCTAACATGGATATTCAATATGTTGCTGATAACTCTATTGCTGTGGCTTGATATGTGATGTCTTATATCACAAAATCAGAAAAGACGGAACTGAAGGAAATGTGGGAGGAAATTTCACATGAAAAGAGTCTAAGCAAGAAATTATACAGTTACAGTCTGAAGATGTTGTTGCATCGAGAAATTGGAGCATATGAATGTTCTGATCGGTTATCATCAGCAAGTCTATATGCCAAATCTAGAACCATATTTGGCGGAGAAAGAACCAGACAGTACAGATATTTTGAAGACAAACATGTTGGATACATACTATCCAAATAGAAGTATTCATCTTGAGAATGTTTGTCTCTATGAAGTTCTGCAAACCTATACTTTTAAGTGGAACATCACAGAAGACATCAATAAAGGTGTATATGCTGTACGCGCAGCGGACGGGCGCAGCGGGCGCGCCGTTTGCGCGCCGAAGGCGCGCCTAAGGCAAGCCCGTCTGCGCCCGTCCGCGACCGGCCGGGACCAGGGGCCACGGACCCTGCCCGACCGGTGTCATATACCTCTGCTCAATTATCTGCGCTTATGGTTCCTATTCCTGTCCCTCCCTCTCTAGTCTCACGTCTTGATTTACTTGGTGTTTCTGCGCCTCCGCGTCCATCTTCACCCCCCTCTTCTTCTCCCCCCACCTTTTCCCCGGCGGTTCATCAGGCAACCCCCTCTCTCGCACTGCCACTCCCCGTAGCTTCTGCTCTACTGCTAAACACCCGGTCAGCAGTTAAGCATCAAATTGAACTTTTCAACCTCCTATCCACAGATTGTCCCGACTATCTTTTTCTCACGGAGACCTGGTTCTCTTCTGATTCACTCCCCGACCTTTTAGCTATCCTTCCCGACACACACTATGCCCTCCGTATGGACCGCCCGGCCAGTAAAACCGGTGGCGGAGTGGCAATGATTATTCGATCCTCGCTGAAATTTCAGCTTCTCGATCACTCTCCAATACCCAACGTGGATTTCCTGGTCGCCCGGTCCACTAATCTTATCGACCCCCTCACTTTTGTCCTTGTCTATCGGCCCCCTCTGTCCATGCCTCAATTTGTTCCCCTACTTCAAGACATCTTGGCCACTTTGGCAGTGAACAACTCGTCAGTTGTCCTACTAGGGGACTTTAACTACTGGCCTGACGATCCTAGAGAAAGTCCAGCTTCTAAAGACTTCTCGGCGACTCTCCAGTCTCTAAATTTCATTCCTCACATTTTTTCCCCCACCCACGTTAAGGGTCATACCCTGGACCAAATTTGGTCCCTGCGTCGCCCCCTTTCCGTTCTTTCCACCCTTCCTTGTCTCTGGTCGGATCACTTTTTAATTTCCTTTAATATTCCCCTTCCCTCTTATACAAAAGCCCCTCTCTCCAAAAATCTGACAGCACGCTGTTGGAACCAGACAGATCTCTCTCTTCTCTCCTCCTCTCTGGCTTCCACAGTACCCGACATGACGGATCTCCCTCTTGAAGGCCAAGCCGATGCTGTTCGTGACTGGCTCTCCTCCTCCTGTGACCTCGTCGCCCCTCTTAAAAACATCAAATCTGTGCGGCCCTATGAGGCCCACAGATGGTTCACTAGTGAACTCAAAGAGCTCAAACTCAATCTTAGCCGATCGGAGCGCCACTGGAGGCGTAATTACTGTCCCCTTCTTCGAACTAAATATAAATCACTGCTAAACAGTTACAAAAAAGCCATTATCTCGGCGAAAACAGACTACTTTTTTGAAAAAGTTGCCCGGTCTTCTAATAAATCTCGAGAGATCTTTTCACTTGTAAAGCAACTTGCCACATCTGATCGTACTAATGTTAGTTTCGCCCCATCCCTATCGTTTTGTCTTTCACTCAACAATTACTTTATCGATAAGATCACCATTATTAAAGCCAACATCCCCGCAGTCTCTCAAACCCAGATCATCCCCCCTCTCCCCCTCCCCCGCCTCTTATGCTAGACCACTTCCCCCCTATCTCTGCAGCACAATTTTCCGCTCTGCTTGTCAAGATCAAGTCGGGCTCACCAACTGACTGCGCTCCGGCTCGAATCCTTCAAACCCTCTTTTCTCACTCTCCTGGACCCCCTCTTACACTTCTTAACTCGTCCCTGGCCCTTGGATCTGTCCCCTCCTCTTTTAAATCCACCACCGTTCTCCCCATAATAAAAAAACCTGGCTCGGACCCTTCCTCACCTTCCAACTTCAGGCCCATCTCCCTCCTTCCCTATTTGGGGAAAATTGTGGAAAGCCATGTTACTTCCTGCCTATCCTCACATATTGAGAAGCATGGCTTATTGGCTTCCCACCAAGCGGGATTTCGCCCGGGTCACTCTACCGAGACTGTTGTCACCGCTGTCTTGGACGAGCTTAAGGGAAGGGCCGACTCCAATCTCCCCCAGGCGTTGGTGCTCCTCGACTTGTCGGCTGCGTTTGACACGGTTGACCATGCCATTCTTCTCGACCGTGTCAGCGCAACCAGCATCAGGGGGGTAGCACTCTCCTGGCTGAAGTCCTTCCTCCAGGACAGGTCCCAGGCAGTCCGGCTTGCCGGTTTCTCCGCTCCCTCCCGCCCTCTTGTGTGTGGGGTTCCCCAAGGTTCCTCCCTTTCCCCTCTTCTTTTTAATCTTTATATCTACCCTCTTATTTTCTCCCTCCGTGAGCTGGGGGTCTCCGTGTACAACTACGCTGACGACCTCCAGCTCATCTTTGATCTCTCTACTCCTGACTCCTCTTCCTTTTTTAGTTCCACTTTAGTCTTTATTTCGGACTGGATGATCACGAACCACCTCAAATTAAATCCTGACAAGACGGAGCTTGTCCTCACTGGTGGTCCCTCTAATCCCTGGTCCCCAACTTTCTGGCCCCTTTCTCTTGGTACCCCCCCTCTTCCAGTCCCCTCAGCTCGCACTCTAGGCATTAAGGTCAGCAATGACCTCTCCATGCATTCCCAAGTTAGCTCCATAATTTCATCTTGTTTTTTATCCCTCCGTCTTATTCGCAAAATCTCCCGTTTCTTTTCTACAGATTCCCTCAAATCCATCATTACAGCCCTCATCACCTCCCGTCTCGATTACGGGAACGCCCTCTATTCCGGTATTCCCGCCTTCGAAATGCGCCGGCTTCAGGCCATCCAAAATCAGGCCGCCCGGCTCATTTTTCACCTCCCCAAATTCTCCCATATCACGCCCGTTCTTAAGTCCCTTCACTGGCTTCCTGTACGCTTTTGCACTTCCTTTAAATTAGCTTGCTTAGCCTTTTTAGCCTACACTCATTCCGCCCCTCTTTTTCTCGTTTCTTTGATCACTCCCTATACTCCTTCTCGCACTCTTCGTTCATCTTCTCAACTCTTTCTTCAAGTCCCCCGCTACCGTAAAGCCCGTATCGGTGGCACCCGTTTCTCGGTTTTGGCCCCCCAGTTTTGGAACAGCCTCCCATTATCCATCCGATCGATCCCTACTTACCCTACTTTCCGAAAGGCTTTAAAAACTTTTCTCTTTCTTCAGGCCTTCCCCGGTTAGTCCCTCCGGTTGCAGTGCAGAATCCGTTTCCCCCCCCCAGCGCCAGGAAGCCGCTTGGCCACAGTGCGCTTAATCAAGTTTCTTTTCATTTCATTTCAATTGGAAGTGAAGGCTGTCTAGTGAAACAAAGAAAAGGCCATTTGATTAATCATCGAAAATTGAGTTGTGAATCTCCAGACAAAAGGGAATTTTATTACTTAGCTCTTTTGCAACTCTTTAAGCCTTAGCGAAGAGAAGAGGAACTACTTGGAGATTTTCAAACTTATGAAGATTTGTTCAATGCAACCAAGGATACCATAGAATGTCCTGTTTTTTCAAATTATCTGCAAATGTTAAACGAGGAAATACAGCAAGAAGCTACAATTGCAGCAGAGATTGCTAGAGACAGTTCTCAAGACAGTCAGAGTTCTGTTTCATTGAGTCAGGATCCACTTGGTGGACCAATTATACAAAATGAAGCTGCCACTGCCATGGATGAAGTGGAAAGAGCCATGGAACAAGTTCAGGAGGATGTAGTTAACTTAGAAGATTTGGAAAAAGAACTAAACGTTGAGCAGAGGCAAATATATGACGAAGTCACAGAACACATTGAGCATGGTTTATCTCATGAGAAAAAAGAGTGCTCGTGTACATCATTTATACCTGTTCGATCTGTACGTGAGTGGAGAAGCAGGAACTGGAAAAAGTTTCCTGGTAAAACAGAACAGAAAAGAACAGAGTCATCGTTCTCTTGTGTTGTTACCGTTCCAACTGGGTTGGCAGCACACAACATTAAAGGGATTACTTTACATCGCTTATTGATGCTGCCAGTAGAGCATGATAATAAATGACAATACCACAAGCTATCTGGAGAAGCCTGTTGGGAAGTTTCAAGAGTCCTAAAGAAAATTAAACTTCTTATCATTGATGAAATAAGCATGGTATCAAATGTAATGCTTGCTTTTGTGCATTTAAGAATGCAAGAAATTCTTAAAACAGAGTATGATGTGTTATTTGGAGGCAAACACATCATCGTTTTTGGAGATCTACTGCAACTAACTCCAGTGAAAGGACACCCAGTGTTTAAAATGCTTAAACATGAAGATACTAGGAAGTGCCTAGGAAGCATTGGAAATGTTAACATATGGTTAAATTTCAAATATGCATAACTGCTTCAAAATATGCGACAGGCAAAGGATGAAGATTACAAAAATATTCTACAACATATAAGAATTGGAAAACTAACTGAACATGGCAAAGAAGTTTTACATGGACGATTAATTTCAAATTTGTTTCCAAATGAAAATATTCTCCCAGAGAATATTTTTATGAGAATTCCTGAAAACAAATCTGTTATATGCTTGATGCCAACTCTGAAAAAATGTTCAATCTTCAACAACAAAATGTTGAAAAATCAAGAGATTCTGAAACTGGAAGCAATTGATAAAATAGAACATGAAGGAGCAACTATTATTTTGTCTGAAAAGTTGAAATCAAAATTGGATTCTTTAGAGAAGACAATATCTAAAACTGCTGGTTTGGAAAAGACTCTGTATGCATCTTTAAATTGTCGTACAATTTTATGACGTAATTTACATGTGGAAAGAGGTTTAGTAAATGGAGCAATGGGTCATGTTGTTGATTTTGTGAATTACCGAAATAGAGATGAAATTGAATTTATAAAAATTAAATTTGATGGTATTGAAGAAGTACAACAAATCAGTCATTGTTCTGCCCGATTTTTGCTTGTGAAAGATTTATATGTTATGTTATGTTATGTTATGTTATGTTATGTTAAAATGGAACTTTTATAGCGCAACGGCTACTCCAAAGGAGTGTCCCGGCGCTTTGAGCTCCTGACCACAGAAAAAGAGCTGAAAAAACATAACAGTAAAAGTGAAAGAACAGGGGCCTAGAAGATGGGACAGATTATCCAGCGAATAGCCAAGTTTTTAAGTCTTTCCTGAAGGCAAGCAGGTTTGCGGTGTTTCGCAAGGACACCGGTAGAGTATTCCATAGCTGAGGGGCAAGGAATCTGAAGGACCGGCCGCCTAGCCGAGCCCTTTTGACGCGTGGCACCCGAGCAAGAGCCAAGGCTTCTGACCTGAGGGATCGTGAAGGTCGATAGAAGTCCAGCCTCCTCTGAAGATATTTGGCACCATTACCATGCAAGGCCTTATGGGCAAGCGTCATGGCCTTGAACAGTATCCTCTTCCGCACCGGAAGCCAGTGAAGGGATACAAGGAGATTAGAGGCACTGGTGCGACGGTGTAGGCCAAAGATTGCACGCGCAGCAGCGTTCTGGGTGACCTGCAAGCGCTGGAGGAGATATTCAGGCAGACCCAGATATAGGACATTTGCATAGTCCAATCTGGACCCTATGAGTGCCTGAACAGTGATCCTCCGATGTTCCACCGAGAGAAGGGGAAAGAACTTGCGTAGCATTTTAAGGATCCCAAAGCATGTTCCCGTAAGAGTAGAAACCTGGGATTTGAGCGAGAGCTCGTTGTCAATTTTAACTCCCAGGTTCTTAGCCCACTTAGAGGACTGAGCGGGAGGGAACATGTCAACAGGCCACCATCCCTGCCAATCTGGTTCCGATGGGCATCCGAAGAATAGTATTTCGGATTTGTCCGAGTTGCACTTAAGGCTGTTGTGTGAAAACCAGCTAAAAACAGCCCCAAGGCACTCACGGATCCTTTCTCCATCGAACTCTTCGCTCTTACAACAGGTGAAAAGGAGCTGGGTGTCGTCAGCATAAGAGACGATCCGGGCCCCGTAGGACTCCGCCAATGTCGCCAGAGGGGTCATAAAGATGTTAAATAGAGTAGGGCTCAATACAGAGCCCTGAGGCACTCCGACTCCCAATGGCGGCATCTCGGCGGACCCAGGTGGGACCCAGACCGTCTGCCGGCGGTCGGCCAGAAAGGAACAGAACCAGTTGAGCACCGTCCCCCCTAGTCCGATGTCATGAAGTCTAGTGAGGAGATCCTCATGGGGGACGGTGTCAAACGCCGCCGACAGGTCTAACATGACTAACATCACCCTGCCTCCCGTGTCCAGCACCTCCTTAACGATCTCCGAGACTTCCAGGAGCGCCGTCTCGGTGCTTAGGTTGGAGCGAAAGCCCGATTGGGATTCATGAAGTAATTCATTAGACTCCAGGAAGTTGGAGAGCACGCAGTGCACGTGCTTCTCCAGGATCTTAGTCAGTGCTGGAAGGAGCAAGATTGGCCTATAATTGGAAGGCGCCTCTGGGTCAAGATTGGGCTTCTTGATCAGGGGGATGACCATGGCTTGCTTCCAGGCCTGGGGCAGGCAACCCTGACTCAGGGATAGATTAAGAATAGGATTAGCTATGGGGTTGATGACGTCTGCCATTTTCGCTAGGAATTTTGCTGGGCACGGATCAAACGGTGAGCCCGATTTAAGGTTCCTCATCAAAGCTAAGGAAGTAGCAGCCGGAAGGAAAGGGAAGTCTAGCAAAGCTAGGCCTGGGGGAGATAAAGAGACTGTCTCAGTCGGCACCGCAGACAAGTCATCTGGAGATCTCGACGGAAAAGAGTCCTGAATTTGCTTGATTTTGGTGGTGAAGAAGTTGGCAATAGTATAAGCCCAGGTCTCCACCGGGGCATCCTGAGTAGAGATTGACCGGGGGCTGGTGAATTCACGCACGATTGAAAAAAATCTCCTTACAAGAGCTAGCTGCGCCTTCAATCCTCTTGGCGTAATAACATTTCTTGCCCTGAAGAACTAGATCATGGTATGACTTCATCATGATTCTATACCGTTGTTTAGCCTCAGGCTCATACTGGGCTCTCCAAGCCCGCTCAGCAACTTTGCATTGCCTACGGGCGTGGGCTAATTCCTCCGTAAACCAGGGGGCAGAGACCCGTGGGGCAGCGGACCTGGGTGGCTGTAAGGGAGCGAGCTCATTTAATCTGGCAAGAAGCCAGGATTGCAGGCTCTCCAGATCTTTCTCCAGGTCGCCCATACAGGGCACAGGGTGATCAACCCAAGCATGCATTAGCATATCTGGGGTCACCCGATGGAGTGCCCTATAGCTGCTGCCCTGCTGCCTCGTGGCCCTGGCCGGAGAAGCCTCGGTGGATGGTATTTCAAAATGGGCAAGATAATGATCAGACCAAACGACTGGCAGAAGTGTTACAGCCATGATCGGTGTGGTGGAAAAAACCTGATCAAGTGTGTGACCTTTGTCGTGAGTCGGACCAGAGAGATAGGGGGAGAGACCTAGGGTAGAGGCGATATCCAGCAATTTTATGGCGTCCTGGTCATTGTGGTCGTCCATATGGAAATTGAAGTCTCCCGCCAGTAGGCACCGTTCCGATCTAAGGACAAGGACCGACATGGCCTGCTGGAGATCATCAAGAAAGGATCCCACTGGACCCGGAGGTCTATAAACAATCATACCCTTCAGCGCTTGTTGCGGCGTTAGGGAGATGGTAAAGGCTAGAGAGTCAGCCCCTGCAATGTTGTGAGTATGCGTGACCGTGCACGGAAGAGATTTTTTCACAACCAAGGCAACTCCTCCTCCCCTGCCCTTGTCCCTGTCCTGTCGATGGATGGTATAGTCAGAGGGAATGGCTGCCACAATATCCGGGTGGGAGGAATCATTAAGCCATGTCTCAGTGAGCATCAAACAGGTGGGACTGGTCGTCGAGAGGAGATCAAAAATCTCTTGAGTGTGTCGGTGCAACGACCTCGTATTAAGGAGTAAACAAAGGTGTTTTATGCTACACTCCTTAACAGGGATAGGGGAAGGGAGGGAGCGAACAGGGTGCCAATAGCAGGCAGGGCACTTATGTTTACCCCTATATCGGCCAGGATAAACTAAGTGACACGACGTATTCCAGTTGCACAACGAATAGAGCTCTTGAGCGGAGTATGAAAGCATAGTGGCCAGAGGTACCTGCCACGCCCAACGCCTCCGGGACGCTGACGGGCGCAGACGGGCAGGACTCTGGCGCGACTCAGGCGCAGGTCCGGCGCGTCCGCTGACCGCGTCCGCTGCGCGGAGGGAAAGGGGAGCTTTATATAGCGCTGCTAGAGCGCGAGGGCGGAGAGTCCTACCCCCAAGATGGCGACCGAAATGCGATCCCTGCCCTCGGCGTCAACACTCAGCCGAGGGCGGTCTAAAACCCCAAACAAGGGTGAGGGAGCAGGCGAAGCGCTTACAAGCGCTGGGAAGTCAAAGGCAGGCAGCTGGGCGCTTATAACACAAGCGCGATCTTAGGCTGCACAGTAATTAAAATACAGTTTGCAAACACGAACAAAACACACTCGTTTTAAAAAAGCCCAAGAATGGAGAGAAGACCTCCCGGCTTCCGCCTCAGGAGGGAAAAGGGTAAGGTAGCAGTTGGTAATCACCAGCAGAATAGCAGTATTCCCTTTTATAGCGCTGCTAGAGCGCGAGGGCGGAGAGTCCTACCCCCAAGATGGCGACCGAAATGCGATCCCTGCCCTCGGCGTCAACACTCAGCCGAGGGCGGTCTAAAACCCCAAACAAGGGTGAGGGAGCAGGCGAAGCGCTTACAAGCGCTGGGAAGTCAAAGGCAGGCAGCTGGGCGCTTATAACACAAGCGCGATCTTAGGCTGCACAGTAATTAAAATACAGTTTGCAAACACGAACAAAACACACTCGTTTTAAAAAAGCCCAAGAATGGAGAGAAGACCTCCCGGCTTCCGCCTCAGGAGGGAAAAGGGTAAGGTAGCAGTTGGTAATCACCAGCAGAATAGCAGTATTCCCTTTTATAGCGCTGCTAGAGCGCGAGGGCGGAGAGTCCTACCCCCAAGATGGCGACCGAAATGCGATCCCTGCCCTCGGCGTCAACACTCAGCCGAGGGCGGTCTAAAACCCCAAACAAGGGTGAGGGAGCAGGCGAAGCGCTTACAAGCGCTGGGAAGTCAAAGGCAGGCAGCTGGGCGCTTATAACACAAGCGCGATCTTAGGCTGCACAGTAATTAAAATACAGTTTGCAAACACGAACAAAACACACTCGTTTTAAAAAAGCCCAAGAATGGAGAGAAGACCTCCCGGCTTCCGCCTCAGGAGGGAAAAGGGTAAGGTAGCAGTTGGTAATGTCTGCCGAAAACAGTTTCCTGTTTCTTTGGCATATGCAGTGACTATTCATACATCTCAAGGTTTGTGTGTAGATAGTGCTTTGGTGAATATTGGAAGTGCTGTGTTCAAGGAGGGTATGGCATATGTTGCTTTTTCTCGAGTCAGAACTTTATCAGGATTGTACTTGATTGATTTTGGTGAGACAAAGATTAATGCAGATCTAAATTGTGTAAAAGATTAGAATAGGTTAAGAAGAGAGTATGCTCCAAATTTACCTCAATATCCTCTATTTGAAAAGCGTGTGGGAGGCCGAAAAAGAAGAAATAAGAAAAATTGTAGTGAAGTTGTAGCAAAAAGAAAAAAGGTAGATGAATCAGTAATTGTAAGCAGAAACGAAATGGATTCAGTTAAAGATGTTGTTGGATTTCAGTTTGAAAATAGTTCTGGTGTCAACTGCTATGCTAATGTAGTGGTTAATGTTGTTTTTTTTCTCCAAAGTGTACAAGAACAGATGGCTGAAAATCGTGATCAAACATATTGTTCTTTATTAAATTCTGTATTAGAGAAATGTAGCAGTGATAGAACAAAAATGCAAAGTGTTTCTGAAATTCGAAATGTTTTAGACATATGTTCTGGTCTAAATCAATTTTCACAGAATATTCAGCAAGATTGTCAGGAATTTCTAATGTATATGCTTGTTGTTTTGCAAGATGAAGGTGTAGATGTAGAAAATCTTTTTGGCCTTTCTTATAAATGGCAACATGACTGCGACAATTGCTCCTTTTCAAGTAGTACTACAATAGACACTGAAAGGTTTATATATTTGACTTTACCAGACTGCAAATCAGTGTCGTTTAATAATCTAGTTAGACAAGCAAATCAAAGCATGGTCTGTACTCAATGTAAATCAGCAATGCTATCAACATTATTTATACAAAGATATGGACACTATGTTATGTTAATGCTCCAACGATGTAGACCTGATGGAACTAAATTGACAACATTGATTAAACATTTTGTGGCTTCTCAATTATCAATTTCAGGAAGAACCTTTACAACTGCAGCAATTATTTACCATGATGGTCTTCAACAACATCAGGACATTACACAGCTTATTAAAAAATGTCATAAAGGATGAAAACACTGTAATGATACTCAATTGACTTTCAAACAACGTTTGCCTTCTGACTTACAAAATTCTTACCTAGTGTACTTACAAAATTCATACCTAGTGTTCTTACAACCGAAATTTTAGGGAAGGTAATTGGCCTATGAAGATTGCAGCAGTTAATATAGCTTAGTTTGCTGTTCAAAATTACTTTCCGAGTGAGAGTGATGAAGATAATTAAAAACATGTAGTTCTCATAGAGATAGTATATGTATATCACATAGTGTGTGCTGTGAGTATTATAGAAAATATTAATAAAAAGTAACTTAGAGGAGGAAATAAAACTAACGTTTCATAATGTAAAAGATGTTGGAGCTTTTCTTTCAGAAATTCGGGTAAATGAGAGATTAAGAAAACTCTGGACTCAGGACTTTCCATATACTATTTGGCCTCGTGGAAAAGTAGATGGATCATAAGTGAGTTTAGATATGTTTTTTCTAAATTTTACGTTATTTATTAAAATATTGTATGGGTTTTTTAAACACAATCATTTTGATTGTGTTTTTTTTGCCCGCTGTTATATGATGAGTAGTATTGAAGTCACTGTTTTAAGTGAAATTCAATATATTCAGAGAACAGCAAAAATAAACCATATAACATGTTGTACAAATTACTTTGTATTTTCTATTATTAAATATATATTATTCTCCCCTTCTCTTATGCTCACTCACCTATTTCCACCCTCTATCACTCCTCTTAACTCACCCTCACTGGGCTTTTTTCACTCTCCCTCACCTCCCTTCCCTTATTCCACTTTCCTCACTTATTTTCATTCTCCACTCCTTCACAGCCCTTTGCCTCTCTCCCATCCACCACTTTCCAGCTGTAAGTCACTCTACTTCACTCCCCTTTCCTTTTGTTTCCTTTCTTTGTTCCCTCAATAATTCCCCTTCTCTCACTCACCTTATTACACTTCACTCACTCCTTCTCTCACTTCCTCTGTCCTTTCACATCCTCACTCCCCTTCCCTCACTCCCTCTCTCTTAGCCTCAGTCTCTCGATCCTCTCACTCTCTCACTCCTCTTCTGTCAGGCTTACTCTGTAAAACTCACCCAAACTCCCTTTCTTACCTTTCTTTGCTTTCTCACTCAGTTCCTTTCTGCCACTCTTTCCTTCACAACCTCTATGTTCTCACTCCTTCACTTCCCTTGTCACAAGCTCACTTGCTTTTATCCTCTCTTTATTTTCCCTTTTTCATCAACCTCACTGCCCTTTACTCACCCTCCCTCACCCTTGTTCCCTTACTCCAGTTCCTTCAGTTATCCTCATTCATCATCTTTAAATACCCTTCCTCTTTCTCTCCTCACGCACTCACCTTTTCCCAGTCCCTTTTTGGTCACTTTTCTTCCTTTCTTCCCTTCCTTTGCTCCGTCAGTCATTCTCCTTACTTTACTCACCTTACTGCCGTTTACTCACTCTTTCTCTCACTCCCTCTGTTCCCTTATATTCTCACTTGTCTTCCCTCACTCCCTCTCTGTTACCCTCAGTCCCATTATCTCCTCACTGTCTTACAACCCTACATTCACCCTCACTCACCCTCCATGCCTCATTGTCATTAATCCACGTTATTCACTCCTGCTTCTCTGTCACTCACTCCCCTTTCTTTACTCCCCTTTCTTCCTTTAGTTTTCCTAATGCACATTCCTTTAGTATCTTACTCACCTTCAGTTCATTTCTCTCTCCTGCTCTTGTTCACTGTCACTGAAACTATCCATGTCATTATCCTTTTAGTAATTTGCTCTCTCTCTATTTCTTTTTAACTCTCTCTGACCTTCACCATTCCTTTGTTTTCCTTTCTGAGTCCTTCACTTCTACTTTATCTCTTACTAACTTTTTATGACTTTTAATCTCCTACTTTGTCTCTTGTATTGTAAAATATATATTATAAATATTCTAACTTATTTTTTATTTTTACTCTCTTTCACAGATATTACATTTAATGAAAATATGTAATTAAGTTTACATTACTTATAAGGTAAGTTTGATGTACAAAATTTACTTTCCCTATACTCTTTTCCTTAAACTCACTACTCTTCTCTGATGCTCCCACACCCCTGTTCCCTTATTGCACTTGCCTCACTTATTCTGAATCCCCACCTTTACTTCCTTTTTCCTCACTGCACTCTCACACTCACCTTCTTTCAGACCTTCTCCTTTACTTTCCTTCCTCTCTCTTCCCTTTCTTTACTCCTTTACTCTTTTCCCTTCCCTTTCTCTCCTTACTCTACTTCACTAACTTCTTCTCTTACTCCCTTTGTCCTCTTACTTCTACACTCCCCTTCCCTCATTCTCTCTCTGTTAGCCTCATTCTCTCCGTCCTCTTAGTCTCCCACTCCTCTTCTGTCACGCTCACTCTCTATAACTTAGGCATACTCTAACTCTCACCTTCTTTTAGACCTTCTCCTTTACTTTCCTTCCTCTCTCTTCCCTATCTTCACTCCTTTACTCTTTACCCTTCCCTTACTCTACTTACTCCACTTCACTAACTCCTTCTCTTACTCCCTCTGTCCTCTTACTTCTACACTCCTCTTCCCTCATTCTCTCTCTGTTAGCTTCATTCTCTCCATTCCCTTAGTCTCTCACTCCTCTTCTATCATGTTCTCTCCCTATAACTCAGCCATACTCCCACACTCACCTTCTTTCAGACCTTCTCCTTTAATTTACTTCCTCTCTCTTCCCTTCTTTTGCTCCTTCACACTTTTCCCTTCCCTTACTCTCTTTACTCCACTTCACTAACTCCTTCTCTTACTCCCTCTGTCCGGTTAGTTCTACACTTTCCTTCTCTCATTCTCTCTGTTAGCCTCATTATCGCCATTCCCTTAGTCTCTCAATCCTTTTCTGTCACGCTCACTCCCTATAACTCAGCCATACTCCCACACTCACCTTCTTTCAAACCTTCTCCTTTACTTTCCTTCCTCTCTCTTCCCTTACTTTACTTAATTCTTTACTCTTTTCCTTTCACTTACTCTCCTTAATCCACTTCACTAACTCCTTCCCTCTGTCCTCTTACTTCTACACTCCCCTTCCCTCATTCTCTCTCTGTTAGCCTCATTCTCTCCGTCCCCTTAGTCTCTCACACCTCTTCTGTCACGCTCACTCCCTATAACTGAGCTACACTCCCACACTCACCTTCTTTCAAACCTTCTCCTTTACTTTCCTTCCTGTCTCTTGCCTTCTTTCGCTCCTTCACTCTTTTCCCTTCCCTTACTCTCCTTACTCCACTTCACTAACTCCTTCTTTTACTCCCTCTGTCCTCTTACTTCTACACTTCTCTACCCTCATTCTCTCTCTGTTAGCCTCATTCTCTCCATCCCCTTAGTCTTTCACACCTCTTCTGTCACGCTCACTCCGTATAACTCAGCCATACTCCCACACTCACCTTTTTTCAAACCTTCTCCTTTACTTTCCTTCCTGCCTCTTCCCTTCTTTTGCTCCTTCACTCTTTTCTCTTCCATTACTCTCCTCACTCCACTTCACTAACTCCTTCTCTTACTCCCTCTGTCCTCTTACTTCTATACTCCCCTTCCCTCATTCTCTCTCTGTTAGTCTCATTCTCTCCGTCCCCTCACTCTGTCACTCCTCTTCTGTCACGCTCACTCCCTATAACTTAGGCATACTCCCACACTCACCTTCTTTCAAACCTTCTCCTTTACTTTCTTTCCTGTCTCTTCCCTTCTTTCGCTCCTTCACTCTTTTCCCTTCCCTTACTCTCCTTACTCCACTTCACTAACTCCTTCTCTTACTACCTCTGCCTCTTACTTCTACACTCCCCTTCCCTCATTCTCTCTCTGTTAGCCTCATTCTCTCCGTCCCCTTAGTCTCTCATTCCTCTTCTGTCACGCTCACTCCCTATAACTCAGCCATACTCTCACACTCACCTTCTTTCAGACCTTCTCCTTTACTTTACTTCCTGTCTCCTCCCTTCTTTTGCTCCTTCACTCTTTTCTCTTCCCTTACTCTCCTTACTCCACTTCACTAACTCCTTCTCTTACTCCCTCCGTCCTCTTACTTCTACACTCCCCTTCCCTCATTCTCTCTCTGTTAGTCTCATTCTCTCCGTCCCCTTAGTCTGTCACTCCTCTTCTGTCACGCTCACTCCCTATAAGTTAGGCATACTCCCACACTCACCTTCTTTCAAACCTTTTCCTTTACTTTCCTTCCTGTCTCTTCCCTTCTTTCGTTCATTCACTCTTTTCCCTTCCCTTACTCTCCTTACTCCACTTCACTAACTCCTTCTCTTACTACCTCTGCCTCTTACTTCTACACTCCCCTTCCCTCATTCTCTCTCTGTTAGCCTCATTCTCTCCGTCCCCTTAGTCTCTCATTCCTCTTCTGTCACGCTCACTCCCTATAACTCAGCCATACTCTCACACTCACCTTCTTTCAGACCTTCTCCTTTACTTTACTTCCTCTCTCTTCCCATCGTGCGCTCCTTCACTCTTTTCCCTTCCCTTACTCTCCTTACTCCAATTCACTAACTCCTTCTCTTACTCCTTCTGTCCTCTTACTTCTACACTCCCCTTCCCTCATTCTCTCTCTGTTAGCCTCATTCTCTCCGTCCCCTCAGTCTCTCACTCCTCTTCTGTTACGCTTACTCCCTATAACTCAGTCACACTCCCTCACTTATCTTTCTTTCCTCCCTCACTCAGTCCTCTACTCTCACTTTTTCCTTCACTTTCTCTGTCTCCTCACTCCCTCACTCCCCTTGTCTCACGCTCACTTGCCTTTATCCAGTCTCTATCACCACTCTTTTCCCAACATCACTGCTCTTTTCTTACCCTTCCACACCCCCGTTCCTTTACTCCATTTTCTTCACTTATCCTCATTCCCCTTGTTCACTCCCCTTCTCCTCACTCACCTCCCACACTCACCTTCTTTCAGTCCCCCTCCTTCACTTCCCTTCCCCTCTCGTCCCTTTCTTTGCTTCCTCACTCATTTTCCTTTCCTCTCTCACTGCACTCCACTTCACTTACTCCTTTTGAATTTGTTAAGAATACAGCTCTTTTTTGAGAATTGGAGGTAGTTTTAAAAAGAACTTTTTTTTCTTCTTTTTTAGGTTTTTTTCTGAACAAAAACAAAAACAGGGAATGCCAAACTGCTCAACAGGAGCAAAAAAAAGGGGAAAAATTAGGGCTGGGGAGGGCAGCGATGTTCTTCCCTTTTGCGTGCAATGAGCTTGATGCTCTGCTCAAAGTAGCAAAGCAGTTCATCGCATTGCTTACACTTGATAGTAATGTCACTGGAAACCGGCTGAATGTTCGGTATCATCTCCAATTCTACTGCACGTCCTCTCCCTGATGTTGTGGCTTCTCCAGTGGATGTTGAGGCACCATCCCTTGGAGGATTACATGCCAGGTCTCTGACACTCTCCCGGGCATAGTTCTGGGGATGCCTCCGTTGGACATGGCGAATCATTGTGTAGTTGCCAAAACTGTACTTTCTTCTAGGGTCTCCCCATGAAAGCACAGTTTTGCAGATTTTGCACTCCACCTTTGGAGCATTAACCTTTTTTAATCCAGCATGTATGGAAAAAAACTTCCATATAAAGTGCTCCTTGATCTTGGGCTGAGGAGGCTCTTCCTGGATGAAGTCATCTGAGTCCTCACTGCTGCTGGGTGGTCTGGCAGCCATTTTTTTCACTAAATAGAAGAACAGAAAGGAACAGGTCTTGCTGTCTCCAAAGTGAAAGAAGAAGTGAAGGAAATGGGTGGGGTTTTCATTAGTTGTAAAAAAAACTGTTAACAACCAATGAAATGAGTTATTTTAAGGTCACATGACTTGACGCGCTTACGCTGCGCGCACCGAAGCGCTTCTGGGAGCGCTTACGCAGCACGAACGTAGGCGCTTCCGGGGGCGCTTACGCGGCATGCCTAAATGACGTTTACTTTTTTTTTCGCACGCGGAAATAGCGCTCTCGCTGTGCTCTCGTGTGAGCTTACAGGTGCGCGCACCATGAGCGCTCCAAGACAAAATGATAAAAAAAAAAGTACATGAAAAATACATAGTAAAAAATTTTGGGCAAAAAAAAATAATAATTAAAAGTTATAAAAAACAGCTAATAAAAAAAAACATTAAAATTCGTAGGTTACAAACTCAATATACAAAGGAATTAGCTTTTAAAATACCTTTGAAATTCACTGAAAAAACCATAGGTTTCACAATTGTTATAGTTAGGAATTAGCATGTAAAAAACCTTTGAAATTCACTGAAAAAACCATAGGTTTCACATTTGTTATAGTTAGGAATTAGCATTACAAAACCTTTGAAATTCACTGAAAAAACATAGGTTTCACACCAGTTATAGTTAGCTGAACATTTTACTCATACAAAACCATTAAAATTCCCACATTATAGTTAGTTGGACTCGCTATAACTCGCGCTCCCACAATCCATATATATATATATATATATATATATATATATATATATATATATATATTCACTGAAAAAACCATAGGTTTGACACCAGTTATAGTTAGCTGGAAATTTTACTGATATAAAACCAATGAAATTCCCACGTTATAGTTAGTTGGACTCACTATAACTTGCGCGTGTAATGCACTGCTGATGACGTCACATATTACATCACTCATGACATCACTGATGACACCATCCAGTGAATGTGTGTCTTTCTGAAAAATAAATATGTGTTATATATGTATATATTATTGAATATCTTAGTGAATACATATATTACTGAGTAATGCTTAAATATTTAAATATATGTATTAGTGTTTCACTTTGTGTATAAGTGGCTGCATGGGTTGATGAGTAGGTGCATGTGTATGTATATAGGTTATTAGATGTTTTTCTTAGTATCAGTATGAGTGTTTGCATGGTTTGGTGGGGGTATTACTTACTACATAGATGCAAGAATGACTGAGTCTCTGTTTGTATGTGTTTTGAAGACAGCATATGTGCACGACTGTATGGGTGGATTAGTGTGCATATGTCTGTGTTAGTGAGTGAATGACTGTCTTATTAGTGTCTTTATCAGTAACTACATATGTTTTAATGTAGTATATGTGAATATTGATGTATATAAGTGACTATATGTGAGAGTGAGGGATTGTAAGAGTTCCTGTTTAAATTAGTATGTGTTTCTATAAGTGATTTTTTAAGAGAGTAAGTATGTGTAAGTTTCCTTAGAAGTAAAGTGGTAGTGTGTGTATAGCTGTTTATGCAAATAAATGGATGTTCAATAGTTTATTTGCATGTGTGAGTATGTGTGTGAATAACTTTTGGATGACTGTCGGTGTGTAACAGGATGTGTACGTGTATCACTACATATGATTAGTGAATATATGTATGACTGACTATATAGAACTGTTGGTGAATTAGTGCATGTGTATATAGATGGTGGAATTATTGAATTGGTTGTTGTAACTGGTATGGGTATCTCCATTTTTTTGAACATTTTAGTTTCTATTTTTGAATATGCGTTTCAAGGGTTAGATTACAGTGAAAGGAGGTCTGTCACTGTGTCACAAGGATGGTGTCATCAGTGATGTCATGAGTGATGTAATATGTGACGTCATCAGCAGTGCATTACACGCGCAAGTTATAGTGAGTCCAACTAACTATAACGTGGGAATTTCATTGGTTTTATATCAGTAAAATTTCCAGCTAACTATAACTGGTGTCAAACCTATGGTTTTTTCAGTGAATTTCATAGGTTTTGTAAATGCTACTTCCTAACTATAACGTGTGTAAAACCTATGGTTTTTTCAGTGAATTTCATTGGTTTTTAAAATGCTAATTCAGAAATATCTCGTGTATACAACCTATACTTTTGTCAATAAAGTTCTGGCAATATTTTTTTCAGAAACAAGCCGTTTTCTTTACTGTTCAAGTTGCATAGAGACTCCTTGTAAAGCGATACAGAATTAGAAAGTCTGTACCTTGCCTTTTTTTCAAAGCATTAAAATTTGCCTGTAAATAAAAATAGCCTTTCTAAACTTTCGTGCGTAACCGAATGTACACACCTTGGTATTTTAAAAAAAAAATATAAAAGGTTTTATACTTTAACAATTGTATGCTTGAATCGAGCTCAGAAGATATATTAAATCCGGATGTGTTTGGATTTACTCCTTTTCACGTTTTGAAACTTCGCTGAATTAGACCGCTACTTCCAAATGGCGTACGTGACCAGATACTGTCACCGCGTACACATGGCCAAATACTATGAGTTAAGTAGTTTTTTTCTGAAATTTCTTAATCTTAATCTTATCTATTCTTTTGTGAACCTTTACAGTAAAAATGTGTAACATGCTTTATACCACCAAACATTAACTAAATTTCTACCTGATGTTATCACTATACCAAACACAAATTTCATTTATAGATTTGTAGACCCTCAGTCACATGATATTTGTAAACAAGAAAGTTTCATATCTTTACAGTATTAATCTTCCTACAGCAAGTGATTCTACTGAAATTTGGGTTCCAAAAATAGCAGATAGGAGTTAGTTAAGGCAAAAGGCAAACGTTTCTTAAAAGTCAATTGGGTATCATTGCAAAGCGTCCAGCCACTTCCAAACTTCAAATAAGCTGTATAATGTCCTGATGATGTGGAAGGCCCTTCATGAAAAATAATGGCTACAGTTACAAATGTTCGTCTAGAAATATATACTTGAGTAGCCACATAATTTTAAATTAAAGTTGACAATTTACTCCCATCAGCTCTGCATCGTTGAAACATTAATATTACATATTGTCCATATCTATGGATAAATAAAGTTGATAACATTTCAGACTTACATTGAGAACAGACCATGTTCTGATGCGCATCTTTAACTAGTTTATTAAAAGACACTTCTTTACAGTCTGGTAATGTTAAATATATAAATCTTTCACTGTGTATATCAGTACTACTTGAAAATGAGCAATTATCACAGTTATGTTCCCATTTATAAGAAAGGCCATAAAGATTATCAATATCTACACCTTCATCTTCCAAAACTGTAAACATATACATAATAAATTCCTGACAATCTTGCTGAATATTCTGTGAAAATTGATTTACTCCTGCACATATGTCTAAAACATTCCTTAGTTCTGAAACACTTCCTACTTCACTTTCACCACTACTACATTTTTCAAATATAGAATTTAAGGAATAGCAAAATGTTTGCTCCTGATTTTCTACAATCTGTTCCCTAACATTTTTTAGAAAAAAAACAACATTAACTACTACATTTGCATAACAGTTGACACCAGACCTGTTTTCAAACTTAAATCCAACAATCTCTTCAATACTAACCGTTTTCTTATGCCTACCAACAGCAGCTACATCTTTTTTTCGTCGTTTCTCAACTACTTCAGCACATTTCTCCTCATTTTTCCTTTTCTGACCAACCATACGCCTTTCAATTAAAGGATATTGAGGTAAACTTGGAGCATATTCTCTTCTTAACCTATTATACTCCTTCACACAATTTAAATCTGCACTAATCTTTGTCTCATCATAATCAATTAAATAAAGTCCACATAAAGTTCTAACTCGCGATAAAGCAACATATGCCATACCCTCTTTGAATACAGTGCTTCCAATATTTACCAAAGCACAATCTACACTTAAACCTTGAGATTTGTGAATAGTCACTGCATATGCCAAACAAATTGGAAATTGCTTCCGACGGACATATAAGTCTTTCACAAGCAAAAAACGATTTGAACAGCGACTAATTTGCTGAACTTCCTCAATTCCATCAAATTTTATTCTTAAAAATTCAATCTCATCTCTATTTGTATAATTAACAAAACCAACAACATTACCCATTGCTCCATTTACCAATCCTCTTTCTACATGTAAATTTCTTCTTAAAATTTTCCGACAATTTAAACATACATACAGATTTTTCTCTAAACCAGCAGTTTTAGATATACTTTTTTGAAGAGAATCCAATTTTAACTTCAACTTTTCAGACAAAACAATAGTACTACCTTCATGCTCTATTCTATCTTTAGCTTCCAGTTTCCTAATTTGTTGATTTTCTAAATTCAACATTTTCTCATTAAAAACTGAACATTCTTTCACAGTTGGCATCAAGCATATCACTGATTTATCTGCTACCTCTTTACTATATATTTTCTCAGGTACATTATCTTCATTAGGAAACAGCTTGGAAAGTAATCGTGTTCGTAGAGTGTGTTTCGCATCTTCAGTTAGTTTTCCAATCCTGATATCTTGAAGAATATTTCCATATTTAGTATCCTTTGCCTGTCGCATATTTTGAATCAGTTCAGTATATTTGAAATGTGACCATATATTAACATTTCCAATACTGCCCAGGCACTTTCTAGTCTCCTCATGCGTAACAGTTTCAAATACAGGTTGTCCTTTCACTGGAGTTAGTTGGAGTAGATCTCCAAAAACTATGACATGTTTACCTCCAAATAACACATCATACTCTGTCTTAAGTATCTGTTGCATTCTTAAATGCACAAAAGCAAGCATTAAATTAGATACCATGCTTACTTCATCAATAATAAGAAGTTTCATTTTTTTAAGCACTCTAGAAACTTCAAAACAAGCTTCTCCAGATAGCTTGTGATATTGTAATTTATTTTCATGTTCAACTGGCAGCATCACTAAACGATGTAAAGTAATACCTTTAATATTATGTGCTGCCAATCCAGTTGGAGCAGTAACAACACACGACAGTGTTGACTGAGTTCTTTGCTGTAAATATGTAGTAATTCCTTTAATTAGGAAACTTTTACCAGTTCCAGCTTCTCCACTTACATATAATCAAATAGGTTCAAATGACATACATGAGCAATCTTTTCTCTCATGACGAAAGCCATGCTCAATGTGCTCTGTCACTTCATCATATATCTGTCTTTGCTCAATATTAAATTGCTTCTTTAATTCTTCTAAGTTGATTACTTCCTCTTGACCTTGCTGCATTGCTCTTTCCACCTCATCCATGGCAGTGGCTGCTTCATTTTGGATAATTGGTTGTCCCAGTGGATCTTGACTTAATGAAACCGAACTTTGACTATCTTGTGAACTATCTCTAGCAATCTCCGCTGCAATTGTCACTTCTTGCTCTATTTCATCATTCAACATTTGCAGATAATTACTAAAAACAGTACATTCAATACTACTTTTAGATGCGTTGAATGAATCTTCATAACTATCAAAGTCCCCAAGTAGTTCCTCTTCTCTACGCCATGGTTTAAAGAGTTGCAAAAGAGCAAAATAGTAAAATTCTCTTTTGTCAGCTGTTTCGCAACTCAGTTTCCGATGATTAATCAAGTGTCCTTTTCTTTGCTTCACCAGACATCCTTCTTGTCCAATTACAGCATATACACCTTTATCAATGTTCTCTGTAACATTCCTTTTAAAAGTGTAGTTTTGAAGTATTTCATACAGACAAATGTTTTCTAGAAGAGTACTTCTATTTGGATAGTATGTATCCAACATATTTGTTTTCAGAATGTCTGTACTGTTTGGTTCTTTCTGGGCAAAATATTCAATTTCTTGCACAGGTTTTAGAACACGGTTTCGTGTTTCTGCAAGACCCAAACTCACCCAGAGAATAGTCCTTGATTTAGCATAAAGACTTGCTGATGATAATCAGTCACAACATTCATATGCTCCAATTTCTCGATGAGACAACATCTTCAAACTGTACGTATACAATTTCTTGCTTAGGCTCTTTTCATGAGAAATGTCTGCCCACATCTCCTTCAGTTCCGTCTTTTCAGATTTTGTGATGTAAGACGTTACATATCGAGCCACAGCAATAGAGTTGTCTGCAACATATTGTATGTCCATGTTAGCATTCCACATGGACAAAATGGCTGGGTTATAGTCATTTATATATTTGGATTCTTCACCTCTTCTTAAATTGTACGTATTTTTAGGTGACCTTCTTCTGATGTTATGTCGCAAAGATGACATCAAATTGTTGACTCTTCCTTTTGAAAGTACCGGTCGTGCAAATCCAAAACGACATTTGGTGTAGAATTTACTCTTTGATTTGAATTTTCGCCGACAATATTTTCCACAACGATGACTTTGAAAGCGTAACACTTTTCCTCTTAAGTCCTTATCAGTTGTACTATTAGGTATGTCACAAGTGGCATACTGTTCAATAAAAGACAGTACAGTCTCATCCGAGTCTCTTCCAAATTTAGGAGCATCCTTGATCCATAACAGCATATGAATATGAGGAGCACCTCTTGCTTGGTATTCTTTTCTCCAAAAGAAATCCAGTACTTCACCAAGAGGCGGATTTTTCTTGTTTGTAAGAAAAGACATCATAGCTTCAAATCTATGATTAAAATATCTGCAAACATTAACCGGATCAAACGAACACAGTTCTCCAGGTGTCTTGTAGTTTATATTTTCTATGTTTGCATTCGCCTCCTGAAGAAATTCAAGTAAATCTTCCCAAGCATACTCTGCACAGCTTAGAGTTGGTGCTCCTAAGTTTCTAAGCATGCACTTCAAATCTCCATGACGACGGTACCAATACTCATTAGTACCACGCTGACAAGCCATTAAATTAATTAGGTGTGAATCCAAAACACTATCTTTCTGTTGCACTTTATCCATAAATTCCTTTGCTGAAATATTATGCAGATGAACTCCACTTTTTAAGATATGATTTACTGCATAAGAGAGACCAGATAAGTCACTCTCAAACAGAAGATGAAACAAATATGGAATGCATTGGCGAAACCTCGGATCTTCTGCATATAATCTTGTTGTCCGGTATTCAGATGCAGGAATCTGCATAGGTCGATCATCATATCGTGTACCTTCACCTGTAGGGAATAACTGTGGGAAACAACGACCTTCCAAACTTTCTTCCCACACACTAATAGGATTTCCTTTCGCCTTTTTCATCTGAAATAACTCAATAGCATTCCCTATTGCTTCTTTGGAATGCAGTGGATGAACACTGTAATGTTCATAAATTTCTTCACTTCTGGATAGGTCAACTTTTTCAATTTGTCCAATAGACAAATCACTCTCCTCTTCTTCACTTACATCTTCTTCTTCTACGTATACATCTTTATAGTACTTATTGTTTTGAACTAAATACAACGTTGCCTTTTTGACTTTTCTAACATCCACTAAATCTTGCCAGATTTTCTTACTCTTTGTAGGTACACCATTAACTAGAATAACTAGAGGTTCCTCTTCTACATTTTCAACACCAAATGTTTCCATATTTTTTTTTTAAATCAAGTGGCAAATATACAACTCTACCCTTTAATCCTCTTTGTAAATCTGAAGGATTTAATTTACCAGTCTTAGGCTCCATACGAACAATAGCCTGAAAAGGATGTACACATTGGATGAGAATAGTCTCATAAGTATTTAAATCCATCAATTCTGATGGAATATTTATCAACTCTAGATTATTATGAACAGCTCTAGCAGGCATTTTATTTTCATTTAATTTATTATAACAATATTTACAAATACGTTGCTCAAAACCCAAATCAAAATAGTTTTCCACCAACAAATAAGTTGCAAAATCTTTCCATTGACCAATACTTTCATCTTCACTTTTTAAATATAAATCAACTAACCTAGTTTGACTTTTGTAATGAATGCGTCGACAACAGACACAAGAAAAATTTGGTTTCTCACCTGCAATTACCTTAAACTTTATTATTTCCTGTTCAAAATTTTCAATATTAACATGTCCAACATTTTCTAACACATTTCCTTCTATAATTATATCAGTTTCTGCATTACCTTCCTCTGGACCAAAATAACTTACCTCAATTTCTGCACAAATCTTCTTAACATCTAATTCACATCCATACAAAAGAGCACTATTTAACTGTTTAAGTTTAAGTGCTGGACTTTTTGCATAATACAACTTTCTCACCAATTTTCTCATTTTAGTATGATGCACTGCTAACATCCTGAAGTGATGAAACACACTCTGGCATATGTTTTTAGAAAGACAAGCCAGAGAATGACCTTGCAGGCCTATTTTTTCTCGCACTCTGCAATGATCTAATTCTTGCAACATAACAATTTTTTTTCTAAGACTTTCTTTAGTGTACTTACGTAAGAAATTGCGAAAGAAATCAATTGAATCCTGTCGTACACTACAAATGCTACTACAATTCCAACTGTAAACAGGAACATTAGCACGTCCCCCTGAAGCTTCTCCAGCCATCACCTCTTCTGCATTTCTAACCACAATTTTCTCTTTCTCAATTACACATCCCTCCTTCACCTCGTATCCTCGACCACTGGTGTCAACTGCATGCAACAAATCGTTACTTTGAAAGTAACTCTCTTCATTAAAAAATGGTTCAGACGTTGAAGTATGCATCCACTTCCCAGAAAACACTTTACAAAAATTACTCCTATTTATGTGTCTCTTCCATTTACTTTTAACTTTTAAAACTCGTATTGCCTTATTTAGCGTATTTATTCTATTAAGTACTAAAATAAATAATTTTCTTTTTGTCTCAAACGCGCGCTCAACAATACCCTCTATATATTGTTTCTTCTTAAGAAAAGCAGATCTTCTTTTACAAACTTTCTCCTTTTGTAATAAATTCGAAACTACTCTGTTGTAAAACATACGCTTCCTGATTTGGCTAAATTGATTCATCCGAGTTTTACTGTACAGATTTTCCTGTCTCCTGATTCCAGAAACATTTTTATCTTTGGTTCCATGTCTCCTTCTCGATACTGGTATACTTTATTCCTTGTGCACTTCAATACTAACATTTTTCCTTCCACATATTGCTCTCAAAAACTTTTTGGTTTACTTACCAGGAGCACTCTTCTTTTTATCCGTCCTATGTTCTTTTGATACTTCTTCAATTCCTTTCTTCTTCAAATAGTAAGTCCGTTTATAGAGCTTTCTTTTTTCAGTTCTGGTCGGCATCTTAATTTAAGATTTTGATGAAATTCTCAATCTGTAAAACACAAACATAACAAATATTATAGTTGACTACTAGCATATAATGTACAAATTTAAACCACAGATTCATTTTCTAAGTAGAATAAAGAAAATAACAGAAAGTCTCTGAACAGAGTAGGAAATCCTGTAGTGAATGTTGGTTCTTAATTTTATCACACTCCATATCTGTTTTAACATGATAGACAGTTTTTAATTCTAATTTTTAAAGCATACAAACAGTACACTTTTTTCAAGAACTATGGGTCATCGTAGATGTTTTAATCTTTTTTACTACAATCTCTTTTACACTTCATGAGAACATGTCTTATCACTCTCCTAAGGCACATCAACGACGAATAGGACAAGAAAACTGTCTTCAAGAATGCTTTACTATCAAAAAATAATTTATTTATTTAAATCTTCATAATTTTGTAGAACTTCCACCATTATATCATCAGGGACTTCTTCAAGTCCAAAGTCCTCATCTCCTTCTACCATCTCTAAGTAAGCGGAGTCTAAAGACATGTCCATAAAATAATGTTTTTCATCTATTTCCTCTTCAAAGACTGCGTCTAAAATTTCCTCCATCACTTCGTTAATGATTTCAAAATGAATTTGTTTCTCTTCTGAGGAATTCTGCATAACTAGACTCAGTTTATTCTTCTGTATCCTTTTAAAAAAATATAGAGACTAAATTATATCTTTTTTCATAAATGTATAACTTAAAAGTACCTTTACTAATTTTTAAACTACATATATTTTTATAATTTCTAACTTATTAACTCTATATATTTTAAGATACCACGTTCCTCTTGTTTTGAAAAGAAATTGGCAATATACCCCTAAACATTAACACTGATCTTTTTTTTCCATTAAATAATTACTGTTGTTAAAAGACATTTTACTGTAAAATTTCTTTTTAGATTTTCTAGATATCACAAATATTGATAATCTGTAGAATTAATTTTTAGAGACCCATTTTTTCAGTTCACCAGTACAAAGAGCTATGTAAACTATATGCACTCTGAAGAGAAGGCTCACACTATACAAACCATAGCATTCACTTAACAGATTACTACTTCCCACAGAGACAGTTCCTTTTATGTTTCAACAGCATACTCACCATGTAAAAGTCATAGCATATACAAAATGTCATACTAAGCATGAAGAACAACCTCATAATAAACCTCTGCATGAATATGTAAAACAATGCCTATACATAGTATAATCACAGATATGCAGGAAAGATACCCATCACACCTAGAACCATATCATAATACCTCTTTGTAAATAAAGGAGAAAAACTGCCAAACATAATGCAACAAGATTTCAAAAATCATGAGCACTTCACAAGATTTAAGTAATGGAAACATGAAAGAATTATACTCCAATGATCCGTAAATCTGAATTCCATCAAAAAGAACACATGCACCAAGCCCATTAAAAGATAATTTCAACTGTCAGTGGAGAATATCTCAAAATACATATCTAGTATAAGCAGATACAACCCATGTGAATAATTCAAGATAAAATCATATTCCAAAATGAAATTTTACAAACATTTAAAAAAATCTTCTTCATTATTTTCATGTGCACCCAAAAAAATTGCCTATGCAAAAATACCAACTCACCTGAAAAAAAGAATATAATTCCTCAAATTCTGTAATTCAGAAGGCAGGTTGTTGCTTTTCAGCACTAAACACTGTAAAAAAGAAAATAATAAAATTTAATTAACTTATTACAGACTTATTTCTTACACAACATAGAGCCATTATAGCAAAGAACAAGCATAAAAGATAAATTCCCCAAGATTCTATGTCAGGACCGGAGGCTTCGGATTATGCTTTTCTCTCTTCGCTGTTTATTAACACAAAAACACATAGCAGCCAGAAAAGCATCAAACTTGGAAAAATTTTCTCTTATATCCCAAACACAGGGATATTTAGCAAAAAACGAGCTAACAACATCCTCTTAGAACTACAATATCCATCAGTCCAACATGCGGTAGTCCTTCTATAGTGTCCACAATCCTAGGTAGGGCGTCCATCTTGTGAACTCCTCCTCTTTCTTCGCTGCTTCGCAGCCAGTTAAGTGCTATTTTTTTTGCTCTCTCTCACTTTATTGTGTTTGGATGATTATTTGCGATTTATTCCGTTTTTACTGCCATTAGTATTGGTTTTCTGTGTTTAGCGGACTCTGTGCGTGTTTGTTTTCAAACAATGTAAGTTTTTCTCCACAGAGCCCCTTATCGCGGGGACGCTTTCGCCCCTTACGCGATGTTCCCGCTTGTACTGCGGTGTGTATTCTACCGCTAGAGGGCGCCGTGACGTCTCGTTCGCCCAAGCGCGGTTCAGTCTCGCTGACAGGAGCCGCGCTGGGGAGAAGGAGCCGCGCCGGAGCCCTGCCTGCCGCCTAACCCTGACGCCCTTGCTGGGTTGTATTGCCCCGTATTTTAGACGCCCCGCTGGGGTCTGTATTAGCGGTTTACACCGCGTTGACGCCTGTGGGCTGGTTAAAGCATCGACTGCTTCTGTGTTTGTTTACTTCCAGCGCGCTGGGAGGCGGCGTGTACCCGGTCTCTGTGAGAGGGTCAGCGCGCTGAGGAGGTTGGTGCTGCCTCCGTGATTGCCAGGTTCCACCGGCTTTAAACACTGCTAGCCTCCGGTTAGCCCATATTTGGCCCAGTGTGCGCCACCATACCCTCAGTTTTTTCACCCCTTTTTGCTGCATTCATTATACCTGTCATTATGTCTGAGGGATACTATGTGGAGGAAGAGGAATCTCATCAATACCTCCAGGATGATGAGTTTTATGCGGCTGTGGAGGTAGACGGGGGCAAACGACCAGTCATCAACCTCAAAGACTTCAACGGCTGGTTGGTCTACAATCATTTCAAGATGGAGGGCATCCATCTTCTGAGGGACATACTGCTCCAGAACGACTGGATGGTCCGGCTGGACCTCAAGGATGCGTATTTGGTGGTTCCCATCCATCCGCCTCACCGCCGCTTCCTCCAGTTTCTCTGGAAAGACGAGGTTTTCGAGTTCACTGCCCTTCCATTCGGGCTTTCCTCGGCCCCTTGGTGTTTCACCAAGTTGCTTCATCCTGCAGTGGAAGTCCTGCGGAGTCAGGGGATTCGGTTGATCGTGTATCTGGACGACATTCTGCTGATGGCCCAGAACCCGTCCAAGTTACTACTTCATCTCTCCCAGACAATCTCCCTGTTGCAGGGTCTGGGGTTCATAATCAACAAGGACAAGTCTGTCTTCACTCCCGCCCAGAGCATAGTGTTCTTGGGGTTTGTCGTGGATTCTCTGCAAGCATCGCTCAGTCTTCCATCCAGGAAGATGGCCAAGATCAAGCACGAATTGCGGCAGACGGTCTCCAAGTCGCACACCTCGCTCCGGCAGATTGCCAGAGTGGTGGGACTTCTCTCGTCTTCCATTCAGGCGATTTTTCCGGGCCCTCTTCATTATCGGGCCCTTCAACGTCTCAAGGCGCATCACCTGCGCAAAGGGCTGTCCTACGACAGCCGGGTACCTCTGTCAGTGGAGGTGAAGGAAGAAATGGGTTGGTGGCTCACCCATATGGAGGCGTGGAACGGTCGAGCGATCTTCGGGTCTGTACCGGACTTGGTGATAGAATCCGACGCCAGCAGATCCGGCTGGGGCGCCCGCTGTGGGGATTTCTCCACAGGCGGCGCTTGGTCGTCCGACGAGCAAAGACTTCACATCAACTGCCTGGAACTTCTGGCAGGATCTTTTGCCGTCCGTTGCTGGACCAGGGATTCCGCGAAGTCTTGTGTTCTCCTGAGAATGGACAACGTCTCAGCGGTTCGGTATGTGAACCACTTAGGAGGCCCGCGCTCTCGAGCGCTAGCAGATCTGGCGAAGGACTTTTGGGACTATTGTCTGTCCCGTCAGATCTCGGTAACGGCGGAGTACCTTCCGGGACAGAACAACCAAGTAGCGGATTGGCACTCGCGTTACCTGCGAGACTCCAGCCTGTGGAAGCTGGATGTTCAGGTGTTTCAATGGCTGGCGAAGAGATGGGGGCCTTTTTCAGTGGACCTGTTTGCGTCCCGACTGGACTTCCAGCTACCGAGATTTTTCAGCTGGAGGCCGGACCCTCTGGCGGAAGCAACGGATGCGTTCCTCCAGGATTGGAGTCAGGAACTGCCGTATGCCTTTCCGCCTTTTTCCATGATAGTGCGGGCGGCGGCCCAACTCCGCCGTCAAATGGCGGAAGTGGTGATGGTGACGCCCATGTGGAGATCGCAAGTTTGGTTTCCAGTTCTTCTGGAACTTTCTTGGGATTCTCCAATCCTACTCCCCCTGCTCCCTCGTCTTCTCCTCAATCCGGACGGGAACCCTCATCACCTCCTCTCGCAGGGTTCTCTCCGCCTCATGGCATGGAGGCTTTCCGGAGACGTTGGTCGCTCCCAGGCCTTTCGGAGTCGGCTGAACACCTTTTATCCAAAGCCTGGGCAGGGAGTACCGCAAAGAGGTATAGATCGGCTTGGACCAGGTGGGTTCGTTGGTGTCTTCGACGGGACTTGGATCCCATGGTCGCAGGCGTCGTTCCCATCCTGAATTTCCTGGCAGAATTGGCGACCGCCGGTTTAGCCTACCGGACAATCAACACGATACGGTCGGCGATCTCAGCGGCTCATGAAAAGTTGGATGGAGTTGCGGTCGGTGAACATCCACTTGTCTGTAGACTCCTTAGAGGAGTGCGGCTTTCTCTACCTCCGGAGCCGCGGTATTCTGTCCTTTGGGACGTCAATGTGGTGTTGAACCTTTTTCTTTCTTGGCAACCTAACAAGTACCTTTCTTTAAAAGAATTATCAGCCAAGCTGGCTATGCTCCTTTGTTTGGTGTCGTGCCGCAGGGTCTCTGATGTGCGCGCTTTGGATGTCTCGGCGAGAGTGTTTTCCCCTGATGGGGTTACCTTTACCGTAGGCCGCCGCACAAAGTCCGCTACAAGGACTATCTCTTATCCGGCCTTTGCGGACGTACCCAAGTTGTGTGTAGTGCAGTGTCTGCGGACGTATGAGGATGTTACGGTGGAACTTCACCCGCCGGGCGAACGACAGCTCCTGATTGCGCTAAGGAAGCCGCACAAGGCTGTATCTTCCCCCACTATAGCCCGCTGGGTGCGGTGGGTCTTACAGGAAGCTGGTATCGATACTAAAAAATTCGGAGCTCATTCAGCTAGAGGAGCCATGGCCTCAAAAGCATTTGCCCTGGGGGCCCGTTTAGAGGACCTGATGCGAGCTGCGGATTGGTCCTCGGATTCCACCTTCAAAAGGTTTTATTTCAAACCGGTGGTGGATATTGCAAGTATGGTGATCAATAAGCTTTGAACAAGCATAATCCGAAGCCTCCGGTCCTGACATAGAATCGAAATTTGCCTAGGTTAGTGACGGTAAGTTTCAATTCTATTAAGGACACGGAGGCGAGGATTATCCCACCCATACCTCCTGCGGAGATCCCCCCCGTACTGATGTAAGTAAGCCTTTTTTTGCTGAATTTGAGTCACTGAGGAACTGTTCTCTGTTGCTTCTATTTCAATGACGGTTGATAGTTCAGTTTATGCTTTGCCTTCGGATTTTGGCGGGTCTGGCAACGCTCACACTGTTGTGTTTTTCCCGCCAGGTAACGATGGTGCAAAGCAGGACCGTTAAGACTTTGGCGTGACTCGCGCGAAGAAAGAGGAGGAGTTCACAAGATGGACGCCCTACCTAGGATTATGGACACTATAGAAGGACTACCGCATGTTGGACTGATGGATATTGTAGTTCTAAGAGGATGTTGTTAGCTCGTTTTTTGCTAAATATCCCTGTGTTTGGGATATAAGAGAAAATTTTTCCAAGTTTGATGCTTTTCTGGCTGCTATGTGTTTTTGTGTTAATAAACAGCGAAGAGAGAAAAGCATAATCCTCGCCTCCGTGTCCTTAATAGAATTGAAACTTACCGTCACTAACCTAGGCAAATTTCGATTCTCTATCATTACAATAAGATACAAAATGTCTCATTTATGAAACCATTGCGCCACAGATATATCACTTTTTCCCATGTTAAAACTCATGCACCAGCGACACAAGGCCTTCATAACTAAAAGCCCATGTGGCGGAGAACAAGTGCATAGACAGAAAATACAGGGTCAACCATGGGCATATGCAAGCAGTACACCTGCACAGGACCACCAAACCCCAGGAGCCACCATATTAATATATATCCTTAATATAATAATTCCCTAAGGATCCATACATATTTGCGTAGCGGACCATGGCAGGAATTTGGCGTGCTCTGCCTCTGTTCCACTTCCAAACACCTTGATCCACCCCCCTCTTCAGTGGGCTGCACGGTCCGCCCCGCCCAAACCCCCTGTTACAGAGCCCCCTACCTACGCTCCCTGCCCAGGGCTGCCATGACCCTATACCCGCCCCTGGAAAATGTATAAGACACAGCAACAGTAAAAATCAAAGAATAGGCAACATGCAGAAAAACTGCACAGTAGATAAAGAAACGATATGTTTAAGATAACCCCATTGAAAAACATGTAGTAATTTTTTTAATCTGCCATGCATCTAGCCCTCCACGACCGCTTTGGAAACTCCTGCTCTAAACCTTTACATTTCATTTTTAAAACAAACGCACGTTTTTTTTCAAAGCTGCATATTAAACGCCTAAACATGTATTTAGTCGTCCACATGCAGGCACTTTCAATTACATGACTTATTTAAGTGGAATCCCTGTAATGTTGCATATCTTTCCAAAAATACACCAGTGCCTATTATTATAACGATTTTTTTTCATTCTTCATCAGTGATATTATTTTTTACATATAATGAAAATCACTATGACTTTTTAAACGACAAAGCTTACGCGGTAAAAATCACTCTGCATTTGCTTCCCTTTAAGAATGTAGTTTATCTACCCCACGCATGTGAACCTTGATATTTCCATCTGGCAGCAAATTCCGGCCTTGAATCACAAGACATGAACAACAGCCTTATTGTCACAAAAAGAAGTTAGCGTAGCATATGTTCGCGAACATATCTTTCACTTAGCTAATATTCACAGACAACACCATTCCTTATAAAAGAGTGGCCTTCCTTTACAATGTACTGAGGTGACTCCCTTAATTTCAAACGCATCCTCCACTTCAAGACAGGCTATTTTTTTTATAACTACTAAGCAATGGTTTAGTGACCGGACTGCCAAAAATTATATCAAGTCATTCTGCTACTCTTCACTCCATGCTCTGCGACCTATTTCTGTGGACTTCCTGTTGAACTGCCAGTGCTGCGACGTTTGTGTTCCCATCTTGTTTATTTCAAAATGGATGTCCCTCCTGTCTTCGCAAACAAGCCGGAACACTTAGAACTATTTCGCCAGAAGATGCTTGACTACTACGGCATCTTAGCACTCTCGACTCTGAATACTTCATATCGATTATCATTTTGATATTCCTATTTCACCTGTGTGCAGCCTGTATTTCATTGCCTGAGCTGTGATTTCATGTGGGCCCTGGACTTATGTCTCTGCAACTTGGTACCTCCTGAAGTGAATTACAATCATCTCATGAATCCGTTAATTGATCATGAACAGTTTTGTTGCAACGGAGGGATTATGGCCTTTGCAGCGATACAAGGAGTTCTGGGTCATTGGGATATATTCGCAGCGGCGCAAGATTTCCTGACAGACAGCTACATTGAAAACCCACTGAGCTGTCCTCTGATGGTACTAGAGGCTCCGGTAATAACAGATCATGAATGCTGCTTTCCTCTTTTCAATTGGATGGCTGACATGTTTTCGGATCATAACAGTGACTTCTTGTTAGAAGCAGTTGCTGCCTACTTTGCCTATACAATCCTGGGTTGACTTTTATGCAAGCCATTGACGTCCACATTTCGTTATTCCTCCCTATCTTTTTCATGTTTTCTTGGATATTTTCTTAACATGAACAGACCTATTGGCTTTACTAACAGTGGACATTATGATTTCCTACTGGTTACATTTTGATCTTTTATGTGGACTAAATTTTTTTTCTTCACCTACTCGATTTTGAACTTTATTTTTTATTAAAGTCTAATCTCAACAATTCTATTGTATATCTTATCTTATGTTATTTCAAACGTACTCGAACCAAAACTCGCTAATATATGCTATATGTGCCCTAATTAATGTGTAAATATAGAATGAGATTTTTATAACTGTAAACGCAATTTCGCAATTGAACTGCTTAATTCCGCCTCAGACACCTCTGATCATTTAATTTTCCATAAACTAAAATATTTTGATTACATACATGCACCTCTCGCCATTTTGTCGGTTTTGGCGCGTTTTTTTTCCCTTACACAATAGCATAACAGAAACGTGATAGTGCTTCGCATGCAGTGAGCTCATTGAAAAGACATATTGTCTAACCACTAGCATTTTCATGTATCGTTCCTACACTGAAAGGCCAGAGACCTTCTTCCATTTATTAAAATATAATATACTTCCTCATAAGAGTGTATAATTAATTTTGCACAACCATATTCATTTTTCATCAACTATACCGTTTGTATTCTATGTACTACTGACTATACCGATTACTTTGTTTTTTGCAATGTCTCTACTCGTATTAGATTAGAAACTTGCCTTGAAAACAGTGCATTTCTGAATAAACATTTCAAATATACACGTTCTCTCTTTTAATCCATAATCTCAACTAAAATGATTGTATACTGAAACAGTATTCATGTGTTCCACGTAACTTCAGCTATACTAACCTAATATTTTCTTTTGTCGACCTGATTTACTCATACTAGAACCCACAGGCCTATAACAGCCCGTGAACCCTTTCTTAGTAGGTCGCGCACCATGCAGACAGTTGTACCTCTGTAAAAAAATAATGTATTACTCTTCTCAACCACCGTCGCAGTTCCGCTTCACTCAGTGTTAATCACTGCTCCCACGCTTCTACAGACCAGACGCTATGTCGTATTTCACTCCTTATCGCGCTTTAATCTCCACAATAACAAACACTTCTCCGCCAGCCACCAGAGAACAGAGTGCAGATGCAGAGGCACTAAGTAGTGAAATACAACATACCCTCTGCTCTATGGAAGCAACCGAGCGGTAATTCTGAAAGAAAACATTCACTAGCGCTTCAAAAAAGCATTTCAATTATATAAATAGTTTTTTGAAAACGTCCCAACTACTTTGATGCGACTATCTGTGTGTGCCTCCACAGCAAAGTTCCTCAGCCCGGACAGAAGGCAGACACAGACAGACACACACACAATAAGATAACACAGGGCAACGGAGACGGAAAACAGAAGGCAGATGAAGATGCAGTCAAACAGCAGGAGTGAGAGAGATATTTTTATACTCCGTTTGGTACCTCAATTTACGAACACATTTACTGCACAAATCTGTGTACAACCTCATGGTCAGAACTTTTCATTTTATTTTACTCGACCACCTCTCCCTCTCACCCCACCAGTACAAGCCGCGGCCACAAACTACAATGTAATTTTGTCGTCTGTCAGAAAGTTTAAGAATTCATTAAGCATTACCACTTTTTCAAGACGGTATCACATGTAATGTACCAACTTTTCATTTTATTTTACTCGACCACCTGCCCTTCTCACCCTACGCCCACCAATGCAGGCCGCGGCCACAAACCGAACTATAATTTTGTCGTCTGACAGAAACTTTAAGAATTCATTAAACATTACCACTTTTTCAAGACGGTATCACATGTAATATACCAACTTTTCATTTTATTTCACTCAACCACCTGCCCCTCTCACCCTACACCCACCAATGCAGGCCGCGTCCAGAAACCGCACTCTAATTTTGTCGTGTGACAGAAAGTTTACGAATTCATTAACCATTAGCATTTTACTTTTCATTTTATTTTACTCGACCACCTCCCCATTTAATTTTCCATAAACTAAAATATTTTGATTACATACATGCACCTCTCGCCATTTTGTCGGTTTTGGCGCGTTTTTTTTCCCTTACACAATAGCATAACAGAAACGTGATAGTGCTTCGCATGCAGAGAGCTGATTGATAAAGACATAATGTCTAACCACTAGCATTTTCATGTATCGTTCCTAAACTGAAATGCCAGAGACCTTCTTCCATTTATTAAAATATAATATACTTCCTCATAAGAGTGTATAATTAATTTTGCAAAACCATATTCATTTTTCATCAACTATACCGTTTGTATTCTATGTACTACTGACTATACCGATTACTTTGTTTTTTGCAATGTCTCTACTCGTATTAGATTAGAAACTTGCCTTGAAAACAGTGCATTTCTGAATAAACATTTCAAATATACACGTTCTCTCTTTTAATCCATAATCTCAACTAAAATGATTGTATACTGAAACAGTATTCATGTGTTCCACGTAACTTCAGCTATACTAACTTAATATTTTCTTTTGTCGACCTGATTTACTCATACTAGAACCCACAGGCCTATAACAGCCCGTGAACCCTTTCTTAGTAGGTCGCGCACCATGCAGACAGTTGTACCTCTGTAAAAAAATAATTTATTACTCTTCTCAACCACCGTCGCAGTTCCGCTTCACTCAGTGTTAATCACTGCTCCCACGCTTCTACAGACCAGACGCTATGTCGTATTTCACTCCTTATCACGCTTTAATCTCCGCAATAACAAACACTTCTCCGACAGCCACCAGAGAACAGAGTGCAGATGCAGAGGCACTAAGTAGTGAAATACAACATACCCTCTGCTCTATGGAAGCAACCGAGCGGTAATTCTGAAAGAAAACATTCACTAGCGCTTCAAAAAAGCCTTTCAATTATATAAATAGTTTTTTGAAAACGTTCCAACTACATTGATGCGACTATCTGTGTGTGCCTCCACAGCAAAGTTCCTCAACCCGGACTGAAGGCAGACACAGACAGACACACACACAATAAGATAACACAGGGCAAAGGAGACGGAAAACAGAAGGCAGATGAAGATGCAGTCAAACAGCAGGAGTGAGAGATATATTTTTATACTCCGTTTGGTACCTCAATTTACGAACACATTTACTGCACAAATCTGTGTACAACCTCATGGTCAGAACTTTTCATTTTATTTTACTCGACCACCTCCCCCTCTCACCCCACCAGTACAAGCCGCGGCCACAAACTACAATGTAATTTTGTCGTCTGACAGAAACTTCAAGAATTCATTAAACATTACCACTTTTTCAAGACGGTATCACATGTAATATACCAACTTTTCATTTTTTTTCACTCAACCACCTGCCCCTCTCACCCTACACCCACCAATGCAGGCCGCGTCCAGAAACCGCACTCTAATTTTGTCGTGTGACAGAAAGTTTACGAATTCATTAACCATTAGCATTTTACTTTTCATTTTATTTTACTCGATCACCTCCCCCTCTCACCCCACCAGTGCAAGCCACGGCCACAAACTGCAATGTAATTTTGTCGTCTGTCAGAAAGTTTAAGAATTCATTAAGCATTACCACTTTTTCAAGACGGTATCACATGTAATGTACCATTTCTCTCTCTATCTGCATTATCTGTCTCTCTGCTAATATCATTTTTTCACTTCATAAACAACTTCTCTCATTATATATAAAGGCTTCAAAATCACACAAATAATGACTTTTTATATTAAACATATTTTATACTTCATATTTCACATTTAAATAAAAAATAGTTTTAGAAATACAACACATTATGACAGCCAAAAATGAGTTTAGTTTCAAACTATGAGGAAAATCAATCATTGTTTGTGAGTAAACCATATTTTACGGTACATGACAAAACAAACAGTTACAGACTTACCTTTACCAATGCTTTGTACGATGTACAACAGTGACAGTCACAAAATAGATATTCGTTTGACGGAAGTCTCAATTATGCTGCTATCACTGCAACCAAAATTCAATGGCACAGATATCCAGTCAATACAGACTCATATATGTCTCTTCAGCCAATCATATTTCCTCCCGCAAAATTTTGTATTCAAATTTACATTTCAGTTGGTTGTCCCTCACAATATTTTCAATGTCACATAAAAGTCACCCATCTCCCACTGCCATCTCTGACTGTTTCCATGGTAACACCTCATTCTGCACCTGGCTGAAGGCACAGGTCAAAAGTTCATATCTCAACGATCTACAGCAAACTAACAACACTGTTTTCCCTCCAGAAACACCTGCCTATCCACAGCTCTGTTACATGTCATTTTTTTCACACCCAATACTACTTTTTCTTTTACATAACATTAACATGCAACGTAGTCTTCAATCTTCACGTATTAGAATCAACCAATCATTTTTCGTTTTTCAACCACAGCAAGCTTCATCCATTTTTTTATCCTGACTTTCAGCTTCTAACTGCCATTCCACTTCCAGAACCCATCGGAGTACGAGTGCATCTGCCTTGAAAATGAAGGTTTGGCTTTTAGGACACAGCTATATTCACTGGAGTGGAAAATATGCAGCAAGCAGACGAATTTCCAACCTTGATTTACCAAATGTGCAGATAACGTGGATTGGGCAAAGAGGATTAAGATGTCACCAATTAATACCATTGGTGAAATCTTTTATGCATCTCCCAGAACCAGACCTTATAATTGTGCACTGTGGTGGGAACGATCTAGGCACATTGACTGGGGTAGGTCTGGAAATGCTTCTAAAAGACACCTTTCGACAATTAATGACACTTTTTCCTCGAACTGCCTTGGTATATTCCAATATATGCCAAAGACAGAAATGGAATTGGTCCAATCAACATTGTGCACAAATTGAGAAAGCAAGGAGACATGTTAATAAATCTGTTTCTGCTTTCCTCAGAGATTATAGCATGGGTTCTATTTACCACAACAACTTGCGTTACCACATGCAAGACATCTATAGGATAGATGGTGTTCATTTCACGGATGAGGGAAACAGAATCTTCCTTCGCAACATCAGACTCTGCATCGGTACTTACTTATAAATGCAGAAAAAACTCAATTAACACAAGGGCTCTTTTCAGAGCCACCTTATATCAAAGCACTCAAACTTCTGATGTATCTCCATTTTCAGACTCTTGTAAATAGGTATGCGCGCCCGGGTGCGCGCACCCTGCAACTTTTTAAAAAAATATATATATATATTTTCGCGTTTAAGGGCCTTACTGCACACCCTGAGAGAACCTACGCAGCAAAACAATCTCTACCTTCTCCCCTTTCCATGTTCCAACGCTTTGAAATGACAATATATTTACTCGCAGTGACAAAATGGCGGTCAACACTTCCTGATTTCCTTCGAATCGAACGTTAACAGACGTCACGCAGCAAAAAAAAAATTCCGCTCGCGCGCAGCCGCTTGAGTGCGCGCACCCGTGCGCGCTTATAGATATATAATTGACTTTAAGTTTAATTTTCTCAGCAACTACTGAACAGATTTACACCATTCCAAAAAAAGCGTAATCTGCGAGCCGGACTCTACAGTTTTGCCAAATTTCTTATAAATCCATCCAGCCGTTCGACCTGTAGCCGTGTCTAAACGTCCTATGGAAAATAACATGGAGAAAACACGTTTTGGGACCCCCCTTTTATCTCAGCCCCCACTTCACCAATCCCCCAGAGCCCCGCCGAAATTAATTGCCACACAACTTCCTCCTCTGAAAGATAGTACGCACTCACAGGATCTTTATATTTCTCTGTTACTTTATTTTCCCAGCAGTGTCCAGTGTTAAAAAATACCGAGGCGTTTCGTTACACACAGGTAACTTGCTCACGGTTGATATTCTCTGACATTCAAACCCTCCTATAAGGAATAGTGCACCAAACATGTGATTACTCGCATCACTTCCTGTCGTGTTACAAAGGTTTGTGGATGTTGTAGTTGTTAAAACTATGTGTTTACTTTATTACAATATAAATCAGGCGGCAGGCATCTTTCAATTATATTATTGCTCGAAATCGCATTTTATCATGCTGATTTTAACCCTAAAGCCTTTTCGTTTTGGCTCTTGAATGACATTGGGAAACCGGACTCGTTACTTTATGCTGCTTTTTGTTATTCATCCCTAAACTTTATTGTTCCGTCATTCTTACTAGGATGCCGACCTACGAAACTGTGTTTATTCATTACCATACCAAGATCCCTCCTATTATTTGTTCATACAGGACTCGGTATTTTCTACGCGACTGACTCAGGTTTATTGGTCTCATTATGTATTCATATATTTGTTACCTGTTTAATAGTCGGAGCTCCGTTTTTGATTTTAGATCCTGCCGAGTTATCTATCTCACCTGGTTTCATCAATATGAATATACCTGATCTGTCCTGATTATTTGACTTGATCAGCTACAGCCATTGCTTTGCACATATTTATATTAAGCCCTCCAGTGGGATATGTTAGGGTTTAATTGTATCCATCTTATTATTATGACCACACTAATGTATCGGTGTTCTCACACCCGTTCTTACTGTAACTGTCTGGTTACTTTAACCTAGTTGATTTTCATGCCCAAATCAAGTCCTCCAGTGGGCTTATTAAATCAAAGGCCGATCACACCAATTTTCTTTTTTTTTCCGACAATTATGTTGCTACATTTCACTGTCAAATCTAACTTTCAAATTAAATTACCCACCCTTCAAACATCTCAATTTTCTAACCCCAATAACGTTTGAACCATAAAAAAGAAAAGAACCTCTCTAGCTTTTCACAGTGACAACAAAACAGTACAGTACTATCCAATTCAAGTCCACATTTTTTTCAAAGATGAACATATAGTTGCTCCCTTTGGTTCAGACCCACGGGGATAAAGTCCTAAAATTCAATATTTGTCTGGATTCCCTGCACCTTAAAGTTCTCTCTCTGTCTCCACCCCTTACATGTGGGATTATGGTTTCCAGAGCGTAAAAACGCATACATTTTCAATCACCTTCATGCATGGCTTCCATGTGTTTAGCAACTGTGTTGCTCCTGTCTCTATTTACAGTTACTCTGAAGTGCTCCAATATCCTTTTTTTCAATTCACCCCTTGTGCTTCCTATGTATTTTAAAGAACATGGGCACTCAATCATGTGTACTTCAATTTGGCTCTTGCATGTTATCAGCTCCTTGATTTGCCACAATTTGTTTTTGGGTAACATCACTTCTGTTTTATTAGTGGCTATCTGGCAAACTTTACAATTGTGGAATTTATTAAAGCCCTTAGTTTTTAGCCACTGTGTTCCCTTCCTTTTTTCTTGATCCTGATGGTGGCTATGTACCAAACTATCACTCAAGTTTTTGACCCGTCAGAACGTGATGTTTATCTCTAGTGTATCTTCTCTTCTCTTTTCATTGGCTTTTTCCCAGCATTTCTTGATGATTCCTTCCTAGTAACCACGCTGTTTGAATCTGTTTGCCATTTTTTTACACTTTGCCTTCCATCTCGATCATATCCATCAGCATCTGATTATGATGTTCGAATTGGATATCTCTTTCTTTTAAAAAGAAGGCACATGCCATTAGGCCAATGTGGTTTTCAATGTTGGTATAAAGCGATGTTACGTCCATCGTTACTAACATGTAAGATGGTTGCCATGGTAATTCCTGAAGGTGTGTCAAGAGGTCAGTTGTGTCCCGCAGATATGAACTTAAATTCAACACAAAGGGCATAACAAAAAAGTAAATATAATTGGCCACTGGCTCCATAAGGGATCCTTTAGCTAACACAATTGGTTTCCCTGGTGGTTTTAGTGGGTTTTTGTGCCCCTTTGGTAGGAAATATATAGTTGCGGTAATGGGATGTTCTGTCATTAGAAACTTTCGCTCATCATCATCAATCAGATTTTGTTGTTGCCACTCCCAAAATTTTGCATCCAATTTTTTATAGTATCCTTTGTTCCTTAATTGTAAATGTGCCTCTGATATATACTCTCTTGTGTTTAAGATGGCGATGATTTCGCATTTGTCGGCCATTTTGACCGTTATCGATTTGTCTTCCATTAGATTTTTCAAGGCTAGTCTTTCTTCTTTCTTCAGATTATCTCGATACCTCATTCCTTTGATTTTATAGATGTCCTGTACCACATCAAACATCATAATCAGATGCTGATGGATATGATCGAGATGAGTTTCGCACAAAATGTATTTCTCTTCGGAGATGAAATCTATCAACAGATAAAAGGATGCGCAATGGGGTTCTCCTTTAGTCCAGGAT
Organism: Lissotriton helveticus; assembly: GCF_964261635.1. Taxonomy (NCBI): domain Eukaryota; kingdom Metazoa; phylum Chordata; class Amphibia; order Caudata; family Salamandridae; genus Lissotriton; species Lissotriton helveticus. The sequence continues at coordinate 213,727,586 of NC_136060.1, read as the reverse complement.
ATGTGTGTCTCACTATGGAATGGTGGGAACAACAAGTAGTGTGGCATCCCAACAACGACAACTACAAATTTGTCAATAAAGTAACAAAGTGGTTAGGATACATAGATGATCTTTTGATAGTATGGGATGGAACAGTGCAGGAATTTCAAGTGTATTTTAAGATCTTAAACTCAGCTGATGCCAACACAATTTCCTTGACACAGAGATTTACATTCATAACAACAAATTGGAAACCACAATACATAGAAAAAAGACGTCTACCAACGCTACCTTACATGCGGATAGTTTCCACAGAACCACAGTGAAGGATAACATCCCATATGGAGAATTCCTGGGGCTACGACAAATCTGTTCAGAAGAACAAGAATGGGAGACAAATAGTAAAAAAAAGGCAGACAGATTCAAACAGCGCGTTCACGAGGATGGAATCATCAAGAAATGCTGGGAAAAAGCCAATAAAAAGAGAAGAGAAGATACCCTGGAGATAAAAAACCAAGGGCTGAAAAATTCCAACACCTCACAATTGAAGGAAACAACAGTGAGACTCATCTTGAATCATTCAAGTGAATCCAAACAGACAGTAGGAATACTCAGGAGAAATTGGAAACACTTACAATTTGATCCAACGGTGAGCAAAATAGTGGGCATTCACCTAAACATCACGTTCCGACGGGCCAAAAACTTGAGAGATAGTTTGGTACATAGCTACCATCAGGATCAAGAAAAACGAAAGGGAACACAGTGGCTAAAAACTAAGGGCTTTATTAAATGCCACAATTGTAAAGTTTGCCAGATAGCCACTAATAAAACAGAAGTGATGTTACCCAAAAACAAATTGTGGCAAATCAAGGAGCTGATAACATGCAAGAGCCAATTTGTTGTATACGTGATTGAGTACCCATGTTCTTAAAAATACATAGGGAGCGCAAAGTGTGAATTGAAAAAAAGGATATTGGAGCATGTCCGAGCAACTGTAAATAGAGACAGGAGCAACGCAAATGCTAAACACCTGGAAGCCAGGCATAAAGGTGATTGAAACGGATGCATTTTTACGCTCTGGAAACCATAATCTCACATGTAAGGGGCGGAGACAGAGGGAGAACTTTAAGGTGCAGGATATCCTGACAAATATTGAATTTTAGGACTTTATCCCCGTGGGGTCTGAACCAAAGCAAGGAACTATACGTTCATCTTTGAACAAAATGTGGACTTGAATTGGATAGTACTGTACTGTTTTGTTGCCACGGTGAAAATCTAGAGAGGTTCTTTTCTTTTTTATGGTTCAATGGTTATGTGGGTTAGAAAATTGAGGTGTTTGAAGGGTGGTCAATTTAATGTGAAAGTTGGATTTGACAGTAAAAAGTAGCAACATAATTGTCGGAAAAAAGTTAAAAAAAATTGGTGTGATCGGCCTTTGATTTAATAAGCCCACTGGAGGGCTTGATTTGGGCATAAAAATCAACTAGGTTAAAGTAACCGGACAGTTACAGTAGGAACGGGTGTGAGAGCACCGAAAACTTAGTGTGGTCATAATAATAAGATGGATGCAATTAAACCCTAACATAGCCCACTGCAGGGCTTAATATAAATATGGGCAAAGCGTTGGCTGTAGCTGATCGAGTCATATAATCAGGACAGATCAGGTATATTCCTATTGATGAAACCAGGTGAGATAGATAACTCGGCAGGATCTAAAATCAAAAACAGAGCTCTGACTATTAAACAGGTAAAAAATATATGAATACATAATGGAGCCAATAAACCTGAGTCAGCCGCGTAGAAAACACTGAGTCCTGTATAAACAAATATTAGGAAGGATCTTAGTATGGTAATGAATAAACACAGTTTCATAGGTTGGCATCCTAGTAAGAATGACGGAACAATAAAGTTCAGGGTTGAATAACAAAAAACAACATAAAGTAACGAGTCCGGTTTCACAATGCTATTCAAGAGCCAAAACTAGAAGGCTTTAGGTTAAAATCATCATGATAAAATGCAATTTCGAGCAATAATATAATTGAAAGATGCCTGCCGCCTGATTTATATTGTAATAAAGTAAACGCATAGTTTTAACAACTACAACATCCACAAACCTTTGTAACACAACAGGAAGTGATGCGAGTAATCACATGTTTGGTGCACTATTCCTTATAGGAGGGTTTGAATGTCACAGAATATCAACCGTGAGCAAGTTACCTGTGTGTAACGAAACGCCTCGGTATTTTTTAACACTGGACACTGCTGGGAAAATAAAGTAACAGAGAAATATAAAGATCCTGTGAGTGCGTACTATCTTTCAGAGGAGGAAGTTGTGTGGCAATTAATTTTGGCGGGGCTCTGCCGTGTAGTACCGCACCGGGACGAAAATTACCAGGAGTCGACAAGTGTGAGCCAAGCTGTGGAAATATATATATACATATAGATATATATATATATATATTTTTTTTTTCACTGAAAAAAACATAGGTTTCAGGGACGTTATAGTTAGTTGGACATTTCACTCGTATAAAACCTGAGAAATGTGTCCGTTATAGTTAGTTGAGCTAACTATAACTCGAACCCCAGCAATGCACTGCTGATGACATCACATATTGCAGCACTCTTGCCATGATCAGTGACATCGCTGATGAAATCACTGATGAAATCTCAAATGACATCACTGATGAGATCATCCAGTTAATGAGTGTTTCTAAAGAGTTTAAATATGTTTTATACATATATATGCCAAGGTGTATTAAAAAATGAGTGGGTACATGAGTATCTGAATGGATGAATTAATAGGTGCATGTCTGACTGTATAATGGAGTGATTAAACGTGTCTTACTAATATATGGGTCACTGACTAATCTGTATGAAGGTCTGTATCAGTCTGTCAGTTGGTATGTAAGTGGCTGCTTGGGTTGGTGAGTAATTACATGAGTCATATATCTTTTTTTAATTGGTTGTCTGAGTACCTGAATGGGTGTGTCAGAGTCTGTGTGGGTGGGCAGGGTATGTGTGTGAATCCCTGCATGGATGTGTGAGTGGGGATTCACTGGGTGTACGGGTTCAAGAGTGCATCTGTGAGGGGCTATATGGCTGGGTGAGTGTGTGTAACTGTGTTGGTGAGTGAATGGATGTCTCAGTGGTACATCTGTGAGTAACTACATATGTGAAAGGCAATATATGTGAGTGTTGGAGTATATAAATGGTTATATGTGAGAGTAGGTGATTGTGAGAGTAGCTGTATGGATGAGTGTGTCCTTGTGTCAGTGATAGTATAAGAGAGTAGGTATGTGTTAATATCTGTATAAGTAAGTGAGGTGGTGTGTGTATAACTGTGTAGGTGAGTAAATAGGGAGAGTGATTGATTATGGGCGTTATTGACTAGCTGTGTGAGTAACTCTATGGGTGAGTGGTAATGCGTGAGTGTCTGTATGGGTGTATGAGTATCGAGTACATATGATAGTAGCTGTATTGATGAGTGGCTGTATTTATGAGTGACTGTATGGATGAGGGAGTAGATGTGTGTGTGTGTAGACCTATAAATCAGTGAGTGGGTATGTAGTAACTGGTATTGGTGTGTCTATGGTTTTGAGAATGGCAGTTTGTATTTTAGAGTGGGTGTATCAAAGGTTATATTAAGGTGTGAGGTGGTGCATCAGATTATCATGTGGATGCTCTCATCAATGATGTCATCATTGATGTCATTTGAGATGTCATGAGTGATATCATCAGTGATGTCACAAACCCTGTAATGTGTGATGTAATTTGTTACGAGCTAAGCGAATCACATCTAATGCTAAAACGGGAGATGAACGCATTAAAGAAATGGGTATTAGATTTCAGGAAAGAGTCTACCCTCAAGATGTCATTGAACAAGCGGAAAACCGAGTATCCGCGATTTCCCGAGAAGAAGCACTCACAAGAACTATGAAAACCAAGGAGACCAGGATGGTACTAGTATCAAAATACTCTACGCTTAGTACCAAATATAAGAAAATCATCTTAAAACATTGGCCAATCCTTAAATCTGAACCCAAATTCAAAGATCTGTTCAAAACGCCACCCATTTTCGCTTACACAGGCAACAACAACATTAAAGAAATACTATCTCAGGAATCACCGGAACCAAGCGAAAGTAAAGGCACTCGCCCTTGCATGAGTTGCAACAATTGCAACAATGTAATCAAAGGTAACTCCATCATTCATCCCATGAAGGGCCACAATATCAAATTAAAGGTCAATGCTACGTGCGATTCATCTTACTTGATATATCTGTTAAAATGTCCATGTGGGAAAATTTACATTGGTAAGACAGAAAGGAAAATAAAAGTTCGACTAAATGAACATAAATCTAACATAAGAACCAGAAATGAGAAATTATACATTGCTGTACATTTCTTTGAGCATAAACATAACATCGCTCAACTGAAATATCTGGTACTGGAGATCATCGAAAAACGTGAGGGTAAGGACAATAATAAAGCGTTATTGCAACGTGAAATATACTGGATTTATCGACTTCAAGCCATGAAACCCTTCGGGCTCAATGATAGGACTGAATTTAGTTGCTTCATTTAACCCCTGTTCATAGTGGCCTTCTGATGCTTATTAGACTTTTTTGGTGTTGCCAATATTGATACTAAGTCACATTTCTTGTATTGTTTTTTTAATACCTGTCACGAGGTGCTCGAAACTTTATTGTATCACGCATTCATCCTGCACATTTTTTTCCTTTCCAACATGGCTGACGGTTTTTAGTCCAGTTTTTATGTTTACCACCCACGTGAGCCCTACTGAGCCTATCACGTCAGCTCGCTAATCTCACAGTCACATGACTTATATGTTGCGGTAACCAGCTCACAATTCACCCGCCTGTACGAGGTCCTGAAACTGACCACGATCGAGAATTGATTTACCAAGTAAGTTGGTCCTCGAACCGGTATATCACCGGTTCTCGAAATATTGGCGATGCGCCATGGCTGCGCGAGCGCCTGACATTAACATGATGTTTCAATTTTCCCTACAGCACTCTAGCTGTTTAATCTTCGGACATTCAGTTATGTAAGTCCGTTCACTTTACCGATCGTTACCCCACTGCATTACGCACTCGTTTCGCTTTTTTAAAGTTTTTTCACCTTTGGTCACCTCCTTCACGATAACACTCGACCCGCGAGCATGTGTTCACAACACAGAATGTTTTTCATTAATTTAAAATTGATGATAATGTTGACATGTTGATCATCATATGTTAGTTATGGCTATATCTTGTTCTGTTTTGACTTATAGAGCTCCTAGATAAAGGGCTTGGTAGCCCGAAATGCATCGGAGCATTCAAAGAATGTCATGGATATAATACCTTGTATAAATACTTTAAAATGATTCAAAACTTGAAAACGATATGACGGAAATATCACATACAAGTTAAACTGTAATGAATAAATGATACTATCCACACAGACTTGAGAGGAGTCTGTTGTTAAGAACCTAAGGTGTGCCCAAACCAGGGATGCATTCATAATCCATGTGTGCACACATTTTTCATCATGTAAAATGTGACGTCATCAGCAGTGCATTGCGGGGGCGCGAGTTATAGTAAGCTCAACTAACTATAAAGGCCAAAGTTCTCTGATTTTGTGCATGTGATATGTCTAACTAACTTTAACGCCCCTGCAACCTATGTTTTTTTTTATGAATTTCAAATGTTTTTTAAATGCTAATTACTAACTATAACGTCCCTGAAATCTATTGTTTTTCAGTGAATTTGTAAGGTTTTTCGAAATGCTAATTTCTAACTATTCCTACAGAGTTATGACATGTGCAGAAAGAGGAAGAAAATCAGAGAAAGAAGCAAGAGAAATGCAGAAAGATGCAACAGAAGTCCAGAAAGACGACGAAATGTGCAGAAAGAGGCAAGAGATATGCAGAAATAACCAACAGAGGTGCAGAAATAGGCAAGAGAGGTGCAAAAATAGGTAGGAAAGGTGCAGAAATTTAACAAGGGTGCAAAAAGAAGCAAGAGAGGTACAGAAAGAGGGAAGGGGTATAGAAAGAGGCAAGAGGGATGTAGACATTTGCAAAAGAGGGGCAGGAAAGAAGCAAGAGCAGTGTAGAAAGAACCAACAGAGATGCAAAAAGAGGCAAGAGGGGTGCAGAAAAAAGTAGGAGAGGTGCACAAAGACGCAAGACAAGTACAAAAGAGGCAGGATGGGTACAGAAAGAAGGAAGAGAAGTGCAAAAAGAAGCAACAGAGGTGCTGAAAGAGGCGCAAATGGTGTAGAAAGAGCAAGAGAAGTGCAGAAACAAGCAACAGAGGTACAGAAAGAGGCAAGAAAGGTACAGAAACAGGCAGGAAAGGTGCAGAAAGAGGAAACAGGGATACAGAAAAACACAAGATAGGTGCAGAAACAAGCAAGAGAGGTACAGAAAATGGTAAAAAAAGGCAGGAAGAGGCAAGAGGGATGGAAAAAGGAAAGAAGGGTGCAGAAAGAAGCTGGAGAGGTGCAAAAAGAAGCAAGAGAAGTAAAGAACGAAGGAAGACGAGTGCAGAACGAGACAGCAAGGGTGCAGAAAGAGACAACAGGGCTGCAGAAAGAAGCAAGAGAGGTGCAGAACGAGAAAAGAGATGCAAAATTAGGCAAGAGGGGAGCAGAAAGAGGCCAGTGAGGTACAGAAAGAGGCAACAGATGTGCAGAGAGACACAAGAGAACTGCAGAAACATGCAAGAGAATTACAGAAAGAGACAAGAGAATTGCTAAAAGAAGCAACAGCGGTGTGGAAAGAAGTAAGAGAAGTATATAAAGAGCCAAGTGAGGTACAGAAAGAGGCAAGAGAGGTGCAGAAATAAGCAGGTGATGTGCAAAAAGAGGGAACTGGGGTGCTGAAAGACGCAAGAGAAGTAGAGAAACAGGCAGGAAAGGTGCAGAAAGAGACAAGAAGTGTGCAGAAACAGGCAGGAAAGGTGCAGAAAGAGGGAACAGGCGTGCAGAAAGAATAAACCGAGGTGTAGAAAGAGAAAAAAGGGGTGCAAAAATAGGCTAGAGGGGTGCAGCAAGAAGCCAGTAAGGTGAAGAAAGAGGCAACAGAGGTGCGGAAAGAAGCAAGAGAGGTGTTGAAATAAGCAAGAGAAGTACAGAAAGAGGTAAGAGAATTGCTGAAAGAAGCAACAGAGGTGTGGAAAGAAGCAAGAGAAGTTCTTCATGAGATCAGTCACCTGGGAACGAGTCTGAGGCAGCGCACATTTTTCAGTTTCTATGGGTGTGTCATAAAGGTGACATTCTCATCCAATCCTTACCTCTCTGCAGAGATCACGTGTCAATTGTAATTACCATTCATTCATTCACGACATGCAAAGCTGCCAAAGGAAAATAAAGTGAGGTGTTTGTGTGATAGAGGATGATGAAGTGCAGATGTAAAGTAGAAGCTTAAAAGACAGCAATGGAGAGGAAAGTGATATGAAGGGAAGAATGAGCTACATTACTCATTTATCTATTACAAGATACAAATCAATGCTAACAAGCATTTGTAAAGCCAATGGGTCTTTCTTGTTTTAGGTTCATACACAAATTGTTATGATGATGAATGTGGTTGAAAAGAAAACAAAAACATGACTGAATCTGAGGACACGCTGTGTCAAACAGTCGCTTTTGATTACGTTTTATGCCACGCCCACAATTACCAATGCCACCCTTCTTGAAATAATTTGCACATGCTTACAATACAACACAATCCATACTTCTTAGGCACTACCCCTTTCAGAGACTTACCAAGTCCACTTAAAGTACTACACTGAGGACATTATATTGCTGCCTGCTCAATGTATCCTTAGGGCTACCTGGGGAGTCTGGTAATCTGTACAGGCAATTGCCAGGGGGAGAGTCGGTCCTGGGGAGCATACCGTCCTATCACTGTCAGGCCATCTCTTGCTGTCTCTGATGGGAGCGGGGGGGGCACTGTAAACAGCCCCACGTGGTATCTTTGTGGTGGGGGAGAGGACAAGGGTAGATGCAGCTTTGGAGCACTCTGTTGACATGATTCCTCCTCTCCTTTTACAGTGCAGGGCAGAGACATCAGACAAGCCACAGGGGGTGGAGCCAGCATTGTAGAGGGAAGGCCCAGCCCTATTCAGGTCCCAGGTGCAACTCCACCCTCCCATCTAGATGCAGATCTTTCTATTCACCACGGGCTGCCCCAGCCTGTCTCCTGGAATCCCCAGCCCTGTCACTCACAAACCCAGACAAGGAATACACAACTCAGCAGAGGCAGGCTCAAATCGTTAGGCAAGCAAATAAATGCTTTCTAAAAGTGGTATTTGCAAACATGTACTAAATTAGTCTGAGTTCAGGCATACTAAATTCGAATTTCTACCATGTTCCCTGAGTCAGTTAGAATTATAAGCATGTAATAATCGAATTGCCCATTCTGGCCTATGAGAACAGGTAGCCTTCAATAGTGAAAAACAAAAATGGCTGTAATTCACTTTTAGAACATGCTACACACATCAGAGCATGTTCTACCTTATACCTACAATGCACCCTGCCCTTGGGCCTGCCTACCATAGGGGTGTCTAATATGAAGCAAAGGGGAGGTTTTGGGACTGGCAAGTGGGTGCACTTGGCTAAGTCGACATGGCAGTGCTAGACTGCACATAGGCCCTGCAATGGCAGGCCTGAGACACACTTTACAAGCTGCTTCTGTGGGTGCACAACCAGTTCCTCCGCCCACCAGCATCATTTGATTTACAAGCCCTGAGCACACAAGGGGAACTGTACTAGGGGATGACAGGTAAATCAAATACCCAATCATGGAGTAACCAATCAGTACATTAATTTAACATAGGGAGCACTTGCACTGTGGCACTGATTAGCAGTGGCACAGTGCCCAAAGCATAAATCCAGCAAAAACATATCAAAACAGGGGAGGCAATTCATCAAAATGGAAGGGAGACTCACGCCAATGATGCCAGGTCTAACAGGAGCGGAGAGTCAAGAGAGCGGCTGCTCCCTCCAGAAGCTAGACGGGGACTCTCAAGACAGGAGCTGACCGGAGCGGGCCACTAGTTTTGAAAATTTTGCGAAAATTGTTCAACCGGAGCCAAAGATATTGAGAAAACAACAAACACTTTTCTTATGGAAACTAGGTCCTAACTATAACTGGGGGTGGGCGGAATTTGCGTAATTGCGTTACGCAAATCTCTGCAAAACGGTGAAAAATCTCCGCGAACACACGGAATTGCTTGTTCGCGATGCTTTTTTACTGTTCACAATCGCTGTTAGCGTGCTCGGGGGAAATATCTCGCGAACATGCATTTGAGAACGTGAACAAGTCGCGGAACAAATAATTTGGGGCAATTTTGCGTTCTCCACATAACGCGGAATTACCCAAATTCCGCAATTTACCTCCCAGGCCTAACTATAACTACCTACTGGCGACCGCCAGTAGGTGATATATATATATTTATTACCTATTGTGGGTCGTCAGTAGGTAATTATAGTTAGGACCTTCTTTATATTGAAAAAGCCTTTTTTCTTTTGGCAATATCTTTGGCGCCGTTTGACAAATCTTCGCCAAACTTTCAAATCTAATGACCCGCTCACTTCAGCTGCTGTTATAAAACGTTTCAGAAAAGGGGGTGGTGATGAACGGAGTGTCTGAATTAAGCAGACCACTCTTACCCAGTCCAAAGATCAGGGCTTGATCCATCACCGTTATTTATCTCACTGCCCCATCCCAGCTCAGAACCTGGCTATATGCAAATTAGTCTGTCCCTGGCCCAGTGCATCATGGGAACAGGGCAGACCAAACTACCAAGCCAATTCTTCACCAGAAAGGAGACAAGCTACCGGGGACCGGTTTCTGGCATTTCAGCCTCTTCGGCCCGGCTTGCTTGAATCCTGATGGAGCAGTGAGAAAGGGACTCATGTCTGAGTATACCCTGCCACACCTATAGTGGCCAAAAACGATTCAGAAAAGGGGGTGGTGATGAACAGAGTGTCTGAATTAAGCAGACCACTCTTACCCAGTCCAAAGATCAGGGCTTGATCCATCACCGTTATTTATCTCACTGCCCCATCCCAGCTCAGAACCTGGCTATATGCAAATTAGTCTGTCCCTGGCCCAGTGCATCATGGGAACAGGGCAGACCAAACTACCAAGCCAATTCTTCACCAGAAAGGAGACAAGCTACCGGGGACCGGTTTCTGGCATTTCAGCCTCTTCGGCCCGGCTTGCTTGAATCCTGATGGAGCAGTGAGAAAGGGACTCATGTCTGAGTATACCCTGCCACACCTATAGTGGCCAAAAACGATTCAGAAAAGGGGGTGGTGATGAACAGAGTGTCTGAATTAAGCAGACCACTCTTACCCAGTCCAAAGATCAGGGCTTGATCCATCATCGTTATTTATCTCACTGCCCCATCCCAGCTCAGAACCTGGCTATATGCAAATTAGTCTGTCCCTGGCCCAGTGCATCATGGGAACAGGGCAGAACAAACTACCAAGCCAATTCTTCACCAGAAAGGAGACAAGCTACCGGGGACCGGTTTCTGGCATTTCAGCCTCTTCGGCCCGGCTTGCTTGAATCCTGATGGAGCAGTGAGAAAGGGACTCATGTCTGAGTATACCCTGCCACACCTATAGTGGCCAAAAACGATACAGAAAAGGGGGTGGTGATGAACAGAGTGTCTGAATTAAGCAGACCACTCTTACCCAGTCCAAAGATCAGGGCTTGATCCATCACCGTTATTTATCTCACTGCCCCATCCCAGCTCAGAACCTGGCTATATGCAAATTAGTCTGTCCCTGGCCCAGTGCATCATGGGAACAGGGCAGACCAAACTACCAAGCCAATTCTTCACCAGAAAGGAGACAAGCTACCGGGGACCGGTTTCTGGCATTTCAGCCTCTTCGGCCCGGCTTGCTTGAATCCTGATGGAGCAGTGAGAAAGGGACTCATGTCTGAGTATACCCTGCCACACCTATAGTGGCCAAAAACGATTCAGAAAAGGGGGTGGTGATGAACAGAGTGTCTGAATTAAGCAGACCACTCTTACCCAGTCCAAAGATCAGGGCTTGATCCATCACCGTTATTTATCTCACTGCCCCATCCCAGCTCAGAACCTGGCTATATGCAAATTAGTCTGTCCCTGGCCCAGTGCATCATGGGAACAGGGCAGACCAAACTACCAAGCCAATTCTTCACCAGAAAGGAGACAAGCTACCGGGGACCGGTTTCTGGCATTTCAGCCTCTTCGTCCCGGCTTGCTTGAATCCTTGATGGAGCAGTGAGAAAGGGACTCATGTCTGAGTATACCCTGCCACACCTATAGTGGCCAAAAACGAATCAGAAAAGGGGGTGGTGATGAACAGAGTGTCTGAATTAAGCAGACCACTCTTACCCAGTCCAAAGATCAGGGCTTGATCCATCACCGTTATTTATCTCACTGCCCCATCCCAGCTCAGAACCTGGCTATATGCAAATTAGTCTGTCCCTGGCCCAGTGCATCATGGGAACAGGGACTGGGTGAGAGTACTCTGCTTAATTCAGAGACTCTGTCCATCACCACCCCTTGTTGTAAATATTTTTGTCCACCCTAAGCGTGGAAGGGTATACTCAGATGTGAGTCCCTTGCTCATTGCACCATCAGGATTCAAGCAAGCCGGGCCGAAGACGGCTGAAATGCCAGAAACCGGTCCCCGGAAGCTTGTTTCCTTCCCAGTGTAAGAATTGGCTTTTGTAGTCTGGTCTGCCCTGTTCCCATGATGCACTGGGCCAGGGACAGACTAATTTGCATACAGCCAGGTTCTGAAACTGGGATGGTGCAATGAGCTAAAAAACGGTGTTGGATCTAGCCCTGATCTCTTGACTGGGTGAGAGTACTCTGCTTAATTCAGAGACTCTGTCCATCACCACCCCTTGTTGTAAATATTTTTGTCCACCCTAAGCGTGGAAGGGTATACTCAGATGTGAGTCCCTTGCTCATTGCACCATCAGGATTCAAGCAAGCCGGGCCGAAGACGGCTGAAATGCCAGAAACCGGTCCCCGGAAGCTTGTTTCCTTCCCAGTGTAAGAATTGGCTTTTGTAGTCTGGTCTGCCCTGTTCCCATGATGCACTGGGCCAGGGACAGACTAATTTGCATACAGCCAGGTTCTGAAACTGGGATGGTGCAATGAGCTAAAAAACGGTGTTGGATCTAGCCCTGATCTCTTGACTGGGTGAGAGTACTCTGCTTAATTCAGAGACTCTGTCCATCACCACCCCTTGTTGTAAATATTTTTGTCCACCCTAAGCGTGGAAGGGTATACTCAGATGTGAGTCCCTTGCTCATTGCACCATCAGGATTCAAGCAAGCCGGGCCGAAGACGGCTGAAATGCCAGAAACCGGTCCCCGGAAGCTTGTTTCCTTCCCAGTGTAAGAATTGGCTTTTGTAGTCTGGTCTGCCCTGTTCCCATGATGCACTGGGCCAGGGACAGACTAATTTGCATACAGCCAGGTTCTGAAACTGGGATGGTGCAATGAGCTAAAAAACGGTGTTGGATCTAGCCCTGATCTCATGACTGGGTGAGAGTACTCTGCTTAATTCAGAGACTCTGTCCATCACCACCCCTTGTTGTAAATATTTTTGTCCACCCTAAGCGTGGAAGGGTATACTCAGATGTGAGTCCCTTGCTCATTGCACCATCAGGATTCAAGCAAGCCGGGCCGAAGACGGCTGAAATGCCAGAAACCGACCCCCGGAAGCTTGTTTCCCTCCCAGTGTAAGAATTGGCTTTTGTAGTCTGGTCTGCCCTGTTCCCATGATGCACTGGGCCAGGGACAGACTAATTTGCATACAGCCAGGTTCTGAAACTGGGATGGTGCAATGAGCTAAAAAACGGTGTTGGATCTAGCCCTGATCTCTTGACTGGGTGAGAGTACTCTGCTTAATTCAGAGACTCTGTCCATCACCACCCCTTGTTGTAAATATTTTTGTCCACCCTAAGCGTGGAAGGGTATACTCAGATGTGAGTCCCTTGCTCATTGCACCATCAGGATTCAAGCAAGCCGGGCCGAAGACGGCTGAAATGCCAGAAACCGGTCCCCGGAAGCTTGTTTCCTTCCCAGTGTAAGAATTGGCTTTTGTAGTCTGGTCTGCCCTGTTCCCATGATGCACTGGGCCAGGGACAGACTAATTTGCATACAGCCAGGTTCTGAAACTGGGATGGTGCAATGAGCTAAAAAACGGTGTTGGATCTAGCCCTGATCTCTTGACTGGGTGAGAGTACTCTGCTTAATTCAGAGACTCTGTCCATCACCACCCCTTGTTGTAAATATTTTTGTCCACCCTAAGCGTGGAAGGGTATACTCAGATGTGAGTCCCTTGCTCATTGCACCATCAGGATTCAAGCAAGCCGGGCCGAAGACGGCTGAAATGCCAGAAACCGGTCCCCGGAAGCTTGTTTCCTTCCCAGTGTAAGAATTGGCTTTTGTAGTCTGGTCTGCCCTGTTCCCATGATGCACTGGGCCAGGGACAGACTAATTTGCATACAGCCAGGTTCTGAAACTGGGATGGTGCAATGAGCTAAAAAACGGTGTTGGATCTAGCCCTGATCTCTTGACTGGGTGAGAGTACTCTGCTTAATTCAGAGACTCTGTCCATCACCACCCCTTGTTGTAAATGTTATAAAACGTTTGGCGTGATTCACCCCCCCGGGCTGTTAATGATATGTGGGGTGCCACGTGGGCCCCCCGCAGCCACAAGGACTGCCACCTCCCCAGGGTTTATAAAAAAATGAAAGTGTCAGGGGGCTGGACCCCCTCACACAGCTCAGGGGATCCCCACCTACCCAGGGACATTTTTTTAAATGTACTGTGGGGGGCTTAAGCTCCCCCACACCTCCCTTGTGCACACTTCAGCTAAATGCAAGGGCCTGTTGCGGACCTCCAGGGACCAACACCTCACTGGGGCTACTTACAACATGGGAGGGGGACCATGGGACACCCCTCATGGAGCCCTCCATGGCCCTGGGGACATCCACCCCCCAGGACAGGCACCAGCAATGTCCCGGAGTGCCCACCCCAGGGAGATTACAGTTTACTATCGCAAGATTGGAGCACTGCTCCGGCCATGCCATGGAAAACTTCTGCTTCGCATCCATGAAGCAAATAAGAATTGCTTTGGGCAAAGGGAGCTGCAAACTTTTTATAGAGCTAGTGAGATTGAAGTTTATAATCACATTAAAATTGATAGAGTTAGAAATAATATTAAAACATGTAAGTTAAATTTAAAAAGTGTATAGTGTAGTACATTGAACTTGTGCTTTTGTTTTGTGAATTTGCAATGGGTTGGCAAATCTGGAAAATATTTAAAAATAATATATGTATCTAAAATATATAACTTTGACTTTTGGGTTATAGGGTGGCTCTAACAAGAGCTGTTGTGTTTATTATGACTTCATTGCATCTACATTTAAGTCCGGATGTACAGCTTAAGGTTGTTGAGAAACACTCTGTTCCCTTTATTTGTGAAGTGAGCTCCATCACTTCTGTAGAAGTCATGCATATCAAAATGTAGATTGTTGTTATAGATGGAGCCCATCCTATGGATTCTGAGGTAAGCAGAAACAGCTTTACTAACATTCTATGCCTAGCCTCTCAATCTGTGGACAGCATTGATTTGACCACTTCAATTTCTGTCTTTGGCTTATATTAGAGTATACAAAGACAGTGTGAGGAAAAAGCGACATCAGATGTGAAAAGGTATCCTTCATTATCATTTCCATGTCTACCTCAGTCAATGTGCAATTTACACCAAAGTTCACAATCATGAGGTCAGGGGGTTGGAGATGGAAAAAGGTTTTAACCAAAGGCAGCAATTAGTGCCACTTTAATCTTCTCTGTGCAAACCATTTTAATAGCCACATTTTGCAAACATAGGTCTTTGTCTATACCTCTGTGTTCAGCATATCTTTTTCCCCAGAAAACATAGTTGTGTCCTACAATATATATACTGTTAGCATTTTGAAGGGATGAGTGGAATGCATAAAAAAACTTCTGTAGCTGAGTATGTCAGTTGGTACAATGAGAGATAGCTAAAATGAAGGTTAAGATGCTGTTTTTGAACAAGCAGATAACTGATTGGCTGTTCATAAACATTGTGTACTCAAAATAGTATGATCTTACTTTGTAAAAAATGCATCTTTCTAATTGGTTATAGTAAAAACGTTGAAAGGTACAGTAACAGGATAAGTTAGTATTTGCAATACTCAATCACACCTGCTATTTGCATTTGTAAGCTAGGGTGCTGAATTTGAAAATATGGTGAACTTGTGACCTGCAAGTGCAGTTGAATGTTGCAGAAACTGTTACTATGGAAACAAGGATTAAGCAGAATGGGGGAAGAGTTAAAGCTTAACTGTGGTTTTAAAATATGAAATGCTAACTTATGTATAAGTGATATGCTAATAAAGTAAGTTTTCCCAAATCAGTAGTATGTTTAGAAGTAGTCTGATGTTAAGAAATAGTACTAGTATTGTTGGAAATAGGTTTTTGAACTCTGAAGGGTTCTCAGCTCCATCACAACGCATCAAGCGGCACCGCGAAGGAGTAGCAATCCAGTAAATTAGAGAACCAGTTTGGGTACTTTTAGAAGAGTCTAGTACAGGGTTAATATGTCTAAGCAATATAAATGGGTTTCAGAATTTGAAATAATGAAGGAAGCATTTTGATGTGTTAGTTACATTCAGTTGTGTGTAGAAAGAGAGGAAAAGTTTGCCATTACTGGTTTTACCTTGTTGAGAGTGGTGCATCACATTTATTGTGTGAAAAAGAAAATCTTTCATATTTCATATTCTGCAATTCTATTCGAGAGGTAAGTTACAAATGTGTAAGATGTACTATGTATTGTGTAGTAGCGCTTTAGTCTTTGTAGTGACATTTTTAAAGCAATATTTATAAAGTTTGCAGTCTATTAAAGAAGTGGGATTTTTGAAATATGTCACCAAATATATGAAAGTGTATTGTAGTTTGTTTTATTGTACAGAAATGAAGATTGAAATAATTTGTGCATAGTAATGTGTAATGGGAAAGACACAGATACTTGCATGCATACGTTTAGAAATATGGTTAGACTTATATAACTGATATGGGAAGGATTGCTGATTTAAATTTGGGATGGCCCAACATTCTGAGCAAAAAAGTATGTCTCTGCTTGTACATGTATTCTCACATGTTATTCATCTGAAGATGCTAGAAGAGTGAAATAGAGGTATACTTCTATTTGTGTGTTTCTTTTATGTATGGTGCCACTAGCAAAAGGCACAGACACATGCTGCACGCTTTCAAGAACATGGTGAGACTTAGAACAGTAACATGGGAAGGATTGCTATTTTAAATTTGGTAGATCCAACAATATGTGAAGTCAGTGAAAAATGAAGGTGCAGCAGAAAAGTAAGCTGTATGACATGTTGGCAGAAGTTTTAGTTATTAAGGTACTTTGTATAGGCCGTATAAATGTCTGTATTATCTTGAAATGGAAAGTGCAGTGTGTCAAGTTTTAAGGTGTGCATGGTCTTGCGAGTAAGGTATGTCTATACTTGTACATGTATTCTCACATGTTATGCATCTGAAAATGCTATATATCTGAATCCCAGGCATACAACTATTTGTATATTTTTTTATGTATAATGATAGTAGCAAAAGGCACAGACACATGCTTTCAGGAACATGGTAGGACTTACAACACTAAGGGCCAGATGTAGGTAAATCTCATTTACCGATTCTTAAATACCGAATTTTACCGATTCGGTATTCATGAATCGGTAAATGAGATGTAGGAAAAAATTCGGTATTTATTACCGAATCGGTAAAATTTGGAATCGGGCTTTCGGAATTTACCGAATCTGTATTTACCGAATCGGTATTTACCGAATCGGTATTTCCCATTCATTATAGAAATGAATGGGAAATACCGATTCGGTAAATACCGATTCGGTAAATACCGATTCGGTAAATTCCGAATCGGAAAGCACGCAAAAGTGAAACTTAAGAAAACAGCCAATCAGGTGCTACCACACTCCCCCTCCCTACCAGGAAGTGGCTACACAGGCAGCTGCAACTAATTAGAAGCTTCTGGAGAGGCAGTTGGAGCAGAGAGATTGGGAGCAGCAGCAGAAAGAGTTTGTGCAGTTTAAAACCTGTAAAATGGCAACCAGCAAAGACACAGAGCAGACAGAGAGGAAGAGAAAGCTGAAATTCAGCAGCATGGAGCTACAGGTCCTTGTGGAGGAGGTGGTGAAGGTGCACCACAAACTGTTTGGCAGGCAGTCCCTCACTGTGGCAGAATTTGCCAAAAGGAAGATTTGGCTAGATATCCTCGACAAAGTGAATGCTGTGGGATTGACCACCAGAGTCACAGAGGATTTGAAAAAGAGGTTCTATGACCTGAGGAGCCTCACAAAAAAAAATTTGCAGACCACCACAAACAGGCATCGTAAACTGGTGGAGGAAAGAACACAGCAACCCCCCCTCACTGACCTGGAGGGGATGGTGGCCTCAACCTTAGAGCCAGAAAGCGTCTCCGGACTGGGAGAAGTGGACAGCTCAGCCAAAGCTGCAAGTAGAAAAGGTAAGATGCATGCACAGCAATCCCCCTCACACCCTCATCCTTACCTCACCCCTTGAAGCTAAGTGGCCCCAGTCCCGGTGTGCCAGCACCAAACAGTAACAATGCATCATGGTACATGTAGTCAGTTAATGAAAGACCATGTCATACAGCACAGCAACCACCAAGTTAGGCACATGATTGCAGACATAATGAGGGCAGGCAACATGTACATTGTGCAATTTGAAAAGATTTAATTGTAGTGGCTGTGAGACATTTGCGCTTAGCTGATATACGCTCATTTGTCCACAGGTCACACATCCAGAAGGCAGTCACAGGAGACTGAAGGCACGGCACCCGAGAGGGATGAAAGTCAGGAGCCAGGTCCCAGTGCATCACAGGACACAGGTGTACCGAGTAGCCAGCCACCTTCCCCCTGAAATCACTCAAGATTTGCAGGCATCCCCACAACGTTCACAGTCCCCTCTGTTAATGCCTTCACCAGATATGCCAACATCACTGGATGTTGAAACACCTGCAGCACAACCAAGCAGGAGGCATGTCGTTCCCCCACTGATAGAAATGGAGACAGCTGCCGGTGGAATGGTGGTGAAAGACACACAGACCTTGCCTGGAGATGATATCTCTGCCACACTGCATTCCAGCGCAGAGGTTGTCCGTAGTAGCACACAGACCTTGCCTGGAGATGATATCTCTGCCACACTGCATTCCAGCGCAGAGGTTGTCCGTAGTAGCACAAGACGCCACAGAGTCCAAGGAAGGAGTGTAGGTGCACGTGGGGAGGGGTCCAGTGTGTTCCAAGGCCTTGAGGGGAGCATGGTAAAGATCCAGAAGATGCAAGGAAAGGGCATCATGGCCTGTCAATGCTAAATGCACAACCTGAATAGAAATATGGAAGAAATTGGAAAGGGCATCAGGGAACTGGTGGAACATGGCTACAGGGATACATGAAATGACACAATCGGTGCAGGTACTGTGCACCAAACTGGACACAGAAATGGCATCAAGGCGCAGGGAGGAGCAGTGTGCACAGCAACACCACAGCCACATCCCTGCTATGCAGGCGAATCATAAACAGTCAGGAGGTGTTGACGCAAAATAGCAATGAGGTGACAAGGGGCATAGCCGGAATGACCGGTGCTCTTGAGGCGCTAATAAATGCTCAAACAGCACAAACTGCTGCTATTGATGTGCCAGAGAGTGAAGGGAGCACAAGTAGGAGCAGCACGGCAAGCCCCGTTGTTGTAGAGACAAGGAGGAGCAGCAGGTGACAAGGTGAGGCTACAGGCCAAACGCCCAGCGAACACAGTGAGCCACATACATCTGGCAGTGCTAAGCGTGGACGCAGATGAACAGTTAATATTATGGGGTAGTTACCCTGGACATACACTTTTGAAAGTTCAAAGTTTGTGTTGCACATTTGTGCCTTGAATACTGCGTAGTGACAACATTAAACTACGTTGGGTGCATATTCCACCTGTCTGTGTCTCTTTACTTACTTAAAAAAAGTTGCGTGTGATCTCTTCCCGTCTGTGTCTGCCATCTGTTGGTGTTGCATGTTCAGCTGTGTGTGGCTCAGGCAGTGCTTGGTCATCATCACGGTCCTCAAAATCTGATAATTCCACTTCAGTGCCCTTCTTAATTGCAAGGTTGTGCAACATTGCACAGGCTGCAATCATTTTGCAGCAGGTCACTGGTGTGTACTGGCGTGCCCCTCCACTTTTGTGCAGGCACCGAAACCTGCTCTTCCACACTCCAAAGGTTCGCTTCACAATGTTCCGGGTCGATTTGTGTGCCCTGTTGTACCTCCTCTGGCTGGGTGTTGAAGGGTTGAGGTAGGGGGTGAGGATGAAGGACCGAAGGGCATATGCACTGTCTCCTATTTGTAAGAATAGAAAGCCATTACTCACATGCACATATCCACATACAGCTGCAATATGTATCTAGGGAGATTCACACAGTGTATTACCTAGCAAGTAGCCTTCGCCAAATTCCCCCGCTGTCAGCCGTGAGTAGATGCCACTGTTCTGAAAGATGTAGGAGTCGTGGGTACTCGCGGAAACTTGGCAACTATGTCCGTGATGATAAATTAGGAATCACAGATTACCTGTACATTTATGGTGTGTGTGGATTTCCTGTTTCTATAAATGTACTCTGTGGCAGCAGGTGGGCATATTGGGATGTGGGTACCATCAATGCAGCCAATGACATTTGGAAAATGCGCCATCTGATAAAAGTCAGTCTTGGTCCTGACCAGTTCAGCGTGCGTTGCAGGGAAGCTGATGTATAAATGCATTCTCTGCAACATGGCGTCCAGAAATTTTCTGAAAAAGCGTGACAGGCTGCTCTGGGTCACCCCACCTACCACAGCAACCACACTCTGGTAACTCCCAGACGCAAGCAGGTGTAGGCTTCAAAGCACCTGAACGTGGGGTGGAATAGCGTGTGCCCTTGGGGTAGTGTGCTCCAACAGTGGTTGGAGGTCCCTGATGAGGTCCACAATTGGGTCTGGGTCCAACCTGTACCTCTGGAGTATCTCTGCCTCTGTGAGCATGAACAAGGTGATCCTCTGTCTGTAGACCTGCTCCTGTCTCTGCCATTCCCTCTCTCCTTCCTCCTGTAGCCATAGCCGTCTCGCAATGACATAGAATGCCACCATTGTGAAAAAAGTATTGCATTTTGGGTCCTTTTTTATAGGCTGCATCTGGTTACCACCTGAGTTCAATCCATGGTAAATACAGACTCTTAAATACCGATTTTCAAGCAAATTCGGTATTTAAGACCTTACCTACATCTCAATATTCAATTTTACCACTTCTTATTAACCGATTCGGTATATTTACCGATTTGGTAAATTTACCGAATCGGTAAAATTACCGATTCGGTATATTTTCCGATTCGGAATGATTACCGATTCGGTAACTTTACCGATTCGGTAAATTTTCCGATTCGGAATGTTTACCGATTCGGTAACTTTATCGATTTGGTAAATTTACCGATTCGGACGATTTTCTGTCCCCTACATCCCAAATGCTCAATACCGGTCGGAAACTGCCGAAATTCAGTATTTTCGGCCGTTTCCGACCGGTATTGGGCTACCTACATCTGGCCCTAAGATGGGAAGGATTGCTGTTTTAAATTTGGTAGCACTGACATTCTGAGTAGTCGCTGAAAAATGAAAGTGTAGCAGAAAAATGAGGTTTGATACATGTTGGCAGAGGGATTAGTGAGTAGGGTAGTTTTTATGAACCAGTGGAAAGGTATACTTGAAGTAGGGTGTATAAATGTAGATCTCTGTATGCACCCAGTCAAGTTTAAAGGTATGTGTGCTCTTGTGACTGAGGTATGGTTCTATTTGTACATGTATTCTCAAAGGTGTTATGCATCTGAATATGGTAGATGTTTGGAACACAGGTATACAACTATTTGTATATTTCTTTTTTGCACAACTTCACTAGGAAAAGGCACAGACACATGCATGCATGCTTTCAGGAATATGGTGAGACTTATAACAGTGACATTGGGAAGACACAGACATACATATGCATGTGTTCAGAAATATAGTTAGACTTATAAAAGTGACATGGGAAGGATTGTTGATTTAAATTTAGTATGTCTAACTTTGTGAGCAACTAGTGAAAAATTAAGCTGCAGCAGAAAACTGAATTTAAAGATGTGGTGGCAGAGGAATTAGTGATTAGGACAATTTGTATGAGTCTCTGGAAAGGTGCACTTGAAGTATGCCATATAAATGTTGGTGTTTGATTGAAATGGAAAAAGCTGTCTGTCAAGTGTTAAGGTCTCTGTGGCATTGTGATTGAGGTATGTCTACTTGTACATGTATTCTCTCATGTGTTATGCATCCGAAGACGCTAGATGTCTAAAACACAGGTATACAACTATTTGTATGTTTCTCTTATATATATATGATGCCACTAGCAAAAGGCATCGGCACATGCATTCATGCTTTCGGGAATATGGTGAGACTTACAACAGTGATATGGGAAGGATCGGTGCTTTACATTTCTGGAGTTCTCTTGGTTCTTTCTGTACTTGTCTTGCCTCTTTGTGCACCTCCATTGTTTTTTTGTGCAGTTCTGTTGGCTCTTTTTGCATTTCTGTTGCTTTTATCTGCACTCCGCTTGCCGCTTTCTATACCGTTCTTTCTTCTTTCTCTACCTCTGTTGCCTGTTTGTGCACCTCTTGTGCCTCTTTCTGCAATCCTTTTGTCTCTTTCTGCACCTCTATATCCTACTTCTGCATCCTCCCTTACCTTTTTTGGTACCTCTCTTGCCAATGTATTTACCTGTTTGGGTCTTTCTGCATGTCTCGTGTTACTTTCTGCACCTCTCTTACCTTTTTTGTACCTCTTCGGCTCTCTCTGCTCTTCTCTTGGCTTTTTTTCTGCACCTTTGTTGCTTTTTTTGCACTCCTCTTGCCTCTTTCTGCACCCTTCTTACCTCTTGCTGCATCTCTGTTGTCTGTTTGTGCACCTCTCTTGCCTCTTTTTGCATCCCTTTTGCCCCTTTCTGCACCTCTTTTGACACTTTCTGTACTTCTCTTGCCTATTTATTCCCTTTTTGTTGCCTCTTTCTGCACTTCTCTTGCTTCTTTTTGTACATCTTTTGCCTCTTTTTGCATCATTTGTAGTTTTTCCTACACCTGATTTGCTTGTTTCTGCAGTTTACATGATTTTTTCTGTAGTTATTGTGCTTCTTTGTACATGTCTTTTGCCTGTTTGTACACTCCCCTTACCTCTTTCTGTACCTCTCTTGCCAATTTCTATACGCCTCTTGCTTCTTCCTGCATGTCTCTGGTCCATTTTTACAACCCTCTTGCTTTTTCTGGTTCTCAGTTGCTTCTTTCTGCACTCTTCCTGCCTCTTTTTCCACCCTTGTTTCCTTTTTTTACCTCCCTCACCTCTTTCTGCACCTCTTTTGCCAAATTCTCTTGCTTCTTTTGGTATGTGGCTTTTCTTTTCCTGAACGTCTCCTGACTTTTTGCAGCTCTTTTCCTCTTTGTGCACCTCTCTTTTCTTTTTCTACACCTCTGTTGCTTCTTTATGCATTCCTCTTGTCTCTTTCTGCACTCTTCTTGCTTATTTCTGCTCCACTGGTGCCTGTTTGTGTACCTCTATTGGTTATTTCTGCAATACTCTTGCCTCTTTCCGCCCCTCTCTTGCCACTTTCTGCAGGTCTTTTGCCTCTTTCTGCACTTTTCTTGTCTCTCTCTACAGCACTCTTGCTTCTTTCTGTACCTTTCTTGCTTCTTTCTGCACCTCTGTTAGTTGTTTTTGGCACATCACTTTCATCTTTCTGCAGCTCATTTGTCTCTTTCTGCACTGTTCTTCCTTTTTTCTATACCTCTATTGCTTCTATCTGCCTTTTCCTGTACATCTCTTGCTTCTTTCTATACCTCCATTACCTCTTTCTATAACTCTCTTGTCCTTTTCTGCACTTGTATTGCCTCTTTCTGCTGTTTTCTTGCCTCTTTCTGCACTTGTGCCTCTTTCTGTAATTCTCTTGCCTCTTTTCGAATTTCTCTTGCTTCTTTCTACACCTCCATTACCTCTTTCTGTATCTCTCTTGCCCTTTTCTGTTTCTCTCTTGCTTCTTTTTGTACGTCTCTTCTCCCTTTTATTTTACATCTCTTGCCTTTACTGCACCTTTGTAGCTTCTTTGTGCACTTCTCTTGTAAGTATGGGTGAAATTTGCGAATTCCCGTTCCGCGAAATCTGCGAATTTGTGCGAACTTGCGATTTTGTTTTATTTTGGCGTGTTCGCTGGGTTTTTTTTCAGCGCGGCTACCGCAAACTTACCCCTGCGGTCGTTTTTGGCCGCGATCATCTGGTTCGCGGGAGGAAAACAACTCGGAAAATTCAGAATCAAGGTAAGTCAACGCAGCGCGCGCGAGATTGTATTTTTGAAGCGTGAATTGTAATAGATTTCTCAAGTGGCCTAAGTTCTGTCTGGATGAGTCTAGACTGAGTGAGTTGGATGGAATTCTTGTCGAACAGTCAGCAAGGCTATCTGTAACTTGTGATGAGGCGGCAGGGTCAGCAGAGGTAGAAGATATCTATACTGCCACCATGGATCAGATTGGCAAGTTGTTTACGGTCCCAGCCAAGAAGAGTCTGGCAACTACCAAACCACCTCAGGACTGGTTTGATAGTAATTGTAGAAGAAGGAAAACCGATTTAATTTCTGCCATCAAATATTCTAATTCAGTATCTGTACGTTCGGGCAGATTGTCCTATAGAAAGGCAATTACAGCCGCTAAAAGGGCTTGGGAAGAGTCCCATTGGGAAAATCTCAGAGATGCAAGCCAAAACAAGGATGGTAATTTGTTTTGGTCACTAGTCAGAAAATCGACTGGTTGCAATTCGAACCAAATTCCAAATCACATCACGGACAGTGAATGGTTTGAACATTTTTTTAAACTCTACGGTGGGAATGAACTGCCCGGAGTCCCTGGGCATTTGAGCGGTGCTCTGGATGATGGTTCCCGGCGGCTCGCACCCACTAGAGTTAATAATAAAGAGGTTCTTGCTGCAATAGCCAAAATAGTATCTGCCAAAGCCCCAGGACAGGACGGTGTGCCAGGCGACCTTTTCAAAGCTAATCCTGATGGTTGGGCAACGTATTTTGCTACCCTAATAAACGCATTGCTGGCAGGCCCACCGGTCCCTAATTCCTGGAAGGCGGCCGAGGTGATTCCTATCTACAAGAAGGGTCCTAGGGAGAATCCTGCCAACTATCGTCCAATTAGTCTAATAGACGGTGGACAGAAATTGGTGGTCAGGGTTCTCCTTGAGAGGATCCTCTCGTGGGCAGAGGAGCATAAGATCATTTCCCTTATCAGGCAGGCTTTAGGGCATGCACAGGTACAACTGACCAAGCGTTTAGGTTGTTACTCCTTCACTGGAAGGTGGTTACCATTGGCAAAGGCGGTCTTTATTTGGCATTTATTGACTTAAAGACCGCCTTTGACCTGGTTCCCCGAGACCGCCTGTGGACTATATTGGAGGAGATGGGGATTCCCCCACCAATCTTAAACCTTTTGGCACGCATGCATGATGGTACCTATGCCCATATTAGATGGGGCTCCCAAGGGCAAAAAACCGATAGGATTCCTGTGAACCGAGGGGTACGCCAGGGGTGCATGTTAGCCCCAACACTTTTTTCTTTGTTTGTGAATGGTGTGGTCTCTTTTCTGCTTGAAATAAACGCAGATGCTCCGGTCCTGGCGGGCGATAAAGTGCCCACCTTACTTTTCGCTGATGACACACTGTTGGTCTTGAAAACCCCTGTGGGCCTGCAAAAGTTGCTGAACCGCTTCTGTTTGTTTTGTGAACTTAGGGCCTTGTCATTAACACCTCGAAAACTAAGCTCCTCTATTTCAATCCTAGTAAGTGCTCCAGGTCCACCCTCTTTCTTGATGGAGAACCATTGGAGCGTGTAAAAGAATTTGACTACCTGGGAATTAGAATTTCACAAAGTGGCAGCCCCATATTGATAAAATGCTTCTGAATCATAATAGGGTGGCTGGTGCTTTGGGGCGAGAACATCGTATGTCCACCTCTAAGCCCGTTGCCCCTGCTCTGGATATATATGCTACAAAAGCTGTGGGCAGTGCCCTCTAAGGTGCAGAGTTGTGGGGTTTCGATTGCATTAGCGGTCTTACCACTTCCGAGAATAAGTTTCTTAGAGAGCTGGTATCCCTTCCAATGGGCACCCCCATCAAACCATTGCTGAGTGATCTGGGTCGCCGCTCCATCCGGGATCTAGCCAGGCTACGACCCCTTTTATATTGGGCTAGGCTTAGGCGGACCCCAGAGCTCTCTAAGTATCTAGATGGTTTGAAAGAGGTCATGAATCTTAATGGCTCCCATAAAATCATCTGGATCCGTAACATTAAGAAGCTTCTGAATGACGCTGGCTTGCCAATCTAAGCCTTAAATTAAGCGATTTTACTGGAACTGGGTGGACGAGCAAGATCTAAGGGACCTAAATCAAGGAAGGCTGACCGAAGAGTTTAAACAGCACAAACACAAGCCTCGTTTGGTGCCTTACTTGGATTTTATCAAAAAACCAAGGGATAGATCCCTAATCATTCAGTTCAGGCTGGGAAACCTACCCTTACACGATTACACCTGTAAGTGGAAGCCCCCGTACCAAACCCCACCTGACTGCCCAATTTGTGAAGGCATCACTGAAAGTATCACTCACGTCTTTTTTGCATGCCCAGCTTATGTAAAACCGAGACAGAAATGGCTAAAACCCGCGTGTTTATTGCTCGGAACCAGGAATCATTCCGTAGCACTTAGAATACTCAAGGCTGACACTAGTACAAGCTTAGTGTGTGGGGTTGCCAAATTTCTGAGCTGGGTTTGGATAATTAGAGCAAAAGCTATGAGATGACTCAGTTTTAATTAATTTTTAATATTCACAAAGCTGCTAATGTTTAATATGCCTCTTAAATTATTTATTGTAACATGAATGTTTTTACTGTAACCAACTTTGCAAAATGTAAGATTTATGAATTGCGGTTTTCTTTTGAATTTTGTATGTGCTTTTATGATATCTTGTATATCGAAATAAAGCTTTGATGATGATGATAAACTTCAAAAGTTTTCAGTATATCTGGTACAGAATCATATTTATTATAAGAATATAAATGTTGATTAACAGGCAATATGCTTTGAAGATGAAACAGAAGTTTCAAGTGGCCAATAAGAAAAAAGTGGACAAGTCCAAGAGTGAAGAGATTTATGAACCTTATACTATACATTCTATACATCCTCTACATTCAAAAGAAATGAAAGGAAACAGTATTGAATTATTTTAATTGAAGGAAGCAAAGGGAACTCCCATATGTGTATGGAAAAAGGTTTAGAAACTTGTTGCTTACCACAGCTATTCCTCACTGGAGAAGGTGGACGATTTGGTGAGAGAGTTGTATTGATTCCAACTTCAGAATATCGCTCATATGAGGTGGTCTTTGTATGCCCGCCAACATCTGGGGTGTCCCAAGACCCAAGCACTTCTCAAAGACAGAGTACCCCCTGCTTGTAGACTATCTGTTCAAGTTAACTAAAGATCTCCGTTCTATCTACCAACAGATTCACGCCACCCTGAAACCAGTGCCAGGGGCCTCGGGCATAAGCTACAGCCTGCAGACTTCATTCTTGTAAAGCACTTTACTGGAGCCGAGGTAGAAGGGGCCCCTGCTTGTCCTGCTCACCACCCAAACAGCAGTCCCACTTCCGTATGACCGATGGGCCCTCAAAGGCATTGCTGACAGGAAGGAGAGCGGGTGCCATGCTTCGTTCCCTTCTATGATGCTCGATTGAGGTGGGCCCAGATGCTAGCGGACCAGTCCAGGAGTTAGGGAAGGACTCGAGCTTCAGGCGTAGGGGCCTTGCCTAAGGTGCCTTATTAGATTAGAGTGAGCTACACTGGTGCACTGCCCTGAACACTGGACAGGATCATTGAGGGTAGTTGCCCAGGAGGGAGGGTGCCCTATCCTGAAAGAAGAGGATTTATTTTTTCAGCAAGGGCTGCGATCGCGCAGCTCCGCGTGGGAGTGCTTCATAGCACCGTGGTTGATGAACAATAGGAGTCTACCGGCGAGGCTCTAAACGGAGTTTGGTTGACTTGTGCCCCTCTGGTCTGTTGTATTTTTGTGGCTTCAATTCCTAAGGTTTTTCTATGTACCCATTTGGCCGTGCAGTCAAGAAGGAGGAACAGCCCCTGGCGGCCCCTCCATTACAGCAGAGTGGTCCTGTGTGGTCTTGTTGGTCTAGTGGGAGTAGGGTAATAGTGGTAGTGGTCCTTCTCATAGTACCAATTACACTGTTTAGGGTGGTGTGGTATTTAGTAGAACAGCATCCTTTGCACACTTTAAAAGGGACTACCCTGGATCCACCTGAGCACCTATTTGTTACACTTTCTCCGCATAAAGAGAGACACAGATAGACTTATACCAAGAACGCTTTCCTGCAGATGCTTCATCCGGTACACAGTACCACTAATGCCACAAATTGTTGGGTGAGTGTGTAACTCCCCTCTGTTATGCACAAGGATGATTTACAGGTGTCATTGCCCCTGTCATACTTGGGTAGCTGTGAGGCATGGTTCCAATTGCTTTCTATGGTATACATGCACTATCATGCTAACGCTATGAAAATGGTACAGTCTGATTACAAAGCAGTATTGGAGTACATAGTGGTACACCATGGATATACACCTGGGGCAGATGGCAAGGAAGGTGCCCTATGTCCAGAAGCTTGCATGAACATTTTCAAAGCTAATGAGAATGTCACTTGGTTACGGTTACAAAATGAAATACTAGATTTCCAAGGATATAATGTTACTGAATACTTCAAATGTTTATGGGAACACAATATTACTGAAGACAAAGCCATGCCTGTCCCTGTGATCAATGCAACATCCAGTTTCGGTGTTAAAGGCTCAGGGAATGTTTCTGTAGGACAGAGTGGTTATAACTACACATACCGATTGAACACTACTAGTAGCCTACCTTTGCTTACACCTTTGAATGTAATCTTCATCTGTGGGAACAGGCTTATACATGGCTTCCCAGGGGATGGTCTCGCCGGTGTTATGTCTCTTTCCTCTTACCTCCCGTTTACATTGCACCATCTAATTATCACAAGGATCATAGACTACGGCATAGAGATCTCTATATGCATCGAGTTAAGAGCGTTGTTAATCCAGACGATTCTGATCAGGCAGATACTTCCCTGCAGCAATTTACTGACATAATGAAGGGCATTCTGCTGTTCTGGGGGTCCCGTGTTTAATAGGTGTAATATTTGTTGCCTTGCCAGAGTAGTTGAGGGCCTTATTAATACTACTGCAGGTATACTGACTAATATTACAGTTGAGCTTCAGGCTACGTGGCTCATTGCTCTTCAAAATCGGATGGTTTCAGACGTCATTCTGGCTGATAGGGGTGGGGGTTGCCACATCATCGGCAGCAGCTGCTGTGTGTACATTCCTGATAGCGCCCCTTCTGTATACTCTGCACAACAGAAAAAACACAGACTTGCTTCAGATATCCATCAGGATAATGGTTCATGGTCCCTCACAGGGTGGCTCTAGAGTCTGCTGACATCTTGGGGTTGGAAGATATTACTTGTCCTAGTAGCAATCACAGGTGTCATCTTTATATGTTGCCTATGTATAAATTGCCTTCCAGCATGTTGCACCTATTGTGTGAGCTAGCTCACCCCTACACCTAGATTGTCAGGAGGTGATAACAAGGTCTCTACTACGATGATACAGGATATCCAGGATATGATGCTCATACATGAGGGCATTTTCAAGTACTAAGTGGATTTTCATACTAAGTGTGTTGCTTTATTAACATGAGTGACAATGCATTTTTTTTCTCCCCACTTAGAATTGTAAAGACCCCACCGGATAGCCTCAATAAAGCATTTAGCCACCCCTGCTAAAAGGAGAGTCTGTTAGGTATGAAATTCCCAGTATTTTGTAATCCCTACTAGGCTGCTTCGACTGTGCCTGAACTAGGCCTCATTACTCATATTGCTTGCCTCAGCAGAACACTGTATTTCGTTATTATTTTCTCTTCTGTTCAAGGTTGTTTCTTGACTTACTACTGAATAGGCCTTTCTGTCCTCGCATACCTATCCGAGTGTATACTTCTGCTCCCACGTTAGGAGACGCTGAGGTTCAGCACAGTAACCTTGAGTTGCCGTTAGTATGTACCCATCTGGCAGGTGGTAGCTCATCTCTCTGTGCCCTCTTGGTTCATGTTCAGCCCAGGCCGGTAACTTTCTACTGTGGACGTGGTTGGAGGCTGTTGGGAAGATTCATTACGTGTTGTAGACCATTGGGGGGTCAGTCCCTCGGCAGACATCTTAGGGTGCAGGTCAGATTGGACTCCTCTGCAGAGTATTGCTAATACATTTATGTTTGTATTCTCTACTGTCTGACTGCCTCTTCATTCTTGGGAAGGCATAGCAGATGGTTGTAAGTAGCCTGGGTGGCCCCTAAGGGCCATTTCCTTCACTACCTGTTTGTGTATTGACAGTCTGGTTTTGGAGTGACAGGAGCTGGGGATGTGCATTCACTGTAGAAAGCCACTGGGAGGGTTAAAGTGTGCCTGGCCATTCCTGGATGTCTGAGAGCTGAGCTGAATAGGGCTCGGCTGCATTTAGAGTAGTGGGAGGATATTTCTATGCAACTGAATTTGGCCTGTCTTCCTTGCACAAGGCTGACACCACCCCCTGTGGTCATACTGCACCAGTGAGGACAGAACTGGTTTGGACTATGCTCAAAGACCCTTGCACAAAGAGAACAAATACATTTTGGGGTATAAGTATTAGATCTAAAAACACCAGAATGTTAGGCTACTTCTGGAATCAAGAAGAACCTTTGCCAAGGAGAAGAGCTAAAGAAACTGTAGGAGTGGTACTGCCCCTATGCTGTCTGGTGTTGCCCTTTATTAACTCTTTCTGCCAAGAAAAGAACAAGGACTTTGCTGTGTGCTGTGTCCCCCTGCTTGAAGAAGATCTCCAAGGGGTTGAGAAGAGCTTGTCTCCAGTTTTGAAGTCTCAGGGACACAAAGACTTCACCCCAGCTCCCCTGGACATCCTTTCTGGGAGTTCTGACCTGCCAAATGGTGCCTGTCACTGTGTTGGACCTCTGGAGGTTGTTCCTGCAGCTTGGAGCTGGAAAAGCAATGCAACCACAAGAAAATCGATGCCTCGCTCTTCTTGCAGCTGGTTTATTTGACACAGGACCACTGTAAGAGAAGAATATCCATGCATTGCAACGCCACTGGCAAAACCGATGCAGCGCCTGTCGCTGCTGCAATAACCGATGCATCGAGGGATCACGGCTGAAGAAACTTGCACAGTACCGCTTGATGCCACAGCATCCGGAATTTCCATGCATCGTACCTGTGCGGTAAGTTTTCCCGACACATTACCCGCTGACCAGAATCATCTTTGAGTCAAAACATCACTTCCCACTACAGACTGGACACAATGCATCTCTTTTCCTGCCTGCATCAGAACTGTCATATTGCCTCGCCATGGTCTCATTTCTATGTGCTCTCAACGCTTCCCATCTCTGCAGCTGTTTGGCCTTGTGAATTTTGTCGCAACTACAGGTACTTTTACAGAAAACACTCATCCGTCGTTTTCTATGGACCCAGTTGCTTAAAACCTTTTTAAAGGCATATTCTTAATACTTGTATGTTGGATTTTTGTTGTTTGGACTTGTTGAGTTTAGAAAAAGATACTTCATTTTTCTAAACTGGTGTGGTGTCCATTTGTGGTGTTATTACTGTATTACTGTGTGTTTTGAGTACAGATACTTTACACATTGCCTTTGGGATAGGCCTGCCTGCTAGTGCCAAGCTACAAAGGGGGTGTGAAGGGGTTATCTACAGTGTGTATCCCCCTTACCCTGATTAGAAGCAAGGGTCCCTATTTGGACAAAGGTACCTACCTCTGCCAACTAGAGACCCCCAGTTCTAACAACAGAAAATGCCAACGTTCTGAAACTATGATTGAAAAAGAAACTAGAGCCCCCCCATTTCTAACACCCCCCCTTAACAATGCTGTTTTGTTTTGCCGCCCGATTATCCTTCCTACCTCTCGGTGACCTAGCTCTACTCCCCTTCCCAGGTACCAAGTTAATAGAGGCCACAGTGCAGCTGTGCCAAAGGTGCACCAAATGCTAGCCAGTCTGTACCCATCTGCACTTGTCTTCGTCCGGACCGCACCCAGCATCATAACCCTGGATCTTCACCCATCCACAGCTACTCCAGCACTGCAATGTCAGCCTGAAACCTGGATCCCACGATGACAACTGCAGCCACGCACCTCTACGCTCAATGGTAGGACCTTTCTCCTGATGCCACTGCCCTTCTCCTGTGACATCAGAAGTACCACTCATGGGCGCTAACCCACCACCCCTGAGCCAGGAAACCCTCAAATACATCCTGATCAACTCCTGTTTGCTCCACACACATACCACTGAGATGGGGACACATCACCTCTTTCAACCCAACATTATTTTCCTCACCGAGACCTGGCTAAACCCCCCATAGGCACCTGACATCGCCGCCGCCACACCGAATCAATACAGGATCATACACCAGGTCTTCATCAACAAACAGGAGGTGGAATAGCCTTTGTTCACAATCAATCCCTCCACTGCACAGCCACCACTGACAACACCCTGCCCATCATGGAACACCACAACATCCAACTCAGCACAGATGCAAGAACACCATCAGAGGAACCCTTGCATACAGACCATCAGGTCCACACTCCATTTATTGCGAGTCCATCTTCGACTTCATCACCCCTCTGGACATTAACTCCAAGAATTATATTTTACTCTGAGACCTCAACTTTCACATCCATGACCCCAACGATGCCAACACAGCCAACCTACTTAAGAGCATGAGCAACCTCGGTCTCACCCAATGCTCATCGCCAAACACACTCTGGACCCAATCTTCACATCCAGCAACAGAATCAGGTATAGCCTCACCTCTAAAATCACTTAGTCAGATCACTCAATCATCTGATTCTTCATCACAGCCACCCTGACACCTCCACCAACAAGACCAGTGCCTCCCACAGCAACAGAGTATACCATCACCCGATCTCAAAATCTTTGGAACACTTTAACAGACTTCTTTCACAGCAAAATCTCCAAAATCCAGAAACACTTCAACACCCAACAACCCATCCCCAGCATCCACAGTCTCCTCAACCTCACCAACTCCCGCTCAAACCCAACTATTACAACCTGGGACAAATTCATCATGCAGATCACCTCCACCATCATGAGCTCCATCCACTTAGCAGCCCCCAGGGACCCCTGCTCCCACCACACGTTTAACCTGGGAAACAACACCCTCAGCAAAGATCACACCACCATTTCAAACACCTCCAAACCCACTGCAATCCAAAGGAAGGGAAACATGCGGAAATTAAACATCTCCTCAAAAAACATCTGCAGACCCAGAAGCGCTCAAAAACTACTAGCCCATCTCCCTGCTCCCTTTTCCTGCTAAAGTTCAGGAACAAGTAATAAATCACGAACTCTCCAGCCACCTACAGAACAACAACCTCCGGGACCATTTCCAATCCATGTTCCTCTTATATCACAGCACAGAACTGCCCTAATCACTGCCACGAATGACATCACGCCTCTTCTAGACCAGGGGGTAGCCTTACCCTCTTTGACCTCTCTGCAGTCTTCAGCACCATATCCCACTACGCCCTCTTAACCAGTCTCAAATGGATCTCATCCTTCCTCCCTGGAAGAACTCAGAGGGACCGCTTTCCACCTTACACCTCGGACCCAAAGGACATCATATATGCCATCCCCTGAGGGAACTCATTACGCCCAACCCTGTTCATCACCTATCTGGCCCCTCTAACCATCTGGTCAGGACCTATGGTATGAATATCATATCATACCCTGAAAACGCTCAGTTCATCCTCCCCCTATCTGCACACGCTGCAAACACCAAGGCCAACTTCCACCTGTGCATGACCAGAATCGTCAGCTGGATTTAAAACCACTGCCTCAAATTGAACACAGACAAAACAGTGTTACTCGTCTTGAGGAGAAACACATCCATGTGGGATGACCCCTGGTGGCCAACAGAGCTGGGAACCTCACCCACATCCACACCCACAGAACATGCCAGGAACATAGGAGCCATACTAGACACCAAACTCATCATGAAAAAAACCGAGAAACGCAGTATCCTCAGCCTGCTTCCTCACTCTCTGCATGCTCCAGAAAATCTTCGCCCCTCACCTCAGAGCACTTCACTGGCTTCCTGTCCACAAAATATGCTGTTCAAAATGCTAATCCGTGCCTACAGGGCCCTGAACAACCAAGGAGAATCCTATCTCAACCACAGGTTGAACTTCCACCAACCCCTTAGACAACTGCATTCCACCTCCTTTCCTTTGCCCACACTCCTGGCGTTCTCTGAATCAGGAACATTGGCAGCTCCTACTCCTACCTGGTGGCCAAAACATGGAACGGCCTTCCCCTTCACCTCCAGACCATCCTCACCCTGCAGGAATTTGGAAAAGGTCTGTAAACCTTGCTGTTCAACTAACTACAGCAAGCAGCAGCAACCGGCAGCGCTTGGATACCTCCATGGGTGATAAGCGGTTTTGGTACAAATTATTTGCTGATGTAATACTACAAACACTTGTGTAATTAAAATACCACTTGTTCACAACAAAATAGCGCAGTATATATAAAAAATGGATATGAACATTTTGTATGCATGACATCTGTTTGTTTTCTAAATCAAACAACCCAGGCAGCCTATTGTTCTTTACTTTGCATCAAGGTGCTATTTAGAAACCTTATTATCGGAAGGGTGGTGATTGCTATATATAGTGAGAAGCATCTTCCCTATAGATTGACATGCCAGTGAATGATTCAATGAAATGTCATGCTGTGCATTGCACAACTTATTACTTGATAATAAGTGTGTGGCCACCAACTGATTTTCTTGATCGTGACCACTTTATCATAGATTACAGAGCTTCTCTCTCTTTAACCAGAACAACAAGCACCTACAGGTATCACCTTCCTCTGAACGAGCTTCAGGGAGTTTGGTGTGGAAGTTTGTTCTGAGGCTGACAAGGCTGTGAACAGGGTGAGGTGTTATAGAAGACAAGATGGCCACATCATATACGCACTATAGCATCTAGTGCTCCCAGTCATTCGAGGATAATATAAAAATAGCTTTACATAGGTAATACTAGTCACAGTATTTTGTGCTTTTTGACCTCCAAATATGGCAGGAAAGTTTAAGTATAAATGTTCTCTCTGTTTTATTCCACACAATTGGACATATCATTTAGGGCCATATGTAGGTAATTTTTGATTTGCGATTCTCAAATTGCGATTTTTAGAGAATCGCAATCAGAGAATCGCAAAACGAAATGTAGGCAGGATTAGCAATTTTTTTTGCAAATCTCAATTATTCTTTATTTGCGAATCGCAAATTGAGATTCGCAAATGCGAAATACCTTCTCATTCATTCCTATTGCCTAGAAGGCCCAAAGGAATGAATGGGAAGACATTCTCAATTTGCGATTCTCAATTAGAGAATCGCAAATTGAGAATGCAATTTCAAGGTTGCAAGGGTGTCAATTGGACACCCTGTTGCACTCCTGAAATTAACGTGTGTGCACATGTGGCCCACATACATGCCTTAAGGGCATATATGTGACCCACATGGCACTTTGAACAATGTCAAAAAGTGGATTTTTCAAAGAAATCGCAATTTACCACAAACCTGAAATTGGTGGTATTTTGCGATTCCTTAAGTCACAATTTGCACAACTTGGGTGCTTCCTACATTGCATTTAAGGGATCGCAATTTGCAATTCCTTAAATACAATCGCAAAATAAGGAATTGCAAATTTTGCGATTCCTTATTTTGCATGTGGCTTTTTGTGTGCTACATAGCACACTGCCCAAATTGCGATCGCAAACGCTGAAATTCTGCGAATTTCAGCATTTGAGATCGCAATTGGCTATCTACATATGGTCCTTAATGAAGACAGGTTTTAGCTACACTGTGCCTCTGGTTCTCCTATTTCCTTCTTCCTGAAAATTCAAATTGACCAGAAAATGTATGTTCCAACAACTTGCAGTCTGTGCACAAACAGCAGTGAAAGGTTAATGGATCTATGTGCAAGTTTGCTTGAGTACCACAAATTATGGTATTGGTAGACTTGGCCCTTTCTGAAGGGTCATTCCTCAAACTTTTTGCCTTCAAACTCCTGTTTTCTGAACCCATTTGTGTTGGTGTTTAGGACTCTGTGCTCTTTACCACTACTAATCAATGCTAAAGTGTATGTGCTTACTCCTTAAATCATAGTGGAATTGGCTTACACCCAATTGACCAATTCAATTTACTTCTAAGTCCCTTTTAAAGTGTAACACAATATGCCCAGGGCCTGTAAATTAAATGTTACTAGTTGGCCTGCAGCACTAATTGGCCACCCACAAAAGTAGCCCTTTAAGTATGTCTCAGGTGCAGTGTTCGAACCGCTGTGTTGATCTGGCAAAATAAGCCCTTTGTCAGGCCCTACCTTCCTTTTGAACCCATATGAGTTATCCCTAGGGTAGCCACTAAACAGCCTAGAGGAAAGTCTGAAGTCTATTTAAAAAGTTGGACATCTACTTTTAGGTTTTTCATCTTCTGGTAGTGAAACACCATTTAATTTGTTTTTCACTTATTGAAAAACCTATCTCTCTCATTAAAAAAACATTAGAATTACCTTATTACACTTAATAAGATGTACCTTTTATTTGGTGGTAGACAGGTACAGTTTGGTGTCCAAGAACACTCAATTAAAAAGTCCTCTTTTATGGTAAAGTCAAATTTTTAATCACAATTCTGAAAAGGCAACATTTAGAAAGTAAGCATTTTCTTGTCCTAACTAGTTGGTACTTTCAATCTGTCTCTGATTCATGTGACAGAGTGAAGCTGACAATTGGACTAGGTGTATTCCTCCTAGAAAGCTACACACAATACTGTGCTTAGGTGTACTGTTGTGAACCATTTTAGGACACTATTGTAAATCTCCCTTATATAGGTATAAATCACCATATCCTTATATAGGCATAGAAATCATACCCTTATTTAGACCTAGCTCTTGCAGTCCAAATACGGCATGGCTACTTCCACTAGTTCCAAAAATCCACAACGATTTCTTGGAAAAACTCGGCTTCAGCAGTTAGGGACTTCCCCTTGCTCGAATACTGACTTGTCCAAGAACTCATGGTGTTTTCAAAGAACTGAGAGTCTTTTATGACGTTATTATGTCCACTTTTACGTCAAACTTGGCAACTTCAAGGTATAAATATGCCCACACTTGCTATAGCAAACAAACAGTGGTTTGGAGCAGTTTGACTATCTACTTGCCCGACGCGCCCTGCTACTGCAAGTGCCGAAGGAGGCCGACCCTCCAGCAGACACACTGAGAGAGACGCTGTCTTTTCTCCTGCCGAGAAATCCAGCTCCAGTGTTTCCAAGCTACCCTTTCCGGTTGTTGGGAAATCAAGTCCTGAGCCTGACCTTCTTCATTCCATTGGATGGCCATTATAGGAACACTTCTAACACTTGAATAGGCTGTATCCTACCTCCACACAAAGGGCTGCATCCCCCCTGTAGTTAGTCTGGAGCCAGGGCAGGTGAGGCAGGAAACCTGTGCACTTCAAAAGGAAATTGCAAAAAACGTCTCCCACTTCAAAGGACTACCCAGGTATAAATATCTAACCTTGGAGATCAACTCTCCAGCACACCCACTGCACCTGTGGAGACCCTGCCAGGAAGAAGGGCTACTCTGCTTTTGAATGGACTGCTACTCTGCTGGACTGCTGCCCTGCTGGATTAGTGCCTTGCCTGACTGCTACCTTGCTGGACTGATGCTTTGCTGTCCTACTATCCTCCTGCCTGAGTCAGAGGGATTGCACCTTAACCTGAATCCAGAACTCCCAGAGTGATTCCAAGGGCTAGTCATATAACCTCCTGTTCACAGGCACGATGACATATTAGGCTCACGACCACCCGACTAGCACCCAGACCCAGTTGGAACGAATCCCTTACTCTCAAGTGGTACCACTCTGGTCCTGGGCCCTTGGTGTGGTCGCAGAGAGTCTGATTTGTGACTGCAAATGGACCCATTGGTGTCAAAACCTTGCTGCTCGCATAGCCAGCGAATACAAAGTTCCAAGAACCTTACTCTTCACGCTACAGCATGAGCAACTCATGGAGAGTACCACAGTGAAGCTCTGGCCTGCCCACTTGTGATCTTACTGATACAGCAGCGACCATCCACAGCTCTAGGCCTGCTGTTTGTACCACATTGACGAATGTCCATGACAATTCTTTGCTCGTCATGACCTCCTCCACCTCGAACGGGACTCTTTGCAGTGGATTGAAAAGGTAACATTCCAGTGGGACTAAACTGTGGTTGGCCTAAACATGTGACTTTCTCCCAGCTTTGCTCAATCAGATAGCCACAAGTGTAGCTTTGGGATTTTGGTGCTATGTTCACGTACATTTTGAAATTGCATATCTTATTGGAATTTTCTCTATTTTCCTACATTGGTTTAGATGTTTTTGTGTTGTGTTTTCACTCTATTACTATTTGAAGTGCTGCATAAATTCTTTACACGTTGCCTCTAAGCTAGACCTGACTGCCCTTTGCCAAGCTACCAGATGGTCAAGCACCATTAATTCGTTGGTTTACGCTTGTGTATTAGTAGCCAGTAGAGTTCCCAAAGGTACGCTGTGATCTGGGCTCAGCATGAGAGGCTGAATACTAGTCTGCCTACTGCATTTTGGATAGTCTCATGAGTGGGTTGGTAATGCCTGTGGACTGGGTATTTCCATAGTTGAGTCTGCTGGTGATGAGAGCTTGGGTGGTAATTTTCCTGGTCTTATCTGGTCTCCTCTTCAAGATTTTATTCAGCATCCCTAGTGTGTTGCAACAAGCAGTGACCACTGTGTTGACTTAGAGGCGTTCTCCTACTCACTCCCAGAGAAACAAATGATTAGACACCCCAGAACACAACACTCCCAGATCTCTCAGGACTCGTGGTAACAAGACACACCTTTTCACTCACACTATTGTATTTGTCCCCAATAAGATCTGACAGAGTCACGAAACAGTTTAAAATATTTATTGTAACTATCGTATCCTAACATGCAGTACACGTGCCACAATAAGCAGGAAAATGCATAGTACAAATAAAGTCAGCATAGCAGCTAGTCCATATATCATGCAGGGAGATGTCATCATAGAAAGACAATGGGGACAAGACAATAGTGCCTAACCTCCCTTCCCTTGCTAAGAAGAAGTATTATTATATGATAGATGATTTCTGGGCTTTTTCAGCAGACCCCATACCTTAGCCTATAGATGGTAGATCTACATTATAGGTCCCTCTCCAAGTGTCTATCACCTATTTGTGTACCCCACTAAAACCCAAGTGCATTGTCCAAAAAACAGCTGCATCAGTATGTATTGTTTAAGGGATAAGGTCTGACCAGGACAAAATACCAAGGGGCACTGTTGTTCGACCTTGCACATTGTGTTCAGTCAAAATCCCAGGAACATACAGAGAGTGAACCCAGTGATGAGTTCTCATGTGAAAGCAATCATTTAAATATTGCAAAAATAAAAACATGAGGTAACTTGCACAAAGGTAGCTGGCAAGCTGCGACATGCTCTGCTAACTTAGTGAAAAACGACAATGTCCTAATGGGCCACGTGACAGAGTTAAGAGCCACGTGGGACTCATCAAATAAGATCTTGTGTTTCAGAGGCGTTAGGGTGCATGTTGACTGGGTTCCTGCACTGCGGAATGAGGAGATTCATTTAAGGGCGAGTTTCTGGTTGCATGCTCCATGGCGCTATTGAATTACGATGGGATTGGAGAATGTGTTCATTGGTCTAGAAGGATGAGGGCTGCAAGTTTCCCCCTTGTTGAGAATCATACAGATGACATCTATTGCTGTTATAAGGGCAATTTCAATTCTGTTGTTGGGTCGGGATTCGGATTGTGTGGTATTGAGAATCTGGTGTTTGGCGAGGTGGTCGGAGAGGCACCCATTTATGGATTATTCTAGAATTCCGGCTGGTTAGGGAAGGAGGCAAATATTAAATAAACATGCAAAGATGCTGGAGCAGTAGTGCAGGCTAGTGTCTGGACCAAACCAATGTATATAACAGCATAAACCTGAGTTAACTGTTGCCTCAAAACTCTCATCAACTTTTCTTAGTTTGATAGATCTGTCAGGCTCACTAAGATTAAAAATACAATTTCATCCTGTACTTTGAGTTGCTTCTCTGTCAACACTTTACTGTGTATTAATGTAATTTTTCTGCTAGATTAGCACCCCATTAGTTCCCAAAATCTGTTTTGTAATAACTTGTCTTGTAGATGGAACTGTTTATTCATCATTACCCAAAAAAACAGGATTACTATATTTGGCTTCACAAAACCTACATGAATGTGATATTTTAACAGTTTAAGGCTGATGTGATGGGTGTTTTCAGACTTACCTACGTGTTTGGTTTATTATTGATGCATCTAATTATGAGTATCATAAAACAACAGCTCTTCCAGATGTCCTTTAGGGATTACCCTTCTTTAATAGTAATTCAGGATGGGTGATTGACACTTGAGAACATTGTTGAGGCTGTGTAAATCCAGCCTCAAGAGGATACGTTCATTTAGTGTGGATGAACAAGACTGAGGGGAAAGATTAAATTTGTTTTCTGGCCAACCATGAACCCCTCCTATTGACATAAAATGGCTAAGCTCTGTATTCATGACATTTAAAAGGAAAGAAATCAGTTTTCTCAGCATTCAAGTGTGAAACACAGAACAGCTGTTTAGAATATGAGGTAGAATGTCCTGCTATTCTTTTGACCAGTCTAGTTTTATATTTAAAGTTCAGATTAGGCAAATCCCTGGGAGTAATAGGAATGATTTAATGATTGGTAACAAAAGGAAACCTTCCATTATGTGAGCATAGACTGGATAGAAATTGAGACTGGTGCTATTTCATACATTTTGTGATATGTTAAGACCGTGTTTTGTGCAAGCATATTTTACCACTGTATTATTAAAGCAGATCTGTAAGGGTGGTAATGTGTAACCAGAATGCTTGTGGGTATTTGTTGTGAAGTATTTAGTAGTGGAGGTGATATTGTTTTTGGGTGCTGTTATTCTATTGTGCAGCATTATTTTGAAGTGTTTTGTTTTGCCGTGGTGTCTGTTGCGATCACAATTTGATTGTTTTAATAATTGTGTTGTCCCTGTTATTTGGTAATGAATGTAATGTTTCAATTACATCAAATGGCAGTTTTTTCACATGGACACTTCAGCTTACAAAAGAAGAACTTCACCTACTTAGTCTGCCAGGAGTCCATATTGCTTCTTGTCATATCCAACCGTAAATGTAGCAGCTGGGTGCAATTCAAACAGTTGGCAGCATCAAAATCCCCAATATGCCAATGATACACAACTGTACTTGAAAGTCTCATCTGTTCCTCTGTTTTAGACATCGAATTCCTCATACACTTCCTGCATATCACTCAGATATTGATGTCGAGCACCTGTCTGAAACTCAACCTAATTAAGACAGAATTGCAAAAAAGAACAACCCACCTGGCTCAATGACATGAACCTTGACATTTTCAAACTCAAACATTCACCGAATTCCAGACGACTTGGATTCACCCTGATAAAAATGTCACCGTCAAGGAAAACATTGGCAAAAAATATAGACATAAATAATCAAGATGAATGAATGACTTAGGTCATTTTCCAAGGTCTCTTGAAAATTTTTGATGAAGACCATCAGCCACACTGTCACCGCAGCGGTATATCTTGGTTCTCCGCTTATTTGATTACGATGATCTAATTATCAAGTCTTGGCACCTGGGCATCCTATTCTCCATGTGTTCATAGTCCTCCACCAGAATGGAGACTGTCTGGTATGTAATCAAAAAGAATCCACCATATAGTGTTTGGAAGTGTTCCTCAATGCGGTGTGGAGCACTTAGTGTTTTTAAAATATCCCTCACACACCAAAAGGACCCTTGGTGTCATGCTTCATCATAGGGGTCTTCGCACCCCTTTACGGGATGTGGCGTGCTGCGACCTACGACTACGTGGGAGCACTTAGAGTTAATGACTATGTATGGTGCATGTGAGGGTATTTTTATATATTAATGTGAGTGAGTGGTGGGATGAGTGAAAGATTAAAAAGGACCTGGCTCATTGGACTAACAAAAAATCTTTATTTTGGTCCCCGGCCTGGTACTATTAAAAAAAGTGAAGTGTGAGGTGTTTATGTTGTGATTATGTACATCACCCCATGTGTGCGTCGACATGTTTCGGAGATCAACTCCTTCTTCAGGACAGGGTGCACAACTTCCCCACCTTACTCACGTTTCACTATGTAAAAGCAATAATTGATATTTACAAAAAGTGAACAAAATATGTGTTTGGCTTATAGGCTATAATGTACCTACAGCGGTATATCTCAAGTATAATGGAAATTGCATTACTTGTCTCAGTAGTATAGCTAACTTCATGAGCCTCTGGAACGTCTGGGGTTAAAATGCCAATCTGCAAAGGACTCAATAGGAGTCGTTACCGATGTGTCCCCATACGCGGCTCCGATTCCAGCAGGTCTGGTTGGCAGGTACTCAATACGAATCCCACACAGCAGGTTTACAAGCTGCATTGAATACCATCTATTGACCTATTAGGGTGAGGGAATCCACATACCTTACATACCATATACACAGTTCCTGAATATTCGAGACTGTTAGATCATCTGGTCCTGAAGAAAGCCAACCAATCTGCACACATTTGATGTTAATACCGCCACAACCTTACAATACACTGATCTATCGGACACATCACCCAACAATCAGTGCCTTGGGACGCAAATCACCCGACCGATATCAACACAGGACCTGCCATTCAGAGCAAAACAAATAATTACTGAAGGAACGAAAGATATATACAAACAACTGGAAGAGGAACCTTCCAACTAACCAATCTACATGTAAGCAGTCCCATTGAGAAAAAACACCAACTCTCATCACCATCAGGAAAGGAATTCGAAAAGCTCATGGCCCAGACAGATAGGATAGCTACAGACATGCTATTAGAAACATGAAGAATACCCAACTGCTCTCAGAAAGTTATCTCTCCAAAATTATCCAGAGTCAACAATCGGCACACAGTCTCCACAATAAGCTCAACACAACCTCACTGCCTCTTTCCAATAGGATTTACCATTCACGTATCTTTCTTAGATATCTGTAGGACACTGAAACCCAAAACCTACTACCTTCTTACGATATGACTTCCACCTTCCCCGATAAAACAAGAGAGCAGAAGATTCAGGTTGTCCCAAATATCGTCAACAGAATAACACATACAAATCACAGAGAACCAAATTCTAATAACCTGAAAGAAATAACCCTAAGCCCAGAGAGGCCCAATTCCAACTCTGACCTAGAAAACCCTAAAAGAAGATCTCATGCCTACTTATCAACTGCCGGTTAGCAATGAAACGTGCCCCAGACGTTTCCGACCTAATCATGAATCAAGATACTGACATGGATATCCTATCTGAATCATCCTCTCCATGGCTAGACCTGCTGGTGCCTCCTATCTGTAACATTGTAAGACAAGATAGGCTAAACAAAATGGGAGGAGTGGCCTGTATCCACAGATTAAATATCACCATCTCTAGAATTCTTCCACACCCTATAGACTTATGTGAATACCTGAGGCTCACAGAACGATTCACTGACAACCAAGTGTACAAACTAGACGCATTCTATCAGCCCACAGGCAAAAACCTAACTTTCATAGACCATCTAATGGAAATTATCACACCTAACTCAGAACCTCACTCCAATTATATTTTCCTAGGACACTTCAATGGAATGACATCAAAGATAATCAGGTCAACATTCTTTAAGAATTCCTAGCTGACCACTCACTAGTACAAGCATGTGCCCTACCAACCCACTTCAAAGAAGCTAGATTAGAATGGATCATCTCCAAAAAAATACAATCCAAGCAATCTAAATCGTTCCTTGTGATTAACCTCATCACCACTACATCACCTTCCAAATACCAGCCAAAAAAAAGAAAAAAATCTCGCAACCTATTAAACCCAAACATTGGGTGAGAGGCACTAGAGATCTGAACTTGGGGATTCTAACAATACAAGGCGAGAAAGAACTTCAAACCCCTTCTGAAGTTACAGACATCAGCGAGTTTACAGTCCACTACAATCATCCGACTTTGCCCCCTTAAAACGTAAAAGAATACAGATCAAATATAAAAGTCCACGGTTCAACAGATCTCTTAATGAAGAAAGACTCAGATTCAGAATAACAGAAGGAAAATGTAGACAAACTCTGTCATCCCCCCACCTAAAACAACTAAGAATGACCAGAAAAACCTACAATAAAAGAATACTCAAATCAAAAAAACAAATATTTAGAAATGATCTTGAAAACACAAAGAACAGACTGAGGAAACTCTTTGATCAACTAAAAGATCAATTGAACAAATTAGCCAAATCTTCCCTATTAACATTTAAATAAAATCTGAACTGCAAAGATTTCACATTCTTTTCTGGTAAAGCCAGCTCATTGGAGTGAGAACTCAAGAATAACGCTGAAAAAGCCTCAAACCTAAGGCGTGAACAAGGGAGGAACCCTACCCGACCGACACAAGTAATGCCCAAAAATAATGCCCGTTGGTCAACCTTCAAACTATATGATCATCATGACATTACCAAAATATTACTACCGCTGGAACCAAATAATCATTACAATGACCCTCTGCCATCAAAATGCTGGCCCTCCTGCAACCACATGGTCATCCCCTACTGGACTAAGATAATTAATGAATTGCTTGTCCAAGGATCAATTCCGGACCACCTAAAAACAGTCCAGGTTATCCCTCTACCAAAAGAAACCTACGGAGAACCCATCAGACCCTCACAACTTTCGTCCGGTAACAACCATTCCGCTACTAGCAAAAGTACTAGAAAAATGTGCGCACAATCAATTAAGTCAACACATTACTGAATTTGAACTACTAAATGACTACCAATCAGGGTTCAGACCAAACCACAGTATGGAAACAGCAATCCTACACATAGTATATGATGCTCTGCTAGCCCTTGACCGTAATGAAACCTGTCTCCTGATCCTTCTGGAACTATCGTCTGCATTTGACACAGTAAACCATCCCAAATTATTAGAATGCCTGGAAAATAGGATGGGCTTATTGGGAACTATACTAAAATAACTATACTCCTTCACAAAGAACAGATCACAAAGATTCCTGGTAGACAATAAGCTATGCCCGCCATCTCTGATTCAAATTGGGGTTCCACAAGGATCAACTCTAGCCCCTTCACTATTTAACCTATACATTGAACCATTAATTGAAGTACTGCATAAGGCTAACATTTACTTTCACATGTATGCTGACAACACCCAGCTGTATATGAAGATATAATCTCCGTATGAGATCAACACTATGAACCAAGCACTCAGGA
Source organism: Lissotriton helveticus (assembly GCF_964261635.1). Taxonomy (NCBI): domain Eukaryota; kingdom Metazoa; phylum Chordata; class Amphibia; order Caudata; family Salamandridae; genus Lissotriton; species Lissotriton helveticus. Next base: position 213,682,819 of record NC_136060.1, on the reverse strand, counting down.
AAAACATTGAATGGCTAGCTGACAATCATCTTAAGCTCAACTCACAAAACAACTGAATTCCTTCCGATCTCTCCTCCTAAAAGTTCAGCCAAGATTAAAGAATGGACCAAGAAGATCACAGCACTAAACGGTACCCCGACTATAGTTGACTCAACCAAATCCCTTGGTATCACACTGGATAAAGATCTAAACATGCAAGCACACATCAACACAATGGCAAAAAACGCTTGTTTTCATCTGAATTACCTCAAAACTGAAGCCAGTCCTCAATCCCGTTGATCTGAAAATGGCAGTCCAGGCACTGGTCATGTCAAGAATTGAATATGGATGCACAACTCTATCAGGTCTCCGTACGATCTCAACAGCTCCCCTAAAAGCTTGTCTCAATGCAGCAACTAGACTTATAATGGGAACAAAAAAATACGACCACATCACTCCTCATCTGAAAGCGCTCACTGGCTACCATACGAGGCAAGAATGAGCTAAAAATTGCATGTATCACACATAAGGCAATATACCACAAACTCCACACTACCTAGACAATAGAGCCTTGAGGGGATCAGAGGATTTTCTACTGAAACCAGCATTCTTCTGTAAGAAAAAAAAGTTAAGATAGAGCGTTCACAGGAGCAGCACCAATGATTTGGAATTTGCTCCCACTGCATATCAGAAGAATCACCTACGCTCCACGATTAAAAAAAAGACTAAGTCCTTTCTGAAGGGTACATTTCTCCCATAATGAACAACAGGGATGTCTAAGTCTTTATGGAAATGTGCTGTCAACGCTGGGATCCTAACTCAGATGTTCAAGTGAGCTATTGTGAGCAGGACTACTACCCTGCTAGTCACAGAACAAAGAAACAGTTCACCTTCCGAATCAAGCTACTGTCATTGACTAAACTCAATAGGCTAGCCTCAACTAGGGTGGATACAGTTAATGCCCTCCTCCACCTACATTGATGTAGTTAATGGACAGATACCTGTACACCAATACATAGATATATGTGATTATCCTAGCAATACTATAAAAAGCTTGGATATAGAAGATCTCAGGAGGTGTCTTATCTTAAAATTAAGTACGACAATACAATATTGAACGAAATGTAAGGATTTCTATTATTGATCATTATATTTGTTTTGTGTATGGATAAATATATGCCAATGTTAGCAGAACACAAAGACATATTCTTGACGTGAAGGAACAGAATATCTGCTGATATTGAAGTTGGTTGAAATGTAAAGAGCTCTGACACCCAAACTCCGGTTCTGGTTCATGCTATAGAAAACACTGAATAAATATATAAATAAATTCATTAATTAATAAATCTGAGATAGCTCATCGCTTGTGGATAATTTGTTATGCTTTGACGTAAGACAAATGATCACTGCTCCCACCCATCAAGCCAGTCACACGCTTGATGGTATCTTTTCTAAGACTTAGTCCTACATGGATCTTCAGATTACTTGGCCAGATCATAAAACGGTCCAGTTCGAGTTTCGTTTCAAGCAAACAAAAACAGCTACAAGTTCAGAACATAAGTTTAAGTTGATTAAGTCTTGGAATAAATGAACGAACAAGATTTAATTAAAAAACTTGAGACCACGCCTGTTTTTTAAAGTTTACTTCTTGACATCTGAAGAGTCTAAAGAGTCCGATGTTTGAGGTATTACTTGGGCCAATAATGGATTGCAAAGTCTGTCACACCTTGACATCTCACAATGGCGCCGGTTTAGTGTTCGAGATCACTCTGTATGAGTGACATTCTTTTTGATTTTTACCCTTATTAGCAACTGAGAATTTTGCCGGGAGTATTTATCTTGGCGTTGTCAACTCAAGCATTCGAGTACTTCTCTGTTTTAAGTAAGACACAGTTTTCCAATGCCTGCCTGGTATGCCTGTTGTTCTCACTTTCTGTCTGTATATACACTTACACCTCTGGGAATACCTCACGTATCGACGGGTACATTTCAGCTTAGTGAAGTGCCTCTTTGTGTTGCAGAGCAGGACAGGGCTGCATACGTTGTTCAGAATGTTGAATATTAATATTTTATTCATGGGCTATAACCTTGTTGTCGTTTAATATTAAAACCGGCATATTTCCTTACATAATTAGCAGTATCAAACAAAGTATATAATACATTAGAATGTGCGTAATATTTTTCTGGTGTTTCTGTTAAACTCAACCATGGGCAATGTTTCTCTACTCTCATTTTTCTTTGATTCTTCTATGACATTTACTGGTAATTTATATGACATATACGCATTAAATGGGTTCAAACTTAATATGTTTTCAAATTTTCTGAGGTTCTGTACAGCAAGAACCCTGATGCTGTGCTACTATTCTTATTAATGAAGTGTGGGACTCGTTCTACTACAACACGAGTGCTTCTGTCTTTTTGACTTTCTACACACTACAAGGTAGGCTCTATGGAAATATTTAAGGGACCTATAACTGCCCTCACTACTTTCCATCTAATAACAGGAGAGTAGTGCTAGAATATGTTCCCTTCCAAAACTGCTTCAAAGAATGCGTAATTGTTTAACATGTCCCACATCAAGAATTTTTCATTTCTTGCTTATGGCCATTTTTTAACAAGTATGTCTGCACTATTTGCCATCTTGATATGTTTTTCTTCATTCTGGAACACATATTTGAAAACTGGACAGATAGAACTTTATTTCAACTTTTTAATGCACCAACTACATTTATAACTCTCAATTTTGGATAGGGTTTCAAGGTATGCAAGATAAGAAGCTTTGAAGCTATCTACATTATGCACCCGGTATATATGGGTGATAACGATTTACTCAAAATATATTTGGGATATTATTCCCCCTTTCTCATCACAAACCTTTAAATACAAATTTAATAGTTTTAGCTGATTATGGTTTGATTGAATTTAAATACAGGCCCATGGTGAAGCGCTGCAAGGGATAGTATGTTTGAATTTTTTCTTGGGATATGGATCTTGTTGATGTTTTACATAGCAAATGACAAAAAAAGTGCTTTTTTATCAACCCTAAGTTCTTTAATATAATCTATTTCTTCACACTGGCAGTCTCCACTTGCAGCAAAAAAACTAAGTTTCTGACTCCTCTCTACTGCTGTGGTATATCCCGTACTATTGAGGGATTACGAGGACTCATGCTCTGATTCGTTCAACTGCTATATGAGGTATATATTTACCCAAAACCAAATTAGAACACTTTCATCAACCCTCTTGGAGCACTTCTTCTCACTTTACTTTATGATTTCAACATTCTTTCTTGACTTTTTCTAAAAATTATGACGCACATGGACTCTTTTTTTCTCTTATCCTTTCTTATTTTTTCACAAATCTCACTATCAGACTTTTTAAAGATCTTTATTTGGATTTGGTGTAATTGATATTATTTGTATTTCACACTCTTGTCAACACATCTTGGATCTTCTGTTCATATAATGTGCTATCTCTGGCTTAGTAAAATCCCACGGGTTCTTTTTTTGGATAAACGATGTGGAGATACTGCATCATGCACTATGATACATTTAGTATAATTGAGTGTTGTATTGTACATTCTTTCATTGAACAGCTTTGAAAAAGTCATCTACACGAAGAAACATGTGTCGGCTGTCTGAATCAACATTCACTCCGTGTCAACACAACTAAGAATATACATGTTTTCTTGTTCCTTTGTACAGGGATGAGTACTGTCCTTATTGTATACACTGAATGGTGTTCATGTTTATTAAAATAACTGACAACAAGGTCAGTTGTGAAACTGAATAGCGAATGTGCTCTGTAATCAATAAATTGTTATTACTTGTATGGGGAAAGGTTTTCTCCACACATAGCAACAGTGGGAGAGTGGCACAGTATTATACATTGAGCACATCCACCTATGGATCCTTACATTATACTTTTGGTAAACAGTATGGAGGTGCTGACCAGTGTTTTTTTTGCCTCTGCCATACATGCTGTAATTGTTAAGATTGGACTATTGTAATGCTCTTTTGGTAGGTGCCCAGCAGGGCATTATAAATAGACTCCAAAGGATACAAAACAGAGCCATTAGAGTTTTGACAAACATTTAAAAATCTGAGTCAGTGACCAAAGCTAGAAATGAGCTTCACTGTTTACCAATGAAAAAGAGAACAGCTTTTAAAGCTTTGTGCATGCTCACAAAGCACTGCACTCTCATGGTCCCAAACTTCTTAAAAATAAACTGACTTGGTATACTCTTAAAAGAGTATTGTGGTCTATGAACTCTATGATCTTGTCCGTTAACCGCTTTAACAATGTTAATTGGGGAGGGAGAAGCTTTGTGCTTTCCAATCAATCAATCAATCATGCCATTTGTATAGCGCACTACTCACCCGGGAGGGTCTCAAGGCGCTTGGGGGGAGGGGTATGCTACTGCTCGAACAGCCAGGTCAAGAGTTGTTTCCTGAAGGCGAGATGGTCCTGGGTCAGCCGAAGGTGGATGGGGAGGGAGTTCCAAGTCTTGGCAGCCAGGTAAGAGAAGGATCTTCCTCCGGTGGTGGCTCTTCGGATGCGTGGTACGGCTGCGAGGGCGAGGCTGGTGGACCGTAGCGGGTGGGCGTGTAGAAGGTCAGGCGGTCGTTGAGGTACTTGGGGCCCAGGTCGTGGAGAGACTTGTGTGCGTGGGTGAGGAGCCGGAACGTGATCCTCTTGTCGACGGGGAGCCAGTGCAGGTTCCTCAGGTGGCTGAAGATGTGGCTGCGTCGGGGGACATCCAGGATGAGTCGGGCGGAGGCGTTCTGGATGCGCTGGAGTCTTTTCTGTAGCTTGGCTGTGGTTCCGACGTAGAGGGCGTTTCCGTAGTCCAGTCGGCTGGTGACGAGTGCCTGGGTGACAGTCTTCCTGGTCTCGGTCGGGATCCAGTGGAAGATCTTGCAAAGCATACGCAGGGTGTTGAAGCACGATGAGGAGACGGCGTTGACTTGTCTGGTCATCGAGAGGGAGGGGTCCAGGATGAAGCCCAGGTTGCGTTCGTGGTCGGTTGGCTTGGGTGCGGTGCCCAGGGCTGGGGGCCACCAGGAGTCGTCCCAGGCGGAGGGCGAAGATCCCAGGATGAGGACTTCCGTCTTGTCCGAGTTCAGTTTCAGGCGGCTGTCCTTCATCCACTCGGCGACGTCTTTCATCCCTTCGTGTAGGCAGGTTCTGGCGGTGTCGGGGTCTCTGGTGAGGGAGAGGATCAGCTGGGTGTCGTCGGCGTAAGAGATGATGTTGAGGTTGTGCTGGCGTGCGATGGCTGCGAGAGGTTTCATGTAGATGTTGAAGAGGGTGGGGCTGAGTGAAGATCCTTGAGGGACGCCGCAGATGACTTCGGTGGCCTCGGAGTGAAACGGGGGGAGGCGGACTCTTTGTGTTCTTTTGGCGAGGAACGAGATGATCCACTCCAGTGCCTTCTCTTGGATACCGATGTTGCTGAGGCACTGGACTAGGGTGCGGTGGCAGACCGTGTCGAACGCAGCGGAGAGGTCCAGGAGGATGAGGGCCACTGTTTCCCCCTTGTCGAGCAGGGTCCGGATGTCGTCGGTGGCTGCGATGAGGGCGGTCTCGGTGCTGTGGTTGGCTCTGAAGCCGGACTGCGAGGGATCGAGGGATCCGTTCGTCTCAAGGAAGGCGGTCAGCTGTCTGTTGACGATCTTCTCGATGACTTTAGCAGGAAAAGGGAGGAGCGAGATGGGGCGGAAGTTTTTGAGATCGGTGAGGTCCGCTGTAGGTTTCTTCAGGAGGGCGCTGATCTCGGCGTGCTTCCAGCTCTCCGGGAAGGTGGCGGTGTTGAAGGAGGCGTTGATGATGTTCCGGAGTTGGGGTGCGATGGTGGAGTCGGCCTTGTTGAAGACGTGGTGTGGGCAGGGGTCGGTCGGTGATCCGGAGTAGATGGTGTTCATCGTGCGGGCTGTGTCTTCGGTGGTCACCATGGTCCAGGTGTGAAGGGTGGCGGTGGGGGGCGTTGGTTCGATGGTTGGGTGCGTGGGTGGGGCGCCGAAGCTGTTGTGGATGTCGGCGATCTTGGGGTGGAAGAACGAGGCGAGGGAGTCGCAGAGGTCTTGTGATGGAGTGATGTCGTTGGTGCCGGTGCTGGGGTTGGAGAACTCCTTGACGATAGTGAAGTGACTTTGCTGTCGTGGGCGTTGTTCTCCAGTCGTTCCTTCAGGGATTTCTTCTTGGTGGTGCGGTTGAGCTGGTGGTGCTTGCGGGTAGCGTGTTTGAGGGCGGTCATGTTGTCGGTGGTCCGGTCGAGGAGCCAGGCTTTCTCGAGGGTGTGGCAGGTCTTCTTGGAGTCCTTGAGGTCGTCGGTGAACCAGGATGCCTTCTTGCTTCTGGGTCTGCTGGGAGGGTTCTTTAGTGGCGCGAGGTCGTCGGCGCAGGCGGTCAGCCACTGTGTGAAGATGCGGGCTGCTTCGTTGGGGTCCGTTGTGTTGGCGGGTGGGCTCTGGCTGAGGGAGGTGGTGAGCTGGTCTGCGGTGATCTTGCTCCAATTCCTGTGAGGTACCTGTTGCGGGTGGTGGTGGGTCGTGGATCTTTTGAAGCTGAAGTGGACGCAGCTGTGGTCGGTCCAGTGGAGTCCAGTGGCGTGGCTGAAGGTGATGTACTTGCTGGAAGAGAAGACGGGATCAAGCGTGTGGCCAGCGTAGTGGGTGGGGGTGTTGACCAGTTGCTTGAGTCCGAGGTTGGCGAGGTTTTCCAGCAGGGCGGTGGTGTTGCGGTCCTTGTTGTTCTCCAGGTGGAAGTTGAGGTCCCCGAGGAGGATGTAGTCGGTGGAGGGGAGGGCGTGCGGGCTGATGAAGTCTGTGATGTCTTCGCTGAATTGTGTGCGTGGTCCCGGGGGTCTGTAGACGAGGGTGCCTCTGAGGGTCGTCTTAGGGTCGGTGTGAATCTGGAAGTGGAGATGTTCGGCGGCAGCGAAGGAGTCGTTGGCGTCGGTCGTGATGCGGATGGTGTTCCTGTGGACGATGGCGATGCCACCTCCGGTCTGGTTGATGCGGTCCCTCCTGATGATCTTGTACCCGTCCGGGATGGCGATGGCGATGTCGGGTGCAGAGGAGGCATTCATCCAGGTTTCCGTGAGGAAGGCGACGTCCGGTGATGTAGCGTCGAGGAGGTTCCAGAGTTCCACGGCGTGTCTGTGGACGGAGCGGGTGTTGATCAGGATGCACTTGAGGTGGTTGCTGCTGGTGTTTGTCTTGGCGGATGCGGGGCAGGTTCAGAGGCAGGTGAACTTGCAGGTGCAGCAGGTAAAGGGTCCGTGGGTGCGTCTCGGGGTGGCTCGGCAGCAGGCGTGGGTCCGGCCGGCATTGAGTGCGTTGAGAGTGGCGGCGGCGTAGGTCAGTCGGGTCGTCTTGCCTCGGCGGGGAGGGCCAGGGGTCCTGGCGCTGGGCGCGGGCCAGGCGCAGACGGGCGCAGACGGGCTTACCTTTGGCGCACCTTCGGCGCTCAATCGGTGGCTCCCGCTGCGCGGTCGCTCTGGGGGCGTCATAAGTAGGGAGCCGGGAGGGAGGAGCAGCTGGGTGGCGGGAGCGGGGCGGCGAATGGAATCACATATCGCCTTTGGAACACAATGCCCATCTCTATGAGAAACTGCTGTAATTTCCTGTCTTTTAGAACACTTCTTAAAACCTGGTCTTTTAATCTTCCATTTTAATCTTGTATCCATTCTTAACTTTATTGCAAGCAGTGCAAAAATGCCTTTGGGCATGTGCTGTACTTTATAAATTAAAAAAACTAATCAACTAAATTCAAAACTGGGTTTTTTAGATAGTTTTTAGCCAAAAAGGTTCTAAGTTCAAGCTTTGGATTTTGGCTATCTGGGCACCTTTAACACCATCACCATGGGTCCAGGACAGAAGGGTCACAACATGGGTATTAGGGATCACTAAGGTTGATTCCAGGTTTGGGTTCAAGATATTTGGAGTCGTTTATTTCCCTGAGGATCTGATCAGAAGGTCAGCCATGTAGTCTTTGGAGTCACTTTGGTGGTCCTTGATTCAGCAATAGAATAAGGCTCAAACAGCAGTGCAGGCCTCTAAGGGTTAAAAGCTTGCCTTACAGCAGCAAACCAAGCCTGCCAGGTGTGAAAATGTAGTCTTCTGGAGTAAAAAGCAGGCCACAGCAGCAGGCAGTCATCTGAGAGTCTTTCTGCAGGTTCAGAAAGTGTACTGAAGAGTCAGTCTGAGGGCTCCAATGTTATACCTGGTGACTTCTTTGAGGTATACGTTTTTAGAGAATTTTCTGTGGAGTGCCTCCCCTGCTGTGGCCCCAAGCTGGCTACATGAACAATGCAGGGGAGGCAAGTATTTTGTGTGAAGATAGAGTACAGGATTTTCAGTTGCAAGTTGGGGTTTTCCCAGCTCTGCCCCCCCCATCATGCACGTTTATAGCCCTTCCGGGTACCCTGATCCCAATAATGTGTCACTGTCCGGGAGGAATCAACACAGTCCAATTGTCAGCTACATCCAGTCATGTGACTCAGGACCAGGCTGCAGGATCCAAATAGGGCAGGAAAATGCCTACTTTCTCATTGACGATATATTGATTATTTGGCATGGGCCACGGAGTGACCTTGAGCATCTGGTCCATGGGTTAAATGACATCAACCCAAGGATTCAATTTACTCATCAAATTGAATCAAAAAGCATTGCTTTTCTGGATGTTTTGCTCACTCTATCTCAGAACACTATTGAAACCACTATTTTCAAAAAACCGACAGATCGCAACAACGCTTTATTATATCAAAGCTTCCACCCTTGGCCATTGAAACGCCATTTGCCTTTTTCTCAATTTTTGAGAATTAAGCGCATTTCGTCAAACTCTGAGGTTTGCATACAGACGAATGAAAATTCAAAGCAAAAGTTCCTCCATAGAGGGTATCCTCAAACAGTTGTTGACCAGGCAGCCACAAGGTCACTGGCACTACGCCGGGATGACATATTAAAAAAGAAAGTTAAACAAAAAAGTCCAATAAGGAAAGTTTTTGTTTCCACATATTCCACTCACTCAGATCTTGTGAAATCTAGTATACTTGAAAGATAGGCTCTGCTTCAATCAGAGCCTGATTTTAAAGGCATGTTTTCTGATCCCCCGCTCTTTGCAGACAAAAGGTCAAGCAACCTTAGTAAGATTTTGAATAAACCCGTGGTTAAATCTTCAGATTCCTTCAAAGGGATATCAAAATGTATGAATTGTTCCCATTGTAACAATGTCATTACAGGTAATATGCTATCACATCCGCGATCAGGCAAAAAGTTTGTTTTACATTTCAATGCCAATTGCAATAGTCACCATGTTATTTACTTAATTAAATGTCCTTGTGACTTGTATTATGTTGGCAAGATTGAGAGAAATCTCAGGACTCGTATTACTGAGCATCAGAGTTGTATTAGAACTAATACTGCCAGTTCTCCCATTGCACAACATTGGCATTCTGCAAAACACAGCATTGCGCAGTTAAGATTCGGGGTTCTTTAGCTGTTTGAAAATCGACCAGACAGAGACATGTCAAATTGTTTATCGAAACGTGAAGCTTACTGCATTTGGTACTTGCAAACACTGTCTCCCAATGGTCTTAATGATAAATTTGAACTTTCCTGTTTTTTGTAACAATTGATTTTGTGTTTTGACAATCAATTATTCATCTATCTATTGTATGCACAATGAATTAAGATCAACACTGAATTAATATCAGTGATGTATTTACATACTTGTTGTGTTTTGGTTTCACCATTAATAGATTGTCAACACAGCCTTTTTTGGTAATGCCATTGTTTAGTTGTTCCTCTTCGTTATGCCTGGTTGAAATTTTACAGAATTTTTACCGTTATTCGTATTCTTGTTCATATGTGTGTGAGCCTATGATGTTTTTTTTCATCCATTGCTGTTTATATTGTCATGCCTGTCCTTTTGGTATCCTATGAGTCTGGGTTGATATGGACTGTTAGTTCCCATTTTTTACACTAATTAAATTTTTTCACACTCATTGATTTATTCTCATCCATTTCTTTTTCATTCTTTTTCATACTTTTCACTATCTGTTTATGCAGGTTATTTTTTATTACACCATCACTGCTTGTTTCCGCGATGTTTCCGAGGCTCTACATTACTATCCTTTTTTTGTTATTGTGTATGGTTTCATAAACATTTTAAGATGGCCACCATTTTTCGTATACACCTCCGGTCCTACTTCGCTTTCTATTGTGAGGAGGTTTATAGTGTACATGCGCTGTGGCGGCTTTCGCTGCTGCCGGCGTTTGATGGTATCATGGTGTGAATGAGTGGACACACGCTCTTGATAGTGAGGAAGTTTTCACGGTGATTGTATTAGGCACACTTTTGGATACAGCGTTCGGTGTATGCCGGTCGGGTTTAACGTTTTGCCTCATTCCTGCTTTTTCATAGGTTCACGTATTTTCAGAACGCTTGCTTTTTTGCCATTTTGACATTAAGTGGAGGTAAGAAGGTGGTGTTGCTACGTTTTTTGCATGGGTACCTTTGCACCTGTTTGTTATATAATTATGTCACTCATTATCATTTTTACAGTCGTTCCTTTGGAAGTCGGTTGGCATCTTGTGGCCTTTTGAGGCGATTGTGTACTTCGCACTTGGTACGTTTTTGTATCCTGGTAGTTGCATGTTTTAGACACGTGTTTGTCACTCCTGGTGGTGATGGGTTTAAGTATTTTGAGGAGCACGGTTGCACTTTTAATTGTTTTTTCAGGTCTGCATGTCATCACCCTTTTCAGGTTTGTGTTACTTTTGTAACTTTTTATCAACTTTCATTAATTATCAAACCAAGACTTACACCCTAGGCATGTTAATTTTGCACGTTCTGCCCTCTGCTTTGATCTAGCCTGTAATATTGTGTAGAGAGTATTCATTTATGTGATGTATATATATTGTTTCAGATTCCCCTGATGAAGGGCTTTCCTTTATAGCCCGAAATGCATTGGGCCTTTTTATGACCTGTAAAGCTGATGTAAAGCATTTCATTTTGATTTTGTGAAACTCTACTGCGACATTAGAGAATAAACAACATTTACTACAGTTCCTCACTGGAAGATTTGAAGATTCGTTTGATTCAGCGTTTAAACATGGATGATTTTTGTTGACAGTTAATAAGTTGTTATTTGCTACAGTAGGCAAACGATTCAACAATTTTGTTGAAACGCCTTGAGCGACACCATTGTAGGGCACTGGGCATCCCCAGAAAAGCATCTGGGATTTTTTTCTCACTACTTTCTAAATTTGGCCTTTTCAAAGTTGTAACTTAAAATCTGACTTTATCATTAAGGAGGAATTTTAATTACATTTTCTCAGATACCAAACCCTAAAACCCAACTTGTTTCCAATCAAACGTTAGCACTTATTAAAATTCATAAGGCAACACAATGTTATCCTAAGGAAGAGGTAGGCCTCACAGTAGTGAAAAATAAATCTTAGAATTTTTCACTACAAAGACATATAAACCCTAAAGGTACATGTTTTACCTTTTGATGACAATGCACTCTACCCTATTGGCTACCTAGGGCCTACAAAAGGGGTATATTATATCAATAAAAGGAGAATTTAAGGCTTGCCAGATGGATTATATTGCCAAGTCAGATTGGTAGTTTGAATCTCCATTTATACTCCAAGGCAGGCATTGGACATATTTTTAAAGGGGCTACCTAAGTGGACAACACAATTAGTGCTGCCGGCCCAGAGTAACATTTGATTTAAAGGCCCTGTGTATATGGTATACCACTGTACTAGGGACTTATAAGTTAATTAAATATGCAAGTCAGGTGTAAGCTAATTTTACAATATTTTAGGCAGCGAGCACAAGCTCTTTAGCATTGGTTATCTGTGGTAAAGTGAACAGAGTCCTAAAACCAATACAAAAAAATTCAGAAACATTGGTATGGTGAAGACAAACATTTTGTATGAAGACCACCCTATGACTGACAGGTCTAACATGTGTCTCACCCAGCTGAAATTAGTAAGCACTACCACTAAAGTCAGAAGCGCCTGGACAGACCATGAGCATTGGGTGGTCTGAACCAGGGTGGTGTACCACTGTGAAGCCCATTCCCTGTAGTGAAATGGACCACCTCAACAGTTTTAGATTCTCACACCTCATCTGCAAGAGCCTCAGAGGGGCCTGTGGTCTGTCTGAACCTGGAAGTAAGTCCCAAACAGGTAAATACTCAACATCTTCAGTGCCAACCCCACAGCAAAGGCTTCCAGCTCAATATCACGCCTCCTCTGTTCCCTGAGAAGAACATCTCCTAGACATGAAAGATACAGGCTAGTTTAGCCCCTCCTTGCTTAGCTCTGATAAGATGTCCCCTATGCAATGCTCTGAGGTATCTCTTCGGACTATGAGTTCCTGTGAAAAGGCAGGGGCTTCAAGCAATGAGGATATACACATGGACTCTTTGAGGTTGTTAAAGACGTGCTGACATATCTCTGTCAAAATTACTGTCTTTGGCTGCTTCTTAGAAGTGAGCTTAGGTAAGTGGGCAACAATGGTGCCACATCTCTTGAAAAACCTCCTGTAATCACTAGTGTGGTCCTGAAAATCCTAAACTTCTGCCTGTGTTTTGTGTGTTTTGGGGGCCTCTCAGGCAAGGATTGGTTCTGTTTTTCCCTGAAGGGGCTGCACCTTACCCCCATCCACTAGGTGTTCCAAGTACACCACAGAAGCCTGCCATATCTGGCACTTACTGGCCTTGATAGTCAGTCCTGCCTTTTGCAGTGCTTGAAGCATTTTCTGAAGGTGGAACAGTGATCCTCCCAGCGACTACTGATGACAGCTATGTCATCCAGATAAGCAGCACTGAAGGCCTCTATTCCATCTAAGACCTGGTTCACCAACCCCTGAATTGTGGAAGGGCCATTCTTCATTCCAAATGGAATCACTTTAACTTGAAAGTGGCCCTCTGGGGTAGAAAGTGCTGGCCTCTGATTTGCCTCTTAAGTTTGGAGAATCTGCCATTACCGAGAAGTCAAGTCAAAGGAACTCACAAACTTGGCAGCCTCTAACTTATCAATAAGCTTATCAATTCTGGGGAAGGGGTGAACAGCATCAGCCTTGAGTTCTGAGGTAGTGTCTAATGGGGCAGCTCCAGCACCAATGGGCTAGACCGATGACTTCTAGACCTTTGCCTTGACACTGGCCTTAATGGTGTCTGACAGCCTGTATTTTTTGTTTTTGGCAGGCAGGCTGTCCCCAGTATCAATATCATGGGTATGCACGTGTAATCCCAGGAGAGAAGGAAAACAGTGAGGCAAAGTGTCCCGACAACCCGTGACAGTCCATCTGCTGTTCTGGTGCAGGGTAGGGGAAAGGCTGACCCCTTCCACTGACCCATCATTCTCGTGGGATGCTAAGATATCAGGGAAAGGTTAGCTCTCATACCCCTCCCAATCATCTTCCACCAATAACATGGTGCTTTCAGACCTCTCATAATGGGGTTTGAGGTGATTGATGTGGAGTACCCTTGAAGAGTGTCTGAGGGCATTAAGGTCCACCAGGTAACCGCCTCCCCTCCCCTCATTTACCTCATAGGGCCCAGTTTAATGATCTTGGAAGACCCCTGCCTCCACTGACTCTAGCACCCATACCTTTTGGCCAGGTTGAATTCTACCTGAGCAGCCGCTTGGCTATGTTATTGTTTCTTAACTTCCTCCTTCACATTCACATTCTTAGAAGCTTTTCTCCAGAACTTGCCCATCTCATTTCAGAGGGTTTGCATGTAGCTAACAACATCTTTGTGAGGCTTCTTCGGAGCTTGCTTGTACCCCTCCTTTCCCATGCTTATAGGTCCCCTAACAGGTTGACCAGACAGAAGCTCAAATGGGCTGAACAAATTCCCTCCATGGGCATTTCCCTGTTGGCAAAAAGCAGGCATCATTGATTGGTGGATGGTAGAGTGTGGAGAACTTGTAGGCTACCCAAACTCCTTCCACTTGCCCTTTATCTATGCAGTAAAGAAGACTGTGGAACCCCACAGTCTAGACACGGTGCACAGCTTGAAAGACAATACAAATCGTCTCAAAAAAGGTTAACTCAATAAATTTACATATAATTATTCAAAAAGCTCTATTAGGCATTCGGTTTAAACATGTTCTTTATCTAGAATAAATTCTTGAGACACATGTGAAAATCAGTTGCTTGTTACATTTCACATTTAGGACTTTTACAAAATACATGTATAAAATGGTGATATAATTTGTATTCAATGTTACATTTATGAAAAGACATAAAAGAAATTCTTTTGGGGGAGAAATCAAAGCTTTAAGAAGAATCCCAATGCATTTCGGGTTAATAGAACCGAGCATTGATTTCTCCCCCAAAAGAATTTGGTCAGATGCTCTGCTCAGATGGCAGAACCTTCAACTCACAATTTATGGCCGGGTCAATCTGGTTAAAATGGTAATATTGCCAAAGCTGACATACTTATTTAATATGATTCCATTGACTTTCCCACACAAATTTTTGGCTAAGATCCAGGGGAAAATAGGCAGCTTCATATGGGCTAATAAGAACTCTAGTGTCTCCTGGAAAAAGCTAAAAAGAAGATTGAGGAAGGGAGGGCTTGCGCTTCTGGATATCCTTTCATACTCCTTTGCCTTTCAACTGAAAAACATCCGATGCATCCTGTCCAGCCCCGATGATTCCAACTGGCGGCGGGTATTGAATATAATGGTGGAACAAGAGAGTGCGGGCTCTGGGTTCCTTTATAAGTTCGGTGCGCCAAAATTCTACAAAAAGGTGCGCTTAAAGGTGTTGAAACATGCACTTTTAGTCTGGCTTAGAGTTAAGTAGAAATGGGGCATAAAATATTATTCAGATCTCGCCCCAATCTGGGACTCCCCGGGGTTGCTGCCCTGCTTTGATGACAGTCTCTCTCTTCCTATCAGGAGAGCAGGGATAATATTATGGTCAGATATAGTATCCTCAGAGGGGGTGGTACCTTGGGAGGTTTTGAGATCAAAGATTGGGGACTCCTTTTCGAGATTCAAGTACATTCAGATCTGCTCCTGGTTTGCCGCCGAAAAGGATAATATAGCTGGAAACTGGGATGTTGAGTCTTCACTCCAAACCCCGAGCCCTATGAAGAAGGAGTTAGGATTTTGGAACAGGAAAATGCTGGAGGAGGAGGAATTGGAGACTCCCCCAATGTATCATATCTGGAATACTTCTAGGCTGGAAGATTCAGCGGCAGCTCTTTATGACACATCTCTCCATTTCTTATACAAATATGTTAGATCAGCTTCCCTGAAGAAAAATCACCATTTCACCATCAATAGGCTTTATTATACACCAAAAACAAATAGCCACATTTGTGAATTCCCTCCCCATCATGTTCCAGGTGCGGGTTAGTGGAAGCTCATGATTTGCATGTTTTTTATGATTGTTCTATATTGGGCCCTTTCTGGTCTATGGTAGAGAAGGCACTAGAGGGAATCTTTAAGGTACAATTAAGTTTGAATTTAGCTAGAGTTTGTTTTGGGCTCGATATTGATCTAATTAGTTCATTAAGGGGGGTACAGGTAGCGTTATTTGTAAGTTTAGTTTTAATTGCACGCAGAGAGATATGTAAATTATGGAAGGACCCCAGCCCACCTCTGTATGAAAGTTGGTTACGGGCAGCACTAAGCACTGCGCGTTTAGAATCAGGACTGGGGCGATATGTAAATAACATGGTGTGGGATCCTCAGGTGGAAGGGGGAAAGGAAATGAGGCTGGGCTAAGGCCTCCTGTCCAATGATTACACCGTGCCTCGGAATAAAGGGGCAGGGCGGGCTGGCCCAGGCTTCTGCAAGATCATCAGCCCTAGGGCGCCCATGACGGAATGGGTTGAGGAAGTTTATTTGCACAGCTTTTGGTGGAATGAGGACAAAAAAAATGAATGAATAATAATACTGCTTGCAAGAGTTTTAAGTATTAAATATTTGATAGATTGATAATTATACAATGTAGGGAGGGTAAGGATGGCAGTGAGTGACCAAAGAATGATTCAAAGATCTGTCAAGGCTGCGGAGAATAGTCAATACACAGTTTATTCTGTAGATTACTTAAAACCATGACAATATAAAACATTTAAAAAGCATGTTATATAAAGGAAAAAAGGGAACAGTGGGTCCTTGCAATACCCTCTAGTGTAACTGGCACATTGTTTCCAGGGATAAAACTCAAGACATACAGGCGGTTTTAGTTAAATTTAGGGTAATGTGGCTATTTGAAATCTATTATAGATGAACCGGTTTGAATTTTATGTAAAAAAGTAGAAATAGTTTAACATCAACTACAAAATGGAATAAATACATAACAAATGTTAAAACTCAATGGCAAAGAGGTCAGACTTTACAATGCCTAATGTCCTTGGTGGAGGAACTAAGAATTATCAATCCGCGGTCGTCTCTATGCTTTGTTGTGTATTTTTAAGAAGATCCTGCACTGCTTTAAAGAATGTGCCTATCCGTGCCAATTCAAGGGGATCATGGTACTAAAAATCCAGTTCATTGCATTATTGCATTTTCTTACGCCATGAATTAAAAAAAGTGACTGTAATAGAGTTCGCCAGAAATCGAGCAACGTCGTACAGCTACACAGTAAGTGTAGAAAAGTTTCAGATTTGTAGCCGCAAAGTCTGCACTTGACAATCTTGGAGAGCAGTGGCCAATTAGGGTTGAAGTCTTTAATATGTAATGCCAGCATCCTTGCTGCCAAAATTTGGGTTAGGCAAGCTTTCCTGATTGTGTAATTTAGATAGGATTGTGCCTGAAGGCCAACTTGGCTGTTGTTGTATGATGGTGTCAGATCCCTTAGCGGCAGTGTGGACTTAATATTTTCCATGCCCACGGTCTTCGAGAGGAATTTAATTAGTTTTTTCAATATGCTTTTTACTGCGGTGTGCGTAAGTAATGAGATGTTTTGAACGGTCAGTCAATTTGAAGAGTAGCTGTTGCCATCGTAAGATAAGTGGACCCTGGGTTGTTTTTATATTTTAATATATTTTGCAAGATAAATTTCAGGGTGCCTGGTGTTGCCTTGATGCATCTATAATAGTACTTTAGAAAGGGAAAGGACCCCATGCTAGACCATACAATGCCCTCCAAGCAAATTTGAGTCTCACCAGATGTCCCCTGGTGTAATAAGGCAATTTAAAAACTCTTTTATAGACTTTTAGATGTAATTTCCTGATAATTTTGATGAGTTGACCCGGGAAGGGCTCGCTGCCGTAAGTGATGTCTTTCTTCTACCTGCTGCCAAGTGGTTGCTGCTTCATAAAGATCCCAGAAACAGCCCATGGGGGGCTGTAACATTGGTGTTTCCCTACCTGCTGCCAAGTTGGTTACTGCTTCATACAAGACGCCTGAAACAGACCGTGGAGGCTGCAACGCTGGTTCACTGCGCCCGGGACTTTATCTCCCATAGGCCCCAGGGCGCTTCACAGGCACGTCATTATCTAGCGCCAGGAGGTGCTTTAAATCGGCGCAGGGCTCCCGCAGCGCAGGACCCATTGTCTTTCTTCTACCTGCTGCCAAGTGGTTGCCGCTTCATAAAGATCCCGGAAACAGCCCGTGGGGGGCTGCAACATTGGTGTTTCCCGACCTGCTGCCAATTTGGTTACTGCCTCACACAAGATGCCTGAAACAGCCCGTGGAGGCTGCAACGCTGGTTCACTGCGCCCGGGACTCTATCTCCCATAGGCCCAAGGGCGCTTCGCAGGCGCGTCATTATCCAGCGCCAGGGGACGCATTAAATTGGCCGCAGGGCTCCCGCAGCGTGGGACAAGCGCGGGCGTGCCCGTCCATGCCCGTCAGAGCCCAGAGGAGGCCGGGCTGGGCCACGTTATTGTCATCTTCAACATTGTACTGTAAGCATCATTTTTGCCTTGATTCTTCTTTTGGTAATCAGTGTGTTCCCTGCTAATTGTGTGGTCTAGAAGCTGTGCGAACATGAGTAAAAGAAAGGTTGGGGACAGGGTGGTGGGAACATTAGATGCTTTCCTTAATGGAGCTGAATCGGTCCTGATGCACGAAAACCAGGCAACGGACCGTAGGCTCTCACTGGAACCTGCATCACTCAGAGGGTGCTCTCTGCCCAGTGACCAGGCCTCCCAACCAATACCGGGTAACGACTTAGACCTTGTCTGTAATAGTTTATTGCCTAGCATGACAAATATTGAGTCTACGTCCCACACTTCAAGACCTTCTCAAGAAGGGTGTAGTCTACAGACCCCTGCAATGGCAATAACAAGGGGTAAGAAAGCCTTGGAGGCAAAAAGGGCAGAACCACCTAACAAAAAACCGAAAGGTCGATATAACGTAAAACAAAATTCAATGGCTGTTACTAAAGAACTTGACAGAGCACATACCCTGGGTTAGCAGGTACCAGCACCTCGGCTGCCAACTCTGTCGTAGACTCAACAGCTTCCTTAAGAGTTTCTCCTCCAAAGCAGGAGGCTGTGGTTTCTGGGGTGGGTTGCACTGGTGTTCAGTTTAACCCAGAGGATCTGTGCTCCTTGTTAAGTAAACAGATGGCAGCTATCATCGACCCAATATTTAAACGTTTGGATGCAGTTGATGAAAGGCTAAACAAGATCGAACAATGCCTATCATGTAGCATCCAAAGGAATTCTGTCCAAACTACTATTTGTGTGAATGGTTGGGGCGTAACCGATAACCGAGTGGCTGTAAGTGATATGCAACAGAGTAACTTGACAAATGCCTGCTCAAAACTAGTATCAGTGCCATCAGCGTCAAATTTAGGTCCCCCCCCACGTTAAATCCAAGTATTGATTCTCGAACATTGCCAACGCAGCAACGCTGGGTTGAAGGGTATAGAAGGAGGCAGGTGGAGTCGGGCCTTGATGATGACATCCCCCCGCAAATTAATCTTCCCCAAGAAGCTATGCCCTATACGGTTGTCTTAGTCAACGTGCCCCCGCTACCCCCAGGTACTCGAGAGCATTGGTCTACACTTAAGAACAAGGCTCTTCACTTAGTGAGTAAAAAGACTGGTATAAGGAACCATTTACTTGATGAATTTAAAATGGTGAGAAGAATTAGCTGGGTAGGACATTCAAAAAAATCTATTGCTGGTGACTGTGTGGTATTGAGTTTCAGGACACCGCTTCTGGTACACCATATTCTGGAATTGGCTGGTCATTACCTGCTAGGAGAGGAGGGAATTAAAATACTTCCCTTAGGGTTTTTTACAATCCAGGGAAGATGTCTATATTCAATGAAATGCGGGTCCCTAATAGGGTTTATAACCAGTTTGGCCACCCTGTCCAAATTTGTAATTGGTTTGAGTTGCTCTCATCCCTTGAAGATATCGACTGACTGAGTTGAAGTGATACTCCACCTTGGCCTATAGGGTGTAGGGCTAATTGGTTGGTTGATAGGAATCAGGAAGCCGGTTATAGTCACATGGTGGATAATTGGGATGATTCTCAGAGTATTACAACTCACAATGGCTTAAGGCTTGTTCGCAAGGAAGGGGATTCACTTGTAAGTGTCTCTAACCCGCCTTCTGGTGCTGTGCCTCCCACTTTAATAAGAATAGGTGACCGTGTCACACCCTCCATCTGCCCTGCTAGTGCAGACCCCCCAGTAATAGCAAACTCTGTCCCTGAGGAGATTCCCACCAGTATTGAGACTGATGGGGTAAGCCCTACTAGGTTATGTATGACTCTATAATCCTGGAGCATAGCAGGAATTGCATCGAAGATTGTGTCCACAGAATGGTCATCCTACATTGAGACAATTGGCGTGTGGATGTTCCAGGAGACCTGGTCTATTGAGGAATTCTACCATCCAGGCTACCTCAATTTATTTAAGTCTGCGATAAGGGGCCCAAGAGGCAGACCTGTTGGTGGGCTGACCTGTTGGGTGAGACAATTTGAAGGGGTAAGGGTCGACGACCTATCTATCGAGAGCCCTGACATCATGGCTATACGGGTAAGCTCAATAAAAGTACTAGATCTAACAATCTTTAATGTCTACTCGCGCGGTCAGCCGGGTGGTAGGGGCTCAAGCATTATTACTGTGTTGGAAAGTCATCTTTTACAAGTTGTAGGCAACCTGATTATTGCGGGTGACTTCAACTGTTGTTTTGAACCCCTGGACACTGAAGATGGCAGGTTAACTGAAAATGTGGACGTGTTATGGGGCGTCCCACACCCCATAAGGAAATGGTCTGAGGCCACCCTACAACTGAAGGGGGTTTGCCTGGAGAGAGGGTTGAGAGCTGTAAATGGGAGGACACAGTCAGATAGGCAGGGTGCAATGACCTTTGATAATGGTAGGGCCAGAAGCCGCATAGATTACATTCTTGTGAATGTGGAAGGCTGTCCCTATGTCTTAGAGATGGACGTTCAGAAGAGGCCGGAAAGTGATCACAACCCTCTGGTTTTAAAAATTAACGATAGCTTTAGTAGTTCTATGCAGAGGGAAGATGTACCGTATACAAAAACGGTTACTGTCACCAATGATGTAAGACGGGTCCGGTGGTCAAAGATAATAAAAAATGAGAGTGAGGTAGTGCAGATGAGGGATTTTGTCTCGGGCTCTTTGTCTAAGCTTACCGACAGTGAGTTTCAGGAGGCGCTAATCGACATCCTACCAGGTGTTCATGACAAACTCTTTAAGGGCCTGGAAAAGTTCTTTAATAAAGAAAGCTCCTGTAAAAAGAATAGAACCCCGAAGCCTAGCTCATGGTATAATTCTGGTGCAGAAAGGCCTATGACGTCCTTGTGGAAACTATTAGATCAAGATCACAGGGTGCTATCAAGCAGGCCAGAGTAAATTATACCGCCACACAGAGCAGAGCTAAGAGAGAGTGGGATGAGGAAAGATGAAAGGACCTGTTACAGGCATGCGATGGGAGGAACATGACACAATTTTGGCATTTAGTTAAGTGGGGTAATAGTCCGCAGCAACAGTTTCCAAGCAACCATATGGCCACAGAACTATGGGTGACGTACTTTGAAGCACAGTTTAAGTCATCACGTAGTAGCAAGGAGATCGCCCAATCTATTTTATATAACGAACCATTGAATTTTACTTGTAGAGAGGTAGAGTCTGTGCTAAAGTTAGTTCTGAGTGGCAGGGTCCCGGGGCCCGACTGCATTCCTGCAGATTTGTTCAGACGAAATAATGATCTATGGGTCCCATACATTAAATTGTTAGCAAATGCCATAGTAAGTGGTGCCCTGCTCCCGAACTACCGGCCCATTAGACTTATTCACGCTGTACAGAAGATCATAGCCAGATTAGTGCTTTGGCGGATTCAGGGATGGATGACCGAAACTAACATCTTAACCCCCTTACAGGCAGGATTTCGGTCACATACAGGCACTCTTGATCAGGGCTTTAGGTTTGTTTTAATATATTGGAAGGAGGTGGTCTTAGGTGGGGGTTTGCCCTTTGCGGCCTTCATGGACCTAAAATCCGCCTTTGATCTTGTTCCTTGGAAGAAACTGTGGACTGTATTACTGGTAATGAGGATGCCCCCATGTTTGGTTGCGATTTTGGTTAAGTTTCACGAACGTACTTCTGCGCAGGTTCGTTGGGGCAAACCGTGTGAGACCACAGACAGGTTTAGGGTCGCAAAAGGGGTTCGATAGGGGTGTGTGCTGGCCTCTGCCCTTTATTTATAAATGGGGTAGTTCAATACTTTGTAAATCTCCCATCTGATGCGCCAATGTTCGCTGGCATGAAAGTACCACTGCTCATGTTCGTGGTTGATACCCTGCTGATTTTTAAACGAGACAGGGGTTGCAGGTGGCACTGTCTCGTTTTGAGGTGTTTTGCCGCGAACATGAGCTAGTGGTCAATGTGGGGAAGACAAAGTTTATGGTGCTCCATAGGACTAAGCCCACTAAAGCTAATGTTTACATGGGTCGGAGTTCTACTGGAGCAAACAGATGTGTTCACCTATTTGGGCATCAGATTTAATGATAAATTAAACTGGAAGCCCCAAGTCGAAATACTGGCTCTAAAGCATGCTCAGTTGTCCGGTGCCCTGATTAAGGAACACCGGTTGTACCAAACCAAACCTATCGCACCTATTATAAAGATATATAGAACCAAAATTAGCCCAGCTATTCTATACGGAGCTGAAATTTGGGGGTTTTGTAATCTATCTCCACTTTCCATAGCCCATCATAAGTTTATGAGATCTATAGTTGGTCTACCACAATCGTCACCTATATTACTGTTGCTTCTTAATTTGGGCTTTCATGCTTTTAAAGATGTAGCTTGTTATAGACTTTTGGCATTCTGGAGGCGACTCTGGATTACTCCGGAACTCTCCTTGTATGCTAAGGCCTTACTGGAAGAATGAGTGGAGCTTATAAGATCCTATGGCTGTCCTCAATTAAAACTATGCTGACAGAAATGGGGATGAGTAACCTATGGGAACACCCAGAGGCTGCGGATTTTCCACCAAATAAGATCTATAAAGCAGCATATTGGGAGTTGGTTAAACTCAAGAGATTTCTTCCCATATAAATCAGCCATTATCGAGGGCCTTCTTAGACATCAAGGATGAAGCCAATTTGGAAAGTTATTGGGACCTTATGACCAAGCCTCATGACTGTAAGCTTTACCATCAGTTTAGAATTGGTACGCTTCCCTTACGATGTTTTACAAGCAAATGGTGCCCTGCCAGTAATGATCAGTGTGTTTTTTGTCAAGATCATAGCGAGACTGTGAAGCATTTTTTATTTGTATGCCCAGCCTACCAACAGCCAAGGAGGAACTGGCTCAAGCCAGGATGTTTGCGCATGAACTCTAGATCGGCGCATGTAGCCAGGAGAATTTTAAAAACAGATACTTCAAATCTCATTGTAACTAGTGTGTCTAAGTTTCTGAGCTGGGCGTTGGCTATACGTAACAAAAATGGGGGCGGGAAAGCAGTTGTATAAACACTAAAATGGGCCGATTTCATACAGCTTTGCTAAGTGCCCGGGACATGTCCGCCGTGTATAATTTAAACAACATTGGAGTGAGGACACACGCTTGCTTTAGCCCTTGATTGGTGTTGATCTTCCTGGTTAACACAGTGTCTGACAACTTGACCTTCACCCAAGTTGATGAATATAATGATATAATGGCATTAAGCAGACCACTTGGAATACCACACACCTGGAGTTTTCTCCATAAAATACCTCAGTCCACCAGGTCGAATGCAGGCGAATAGTCCACAAAGCATGCATAAAGGGCTGAGGATTTCCGTCTGTTTGCCTGGTGGGCAAGATAAGAGAGAGTAATTATATTATCCAGTGTGGAGGAGTTGGGTCTAAAGCCTGTTTGACAGAAAGGACTTTTTGAGTTTGTTGTTGCCCAAGAGTCTAAATCATTTAAAAATGCAGCTGCATAGATCTTGGCCTCAATATCCAATAAGTCTATCAGTCGGTAGTTGATGGGGTTCTGTTTAACGCCCTTTTTAAAGATTGTATACTGTATTGAACTTCTCCAACTGTCGGGTGCTTGATGGAGTTTGGCGCATATGGTAAACCATGGGGAAAGTATTGCAGGCCATAGTACTAAATCTTCTTTAAACAGTTGGGCGGGAGAGCATTTGGACCAGGTGCACCTGATGTTCTTGTTTTACTCAGTGCATTTTGAATGCTGTTGATCATATATATGGAGACACAGCCCTTTGGGTAGTCAGCAGGTTCTGAATGTTTGAGTGGGAAAACTCTGGGGTGATCGACTACATATAGGTTTTTATACATGTGAGGACCACATGGCTTCATTGACCGCATGTTTTGTTTTTGATATGCCTCCATTATTTGGCCTGGTTGTGCTTGCTCATTATCGAGTAAACATATTGCCAATCCTTTTCCCTCTGCTGTTTTTTTTCCTTCCATATCAGTTGCATATGTTGTTTTCTTGTGCCTTGGAGTTTCAATAACCGCACGGCATTAGCTTGCTGTTTCTGTTTTTTTTGCATGCCTTCGTCAACTTTCGAATAAGCTGTGAGCTAGTCAGTATAGATCGATTTTTGTTAGAGGATTTTGACTAATGTCGCCCATGGCCTGGGCGAGAATTCAATGATTCGGAGATCCCCCTGGTTATGGGAGCACAGTGAATTAATAGGTCTTCACCACTTTGGACCTGCAGAGCCTGTCCAGTAACAACTTTCCTTAATGCTAGTTTCCGTGGATTGACGTGGCCCAATTTTATTCTCTGAATCAGATGTGCTGATTCTTCGTTGCAGGAGGTGCTCAGAACCTTATGGCCTTTGCATTTAGGTAGGTGAAGATTAAAGATTGTACAAAGAGGAAGGTGGTCACTATCATTTGAGGGATACACTTTGAAGCTCACAAGATGGCTTATACATTTTTCAGAGGCAAAATAGTAGTCGATAGGGCTTATCCCCCTGAAGGTTTTCAAGAGCTGTGTTGATGGGTCAAAGTTGTTGGCTATGATCTGTGCAGACTTTAGTCCATGTTTGCTTAGAGTTTTATTTACTTGAATGCTTTAGGAATTTATAGGTGAACAGACAGTGTTGAATAATCCTAGGTGTCTCAGATAAAAATTGCCACAGATTATTATTTCATGATTAACGTGATTGCAAAGGTTTTGATCCAAAATATCGCTCAGCTGGCTCAGTCTTGTAGCTCATGCTGAGCAAAAGCTGTTAAAGTAGACGTTAATCAGGAGGATCTTAATTTGGGATGCAGATGTCTTGGGACTCTCCCATTCGAGAGCTTAAGTTGCAATTAAATGAGTTATTATTTTCATGTTCAGAATAAGGTATATTAACAAACCTCCAGAGGGCCTCCCAAAGATTTTTTTTCTTTGCTGCTTGGTGGACCCCTTGGAAGCGGATGATTATTAATGGAGTTGATGCCCATTTTTCTTGGAGACCGAGAATGTTGGATGCCATTAGCAGTGATTTTGCTTTGTTTGAGCTTAAAAGCCTTGATAGCCAAATTACATTCCATGACAGGAGGGTTATGAGTAATTGTGGTTCTGATGTGAATTTCTCACTGCTAGGAATAGGCTGTGGCTTCACTGGACAAGATATAGGGCACCCAGTTCCAGTCGGATTGATGTACTCTCCCGATTTGTCCTGTTGCTATTTTCCTGGTCGGGCCCCTTATTGATGAGTAGGTACGAACTAAATGTATGTTTTCTATCTGTGGTTGATGAAGCGAGTGTCCGGTCCCCCTTAGTATGCTGTAGGGGTGAACTTTTGTTTTGGATGGATCAAGTGGCTTTTTTAGGGGTGCTGAGTATTTAGGCGCTTGATTTTTTAGAATTCCTATGCCCCATTCCTCAAGAATAGCCTTACAGTCTAATATGTCTTCTGCCTATGAATTTGTTTTTAGTGTTAAGAATGTGTCTTCCCTCCCGTTGCAGCACTGAAGTGGTTTTGAATTCCACACTCAAAATGTCCTCCGATGTTATCTTAGACTGATTAGAAGTGACCTGAAACAACCTTTTTATAGTAGCTCAATTCAGTGCATCGTGGCTCCCTTTCGAGGGATAATGTGGGATGAGGGCCAGCTTAGTTGATTGATCATCACCTAGACACTTTTTAGTATGACCTTTGTTATACGTATGGGCAGGGAGGAGATTGACGTTAGAGATTCGTCTGATCAGATCACACCCTGACAATGATCTCCATGGATCAGCACTTTCTATTCCAGATGAGGTGATTTCTTGTGAGACATAAGTCACCGCCCAGCATGAAGGTTGCTGCACCCTCTGCATTTGGATGATAGATACTGAGTGTTGAGATAGGGGGCTTTGGTCAGTGGTAGAACTTACATTTTTCTTGAATGAAGAAAGAGCCAGTGTCACAGTACGTTTGGATGGGGAGCAGTCAATAGTCCTGATTCTGGATCTTTTTTCATGTTTCCACTGTTACTAGGCAGGAATTCCTTCTGGTCTAGTGTGGTTAAAGGTTGTGTCTCCAGCAGGTGTGTTCCTGGCATGGTGGATTGTGTACTATGGTACAGATTGTATTTGGTTTGGATAAAGTCGGTGGCAAGGCCAGAATTGCGTGGGGTGAGGAAGCAGGCACTTGAACAGATCATACTATTTTTCCACTCCCCTTAAACAGTGGGTATACATTAAATAGGTTATCTGGTTTTATTAGCTTAGGCGGGAACTGATTTGAAAAAAGTTCTCTCTCTGTTTTATTTCTGGCCTTCTTTTGACTTTTTTAAAATCTTTTTGGTAGGGCAACAGACCATTGGTTTTCTTCAGTTGTAATTTTTCCATTATAATAGCCTGGCAATTTTTTGTCATTCGCTTCTAGGACCGATTCCTGCACTATTGAAGGTAGGGCATCCCCCTGGTTGTGTTTTCTTGACAAGGCGTGCGGTGAAGATTTTGTAAGAACTTTCTTTGGTAATATTGCACCCCACTACTGCTTCCAGAGAGATGGACACTCTTTCCACGATTCGACCAGCTTCTTTGACTGTTGGCTTTTGGTCAGACCTGCTGACAGTGCTACTTACTTGTTGTTGTAAGGCCGACTTGATACCCATTATCATTAGATTCAGGGTGTCTGGCAAAGTGCATAGTTTCTCCGCAATCTGATGGTAGGAGCATGATGCACAAGGAGTTTCTTTACCTCCGGCATTTTTTTGCCTCTCTTGCAAGAAGCTGACTTTTTCCTCAATTTTTAATATTGAGATGGCCAGGGTTTAGATTAAATCAAGTTGTAATTCCAATTTGTCGGACTGCCATTTTAGGGCATTTACTGTGTTGGTTAAGGTGGCACTTATGGAAGCCAGTAGGGAGTCTTGTTCAAGGTTGTTTTTGATCCTTAGGCTTTCCATGATGCTCAAGCTCTACTTGGAGCCATGGTCCACTGGAAGTTGGAGCTCGTGCTGCTCAGGTACTTTCCCGATCTCTATGAGATTCATTGTGTCTTTGTCCTTGCTGCGAGGAAGAGACCAAGACCAGCATCAGATCCCCATTGGCCCCCTTTAGGGATGTCATGGTCTTCTTGGCTGATTAACCCAGGGCAGCGGCCTACTATACCCCGAGTTATGAGGCAAGTACCATTTTTGCCTATTTGCTCTTTTTCTATCATGTTAGTTGATAGATCAATGTCTGCTAGCAAACTATCTGGGAGGCTTCCAGAAGATAAACCAATTAGAGTGCTATTTGTTAATTGTTGGTGCGCCTGGTTGTACATGTTATTTATTCTGGGGGATGGGGTTATAAGCGATAATATGTTAGTCATGGGGGCAGGGGTGGCTACTGGGCCTCCGTTGAATTCCTTTTTTCTAATTAAGTCTGAGGTATCAAGGATGGCTGACTGAGGAGATTTTTTGAAGAAGTAGTCAGTAACTGATGTTTTTTCTGATTTCTGGAGTGCTTCTGCTGCTAATATGCCTAGCCCTTTTGCTGTCCATGTGGACCCTTACTGTGGATGCATATGTAGGTTTTAGTGTTAATGGAGTTGCACAGGCCGTGTCTTTGCTGGACTTACTAACTACTGAGTTCTCCGAGGTCAGTTGGCTTATCTTGTTGTGGCTGAAGTTAGGCACTGCACCAAAGGAGAAGGGCATGCATGGACCGTCATGAGTTGTCATTAGCACTTCAGTTACTTTAGATGCTTTTTTTCTTAAGCTGTGTGTGTTGGGTTTTTGGTCCTTCCTTTTTCAGTTACATTGGCTCAATGTTGATGAAATATTCTATGTGATAATTTCCATCCCTGGAGGAAAGGATATGCCCTCCTGGTTACTTCATGTTTAGGGGCCTTGGCTGGTCTGTGTAGGTAACGGTTTGTCTGGGTGGTCTGGGCCTCACGTGAAGACATTAGGACGGTCGTAAGAGGTTTAGCTGTTTTATCTATGGTGAGATGTGCTGGGCAGACTGAAAACTGTGGTGCCGGTTGTGGTAATGGCTGTGGCACTGGCGGTAATTGAGGTTGGGGTTGTAACTTTGATTGCAGTGGCTATGGCTAGCAGGGTATGGTTGAGCTACACCCCAGCAGTAGTAGTTAATTTGAGTACCACCACTTGCTACCACAGTTCAGGCCGCTGTTTGCAACAGGCAACTGGCGGTCCAGTCCACAAGAGAGAGAGAGAAAAAAGAAAACAGTGGGTTTCTCCCAGTTGGGGTTGAAGTTGTTATTTGCTGGTACACCTTTTGTCAGTTGTCCTGGGGAGGTTGGTCACACTTTACTGAAGAAGACCAGGTTTGACCTGATTTGACCCAGTTTAGTCTACCTGATGTGCAGCAGTCCACCCCTTCAAGGGTCCTTCAGCAGTTTTCCCATGCGGTCAGGAACCAATCTTGATTATTGAGGAGTGGAGAAAGGAGGGCTGTATGGCTGCATCCACTGGAACTCCTTTGCTCCTCTCCACTCCTCTGAGCCAAGCTGTGTGGAGCTGGGTGTGGAGGAGGGGGGCTGTCCGATCTGTCGGCAGGGAAAAGCTGAACAAAGCACTAACAATGTCTGAGCAGGCATGTGGTCTGCTCGAGGTAGGCAAAGAGAGGGGAGCTGGTGGGGGCCACACCACACCCATGCCAACTGAACAGCCACTTCCACTGATTCGGGCGTTCAGGCGGAACCGATGCTCTAGCCGTTGGAGTGCCCTACTCAGCAATTACCTGGTTGTGCCTGGCGGTGCCTTGGGGCTGCTATGTTGCACTGCTGTGCTGTGCTCCTGTGTAATCCACCCCCTGCTGCCATTGGCTTTTGGTAGGATCGCGAGCAGGGCAGTTGCGTTTCCTGCCTTCCTTATGATCTTAGCGTTCTCAGCACTCCCAGGCTCCGGAGGGCTCCTGTGGGCTCTCTGCTCCGCTCTTGCGCCACCGCTTACAAAAGAGCTCAGCTGAGATGAATTGGTTCAGTGCTCAAGGAGTGTGCACTCAGCATTCTGTGGAGTATATTGGAAGGGTGTATTATCTCAGAACCATCAATTGTTGCACAAAAACATCTCAGTTGTGTCAATCTGAGTCCTGTTGTTACACTTCACACGCCCTCACATACAGACTATATGTCCTGCTGTTACACTTCACATGTCCTTACATTCAGGGTATATGTCCTTTTATTACACTTCTGGTACCCTTGCATGCAGATTATTGGTCCACAGAAGCGTTGTTCAAGAACATCATAGTTATAATTATGATGTCGGTCAGATGAGCCTCCGATCGACACCGTTGGTTAATGGAACCCCCTTAACTGTAAGTCGGTGGCTCTACCCGCTGAATTAGGGTGTGACTGTCCTGGTTAGTAGGACACATCCACATTTCAATAGCAGCTTGTGTGGTGGGCAAAAAAGGGCTGCCACACAAGCTACAATCAAAAAATGTACTTTTTCAAAGATCCCTGCACAGTGTGGCAGGGACCATGCGGAGCCAGCCACACGGCACAGAAATGTTTAGGAAGACACCATAGGGCCCCCCCCCCCAGTCTCCATAGCAGAGGGCCAGGTGGGAAGGGGGCCCTGCTTTGGGCCCATAAAGTCACTTTTTAACCTGCCTTTTCATGACTGCAGACCGCCATGAAAGGGCAGGTGGAAACCAGTGTAGAAAATAGAAACCTTCTCAGGGGTCCCACTGATACTTGGTCCTTTTAAACCAACAAAGAAGAAATTGGCACAGAAGCTGAAATATAAAAGTAACCTCAAATGAGGGAGACTATGTCACACAGAAGCCTTAGCAAATGAATGAGGCAGTCTGAGGAGTACAGAAAACAGAGGCCTTATATATGCTTAGGGTTACATAGTCAGCATAAGACCAAGGGGCGGTCCTGGCTCATGTAAGCATGCAAAATGACTAATATGGACATGCAAGATCTGCTTGCTCAACAAAGTGGGAGGAGAGTTACTTCTGCATACAGCAGCCAAAACAGCCTGACAGTTCTACCAGATGAGCAGGGGCATTCTACTAGCCAGGCTCTTCTGAGCATGTGCTAAGGTGGAAGATGCAAAATATAGTTAGTTTCTAGGCAGATGACAAGAGCAGTCAACACTGAGGAAGGACAGAGCACATGGCGAGCACGTGGCAGCAAATGGCAAACAAAATGGCTGCCAGAAATACAAAATGGCTTTCAGCTCATGCTAGCAAATCCGTCCAATCTTTAACAGCAGCATTGTAATCCCGACGGCGGAGTCGAGGCTGGCTCTGCCGTCATTCTGGAATTACTATTCTGCCCGCTCCCCTGACAGACTCTGTGAGCCCGCAAGAAGCGCAGCGGAATTACCCCACAGGCATATCTCCGACTGCCAATATTGTAATACAGCAGTTGGACGGAAACCTATGAGGTCGGGCGGATAGCCTCTGACGAGCTTTTGGATGGCTTTCTGCCCGACATCATAATTAGGATTTAGGCCCATAGACATTTGGTCCCAAATGTACATGAAGATAATCAACAGCATGTCGAGACATTGCATGTTACAAATGAGGTTGACATCGATGGTCCTCAACAGTTCGACTATCCATTGGGCAACTTGACAGCTAATTATTGTAATACTTGAAAAATGCCAAAAGCTGAGAAGAGAGTGAGAGGAATACCTAAACATTATATCCAACCTCATTTTTGCCACCTTCTCTGGACGCAGCCCGTGAGTGTTGTCCTTCATAATACTGTACTTTCTGGCTCGTTCCACTGGGGATGTAACTCATTAGGGCGTAGTCATGTTCTCTGCTTTTGATATTATTATTATTGTTTATGAGCATTCACTCGGCTAATTATATTACTTTCTTTTATAAAGGATTCAGCGCCATCTTCAATTAAACACTTCCTGAGATGTGCCATTAAAGTCCCATACATGAGCACATTATTATTTGCATGTGTCCTAAATTAATTTAACCCACACTGGTAAACGTTTAACGCCCTATTCAATATCCATATTAAATTAACCAGCACGAATTTTATAATCTAGTTCTGTAAAGTGAAAACAAACATGTTTTCTTTAAATAGCATGTTCTTCCCTAAATGACACGGAAAAAGAAGCGCGCCCCATATATTTTAATTTCTCACTTTTAATAATGCATGCTCTTCTTTTGTCATGAATTATGCAAAACAGATGTTTTAAACAGGAGTGAGACCAACAGAGTTGCCAGGGGGATTGCTATTTTAATTAACGAAAGAATATATTTCATGCACACGAGACAAAACTCATTTTGTCAGAAAAAAATAAATGACAACAAACCGAGCCTTTTGTCCAAATTATTTAACAAGAAAATCAGAGTGAAAAAGTGGTATGTTTTCCTTTCTTCTTTTTTGAGCCTCTTGTGGCCTCGGTTTTATTATGCATCTGCTATAAACACGTTGAACATAACTAGCATCACATTTAGCAAGGATTCCCATTCATCATGCCGAAGGCCTTGGGGACAATGTTTCGCAAGGGTCCCTTGCAGAATCATCAACTCTTCAAGAAAAGCAGTGTGCAAGATTATTTTATCTGAATCTCAGGCCTTCTATTACATTAATGCAAATATCCAGATTCTTACTGAATGAAAATAATGTAATTGAATGCATCTTTATGTTTTTAATGGCACATAAAACACTGCAAATTCTGATTTTTTTTTTGTTGTTCGACATATAAAATGATAATTTGGAAATTATTAAGTTGCTTTTAACTATCCCCAATTTATTTGTGTGCATCTGGAGCAGAAGTAATGTCTTGTTCCTGGTCAATTCGAAAGCATTCACGCAAACTGGCTCTTTCCACAACGTGGAATGAAAACGTGCATTCAGTTCTCTACCTCCGTGTTACGAACGACATGAGGTGGATATCTATCTATACTATGCTGCAAATCAATATTCATTGCTCCTTAGTTTATGGCTCGCTCTGAGGGTTTGGTCACGTGCATCTTTTGTCAATCATTCATCTATCTTCGGGTACCAGCACATCCCAGTGGATACGTTCCTTTCACTTGTTGGAAGTGCAGATGCTGTCAGTCAAGGATCTGCTAAGACTTAAAGGGAAGAATGTGTACAAGAATAGGAGGGGGCAAATAGCCCCCCATTTTTCAGATATCAAGATTACAGTAGAGAACGTACAACTCCATATAGTTTTGAAGAGAGGTGAATTATAGTTCAAACCAGATATGACACAATGAGTAACATATTGAGCTATCCTCCATCCACTATTTACATTGTTACCAATGGGTCTTAAGGCAGAAAAAACTATGATTGGCACGGGTGGAGGGTTCTGGAATAGTCCACTTCATAGTTAGGGGGAAGATACAAGGCAAATGTTGTTCTCTCCTCATTGATTAAATGAATCATCTTTTACAAAGATGACAATGAGCTTAACTGCAAACAAATTTAGATATTTAGTACAAACATTAACTTCACCCTTTTTTACCTCTTAATTGGCCATTCAGAACTGCTTACTTCCTTTAACGTTAATAATCATCAGTATGGAGTTCCTCAAGCAAAAATTTTTTTAGTACCT
This sequence comes from Lissotriton helveticus, assembly GCF_964261635.1. NCBI lineage: Eukaryota > Metazoa > Chordata > Amphibia > Caudata > Salamandridae > Lissotriton > Lissotriton helveticus. Next base: position 213,650,424 of record NC_136060.1, on the reverse strand, counting down.
AGCATTACACTTTTTATCCTATACAAATTTTTGTGTAAGACATGAGAGTCGTCTGAGTGATGTAAATTAACTGCATTGTGCTCTTCCTGTTCAAAGTCAAAGTTTGTGTTGGACCTGACATCTTTGTCAAGATGTCTCGTCTTCCTGTTTCTGACCTCCTGTTTTTTTATTGTGTGATGCATTTCGTTTTTGCGGTTTTAGGACTCTGGGCACATTACCACTGCAGACCAGTGCACGAGTGCAAGTGCTTCCTGTGTAAATTGTGTTGGTGATTTATTTATTCATGATTGACATATTTGATTTACTAGTAAATCACTATTTAAGTGCACCAGATGTGCCCAGGGCCTGCAAATCAAATTCTACTAGTTGGCCTGCAGCACTGATTGTGCCACCCACATGAGTAGCCCTGCAAACTACACTGCAGTGTCTGTGAGTGCAGTTTTAAACTGCCCTTTTTGACCTGGCAAGAGCACCCACTTGCCAGGCCCAGACCCTCACTTTTGTTACATGTATGTCACCCCTAAGGTAGGCCCAAGGCAGCCCTATAGGCAGGATGCTGCTTATTTAAAAGGTAGGACACACACTGGTGTGTTTTACATGTCCTAATAGTAAAATACGGATAATTTGTGTTTCTCACTATTGCAAGGACTATCTCACCCATAGGGTAATTTGGAGATTGCCTTGAAATATATTTTAAGTGTAATTTTCCATTGGGTGTGGATACAGATTTTGAGTTCCGGGTCTCTGAGCTCACAATTTAAAAATACATCTTTTGGCTTTTAAATTGCATGCTTGACAATGGCACTTTTAGAAAATGTCTGTATTACAAGTGTCACCATGATCACCTGACCCTTCCTGCACAGCAATTGCAAACCAATGGTTTGCTATTATTCAAACACAGTTTCTTGAGATATGTTCTTTGGTATCCTATTTTTAGGTAAGATTTATCAAAACAATTACATTGCTTAAAGCTTATTGTTATTTATTTTATTGTAGCTTTGTACTTATTTTCATTTATTAAATACAATGTTAAGCATGAAATCAATTCTCATATTTATAACAAAAATACACAAACATTCCTTGCAAAAATACATAAACATTAATATTGTCGTGACTTCCAATGCATTTTGGGATCTGAGGATCCCTTCTTCAGGGGAATTGAAAAAAATGTAAATCAAAACATTTATCAAAAATACATAAACTAAACAAAGTGGTTCAGATATATATGATATTGGTATACACAGGAGGAAATGTCTTCAGTAATTAAAGTTGTGCCAAGTGATAAGGGAAAACCTTCACCAAGAAGAAGCTGCCACGTGAAATCTGAAATGAACATAAACATAACTGTGGGCGCACAGGTCAGTAAACTTACCGACGCAAGTCTCTTCCTGTCACTTTTCAACAATAAAAAATGTGAAACGGTCGACAAGACCTAAGGGCAAAAGTTCACAAATTCAACAGCTGTATATGCCTATGTAGGAATTAAAACATTGATTGTGACTGCTCTGTTTGCGAGAGGAGATTATTAAGTTACCTGAAAACTCAAGTACTCGACCCAATGGAAAATGTAAAATCGGTTGTTGATTCCAACTATTAACTCGGTCTCTCAAATTTCTTCTCATGAACACCTGCAGGGTTGCAAAATACAGGTTGTATAATAAAACAACTATGTAGGTTAAACTCATTTGAAAACCCGAATACCAAAGGCTCACATGATTACCTTAACCCCTTCCATGCTGGTGACGAACCCCAGCCGTCACGCTCCACGGTGCTCGTGTGCTGATGACGGCTGGGGTTCGTCACGGCCCCGCCCTGTTCGTGCTGTTGCCGCACACGGGGGGAATTGCGGCCGCACGGAAGGGGCTAAAGGTCACCGTTGGCACCCGTCTAAGCCACCTATGGCGGACGTGGCTATGTTGCTGAATGTACAGCTATTCTGCCGCAATCTTGCTCTGAGGCGAAGTAAACAACTGGTAGGATACAGTCACCCTGCAATTAAACATCATGATGATTCACTACAAAAACTAGTATACAATATTATGCTAATCGCCCCCCTTGGCGCGGTCAAAACAATTACCTTTAAACATGCTGCCTTGTCAAACCAAACAGAAGTTGACTGTCCAACCAAGTTTAACGACCTGCTAAAAAGATAGCTTCGTTACCACTCCGAGCTAGTAAACGCCACGATTGAACACCACGTGCTATTCTTTAGAAATTACGGTCTTTTACCTTATCCGGGTTTACACATTGATCTACGCTGCCACCGTTTCGTAAGTTCGACAAACACGCTCCTTTACCTCTGGGTAAAAAAATGCTTCCTCAATAGGTGTCCGACATGGAAAGAGGACTCAGCTAACCTTCATAGAACTGAATCTGACTCAGCGGCAATGATACTGTGGTGAATATCACTACTAGACGCTTGAGGACAGTTACGTTAAGCGCTCACACTAAATAAGTTGTTGTATAAACAACATAAGAACCAAACAACCGAAGCATGACAATTTGTGCCCAATGTCCGACCTTTGCGTGTACGCTTGTACTCAGAAGCTTCAAATTTAATCACTACCTGAATAAAAAAACAAACAACAAAAAAGCAATAATCTGGAATGGTGCAAAAGGATGAATAGAACTGTAAAGGAGAAAGAATAAAGGTGTAAACTGTGTTATCGTGAGACATCAGAAATTAATATCTGTTTGAGATAAACTTGTGTTATAATTACATAAAATACATTCCTCAGAAAGACAACATGTTTTAGAATAATTAAAGGACCATTGCAATGATGAAAAATGCTTCAATCATCCTACGCCCCTGTCTCAGTTTTGGCCCTGCTAATTCATGTATATTAGTTTGAAGATTTTGTCAGATGCCTTTCTGCAAGTTGTTAATTGATTCAACTCGAGTGAACGTTTTTTGTTCAGTACGTTTGATGTTTCAAGTTATTTTACAAATTTAGAATGCTTTGTATATAAAAAACTGATCATATCTAATTTATCATTTAACCCTTTGGGAATCATTGTCTCTAGAAATTTTATCCACCAAATTTCTCTCTGCGAGAGCCATTTTGCGTTGACTCTGTCTGATATTTGTTCAATGATTTCTAGAACTTGAAAGCGTAATTGCGGAATTGTGTGGTTCAGTTCTGCCCAGTGACTAGCAGGACTGGACGTGATGGATTTGTTACGAATGCGACTCTTATGTTCCAAAATGCACACTTTTCCTTTCCTTTCTGTTTTGCCTATGTAAAGTTTACCACATGGGCATTTGATACTGTATACAACATGTGTTGAGTTGCAATCTGCTGGGTTTCTGATTTTAATGGTTTTGCCCGTTTGTGGATGTACAATGCTAGTGCCCACAATCACGTTGTTGCAATGAGTGCAATTCATGCATTTTTTCATTACTGGATGCCTCGTCGATATTTTCTCTGTGGTTATCTTGTTTCTAGTTACCATCTCTTTAAGGTTCCTGCTTCTGGTATAAGCAAACAATGGCCGGTCTCTGAAAAGTCCTTTGAAGTCCTCCTCACCCTGAAGGAGTTCCCAGTGTGTATTCAATATGGTTTTAATTTGTGCAGATTCGGTTGAATATTTTGTTACAAAAAACAGTCTCTCTTTCTTCGTATTTGTTTTCGTACATAACAGTTCATTCCTCGGTATGGCTCTCATTCTGCTTTCTGTCAGTTCGATTGTTTTTGTGGGATATCTTCGGGCTGTGAACCTCTGTTTCTGTTGCTGTAATTCTTTCAATAATGCTTGTTCAGTAGACGAGATGCGTTTAGCCCGTAAAAATTGCGAGTATGGCAGGTTCTGGAGTAAGGCTCTGGGATCGAAGCTTGTGAAGATTAAAGTGTTGTTGCGGTGTTGTCACTAACACCTGAAGTGGAATGTGCCTGTCCTCACCCAACCCATTTCTCCACCACCCTGTAGTGTGTCTGGAGCCATATTAGGGCAAGGCAGGGTCTTGTGCACTACAAAGTCTTTCCTTTGAAGTTCGCATTCTTCAAAGGCAGAAAGGGGTATGCGTATAGGACATTCTGACACTCTCAGATCAGAATACTTCTGGACTGAGGATAGTTTACCAGGAAGAAGATAATGTAGGAGGAACTGACACTTTGCTGTTGCTTTGTTGTGCTGGCCTGTTGGTGGCTGCTTTTGTCCCGAGAGTGAAAGGACTGAACTTTGCATTCCTCATTCTGCTTCCAAGTATCTCTGAGGGCTTGAGTTGAGCTTGCCTCCTTTTAAAAAGTTTTAGGGCCATCAACAACTTTACCTACCAGTGCCTGGGCTATTCTGCTGAGAGTTCTGACTTAGCAAGGGTTGCCAAATCTAGTTCCTGGGCCCTTGCAAGTAAAATCTTTTGAACTAGATGAGAAAACCAACGCATCGACTGCCAGCATCTGTTTTTATCAATGCATAGCTACAAACTTTGACTCTTCGCTGCTGCCAGCACTGGAGTGTGGTTCCTTATCGGCACATTGACCATGGCTTTCACTGCAGGCCCTAGAATCAAACACAGCACATCAGAAAAATGGCCACAGCATGCGTTTTGATCACTGCATCACCGAAGTCTGTAATGCACTACTCTAACTCCAATGCAGTGCCTACTTTGTGGCTGTGGAATCGATGCAGTGCCTTTTGAAATTTTGACGCATCATCCCTGGGTGCCAATTATTTTATCGACATTGCCCAGCAGTAAGGATCCAAGAACATGAGTCTGGAGATCGAAGCACCAGCTTCCCTTCCAGTAGGGAACCAAAGTATCACCTCCCATGGCAGTAAGGAACCAACGCATCACCTCCCCTAGGAGTAAGGAACCAATGAATCACTTTGCTTTCTGGTACCTCACCTCCCCGGTGCCTCACATTGGCAATCGAGTTTTGACGCATTCAAGCTACTTTGTGCTCAAATAAATGCATCCATTGATTTCGATGGATTTAACTTATTTAATCTTTGATGAAAAGTGATATCTTTACTTGTCTATGTTAGATTGCTTTCATTTTTCTCTTCATCTATTCAGTCATTGGCTATTTCTCTAAACAATTTGTAGTGTTTTCACTGTGGTATTGTGTGTGTATGTACACATGTTTTCCACATTGCCTCTGTGATAAGCCTGGCTTTTAATGTCCAGCTAACAAGGGGGTGAGCAGGGGTTATGTGACTGTGTGACTCTCTTCCCTTGACTAGAGTGAGGGCTCCTACTTGGACAGGGTGCAAACCACTTCCAGCTAGAGACCCCATTTCTATAATTGGTGGTCATCGGTGAGGATAGGGCTTATGTTTGTACTTTACATACAGTGATTTCTCCCCACTACTCCATATCGCAGACCACTATGCACCCAAACACTGTTTTAGAATTTTATCTTCTCTGCAATTCTTGAGTTTTGATCCACAATCATGGCTCAGGCTGATGAGCCAGCAGTGAGAGCTGCAGATTTGGTGTATGAGCTAGAGAGGTTGGAAACCTATACAGTGCCTCAGCTCAAATATGTTCTGAAGGAGCTCAAATGTCCTTGCGGATCAAGATTTGCCTGTGGGAGAGCACCCTCCTGGACTGGCAGAAATGTAGCCTCTAAATGTCTGTTCCCAGCTGAGCTGAATGACGGGCGGGAAGTTAGAAAGAATTTGCTGGAAAAGCTCAACATGGAGAGAGAGATCCAGTTGCAACTAGCTAAACTCAAGAGAGAGGCAAAAAGGATGCCTTGTCGATGGACAAGGATATGTTGCCCATTGAGGAGAGAAAGCTGATTTTAGCTCAGTCGCTGTGCTTAAAGAAGCTGGATGTAAAGGCCAAGTCCTGCACAAATGGTTACAGCATTCCATCAGTGCAGTCTGAGAAAATGGTGCACATTCCTAAAAATATAGAGAAAGAATATACTAAAAGGTAAAAAATCCAGAGGTGGTTTCAAGGCTATGAGGGAGCTCTTCACATGAATGGGATCCCTGAGAAAAATTGGGGGGTAGGATTGTGGAATCACTTGACCATGGAAGAGAGGGACACATTGTGGGCCTTAGGGAGGTGACATGAACTCAACTACACTAAAATGAAGGACACAGTGGCGTAACGAAACTTGAGGGGGCCCCCCTGCAAAGCACATGGAGGGGGCCCCCACCCCGCGGCCCAGCCCACCATGCCTCCCTCCGGCGGCGCCACTTTTTTGGAGATGCATAATTTTTGGACACAGTAAGGCAGTGTAGACAGTGTGGTTTTTTTGCCCGAGGGCCGCACCAGTGGGGGCGGGGTCAGTGGGGAAGAGCAGGGCTACAACATAAAAAACTAACCATGAAACCCGGCATACACACATCTTTTTTTCTCTCTCTCTCTCTGTCTCTCTCGGTCTTCCTCCCTCTCTCCCCCTTCCACTCTCTGTCTCTCCCTCTCCTCTCTCTCTCTCTCTCGCTCCCTCTCTCTCTCTCTCTCTCTCTCCCTCTCTCTCCCTCTCTCTGTCTGCATTCCTCGCTCTATCCCGTCCTCTCTCTGTCTACCTCCCTCCCTCTCCCCTTTCTCTCTCTCCCTCCCTCTCTGTCTCTCTCTCTATCTCCCTCCCTCTCTGTCTCCCTCTCTCTGTTTCCTTCTCTCTTTATCTCTTGCTTCCTCTCTCTCCCTCCCTCTCTCTACCCCCTTCTCTCGCCCTCCCTCTCTCTCCCTCCCTCCCTCTCTCTCCCTCCCTCTCTCTCTCCCTCCACCTCCCTATCTCTCTCTCTCTCTCCCTTCCTCCCCCTCCCTCTCTCTCGCTCTCTCTCTCTCCCTCCCTCACTCTCTCCCTCCCTCTCTCTCCCTCCACCTCCCTATCTCTCTCCCTCCACCTCCCTATCTCTCTCCCTCCCTCCCTTTCCCTATCTCCCTCCCTTTGTCCGCTCATCAATGCAGTGAAAAGTGAAAGTCAACTGCAACCGAGCTGTGTGAAAAGAATTAAAAAACGCAGTTTAAAAACAGAGTGAGAACCTGGAGACTGACTAGAGCCCCAGCACTTATTAACCTGTAGAGGACTTGGGCTAATCATGGGTAGACCTGCCGATTTCGGAGCTGGAGACCCCGGTTTGAGTCTCGGCGTGGCTCAACATCTTGTGAGTCTGGGGGAAATCATGTGCCTTTTAAACAGGTGTGCCCTTAACTGGTGCTATAAGCACCGGTGCCCAGGATTAAAAACTGCAATGACCTCCAGGGTAGCTACGGAGCACTGCAACAACCATGAGTATAACATAAAGGTGCATGAACCCACCTGGCTATTACCGAGTCATGCATCAGCATGGAGGTTCTTCTCTCATAACAGGGCATTGTTGAACATTAGATGGTGTGGCAATGGACGACACAGCTTAAGTGCTGTGAGTACAGAGTAGAATGGAAATTATGACTAACACTGACTAACTACTGCTTAAGCAGTCAGGAAGTATTGTTATTAAGCACTTTCTGGTTGTGACCACCAGGGTAGCAACCGACCACTGTGAAAAGCATGAACATAACATAACATAACGATGCATGAACCAGCCCGGCTAACACCAAGTCGTGCATCAGCACGGAGGTTCTTCTTTCAGTTTCACCGTATGGCATCATTGGACAATTGCAAACGAAACGTTTTGATTCGTCTTAACTGTGTATTTGGAGGCAAGGAGCAGCAGCAGGGCCACCATCCATGGCGGAGAGTGCTGGAGAGCCCATGTTAGCGAGCGACCTCCTCGAGGTGGTATAATTAGTGCACAGGTGGGGGTTAGTGTAGGGGACCGGGATGGGAATGGGGCTAGATAGGGAGAGACTCATGAATGGGGGGCTGGGGGAGGGGCTGTGACATGGGAGAGAAGCAGGGATGAGGGAGAGGAGGATTAAAATCAAAGGGGGCGAGCCGTGCAGAAGAAAGGCACAGCTGGCATTGTTGAAGCTGAAGCGTGACATGCCGCCCTGCTGAAATAAGAGAAAGCATGGTGTGACGTTCTAATTCAAAAGAAATATTAGGAAGTGTGCAGTGTTAAGATCGAGTTGGGGAGTCACATGCAGGAGAAAGGAAGCTGAACCGCGTCGTGCCACGTTTTTGACACACATACATAATGCCCTTCAGCAGCCTCCTATATGGACCTAATCTCCTAGAGCAGCGATGGGTGTGTTGCTCAGTCGTATTACGTCAGTCTGTGTTATTGTCAGGCGTGTATGAAATATCAAATGTCTTCATATTTAAATAAAGCTCAGATTAATGCCAGAGTCTTGTGTAAACTAAGGAAAAGTAGCTGGTAAGGTAAGTAAGTGTTACCTGGAAAGGCAGAAGTGTGCTGTTCTGTGCAATCCATCCTGGGACAGGAAAGGTCTGTTAATTTCCAAGGCTGCAAGATGGGGTTTCCCTGCATGGCGGAAGGCTCTGCTGTGGCCAACGCACCGGTGAAATGGTTTGGGCTTTCCCAGAAGGGAGTCGATGGTGGAGGGGCACAGCCTTTGACAAGGAAGTGTTGAGATTGCTTGTGCCCGCAGCACGCAGAGGCCTAGTTAAGCACACCAGTAAATACATTAGGCTCACTGATTGAAGAGAGGCCTCCCATGGGCCCTTTGTTGAACAGTTAATATTGACTGGGGGAAGCACTGGTTGCCACATTAGTCCAGCATTAAATAATCTGCTCTCGCAGCAATCTCCTAGAGCGATTCCCAAATTCTGTGCGCCCCCCTGCGCCGTGGCACCCTGGTCTGGTGCGCCGTGAAAGTGAGCCAGGGGCGCCGTGAATAGATCAAGGCAGCAGGCAGGGGCTGGGGAGAGGGGCAGGGGGGCAGCGCAGCGCAAGGCTAGCCAGGACAGGGGCAAGGCCGGGCAATTTAAATTATAAAGAGGCCCCGCCGGTGACGGGACGGACTTACTTCGGACAGTCCTGTGAGCGTGGGCGGGCCTGGCTTTGTCCTCTTCACTATGGCTTGGCTGTGCGCGCCCCTGAGCCCTGCCCCCGCCCCCCACGCGCATACGTGGCGGAATTGGAAAGTGAAAGGACTGGAGGGAGTAATCAAGTGTTTGCACGCCGCGCACGCATCCACACTGTCCCGCCGCCAATTCATGGATTCGATTTTAAAGAATAAACTTACTGCTCAGGGCGGCCCCGGGACCAATCATTTGTAATTGCATCAGAGTGCCCGGGGTGCCCCTGCCTGGCCTGCATCAGACAGAGGAGGCCCCTGTCCTGAGACCTGGCAGCACTGCAAGAGGTCTGTGGTGTGTGACTGTGCAGTGTGCACTGGCAGGACTCCGGGGCCCACACTCAACAACTAGTGCCTCACTAAGGTGATGGTCACCTCACCATTTCGATTTCGGACGTGACTCGGGGGCCCCCGCCTGCACCACTTCGAACTAGACTCGGGCCCCGGCCGGGGCCCGCACTAATTCGAAGACTCGCAGGGGCCCCGGCCGGGGCCCCGCACCATAAGCTCGCAGGGGCCCCGGACGGGGCCCGCGCTGCGCACCATTTTATCACAGCCAGCCTACTGTGCGACGACGCGCAGATCAGATGTATTGAGGGGCCCGGACGGGGCCCCCTGGAACGCGAGGCCCCCCCGCAACGCGGGGCCTGCGGGGGCTTGTGTTACGCCCATGGAAGGACACCCTTTTCATCCTGTATGAACCTACCCCAGATAGGAACAGGAATCAGTTTAGGCAGATCAAGAAACTCGATTCCAAAAAATGGCTGGAATGTGTAGATTAAGTTTGCAGAGCACTGGATGATTGGGTGAAGAGTAGTGAAGTAACAGATTATCAGTAGCTGTACAAGTTGATTGTGTGGGAGCACTTGTTTAGTCTATGTTTTCCAGGGCTGAAGCAGCACTTGATGGACAACAGACTTACTGACTTCAGGAACCTTGCTCAGGAGGCGGAATTCTGGGTGAGTACTAAGGTCCACAAGAGGTTTATGGGGAGACTCCGCCATGGGTGGGCAGAGTCGCAAGCATGCAGAAAGTAGGGAAAAGGGTAAAAATTGTGAGTTCTCTAAAAGGCCCCAAAATAATTCCCATGGTAAAGGTTCCCAGCACCCCACTCGCCCCCCCCCACCCCTTTGAGAAGAAAAGTTGTTTTTCCCACCAGAGAACCTGAAGGCAAGGGATCCCTGACATGCTTTTACAGTGACCAAGCAGGGCACTTTAGCAGGAGTCCAATGTGTCCCAAGAGGGCACAGGCCCCTAGATGTGGGCAGTCAATGGGGATGAGCAGTGTAGTGCCTGGGGAGGAGTTGGTCCAAGGTGGGGGTGGGGAACCAGCTGAGAAGACTTGTGTCTCACTAGGGGCTAGTGAGATGCTCTAGAGAAACCTTATGCCTGATAACACTAAGAAATACAGGCCAAGAAGAGGAGGGGTTGCAGGAAAGCCACTCAAGAAATCCCCACGAACCAGGAGGAGGCTCAACCTGAGGGGGACACCCTGGAACCTACAGGGGAAGAAGTGGCCAAACTGGGGAACTTGCCTGAGCTAACCCATGGGCAAACTGCCAATTCAACACTTGCCAGGCCCAAACATTCCCTTTTATTACATGTAAGTCACCCCTAATGTAGGCCCTAGTCAGCCCCATGGGCATGGTGCAATGTATTTAAAAGCTAAGACATGTACGGGTGTGTTCTACATGTCCTAATAGTGAAATATTGCTAATTTCATTTTTCACTATTGCAAGTACTATCTATCCCATTTTGTAACATGGGGATTGCCTTAAAATATCTTTTAAGTGTAATTTCCCATTGGGAGAAAAAAGAGATTTTGAGTTTGGGGTCACTGAACTTACAAATTACAAGTACAACTTTTGGTGAAGAGTGTATGCGTCATAAGCAGGATTTTATTTGTGCAGGGAGGGACACCTTCCTGCACAAACCCAATCCTTTGAGGTGTTTTCCTCATTTTATCTGTGCTGCAAAATGCAGCACACATAGAAAGAGGAAACAGCAAGATATGCCTCACCTAGTGAGGTGTAGCATTTTGACACATTCTCAGGTCTACCAGTAATGGTAAAGCTGGGAATGCGCTGAAATCCATGGGTGGTTGGCGGTTTGCGCTGTATTGGGTTACTCTAGATTTATCAAGCCATTTAGAACCATGCAAGGTGGCCTTGCGTGGCTTGATAAATCTGACTTTGCTGTTGGGGTGCCCTTATGTCCAAGAGTGACACACCTCAACGATCAATATTAACCTAATTTTTGGGTGTGATGAAAAATATCTAAACATAATAGACCATTGTTAAATAAAAGTTAACCATATGCACTATGCAATACAATATACTGCTGTGCACTTGTATGTTGATGCTATCTACTGCATCGTGTTGTGTAGGTTGGTTGAGCAGCTGCACAAACCTTTAGTAGATTTATAGTGCAGCAGGATGAAAAATAGGAATAAAATATATGCATTCCTCATTTACACACATTTTGTTGATAGCGAATTAAAATCTAGCACTATGGCCCACATGCATCAAGCATTTTTGTAGTCGCAAACGGTGCGATTCCTTAAAATCGGCCGTTTGCGAATGCAAAAGTGCTGTTTGGGATGCATCATGCCATTTTAGAAGTCGCATCTTATTTACGATTTCTAAAATTGCGTTAGCATATAAGAAATCGCAATTGTGCGATTTCTTAAATGCTATGCATCATTACAGAAAAATGTGCGATTTTTAAAATTGGAAGTGCAAATTACCACGAAGTTCAACTTCGTGGTAATTTGCGAAATTGTTTAAAAATGCACAAAAATGCATTTTTTAAACTGTTAAGCTACAGACACACATGTCCTTAGGACATGTGTGTATGTAACTTATGCTGAAAAGTACATTTCATGGGTGCAGGGGGGGTCATTTTGACCCCCCTCTCCACCCTTGAAATGCATTGATGAATTGCAATTGCACATTGTGAATTCGCAATTCCCATTCATTCCTATGGGCATTTTGGCCCATAGGAATGAATGGGAATTGTGAATTCGCAATTGAAAATTTGCATTTTTTTTTCAAATCGGTAAAAATAGCGATTTTTACCGAATTGCAAAAAAAAAGCAAAAATATTCATGCATAGGCTTTTGCGATTTCTAAATTGCGAATCGTTATTTTTCGCAATTTAGAACTCGCAAAAGCCGATATTGATGCATGTGGGCCATAATGTAGTGTTAAATTCACTATGATCATTCTGTTGTAGCAAGTTAGGTTGTAAAATGTTGCTTGATTAAAGTACCACCAGTGACCTGTGCAACACATTCTGCACATGGAGAATAAATGACACTCACTGAGACACATCAAGCTATGGATATGTCTGCCAATGTGTCTTTCCAGCTGTAAACATAATTCACAAATGTCAACAATAATACAGCATATTGCGAATGATTTCGGCAAATATGTGCTCCACAATAGACTGCAATAAATTCACATTAGTACAGAGTATTACATTTTAGTGGCATTCTGTTGACAGAAATTGAAACTGTTAGCACAGGTGTTGGATCTGCCTCAAAGCAGAAGTGACTGATCTAATGCTGTAAAATTAATTTTGGCAGATCTCAGCCGTCTCTGAGTTGTTAGCCTGAGCAGAAGGCAACACTATTGCTTTATAAAGCTGGCCCACTGAAATTTCACTCCGTGACAAAGGGAACCGACCTTGGAGAAAAGAGGTCCAGTTTTAACACACTCTTTCTTATGCTGACAAGCAGAAATGGTGTATACTTTCTCCAACTCCTTCCCACGACTCATAAGTGAAATTTCGATTTAGGACTTCAAATGACAAACCCGGCACAATTTCTAACTTAATTCAGTTTCCTTTAATATACTCTATGTATAAACATTTGTGTAGCGAATTTCATTCTGTAAGTAGTGTCTGCCATCGTATAACGACACGAGTGCTGTATTTACTAAGTTCACTGTGCAAAAAAAGTCGAATTAATTATTTATAAACTTTTCAGATCTTCTTGTCTTCAACCATGTAAAGTGCCCCCTGCCGTTTGGCTAGGTTTGCACTGGAGAAATACCATATTACCTACTGGCGGTCGCCAGTAGGTATATATAGTTAGGATTTTTTCTCTATGGGTTTTTTGAAAATTCTATGTCTAATAACTTTGGCGTTTGTGGACGGAATTGGCTGAAATTTTCAGGAAAATGGCACATTTTGTTTCTGAGCAGCCCTTGAAAATTTGGGGGGGGTTCGTCAAGGGGGGGCCGAGAAAAAAGGGGGGTCCCAAAACGTGTTTTTAACATTGAGTTTTCCATAGGGCGGTTGGCCTCACTTTTAGCCCGAACGGCTGAATGGATTTGCACGAAACTTGGCAAAATTGTAGGGACTGGTAGCCCGATGTGCCTTTTGTAGGTCTCAATATATGTGCTCCAGTGGATTTTGAGAAATTAACGTTTAAAAAAAGATATATATCTGTAACAGCGGACCGGGCAGCGTCCTAGGACGCGTACTTTTCGCGCAACGGAGCTTTGTGAAGCGAAGCTGATTGGTTCTCCGGCGTCTGTCAACATTCCAAACAGTCCGTAGCGGCCGCCATCTTGTCTCTCGGTAGGATCGAGAGACAAGAGGAGGCCAAAGCGAAGGGGCAAATGACCATAAGGGGGAATAGTAGATCCTCGCTGACCCCCTAGGTTTGATGTGGAGGTTTTAAAAGGGCCCCGCGGGGCAAAAAAAAATAATAATAATAATAATCGAACACCTGAATGGATTTGCACGAAACTTGGCAAAATATTAGGGACTGGTAGCCCGATGTGCCTTTGCTAGGTCTCAATATATGTGCTCCAGTGGATTTTGAGAAATTAACGTTCAAAAAAAGATATATATCTGTAACAGCGCTCCGCTTCGCGTACTTTTCGCGTTACGGAGCTTTGCGAAGCTGATTGGTTCTCCGGCGTCTGTCAACATTCCAAACAGTCCGTAGCGGCCGCCATCTTGTCTCTCGGTAGGATTGAGAGACAAGAGGAGGCCAAAGCGAAGGGGGAAATGACCATAAGGGGTCATAGTAGATCCTTCCTGACCTCTTAGGTTTGATGTACCATTTTGCCAAGTTTGGTGTAATTCCGTTCAGCCATTCAGGCTGTAGACGTATGTAAATGTCCTATGGAAAATTGCATGGGGAAAACACATTTGAAAGTGTTGAAATTTAGAACCAATTAAAATGTTACTTTGGTTTTGTATTTGTGTGTGATGAAAGTTAATTGGTTATGTATATATGTCAAATGAGAGGAAACCACAGCCATTTTGTGATACTACTGTCTGAGGTACATTTGTGAGGAATTTTTGGTGGTGAATTTCTGGTGTTTGATTTACACAGTACTAACACTTCTGCTACTTTTAAAAAGGTGAGTTGTTAATTTGTAAGGGGAACTATGTTGTACACTTGAAGATAATTTGAAAAATGTTTTCTGTTATTTATTTGCAGTCCTTCTGTTATACTAAATAGTTGATGAAGTTAGTTTTATATTATGTATTACTAAAAACGATAAATGAAAGTGATTATTTTTTTCTGCAATTTACAGCAAGCAATTTCAAAATAAAATGGCTCACAATGAAGAGACCGTGGCAATTTCTTTTGAATTGTCCACTACATTGATTGAAATTGAGAGCACCAATAATGAAATATTGTCACAAGGAGGACATGACTTGTATGATTCCATTAGATTGATTGAAATGGACAGCACCAAGAATGAAATATTGTCACAAGGAGATGACTTGAATGATTCCACTACATTGATTGAAATTGAGAGCACCAATAATGAAATATTGTCACAAGGAGGAGATGGCTTGTATGATTCCATTAGATTGATTGAAATGGACAGGACCAATAATGAAATATTGTCACAAGGAGGAGATGACTTGAATGATTCCACTACATTGATTGAAATTGAGAGCACCAATAATGAAATATTGTCACGAGGAGATGACTTGAATGATTCCACTACATTGATTGAAATGGACAGCACCAATAATGAAATATTGTCAGAAGGAGGAGATGACTTGAATGATTTTTTTGATCAATCTCTTGATGGCGAATTTATCGAGTGTTTGGAGACCATAGAGTTACAAGAATCATCATTGCAGACTTTTAATGAGGAGATTCCAGATGAGATGATTGAAGAGGAAATTACTGATGAGGACATGTTACTAGTTGTTTCAAATTTAGAAAATTTTGAAGAATAAATTTATATTTAGAAATCAAAAATTGTTTGAGACATTATTTATTTTTATTTTTAATTTATGAGGTTGTAGCGAAGTGATTGTAGTATAAAATGAGACTTATAGTATAGAGTGCAACATTTTTATGTTACATGGTAAGTTTACTCATATTTACTTCCCTTCTGCCACTATATTATCTCCAATGTGTATTTGACATGTCTTCTTCATCTCCGGCCTCCTTTCTCTCACTGTGTGTCTCCGATGCATCTTATCGCTGGTATTTTGTGTAATTACAGAAGAGAGTAAAATAAAATAGTTCGGAACGTGAAAAGGGGGCAAAGTAGAGTACTCCTCACCCCCTAGGCCTTTTTAGGCGGTCCCAAAAGGATCAGTTTCTGCTTTCCTGAGAGATTATGGTATGAGTTCCATATACCACAATAACTTGCATTACAACATGCAAGATATCTATCTCCTATTACCAACTTTTGGAGATATTCGCGCTAAGCGCGAATATCTCCAAAAAGTAACACCTGCCCTGAGCAGTTCTTAGCCATGTTATCCAATGGGAGGTGGATAACATGGCTAAGAGTATTAGCTCGGTAATGCATGAATATCGCTGAGTTTTTAGCGATATTCATGCATTGCGGCCGTTTATTATCGCATTTGCGATAAACCTTGATAATAGTAAGGTTTATCTTCGATAATTTCTGACGATGCTTAGTGGTAAAAAATTGGTTGGTAAGCATCGTTAGCGATAAATATCGCTTAACTTTGGTAATATGCCCCAACGTCTGTTAACGTTCGATTCGAAGGAAATGAGGAAGTGTTGAAAAACATTGTCTGCGCCATCTTGCCTTTTTTGAAATGCCACACTTTTGTCGTGCACGGCAGCCATTTTAGATGTCTTGACCAGACCCACTCTCTGCACGCTGTCGATTCGTAGCATGGCTCCTCACCCTCGCAAGCATCTTCCCCAGGCACTGGTCACCCCCGCTCTCTGTCTTATGCATGGGCAATAAACCTCCCCCCATCTGCGCTGCTCTTCCCTGAGAATCACACTGTGCCCGCCCGACACCTCCCTTTCGCCCTATTCACTACCGCACCCTGTGACACTCCTCTTCCTCTGTGTCCGATTGTCCAGGCTATCAGCTAGCCCTGCAGATGTAGTTTATGGCCCCAGCTGTAAAGAATCACCCCTCTTCAAAGGAGTTATAGTAGATCAAGGCCCACACCCGATGAGATCCGTCACACCACACGTGTTCCTACTATCTGAAAACTATCCTGTATTGTGATTGGGGAGGGGACCGAGCCTGAAGCGGAAGATTCCAGGAATGACTCTTTGTACATCAAAGTTTTTACAATTATGTGTCACATAAAAAATATATAGCACTCCAACAAAGTAGTAGGAATATAAAACTTTAATAACATATAAATATATACAACAAAACAAAAACAGTAATAGATTTATTGAAATTGACAGCACCAATAATGAAATATTCTTGTCAGTAGCGGTCTGTTGTGCGAATAGTTCCAAGGCAGCAGAACGCGCTGAAATCTGGATGTCACGAAGGTGATGTCTAGCAAGTTGCCGCCCAGCAAATAACGGCGTGGGGCGCCGCGGGGGTGAGTGAGTCCAGTAGGCACCACAGCTATTCTTACCGGCATTGCAGAATTACTGCTGGGGACAATGCCTGTGCTGGAGCAGGGTCACAGCAGAAACAAAAAGGATTCTGTTGAAGATGTTGTTGGTTTTCAATTTGAAAACAGTTCTGGTGTCAACTGCTATGCTAATGTAGTGGTTAATGTTTTGTTTTCTCTAGAAAATGTAAAAGAGGGGGAGGCAGTCCAAAGTTCCGTTAAAAGGGCAAAGGAAAGGATCGGTGGTTTGAACTATCAGTCAAAAAGGGGAGGGGGTGCAACAATTTTTCCTACCGGGTCACACTGTGCTTTCACCGGAAGTGAGGTCTGCAGGATTCTAGTAATTCAAAGTGAGGCTGGCGCCGACGTCCCGCGGATACAGTTTCGTCACTCCACGGGTGATCATGGCAGTCATTCCCCATCGGGGGTGGGAGACTCCCGCGGCTCCTCTAGAATCTTCAAGGTCGTGGAGGACTACGGTGGTGGAGTCAACCAGTGACCGGGCCATTTCTTTATGCTGGGCCCGCTCTTGCCAGGTCGACCGCCATTTTGAGAGTTCGGTAGCTACTGGCGATCGCGGGGTCAAATGAACGGACGGGCTCCACCCTGCCGGGCGAGACGTTGCAGCATGGCCACAGTGGAAGAACTCTTTTCCGGGCGCCTGGACCGCTGAGGGTGCAGCTGGGAAGCCTACACTGGGGAGGCGGGAGAGGCCTGTTCGCACCGTCTCTCCCTCCCAGTGCACCCCACGGCGTCTCGCTTGAGATTTGTTATGGCCGGACCAGGCGATGAGGACGAGGGGGGGGTCGGAGGCATGTGCAAGACATCCCCCCCCAGTGTTGTCGCAGCCATTATAAAAGAAAGAAGTGTCCCGTCCGTCTTCGGGCCGGGCTTCCGGTGGATGTCGGCCGGACGCCCCTGGCTCTGGCCCCATGAACGGGTTTCTTGGTTTATCGGCTGCAGCCGGATTCCGTCGGCCTCGGCCCCCCGACCGTTGGTGGCCGGACCGGAAGAGCATGTGGCGGGACTACCTGCAACTCTCAAGGGCCACCGCGGCCGGACTGGGAGAGAGAGGGGAGGGTCGAGGAGACATTCCCCCCCCCCTGCAACTGTTCAGCGTTGTAAAGGCAATCCCCTGGCCGGGTCCCGTTGGTCTCGGCCTCTCCTCCGGCTACACCCTACGTTAGGATCTCCTGGCCGAGGCGTGGCAGCAGGACCTGCCTTATATGGGCTGCTCCCGGCTGGGCGTAGCCGGAACCCTGCCCCACCTTGGAAGTTTCCAGAGTGGGGGCGGATGTTCTACTGACTTGCATTTTCCCTAGTCTATCGATTTTTTTGGCGTGGCAGGCGGTGGGACAGCGAGGGGTGATTTGGTTTCTCTTACTGTTTTTCTGGTCTCTCACCACTGGCATATTTTAACGTTTTCTTGTTTCTAGGACATTAATAGGTTTTATCATTACGTTATGTTATCGTTTCTTTGTTCGTTGTTTAATAAAAGTTCATGTTCATCAGTGGCCTACTGATTTTCGTTTTCCTATTCTTTTCTTTCCAGGTTGTTTCATGCTAAAGTTTCTGTTAACAGGATACAGTGATCACTTCGTTATTATTGCATATGTCCTTTTCACTAGGGGTGCTCTCTGGTCGGGCCAGATGACGTATGTCTAGTAAATGGTCCGGGTGAAACAGGTGCATCAATCAGTGGGGATAGGCATGATAGATTACAACGGGGGAGAAAGGTCCGCATTACGTACCCTTTCACTACTTGCAAAGATTTTCCTACGTTTATTTGCAAACAGGGAATACCTCCAAAAAGAACTAATTCCCAAACAGTCAATGTTCGGACAATCAATCAATCAATGAGGAATGAAATAGGTACGACGTGTTAAAGGCTTGCGTTACCTACCCTTCACTATCTGCAAAGGGAGAGAGAATATTCCTATTCTTCCTCGTTTGCAGGTAGAGAAGATCCTTAAGAGAATTAACATCGAACAATTCAATGCTCGATTGAAACAATCAACAAGGGGTACTGTGAACACAAATGAACGCCGCTTATGTACATACGCATTGCTATTTTCAACAGGTTGTTCCTAATGTTTCTATTTTAGCGAGGTCAAAAAGAGATCCCATTAGTGGCCTACTGATTTTGCTCGATTCCTTTTGTTTTTTTACACGATTTTTCGCTATCTGCAAAGACTAAACAGAGTATTGCGACTCTGTGCTTGTTTGTAAATAGAGAATGAACCAAAGAGAACAATCAATCAAATGGAGAGAGAAGCAGGCACGACGGATTACAAAGGGGGAAAGGGCTGCGTTAACTACCCTTCACTATCTGCAAAGAGAGAGTACTCCTAATAGAAATGAGGGGTGGGGGGCAGCAATCAAAGCAGATCAGTGTGCATAAACACGAAAAAAAAAATTCTTACCACGTACTTGACATTCGACAGCTTATGATATTTGCTATTAAAAAACCATTGAAATTCACTGAAAAAACCATAGGTTATAGACCATATATAGTTAGGAATTAGCATTTACAAAACCTTGAAAATTCACTGAAAAAACCATAGGTTATAGACCATATATAGTTAGGAATTAGCATTTAAAAAACCTTATTTTACTCACACAAAACCATTGAAATTCCATATATAGTTAGTTGCACTAACTATATATTGCGCACCCGCAATCCACTGCTGATGATGTCACATATTACATCATTCATGACATGGTCAGTGACATCACTGATGACATCACTGATGACATCTCAAATGACATCACTGATGACATCTCATTTGACATCAATGACCACATCACTGATGATATCATTCATGTGACAATACAATGCATCTCCTCACATTTTAATATAACCTCTGTTTCACCCAGTGTTAAAAACAGAGTATAATTTTTGAAACCATTGACACACCAATACTAGTTACTACATACGTACTCACTGATTCCTACGTCTACACACACATTCACTCATTCACCCATACAATCATTCATACATACAATCACTCATGTTTACAACACAATCATATGCACTCATACACCTATACAGACACTCACACTCTGCCACTCATCCATGGAGTTACTCACACACCTAGTCAGTCCTGTAAAGAATCAATCACACTTCCATTTTCTACTCTATACAGTTAAACATAGAGCACCTTACGTTTTCAACCATATACTAACACATACTTACTCTCTTATACAATCATTGATACAAGTACACATTGATCTGTACAGAGTCACACACCTCCCATCCAGCCACACACACACTCAGTCTCCCATGCAAATACTTGGGCAATCAATCAATAACCCATATAGTTACTCATATAGCTACTGATCAACACATGCAGCAGTTTACAGAACAACAGACATAATGATGCACAAATTAAGACAGTTTAGTCACTAACCCATGCACTCAGTGAGACACATTTAATCACTCACTCATACATTCAGTCATGCACCTACTAAATCCTTCGTCCAGACACTTATACATCCACTCATTCTTCAATATGTAAGACATATTTTAACTTTACAGAAACATAGTCACTGGATGTTGTCATCAGTGATGTCACTGACCATGTCATGAATGATGTAATATGTGACATCATCAGCAGTGGATTGCGGGTGCGCAATATATAGT
Source organism: Lissotriton helveticus (assembly GCF_964261635.1). NCBI lineage: Eukaryota > Metazoa > Chordata > Amphibia > Caudata > Salamandridae > Lissotriton > Lissotriton helveticus. Next base: position 213,630,067 of record NC_136060.1, on the reverse strand, counting down.
TAGTGCAACTAACTATATATGGAATTTCAATGGTTTTGTGTGAGTAAAATAAGGTTTTTTAAATGCTAATTCCTAACTATATATGGTCTATAACCTATGGTTTTTTCAGTGAATTTTCAAGGTTTTGTAAATGCTAATTCCTAACTATATATGGTCTATAACCTATGGTTTTTTCAGTGAATATATATATATATATATATATATACATAAATACATACAAAATATTACAACGTTATTCTCTGCCTTTGATTTCAATTCAGATCTATGTACATCTAAATGGGTAAATAGGTAAGCATACAGACAATTCATTGATTCTAAAAAAAACAAATATTACATTCCAATGATTAATCAAATACTCGAGTAGAATCTTATCGTTGATTTTCAGTAAGCAAACAAAATTCAGCTAAATGTATTTTGATTTTTTAATATTTAAAAGTAGATTTTAATGTTTTCAATCTTAATTATTTTTGATAGTTACTATAGATCAGAAGGTATTCTAATAACACAATAGTAATATTATATTGCTAGCGCGGTTGGTCATGTCCGTACTGACACAAATACCTACATATACTTATATTTATTTCACAACAGTTAATGTTTTTAATATGACCTTTAAAATTATCGTACTGCTTTACCCGTGGTACCTCTATGTAATGTTCATAGGATCTACAACAAACACTGGAGTTACTTAATAATCACAAATCTGAATAGATTTATAGCCTTTTAACGGTATCTTGCATCCTTCATTTAAAATATACATGCAGTAACGTTTGAGTCAAGAAAGTCAGACGATCCATTTGAAACAATGCCCCATTTGAAGACGAATGCGCCATTTTAAGACAAACGCAATATGGGGGCAGATTTACAAGCCCCTTGTGCCACGTTTACGCCTCTGTTGCGTCACGCATGCGGCGTAAACGTGGCGCATCCCTACGAGGCATATACAACGTGACGCATCTATGGAGATGCATCACGATGTAAGGCCCTGCGCCACATGAAACCTGCGTCAGGTTTCATGTAGGCGTTCCGGTGCAGGGGGGGGGCGTTCCATCGCAGGAACGCCCCTGAAAAGTGACTCAGTGAAATCTACAAGATTTCACGGAGTCACTTTCCCAACGCTGATGCGTCAAAACCCTGCGCCTGCTTGAAGCAGGCGTAAGGCTTGACGCACCATGTTAAAGATAGGGCAAGTTGGAAAAGTGCTGGAGTTGCGTGCCGCACGCAACACAACTTCAGCACTGCGCCAACTTTACGCCCAAGATGCGACACGCATCTGTTCATTCCTGCGCCATGGTGTGCCGCATTGTAAATGCGGCGCATCTTGGGTGGCGCAAGGATGAACTTGCGTGCCGTATCTTTCCTGGCGCATCTCTGCCGATTTGCAGAGATGCGTCAGGCAACGTAAATCAGCCTCATGGTCTTTAAAAAGATGCTCAGTAGAGCTCGTCAATTACTTATAAATGTAAAGGCCCAACGGATTAACTGGAATTCTACTAAGTATATCATTGTTATATTTAGTGCAGCAGCTCAAAATGAAATCCGTTCAAATTCAGCTGTATGCTCCCTAATGGTGTCTGTTGTGTTGGTGTTCTCTCCCACCAACGGCGTAGTGATGAGGGGTGTTCGAGAAAATTACCCTCCTCTTCCGCAGACAATGGTTAGTGCCGGCGAGGAGGAGGAGGATAGAAATAAAGTGACCCGAGGATCGGACATCATGGTTTTAAGTTGCAAACCACTTAACGTGTCTTGGTCGTCATTCCCCAAGCTTAAGGCTGCCAGGCCTAAACCACAGGCAAACAGAACAACTGGAAATGAGGCCGGGAGAGCCCCGGTGTTTACCACACCCTCATACCTTGTCTTTTGTCCCACAACTGCCCTCTTTGGCCATGCTGTGGGTCTAGCTGCCAGCGTTTTCTTCAGTGGCCTCTCCTGGCAGTGTGGCTGCTCTTCCACGTGCAGCAGCAAAACCGGTCAGCTGGGAGTGACACATTCTGCTACTTCGCAGGTGAGACCGCTGCTGCCCCACCTCATCTGCAAGGCTCACACGTGGGCGTCCTCTCGTGCCTGCAGCACCCGTCCTGACTTTACGGCCGAGAAGTATGTGGCCACTACCAACCATGCTGCCTCCTAGCTCGTCCTGGCCTCATCTAGATGTTCTGGGGGCTTCCTGGTCACAGCCATCACCGGCACAAGTTACCTTGGAGATGACCTTCTCCCGTTGCCTTTGCTCCATGTTCTGCCAGAGGTCAGGCAGTCACACGTGCCTCTCACATTGGGTCCTACGGAGTGCTCAACTTTCTTCCTCCCTGTCCACAGCCATATAGAAGAAAAAATGAAAAGGGACAAGATAAAAACACAAATGAATTTGCCAGCAATACACAGCACAGACATCGCACTGAAAGAATAATCCAGGGAAGGACAACCTTGTGCTGTATTCCAACTCAAATTCACAGGGGTTCCTGACTGCCCTGAACTTAACTCCTGCTGTTGCCATCCTATTTGCAATGGTGTGCTGTCTCTCCTGCTTGTCCTGGCCCAACCCTCTAGAAAGGAAAGATACCACCAGGGGCCAGCACACTTTTCTTTGTGGCCTTCCAACCCATTTGTCAGCAGTCATCTGTGACCACTGATCAAAGAAGACACCCATATCACTGCAGAATAATTACTGTTAGCAACTAACACCATGACTACTGTGCCACCAATTGATCCATTATTAATTTATGGTCCACCATCATCTCAAGCGGCAAAGTGGAAGGAATGGCTTGAATGCCTTGAAACATACTTTGCAGCAGTGGCTTTGCAAGATGACAGGCAGCGCCTTATGCTCCTCCACTTGGGGGGTGTAGCCCTCCACAAACTTGGGAAATCAGTCATGGAAGCAGGAACTCCATACACTTATAACACGCTGAAGTAAGCATTGACTGCTCATTTTTAGCCTCTAGCAAACGAAGATTACCAACGCTTCCTACTGCATCAAGCAAGGCAGTTGACTGAGGAATCGGTAGATGCTTTCTATATCTAGCTAACACCTGCATGTTACTGGATAAGTACATCAAAATAGGGGTGCAATGCATTCAGGGGTGTGCCCCTGCTAAGTTGAGAGAAAATATTTTTCAAGTCCCGGGAATGTCCATGGCGGACATGCTAACGATGGGCAGGTTGAAGGAATTATCCAAAGTGCGAGCTGCACACATGGCAATGCCAGATAGAGACAGAACCTGTCAATGCAATACAACCTAGAGGTTCAGAAAAAAAGAAAGTGTGGAGCAAGACGTGCTATGCATGGAGTAAACTTTTCCTGCACCAAGGCCCATGCCCAGCCCAGGGGAACAGGTGCTCCGCATGTAACAAACTAAACCATTTTGCAGAGATGTGCTGCACAAACGTACGGAAAAGACCGAAGACCAAAGCCGTCAATGCCCTATGTGGCGCTTAAACCCCTGAGGTAGTGTAAGACATGGATGTTGGCGATGTAGAAGGAGCAGTCCACATCATACATCCCAAGCAACTGGGTGGGTATCCTCGAAGGTGCGCCCTGAGATGCAGCGTGCTCGTCGCAGGGCACCAAGTGCAAGCGCTAAGTGACACCGGGGCCTCAATAAACATCATGGCTCAATCAGTGATGCAGATGCTTTCTTTGCAACCAACTCTATGCCCCACCTCTAAACGAGTGTTCATGTATGGTTCCACTATTCCATTTCCACTAGCCGGAGTGTTCCTGACAAACATAACGCACGATTCGCCCCCCACTTGAGCCAAAGTATATTTCACCAAAGATGGGTCACCACCAAGCACCTGTAGCTGTTTGCTTTTTCCTTCAGCGTACATCAGGAGAGTGTAGAAGGCTTGTTGGCAGAATTCGGACGTCTATTTGAACCACTGCGCCGAACTCATTGCCATGAAACACCGAAGGGTGAAGTTTCCTATGAGGCAACGGTCCGACCCCATGGGTGACCTCCATCATGGTTGCACGGAAGCCCAAACAGTCAGGAGAAGTAAGGATGTGTGTGGACATGAGACTTCCTAACCAAGCCACCGTAGATGAAATTGTGGTGGAGGGCAGCGGTTCACAATGGTTCTCCAAGATGGACTTATGAGCTGGATATCACCAACTACTACAGGACCTAGAATCGAGGGCCATCACAATATTCTCCACTCACGTCAGTCTCAGAAGGTATAAGCGTCTCAGCTTCGTAGTGTCAAGTACAGCTGAAGTCTTTCTAAGACACAATAAGGGGGTGTTAGGGGCCTAAAAGTGGTGCACTATGTCAGAGACAACATTATGGTACATACACCCACACTCGAAGAACATCTTGATCACCTCAGAGAGACCTTCCAGCGCCTGAAAGACAATGGCCTCACTTTTCATCGAGAAAAATGTGCTTTCCTTCAGAGGGAAATAGCTTTCTTTGTGTAATGATTTTCACAAAATGGAGTGTCACTGGATCCAGCCAATGTAAGGGAAATCCAGTCAGCCCAGGCTCCCACCACAGCCAAAGGAGTGAGGAATTCCCTAGGTATGGTTACCTACTGCGGACTCTTCATTCGGAATCTGACAGACTTTACCGCCCCTTTGAGAGAGCTCCTGAAGACCAACAACAGCTGGGAGTGGGGGGGCCTGATCAAGAAGAGGCTTTCCAAGCCACCATACGTGCACTATCTGCTGACACCACTCTAGTGTACTTCAATCCAGCTCAGGAGTCTGAACTGTTGGTGGATGCTAGCCCCATTGGCCATGAACCCATACTGTTGCAGAAGCAGAGCAATGGGGACTGAGCTCTGGTGGCCTATGCGAGCCATGCACTGACAGACATAGAACAATGCTACTCTCACTTCGAGGAGGAGGCCATTGTGGTCCATTGGAGCTGTTATAATTTTCATTTCTACCTCTATGGTCAACCCTTCATAGTCCACATGGGCCACAAGCCTCTGATCCCACTGTCTATGGGGCTCTCCTCAAAGCCCCCATCGAGAATTAAGAAGTGGATTCTGCTGTTACAAGAGTACCAATTTACAGTAGTCTACCTCCCAGGGAATCAGGGATCCAAAATCTTACTGATTTCCTCTACGGACATGCCTGACTAGCTACAGAATCAGATACGTCTTAGTTAGCAAAACACCATGCTGGACAGAGGAAGCACGGACAGTGCTGGACTCTTTGCCTTGAACTGGCCCTGTCTTCTGATGGCTGCCTCATGAGAGGATACCGTCTAATATTCCCTAATGTGCTGCAACAATGAGCGGTCGATCTAGCTCACTTGGCCTATCAAGGGATTGTTAAGACAAAATCTAGACTACGATGAAAATTCTGGTTTCCAAATCTTGAGGTGCTTGTGGACAGACTGTTTGCCAGTGCCTCCTATGCCAGGCAGCCGGACCGGCCGAACTTCCAGCCCCAATTATCACAAAAGATATTTCTCCTTTTCCCTGGCAGATAGCAAGTTCCGATTTTGGAAGTCTCCCAGATAGAAGACACATGCTGGTCATCATTAATTACTTCTCAAAGTATCCGGAGGTTGAAGTAATGGATTTTAACAACAGCAAATGCCACTATTCCATTGTTGGAAAGATCATGGCAATTTATGGACTCCTGAAGGAGTTGCGCACTGACAATGGCCCTCATTTTACCTGCCTAGAGTTCACAGAGTACTTGCAATCCAGGGGCATTCTTCATCGTAAGGTCACACCCCACTGGCTGTAAACGAATGGAGAAGCCGAGTGTGTCATGCGTACTCTGAACAAGGTTTTGCGGATTGCACTAGACCGTGGACAGAATATGGAATGTGCCTTATATACACATCTCACTCAATGACTCAAGCCAGTCCCAGCTCAGTGTGTGTCAATCGACCTGTCGGTGATATCATCCCTCAGGGATGTCGGATCTTCAGAAGCAAGTGGTGCATAAACTGAAAGAGTGTTGGGCCAAGAATGATCGCATGCCCCAAGTCCGTGGAGCTAAACCAAGGTCCATCACAGTCGAAGATCTGGTGGTCGTCAAGAACCAGTATACTAAAAGCATATTCATGCTCCCTTTTGAAGTTGATCCTTGGAGAGAACAATCGGTGAAGGGCACGATGATCACAGAGAGCAAGAGTGACAGTTACAAGGAATGTGTCTTGTTCCAAATGATACCAATTTCCCATGAGCTCCTCTGGTCTGTGGAGGAGCCAACAGTGACAATGAACAACAAAGTTGGGCATGATGGTTGCCATGTCCCTTTGGGCTCTCTTGAATGAGGAGCCTACACCTGGTGTCTCTGGTCCTGGTGAAGCTGGGCCTCCAGAGACTACTGTTCATCCATCCATGGAGCGGAGCTCGCAGAGGTTGCAGTTTCGCCTGTTCGAGTCCATCAGTGGAAAGGTGTTGCAATTCCAGAGTTGATGGCCATCTTCAAGGGAATCTGAGGTATCATCTCAGACCATGGCCTGTGAGGTCTTTCCGTCTAAAGGGCTTTGTGTTCATTTGAATCATCATGTAGTGAAAATGATCTCTCTCTCTCTCTTTCTGTCTATCTACTCGTGTTTTTTTTCTCTTTAAGGTGTTAACCACCTCACCATCCAATAAAGTGTTTGTATTGACAGTCACTGATTTATTTGAAGATGTTTTGTTTAAATAAAGGAGGAATGTTGTGTTTGAGGACACTTCCACCAAAGGCGGCACCATGATGAGGGGTGTTCAAGGTAAGGACTCTCCTCTTTCGAATGTAATGGTTTGTGCAGGCGAGGGGGGTGCAAATAAACAGACCCGGGGATCAGACCTCCTGGTCTTAAGTTACAAACCACTTAAAGTGTCTGAGTCGTCATTTCCCATGCTTACGGCGGCCAGCCCTAAACCCCAGGCAAACAGAACAGTGTAATTTCCAAAGCCCAAATTTTGCCTTAGGACCAATCCTTCTAAATAATTAGTTGAATCGGTTAATAATGGAAGCAAACGAGTGGCTCCATATGTTAGAAAATTAAACTGTTTGGTCATGAGAGATATTAACTACTGGTTGCAAAGATTATCTGCCGTATTTGTAATTAAAGCAGCAAAAAGCTTCCCCTGTGGTCTGTTATGTTCATGTCTGTGAGTGTCTTCTAATTTAATTCACAGTCACATGGGATGGCTAGAAATGTATTGCATTGTACTACACCTAATGATAAATGATCAACCCTAAAAGTTACTCCACCCAAAGGTCAACACTTGCTTTTAGAATTGTCAATCCTTAAACCATAGGGCCCATATCTATGAAAGGGTTGGGTTGCTTTTGCACCCGGGTTACAACAAGCAACATGGTGCATGTGCAATGCAAGCATTAAGTGTGATTTAGCAAGCCATGCAAGGCCATCTTGTTTGGCCCTGGGTGGATTGATAAGTCCTGAGTAACAAAGGCAGTGAAAGTCTTTGTGTTTCGATTTTTTTATTGTAAAAACGGAAAAGTGCGCACAGGGTGCGCAGATCATGCCGTTCAAAAAAAAAGGCCAACCGCCACCTCCCAGCAAAATAGATGGGTGGGGGGCTCAAAGGCCATACCCCCTGGGGCTTTTTCAAAATATGTTGAGGGGGGGTTCAAAGGCTCCTCCAGCCCTGGCTATCGCCACTGCTGTTTGCTATGTTAGGGAGGGAGGCGAGGGTCTCCCCTGTCATAGCAAACTTGGTTTGGATTTTAAAAGAGAGAGCAGGGAAACCTGTTCTCTCTTTCAAAATGCAAACCAGATTGCCTTTCCACACGGGTTGCTGCATGTTAGCAGCTCCCCTTGTGGAAAAGCATTGCCGGCTCCCGAAGGACGCGGGGAGCCGACTGGGACCATGAGGGCATTGGGGCTCCCCTCATGGTCCCCAACGTTATATATGAGCCCCAGGGTTTGAGCTTCCAGGGAGAATAGAAATGAGTGATAGATGTTATTTTTTTTACGGTAAAATTAGGATTTTCCCACTAAGTGAGGCGCTCAGCGCAGCCCCAAGTGTGCACGCGTTGGATGCACGACCCTAGCGCGTCGGGTGCGCGACTCTAAGCAATAAAAAGTAATATTTTTCAGATATACATGAAGCTTATGTGTTTAGAGCTTGGGTGGCTCTAAAAAGAGCCCTTATGTTTATTGAGAGATGTTGGTACCTATAACTAAGTACCTATGCAGAGTCTAAAGTTGATGAGGAAGACTGTGTTACCCTCATCTGTAAAATGTACACCATCTCTCCTAAAGATGCCATCCATATTGAAACGCAGATTGTTGTGGTAAATGGACCCCATTCTATAATCTCGGAGAAAAGCAGAAACAGATTTATTGACATGTTTCCTAGCTTTTTCAATCTGTTGGCAACATTTATTGGACCAGTTCCATTTTTGCCTTTGGCATATGTTAGAATAGACAAAGGCAGTTTAGGGGAAAAGTGACATCAATTCTCCAAAGGTGTCCTTCATAAGAATTTCCAGAGCTACCCCAGTCAAAGTGCCTAGGTAATTGCCACCACACTGCACAATTAGGAGGTCAGGGTGTTGGAGATGTAAAAAGGATTTAACCAATGGCATCAATTGGTGTCACTTTAACCCTCTCTGTCCAATCCATTTAATGTCTACATTTGGCAAATCTAGGTCTTTGTCAATGGCTCTAGCGTACATTTGGCTCCAGAAAATATAGCTGTGTCCCACAATCTACACTCTAAGCATCATGAAGGGAGGTCTGGGTGCACTCAGATGGTCTCTGTAAATGAAAATGGCAGTTTGAAAAGTAAAAAGTTTTTAAAATGGTGGATAAGATGCAGTTTAAAAAAAAATAGATATGATTTGCTGTTTAAAACATTGTAGTCTAAAAACTAGGGTGTATGTTTCTGTTTTTAATAGCATGTTTCTTATTGGTTAAGAAAAACTGTTTGGATGGAACATCACATTAGATAAGGTGGAAATTTGTGAAAAGTGAAGCTGTACGCTTAGTTCAGTGTTCCATGTACTGTTACCATGGTTACCGGCAGTAAGCAGATTAGGGGTAGGGTTCAAACTCATGTCAGTTGGAAATGGTTGAAATGGGTAATCAATAGAAATGTGTGTTAGCTTTTGAATGAAAGTGGGAAGCAATGTGATTTGATATTTACATGTAAATGTTTGCAGAATAAAAGGGAAACTTTGCATTTTTTTGGTTTTGCTGAGTAGTGCAGTACAGCCATTCTATATAAGAAACTCTGGTGTGTTACTGACATACTTCTTAATCTACAAATCAATTTGAAAGGTAAGTTATTAATTTGTGAGGAGTTGTATGTGGTGCTTTTGTTTTTATTACGATTAATGTGTTTCTCCTAGTAAAGTCCAGGGAGTAGTGTTGCTTGTCTAGAATCACATTGTGAGATTTATAAGCCCCTTGCGCTGCCAGTGCATCACATTACGTGACGCATTGGTGGCGCAGTCTGCTAAGGGATATTTTCAAGCACAATTATTGTCACCCTGCGTGACTTAACCTGGGCTTGTAAATATTGCCCCTGTTCACACTACATTTTGTGTGTTAGGGGCGGGATATTGGTGTTGTTGTGGGTGTTCCTACGCAACACCCATGTGTACTGATGCATTTCCAGATTTACGAGAAATCGTACAACTGTAAATGCGTCAGTTTGCTGCGCCACCATTGGGGTGGCGTAGGCAAGCAAAACGAGAAGAAATATTTTCAATTTTCCTCTTTTAAGGTGTGCTGCATTCTACAGCACGCATTGAAGGAGGAAAATGCCTGCAGTGATTGCTTTTGTGGAGGAAGGGGCCCCTTCCTTCACAAAAGGAATCTCCCCATGGAGCCGGCATCCTTGCACCATGGTTCAAGGGTGCCTGCTCCGGCGCAAGGCAGCTGTTTCTGCGCTAGTGCAGGGGAGAGCACAGGAATACGAAATATCATTGTAGATATGTCGCATTCCTGTTGTCTGAAAGTGCAGCAGAATGGTGCAGCTAAAGGGTTTGCAGTTCCGCGTTGCGGCACTTTCTTGTAGATCTGCCCCGTGGAATGTGTGCAGTCATCTCACTTGTTCCAGACTAGTAAAAGTTTTTTGGTAAAGTGCAAAGGATACTGTTATTTGTCTAGAATCACAAAGTGAGTCAGTGTGTATTTGGGAAAATTGCGAGAGAAGCATTTGGGTGCTTCATGTGTTTGCAGGCATATAAGTGCTTAAAAACCTTTATTGTTGTTATGTTTTTAAGTATCAATCCACCTCCCATATTAACCATGCTTACGTCTACTTCAGAGCACATGTTAGGATCCTGCATAAACCGCAAATAGCGAGAGTTTTGCTATCGCTCTTCAAGTGCAGGGTTACCTTGTAAATATAAAGCTATTGTCATACTCCCCTCTTTCATGTTCTATTGTCATAGGAAAACGTCCATTGCCTCTGGGAATGCCTACATTGCTCATTGGGGATGCAAGGCGAGCCATTACTAAACAGACTGCTAACATGCATTAATGCCAAAGGGTGGTCATCACCGGGGCTTAGAGGGACCTTTAAGTCCTCCAAGCCAATTTTTTGAAAGCCTCGAAGAGTAGCGGTCCCTGGGGCTGGACGGAGCCTTCAAGCACCCCCTAACCAAGTATTTTTAATGGGGGAGTACCTTTCAGCCCCCACATCCATTTATTTTGTAGCACCGAGGGAAGGCGGTCCCCGGGCTACAGGAGCCCCATCAAATTTTATATTTTAGGCCCCGGCATTTGCCCCCTCAGGCAGCTAATTTTGAAACAAGCACAGGATCCCCTACTTCTTTTTTTTTACGGCGGATCCATGCACCCTGCGCACATTTCTCTGTTTTTTCACATTTCTCTGTTTTTTCTAAAAAAAAAACGCCTAAGGACATGGATTGTTTTAAACTTCTATGCATGTAGTGGTCTAATCACTTTTACAGTTGTGTTTCAGGCCTACAATTCCCCAGTCAGTATAGCTACACTGCAGCAAACACCCTGTCACTGGTCTTGCAATGCCATAGTGACTCTTTCAATACTATGTACTAATCCATTCGGTAAAGTAAAACTCAACCAGTTATAAATTTATCCAGTGTCTTTCCCTGTACTACTCCAATTATTCAGTCAGTATACATGTACTCATGCAGCAAGCCAGGTCTTAGGACATGGACTGCTTCAAACTCCTATGCACTATGCATGTAGTGGTCTAACCACCTTCACACTTGTATTTAAGGTCTACAATTCCTTGGTCAGTATCTATATAGAATGTGTTTGCATAGTAATAGAAAGGTATAATTTATAAAGTTATTAATATACATTTATTTATATTGATTTTTTCCAGATATTGTTTATAATTATTAAAATTAAGTTATCATGCCTGAAAAATCAAGAAAGAGAAAAAGAGAGCTAAAGGACATTTACTTGAAGAAAACTCAACAAGAAATATTGCAAAACCTAAATATGCATTTGAATATATTTTAGGAAAAATGCTTTTAGGACTAATACTCTTAAGGTGTGTCTCCAGGAGAAAAAATACTTTAGGGTTTATTGAGGACAACTAATTCATCATGGCAACATATTTGCATTTGTTTAGCACACCAATAGCCCTTCATTAAATTATCTTAACATTTTAAACCACTAGACAATCCTCAGATACTTCCAGTACAAACTTTCAAGTTCAACCTCTGTCTCTGGATAATTGTACTAACAATCCCCTTAATTCTGCTCAGTTGTATTGATCGTGCTACCCCCTCACCTGCCACTCTGACCTTACCACCTATAGCCTATGTGACCTACTGCACCCAAGCACTCTGGGAAGAAGGAGTTGCCCGCATTGTGTCCTAAATCACCTGCACCATTTAATTGGTACCACTTAACTACATCTGGCATCTCTCAAACACTCTCCAAATGAGAGAGGACCTCCCCACTCAAATACTACTACATACTAGGAATGCAGGAAGCTGGCTCTGTATTTACTATACCAAAGTGGATTCCCAGAGGTATAACAGAGGATAAATTAGATAATCACTAACATCTCTGGGGCAGATTTACAAAGAAAGTGGCTCAGTGCGTGCCGGAAGCCATTTGGATGCTCCGTACTGAGTCACTTTCAAAGCACAGGGATGCAACAGATTTACAACATTATGTTGCATCTCTGTGCTTCCCCCTGCACTGGTTTGCTGCCATGCGCCGGCACAGGCACCCTTGCACCATGGTGTAAGGATGCCCGTGTCATGGGGAGATTGTTTTTGTGCAGGAGGGGGAAATTTCCTGCACACAAAAAATCACTACAGGCATTTTCCTCTTTCAATGTGTGCTGTAGAATGCAGCACACACTGAAAGAGGAAAAAACAGAGGAGAAATGAAAACATTTCTCCTTGTTGCGCCTCCCATGCGGAGGCATAGCATTCACAAGCATTTCCAGATTCATGATTCCTCGTAAATCTGAAAATGTGTCTTGTTCAGACAGCAACACCCATGGAATGCCCCTTTCACGCAAAGTGCTGCGTGCAAAGGGGCCATATTTACAAGGAAAGTAAAAGCCAGGCAGGGTGGCTTTTCCTGTCCTTGTAAATATGGAGCAGTAAGATACGCCAAAAGTGACGTACTGGTGGCACAGGGGGCTTGTAAATCTGCCCCTTTATTTCTGGTAGTGTGGTCAAGCAGTTAGGTTTATCAGGATGATGTGTTAAGCATTTATTGTATTCACTCAATCAAGGCTGATGGCACACCCTTAGACTCTGAATGCAGACGAATTAAGTAAGAATAAAAAAGGTATACTTAGATTTTATTTTTATAACCGAGCAGCACGTGGCGCCGGTAAGTAAAATGTACTTCTGAATACAAATCCTTACAAGAGGATGCAGTTGGAAATGGAATTGAAATCAGTACACATTTGTATGTGCTTTCAAAACTGTTTAGAATACATAGAAATTATGTTTCATTAGTTTTAGATTACATTCCAGTTACTTTGAGTACTTCGAGTGATATGCCGAGATAGCACACACTAGATATTGCAAAATGCAGGTAAGTATATCAGGTTGTGGTTTAAAGCACAGTTACTTTTCTTTCATAAAAAACAGTTCAACACTTTTTGGGAGGAAGTCCATAACATAGGCTCCTATGGGGTTAAATTAGGTTAGCGGTTTTCAGGTAAGTAAACAAGCTGCAAGAATAGCTTTTGGGGGTTAGAATAAAGGTTCTCCAAGGTTCAGTTAGGCATTCAAATCGCACCACTAGTGGCACTAGGGTGGGCAGGTGCGCAGTGTAGGGGCCCAATGTACGCCAATGGGGCTTTGGCGGCTTTCGGTCAGGGGCTGCTTACGAGCAGGCCACTTGGGTGTGGGAGCCAAGCTCCTGGGTTTAAGATCAACACTTCAGAGTGGTTTGAGCAAATCCGGTTCTCATGGGAGACAGAGTCTTTTAGACAAATGCAGGGCAGGTCATCCAGGTTCTAGGTGGCTGCTGGACTTGTCGTGGTTTTGCTTTGAGCAGGTCAGAGTCGGGAGAGGCCAGTAGGGCTGGGGCCAAAGCAGGTGGAGTTCTCTTCTTTCTGGGTCCCCACTGCTCTTCAGTCCTTCTCCTTTCTGCCTCAAATCAGAGGAGGCAAGGTTCTGGGTTGCCCCTAAATACTAAATTTAGGGGTGTTATAGGGTCAAAACCAATAGGTCCCTTCCTTGGAGTGAGTTCACCCCCTTCTATGCCACCCTCTAGTAGGAGGGGCCATGAGCCACTCTGTAATTGGCTGTATCCCCTCATCTTCAAGATGGAGAGGACTATGATGTGTGCTTCACCCCGCCTCCCCCACCTAAGAGGTGGGGTTCGGAGAGGTGAGCACACCTCCCTTCCTCACTTGGTTTTCCCACTGATTATCCTACCCACAGTGGGAGGCAGAACCAGTGGGAGCCAGTTGCTGAGGGCTGCAAAAGGCAGGGTCACTTCACAAAGTTGGCAGGCCGTTGAAGCTTCCCCTTGGGGGTGGAACCTCATTCTGGATTAGGAGGCATGACACCTCTGTCCAGGATGGGCTTTGTTTATGGATTCAGAAAGCAAACGCCCTCTAACCAGGCATTCAGAAACATGTCTGGTGGTGGCAAATAGCGGGTAGCCATTCAGGAACCACACCAGCGCTGGTCAATCTTCAGGGGGCATCTTTAAGATGTTCTCTGAGTGCATTTTACATTAAATCTCACACTGGCATCAGTGTGGGTTTAATGTGCTGAGAGGTTTGCTACCAAACGTCCCAGGTTTCAGTAAAGACATTATGGAGCTGTTGAGTTTGTAGTGACTAACTCACAGACAATATACTCTTTATGGCATTATTGCAATGTCTAAGAATGGACTTAGACACTTTATGGGGTACAGTAGTCATGCAACTGTGCCCTTACCTGTGGCCTAGTGCACCCTGCTAGAGGGGTGGCTTACCTAGGCCACAGGCAGTGGATTTCAGAAAGGGCACACAGGGATGTGTGCCATGTCGACTCTTCACTTTTCTACGCACCTAAACATGCAGCCTGAAATTGCAGTGTGTGGGTTTTAAGGTGCGGGGCACCCAGGGGTGGTACAACAGGTACTGCAGCCCTTAGGGGCCTTCTCTGGTCACTGTGCCCTTGGTATCCATGGTACCTGTTACAAGCGGCTTATCTGTGGCCAGAGAGGTGTCATTTGTGGGTAGAAATGTACAGCTTTGTGAAAGGACACAGGCCCTGGGAACCTGATTGGCAGGGACTCAGGGCACATCAAATTAAATTACATCAAGTGTCAGGCAAAAAGTGTGGGATACCATGCAAAAAGGGGTACTTTCCTACACAAGATATCAATGGGCCATCTTGGGAACTACCTCTGTATTTTAGACAGAAATTTCAGTGACTCCTAAAAACATTTAAAAAAGATTAGAATAGCCCTTCAATACAAGGTTCAAATTGTAATGCTATACCACTGTTGCCTGTATCCCCAGGGATTTGATTAACCCACAAGTCTTTGAAATTCCCTGCAGTGCTGAGCCCCTGTGACAGACATTTCTGAGAAAATAGGAAATTGAAGGTTCTCCGAGGTAGAAAAAGTTTTCTTTTGAATGTCTGTAAATAATATTTGTCTCTTCATATGACAGTCTGCAAAATTAACAAGAATAGTTTGAGTATATTTAAAATTGGGTGAACGTTGTGCTGGGAGCCGATGGGCCCTCGTAATTAAAAGATCAGCTTAGGCATCCAGCAAAGCATACGATTTATTCATCGATGCGACCCTTTGGAGCATATTTTGATTCTCACACCAACCCTCTTTGAGTCCCACAAATGGAAGATTAGAAAGTGTTGCATAATTCTACAATTCCTCAACTGTTTTTCCAAAATGACATGTTTTTTTCTTTATGCTCAGCATCCTATTCTAAAAGAAGCAATTGTGTGCGCAAAATCTGATATTCTGGATTCTGCCTCTTGTATTCTAGCTGGCAACTGTGCCACACTATCCTCAATTTTGGCCCATCTCTTATGTAGAGTGGAAATCTTTTGCCCTTTTTGTGTCTAGTAGAAACTTAACAGAGTCAAATTGTTCATTCCTCTGTGGGGTATTCAATCCTTGACCTAACCCAGATTGCTGGAGATTAAAATATTGACACATATTCACCTCAGGGCCTCCAGTACTTATATTGATGACCTTGGGATTTATTGAGTCTTCAGAGACTGAGACAGAACCTGGTGATTGGGAAGTCTGTTGATTTGGTGAATTGGCCATATTGTCCAGTAATACGAGTTGTGGACTAAAGCCTCCCATAGCATCGCCTTCCACCAAAAGACACTGATTGTGGTGTACCTTTATCTAAACAACAACTTTTTCAATGCTTCATGAAAAGTGGATAATCCTTAAATTCTGTCTCATTAATACGGCCATCCAACACTTGGCCTGAATGCTCCAACAGATTTGTCTTCACTTGTTACTTTCCCATAGAGGGCTGCCCTCAAATTTGGAAGTTGAGACCCTTGAACGAGACAATACTCTCTTGTTCAACTTCATTTTCAGACTCTATCTGGGTGTTTGTAGGGCTTACATTTGAAAGTCACACCTTATGAAGGTCCATTCTTGACAGAGCGCGTCGGTCCATACAAGTCGTAGTCAGCCGGCCCTATGCGTCACATCTTTTACTTCTGTGGGAGTCAGGTGTTAAACTTCTATTAGCAGCTGATTCTCCTATGTGTTGCTCTCACATTATCTAACAGCTTTCTTGATTACGTGGCCTCGTCACACCCATTGATATAACATTGCTAATCCTTAATTGGCCACCTTCCTTTTTACTGCTACACCAGAAAAAGGAAAAAAAAGTCAAACCCCCAGAAGATACCCACCCCAACAGCTCACGGAGGGCACTCACTCATCTCGGGGTCTTGCGCCTCAATGCGAGCCTCTCCCATGGTGCACACTAGTGTGAATAAGTAAATAATCCTCTTGGGGCTGGGCCAGACTCGACTTCTCCTCCTCTAATAAGGCAGCCTCATCTGATGTTGTTGCTACGATCCGCCCCTCTTGTGCTAACTCCTTCGATAATATTTAATCTCTCTGACCTTTTTAATAGCTAGCGTATCATTATACTCATCTTCTCTTTCAACTCCACAATGAGCAGGGTTTACTCTTGTGTTTTCCACTGCTACGATGCCGCCTAGGTTATTCCTGCTGATGCATGCTGCTTCCACTTGCCATTGCACACCGCATCGGAATCTGTATTTCCTTTTGATTCCTATGGGCTGTGAAGCCCATAGGAATCAATGGGAAATACCGATTCGGTAATTACCGAATCGGTAAATACCGATTCCAGCCGGGGGTGTCACTTTGACACCCTCTGGCACCCCAAAAATAGGCATGTGCGCCATGTGGCACACAGACATGCCCTAAGGGCATGTCTGTCTGTCACATGGCTAGGTGTGCATGCACACATGTGCATGCACACCTGGATTCGGTATTTTAACACCCAATTGGATTGGGTGGTAAAATACCGAATTTGTAGGGCCTTTGGGACTCAGAAGAGTCCCACCTACATCTGGGATTTACCGAATCGGTAAAAATACCGATTCGGTATTTTACAGAATCGGTAAATTTACCGAATCGGTAAATTTACCGATTCTGTAAAATTATGCCCCTACATGCCAATTCTTAAATACCGGTCGGTAACGGCCGAAATCGGCCGTTACCGACCGGTATTGAGGCTCCTACATCTGGCCCCTAGTCTTTAAAAAAATATTGAGGAATCTCCACACAAGGATGATGACTACTTACATTTAAATCATGGCTGAGGGTACCGATAATGAACTTTTAACTTTCACTACCCAGAAAATAGACTTTGTTTACTTTTCCATATGTCTCACTTAGTAAACTGCAAACACGTTTTTCATAAGTGCTCTATAGATGAAAGCTTTTGTAAAGTCACGGACACATACTAACATGTCCTGAATCTCCATTTTGAAAGTCAATCTCACAGAAACATTTGCAGTATGCTCTGTTGTCTCTCTGACCCCAGCACACGTTGATCTGTATCTGTTTTCTCTTTTAAGCTAGTTGCATGTAGAAATGTTTTCTTATGTTGTGGAGTATGTTGATTAAGTAAGTTAAACGCACACAATCAAAGGTAGAGGGAAGGAAGGTATGGAGGCCTCCTCACCATATTTTACAGGGGATCCCTTTCATGGTGCTTATAAACCCATAAAGAAATCTCTTAAGATATATTTTTTCCAAAATAGTTCACATAAAATCTACATGATGGAATGCCTTTGAAATGTCAAAGAAATTGGAACAGTCCGTCACTGTGGACTAAAGCACGACTCACAAGTAGATCTGTGGCCTTCCACAATGTACATTAGATGGCGGAGGTCGAAACCTTTTTCGATTAAAGGTGTGGCTGCCTTTGAGTTTGTAATTTTTGCTGAATGCCGCAACACAGTTCTATAAAACAGTACTACTGTCACTGTGTGATCAAACGTGCGCATGGAAGAACGAGTCCCAGTCTCACAATGCACTTCTCACTTCTGTTAGCTAAGAACAAAGCGTGTACTATTTCCACATATTTTTCCTCTCAGTGTAAAAATATCGGACCTGGCACATTTTAAATAAACTCGCACCCGGTCAACATACAATGCAATTGTAAAACTTTGTCTGTGATTTCCATTATGCCATTAATGCCTGCTGCCTCATAACATTAATGCTATATTTACTGGAATTTTATTCTGTTGATAAATATTCATTAAGAAAATTAATTGTAAATTAATATTTATAAACGTTTTCTGTTCTATCAAAATGAGCCCAAACATGCTTCAATACTTTTGAATTCATTATGAGGCCTGTCTCTTGAGGGGAAATTACATTTCTTCGTGATAATTAATCACTATTTATCTTCAATATGGCGCCAGTTACTTCAACACTTCGATTATATTGAGGTGAACAAAATCATTGGCCCAGATTTACAAAAGTGTCATGCAACGCAGCAGCCAAACATGCTGCTATGCGCTGCTGCGTTGCGTGACAGGAAAAGAGCAATAGAGCTCCATATTCATAGAGATATGGCAATCTCCTCCCCTCTCTCTAGCGCAGGCTGAGAATGTTGCTGCTGAGAACCACGCACACACCTTTGTGCCATACTACAGGGGTATATACATAAGTCTAGCTTAGGTTTTTTACTGGAAGAGTTCCTTTTCAGTACAAAACACGACGTGTTTTAAAATGTACAGTGCAGCACACATGCAAAGCCTCCTTTTAATGCCTACTTGCAAGTGACGTTCATTTTTAAAGCAAAACTCTGTCTACTATTGTTAATAGATAAGGTTGTGTGGCTAACAAAAATGGGTAGTTGCAATGGAACGCCCATGTACCACCCATATAATGCCCCCTTGAGGCTAAGTAACGCAATTACTGTTAGGCAACTTTCTAGTGCATAACAAGTTTTGTGCTGGAAAGTAAATAATAAAAGAAAATGTATGCAGGTTTGTGTCACTCTTGTGACACAAACCCAGAGCAAAATGTTTGTAAATCTGCCCCTAAATGTTTAACCATGCCTATTTGGACCAAGAGATATCTTCAATATGCCTGGAGTCCAGCTTTTAGTGTCATAGAGTGTATTGAGTGGAGAAGAATGTCCTCGAGTTAAGTAGCATTGTGTGGTGTAGAGTGTCAAAGAGTGGTATAGAAAGGTATAGAGGAGTGGAGGGACATAGAGTGAAGTAAAGTGTCATATAGTGGAGTGTCGTAGAGTGAAGGGGTGTAGAGTGGATGGGTATAGAGTGGATGTATGTAGAGTGGTATAGAGTACAGTGGAGTAAAGTGTCTTCGAGTAGAGTAAAGTATCATAGAGTGGAGGAGAGTGGAGTAGCATAGAGTGAAGTGGCTTATAGTGGAGTGCAGTAGAGAGGAGTAAGGTGTCATAAAGCGGAGTGGCATAGCGTGGAGTGTGGGGGAGTGGAGTGTCGAAAAGTAGAGTATCTTAGAGTGGAATGGCATAGAGTGGAGTGCTGTAGAGTGGAATGTTTTATAGTGGAGTAGAGTGGCCTAGAGTGGCATAGAGTGGAGTGGCACAGATTGGAAGAGTAGAGTTTTGTACAAAGTGGTGTAGAGTGGACTTGAGTAGTGTGGCATAGAATAGAGTTGAGTAGAGTGGAGTTGCATAGGGTCCTTTGAAGTAACATATCATAGAGTGGAGTGGCATTGAGTTGCATAGAGTGGAGAGTTGTAGAGTAGAGTATCATTGATTTAAGTGAAGAGTCATAGAGTAGAGTGGCCTAGAGTGGAGAAGATTGGTGTAGAGTTAAGTAGCATTGTTTGGCATGGAGCGGTGTAGAGTGTGGCATAGAATGGCATAGAGTGGAGTAGGGTTTCATAGAGTGGAGTGGAGTGGCATGGAGAAGAATGGAGTAGAGTATTACAGAGCAGATTGTCATATAATGGAGGGGTGTAGAGTGGAGGGCATGGAGTGGCATAGTGTACAGTGGAGTAAAGTGCCTTAGAGTGAAGTGTCATAGAGTGGAGTGGCATAGAGTGGAGTGGTGTAGAATGGAGTAGAATAGAGTGGAGTAAAGTATTGTAGAATGGAGTGTCATAAAGTAGAGTGGTGTAGAGAGGAGTGGCATGGAGTGGTGTGGAGTTGAGTGTTGTAGAGTGGATTGGAGTGGGATAGAGGGTAGTACCGTTGAGTGGAGTGTTGTAGTGAGATAGAGTGGCATACAGTGGCATAGAGTGAAGTGGCATAAAGTAGAGTAGAGTGTCTTATAATGAAGTGGCATAGAGTGCAGTTAAGTGGTATAGAGTAACATTGAGTGGAGTACGGTATTGTGGCATAGAGTGAAGTGGAGTAGAGTGAAGTTGCATTTAGTGGAGTAGAGCAATGTAGAATAAAGTATAGTGGCGTAGAGTTAAGTAGTGTCAGACAGTGGAGTGGTGTAGAGTGGCAGGGAGTGGAGGGGTGTAGAGGTGAGTAGAGTGGAATAGAGGGGCATAGAATGGATTATGCATAGTATGGTGTGCCCTGCCATTACAGACAACACATTTTAAATTGAAACAACCATTACATTTGCACAGATATACCGTTTTACTGATAAAACTATACAGTGCACGAGCGATAATGGATGGAAATGGCAGCACCTTGTATATTGATTTGTTTTGATTGTTTTCAAATATTTGTTTCCAACACACTTGATAGTGACAAAAAAATGGGTCTGTGTGCGCTTTCCTAATTCTGATACATTCTGAATTATTTGCCGAGTTCATTTACAGACATTTACATTTTGTTGTGTGCTAGAAAAAGGGCTTTAGGGACTAAGTCAATTGAATTTAAATGGTGTACAGTACACAAACGTGTCACTGAGCTACCACAGCTAAGAAGCTGCAATGGAGGCGGGAAGAGCGAATAAAAATGCCTAGAAAACTGTACACAGATTCAAAGGGAAAATAGACACTCGTTTTCATATATTAAATTGTCAGATAAAGTCTCTCAGTTAGAGTAAGAAAAGTAAACAACAAGTTTCCGCAGCAGAGAGCCTGACATTTGACCTCTGTCTTTGAATGCTCAGCAAATGTGACAAGAGATGAACAAAATATAAAGGCCTGTTTACAGAAAGCGAACACTGTGGAATAATACAGTCAACAGGGTATGCTCAACAGGAAGGACAAACTCAAGCTGGAGGGCATAAAATATATAGAGCAAGCAAACATAAATCAAGTCACTGTAGGTTACACACAACAAATCCAATGTAAAGCAATAAGCAGAATGCATTCCTGGATCAGCTTTTCCAATGTCCCTAAGATGTGTTTAGGAAACCAGAGTGTTGTGATGTCTGGTAGGTTTCTACCTAAAAAGAAGTGAGCAGAATAGTGGCTACTAAGTTTTTCGGCCTCTGAATTCGAGACTTGCATGTATGTACCATCAGATAAAAGCTGTAAACAGCAGGCTGTGAGTCTGGCTTTGGTATTAAATGGAACAGTAATTACATCATTTATAGAAATCAGGGCATTGGCATGCATTTCATCAAAGCCTAGGCATCAATTTCACCAGGGCCTGCACATGCACTTAAGAAACAAGTCAGGTATGCATACTAGCCCTAATATCATTCCTCTCACGTGCCAGATCAGACGCCCTAGATCTGGAAAGGACACAAATGTATTGTTGCAGTATTAAGGCTTCCTATAGGAGCCTATTTCTGGTAGTTAATGGTGGAAGAGTGTGCCCATTGGCATACTTGAACAGTGCCTAACAAAGATAAAATGTTACAAACTATCGAAAAAATAAGGCAGAAAATAGTTGCTATTCATCTTGGTGTAGGTTTCGAGTGTGTAGGTGCATATCTATTAGTACCTTGTGTATGTGTGACTTTCAGTGGTTTTAAAATTGTAAAATGAGGACTCTAGTTTGGTGGCAATGAAAAAAGTAGGTGCTGCTTACATATAGAGCTTGGTAAACGGCACAAGGACTGCACTTTCTGAAAGTTACTTCCAGCATCACTGCAAAAATACTGTGCTATAATAATTCTATCCTGTTAATAACAATGTTGGAATGTGGTAATTTATTTACTAGTTGTTTTGAAAGTGCCACAACAAACATTGTCAAATAAGTACTGTTGGTGTTTATGATCTTCTACATAGAAGTCTTACTGTGGTAGCAGCAGCGGCTGCTACCTGTTAGCAGCAGTGAGGGAGGGTGGAGGAAGGGACAAGGGGGAGAGTAGGTAAAAAAATCACTTACCTCCTGGCCGTCCGGCTGGTTGGGGTCTGCCTCTCCTACATCCTCTTCCTGGCTCTTGGGGGAGGGAGAAAGGAAGCAGGATTCACCAGGGCTCCTAGGATACCTGCAACCAATCACAACGCTCCAACACAGCATTGTGATTGGTTTGAGTACCGTGAAACAGCACTCAGCCATGGGCTGGAGAGTTGGGCATTTTCTCTACGCAGGCTGTAATGCAGCCTGCATGGAGAACGCAGTTAATGCGCATGAATATTTTGGACAGGCCAAGAGGGCTAAGCACTCATGCTTACCTAGGGAGTGTAAACCACTGCTGTGAAAGCAACCCCACCCCACAAAGATGCTGGAGTGGGGAACACTAAAATGATAATAACCTCAAGTTATTATCATTTTATTTTTCCTTTTTATACACTGCAAAACGCAGTGGGGCAATGCTCCTCTGCCTTTGCAGAGAAACCACAAAAGTGTGGTTGGCGTCTGATACAAGACTTGTCCTCCATGCCCAGGGAATTTCCCTCTGTGGTATAAGCCTCATTGGAGTGCCCATGCTAGGACATTCCATAACATATTGTGCAAATGGATGCATGAGGAGAATGCCTTCTGGCACTGTACTAGGAGGTCAAAGCTGTGAGGCGTCACCTGAACTTTCTTTGTTGATGCTTTGAGATCCCGGTCTGCTCTATATTTTTGTTGCTCCAGTGTGCACAAGGAAACCTGCTGCACTCTTACAATAAGCACATCCAAAGTTCAAAAGCTGAATACTTCAAGGCACAACTTGACAATATCAAGAACAGACCCAGAAAACGGTTTGAAATTGTCAAACAACATGCAAGTTGCAAATCTAACCACTATTTGGTAGTGGGTCATTGCCTGGCAGAGATGAATTCTCTACCCTTTTCATTGAATAAACTACGGCGATTGAATCAGAACTGCAACTCACCTCCCAGCGCCTACTAATCCAAGTTCAGCCCAGTCTCTTCAAAGTTCAGCACCTGTTGAGAGGACCTCTTACTGGCTATACTACAAAATATAATGATACTCCAAATGCCTCCAAACTTACAGACAAAGCTGATATACTCAAAATAATAAAATAGATAAGAGCCTTCAAGCTCTTCAATGATCCTCTGCCTGCCATGCTCATCAAACAACTTAGATTTTCCAATACTCCCACTTTGGATTAAGATTGTTAATGCATCTCTCTCTCAAGGCAATGATTTCTGATAGCCTAAAGATAAGTCAAACTACCCTACCCGAAATAAACCTATCGCGGACCTGTCTGACCTAAACAATTTCCATCCAATAAACAGCATCCTGACACTAGCAAAGTTACTTGAGAAAGGCATATACCTGCAGCTCTGCAACCACTTGCGCAGTTTCAGATCCTTGACTATTGCCGATATGGCTTCAGAATGTGGGTCATGGCACTGAAACAGCTCTAACACAAATTGTGTATGACACCTGGGACAGCTTGATGAAAACGAACCATGATTGACCTCTTGGAAAGAAGGAAAGGGCTATCTGGTCCCATTTTAAACTGCTTTGTCTCATTTCTACTTAACAGAGCTCAAAGAATCAAAGTCAATCATATCCTGTCAGGCATTACTCCGGTCTTGATTGGAGTGTCTCAAGGATCCATGCTCTCACCCATATAATTCTACTTGTTCATGGAACCTCCTACTCAAATTCTGTGGAAATCAAACATTCATTAACACATGAATGTGGATGATACACAACTGTACCTGAAAATATTCTCATATAAAGATATCAAAATTCTCAACTGCACCCAGACAGTGGTTAACCCATAATCACCTTACATTCAACACGCTCAATACAGAATTCCTCTTGATCACTCCCAACAATCATTAGAAGAATGGCTCAACTTACTTAATGCGCTTAACTGTGTCCCTATGTTATTGAATCTATTAGATCACTAGGTATAACCCTGGACATATACCTGAATATGCAAGATCATTTCAGTGCAACACGAGGGGAGCAAATTACCAACTAAACACACTAAGGAACCTTAACCCCTTTCTGCTATCTGATGACTTTTAGTTTGCAGTTCAATCCTTAGTCATCTCCTGATTAGATTACAGGAGTGACATTTTTGCAGGCTTACCAAAAGCAAGGCTGGTGATGCCAAGGGCCATATTGAACTCAGCTGCTGGTCTCATCACAGAACCAGAAGATTTGACCACATTACACCAGACTTGAAATACCTACAATGGCATCCCATTTGAAGCAAGGATCCAGTTGAAGATATCCTGCATGACACACAAGGTATTTCACCATAACATTCAGGTCTACCTGGCTAATAAATTTGAATTGTCTGTTGGTAGTCGTTCATTAAGAAATGCTAACTCCTTAAGGTCAAAACCACAGTAGTTCAATAAAGAGAGACCTTACAACTACTCCTCCGGTCTAGCCCAAGAATATGGAACGTACTGCCTGCTGAAATCTGTCAAACTCCTCGACCAACTTCTTAAAAAAAGAAGTAAAAATGCGTCTGTTTAATAGATTCCTTAATCAGTAGCCCTGAAACCACTAAGTTTGGCTATTTTTTGTGTGGCAACTCCAGACCTTGAATCTACCTGGCTGATTGTTTTATTGTATCTGTAATTTTGCTTTCTTAATACTTATTGCATCTCTCCTAGTATGTATAACTTATTTGCTATCTGTAGAGTGCTCTAATACCCTGACGGGTCATGTTTGTGCTATATTAAACTCGTCAACTAAATAAATGCATGGATTGCCTGGTGCATGTTTAAAGAGAAACTGCTTTGTGCTGATCTTTGTCCATCCGAACCCTGCTTTATTTATTAATAGCTTGTATTCTTATCTCAAGACCATGTATGATTTTATCTTCCTTCTGAGATACTGTTTAGATTTTTCTTATTGACTGGATGACTATTTCTTGTTATGTTGTATCATATTCCTATGTTTTATTGTATTTTTTCAATAAACTCACCTTTTAAACTTTAATAATAGCTGGTATTTGTTTACAGTATTTCAAACAGCACTTCTGACATGTCTAAGCACTCTAAATAACAGATACTTCTATTACCGTATTTAATAGTACTCATTTTCAAAACTCAGATTGATGTACTGTAGAGTCAGTCTTTCAGGTTCAAACTCATGAGTTTTAAACTATCTCAGGTGTGATTGTTTAACGCACTGAAATGGAGCTATATTACAGAAACTACACAAAAGCACAAAAGAAAATAATGCTAATCTGTTTGCATTGTTTTTCTGCTTGCCTGTTGCAGAATAAAACAAATGGTTCTGCACATTTCAAAAGATAGACAAAATTGGTTTTACACCATTTTAAATATATACATAGCATCTGGATAACAGCTACTTAATGCACTTCCATACAGATTAAAATGTCTATATTAGAATATTTATTGTTCATGTACATAGATTACTAAACAATCCATGTATTGCACTTGGTTTCACAATGAATATTCTCCTGATCCCATATTACGCTGCCCGAGGTGGAGGAAGCTATCCATCCGAGTGTGTGCAATAAAGCCCCGGACCCAGATGGGTTACCTATCAACCTTATCAAACACAAGCCATATTTTTGGGCGCCCCTTCTTTTAAATGTTTTAAATAACTTAGTGCATGTCCTAATACCTGAAACATGGACAACAAGTATTATTGTCCGATTTTTAAAACAGGCGATCACTCCCAACCCAACTGCTACAGGCCTATTTCTTTAACAGAAAATACTTTAAAAATCTTGGGCAAAGTTTTATATAATAAAATGTTAATTGGGTGAGGTCTGTGGCACCTTGGAGCCCTGCCAATTGAGCTGTAGGAGCAAAGTAGGCACTAACGAACATTGCCAAAACCTCAATTTAATCATCGGCAAATATACCATAGCTCGGCTCTCGCCAATGTACCTGGTCTTTATGGATCTGACCTCTGCCTTTAACTTTGTTAATATGTCAAGATTATGGTCCATTCTCTTGTCCTATGGATTGGACTAGGCATTGGTGCACTTTTTAGCACACTTACATAAATATCTAAATGCCCGAGTCAGGATTAGCAGCGGGGGTGAAGTCTCTGAGGACATCAAAGTAAATCGAGGGGTCAGACAGGGATGGGTTTTCAGCCCCTCTCCTTTTTATTATTTATATCAATAGTATTCATAAATCCCTGTCCACATTGACCTATGAGGTTCCTAAAGTAAACAGTAAAACACTCCCCGTGCTATTATATGCCGATGATGCAGTCCTTATGGGCCGCACAATCAACGCCCTACGCATTCTAGTGCAGAGCTTTTATTTTTAAAAGTTATATATAGCGCTGGCTAGACCCGGAGGTATCAGAGCGCTTTACATGAGTCACAGCGAGTTACAGGTTACATAGTTACATCACTTAAATCAAAGAATAACAGGGGGAGAAGGAGGGAGTGGGGAGGAATACACAACGGGAAGAACGAGTAAAATAATGTCAGATGTCCGGCTGGGTAGGTGACGGCCAAAGGAGTGAAATCAGGGGCAGACTCCTCTTTAGCTAGATATGACAGCTCCACCGGGCATCGGCCAAGGTTGCTCCTGCATTGAGGTGAGTACAAACAGTTTTGGGAACTGCCTAGGGGGCGTCGTCAGAGGTCCATCAGAAGTTCAGAAGAACATTATTATGAGTTATAAATAGTGCTGGCTAGACCCATATCTATCAGAGCACTTTACATTAGGCTACACACTGTTTCAGAGAATGATAACAAATAGACATTGCGTCAAAAATTAAGCAACAAATTGGGAGAGGAAAGAAAAGTGAGACACATAGAGAGGAGGGGGGAGGGGGAAGTGTGAAGGGGGAGGATAGGGGAAAAGACGGCAGGAGAGACAAAAGGAAGTCTGCCCAAAGACCGGCTGGGTAGGTGATGTCTGAGGAGGGATTCCACAGCCCGTCTCCCCAATAGCTAAACAGGTAGCTCTATCAGGCATTAGACAGATAGCTAGGTCTCAATTGATGAGGTAAAGTTCACCGAAGAAAGTCTAGTAGATAGACAGGGTGGAAACTATGAGCAAGGACTGGTGAGGGCAAAGGTCAATAGCTGGAAAGAGGAGAAGAGTAGAAAGGAGGGGGTAGGTGGTATGGAAAAGAGGAAAAGGGAGAAAAGTCCAGTAGATAGACGCAGTTGAGTTTGCCCAAAGGCCGGTTGGGTAGGTGATGGTCAAGGAGGGAAATCCCTAGCCCATCTCCCCTTTAGCTCGCGAGGTAGCTCCACTGGGCATCAGTCAAAATGTCAAGGTCTCAGCTGCCGATGGAAAGATCTCCTAGTTGAATGACATGGAGAGTGAGAAGGAGCAGGGTCAGTTTGGGAGTGCCCCGGTGCCTCAGGAGTCCCCCGCGGTGTTAGTCAGGACTGGCCCTAGTCGCCATCTTGGGGACAGGCACCACAGCAAACTCTGCCTCCGCCTGAGATTCAAGCATTGTGAAAGGCAGATGGGAGGGGGGTAAAGAAATCATGGTAGCCTTTGCAGCTGGAGACGTGGACCAAGGCCCAGCAGGTCATTGGGCCAGGAATCCGAAGGTGTAACAGGTACTCACTGTGGACGATGAAGGTTCAGCTGAGCGTCTGGTGCTCCTCATGGCAGCGATGGCACAGGCCCAAGATTCAACAGCACGGGGCATCAACCAGCTCCCCAACCCCAGCCGCAGCTTGGACCTAAGCACTCATTTTAAAACATATTTTTATATTTTATAATGTCCTGTCGGCAAAGAAAACAGCAACTACATTTTATATCTGTGGGAGCTCATAAATTAAAAAGCACTAGCACTTCTCTGTATTTGGGGTTGGTCTTTGCTGTGAACGGCTACTGGTCTGAACACATGGCGTTCTGCAATAGTAAGTTCTCAAAGGCCTCCAATTCCAATCTTAGCCACCCATGGCTCAAGAGAATAGGTGCCATTTTAGCAATTTTTTTTCTTTTAAATCTCAATGCATACCAACTGTCACTTATGGTGCGGAGGTTTGGGGCATCGCTAACAGTCGTAGCATCCAACAAAAAGAAAACAGATTCTGCAGGAAACTTTTAGGAGCACCAATCTCCACTGCCCAGTACATTTGCCATAAAAAACTGAATTTAATCTATATAGAGGACTTCATAAGGGCTTGTCCTGCACTATTTTGGCTCTTTAAATATGAAAAACCCAGCTACGTCACTTACAAGAGCGATCATAGGTATTGCATAGGCTGCCAAAAAGGACAGGACATCCCATGGCTGCCTGGAGTGAATCTGAGCCTACGCAGTGTCAACTTAGGAAGGCTCTTCTTAAGCCTAAGTACGGCTAAAACCATACACAAAAACGTCCTTAGGAATGCACTTTATACAATTCATGGCACGGAAAGGATTTAGAGGGAATCCAAGAAATCCTGTTTCAAATTTTATGACCATTGAACATGTTGCGTATCCCTTGGCCTGCTATCTCACCCTGCCCATGAGTCATTGGGAGAGGAGCCTTCTCTTCCACCTAAGGGCAGGCACTGTAAAATTTTTGCTGTGTTTCCCTGTCGGTTGTAACACAAACCTAGATTCTCTACCCTGTGACGGACAGAGTGGTCAAACCATTTTACACTTTTTATTCTGTTGTAAATTGTACACAAAATACATAAGTTAGTTCTTAACTCCGTTTAAAACAAAAAAAACATGCCCATCAGTCTGGTAGACGCTTACAGGAGGATACTCCCATTGGCAGATGAAGAGTTAGTTTTCAGCGTCGGTACTTTTCTGAGAACTGCAGTGCGTGCACGCAATATGATGGGCAACCCATGAGAAGTTTCCTCCTATTTACACAAGCGTTTTTATTCAAACATATATCAGACCATCCAGGATTTCGCGATTTCGCGTTTTTGCAGAGAAATCGGCATTTTTGCAAAAATGCCTCGATTTTTTAAAAAATGCCCAAAAAATCGGCAATTTTGTAAAAAAAAAAAATCCATCCAATTCTGCACAGGTCTATCTTATTGATTTGAGGGATTCCTTGGCCTTTAAGCTCTCATATCTTGCTGACTGATGTCACGGGAAATGCCTCCAGCTCCCTGTTTGGTTCCTGAAATGTGTCCATTAGTTATCTTCGGTGCAGAGTGGGCCGCCCGCCCCTTATTCAAATAGTATACTCGGGAGGGGTAGGAAGGGTGTGAGCCAATCACCACTGTTACTTCAGTGGGCCAGTGCCTCCCCATAATAATCTTGGGCCAGATACAGTAAGCCCCGCCTGGTCCCCCCCCCACACGCACGCTCGGAGCACTTTATTTTTTTCTCAGTCTCTCAGGCGCTGCCCCTCAAAGCCCTCACTCATATGGCCTGTGCCCTTTCAGGCCGCACCTGGGAAGTACCACGCCACGACTCCACTGTGTCTGGCTGTTTGTATCGCTGTTTGCTTAGGGAGAGGTCATGCCAGTCTCTTCAGGCCTCTCCACTGTTAAATCTCCAGAGTTGAGTCTCAGGAGCAGCACTTCTGCCGGCTCGTCACTCACAGCGCACCCCATAATTGCCTGTCATGGTCCAAGTCACTGCCTCTCACCGAGCCGCCCGTTTCAACTTCGCCACCTGCCCAGGCCTCCTCTGGGCATGCCACTAGGAGCAGCTCCCCTTGACGTTGCAATGTCTGCTCTGGTCTCTGCAGCCTATGAGTCTCCTAGGTGCCACTTGTCCGGCACTTGGTGACCAGCGCCATCCAACCTCATAATGCCATCCAGCACAGGGTTCGCGCAGCAACCTAGTCCCAACTCCTCTGATCCGCTCGCTCGGCCGGGTCAATTCCTTCAGCTTACGGGGCGATCATCAGTGTCGGGCGGCCTTAGTCTATCCCTGTGTTTGTCTCCCATGGTACTCGTTTCAAGAGGACGGATTAAGGGGTTGGATCCTCAAACGAGCAGATCTTGCCTACCAGAGCGCCTTAGTCCATTGGGCCTCATTTCAAGACTTTCATTATTATTTATGTTGTGTTTTAGCCCGTAACCCAAGGATTTAGCGATTTCAGGCTGAAAATTAATGAAAATTAATGATTATGAGTAAAACAAAGTGCTGCAAAAGTGCCGCTAAATTTCCATATTTGTGCCGCTAAATTTCCAAATTTGTGCTGCTAAATTTGCTAATCCATGCCGCTATATCCTGGGGGGGTCTGATATGTTTTATATATTGTGTATCCATGCCTAATGCTAATGAAATGTTATTGTGAATATGTACCAGTGTTTTTAAATTGTTATGTCTGCTGTGCTTTTATGGATATGGCTGTGTCCGAATAAATTTTAAACTTGAACTTGAAATATTCAACTGGTGCGCACATTTGTTTGCAATGTGGACGATATTAGATAAGCATCACAGATCTCAGACTCGATTTTTCCTTTTCTGTACCAGTGCTACATTTTTTCATTTCAAATCTTTTTTATTTGAAAATACAAAAAATACAGAAAGTAACAAAGAAGAAGAAGGCAAAGAATAATGCATGGGTGAATACAAAAGGTACTATCATGAAAATAATACGGTCAGAGTACATAGCACGTAGGGAAAAGACGCAGCTACATTTTTAATGTGCTCCCACGTATGTCTCTTCGCTATAGGCTTTTGCTAGCTGGTTGTGCTTTCTCCATCTGTAGTTTTCACTAAACGCCTAATTTCCGAACTGCACATCGGCACTGACCTTCTTTGAGTTCACTCCGAAGAAACAACGCCCTTTGATAGTTATCTTCAGCCCGTGGCCTGTTCTCTCTTTACTATCTTCGTAATAACCTGCAGCTGTGCAAGTACAGTGTACTCCAGGACCACACAGGGCAAGATTCTTTGTACTTCAAGTGACGCTTTCGTGCTATATTCTTTTTTTCGGCACTGTGTTACCCAGGAGCCTTCGGATCATAAGCGCCCTCTCTGGACTCTTCGGAGATTATCATACAGCAGAATCGACGTGGCTGCTGTCATTGTCGGCTACTGAGGATCTGCCGGTTCAATATATAGTTTAGTGATGGCTCGTGTTGGTTACAGGGAGAATAGAATGTTTTTGAGCCTGTAAGGTACTGTTGTATTTTGTGATGTGTGTGGCCTATGCCATTGTTTGATTGTACAGTGGGTTCCATGCTTGTGCAGTTTCCGGTTTGAATGATATACAAACAAACAAACCCATGTTTAGTAAAAGTTTGTCATGGTAGAATTAAGGTGACAGAAATGATGCTGTGACTGTCATACACTCGCAGTTTATTGAAAGGGTACAGTTTTTGCCGCTCGAATCCTGGAAAGGTGAGGTTTCCATGATAAAGTGTAATATCAGTGTGCAGAATGAATCTGGCATAACAACATAAATCTACTCTATGTTGCAGAGTGGAATTTGGCAACCAATTACTTTAAATGCCAGTGACTTGATGGAGACTTCTTTGTGACATGCAGATGTCTAGAATACTTTCATTCTGAGAGAAATGTAATATTCATCTCATTTCCGGCGCTGCTTAGAATGAAAGTTGATGTAAAGCTCCCGGTAGGAAAGGTGCAGAAAAGGTATGTAACGCTTCGCTCTCCCTCACAAAGTTATTCAGTTGCTGAATAGCATCCAATCCCTTGAGCTAGACTGTCTGTACCCTTTATTTTTGCTGATGTGGAAATGAGACACCGCCTTTGTCCCCATCACTATACCCTTTGGATGAGTACAATATACCCTCTGCAGAGGAATTGCAGAAGAAGCCATGACTTTACATAAACTGCCCCCTACATATCTTGCCTGGCAGGTTAGTTAATAGTCTGAAATAGTTGCAGGTGACAGTGGCGTAACGAAACTTGAGGGTGCCCCCCTGCAAAGGACATGGAGGGCCCGCCCCACAACCCGGCCCACCACCTGCCACTTTGCCCTATCATCGGGCGCTCCTCTGCTGTTGTTCCTCTTGGATGGGAGTAAACCATCCTGTGCAGTATGGTTAGGTTTGCCGTAATCTCTTGCCGACAAAATAGCAAATACAAGTTCAAAGCACTTAAAAAGTATTTTAAAGTTGTGTAAACTAATTACATGATAATAAAACTATTCAAAGGCAGATTTGCCAAGTTAAAAAACAATGGTGAGAATTTTATCCAAGAATCAATTCATGTCCCAGTCATAATCTCAAAACATGAACAAATAGCCAGTATTTTTGCAGTGCTAACAGAAGAGAGAAGGGGACTGGAAGGAAAACGGTGAAGCAGTGGCTGCTGTAACGTGTTCAGCAAACAAGTTACCAACTAAAATCTTAACAGGGCCTCTCATCTTTCTGGGATCAAAACACTCTGACTCATTACTTATAGTAACTTTCAGTTAGTATGTAATCAGAGGACAGGTTTTCTATTGCACAACACGTCACCTTGTGGTCACTGCGTAGTCCTTTATTATACTCAAAATGTGCATAGTGAAATCTGTTGATGATGGTGATATGAAAAGACACACCTGCGGTCGTAAATACTACCTACAAAAAACGATTTTTAAGAGATGAAGGGGAATCACTTCTAGGTTGGTTCCCTCCCTTTACCATGTGCAGCATACAGAAACCAAGAGGAGATGGGGCAGGATATATTGAAAGAACACCTGTTTTTTGCAATTCCATCGGGAGGGAGACCAATAGGGTAAAACATGAATACAGACTGGGACAGAGCTAATTAGTAAATGATATGGGATTCCTCCAAGGGTATTGTGTTAACCTGAAGAATACACATTGCAGATGTATATTCCACATTGCAGATGTGGAATATATGTTACAGCAACGCTCACATAAGTAAAACATTTGTATTTATTTATTTAAAACTTATAATGCGCATCAGCTACCCGCAGTGGGTTTCCCGGCACAAGGGATAGACTGAAGAAGAGAGAAAAAAGGACAACACTACAGAGTTATTAACAGCTAAAACTGCAAAAGACTATTGAAAAAGTAAAGTTTTCAATTTTTTGCGGAAGCAGAGCATATTGGTCTCAGTCTTCAGAGCAGCAGGCATAGCATTCCAAGATTTGGGACCTAGGTGGGAGAAAGATCTACCCCCCATCTTCACCAGTTTAAATCTAGGAATGACAAAATCACAGTTAGCCGAGGATCTTAAGGTACGGCTGGGCCTGTAGGATTGAACCAGACTCTGAAGGTATAGAGGAGCAGAGGCCTGTTTAATTTTAAAAAGGTAGCATAAAGCTTTAAATTTTATGCGGCTAGAAACCTTAAGCCAATGTAGATCTCGAAGAGCTTGGGTGGCCGAGGATCTCCTCGGGATGTTGCATAGGTGACGGGCCGATGAATTTTGCACGACCTGTAATTTATTAATGGTCGCAACATCGGCACCTAGGTAGAGAATGTTACCATAGTCCAGGCGAGATGTTACTAACGCCTGGACCACGGTTCTCCTGGTGGCGTAAGGCAACATCCACAGAATTTTCTGAAGCCATCTAAGAGTAGTGAAACAGATGGCCGCCACCTTGATGGCCTGTTGCCTCATAGACAGTTTGTCATCTATGAGGAATCCAAGGTTGCGTACCACCGGAACAGGTTGAGGAAGGGGACCCATAGCACAAGGCCAGTGTTGCGGACCCCAGAGATCTTTATGTTTCCCCAGGAAGACAATCTCGGTCTTGTCACCGTTTAGCTTGAGGAGAGGCCTCTGCATCCACTCAGCCACTAGTGACAGACCGGTTTTCAGACCAGACACATTGTTGTCTTCGGTGCTTGAGAGGGAAAAAACAATTTGCGTGTCATTGGCGTATGAAAAAATGGTTAGCCCGGCATCCTCCACGATGGAAGCAAGAGGTTTGATGTAAACATTAAACAACAGAGGGCTAAGAATGGACCCTTGAGGGACGCCATACGCCGAAGGACAAATCGCATATGTAGCTTTCGCAGAGAAGACCTGGAAAGTGCGCTCACTTAAGAAGGAGGCAAACCAGGCCAATGCAGGGCCAACTATTCCTAGGGAACGGAGAGAGTTCAGTAAGGTGGAATGAGACACGGTATCGAACGCCGCGCTCAAATCCAGAAGGATAAGAGCAGAGGTCTCTCCGCGATCGATACCGTGCCGTAACCTCTCCGTTACCCCAAGTAGTGCAGTCTCGGTAGAATGGTGAGCACGGAAACCGGACTGGGAGGGATGTAGGAAGCCCTGATTTTCAATAAAGGAAGTGAGCTGCGTATTCACATGCCTCTCTAGCACCTTTGACTAAATAGGCAGCAAGGAAATGGGTCTGAAATTAGCAAGGTTTGACATATCCGCACCGGCCTTTTTCAGAAGTGGGATCACCATCGCGTGCTTCCAGTCTTGCGGCACATGAGACTCATTTAAAGATGCATTCAAGAGTCTCATGAGTGGTCGCCGGCATTCAAGATCAAGCAACTTTAAGATCTTTGCAGGCACCGGGTCGCGCGGTGAGCCGGATCTTACACTATTCAGGCAAGAGAGAAACGAGTTATCGTCAAACAGTTGCCAGTTAGTTACCACTGCCTTCGAAGACGGAGGTGCGTCCGCAACCATTAATCCTGGTTGGGGTTGATTTGCTGTCATGGGAACACTCATGGAGTTGTAAATACGCTCAACTTTGGTGATAAAGAATTCCGCAATGGAGTTGCACTGGGCTTCTTCCAGCGCCGGGGGAGTCGGTGTGGTGTCTGCTCCTGTCAGTTTTTTAACAACCGCAAAAAGAGTGCGGGGACAATTCTGAGCTTGTGTCACTGTATTTACAGTGTACGCAGCTCTCGTTGCTTTACACTTGGAATGATATTCCTTCAAAGCTTCTTTATAAACGATCTTCCGGGAAGCCGAGTAGGCGCGCCTCCACTTCCTTTCTAGAGCCTTGAAGTTAGTTCTCAAGGCCTTTAAATCGGCCGAGAACCATGGTGCCGGACAATGGTGAGATTTAGATAGTATCGGGGTGGGAGGAAGAACAATATTTACGGCATTGGTAAGCCAAGATGATATAGCCATATTCAGTTCTCTGAGTGGGGCTTCAGCATTCAGAGGACGAGTATCAAAAAGGTATTGGTTAAACTTCAGAATGTCAAGTTTGCCCCATCTATGGATTAATTCACCCTTGCCCTGTCTATTCACCGTAAGTTGTTTAATATCAGATAGAGCAAAGTGGACTGCGAAACGGTCAGTCCACTCCAAAGGACGAGCACTCTGAGAGCAGTCAAAGGGAAGATTGGAAAGGATCGGATCCAGTTGATGCCCGGCAGAGTGAGTAGGGCCAGAGTTACACAACATTAAACTCAAAACCTCTAAAATACAGTAATAATGCAAGAATGAGAACACGAAAGGTTGACAAGAATGTTATGGACATAAGCAAATGTTATCAAGTTATGTTTCAATCACCCTCTATCATTCCCTTCCCCTATTTGGGCTCCATTACTTAAAGGTAAAGTAGAGAGAAGGGGGTAGCAGCAGTAGTTGTGGCAGACAAGCCTGCACAGCAATTACAGGCAGTCCATCATAGATTAAACTACAGTCATCAGCAAAACCTTTCCTCCACTGAGGAAAAACAAACATTGGCAAAGCCAATAAGTCTGTACTATAATTGAAAATTCAAGACAGACCTAGTGCTTTGCCCACGCTTGTTACCTTATGCCAGTCAGCCTCATAATCGCAAGCAAAATTGACGCTCAGTAGAGTGTGTCAATATGTGGTATGTGGAACCTATGTGCAAATGAATATGATGCCCGGTGGCAGCCAACTAAGTGCTGCTTTGCTTGACAAGTGTCAAGACTGGCTGCACCGATCAGGAAAATGAAATGGAATACAAAATTGGAAATGACAGGCAATGCTGAGGAGAATGAGTGCATGGGGACCTACATTGGAGTTTGGTTTCAGGGTCACAGGACTCCCTTTCGGCTGGCAAAGCAAGACTGAAAAGGTATCCAGCTGTGTTGTGGTTCAAAAACGTATTTTGCAACATATGTTTTCTATTTTGTGTTATACTAGACGGTGGGCACATATATTAGTTTTAATCAATGTTTAATGTTAATTTGTGGCTGAACCTGAATGCTAATCTAGCATTAATTTCTATGTCATTTCCATCAGAATTTATTTACGTATTTCCTTTACTTCTATTTGTTTAATTCTTTCGGTACTCTCACTCAGGGAGGACAATGGTCCGAGCCTTTTGGAGTACAAAGAAAGGGCTAGAGAAAAGGTTGATCTGGGGTGAGACTATCAGTCCTCTTTCAAAATTCTTATTTTGCATACGTAAATCCCTTGATCTATGCCCATAATTCTCTGAAACTCTTTGTAGTTACACTTCTCATTCTTGACCATGAAACCGGTAGAGGGGTGTCACAAAAGTTGTCTATATTTCCACTGACTCCATTCCTCCATTGTAGGCATTTGAAGTGACTACCCTCTTGGATCAGTGTCCTGGGCTATTACAATAAAGTTTGCATTTTTAGAAAAGCAACCATCTATATCTTAGACCAAGGCTAAATATCCCATAATATATCCATAGCTGCCAAATTTTGAGTGTGCTGACGTATGTGTGTGTGACATTTAAATTAGAATCTAAATGAGTGACACCTCCAATGGTGAGAGAAAGAATGAGAATTTGGAGGAAAAAAGAAGAACCAGATGAGGGGATCTTGAAAAGGGGCTGTGAATGGACTGGAATGATGGAGATCCTAGAAGATGAAAAGGAGGAAAGAGGTGAGAAGGTAACAACAATGACACAAGTGAGCAGTGCAGGTAGTGGGGAGAAAGAAGATGGTGATGTGCGCCAGCAAGGATGGGGTATATATATATTTTTTAACGGAGTTTTATATAGCGCGAACTTGACCCAAATAGGGTATCAGAGTGCTTTACATAGCACCAGTTGCATTACATGAGGACACTTTCATTTTTTGTTAGGCACGGGGAGATTAAGTGATTTGCCCAGAATCACAGGATGTTCAGCGTTGTTGCCGAGACTCGAACCCAGTACCCCCAGATTCGTGGAGGACCACCCTAGCCATTATGCCAACTCCGCTGCAGTGCTTTGGAATGTTTATTTGAAATTTGGATTCACTTTGGAAAGGACAACCCAGTGAGTGGAGCACCAGTACATTGGAACGACTTGGAGTGCGGTGACAGTCATACACCATAACCGTTCCTAACCAAATAGTTAGTTTTATGTTAAAATAAACCATTTTGCCACATCATTCAAATGAACAGGGCGTTGCCTTAGTTTCAATGCCATTCTGAATATTTGACTATCATAAATGCAGGTTCTTCGGATGCCTTCAAATTTAAAGCGTTAGGGCTCGGGAACACAAATACCTGCATAACACTGCATTCCAAACACAGTACCTCCAGGAAAAAGCAAACAAAAATGCAATAAGCATTGAGTACCACCAATTTCTCAATTGATGTAAAGAAATAGCTCCAAATACCCTAGATCGTGGAATTGTTACTTCAGATATCGATCACTTCGATGCAATACCATGAACATCTAAATGAATTACCTCAGTGTTTCACAGATAAAGACTTTGTGGCCTTTGTGCATTTTACAAACCCACGCAGCTAGCATTATGAGGGGCAAGTAATGCTCAATTATTTTCCCTGCCTACGTGAGCCGGTCCATGGTAGTAGGGTGACAGTGATTATGTAAAGCTAGGTTTGCGTGCGGCGTTTTTGCATACCTCAATAACAGGCAATGGAAGATCATTACTACGGGGCCCATAAATTATAGGGAAAGAGGTAGGATAGAACTGGAGTCACGAGGAGCGGAGTCTTACAGTCAACTTGTACATATAATAACAAAATAAAAAAAGACTCTGTCACAAAGCAATTGGCAACAAGTATAAATGACTTTAAATCTATTTTAAAATGTTACTAGTAAAAGCACCTGCTACATGGATCTTTGACTGCTCAACAAATTCCAGAAGCAGTAAAATAGTTCTGGTAATGGATTTGTTGGAGAACTGTGGCAGTTTAATCCTAGGTTAAACTCATCACAAACTAGGTGATCGAGTAAACATGCCCGCTACAAAACAAGTTTAAATAGCAGGACACTCATATAGTTATTTTATGTAGATATGTTTATAGTTTAAAGCTTTTGTTGCAGACTTGTGTGCTACTAGTGAGTCTCAAATTGCAATCCATATAGCTTAGTGAGCATTGTGAGTAAAGTACCTGCCTCAGAAAGCCGCATGCAAACCACAAGGCAGAAATTTAAAACCATTTTTCCTCCAAATGTTTAGTTATCCTAAAATTCCGCCCCCCAAAAAAAATCCTCTGGGCGTTATTAATTATTAGTAAGTGCCATATAAATGGTTTGTAGTACAATTACACACAGAGACTTCTGACATTGTGGCAGTGCATGCTCAGCTCTCATAAACATATAAAGCTTGCAAAGGGCAAACCCTGCAGAAAATCATAGTTCATCTACGATGGCACTGAATCAATGTGTTAGTCATCAAACAACCTCTTAGCCTGAATGAGATGAACTAAAAGAGGGCAGGTAGTCTTTTAAGTGAGGCTTTTAAGTTAGGCATGGCTAGCCATCTAGCACAGTTTCACTGGGGCCTGCGTGCGTGGACCGTCTCAATAACCGCCGCCCCCTCTCAATTTCAACCCGGTCAACATGCATAAAAATGTCAATACCTTCTACCCAAGATATGCTTGTGCGATCGCTAGAAAATTAGCTCTCTCGACTAAGCAGGCAAGGGCACGCACTGAGAAATTCAATTGACAGGTGTGCACCCAGCTCATCTGAAAAATTCTTAACGACAAGTGAACTATGGATTACGACTCATTTGCACACTGCCGCATTTAGTAGCCCTAACACCAGCTAGGCACTTTCAGCAGAGCTTCCACATAGTCCATATCTGTCAATGAGCACACTCCGCGAGGAACAGCTTATATTCACCCAGGATAAGAGAGGTGCCACTGAAATGATTACAAGTCCTCAGAGTGCAACTAACGACGCTGTAACCATGCGCAGAATGTAAAATATACAGTGGACACCACCGACTAAAACCAAGAACGACCCAAATACATACTTGAATATTAACCAATTATAAACCTGCTCCAAAACACACATTATTCCAGTTCCTCGCCATTTTGACCCGCTCTTTACTTTCACTGAAATAGACCCCTCTGGGGAGGTTCGGGGCCTCCGATTTAAACCATTCAGGAATGCCCACATGCCAACGGCTTTTCCCCTGTAAACGCAGAACCCACTATTTGAAGCTAAATCGAGGATGGCAACAGATTTCGTTCACTGGCTCAAAACAAAATGTCTGCCACATAGGAAAACCTAACGAGGAAAGAAAGGGAAAACAGTGAAAGATGTATGTTATCTCATTTATAATGAAGAGCCTCTGTCGCCCGGCCGGGGTCCGGGCATGCACACACTATTTAATTAATGATGAGGCTTGCTGATGGCCCACTGAGCGAAGGGACACCCCCCGCAATGTGGGACCCAGTGTCACTCCCTGGGCCTGCACTATGTTTTACTTTTATTCCCGGCCGAGCCCCACCCAGTCCCCATGATGCCCGCCTTGATTCCAAATGATCTCCTCCGAATCTGATTACCTCAACCACCCACTGAGACTCCGTCCTCGCGCCACCATCCATGGATGACCACTCCTGCCTAGGCTCAGACGCAAACTCACCTGACCTTAGTACTGGGCCTGGCCTGGCCTGCAGCATCAGAGGTAGGCACGAGCGGGCTGGGCAGGCAGCAGAGAAGGCATACTGGCAAGGCAAGGCAGAAAGCTAGCCAGAAAGGGGCTGGTACTAATTTAAATTAATGGCCGGTGACAGACATCGGATGGTCTTTCTCAGTCTCTGGCCTGACAATTAGCTGTGCTGTTTTTGCGGAGAGCCACCAGAGAGCGCCAGAGAGTTAGCAGAGACGCCGGCCAGCAACGGCTGATCACCATTTCGGTTTGGACGCCGGGAAGGCTGCCGGGGGCTGCCGGGAGCTGCAAAACGCTGAGAACTGCTCCTAACGGCGAACACGGCGAACACGGGTGCTGCGGGGGGGCACAACAGCGGTGGCCGCGCACCTTCCCTGTTCCCTGTTCCCTGTTCCCTGACACCGGACTCTCACCAGAGGCAGCAAGGTCCCGCGCCCGTAGCGGCAATCACGCAGGGAGGCATTACAGAGGTAAACTTGAACCCGTATCTGCCTGCACCTGTACTCGTCCGTTTTTTCAGTGTCTGCACCCACCCTTACACACCTATACCTTTGATCTGGGAAGAGTCCCACATACAGGATCTGATGCACATTTCTATCTGTCAGCACCGTGTTTGTACCTGCTTGCTTGCACTCTCACACACTCGCCCCAACCCCCTGACCCAGACCGACCCGGACTAAACCTGTACCGAAGCCGTGGGGGAGCCGTGGGTGGCATGAGTGTTGTGCACCAAAGCTGTGGCCAAAGCTGAGGCCACTGAGGCTGCGGCGCCCTTCAGCTGCCAAGGAAACTTGGGCACTAACTGGCAGAAAAGAGGCAAGGCAAGGTCAAGGACAGGGATCAAGGTGAGGAATTGAAAGGAAGCTGCCCAAGCTGTCCAAGCAACTGATTGCACGCTGCTCTGATACAGCACCGAAGGATCCTGAAGAGGGGGGAAGCTGTGAGCGCGGCAGCCGATAGAGGCGGTCGCGAAGTAAGAGCCCCAGGGGTTGGCTGATGGGCAGTCTGACCAGGTCTGACTGACTAGGGGGCCCCCCCCGGCGCGCTCCGCTCACAGGTGATCTAGGCCCCCAGTGATATAATCACAACCCTCCACCAGACTCCTCCTACTCCTGAACTGCTCCAGCTATAATCACCAATCATCACCGATCACTCCATCGGTCGATCAGTAAGTGCAGAGGAGATCACGGTGAGAGTCTCAGAGAGCAGACTGAGAGAGCAAAATGAGGTCTGGAAAGATCAGGGGTTCACCAGAGCTTACCTCAAGTAACAAAGCAAGCAAGCAAGAAAGCAAAGTCAAAAAAGGGGAATAAGAATAAGAATAAGAAAACAGCCACCGACGGACCAACACCCCTCAGAATGGAGCAGGATCTTCTCTCCCTAATTGAGTCACCACTGGATCTGGACAGCACCGTGGCGAAACAGGGGCACTCAAAGGACCTGCTTCAAGTGTCGCCCCAAGAGTCGCCGGCTACCGAGTCCCTCAATAGGAAAAAGCTCCACCAGCCTAAAATTTACACTAAGTTTGAGTTCCTAAAGGACGCAGGCTCAGCCATTTTCTCAAGCAACAAGCACCTCCAGGGTTTGTAATCCCCATTGTCACCCTTACTGCTGCTGGGCAAAGGTGCACCACTGCACGACACTACCACACGTGCTAAAAGCACTCTGCCCCAGGGTACTTTCACGGTCATGGCTGATTTCCATCAAAACGGTACTCCAAACCACAGGGCAATAA
Source organism: Lissotriton helveticus (assembly GCF_964261635.1). Classification (NCBI taxonomy): domain Eukaryota; kingdom Metazoa; phylum Chordata; class Amphibia; order Caudata; family Salamandridae; genus Lissotriton; species Lissotriton helveticus. The sequence continues at coordinate 213,588,617 of NC_136060.1, read as the reverse complement.
GTGCAAGTGCATCATTTAAGCCTCTAGAGACCTCACCTGTGTTTGGGAAGTCCCCGGACTCTACCTCCAAACAGCAGTCAACACCTGCCCACCTGGCCAGCTGTTCTCCAAAACGACCACCGGAGGGGACCATTGCAAACCTGAAATCCACCTTAGAGGCACAAGAAGTAGGAAAACCTAAAAACCCGGACCCTCTATACAGACGTTTGAGTGCGGGCGAAGTAGGGCCTGGACTACAGCCTCTAACAGCGGTAAAGACACAAACTCTGGCCACTCCCAAGGATACTCAACTAGACCAGGGCGGACACCTCAGGAGCCCCAACCACAGTATCCTCACCAAAGTCCACCTGGCTGGTACAGGCTCCTCACCACTCACAGAACCGGGCAACTATGCCTCAATATCAAGTCTCCCGTGCAGCGCAGCACTCAGCACGGAATACAGCCAACACAAGCCCAACCAGCATAACTCCAGTTGGGATGCCGAACGAAGGGCTAGACCGTCCTACCAGAACGCACAGGGGCGAGAGGACATGCTAACATCCAACAACCTAGACAATTTAGATTACAATAACCAGCTTTCCCTCAACTCCTCCTTGGCTGACAAGAATACCATCAACACTGCCCCAATTGCGAATTCTCAACTGGCAAATGAGAGAGAGCAGGAAAAAGATCACAATATCGGAGCAATCGACAGAGACCAGGGAAAAGACCACAATACCGGAGCCTGGACCTCCCTCCTAAATACAATCCAGCTAGCTGTGGAAGCTATGCAATATCAATCGGACAAAATGGACCTGCAACTCAATCTCCTCAACACACTGGCAGTCTTTACTGCGGGGATTGACGAAAAGTTAGGCAACCTGAACACCCTGATACAAAGAGCACAAACAAAAACATATTTAAGCTGTAACTGCAATCAGGCAGTAGACAGACTTGCTACACTGCCTTCAATGTTAACAGATCTAATAGCGGACATAAAATCACTTCACAAACGCAAAAACCCCAAAGAAACGGGCTCCACTAACTTCGCAGAAAGTAACACCAGCAGCAATTCACATGACAATATCTCAACCAACCACGAATCTCCTGCGAACGGGGAATTCGCCCAGAAGAAATCTGAGTCCCCCAAAAAACGTAATGCAAAACAACGACGACAACAAAAAAGAAAAGGCCGTAAACAAAATCTGTCGCCAACCTCAACAAAACTCTTTCCTATATTCTCTGGCCTTACCAGGAAACAAATGGAGCCTTCAAATACTGGCAACCACCCTGCAGGGGAAACCCAAGCAGCTTTCAGTCTAACCCAGCTGCAAAACTCAACAAGCAGCCTTTTGCATCAGGAAGGACCGGGGCCCCAAGCCCGAACGGCGGGCAACTTAGCTGGACTCCTAGATACACACACACAACAGCTGCTGCAAGCACTAGCCAGCACACACAGTCCATAGTGTCTCGCGCAAAGCAGGAGCCACTCACTGAACGACAACTGGCAGCCTTGACATCGCCTACCAGGGAAGCCTCTTATCGAACAGCCAATCCCTCCGAGTGCCTCAACCAGATCCACCAATCCTCAGTAGCAACAAAACCACCTAACCCACCGACCATCAGAGAGGGGGTTAGGGAAAGACTAACAGGCCATACGTCATGCCAATCGCAAGACGATCAAACCAGGGCTACATTTACGACAACCGTAACTATCCACTCTACCGACAGCCAATCCGAACAGTCAAAGACAATCTGGCCACAAGAGATGCAAACAACACTGAAGCAATCAACGCCAATCAAAGCACCAATCAAAGCACCAACCCATAGCTCCAATTCACCAGGTGACGGCAGAAATCCAGTAGCGTATACTCCTCCATCAGATCTTGGCGTTGCAGCACTCGCTCATGCTGCAAACGTAAAATTGAAGGAAGTTGGTAACAAAATGCATCTAACTGAGATCCTTGTCTTCCATCCGGAATATACATCGAAAGGGCAGCAGGACGTGCTGAACAGAGGCAACATTCTCAAATTGATGAAATGTGTCTCCACCTTGGGGGGCATAAACTCCAAAGATTTACTTTTGGTTGAATTCTTGCCCGCTCCAAATACAAGCAGCCAGGAGGCGACTAGGACGACTGACCTAATTGCATCAGAAGCAGCCCAATTTAAGAACTGGGGTATTAAGCTCGTTCCTTTACAAAGACCAGCATACCCTTCGCCACTCCGCAGAAGTAACAGTGCTGCACCAGCGATGCAACAGACCAACCCCTGCAGCGTACTAAGGGGTGTGCTGGGAAGATCACCGATAAAAAGGGATAACAGCGCTTGGCAGCAACCGCTGGACAGGCTGACAACGACAACTGGCTCGGAGTCAGTGCTCACAACAGGGTGGCGTAAATCAGCCCCAAGGAACCATCAGCCTCGTATATCCCCCACCGCCAACTCCAAGGGAAACAGCTTGGAGGAATGGGCAGAAGTATGCACAAAGAAAGCAACTGACTCAAACCACGCACTACTAAGAGGAACACTGTCCCGAACGATTTTCACATGTCCCGAAGAGGTATGACGCCCCCATCAACTGGGAGAAGACACCAGAGGAAGGGCGCCAGTCTTTGGCATCTGTTCTTGGAACATACATGGCCTAGCCTCAAAAATGGATGACCCGGACTTCATTAAGTACATCTCACAATTCGACATTATAATGCTGCAGGAAACCTGGCTCTCGAGCACAAAACACATCCCGGGTTTCACTTGCTTCTCAACAGCCGCGGCCAAAACCAACAAATTTGGACACCGGTCAGGAGGTTTGGCAACATATGTATCCACCATAACAATACCTTCGGCAGTTCATCTGGCCTCATCGACATCTTCAACTTTATCCGTAAAGATCAAGTTACAGTTGGGCTCCAAAGAAGAAGAAGTCTGCTTTGTTAATATATATGTTCAACCTACAAACAGAGCCAAAGACTCAAGGATCATCCAGAACCAACTGGCAGAGCACGCCACCCAACTGGAGAACCCACTCTTCTTCGTGTCGGGGGACTTTAACCAAAACCAACTTGGCTCGTCACAAGGCGAAGATGCCCTCTCACTCAACAAAATCTACAGCATACCAGCTCAAAGCTCATTTCCAAACCGGAGAAAGCGCCAAAATAATGCTCTTCTACAGGATTTAGAACATCAAAATCTCCGGGCACTTAACGGCAGATTTCCGACGGACTCCCCCCCAGTAGCTTCTTTCTACTCCCACAGTGCCAGCTCCATCCTGGACTACACTTTTGCCAGTCTGGCACTATTCCCACACATCCGAGAATTTAGAATGGGGGATCAGGGGGAAAGTGATCATCGTCCTCAGGAAAGCCATCTGACAGCAAGGACGCAAACGGCAATTAGGCCAGACAACACACTGGGGGAGATGTACACAATCAATCTAAGAAAAATCAAATGCTCGTCAACTAATATAACCACCTTGGCTGAAACTGCACTCCAACTATACAAAACAGATACATCAGACGCAGCTGGGCATATTTCCCACTGGGAGCAATACACAGACTTACTGGTAAACAAACTGATAAGAAAGACAGCTCCTAAAGACAACCACAAAATAGAGCATTGCATAAGTAGCATAAAGAAGGAGCAACGAACACAATTACGCTCACAAAAAAGTGCTGTAAATTTATCCTTACGGAGGCTTAGAGCAGCGCCCCAAAATGAACAACTCCGAGTCACATTGAAAAAACAAAGGGCGGAGCTCAAACATACAAAATTGGAAATAAAGAAAGACGCAGAAAGCGAAGGCTGGGCTAAACTCTTATATGACTCCAAAAGCAATAATAGTGCCCGTTTTTGGCAATCAGTAAATAAGATCTTACGCCCAGATGATAAGGACCTCGGTTCGCACATTGGGGAAGAACAGTGGATTAACTACCTTGGCAGCCACTTTAATGATCCCTTGGGACAGACAGGGGTACAAAGCAGTACTAATGGTGAGCAAGCACTCGCAATGACCATGCCAACACCGTCAAACCGGGGAGATCAACCCCAACCCGGCGACACTCTGGCACCATCAGTAGCCCAGCAAATAGCCCTAATAAAAAAACAGATCAGCAAGGGCAGGAAAGAAGGCGCTCCAGGTCCTAATGGCATCCCGCCAGCCCTGTTCAAGGCGAAAGACACAGAATGGGCAACAATACTACAACCTTTGTTCACAGATGTCAGACTCCTAAACAGAATTCCAGACTCCTGGAGAGGGTCGACAATTGTCCCCATACACAAAAAGGGAGACAAAACAACCCCCGACAACTATCGATTAATAGCACTCATTGACAACGAGGCAAAATTCTTTGCTGGAGCAATTCTGGAGGAGATCATGACATGGGCGGACTCAAAGCGGATTATACCATGGAACCAGACGGGTTTCCGAAAAAAAAACGGAACAACAACTAACATCTTGGCAATCTCGCTGATTATTGACGGAGGTAAAACAAAAAAACTGCCGTTGCATTTGTACTACATCGATTTCTCCGCAGCCTTTGATAACATCGAGAGAGGCATGCTGTGGCAGAAACTTGCACAATGGGGAATACCTCAACCACTTCTCAACATGCTGAAGTTACTACACCATTACACCTGGGTGCAGGTGAAGCTGGGAAGTGGGACTCATTTGTCTTCCAAAGTTTGTACGACCAAAGGGCTAAAACAAGGCTGCGTGTTGGCCCCGACCTTGTTCAACCTGTTTATGGCAGATTTATCTGGCCGACTCAACACATGCAACTCCCACTCTCCAAGGCTCAGAGGTAAAACCCTAAGCAATCTTTTATACGCGGACGACGTGGTGCTTCTAAGCCACACATACATCGGCCTCCAGAATCTGCTGATCGAAATGCACAGTTACGCAACGGAAAACAACTTAAAAATCAACTTAAGCAAAATGCGTACGATGTCGATCAACACCAGGAATAAACACCAGAAGCCCTGGACTCTGGGGGGTCAAAAAATAGAGTCTTCACGCGAATATAAATACTTGGGACTTATCTTCGACACCGAAGGCTCATTTGTCCGGCAGATGGAGGAAACCAAAAGAAGAGGGGCCTTGATCACTATCACATTGAAAAACTTAGCAAACCAACTAGCTGGACCGACTCTAACACCATACTTAAAAGTCATCCAGGCTAAATTGCTCCCTTCAATTTCCTACGGTAGCGAGGCACTACGAGGAAGAGACTCCAAGAACCTAGACAACATCCAGGTAAAAGCATATAGAACTCTGTTCTCACTCCCGCCCTACACCTCGCCTGCCCAAATAAGGCTTGAGTTTGGCTTAAAAAAACAAGCCCTCGCAAGACAAGGAGCTTTCATTATCTGCTGCCACAAACTTCGCTCAGCCTTTAAAGACACCCTAAACGCAACGCTGTGGCAAGACATACAAAGCAGGGACGAATCTCAGGCACGCTCCTACTTGAAGGCAGCCTTGGAGGCTGTCAAGGCATCCGCACTCTGGGACATGCAACTGGGGCATAACCCTTTCAAAAAAGTGGTTTGGAAAAACGTAAAGGCCGCTTTTGCAAAAAGAAACCATGCGTGGATGACATTAAACACGTACAAATCCTTGACACCACAACCTTACTTCAGCCAGGGCTACCCAAAAACAACAAAATTGAAGTTTTTGAAATATAGACTAGGGATCCTGCCCAGCAGAGAGCACCAACCACCATGGCTCAGGAGCAACGGCCATGAAGTTTGTCCGCACTGCAAATCAGCAATCGGAGACATATTACATATGACTTGCCTCTGCGAAGAGTTCCGACAAGCTCTTCGATTGCTATTAAGGGTCCAGTTCAAGCAGATAGGGACCAGCACGCGAAGGCAGGCTGTGCTTGGATGCTTAAACCCTGCAAATACAAAACTGAACTGCAGATATGTCAAATTTCTGACCACGATAGAGCAAAGTCTGCAAAATCTACAACTGGCAGCAACTTCTGGCTCTGGGACCTAAAGGACGAACTCGGGGCCACAAAAGACTAGCCTGCCCTGGCTCAGGAAATACTGTTCGACAATCACCCTCGGTTTTTCACTGCATGCCTTTTTTAAGACGATTACACAGACCATATTGTCATCATATTTTAAGAAATTGTTTTAAATGTAACGAATGTACTGGTTTTAATTAACTATACATAATAAATGTACTTACTTACAGTCTCTGGCATAGCATGGCTGGGTCATGGGATTGAATGTGTCACACCCAAGTCTCACGCACACTTTTAATTGTGCGCGCTCCACAATGAGCAATTGTGCATGTCATATTCAATCAGGGCATTGGTCACCAGCCCCTGCCCCACCCTGAAGTCTGACCATGCAGACCCGTAGCGGAGACAACTGCGCACCGCGGGCACCCACCCACACCATTTAACATAAATACTAAGAGCAGAGCCTCAGAGGCCCAGCCGGGCCCACCACCTGCCATTTAATTAATTAAGAAGAGGCTCAGAGGCCCAGCTGGGCCCGCATGTATGCACTGCGCAGCACTTGTGCACAATTTAATTAATGAAGAGTGGGGGCGGGCCCGGCCAGGCATCCGCACCATTTAATTAATAAAGAGCCACTGATAAAAACAGTGAGGGGGCCCCCCCCAACATTGGGGCTACATGGGCCTGAGTTACGCCCCTGAAGTGACATGTTGGTCCTGCTCAAGATAACTTCATAAAATCTTCCACTGATGAGCACCCACTAGAACATATTTTAAGGTAGCTAAGGGGTAGACTTATTAACAATTTGCATTCGGTGGGGGGCGTGGCCTAGCCACCAACCGTGATGGCTGTGTAGGCTGGCAGCTCCACCGTGGCCCTTCTTTCCATTGGCCTCTGTGGTGGCACCGAAGGTAATTTTGCCGCAAAATGTCCCCTGGAGGTGAGTGAGGCAGGAGGGCTGCAGCAGCAGTGGCTCTGGACAGCTCACAGTCTGTGGTGCAGAGCGGCACCGTGTGGGTAGCGATGCTGTGTGGATGGGCGTGCAACTGAAGCTGAATCCAGAGCCGCTGAATCCAGAGCTGCAGGCCCCGCCTCAACGTGAGCTGCGCCACATCTGAGGACTTGTGGAGACGCCAGTGGATAGGGCGGTAAGCGGCTGCGGGGGGGGGTCAGTGGCTCTCTACTCATCGAGTCTGTGTGCAGACATATGTGGAGGCTGCGGGGCTGTGGAGGCTGCGGGAGTGACGGTGTTCCGGCGCCAGTGGAAGCCTGACCATGCGGATGTGCCTGGGGCACCCCGGCCGCCCCTGAATCAAATGCCTGGTTTCTGGCTGTGGCTACCCTGATTGCCACATGAGTCCCACTTGAGGAGCCCCCCGCCGAGGCCCCCATCAACACTCTCCTCCACTGCTGCTGGGAGTCAGACTTGCTTGTTCCTTGCCCTTTGTTTGGGCCTGCATGGCTGCCCTGCGCCCACACTTCAGGCACTGCATCGTCGCTTCCTGTGGCACCTGTGTCTGTCGGGGGGTGCTACCTGCTGGTGACCCACGCTCTGTACCTATGTCCTTCCCTGCTGGTGGCCGCTCTGGGTGCTGTGGATCTGCCTGCTCACTGGTTTCCCCGAGGGCAGCAGCCCGACCTTGCCCTTGATGTTTGAATCCTTGAGACTGCAGCGTCCAGTGGCCACCTATGGTGGCTATTTCGTTGCACTGCTTCTGGCCACCACCACTTACACTGTGCAGCTAGCACAGGAGGTATGGGTTGTAAGGACCCCAGTCAGGGCACACTTCATTTCAAAGCCGCGGGGCCTGGCACGTTGGCGCAGCAGTCTACCATGGCGGAGGGCGGCGTGGTTATCGCGATGACAGCGATGGGACAGAGGGCCTTCTGGCTGAGCTGCGGGCAGGATTCAAGGCCCTGGACACCAGATTTGATGCCCTTGACAAGAGTTTGGGTGCAATGGGGGCTCGGTTGGACAAACATGAGGGGCGTCTGACAGTGGCGGAGAGCAGAATCTCAGAACTGGAGGATGGTGCGGCCCAATAGCCAAAAGGTATGAGAGGATGGAGAAGCTCCTTAAAACAGTAGCGATGAAGAATGAGGATTTGGAAGCCCGGGTTGAAGAAATATTATCCGCATTACAGGAGTGGCCGAGTTGACCATCACAGGCAGGATGGACCTTTTTGTTGAAAAGCTCCTCGTAGACCTCTTTGGCAGGGACTCATTCACTGACACTTGTGTTGTGGAACAGGCACACTGCATCCAGGGGCCTCGACCGAACCCAAGGTGTCCTTCACGCTTGATTATAGCATGCCTTTTGAATTTCAGGCGGTACAAAAGGGGGTGGTGATGGACGGAGCATCTGAACCAATCAAACACTCACACCCAGTCAAAAGATCTGGGTTTAATCCATCACCGTTCTTTAGCCCACTCTGCCACCCCAGTACAGACATGGCTATATGCAAATCAGTCTGACCCTGTGCCTCATGGGAACAGTCCAGCCTGAACTGCCAAGCCATGCCTTCCCTGGACTGAAAACAAGCTTCCGAGGACCGGTTTCTGGCATTACAGCCGTCTTCAGCCCGGCTTGCTTGAATCCAGTGGCAAACTGAGCAAGGGACTCACGACTGAGCATACCCTGCCACACTTATGGCGGCCAAAAGCGGTACAAAAGGGGGTGGTGGTGGACGGAACATCTGAACCATTCAAACACTCACACCCAGTCAAAAGATCTGGGTTTAATCCATCACCGTTCTTTAGCCCACTCTGCCACCCCAGTTCAGACATGGCTATATGCAAATGAGTCTGACCCTGTGCCTCATGGGAACAGTCCAGCCCGAACTGCCAAGCCATGCCTTCCCTGGACCGGACACAAGCTTCCGAGGACCGGTTTCTGGCATTACAGCCGTCTTCAGCCCGGCTTGCTTGAATCCAGTGGCAAAGTGAGCAAGGGACTCACGTCTGAGCATACCCTGCCACACTTAAGGCGGCCAAAAGCGGTACAAAAGGGGGTGGTGATGGACGGAGCATCTGAACCAATCAAACACTCACACCCAGTCAAAAGATCTGGGTTTAATCCATCACCGTTCTTTAGCCCACTCTGCCACCCCAGTTCAGACATGGCTATATGCAAATCAGTCTGACCCTGTGCCTCATGGGAACAGTCCAGCCCGAACAGCCAAAGTCAACGCTCCGTCCATCACCCCCTTTGGTTTTTTTTAAATTTCAGGGACAGGGATGCTGCTATGCGGTTGGCAATAGATAAGGGGCAACTGACCTGGCAGGGTTCCAATATCTCCCCTTTCCCTGATTTCACCGCGATGGTGCAGGAGGCGCGTAGGAAATATGCGGGGGGTTAAGGCTGCACTACGGAAACTTGGCCTGCGCTACGGAATGCTGTACCCTGCGTGTCTAAAGGTGGATGTGGATGGACAGTCCGGGTTTTCGCTCAGGAGTTTTGCCATCAATACTCCAACACTGCGAAGAAGAACTCTGGCACATCTCCGTTGCACGCTCAGGACATTCCAGATTCAGGAGCGAGTGCAGAACTGTTTGGTAACGGCTAGTTTATTGTGCTGCTCACCACATTATAGTTTTCTTTTCCTTGTTGTAGTTCCTCACAGTGGCGCCTTGATGGCAACACAGGCTTGCCGCCACAGGGATGCGAAGATGTTGTTCTGTCATGACATGGTATGGGGTTATGGCGGGGTGTTGCCACCTCCCTTTTGCAGATGCACATTTGTTTGTTCACTAGGGGGCTCATTGTTAGGGTCTTTAGTTTGAAGTAAAATTCTGGGGTTGTGATGTGGGACGGGGTCTTTCCCCCCACACTTGGTGAGGTGGATGGGTGGGGGGGGCAGGTGGGGTTAGGGACAGTTGGTCGAATTTGTGTCCTAAATGTGATACTGTGTACACTTTGTGGTTTAAAATATCTACTGTGCGAATAGGAATGACACTTATTTTCTTTGCATTGGATTATGGCTAGTAAAGTTTTGGCAGAGGCTGATGCGTCTTTGATATCTTGGAATGTTCGAGGTCTTAATAATGCTCGCATAGTAAGCTAGTGACAAATTATTTACAACTCCACCAGGTAAATGTCGCCTTCTTACAGGAAACCCACCTACCTAAGACTGCCACCCCATTAGTTTCTGCTGCCTGAGGGTCTAATAGATTTTTTGCTGGTTATAGCTCCTATGCCGAAGAGTGGCTGTGCTTATTCACAAGAGACTGCCCTTTCACGAGGAAGAAGTATACAGGGATGAGGGAGGGAGATACGTGTTGGTTAAGGGCTGCATGCTGGAAGATTTTATACTTTTTGTCAACGTGTATGCCCCAAACATAGAGGACCCTGATTTTTTTAACGATGTTTATTCAAATATTCTTTGCATGGGGGCTGATTATGTCTATTTGGGAGGTGATTTTAACTTGACACTTAACCCAGAGTTGGATAGTATTTCACGCACCGCAACCACTAAACCACATGCGCGGCACGCCCTGTCGGGTGTGCTTGAACAATTGGATCTGGTGGATACCTGGTGCCGCCACTCGGGCAGTGTCTTGGGATACATGCACTATTCTGCACCCCATAACACTTGGACACGCCTTGATTGCTGGTGCCTCTCGGTAGTCACGTTACTATGGCCCAAGGATGTTATGCATTTACTGCGTACATTGTCCGACTATTGCCCGGTACTGGTACAGTTGCGTGTGCCTAGGGATGGGGGGGTGGAGCGCACTTGGAGGTTTCCGGACATGGCCCTGCGAGATTCTGTTTTTGCAATTGAGTTGGGGGAAGCCATTGTGGAATATTTCCAACTGAACGTGGGTACCCTTGACTCCAACACCACCCTCTGGGAGGCATTTAAGGCATAAGCTCTGTGTATTTGTCTTACCAAACATGCTGGTGTGCTCTTGTCACCTTGCCTCATGCTTGCGCAGGTGGAGACCAAGCTCCAGGACCTCAACGGTAACTCACATGAATCAGACTCCTCTGTTACGCTTAGTCGTGCTTCTTTGCTAGCCTAGTTCATTGAAGCTGTGGACAGAGAAGCCAATTTTCTGGGTAAAAAAACCATAGCTCGGAGGTACAGGGAGGGAGAACGGCCCGGCAGGACACTGGCACGGCTGCTGCAATACACTCATAAACCCACATACAAAGCTGCATTGTCTGGCAATTTCAGGGCGCGGATTACTGGGAATGTGGGGGTGTTGCATGAGGTGCTGAAATATTATATGGAACTATACACCTCTAGGACTGATTCCACCCCGGAGGAGTGCCAGGAGTATATTGACGAGGTTTCCCTCTCATGACTGGGCAGGGTGCATCAGGAGTTCCTGGCTGCACCCTTCACGGAGGGAGGGATATCGGACGCCATTGACGCACTGGATGGCGCTAAAGCACCTAGGTTGGACGGTTTCCTGGGCTGTTTCTATAAAAAATATAAAGATCTGTTAGTTCCTCATCTTAGTGACGTTTTCCAGGAGGCGGTGGATAAGGGGATACTTCCGCTGTCATAATTCTAATATCCAAACCCGGTAAGGACCATTTGAAATGCTTCTCATACAGACCCTTCTCGCTATTGAACTTTGACTATAATATCCTTGCAAAAGCAATTCCCATCAGGCTTGCATTTATTATTGAGCGGCACATCTCCCCGGCGCAGTCGGGTTTTGTTCCACACAAATCCACGGCCCTGAACCCACACACACTGTTCACCACTCTTAATAGGCTTGAACCAACTTTACCGGCTGCAGCGGTGCTGTTGGATGCCAAAAAGGCATTCGATTCACTGGAATGGCCTTTCCTATATACCACCATGCACTCCCTGGGGATCCCTGAACATTTTTTGTCATTGATTAAATTGTTGTACACCCAGCCGACGGCCTGTATCCTCCTCAATGGTCCACAGACTAGGGCATTCCCCCTTACCCGTGGGACACGGCAGGGATGCCCCCTGTCCCCCCTCCTTTTTATACTGGTGCTAGATCCACTGGTGCACCATTTACAGAGTAAACACAGTCACCGTGGCTTACAATTCAAAACCGGACCGTTGTTGGTCAAATTTTATGCCGACAACATAATATTATATGTGCGGTGCCCTGAAGAAAACTTACAACCGTTGCTTGACGAGGTTACTAAATGTGGCACCTTGTCAGGCTTAGACATAAATTGGGGTACATCTGAGGTGCTCCCATTGACTGACGCGGTTTGCGGCAGAACCGTGGACTACCCATTAACTTGGTGCGATGACTCAGTTAAATATCTGGGTGTCCATATCCATGGGGACCGGGACCCTGTCTTGCAAATGAACTATGGCTCAGCGGCGGAGAGGTTTGAAAACAACATAGAGTGGTGGTTGCGACTCCCTCTGTCCTTGACAGTCCAAATAGCCATAATAAAAATGGTGGTGCTCCCATAGTTTTTGTATTTTTTCACAAACATCCCAATCTCTCTTTATAACAGTTTTTTCCAGATTGCGCACGTTGATTGAGAGGTTGGTGTGGGGTGGGAAACAGCCTCGGGTTGGATTGGACACCTTAGTGCTACCATATGAGAGAGGGAGATTTGGCATACCGAACTTGCATATCTACTATTTGGTTGCCCAGGCCAGTTTTGCTCGGCACTGGTATCACACGGATATCCGGATCCCGTACTATCGGCCCAAGGCGGACTTGGCACTCCCGGACCAACTTCATGCACTGCTGCCGAGCGGGTTCCCTCGGGATCCGCGTGATATACAAATGTTATCCACCACGACTTGGGCTTCGTGCAAGCTGATGAAGGTGACTGGCATGACTGCCCTGTACTCTCATGCACTACCCTTGGCCGGTAACAGCTGGATACCTATCCTGCAGGAAGAGCTAGTCAAACGTACACTAGCTAAATTCCGGCTATGTACCTTTCGGAGACTTGTTCCCTGGGGCACATATTCTCGTGCACGGAAGACCCCCGATTACAGGAGGCCACAGTTTTAGACCACTTTGTGCTCGTGCGCGTACAAAAGACGCCCACTGAGTTTCCTCTTCTAACTGGAGTTATTAGCATAGGGGATGGGAATCACCTGGTTGCTAGACTGTACAAAGGGGCGATAGGATTGCTACCAAATAGAGACACGGCTGTGAGGGCTGCCTGGGAGGGTGATCTTAGACATCCCTTAACTGATCTTCAATGGCAGCGTTGTTATGAGCAAACACTGAGGGTATCCCTGAACCATCGTCATAAATTGTTGGACTTCAAGTTTCTGAGGCGGCTATATCTCACCCCCAGTAAGTTACACTGCATTGACCCAGAGCGATCTGACGCCTGCCCCAAATGTAGGGCCCCGCATGCAGACTTCGCCCATATGACGTGGACATGTCCCAAGTTAGAGGTTTATTGGACATACACTTTCCGCGAGCTGTCCAAGATGGTTGAACTTGTCATAGCACCATCACCTCTCCTTGTCCTACTGGGGCATGTCAAAGACCTCTCCAAATCCAGGCGTCGCTTTGTCGCGATAGTGCTCCTGCTAGCCAAAGTGGGCATTAAATGGGCGAGTAAACCTATCCCCACACTTCAGACATGGTTAGACAGCATGACATACTGTAACACCACCAGCGATACATATGCTCAATTGCAGCTGCCCGCCTCTAGACCAGTGGACATCGGGCAACCCTTGTTAGCATACCTACAGCGCTCACAGGAGCCCAACGATACACTATCACAGACACCACAAGTATTGTCGGTTCAAGGGACATGAATAGGTGCTGAGTCTTGATGTTAAAAATGTTGTGTAGGATCACTGAGTGTGATGGTAGCCACTGCATATTTATGACAATTGCTGTACGGTCGACATCGACAGTGTGGACCTTGCTGCATATCGTGAGCTATCTGTTGGACATGCACTAGCCACTGGAAACTGTTCCGCTGTTTGTTATGTATCTCCTATGCCACCACAGTCTGTGTACGCCATGATTCGGACCCACTGTCTTTTTTCGTTCTTTTGTTACTTGCTTCTGTATGTCTCCCTTTTTTTTGAGAAAATGCAAATAAACAAATTATTTAAAAAAACATTTTGCACCGGGTTAGCATCACTAAAAATCTTTTTTTCCTAATTTACTTTCCAGTGCATAACTTGTATTGCGCAGGAAAGCACCCTGAAACTAATGCAAAGCACTACTTTGCGTTACTTAGTGCCAAGGGAGCTAGACAAGGGTGGTACATAGGCCTTCCCATGCTATCACCCAAGACTTTTGACACCAAAAACACTATCTACAAACAACAGTAGAAGGAGTTTAGAGTCAAAGGTCAACACCATTTAAAAGGAGGCTGTTATAAATATGGATCTCTAGTTGGCAGTGGCTTGTACCCTGTCCAAGTTGGGACGCTTCCTTCAAGTCAGGGTAAGGGAGTTACACACCCAAGATAACCCCTGCTCAACCCCTTGGTGTCATATCTGCTCCGTCCATGCCACAGTTAGCAGAAGGGGCGGAGGTCGGCTCCAATAAATACACACATCAGGATGGGAGGAGTGCTTCGCGTTCTAGCTCTAGCGAGTGTGTCCTTCCGGCTGAGTTCACACCTGCACTTCCGGGTCATGGCGGCATAGTCCGCATCCACGACGCCTGACTCCTCACGTCGGGCACTTCTTTATGTCGCCTCTCCTCGGATCGACTTCCCTTGGTGGGGCCTCTTCTGCTAATAAACAAAATCCAACATTCAAAGACTATTCACAAATGCAGGAACATGCTTGCGCTTGTGTGAGCAGCAGATGTCTGTGAATAATGAAGCATAGCATATTCGTATCAGAAGGAATCTGGTGGCAAACATGAGCATCTGCATTTCTTTGGGGGAATATGTCTTGTTTAAAATTTGAAGTTACTAGTATGCACTATTGAAGTAAGGAGGCGTATTAAGCTCAGGCTTTCCTGGCAATATTTTCCCTTAGCAGCAATCATCGCAAACTCCTGAATGTTAAGGAGATAAGAGTGGATTAGCCTGTATATGTTTTGCATACTTTTTACTTTATCTTCTGACTGATTAAATTGAGTCAGCCTTGATTTTTTTCTAGGCTAAAAGCTGTTTTCTCTAGATTACCTACACTGGTGAGCCCTACTTATATTACATCATTACACACAGAACCTATGTGCCCACAGTGATTTTCTCTCTCTGTCCTTTTTATGAATAGTTGTATATTTGTATTCCTGAATACACTTATTGGACACTAGCGGAAGAGGGGAGAAAACCAGGTAGACATCATTGATATATGACTTGTGGTTATTTATTGTCGTGTTTGTGTTTCATTATACTGTAGAGTAGGTTATTGATGATACTTGTGTTCACAGGATCTCTGTCTCTAGTGATGTATCCTTGATGTCCAGGTCTTGCCGAGGGACCCTCTTCAGCTTTCTCCTCCCCTTGTTTACCCTCTTCCCCCTGCTCACAGGTCCTGCTTTGAATCTGTTGGGCAGATTATTGGTAGTGGGAAGTTGGGACCTATTTTTTAGCCTCCTTTCCAGCCATGGTCAGTGAAAGTAACAACAGTGGGCTATGGGGCCGGGTGGGGGAGTATTTCGAGAGATGATGCAGAAGGAAAATTAAATAAATAAATAATTTTCCCTCAGCACCGTCCCTCAAAATCATCCCCATCGCCTCATGGCTGTTACCTGCATGGACAGCGGCTGTTCCTGTCTCTCGTTCCCGTGGAAATATCTGGTGAGCCTTGATACTTGGTAGCTTGGCAAGCTCAGTCAGGCTCATCCCAGAGGCAATGTGTAAAGTATTTCTGCACAACACACAGTAGCACAGTGAAAATACTGCAAATGGACAATACACCTGTTTAGAAAAATAAGCTATCTTTATCTAAACCAAACAAGAATAAAATGACAAAAATTCAACACACATAACTCAAGATATCAATTTTAAAAGTATTAACCAACTCTGTCCATAAAACACTATGGATGCATTGATTTTAGCACCAATTACCAATCCATGAAGAAAAACAGCAGCAAATGAGGAAAGCATCAGAAAACATAGCAATGAGCCCCTTCTTGAGTCCCCGGGGAATGGCGGTATCAGTTTTGCTGCACACAGGAAGGTGTTGCTTTGATTTCTTACTGCGAGGTGAAGCCTAATTTTTCTGCCGCACCGCGGAGCTGAATTGGTTTTTCAACTGCACGGCAAGCTTGAAGTGGGAGAAATGGCACTGGAAGAGTAATGCATGGATTTTCAAGTCTTGAAGCAGCAGAAACACTACCAAGGCCCCAGAACTGTAATTGGGACCACTTGGCAGGTCAGAACTCCCAGGAGGTCTTTTTTTTAAGAGAGGTCGGAGGGTCATTAAAACATCTTTAAACAGGTGGTTAGAAATGTTGGCCCTCATTAATGGAGTAATTGCGCAGGGCAGCCCCAAAAACGTTCATGCTGCACTGCCCTACTCTAATGTTTAAGGGCTGGTATGCACCTTATATATGATAAATGGTGCATTCCTGTACTTTCCCATTGCGCTGGTGCACAGTTGCTTTGTAGCCCAAGTACAAGCACCCTTCCACCAAGGTGCAAGAGTGTCTGCTTTGCATGCAGAATTGTTTTTGTGCAGGAAGGGGTATTAAAACCAATCCTGAGAGGCATTTTTCTCTTTCTCCTCGCCACACCTGCCCTGCGGAGGTGCAAGGTTTTGGCATTGCCCCTCATTTTCCTGATTGCATAAATCTAAAGCGGTGTCAAACTCTATGGGTGTTGCATGAGAAAACCCATACCAATGCTAATGGAATGCCTCCTTGGTGCAGAGTAAGGCAATGCATTGATTTGAGCTACTTTATCTGACTCCATGTCTATGAGGCCAAGCAAAACCCACAAAGTGGCTTTGTGTGGCCTAATAGATATGATTGAGAGGCTTGCACTGCCGAAGCATCAGAAAAAGTGACGCTCCAGCGGTGCAAGCCCCTCATAAATAAACCGCATGGTACAGATCTTGCAACATGATGGTGGGAGATGTCTGGACTAAACCCCCAATGAGCCTGGAACTGGACATTCTTTCAGCACAGATTTCTTCCCACTTATCTCACCAGTTGACTGTAGATCTTTTTGACTGAAAACTAAAACCACTCACAAAAAATTTCACATTGTTCTAACAAGCTATCCAAACTTCACACAATAGTTGAGCGGCAGTCACTGCTCTGGAAAACACATTTTCTGATATTTTTGTTTGTGTACTAAATCTTCTACGGCCTCATTTACAATGATTTGTCATACAGCAGCACTGCATGTGTTTTTACTGCAGAGACCTATGCCAAAAAGAGAGGGCGCAAATGCACCGTTTTTGCAAGATATGGTTCATTCCTGTCCCTTCAGCCAGTGCCGGCGCACAATATGATGCCTAGCGCCAATGCAGGTACCCTTGCAACATGGTTCAAGGATGTCTGCATTCTTGCCCGGATTGTTTTTGTGCAGGAAGGGACACCTGCCTGCGCAAAAAATATCCATAGGGCATTTTCCTCTTCCTATGTGTGCTGTAGAATGCAGCACACATCGAAAGAGGAAAAAAAGAGTAGGAACCATCATATTTCTTCTCGTTATGCCTGCCCCGGAGACACGTACTGTTTCTATGTGCTCCCAGGTTTAAAGATGCTTTTAAGTCTGAGAATGCCTCAAAATGCGTGGGTGTTGCATGTGTCTTCCCACCGCAATGTCCCTGGAACACCTCCCTGATGCAGTGTAATGCAACACAGAAACTTGAGTTGCGTTGCTTTACACAATATCTACAAGGACATGAAAAGCCATGCAAAGTGGCTTTGCGGGCCTCGTAGATATGGGTCTGCACTCTGTGCCACCAAAGCCTCATAAAAAGTGGTGAACCCGTAGTGCAAGGGGCTTGTAAATAAGCCCTCTAGTTTGATAATGTAGTTTAAATGACCTTTAAATGGATAAACATG
Organism: Lissotriton helveticus; assembly: GCF_964261635.1. NCBI lineage: Eukaryota > Metazoa > Chordata > Amphibia > Caudata > Salamandridae > Lissotriton > Lissotriton helveticus. The sequence goes on along the minus strand of NC_136060.1, from coordinate 213,570,756 downwards.
TCTGAATAATGCAGGAAAGAAACCCATTTCATAGATCTCTCGCAATGACCGCCCCAGATACCTGAATTATACCATTGCTGTAATGTAGCTTCTACCACAATGTTGACACAACTACTTTAAGAAATGTCCGTTCATGATTTTCATTGTTATATACTTATTTTTTTTTAAAGAGACGTTTTATGCAAGTGTTCCAAAGGGGGTGAAATTTGAGTGTACATATACATATTCACAATTTGACCAAGTCTCTTTGTAGAAATGTTCTATTTCGCAGAAGAAATAATTGAGCCTCGAGTGACCTTCAGTAACATACCACGCATAAAGAACAAAATGTTCAGAGGTCAGATGGTAAGAAGCATATAATGGTTGTACAAAATTTGCCCAGGGGGCATAATTATCATTCAAAGCATGGTTGAGATATTATGAACTTAAACAGTATTCTACATTATTCTAAAATATCCCTTGTTTCAAAGTAACAAAATGGTTCAAAACTACCTGTCCTGAAATCTCATGAATACTTGCCCTCTATAGTACTGTACGTTTTGCAGACGCCAGTTTACAAACATAATGGTATGCAAACTAGAGTGCAATCCAAATGAATTTTGATGTGGAAGATTTATCATATAATCAGGTTGTCCTGCATTTTCCCAGATATTTACAGTGATAAAACAGTCATTATGATTGGTTGTTTCAATGATTTAGGAAACACTAATCAAAAGTATATTAACCAGTAGCTTGCAGGGAAATATTTTCTACATGTTCTACTTGCTCTAAGTAAGAAAAAATCAAATAAGGGAACAAAATGCCTGTGGATACTAAATTTCAAAGTCAGAATATCAAGGGTACTGTATATCGCGAACAAAATATCGACAGGTAGGTTTTGATTTTTTAATACTTAACTCTCTCTTTCTCTCTCTTTGTGTGTATATGTATATATAAATATTCCCTTCCAATCCTGGTGGCGGCGAACAGTCAGGCACAGACTCCGTGAAGTAATGGCACAAAGGTTTAATGATCCAACAAAAGCTAGACGCGTTTCGGCGGCGTACCGCCTAGGTCACTACATATATATATATATACATATATATATATTCGCTGAAAAAACCATAGGTTTGACACCAGTTATAGTTAGCTGGAAATTTTACTGACATAAAACCATTGAAATTCCCACGTTATAGTTAGTTGGACTCACTATAACTTGCGCGCCTGCAATGCACTGCTGATGACGTCACATATTACATCACTCATGACATGGTCAGTGACATCACTCATGACATCTCTGATGACACCATCCAGTGAATGTGTGTCTTTCTGAAAAATAAATATGTTTTATATATGTATATGTAAAGGTCGATGGAAGAATAAATGTTTAAATAAGTGTCTTAATGGATTTAAAAAAAAAATTGATTGGTTAACTGGCTTATTAAGTGTATCTTAGTGAATACATATATTAGCGAGTATTGTTTAAATATTTAAATGTTTGTATCAGTGTTTCACTTTGTGTATAAGTGGCTGCATGGGTTGGTGAGTAGCTACATGTGTGTGTATATGGGTTATTAGATGTTTTTTTAGTATCAGTATGAGTGTCTGTATGGTTTGGTGGGGGTGTTACTTAGCACATAGATGCATCAATGACTGACTCACTGTTTGTATGTGTTTTGAAGACAGCATATGAGAAGGACTGTATGGGTGGATGAGTGTGTATATGTGTGTGTTAGTGAGTGAATGACTGTCTCACTAGTGTCTTTATCAGTAACTACATATGTTTTAATCTAGTATATGTGAGTATTGATGTATACAAGTGAGTATATGTGAGAGTGAGAGATTGAAAGAGTTCTTGTTTAAATAAGTATGTGTTTCTATAAGTGATTGTTTAAGAGAGTAAGTATGTGTAAGTTTCCTTAGAAGTAAGGTGGTAGTGTGTGTATAGCTGTATATGCAAATAAATGGATGTTCAATAGTTTATTTGCATGTGTGAGTATGTGTGTGAGTAACTTTTGGATGACTGTCGGTGTGTAACAGGATGTATAGGTGTTTCACTACATATGATGAGTGAATATATGTATGAGTGACTATATAGAACTGTTGGTGAATGAGTGGATGTGTATATAGATGGTGGTATTACTGAATTGGTTGTTGTAACTGGTATGGGTATCTCTATTTTTTTGAAAATTTTAGTTTCTATTTTTGAATATGTGTTTCAAGGGTTACATTACACTGAAAGGAGGTCTGTCACTCTGTCACAAGGATGGTGTCATCAGTGATGCCATGAGTGATGTCACTGACCATGTCATGAGCATGAGTGATGTAATATGTGACGTCATCAGCAGTGCATTGCCGGTGCACAAGTTATAGTTAGTCCAACTAACTATAACGTGGGAATTTTAATGGTTTTATGTCAGTAAAATTTCCAGCTAACTATAACTGGTGTCAAACCTATGGTTTTTTCAGTGAATTTAATAGGTTTTTTAAATGCTAATTCCTAACTATAACTGGTGTGAAACCTATGTTTTTTTCAGTGAATTTCATAGGTTTTTTAAATGCTAATTCCTAACTATATAAGGCCTGAAACCTATGTTTTTTTCAGTGAATTTCAAAGTTTTTTTTAATGCTAATTCCTAACTATATAAGACCTGAAAGCCCACTAGGAATCTCCAGTATGCGCCAGGGGACTGCATTGCAGAGAGGTGTAATGAAGCCATTCCCCTTTTTACACCTCTCTGCAACGCAGCCCCTGTGCATGTTTGAAGAGGGGGAACTAATTCCCCTTGCATACTGGGGGCCCCTGGGGGCCAACTAGCCCACCTGGAACCTCCAGTATGCGCCAGGGGGCTGCATTGCAGAGGTGTATTGAGGCTATGCCCCTTGTTACACCTCTCTGCAACGCAGCCCCCTGCCGCGTTTGCAGAGGGGGAACTAATTCCCCTTGCATACTGGGGGTCCCTGGGGGCCAACTAGCCCACCAGGAGCCTCCAGTATGCGTCAGGGGGCTGCATTGCAGAGAGGTGTAATGAGGCCACACCCTTTTTTACACCTCTCTGCAACGCAGCCCCCGTGCATGTTTGAAGAGGGGGAACTAATTCCCCTTGCATACTAGGGGTCCCTTGGGGTCAACTAGCCCACCTGGAACCTCCAGTATGCGCCAGGGGGCTGCATTGCACAGAGGTGTAATGAGGCTATGCCCCTTTTTACACCTCTCTGCAACGCAGGCGACTGGCGCGTTTGCAGAGGGGGGGACTAATTCCCCTTGCATACTGGGGGTCCCTGGGTCATATCTGCCCAAACACCGATATTCCGAACGATTGAAAATGACTTTTCTTGAGAAACATTTGGATTTGGATTATCATGTCCTATACTTTAGAATTTTTGAAAGACTGACTTTGAGGATGCTATAAATTACTCAAGTCTGCCCGAATTTTGTGGGTAAAATTGATACCTAGTCACTTTGAATAAGAATGTACTTACGTCTCGTCTAACATTTGGAAGAAATATCTAGTTATATAACAACAGGATACCGACATAACTTGAAGGAAATAAGAACGCCCTGAAGAAGTTCTGTTGTACAGAACGAAACGTTTCGGCTGGCTGTGGTACATAAACTTAAGGAAAATAAAAGCATTTGAATATACACCAAGATTCAGCACTTCAATAAGGACTCTAAGTGATATGATTTGATTGGACTTATTGTGCAAGTGGTGCTGTGCCAAACTTTGGAATATTCTCCACTACTCTCTACTACTTACTCTCTCCTACTCCACTACTCTCAAATACTCACTCTCTACTACTCATTCTCTACTACTCCACTACTCTCTACTACTCTCTCTCTACTACTCACTCCCTACTACTCACTATCTACTACTCTCTACTACTCACTCTCTACTACTCTCTCTCTACTACTCACTCTTTACTACTCACTCTCTACTACTCTCTACTACTCACTCTCTACTTCTCACTCTCTACTACTCTCTACTACTCACTCTCTACTACTCTCTCTCTACTACTCACTCTCTACTACTCACTCTACTACTCACTCTCTACTACTCTCTACTACTTACTCTCTGCTACTCTCTCTCTACTAGTCTCTACTACTCACTCTACTACTCACTCTCTACTACTCTCTACTATTCTCTCTCTCACTCTCTACTGCTCTCTACTACTCACTCTCTACTACTCACTCTCTACTGCTCTCTACTACTCACTCTACTACTTACTCTCTACTACTCTCTACTACTCACTCTCTACTACTCACTCTCTACTACTCTCTACTACTCACTCTACTATTCACTCTACTACTCTCTACTACTCACTCTCTGCTACTCTCTCTACTGCTCTCTACTACTCTCTACTACTCACTCTCTACTCTCTATTACTCACTCTCTACTCTCTACCTCTCTCTACTTCTCTCTCTACTAGTCTCTACCTCTCTACCGCTACCTCTATACCTCTACCTCTCTACCTCTACCTCTCTACCTCTCTCTACACGCACACATATACACATATATATATGTATATATGCATATGCATTTATACATATGTATGTGTATGTAGATATATATATATATATATACATACATATATAAACATATATAATCTGTATATCTATATAAATACAAATATAAATGCATGCATACATATACATATATGCATACAGATGCATGTTATTTACATGAAAGTTTAAAAAACACTAATAATATAAGCAAAGCTAAAAAGCCACCTCACTACAAACAGAATGGCTTTAACTTCAAAGAGGGTGAGATCTATTGCATTTTCAATGCTTGTTTACTTTGGTTCCATCAAGAAGGCATTCAGATGTGTCACACATTTGCCATGAATTCTGAATGTTAGCACTCTAGTTGCTCATTAGATCACTGTAGTAAAGCTACTGCTCACCAGGGAAGTCTGCTGCTGGTGTTCAAAGTGCATGTTTCAGTCTGCATGTCAAAATTTCTTTAATGAAATAGAAGAGGATTTGAGAATTCACTCAAAATGATCCCTAATTTTTCTTTCTGAAGCACTAATCATACTTTCTATGGCAAAATGAACCCCCTCATTTTGTTCCTTTTAAAATTAAATGTTTTCAGACTTACCACTTCATTCCAATCAAGATAGCTTCTGGTGTGCCATACTTTTGTCATAAGTAAGACTGTTAGCGCTCTAGTTTTTCTTTAGAACACTCTGGGACATTCTGTCATTGGGCTATACTTGGGCTACATCTCGGTGATATTTGGACTACATTTAGGCTCTTTTGTCTCTGGTGGCCATCTTGGGAGACTGTATGTCAGAATTTTTTAATGAAATTGAAGAGGATTTGAGAAGTCACTCAAAATGTGCCCTAATTTTTCTTTCTGCAGCACTAATAATACTTTCTATGGCATAATATACCCCCTCATTTTGTTCCTTTTTAAATTAAATGTTTTAAGAGTTACCACTTTATTCCCATCACAATGGCTTCAGGTGTGCTATACCTTTGTAATAGGTAGGACTGTTAGCGCTCTAGTTGTTCTTTAGAACACTCTAGGAGGCTGCAGTAGAACACAAAGGAATCAACTGACAGTCTCTGTCCTTGTTGGATGTACATGTTTTACTGAGAATGTCAGACTTCATTCCCACATGACTGAGAAAGATAATGTGAATTTACAGGAAATATGCTTTCAGTTTAGCTTATAGATCCCCTTCCAAACCACTGTGGGAAAATCATGAGATATTAGTTTTCTTTCAAGCATAATTCATGATATCACAGCAGAAGGCTTTTTCACATGGTAAAATCACATTAGAACACACCACATTTCCTAAAATGAGTATGGTACCATCAACAAATGATTTATAATGTAACTAAAGTCCTAAAACCCTCTATTAACTACAATGCTATTTAATGAGGTGCTATCATGTATATTGGTCCCAAGATGGCTGCCAACACTTCTTGGATGAAGTGCTGACAGCCAATCAGATCAGATGTGCGGTTAGGCTCCGCCCAGATATATATATTTTTTTGAACCTAAATTACTCAAAATCCACTGGAGCACATATCTTGAGACATAGCAAAGGCACATCGGGCTACCAGTCCCTACAATTTTGCCAAGTTTTGTGGAAATCCATTCAGCCGTTCGGGCTAAAAGTGAGTCCAACCGCCCTATGGAAATTAACATGGGGAAAACACGTTTTGGGACCCCCTTTTATCTCGGCCCCCGCTTGACGAATCCCCCCCCAAACTTTCAAGGAAGGAGCGGAGCGCAGCGAGGCAAATTTAAGGGAAATTACAAGCAGATTTCTCAACCGGCGCCAAAGTTATTCCCAATAGAATGTTGCAGATTTCCTATAGAAAACAATCCTAACTATAACTACCTACTGGCGACCGCCAGTAGGTAATATATATATATTCACTGAAAAAAGACAGGTTTCAGGGGTGTTATAGTTGGGAATTAGTATTTTTTTTAAACTTAGAAGTTCACTGAAAAAAACACAGGTTCCAGGGATGTTAAAAGTAGGCTGACATTTCTCTCGTACAAAACCAGAGAAATTCAGCTATTATAGTTGGCAGAGCTAACCATAACTCATGCCCCTGCAAGACACTGCTGATGACATCACATAATACATCACTCATGACATGGTCAGTCAATCAATCAGGTGTTTGTTGAGTGCAACTACTCACCCGTAAGGGTCTCAAAGCACGGGAGGTCGCACGTTCTGGTCCATCAAGGAGGGGGTCTGGCGAAGAGCCAGATTTTGAGGTTTCTTGGGAAGATGGGTTGCGATGTTGTCTGTCTGAGGTGGAGCGGAAGGTTGTTCCAGGCTCTGGCCGCGAGGGAGGAGAAGGAGTAGCCTCTCAATTTGATCTTTCTGGCGTTGGGACCAAGCCGTAGGAGAGCTGAGCTAATCGTAGGGTCCTTTGGGGTGCATGACATTTGAGTCGGCTGTTCAGGTATGCTGGTCTGGTGTCATGGAGGGCATTGCAAGTGTGAGTTAGCATCTTGAAGGTGATTCTAGCTTCGATGGGGAGCCAGTGGAGTGTGCGCAGATGCTTGGAGTTGTGGCAGTGTCTTGGTAGGTTGAGGACCAGTCTTGCGGCAATGTTTTGGATGTTCTGTAGCTTGTGGGTGTGGTTTTTGTTTATTCGGGTGTAGAGTGTGTTGCCGTAGTCGAGTCTGCTGGTGACCAGGGCGTGAGTGACAGTCTTTATGTGTTCAAGGGGGATCGATTTGAAGGTCTTAGGTAGGAGGCGGAGGGTGTGGAAGCAGGAGGACGAGACAGAATTTATCTGGCGGTCCATTTTGAGCTCTGAGTCCAGGATGATTCCTAGGTATGTGTGCATGATCTGTAGGGGTGGGTGGGCTTCTGAGGGTGGGGCCACTAGATGTCGTTCCAGGCATTTGGGTTTGGGCTCATGCTGAGTACTTCCTTTTAGTTTGTGTTTAGTTGTAGGCAGCTGTTTTTTATCCATTTGGCGAGGGCTAACATGTCTTTTCGAAAGTTGTGTCTAGCAGTGTTGGGTACGTTGGATAGGGAGAGGATGAGTTGGGTGTCATCTGCGTATGACACAATGTTGAGTCCGTAGGTTCTGATGATGGGTCGAATGGAGCTATGTAGATGTTGAAGAGCGTCAGGCTGGGGGAGGAGCCCTGGGGGACTCCGCGGGTGGTAGGTGTAGGATATGAGAGGAAAGGGGGGAGTCTGACCCGCTGCGTTCTGCCAGAGATGAAGGAGCTGATCAAGACGAGGGGCTTGTCTTGGATCCCTGCATCGTAGAGTCTGTGTATTGGGTGTGGTGAGAGACTGTGTTGAATGCCGCAGAGAGGTTGAGGAGAATGAGGGCTGCTGTTTCTCCTTTGTCCAGTAAGGTGCAGTTGTCGTCTGCTGCAGTGAGGAGGGTAGTTTCCGTACTGTGGTTTTTTTCTGCAGCCGGATTGAGAGGAGTCGAGGATGTTGTGCTCTTCAATGAATGTGGCGAGTTGGCTGTTGATGGCTTCCTTGATGACTTACGCTGGGAAGGGGAGTAGTGTGATGGGTCTGTAGTTTTTTAGGTCGGTGGGGTCTGCGAGGGTTTCTGCAGGAGGGAGTTGACCTCAGCGTAATTCCAGTCGTCGGGGAATGAGGGGGTCTCCAGGGAGCGGTTGATGGTGTGGTAGAGCATGGGTGCAATGGTGTTGGCGGCTCTGTTGAAGACGTGGTGGGGGCAGGGGTCTGTGGAGGCTCCGGAGTAGATTAACTTCATCGTCTTCAGAGTATTTTTGGTCCTGAGGGCTGTCCAGTAGTCAATCATTGGCTTCAGGGTGTCGGGGTAGTTGGTGAGGGTTCAGTGTGTTGGTTGTCTTTGTCGAAGTTGTCATAGATGCTCTTGATTTTGTGGTGGAAAAAGGTGCTGAGTTTGTTGCAGAGGTCTTGTGAGGGAGGGATGTTGGTGGACTTGCTGGTGGGTTGGACGAATTCCTTGATGATGTTGACGAGTTCTTTGCTGTTGTGTGCATGAGTGGAGATTCTGTCTTCAATCGTTTTTTTCTCGTTTCTCTGATGAGTTGGTGGCGGCACTGAAGTTGTCGTGGGCTTCTGTAGATTTAGTGTTCCTCCAGGCCTTTTCGAGGCAGTGGCAAGTGCGTCTGGACTCTTGAAGTCCAGTGGTAAACCATCTGGCTTTCTTGGTGTGTGTGTTGTTGTTTTCCTTGAGGGTGTCTGATGTTGTGGAGGTTGTCCAGGAGGGATGCGGTGCTGGGGTCCAGTTGGTTGTCGAGCTGTAAGTTGAGGCCTCCCAGCAGGGTGTAGTTGGTAGACGTGTTGGCATGCGGGGAGAGGATGTCCGTGATGGAGTTGGCGAAAGGTCTGCGAAGTCCAGGGGGTCGGTAGATGAGGATTCCTCAGAGGGTGGAGGTAGGGCTGGCCAGTATCTTGAAGTGAAGGTGTTCCATCAGGTCTGTAGGCTTGTCAGGCACTGTGCTCAGGTCGAAGGTGGATTTGTGGACGATGACGATTCCTCCTCCCGGGAAGGTGGGGCAGTCCTTCCTGAGATCTTGTATCCTTGGGGAGTGGCGATCGCGAAGTCCGTCCCGAGGTGATGTTGGTCCAGGTTTCGGTGAGGAATGCTATGTCCAGGGTGGTGCTGTCGAGGAGGTCCCAGATTTCACTGATGACATCTCAAATGACCTCACTGATGATATCATCCTGTGACTGAGTGTTTCTAACCAGATTCAGAATGTTTTGTGTATATATTTATATATATATATATATATATATAATTTCATTGAAAAAAACATAGGTTTCAGGGGTGTTATAGTTAGCTGGATATTTCACTCATACAAAAGCATTGAAATTCCTCTATTATAGTTAGTTGTACTAACTGTAACTCTCGCACCTGCAATCCATTGGTGATGATGTCATATATCACATCATTCATGACATGGTCAGTGAAATCACTGATGACATCACTGATGACATCTCAAATGACATCACTGATGACATCACTGATGACATCATCCATTGAATGTGGTTTGGTTCCATATTTAAATATGTAGTATATATATATAGCAAACTGCATTGGAGAATGAATGGATATATAAAAATCTAGATAGGTGATTTAATAGCAGTGTGATTGATTGTTTACTTGAGTAATTTATAGTGTCTCACTAAATATATTGGATAGTGACTAAACTGTGTGAATATCTGTATTACTTGGTCAGTTATTGTGTAAACTGCTGCACCAGTTGTTTACTAGCTACGTGAAAGTCTATATTAGTTATTGATTAGTTAACTGATTATTTGTAATGGAGAGTTAATGTGTGTGTGCTTTGGTGGGGGATCTGTGACTGCCCAAAGATATGTGAATAGTTAATTTAATAAATATATGAGGTTAAGACTACGTATTATAATACTTGTTTGGGTGAGTGAATATCTTTATGGGTGTGGTGATGAGCAAAAACATTTCTCAATGGTACATGTCTAACAAAGTAGAAAAAAGTAAAAGACAGTATACGTGACAATTGTTGTATATAATTAAGTGTACATAAAACTCATTGATTGCATGAGTGACTGTATAGATGATTGTATACTTGTAATAGTGATTTTATAACACACTAAGTATGAGTTACTATTTATATGAATAAATGAAGTGATATTTATATAAGTGTGTAGCTGAGTAAATATTTGTGAGTAGGATGACTCCCTAACTGAATAGGATGTGTGCAATGTTAATATACGTGTATAAGTATATTTGATAGTTTTGTATTGATCATTAACAACATGTATGAGTCAATCTATAGGTAAATGATTAGATGTGTGTGTGTGTGGATCTAGGAATTACTGAGTGGGTTTTAAAATACTTGTATTGCTGTGTCAATGGATTGATATATGGTACTCTGTTCAGTTCAGTTCTAAATCTTTATTCGAATTCCGAGAATTCATAAAAGCACAATCAACAATTTTACAATAATGTGATCAAATCCTTATAAAAAAAGTAATTAGACAGTTCATTTGAAACACCATAACAAATCATCAACCATTTTTGCAAGGTTCCCATATGAAATTGAGAAATCAAGGATTGTTCATAGTCTTACGGGCTCCGGTGGCAATTTTCAAAAAAGTGCAAGTGTGAAAAACTAATTCTTTGTTTTCTAAAGAAAGCAGCATCCGATAGGCTTTTTCAAGGGAAACAGGTTTCTGTTTTAAAAAAAATGGAATTAAAAGCCATTTCACATATTTTAAATATTATTCACAAGAAAAGAAAAAATGCAGATCAGTTTGTACGCTCACCCCATCACAAGGGCATAATGTGTTTACAAGATTGGGCCGATAACCAGGAGGGAAGCATAACAAAAATTTGACAGTTCCTGCTCTTAACCGAAATAAAAGGTTCCTTTCCCAGTATGTCATGGGCAAAGTAAGATATATTGGTAGAGGATGCCTATACAGTTCTATGTTCCTATAACTTAGTAAGCAGGATTTCTTGGATTCCATACTGATCCCTTCTGAGTTGTAAAGTGAATAAAGTGCATTTTTCAACTCATTCTTATGAAGTGAGTCGGCTCTACTCGGGTCTAAAAAGAGACTACCTTTATCAATACTACATAAACTCTGGTAGACCCCCGAGAGCCAGGGAATTTCCATTCCTCTCTCACATTTAAGACAATCACTTATGATTTCTTTCGACAGGGATGCAGATTTGTTCCTCCAAACTGAACACCAAAATAGAGCAGGACGAGCACTAATAAAATCACAGATAAAATTTAAGGTTAAGTTCCCTATGGCAGATGTATTGGGAGGTAGAAATTGGTATACCCAGCAGCTTTCTACAAAACCTATTTTCTTCCTGCTCGATGCAATAACTGTTCGCCAGCCCAATACGTAGCTACTGGAACACATTGCAGCTTAAACTTTTTTAAATGGGTAAGGTAGCACCTGTTTTCTTCGGGCGGGAAGACATAGGATGGAATTTATGACCTTTGAGAACTTGCTAGTGGAGTGGGCCAAATGCCCAGTCCACGAGCCGTTCGCAGCAAAGACCATCCCTAGATAGGGAAAGGTACCAGTGGACATTAGTCTCTCATTCTCTACCGATATGGAGTTAAGCTGGCGTTTCCCTGGACCACATGACATGATAAAAGATTTTTTTAAATTAACACGTAGGTCCGGACCGTCCATATAATCAACAAAGGTCTTATCCAAAGTGCGCAGAAAATTTGGTGTGCGGCCCATGAGCACCGCATCGTCTGCGTATAAAAGTACCTGTAGCAATTTACCATTGATTGTCAGGACGTCTACAGTTGACAGTTTCAGAGAATTACTCAGCCCATTAATATATATAATGAAGAGCAGAGGTGCTAAAACGCACCCCTGTCTAACTCCCCTGCCCACCTTAATTGCTCCCGATACCTCACCACCCACATCAATCCTGACTTGTGCTTTAAGATCGGTGTGGAGATATGCCAAGAAATGTACCAGGGGTTTATCTAAACCATAATCCAAAAAAATAGACCAGAGCTGGTACTCAGTATTTTACAGTGAGTGATGAAAGGTTATAGTAGTGTATGATGTGGTGTATCTGATTGTCACGTGGATGATGTCATCAGTGATGTCACTGACCATGTCATGAATGATATAATATGTGACATCATCACCATTGGATTGCGGGCGCGAGAGTTACAGTTAGTACAACTAACTTTAACGGAGGAATTTCAATGGTTTTGTATGAGTGAAATGTCCAGCTAACTATAACACCTCTGAAACCTATGGGTTTTTCAATGAATTTCTAAGGCTTTTTAAATGATAATTCCTAACTATAACCTGCTTGAAACCTTTGTTTTTTTCAGTAAATTTCAAAGGTTTTTTAAATGATAATTCCTGATTATAACCTGCCTAAAACCAATGGTTTTTTTCAGTAAATTTGAAAGGTTTTTTAAATGACAATTCCTACTTCTAATGTTGACCACTTTTCCATATTTTCAACAAGAAACCAAATCTGCAATGCTACCTAAAAAATCAGGCAATATTTCCACTTACCACTAACAAATTAACATCAACATTTAACTACTGTAAGAACATCGAATATGTACTGCCTGAATTACATCCAACTCCCACCCATATTTAAAGAGCAATATGTGATAGAGGTTCTAATTATACACTTCCGACACCCAACAAAATCACAATACCCAGCGCTACCACAACCACCCCCCCGGACCCCTCCCCCTTACTACCTCAGAGGCAGCGCAAAACAGGACAACAGACCTTTCTAAAATAATATATTCCCTCAACAGCACACTAGCTCAATGTAGAGAGATGTGGCAACCAAGTATGTATAAGGGAAAGAACTCAAACATCAACAATAATGTACACAACGCTAATACTACCGGTGAAATACTATACACAATTCACTATACAAACCAAATACTTTTCCATGTGTAGATATACCATTGATACATATACTGTATTGAATAGTGGACGCAACCATATTATCTCAGACACTGGTGAATATTTCCGTCATGTAGCTGTGTTCACTCCCCCCCCTTTGAAACAGAAGCGGAGTGGGCTGGTCCAACGTACACAACGTCAACATAAGGCTATAAATAATAAGGCTACACCTTGGGCGTGTTTCACTTCTGCAAAGAGAAGAGACTGCGCCACAGTGAATGTCCGCACCCTGCCACGTTGCTGCTGCCATGACCACTTCCCTTCTCGATACAGGCCCATTGAGAACTCAGTGCCACAGCACCACAGACTTATGTATATATCGACTACTGTCTTCGATCTACACTGCAGACAGCAGGATTTACAACTTGAATTCAACTTTGGATCTAAATTTTTCGTCGCTATCTGTGCTGAGTATTGCCTTCAATCTACACTGCGGTCAGTAGAATTGACAACATGAAAATAGTTGCGCATCAGCACTACAGAAAACATCGAATTCAGTCTTCATTTATTTAAAGCAGAGACAATTGTACTGTATGTGTTCAGATTTTTTTTTACATAAGTAATAAAAATCATTTGTCGATATCTGTGCTGATAACTGCCTTTGATCTACATTGTGAGGGTAAGCTTGGAGAAATGGCTACTAATGAAGCATCTTCTGATTCAGAACACTCTGGAAATGAATAATTTGTGCCTCAACCTCCCCCTCCAGAGAAGTATACATCAATTGTCTAGAAGTTTTTTACTTTTCCTCCGAGGCAGAAGAAGGTTAATGATACCAAAGTCACTTGCCAAATCTGAAAGGCGGTGCTGTGCAGGGGTGACCCTACAAAGAAATTGTCTTGTGGAACAGCAAGTATGAGGAGACATCTTCAGACAAAAAGTCCGGGAAACTTTGCAAGAGAGGAAATGAGGAGACTAAAAGACTTCTGCCTTTGATCTACAGTGCGTTCAGTAAAGTTTGCAACTTGATATCAGTGGTGCAGAAGCACTCCAGACAACATTGAATACAGTCTTGACCTCATATTTTGTTAAACTATGAACAGTAGGAAATTCAGCTTGCATTTATTTAATGCAGAGAAAATTGTACTATGTGTCTTCAGATTTTGTTTAAATAAGTGACAAAAAGCATTCCTCAATGTCTGTGTGAACTACTGCCTTCAATCCACACTGCGTACAACAGGGTTCACAACTTGAATTTAGCTTTCCATCTACCCTATGGACAGCATTCAAATTAGCCTTGATTTATAAGGGTAAGACAATTTTGTTAAATGATGCGACAAAACACATTCCTCAGTGACTGTACTGAGTACTGGTTCAAATGTACACTACGATCAGCAGAGTTCACCACTTGATACCAGTTCATAAGTCCTGTATGCAACAGTCAATGTATGGAGTACATTACAGATAATGCAGTGCAAACTAAGATGTACATTGCGAACAGCAGGGTTCACAACTTGAATTCAGCTTTTCATCTACACTACGGACAGCATTCAAGTTATCCTTGATTTATGTAAGGCAGAGACAATTTTGTTAAAGTATGCCACAAAAAACATTCCTCAATGAGTGTATTTTGTACTGTTTTCAAATGTACACTGCAATCAGCAGAGTTCACTACTTGATATCAGAAGCGCTTCAGCACTACAGACAACATTAAATTCATTCTCGATTTATTTAAGGAAGAGACAATTGTACTGTATCCTCAGATGTTGTTAACTGTGACAAAAAAGCATTCCTCTTTGTTTGTGTCCACTACTGCCTTCAATTTACACTGTGGACAGCAGGGTTCACAATTTGAAGTAAACAGTAGGGAATTCAACCTAGATTTATTTAATGCAGAAACAATTGTACTGTAAGTGTGCTGATTTTGTTAAAATAAGTGACATAAATCATTTGTCGATACTTCTGCCTTCGATCTACAGTACGGACAGCAAGGTTCACATTTTAAATTCAGCTTTCAATCTATACTACGAACAGCATGAAATTTAGCCTTGTTTATTTTAAGGTAGAGTTCATTGTACTTTATGTCCTCAGATTTTGTTAAAAGATACAACGTAAAGCATTTCTTGATGCTAGTGATAACTACTGCCTTCGATTTACATTGTATGGGTTCACCATTCAGGTAGAAAGACGATTGAACATTCCAGTAGCCAAGAGATATTATACCACTGCAACCTTCCTGAACCACAAATCTTCTCAGAGTATGCACACGCTGAGTTCTTTCGATACCACTAACTCACTGCACCACAAGTCATCTCTCGGTAGCCTTATTAAAGCAGAATTCACTAGGCAAAAAAACATTGATCCCAGTTCAGCCCCCCTGCACTATGCATTATCACAGGATACATACAAGCTCAACACCAAAGATAATATTAACTTAGTTCACCATAAATTATTGCAAAGAAGAGTAACGAGTTTTATGTCATGGTGAGACAAACTGTCCCTTTTAAATATCCCAGAAATATACATATATTAATAATGTATTCTATATATATTCTATTTTCCAATTCAACCATGATTGCAGATGATGCAGTCCACCCTAACATCTACATTGCGAACATCAGGTTTTACAACTTGACTATAATCGGTTAGGAAAACAAAATGCTCTCAATCTGCAACATCGCCACCAGACATACGTCCCCATTTTGAGAACGTTAGAATCCACTGCGTAAAGTGCAATAATTAAATTTGTTAATGGGGAGCAATCAGTAGACCTAGTTTGCAGAACCATTGATAACCATCGATGGTATTTTTTTTCCCCCTCAAAGTACATGCAATGTAGTATGCAACATTTAATACTTTGATAGCAGCCCGTCGCATCATCGCAAGTTGAGCACATGCTAAACATCAGACGTACCACTAACTCGCCCGAGGCTTTATTAAGGCAAAATTCAGTAGTCAAAAAACATTACCCCCAGTGCGACCTGTCCGGACCATGAATCATCGCAGAGTAAGTACACGCTCAGTCCCAAAGGTACTACTAACTCAGTGCACCATGATTCATCGGCACGTGGCCGTATTCAGGCAGAATTCAACTGACTCTTTATTCATTATTTGCAGAGTGCAGTACCAAACTAATTAAAACGTCTATCAAACCCTATACAATATCCCTTTAGTAGCCTTCTTTCAAAATCTTCTTTTATATCAGTTCTAGGTTTAGTTAAAAAACAAAATTCACGCTGCAAAGGCACAGTCAATGGCAGTCTACACTGCGGACAGCACAGGTCACAATTTGAGCTATAATGTCCCTACAACATACACATTTTGACAATGTATTCTATACATGTTTCATCCTTTATTTCAATCATGAAAACAGATTATGCAATCCAGTAGGCAACACGCTGACTACCAGACATACCACTAACTCAGTGCACCATAAATAATCGACACATGGCATAATTAAGGCAAAATTCAGTAGTATAAGACATTGTTAGCAGTGCACTCTGCCTGAACCACACATCATCGCAGGTTCCACACAAACCGACCCAACCTCAGTGCACCACAACTCATGAACACTGTACGATAGAATATTCTGTGTATTTTTTTACATGTAGTGCTCTTACATTTGTACAGCAGAAATCATAAACCATTTACGATTGAATATCTATGTATGATTTCATAATTACTATTCTACTTGTTACCAACAGCAACGTGATAAAATGGAATCGAGCACACCTGCTCGTACATACTTCAACTATCTATCTGTGTATGTGTATATTTATTATGTTCGTAAAATGCTGCTCCTGCGCCCTACCACATTGTAGTGTGATATAAATAGCATATTCAACCCATCTTACCTCTGACAGTAAGTGTGGGCTATTCCTCCATTTTTTTATTTCTTTTTTAAGCATATTTATATGGAGTAAATCAACCCAAAAGTATATCAGCAATTTACATGAGCACCGTATTTACAGTACATTTTCAGGCACGCGTATATTACGTCATTTCTCTACAATAACAGGATAAGGACGCAACTCCGAAGCTCGAACACTGATTTACAGCACCAAGTTCGACAGTAAACCCGAATAACCACATACGTATATATATATATATATATATATATATATATATTACCTACTGGCGGTCGCCAGTAGGTATATATAGTTAGGATTTTTTCCCTATGGGATTTTTGAAAATTCTATGTCTAATAACTTTGGCGTTTGTGGACGGAATTGGCTGAAATTTTCTGGAAAATGGAACATTTTGTTTCTGAGCAGCCACTGGAAATTTGGGGGGAGTTGGTCCAGGGGGGGCCGAGAAAAAAGGGGGGTCCCAAAACGTGTTTTTAACATTGAGTTTTCCATAGGGTGGTTAGCCTCACTTTTAGCCCGAACGGCTGAATGGATTTGCACGAAACTTGGCAAAATTGTAGGGACTGGTAGCCCGATGTGCCTTTTGTAGGTCTCAATATATGTGCTGCAGTGGATTTTGAGAAAATAACGTTCAAAAAAAGATATATATCTGTAAGCGCGGACCAGGCAGCGCCCCGGTACGCGTACTTGACGCGTAACGGAACTTCGCGTAGCGAAGTTGATTGGCTCTCCGGTGTCTGTCAACATTCTAAACAGTCCGGAGCGGCCGCCATCTTGTCTCTCGGTAGGATCGAGAGACAAGAGGAGGCAAAAGCGAAGGGGCAAATGACCATAAGGGGGCATAGTAGATACTCCCTGACCCCCTAGGTTTGATGTGGAGGCTTTAAAGGGGCCCTGCTAAGCAAAAAAAAAAAAATTTTTTTTGTTTTTTTTCGTGGTTAGCGCCCGGTACGCGAACCGGGAAGCGTACTGGGGAGCGTATCACAATAAAAAATGAATGATAGACTTTTCAAATGCTGTATGTTAATTGATTGTTGGTTTTGTTGATTATTTTTTTTTTTATTTAAACTTTTTTTATTGTGTTTCATAATTTATTAAACTTTCTAACATTTCATTGTCAGAAATTTCATAATCATGGAATATAGATTGTAGTCTCTGAGGTTGTAAAATGTCCTCATTTGCAAGGAGGTTATCTACTGCTTGCACACATTGCAGTAGTTCTTGGTCCCATGTTTCATCCATAAACTCAATCTCATTTGGATCAATGATTTCTGTGTTGGACTCTGGAAGGACAATTTCAAATGAAATGTTTTGTTCACTTTCCATTTTTCCTGAAATTTGCATAAAAAAATATATATTAGTAGAGGTAGGGCACTGTTGGGATTAATTTTAGATAGGCAGTTTTTAACAGAGAATTTATCTTTGGGCAGTGTATAGTATCAGAGTGGAAGTAGGAATATAAAAAAGTGTATCTAAATTTATAAGTACTACAGAGGGATAGTATATAACTAACAGAAAAAGTTTGCCATATTAACTTAAAGTGCACAATATACTTCAGTTTTAAAAATAACAACTTACCTTTAAAAAGAAGTTGAAGTTATTAATGAAAATCCAAATGAAATGTACACCAGGAAGTAGTAGTCAAAATGGCTGTGTTTCCTTCTCTTCCTTTATATATATTCGGGTACATAACCAATCAAATGTCAGGTAAAAAAAGTAGAAAATGAAAGTAACATTTTAATTGGTTGTCAATTCCAACACTTCAGATGTGTTTTGTGAAGTAATTTACCTCACGGTATTTAGAGAGGTCTACAGGCTAAATGGCTAAATGGAATTCCAATCAAATTTGTGAAAATGGTAGGGATTGGTATGTAGTATGAGCTAATCTATATTTGGTAAAATTGTCTCAAGTGGCTTTTGTGTGAACTACTTTCCCACCTTTTTTGATGGTGCGCTTCCCAGGAAGCGACCCGGTACGCGAACCGGTGAGCGCCCTGGTACGCGAACCTTAAGCGTAACGGGAGTCCACCATTTTGTGTTTCGGTCGAATTATGATACAAGATGGAGGGCAAATAATGTTCAGAATAGGTAGAAGGGGGCACGGTAGACTTATCTTGACCCCCTAGGTTTTGTGAGGGTGGCTGAGGAGGCCCATATGTGCGAAAAAAAAACATTTTTTTAAAAATTTTCGCGAGGTTAGCTCCCGGTACGCGTACCGGGTAGCGCACCAGGGAGTGTACTTTGTTGAAAATTAGTGAAAAAAGTTAGAGTAAAATAATAATTGTGAGTAATTAGATGTAGGGTAGCTCTGAGAAGAGCTTTTGGGTTTATAGTACATTTTGGTACTTATAAGTAGGTACCAATGCACATTTTTAAATTCAGAGTGAAAACTCTGTTGCCCTCATCTGAGAAGTGAACTCCATCTCCTCTGTAGATATCTTGCATGTAATAACGCAAGTTATTGTTGTACAGGGAGCCCATTCCATGGTCTCTCATGTAAGCTGAAACAGATTTGTTTACATGCTTCCTCGACTTCTCAATTTGTGGACAAAATTGGTTTGACCACCTCCATTTCTGTCTTTGGCATATATTTGAATATACCAAGGCAGTCTGAGGAAAAAGTGCCATTAATTGCTCAAAGGTGTCCTTTAAAAGCATTTCCAGACCTACCCCAGTCAAAGTGCCCAAGTCATTACCTCCACAGTGCACAATTAACAGGTCAGGTTTTGGCAAATGCATAAAGGTTTTCACCAATGGTATCAATTGGTGACATTTTAATCCTCTGTGGCCAAACCACTTAATTTCCACATCTTGTAAATTGAGGTTAGGTAAATTCCTGCTTTCAACGTACCTTTGAGCCCAGTGAATATAACTATGACCAACAATCCAGACAGAAAACATGGTGAGAGAAGGTTCTCCTGCAGTCAGATGAAGTGTGGCAATGAAATGGCAGTTGAAAAAATGTGAGTTTGAAATGAAAAAAACTGTGGAGTTTCTGTGTTCATGAAGTAGTAACAGTGATTGGTGGATTTTAATTGATGAAAACAGAAAGTTAGGGTGTACAGATGTGTTGTTTGAAAGATGTATTTTGAGTGGTCAATAAAAAATCATTAAATGAAAGAAAGCACTGGATATGCAGGTGCACTGAGAGTTCAGAGTTCAATTGCAACATTGTTGTGTGAATTTGCAAACACCAGAGTTTCTCCAAGAGGTGGTTGCTATGGAAAATAGGCAGAAAGGGCAGAGGGGGAAGGGTTTTCATTTGAAAAAAAGTGAGGGAAGAGTTTTGATTGGGTGACATGAGAAATATGTGTGAAGAATTACACCATTTCTGTGCTTTTGATAGCTGCAGACTCTGGAGTGCATACCTTTTGCTCTGCTGAAGACAAATTGGTGTGTTTCTTAGACTGTTTTCAAACTCAAAGTATTTGCTAAGGTGAGAAAATATTTCTTTACTTTAGATAGAGAATAGTGTGCTTTAAGGAGAAAATTATGATTTATGTGGCGCAATTTGCTTGTAAATATGCTCTCACATGTGCATGGAAAATTTTGATTTTGAATGTTTTTGTTATATAGCCATGTTAAAAGTGACGCAACCATGCTGGAAAGCCAATCAAAAAATGATTTCATGTGTTTTAATGACATTTTAAGTCATTTTCTGATGTGCAGTGTTTAGAAATTATGATTTGAAAATCGTTTTTGTGGAAAAGGAATTGTTTTTAAATTCATGACAAGGATATAATGGTGTATGGTTCTTTATAAGGCAATTGACTGTCCTTGATGTTATTTTTCTCATTTTAGTGTAAGACCTTTCTCTGTGGCGCAAATTGCTTGTAAATATGCTCTTACATGTGCATGAAAATTTTAATTATCAATGTTTGTGTTACATAGCCATGATAAAAGTGAACCAACCATGCAGGAAAGCCAATAAAAAAACGCTTTCATGTGTTTCAATGACATTTTAAGTCATTTTCTCATGTGCAGTTTTTTGAAATTATGATTTGAAAATCGTTTTTGGGAAAAAGGAATTGTTTTTAAATTCATGAGAAGGACATAATGGTGTATGGTTCTTTATAAGGCAATTGACTGTCCCTGATGTTATTTTTCCCATTTTAATGTCAGACCTTTCTTTGTGGCGCAAATTGCTTGTAAATATGCTCCCACCTGTACATTGAAAATTTTGATTTTGAATGTTTATGTTACATAGCCATGTTAAAAGTGACCCTACCATGCAGGAAAGCCAATCAAAAAACGCTTTTATGTGTCTTAAGGACAATTTAAGTAATTTTCCCATGTGTAGTGTTTTGAAGTTATGATTTGAAAATCGTTTTTGAGGTAAAGGAATGTTGTTAAAATTTATGTTCGCCATATGCCCCCAAATTTCTTTTTCAGGGTTGCAGCAGGGTGTTCTTGAGACACCCCTGCACTTTTGGAATAAATTCCTAATTTGTGATGAGCAAATTGTTAATCGCAAATTGTACCTTCATTTATATGAGCCTCCTAGCCCATGGAAATGAATGGGTAATTTGCAATTAGCAATTTTCTCAAACAAATTTGGAATGGTAAAGAATCGCTATTTATTCCTTAAAATTCGCTTTTTTGGAAATGCAAAATAGTTATATGATACATATGGCGGTTGATGTCTAACAAGATAAGAAGCTTATGGATACATTTATGATGACTGGTGCAATGAAGTAGAAATCACTTACTTCATTGGTAGGCCTTTACAATAAATTATCTCCTCTGTATTCTTCATCAAGCATAACTTTAATCTGCAATCCTGAGTAGGCCTCACCTTAAACAAACCTCTGGATAGGCCACATCTTATTGTCATCCTGATTTAATCATTTATAATGCTAGGGACAGATTTATGATAGGTGTATACCTCTTTTGTGCCACTTAGAAAACATTGTCCATGGGGAAATGACTTAAAATGTCATTAAGACACATGAATGTTTTTTTTTAAAACGTTTGCAATTTTTTTGGGTCACTTTCAACATGGCTATGTGTCTGAAACAGTCAAAATCTAAATTTGCAATGCACTGGTGGGAGCATATTTACAAGGAATGTGCTTCATGGGGAAAGGTCTTATAATGTAATATGGGAAAAATGACATTAGAGATACTGAAATGCCTTATAGAGAAGCATACACCATTATGTCCTTGTCATAAATTTGCAAACCATTACTTTTCCCCAAAAACGATTTTCAAATTATATTTAGAAAACAGTGCACATGTGGAAATTACTTAAAATGTCAATAATTCAAAATTTGTGATTCCTTAAATGCAATGTATCAAAAAAAAAAATGTAAAAAATGATATTAAGGATTTGGAAACTACCACCAACTTCTAGTTTGTGGTAATTTGCGAATTCTTTTCAAAAAGCATTTTTTTTAAAAAAAAAAAAAAGGTCCCATATGACGCCCATACATGCCATTAGGGCATGTAGGTGTGCCATGTGCTCCCAAATTTCTTTTTCAGGGGTGCAGCAGGGTGTTCTTGAGATACCCCTGCACGCTTGAAAAAAATCCTATTTTGTGATGAGCTAATTGCTAATCACAACTTGCAACATTAATTCCTATGAGCCTCCTAGCCTATGGAAATGAATGGGTAATTTGCAATTAGCAATTTGCTCATTGCAAATTAGGAATAGTAAAGAATCGCTATTTATTCCTTAAAATTTGCTATTTATAATATGTAAAATATTTTGATGATACATATGGCAGTTCATCTGCAACAAGATAAGAAGCTTAGGGATAGATTTATGATGAGTGGCGCATCCCCAGGGATGTGACAGTCATCCTGCGCCACTGTTCCGCCACCCATGGTGTGCTGCATTTACAATGCGGCGCAGCATGGGGCAAAAAAGGCACAGATACGTGACGCATCTGTGCCGTAAAGGTGGCGCATTGCTGGAGTTGTATCGTAAGTGCGATGCAGCTCCAGCAAGGATCAGGGGTGCCCCATCTATACAATGCTGCGTCAAGACCTATGCCAGCTTCAAGCAGGCGCAGGGTTTTGAAGCAGCTTTCTCCTATCTGATTGTAAATGCGGCACACCATGGGTGGTAAAGCAGTGGTGCACATTAACTGGTGCATGCCTGGGGATGTGCCATTTAATATAAATCTGCACTTTAACATTTGAGTATGTGCAGGGGACACAGAGTCGTTGAGGCTTATCCAAGGTTAAGAACAGATGAGTCCTGTTCAGTGAAAAATTAGACATAGGCTTCACCTGCTCAGCATCGCTGGACATGGCTAAATAATAGCTGCAAAATGTTACTCTTGTTAAATAATTTTACTATTATAATCTGTGAGATTTGTCTCTTACTCTGCAACATCTCATTGTTGTTGTCTTTCTTTAAAGATAAAGACAACCTCAACATGAGCGACAATCTGCAATCAGTTGATTTTGACCTCATCATTGAACTTGTAATTGAAACATCAGTGGATGTTGATCCATTGGATGATTTAAATCCTGAGGATGAAGAAGAGCGTGATGAGGATGCAGATTTGTCCGAATTATATGATATAGGATGGGAAGCTGACCTGCTTGAGCCTTTGGAATTCTAAACATTTATTTTTAAAATTTATAATCAATAAAAAGTAAAAAGGTAAACCGTTTAATTTAAAAATAAAGACACCTTCAAAAACAGGTTATGTGTAGTGTCTTCAATAAAATATTAAAATATGCTCATAAAATTAGATCAGATTCACATATAAAATAGCATAGGTAACATAAATATAAATCTCATTTCTTTTCTGCTATTTCTGTATTGTAAATTTGCAAGGACTAAAAAATCTTCTATTTAAAATGTCAAGTAGTGTGTTATGTTTTTGATCACTATTACTGATTTACTGTTTGATAATAATGTTTAATAACATTTTTATTATATTTTTCCTCAGATTCAACTATGCCTACAAAAATAAGAGAGATGAAGGCTGCAAAACGTCAAAGACAGCAGGAGAAAAAAAAAATGCAGCAGTCCTCTAACAAAAAGATTTCTCAAGCCATGAAGAAAGCACCGGGTAAGAGCTCTAAATATTTCATAAGAAATATTTCTAATAAAAAAAATATTAGTACAGAAAATGTTTCAATCCATAACATGACAAGTAAATCAAATGGAAAGAAAAGGACAAATGAAAATGTTACTGCTAGAGCAAGAGATAAATCTGTGCATGATAGTAGAAGGAAACAACAGTTTACGGAAATTCGTAAACGAATGTTCCGTAACAGGATAATTGGCAATTTGTTAAAAAATATTAAGAAAGGTCAACAGAAATTAGTTTTTTATAGGAGAAAAAAAAAAGTTGAGAAAGTTATTGATCAGGCTTTTGAAATTAAACGTAAGTTATTTATTTTGATAATCAATAGAATTAGGAAGCTAAACAAGGCAATTTTTGATTTCAAAAGAAATAGTAGATGGAAGAGAATAGTTAATCGTAGTAATTTTTGTGAAGTTTTTTCTGGAGAATGGATACATAGTTCAAGCTGTGAGGCATTTTTTAATGAAGAGAGTTATTTCCAGGATAATGATTTGGTGCATGCAGTTGACATCAGTGGTCGTGCTTATGAAGTGAAAGATGGTTGTCCAGTTGAAAAAGAAAAACTTGTGACAACAGAGGCAGAAGAGTTGTTAGGTAATGAGGTTTTAGGAAGACGTGCTAAGGGTCCTGTGTACACCTGGAAGTGTAGTAGTATTTGCAGTGTGCGACAGGATTCCATCAATTTGCTTTGTGATTTTGTACGGACATTTAACAAGAAAAGTTTGAAGCAGAAAATAAGGTTGTTGCAAGAATTAGATCCTTGCAGAGTGAGAGAAGTGACAGGTTTGCATGGTCATTCACTGGCTTGTCTTTCCAGGAGAGTATGCCAGAGTGTTTTTCATCATTTCAGGATGCTAGCAGTGCATCATAACAAAGTGAGGAAGTTAGTTAGACTGTTGTATTATGCTAAGAGTCCAGCAATTATGCTGAAACAATTATGCGCTGCTCTTTTGCATGGTTCTGAAATAGATGTGAAGAATATATGTGAAGAAATTGAGTTTTGTTACTTTGGCAGTAAAGAGGAGAATGTTGAAATTGAGCAAGAAGTAGAGGGTCATTTGGAAGATAGTGTACATGTTTCCAGTACAGATAATTTCCAGAGGGAAATTGCGACGTTTGACATGAAATCAAGTGAGAGGCCTAATTTCACTTGTGTGTGTTGTAGACGCACTTATTATAAGAATCAGACTAAGTTAGTGGATTTATATGCAAAAAGTGAAAGGGAAAATAATAGTGAATGGAAGGATTTTGCAACATACTTGATGGTAGAAAATTGTTTTGATTTGGGATTGGATCAACGTGTGTGTACTTATTGTTGTAACAAATTAAAACAAAACCAGATGCCTGCTAGAGCAGTTCATAATAATCTGGAATTGGTTGAGATTCCTTCTGAATTGAAGGACTTAAATACTTATGAATCTATTTTGATTCAAAGTATCCATCCCTTTCAGGCTATTGTAAGAATGGAGCCAAAGACAGGGAAATTGCCTCCATCAGATTTACAGAGAGGATTAAAGGGAAGAGTTGTTTATTTGCCTCTAGATTTCAAGAAAAACATTAACACAATTGGAGTAGAAAAAGTGGAAGAGGAACCTCTGGTTATCTTAGTTAATGGGGTTCCGACAAAGAATAAGAAAATATGGCAAGATTTAGTAGATGTTAGGAAAGTTAAAAAGGCAACATTGTATTTGAAAAAAAATAATAAATACTATAAGAATGTATATGTTGCAGAAGAGGAAGTAAGTGAGGAAGAGGATAGCGATTTGTGTGCTGGTCAAATTGAGAAAGTAGAACCCTCTACTAGTGAGGAAATATATGAACATTATAGTGTTCATCCTTTGCATTCAAAGGAAGTCATGGGGAATGCTATTGAGTTGTTTCAAATGAAACAAGCCAAAGGGAGTCCCATTAGTGTTTGGGAGGAAAGTTTGGAAGCTCGGTGTTTCCCACAGCTTTTTCCAACAGGTCAGGGAGGAAGATATGATGAGCGACCTCATCAAATTCCTGCTTCTGAATACCGGACTTTGCGATTGTATGCAGGAGATGCTAGGTTTCGACAATGCATTCCTTATTTGTTTCATCTCCTGTTTGAAAGCGATCTGTCTGGACTGTCATATGCAGTGAACCACATCTTGAAAAGTGGTATACACATGCAAAACATCTCGGCAAGTGATTTTATGGATAAAGTGAATGTCCAAGATAGTATTTTGGATTCTCACCTGATTAATCTCATGGCGTGTCAGCGTGGTACTAATGAGTACTGGTACCGTCGTCATGGTGATTTAAAATGTATGCTGAGGAACTTAGGTACTCCCACATGGTTCCTCACTCTGAGTTGTGCCGAGTATGGCTGGGAAGACTTACTTCAATTTCTACGAGAGGCAAATGCTAACGTAGAAAACATCGAATTCAAGACACCCGGAGAACTGTGCTCTTTGGATCCAGTCAATGTATGTAGGTACTTCAATCATAGATTTGAAGCTATGATGTCTTTCATCATGAATAAGAAGAATCCACCTCTTGGAGAGGTGTTGGATTTCTTCTGGAGAAAGGAGTACCAAGCAAGAGGTGCTCCTCATATACATATGTTGCTGTGGATCAAGGATGCACCTAAATTTGGAACGGATCCAGAAGACTCAGTGATGAGTTTCATCCAACAGTATTCTACGTGTGCTGTTCCAAACGCAAAGGAGAAGAAAAGCCTAAGAGAAAAAGTTCTGCGTTTCCAAAGCCATCGATGTGGAAAGTACTGCCGTCGTAAATTCCGAAACAAAGACAAGTTCTACACCAAATGTCGTTTCGGCTTTCCACGACCGGTGATTTCTAAAGGAAGAGTAAACAGTTTGATGTCTTCGCTGCGACATAATGTGATGAAGAAATCACCTAAAAACACTTACAATTTGAAGAGGAACGAAGAGTCCAAGTACATCAACGACTACAACCCGGTGATTTTGTCCATGTGGAATGCTAACATGGATATACAGTTTGTGGCTGATAACTGTATGGCTGTGGCTCGGTATGTGACGTCTTACATCACCAAAAAAGAGAAGACAGAATTGAAGGATATGTGGGAGGACATTTCCCATGAAAAGAGCCTCAGCAAGAAGTTGTACAGTTTCAGTCTGAAGATGTTGTCGCATCGAGAAATCGGAGCGTACGAATGTTCTGACCGGTTGTCTTCAGCAAGTCTCTATGCCAAGTCCAGGAGTATCGTTTGGGCGAGTCTTGGTCTTGCTGCAACGCGTAATCGAGTTCTCAAACCTGTGCGGGAAATTGAGTATTTGGCGGAAAAGGAGCCAAACAGTACCGACATTTTGAAGACAAACATGTTGGATACATATTATCCAAATCGAAGCAGTCACCTAGAGAATGTTTGTCTGTATGAGGTTCTGCAAAATTACATGTTCAAGAGGAACATCAAAGAAGATACTGAGAAAGGAGTGTATGCTGTAATAGGAAGTGAGGGATGTCTGGTCAAGCAAAGAAAATGCCACTTGATAAACCATCGAAAATTGAGTGGCGAATCTCCTGAAAAAAAGGAGTTTTTTTATTTAGCACTTTTGCAACTTTTCAAGCCTTGGCGTGCAGAAGAGGAACTGCTTGGAGATTTCCTCTGTTACGAAGACTCTTTCAATGCCGCCAAGGAGACCATAGAATGTCCTGCTTTTCCCAAATATGTAGAAATGTTGAATGCGGAAATTGAGCAGGAAGCAACGATTGCAGCCGAGATTGCCAGAGACAGTTCTCAGGACAGTCAGAGTTCTGCTTCATTGAGTCAGGATCCACTAGGAGGACCTCTTATTGAAAATGAAGCTGCCACTGCTATGAATGAGGTGGAAAGAGCCATGGCACATGCTCAAGAGGATGCGGTTAACTTAGAAGAGTTGGAAAGGCAACTCAACGTTGAGCAGAGGAAAATATATGACGAAGTTACCATGCAAATTGATCATGGATTAAGTCATGATAAGAAAGAGTGCTCATGTACGTCGTTGAAGCCTGTCCGACTGTACGTGAGTGGAGAAGCGGGAACTGGAAAAAGTTTCCTCATTAAAGCAATTTCATGCTATTTGCAGGAAAGGACAGAGTCATCGCTGTCTTGTGTTGTCACTGCTCCAACTGGACTGGCAGCACATAATATTAAAGGGATTACTTTACATCGTTTACTGATGCTGCCAGTGGAGCATGACAACAAATTAGAATATCACAAGCTATCTGGAGATGCTTGTTTTGAAGTTTCAAGAATCTTGAGGAAAATGAAACTTCTTATCATTGACGAAGTAAGCATGGTTTCCAATGTCATGCTTGCCTTTGTGCATTTGAGAATGCAAGAAGTTCTCAAAACAGAATATGATGTGTTATTTGGTGGCAAACACATCATTGTTTTCGGAGATCTTCTGCAGCTGACACCAGTGAAAGGACAACCTGTGTTCAAAATGCTCACGCATGAAGATACCAGGAATTGCCTAGGCAGCATTGGCAACGTCAATATATGGTTAAACTTCAATTATGCTGAACTGCATGAAAATATGCGTCAGGCGAAGGATGAAGTTTACAAGACTATTCTACAAGATGTTAGAATTGGAAAAGTGACCGAGCATGGGAAAGAAGCTTTACATGCACGATTACTGTCAAATTTATATCCAGAACAAGATGTTGTGCCTGAGAATATTTTTCAGAAAATTACTGAGAAGAAATCTGGAATATGTTTGATGCCAACTCTTGCAGAATGTGCCAAATTCAACAACAAAATGTTGCATTTGGAAAAGCAGGAGATTGTGAAACTAGAAGCTATTGACAGAGTAGAGCATATGGGATCAACAATTATTTTGTCTGAGAATCTGAAATCAAAATTGGATTCATTAGAGAAGACTATATCTAAAACTGCAGGTTTTGAAAAGACTCTGAATGTGTGCTTGAACTGCCGTATAATTTTAAGAAGGAATTTACATGTTGAAAGAGGTCTGGTAAATGGATCAATGGGTAATGTTGTTGATTTTGTGAAATACAGAAATAGAGATGGAATTGAATTTTTAAAAATTAAATTTGATGGCATTGAGGAAGTACAGCTAATTGCTCGTTGTTCTGCTAGATTTTTGCTTGTAAAAGACTTATATGTTCGCCGTAAGCAGTTCCCTGTTTGCTTGGCATATGCGGTGACAATTCATAAATCGCAAGGTTTAAGTGTAGACACTGCATTGGTGAATATTGGCAGTTCTGTGTTCAAGGAGGGTATGGCATATGTGGCATTGTCACGAGTTAGAACTTTATCGGGATTGTACTTGATTGAGTGTGATGTCAGAAACATTTGTGCAGATCTAGATTGTGTTAAGGAATACAATAGGTTAAGAAGAGAGTATGCGCCACATTTGCCTCAGTTTCCTTTGTTTGAGAAACGTCTGGTAGGCCGGAAACGAAGAAATGAGAACAATACTGGGGAGGTTGTAGCAAAAAGACAAAAAGTGAATGAACCTAAAATTACAAGCAGAAACAAAGAGGATTCTGTTGAAGATGTTGTTGGTTTTCAGTTTGAAAACAGTTCTGGTGTCAACTGCTATGCTAATGTAGTAATTAATGTTTTGTTTTCTCTAAAAAATGTAAAAGAAGAGATTGTGGTCAATTCTGATCAAAGATTTTGCAGTTTGTTGAATTCTGTGTTAGAGAAATGTAGCACAGATAGAACAAAAATAGAAAGTGTGTCTGAAATTCGAAATCTGTTAGACAGATGTTCAGGGCAAACACAATTCTCTCAAAATATTCAGCAAGATTGTCAGGAGTTTTTAATGTATATGCTTGATGTATTACATGCTGAAGGTGTAGATGTAGATCAGCTGTTTGGGCTTTCTTATCAATGGCAGCATGACTGCGAGAACTGTATGGTATCAAGTACTACTAGTGTAGACTCAGAAAGATTTATATATTTAACTTTGCCAGACAGTAAATCAGTCTCCTTTAATAAGCTAGTAAAAGCTGCTAATCACAACATGGAGTGTAGCCAATGTAAATCTGAAATGATGTCCACATTATTTATACGAACATATGGCCAGTACGTCATTTTAATGTTCCAACGATGTAGGCCTGATGGAACAAAATTGACAACTTTAATAAAAAAATTTGTAGCTTCGCAGTTGTCAATATCAGGAAGGACTTTTGTAACTACAGCAATTATATATCATGACGGCCCTTCAATATCATCAGGACATTACACAGCTTATTTAAAGTCTAGAAATGGCTGGTCATTCTGCAATGATTCTGTTTTAATTTTCAAAAAAAAATTGCCGTATGACCTTAAAAACTCTTACCTGGTGTTTTTAAAACCAAAATTTTAGGAAAATAATCTCGGGATATGATCTGTGGAATTTCAAGAAGTTCTAATGGCTCCTACACAATTTGGCCTTGAGGATAAGTGTAGTTCAGAGACATAACTTCTAATCATAGGATTGGACATCATGGAGATGTATGTGCACTTTAAATGAGTTCAGAAAAACTGTTTCTTTTCATAAGCTAATTGAAGCAGCCAATCAAAACATGGAGTAGAGGGAATGTAAGTCTGCAATGCTGTCTACTGTTTTACATTGCTTTGTGATTAAAAGTGATATAGAGAATTAAATAATTGTAGTACTCATAGAGGTAGTGTAAGTCTGCTTCATATTAAGCAGTATCAGTGTCATAGGAAATGTAGAACATGACTGAGCAAGAAGGGGAAGATATTACTATTCCAGGATTGTGAAAATGATCTTCAACATTTTAATTTTGAAAGTTGCGGAAATGCCAAATGATGGGATTGGCTTACAAGAAATCCAAGAGTTATAAATATCTCTGACTAGATTTGGCCTTGTGGAAAATAGTGGTAGAGAGCAAGAAGTCATTTATTGCATGTAACGTGTTTTTAAAAACGATGGAGGTTTTCTTTCAGAAAGTGGCGGGCTGAAAGTAATAACAGCACAAAAGAGTGTAAGCTGTTCATAGGACATCCTTGGACGTCATGGAAAGTAAGTTAACTTTAAGGAGTTCTGAATTTTATTTTCTGATGTTGTATGGGTTTTTTAAACACAATCATTTTGATTGTGTTTTTTTTTCCCCGCTGTTACATGATGAATACCTTCAAGTCACTGTTTTTAGTGAATTTTGATACATTCTGAGAACAGCAAAAATAAACCATTTAACATGTATAATTAATTCTGTACTGTTTGCATTTATGATGTATATGTAGAACTGTGTAGGAGGCATGGAGGAGGTGAGTTTTCTGTAAGTGTTAAATTTATTGTATGCAGTGCTGCACTTCTACATATTCTTTCATATGCTGGACTACATCTGCACAATGAGATACCTAAGCAAAGGAAACACAAGTGATGTGATTGTGAAATGAGCAAAATAAATTGCACATATTTCAATTACATCACCTGAGTTTCCTATCATTACGAATCACATTGTGCAGATCAAGTTTAGGTCTGTCCAGGGAAACATAGGAGGTTTCTACTTTGTTGAAGAGTGCAGTGGACATGACTCACTTCATTAGTAGACTTTCACAGATATTATCTCCTCTGTACACTTCAACAAGTGTAAATCTCATCTTGAACTCTGAGTAGGCCTCACCTCAAACAAATCTCTGGATAGGAGACATGTTATTGGCATACTGAAGCGACACTTTTCTGAAACAAGAAAAATGCAAAAGATGCACCATGTTTTAAGATAGGCCTCACTTCATCTGCATCAAGATACTGTTAGTTTAAAATGTATATCTTTAGGATTGTGTAGAGGACCTGGAGAAGCAGAAGCTTCTGTCAGTGTCAAAGTTGTTGAAAAACTATTTGTCTTTCAATATTTTCCCTTGTCTTTTGTAATTTTTAAATACATATTTTAATTTTTTTCAAATGTTGGTTCTCTCTTTCACAGATTGAAAGTATAGAAATAAAATGTGATTAATTTAACGGCAATTACAAGGTAAATAGTTGTACTCTTTTCGTTACATTTCTATCACATTCACCTACTATTAGATCCACTGCTTCACTTCTTTAATCCTCAGTTTCCTGCCTTTGCTACTTTCCTCATTCCTTTCTCTATTACCTATTTACTCAACTCCTTCCACTCTTTTTCTCAGTCCCTCTGTTCTCATAGTTCCTCAGTCTTGTTCACTCACTCCATCTCTATTACTCTTAGTGTCTGTGAATTACTTTCCCAACTTTTTTTTTTTTTGGACCGCTTCCTGGGAAGTTGCCCGGTTCGCAAACCAGCAGCGTTATGGCAGTCCACCATTTTGTGTTTCGTTCGAATCAAGATACAAGATGGAGGGCAAATAATGTTCAGAATGGGTAGAAGGGGGCACGGTAGATGTATCTTGACCCCCTTGGTTTTCTGAGGGTGGCTGAGGAGGACCATAGTTCTTCACTCTTGTTCACTCTCTCTGTTTCTATTAATGTCACTGTTTATGACTGATCAAAGAAATGTTTTTTAAAAAAGAACAGTAACTATAAGGGAAGGAAATAGACAGTTATGTTAAAAGAAAGACAGCTATAGGGAGTAAACTAACGATACTGTTACCTACAATCCACTGCTGTTGATGTTACTGACCATGTCATGAATGATGTAATATGTGACATCATCAACAGTGGATTGTAGGTAACAGTATCCTTAGTTTACTCCCTAGAGCTGTCTTTCTTTTAACATAACTGTGTATTTCCTTCCCTTATAGTTACTGTTCTTTTTAAAAAAATATTTTTTTGGTTAGCTTCCGGTACGCGTACCGGGTAGCGCTCCGGGAGCGAACTAAGAGAAATAGAGGTTGGCAGAGTTCCAAATATTCTACCAATTTTTTTATAATGGGGAGTTAGTTCTGAAAAAAACTTTTTTTTTTATGTTTTTGTTGTTTTATATTTTTTTTAGTATTTTTTGAACATTTTTTTACTTTTTTTGTATTTTCTGAACGTTTTTAAAAAAATTTTGGTTTTTTTGGGGGGGGGGGAAACAAAAACGATCCATTATAAAGGGCTCAACAGGAGCAAAAAAAAAAAAAGAATTTATTTTTTGGTGCGTCTCGTGCAAACTTTAATATGATTTTGAATTGCTCGCAAAATCAAAGTGATGCTACTTTCTCTGTAGCAGATGAAAGCGCCACATTCCACGCACACTTGTTTTACGTGCCCAAACAACATTTGGATGTTTGCAATCACCTCCCTCGCCTCAGGTCCCGACACCTCTGGAACCACCGATCTTCTTGCCATTTGGAGGGGATTTTGTTGTTGGTCACGTAGCTGGGCAGCACTATAATTATTTGGGTGCCACCTACTCATATGCCGATGCATAGTATGATTGCCATAACTATATTTTTTATCAGTGCCCCTTGACAATCTATCACCGCATATGCGGCAAAACACGTAACGAGCATTCACTTTCTTTTGCCCCTCAGGAATTCTGTAGAATTGCCAGATATAATTCTCCTTTCGATTGTACCTCCTGGGCTCCTCTGGCAAAAACTCATGCTCTTCCTCCTCTTCCTCCTCTTCCTGTTCTTCCTCTTCTTGCAGAATTACTTCTGCAGGTGGTCCTCTCTTTCTTGGATTTGGTGGAGGTGGTGGGCTAGCACCAGCTGAAGCTACTAATGAAGCCATCACAAAGTCTCAATAAAGGGTCTTTCTCTCACCAAGATGAAAGTCAGAGTGATGAAAGAAGGAGGGGTTTTCATCATTTGGGAAAAACAAAAGTTCTAAACCAATGAAAAGTGTCCATTTTAGATCACATGACCTTGTATTACATCATTAGGAAACCAAAAGTGAAATGAACCAATGAAAAGTGTTATTACCGAGTCACATGACCTGCTATGTTTACATTACGCGGTCGGCGCCGCGCCGCGGATCGCTTCCGGTTCGCGTACCGCTGCGCTTCCGGGTACGCGAACGTAGCACGTAATATGACGTATTACGCGAGAACGCGAAACGTCATGCTGACGCGAAGCGTCGCGATGTTGTTTTGTAACGCGAGAGGTGCGCAAAAGGAACGTTTACCAGTTCGCGTACCGGGTCGCGCCTCCGGATTGAGCTAACGGGAAGCTAACCGGTACGCGTACTGGGAGCGAAACAAAAAAAAAAAAAAAAAAAATTGTATAAAAAACATGTAAAAAATATTTTTCTTTTTAAAGAATAATACATTGTAAAGGTTTTGATATTAGCTATTAAAAAACCCATGAAATTCACTGAAAAAACCATAGGTTATAGACCATATATAGTTAGGAATTAGCATTTACAAAACCTTAAAAATTCACTGAAAAAACCATAGGTTATAGACCATATATAGTTAGGGATTAGCATTTAAAAAACCTTATTTTACTCACACAAAACCATTGAAATTCCATATATAGTTAGTTGTACTAACTATATATCACGCACCCGCAATCCACTGCTGATGATGTCACATATTACATCATTCATGACATGGTCAGTGACATCACTGATGACATCACTGATGACATCTCAAATGACATCACTGATGACATCACTGATGACATCTCAAATGACATCACTGATGACATCACTGATGACATCTCAAATGACATTACTGATGACATCACTGTTGTGATAATACGATGAACCTCTTCAGACTCTAATATAACCTTAGATACACTCAGTGTAAACACAGACTCACAGATTGTCACTCATCCATGAAGTTACACACACACCTAGACAGTCATGCAAACAATCAATCACACCTCCATTTCCTTAACTATACAGTTAAACACACCTTACTTACTTATTCAAACAAATACTAAAACATATTTACTCACTTATACAATCCTGGATACAAGTTCACAATGATCCATACAGCCACTCACACATTCACTGGCTCTTATGCACAGTTATTTATATATGTCAACTCTCACATGTACTGTATTTTACATATGTACTTAATTTGACATGTAGCACTGAGATATCTATTCACTCACCAATACAGTCATGCACACAGTCAACCGCCCATACAGCTGTTTCCAACATGCACTTTTGAACCCATACATCTATGCACAGAGTCATACACTTCCCAGCCACTCACACACACACTCAGTCTCCCATACAAATGCTTGGGCAACCAATCAATAACCTATATAGTTACTCATATAGCTACTGATCAACACATGCAGCAGTTTACAGAACAACAGACATAATGATGCACAAATTAAGACAGTTTAGTCACTAACCCATGCACTCAGTGAGACACATTTAATCACTCACTCATACAGTCAGTCACGCACCTACTAAATCCTTCATCCAGACACTTCTACATCTACTCATTCTTCAATATGTAAAACATATTTAAACTTTACAGAAACACACAGTCACTGGATGATGTCATCAGTGATGTCATCAGTGATGTCATTTGAGATGTCATCAGTGATGTCATCAGTGATGTCACTGACCATGTCATGAATGATGTAATATGTGACATCATCAGCAGTGGATTGCGGGTGCGTGATATATAGTTAGTACAACTAACTATATATGGAATTTCAATGGTTTTGTGTGAGTAAAATAAGGTTTTTTAAATGCTAATCCCTAACTATATATGGTCTATAACCTATGGTTTTTTCAGTGAATTTTTAAGGTTTTGTAAATGCTAATTCCTAACTATATATGGTCTATAACCTATGGTTTTTTCAGTGAATATATATATATATATACATATTCTGAAAAAACCATAGGTGTCACTGAGCATGTCATGAGTGATGTAATATGTGACGTCATCAGCAGTGCATTGCACGTGCAAGTTATAGTGAGTCCAACTAACTATAACATGGGAATTTCAATGCTTTTATGCGAGTAAAATTTCCAGCTAACTATAACTGGTGTGAAACCTATGGTTTTTTCAGTGAATTTCATAGGTTTTTTAAATGCTAATTCCTAACTATAACTGGTGGGAAACATATGGTTTTTTCAGTGAATTTCATAGGTTTTTTTAAATGCTAATTCCTAACTATATATAGGGCCTCAAACCTATGTTTTTTTCAGTGAATTTCAAAGGTTTTTTAATAGCAAATCTCTATAGCTATGAAATATAATATTTTTTATAATGAATCCTATATTGTATATTTATGTAATACTATTTTTTTTATGTATATTGTTCATGTTTTTTTTTAAAACTATTTTTGTTTTGGGGCGCTCCCGGTGCGCGTACCGGTGCGCTCACCGGGCGTCCCGTTAGCGCTATTGCCGCGAACGAAAACAACATTGTGACATATCGCGTAGCTGCGACGTCGTGCGTCATAAGACACGTATCGCGTAGCCGCGAGATGCGTCTTATGACGCACGGCGTAAGCGCACCCGGAAGCGCCTGAGCGCATACGATCGTGCAACGTAAGCGCCCCGATGCGCTTACGCTACGCGCCCCGGGGCGCGCCCCCGGGCGCGTAGCGTAAGCGTGTCGGGTCATGTGACCTGGAAATAACACTTTTCATTGGTTCAGAACAGTTTTGTTTTCCAAATGATGAAAGCCCGGGTCATGTGACCTGAAAATAACACTTTTCATTGTTCAGAACAGTTTTGTTTTCCAAATGATGAAAGCCCCCACCTTTTTTCCTCATTCTCACTTTGTTCTTTGAGTGAGGAAGACCTGTTTCCATTCATTGAGAAATGGCTACAGTAGCAGCAGGAGCAGGAGCATCTGCACCACCACCACCACCACCACCACCACCACAAGGACCACCACAACACCACATTGGTGGTGAAGAAGAAGAGGAGGAGGAGGAGGAGGAGAGGAGGACTTTCCTGCCTGAAGACAATCCCCCTTATAAACCGAGAGAGCACATTGTGTGGGAGTTTTTTAAATTCCCAAGGGGCGAAAAGAAAGTCAATACGGCGAAAGTGACATGTCTGATATGTGGCACTGTACTTTCCAGGGGGGACCCTGCGAAAAAGTACTCTTTTGGTAATAATACCATGATTCGCCATATGCAACGGAGGCATCCCAACAACTATTCTGCGGCAGAGGTGAGAGAACTACTCAGAAACCCTCCCCAATCTTCTGCAAGCACCTCCACAGGCAAACAACACACTCCATCGGGTCCAGAGGCAAGGGAGACGGTCCCAAACATCCAGACCCAGTTTGGAGATTTTAAAATTGTTTGCGTATTTTGTGGGACTACAATTTCTTATCGTGAACAAAGCATCAAATTGATTAACCGTGCTGGAGACAACCACCAGTGCAAAAAGAAGCCTTACATTTTTCTTGAATTTTTTTGCTCCAGTTGACCCGTTTACAATTCCCTGTTTTTTGTTAGTCTCCATAAAAATTACAAAAAAAATATAAAATTGTTCATAAAAGCCAAAAAAAGTAAAAAAATTAAAAAAAACAATAAAAAAATATAAAACAACAAAAAGAATTAAAAAAACAGTTCTTTTTAGAACTACCTCCAGTTTATAAAAAAATGCAAAATTGATGTGTTGAAAGAAGAGCCTGAACCGGTCAGGGCTATTGATGGAACTGAATTATCATCAGGGGCGATAACACGTCAGACAGAACCTTTGCTGTTGATAGGTGAAAACGGACACTCAGCAAATGTTAGTTTTGATTTGATAGATGTCCCTTCTTTTGGAACAGTATTGGGAGAACCCTGGTTGCAATTACATAGTCCGAAGATCAACTGAGTACGCAGGACGGTGACATTGGATACGGTGTACTATTTGCAGCATTGTTATCTGGAGGCGACTGAGTGTGTTGTGCCCTTATCATGTGCAGCTAATGGATTGGATGAGTCTCTGTTAGTTCCCCGAGAGTATGAGGAATTCAGGTAACTATTTAATGAGGTAGAGGCAGGTATCCTGCTTCCACATAGAACCTTTGATTGCTGTATTGACCTACAACCGGGTGCTACTTTACTGTGCAGTCGGGTATATGCACTGTCTGAGCCGGAGGAAAGACATCTGCAGGATTATTTGGATGGTATGTTGAGTACGGGGTGTATACGTCCATCTGTGTCGCCTGTCTCTTCATCTATTTTTTTATCCCGAAGAAGGAGGGTGTGTGGATTATACGGCACTTAACAAGGCGACGATAAAGAATAAGTATCCCCTCCCTCTTATTCCAGTTTTACTGGATCAATTGCGGCATGCCACAGTATTCACCAAACTGGACTTACCTGGGGCTTACCCTCTCATTCGTGTCCGTCAAGGAGACGGGTAGAAAACTGCCTTTCGTATGAAGTTTGGTTTGTTTGAGTACTGTGTCATGCCCTTTGGGCTATGAACCGCCCATGCTGCGTTTCAGTTTTTTATTAATGAAATGCTGCATGAATTTTTGGACATCAGCGTCATTGTTTATCTTGACGACATTTTCATTTGCTCTAGATTACCTGAAGAGGATTATTCTAAATACAAAAATCCTGTATTGAATTGCACTGAGGTAGTGCCTGCACTTACACAAAATCAATGAAGAAATCTCATTGTATTTACATTGATTAGGAATAGTGCATCAGGTGCTGGATCTTGACGGGATACACTGCCCAGTTCGTATATTGTTCTGCACACGAAAAAATGACATCACGACTGTCAGAACTGCAATTCGAAGTTAATTTGGGCGATAACCCACATCACCACCAGGAATTTTACACCTGCTTTCTGCTGGTGTTAAGCAGGACGACTACCTGCAGCATGGAAGGAAACATAGGCAAGAGCCACACCAGAACACCCACAGGTGCCTTAGAGTCAATGAGCATGATACAGGTATACACATGAGGGCCACAAGACTCATCGCACCAACCCCAGGACCACCAACGCCCCCCAAACCTGCATCTGAGCAAGTGTGTCCGTGTGGTCATTGTGTTACCATGATAGGCACAAGCCCTGCAACATCACAGTGTGCTGTCTTCAGCAAACGTTTGCCATGTCACCTCAGCGTTGGCAGTGACCCTGGATGTGTAGCTAATGCACGCATCCTCCTGCAAGCACAACACACGTGTGCTGGTCCGGCATACACAGGTCAGCGCAGGGCTGTGCCTATCCTGCAAGGGAAACGGGGTGTCTCGGACATGTCCGTGTGCAGGAAGTGCAGTAAGTGTGTATCTGTGTTCTGGTGTGGACTACCACAAGGGCCACAGCAGATGATGTTGTAAAGTGGCATACACCATCATCAAAAGGCACTCTAATGCCGGAATTGGCATTACAACGATGTGGCGTACGAGTGCATGGGATACAACAGTGCACCGTACAAAAGTGTGGGGGCTCATGGGAGGTAGGAGCAGCTGTTTGGCAATGTAACACAGAGTGAACCCGCCCATGTGCCAGGTGCTCGGCATCTCATCCATGATGACCACGGTAGCACACATCGCACAACACCCACGACCGGCCTTTGTACACATCCTGTATGAATGCAGCGTGGTTTTCACTTCTATGCTCGTTCAGTGGTGTGATGATGCCAGATTGCGTGATGTATGTGCCTTGTTGGTGTGTTTCATTTTGGCCATTGTTTGTATATACGTGTGCTGTACTTGATTGTACATGTGTGCCATTTTGCCCATCTCCCCCGCCCCCCCACTCCCTGCTTCTGCCTCTTCCTACTGCTGTTGTTTCTATAATTTTTCCCTTCCACACATAAATACATGTAAAGAATAAATTAGAATACTTCCTTGATTTTTTTACGTTTCAAAACGTATCTCTATTACTTTTTTTTAACTTTCCATATACACAGTTTTTTTCATATTCAACGACACATCGAAGTCAGCAGTGCAACATATTCTATCAACACACTTTCTAGAACATTCTACAACACATGCAGGTTAAAAGTTCATCTATTTTTTAAAACCTAACAATATTTTTTTGCATTATTTTCTCAAACATTTAACGGCACGTGCAGGTTAAATGTTCACAATTGTTTTAAGTTTGAACAGTGCCTTCCAAATGCAGGCAGCAGGGTTGGTTGAGTTGAGCACATTTTATCCTATAATATGTACTCCACGTTCAAACTTCTTTTTCTTAACCAATCACAAAGATGCTTTTCCATAAAACGAATGTGCCCCCTACTTTAAAAAAAAAATGCTTTTCATATCCCAATCAGGTATCGATTTGTGTCTGAAAAAAACCAAGTTCCTCATCTTTAAACATATCTCTTATTCTATGACAGAACTGCATGAGCTACAGACATCTTTCCATACCTTCCAGCCATACCTTCAAAATGCTAGTGTGGATCGTAGGACATAGCTATGTTTTCTGGTGCAAGAGGTATGCAGAACAGAGACGTATTGACTTAGACATAGGTTTACAAAATGTGAACATTATAAGGTTTCCACAGAGAGGATTGAAGTGGCACCAATTGTTCCCTTTGGTTAAAACCTGTTTGCATCATCAACACCCTGACCTCATGATTGTGCACTGTAGTGGAAACGACCTAGGCACATTGACTGGGGTAGAATTGGAAATGCTTATGAAAGACACCTTTGGACAATTGATGTTACTTTTGCCTCAAACTGTCTTTGTATATTCCAAAATATGCAAAAGACAGAAGTGGAAATGGTCAAGATAATTTTGTCCTCAGATTGAAAAATCTAGGTAGTAGGTCAACAAAGCTGTGTCTGCATACCTCAGAGACCAGAAAATGGGATCCATCTACAACAACATACTTTTTGATATGGCTGATATCTACAGAAGTGATGGAGTAACTTGAAGCTGTGCATCCGCACTTATATGTAGCTCCAACTAATGAACACAAGGGCTCATTTTAGAGCCACCCTATGACTTGCAACTTAGGCCCGCTATTTTAGGGCCAGGTAACGGCAACTCCCGGACCATCACCAAAATGTATTCTCCACACAGCTGTGCAACAGCAGCCACACCATCTCACTTTGCAACACAGAGCTCTCACTTTGATGACTGACTCTACTCACCCATAGGGGTGAGTAGTTTGCGCTTTACAAATACCGTATTGATTTACCTTTGCACTCCCTATACAACACCACCTAAGCACCATATACAACTTGGACAGGTGTGGCACAGCACCCAGAGTACATGACTTCACAGCATAGCACACACATTTGAGGCTAATGGTTTCATCCCCAAGTCCAGCAGCAGCTCAATTTGACAGCATGACACTCTAGGCAATACCTCACTTAATTTCCGTATACCGCACTTTCAGATCGACAGGGGTCAGTACTTCAGCGACTTTATCCGAGTCCGTCAGCAGCTCAGCTTATGCCCCTTGCGCCATCAGACCCGTAGGAGTGAGCAGTTTCCACTTCACAAATACCGAAACACCCTGACCCCCTCGGCCTGCTCAGTGGGTCCCACAAGGACCCCAGTGCTAAAAAAGCATTTTTTTTTAATTTTTTCAAAAATCGCAAGGTGCGCGCTGGATATGTGCATCCGGCCGTGAAAATAAAAAAAAACGAAGCGGAGGCTCCTGCGCTTCATTTAATTTAAGCAGCCAGGTGGGCTAGGTCCTGGGGGCAGTTAAGAAATGTATGGAGGGGTCCAAATCCCCCCACACCGCCCCGTGGACTACCACCCTCCGGGCTTCTTTTTTAATCTGTGTGGGGCCTCTAAGGCCCCCCCAAGCCCCAGGGACCACCACCCCGGGGCATTCATTAATTAATTAGTGGGAGCACAGGGCCTCCCACTGCCCCGGGGACCACCACCCCTGGGGCACTAATATTTTAATTTTGGGGTCTGTCCGTTATGGCATTGTTTGTAAGGGGGGGCAGTGCAGCCCCTATCATGGAGCCAGTGATGGCCCTGGGGACCGCCACCCCCCAGGGCCGGCTCCTGCAGTGTCCTGTGGTACCAACCCTCAGGACACGCTGTTTGCAATGACAAGGTCGGGAGTCTCGCGGCTCCCGCACTGTCATTTAAAACTGCTTTGCTTCATTGAAGCGAGAGCATGTTAGCAGCTCCCCATGTGGAAAAGCAATGCCGGCTCCCGCAGGACGCGGGGAGCTGGCGGGACCGTAGGGGGATTGGAGACCCCCCACAGTCCCCAACGGATAGGCCCGGCCGCGGGTATGGGGTCACTGGGGCCATAAGGGGCCCGGGAGGGGGGCCACATGGCCCCCCTCCTCCATTATAAAAAAATTAATACATTTAAAAAAACATGGAAAGGCCGGCCCCGGGGCCATAAATGGTCTGAGGAGGGGGGCCACGCATCCCCCTCCAATAATTTAATTGAAAAAATAAAAACAAAATAGGGGTCAGGCCAATAAAATAGGAAAGGGCCCGGGGCCCCCCTCCTCCATTATAAAAAAATTAATACATTTAAAAAAACATGGAAAGGCCGGCCCCGGGGCCATAAATGGTCTGAGGAGGGGGGCCACGCATCCCCCTCCAATAATTTAATTGAAAAAATAAAAACAAAATAGGGGTCAGGCCAATAAAATAGGAAAGGGCCCGGGGCCACACAACCCCCTTTCTTAAAAAAGTAAATAAAGAAAAATACCGACATCATGCTGGAGGCCCCGCCCCCTCCCTGCAGCAGTCTGCAAACACGCCCCCTGGAGCATTGTAAGATGGGGAACTAATTCCCCTTGAATACTGGGGCTTCCTGTGGGCCATCTATCCCACCAGGAATCTCCAGTGTGCACCAGGGAGCTGCGTTGCAGAGAGGTGTTCAGAGTCCACACCTCTTTTTAAACCTCCCTGCAATGCAGCTCTGTGGCGCTTAATGGTCGGTACCTGGTGGGCTAGTTGCACCCCAGGGACCCTCAGGATTCAAGGGGACTTAATCCCCCAACTTAAAACACGCCACAGGCGCGTTTGCACAGAGGTTAAGGGATGGGGCGGGCCTGAGGTAACACATGTGGAAACACGCCCTAAGGCGCATTTTAAGTTGGGGAATTAAATCCTCTTCAATCCTGAGGTTCCCTCGGGGCCAACTTGCCCACCAGGTACCTCCAATGAGCACCACAGAGCTGTGTTGTAGAGTGTTGTAAACAGGGTCGTGGCCTCTAAACACCTGTCTGCAACGCAGCTCCCTGGCGCATACTCGAGGTACCTGGTGGGCTACATCCACCCTGGACATAGGAGCTCTCTGTTGGTTCCAAATGTCTTTATTATAACCAAGTAGACACGTTTCAGTGACATTGCCTTTCTCAATACTGGTTAATAAGATTGATATCAGTTGTGAGCCTTTTTAATTGTATCTGTTCTCATTCCCATTGGCCACTTCAGCATTCCCAGGCTCAAGCAATATCAATTTGCATCCCTCGTCTGTCTATTAATGTTACCAACTTTAATATTGTCAGTCCACTTTCTCTTGCTAGGCTGCCTGCATTGGCTCTAGGCAGTCCATTCCATTTTGTTTCAGTGCAGGGACAAAGGACAGGAATTCCTAAATACATTGCCCTGCCCTTTTACATTGGCATAGGGCAGCACAGTAAGAAGACTTGCGGCATTGCCCTATGACAATTCCCCATCAATAAGACCTGTATTCTTTTACAAACTAAGTACTGAGGGGCTTATTTATGAGGTTTTGACGTAGGGCAGTGCTTCAAAAAATCTTGCTGCGC
This sequence comes from Lissotriton helveticus, assembly GCF_964261635.1. Taxonomy (NCBI): domain Eukaryota; kingdom Metazoa; phylum Chordata; class Amphibia; order Caudata; family Salamandridae; genus Lissotriton; species Lissotriton helveticus. The sequence continues at coordinate 213,527,552 of NC_136060.1, read as the reverse complement.
TGGCCTACATCAAAAGAAAAGGGCTGGAGTGTGCCCTCTCTATAAGTCTGGGTGCATTCCTGTTCTTTTCCCCATCGCCAGCACATAATGGCAGGTTGATTTTGTGCAGGAAGGGATACCCTCTGGCAATACATTATTCAGGTCAGGCGATTTACTCTTTCTATGTGTGCTGCTGAATGCAGCACACATCGATAAAGGACAAATGAGGAGAAATGAAAACATTTATCTTCGCTGTGCCTCCCTAAACCCACCCCTTTGGTGGCAATAGATTCTGAAGTATTCCCAGGTTTACGATTACTTGTAAATCTGGGAATGTGTCAGATTCCATGGGTGTGGCATAGGAACACCCACTGCAACACCAATGGAATGACCCTTTCACGCAGTGTTCTGCCAGAAAGGGGCACATATTTCTAAGGCCATGAAAAGCCATGTTACGTTGCTTTACATGGCCTTGCAAATACGCCTGGGCATATTGCGTAACCGGAACTTGAAAAAAGTGACGTTCTGGTGTTGTAAGGGGCCTAATAAATGAGGCACTAAGTTTCACCCAATGTGATCAGTAGGAAAAGTAGAACATGGAATCTTCTAAATGTGTGACATATGAATCTTATTAATTGTGAAGAACGTACAAATATTGGACATAGACATTTTTAGGAACTAAGGGGCATATGTATGAAAATCCCTGTTTGCGATGCTCAAATAGCGATATTTTGGGAATTCCTATTTCAGAAATGCAAAACGGGATGTATGTAAAAAATCGCAATTTTTGTGTGATTTCTTTGTATCCCTTAATTGTGATTAGCAAATTGCGAAACCGCAATTAAGGAATACTTTCAGACATTGATGGGGGAGGGTGCTAAATATTCGGAGCTATGGCAGCCTTTCTTGTCCCTGCTCGCTACGGAGTTTAGAGAGGTCACGTGCCCTCGCTATCTGCGTTTGGTACACCTGTCTACTGTGGACCGTTAGGGATCACTTTAGTATAATGATATACTTGTGGAGAGGGGGTAGTGGACCTGGAACATGGGGGGTGGGTGGGTGGCTGGGGGGTGGACTGAGGCTGGGGGTAGTTGGGTGGTTTTGGGGGTTTTATTTTGTTTTTGCGAAAGTTGTGGGCACATACAATGTGATCAGCCCTGGTGCTGGTCTTGTCCCAAGGCATGGCTCGGTGTTTTCTATTGTCTGTGCTTATCTGCTTATAGTGTACTAGGAGTACGATGCCATCTGATCATATGCTGTTCATGTGTATGTGCTCATGTGTTAATAAAAAGATTTAATACTAAGGAATACTTTCCAATGCATTTCAATGGGCCAGGAGGCCCATAGGAATGAATGGGAAGTCATTCTGAATTTGTGATTCTCAATTTGTGAATCGCAAATTGAGAATAATTTCAAGGGTGCAAGGGTGTCATAAGGACACCCTGATGCACCCCTAAAAGGAACATGTGTGCACATGCATGACCTAAGGGCATGTATGTGCGCCACATGGCACCTTCACAAATGCCAAAAAGTGCTTTTGTGACAGAAATCGCAAATTACCACCAACTTGAAGTTGGTGGTAATTTCCGATTTCTTAAGGAGAAATCGCAAAACTTGAGTGCTTATTGCATAGCATTTAAGGAATCACAATTTGCGATTCCTTAAATGCTTACGCAAACGTAAGGAATCGCAAATGTTGTGATTCCTTAATTTTGCAATGTGATTTTCCTAATACATCCCGTTTTTCTAATTTTTTGTCGCAAACGCTTCTTTTTTGCGATTTGCAGCCTTTGCGACAAAAAATTCCATTCATACATATACCCCCAAGGTGTTTATTTACAAGCCCCTTGCGACACTTTTGCATCACTTTTAACATGGGAAATGTGAGGCAAAATTGGCCCAAGGGGCTTGTAAATCTGCCCCTAAAAAGTTAAATATCGAGTTAAGTACTCTCTTGATAGCACATTATATGTTGGGACACCTATAACAACGAACAACGAATTTACTTTATACTGAGTCTGTTTTGTAAAGTTTAAATTTCAACCATTTAGACATCGGGCTTTGAAAAATATAGGACATTTGTGACCGATCACAGATCAAAGCCACTAATAACTGGACTTAAAAGTTAATAATTTACTTAACATTTTACTTTCTAAGGTTCTTAAACCTTTCCTGAACAAAAGATTGTTGGGAAAAAACGACAGAAGTTTTTAGGACTGTTTCAGAGGAAAACACTGCACCTCGAGTCATGTTTTAAGATAAGCTATGAGAGAAGTTGTTCAAATCACATTATGCAGGTGGCCAAGAGCTAGACAGGCATAGAATTGACAAACAATATGATTTTGACTGGAAGCCATGCAAGGCGTCTTAATTTTTCCAATACGAAATCGTTGTGATTAAGGAAGCAGACAGACAGCCAGCTGTGCACAGAATTGTATGAACAAGTTGCAGTTTGTATCATGGACAGGAAGCTTACAGGGTGTTCAATAAAACCCTTCTCAGAATTAATAATAATACCAAATAGAACAGCATGTTCACAGAGGGAATGCATGGAAGCCAACTTCTCATCTGTCCTCCCTCACACCAGGCTGCTTTGTTGACACTAATAACAGTTTGTAAGGTGGCCTACTTGGACAGCTGAAATACACATAAAACACAACTGAAAGATACTGAACAAGCTGAATGATATTACTTTAAGGTAACACGTTGTTTTAGTAGTTTCTGAAAAATATATCATATAATATTAACACAATATGCTCCCAACTATAAAAAAAACATGCATTCCACTTTAAGATGGCAGCACTATAGTTTAGAATTCATCCAAAATGTGATTACCTTTATGATAAGGTTAACATAGTTATATTCCTTAATTAAAATAAAAGACCGGTTTTTATTAATGGAGAGTGTTGAAAGAATTTCTTTCTTTGTTTGAGTATATGACACCAATGTGGGAAATAGCCCTAAATCCAGATTCCTGTTTTTCATTCCACATGCTGAGAAGAATTTATGTCCCGGTTAGTCTCCATCAATCTTGTGACTTATGATGCAGAAAATCTTGTTGCACTGCACTATGTGAATGATTTCCTAATAGCTCTCTTAACTTTGGGGCTGATTATGATGATGGTGGGACCGCCACCGAGGCCCGTCGGTGGCAGTCCATTGCCATCGCACCCATGGTATCTGCCCGCCATATTACAATGGTGGGCTGATGGGTGGTGGTCAGAAAGACCAACCGTCACAAATCTGATGGGCTCCTTGAGCCCGGCGGTGTATCGGAGGGGGACCATGTCACCTCAACTGTGTTGGTGCCTACCAGGAACCACCGTAGGGTTTATGATGTCCCTTTCGACACATATATATTTCAAAATGAGGGGACCAATGGGCTTTTTTCAGGTCCAGCATACATACCCAGGTCAACGTACAAAGAGGATGCCTTGTCATGGCGGTTAATCCGCCATGAAAAGGCAAGTGGAAAGGGACTTTGAGGGTCTGTGGCGGACCCCCTTACTCCTGGCCCTCTGATATGGGCACTGGGGAGGCAGCTGTGGTGCTTCCCTAAACATCCCAGCACCATGTGTGTGGCGGGAGCCATGAGTCCACTTGCCCTCCTAATCAGCTTCTTAGATCAGTCCTGATGAACTCTTTCTGTCAGATGTATTCACCTTCCTTCCTGTTACATGGCACATATTTTAGGTTTCACACCAGGGAAAGACGAGTAGATGCCCAACTACTCATTGAGCAGATTTATAAAAACCAAAACCCAAATGAAACATGGACATGGACTACCACTGTGACTTCCAGCCTTTTACACTTATATATACATAACTTAAGAGACAGATCTGCAACATCATGGAAAATCTGCAGGGTTGAGAAGCAAGCACAATTCAGTTAGGAGACCTTTCTGACAACATGGTGCACCGACCTGCCGACAAACTGCACACATAAACTTCGGAAAAACCTGTTACTTTGAAAACAATGACAGCTTTTTAAGACTATTGATCCAATAAAAGCCTCTGTGAATTTGATGTTCTAACGGCGATGGTAGAAGCACTTAGAACATATTTACATAGCCAGTTTGCAACTGCGAAGGCTGTGATTTGCAAAATCACAGACTGCAAAATGGCCCGCAAGTGTAAAATTGCTTTTTTGTTATGTACTAAACCCATTTTCTATTTTTTTAGTAACACATTACCAAATTACAAAATGGGTTTAAAAACCCATAAGGGAGCTTAATTTGGAAAGGGCGTGTTTAAATGCAGCCTTTCTTCATTTAATTTGATTTATTTTTAATTGCAATCATAGACATAGTGAGCTGTTGACACCAGCAGGCCACAGTCCCTGTGAGTGCTTAATCTTAATGGCTCACAGTTTATGACCTATCTTATGAATATTGATAACATTTGAGAACCAACCTATTAGTAAATAGGTTGGCTTGCAAAATTAAATTAAATCCGCAAAAACTCGGTGCACAAATTGTAACCACTTTTTAAAAATGGAAATTTTATACAACCAGTCCTCAATTTTCACTCCCCAAACACAGGTTGAGGTTCGATATGGGCGGTCAGCTCAAAGAAATTGATTACTCCCCAACAGCTCATTATTGCATTATGACAAATTTAGACACACATTGTTTACTTAGAAAAGTCATCGACAAGCTTGAAATATTAGCAGCCATTCTCCAAGTGATGAATGAAGTCTTGCATAACAATCAATAGGTCTGACGGTATATAAGCGTGAACCATAGATCAAGCTTGCTCTCAAGGAGTATCAACAGGTGAATTCTCAATTAAAAATTTGGACACAAATTTTAACAAATCAATTAGATCATGAGAGAAGTCTCAACATAACACAGTTTGAGACAAAAGCAGAATATGTTCAGGAGTAGGAAAAATTAAAGCACGAAACACTAGAAAGAATTGTACTTATTTAGATGTCTTCTTTGAAAAGGATCGCTCAAGGAAAAATGGGAAAATAAACTACGGAAAGCAGATAAACAGAAACATTTGCAGAACTTCTCCATACACATAAGGTCATCAATGATTGCCATAAGAGCACAGGGCAAATTATTAAGAGTCAGACAGTTATTGGAACTACTATCCTATCCACTAGGGTCTGGAACGTATGACGTGCATGAGTAAGCTGTCACTTGCGGATTCGCTAGCGTTATTTTACGGACTTTGCCTGAATATAATTGTTGCTCATGAATTGCTGCCTTAAAATACCTGAAATACTGTAACAGTTTTAAATTGTGTTAAACTTGTTGATTTGTATTACTTTTAACTTGCCTATTTGCATTGCTGCTATGCTTTTCAACCTTACCTAATGTGTTGTCTCTCCCTGTTCCATCACAGGATCATCCCAATTGAGTGGAGGGAGAATTAGGCAACTTCCGTTTTCTGGAAGGTTGGCGGTCTATTTGGCCAGCCTCCTCCTCCTTATAATCCGGATGCAGGATAGAACGCGCAGCAGGCGCGCCGGAGGCGCCCCAAAGGCAAGCCCGTCTGCGCCGTTTGTGCTATTCCGCAGCCAGAAGCCAGGTACCCCTTCCTTTCATTTTCAGACCTAAATCCGAGCTCCAGGCAAATTTACTCGAGCAAGGAGCTTTCGAGCCTAAGAAGAAACCCTCTCTCCCGGTGTCATTCCCCCGCTCACATCCAGGAGGGAGTTGCTTCCTCCTTGGAGGGTCCTTTTTCGTGTAAAATTAGCAAATATCAGAGCATTGATATAGATAAAGATTGCATTATCTCTACTGGCCCTTTTCCATTTGTCGGGAATGGCCCCTCGCTAGACACTACTCACTTTCTCACTGATATAGGGACTAATACAGGGCAGCCACCTCTTAATCCTAGCCACTGCTGGAAGGGTTTTCTGGGTAAAATCAGATCCCTTCCCAAACATGCAATTGAAGTATGGGATCTGTTAGCCACTGAGAATCCAGACCTGGGCTTTTTGACTGAAACTTAGCTCAAGCCCACTTCAACCACCTCAATATCAATAGCACTTCCGGCGGATACAACGCCTAGATAGACAGTCCAAAATGGGTGCTGCAGTTGCGATTATGTATAAAGAGAGTATCAAAGTCACTATACTTTAACAACGGTGCAATGAGAAAAGCGACATTTTTGTTTTTTGGACAGATCTCCATCCACAATATAATTGGAAGGGTGCCTTAGTGTACCCGCCTCCTGGACCCCTTGCTGAATCTTTATCTCTACTCATGGAAATGATAGCACCTTATGCCATATCCACTAATAGTTTCCTATTGTTAGCAGATTTCAATGTTCACAGCGAGGATCTGAACAGTCCTGAAGCGGCATCTCTCCTGACCGATCTTGCTCTTTTAGATCTGGCAAAAATAAATAATGGCCCAACGCATGATGCAGGTCACACCTTAGATATTATTTTCACTAATTCAGCGTGCGCGCGATGCGAAGCCCCTAAGCCACTTAGCTGGTCTGACCATGCATTCATTCATTTCCATCTTCAAGGTCCCCTGGTACAGACTGCTCTCTGTACAGGTCCCAAGCCTCTATATCGATAATGGCGCAAAATCACTCCTGACTCCTTTTCAGGGGCCTCTCCTCTACCTTGGAATGTTGAACCCGAGAAAATTGAGAAAGGACTCGCCCGCTTTGATGCCTCTGCTAAATCTGCTTTAGATCAGCTTGCTCCTCTAAAACTAGCAACCAATAAGCCTAGACACCCTCAGGCGGCTTGGTTCACACCTGAACTTTGCAATGAGAAACGACTATGCAGGAATTATGAGAGACGTTGGCGCATAACCCACAGCAAAAAAAATAAAGAGAGATATAAGTACATTCTTTACCAGTATCACAAAAATATATGAACGGCTCAGAAAACTTTGGACACTGTCAACCACCAGATTTTGCTTAGAAGTCTGGAGGTGGCAGGAATTGGAGGCCTTGCTTTGCAGTGGCTGAAAAGTTTTCTTTCCAATCGTTCACTTTAATCAACTTGGGGTCTTACAGTTCTGAAACTATAGAGGTGACCAGGGGTGTGCCGCAGGGCTCATGCCGATTCCCACCGTATCTAATATTTCTGTCACCCCTTTGGCCGGCCTTCTGAGGTCGTCAGGATTTACTCCTATTTCATATGCTGACAACACTCAGCTCACCTCCTCATTCAGCAAATCATCCCTCTCTGCTCAAGCCACTTTTGCAGCAGGCATGATAGCAATCTCCAACTGGATGTAGAGCAACTTTCTCCAACTTAATGTCGGTAAGATAGAAATTATGCTCCTTGGAGAAGCTTCACTATTGTGGTCTTCGGATTGGTGGCCTGAAGATATCGGGTACCCCCAGCTCCTAAGATTGTAGTCAAGAATCTAGGCCTCCGTCTGGATCAAGCATTGACTATGAGGGAACATGTGATTTTAAGTGCTCAGTCTACTTCAACGTGTTTTTCCTTTCCTTCCGGATTTTACAGCGAAAACTTTAATCCAGGCTCTGGTTCTAAGCAGACTGGATTATTGCAATGCTCTGCTTCTATCTGCAAATGAATCTTTTCTGAATCGTTTGCAGGTTGTTCAAAACACTGCAGCCTGGCTGACGTTAAATGCCCTGTGTAGAACGCCATCTCTTCCGCTTTTATATCTACTACATTGGCTTCTGGTGCGCCAGTGCATTAGGTTTAAAATATGCTGCACCGTTCATAAGGCTGCCTTCGGGAACGGTCCAGCTTACCTTGTAAAAAAATTTACCACGTATACTCCAACCAGAGTTTTGCGCTCAGGGATCCATTCCTTGCTTACGGTCCCTCGGCTCAGGAAAGCCAGGATGGGCGGGAAGGCCTTTTCTCAGCTGTCCCCTCGCTACTGGAATCAGCACCCTCTACCATTAAGGCAGTACTCAGATCTCCGTCAGTTTAGAAAACTCCTCAAAACTACTCTATTCTAGGTCACATTGTGTGAGCTCATGTTGCAGCTCCGCAGCGCAGAGATACCCCTTCGGGGGTGATTCAGGTGCTTTATAAACCCATAAATAACTAAATAAATTTTTAACAAACAACTTGAGTCAGTGAAAATATTTAATCATGTGCATCAAGTTCATAGAAAGTACCTGTTTACCATCAAGCACATATAGTCCGGAGTTAAAATGTAAAGATGAAGAAAACCAATGTAAATCTATTATGAAATAATTAGACAACATGATTTTGGATATTGTACCTCTAACTACAAGTAATGATGTCTCTTCTACAAAAGTAACGCCAGTACAAATAATAAATCAGACACCATGAGTCAGGATGTTTTAACTTTTACAGCAATAAACCTGAAGTCAGTATTTTAAAATGGAATAGTGTGTATTCAAATATTAAACTCCTGTAAGATGGCCCATGACCAGGGTTGAATAACCAGTTTTCTTCTAATTAGGCCATAAGTCTTTCACCTAACTATAAGTGAGGGCCATCATAATATTCTAAACAGCAAACAAATATTACACTTGTAACTTTTTTCAAATTTCTGACCCTTGCTTATATTGCCACTAATGATCCAGAACTTCATTCCTAAAGCTAACTGGTCTTTGATGGAAACAACACATTTATTAATTGAGAAATAACTTTAACTGATAAATGTTCCACTGAAACAAACTGGACCTGATTCCAGCTCCAGGTCACTGGAATCAGCGACCTAGGAGGATGCTGATTCCAGAGGCTCTGTGCGTCCCTCGCTGGCCAAATATCACCTGAAGCTCCCCCTTAGAACCCGGGTCTAGGCTTGGACACAAGCACACAACTGACGCAAGATTCCCAACTACTTTTGGTGTCCGGAGGAGGCAATGACGACCGTGAAACAGCCCAGCCTTGAGCTCCGCGAAATGGCATCCTGACTGGAAGGGCGCGGGAGCACTTCGCGGCAAGACCAGGGGAGGCGCCCTAGCACTGCGAACCCTGTGCGCCAGTTGGAAGGGAGACACCATGCTGGAGTGAAGCTGCGCCGCGACTGAAGCGGAGCCCCCGTGGAGCAACGAGTGAGCAGCGAGTGAGCGATTGAGGCCCTCTGTGGATAGCAAGCAGGTGGAGGGCCTCGTACGGCAGGGAGTCGGGAAAATCGAGGCCAGGGCTTTGGGGCCTGCACAGAGAGAGGCCCCAAATCAACTTGGGGTCTTACCGTTCTGAAACTATAGAGGTGACCAGGGGTGTGCCGCAGGGCTCATGCTGATTCCCACCTTATTTAATATTTCTGTCACCCCTTTGGTCGTCAGGATTTACTCCTATTTCATATCCTGACAACACTCAGCTCACCTTCACATTCACCAAATCATCCCTCTCTGCTCATGCCACTTTTGCCGCAGGCATGATAGCAATCTCCAACTAGATGCAGAGCAACTTTCTGCAACTTAATGTCGGTAATATAGAAATTATGCTTGTTGGAGAGCTGCCCCCCATGCCCCCGCCAACACCCCGAGGCCGGGGGAGAGGAGAGACATCGAAGGTGCATGCGCACATCAGGCTGACGCCCAAAAGCGAGTGGCCACAGAGTCTCTGAGCCGGTAAGCCTCGGGCTGGTCTGCCGGGGAATACTTGTCCTATCAAAAGGTGGCTGGATTATAAAGACAGTGGATGGAGATGCCTGCTAGTGGCCCACTGTATCCCCCCCGCTACCCATAGGCGGGAGGCGGGTCACAACATACGAGGAGGAGTGCAACGCAAGGCCAGGGTCTAGAGGCCTGCACCAGAAGAGTTGCCCCGGGTCTAGATGCGGCACTCCAGAGCCTGGGGAGAGTGAGGGAGAAAGCGCATAGGACCAACAAGGACCATGCCTGGGGCATTCGGGGGCTGGGACTGGCCCTCTCGCATCGGGCCTACAACTAGGAGGACAAGCCGAGATTAAGGGGGCTGCAGCTGGGTGAGAGGTACCGCAAGGGGACTGGCAAGAGGGACCTCGGGTCACGGGTGCTACAGATCCCCAAAGACACAATCGGAAAGCCGGCAGCCGCAGACACTATCAGCATATCACAAAGACTCGGGTCCCTTGTGGGGACTCAGGATTTGGCGGCGCAGGTTTGCCCCCAACCCACATCATCACGCGACCTCCACAGAGACATGAGGGCAGCCCCACGAGGACCAGGTGTGGTGCTTCCCCCTTGTTGGTTGCGCCCTGACTGTAAGTGGAAGTACAACCCCATAGTGCCCCACAGAACAAAAGCCCACATAGTTCCATAGGCTCCTGGCCTGGTATGGCCAGCACCATGAAGACAGGTGAGCGCACGCTAAGGGGGATAGAGGGCCCTCCCCCAGACCCCGATAAAACACCACACGGAGATGGGGAGGTGCCCATCACTAAATCATTTCTGGAGACTCTGTTCAACTCCTTGAGAGAAGATTTCCATACCTGAAAGCAGGAAGTTGCCGGAGAGGTGTGGGAGATACGCAAAGATGTGGACGGATTGGGTGAGAGAATAGCAGCAATTGAGGACTCGGAGCAAACCAAAGGTGAGGAAATCGAACAGTTACAGCAAGAACTCATCCGCCTTCGTGATCAACAGGTGGACCTACAGGTGCACACTGAGGATCTTGAAAATAGATTGCGGCGCAACAATATACGGGTCCGGGGGTTATCAACCAAAGCAGAAGGGGCAAAAATCATTGAATACCTACAAGGCCTAGTCCGCATTAACAGGGCACATAGGGTGGGGCTGGCGAAACACGCACCTACACCACCCCCAGACATCATGGCCTTTTTACCTGACTTCCCCCCGAAAGAGAGAATCCTGCGGGACACCCGGCGAAAGCAACCTCTCCAATACCAGGGTTACCCGGTGACCCTTTTCCAAGACCTCTCAGCCATTACACTGCAAAAGAGAAATGCATTCAGGGTCGCCACGACCTTTCTACGAGACAAGGGGATTCCGTATTCATGGGGACACCCCTTTCATCTGATCTTTAAATGGAATGGAACCCTCCACCAGCTGCGTTCTCTTAAAGATACCAGCACCTTGCTAGGCATTGAAAGCGAGGACAGTCCGCCATCACTGAGATCATCCCAGCAGCCCTGGCGGGGAGGGTGGCAGAGAGTAGGTCAAAGGAGATCTCCCGAAGTGGACTTGAAACTAAGCATGGGCGGATTTTGCGGATTGGCAATCCGCGAACTTGCGTATTTACGGATTCGCAATCCGCGAAGATCCGCGAACTCTAGCGGATTTGCGGATTTTTCCGTTTTTTGTGTTGGCGCGTGTTCGCGCCGATTTTGGGACAAGTTCGCAATTGCGAACTTACTTTTCGGCTTGCAACGACCGCGACTATGTTGTTTCTACGTCTGGTTTATCATCACAGGTTCACAGCACCCTCTGTTTCACCACTGCCACCCTCTGGGACACCCATGCCACCCTCTAGTACATCCTCACAGGCACCTATTAGGTTTATTTATTACTGTAGATTATGGTGGTTGAAAAAAGCTAGCACACCTGCCCTTCTTCAACTGCCATCAATTAATTTGTGTTTCATTAATGTGTCAGTAATTTTGAAAGTTCCAGTCTGGCTGGCACCTGCTTCCTTCCTTATCTGTAATTTGCTTTTTGTTGCAGTGAATTTTTTTTTTTACAGGACCTTTATGGTGCTATTCTATGAGCCTGCTGTTTGGGTCATAGCAGGGTCATAGAATTGTTGCAAACTCTGGAGGGGCCCATCAGGAAGCACTACCTTGAATGTTACTAATGTTAAGTTTGAACTTTTGCACCTGCTCATTGCTTTCATTTTAGCTAAAATCATTTTTTTTGCAATTTCGCGCGTTATTTGGGGCGCGAATCCGTGCGAGATCGATTTCGGAAGCCGCGAATACGTGCGAATACAAAATTGTTTTTGTTGCGACGTGTATGTTCGCGTGATCTTGCGCGTGTTCGCAAGGCGCTTCTAGCTATTCGTTTGCCAAGTTACCCTATCGGTCGTACACGGGCGCGGCCATCTTGTTGGCGTGACGTAATTCCGTTTCCGCCCGCTATGTGTAATCTCGCAAAGTGTGCTGCTCGCGAGTACAATTTCGCGCGTACTCGCAAGGAAAATCTCGCGCGAACTTACCCACGCGGTCGTGAACGGGCGCGGCCATCTTGTTTCTCATTCATTGCTATGGTTCTGGGCATGCTTTCTGTATCCTCTCTCAATCTCTGCCATCCTTTGCTTGTTTGAAGTTTTTTTGATCTAATTTTACTTATTATCTAACCCTCTATTTTTCTAGCTCTATATTTTTGTGTTTTCTGCAGCTTTTATTTACTTTTAAACTACTTTTTTAAACTCTTTTCTTTTCTTCTTCACTATTCTATTTCTTCTTTATCATTTAAGTTTATTTCTGCCCAGACCATGGTAAAGGGAGCCGGGAAGCACCCTGAGAAGGGGAAGGGTCCCGCACCCCGTGCCCGGCTCCCGTGCGGGCGTTTAAGGGGGGAGCAAGTGGTCCCGAGGGAGATCTTCAGCGCGGAGGAAGTGGCGGCACTGATCTTCCATGTCCAGCGCCGCCTCCCCAAGACGATCCTGGGAGGCGGCAAGATCGCGACCGGCTATGGCATCCGGGAGCGCCGCCAGCGGTGGGAGAAGGTGTGCCGGGCCATGTACAAGATCTCTGGGGTCCGGCGCACATATAACCAGGCCACCCACCGCTGGACCGATGTCATGGACCGGGAGCGGGACTTGCTGGACGCGCTCGGCGTAGAGGTCCCCGGGCTTGGTGAGTAGTAGTAGTAGTACATTTACTACTCTGTTTTATCCTGCTCTGTTATTTGCAAATCTTTGTTCTTTACCAAGAGCAATAATGCTGCCGATTACATTGAGGTAAATTATATTTCAAAATCTTCTATGCATTTCATTTTCAGGTGCACTGCTCTCCTTCTCAGTAGCCTTGCTTGCTACTATGCTTCTTTGTTTTGTATGTTGTGTTCAGAAGCATTTCATTGGCCTGAGAAATTATGTATGAGTGTACTGTAAAGAAAAGAACTGCGTAATGCTAGACAGTAAGGGTCATATTTTCAATTACCGGCGCATCCCTGCAAAGTAGCAGGGATGCGGCAGTAATTGTGTGCCATGCCACCACCACCCATTGGCCCAAAACGTCACAGAAGCCTTACGCATCTGTGCCGTAAAGGCAGCGCATTGCTGGAGTTGCGTGCCAACGATGGCGCAGCTCCAGCAATGCTCTGGGGTACCCTATCTCCCCAATGCTGCATCAAGCCGTACGTCGGCTTCAAGCGCGCAGGGTTTGAGTCATGCATCATTGTCCTAAAAATGACTGATTGACATCTTGTAGATTTCCCTCAGCCACTTTTAGGATTCGTTCCTGCGCAGGTACGCCCTCCCTTGCGCCGGAACGCCCCCTGATGGCGCAGGGCTTTACAACGTGATGCATCGCCCATATGCCCATATGTGTTTTTTTTTTTTATATATACGCCGCACCAACACCATGGCGAGTCTTTTGTTCTGCCGCTGCGTCAGAAAAGGCACGCAACAATGGAGGAAAATCAGCCGCAACTTCCGCAAGGGACTTATAAATCAGCCCCAACAGACTGAAGTCCAGTGTCCTTCCTTTAGACAGTCACATGGCTATCAGAAGAAATAGTGGCGGTGGTGGCGGGTGGATTGATAGTTTGAGTATTCACTGATCTGCAAGCAGGATGGACTTTGTCTGTCACGTGTTGCGCACTACTGCCTGCAGTGCCAGGCCTAGGCAAACCTCTTTAGTAGTCTGTTTATTGAGTTACATAGGAACTTTCTAAGTCAACGTTCCGCAAATCAGGCAATACGAATAACGTAGTATACCACATGAGATAGATCCCGTGGAATAGTTGTCTATCTATTTGCTATTTTTCCAAAATATGTTGTTATTGTTCTTTTGAAATGTTTGATTTGGTTGAAAAATCTCATCCATGTTTTATGGTTTTTCTTTCTTTCATGTTGTACATCAGCTCCCCCCAAGGGCAAGAGGACACAGGAGGAGGGTGCTGAGGATGCAGGCCAGGATCGGGCAGGCGAGGGCTCCTTTGCTGGCCCCAGTAAGTTTACATTTTACTAAACAGTACCTATTTTTTCCTAGCGTTCCTCATTCGATTTTTTCTAAATCGTCTTTGATCTTCTTGTAGACTGGATATAAATTCTTATCCTGCCTCGAATATGACTCCCTGTGGTATTACTAGACTATTCTTATTAGTCTGTCTGTGTAGCTAACTAAGATTGGACATTTGGCAATTCCATTGGACTCCCATTATATTCAGCAATACCTCTATGCACTGTCTCCTTACTGACTAGATAGTGTGGCAGAGTCATTCAGCTCCCGAAGTCACCGATTATAGATCCCCAATGATCTCTAGATTATCGTACGCAGGACAAGAGAGTAGTACGGAGTCACAGCACAGTCAAGAAGTGTCAGAGGCACTCATGCTTGCAAAAATTCCAAAACCTTTAGCTCATCCACTCTAGTCTAGAGGAACAAAAACCACAGAGTCTATTTAAGTGTAAAAGCTTTATTAAAAGTAAACACATTTATTAAAATCTACTTTGTCATAAAACTATTTAACTGTAAACGGAAAAGTGGTTAGTGCTGACGATTAATTGGACACATTTCTTGTGGTCGAGCCGAACTCTCACCTAGTTTGAACTTGATCCTGGTCGTGTTCTTAGGACTCAGGAGTCAAGCTTCTGTCTGTTAGGAGAAAAAGTGGTGCGTGTTAAAAATCAAAAGCAAGCATTCATCAGTTGTGCATAAAAGTGCAGCAAGACAACAGCCTTCCCTGGAAAATGGGACATTTTTACTATGGAGTAGGCAGTCACAAATTATTACATTGTATTCTGTTTTTTTAACATTTCTCCTAGACCAAATATTATATAGTAGTGAGTGGTGTATTCTAACTTTCTTAAATGTACTTTGTAGGTGTAACATCTGGTGACGGGGCCAGCGCGGAGGTGGCTGTGTTGGACTTGGACTCGGAGGCCTCTGGGGAGGAGGCGGCGTTAGAAGAGCTGGTGGCCGTTCCTGTGGGGGATCAAACGGTGGTGGCGGAAACAGGTAAGCTATATATTCCTTACTTATTGAGATTGAAGACTGCATAGTGTGCTTTCTGCACGGGTGTATTACAATTACAAATCAACCAGGTAGTAGCCTCCTCGAAATGTACTTCGACTTAGCTGTGAAGTTTTTGGTGAGAAGAATCCCAATAAGTTCTTAGACGAACGTGATGGATGGGATGAACGAAAAGCGAAAGAAGGGTGTAAGTAAGTGGGACGCGAACTTGTATGATGGCTGGCAAAGAAGAACGATATGTGTTTGCTTGGACCCAGAGGTGGCTGGGAAGGAAAGAATATGGTATGGTGCATGGCTGGGTCAATGATGAAGCAAGGATGGGTGGAAGGACAGCAGCCTGGGTGGGTGAAACAGAAACTGTATGTGTGCGTATACTTTGAATGAATGGATGCCTGGAGCATGGTATTCTCTGACTCTTACATAGCAAATGTGTATCTAGAGAGAGTAGATGGTCGCCAGGTGAAGTAAGTGTTACCTTGAAGAGCATGTACCACCGCACCCGCACGTCCGTCCCAGTGCAGGGAAGGCAAGGAAAAGAAATTGTAAATGTGTCCAATACTACCATGAATAGTAGCAGTACTTTGTATTGCGTTTGCATTCACAGCATATATCTGGTTATTACGGTGGACACTCCGTACCTCTCTTAATAACTTTAGTTTACTTGTAGTACGTCATTCATGTGTGGGTGTATCACTGTGTTCACTCAATATTAAGCAAAGCACCTAAAGTCATCTCATCTGTCATTAAATACGTCCCATGTGAAGTGATAGATAATCAAATTAGTTAGCTTCTTCAGTTTCCTTTTCTAGTACTCATTTGCACTGTAGGGTGAAAGGTAAATTAATTAAGCAGTAGCCCTTGTAACAGAGTATTCTCAGTGCCACCCGTAATAGAAAAGTAATAGCTTCACCACCTGCATGTACTGGACCGGTACAGTAACGCAAGTCTGTCTCCATCATCATGGTGTGCAACTTTTTTTCTCGGGTGCAACTTCACTGTGCTGTGTCCATGTCATTCTGCCGGCTTGCATAAGATAACGTACCCATTTCCCTAAACAAGAGAGAAGAAGAAGAATAAGACTGGTGTACTGTCATAGTCGACTGTAATGGAAGTCCATAGTGGTCGTAGAATTAGTTCATTAAACTACCACTACTGTTAGAGCAAGGATGCAGAAGTGGGAGGTTACATAGATACTGTCCTCAATAGTTATGTACTGTGCTTTCAATTTGCTACTTGTACTCTGTGACCCAACTTTCGGCTCAATCACTTTGTGTTATTAATAAGGAGCATTGGTTACAGACTATGTCTTTCTTTCTTCATATAGTTGCTCCTTCCAAATCAACAACAAGGAGGGAGCAGGCTAGATTGGCCCGGCAACGGAGGCTGGAGGCCACAGTCGCCGAGTATCGGCGGCTGGTGGCCCTGGAGGAGGAGGAGGACACGCAGTCGAGCGGGGCAACATCTTCGACTGTGACCACTGCATCCTCCTCCGTGACTAAACCAGCGGGACCGAGCCGGGCTAAGAAAGCCGACCGCCACCGCCAAGCACCCGAAATACCAGCTGCCCCCCACAGGAGCTGCAAGGAACGCCAACGCCGCCTACGAGTCCGCATGTCCAACCTGGAGCAGGAGGTCCTGAGGTATAAGACCTTGGTTAAGGGCCTCCGCTCCGAGCTTGCCACCCTCCGCAAGGAGTATGATGCCCATGCCGCATCATGCACCAGCACCAGCACCCTCCAGTAGTGGAGTGTCCCTTGCCCTTTTTTTATAGACTTTTGGGGGGTGGGATTTGGGAGTTGGGATCGTTTTGGGACGTTTCAGAGACAATCGTTGGGGTTAGGGTGGGTGAGGGAGATTATTTTGTTAGGGATAAATAAATATATTTTTCAACTTTATCTGACCATACCTGTTTTTTACTGCTTTTCAGTCTGGTGGGTGGGGGGCGGGGGTGTAACAGTAACTTTGTTTTCCTGAACAGTCGTAGGACTTTAGTAGTACAACCGTCAATCTCTTGTCTACTCCGAAATAATACTCCATTATACTACCTCCCACCAAACGCTTATCTTACCTGTAATTTGTGTTAGAAATTAGGGCTAGGCCCAGGGCTGGCTCCAGGTGAAATGGGGATTAACGTTGTCATTCCTGGGCGGGTGACATTTCCTCATTGCGGTGTTACTAGTGGTGTGACACAGTGGCAGTTGCATGCCTATGGAAAAAAAGAAAACGAAACCTTGTTTGTACTCCTTACTGTAGCATTACAACGGTTACGGTACGATCGAAAAAATAGCAGGTGACAGTACACTAGAACAGTGCCATAATGTAGCCTAACAAATGGTAAAGTATTGCAAGTATAACTAGTACTTGCGTTGAATTTATTTGACATTGGCTACTACTACTAGAAGATATAGTACTGAAGCTGAGTAAGTCTAGAAGATATCCTCGTATTCCTTCACCAGCCTGTTGCTGCTATCACCTTATCCTCCCCAGCAAGTGTGTGGAATTATTGATGTCATTTTAGTCAGACATCAAGCAAAACAACACAGCCCGGGGGAAGAGGGTTAGGGTTTGTAAAATGGATGGGAATGGGGGTTTCTTTTTGGGTAGGTTTTGTTGAGAGAAGAAAAAAAAAGCAGAGCATGGACAAACAATAATTGAAGATACAGAGTTTACAGACAATCTATGGTTACAAACTAAAGGTAAGCACATGCAGTCACACTCATAGAATAAAAGACAACAATGGATACTGTATCTGTATTGCGTATGTTGTTGGAGTTGTCCTGTTGAAATTGGTAAGTAAGTTGCATGCAGCAAACAATTCCTCTTATTGGCGGCACTCCTCCATTCCAGCTGACGCTTCGTCCATCAATGTGGTGGTGACCACTGACAGAAGAGACACCCTGTCCACTGCCTGCCTGGCGGATGTTGACTGAAACCCGGCCTGTAATTATTGAACGGAAAACAGGAAGTGCTATTACAATACCACTGATAAATAAATAAAAGGTATGTACGCTGTGTGGTTCAAAAAGTGACACTTTGATTTCCCTAATAGACAGTACAATATTTTTGAAATTGCGTGCTCTGTCTGAGTCACCTTTTTAAGGATCAATAAGTATGGCCAAAATATTATAGCGGATCTTTCCCCTCAAGGTGGGTGTACTACTGTGTTTTAGAACAAAATTTGACCTTCCCAGCAATGCTCCCACCAAGACCCTTACTAAAGCCAGTCGCAAAAATGTAGAAGAACCCAATCATATCTCCAAAAACGATGCCTAGCAGAAAAATGGTTACAAAACGTACTTTGAAAGTAACAGTAGACCCAAATACAGACCGTGGATTGTATTCAAACCACTTGCCTGCAAGCAAAAGTATCCATAGCCAGCATCGCTCCAACAGTGCTCTACAACAACAGAACCGCGTTGCAATCGAACCCCCCTAAACACATGCAATCCTGCTGCTAGGGCTAACCCTAACGAACCCTAACTTACAAAAAGTGCCAAAACTGGTGTTTCCTTATGGATTTTGTCCAACTAACTTCTAGCCGGTATTAGACCTTCCCAGGAATGCCCCAGGCAAGACCCGCCAACCCACCCGCAAAAAAACACCCGACACAACACCACCAAACAGCGAAAAAGCTAAATCTCATACTTACAATGTCTCTCGGCCTTCGGTCCAAACGCGGCGCTGTGCAGCTAGGTCGTCATCATCATCAATCATCATAACTCCTGTTTTCCACCACGGATTTCCTGAAAAGCAAATGCAATCAAGATTAGACTGTCGCAGCAGTGCTTCGACAGAGACCCCATCCGCAACCCACCCACGAACAGCAGGAAGCCCCCCCAAAACGCTACATTGAGCAAGATGTCTGAAGAAATGGCAAAAAAAAGGCTGTTCCTTATGGATTTTGTCCAAAACACTTGTATCCGGTATTAGACCTTCCCAGGAATGCCCCAGGCAAGACCCGCCGGCGCCAACCCACCCGGAAAAAAACACCCGACACAACACCACCAAACAGCGAAAAAGCTAAATCTCATACTTACAATGTCTCTCGGCCTTCGGTCCAAACGCGGCGCTGTGCAGCTAGGTCGTCATCATCATCAATCATCATAACTCCTGTTTTCCACCACGGATTTCCTGAAAAGCAAATGCAATCAAGATTAGACTGTCGCAGCAGTGCTTCGACAGAGACCCCGGCCGCAACCCACCCACGAACAGCAGGAAGCCCCCCAAAACGCTACATTGAGCAAGATGTCTGAAGAAATGGCAAAAAAAAGGCTGTTCCTTATGGATTTTGTCCAAAACACTTGTATCCGGTATTAGACCTTCCCAGGAATGCCCCAGGCAAGACCCGCCGGCGCCAACCCACCCGCAAAAAAACACCCGACAACACCCCCAAACAGCGAAAAAGCTAAATCTCATACTTACAAGTTACAATATCTCTCGGCCTTCGTTCCAAATGCCGCGCTGTTCAGCTAGGTCATCATCATCAATCATCATAACTCCTGTTTTCCACCACGGATTTCCTGAAAAGCAAATGCAATCAAGATTAGACTGTCGCAGCAGTGCTTCGACAGACACCAAAAATTACACACAAACCCCCGGAACCCCGCCAAAGAGCACCTCAAAGGCAAGCAAGTCAGCAAAAACGGCAAGAAATTTCCACCTCATATTTGGTCCAAAACACTTTTGTCCATTATTAGAGCTTCACAGCAATGGGCCCAAAACCGTCAACTCACCCGCAAAGAAGTACAACACCCCCACAAGTGCTGAGTCTTTCTTCATTGTGCGTAATCCAGCACTCTGCTTGGAGGTAAATCGCAGTCTGGAGGAGGAGGATAGAGGAGCATGTTCTTCAGAACTTGTGAACCTGAGGAATGTAGACTGCGGCACCTTCAAATCAATAAGCAAACAAGTGAAGACAGTTCTGATGATGGTCTTGTTTTTGGGATTAGGTGATTAAAGTTTGAATTAAATTAACTGTGCAAAACAAAGAAAGAGAGACACAAAGCACACAGGAATAAAAGTGAATAAGGACGAAAAAGAAAGTTCTTGATTGATTGTCTCATTTTCAGGGCTCGGTGTCAGGGAATAAGAACAAGATTTCGTCATCATACTCTGCGAATTCAGGCTGGATGAGGTCAGTGGCACCGAACAGAGAAAAAATCCCCTCATCTACGTTGCTGTCCTCCTCGTCTTCATGTGGCGTGCTTTCTCGCACTTTGTAATCTGGTGGTATGAGGTGCTGATTCATCTTGATCATTGTCAGCCGCTCCACATTTTTGGGCGATAGGCGGCTCCGTTTGGGAGTTACAATGCCACCAGCAGCACTGAAAACACGTTCAGAAGACACACTTGCGAGTGGGCAAGACAAATAGTTTATAGCCAGGTTGTAGAGCTGTGGCCACAATTGTTTTTTGCCATGCCAATACTGCAATGGCTCCTCATTAAGAAAGACCACTGTTGAGTCATTCAGATAGTCCTGCACCATCGACTCAAGGTCATCAACTGTTCCTCCACTTTGCTTACTTTTTGCTGTGCCTGTGACATTTTTTCGAGAACCATACCCCATCAAACTTAGCCAATCCTCCTCCCCAGCCACTGTTAGTGTTGTCATTGTGTGTGGTGCAGATGATCCAGTTGCCGGTGTCTTTAACGGCTGAGAGGTCACTTGTGCCCCAGCCACAGGTGCAGAAGTGGATTCTTGTGACTGCGGATGGCCTGCTGATGCTGATGTACTGGCTTCTCCTTCAATAACCTGCCGTTCTTTTTCAAACCTCTTGGCTGACCAGGCTAACCAATGTTTGTACTTTTGAACATCTGCATCAGCGAAAGGAAAGAATGCGTTGTCTGCCAGCGCCTTTTTGTAGCGTGGATCCAGAATAGTAGCACAAATGTAATGCTGATCTGAGTTGATGTTTTTAAGACGTTCATCACCACGTAGGCGATGTAATAATTTCTCAGACAAAATGAAATGGTTTTTTTTTTTTCATCTTTTTCAAACTCAGAAGAAACCGCCATCAGTTGGTGCTCCAGTATGCACAACAATGGGATAGCTTTTCCCAAATTACAGTCCTCCTGGCTGACTGCACGCGTGAAGAACTCAAAAGGACGAAGCATGTCTGTCAGGCTTTTAACTATGGCCCATTGCGCCTTACTCATCCGCAGGTCCTCCTTCTGAGATGTAGCCTCTGTCAAGAAATAGTGATCGAGTACCGTATACTGCTCATGCAGACGCTCAAGCATGTAGAAGGTTGAGTTCCAACGTGTTGCCACCTCCTGGATGAGTGCTTTCACTGGCATTCCACGTTGAAGTAGCAGTCTCCGCAGATGCTTCCGGGCCTTAAAAGAATGGCTGAAATGGTTGCACATTTTGCGGCAGGTGGCCATTACCTCGAACGCTGGACTCTCTTTATCACTCAAGAATTTTTGAACTACCAGGTTGATACAGTGCGCCAAACACGGCACTCTAACATGGTCACCCTGTAACATGGCCTTAACTACATTGGCGCCATTATCCGTGGAAACATAACCAATCTTGCGTTTTAGGGGGGATAGCATTGTCAAGACCTTTTTGTTAAACTCTTGCAAAAGGTTTTCTGCTGTGTGACTTTTCTCCAAGCCAAACATGGCTAGTGTTGCATGTTTCCGAGCAGCTTTGAAAACTTGGTCCGGGTCAACACCTGCGTTTAGCTTTGCTATAACACCTGAAAAAGAGACCCAGTGTGCAGTGATGCACATGTAATCATCGCCTGGGCCACTGGTCCACATGTCTGTTGTCAGATGTATTGTGTGAACAGCACTCTTCTGCAAAGCTGCCCCAATCGCCTGCAGCACATCTTCATGTAGTGCTGGAACCGCAACTCTGGCAAAATAGAACCGGCTCGGAACCTTCCATTTAGGGCAGAGCGTTGCAACTAATTCAAGAAAACCTACCGCTTCTACAAAAGAAAAAGGTAGAAGGTCCACAGCTAGCATTTTAGCCAGCTTAGTGTTATACAGACGCGTCAGTGGGTGGTTGCGTTCATATGGCACCTCTGAAGTAAGCATTGTTCTAATGTTGCCCTGGACCAAGCATTTACAGGCTGATAATGACTTCGTTGACCCAATTTTGCTCGCTGGTGAACTTTTGTGCGTTGGTGTCTCACTCGCTCCAACACTCTTAGTGTGCCTCACATTGGGTGTGCTGCTGAGAGGGGTACTGGGTGTAAGGGAAGTGTTTGACACGTCTTCTTCCTGCTCGTCAACATCAGATGAAACATCAACGTTTCCTTGATTTTGGCCTTTCTTGATCGCAGCTAGGTGCGCAAACCATTTGACAGCGTGCTTTCTCTCAAGATGACCACTCTGGCCGCCGGTACCATAGTTGCTACCTGGCTTACCACGACTAACTGCAAGCTTACAAAGGGTACAAATGGCAAACTTTGGATTTTTGGGACAAACAGTAAAGAAGTCCCAAACTGGGGACTTGAAGTGTCTGTGGGACCTGGAGGAGGCGGCGATACTGGTGGTGGTGGTCATGAAGCTAATGCCAGATGAAGTGGAGGATCTGGATTGGCCAACTTTTGTACGTTTTCCACTTTCACCGCCACTAATTAAGGTCGAGGTTGACGCAGGTCTCTTCTTGCCAGAAAGAAATATGGAAGCGGGACGAGTTGGTGTACTACTTAACTCCAATGATTGTGGTGTTTCCACTACCTCCTCATCGACAACATCATCATCATCATCATCACGCGCAGCAGCTCTTCGGGCTAGGGTCAAAATGTCTGTTTGCTGCATGCCCGCTGGGGCTGCAGTGACCTTTATGATGACTGGGTCGTCGTTGGCAGAGTCTTCATCAGCAGCAGTATCCGCCACTTCTTGTTGAGCCTCATCACACTCCATAAGTCTGAGACTTTGGACGAGCTTCCTTTTACGCTTAAGTACCTTTGTTGGATCATGGTGTGCCTCACTCTCAGACGGCTGTGGTGCTGGTTCCCAAGTTTGATCCGTATCATCAGAAGGAGGTGTGCTTGAAGAAGATGTAGACACCACCCTTGATCTCTTCCTTGCTAGGGGTGTGGAAGACAATGAAGGATCATCAGGAGGAGTGGCTTCCTCAAATGATACCTCGCCTTGATTGTCGATTTCCTGATGTGCCCCTACTTCGGGAGGAACAACTATTGTGGGCACTTGTGACCCTCCATGCACCTCTGCTTGCGCATCTCCTTGCGCTGCCTCTCCTTCCACATGTACTTGGGCTTGTACTTGCACATGTGATTGTTGTTGCGGCTGTGGTTGTTCAACACTCGTCAGATGAGCTACAACAACCTGTGTTGATTGAGGGACATTGCTGCTGCTTTCTTGCGATGAGCCAACATCACTGGTCGATGGTGATTGAAGAACTATACTGGCTGCCTCTGCAGCACTCAAGGGCTTGGACTTAAGTTGGCGTGGTGGTGGTGGTGGCACTGAGCCCAATGGAGCGGGGGTGCTGCTGCCAGCTTGGTCCCCAGCAGATCCCGCTGCTGCTGCAGGCATACTTTTTTTTTTACTCCCAAAAAAAGGGGCGGGCGGCACACCAGTGTCCTTGGTAACTTGCTTCTTCTGCTCCTTACTGGCACCTTTCTTGCTAGAGGAGCTACGGGTTACTTTTTTTGGGGCCATCTTCTTCAGAGCAGGTCAGCAGGCAGCAGTTGCACAAGTTGCAGAGGGTTCTGTGTCCAGACGTGACGTCGCGTGACGTTATGCTGCACACACACACCGCTGCAGGACTTCTTCCTGGCACTGGTGGTTCTCTTGAGTCTTCTTGTGCACCTAAAAGCAATGGAAGACAGAGGAACATCAGTTCAGTTATACACCCCAAAAAATCGACAAAACACAGAAAAATGAGCACAATCCCATGCCATCCATGATGTTTACATTGAAGACACCCCACAGAAAGACTACGGACATGCAAGTATGCAACACTCACTACCCCTGGGCATAATGGATGAAAAGTAGGCAAAATAAGTGCAGGCCTCAGACACTGCCTCTCCTCAAAATGGCCCCTTACACCCCAGGCACATGTTGCCTGTACCAGCCAGCACTCAAGATGGCCACCACCACCACCCACATGACCAGTCCACATCAACAGTACACCCCCAAAAAACAGAAAAACAGCCAGAAATCACCACAATCCAACGCCATCCATGATGTTTACATTAAAGAGAGTGAGACCACACCACAGGCACACTCAGTCCATGCACCACCACCCCTGGGCAAAAGGCCACACCAGCAGCCCCCCAAAAACGACAAAAAACAATAAAATAAGCACAATCCCAGCCCATCCATGGCCTCTATTATGTTTAAATTCAAGAAGACACCCCACAGAAAGACTAGGCCCATGCAACACTCACCACCCCTGGGCAAAGGGCCCCACCAGCAGGCCCAAAAAACGACAAAAAACAATAAAATCAGCACAATCCCAGCCCATCCATGGCCTCAATGGTGTTTAAATTCAAGAAGACACCCCTCAGAAACACTAGGCCCATGCAACACTCACTACCCCTGGGCATAATGGATGAAAAGTAGGCAAAATAAGTGCAGGCCTCAGACACTGCCTCTCCTCAAAATGGCCCCTTACACCCCAAGCACATATTGCCTGTAGCAGCCAGCACTCAAGATGGCCACCACCACCACCCACATGACCAGTCCACATCAACAGTACACCCCCAAAAAACAGAAAAACAGCCAGAAATCACCACAATCCAACGCCATCCATGATGTTTACATTAAAGAGAGTGAGACCACACCACAGGCACACTCAGTCCATGCACCACCACCCCTGGGCAAAAGGCCACACCAGCAGCCCCCCAAAAACGACAAAAAACAATAAAATAAGCACAATCCCAGCCCATCCATGGCCTCTATTATGTTTAAATTCAAGAAGACACCCCACAGAAAGACTAGGCCCATGCAACACTCACCACCCCTGGGCAAAGGGCCCCACCAGCAGGCCCAAAAAACGACAAAAAACAATAAAATCAGCACAATCCCAGCCCATCCATGGCCTCAATGGTGTTTAAATTCAAGAAGACACCCCTCAGAAACACTAGGCCCATGCGACACTCACTACCCCTGGGCATAATGGATGAAAAGTAGGCAAAATAAGTGCAGGCCTCAGACACTGCCTCTCCTCAAAATGGCCCCTTACACCCCAAGCACATATTGCCTGTAGCAGCCAGCACTCAAGATGGCCACCACCACCACCCACATGACCAGTCCACATCAACAGTACACCCCCAAAAAACAGAAAAACAGCCAGAAATCACCACAATCCAATGCCATCCATGATGTTTACATTAAAGAGAGTGAGACCACACCACAGGCACACTCAGTCCATGCACCACCCACCACCCCTGGGCAAAAGGCCACACCAGCAGCCCCCCAAAAACGACAAAAAACAATAAAATAAGCACAATCCCAGCCCATCCATGGCCTCAATTATGTTTAAATTTAAGAAGACACCCCACAGAAAGACTAGGCCCATGCAACACTCACCACCCCTGGGCAAAGGGCCCCACCAGCAGTCCCAAAAAAAAGACAAAAATCAGCACAATCCCAGCCCATCCATGGCCTCAATGGTGTTTAAATTCAACAAAACAGTTGTATCATGCACCCCTAACCAACCCTGGTCCTACTGGATACTGTGGCTACCCACAATATAATTTATTTAATGTTCTGAAAAAGTTCCAAAATTTTACTTGCAGCAACTGTAATGCCCCAAACAAACTTACTTGTGAAAGTTGATTTCTAATCCAAAAGTGATCCAAAGACAGTCAAAAAGGCCTCAAATCCAAATATCCAGCAGCACCCACAAAAAGTAATCCTTCCAGCTCCAGATCCAAATGAAAGTGACCAGGAGATGGACAAAGCACTGGGAGGAGCCTGCTGGACAGGAACAGGAAGTTGGAGACTGTGGGGCACTTCCTTCCTCCCCCCCCCCCAAAATGGACTCCTTGCAAAAAAAAAAAGCCATGCAAATGTCAACCTGAGGAGTGATTCTGATAAAAATCATAATTTTCTGAAGGTTTATCCTGTTTGCTGGTGATTTTCTTGTGCGAAATTGCAAAATCTCTATTTCGCAAGTGCGAGATTGTTCCTTTCCGCCGCAACTACGTGTTCGCAATTGCGAACTCTCGCGAGGTGTGCTGTGCAAGGTGGCAAGCCGCGAGTACGTATTCGCGGGCGACAAACTCCCGCGGGAACACGCAGCAAGATCTAAAATGGCGCGTCACTCGCAAAGAAAAACAACTCGGCAAACGCTAAAATGACGGAAAGTGAACGCCGTGCACCACGCCGCGCGCCGCAACCAAGCAAAAAATCCGCCGCGAGCGGATTCACGGATTTTCGACAAATTCGCGAGCGTTCGCGGATTGCGGATTTGCCGAAAATCCGAAAAATCCGCGAGCGGAGCGGATTTTACGCCCATGCTTACTTGAAACCAGTCGGGCCACCATGGCCCAAGAACGAGCCATGGCTATCCAAGAAGTGTCCAAGGAGACATCATTGGCGGAATGAGCTGGCATCGTGAGGGTGACACATATGCACTATGCCAACGCTGACCAGGGGGAGGTGCGGGGGGCCAAGGGGGTTGCCTTGGTTACTCGCCCTAAAAAGTTTTTTCACGACGGGCCTGTGATGCAAATATCCTGGCTCCGGACTATGAGGTGCCATGGGGGATTGGGTGTTGGAATTAGAGCGGGGGTGGAGGGACGATATTCAACTCTTGGTATGTTGGGGAGGAGGAGGAAGGATGGGTGGGAGGGGGGTGGGTGTTGTGTGAACAGCAGGGAGGGGGGATGGGAGGGAACCAGTGTGCCGACAGGGGTTGATGCCCACTTACACAGAATGTGCAGTTAACACAATCCTGTTATGAGATGTCTAAGGCCACGTTGAAGGTACTCACTTTGAACGTGAAGGGGCTTAATAACCCATTAAGCGGCGAGCAGTCCTATCATATTTAGAAAACTCAGGGGCCGCTATATGTTTACTTCAGGAAACTCATTTACTCACCAAAGACTGGCAAAGGATGAGGTCCCGCGCATTCCCTCACCAGTTCTTCTCCTACAAATCTGACAAAATGGCGGGGATTGCGATTCTGTTTGCCAAAAACGTTCACTGTCAAATTGGAGACAAGAATGGGGAGATCAAAGATAGACTTCTCGCCTATAGTATTAAGGTGGGAGGCATGACAATGACAATGGGATCCCTGAATGCCC
Source organism: Lissotriton helveticus (assembly GCF_964261635.1). Classification (NCBI taxonomy): domain Eukaryota; kingdom Metazoa; phylum Chordata; class Amphibia; order Caudata; family Salamandridae; genus Lissotriton; species Lissotriton helveticus. The sequence goes on along the minus strand of NC_136060.1, from coordinate 213,500,318 downwards.
CTAATACGGGTCAGGAGCCCTTTATCAAAAACGACCTGTTGGGGGCTCTATGTTCCCCGACCCTTTCCAACTCATGGGAGACCTCAACCTGGTGATGGATAAGGAGAGGGACAGGTCAGGACACCGCTTTGGGTACCACAGGCGCATTTTCGGCGGAGGAGAGGGACTGGTTGGCACAGAGGGGGCTGAGAGACCTGTGGCGAGTTAAGCATCCCGAGACCTTGCACTACACCTTCTATTCTCGTGTGCACCACACGAATGCCAGACTAGACCACTTCATAGGCTCCTCAGAGTTGATGACTCGGGTAGAGTCTCTGAGCTGGTAAGCCTCAGGCTGGTCATCCGGGGAGTACTTGCCCTGTCAAAAGGTGGCTGGACTATAAGGACAGTGGAGGTGTATGCCTGCTAGTGGCCCGCTCTATCCCCCCGCTGGCCATAGGCAGGAGGCGGGTCACAACATACGAGGAAAAGCGCAACGCGAGGCCGGGGTCTAGAGGCCTGCACCAGAAGAAGGACGGTCCGGGCGCTGTTGCCCCAGGTCTGGCTGTGGCACTCTAGTGCCTGGGGAGAGTGAGGGAGACAGTGCCTGGGATCAACGAGGGCCATACCTGGGGCATTGCGGGGCCGGGACGGGCCCTCCCATATCGGGCGTACAACTAGGAGGATGAGCCGAAATTAAGAGGGCCGCAGCCGGGCGAGAGGTACTGCAAGGGGACAGGCAAGATGGACCCCGGGTCAAGGGTGCTAGCGCTACAGATCCCCAAAGGCACAATCGGCCAGCGAGCAGCCGCAGACACTATCAGCATATCAGGAAGGCTTGGGTCCCTTGTGGGGACTGAGGATTTGGCGGCGCGGTTTGGCCCCGACCCACATCATCACGCGACCACCCCAGAGACGCGAGGGCAGGTCCCCCCCTGTTTGTTGCGCCATGACTGCAAGTGGGAGGACAGCCCCATAGTGCCCCACAGAATGAAGAGGACATAGTTCCATAGGCTCCTGGCCTGGTATGGGCAGCACCCGGAAGAGAGGTGAGCGCATGTTAACGTAGATGCTCCTTAAGGGCCCACCTAAGGGGGACAGAGGGCCCTCCCCCAGATCCCGATGAAACACCACACGGACTCAGGAGATGGGAAGGTGCCCATCACTAATTCATTTCTGGAGACCCTGTTCAACTCCTTGAAAGAAGATTTCCATACCTTAAAGCAGGAAGTTGCCGGAGAGGTGCAGGAGATACGCAAAGATGTGGACGGATTGGGTGAAAGGGTAGCAGCAATTGAGGACTCGAATCAAACCATAGGCGAGGAAATCGAACAGTCACAGCAAGAACTCATTGCCTTCGTGATCAACAGGTGGACCTACAGGTGCACGCTGAGGCTCTTGAAAATAGATCGCAGCTCAACAATATACGAGTCCGGGGGTCCCGTCCAGAGCAGAAGGGGCGAACATCACTGAATACCGACAATGCCTATTCTGTGAGATCATAGGGGAGCCGGCTACCTTCGAAGTCCGCAATGACAGGGCACATAGGGTGGGGCTGGCAAGACGCGCGCCTACACCACCCCCAGACATCCTGGCCTTTTTACCGGACTTCCCCCTAAAAGAGAGAATCCTGCAGGACGCCCGGCGAAAGCAACTTCTTCAATACCAGGGTTACCCGGTGGCCCTTTTCCAAGACCTCTCAGCTATTACACTGCAAAAGAGAAAGGCATTCAGGGTCAGCACATCCTTTCTATGAGACAGGGGGTTCCGTATTCATGGGGACACCCCTTTCGTCTGATCTTTAAATGGAATGGAACCCTCCACCCATCGGCGTTCTCTTAAAGATACCTGCGCCTTGCTAGGAATTGAACGCGAGGACAGTCCGCCATCACCGGGATCATCCCAGCAGCCCTCGTGGTAGGGTGGCAGAGAGTAGGTCGAAGGAGATCTCCCGAAGTGGACTTGAAACCAGACGGGGCCACCATGGCCCAAGAACGAGCCATGGCTATCCAAGAAGTGTCCAAGGACACATCATCAGCGGAATGAGTTGGCATTGTGAGGGTGATACATATGCACTATGCCAACGCTGACCTGGGGAGGAGGGCGGGGGGCTGAGAGGGTTGGCTTGGTTGCTCGCCCTACAATATTTTTTCACCACGGGCCTGTGATGCAAATATCCTGGCTCGGGACTATGAGGTGCCATGGGGGATTGGGTGTTGGGGTTAGGGCGGGGGGTGGAGGGACGACATTCATCAGTTGGTATGTTGGGGAGGGGGAGGTAGGAGGGAGGATGGGTGGGAGGGGGGTGGGTGTTGGACTGAACAGCAGGGAGGGGGGTGGTAGGGAACCAGTGTGCCGACAGGGGTTGACGCCCACTTACAGGGGGCAGCACGACAGGGTAATGTCAAAATGTGCAGTTACCACAATTCTGTTACGAGATGTCTGGGGCCACGTTGAAGGTTCTTACTTTGAATGTGAAGGGGCTTAATAACCCCATTAAGCGGCGAGCGGTACTATCATATTTAGAAAACTCAGGGGCCGCTATATGTTTACTACAAGAAAACCATTTACTCACCAAAGACTAGCATAGGATGAGGTCCCGCGCATTCCCTCACCAGTTCTTCTCCTCCACTTCTGACAAAAAGGCGGGGTTGCGATTCTGTTTGCCAAACACTTTCACAGTCAAATTGGAGACAAGATTGGGGAGATCAAAGGAAGACTTCTCACCTATAGTATTAAGGTGGGAGGCATGACAATGAAAGTGGGATCCCTGTATACCCCTAATACAGGTCAGGAGGCCTTTATCAAAAAAGCCCTGTCGGAGGCTTTATGTTCCCCCGACCCTTTCCTACTCATGGGGGGTACCTCCACCTGGTAATGGATAAGGAGAGGGACAGATCGGGACACCGCTTTGGTTATCACAGGCGCATTTTTGGTGGAGGGAGGGACTGGTTGGCACAGAGGGAGCTGAGAGACCTGTGGCGAGTTAAGCATCCCGAGACCTTGCACTACACCTTCTATTATCATGTGCACCACATGTATGCCAGACTAGACCACTTCATAGGCTCCTCAGAGTTGACTACTCAGGTAGAGGACATGGACATCAGTCCGGCTTCCATCTCAGATCATAATGCCATAGAAATAGCGATTAATGTCCTGCACATCAAGACATTAACAGGTCGGTGGAGGTTGAGGGAACCCCTCCTGCAACGGAAGGAGGTAGTCCGACAACTCCGCAAACACATCACTGACTATATCGAGCTTAACGACCGTCCGGACACGCCTGTGGCGGCTGTGTCGGGGGCCCTAAAGGCAGTGGTAAGAGGACAACTAATAGCCATCTCGGCGGCAGAGGTCAAGGACCGCAAAACCAAACGGGAATCTCTAGTGGCCAAAGTGGTTGAACTGGACCGGGTGCACTGTTGCACGGGAGCACCAAGCATTTGGAAGCAGTTAAAAGTCGCCAGTGCTCAGCTGGCAAGCCTAGATTCAGACAGGGCCAAATATGCTGCACTTAGGCTTTTGCACACGTACTATGTGGGTGGGAACAAAATGGGATGCCTCCTAGCAAGTGCACTCCGTGCCAAGGTCCAACGCTCAAAAATCTCAACACTACACAAAAAGCAAGGAGAGGAGATTCATGACGAGGCACAGATCGGGGAGACGTTTAGAGAATATTATGCATCTCTCTACAAGGCAAATCCCACATCTGTAAATAGCTCCGAGACCTACCTACATGGCGCAGCCACCACCGCACTTAACACAGAGGATGCAGAGTCACTGGATGCTCCTATTAGAATTGAGGAGGTGGTCAGTGCAATCTCACGTCTCAAACTTCTAAAATAAGCCGTGTCCTGATGGTTTCTCCTCTGGTTTTTATAAGGTTTTCTGCCCAATAGTCGCACTGATTGTTACCAAACTCTTTAATGCTTTCCAGGGCCCCAGCTCCATTCCACCTGACATCCTGGAGGCTGACATTATAGTGCTGCCTAAGCCGGGCAAAGATACCACCCAGTGCTCCGCCTACTGGCCGATTTCCTTACTCAATCTTGACCTCAAACTTTTCACGGGAGTGTTAGTCTCAAGTCTCGGTCCACGTCTACCGGGGATTATAAAACCAGACCAGTCTGGCTTTCTCCCTGGTAAACAATGCACCAAACATCCTCCACTTAATTGACTAAGCCCATTTCCAACAATCAGACTCTGTGCTCCTAGCCTTAGACGCTGAGAAAGCGTTTGATCACGTGGACTGGGGCTTTCTCGAGAGGGTTCTGACACACTTTGGAATAGGGGAACGCTTCAGAGCGTGGGTTGCAAGCTGCTACCATCATCCACAGTCACAGATCCGCATCAACGGATCGGGCTTACATTCATTCGAAATGCAACGGGTCATCAGGCAGGGGTGCCCACTCTCACCCCTCCTCTCCACGCTCTACATCGAGCTGCTCGGACAAAGGGTGCGAGTTAACCCAAATATTCGCGTCACAGTCTTCCGCGGAGAGCCGCACTCAATTAGCCTATACACCAAAGATATTTTGGCGGCGCTCGACATCCCTAAGCGATCAGTGCCAGCAATTCTAGAGGAGGTGGAGGCCTTCGGCATGGCATGGTGTTGGGCCTTAAGATAAACAAAGGGAAGTCGTTGATATTGCCACTTGGTAAAAATTCCCACACGCAACACGAGGCATCCACATCTGGAGGGAGACTACTAGTCCAAATGCAAATTCCCTATTTAGGCATCACCCTCATGCCGTCCACGGAACAAACTGTTGCCATAAATTACGCTAAAGTAACATCACAGACCCAATGTGATATTAGGAGGAGGCAGAAACAACCGTTGTCCTTGCTGGGGAGGATCGCGGCTGTTAAAATGTTGGCACTCCCCAAGATATTATGCATTTTTCTGACCATCGCAGTGCTACCCCCGGCGAGGACTATTAAGTCACTGCAACTTATCTGGGCCGCGAAGAGACCGCGAATGCACAAACATCTAGCTTTTCGAGGGATGGACAAGGGGGGTCTGGGGATTCCTAATTTACACCAATACCTTCAATCGCGCTATTTGGTGGAATGGTACAGGCTCAAGTCAGAGAAGAGATGGCTCTGCCAAGACAGGGATATGGCCCAGACCTCATTATGGAAAATACCATTCCTCCGCCACACGCACAGACCGCGCTATCTCCAAAAATCACCTATTACACGTACAGTATTGGGCGTGTGGGACTCGGTGGCTACTAAGCAGGAACTCACAACCTTCCTGTCCCCGCTAACTCCCTACAATTCCTGCATTGGCTAACACAGCCCGAGACCAGTCACTCAGTCGGTAGGCGAATGACAGGATTTGAAAAATGGTTAGTTTCCAAAGAATCGGACCGGGGTTTAATTATAGATCTATATAAGATGCTTTTTCCATCCTACGGGACACATCGATCGGCCGGTCAACGGCGCTGGGAAGAGGAACTGGGAGAACACTCACGACCCTGGAGTGGCAGTCAATATATTATAGGGTCAACCACACAGCTTGGAACACGGCTGGAAGGGAGTCAGCCGTGAAGCTCGCCACATACTGGCACTTGACCTCGGTTAGATTACACTGGGGCAACCCTTCTCGAAGCTTGACCTGTTGGAGGGGATGTGATGAGAAGGGTACCCTGACGCACCTTCTATGGGACTGCAAATAGGTTATGGCCTACCTGACGTCTGTTCTCAATGACATAGACACCTCCTTCGAAACTGAAATCCCATGGTTTCTGACTTACACCATTCTGGGACTCCCGAATATGCTCACCTTCCCCCTGAAATCCATCAGGGGGCAACAAATGGGTATAGCATTGCAGGCAGCCTCCCAACACATCCTGTCGCATTGGGGGACTAACACGCGGCCCACTTACATGGGCTGGTTGCACAAACTTTGGTACACACTGGAAATGGAACGCATTCAGGTCACACTCACGCAGATCACGGCCACCTTCTACATGACCTGACAACCACTGTTAACACTCCTATCCCAGGAATTCAACAAAATAGCATGCCCCGGATACCTCAGCCTAGTGCGCCTAACAGATGTAGACCATGCGGATGCAAAATCTGAGCCCGAGGCACCGTGAGTGCTCCATCCATGTGCTTTACCTAATTCACACACTTCGGCACATTGGTTGGGGTTGGGTTCTTGGGGGTGAGGGGGACCGTTTGTTTTGTTGTGCTTCTCTTCGGTTCATGGGAGCCTTATGCCTAGATTCACAAGTCATTATGGGGACACTATCCGGGGACAATCGCGGTGCCAGAGGTTTCCTGTATATTATGTTCAGCTTTACGTAATGTGGTTCCTTCAGTCTGCCATTTGCATATTCTCGTGGACTCAATACAGTAATGCAATGTATCTGTTTTTCTCTAAAACGAATAAAAAAAAATGTAAACAAAAAAAAAACTCTTGGTAAGCTCTGGATCTGAGGATTATTAACTGAAAAAAGAAAGCACCAGACATTATGGCAATAAAAGAAGATATAGCTATTACAAAAATCTATACATTTGTCAAATTAAAAAAGAAAACACCAAACAGTATGTCAATTACAGAAGATCTGACTATTACAAAAAAGTCTCAATCAGAAAAAAATGCTGGTAGGCTAAATCTAATTTTGAAGTAAACCCATGGGGTGATATTATTAGACAGGCCAAATCATGTGATGAGAATGGATTATGAAATGTAGGGCCTCGTGAACAAGTTAAAGTTTTTGGGTAAATTGCGTGGTTACTTAAAACCATTGCAAGAAAACAGCAAGTTTAAAATACAAGTTGCATTTAGTATTGCAAGAAAACTGTAGTGTTAAAATAGAATTTACATGCTTCATAAACACACAGTAAAAGTGTTGCTCCTCAGTCTAAAATCACACATATGCAAGAACAAAATATTTAAATCATTTGTCCCCACCAGTTCATTCTGTACCCTCAAGGGTGAGGTATTGTGGCAACCTACTGTGGATAAACCAGCAAATATAAAATACAAGTTACTTGTTACATAAATCCACAGTTAAAATAGGCAGTATTCGCTGGTTTAAGGGCACAAATTGCAAGAGTAAGAATTTCTGACTCATTGAACTCCACCAGTTTTGTCTGTGCGCTCAAAAGTGAAAACAATTTTGCCAAACACGTTGTATTAGTTTTAAATGAAAGTGTGTTTATAATAAGGTGCAATTGTGGGGGCGGAGTCTAGAAACACAGCAAGATGGCTGCTTGATAGAGAAGCTCTGTCAGTTGAAACCATGAATCTGCTATATCCTGCCCCATTGCCCACCTAAATGGTGGCATACAGTCAGTCAAATCATCTTGGATGGTGTGGCTCTCACCTGGGTGCGTTGCTGCCCCCGGGGGTGCTGGCGAAGGTTGCTACTGAGCACAGGGCCCGCAGCCTGGTCTGGCTTTACGGAGCTGAGCATGCATAATGACCTTGTCGTGTTGCTTGGGACCCCGCAGAAGATTGCTAGATTAAGGGCATCAACTTGACTTCTGAAGTGGCCAGGGAGTGCCCCTTGTGTGCCTAGTGTTGTCCCGGCCCCTACTCCGGAGGACCCGTAGCTACTGACTGGCACATTATGCTGTGCCCGCACAGCTACGCGGTACGTTGAGAGGAGACTCTACGGGCAAACCGTGTGGGGCCGGCTGACTGTGGAACCCCAGCACGGCTGGTGATTAGTCCTTACAATTTATACCGTATCGGCCAGGGGGCCTGCCTCGTGCTGCTTATAACCATGGCTGGAGGATTCCCTTTGCCCCTGAGCAGACAAGTGGGGTCCAGAGAAGGTGCCGCCCACGGGAAGCTCGATTTATAGGTGGATTTTTCGAACTTTGCACTCCCCTTGGACATTCTACCTGGTTAGAAGTTGTGACAGCATGGTCCCCTAAGCAAAGGTCTGCATTTGCGAACTGTTCGGGCCTGCTTGTGTCCCCTGCTGCTTACTATATCCCTAGGGTGTGGTGGGGTCCAGGATGTCATGCCTGACCATCTCTGTGAGTACGGATCACTGCATGAAGCCGGACAGAGTCCCGTACCCCACCAGAGACCACCCTGTGAAAGCCTGCATGCAACTACATCCTCCCTCCACCTGCTGCTGCTGTTGTGAGAGCCCCTGTGCTTGGAGGGAGGGACAGAACATTGGTAGACCAGAGTGTCTTTGGAGCCCAATGCTCACCCTGCGGCTATGTCCGAGCCCCTGCAATGTTTAACAAGGGCTTAACTTTGTATGAGTTCATTGTTCTAATTGCTGCCACCTACTGAGCTCTTCTGCAGTCCCAGTTAGGAAGATAGGCAAACATGACACACAACAATCTCCACTCCCGTTTGAAAGCAGGAAATCATCATGCTAGTCAGAAATGCAACAGCAACGGGAGATACCCTCTGCCCTTCCATGGAGGAAATTAGCCAGGATGATGATATTGAAGAAATTCTTGTTGATATAAAATCTAGCCTACGGGCAATCAATGCCAAGCTAGACCTCATGGCAAGTCACCTGGACAGGATGAAAGAACAAGTTGAACGTATCAAAGCCAAGAATGAAGATTTAGAGGTGGGCTTGAAGTGCAACAACTTACGCATTACCGATGTCGCAGAGTACACAGCCATTAATAATATGGAAGACTATGTTACAACAATGTTTCGGGGGCTGTTTGGGTAGACCCTATCTCCGCTCTTTATTGTTGAACGTGCCCTTTGATCTTATGCAACATGACCGCCCATGGGCATATTAGCTCACCCCATAATTGAATGCCTCTTAAACTATAAAGACAGAGACACAGTTCTACACCTGTCCAGAGAACGCTGAGAAACACAATATCAAGGCAATATGATATCATTCTGTCCTTACTTTACTATTTCTGCCCAGGCTGCCGCAGAGAATTTCTGTCCACACAACAAATCCTACAAAAAGCAGAGTTCAAATGTGCTCTTCTGTATCCCGCTAAACTATGTGTCCTGTATGAAGGAAGAGCACATCACTTCACTGATACAAAGGCTGCCCTCAAGTTTGCTAGAATTATTTCAACAAGAGCAAGAACAAGATTCGGAAAATAAGTCCCTATCTCCCAGCGACCGCCATTAAAACATTGGTGAGTTCTTTGGTTCTTACATCATTGGACTATTGTAATGGGCTTTTCCTAAATACCCAAGTCAGAGTCATTAGAAAAATGCAGTCGATACAAAATGCGGCAGCTCGCCTGCTCTTTGGAATTCCAAAGTTCGCGCCCATATCGGATGCGATCACACGACTCCACTGGTTGACGATTCAGAATAGAATCAGATTTAAGTCGCAGTGTATAGTTTATAAGGCACTAAATAGGCAAGGTCCGCATTTCTTAACAGATCAGCTGTGTCTATACCAACCTTCTCGTCAGCTCCGATCCTCCAACAGCAACTATTTAGTGGTCCCTCGCACCAAAACAGTGTCATGGGGTGATCGCCGCTTTATGGTTGCTGCCCCCAAACTTTGGAACAATCTGCCCCAGGACATCAGAACATGTTCCACCTTTCTCCAATTTCGCAAGAAACTTAAAACGTGGCTGTTTACCAAATAATTTTTAATAAGTGGGCACCTTGTCAGAGCATTTAATTTAACTACCACCTGAAGCTTGCAAATTAACCAGCGCCAAGACGCCTTCGGGTATACGTTGCGCTTTATAAATGTCAATAAATAAATAAATAAATAAATAAATCACCCCGGTGGTCCCCGTGGGACTGGGAGGGGCACGCCTGGATCACAAGGACATTTGAGACAAGCATCATGATGTTGTCCACTCACTTTGCATACACAGCTGGACCAGCTGGACGGTGACACCTGAGTCACATACGTGGAACTAGACACTGTTGAAATCATGAACCTGGGCAGTCAGACAACAGCACTGGTGGTATCCACCGCTACAGCCACCAATCCTATGCCTTGCTTGGAAGTTCGCTTGTGTCTCCTTCACCCTCGCACATTTGGAGTAATTGTCTGGGGTTGTGATTGGGGTGGGAGGTGGAATCAGGATCCTCAACCAAGTTTGGGTGTTGGTGTGGGTGAGTTGTGGGTGATTTGTGATTGTATTATTTTTGCATGTTCCTTTTGTTTGATGTGGTTTTCACTTTATGTCAAATCCCTGACGCAATGAATCACCCCTCCCCAACCCACTCACATAGCCAACATGAGACCTTGGACTTATAACTCCTTATGCTTCACGTCTCATCTAGGCAAGGCACATCCCATACTAAGGATATGCCTAACATCCTGACTGGAAGCCATGAGTTCAGGTATTAGATGTCTGATTTAGAATATAAGGTGGCTCAACGATCCAAGAAAATCTCACCTCATACATACCTACCTCACCAGACATCATATTGACAACTGCTTTTTGCAACAAATCCACATCACCCCTCTACCTCCTCCCACCTCAGTTCGCATTTGTGTGCAGAAATACACTCTTCTTACTACTCTAATTATGCATGTGGAACCACCATATTAATACATATGGGCTTTCCATGGAAGCTCACCCAAGTCAAGAGTGACGTGGAGGGATGCTATGTTCTTCTCAATGGTTTCCATCACCGAAAACCAATCATATTGGCCTGTGTATACAGGCCAAACACTGACTGCCCCAAATTTTTCATACAGGTAAGGTGACAAAAAGTAAACCTATGACCCAGTGCTGTTTTATGGGGAGGAGACTTCATTGTTGTCCTCAATCCGAACATGGACTGATCGGCCGCTTCTTGCAGGCCCATTCAAATGCAGCAGCGCAACTCCACACACTGCTTGGAGATCATGGGATACTTGACATTTGGAGGCACCTAAATGGGAATCGAAGAGAGGGAATGTGTGTTACCTTGGCCCATGGGGCCTGGTCACGTATCGACTACTGGCTGACAATCTGTGATGTTCTAACATGGACTGTCATTGCAGTCCATCTGCCCTGCACATAATCATACAACATCCCCGTTCTCCTAGAAATCCCCCTACAGTTAGCTACCCCGCCTACATTCATCTGGCACCTGCCTCCTGGCGCACTCCAGGACCAGGTATTCTGCATAGACATTCACACTGCCATTATTGACTGTTTTGCACTAATGAGGACTTGGTCAAATCCCCACAGGTTCTCTGGGAGGTCATTGTCTTCAGGGGATATTTATAACAAAACATGCAGGTGTCTTCAAAGCAATATGAACAAAGCTAAATAAACTCAAAAATGAACTCCAGAGACTCACTTGGACATTATAGCTCGCAAGCACCTACCACTAATGGTACTCATACTAGAAAGACTCACACACAGCATTCAACGAGGAGGCAGAGCGTTAACTACATTATCTGTCCAGTGAAGCCACGGCATGTTGATGCGGTGAGGGGAATCACTTCAAGACGTGGTTATCATCACACTACTTAAACGTGGTAAACCTGCAAACCAATGTGACTCTTATAGGCCACTTTCCATGATAAATGTGGACAACAAAATATTGACCAAACTCATTGCCAACTGACTTCTTCCCCTCTTACCAGATATATTCAGCCCTGACCAGTCAGGCTTCATGCCTGATCTTTCCTCGGCACATAATCTCTGTACACTGTTTTTGTTCATGTTTAGCGTGGAGTTGTTCATGGTGGCAATCGCTGCTCATTTAGACTCCACTGAGGCATTAGATTCCCTAGAATGGCCCTCTCTGTTTACTCTCCTTCGGCACCTGGGGTTAGGTTCTCGTTTTGTGAACCTTATACACTTTCTATATACTTCCCTGACTGCTAGGTTGTGTGTGAATAGGATGGTATCAGATCTATTCCCAATTACACAGGGCATCCGCCAGGGATGTCCCCCATCCTGTGTGTTATTTTATATAGCCATGGAGCCCCTCGCAGCTCGACTGTACGAACACCATGCCCGCAGGGGACTTAATTTCAGAATGATGAGGATAATGATCTCCCTGTATGCAGATAATAGTGCACTATACATTTGAGAAACCCAAGAAAATCTGGACCCTACCATTCCAAAAGTCATTCCCTATGGTGGTCTGTTGATATGAATATCAATTGCACCAAATCTATCCCCTTACAAATAACATGCAGCAGTTTGATTCTGAGTTTGCACAAGAATGGGCAACAGAGGCAGTGGGATATTTGTACAGACGCGAGGCGGGCGAATTATGGCAGAGTATTCTCTTGGCTTGAAGTCTTCCTATGTGGAATCGCCTTCCCCTATTATTATTTGTTCGATTAGCAATAGCTTAAATGGTGGTCATACCCTAATTTCTATACTTATTCCTGAATCATTCCTTACCACCCACTACACAATTCTTCCAACATAAGTGATTGAATCTGATCTCGCTAGCATGGCCTGGTGAACAGCCCAGAATAGCATGAGAAATCCTTACACTCCTTCTGCACCAGGGCAGTCTCAATGCACCTGATACGTGTTAAGTGCATTGTGCGCCCAGGCCCAATAATTAGCTCGACCCCATCAACTTACAGCCACATGGTGCAGAAGTGGCTGACCTAACTTCCCTGGTCCCATTGTCCAACTGATTATATCAAGCGTACAGGCCCGTGTGCTACATTAGATGGGAATGGGATGTTGTGTTAACCTACAGTATATTTATGGCCCCTCCATTCACATAGTGCGCCACTCACTGCTACCAGCGTTACAGGACGAGGGCAGGAAGTCGAGAGCACACAGGTGGATTCTGTTCACATTTACTGGCTTGTAACCCAATGGCCAATTCCTTCCTCCACCTGCACTGACAGATATCCCTCTCCCCAGTACAATGGATGTATGTTTATATCATCAGATTCATGCCGCATGCGACGGACATCTGAACAACATGCGACTTCCCTTAGGCCTCCACCTACGCTAAACGCACTGGAGCACATGCTGACGAATGCCTCTACACTATTATGCAAGACAAGGTGCCAACACACACCACTAAAGCACACACTCAATGGGATTTGGACATGGATTCACCTCTAACTAATGAGCAATGGGTTTATTGTTGCGAACAAACTGCTGCTCTCTCACCAAATTACAGATTTTAAGTCTAATATATTTCAAGTTGTTCCATCATTTATATTGTACACCCATACAGGTGCACTGCATGGGTGTGAGGGAGTAGGTGCACACAAGAGATGCCCAACACACCAGACCAGTCATTTCTACAATTAGCTTGGGAATGCCCTAAAATAGCAAAATATTGGCATGTAGTTCATGTTACTCTCCAACGGATTACTTGCCACCCCATACTGCAGACACCGCTGGTTAGTCTTCTAAGGTTATAATAAAGATCTCCCACTGGTGCACCGATGCCTAACTGCTATGCTCTTACTTTTGGCTAGAACAATAAACAAACATGAGTAACCCGTTAACCCAGTTGATACCGGGTAGTATTTATAACAAAAACAATGTCTCATCAGGAATATCACGTTAGAGAGTGATTCAGCAAGGGAGAAAAAATCACAAAGAACGGGAGAAAAAGGCAAGGGAGACCAAAGGATAATGCAAAAGTTGTGTTTTACATATGTTATTTACATATAGAGACACATAGATACAACTGGATCGGGCTGTCTCCTAGAAGAGAAAAAACATCTCTGGGGGTCCGGCGGGTCATGTCAGCATGCAGATCAAATCTCTTGCCGGTGTGGGGTATAATGCACGGCCACACAAGTAAACGATAAACGCTTTACAATTCCCTCGAGGAGAATCCGGGCAAGTGGCACTGTCTGCGAGACAGCTATGTCTCGCCTTCTCCTTCTCCTTCCCCTTCGTCTTCTCCCTTTCCTTCCTCCCACTAAGTTAGCTTCCTGTTGCAATCTGTTTGAGGCTGTTGTCTTTTATAGTATTGATGACAATAATAAGTAATATAATATATAAATATATATATATATTACCTACTGGCGGTCGCCAGTAGGTATATATAGTTAGGATTTTTTCTCTATGGGATTTTTGAAAATTCTATGTCTAATAACTTTGGCGTTTGTGGACGGAATTGGCTGAAATGTTCAGGAAAATGGAACATTTTGTTTCTGAGCAGCCCCTGAAAATTTGGGGGGGGTTTGTCAAGGGGGGGCCGAGAAAAAAGGGGGGTCCCATAACGCGTTTTTCCCATTCATTTTTCCATAGGGCGGTTGGCCTCACTTTTAGCCCGAACGGCTGAATGGATTTGCACGAAACTTGGCAAAATTGTAGGGACTGTTAGCCCGATGTGCCTTTGCTAGGTCTCAAGATATGTGCTCCAGTGGATTTTGAGAAATTAACGTTCAAAAAAATATATATATCTGTAACAGCGCTCCGGGTAGCGCTCCGGTTCGCGTACTTGACGCGTAACGGAACTTCGCGAAGCGAAGCTGATTGGCTCTCCGGTGTCTGTCAACATTCTAAACACTCCGGAGCGGCCGCCATCTTGTCTCTCGGTAGGATCGAGAGACAAGAGGAGGCCAAAACAAAGGGGGAAATGACCATAAGGGGGCATAGTAGATCCTCCCTGAGCACCTAGGTTTGATGTGGAGGCTTTAAAAGGGCCCCGCGGGGCAAAAAAAGAAATACAAAAAAAATATTTTTTTATCGTGGGGTGCGCCCGGTACGCGTAACGGAAAGCGGACTGGGGAGCGTACTACAAGGAAACAAGAATGATTGACTTTTAACTTATTGTATGTTTATAGACTTTTTTTTTTTTTTTGCTGAGTGACGTCTCGGCCTATCTCCACGGGATGCAGTCCCTACCATCTCGGCGTTTAAGCCCAGGGGGACCGGTAGTGTGGGAGAGATAACGTCTGTTAACGTTCGATTCGAAGTAAATCAGGAAGTGTTGATAAACATTGTCTGCGCCATCTTGCCTTTTTTCAAATGCCACACTTTTGTCGTGCACGGCAGCCATTTTAGATGCCTTGACCAGACCCACTCTCTGCACGCTGTCGATCCTTAGCATGGCTCCCCACCCTCGCAAGCATCTCCCCCAGGCACTGGTCACCCCCGCTCTCTGTCTTATGCATGGGCAATAAACCTCCCCCCATCTGCGCTGCTCTTCCTTGAGAATCACACCCTGTGCCCGCCCGACACCTCCCTTTCGCCCTATTCACTACCGCACCCTCTGACACTCCTCTTCCTCTGTGTCCGATTGTCCAGGCCGGTCCCAGGCTATCACCTAGCCATGCAGATGTAGTTTATGGCCCCAGCTGTAAAGAATCACCCCTCTTCAAAGGAGTTACAGTAGATCAAGGCCCCCACCCGATGAGATCCGTCACACCACACGCGTTCCTACTATCTGAAAACCATCCTGTATTGTGATTGGGGAGGGGACCGAGCCTGAAGCGGAAGATTCCAGGGATGCCTCTTTGTACATCAAAGTTTTTACAATTATGTGTCACATTAAAAATATATAGCACTCCAACAAAGTAGTAGGATTATAAAACTTTAATAACTTATAAATATATACAACGCAACAAAAACAGTAAATACATTTAAACATTTTTTTAAAAAAAGAAGCAACAATGGTCAGTAGCTGTGTTTTGTGCGAATAGTCCCAAGGCAGCACAACGTGCTGAGTTCTGGACGGCACCCAGGTGATGTTACCTGGGTGCCGCACTGGTTTTTGGTATCCTCCGAAAAACGGCGTGGGGCGTCCCGGGGGGTGCGGGGGGAGGCCTCGTCAGTAGCGGTCTGTTGTGCGAATAGTCCCAAGGCAGCAGAACGCGCTGAGATGTGGATGGCACCCAGGTGATGTCCAGTAAGTTGCTGCACTGGTTTTGGTATCCTACAATGCTGCTCCGAATAACGGCGTGGGGCGCCCCGGGGGGGGGGTGAGGCGGCGTGAACGGGCCTCCCCAGGTGGAGGCTCGTCTGCTGTAGTGGGGCGCCCCTTTACCGTTTCAGTTGCCATTCCGTGGGGCGTCCCGGGGGGTGCGGGGGGAGGCCTCGTCAGTAGCGGTCTGTCGTGCGAATAGTCCCAAGGAAGCAGAACGCGCTGAGATGTGGATGGCACCCAGGTGATGTCCAGTAAGTTGCCGCACTGGTTTTGGTATCCTACAATGCTGCTCCGAATAACGGCGTCGGGCGCCCCGGGGGGGGGGGTGAGGCGGCGTGAACGGGCCTCCCCAGGTGGAGGCTCGTCTGCTGTAGTGGGGCGCCCCTTTACCGTTTCAGTTGCCATTCCGCCCGCTTTTGGTACACTGTGCCAAAATCCGCCATTCAGCTGAGTTGCGCCCACTCTTGCGGTGCAGCGATAGGCGGCTGCCACAGGACTCTCAAAATGGCGGCAGGCTCTTTCCTTTTTGGGCCTGGTCCACTGAAATGGCCCTGGGACACTTTGGAACTCGGACGCTTGTCTACTAGGTCTTGGACCCCATTCTCGAAAGCGTCCCCTCAGCCTTGAAGATTCTACAAAAGTCATGGGGGCCACCGACTCCTGCAGGCTTCCGGTGGGGAGCGGCTGCCATGATTGCTCGCGGAATGACCACGACGGAGCCACGAGATGGTGGTGCTTTCATGCTGACGCCAGCCTCAGTCTGAAACATCCAGAAACAAGGTGGGGCTTTCATCGTTTGGGAAAAAAAAATGTTTTAATCCAATGAAAAGTGTATTTTTAGGTCATATGATCAAGCCTTCCATCATTAGGAAACCAAAAGTAAAATGAACCAATGAAAAGTTTTATAAACAAGTCACATGACCTGTTATGCGGCATAGGGCTATAAAAAGCGTAGAAAATCGGTTGGCACGTGAGGCGGCGTCAGTAGCGGACCGATGTGCGAATAGGCCGAAGGCGCCAAGATCCGGATGGCACCGAGGTGGTGTCCAGCAAGTTGCCGCACTGGTGTGGCCATCCTACAATGCTGCGCCGAAAGTCGGCGTGGGTCGCCCCGTTGGCCTGTGAGTTTGCGTCAGTCAGTGGGGGCTGTTTGAGGATCTGACTGCATTGGAAAGCAATGTGATGCTGTGCGTCGCCCCCAAGATGAGGCGGCGTCAGTAGCGGACCGATGTGCGAATAGGCCGAAGGCAGCACAACGCGCCAAGATCCGGATGGCACCGAGGTGGTGTCCAGCAAGTTGCCGCACTGGTGTGGCCATCCTACAATGCTGCGCCGAAAGTCGGCGTGGGGCGCCCCGTTGGCCTGTGAGTTCGCGTCAGTCAGTGGGGGCTGTTTGAGGATCTGACTGCATTGGAAAGCAATGTGATGCTGTGCGTCGCCCCCAAGATGAGGCGGCGTCAGTAGCGGACCGATGTGCGAATAGGCCGAAGGCAGCACAACGCGCCAAGATCCGGATGGCACCGAGGTGGTGTCCAGCAAGTTGCCGCACTGGTGTGTCCATCCTACAATGCTGCACCGAAAGTCGGCGTGGGGCGCCGCGTTGGCCTGTGAGGTGGCGTCAGTAGCGGACCGATGTGTGAATAGGCCGGAACCAGCACAAGGCGCCAAGATCCGGATGGCACCGAGGTGGTGTCATAGTTGAGAGTTCTGAGAAGCGGGGGGGAGGCGGCGCAAACGAGTCTCTCCCTCCATGTGGAGGCACTTCATCTGCAGTGGGGCGCCGAGATCAGGATGGCACCGAGGTGGTGTCTAGCAAGTTGCCGCACTGGTGTGTGTTGAAAAGATGAAAGATCCTCAGCAAGTCTATGTTACTTCAATGGAGCGCCGTCTAGCTGAGTTTAGCCCGCTCTTGCTGCTACAGCGACAGGCGGCTGCAACAGGACTCTCAAAATGGCGGCCTGTTCTTTGGATTTGGGCCTGGTCCACTAAAATGGCCCTGGGACACCTTAGAACTCGGACGCTCGAATTTTTTTTCCTTTCCTCTACATGCAAAAAAGGTAAATGCCCGGTACGTTACCTGCCTCATCTGCCACGATGTACTCTCCAGAGGAACCGAAAAAAAAAATAGTTATGGTAATTGTGGCAAATAAATTTCATGTGGACAGATGAGTGTTACTCTAATAAATACAGCATATGAACATCATCATAGTCGATGGTTGGTGGAGACATTTTGACTATATCCTGGACCTGCCCGTCCTCGCCCAAAATGGCGCCGGAATGAATGGGACTCGTAACTCCTTGTTGTGTACTGGTTGCACAACCTTGATATCACGAGATACGTATGCAGTTTTGAAGCACAGGGCGGGGACGAGAATTGATTGAATATTTTGACATCCCTATTGATATTAAGTTCTGATGTGTTATTGATTACTGTACTATTGAAAGTTCGAATTAACGTCACCCATGGTACTTGCCCGCAAATGTATATCTAGATAATTTTATTGTAACTGGCCCTGTCGTTTTTTAATTATAAAATGTACGTCCACCGACTCCGCAACTGTTAGACACCTTAGTTCTTGCAACCTAATGGCCCGCCCGTTACGTTCCTCTACAGTGTAAATGTCTCCTCATCATATACGATTACAGTTTGCTCCGTGACCGGCCCACGTGGTTATAGGCCCGTATTTGTATACTGACATTTTCACAATAAAGGTTTTTAAAAGAAAACATGGTAGTAGTATTTACATTGGTAAAGTTTTTAATAATAGTCACTGTTTTCGAATCAGTAAAAGGCAAGTGAAATAAAGCAGTCCAATTACATGAAGGGTAAAAGGTATAATACGCAGGTACGCAGTAAAGATAAATGGTCAAGGGCTGTTGTATTTTCTACTCCTGCAACATAAAGTGATCGATAAGAATCTGATATTCAGGCGTATCGGCGACTAAGACAGCAGGCCGAGCCTCTTTTGCTCAACGGCTCCGTCATGGGACGAAGAAACGCCCTTTTTCTCGAAAAAGGAATATATTTTACTTGCAGGACAGTTGTACATTTTCCGGGAAAGTACATTAGCCTGGAACATTATAACATATATGTTTAAGAAAAAATAATGTTCGAAAGTAATAAAAAGTGTAATTTTTAGGTCATATGACCAAGCCTTTCATCATTAGAATAAGAAAAGTAAAATGAACCAATGAAAAGTTTTATTAACAATTCACATGACCTGTTATGCTTAGGTTACGCGCTGTGCGCCGCGCCCCGGATCGCTTCCGGGAAGCTGCGCTTCGCGCATCGGAGCACTTCCGGATGCGCTAACGCAGCGCGTCATATGACGCATTACGCGACAACGCAGGTCCAGAATATAGTCAAAATGTCTCCACCAACCAGCGGTCGGAACACAACCCCTTTCAGCAGGCTAAATAGTTCTGTTAAATGACAACAGAAGGGACAGGCAACAAGAACCATCAGTCAAAGAGGGGAGGGCAAGTTCTTCTGTACCGGGTCACGTTGGGGCGCTACCGGAACTGATCGAATTGGTAGTCTACAGTGTTTCTGGATGTTTCAGACTGAAGCTGGCGTCAGCATGAGAGCACCACCATCTCGTAGCTCCGTCGTGGCCATTCCTCGAGCAATCATGGCAGCCGCTCCCCACCAGAAGTCTGCGGGAGTCGGGGGCCCCCAAGACTTTTGTAGAATCTTCAAGGCTGAGGGGACGCTTTCGAGAATGGAGCCCAAGCCCTAGCAGACAAGCGTCCGAGTTCCAAGGTGTCGCAGGGCCATTTTAGTGGACCACGCCCAAATCTGAAGAGCCGGCCGCCATTTTGAGAGTCCTGTGGCAGCCGCCTATCGCTGCACCGCAAGAGCGGGAGCAACTCAACTACATGGTGAGCGAAACGCTGTAGTCGCAAGAGCGGGCGGTAAACAGCTGAATAGCGGAAGAGGCACAGTGTAGCAAAAGCGGGCAGAATGGCAACTGAAACGGTAAAGGGGCGCCCCACTACAGCGTGTCTTCAGGTCAAACGGATTGTGGGACAAGGTCCAGAATGGAAGAGTCACCAAAAGGCAAAAAGTTCCGCTTAACCCCAGGAGCCGGCCACCTATGTCGGGGGCGATCTCAGGCCACACCAGGGCAACACGACTTGGGGAGGGGGCCGGAGCCAAGCGCCCCCTCCGAGTCCGCGCCATCACACCGTCCCTCGGGGGCCTCCGTCAAGCGTTTCAGGGAGGCACCGCATCACATTGTTTTCAAATGCAGTCACGTCCTCAAATAGCCCCCACTTACATTGAGAATAGTGAAGCTGTAGCAGGTGCAAATAAGCTTCAGACAGTCTAACAAGCACTCCTCAAAACTTTGAACTATCAGAGTGCATGAGTTTCATGCTCGATCGATTGAGCTAGCCGGATCGGGCAACAAAAAGTATAAAATAGTTATGTAAATAGTTATTTAATAAAATGTTTTACCCTGTTACTTTGCTGGTGTGTTGTATATATTTGTAATATTTGCATAGAGTTTATCGTTATTTTGGGCGGGGTGGGTGGCGGAGCCGAGCTGTCTTGCAGCCATCATGGTGTGGAGTTCAGTTCATCTCACTAGTTTCGTATTTCTCATGAGGGGTTGTTCCTAATGTTTCTATTTTAGCAAGGTCAAAAAGAGATCCCATTAGTGGCCTACTGATTTTGCTCGATCCCTTTTGTTTTTTTACACGATTTTTCACTATCTGCAAAGACTAAACAGAGTATTGCGACTCTGTGCTTGTTTGTAAATAGAGAATGAACCAAAGAGAACCAATTCTAAAACAGTAAATGCTTGGATAACAATCAATCAAATGGAGAGAGAAGCAGGCACGACGGATTACAACGGGGGCAAAGGCCTGCGTTAACTACCCTTCACTATCTGCAAAGAGAGAGTACTCCTAATAGAAATGAGGGGGGGCAGCATTCAAAGAAGATCAGTGTGCATAAACACGAAAATGTTTTTACTTACCACGTACTTGACATTCGACAGCTTATGATATTTGCTATTAAAAAACCATTGAAATTCACTGAAAAAACCATAGGTTAGAGACCATATATAGTTAGGAATTAGCATTTAAAAAACCTTGAAAATTCACTGAAAAAACCATAGGTTATAGACCATATATAGTTAGGAATTAGCATTTAAAAAACCTTATTTTACTCACACAAAACCATTGAAATTCCATATATAGTTAGTTGCACTAACTATATATCGCGCACCCGCAATCCACTGCTGATGATGTCACATATTACATCATTCATGACATGGTCAGTGACATCACTGATAACATCTCAAATGACATCACTGATGATATTAAAATTAAAAAACAAAGAAAATTTCAAAGGGACCTTGTAGACTACCAAAAGGGACAAATAATAACTTTTGCAAAACAATACGATAAAATACGTACAACAATGCAAGCAGCACAAGCCGAAAATGCAAAAACATCGGAGAATCCAAACGAGGAAAATGACCAAGCAACAAATGAGACTGCAACTGAAGGAAGCATAACCAGTGGGAGTGAATTTTCAAGTGTCCATGATTTTACTGGAGTAAAAACCAGTGTTTTAAACAAATTCGACATGGTGATCAAAGGATGGCAAGTCACCAAAAAGCAGGGATATCAAAATCCCGGAAGAGGAAGAAGAGGAGGAAGAAACAAGAACGTTACGAAAATCGGAGAACAAGGAAGCCCTGTGGGAACGCGAACAAGGGGCCAACTGAAGGTGAAGTAATGGAGGAACAAACAGTCATAAACCTCTCGGAGAGAACACTCACGAAATCTGAGGTAGAACTTTTATCTATGGGCTTAAATTTCTGCCCATCTAATGTTTTTAACTATACTCAGAGCCGAGTAGACCTGTTCTTTTTCACCAGGAAATTGCGTATTCGCAAATGGTTTACAACGAAAGTATCAACTGAAGGGCCAGCCAAGGTAGATAGACCAAGTCCAGTTACGATAGCAGAGGCAAAACTATCACACATATTGCAAATTCTAGCTGGAGAGAAAGACGAGAACAGCAGTCCCTATGACCAATTTCAGGCAGAAAACATTTCCATGCAGATGAGCGTAGATAGCGGCTTTAAACCAAAGTCAATGTTTCTACCGCAGATAAAAAGTGATGTCATAGACGTTTTTGAAAGAAGCATAAATAAGGAACTGCAGTACATAGCGAATCACACGAAACACAAAGGTTGGAACAATACGACACCCACACAAAGAAAGGCATTAGAAAATATGAGGAATGACAATACAATTGTAATAAAAAAATCCAACAAAGGCGGAAAAGTTGTAGTAATGTAGAAAAACAAATATATCGAACAAGGGCTAAGACAACTAGGAGACACTACAAAATACAGCAGAAGCAATCGTATGGAATACGAACAGTCAATAAAAGCATTTAACATTCAATTGAATGAGTGGAGAACTAGAGGGCTCATAGAAAAAGAGGAATTCCAATTTTTGTAGTGTAAGTACCCAAAACTCCCGGCCTTGTATCTTCTCCCGAAGATTCACAAGGATAAAAATAATCCACCGGGAAGACCAATAGTCTCCTCACCAGGGAGTTGTCTAGAGAATGCGTCTAGATACGTAGACTACTTCCTACAAAGTCTAGTTCAAAAACTCCCGGCACATGTAAAAGATTCGGGGGATTTCCTTAAAATCATAAGAACGATCGAATGGGACACTACCTATTCCCTTCTATCGTTAGATGTAGTAAGACTTTATTCATGCATCCCACACCAACAAGGGCTAGATGCTTGTGAGCATTTCTTGGCAGAAAAATCCATCTCCTATGTCAAACACACACAAATGCTTATTAAATTATGAGAATCTGTTTGACTCAAAACTTCTTCCTATTTGATAGTAAAATCTACAGGCAAACCCTTGGCACTTGCATGGGAACCTGTTTTGCGCCATGCTTTGCCGGGCTTTTCATGGAACATTGGGAGAAGGAGGTTGTATACAGAATGCCCACGTACAAAGAAAAGGTTGTCAGATGGTTAAGATACATCAACGACATTTTTGTTGTATGGAGAGGGACGTAAGTTGAAGCTGGGAGTTTTGTAGAGTCACTCAACGATAACCAGCTAAATCTAAAATTCACGAGTCATTGGGAAAAAGACGGTATGGAATTTCTTGACCTTAATCTTAAAATAGTGGATAACAAACTGGAGAGTACCCTGTACAGAAAAAGCACGGCAGGGAACAGTTTACTCCATGCCCGTAGCTGCCATCCTAGTTCGCTCATTAGAAGCATTCCAGTGGGCGAATTATTGAGAGCGAAGCGCAATTGCAGTACAAAGCAAGGTTACGATGAGGGAGAAAACCAAATGTCAGAAAGATTCAGGATCAGGGAGTACTCTGAAAAGATCATAAAAAAAGCAAAGATTGCAGTTTCAGAGAGAAGTCGAGAATCACTATTATATGAGAGAACAAATGAAGAGGAAGAGACAGGAAACAAAACTCGTTTCATTACGACTTATAGCAATCAAGCTTTTATGATTAAAAAGAGCTTAGGCAAATTTTGGCCAATCTTAAAAACCGACTCAGACTTTGCAGAATATGTCGAGTCGTCCCCACAGGGAACCTTTAAGAGAACAAAATCCTTGAAAGATCAGCTTTGTAGAGCAGTTGAAAGCAAAAAAACAAAAATAACAGGAATACAAGGTTTCTACACTTGTAGAAACTGTAAGGCATGCAAAAACAGTCGCAACCACATGGAAGTGACCCTATCACCAGATGAACAAAAATTTAAAATAAAAGAACACACTTCATGCAACACAGAATATGCAGTTTATGCATTGTTCTGCCCATGTAAAATGAGCTACATCGGCAGAACAATCGACAAGGCAAAAATCTGAATTTTAGAAGACTTTTTTATAAAGAATGGTGACAAAGCTTACCCAATCGCCAGACATTTTCAAAGCCACCACAAACAGATACATCATTACTGAGCTTCTGTGTGTTAGACATGATCAAACCAGATGAAAGAGGTGGTAATAAAGTACAAAGCTTGCGAAAGTCAAGACTGATCATACTGTACAAAACAATGACCCCCTAGGGCACAATTGCGATGAAGAACTTGAGGTACATCTAGGGTAATAAGAAATGTTACAGTTACTGTTTCAGAACGAGATTAGGCTAAGTGTTGCTCTGTAAGGAAACAAGAATTACTAAGTTGAAAATGGAAATGTTTATGTCTTTTGAGCTAACCGTAGTGGTTCACACGATGTCAGTATGTTTGTAAATAGAAATGAGTTGATTTATCTCTTGAAGAGAATAATTTTAAAGGTATATTTATAATATGTATTTATTAGTTACAGTTTGTTATATATTTTCTTTTTTTAGAACACATGAGCGCAAAGAGGCGGTTCGATATGGAGATAGCCGAATGAAATTATCTTACCAGATTGTGTAACAGTATAAGAAAGTATGATTAATAGCTGAGATCTTTGTGGTTGAGGTACTAGCCCACTGGGGCATGATAACTGGTTTTTTTGGGGGGGGATTCCTATGAGAGTTCGAGGACATAATTTTGTGTCACATGGCCCACTGGGGCAAAACGCTGTAATTTCTATTGAAAGGAGTGAACCCACTGGGGTGAGATAACTCTCTGCCAAGCAATGTCAGAGTTTAAAGACATATGGTTATGTTACAAGGCCCACAGGGGCATAATATACAGCAAAGTTGAACTCCGATCTGAGGAGCCCGTTCAAATCATATCATTACCAATTTATGTTAAACCACATATCAATCAGCTGTAAAAACTCACTTATTTATTATGAAGCTGCACTTATGTAATTTAACGAACTGCAATCGAAACATGTGTTCATGAAACTTATGTTTTTTTCATTACACTCAACAGCGGAAGTCTGTTTTCTATATTGTTTTGAGCACAAGCTGTCACATGATTATTTAAACCTGTCACCATAGTAACACAAACACTCGTGAACAAGGACTTTTACCCAAAACGCGTAAAGTGAAGATCGCCTTTAATCTGCAAAATTAAGGCTACCTGGAAAGAATTGTGTTCGTGTCTTACTGCCGCCGAAAAGCGAAGTTTTCTGACTTGATATATATATTACCTACTGGCGGTCGCCAGTAGGTATATATAGTTAGGATTTTTTCCCTATGGGATTTTTGAAAATTCTATGTCTAATAACATTGGCGTTTGTGGACGGAATTGGCTGAAATTTTCTGGAAAATGGAACATTTTGTTTCTGAGCAGCCCCTGGAAATTTGGGGGGGGTTCGTCAAGGGGGGGGCGAGAAAAAAGGGGGGTCCCAAAACGTGTTTTTAACATTGAGTTTTCCATAGGGCGGTCTGTCGCACTTTTAGCCCGAACGGCTGAATGGATTTGCACGAAACTTGGCAAAATTGTAGAGACTGGTAGCCCGATGTGCCTTTTGTAGGTCTCAATATATGTGCTCCAGTGGATTTTGAGAAATTAACGTTTAAAAAAAGATATATATCTGTAAGCGCGCTCCAGGCAGCGCTCCGGTCCGCGGACCTTAAGCGTACCGGAACTTCGCGTAGCGAAGCTGATTGGTTATCCGGCGTCTGTAAACATTCCAAACAGTCCGGAGCGGCCGCCATCTTGTCTCTCGGTAGGATTGAGAGACAAAAGGAGGCCAAAACAAAGGTGGAAATAACCATAAGGGGGCATAGTAGATCCTCCCTGACCCCTTAGGTTTAATGTGGAGGCTTTAAAAGGGCCCCGCGGGGCGAAAAAAATAAAAAAAAAATTTTTGTTTTTTTGCGTGGGTAGCGCCCGGTCCGCGAACCGGGAAGCGTTCTGGGCAGCGTACTGCAATGAAAAATGAATGATAGACTTTTCAAATGCTGTATGTTAATTGATTGTTGGTTTTGTTGATTATTTTTTTTTTTTTTTATTTTTTAAGCATTTTTTATTGTGTTTCATAATTTATTAAACTTTCTAACATTTCATTGTCAGAAATTTCATAATTATCATGGAATATACATTGTAGTCTCTGAGGTTGTAAAATGTCCTCATTTGCAAGGAGGTTATCTACTGCTTGTACACATTGCAGTAGTTCTTGGTCCCAAGTTTCATCCATAAATTCAATCTCATTTGGATCAATGATTTCTGTGTTGGACTCTGGAAGGACAATTTCAAATGAAATTTTTTGTTCGCTTTCCATTTTCCCTGAAATTTGCATAAAAAAAATATATATTAGTAGAGGTAGGGCACTGTTGGGATTAATTTTAGATAGGCAGTTTTTAACAGTGAATTTATCTTTGGGCAGTGTATAGTATCAGAGTGGAAGTAGGAATATAAAAAATTGTATCTAAATTTATAAGTACTACAGAGGGATAGTATATAACTAACAGAAAAAGTTTGCCATATTAACTTAAAGTGCACAATATACTTCAGTTTTAAAAATAACAACTTACCTTTAAAAAGAAGTTGAAGTTATTAATGAAAATCCTATTGAAATGTACACCAGGAAGTAGTAGTCAAAATGGCTGTGTTTCCTTCTCTTCCTTTATATATATTCGGGTACATAACCAATCAAATGTCAGGTAAAAAAAGTAGAAAATGAAAGTAACATTTTAATTGGTTGTCAATTCCAACACTTCAGATGTGTTTTGTGAAGTAATTTACCTCACGGTATTTAGAGAGGTCTACAGGCTAAATGGCTAAATGGAATTCCAATCAAATTTGTGAAAATGGTAGGGATTGGTATGTAGTATGAGCTAATCTATATTTGGTGAAATTGTCTCAAGTGGCTTTTGTGTGAACTACTTTCCCACCTTTTTTGATGGTGCGCTTCCCAGGGAGCGACCCGGTACGCGAACCGTTGAGCGCCCCGGTTCGCGGACCTTAAGCGTTCCGGGAGTCCACCATTTTGTGTTTCGGTCGAATTAAGATACAAGATGGAGGGCAAATAATGTTCAGAATGGGTAGAAGGGGGCACGGTAGAGTTATCTTGACCCCCTAGGTTTTCTGAGGGTGGCTGAGGAGGCTTATATGTGCGAAAAAAAAACATTTTTTAAAAAAATTTCGCGAGGTTAGCTCCCGGTTCGCGTACCGGGTAGCGGCCCCGGTAGCGTATTTTGTTGAAAATTAGTGAAAAATGTTAGAGTTAAATAATAATTGTGAGTGATCAGATGTAGGGTAGCTCTGAGAAGAGCTTTTGGGTTTATGGTACATTTAGGTACTTATAAGTAGGTACCAATGCACATTCTTAAATTCAGAGTGAAAACTCTGTTGCCCTCATCTGAGAAGTGAACTCCATCTCCTCTGTAGATATCTTGCATGTAGTAACGCAAGTTATTGTTGTACAGGGAGCCCATTCCATGGTCTCTCATGTAAGCTGAAACAGATTTGTTTACATGCTTCCTCGACTTCTCAATTTGTGGACAAAATTGGTTTGACCACCTCCATTTCTGTCTTTGGCATATATTTGAATATACCAAGGCAGTCTGAGGAAAAAGTGCCATTAATTGCTCAAAGGTGTCCTTTAAAAGCATTTCCAGACCTACACCAGTCAAAGTGCCCAAGTCATTACCTCCACAGTGCACAATTAACAGGTCAGGTTTGGGCAAATGCATAAAGGTTTTCACCAATGGTATCAATTGGTGACATTTTAATCCTCTGTGGCCAAACCACTTAATTTCCACATCTTGTAAATTGAGGTTAGGTAAATTCCTGCTTTCAACGTACCTTTGAGCCCAGTGAATATAACTATGACCAACAATCCAGACAGAAAACATGGTGAGAGAAGGTTCTCCTGCAGTCAGATGAAGTGTGGCAATGAAATGGCAGTTGAAAAAATGAGAGTTTGAAATGAAAAAAACTGTGGAGTTTCTGTGTTCATGAAGCAGTAACAGTGATTGGTGGATTTTGATTGCTGAAAACAAAAAGTTAGGGTGCACGGATGTGTTCTTTGAAAGATGTATTTTGAGTGGTCAATAAAAAATCATTAAATGAAAGAATGCACTGGATATGCAGGTGCACTGAGAGTTCAGAGTTCAATTGCAACATTGTTGTGTGAACTTGCAAACAACAGAGTTCTTCCAGGAGGTGGTTGCCATGCAGATAAAGCAGAAAGGGCAGAGGGGGGATGGGTTTTCATTTGAAAAAAGTGAGGGAAGACTTTTGATTGGGTGACATGAGAGATATGTGTGAAGAATTACAGCATTTCTGTGCTTTTCATAGCTGCAGACTCTGGAGTGCATACCTTTTGCTCTGCTGCAGACAAATTGGTGTGTTTCTGAGACTGTTTTCAAACTCAAAGTATTTGCTAAGGTGAGAAAATATTTCTTTACTTTAGATAGAGAATAGTGTGCTTTAAGGAGAAAATTATGATTTATGTGGCGCAAATTGCTTGTAAATATGCTCTCACATGTGTATGGAAAATTTTGATTTTGAATGTTTGTGTTACATAGCCATGTTAAAAGTGACCCAACCATGCTGGAAAGGCAATCAAAAAATGCTTTCATGTGTTTTATTGACATTTTAAGTCATTTTGCCATGTGCAGTGTTTAGAAATTATGATTTGAAAATCGTTTTTGGGGAAAAGGAATTGTTTTTAAAATCATGACAAGGAGATAATGGTGTATGCTTCTTTATACGGCAATTGACTGTCCCTGATGTTATTTTTCCCATTTTAATGTAAGACCTTTCTCTGTGGCGCAAGTTGCTTGTAAATATGCTCCGACCTGTGCATGGGAAATTTAGATTTTAAATGTTTGTGTTACATAGCCATGTTAAAAGTGACCCTACCATGCAGGGAAGCCAATCAAAAAACGCATTTATTTATGTGTCTTAAGGACATTTTAAGTCATTTTCCCATGTGCAGTTTTTAGAAATTATGATTTGAAAATCGTTTTTGGGGAAAAGGAATTGTTTTTAAAATCATGACAAGGACATAATGGTGTATGCTTCTTTATAAGGCAATTGACTGTCCCTGATGTTATTTTTCTCATTTTAGTGTAAGACCTTTCTCTGTGGCGCAAATTGCTTGTAAATATGCTCCCACGTGTGCATGGAAAATTTAGATTTTGAATGTTTGTGTTACATAGCCATGTTAAAAGTGACCCTACCATGCAGGAAAGCCAATCAAAAAACGCTTTTATGTGTCTTAAGGACAATTTAAGTAATTTTCCCATGTGTAGTGTTTTGAAGTTATGATTTGAAAATCGTTGTTGAGGTAAAGGAATGTTGTTAAAATTTATGTGCGCCATATGCCCCCAAATTTCTTTTTCAGGGGTGCAGCAGGGTGTTCTTGAGATACCCCTGCACGCTTGAAAAAAATCCTATTTTGTGATGAGCTAATTGCTAATCACAAATTGCAACCTTCATTCCTATGAGCCTCCTAGCCCATGGAAATGAATGGTTAATTTGCAATTAGCAATTTGCTCATTGCAAATTAGGAATAGTAAAGAATTGCTATTTATTCCTTAAAATTTGGTATTTAGGAAATGCAAAATAGTTTGATGGTACATATGGTGGTTCATCTGTAACAAGATAAGAAGCTTAGGGATACATTTATGATGACTAGCGCAATAAAGTGCACATTACTTACTTCATTGGTAGGCCTTTACATGTATTATCTCCTCTGTATTCTTCATCAAGCGTAACTTTAATCTGCAATCCTGAGTAGGCCTCACCTTAAACAAACCTCTGGATAGGACACACTTTATTGTCATCCTGGATTAATCATTTAAAATGGTAGGGACAGATTTATGATAGGTGTATGCCTCTTTTGTGCCACTGTGCGTCACTTTTATGATGCAGCGGTGGTGCAAAAGATTTGCTATGAGGCGACAACATTACAAATTGATGCATTTAGGCAGATATGTCATGGTGTAAAAAAAACGTACCACATAAAACCCAAGCAGCAGTGATGCAAAAGATGCACCATGCCGCAAGACAGGCCTCACTTGGGGCCATATGTATGAAGGTAATTAGCATTTGCAAAGATCAAAATTCTACGAATTTCGGCCTTTGTGAATGTTAATTAGACAAATGGTATGTATCAAACAAGTTTGATGCAAAATAAGGAGTAGCAAAATTTGCTATTCCTTATTTTGCAATTGCACTGAAGGATTTGCAAATTTTGTGACTACGTGAATGCAATGTATCAAACAAAAACTATGTAAAAAATGACATTAAGGATTTGGAAACTATTGTGGTAAATTGGTGGTAATTTGTGAATTCTTTTCAAAAAGCTTTTTTTCAAAAAAACAAAAGGTGCCATATGACGCCAACACATGCCCTTAGGGCATGTATGTGTGCCATATGCCCCCAAATTTCTTTTACAGGGGTGCAGCAGGGTGTTCTTGAGACACCCCTGCACCCTTGGAAAAATTCCTAATTTGTGATGAGCAAATTGGTAATCGCAAATTAAACCTTCATTCCTATGAGCCTCCTAGCCCATGGAAATGAATGGGTAACTTGCAATTAGCAATTTGCTCATCGCAAATTAGGAATGGTAAAGAATCGCTATTTATTCCTTAAAATTCGCTATTTAGGAAATGTAAAATATTTTGATGATACATATGGCAGTTCATCTCTAACAAGATAAGAAGCTTAGGGATACATTTATGATGACTGGCGCATCACCAGGGATGTGACAGTCATCCTGCGCCGCTGTTCCGCCACCCATGGTGTGCTGCATTTACAATGCGGCGCAGCATGGGGCAAAAATGGCACAGATGCGTGACGCATATGTGCCGTAAAGGTGGCGCATTGCTGGAGTTGTATTGCAAGTGCGATGCAGCTCCAGCAAGGCTCAGGGGTGCCGCATCTCCACAATGCTGCGTCAAGACCTATGCCAGATTCAAGCAGGCGCAGGGTTTTGACGCAGCTTTCTCCTATCTGATTGTAAATGCGGCACACCGTGGGTGGCAGAGCAGTGGTGCACGTTAACTGGTGCATGCCTGGGGATGTGCCATTTAATATAAATCTGCCCCTTTACATTTAAGTATGTGCAGGGGACACAGAGTCGGTGAGGCTTATCCAAGGTTAAGAAGAGATGAGTCCTGTTCAGTGAATAATTAGACATAGGCTTCACCTGCTCAGCATTGCTGGACATGGCTAAATAATAGCTGCTAAATGTTAATCTTGTTAAACAATTTTACTATTATAATCTCTGAGATTTGTCTCTTACTCTGCAACATCTCATTGTTGTTATCTTTCTTTAAAGATAAAGACAACCTCAACATGAGCGACAATCTGCAATCAGTTGATTTTGACCTCATCATTGAACTTGTAATTGAAACATCAGTGGATGTTGATCCTTTGGATGATTTAAATCCTGAGGATGAAGAAGAGCGTGATGAGGATGCAGATTTGTCCGAACTATATGATATAGGATGGGAAGCTGACCTGCTTGAGCCTTTGGAAATATAAACATTTATTTTTAAATTTTATAATTAATAAAAAGTAAAAAGGTAAACCGTTTAATTTAAAAATAAAGACACCTTCAAAAACAGGTTATGTGTAGTGTCTTCAATAAAATATTAAAATATGTTCATAAAATTAGATCAGATTCACATATAAAATAGCATAGGTAACATAAATATAAATGTCATTTCTTTTCTGGTATTTTTGTATTGTAAGATTGCCAATGACTAAAAAATCTTCAAATTAAAATGTCAAGTAGTGTGTTAAGTTTTTGATCACTGTTACTGATTTACTGTTTGGTAATAATGTTTATTAACATTTTTTATTATATTTTTCCTCAGATTCAACTGCAGATCATTTCAAGATTTAACCATGCCTACAATACAAAGACAGATAAAGGCTGCAAAACGTCAAAGACAGCAGGTGAAAACAAAAACCCAGCAGTCCTCTAACAAAAAGATTTCTCAAGCCACGAAGAAAGCACCGGGTAAGAGCTCTAAATATTTCATAAGAAATATTTGTAATAAAAAAAATATTACTACAGAAAATGTTTCAGTCCATAACACGAGAAGGAAATCAAATGGAAAGAAAAGGACAATGAAAAATGTTACTGCTAGAGCAAGAGATAAATCTGTGCATGATAGTAGAAGGAAACAACAGTTTAGGGAGATTCGTAAACGAATGTTCCGCAACAGGATAATTGGCAATTTGTTAAAAAATATTAAGAAAGGTCAACAGAAACTAGTTTTTTATAAGAGAAAAAAAAAAGTTGAGAAAGTTATTGATCAGGCATTTGAAATTAAACGTAAGTTATTTATTTTGATAATCAATAGAATTAGGAAGCTAAACAAGGCAATTTTTGATTTCAAAAGAAATGGTAGATGGAAGAGAATAGTTAATTATTATTTATATATATATATATATATATATATATATATATATATATAAAAAAAAATAAAAAATATATCTCA
Source organism: Lissotriton helveticus (assembly GCF_964261635.1). Classification (NCBI taxonomy): domain Eukaryota; kingdom Metazoa; phylum Chordata; class Amphibia; order Caudata; family Salamandridae; genus Lissotriton; species Lissotriton helveticus. The sequence goes on along the minus strand of NC_136060.1, from coordinate 213,468,232 downwards.
ATATATGTGCTCCAGTGGATTTTGAGAAATTAACGTTTAAAAAAAGATATATATCTGTAAGCGCGCTCCAGGCAGCGCTCCGGTCCGCGGACCTTAAGCGTACCGGAACTTCGCGTAGCGAAGCTGATTGGTTATCCGGCGTCTGTAAACATTCCAAACAGTCCGGAGCGGCCGCCATCTTGTCTCTCGGTAGGATTGAGAGACAAAAGGAGGCCAAAACAAAGGTGGAAATAACCATAAGGGGGCATAGTAGATCCTCCCTGACCCCTTAGGTTTAATGTGGAGGCTTTAAAAGGGCCCCGCGGGGCAAAAAAAATAAAAAAAAAATTTGTTTTTTTGCGTGGGTAGCGCCCGGTCCGCGAACCGGGAAGCGTTCTGGGCAGCGTACTGCAATGAAAAATGAATGATAGACTTTTCAAATGCTGTATGTTAATTGATTGTTGGTTTTGTTGATTATTTTTTATTTTTTTTTATTTTTTAAGCATTTTTTATTGTGTTTCATAATTTATTAAACTTTCTAACATTTCATTGTCAGAAATTTCATAATTATCATGGAATATACATTGTAGTCTCTGAGGTTGTAAAATGTCCTCATTTGCAAGGAGGTTATCTACTGCTTGTACACATTGCAGTAGTTCTTGGTCCCAAGTTTCATCCATAAATTCAATCTCATTTGGATCAATGATTTCTGTGTTGGACTCTGGAAGGACAATTTCAAATGAAATTTTTTGTTCGCTTTCCATTTTCCTTGAAATTTGCATAAAAAAATATATATATTAGTAGAGGTAGGGCACTGTTGGGATTAATTTTAGATAGGCAGTTTTTAACAGTGAATTTATCTTTGGGCAGTGTATAGTATCAGAGTGGAAGTAGGAATATAAAAAATTGTATCTAAATTTATAAGTACTACAGAGGGATAGTATATAACTAACAGAAAAAGTTTGCCATATTAACTTAAAGTGCACAATATACTTCAGTTTTAAAAATAACAACTTACCTTTAAAAAGAAGTTGAAGTTATTAATGAAAATCCTATTGAAATGTACACCAGGAAGTAGTAGTCAAAATGGCTGTGTTTCCTTCTCTTCCTTTATATATATTCGGGTACATAACCAATCAAATGTCAGGTAAAAAAAGTAGAAAATGAAAGTAACATTTTAATTGGTTGTCAATTCCAACACTTCAGATGTGTTTTGTGAAGTAATTTACCTCACGGTATTTAGAGAGGTCTACAGGCTAAATGGCTAAATGGAATTCCAATCAAATTTGTGAAAATGGTAGGGATTGGTATGTAGTATGAGCTAATCTATATTTGGTGAAATTGTCTCAAGTGGCTTTTGTGTGAACTACTTTCCCACCTTTTTTGATGGTGCGCTTCCCAGGGAGCGACCCGGTACGCGAACCGTTGAGCGCCCCGGTTCGCGGACCTTAAGCGTTCCGGGAGTCCACCATTTTGTGTTTCGGTCGAATTAAGATACAAGATGGAGGGCAAATAATGTTCAGAATGGGTAGAAGGGGGCACGGTAGAGTTATCTTGACCCCCTAGGTTTTCTGAGGGTGGCTGAGGAGGCTTATATGTGCGAAAAAAAAACATTTTTAGAAAAAATTTCGCGAGGTTAGCTCCCGGTTCGCGTACCGGGTAGCGGCCCCGGTAGCGTATTTTGTTGAAAATTTGTGAAAAATGTTAGAGTTAAATAATAATTGTGAGTGATCAGATGTAGGGTAGCTCTGAGAAGAGCTTTTGGGTTTATGGTACATTTAGGTACTTATAAGTAGGTACCAATGCACATTCTTAAATTCAGAGTGAAAACTCTGTTGCCCTCATCTGAGAAGTGAACTCCATCTCCTCTGTAGATATCTTGCATGTAGTAACGCAAGTTATTGTTGTACAGGGAGCCCATTCCATGGTCTCTCATGTAAGCTGAAACAGATTTGTTTACATGCTTCCTCGACTTCTCAATTTGTGGACAAAATTGGTTTGACCACCTCCATTTCTGTCTTTGGCATATATTTGAATATACCAAGGCAGTCTGAGGAAAAAGTGCCATTAATTGCTCAAAGGTGTCCTTTAAAAGCATTTCCAGACCTACACCAGTCAAAGTGCCCAAGTCATTACCTCCACAGTGCACAATTAACAGGTCAGGTTTGGGCAAATGCATAAAGGTTTTCACCAATGGTATCAATTGGTGACATTTTAATCCTCTGTGGCCAAACCACTTAATTTCCACATCTTGTAAATTGAGGTTAGGTAAATTCCTGCTTTCAACGTACCTTTGAGCCCAGTGAATATAACTATGACCAACAATCCAGACAGAAAACATGGTGAGAGAAGGTTCTCCTGCAGTCAGATGAAGTGTGGCAATGAAATGGCAGTTGAAAAAATGAGAGTTTGAAATGAAAAAAACTGTGGAGTTTCTGTGTTCATGAAGCAGTAACAGTGATTGGTGGATTTTGATTGCTGAAAACAAAAAGTTAGGGTGCACGGATGTGTTCTTTGAACGATGTATTTTGAGTGGTCAATAAAAAATCATTAAATGAAAGAATGCACTGGATATGCAGGTGCACTGAGAGTTCAGAGTTCAATTGCAACATTGTTGTGTGAACTTGCAAACAACAGAGTTCTTCCAGGAGGTGGTTGCCATGCAGATAAAGCAGAAAGGGCAGAGGGGGGATGGGTTTTCATTTGAAAAAAGTGAGGGAAGACTTTTGATTGGGTGACATGAGAGATATGTGTGAAGAATTACAGCATTTCTGTGCTTTTCATAGCTGCAGACTCTGGAGTGCATACCTTTTGCTCTGCTGCAGACAAATTGGTGTGTTTCTGAGACTGTTTTCAAACTCAAAGTATTTGCTAAGGTGAGAAAATATTTCTTTACTTTAGATAGAGAATAGTGTGCTTTAAGGAGAAAATTATGATTTATGTGGCGCAAATTGCTTGTAAATATGCTCTCACATGTGTATGGAAAATTTTGATTTTGAATGTTTGTGTTACATAGCCATGTTAAAAGTGACCCAACCATGCTGGAAAGGCAATCAAAAAATGCTTTCATGTGTTTTATTGACATTTTAAGTCATTTTGCCATGTGCAGTGTTTAGAAATTATGATTTGAAAATCGTTTTTGGGGAAAAGGAATTGTTTTTAAAATCATGACAAGGAGATAATGGTGTATGCTTCTTTATACGGCAATTGACTGTCCCTGATGTTATTTTTCCCATTTTAATGTAAGACCTTTCTCTGTGGCGCAAGTTGCTTGTAAATATGCTCCGACCTGTGCATGGGAAATTTAGATTTTAAATGTTTGTGTTACATAGCCATGTTAAAAGTGACCCTACCATGCAGGGAAGCCAATCAAAAAACGCATTTATGTGTCTTAAGGACATTTTAAGTCATTTTCCCATGTGCAGTTTTTAGAAATTATGATTTGAAAATCGTTTTTGGGGAAAAGGAATTGTTTTTAAAATCATGACAAGGACATAATGGTGTATGCTTCTTTATAAGGCAATTGACTGTCCCTGATGTTATTTTTCTCATTTTAGTGTAAGACCTTTCTCTGTGGCGCAAATTGCTTGTAAATATGCTCCCACGTGTGCATGGAAAATTTAGATTTTGAATGTTTGTGTTACATAGCCATGTTAAAAGTGACCCTACCATGCAGGAAAGCCAATCAAAAAACGCTTTTATGTGTCTTAAGGACAATTTAAGTAATTTTCCCATGTGTAGTGTTTTGAAGTTATGATTTGAAAATCGTTGTTGAGGTAAAGGAATGTTGTTAAAATTTATGTGCGCCATATGCCCCCAAATTTCTTTTTCAGGGGTGCAGCAGGGTGTTCTTGAGATACCCCTGCACGCTTGAAAAAAATCCTATTTTGTGATGAGCTAATTGCTAATCACAAATTGCAACCTTCATTCCTATGAGCCTCCTAGCCCATGGAAATGAATGGTTAATTTGCAATTAGCAATTTGCTCATTGCAAATTAGGAATAGTAAAGAATTGCTATTTATTCCTTAAAATTTGGTATTTAGGAAATGCAAAATAGTTTGATGGTACATATGGTGGTTCATCTGTAACAAGATAAGAAGCTTAGGGATACATTTATGATGACTAGCGCAATAAAGTGCACATTACTTACTTCATTGGTAGGCCTTTACATGTATTATCTCCTCTGTATTCTTCATCAAGCGTAACTTTAATCTGCAATCCTGAGTAGGCCTCACCTTAAACAAACCTCTGGATAGGACACACTTTATTGTCATCCTGGATTAATCATTTAAAATGGTAGGGACAGATTTATGATAGGTGTATGCCTCTTTTGTGCCACTGTGCGTCACTTTTATGATGCAGCGGTGGTGCAAAAGATTTGCTATGAGGCGACAACATTACAAATTGATGCATTTAGGCAGATATGTCATGGTGTAAAAAAAACGTACCACATAAAACCCAAGCAGCAGTGATGCAAAAGATGCACCATGCCGCAAGACAGGCCTCACTTGGGGCCATATGTATGAAGGTAATTAGCATTTGCAAAGATCAAAATTCTACGAATTTCGGCCTTTGTGAATGTTAATTAGACAAATGGTATGTATCAAACAAGTTTGATGCAAAATAAGGAGTAGCAAAATTTGCTATTCCTTATTTTGCAATTGCACTGAAGGATTTGCAAATTTTGTGACTACGTGAATGCAATGTATCAAACAAAAACTATGTAAAAAATGACATTAAGGATTTGGAAACTATTGTGGTAAATTGGTGGTAATTTGTGAATTCTTTTCAAAAAGCTTTTTTTCAAAAAAACAAAAGGTGCCATATGACGCCAACACATGCCCTTAGGGCATGTATGTGTGCCATATGCCCCCAAATTTCTTTTACAGGGGTGCAGCAGGGTGTTCTTGAGACACCCCTGCACCCTTGGAAAAATTCCTAATTTGTGATGAGCAAATTGGTAATCGCAAATTAAACCTTCATTCCTATGAGCCTCCTAGCCCATGGAAATGAATGGGTAACTTGCAATTAGCAATTTGCTCATCGCAAATTAGGAATGGTAAAGAATCGCTATTTATTCCTTAAAATTCGCTATTTAGGAAATGTAAAATATTTTGATGATACATATGGCAGTTCATCTCTAACAAGATAAGAAGCTTAGGGATACATTTATGATGACTGGCGCATCACCAGGGATGTGACAGTCATCCTGCGCCGCTGTTCCGCCACCCATGGTGTGCTGCATTTACAATGCGGCGCAGCATGGGGCAAAAATGGCACAGATGCGTGACGCATATGTGCCGTAAAGGTGGCGCATTGCTGGAGTTGTATTGCAAGTGCGATGCAGCTCCAGCAAGGCTCAGGGGTGCCGCATCTCCACAATGCTGCGTCAAGACCTATGCCAGCTTCAAGCAGGCGCAGGGTTTTGACGCAGCTTTCTCCTATCTGATTGTAAATGCGGCACACCATGGGTGGCAGAGCAGTGGTGCACGTTAACTGGTGCATGCCTGGGGATGTGCCATTTAATATAAATCTGCCCCTTTACATTTAAGTATGTGCAGGGGACACAGAGTCGGTGAGGCTTATCCAAGGTTAAGAAGAGATGAGTCCTGTTCAGTGAATAATTAGACATAGGCTTCACCTGCTCAGCATTGCTGGACATGGCTAAATAATAGCTGCTAAATGTTAATCTTGTTAAACAATTTTACTATTATAATCTCTGAGATTTGTCTCTTACTCTGCAACATCTCATTGTTGTTATCTTTCTTTAAAGATAAAGACAACCTCAACATGAGCGACAATCTGCAATCAGTTGATTTTGACCTCATCATTGAACTTGTAATTGAAACATCAGTGGATGTTGATCCTTTGGATGATTTAAATCCTGAGGATGAAGAAGAGCGTGATGAGGATGCAGATTTGTCCGAACTATATGATATTGGATGGGAAGCTGACCTGCTTGAGCCTTTGGAAATATAAACATTTATTTTTAAATTTTATAATTAATAAAAAGTAAAAAGGTAAACCGTTTAATTTAAAAATAAAGACACCTTCAAAAACAGGTTATGTGTAGTGTCTTCAATAAAATATTAAAATATGTTCATAAAATTAGATCAGATTCACATATAAAATAGCATAGGTAACATAAATATAAATGTCATTTCTTTTCTGGTATTTTTGTATTGTAAGATTGCCAATGACTAAAAAATCTTCAAATTAAAATGTCAAGTAGTGTGTTAAGTTTTTGATCACTGTTACTGATTTACTGTTTGGTAATAATGTTTATTAACATTTTTTATTATATTTTTCCTCAGATTCAACTGCAGATCATTTCAAGATTTAACCATGCCTACAATACAAAGACAGATAAAGGCTGCAAAACGTCAAAGACAGCAGGTGAAAACAAAAACCCAGCAGTCCTCTAACAAAAAGATTTCTCAAGCCACGAAGAAAGCACCGGGTAAGAGCTCTAAATATTTCATAAGAAATATTTGTAATAAAAAAAATATTACTACAGAAAATGTTTCAGTCCATAACACGAGAAGGAAATCAAATGGAAAGAAAAGGACAATGAAAAATGTTACTGCTAGAGCAAGAGATAAATCTGTGCATGATAGTAGAAGGAAACAACAGTTTAGGGAGATTCGTAAACGAATGTTCCGCAACATGATAATTGGCAATTTGTTAAAAAATATTAAGGTCAACAGAAACTAGTTTTTTATAAGAGAAAAAAAAAAGTTGAGAAAGTTATTGATCAGGCATTTGAAATTAAACGTAAGTTATTTATTTTGATAATCAATAGAATTAGGAAGCTAAACAAGGCAATTTTTGATTTCAAAAGAAATAGTAGATGGAAGAGAATAGTTAATCGTAGTAATTTTTGTGACGTTTTTTCTGGAGAATGGATGCATAGTTCAAGCTGTGAGGCATTTTTTAATGAGGAGAGTTATTTCCAGGATAATGATTTGGTGCATGCAGTTGACACCAGTGGTCGTGCTTATGAAGTGAAAGATGGTTGTCCAGTTGAAAAAGAAAAACTTGTGACAACAGAGGCAGAAGAGGTGTTAGGTAATGAGGTTTTAGGAAGACGTGCTAAGGGTCCTGTGTACACCTGGAAGTGTAGTAGTATTTGCAGTGTGCGACAGGATTCCATCAATTTGCTTTGTGATTTTGTACGGTCATTTAACAAAAAAAGTTTGAAGCAGAAAATTATGTTGTTGCAAGAATTAGATCCTTGCAGAGTAAGAGAAGTGACAGGTTTGCATGGTCATTCACTGGCTTGTCTTTCCAGGAGAGTATGCCAGAGTGTTTTTCATCATTTCAGGATGCTAGCAGTGCATCATAACAAAGTGAGGAAATTAGTTAGAATGTTGTATTATGCTAAGAGTCCAGCAATTATGCTGAAACAATTATGCGCTGCTCTTTTGCATGGTTCTGAAATAGATGTGAAGAATATGTGTGAAGAAATTGAGTTTTGTTACTTTGGAAGTAAAGAGGAGAATGTTGAAATTGAGCAAGAAGTAGAGGGTCATGTGGAAGATAGTGTACAGGTTTCCAGTACAGATAATTTCCAGAGGGAAATTGCGACGTTTGAGGTGAAATCAAGTGAGAGGCCTAATTTCACTTGTGTGTGTTGTCGACGCACTTATTATAAGAATCAGACTAAGTTAGTGGATTTATATGCAAAAAGTGAAAGGGAAAATAATAGTGAATGGAAGGATTTTGCAACATACTTGATGGTAGAAAATTGTTTTGATTTGGGATTGGATCAACGTGTGTGTACTTATTGTTGTAACAAATTAAAACAAAACCAGATGCCTGCTAGAGCAGTTCATAATAATCTGGAATTGGTTGAGATTCCTTCTGAATTGAAGGACTTAAATAATTATGAATCTATTTTGATTCAAAGTATCCATCCCTTTCAGGCTATTGTAAGAATGGAGCCAAAGACAGGGAAATTGCCTCCATCAGATTTACAGAGAGGATTAAAGGGAAGAGTTGTTTATTTGCCTCTAGATTTCAAGAAAAACATTAACACAATTGGAGTAGAAAAAGTGGAAGAGGAACCTCTGGTTATCTTAGTTAATGGGGTTCCGACAAAGAATAAGAAAATATGGCAAGATTTAGTAGATGTTAGGAAAGTTAAAAAGGCAACATTGTATTTGAAAAAAAATAATAAATACTATAAGAATGTATATGTTGCAGAAGAGGAAGTAAGTGAGGAAGAGGATAGCGATTTGTGTGCTGGTCAAATTGAGAAAGTAGAACCCTCTACTAGTGAAGAAATATATGAACATTATAGTGTTCATCCTTTGCATTCCAAGGAAGTCATGGGGAATGCTATTGAGTTGTTTCAAATGAAACAAGCCAAAGGGAGTCCCATTAGTGTTTGGGAGGAAAGTTTGGAAGCTCGGTGTTTCCCACAGCTTTTTCCAACAGGTCAGGGAGGAAGATATGATGAGCGATCTCATCAAATTCCTGCTTCTGAATACCGGACTTTGCGATTGTATGCAGGAGATGCTAGGTTTCGACAATGCATTCCTTATTTGTTTCATCTCCTGTTTGAAAGCGATCTGTCTGGACTGTCATATGCAGTGAACCACATCTTGAAAAGTGGTATACACATGCAAAACATCTCGGCAAGTGACTTTATGGATAAAGTCAATGTCCAAGATAGTATTTTGGATTCTCACCTGATTAATCTCATGGCGTGTCAGCGTGGTACTAATGAGTACTGGTACCGTCGTCATGGTGATTTAAAATGTATGCTGAGGAACTTAGGTACTCCCACATGGTTCCTCACTCTGAGCTGTGCCGAGTATGGCTGGGAAGACTTACTTGAATTTCTACGAGAGGCAAATGCTAACGTAGATAACATCGAATTCAAGACACCCGGAGAACTGTGCTCTTTGGATCCAGTCAATGTATGTAGGTACTTCAATCATAGATTTGAAGCTATGATGTCTTTCATCATGAATAAGAAGAATCCACCTCTTGGAGAGGTGTTGGATTTATTCTGGAGAAAGGAGTACCAAGCAAGAGGTGCTCCTCATATACATATGTTGCTGTGGATCAAGGATGCACCTAAATTTGGAACGGATCCAGAAGACTCAGTGATGAGTTTCATCCAACAGTATTCTACGTGTGCTGTTCCAAACGCAAAGGAGAAGAAAAGCCTAAGAGAAAAAGTTCTGCGTTTCCAAAGCCATCGATGTGGAAAGTACTGCCGTCGTAAATTCCGAAACAAAGACAAGTTCTACACTAAATGTCGTTTCGGCTTTCCACGACCGGTGATTTCTAAAGGAAGAGTAAACAGTTTGATGTCTTTGTTGCGACACAATGTCATGAAGAAATCACCTAAAAACACTTACAATTTGAAGAGGAACGAAGAGTCCAAGTACATCAACGACTACAACCCGGTGATTTTGTCCATGTGGAATGCTAACATGGATATACAGTTTGTGGCTGATAACTGTACGGCTGTGGCGCGGTATGTGACGTCTTACATCACCAAAAAAGAGAAGACAGAATTGAAGGATATGTGGGAGGACATTTCCCATGAAAAGAGCCTCAGCAAGAAGTTGTACAGTTTCAGTCTGAAGATGTTGTCGCATCGAGAAATCGGAGCGTACGAATGTTCTGACCGGTTGTCTTCAGCAAGTCTCTATGCCAAGTCCAGGAGTATCGTTTGGGCGAGTCTTGGTCTTGCTGCAACGTGTAATCGAGTTCTCAAACCTGTGCGGGAAATTGAGTATTTGGCGGAAAAGGAGCCAAACAGTACCGACATTTTGAAGACAAACATGTTGGATACATATTATCCAAATCGAAGCAGTCACCTCGAGAATGTTTGTCTGTATGAGGTTCTGCAAAATTACATATTCAAGAGGAACATCAAAGAAGATACTGAGAAAGGAGTGTATGCTGTAATAGGAAGTGAGGGATGTCTGGTCAAGCAAAGAAAATGCCACTTGGTAAACCATCGAAAATTGAGTGGCGAATCTCCTGAAAAAAAGGAGTTTTTCTATTTAGCACTTTTGCAACTTTTCAAGCCTTGGCGTGCAGAAGAGGAACTGCTTGGAGATTTTCTCTGTTACGAAGACTCTTTCAATGTCGCCAAGGAGACCATAGAATGTCCTGCTTTTCCCAAATATGTAGAAATGTTGAATGCGGAAATTGAGCAGGAAGCAACGATTGCAGCCGAGATTGCCAGAGACAGTTCTCAGGACAGTCAGAGTTCTGCTTCATTGAGTCAGGATCCACTAGGAGGACCTGTTATCGAAAATGAAGCTGCCACTGCTATGAATGAAGTGGAAAGAGCCATGGCACATGCTCAAGAGGATGCGGTTAACTTAGAAGAGTTGGAAAGGCAACTCAACGTTGAGCAGAGGAAAATATATGACGAAGTTACCATGCAAATTGATCATGGATTAAGTCATGATAAGAAAGAGTGCTCATGTACGTCGTTGAAGCCTGTCCGACTGTACGTGAGTGGAGAAGCGGGAACTGGAAAAAGTTTCCTCATTAAAGCAATTTCATGCTATTTGCAGGAAAGGACAGAGTCATCGCTGTCTTGTGTTGTCACTGCTCCAACTGGACTGGCAGCACATAATATTAAAGGGATTACTTTACATCGTTTACTGATGCTGCCAGTGGAGCATGACAACAAATTAGAATATCATAAGCTATCTGGAGATGCTTGTTTTGAAGTTTCAAGAATCTTGAGGAAAATGAAACTTCTTATCATTGACGAAGTAAGCATGGTTTCCAATGTCATGCTTGCCTTTGTGCATTTGAGGATGCAAGAAGTTCTCAAAACAGAGTATGATGTGTTATTTGGTGGCAAACACATCATTGTTTTCGGAGATCTTTTGCAGCTGACACCAGTGAAAGGGCAACCTGTGTTCAAAATGCTCACGCATGAAGATACCAGGAAGTGCCTAGGCAGCATTGGCAACGTCAATATATGGTTAAACTTCAATTATGCTGAACTGCATGAAAATATGCGTCAGGCGAAGGATGAAGTTTACAAGACTATTCTACAAGATGTTAGAATTGGAAAAGTGACCGAGCATGGGAAAGAAGCTTTACATGCACGATTACTGTCAAATTTATATCCAGAACAAGATGTTGTGCCTGAGAATATTTTTCAGAAAATTACTGAGAAGAAATCTGGAATATGTTTGATGCCAACTCTTGCAGAATGTGCCAAATTTAACAACAAAATGTTGCATTTAGAAAAGCAAGAGATTGTGAAACTGGAAGCTATTGATAGAGTAGAGCATATGGGATCAACAATTATTTTGTCTGAGAATCTGAAAACAAAATTGGATTCATTAGAGAAGAGTATATCTAAAACTGCAGGTTTTGAAAAGACTCTGAATGTGTGCTTGAACTGCCGTATAATTTTAAGAAGGAATTTACATGTTGAAAGAGGTCTGGTAAATGGATCAATGGGTAATGTTGTTGATTTTGTGAAATACAGAAATAGAGATGGAATTGAATTTTTAAAAATTAAATTTGATGGCATTGAGGAAGTACAGCTAATTGCTCGTTGTTCTGCTAGATTTTTGCTTGTAAAAGACTTATATGTTCGCCGTAAGCAGTTTCCTGTTTGCTTGGCATATGCGGTGACAATCCATAAATCGCAAGGTTTAAGTGTAGACAGTGCATTGGTGAATATTGGCAGTTCTGTGTTCAAGGAGGGTATGGCATATGTGGCATTGTCACGAGTTAGAACTTTATCGGGATTGTACTTGATTGAGTGTGATGTCACAAACATTTGTGCAGATCTAGATTGTGTTAAGGAATACAATAGGTTAAGAAGAGAGTATGCGCCACATTTGCCTCAGTTTCTTTTGTTTGAGAAACGTCTGGTAGGCCGGAAACGAAGAAATGAGAACAATACTGGGGAGGTTATAGCAAAAAGACAAAAAGTGAATGAACCTAAAATTACAAGCAGAAACAAAAAGGATTCTGTTGAAGATGTTGTTGGTTTTCAGTTTGAAAACAGTTCTGGTGTCAACTGCTATGCTAATGTAGTAATTAATGTTTTGTTTTCTCTAAAAAATGTAAAAGAAGAGATTGTGGTCAATTCTGATCAAAGATTTTGCGGTTTGTTAAATTCTGTGTTAGAGAAATGTACCACTGATAGAAGAAACATAGAAAGTGTGTCTGAAATTCGAAATCTGTTAGACAGATGTTCAGGCCAAACACAATTCTCTCAAAATATTCAGCAAGATTGTCAGGAGTTTTTAATGTATATGCTTGATGTATTACATGCTGAAGGTGTAGATGTAGATCAGCTGTTTGGGCTTTCTTATCAATGGCAGCATGACTGCGAGAACTGTATGATATCAAGTACTACTAGTGTAGACTCAGAAAGATTTATATATTTAACTTTGCCAGACAGTAAATCAGTCTCCTTTAATAAGCTAGTAAAAGCTGCTAATCACAACATGGAGTGTAGCCAATGTAAATCTGAAATGATGTCCACATTATTTATACGAACATATGGCCAGTATGTCATTTTAATGTTCCAACGATGTAGGCCTGATGGAACAAAATTGACAACTTTAATAAAAAAATGTGTAGCTTCGCAGTTGTCAATATCAGGAAGGACTTTTGTAACTACAGCAATTATATATCATGACGGCCCTTCAATATCATCAGGACATTACACAGCTTATTTAAAGTCTAGAAATGGCTGGTCATTCTGCAATGATTCTGTTTTAATTTTCAAAAAAAAATTGCCGTATGACCTTAAAAACTCTTACCTGGTGTTTTTAAAACCAAAATTTTAGGGAAATAATCTCGGGATGTGCTCTGTGGAATTTCAAGAAGTTCTAATGGCTCCTACACAATTTGGCCTTGAGGATAAGTGTAGTTCAGAGACATAACTTCTAATCATAGGACTGGACATCATGGAGATATATGTGCACTTTGAATGAGTTCAGAAAAACTGTTTCTTTTTATAAGCTAATTGAAGCAGCCAATCAAAACATGGAGTAGAGGGAATGTAAGTCTGCAATGCTGTCTACTGTTTTACATTGCTTTGTGATTAAAAGTGATGTAGAGAATTAAATAATTGTTGTAGTCATAGAGGTAGTGTAAGTCTGCTTCATATTAAGCAGTATCAGTGTCATAGGAAATGTAGAACATGACTGAGCAAGAAGGGGAAGATATTACTATTCCAGGATTGTGAAAATGATCTTCAACATTTTAATTCTGAAAGTTGCGGAAATGCCAAATGATGGGATTGGCTAACAAGAAATCCAAGAGTTATACATGGCTCTGACAAGATTTGGCCTTGTGGAATCTTGTGGTAGAGAGCAAGAAGTCATTTATTGTATGTAACATGTTTTTAAAAACGATGGAGATTTTCTTTCAGAAAGTGGCGGGCTGAAAGTAATAACAGCACAAAAAGTGTAAGCTATTCATAGGACATCCTTGGACGTCATGGAAAGTAAGTTAACTTTAAGGAGTTCTGATTTTTGATTTCTGATGTTGTATGGGTTTTTTAAACACAATCATTTTGATTGTGGTTTTTTTTCCCCGCTGTTACATGATGAATACCTTCAAGTCACTGTTTTTAGTGAATTTTGATACATTCTGAGAACAGCAAAAATAAACCATTTAACATGTATAATTAATTCTGTACTGTTTGCATTTATGATGTATATGTAGAACTGTGTAGGAGGCATGGAGAAGGTGAGGCTTCTGTAAGTGTCAAAGTTGTTGCATGCAGTGCTGCACTTCTGCGTATTCTTTCATATGCTAGACTACATCTGCACAATGAGATACCTAAGCAAAGGAAACACAAGTGATGTGATTGTGAAATGAGCAAAATAAATTGCATGTATTTCAATTACATCACCTGTGTTTCCTATCATTACGAATCACATTGTGCAGATCAAGTTTAGGTCTGTCCAGGGAAACATAGGAGGTTTGGACTTTGTTGAAGATTGCAGTGGACATGACTCACTTCATTGGTAGACCTTCACATGTATTATGTCCTCTATTCTCTTCAACAACTCGAAATTTCATCTGCAACCCTGAGTAGGCCTCACCTGAAACAAAACTCTGGATAGTAGACATCTTATTGGCATCCTGAAGCAATTATTTAAAATTTTAGTGTCTTGCGACACTTTTCTGAGACAACAGCAATGCAAAAGATGCACCATGTTTTAAGATAGGCCTCACTTCATCTGCATCAAGATACTGTTAGTTTAAAATGTATATCTTTAGGACTGTGTAGCTTCTGTAAGTGTCAAAGTTATTGAAAAACTGTTTGTCCTTCAATCTTTGCCCTTGTCTTTTGTAATTTTTTAATACATGTTTTTATATTTTTCAAATGTTTGTTCTCTCTTTCACAGATTGAAAGTATAAAAATAAAAAATGAGGAATTTAACGACAATTATAAGGTAAGTATTTTGTACTCTTTTCGTTACATTTCTATCACATTGAACTACTATTAGTTCCACTGCTTCATTTCTTTAATCCTCAGTTTCCTGTCTTTGCTACTTCCCTCATTCCTTTCTCTATTACCTACTTACTCAACTCCTTCCACTCTTTTTCTCAGTCCCTCTCTTCTCATAGTTCCTCACTCTTGTTCACTCACTCCGTCTCTATTACTCTTAGTGTCTTTGACTGATCACTGTATCACTATTTGTTCATAATGCTTTCTCTGTGTAGTTGAAGCACACTAAGGGGCATATTATGAACACAGCCAATAAAATTATTGCTCTTTTTATTGGCAGAAAACTGGTGCAAAAGCGGCTTTAGTGGCAGTTTTCTGCCGCAAAAGCAGCTTTAGCGACACATTTCTGCCGATAAAAGCTGCAAAACTTTTATTGCCTATGTTGATAATATGCCCCTATGTTATTTACATTAGGGCTATATTGTCCAGTATAACAATCAAAATTGCTCTCCAAAGACACCAGGCAAAGCAGACGCTCCTTCAAACAGATCACCAAGCGCAATTTACCCTACTTACAATCTAGCCTGTTCTCTGTCGAGACTTTAGCAATCTTTAGAGCACAAGATAAGATCTTTTCACATGGAAGAGCCAGACGTATTGCAATTCTACTTAAGAAACAAGCATTGGCATAGACAATAGGTCTCGCCTTTGGGACCTTATACGTGTTTAGCCATGCAACAGTTGATGTTGCTGCACCAAGGATATTATGCTGCATAACTAAATACTTAGAAGGTCCCAAAGTCGATACCTATTGGCTATGCCAATGCTTGTTTTTCTTTCACTTCGTTATCTATTTTGTTTTTCACAATTATACCCTCTTCTGTCTGTTCTTTGGTAAATAGATCTATTAAACAGTATCTCTTCTTTACTCCCTATAGCTGTCTTTCTTGAAACATCACTCTCTGTTTACTTTCCTTATACTTACACTTTTTTAAAAAAAAAAAAATACTTTTTTTGGTTAGCTCCCGGTCCGCGTACCGGGAAGCTAACCCGGGAGCGAACCAAAAGAAAGAGAGCTTGCCAGAGTGCTAAACATTGTAGCAATTTTTTTGGAAAGGGAAGGTAGTTCTGAAAAGAACTTTTTTTTTAATATTTTTGTTGTTTTATATTTTTTTTGTATTTTTTGAACATTTTTTGTTTTTTTTGTATTTTTTGAACGATTTTATATATTTTTTGGTTTTTTTGGGGGGGGGAAACAACAAAAAACAGGCGTTGAAAAGGGCTCAACAGGAGCAAAAAAAAATTACTGGGGGCGGTTAGGGCAATCATGGTGTTCATACGCCAGGTTCAGTGCATTGATGCTCATGTTGCCACAAGCTAATAATGCACGACAGCGCATACATAAGTGTATCATGTTCCCAAAATTAGGTTGGATATTTGGCACAGTTTCCCGTGCCTCCTCTGGTGATAAAGAAACCGATGTTGTTGGTCTCGCCACAGGAGTTGGTCGAGGATTGTCCATCATATCCCTTAATTCCGCCCGGCTGTAATTTAGGGGATGTTTCCTCATCATGTGCCTATGCATGGTATGATTACCGTAGCTGTATTTTTTGTCCGTCCCTCTGGACAATTGTTCCTTGCATATGAGGCATGTTGCGTACCTGGCATTGACCTTTTTTTGGCCACGAGGGATGGAAAAAAACTGCCAGATGAAACTGGGTTTCTTTCTTGAAACCCGGGGCAACTCTTCCAGGAATTGTGGTTGTTCTCCCTCCTCATCCATCTCTTCATCTTCCTCCTCAGTGTTGGTAACCACCTGGGGAGGTGGTCCTCTCTTCCCATGAGGAGGTGGAGGTGGTGGTGGGGGTGCACCAGCTGAAGCAATCAGTGAAGCCATTTTCATACAATCCAAATATGTCTTCCAAGAAGCAAAATAGGTCTTCCTCTCACAATAATGAAAGTCAGAGTGAGGAAAGAAGGAGTGGTTTTCATCATTTGGAAAAAACAATACTTCTTAACCAATGAAAAGTGTTATTTTTAGGTCACATGACCTAGCCTTCCATAATTATGAAACTAAAAGTGAAATGAACCAATGAAAAGTTTTATTAACAAGTCACATGACCTCTCACGCTCATGTTACGCGCTGCGGAACGCTCCCCGGTTAGCTTCCGGTTCGCTGCGCTTCGCGCCTCGGTCCGCGCCCCGGGACACTTCCGGGTGCGCTAACGCGATACGTCACAAGACGCATTTCGCGGCAACGCGATACGTCGCGCTTTCGCGCCGCGGATCGCTTCCGGGGAGTTGCGTTTCGCGCCTCGGTCCGCGCCCCGGGGCACTTCCGGGTGCGCTAACGCAGTACGTCATAAGACGCATTACGCGGCAACGCGATACCGTCACTATGTTGATTTGTTACCGGTTCGCGGACCGGATCGCGGAATCGAATTGAGCTAACGGGAAGCTTCCCGGTTAGCGGACCGGGAGCGAAACAAAAAAAATATTTAAAAAAATTTATTAATAAACATATAAAATATATTTTTGGATTTAAAGAAGAATACATTTTACAGCTGTAGATATTAGCTTTTAAAAAACCAATGAAATTCACTGAAAAAACCATAGGTTATAGACCATATATAGTTAGGAATTAGCATTTACAAAACCTTGAAAATTCACTGAAAAAACCATAGGTTATAGACCATATATAGTTAGGAATTAGCATTTAAAAAACCTTATTTTACTCACACAAAACCATTGAAATTCCATATATAGTTAGTTGTACTAACTATATATCGCGCACCCGCAATCCACTGCTGATGATGTCACATATTACATCATTCATGACATGGTCAGTGACATCACTGATGACATCACTGATGACATCTCAAATGACATCACTGATGACATCACTGATGACATCTCAAATGACATCACTGATGACATCACTGATGACATCTTATTTGACATTACTGATGACATCACTGATGACATCATTCATGTGATAATACGATGAAGCTCTTCAGACTCTAATATAACCTTAGATACAGTAAGTGTAAACAGACACTCACAGACTGTCACTCATCCATAGAGTTACACACACACCTAGTCAGTCATGCAAAGAATCAATCACACATCCATTTTCTCAACTATACAGTTATACACACCTTACTTATTCAAACATATACTAACACATATTTACTCTCTTATACAATCCCTGATACAAGTTCACAATGATCCATACAGTCACTCACACATTCACTGGCTCTTATGCACAGTTATTTATATATGTCAACTCTCACATGTACTGTGTTTTACATATGTACTTACTTTTACATGTAGCACTGAGATATCCATTCACTCAGCAATACACTCATGCACACAGTCAACCGCCCATACAGCTGTTTCCACATGCACTTTTGAACCCATACATCTAGTGAATCAACTGCTCACACATCTATGCACAGAGTCATACACCTCCCAGCCACCCATACACATTCTCAGTCTCCCATACAAATACGTAGGCAACCAATCAATAACGCATATAGTTAATCATATAGCTAATGATCAACACATGCAGCAGTTTATAGAACAACAGACATAATGATGCACAAATTGAGACAGTTTA
Organism: Lissotriton helveticus; assembly: GCF_964261635.1. Lineage (NCBI taxonomy): Eukaryota > Metazoa > Chordata > Amphibia > Caudata > Salamandridae > Lissotriton > Lissotriton helveticus. The sequence goes on along the minus strand of NC_136060.1, from coordinate 213,450,217 downwards.
GTCACTAACCCATGCACTCAGTGAGACACATTTAACCACTCACTCATACAGTCAGTCATGCACCTACTAAATCCTTCATCCAGACATTTATACATCCACTCATTCTTCAATATGTAAGACATATTTTAACTTTACAGAAACATACAGTCACTGGATGTTGTCATCAGTGATGTCATCAGTGATGTCATTTGAGATGTCATCAGTGATGTCATCAGTGATGTCACTGACCATGTCATGAATGATGTAATATGTGACATCATCAGCAGTGGATTGCGGGTGCGCGATATATAGTTAGTACAACTAACTATATATGGAATTTCAATGGTTTTGTGTGAGTAAAATAAGGTTTTTTAAATGCTAATTCCTAACTATATATGGTCTATAACCTATGGTTTTTTCAGTGAATTTTCAAGGTTTTGTAAATGCTAATTCCTAACTATATATGGTCTATAACCTATGGTTTTTTCAGTGAATATATATATATATATATATATTACCTACTGGCGGTCGCCAGTAGGTATATATAGTTAGGATTTTTTCTCTATGGGTTTTTTGAAAATTCTATGTCTAATAACTTTGGCGTTTGTGGACGGAATTGGCTGACATTTTCAGGAAAATGGCACATTTTGTTTCTGAGCAGCCCCTGAAAATTTTGGGGGGGTTCGTCAAGGGGGGGCCGAGAAAAAAGGGGGGTCCCAAAACGCGTTTTTCCCATGTTAATTTCCATAGGGCGGTTGGCCTCACTTTTAGCCCGAACGGCTGAATGGATTTGCACGAAACTTGGCAAAATTGTAGGGACTGGTAGCCCGATGTGCCTTTTGTAGGTCTCAATATATGTGCTTCAGTGGATTTTGAGAAATTAATGTTCAAAAAAAGATATATATCTGTAACAGCGGACTGGGCAGCGCTCCGCTACGCGTACTTTTCGCGCAACGGAGCTTTGTGAAGCGAAGCTGATTGGTTCTCCGGCGTCTGTCAACATTCCAAACAGTCCGTAGCGGCCGCCATCTTGTCTCTCGGTAGGATCGAGAGACAAGAGGAGGCCAAAGCGAAGGGGCAAATGACCATAAGGGGGCATAGTACATTGTCGCTCACCCCCTAGGTTTGATGTGGAGGTTTTAAAAGGGCCCCGCGGGGCAAAAAAAAATAAAAATAATAATAATCGAACAGCTGAATGGATTTGCACGAAACTTGGCAAAATTGTAGGGACTGGTAGCCCGATGTGCCTTTGCTAGGTCTCAATATATGTGATTCAGTGCATTTTGAGAAATTAACGTTCAGAAACAAGATATATATCTGTAACAGCGCTCCGCTTCGCGGAGATAAAATTATATGTGTATTACCTAGCTGTTGCTAACACCAGTTAGCGACGGCTAGTAGAAGATAGCGACCATCTTGGGCCCCACTTTGCATGTGAGTGATATTTATCACTAATGACATGCAAAGTGGGCATGCCAAGATGTTAGCGACTGGAAACAGTCGCTAACATCGCTATCTCCTATTATCAACTTTTGGAAATATTCGAGATAAGGGCGAATATCTCCAAAAGCTACCACCTGCCCTGAGCAGTTCTTAGCCATGTTATCCAATGGGAGGTGGATAACATGGCTAAGAGCATTAGCTCGGTAATGCATGAATATCGCTGAGTTTTCAGCGATATTAATGCATTGCGGTCGTTTTTTATCGTATTTCCGATAAACCTTGATAATAGCAAGGTTTATCTGCGATAATTTCTGACGGTAAAAAAATCGTTGCTAAGCATCGTTAGGGATAAATATCGCTTAACTTTGGTAATATGCCCCAACGTCTGTTAACGTTCGATTCGAAGGAAATCAGGAAGTGTTGAAAAACATTGTCTGCGCCATCTTGTCTTTTTTCAAATGCCACACTTTTGTCGTGCACGGCAGCCATTTTAGATGCCTTGACCAGACCCACTCTGTGCACGCTGTCGATCCTTAGCATGGCTCCCCACCCTCGCAAGCATCTCCCCCAGGCAGTGGTCACCCCCGCTCTCTGTCTTATGCATGGGTAATAAACCTCCCCCATCTGCGCTGCTGTTCCCTGAGAATCACACCCTGTGCCCGCCCGACACCTCCCTTTCGCCCTATTCACTACCGCACCCTCTGACACTCCTTTTCCTCCGATTGTCCAGGCTGGTCCTAGGGTATCAGCTAGCCCTGCAGATGTAGTTTATGGCCACAGCTGTAAAGAATCACCCCTCTTCAAAGGAGTTATAGTAGATCAAGGCCCACACTCGATGAGATCCGTCACAGCAGAAGCGTTGCTATTATCTGAAAACCATCCTGTATTGTGATTGGGGAGGGGACCGAGCCTGAAGCGGAAGATTCCAGGGATGCCTGTTTGTACATCAAAGTTTTTACAATTATGTGTCACATTAAAAATATATAGCACTCCGACAAAGTAGTAAGATTATAAAACTTTAATAATTTATAAATATATACAAGAAAACAAAAATAGTAATAACATATAAACATTTTTAGGGAAAAACAACGAAGTAGCGGTCGGCTGTGCGAATAGTCCCAACGCAGCACAACGTCCAGATTTCCGGCGTGGGGCGTCGCGGGGAGTGGGTCATCAGTAGCAAACTGTTGTGCGAATAGTTCCAAGGCAGCAGAACGCGCCGAAATCTAGATGACACGAAAGTGATGTCTAGTAAGTTGCCACCCAGCAAATAACGGCATGGGGCGTCGCGGGGGGTGGGTCATCAGTAGCAAACTGTTGCGCGAATAGTTCCAAGGCAGCAGAACGATGGCACCAAGGTGATGTCCAGTAAGTTGCCGCACTGGTTTTGGTATCCTACAATGCTGCTCCGAATAACGGCGTGGAGCGCCCCGGGGGAGGCGGCGTGAACGGGCCTCTCCAGGTGGAGTGTCATCTGTTGTAGTGGGGCGCCCCTTTACCGTTTCAGTTGCCATTCCGTCCGTTTTTGGTCCACTGTGTCAAAAGCCGCAATTCAGCTGAGTTGCGCCCACTCTTGCGGTGCAGCGATAGGCGGCTGTCACAGGACTCTCAAAATGGCGGCAGGCTGTTTCCTTTTTGGGCCTGGTCCACTGAAATGGCCCTGGGACACCTTGGAAATCGGACGCTTGTCTGCTAGGTCTTGGACCCCATTCTCGAAAGCGTCCCCTCCGCCTTGAGAATTCATCAAAAGTTTTGGGGGGCTCCGACTCCTGCAGGCTTCTGGTGGGGAGCGGCTGCCATGATTGCTCGCGGAATGACCACGACTGAGCTACGAGATGGTGGTGCTTTCATGCTGACGCCAGCTTCAGTCTGAAACATCCAGAAACAAGGTGGGGCTTTCATCGTTTGGGAAAAAAAAAAGTTTTCATCCTATGAAAAGTGTTGTTTTTAGGTCACATGATCATGCCTTCCATCATTAGGAAACCAAAAGTAAAATGAACCAATGAAAAGTTTTATAAACAAGTCACATGACCTGTTATGCGGCATAGGGTGTAAAATGCGGAGAAAATACGTTGGCACGTGAGGCGGCGTCAGTAGCGGACCGATGTGCGAATAGGCCGAAGGCAACACAACGCGCCAAGATCCGGATGGCACCGAGGTGGTGTCCAGCAAGTTGCAGCACTGGTGTGGCCATCCTACAATGCTGAAAGTCGGCGTGGGGCGCCCCGTTGGCCTGTGAGTTTGCGTCAGTAGCGGACCGATGTGCGAATAGGCCGAAGGCAGCACAACGCGCCAAGATCCGGATGGCACCGAGGTGGTGTCTAGTAAGTTGCCGCACTGGTGTGGCTATCCAACAATGCTGTAAGTCGGCGTGGGGCGCCCCGTTGGCCTGTGAGTTTGCGTCAGTAGCGGACCGATGTGCGAATAGGCCGAAGGCAGCACAACGCGCCAAGATCCGGATGGCACCGAGGTGGTGTCTAGTAAGTTGCCGCACTGGTGTGGCCATCCAACAATGCTGAAAGTCGGCGTGGGGCGCCCCGTTGGCCTGTGAGTTTGCGTCAGTAGCGGACCGATGTGCGAATAGGCCGAAGGCAGCACAACGCGCCAAGATCCGGATGGCACCGAGGTGGTGTCTAGTAAGTTGCCGCACTGGTGTGGTCATCCTACAATGCTGAAAGTCGGCGTGGGGCGCCCCGTTGGCCTGTGAGATGGCGTCAGTAGCGGACCGATGTGCGAATGGGGCCAAAGGCAGCGCAACAATATTTTCTGATTTGAAGACACCACAAGGCGCTGAGATGCCAAGATCCGGATGGCACCGAGGTGGTGTCTAGCAAGTTGTGGCACTGGTGTGGCCATCGTACAATGGTAAAAGTCGGCGTGGGGCGCCCTGTTGGCCTGTGAGATGGTGTCAGTATCGGACTGATGTGTGAATGGGGCCAAAGGCAGCGCAACAATATTTTCTACTATATTTTCGGAGTAGAAGACACCACAAGGCGCTGAGATGCCAAGATCCGGATGGCACCGAGGTGATGTGTAAGTTGCGGACCGATGTGCGAATGGGGCCAAAGGCAGCTCAACAATATTTTCTGAAGAGAATACACCACAAGGCGCTGAGATGCCAAGATCCGGATGGCTCCGAGGTGATGTCTAAGTTGCGGACCGATGTGCGAATGGGGCCAAAGGTAGCGTAACAAGATTTTCTGTATGGAAGATACCACTAGGCGTTGAGATGCCAAGATTCGGATGGCACCGAGGTGATGTCTAGCAAGTTGTGCCACTGGTGTGGCCATCGTACAATGGTAAAAGTCGGCGTGGGGCGCCCTATTGGCCTGTGAGATGGTGTCAGTAGCGGACTGATGTGCGAATGGGGCCAAAGGCAGCGCAACAATATTTTCTGACTGACACCACAAGGCGCTGAGATGCCAAGATCCGGATGGCATCGAGGTGATGTCTAAGTTGCGGACTGATGTGCGAATGGGGCCAAAGGCAGCGTAACAATATTTTCTGTATGGAAGATACCACTAGGCGTTGAGATGCCAAGATTCGGATGGCACCGAGGTGATGTCTAGCAAGTTGGTGTGGTCATCCTACAATGCTGAAACTCGGCGTGGGTCACCCCATTAGCCTGTGAGATGGCGTCAGTAGCGGACCGATGTGCGAATAGGCCGAAGGCAGCACAACGCGCCAAGATCCGGATGTCACCGTGGTGGTTTCATAGTTGAGAGGCACTTCATCTGCAGTGGGGCGCCGAGATCCGGATGGCACCGAGGTCATGTCTAGCAAGTTGCTGTACTTGTGTGGTCATCCTACAATGCTGAAACTCGGCGTGGGTCGCCCCATTAGCCTGTGAGATGGCTGTTCTTTGGATTTGGGCCTGGTCCACTAAAATGGCCCTGGGACACCTTAGAACTCGGACGCTCGATTTTTTTTTCCTTTCCTGTACATGCAAAAAAAGGTAAATGCCCGGTATGTTACACGCTTCATCTGCCACGATGAACTCTCCAGAGGAACCGAAAAAAAATATAGTTGTGGTAACTATACCATGCATCGTCATATGGAGAGGTGGCACCAATTAATTATAGTGCTGCATAAAAGAGAGATTTGGAGGAGAACCCCTGACCTGCTAGTACATTCATCAAAGAAGTGGCACTGAGAGCTTCAGAGGCAAGGGAAACGGTCCCAAATATTTAGAAGAACTTTGGAAAGATTAAAATGACATGTTTAGATTGTGGTAAATTAATTTCATGTGGGCAGATGAGTGTTACTCTAATAAATACAGCATATGAACATCATCATAGTCGATGGTTGGTAGAGACATTTTGACTATATCCTGGACCTGCCCGTCCTCGCCCAAAATGGCGCCGGAATAAATGGGACTCGTAACTCCTTGTTGTGTACTGGTTGCAGAACCTTGAAATCACGAGATACGTATGCAGTTTTGAAGCACATGGCGGGCGGGGACGAGAATTGATTGAATATTTCGACATCCCTATTGATATTAAGTTCTGATGTGTTATTGATTACTGTACTGTTGAAAATTCGAATTAACGTCACCCATGGTACTTGCCCGCAAATGTATATCTAGATAATTTTATTGTAACTGGCCCTGTCGTATTTTAATTATAAAATGTACGTCCACCGATTCCGTAACTGTTAGACACCTTAGTTTTTGCAACCTAATGGCCCGCCCGTTACGTTCCTCTACAGTGTAAATGTCTATTCATCATATACGATTACAGTTTGCTCCGTGGCAGGCCCACGTGGTTATAGGCTCGTATTTGTATAATGAAATTTTCACAATAAAGGTTTTTAAAAGAAAACATGGTAGTAGTGTATACATTGGTAAAGTTTTTAATAATAGTCACTGTTTTAGAATCATTAAAAGGCAAGTGAAATAAAGCAGACCAATTACATGAAGGGTAAAAGGTATAATACGAAGGAACGCAGTAAAGATAAATGGTCAAGGGCTGTTGTGTTTTCTATTCCTGCAACATAAAGTGATCGATAAGAATCTCATATTCAGGCGTATCGGCGACTAAGACAGCAGGTCGACCCTCTTTTGCTCAACGGCTCCGTCATGGGACAAAGAAACGCTCTTTTTCTCGAAAAAAGAATATATTTTACTTGCAGGACAGTTGTAAAATTTCCGGGAAAGTACATTAGCCTGGAACATTATAACATATATTTAAGAGAAAATAATGTTCGGAAGTAATTAAAAGCGTAATTTTTAGGTGATATGACCAAGGCTTTCATCATTAGAATAAGAAAAGTAAAATGAACCAATGAAAAGTTTTATTAACAAGTCACATGACTTGTTATGCTTACGTTACGCGCTGCGCGCCCCGGATGACTTCCGGATGCGCTAACGCGGCGCGTCATATGACGCATTACGCGACAACGCAGGTCCAGAATATAGTCAAAATGTCTCCACCAACCAGCGGTCGAAACACAACCCCTTTCAGCAGGCTAAATAGTTCTGTTAAATGACAACAGAAGGGACAGGCAACAAGAACCATCAGTCAAAGAGGGGAGGGCTAGTTCTTCTCTACCGGGTTACATTGGGGCGCTACCGGAACTGATCGAATTGGTAGTCTACAGTGTTTCTGGATGTTTCAGACCGAAGCTGGGGTTAGCATGAGAGCAGCACCATTTCGTAGCTCCGTTGTGGCCATTCCGCAACCAATCATGGCAGCCGCTCTTTATCGTTATTTTGGGCGGGGTGGGTGGCGGAGCCGAGCTGTTTTGCAGCCATCATTGTGTGGAGTTCAGTTCATCTCACTAGTTTTGTATTTGTCATGAGGGGTTGTTCCTAATGTTTCTATTTTAGCGAGGTCAAAAAGAGATCCCATTAGTGGCCTACTGATTTTGCTCGATTCCTTTTCTTTTTTTTTACACGATTTTTTGTTATCTGCAAAGACTAAACAGAGTATTGCGACTCTGTGTTTGTTTGTAAATAGAGAATGAACCAAAGAGAACTAATTCTAAAACAGTAAATACTTGGATAACAATCAATCAAATGGAGAGAGAAGCAGGCACGACGGATTACAACGGGGGCAAAGGCCTGCGTTAACTACCTTTCACTATCTGCAAAGAGAGAGTACTCCTAATAGAAATGAGGGGGGGGGGCACCATTCAAAGCAGATCAGTGTGCATAAACACGAAAATGTTTTCACTTACCACGTACTTGACATTCGACAGCTTATGATATTTGCTATTAAAAAACCATTGAAATTCACTGAAAAAACCATAGGTTATAGACCATATATAGTTAGGAATTAGCATTTACAAAACCTTGAAAATTCACTGAAAAAACCATAGGTTATAGACCATATATAGTTAGGAATTAGCATTTAAAAAACCTTATTTTACTCACACAAAACCATTGAAATTCCATATATAGTTAGTTGCACTAACTATATATCGCGCACCCGCAATCCACTGCTGATCATGTCACATATTACATCATTCATGACATGGTCAGTGACATCACTGATGACATCACTGATGACATCTCAAATGACATCACTGATGACATCACTGATGACATCTCATTTGACATCAATGACCACATCACTGATGATATCATTCATGTGACAATACAATGCATCTCCTCACATTTTAATATAACCTCTGTTTCACCCAGTGTTAAATACAGAGTATAATTTTTGAAACCATTGACACACCAATACTAGTTACTACATACGTACTCACTGATTCCTACGTCTACACACACATTCACTCATTCACCCATACAATCATTCATACATACAATCACTCATCTTTACAACACTATCATATGCACTCATACACCTATACAGACACTCACACTCTGCCACTCATCCATGGAGTTACTCACACACCTAGTCAGTCCTGTAAAGAATCAATCACACTTCCATTTTCTTGTCTATACAGTTAAACATAGAGCACCTTACATTTTCAAACATATAGTAACACATACTTACTTTCTTATACAATCATTGATACAAGTACACATTGATCTGCACAGAGTCACACACCTCCCAGCCAGCCACACACACACTCAGTCTCCCATACAAATACTTGGACAATCAATCAATAACCCATATAGTTAATCATATAGCTACTGATCAACACATGCAGTAGTTTACAGAACAACAGACATAATGATGCACAAATTAAGACAGTTTAGTCACTAACCCATGCACTCAGTGAGACACATTTAATCACTCACTCATACATTCAGTCATGCACCTACTAAATCCTTCATCCAGACACTTATACATCCACTCATTCTTCAATATGTAAGACATATTTTAACTTTACAGAAACATACAGTCATTGGATGTTGTCATCAGTGATGTCATCAGTGATGTCATTTGAGATGTCATCAGTGATGTCATCAGTGATGTCACTGACCATGTCATGAATGATATAATATGTGACATGATCAGCAGTGGATTGCGGGTGCGCGATATATAGTTAGTGCAACTAACTATATATGGAATTTCAATGGTTTTGTGTGAGTAAAATAAGGTTTTTTAAATGCTAATTCCTAACTATATATGGTCTATAACCTATGGTTTTTTCAGTGAATTTTCAAGGTTTTGTAAATGCTAATTCCTAACTATATATGGTCTATAACCTATGGTTTTTTCAGTGAATATATATATATATATATAAATGTATGTATATGCACTTGCACTTTAAAAGGCTGTGAGAAAATCGGTAGAGCTGTCATGTGATCAAGGGCGGGAGCACCCGAAAAGCGTAGTGGCAGAGCTGGCTGAATAAAGATATTGATATGCGCAATTATTGGGTCCACGTTCGTCTTTTCTCAGAAGGATTGTATGTTCGAGCAAGAAACTATATATATAAAATATATATATTTTGTATTACTTTTTATATATTACCTACTGGCGGTCGCCGGTAGGTAGTTATAGTTAGGACCTAGTTTCCATAGGAAATCCGCAACATTCTATTTTGAATAACTTTGGCATCGGTAGACGAATCTTGGCAAAATTCTCAGAGTAGATGGGGCGCTCCGCTCTGCTCCTTTCCTGAAAGTTTTGGGCTGATTCGTGAAGCGAGGTCCGAGAAAAAAGGGGAGTCTCAAAATGTGTTTTGCCCATGCAATTTTCCATAGGGACCTTTAGACACGGCTACAGCCCGAACTACTGAACGGAATTACATCAAATTTGGCAAAAAGGTAGAGTTTGGTTCGCAGATCATGCTTTTTGTTAAATGGTGTAAATCCATTTGGTAGTTCCTGAGAAAAACAAAAGTAAAATCATAGATATATTTATAGACGAAGTACGGTACGTGTACAGTACGCAAACCTTCCCGAGCAAAAACTTTATGCTAATTGGCTGTCAACACTCCAAACCAGGAAGTGTTGGCAGCCATCTTGTGCCTCGGTAGAATCGAGGCACAAGAAAACAGAAGAAGAAACACGAAAAACGTGAAAAGGGGGCAGGGTAGAAACACCCTGACTCCTTAAGCCTGCTTAGGGGGTCCCACAAGGAGCCCCAAGGCCCCACTTCTTTTTTTTAATCGCGGGATGCGCGTATGGTACGCGTAACCTGAAGATAAAAAAAAACTTGAATACTTTTTTTTAGCCACCGGGGGGCCAAATCCCGGGGGCAATGGACTCTTTGTAAAGGGTGGCCCAGAGGGGCCCCCCAGCTCCGGGGACCGCCACCCCCGGGGCTTTACTAAATTATGGGCGGGGGGCTCTGAGGCCCCCCCCCAGCCCCGGAGACCAGCACCCACCGGGCCTTATTTTAATAGGGTGGGGGGCTCTGAGGCCCCCTAGCCCTGGGGACCGCCACCCCCGGGGCTTATTTTAATAGAGTGTGGGGGCTCTGAGCAGGGCTGGACTGGCTACCGGGCGGTTGTGTGTGTTGCCGAGCTGGGGGCTGAGCTCTCAGGCCCCCCCAGCCCCGGTGGCCTCCACCCCTGGGGCTTTTTACAAATGTTGGAGGGGGCCACGCAGCCCCCCTCTTGGAGCCTTGTAGAGGCCCTGGGGACCGCCACCCCCAGGGCCAGCTCCTGCAGTGTCCCAGGGACACTGCTGTTTGCAACGGCAGGGCGGGAGCCTCGCGGCTCCCATCCTGCCATTGCAAACTGCTTTGCTTCATTGAAGCGAGAGCAGGGAAACCTGCTCTTGCTTAAATGAAGCAAAGCAGATTGATTTTCCATATGGGGAGCGGCATGTTAGCTGCTCCCCATATGGAAAAGCAATGCCGGCTCCCGCAGGAGGCGAGGAGCCGGCGGGACCGTGGGAGGATTGGGGACCCCCCCACGGTCCCCAACGAGAGGGCAGGACTTGGGGGATGGTGTCCCCAGGGCCATAAGTGGCCCATGAGGGGGGCCAGGCGGCCCCCCTCTATCTTTATAAAACTTTTTTTTTTAAATGAAAGGCCACGGGGATGGGGTCCCCGGGGCCTTAAGTGGACAGAGGAGGGGGGCTACGCAGCCCCCCATCATTTTTTTTTTTTAAAGTTGGACATGTCCCAGGGGAATGGGGTCCCCGGGGCAAGGAATTGGCTGCGGGAGGGGGGCCACGCGGCAGGGGGCTGCGTTGCAGAGAGGTGTAATGAGGCCATGCCCCTTTTTACACCTCTCTGCAACGCAGTCCCCTGGCGCATACTAGAGGTTCTTGGTGGGCTAGTTGGCCCCCAGGGAATCCCAGTATTCAAGCAGAGTTAGTTCCCACTCTGGAAATGCGCCAGGGGGCTGTGTTGCAGAGAGGTGTAATGAGGCCACGCCCCTTTCTACACCTCTCTGCAACGCAGCCCCCTGGCGCATACTGGAGGTTCCTGGTGGGCTAGTTGACCCCAGGGACCCCTAGTATTCAAGGAGATTCAGTTCCCCCTCTGGAAATGTGCCAGGGGGCTGCGTTGCAGAGAGGTGTAATGAGGCCACGCCCCTTTTTACACCTCTCTGCAACGCAGCTCCCTGGTGCATACTGGAGTTCCTGGTGGACTAGTTGGCCACCAGTATTAAAGAGGAATTAGTTCCACCTCTGGAAACGCACCTGGGGGCTTCGTTCCAGAGAGGTATGAGGCCACGCCCCTTTTTACACCTCTCTGCAATGCAGCCCCCTGGCGCATACTGGAGGTTCCTGGTGGGCTAGTTGGCCCCAGGGACCCCTAGTATTCAAGGGGATTCAGTTCCCCCTCTGGAAATGCGCCTGGGGGCTGCGTTGCAGAGAGGTATAATGAGGCCACGCCCCTTTTTACACCTCTCTGCAACGCAGCCCCCTGGCCCATACAAGGAAATTAGCTCCTCCTCTGCAAACGCGCCAGCGGGCGCGTTTGAAGAGAGGTGCAGCTAACAGCTAACATGCTGCTCTCCATGCAGAAAAGCAATTCGCTTTGGTTTTTGAAAGAGAGACCCGGTTTCCTGGTCTCTCTTTCAAAAACCAAAGCAGTTTGCTATGGTAGCCGGCCCTGGGGGTGGTGGTTCCCAGGGTCATCAAAGGCTCCAGTTAAAAGCTCCGAGGGTGGTGGTTCCCGGGGCTGGGGGGTCCATCACGGACCCCCCCCTATTTTAAATATTAGTCCCCCGGGGAGGTAGCAGTCCCCGGGGCGTGTGGGGAGGCTTGAGCCCCCCACACAGGTCTTTTTTTTATTTAAAAAAAAGAAGGCCCGTGAGCCATGAGCTCCCCCACAGACTTCATGATAAAGCCCCGGGGGTGGCAGTCCCCGGGGCTCGGGGTGCCTTAGAGGCCCCCCATCATTCATATTCAAGCACCGGGGGTGGCAGCCCCCGGGGCTGCGGGGGGCTGTGTGCCCCCCGCTATTATACTTACTCTGCCCCGGTGGTGGCAGTGGTATATACCCAAATCACTTCCTTGTATATGCCAGAAGAGACAAGCTGCAGCCCAATTCCTTGGAGAGTGATACATTTTATTAGTTACAGCGAAACCGCCTGAAGCATTTTGGAGCTGACTGCTCATTGTTCATGGGTCAGTCACACTTGCTTTTTCCATACGTAAATAAAAGTGCATTAATCAGAAAAACAAAGGTAGGACTACATGGTCTTGTACATATCTGTGAAACTCAGCGGCCATTTTAAAACAATCATTTCTGTTATAAACTCTCAAGCATAATATATATTTTCAATGCTTTTTTCAAAATAATTGCATTGATTTCACATAATGTTTTATGGTGTAATAAGTACATCAAGGCTTGTATTAGTTCAATGACCACATAGAATATCCATCCTAGTAATTCTATAATTATTCCCCAGTGGGCAATTAACGCAAACATTGCCCTTAGTAATACACTTATTATGTTCCAACTGGCTCTTTTAGTTATGATCATGTACCAAAGAAGAAAAGATATTTCACAAATGTATGAAATCGGTCACCCCACGAAGATGGTGGTGATGGTGAAAAGTGTTCTGAAGAAATAAAAGTTGCTTGAAGAAATCCCCTTCCTAGAGTAAGGTGTTAAAATTTGTTGGGAATTGTAGTAATTTAAAGGGCCTGTTCTCCCTTGGTGCTGTCACCAGTTGTAAAGAGCGCACTACCAGTGGACAAAGTTGTGGATATATATATAGGATCATGGTTTACCGGTAATAGTCGGAGATATATTACCTACTGGCGATCGCCAGTAGGTAGTTATAGTTAGGACCTAGTTACCATTGGAAAATCACAACATTCTATTCCCATTCCATCTTTGGAAAATTTTCAAAACTTATGGCCCGCTCCGGTCTGCTCCTATCTTGAAAGTTTCGATGTGATTCGACAAGGGGCGGCTGAGAAAAAAGGGGGGGATCCCAAAACTTGTTTTCCCCATGCAATTTTCCGTAGGAAACTTTAGCCGTGGCTACAGCCTGAACTGCTGAATGGAATTACACCAAATTAGGAAAAAAGGTAGCCATTGGTTCAGAAAAAATTCTTTTTGTTAAATGGTTAAATCCGTTCAGTAGTCCTGAAAAATTTGAAAAAGAAAAAATATCAATATATGGGCAGAGCCTAACCACACATGTCATCGTGAGATCTGATTGGCTGTCAGCACTTCATCCCGGAAATTCTGGCAGGCATCTTGGGACTAATATACATGATAGTACCCCATTGAAATGCCTTGTAGTGAATTGAAGATTTTGAGGGTTACCAAAAGGAGAACTATAAAGGGTGATAACAGACTTTAGTTACATTAGAATTCATTTGTTGATGGTACCATACTAATTTCAGGAATTGTGGTGTGTTCTAATGTGATTTTACAGAGTGAAAACCCTTCTGGTGGGATATCATGAATCATGTTTGAGAGAAAACTATTTGCACATGCTTGTCTTATAGAGTTTTGGGAGGTGCTCCAGAAGCTAAAATGAGAGCATATTGTCTGTAAATTCACATTATCTTTCTCAGTCTTGTGAGAATGAAGTCTGACATTCTCAGTGAAACATGTGCATCCAACAAGGGCAGAGACTGTCAGTTGATTCCTTTGTGTTCTACTGCAGCTTCCCAGAGTGTTCTAAAGAACAACTAGAGTGCTAAATGTCTTTTTTATGACAAAATGATGGCACACCTGAAGCCATCTTCATTTGAATAAACTGGTAACTCTTAAAACATTTAATTTAAAAAGGAACAAAATGAGGGGGTTCATTTTGTGAGAGAAATTATGGTTAGTGCTGTAGAAGAAAAAGTAGGACATGTTTTAAGTGAGATCTCAAATATCTTCCTGTTATATTTCAGCAGGAGCAGCCTGTCAGTTGATGCCTTTGTGTTCTAATGCAGCTTCCCAGAGTGTTCTAAAGAACAACTAGAGAGCTAGCAGTCTTACTTATGACAAAATGATGGCACACCAGAATCCATCTTGATTGGAATGAACTGGTAACTCTTATAACATTTAATTTAAAAAGGAACAAAATGAGGGGGTTCATTTTGTGATAGAAATCATGGTTAGTGCTGTAGAAGAAAATTAGGACATTTTTTAAGTGAGATCTCAAATATCTTCCTGTTATATTTCAACAGAATCAGCCTGTCAGTTGATGCCTTGGTGTTCTACTGCAGCTTCCCAGAGTGTTCTAAAGAACAACTAGAGAGTTAGCAGTCTCACTTATGACAGAATGATGGCACACCTGAAGCCATCTTGATTGGAATAAACTGGTAAAACTTAAATATTTAATTTAAAAAGGACCAACATGAGGGGGTTTATTTGCCATAGAAACTATGGTTAGTGCTGCAGAAAGACAATTTAGGGCATTTTTTTAAGTGAGATCTTAAATCCTCTTCTATTTCATTAGAAAATTCTGACATGCAGACTGAAACAATCACTTTCAATACAAGCAGTAGACTTCCAGTTAACTCCCTGGTGAGCAGTAGCTTTACTGCAGTGATCTAAGGAACAACTAGAGTGCCAACATTTTGAATTCATGGCAAATGTGTGACACATCTAAATGCCTTCTTGATTGAATCAAAGTAAAAAAACTGAAAGCATTTCCTACTGAGGAGACTGCAGTAAATGAGGAAATTAGGAAACTACATAACAAATAAGTTGCCCAAGATGGCCACCAGAGAAAGAAGAGCCCAAATGTAGCACTAATTTCACCCAGATGTAGCCCACATATAGCCCAATGACAGAAGTGTGCAAAACACGTTTTATTTTTATTTTTTCTGCAGTTTTATATAGTGCAGACTGGTCCGGTATTGGAGCGTTACATCTTACTTGGACCCTTTATTGCGTATTTTGCATGAAGTACATGAGCTTGATCTTGCGAAACATTTAACTTTACGATTCTGTTTACCTGAAGCTGCTCTGAACTGGGTTTTGTAACACCCGTTTTTACCTACTGGTTTTAATTAATTCTTACTGTATTGTATTAGGAAAGAGGATTTACTGTTTTTATGTATAATTTTATGATCTATTTTTCTAAATCAGATCAAATAAAGTTTAATTAATTCTATGGCAGGACCAAGGCGTGGATTCTGCATATCTTTCCTTACTGTATTTGCATAGCAGTTCAAAGAAAGCGTAACACAACAATCATTAAACAAAAGACTACACAACCCATGAACCATTAGGGGGGTAGTCTCCAAGGCAACTATAGTCCAATCATATCACTGGCCATCGTATATAATATCATGACGTCCCTTCCGCTTCCTCTTTCTTCACTGCTCATCAGTTAAGTGCATTCCTTACATTCTTGGCTTAGTCTGACGTTGTTTCTGTTTGTATAGCGGTTTCTTCTGCACGTTATTAGCATTATTGCCTAGGTATTGTTTCATATTCCCTGCACAGCAGGCTCTTGCCAGAGCGCGTTCTCCCCCTCGCAGTTTCTCCCGCTCTGCGCGCTGCGAGCGGAGAGATCCTTAAAGGCGCATCTGGTCCAAGCGAGGCAGCTCCATCGAGTGCTCCCTCTGGTCTTTATGCGCGTTTGGGAGTCCGGTCACTCCTTTAGTGTCCCTTTGATTCCCGACTAACCCTCACCTAATTTTGAAACCGCTATTGGGTGATTTCCCCACACGGCCACGTTAGTGACCAGCGCCACCTTGTGGTGGTTATTGGTTTTGTGCCCCAGTCTATCCTTATAACAGCTTGAGGGAAATCCCAGCTGTTGGAGCAACGGTGAGGGGACTGCCTTAAGGATTTTAAGCAAAACACACAAGATGATGGATGGAATGTTGAACAATGACAAAACATTCACCCCCAGTCACAGATCTGGGTTTAATCCATCGTTATTTTGGTCACCATGCCACACCAGTTAACACATGGCCATATGCAAATCAGTCTTGACCCTGTGCCTCATGGGAACAGTCCAGACCGTACTGCAAAGCCATGTCTTCCCTGGACTGGAATCAAGCATCCTAGCACCATTGTGGGAAGGGTATGCCCAGACGTGGCTCCCGTGCTCACTATGCCACTGGAGTCAAGCTATCCTGGCTGAAGACGGCTGAAAGCCAGAAACCGGTCCTAGGATGCTTGATTCCAGTCCAGGGAAGACATGGCTTGGCAGTTAGGCGGGACTGTTCCCAAGACACACGGGGTCAAGACTGATTTGCATTTGGCCATGTCTGAACTGTGGTTGCTTGGTGAGAAAAATAACGATGGATTAGATCCAGATCTGTGACTGGGGGTGAATGTTTTGCCATTGTGCAACATTCCGTCCATCATCTTGTGTGTTTTGCTGTTCACCCTATGTGGAAAGGGTATGCCCAAACGTGGGTCCCGTGCTCACTACGCCACTGGAGTCAAGCTATCCTGGCTGCAGACGGCGGAAAGCCAGAAACCGGTCCTAGGATGCTTGATTCGGGTCCAGGGAAAACATGGCTTGGCAGTTTGGGCTGGAGTGTTCCCATGAGGCACAGAGTCAAGATTGATTTGCATATGGCCATGTGTGAACTCGTGTCGCTTGGTGACCAACATAACGATGGATTAAACCCAGATCTGTGACTGTGGGTGAATGTTTTGCCATTGTGCAACATTGCGTCCTTCATCTTGTGTGTTTTGCTATTCACCCTATGTGGGAAGGGTATGCCCAGACGTGGGTACCGTGCTCACTATACCACTGGAGTCAAGCTATCCTGGCTGAAGACGGCTGAAAGCCAGAAACCGGACCCAGCATGACATCCTACACTACCCAAACAAAACTGCACTACCCTAAACCCTAAAACACTACCACCAACACGACTCCCTACACTACCAAAACACCACTGCACTACCCTAAACCCTAAATATACCCCAGCACAACCCCCTACACTACAGAACACCACTGCACTACCCTAAACCCTAAAACACTACCCCCAGCATGACACCCTTCACTACCCAATCACAACTGCACTACCTTAAACCCTAAAACACTACCCCCAAGACGACCCCTTACACTACCCAAACACCACTGCACAGCCCTAAACCCTAAAACACAACCTCCTACACTACAAAAACACCACTGCACTACTGTAAACCCTAAAACAGTAGAACCCAACACAACCCCCTACGGTACACGAACACTACTGCATTACCCTAAATGCTAAAACACTGCCGCAGCACTACCCCCTACACAACCCAAACACCACTGCACTACCTTAAAACACAATCCCCAGCATGATCCCCTACACCACACAAACACCACTGCACTACCCTAAACCCTAAACACTACCCCCAGCATGACCCCTTACACTAACCAAACACTACACAGCACTACCCTAAACCCTAAAACACTCCCCCCAGCACGACATCCTACACTACACAAACACCACTGGACTACCCTAAACCCTATAACCCTACCCACAGCACAGCTCCCTACACTACCCAAACATCCCTGCACTACACTAAACCCTAAATCTACCCCCAGCATGACCTACCACACTACACAAACACCACTGCACTACCCTAAACCCTAAAACACAACCCCCAACACGACCCCTTACACTACCCAAACACCACTGCACTATCCTAAACCCTAAAACACTAACCCCAGTATGACCCCCTGCACTGCCCAAACACCACTGCACTACCCTATACCCTAAAACATGACCCTGTACACTACACAAACACGACTGCACTACCCTAAACCCTAAAACACTAACCACAGCATGACCCCCAACACTACACAAAAACCACTGCACTACCCTAAACCCTAAAACACTACCCTCTACACTACACAAACACCACTGCACAACCCTAAAACCTAAAACACTCCCCCAGCATGACCCCCTACACTACACAAACACCACTACACTACTCTATACCCTAAAACGCTGCCCCCAGCATGACCCCCTACACTACTGCACTACCCTAAACCCTAAAACATTACCCCCAGCACGTCTCCGTACACTACCCAAACACCACTGCACTACCATACACCCTAAAACACTACCCCCAGCACGACCTCCTACACTACCCAAACACCACTGCACTACCCTAAACCGTAGAAAAGAAACCCCCACCACATGCCCAATCCCCCTTACCTCTCATTCCTTGTGGTACCTCTCTCCTTTTGGTTCCTGCTTCAGGTTGTATCGGAGGGGCGGTGCACGTTGTTGTGAGTAAAGGGAACAGCCTCTGTTTCCTCACAACGATGTGGATTGTCTACATATTTTTTAGAACGCCTGGTCATTCACCATACATATCTTTATAACAAAATTTGTTGTAAAGGCATGCGTGGTAAATGACCATACATTCTAAAAAATGCATAGTAATGACTTCGCAATGTACAATGCATGCATGGTAATGCATGCGTTGTAATGGTATCGCGAAGTAAAAAAGTCGTTGTAACGGCTGTTTGCCGATCGAAGCTGGCCCCTGTTCTTCAGTGAGACATTTATGTGATTAATTAGGAGGAGGGAATGTATTTTTTTTTACCGAATGGTCCATTCCCGGCTGTTGTATTGGGAAAGTGTCCGTGTGGCCCGGTTTCACTTCCGGTGAGAGAGTGGAAGAGTCTGTTTGGATCTAAAGGAGTTCTGTTGTTGGACGGTGCCGCCGTGACACATCATCAGAAAACATAGCTAATGGAAAGCCTCCTCCCTGAAGTGTGCAGCAGTGCCATGAGAGGTCAACGAGTGTGCGTCCCACCGCAGAATAACCGTAGCGGGTGACCCATGTGCCTCCTCTGGGGTACGGGAGGCAGTAGCTGCTTTGCAGGTCCTCTTGAAGACCATTGTAGCACTAATTCTACATTTTGGTACTAAGGCATTTTAACTTTGTTGTTCCTGCCTGCCAGATACAAAGAGAAGAACCTGTGTTATTCAGTGCCCTTGTTAACCTTTTTTGTTGGTTGTGGTTCTTGTCACTTCGCTGCCCCGCCGGTGCACACGACTAGGCACCTCACCTCATGTGCCATCTGCAGGGCCTCTGCCCTTTGGTTCACTGGTTTCGGTTTCTGGAGTGGCAACATAAAGAGTTGCCCCCAAAGGACTAGCCTGAACACTTATGTGAATATCCCTTGCACCAGCATTCCACGGAAAATCTTTCCTAGCTCTCCCACGTCGACGAGTAGGTCATAATAGCACGGCTCTGCTCGTGACACCGTATGACGTCATCGGAGCCATAAGAGGACCTCGTCGGCGTGCTGACGTCAGTTCAATTCATTATTTTCATGCCACCGAGGCAAACCGGCGGACCTAGACATTTTCACATGTGTACATCGTATAATAAATATATATATTCACTGAAAAAAACATAAGTTTCAGGCATGTCATAGTTCGAAATTAGCATTTAAAAAACATTAGAAATTCACTTAAAAAAAACATAGGTTTCAGGGGCGTTATAGTTAGCTGGACATTTCACTCATACAAAACCATAGAAATTCCCCTGTTATAGTTAGTTCAGCTAACTTTAACTTGCACTCCCGCAATGCACTGTTGATGACGTCACATATTACATCACTCATGACATGGTCAGTGACATCACTCATGACATCACTGATGACATTTCATTGCAAACTGCTTTGCTTCATTGAAGCGAGAGCAGGGAAACTTGCTCTTGTTTCAGTGAAGCAAAGCAGATATCTTTTCCAGCAGCTCCCCTTGTGGAAAAGCAATGGCGGCTCCTGCAGGACGTGGGGAGCTGGCGGGACCGTGAGGGCATTGTTGACCACCCCATGGTTCACATAGGAGAGAGCCAGCCCCGGGGGATGGGGTCCCCGGCGATAGGAGTGGCGCGGGAGAGTGGCCACATTGCCCCCTTTACCTGTGCATTTATTAAAGAAGAAAAAAAAGGAGAGGACAGGCCCCGAGGATAGGGTCCACGGGGCCCTATTTGGCCTAAGGAGGGGGGCCACATTTATAGGGGAAACCGGCATCTTCATAAAGAAAAGTTCCTTTCCTGATGCTTTTCGGGCCATCTGGTCCATATTCACAGGCATAAATGAAACAGACAGCACACCAGCACTGCATTTTCATTCGCATGCTATTCAAGTTCATTAAGTGCCCTCGGGTGGGCCTCTCAAGTGAGTTTATTTCTGAGGCATGCTGAAACTCATAGTGCAATTGTATGCGGGGGCTTGCGGGCCCCCTGCAGCCCCAGGGACTACCACCTCCCCAGGGCTATGTAAGAGCCCCTCCCACGCCCTGCTAACCACCACATTCCCAAGGCAATCTTTATTTAAATGCTGGGGTCTGTTACGGACCCCCGGGCCCCGGGGACCAGCAACTCCCCAGGGCTTTAAACAGTGGGAGGGGGTCATGCTACCCCCTCCTGGAGCCCTTGATAGCCCTGGGGAATGCCATCCCCCACTGCCTGCTCCTGTAGTATCCCAGGGTGCCCACCCCGGGACACTGCTGTTTGCTATGGCAGGGCAGGAGCCGTGCAGCTCCCGCCCTGTCACAGCAAACTCTGCTTTGCTTTATTGATGCGAGAGCAGGAAAACCTGCGCTTGCTTCAATGAAGCAAAGCAGGATTGCTTCTCCAAAAGAGGAGCTACTTGTCGGGTCCCCGGGGCTAATAGAGGCCTCAGGAGGAAGGGCACGCAGCACCCCTCCTTAAAAAATATATTTTTTAAAGAAATAAATTTGTGGCCATGCCCCAAAGATGGGGTCCCTGGGGCCTAAATTGAGCTTGGGAGGGGGGCCATGCGACCCCTTCCAGTTTATTTTTTATTTTTAAAAAAAATAGGGGTCAGACCCTGGGGTATAGGGTTTCCAGGACCCCAAAAATGGGAAAAGAAGGGGGGGCACACAGCTCCACTTTAAAAAAAAAGCTGCCATTGCGCCGAAGGCCTCACCCCTTCCCTGTAGCACTCTGCAAACATGCCCCCTGGCATGTTGTAAGTTGGGGAATTAATTCCCCTTGAAAACCGGGGGTCCAGGGGGCCAACTAGTCCACCAGGTGCCTCCAGTATGCGCCAGGGAGCTGCGTTGCAGAGAGGTGGTCCAAGGCCAGACCCCTTTTTACACCACTCTGGAATACAGCTCTGTGGAGCTTACTGGAGGTAGCTGGTGGGCTAGTTGGCCCCCAGGGACACTCAGGACTGATCCACCAATTCACAACACGCCAGGGGGCGCCACAGAGATGTGTTGCAGAGAGGTGTAAAAAGGGGCGCGACCTCGGACCTCCCATCTGCAACGCGGCTCTGTAGCGCTTACTGGAGGTACCTGATGGGCTAGTTGGACTTAATTCCCCAACTTACAATGTGCCAGGGGGCGCGTTTGCACAGTGGTGCAGGGAGGAAGCAGGGTCTGACATTACAAGTAGGCAAATGCGCCCCCTGGCAAGTTATAAATTGAGGTATTAAGTCCTCTTTAATCCTGAGGGTTCCTGGGGGTCAACTAGCCCACCAGGTACCTCCAGTAATTGCCACAGAGCTGGGTTGCTGAGGGGTGATTCGAGGCCATGCCCCTTTTAATACCTCTCTGCAACGCAGCTCTGCGGGGCTTAGTGGAGGCACCTGGTGGGCTAGTTGGCCCCCAGGGACCCTCAAGGTTCAAGGAGACTTAATCCCTAAGTTGCAATGCGTCAGGGGGCACGTTTGCACAGTGGTGCAGGGAGGGGTGGCGACTGATATAATAAGTGATCAAACCGCCCACTGGCACATAGTAAATTGGGAGATTAAGTCCCCTTCAATCCTTAGGGTCCCAAGGGGCCAACTAGACCACCAGGTACCTCCAATAAGCGCCACAGAGCTGCAGTCCGAGGTCATGCCCCTTTTTACTCCACTCTGTAAATGCAGTTTTTGGTGCACTGCTGGTGGGGGGATGAGATCCACTTGTGTCCTGAGGACGTCAGGACATAAGTGAATTTCATCCTCCGAGCAGTAGTACACCAGAAGCTGCATTTGCAGCCTGGTGTAAAAAGGGAGCGTGGCTTCGTACCACCCCTCTGCAATCCAGCTGTGTGATGCTTGCTTACTGGAGGTACCTGGTGGGCTAGTTGGCCCCCAGTTACCCTTAGTATACATGGGGACTTAATCCCCCAACTTAGAACGTGCCAGGGGGCACGTTTGCAGAGCGGTGGAGAAAGTGGGCATGGCCTTTGTCCACCTCTCAGAAATACCACTGTGTATGGCTTACTGGAGGTACGAGGTAGGCTAGTTGGCCCCTAAAGGACCCCCAGCAGTGAAGAGGACTTCAATCCCCATCCAAGAACGCGCCAGGGAGCGTTTTTGTAGAGTGTTGAGAAGAGGGGACGTGGCCTGCTCTTCAAACTTAGCAATGCTGCTGTGTGGGACTTACTGGAAGTAATAGGAGGGGTAGTTGGCCCAAAATGATGTCTTTGGGGGCCAACTACCCCTCTTTTTACCTCCATTAAGTCCTGCACAATGGTAATGCTGAGTCTTCGGAGGCCATGCCCCCTTCCTCCACCATTCTGCAAACTCACCTCTTGGCAGACTACGGGATGGGGGATGAAGTCCAATTTACTCCTGAAGGACTTTGAGGGCCAAGAAGATCTACTGGTACCTACAGTAAGCTCTACGCACCAGAATTCCTGAGCACTGATCGGAGGCCCAGCACCCTCTCTCCACCACTCTGCAAACGTTACTACTAGTTAAAAAAAGTTTGCAATGTAATAGATTTCGCATTTGTGAAAATTTGCGATATTGACATTGTAAATGAAAACAATTTTTACAAATGTTTTTTGGAGTATGTGGATGTACGTCGTGTGTAATGGAATTATGTGATATGTTGTGCAGTGAAATTATGTGGATGGAAAGTTTGTGGTATTTAGTGTATAGGAATTATGTAACCGGATTCACCTGTTACTTATTGCTAAATGTGGGTGTTAAATTGGTACTAATGGTGGGCAAGCTACTCTTGCTTCCCTCTGTGACTTTCTTGCCTCTTTCTGCATTTCTGTTGCTTCTTTCTGCACGTTTCTTTCTTTTTTTGCTCTTCTCTTGACCTCATTCTGGAAATCGCTTGAACTTTCTGCACCTCCCTTCCCTCTTTCTGCACATCTGTTGCCTCTATCTGCACCTCATTACTTCTTTCTGCACCTCTGTTGTCTCTTTCTGCACTTGTCTTCCCTCTTTCTGTACCTTTCCTGCCTGTTTTTGCATCTCACTTGCCTCTTTCTGCACTTTTGTTGCTTCTTTCTACACCTCTGTTGCTTCTTTCAGCAATTCTCTTGCCTCTTTGTGCACTTCTCTTGCCTGTTTTTGCACATCTCCTGCCTCTTTTTTCACCTCTGTTGGTTCTTTCTTCACCCCACTTTCTTTATTCTGTACCCCTGTTGCTTCATTTTCTGCTTCCCATGCTTCTTTCTGCACCTGTCTTGCATCTTTCTGTACCTCTTTTGTCTTCTTTCTGCACTTCTATTGCCTTTTTCTGAACCTCTCTTCCTTCTTTCTGCACCCCGGTTGTCTCTTTCTACACTCGTATTCCCTCTTTCTGTTCCTTTACTACCTGTTTTTGCATCTCACTAGCCTCTTTCTGAAGTTTTTTTGCTTCTTTCTACACTTCTGTTGCTTTTTCAGCAATTCTCTTGCCTATTTGTGTACTTCTCATGCCTGTTTCTGCACCGCTCTTGCCTCTTCTTGCACCTCTGTTGGCTCTTTCTCTACCTCACTTGCTCCTTTCTATACTTCTCTTGCCTCTATGTGCACTTCTCCTGCCTGTTTCAGCACTTCTCTTGCCTCTTTCAGTACCGCTGTTGCTTCATTCTGCACTTTCCATGCTTCTTTCTGAACCTGTCTTGCTTCTTCTTGAACCCCTGTTGTCTCTTTATGTACCTCTTTTGCATCTTTCTGTACATTTCTTGCCTTTTTTCTGCACCTCTTTTCAGTTGTTCCGCACAAATATTGCCTCTTTCTGCACCTCCTTTGCTTCTTTCTGCACCCCTGTTGTCACTTTCTGCAATTGTCTTCACTCTTTCTGTACCTTTCCTGCCTGTTTTTGCATCTCACATGCCTCTTTCTACACTTTTCTTGCTGTCCGCACTGTATATCGAAGGCAGTAGTTTGTACAGACATAAGTCTACGGTGCTGTGCCACTGGGGGTCTCCTGTGGTGGATGCCAGCAATCAGCTGAGAAGGCTGGCGTTCACGATGGCGGGCTCATCGCAGGGTGAGGGGCGCCACCCTTGTAGATGTTTTGGCCTTCCCACAAGTGAACCACGCCCAGAGCTCCGGCCTATTCATTCACACTCCTATGTTGATGTGGCATACGTCGGACCAGCCCACTCCAGTTACGCTTATGCTTACGGGGGACGACGACACAGCTTAATGACTGATATCTTCCCTAGTGTTTATCACTGCTACACTTTGCATTGTGTGTATTATTATTCATGGGTGAAGAGCTTCCTTCACATATATTTTGTTCACACCTGTCTCAATATTCTGCTATTGTGTGGCTCAGGGGCCATTCCGTTTTTGTAAAGTTTTCTGTCCTGTTCTGCGCTGCCTCAGTGGTAGGGGTGGGGGGGTCCTGGGGGTGGTGGTGGGTGTTGTGGCATTCTTGGGTGTCGGAGCTGCTTGATCAGTAGGTCTATGACATGTGTTGTTGTTCAGATGTGGCTCTGGTCTGGGCTCCCTTTCATACTGTATGTAGTTGTTTAATATTTTAAAATCAAGAAGACATTATATAGTTTAAATAATAAACACAAAAAATTACAAAAACTATTTTAGGATATTAAAGTTACAAAATATAAAAAAAATTACATTCACAAAACAATAGGTCTCGGAAACATTAAAGTTAGAAATTAGTATTTAAAAAAAAATCCAATTTACTGAAAAAACGATTGCCACATTTTTCAACATTGAGATATTATATGGCTGAGGGACCATGCTGTTTTTGGAGGGTTTGTTGTCCTGTTCTGCACTGCCTTGGTGGTAGTAGGGAGAGGGATGGTACGGGGGAGATCCTGAGGTTTATGGAAGTGGGTGTTGTGTCCTTCTTGGGTGTCGGAAAAAAACATATGTTAAATTAACATTATCATTAGAAGTTAGCATTAAAAAAACATTGAAATTGACTGAAAAAAACATAAGTTTCAGGCACGTTATAGTTAGAAATTAGCATTTAAAAAAACTTAGAAATTCACTGAAAAGACCATAGGTTTCAGGCATATTATAGTTAGAAATTAGCATTTAAAAAACTTTAGAAATTCACTGAAAAAACCATAAATTTCAGACATGTTATAGTTAGTTGGACTTTTCACTCGTGCAGAACCATAGAAATTCCCCTGTTGTAGTTAGTTCACCTAACTATAACTCGCGCCCCCGCAATGCACTGCTGATGACATCACATATGACAACATTCATAACATGGTCAGTGACATCATTGATAACATCACGGATATCATCTCAAATTACATCACTGATGACATCATTGATGACATCATCCACGTGAAAATCTGATGCACCTCCTCACACTCTAATATAACATTTGATACATCCCCTCTAAAATATAGAGTATCATTTTGAAAACCATCGACACACCAATACCAGTTACTTCATACGCACGCACTGATTCCAAGGTCTAGACACACATCCACTCATTCACCCATACAATCCGTCATACATGCAGTCACTTAAGAATACAACACTATCATATGCACTCACACATGTATACTGACACTCACCCACAGCCAATCATTCATGGAATTACTCACACACCTAGTCAGTCATGCAAAGAATCAATCACACTTCCATTTACTGACCTATAGAGTTATACACACAACAGATCACTTATTCAAACAGAAACAAACACATAGGGCCAGATGTAGGTGGCCATTTACTGGCCGGTAACGGCCGATTTCGGCCGTTACCGACCGGTAAATGTGTTTTTGGGATGTAGGTGGCCAATTTTACCGATTCGGTAAATTTACCGAATCGGTAAAATACCGAATCTGTAAATTTACCGAATCGGTAAAATACCGATTCGGTATTTTTACCGATTCGGTAACTTCTAGATGTAGGTGGGACTCTTCTGAGTCCGAAAGGCCTTTCAGATTCGGTATTTTACCACCCAATCCAATTGGGTGGTAAAATACCGAATCCTGGTGTGCTTGCACATGTGTGCATGCACACCTCTGCCATGTGACAGACAGGCACACATGCCTGTATTTGGGGTGCTAGAGGGTGTCAAAGTGACACCCCCTGCACCCTTGCTGGAATCGATATTTACCGATTCTGTAAATACCGATTCGGTAATGCCCATTGATTCCTATGGGCTTCAATGCCCATAGGAATCAATGGGCATTACCGAATCGGTATTTACAGAATCGGTAAATATCGAATCTTAACGATTCGGTATTTACTGAATCTGTAATACCTACACCCCCCCCCTCTATTTTACCACTTCTTAAATACCGAATCGGTAAAATTCGGTATTTAAGAAGTGGTAAAATAAAATTACCTACATCTAGGCCATAATTACTCTCTTATACAATCACTCATACAAGTAAACACTCATCTATATAGCCACTTTCACAATCAGTGACTCTCACAAATTGTCATTTATATACTCCAACTCTCACATATATTGCCTTTTACATATATAGTTACTAGGACATGTACCACTGAGATATCATTCACTCAATTACACACCCATGCACACACTGACCCACCCATACAGTTGTTTCCACATGCACTCTTGAACCTGTACCCACAGTGAATCAACCACTCAAACATCTATGCACAGACTCACACACCTCCCACGCATTCATACACACACCCAGGCTCCCATACAGATACTCAGACAACCAATCAATAACCCATATATATCCTTATTTAGCTACTCACCAACCCATGCAACCGCTTGCACACCAACTGACAAACTAAACTGTGTGAATGTCTGCATCAGTCACTAACCCGTGCATTCAGTAAGACAAATGTAATCATTCACTTAAAAAGTCAGTCACACACCCAATAAATCCTCCATCCAGATACTTACACACCCACTCATTCTTCAATACACCTAGGCATATATATATAATACATATTTAAACTTTACAGAAACACACATTTACTGGATGATGTAATCATTTGAGATGCCATCAATGATGTCATCAGTGATGTCACTAACCATGTCATGAATGATTTAATATGTGACGTCGTCAGCAGTGCATTGTGGGGGCGCGAGTTATAGTTAGCTGAATAATTTCTATGGTTTTGTACGAGTGAAATGTCCAACTAACTATAACATGTCTGAAACCTATGGCTTTTCCAGTAAATTTCTAAGGTTTTTTAAAATGCTAATTTCTAACTATAACATGCCGGAAACATATGGTTTTCATATATATAATGTCAAAAATAAATATCTGCGTAGCTTAGAGTACCCACTTCT
This sequence comes from Lissotriton helveticus, assembly GCF_964261635.1. Taxonomy (NCBI): domain Eukaryota; kingdom Metazoa; phylum Chordata; class Amphibia; order Caudata; family Salamandridae; genus Lissotriton; species Lissotriton helveticus. The sequence goes on along the minus strand of NC_136060.1, from coordinate 213,422,646 downwards.
GTTAAGCAAACGCTGGGTAACATTGAAAAACTTGGTAATACGGATACATTTCGATCGAGCGCTTGTCTCCTGCATGTATCCATTAGCACCAATGAGCAAAAAAATCCTCATGGAAATGTTCAGTTGATGAAAAAAAAAAAAAATGTTCCTCTTTCAAGTCTAAATTGATCTCACGTGTGTTAATCACGGACGTCATGTTTGAAATATAAAATTTTATTTCGTAACATTATTCTGGGCTTTTTTATCAGGATTTAACAAACATGTTAACATGGCTTTCTAATGGCAAGTCTTTTTTAAATGCGTTCTCATTCTAACTACACCACAGTAATTACGTCAAAACATCGGAACGGAAATAGAGACTAAAGTGTCAATCTCATATATTTGAGTTCCAATAGCACTGAAGATTTGTCCTTTCGGATCGATTATTCAACACTTTCTAGTGCCAGGATTCGTATAATCTGATTCTCAGGATTGTTTCTCCGCCATGAAGTTCTCTACATAGAAGAGACAAAAAGTATTCTATTTACAAAATACTGCGCTCCGATATGCATTAGGCTATTATAAATTATATAAACAGGTAATCGTTGCGTTTAAAACAACACCATGCTCGCTACCGTTTTACACATGTTGACGGCTCCCTAGGGAGTGGTGCATGCTCTGTGTCTAACATTGAAAATCACATTCTATTAAGAATGTGTGATTACATGCATAGCAATATCCTAGTTAGCAAAGCCCTTGCATTATAAAACAGGCATTGGATATACTTCACACTGATACATTCATATTCATAACAAATGCTAAAAGTAGCAGCTGCGCAAAAACACCCCCCAAAAAACACATTGATATTGTAGAAACATAAGTAGGGCAATTATGCATAAACCATCGTCAATTTCTGTACAGACTAAAACAATAGTTCTCCTCCTTTCAATTACAGATTGAAGAGGCACTACAGCGAATCACGTAATTACACTTAGTAGCTAGCTAGACTGATTATCTGCTTAATCTGTTCTGTAGGAGTCAGAAAATCTGTGAAATGTCTCCTGTAATTGCTACAGAATTTAAAAATCAGGAAATTGCTGATAAATCGAGCATGCCAGGAATTATTATTCACGGTTTTTGCAAAGCGATTTTTTTCATGCTTGTCGATTACCGCTTAGTATTCTTTGTTCAGTGAGGGCGACATAGAGAGACTTCAGAATCAAAAAGTAAAATTGTAGAATCTTCTATCTTGTAAGTGGAAAAAGTGAGGCGGTGCAAACCGTCAGAGGCTTGTGGGTGCGCTTAAGCACAAGTACATTTTTGAGGGTGATGTTACCAGTGAAATCTGGTAATTCTGGTGACGCCTTATCTGAAAGTATTCTAGTACACTACAATTAACCAGATATATCCACGTCCCGACATTCCTGTTTTAGATATTAGAGGGTGAGATGGGTAGAACAAAGCGTCAGATGTGCAAATAACTGGTCGCAAAATACTGTTCCCAATGTGTGATGAGTATTATTGCGATCACTGAAGAATTTTACAAACTGACCTATGTACTAATAGGTGGGTTCGTTAAATTCCAAATAGTTGCGATTAACATTCTGACTTACCTTTTGAATAATAATGAAGTTGTTCGCAAATTGTAGCACCCTATGATTACAGGCCATCCCATGGATGGTGGTCTCCAGTAGTGGTTGGTGGTGAGCGGTAATCTTTGGCCAGAGTGCAATCTGTAGGTAAGTAAACGAACCAGTACAAAATGAAAAAAGACGTACGCTGTGGGGGCGGGGGGGGGGGGGGGGGTGTGAGGGGTGGTAAGGTGGCAGTGTAGGTTCCTTTTGACTAAGAACATTTTTTTAAATAGATTAAGATGAGTGGATTTTACAGCATATGCATACATTTTAAAATTTTGAAAGAAAAGTGATTACTGAAAACTGACCATTATGTGGTATTTTGCAGGGCAAGTGTAAAGAAACATTAAAAGCATGCCAAGGAATAACCAAAACATAAAATTGGTCTATTTTCAAAATGCCTTACAACCCCCAAGACAAGCACGACCATCCACACACAAAAATAGGCACCACAACTGTGGCCTACTTGTAAAGCATTTCTGCCTCTTTACTTTATTGTTTGACCAAGGCCCAAACAGCAAATGTGCTAAATACTGAAGTAAATAGGATGCTGAAACACAGATCCATCCGCAACATTTCACATTTACACTTTTCATATTAGTCCACTTGTTAGACTTGGCATCATTGGCGTGATTTCCCCTGAATTTTTGCCTCTACCACCTATATTTATAATGCTGTGCTAGATTTTGTTTTTGCTGGCTTAGATGCTTTGGGCACTTTGCCACTGCTGATCAGTGTCAAAGTGTAAGTTACTACTGTGATTGATTATCCATGATTTGCATATGTGATTTACTGGTAGGCCTCTAGTAAAGTGCACTGAGTGAGCTAGGGCCTTTAAATCAAATGCAACAAGCTGGCCTGCGACACCGATTGTGCCACCCGCATGAGTAGCCCTGTAAATGTATCTCAGACCTGCCACTGCAGTGTCTGCCCGCAGTTTTTACTGCCATGTCGACCTGGCAAGTGCACCCACTTGCCAGGCCCTAACCTTCCCTTTACTTCGATATTAGACACCCCTCAGATATGCAAATGGTAACCCATGGGCAGGGTGCAGTGTATGCAACAGGTAGCACATATACTGGTGTGTGTGATGAATAGAACAGGTTACAACGCAAACTTTTACAACGCATGCCTTTACAATGCAGTTTTTACATCGCAACATCCATTACAACACATGATTTTACAACGCATGTCATCACAATGCATTTTTAGAAACTACACTTACAACGCATTCCATTACAATGCATACCATTACAACGCATACCATTGCAATGCATAATACCTTTAGGGCAATAGTAGTGTAAGTGTTGGATAGTGTAGGGTTAAATATTACTATTCCCACTCCAGTGAGTACACCAGTAGGGTAAGTGTTGGATAGTGTAGGGTAAAAATTACTATTCCCACTCCAGTGAGTGCAACAGTAGGGTAAGTGCTGGATAGTGTGAGGGTAAAAATTAATATTTCCCATTACTTACCTTCAAATGCATTGTAATGGCATGCGCTGTAGTGGCATGTGTTGTAATGGCATGCGTTGTAGTGACATGCGTTGTAATGGCTGTGTTGTAATGGTATGCGATGTACAGGATGTTGCGTTGTAATGACTGCGTTGTAAAGGTAGTTTGTTGTAATGACTACATTGTAAGGGTTGTTTCCCGTGTGTGACATGTCCTGCCAATCTCATTTTTCACTTTTGAAAGGTTATCTGCCTCACAGGAACATGGTAGATACTTTGGAACTTTTTACAAGTATAAATTACCAGATAAAAAACGGAGTTTAGGCTCTCTGAACTCAGAATTTATGAACACATCTTTTAGTAAAGATGGTTTTTAAATTGTGTGTTTGGAAATGCCACTTTTAGAAAGAAGGGATTTTTGGATTTAACTATTCTGTGTGCCTCTGCTGGTTTGTGTATGGACTGTCTCGTTTTGGAGTGACATCGCCTGGGGATGTGTATTCCCTGCAGACAGACATTTGAGGGTTCAACTTGTGCCCTGCTTTTCCTGCATGATTCAGAGCTAAGCTTAATAGACTTTGGCTGCATTTAGAGGAGATGGAGGAGTTTTACTTGCACCTGAATAGGGCCTGTCTACCTTGCATAATAATGTCTCCACCCCCTGTGGTCCTACTGCACCAGTGATGACAGAACTGGTTTGGACTGGGCTCAGAGGCCCTTGCACAAAGAAGAATAAAGACAAAATGGGTAATGGTAGTGGACCATAAACCCCAGAACTTTAGATTACTGCCAGGAACAAGTGGACCGTGTCAAGAAGAGCCAGCAGGACTGTGTGAGGCACGCTGCCTTTACTGAGTGAGGGGTGAGTTGGCCAACAGTTGCTGCTTCTGTCTGTGGTAGGGGAAAAGGACTGACTCTTTTTGCCTGCTGCAGTATCCTGCTTGGGAAAGTATTCTCAAAGGGCTTGAATGTGCTGGCCTCCTGTCCTGGAAAACTCCGGGACTTCAACGTTTCTATGTGTCCAAGTGTTCTGTGTGCATTATTTTCCAGTTAAACTTTCCTGTGCTTACTGGAAGTTCTTGGAAGTGAGGAAATTCGTTTGGCTTTGCTTTCTGAGAAATGCCACAGTCTGCCACCTGGGCTGACTTTCTAGCAATCCCTGGATCTCTACTCTTCTGTGGCCCCAAGTTCGAGGCTGGGCCAATCTGCGGCAGCACAAGTTAGTAAGAGTGGCCACTCGACAGTGGAGTGAGTGCTGCAGGAGTGCAAGTCATTGCCTAGCACCACGCCGGCATCGTGATACCTTGTGTGGAGTCTCTTATATGGTGTGCCTAGTGTGTCACTGGTGTGTGTGTTGTGCAAACGCATTACGCATTGCCTCTGGGATAAGCCTGACTGCTTTGCCAAGCTACCAAGGGTGAACAGGGGTTATCTTGGGTGTGTAACACCCCTTACCCTGACTAGAGTGATGGGTTTTGTCTGGCGTAGGTGCATAACCTAGGCAACCAGAAATCCCATTTCTAACACCAACAAATATAAAATATAGCAGCAAAGCAGGGCTTGAATTATCCATAGTAATATCAAAAAAGGACTAGCTTAGTTGTGCTGGCGAGACTCAGAGGGTACGTCTGTGGGCAAACCATTTGGTTTGGTCATGAAGCCCTCACCCACCAACCTAGTTGGTGGCATGCTTCATCATCGGGCCCACCACAGTGACACCGAATGTGTCCCGGGAGTGCTGCGACTCCAGATTACTGAGGAGCTGGTATACTTACTGAGTATGCTGTGAAAAGTGGGTGTGAACGTGATGTTTAAAAGCTATGCAGGTGGTCCCAGTACCCGAGGGTATAAGGATAATTTTAATATCTGGGCCCCTGCTAGCAGCTAAAAAGGCAAGTGGACGTTGTGGAGTGAATTATGAGCTCCTACGTCCTATGTGGTCTACATGTTTCAGCCAGGCCTTTTGTTTAAAACTGGCTTTCCTCAGGACCAATGAGTATGTGTGGATGATAAAGTAAATAAACTATATTAAGTGATAGGTGTGTGTAAAAAAGTGTCGCACTCGCTAAGGTGCTATACGTGTTAGAGGGGGATTCCCTCTGCTTTACTGTACATATAACATAAAGACACAAACAGACATACAGGGTAGAGCCAATGAGAATTGTATATTTGTAACACAACATGTTGCCGGCTTCTAAGGTGCGTGAACCACCTAGAGCGGCGGGTAGAACGTGGCCATGAGGATTTGCATGGCAGGTGTGATTATAGCGTTATTTACAGCGTAGTGGTGGTGGTGGGCTAAACAGCGATGCGAGCGTAGCGTGAGGTGCAGGTAAGTATAATACATATTTCCTCACACTTGCTATTTGCTGTTAAAGCCTCCTGGGTCACCTGGCAGGGAGAGAAGACCCTAGGCATTGCAAAAAGGTATAGGTTAGGGCTTAACCTGTGGAAAGAAGATACTGCTGCTTACCCAGTTCGTAGAGTTGAATCACCATGTTTACTCACGGAATTGCCGATCTGCGTGCTCCTGCGACCTATCGTCCTGCTCCGGTGTCCAGAGTGAGAGTTTAGAGCTTCGAGGACGGCTTTAAATAGCCTGTTTCATTTGCAGCACCTGGGGCAGGATTGAAAATAGAGGGTGTGGTCGCGCAGAAAGCGAGGAGTCATCTCCCGTACTACGCATGTGTGTGAGACAAGTGCTGGTAGTGGTCAATGCTGGTTTCGCGCATGCGCGGAGTATAGACTCTGTGCTAATGCGCTTGCGCAATGCGTGCTAGTGCGGTTCAATGGTGATGGCAGCGTGAGGGGGTAACTAACCATGTTGCGGGCAAGAAAAATGATACGACTATATACCAGTCGTGTTAGGGACTGAAGGGTGGAATTAAAAATAAAATTTAAAATGAGATTAAAATAGTACAGACTTGGGACAGACCACGAGTCAGAGCGAGTCTAGGAATGGAACAAGGAGCCGGTTTAGTTTGACAGCGCATTCCACGGAATGGAATCATTAAGCCCCTCTATATGTGTAGAGAGGCTGTATATCCAGCGCTGTTCTTTGGTGAGAAGGGTTTTCTCATTGCAGTCAGATACTGCGAATTGCTCAATTACTGTCCATGTAAAGTCATTTGGGGTGTGATTTTGGGTGAGGAAGTGTTGGGTCAGTTTACTGATGTTTTTACCACAGCGCATGGTGCTTCTGTGTTCAGTCATCCTGGTTCTGACTTTAAGGGTGGTCATGCCAATGTATCTGAGACCACACCGGCATGTGATGAGATACACAAGATTGGATGAGTTACAATTGGTAAACTGGCGTTGTATCCAGGTTTTGCTGTTTTCCAGGGACAGTGTTTTGGAAGGGGTGGTCAAATGACAGACACGACAGTTGTTACAGGGTTGGTGGCCTGTTATTTTGGGTAGGCCCCACGCGTTTAAGATCGTGTTGCCTGTCGGCCGGGGATTTTTCTTAGGTCTAGTTGACACCAATTGTTCTTTAAGGTTCTTCGCTCTTTTGTAAGCGAACCGTGGTGGCTCCCACTTTCTAGTGCCAGAATTGATGATCTTCCAATTTTTGCGGATTATGTTGGATACCTGGTTAGAGGCTGTGTTGTAGGTTGTAACGCACGTCAAGGTGGGCGTTTCCGGTGGTTTCACGAGGGTTTCCAAGAGTGCTTCTCTATTCTGGTTACGTGCTCTTTTGCAGGTTTTGGAGATGATTCTGGTGGGGTAGCCTCGATCCTCAAGTTTGTGGACTAGTGCCTTGGACAGTGATTTGAAATCCTGAATTTTGCTGCAATTGCGTCGTATGCGCAGAAATTGACCGAATGGTAAATTCTTCCTGAGCGGTCTAGGGTGGAAATTGTCAAATCTCAGCAATGAGTTCCGCGATGTTGGCTTATAATGTGTGGTGGTAGTCAGGCCCCTCTGTTCAGCTCTGATATTGAGGTCAAGGAAGGCAAGTTCAGTGCGACTGCTAGTGCAGGTGAACCGAAGGTAGGAGTCGCGGTTGTTAATCATTATTAGGAAGTCCTTCAATGTGTCCTCATTGCCTTCCCAGATAATAAAAATGTTGTCGATGTAGTGACGCCAAGTTACAATGTTTGCTGAGTAAGGGTTAGCGGGGGCATCGATGTGCGTCCGTTCAAAATGATGAACGTACAGCCCCGCCACGCTAGGGGCAAAAACACTCGCCATAGAGGTTCCGTTGGTCTGGAGAAAGAACTTACCCTCATATTCAAAATAGTTCTCTTTCAACGCAAGGGAAGCACAGTCCAGGATGAAATGGCGTGGAGTTCGGTTTTGCCAGTCGTTCTCCATCAGGACATCGTGGAGTACTTTCAAGGTGGCATCCTGTGGCAGACTTGTGTACAAGCTCTCTATGTATAATCCGACAAGTAGTTGTGTGTCTGGATTGAAGCTGATGTCTTTAATGATGTTTAGGAGATGCTTTGTGTCCTGGATGTAAGATGGTGTCTTTTGGACCAGCGGATTTAGATAGAAGTCACAGAAGCGTGATAGAGGTTCTAGAAGGGACTGGATGCCTGACACGATGGGTCTGCCTGGGGGCGGAGTGACCCCTTTGTGCACTTTGGGCACTGTATAGAAGTAGGGTACTCTAGCATTTTGTGTACAGAGGTAGTCCGCCTCCTGTTTGGATATGTAGTCTGCATCATTGGCCTCTTTCACTAGTTCGTTGATTTTCTTCTGTAGTTCTTGGGTGGGATCTTTTTGTAGACACTTGTAATTATGTGTGTCGCTTAAGAGTCTGCGGCATTCAGTGTCATAGTCGCTCTTGTTCATGATCACAATTCCTCCCCCTTTATCCGCTGGTCTTATAATGCGGGTGGGGTAATTTTGTAGGCGCTTGACAATTTCCCTGTCCTGGTGGGAGAGATTGTTAAATGTATTTTTAGGTTGTAATTTCTCTATCTCAGAGTATACTGCAATTTCGAATGTGGTAATTTCCACTGGTATGCTGGCTGGTGGGGGGGGGGTGAAATTGCACTTAAGTCTGAGGCCAGTTTCATTGATGTTCTCTGTGTCATCACTTGGTTTCTCCTTGTTTTCGAAAAAGGCTTTCAGTTTAAGTTTTCTAAAAAACTCGGCTAACTCAATATGGAGTTTGAAGGTGTCCAGTCTGGTGGTGGGGACAAAAGAAAGTCCTTTGTTGAGGACGGCAGTTTCTTCATTCGTCCGAGGTACATCAGAGATGTTGAAAACCAAGGGGATGCTGGTCTGTGGTGTTGTTATTTGCTGGGTCCTGCTTGTTCCCGGGATTTGTTCCGTGTGTTGGCACTCACTGGGTCTTCTTCTGTTGCCCACTGCACTGGTTGGGGGGGCCCAGTGTACTTGTTGGGGGGGATTCCTTCTCTTGCCGCGGGGTCTGCGGCCTTGGCCTAAAAAAGGGTATCTCTGGTTTTGGTTGTTTTGGTAGTACGGCATCTGTCCAGGGGCATACAGTGGTGGGTATCCAAAGTATGGGGGTGGCATTGGTCCAAAGGGTGGTGGCCCAAAGTTTTGGTGTTGCGGGGGTCCTTGCCAGGGTGGTTGCCAGTGTTGGCCTCTGCGTCCTCTCCCTCTGGTTTTGAAGGATCCTGTGCTGGAGCCGCTCGATATAGAGCTGTTGTCTCCTGAGCTATCTGTGCCTTTTGTAGGTGCAGTGTACTGATCATCAGCGTAGGGGTAGGTCTTTAAGTAGCTGAAGTTTTTGAGATCTTTTTCAAATTTCTTGATCTTAGTTTGGGTCAGGTATTCTTTGTATTCATTCATTTCACGATTTTGGTCATCCAGCTTCTTCTTGTAACCCGTGAGTGTGGTTCGGAAGTGAGTTTCTGTTGCCTGAATTTCTATAATGACAGCATCTGACAGGCGTTTAGCAGTTTTAATAATGAGTATGAGCCAGTCCCTGGTACAATGCCAGGCTATCTGTGCCCAGTCTTTTCTGAAGGTGGCGTCATCAAGAAAAATTCTGGGTGCGTTGGTAACCAGAAGGCCTCTAGGTGCTGTGTTGGTGCGGAGATATTGTGCGAGGATAACACCATGTAAGATTGTTTGTATCCTATTCCGCTTTTTCTCAGTGAGAGTGTCCCAGTCTGTAGTCTGTGCTGTGGTAGTAGCTGTGTTAAAATCTGCCAGGAGGGAGGGGTCGGCGAGGATTTCACTGACATCATCCTCAGTGAAGGTTAGGCCTGTGTTTTCTGCCATGTCGTATAGGTTGAGTATCTCTCGCAGCTGGGCGCTGCCTAGTATCAGCAAATCAAAATGGAGAGAGAGGACTAGAGAGGCTAGTCCGGATCCCTGGTTTATATGTAGTAATATCAAAAAAGGACTAGCTTAGTTGTGTTGGCGAGACTCAGAGGGTACGTCTGTGGGCAAACCATTTGGTTTGGTCATGAAGCCCTCACCCACCAACCTAGTTGGTGGCATGCTTCATCATCGGGCCCACCACAGTGACACCGAATGTGTCCCGGGTGTGCTGCGACTCCAGATTACTGAGGAGCTGGTATACGTACTGAGTATGCTGTGAAAAGTGGGTGTGAACGTGGTGTTTAAAAGCTATGCAGGTGGTCCCAGTTCCCGAGGGTATAAGGATAATTTTAATATCTGGGCCCCTGCTAGCAGCTAAAAAGGCAAGTGGACGTTGTGGAGTGAATTATGAGCTCCTACATCCTATGTGGTCTACATGTTTCAGCCAGGCCTTTTGTTTAAAACTGGCTTTCCTCAGGACCAATGAGTATGTGTGGGTGATAAAGTAAATAAACTATATTAAGTGATAGGTGTGTGTAAAAAAGTGTCGCACTCGCTAAGGTGCTATACGTGTTAGAGGGGGATTCCCTCTGCTTTACTGTACATATAACATAAAGACACAAACAGACATACAAGGTAGAGCCAATGAGAATTGTATATTTGTAACACAACATGTTGCCGGCTTCTAAGGTGCGTGAACGACCTAGAGCGGCGGGTAGAACGTGGCCATGAGGATTTGCATGGCAGGTGTGATTATAGCGTTATTTACAGCGTAGTGGCGGTGGTGGGCTAAACAGCGATGCGAGCGTAGCGCGAGGTGCAGGTAAGTATAATACATATTTCCTCACACTTGCTATTTGCTGTTAAAGCCTCCTGGGTCACCTGGCAGGGAGAGAAGACCCTAGGCATTGCAAAAAGGTATAGGTTAGGGCTTAACCTGTGGAAAGAAGATACTGCTGCTTACCCAGTTCGTAGAGTTGAATCACCATGTTTACTCACGGAATTGCCGATCTGCGTGCTCCTGCGACCTATCGTCCTGCTCCGGTGTCCCGAGTGAGAGTTTAGAGCTTCGAGGACGGCTTTAAATAGCCTGTTTCATTTGCAGCGCCTGGGGCAGGATTGAAAATAGAGGGTGTGGTCGCGCAGAAAGCGTGGAGTCATCTCCCGTACTGCGCATGTGTGTGAGACAAGCGCTGGTAGTGGTCAATGCTGGTTTCGCGCATGCGCGGAGTATAGACTCTGTGCTAATGCGCTTGCGCAATGCGTGCTAGTGCGGTTCAATGGTGATGGCAGCGTGAGGGGGTAACTAACCATGTTGCGGGCAAGAAAAATGATACGACTATATACCAGTCGTGTTGGGGACTGAAGGGTGGATTTAAAAATAAAATTTAAAATGAGATTAAAATAGTACAGACTTGGGACAGACCACGAGTCAGAGCGAGTCTAGGAATGGAACAAGGAGCCGGTTTAGTTTGACAGCGCATTCCACGGAATGGAATCATTAAGCCCCTCTATATGTGTAGAGAGGCGGTATATCCAGCGCTGTTCTTTGGTGAGAAGGGTTTTCTCATTGCAGTCAGATACTGCGAATTGCTCAATTACTGTCCATGTAAAGTCATTTGGGGTGTGATTTTGGGTGAGGAAGTGCTTCATGACAACACAAGAGAAAAAGCGGAATAGGATACGAACAATCTTACATGGTGTTATCCTCGCACAATATCTCCGCACCAACACAGCACCTAGAGGCCTTCTGGTTACCAACGCACCCAGAATTTTTCTTGATGACGCCACCTTCAGAAAGGACTGGGCACAGATAGCCTGGCATTGTACCAGGGACTGGCTCATACTCATTATTAAAACTGCTAAACGCCTGTCAGATGCTGTCATTATAGAAATTCAGGCAATAGAAACTCACTTCCGAACCACACTCACGGGTTACAAGAAGAAGCTGGATGACCAAAATCGTGAAATGAATGAATACAAAGAATACCTGACCCAAACTAAGATCAAGAAATTTGAAAAAGATCTCAAAAACTTCAGCTACTTAAAGACCTACCCCTACGCTGATGATCAGTACACTGCACCTACAAAAGGCACAGATAGCTCAGGAGACAACAGCTCTATATCGAGCGGCTCCAGCACAGCATCCTACAAAACCAGAGGGAGAGGACGCAGAGGCCAACACTGGCAAAAACCCTGGCAAGGACCCCCGCAACACCAAAACTTTGGGCCACCACCCTTTGGACCAATGCCACCCCCATACTTTGGATACCCACCACTGTATGCCCCTCGACAGATGCCGTACTACCAAAACAACCAAAACCAGAGATACCCTTTTTTAGGCCAAGGCCGCAGACCCCGCGGCAAGAGAAGGAATCCCCCCCAACAAGTACAGTGGGCCCCCCAACCAGTGCAGTGGGCAACAGAAGAAGACCCAGTGAGTGCCAACACACGGAACAAATCCCGGGAACAAGCAGGACCCAGCAAATAACAACACCACAGACCAGCAGCCCCTTGGTTTTCAACATCTCTGATGTACCTCTGACGAATGAAGAAACTGCCGTCCTCAACAAAGGACTTTCTTTTGTCCCCACCACCAGACTGGACACCTTCAAACTCCATATTGAGTTAGCCGAGTTTTTTAGAAAACTTAAACTGAAAGCCTTTTTCGAAAACAAGGAGAAACCAAGTGATGACACAGAGAACATCAATGAAACTGGCCTCAGACTTAAGTCCAATTTCACCCCCCCACCAGCCAGCACACCAGTGGAAATTACCACATTCGAAATTGCAGTATACTCTGAGATAGAGAAATTACAACCTAAAAATACATTTAACAATCTCTCCCACCAGGACAGGGAAATTGTCAAGCGCCTACAAAATGACCCCACCCGCATTATAAAACCAGCGGATAAAGGGGGAGGAATTGTGATCATGAACAAGAGCGACTATGACACTGAATGCCGCAGACTCTTAAGCGACACACGTAATTACAAGTGTCTACAAAAAGATCCCACCCAAGAACTACAGAAGAAAATCAATGAACTAGTGAAAGAGGCCAATGATGCAGACTACATATCCAAACAGGAGGCGGACTACCTCTGTACACAAAATGCTAGAGTACCCTACTTCTATACAGTGCCCAAAGTGCACAGAGGGGTCACTTCGCCCCCAGGCAGACCCATAGTGTCAGGCATCCAGTCCCTTCTAGAACCTCTATCACGCTTCTGTGACTTCTATCTAAATCCGCTGGTCCAAAAGACACCATCTTACATCCAGGACACAAAGCATCTCCTAAACATCATTAAAGACATCAGCTTCAATCCAGACACACAACTACTTGTCGGATTAGACATAGAGAGCTTGTACACAAGTCTGCCACAGGATGCCACCTTGAAAGTACTCCACGATGTCCTGATGGAGAACGACTGGCAAAACCGAACTCCACGCCATTTCATCCTGGACTGTGCTTCCCTTGCGTTGAAAGAGAACTATTTTGAATATGAGGGTAAGTTCTTTCTCCAGACCAACGGAACCACTATGGGGAGTGTTTTTGCCCCTAGCGTGGCGGGGCTGTACGTTCATCATTTTGAACGGACGCACATCGATGCCCCCGCTAACCCTTACTCAGCAAACATTGTAACTTGGCGTCGCTACATCGACGACATTTTTATTATCTGGGAAGGCAATGAGGACACATTGAAGGACTTCCTAATATGGATTAACAACCGCGACTCCTACCTTTGGTTCACCTGCACTAGCAGTCGCACTGAACTTGCCTTCCTTGACCTCAATATCAGAGCTGAACAGAGGGGCCTGACTACCACCACACATTATAAGCCAACATCGCGGAATTTGACAGTTTCCACCTTAGACCGCTCAGGGAGAATTTACCATTCGGTCAATTTCTGCGCATACGACGCAATTGCAGCAAAATTCAGGATTTCAAATCACAGTCCAAGGCACTAGTCCACAAACTTGAGGATCGAGGCTACCCCACCAGAATCATCTCCAAAACCTGCAAAAGAGCACGTAACCAGAATAGAGAAGCACTCTTGGAAACCCTCGTGAAACCACCGGAAACGCCCACCTTGACGTGCGTTACAACCTACAACACAGCCTCTAACCAGGTATCCAACATAATCCGCAAAAATTGGAAGATCATCAATTCTGGCACTAGAAAGTGGGAGCCACCACGGTTCGCTTACAAAAGAGCGAAGAACCTTAAAGATCAATTGGTGTCCACTAGACCTAAGAAAAATCCCCGGCCGACAGGCAACACGATCTTAAACGCGTGGGGCCTACCCAAAATAACAGGCCACCAACCCTGTAACAACTGTAGTGTCTGTCATTTGACCACCCCTTCCAAAACACTGTCCCTGGAAAATGGCAAAACCTGGATACAACGCCAGTTTACCAATTGTAACTCATCCAATCTTGTGTATCTCATCACATGCCGGTGTGGTCTCAGATACATTGGCATGACCACCCGAAAAGTCAGAACCAGGATGACTGAACACAGAAGCACAATGCGCTGTGGTAAAAACATCAGTAAACTGACCCAACACTTCCTCACCCAAAATCACACCCCAAATGACTTTACATGGACAGTAATTGAGCAATTCGCAGTATCTGACTGCAATGAGAAAACCCTTCTCACCAAAGAACAGCGCTGGATATACCGCCTCTCTACACATATAGAGGGGCTTAATGATTCCATTCCGTGGAATGCGCTGTCAAACTAAACCGGCTCCTTGTTCCATTCCTAGACTCGCTCTTACTCGTGGTCTGTCCCAAGTCTGTACTATTTTAATCTCATTTAAAATTTTATTTTTAAATCCACCCTTCAGTCCCCAACACGACTGGTATATAGTCGTATCATTTTTCTTGCCCGCAACATGGTTAGTTACCCCCTCACGCTGCCATCACCATTGAACCGCACTAGCACGCATTGCGCAAGCGCATTAGCACAGAGTCTATACTCCGCGCATGCGCGAAACCAGCATTGACCACTATCAGCGCTTGTCTCACACACATGCGCAGTACGGGAGATGACTCCACGCTTTCTGCGCGACCACACCCTCTATTTTCAATCCTGCCCCAGGTGCTGCAAATGAAACAGGCTATTTAAAGCCGTCCTCGAAGCTCTAAACTCTCACTCGGGACACCGGAGCAGGACGATAGGTCGCAGGAGCACGCAGATCGGCAATTCCGTGAGTATACATGGTGATTCAACTCTACGAACTGGGTAAGCAGCAGTATCTTCTTTCCACAGGTTAAGCCCTAACCTATACCTTTTTGCAATGCCTAGGGTCTTCTCTCCCTGCCAGGTGACCCAGGAGGCTTTAACAGCAAATAGCAAGTGTGAGGAAATATGTATTATACTTACCTGCACCTCACGCTACGCTCGCATCGCTGTTTAGCCCACCACCGCCACTACGCTGTAAATAACGCTATAATCACACCTGCCATGCAAATCCTCATGGCCACGTTCTACCCGCCGCTCTAGGTCGTTCACGCACCTTAGAAGCCGGCAACATGTTGTGTTACAAATATACAATTCTCATTGGCTCTACCTTGTATGTCTGTTTGTGTCTTTATGTTATATGTACAGTAAAGCAGAGGGAATCCCCCTCTAACACGTATAGCACCTTAGCGAGTGCGACAATTTTTTACACACACCTATCACTTAATATAGTTTATTTACTTTATCACCCACACATACTCATTGGTCCTGAGGAAAGCCAGTTTTAAACAAAAGGCCTGGCTGAAACATGTAGACCACATAGGACGTAGGAGCTCATAATTCACTCCACAACGTCCACTTGCCTTTTTAGCTGCTAGCAGGGGCCCAGATATTAAAATTATCCTTATACCCTCGGGAACTGGGACCACCTGCATAGCTTTTAAAAATCACAGTCGCACCCACTTTTCACAGCATACTCAGTAAGTATACCAGCTCCTCAGTAATCTGGAGTCGCAGCACACCCGGGACACATTCGGTGTCACTGTGGTGGGCCCGATGATGAAGCATGCCACCAACTAGGTTGGTGGGTGAGGGCTTCATGACCAAACCAAATGGTTTGCCCACAGACGTACCCTCTGAGTCTCGCCAACACAACTAAGCTAGTCCTTTTTTGATATTACTACATATAAACCAGGGATCCGGACTAGCCTATCTAGTCCTCTCTCTCCTTTTTGATTTGCTTGAATTATCCATGCCAGGGACCCTCTTGTTAACTCAGACAGGTTAGGAGCTGTGCTCATGCACCTATTGCATAGACATTTGGGTGCAATGTCCATGCCATGTGTTTACAACATGTCTGGTTTGCTCTACAGCACCACAGAGGGAGTAAATACTCAAAAACAGCTAACAGAAAAACCAAGTCCAACAGCTCGCCAACCTCATGGAGCCTTCCTTAGGTACTGCCAGCCGCCTTGTCCCACTAATGAGTTTGTACTTTTTGAGATTAAGTCCAAAAGTAAAACTTCTGGGCGGGTCAAATCTGAATTCCCTATTTGGCCCATGCTTCATCCCTGTCAGCCTCAAATCAAGCCTGGATCTTGATCTACCATGAGCAGATGACATGGTTGGCGTCCAACGCTTTCTGGCACTTTTTTTATTTACAAGTTTAAAAATTCATATCTTTGGATCCCCTTATTAGATGTTGGTGTTTCTATGTCATTTTATTTTTTTAAACATACTCAATTTTTCTGATTTGAATTGGGTTTTTTATTGAGTTGAGTTTTGACCTAATTACTGGTTTGGTACTTCATAAATGCCTTACACATTGAGCCTGTCAGCAGTGTGCCATAGCTACAAGTAGATTTAGGTCAGGTTATTTTAGTGTAGGGGTCTCCAACGAGTAGCTGGGGAGCTACTGGTAGCTCACCAGTAAGTTCAAAGTAGCTCTCAGAGGTGATGTCAAGGCCAGTATCAAATTCAGAGAGTAGGTACTTGTTGGACTTAGCCCTTTCTGGCGAAAGTTCCTTAAACTTTTTGCCTTCCTCCTCATCCTTTTTCTGACATAATTGTTGCCGACTTAGATGCTTTGAGCACTTTGGCACTACTGATCAATGTCAAAGCACAATTGTTCCCTGTATAAAGTATTATGGCAATTGGTTGTCCATAAGTGGTATGTTTGTCTTACTAGTAAAGTCCCTAGTAAAGTGAACTATGTGTGCCAGGGCTGGTAATGCAAATTCTACCAGTGGGCCTGCAGCACTAATTGTGTCACCGACACAAGTAGCCCTAAAGAGAGATCTCAGGCCTGCCACTGCAGTGCCTGCATGCAGTTTGGTAATTGCCTTGCTGCCCTGACAAGTGCACCCACTTGTCCGGCCTCACCTTCCCTTGTTATGCAGATACCCCTATAGCAGGACCAAGGTACCCCCGGGCAGGGTACAGTGTATGTGAAAGGTAGCACATGTACTGAGGTGTGTACCATGTTCTGACAGTGAAATAATGCCACATTTTTTTTTCATTGTTGCAAGGCCACAATAGGACAGAATGAGGAATGCTGTGTCACATGTTTACAGCATATCTTCCGATAGGCATAAGATGGAGTTTAGTGTGCCTGAACTCAGAATGTAATAACACATATTTTTGTAAAGATGGTTTTTGAATTGTGTGCTTAGAAACCATTCTTTTAGAAGTGGCTGTTTTCTTGTTTTAAACCATCCTGTGTGCCTCTGCCTATTTGTGTATTGACCATCTGGGTTTGGATGTGACACGGTCTGGGGAGTGCCCTGACCTCAGAGAGGGGTAGGTGGCACAGCAACAGCCTGGCCTTCTTTTGATGTGAGGGGGGGAAGAGTAGCCCCCCTGGATGTGAAGAGGGCCGTGTTGATGCCACAAAAGGATGGTTCTACCTCCTGCTGAACATCTGGGGCCCAGACCTGCACTATCAAAGGACAAGGGTGTGCATCAACAGGAAGATACCCAGGTCTGGTTTGGACTGGGGTCAGAGCCCCCTAAACACAATGACATCAAATGCATTCAGGGGTACAAGTGTGAGAGTTGAATCCCCTGAACTTCGGCCTGGTCACCCCCACGCTCCTGTGCCTGCTGCCGCTGCCGCAGCCCCAGCCTCCCGATGGCCGCCGAGCCCACACCAGCTTTTCCCGCCGCCCCAGCCCGTGGCCCCGCCCCCCCGACAGCCGATTGGCTCGCGCTCCCGCCTCCCCGCAGACCCTCCCGACCGGCTCCCTTCTTATGACGTCCCCAGAGCGACCGCGCAGCGGACGCGCGCAGCGGGAGCACCACATGAGCGCCGAAGGTGCGCCAAAGGTAAGCCCGTCTACACCCGTCCGCGCCTGGACCGCGCCCAGCGCCAGGACCCCTGGCCCCCGCAGACCCCAGCCCACCCGCCGGACGTACGACGCCGCCACCCTCAACGCACTCAACGCCGGCCGAACCCCTGGATGCTACCGAGCCACCCCGAGACGCACCCACGGACCCTTCATCTGCCAGTCCTGCAAGTTCTCCTGCACCCGGACCTGCACTGCACCAGCGTCCACCAAGCAGAACACCAGCAGCAACCACCTGAAGTGCATCCTGCTCAACACCCGCTCCGTCCACAGACACGCCGTCGAGCTCTGGAACCTGCTCGACACCACAACCCCAGACGTCGCCTTCCTCACGGAAACCTGGATGAACGCCTCCTCAGCGCCCAACATCGCCATCGCCATCCCGGACAGCTACAAGATCATCCGGAGAAACCGCGTCAACCAGACAGGAGGAGGCATCGCCATCATTCACAGGAACACCATCCGCATCACGACCAACACCGTCGACACCATCGCACCCGCCGAACACCTGCACTTCCAGATCCACGTCAACCCCAAGACCACCCTCAGAGGCACCCTCATCTACAGACCCCCGGGACCACGCACACAATTCAGCGAGGACATCGCCGACTTCATCAGCCCGCTCGCCCTCCCCTCAGCCGACTAGATCCTCCTCGGGGACCTCAACTTCCACCTGGAGAACAACGACGACCGCAACACCACCACCCTGCTGGAAAACCTCGCAAACCTGGGACTCAAGCAGCTGGTGACCACCCCCACCCACCTCGCCGGACACACACTCGACGCCGTCTTCTCATCCAGCATAGACATCGCCTTCAGCCACGCCACAGGACTCCACTGGACGGACCACAGCTGCGTCCACTTCACCTTCAGAAGAACGACGACCCACCACCACCAGCAACAGGTTGCCCGTAGAAGCTGGAACAAGATCACAGCCGACCAGCTCGCCGCTTCCCTGAGTCAGCACCCTCCCGCCAGCTCAGCGAACCCCAGCCAGGCTGCCGACAACCTCACGAAGTGGATCAGCAACTGCGCGGACGAACTCGCCCCTCTGAGGACCCCGCCCAGCAGACCCGGCAGCAAGAAAGCCCCATGGTTCACCGACGAACTCAAGAGCTCCAAGAAGAACTGCCGAGCCCTCGAGAAAGTCTGGAGAAGGGAACAAACACCGGACAACATGACCACCCTCAAGCTTGCCACCCGGAAGCACCACCAACTGATCCGCGCCACCAAGAAAACTGCATTCAAGGACCGACTGGACAACAACTCACACAACTGCAAGGAACTCTTCAACATCGTGAAAGAGCTCTCCAACCCCAACGCCGGAAACAACGACATCACCCCATCGCAAGACCTCTGCAATTCCCTCGCCTCCTACTTCCACAACAAGATCGCGGACATACACAACAGCTTCAGCATTCAACCATCGCACACAACGACCGCTGCAACGCCGCCCACCACCACCCTCCGCGCCTGGACTCCGATCAACACCGATGACACCGTCTGCATGATGAACTCCATCCACTCCGGATCTCCGACCGACCCCTGCCCTCACCACGTCTTCAACAAGGCCGACGCTGTCATCGCACCTCACCTGCGGGACATCATCAACACCTCCTTCGACACCGCCACCTTCCCGGAGAGCTGGAAGCACGCCGAACTCAGCGCTCTCCTAAAGAAACCAACAGCGGACCCCACCGAACTCAAGAACTACCGCACCATCTCGCTCCTCCCGTTTCCAGCCAAAGTCATCGAGAAGACCGTCAACAAACAGCTGGCCGCCTTCCTCGAGACGAATGGATCCCTCGACCCCTCACAGTCTGGCTTCCGAGCCAACCACAGCACCGAGACCGCCCTCATCGCTGCCACCGATGACATCCGAGCCCTGATGGACAACGGAGAAACAGCGGCCTTCATCCTCCTAGACCTCTCCGCGGCATTCGACACTGTCTGCCACCGCACCCTAGTGCAGCGCCTCAGCAACGTCGGAATTCAGGAGAAGGCCCTGGAATGGATCGTCTCCTTCCTCGACGGAAGAACACAGAGAGTCCGTCTACCACCGTACAAGTCAGAGGCCACCGAAGTCATCTGCGGCGTCCCTCAAGGATCCTCGCTGAGCCCCACCCTCTTCAACATCTACATGAGCCCCCTCGCGCCCATCGCACGCCAACACAACCTGAACATCATCTCCTACGCCGATGACACCGAGCTGATCCTCTCCCTGACCAACGACCCCGCCGCTTCCAGAGCCAACCTTCACGAAGGGATGAAAGATGTAGCCGAGTGGATGACGACCAGCCGCCTGAAACTGAACTCAGACAAGACGGAAGTCCTCATCCTGGGCTCCTCGCCCTCCGCCTGGGATGACTCCTGGTGGCCCCCCGCCCTGGGCACCGCACCCAAACCGACAGACCACGCACGCAACCTGGGCTTCATCCTGGACTCCTCCCTCTCCATGACCAGACAAGTCAACGCCGTCTCCTCGTCATGCTTCAACATCGTGCGCATGCTACGGAAGATCTTCCGGTGGATCCCCACCAAGACCAGGAAGACGGTCACCCAGGCCCTCGTCACCAGCCGACTGGAGTACGGCAACGCCCTCTACGCCGGAACCACCGCCAAGCTCCAGAAGAGACTCCAGCGGATCCAGAACGCCTCAGCCAGACTCATCCTCGACATCCCCCGACGCAGCCACATCTCCGGACATCTGAGAGACCTGCACTGGCTCCCCGTCAACAAGAGAATCACCTTCCGTCTCCTCACCCACGCACACAAAGCCCTACACGATCTAGGCCCGAGCTACCTCAACAACCGCATCAACTTCCACGCTCCCAAACGCCACCTCCGATCAGCCAGTCACGCCCTCGCCGCCGTCCCCCGCATCCGAAGAACGACAACAGGAGGAAGGTCCTTCTCCCACCTGGCCGCCAAGACCTGGAACTCCCTCCCGACCGACCTGCGCCTGACCCAAGACCACCTCTCCTTCAGGAAGAAGCTCAAGACCTGGCTGTTCGAGCAGTAGCAGCACCCCCCCCCCTAGCGCCTTGAGACCCTCCGGGTAAGTAGTGCGCTC
The DNA here is from genome assembly GCF_964261635.1 of Lissotriton helveticus. NCBI lineage: Eukaryota > Metazoa > Chordata > Amphibia > Caudata > Salamandridae > Lissotriton > Lissotriton helveticus. Next base: position 213,401,951 of record NC_136060.1, on the reverse strand, counting down.
TATAAATGTCCTTGATTGATTGATTGATTGAAGACTGAAATCCAGATTGAGTAAGGATTGAACCTACTTCGTGCTCAAGAAGAACCTCTGCCAAAGAAGAACAGCAGAAGAGACTGAAGAGAAGGACTGCCTGTGCTGTGTGTTCTGGGGCTGGCCTGCAGTTTTCTGATTTGACTAAAGAGAGGACAAGGGACTTTGCTGTATGCTGTGTCCCCCTGCTTGTGAGGACTATGCTGTGTGCTGTGTCCTGAAGTAGAGTGTCTCCAAGGTCCCGAGGAGAGCTGGTGCCCTGTAGTGGAAACTCAGGCACATAAAAGTTTTCAACCATGTCTCAGTGACGCTTGGTGTGTGATGCTTTTGCATGCCTGAGACTGCCGTGTGGTCCGTGGTACTGTTTACGAAGTGCCCCGTGATCGCATTGCCTGCGCTGTGTAAAACATCGTCCACGCTGCTGTATTGCTGCTTGTGGCCCGAGCCGTCATCCTAACTGAGGCTGTGGCCGGAGGCCCGAGCCGCAACTTGCTACTGGATTTCCGGTAGATTGCCTTGTGGTTGGTGGTACTGTTTATGAGGTGCTCTGTGCTCGCATTGCCACTGCAGCGTGAAACATCATCCACGCTGCTGTATTGCTGTTTGTGGGGCGAGCCGTCATCATAACTGAGGCTGTGAGAAAGGATCACCACCGCCAGCCCGAGCTGCAACGTGCTGAAGGATTTCTTGAAGCTAAGAGAGGTGCAAGGTGAAAGGGATCGTGATCATTGTTCACCGAGAGGAATCTGCCCAAGATTGATAACAACGGAGAAGGCAGCACTGTACCCAGTCCAGTTACAGTGTCGCCTAACACGGAGCTTCAATGTCATCTGGCCGCCCAGCAGGACATCCAACGAGCGGGAGAGAGAGAGAGTGAGGCAGCTCCCCCCCCAAGTTAGGCTTGGACCCCGGTCAGGAGCCACAGGCGCGTGTGGCCGGGGAGGCATGCAGGAGGAGTACAGGAGTGCTCCGAGCGCTCTCCTGCTCCAACACGTTAGTTGCGATGAGTCCCCGAGTGGCCCGTACCAGCCCAGCAGTACTGGGGCCGCCCTTTTAAATGTATGACAGCTGTCTCTGTTGTTCGGGCCTTGTGGGGGCCTGAGTTAACCGCACAGATTGGCGTACAGCATTATTCCTTGCATTACGAACTGCCTGATTTTTGCATTACGAATCGCATTATTCTTGTATTACGAACTGCCTTATTCATGCATTACCAACTGTATTATTCTTGCATTACGAATCGCATTATTCTTACATTACGACCTGCATTATTCCTGCGTTATGAACCACATTAGTATGTGCATTAAGGACTATGTTATTAATACATTACCAACTGCATTACGAACTGCATAGCATTGCATTAGGACTGCAGGAGAACATTGTGAACTGGTCATTAATACCGCAAGAACCTGTAAGTGATTGATGGCCTAATAACTGGCAAAGTGAAATATTAAGAATACTCATATGTTGGATTTCTATTGTTTGATCTCATCGTATTCCTTTTGATAAAGATACCGCTATTTTTATAAAAACAGTGTGGTGTTCATTTGTGGTGTAATCACTTTGTTACTGGCAGTGTGGTTGCAAGTACTTTACACATTGCTTTGGAGTAAAGCCTGGCTGTTCATGCCAAGCTACCAGGGGGTGAGCAGTGGCTATCTAAGAGTGTGTTCCTGCTTTAAACATTGCCTTGGAGATACGCCTGGCTGCTTGTGGCAAGCTACTAGGGAGCGAGCAGGGGTTATCTAAAAGTATGTTTCTCCATGCCCTGAGTAGAAGCAAGGGTCCCTATTTGGACTAAGGTACCTACCTCAGCCAACTTTAGTCCCCCAGTTCTAACATTGTTGGTCAGCGGTTGGGGATTCGAACTTGTATTTGCAACTGACTCATAGTGATTGGTGTACATTGCTAGTTTTAGCGGAGACCACGCCGCTACCATATATTGTGTTTCTTTGATTTTTGGTTCTATTTCTGAGCGACCTTTAAGCCACACATTATGTTTCAAAGGAGTGAAGTAGCCAGTGAGGCTGCTGAATTGGAATTTGACCTTGAGGCATTGCTTACCTACAAAGTTGATCAATTGAGGCAATTCTGCAGACCTTTTGTACGTCCCATGAAAAGTAGCCCCAAGAACGAGGAGCTGCAAATGGCCTTGGGGGCCTGGTGGGAAGCCAAAGATGCTCAGGAGACAGGTGATGTGGATGAGGATGACCCAGGGAATGGATTTGGTCCACAGGATTTGCCGGCGGAAGGACCAGCCTCAGGGGCTGGTAGTAATCATTCAGGGAGTATTTTTTCCCCAGAGGAGCTGGAGGAAAACCAAAGGGTCCGAGAGCATGATTTGGAGGTTTTAAAACTTAAGGTAAGCAGAGGAGCAAAAGCTGCTCATTGAAAGTGAAAAGCGAGCAGAGGAGAGCAAGAATGCTCTCGCCTTGAAAGAGAAGAAGATTCTCTTAGCTCATGAGGGTCTGTCCATTAAGGCTAAACAGGTAGAGTTCAGTTAGAATGGTAGCAGCGCACAGCAAGTGCCTGCGGGCAAGGTGTATATTCCCAAAGACTTAGTGTGAGGTTACCAAAGGGGTGATGATATTTATGTGTGGTTCACGCCATATGAGATTGCACTGAGGATGAATGAGGTGCCTGAAGAAGCATTGGGGGTGGGCCTATAAAAACACTTTGAGGCTTCTGGGAGGGATGTTTTACCACCTATAGAAAGGGCGGGAACCCTGACCTACGCCAACATGAAGGAGGCTTATTCCTCAGGCATGGGCTCATTCCTGAACAGTACAGACAGATTTATTTTATTTATTTATTTATTTATTTTGAAAGTTTTATATAGCGCGAACAAGATCTTTGCAGATATCAGAGCGCTTTACAGAGCAGGGAATACCACACAAGAGAATGAATACGTGAGGGAACATAATAGTACAGGTGAATCAATAATGCAAGTAAATAGTCATAATAGTAAGTGAAACAATAATAAAGGTAAAACACATATTCGTAGGGATCTAGCAGAATAATACAGGAAAAACACAAAGTCATCGGGATCGAGCTGGAAAATATAGATCGGTGCCGATACTTTATAGATTCAAGTTGAAAGCTCAAGTGTATTTGGCCATGAGAAGAGCTTTTACTTCTTTCTTAAAAAGTGTGATTGAGGAGATGAGCCTTGTTTCAGGAGGGAGTGAGTTCCAGATCCTGGGTGCCATTCCTGAGAAAGAGCGCTTATACGTTTTTTCCTGCCTGAATCTTCGAGGTTTTAGCAACAGATTGTTTGTGCCTCTAGTGTATCTAGAGCCGCCAGAGATTGACAGCTTCTGAGTGAGATATCCGGGAGAGCTCAGGTGTACAGCCTTGTGTGTCATGCAGGCGATTTTCAGATGTATTCTGGCTTCAAAAGGCAGCCAGTTCAGGGCTTTCAAGTCAGGGGAGATATGCGAGTGTTTTTTTGACCCAGTGATGAGTCTTGCTGCAGCGTTTAGAGAGGCTCTTAGGGGTGCAGTAGTGGTTAATGGGACACCTCAGAGGGCGATGCTGCCGTATTCAATTCGCGGGATTACTAGTGCTTGTACCGCAGTTTGGAAGTCTTTGGCTGGTAGGAAGGGTTTCAGTTTCCTCAGTGTATTGATTTGGAAGTTCGCACCCTTAGTAGCCTTGATATTCAGGAACTTCAAGGAACTGAAATTCAGTCCTTTGGGTGGGAGTGTGGATGAGTACACATGTGCACTGGATGATTGGGTGATGGTTATCATGGCAACTGATTTGAAGGGATTGATCAATTTGGGCCCCAGGGAGCCCCGGCTAAGTAATCATTTTTCAGAGTTGTGCCAACACTTGTTAGAATGCGAGCTCTTTGATTCCCTGGAGCTTGAACCATGGACAGGCCCCTGGTTGAGGGACAGAGGGTCTGAAGAGGCACTAAGTGGGAATTCCAGCAGCGATGCAGAGATCTTCCAGTCCCCTGGGAGGGAAAAAGGACAGAGTGGCGCAGTCAGGTCCCCTAGAAGTCACCAGGTTAACCCCGCCTCTATTTTGAAGGGCAAGATTACTGTGAACAGTACCCTGGCCACTGGATCCCCCAGGGGTACCACTCCAGGCTGCCAGACTGCCAGGAAGTATCAGTGGAGTAGCTTAGTTGGCCTAGGGAGTTGTAACCAGGGAAAACCCCTGGGGTCAGGAAGGCATAGAACGGGAGGGTGTCCCTGCAGTGGAGGGCCCGCGTCCCGGTTCTATCACCCCAAGCAGGGGAGTCCATCAAGGTAGTTGAATGCCTATCCTCGCCTTAAGCTAGGAAGGGATTGTGTTGAACTTGGCCCTTTCTGGCTATAGTTCCTTAAACGTTTTGCCTTTCTCCTAGACCTTTTTCTGACATAATGTTGCCGACTTAGATGCTTTGGGCACTTTGTCACTGCTGATCAGTGTCAAAGCGCAAGTGTTCCCTGTATAAAGGGGATATGGTATTTGGTTGTCCATAATTTTGATGTTTGTCTTACTAGTAAAGTTCCTAGTAAAGTGCACTAAGTGTGCTAGGGCTGGTAATGCAAATTCTACTAGTGGGCCTGCAGCACTAATTGTGACACCCACACAAGTAGCCCTAAAAGAGATCTCAGGCCTACCACTGCAATGCCTGTGTGTAGTTTGTTAACTGCTGTGTTGCCCTGACAAGTGCAGCCACTTGGCAGGCCTTCCCTTCCCTTTTTATGCACATCAGACACCCCTATTGTACGCCCAAGGTACCCCCCTGGGCAGGGTGCAGTGTATGTGAAAGGTAGCACCTGTACTGAGGTGTGTACCATGTCCTGACAGTGAAATAATGCCAAATTCATTGTTCACTGTTGCAAGGCCTTCTTGCCCATAGGACAGAATGGGGAATGCTGGATCAAAAGATTACAGCATATCTTCCCATAGGCATAAGATGGAGAGATGGAGTTTAGTGTGCCTGAACTCAGAATTTAATAACACATCTTTTTGTGAAGATGGTTTTTGAGTTGTGTGCTTGGAAACCATGCTTTTAGAAGTGGCTGGTTTCCTGTATTAAACCATCCTGTGTGCCTCTGCATGTTTGTGTATTGACCATCTGGATTTGGATGTGACAGGGTCTGGGGAGTGTCCTGACCTCAGAGAGGGGTAGGTGAGACAGCAACAGGCTGGCCTGCTTTTGATTTGAGGGGGAAGGAGTAGCCCCCTGTGTGTGAAGAGGATGGTGTTGCTGCCACAAAAGGATGGCTCCACCTCCTGCTGAGTGTCTGGGGCCCAGACCTGCACTATCACAGGAAGAGGGTATGCACTGGCAGGAAGACACCCAGGTCTGGTTTGGACTGGGGTCAGAGCCCCCTGAACACAAAGTCTTCAAAGCGATATTGGGGTCTAAGTGTGAGAGCTGAAATCCCTGTACTCAAGACTAAAATCCAGATTGAGAAAGGATTGAACCTACTTCATGCTCAAGAGGAATATCTGCCCAAGAAGAACAGCTGAAGAGGCTGAAGAGAAGGACTGCCCATGCTGTGTGTTCTCGGCTGGCCTGCAGTTTGCTGATTTGACTAAGGAGAGGACAATGGACTTTGCTGTGTGCACTGTTCCCCTGATGCTGAGGTCTTTGCTGTGTCCTGAAGTAGCGTGTCTCCAAGGTCCCGAGGAGAGCTGGTCCCCTGTTGTGGAAACTCAGGAACGTAAAAGTGTCCAACCATGTCTCAGCGACGCTTTGTGCTGGGTGCTTTTGCATGCCTAAGATTGCCATGTGGTCTGTGGTGCTGTTTACGAGGTACCCTGTGAACGCATTGCCCCCAGCATTAATCATCATCCCCGCTGCTGTAATGCTGGTTGTTGCCCGAGCCGTCATCGTAACTGAGGCTGTGAGTGAGGATCACCGCCGCCGGCCCAAGCCACAACGTGCTACAGGATTCCAGGGAGATAGCCTTGTGGTTGACGGCTCTGTGCTCGCATTGCCCTTGCAGCATGAAACATCTTCCATGCTGCTGTATTGCTGTTAGTGGCCCGAGACGTCATCGTAACTGAGGCCGTGAGTAAGGATCACTGCCGCCGGCCTGATCCACAACATGCTGAAGGATTTCCTACAGTTAAGAGAGCTGCATGGTGAAGGGGATCGTGATCGTTGTTCACCGAGATGAATCTGCCTTAGTACGTGCATTAAGGACTGTGTTATCACTACATTACGAACTACATTACGAAATGCATAGCTTTGCATTAGGACTGCAGGAGATCATTGTGCAATGCTCATTTATACTGCATGAACCTATAAGTGATTGCAGGCCTAATAACCGGCAAAGTGAAATATTACGAATATGCATATGTTGGATTTCTATCGTATGGTCTCATCATATTCCTTTTGATAAAGATACAGCTATTTTTATAAAAAATAATGTGGTGTCCATGAGTGGTGTTATCACTATGTTACTGGGAGTGGGGTTGCAAATCCTTTAAACATTGCCTTGGAGATACGCCTGGCTGATTGTGCCAAGCTACTAGGGAGCGAGCAGGGGTTATCTAAAAGTATGTTCCTCCATGCCCTGACTAGAAGCAAGGGTCACTATTTGGACTAAGGTACCTACCTCAGCCACCTAGAGACCCCCAGTTCTAACACTCCCTATTAAAGAATGCAGCACTAGACATCTCCAGACCCTTAGAGTGACAGGCAGCCAAGCAAATGGAAGTAACTCATACTCAGTGGCAGCTGGTGGAATTTGAAAGTGGTGAGGCGTAAAACCAGTGAATGAACTGTAGGAAGAGCGAGGCCAATGTTTATGAGTGAGTTTGGGGGTGTTCTCCCCTGAGAAATGTTTTGAAAATCGGTGTGTTTTGATGCAATTTTCAGCTATATTTCAGTGATAAATGGACAAAAAATTGAGGACCTGTTTCACAAAGGGCCTCCACACTCGAGGCAGAGGCCCTACAGTCATGGGGGAGTCTCTGCACTCAGGTGGAATATATGAAATGAGAATTGTCATTGCGGAGATTCCACTGTGAGTGTGGAGACATCTCCAAGAATGCACTGCCTACTCCATGAGTGTGGAGGACCTTTGTGAATCAAGCCCATAGTTCTAATACAAGCTTCAGTCTGCTAACCTTGTTTCCAGTCCAGGGAAAATATGGCTTGGCAGTTCAGGCTGGACTGTTCCCATGAGGCACAGGGCCAAGAATGATTTGCATATAGCTGTGTCTGAACTGGGGTGGTGAAGTGTACTGAAGAATGATGATGGATTCAACCCAGATATGTGACTGGGGGTGAGTGTCTGAAAGGTTTCAGCACTCTGTCCATCATTTCCATGTGCTTGCTTTGTTCGCCCTAAGTTGGAAGGGTATGCCCAGAAGTGTGCCCCTTGCTTACTTTGCCACTGGATTCAAGCTTCAATCTAGACAGGCTGATGAGGGCTGTTAGCCTGAGACTGGTCCCAAGATGCTTGTTTCCGTTCCAGGGATAGCATGGCTTGGCTGTTTGGGCTGGTCTGTTCCCATGAGGCACAGGGTCAAGACTGAGTTGCATATAGCTGTGTCTGAACTGGGGTGGTGAAGTGAGCTAAAGAACAATGATGCATTCAACACAGATATGTGACTGGGGATGAGTGTCTAAAAAGTTTCAGCGCTCCGTCCATCATCACCTTGTGTTTGCTTTGTTCGCCCTAAGTTGGTAGGGTATGCCCAGATGTGGTTACCTTGCTCACTTTCCCACTGGATTCAAGCTTCAATCTAGCCTGGCTGATGAGGGCTGTTAGCCTGAAACTGATCCCAGGATACTTGTTTCCGGTCCAGGGATAACACAGCTTTGCAATTTGGGCTGGTCTGTTCCCATGAGGCACAGGGTCAAGACTGATTTGCATATAGCTGTGTCTGAACTGGAGTGGTGAAGTGAGCTGTAGAACGATGATGGATTCAACCCAGATATGTGATTTGGAACTAGTGTCTGTAAAGTTTGAGCACTCCATCCATCATCTTCTTGTGTTTGCTTTGTTTGGCCTAAGTTTGCAGGGTATGCCCGGACATGGGTCCTTTTCTTACTTTGCCACTGGATTCAAGCTAGCCTGGCTGATGAGGGCAGTCATGGCTTGGCAGTTCAGGCTGAACTGTTCCTTAAAGGCACAGGGTCAAGAGTGATTTGCATATAGCTGTGTCTGAACTGGGGTGGTGAAGTGAGCTAAAGAACGATGATGCATTCAACCCAGATCTGTGACTGGGGGTGAGTGTCTGAAAAGTTTCAGCGCTCCGTCCTTCATCACCTTGTTTTTGCTTTGTTTGCCCTAAGTTGGAAGGGTATGCCCGGACGTGGGTTCCTTGCTCACTATGCCACTGGGTTCAAGCTTCAATTTAGCCTGGCTGATGAGTGCTGTTAGCCTGAAACTGGTCCCAGGATGCTTGTTTCGATTCCAGGGATAGCATGGCTTGGCAGTTCGGACTGATCTGTTCCCATGAGGCACAGGGTCAAGACTGAGTTGCATATAACTGTGTTTGAACTGGGGTGGTGAAGTGAGCTAAATAACAATGATGCATTCAACCCAGATCTGTGACTAGGGGTGAGTGTCTAAAAAGTTTCTGCTCTCCGTCCATCATCACGTTGTGCTTGCTTTGTTCACCCTAAATTGGCAGGTGTTAGAACTGGCTATTTCTGGTAGGCTAGGGCTGACGCCAAAGCCAGGCAGAAACCACCATTCTAGTCAGGGCAAGGGAGTCACACACCAAGATAACCCCTGCTCACCCCCTTGGTAGCTTGGCACGAGCAGTAAGGCTAAACTCGGAGGCAATGTGTAAAGCATTTGCGCTAGCACACAACAGCAACAACATACTAGGCACACCACAAAAGGAACTCCACACAAGGTTATATGAAAATAACTTTTGTATTGTCAAAACACATCAGATAGAAATCACACATGTACATTGTGTCAACTGGCACGGGCAATATTCATAAGGGATTATTTACAAGACAGGGCCAGATGGGCTACTGTCAGAATCAACACTTTTGGAAATAGAAATACTGTCAGAAATTAGAATAAAAGGATATAAAATCACTATAGCACAAATTAGCAAGAATAGCACACAACCAGTAACTACTGGTAACAGGTAAGTACCACCTACGCAACCCTAACCACCTTAGGAGAATGTCACGCAGGGGACCAGGACCTTACTAGGACCACCTGTACTGGAAAGAACAACCACCTAAGAATAAAATACATTTAGGGGTGTAAGCAAGAACACATTACACATGATGCATAAAAACATTCAGAGGTGTAGGGAAAAGGTAAACACATGATGCATAAAAACACATTCAGCGGTGTAATAATAAGGCACATGATGCATCATAAACACATTCAGAGGTGCAGGGAAGGAAAAACACATGATGCATAAACCAACACATTCAGAGGTGTAAAATCAAGGAAGACACATGATGCATAAAAACATTCAGAGGTGCCAGAACAGAACTCAATAGCGCAAAAACACATGATGTCCAAAAACATTTAGAGGTGTAATAAAGCCACACAATTGCGCAAAACTCACATATGCCACTACCTGTGGCAGTCCCTAGGCCAACTGGCCTTGTTGGGGCTAGGACGCCCTGTAGTCCAAAAGTCAGGGGCCTAAACGGTGCAGGTGCCCACTACTTGCTGGGCACCTGGGAACATCCCAAGGGCCTAAACGTTGCAGCTGGCACTAAGTGCTGTGCAGCTGTAGCAGGCCTGGCACCACTGTGCCACCTCTGTCCCGCACAGGGACTCGCTCCCCAATGGCGCCTAAACGGTGCAGCTGCCCACTAATTGCTGGGCAGCTGGAGAACAAAACTGTGACAGGGCTCTCACTAGCCCTTAGGAAACAAAACTGCGCCCACTGTTGGAGCCCTCTGGCTCTGTAAATTACCAGGTCCCCTCAAAGTCACATCTGCGCAGGCTGTAGCCACACGGGGCTCTGTAAAATAAAGATGTCCCCCAAGTCCCTCGTGGGGATGCTAAAATCACTGTGGCCTTGGAGCACCTTGGCTCCTCTCAGAAATAAGGGGGGCGGGGGAGCCAATTCAGCTCCTTAATCAAATATGCACCCGGAGCCCCTCGGGGCTCGAAAAACAACTTGCCCCCATGAGCCTCTCGTGGCTCGACAAATGGCTGGCCCTCAGGGGAGCCTCGCGGGCTCTATACAACATTGGGGTGACCCACTGCCATCCGGGGCCGCCCTAATTGCACCAACACGCTGCGCCCGTCCCCCGCACCAGCAGTAGCCCCTATGGAGCCCGCCCCTGCCTGTCTTACTCACCGGCTGCACTGGCGGGGCTCCTCGCGGCCTCTTTGACGTGCGGTGGGGCAGCAGCTCCACGCTGCCTCGTCTCCTCTCTCGGCCACTCAGCGTCTCCGGTCTCCCTCTCGGCACGGGAGACAGGAAAGGCAAGCAAAGGCTTCCCCCAGGCAGGGGGAAGCGGGAACAACCTCCTCCCGGCCTCTTCTCTCGTCTCGGGGCTCCCTCGGCACACAGGAGCCCCGCAACAGCCCAAACTTCCTCTTCCTCACGGCCGCACTTCCCCTTCCGTCGCAGGCCCCGCCCACAACCAAGCGAGCGGCGGCGATCTCTGGGTTTTAACGGCTGCAGTGAGGGGTGGGCACCCTTGGTTAACAAAATAAACGTACCAGCGAGGTGGGCACTCCCTGTGGCGCCATACACGGGGTAGCACCCGAATTTATAAAAATAAAGCGCACACGAGGCACTCAGGGTCACATAAAGGGCAGGAGCGCTTCCCTACACGGGATAACCACAGCGCTCTGCCAGAAAGTTAAAAGTAAAGCGCTCCCAAGCGCTACAAAGGCATATGCAGCGCTCCCAGCGCTAGGGCAGGAAAAACAGCGCTTCCAGGTGCTTTAGGCTATAATAAGCCCTGGCAAAAACAAGGAAAAGTTCTCTGAAGGGAAATGCAGCTTCTCTATGCTGCCAATGGTTCCCAGAGATTCCAAGGGGCAAAGCAAAGTCCCCCCCATCAGCCGAGGGAAGGCAGAGGGGTCCCCCAGAGGTCCTCCAGGCATCCAGGAAAGTCCATCAGGTGTCCAGGGGCTGGGCAGGGCCCAGGGATTCCCCTGTGCCCAAGCAGCAGCACGCCCCTGGCAGATTCAAGTCAGAAACAAGAACATTTTGGAAGGGGACACAGCCCCTTTTTATATTATAGAATCCTTTGTCTAAAGGGTGCAGGCAGTGTGCGAACCAGCTAGAACTGGTTATAGGGAACTTCTTTCAGTGTGAGGGGCAGAGGCGACAGCCGCCCAGCGGGAGGTGGAGCCAGCATTGTGGCAGGCAGGCACAGCCTCATTCACTCCCAGGTGCTATCTCCTCCCACTTCCCTGGCAGCAGATGCAGCCTTTCATCCACGGGCTGACTCAGACAACCTCCTGGGGCTCCCCAGCCCCTGCCACCCTCAAACCAGACAGTCAATCCACAAGCAGGCCCAGGCACTCCTGGAGCCAGGCTCCAGCCAATCACGTGCCAGCAGACTCACTACACATGCACCCACATGTCTAGAAGTGGCACTTCCGCACCAGGCACATTCATGCCACATACATCATTACACAGCATTCAATCTCACGAGTTCGTACATACCAAACTCGACCCTGCACTCCCCACACATCAGGAACTACCATGGGCATACATATTCCCCATTCATTCCTATGGGAGGGCAGGTCACTCACCACACATACACAGAGAGCACACGCACTTTACACTGTACCACAGTGGAAAAGTGCGAAAAGGCCTAAAATCACCAACACCAGGTTCCAGAAACAGGCTAGGAAAAAGCAAAAAGTTTCGGGGTGAACCTGCCAAAAAGGGCCAGTTCCAACAGCAGGGTATTCCCAGACGTGGGTACCTTGCTCAATTTGCCACTGGATTCAAGATTCAATCTAGCCTGGCTGATGAGGGCTGATAGCCTGAAACTGGTCCCAGGATGCTTGTTTCTGGTCCAGGGATAACATGGCTTGGCAGTTTGGGCTGGTCTGTTCCCATGAGGCACATTGTCAAGACTGATTTGCATATAGCTGTGTCTAAACTGGAGTGGTGAAGTGAGCTGTAGAACGATGATGGATTCAACCCAGATATGTGATTTGGGGCTATTGTCTGAAAGGTTTGAGCACTCCATCTATCATATCCTTGTGTTTGCTTTGTTTGACTTAAGTTTGTAGGGCATGTCCGGACGTGGATCCTTTGCTTACTTTGCCACTGGATTCAAGCTAGCCTGGCTGATGCGGGCAGTTAACCTGAAACCGGTCCTGGGAAGACATGGCTTGGCAGTTCAGGCTGGACTGTTCCCTTGAGGCACAGGGTCAAGACTGATTTGCATATAGCTGTGTCTGAAGTGGGGTGGTGAAGTGAGCTAAAGAACGATGATGCAGTCAACTCAGATCTTTGACTGGGGGCGAGTGTCTGAAAAGTTTCAGCGCTCCGTCCATCATCACCTTGTTTTTGCTTCATTTGCCCTAAGTTGGCAGGGTATGCCCAGACGTGGGTTCCTTGCTCACGTTGCCACTGCATTGAAGCTTCAAGCTAGTTTGCCTGATGAGGGTTGTTAGCCTGAAACCAGTCCCAGGATGCTTGTTTCTGGTCCAGGGAAGACATGACCTTGTGTTTGCTTTGTTCACCCTAAGTTGGTAGGGTATGCCCAGACGAGGGTACCTTGCTCACTTTGCCACTGGGTTCAAGCTTCAATACAGCCTGGCTGATGAGGGCTGTTAGCCTGACACCAGTCCCAGGGTGCATGTTTCTGGTACAGGGAAGACATGGTTTGGCAGTTTGGGCTGGACTTTTCCCATGAGGCACAGGGTCAAGACTGAGCTGCATATATCTGTGTCTGAACTGTGGTGGTGAAGAGAGCTAAAGAATGAAGTGACTAGCGATGAGCGTCTGAAAAGTTTCAGCGCTCTGTCCATCATTACCTTGTGTTTGCTTTGTTCGCCCTAAGTTGGCAGGGTATGCCCAGACGTGGGTACCTTGCTCACTTTCCCACTAGATTCAAGTTTCAATCTAGCCTGGCTGATGAGGGCTGTTAGCCTGAAACTGGTCCCAGGATACTTGTTACCGGTCCAGGGATAACATGGCTTGTCAATTTGGGTTGGTCTGTTCCCATGAGACACAGGGTCAAGACTGATTTGCATATAGCTGTGTCTGAACTGGAGTGGTGAAGTGAGCTGAAGAATGATGATGGATTCAACCGAGATCTGTGATTTGGGGTGAGTGTCTGAAAAGTTTCAGCGCTCCGTCCATCATCACCTTGTTTTTGCTTGTTTTGCCCTAGGTTGGCAGGGTATGCCCAGACGTGGGTTCCTTGCTCACTTTGCCACTGGATTCAAGCTTCAAGCTAGCCTGGCTGATGAGGGCTGTTAGCCTGAAACTGGTCCCAGGATGCTTGTTTCCGGTCCAGGGATAACATGGCTTGGCAGTTTGGGCTGGTCTGTTCCCATGAGGCACAGGGTCAAGACTGATTTGCATATAGCTGTGTCTGAACTGGAGTGGTGAAGTGAGCTGAAGAACGATGATGGATTCAACACAGATCTGTGATTTGGGGTGAGTGTCTGAAAAGTTGGAGCACTCCATCCATCATCTCCTTGTGTTTGCTTTGTTTGCCCTAAGTTTGCAGGGTATGCCCGGACGTGGGTCCCTTGCTCACCTTGCCACTGGATTCAAGCTAGCCTGGCTGATGAGGGCAGTTAGCCTGAAACCGGTCCAGGGAAGATATGGCTTGGCAGTTCAGGCTGGACTGTTCCTTAAAGACACAGGTTCAAGAGTGATTTGCATATAGCTGTGTCTGAACTGGGGTGGTGAAGTGAGCTAAAGAACGATGATGCATTCAACCCAGATCTGTTACTGGGGGTGAGTGTCTGAAAAGTTTCAGCGCTCCGTCCATCATCACCTTGTTTTTGCTTTGTTTTCCCTAAGTTGGCAGGGTATGCCCAGACGTGGGTTCCTTGCTCACTTTGCCACTGGGTTCAAGCTTCAATCTAGCCTGGATGATGAGGCTGTTAGCCTGACACCAGTCCCAGGGTGCATGTTTCCGGTACAGGGAAGACATGGTTTGGCAGTTCGGGCTGGACTTTTCCCATAAGGCACAGTGTCAAGACTGAGTTGCATATAGCTGTGTCTGAATTCGGGAGGTGAAGTGAGATAAAGAACGATGATGCATTCAACCCAGATCTGTGACTGGGGATCAGTGTCTGAAAAGTTTCAGCGCTCCGTCCATCATCACCTTGTATTTGCTTTGTTCGCCCTAAATTGGCAGGGTATGCCCAGACATGGGTACCTTGCTCACTTTCCCACTGGATTCAAGCTTTAATCTAGCGTGGCTGATGAGGGCTGTTAGCCTGAAACTGGTCCCAGTATACTTGTTTCTGGTCCAGGGATAACAAGGCTTGGCAATTTGGGCTGGTCTGTTCCCATGAGGCACAGGGTCAAGACTGATTTGCATATAGCTGTGTCTGAACTGGAGTGGTGAAGTGAGCTGAAGAATGATGATGGATTCAACCCAGATCTGTGATTTGGGGTGAGTGTCTAAAAAGTTTCAGCGCTCTGTCCATCATCACCTTGTTTTTGCTTTGTTTGCCCTAAGTTGGCAGGGTATGCCCAGAAGTGGGTTCCTTGCTCACTTTGCCCCTGGATTCAAGTTTCAAGCTAGCCTGGCTGATGAGGGCTGTTAGCCTGAAACTGGTCCCAGGATGCTTGTTTCTGGTCCAGGGATAACATTGCTTGGCAGTTTGGGCTGGTCTGTCCCCGTGAGGCACAGGGTCAAGACTTATTTGCATATAGCTGTATCTGAACTGGACTGGTGAAGTGAGCTGAACGATGATGGATTCAACACAGATCTGTGATTTGGGGTGAGTGTCTGAAAAGTTTGAGCACTCCATCCATCATCTCCTTGTGTTTGCTTTGTTTGCCCTAATTTTGCAGGGTATGCCTGGACGTGGGTCCCTTGCTCCCTATGCCACTGTATTCAAGCTAGCCTGGCTGATGAGGGCAGTTAGCCTGAAACCTTCCAGGGAAGACATGGCTTGGCAGTTCAGGCTGGACTGTTCCTTAAAGGCACAGGGTCAAGACTGATTTTCATATAGCTGTGTCTGAACTGGGGTGGTGAAGTGAGCTAAAGAACGATGATGCATTCAACCCAGATCTGTTACTGGGGGTGAGTGTCTGAAAAGTTTCAGCGCTCCGTCCATCATCACCTTGTTTTTGCTTTGTTTGCCCTAAGTTGGCAGGGTATGCCCAGACGTGGGTTCCTTGCTCTCTTTGCCACTGGATTTAAGCTTCAAGCTAGTCTGCCTGATGAGGGCTGTTAGCCTGAAACTGGTCCCAGAATGCTTTTTTCCGGTCCAGGGAAAACATGGCCTTGTGTTTGCTTTGTTCACCCTAAGTTGGTAGGGTATGCCTAGATGTGGGTACCATGCTCTCTTTGCCACTGGATTCAAGCTTCAATCTAGCATGGCTGCTTAGGGCTGTTAGCCTGAAACTGGTTCCAGGATGCTTCTTTTTGGTCCAGGGATAGCATGGGTTGGCAGTTTGAGCTGGTCTGTTACCATGAGGCATACGGTCAAGACTGATTTGCATACAGCTGTTTCTGAACTGGAGTGGTGAAGTGAGCTGAAGAACGATAATGGATTCAACCCAGATCTGTGACTGGGGGTGAGTGTCTGAAAAGTTTCAGCGCTCAGTCCATCATCACCTTGTTTTTGCTTTGTTCGCCCTATGTTGGTAGGGTATGCCCAGACTTGGGTCCCTTGCTCACTTTTCCACTGGATTCAAGCTTCAAGCTAGTCTGCCTGATGAGGGCTGTTAGGCTGAAACCAGTCCCAGGATGCTTGTTTAGGGCCCAGGGAAGACATGTCTTGGCAGTTCGGACTGGACTGTTCCCATGAGGCACAGGGTTAAGACTGAGTTGCATTGAGCTGTATCTGAACTGGGGTGGTGAAGTGATCTAAAGAATGATGATGGATTCAACCCAGATTTGTGACTGGGGGTGAGTGTCTGAAAAGTTTGAGCGCTCCGTCCATCATCTCCTTGTGTTTGCTGTGTTCACCCTAAGTTGGCAGATTATGCCCAGACGTGGGTCCCCTGCTCACTTTGCCACTGGATTCAAAGTAGACTTGCTGATGAGGGCTGTTAGCCTGAAACTAGTCCCAGGATGCTTGTTTCCGTCCAGGGAAGACATGGCTTGACAGTTCAGCTGGACTGTTCCCATGAAGAACAGGGTCAAGACTGATTTGCATATAGCTGTGTCGGAACTGGGGTGGTGAAGTGAGCTAAAGAACGATGATGGATTCAACCCATATCTGTGATGGGACGTGGCTTAGCCGGATGCAAAATGCTGCACGCCAAGTGGGCTCTGCCGGCCAAGCCAATAATCTGTCCAAAATCCTGTGGAAGATTCCAGTGCTGTTCCCCAGTCGCCACCCCCCCCCCAATTTCCCCGGACTTCCCTTGCTCTCACCAGCTCCATGGTCCCGAGGACCTGCCCTCCCAATCCCATCCTCACACCTCACTGGAAGGCTGCCTGAGCAGGATAGCACTCCGCTTACAACAACTTAAGACAGAGGACCGCAGTCTACGACATACCACTGAGGCTTTGTCATCTAACTCCAGACTAAGCTGCTACACCCAAACAAATCACCATCTTCGCTTGCTCCCAGATTGCGTGTGTACCAGACCCCCCTCCACCCACTATACTTGGCGGTCACCTTCTCACATCACCCACACACCTCATAGGTGGTCCACCATTCCGCTCCCTAATGACCCTGCTCGCCCCTTCTGATGTAGAGCCGCCCCGTCTGATACTAATACTCAATTCAATTCAATTTAATTCAATTCAATTTTAGTCTTTATTTCGATTCCTAAAATCATAAAAGACACATGTAATTATAATGCAACACTTTAAAAGGAATTCATGGAAATATACATCATTTATATTAAGACTAAAAATCATAAAAGTCATAAAAATACCTTAAAAATCTATGTATAAATTGTTTTGCTAAGAGCAATAAAACTATTCTATAGCAGCAATCAATTCCACATCTCAGAATCAAGCAATCTCATACATTCCTAAGTAAAAAGCACTACTTGGCCATACGCTGTTTACTATAGTGTCTAACTACATATGATACGGAATAGTAAACCCTGTGGGCAAGCAATAAAATACGATTGACTGTTCATCCAACACATACAAGGCCCCTCAATGTTCCTTGCTACTTGTTGGACTTGGCCCTTTTCCCCTGAATTTTTCGCTTTTATGGGAATCAACATGTCATGTGGATGTATTTCAAATGCAAATGGTAAATGCTGTGCAATGGTGTACGCACCTACATCTCCCCCATGGTAGAGGAATGTAAAGGCCATGTGTGGTGCGAGATGCAGTGATACATGCTGCGCAATGGTGTGCGCAGAGTCATTTTCACCATTGTAGCAATGCACCTTTGTAAAATGTCACTTTTAAAATGGACGCCATTCCTGTCTGCTTGTGCCGCCTGACTGAGGTGGGTTAGCGGTCTAGTGTTTGAAGTGACAAGGTGCTCTACACTCCCCACAGTGACAGTTGAGGCTGGAACTGCCAGGGACCTTCTAGAAGCTTCCAGCCTTTCAGGTATTTGTAGAGCAGTAGAGATGCCATGTGCTCAGACAGAACGTGGACTGGAGACTGAGGGGACCTGCTGCCAGGGGGTGCCGCCGCATGGGCCTGTGTGCTGGCCCCTGAGCCTATATGTACCCCTCCACTGTCCTCAGGGCCAGTGAGAGCCCGCTGCTGGAGTTCAGGCTGCTGTACCAGGAGGAGTGCCACGTTACAGGAGATAATGGTTCCGAGGAACT
Organism: Lissotriton helveticus; assembly: GCF_964261635.1. Lineage (NCBI taxonomy): Eukaryota > Metazoa > Chordata > Amphibia > Caudata > Salamandridae > Lissotriton > Lissotriton helveticus. The sequence goes on along the minus strand of NC_136060.1, from coordinate 213,384,107 downwards.
GCTGTCCTGTACTGATGAGTACCCACTGACTGCTGACCTGGCCTAGCACTGCCAACCTGCTCTCCTGCCCTAGCATCTTGTGAGCGCTACACCTGGGCCCTGACTGCTCCCTAGCACCTGGAAAAGGAGAGCGCTTTGACTGACTGCCAAGGAACACCTTTGACTGTGCCCAGATGGAGGCAAGTCTGCTGGTGGAACCTAGTGCCTCGTGAGCCGTCCATGTGGACTGCCTGTACCCTCCCCCTGCCTGCATTCTAGCTCTGTACTGCCCAAGGACTATATGCAGATGGCCAGTGAGGAGAGAGGAGCGTGGGCCCTATATCCTTAGGTGGAACCCTTAATCTGTGGCAGCTACCTAGCGCCTTGTGAGCGATATATTCGCATTGCTGGTAAGGAGCGCTACCTGTTGTCCTTGAAGCCCCTTGTGGGACTGAGCACATCGTAAGTGCTGTAGTGTAGTACCTGAATTCCCAATAGGCTCTGCGCATTGGAATAATATATCCTGCAGCTTAGACATAGGACTTATGTCGACTAGGTCTCTGCCGAATATATTAGACTTAATTGTGAGTGCCAGCTAGATCAGAGGTCACTAGAAACTTTCTCAAAAGTACAAGAAGGGATTAGTCTCTGACAACCATATAACACAACAACTTTGTTTCCCCAGAATCAAACGTATCTCTAGAGTCGCGGAAACAATAGACAGCTATTTCACTCAGTAAGATGTGCATGCTTCGTTTCACCAGAGTTGCTTAGAAATAGAGAGACAGGCGTTTTCAATAAAAGTATTTATTGAACAGTCTTATTTCTTAAGCATAAGAAATGCACTGCTACAATTGAAATGCTGGTTAAGAAGTACAATGCATATAATACGAATAGTATTATAAAATAGTACTGTAAAAGCATGATATGGTTTCTAAGCCATAAACATAGAATACATAAAATGCAAAAAATACATACAGTGATAAAATAGTGGCTAAAAGTACTCAACTGGTGCTTCTAAAATACGCCTACCCCGGTGAACCTAACCTAAGTCTAGTACGAGGGAGAGGTAAGTGTGGTGTGGCTTAGGTCTAGTAATTTCTGCCAAAAATCTGTTCCAAGAATCCTCTAAGGGTCTAATCAGCTCCGTACCTTGGTTTTAGAATGATAGAGGTCTTGTATCTCTCTCTCAGGACTCGATCTCCCAGCAACCTGCAAGGGTAGCCTGGAAACACCGGAGCTGGATTTCTCAGCAAGAGAAAAGACAGCGTCTTCTCAGTGTGTCAGTTGGAGGGTCGGCTTCCTTCGGCACTTGCAGCAGCAGGGCGTCGGGCAAGTAATTAGTCGATCTGCTCCTAAACCACTGTGTGTTTGACTGGGCAAATGTAGGCTTATTTATACTTTGAAGGTGCCGAGTTTGACGTAAGATTGGACATACTATCGTCACTAGTGCCTCAGTTCCTTGAAAACTCCAGGAGTTCTTGGATAAATTAGTATTCAAGCAGGGGGAGGTCCCTGACTGCTGAAGGCTGGTTTTTCCAAGAAATCATTGTGGATTCTCTGAGTTTAGTGGAAGTAGCCATGCCGTATTTGGGCTGCACAGGCTAAGACTAAATAAGGCAATGTATAAGGATTGGGTGAATTATACCTATATATGGGCATGAATCGGGAAAATTACACTAGGGTCCTAGATTCCCACATAACAGCGCTATATTCAGGGTGCCAGGGGAAGAGAAGCTGAGGCCTGCAGCGCTGTGCAGTCAAAGCGCTATATTTCAATTCCCCTGCATGGGTGCTGCCAGAGTGCCTTATTCGTATTGACTGTGCTCTGCTTGCTGCGAAGGCGCTACAACTGTGCCCAGGAGAAGAGGAGCGGACGTCTGCAGCGCCGGGATTCTAAAGGCCTACGAGGGGATCCCGGCATGTGGGATTCCCCCCTGCCTGCTTTTTTGACAGCGGGCAGCTTCAACATTGTGGGGCACTCTTAATTGCAGAGTCCAGAAGAGGGACTCCATTTTCCTAGGCACAGTTGCGCCAGAGGTTACTCCGCAACTTTGGGGCCTTCCTGGGTTAGAGACCCCTTTGCGACTGCGTAGTGCACCAGAAATTGATCTGTCACGTAGGGGGCAAGGACTGTAGGTGTTGAGGCCAGCTGACTGCGAGGATGTCTATGCTAATGGCTTGTGCCCCCCTACCAATGTGATGTAAGCTAACGCAGGATGCCCCCATGTTGAATGCGGTCAGGCTAATTAAAGTTTTAGGCCTAGAGTTCTCCAGCTGCAGAGTTTGCTGATGTTATGCATGATAATACCTGATGCCTGTGCTAATGTGGTTAATAATGTATTCCTTTCAGGCTTGTGTATATTGTGTTCATCGACTGGCCTGACATCTTATGCTCATGGTTAATGACCTATACCCCGAGAAGTTATATGCCTAGGGGAGGCTAAATACCATACCAGGATATCTGAGTTGTATGCCTAATGTTCTTTTTGCAGGGGGTGCTGATGTAATGCATAATTTATTTATTTATTTATTTTTGCCATTTATTGAGCGTGAACGAATACCCACAGGCGTCTCGGCGCTAGATTATTCACATAATTTTCCCAAAACGAAGAAGAAAGGCTCCGGTAATTTGGTGATCGGTATTACTGACTAAAAAGCCACGTCTTCAATTTTTTGCGAAACTGCAAGAGTGAAGAGCTTGTCCTAATGTTCTGCGGTTAAGTATTCCATAATTTAGGAGCCGAGACCAAAAAGCGGCGATCACCCCACAATACTGTTTTAGACCGTGGGACCACTAGTTGGATAAGAGTGGCAGATCGGAGCTGTTTGGCCGGTTTGTAGGGTATCAGCTGGTCCTTGAAGTAATGTGGTCCTTGATCATGGAGTGTCTTGTACACTATGCAAAGTGATTTAAACTTAATCCGATTCCGGATCGTCAACCAGTGATACTTCTTGATCGTGTCTGATATGGCCGAGAACTTGGGTTTCACAGAAAGCAGACGTGCTGCTGCATTCTGTATTGTCTGAAGCTTATTGGTTACCCTGACCTGGGCATTTAAAAATAAGCCATTACAGTAATCAAGAGACGCTAAAACTAAAGAACTAACCAGTGTTTTAGCCGCTGTCTCTGGCAAAAACGGGATGATTTTCTTAATCATTCTTAATTTGTGATGGGCTGTAGCCGCTACTCTGTTTGCATGCGCCACAAAGTTGAGACCCTCATCAAAAATTACTCCTAGGGTCCTGACCTTAAGGGCCGGGCTAGGAGGGGCTCCAAAGGCTGAAGGCCACCAGGTTGCTGACCATCCTGGTGAAAGGGGTCCAAAGATGACCACCTCCGTCTTTTCGGAGTTGAGCTTAAGGCAGTTGGACGCCATCCACTCACCGATTGCTAGCAGTCCGCCTTTGAAGCGCTCTGCCACCTGGTGTCCATTGCCTTTAATAGCCAAAACCAATTGTGTGTCATCAGCGTAGGAGGTTAGGCTCATCCCATATGCTTTGATGACATTAGCAAGGTCCGACACATAGATATTAAATAGTGTCGGACTTAGGGATGAGCCTTGAGGAACCCCACACGGTAGTGACAGCTTTGCGGATTGGTATAGTCCCAGGATGACAGCCTGTGTTCTATCGGCCAAGAAGGATGCAAGCAGATCTCTCGCTGAATGGTGAATGCCCATCTTTTCGACACGGTCAACCAGATCTTATGGTTGACCGTGTCGAAGGCCGCCGATAAATTGAGCAGTACAAGTACTGCTGTCCCTCCCTGGTCTCGAATTGCTCTAATGTCGTCTGCGGCTTTTATTAAGGCGGTTTCGGTACCATGATATTTTCGGACACCGAATTGAGTATTATCCAATAGAAGATGTTTCTCCACATGCTCGGATAATTGTAGGTTCATAGCTTTTTCAGCCACTTTGGCTAAAAAAGGGAGGCTAGCTATGGGCCTATAATTCTTTAATTCGGCCTTGTCCAGACTTGGTTTCTTCAACAGGGGTTTCACCAGCGTGTTCTTTAAAGAATCCGGGTATGTCCCAGAACCCACGATGGAATTGTAAACTAAGGTGATAACCGGGATGATTATGTCCATCACCGGTGAGAGGACTGAAAAAGGACAAGGATCTAGTGCAGATCCTGTCTTAATAGTAGAGACAATGATCTTTATTTGGTCAGATGTAAGAGCCTTGAACCTAGTCAGGACCTTTTCTTAAGGCATGTGGAAAGGGACATCTATTGTCGAGTTCGGAGAAAAAGCCTGATAAATGTCGTTTACTTTAGAGAAAAAGAAGTTGGCCAGTGCATCACAAAATAATTATGACAGGGGTGGGGTAAGATCTGGGACATTGCCTGACAGAGTTTTAGTGATGTCGTATAGTTGCCTGCTAGAATTTTTGGCTTTTTCAATTTGTTCTGAGAAAAAAGTTTTTTTTGTAGCAGTAATCATAGCTTTATAAATGGCCAAAGAATCTTTGTATTTGGTCTTACTCTCTATATCATAGGTTTTACGCCAGTGCCTTTCCTTATTCCTGCTTAGCTGTTTTTGCCTTCTTAATTCCTCTGTGTACCATGGGGCAGTTGGTGTAGTTCTATTCCTGGATTGGGCTTTAATTGGCACTAAGAGATTAGTGGCGTGGCCTAACCAGTCATGAAATTGTTGAGTTGCGGTATTAGGTTCAGTGGATAGAGATGGGCGTGTACTATCCAATAACTTTGTTAGTTCGGTCTGGTTTATATTTTTCCACACTTTTAAGGAGCTTGGGATAGGGGTAATTACCTTTTTTCTCAAGATTTCATTAAGTGTCACTCTACTAAAAATGACATGATGGTCAGTCCAACGCATGGGTAAGATATTTAATATCTGTAAGCCCTCAACGTTGGAAAAGATACCATCTAAGGTATGTCCCGCCTGATGTGTGGGGAGGGTGACCATTTGTCTAAGACCCAGTGTTTCCAGGTCTGTAATAAGGGAAGAAGTATCCGTATCGTTATCCTTTTCTAGGTAGAAATTCATGTCACCCATAACTGTGAAAGACTCTTCGGTGGCTAGCGATTCCAATAATGTATTTAGGTTGGCAAGAAAGCCCGTCCTTATTCCTGGAGGCCGGTATAAAAGTACTCCCTTAAAATTAAAAAGGGCAGTGAACTTAATACTGAACTGCAGGGCTTCGCATGATGTAGCTGGAATAGATGATGTTCTGACGACAAACCGCTCCCGTGCTCTAATGGCCAGCCCTCCTCCCTTTTTTCTTACCCTATCCTGTCGGTAAGCTTTATATCCGTGAGGTACTGCGATAACTAAATCGGGGTCTGACGAATCATCCATCCACGTTTCAGTAATAAAAAGGACATCTAAATTATTGTCGGTGATAAGGTCCGCTATTTCCTGACTGTGTTTACACAGTGATCGCGCATTGATGAGGGCCATAAAAATGTTAACTTCTCTAAAATGGCCTTGTAACTTGGATTGGATCTTGGTGTTGTTTATATGTATCGCACTGTTGCAGTGGGGGCATATAAGGGTAGCATTTTCGGTTACTTTTGTTGGATCAAACATAATACAGCGGGGTGTGGGTGGTGATCGAAGCCCCGTCAGTACAGTACGGGAGTAGCCCAGCCTGTGATCGGATGAGGCACGGCCAGGGGTCTTGGCCCTAGGCCCGGCACGGACGGGCGCAGACGGGCTTGCCTTTGGTGCGCCTTCGGGACGGGAAGGCATAGTGTTTTTATACATATTTTAGAAGGGATCTGGAGAAGGGTGGGAGGCGTCCGACAACTGGACCGCGACCCTTTCCTCCCAGCAAGATGGCGGCTGAGGTGGGTGAAGTCACGGTGTCAGTGCCTGAAATCGGCTGCACCGTGCCAGGAAAAGTGTGTTTGCGGCTTCGGTGCGACGCAATCTCGCGCCGAAGTACAAGAAAGTACAATTTAAATTAGCACAATTAAAATATATACAAGTTTGTAAAAGCACACGTACTTCGCTGATCAAATACGTGAAATAGCAGTAATTAAAGAGAGAGCTGAGAGCCCCCGGCTTCCGCCTCAGGGGAGGAATTAGGCAAATATCGCCCCGGTAATGTGTTACGCCCTTTAATGTGCTTTTACGCCTAATGTTCCTACCCTGAGGATAATGCCCCTGGCTGGCGTATGCCCCATCTGGTCCTGCCTGATTTCAGGCCTATGGTGAATGTCCTGCTAATAGGTTTTATTGCAGATGTTCCTGTATAATGTTTGATGCCAAACGATAATGCTTTGTTTCTTTATTACAGCCTTGACACGGATGGACTTACCCTTCTCATTCATTCTTTATCCTTACGTAATGATTCTAGCAGTGGCCCGATTGGCCCTGCCCTGTATATAAACCCCTTTGTATATATTGCCCTGGCACAAGTTGGCGCAGCCTTGAGACTACTGTGGTTACCTACGTGGTTACTCTTGTATGTTTTATACAATACAAAAGTTATTCTGTTTCACCAAAACTGTTGTTGTGTCTCTTTTTGTGGGGTGCCTTGTGTGTCATCTGCGTGTATGCTTAACACATTTCCTCTGGAGTTTGGCCCGCCGGCTCTGCACCATGCTACCCAATTTCTAACACTACTTCAAACACTTTGCTCGAATCCCGCACGTCCAACTCAAGAATTTGGCTACACCCACTACGATGGTCTTGTGTGTGTTGGTTTTCAGTATACGATATGCATCAGTGCTTATTCTTGTGCCCGTGTTGGCACAAACTGGCTTGATAAACATTAATAGGTGAAAAGATGCACACCTTTTGTAATCCATACTTTTCTATGCTAGTTCTACTCAATGTTTCAACCACTTAAAGCTTACGAGGGCGTGCAAGCACGACACGCCCTGCCCCATTACGCTTTCAATGAGAACCAACAAGAAGGAACTACATTTGGGTACCGTTCCGGCTGCACAGCCAAATCCAGAACTGTATAAATCCAATAAATCAAGGTAACCAAATAATCTTCTTGTTAATCCTTATTCCATTTCATATTCTTCACCATATTTCACTCTGTATTCATCGATGTATTTGACTCATACATCTGCCATCTGTAGTTGTTAACACAAACTCAGGAGAATTGCATTTTTCCGCAAGAAGATGAATTGGTTAACTTGATTTATTGGATTTATACGGTTCTGAATTTGGCTGTGCAGCCAGAATGGTAGCCAAATGTGGTTCCTTCGTGTTGGTTCACAAACTGGCTTGAGCCATTTAATCCTGGGGTGCTTGTAAGCTGGACACACAAACAGGATGTGAAGAACTGGTTTGTCCTACATATTGCAGGATTCCCATCTAATAGTAGGTGAACTTTGCCAGTTTTGCATAAAAGATTTTGTCAGGAGTGTGCCAACCCTTAGTTGGTGGTAAAGTTTTCTATCTAAAGGCTTTAGTATTAGGTTACAATCAGATTCAAACCTGGTATCTTGTTTGTGTTCAATAAAAACACCAGAAACTGAAGTATTGATAGTAGTGACATGGACTTCGATTTCACCACGGCCCAATATGCTTCCTTGAATAATATTTTAGATGGAAATAAATTGCTTTCTGGGTTCTCCCACAAATGTCTATACCCCATTTCCACCAAAGTATACTTTATTTTTTGTAGCCATAAAATACTTCTCAATGTATCGGCCCGTTTTACATCTTTCAAGGCATCAGCATAATGAACGCTCTCTTGTGTTGTCCAAATCCTTCTCCAGTGAGCTACGAGCCAAAATCGAGCCAGATCCTCAAGAGTGTAAATCAAGATAGAGGGATTTAAGGGGAGTGGATTGGGGGAGGCCTGTTAAGGTTCTCATGAACTTATTCTGAGCCATAGTTAATGAGGAAACATTTTCGAAACCCCAGAGCTCTGCTCCATAGAGGATAGAAGCCCTGACCTTAGCATTGTAGATTATTAAAGCTGGACTTACTCGTTTTGTTTTGGACAATCTGTGTTCTTTTAATAGGGCACCTCCTAATTGGACATGCTTTAAAGTAATCAAGTCTATCTGTGGTTTCCAATTTAGCTTCTTGCCCAAGGTCACTCCCAAGTATGTAAACACATCAGATTGTTTCAACTGAACCTTATTCATGAATACTTTTCATTGAACCGTTTTGTGTTTATGGATAATCATGTATTTTGTTTTGTCCACATTGACTAACAACTCATAGTCACTGCAAAAGGTCACTAATCTGTTCAATGCACGCTGCAACCCTGTTTGCGTCTTGGATAGGATGAGGGTGTCATCCGCAAACATAAGTAGCGGAATCTTTTCACCTGCAAGGGAGGGGGCATCGGTTGGATGTGTCAAAAAGTAATGTACAACCGTATCAATGAGCAGAGAGAAAAGTGTAGGGGCCAAAAGACACCCTTGCCGGACTCCTTTTGATACTTCGAACCTATCTGCAACCTTGCCCTGCGACCCCCATTGCACCTGCGCAAAATTGGACTTATGGAGCCTAACAATTAATGCAAGAAGTTCGGCTGGCATCCCAAGATCTTTTAGTACCCCCCAGAGTTTGATGTGCGGCCCCAAGTCAAAGGCGGATTTAGGATCTATAAAGGCCCCGTAGAGGGTACCCTTCGCAATCATTACCCAGCACCAATAAATCATCATGAACCTGAAACTTGGTCTATGGTGCTCACTTTTTGACGGAAACCAACCTGGAGTGGAGATTAAATTACTTTTTCACTAATCCAAGATTGGGTCCCACTCAGCATAAGCCTAGCCATCATTTTCTGCAGTGAGTCAATTAGACTAATTGGCCTTTAGTTGCACGGGCTCGTGCAGTCCCCCTTTTTGTAAATTGGTTTGATTTCCGCACCACACCAGAATTCTGGTATTGGAGCCCCACACGCAGTTGCATTCGCGATTATATGAATATATTTTAGCCAGTTTTCTCTATCGTGCCTGAAAAAGTCGGCTAGAATACAATACAGGCCTGGCACTCGTCCTTTGGGTATTCCATCCAGAGCCCTTCCAACCTCTTCTAAGTAAAAGATTACAGTTTTGTCAGACCTTAGAAATGGACTTTAAGTAGCACTAACAGTTGTAGCAGCGAATTGGGTTTGATAATTGAAAATCCACTGATGTGGCACTACATAGGTAACAGGGACTTGTCTATGCTCCTCAATACCCCACTTCACTAACTACCAAAAATTCTGCATCCTTCTTTCTCTGCTTGCCGACAGGAGTTCCTCCCATCATTTTTCATCTGCCTCTTGCTTGGTTTTAAGTTGGGTTTTCTTGTAATTAACTCTAGCAACCTTTATGTTTTCCATAGATTTTAATTTTACAGCTTGGATTAGTTTTTGATACGCCACTCTACAGTCCTTGTTATACCAGTTGGTGGATTTTATAATAAAACACACAAGATGATGGACGGAATGTTGCACAATGGCAAAACATTGACCCCCAGTCACAGATCTGCATATGTTCATGTCTGAACTGGGGTGACTTGGTGGGCATAATAACGATGGATTAAACCCAGATCTGTGACTGGGGGTGAATGTTTTGCCATTGTGCAACATTCCGTCCATCATCTTGTGTGTTTTGGTGGATTTTATAATAGCTGTTTTCCTTGGTTTATGTGCCCTAATAAAAAAGCTCTTAAACGCTGTAAACAGATCTTCATGTACCTGCGTGATCACTGCATTGATGTCAACCTGAGTTTCAAGATTGGAGGGGATTTTGAGGGTACGTTCTACTGAGGTCTTCATATTCTTTTGGGATTTGTCGTTCTCTAAGATTGTTGCCCACTTCACCCTTCTCAAATCATTCTTGAGGAAGACATCTGCTGTTTCATTTTCTATTATCTGGGGATGTGGGGCTATCCCAGAGACCTGTAAATTTATGGATTGTGATCACTCTCACATCTTTCATGGACCTTCATGTCGGAGACGCATGACTGCATCTCCATGCTAATAAGAAAGTAGTCAATCCGACTACTACTTATCCCATTGGAGAAGGTATGGGATCCCTTGGAGTCAGATAGATTCCTCCCATTCGCTGCCCGGATGCCTCGCTCCACACACAGACTATTCAGTTGGAGGACTGCCTCTGTCCACTTAGTTTTTGGAGGCAAATTTAAATATGGTATACCCCACTGTTCATCCTCTTCGTTACCATGTTCTTTCTCATCATCGTAAAGGGGCTCAAATGTGCAGTTGAGGTCTCCCACTATCATCAGGTTATAAATCCCTCTCTATTCTTCTATGAAGGTATCTAACAGGGAAACTGTGCTAAACAGTTTTCCTCTAGACATTCCCCTGGCATAGATATTAATAAACTAAAATACCCGACCCTTGGCATGGTTGAATGACAATGGCCAGGATATCGGGGCTGTCAATATGAATCTCCATAGCCCTGTAGCCTGGATGTTGCCTAACCCATGTGGTAAGCCCACCTGAGGGTCCACCCTTTTTGCTGGCAATGGCAGGTTTAAAAAAGTTTTAGTACCCAAGACAAAAGATCGGGCTTATTGACCAGGTTTCTTGGAAGGCCCAAATATCCTGGTCCCCAATAAATGATGACCAATCAGCTGACACTGTCTTAGAGTTTAATCCGGCTATATTCCAGTTTGCTAGTAATAGTGTCCGATTAGTTGGGCTGAAATCGATGGTAGTGCTATCAACCACTATGAAATTGATCGGTACTATTTAGTAATAGATGGGTTCCCCCCTTATGGCTGGCACTGCTTCATACTGCAATGTCATAGACCCACCCTTTTGGCATCAATCAACCTTGTCCAAGGCAGAACTCTCTTTGGTAAGGGGGACTTGAGCCTGAGTAACAGTCCTATTTTGTAATACAGGAGGACTATATTTTATTCTGATATTGGATAGAGCCAGGTGAGATGTTCTGAGGTCAAAAGATACTAAATTATCTACAAGACCAGTGATAGTTAGCCTAAGACATACATAATCCTTACTAGAACCATGGATCGTATATATTTTCACAGAGTATATGTCTTCTCTCATAACTGTTCTGCAATTCCTCACATGCTGTAACCAGTGAATGCAGTTATTTATAAAATCCTGCTCATTTTCGTATAAATACTCCGAAGTTATTTTTGGAGCATTGATTAGGAAAACTTGAGCTTCAGGGAGATTGCTCAGGTGTAGTGTTGAGGGATTCAGACCCTTAAGCAGCAGTGTGCCTGGGTTCCGTGGTCATCTCAAGTGTTGATGATCGCCCAGGATAACAAACTAATGATTAATCCCTCACTGGACTGACATTTCTTTTGTCTTCTTTCAAAACTTCGCACTGTGTTTATATATAATTTTTCTATGTAGTATATGTCCATGTATCTTGTGGAATGTGTTGTGACAAGTAAATATTTTAATGTTTGTGCATTTTGAAGTCCTAAATGTTAGTTCCAAAGAACTGTTCTGTGTGTATGTGAATACATGTACTAAAATAGGTTTACCCTTACTGCTAAAACAAATATATCGTGGAAATATTTGAAGAGTTTCGCGTTTTTGATTTGGACATACGGTACATCGTGCCTGCTCATTTGTTGACTGTTCTCATCCATTTGGATAAATAATTTTTGATTTGTAAGAGTGGCAGAACCACTGCTTCGCTTGTAGTATTAATCCCCAGGTTCTGCACTAGACTGGGCAACCCCATTCCTTTATATTGTTTTTTGTCCTGATCTGCACTGTACTGTTTGACTCACCGCTCTCCGTACTGCACATCACTTCTCACGCTTCTCAAGTTTCCCTTTGGCACTCGGCCACATCCGACATCCTCCTCCCTGGCATAGCTAGATGACGGCCACAACAAGAAACCCACTTGCTCCCTCCCACTGCCTCCAAACTCCAATCCCGGTGTTGGGATAAAATCTACTCCTCCTTCTACTTGGGCTACCCCCGCGGGGTATCCATCCTTTTTCGTAGAGGGCTCCCCTGGTAAACCACCAAGGCCATTATCAATCCCGAGAGGCGCTTTGTCATTTTGCTTGGCACCCTTCTAGCTCAGCCCATGATCCTCGCAGCAGTTTATGGCCACAACGCCGATGACCCGACTTCTTGCCACTTGTGTGGTGACACATATCGTCCCTGGGCCATGCCGCTTTCCTGTGAGGGTTGATTTCAACATTACACCTTCAGCCACCCTGGATGGCTCTGGCCTCCGTGCTTTGCACCCCTGCTCTACATTCCTTCTGCGTTCCATCCTGGCTGACAACTTCCTGTTGGAAGCATGGCATCATTCCCATCCAGATGTGCGTGAGGGCACCTGTATCACGGGCACCTCAGGCTGCTGGTCCTGCCTGGACCTTTAAATTACCACTCGCGACGAATATGCATGGGTCACCTTGGTTGAGCACATGGTGTGCACTCTAGCGGACCATGCACCCACCAGCCTTGGTCTGCTCCCTCCGCGTGCCCCCCAGCATATGTTTGCCAGGTGCTTGCCCCCTAATGCGGTCCGTCACTCAGTGTTTTGCGCAGAGATTCAAACTGCAATAGAGAACTTTTTCTAACTCAACGCCGGCTCCGTGGAATCCTTCTCCACACTTTGGGAGAGCTTCAAGGTGGTGGTTCGGGGCGAGTGTATCTCCAAACAGTCGCGAGTCTTACGTTCCATCCACGGTGCTCTTGCACGCGTAGAGGGAGAAATTAGGGCTCTCGATTCTCTGCACTCTACCACACAGCTCCGAGGTAAACTCTCTGAATTCGAGCAAGAAGCTGATAGGGAGCTCACCTTTTTGGGTAGGGAGGCTAGGGCGCGCCGCTACGGTGAGGGTGATTGGCCTGGTAAGACAATAGCCAACATTCTGCGACGGCCCCATGCTGCCTCCTACTTTGCCGAGCAATGAAGTAAGGTTTGGACTCCAATCAGTAAGGCTGAGCCCCAGTTCAACAATAAACAACAAAGTGCCTGTACTGATAAACAATTCACATCACAACAACAGCACATTGAAATGAAACAATGTAACCACAGGACCTCAGTTTCCATATGACTTCATCAAAATGTATTCATCAACATAGTCACATCTATGTATTCCATGGATTTAATTGAATAGCATTAAAAAAGTTTTCCTCACCACACTCTCACTGATTTTTCTTTTTAAAGCATACCTCCACCCACCGTCAGTTCACTTTCATACTCATTCCATCCAACATATATTAACATACTTTCCCGATCATCCACTACTCCCACTCATCACACATCCCAACAGCCTTCCACCCAACTCAAATACAAAACAATACTCAGTTCAAAAATGCAATTAATCTATAGGCCAAAGAAAAGTAAGTTCAAAAACATATACAAAGTTTTCAAATTTTTTATGAACTTCTGTATTGTAACTTTGCCCATAAAAGCGCTAAATGAGTTTGGGTCGAGTTGCGGAATATAAAAACTGCACAAAGAGGTTGAAAACAAAAAGTTGAAAACAAAACCCAAACATAATGAAAGACAAATAGATACTCATTTAGTGGCCTGTTTGTACAAAGCAAAACCAGAAAACATTGATAAATAATGGCTATCCCACTTAAATTGTGTGATCTTAGGCAAATATTTTAACACATACCTCCATTGTCTTTATTATCATGCATAAAAGCACTTTTAAAAATTTGAGTTCTTAATATCAGTTGAACAAAAGGTGTGGATAAAAAAGCCAAAATATTATGAAAGGTTTGCCTCCAAGGGGGCGTGGCCAGTCCGGCAGCTAAGATGGCCTGCTTGGTAGAGAAGCCCCGGGGACCGCACAGGCCCATTTGAAATTTCCCCCGAGCAACGTGACTCATTCCGTGCAGATAGTGGCGCAGTGTGAAGAGGAAGCGGTGCTACACGCCAAAACCATTTGCGAATCACAAATCGGCCTCCGTCTTGAAGAAAGAGTGCTCAGGGCAAGACCGGGGAGGAGCCTGAGTCATAGTACCTAGAGCTGCGGCAGACTTGTGCATGGAATGGCCTCAGAGAGGGGAGCAGTGACACGCACGGACTCTAGCGCTGGAGCGGTGAGTGGGAACTGCCCTGGTGTTTCTCACAACGTCCCACCTGCTTATATCCCCGCGCTCATGCTGCCTGACTGTCGGCCTGGCCCCACAAACCCCTTTGGTGAGTGCTGCCATGCATGAGGATAGGGCCCGCATGCTGCAGCGATCGGGGTCTCGGGTGGCTGCTGGGCACTGTCGGAATGGGGAGAGGGAGACCCGCTGAACACAGGGCATACGGCATGAAGAGCTGCCAGCCCAAACACGCAACCGTCTGCTGCCACACGCTACCCTGATGACTCCTAGCCAGCAGCAGGCCTGGGCCTGCAATTAACCTCTGTTCATGTTGGGCACCTCCGTAAAGTGAGTGGCGCCATGGAACGAGTATTAATGCCGATGAGCCATTCACTGTCCAAAGCCAGTAATAACCTCAATATCTGTCCTTCTACCATCAGTCTCACCCCCTGCTGACCTCCCTAGAAGTATTTGACAGGGTGCATGCCCAGCTTTGATCCACGCTAGTTCCATTACATAGCCTATGTCGGGAGGACGACATTTTATATTTCTGCTCTCAGCAAAGACAGCCACAAGTCAGTCACTATACAGAAGTCACGTAGCTACCTAAGGTGCATGTCTATAGCACGTGTTGTGCTACTGGGGCCTGTTGGTAATAGCTCCGGCCGGCACAGCACCACTCCTGGCACCATTGATGAGGCATGGCTCGGAAGGATCCTAAACAGAGAACTCTTCCATTAGAGAAAGTGGCAGAAAACACCCCCCTGCATCCCGCTAAAATGGCCAACAACACAAAGGTCATGGAGCACTCTGCAAGTTCTGAATCAGCTGTCGCTTCTCTGCTGCAAGAAATGAGGGCTGGATTTAAGGCTCTTGACTCCCACTTTGACACCTTAGATAAGAACATTGCAGACATGGGGGACAAAATACAAGCACACGATCGGCGACTGGACATTGCGGTGGCCCGCATATTAGACATTGAAGATGGGACCGGGCAGTCCCTTAAGAGGCTGGAGCGACTGGAACAATTGCTAAAAGAGGTAGCTTGCAAAAATGAAGTTGATCCGACTACAGTATGGGCCACCCCACTAGGCTGACCGCCTGCGCCGACGACCTCGCGCCACTAAAGAACCCTCCCAGCAGACCCAGAAGCAAGAAGGCATCCTGGTACACCGACGACCTCAAGGACTCCAAGAAGACCTACCGCACCCTCGAGAAAGCCTGGCTCCTCGACCGGACCACCGACAACATGACCGCCCTCAAACACGCTACCCGCAATCACCACCAGCTCATCCGCACCACCAAGAAGAAATCCCAGAAGGAACGACTGGACAACAACGCCCACGACAGCAAAGAGCTCCTCACTATCGTCAAGGAGTTCTCCAACCCCAGCACCGGCACCAACTACACACTCCGTCACAAGACCTCTGTGACTCCCTCGCCTCGTTCTTCCACCGCAAGATCGCCGACATCCACAACAGCTTCGACGCCCCACCCACGCACCCAACCGTCGAACCAACGCCCCCCACCGCCACCCTTCGCACCTGGACCACGGTGACCACCGAAGACAAAGCCCGCACGATGAACACCATCCACTCCGGATCACCGACCGACCCCTGCCCACACCACGTCTTCAACAAGGCCGACTCCACCATCGCACCCCAACTCCGGAACATCATCAACGCCTCCTTCAACACCGCCACCTTCCCGGAGAGCTGGAAGCACGCCGAGATCAGCGCCCTCCTGAAGAAACCTACAGCGGACCCCACCGATCTCAAAAAGTTCCGCCCCATCTTGCTCCTCCCTTTTCCTGCTAAAGTCATCAAGAAGATCGTCAACAGACAGCTGACCGCCTTCCTCGAGACGAATGGATCCCTCGACCCCTCGCAGTTCGGCTTCAGAGCCAAACACAGCACCGAGACCGCCCTCATCGCAGCCACCGACGACATCCGGACCCTGCTCGACAAGGGGGAAACAGTGGCCCTCATCCTCCTGGACCTCTCCGCTGCGTTCGACACGGTCTGCCACCGCACCCTAGTCCAGCGCCTCAGCAACATCGGTATCCAAGAGAAGGCACTGGAGTGGATCATCTCGTTCCTCGCCGGAAGAACACAAAGAGTCCGCCTCCCCCCGTTTCGCTCCGAGGCCACCGAAGTCATCTGCGGCGTCCCGCAAGGATCTTCACTCAGCCCCACCCTCTTCAACATCTACATGAAACCTCTCGCAGCCATCGCACGCCAGCACAACCTCAACATCATCTCTTACGCCGACGACACCCAGCTGATCCTCTCCCTCACCAGAGACCCCGACACCGCCAGAACCTGCCTACACGAAGGGATGAAAAACATCGCCGAGTGGATGAAGGACAGCCGCCTGAAACTGAACTCGGACAAGACGGAAGTCCTCATCCTGGGATCTTCGCCCTCCACCTGGGATGACTCCTGGTGGCCCCCAGCCCTGGGCACCGCACCCAAGCCAACCGACCACGCACGAAACCTGGGCTTCATCCTGGACCCCTCCCTCTCGATGACCAGACAAGTCAACGCCGTCTCCTCATCGTGCTTCAACACTCTGCGTATGCTTCGCAAGATCTTCCGCTGGATCCCGACCGAGACCAGGAAGACTGTCACCCAGGCACTCATCACCAGCCGACTGGACTACGGAAACGCCCTCTACGCCGGAACCACAGCCAAGCTACAGAAAAGACTCCAGCGCATCCAGAACGCCTCCGCCCGACTCATCCTGGATGTCCCCCGACGCAGCCACATCTCCAGCCACCTGAGGAACCTGCACTGGCTCCCCGTCGACAAGAGGATCACGTTCCGGCTCCTCACCCACGCACACAAGCCTCTCCACGACCTGGGCCCCAAGTACCTCAACGACCGCCTGACCTTCTACACGTCCACCCGCCAGCTACGGTCCACCAGCCTCGCCCTCGCAGCTGTACCAAGTAACCTTGATAGCCTAAACGTCGAGTCGCCTATACCATTGCCTTGGACCGATCACTATTTAATACCCTTTACATGGACCATGAGAACTCCCCCATAACACAAGATCCTGAAAAACATTGGGGCAGGTAATGGGCCTCGCTTCCATCTTCCACGTGGGAATTGGTGCTCTCCGAACTTAAACCCTCGAAGGCTATGAACTCTAATAGAGCTAGTACCAACTTTGATAACTGGATTTCCCATTCCCTTAATCTAGTCCTTCCGAAGGAATCTCTGCAGTCTATAAAAAGGTCTAAAGTAGCCCCATGGTATTCCCCCATTTTAAGAATCATCAAACAATCATGTCCTAAGCTGGAAAGAGCCTGGAGGCAGGATTACTCACAGTCTAAGAAAGCAGAGTACAGAGCTGGAATTAGGCTATATAAAAAGGAAATTAAGTCAGCACAAGCCCAATTCTATGAATCAAAAATCAATTTGGCTGCAAACGCCCCCAAAGAGATTTTTAAAATAGCCAAATCGTTGATTTCCCTCCCTCCCGAGCGTATGTCACCAGATGGTGCATTAGCCCAATGCAACAATTTGGCCATTTTTTCTCCCAGAAGATCCAGACCATCTATTCTTCTTTTGTCGCAGACAGATCTGATGCAGATGCTGCCACCATAGCTAGCCTTGACATTCTAGTCCCTTGTAAACTAGATAATTTCCCTCTCCTAGATTCCATCTCGCTAGATAGAATAATCCCTAAAGTAATCTCGGGATCCCCTAGTGACTCAGCACCTCCGCCGGTTCTTGCCACGGTCATTGATGTTATTCGCCCAGTCATCCTCGATGTCCTCAATTCCTCCATCATCTCGAGCGCCGTCCCGATCGCGTGGAAATGTGCAATGGTCAAAGCGTTATTAAAAAAAACTACCTTAGATCAAAATAATCTAGCCAACTTCCGTCCCATTTCCTTACTTCCCTGGATGAGTAAGTTGCTAGAAAAGCACATTAACAATATCCCAGTAGATTATTTAGACAGTCTGCTATGCACCTCCCAGACGGGATTCCACCCTCAACACGGAACTGAAACAGCTTTGCTGGCAGTGACGGAAGAAACAAGATCGGTCCTGGACCAGGGAGGGAAAGCAGCCATCATATTATTAGACCTCAGCGCCACGTTCGACACGGTCAACCATGCCACCCTATTACATTGTTTGAAAGGCATGGGTGTGCCGGGCGTGGCCCTGACATGGCTGACTTCCTTCCTGGAAGAGCGCTCCTTCCAGGTGTTTGAGGGGGAGGTAGTTTCCATCAGGCAGCCACTCAGCTGTGGGGTTCCTCAGGGCTCTGCCCTGAGCCCCACACTCTTTAATGCCTACATGAGGCCTTTAGCGGAGACAGTCCATCCCTTTGGCGTGCGTATTATCACCTATGCTGACGACACTCAGTTGGTGGTCTCATTGGACCACACTGAGGGGTCGTCTAGTACACTGGGCCCCTGTCTAGAGGCAGTGGCCAAATGGATGGAATCCTCCCGCCTCAGATTAAATGAGGAGAAGACTGAGATCATGTTACTGGGCAATCCTGTACCGACCACTCTGGCTTCCATATGGCCCTCGTGTCTAGGTTCTCCCCCCCCCCCCCACAAACCTCAGATTAAGAGTCTGGGAGTTTGGCTCAATAAATCGCTAGACTTTACAGTCCAGGCCACCAAAACTGCATCTACCTGTTTCGGGCTAATGAGAATGCTCCGGAAAGTGCTACCTCTGCTTCCGTTCCAGGCAAGGAGAGTCATGGTTCAGGCCTTGATGCTCTCCCGCCTGGACTACGGCAATGCCTTATATCTAGGAGCCCCGGTGGCAGCGATTAATAAACTCCAGGTCACTCAAAACTGCGCAGCCCGACTACTTTTTAATATTCCACGCTGGCAGTCAGCCAAACAGGCCTTAAAGAAGTTACATTGACTCCCTGTGGCCGCAAGGGTACAATTCAAGGCCATGTGCCTTGTTCATAAAGCCATTCATCGAACAGGCCTAGCTATATTGCACACCTTAGTCATCACCTACCTTCCCCCCAGCGCTCTTCGCTCCAGCTCGCTGCATTTAGCCACCACGACTAAAATAAAGAAAGCTCGCTGGGGCGACCGCTCATTCTCGCACATTGCTGCAAGAACATAGAACTCCCTTCCTCTTGCCCTTAGAGAGAACAACAACCAGATGGCATTTAGAAGAGCTTAAAAAACTCACTTGTTCGGAAGGGCGTGTTAACCAACCTAGTAGACCATCCTGTAATTCAGTCAATGCGCTGCGAGGCCTCCGGGTAGTCCATGCGCGATACAAATATAATTTTTCATTTCATTTCATTTGGAAGCCCGAAGCCGCCGCAATAACGTCCGCATTATGCAAGTTCCAGAGATGACATCTTCGGGCCGGATTGATCAATTCATGGAGAAATTACTCACTAAACTGTTTGACAGAGAGGTTTTCACGCCTGACTTTGTGGTAGAAAGGGCCCACAGATCAATAGGCCCCAGACCTAATCCCAGCCTCCCCAGACCCATAATAGCGCACCTTCCTAATTTTAGAGACCGAGACACTGCGCTATGACTAGCGAGGTAACCCGGAAAGGTGTACTGGCAGGGGTCTAAATTGTCCTTTTATACTGACGTCACTACAATGGTTCAGGAAGCCCGTCGAAAGTTCAATGGGGTGAAGGCCATGTTGCAGAATATAGGACTCAAATATGGCATGCTCTTCCCTGCGAGGCTGAGGGTGGATGTGGGGGGCAGGTCACACCAACTGAGGCACAGGAAATCTTCCGGACCTACTGGCAGAAAAACATACCGGCCACGGCGGGCGGATCTCAATCCTCCCCTCGTACAGCGTCTCAGATGCCAGTGCAGAGCTCTTTTCGAATCCTGGCACTGGTTGATGCAATTATTTGCTTTAAACGTACTTTTGTATTCCGCTTGGGATTTTTTTTGTATTATTCATAGTTATTACATGTGGCTAGTATGACCAAATGCTGCCACCCTCCATGATGTATCCGTTTAGTTGGTTCATTTCCACCATGGGGCTTTTTGTTGGCGCTATGTCTGCTCAGCAGATTGTTCCTTCGTATGATAGGCGTGAGCATTCACTGTGGGTTGGCCTCCTTTGGGTTGGAAGGCAGCTGGGTGGGGGGAGACGGGCGGGGAAGGGAATGGTAAATTTAAATTTTCTGTTTTCACACCTTGATTCAACGTTATTAGATATATTTGATGTTGACTGCAGTTACGACAGGATAAGATACACACTTGTCCCTGATGACACAATTAGGTAATATCGCTGGCCGCTCTGAGCTAACCTTGATGTACTGGAACGTCAGAGGACACAATGATAATCGCAAGCGTAGACAGGTGCTTCATTATCTACTCCGACACATTATAGATATAGCATACCTGCAGGAAATGCATTTGCCCCCCTCCGACGCAGAGCGCTTTGGCGCTAGTTGGGATGCCCATAGATTCTTTGCCAATTATAGCAGCTACACCAGGAGCACCACTATCCTGGTGCACAAAAGAGTCCCCTTTAGCCTCAGTGATGTCCTTCGTGACCCGGAAGGTAGATACATTATGGTTGTTGGTTCTCTGTGTGGCCACAGAACTGCACTGATCAACGTTTACGCCACAAACATAGATGCACCCGAATTTTTCCACGCAATGGGCGTTCAGATTGTAAAATACGCACCTCAAAAGATGCTTTATAATAATAATAATAACTGAGTTTGTAAAGCGCCTGGTTACACCAACCGGTGTGTCCCCGCGCTGTAGAGGTCAGCGTTAAGCCCAAGCCCTTCACCTGCCATTGCATTCAACTTCCTCACAGTCCTAACTAGCCTTGCCTACTCTTTGGGAAATAAATGCGTTTTCAGGCCTTTGTGGAATGCTGCCTCTGTCATCTCCAGCCAGAGATTCAGCGGCAATCTGTTTAATTGTTGGGCTGCTAGTACGCGGAAGGAGTGTCCTCCCATTCTCACTCTTTTGAAGTTAGGAACTTGGACCTGTCCTGTCCCGCTGGACCTAAGTTGTCGGGATGGGTGGTACGGGGATATCAGTTTGTGGAAATATGAGGGCCCTTTTCCTTGTAGAATTTGGTAATTTTTTTGGGTGGGGACCTTAACTTATTACTTGACCCAGTGCTGGCGAGTACTTCCTGTGCCCCTGACCCCAAGCCGTGGGCGCGGCGAGCCCTGAATGACTTCTGTTATCATTATGCCCTGGTTGAAATTTAGCAGAGCATCAATCCCACGCTGACAGAGTACACTCACTATTCTGACCAACATAACACCTGGACCAGGAAGGACTATTGGCTTCTATCCCCCGACGTTATTGACATGTTTGCTTCCCACAGGACACTCCCTCAAACATACTCTGATCACTCTCCAATAGTACTACACTTGAAACTTCCACGACCGGAGGGATACAAACGGCAGTGGCGCTTCCCGGGCAGAGCACTGCAGCATGAAGTATTCAAAGCAGAGGTGCGAGAAGCGATAGAAGACTATTTTGAGCTTAATACTGGATCAGTTGACAGTAGGAGGGTATTATGGGAGGGTTTTAAAGCCATTATTAGCGGAGTCTGCATCTCCAAACACACCAGTGTGCTCAAAGATCTCCTGAAAAAAGTCAGGCTCGCATTGAACAGGACATCGTTGAGTTAGATTCTCAATCCTCTGTGTCCCTGACCCCTGACTATCAGGCAACAAGGTTCTCGCTTCTGTCTGAGTACAGAGACACTGCAGACCAGGAAATATTGTATCTAGGGATATACCACACGGCTCGGCGTTTTAGGGGAGGGAGAAAGACTGGGGAGGGTGCTAGCACAAATGCTGAGGCCACCGTATTTGAAATCACACATTACTGAGCTACAATCTGTTACAGGCGACACGTTTGACACTACATCCACCATCTGGGACAAAATCATATACTATTATACAACCCTCAATACATCTAGAACGGGACCTGACAACACTGCACGGACAGATCGCATTGATGTATTTGGAGAAGTATATGCAAGACTTCATGGCGGAGCCAATATCAGTTGCGGATGTAACACTTGCCATCAAAACCATCCGGGCTCCACCATCCCGGGGTTGGACGGTTTCACAAGAGATTCACAGTACTCAAGCCCGCTTCAAGAGTTGTATGGTTTAAATCAAGAAATGGGTGCAAACAAGTTACAATTAAATAGTAGTAAATCAAAAGTTATCTTGTTTGGAAGGGCCGAGGAATTTTGGTCACCGGACTGGTGGCCCCCGGAACTAGGCATGTGCCCTCTTCCCAAATCATCTGTACGTAATCTGGGGATTACCATTGACAATTCTTTGTCCTTGAAACCCCATGTTAATCAGGTATTAGGGGTCTGTTATGGGATTTTGCGTAATCTTTGCAAAATTTTTAAATGTCTGCCCACGGAAACAAGGAAACCGCTGGTACAAGGTCTTGTTATCAGCCGTTTAGATTACGGTAATGCCTTGTTTATAGCTTTGAATGATGATCTGCTGACCAAGCTCCAGATTCTCCAGAATACGGGGGCAAGGCTGGTCCTTAATCTCCCTCGGAGAGCTCCATCTGCCCCTAATCTTCGGACCCGCCACTGGCTTCCAATTCATCAAAGATGCCAATATAAAATCCTAAGTCTTGTACACAAGTCAATTTATGAGACTGGCCCATACTACCTGAAAAAGAAACTTAACACCTTGGCTGCTAAGGCTTTTCCCCTCCTGTGCTGATTTATTGAAAACCCCATTGTTCATGACAAGGTCAGCTCGTCATTAGCACAGGATCAGTGCACTGCATGACGAGCTGACCTTGTCATGAGCATGGAACAGGTTAAATGGTACTTACCTGGTAGAACTTTAAGGTCATGCTCCAAATCATATCTTGTTCAGCCCCGCATTCGAACCTCACGTAATGGAGGTCGTGCCTTCTCATATCTGGCTCCTTTACTATGGAACAAAATTCCCGAACACATTTCTTCCACTACTGACCACAAATATTTCCGTAAACAACTCAAAACTTGGCTTTTTCCTTAGTAGCCACTAGTTGCGGATTGTTGTCTGATCTACCGTTTCGTCTGCTGCTAGCGCCATGAGACCTCACGGTGATTTGTGCGCTATATAAGAACATTTGACATTTGACATTTTTAGAGTTCCAGGATCTTTTGGTCCCGCAACTCATCAAAGTTTATGCGGAAGCACTAGAAAAGCAGATACTCCCCCCACGTTTCGGGAGGCAGTAATAATTATCCTCCCCAAGCACTGCAAAGACCATAGACAATGTGGCTCGTATCGCCCTATCTCCTTTCTCAACCTGGACTACAAAATGTTGGGTAAAGCCTTGGCTAATAGACTGTTTCAAATAATGGAGTACATTATTTTCCAGGGACAGTCGGGCTTTGTGCTGCATCGGTCTACTTCCCTGAACCTACGTACACTATTCGCGGTGCTACACAAAATACAACCAGACACCCCTGCGGACGCTATATTGTTAGATACAGAAAAAGCGTTCGACTCCTTGGACTGGCCTTTCCTCTTTGAGGTGATGCGATGTATGGGCTTACCCTTTGGCTTCATCGCCACAGTAGCTCTATTGTATAATAGCGCAGTGGCGCGACTCCGTTTGAATGGCGACCTTTCCTAACCCTTTCAGATATCTCATGGGACTCGACAAGGCTGTCCCTTGTCCACACTCCTGTTTATTTTAGCAATGGACCCACTCATCAGGCATTTTCAAGAATGTCACATGCACCGAGGGTTGCAGCTCAACAATGGTCCCCTTCTGATTTCCCTTTATGCAGTTTACACCATCTCATATGTTTGGGAGCCATAGATTAATCTTGCACCCCTCATAAGGGAAATCATTCACTTTGGTAGTTTCTCTGGGCTGGGTATAAACTGGCATTATTCCCCATATTCCCATTAACTACGGGCACAACACCATGGGAGTGTGAATTCCCCCTCAAATGGTGCCATGACTCGGTAAAATATCTCGGGATACACATCCACCGCGAGACCACTCACATCATTCGTTTAAATTATGGCCAGGCCATTCACAAACTGGAGAAGCAGATCAGCAAATGGCTGAAGTTGTTATTGTTGTTAGCGGGTCGGGTGGCAATATCTTTTTTAGAGATGAGCAGGATTTGCGTAATCGCGTTACGCAACTCTTCGCGAAAATGACAAAAATCTCCACAAACACGCAGAAATATCGCAATGACTCGGAAGTGCTTTGCAGCCTGTTCGCAATATTTTCTGCGTGTTCGCGTTGGAAATGTCTCGCCAATTTGCCCATGCGTTTGCTTATGGGCACGGCCATCTTGTTTTCACTTGTCCTGCCTGCTCACGATGTTTATTGCCTGTTCCGGGTCGTGCAATGCATGCTCACACCCGTTCGCGATACGTATTTCCTGTTCGGGAATGTTATTACATGTTCGCGCCGCTTTTTGCGTGCTCGGTAGGAAAATATCACACAAACTTGCCCACGCGGTCGCAATGGGCGT
This sequence comes from Lissotriton helveticus, assembly GCF_964261635.1. NCBI lineage: Eukaryota > Metazoa > Chordata > Amphibia > Caudata > Salamandridae > Lissotriton > Lissotriton helveticus. Next base: position 213,359,705 of record NC_136060.1, on the reverse strand, counting down.
GGCCATCTTGTTTTTCACTCTCTTGCTATGGTTCTGGGGCCTGCTTTTCAATCCTCTCTATCCTTTCAATCCTTTGTTTGTGGAAACTTTTTATTGATCTGTTTTATTTATTATCTCTAAGACTATTTTCCTGATTCTATATTATTTGTTCTTGTCTACTTTTCGTGTGTTTTTTAACTACTTTAACACTTTTTTTCTATTGCCTGCTTTTTTAATTTCTTTTACTTACTTTTTAAATTTTTACCTTTTCTTTCCCTCCCCCTGCCTACCCCAGAACCATGTCAAAAGGCCACAGCGCTCAACGCCGGAGCCGCGACCACCTTCCTTGTGGAAGGTGGTGCCCACAAGGGGTGCAGGCACGGGCCTTATTTGGGGAGATGGAGAACCAGCTGACGCACTGGTGGTCCGATATCCTGGACCAGGAGCAGGACCTGCTGGACCTGCTAGGAGTGGAGGTCCCGGGTCTTGGAGAGTAACTATTTAATTATTACTACTTTGTGTCTGTTCTTCTGCTCTGTGTTATATGTTGCAAATATCTTTTTGTTCCAACCAGCTAGAATGCTGCTAGTGCTCACATTACAGCTAAATTACGATTAAAAGTCTTCTGTGATTGTTATGACACAGGTGCTCTTCTACGCTACTAATCTTCCTTGTGTGCAACTTTGCGTTTGCTTTCGCTTTGCATGATCATATAAGAGTTTATTTTAGAGAACTTAAGTTACGTAATGCTATAGTGACTGTAGTCCTTCCTTTGTCCTGTCACTAAGAGATAAGGGTGGATTGATACTTAGGTTTAGTTGCTTATTAGTATGAGTTTGTAATTTTTTAGTGGTATGCATGACGCCCCCTCTGTTACGTCATGTGCTGCTAGTGGTTACCCCAGTCCTTAGTAGGACCTTTTGTAGTTTGTTCAATGAGTGGTAATAGGCTTAGCACTAGCAGAACATCAGCATCAATCAATCAACCAACAATTTGGTGTATGCAAAAATGTTGTCATGTGTCCTCCATTTATGCATTTTTGAGGACTAAAAGAAGTGGAAATGCATACTTAATGTACAATTGGCAAGCCTAGAATACGTGGGCTAGGTCAGGTGGTACGTACTACATAGGCTTAGTTAGTATTCTGGAATCAGAATGGAACACTGGATTAGTGTTGATAAATAATAAGTATTCGATCCACGAATTCCCTTATACTACTTGTCGAACAGATGAGATAGGTCAATTTTATTGCAATTGTTGTTTTTTGACCGTCCTTTAAAAATATTTTATGTGTTTCACACCAATCATCAATGTTTGTCTCTTTCTTATATTTTTCATGATCAGCACCCAGGGGCAAGAAGACAGGGTCTGAATCGGCGGGAGCGCTAGAACAACACCAGGGACAGGAGGACCAGGACGAGGGCTCTTCTGCTGGCCCTAGTAAGTCTTCCTGTTTTTAATATTAACAATTCTTATTCCCTAAATTTTACTGCACCATATTTTTTTCTGAACTATTGTTTCCGTTTCCTAATGCTATTTTTTACCAACAATTATCCTTCGATCTGGACTACCTGTTTCTAAATTCTTGTTATCCCTGCCTCTAACTGCCTCTGCTCTGATGACTCGCTGTACTACTACTATTAGTCTGCCTGTAGCTAAGCTTGCCCAGTTGGCCACTCTTTATTTAAAAGGTTTTAAATACAACTCAGATTCACCAGTAGCTCTAGCTATTGAGTCCAGTTCTTTGGGTTGTCCTCTTGTACTACTTCTAGTCTTATTGATCTTGAGTCTTTGTTAATCTTGAGGCTTTTCGACAATTCCCACCAACAAAATGCCCAAACAGATTTTACTATTTTGATAGAATAGGGCATACTACTACTGTTGTAGGGATTTTGCACATACAGAACTTTGCACAAGAAAGTAGGATGTTGGTGATGGGAGGTTGGACCTTCCTCACACTTCAATCAGAACCCACCACAATCCCCTGCCCGACTAGTTATAGTAGTGTCTCGTCATAACTATTAGCTCTTTGAACCACCCCGGAAGACATCCAACAAGTAGACAACCCAGAACATAACACTCCCGACCTCTCAGTCGTGGAAGCAATGCACATGCACACCCTTCCTTTCGCTCGCTCACTTGTATAAGTCCAAATACCACCGAGTCTATGTAAGTTCAAAGGTTTTATTTACAATTGACAAGCTCTGTACTTTGTTCTAAAATGCAGCACCAACAGGAAAATGCATAACATTAAAACAATAAACATTGTTACACTTAGTTACACTTACAACAACTATAAGTCCATAGAATGAAAATAAAAAAAAGGGAAATCAAGATAACTGAACAGTGGTGGAAGCACCGCCATCCCCTTGGTAGGAATATAGGGTCATATTACCAAGGAACAGGGAAAATTAATGCTAAGGGCGCTTAACGTTAATTTTTGTAACGCCTGCTATCGCTGGATAATATCTCCTGGTTATCGCGTTATTAATCACGCTAACCGCCTAGGCAATAAAAAAGCCAGCGATTGCGGCATTTGGGGAGGTTATCACTGGTACTACAGCAATAAAACTACAAGGATAGGGATATCCTTGTTGATAGCCCATGGTGGACTTAGCCATGTAATCCACCTCCCATTGGATTACATGGCTGAGTCTGAAAATTAGCAGACATAAAATAGCAGCGTTAACCATGGTTAGCGCTGCTTTTTTGTCTCTAACAGGGTTAGCGTGACGCTTGATAATAGGAAAAATGTCGCTTAGCGACATTTCTCCTATTATTTTGCACTGGAGCACCCACTTTGCATCTCACTAGAGATGCAAAGGGAAGTGTAGTGAAAAAGGGTGCTAACATGCGGTTTTGCATGTTAGCACCCTGTTGTTGATATTTTTATCTCTGCTTCTCTGGCTTTTAAAGCCAAAAAAGCGGAGATAAAGCCCTTCTTAACATGCCCCAAAGTTTATATAAAATTATAAATGAAGATCTCTGAGCGAATTCTGGGGAACTCTCACCTTAGAAGAACTGAGGGGTCTATTAACAAGGAACAGGGAAAATTAACGCTATGGGCGCTTAACGCTAATTTTTTTAACGCCCGCTATCGCTGGATAATATCGCCTGGTTATCAGGTTACTAACAGCGCTAACCGCCTAGTCGATAAAAAATCCAGCGATAGTGGCATTTTGGGAGCTTATTGCTGGTAATGCAGCGATAAAACTGGTAAACAACCTTTACAACGCAACTTTTACATCGCAGAGCCTTTACAACGCAACCATTACAACGCAAACTATTACAACGCATTGCTCTGGGGGGCGCTCCAGGATAGGGAATAGGTTAATTTACTATCCAATAACCTTCCCTAGTGTCCACGGGGACTGGAGTTGGAATAGTAAATTAAACTATTCAGTATCCAGCACCCCAAAGCACTATGCGTTGTAATGGACTGCGTTGTAATACTTGCGTTGTAAAGGCATGCGATGTAAAAGCATGCGTTGTAATGTCATACAACCGATAAAACTACAAGGATTGGGATATCCTTGTTTATAGCCCATGGTGGACTTAGCCATGTAATCCACCTCCAATTGGATTACATGGCTAAGTCTGAAAATTAGCAGACGTACAAAAGCAGCGTTAACCGTGGTTAGCAGTGCTTTTTTAGTCTCTAACAGGGTTAGCGTGAAGCTTGATGACAGGAGAAATGTCGCTTATATTTTGCTCTGGAATGCCCACTTTGCATCTCATTAGAGATGCAAAGGGAAGAGTAGTGAAAAAGGGTGCTAACATCCGATTTCGCATGTTAGCACCCTGTTGTTGATAGGGCAATATTTTTATCTCCACTCCTTTGGCTTTTAAAGCTACAAAAGCGGAGATAAAGCCCTTGTTGATATATCCCCTAGTACTGGTAGTGGTTACATCATAAGCTCTGCAAAGCTCTGGTTCGTAGAAGGGAATCTTCCGTCTGTAATGAGAAAAATGGTGCACGTTAGTATATTGCAAGCATTTCTCAGCCGTGCCAAAAAGTGTAGCATTTTTAAGGATAAGCAATATGGACTAACACCAGAACTCCATAAAAAAGTGGCTTGTTAATGATTTGGTTGACCTTGCACGCAGCGCTTAGACAGTAGCAGTATGAGGTCATGTGAGCTCAAAGGTGTCTTATACAACAAGCTGCGAGGTAACGTCACATGTGAAAAAAATAAAAGACACAAAGGTAAAATGGTTGCATGTCTCGGGCTAACTAAGCATAGACTAGAATAACCCTAGGGACCATGTATAACTACTAGTGTCTACTCTGCTACTACCTGATGTGTACTAGTGATGTATGTAATATATGTATGTATAACTATTAACTCATTTTTCAATCTTGCTACTGAAAAATAGGGGAGGTGTATATGACACCTAAAAAATGTGTAATGTTTTTCTAGGCACACTACTGACCACCAGTGCCAGTGCCAGCAGCGAAGGCGACGCAGCTGGAGTGGATGCAGCAGCTGCAGATGGAGCTGCAGGGGGTGAACCAGCACCAGTGGCGGGCGGTGGTAAGTTAGATTCCTAATCCTTACTTATTGACATTACACTCACTGCAAGGGTCAACTGTATACAGTACTGTTGAGTCTTAGTAAGTAAGAAGTTGTTGTGAATGGTTGAAGAGGGAAGACACCCTTTAATTGGCATTAGTAATGGCATTAGCGGCGGGAGTGTTGAGTAACCAACTATCTATCTGATTTCAACTCCACTGTGAAAGTTTTATGGAGAAGACCAAAAGTCAGATCAGATCACCTTGATGGATGGTGTTGAACTAAAAGGGAAAGACGGGTGGAAGGAAGAAAGACGGGTGAGATTTGATATTTCTGATTGACAGAGAAGGATACATGTGATGCATGCATGCATGCATAGGTGGCTGATAGGAATCATTCCTAATCCACTTTTGTCCTCTCCTCCCCTTCATTGTGATCCCTCTCAACCCTTCCCTGTTCTCCCCCAACCTGACTCCTCCCTTTCAGGTCAACTTGCCAAAAACAATGCCTCATGGAGCGAATTTAGTCCAGTATCTGAAACCACTATCATTAACATAATTTCTAAACTCAAACTGTCCTCACACTCCAATGATCCCCTTCCCGCTCATTTGGTCCAAGAACTCAAATATGCAATCGCACCAACATGGACCAATATCATCAACTCCTCTCTCTCCACTGGCTGTGTTCCTGCCTCCCTTCAGCTAGGTCAAATCTCCCCCATTCTTAAAAACACCTCTGCCGACCCAAATGACCTTAAGAATCTACGCCCTATCTCTAACCTTCTCTTCCTCTCTAAAGCCCTTGAAAAATGTGTCCTGTCTCAATTAGATGATCATATCTTCTCCTTAAATCTCCTTGACGTTTTCCAATCCGGTTTTAGAAAAGGATGCAGTACCGAAACTGCTATGCGCAATATCACAGATGACATTCATCGCTCTTTAGACAAAGGCGAATCCTCACTTCTAATCCTCCTTCATCTCTCAGCTGCATTTGATACTGTCCATCATCCCACCCTTCTTAAAACTCTCAAAGATCGATTTGGTTTTGAAGGCACTGTACTCAAATGATTCTCCTCGTTCCTCCGTAACAGGTCACAACAAATTAAGCTCAGTCATTGCCTCTCTAAACCTCAACTTGTCTCACTCGGTGTCCCTCAAGGGTCTATCCTCTCCCCTACTCTATTCAATCTTTTTATGGAACCACTCACCCTCATTCTCAAACAAGTCAAAATCAGTTACCACCTCTATGCTGACGATACTCAACTATACTACAAGGTCAAATCCCACAATTACATCCTTCACCTCAATGATACCCTATTTAAAATCCAAACATGGTTCCATCTCAATCATCTCAAATTGAATCCTAAAAAAACTGAAATCATCCTTTTCACTCCAAAAAACAACTCCCTTCCCATTCAACTCTGGATCAATGATATCAATGCACTTAATTGCTCCCTCTCCACCTCAAACTCCGTCAAATCGCTAGGCATCAGTATTGATCACAATCTTAATCTCAACCCCCACATTAAAAACTCAGCCAAAAGTGCTCTTTTCACCCTTCACCACCTCAAAAAAATCAAACCCTTTATTCCTGCTGATGATTTCAAAAACGTCTTCCAATCTCTTGTCCTTTCCAGAATTGACTCTGGTAACGCCACACTTGCTGGTACCCCCAAAATCCATCTTGCACCGATTAAATCTGTTCTCAACCTAGCTGCCAGACTTATCTCGGACTGTAAAAGATTTGACCACATCTCTCCCGTCCTCAAAAATCTCAACTGGCTTCCAATTGAAGGACGTTTCTTCTACAAGATTACGTGCATCACACACAAAGCTCTTCACCAAAACACCCCCTCTTACCTTTCAAACAAACTTCAGAAAGCAGGGTGCTCCAGGTCTCTAAGGAGCACTAACTCCCTTGTCCTGATCCCTCCCAAAATTAAATGTAAAAAGACTCAATCACGTGCCTTCTCGGGAAATGCTCCTACTATTTGGAATGATGTCCCCAAAGATCTTCGCTGCAACCCCTCTTACCCTCTCTTCAAAAAGAGACTCAAAGTCCTCCTCCTCAACAAATATTGGGGTTCCTAATTTTACTGATTCTGACCCTGCGCACTCCTTCTCTTATCTGGTTCATACCTATACCCAACTCCTCTCCCTCTTTTCACACTCTCACTCTGCTCCCTGATACCTCCTTCTAACACTTTACTTTCTATATTCATCATCCCCTTAGTTATCTCACTGTCTCTCCGCCCCCTTTCCTCATTTATTTACATAGCTTTATCTCATGTGAACTGTCTACACTTTCTTATTTGTATTTTGTATCTTCTTTTGCTCTACTACCCTGTAAAGCGCTCTGATACTCTTGGGTCCAGCAGTGCTATTTAAAACCTTTTAAATAAATAAATAAAAATAATGGTTGTTTGAATGCCTGAAAAACTCCCACAAATGTTAAAGTCCAATGAAATGGGAGGATAGATACATACCACAAATGTTATGTACTGTGCTTGATAGTGCTGGCATGCCACTATGTGTATTTAATTTGTCTTACTGCTTTTCTAAGAGTATATTTTACAATAGTCTTGTTTTTTATTTTTGATATATAGCTACTCCTTCCACGGGAAACCTGATAGGAAGGAGTTGGCCGCCAAGGCCCGGCGCCGAAAGCTGAAGGCCATCCAGCGTGAATAGCGTCGGCTGGTGGTCCTGGAAGAGGAGGAGAAGGAGGCGGCAGCAGCTGCAGCCTCCTCCAATGCCCTGGGCCCCAGCCACTGCCCTCCAGTGGTACGGCGTCATCGTCTTGCAGCTGCCCGCCGCCGCCCTTCCTTTAGCATCACTGGTGCCCCCCCCCCCCCCACTGTGGCTGCAACTGCCGCGCTTTGAAGCGATGTGTCGCCCTTCTTGAGGAGCAAGTGCGTGTCCTCCAAAGTGGAGCCCGCCCAACCTAAAGACCCTGTTCATTGCCCCTTTTTTATTTATTCTTTTGGTGGGTGGGAATCTGGCGTTGGGATTTTGCATTTTGGACAATTGCACAATTAGGTTTGACTTTTTCTTTACGGGCATTGATTGGGGTTAGGGAGAGGGGTGGGTCAGGTTTTGTGTTTTTTTTTTACATAGTTTATTTTTGTTAGGGTATTACATCAATATTTCTATTTTACATACAATGTTCTTAATATTTTGTGGGTGGGGTTACTGTTTTACATTATACTGTTTCCTTTGCTGGTGCAGGGCCATCCATAGCCAGTGCTTGATTTAAATAATTGGCTGACTTTGTAAGACACAAACAGATAGATGCGGCATCCTTCACTGATTGAGTTGTCCTACTAGTACTGTCAGTCTCTTTAGTATATGCATTCTTTAACTGGACTCAAAGGGGTGTGTGTATTGATTGGAAACATGTCCATTAATAATTATGCCTCCTCAAACTTCTCTTATCTTTGCTTGATGTTTAACTTAGGCACAGTGATGGCCGCATAGTTGGTGATGATGGTTTCCTTTCCTAACATGCCATGGTTGTGGTGTTAGTCGTAGTAGTAGTAGACACTGGCAGCAGCATTTGGAATAAGAAAAAGAAACAGTCAGTCGCCTGAGAGAGACTGTTTGAGGAGTAGTAGAATGAAGTACACTACAGAACTTACTGCAAAACAATAATATGCAAAAATATTTTACAACAAAACATAATGGTGGTGGGTACAGCCTAGTACACAGAGTTACAAACTATAGTTGTGTGGAGTCACTTGACTAGGCCTACAGTACACTGGACACAAGCGTAACCGTTAGTGCTGTGTCGGAGGATGACAACAAATCCAATCGATGCTGACAATTAATGCGGAAGTATAGGTTAATTTGGTAAAAAAAAATCACCTCACAAATATACTGCTCATGGGTGGTAAAGCAGAAGAAGATCCTCGCCCTGCCTTGAAATTGAAGTACTGTTGCTTTTGCCACATCCGCCCCAGCATGCGTGTGATAAATTATTGGTGTACATTTAATTTAGTCACACCTCAATAAATCACACAGCCCGGGGTAAGAGGTTTAGGGTTTGTTGAATGGAGTGAAAGGGGGGTTTGGGGAAAGGTTTTAAAATGAAAAACAGTACGCATGGACAAACAACAAATGACAAACTCTGTAGACTACCATATCCATATCAACATGTTAAGGGAGAAAAAGGAAATGCATGCATGATGATGATTGATAAGGAGACCCGGATTACATACAGTTTGTGTTCAGTTGTTCCGGGCTTACTTTTACAGATAGCAAAGACAATTTTTAAACATCTGTAGGGATGAATTATAAACAGAGAGCAAACTTAATGATAATAATAACAACAAGAAGAACACACTGTTGTAAAGATTGTAGACAAAAATGAATCAAATTATTGAAAAGATGATTTAAGTTGATACTGTTACTGTGTTATCCTGGTCAAAAATGTGGATTTGCATCTCGGCATTCCTCTTGGTCCTCTCGTCCATCAATCTCGGGCGTCGGCAATGCCTGCCTGGCAGATGTAGATTCATTGGTAAAGTAAGTGTGCATTGTTTTCCCAAGTATAGCACAGGGTAAAGCCCGGCCTGTAATTGTAGATGGAAAAACAAAAGGGATATTGAGAAACAAAGTTGAAAAAAATGCTCAAGTTCTGGTGTAGTGCAAAAAGGAACACTTTCCAAGGGGGAATGTATGCATTATCTCTACTCTAGTCTGTTTCCAGCATTGACCTACAACAACAACAGGACAGAGCAGGCCCACAGTGACAGCACACTTAGCACATCCTCCGTTTAGTGTAAATGTTTTGAAAGAGTTGGTCAAAGCACATATCCAGCAACTTAGCATTTTACAATTTAAGTGACTAATTCAATGCACCACAGTCATACCACCGCTAGACTCGACTCCACTACTACACAGACATTTAGGTCTGCTGTTGTTTTTGTTGACTTGTTCACCTTTTATGCCACTCATGAAACGTCCTGACTTATTATTCTATCAATCATCTCCGATACTTGTACTGAGGGACTGTGAAGATTGGCCTGCAGTGGAAGTACAATTTTGTTATTAAACAACAAGAGTGGAAATATTATTGACTTGAGTCACTCTTTAGTGTGTAGAGTAATACTAGTACACTTTGACTTCACTTCATGCACAACAAACAACAAAAACACCAATCACTCAGAGTTGGTGTCCAATGCATACCATCCATTTTCATTACCTGTTCCTTCTCATCTTAAGTTAAGGGGCCGTCTCTCTCACTGTCATCATGACGGTGCTGTTGTCCTACTCAGTGTGCAGTGTACAGATTGAGTCAACTTCCTGTATTCAAAAGCAATGTATCAGGCTGCAGTAGAAGTACAAATTTCTTATTAAAAATAGTTGCAAGAAGGGAAAAATTGCCTTAAGTTACTTTTAGTGTGTAGAATGATTATTACATATAGTACACAATGAAATTACTTAATGCACAACAAACAACAACGTCACTCAGTCTGCCTCCAATGCATGGCATCATTCATTACTTGTTCCATCTCATCTTCACTTAGTTAATGGGCAGTCTCTCTCAGATCAGAAAAGATGATAGCTATAGTAGTCATCATCATCATCTTACACTTCTTTTGAAGGGACTAGGAAAGATTTTATTTTTTCTTCTATTTTGCATCATCCAATCATAATCTGTCTTGAGGGCAATGGATTAAGGGAGATTCAGGAGGATGGAGGAGCAGGATTCAGAGGACTGTACAGTGAAATGCAGGCAGCTAAAACTCGTATATTGAAATAAAAAGAGTAGAAGACAGTGGTGATGGATTTCTTGTGCTTCAAAGTTTGTAACCGGAAAGACAGACACACAAATAAAGGAAAATATGGGAGGAAGACAGTAAGTGCAAGCCTAAATGTCAGGGAAGTATAGCTTGTTCTCAAACTCTGGGGGTTCAACCAGAAGTAGGTAATAAACATGTAACACACAATGTCTGTCACCTGTGCCGCTGTCCTCATCGTCCTCCCTTGATTCATGTATTGTGTAATTCGGTGATATGAAGTGCTGATTCATTTTGATCATTGTTAACCTCTCCACGTTTTTGGGTGACAGACTGGTCCTTCTCACCGTTACAATGGAACCAGCAGCACTTAAAACAACTTCAGAAGAGACACTTGCAACAGGGCAAGCCAGATAGCTTATCGCCAGCCTGCAAAGCACTGGCCATTGGGCCCTTTTCCCATACCAATACCGCAATGGGTTTTGATCAGTGTATACCTCTGTTGGGACGTCCAGATACGCCTGGACCATTCGCTCAATGTTCAGGGGTGCTAAACTTTTTTTGGGCTCTTTTCTCTTTGCATCAGCACTGGTTTTACCAACGCCTAAATATAAATACCAATCCTGTAACAATGTTATTGGGCCTAATAATCCAGTTATTGCTGTTGTCGATAATGATGGTGAGTGTTCTGAGTCAAACACATTGCCCTCAGCCTCCGAAGTTGCACTTGATGCTGAATGCCCTACTGCAGTACTTGTTGTGGATTGATTAAGCGGGCTTTTAATTAGCAGCCGTTCATTTTCCAACTTACTCGCTGACTCAGCTATCCAAGTTTTGTAGCGGGCAACATCCATCTCTGAAAAAGGAATTAATGTCTTCAGTACCAATTTTGCCCATGGATCCAGAATTGTGGTACAGATGTAATGTTCTTGTGACAAAATCTTATTTGCACCCGTGTATTGTCAGCTAAGCAACGGGCTAAGCTCTCCACCAACTCATAGGCTTCTTTTGTTTCCTCTACCCCTTTGTATGATTCAGACACCGCCTTCAGCAGATGCTCTAGCATTTTCAACAATGGGATAACTAGGCCATAGTACAGTCCTCCTTGCTGACTTCAAATGTGAAGACCTCAAAAAGAAGAAGCATCTCAGTCAGGCATTTAACTAGGCACCATTGGTCTTTCACAGTAGCATCCCCTCTTCACATGACATATTCATTCAGTGGCCTGTACTGCTCAAACAAACCATCAAGCATGTAATAAGTTGAGTTCCAACGTGTTGACACCTCCTGGATGAGTGCTTTGACTGGCATTCTATAGTCACGTTGAATGATCCTCAGCTGCTTCCGAGCTTTAAAAGAATGGCTGAAATTAGTGCATTTTCTTCAGCAGGTGGTCAGTAAGTTGCTGACTATGGCTTCTTTTTCAGAAAATCTTGAACTATAATATTAATACAGTGCACCAAACACGGAACCCTGAAATAGGAACCAAGCTCCATGGCCTTAAGTACATTACTGCCATTATCTGTGGAAACAAAACCAATATTAAGCCCTCTTGGGTGCAGCCATTCAAAAACCTTGCTGCAAAACTCTTCCAAAATGTTTACAGCAGTATGAGATTTCTCCATGGCGAACATGGCTACAGTTGCATGTTTCCGAGTAGCTTTAAAAATCTCAGCTGTGTGAACAGCACCTACTTCAGATAGTTTATCACCTGCAGATAGCTTCTCTCTAACCCACACAAGAGAGACCTAGTGTGCAGTGATGCACATGTAATCAGTGGCTTGGCAACTGATCCACATGTATGTTGTCAGGTGGATATTGTGAACAGCACTCTGCTATAAAGCTTGTCTAACCAATTCCAGCACATCATGATGTAGTGCCGGAACAGCACTTCTTGCAAAATAGGACTGACTGGGAACCTTCCATTTAGAGCTGATGGCTGACACAAATTCAAGGAAACCCACCCCTTCCACAAATGAAAAGGGACAAGGTCCAGAGCTAACATTTTAGCCAACTCTGCATTATACAACCATGCCGGTGGGTGGTTGCATTGGTACTGCACCTTCAACCTAAGCATGCTCTCAATGGTAGGCTGAACTACTTTCCTTTGTGGTGCTGTTGTTTTCTTTAACCCACTTAGGCTCAACGACGCACTTTGTTTCAATGCTGTACACGGTCGCCTTGGTGTCTCAGCATGACTCTGAGTATGGCTCTTACTGCGGTGCTACTGAGATGTTGCTGAGCCGGATGTGGGGGGTACCACTACACTACTGGGGTCGGGGCTAGAAATGCCTCCCTCTTGTTCACCTTTCACCACAATAATATTGTCCTCTGATTCTTCATGCCCAACATCAATGGGTTGAGTTTTACTTTGTTCTAAGCTAAGTAGGTGAGCCTCCCACACGATAGTGTGTTGTATTTTGAGATGACTTTTTGTCCTCCGGTACCATAGTTTGTACCAAGCTTACCCCGCCGAACATTATTACAAATTGAGCATATAGCAACGTTCACCTCCTTACTGCTAACTGAAAAGAAATTCCAAACTGTGGAGGAGAGCTTGCTGGTGCTGCTGGACGTGCCACTTTCAATACCAGATGAACTGGAGTATGTGCTTGGAATGTGACCCTGTGCAGCTACACTGTGACTTCTACCACTACCTACTGAGATGGTGGTTGAGCTGGATGTAGGTCCCTGCCGAGCCTTTGCAAATATGGAAGCTGGAGGTTGTGGTGGTGTAACCTGTGTTGGTGGTATCCGTGCTAAATCCCGCTCTGCAGTCTTTTTGGATAGGGTAATAATGTTGGTCTCTATCCACTTTGGGGCAGAAGTGATGTTCGTGATGACTGGCTCCTCATCATCATCCCCCTCTTGTACATCTACCTCCATAACTCTAAGTCTTTCTGGAACCTTCCTTTTCACTAGCCTTGTCTTGTGGCGTGCATTTGTTTGGAACATCTGACCTGAGCAGAGCGGTCACACCGCATTGCTCGCTCTGTGGGGCATCTAGCTTGATTTTCAAGCACTTTTAATAATCCTTCGTTTTTGTATTTATTTTACATTTTATTTTGTTTCCCCTTGTTTTTAATCGCCGCTCCTCGTACCTGCATCCTAATTGTAAAATCACCGCGTTTTGCGGGTCCTGGGTCCTTTAGTTGCTGCCCCTCGGCAGTTGGGCAGTTCGGTGGCCATATTGGATGAGGGGAAGGACGCCGGGCGTGCAGTACACGCTCTAGCGCCTAAGGACGCTCGACATCCTCTTAAGGAAGGTAAGAGCAGGGCTCGGTCTTGCTGATTTGTTTGGAACATCTGACCTGAGCAGAGCGGTCACACCCCATTGCTCGCTCTGTGGGGCATCTAGCTTGATTTTCAAGCACTTTTAATAATCCTTCGTTTTTGTATTTATTTTACATTTTATTTTGTTTCCCCTTGTTTTTAATCGCCGCTCCTCATACCTGCATCCTAATTGTAAAATCACCGCGTTTTGCGGGTCCTGGGTCCTTTAGTTGCTTCCCCTCGGCAGTTGGGCAGTTCGGCGGCCATATTGGATGAGGGGAAGGACGCCGGGCGTGCAGTACATGCTCTAGCGCCTAAGGACGCTCGACCTTCTCTTAAGGAAGTCATGCTGACGCGCAGCGGTCACGCGCTGCGGGAACGCCGGATCACCGCCGGAGTCACGCCAGAGTCTAGCCAGTCTGCGCCCGTCTGCGCCCGTCTGCGCCCGTCTGCGCCCGTCTGCGCCTGTCTGCGTCCCGGAGGCGAGCGGAGCAGCTGGTGGGGCCCTTTCATCTGGTCTGTCCCATCCTACTGTTAGTAGGACTACCTATACGTCATCTGAATTATGGACTTTGCGAGACTCTCTACGTGGTTGCCACACAGTCTTCCCGGGTCGATATAAGGGTAAGAGACGTTTCCCTGGTTGTGACTGGGTACCAGACTATGCCCCGGTCACTCTGCTGAGTAGGGAGGCGGACAGTGTGAAGCATCTTTGTCTGCTTCTTAACACTAGATCTGCACTCCGGCATGCGCAGGATATTCACGATCTGCTGACCGCTGAAAAGCCGCTGTGCCTGATGCTGACAGAGACCTGGTTTGAGAACTCGTCTAATCCTGACATAGCCATAGCAATTCCCCCCGATTACAATATCTTTAGACAAGATAGACAGGAGGGGAGGGGCGGGGGAGTGGCACTTGTGGTGAAGAAGTCTGCCACTTGCACCATCATTCCTATGGATTCCATCTCAGGATCTGAAGCTGTCGCTTTTTCTATAGCGCTGTCGCCGCATCAATCCCTTAAGGGGCTCCTAGTGTATAGGCCCCCTGGATTGGCAGGCTCTTTCTTTGATGAGCTTCAGTCGGCCATCTCTGTGCTGGCTCTGAGAGCGGAGCACTGCATCTTGGCGGGAGAGTTTAACTTCCACATGGATGAGGGTCTGGACCCGGATGTGATCAAGTTGATGGAGATTACGGCTCCCCTTGGCCTTGCTCCGTATCTTTTTGGGCCAACGCATGTAAGGGGTCATACCTTAGATCAGGTTTTCGCCACGTCCCCCATCGAGGTCATGTCACTTCTGCAGGTGCTTTGGTCGGACCCTAGCCTGGCGAAATTTTTTGTACTAGGTACCAGTAAGCCTTCTAGTACTGCTCCTAGACAGCGGGGGCGAGCCTCCAGGGTCCTTCATCGGGTGACTCCAGCAATGCTGGCTCAGGCATCCTGTAATCATCCCTGCCCTTGTTCGGGTGACCTGGAGAGGGATGTGGAGGCCTTGCAGGTGTGGCTCACGGATAGGCTGAACGATCTGGCCCCCGTGATGGCCCCCCGAGCAACATCGAAACGGGTTTCTGCCCCCTGGTTCACCGAAGCACTGTCGGCTTCTCGTAGGCAGTGTAAGGTGGCGGAAAGAGCCTGGCGCTCCCAGTATGATCCAGCGGCCAGGCTTGCCTATAGGATCGCGTTTAAGGCCTACCATCGTGACATCCTTCTGGAGAAAAAGGGCTATTATGCTAGAAGGATAGAGGCGGCCTCTAACTCCTGCAAGGAGATTTTTACAATTATTAGGGAATTCACAACCGCACGAACTAATTCAACTCAGGCCGCTCCACCGGACTCTTGGGTCTCGGCTCTCGCTGATTTTTTCACCACCAAGATCAAACTGATCCAGGACTCTTTTCCCCTGAGGGTATTTGAAGTTCCTCTGAGCTCTGAAGATGGGTCAGGTTTGCGGTCTTTTGTGGGCCCAGTCTTGGCGGCTTTTCCACCTCTTTTGATTTCTTCATCGTTGGCATTTATGGCTAACCTTAAGTCGGGGTCGCCTCTTGACCCACGTCCGGCCAAATTCCTTGCGAAAATGGCCGATGTTATAAACCCACTGGCGAATCCGCTCCTGAATCTTTCCTTGAGTCGGGGGGTGGTTCCGCAGGCTTGGAAACAGGCGATGGTCATTCCCCTTCTCAAGAAGCCTGGTCTTGACCCGGAGGTTTTGGCCAATTATAGGCCAATCTCTCTCCTCCCGGCGCTGGCGAAGGTTCTCGAGAAGCATGTTCATATTGTGCTGTCCAATTTCCTGGAATCTTACAGTCTCCTGCACCCTACTCAATCTGGCTTCCGCCCCAATTTAAGCACCGAGACGGCGCTCTTGGAGGTGTCTGAGGCTATTAAAGAGGTGCGGGATTCGGGAGGCAAAGCCATGCTTGTCATGCTGGACCTGTCGGCGGCCTTTGATACCGTCCCCCATGAGGGTCTCCTCATCAGACTCCATGAGATCGGTCTGAGGGGGATGGTGTTCAGCTGGTTTAGATCATTTTTGGCCGGTCGCCGACAAACGGTCTGTGCCCCACCCAGCTCTGCCGTGATGCCGCCTTTGGGAGACGGAGTTCCGCAGGGTTCTGTGTTGAGCCCGACGCTTTTCAACATCTTTATGACCCCTCTTGCGGCACTGGCGGAGTCCTATGGGGCCCAGATCGTATCCTATGCTGACGATACTCAGCTCCTTTTTACGTGTAGGAAAGGAGAAGAGTTTGATGGAGAGAGTATCCGTGAGTGCCTTGGGGCTGTTTTCGAGTGGTTCCAGCTGAACAGCCTCAAATGCAACTCAGACAAATCTGAGGTACTCTGTCCTCACAATCCAGACTGGCAGGAATGGTGGCCAGCTAACATGTTTCCTCCAGCACATTCGTCCCAGTTGGCTAAGAATCTGGGAATTAAGATGGATAATGGCCTGGCGTTAAGGTCTCAGATTCTTGGTCTTTCGGGAACTTGTTTTGGCCCCAGGCTCCAGGTGGTCCAGAACTCGGCTGCGCGGGCCATTTTTGGCCTTTATAGGCGCGCCAGAGTCTCGGGTCTCCTGCAGTCGCTCCACTGGCTGCCTATCCGGAAACGGATAGTGTTTAAGGCTTTGACCTTGGCCCATAAGGCTCTCCATGCCTCGGGGGCAAAATATCTCCAGAAGAGGTTGATCTTTTACCATCCGACCCGATCTTTGAGGTCTGAATCCCTGTTTCTGGCGGTGGTCCCTCGAGTAAAAAAGGCTCGCATTGGGGGCCGCTCTTTTGGGCTGTTGGCACCACAGATGTGGAACACGCTCCCTTTGTCACTTTGCAGCACTTCTAATCTGCTGATCTTTAGGAAGGGCCTTAAAACCTGGCTTTTTGCCCAGTAGTTTGCCTCTGTTTCTGTCTCTCCTTGCTTCAATGTGTTGTGTTACTCTGTGATGGTTGTATTAAAAGCGCCGGGACACTCCATGGAGTAGCCGTGCGCTATAAAAGACAAAAATTAACATAACATAACATAACATCACTCTCAGACTGAGCTGGTGGCTTCCAAGTGGCATCATGGTCATCAGAAGCGGGGCTTGAAGAAGAAGATGATGGACTAACCCTCCTTTTCCTTGCTGGTGGTCTAAGAGACAATAGATCTTCTGAAACAGTGGTTTACTCCACTGTGTCTGCAGGAAGCTTGATTTCCTGAAATGCCCCAACTTTAGGAGCAACAACTACTAGTGTGGACTGTTCTTGTGTCTGCTGCTGTTCTTGCGACTGCTGCTGTACTTGCAGCTGCTGCTGTTCTTGCGGCTGCTGCTGTTCTTGTGGCTCCTGCTGTTTTTGCTGCTGCTGCTGTTCTTGCGACTGCTGCTGTTTTTACTATTGCTGCTTTTGTTGAGGCTGCACACTTATCTGCTGAGTTTCCGCCTGCATTGATTGTGTACTACTTTGTGATAATGACATTTCAACATCGCTGCTTGTTAGTAGACTGGCTACCTCTGCAACACTCAGGGGCTTGGGCTTAGGTTGGTTGGGTTAGCCTGCTGGTGGGGAGGTACTGCTCCCAGCTTGGTTCCTGGAAAATGCAGCTGCAGGCGTAATTTTTTTGGTCCCAAAAAACACATTGGCCGGCACACCAGTTGTGGTTAGTGGCACTTCCTTTTTCTGTTCCTTCTTCTCACCGGTAACTTTCTTGGTACTGGAGGACCTGGTACCTTTCTTTGGGGCCATCTTCTTCAGATGTCAGGCAGGACGCAGGTGCACAAGTTGCAGAGATTTCTGTGGTCACACGTGGACATGATGTGGTGCGCAGAAGGACTTCTGTCTGGCAGTACAACGGGTGAAGATGATGACACCCCCTCCTCTGTCTTTTTGTGCACCTAAAAGTAAATAAGCCATGAGAAGAACATCAGTGAAATATTGAATTTGTTGTTGTGGTTGAATTACTACTGTACTAGTACAAACAAACTAAGAAATAAAATATGTAGTCTACCCATTTCAGAGACTTTGTCAACAAGGGCTATGGTATACTACTGTGTACACACACTACACTCTCAGGAAGGATAGGAAAGAGAATAATAACAACAACCAAAATACAAATGTAATGGAGGTGGGGTGGACCCTGTTTGGTACTACATTATTTGAGCATCACATCATTCAGGGAGCTGCTGCTGGCAAAGGGGATGGATGGATGGAAGCAGTAAGCCAATAGGAAAACCATACAGGCCTATATGGCAAAAGCAGCACACTAAATAACGCCCACCACAAAAGTGCACCAGCCACATGGGCACTCACAAATAACAAGCAACAGCAGGAGGCCTGGGAAACACAATTAACTAACAAAATGCCAAAAAAAGCCAGGCAAAGGATGCATGCTACAGCACACTGCTTTGCCTTTTTGATGCAATAAAATGCAAAACCCAAATTCTTTGGCACTTCCTCCCTCCCCCCCATTTAAAAAAAGACTCCTTGCACAAAAAGGGCAGTCAAATGTCAATCTGAGGAGTTTTTGTCATCCAAATCATCATTTACAGAATGTTTTATGCTGCAAGAGATAATAATCTTCTCCAGATTGAAAATGTTACGTGTTCGAGTTCTCGAGCTTCACCACACTGTAGTGTAGTTCCTATATTCCCAATAGGCTCTGAGCATTGGAATAATATATCCTATAGATGTGACATAGGACTTAGGTCGGCTAGGTCTCTATCAAATGTATTAGACATAATTGTGAGTGCCAGCTAGCTCAGAGGTCACTAGAAACTTTCTTGAATACACAAGAAGAGATTAGTTTCTGACAGCCGCATAAACATGACAACTTTGTTTCCCCAAGATAGAACGTATCTTCAGAGTCATGGAAAATATAGATCGATATTTCACTCGTGCATGCTTATGTTTCATCAGAGGTGCAGAGAAATAGAGAGATGGCCGTTTTCAATAAAAGTATTTATTAAACAGTCTTCTTTCTCATGCAGAAGAAATGAACTGCTACAATTGTAATACTGGCTATAAAGTATAATGCGTACAGCAAAAAGAGTATTATAAAATAATACTGTAAAAGCATGGTATTGTTTCTAAGCCATAAAATACATACATAAATAACAAAGACTAAAAGTACTCAACTGGTGCTTCTAAAATATGCCTAGCCCGATGTACCTAACCTACGTCTAGTACGAAGGAAGAAGTACATGTGGTGTAGGATAGATTTAGTTTCTTTGCCAAGAATCTATCCAAGGTTTCTCTTAGGGTCTAATCAGCTCCGTACGTTGGTTTAGAATAAAGGAGATCTGGTATCTCTGTCTCGGGACTTAATTTCCCAACACCCCGCAAGAGGAGTTTGGAAACACTGGAGCTGGATTCTCAGCATGAGAAAGGCAGCTTCTCGATCAGTGTGTCAGCAGGAGGGTCGACTTCCTTCGGCACTTGCTGTAGTGAGCTGCGTCGGGCAAGTAGATAGTCGAGCTGCTACAAACCACCATGTGTTTGCTCTGGCAAGTGTGGGCATATTTATACCTTGAAGGTGCCTGGTTTGACGTAAAGTTGGACATAATAACATCACCAAAGAACCCCAGGGGAATGGTAGTTTTTTGAAAATGCAATGATTTCTAGGACAAATCAATATTCAAGAAAGGGGATGTCCCTGACTGTTGAAGTCAAGTTTTCCAAGTAATCGTTGTGGCTTTTTGGAACTGGTGGAAGTAGCCATGCCTGTATTTGGACTGCATGGGCTACGTCTAAATATGGGAATAATTTCTATGCCTATATAAGGGTAATGTGAATTATACCTATATAAGGGCATGAATCGGGAAATTTACACTAGTGTCCTAAAACGCTATGCAACACCCACTCCACTTTATTATGTTCGATATTACTAAATACTAAGCAAAAACATATCTAAAGCATGTGTTTACAATCCCCCCCAAAATACATAAAATGCATTCGAAATGGTTGAACACGAAAATGAGCATTTGTGCAGTACGCTTTTAAAAAGCATTATTTTCATTCAAAGCATGTAGTGTGACATTGGAAAAATTCTTATCAGAATGAGTCATGAAATAACATTTATAAAATGGCTCTTAAATACAGAAAAAGGGTAGAGACTATTCCATGTCAGAATATAAAAACTGTTTTGGTTGTGAACAAGGTCAAATATGGTCTCTTGGAAGTGTTCAAAGAATTCTTGTTCAAGAATAGTTCTACTTTAAGCAGATTACTTTGTGCCAAAAACAAAAAATTATTTGGAAAAAGTTAAATCGAAGAAAAATAGAGTTCTAAAGTTAGAAGTTTTGTTTTGAAAAGTGAAGGTCGAATTCAAAGTTCATCAGAACGCTGTGTGCCAACTCAAAAATCATTCTCGCTGTTGGGAGAAAACATTAAAACTTCTAAGTTTGAAAAGAATTCATCTACTATTGTAGGTGAAAGTTGGACTACCACGATAAGCAGATCAATTGTACACAGAGGAGTAGCATCAATGTCACCGTCAGTCGCATTAGCAATGTTCACAGTAGATGGTACCTGTGCGCCTGTTCGTCCAGGTATCTCACCGTCAGCTGGTTGTGCCGGTGAGACCTCCATGACTGCCGTCATAGGATTGGTAGCCGTTGGGGACAACACAATGCATGAGCCGTTACCGAACCAAGCAAAGCATCAACATCCGTTGGCAGTGCTGATGGAAGTGTTAGACACATATCTAGCACACATTCTTCTCCACATAGCAGACATCGTAAAACAGGCAAGATGCAATCTTACCAGATTTGTCTGAATGATAGAAACCATGTGGTATTCAGATCTCTTAAATGAGCCAAGCCCAAAATTTGGATTATGCGCCCTCAACACTTCATTGCCAGGAGAGTGTTCTCAATGGTAATCTGGGCGTTGTTGTTAGATTGGCTTGCCATATCAAAGTAGAAGTAGTAAGAATAATATTCCTGCTGCGAGTCCCAAACTGCTTCAAAAGGTGCTAACAGTCCCGAAAAAATTGTCTTAAATACATGTACAATACCACTGGTATCAGACATGTTTAAGATACGACCTAACATTTCTGCGAAATGTATTGGACTGTTTGTGGATAAAAGGGCATGTCATGTACCTCTGCAGAAGTCCTTGCAACCTGCAGATCACACGTCTCTTTGGACAAGGTCAGTGGCACAGTTTTTTGTAAAAGAATGTCTTTCATGCTGCTTAAAGTATCAATTCGAATAGAAGAAATGTTCAGTGATGGCCATAGCGGCGACTCCCCGTCTGTCTTAGCTTTAGGAAACAATACTTGCATACAACAAGTGACCCTGGCTGACACACTTACGAGATAGGCAATTCCAGGCATCATTCCACAACAGCTGTGATCATTCAACATTCTGTAGCTCCCATTGGAAATCTGCCAAAAAATTGGATCTATCACTGCTGTCGGAGAACCTTGCAGGTGGCAGGATAAGTTGGTTTAAGAACCATCACAGGCTCCGTGTAAATTAATACCCTGACATAAAAGTGTACCGCTTAGTGCACGGTTACATTGTGTACCACTAAGAAATACTAGTTTTGGGTTCTAATGTTGCTTTTGTGTTCTGACACGCGTGTCCTGATTTTTCTGGATGTTTTGCCAACATATGCTAATCCACATGGGCATTTCAATAAATGAATCACATTGGTTGTGTCACATGTGGCGGTAGTTTTCAATGTGATTAGTGTTCCTCTCATTGGGTGTGTGATGGTATTCCCTCTGATAATGTTGTGGCAATTGCTGCAATTATGGCAGGGGGGTCATTCCCTTATGGTTGCCCATAGTGCTGTTTTTTGGAATCTTTAACATATCTTTAATGTTCTTACTTCTGGTGTAACCAAATGTCGGTTCTTTTGCAATTATTGCCTCAAAATCAGGTTCATTAGTAAGTAACGGCCAATCTGCTTTAATAATCCGTCTGTATTGTTGGCTATACGCCGAGTATTTAGACACAATGACTGTTTTTAAAGTTTTGATTTTTGGTGTATGCTGTAATAACTCTTTTCTTGTTTTCAGTGTGCATCTTTGTTCAGCTTGCTCTAGAATTCGTTTAGGATATCCTCGTTCCTCGAACCTGGAACTCATGTTTTTGGTTTTGATTTGTAATTCTCTGGGTTCTGACACAATTTGTTTCACTCTGTAAAGTTGAGATACTGGTAAGTTGTTTTTTAATGGGAGTTGGTGGAAACTTTTGTAGTGGAGTAAGTTTTTGCGATCTGTTGTTTTTTTGTATAAAATTGTCTCAATTCTGTTGTTTCTGCGGGTTCATAGTACATCCAGGTATGCGATTGAAGAACTTCCAATGAGGTATGTGAATTTAATCTGTTCATTGATGGTGTTGAGATGATTTAATGCTGATTGGAGATCTTGATGGGTACCCTGTCACAGTACGAAGATGTCATCTATATGTCTAAGAAATACCAATACATTTTTCTTCCAGGATTCTTGACTAAGGATGTATTTGTTCTCAAAGGTATTCATAAAGGTGTTGGCATATACTGGAGCGGCACAATTGCCCATTGAAGTTCCAGTGAGCTGCAGATAATGTTCATTGTCCCATTTAAAGTAACTTTGGTATAGAGTGAACTTCAGTAATTCCATGAGGAAAACTTGAAAGTTGTGATCCAGGTCCGAGGACATGAGTATCTCTTCTACTGCCTCTATTCCAAGATTATGGGGGATGGAAGTGTAGAGAGATCTGATGTCTATGGTACACATACAGATTTCTTGGTATTCTGTGAATTGAATGGATTCTATTTTGTTGATGAAATCGGTTGTATCTTTGACGTATGTGTTCATTTTTATTACAAAACAATGTAAATGGATATCCAGAAATGTGCCTACTGGTTCATGTATACTTCCTTTTGTACTCACAATGGGACGGAAAGGAGGGTGTGTCAAATGCTTGTGAATTTTTAGAAGCATATATAATGTAGGTGTTTTGGGGTGTACTTGGTTGAGGTATTTCTTTGTCTTGTCTTTTATAATGCCATTATCATATGCTTTCTGTAGGTTTTGATGTAATTGATCCTGGAATTTAATTGTTGGATCATGGCCTAATGCCATATATGTGTCTCTGTCTTGCACATGTCCATGTACTTGTGCCACATAGAAAGCTGTGTCCATCACTGCTCGTTGGCAAGTAATGTCAGGGTTGTTTGCTAGGTTCTGTAAGATGTTCAATTCGCTTTTGGACATATTCTGTAGTTTAGATCTTTTCTTTAAATCCAGTTTATTGATGTCATTTTGAACCAGGTTTTCGACATTGTCTTCTTGTTCTCAAGTTTTTTAATTGAATGTCTTCATCTTTTTTAAAGTTTCTCATGACGTTCTCAAAAAAGTGTCGTAATCTCAGATTACGCATGAGTTTGAAAAGGCTGATGTTTAGTTCCAGTTTTTTGTATGATGGGTCGGGACAAATGATGTTCCGTTTTGTAAGGTTTTTAGTTCAGTTTTGTTTAGGTTATATTGTGAAATGTTGATAACTAGTTGTTGGTCTTTTTTGTTTTGTTGCATCTGTTCGTTCGTGTAGCTGGTTTCACTGGTGGTGTTATTGGATCTTTTTTTCTTATTCCTCCTCGTTTGTAGATTGGCCTGATTCTAAAAAAGGAACCATTGTAATGGTTGTTGTCAAAGTAGAGGTTGATGGTTGTTGTGTGGGACGTTTCTGTGGTGGTCTGTTGGTTTTTTCGGATGGTGAGGTTTTTGTTTCAGTGTTAGTATGTGGTGGTTTGTTCAGGCGTCTCCTAGCATAAACTTCAGCCCAAGAGTATACCTCTCCCGTCTTATAATCGATGGTATCTCTTTTATATTTGCGGATTTTGCGCTTGTTTATCTCTTCAGTGTATTTGTCTAATTATATCTGGATGTCTTCCAAAGTTTTTTGCCAATCCTCCTTTTCCATGCTGTCCTGTAATTCTGTTCTGGTTTGAGCTATATATTTTTGTAGGTCTTCCAGCACTCTGGAAAGTTCTACTATGATGAGTAGGATTAAATCCAATGAACATTTGTTCAAGATTGCATACCAACGTTCGACGAATTTTGGGCTGTTTTTACATAGTAATGATTTTAAGGGAACTCTTAGGCCTCTTAGGATTCGTTGCGCCCGGTGATATTTTATGAGTGTGCTTGCGTGGAGTCTCTGATTGATTTCACGCTTGGTTAAATAGATTAATTGTTTCAAGTTGTTTGCTTTATTGCGTTTAATGCGTTTATTTATTGATGGTGTCGTTTTTTATTGCTCCATTATTTTTGTTGGTTTTATATTTTTTTACATTATCAGACCAATATTTGCATTCATGCGCAGCATATAACCAATTGATATAACCAATTGATCTATGCAATGTAATATATGTCCTCTATACAAACACACGATCACACACTATTATCTAACCAATATTTTCACTCTGCACTATATTGGTAACAGACTAACATTAGACGTCCAATACATGCTCATATACCATTCAAAGATGGCGCCCCTAGAGAGAAGTCCTTCCTCGACGTTCAAACTCTTTCACCAATGCGGACGTTGCGTTTATTAACAACACCCACACTAACAACACGAACGAACGCAGAATGAAGCATGCAGTAAAAATCGGCAGGTAAGAGGCGCAAATTATTCTCTTTCACCTAACATAATTACTAAACGGTTTCCCATTCGTAACCACGTACCGACACAGATGTCGCATCTGGGTTTAACTACACACTTATAATTTCTTTTACTTATATCTCTTTACACTTGGGCTTTTTTATTTCATTCAACCGCGAACTTTGGTATGTTAACAACACATTGATCACGATATTAGAATTTCGAGACCAGTCTCACTACGGAGTTGACATGAAAAGACTTTTTAACAACACCAAGTCACCGATCGTTTACCAGCACCTTCATTGGTATAACTACACAAGCTTGCATGATAAATGCACCCTATCACTTTGTAGCTAATAAATTATTAGAAGCTGAACCAGAACGCATCCTCATGAGAGACATTATGTTTTTTGTTTAGATATTCCCCTGAAGAAGTGCACAGTAGTGCAAAAAATGCATTGGGAATGCCATTTTGAACTCTGCATATAATCTACGAAGAAAAGAGTTAAAACACAACATAAGGAAAATTCACAGTTCAAACCTACAAATAGTGGAGAAACTTTTTTGAAGTATTAATTGAAGGATAATCATTTTATCGCTCGCCAGCAATTTTCGTTGTGCCTAGAGGGTCATCCGCTGCATGCAGAGGATGCTTGTTTTGATAAACGGCATAAAAATGACAACTTTTTTTCCCCAAGATAAAACGTATCTTCAGAGTCGTGGAAACAATAGATAGATATTTCACTCAGTCAATCGTGCGTGCTTCGTTTCATTAGAGGTGCAGAGAAATAGAGAGACGGGCGTTTTCAATAAAAGTATTTGTTGAACATTCTTCTTTCTCATGCAGAAGAAATTAACTGCTACAATCGTAATACTGGCTGTAAAGTATAATGCATACAGAAAAAAGAGTATTATAAAATAATACTGTAAAAGCATGGTATGGTTTCTAAGCCATAAAATACATACATAAATAACAAAGACTAAAAGTACTCAACTGGTGCTTCTAAAATACGCCTACCCCAATGTACCTAACCTAAGTCTAGTATGAGGGAAGAAGTATGTGTGGTGTAGCATAGGTTTAGTTTCTTTGCCAAGAATCTATCCAAGATTTCTCTTAGGGTCTAATCAGCTCCGTACCTTGGTTTAGAATGAAGGAGGTCTGGTATCTCTGTCTCGGGACTCTATTTCCCAACTCCCCCCAAGGGGAGATTGGAAACACTGGAGCTGGATTCTTAGCAAGACAAAGACAGCTTCTCGATCAGTACGTCAGCTGGAAGGTCGGCTTCCTTCCGCACTTGCTGTAGCAAGCTGCGTCGGGCAAGTAGATAGTCGAACTGCTCCAAACCACTGAGTGTTTGCTAGGGCAAGTGTGGGCATATTTATACCTTGAAGGTGCCTGGTTTGACGTAAAGTCGGACATAAAACATCACCAAAGAACCCCAAGGGAATGGTAGTTCTTTCAAAACGCCATGATTTCTAGGACAAATCAATATTTAAGAAAGGGGATGTCCCTGACTGTTGAAGCCAAGTTTTCCAAGAAGTCGTTGTGGCTTTTTGGAACTGGTGGAAGTAGCCATGCATGTATTTGGACTGCATGGGCTATGTCTATATATGGGTATGATTTCTATGCCTATATAAGGGTAATGTGATTTATACCTATATAAGGGCATGAATCGGGAAAATTACACTAGGGTCCTAAAACGCTATACAACAACACTTCTGCTGGGGGTCGATGGTGCGTCCAAAATGACGTGTTCGTGTTCTCACGCTCTCTGTTGCATTGGATATTGATGTGTTTGTGTCCTCATGCTCTCGCTCGTGGGGGAGAATGACTTGTTCGAGGTCTCATACTCTTGCGGTGTCTGATGGCAAGACGAATGACATGATCGCGGTCGTGAAATCTCACGAGATAGCACGACCGGCTACCAACATCTCATGGAGTACGCAAACGGATTGGAAACGCGGGAATCCTGATAAGGTGATCGCGCGCGTGAGAACATATTTTCAAAGAGCGAGCATGAAAAAAATCTCTGCTACGTTGCGGATTGCGGAAATTTGGCATTTTCATGCTCTCTGTGAAAATGTCAAAAATATCGCAATTTTCGCGAGCGGAACGGAATTTGACGCCCACCCCTAATCTTTTTATAACATTCCAATACTGCTTACGGACGGCTTCTTTCGCACACTTTGTTCACACCCGGTCCTTTTGGTGTGGAGAGGGAGGCAACCATGTATTCGCTGGTCAATCGTTATGCTACCGTATGACAGAGGGAGGTATAGTGTCCCAGATTTCAAACTATATTATTTAGTGGCACAATGTCGGTATGCCCATGCCTGGTACCACCCAGATGCACGTATACCATTTCTATGACCAGAAGCGGTCCTTGTACTACCGGATAAGCTATCTGCAGTACTCCCCGGAGGATTCCCTCGAGACAGATGTGACATACAGACAGTTTCTACCACCTCCTGGGCTTTGGGGGAAATTGAGGAAATTCACTGGTACTGCGCATCTATATTCATCCTCCCTTCCCCTGCCAAACGCTCGGTGGTTCCCACTCACATAGAGAGGTCCTTGTACAGCGCACATTGACTACACTGGGCATTAGCAAAATAGGTGATTTATTTCCCGAGGGTCATGTTTTCTCACTAGATGAGGATGCCAAACTGGCAGGTTGCAGTTTCATGATGCATTTCATCATGACCCGTGTAAGGTTGGCTCTGCGGACCACATTTCCCACATTCCCTATCGAGCTGGACCCCTCCCACCCACTTGCACTAGTGATAGAGAATCTCAATCGGGCTCAACTAATTTGCAAAATGTACAAAGCTAGCATTGACATGAAACCACTATGTGACACCAAACTTTAACAAGCCTGGGAGGCAGATATTGGGGGCCAATAATGGACGACCAACGGGCAAAGTGATACAAGGCCACTAAAGATAGCTCCCTAAATAGTAGGCACAAACTGATTCACTTTATGTTTCTGCGCCGTGCGTGCCTACTTTACTCCGGCTATGGCACACAGGATAGACACCAACAGGTCCCATTTATGTTTGAAATGCACCACCCCACATGCCGATTTCATACACTTAGCTCGGTCTTGCCCTCGATGGAAGGCTTTCTAGACGGGCGTACACACGACCCTGGGGAAAATAATCAGCATCCCTCTGAATCCCATCCCTGAGATTACACTGTTCGTATACACGGTACAGATCCCCATAAAATTTAGGAAATTGGCCTCCTTAGGACAGCTTTTGGCCAAAAGAGGGGTTGCTATACATTGGGGCCGGAAATCTGTGCCCAAACTACAGGACTGGTTACAAAGTCTTGCCTATTGCAATATTAATGTAGAATGTTATGCCAGCTTGATGCCATTGACATCCCGCCCCAAAGACATATGGGGTCCGTTCAGGGACTATGTTGCAGCACATAAACAGGCTTCAGACACGCAGATAGAAAAAGGCATTGGGCCAGAGAGAGTCGGTTGATCGGGTGGAGGTTTTATATACAGCCTGAATGGTCCAAGGTTAGATATGAAGTGCCCATGTGGGAGTTAGGGATGTTGGGTTGGGTGAGGTGTGGTGATGACAACCACGCAGCAGGGGTGTGGAGCTGGGCTAAGCTCAAGTTTTTTATTACAGGATAAGTGTAGTAGGTGTCTAAGTTATTAATGCTGCCATGATTACGACTGCCATTGAACCAATAGGTGTGAGATTTAGAATGGGTATATTGCTTGTTTGTGATGACATGTACACAATGTTTAAATGATCGAAAAATAATGTGTTAAAAAAAGTTTGCCTACAGGAAACTACATAAAAAATAACTTGTAGTGCATTATGAAAGTCTATTAGTTAATACATTGTAGAGGTTTGTGTGTAACCAAAAAGTCACAGAATTACATCTTGGTTGGTGCAGTGGAGAATAGTGACTTGTGTATTTTTGTGCTCCAAGGTCACAGTTCGTGGCAAAATGCACTGTGAATATGAAAGTCACTATTTCAAACTTGCAGTACCGACAGTATAAGAAAGCTGCTACAAAATGTGTAAAATGTTAAGATAAAATGGTGCTTCCAAAATATATATTTTTGCTAATATTGAGACTGTATGTAATTCATATATTTACATTACTGTTCCTTTAACACCTCGTCAATTAAAAATATTCACTGCACAGATCACTTGTTAACTCTTTGCACTACCACTCATAAAGAATGTCTTTGCCATCAAAAAACGTTTGATTAATTAAAGCCAGTATGAGTACTTCCAAGCATCCTTTACATTTGCAGATTTTACCCTTTACATTTCCAGATTAACTAGTAGGCCCCATTTGGATTTCTTTCTGGCAGCAGGCACACTGATTGTCTGCATGGCTTTGGGTTACAGCACAGGAGGCATGCTCAATGACACTTCAGCTAAAGTATTTAATTTAAACTGGTGGAATGAACCATCCCCGCTGCTGCTACTATAGAGGTAATAGCGGGGAAAGGGAGAGTGACATGCCAAGGGCAGTGGGGGAAAGGAAGTGATGAAGTTGTTAAGGTAGGGAAAGTCAAGGGACACTTCAACAGCCAAGGAGGAATAAAAACACTCACCCTTAGAAGTCATGTTGCAAGGTGTCGTTGTTGGTGCCGGTGTCCATGGTGTTTCCTTTAAATAAGGCCCAACTGCAACTCCTGAAATTGCCTCTGAATTATAGCTCTAAACAGAATACAAGAGGTGCAGAAGCATGTGCTGTGTAACTGTTGAGAGCACATGACTATCACAGAGCCATGAGGTGAGACTAATGACTCTGTGATGTCAGGCCATTTCGCAAATGCTGCTGCCCCTCCCTTTCCAAGACGTCATGCTGTGACAACTTGGGAAAGGGAGGAGTTTTAAAAGGCAGCTTATAAAAGACATGCATCCCCGGGAGTACAGGGTTGATGTGTACATGCCCGGTGCTGTTTCACAATGTGACATTATTAAGCGTAATTTGTGGGTGGTCCCAGAGAATCACCAATTATTGCAGAATCGGGCGGGTAGCATGTCAGCCCATACTGCTTAACTTTTCCTCATTTCAAGTGGTACATGTGCACTAGCGCATGTGAATAATTTCAAAGTGCCTGACTGCCTGACGTTTTTTACATAATTTAAAATAGGATGGTACTTGCTTTTATAAATACCATCCACATCCATATAGAGCGTGAATTAATTGGAAGGGCATAGGGGCTCCGCTCACTCCCAGAGACCAGTGCTGCTCATACTAAAACTCAAACTACTCATACTAATACTCTCACACACACCGGCCCAGCCTATAGGGCCTGCCACATGAGAGTCTGTATTTAATCTCAATATAAGCAAGCCACAAGGAGATTGACCATGTTGTAGTCCCTGCTTTATCAGTCACAACATGTGTGTTTGAACAAGGGGGCGATAAAATAACTATGGCAGCAGTAGCCTCACCCGTAATCAGTGCTGACCCACCAAAGTGTGGGACTGCAGGAGTCAAAGTGAAAACTTGTCAGTTGGGTGCATGATCAGCTTAAGGCCTGAGGAGAACTTGGTATGATCCAGAACAGAGAAATTTTAAAAGACTCGTCAGCATTTATGTGTGTATCCATAATAAACACTTTTGCTTCCTGAAAGCTACTCCTGGTGTTGAGGATCACTAAATGTGTATGCTAGCCCCCATCATAAGGGTGTTATATCTGGCATAATTGTACCACTGGATTCAAGCTAGCCTGGCTGATGAAGGGTAATACACAGAAA
Organism: Lissotriton helveticus; assembly: GCF_964261635.1. Lineage (NCBI taxonomy): Eukaryota > Metazoa > Chordata > Amphibia > Caudata > Salamandridae > Lissotriton > Lissotriton helveticus. The sequence continues at coordinate 213,329,385 of NC_136060.1, read as the reverse complement.
CTGGTCCTAGGAAGCTTGTTTCCAGTCCAGGAAGGACCTGGCTTGGCAGTTCGGTCTGGACTGTTCCCATGAGGCAAAGGGCCAAGACTGATTTGCATATGGCTGGGCTAAACTGGGGTGGCATGGTGAGCAACAGAATGACTTATTTAACCCAGATCTCTTGACTGGGGGTGAATGTATGATTTATTCAGTACTCCGTCCATCATTTGTTTGCATAGCACTTTTCACCCTAAGTAGGATGGGTATGCCCAGACATAGGTCCCTTGCTCACTGTAATACTGGATTCAAGCTAGCCTAGCTGATGAATGGTAATACCCAGAAACCGGTCCCAGGATGCTTGTGTCCGGTCCAGGGAGGACCTGGCTTGGCAGTTCGGTCTGGACTGTTCCCATGAGGCACAGGGTCAAGACTGATTTGCATATGGCTGGGTCTAAACTGGGGTGGCATGGTGAGCACAAACAAGATGGACTTAACCCAGATCTCTTGAATGGGCGTGAATGTATGATTTATTCAGCATTCTGTCCTTCATTTGTTTGCATAGCACAGTTCACCCTAAGTGGGATGTGTATGCCCAGACGTGGGTCCCTTGCTCACTGAACCACTGGAATCAAGCTAGCCTGGCTGATGAAGGGTAGTACCCAGAAACCAGTCCCAGGATGCTTGTTTCTGGTCCAGGGAGGACCTGGCTTGGCAGTTCGGTCTGGACTGTTCCCATGAGGCACAGGGTCAAGACTGATTTGCATAAGGCTGGGTCTGAACAGGGGTGGTCTGGTGAGCAAAAGAACAATGGATTCAATCCAGATCTCTTCACTGGGGGTGAATGTGTGATTTATTCAGCATTCCGTCCATCATTTGTTTGCGCAGCACTTTTCACCCTAAGTGGGATGGGTATACCCAGACATGGGTCCCTTGCTCACTGTACCACTGGATTCAAGCTAACCTGGCTGATGAAGGGTAATACCCAGAAATTGGTCCCAGGATGCTTGTTTCCAGTTCAGGGAGGACCTGGCTTGGCAGTTCCATCTGGTCTGTTCCCATGAGACACAGGGTCAAGACTGATTTGCATATGGCTGGGTCTGAACAGGGGTGGTCTGGTGAGCAAAAGAACAATGGATTCAACCCGGATCTCTTGACTGGGGTGAGTATGTGATTTATTCAGCATTCCGTCCATCATTTGTTTGCATTGCACATTTTACCCTAAGTGAGATGGGTATACCCAGATGTAGGTCCCTTGTTGTATTACCTTTCATCAGCTAGCCTGGCTGATGAAGGGTAATACCCAGAAACCGGTCCCAGGATGCTTGTTTCTGGTCCAGGGAGGACCTGGGTTGGCAGTTCGTTCTGGAGTGTTCCCATGAGGCACATGGTCAAGGCTGATTTGCACATGGCTGGGTCTAAACTGGGGTGGCATGGTTAGCAAAAGAACAATGGATTCAACCCAGATCTCTTGACTGGGGGTGAATGTATGATATATTGAGCATTCTGTCCATCATTTGTTTGTCTGGCACAAGTGCAGAAGATCAGCAGCAGTCACTTAAGTTCTGTTCTCATGCTCTTCCGTCAGGCAATCCTGCCCAAACTAAAAAATATGCAAGCAGGCATAGACACATAATTTTCAGTAATTTAGATTTATAAAAGTAACATGAGATTACCAACATTTCTCCAATTACTCTGGCATAACTAAAATGTTATACGGGCCTAAGCACATGCACACAACACACTGATATCTCATAACTGGCCTAAATGGATTTCAAACATCATTTCCCACCCCATAACTAGTCTACACACTTTTTTTCAGTCACAGCAGTAATTGGTCTCTCTCAAAAACCACACTCCAAAAATATTCGTTAAAGACTAATTTGTACAATATGGTATTATCCCTTATAGTTGACAAAGCATTGCCCACTTATGGTTGGGGAATGCATAATCTATTTCCCGCAAAATAGGGAAAGCGTGAAATCTCCTTCAGCACACATGTCCATATATTTATTTTTTTATTTGTTTATATAGTGCCAGAATCGACTCCCAAAGGAGTATCTCTGCGCTTCGGACGAGCAGCATAGGTGAAGCGCTATTGCGGCTAGATCAGAAACAGAGAAGGGTGGTCTTGAGCAGCTTCTTAAACTGTAGATGGTCAGGACACTGTCTTAAGTGCAGGGGGAGCTTGTTCCAATAGCAGGGGCCAAAATAGGAAAGAGCCTTTCCCCCTACCCTTTCCCTCCTAACATGGGGGACCTCCAGAAGATGTTTGAAGCCCGAGTGGAGAGAACTAGAGGGAAGGTATGGTATGAATTCCTCCGATAGATAAGTGGGACCAAGATTGGATAGCACCTTTTGGATGGTACAACAAATTTTGAATTTTGAATTTTAGCCTTTGGCGTATAGGAAGCCAATGAAGCTGCAAGAGAAGAGGACGGGAGGCCGGGAGGCAGTCCTAGGGGGCACGTTAACGACTAATCGTGCCGCTGTATTCTGAACCACCTGCAGTCTGCTGATTAAAGTCACACTAGCAGAGTTCAGCAGACTGGTACAGTAGTCCAGACGGCATAACATAAGTGCTTGAGTCAGAGCCTTCTGAGTAGAATCAGGAAGTATGAAAGACTCTACGAAGTAGGCCCAATGTATGGAAATAGGCGCCAGCTGTCTGGGCTGTCAAAATAAGGGCTTGATCCAGACAGATATACACATGCGAGTACCAAGATCTCTAACTAGAACCCAATAAATGTACTTTCACTTTAACCTACCTAAACCACTTTTAAATAAAAACAAGTGACAGAAAAAAAATCTTACCTTGTGTAATGTAATCTGGTGTCTCATGTAAGATACCTTTGGGTCAAGTTTGTGCTGTATTAAACTGAAAAAAAAACACCTTATGCAAACAACACTTACCTGTGAATGATGTAACTCCCGGACTCGTACAAAACGGAGCCTTAACCATAGTGGCATACTAATAGTAATGAGCCGCATAAAAGTACCAGTAAAATGACATGACATGCCTTAAACGCACAGATATTACCATACCCTCAATCAGGAAGTCAAAGCTTGCTTAATTCCATTAATCTTCTTTTCCTCCTCTGTGTTCAGGCCTGGACTAGCCTTTTATTCCATGGACTGGAACCATTGGAGGCCGTTTTTCAATACCAAGGACCATTTCTCCTGCCTCTGTCACACTTCCCAGCTCATCAAGGGTAATTGCCGCAGGACCACATGACTTTAACAAAGAGAAATACAGAAAGGGGGAAGAGTAAAAAAATCCGAGAGGGTGAGATCAGAGAGAACAATAGAGAGAATGAATGGATGGAAAGAGATAGAGTGTGGGGATCGGGCCAGTTCAAGCACTTTTTTCTAGGCTACTTATGGTTTCCTGTCCCGGGCATGTCTCTGTGCCCGATTGCACTTCTTACTATTCTGAGAAACATAGAATTTCTCATATTAAGCCTCTCTTATTAAAGGCCCTTTCCATGGAAGTTGGACAGGGTGCTCTCGATGGAAGGGTGTTACCAGCCGCAGACCATGCAGGTGGGGCCGGGTGGGGGAGGATTTCGAAAGATGAGGACGAGGGAAAATAAATGATTTATTTAATTTTCCCTCATCATCATCTGTCGAATCTACCCCACCCAGCTGCACTGCTCTTACCTGCATGGGCCACGGCTAGGTCTTACCTGTGAAAGGACTCTAATGTAAATTACCAATCACCATACATGATGATATGAGCTTCCTGCTTTTTGACGGACTTGGGGCAGGGACAGTAATAATATGAACATCAGGATTGCCTTGCAGGCCTCACGAATATAAGCAACAATATTTAGGAAATAGGGGGGAGTGGCTAGACAGCGAGGCACGATGGCTGCGTAAGGTGAAGCTCCAGGACCGGCCCCTTCCCACCATCTATCCTGCTCGATGATCCGGCATGCCTGATCACAGTCTAATGTGTTGGAAGAACAGCTGATTCGGACCGGCCAACTCCGGTCTCGCTCCGTCACCGGAGACCGACGATTCGCTTGCTGCAGAGGTGGGGCCTGGTGTTTGAGCTCATGCCGGGGCCCACAGTGCTCAGTGGGGCGAGTTGGAGCTCCACCGGACTTGCCCTGTACCCGCGGTGGCGCGGCATCTGGAGGGCACCGCTGCTGGACTATAAAGGACGCTCCCACTTTGCCTGACCAGGGCCCCTTTAACTTGCAGTGCATGAGGACAGCCTGAGACCACCTAAAGAGAACTGTACGGGCTGCCCATCTTCCCCATGCCGCCGTCTGCCCTTAACCCTGGAGCGGTGCCGCGGGCTCCCATGGCACATTGTTTTTCCCCCCATCTCCCCGCTCCTCGCTGCTGAGGTGGGGCCCGGTGTTGAGACTTGTGTCGGGACCCACAGTGCGGAGCAGAGCCACGTAGGAGCTCTGCAGAACTTGACCTGCACTCGCGGAGGCGCCGCATTTGGAGGGCGCACCCACCGGACCGCTGAGAACACCCCCATCTTGCCGGACCGGGGACCCCTGACCCAGTGGCATTTGACAACGGCCCGGGACTGCCTCGTGAGTGGTAGGCGGGCCGCTCAGCTGTTCGGCATTTGTTTGGATCCTTTCCCGTGGTTGTTTCAGGTGCTGTGGGTGCCCCTAGGACATTCATCTTCCCCCTGAGTTGCAGCCTCTGCCGGAGACCACAGGAGGGACGTGGTGCCATCTGGAGACCCTCGAATGTGCCAGCGCAGACCCTTGCGGGGCTGACCCTGCCCTTGGGGGACCGTTCATGGGACTCCTGGTCCCCCTCGTGTTCAAGGTGTAGACGGAGGGCCCATGACACCGGGACAAGAATGGCCTGCGACCACCAGGAGTCTCAGTGAGTGCACACAGACTCTGATTACTGGGCAGGACCCCTTGCACTGCTGCCACTCTCGTGGCTGACGCAGGGGCAGATTCCTTCCTGTAACACCCTGCGTAGGCCCAATTCATCACGCTCAGGGACACTTTCCCACCCTCAACATCCGCCGGCTCCCGGTTTGTGACTAGAGGTGGTTCTATTGCTTCGCTGAGGAGCCTGGGGCTGGACTAGTGGAGCACGAAGCAGGTCACGATGGAACGTGACAAGACAGCAGGGACCCGAGGCTCTAATGCTAGGCAATCGAACAAACTGGACTGCTATACTGTCCTGAAGGACACGCAACAATCCCCTATGCCCAGGGACTCCGGATCCGGGGTGATGGGCAAGGAGGAGCAAGAAATCTCGCTGAAGGACGTAATGGCCGCCATCACTGGTGTTAAGGCTTCTCTGGACACTGTGGCAATCAATATCAACCTCATTAGGGTCGATATGGGTAAACTGAACGAGAAAGTCAAGCAAGTTGAACATACGACCGCCAGTCTTGTTGGGGATGTTTCACAGCTCCATGGAGAGATTTGCGACCTCCAGGACTTCCGCAAACTTACCAACCTCAAGCTGGATGACAACGAAGGCCACCTGCGTCGCAATAACCTGCGCATCCTGGTGGTTCCAGAGAAATCAGAGGGGCCAAACTCGGATTTCTTTGTTGAGGACCTCATTCTGAAACACTTGCAACTCAAGGGCCTCAGTAAGTTCTTCGTCATCCAGCGCGCCCACAGGGTCCCGGGCGGCTGTTCCAAACCGGGCGCTCCCCCACGGCCTATGTTGGCACGGGTCTTGAATTTCTGTGACAGAGACAACATCCTTTAAAACTTCAGGGCTGGTGTGCCCCTGCGGTACGAAAACTCAGACATTTCCTTCTTTCCAGATTGTATGCAGAGGGTGCAACGGCAGAGACGGTTGTTTATGTCGGTCAAGCGTGTCCTCAGAGATCAGGGACTGACATATTCTATGCTGTTCCCGGCCCGTCTCTGGATTGAGGCTGAGGGGAGGGTGTGGTTTTTCGAACATCCCGAGGCCGCAGCAGACTGGATCGAGAGCCGAGGAGTGAGAAGCCCGACCGACTGTGGCGGTGGTGACAACAAGAACAGTAAACCGGCCTGAGATGGTGACCCATGCAGTGCCTGAGTTCAGACTAATTACATGGATAGTGGGGGACGGGAATGGGTGGGGGTATCTATCTTCGTAGCCTTTGGGTGTGTGGACTCAATAAGACCTGAGTTAACTGCTTTTGGGTGGGTATATGTTAGTTTTTCGAGGCCGGGGAAGGGTGTGCTTTAATCTCCCCTCTATTCCTTCTCTTTTCTTTCTTGAATAACTTTCTTGGGCGCAGGCACTCTGCAAATTTTCCATGGGAAGTTCTAAGCCCAGCGTGCAGGGCAGTGGGGTGTGGGGTTGTTGGGCGGGGTGTTTAGTTATGTTTTTGCAGCTTTTATCGCATCAGCAACTGTTATTGCTACATTGATAGGAGGAGTGGCAACACGTTCTGTAATTTCCAAATGTATATTTTGTCATGGCATCAGTTGGGGACACTGGGTTTAAATTGCTAAGTTGTAATGTTAATGGGCTGGGGAACAAAATTAAACATAGCGTTGTTCTTCAATATATAAAACGTTATGCCCCCGATATCATCCTACTTCAGGAAACTCATAGTTGGTAATGCATGTAGGGCATTGCACAGAGGGGGTTGCGTATTGTTGACCCACGCAGGTTTCACCACGGGCTCCCGAGGAGTTGAAATATTGATGAAAAAATCCTTTCCCCTTGTAGTACAGAACACATGGTCGGATGTAAGAGGGAGATATGTTGGGGTCTCGGGCACTTGGGAGGGGCATCCTGTCACCTTCCTTTCGGTTTATGTGCCCACGGGCCTCCAGGTAACCAAATTCAGGGACCTGGGTACGCTATTGTTGAATTGCCCGGAGGGTCTCTTGGTGTTGGGAGGAGATTTGAATTCTGTGGTTTCCAGTGGCCTAGATCGTCACCCTCAATGAGACCTTGCTCGTTCACAATGCTAGCTTCCTGATTTCCGAGAATCCAGGGGCTGGTGGATGGATGGAAGGCCTTTCACCCTGACACTCTTCAATATACTTTTCACTCTGGGGAAATGGGAGCCTATCTAGAATTGACTATTTTTTGTGCCCGCACCTCAAGTCACACATGTCCGGGAAGAAAAACACCTAGCTAGAGGCATCTCTGATCACTCACCTGCTTGGCTTCATGTGGCGCTTAATTATACACAGGTGAGGCGAGTGGCCCCCAGTAACCCGTGGTATCTTTGGAATCCTCATATCCGTCACGAACTCCTCGCGACTATTGTTAATGATTTTACTGAGAATAAGGGCTCGGTGGAATCCCCGCAGATCCTCTGGGAGGTCTTTAAGATGGTGATTCAGGGCCAGGTCCTTTCCTTGATCTCGGGAAAGAAGAAAGAACAACAAAAGGAGCTAGTGGCCCTGGAGGCACATATGGGGAGATTAGAAGCAGACTTCGACTCGGACGTCACACCTGACAAGATCCACCTTCTCAAACTTTAACAACAGGACTATAGGGCACTGGTGACAGACCAGGCTAAGGCCTTGAGGAGAGCAGTGCAGGGGCGGTTGTACGAGGCGGGTGACAAGGCTGGGAAACTCTTGACCTGGTTTGATAAAAGAGACTGGGCAAGTAGATTAGTACCTGAGCTCTAAGGGCATGAGGGAGAGTCCCTAATGGATCCGCAAGCCACTGTAGACCATTTCGTGGCTCACTTTGAGGCAGTCTACACCTTGGCTGCCCCCTACTCCAAAGACGATTCCCGCCAGAAGCTCACTGATATAGTTTTACCCAGACTGTCGGGGTCGACCATGACTTCATGGAGAGTAACATATCCAATGAAGAAATAGTGGCATCAGTGCAGTCCCTTAAGTTGGGCAAAGCCCCTGGCCCTAACGGGTTGCCAATTGAACTGTACAAACTCAAACCAGATCGATTGGCCCCGTACCTAAGGGCTATGTACGAGGAATTGATACACTCAGAACTCCTGCCCTGAGACCAACGGACGGCTAATATTGTCAATATCCACAAGGAAGGGAAGCCTGAAACTGATTGCGCGTCTTATCGGCCGATATCCCTGTTGAATACGAAGCCCAAGATCCTGTCTAAGCTCCTTGCTACCTGGCTTTTGACAGTGGTCGAGATCCTGGTCCACCCAGATCAATCCGGTTTTCTATCTCACCACAATACTGCATTGAACTTGCGTAGGGTTCACAGGGTTTTTGGCAGGGCGGCCTCTATTTTGGAACCTGCGGCTATAGTCTCCTTAGACACTGCCATGGCGTTTGACACCACCGAATGGCCATATTTGTGGGTAGTATTGGAGAAAATTGGATTTGGCCCGAAATACATATAATGAGTGCCGTTACTGTACTCTCGAACTATGGCCCAGGTTGTGTTTAACAACAGAAAGTCGTCCGCCTTTGAGTTGGGTTAGGGGGACCCACCTGGGTTTTCCCCTGTCCCCTCTCCCGCTCGCCCTGGCGCTGGAACCACTGGCAGCTTGGTTACGTAACGACCCGATGATAAGGATATACGCGCTGGTCTCTGGACTGGGAAGACTATATCTCCCTTCACGCTGACGACATTCTTCTGTACATGACCTCTCCGAGAAGGTCTTTGATAGTGGTTTTAGATATCCTTATGATTTTTGGACGATACTCCGGCTACTTCATTAACTGGAGCAAGTCCCTCCTGTTCATGGTAGAAGACGAGCCGCCGATTCCGCCGCCCGGGTGTCCTATTCAAACATCTACTGAAGGATTTAAATATCTGGGTATCTTCCTCTCGCTGGATCCCTCTCTTCATTATTCTCACAATCTCTGGCCTCCTCTGCTTCGGCGGCGTAAAGATATTGATAGATGGAAATCACTCCCCCACTCCTTGCTAGGGAAGGCTGGCCTCTTTAAGATGACGTATTTACTGCGGTTATTGTGCGCACTCCAGAACTCCATGGACACGATATCCACGTCATATTTCAGGGAAGTCGAGAGCTTTCAAAGAGATCAATTGTGGAATGGTAAGCCTTGTATCGTTCTTGGCAAACTTTCCCTGAACTGGTATGATATAGGCATCAGTCTCCCCGATATCAAATTGTACTATTGGGCGTCTCATCTGTCTTCCATTAATTACTGCACATATGCCCATCCTTGCGACCCAGGTTATAGCATGGATAGGTGGATCCTTTCTGGAGGGACCTTCAATAGAGCCCTAAACTCCAGGCCCCGGTGCTATTCGCTTACGGGCCCCACTAAACACGCAGTGCACGTTTGGCATGCTGCTACCAAACGCCTTCGTTGGAGACGCAAGGTAACACTCGCAACACCTCTATGGGGTTCCGAACAATTGGCAATCTGTGGAGAAGTAAGGGATTTGTCAAATGGGATCTCATAGGTTTTACACATATAGGCGAACTGTGGGAAAAATAAGTCATTAAGTCAGAGCGCTTCTGTTTCATGCAAGCTCGACATGCACTTCGCACACACCTACAGCCCGGGGCCACACTACCGGAATCATCCCCACTGGAGTATAGAATACTAGATGGTCATATCCCTGACAGCACCATCTCACTGATATATAAAAAACTGGTCAACAACATCTTGGATGCTCTCCAGGCCCTCCAAAAGAAGTGGACCGGAGATGGCATAGAGATGGACAATGAGGAGTGGCAGGAGGCCATCTCCTCTGACTTGTCCAACTAAAATTTCTTCACAGGGTATATGTAACGGGGCCTCAATTGGTACGGGTGGGGTGGGCAGACGGGGCTGCTTGTAGATGGGGATGCGGCCAGCTGGGAACCATTTTCCACATAGTCTGGGAATGCGAATTGATCCAACCCATTTTGGCGCAACATTCATTACATTATTAATACTGTTTTGTCCGTATAGCTCCGTGTGGAAGCCCGTAGGTGTCTGTTAAACATCTGGGAACCAACCGATTTAAATGTCTGTTTGACACAATGGGTTACAGTGGGACTAATGCTAGCCAAGAGGAATATTGACCTGCGATGGGGGGCGCGGCTCCCACCTATAGTTCAAGATTGGGAAAAAGACTTGGATTGGGTACTGTTCAGAGAACAAACTGTGTATGTGTCCCGTGGATGTCCCAAAAAATGGTCTCATGTATGGGGTTTGTGGAACTCTTATCGAGGAGATATATGTCAACCTCCCCTGACTCCTATTGTCGATGATCCCCCCTCACCCTAGACCTTACACTCTGTATATATGTATACTGTGATTTACCTACTGTACCGATGATGCCTGATGTACTACTCCCTCTGAAATTTCATTGTATTGCTGATGTCTGTTTCTTAATAATACATTTTTTTTTAAAACAATATTTAGGAAATATATTTCCCACATTGATAAGCTGTCTGAGAATTCAGTAATTTTGTCAGTGTCTACCAGAACAAGATTCTGAATATGCTCTGAGAAGTGCAAAAAGGTCCTATAAAGTCAGGACCTTGATACAATGTCTGCTAAGAATTTCCCAATGTGGCCCGAGTATGTTTGTCATCAGAAGCTCCTGTTAGACCCATTGTAACATAAACTTACAACGATGGCTTGAGGAGAGCACAGGAACCAAGAAGTAAGGTTCTATGGACCTGATTTATAAACATACAATATATATTGTGGGAATCAAAAATGTGATGCCTTCATTTTTTTTCTTTAGAGGTCCAAGGGAAATGATCTTTTGATCAGGTTCATTGACCATTATATACAAGATAGTGATATTTTTCTTTTTGTAATAGAGAATGAGATATTTATGTGCACACAACACAAAGTAACCAAAGCATAGCTAAAGATTCAAAGAGGATCACAATTGCAAATGTAAAATATCCATGTGGACCAAATTCATGTTGGTGGTTTTGTTGTCAATCCACTCTACGGTGGTACACCACCAAATAAGAGATTACATCAGCAACCTATGAGTTACCACAGGTATTTTGGGTGCACAACAAGATTCTTTTTTTATCAAGATCCAATTTTGAATTTGTTTGCATTCTATAAAAACAGGGAGACATATGTATAAGGAAAAGGCGCAGTGCAGCGATGCAGCAGATTTTGCCGCACTGCGCTGTGCCATTTAAAAAATGCAGGGATGCACCATATTTACAAGAATATGGCACACCCTTTTGTTTTCCCTTGTGCTACAAAATAGCTGTCTAGCGCCAAAACAGACACCCTTGCCCCATAGTATAAAGGTGCCTGATTTGCAGGGATGATCATTTATGTGTAGGAATGTGTCCATTCAATCAATAATGTCGATTTGCTACTACTGTGAGTGCTGCATTCTGCCATGTTGTGTGCCAGTCATTCAAAACTCGATTGAGCTTTTTAACTCTTCCACAGTATCTCCTGCTAAAGTGAGCAACTTTTGAAGTTGGATGGAATGAGCGCATATTGCTCACACAAGTTCAAGAGAATATGTAGGTCCCACATATCCTTTATGTACGATTTGTTTAGTATGTCCATAATGTCTTGTAAAGATTATTATTTACCATGTAAGGGACTGAAACATTACTGGTAAGTGACGAGCAAACCATGTTGATCCAGACATCCTTTCAGTTGCAAGGAAGCCATCTTCTCAATGAGCTTTCCTATAACTGGCATTCTTCAACAGGATGGTAATTACTTTGCTGAGCCTTTACGGTAGAAAGGCAGTCATTTCTCAAATGAAGAGAACAGGATATATCTGCTGATGGATTCACAAGTTAAAAGTTGGCTCTGAAGAGGACAGGATATATCTGCTGTTGGATTGACAAGTTAAAAGTTGGCTCTGAATGGTGCAAACATTTTGGGCATAACAGGCATCTTCTGGCTGGAACAGACCTTTAGTAGCTTTTCCCGTTCGAACAATCTCACCAGAGCCTCATTTGTGGTGGGTGTAACTGTAAGAAATGAAGGAACTCTGTTAGTAGTTGTTAGATCCGGGGGGTCTCTAGTTGGCAGAGGTAGGTACCAATGTCCAAATAGGGACCCTTGCTTCTAGTCAGGGTACGGGGGATACACTCTTTGGATAATCCCTACTCACTCCCTTGGAAGCTTGGCACGAGCAGACAGGCTTATAAAAGGAAATGTGTACCGACACTCACAGTAACACAGTGAAAAACCCACCAATGGACTCCACACCCATTTAGAAAAATAAAGTATCTTTATCTAAACTACACAAGACCAAAATGACAAAATCCAACATACACAGTTCAAGAATATGATTTTAAAAGAGTTCTAGGGTTTGCGTAGAAATAATCCACAGTTGCGTTACTTTTAGCCCAAAGTACCTGTAGAAGCGACAAAAGTTCCAAGTGGAAGCTGCAGCGTTGAAAAACAAGCAATTCGTCACTCCTGAGACCCTGGAGAGGCGATGCGTCAGCCCCGCTGCACGCAGCGGGCGGGTTGTGATGAATCCGGTCTGTATGGGGAGGGATGCAATACCTTGTATGGATTCCGGTGCGCTGGTTTGGTAGGAAGCGTCTAGCACAGACACGATGCGACGATATTCGGGGCGGCAACGATCTTCGTTGTGGCGACAATGCACTGCGTGGTGTTGATCTTCTCCTCTCGCTGCCCCTCAATGCGTTGGCACTGCGACGATACTCGCAGCGACAGGAATCTTCCCGCACCGGGGCGATGCACTGTGCAAGCAAACGAGGCATCGGTTCTTGCAGCGGAAACAGGCGCTGCGACGATCTTCGCGGCAACGGGAACTTTTTCGCACTGTCGATGATTCGCTCCACAAGCAAGCGATGCGTGCAAATTGTAGATCTTCTGTTCTTCTTCTTTTCCAGCTCCCCAAAAAGCAGGCAACAACTTCCAGAGGCCCCACAACTGGCTCAAGCACTCTAGGAAGAGCAGAACTCACTCAGCAGAGTTCCAGGGGGGGAAGCTAGGGGTGAAGTCCTTTTGTTCCTGGGACTTCTTAACAGGAGGCCAGCTCTTCTCAGACCCTTGGAGATCTCTTCAAGCAAGGGGTCACAGCAACAGCAAAGTCCTTCGCCTCTTCTTGGCAGAACAGTAACTGCAGGTCAGTCCTTCCTCCTCAGTCTTCCAGCTTTTTCCTTGGCAGAGGTTCCGTCTTGATTCCAGGATGATCTAATTTTCAGAGGTCTGGGCATCCCTTATTATGCCAACATTCTCTTTGTTCTCTGAGAGCAGAGAGGCCTTGACCTAGTCAAAACCAGTTTTGGTTAGTCCTGGAGCACTTTGTTTTCCTGACCTTTTCTTTCCTTTGAGAGAGAGGGGCAGGGTTATCAGCCGCCCATCAGGAGGTGGAGCCAGCATTGTGAAAGGCAGGCACAGCCCTATTCGGGCCCAGGTGCTATCCCCTCCCACCACTCAAGATGCAGATGCAGCTATTCAACCTAGGGCTGACTCACTCAGCTCCTTGGAGCCAACCCAGCCCCTGTCACTCACAAACCGGACAGTCAATTCACAAACAGGCCAAGGCACACAGAGTGGTCAGACAAGAAAACAGCCACTTTCTAAAAGTGATGTTTTCAAACACAGGATTTAAAAAAACATCTCTCCTAAAAGATTTGTTCTAAAATTCTGAGTTCAGGGATACCTGACTTTAATTTTCCATCTTGCCCCTATGGGAAGATATGCAGGTAAACATTATGCACAGCATTCCCCATTATAGCCTATAGGCAAGATAGCCTTTTAATAGTGAGAAACGAAATTGGCAGTGTTTCACGAACAGAGCATGTCACCCACACTAGTACATGCACTACGTTTAGCATACACTGCACCCTGCCCAGGGGGGTACCTTGGGCCCTCCATTGGAGTGTTGAATGTGCACAGAAAGGGAAGGGTTAGGCCTGGTCATTGGGGACACTGGTCAGGTCAGCATGGCAGTTAGCAACTGCACGCAGGTGCTGTGGTAGCAGGCCTGAGACACCAGTTTAGGGCTACTTATGCTGGGTGGCACAATCAGTGCTGCAGGACCACTAGTAGCATTTGAATCACCAACCCTGGCACACTTAGTGCACTCTACTAGAGACTTACTGGTCAATCAAATATGCCAATCATGGATACCCAATCACAATAATAATTTACCCAGGGATCACTTGCACTCTGACACTGATCAGCAGTGGCAAAGTGTCCAAAGCATCTAAACCAGAAAAAATGAAATCCAGTACAGCGTCAAAAATACAGGAGGTAGAGGCAAAAAGTCAGGGGAAACCATGCCAAGGATGCCAGGTCTAACAGTAGTATAGAGGAACTCAACATGCTGTTGAGCAATTATCAATAGGTTTTGCCATTTTGTGGAGCCTTTTTTGCCCAACAGTTTTGCAACGTTATCAACGATAGCCTGGGAGGAGAGTGAGACAGTTTTAGGGCATGGTGTGAACAATGTAATCGCCAACTAAAAAACGAGCCATCAAAGAGAAAATCAAGCACTTTTAATCCTATTAAGTTTTTCTTGATGAATTCAGATCTTTGAAGACTTTGAATCATGGTGATCTTGGCATTGATAATCACAACACCTGCTAAGACTCCGCAATAAAATGAAACTTTTTGCATAGGGTGTATTGACTGAACTGGCAGGTCAGTCCGGCAAACCATCGTAAGTGTCTCGAACAAGCCAGCCTTGGTCTTTGCATTTAAAGTGTTGTGGCACAGATTTACCATCGAATGGAAATCGTTAACTAAACTACTTGTGATTCCAAGCACCTTCACAATTCAAGGATTTGCAGCAGAGCCTTTTATTAGGTTACATATATTATTTAAAGTGACAGTATTGGATCTGGACTTATTTGGACACCAATGTAATTAATTATAGTTTTGTTCAGCCTTACTTCTCTCTAACAGAAATGATTTTCATATAAAAGCTTGGTGGATGTATTGGTATTTCGGCTCTGCCATCTCTTCGTGTATATATTTCTCATTTTAATTAATGGGTGGTACGCTACATCACTCCTCTTCATTTCCTTTTCTTTCACCTCCACTTCCCAGCAATTATTTGCAATAACATATATTATTCCTGTTAGAAATTACCTAGCCTTTGCCCCTACTTGGACAAACATCATTCTGATCATTATTTTACCCTCTTAATTAATTTTGCAGATGGTTTCCAAATTCGACATGTAAGGAACTGAAGGCAGGATTGTAACAGGCAGACACAACTTCTGTCTGCAAACATGCTTCCTTCAAGGTAAAAAAAAAATGCAAAGGCATTTGGAAAGCCTCCCGATTTACCCATTGGGTATATCACTAGTGGTTTGAATGTGCTGGCTCTCCTCATGAAGCGTTTTATCATAGTTGTCAGACGTCCTGGAGTCAAATAGAGATATGCACACTCATCAAAGAGATGCTTCACCAGTTTTGCATTGACATTCTCCATGAGCAGCAGTTTGAGTTGGTTAATAGTCATATGAGTACGAAGAGCTAGAACTGGAAAAAAACAGGGACAATGACAGGATCCAAAGACACCGCTCAAATATCGTGCTCAAAGTGCCTAATCTTTTCTTCCAATAGACTCTAGATCATCCAATATATCATTATTACAAGGAAGGAGTGTGCATATTTTGAATTTGAAGTTCATGCCTTTTCTGAAAGTACATCTTTCACCATGATCGTCAGAAGTATAAGATGTGTGCTTTATTGATTTCTGAGTCCATAGCAGAACTTTCCATTAATAACCGTACCAGAAGTCAGCTTGACAAAGAATGGGAGAACTTATACAAAGTAAAAGAAGGAATCGGCTCATCTGTCGTAGTTTTTCATTTCTTCTCTCATATGTTCCTAATGGCTTACCATGTTTCTATTTTTACCTGATATTACTATTCATGGAAAGTGACAATGAACCTGTTCTAAATGATATGATGCGCAATGTAGACACATCACCAACCTGATACAGGTGCAAATTCGATTTAAATCTATAAGTACAAGCCGAAGAAATAGATAGGGAGCATTGATATAAACAATGTCTATCATCACACAATTGGGTATCATACATCCTACCCTCTATGGCAAGCATCTGCAAAAGGAAGAAAAGTAAAGCAAAACAAGCATAACCATTGAGAAAGGCTAACATTACCCCACAGACACAGTGGGGCATTTTTATGAGACCCTTGTGCTGCCATAGTGTCGCTTATTGTGATGCTCTTGCGGTGCAAACTACAAAATCATATTTATGCGGTCACGCAAAGCCACTTTGCATGGTTTTGAATGGCCTCATAGATATGGAGTAAGGCAAGGCAGCACACATTGCTGCATTGTTTTCTTCTGCACTAGGGAGGCATTCCACGGTTTAACAGTGGGTGTTACCATGCAAAATCCTTGGATTTTTTAAGCTTCCCCAGATTTACAAAACCATGTAAACCTGAGAATGATCCAAAACCTTATGCCTCGCCATGGAGGCACAACGAGGAGAAATAAATGTGCTTCTATTTGTTTTTTCCATCTTTCCATGTGTGCTGCCTTCTGAAGCACACATAGAAAAAGAGAGCAGTTTCCCAGGATTGCTTTTGTGCAGGAGTGTGCCCCTTCTTGCTCAAAAACAATCATGCCAACAACACAGATACTCTTGCACCATGGTGAAGGGGGGCCTGCATTGGTGCTGGGCTGCCGAAACAGTGCCATTGCAGGGGGAAAGGACAGGAATGCACCATATTGGATAAATGTGGTGCATTCCTGCCTTTTCACTTTGACATAGGACACCACAGCACAGTGACTGGCTGCGCTGCCCTACGCCAAATCACCATAAATTAGGCCCAAGTTATGCAACTCTAAAAAGGCAACTCTTTCATCTGGAGATAAAGACCAGCCCAGAATTACTGTCATTCAGTCAAACATCACAGTGCTATATTGCATAATGCACAGAAAGTATAGCAGCACAAGATTTAGCAAAAAGTTGCCCTACAATTACATAGTTGTAATTACATCATTGACCATGTATCATGGTCAGTCTTGCGTTATGGCACAAAGTGGAGCCAGCATTGTCTAGCCAGGGATTTGCACTGGTACAACCTTCAGTTCATATTCCAACACCTATATAACTGCACATACAGAGGTCAGAAGTATAAGATGTGTGCACTAATGTAAAGCACATCCAACAGTTTGGTGTATAAAGTAATATACTGCTTGCCTCTAGGTTTTAGGATTAGGGGCACAGCCAGAGCATGCTGATATATTAGATGTTGCTGTGTGTCAATGTGGAGAGCTTCCATTTCTTCTCCTCCTAATTGAATTTCAGGAGACATCTGATATCAGCACAAATGTTTATTGAAGGACAGCAATGATCATTGGCAAGCATTATGTAACAATGTTACAAGAGCTCTCTACATTACACATGCTATTACTACTTATACATTCCTAAAGTATTACGTGTGATCTTTACAAAACCTGGGTGGCCAACTACACCACGCTCGTATAGTTTGCGTAGTTTGTACTACTTTGCGCTACGCAAATTGCATGTAGCACAGTGCAAAAACGCATAGTTGGCATTTTTTGCTCGCTCGCGGTCCTCAGCGTCAAGTTGCCGACCGCGAGAGAGCAAAATGACATCCCGGCGAGACTTTTTCCTCATTCGCGATCAGCAACATCACGTTGGCGATCGCAAGCGTGGAAAATAAACCTCCGAGCAAGATTCTCAATGCGGGGAGGTCAGGCTTCTCATTGTGAGTGGTCGTGTATGCTTGCGACCGCTCATGATGAGAAACTACCAGTCCGCGTTGAGAAAGCTGCCGCTCGAGTAAAAATCTAATCGAGCAGCAGAAAACGACAGCTCGCACTGTGTGAGATGCCATTTTCAATGATTGCACAGTGCGGACAAGCATCCAGCACTGTGCAATCATCCTGAACAGCGCACGACGCAGTTTGCGTAGCGCTACGTGTCTCTTGCGTAGTGCGAAGTGTACTTCACGTAGCTACACTTAGCTCTACTACGCAAACTACGCCCAGGGTTAACTTTACGCAGTCAATCCGCAGCAATTCCACATCGATATTTTGCTGTACAAGTATTACTGTAACTTTACAGTAAGGGGCTCTATTCACCAGCTAATAAAACATTTCATTGATTACCTTTCATGCACAGAAAATACTATGTATGTTATGGCTGTGTAACTGTACTGACCATGTTCCAGTAATGCATGTCTGACTGTGTGTTCTAGGACACAGCTAACTTCTCTGGAGGGCCCATTTGTGTTATCACAAATTCCCTTTCCACCCTACTTCCTAGGACTGTTGTTCTAACGCCAACCTCAACTTCTGCTTAAACCCATTCAGCCTCCTGTTCAACACTGCTTTTGCAAGCACACAACGCTCCTGTATTGTTCCTTGCTTCCAACCACATTGTTTAACTTTGCCTATACCACTGCTTTGCTGCTCATGCTCCAAAGTGTATGGTAAAAGCTATACAGTAATTTCCACTACCTACAATTTTTGTGCTCTGTGGCTCCAGACAAGCCCCCGTACAAACATTAACTGGGTGTTAATACAAAGAAGTTTGTTCCGTGTGGTGTGTGGTGCCTGCCACATAGTGTAGGGATGTTTCTGCACTCTATATTTTCTTTTACGGCAGGGGCTGCTGACCGCATCCCCGCCACAATGCAAAATATAAGTGATGCAGCCGGCGGGGTAGCAGTTGTATCGTAACTTGGATTGTGGGGAGGCCGCCTCAAAGGCGCCCATTCCCAAATCCGAAACAATGGCAGACGGACTGAAGTCCATACAACATCGTAATGAGCCCAATAGCTATTGGATCTGAAGATAAAGAAAGGTAAAGAAAGAAAAAACACATTACCAGTTTTATGCTTACATTATGCTTGCATAATGCAAACAATAGGTGTGTGCATGTCTTGTTGAGGAAAGGGAGCAGGTGCTGTTTGATTTAGAAAAGGGCCTGAAGGGATTACATTGATAAGGCACAGACATTATAAATTTAGGACATTTTAATATTGTGCCCATGACACGTAGGTCATTACAGTCTTGTTATTGTGGTCACAAATGCAAAAATGGTGCTTTCCAACTGGTCCAAACCTTCAAAATTGTGCGTGTTCAAGGTCTCTGCCTTACCACTAACCATTTCCCATAGCGCAATACTACTCTATAAATTGAGCACTGCAAGCGCTGCACTTCAGTTAGGATTTAATTTCCAACAGATTAACATTAGTCATCTCAGAATAATAGCCTCATATTACATCTATTTTCACGGAACACCCCACTTAATTTTGGACTGGGTAGAAAATGCAGTTGCTTCATACGTTCTATTAAAAATACGCTCCAGATGCACACGCATTTTCAGGGCCATTGCTTTTCAATTTGTGCGTTGCAGGAAAGGGAATTGTTAAATGTACTTGCTCAGAATTTAACAGACTGAAAGCAGCAGCACATTTATATATCTGTTTCGTGTACCAAGTGTTTTCTGCTTCTTGCTTTTCTGCAATCGTGATATGATTGAAATTGATTTTGTTTTTTCTACATCACAAGAAATAGTTTTTTTGACATTTAATATATAACTATTCCACCTCTACTACTTTTGGCACAATGAAGTCAATTTTTGCAATATGTTTCTTCTGCGGAAACTGAGACAGGCTCCAAATGACATATTAAGAAACTGGAAAGGTATATTTCCACACAGAGGTATGAATTCTTGCGTCCACGTACATCAGCGAGCAAATGATTACATAAGAAATCTTTTTCTAACGGCATATGAGAGCGAGTGACGCTACTCTAGCTCTTATTGTTAAGGTAAATATTCTTACGAGAAAAAAATCATCAATTCATGGCCATAAATCGTGCTATATTTTTATTTTCAGTAGCACTACATAACCCACGTATGTTACTTATATGTGGACAGATTTCTTTCTTATATGTATTCAGCCTATGGCAAGGATCTTGAAGTAACAACAATAACAATATTACCAACAACAACAATAATAATTATAGTAATATTTTCCATAGAATATCACGCTCCTAACATTTAAACGCACTGTGGACGATAAATAGGTGCTACAACTAGCCAATGGCATTGTACTGGAGCTATAGAACTTTGAAACATGATGAACTGAGATGGCCTTGTTGGTATGTTGATATAGTTGTGTTTGCCCTCTTATGTTCATTTTAGGGATGGGCGGAGTATTTCATTCTGCCTGCAGTAGTGGCAGAATTTGGCAACTCAGTGTTACTCTTGTATTACGGAGTCCTGACCAAAGTCGGGCAAATGCGGTGTGCCCATAATTTTTCCCTCAAGGCTTCTGAAATGCACGTGAGATGTGACGTTCCCGCGATCCATTTTCTAACGCAGGCAGTCACGAGTGGTCATGAGCAGGTGCTGTAAGAGGACTGCTTCTCGCATAGATTTGCTGCAGCTAGAGTAGATTTTCTACTCGAGAGGCAACAGAATCAACTTGAATGGCCTTGCACTCTTGTGCACCGCATGGTGCTATTTGCGCTGACTTGTCAGTGCTGCTCACGCTACCAGCGCTAAAATGCAGTGCAAGCAGCACGATATTGGTATTTAATCTCATTGGTGGAAAATGTATGTATCTCCGCGGAAATCCGCAGAGTGAAACTCAGTGAGTTCTGCCCACCCCTCTTTGCGATATCTTTAATGTATATCACTGATTGTGCACACAATTCTTGTGAAACTTTCTTAAAGAGGGTAGAATAATAGAAAATCCATATTTGTGTGTGCTTCTCATGTTTCTCTTTGCCGGAATAGCTGCTATTTGTGATCTTTGGGCAATTTGATTCGGACATAAGCACCTTATTATCATGCACTTTCTAGAAAAATATGAAAACTATTTTTGCTATTAACTAGGGCTATTCAACCATTTTATAAGTATGCCGTAAAGCAGAATACATGGTGCAGGCTAACTGACAGAATCCAAATGAATAACTACTGTGGAAGCATTTCGCTCACACATTTGGAGTAATCCCTTGGACGTTAACGCTGGAATCAATTATAGAACTCCCAAGTAGGTGAGACTGTCAATAGTAAAGCCCATTTTTGCATTTGTATTTTAGAATGAAAACTATGCAATTCAGCTGCAGCTGTGCATTGTAAAAGTTAGGCACTGCAGCATAGTATTTCAACCGACGTTGCTGTTCCAAAACTCCGGGAAACTTTGTGTGGCCCTCGGGACTGGGGCCCTCCCCGGGTGGGGACATGTGGCTGCTCGGCCTCGTGGGTGTTATGCAGTCTTTTAAATGCCTTATGGTAAAGAAGGAGGCAAATCAAGTTTTTTTTGTGTTTTTTTTGCTCTATGCCAGCAGTGCTTAACTTTTGTGAACCCCCTTTGACTCACTTCTGGTATCGAAGAACCCTGGTTATGACATTTTAATGATTTGCACCTCAAAACAATACTCAGAAGCCCCACGCAGCGAGGACGCGCTATCGAGGAGACTAACTATTGCGGCCCTGCCCTGCTGCTGGGAAGTTGCTGGCCCTGGACGTCTGCTGGGCACCTTGAGGGGGTCTGCTGCATTTCTTCGTGGCTGGAAGCTGCCACTGCTACTACCAACGTCGCCGCCGCGCCAAGGGGAGACTACAAGCCCCAGAAGCCCCGGCGGTGCACAGCTTCTCAGCATCATAGCCCTGCGCCTGGAGGACCATAAATTACCCAGAAGCCCCACGCAGCGCGGGATGCCCTATCGAGGAGACTAACTATTGCTGCCCTGCCCTGCTGCTTGGAAGGTGTTGGCCCTGGACCTCTGCTGGGCACCTTGAGGGGGTCTGCTGCATTTCTTCGTGGCTGGAGGCTGCCACTGCTACTACCAACGTCACCGCCGCGCCGAGGGGAGACTACAAGCCTCAGAAGCCCCGGCGGTGCACAGCTTCTCAGCATCATAGCCCTGCGCCTGGAGGACCATAAATTACCCAGAAGCCCCACCCCCCTTTCCACTGGAACATTGGACTTGGCAGCAACTTGTGAAAGTGGTTAGTGACATTTGCTCCCACTATCTTTTGTAAACTGTGTGACATAGTTTTACCTTGTTGGGTGTTTCTTGTTGCATAAGGAGTATACGTAAGGGGGTTGTGGGCACTTTAGACGCCTTTATTATCAGGGCAGAATCGCTAACCCCCTCAGGCGTACCTCTTTTAAATTTTTCAAATTCTGCCGAGCGCTGCCTGGCCAGCATTCACCAGTCGGCTACTGGGTCTCTTGAGCCCGTGACGGTAGTTGTAGATTTCCCACTCACAACTGCAGGAACTATAGTCGCTCCACTGTCCCCATTACCTCCACTATCACCACCTCAAATTGTAACGCGATCTACACGACAATGCCAGGTTGGGGGAACACAGATTTGACAACAACGCGGAAAAGGAAGGCAAGGGGTTTACCCAATACAATCCAACAAAATAGTAAAGTAGCCAAAACTAAAGGCTCTGCCCGAGGAAAGACAAGTACCTCTGATGAGGTAACTATTATTAGCCCCACCAGTCCACGAGTCACCGTGTGTCAATGTCTTTGCAAGCAACCGCAAACAAATTTGGAAGATGGGTTACTAACTAAGTTAGAAGACAAACTTAAAGCGCTCTTAAACCCACTATTAAGTAAACTTGCAGACATTAACACAAGATTAAATATCATTGAGCAAAAACTCCCGACCCAGCCCAATTGTCCACTAAATGGAGCCTTAGCAGTCCTGGGGGGGCCTAGTACATGTGCGGCACCTGCATCCAATCAGCCCCCAAAAACAAATGTTGATACCACCAGTACAGGCATACATGTCCCTATACCACACATCATCGGTACAAATTCTACACAACGCAATTCTATCAATAGTGGGAGACTAATAAGAGGGGGAAATAATAGGGGCTTGAATCAGGGCTACCTAACTAACGCCCAAAATATTCACAGCAAGGGTCATCTCAACTTGCCCCCGGAATGTACACCGTATGTCATTGTCCTTTCCAATGTATCATCAATAGCACCTAATACAGTGGAGCATTGGAGCTCACTGAGAAATTGGGCACTCCACTTACTGGATACTAAGACAGGGCTGGGTAGCTGCCTGTTCCAAGATTTCAAAATGGCAAGAAGGGTCCCTTGGATAGGGACATCCAATAAAACTAGCAGAGGGGAATGTATAATACAGAATTTTGGGTCCCCGGAAGTAGTACAAAGTATTTTAGAGAGAGCTGGGATAAGGGACATAGGCAGGGAAGGGATACAAATCTTACCATTAGGTTTCTTTTATCGGGACCCCCCGCTCTTGCCGGTGCATAGACGCGATCCCCCAGCCATCGCGCACAATCAGGGGAGGTATGAGTTTAACGTGCCAACATATAAGCAGTTTGACATGGCTTTTTCCAACCTGGATGGACAAGACTGACTGCCAGACAGGTTGGCAAATGACAAGATACCGGGTGATTTATTATCCACATGCCAAACTGCTAATAGTAAGAAACAGGAAGGTCTTGAAGTGTGTAATACGCAACCAATAATCACTGTTGATTATAAGGGGCAGGCAGAGGGTGGCACTCGCCAAGTGACAATGGGTGGTAGATCAATAGTTAAGTCATTCCGCAACAGCATCAGAAGCAAAAATGATCCAGATCTCAGAATTCTGAGCTGGAATGTTGCTGGCTTAGAATCTAGACTAGCAGACACTGATTGGCTATGTACACTATCCTCCCAGGACATAATAATGTTCCAGGAGACATGGGCCACACATGATTTGCATATAGAAGGCTTCCACTGTTTCAATTCAGTAGCACCTAAGCCTAACTTTGGACGGGCAGTTGGGGGCTTATTTATTGGGATAAGTATAGCATCAGGAGGGAGCTTTAAGACAATACATACAAACAGTCCCAATATACAAGTGATAGAATATAAACGACATGTCCTGTTCTACTTAATACATTTTTATAATAATGATTTCCACTCTGCTCCAAATAAGAATTTTATCATGCTTTTTAAGTTCATTTCAAAATTAGAGAAGGTCATAGATGCAGATGAGGCTATGGGGATTCTCCTGGGAGGGGATTTTAATGCTAAATTACCAACAGTCACTGGAGGTACAGATTCATGACAGGCAGACCCAGCTGTACGGAGGGGATTGGAACTAGACTCCTTTCTTAGGGAACACATTCTTAGCAATGTAATGGATTTAGGCTCACCCTCTACTAACCAGTTGGTACCGACATTCAGAGGAAGGGATAGCACCTCTACCATTGATTTTATCTTTGTCACTTCTCGGCTTGCAGATTGCCTATTGGCCAAAGACGTCCTCGTAACAGACTTTGGGGACCATAACCCATTGTCAGTGGTACTAAGACTAGCACCACGCCCAGTGTATGTTACTGCTCAAGGAGCGAGGGACATAATTCCATCAACAGATAAATTAAGATTAAAATGGAGGGGGGTGGACAGCGAGGCAATAACTAAGACTCTATTAGAAAAGCATTCGTCTTTAATTGCCTCATGCTTATCGACTAGAGCCCTTTGTCCCAGTATAACCAAAGATTTTGCAAAACTCTGTTCGGTGATTAGATCCCTACTATCGGTACCACATCGCCAGGGCCCAAAAGACCCAAGATGGTTTAACCACAACTGTTCTGAGGCTAAAAGGAGCCTGTGTAAGGCCCTAACAGCCAAACCTAGAGTTAGCACAGATATAAATGCAGCCAGGAAAACGTATAAAATTGCAATAAAGGAGCGAAAGGGCACCCTCCTGAGCGAACGATGGGAAGCCCTTGTGGGAACAGCGGGGGGAATGTCTGCCAAACCTTTCTGGTCCGCAGTAAGAGATCTACGTAACATGGGCCAACAGTTAACACCAATTAGCTGTACTATTACTAGTAACTCATGGGAAAATCATTTTTCCAAAATCTATGCCTCGCCATCACACAGTTCAGGTCAGTATGTGCAAGGCCATTTAGGCAATCTACAGATAACACTAACAGAAGTAGAGGATGCGATTGCACAGAGTCTTGGTAACAAGGCCCCTGGACCTGATGGGTTGCCTATAGGTATCATAAAGTGGAAACCGGATCTATGGGCACCTGTCCTATTGAATGTTTTTAATAATCTCCCAGAAGTGCCTGATACGTGGGCGACAAGTGTAATTGTCCCAATATATAAAAAGGGTGATAGATCGGAACCGGTTAACTATAGACCGATCTCCCTGCTGGATAACACCCTAAAGATTCTGGGTCATGTTATTTATAATAGGATCTCAGACTGGACAGAGGAAAGTGGCATTTTATCCCCTTGTCAATTGGGTTTTAGAAGCAGGGTTGGTACAGTAGAACAGTGTTTGAATCTTAACTTGGTCATTAACAAATATAACACCGCCCGCTCCTCCCCCATTTATTTAGCATTTATGGACCTATCATCTGCTTTTGATTTGGTTAATAGGTCCAAACTTTGGTCTATTTTAATAAATTATGGTTTGGACAAATCATTAGTCAATTTTTTAGCATTCTTGCACACTGACCTCAAGGCACAGGTACGGATAGGAATGGGCGGGAAGTTATCAGGTCCTATTAAGATAGGAAGGGGAGTTAGACAGGGGTGCATTCTAGCACCCCTGCTTTTTATTATTTACATCAATGGACTGAATGACCATTTGAAACAATCAACCCCAGACGTCCCTATAATTAATGGAAATTTGCTGCCCGTACTCCTCTACGCTGACGATGGGGTCCTAATGGGCCGCACCCCGAACTCATTGCGCACCCTGTTCAAAAGCTTTGTAGAATATATGGATGGGCTAGACCTACGTGAACATTTTAAAAAGTCACTCATTATGTCATTCGGACCAGGGAAACGCCAGCTCAATTCGATACTTGTAGGGAGTGATAGACTTACTTCCACCCATAATTTTCCGTACTTGGGGATGGTCTTTGGTGCGAATGGCTCGTGGACTGGGCATCTGGCCCACTCCACGAGCAAATTCTCAAAGGCCATTAACTCCATCTTAAGTCTCCCGCCACCAAAGAAAATAGGTGCCATTGAGGCGATTTTAAGGATTTTTAAATTGCAATGTGTCCCCGTTGCTACTTACGGGGCAGAGGTATGGGGTTTGGCAGAGACTAGGTGCATCCAGCAGGAAGAAAATCGGTTCTGCAGAAAGCTGCTAGGAGCACCGATTTCCACTTCCCAATATATCTGCCATAAGGAATTAAGTTTACATTTTATATTTGATTTTATTAGGGCTCGGCCCGAGTTATTGTGGCACTCAGTTTGGAGGAATGATTCTGCTACCCTGACCCAAGACATTATAATTGATTGTCTTAAGTGCGAAAGAGGAATGGAGATTCCCTGTCTTTCGGGGGTCTATAAAAGCTTGTGCAGTGTTGACAAAGGTGACATTTTCTTAGACCCGGGAACATCTAACTCTGTACACAAGAATGATTTAAAGAAACCACTCTACGCACTTTACAATACGGACAGGGCTAGGGAAGAATCTAAGAAAACCACGGTTCTTACCTATATGGGCAGGGAAACATATAGGTACCCCTTTCCATTATACCTCAAGCTGCCTATGATAAACTGGGAAAGAAGTCTCCTGTTTCGACTGAGGGCTGGGACTGTAAGATTTTTGTTAAACTTCCCCTTGGGCTATCGGCCAACTGCTGACAATATAAGACGCCCCTGTGACGGGGTGAGTGCACAAACTGATATGTATTTCTTTTTTTGTCTGTAAATATTATTTTAAATATATAAAACGGCTTTTAATCATCCCTCTTTTTAAAAAACATAGACCAATTACAATGGGGGAATCTTACCAATTGCTGCTTTCCTTGAATAACGAAGAAATAATTTGTCGCACTACCACTTTTTAAGGGACCGCTGTCTGGGCACGAAAAATTATGGATAATCCTTGACTTTTCTCTGTTTAATAACTTGTAATTTCGTCTGTTGTTCAATTGATTTAAACATTGTATGTTTTTTATTTTATGATAACATTGTCAATTTGTGTGTGTGCTTTTATGAATTCTTGGAATTCGAATAAAGATTTTTGAACTGATCTGAACTAGTATTTCAATCTCAAAATCCTGTTGTGCAAACCCAAACATTTCAGAAGGGTAACACAGGCTTAAATTCAGTGTTAGAAAGAAGAGCCTGAATGCAGGTTTTTAAACAGTGCAGTTTTTGCTAACATTAATTGGGAGAGGGGTAGGAAAGCCATTCTCATAGTGGAAAACGAATTAAGAAAAGTGAAAATTGTGAGCACAAATTTCTTATATATATATATGCTGTAAAGGTAACGTTTAAAAGTTGGGACATCTTCTACCCTTTATGTTACCAGGCTTTCACTACTACTACCCTCCTGGGATAGGAGGTCAACTGCTACTGATCAAAACTATATTTAAACATAGGATGTCCTGCCCTAACGTTCCATTCTATTATGACAGCTACATAACAATGGCGACACATATTACTTATCTGACCTAAAGGAAGGGAAGTATAGTTGGAACTCTCTTCTGTCTTTGTGGAACACTGCAACTCGAGGCGCTAGGAATTGCTTCAGCAATATAACACAGGGCGGTATTGTACTAAAAGAAAGAAGGAGAATGTGCAGAAATACTAACTTAGGCAATATTTCAAACATAGTTGGGGTCACTTTCTCTGTAGCATCCCTCAAGGAACAGAGCTGCTAAGTAAGAAGTAAAAAAATAGTAATACTACCTTCTGGAAAAGTTAAAGTGATAAAGGTTTACGAAGTGAAAACACCCTGCTGTGCCAAGAAGTGCTAGACCTGAAATTATTCTGTGATAGCAGGGAAGCTGGCCACTTGTTACTTATAAGTAGAAAAGTGTCAGTGTCTACCAAGAAGAGTTTGCCTGCTAGTGAGCGATTTTCAGTGTGAGTGGAACAGTGTGGATGATCCAAAAGACAGAAGGAGCTGTGTTAGTCTGGAGGCATAGAAGACCAATATGTAACTAGACCTTTGACTTTTGACCTGCAGGAAGTGAGGAAGAGCCATTTTGCCTGGTTACCCATAAGACATCAGTGTTACTTTGGAAACTTTAGAGCACCACGAAGGAACCTATTTGACTTTTGGAAAAGTTGGCGTTTGTTTTTATATCTGGAGTACACAGACACAGTGTCATGTCTACCTTACAAAAACAACCTTTGCCCATCTGAAATTTTTAGTCTTGCTTAGTTGAGGTAGTTGGAGTTAAAGAAAAGTTTCAAAGTCCACTTGGAAACTCCAAGTGTGGGAAAAGATACCAAGGTTTGCACAACATCAAAGAAACCTCAACAGATTTTGTTATCAGGGAATCACTGACACAATTTAGGAATCAATAATCTCGGGTAACACAAATATCATGCCAAAAATATAATTTACACAAATATCATATCCCTATCCTTATAAAGGTAAGTAAAAAATATCAAAAAACAAATACTGTTTCACATTAATATCGTTAAAAACATACAAAAATGGTTTCCTAATCTTTATAGTTTAAAGTTTGAGGGCCAGATGTAGGTAGCCTAATATCGGTCGGTAACGGCCAAAATGACCGAATTTCGGCCGTTACGGACCAGTATTAGGGTTTTGAGATGTAGGTGGCAATTTACAGATTCGGAATCGATAAATTACCTATTCCTTAAAATACAGAATCGGTAAATTACCGAATCTGCGATGTAGGGAGCACTCAAATGAGTGAATTGCATAGTTAAGGATTCGGTATTTACCACCAACTAAGAGTTGGTGGTAAATATCAAAAACCTTTGGAAAAGCATTTTTGTGCATTTCCAAAAGTGCCATGTGGCAGACATACATGCCCTTACGGTGTGCCACATGTGCACACATGCACGATTCAGGGGTGCAACAGGGTGTCAATGTGCCACCCTGCCACCCGTGAATGTGTTCCCCCATTACCAAATCGGTATTTACCAATTCGGTAAATCCCATTCATTCCTATGGGCCTCCAGGCCCATAGGAATGAATGGGAATTACAGAATCGGTAAATACCGATCGGTAAATACCGAATCGTACCGATTCGGAAATACTTACCAAATTTTTTCCTACATAGCATTTACCGATTCTAAAATACTGAATCAGTAAAATTCTGTATTTTAGAATCTGTAAATTAGGATTACCTACATCTGGCCCTTTATCTTAAATATTTTAGTATATGCCATCAATATAATGTTAATTGAATAAATGTCACTAATATTTAATGCTATGTATAATTATATACTTGCATAATCACACGTACATATATATATTCACTGAAAAAAACATAGGTTATAGACCATATATAGTTAGGAATTAGCATTTAAAAAACCTTATTTTACTCACACAAAACCATTGAAATTCCATATATAGTTAGTTGTACTAACTATATATCGCGCACCCGCAATCCACTGCTGATCATGTCACATATTACATCATTCATGACATGGTCAGTGACATCACTGATGACATCACTGATGACATCTCAAATGACATCACTGATGACATCACTGATGACATCACTGATGACATCACTGATGACATCACTGATGACATCACTGATGACATCTCAAATGACATCACTGATGACAACATCCAGTAACTGTATTTTTCTGTAAAGTTAAAATATGTCTTGAGTGGATGTATAAGTGTCTGGATGAAGGATTTAGTAGGGGCATGACTGACTGTATGAGTGACTGATTAAATGTGTCTCACTGAGTGCATGGGCTAGTGACTAAACTGTCTTAATTTGTGCATCATTATGTCTGTTGTTCTGTAAACTGCTGCATGTGTTGATCAGTAGCTATATGATTAACTATATGGGTTATTGATTGGTTGCCCAAGCATTTGTATGGGAGACTGAGTGTGTGTGTGGGTGGCTGGGAGGTGTATGACTCTCTGCATAGATGTGTGAGCAGTTGATTGACTAGATGTATGGGTTCAAAAGTGCATGTGGAAACAGCTGTATGGGCAGTTGACTGTGTGCATGAGTGTATTGGTGAGTGAATGGATATCTCAGTGCTACATGTTAAAGTAAGTACATATGTAAAATACAGTACATGTGAGAGTTGACATATATAAATAACTGTGCATAAGAGCCAGTGAATGTGTGAGTGGCTGTATGGATCATTGTGAACTTGTATCCAGGATTGTATAAGTGAGTAAATATGTTTTAGTATATGTTTGAATAAGTAAGGTGTGTATAACTGTATAGTTGAGGAAATGGAGGTGTGATTGATTCTTTGTATGACTGACTAAGTGTCTGAGTAACTCCATGGATGAGTGACAGTCTATGAGTGTCTGTTTACACTGATTGTATCTAAGGTTATATTAGAGTCTGAAGAGGTTCATCGTATTATCACATGAATGATGTCATCAGTGATGTGATCAGTAATGTCAAATGAGATGTCATCAGTGATGTCATCAGTGATGTCATTTGAGATGTCATCAGTGATGTCATTTGAGATGTCATCAGTGATGTCATCAGTGATGTCATTTGAGATGTCATCAGTGATGTCATCAGTGATGTCATTTGAGATGTCATCAGTGATGTCATCAGTGATGTCACTGACCATGTCATGAATGATGTAATATGTGACATGATCAGCAGTGGATTGCGGGTGCGCGATATATAGTTAGTACAACTAACTATATATGGAATTTCAATGGTTTTGTGTGAGTAAAATAAGGTTTTTTAAATGCTAATTCCTAACTATATATGGTCTATAACCTATGGTTTTTTCAGTGAATTTTCAAGGTTTTGTAAATGCTAATTCCTAACTATATATGGTCTATAACCTATGGTTTTTTCAGTGAATTTCATTGGTTTTTCAAAAGCTAATATCTATAGCTGTAAAATTTATTCTTCTTTAAATCCAAAAATATATTTTATATGTTTATTAATAATTTTTTTTAAATATTTTTTTTGTTTCGCTCCCGGTCCGCGAACCGGGAAGCTTCCCGTTAGCTCAATTTAATTCCGCGACCCGGTCCGCGAACCGGTAAGAAATCAACATAGTGACGGTATCGCGTTGCCGCGTAATGCGTCTTATGACGTACTGCGTTAGCGCACCCGGAAGTGCCCCGGGGCGCGGACCGAGGCGCGAAACGCAGCTCCCCGGAAGCGATCCGCGGCGCGAAAGCGCGACGTATCGCGTTGCCGCGAAATGCGTCTTGTGACGTATCGCGTTAGCGCACCCGGAAGTGTCCCGGGGCGCGGACCGGGGCGCGAAGCTGAACGACCCGGAAGCTAACCGGGGAGCGTTCCGCAGCGCGTAACATGAGCGTGAGAGGTCATGTGACTTGTTAATAAAACTTTTCATTGGTTCATTTCACTTTTGGTTTCATAATGATGGAAGGCTAGGTCAGGTGACTTAAAAATAACACTTTTCATTGGTTGAGAAGTATTGTTTTTTCCCAAATGATGAAAACCCCTCCTTCTTTCCTCACTCTGACTTTCATCATTGTGAGAGGAAGACCTATTTTGCTTGTTGGAAAATGGCTTCATTGGTAGCTTCAGCTGGTGGACCCCCACCACCACCACCACCTCCTCATGGGAAGAGAGGACCACCTCCCCAGGTCCTGACCAACACTGAGGAGGAAGAGGAAGAAATGGATGAGGAGGGAGAAGAACCACAATTTTTAGAAGAGTTGCCCCGGGTTTCCAGAAAGAAAGCCAGTTTCATCTGGCAGTTTTTTTCAATACCTCGTGGCCAAAAAAAAGTCAACGCGAGGTATGTCACCTGCCTGATATGCAAGGAACAATTGTCCAGAGGGACGGACAAAAAATATAGCTTTGGAAATCATACAATGCACAGGCACATGACGAGGAAACATCCCCTAAATTACAGCCGGGCGGAATTAAGGGATATGCACGACAATCCAAGACCAACTCCTGTGGCCAGACCAACAATACCGGTTTCTTTAACACCAGAAGAGGCACGGGAAACTGTGCCAAATATTCAAGAAAATTTTGGGCACATGATTCACTTATGTATGCACTGTCGTGCATTATTAGCTTGTGGCAACATGAGCATCAATGCTATAAACCTGGCGTATGAACACCATGATTGCCCTAACCGCCCCCAGTAATTTTTTTTGCTCCTGTTGAGCCCTTTTCAACGCCTGTTTTTTGTTGTTTCCCCCCCCCCAAAAAAACCAAAAAAAATATAAAATCGTTCAAAAAATACAAAAAAAACAAAAAATGTTCAAAAAATAAAAAAAAAATATAAAACAACAAAAATATAAAAAAAAAAGTTCTTTTCAGAACTACCTTCCCTTTCCCAAAAAATTGCTAGAATGTTTAGCACTCTGGCAAGCTCTATTTCTTTTGGTTCGCTTCCGGGTTAGCTTCCCGGTACGCGGACCGGGAGCTAACCAAAAAAAAAAAGTGTAAGTATAAGGAAAGGAAACAGAGAGTGATGTTAAAAGAAAGACAGCTATAGGGAGTAAAGAAGAGATACTGTTTAATAGATCTATTTACCGAAGAAAAGACAGAAGAGGGTATAATTGTGAAAAACAAAATAGATAACGAAGTGAAAGAAAAAAAAAGAGAGTATAACATTAACAAAGAAGAGTTTCTTGGAGAATGTGAGCGAATGTTCAAAATAAGATTAAAACATGAGGAATAACAGAGAGAAAAAATAGAAAACAGAAAACAAAAAATAACAGAAAAAGATTAATTGAAACAGCAAAGAAATGTAAGTAACATAGAGCCATATCATCAACATAGGCAATAAAAGTTTTGCAGCTTTTATTGGCAGAAATGTGTCGCTAAAGCTGCTTTTGTGGCAGAAAACTGCCACTAAAACCACTTTTGCACCAGTTTTCTGCCAATAAAAAGAGCAATAATTTTATTGGCTGTGTTCATAATATTCCCCTTAGTGTGCTTCAACTACACAGAGAAAGCATTATGAACAAGTAGTGATAGAGTGATCAGTCAAAGACACTAAGAGTAATAGAGACGCAGTGAGTGAACAAGAGTGAGGAACTATGAGAAGAGAGGGACTGAGAAAAAGAGTGGAAGGAGTTGAGTAAGTAGGTAATAGAGAAAGGAATGAGGGAAGTAGCAAAGGCAGGAAACTGAGGGTTAAAGAAATGAAGCTGTCAAACTACTAGTAGGTGAATGTGATAGAAATGTAACGAAAAGAGTACAAAACATTTACCTTATAATTGTCATTAACTTACTCACTTTTTGTTTTTATACTTTCAATCTGTGAAAGAGAGAACAAACATTTGAAAAATATTAAAACATGTATTTAAAAATTAGAAAAGACAAGGGAAAAGATTGAAGGACAAACAGTTTTTCAACAACTTTGACACTTACAGAAGCTTCTGCTTCTCCAGGCCCCCTACACAGTCCTAAAGATATACATTTTAAACTAACAGTATCTTGATGCAGATGAAGTGAGGCCTATCTTAAAACATGGTGCATCTTTTGCATTGCTGTTGTTTCAGAAAAGTGTCGCAAGACACTAAAATTTTAAATAATTGCTTCAGGATGCCAATAAGATGTCTACTATCCAGAGGTTTGTTTCAGGTGAGGCCTACTCAGGGTTGCAGATGAGATTTACACTTGTTGAAGAGTACAGAGGAGATAATACATGTGAAGGTCTACCAATGAAGTGAGTCATGTCCACTGCACTCTTCAACAAAGTTCAAACCTCCTATGTTTCCCTGGACAGACCTAAACTTGATCTGCACAATGTGATTCGTAATGATAGGAAACACAGGTGATGTAAATGAAATACGTGCAATTTATTTTGCTCATTTCACAATCACATCACTTGTGTTTCCTTTGCTTAGGTATCTCATTGTGCAGATGTAGTCTATCGTATGAAAGAGTACGCAGAAGTGCAGCACTGCATGCAACAACTTTGACACTTACAGAAGCCTCAGCTTCTCCATGCCTCCTACACAGTTCTACATATACATCATAAATGCAAACAGTACAGAATTAATTATACATGTTAAATGGTTTATTTTTGCTGTTCTCAGAATGTATCAAAATTCACTAAAAACAGTGACTTGAAGGTATTCATCATATAACAGCGGGGAAAAAAAAACACAATCAAAATGATTGTGTTTAAAAAACCCATACAACATAAGAAATGAAAATTCAGAACTCCTTAAAGTTAACTTACTTTCCATGACGTCCAAGGATGTCCTATGAACAGCTTACACTCTTTTGTGCTGTTATTACTTTCAGCCCGCCACTTTCTGAAAGAAAATCTCCATCGTTTTCAAAAACACGTTACATGCAATAAATGACTTCTTGCTCTCTAACACAAGTTTCCACAAGGCCAAATCTGGTCAGAGCCATTTATAACTCTTGGATTTCTTGTAAGCCAATCCCGTCATTTGGCATTTCCGCAACTTTCAGAATTAAAATGTTGAAGATCATTTTCACAATCCTGGAATAGTAATATCTTCCCCTTCTTGCTCAGTCATGTTCTACATTTCCTATGACACTGATACTGCTTACTATGAAGCAGACTTACACTACCTCTATGACTACTACAATTATTTAATTCTCTACATCACTTTTAATCACAAAGCAATGTAAAACAGTAGACAGCATTGCAGACTTACATTCCCTCTACTCCATGTTTTGATTGGCTGCTTCAATTAGCTTATAAAAAGAAACAGTTTTTCTGAACTCATTCAAAGTGCACATATTTCTCCATGACGTCCAGTCCTATGGTTAGAAGTTATGTCTCTGAAATACACTTATCCTCAAGGCCAAATTGTGTAGGAGCCATTAGAACTTCTTGAAATTCCACAGAGCACATCCCAAGATTATTTCCCTAAAATTTTGGTTTTAAAAACACCAGGTAAGAGTTTTTAAGGTCATACGGCAATTTTTTTTGAAAATTAAAACAGAATCATTGCAGAATGACCAGCCATTTCTAGACTTTAAATAAGCTGTGTAATGTCCTGATGTTATTGAAGGGCCATCATGATATATAATTGCTGCAGTTACAAAAGTCCTTCCTGATATTGACAACTGCGAAGCTACAAAATTTTTAATTAAAGTTGTCAACTTTGTTCCACCAGGCCTACATCGTTGGAACATTAAAATGACATACTGGCCATATGTTCGTATAAATAATGTGGACATCATTTCAGATTTACATTGGCTACACTCCATGTTGTGATCAGCTGCTTTTACTAGCTTATTAAAGGAAACTGATTTACTGTCTGGCAAAGTTAAATATATAAATCTTTCTGAGTCTACACTAGTAGTACTTGATACCATACAGTTCTCGCAGTCATGCTGCCATTGATAAGAAAGCCCAAACAGCTGATCTACATCTACACCTTCAGCATGTAATACATCAAGCATATACATTAAAAACTCCTGACAATCTTGCTGAATATTTTGAGAGAATTGTGTTTGGCCTGAACATCTGTCTAACAGATTTCGAATTTCAGACACACTTTCTATGTTTCTTCTATCAGTGGTACATTTCTCTAACACAGAATTTAACAAACTGCAAAATCTTTGATCAGAATTGACCACAATCTCTTCTTTTACATTTTTTAGAGAAAACAAAACATTAACCACTACATTAGCATAGCAGTTGACACCAGAACTGTTTTCAAACTGAAAACCAACAACATCTTCAACAGAATCCTTTTTGTTTCTGCTTGTAATTTTAGGTTCATTGACTTTTTGTCTTTTTGCTACAACCTCCCCAGTATTGTTCTCATTTCTTCGTTTCCGGCCTACCACACGTTTCTCAAACAAAGGATACTGAGGCAAATGTGGCGCATACTCTCTTCTTAACCTATTGTATTCCTTAACACAATCTAGATCCGCACAAATGTTTGTGACATCACACTCAATCAAGTACAATCCCGATAAAGTTCTAACTCGTGACAATGCCACATATGCCATACCCTCCTTGAACACAGAACTGCCAATATTCACCAATGCACTGTCTACACTTAAACCTTGCGATTTATGAATTGTCACCGCATATGCCAAGCAAACAGGAAACTGCTTACGGCGAACATATACGTCTTTTACAAGCAAAAATCTAGCAGAACAACGAGCAATTAGCTGTACTTCCTCAATGCCATCAAATTTAATTTTTAAAAATTCAATTCCATCTCTATTTCTGTATTTCACAAAATCAACAACATTACCCATTGATCCATTTACCAGACCTCTTTCAACATGTAAATTCCTTCTTAAAATTATACGGCAGTTCAAGCACACATTCAGAGTCTTTTCAAAACCTGCAGTTTTAGATATACTCTTCTCTAATGAATCCAATTTTGTTTTCAGATTCTCAGACAAAATAATTGTTGATCCCATATGCTCTACTCTATCAATAGCTTCCAGTTTCACAATCTCTTGCTTTTCTAAATGCAACATTTTGTTGTTAAATTTGGCACATTCTGCAAGAGTTGGCATCAAACATATTCCAGATTTCTTCTCAGTAATTTTCTGAAAAATATTCTCAGGCACAACATCTTGTTCTGGATATAAATTTGACAGTAATCGTGCATGTAAAGCTTCTTTCCCATGCTCGGTCACTTTTCCAATTCTAACATCTTGTAGAATAGTCTTGTAAACTTCATCCTTCGCCTGACGCATATTTTCATGCAGTTCAGCATAATTGAAGTTTAACCATATATTGACGTTGCCAATGCTGCCTAGGCACTTCCTGGTATCTTCATGCGTGAGCATTTTGAACACAGGTTGCCCTTTCACTGGTGTCAGCTGCAGAAGATCTCCGAAAACAATGATGTGTTTGCCACCAAATAACACATCATACTCTGTTTTGAGAACTTCTTGCATCCTCAAATGCACAAAGGCAAGCATGACATTGGAAACCATGCTTACTTCGTCAATGATAAGAAGTTTCATTTTCCTCAAGATTCTTGAAACTTCAAAACAAGCATCTCCAGATAGCTTGTGATATTGAAATTTGTTGTCATGCTCCACTGGCAGCATCAGTAAACGATGTAAAGTAATCCCTTTAATATTATGTGCTGCCAGTCCAGTTGGAGCAGTGACAACACAAGACAGCGATGACTCTGTCCTTTCCTGCAAATAGCATGAAATTGCTTTAATGAGGAAACTTTTTCCAGTTCCCGCTTCTCCACTCACGTACAGTCGGACAGGCTTCAACGACGTACATGAGCACTCTTTCTTATCATGACTTAATCCATGATCAATTTGCATGGTAACTTCATCATATATTTTCCTCTGCTCAACGTTGAGTTGTCTTTCCAACTCTTCTAAGTTAACCGCATCCTCTTGAGCATGTGCCATGGCTCTTTCCACTTCATTCATAGCAGTGGCAGCTTCATTTTCAATAACAGGTCCTCCTAGTGGATCCTGACTCAATGAAGCAGAACTCTGACTGTCCTGAGAACTGTCTCTGGCAATCTCGGCTGCAATCGTTGCTTCCTGCTCAATTTCCGCATTCAACATTTCTACATATTTGGGAAAAGCAGGACATTCTATGGTCTCCTTGGCGGCATTGAAAGAGTCTTCGTAACAGAGGAAATCTCCAAGCAGTTCCTCTTCTGCACGCCAAGGCTTGAAAAGTTGCAAAAGTGCTAAATAGAAAAACTCCTTTTTTTCAGGAGATTCGCCACTCACTTTTCGATGGTTTACCAAGTGGCATTTTCTTTGCTTGACCAGACATCCCTCACTTCCTATTACAGCATACACTCTTTTCTCAGTATCTTCTTTGATGTTCCTCTTGAATATGTAATTTTGCAGAACCTCATACAGACAAACATTCTCGAGGTGACTGCTTCGATTTGGATAATATGTATCCAACATGTTTGTCTTCAAAATGTCGGTACTGTTTGGCTCCTTTTCCGCCAAATACTCAATTTCCCGCACAGGTTTGAGAACTCGATTACGCGTTGCTGCAAGACCAAGACTCGCCCAAACGATACTCCTGGACTTGGCATAGAGACTTGCTGAAGACAACCGGTCAGAACATTCGTACGCTCCGATTTCTCGATGCGACAACATCTTCAGACTGAAACTGTACAACTTCTTGCTGAGGCTCTTTTCATGGGAAATGTCCTCCCACATATCCTTCAATTCTGTCTTCTCTTTTTTGGTGATGTAAGACGTCACATACCGAGCCACAGCCATACAGTTATCAGCCACAAACTGTATATCCATGTTAGCATTCCACATGGACAAAATCACCGGGTTGTAGTCGTTGATGTACTTGGACTCTTCGTTCCTCTTCAAATTGTAAGTGTTTTTAGGTGATTTCTTCATGACATTGTGTCGCAGCGAAGACATCAAACTGTTTACTCTTCCTTTAGAAATCACCGGTCGTGGAAAGCCGAAACGACATTTAGTGTAGAACTTGTCCTTGTTTCGGAATTTACGACGGCAGTACTTTCCACATCGATGGCTTTGGAAACGCAGAACTTTTTCTCTTAGGCTTTTCTTCTCCTTTGCGTTTGGAACAGCACACGTAGAATACTGTTGGATGAAACTCATCACTGAGTCTTCTGGATCCGTTCCAAATTTAGGTGCATCCTTGATCCACAGCAACATATGTATATGAGGAGCACCTCTTGCTTGGTACTCCTTTCTCCAGAAGAAATCCAACACCTCTCCAAGAGGTGGATTCTTCTTATTCATGATGAAAGACATCATAGCTTCAAATCTATGATTGAAGTACCTACATACATTGACTGGATCCAAAGAGCACAGTTCTCCGGGTGTCTTGAATTCGATGTTATCTACATTAGCATTTGCCTCTCGTAGAAATTCAAGTAAGTCTTCCCAGCCATACTCGGCACAGCTCAGAGTGAGGAACCATGTGGGAGTACCTAAGTTCCTCAACATACATTTTAAATCACCATGACGACGGTACCAGTACTCATTAGTACCACGCTGACACGCCATGAGATTAATCAGGTGAGAATCCAAAATACTGTCTTGGACATTGACTTTATCCATAAAGTCACTTGCCGAGATGTTTTGCATGTGTATACCACTTTTCAAGATGTGGTTCACTGCATATGACAGTCCAGACAGATCGCTTTCAAACAGGAGATGAAACAAATAGGGAATGCATTGTCGAAACCTAGCATCTCCTGCATACAATCGCAAAGTCCGGTATTCAGAAGCAGGAATTTGATGAGGTCGCTCATCATATCTTCCTCCCTGACCTGTTGGAAAAAGCTGTGGGAAACACCGAGCTTCCAAACTTTCCTCCTAAACACTAATGGGACTCCCTTTGGCTTGTTTCATTTGAAACAACTCAATAGCATTCCCCATGACTTCCTTGGAATGCAAAGGATGAACACTATAATGTTCATATATTTCTTCACTAGTAGAGGGTTCTACTTTCTCAATTTGACCAGCACACAAATCGCTATCCTCTTCCTCACTTACTTCCTCTTCTGCAACATATACATTCTTATAGTATTTATTATTATTTTTCAAATACAATGTTGCCTTTTTAACTTTCCTAACATCTACTAAATCTTGTCATATTTTCTTATTCTTTGTCGGAACCCCATTAACTAAGATAACCAGAGGTTCCTCTTCCACTTTTTCTACTCCAATTGTGTTAATGTTTTTCTTCAAATCTAGAGGCAAATAAACAACTCTTCCCTTTAATCCTCTCTGTAAATCTGATGGAGGCAATTTCCCTGTCTTTGGCTCCATTCTTACAATAGCCTGAAAGGGATGGATACTTTGAATCAAAACAGATTCATAAGTATTTAAATCCTTCAATTCAGAAGGAATCTCAATCAATTCCAGATTATTATGAACTGCTCTAGCAGGCATCTGGTTTTGATTTAATTTGTTACAACAATAAGTACACACACGTTGATCCAATCCCAAATCAAAACAATTTTCTACCATCAAGTATGTTGCGAAATCCTTCCATTCACTATTATTT
Source organism: Lissotriton helveticus (assembly GCF_964261635.1). Lineage (NCBI taxonomy): Eukaryota > Metazoa > Chordata > Amphibia > Caudata > Salamandridae > Lissotriton > Lissotriton helveticus. Next base: position 213,289,709 of record NC_136060.1, on the reverse strand, counting down.
TCCCTTTCACTTTTTGCATATAAATCCACTAACTTAGTCTGATTCTTATAATAAGTGCGTCGACAACACACACAAGTGAAATTTGGCCTCTCACTTGATTTGACCTGAAACGTCGCAATTTCCCTCTGGAAATTATCTGTACTGGAAACCTGTACACTATCTTCCACATTACCCGCTTCTTCTTGGTCAATTTCAACATTCTCCTCTTTACTTCCAAAGTAACAAAACTCAATTTCTTCACATATATTCTTCACATCTATTTCAGAACCATGCAAAAGAGCAGCGCATAATTGTTTAAGCATAATTGCTGGACTCTTAGCATAATACAACATTCTAACTAATTTCCTCACTTTATTATGATGCACTGCTAGCATCCTGAAATGATGAAAAACACTCTGGCATACTCTCCTGGAAAGACAAGCCAGTGAATGACCATGCAAACCTGTCACTTCTCTCACTCTGCAAGGATCTAATTCTTGCAACAACATCATTTTCTGCTTCAAACTTTTCTTATTAAATGACCGTACAAAATCACAAAGCAAATTGATGGAATCCTGTCGCACACTGCAAATACTACTACACTTCCAGGTGTACACAGGACCCTTAGCACGTCTTCCTAAAACCTCATTACCTAACACCTCTTCTGCCTCTGTTGTCACAAGTTTTTCTTTTTCAACTGGACAACCATCTTTCACTTCATAAGCACGACCACTGGTGTCAACTGCATGCACCAAATCATTATCCTGGAAATAACTCTCCTCATTAAAAAATGCCTCACAGCTTGAACTATGCATCCATTCTCCAGAAAAAACTTCACAAAAATTACTACGATTAACTATTCTCTTCCATCTACTATTTCTTTTGAAATCATAAATTGCCTTGTTTAGCTTCCTAATTCTATTGATTATCAAAATAAATAACTTACGTTTAATTTCAAATGCCTGATCAATAACTTTCTCAACTTTTTTTTTTCTCTTATAAAAAACCAGTTTCTGTTGACCTTTCTTAATATTTTTTAACAAATTGCCAATTATCCTGTTGCGGAACATTCGTTTACGAATCTCCCTAAACTGTTGTTTCCTTCTACTATCATGCACAGAGTTATCTCTTGCTCTAGCAGTAACATTTTTCATTGGCCTTTCCTTTCCATTTGAATTCCTTCTCGTTTTATGGACTGAAACATTTTCTGTAGTAATATTTTTTTTACTACACATATTTCTTATGAAATATTTTGTGCTCTTACCCGGTGCATTCTTCGTGACTTGACAAATCTTTTTGTTAGAGGACTGCTGCTTATTTTGTTTCACCTGCTGTCTTTGACGTTTTGCAGCCTTTCTCTGTCTTTCTATTGTTGGCATGGTGAAATCTTGAAATGATCTGCAGTTGAATCTGTGGTAAAATATAATAAAAAATGTTATTAACCATTATTACCAAACAGTAAAACAATAACAGTGATCAAAAACTTAACACACTACTTGACATTTTAAATAGAAGATTTTTTAGTCCTTGCAAATTTACAATACAGAAATAGCAGAAAAGAAATGACATTTATATTTATGTTACCTGTGCTATTTTATATGTGAATCTGATCTAATTTTATGAGCATTTTTTAATATTTTATTGAAGACACTACACATAACCTGCTTTTGAAGGTGTCTTTATTTTTAAATTAAACGGTTTACCTTTTTACTTTTTATTAATTATAAATTTTAAAAATAAATGTTTATATTTCCATAGGCTCAAGCAGGTCAGCTTCCCATCCTATGTCATATAATTCGGACAAATCTGCATCCTCATCAGGCTCTTCTTCATCCTCAGGATTTAAATCATCCAAGGGATCAACATCCACTGATGTTTCAATTACAAGTTCAATGATGAGGTCAAAATCAACTGATTGCAGATTGTCGCTCATGTTGAGGTTGTCTTTATCTTTAAAGAAAGATAACAACAATGAGATGTTGCAGAGTAAGAGACAAATCTCAGAGATTATAATAGTAAAATTGTTTAACAAGAGTAATATTTTGCAGCTATTATTTAGCCATGTCCAGCAATGCTGAGCAGGTGAAGACTATGTCTAAATTTTCAGTGAACAGGACTCATCTCTTCTTAACCTTGGATAAGCCTCACCGACTCTGTGTGTCCTGCACATACTTAAATGTAAAGGGGCAGATTTATGTTAAATGGCACATCCCCAGGCATGCACCAGTTAACGTGCACCACTACTCTGCCACCCATGGTGTGCCGTATTTACAATCAGATAGGAGAAAGCTTCGTCAAAACCCTTCGCCTGCTTTAAGCAGGCATAGGTCTTGACGCAACATTGTGGAGATGGGGCACCCCTGAGCCTTGCTTGAGCTGCATCGCACTTGCGATACAACTCCAGCAATCACTACCTTTACAGCACAGATACGTCACGCATCTGTGCCATTTTTGCCCCATGATGCCCCGCATTCTAAATGCAGCACACCATGGGTGGCGGAACAGCGGCGCAGGATGACTGACACATCCCTGGTGATGCACCAGTCATCATAAATCTACCCCTAAGCTTCTTATCTTGTTACAGATGAACCGCCATATGTAGCATGAAACTATTTTGCATTTCCTAAATAGCGAATTTTAAGGAATAAATAGCAATTCTTTACCATTCCTAATTTGCAATGAGCAAATTGCTAATTGCAAATTAGCACTGCCGCTGCATCATAAAAGTGACGCACAGTGGCACAAAAGAGGCATACACCTATCATAAATCTGTCCCTAGCATTTTAAATGATTAATCCAGGATGACAATAAGGTGTGGCCTATCCAAAGGTTTGTTTAAGGTGAGGCCTACTCAGGATTGCAGATTAAAGTTACGCTTGATGAAGAATACAGAGGAGATAATACATGTAAAGGCCTACCAATGAAGTAAGTAATGTGCACTTTATTGCGCCAGTCATCATAAATGTATCCCTAAGCTTCTTATCTTGTTACAGATGAACCACCATATGTACCATCAAACTATTTTGCATTTCCTAAATAGCAAATTTTAAGGAATAAATAGCAATTCTTTACCATTTCTAATTTGCAATGAGCAAATTGCTAATTGCAAATTAGCACCGCCGCTGCATCATAAAAGTGACGCACAGTGGCACAAAAGAGGCATACACCTATCATAAATCTGTCCCTAGCATTTTAAATGATTAATCCAGGATGACAATAAGGTGTGGCCTATCCAAAGGTTTGTTTAAGGTGAGGCCTACTCAGGATTGCAGATTAAAGTTACGCTTGATGAAGAATACAGAGGAGATAATACATGTAAAGGCCTACCAATGAAGTAAGTAATGTCCACTTTATTGCGCCAGTCATCATAAATGTATCCCTAAGCTTCTTATCTTGTTACAGATGAACCACCATATGTACCATCAAACTATTTTGCATTTCCTAAATAGCGAATTTTAAGGAATAAATAGCAATTCTTTACCATTCCTAATTTGCAATGAGCAAATTGCTAATTGCAAGTTACCCATTCACTTCCATGGGCTAGGAGGCTCATAGGAATGAAGGTTGCAATTTGCGATTAGCAATTAGCTCATCACAAAATAGGAATTTTTTCAAGCGTGCAGGGGTATCTCAAGAACACCCTGCTACACCCCTGAAAAAGAAATTTGGGGGCATATGGCACACATACATGCCCTAAGGACATGTATAGGCGTCATATGGCACCTTTTGTTTTTTGGAAAAAAAATGCTTTTTGAAAAGAATTCGCAAATTACCACAAACTAGAAGTTGGTGGTAGTTTCCAAATCCTTAATATCATTTTTTACATATTTTTTGTTTGATACATTGCATTTAAGGAATCGCAAAATTTGCAAATCCTTCAGTGCAATCGCAAAATAAGGAATAGCAAATTTAAGAATTAAGGACATTTTAAGTAATTTCCACATGTGCAGTGTTTTCAAATTATGATTTGAAAATCGTTTTTGGGGAAAAGTAATGGTTTGCAAATTTATGACAAGGACATAATGGTGTATGCTTCTCTATAAGGCATTTCAGTGTCTCTGATGTCATTTTTCCCATATTACATTATAAGACCTTTCCCCATAGAGCACATTCCTTGTAAATATGCTCCCACCTGTGCATGGTGAATTTAGATTTTGACTGTTTGAGTCACATAGCCATGTTAAAAGTCACCCCAAAAAATTGCAAACGCTTTAAAAAAACACATTCATGTGTCTTAAGGACATTTTAAGTCATTTCCCCGTGGACAGTGTTTTGTAAGTGGCGCAAAAGAGGCATACACCTATCATAAATCTGTCCCTAGCATTTTAAATGATTAATTCAGGATGACGATAAGGTGTGGCCTATCCAGAGGTTTGTTTAAGGTGAGGCCTACTCAGGATTGCAGATTAAAGTTACGCTTGATGAAGAATACAGAGGACATAATACATGTAAAGCTCTACCAATGAAGTAAGTGATGTCCACTTCATTGCGCCAGTAATCATAAATGTATCCCTAAGCTTCTTATTTTGTTAGACATCAACCGCCATATGTATCATATAACTATTTTGCATTTCCAAAATAGCGAATTTTAAGGAATAAATAGCGATTCTTTACCATTCCTAATTTGCGATGAGCAAATTGCTAATTGCAAATTACCCATTCATTTCCATGGAGCAGGAGGCCCATAGGAATGAAGGTGCAATTTGCGATTAGCAATTAGCTCATCGCAAATTAGGAATTTTTCCAAAGGTGCAGGGGTGTCTCAAGAACACCCTGCTGCACCCCTGAAAACGAAATTTGTGGGCATATGGCGCACATAAATTTTAACAACATTCCTTTACCTCAAAAACGATTTTCAATTCATAATTTGAAAACACTGCCCACAGGGAAATTACTTAAAATGTCCTTAAGACACATGAAAGTGTTTTTTTATTGCCTTTCCAGCATGGTTGGGTCACTTTTAACATGGCTATGTAACACAAACATTTAAAATCTAAATTTCCCATGCACAGGTCGGAGCATATTTACAAGCAACTTGCGCCACAGAGAAAGGTCTTACATTAAAATGGGAAAAATAACATCAGGGACAGTCAATTGCCGTATAAAGAAGCATACACCATTATGTCCTTGTCATAAATTTAAAAACAATTCCTTTTCCCCAAAAACGATTTTCAAATCATAATTTCAAAACACTGCACATGGGAAAATTACTTAAAATGTCCTTAAGACACATAAAAGCGTTTTTTGATTGCCTTTGCAGCATGTTTGTATCACTTTTAACATGGCTATGTAACACAAACATTCAAAATCTAAATTTTCCATGCACATGTGGGATCATATTTACAAGCAATTTGCGACACATAATTCATAATTTTCTCCTTAAAGCACACTATTCTCTATCTAAATTAAAGAAATATTTTCTCACCTTAGCAAATACTTTGAGTTTGAAAACAGTCTCAGAAACACACCAATTTGTCTTCAGCAGAGCAAAAGGTATGCACTCCAGAGTCTGCAGCTATCAAAAGCACAGAAATGCTGTAATTCTTCACACATATCTCTCATGTCACCCAATCAAAACTCTTCCCTCACTTTTTTTCAAATGAAAACCCTTCCCCCCTCTGCCATTTCATGCCTTTTCTGCATGGCAACCACCTCTTGGAAGACTTCTGGTGTTTGCAAGTTCACACAACTTTGTTGCAATTGAACTCTGAACTCTCAGTGCACCTGCATATCCAGTGCATTCTTTCATTTAATGATTTTTTATTGACCATTCAAAATACATCTTTCAAAGAACACATCCGTGCACCCTAACTTTCTGTTTTCAGCAATCAAAATCCACCAATCACTGTTACTGCTTCATGAACACAGAAACTCCACAGTTTTTTTCATTTTAAACTCTAATTTTTTCAACTGCCATTTCATTGCCACACTTCATCTGACTGCAGGAGAACCTTCTCTCACCATGTTTTCTGTCTGGATTGTTGGACATAGTTATATTCACTGGGCTCAAAGGTACGTTGAAAACAGGAATTTACCTAACCTCAATTTACAAGATGTGGAAATTAAGTGGTTTGGCCACAGAGGATTAAAATGTCACCAATTGATACCATTGGTGAAAACCTTTATGCATTTGCCCAAACCTGACCTGTTAATTGTGCACTGTGGAGGTAATGACTTGGGCACTTTGACTGGGGTAGGTCTGGAAATGCTTTTAAAGGACACCTTTGAGCAATTGATGGCACTTTTTCCTCAGACTGCCTTGGTATATTCAAATAAATGCCAAAGACAGAAATGGAGGTGGTCGAACCAATTTTGTCCACAAATTGAGAAGTCGAGGAAGCATGTAAACAAATCTGTTTCAGCTTACATGAGAGACCATGGAATGGGCTCCCTGTACAACAATAACTTGCGTTACTACATGCAAGATATCTACAGAGGAGATGGAGTTCACTTCTCAGATGAGGGCAACAGAGTTTTCACTCTGAATTTAAGAATGTGCATTGGTACCTACTTATAAGTACCTAAATGTACCATAAACCCAAAAGCTCTTCTCAGAGCTACCCTACATCTGATCACTCACAATTATTATTTTACTCTAACATTTTTCACTAATTTTCAACAAAGTACGCTCCCTGGGGCGCTACCCGGTACGCGAACCGGGAGCTAACCTCGCGAAATTTTTTTAAAAAATGTTTTTTTTTCGCACATATGGGCCTCCTCAGCCACCCTCACAAAACCTAGGGGGTCAAGATAAGTCTACCGTGCCCCCTTCTACCTATTCTGAACATTATTTGCCCTCCATCTTGTATCTTAATTCGACCGAAACACAAAATGGTGGACTCCCGTTACGCTTAAGGTTCGCGTACAGGGGCGCTCACCGGTTCGCGTACCGGGTCGCTCCCTGGGAAGCGCACCATCAAAAAAGGTGGGAAAGTAGTTCACAGAAAAGCCACTGGAGACAATTTCACCAAATATAGATTAGCTCATACTACATACCAATCCCTACCATTTTCACAAATTTGATTGGAATTCCATTTAGTCATTTAGCCTGTAGACCTCTCTAAATACCCTGAGGTAAATTACTTCACAAAACACATCTGAAGTGTTGGAATTGACAACCAATGAAAATGTTACTTTCATTTTCTACTTTTTTTACCTGACATTTCATTGGTTATATACCTGAATATATATAAAGGAAGAGAAGAAAACACAGCCATTTTGACTACTACTTCTTGCTGTACATTTCAATAGTATTTTCACTAATTCCTTAAACTTCTTTCTAAAGGTAAGTTTTTATTTTTAAAACTGAAGTATATTGTGCACTATAAGTTAATATGGTAAACTTTTTCTGATAGATATATACTATCCCTCTGTAGTAGTTATAGATTTAGAGAGACTTCTCTGTTATAGTTATGGATGGAGTTAGGCTTCTCTTGTATAATTATGAATTTACTTACGTTAAATCACATACACTTTTTTAAATTCCTACTTCCACTCTGATACTATACACTGCCCAAAGATAAATTCACTGATAAAAAATGCCTATCTAAAATTATTCCCAACATTGCCCTATCTCTACTAATATATATTTTTTTAATCCAAATTTCAGGCAAAATGGAAGGCGAAAACCAAGTTTCTTTTGAAATGGACCTGCAAGAGAGCAGCCAAGAATTGATTGATACAATTGATCAAATTGACATTGAATTTTTCGATGAAACTTGGGACAATGAACTACTGCAATGTGTACAAGCAGTAGATAACCTCCTTGCAAATGAGGACATTTTACACCCTCAGAGACTACAATGTATATTCCATGATAATTATGAAATTTCTGACAATGAAATGTTAGAAAGTTTAATAAATTATGAAACACAATCACAATAAAAAAAATGCTTAAAAAATAAAGAAAATAAAAAATAATCAACAAAACCAACAATCAATTAACATACTGCATTTGAAAAGTCTCTCATTCTTTTTTCATTGTAGTACGCTGCCCAGAACGCTTCCCGGTTCGCGTACCGGGCGCTACCCACGCGGGGCCCTTTTAAAGCCTCCACATTAAACCTAGGGGGTCAGGGAGGATCTACTATGCCCCCTTATGGTCATTTCCCCCTTTGTTTTGGCCTCCTCTTGTCTCTCAATCCTACCGAGAGACAAGATGGCGGCCGCTACGGACTGTTTAGAATGTTGACAGACACCGGAGAGCCAATCAGCTTCGCTACGCGAAGTTCCGGTACGCGCCCCGGTCCGCGAACCGGGGCGCGGACCGGTCCGCGCTTACAGATATATATCTTTTTTTAAATGTTAATTTCTCAAAATCCACTGGAGCACATATATTGAGACCTACAAAAGGCACATCGGGCTACCAGTCCCTACAATTTTGCCAAGTTTCGTGCAAATCCATTCAGCCGTTCGGGCTAAAAGTGAGGCCAACCGCCCTATGGAAAACTCAATGTTAAAAACACGTTTTGGGACCCCCCTTTTTTCTCGGCCCCCCCTTGACGAACCCCCCCCAAATTTTCAAGGGCTGCTCAGAAACAAAATGTTCCATTTTCCAGAAAATTTCAGCCAATTCCGTCCACAAACACCAAAGTTATTAGACATAGAATTTTCAAAAATCCCATAGGGAAAAAATCCTAACTATATATACCTACTGGCGACCGCCAGTAGGTAATATATATATGTGTTTGAGTATGTTTGTGTATATATATATATCCATATATATATATATATATATATATATATTTTGTTCACATGACTAACTAGCTGTGTAAGTAGGGGGCGCTAGAGGGCGCACTGCGGGATGGCTGCTCTCTGAGACAGCTCCGCTGGGCAGGTGATAATTATCTGTAAATCAGCATCTAGCGGACATGTGAACATCAACTAACGACGGATATGGCAATCGGAAGGTGTTAGGTACAGGGTGAGAGCATCAGAACTGTGAAAGAACGAGGTGACGGCTGTTGAACGGGGGAAAACTCACAAACCAGGCAGTGCACAGGGTAGCGACAAAATGGCGGCGCCCTAACTGGATACAGCCTAATATGTGTTCAGGGAGGAAGCAGGACTGCGATCAGACACAGGACGCGAGGCTGTGAGTACCCAGGATATATCCTGTCCTTTTAAACAAAAGATCCGGTAACCCCGCGCATGACTGAACAGAGCTTAGTGCACGGATTGGGAGGCACGTGTGTGGTGCGGTCAGTTGCAGCGTAACGCATGGAGCTTGTAATGACGGGCGGACAAACAACAAGAAACTGATGTGCACTGCATGCTGTGTTTCCGGAGTACGCTACTACCAATGCTGTAACACTGCTTAGCAGCTTGGCATACGGGCATAAGTATCTGACAAAAAATGTGCCACAAACGCGTGGATGTTTAGTGACAGGCAAGACTGAGGTCCAGTAAACGCTAATAAGCACAACCAAGATGGCGGCGCCCTCACGGGGGAAGTTTGCATCGCGCCTAAAAAGAAGAGCACGGAGTGTCGTTCAGACACAGAAAACAAGTCAGTAGCTGCTCGCAATATTTTCTGTGTTTTGTTTTTGAAGTTAGGAGGCTTTGTGCATCACAAACCGTTTCCCGATGTCTCCCCTTTGTGGCATGCATATAGCGCGGACATTTGGGGCAAAGTACATGTAGCTCAAAACGGAGGGCGGACAAGAATAAAGAAACTGTTGGGCACTTCATAGCGCGTCTACTAGACACAAAGCGGCAGCCTCTGACATCAATGCCTGGAAACTAAACTGATGGGCTTACACAGCGCAATTTAATCCTGTAAGAGAAAGGCGCCCCGATGCAGCCATTGACATTATCATTGCCAGCGAAGAGGAATTTAAAGTGTCGATGCCCTGGGGATAACGCTAAACGACTGCATATATATTGTTCATTAAGCGGAAAGTATGGAAGCTGTGGGGAAAACAAGAAGGAGGGCCTTGTGTGTTCAGGCCATGCTGCAGAGCGAACATATATGTTTGGAATCAGACCCTGAACTACGTCAATGCATCTGATGGGCTGCCTTATGAGCGATTGGGCGAGACTATATACCCAGAATGCACCCTAGATTTGATGCACTCGTCGCAACGGAGGAGTCCGTTGTGTAGCTGTGCTTCCCCTCTGATCATGCTGAAGCTGTGGAGCACAATAGAGTGTTGATGCCCACTGTGTTGTTATAATAACGTGCGAGGTACTCTTCAGGGAACCACCTGAGGAGTTCTGACATTGTGCTTCTCCGATAGACGGTGTGCATGAATGGCCTAGCAGAGCGATTGGGAGCAAGACGGAGTGCAGAGCCGGGGTGCCAGCAGCCTTCATAGTGCAGAATTTGTGCTGAAATTCGTCAACGCCAAGTGCCAGGGTGGTGCCCTCACTCTCTCTCTTCAGAATAGTGATGAGCCACCATGGGTAAACCAGACAAGCTGCAATCTAAATTGACCTTTGAATCTAAAAAATCAGCGAAAACCTCAACAGCTGCATCAGACGCAGAGCTGGATACTGATGAGGGACCCAATGCTGGCATGGAAGGAGTGCTACAAGCTATCCAGCAAAGTCTACAAGACATTAACTGTAAGCTGGAGACCATCACTTTACGGGTTGATAATATGGCTGTGAAGCTGGACAAACATAGAAATGCAAAGAAATGGAAGTGTTGGAAACTATAAAGAACAAGGAGGAAGATTTAGAAGCGCGCTCTCGCAGAAATAACATTCGGATAGCTGGAATTCCGGAGTCCACCAACCTAATTGAACGAGCGCATAGGTCCCTGGCCCCACGACCAAAGCCAGGTGCCATTCCACGACCTATAATAGCTCGAGTTCTTAACTATAGAGATTGGGATGTCATACTCAGAATGGCTCGTGAAAAACAGAAGATAAACTATCAAGGTAATAATTTAGAGTTTTATCCCGACTTCACGATGACGGTCCAGCTGGCGAGAAAGGAGTTCAACCCCATGAAAAAGAAACTGCGAGACATGGGAATAGAATATCCCATGCTATACCCGGCCGAACTGAGGATTACCCATGATGGTCGAGCCACAATTTTACAAACACCAAAGGCCGCGCAGGACTATCTTAAGAAACTCAGCACCAGGCAGAAAGAATGGCACAGAGAAAAACAACATCAAGATTCAGAGTAAATAGACTGTATGCTGTCAGAACTATTTCGACATGGACGGGTCTATAAGTGTGTACACCAATACTGCACAAGAGCAACAATCTCTGCTAAGGATCCTCCTGTATGCCACTGTTGCTCTGAGGAGGCTAGCGACACATAGAATGTCTGCGGAGATAACACCGACTGCAGGGCATGCCTGGCCGCCACATGCCAGGATCAAGGAAATGTAGTTGCACTGGAGGGGTATTTATATCTTCCAGACTGAGGATTTGGTGGTGTCTACATTATAAGGACGGCTAAGTATATGTTGTCACACAGTGACTGTTTGCTGGACATTCATATGGCTTGTGCACGTTTTGCTGTGTGATTTCAGTTCTTTCTATGTAGTATATTGGATGCCAACACTGGACGATATGACTATGTTGTTACCACATATGTGGGTTGTGTAATAGGGCAATCTCCGCGGTTATATAGTATACCTGGCCACATCCATTAAGTTGATGGAGTTGTGTGACCTCAGTGGATAGTTGGGTTGCTGAAGTGAGTGGGGGTGGGGGGTGAATGGCTTCTAATACTACTTCTAATACTACTAAAACTTGACAACATGACAGGTTTGAAAGCTGTTATCTGTCAGCAAAGACGTGAAGTTACCAAAAGCTTCTCTCACAATGGTTTCCCAAATGCAGACAGACTCACAATGTGATTCTAGAGAAGCAACACTACTCCCTGGACTTTAGCAAGAGAAACATATTAGTCTTATTAAAAACAAAGGCACCACATACAACCCCTCACAAATGAATAACTCATCTTTCAAATTGATTTTGTAGATTAACAAGTATGTCAGCCACACACCAGATTTTCTTATACAGAATCTCTGTACTGCAAAACCAAAAAATGGCAAACTCTCTCATTCTACACACATATACATGTACATATCTAATCAAGTTGCTTCCCACATTAACTCAAAACCTAACACACATTTCTAATATTTACACATTTCAACCCTTTCCAATTGACATAAGTTTGAACCCTACCCCCCAATCTGCTCACTGCCTGTTACCATAGTAACAGTTCATGGAACACTCAACTGAGCACACAGGTCACAAGTTCAGTACACAATGTTGATAATCCAAAAAGCAAGTGTGCTTGACTTTTCAAAATATCACCTTATCCTATGTAATGATCCTTTCAGTTTTTGTTAACCAATAAGAAACATGAGTTTAAAAAACAGAAACATGCACTCTACTTTTCAGTCTAGAAGGTTCTCAAACAGCCAATCATTTATTTTCTTTTTTCAAAACTGCATCTTATCCACCATTTTAGAAACATCTTAGTTGTCAAACTGCCATTTCACATACAAACACTTTCTGAGTGCATCCAGACCTCCCTTCAAGATGCTTAGAGTGTGGATTGTGGGACACAGCTATATTTTCTGGAGCCAAAGGTATGCAGAAAACAGAGGTATTAACAAAGACCTAGCTTTGCCAAATGTAGACATTAAATGGGTTGCACACCCTGACCTCATAATTGTGCACAGTGGTGGCAATGACCTAGGAACTTTGACTGGGGTAGGTGTGTCTTTAGGTGTGGTTCACTTGTGAACTGTGAAGACCAATTGTAGTGTGTTTATCTAGGTACCTGAATCGATATTCCTATTCTTTGCCCTTGTGTGATTATAAATCAATAATATCCCTTCAACGGCATAGAAACCCTTCTCATAATTCCGTCATAGCGCATGCTGTCACATTAAGCAAGCCTAGTCCTCCAGCCCCCTAGAAAGCACACCGAGTTCTCTAAACAAAACCAAGCCTCCAGCAACCTGGGAAATCCCCCTTGCCGTTGTTTTGATTTCATCCTAGAACTTCTGTAAAGCACTGTAAGAACAACCAGTTCTTAGTGACATCTTTATTGACGTCTTATGTCCAGCCTTACGTCAAACCTGGCACCTTTCAAGTATAAATATACCAACGTTGCCTTAAGCAAACACACGGTGGTAATCCTGGAGTAGAGCAGCTATCTACTTCCGAAGAGCCCAGCTGATGCGAGAGCCCACGGATGCTGCCCCTCCCTTTTGACATGCTGAGAAAGAAGCTGTCTTTTCTCCTGCTGAGAAATCCGGCCTCCGGCGTTTCCAGCTTACCCTTGCGGGTGACTGGGATACCGAGTCCTGAGAGAGAGATACCAGCCCTCCTGCCTTCTAATACCCAGGTACTGAACTGACTAAACCCTTACAGAGAATTCTTGAGTCAGATTCTTGGCAAAACAAACTTAACTTAAACTGCTACTTACTTACTCCTTCCCACGTATTAGGCTTAGGTCAGGTACACCAGGGTAGGCGTAGTTAGAAGCACCAGTTGAGTACGATTAGTCAATGTATATATGTATGTATCTATTTTATCCATTTTAAAGTATCATATGGCTAAGAAACCATATCAATGCTTTTACAGTATTATTTCATAATCCTGCTTTTACTGTATGCACTTTACTTAACTATAAGTATTGCAATTGTAGCAATTCATTTCTCTTGTATGAGGAAAGAGACTGCTGAATAAATAACACCTTTTATTGAAAACGCCCGTCTCTCTTTTTCTCTGCAATCTGGTGAAACTAAGTACGCACCTTTGACTGAGTGAAATAGCTGTCTTTTGTTTTCACACAACTCTAGAGATATACTCTTAATCAGGGAGAGCAAAGTTGTCATGTTTTATGGTTGTCAGAAACTAAATCCCTTCTTGTCTATCCAAGGAGGTTAAACTCCTCCTCGCTTATTCAAGAAAGTTTCTAGTGAACTCTGAGCTAGCTGGCAAAAAACTTAAGTCTAATATAGTCAGTAGAGACCTAGTTAACCTCAGTCCTACGTCTACACTACTGAAGATATTATTCCAATGCGCAGAGCCTATTGGGACTATAGGAACTACACTACATGGCGCCCAACGTTTGGTAAGGCGATAAATCTAACGCAAGAAGTTAGAGTAACTCAGTCGTGCTTTTTCACACAGACCCTTTCTCTCGTAAATACTCCAAAGATGTCTGGAGTGGGTCAAAGGTTAAAATCCGCCGGAACTTAGTAGGAAGAGATTTCTATGTATAGTTTTTGGTTTATTCAACGTTGAAGGATACAGTGTTCCAAAATATTGTGCACCTAATCTTTGTTTCCTTGAAAACCTGATCTGCAACAAAAAACTTCCTGTCAGTAAAATGTCAGACGGTGAAGAAGAAAGGGAGACAGCTAGAATAACAGCTCAACTCCTAGCGGATGACACAAGTCTCCTGCAGACCGACCCGGATGCAATACTCATCCCAGTCAACATAAGAAAAATTATAACTATTAAACTTATAGAAAATGGACTAACATCGAGAGGTGGTACAGTCATATTCGTAATTGAGGCACATGAATATCGGCAGACAGAGGTATTCTATTCATGGATAAACTTTCCAGCAGCAAACGCTGTCACACGTGAGTTCCACTATTACAAAATAGAGGAACCACCGGATGATTACACTCCTTTCGAGGAGGTGGAAATCCCATTAAAATACCAAGAGCACCTGCTCTGGTTTAAAGGCGCCCTAAAACATAATAATCACATCACCAGGCTCGGTCCACTAGGTAGACCAGGAGCAACATGGCCGGTTCTAGCCAGCTACACACCACATCCAGACATTGAGAAAATGTCAATACCAGAACTTTTAGCACAGCTAAAACAACTGATTAAAATATATAGACAATTAGTCCAATATGTAATGCGGACTTCAACAGTCCAACCAGCTATTAACATTCCATAGCTGACCCCTCATCAGGGGAACACAAACAAAATTACACCACAGAACATACAATCGTGTCTGGGTAAAGTACCCGCAAAACGGGAACAAATTCCATTCTGGTTAGCACAAAAATCACTCAAATAGAGGCAGTATTTCCGGATACTACCCCTACTGAGAAACACAGAATTCTGACTATCTGTCTTCCAATGGGGATCGCACCACATGTAGAGGACTGTGACACTTGGGGCACAGTTTTTGCTTCCATTTACACAAAAACACATTGTGTTCCGTCCATGGCGGTAATACCAGATGTGCTAAAACAGATTCAAAACGAATATGGTCCAGAACCTGCTTTAACTCTGGGTATGAAATTACTGAAAGACTTCAAGCTGGTCTCGGCTATATTATTAGCCAACATAAAAGGGGAAGCAGCATCTGTGGCGATTCGCCAGAAATTTAAAGAAACAGATATAGCAGAACAGCCATTTGAACTTGCCAGAATCATAGAAAAATCCTATGAAGTACTAGGAAGAGATAGTTTGGGTGGGAAACCAGTAAAACCCCAACTAACTGAAAATCCTGAAAAGATATTTATTAAAAATAATCTAAACACTCCAAAAAAGAGCTGGGATGGAAATAAACAATCCACTCCCAAAGAAAAAAGATTCCAGTCCAGAGGAAAGTCTCCTCGGCGGAGAGAAAGATCTCCGGACCAAGGACACAAGTCTCCCCAGAGGGAGCCCTCTGAGAAAAGATACAACCTTAGAAATAGGGATAATCTGAAGAAACCTGATAGATATCAAGACATTGATACACGTCCCTCTCGATATTTTCAGACTTCCAGAAATCAGAAAGAAGAGGACGGTCAGAACACAGGGAAGAGCACGTCAAGTCCAAAGACAAGGAACCTGCTCATCAAAGTAAAACATTACAATTTCCAAAAAAGAAGGTAGCCAGTATTAAAATAATCAAACATGCCGAGGATCCTGAGGACACAACTGAAAAACGGAGAGTGGGCTCAGACAATGCTAGACAGCGCAGCAGAAGTGAGCATAGCTCGCAAGATCCTGATGAATCTGGAGACAGTGGACACGAATGAATACATTCAGGTGGAAACTGCAGATACCAGAGTTAGAAAACCTCATAAAATATACGAAATAACATTACGTATAGAGGGAGATAAGACTAGGAAAATAAGGGGTCTATTTTGGGATAACCTCTCCAAAGGCTATGACATCCTTTTAGCTGAAAAAGACTGGCCACCGGAGTTTGTCAGGGAGTGCCCTCATGGCGAAGAAATGATTATGCCTGCCTTCTCAAATCACATTCCAATTCATAAAAAATATACACTTGCAAGAAAGTGGGCAGTAGCACAAGCTCCTGCATTATATAAAAACCATGTTGGATGGGATGAGGACTCTCCTCCTCACAAAAATCCAGTTAAAATGTCAACCAACTGCACAGAGGCAGTACCCAATTAAGCAAGAAGCTAAAAAACAGGTCAGGGAGATCTTAGATCAACTTGAATACCAGGGGGTGATTGAAACTTGCACCTCACAAATGAACAATCCTTTGTTTCCTGTCTCCAAGCCAGACGATTCATATCGTCTAGTTTTGCACTACAGACATCTAAACTCATGTTGCAAAACGTTTGCAGTACAAAACTCACATAGTGCAGCACTAATGAATAACATCGTGCGCAAAAAATACAAAACAACATTAGACATCTCTAATGGATTCTTTTGTCAAAACATAGCACCTGAAAGCAGGTATTTGACCGCTTTCTCAATAATGGGCTCGCAGAAAAATTTCTGTCGACTCCCACAGGGGTTCAAGAAAAGCCCAGGATTATTCTCAGCAAGAGTAACAGAGTTACTACAACTGTATGATGGTGAGGCATTATCTTATGTCGATGACATCTATCTAACAGATGATGACTTGGATACTCACTGGAAAAGAGTGAACACCATAATACTTGGGTTCGCAGCAGAGGGTTACAAATTCAACTTTAAAAAGTCACGAATTGCCCATCTAACTGTCCTGTTTTTAGGATATGAATTATCAAGTGAAGGCAAAAGCCTGGCAGACAATTTCTTAGAGAAATGTGCTGTAATCCAAGCACCAAGAACGCTGAAAAACTTACAATCAATTCTAGGTTTCCTGAATTTCGGAAGAACTTACATTCTAAATTATGCAGAGAGGGTTAAACCTCTCTATGAACTAATAAAACCAGATTTTAAAACAATCAGTTGGACTCAAAAACACACAGAAATTTTGAGATCATTGCAAACAGACATGTTAGCTAAAACAAAATTGCAAACACGCGATAACACACGCAACCTTGTGATCCGGGTCATCCCAGGAAGATGCGGATTCACATACCTAACCTCAAATGAGGGAGAAACGGTACCAATAGCATACAAATTACATTTGTACACAGAAGCTGAAAAAACATTCAGTATTAAGGAAAACATTGTACATGCGGTTCAAACAGCTGTAGCAAAAGAAAGAGACCAAGCCGAAGGCAGACGGATTACTGTTATAACAGCAGAATCAGCCTTTGAGGCATTAACAAGCCCATGTAATTTACCTACCATGGCATTAAATCCAAAATGGATACAATGGGAAAATTCTCTTGCTACAGACAAAGTGAAATACTATTTTGGCCCAAACATGAAAAAATTAAAAAATCTAGAATATGAAAGAGAATATCCTCTGCCAATCCACATTCGGCCCATACAACAGTATGCCTGTGTAATATATACAGACGGATATGCACAACCCTCAGTTTGGGGAAAACAAGCCTATAACGCCACATGCGAGATTGTTAAATACGTGTGTCGCGGAGGTAAATTGAGACCTCTGGTAACAAAATCACACTCTGTAGAAAACAATTCAGATAAGCAAACTGAAGTAATGGCGTTAAAAATGGCGCTAGATAATGCCGATCGCGAATTCCCGACACTAATAGTGTGCGATTCGTATTACTGCATCAAATCATACAATAACGACTTGCAGAAATGGGTTCAAAACAGTTACAAAGATGACACAGGTGCCACAATAAAGCAAAAATCGCTTTGGGAACAAGTAGTTCTTTTACAGAAAGAACTACCAAAGACTCACGTGATACATTCATTGAGTCATGAACGTGATGGCGTTCACGTTTCAGGGAATTCATTGGCTGAGACAGCCACAGCGGAAGTAACTAAGCCGGCTTCCGTAGCTACAAAAAAGCGTTCCGGAAAATACGTAGACGGGGAAACGATGCTGGTGGTAAAAACGTCATCAAAAGGTGACTGTGCAGCGCCACACGTCAACTATCCACTCAATTATACATACGTAATCGATGTAAACTCCGTTCCTTTTGCTCAAATCCCTGGAGTGGGGGATAGAGTAATTCCAAACACGAACAGGAGAAACTTATTATTAGCAGACGCACATATGGGTGAGGGTCTAAGACACCTTAAGATTAAGGAATCTCTGAAAGAATTACAATCAATATTCTGGTGGCCAGGAATGAGCCTGCAAAACTACAAATTTGCATTTTACTGTCAAAACTGCAACAGAGATCGCAGTGGCGAACTGCCCTGAGTATTACCAATGCCCTTCTTTTAAATATCATAGGAATATCAATATAAAAAACCCAGAGAAAATGCGTTCCATTAATATTATTTAAGACTAGTTTCACTTAAAATGTAGACCCCAGCTCTCAGCTGACGTCTGAACTGTTATAAAAAGATTTGCGAGTTTATAGTGGCATAGACGCAATTGTCATGCTACATTCTGACCAGGATCCTGCTTTTTAGCTCTCGAGCTTATATGGAGGCCATTGACCAGCATGGGCATTGCATTTGCGGGAATCTTATCACTTCCTTCCTGAGGGAAATGGGATGGTGGAAAGAAAAAACCGAGACATAAAGAAATCTATAACGGCAAAGGTATTAGGTTCGGGGGTTGCGTGGGTCAAGCATTTAATAAGTGTCCAACGTAGTCTTAACAATCTGCCAAGAAATTCTCTAAAAGGTTTCAGTCCGTACGAACTATTATTCGGGACTAGAATGCATATCCAGGATCTCAATAGTCAAAGATCGTTTGGCTATTTTACAGGACTTAAATGAAACAAGAAAAGACCTGAGCAACATAAAGTTGAAACAACAGCCAACAGCCACTGAAGAGAAACCACCTGTCCCAGCAAGGCCTGTCTGGATTCCAAAGATTGGGGATCTGGTCAGAGAGAAAATCGCGGTGAAGGAGGAATTTTGGCCTTCTTACAGAAAAGCAGTACCTGTCTTAGCTGTCAACAGAACAAGATCAGTTGTACTACCGCCCCTTGCTGGTAAAAAGGAGAACCGAGTTGTATCAATCGACCTGGTTAAACCACAATCATGTGGCCAATAACAAGTAGTAGGCCAAGTGGACTCCCAAGAAATAGCAGAACACCAAAGTTTTCTACAAATTAAGAGGTTCAAACTGAGAGACTAATCACATTTGATAAACCTACAGTGAATCAACAAGGACTATGCAACAAAGCCATGGAACTTATGCCTCTTGAAACCCAAATTAAAACAATTCGTCAAGAAACACCTGTCTACAACGATGTAGCCACAGACTATGCTAATGAAACAAAGAAAAATCCAGAAGCAATTCCAATAATTGACAGAACTGCATCAGGCTACTTCATCAATTTCGATGACTTTTCTGAGGATCCGAGCGAACCTGAGGAACAGCCAAAAACAACAACAAAAACTTTTAAAGACAAAACTAAAGAATTCTTTCATCAACTACACTACATGACCGAGAAAAGAGAACTTTCTTCAGTAAACTTCACAGCCAATCCGATACCCGGTGGGGTAGCATGGGACAAAACAGATTACGATATATATGGCCCGGTCGAGCTCTTGAAGTATTCTCATCAATTTAAGGTTTCATTAAGTGACTTTGTAAAACCGAGTACATTCTCTGATGAATGGGATTTTGAAAGTATTAATGATATGATGTCAGACTTAGTTATGTCAGCAAAATTTACAGAACATGATTATTTACAAGGTTCATCGAATTATGATCAGATGTACTGATACAACCACTATGCTAACCATTATTTGCATAAATCTGCTCAACCAAGAAATGTTTTAAATTATAATCAATGGGAACATTGTGCAACTCCACCAAAAGGTAGTTCAAAAACATTTTATGAGAAATTCCCATACTTCTCAGGGTTTAACACAAGTGAAGCAGAAACGTTTTATTTCAAACTGTTAAATAAGACAGGAATTAAAACAATGCTGACAAATACAAAATTAATCTATTCAGAATTATTTTTTGAAAAAATGAATACATTTGTTTTTGGTTTTTGGAAAAATAACATTGAAACAAAAACTATCTGGGGTACAAGAGATTGGCAAGTCCAAGGTATAGAATCATTATTCAGAGCCTGCATGATCCCAGAACAAATTATATTTTTGAATGACACAATTCAACAAACAACCTGTCTTGGCCTAGCTAAAATTAAAGACTTAAACAAACCGTCTATTCCAAAGCCAACTCCTGACAGTAATAGCACTACCGAGGTTGAGATAGACGTATCCCATATTTTAAACCAAAACAGAACACATCCTGATTGGAAAAAATGGTTGATCTGGCCCACAGACACAAATAACTGTCAAGATAGATTCCTGAACAAAATACAGGGGTTCAAATTGACCAGGCCAGATCCTAGATACTCCCAGAGACAACATCCAGGGATAGTAACAACATACAGTGTAGGAAAACTCTGCCCTGAATGGCTACAGACATCCACACTGGCAGAAATTAAGCAACACTTAACTTTACTTAAAGAAGGTGCTGACTTGCGTGATTTCATTATGGGACCACGCAAATAGCGTCAAAAACTCTTCATAGCGGCCTCTATATATGCAGCTTATAACGAAGCTTGGAAAGAAACTCAAATTGAAACAGCAGAGAAAATATGGGAAATTGACCGTATTAATTTGGAAAAATCACTTTCTGTTGTGGACAATGGGTTAATGACTCTGTCTTCCAGAATATATTCACTGGACAGTATTGTATCATCTGCAATCGATATAATAGAGCAGGACTTACTAATGTTACAACATGGTCAGTCCCAATTGCGTTCTATTGTACAGCTTTGCTGGACGTTGCAAAATCTGTGTTCAGGCTACGTGCCTTGGCGTTTAATCAACACAACGTCACTGTTCACTATCTTTAACCTTACTGATATACAAATCAGCTTGGCACAAAAAGGAGCAGAATATACAATTCTGAGCATTGAAAAACTTGAGAGATTACCATTGAGTAGTCATTCTAACTCAATATGGATGGATGGATGGATGAATAGGTCGTCTCTGATACTTAACGGTTCAAAGACGGATATTCTCCTCCTTGGCCAGAAAGGGCTCTCTCTCCCGCAGAACATCTGGCCCCCCTGCTTGGGTGAACCCCCAGCCCCCAAGTCTGAGATTAAAAGCTTGGGAATATGGCTTGAAAAGACCTGACCTTTAAGACTCAAGCCAATAACATCGCTGGGACCTGCTTCGGGCTTCTCAAAGCTATTAGGAAGATTCTGCCCTTACTTCCTCTTATCTCCCAGAAATTACTAATCCAAGGCCTTATTCTATCTAGGCTAGACTATAGTAACACCATCTATTTAGGCGCTCCCGAGGCAACCCTTAACAAACTGCAGAGAATCCAGAATGCCGCGGCACGGATTCTCACTAACACCCCGGCCAGATCCTCCGCTAAACCAGCTCTGAGACAGCTCCACTGGCTCCCTGTGAGAGAGAGAGTGACGTTCAAGGCTCTCTGCCTGTCACATAAACTCTTACAGGACAAAGGACCCCCTATCCTAAAAAAATTCATCAGGCCCTACAAAGCCCTTAGATCCCTCCGTTCAGACCATGAATACCTCATCACTATCCCCAGAGTGAAGAAGGTGCGCACGGGCGGACGGCGTTTCTCTGTTAACACAGCCCGTCTCTGGAACTCCCTCCCCCGTGAACTCAGGACGGAACCAGACTATCTCCGATTTAGGAAGCGGCTGAAAACGCACCTGTTCCCCTGATCTCCATCCTCCCCTCCTTCCCCCTGTCTACCCTCTGGTCTGCTTTGGATCTTAGCCCTGGGATACTTACGGGTGACTACGCGCTTTATAAAAACCTAATAATAATAATAATAATAATTGACAATGTCAGAACGACCTGTCATCAAATGGATAATACACGGAATCATAACTATTCCGATAACAACTTTCCAATTTCGATACTGCCAAAATTATATACAGGCAGGCCAGTATGAAAGGTTGGGTAAAGGATACATTAAGTCATCATGGAAATTACCTTACACACACACATGTTATAGTGAAAAAGGACAGAATGTATTTCTTAGTGGTGATAATTGTGAAAAATCACTAAGTGGTATACTTCTGTGTCAGGGTGTAAATCTACATGGGGCCTGTGAGGGGACTTCAAATAACCTTTCATGTCACCAGCTTGGCACACCTGCAAATCGAATAGAGCCATTCTTTAGACGGCTTTCGAACGGGAGCTACATTCTAATAGTGGACCACAGATGTTGTGGCTTGGTGCCAGGAAAAGCTTACCTAGTAAGCGTTTCTTCCATGGTCACTTGCTGTATGCAAGTATTGTATCCGAACGACACTCCAGACAGGGAGGGAAAAATTTGGCCCAATTTAAAAATCTCTTCTATTCGAATTGATACTTTAAGCAGAATGAAGTCTGTTCTTCTACAGATGCCAGTGCACTAAAATAAAACAGTGCAATAAAAATTCATATCCACACAGATGTCTCATGTCCACCATCTTTCTTGTGTTGAACTATAGATGAATATAGGGTCAGTAATTCCCTGTACCTTCCATGTTGGCCATATTGTTGGACTTGGTGTGAGTGTTTGATTGGTTCTGATGCTCCGTCCATCACCACCCCCTTTTGTACCGCTTTTGGCCGCCATAAGTGTGGCAGGATATGTTCAGACGTGAGTCCCTTGCTCACTTTGCCACTGGATTCAAGCAAGCCGGGCTGAAGACGGCTGGAATGCCAGAAACCGGTCCTCGGAAGCTTGTTTCAGATCCAGGGAAGGCATGGCTTGGCAGTTTGGACTGGACTGTTCCCATGAGGCACAGGGTCAGACTGATTTGCATATAGCCATGTCTGAACAGGGGTGGCAGAGTAGGCTAAAGAACGGTGATGGATCAAACCCAGATCATCAAAACACAGAGCTCCGCTAGATTAAATTTCCCCCTGAACCCTTCTTTTATATTTTCACTTGATGCGAGGTACAAGATGGCTGCTAAGAGTTCCTGGTTTGAATTGTTAGCAGCCAATCAGAGGACACTTCCTGCTTTGAAGTGTTAGCAACCAATCAGAGGCAAGCTAGTGCTCAGTAGTTAGGCACCCACCAGATATATTTATATGTTTTCCTTTAATATCTCAAAAACTACTGACTGGATTTACACCATTTCTACAAAACCAAGCTTTCTGGACCAAGACCTTTCTCCCTGCAAAATTTGGCATAATTCGTTCAGCAGTTTGACCTGTAGCCTTGTCTAAAGTTTCCTATGGAAAATGCATTGAGAAAACACGCTTTGACATCTCCCTTTTTTCTCAGCCCCCCCTCGACCAATCACCCCTAATCTTTCAAGATAGGAGCTGATCAAAAAAGAGAAACTTTTTGGAAAATTTAGTATAGAATCGTCAAACTGTGCCAAAGTTATAAGCAGTGCAGGGCTCCAGGAGGGGGGCTGCGCTACCCCCCTCTCAACATGAGTGAAGCCCCAAGACTGCAGGGACCCCAGCGGGCCCCCGCAACCCCAGCGAGCCCCCGCTATTATTTTTTAAGAAATGCCCCCGGAACCTAGCCCACCCCGGGGTCTTATTAAAATAAAACACGGGAACACGCGACCCCACCGTGAATTGCGCCGATTTATTTAAAAAAAAATTTGGACCCTGAGTAGGCCTAGGGTGTCAGGGCATTTCTACCCGGCCCCCTTCTCCTGTTTTCTACCTTTGTTTCTCTGTTTTCTAGCGACTGACTTCTACCGAGCCACAAGATGGCTGCCAACACTTTCTGGTTTGGAGTGTTGGCGGCCAATCATAGTGAAGCTTGTGCACGGGACTTAGGCTACGCGAGGGCTGAGAAAAAAAGGGGGGGTCTAAAAGTGCGTTTTCCTCATGTTAAATTCCAGAGGAATTTTGAAACATGTTACAGCTCGAACTGCTAAAAGTAATTACACCACATTGGCAAAAAAGTATTTGTCTAGAAAGTGTGCTTTTTTAAAAATGCTGTAAATCTATTCAGTAGTTTCTAATAAATTCAAAAATAAAAAAATATCAATATCTGGGCAGAGCCTAACCACACATCTCCTTGTGAGATCTGATTGGCCGTCAGCGCTTCAAGGCCCATAGGATTCAATAGCAAATACCGATTCGGTATTTACTGAATTGGTAAATACCGAATCTTACCGATTCGGTAAAAAATACAGAATTATTACCTACATCTTATTTACCGATTCATAAATACCGAATCGGTAAAATTCTGTATTTATGAATCGGTAAATGAGATTTACCTACATCTGGCCCCTAGTTTCTAAATCAGATCAAAAAATGTTTATTGAATTAAATTCAAGTCTCTCAAGATGGCCACCAGTGACAAAAGAGCCCAAGTGTAGCACAAAGATAACCCAGATGTAGCCCACATATATCCCAATGACAGAAGTTTGCAAATTTCCAGAACCAGTTTGGGCACTTTTAGAAGTCAGTTTGTAAGGGTTAATATGTCTAACCAATAAAAATGTGTTTTATAATTTGAAATAATGAAGGAAGGAATATGATTTGTTACTTACATGTATTTGTGTGGAGAGAGGGGTAATTTGCCATTGCTGGTTTTGCCTTGCTGACAGAAGTGCATTCCATATATTGTGTGCATAAGAAAATCTTTTCTGAGTTTCTAATATTTTATACTCTACAAATCAATTTGAAAGGTGAGTTATGAATTTCTGAGGTGTATTATTTGTAGGCTTTATTTTTCAAGTTAAATAATTAATCAAGAACTTTGATATTTGAAATATATTATTAAATGTAGAGATGCTTATTGTAGTTTGTTTTATTGTAGTTAAATGTTGTTTGAAGTAGATTCTGTACAGTATTATGTGTATATTGGAATATGGATTAGTGATTATGGTAGTTTGTTTTAGTGTGTGGATATGTATATTTGTAGTATACCTCGTAATTTTATCTGTTGCTTTACATTTGGAGATGAGTCAGTCAAATTGTAAGGTGTGCATGTACTTCTGTCTCAAGTATGTTTCTACTTCTATATGTATTTTCATATGTCTTATAAATTTGGAGGTGCATGTTGTATAACAAAGAGGTGCTCTTGCTTTTTATGTGGTAGGCTCAAGACAGTGAGGACTAGTACAGTGGTGAAGATGCAGCACAAAAGTGTGGTGTAAAAGATTGTGACATAAGGTGTTATTAATTAGGCTTCTTCTTTAAAGTTTCTAGAGAGGTACAGTTGAAGAATGCCGCAAAATATTTGATGTCGGCTTGAAATTTGAAGTTTGTTCTGTGTTTTTTTAGGGTTGGATATTGTTATGGTAAAGACGTATTCATGCATGGTTTTAGTACTATGGTGAGACCTTTTCTAAAGATATGTGAAGGGTTCCTACTTTCTATTTGTGCTAGGTGTAATATTATAAGTAGTTGTAGAATGGTTAAGCAGTAGCCTGAAAGTGAGGTTTGAGATGTTTGTAGAGATGTTATTTAATAGAGTAATTTGTATGATGTAAAGAAAGTTATATTTCATATGTATCGCATACTTTTCAGTGTCTGTTTGAAAATTGAAGTGTACTGTGTGAAGTTTTGAGCTGTGCATGGTGCTGTGCCTGAGATATGTGCCTACTTGCTCATATACCTTTAGAATCACCCAGACCCTCATTTGCACTCCTTTATTCACTCAGGCAGTACCTCAGTACTTCTGTATTCACCAAGGCAGTATTCATGCACTCATGCACTTTTAAAATCACCCACTCACTTTGTATGCAATCATACAGGCTGTACCTGTGTAGTCATATCATAACCCACATACTATCTTTGCAGTCATAGAGTCACACAGGGCCTTCTGTTGCATTCATCTATGCACCTAGGTATTACTCAAAAACTCAACTATGCCTTCAGGTGCTATTTATACTTTTATCTATGCACTCAACGTGTATGTTTGCACTCATGCAATTAGCCAGTCATTATCCATCTTTTCCCGCAGTTTTCCAGTGGCTACCCTTCAACTCATTCAATCACCGAAGCACTACCCATGGAGATTTGGAATCACTCTGGCAGATCTATTACATGTCTCAGTTTCTAGGTTTTACTATATCCCAGAAATATTGTATACCTATTTGTTTTAGATTTGAAAAGGTAGAGTCATATGTATGCACGCTTTTAACAATATTGAGAGATTTATGGTTGAATCATGTAATAGTGTGCTGCTTTATATTTGGCTAGGCCCAACACTAATGCAGTTATAAAAACATCAGTGATGTCATCAGTGATGCCACTGACCATGTCATGAATTATGTAATATGTGATGTCATCAGCAGTGCATTGCGGGGGCGAGTTAGAGTTAGCTCAACTAACTATAACGGTCAAATTTCTCTGGTTTTGTACGAGTGAAATGTCCAACTAACTATAACGTCCCTGAAACCTATGCTTTTTTTCAGTAAATTTCTACGTTTTTTTAAATGTTAAATTCTAACTAAAACGGCTCTGAAACGTGTTTTTTTCAGTGAATATGTGAACATATATATATATTTGATGTAGTGAGCAAGGCGGACTTGTCCGTCGAAACGCGTCTGGTCGTCTTTCTTGTTAAATAAATACCTTTGATTTTGAATCCCACGGAGTTGGTGCCTGCTTTCTGAAAGACTTTTGAACACAGGACTGGGTTCATATATATATATATACATATATATATATAGAACGCTGGATCCTGACCGCCAAAGGTGACGGAAACAACAGGCGTAGACCTCGTCTTCGACCAGGTGTTTAATCAAATCGTAAACACCAAGAAAGCCACATCACGGAAATCATTGCCAGCAATCCATTTTTAATTTTGATAGAAGTGCAAGAGCGAGTGCCCTCCCTGACTATATATATATACATATATATATATGTATTACCTACTGGCGGTTGCCAGTAGGTAGTTATAGTTTGGACTTAGTTTCCATAGGAAATCCGCAACATTCTATTTGGAATAACGTTGGCTCTGGTTGACGAATCTTCGCTAAATTCTCCAAGAAGATGGGGCACTCCACCCCGCTACTATCCTGAAAGTTTTGGGGGGATTTGTCAAGCGGTGGCTGAGAAAAAAGGGGGTCCCAAAAAATACTTTCCCCTTGCAATTTTCCATAGGGACATTTAGCCGTGGCTACAGCCCGAACTGCTGAACGGAATTACACCAAATTTGGCAAAAAGGTAGAGTTTGGTTCACAGTTAACACTTGTTGTTAAATGGTGTAAATCCGTGCAGTAGTTCCTGAGAAAATCAAAAGTAAAATCATAGATATATCCATGGGCACGTAGGGTACGCGTACCCTTACGAGCACGAGCTGCATGCTAATTGGCTGTCAAGTGTCTGCCAACACTCCAAACCAGGAAATGTTGGCAGCCATCTCGTGTCTCGGTAGAACCGAGGCACAAGAAAACAGAAAAACAAGTGCGCAAAAGACGCAAAGGGGGCAGGGTAGAAACATCCTGTGAAAAAAAATCTAAGCCTGTGTTATTTTAAATTAGCCCTCGGGGGGCCAAATTCCGGGGGCAATGTAATTTAATTATAATGGAGGGCCAGGGCCCCCCAGCACTGGGGACTGCCACCCCCCAGGGTTTTAATGTTATGTATGCGGGGGGGCTCACGGCCCCCCCGTAGCCCCCAGGACCGCCATCCCCAGGGCTTTTATTTTATAATAATGGGGGCCCAGAGGGGCTTTAACATTATGTATGCGGAGGGGCTCATGGCCCCCCGCAGCCCCGGGGACCGCAACCCCTGGGGCTTCTTTAAAAAAACCACAAAAAAAAAAAACCTGTGTGGGGGCTCAAGCCTCCCCACACGCCCTGGGGACTGCCACCTCCCTGGGTCATTAAATTTTTTAATTGGGGGGTCTGAGAAGGACCCCCCAGCCCCAGAGACCACCAGCCCCGGGGCTTTTAAATGTTGGGAGGGGGGGCAACATGGCCCCCCTCCTGGAGCCTTGTGGTGGCACTGGGGACCGCCACCCCCCAGGGCCGGCTTCTGAAGTATCCCGGGGTGCCCACCCCTGGGACACTGTAGTTTGCTATGGTGCGGTTTAAGTTGGGGAATTAATTCCTTGTCAATACTGAAGGTCCCTGGGGGCCAACTAGCCCACCAGGTACCTCTAGTAAGCACCACGGAGCTGCGTTGCAGAGTTTTGTAAAAAGGGGCATGTCCTTTGAACACCTCTCTGCAACACAGCCTCCTGGCGCATGCTGTAGGGACCTGGTGAGCTAGTTGGCCCCCAGGAACCCACAGGATTGAGGAAGAATTAATTCTCTAACTTAAAACACGCCACAGGCTGTGCATGCAGACATGTCACCATAGGCCACGCCTCCTTCCTTCACCACTGTGCAAACGCGCCCTGTGGCACGTTTTAAGTTGGGGAATTAATTCTCTTTCAATACTGAGGGTCCCTGAGGGCCAAATAGGCCAACAGGTATCTCCTGTATGCGTCAGGGAGCTACATTGCAGACAGGTGTTTAGAGGCCACTCCCCTTTTTATATCTCGCTGCAAAGCAGCACTGTGGTGCTTACTGGAGGTACCTAGTGGGATAGTTTGACCCTAGGGACCCTAAGGATTGAAGGGGACTTAATCTCTCAGCTTAGAACTGTGACAGGGCACGTTTACATAGTGGAGAAGGGAGGGGCCTGACGTTATGTGTCCAAACACGCCCTGTACCGCGCTTTAAGTTGGGGAAAAAATTCCATTTCAAACCTGAGGGACCATGGGGGCCAAGTAGCCCACCAGGTGCTTCCATTAAGCGCCACTGCGTTGCATTGTAGAGAGGTGGTGCAGGCCGTGCCCCTTTACATCTTTTTGCTAGAAACACATAATTATTTATACAGGAACTCTTCCAATCTCTCACTCACACATATACTCACTTATATACATCAATACTCACATATACTAGCTTAAATCATATGTAGTTACACATAAAGATATTATTGAGACAATCATTCACTCACTAACACACCCATAAACACACTCATCCACCCATACAGTCCTGCACACATGCTGTCTTCAAAACACATACAAACAGTGAGTCAGTCATTCATGCATCTATGCGCTAAGTAATACCCCCCCTCCAAACCATACAGACACTCAAAAAACCATCTAATAACCCATATAGACACTCATGTAGCTACTCATCAACCCATGCAGCCACTTATACACGAAGTGAGACACTAATACAGATATTTACATATTTAAACATTACTCGCTAATACATGTATTCACTAAGATACCCTTAATAAGTCAGTTATACAATCAATTTTACAAAAAAAACATCCATTTAGACAGTTATTTACCCATTTATTCTTTCATCGACTTTAGATATACATATATAAAAAATATTTATTTGTCAGAAAGACACACATTCACTGGATGATGTCATCAGTGATGGAATCAGTGATGTCATTTGAGATGTCATCAGTGATGTCATAAGTGATATCACTAACAATGTCATATGTGATGTAATATGTGACGTCATCAGCAGTGCATTGCGGACGTGCAACTTATAACGGGGGATTTTCAATGGTTTTGTATGAGTGAAAGGTCCAGATAACTATAACATGTGTGAAACCTATGGTTTTTTCAGTGAATTTCTAAGGTTTTTTAAATGCTAATTCCTAACTATAACAAACCTATTTTCTTTTCAGTGAATGTTAGATAATACACAGAAATATTATCAATCACATACACATGTGTAGAAATTATTAATGAATTAATGAATAATTATTACTTGTTTAACTTCCCACCCTATTACCCTACAAATCCAACAACCCACTATTAGTAATTAAAGAAAACATTCTAAAACACTATAACTATATTTACAAAACAATTAATGCCAATTATATAAACAATAGTAACACATAAAATTAATATATAAAATGAAGATCATTAAAATAGTGAAAAATTATGAAAATACAATATACATCACATCTATATTATTGAAAATATTAGATTGGATGAGATTAGAATACTTGTATTGTACATGGCTGCCTATAGCAATGAGGTGTCCCAGTGCTGAAGCAAGACACAGAGTGGGGAGCAGGCACAAGATTAGCAGTGAGAGAAAAGCCAGGTCTTTACTAGCCTTCTGAAGGCCAGGTGATCAGGATTGTTACGGATATGTAGAGGGAGGGAGTTCCATAAAGCGGGGGCCAGCCGCTTTAAAGATCGACCACCGGATGTGGTCCTTCGTATTTGTGGAATTATTGCAAGGAGCAACAAAAAACAATCAATAGAATAGAAGATATCCAATTTCAAAGATGCAAGTGTTTCAAAAAATCAAATTCTTTATTTCCAAGAAATACATTCTTACAGAAATATAAAACATTTCCTGTTTCATTAACATAACTTAATTAGGTATATCATAAAATCTCCAATAAATAAGACTTGGTTGTATCCATACAACAACACTTAACACTATTCTAAAATCCATATAAAATAGAATATAAAATACGTTTCTAACTAAAGTGCATTTTAGGAGATACACAACCCAATTGTATAATCCATATCACATTATTTTTTCCCTACTACGATTTTACCTACTGAAACACAAAACTACAATCAATTATTTAAGAGACAAAAGAGCATTGTGCAAGCAATATAGCAAAAAATACCACAGGGGCAGTCTATAATTAAAAGACCAGTTAAGAATACATTATAGGTGAAACTATGGCTGAACTCACATAAGCATACACATCATCTTCAAGTGAAAACAAACAGCCCTTTTGGAGTGTAAGTAGCATAAATACATATTTATTACTAATAAATTATATTGAACAAGGCCATAGTTACCAAGGTCTTAAGACTGCCCTGACTTACTTATGAGCCCCACTTGGGCACTGTCATATCCCAGGCATTCTATTAGGTTGGGCTACTTCTGCCCCATTAGTTTAAAAAATCACTCAAAGATCCCTAAATAGGGCTTAAACACTACTCTAGGTCAGCACAAAAGCGCCTGTCCTGGCATAGGATGATGCAATTTTACGCAGATATTGGCCGATGGCAATGGGCACAACAGATCTGTTATTCCTTAAGTACTGAAGATCCACACCCTAACTAGTGTTCTCAGCACAGCACCTACAAATGCTATTTATTTGACTAATTTGCTTCACTTCGTAACTTTCGAGGCACCTGTCTGGGACACCAAAATGCTCCCTCAGAACTTTTACTGGATTTCTCTTACCCACTAAGACTGACATTACTTCAGGGAAATTGAACACTGATAATTTGTCACAGAGGGGTCCATTTTTTAACGCAAAATAGAATATCAAAGCCATTGCATCCTTCACAATGCTATAAGGTACAGATTTCAGTTCCCTCCTTATAGCTTGAGTCATTGCATTTTTTTGGCAGACCAAGCACTGTTTACAGGATGCTACCTTCTAGCCCTTCCCAAGTGACCCATCTATCCAATGCCAAAACCTCCATTGCATACAGAGCCTGGGGGACTACGGAAACACCCTCTATGCCGGAACCACAGCCAAGCTACAGAAAAGACTCCAACGCATCCAGAACGCCTCCGCCCGACTCATCCTGGACCTCCCCCGACACAGCCACATCTCCGGACACCTGAGGGACCGGCACTGGCTCCCCGTCAGCAAGAGAATCACGTTCAGACTCCTCACCCACGCACACAAGTCCCTCCACGACCTGGGCCCCAAGTACCTCAACGACCGCCTGACCTTCTACACGCCCACCCACCAGCTAAGTTCAACAAGCCTCGCCCTCGCCACCGTACCACACATCCGAAGAGCCACCGCCGGAGGAAGATCCTTCTCCTACCTGGCGGCCAAGACATGGAACTCCCTCCCCACCCACCTCCGGCTGACCCAGGACCATCTCGCCTTCAGGAGACAACTCAAGACCTGGCTGTTCGAGCAATAGCTGACCCTCCTTCCCCCAAGCGCCTTGAGACCCTCCGGGTGAGTAGTGCGCTATACAAATGCTATGATTGATTGATTGATTGATTGATCTTACCAAGACTAAATTTACTTAGTGGTTCAAAGGAATAACTACTGTATTTATGGTCCAACTATTTCAAGCAACTCACTTCACATAACCTCCAACCAGCCAAGTGTTTATCCCATCTTAGGTTGCGTGAAAAAATCTGCCACAAATATTTGTCTTCCAGGACCTGCTTCAATTGCATATTGCCTAGATACTGGGAGAATCTCTTTCTCAGCTTTGCAAAGATCAGAGTTTTAGTTTTCTCAATACTGAGTGTCAATTTGTTTACTAGGAAGTAAGACCATAGTGCATTTAATTTGCCTTGGAGTAAAATGGGAGTCTGAGTACATGAAGCAACTAATATACCTACCCCCAATCGTTGGAGAGAAACTATGGGGCGCACTTAATACCTGAGGGAGGTCTGCTATGAACAAATTACCAACAGCGGAAGTAAAATGCATCCTTGCTGCAAGCCGTTCTCTACCAATATTTTCTTCGGCAGTCTAACTGCCCCATCAAGATCAACCTGCACCCAGTTGTTACTGTGCAGTTTTATAAGGAGTTCTAACAGGGTGTTGGACTTGGGCCTTAGGGCAGGTTCACCCCTAATCTTTTTGCTTTTATTTGTGACCCAGTGTTAGTGATTTTTGGGTCTTGGCGCACTTTTTCCCTGTGTCCCAGAGTGAAGTGCGTGCGTGTAGTATGGCTGGCCTGCCCTCCCATAGGAATGCATAGAGAATGTGTGTGTCCATGTTAGTTCCTGATGTGTGGGGGGTGCAGGCTCGAGTTTAGTATGTATGAACTTGTGAGAGTGAATGCTGCAAGATGGTGTATGCGGCATGTATGTGTCTAGAAGGGAAGTACTACTTCTGGACATTGATGTATGTGTGCAGTGAGAATGCTGGAGGGTGATTGGCTGGAGCTGGCTGGCATGCCAGGCTCCAGGAAGTCTGGATGGGTCTGCCCGGTGGTGAGTGTGAGATCAGCATGAGTGATGTGTGGGAGGAGTGCACCTGGGTCCTTGATGGGCTGGGGTTTTCCCCACACAATGCTGGCTCCGCCCCCCTGTGGTTTGTCTAATCACCCAAGCCTCCCCAGTGAATGAAAGGGGTGGTTGGGCCATCAAGGGTACTCCCAAGCCAGCTGCAACTGGTTTCCCCCCACCCTGCACCCTGGAAACAAAGGATTTCGCTGTATAAAAATGGGGCTGTGTCCCCACAGAAGTTGTTCTACTTTTGGATCCTTGCCAGAGGGGGCTGTTGCTGCTGCTGGGGCCAGGAGGACCGCCACTTGGCTTGTCTCCCTGCCTGGAGACCCAGTGTGCTGGCTCTGGCCCTGCCTTGCCCCCCTGCCTGCCTCCATACCTTGCTGGAGCTTTTCTTTTTCCCCTAGTGCTGAAGAGTGCTTCCTTGGTGCTGCCTAGCGCTGGGAGCGCTTTATCTTTCCTGCTAGCGCTTCGAGCGCTTTATTCGTATTCCCAGCGCTGGGAGCACTTGATTTTGCCTTTGGAGCGCTTTGGAGCGCTCTAGTTGTCCAGCCGGTGCCCACCCGGCGTTTGCCCGAATTTGCGGCCGAGCGAGTGCCCACCTCGCTTTATATTTAATTTTGGAGGCCGGTGCCCACCCGGCATTGCCCCGTTTTACTTAAATATTAGAAGCCGGTGCCCACCCGGCATTGCCCCGTGATCACCGCCGCAGCCGAGGGGGAGTGAAAACTGTTGCCGGGCCGCTGCCTAGAGCGACCCGGAAGTCCCGCCTCCTGACCCCCAGGGCCGCGCTGCCATTGGCGGCCCCGGCGGAAGTCAGGCGGAGGGGAGAGCGAGACAAGGCCAGGCAGGAAGCGGCCGGCCGGGTCCGAAGCTCCCTCGAGGAAGAGGAGCCCCGCCCGCGGCCCCCGCCGAGCCGTCCAGGAAGCAGAGAGCCGGTGAGTGGGGCCGGGAAGAGCGAGTGAAGGGAGGAGGGCGTCGGGGCACATTGCCGGTGCCCGCCCCTCCCCTTGAGTGTGCTGACCGGGCCTGAGAGAGGCCCACTGGTGTTAGAGCCCCGTGAGGCTCTTGGGGCACTAGTTGATTCCTGAGTCCCCCGTGAGGGACTCCAACGACCGCCCTAATTATATTTACGAGCCCCGAGGCTCCGTGGGGCCATACCTTTGTTCACGAGCCCCCGAGCGAGGCTCCTACGTTACCAGGCTGCATTTCTTGGTTTTAAGAGCCCTGAGAGGCTCTGGGGGCATCCCATTGTTTAGAGCCACGAGAGGCTCCCGCCCTAAGTATATTTACGAGCCCCGAGGCTCGAGGGGGCAATTTCACTGATTTAGAGCGCTGAGCTCTTTTGTGCCTATTTGTCCACGAGCCCTGAGAGGCTCTTGGGGGGCCCAGTTCGTTGGTTGTAGCCCCGAGGCTCCCACGCTGTGTCTCCCCACCATTGTTCTTGAGCCCACGTGGCTCCAACGTTTGCCCAGCTGTTATTTACAACTGTCCAGCACTTAGTGGACAGTTGCTACGTTTAGGCTTTGTGTGCTGTGCTGCCTGCGCAGCTTCCCTGACATTGAGACTCAGGGCATTCCAGCCCTTTCGAGGCCAGTTGGCCTGGGGGGAC
This sequence comes from Lissotriton helveticus, assembly GCF_964261635.1. NCBI lineage: Eukaryota > Metazoa > Chordata > Amphibia > Caudata > Salamandridae > Lissotriton > Lissotriton helveticus. The sequence goes on along the minus strand of NC_136060.1, from coordinate 213,254,982 downwards.
AATTCTAGTGTTGTGCCATGTGCACCCTGCACAATTTATGATTTACTGCTAATTTGATTTCTGCGCAAATGTTCTACCTGCACCTCTGGATGTGTTTTAATGTTTCATGTGCAATTGTTTGTTATTACCTTTGCTAAAAGTGACCTGCTTAGGTGATTGTTTATGGTTTATTTCCCTTTGCTAAAAGTGACCTGCTTAGAGGAATGTTTGTTTTACCTTTGCTAAAAGTGACCTGCTTAGGTAATTGTTTATGGTTTATTTCCCTTTGCTAAAAGTGACCTGTTTAGAGGAATGTTGATGTGTTATCGCCTTTGCTAAATGTGACTTGCTTAGGTGATTATTTTAGGTTTCCTTCCCTTTGCTAAATGTGACTTGCTTAGGTGATAGGTTTTCCTTCCATAGGTCCTGATGTTAAGGTCCTAGTTCCCTGCGTGATTTCCCTACAGTGTTTAGGGTGGCGTAGGAGGTATTTACCCTTTACCAGTAGTTACTGGTTGTATGCTACATGTAACCATTTTATGTGCTAAGTGTTATACCTACAAGTATTATTTCTAAAAAGTGCATACCCCTGACAGTGGTTCAGGTGGCCCTGTCCTGTACATAATCCCTTGTAAATCTTGCCCGTGCCTGTTGGCACATTGTAAAGTGTGTGTGTTATCTAATGTGTTTTTATTATTATAATACAAAGGCTATTTTTGATATAACCTTGTGTGGAGTTTCCTTTGTGGTGGGCCTAGGGTGTTGTCGCTGGGTTGCGCGTGCAAACGCTTTACACATCGCCTCCGAGATTAGCCTTGCTGCTCGCGCCACATTACCTAGAGGGTGAGCAGGGGTTATCTTGGTGTGTGACTCCCTTGCCCTGACCTTAGAAATGGTGATCCCTGACTGACCTTGGCGTGAGCCTTGGCCGCCCGGGGGTCCCGTTTCTAACACAGGGCCTCCGATATATTCCACTTTCAAAGCTTAAGACACAACGTGCCTCTTTTAACCCTCTGGAATACCACCCGGAAGTCAACAGAGCAGCAGAAAAGGCCACCTACCAACTCCACCGACCTCTTTGCGACACCCCACCGGGAAAAACAGTGGTCCCTTGTTTAATGTTTTGGCCTAAACCTTCTCTGCTCCACAGGGATCAATCCGGTGTCAAAAGCCCAAGCAGCTAGGTGCTTAAATAGGGTTTGGGCAGACAGCTTGGAAGTGATATCCAGCAAAGTTATCAAGCGATAATTGGCTGGCTGGTCAGTTTTGCCTATTTGGATGTATTTAATGAAGGTATCAATGTGGGTTATGTTGACCCGTCATGCATATCTTGTTTGAGTCTAAATGGAGAAAATGCAGAGGATGCAGAAAACCACCTTGGATGTCCAATGGGGGCACACTAGCAGCTGAACCCTTCATAACATTGAGCGATTCAGAAGTGCCAGAAGAGTTCATGGTCATCCACTCAAAAGGGACCAAACTGTCAATGAAATAATCTTTGTACAATTCTCTAAGCCATGAGAGATATCAAAAGCTACTGCAACGTGTACTTCATCTTCATGCTGGCTGGTTATATTACTCAAAACCTTTATATCAAAAGACTCCAGAATGACATCCTCAGATATATCAACAGCAGGGGGTTGTGGGAGCGATTATACTGAGGCTCCAGCACGAACAACATTTCTAAGAGTACATTTCTCACCCCTGTGCCCTTTGACAATGACAACCCTAGTCGCGCTGCCTCTTCATCTCAGCAGGTGCGCCAACATGATAAGCTATAATTACTTATCAATTTGTCAAGTTGGTAGATTGTCAAGACCAGTCCAGTAAACACAATGATATCTAAAAGGCACGAATAATTAAAAGGCTATAATAGTAAGTGATAATGAACAACCACTTTGTCGTTACTTAAAATGCTTGAGTAACGCAACCCCTAGCGTATAAATAAGATTGAAACATCCAAGGGACAGCAGGCAACAGAAAATTGCCCTTCAATACTTAGGGCCTTTTCCTCCTTTAGACCCTTAGAGCAAACCATTTGGAGGGAAAACAGATGGCCCCTAGAGACAAGTCGCACCAGTTTAGGATGGCCACTTCCTTGCATTAGGAGCCTCAGTCAGTTTGAGCATAATTAGCCCCCCACTTTGCGGTTCAATTTCTCTGCCTTCCACACCTCCTTTCCTTTTGTGCCCTGAACCAGTTCAGAGCTGCGCTGTACTCACGAACAAGTCTTACACTCTTAACGCCTCTTCAAGCACCACTTCAGGTTAGATAATTGCTCTGGGCTCTATACTACATTATTTAAATGACCCCTCCAAATCCAGACTCTATGAATACCAACCTTTGTTCCTATATTGACATGTTGTTCTTTTACAACTGTACAAACCTATCTGTGTACAGTTTCACTTTCGAGATGTACAGCACTTTTATACCGGCATGGGTCATGGTCACTCTATATCAAACTCAATAAAGTACATAAAACATTTAAATAGGTTTTTAACATGTTTCTCAAAATTCTTTAGTATGGAATTTGCCAAAGGCAATGGTGAAAGGGAAGACCTAATGTGTCTGTAAGAAACTAGGTTGCTGGTTGAGAGGGGGTGAAACCCAATTCAAGCAGGGACAACAATCCTTCTCAGGGCAAAGTCATAAGCAAACCCCATATTAGCCTGCACTCAACCCTATAGTAGCTTGGCACAGAGCAGTCAGGCTTAACTTAGAGGCAATGTGTAAAGTATTTGTGCAACACTTCATACAGTAATAAAATGAAAACACTACACAAAAAAGTATCCTACACCAATTTTAGCATGCGCAAATGGGCTAGTGACCCGTTTACGCATTCTAAAATTGGTACGGCCATGAGTCGGTGTTCCCTTCCAAATAGCGACTCTCTAACCAATGTATGAATGTTTTGCGACCGCAATTGCAGTTGCAAAACACTTGCAAATTGCCACCCCTTCCACTTCGTGACTGTCTCTAAAAATATTTTTTAAGGCCAGGCAGTGGTCCCAGGGACCATTATCTTCCCTTAAAAAAATGAAACAAAAACGTTTCATTTTTTTAAAAATGCATCTTGCTTTTCTTTAAGGAAAATGGGCTGCATTAAAAAAAACTGCTTTATTTAAAAGTAGTCCCAGACATGGTGGTCTGCTGAGCCCAGCAGGCCACCATACCTGGGAGGGACTGTTATTCCCAAAGAGCATGCAAATTGCAAGAGACTCATTAATATTAATGAGCCTAGCAACTTGCGACCCCATTGGGAATTGCAAACAGTGTTAAACACAATGCTGTACATGGCATTTGTGCCTCGCAAATTGCAACTCGCAAAAGAGTCGCAATTTGCGAGGCGCAATTTTGTTGGTTGTACATTTGGCCCATAGAGTCAGTTTTATTAAATAAAAGAAGACCTTATCGACAAAAATCCGATCAGACATACTGGAGATATGCAAATTTTAAGATTTAAATGAAAATAGCACCAAAAAGTCCAAAGCTGTGCAATACCAGGAGAAAGTCACAAGTTCATGCAGACTGTAATGGAGCATGGATCAGATACAGGGACCAGGTTAGTTCCATTGAAAAGTTACCCTCTCAGTCCAGCACAAAGAGTCCAGTTTTCAGTGAAGGGGGTCGCAAGGAGCAGGGAGGCGTTGCAGATGGTTGTCGTTTGAGCATGTGGATGGGCATCACTTTAGCATAAACATCATATTGTCACCACAAATGGAAGGGCTGGTGTTTCGCGGTAGTGCTCCCTGTAAGCGGTCAATGCTGGAGGAAGAATGGTCAGGCTGGTGAAGTTTTGTGATAGTATGCTGTGGTTGTAACAGCCCAAAAACTTCAATTTAGCCTCCCTGAGCCCATAAGAAGGTTCCACGAACTGAGAGGCTCTAGTTTGGGGACAGGGGTTTGCTCCAACTGGATCTGGGTTCTAGTTCTGGTGGTTGGGAGCCTGTTATGTCAGTGTGGTTCTGTACAGGATGCCTGCAGACTATCCCTTTAAATTACTCTGGGAGTCCTGCCCCATCCTTCCCTGGCTCCAGATTAACCACAGGGGGTATGCAGCCCTGTGTGTGGAAGAATGACACAGCTTATTCAAGTGTAAGTACGGTTGTGCCTCACTCTGCTCTCCCATCCTGCCAGTGATGGCCCATCCAGGCACACCTTAGCTCTCTATTGTGTGTGACTGTCTAGGAAGATTTGGCAAAGCCCACATGTCAGCTACAGCCACTGAACATTCACACTTTCTAAAAGATGCATTTTCAGAATTGTAATTTAAATCTGACATCAAATTCCAAAGACAACAAACATGAACTGGTTACCTATTCCCATTTGGAAGCTACAGTGTATTAAATGTAATAAAATAACTACAGTGTTATCCTATAGGGGAGGTAGGCCTTGCAATAGTGAAAAACAAATTGAAGTGTTTTTCACAATCAGGACATGTAAAATGTAAAATTACATGTCTTATTTTTAAATATACTGCACCCTGCCCTCTGGGCTGCCCAGGGCCTACCCTAAAGTGTGACTTATATGCATTACAAAGGAATGTTTTGTCCTGGAAAAACATTTATTTTGCCAGGGCAAATTGGCTGTTTAAAACTGCATGCACAGACTTTAGTGGCAGGCCTGAGACAGGTTTTCAGGTCTATTTAAGGGGATGGCACAATATGTGCTGCAGGCCTACTATTACCATTATTTTACAGCCCCATGTACATGTAGTTCCCCTTTAATTGGGACTTACATATAAATTAAATATGCCAATGGGTTGAAGTCAATTCTACCATGTTTATAGGAGATTGCATGAACACTTTAGCGCTGGTTAGCAATGGAACATGTGCCGAGCCCTAAAAGCCAATAAAAACGAACTCGCAAAAAATTGAATCAGAAAGACAGTCTAGGGACCACCCTGCTGAAGGACCAAGGTCAACCCAACACCCCAAGGTTTAATCCATGGTAGACTAATCATAACCATGATGGGCTTCCCTGCCTAGGTGGTAGAGCATGGATGAAGGCCCTGTTATGTAGGTGCACTTGTTATTGCTATGCTTTCTGAAAATGGTTGTATGCCTCTGTTTTTACCTTCCTGAGCTACTGAAATGACCCATGGGTAACCTTTCTACTCACTTTGGACCCCATCTGTGAAGCACTCAACATTAATTTGCTCACAGATGCATCCCAGTATCCAGAAAATACCATTAAGGCCACCGAAGTGATGTGGCTCATTCCACCTATTGTTTCAGACTTCTGTCCCAAACCCAAGGACAATTCTGCCCATAAGGACAGCAACCAAATGAGGCCACTGGCAGCTGTCAGTGTTAAGAGCCAGACCCGGGCCATTTAGGGATCTCTGACCTCTCAGGTTTCTCATAGTTGGGGCACCAGCACTGGGTGTTAGGTACCCTTTTTCCACTCTCTTTCAATCAGTCCAGGGGTAGTAGCCTGAGGTTGGCCACGCAGCCCAGGGTCTGTGTCCAGAGGCTGATCAGCAGTCAGGGGTGAATCCTTCCTCCCTCTTCCTTGCCATCTGGGCCTCTGCACCCTCAATCTGAAGTGGTGCCTCTAGACATTTGTGCATTCAGGCCACCAAAGGAGGCCACCCCACTCAGCTTTCCTAACATCAGTGGCAACTCATTCTCCAGAATGCAGTTAATGGGTATCTGGGGAGTTCCTAAGACCTTTCTCTGTGTCACCTCCACACCCCGCTCTAGTGATACCAGGGCCATAGAGTGAGAACAGTCATGTCCCTGGTCCTGAGTTACCCTGCATGCCTGACTGGTATACTTCTCTGGGAAAGCAGACTTTTCACTACCATGGTCTGTCTGGCCTGTGTTTCTGAGAGCTGTGACCAGGTCCTCATTCACCTTGACCTGGTACAAGTGATGTTTCCCACACTCAGGACTCACAAGTCTGCTCTCTGAGTTCACATCCCAACTATGGGAGAATATGGCCTTTTCTATCTCCTGTTCTTGGGGACTACTCATATCTTTAAGCAATATAGGCCACCTCTGTAAAGGTCCCACCAGTGGGTGGTTTATTAGGACAGACAGCCTCCCCCTGATTGTGTCCTAGCTGTGAACAATCAAAGCAACAGGGCTGAAAATGGGGTGTCCTGGGTCACCGCTCACCAAAACCCCCATTTCTCAGAAGGGACAAGGGAACCCTTTTGCCCACCTTACTCAGCGACATGTCTGTGTCATTTTTGACCTCCCCACACTCTGCTGGGGGACCTGAACCACCCATCTTGGAGTCATCCTTATGTACTTTCTTGGACACCCTGGTACTGCCCGAGAGGTCCGGCTCCTCAACAACCTTTCTGGGACCAGTCAGATGCTATTCACAAGATTCTGGTGCAGCTCTGTGAAACAAGTATTGAGCATCTGTTCCCACAAAATCAAGTTGAATAGCCCGACATAATAATTAACTTTGCTGCCTCTCACCAGCGCTTCAGTGCCTTGCTGGAGTATTCTAAGAAATCCACCCAAGATTGGTTTGAGAGTTTGTGGCTGTCGAGTCACGAGTCAGCCACATTTTTCAACCAGTATGAATTTCATAGGGACATAGTTTTTCTGGTCATATGGTGTTCTGTTGTTGTGAAGGGATTTGTATGCGGGGTGAGTAGCTTGAAGATTACTCTCTTCTCGACGGGGAACCAGTGGAGGTTTCCCAGGTGTTGGGTGATGTGTTCATTTCGTGGGATACCGAGGACGAGTCTGGCAGCGGTGATCTGGATGGTCTGGAGTTTGCACAGCAGAGATTTGTTGATTCTGGCATAGAGGACGTTCCTATATGTGTGCGTGGGTGACAATCTTTCTGGATTCAGGGGGATCCATTTGCAGGACTTGCGAAGGATGTGGAGGGTGTTGAAGCAGGTGGAGGCAATGGCGATGTTGTTGATCTGTCGGGTCATGCTGAGGGAGGAGTTGCTGAGGTTTCTGACTTGGTCCTTGGGAGTTGGAGGGTTTCCGAGAGCAGTTGGCCACCAGATCATGTGAGGGTGGGTCTGAGGACGAGGACTTCTGTCTTCTTAGAGTTGAGCTTCAGGCAGCTGCTGCTCATCCAGGATGTGGTGTCTTGCATTCCTTCCTGGAAGCTGAGTCTGGTGGTGTTCGGATCCTTTGTGAGGCAGAGGATGAGCTGGGTGTTGGCTGCATAGGATACTATGCTGAGTCCATGCTGTCTGACTATGGTGGCGAGGGGGGCCATGAGGATGTTGAAGAGTGTGGGATCCTTGGGTACTCCGCAGTTGATTTGGAAAGGAAGGGTGGGAGTCTGATTCTTTGAGTTCTGCCGATGAGAAAGGAGCAGATCCCGTCAAGGGTGGTTCCCTGTATGCCAGCGTCATGGAGTCTGGTGGTGAGAGTGCGGGTGGAGACAGTGTTGAAGGCTGTACAAAGATCTAGTAGGATGAGGGCCATGGTGTGGCCTTGGTTGAGGAGATTATGGTTGTCATCTGTGGCGACGAGAAGGGCCGTCTTGGTGCTATGGTTGCTGTGGTATCCGGATTGGGAAGGATCAAGGATGGAGTTCTCGGGGGGGCGTGGCTAGCAGCCGGAGGGAATGGTCGCTTGTTAACGCGACTCCCGGCCCTCGCCCGATTATCCGAAAAACAGATCCGCTTTTACGCTGGAGACTCCCTAGCAACTGGGAGCCTCCCCAACCTTGTCCACCGGAGCACGACTGGTCGCGGTGCTGGACCGATCGGAGGGACTGGGCCAGAGGTAAAGCCGCCATCACGGAGATCCCCAGAGCTCGCACAATGGCGCCTGCGCTTGGGCTCTGCCCGAAGTCCTCCAGCGACTGCTGAGCGTCTGACGGAAGCTGCCGGAGCCTTGCCTGCTTTGCCGCTTCTCATCGCGGCTGTGCTGGGACCCTCTGCGACTGCCGGAGCTTCCTCCCGGCTGACTTGGAGCCTGTAAATTGCCTGCGGGGGGACTAGGAGCGTGTCGCCGGCCTGCCGGGGCGCCAATCACGCGACGCCCCGGCTCTGAGGCCTACTGTCCCCGGAGCTCCAGTGCAGGCTGCCTGTTGGCCCGCAATTTGCGGCGGACCTGCCGCCTGCTGCCCAGAAGCTGCTGGCACCCTGGGGTTCTACTCCTACCTCGCTACAGGGCGGAGGCTCGATATTTTGGTCTGGGCCTACTGAAGCCTGCACTGCCCTTCTGCCCAGGCCGGACCTGAACTGTGGCCCACTGTGCTGGTCTCCCCCCCCCTCTGCCTGGTATATTGGAGCCTGTGGGGAGATTGCGGACCGCTCAAGAGAATATTATCGGCCTGCCAAGGAGTTGTCCACGTGAAGCTTGGACTCGGGGGCTGGCCGCCGCTGGGGACCCGAGCCATTGAACCACGAGGGGAAGCGATCTCTTCACGAGCGACCGATTCACTTACCTGCCTGGTGACCTGGTTGAAGTGACTACCGCCCAGACTGCATACTGCCACACTCGCAGCGTGAGCCCAGCGGAGGCCTAGGGGTGGATTCATTGCCTGCGGCCGCGGGAGACCTGTGGTGGTGGTGGTGAGTGACCTGCAGAAGCTCCTCTCCCTGAGTAGCAACCCACTTGGTGCATCGTATCCCCAGCCATTCCACATTGGGTCGCCCGTAGATCGCCCGAGGGTGAGGTGGAGGTCTGGACCCTGTCTAAATTGCGCCACTGACTAGCTCCAGCCACTCTGGTGGCCCGACCTACGACAGGAGATGTCGTCTAACAAGGGGGGTAGGCCCCCGACCCAACGGCAAATAACTAAAAACTCCTGGGGGTCCAGAGCTGAGAACAAAGATGCGGCCCCCCTTGCGGACTCAAAAACTGCGTCCCCGTCGCAGGGAGCGAAGTCGCTTACTCTAGAGGACGTCATGGAGGCGATCGCCGGAGTCCGCTCCTCCCTAGAAACCCGCATTGACTCGGTTAATATTGAGGTTACCCTTTTGCGAGCAGACCTGCGCAAGATGGACACTAAGGTCAAAGATGTAGAAGTCAAGACGGCGGCTCTCATTGACGACACCTCTACACTCCAACAGCAAGTCGCCCAACTCCAGACACAACAAAAACAGATGTCTGACCTGCTGGATGATTATGAAGGGAGGGCGCGACGCAACAATGTCCGAATTTTGGGAGTTCCGGAGAGACTGGAGGAGCCATCAGCGGACCTGTTCGTTGAGGAACTGATCACGAAACATCTCCGACCTAAGCAACTTTCGAGTTATTTTTCCATATAACGGGCGCACAGGGTTCCAGGAGCAAGCTAAAACCAGGGGCCCCACCCTACCCCATCATTGCGAGGGTCTTCAACTTTAGGGCCCGTGACGCTATCATACAATCCGCCCGCTCAGGACCGCCTCTTCTCCTTGAAAATGCTCGCATTTCGATCTTCCCAGACTTCACGATGAAGGTGCAGGCGAGACGACGCAGCTTTCTCGAGGTCAAGAAGGCACTGCGAACTCAAGGTATTAAATATTCCATGCTTTTTCCTGCTAAGCTCCGCCTGGAGATGGATGGCAAAGCCTGGTTCTTCCTATCGCCGGAGGGTGTGTGGGACTGGTTGGAGGGCTGGCGCCGAGCAGGAGGGTCTCCAAGGGCCACTGGAGGTTCGGACGACCTTCCGAGAGAGGACCATCCGCCAGAAAGCCAAGACTTGTTTGCTGAAACTCCTGCCGATGGACGGGGATGATTCCCGCTCCTGCGGGATCTCCTTGAATGGCTGTTGACTGGTTTTCTACCGACTTCCCACCTTTTGTTTTTAATGTGGATGGGAGCGGCGGCCCTCTGTATCTTATTGAACACATGCTCTTGCACAACGCCCTATCTGGCCCCGATCGGGCTACACCAGCTGACCAACAAGTAACTTTTCTACTTTGTGAATGTTGAATGGGGTCTATTTATAGTCTTATACTTACATCATGTTTGCCTTGCTTTCAGATTCGGGCGAGCGGCTTTACCGGCCGACCGAGTCCCCCGATTCTGGTAGGGAGGGCGACAGGCACTCTGCCTAGTTGGGGTGTGGATAGTTATAAATCCGCGGGAAGGGAAGCAGGGAGGGGGGAATGGGGGTGGGGTGACGGGTTGTGGGGGTGTTTGGTTTTTGTTTTGATGTCTTTTACTGTTTTCAGCGGAGTCCTTTTTGGTTGTGATCTACTGCACACACATGGTTCCTTTCTGACAGATTGGCCACCTCGGTTGACCTCCGGTCCCCCCGGGACCGGAGATCCTCCCGATCTTATGCTCCGATGGGTTCCGAGGTCTCGCTATCATGAGCGGGTCCCATCCGGCCCTCACTTATATCAGCTCCTTCACTCCCGTTGCTATGGCACAGACTCTCTCTAGAACCCTTAATATCCTGTCCTGGAATGTCAACGGGCTGGGTCACAAAATAAAAAAGAGTGTAGTCCTCGAGTTTCTACGGCGCCACTCCCCAGACATAGTCCTACTCCAAGAAACACACTTAGTGGGTAACACATGCCAGGCGCTCCAACGTGGGGGATATAAACTATTAGTCCACGCAGGGTTCTCTTCGGGATCCCGAGGAACTGGGATTCTGGTCCGCAAGTCTCTTGCACTTACCCACACTCGGACTTGGGCGGACCCACTTGGCCGTTTTGCGCTAGCTGAGACCGCCTGGGAGGGGCGCCCCCTGAATATTATCTCAGCGTATCTTCCGCCGACCTTGACCCGAGACTCCCTCAGGGAACTCGGCGCCCAATTACTAGGCCTCTCCCCAGGTACTCTCCTGATAGGCGGCGATTTTAATGTGACGATGTGCGATGACATGGATCGTAAGCCCAAGCGTAGCTCCCACCGACGCAGCTCGGACTTGGCAGACTTTACACACGCCATGGGGCTGACAGACATCTGGCGTATCCACCATCCCAACACGCCGTACTTCACTCACTATTCCAATGCACATAACAGTATGTCTAAGATTGACTACCTATTTTTCCCCACCGCGGACATTGGTTGCTTCATCCGCCCGAAAGGCCTCCCCCGCGGCATCTCCGACCACTCACCGCTTAGTGTAGACCTCACCTATAACTGTCATGTTACCCGAAGCCCCATTGTCATCAACCCCTGGATAATGCAAATCCCTGACATTAGGGAATCATTGCAGAAACGCAGTGAATTCTACTTTACTGAAAATGTTGGGTCTGTGAATTCGACGGTCACACTCTGGGAGGCGTACTTGGCAGTGATGAAGGGAGAAGCACTGGCCCTAAAAAATGGTTACGTGCGGAAGCATAATGAACAATTACTTCAGGCTGAATCGGAACTCATTAACCTTAAGACATCCCATAACATCGCCCCTTCAGATACCACTGCGGATAAGCTCCGCACTCAACAACTAGTAAATAAGGCCCTGTCCCGAGAGAAGGCACAGGCGCGACTACTCCACACGCGTCACCGAGTTTACGAGTTCGGGGACAGCGGGGGTAAGATGCTTGCTTGGCTGGAGCGTCGGGACCAAGTGTCCAGATGGGTACCATCCATAGCTCTGCCGGATGGTTCCACGGTGACGGATCCTCGAGATATCGCGGAGGCCTTGGCTGACCATCTGGAACAAGTCTATACAGCTGGTGGTGGTTACACGGCTGAGGAATCCCGGCAACTCCTGGATGAGATGCGTCTCCCAACTGTGTCAGACGAGGATAGACTGGCCCTGGACGCTGACATTACGGCAGAGGAACTAACTACGGCACTATTTGCCGTTAACTCCGGCAGGGCTATGGGCCCAGACGGGGTGCCTATTGAGTTTCTAAAGGGCATGGTCCCGGACGTTATCCCCCATCTTCGAAATATGTTTATCGAAAGTAGAGAGAACGTAATCCTTCCACTCGCCCAAAGGCTGGCCTCTATAGTGGTTATTCTTAAACCCTCTAAACCACCCACAGAATGCGGCTCCTATAGGCCTATCTCCTTGATCAGTGCGGAGGCGAAGGTTCTGGCCAAGCTATTGGCGACTCGCCTTCTCTTGGTGCTCCCCTCCTTGATTCATGATGACCAATCTGTTTTTTTGCCAGGTCGCAATACAGCGTTAAACCTTCGCAGGGTTCACAATGTATTGAGTCGTAGGCCCACAATACAGCACGATGCGGCCATCTTGTCCCTTGATGCCACAATGGCATTTGATTCGATCGAATGACCGTATCTCTTTGAGGTCCTTCGCTGCTTTGGCTTTTGGCCCCAATTCATTAGCTGGGTGCGACTTCTTTATACAGACCTCTGGGGCCAGGTCCGAGTTAACACGCATACGTCCAGGAGGTTTCCGCTTCGTCGGGGCACCAGGCAGGGTTGCCCCCTCTCCCCGCTACTGTTTGCCCTCACCCTGGAACCCGTAGCCCATTGGATCCGCACAGACGCCTCCATTAGAGGCCTGCAGTGGACTGATGACGTCACGGACAAAATTTCTCTATATGCGGACGACATATTAATATACGTGTCATCCCCTCGTTCCTCAATCAATAGCTTGTTTCATGTGCTTACTAATTTTGGCAAGTATTCCGGATATTCCATAAACTGGACTAAATCTGTGCTTTTTATGCTACATGGACCCTCGCCCAGATTGCCAAGAGGGTTTGCCATCACAGAGGCCAAGGAGGGCTTCATGTATCTAGGCATCTTTGTCATGCCAGATTCCAGGGTGTTCTATGATCGCAACTTGTTGGCCCCCCTGCGTAGGCTTCGCAATGACGTTGCCCACTGGCGCTCCCTCCCACTTTCGCTCCCTGGCAGAGCTGCGCTGTTTAAAATGTTGGCACTCCCGCGCTTCCTCTACGTCCTGCAGAACTGCCCCTTCTTGGTCCCAGACTCTTATTTTCGCACAGTTGAGAGTGAGCTTCGACTTTTGCTATGGGATGGAGGGGCCGCCAGGATTGCCCTCTGCAAACTCTTCCAGAGCTGGTATGATGGGGGCATCGCCCTCCCTAACCTTCGCCTCTATTACTGGGCCTCACAGCTGGTTGCTGTGAACCACTGGATACACGGTTCGCCCTTGAATCCGGCCTTCCTCCTGGATAGGTCCCAAACTGGCCGTGAGGGATACCTGGGGGCTGTCTATGGTAAGCCCTCCAGAACTAGATATGTTGGACCGATGGCACACACAGTGGCTATTTGGCACAAGGCTACTAAATGTTTGGGGTGGGCGAATAGGTATACTAGAGCGACACCCTTGTGGTCTACACAGGGCCTGGGCTCCCTCTGCTTCAGTCAGGGTTTCGATAAATGGGACATGCTTGGGATCTCGGAGTTAGGAGACCTTGTTCATAAGGGAAAAGTGTTGACTTTTAATGACCTTCAGACTAAATATGCCCTTGCACCTACTGAATTTTTCCGATATCTGCAAATCACACATGCTATTCTTGCGGCTGTCCCAGATCTTGCCAACCTTCCTATGACCTCTCCTCTCGAGGACAGACTACTGTCGGAACCTCTCCCAGAAAAGGCCATCTCCCTCACCTACCGTAAGCTATGCAATAATCTCCCCGATCCCTTTCAATCTCTGCGGTCCAAATGGGAGGCTGACTTAGGCCCTTTAGACGAGGAAGATTGGCGCTCGGCCTTAATGTCCCCGAGAGAGTCGGCTATCTGTCACAGATATCGGCTGATCCAACTGAAGGTGCTACACATAGCATACATGTCTGCCCTCACATTGGCCAAAATTGGACGGCGCCCTGACACCCTGTGTCTACGTGGATGTAGCCTCCCTGGTACCTTCTATCATGTTTTGTGGGAATGCCCAGTAGTGCAACAGTTTTGGGCTGGAGCGATCCGAAAAATGAGTAGCTCCCTAGGTAAACCACTCTTGCTGACACCCACAACGTGTGTCCTTAACATCTGGGGGGCCAATGACCTGACTGACCCTGAGCTACAATGGGCGGCACTAGGCTTCCTGTTGATCAAGCGCTCGATAGCGATGAAATGGGGTTCGCCGGACTGTATATTGGTGGTGAGCTGGGTGGCTGAAATGGATCGTTGCATGATCGTGGAAAAAACAGTGTACAAGGTTCGAGGATGCCCCAAAATGTGGGATAAGAAATGGGGACACTGGAATGTTTATCGGGGGGAGCTATGTGATTCTCCTACTATGGAACTGGCCATGTCCCAGGATGGCACTATGAGAGGACATGTACTGTGAACTTGTCTCTTTATTTGCTTTGTGTGTGATTTGATATGCAATGCAGTGCTTGCGACTGTTTTCCGACTCTGCTTTCTTTGTTCTAGTTTTACAAAAAAGAAAACCAGGTAGCTACTACATCCTTGTGTGCACTGATAGTTCTGTATACACCTTCTTCTGCTACGCCGCCGGACCCCAGGGTTGTCGCCTGAAGGGCTGTGTTGCTTTGACGTATCTATGATTGTGTCTGCCGGCCCCTGGTTTGTAGGCGTTGACATATGTCTTACGGAACTGCAAATAAAGGTTTTTACAAAAAAAAAAAAGGATGGAGTTCTCTTCGATGAATTTCATTAGCTGGATGTTGACGATCAGTGACATGGGACGTAATGGGGAGGTGAGAGATGAATCAGTAGTTTTTGTGGTCCGTTCGGTCTGCAGAGGTCTTCTTGAGGAGAGGCTTGACTTCTGCACGTTTCCGGTCGTTTGGGAAAGTACTGGCTCAAAAGTGGCATTAATGGTGCTACGTAGCTCGGCACTAAGGCACTATCGGTGAAAGATGTGTGGATATGGTAGGCTGGCTGTCACTGCTGGAGGTAGGAGTGGTTTCGGTGTCTGGTGTCTGTTCATTGAAGTTGTCGTAGAGGGAATTGATTTTCATGGATGGAAGTAGATGCTGAGTTTGTTGCAGAGGCCAAGGGAGTGTGTGACGTCTGCTGCTTGGCTTGGAGGTTTGGTGACACCAAAATGACAAAAATCCAATCTGTGGAACCAAAGTTATGAATTTTGTTACTTTTTAGTAAAACAATTGCCTAAAAGATCAAAGATCCAACGGCAGACATCCAGTTGTGCAAGATCAGGCCAATTAAAAAAAAATATGGCCTCCCACGATGGAGCGTGGGTCGGAAGTTGTATAAAAATAGTTGATTGGGCCCAAGCAGCCCTTACTTTTGGATCTGGGAAAGATGTACTCATAAGGTGAAGTTCAATGTGGCAAGGCTATAGGCTGTGTCCTAAGATGGAGCATCATCTTCGGGGAGCTGCTGGACGAAGTTACGGTAAAGATTTCTACGTTCATTTTTGGAAGTCAAAAATCTTCAGCTGGATGACGCTGTAGCAGATAAGAGTTCCAGGAACCGATACCCCTTTCACCAAGGGACTGCTGAACAGGATTTGCTGCAAAGGAGACCAACGTAGCAGGAGCTACTGCAAAGTCAGGCCAAGTGGTGACGCACCTGGGGCAGATATACTAGCAAGTTGATCAAAGTATTCCCTCAGTTCACCGAGCAGGTTTAAGCCCAACATTATCTGAGTTCCAAAATTTGGATTTTTGCTATCAGGATACCTTCAGTGCCACCACCAAGGTTCCAGGACAGAGGGGCACCACTCGGGGGGTTAGGAATGAGCAGATTCAAGAAGGTGGGAGATTCTTCTGTCCCTGTGCCTCTGAACAGCAGGCCAGCAAACTAGCATTGGAATTCCTTTTTAGTCCTGGTACAAATGAAGAAGTAGTGCTCAAGCAGCAGAGCAGGTCTCTGAGGGTTCAAGCCAGGTTCCAGGCAGCACAACAGACTATCCAGGTGCAGCAAAGCAGTCTTAAGGAGTATAAATCAGGCCACAATAGCGGGTAGTCCCCTCAGTGCCCCTGAGAGTCCTTTGCATGTCTAGAAGAATGGGTGAAAGGGTCATTTTGTATACATGATGCCTTCTTTGAGTTAGGAGGCATTTCTTGAGGAATCTCTTAAAGTCCTTGAAGTTTCTTGAATCCCCTCCCCAAGTCTATCTCTGTGAAGGCAGGAAAGAGCCTATTCAATTAAAAGTGTGTCTGTTTCCAACTCTGTCTTCTCCCCATTCTGCCAGTTGATGGCCCATCTAGGCACACCTGCTACCTCTTTTGTTTGGCTGTATGGGATAAATAAACAAAGTTCAACTGCCAATCGATACCCAGACATGTGACCTAGACAGGCCACAGGCACAAAACAGCAAGGGCAGAGAAGCCAACTTTCTAAAAGTGGCATTTTTCAAAACTGTAATTTAAAATTTGACTTCACTATTAAAAAGGATTTTAAATTACAATTTCACAGACATCAATCATAAATTACTTTCCTGTTGCCAATCAAATATTAACATGTATTAAATGTAATAAAGCAATCTATGCTATCCTATGGGATAGGTAGGTCTCACAATAGTGAAAAATAAATGTAGGACTTTGGAGGGAATGCAAAATTTAAAAATACACATCAAACCTTTTAATTGCAATGCACCCTGTACTATGGGTTACCTAGGGCAAATCTTAGTGGACACATATGCATAATTTATGGTTTGGCAAGGGGGTTATATTGCCAAGTTGAATGAACAGTTTAAAACTGACTTTAACCTGCAATGGCAGGCCTGGGATTTGTTTTGAGGGCCTACTTGATTGGACCACAGGCCGACTGGTAGCATTTGATTTACAGGTCCTGTGTTTATGATATAACACTCTACAAGGGACTTTTAAGTAAATTACATATGCCAATTAGGTGTGAATCACTTTTAATATGTTTAAGGAAGGGAACACATGCACTTTATCTCTGATTAGCAATGGTAAAGTGCATGGAGTCCTGAGGCCAAAAACAGAAAACTCAGCAAAAATTTGAGGGCGGACGGCAAAAAGTTTGGGGTCGACCGTGCAAAGAAGGCCAAGTCCAACAATATGGTACAAAGTTTACTATAGGCATATAAGTCAATTGTCAAAAGTGATCTGCAGCACCCATTGTGCCATGCACCACAATGGCAGTGCAAACATGATTGCAGGCCTACCAATGTAACCAAACTGTTAGTTTTAAAACTGAAAATTTGACCTGCCACAATAATCCCTTTTGAAAGGCTTAAACCTTCTGTTTAAAAATTAACCAGTGGATATTTATTAGGCATTAATGCCCATAAGGGAGGTTGCATGGTATTTAAAAGTAGGGTAGGTACAGGTTTAATGGGCCTGCACCTCTTTTTTTCTCCTGTGGTCACTCAGGCATCAATTCCATTGGAAGATGAGCTGCCCCGGGAACTAATTATCAGTGTCCACAGAGGAGAGTTACTCATATCCCTGACCACACCACTACGGTGGGCACAGGACCTCTCTACTGGGAAAGAAAGGTTCTGCCAAATTGAATGTGGGTAGAGAGGGGCACCGTGGGAATGCTTGAAGTAGGTCACACTGCAAACATGGGTAGGGCTACACCCGTAAAAGTTTTCCCTGCTGGTAGAGAGGGGCCAGGAGTAACCATCACCCTCAGGCTAGGGTGAGACTTAAATGTGGAACCCTAGGTACCCTCTTTAGATCACCACTTGTCCTGTCAAAGACGGAAGAGGAACTGCACCTGTGAGGAGACACTAAATGTCAACCTGCTGCCACTTATACCCAGGACAAAGAAGTGTCCTCTGAAGGTCAGCTGTTAAGGTACAGCTACACAACAAGTTACTGGAAGCCTTTCCCCTAAAGAGCCTCTAACCATTTCCAACATTATCTGTAAACCTGGGTGGTGAACTCCGCTTTGATCACAAAGTTTTCTGCACACCGCGTTACACAAGTTTTTTTCCTTGCTCCCTCGTCAAGTTGGCAAGTAAGGAAAATCCACCTCCTGGTGAGATATTACCTCCTTCTCAATCGTCAACGTCAAGTTGAGGAGTGCAAGAACAGTTTGGAAAATCAACCATCCTGGTGAGAATTCTCAAAGCGGGCAGCCGGATTTCTCAATGCGAGTGGTCGCATTTGCTCTCGACCACTCACGTTGAGAAACTGTCCGTTCGATGTTAGAAAGCTGATGCTCGAGTAAAAAAATCTACTCAAGCGGCAGAAAGGAAGGAGCGCTTGCTTGCACTGTGCATGGTGCCGTTTGCAATGATCGTGCAGTGCAGACAAACACCCACAATTGAAAATCACAGCAAATGGTATTTATTTAACGCACTCCGCCAAAGCCTAATAATCTGCCCTGGATCTTTCTGGTGGCTTCTGCTGGAGTATGTCTTGACCGTCAAGTGCTGTTCCAAAGATCCAGGGACCCTTGGCTCTACCAAAGTGTACTCCCCTTAACATACTGAGAAACCTATAACTTAGACACATTTTAACTCCAAAGACCTATAGAGGACTAGGACAAGCCTGCCAAGTCAATCCAATGAAGCTGCCTTGCTGCTGGGCCAAGGATTCAGGTCCCTTTGGTGCCTTTCTATGGCAGCAAAGTTGTTTCAGTGGGACGTCACAGGGTGGGTATGAGGCCTATGTACTGTAGCTTGCAGCCTTGCCTGCGGGAGGATTCTGAGCTTTAAAAAATGTACACTGGCTGAATATTAAAACCTTCACTTGGAAAAGGTGGCAAAAGGATCCAGCCGGCGAGAAACCTTATTTGAGCTTGGATTTTGAGGGACTTATACACACGAGGCAAGTGCCACTGGAGCATTAATAAAAGTGAGGCTTCTGTTGCACAGGCCTCTCGATCATTTCTATGAGGCAACACAAAGCCATCCGGCATGGCTTTGCTTGGCCTCATAGATATGGAGTAAGGCAAGGCAGCTCAAACTGCTTCCTTGGCTATTCTCTACATAAAGGAGGTATTCATAGGTGTTGCGGTGGGTGCCCCAGTTTTGCAAAATCATGTAAACCTGGGGCAGCACCAAAACCTTATGCATCCCCACAGCAGGTGTAAGGAGAAGAAATTCTTGCATTCTACAGCACACATTGAATGATAAAAACATCTTCATGGATAGTTTTTGTGCAGGAAGGTGACCCCTTCTGCTGAAAAATAAAACTGCCAACAACGCAGACACCTTTGCACAATGGTGCAAGGTTGCCTTCGCTGGCACTAGGCAACAAATTGTGTGCTGGCAGAAGGGTAAGGAAAGCACCGGGTCTCATAAATACGGTGTATTCCTCCCCTTCCAAATTAGCATAGGGCAGCACAGCAAAAAGGCTTGTGGCGCTGCCCTACTCCAGTTTTTTTGTAAATGAGGCCCAGAATTTGTTCCACTCAAAGCTTTCCTGCCAAAATTCAACAGCTTCCCTGGGACCTAGACTGATGACAATTTGCTCTCTTGGAGCCCTTTTCAGACACAGTCTGCTGCCTTGCCCCACTGAGGATTTTTGACTTTGATTTCAGAGACTTAGGGTCTGATTAGCATGGCGGGCGGACTTTGTCCACCTGCCATAGCCCCGGGAAATGGGACCGCCCGCAATGCATGCAGCGTTCCCGCACATATAATTAGGATGCGCCCGCCATGGGCACATCCTGCATTATTAACATTGCGGCGGGCGGTGCTGAAAGCAAAGTCTGCTGCAGTGCCAAAAATGCAAGTTGTGCATTTGAATGCACAATGTAACAGGCAACGCGCCGTGCCTGCCATGTTGTACATGCAAGGCAGATCGCCACCGCCATGCGGGCGGTGGCGATCCGCCTGACATTCTAATGGACCCCTTAGTCTGAAGGTATAACTTCCAACCTGATTTCTGCCTCCAACCCCCAGTCCATTGTGGTGAGCCTCAAATAGCGCCTAGGTACAAGTCAAGCAGAACCAGATGAGTTTTTTTCTCTGGTTCCCCTTATTGGATTTTTGTCGCTTTGGTGTAATTTTGTTCATTAAAATATTATTTAGCTTTATAAACTGGAATGGAATCTTTATTTTGTTTTTTTTCAACTTGTTAACTGTTTTGTACTTCTAAATCCTTTACACCGTTTCTTAAATTAAGCCTGTTTGCTCTGTGCCATGCCAACCAGGGATTGAGCTCAGCTTTAAATAACTTCAACCTTTACTGGGCCTAGGAAGAAAAAAAACATATTTGTGGTGGGCAAACTATGCACCTCAACTAATAATCTATTTATTTTCTCACAGGACCCTAAGAGCTAGGGAACTAGATTTGTGCAGGTTTAAAAACACATTTATAATTCAAATGCACTTTTCATAAACAACCTGCGTTTTTCAGAGAAGCAGATAGCCAAAGAAGGCAAGATACTAGAATCAGCATATGTACATGATTACACTGCTGATTTATTTGAAAACTAACATTTATTCTACTAGATAATCGTTCACACAAAACCCATGATTCTAATGTATTCATCACTTTTATAATTAACATTAGTTTTGTATTTGCTTGACCCCAGGAGCCAGACAAGGTTATAATAAAACATTCCTTAAACCCCAATTCCTTGTTTTAAGACTACCCCCTCTTTCAGACACACTATTACAAAATATAAATAGCTGTGAACGACTGATTAATAAACCCCTAATTCAGAAATATTTATATGATTTTGACCTGATCCACAGAAATATTGGGCTCTGTGCATAATTGAAGTCCATGTGCCATATAGTATCCATGCAATCTATTTACGCAGGGTCTTCAGACAATGGGAAGTTAGAACGACAAATTACGGTTATGTTTTATGTATCTTAAGTGTGCTAAATTGCAGGTCTCATCCTTTAAAGAAAAAGGGTGGCACATTTGATGTTTTATTTTATCTAATAATAATGGCTAACATTTTAGTAACATTTTAGTGGCTGGCAATTTAGTAACTAGTCCTGCCAAAAAAAATGAGTGAACACCCCCCTTCCCTCACACCTGAATGTTCTTTTATATTAATCTTTGTTTGTTTCAGAAAGACAGTTTTCCACGTCCTTTGTTCAACACAGTACAGAGGTTTCCTACCGCAGCCCTAAAAATCCAATCATCAGAGGCCAGCGGATGAGAATCAATACTCTTTGCTAATCCCAAAGACATAACCCATGACTAGACTGGGCACATTTGCATATATATTTAGCTTTCCAAAAGGCCAGCCTCAAGCATGTTGCTATGTTTGTTAAGTGTGAAGTTAATTTTTGAGTCAATTATTGGCACGAGGATAGATGTTTTGTTACAAAGTCCCTTATTTACGGGGATTTGGTGAAGGGCAGCACAGCAAGTCAGCTTGCTGCTGTACGCCAAAGTGAAAGAGAAGGAATGCACCGTATTTATGTTCTTCCTGCATCACTGCTGTTTTGGCTGCCTAATGCCAGTGCTGGTACCCTTGCACCATGGAGCAAGAGTGCCTGTGTTGTCAGTAGGATGTTTTTGTGCAGGAAGGGGCACCTTCCTGTACTAAAACAATCTTAAGAGGTGTTTTCCTCTTTCTCCACGTGCTGCAAAATGCAGCAAACATAGAAAGAGGAAAGAACTACAAGTAATAAAGACATTTCTCCGTGTTACTACGCATCACCTCGAGAGGCTTAAGGGTTTGGTGCTTTCCCAGGTTTACATGATCTTGTAAATTTGGGGAAGCATCACAATCTGTGGGTGCTGTGTGGGAGAACCCACCATAAAGCTCATAGAATGCCTCTCAAGAACAGAGTAAAGGCAACACAGGGCTTTGCAGTGCCTTGCCTTACTCCATATCTATGATGCCATCCAAAGCCATGCATAGGGATTTATTTAGGAGAGGCTTGCACCTCCGGAGCGTCACTTTGTCTGATGCTCCGGTGGCGCAAACCTCTCTATGAAGCCTTGCAAAGCCAAATTGCATGGATTTGCATGGCCTCATCGATATGGAGTGGGACAAAGCAGTGCAAGTCGCACGAAACTTGGGGCAGTGTCAAAACCTTGTGCTTCCCCAGATCATGCGTAACAAGGACAAATGTTTTTATTTCTCCTTGTTTTTGCCTCTTTTCTCATTCTGCAGCACTGATAGAAAGAGGAAAATTCCTCACTGGATTAATTTTGTGCAAGAAGGTGCCCCTTCGTGGACAAAAACAATCCTGCATGCAACACAGACACCTTCGTATGATGATGCAAGGGGGACTGCATTTGCACTAGACAACAAATTGTGCATCAGAACAGGGGGAAAGGACAGGAATGCACCCTATTTCATAAATACGGTGCATTCCTGCTCTTTCACATCAGTGTAGGGCAGCGCAGCAAGAAGGCTTGCGATGCTGCTCTAGGCCAATTTCTCATAAATGAAGCCCATAGTGGCTTTGTGTAACCTCATAGAAATGATTTAGTCATCTGTGCTGCCGGAGCAATGCTCTGGTGGCACAGGAGGCTCGTAAATAAGCCCCAAATATAGAAAAATCATGCATGATTAAAAAAACAGCAATTCACGTTTTGTTTGTTTTTACATTTTCCCCATGCACCTAAGAAATGAATAATTAATCGAACAAAGTCACACTTACAAGACATTGAGAACTAAAAAAAGAGCGACCCATATGTCCCTGTGAACTGAGTATAGCTGATCAGCCAACATACATTTGTTCACAAGGATCTTATTTTGAGAAAACAAGATGACATTTACGCAAGGAGTTCTGGCTTCTAGCATCTACATTAGAATTGCAGTTCAAGCGGAAAAATATAACATTCTAGCCATAATATTTCATAGGTTATAGTAATGAATAAATAAAAAAAATTTGAGAATAAAGCCTACAAGCAACAGATTTTCTGTTGTGCCCACTTCAGCCGAAAATGGTAGTAATTTTATTTGCAAAATTCAATCATGAATGAATGAATGAATTCCGATTTGTAGAGCGCACATAGCTGCCCTGAGGCGTCCAAGTGCTAAGCATACCGTCTGAGGTTTGGGTTAGAGGAGGCAGGTTCAGCTCCATCATTAAGTAGTGAATAGGAGCGTTTTCAGGTGTTTACGAAAGGAGAGAATATTGGAATTAGATCTGAGATGCTGGGGCAGAGCGTTCCACCTCTTAGCTACATTGTAGGAGAAGGAGCGGCCTCCTGACCTTGATTTCTTTATTGGCGGCACAATGGCTAGATTTGCAGAGGTGGAGCGCAACTGTCTTGTGGGGAGGTAGGGTGTAATGAGAGGGATATTGATTGCCGGTCCTGTAGACCAGAAGGTCTGGTGGGCAATACAGAGTGCTTTGAAGTTTACTCTTTCCTTTATAGGGAGCCAGTGCAGTGTCCTCAGTCCGGGTTTTGCTGATGATCTGCGGGGGAGTTGTAAGAGTGTTCTAGCTGCGCAATTCTGTATTAATTGCAGTTTGCGCAGGGTGAAGTCAGGGGCTCCGAGATACAAGGCATTTCCGTAGTCCAGACGCGACTGAATTAGGCCCAGAACCACGGTCTTTCTTGCTTCAAAGGGGAGAAGAGGCAGGATCTTCCTGATAACTCTCAGGATGCCGAAGCAAGTGGCAGAAAGTTTTGTTGCCTGTTGATCGAACGACAGGGATCTGTCAAGCCAGACACCCAAACTCTTGATGGCGTCTTTGGGAATAGGGGCAGGGCCCAAGCTGGGAGGCCAGAGAGTGTCTATGGTAGATGGTACGGTATGACCCAGGAGCATGAGCTCAGTCTTGTCTCCGTTAAGTTTGAGACAAGACTTGGTCATCCAGCTCTTGACCATCTCCATGCAGCCAGCGAGATCTACATTGGCTGAGGGTCCGCCTGCCTGTGCTAAGGAGACCACCAGCTGGGTATCGTCCGCATAGGTAACGATCTTAATACCAAATGGGCGGACGATCTCAGCCAGTGGCCTCATGTAGACGTTAAATAACGTCGGGCTTAACGATGATCCCTGCGGGACTCCACACTTCAGAGGCTTGCTGGAGGAGGTGACATTCCCTTCATACACCTGGAAAGATCTGTCACTCAGGTAGGACCTGAACCACTCCAGGGCTTTGTCAGATATTCCGGTGTCCAGGAGGCGCTGCAGAAGGATGCCGTGATTCACGGTATCAAATGCCGCGCTCAGATCGAGGAGGATGATTGCCACCGATCCTCCCCGATCTAAGATTCTCCTGGACTCCTCTGTGACTGCCAGCAGTGCCGTCTCGGTCCCATGCTTGGGACGAAAGCCAGTCTGGGAGGGATCGAGCAGATGGTGTTGCTCTAGAAAAGTTGTTAATATGCTGTTTATGTATTTCTCCAAGATTTTGGCTGCCCAAGGCAACAAGGAGATCGGGCGGAAGTTGTTTAGGTTCTTGGTGTCAAAGTTGGGTTTTTTAACCAGAGCCCTTACCATGGCCTACTTCCATATTCTTGGTACTGTGCTGGTGGAGATCGAGGTATTAAGTACTCTGAGCAGTATGGGAAGAATGGTTTGAGTGGCGGAGACCAGGACATGTGGGGGTGCTGGGTCTCTGGGGGAACCCGACTTCACTTGGTGCATGAGGGAGGTGAGGAGATCCACCTGTAACTCTGGGAATTCCGCCAGCACCGGAGGGTGGTTCGATGTATATTCCGGATGGGGACATGGCGCTGCTTTAGTCGGGGCAGTCTGTTCTGTAGGTGGAAAGGAAGAGTAAATGAGATTGATTTTCTGGTAAAAGAAATTGGTCATTAGAAAAGGAATAAGAATTTCACTGTGTATTTACAATATATTCACAATAAATAGGTGACTGGTGTGCCCCAGTGTCGTGACCATAACCAGCAGTGACGTATTTGTACAGTGACAGTAAAAAGAAGTAGTTGGTTATTGGAATAATAAGGGAGATCCCTTAGAGAAGTGTTTTTCATACTTTTTTGAGATTATTTCTAAAGTTCCGGGACTCTCCCTGCCTTTGTTGTCCAACAACATGGCTTTTTAGGTAACATTTGTACACAGAATACCAGATATTATGTAATCTTACACAGGTTTACCCAGGACATAAGCCCTGCTATACAGAAAGGCTAAAAGCCCTCAAAGGAGCCTGCCTCGTCTAAATATACATTCACTGACCCATTCATATGACCAATTTGATATACTAAACTAGGGAGGAGAATTGGCAGGAAATCTGGACAAAATAATTTTTTCTGATTTATTTTCAAGTGCTTAACTTGTTTAACGCTGGAAATAATGCTAAAGTAATATAGCGCTGTTTTGCGTTACTTAGCGGCAAGGTGGCATATCATGGGTGGAGTATGGGTATTCCCATGCAACCACACAAGGTTTCTGACCCTAAACCCTATTTACAAAATAATATAGCCAGGATTTAGCATCAGAAAACTGTGCCCTTTTGAAGTAGGCGCAATGTAGGAGAAATGCTTTAATTTCTCCTTCCTTTTCTGACTTTGTACGTGTGGTGCACTTTCCAACACAAATACACAGAGGTAAATGGGGTAAAGTCAATCTATACAATGAGAATCATCTGTAAGATTCTATCAGGCTGCACTGCCTTAATGCACCTTGGGTTTAAATCCAATGGACCAATTTCTTATATGAATTTTCTTCACTTTTGTCTTCATCATTATTTAAACGTGCTTGTTTTCACCATTTACTCTCGTTTTCTCTTCAATTCATTATATTTAAACGAAGGTGTCTCACAAAATCTCAGGAGTCAGAAGTGGGTTCCACAAGCCGTGATATTTATTAAAAATCGCCCAATGCATTTCGGGAAGCTGATTCCCTTCTTCAGGGGCATCTATAATGATCAAAAATAAATTTATTTAGCTAACTTTATCATCATTAAAAAAAAACACTTCATTTGAATTACAAAAACAAGAACAAGATATTTACGGTGCAATAGCAACGAACTTGGTAACCACATGATTTACGCCATACTTATCACCATGTTCAGGCCCTAATGGCTAACTCATATCCTTTGTATGCCCTGGTATCTCCACAATATTTCACACAAAGTTCACATACTTTTTACGCTACGCAGTCTTTGATTGTTAAAATGTCTATACGTGTGCGCTGTTTTGCTCTTACCCGAGCTTGTGGTTCACCTCATAAAAACGAGTCAACCCGTCTTGTCTTTCAGCGCGTTGAAGCGCTCCTGATGTCGGTAAAAGCAATGTTCCGACTGAATCCTCATTTAAATTGCCACCACGTTTTGTGCGTCAACCGGAAATGCAATACACGTGATCTCACATTTATGTAATAACATTGACAAAGGACAACATGAACTTGGAAAAATAGATTACTACAACTCCCAGAAACCATCCTGCACATTTTGATTTGTCATGTGTTACTCATATAAATGTTGCTTTAGTACTCGTTATATTCCGTGGAACGGTTCAAAATGATGCGTTTCTTTGTAACAATTACTGAATGTCTTAAACAAAGTGCTTACTGTTCAAATGTTCGACATGGATGAGAACCCCACTCCTGGGTTTTTTACCTTCTATAACCTTCCAGTAATCAAGTTTTTTCGTCACAAAACTTATTCATGCTTACTCCTGTGGGTGCACTCTCCTTTTGAGACGAAGGAATCATACTAATACAGTTCAAGGGAAGGAGATGCACTCCTAGTAATCCATGTTGTAATCCTTTTTTAATTTCAATTGTACTTATGGTGGCGTGCCGAACCTGCATCGCGCTTCGTCTCGGTAGCGCTGTGGGGCAATGACTATACAATGAGAATCATCTGTAAGATTCTATCAGGCTGCACTGCCTTAATGCACCTTGGGTTTAAATCCAATGGACCAATTTCTTATATGAATTTTCTTCACTTTTGTCTTTATCATTATTTAAACGTGCTTGTTTTCACCATTTACTCTCGTTTTCTCTTCAATTCATTATATTTAAACGAAGGTGTCTCACAAAATCTCAGGAGTCAGAAGTGGGTTCCACAAGCCGTGATATTGATTCCCTTCTTCAGGGGCATCTATAATGATCAAAAATAAATGTATTTAGCTAACTTTATCATCATTAAAAAAAACACTTCATTTGAATTACAAAAACGAGAACAAGATATTTACGGTGCAATAGCAACGAACTTGGTAACCACATTATTTACGCCATACTTACCACCATGTTCAGGCGATGCAGGTTCGGCACGCCACCATAAGTACAATTGAAATTAAAAAAGGATTACAACATGGATTACTAGGAGTGCATCTCCTTCCCTTGAACTGTATTAGTATGATTCCTTCGTCTCAAAAGGCGAGTGCACCCACAGGAGTAAGCATGAATACGTTTTGTGACGAAAAAACTTGATTACTGGAAGGTTATAGAAGGTAAAAAACCCAGGAGTGGGGTTCTCATCCATGTCGAACATTTGAACAGTAAGCACTTAGTTTAAGACATTCAGTAATTGTTACAAAGAAACGCATCATTTTGAACCGTTCCACGGAATATAACGAATACTAAAGCAACATTTATATGAGTAACACATGACAAATCAAAATGTGCAGGATGGTTTCTGGGAGTTGTAGTAATCTATTTTTCCAAGTTCATGTTGTCCTTTGTCAATGTTACTACATAAATGTGAGATCACGTGTATTGCATTTCCGGTTGACGCACAAAACGTGGTGGCAATTTAAATGAGGATTCAGTCGGAACATTGCTTTTACCGACATCAGGAGCGCTTCAACGCGCTGAAAGACAAGACGGGTTGACTCGTTTTTATGAGGTGAACCACAAGCTTGGGTAAGAGCAAAACAGCGCACACGTATAGACATTTTAACAATCAAAGACTGCGTAGCGTAAAAAGTATGTGAACTTTGTGTGAAATATTGTGGAGATACCAGGGCATACAAAGGATATGAGTTAGCCATTAGGGCCTGAACATGGTGATAAGTATGGCGTAAATCATGTGGTTACCAAGTTCGTTGCTATTGCACCGTAAATATCTTGTTCTTGTTTTTGTAATTCAAATGAAGTGTTTTTTTTTAATGATGATAAAGTTAGCTAAATAAATTAATTTTTGATCATTATAGATGCCCCTGAAGAAGGGAATCAGCTTCCCGAAATGCATTGGGCGATTTTTAATAAATATCACGGCTTGTGGAACCCACTTCTGATTCCTGAGATTTTGTGAGACACCTTCGTTTAAATATAATGAATTGAAGAGAAAACGAGAGTAAATGGTGAAAACAAGCACGTTTAAATAATGATAAAGACAAAAGTGAAGAAAATTCATATAAGAAATTGGTCCATTGGATTTAAACCCAAGGTGCATTAAGGCAGTGCAGCCTGATAGAATCTTACAGATGATTCTCATTGTATAGTCATTGCCCCACAGCGCTACCGAGACGAAGCGCGATGCAGGTTCGGCACGCCACCATAAGTACAATTGAAATTAAAAAAGGATTACAACATGGATTACTAGGAGTGCATCTCCTTCCCTTGAACTGTATTAGTAAAGTCAATCTAGCCATAGTATTTTGTACTAGAAGGTTACCCTTCCAGGACAAAACCTAAGCTAGACTCACAGAGACACCCTTGCAATATGGCACAAATGTGTCTTCGTGGCGCACGGCAGCTGATTTCAGTGCTGGCGCTAGGCAAAGGGGAGGACAGTGCCTTATTTCTGTTAATATACCGCTCTCCTCCTCTCTCCTTTTCACTCAGCGCAGCATTTGCAGCTGCTGTACTGCTCCGCGTAAGTGGTAAATCTGGCCCTAGGTACTGTGGCATGACAATGATTTTGACTAATATCAGTGAATGTTTTTACAACAGTCAAGTGCTGTGGTTCGACATTGATTTGCATCAGGAAGCTGGATTGATATGGAAAACACAAAGAATTATTATTATTATTATTATTATTGGGACATTTGTAAAAGCGCTGCGTTACGCGCACCGGCGTGTCCACGCGCTGACAGTGAAAGAGGCAGCAAATAGGGAGCACAGTAGCTTAGTAGTCATTTACTTCACATAGAGGTGGGTTTTTAATTTTGCTCGAAACCTCGCTTCTTCAGGTTCCAGACGCAAGTCCACTGGAAGTTTGTTCCAGTAGTTTGCCGCTAGACACCTGAAAGATCTGCCTCCCATGCGCGCTTTCTTCACCCTGGGGACCCTAAGCAGACCCCCATCGGCGGATCTGAGTGCTCGAGCGGGTATATAAGCTTCAACCAGTTTCCTCAGTAGTCGAGGAGCCCTATCATACAGGATACGGTGACACGTGCAGAGGGCTTTATATTCAACTCTGCGCCTCACCGGAAGCCAATGTAGCTTCTGCAGTGCCGCCTTCGAAGGCGCCCTTTTGGGCAGCCTGAGGATTAGACGAGCTGCCGCATTTTGCAGCACTTGGAGGCGAGCCATGCTCTTCTCTGGCACCCCCAGGTAAAGCAAATTCCCGTAATCCATCCTGGCGGTTACCAAAGCATGTACCAAGGTTTGGCGAGCTTCCATCGGCAGTAGGTCCAGAACTTTCCTCAATCTTTTCAGTACCCCAAAACATACGCCAACCACACGGTTGATCTGGGGCCCGAAAGTGAGACCTGCATCAAACCATACCCCTAGATTTTTTGCCTCCTGGCAAGGGGGGGGGTTGGTCCTAAGCAGGGTGGCCACCATGCCGATGACCATGCAGACTGGGCTCTCCCTACCACCAACACCTCTGTCTTGTTGCCATTGAGTTTCAAACAATTGATGGCCATCCAGTCGGCATGTTCTTTCATGCACGACCGGAAGCCATCAGCAGCAAGACAGGGTGCGTGCGACAGGGAGATGACCAGTTGTGTATCATCGGCATATGATACCAATTGGAGACCATAGGAAGCAGTCAAATCAAATCAAATCAAAATAAGCTTTATTCGATATTACCAAAGAATATCATATAAGCATACAGTAACAGAAAAAATAATACAGTACATTTAGACAATTTCATTCAAATAAAATAAAAGGATAAAGAAAAGAATGATCATCATTTAAAAAGAAAAAATCGAAAAAAACAGTGGCAGCTTAAAAAAAAAAGGTTAAAAAGACTAAAAGGAGGAGTAAATTTAGGTATGACCTTACAAAGTTCAACATCACTCCGTGATTGCCAAGTCCAATCTAATCCAAAAAACAGTAGGACAAAGTCCCAAACATAATTAGTTCCCTTCCACCCCCGGGTTGAGATGGTGAAAATGGGGGTTAGAATTAGTTATTACCACTCCCAGTATTTCCCAGAAAGATCATAGTGTAAACCGATCATGTGGGGTATGATTTCGAACAAGGGGGAACACCAGGGATTGAGGGATAAAAGTCATATAAGTCCCATATAGATATTGGGCCGTCTGTCTCTTGTGGCGGCCAGGTTTTCAAGTAAGGGACAATGTTTGTGTCTCTGAATTTCACGAGTACCAGGTCCCCAGGAAGATCCTTGTGAAGGGAACCCAGCCAGTCCGCCCTCCTGACACTCCTTATTGCTCCATATAGATGACGAGGCAGTGGCCTATTTTTTGACAGCCAGAATTTGGTTTTGTTAAGTAAGTCATGTTGGCTCTCAATTTTTCCAGGGGGAAGAGCAGGGACGCCAGCAAGTATGCACACGAATGGGGCCGCTTCTGGTGGTAGATGGATTGATTTAATCTTATCATGAACTGCTCTAGGTGCGGTCAAATGGGGAAAGGAGACACTTAGAGAATGTTTGGTTACTTTTGGCCCCCCTGTACTAGGGCCAGTTAATTGTATTTGGCAGCCTTTATCTCGTATAAAGCCTTCGTGAGTAGGAGGTGACTTTGGACGGTTAAATGTGTCACAGTGTTTTTCAGCCGACACATTTGCCTTGATTGCTGACTCTAATCCAATGAGCCTATCCCCTAGCATGTTAATTTTGTCCAACAACGGGGCTATCAGAGAACTAAGCAATTTTTCAATAAGCGGTAATAGATGCGGATGTATAAGAGGGCTTAAGGGATCTTGGGTCTCAGCTGTCGATGGCATCGTTGGAAAATTAACAATGCGTGAGGCTGGAGGCGGTGTTTGGATCCTTTCCACCAATGAAACCTGGAGGGGTGCGATATGTGGACTACAAGTTTTATTAAGTAATGTGGGCTGCTCCGTGAGGGTGGAGTTAGCAGATAGTATGATGTCGCTTATGGGCAAAAGGGGGGTTTCTGATGGTGCATAGGTGGTTTGGCATAAGAGGTTTAGCTCCTCTAACCATGAAAACATTTGCCCAGATCCTGCAGCGCTAGCTGGGTGATCCACTTTAGAAGTCATAATAATAGGGGAATACCACCAAATAGAAGAAAAATAGTCTTTACCCTCGAGATGTAGTATCAGATGTAAAAGCCAAGGGGGGTGGCCCGCCCCGTCCTCCTCCGGTCCTCTGAGGGCCACAGAGGGCCCGCCCTTTGCCCGGGCTTAGCCCGGCGTCCCGCGCGCGTTCCGCGACGCGGAGGGAGACTCCTCCTTTTCTGCGCCTCCGGGCGCGCTGGGCCAGGAAGTGACCCGCTCGGCCTGCTGGGAGCTGTAGTTCCCCGGCGGCCGTGAAGCAGGAAATGACCGGCGGCAGGGGGAACAGGCAGCGTGTGGGCCCCAGCGGCGTGTGGACAGAGTCCCAGGTAAGCCCCCAACAAAGTTCTTTGCCCCCGCTCCTCAGTGGGAGCCTCCTCCTTTTCTGCGCCTCCGGGCGCGCTGGGCCAGGAAGTGACCCGCTCGGCCTGCTGGGAGCTGTAGTTCCCCGGCGGCCGTGAAGCAGGAAATGACCGGCGGCAGGGGGAACAGGCAGCGTGTGGGCCCCAGCGGCGTGTGGACAGAGTCCCAGGTAAGCCCCCAACAAAGTTCTTTGCCCCCGCTCCTCAGTGGGAGCCTCCTCCTTTTCTGCGCCTCCGGGCGCGCTGGGCCAGGAAGTGACCCGCTCGGCCTGCTGGGAGCTGTAGTTCCCCGGCGGCCGTGAAGCAGGAAATGACCGGCGGCAGGGGGAACAGGCAGCGTGTGGGCCCCAGCGGCGTGTGGACAGAGTCCCAGGTAAGCCCCCAACAAAGTTCTTTGCCCCCGCTCCTCAGTGGGAGCCTCCTCCTTTTCTGCGCCTCCGGGCGCGCTGGGCCAGGAAGTGACCCGCTCGGCCTGCTGGGAGCTGTAGTTCCCCGGCGGCCGTGAAGCAGGAAATGACCGGCGGCAGGGGGAACAGGCAGCGTGTGGGCCCCAGCGGCGTGTGGACAGAGTCCCAGGTAAGCCCCCAACAAAGTTCTTTGCCCCCGCTCCTCAGTGGGAGCCTCCTCCTTTTCTGCGCCTCCGGGCGCGCTGGGCCAGGAAGTGACCCGCTCGGCCTGCTGGGAGCTGTAGTTCCCCGGCGGCCGTGAAGCAGGAAATGACCGGCGGCAGGGGGAACAGGCAGCGTGTGGGCCCCAGCGGCGTGTGGACAGAGTCCCAGGTAAGCCCCCAACAAAGTTCTTTGCGTCTGTAAGAAAAGTCTGTAAACATTTTCTGCTTGTCGTTCAAAAATATATACTTTTTTGAAGCCTAGTAACAATTACGAATTGTATGCTTACTTCAGCAGAATTAGAAAGATATTGGGGCAGATTTATGATGGGAATGCGCCACGTTTGCGTCACGCAAATGCGGCGTAAACGTGGTGCATCCCTATGACCCATTTACAACGTGACGCATCTAGGCAGATACGTCACGTTGTAAAGCCCTGCGCCACTTGTGGGCCTTCCGGCGCAGGGTGGGCGTTCCGGGGCAGGTGCGCCTCGCAAAAGTGGCTGAGTGAAATCTATAAGATTTCACTCAGTCACTTTCAGGCCAATGCTGCGTCAAAACCCTGCGCCTGCTTGAAGCAGGCGTAGTTCTTGACGCAGCATTGTATAGATGGTGCACCCCCGAGCCTTGCTGGAGCTGCGTCGCGCTTGCGACGCAACTCCAGCAATGCGCCACCTTTACGGCACAGATGCGTCACGCATCTGTGCCGTTTTTGCCCCATGGTGCGCCGCATTGTAAATGCGGCGCACCATGAGTGGCGGAGCAGCGGCGCAAAATAACTGGCGCATCCCTGGGGATGCGCCAGTTATCATAAATCTGCCCCATTGTACTTCTCAAAATGCAAGTTGGCAGAATTGATTTAGACAGAAATGCTTAATAATTCATTAAAATACAATACAGTGAACCACGTTAATTTTAATTTGCTACTGTTATATTCATTATTCAAAAGCAGTTGCTAAAGTGCATCCTTATTCTACATAAACACGTCTGCCCTTGATATAGTGTAAGTCTTTAGGTTGGATGGTGAATTGTAGCTCCCTTGGAGTTCCCTTTTGCAGCGCCTGCAAGAAACACAAGTCACACTTTATCCACCAATGCCCCTTTTGAGCACCTAATAATTTTATTGCACCTATACAATACTTAACACTGAAAGTTAATCTCTACAGTTAACCTCACACTTCTGACATGCATTGCTTTGTATAGAGTTCTTGGTCTATTATTACGCAGGAACAGATTACATGTTGATTTTAGATTTAAATGATTTATAGGCCATAACCCTCTGTTTCTTTGGTGAATAATTCATGAGTCATAGAAAAACATTCTCCATTTTTATATTTTCGGCAAATTCCCAGAAGATTCTCTCACTTTGTGACAGTCATTTTCATGGCTTCTATTCTAACCTAACTACTGTGCATATTAAACAGTGGATCTGTAGACTGGCTACAGAACATTATTATTAGGGACGTATTGCACACTTTAAAAGCTATATGTATTGAGTTGAGCCGAATCGAGTTTCCTCATACGTTTCTTATACATGTATACTGAGATTTTTGTAATCCACGGTTTGCACATACATTTGATTGTGCATAAAGCAAAAAATGTCAGTGGCCTTCTTCAATTCAATTCAATTTGGGTTGCATTTTTTTTCTCGTTAAATCTGTTGATCATCACGATTCCTGACATGCATAGTTGTGCATAAGAGTACTGTGCATCACCTATACACAACTGCTCCTGCAGCTTCAGTCTTGAGACGTTTGGAGCCCTCTATTTCTTTGAAGGCAAAACCATGAGCCTTGGTTCATTGACACACAACCATGTATTTGCATGTATTATCACCCTAACTAATCTAATCTAAACCCGCACATGGATTGTTACGTATAAGAAAATCCTTCGATCGATTATACTGTTAACTGACCTACGTCGTCATGAACCCTTGTCAGTTTTCTCATGTCTGTATGATTTCAACAGTAATTATGTTGCAGATGAGAATAGATGCAACCTAATTCAAAACTTCAATGTATTCCTGCAAAGAGAAAGAAATGACAGAGAAAGGAATGTCCTTGTGAAATACGTGGTCCTGAAAACAAAGACGAGCAGAATGTGTTGTTAAGTATTTAAAGACAAGCACAATCTAAAAGGCCGTTTTAAATGTTGTAGCTCGTGTGCTTAACAGTGATTAAAAAGGGGGATGTATTTTATCTGTGAATTTGTTTTTAAATGAAATATCTAATGCCCATTTTCACAAATAACGTGAGTCATTTTGTTTTAATGTGTTACAATTTGAAATTGCTGCAAAAGTGACCAAGGCCTTTGTAACGCCTCAGCACTGCCTTTTGCCTGGAAGGTCCAATTAAGAAGAGCAGACACGCAAGCTGTATTTTCAAAAAAGCGTCAGGAGTTTATTTGCAGTGTACGCCCTCGGCAGAGCTCCAAGAACGCGCCACACCGTGCACGTCGTTGAGCTGGTTTTTGTACAGTTTCTTACTGATTGCATACCTGGCAAGAATGTTTCACACGTGGACTCTTGGCACCATACATCATACATGTCATGCATAGAAGAGCACCAATAAGACGGGTTCTGGTGTTCTTTGTGGGGTAACGAAACTTGAGGGGCCCCCCTGCAAGATACGTGGAGGGGGCCCCTCCAGACTCAATCAGGAGCTCTCCAGCCAGAGTATTGTGCTGAGCGGGCTCTTAGAGACAGGGCTGGACTGGCTACTGGGCAGTTGAGTGTCCTGCCGAGCTGGGGGATGATTTCGTTGATGGGGACCTGTGTGTGCAAAACGAAATTCGCACGCACGTCCCCACAACGAAATAAGCCCACACCACAGAGAAATCACCCCCCTGCTCGGCAGGACACACAACTGCCCAGTAGCCAGTCCGGCCCTGCTTAGAGATCACCCCCCGCCACCACAGGTGCTACGGGAGTCTATGTTACGGCACTAGACTGGTGCTTCTGCTGCATTCTCCTTTACGGTCGCTGCTGCTTGGTCTCTGCCCTTGGAGCCAGACATGGCCTCATTCCAGTAGCGCCTGGTACCCTCGTCTCTTCTTGTGACAACATATTTCCTACAGGAATCTAGGAATTTCTAAATGCTTCGGGAGACACAATTCAGTCCCTTCACTTGTGGTTTTCTTACACTCTCAGCTACAGCTGACTTGGACGGCGAGGCAAGCCCTGAAATGTTGATGTGAAGTGGGTGAAGATTACATTCCGCAAAGTGGAGCACTCATCCCTGAATGTGGAAAGGAGGGCCTTTATCTATAATTGTCTGTTCTTTGCTATGGGCTTATTGTCTCATTTGAACCAAGCTCATCTGCTTGCCAGTTCCTAGAGCCATGACCTTTCCATGTTCTGCTCTCTGGTCATCTCTCCTCATTTCTGATGATGCTTTGCTGCAAAGTTTGGTACACCTCACTCTTCCCTTTGGGCCCCTGTGTGCTCCTTTGTTCTTGGAGCAAGAAGACTTCAAGGATTGTTTTGTGAACTTCTTTTTCCATGGCCTTGCACCAGTGAATGGCACCGGCTCCTAGGCGCTCACTTCACGAGCCAGGTCTTTGCTTTTCTTTTGTTGAGTGTGAGAGAAGCTTGCTCAGCTGTTAATTATATTTTTATGCACCTAATTGAGTCTTCAAAAAAACATTTTTACTATACAAAAAACAACACTACTACTGACTCAGTCTGTTTTATGTAAACTGTGTTAAACCCAGGACTCATAATGACATAAAGGACAAAAAATGAGTAGATCCAAGAACTTAAACCCTGTATAAGATGGCTAGGAAGCCGGGCGTTTGGTGGAGCAAATTCTCCAGCCACAATTTAAAGTTAGCCCATAGTCAGGCAAGAACTGTTTCTCTAAGATAGCTTTGTCTACCCCTTAATAGTGCAGATTTCAGTTGGAAGGCTACTTTGGAAAATGTTTGATGTCGACTAGTAGTATCAGCAAATCAGCAGAATCAAGAAACCTCTCAGTAAATGATCAGAAAAAAACTATTTAGTAACATCAGAAAGTATGTTATGATTAAAGTAGGAACAAAACAACAAACACTGGATCCGTCACTGCAAAGATATAGCATTGCAAAGTATCATTCCCATTCTACGTGGAGAGTCCATTAATTCCTGCGCAGTGCTCACAAGTGGCCCTGGAGGCTTCTTCCCACTCCATTAGCAAAGCATACCCCCCAGCTCCAGTCAACCTCTTGCCTTCAGGCAGGGTCGGGTGCTGGATGGGAGTAAGTCACCTTGTGCAGCCTGGCACCTTTGAGGCCCCAAAATTCACAGAGTTCCTGGGATGGTGTGTCTGGTTTGACCAATTGCAAATTAGCAGAATAAGACGGATTCATGCTCAGCTGACAACACCTAGACCATCAAGATTTCAGGCCTGGGTTGTGCCAAAGACAACACCCTTTCAGCCGCACAACCTATATGGTGTAGCTCGCTGTCTATGTAGGTGAGTGCTGCAGAGCCAAACATAGGGGTAGTAAGCACAATATAAGTCCTTCAATACAATACAACAGAAACATTTGATTCTACTCCTTGCAAGCTGACTTTTAACTGCAAGAACATGGTGACAGAAAGAAACAGATATGAGGTGCACCACTGTGCATTATAAGGCCGAGTGTTGTCACAGAGGCAAGTCTTTTACTTGCAGTGCAGTCTTAATATTGTGCAAGGTTTTACAAAGTTATTCTCCCCAGAATAATTTGACAAGAAACATATGTGAGATAATCAAACCATTTAATATGCTCAAGAGTTACTTTACTTATTGCAAAGTCATGTTATTTTCAAATTTGTATTTACATTATTCTCTATATTTTTTAAATGTCAACAGTATTGGCATCTGCTGTAGGCGTGAACTCTAGAGCATTCCATGGCATATCCCTGAACACTGTGCGGTTAGCCATTAGCAAGAAGAGTATATCCTGACCGCCAGGCCCTGATCAATGGTAAATACGATCCAATTGGTCTTTGTCACCATAAATGTAACTTTTTTTTCTACCTTGGTGCATATGTGCAGTACGACACCTAAGCCATGGGGAGTACCACTGATTAAGCACATCAATCATTTTTTCATTGCCTTCCATAAAATATGTCTTTAGTTTTTACTCATCACGTAAAACAATAAAAACTAACCAACAGGGCCCTTTTTAGGCAAGCGCACATAGCTCCCTGACATGAAAGACAGGTATTGGAATGCCACTCTTTTTGGCTATAATATGAGGACTGTTGTCCATAGTTTTGTAGCAGAATTAGCTATTAGCAAAAACAGCAGGTTATGGACCCACAAGAATTATCCTTAGGTCAGCATTTCTAGACAGAGTGCACCTATGTTGACTCAGCCTGGGAACATGACATGGCCTTCTCGCATGATTTTATACAGGTTACCACTATTAAGTTAACGTACAAGCAGGAGCAAACTAAACAAGACACACATTCACAATAACATGTGATTAATTACAGCCATACTGCAGGGATAACAGAGGTCCTCAGGCACAGCTCTGAATTTTGATAATAGAAAACACACGAAAAACTTCTTTTTACTTCAATGTAAGCAGACTACAGAAAGACATCTATAAAGAAGGAATACGTCAGTTCTACTAATAGGTGGTAGCGCAAAAGAAAGTGGCAATGAAAGAAAATAGTAGCGATCAGGACCACTAGAACGCATTGCTGTCTGTAATCAGATACAGTCTATGCATAGCTGCCATGGTTTCAGATTACTTATGTGTGACATTTTAAGAGTTTCAGTGTAATTATGAGTGACATTCAACGACTTTGAGTGACACTTTCTTGCAAGCAAAAATCAAACAACAGAGAAGAGGGAGATAAATAATTTCAGAAATGATACCCATTTGAGCAATGAGAAACTTCAAGATTATCTCATAACCGCTGCAAAGCACCAGAAATGGCAGGCCAGTCCTCCTCAACAGGTGCCAAAGCCAAAAGCAATACCACATCCTTCTTCAGCTTTCTGCCACGCACATACTCCGTTAAAACACCAACTCTCCTGTTCAAAATACACTCATATACTAGCATTTAAAAGGGGGAGTCTCTGCACTTTTGAGCAGTGTTGTAATACATTTAATGGGAGAACAGCGGCACTTTGGAAGAGCGAATTGGTACTGTGGATAATAAGTACCAGCACTTTTTGCATCTTTTCATTTAAAGTACCGTCTGCACCATTTCATAGATATACGTCACTCCTCCAACTGCAGACATCACTCTATAAGCACGGATTGAGGGCCTCTTCTGGACAGGCCACTAATCAACTTTCTGGAGTACGGGGTTCTGCTAAATTGCCAATCCCCTGTACTGGTGCTGGCATTGCTCTGATAGCAGCAGTTGCTGGGCTACTCTTGACTTTGAGTGCTCAGTGATGCATTAAAGAGTTGGCAGTCTGCAGAATCCTTGTTTTCAGATGCCAGTTCAGGTCATTGACAAGTTACAGGCTCTGGTCTGCTAGGCTTTTTCAAGATAGTACAGCCTAGACCATTCCCGGAACACACAGGGAGCCTGGGCAGGCATAGCTGCCAAGGTTTCAGCTTGCTTATGAGTGACATTTTCGTTTTTTCAGTATACTTATGAGTGGCATTCAAAAACTATGAGTGAGATTTTCTCGTGAGAAAAATAAAGTAATGAAGACCAGAGAAACATATAAATATCAGAATTTACACCCATTTGTGCAACCAAAAATTCTCATTTAGTGTAACGGTCGGTAGAAAATTAGAAAAAGATAATCACAAAAAGTCAGTATTTTCTCCCTCATTAGTTCATCCTGCAAACAGTAGGACAACGTGCTTTAGAGCTTCGCGTAATGATACCTGACTGATACGTAAAATGAACAAAAACTGAAAAGTCATGTTAAAAGTGAATACAAATGGCTTTAAGTGTAAATGAACAAATGTTAATATCCTGTATATGTTTTCAATACTTGCAATCCTTCCTACCTTGAAAAGTGAGGACCCGACCGACCTGAGAGGAACCAGCAGCTGCATTCTTGCATCGGCCCATAGATGGAAAAGCACTGTATGAGATAGACGACGGATGGTGAAGGGCCGGTCTCTAGACTTTCCTTTCTGCCTGGACTGAGAGTCCTGGCCCACACCGAACTGGAGGGGCACCGGGCACTGTGGCAGGGCTTATTCAGTGCATCCATTGGAACAAAGAAAGCCAAACAGTGAGCACAGTTGGAACAGGCTCAGCACAGTTCCAGAACACGGGAATCTCGGCGGGGGACAGGGCTGGTGAGGCAGCAGGGGCACAGCAGGACTTAAAACATTCCTGCCAGGTGTCAGAGTGAGCCCGATTTCTCTCAGAGCAGCAATGAGGGCCGGAAATTAAGTACATTCTTGTCAGTTTTAAATAAATAAACTATCAAGATAACGGAGCCTACCTAATCCTCTCCAGCAGTTACCACCCTCGGCCTGGAGAGCAGACAGCAGAGCTACAGGGTCAGTGTCTGTCAGGCTGTAAAGTTTTAAAACTACGAATACCTCCGTGAGCCACGCAGCAGCCTCGACTCTGTGATAACACTGTGTCAGTTTATAATGCGACCTCACGTTTCCAACCAGTACCTGTCCCGTCGCCGGGCAGTGGTGATGATGCACTGTACTGGCTGCCGCTCAAATAAAAGTAACACATTTGAAAACTTCCAAGTGCTCTCACCGCGGCCCGCCCACCTCAAGAGTAACTTAACTTCCAGCACCATTTAATTTATGAGGCGAGAGCAGGCGCCAAGAGCGTAACTTTAAAACTATTTCCCAAACGGACCCTGCTCTCTCCGAATGTACTCCAGTATTGATTGATTTAAAGACTAGAGAGCCTGCTCAGGGGCCCTTAAGAGCCGCTGCCAGCCTCACGGACGGGCCCACGCATCAGTCCTCATGAGCCTCAGGGCCCGACAACATTTATAAGTGCCTCAATCATGGGCCCCGGCCGAGGCCCCCACACCATTTCCAAAACTCTTAGGGGCCCCGGCATGGGCCCCCGCACCATTTTGTCAGAGCCTTCTTGCGCGGCAGCACCACGATTCATCAATTTATTAAAGAGGACGAGCGCGGGAATGCTGGGCGTGCGCAGTGCCCTGGAGCGCTGCCCCCCCCCCCCCCCGCAATGCGGGGGCTGTGTGGGCTTGTGTTACACCCCTGGTTCACAGAGAGTTTGGGGCCTGCCCTTGCCTGGTGTTCTGTGACATATCTCTACAATTTAAGACAATCCTTCAGCTAAGAATCCTTTGGATTTACCCAGTAGTGGCAGGCATAAGAAGGACCAGGCGCATAAAGTGCACGCGCGCGCACACACACACACACACACACTCAGAAAGCGTCAGTGGTACATGGTAGCAAAGGTTCAGCTTTCCAAGGCAGAGTTAGCTGAAGAGTTCAGGAATCCAAGACTCCAGTCTTGCCGATAGAAATAGGGTTGGATGTTCTTCCCTGAGTCAGAAATGTACAGCATGAGATGGCAGAATTCGGACACATTTGGCTTTCTTTTTAAATTGGTTTCTCAAAGTGAAAAAGTTGGTCAAAGTTTTGTTCTATAAAGCAAAATCCATCCAGTTTAAAATGTAGCTATTCAACCTCTAATCAAATGTTGGTTTGCCTTTATCGTGGGTATAAAATGTTATAACTTAGTATGAATTGGCATCTATGGGCAAGATATTAGAAAATCTGATGATGTATATAATAATTTTGTATTAACAAGAAGATCGGTAGTGGTTCTTCCTATATGGAAAGAACCGCACATACACAGGCTATTTTTGGTTAGACAATAGTGCTGGATTCGTAATGTAAAATAGAATCTTGAGTTTAAGACGGAGTGCTACATAGACCACTATCACTCACTACCAAGAGTGACTACTGCCCATCAAAGATTGGCAATTATATAACTGCAAAAGGAGGGGTCAAAGAGAGCACAATTCTTAAGAACACATGAGCTTAAATGACTTATTAGTCACAGTACAAGAGAACAACAGTCAAGTTATAAGTATCATGTAGTGTTCATGTTTAGACAGGATAGAAGAGCAAAAAGTTCATATTTTCATTTCCTTTATTTGAAGATCCATCATAAAAAAAGATGTAGAATTAACAAAAACAGCCGAC
Source organism: Lissotriton helveticus (assembly GCF_964261635.1). Taxonomy (NCBI): domain Eukaryota; kingdom Metazoa; phylum Chordata; class Amphibia; order Caudata; family Salamandridae; genus Lissotriton; species Lissotriton helveticus. The sequence goes on along the minus strand of NC_136060.1, from coordinate 213,214,027 downwards.
AGGTGTTTCATCAGTACCATCAATCAGTAAAATAACTTTATCAAGGCTATATGGACGGAAATGATCAGGATGCCTCCAATTCTTTTCTATGAGGTGAGATGTCAATTTGGGTTCAAAGACCATAAATGTATATAGTAAAGATGAACATCAGGACATTGAGATCCAAGGTAGTCGGAATCCAAAATGATAGTCTTGACATGCTAGAGATCATGCCATGACCAGTGTGCCATACCACAATGTAGAACAAGATAGATAGTTAAACACGTTCTACAACACGATAGATGTCAAATTCAATTTGTTAATAATATGAACCCAAAATTGTAAGATTAGAGCCCCGACAGAAAATAAGCAGGACAACTGTCCCAGGTAAAGAGCTGGTGTCAAGACAACAGATGTGAATAGCCATATCACGGAATATCAGCGAACCGAGGCACTGCCCCAAAGAGTCTAGAGGCTGCAGACGATCACAGAGGTCCGCATAGTAACGAGACCGAGGAAACATTTTGTATTGTTTACCACATCGGAGAATTTATATAGAGTTTAGCCCAGAGATCTGCAGAATAGACTTGATGAATATGTATGATGATTAGAAGTGATGAATGAACAAGTATAAAATCAAGGTAAACTTTCACCAGATTCAGTGAAATGCCCACTTTTTTCCAAGTATGAGTGTCAACCATATCATAACTATAGAAGTAGGTCTGGTTGGAGCTGGTGGAGTTTTACTCCGAGGGATTCCACACAGCCACAAAAAACTCTGTGAGATTCCGCAGAATTCCACGAACTGGCGGAAATAGGCACGTTGCTGTGATTTTCTGCGGTGGCTACTTCTGGAACTGAAAAATCAGCACAAACTGCACCACACTGCCTGACAGAGGGTGCAGGATCTCGAGTTGATTTTGCTGCCACTTGAGGCGACTGACCATGTTGAAGAAATGTTGCTGGGTGCCCTCCTAGCGACTGAAAATCTTGCTAGGGGATATCAAATCTTGCTTGCTCTATGCCAATTTATCTCTTGCGAACCACATGTGAAAAAAAATTCAGCCATGGGTGATTTGCGGTATTTGGCTGGAACTCCGCATTACAAGCATAAATGTGAGTAGCCAAAATACCACCAATTCTGCCAGAGGAGCGGAACATATACCACCCCTATATATAAAAGACAGGAAAGACAATAACTTTACAAATATAGGTTACATGTATCAATTGAAGTTTGAAACAAAACTACCTTCTGTATCAGGTAAATTACTTGGATTTAAAACAGGGTTCTGTGTCTAGAAATGTCACCGGAGATCATCCTAAAACTCTTCAGAGTTAGTTATGCACTTTGTCCTCCTCTGTTCTGCAACGTGTTTCCCTTTGTCATCTGTTTGTGACTCACTCCCATCTCTCGTGGGTCTTGTGATTTCTTTCACTCTCTCAAACATAGGGTACTGCAGATCCTTTTCTCATTTCATATGGGCCATAGTCCCCTGTTCTCTCTTTCCTCTCTTCTCTTTTGCATCTATCTGGTGTCTTGGCCCTATATCTCATCCAAGTTGCACAAACGTTTCCACAAAATACATTCTTTCCTTTGGTCCCATTTGACACCTTACTTTCCCCTACCTTTCAGCTAGTATCTCACTTCCCTTTCTCTATTGGCAGGTGACTTGCTTCTGTCAATCTAAATAATGCATTGTCCCTTGTTCGCATTCATCTTGTGACTCCTTTCAAATGCCTGCATTTCTTGTTACTTTGTCTAGTTTCCTATTCACCTTTGCTGGGATGGCAAAATGGAGAGAGGGAGTTTGGAGAATTGCCAGACCTCCCATTTCTGCTAATGCCCAGTTCATTAACCTTAGTGATAAGGTGTGATGGTGTGGTAGGAAGGAGGATGAAGCAGAATGCCAGAACTCCCACCAACAAAGCACAGTACTGGCTATTGAGGATAAAAAGGTTCAAGCCTGGGAAGAACACCAGCCATTGCTCCTCCAATCACAGCCTGATTTTTTTATTTATCTTTTTACTTAAATTGGTAGAGTAGAATTAGCACTGAAGGTAGAATGTTGGTCTAGGTAGCCAAATCGGTGTGGAGGTGGGAGGTAGGAACAGGGGGCATTTACTGTGTGAACAGCAAGCAAATGGTATGCAAGCTCAAAGTAGTAGTAAAGGTGCCTAGTGAGACTACACACATTGAAAGCAGGTAAGAAACAAGAATTGGTAAAACCAATATGCCTAACCTATAATTCTATCGCTACAGTGATTTTGGGGATTGTCCTACTTCTGTGGATGTGTGAACGAGAGTTAGGGAGAAATGGAGGGAGCCTAATGGCAATGGTGCAATAAACAGTAAGAGTTTCATCACAAAACAAAAATACTACAGCCACAAAATCAACTATATTTTAGATTAGGTGTGAGAAATTGGTTCTCTAGTTGGAAGAGGTATGCTCCCTGTCCAAGTAGGGACCACAATGCTAGTCAGAGTAAGTAGGATACACAACCTAAATTAACCTGTGCTCACCCTCTGGTAGCTTGGCACAGAGAAGTCAGGCATAATTTAAGAGGCAATGTCTAGTGTATGTGTGCAACACAAATTACAGAAATACAGTGAAAACACCACAAAGAGATTCCACACAAGTTTTATAAAACAAAGAATATTTATCTGAGTATAACATGACAGAAACAACAAAAATCTAATAAATAGAACTTGAAATATGAATTTTAAAATATTAAATCCAAAAAGAGTACATACAAATCAATAGCACTAAAGTTATTTGAGGTCTTTCTAGACTGGGATAAATCCAAAGTTCCAGGCTGACCGAGATGGAGAGCTGGCCGGCTACGGGATCCACACAGTGCCTGCTAAAAAAGTACCTTGGATGGTGCAAGCGTGAGTATCAAAGGCTCGATGCATCCGTTCCGATTCACACAATTGAGTCGATGCCTCGAAGTTGAGCCTCGGAGTTGGGTCCTGCATCGTCATCGGACCCCTTACAATGCAGGCGTTGCATCATCATTGAGCCTTGCAGTCGGGACCTTGGTTCAGATCTGCGGCATCATTAAACATTGCAGTTGTGTCCTGCATCTTCATTGAGTCACATAGGGATGTCCTTGGATTGGCACTGCATTGGCATCAAAGGGCACTGCATTGGTTATGATCAGCGCAAAGTCATCCCTGCATTAATTTCATTGAAGGAAAACAGCTGCAGAACCCACTTTCAAGGCTCAGGACTCGATTGACACCTCTTGGCAGGGTAGGGCTCACATTTGGCAGAGTCCAGTAGATAAAGCAATGCTGAAAGAAGTCTTTGATGGCTCTGGCTCTTTAAGAACAGAGAGAAAGCCAGCAAGTCCTTGGAGAAATGTGGGTTCAAGAATGTAGATAAAAGGTCCAGTCCTTCTCACTCCCATGCAAGAGACAGCAGGTATCAAAGTGGCAATCCCTCCTGCAGCCCAGCAAATCCGCAGGAAGCAGGTCAACATAGCAAAGTAGTTAGAAGATTGGCAGTCCCTCCTACAGCACACCAGCTCTTCTGCCTGGAAGAATGTCATATCTTCCAGCAAAGTTCTGATTTGGTAGTGTCAGGGGCATAGTACTTATACCCAGCTGTATCTTTGAAGTGGAGGAGATTTCAAAAAGGCCTTTGAAGATCACACAGTCCCTTCCTTTCCTGCCCTGGCTCTCTACTCACTACAGGGGGGTATGCTTCTGTTGGTGTGGGGAGAGACACAGCCCTGTTTATGTGTGAGATCCTCCCTCCCAATTTAACTCAGAAGCCCCATCCGCCTGGTGATGGGCCATTAGAATGCAAATGTCACATCCCACCCTCCTTTATGTGTGACTGTCTAGAGGGGATGCACAAAGCCTAGCTATCATCAAACCCAGATGTGTTTTCAGAGACAGGCAGAGGCACAAAAGATTACAGTGAGAACATACTAACTTTGTAGCAGTGGCATATTCAGAGTTGGAATTTAAAATTCGACTTTACCATAAATTGTGATGTTAAATTGTGTGCCCAGAGACACCATATGTTAGATCTCTATCTTTTAACATTTGGAAATTATACCTAAAATATGTTTTAAGGCAATCTCAGTGTTAACCTATGGGAGTGATAGGCCTAGCAGTTAAGCATGGGCGCAAAATCCGTTCCGCTCGCGGATTTTTCGGATTTTCGGTAAATCCGCAATCCGAGAACTCTCGCGGATGTGGCGAAAATACGCAAATCCGCGCGCGGTGGATTTTTTGCTTGTGTTCGCACTGCTCGCGAGCCGCGGCGCGGGCAGCAACAATCTCGCACTCGCGAAATTACAAAAATTACAATTGGGGAGGGGTGAAGGAAGTGACCCAGTCTCCAACTTCCTCTTCCTGTCCAGCAAGCTCCTCCCATTGCTTAGTCCATTTCCTGGCCACTTTGAATTGGATCTTGACTGGGAAGGATTACTTTTTGTGGATGCTGCTGGAGATTTGGCTTTGAGGCCTTTTGGATTACTTTTTGATTAGAAATTTGATTTACAAGTAAGTTGATAAGTTGATGTTGTTTGTTTGTGGTGATTTTTGTGTGTGTTTTTCGACTTTTTGGGGTGGGTTTGGGGGCTGGCTATGTGTGGGAGGCCATTTTGAGGCATGGTCCTGCAGGCCCTGGCCATGTGGATGGGGTCAATCGGCCATGTTAAAGTCAGGCAGTGTGTTTTGTGCCCTATGCCCACCCAGTCTGCTCTGATTGCTTTCATTATGCCCAGGGGGCCTCGAACTCCCGCGGATTACCCGAAAATCGGATTTTTAAAAATGTTTTTGCCTGTGTTCGCACTGCTCGCGTCCCGGGCAGCAACAATCTCGCACTCGCAAAATTGTAAAAATTACAATTCTGCACATGAATTGAAAACTACCAGGCTTAGTTATGGGTGCATGCATGATACAACTGTTTTCTTTAATTTTAACATTATTCTGGCCAGGGCATGGATGGCATTGGATTGTTGTGATTTTTGTGTGTTTTACGACTTTTTGGGGTGGTGTTGGGGGCTTGCTATGTGGGTGGGGGCCAGTTTATTGCCTGGTCCCGTGTGGGTGGGGGTCTAGGGGCCATTTTTAAGCCAGTTTGTGTGCTTTGTGCCATAGGCCTGCACCCAGTGTGCTGTGATTTTATCATGCCCAGGGGGCCCAGAATCCGTCTGTTCGCGGATTTTGCTGGTTATTCGCCACGTTCGCGTCGTGAAGCAACAATCTCGCACTCGCGAAATTGCAAAAATTGCAATTTCGCACCAGAAAACAACCAGCAGGCAGCATAAACCTTCTGAAACTTGATGGATGGCATTGGATTGTGGTGATTTGATTGGTGTTGTGTTTTTTGACTTTTTGGAGTAGGGGTTGGGGGCTGGCTATGTTGGTGGGGGCCATTTTGAGGCATGGTCCTGGCCATGTGGATGGGGGTCAAGCGGCCATTTTGAAGGCAGGCAGTGAGCTTTGTGCCATAGGCCTGCACCCATTTTGCCTTGCTTTCACCCATTGTGCCCAGGGGGAGTCAGTGGTACATGAAACTATAACCCTCTGTGTGTGTGCTATCTTGGATCAATGTTAAATTCCTGTTTCCCAAAAATTTAGCAATTCCTAATTTTGAAATTTCCATATTGTGTGGTGTGCACGTGTGTATTCATAAATGCCTACTTGCAAACTATTTATTGAAGCGCTACATATGCAACATATATTTACTGATGTTCCTCTGTCTTCGTTTGCTTTTAGGTGCACAAAGTCAATAACTCCGCATCATCGTTGAGCATCAGTGCCAGGAAGAAGTCCTGCTGCGGCCTGCTGTTCCGACATCTGAAGAAGATGGCTACAAAAAGAGGTGCCCGTAGCTCCTTTTGCAAGAAAGATGTCTCTACTAAGGAGAAGAAGAAGCAAGTGGCACCACTTACCAAGGAGACTGGTGGCTCGACCACTAAGTTTTTGTGGAAAAAACAAAAGTCCACCATGAGTGCTGCACAGGTAGCCTGTTTAGTGTTCGAATCACCAACGACCAGTGATGTTGGCTCATCGCAAGAAAGTAGCAGCCCACCATCAACACAGGTTGTAACTCATCTCACAAGTACTATTCAACAACCAAAGCCGCAACAACAACTGCATGGGCTACTAGTACAAGCACAAGTACATGCGCAAGGAGCTATCCGAGAAGGAGCTGTCCGAGAAGGAGCTGTCCGAGAAGGAGCTGTCCGAGAAGGAGCTGTCCGAGAAGGAGAAGGTCGAGAAGGAGCTGGTCGAGAAGGAGAAGGTCGAGAAGGAGCTGGTCGAGAAGGAGAAGGTCGAGAAGGTCGAGAAGGAGAAGGTCGAGAAAGAGAAGGCCGAGAAGGAGAAGGCCGAGAAGGAGAAGGCCGAGAAGGAGAGGTCCATGGAGAGTTGCAAGTAGAGGTCAGTGAAGAGGCCCATGTAGCGGCGCATGGAGCGGTGCAAGTGCCCACAATTTTTCTTCTTCCAGGAGTAGGGGCACAGGAGGAAATTGACTTTGGAGCCGGGGTATCATGTCAGGAAGACGAAGGCACTCCTCCTGATGATTCATTTTCTCCCAGCTCCCCAGCAAGGAAAAGATCAAGGAGTGTGTGTAGAAGTTCCTCTTCAAGCCCCGCTCGATCAGATGATCTGGATCTAGATTGGCAACCATCTCCAACGTCTGAGAGAGGGGCACACCACTTGCTGCGAAAGGTATCAAAAGTTAAAAGGAAGGGCCCCGGAAAGCTCATACTTATGGATCCGAACGCCGGACTTGATGAAGTGGTTCATTCTGATGTTGATGAACAGGATGACAGCAATGACCTAGTCATCACACACGTCATTCCAGCCACACCGGCCATGCAGCAGACAGACATTTATACCCTATCCCGACGTCATGCTGAGCGTGACCCTGGCGACGTGGCACTGGTAGCACCACCAACGCAGTCAAGTAGTACAACAAGTTCAACAAAACCTACAGCTCCCATATTTTCTCCCCAGAGGGGGACTCCATCCAGCTCGACTCCCTCAAGTAGGGTTGCTGCAATAATTGCACAACCCAGTAGATGTCTGCAAGGCTCATCCACCCCTGCTTCATCTGGCATTGGGAGTATCATCTCGTGCGGCAAAACCAGAAGTTTCCAGTCCCCAGTTTGGAACTTTTTTAGTGTCCATGAAAAATATGATAACATAGCCGTTTGTTGCATTTGTAAGACTAGAGTTAGCCGTGGTAAGACTGGTACCAACTATGGAACCGGAGGCCAGATAGGTCATCTTCAAAGAAGGCACGCTGTCGTATGGTTTGCGCACCTAGCAAACATCAAGGGAAAGCAATCCCAAGGGGCAAGTGGCCAAAATATACCCATACCAGGTGTTTCATCTGAAGATGACGGGGAGGTAGAAGAAGCGTCAGACATTTGTCCGGTTGCACCCAGTACCCCTGGCAGCACCACACCCTCCGGAACACATAGGAGGCACACTGAGAGTCTGGGAGACACACCAATGCGGAAAATGTCAACACTGAGCACAAGTGGGTCGAAGAAGGCATCAGCATCATCCAGTAAATTTGTCCAGCGCACCATTTCAGCCATGTTCTCCTCAGATGCGCAATTTCAACGCAACCACCCAATTGTACGCCTGTATAACACTAAGCTGGCAAAAATGCTAGCGGTGGACCTTCTCCCTTTTTCGTTTGTCGAAGGTGTGGGTTTTCTTGAACTCGTGGCAACACTGGCCCCTAAATGGAAGGTTCCTAGCCGGTTCTATTTTACCAGGGTTGCTGTTCCAGCACTACATAAAGAGGTGCTTGAGTTGGTTGGGGCAGCTTTGCAGAAGAGTGCTGTTCACACTATACACCTGACAACAGACATGTGGACCAGTTGCCAAGCCCTTGATTACATGTGCATCACTGCACACTGGGTCTCTTTTTCAGGGGTTGCAAAACAGATAAATGCAGGTGGTGACTTGGCCGAGATTTTTAAGGGTGCTCGTAAACATGCAACATTAGCCATGTTTGGCATGGAGAAAAGTCATACTGCAGCCAACATTTTGGATGACTTTAACAAAAAGGTCTCGCAATGGCTGCCCCCAAGAAATTGCAAGGTTGGTTATGTTTCTACTGATAATGGCAGCAATGTAGTTAAGGCCATGGAGAACGGTTACTATTTCAGAGTGCCGTGTTTGGCGCATTGTATGAACCTTGTCGTGCAAAAGTTCTTGAAAAAAGAACTTGCAGTCGACAAAATACTGACCATCTGCAGAAGAATATGCACACATTTCAACCATTCTTTTAAGGCCCGGAAGGAGCTGAGGCGCCAGCAAAATGTACGTAGAATGCCAGTGAAAGCACTTATCCAGGAGGTGGTAACACGTTGGAACTCAACCTTCTACATGCTTGAGCGTCTGCATGAGCTGTTTCCAGTAGTCAATGAGTATTTCTACAACCTGGATGGTGATACGACAGAAATGATGCTAGCGGTGGAGCAATGGCAGCTAGTTAAAAGCCTGACAGACATGCTTCGTCCTTTTGAGGTCTTCACGCGTGACGTCAGCAGGGAGGACTGTTCTTTGAGCAAAGCTATCCCATTGTTGCTGAAGCTCGAGCACCAAGTCAAGGTGGTGTCTTCAGAATTAAAAGATGCTGGAAAGAATGAAGCATATGAGTTGGCGCAGAGATTATTACAACGCCTAGTTAGCAATAAACGGCTTGTAAATATCAAGAAACAACAGCACTACATTTGTGCTACTATTCTGGATCCACGTTACAAAAAGCCATTGTTTGGCAAAGTAATAATTCCTTTTGAGACATCAGATGTTACAGAGTACAAAGGTTGGCTAGCTCAGTCAGCCATTCGTTTTGAAAGAGAGCGGAAGGAAACTGTAGGAGAAGACAGTACTACTAGTGAATCAGCAGGCCATCAGGCGTCCCAAAAAAACACTTCTGCATCTGTGCCTGTGGCAGAAGTGAGTGACTTTTCCTCTGAGCCGTTAACCACACCAGCAACCATATCATCTGCACCAGGCCCAGGCGATATGTCTGAAGCGGATTGGCTAAGTGAGCTAGGGTTTCCTTGTCCCAGAAAGGACACAGAAGTGCAAAGTACAGGAATCTGGGAGGACATTCTTTCAATGGTGCAGGCCTATCTGGATGACTCAACAGCGGTCAATATTACTGAGGACCCATTGGCGTATTGGCATGGGAAAAGAAACATATGGCGAGAGCTCACCAACCTGGCTATCAATTACTTGTCTTGCCCACTCGCAAGCGTGTCTTCAGAACGTGTTTTTAGTTCTGCTGGTGGCATTGTGACTTGCAAAAGGTCCCGCCTCTTGCCCGCAAATGTGGAGCGGCTCACCATGATAAAGATGAACCAGCACTTCATACCACCAGATTACAAAGAACGAGAATGCACGCAGGAAGAAGAGGACACCGACCTACCTGAGGAAAGTTCTCCTCAGTTACCAGAAGTACTACCGACTCAATTTGCAGAGTTTGAGGACGAGCTCTGCTTCCCTGACAGCGAGTTCTGAAAATGAGTCAATGATTCATTAACTTTAACATTAGTCCTTATTCACTTTTATTCCTGTGTGTCTGTCTTTCTTTTTTTAGCAAGTGCTTCATCACATTCACAACAAAACTGTAATCAACCAATCAAACAACAAGCCCATCAGCAGAACTGTCTTGATTTTGATGCCGCAGCATTCCTCAGGTTCACAACAGTTAGTTGACAAGAACTCAGTCCTGGTCGTCTATCCTCCTCCTCCAGACTCACCCTATCCATTTCCCGTAATGCTGATGCCTGGAATCTGCACAATGAAGAAACTTACGTTGATGAGTCCCCTAAAGAGGGACTGTCTGGAAGTAGTGAGTCCTCATTTAAATACATTTTGCTAAGTGTGACTTTTTTGCGTTTGGGTTTACGGGTCTTGGCTGGGCCATTGCTGGCAAGGTCTATTAAGGGATGAAATTGGTTAGGCATTTACTTTGGAAAACATTTGGCCTATTACACGTGAACGTTTAGGCGTTATTATTGCTCGCTTGCCTGTCTTAGGGGTGCTGTCTGTGGGGCTTCTAGGATTTTGGGGTCTGTGAGCACCGCTGCCATATTTCTAATGTTGATTGCTTTTGTTTTGCAGAAAATCCACGCCGGGAAACTCCAGTTGGGGCCCTGCTGCAGAACGCTTTAGGACACTGTGAATTCCAAGTGGAGCCAGCCCTCAAACACAAATTACAGGTAAGATAAGCGTTTGGATGGGAGGTAGTATAATGGAATATTAGGAGAGGCGAGAGAGTGACAGTGGTACTAGTAGTAAAGTCCTAGGACTCTTCAATTAACAAACTCTGTTGTAGTGTAGTTCCTATCTTCCCAATAGGCTCTGCGCATTGGAATAATACCTACAGCAGTAAAGGCCTAGGCCAGATGTTAACTAGGTCTACTACTGTCGACCTAGACTTAAAGTTTTGGGTTTGCCAGCGTAGCTCAGAGTTCGCTAGAAACTTTCTCGAATGTTCAAGGAGGACTTAACTTCCCTGATTAGACAAGAAGGGATTTAGTTTCTGACAACCATAGAACATGACAACTTTGCTCTCCCCTAATCAAGAGTCAATCTCGAGAGTCGTGTGAACAAAAGGCAATTTATTTTACTCAGTCAGTACGTGCATTCTTAGTCTCATCAGAATGTAGAGAAAAGGAAGAGACGGGCGTGTTCAATAAAAAGGTGTTATTTATTGATCAGTCTCTTTTCCCGTACAAGAGAAATGGATCGATATTATTGCGATACTTATAGTTAAGTAAAGTGCATACATTAAAAGCAATAGTATAAAGTAATACTGTAAAAACATTGATATGGTTTCTAAGCCATATGATGTTTTAAAATGAATAAAATATATTACATACACATATACATTTGACTAAACGTACTCAACTGGTGTTTCTAGATACGCCTACTAAAGAATTCTCTGTGAGGGGTTATTCAGTTCTGTACCTGGAAGTTAGGATGAATGAGGAATGGTATCTCTCTCTCTGGTCTCGATATTCCAGGCTGCCTGCGAGGGCTACCCGGAAACGCCGGTGCTGGATTCTCGGCAGGAGAAAGCAGCGCGTCTCTCAGCGCGTCAGAAAGGCGGGGCTGCTGCCAGCGGGGTCTGCTCTGCTCTCGGCTTCGGCAAGGATGGCTGCTCCGTCTCGTCACCACGCGTGTGTTTGCATATGGCAAGATCGGTAATATTTATACCTTTAAGGTGCCGAGATTGACGTAAGGATGGACATAGATACGTCAATAAAGATGTCATACGACTTGCTCGTTAGCACATTCTTTTACTAAAGTTCTCGGTGAAACCAAAACAATGGCCGCAGGGTTTTGCCCAGGTTGTCATAGGTTTGATTTGTTATGAGAACTCCGTATGCCTTATCAGGGGCTGGAGGAATATCGCTTGTCTAATTAGATCGCAAGCGTTATGACCTAATCAGATAACACGTTCCTGTGCCGTAGTGTGACTGCGTCAGATAACGGTATCTGCATCATGGGGGTTTTCTGCCTCATGGGCTGACTGCTAGTTAACTTGTTGGTTTGTTTAACTAGAATAGGGTCAGGAATAGGGGGATCGATTCAGAACCGATAGGAATACATGACACCCACTCCATGCTAACTATGGACATATTTACTAATCTAGGCATAGTATAACATAGTACAACATACTATAGAGTAGTGTGTATACCTTACCACCCCAAAATACATAAATGCATTTTGAAATTTTCAAATATACTGAAAAAAATTGCAGACATATATATATGGTATGCACTCAAGCTGTAGAAAAATGCCAAAGTAATCGCATTTGTATACATTATTGCTTATTTGGTATATGAGAATTACACATGAAATGGTTTCTGACAGAAAAAAGTTTCGAGACCATTCCATCACAGAATAAAATATCTTTATGAACAAGCCAGCGGGCAGCTAATGTCTATAAGCTATCTAAAATGTAGAAACCTTAGTTCTCTAAGAATAGTTCTTACTTTAAGCAGAAGATAGTGTCCCGAAAAATATGCAAAAATATTTGGGGCTGCTGAAAAAACTACTGTCCGTGAACTGGAGCGAAAATGTTCATGTGACTTTATTTTTAAAGTTGAAGGCCGAATTCAGGGAACGCCGTGTGCGAGCTTGCTCAAAAGTCTCTATTTCTGTTCGGGTGAGAACATCATATCATTTAGGCTTTCGAAAAAACTGTCAACAGCTTCCTGGGAAAGTTCCACTAACTCGGAAATAGGTGTAATCATGCATTCTTGCGCATGATTGTCTCCATTGACATTCTGATTTGCATTACTGACAGAAGGTCGTACCTGTTCGATGCTGCTTTCATCTTGAACTTCACTACCCATCAATCGTAGTGGTGAAGCTTCCACGAATGCCGTCATCAGGATTGGTAGCCTTTGAGGGCAGCACAAAGCATGAACCTTGATCGGGCTCAACAATGTTTCTGCATCCATCGGCGCATCCGATTGTAGCGTCAGACAGGTGTCTAACACGCATTCTTCTCCGCATAGCAGACACCTCAATACAGGTAAAACACATCTTTGCCACATTGGTCGAAATGATAGAAACCAAGTCATGTTCAGGTCTCTAAGCCGGGAAAGTCCCAGGATTTTTGATATCCGGTCCCAGTATCCAATGGCTAGGATTGTTTCTTCCCTTGTCGCAAGAGTTTTGTCTGTGACATGGGTTGCCATAACGAAAAATAAGGACTAAGAATAGGATTCCTGCAATTAGTCCCAGGATCAGGGGAAGTCCGCCAAAAATCGAATGGACGAAATCTGGAAAAATACCCAGTATGGCTTTGAATGGTGTTAATGCCATCGAAAATACTGTCTTAAATACCTTTGAGACCCCATTGGTATCAGAAATATTTAAGATTTCATTCAGGATTTCCGCGAAATGTACGGGGGAATTAGTTGATAATAATGTATGTATCTCTGCAGTCGTCCTTGCGACTTGTAGATCATACGTTTCTTTTGATGACGAGAGCCTGGTAGGCGTCTGAAGAAGGACTGTTTTCATTCTGCTTAAAGTATCTATTCGAATAGAAGTAATTTTCAAATCGGGCCATGCCCTTGCCTCCCTGTCTGGGAAGGAGCTGGGGAACAATGTGCGTCCACAGCACTTGACCTTCGCAGTAGTAGTTACTAGATAAGGAGTCCCGGGCATAAGACTACAACATCTGCGGTCTACAATAAGAATGTAACTCCCATTATAGAGTCTTTGAAAGAATGGTTCTATTTCAGTTGCAGGTGCGCCTTGCTGGTGACATGAAAGGTTGTATGAATTCCCTTCACAGGCTCCATGCAAACTAATTCCGTTACACAGAAGTGTGCCACTCAGTGACATCGCACAATTGTTGCCACTAAGAAACACTTTCTGTCCTTTATTACTGACACATGCATGTGAATAGGGCAGGTTCCATGTTGTTTTAAGGTACCCCTTTCCCAATTTCTCGTACATGCCAGCCTGTATATATTTTTGGCAGTATTGAAACCTGAAGGTTGAGATTGGAATTTTTATGATTCCATGTATTATCCATTCATTGACAGGTCGTTCTGACATTGTCATTGGTAATCTTTCTAGTTTTTCAATGCTCAAGATTGTATAATCAGCACCCTTTTGCGCCATACTGATTTGTCTATCAGTAAGGTTAAAGATTTGGAATAGTGACGTTGTGTTGATTAAACGCCAAGGCACATAGCCTGAATGCAGATTTTGTAACGTCCAGCCAAGCTGTACAATAGAACGCAATTGTGACTGACCGTGTTGTAATAGCAGTAAGTCTTGCGATAATATATCGATTGCTGACGACACAATGCTGTCCAAAGAAAAAATTCTGGAGGACAGAGTCATTAACCCATTGTCCACTACAGAAAGTGATTTTTCCAAATTAATACGGTCAATTTCCCGTATTCTCTCTGCTGTTTCAATTTGAGTAACCTTCCAGGCCTCATTGTATGCTGCATATACAGAGGCTGCTATGAAACGCTTTTGACGCTGTTTGCGTGGTCCCAAAGTGAAATCACGCAAGTCAGCACCATCAGTAAGTAAAGTTAGGTGTTGCTTAATTTCTGCCAGTGTGGAAGTTTGTAGCCATTGAAGGCATAATTTGCCCACACTGTAGGTGGTTATTATCCCTGGGTGATGTCTTTGAGGATATCTAGCGTCTGGCCTGGTCATTTTGAAACCCTGTGTTTTGTTCAGGAATCTGTCTTGACAGTTATTAGTATCTGTGGGCCAGATCAACCACTGTTTCCAATCAGGATGTGTTCTGTTTTGGTTTAATATATGGTTTACGTCTATCTCTTCATCTGTATCAGAGTTATTGCTAAACATTATTGGCTTTGGAATAGACGGTTTATTTAAATCTTTGATTTTGGCTAAGCCAAGACAGGTGGTCTGTTGAACAGTGTCATTTAAAAATATCATTTGTTCTGGGATCATGCAGGCTCTAAACAAAGCTTCTATACCCTGTACTTGCCATTCTTTTGTACCCCAAACACTTTTCAATTCAACATTTTTGTCCCAATAATCAAATCCAAAAGTATTCATTTGTTCAAAAAATGAGTCTGAATATAACAATTTTGTGTTGGTTATCATGGTTTTGGTTCCTGTCTTGTTTGACATTTTAAAATAAAATGTTTCAGCATTACTTGTGTTAAAACCTGAAAAATATGAATATTTGTCGTAAACGGTTCTTGAGCTCCCTTTTGGAGGTGTTGCACAATGTTCCCATTGATTATAATTTAAAACATTTCTAGGTTGTGCAGATCTATGTAAAAAGTGGTTACCATAGTGGTTATAGCAATACATACTGTCATAATTTGTAGAACCCTGCAAATAATCATGTTTGGTAAATTTAGCAGACATTACTAAGTCAGACATCATATTATTAATGCTTTCGAAGTCCCAATCATCAGCAAATGAGTTTGGTTTTGCAAAGTCACTCAATGAGATCTTAATTTGGTGTGGATATTTCAGGATCTCGACCGGACCATAAATTTCATAGTCAGTGTTGTCCCAGGCTACCCCACCAGGTATCGGATTGGCTGTGAAGTTGGCTGAAGAAAGTTCTCTTTTCTCGACGTGTGAAGATGTGTGTGGTTTGAGGATCAAGTTGATTTTCTGACTTGCTGTGTCCATTTTGGCATATTTTCCCTCAATGAAGCGTCCCAAAGTAAGTACCATGATGAGCCAAAGTATAAGGATAAATGCACCAAAACCCACCCAAAATTCAATCCATGGAGAAATCAGATATGTTTCTTTCAGTTGTTTCAAAAGTTCCTTAGCTTTGTCTTTAAAGGATTTTGATGATGGCTGTGTCTTTGATTCACTGAGGCTTTCAGAGGAATCATCGAAGTTTATGAAGTAGCCGGATGCAGTTCTGTCAATTGTTCCAATTGGTTCAGGATTTTTGTTTCTTGCATTTTCGTTTGGTACTTCATTATAGATAGGTGTGTCTCTGCTAAATGTTTTTATTTGGGTTTTCAGAGGTCTGAGTTCTATTGCATTGTTGCATAGTCCTTGTTGTTCTTCTGTAGGCGTTTCGAATGTGATGAGCCTCTTCGTTAGGACCTCTGTACTGGTAGCAAACCTTGGTGTTCTGCTACTTATTGGGAGTCCACTTGGCCTACTGTTTGTTATCGGCCACATGTTGTGGTTTTACCAGGTCGATTGATACAACTCGGTTCTCCTTTTTACCAGCAAGTGGCGGTAGTACAACTGATCTTGTCCCGTTGACAGACAAGACAGGAACTGCTTTTCTGTAAGAAGGCCCAAATTCCTTCTTTACCGCGATCTTTTCCCTGACTAGATCCCCGACTTTTGGAATCCAGACAGGTCTTGCTGGGACAGGTGGTGGTTCTTCAGTGGTTGTTGGCTGTTGTTTCAACTTTATGTTGCTCAGGTCTTTTCTTGTTTTGTTTAAGTCCTGCAAAATAGCCAAACGGTCTTTGATATCAAAGCTTTTTTCTTTCACCACTGAAGTCTGACTATCAATGTCAGAGATCATCATCCTAGTTCCAAATAATAATTCGTACGCACTGAATCCCTTCAGAGAATTTCTTGGCAAGTTATTGAGACTACGTTGGACACTTATTAGATGTTTGACCCACCCAGCTCCCGAACCTAATATCCTTTCCGCTATAGATTGCTTTATGCCTTGGTTTTTTCTTTACACCATCCCGTACCCTCAGGAAGGAAGTGAGAAGATTCCCGCTGGACTGTGCTCATTCGGCCATGTTTCCCCCCAGGCTGGTGGGCTTGAGTGAAAACAATGGTCGAACGTAGCATGCTCTTAGCGTATATGCCATTTAGACTCGCAAATCTTTGTATAACAGTCCGGAAGTCAGCCGAGTGCTGGTGATCTACATTATAAGTGGAAACTAGCCTGTATATGTTAATCGCAAGCCATTCTTTTTACTGGTAATATTATCTGCCGTAATACGACGAGGTATCAAACTGTTTCTCTCCCCACTGCGATCTCTATTGCAGTTTGGGCAGCGTTTTACAAACATGGTGTGACGCAGGCTCATGCCTGGCCACCAGTACCGTGATTGTAATTCTTCCAGAGAATCTTTTAATTTAAGGTGTCTGAGACCCTCGCCCATGTGTGCGTCTGCGATTAACAAGTTTCTCCTGTCCATGTTTGGAATCACTCTATCCCCCACTCCAGGGATTCGAGCAAAAGGGACGGAGTTTGCATCGATTATGTATGTATAATTGAGTGGATAGTTGATCAGTAACGCTGAGCAGTCGCCTTTTGATGACGTTTTCACCGCCAGCACTGTTTCACCGTCAATGTATTTTAATGTACGCTTTTTTCGAACTACGGGAGCCGATTTAGTGGCTGCCGCTGCGGCTGTTTCAGCCAATGAATTCCCTACAACGTGAACGCCATCACGCTGATGACTCAGTGAGTGAGTCACGTGAGTCTTTGGTAGTTCTTTTTGTAAAATAGCTATTTGTTCCCAGAGCAGTTTCTGCTTTATTGGTGCATCTGTGTCATCTTTGTAACCGTTTTGAATCCATGTCTGCAAATCGCTGTTATATGATTTGACACAGTAATACGAATCTGACACTATGAGTGTCGGGAATTCGCGATCCGCATTATCTAGCGCCATTTTCAATGCTATTATTTCAGTTTGTTGTTCTGAATTACTTTCTACTGAGTGTGTCTTTGTTAATAGAGGTTTTAGTTTACCTCCGCGCCACACTTCTTTTGTAATCTCACATGTGGGGTTGTATGCTTGTTCTCCCCAAACGGAGGGTTGAGCATGTCCGTCTGTATAGATTACACAGGCGTAATGTCGTAAAGGCAGAATGTCGATTGGCAGAGGATATGTTTCTTCATATTCTAGATTTTTTAATTCTTCTAGTTCTGGATCAAAGTAGTAGTACACTTTGTCCGTTGTGATTGAATTCACCCATTGTATCCATTCCGGATTCAATGCTGTTGTTGGTAAATTCCACGGTGTTGTTAATGCCTCAAAGGCTGATTTTGCTGTTCTGACTGTGATATGTCTACCGTCCGCTTGATCTTTTTCTCTAGCTATTGCGGTTTGAACTGCATGAACAATTTTTTCTTTGTTGCTGAATTTCTGTTCAGCTTCTGTGTACAAGTGTGATTTGAATGCAATTGGTACCTTTTCTCCCTCATTAGAGGTTAGGTATGTGAATCCGCATCTCCCTGGGATGACTCGAATAACAAGATTGCGTGTGTTATCACGTGTTTCTAATTTTGTTTTAATTAGCATGTCTGTTTGTAAGGATCTCAACATTTCTGTGTGTATTTGAGTCCAACTGGATCTTTTAAAGTCTGGTTTAATTAGATCATAAAGGGGTTTGACCCTTTCTGCGTAATTTGCAATGTATGTTCTTCCGAAATTTAGGAAGTCTAGAATTGACTGTAGGTTTTTTAGTGTTTTAGGAGCTTGGATTACTGCACATTTCTCTAGGAAATTGTCAGCCAGGCTTTTGCCTTCACTTGATAACTCATATCCTAAGAATAGGACCGTCAGATGGGCAATTCTGGACTTTTTAAAGTTGAATTTGTAACCCTCTGCTGCGGACCCAAGTATTATGGTGTTCACTCTTTTCAAGTGAGTCTCCAAGTCATCATCTGTTAAGTAAATGTCATCGACATAAGATAATGCTTCATCATCATATAGTTGAAGTAATTCTGTTACTCTCGCTGAGAATACCCCCGGGCTGTTCTTGTACCCCTGGGCTAACCGACAGAATTGTCTTTGAGTGCCATTTACTGAGAATGCAGTTAAATATCTGCTCTCTGGTGCTATGTTTTGACAAAAGAATCCATTGGAGATGTCCAAGGTTGTTTTGTATTTTTTGCGCACTATGTTATTCATTAGTGCAGCACTGTGTGAGTTTTGCACTGCAAAAGTTTTGCAACATGTGTTAAGGTGTCGGTAATCCAAAACTAGACGATATGAATTGTCTGGTTTGGAGACCGGAAACAAAGGATTGTTCATTTGTGAGGTGCAAGTTTCAATCACCCCCTGGTATTCTAGCTGATCTAGTATTTCATTTACCTGTTTTTTAGCTTCTTGCTTAATTGGGTACTGCCTTTGTGCAGTAGGTTGTGATTTTAACTGGATTTTGTGAGGAGGAGAATCCTCATCCCATCCTACATGATTTTTATATAAAGCAGGTGCTAGAGCCACTGCCCACTTTCTAGCAAGTGTGTATTTTTTATGAATTGGAATTTGATTTGAGAAGGCAGGCATAATTACTTCTTCGCCATGAGGGCACTCCCTGACAAACTCTGGTGGCCAGTCTTTTTCAGCTAGAAGGATGTCATAACCCTTGGAGAGGTTATCCCAAAATAGTCCCCTTATTTTCCTAGTCGTATCTCCCTCTATACGTAATGTTATCTCGTATATCTTGTGAGGTTTGCTAACCCTGGTGTCTGCAGTTTCCACTTGAAGATATTCATTCGTGTCCACTGTCTCCAGATGATTCATAAGGACTTTGCGAGCTATGCTCACTTCTGCTGCACTGTCTAGCATTGTCTGAGCCCACTCTCCGTTTTTCAGTTGTGTCCTCAGTATTCTCGGCATTGTTAACTACCTTGATACTGGCTACCTTCTTTTTTGGAAATTGTAATTTCTTTTTTAGCTGAGCAGGTTCCTAGTCTTTGGACTTGGCGTGCTCTTCTCTTTGTTCTGATCGTCCTCTTCTTTCCGATTTCTGCGAGGAATTCTGAAAAGATTGAGAGGGACGTGTATCAATGTCTTGATATCTATCAGGTTTTTTAATATTATCCCTATTTCTAAGGTTATATCTATTCCCAGAGGGGTCACTCTGCGGTGACCTCTGTCTTCGGTTTGGAGATTTTTCTCTTCGCCTAGGAGACCTTCCTCTGGACTGGAATTTCTTTTCTTTAGGATTGGATTGTTTGTTTCCATCCCAGTTCTTTTTTGGTGAATTGTTATTAAAAAATATTTTTTCTGGACTTTCAGTCAGTTGCGGTTTTACTGGTATTCCACCTAAACTATCTCTACCTAGTTCCTCATAGGATTTTTCTATGATTCTGGCAATTTCAGCTGGTTGGTCTGCTATATCTGTCTCTTTTAACCTCTGGCGGATCGCCACGTTTGCTGCTTCACCTTTTATATTGGCTAATAATATAGCCGAGACCTGCTTGAAGTCTTTAAGTAATTTCATACCAAGAGTTAAGGCAGGTTCTGGACCGTATTCGTCTTGAATTTGTTTTAGCACATCTGGTATCACCGAAATGGATGGAACACCGTGCGTTTTTGTTTAGATGGAAGCAAAGACTGTACCCCAAGTGTCACAGTCCTCTATGTGTGGTGCGATTCCCATTGGAAGACAGATAGTCAGAATCCTGTGTTTTTCTAGCGGGGTGGTGTCAGGAAACACCGCCTCTATTTGGGTAATTTTCTGTGCCAACCAGAATGGTATTTGTTCCCGTTTAGCCGGTACTTTACCTAGGCAGGATTGGATGTTCTGTGGTGTAATTTTATTTGTGTTCCCCTGGTGAGGGGTCAGCTGTGGAAGTTTAATCGCTGGCTGAATTGTTGAAGTCCGCATTACATATTGGACTAATTGTCTATGAATTTTTAGTAATTTTTTTAGCTGTATTAACAGCTCTCCTGTAGACATCCCTTCGATGTCTGGGTGTGGTGTGTATCCGGCTAAGACCGGCCACGTTGCTCCTGGTCTACCTAAAGGACCGAGCCTGGTGATGTGATTATTATGTTTTAGGGCGCCATCAAATAAGAGCAAATGCTCTTGGAATTTGAGTGGTACTTCCACCTCCTCGAAAGGAGTGTACATTTCAGGAGGTTCCTCTATTTTGTAGTAGTGGAAGTACTTTGTTACAGCATTTGCTGCTGGAAAATGTATCCATGAATAGTATACCTCTGTCTGCCGATATTCGTGTGCCTCAATTACGAATATGACTGTGCCACCTCTAGGTGTCAGTCCATTTTCTATAAGTTTTAAGGTTATAGATCTCCTTTTGATGACCGGAATGAGTATTATATCCGCGTCTGCTGCTTGCATGGTAGCATCAGCATCTGCGAGTTCAGTTGCTAATCTAACTGCCTCTCTTTCATCATCACTCTCTGCCATTTTACCGACAGGAAACTTATGTCTTTTGTTTGCAGATCAGGTTTCTTATGGAACAAAGATTAGATGCACAATATTTTGGAACTGTTTATCCTTTAACGTTGACTATACCAAGAACCATACATAGGAGTTCCCTCCTGCGAGGTCTGGCGGATATAACCTTTCACCCACTCCAGACGTCTTTGGAGTATTTGGGAAAAAGGGGTCTGAGTGAGAAAGCACGACTGAGTTACTCTAAATGTCTTACGTTAGTTTTATCGCCCTTTCCAAGCGCGTTGGGCGCCATGTAGTGTAGATTCCTATCTTCCCAATAGGCTCTGCGCATTGCAATAATACCTACAGCAGTAAAGGCCTAGGCCAGACGTTAACTAGGTCTACTACTGTCGATACTAGACTTAAAGTTTTGGGTTTGCCAGCGTAGCTCAGAGTTCGCTAGAAACTTTCTCGAATGTTCAAGGAGGACTTAACTTCCCTGATTAGACAAGAAGGGATTTAGTTTCTGACAACCATAGAACATGACAACTTTGCTCTCCCCTAATCAAGAGTCAATCTCGAGAGTCGTGTGAACAAAAGGCAATTTATTTTACTCAGTCAGTACGTGCATTCTTAGTCTCATCAGAATGTAGAGAAAAGGAAGAGACGGGCGTGTTCAATAAAAAGGTGTTATTTATTGATCAGTCTCTTTTCTCGTACAAGAGAAATGGATCGATATTATTGCGATACTTATAGTTAAGTAAAGTGCATACATTAAAAGCAATAGTATAAAGTAATACTGTAAAAACATTGATATGGTTTCTAAGCCATATGATGTTTTAAAATGAATAAAATATATTACATACACATATACATTTGACTAAACGTACTCAACTGGTGTTTCTAGATACGCCTACCCCGTGTACCTGACCTAAGTCTAATACGTGGGCGGGAATAGAAAGTTACAGTTTAAGTTAAGTTTGTTTTTGCCAAGTGAATAACTAAAGAATTCTCTGTGAGGGGTTATTCAGTTCTGTACCTGGAAGTTAGGATGAATGAGGAATGGTATCTCTCTCTCTGGTCTCGATATTCCAGGCTGCCTGCGAGGGCTACCCGGAAACGCCGGTGCTGGATTCTCGGCAGGAGAAAGCAGCGCGTCTCTCAGCGCATCAGAAAGGCGGGGCTGCTGCCAGCGGGGTCTGCTCTGCTCTCGGCTTCGGCAAGGATGGCTGCTCCGTCTCGTCACCACGCGTGTGTTTGCATATGGCAAGATCGGTAATATTTATACCTTTAAGGTGCCGAGATTGACGTAAGGATGGACATAGATAAGTCAATAAAGATGTCATACGACTTGCTCGTTAGCACATTCTTTTACTAAAGTTCTCGGTGAAATCAAAACAATGGCCGCAGGGTTTTGCCCAGGTTGTCATAGGTTTGATTTGTTATGAGAACTCCGTATGCCTTATCAGGGGCTGGAGGAATATCGCTTGTCTAATTAGATCGCAAGCGTTATGACCTAATCAGATAACACGTTCCTGTGTCGTAGTGTGACTGCGTCAGATAACGGTATCTGCATCATGGGGGTTTTCTGCCTCATGGGCTGACTGCTAGTTAACTTGTTGGTTTGTTTAACTAGAATAGGGTCAGGAATAGGGGGATCGATTCAGAACCAATAGGAATACATGACACTGTGACAGGCATTTACTTTGGAAAACATTTGGCCAATTACACGTGAACGTTTAGGCGTTATTATTGCTCGCTTGCCTGTCTTAGGGGTGCTGTCTGTGGGGCTTCTAGGATTTTGGGGTCTGTGAGCACCGCTGCCATATTTCTAATGTTGATTGCTTTTGTTTTGCAGAAAATCCACGCCGGGAAACTCCAGTTGGGGCCCTGCTGCAGAACGCTTTAGGACACTGTGAATTCCAAGTGGAGCCAGCCCTCAAACACAAATTACAGGTAAGATAAGCGTTTGGATGGGAGGTAGTATAATGGAGTATTAGGAGAGGCGAGAGAGTGACAGTGGTACTAGTAGTAAAGTCCTAGGACTCTTCAATTAACAAACTCTGTGACAGGCATTTACTTTGGAAAACATTTGGCCAATTACACGTGAACCAACACGATGACAGTGTTCAGTAAAACGAACTTACTGCAAAACCACCACCCACCAGGCTCAAAAGTAGTAAAAAAAAAGATATGCTCAGATAAAGTTTGAAAAAGTATATTTTTATATCCCTAACAAAATAATCTCCCACAAGACCCTACCTAACCCCAACAAATAAATAGTCCATCAAAAGTCCCCAAAAAACCCAACTCCCAATTCCCACCCCCCAAAAGTCACTAAAAAAAGGGCAAGGGACACTCTAGGGATGCATGGTGTTGTTAATTTTGGCCTCCAGGGCATCATGCCTTAGGGCCAGGGCATCGTATTGCTCCCGGAGGGTGGCGTGATCTAAACGGAGGCCCTCCACCAAATTTTGGTACCCTTTCCATTTCCGGACCTCCGCCTCCAGGTCCGACACTCTGCGGATTGCTCGGTGCAAGCGAGCCTTTACAGTACTGTGAGGTGCAGCCTTTGCTGCTCGGCGGTGGCGTCTGCCAGCACGGCTCCGTTTGGCTGGAGCACTGCGCTGACCGGCAGAACGTGGGGTCACTGAGGAGGATGCAGATGTTATATTGGAAGTACTGGACTGCGTGTCGTCCCCCTCCAGTTCCACCAGCCGCCGATATTTGGCAACAGTTGCATCCAGCCTCCGTTGCCGGGCCAGTACAGCCAGCATACTCCTTGTTGGTTTTGTTTTAGTATGACCAACTATATGAAGAAAGAAAGACATAATCTGTAACCAATGCTCTTTAAGAATATGATTAACACAAAATGATTCAGCAGGAAGTTTTGTCACAGTACAACTAGCAACTAGCCAGCGCAGTACAAAAGAAACTATTCAGGCCAATATCATGGGCGTCCGCAGGGATGGGCAAGAGAGGGCGCGATTGCCCCCCCCCTGGATCACAGGTCCATCCAGTGCTGGCCCAGTGACAAATTACAATATGGTAATTACAGCAGGCTGGGACGGACAGACAGATAGAGGCAGAGACAGAGAGAGAGGAAGACAGAAGGAGAGAGAGAGAGAGGGAGGGAGCCAGAGGGTGACAGAGGGAGGATGAGGGAGGGAGACAGAGAGAGAGGGAGGGGGAGAGAGAAAGAAAGATGTGTGTAATGTGTATGCCAGGTCTGGTGGCTCAGTGGACGAAGGCATCCGCTGCAGGGGCATGATTTCAATTTCATGGTCATATTTTTTTGTTGTTGCTCTAGATACACCCCCCTCCCCCACCGACCCTGCCCCCTTCGGTGCGGCCCTTGGCCACAAACCACACTATCAATCATGTCAGGAGTAGGACTCAGGAGATGCTGATGATGTTGCACCCCCCCCCTGGAAACATTTCATAGTATGTTCGTAGTTCATCCAGTGACCGTCTACTCTCTGTAGATACACATCATATGCTATCTAAGAGTCAGATAGTACCATGATCCAGCTTACCTGTACCCGCCACCACCACTGTCTCCTTCCTCACAGTCTGTACTTCTTGGTCCGACTCCTCTTGCGCCGCCTCCTCCCCAGAGTGGTCCTCGGACTCGGAGTCAATCACTATTACCACATCCGAGCTGGCCCCGCCACCAGATGTTCCACCTACAAAGTAGATTTAAGAATGTTAGATTACACCACACACTAGTAGTTGGTCTAAGTATGAATGAAGAATGTGAAAACAACAGAAAAAGTAATTGACTGTCTACTCTAGTCTAAAGTAAAAATGTCCCTCCTTCCAGGGAAGGCTGTTGTCTTGCTGCATTTTTTTGACATAATTGATGGATGCTTGCTTAATTTTCACACACACCATTTTTCTCTGAACAGACAGAAACTGGACTTCTAAGGACAAGAGCAACATCAACTTCAAACCAGGTGAAAGCTCGGCTCGACCACAAGAAATGTGTTCCATTACTCATCAATTCAGCACCAAGCACTTTTCCATTTCCAACTAACTTTATTTTAATATATGTGTTTACTTAAACTTTTAATAAAGCTTTTAAACTTGAATAGACTCTGTGGTTTTTGGTCCTCCAGACTAGAGTGACTGAGCGAAAGGTTTTGCAATTTTTGCAAGGAGGAGTCCGTGCCGCTGACACTACCAGGTTTATACGGTGTGCCAAACACGCCACACTGAAATATTATTACTCTGGTCTTTGGTGTCCATAGTTCGGTGTGTGGAGAATTGTCCCTGCAACAGTAGTATTATTGATTTTGCTCCTATCTAAACACTATTTCGCAAAAATTAAATTATGAACGCTTGGACAACAATAGGTCCTCTATATTTAAATGAAAACTTACTGGGGCCAGCAAAGGAGCACTCGCCGCTCTGGCCTGCATCCTCCTCCTTTGGAGCCACTGCATCCGCTTTTTCTGTCCGTTTGCCCCTGGGCGGACCTGACGTACAACATGAAAGAATGAACAGAAAACATTGATGATTGCTGCTTGTCGATGTCCTTGTCAACCAAATCAAACATTTAGAAAGAACAAGAACCAACTATTTCAGTCAAAAAGAGGGCTACAAAGGAAGGACTGCACCTGAGCCTCTACTCTAGGGGCAGATTTACAAGCCCCTTGCAGCTCTTTTGCTCCGTTCTTGCGTCACTTTTGTGACGCAGCGCCACAACAAGAGAGGCGCCATGGTGTGGCGTATATTAACAACGTGACGCATATGGGAGATGCATCCCATTCTAAAGCCCTGCGCCATAAGGGAGCGTTCCAGCGCAAGGGAGGGCGTTCCTGCGCTGGAACGCATGCTAAAAGTGGCTATGGTGAATATATAAAATTTCAATCAGTCATTTAGGACAATGATGCGTCACTGAAACCCTGCGTCTGCATGAAGCAGACTTACGGCTTGACGCAGCATTGCTGGAGCTGCGCCATCGTTGCAACGCAACTCCATCAATGAGCCGCCTTTACGGCACCGATGCGTAACGCTTCGGTGACG
This sequence comes from Lissotriton helveticus, assembly GCF_964261635.1. Lineage (NCBI taxonomy): Eukaryota > Metazoa > Chordata > Amphibia > Caudata > Salamandridae > Lissotriton > Lissotriton helveticus. Next base: position 213,188,418 of record NC_136060.1, on the reverse strand, counting down.
TTTTGGGACCATGGTGTGCCGTATTGTAAATACGGCGCACCATGGGTGGTGCTGGCGTGCCGCACACTTTGCAGGGATGCGCAGGTAATTGCTAATCGGACACTTAGGGGCATACTTACGAGTTCTGAGCTGGACACCTCCAGATGTGCACCAGAACAAATGCATAACGCAAAACTAACCTTGCGTCACGGCAGATGCGCCGCAATTACAATGCGGCAAACCCTGGCGCAAGGGTAGGCAGATGCGTGACGCATCTCGTGACGAAAGAGGGGCTCATCTCTAGAGTCGCGTCGCGGGCGCGATGCAACTATAGCAATGCTCAGGGCTGCCCAATACTCAACATACCGCATCAGTCCTTACGCCTGCTTCAAGCAAGCAGGCATAAAGAATTGACGTAGCAGCGTCGCGGAAGTGCCTGCGTTAAATCTTGTAGATTTCACGCAGGCACTTTTGCGAGGCGCACAGCTGCCTGACCGCCACCCCCCACCCCCCACCCCCCCCCTTGCGTGGGAACGCACCATTTGTGTCTAGCATTACGCAGTTCTGTAAAGTAAACTCATACATTACTCAGCCCAATTAAATGAACACAAAATAGAAAACAAATAAGCAGTGGCACCGCCACAGAGAAGGAGAACAGTGCACCTGAAATGCACAGAAGATTTTGAAATATTAATTTACCTCTCCTATGATATCAATGTAATCAGCAGCATTATTGCTCTTTGTAAAAAAGTTAAAGCAAACATTTGCAATATAACACAGTCACACAGAGCAGGAGAAAAAACAGAGTAGTGAGTGATGAAAAAATTGCTACTATTACTCACCAAGCCCGGGGACCTCCACTCCCAGCAGGTCTAGCAGGTCGCGCTCCCGGTCCAGGATATCGGTCCAGCGGTGGGTCACTTGATTGTAGGTGCGCTGGACCCCCGTGATGTCAAAAAGGGCCCGGCACACCTGCCCCCACCGCTTCCGTCGCTCCTGGCTGTTGGTATAACCAGCAGCGATCCTGCGGCCTGCCGCGATGGTCCTGGGGAGACGGCGCTGCACATAAAAAACGAGTGAGCCCACCTCCTCAGGGCTGAAGATCTCCCTGGGCACCACCATTTCCGCCCTCAAACGGCCACACGGGAGCCGGGCACGGGCTGCAGTGCCCGTCTTGGGCAGCTTGACAGCTGTCTTCACCATGTTCTGGGCAGGTGAAAAAGACAAAATGAAAAAGAATAAGAGTAGGGAAGAAGGAAATAAAAGTTTTAAAAAGTAGTTGAAAAGTAAACAAAAGTAGCCTAAAACACAAAAATATAGATCTAGAAAACTAGAGGGATAGAAAAAAAGTTAAATAGATCAAAAAAATATTAAAACAAGCAAAGGATGGCAGAGATATACAGAGGATAGAAACACCATGCCCAGACACATAGGAATGAATGAAAAACAAGATGGCGGCCCGAACACGTGCGTGTAAGTAAGTTCGCACGCGATTTCTCTCGCGAACTCGTGCGAACTTGCATTCGCAAGGCGCTCATTGCGCGAGATTACACATAGCGGGCGGAAACGGAAATACGTCACGCAAACAAAATGGCGCCGCCCATACTCAACCTTGGGGTAACTCGCACGAGTTCGCGGCTTCCACGGTCGATTTTGCACGAAGCCGCGCCTCGCGAATAGGGCGAAATTACCGAAAAACGAGTTTTGCAAAAGCAAAACCAACGAGCAGGTGCAAAAGTTCGAGCTCATCATTTGTAACCATTTCCCTGTAGTGCTTCCTGAAGGGGCCCTCCAGAATCCGGTTGCCTACTTGCAACTATTGTGTGACCCTGCTCTGACAGACACAGAATAGTTACAAGTATGCCATTGCATCCTGTTATTGCAACAAAAAGGAAAGGGAGCAGACAAGCAGGTGCCAGCCTTCATTAATGTCAGTTGGGGCAGGGCAGGTGTTGTTGTTTGCAAAACTTAAAGCACTTAGCAGGTGTGCTTGGCTTTGCCACAATAATGTTCACTCACTGGTCAATCAGAGGGTGCTGTGATGACACCGGGGGTGGCATGGGTGTGCCAGCCAGAGGGTGGCATGGGTGAACCAGAGTGCCAGTGTTGACAGAGGATGGCAGTGCTTTGCTTTGCCCCAATAATGTACACTGGTGAACCAGAGGGTGCTGTGATGACACAGAGGGTGACATGGGTGAGCCAGAGGGTGGCATGGGTGACCAAAGAGAGTGCCAGTGGTGACAGAGGGTGGCAGTGATGAAGAAAGCCTTGCAAACAGGCTGGGCACGTAGAAACAACAAGTTCGCAAAACTGGCGACCCGACAAGTAAGTTCGCAATTTGCGAAATTGTACAAAACCCTCGCGAACTTGCAGAAACCCGTGCGAACACACAACCCCCCAAAAAAATACGCAAATCCGCGAGAATTCGCGGATTTTGCATATTGTCGCAATCCGCAAATCCGCAAATTCGCGGATTGCGAATCCGCAAAATCCGCAAAATCCGCCCATGCTTACTAGCAGTAGTGAAAACGGATTTACCAGCTTTTACTACCAGGACAGGTAAAACTCTAGAGTACATGTATCATCTTTTCAATACACTGCACCCTGCCCATTAGGTTGCCTAAGGACTATTTTAGGGGTGACATATATGTAATAAAAGAGAAGGTTTAGGCCTGACAAGTAGGTTAACTTACCAGGTCAAAAAGGTAGTTTAAAACTGCACATGCAGGCTCTGGAGTGGCAGGCTGAGACATGTTTAAAGGGCTACTGAAGTGAGTAGTAGAATCTCTGCTGCAGCCCCAGCAGTAGCATTTCTTTTACTGGCCCTGGGCACATACAGTGCACATTACTAGGGCATTATAAGTAAATGAAATATGCCAATTGTGGATAAGCCAATGTTACCATGGTTTAAGTAAATGAAATATGCCAATTGTGGATACGCCAATGTTACCATGTTTTAAATACAGAGCATATGCACTTTAGCACTGTTTAGCAGTGGTAAAGTGCCCAGAATCCTAAACCCAGCAAAAATAAAGTAAGCTAAACAGGAGGCCAAAAGGCAGAAAGTCTGGGGAAACCACGCCATGGATGCCAGGTCTAACCGTAAGCATAGGTAAGGAGTTGTGGAGTTAAGAATAGTAAACACACACTTGCACTGCAATGTAGAGTAGTGTAGGTTAATGAATTGGATGCATTATTAATCTATATTGATCTTGATATAGCGGTATACACTGTCTCACGCTAATTTGATTTTGCCATGATTGGGAGAGAATAACTCCGGGTTTTTTTTAGGGTCTAATGTACAACAATAGCATCTTTCAGAATGGAACACTTATATTAAGTGCAGCAAAACACTTTTTAAAGTGGGCCAGCAATGGTCAGTGCAAACAGGTTAAACACTTTTTATCTCATGAACTGCATAATAGAGTCTGAATCTTTTGCAACATAAAATTAACAGAGGCAGTGGAAGAGTTCATCCAGTGAGACATTGAAGGCTGGATGTGTTACACTATTAGTAAGGAGAGAAGGAAAGTAAAGAACAAGAAAGAAGGAAGTAGAGTGGCTAATGGAAGGGATAGTTAGACAGCGAAGGAGACAAAAGACAGAAATGGTAGAGATGGGCAATTGGGGCTCACAAGAAATTAAAGTAGAGGGGATGGATAGCTTTTAAAAGCAGACCCATTGTGACAGACAGGATAGTGGGTAGATTGAGGACAGATGTAGAGAAAAAATGACAGTACTATAGAACAAGGGTAAGGGGAAAGACGCAAAACACACAACAGAGCAGACCAGGTCTAGAAATGGTGTGTAGCTATACTAGTGACTGTGAAACAGTTGGATGCATGTGTGAGCGAATGCTATTGAGTCACAAAAGCTAGAACAAATCTCATCAGCCCACCCTTTTGGTGGAGTTTACGTCATGTGGGAATTGATGATCATTCAATAACACGCCCGACCATATAGTGCCGGTGCGGGAATGGATGTCAATACTCTAGCCATGATGTTCATCATTTAATATATATATATATTTTTTTGATAGGAAGAAGATATGTTTCTCTCCCTCCAGTGGACATATGAACGTAAAGTTCCTGGTAGATATGTAACTTTTCCTAAGTACATTTTATGTTATCCCTCATTCAACACATCACTTGTAGTTGCAGTAGCTATTCCATATCTGAGGTCCTGAAGAAAGCCGGGGTAATTCCCCAAGAGGCTGAAACATGTCGACCGTCCTGCACAGCGCCAGAGGGTAGTCTAACTACTTGGCGTGTTTTTAATTTTTGACACCTAGACTTCTATCTGAACGTTTCCTGAGTCTTAGTAGTCAATTTTATTCATCACGATCACTTGAGCACTGCACTTTATTAATACTATTTTTTGATGAACATCATGGCTAGAGTATTGACATCCATTCCCGCACCGGCACTATATGGTTGGGCGTGGTATTGAATGATCATCAATGCCCACATGACTTAAACTCCACCAAAAGGGTGGGCTGATGGGATTTTTCTAGCTTTTGTGACTCAATAGCATTCGCTCACACATGCATCCAACTGTTTCACAGTCACTAGTATAGCTACACACCATTCCTAGACCTGGTCTGCTCTGTTGTGTGTTTTGCATCTTGACAGTAGGGGAGTGAGCAGACAGGTCGTAAAATATTCCCCTTGACCCTCCACACATATGTTTTTTATTAGTAAGGGGAAAGACAACAAAGGGGAACAGAGTGAAAACTGGAAGTGGAAAGAGTAAGGGAGAAGAAGAGTACAGGAATCGGCACAAAGTAAAACAAAGGAGAGAAAGGGATGAGATGAGAGAAAAGAAAGAATGGATATAGAAGACAAAGATATTAGTGAGGATAGACTAGGGAGAGAGGATAGAACTGATGTAAAAGACAAAAGTTGAAATGAGGAATGCATGTGGAAAGAGAAAAAAATGCATGGAGGGAGAAAGACAAGATAAGACATGAGAGATGAAAGTGAAGCAAGACTGAAACTGAACAGATGGGTGCAAGTGGAATGAGAATAAGGATACAGAAATGATATGTGATGAGGAGAGAAATCACAATAATGAAAGAAAGAAAACGAGTAGAGAGATGAATGAAAAAAAGAGTTAGAGACACGATAAGGCACGATACTGGTTAATGTGAATGGGTACCTTGAAAATATTGCTAAGAAAAGGGAAAATTGTGAGAAGGAGTGGTGAAAAAAAGGATGCAGCGATTGAAGAAAAATAGGACATTACAGCAGAATGGCGAAATAGGGAAAGACGTTGGGGGAAAGTGAATGATACAAGATGAGATAAGGTGGGAATGGCACATGATATATCCATTTTAGGTAATTTGTCCTACTGGTAATAGAGGTGTCCTGTATTGCACCATTCCAACACTGAATTGAAAAGTCCTCAGATGCAGAATATATATGCAGCTAGGATGCAGATCACCCTCTTCTGCTTCACCCCTCGGGGTAGGATGAACTTGGATATTTTTAACATTTGCTCTCAACTAAAGACTGAAAAATGAAAACATTTTGGAAATGTGATGAACATTTGGTGTGACAAAAACTGATTGATTAATGGTTCCATCTCGCAGTCTCCTCCTCTGTCTGTCCAAAGCGCCAAGAAGCCATTGGTGAACGTGCGCTGTATAAATGTTTTTATCATATCAAATCATATCATATCATAACATCCTACTCCCCCCGGCTAATTTAAATGAAAAGAAATTAAGTTGTTGGACAATGAGGAGGATGACATAATGCATTCATTGTGTGGTTTCAATACTGGGCTTCAAGCTTTCCCATATTGTGAGCAATATGTCAAAATTTATATTGGAAATGTGACTGTTAACTTTCAAATTCTGGCAATTTGTTTAGCACACACAAGCTAAACATTCTGTAGTGATCTTGCTCTTTCACAGCGCAGCTCCATCTGGTAGCAGCTGCTGTCCTGTGCACTGCTGCTGACCCAGAGGTCATGAGATCGAGGTCCTTCTCCACCCACTGGCTCCTTCCTGAGCCTCATCCCTGTTGGTCCAGTGGTAGAGCGTCACTGCTCTGCTGCTTGACTGCCCTTCTGTCTAACTTTCTGCTTTTCTCTGTCACTCAGGCTTTTCTCATTCTCTTTTGTTCTGCCCTTTGGCTTGCATTTTTCCTTTTTCCTCTTTTCTCTGGTTTTCTCCCTTATCGCCCCTGCCCCTGCAATCTCATGCCGCCCTGCCCCCTCCTTTGTCCTTCTCTCTCTCTTCTATCTCTGACTCTCTTGTTTTTTTCTTTTTATCTGCCGCAGTTTAGCTCTTTTCCTTTTCCTTTTTCCTCTTGTTTTCTCCCTTGTCACTGCCTGCTTCGATCCTGGAGGCCCCACCCCTCCTATGTCCCTTCCTGTGTTTTTCCTCCTCCCAGCTGTCCAGCCCACCCCACAGCACTACTGAATGGTGGCCGCTTTGTGGTGAAGCTACATTCCAGTATTATGTAGTGGACTTGTTCTTTCACAGCACAGCTTCATCTAGAAGCTGCTGCTGTCTCCGTGCACTGCTGCTGACCTGGAAGTCAAGAGTTTTTGGCCCTTTTCCACCATCAGGTTCCTGCGTGTGCCTCATCCCTGGTGGTCCAGTGGTAGAGCATCACTGCTCTGCTTCTTGACTGCCCTTCTGTTTCCCATTCTGCTCTTTCTGGTTCTCTGGCTATTTTCCTCTTTCTCTTTTATTCTGCCCTTTGGCTTGCATTTTCCTCTGGTTTCCTCCCTCGCTGCCCCTGCCATCCATGCCACTACAATCTCCCATGGTCTGCCCCCTCCTGGGTCTTTCTATATCTTTGCTCGTTCTGTCTCTCTTCTGCTTTTTTCTTTTTATCTGCCTCGGTTTGCTCTTTTTCTTTTTCCCTTTCCTCCTGTATCCTCCCTTGTCGCTGCCTGCCTCGATTCCCCGCGGCCCCATCATCCTACTGTGTCCCTTCCCCCATTTTCCCACCTCTGAGCTGTCCAGCCCCCCTCAGCACTACTTAATGGTAGCCCCTGTGCAATGAATGTGCAGTCCACTATCCTGTAGTGGACTAGCTCTTTCACAGTGCAGGTCTGTCTGGTAGCTGCTGCTGTCCCTGTGCACTGCTGCTGACCTGGAGGTCAGGAGTTTGAAATTGAGGCCCTCCTCCACCCCAGGCCGTGACTGTGCCTCATTCCTGGTGCTCCAGTGTTAAAGCATCATTGCTCTCTGCTGCTTGACTGCCCTCTGTGTCAGTTTTTTTCTTTTTCCGTCTCTCTTGCTATTTTTCTCTTTCTCTTTTATTCTGCACTTTGGCTTGTGTTTATCTTTTTCCTCCTTCCACTGGTTTTCTCCCTCACCCCTCATGCCGTCCTTGCGGTCCCACGTGGCCCGTCACCCTCCTGTGTCCTTCTCTTTCTCTGATCTTTCTGTCTCTCTTCTGTTTTTTTTTTAATCTGCATCAGTTTTGCTCTTTTCCTTTTCCTCCTATTTTCGGACTCATCGCTGCCTGCCATGATCACCCGGCCCCTCCTGTGTCCCTTACTGCGTTTTCCCACCTCCCAACTGGTCAGCCCCCCCTTAGCACTACTTAATGGCGGTCACAGTGCTGGTGCACCAAAGGGAAGCACGTCTGTGCCCTTCCGTGCCTGGACCGCACCAGGGACACTGGTTCTCGGACTTTCTTCGACCGCACACTAATCATGAGACTCCAAGAAGCCGGCATCCACAACAAGGCACTGGACTGGGTCCACTCCTTCCTCAATGGACAAACCCAGCGAGTCAGACTACGCCTGTTCCTCTCAGAACCCACAGATTACAGATGCAGAGTGCCCCAGGGCTCCTCCATGAACCCCACCTTCTTCAACTTCTACAAGGCCCTCTTTGCAGCCATCGTCAGAAACCACCGACCCAACAATGTCTCCTACTCTGATGACATCCAGTTGATCCTCTCCTTTACCAACAAATCCAAACCCTTTCAGGCTTTGTCCTGTGTTCACACTAGCCTAGTAGGTCACACAAGTCCCACAGAATGCATCTGAAGAGCTCTTGATCCTAGGCCAATAGAAGTGGGGGACAAGCCTTGCAAAGGTCTTGTCTTGGCCTACGTGTCCTGCCAGGGGAAGTTTGTGAGCCGTTCCAGTGGGAAGGCCGTGCAGCATTGGAGAACCACCAGGGCGCTTGATGTTCCATGCCCAGAAACTTCTGGCTCACTGTACAGGAGTTTCTCCTCCCAGAAATTATGGTGACTATCAAAGGCATCACATGCTGCATGGGCTGTTGCCTGTTGCATCTTGCCCACGAGGGTTGGCCACTTCCTCTGTGACCTACATAACTCCTCTGTGATGGGTACTCATTCCATATACCACCCAGCAAGCTCAGGCATGTCACCAAGGGACACAATGTCCTACTCAGTGAACTTAGAGGTGACCACTACAGGTGCCCCATCCATCTCACTGGAGGTACATTCAGGATTCGATTACCATGTCCTCTGACTTTCCCCTTCTTAGAAGCTGGCTGTGCTACTGTTCCAGCCCTTCTTGACTCCCACCCTGGGCAGCCATGGATCTTGTTGTGGCACAGATCTGCTCAGGTAACCCTAACATACCCACCTGAGCCTTGAGCTCAACTTTCTTGCAGGTAGTGTGCTCTAGGTCATTACCTAACAAACAGTCCACAGGCATGACAGGACTCAATGCAACTTTCAGAAGACCTCAACCTCCCCAACTCAAATGGATGCAGGACACAAGATAGTGAGCATCTCTGTTGTCAGCCACCACAAGAGGGTGGAATGCATTAGGAATTTCCTGCTCTAGAGAAATCAGTTGACTCCTTACCATAGTTATACTGGCTCCTGTATTCCTCAGAGCTTCAACACGTTCCCCATTTATGGTGACCCGTTGCCTATTCTTTGCATTATTTAAGGGCACATGGGTCATAGTACCCATCTCACTGTCACCCAGGGACATAGGGTAACCCTTGTGAACCCCTGCCCCTTAACTGTGACCAACACCTCCCACACCACTATATTAGCCCCCTGTGGAGTCTTTCCTTCAGTGGGAAGTGGTGCTGTTTTTGGATACTGGGCATCCCCTTTGTAGTGCCCATACTCGTAGCATTGATGGACTTTTGCAGCTGACCTTTGTCAGGGTAAGTTTTCTTCTGGTGGCCACAATGGGAATGTAAACCAGACCCTTTATCCAATGAGTTATTTTAGGGGCCTATAGGGAACTTAGTCTTTTTATATATACCCTCCTTCTTCTGATTGGGACCCTGACCACCCTTTTTGTGAGTCCCCCGAGACACCTTTTGGACATGCTGGTGCTGCATTGGAGGTTCACCTTCTCAGCGAACATTCTGGTGCCATTAACCTTTCTATCAACCAATTGTTGGTGCAGCTCTGGAAAAAAAGCATCAGAATATGTTCCTTCTAAAACACGTTGTACAACCCTTCATAATCATCAACTCTGCTGCTCCTTACTCAGCCTTTCAGTGCCTTATCAGCATAATCTAGAAAATCCACCCATGTTTGTGTAGAAAGTTTGTGACTAGCTGTGAACAGTTACCTGTACTTCTGTCATGCCACTCATACAAACAGTGGTTACTGGACATTGATTGTGGCTAAACGCTCATACTGGATAAAGGATTATACCCCAATTGGTGTAAATAGTGCACATGAATTATCAACACTAAAGGTTATAACACACTAGTAAATGGTGCTCAGTATAAATGCTGCACATGGATCACCAGCACTAACAACACTGGCTACAGGTTAGAACAGATTGTTAGCATTTGTTCAGTGTAAAGGCTGAATAGGAACACAAAAGGGATGACACTGGCTAAGGAGTTTGATACATTGACAAGGGTTCGACAGTACAAAAAGCTGCAAAGAAACATAGAGGTAATTACTTGGTAAGCAAAAATAAAATGGAATGCCCAAATTGTGCTCACCTAATGTAGCCAAGCTCACACAGCACCGAAATGCTAGCGCTAAGGCTGAAGAGCCTGCTTCATACGCGCTGCACATCTTGCGAGCGCATTTTTTGTCATCGGGTTTACAGGCAGCGCTTGTGCTCCATGAATACCAGCCATACCCTGCAACAGATGCTTGCATTGAAGCGTTCCGCCTCCAGCCAGCACCTCAAGCAGTGTTGGGACTCCGTATCCCGGTAATGCGTGTATCTTCACTCGTGTTTTTTTTTCTCAATTTTCATAAGTTGCACGGACTGAGTAATTGCCACAGTTGCACAGACTGAGCATTGCAGATATCAGACCTTAAACTCAATTGTGGAGCATTCTAATCTCATACATGAGCGTACGTGACAATGATTGATGCAGTGCTCACAAACAATGAACATAACTCATGGAGTCTAATATGCGCATTACATGGTTTGTTTTCACAGGATTGAGTTGAGTACAGGGATTATATCTAACCATTGAGGGCACATTCGAATAAAAACCATAGTAAATGTTGATGCTTCTCAGGAATGTCTTTTTCTGGTGTTTAGAAATTATTGCTAGCCCAGCTCTAATTGGTCCAAGTAAAGAGAAAGTATTGATGCTACCGATGTTGAACCGGTTCTACTGCATTCTTGATTATGTTACTGTAAAAGGCCTCCAGTTTCTGAAACGTTGTAGTTGCCCAATACACTAATAGTGAGAGACTTCCTCAGTGTTAGACCAACGGTTTATCAAGTTCTTTTGCAGGTAAGGAAGTGTAGTGTGTAGCACATACTGACACCTAATATATGTTCTTGTGGAGTTTAATTGTATCCTGCATTAAACACCAGATGCTCTCTTTTCCAGCTCTCCCTCCCCAAAGTACCCTCCCTAACACCCTTCCTCTCATCTAGACACTATGATCCTCTGGTTGCAATTATTGCTCAAACTCGGTGTTGCTGGAAGGTGGGCTTTGGGGATACTGTGCCTGAAGAACCATGATCTTGCCTGTCAACTTCTCAGGTGTCAACCTAAAATTCCTGGCTAAAATGCTTTTCATTGCAGAGTATTTGTAGTTGCTCTGGCCTCCCACCAATCAGGTAAAGTGTGTGTCTGTCCTCACCGTTGACATGTACCACCACTGATTTCCCCCCTCTCCCCCAGATCTTCTCTGGGGGCCCTGTGCACTTTCAAAGCTACTTTATAAGCTGCCAAACATTTATCTATGTCATCCCCACATTGTAACTGGGCTTATGGAAACTGGACTCAGACACTGCAGGTATACTGCCACCATTATTGTTGTTGCTGGCCCCAATTGGATGGCTCTGATATCCAGCTCTCTGAAACTAAGCTCATGGCTCATCTTCCCATCCTCCATGGCTAGCCTCCTCTCCTCTACAGCTTGTTTCTTCTCAAGCTTAGCAAGGGTTTGCTCCCTGTCAATCTTGACAAGCTCTAGTTTGAGTTCCCTCTCCTTCCTCTAGTCCACCAGCTAGTCTGGAAATAGGCTCTTCGAAAGATACATGCTGCCTGCCCTAGAGTTGGCTACCAGTCCTGGGAGGAAATTGTTACCCCTCTTTGCAGGCTGCATGTAAAGACCCTCTGTTGGGTCCAGATCGGATCCTTCCTCAGGCACAGGTCCCTCCTCATCCACTTTTCCTTCTGGGTAGGTGTAGGAAGGTAGGATCCTTCTGCATGGTTACCTCCACATTGTGCCTGGTGCTAAGCTGATTTTGAATAGTCTGACTGGGGTCTTGCTAATCAGGACCCCAGTCTCTCTCTTTTCTCCCGTACATTGTTGTGGTAAGTACTTAGGTTCATCCCATATTTGATACTGGGGTACCCTTATAAGTCCCTAGTATATGGTACTAAAGTACCCAGGGCATAGGTACCCCAGAGGTCCCCCATGGGCTGAAGCATGTGTTATGCCACCCATGGGAGACCATTCAAAATGGAACTACAGGCCTGCCGTTGCAGCCTGTGTAAACTGGTTCTAGCACCACTTACTAAAGACATAGGGTTCCTATATCTAGGGTCACTGCACCTAAAAACTATAAGTCACCCATATAACAGGCCAAAATGGATGCTGCAGACCAAAGACACGATTCTGCCTTCCTGCTGCTGAGCCAGGCCCGAGCAGGGGAAGGCAGAACATTAGGCATCCTGTCACAGACTGGTGTGACCACCTCCCAGACAGGATTTAGTGTATTTGCGTAGAGTGGGTGCCCGTGCCAGCGCCACTCAGTCTGCATGAGGGGCACATTAGCATAGTCCATTTCAAACAAGTCCTGGGAGTCATTGGGTCTGACTCTGGTGCAAAATTGGGCAAAGGACATGGAAATAACCTTCCCCTGTCCCAACCCTTCCCTGGGAGGGTCTCCTGAATTATCCCAACCCTTTACCTAGGGTACATGAGGGCTTACCTAGGTATAGGTCCATAGATCCATAGTGGGACAAGATTCAGATCAGACACCATTTCTACTTCTACCGTCTGGGCACTATGGACTTTGCTGGACATTGTTTGGGCTCGACATCTTCTTTCTTCCAGTCTGCTGCATCAGCTGTGCCTCTGTAACATACAGGAACTTTCTAAGGTCATCAAATACACCTGAAGGAGTGAAGGAGTCACTCCCCTGCATTCACAGGAACTGCAACTAAGTCAACTAATCTGCTGATCCTGAGCTCCTCCAGAGTCTGTATCGTTCTGCAACACATATGGTGATTTTCCACAGCTCCTGAGTCTTGCCCTTCCCTCTCACCAAGATTGAGGCCAGTATCCCTCGTGGGGTTGCAATAACTGTACCCCTGTGCACCTCATCAACTTACAGTTGGAAAGGCTTGTTCGCTTCTTTCCAAGAAGATCTTTGGGCTCCAAGTAGCCCCACCCATGAGCACCTCCAGTGAGCAGAATCTTCAGCCACACAACATCTTGCGCATTGTGGCCTGTGTTTTTTGGTGAGCTGCTTGAGGTCCTCTCACGACTCCAGTGCCTCCAGCCTATGGGTTCATTTGAGAGTCACACTTGTTTCTTTTGGGCTACCCTGATTGCTCGGGGCATGTCATGATTCCCCTGCTTGTGCTGAGTCCCCTGGTCCTTGCTGGTCCTGAAGTTGCACCTTCTTTAGTTCCTGCATTGTTTGTATTTGCAAGGCTTGTTGGTGCTACCATCAGACACCGACACCTCCGCACTCGACATCTTATGTGGGACAGCTCATGCATGGCTCCTGGTCCTCCTCAGCATGGCTTGGTCTTCACAGTTGCAGAGTCATGGTCATCGTCACCCATCCTGCAACACCGGACACCAGAGGGCATTTGTCTTCCAAGTCTCCTGGTCACTCCTGAGTGATATAGGCTCTGTGCCCTCTGCTTGCAGGTACCTTTCATCTAGAATCCAACTTTGGATTCTACCAGACACTTTCTCCTTTTTCAACAGCAGCACTTTCCTGAAGTCCTCTATTGGGTTAGACAGCGGTTTCTAACACCAATTTACACATATGCACCCGACTTTCCTGATGTAGGTAATGTGGGATTATGATTTCCACGGGTGGTTTGGCTCTCAAACCTTGTGCCTTCCACAGGGTTTCTTCAAGGTCCACTGGGAAGGGTCCTTTATCTTTAAAAATCCAACCGCGAATTACACGTTGAGTTGTATGGAGCACGCAGTTGTGGTCTCACATTGCACACGCTCTTCATGGGGTCCCTATCCACTCACCCTGGGTGCGTCAATTGGTCCTCAGCACTTCTACATCCTCTCAACCTTGTCTTAACCAGAGTCATGGTTCTTATATCACTTTCTTAGTATATGGTTTGGTCCCCCCTGAGGTCCACTGTGAATTTCATGCTATATACTGTGTTTCTTTGCAAAGTATTGTGTGCATTGTGATTATCTCCAAGTAGGAGATATCTAAACGTGTTAGTGAGTGCATTAACATAAATACATATTTTTATAAATTCCTTGCGATGTTCTTTTTCACTTAATCTATACTATAAGGAAGCATTCTGGTAAAACACGTTGCTTTACACTCCTTCTGGACTAAGCCTGAAGTCTCCTCTCCACAGCTAGCCCTTGGAGAGCTTTCTAAGGTTGTCTAAGATCTCTTAAATTACCGTAAGGGTTGTCTGGATTGGTTCAAGGTGCCCACTTACCTTAGTGAACATCATATACCAGGCCAGGTTCTCGCAGTGGGCCTCTGCCCACTCTCTCAGGGCTTACTGAATCTCTGGCTTCTTGGCACTTTCCATGTGGAACACCCCTTTCTCCTGACAGAACCCCTTGAACTGAGCTTCTAGGTTGGCCAGCTCAAATTCCATATCGGCAGGTAGGCACACAGATGCTGCAAAGAAAACTGTGACTTGGAAAAATAACTTTAGAAAAATCAAAAAATGCCAGAATAGTAAGAATTTAAAAAGGCTTGAGTTGGTCTCAGTACAGAGCTGTAGTGAACACTGACTTACTATAAGGTATTCCACAAGCACAAGTACTATCCTCGCCGCTAATCACCAATGTTAGAAATGGGATTCCAGGTTGGCTGATGTATGTATCAAGGCCAGGCATTAATCACCACTCTAGTCAGGGTAAGCTAGATACACAATAGGATTACCTATGCTCACCCTCTGGTAGCTTGGCACAGAGCAGTCAGGTTTATCCACAAAGGCAATGTGTGAAGCATTTGTGTAACACACACACAGTACCACAATGAAAACACCACAAAAATACTCCAGGCAGGTTTAGACAAATAGAGACTATGTATCTGAGAAAAATGAGACAATAACAACAAGCAACCAATAAGCAGAAGCCAAGATCTGTATTTCTGTAGATTAACTCGAAAATACTGCTTAGAAGTCCCTAGCGGTCAAAAAGTTACCTGAGGTCGCCTGGGACTGGAGTAAATCCAAAGCTCAGGCTGACTGCAATCAATGACAGGCAACCTACAGAACCTAGACAGGTCCCTCTGAACAATACCTTGGATAGAGATTTGGTAAATATTGAGAGTCTACTGCAGCATCGTCAACTCAAGAAAAGCGGGTCCTACGTCATCGTAGAGCTCTGTTGAAGTGAATGCAATGCATTGTCATCGAGCCATGCAGAGAGTTGTCATTGAGCCGTACAGGCTGTGGAACAGCTGTTGTTGGGCAGGTTCTACGTCAGCATCAAAGGGCAATGCAGTGAAATTTCAGATGCAGTCAATGCAATGTGTCTATTTTTATTGAAAACAGCTGCAAACCCACTTCTGAGGCCCAGAGCTTGGAGGAGCTACCTCAGACAAGAATAGGACTCACAGAATCCAGCAGCACCAGCAGAATTGCATGACGTCTTTTGTGTCCCTGAGACTTTAAAAACAATCAGATACAGGGATTTATGCTCACCTCAAAGTGGACCAACAATACCCGTTTACTACCTCCTCCTATGGATGTTCCGGCAATCTTTTGCACACCATTGGAATTTGTCTTGAACGCTATTACAGGATTCTATAAGATCTTTCACACATCTTTCAATTTAAATATCTAATCCAGGCCACTAAAAATTGGAATGTAGTCTTCCTTGGTCTTAACAATACCCATAAGTCCCTCATGTGCCAGATAAACAAGTTTAATCCTTAACTGCACAGGCAAAATGAGTCTAGTTACTTTTGAGAGAATGCCTTTGTTCACCACCAATTCTTCCCTTAACATTAACCAAGATTTGCCAAGGATATGTGGTTTGTTCAACTTAATAAAAGAAGTGGGGTTGGAAGTGCACACCAATTAAAGGTACTCAAAAGGTAATCAAATATTGATAACAAATAAACAATCTTAACACAATTGGTGCAGCAGTGTAACCCTCGCTGTCTAACAGGGGTCAATGGACAAAAGTGGAAAAATGCTACCAAGACGGTCGCAACACTGCGCACTATCCACAAATGGTCACAAAGTGACCCTCTAGGTCATTGAATACAATTTAACAACCCTATATCATGAATCACACGAATAGCAACTATACTTGTAAATGTAAATCTTTACAGGTAATTGTTGAAATCCCCCCAAATTTTTTTTACATTGATATCATTTTTTAGTTGCATTCACATAGAAATCAAAAGCATGAATTCCTTATACATGTATATTGAGAACATTTACAAAGAGACAGATAATCAATTGTTTACGAAAACATTTTTTAAATGTGGGCCCGATGCATTTCGGGACCTGAGAGTCCCTTCTTCAGGGGCCAATCTACAAAGAAAACAATGAACATATATCACTTAACATAATTGCGTGAATACGCAGCGAGAGGAAAAAACAGCAGAAAGTTGCACGTAAGTACATAAAAGTCTGTGGTTAAATGATGGTATTGTGATCAGAAATTACCAATGCTGTAAAACAGCCATGTGTAGAACATATAGAAGGAACCAATGTACTCCACATATTCAAAAATTTAATGATAATAAAAATAATGATAGTAAAGGGACACGTGAAAAAAAGTGGATAGAACCCTTCACCTAAAGTCTGTGGGTTGGAGAAAACAACAAGTGTGGAAGTAAACCTTATAATAACTGCAAAGAGACCCCTGTACTATAAAAATACCTGTCTGTCCTGTGGGGAGACCTCCTGTAACACAAATGGGGATACCATTCAATAAAGGAAACCAGTGAAATGTAGTGGCTAAACACTACTGCACACCTTCAATGTTATCTAGTGGCTACACACCTGAATAAGGTAGACAGCGGAGTCTTCAAAATCTATAACGGATACCTGCAATTTTCAGGTGATGCTGTGGGGGGCATGAAATATATGGATCACCATAAAACTAAAGCTGTATTGCAAGATTAATAACCAATGGTTACTACTAGTGTCAAAATGAAACACTCACCAAGTGAGGAAAACACGAACAGTCACCACTTTGATTCAAAGTCTTTTGTTGGAAACAGACTCCCTAAAAAAAGGGGAATAATAGTAATTATTAGGCCTTCAGTAATAGCCCGACAAGCATTTTGACCCTAGTAGTAACCATTGGTTATTAATCTTGCAATACAGCTTTAGTTTTATGGTGATCCATATATTTCATGCCCCCCAAAGCATCACCTGAAAATTGCAGGTATCCGTTATAGATTTTGAAGACTCCGCTGTCTACCTCATCCGAGGTTATTCAGGTGTGTAGCCATTAGATAACATTGAAGGTGTGCAGTAGTGTTTAGCCACTACATTTCACTGGTTTCCTTTATTGAATGGTATCCCCATTTGTGTTACAGAAGGTCTCCTCACAGGACAGACAGGTATTTTTATAGTACAGGGGTCTCTTTGCAGTTATTATAAGGTTTACTTCCACACTTGTTGTTTTCTCCAACCCACAAACTTTAGGTGAAGGGTTCTATCCACTTTTTTTCACGTGTCCCTTTACTATCATTATTTTTATTATCATTACATTTTTGGATATGTGGAGTACATTGGTTCCTTCTATATGTTCTACACATGGCTGTTTTATAGCATTGGTAATTTCTGATCACAATACCATCATTTAACCACGGACTTTTATGTACTTACGTGCAACTTTCTGCTGTTTTTTCCTCTCGCTGCATATTCACGCAATTATGTTAAGTGATATATGTTCATTGTTTTCTTTGTAGATTGGCCCCTGAAGAAGGGACTCTCAGGTCCCGAAATGCATCGGGCCCACATTTAAAAAAAGTTTTCGTAAACAATTGATTATCTGTCTCTTTGTAAATGTTCTCAATATACATGTATAAGGAATTCATGCTTTTGATTTCTATGTGAATGCAACTAAAAAATGATATCAATGTAAAAAAATGTTTTGGGGATTTCAACAATTACCTGTAAAGATTTACATTTACAAGTATATTTGCTATTCGTGTGATTCATTTTTGATATAGGGTTGTTAAATTGCATTCAATGACCTAGAGGGTCACTTTGTGACCATTTGTGGATAGTGTGCAGTGTTGCGACCGTCTTGGTTGCATTTTTCCACTTTTGTTCAACTTAATGGCATTTGAAACTTCAATCTCTCTCTACTTCACTTATCCATTCCTCTTCAGAAATAGCACCCAGGGAAACTTGGGACACACTGATAGGCTCCTCAACCAATTCATCTTCATCCTCCTCAGAATCTTCACTGTCAGTTTTTACCAGACGTGAAAGGCAATGAGCTGAATAATTATTTGCATCTGATATACTCTATTGCAAAGCTGAGATCTTACAGAGAAATATTTCCACCTCCTTATTCTTGCAGAGATTGCAACCAAACCTTGTCTCATGAAAACTTCATTCCAAGGTTTGTTATCAGACCTAACCTTTAAGTAAGTACACACCCAACATTTCTGAATGTATTCAACGCCCAGTATATTCAAAGAGCTTCTCATTTCTTTGCCAAATAATTTCTCTCTGTCTCATTCAGACCTTTGGAGGCAGACACAATTAACTACTCCACTCCTTTCCTTTTCTGGATTAAAATAGCTCCTAAACCTTTTAGGCTTGCATCTGTTAATATGATCCTCTCATTACCTGGAACAAAAGCGTTTAAACTCTGAGCTTCTTCCAAATCATTTTTCACTTCCACTCATCATTCCACATAAACTCAGCTTTCTTATTAGAAATCTTAAGCAAAACACTTTCTTTGAATGGTTCTGGACAAACTTGTTGTAATATTGTCATTCCTGAAAATGAGACCACTTTTTCTTATTTTTGGCTCCTCTACTTTAATTATGGTCTCCACAAGTTCACTTTTTGCCAAAATGCAAGTACCTGTAATGAAATGACCTAGATAGTTTATTTCATTCATGCATCTTTCCGGTTCAGACCTCAATTTGTAAGTTTCTCTAACACTAATCTTACTCTTTCATTGTGTTCTTGTTTATTTGTATCAGATATCAGCAAGTCATCCTAGTAGTACTTGACCCCATCAATACCTTAACATACATCTGGGATTATATTTAGGAAAACCAAGGATGCTGATATTAGAACAAACAGCAGCGTGTTAAACTTAAATGCACCTACCAATGTTATGAATGCAGTAGGATCTTGTGAGACCAGGTCTATTTTCACTTGATGATAAGACAATGTCATGTCGAGCGTGGTGAATACATTAGCCCCTGTTAAGGTTGTTACCAACTCCTGTATATTTGGAAGAAAATGCATCCACCATGACTTCATGACTGAGTACCTTCAAACAGATGCAAATATAATGTCCCCATTCTGTGATTTTGCCACCACAATGGGTGCTCGCCACTCAGCAGCTTCAACAGGTTTAATCACTTTATGTCAATCAGTTTCAGTATTACATTCCTCACACTCTCTTGCATACTTAATGGAATGCAAGTTTGTTAGCAACTAGGGTGTTAGAAAATGGCCCTCTCGTTAGGGTCACCCCACACATTTTGTCTTGTGCCTCCTATTTTTCTGACCTTCTTTTTGTTGGTCTTATGACTCTGAGCACTTTACCACGGCTGACCAGAGCTAAAGTGCAGGTGCTCCGTTCTCTAAGCATAGTATAATTGGTTTACACTTGATTGGTCTATTTAGTTTACTTGTAAATCCCTTTTAAACTGGTGTACCACATACCCAGGGCTTGTAACTAAATGCTACTTGTGGGACTGCAGCACTGGTTGTGCCACACAAACTTTAGCCTTGCAAGCCTGTGTCAAGCCTGCTATTCCCAATCCTGTGTGTGCAATTTACTGCCATCTTGACTCAGCATTTAAAACTGTTTGCCAAGCCTTCAACTCACCTTTTATTGCGCATGAGTCACCACTAAGGCAGGCGCTCGGTAGCCCTAAGGACAGGGTGCTGTGTAACTAAAAGGTACTTTACTTTTAAGTTTTACATGTCCTGGTTGTGAAAAGCCGCAAATTCCTCTGTCACTACTGTGACACCTACTCCTCTCAAATGCTAACTTTGGGAAGTCCTTAAAACACTTTTACGCTGTAATTTCTGATTAGAAAGGAGTAGCTAAATCATGTTTCATATCTATGGAATAGTATTAATAAATCCGCTTTAGTGGTAAAGTTGGATTTGACATTACTATATTAGAGGTGACACTTTTAGAAAGTGTTTATTTCTCTGCTCTTAACTTTGCTCTGTGTGCCTGCAGCCAATCTCCAACACACGTCAGGAATGGGTGACAGCTGCACTTTGTGCTTTTCCTCTAGACATCCACAAACACAGGAAGGGAGAGTGTGACAGAGGACTCATCTGCATTCATCTACTTTCTGAATGCCTTCATGTGCAGGAAGGTGGAAAGGGAACTCACCCTTATATCAGAAAAGAATGTGTTGTGTCCCTACACAAAAGGCATATTACTACCCCACCCAGATAGCCTGGCAGACAGGGCTTTGATGAAGGGTGACCTCTGGACTTCAAGGAGCTACTTAGTCATTACTCCAACTTCAAAGGCATATTTGAGTATAAGTACTGGGGCTCTGCCCCTACCAAATCAGTAAACTACTGGACCTGGCGAGAACTTTGATAGTGTAAAGAGTGCTGTACTGTAAGAATTGCCACTTTGTCTTAACTATTCTGAGGAACTGCTCCTCCGCTTTTCTGAGCTCCCCTGCTTCCTGCTGATCTCTTCCCTGCTAAGGACAATCTCACTTAAACCCAGAGTGACTCCAAGCACTTGTTGGCTTGTTTTCTGAAGTCTCAGAGACAGAAAAGGCTTCCTACAACCCTGATGGTGCTGCTGGACTCTGCCGTCTTTGAGTGCTACACTTGCCTGAGGTGCCCCCTCCAGTCCTGGGCATCAGATGTGGGTTCTGCAGCTGTTTTGCTACAAAACCAATGCATTGTCACCTTTGCTCTGAAAGGAACTGACGCATCGCCGTTTGACACAAATGGAGAGGCAGCTGTACAGCCTGCATGGCCCGACGATGACGCTCTGTGCAGCTCGACAAAAACGCATTGCCTGCATCTCACTGGAGCTTGACATTAGGCAACGACCTGAATGCATGGCAGAGATTGATGGATCGTGCATTCAAAGTTAACACTTTTCTCCAACCAAGTATCTTTTTGAATGGGACCTGTGTGCGTCTTGTAGATGGCCTGCCCTCAATTGCAGTGAGCCCAAACTTTGGATTTACCCTGTCCCTCATGACCTCAAGTAACCTTTTAGCGCTATTGTCTTCAAAACATTGATTTTGCATCTATTCTTTAAAAATTCATATCTCGACTTCTATTGATTGATTTTTGACAATGTGGTCTTGTTTTGCTAAGAAAATGTTCTCTATTCTTCAGAACTTGTGTGGAGTCCATTTGTGGAATTTGCATTGTGTTACTGTGTGTGGGTTCTGCACAAATGCATTACACATTGCCTTTTAAGTTAAGCCTGCTTGCTTTATGCCAAGCTACCAGAGAATAAGCACAGGTTAATTTTAAGTGTGTATCAATTTACCCTGTCTAGGATTGTGTTCCCTACTAGGACAGGGTGCAAACCTCTAGCAATAAGAGTCTCAATTTTTTACACAAGGGTACTGCATTCTTTAGGTTTTATGTGGTGTTTTTATCCTTTTAGATTACCTAGTTTTTCTTGAAACAGTAGAGGAACCTCTTCAACATCGTTTGTGGGAAGCTGCTGAATGTCCTGAACTATTCACCTGAGGGAGAGAATTGGGATCCAGTTTTACACCCAATAATTTCTGATGGGACTATCCAATCAGATTATAACCCTTAAGGGATACATAAACGTTCCCTTCACAGGTATGATCCCCAAGCTCAATTTTAACTGTAAAAACAACCCAACATTTTAAAGGGTACACCACAGTAATCACATTTATAAATATCGTCTTCACCCAGTTGTACATGATTACTAAACCTTTCTTCAAATATTTATAGTCATATGAAAGCAGGAATCAAATTTCATGAACAATGTGATGTCACTGATTTTAACCAGAGCTGAAAGAAATTCATGTTTTAAATCCAAACATTTTCTATTAGGAAGTGATGTTTTATCACCAGGAACAGAAGATCTTGAACAACTTCAGGTACCACTTTTCTTTGTTGCTTTTTGTCACTTTGCTCCTACAACATTTCCTAAAATGCCCCATTTCCCACATAGATGACATGTGACACGTATGGCATTGGCTTTATAAACTTGCTTGACACATCTAAAACATTCTCCGTTGAACTTAAATTTCTTATTCTTTAATTCAGCATTGCTCTCTTTGATCACACATACAGACTCATCAGATTTCTTACCTATCCCTATATTCTTCCGAGTTGGTTAGTTCCTTTACACATTTAATCATATGCTCAACTCGCTTAGCTATGAGTATGACTTCATCTAAGGGTGGCTAATGGTATGAAAGTTGGATCTGCTTTCATGGTTACCCCCACTTTTGACCTGTGCTAAGCTGTTATTGACTAGTCTGACTGGAATCCTGCTAATCAGGACCCAGTCTATCTGCTTTATCCGTCAAATTGTTGTCTTCAGTATGTTGGTACATCCCAGATTGGATACTGGGGTACCCTTATCAGTCCCTAGTATATGATACTAAGGTACCCAGGGCAAAGGTACCCCAGAGGTCCACCATGGGTTTAAGCATGCATTATGCCACCCATGGGAGACCATTCAAAATGGAACTACAGGCCTGCCATTGCAGCCTGTATAAGATGGTGCTAGCACCACTTACTAATGAAACAGGTTTCCTATATCTAGAGTCACTGCACTTAAAACCTATAAGCCACCCCAATAGAAGGTCTTTGCAATCCTTAAGGCAGGGTGTTTGGTTCGAAGTGTAAGGGTGCCCCTGCAGGAGCAGGACACCCCTAGAGCCTATGCAGTCCATTGTAAGTGAAGCACCATATACTATATAGAGGGGCACCCGTAATTACGTGATGACCATCTCGAAATCGGCTGCAACAAATCCTATCATGTTTAGTATCAGTTATGTTGGAATCATACCTCCCACACCGTAAACAATGTGGGAGGTATAATTCCAAGCACTTGAAGAGCCCTCCATTAGGCTCTCAGTGTTTCCTGTAGCAGCCTTCTAGACCTGGACAGCACAAAATGGTTGCTGCTGACCAGAGACATGATTCTGCCCTACTGCTGCTGACCCAAGCTCCAGAAGGGGAGGCAGAACAATAGGCATCCTGTCACATGGAGGTATGGCCACCTCCCAGACAGGATTTAGTGTATTGGGGCTGGGTGGATGTGCTTGCCAGCACCACTCAGTCTGCATGAGGAGCACATTTAGTGTCCCCATCCATAGTCCAGTTCAAACCAGCTCTGAGAGCCGTTGGCTAATGCTCTGGTGCATACTGGACAACGAACATATGAGTAACCTTCCCCTTGCCCAGAGCCTTCCCTGGGAGGGTCCCCTGAATCATCCGAACCCTTTCCTAAGGGTACTTAAGGGTTTACCTGTGGGTGGGTCCCCAGATTCTTTGTGGGACAAGATTCAAATCAGACAACACTTTTTCTTCTACCGTCTTATCACTCTGGACTTCATTCGGGCCATACTTCGTCTGCTGCATTGTCTGTGCATGCGCACCATCTTCCAAGGCCTGTGGGCATCACAGATACCTGAAGCAATCTCCCTTGAAGTGAAGGTATCACTTCTCTGCATTCTGCAACTAACTTGCCTGGTATCCTGATCCTGAGCCTCTATGGACTCCGAAAGGTTCTACAACACAGGATGCAGTTCTTCACAGCTCTTGAGGCCTGCCCTGCCCTCTCACCAAGTTTGAGGCTTTTATTCGTTGTACTATGTCAACTTGCAGTTGTAAAGGCTTGTTAACTGCGTTCCACCAGGATCTTTGGGCTCCATGTAGCCCCTTTCCCAAGCATCTCCTGTGACCAAAGTCTTTATCCACATCACATCGTTTGCTCTGTGGCCTGCGACTTTTGGTGAGCTGCTTGATTTCCTCTTGTAACTCCAGTGCCTTCGGCCTGTGGATCCTGTTGAGAGTCATCTTTGCTTCTTTTTGGCTTCATTGATTGCTTGGGTCTTGCCCTTGTAGTGTAGCTCCTATTTTCCCAATAGGCTCTGCGCATTGGAATAGTACCTACAGCAGTAAAGGCCTAGGCCAGACGTTAACTAGGTCTACTACTGTCGATACTAGACTTAATTTTTGGGTTTGCCAGCTAAGCTCAGAGTTCGCTAGAAACTTTCTCGAATGTTCAAGGAAGGATTAACTTCCCTGATTAGACAAGAAGGGATTTAGTTTCTGACAACCATAGAACATGACAACTTTGCTCTCCCCTAATCAAGAGTCAATCTCAAGAGTCGTGTGAGCACAAGGCAATTATTTTACTCAGTCAGTACGTGCATTCTTAGTCTCATCAGAATGTAGAGAAAAGGAAGAGACGGGCGTGTTCAATAAAAAGGTGTTATTTATTGATCAGTCTCTTTTCTCGTACAAGAGAAATGGATCGATATTATTGCAATACTTATAGTTAAGTAAAGTGCATACATTAAAAGCAATAGTATAAAATAATACTGTAAAAACATTGATATGGTTTCTGAGCCATATGATGTTTAAAATGATTAAAATATATTTACATACACATATACATTTGACTAAACGTACTCAACTGGTGTTTCTAAATACGCCTACCCCGTGTACCTGACCTAAGTCTAATGCGTGGGCGGGAATAGAAAGTTACAGTTTAAGTTAAGTTTGTTTTTGCCAAGTGAATAACTAAAGAATTCTCTGTGAGGGGTTATTCAGTTCTGTACCTGGAAGTTAGGATGAATGAGGAATGGTATCTCTTTCTCTGCTCTCGATATTCCAGGCTGCCTGCGAGGGCTGCCCAGAAGCGCCGGTGCTGGGTCTCTCGGCTTGAGATAGCAGCGCGTCTCTCAGCGCGTCAGGAAGGCGGGGCTGCTGCCAGCGGGGTCTGCTTCTGCTCTCGGCTTCGGCAAGTATGGCTGCTCCGTCTTGTCACCACGCGTGTGTTTGCATAGGGCAAGGTCGGCAATATTTATACCTTAAAGGTGCCGAGATTGACGTAAGGATGGACATAGATACGTCAATAAAGATGTCATACGACTTGCTCGTTAGCACATTCTTTACTAAAGTTCTCTGTGAAATCAAAACAATGGCCGCACGGATTTTCCAGGTTGTCATAGGTTTGATTTGTTATGAGAACGTCGTATGCCTTATCAGGGGCTGGAGGAATGTCGCTTGTCTAATTAGATCTCAAGCGTTATGACCTAATCAGATAACACGTTCCTGTGCCGTAGTGTGACTGCGTCAGATAACGGTATCTGCATCATTGGGGTTTTCTTGCCTCATGGGCTGACTGTTAGTTAACTTGATAGTTAGTTTAACCAGAATAGGGTCAGGAATAGGGGGACTGATTCAGAACCTATAGAAATACACGACACCCACTCCACGCTAACTATGGTCATATCTACTAATCTATGCATAGTATAACATAGTACAACATACTATAGAGTATAGTGTATACCTTACCACCCCAAAATACATAAATGCATTTCGAAATTTTCAAATATACTGAAAAATTGCAGTCATATATATTGTATGCACTTAAGCTATGAATTAAATGCAAAAGTAAACACGCATTGTTATGCATTATTGCTTATTGGTATATGAGAAATACACATGAAATGGCTCTTAATATGGCTATACAGAAAGGAAGTCCGAGACCATTTCATCACATAATAAAATATTTGTGAACCTACCAGCGGGCAGCTAAAGTCTATAAAGTATCTAAAAATAGAAATTTTAGTTCTCTAGGAATAGTTTCTTACTTTAAGCAGAAGATCAGTGTCCCGGGAAAAAATATGTCGAAAAATATTTTAAGCGGCATGCTGAAAAAATTGCTGTCCGTGAACTGGAGTGAAATTGTTCATGTGACTTTATTTTTAAAGTTGAAGGCCGAATTCAGGGAACGCCGTGTGCGAGTTTTACTCAAAAGTCTCTATTTCTGTCCTGGAGAGAACATCATATCATTCAGGCTTTCGAAAAAACTGTCAACAGCTTCATGGGAAAGTTCCACTAAGTCGGAAATAGGGGTAACCATGCATTCATGCGCATGATTGTCTCCATTGACATTCTGATTTGCATTGCTGACAGAAGGTCGTACCTGTTCGATGTTGCTTTCATCTTGAACTTCACTACTCTTCAATCGCAGTGGTGAAGATTCCAGGAATGCCGTCATCAGGATTGGCAGCCTTTGAGGGCAGCACAAAGCGTGAACCTTGGTAGGAACCAACAGTGTATCTGCATCCACTGGCGCATCCGATTGTAGCGTCAGACAGGTGTCTAACACGCATTCTTCTCCGCATAGCAGACACCTTAGTACAGGTAAAACACACCTTTGCCACATTGGTCGAAATGATAGAAACCAAGTCATGTTTAGGTCTCTAAGCCGGGAGAGTCCCAGGATTTTTGATATCCGGTCCCGGTATCCAATGGCTAGGATCGTATCTTCCATTGTCGCGAGAGTTTGATCTGTGACATGGGTTGCCATAACGAAAAATAAGGACTAGGAATAGGATTCCTGCAATTAGTCCCAGGATCAGGGGAAGTCCGCCAAAAATCGAATGGACGAAATCTGGAAAAATACCCAGTATGGCTTTGAATGGTGTTAATGCCATCGAAAATACTGTCTTAAATACCTTTGAGACCCCAGTGGTATCAGAAATATTTAAGATTTCGCTTAGGATTTCCGCGAAATGTACGGGGGAATTAGTTGATAATAATGTATGTATCTCTGTAGTCGTCCTTGCGACTTGTAGATCATACGTTTCTTTTGATGACGTGAGCCTTGTAGGCGTCTGAAGAAGCACTGTTTTCATTCTGCTTAAAGTGTCTATTCGAATAGAAGTAATTTTCAAACTGGGCCATGCCCTTGCCTCCCTGTCTGGAAAGGAGCTGGGGAATAAAGAACGTCCACAGCACTTGACCTTCGCCGTTGTAGTTACTAGATAAGGAGTCCCGGGCATAAGACTACAACATCTGCGGTCTACAATAAGAATGTAACTCCCATTATAGAGTCTTTGAAAGAATGGTTCTATTTCAGTTGCAGGTGCGCCTTGCTGGTGACATGAAAGGTTGTATGAATTCCCTTCACAGGCTCCATGCAAACTAATTCCGTTACACAGAAGCGTGCCGCTTAGTGACATAGCACAATTGTTGCCACTAAGAAACACTTTCTGTCCTTTATTACTGACACATGCATGTGAATAGGGCAGGTTCCAAGTTGTTTTAAGGTACCCCTTTCCCAATTTCTCGTACATGCCAGCCTGTATATATTTTTGGCAGTATTGAAACCTGAAGGTTGAGATTGGAATATTTATGATTCCGTGGATTATCCATTCACTGACAGGTCGTTCTGACATTGTCATTGGTAATCTTTCCAGTTTTTCAATGCTCAAGATTGTATAATCAGCACCCTTTTGCGCCATACCGATTTGTCTATCAGTAAGGTTAAAGATTTGGAATAGTGACGTTGTGTTGATTAAACGCCAAGGCACATAGCCTGAACGCAGATTTTGTAACGTCCAGCCAAGCTGTACAGTAGAACGCAATTGTGACTGACCATGTTGTAATAACAGTAAGTCTTGCGATAGTATATCGATTGCTGAAGACACAATGCTGTCCAATGAAAAAATTCTGGAGGACAGAGTCATTAACCCATTGTCCACTACAGAAAGTGATTTTTCCAAATTAATACGGTCAATTTCCCGTATTCCTTCTGCTGTCTCAATTTGAGTAACCTTCCAGGCCTCATTGTATGCTGCATATACAGAGGCTGCTATGAAACGCTTTTGACGCTGTTTGCGTGGTCCCAGTATGATATCACGCAAGTCACCACCATCAGTAAGTAAAGTTAGGTGTTGCTTAATTTCAGGCAGTGTGGAAGTCTGTAGCCATTGAAGGCATAATTTGCCCACACTGTAGGTTGTTATTATCCCTGGGTGATGTCTTTGGGGATATCTAGGGTCTGGCCTGGTCATTTTAAAACCCTGTGTTTTATTCAGGAATCTATCTTGACAGTTATTTGTATCTGTGGGCCAGATCAACCATTGTTTCCAATCAGGATGTGTTCTGTTTTGGTTTAATATATGGTTTACGTCTATCTCTTCATCTGTATCAGAGTTATTGCTAAACATTGTTGGCTTTGGAATAGACGGTTTAATTAAATCTTTGATTTTGGCTAAGCCAAGACAGGTGGTTTGTTGAACAGTGTCATTTAAAAATATCATTTGTTCTGGGATCATGCAGGCTCTAAACAAAGCTTCTATACCCTGTACTTGCCATTCTTTTGTACCCCAAACACTTTTCAAATCAACATTTTTGTCCCAATAATCAAATCCAAATGTATTCATTTTTTCAAAGAATGAATCTGAATATATCAATTTTGTGTTGGTTATCATGGTTTTCATCCCTGTCTTGTTTGACAATTTAAAATAAAATGTTTCAGCATTACTTATGTTAAAACCTGAAAAATATGAATATTTGTCATACACGGTTCTAGAGCTCCCTTTTGGAGGTGTAGCGCAATGTTCCCATTGATTATAATTTAAAACATTTCTAGGTTGTGCAGATTTATGCAAAAAATGGTTACCATAATGGTTATAGCAATACATACTATCATAATTTGTAGAACCTTGCAAATAATCATGTTTTGTAAATTTAGCAGACATTACTAAGTCAGACATCATGTTGTTAATACTCTCGAAGTCCCAATCATCAGCAAATGAGTTTGGTTTTGCAAAGTCACTCAAAGAGATCTTGATTTGGTGTGGATATTTCAGGATCTCGACCGGACCATAAATTTCATAGTCAGTGTTGTCCCAGGCTACCCCACCAGGTATAGGATTGGCTGTGAAGTTGGCTGAAGAAAGTTCTGAAGAAAGTTCTCTTTTCTTGACGTGTGAAGATGTGTGTGGTTTGAGGACCAAGTTGATGTTCATTTTAGCATATTTTCCCTCAATGAAGCGTCCCAAAGTAAATACCATGATGAGCCAAAGTATGAGGATAAATGCGCCAAAACCCACCCAAAATTCAATCCATGGAGAAACCAGATATGTTTCTTTCAGATGTTTCAACAGTTCCTTAGCTTTGTCTTTAAAGGATTTTGATGATGGCTGTGTCTTTGATTCACTGAAGCCGTCAGAGGAATCATCGAAGTTGATGAAGTACCCGGATGCAGTTCTGTCAATTGTTCCAATTGCTTCAGGATTTTTGTTAGTTGCATTTTCACTTGGTACTTCAGTATAGATTGGTGTGTCTCTGCTAAATGTCTCTATTTGGGTTTTCAGAGGTCTTAGTTCTATTGCATTGTTGCATAGTCCTTCTTGTTCTTCTGCAGGCGTTTCGAATGTGATGAGCCTTTTTGATAGGACCTCTGTGCTGGTAGCAAACCTTGGTGTTCTGCTACTTATTGGGAGTCCACTTGGCCTACTGTTTGTTATCGGCCACATGTTGTGGTTTTACCAGGTCGATGGATACAACTCGGTTCTCCTTTTTTCCAGCAAGTGGCGGTAGTACAACTGATCTTGTCCCGTTGACAGACAAGACAGGAACTGCTTTTCTGTAAGAAGGCCCAAATTCCTTCTTTACCGCGATCTTCTCCCTGACTAGATCCCCGACTTTTGGAATCCAGACAGGTCTTGCTGGGACAGGTGGTGATTCTTCAGTGGTTGTTGGCTGTTGTTTCAACTGTATGTTGCTCAGGTCTTTTCTTGTTTTGTTTAAGTCCTGCAAAATAGCCAAACGGTCTTTGACATCAAAGGTTTTTTCTATTACCACTGAAGTCTGACTATCAAGGTCAGAGATCAACATCCTAGTTCCGAATAATAATTCGTACGGACTGAATCCCTTCCAGGAATTTCTTGGCAAGTTATTTAGACTACGTTGGACACTTATTAGATGTTTGACCCCCCCAGCCCCCTGAACCTAATATCCTTTCCATTATAGATTGCTTTCTGCCTTGGTTTTTTCTTTACACCATCCCGTACCCTCAGGAAGGAAGTGAGAAGATTCCCGCTGGGCTGTGCTCATTTGGCCATGTTTCCCCCCCAGGCTGGATTGCCTGAGTGAAAACAATGGTCGAACGTAGCATGCTCTTAGCGTATATGCCATTTAGACTCGCAAATCTTGTATAATAGTCCGGACGTCAGCCGAGTGCTGGTGATCTACATTATAAATGGAAACTAGCCTGTATATGTTAATCGCAAGCCATTCTTTTTGCTGGTAATATTATCTGCCTTGATACGACGAGGTATTAAACTGCTTCTCTCCCCACTGCGATCTCTGTTGCAGTTTGGACAGTTTTTTACAAACATGGTGTAGTGCAGGCTCATGCCTGGCCACCAGTACCGTGATTGTAATTCTTCCAGAGAATCTTTTAATTTAAGGTGTCTGTGACCCTCGCCCATGTGTGCGTCTGCGATTAACAAGTTTCTCCTGTCCATGTTTGGAATCACTCTATCCCCCACTCCAGGGATTCGAGCAAAAGGGACGGAGTTTGCATCGATTATGTATGTATAATTGAGTGGATAGTTGATCGGTAACGCTGAGCAGTCGCCTTTTGATGACGTTTTCACCGCCAGCATTGTTTCACCGTCAATGTATTTTAATGTACGCTTTTTTCGATCTACGGGAGCCGATTTAGTGGCTGCCGCTGCGGCTGTTTCAGCCAATGAATTCCCTACAACGTGAACGCCATCACGTTGATGACTCAGTGAGTGAGTCACGTGAGTCTTTGGTAGTTCTTTTTTCAAAAGAGCTACTTGTTCCCAGAGCAGTCTCTGCTTTATTGGTGCATCTGTGTCATCTTTGTAACCGTTCTGAATCCATGTCTGCAAATCCTTGTTATATGCTTTGACGCAGTAATATGAATCTGACACTATAAGTGTCGGGAATTCGCGATCCGCATTATCTAGCGCCATTTTCAAAGCTATTATTTCAGTTTGTAGTTCTGAATTAGTTTCTACTGAGTGTGATTTTGTTAATAGAGGTTTTAGTTTACCTCCGCGCCACACTTCTTTTGTAATCTCACATGTGGGGTTGTATGCATGTTCTCCCCAAACGGAGGGTTGAGCATGTCCGTCTGTATAGATTACACAGGCGTAATGTCGTAGAGGAAGAATGTCGATTGGCAGAGGATACGTCTTTTCATATTTTAGATTTTTTAATTCTTCTAGTTCTGGATCAAAGAAGTAGTATACTTTGTCCGTTGTGATTGAATTCACCCATTGTATCCATTCCGGATTCAATGTTGTTGTTGGTAAATTACACGGTGTTGTTAATGCTTCAAAGGCTGATTCTGCTGTTCTGACTGTGATATGTCTACCGTCAGCTATGTCTTTTTCTCTAGCTATTGCGGTTTGAACTGCACGAATGATTTTTTCTGTATTACTGAATTTCTGTTCAGCTTCTGTGTACAAGTGTGATTTGAATGCAATTGGTACCTTTTCTCCTTCATTAGAAGTCAGGTATGTGAATCCGCATCTCCCTGGGATGACTCGAATCACAAGATTGCGTGTGTTATCACGTGTTTCTAATTTTGTTTTAATTAGCAAGTCTGTTTGTAAGGATCTCAAAATTTCTGTGTGTGTTTGAGTCCAACTGGATCTTTTAAAGTCTGGTTTAATTAGATCATAAAGGGGTTTGACCCTTTCTGCGTAATTTGCAATGTATGTTCTTCCGAAATTTAGGAAGCCTAGAATTGACTGTAGGTTTTTTAGTGTTTTAGGAGCTTGGATTACTGCACATTTCTCTAGGAAATTGTCTGCCAGGCTTTTACCTTCACTTGATAACTCATATCCTAAGAATAGGACCGTCAGATGGGCAATTCTGGACTTTTTGAAGTTGAATTTGTAACCCTCTGCAGCGAACCCAAGTATTATGGTGTTCACTCTTTTCAAGTGAGTCTCCAAGTATTCATCTGTTAGGTAAATGTCATCAACATAAGATAATGCTTCATCATCATATAGTTGTAGTAATTCTGTTACTCTCGCTGAGAATACCCCCGGGCTGTTCTTGTACCCCTGGGCTAACCGACAGAATTGTTTTTGAGTGCCATTTACTGAGAATGCAGTTAAATATCTGCTCTCCGGTGCTATGTTTTGACAAAAGAATCCATTGGAGATGTCCAAGGTTGTTTTGTATTTTTTGCGCACTATGTTATTCATTAGTGCAGCACTGTGTGAGTTTTGCACTGCAAAGGTTTTGCAACATGTGTTAAGGTGTCGGTAATCCAAAACTAGACGATATGAATTGTCTGGTTTGGAGACCGGAAACAAAGGATTGTTCATTTGTGAGGTGCAAGTTTCAATCACCCCCTGGTATTCTAGCTGATCTAGTATTTCATTTACTTGTTTTTTAGCTTCTTGCTTAATTGGGTACTGCCTTTGTGCAGTTGGTTGTGATTTTAACTGGATTTTGTGAGGAGGAGAATCCTCATCCCATCCTACATGATTTTTATATAAAGCAGGTGCTAAGGCCACTGCCCACTTTCTAGCAAGTGTGTATTTTTTATGAATCGGTATTTGATTCGAGAAGGCAGGCATAATTACTTCTTCGCCATGAGGGCACTCCCTGACAAACTCTGGTGGCCAGTCTTTTTCAGCTAGAAGGATGTCATAGCCTTTGGAGAGGTTATCCCAAAATAGTCCCCTTATTTTCCTAGTCTTATCTCCCTCTATACGTAATGTTATCTCGTATATCTTGTGGGGCTTGCTAACTCTGGTGTCTGCAGTTTCCACTTGAAGGTATTCATTCGTGTCCACTGTCTCCAGATGATTCATAAGGACTTTGCGAGCTATGCTCACCTCTGCTGCGCTGTCTAGCATTGTCTGAGCCCACTCTCCGTTTTTCAGTTGTGTCCTCAGTATTCTCGGCATTGTTAACTACCTTGATACTGGCTACCTTCTTTTTTGGAAATTGTAATTTCTTTTTTAGCTGAGCAGGTTCCTTGTCTTTGGACTTGGCGTGCTCTTCTCTTTGTTCTGATCGTCCTCTTCTTTCCGATTTCTGCGAGGAATTCTGAAAAGATTGAGAGGGACGTGTATCAATGTCTTGATATCTATCAGGTTTTTTAATATTATCCCTATTTCTAAGGTTATATCTTTTCCCAGAGGGGTCACTCTGGGGTGACCTGTGTCTCTGGTTCGGAGATTTCTCCCTTCGCCTAGGAGACCTTCCTCGGGACTGGAATTTCTTTTCTTTTGGATTGGATTGTTTGTTTCCATCCCAGTTCTTTTTTGGTGAATTATTATTAAAAAATATTTTTTCTGGACTTTCAGTCAGTTGCGGTTTTACTGGTATTCCACCTAGACTATCTCTGCCTAGTTCTTCATAGGATTTTTCTATGATTCTGGCAATTTCAGCTGGTTGGTCTGCTATATCTGTCTCTTTTAACCTCTGGCGGATCGCCACGTTTGCTGCTTCACCTTTTATGTTGGCTAATAATATAGCCGAGACCTGCTTGAAGTCTTTTAGTAATTTCATACCAAGAGTTAAAGCAGGTTCTGGACCGTATTCATCTTGAATTTGTTTTAGCACATCTGGTATTACCGAAATGGATGGAACACCATGCGTTTTTGTGTAGATGGAAGCAAAGACTGTACCCCAAGTGTCACAGTCCTCAATGTGTGGTGCGATTCCCATTGGGAGACATATAGTCAGAATCCTGTGTTTTTCCAGCGGGGTGGTGTCAGGAAACACCGCCTCTATTTGGGTGATTTTCTGTGCCAACCAGAATGGTATTTGTTCCCGTTTAGCTGGAACTTTACCTAGGCAGGATTGGATGTTCTGTGGTGTAATTTTATTTGTGTTCCCCTGGTGAGGGGTCAGCTGTGGAAGTTTAATCGCTGGCTGAATTGTTGAAGTCCGCATTACATACTGAACTAATTGTCTATGAATTTTTAGTAGTTGTTTTAGCTGTATTAACAGCTCTGCTGCAGGCATTCTTTCGATGTCTGGATGTGGTGTGTATCCGGCTAAGACCGGCCACGTTGCTCCTGGTCTTCCTAAAGGACCGAGCCTTGTAATGTGATTATTATGTTTTAGGGCGCCATCAAATAAGAGCAAATGCTCTTGGAATTTGAGTGGTACTTCCACCTCCTCGAAAGGAGTGTACTCATTAGGAGGTTCCTCTATTTTGTAATAGTGGAAGTACTTTGTTACAGCATTTGCTGCTGGAAAATGTATCCATGAATAGTATACCTCTGTCTGCCGATATTCGTGTGCCTCAATTACGAATATGACTGTGCCACCTCTAGGTGTCAGTCCATTTTCTATAAGTTTTAAGGTTATAGATCTCCTTTTGATGACCGGAATGAGTATTATATCCGCGTCTGCTGCTTGCATGGTAGCATCAGCATCTGCGAGTTCAGTTGCTAATCTAACTGCCTCTCTTTCATCATCACTCTCTGCCATTTTACAGACAGGATGGTATTATGTTTGTTTGCAGATCAGGTTTCTTTATGGAACAAAGATTAGATGCACAATATTTTGGAACTGTTTATCCTTCAAAGTTGACTATACCAAGAACCTTACATAGGAGTTCCCTCCTGCGAGGTTTTGGAGGATATAACCTTTCACCCACTCCAGACGTCTTTGGAGTATTTGGGAAAAGGGGTCTGAGTGAGAAAGCACGACTGAGTTACTCTAAATGTCTTACGTTAGTTTTATCGCCCTTTCCAAACGCGTTGGGCGCCATGTAGTGTAGCTCCTATTTTCCCAATAGGCTCTGCGCATTGGAATAGTACCTACAGCAGTAAAGGCCTAGGCCAGACGTTAACTAGGTCTACTACTGTCGATACTAGACTTAATTTTTGGGTTTGCCAGCTAAGCTCAGAGTTCGCTAGAAACTTTCTCGAATGTTCAAGGAAGGATTAACTTCCCTGATTAGACAAGAAGGGATTTAGTTTCTGACAACCATAGAACATGACAACTTTGCTCTCC
Source organism: Lissotriton helveticus (assembly GCF_964261635.1). Classification (NCBI taxonomy): domain Eukaryota; kingdom Metazoa; phylum Chordata; class Amphibia; order Caudata; family Salamandridae; genus Lissotriton; species Lissotriton helveticus. The sequence continues at coordinate 213,153,659 of NC_136060.1, read as the reverse complement.
CCTAATCAAGAGTCAATCTCAAGAGTCGTGTGAGCACAAGGCAATTATTTTACTCAGTCAGTACGTGCATTCTTAGTCTCATCAGAATGTAGAGAAAAGGAAGAGACGGGCGTGTTCAATAAAAGGTGTTATTTATTGATCAGTCTCTTTTCTCGTACAAGAGAAATGGATCGATATTATTGCAATACTTATAGTTAAGTAAAGTGCATACATTAAAAGCAATAGTATAAAATAATACTGTAAAAACATTGATATGGTTTCTGAGCCATATGATGTTTAAAATGATTAAAATATATTTACATACACATATACATTTGACTAAACGTACTCAACTGGTGTTTCTAAATACGCCTACCCCGTGTACCTGACCTAAGTCTAATGCGTGGGCGGGAATAGAAAGTTACAGTTTAAGTTAAGTTTTGTTTTTGCCAAGTGAATAACTAAAGAATTCTCTGTGAGGGGTTATTCAGTTCTGTACCTGGAAGTTAGGATGAATGAGGAATGGTATCTCTTTCTCTGCTCTCGATATTCCAGGCTGCCTGCGAGGGCTGCCCAGAAGCGCCGGTGCTGGGTCTCTCGGCTTGAGATAGCAGCGCGTCAGGAAGGCGGGGCTGCTGCCAGCGGGGTCTGCTTCTGCTCTCGGCTTCGGCAAGTATGGCTGCTCCGTCTTGTCACCACGCGTGTGTTTGCATAGGGCAAGGTCGGCAATATTTATACCTTAAAGGTGCCGAGATTGACGTAAGGATGGACATAGATACGTCAATAAAGATGTCATACGACTTGCTCGTTAGCACATTCTTTACTAAAGTTCTCTGTGAAATCAAAACAATGGCCGCACGGATTTTCCAGGTTGTCATAGGTTTGATTTGTTATGAGAACGTCGTATGCCTTATCAGGGGCTGGAGGAATGTCGCTTGTCTAATTAGATCTCAAGCGTTATGACCTAATCAGAAAACACGTTCCTGTGCCGTAGTGTGACTGCGTCAGATAACGGTATCTGCATCATTGGGGTTTTCTTGCCTCATGGGCTGACTGTTAGTTAACTTGATAGTTAGTTTAACCAGAATAGGGTCAGGAATAGGGGGACTGATTCAGAACCTATAGAAATACACGACACCCTGACTACTCTGCTTGTGATGAGTCCCCTAGACCTTGTTGGTCCTGACATTGCACCTTTTCCGACTTCTGTGTTGTTTGCATCTGCCAAGGCTTGTTGCTTCTCCCTCCGGACACCGACCCCTAAGCAATCGACATCCAATGTGGGACAGCTCATGCACATCTCCTGGTCTTCCTCAGCACAGCTGCAGAGTCAAGGCCCTTGTCAACTCTCCTGCAATTCCTGACATTGGTGACCATTCATCTTCCAGATCTTCTGCTTGCAGGTGCTTCTTAACTTGAATTCACCTTCGGATTCAATTGGACACTTTCTCCTTCTTCAGCAGTGGCACTTTCCTGAAGTCCTCCATTGGGTTCGACTGCGGTTTCTGACACCACTTCACACCTATGCACCCAGCTTCACTGGTGGAGGTAACGTGGGTAGGGTGGCTCATCAACCTTCTGTTTTCCATGGTAAAGCAAGCTGATTTACTCTCCTTCTGGACTAAGCCTGAAGGCTGCTCTCCACAGCTACCACTTAGAGAGCTTTCCAAGTTTGTCTAAGCCCTCTTAAATCACCATAAGCATTGTCTGGGCTGACTTATTGGGAGCCTCTCAGTTTAAAACACGCATTTGTAATGCAATCGGTCTCGCCTTTGGGACCCACCTCATGTGTCCTACTCTGCACAATAAAAAAGATGTCCAGACCCTGGAAAAAAGGTAACGATCTCCTTCTGGCTGATGCCTTACAATCTGTCACTATTGATCTGACCAGAGTGCTAGAGCACAATACTGCTCTTTCAATGATTGGGTAGAGAAGGCCATTTACACTATTGAACCTAAGAAACTGTACTCTGCTAAGGGACTTAAGCCTCCGGCCCCCTGGTTCTCCAATTATTTAAAAGGTAATGAATCTAACTGTAAGAAGCGGGAGAGGCACTGGAGAGCTAATTATGATGTAGAAGCCATAGCAATATACCAGGATGCTCTCAGGAAATATCATAAAGCCATATACATGGCTCATAAAGCTTTCATTGCACTGTCAATCTCTGAGGCAGATAACTGTTTACGGTGGTTAACGTCTTTCTTTCTCCTCTGGCGACAAAAAATATGCTTATTCCATCAATGGAACTATGTGCACACCTTTCTGAATTTTCATAATAAATTTCAGATTATGTATGATTTTTCTCCTCAGCCTTCCAAATCCTCAACAGGCTTTCCTTCCTTTTCGTCTGCTCTACTCTTGTCTTGTTTGTCTCCCATCTCCCTTGAGACATCAACCAATGACCTTGTTAATTGTAAATCAGAATATCCACTTGACCTAAGCACCCCGAATATTCTTAGAATGGTGGGATCAGTGGTTAATTCCTTGGTGAACAACTTGCTCAATGAATTCCTTGCTCAGGCAAGGGTCCCCTCTGGATTGAAGCAGGTCCTGCTACTTCCCTTACTCAAGACCAATAGATTTTGAGCAACTTCAGGCCCTTTTCTCTTCTGTCCACTATGGCAAAGTTGGTAGAAGAGAATGTTAACAGACAGCTCACTAACTTTTTGGAGTGCAACCTTCTACTACATGACTTGCCAACGCGATCCTGGGTGTCTATGGAGGGAGAGAGCTGTGTCTGGAGACCCCACAGGACTTCATCTCCTGCGAGCCCCCTTGGACCCCTATGCGGACAAAGGCACAATGGAGTCCCATGACCATGTAGCTGTCAACATGCTTCTATGAGCCTGTGGAGGGAGAGAGCCTACATCTGGAGACACCACCGGACTTCTTCTCCCGCAAGCCCCCTGGTCCCACTACGCAGCACAAAGGCACCAAACGTGCATGGGGATGCACCGGGGCCACACCCGGGCAAAGTCCAGGCAAAGGGCGGGATCGTCCACAAATTTCAGAGTCAGGAGGAGGCTGGGCTGGGCCCCTCCTAATGTGAGAGTTTTCAGCAGCCCAGGAGAGATAGAGCACTGCACGCAGATGGGGAAATGGAAAACTAACCCTACAATACATGGAGGTGAGTCCACTTGCACTACTTGCACCTTGGACTCTTCCTCCTAAGGGCATCTGATGTATTGGATAAATAAACCCAAATCACTGAGCGTGGGCTTTCTTTGGGGGAACAAGGTTCTTAGGATGATGATTCAACCACTGAGCCTTTATCTGTGACTGTTAATGATCCTTCAAATTTAACAAATCCAATCCCAACCCATCTATTACCCGCTCAGACATCAGATTCCATTGTATCCCCTTCTGGGCAGTATTTTACCCTCTCTGTCAGAACCCCCAACCAAGAAGAAAAAAAGGAGTGGGGAGATCGTGTAAGTCCATTCCAGCTCCACCAGGCCTTACTGGGGATAACCCTTCAGTTTCTAAGGCATTGATTTTTAAAATTGAACAGTCAATCACTAATCTGTTACAATCCCTCTTGGAGAGACTATTTAACATCAAGACTAATATAGCATCACTCATCTCAACAAGAGGAGGGATTTTACGGAGTCATCCGGCTGGTCCGGCACTTGCCATATCCACTTATAAGAATCTGACAGTGCCCCCAATGTGTCCCTCAAAAAACCCAATGATCCTCAGGCTTCAATGAAGGCTGGTGATGGTGGAGGGATCAAAGGCGTTTTACCAAGTCTTGCCCTTCACACAGCTCTGAGGGATCCTATCACTCATCCCAGATAACAAGCTGCCTGCCCCCTCAATATATTTCTACCAATCCAAATGTACCACAGTTACAGAGGTGAACCAAGGACTGGTAATTGGATGTTTTACCTCAGAGATGAGGCCAGAAGGAGGACACATAGCCGAACGAAAGAGACAAGCAGGATCTCACACGAGATTTGCCCTCCCAGCAGCAGGTTGCCATTATGTGATTACCTTGGCAAATGTCCCCAAGCTAAATGGAAATCAAAAGGAAACTACTGAACAACTAATTTCCAAAGTATGCAATTGGATTAATAAACACATAGGAGGGTAGGGAAAAGTTCTCTCTAGAATTATAATGGTGAGAAGGACGGGTTGGGTCTGGAACTCAGAGAAAACATTTAGAAAGGACTGTCTGATAGTACATTTTAACTTGCACTCTATGGTTCCACAATTGTCGAGATCACTACCTAACAGGCCATCCTAGGACACACAGATGTTTACGTTGCCATTAGTCTTTTTTTACAAACCAGTAAGGACTAACTTTTGGCGTCAGGGCCCTGAAGTTCTTCCTAGTTTTTCTCACCCAGAGATTCAATCTCTTTCCATGAGGCAAACTAATAACCCCCTCCCAACTCGTAATAGGATTTTTTGGTTTAACAGACATAGAAGCTTGTAATTGACAGAGGGTGAATGGGAGGATCTCCAATCCTGTTCCCAGCCGAGATACAGTAGGGTCTCATTATCCCATCCATACAACGGAAACAAATGATCATATTAATTTAATTACCTGGAATATTGTTGGAATGGGTTCTAAATTGTATGATCATCAATGGATAAATATCATTACCACTTAAGATCTGATATGTTTACAAGAAACATGGGAAGGAGGCCCTATTTATATTAATGTTTATCAGTCCTTTTATAACCCCTGCCCTCCGTCAAAATCAGGTAATTCACGGGAAAGGATCTTGACAATGATGAAAAACATTTAGATTGGAAGTTCTGTCTCCCCACAATGATTCCTCCTATTATAACCTGCTGAAAGGTCCAGGAGGTAACACGTTGTTTTTAATCAATTATTATAATAATAACTTTGCAGGAGAAAATAAAAATGTTATTGACTTACTGGAAGGAAAAACTAAATGCACATTTGAATACTTTTCAGCAAATACCTTGCATCCTATGGCTGGGCAATTTTAACTCTCATAGTTGTTGATTGATTTTATGATTTGTAGGGCTCAACGAATCATCCCCAAGGGGATCTCTTGGCGCCTGAGTAGCAGCCAACATATGAAAAAGCGTTTCTTAGAACATCCAGGTTTTAAGCAGTTTCTTGAACTGTGCCAGATTAGGACAGGCTCGGATCTCATCCGGTAGGCTATTCCAATGGACGGGGGCTAGGTGAGAAAAAGAACGACTGCCCATTTTAGCTTTCTTGATTCTCCGCAAGCTGAGCAATTTACGGTTGCTCGATCTCAGTTGACACATGGGAATGTGCAGCTCTAGTTTCTTCTTAAGGTAGGCAGGGCTCCTCCCCTGAAGAGATTACACAGGAGCTTAAAGACTGCTCTTTTACTAATAGGAAGCCATTGCAGTTGATGTAGGAGGGGTAATGACGGGGTATGTGCAGGTTTGTTGAAGGCGAGATGGGCTGCTGTATTTTGGACTACCTGCATCCTTGATAATACATCGTCCCTAATTCCAACTAGTAGTGAGTTTCCATTGTGTAGTCTGCTGACCAGAAGTGCCTGTTTAATATTTTTTCTGGCCATGAGGGGAGTTCAAGGGAAGATTTTTCTCAACAATATCATTATTTTGAAGCAGGTGCCGAAATAGTCTTCACTTGCTCCTCCATGGAAAGTTTATCATCAATTATGATGCCCAAGTTCTTTGCCTGCCTTTTTGGTGTCTGAGCTTCCCCGAGTTCTACCAGCCACCATTCAGGGGTCCCTAACTCCTCAACCTTACCAAACAGCAAGATCTCCGTTTTATTGAAATTGAGCTGAAGGAAGTTCTCACTCATCCATGTGGCTATTTTTAGCATACAGTTTTTAAACTTTGGTCTGGTCCCAAGTTGCTTTTTGAATAAAGCAATTTGTGGTCTAACTGATGAGGCAGGATAGATTATCTCCCATTTTATGGATAACCTTTATGGAGATGCACTGAACAGACTTATTATCATCAACAAGTTAGAAATAAGGAACACTGTTGGTACACGTACATGTCTGCTTCAAAATACATTTGTCAACATCAGTCAGGGATCAACTATTCGCATAAAAAGTGTATCTCTGATGTCCAAATTAATTTTTCTATCTAAAGTGATCACACAATTATTTCTGGGCAATTGATAAGGGAAGGTATATATATATCAAGCAGACGAAGCATGGAAAACAAGGAAAAATGGGATCATCCTTAAATGGGTATAACCAACAAAGAAAAAGTTATCCCCGTGGTTGTCACAAATAGACACAATGAAATTATGACCTGCATAGAATCAGATGGTGGCCCATCCATGGTAATGACTGCCTTTGATTACATTTTAGTAGAGGTGAAAAACAATCTAACTAAAAATGGCCCCACTGCTACCTCTGTAGCCCCTTGATGGTTCGACCAAGAGTGTACAAGGTCTTTATCAAATTTACATAAGGCGCTTAGGACTGTCCCAAGGGATGTAGGTCAAGTCAAGCTCTTGCACCATCAGTATAATGAGGCTAGGAAGACCAGACTAAAAATACTGAAGGAGAAAACATGTGAACAATTTTCCCAGGCTCCCACTACAAACAGTTCTAGGGATTTCGGTATGGTAATCAATGCTCCCTTTTTAAAAGCATTTTCAGACCCAATTTTATATTCTCACGTGGATGAAGAATCTTGGGTCACCCTTTTTTCCAAAATATTTGATCCTTTTGGTGAGGGAGGGAATTTAATGCAGAAACATAACACATCACTTATAAAATCTATCATTCTTTTTAGCCACAATGAGGTCAGGGAAGCTCTTATGCAGTGCTCCAGAAATAAAGCTGCTGGACGGGATGGAACCCAATAGGTGTCTTATTAGGCCAGCCAGATCTTTGGGGTTCGGTACTGACAATTATTTTTAATGTAGTTGCTAATTTGGGCCTGCCAGATGTGTGGTCGAAATCTATTTTAATCCCTCTCTATAAAAAGGGCAATAAATCTGAGCCCAAAAATTACAGGCCAATTTCACTTCTGGATAGTACTGCCAAACTCATGGTACGAGTCCTTTTGAATATATTGGAGAAATGGGCCACCAACGTCCTGGTTCCAGTTCAATATGGTTTTAAAAAGGGGGGAGGTACCCTGGACCAGTGCCTTAATCTAAGTCTCCTTATTGCCATGTATACTCAAGCCAAACAAGGCAAGTTATACCTGGTATTTATGGACTTATCCGCAGCATTCAATTGTGTTGCCCACCATCATTTATGGAGGATAATAAAGGAGATAGGCATTGGCGAGGCAAATATTTTCTTCATCAGGCAGCTCTACTCTATGGCTTCGGACTGTGTCCGCTATGGGAGGGAGGGGAAGTGCACCAGATGATTTCCGATAAACAAGGGGTTTCGACCGGGCTGCATCCTGGCCCCATTTCTGTTTTCAATCTACACTAATGGGGTGGAAGGTCCCCTGTTAGAAGCCGTACCAGAATTTCCAAAGTTGAATCAGGTGCACATCCCCATTCTCCTCTATGCAGATGACGTGGTGCTTATTGCCCGTACTGGTCTAGCTCTTCAGAAACTGCTAGACACATACATTAACTATATGCACAAATTGGATCTATAAACCAATGAGGCAAAGTCCTTTATTTTAGTTACTGGTCATAAGGAAAAGAAGGCTCCAACTTTTCATATTTAGCAGTGACCTTTGATAGATTGCTAAATTGTCCTCATATGATTATGGGCTTAATGTTAGAAAAAAGTATCATTGCCCTTTACTTCTTCATCTAAAAGTTGGGTGCAAAGCCCTTAGACATGGTCAAAAAAGCATATATGGCTAAATCCACTTTAGTTTTAACATATGGGGGGGCAACTGGGGATATTTCAACGCTTTAGCTTTCCAGACCATTGAAAACATCTTCTGGAAAAAACTAGCAGGTCTCCCCATAAGTTATTCAAATTTTGTCTGTCATTTAGAATTGGATGTCCCATTCATATCTGATTTGATTAGCCTTGCTCCAATTCTTTTATCCCACTCAGTTTAGAGAAAGGAATCTGTTAATTTCACCCAAATGTGTATTGCAGATTGTCTTTTATTGGAAAAATTGCATAGGATCCCTTGGATTATGTACTTTAAAGACAGTTTAATCTCATGAGGTTTAGCACACATATTTGAAACCCCAAATAACTGTTCTACCATTCCTAAAATCAGATGGTAAAAGAAAGATTTAAAGCAATAGTTCAAAACACTTAGTAAATCTTTATGTGGTTTACAGTAAAAGATTCCACCAGTCCTCTAAAACATGTTGCCTAGCTCTACCTTTATGCCTTTTGTAGTCAGCCTTTATATCTAACTACCAGTAATTAATCTATAAAATAATAACAGTGCCCAAAGCTCTGTTCTGGTAGTGCTATTAAAATTGGTGCTGAAGACCAAATCTCAAATCCCCTCAGGATCCTTCCATCCACTAACAGACACTGCTACTATCTTCATCTCACTCTTGCGAGTCCCTGCTTTCTTCCTTTGTGCCAGTTATTCCGTCTTTCTCTTCCTCCATCTTTTCACTTTGTGCGTTTTTCCTCTCTTACTTGCGGTTAACATCTGATGAGGAAAAATAAGGCTCTGTTGACAGAATGAGTGCCGATGAGCCCCACCAGCAACTACAAGCTCATATTCAGCACTAGTAACTACTATCTTTATGCTCCTAAAAAGAGGATCCACAATGTCAATACAGTGAGACCTAATGTTATCTTATAGTACCAGCCTGCTCCATAATTTCAACCTTGAAAACATACCTTTGCAATCTATCCAATTTCATAAGCACTTTTCTCTTAACAATGAATCTTGTGGAATTCCTCCTCCCTCTCTATTCCTAAGATACCCCCTCCTCAACATGACAATGATATTATGTATCTTCCACAATTCTATGTCTCAAAACAATGTTGACCCCCCCCCCCCGCCAATCTATTTTCCACTCAACATACAGCAGAAATACACTGACCAATTTTCAGGTTGGTATCATGATGATACTAAAATAAACTAAACTGGAAATTTAATTTTCAGCCCACGTTTGTTTATATTTTGAAGGATCAAACAAAAATAGTTTTTAGAACAAACCTAGTGATGTGTGTCCCGTGTCTAGCTTTCTAGCCTTATTACAATTGTTTTTTGGATAAAATGCACTTGTAATATGGCAGACAGAATATCTGTCACGTTTGTGACAGAGTAACTCGTCCGTCGAACTCCAAATTAGGCACTAAGGGCCAGATGTAGGAAGGCTATTACCGGTCGGTAACGGCTGAAATCGGCCGTTCCAGACCGGTGATAGGCTTTTCTGATGTAGGTGGCAAATTTACTGATTCAGTAAATGACATGTAGGAAGCACTTTGAAGAGTGCTTCTGTGCCTTAAGGATTCGTTATTTACTACCAACTATTAGTTGGTGGTAAATAAGGAATATCTCTGTAAATGCAAATGTGTGCATTCACCCCAGTGCCATGTGGCAGTCACACATGCCCTTAGGGCATGTATGTATGCCACATGTGCACACAAGCACTATTCAGGGGTGCAACAGGGTGTCAAAGTGACACCCTGCCCCCCTTGACTCTTTCCCTCTTTTACCGAATCGGTATTTACCGATTCGGTAATTGACATTCATTCCTATGGGCCTCCATTCATTCCTCCAGGCCCATAGGAATGAATGGCAATTACCGAATCGGTAAATATAGATTCGATAAATACCGAATCTTAACAATTCGGTATTTTTTACCGATTTTTTACCCACATAGCATTTACCGATTCGAAAATACCGAATCGGTTTAATTCGGTATTTTCAAATTGGTAAATTTTAATTACCTACATCTAGCCCCTGAGTCTTAATACTCTGTAGTCATATTCCTCTTTTCCAGAATTTTTTTCTCACTTACAAAAGCCCAGAGGATCCTACCTTCCTCCCCCACAAATCCACTTCAAATACTATTTTAATTATTTTAACAGTTACTCTTAAACAATCAGAGTGCTATTAATGTAGCAAGTTCCTTCCACCCGGCAGTGTTTGTGATATCCAGAAACAATTAATCAAAATTCTGAAAGAAGCATATGTTCTCTTTTCTACCTTACCTAAGCTTTAATACAATGTAGCCTTGCTACTTTCCTCCATTGTACCTATTTAGTTTTTCAGTAAAGATACTCTCTCCATGTATCAATGTCTGCCAGTTCTCTAGCGGGATAAGTTAACTAGCAGGCTGAAGTGGGTCAGAGTGATTTTTGAGAGGTCCCAAAGCACTAAAGCTACCGGCCTAGCCCTTGCTCTATCCTTCTCTGTCTTCGAGTCTCTATCTTCTGCCTTCAGATGGCAGCCTGCTGTGGGTTCTCATTCTCAGCACTTACATTTACCAGATGAAAAACAGAATTAGGGCATCACATTTGCTGATCAGATTATTTTTCAAATATTACATCCAAGCGCTACATACAGCTCAGCCAAAAATTCATGCAGACATATGCTTCTTTCTTGATCTCAATGGGGAAATCTTCCAATATGTACTCATTCCTCAAAAAGCATTTTGCTTTCTTCTGCTTCCAACTTGGCTCATACTTTATCCTGGTGTCTGTGTTGAAATATCAGTGAAACTCAGAGCTTTGGTTTGGCTAGTGTCTTGCCCACCATAGCTGTGAAGTGCTTTCTCTTCAAGTATCAGTCATCTTGCAGAACCATGCCCTGTGGTGCCCTTCAGTGTGAAATATATATTTCACCCATTTGACTTTACATATTCACTTTTTCCTTGTTTATCTATTGCTACAGTGATGACACCAACCATTTCATTTGGTTTGACAAATAGAAAACTTAAAATGACAAAAGCAAGATTAATTACTTGTCTTAAAGCACTACATAACGTTTTCCCTTTCCTCCCATTAGCATCCAGGCATCTAGTCTAGATCTTCATATCTTGATCTTGAGAACTCTGACTACCTAGGCTTATCTAAGTACCTTCTCTTTCCGATTTGCAGCACACATAGAAAGAGGAAATAAACTGAAAAAAAGATGTATTTCCTCATTACGCCATCCTCAGGCCTGCATAATATTTTAATGCAATCCCAGGTTTACAAACCTTTGTATATCTCAGTTTGCATGAACTCTATGGGTGGATGGATGGGAACACCCGTGTTCCCTCCATCTATCAGAATGAAATGTTACAAAATGAAGAGCAAGCTGCTGCATTTTTTTCACAAAGCCATACAAGGCTGTGCAAATCCTCCCTTGCATTGCTTTGGAAATATCTAATATAATTTAGTATCATGGAGATGGCGCAAAAGTGGTTCAGCCATGACGCAAAATGTTAGTAATTCTGGGTCCTAATGAAAAGCTTTTACGAACTTTTAGATGGATTTAGGAAAACATTAGTTTGGAAGTGGTGTGCTTAGTCACTCCCTTCCAAATGCCGATTCCTTGTCTAAGGGACTACTGCAACTTCTTAAGAAGGTTGTGTAACTTTTCATAACATTTTACTTAAAAAAAAATATATATGTTTATTTAAAAGCATTCACAGACTTGGAGCCCGATGTACGACCAGTGTAAATTGTGACTTGCAATTTGTGCTTGATTGCGAGTCGCAAATTGCAACTCACAATTTACAATTGACAATGTACAACAGTGTCAGAGACACTGATTGCGATTCCTAATGGGGTTGCAAAATGCGAGCCTCATGAATATTAATGCGGCACTCGCAATTTACGACCCCGTTGGGAATGGCTGGTCCTTCCAGTGATGGTGGTCTGCTGGGCTCAGCAGACCTCCATGTCTGGGACTGCTTTTCAATAAAGCAGTTCTTTTTTTATAATACGGCCTGATTTCCTTATAGGAAATCAGGCCGCATTATACCACTGCCTGCCCCTAAAAAATATTTTCTTGTGCATTTGCAGAGGAGAAGGGATCCTCTGTGGACCCCTTCCCCATTTGCAACTGCATTACCACCCTCTTGAACAGGGCGGAAAATTGCAAGTCGTTTGTGTCCGCAGTTGTGGTTGCAAAATATTCGCACATGGCTTCTGAGTCACTATTAGGAAGGGAGCGCCCCTTCCTAATAGCAAGTTGCAAAACACTGTTTTGCAAGTCGCAAATTATTTGCGAGTTGCAAAATAGTGTTAGTACATGGCCCAGAGTAAAATTGCATGTGCAAATGGGTCGCAAACTGGTTTGCACATGCAATTTTCTGTCGTACATCTGACAGCAGCATCTAGCTCGCCATTGGTGTTAATCGTGGTGGCCCTCCTTCCTTCTTGCCCATCAGAGCAATGGAATAACTGTTAGATTGGCTCATGCCCCCAAGCCAGGCCAACTGAGGTGAGGCAGGACAAGCCCCTCACCGGTGGCCCATGGAGGATGAGAGAAGTGGGCATGTTTTGTTTTATCCTTTTTGTGTCTCAGTGTTGGTGTTGCGATGGGGTCCTACAAGTCCATGAAATACACAAGGAGGGGGAGGAAGAGCAAAAGATCCGTGCTAAAGATCATGAACAAGGTGCCCGCTGTGAAGGACACACTAGGTTCTACAGTTGAGGTGTTTTTTTTAAATCTTCTTCTTACAGAAACTTGCCTGAGTTTTTTGATTTGTGTTACCTTTCATGACCTGTTTTACTTCCATCATGGTTAAAAGAAAGATCACTGGGTTAATATTATTATTATGACATTTATTGAGCACGCGGCTATCCCCAACGGGGGTGTCCCGGCGCTGAGGACTGCGAATGGGAGGAACCCAGAATTTAGCAGCTGGAGAATAAAAATGTCTTCAGTTTGCCCCTGAATTGTGATTCGGCGTCAATAAGACGGAGACTGATAGGTAAGGAATTCCAAAGTTTAGATACCACCACAGCAAATGCTCTACCACCCTTTCTTGCTAGGCGGAATCTGGGAGGGAGCAGGAGACGGAGGTGGTTTGATCTAAGAGCACGTGACGATTGGACTATCTTCAGCCTGTGTCTGAGGTATCTAGGGCCTGTTTCATTCAGTGCCCTGAAGACAAGTACAAGGGCCTTAAATTTGATGCGCGCAGTAATAGGGAGCCAGTGAAGCTACCTTAGGTAAGGCAAGATGGAATGCCGGTAGGGGACCTTACAAATCAGCCTGGCTGCAGCGTTCTGCACGATCTGAAGCCTGTGGAGGAGGTAGGCTGGAAGTCCTACCTATAGACTGTTCGCATAGTCCAAGTGCGACGTAACAAGGGCATGCGTCACTATCTTCAGTGACTCATTGGGGAGAAAGGGGGAAATCTTTCTTATCATGTGAAGTTTGCCAAAGCATGCAGAGGTAACTTTCAGGATCTGGGTTTTATAAGATAGTTCGTTGTCAATTTGGACACCGAGATTTCGTGCCACGTTAACCGGGGAAGGCAGAGGATTCAGTTCCGCAGGCCACCAGGTGGCGGGCAGCAAGGGGGTCGCTTGATTAAAAAACAGCACTTCCGTTTTGTCGGTGTTGAGTTTTAGCGTGTTCAGAGTCCTCCAGGCTACGATATTGGATAGGCAAGTTTTAAAATTCTCTAATCCGAGGGGCGAGTGGTCTCTGTAGGAAAAAATAAGCTGCATATCTTCAGCATAAGAGACCACACTAACCCCAAATGCCTCTATCACCTTTGCCAGGGGTGCAAGATAAACATTAAAAAAGTGGACTAAGGGCAGATCCTTGTGGCACGCCACAGCCGAGTGGTTTTTTATCTTTAGACCAGAACGGTCGGCACCAGACTTGTTGTGTACGGTCTGTCAAGAAGGAGGTAATCCAGGCCAGTGGGGTATCATAGATCCCCATCTCTAGGAGCCTGTCTGACAGAATGGAGTGGGAGACCGTGTCGAAAGCTGCGGACAGGTCGAGGAGGACAAGCATGGCTACCTCTCCCCTGTCCACACGGTCTCCGTGACCTCCAATAATGCTGTCTCTGTGCTGTACCCGGTCCTAAATCCGGATGGTGAATCGTGTAGGAGTTCATTCGACTCTAAGTAGTCGGAAAGTTTTTCTTGGACAATTTTTTCCAGAATTTTAGCTGGATTGGGGAGCAATGATATTGGGCGGTAGTTGCTGAACACAGCTGGATCGGACTCAGGTTTTTTCAAGAGGGGGATAAGAATGGCCTGTTTCCTTGTCTCCGGGAACTGACCCGATAAGAGGGAGGCATTCCATAATGTTGCCAGGGGTTGTACAATCGCTGGTGCCACTGCTGTGCACACCTGGGCGGGCATGGGATCTAGTGGCGAACCAGATTTACATAGCTGTATTTCTTTCAACGCCACGTCCAAAAAGATAGGTTTGAACGCACGCAGCCTCACGTCCCTAGCGGGAGTAGGATTGGGGATGCAGACTCTATGTCGGACCTAATCGCCGCGTCAAATGAGGCAAAGATGTCAGTGACTTTCTCGTGAAAGAAATCCGAAAGTCCATCGCAGAGCTCTTGGCAGGGCTCTATCAGGTGCGTGAGGGCCACAGGGTTAGTGAAGTCTTTAACAATCTGAAAAGAGCACCTTTGCTGAGTTGTCTGAGGATTTAATTTTGCTGGCAAAATATTCTCTCATGATGCTTTGTTTGGTCTTGTGAAATTTTTTTAGCGCCACTCTATACGATGTTTTGGCAGCTGGATCGTAGGTGCGGCGCCAGAGGCGTTCTAACTTTTTACATTTATTTTTTTCTTCCCGTAACGACTGGGAAAACCAGGCTACTGAGGGTTTAGTTCTGGCCGAAGAGAGAGTGGTTAAGGGGGCGATGCTCTCAATGGCCGTGGTTAAGTATTGGTTGAGGTTTGCCACACCGGTATTTACGTCTTTGGAGGGTTGCCATTTGAGCTCGGCTAGTGCAGGTTCAAGCGCTTCCCGCGTTACTTTGAACCATTTTCTTCCTACTTTCTTTGTCCTGCACGTAGGGGCAGTGGTAGGGACAATTTTTTAGTTAAAAGGGATAATAAAATGGTCCGACCATGTCAGAGGGAGGGGGGCAAGGGTAGAGAGGCCTGGTAGGTTCGAGAAAATGAGATCTAGGGTGTGGCCCGCTATATGGGTGGGGCCCTGAACTTTCTGAATGAGATTAATACCCGCTATAGTTTTACTAGGGAACAAGCTTTTACCCAGTTGTTGTTGTCTATGTGTAGGTTGAGGTCGCCAAGAACAGTAAAGTGGGGGTGCTTTAAGGAGAGATCAGCCACGGTCGTAAGTAAATCAGTGGTATGGGTAGGGAGAGTATTGGGTGGATTATAAATCAGCACCCCCGCACAGATAAGAAGTGAGGCCTCGGAAATGCTGAAGTACATAGCTACGATACGATAGGTCCAAGTTTAACTAATTTCCTGGAAGTTATCTTCCAATGGGCTCTGAGAATTATGGCTATGCCTCCTCCTATTTTTGATCCAGGTCTGTTGAACCCGACAAATTGGTAGTCTGGGGGGACTGCCAAAGAAATGTCGGGGTTTGAGGCATCTTTAGTCCATGTTTCCGTGAGAAACATCATATCCCAGGGGTTAGAAGTAAGGGAGAGCCAGATGTCACTTGCATGTTTAGGCAAGGACCGGCAATTGAGTAGACACGCTTTAAGTTCACGTGGAGGGGGTGAGCAAGGTCCATATCTGGTGTCCCAACGTGGGTGTGGCGGTGAGGGAACAAGGGAAAAGGGGCAGTCTGTACAAGTAAACCTTTCATTAAATAATGCAGGGTTGCACCTGGTGTGGTTACCTTCTATTGTGGGTCTAAGTTCAAGGAGACTCTGTCAGGTCCACCTGCGGCACTTTGTATGGTGGATTTGGCCAGAATGGCTGGCGCTGGATGCGCAACTCTGCTCCACATTTCCTAACTCCGCGAGCTCTGCGTAACACGGAGTGTGGAAATCTCCTCAAACTCCACGAGTGGAGCGAAGTTCACCGCCCAGTCTTAATGAAAACACCTCAGATGATTATAACCACTGGAGACTTGGATGTGCACACAGACTCACTCACTCACACATCACAAACATAATACTCAAAGAATAAAGTACATCACCGCCTGCAAACTGGCCCATTCCAGACTAGGGGATTCACAGCCAGGGTAAATAGTCTCAGCAAACCGGGAGCTGCTGTAGTGGAGAAGCATCCATTATTCAAGCCAATCAAATCCCAGTCTCTAAGTCAAGAAACCCCAGCTTTATAATATAAAAAAACAGAAGGTTACAATAGGCCCTCCTCTGCACCAAGGCAACATACTGGAGTTGACCACTTTCCATGCAAGCATTCCAAAGGCAAAAGAGTTCTCACCTTCCTTCTGTACTCTCTTGTATTCAACTCTTTATCTTAATGAAGCTAAGAAAGTCTCCAGCTGTACAGTCAACAATCTCCAAAGGTACAGCTACAAACAACCTTGAACATGAATAACCTAAACAATTTGAGTAATCTGGGGTCCTTCCTGTGTGCGCAAAAGCTCAAGCTAGCTGACAGAACTCAAGATGGCATGAGGGCATGTCAAGCCAATAGTAAGAACTCATAATACTTCTCAATGTACAACACAATGTACATTTGAGCATCACTGCTTATAACAATGCACTCTGAGACGAAGAAGTACATTCCACACCTCTCTCTCTCTCATGCTTTTAAATGCAAATCCAAAACATTCTGTTCCTAGCAAGGCTGTTCTACTCTGTGAAAGATCCCCCCTCCGCAGCTACTAGAAGACACAAAATAAATCTTCAAGGAAAAAGGCACCTGCAGGAAAAATGAAGTTGTATATTCAGGTGAGGGTAAAGTAAAACACCGAAAGTCAATTAATATAATGGTAGGCAAAGGTCATCACGTGGTTTCAATACATAGGAGTGCCTGTGGCACTACATAACGAGGCACAAAAGCAACAACTGAATGTTGTGATTAGTGTTGTTGCAACCAGTTTGAAAATTAACTAATAGTTCAGTTTGAAAATAATTTGGAGTAGTTTGTAATCTTATCTAGCATCAATAATAATAGCTACATCATTATGAATGAGGAATTTCACAACACAGCCCTTTCAAATACAGAATCATTATGGAGTCGCAATCCCATTTTACCATTAGGTGTACAGACTTCTAAAATGGGTTTGGTGCATTAGAAAAAGCTTTTTTGTGGTAGTAAATTCTGAATCAATATGTTTTCAAACATAAACATTCCTTGTACATCCAGCCTTAAGTTACACAAAGTTACACTCTCACTCATAAAGGCCAAACTGGGAGGAGGGAAGCTGTACACATAACCAAGCAAAAAACAAAAAAACACTCTCTTCCCCTCAAGAAACAATGAGCAACAACATTAAAATGTACCTTTCCAACATCATATTGGCAGCCAATACTCCCTTGAACACCGTCACAAAGTCTGCATGTCAACAGTAGAATGCAAAATCCTATTACACAGAGTGCAAATTATAACAATTAAGCAGAGAACACACCCAGTGAACTCATCTCCTTACTGTTCAAATGAAGAACAAAAGTAAGACATTGTGGCCTCTATTCCCAATGTAGCCTGGTGACAAGCAGGATTCCACCATTCTCCTATTGCACATGACAATGAAAAACATGTGTATAAATCTTGTTGACAGATAGAAGTGAGCATATGTTCTGGATACAGTGAGAGCAATGCAGTATTCTATTTTTCCCAACAATCTACTGGCACCACACAATATGAAATTTGAGAAAATTAGTAGAAGCTATAACAGAGAAAGGGATCAGAGATAAAAGTGAGACACTTGATATCACCCTTTGCTTTAGCACTTTGTTGTGCGAAAACTGCTGCGGAGTCTAAAGGTAAATAGGAAGCTATTAGTAATCTGTCATGAACCTCCTGTAACTATCATTAACAGTGAAATGATTTAAGATAAGAACATCTATGTGTAATTGATGCTCTTTCTTGTAATCTGCACTCATTTGTATAAAGCTATACACAAAGAATTAAAAAAGAATGCTGGCTCAACTCCCTCCCTTGCGGTAAAAAACGTCACCTGATATATTCATTTATGCATAAGGAAACAATTGGCTATTCTCTGATTAAAGCTTGATAAGATGGTAAAGTAATTTAGAAATCACTAGTACCATGTAATACTTCCCCTACTGCAACATACATAACTTATAAGAAAATTTAACAAATATCTACATGACAACATCAAGTATCATTGCACATTATGGTCATTTGCACTTTGCAGTAAACGCTGTTGGGGGAATTGTAAACTGGCATTTATTTTAACTGCTTTGTTTTTAAAACTCTGGATAATTATTGCACTAGGCACTATGGTGGTCCATACCGCTTCGAACTCACCTGTACTCGTACTCCTAAATACCATTTTATGCAGTTAGCAGTTTTGTCTCTTAGGCTAAAAAACTACTTAAAGAGTCATGGGAGCGCGACTGCACTGTGGGCGCATCGTTGGGTTATTAGGTCTAAGCAGACTAGGATGGATGAACAGACTGAGGGACAGATATAGGTAAATCATTTTTACCGATTCTAAAATACCGATTTTTACCGAATCGGTATTTTAGAATCGGAAAATGGGATGTAGATAAAAAAATCGGTAAAAAATACCGAATCTGTAAAAATCGGTATCGCACAATCGGAATTTACCGAATCGGAATTTACCAAATCGGTATTTACCAAATCGGTATTCCCCATTCATTCCTATGGGCCAAAAGGCCCATAGGAATGAATAGGGAATACTGAATTGGTATTTACCTATTCGGTAAATACCGAATCGGTAAATACCGAATCGGAAAGCTAACAAAAGTGAAACTCAAGTAGGCAGCCAATCAGGTGCCACCACCCTCCCCCTCCTTACCAGGAAGTGGCTACACAGGCAGCTGCAACTAATTAGAAGCTTCTGGAAAGGCAGTTGGAGCTGAGCAGAGTGCAGGAGCAACAGAAAGGGTTTGGAGCACTTTTAAAAGTGAAAAATGACAAGCAGCCAAGAAAAAGAGCAGCCTGAGAGGAGGAGGAAGCTGAAATTCAGCAGCATGGAGCTGCAGGTCCTTGTGGAGGAGGTGATCAAGGTGCACCACAAATTGTTTGGAAGGTAGTCCCTCACTGTGGCTGAATCAGCCAAAAGAAAAATCTGGCTGGACATCATGGAGAAAGTAAATGCCGTGGGGGTGACCACCAGGGACATAGATTACCTTAAAAAATGTTTCTATGACCTGAGGAGCCAAACAAAAAAGAAAATGGCAGAACAACACAAGCAGGCAGCAAAAACAGGCAGAGGCAAGAACCCAGCACCCCCCCTGACTGTCCTGGAGGAGATGGTGGCCTCAACCCTAGAACCGGACAGCGTCTGCGGACTGGGAGAAGTAGACAGCACGGCCAGAGCTACAAGCAAAAAAGGTAAGACAAATGCACTGCATTCCCCTCAATAGCAACACCCTTACCTGTACCCTTAGTGGGCAAGTGAACCCAAGTCCAGTACTGCTAGCAATATACAGGGCCAATGCATGATGTGATATGTAGACAGGAAATGTAAGGGCATGTCATACAGCACACCAACCAACTAGTTCATGTAATGACTGCATACAGAACATGGCCAATGTGATAATAATTTAATTGTAGTGACTGTGAGACAGTAGCGCTTAGCTAATGTACGCTCATGAGTCCACAGGTGAAACGTCTCGCAGGCGCTCGCAGGAGGCTGAAGGGACGCCACCTGAGAGGGAGGAGAGCCAGGATGCAGGACAAAGTACCCCCAACGTACGACAGGAGAAAGCTGCATCAAGTACCCATCCTCCTGCCCAAGACACAGAAATGGCCCAAGACTTGCTGGCGTCCCCTAGCAGATCTCAGTCCCCCCTCCTGCTGTCATGAACAGATATGCCAGCATCACAGCATGATGTGATACCCCCATCACAACCAGGCAGGAGGCATGTCGTGGCTCCACTCCCCGATTTGGAGTCCGTAGCAGCTGATGTGGAGGGTGACGGACAACAGAACTAGCCTGTAGTAGTGAGCCCTGGCACAACACACTCCAGTGCAGGGATGTACCATAGTACAGCAAGGAGCCGCAGAGTGCAAGAAAGGCCAGCAGATGCACCAGTTGAGGGTCGTAGTGTGTTTCTCGATCTTGAGGGGAGCATGGTGCGGATACAAAGGATGCAGGGAAGAGCCATCCAGGCATGCCAACGACAGCTGACGTCCCTGAATAGTAACATTGGGGAGATAGGAAAGGGCATCAGTGAGATGGTACAGGTGAACAAGGAGATGGTACAGGTCAATAAGGAGATGGCAGCAGGGATGCGGGGAATCAACAACTCGGTGCAGCTACTATGCACCAAAATAGACAATGATTTTGCTGCAAGGCACAGGGATAGGCGTCGTGCACATGCCCAAAGTACAGCCATCAACCGCCTGGCCACTGCCACATCCCTGTTATGCAGGAGGAGCTCCAACATGCAGGAGGCCATGACACAGAACACAAAAGAGGTCACTAGGGGCATGGGTAGGATGACCAGCGCTCTTGAGGCGCTGTTGAATGCACAAACCGCACACACAGCTGCTCTCAATGTGCCTATAAGTGAGGAGAGCACGAGCAGGAGCAGCATTGGAAGCACCCCTGCAACTGAAACTAGGAGGAGCAGGCGCCATGCTGAGGCCACAGGCCAACAAGACAGTGAACAGGTTGAACAACCTACGAGTGTCACCGGGAAGCGGCCACGGAAATAACTTTCACAGTTCATGGTGAAGTTAACCAGAACTGGGAGCATTGCAGTGAAATGTTTCTTGTTGCACTTTTGTGCTTTAAATGACCAACGTCATTACATAATTAAACTAGTGTTGTAGCATACTACGCCTTTGTCTCCTTACTTACTTAAAAATTGTTGCGTGTGACCTCTTCCCGTCTGTGTCTGCCATCAGTTGATGTTG
The DNA here is from genome assembly GCF_964261635.1 of Lissotriton helveticus. Classification (NCBI taxonomy): domain Eukaryota; kingdom Metazoa; phylum Chordata; class Amphibia; order Caudata; family Salamandridae; genus Lissotriton; species Lissotriton helveticus. The sequence continues at coordinate 213,132,888 of NC_136060.1, read as the reverse complement.
CTCCTCCAGATGTGTGTGGTTCAAGGACTGCTTCCTCGTCGTCATGGTCCTCATATTCTGAGATTTCCACTTCTGTGCCCTTCTTGACCGCCAGGTTGTGCAGCATTGCACAGGCTGCAATCATTTTGCAGCAGGTGATTGGTGTGTACTGGCGGGCCCCTCCACTTTTATGGAGGCAGCAAAACCTGCTCTTCCACATGCCAAAGGTGCGTTCCACAATGTTTCTAGTTGTTTTGTGTGCCCTGTTGTATCTCCTCTGACTACATGTTGTTGGGTTGAGGTAGGGTGTGAGGATGAAGGACCGGAGGGCATATGCACTGTCCCCTATTAGTAATGAAGAATTAACATTAATCACATGCTCACACACATCCACCTGTAATACGATTCAAGTGATTACCACACAGTGTCTCACCTAGCAAGTATCCCTCTCCGAATTCCCCCGCAGTCAGGAGTGTGTAGATCCCACTGTTTTGGAAGATGTAGGAGTCGTGGGTACTCCCTGGGAATTTGGCTACTATGTCAGTGATCACGTATTTTGCATCACAGATCACCTGTACATTTATGGTGTGGGTGGATTTACGGTTCCGATAAATGTACTCTGTGGCAGCAGGTGGGCATATTGGTATGTGGGTACCATCAATGCAGCCAATGATGTTAGGGAACTTCTCCATCTGATAGAAGTCTGTCTTTGCCCTTACCAGTTCTGAATGCGTAGCAGGGAAGCTAATCTAGTGCTGCATTCTCTGCAACATGGCATCAAGAAATTTTTTGAAAAAACTGGACAGGCAGCTCTGGGACACCCCACCTACCGCAGAAACCACACTCTGGTAGCTTCCAGATGCAAGCAGGTGTAGGCTGGACAGCACCTGCACATCGGGTGGGATGGTGTGCGCCCTAGGGGTAGGATGGTCCAATAGTGGGTGTAGGTCCCTGATGAGGTCCAGGATTGTTTGTGGGGCCAGCCTGTACCTCTGTAGGATATCAGGCTCAGTGAGCTGGAATATTGTGATCCTTTGCCTATACACCTGCTCCTGCCTCTTCCAGACCCTCTCTCCTTCTGCCTGGAGCCGTAGCCGCCTCGCTATGACAGAGAATGCCGCCATTCTGGTGTGAGTGGTGCATTTTGGGTCCTTCTTTATGGTCTGCACCTGGTTACCACCTGCTTTCAATCCATGGTAAATACCGACTCTTAAATAACGAATTTCATGCAAATTCGGTATTTAAAAGGGGACCTACATCTCGAAATGCGTTTTTACCATTTCTAATGTACCGAATCTGTAATTTTTCTGATTCGGTAAATTTTCTGATTCGGAAACTTTACCGATTCGGTAAATATACAGAATCGGTAAAGTTACCGATTCGGTAACTTTACCGATTCTGTAAATTTACCGATATGGTACATTTACCAATTCGGTAACGTTACCGAATCGGTAACTTTACCGATTTGGAAAACTTACCGATTCAGCAACTTTTTGGTCCCCTACATCCCGAATGCCCAATACCGGTCGGTAATGGCCGAAATTACCGAATTTCGACCGTTACCGACCGGTATTGGGCCACCTACATCTGGTCCTGAGTTTGAAGTAAATTCTACGAGCTGCTTTTTAATTAATGCTCGTTTTCTTCATAAACATAAGTCGGAATTTGTATTAATTTTTAGTCTCATCTCCCACATATAGCATTTTTAACTGAAACGTGGCTGCAAGAAACCCCTAAACCAGATTTGGTTCTAGCATTGCCTCTAGGCTATGTCATTAGCAGACTCGACAGGCAAGGCACATGTGGGGATGGCCGTGCAATAGTCTTTTGCGATTCACTGAACTTAACATGTGAAACTTTTCCTATTTTTAATTGTGAAACTGTCTCTTTCAGATGTAAGATTATAAACAAGTACACTGATCATAGACTTTTGATCTATAGGCCCCGTGGACCAAAAGCTTTAATACCTCTATTTTATTGGTATTCAAGCAGGCACAGTTACATTAAAGAAGATCCATAATTGCCCAGTTACATCACAACAGACCCCTTTGTTCAAAAGCTACTTATTAAGAATATTTGTTGAATCATAGTGATTTTAGTGTCCAGTTTTCAGATTTCACCATTTTAGGGGACTTTAATTTTCATTAAAAAGATTCAAAAGACAACGTTGCAGCCCTGTTAGTTGCATCGTTACGGTATTTAAAGTTGTAAAAAAATGTAAAGCTTGCTACACATACTGCCGGTCATATTTTAGACGGCAGTTTTCAAACAATCCCAACCTTTGATGTGATGGTGTACTGCCATTGATCTGGTCTGATCATGTGGCAGTCCAGTTCAGTTTTAATATACAGACACCACCTGCAGATTCTAAAACAGTAGTATAAAACTATTCAATTATGAAAGAAAATAGATAAAAAAATCTTGGCGGAGAACCTTGAGTTGAAGAAACCTGATCTGGGAAGTGAGCCTAATATAGCAGCAGCAAGATACTATGACTGGCTGCGTCTAGAAACTCTAAAACAAGCACCAACAAAAATAGTTAACTCTTATAGGAAATGGGCATCTTCCCCCTGGTTTTCTCCAGCACTTTTAGTAATGAGACAAAAATGCAGCAGATTAGAGAAAATTTGGAGGTGAGATTACATTGAGATAGACAGAAAACAATATAGGAATGTCTTAGCAAATGCAAAAAATGTATTGTGGATGTAAAGACCAAATATCATTCAGACAACATTGAATAGGCATACAATTCTTCAAAGGAACTTCACGGTTAATCTTGTGCCAGTTTTGACCACCTTTTTGAATGTAAAATAACAGCTGGGATCTTTCCTTCTGAGATGAAAAAGGTTTTTATTCTGCCTTTTTTAAAAAGAAAAAACCTTGTTGGACACCATTGAAGGGTCCAATTTCGTGGCTTCCTTTTCCAGCTAAGCTCCTTGAAAAAATCCTAATGTGAGCTTATCTAGATGCTAGGAAGCAAAGGAAGTTCTGAGCAATGCCCAATATGGGTTCAGATCTGGTTGCGGCACTGAGACAGCTATAATTGCGGTTTCAGAAGAGATTAGGGCTATTAAAGACAACGGTGGACAGTGGCGGTGGTTCTTTTAGATCTCCCCACCACTTTCAACATGGTTTATCATACCATTCTGTTGAAATGTCTGACAGAAATTGGGATCGGAGGATTAGCACATGATCCCATCACCTCCTTTTTCAGTAACAGAGAATAGAGAACAGACGGTGGCCCTTAAGCTTTTCATTGTAAACCATTTTATCTCCCCTGTGCGGTACCCAAGGGTCATCACTTAGCCCCACACTCTTCAACATTTATGTAGCACCATTGGCTAAGCTAATTCATTCTCATGGTTTTGCTACAATAGCATATGCTGATGATACCCAGATTGGGGTAACAGTCCCTGGCAGTGTGGAAGAGGTGGCTGACAGATTTAATAAGTATATGAACTCTATTGTTAATTGTATGACTACGAATTGTTTAAAAATGAACTTCAATAAAATGGAGTCAGTGACCAGAGTAAGAAAGCTCCTGGTGACTTTTGATGCAGATCTTTTCTTTAAGGAGTAAATCAACAAAGTGGTCACTTCTCGCGTCCTTTTACTTATATTATTGAGGACGGTGTTGGCGTTTATTCCTTTTTATCTCTGAAAAACTGTAGTCATTGACCTCCTCCTTGACAGAATTGACTACTGTAATGCCCTGTATATGGGCATGGGACTATCAGGTTTTAGAAAGCTTGCAGACACTGCAGAATGCAGCTGCTGCCATTCTGATGAGGCTTCCTAAATGTATGTCAATGTCGAGAACTTAAAAGACATTCATTGGCTCCTTGTGAAAAATGGGTAGCTTTTAAGCCACTTTATATAGCTCTTAGGTCATGGCATGGGTCCAGACCTGATCGTATGAGAGAACAAATAGGTTAGTATCAACCTACTATTACAAATTTCAGATCTGTTCCATACTGTCAAGTACTAGTCCCCAGGATATACAAAGCTTCCTTGGGTGAACATAGCTTTGTGCATAACACCTGTCAGTTGTGGAGCAAAATGCAATTGTGTCTCAAAAAAATCAATCAAATCATTTCGGTTTTTGGAAACATCTTAAATTGTGGCTGTTTCCTTTATCCTTATCTTCTTAATGGATTGTTTCCCTGGTTATTTGTCCTAGATGACTTATCTGATTCCTCGCGCCAAGACATCCGCAGGTATTTGCGCACTTTAGAAATTACAATTACAAGTTTCTACTCAATAGAATTCTTCTGTCTATACGTAGTCTCAGAGTTTGCGACTTATAGTCTTTATCAAACAGTTCAAATTTGTCCAACAATAAGTTAAACGTTCGTATTATACCAATACAACGTGCCTCACTGAACACTGTTCTGCTGTGAATAATTTAATGAGCTTTCAATGAAGAAGATTTCAATCCTAAATTATGAAGCTCAAATCCATGAAGGCAAGATCGTGCGTGCAGCAACACCACACATCAATTGCCTAGCAAGGCACAGTGAAACATGAGGAAAGGTGTACCTATCATCCAAGATGGCTACTAACACCTGCAAATAATGTGAGAGTTCAGGATTTCTGTAAATTTATGGACAAGGCATCATCACATAGAGTGCTCCCTGCAAGCTGCACCTGCACTCTGTGCATATCAACATCCTTCCTAGTTTAGAAAAAATGGAAGGTGCATGCATTGCAAAGTCAATCAATCAGGCCATTTGTGCCCAAAATACTTCTTTTATTAAGTTATTCATAAAACTGGGACACAGCCAACACATTTCATTCCCAGTTGCCACAGGGAACTTCGTCAGGGCTCATCAATTTCCAACCAAAAAATCAATATAAGCTGTATGGTGCAAAGGTGTAAACCTCCAAAATTGCAATCAACCTCAAATAAGAAGAGGACATGTGTTGCAGGATCTCCAACCCAAGAATACAGGGTTGCAATAATCCATGATTTATTTAAAATGAACACCGGTCCATGGACCGCTTATTCTTCAAGGAACTTATTAGTTAATGGTTCTCGTGTGCAACCTGTACAAAACAACGATATCGCGTCACAGCATGATAACCGGCAAGGCTCCTTCCTAGTTTACATTAACCTCATTGTGGGTAGTTCTTTGGCCTAACACCTCTGCGCATATTGATACCTGAATGACTAATACTTTTCCCTGATCAGCTTCTTGACACCTGTGTGTGCACTCATCACCTCCCATTCGTCTCCTTTGCAGATAACACACCAATCAACTTAATGTTGTTAGTTTAACCTGACCAACTCCCAGCCATATTAGATCAGTTACAATCCTCAAAACTAACAGATCTAAAAGCTACAATCCTCATCTTAAGCCCTTTACACAGCCTCAAGCCAAAAGACTTCCTATGTTCCCAACATCTTCACCCAAAATGTCCCCAATAATTCTCAAGCATTAATCCTGAGAGTCATTTGGGATGATGACCTAAGATGTAACTCACAGATGGGACTAGTAGTAAAAGCCATGTTATACAAAACAAAAGTACTAGAATTGACCCTTTCTTTGTTGCACTGATCCATGAACAAATTAGGCATTACCAATCCTCAGTGTGTGATTTAACGGATAGCCTTCCTCTGTTAAATAAATCACAGCAGTTGTAAACCACACCATTTTCTTATGATGCAAAGATGGAGGTTTATACTGCTTCAATTTTGACATTATAACGGAAGAAATGTTGCATAGGGTCAACCCTATGGGTAGGGTTAATCATACCTTCAAATTAAAATGTTAGTATATAGATATGTCTTCTACATCAAACAATAAGCACCCAATGCATCCATGTGCTATGTACAATAATCCCTTGGTCTCCAGATTCACAGAGATGGCAGCTTCAATTTCAAGCATGTCTAGAAGTTGGCTCTCTGAAGAAGGTTCTGCACCGAAATGCAGGTTGGCGCTGCCATCTCTGTGATTCTTGAGACCAAGGGACAGTTGCAGCCGCAACAATAAACAGGTGGTGGGAGGGTGGACGAGGTGCGGAGGAGCACAGGAGGGGGAGTGCAAGGGGTGGGGGTTATAATAAAAAAATATTCGAAAAGAAAAGTGTACCTGGAGCTGCCTCCCGCATCGCACTTAGCCTAGTCCTTCCTGCTCCCAGCAAGCACTGCAGCCTCGTCATGGACCCCCTCAGCCGCGTAGCTAGGGAGGGGCGGGGGGGGGGCGGTCCGCCCCAGGCGGCACCTTTTTTGAGGCGGCCGCGGCCGGCATTCACTTTGATAATAAACCCGGCCGGCCGTTACAAGTGAGTCAGCACAGAGTAGACAATTTCTATCGTTATATCAATCTACATCGATTGAAGGCGCAATGGAATAAATAGTATAACAATCGGTTAACATCACAAATAATCTTAAGTGAACCACCCGACCGTTGTTGGCCCCCCCTCCCCAGCCTCGCTCACACTAGTTCCAGGGCCGTCAATCAGTGGTTGCATGCGCGGCGCCCAATGACAGCCCTGCTGTAGGTCATTTTTGCTCAGCCCCCTCGCCGCACCTAAGCAGTGTGACGCCCCGGCCTCGCCCCTCGCCGGAGTCGAAGTGCGTGGACGTGGACTCGGAGACCACCATTCTGTAGTGTGACTTGTTGGCAGTGTGCAGCTTAATTCAAGGTGAGACAGACAGAGAAAGAAAGAATCCGTCCGTGGTGGTGGCCCAATTACAATGATTTGCACGAGGGCACCAAGTTACACTCTTAGTCAGAGTCTTATTTCCATAATAAATTCCAACAACAAGCACGCACGCACCGGCGCACCCAGACTCGTTTCGTTTTGCACTCTGCCGGCCCGTAACCGTTAGATCCATCTCATTCTAGGCCTGGCGGCTGGCCTTCTGTGAATTCAGTGAGGATGCTCATTCTTCAGGGAAACTTGTCAATAAAGTGAAATCAGGCTCTCTCTGTGAAGCAGCGAGGTTTTAAGGGGTCTCCGCGAGGGTTTCGGTGAAAGCAGACAGTTTCCCTAATCTTTTAGCAGAAGCCGTTATCTAATGACGTGAAGGCTTTCAAATGACTAATAGTCACGCAGGGGCAGCTATGTCAGCTTGTACATTGGAATAAGAGGGTCTGAGCACATTTGCATGCCTCGATGTGCTGGTGCTAAGAAGCTAATGTGATAGGGTCATACACGAGGCCTAATGTAAGAAAGACTGACTAGGATGATTGCTGGCCTGATCATCATCAAAGTAGTGTACCTGTTTGGGGATATCTGAGATGCTCAGGGGGTAGGCAGTTAAAGGGCAATTTCTAGGTCAAAGAGTAAGAATAGAATAGCGATTTTAAAAAATCGGAATCTGATTGAAAATGGTAGTCGGGCTGAGCCAAGGGGGGGCGTCGAATCCGCACTCATAATGTGACAGTTTGGCTTATCTTAACAGTACAAGAGAGGAGGGCAGGAAGGAATACTAATGCGATGAAGGGAGGGAACTGCAAGAATGGTTTACACAACACTGAAATTGTAAAAAGAAATAAATAAATCAATAAGTGCTGGGGATCAAAATTCTTGTTAGGAGCAACACTTTTTTTTCTGATCCAAGATGGAGGACGTCACTTGGTATAATAAATAAAACAATACATTTTGGATTGTGCTAAACCACATTTCAGCAAATGGTGCAGGCTGGCAAAAATGCAAAGCTGCCGTCCCCTTCAAGACATATTTAGAAAAATTACAAGTTGAAGAACTGCGAGGGTCGGCCAAGCAACAGAGGCGTACGAGAGGATGTCACGGGAATGAACTAATAAAAATGAAACTAGGGTTGAGTGGGGGGAAAAGGGATAACATTGGGAATGATTAGCATAGGCGTGAGAGAGCAAAACTGAGCGTGGGGGAATTTGATAGGAGAGAAGCATACAGGAGAGAGCAGAAAGCGAGCTACGAGAAACACAGAGCGTGGGAGGGTGGGGATTTGGAGACCTGGAAAACACATGCACTGTCATGGATTTCTTAAAGACATCTTTCAAGTGCTCACCGTCCTTTTTCCCCAGCACCCCCCCCCCCCCAGGGTTGAGTGGGAGAAGGGATAACATTGGGAATGATTAGCATAGGCGTGAGAGAGCAAAACTGAGCGTGGGAGAATTATATAGGAGAGAGCAGAAAGGGAGCTAAGAGAAACACAGAGCGTGGGAGGGTGGGGATTTGGAGACCTGGAAAACATATGCATTGTCATGAATTTCTTAAAGACATCTTTCAAGTGCTCACCGTCCTTTCCCCGTTCCCCCCACCCCCCCCAGGGGCGGCAATCTGAGGGGTAGCCCCGGGCGCCACAAGCTCTAGCTACGCCCCTGGACCCCCTGCAATCCCCACACTGCAGCGTGGAGATTGGTTTGAGCAGGCAGGAAATACACCCTGCTCAGATCTGGATGTCTGTGGGGTTTCTCTAGCCCTCAGGGGACAGCTTTCCAAACACATATGCACACTTAAGGAGTGCACATAGCGCTAGACCTACCCCTCTTTTATAAGGTGACTCAGAGCAGTAAAATGAAAAATGAAAAATAAAAAGATGACATTATTTTATATTTCAGTTACTGGCTCTGAACCAGGCAGTGAGGCCACGTGCGTCAGCCATTGCCGAGGAGCCGCCACTGCAAGGGATTATTGTACTGTTTCCGGCCAAGGGATTATTGTACTGTTTCCGGCCAATGTTGCCACAGCTCCTATTTTAATAAACTTGATTCTGCTGTCCTGATGTATCGTGGCAAAAGTAGAATTGGTGTTATTTTCGTAGCTGCAACTGCTACTCCTTTCCTCCACCACGGGTCTTGAGATTGTATCTGTCAAACTCTGCCCCAGAAGGCTGGGCGCCCGAGCGCCTATAATACTATGTAGTCTGCAATGTATACTACACAGAAAAAAACCGTCCTAAAATGTATATGTACACTTCTTTTTTTTATTAAATGTTGAAAAATAAATTGGCCGATACTTGTAAATCACACGTTCAGAATTGCGCTTATGTTCATTTTGTGCTGAGTCAATGACTGTATTATGAAAAAACACATATTTAACGCTAGACTTGTGCCAATTTTCATATCGCCGAATGGAAAATAGAAATAAACAATATTTTTCATAGACAAGCCCTCATATTTGACCAACAAAAAATGGATCTTCAAGAACTATGATCTTTTAGAGGTGAAAACTTGAAAATAAATTGCTTCACTTGAAAATAGTTTCACTGGGCACTAACTTATGAACTAAATCAGCAGAGGAAAAAGCAGTGAAACTTAACAGGTGTTAATTTGGAGTTCTTGCCAGGACTTTTATTTCATCTTCATTCTGCTGAAAACAGAATGTAGGACCTGAAAAATAATTAGGTAGTTTCTGACAGGTTCTGTATCCACAGGGTGAAAAATCTATAAAGAGGACCAATAACAGCAGGTGCTCTTCAAATTGCATCTCTGTTGCCTTTAACGCTTTTTTCATGGCTTCATCTATTATTTTTTTTTTAGTTCAAGTAAAATTTTATTGAAAGAAACAAGTTGTTATTACAAAGAATGAAACGAAATACATCATCATCAAAAAGTATAATCGACTAGGGTATCACAATAAATAGCATAAGATAAAGAAAATAGGGGGGGAAGGGAAAAAGGAAAAATTAAAAAATTAATGAGGCTATAAGTGTAAAACATACTTCATGAGAGGCTTTGTTACTAGTTCATGAATTTATCACATTTCCTGACCTGCACATTGATTCATGCCTCACCTTTTATAGATAGGGACAACACATAAGTATCACTAACAATTAAAGACAATGGCACTAATACTGCACAAGCACTCTCTAACAATCACCTTCACTCTCTGGAGCCCCGTCTCAACAGAATATGCGTGAAGAAAGTGATTTGCTTAGTTTGTAATGGAGGGATATAATATTTAACAAAACCAGCAAAAACAGCATTTAAATAGGAAAAATGGAGGGAAGGAACGAGAGAAATGTAGGAGGAAGAGGGAGCAGAAGAAGGAATGTCAACATCAACAAGAAAGAGAGCGCTGCAAAATATATTTGTTCGTGTCATCAGACTAGGTACTAACCATAAAACAGCTATTCAAACACATCACTCAGGAAGTAACAAGGCACACAAATGCAATTCATTTAACATGTTTTATGTTCCGTTGGCCTATTTTTTTTATTTTTTATTCATTGCTAGCTGCTGGGAGCACTGTACCCAATATGTTTTTGCTAGAGGAGCAATAATGTTTTTTGCAATGAGACTTAGCTCTGATTTGATCGAGCCTGCACCCAAGCATTCACTGCTGCGGAATGCTGTGATTCAAACTGCCCTGTTGCACCTCATATTGCATCTTCCTTATAGATCTAACTATCAAGTACAAGCTGCTAGCTGTCCAAAGGAGAATTTTTTTGACTGGGCCCTCTCTGTAGGGTAATCCCTGAATTTTGCCTTCTTGTGTGTTGACTCGGTTTTTGTTGGCTTTTGGGACTCTGTGCATTTTGCTCCTGTTTATCAGTGGATAGATCCCAGATGGTCATCATGGGTCCCTATCGGGAAGAAAACATGTCATTGGACAAAGGCATTCCCCAGGGTTCCTGCCTTAGCCCCACCCTTTTTAACATCTATATGGCACCTCTGGCTAAGGTAGTTGAATTCCTGGGGTTCGAAACAATCTCATACGCCGACGACACTCAACTGCTGTTTAAGGTTAGCCCCAATCAAGAGGCAGATAGACTCTGCTTCCTAACAGGGATCCTGGAAATCTCCAACTGGATGACCAACAACTTCCTCCAGTGAACCCAGGAAAGTGGGAAGTCATGCTGCTGGGTAAGGCAGAAACCGCCTGGTCCAAGGACTGGTGGCCCGCACAGTTGGGTCCCCCTCCCATACCTAAAAAGTGTGTCAATAACTTAGGTATTAAAATCGATCGCGCTCTCTCAATGCAGGACCATGTCACGGCCATTGCTGGCTCCTGCTATTTTAGGTTAAGATTGCTGAGGAAGATTCTTCCTTTTATTCCATCAGAACATCGAAGAACCCTGACACAGGCCATGGTTATTAGCCGCTTGGATTAAGGCAATGCCCTTTTAGCAGAAGTAGGGAAAACCTCTCTTAAAAAACTACAGGTGATCCAAAACACAGCGGCCAGGCTGGTTCTGAACATGCCCGCTAGATCTCCTTCGTTACCATTATTGAGAGAACTCCACTGTCTTCCGGTAAAGCAAAGATCTTTTTTTAAATCTGTTGTTTGACATTTATTGCCCTTCAGGGTCAGGGCCCTAAATACCTGCAACGTAAATTGTCAAAACACACCCCTAGCCGAACTCTTAGATCTAGCTCACAATTATTACTACATGTTCCCCGAATCAGACGGCACAGGTCAGGAGGACTGGCTTTTTCTTATCTAGCACCCATTTATTGGAACAGTCTTCCCATCTCTCTGCGAGAAAATTTCATCCTATCAAATCTTTAGGAAACACTTGCTTTCCTTTATTAAGTCCTTCCTTCATTAGTTGCTGCCTAGGGCTGTGTTCTTAGTAAGCGCCGAGATGCATCACAGTGATTTGTTGCGCTATAGTAAGAAAGCATAACATAACATAACAGTGGCAAGGTGGGGTCCAAGATGGCCGATGGGTGAGGAGCTCCGGATTGCCTTTTGGCGATAATCCCCTTGAATATACCCCCTCCTCATATCTTTTCACTCGCCTGGGGTTCTAATGGACAACGGTCCTTTGACTCTCCAATTCCTGTGATTCTACTCATAACCTCTGGAGTACAATGAATATTCTTCTGACCACGGAGCCCAAATCCAACATGGCTGATGCCCAGTGGAGCTGTGGTTGCAGCTATAGGGGAGACTGGCCGTCGATCATCCCCTTGGCTGTTACCTACCAAGGCAGACATTGGGCACAGTTTTTCTTCAGATCTCTCCTGTGTCTCCCCCTCCTTCGGACGAATGATCTAGGATCTGCTGAGGATGGAACAAACTCTGCGCAGCTGATGTTCTGGTGGAGTTTCCTCAGTGGCTGTGGAGGTGATAGGCTGAGTTTCGCCCCTCTGGACATTTCATGCATTTCCTCATTTGCCCGCAGCTGCCTGACCTCCTCCTTCACCTTCCAGATCGGCGACTGGGATGCTTGAGTCTTGCAGCGGCAAAAGTTCCGCGATTCTGAAAAACCGATGCCCCTGAGCCTGTTTTCCCTCCTCGAGGCTGGGGAAGCGCGCCCTCCGGATTCCAGCTACTGCCGCCCTCTCCCTAGGTTTATGCCTAGGCACCTGAGCTGACGTCTCTGGACTTTGTGGTTTTGCAGAAGGACGACATGGCGGCCCCTGCAGCCCCCAGCGAGCTCACGTTGACGACCCATTTGAGGTAGGTGTCCTCCAAACCTTCATCCCTCCTCAATCCTGTGACAATTCCTCCTTCCTAATCCTTCTCCATGGAGTTAACCCCTTTTGTGGTTGTTAGAATTGGTTTTTCTGCCTCCGACCATTTTGTGTTTCTTATCAGTACCCGTAACCAGGATCCTCCATCTTGACGACGTCGACCACTGCAGTGCTCCCTGTGCCGCTGGACTGTCTCTTTCCTCTGTTCGACACCCCCTGAAGGTCCCCTCCACCCCTCTCAACTTGTTCAGTCACTGAAACACTGGATGTGGTGAATGCTTGACCCCTGACAGTTTATCGGACTTTCTCTTCTGACTTTGGGTTTTTCTGAAATACTTTTCCACTCATGGTTCTGCCTGATCGGATTGTCTTTCCAATCCCTTTTTTACTTCTTCCCTCTATGCCCCTTAAAAAGTTTTGTCTTTGTTATGTTTTACTTTAGAACTCATGTTACTGTGTAACAATGTCTTTTCCTATTGGTATTTTAGGCTCCAGTAACAAATGTAAATTTGTAACTTGTGATTCCTAATGTAAAGCGCTCTGATACCTCCGGGTCTAGCCAGCGCTATATAAAACTCTTCAAATAAATAAATAAAAAGATGTTTGTGCTCTCTCTTTTAAACGTGCACAATTGGTTTACAACTGATAAGAGTATTTCATTTACTTACAATGCCCCTATTTTATGCTGCTACATGTACCTAAAGCCTTTAAGTTCAGTGTTACTATGGCACAACAGCACTAATTTTTCCACCCAATAAAGTAGCCCTGTAAAACATGTCTCTGGACTGCCCTGCAGCTTGTAGTGCAGTTTTACACTGCCATATCGACCTGGCAAAACAAACCTTATTCTAGGCCTAAACCTTCTTTTAAAATATTATAAGTAACCCCTAAGGAAGACCTTAATTGCTCATAGGGTAGGGAGCATATTATTTAAAAAAGTAGGACACATGTAGTTGAGCTTTTCATGTTCTGACAGTGAAAAACTCCTAAATCTGGGTTTAACAGTGGCAAAGCTATCTCTCCCTTAGACTAACACTGGAATTCCCTATTAAACCTAATAAGTGATAACTTCCGTTTGGAAATAGATGGAGAAATTATTCTTCCACTCATTTGATTTGCAATTAAAACTTCCTGTTAATGGTAAAGTTGGATATAAAGTTACTAATACTGAAAATAACACATTTAAAATGTTGGAATTTTCCTGCCTTAACTAAATGTGCCTTTCTGTTAGTGTGCAGGGCCACATGACTGTAAATGGCTCCCCTGTGGTATGGTGTATATTCCTTCCAGACATGGGGACAAAAGAGGCATAGGTGTAGAGACAGTGGTTCTTTCTGACAGCACGGCTGGGGAGGTGATATGCCCTACCCTGATAACACTTCAAAAGACCCTTTCTTGCAGCCCACACAAAGGAACCGGAAACCAGGCATGCCTTTCCGTTTGTCCTCCTAGACAGTTTGGAGCCAAACCCAGGGAACGAACTGACTAGAACCAGTGAGAATAAGCTAGGGAGTCCTCCCACACTAAAGCTGGCACTAGGTGAAAATTGGTACTTTCAGAACATTTCATTCAAGCACTCCTGGACCAGTGAGAGAACCAGAAGAAGGACTGCCCGGCTATGTGAAGAAGGGAGACTGGACCTGCTTGCATTGAACCCAGGATCATCAGAAGTCTCAACAAGGGTCAGTTGGCTGACCTCCTTTTTAAGCTATAGGGGCACAACAAGCTTCCAGTAGCCTTCCTGCAACTGCCCAGCTGACATGTCTGTTCCCTGCTGCTGGCCTCTCCTTGAGTGAGTCCTGACCCTTCCCCTAAGAGGTGTCCGCTAGGTTTTGGATGATAGTTGGCACCAGAGTGTTCTCTTCCTGCCTCAGTATGGACCTCCAGATGAAATTCCAGACATTTTAGGATTCCCGCAACTGTGAGTGGATTCTTCACACCAAGAAACATCCCTCCATGATGCCCGCCAATGTAAATCTCCAACAATAACCTGCTCTTTGGACAATCAGCGACTGCGAGTGTTGAACGCCCAATGGGAAGCTAAAGCGGCTACTGCTCCTCGCACCAACAACGGATTACTTGTAGCCCCCCACAACGCAACCAGATATCTATCATCAGCGATTTGTGCTTTTTGGCCCATTTTTCACCTAGAACTTAAAAGATTCATAACTCTGGTTCTACAGATTTGGATGTTTGTCATTTTGTCATTTTGATAACATTGTATATATTAATTTTACAATATTTAAATTGGTTGGGGATTTTTCTTGAGCTAGGATTTTACTTTATTACTGTTTGAGTGCTGCATAAATATTTGACACATTTCCTCTAAATTAAGCCTGGCTGCATTTGTGTCAAGCTACCAAAGGGCTAAGTAAGGTTTATTTAGTGACTGCTTTTATTCACCCTGACAAGTACTGTGCTTATTATTTGCTTGGAACTTCAACCCCTCTCAACTTAAACCCCAATGTCATACAAGGATGCTCTCCCAAAGACTGGTCAAACTGTCCTAACAGATGGCTCTAGTTTCTAAGATGGAGATATCTACAAATGATTAGACTGACTCTCAGTCACAGCACATTCACAAACGTCTCCATTTCACCATCAGATGGTGTGTGAAAGATTGCCCTATGAGTATACCTCACAAGGAATATCCCCAAGGATTACCAATGTTTTGTGACAAATGAACAAGAGCTTTTTTAGACAAATCACCAGTGTCTCCATCAACATTATCAGAGATGGATAGGTCAAATATGCTACTCATCGAACATGGTAAATATATTTTGGCAGGGCAATGTAAATATTAGGATACTTACAACAAGTCTTTCCATGGTCAAGATACTATACCTTACCTGCTCTTCTTTATGTAACTATGATGATGTAGTTAACACTAATCATGAGCTATGGCAACCACGGGTCCCATATAAAGCCCACTACTGCTGTCAATGCACCTGTGGTGAGTGTTAAAGGCAAATGGAGCTAAATATTCCAATGTGTGGAATATATCTGTAAGGTTTCTACAATGCTTTCACTCAGTCAAGATTCTCTTGACTCAAGAATAAAATAATACCTTCTGAAACAGAATCAGCAGCCATTTGGAATCTTTGAGGCATGTTGACAGTTAAAAAGAAAGAAGTATATGTTTGGAAAAAGGGAATGAAAGAAACCATGACTTGTTCTTTTGAGGTAATATACACTGCATCAGAGTTACCACCTATGATGGGGCAGAGGTCAAACGAATGTTGTCCAAATAATGCTGTAGGCTAACATCCTGGTCTGCTTTTATTTCTTTAGCACATATAGTGCACTTGAGTGGTATATGTGTGGACATAATAGATGCTAGGTCTCGTGAAACCAATATTGAGAAAAAACATTATTAGGCTACTCAAGATTGACCGACTGTTGCTATGATACCTGTGGCCAATAAGAAGCCACTAGGCCATGAGTAGAT
Source organism: Lissotriton helveticus (assembly GCF_964261635.1). Taxonomy (NCBI): domain Eukaryota; kingdom Metazoa; phylum Chordata; class Amphibia; order Caudata; family Salamandridae; genus Lissotriton; species Lissotriton helveticus. The sequence continues at coordinate 213,117,102 of NC_136060.1, read as the reverse complement.
ATTGTGTGAACTTTCCGAGGAGAGCATTACAAGAATATGATTTGCTAGTCTCTGCTGTCGGGGATACCCAATCTTTGAGCGCCATTGAAGACTTAGGCAGTGTAGTAGCCATCAAGGATAGAGCAAGGCTGAAACTTCATCATCCAAGTGCCCTTAGTGTCAGTGAAAGGAGCAAATCTTACGTAACATAAGTGAAAATTATGGGCAACTCTTGACTAATACCATCGATTATTGCTTACCAAACAACTTAGAACCATGACCCACTTTTTAGTACAAACAATTTTCATTACCCAGCTGGATATAAAGGACACGAGGCTGTCAATTTTTGAATGTAATAAAGCATTGAATAGTAGTGCGTTATTATTTGCACACAGCACATTTTCTATTGAAATGGTTACTAAATTTGCTAAGAGATACAGTTTTTTAGATAAACTATATTGCACACAAATGATAATCTGTGGAAATTGTGTTTTCTCAAATATTTATTATTTGTGTATCAGAGAGTAAAGTGGCTTTATTTGTTCTTATCATACTAAAATCATCACAATTCAGAATTACAAAAAAGTGCTTTATTTTGATTTCCTAACTGCTGAATGTGTACACCTCATCCACAGAAATGTAACTTTTGTTCAGTGCTAGAAAAAAATGACATAATCCAACTTTCATTCATCCGCAGGATTGTCACATAATTCACTTTATTTTTCTTTCTCTGACTGCAAAGTGAGAGTTGTTAGTAAACACCAGTCTTTGTTAAAAAAAATAAGCAGCAGAAGACATAGTTTACATTTGACCTCTGCCTTTGAAGCGCAGAAAATATGACATGATAAATACAGATTTTAGAGGCATCTTTATTTATTATGTTGAGTTTGTCAACCCACCATAATCGGCTTGCAACCCACTTCCAAAGAGAGTATTTTTGTACTATTTTTCTGTGTTGAGTGGATCGACATACATTGAAGGCACTTAGCAGCATGGCATATGTAGTGAAATTGTCCTGAAGTAGAACAACAGATCCCGAAAAATTAAGTGTGGTCAAAGTAGCATAAAGTAATGCAGTTTGCACTACTTTGCGCTACTTTTACCAAGAGGCGTACAGCTGGTGATCAATGGAAGTTCCATGAAACAACATCTTAATGCAAATACATATCTACTAACATGGGTAAAGAGGGTGTCCGAATGAGGTCGCACACTGCTCGTCCCATCCGCGTGTGACCCCTGAGCATAATGGTCGATGTAGTCGGTATCAGCGGGTGCGCTTCTACCCGAGTGTTGAGTCTTGAGGGTGTTCACTGGTGAGCTTGCCATCCCTGGACACGTGTTTCGCGTTCATTAATGCTCATCAGCAGGGGTTAGGCATGTGCACGGGGTTGCTGCGTGGGCTGCCGAAAATATTCTTAGGTCCAGATACATCTTAAGGCGCGCAGGTGCGTTATCTCGAGGTCGTCACCTCCACCGGCTCAAGGGAGCCTGTATAAATAGTATGTACGAATGAGGTCGCTCACTGCTCCTATGATGGTCGATGTAGTCGGTATCAGCGGGTGCGCTTCTACCCGAGTGTTGAGTCTTGAGGGTGTTCACTGGTGTGCTTGCCATCCCATGGATAGTAATGTATGGGTAGGCCTCCTTGTTTTGTCCAACTGAAATAATTGTAATTTGAGTTGTACATAATCGTCTTAACTTTGTTCTTTAAACTATTTCTCCTTTCGATCCACTTGAGCACACCCTTTCTCTTACTGCAACTGCAGTTCCTTTCTTTCCCTATTTTATGAACATGTAAATAAATTTGGTATTATACAAAGAGAGTTTAAGCTTAATTGGCCTTTTGTATTGTTTGTGTTGAATTTGTTATACTAATACTGTTTCTTGCAAACAATATATCTCCCTTTGGGTCAACCCCATTGCTTTAATACCCAGAACTATCTGGTCGCGCTAGACTAGGGTAAATTCAAATGTTCAGACTGACTACGATGGATGGTGGGTGAGATACAGGGTCAAGCCTTGGTCCGCTGAAAAGTACCTTAGATGCATTGTCAACAGACCTGAGATGCGGAGAGCAAAACTTGATGATTCATTATCAAAGCACAAGATTGAAGGCACAGAGCTGCGCAAAGACTGGAAATTTTAGATGATGCACTGCACAGTCGACGATGCGGTGTCTTCGGTCCTCACAATAAGGGCAATGTATCAGTATTGAGGGAAATGCATTGGTTCTGATCAGCACAAAAGCGTGAGTGAGTGAGATCTGGTTGCAGCAGCACTTTATACCCACTTCCAATGGCACAGGGCGTGATTGGCAACACTTTGCAGAGCAAGACTTGCAGAAGGGACATTCTAGGTTCTTTTGCAGGATGATTACCAGTCTTTGATGTCCCTGAGGCTAAGAAAAGGGCCAAATCCAGCAAGCCCTTGGAGCCATTCTGGGTTCAAGTGAGATGAGTCCAGTCCTTCTTCAGTCAGGGCAGAGGGTATCGAGCAGCACGAAGACACAGCAGAAAAACAGTTATTTCAGAGCAGCATTCCAGCAGAGTGGCAGTCTTTTTATCAGCACTACAGTCCTTCCTACTTGCAGAGTTCTTCACAGGTCAAGTAGTGTACTGAAGGGGTAGGGTCAGAAGTCCAGTTCTTAAACCCTATGGTGCCCTAGAAGTGGGAGGGACTTCAAAGAGGGGCTTTGAAGTGCAAATAGATCCACCCTCACCATCCCTGGCTAAAGACTCACACCAGTGGGATATGCAGCACTTTGTGTGGGAACAGTACACAGCCTATTCAGGTGCAACTGTCAGCTCCTCCTACCCAGGAGGACCCATTCAAATGTAGATGGCCACTCAGTCACACCCACGCTCCATGTGGCTGTCTAGAGGAAATGCACAAAATGCAGCTGTCACCCACCCCAGATTTGTATTCAAGACAGGCTGTGGGTCCACAGTGCTAAGAGCAGAAACAAGCCATTTTTAAAAGGGTAATTATAAATTCAACTTTACCTGTAAAGAGGAGTTATCATTACTATTCCAGTGATATGAAACATGACAGATCTACTCCTTCTCAATCGGGAATTACAGTTTATAAAGTGTAATAGGGAATTCCCAATGTTAACCTATGAAAGTAGCAAAAAACTAATTTGGGTGTTTTTCTTTACCAGGACATGTTAAACCTAAAAATGCATGTCCTACTTTTTTATTACATAGAACCCTGCTCTGTGGGCTACCTATGGCCTACTTAAGGGGGGACTAATGTGTAAAGAAAAGGGGAATTTACGACTCAGCAAAGGGTTTTACATGCCAAGTAGACATGCCAGGTACAGACTCTCCAGTGGTAGCCCTGATACCTACTTGTGTGAGTGGCACAATCAGTCTTGGAGGCCCACTAGTAGCATTTAATTTACAGGCCCTGCACAGATGTAGTGCACTTTACTAGGGATTTGTAGGTAAATTAAATGTACCAATTGTGGATAAGTCAATCAAACCATGCTTAGGGGAAAGAGCACATGCACTCTAGCACTGGTTAGCAGTGATAAAGTGCTCATAGTCCTACAAAAAAAACAGCAAAATTGGAGGCAAGTAGGCAAAATGTTTGGGGGAAGACCACCCTAAGGCTGACAGGTCTAACAGTATGCCCCCTTGAAGCAGGTTTAAACATAGAGAAAACATATGTTCTCAAACTTTTCTAATTTTGCATGTATGCTGTATAGTGTTTTCTACCTAAAGAGTCCCATTCACCTACAAAACCTATGTTTGACATAATGCATACACCCTTGCTCCAGAGTGCAGGAGTGTGTATATTGGGGAAAGGCAGTCTTAAGTGTACCAGCTCAGGGATGCAGACAAAGCTGTGCCATGTCATTGCAGATTGGGTGTTGTTCTTCTTTATTCCTTTCATGCAATACATAGAAGCAACTTTTGTTGCTGTCCTGGAATTCCATGTATTCTTTGAACATTTGCCCCATTTTACCTATTGTCTTGATGTTTAAAATTGTCACCATATTTTGAATTACTAAACGTGTATTTATTTTTGCATTCATGTATACATACTGTAGAAAATCAGCCATTTCTGCATGGTCACCAATGATTTTTCATCTATTGGTGGATCCTATTTTGTCGCTAGTTTTTAACTCTACACACTGAGGCACTATTGTTGGGTGCCCACTGTATGTGCTTGACCCCAAAAACATGGATACATTGGCTAATCCCTTGATTGGCATATCTAACTTTGGTGTAAGGCCATAGTATATGGTGATGAAATAAACCCATGGCATGAACAGTTAACTGAAACCTGTGAACTGCAACATATATTATGCCATACACCAGTGTTACAAAAGATAACATAGCTTTAGGCCTAACATTGTAGCCTAACGGGTGCAGTATATAAATTGCAGTATGACTTTTTAAAATAAATCTACTTGAAAGGTAAAAAATCCCCTTTTAAAAATTAGCATGTCAACACTTGCTAATGGAAGGTAGTGTCCATGGTATGCAAAAGTGAGACTTGGAGGATATTAATGTTACCGTACCCCTACAGTAAAAAGTTCCAAAATGTTATTTTCAAAGTGGCAATCCTAGCTGAACTATGTAAAACAAATCTGTAGACAAATGACAAAATAGGTCAAATTAAATAAATCCCATTCAATCATCTGTTGACAACCCCCATGCCCCGTCCCGCCCCACCGCGCTTACCTGCACCAGCCGATGCTGAGCAAGTGGCAGCCATAAATATGGCACCTATTGGCACCCACTTCAGAACACTTTTTGAACCTGTGGAAGATGAGAAGAAGACTGGACCTGCTGTCTGTGACCTGAGAGGAGCAATGAATGTTTGGGCTTTCTCCCCTCTTGTACCCAGGACAAGGAAGTGGACTCCAAGGGTGAGTTGGCTGTCCTCCGTGTGACTAGAGGGAGATAACAAGCTGCAAGAGACATTTTCATGCAAGTACCATGCTGATCCATACTGCAAGTATTGGCTATCAATAAGTCTTTACATTTTTTGTCACAAATTCTACTTAAAAAATCATATCTCCAATTCCCCATATTGCCCATTGGTCATTTTGGTGTCATTTTTGCTTTATTATATTTCCGCTCCTTCACTCTGACATGAACTGTGATTTCTCCTTAAGAAGGGCAGTCACCCACTCCAAATAATCATCCAATAACTTACACATATTGAAAGCCAGCAAGTAACACATTGCTAATCAAATGTCCTACTAGTGAATAATAGTCATCTGGGTCATGAGGAATTACTCTTAAGTGACACATCTTCAGTGCTCTCTGGAAGGCCAGAGTAAGAGCTTTTATTTTGGTAAGGAGTCTGTTTTGTGTCTACTGGAATATGTCTGGCAATGAGACTGAGCATTGTTGCGAAAATCTGAAAGTTATAGTGCCTCCAAGGTATCTGTGTGTGCAAATCAGCTATTCAGAATGTCATCAATGTTTTCATTATTATTTAGTGGGACAAGTTTTACACTTGTAGAACCTGCTTTTGAGACCTACTCTAAGGAGGATCCTGGAATTCAACTTAGGATGGGATTCATATGGTATTTTCACTATAATGAGCCAGCTTCCAGCATGCTCAACCTCCTGAAGGATTCTGAGTTGTTATTTGAATTGGATGTTGTAACAACTGTTGTGGTGTGACCGTTTTTCACCACAAGAAGAGCCTAACTTCAATCAGTAATTAGAGGTAGTGCCAACGGCACTCATTTTGGGGACATGGGGTAATTTTCCTCTCCTACCCTTAAATTCATTCTCAGTACCTTACTCAAGCTTTGCGCATATTTAGACACATTACTTTGTTAAACACAATCTTCCTAGATTTGAAGTGTGTTCCTTGATAACAATTGATGTGGCACAATTCCACATTTGTTCGCAGTTGGCTTTTTACTAATATTAAATATCGTATTATTGATGACAATACCATTTTTCCAGCCTTGAAAAGGCCCCACGCATTCCAAAGGCATTGAAGGGGCAAAACAAATTAGCTGTTTTCGAGCTATTAAGAACTTGTATTACGTATAATCCTGATTACCGGGACTGCGTTTTGGATGTCATGTGATCATTGTGCCAATATATCCATTAATGGGAACTTATTCTGCTATCAACAAAATCAACTCACTCACTAAAATCTTCCTTAATAAATGACATTATGACAGCGCCATATCTTGATGGATCAAATACTAAGAATTATTTTGCAAAAATTCTAGGCACCACGATTCCAACTCTTCTTATGCATAACAGCAACTGATGCCGTTCCTTATTGGAGTAACCATGACAACGGTGTGGAGCAGGGTGTGCAATGCATGGGGCGATGTAATGGATATGCCTTACCTCGAAAAAGGGAGTTGCAGATAAGGCAAAATGGTGGATTTGGCTTACCCTAAACAGGATTTGCTTTTTGGACAAATTCAAGTTTAGTCCACTCTCGATTCCTGTAGGTGATTCAGATACCATAGAGAGGAAGGGAGATACAAATGACCGAGACATTAGTCATTTGACGGCTGTTTGACTATAGGGAAATGTTCTCTTTCTTACATAAGAAGTCTGTTGCTCTTAAGTACAGTATAGCGAGGGGGTTTTACCCAATAGAGTCGCTGGGACCTGGGTTGTATGAGGTATTGCAAAGAGGGGGGTCCCAGTGAGATTATGTTAATGTATCAAACAAATTATTTTATCAGAAAATAAACACAAATAATATATGCACCAAATGAATCTACAATGTTTTAATCACACGGTAGATGAAGCCAGAATATGGTATCAAACTATTTATCAAATTTTAGAATCTTAAGTGGTTGGATAGTGCCCAAGAACAAGGATGAGTGAAGAGTGAGGATACTTCCCTGTTTCGCAGCCCCATTGCAAAATAATGACATAATATGTACTTATGGGGCATGTGTTTTGAATAACTTGTGTGATTTATTATCCTTGTAGTATTTTCATACAGATGCAAATGTATCAGATCTTGTTCTGATTTTTATGTCACCTTCCGAACTTGCACTATCCTCACTCTTCACTCATCCTTGTTCTTGGGCACTATCCAACCACTTAAGATTCTAAAATTTGATAAATTGTTTGATACCATATTCTGGCTTCATCTACCGTGTGATTAAAACATTGTAGATTCATTTGGTGCATATATTATTTGTGTTTATTTTCTGATAAAATAATTTGTTTGATACATTAACATAATCTCACTGGGACCCCCCTCTTTGCAATAGCTCTTAAGTACAGGGCAAATACTGATATGAGATACTGTTTGTCTCTTTATGTGCAGACCACAAACAAAGAACATTGAAACACGAGACACATAGAAAACAGTCGTCATCAAAGCCTCCTGACCTATTTGCCAACTAAAAAGGCTGACTAAGACTTCGTTGCGTGGGCTATTACTTTCCTTTCTCCATCAGTATTTTTTAAAATAAAAAACAAAAGCAATAAAATATTGACTTTTTTAACATTTTTTTTTATTAACACAACAACTTTAATTCCTTCACGCAAAATAAAAGTGCTTCCATCTAAGTGGTTCAGCCCATTCTGACAGAAACAATTTTAGGCTGTAGAACTGATGATGAAGTTACTACTAACTGTGGCGGAGGGTTGGGATACTATTTTCAACAGCCAGTGGCTGTGATCTAAAAATACACTCATAGCAGTCCTCACTATTGGGTTGTAGAATATTATCTATGATACTATGTGGTGGCTCACGCCATACACCAAAGAGAATCAATACTCCTCTGGCTTGCTGCTGACTTGGTTGCACACCATTTTAGTGATTCTATATCTATCATTTTATAATGATAGGAAAAACATTGGCGCCAGTCTCTCTACGAGTATTTAAAGACTGAGAACGTGTTAGATCCATAAAGTGGAAATTGGATCAAAGCATCTAAATACATCAACTGAGAAAGTATTGACATACATGTTGTCATCACATCCTCCTTCATAATACTCCCTTATCACGAAATGGGCTAATGTACTGATCATATACACCAATCATCCTATACTGGATTGAGAGTATTTTCCAGTGCCTATAGTATGTTGTCTATTCATTAATATTAAATACCATAACAGTGTAATCTTTGATAACCATGTGCTCACTTTGATTTTGATGTGCTTTAGTCTTTAAGGCAAAGGTTTACAAAGATCCAAAACCCTCATAACTTCACAGAGTTGAAAGGAACATTGAAACTTACGAACAAATCATATGATCAACCATCTTTACCTTACTATACATTGCCCTTTTTAATATTGGCAAATCTCTGGTAGATGGGCAGATATAATCACTAAACCTTATGTCATCAAGTGTGCTTGTCCTTAGTTAAGCTGCAAGAGTGTGCATACTGTGATACCAAGTTTGAAGTTAACCATTAATGTCAGAGTTAAATTCTTTCAGTTATTTCTTACACATTCAGACTGACAACTGAAGAACTGAACTGCCAACTATTAAGCAGGGTTTGAGCAGATGTTGTAAGTGCCCACTCTAAATATTTCAACTTTGGGCTTGCTATAGATAGGAGGTTATGCAGCTTGCATACCCCTGCTCATATCAAAGAAAAGTTGGAATTATGCCCTTACCCATATATAAGGGGATTCAGGCAAACAACATTTACTTTTAGTAATATTGCACTCTCAATTACATTTGTTCTCACAATGGTAGATAAGCTCAGGCACTTTCAGTTAGAAATGGATCCATGGTATCTTTCAAAACCATAACATATTTCAACTCCACTTTTGTCTCTGAATCTAACACAAAACGTAAGCCTAGGATTCTATCTGGTCTGAGCTTTTAACAGAGGCGAGAGCTGTAGGATATTCAAGGATATTGCTTCTTATTTGTCTTCATTTGTAAGAGAATCTTGAAAAGCTTTCACATTTATACACCATATCCTTTCAAATGGGAAGTGAAGAAACTGTGTCTGAAATGAAGATAATAATGTTGTTTGTGCTAACATCTCTATGTATAAATATAAAAACACACCAAAATACAAGGCATACCTGCTTTGTACTTTCCGTTAATCTGAGTTTTGCAAAATGGAGACCTCAATGATTAACTTTGCCACTAGTAAACCATATTGTACTATCATTTGTAACCACAGCATGTGGGAATCCAATGAAATATCTATTAAAATTGCTCTATGACGGCATGGAATAACTTCTAAAGACAAGCGCTAGGGCTAAATGTCTGCTTTTTGCAGTGGATAGTGGTTAGTAGCATCTAGGTTAGTCCGAATGACAGTATTTGACAAAAAGGTAATGTCCACATAAAAGATGGAAATATGATATTAGTCCTCACAAATAGGGACTATTAACTGGCTTAAGGATAGACAAAATTGTGGCTTCTTGCCAGATGAGAGGAGGCTGCCACACGAAAAGGGTTTTTGTTAATTTCAGAAAGGTATTGAAAAACTCTTTTTTGAGTCCACTAAACATCTTCACTGAGAGGTCATCACCTTAACCTTTACAGTGAGTGAATAGGTTCTATTCATAGTGCATCGACAATTAATCAGTGGATGAAGCAATAGTGTACATATAATTGATCTCTCATTTACCATACAGAGATAGAATTGTAAAGCATTGAGTAATTCAAGTTGGTCCATGGAGCCCTATGATTTTAAATGATAAAGGTGATCCTAGGTGCTTGTCAAGCAAGGCAACTTGGATGGGTGGTCTATGTATAGTTGTAGGTGTGAGTCAACCATACATCAGCATTTTCAATTTGGACCAATCTGGAGTGGAGATCAGAAACACCATGCAGGTCACCCCTGACAAAGACTTTACCTTGTGACTTTGTCTCTGAAATCGAAATTGAAATCCTCCAAGTGGGCAAAGTTGGAAAGTTCTATCCAACATAGTTCTCTTGAAATGAGAAAGCAATTGGGCAAAATTGCCTTGAAGCCATTGGTTTTGATGGGAAACTCTGTGTGGAAGAAATCAAGGGCCAGATGTAGGTGGCCGTTTCAGGCCATTTACCGACCAGTAACGGCCGATTTCGGCCGTTTCCGACCGGTAAATGGGTTTTCGGTATGTAGGGGCAATTTTTTACAGATTCGGTAAATTTACCGATTCGGTAAATTTACCGATTCTGTAAAATACCGAATCGGTATTTTTACTGATTCTGTAAATCTGAGATGTAGGTTGGACTCTTCTGAGTCCCAAAAGCCTTACCGAATCGGTATTTTACCATCAAATCCAATTTGATGGTAAAATACCGATTCAGGTGTGCATGCACATGTGTGCATGCACACCAATGCCATATGACAGGCAGACCTGCCCTTAGGGCATGTATGCCTGCCACATGGCACCCGAGCCTGTTTTGGGGGGGCCAGAGGGTGTCAAAGTGACACCCCCTGCACCCTTGTGAAATTCGTTATTTACCGATTCGGTAAATACCGAATCGGTACTGCCCATTCATTCCTATGGGCTTTAAAGCCCATAGGAATGAATGGGCATTGCCGATTCGGTATTTACCGAATCGGTAAATACCGAATTGTTCCGATTCGGTATTCCAGCACATCTGGAACACCTACATATCCACCCCTCAGATTTACGGATTCTTAATCACCGAATCGGTAAAATTAGGTAATTTTCGGTAATTAAGAATCGGTAAATCTATTCTACCTACATCTGGCCCCAAATTCCTATTAGTTCTCTTGTCAGGTAGATAATTTGCACACCTTTGCAAGATTAATATTTCTGCTTGTGGACAATTTTATGGAGCTCAAAACCCTCGGACACCTTTGCTGTGAGGTTCTGCTGAAGCTCCAGTGGTATTGGAAATAAAAAAAAAATGTTCTAAGTGCCAAATGTCCAGATTTTCTGCAGCAGTTTCACTTGGTCTCTGCTAAGACTCCCATGCCCCAAGGGACAGCATTAAGGCAAATTGACTAACTCCTATAGAGACCACCACCTTGGATCAATCCAAGTCTACTTGCTACTAATCATCTGGACATCCCAGAGAAAAGGCCACTTCTAGTTTGCTATGTCCCTGTAACCACACAGGAGGTCAGCCAACTGACCCTTGGAGTCCACTTTCCAGTCATGGGTACAAACAGATGCCGACCTGCTCTTTCAAGTCTCCTCAAAGGCCACAGAAAGCAGGCCCAATCCTCCTACATTCATCAACAAGTTCAGAATGCATCCCACTTTTGTAGGACTTACTAGCCAGTGGATCCTGAATAGTCCCAAACCAATATTAAAAAAGTGTTTGTTCCAACAGGTCATCTTTCAGCAAGCAGAAAAATAATATCAAGTATGATGACAGCTGTACTTCTACTCGTAAGTTATTGCAAATTTGAGTGACATTGGCTGAGAATCTTCTGGTGTGAACCTGGGAAATATGTAGCCATCGTCATGATAGTGTTTGTTTAAGTGACTTTATTGCAGTTAAGATCTTTTGCAGACAGCTATAAAATATTTCCCTCATTTCAACATACAGGTTTTATTTTGGAGACTTGAACAGGACCATTTATGTATGATAGGACCATGTGGCTGATAAGGGATTCTGGGATTCCAAAGGGAACTGTCTTTCTTGGTTCTGAACCAAGATTGGCTCCATATAGCCTTTTCCTCAATGTTCTTCATTATTCTATGTCTTTTTTTATTAATGTTGTAAATGTCAATGGAATGGTTTGAGAGAATAAAAACTACTCTTTGAAAGAAGACTATTAAGAATTTGTTTTATTCCATATACATGAGTAAAATTGAGAGATTTACTAAAGTATTGCACTTGGCCCTTTTGTCAGAGTCAAACCCAAAATGTATGCCTTACTTTTCCTGAATTCATTTTTGTTGACTTTAGCGCTCTTCATGCTTTACCACTGCTAACTAGTATTAACGTGTGTGTGCTCTCTCTTACACCAAATTGGCACATTTAACTTACTTGTGAAGTTGTGAGTTTCTAATAAAGTGTTAATGCATGCTTAGGGCCCGAAATCTAAATGATACTAGCGGGCCTGAAGCACCTGTTGTGCCACCCACTTAAGTGGCCTTTTAAACTTATCTCAGGCATGCCATTTACCTGTCAATTTGATCTGGCACAATAAACCTTTTGCCAGGCCTAAATCTTCCTCTGTAAAACATATAAGTCACCCATATGTATACCGTAAATAGCCCATCAGGAAGGGTGCAGAGTAATCAAAAGGTTGACGCGTATTTTAACATTTTACATGACTTGGTAGTGAAAAACTCTTACATTTGTTTTTCACTACTGCATGGTCTACCTCTCTGATTGGATAGCATTGGGTTAACGTACCTTATTACATTTAATAAGTGACAACTGCCAATTGGGAAGCAGTATGAATGATGAGTTTGATGTCTAAAGAATTGGAATTTAAAACCCTCTTTAATAGTAAAATTATATTTTTTGTCAAACTTCTGAAAACACCACTTTTAGAAAGTTGCCATTTGATGCCTGCAGCTTGTATCCTGGGTCAAATGACTAGGTGTAACCGGCAGTTGGCTTTCGTTTATTGCTCCCAGGCAGTGAGACAAAGGGGGAATAGGTGTTGGCAGAATGGGCCATAACTGACTTGATAGGAGGGAAGAACTGCCACTTACCACACTTACACAACGCAAATGTTCTGCCTCATCACACTAACAAACGGTTTCACGCTAGTTGTTATGCCCCCAGATATGCTGGGGCCAGGGCAGGGAAGCCAACAATTCCAAATACCTCTGGAGATGGAAGCCTCCACAATCTTCTCCTACTTGAAAGCTGTCACCAAGTATAAATATTTGACCCTCAGACCTAGCTCTTCAGCACAACCCTGAACCTGTGGAAGACTCAGGAGGACTGCTGTGCTGCTAACCTGCAGGAATGACTGCAACTCTGCTACGCTGCTACTCTGATGCAGTGATGCCTGCTTCCCTGCTGCCTGAGTGGACCTGCATCTTGAACCCAGGACCACAAGATTGACTCTAAGGGCTAGGTGGCTGACCTCCTGACCAGAGCCTCAGGGATAGGAGAGACTCCAAATACTTTGTTCCCAACACCTGCAATCTCTGTACTGTGAGTCTTGCCCCCCCCCAAGTGGTGCCATCCTAGACACTTGGAAGTGGGCCTGAAGGAACTCTTCCAAACTTGCAGTGGTCTCTTGGGCAGAACAAATGCACTGTGCTGCATCTCCTTGCAGCTCCTCATCGTAACCACCACTGCATGATGCATCCCTGATGCAGGACTTTGTATTGTAAGCCTTTATTGACAGCATCCTCAATACCTATGCAGGTCCTCGCATTGCAAGCCCTGTCGATGGCTTCATTGGAACCAACACTGTGTGATACATCTCTAATGTAGGACCTCACATCACAGACCACAGTTTCTCAGAAATGACTCTGCCTGTCTCATCCTTGATGCGGGTCCTCCTAAAGCTCCGCAAATAGGCTTTAAGGAACTTTGTTCAGTGGTCCTAGCATGGTCCTTAAATCCACCTGTGCTCCATTGCGGTCAGCCTGACCTTTTGACTCTGGGGTCGATTCCGATCCGGTAAAATATTCTGCCGTACGACTCGCATCCGTATCCGATTCCGCACGAATGGGAACTTTACGTCCGACCTGCGAATTCCGATCCGTTCCCGTCTATTTCCGTACGATTATCACCGAACCGTCCGAATCACAGTCGATGATCCGTACGAACATGCATCGGGAATCCTACTGTACGATTCGTAACCAGCCCGTACAAACACACAAGTACGATCCTGTACGAGAAGCCTGACAGCGAATCGTACGGAACTAAGTTATCGCACTTGAATAATGATTCGTACGGCAATATGCGGCTCGCATCTAGCAGCGTCAACACATACCACACGCGTACCCCTCGCTCACGCACAAGTACGACACACACACACACCCCCACGCGAACACCCCCACCCGCCAACGGCCCATACCAGTCACTCGCACGCACAAGTATGACACGCACACCCCCAACAAGCCCACGCAAACACCCCCACCCGCCAACGGCCCGTACCAGTCAATCGCACGCACAAGTACGACACGCACACACCCCCACGCGTACACCCCCACCCGCCAACGGCCCGTACCAGTCACTCGCACGCACAAGTACGACACGCACACCCCCCAACAAGCCCACGCGAACACCCCCACCCGCCAACGGCTCGTACCAGTCAATTGCACGCACAAGTACGACACTCACACACCCCCAACAAGCCTACGCGAACACCCCCACCCGCCAACGGCTCGTACCAGTCAATCGCACGCACAAGTACGACACGCACACACCCCCAACAAGCCTACATGAACACTCCCACCCGCCAACGGCCCGTACCAGTCACTCGCACGCACAAGTACGACACGCACACACCCCAACAAGCCCACGCGAACACCCCCACCCGCCAACGGCTCGTACCAGTCAATCGCACGCACAAGTACGACATGCACACACCCCCAACAAGCCTACGTGAACACCCCCAACCGCCAACGGCTCGTACCAGTCAATCGCACGCACAAGTACGACACGCACACACCCCCAACAAGCCTACGCGAACACCCCCACCCGCCAACGGCCCGAACCAGTCAATCGCACGCACAAGTACGACACGCACACACCCCCACGCGAACACCCCCACTCGCCAACGGCCCGTACCAGTCACTCGCACGCACAAGTACGACACGCACACCCCCCAACAAGCCCACGCGAACACCCCCACCCGCCAACGGCTCGTACCAGTCAATCGCACGCACAAGTACGACACGCACACACCCCCAACAAGCCTACGCCAACACCCCCACCCGCCAACGGCCCGTACCAGTCAATCGCACGCACAAGTACGACACGCACACACCCCCACGCGAACACCCCCACCCGCCAACGGCCCGTACCAGTCACTCGCACGCACAAGTACGACACGCACACCTCCCAACAAGCCCACGCGAACACCCCCACCCGCCAACGGCTCGTACCAGTCAATCGCACGCACAAGTACGACACGCACACACCCCCAACAAGTCTACACGAAAACCCCCACCTGCCAACGGCTCGTACCAGTCAATCGCACGCACAAGTACGACACGCACACACCCCCACGCGAACACCCCCACCCGCCAACGGCCCGTACCAGTCACTCGCACGCACAAGTACGACACGCAAACCCCCCAACAAGCCCACGCGAACACCCCCACCCGCCAACGGCCCATACCAGTCAATCGCACGCACAAGTATGACACGCACACACCCCCAACAAGCCTACGCGAACACCCCCACCCGCCAACGGCCCGTACCAGTCAATCGCATGCACAAGTACGACATGCACACACCCCCAACAAGCCTACGCGAACACCCCCACCCGCCAACGGCCCGTACCAGTCACTCGCACGCACAAGTACGACACGCACACACCCCCACGCGAACACCCCCACCCGCCAACGGCACATACCAGTCACTCGCACGCACAAGTACGACACGCACACCCCCCAACAAGCCCACGCGAACACCCCCACCCGCCAACAGCCCGTACCAGTCACTCGCACGCACAAGTACGACACGCACACCCCCCAGCAAGCCCACGCGAACACCCCCACCCGCCAACGGCCCGTACCAGTAAATCGCACGCCCAAGTACGACACACACACATAACGCCAACACCCAAACCAGCACAAGGACTTTGCAAACAAGTGGCACAACAACACTGAACATGTCTCCTGTGTACAGACCATAGAGAATCAATGTCCTGGTCACAGCCAAACAGAGGTCAACACTAACACCCACCCCATATAACACACACACAACCAATTCAAATTAAGCCACACCCACTATTTGACCAATAAAAGGCTCTACACATACAACCCATCATCCTTTGCAACATACCCATTCTTGCAAAGAAACAGAGAGCACACCAGCTATAGCAGCCACATACCTTCACACATACACCCTATCACATCTACACCCACACCACCCCTTTCACAATCACAACCACACACCCTCATCCATACAGACCATAACCCCCTCAATCACATACACCCGACATCATGACCACACCCAAGAAACCAAATTTGACTAACCCGGAGATGGAGATACTTACAGATGAAGTCATCCGAGTCGAGCCACAGCTGTTTGGCGCATTGGTCAGACAGACCAGCATGGCAGAAAAAACACACCTGTGGGAGAGGATCGTAGACCGGGTCAATGCTGTTGCACCCATCCGGCGCACCAAAGGGGAATGCCAGGCCAGGTGGTATGATCTGCGGAGGATGGTCAAGAAGAAAATGGAGCAGGACTACGCCTCTGCACACCACACTGGAGGTGGTGGTCCCCGCAGACCTCCTGTATACCAGCCCTGGGAGGAGAAAGTCATGGCCCTGCTGCCACCGGCGGGAGTACATGGAATATTAGGAGCCGTTGAGTCTGGTGAGTGTACAAAAAATACATGTTACGTTGGTGGACTTACAACAGTGCCCAGCAGCATGGGGTGGGTGGCCATGAGTCCTAGCAGGACACAACTAAAAGTGGTGTGTTGCAAGTGGGACCCACAAAGGGTGGAAGGTGGAGGGTAGGAGGCTGCTCTCATCCCATATGCCCCAGGGCCTCACCCAGGCACCATGCCCAATGTACAGGGATAGGGAAATATCACACAAGAAAGTAGACCACAGCTTGTAAACAATATCATGTTGTGGACACACCTTCCAGAGATACAATATTTTGTGACACAGTAAGGCAGTGTAGCAAGTGAACAAGCACAAACAACCTGCCTCCAACCCTGTCTCCCCCTCCCACTGTCGCCCTCTCCCTCTGTCGCCCTCTCCCACTGTCGCCCTCTCCCACTGTCGCCCTCCCTCTGTCACACTCTCCCACTGTCGCCCTCTCCCTCTGTCGACCTCTCCCTCTGTCGCCATCTCCCACTGTCGCCCTCCCTCCCACTGTCACACTCTCCCACTGTCACACTCTCCCACTGTCGCCCTCTCCCTCTGTCGCCCTCTCCCTCTGTCGCCCTCTCCCACTGTCGCCCTCCCTCCCACTGTCACACTCTCCCACTGTCGCCCTCCCTCCCACTGTCACACTCTCCCACTGTCGCCCTCCCTCCCACTGTCACACTCTCCCACTGTCGCCCTCCCTCCCACTGTCACACTCTCCCTCTGTCGCCCTCTCCCTCTGTCGCCCTCTCCCTCTGTCGCCCTCTCCCTCTGTCACACTCTCCCTCTGTCGCCCTCTCCCTCTGTCGCCCTCTCCCTCTGTCGCCCTCTCCCACTGTCACACTCTCCCTCTGTCACACTCTCCCACTTTCGCCCTCTCCCTCTGTCGCCCTCTCCCTCTGTCGCCCTCTCCCACTGTCACACTCTCCCACTGTCACACTCTCCCACTGTCGCCCTCTCCGTCTGTCGCCCTCTCCCACTGTCACACTCTCCCTCTGTCACACTCTCCCACTGTCGCCCTCTCCCTCTGTTGCCCTCTCCCTCTGTCGCTCCCTCCCACTGTCACACTCTCCCTCTGTCGCCCTCCCTCCCACTGTCACACTCTCCCACTGTCGCCCTCTCCCTCTGTCACACTCTCCCACTGTCGCCCTCCCTCCCACTGTCACCTCACCGCATCTCCCTGGGCACTCACACAGTTGCACCCAAGCACTGCACAGGCCTTACAAACACCATAGAGCAGAATGTGTAGGGATGTATCCTAATTACCAGCAGTCATCCACTAAGTGCCTGCAACACACACACCATTTCCAGCCAACACTGTACTGTGTCAGGACACACATATCGTAAACCTCTGTATTACACAATGGCCACAGGTGTAGGCAGCACAAGTCCCTCCTGTGATCACAGCAAACACACACACCAGGACAAGGTCACACACCCTGTGCATGAAGACAAAACCACCAATATGCCAGCATGCAACATCAGGGGGCAGCCAAATCATGAACGATGGACGCTTGCAAATCACACACAAACTACTACCATGGACTATCCTACACCCGCCTTACAGAAACTCATCCCCTGGGGACAGGCTTTGGAGTGCAACACTGTCCCAATTGTCATGTACCACAACAAAACACTCACTCATATGAAAACGCATACTACTCATACATGCACATTGCAGATGCTCAAGTCCATTGTGGCGCTCAAACAATGCACGTGCCCCATCTCATGAACGTTGTGGATGCACTGAAGTACCAACATGGACATGGGTATTGACAAGGTAATGCGTCTTACAGAAGTGCCAAGTTCTAAATCCATGATCTATAATTGTGTGTACAGGTCCAGGGGTGTTGGCATTGTTTGGCCATCACGGTACAGCAAAAGACATCCAAAGTAGTAGATGTCATGCAAATTAATGATGCTCTGTCTCTAACATCAACATGCTGTATCTAAACTCTGTGCATGCTTAACGCAGACATAAGGATTAACACTGTATCCTGGATGTTGCCTGAACATGACCAATGCCTTACATATGTTGTGCCGCCAATACAAGACACAGCAATGGCTGTGTCAGTTATTGTCAAGAGAATGGAATAATGAAAATACCCCAGAGTACATGTCAAATTACTACCACTACATACACAACAGAACAATGTCAACAATGTAAAGCTTGTGGAACTGTGATGCTCATGATGGATAACTAAACAAGATGTCACTTGATAGTGCCTTAACAGTGTCTGTCTCTCCCACACACAGGGGAACGTGTGCCCCCCCCAACCAGGGGGGAGAAGGATCCCAGTCCCAGGCTCAGCAGGACCCAGACCCCACCGACAGCGACGCCACTCAACGCACTGTGGATGACCCCAACCAACCTGGCTCCTCTGGATCCCAAACGCCTGCAGCAACTGTACCAGCTACATCTCAGCCAACCACCGGACCCATTCCCACCACATCCCAGCAGACAGGTCACAGCCCTGCCCATGATCCACAAGAGAGCTAGTCTGAAAATGAGGGACACCCTATGTCGGGCGCCCCTGAGGTTGCAGACGACCTCCACCCTGGCAGCACTCGGGGGCCCGTCGATTGGATGTGCCCACAAGCGCAGGCCGTGTTCGTGTGGGTCAGGGTGGTGGGAGTGGCGGAAGGCGGAGGCGAGATTCTGGCCAGTCAGCTGCAACATCCGGTATGCCTGAACTCGCTAACATCCTGGAGGCATACCGGCGGGACACCAGGGAGATAGGCCAGCTTGAGGAGGCCCTCAACCAGGTGAAAGAACAGCAGGCAGAGCAAATAGCCAGGCAAGACCTACATTATGGACGGGTGGAGGCAAGTCTGGATCAGCTCTTGACGGTGCATCGGGAAATGAGCCAATCGCTACGTCAGATAGCTGCCAACATGCAGCACCCTCCCTGTGTCACAAGGCCAGCAACATCACGGCAAAGTGTGACACCAGCCGCAGGGAGGGAGGAGGAGGAGGAGGAGGTACTCTCTGACGTAGCATCCCATGCATCGTCCAGGCCTGCACCTGAGGGTCCCCCAAGGAAGGTGGGTCGTCCACGGCTAAGACGTTGAGGGGCAGTGGGCCATGCACATCTCCCAGGACACTGGACCTGGCATATTGCCCCTAGGTGCAACAGCATCCCCTATGAGACTCTCCCACATGGACATGCTAGTCACAGTCTGCCCAATGATGCCAAGCACTGTGGCCTGGACTCTGTTGACTGAAACTTTAAGGCATCTCATCTCCGGCAGTGAACTTTGGATTCCACCCCTTTCTGTACAGCACTTATTCACGTTCCCTGCACAAGATCTCCCAATAAATATACTAATCCTCATACGCATGTGGTGAGTTATCTTTGAACCACAGCATAAATTGATATGTGTGTGCAAATGTATGAAATGCAAGGGTATCCGACAAACAGCAGCCAACCACACACTTGGATCAGAATCTGAGTGTGGACACACATTGGGGGGAAAATCCTAACAACTAGAAACATGGATGGAAAGACACACCTGTGTGGGATAGTAAATGCTGGAGGGGGGTTTGGAGCCCAAAACTGCTATCACAGGCAGGCCCAGGAGAGTCACTTTGAGGTGTACAGATCAGTGTGACAAAAGTAGTTGGCCACGTAGGGAGTACCTACAACTGTGTCCTCAGGTATGTGAACTATCGTCTGCATGATGAAGTACTGTGGATGTGATGAATGGCGCACAGGACAAGGTTGGCAGGACAGACTGTGGGCAATGGGCTGTAGCACTCTACACAAGCACACCTGAATAGGTGACCTACCCCTATGTCGCTACAAGTACTATACTACTGTAATGGGAGCAACGCATACAGAACAACTACCCACATCTGACAAATACCTATACCAGAATGGGGAAATCACACCACACCCGAGAGACGTGGTCATGGTTTGTCTCCCCTGTGGCTACTTGACTGACAGTGACAGCTATGTTTTTGCTGCTGTGGCGTTGACAAGGTAACACTGTACAATATTGTGCCTATGGAAGGTGTGTGTGTGCTGCACACGGCACATGACCTGGTGGTACATAGACCCAATGTAATGTGAATCTGCCATAGTCGTGCCAGTATGTGTTGCACACACAGGCATAGCAGCTGCAATGGCTGAGTTAGAAGCATTGTGATAGCAGGAGGGTGAATGTCTGGGGTAGTCTGTGGTAGGGTGACAGGAGCATGCTCTATAAATGGATGGAAGGAGGGTCATCCTGTAGGTCTCTGTGTCCCTGGATAATGTGTGCGGCATGGTGGCTGTATATGCAGCAGCAGCAATGAGTGAAGACATGCTGGCAGGAGGGGTGTGACAACTTGCAAAACAAGCACATACCACAAGGGCATTTGCAAGCCACAAAGTGACATGTGTATGTGAAGGCAGGAGTGTCTGCCTCACTCAGGGTCACAGCAAATAAAATGGCACAGTAATCACCAAAGATCACAGCCACTGGATCAGGGCCCTTACGGACAAGTGGGGCACAAGACACACAGCGTCAGCAGGTGTACACTACAGCTAGTGTGTTCAAAGCCAAACTGCAACTACAGAGCCATCTACCTCACACACAACATAGTATTCTAGCCTCCACCACACCATGCGTGTGGTCACTTTACAGGTAAACACATAACAAGCATAAGCTAACTTCATGCTAAATAGTATACATGCACATTAAAAGGACATGTGCGTTGACATCAAGGCGGCACATTTATCTGTAGAAGTCAGACGTCATGCACAACATGATTATTTACATTGGGAGCCCATAGAGCATTATCAAACATACATGAGCATTGGCAAGAACTCCAAATAACACTATTAATGATGTCACCTGTAATGCAGAAGTACTATTGGCTAAAAGCCTGTCAAGGACTGGCCGTACCTTACTTCATCAGAGTGGTGTGATGCTCAAAGGGTTCCACCTCCAAATAGCCCCTTGGTCTGAGTACAAACGACAGACACAAAAGGGTGATCAGGCGAGGGAAGGAGAGGATGGGAACTGCTGGGAGGGAGACCTGAAACAGAGGTAAATAACCATTAGGAGTACATTCTCATGTCACTGACACTACAAAAACATCATTAGCTACACTGTACCAGTCACACCTGTGAAGTTTACTGACTGTAAACAATTTTAGATGAGTAATCATGGTATCACATGAGATCCGATGCTATGACACAGACACATAAAACCTAGGACAGTCTGTCATCCATTCGAGTCATGTGTTACGCTCTCAAGTGAGCTACCATGCAATGAGATCTATGTTGTTACAAATCATTCACTGGCTCAGATGAGGTTGACCTTACAAACTCATGGAAACATATGGCAATGCTACTTACGCTAACTGTAATGTCTGCATGTGATTATGGGCCCCCATAAGGGCCATGTACCCCAACTTGACTTGACCCACAACAGCTGTAAGTATCACATATGATGACAAAGCTAATGATCTACATGCAATGAAGGCACTCAGTAGCCAGTCTTTTGATCTGTCAAGTGTGCATTACTATGCTAAACATATGCAGGTTTAAAAGATTTAAAGTGCAAGTGATGTTGATCCAAGCCACATAATGACACCCTAGCATTGCCCAGTAATGCTGCACGGGACTAGAGATTCATGGGAATGACCGCACTCCACTGGTGCTACACAATAAATCACATATGCATCACCCAAACATTGTCATTTCCCATGCTAAACATTCATGGCATCATGTGAATCATAACAGAACTGCTACTCACTGTGAAGGCTGGTGTAGCTGTATTTTCGAGCTGCACTGCCGTTACGACATGACAGTGACATGATATACTGCAACAAGGGGCAATGCATCCATGTAAACAGAATGACAGGACAGTTATCTGAACATGTGGAACAGAGACTGTGCCACACCTACACCACATGGTTTGATGGTAATCAAACGGAACTGGCCCACAAGCTGGAGGAGAGGATCCAGTCACATTCTAATGCACACAGTGAGGCTGCAATCCCCCACAGAGTCCGTGGTTGTGACCTCTGACACAATGTAAAGCCATGGTATATGCAATGTAGCAGTGTCACTGTCTATACACATGGATGATTTCACCAGAGTCTCTAACTACAACAGATGACAGTCAGATGGGGTGACTATCCTGTCATGGGAGTGGGCATACATGTAATAAGTAACATTTTGTAGTTGCATGTATCCATGGTCTCACTACATGCACATGAACATGTACCACACGTTTTAAAACATACCAACGCTAAACAGCCTCATATGAGTCCTTACCCAAATTGACTTCTCCACATGTCCATGCATGCTCCGTTGATTTGGCAGACGTTGCAATCATGATGAGCAATAGCAGGATGACCACGATGACCCCAACGGACAACAGGCAGGGCGAGCTGTGGGTGAGAGTGGCACACAAGGGGTCAAGTTCAGTTTCATGTCATTTAGACAATGTCCTGTTTTTATCCAGATGTTGTAGTACACCTGTACATTCAAAATGCACACATAGCACGTATGTGTGTTGTATTACATCTGCACCTGTGTGACACTGCACAACAAACATCCAAGTGAGCTTGCATACAGTCTGTTGCATACACAGCATGCTACCCATGCAACTCTATTGTAGCTGTTTCAGATTACAGCTGCTATGACTCACCATCATGAAAAGAAGTTGCGGATGAGGTGACTCCGGATATCATCTTCACCCTCCTCGTCGCTGGCATCCTGGGCAAGGCCTTCATCCTCAACGGGCGGATGTTCCAGCTCATCAGGATCAAGGTAGAGTGGCACGGCCTTCTCCACTGCCATGTTGTGTAGCATGCAGCACACGGTGAAGATGTCACACACCTTGCGTGGGCTGTATTGGAGGGCTCTGCCTGTCTTGTCCAGGCACCTGAACCGGCTCTTCAGGAGTCCAAAAGTTTGCTCGATCACCCGCCTGGTCTTCCCATGAGCATTGTTGTACCGCTGGTCTGCAGCTGTCCTGGGGTTGCGTAGTGGAGTCATTAACCACGGCATGTTTGGATATCCAGCGTCTCCTGCAAATTGACATCATGGAAATGAATGTGTAATATGATGCAGATCATGAAGTTGTGACATACTGACATACATAGCTGACAGGGTATACTCACCAACAAGACATGCCCGGTGGTTGTGCAGCTGCAGCATCATCTATGGTACCCTGCTACGCCTCATGATGAAAGCATCGTGGCACGATCCTGGAAAACGTGCACAAACATGTGAGATAATCATGTTGGCAAGACACACCACCAGGGCATTTATCGAGTGGTAGTGTTTCCTGTTGCGATACGCTTGCTCCTGAGCCTGTGGTGGCACTAGAGTAACATGTGTACCATCAATTGCACCAATTACATGTGGCTTGCGGCCCAGGGCATAGAATTCCCTCTTGACATCTGTCAACTCTTCTGGAGTAGGGAATGTAATGAATTCATCCAGGTGCAGCAACATAGCTGCCAATACATCACCCAATACCCGGCTAAACATAGTCTGAGACATCCCTCCCACATCAGCTATGGTGAATTGGAACGTACCTGTGGCAAAGAAATGGAGGGCTGCCATCACCTTTACCTTTGGTGTCAGCGCAGTTGGATACCTGTGGCGTGGTTGTAGGTGAGCCTCCAGCCTGTCCGTCAGGTCCTTGATCATCTGTCGGTTGAAGCGATACCGACGGATGCCATTGCGCTCCCTCATGGCTTCCAAGTCAGGCAACGGCCTTTCAAGAGGGGGTGCCCTGCAATACACAATTTATAGAAAATGTCTTCAACGGTCTGACTAAGACAATAACAATGTACATGGCACAAGCAACACTGCTTCAAATAATCTAGACAATTTGGAGTGTGGCGTGGGATACACACTAATGTAACATGTGTCAGCTCCCAGCCACTCCTCCGTGAAAAGTAAAAGACCTGTGGTGTGTGGAATGGATATGACATGCATACAAATGATCTGATGGAAAGGTCTTAGTGGGCATGACAATGTATCATGTCAGTGACACACGTCATGTGAATGTGAGTAGCAGCTTGTCTGCACATCCAGACAGCTGACAGCAATACACACACACACACCACATGTGCCATCATTTGCACAGTAATGTTGCGGTGTTTACATTCCCAAATATTACATGACCATCATCATACATCATAAATCTTTGATTTGTGACAAATGGTATGTGCTGCCATCACACATTTGAGTGGGTAATTAACACACGGGGCATGGTGTGTGTACATTACAAACCAGGTCATCACGCCAAGGACACAACATAGATGCTCCTACAGCACATGTACTGAACTGTATGGACGAGTTACTTACGTTTTGTAACAAGATATCAGTAAGGAACAGTAGTTATTCGCATAATCCCGACTTTGAATACATGACAAGCTTTTGACAAATATGCCTCCCTGGATGCCATCAATCTGCCCAGTGAGTCGGGGCTATCCAGGCCACATCGGAAAAAAAACAGTGTGGGTGATTGGCATCCTACAAGGGCATGGCCAAGTATTGCCCGTACCTACAATGCAGACTCTGCCAGCAGTTACACAACCATGTCCCACAGAGAGTGTGGGTACCAGACAAAGAGGCATGTGATGTAGGAAGAGCCCACTCCCAGACTCAGGGAGGATGAAGAGATGTTTCCGTAGTGCTCATACCTCTTGGATGCCCTCTACAGCGGAGCTAACGGGAATGTGGTCTGTGATTTGGGGGCCTGGATGCCCATGCTCTCTGGGGTGGGGTGGGAGGACAGGGAACATGGTCAGTCCGGGGAGGGGAGTGGGCGTCTGACAACGTGCCTATCTACAGCCAAACATGCAGCGTGCCTGTACATGCTGGCCAATATAGATACAGTACATTCCTGAAGATAGGCCTGCAGAGGCACAGCGGAGCGTGAGTGGAGTTGAAGGACCTAAGTGAGGAGGTTGGTCCTCACGGCGGCAACGGGGAGATGAAGGGGCAAGGCTCCGGCCACCCACGTAAACACTACATTGTACGTTGCCCACTCATCCACAAACACGTTTGGAGTAGAGACATCACCAGTGTCAGGCTAGGTGTCCAGACCACTCGCATCCCCCAGTCCACCTGTCCTGTCGTCTTGGCACTGACACTCACGTGCCACTGGGTCTTCATGACCCTACAAATACCCATTAACACCCATTGTAATGAGCTGTGGCAGGATCATTGAAGTTTTACTCCCCATGCAGCATTAATAGCGGTGTTCAGCAGCACAGTCTCCACGCTGGAGCCGTACAGTGTGTGGTATTGGGGACAGCACCACCCAAGAACGGCACCAAGGCTGACACCTGGGGGACTGTTGCCAGTGAGGTTGTGAGGTGAACCAGCGAGGACCAGGGTGACCATTCACATCCTGTCTGTCCCAGCGGTTCCGGGACGTATGCGCCGCCTGCGTCAGGGACAAAGCGAGTGATGGCGTCAGGGGCAATTCACCAGACGCGCTCGTGCCCCCAGACGGGTCCGCTGGGCCAGGAGCCGACGCGGAGGCCGTTGTTGGGTTGAGGGACATCATGGACATGAGGAAGTGCAATGACTCCTCCTGCTTCACATGCAGGGCAGGGCCCGGAGGTCGTGGTGCAGGCTACGACGGCAGCTAATCTGACAGAGCCGCTTGGCCGGTGTCACCCGGATCACATGCACCATTGCACGTGCATTGTGGGGATTTGGAAGTGCGATGACATATCTTTGACTCATTTGGGATACGTGACGACTCAGCCCTGGAGGACTGATGTGTAATTCAGGGGCTCTGATGTCTCAACACCCACGCCCAGGCACTCGTCCTACGTCCAGACCATGAGCTATAGTGGTGCAGGGCCAACTGCTGGAGTCTGAGCGGCTGGTGGGTCCAATCACACCTGGATTCATAGGTGTGTTCCCAGCAGTTGGAGCAGCTCTTGTTGTTGTGCTTGACGGGAAAACAGTGGAGACACCAACGGTGAGGGTCAGTCACCAACATGAGTCATTGCCATTCCTAACAGGCTTAGAAACGGACATCCATACTGGCACCGTCTGGAGTCAGACAATCCAAGTGAAATGGTCTGAAGTGAACGTACTATGATTTTGCTTGAAAAATGACTAAGCTTACACTCATACAGGACCAGCGCTTGTGTTGTGAAATAAAGTTCCTGACGTGTGCACGCAGAGGTGACGTCTGAGTACTCAGACAACGTCATCACGGCACACACAACGCCAACATCACATGCTGGGCCGCAGGCCATGCCTACCGACACACAAGTGTAGTGCTGAGCGGTAATTGCCATATCCAGGATGACTCTTGGGGATATTCAAAGGTGAGTAATATGATACTGACATGTAAATGTCATATGCTAACATCATGCACAATGTCGCACATGGCACACACATGACGTGGTCACACAGGGTCATGCTGAGCGGCTATTAGACCTCTGTGACAGTGGGCATGTTGCTGTCATCATGTGCCAGTTCCCTGTACTGAATGGTGTGGCACTCCAGTGTTGATGTGCATCACAATATGTTGCAGACTTTACTCCGGTGTGAAGTGTTGAATGCATGTGATGCACATGTGAAATATGGTTGATGACATGTCTCGCCAGCTCTTCACACATCAACTGAGTCACAAAGTCACAGTCCCTGTGCTTCTTCTATGTCTGCCACACCTTGCGCATGCTGATGTATGGATGCCATGCTGATGTATGCATCCACATCCTAGACATGAGTGTAGACTACATCCCTGCTATGTGATTTCCTGGACTCACTCTCCCAATTGTGACATGGGGTAGGACAGGGACGCAGCCTACACAATCGTACACTTGAGCATGTCTGACGCACTGTATCCCAATGGTACGTCCGTGTGTAGGCCTCGTTTCCCTATTGCATTTCAGCCATATGCGAGCCAAGCGTACCCCAATGGTACGTGCGTGTGTACGCCTCGTTTCCCTATTGCATTTCAGCCATACGCGAGCCAAGCGTACCACAATGGTACGTGCGTGTGTACGCCTCATTTCCCTATTGCATTTCAGCCATACGCGAGCCAAGCGTACCCCAATGCTACGTGCGTGTGTACGCCTCGTTTCCCTATTACATTTCAGCCATACGCGAGCCAAGCGTACCCCAATGGTACGTGCGTGTGTACGCCTCGTTTCCCTATTGCATTTCAGCCATACGCGAGCCAAGCGTTGGTACATGCGTGTGTAGGCCTCGTTTCCCTTTTGCATTTCAGCCATACGCGAGCCAAGCGTACCCCAATGGTACGTGCGTGTGTACGCCTCGTTTCCCTATTGCATTTCAGCCATACGCGAGCCAAGCGTATCCCAATGGTACGTGCATGTGTACGCCTCATTTCCCTATTGCATTTCAGCCATACGCGAGCCAAGCGTACCCCAATGGTACGTGCGTGTGTACGCCTCGTTTCCCTATTGCATTTCAGCCATACGCGAGCCAAGCGTTGGTACGTGTGTGTGTAGGCCTCGTTTCCCTATTGCATTTCAGCCATACGCGAGCCAAGCGTACCCCAATGGTACGTGCGTGTGTACGCCTCGTTTCCCTATTGCATTTCAGCCATACGCGAGCCAAGCGTACCCCAATGGTACGTGCGTGTGTACGCCTCGTTTCCCTATTGCATTTCAGCCATACGCGAGCCAAGCGTACCCCAATGATACGTGCGTGTGTACGCCTCGTAACACCATTGGATGGGTTGCATACGCAACGGCAATGTCACCGTACTTGTGTGGGAATTTGAATAAATACATAGCCAACATCTAGGGGAACAGTGTACTGATCAAAATGCAAACAGGTTGTCATGGATACAGAGTTTTTTGAGGCTCCTACAGGTGTTGTAGGAAATTCAGTTGGGAAAAAGTATACAATGTTGCAAATGTTGTTGTTCAGCTCAGGCTCAGTTTTCAAACCATGCATATGTGTGTCATGGCCTTATGTGTGATGTGATTGGATGGAACATAGGATGCTAACTATGGTGGCCTATCACACACTACTCCTTGGACTCACAGACCCTCTGCAGCACAGATATAAGGCAGCATGTGGCTGTGGGAGGGCACTTGCCTGCACAACATTGGTGTGGTAACCACAGCTGCTGTCTCTGAATCCTCTGGACCCTGATTTACTGAGCATGGAGAGGGCACCTGCATTCACTGATGCTGAGAACAAGGCCCTGCTGGATGCCCTCCTGCCAAACTACAGCAAGCTGTATGGGAGACCAGGGGATCAGGTGAGTGATGTGTGCAATACCTTGGAGTGTGCACCTGTTGTGTGTGTGACATAATGGCCACTGTGTATGTATGGTGTTTAGATGCAATGTTGTTGGGAGTGAATGCCAGGGTGTACAGTGTTGTGTCAAGAGGGGTATTTCTTGTAGTGGGGTGTGTGACAGCGTGTCAGGGGCTGCAGTGCATCCAGATGTAGCATGCATTGCTCTGTGAGTGCCATGCTCTAAGAGTGTTTAGCGCATGTCATGTCATCTGTAGCCTTTAAATGGCATGTACTGCAGCAGTGTTTGCTCACAGGTCACATACTCCTGGACAATGATGCAAATGTGTGGAGGCTACGATGCCCTGTTGTCATCAAGTATTTTGTGCACATATGTGTGTCTTTTGGACATGGACCAGGTGTACTGATGCTCTTTTACTTTACATTTGTGACAGGTATCTACCTATGAGAAGGGTGAAATCTGGCTGGACATCGCCAGGGCTGTCAGGAGTGAGGGGGGGCCTCGCAGGAGGCTCAGAAACATCAAGAAGAGGTGGCAGGACATCCGGTGCTGGACCCGCCGCATCGCCAGAGTCCAGCTGCATCTGGAAGCTCCACGCCGGCATGGCGGCACCCGCCACCTCACCCCCCACATGCTCCGGGTCCTGGAAGTGGTGTTCCCAGACCTCCATAGGCAGTTGCAGGAGGGACAGCAGCAAGTAGGGGGTAGGTACATGTCTGTTTGTTGTCATGTGTGTCACATGCTCCCTGCAGTGCTCCAAGGCATGGTAACACTCCCATAGTTTGAGGGGTGTGGTCAGACAGGCACTCCATGCATTGGCATTAGAATGTCCCAGTTTCTGCAGCTGCTTCTTTAAACTTTTAGCCGTACTCCACATTTGCCCGGCGCTTTGGCTGATGTTTGTTTTTCACATGTACTCCTATGGTGCAATGTCTCCGTATGCATCTTCCTTTGCACATCATCATGTTGGAGTTGGGTCTGTGACACCTGTTGGTATATTACATGTAGCACCACATGTGCACTGTGTCTGCCATTCTTAATACTTTGGCACGTATCCTGAGTGTCAACATGTGTTTTCTGCACAAGTCAGCGTCAGTGGCCTTTGTCCATGGTACTCTTTCCATTTGTCATGTGTTGGATACAGGTGCACAATGTACATGTGCAATATTTTGGGCTCATGCATAGTCACACTGGGCAGTGCGTGTGTGCATATTCGCCAAATACTTAGATTGTTGTTTCTAACTAATAATGATGGTCAGCCACACAATGTGGCTTTGGGTGTCAACAGCTGTGATGCCAGTGTGAGGTGATGTAACACTTGATTCATGTCCCAGGATGGCATCAGATTTCAGTTCAGGCAGGACTTTTCCCATGTGGCACAAGGTGTAAGCAATTCAAACATGTCCAGGTCTGGGTTTGGGTGGCAGGGTGGGAAAATGAGCTGGGATGCATAATCAGCTATCCTGTAGTGATGCAGTGGATCATCATTGTGTCTCTCATACTAGTGTTTTCCTTGCCTGTTGCTTGTATCCTACTATACATTGAGCGTTGTGTCTCTCACAATTGGCCACAACTAGACTTTGCATTGTGCAGAGTTCTGTGTCATGTGACTCATAATGCATGCCATGTTTAGAAATCAGGCAAAATGTATTGTAGCTTATATGTCTGATGTGTACAGGTGACTGATATGTTTTTGTTGTTCTCCTTGCCCACAGCAGCAGCATCTGAATCTGAAGGAGACACAGGCGCGGACCAGGCAGAGGGACCCAGCGACAGTGCCACATGCTATGAGGAGTCTGAGGGAGGCAGTGGCACGGAGGGTGAGGAGAGTCTGCAGGCCGGACGACATGTGACTAACACATCTTACCATGCCGACAACTCTGAGTCAGACTCTCAGGAGGAGGGGGAATATGCAGCAATGGTCACATCTTCTTCTTTGTCTGCCCTCCCCTCCTCCAGTACCATCTCCACCCTCCCAGTCGTTAGTGTCCCTAGGGTCCGTGCTAGACCCCGTGTCTCCTTTGTTCCCGGCACCGCATCCCCTGTCCCTGTGTCCCCTGCTGCCCTCAGTGCTGAGACTGTGGACCTACTCCGGCAGATTGCAGTAGGTCAGACATCCATGCTGACTGTCCTCCATGGACATACACAACTGCTTACACAGGGGGTGTCGTTCATGGAGGGCATGTAATCGGCCATGTCTGATCTACGTCGGAGTGTGGCTGCCATGGAGTCAACACTGACGGCAGCTCTGTACACCCAGCAGCATCTGTCCCCCACCCATCCTTCAGACCCATCCACCTCTGCCTCTCATATACCTACACAGCATACTCGCACACGCCACAGGTCAGACACACCCAGCTCACACACACAGCATAAGAAGCTCAAAGCTCCACGCACCCATTCTCAAGGGGATGTAGGCACACACCCAGGGAGAGGGGAGACACCTCACACACGCATCCACACACCCAGTAGAACTGACTCACAGCCCTGTACCTCCACCCCCAATGTGTCCCCGGGTTCAGGTGGTAGTTTTTCTGCACTGGCTGCGGTGTGCAGCCAGGTTTTTGAATCTACTTTTGGCGATGCCCCAACCAGTGTGGATGAATCCACTACACCTGCACCCACTCCACCTGTCCTTCCCTCTCCTGTCCATGCGGTGCCGGAGGATTCCACAGATGGTGCCCCCGTAGTTTCCACAGCGGATTAAACGCCATGTGCAGGCAAGTTTGGGTGTGTGCACACCCTGGAGGCACAGACTGTTGAAGAGACATCTTTGGACTGGCCATTGGCCTTTAATGAGCGAGGACTCTTATTTGCTTTTATATTTGGAACCAGCTGAATAAAGCTATTATTTTCCTTTTTTGAACTTGAGTTTGTGTGAAAATGTCTGTGACTGCTGTGTGCCTGGGAGGTGGTATGATGTTAAAATATAGTTATGTTGACATGTATCAATCTCCTGGTGGTAATGTGGTTAAGAATGGTAGGTTTTTGTTGTAATGGCTGGCCACTGTTGGGCAGTGGGGGGGTGTTATACACACACACTCTGATGCCGGGCACTGGTGGGCACTGGTGGGCACTGGTGGGGGTCTTACCCACACACACACTCTGATGCTGGGCACTGGTGGGCACTGGTGTGGGTCTCAGCCACACACACACTCTGATTCTGGGCACTGGTGGGCACTGGTGGGGGTCTTAGCCACACACACACTCTGATGCTGGGCACTGGTGGGCACTGGTGGGGGTCTTAGCCACACACACACTCTGATGCTGGGCACTGGTGGGCACTGGTGGGGGTCTCAGCCACACACACACTCTGATGCTGGGCACTGGTGGGCACTGGTGGGGGTCTCAGCCACACACACACTCTGATGCTGGGCACTGGTGGGCACTGGTGGGGGTCTTAGCCACACACACACTCTGATGCTGGGCACTGGTGGGCACTGGTGGGGGTTATAGCCACACACACACTCTGATGCTGGACACTGGTGGGCACTGGTGGGGGTCTTAGCCACACACACACTCTGATGCTGGGCACTGGTGGGGGTCTTAGCCACACACACACTCTGATGCTGGGCACTGGTGGGCACTGGTGGGGGTCTCAGCCACACACACACTCTGATGCTGGGCACTGGTGGGCACTGGTGGGGGTCTTAGCCATACACACACTCTGATGCTGGGCACTGGTGGGCACTGGTGGGCACTGGTGGGGGTCTTAGCCACACACACACTCTGATGCTGGGCACTGGTGGGCACTGGTGGGGGTCTCAGACACACACACACACTCTGATGCTGGGCACTCGTGGGCACTAGTGGGGGTCTTAGCCACAAACACACTCTGATGCTGGGCACTGGTGGGCACTGGTGGGGGTCTTAGCCACACACACACTCTGATGCTGGGCACTGGTGGGCACTGGTGGGGGTCTTAGCCACAAACACACTCTGATGCTGGGCACTGGTGGGCACTGGTGGGGGTCTTAGCCACACACACACTCTGATGCTGGGCACTGGTGGGCACTGGTGGGGGTCTTAGCCACACACACACTCTGATGCTGGACACTGGTGGGCACTGGTGGGGGTCTCTGCCACACACACACTCTGATGCTGGGCACTGGTGTTGTGCGGTGCCGTACCGTACCCCGAGGTCGTTGACGTACCGTACCCCAGCTGGATGGCGTACATGCTGCACGTATTACACTGGTGAAGTGCGGTGATGTACTTTGATGACGTAGGTGCGGCACGCCTCCGTATTGCACTGGTGTTGTGCGGTGACGTACCGTACCCCGAGGTCATTGACGTACCGTACCCCAGCTGGATGTCGTACATGCTGCATGTATTACACTGGTGAGGTGCGGTGACGTACTTCGATGACGTAGGTGCGGCACGCCTCCGTATTGCACTGGTGTTGTGCGGTGACGTACCGTACCCCGAGGTCGTTGACGTACCGTACCCCAGCTGGATGGCGTACATGCTGCACGTATTACACTGGTGAAGTGCGGTGACGTACTTCGATGACGTAGGTGCGGCACGCCTCCGTATTGCACTGGTGTTGTGCGGTGACGTACCGTACCCCGAGGTCGTTGACGTACCGTACACCAGCTGGATGGCGTACATGCTGCACGTATTACACTGGTGAGGTGCGGTGACGTAATTCGATGACGTAGGTGCGGCACGCCTCCGTATTGCACTGGTGTTGTGCAGTGACGTACCGTACCCCGAGGTCGTTGACGTACCGTACCCCAGCTGGTTGGCGTACATGCTGCACGTATTACACTGGTGAAGTGCGGTGACGTACTTCGATGACGTAGGTGCGGCACGCCTCCGTATTGCACTGGTGTTGTGCGGTGACGTACCGTACCCCGAGGTCGTTGACGTACCGTACCCCAGCTGGATGGCGTACATGCTGCACGTGTTACACTGGTGAAGTGCGGGAGTGTGTGGACCAACGTACCCAGAGATGACAGTCGTGCAATGGAGATGTGCGCGTGTGGCAACACGTACAGGTATGTTGGATTTCGTTGTACTCACCTTCTGCGCCGTCGTCGGTTTTTAAGTACGAGGTGGTGGCCGTACATGATAGGGATGAGACGGACGATGGCGTTCATGTCCTGCTTGTCGCTACCGGGGTGCGGTTCTTGCCGGAGTGTGGTTTTACGGTAGTTTAGAGCTCTCGTAGACAAAGAGCCGTACGGAGTGTGTTCTACACGGATCGTACTTCCTGGTTCGGGAGACGCGCTCTTTTTACATTCGGACGTAGCGTCGAGCGTCAGCCGAATGCAAATCGTATGGACTTTCGATTCGTACGGCGTTTTTGTACGAGTCGTACGGAGTGACGCTTTAGATTGTGATCGTACTTGCTGATTCGTACGGGGACGCCTACGGGTACGATTCGTATGGGGAAAAACGCTCCGAACCGCTATTCGGAGCGCTTTTTACCGGATCGGAATCGACCCCTCTGTCTCAGTCCAGTGCAACCGGAGGCACTATTATCACTTAAATCTTTAACATTGTATACCTCTGGTTCGACAGCTTGGATTTTTCTTGCTTTAGTGTACAATACTTTGTTACATTTTATTCTATTTTTCTAAACTGGTGTTGGACTTTTCATGTGTTGTGTTTTCACTTACTTACTCTTTGAGGCGCTGCATCAATACTTTACACATTGCCTTTAAATTAAGTTTGACTGCTTTTGCGCCAAGCTACCAGAGAGTTAAGCAGCTAGCTATCAATGGAAATCTCTATTACGAAGATAGAAAGCAAGTTGGTCATATTCACAAAACTAAGTTTCCATGTGTTTATCTACACATTCCATCTCCTAGGTGTAAATAGCCACTTGGTAATGTCCATCATTTTCATCTGTAGATTTACACCTAGGTGTAGACTCACAAGACTAAACCCCTAAATACGGGAATGGAGCCTCATAAAACAACTTTACTGCATATACTCAAAAACATCATTAGTGAATAGGGCCCATTATTCGGCGTAGAATCAACAAGTTACAGATGCATTTGAATAGACTGAAAGGTTTTCTAGAGAACGTTTTAAATTTGATGATAAAAAGTAGTCTGGAATGCAGAAATCCACCTTCTGAAACACGTTATATTTCCATGTATAATCCATTAGGCTATGCATGATTGTCATAGGCAATCAAAAGCATTAAAATACCAGAATCTACATCAATGTAGTCACTGCTATGATGTATAAACAGTCCCATTGCTGCTACGTCATAAAAGGAAGTGTTTTCCTCACCTCTGGCCCCTATCTCGCCAGGTCAGCAGAGAGAGACCCGAGTGAAGCAGCAGAACTGTGGCTGGAGTTTGCGCGCCCCTGTCCTCGGTCTTCACAGATCTGAAGGATGTGGAAAAACACAGGCAGTGGTGTGCTTCCTCCAACTCCAACTCAAAGAGCCATATTCTAAGTCCGCCGGCCTGCGCTGAAATGGAAAACATGCTGCCATGATGACTGACTGTCCTAGACCCGCAGTCAGGGTGGCACTGACTCTTCACGGTCAGTGTTACAGCAGTGAGAGTTGCTTTGGGTAGGAGATGAGGAATGAATGTGCAGAGTTGTGTTGGAATGTAGTATGACACCAGACAGGGATTTTGTTTGTATTAGAATGGATAGAGAGGCAAAATACTATGTGGGGCCTATTACCCTCCTCCTCTGTCTTCCTAGTCACAGTCACCCAGGTGCACCCCGTGTTCCAGGCACAGCATTCACCCATAAATAAAAAAAGTCCTCACCCAATATGGTGGTCTGACAGGAAGTACCTGTCACCTGACCTGTAAGGGTGGGGCAAACACAGGAAACATCCTTTTTTTTCACTGTGTTCCTGCTGGAACACCCATTTTAAGTTTGTGGAGATGGCTCGTGTTGCGGTCCGGTCTCGGTTAGTATTGTGGTTGCGGGGTCTGTTCTAGCATCCCCTTGTTATGTTCAGATTGCTGCCCTCATGTGGGGCTGTTTGCTTCTGGCACCGCTCCAGCACTGACCAATGGGGAGTGGCGGTGTAGGGTCGTGGCATTTCCGCATCCTGCTCTTGGCGGCCAGATGGTTGGGGACCCCTGCCTCCCATGCAGGGTGCCCGGCTTACGCCTTGGTCTCCATCATGATTCCAGATGATTGACTGTGCCAAGGCTACGTGTGGCGGTTCCTGGTCCTTTTTTGTGGTCTCTCGGGGCTGTCGTCGGCGTACCTCGTCAGGGGTTGGGGCCAGTTGCTTGGCAGCTGTGTATCTCACCCCCTTTTTAAGCGTTCCTCCTCCTCACTGTAGTTGTGCTTTCCAGCATGGAGGGCAAACGCTCCCAGAAGTGTCTTTCGCCAGTCTTCTGGGTCTGACTCTGATCCTGCTTCCTCCCTGCAGCCTGGGGGAATGGATCTTGATGTCCTGCAGTGGATTCTGCCTTTGCGGCTCTGGATGGGCCAGTGCCTTTGGCCCCTAGAGGTTCTTGTAAGCCTGACCCTGATGGTTCTGATGAGGAGCAATGTGGGCACTTTGTTACGGGCGCCGAATTGAGGGAGGTCTTGACGCACTTGAAGGACAATTTGGCCTTTCCAGCTGTTGTTCCTCTGGAGGAGGAGGAGGATTCCTTCTCCCAGTACCGTCGGAAGGAGCCTGAGGCCCTTCCCATTCATAAGGCCATTCGGGACCTTCTGTCCAGGGAAAGGGCTGATGTTGAGAATACTGGGTACCCGCGATTCCTTGCTAAGAAGTACCCTCTTCAGGGCTTTCTGACTGAGTTTCCCCCTCAGGTGAAAGTGAATTCTGTCATGGTGGGTCTGGCCTCCAGTGGTTCCATTATTTTTGAGGACCCCTCTCATAGCAATCCTGTGGATAAACGAGTTGACAGAGGTCCTAGAAAGCGGAGGCTCTCAGAAATCCCTTCTTTCTTGCTTGCCCTTGGTTGGTGCTAAGTTGTTTGGATCTGTTGGGCGTGGCCGACCAGGCAGCGAAATGGCCGCCTAACCAGCGAGCTCCGCCGGTTGCTCTACAAATCCTGCTAAAATCCTAGCTGTTTCGAATGACATATGCCTGATTTTTGTTTCCACTACCTCCACAAGGTCCGAGGCACGATCGACCCAAGTTCTGGTGTCGAGCCACGAAAACTACTGAAACCGCAGGCTCCGGCTGCCTAGACCGAAGCGGAGTCTTGTTCGGGCCCAGAGGCGCTGGAGGTCGAGTTCGGGTACCACTCGCAACTCAAGCCTGGAGATGCCCAGGTCTGACCGCTCGTGAGGCGGATAGGAAGCAAACGTCGCAACGACCATTCACACGGAGGTGGGGTAAGGTCGCCGCTTTTCCTAAAAGCTCCCCTACGTGCACGCAGATTCTGAAGGTGGGTTCACGTATCCCCTGCTTGTCTGGACGGAAAGACTGGATGGATCGGCAGAGCGGCGGGCCGCCATTTTGACTTGGGATATTCCGCCATATAAACCAACGCGGCTGTGATCGGTCTATAGAGACTGATCTTATATGCATATACTGAGTGCGTGAGAAGCCCGACATAGAGTGGAAAACACCGTGGCCATAACTGGTAAACCCATGAAACGTGACCACATTGCGGCCTGCTTAATGCATGCGCGTGCTAGCGAGCACATGCGCTAAACCGGACTGTGCCGAAAAGCTAGCGATCACTATCGTTGCAGACGACGACCGCCTCTGCCCAGTTATTGAGGAGGCCGCTCCCAACTTTTCACAACCCAACTCCCAAGCCTCACCATGGTGAACTACTGCGGCTGAATCTGCTGTATGCCTGCGGCCCCGGGGGGGATTTGCGTGCAATCGCCTTCTTCCTTTGGTGCCTGGCTGCCGCGTGACATTGTGTTGCCCCCTGCGATTGCGTTGGTGTCCTGATAAACTCCCTGATCGGAGCCCTTGCACGTGCAGCAAAACACCACTGAAGGGAGAGGAGTACTATCCGACTGGTTGGCGCTACCTGTGTCTCGCTGAGGCAACACGGTACCAGGCAGTTGTTCTAACTACTGATTTAGTGGCCGTGGGTGAGATCTAGCCACACCATGGGTAAGGGCGACCCCCGCCAGCCGAAGCTCGCATTTGAACAAAAAAAACAAGCCAAACAAACAGAACAAGACCTCTTGACTGCAGGGGGACCGTCACAAGAGGCCTCTCCGGACATAGACGTCGGTGCGCTCCTGTTGAGGGTACGATCGAGCCTCAAAAGCATAGATGCCAAACTTGATACCATGACGGCCCAATTAGACACTGTGCGCTCTCAGGTTGCCACACACGAAACACGGTTGGACAGCCTTGAAAACCGAAACACGGAGTGCAGTGAATTTCAGCAGGAGACCAAAACGCATATCACCAACTTGGAAACTAGGATTGAGACACTGTGCGCCAAAGTGAATGATTTGGAGGCGCGTTCTCGGAGATGCAACATCAGGGTCACAGGAATTCCGGAGACCACAGCAATGGGGAAAATGGAAGTCTTCATCACAGATCTACTACATGACATCTTTGACCCGAGCCTCTCTCCGGGGTTCACCGTGGAACGGGCGCACAGAACATTGGGGAAGAAACCACCTGTTGGGGCCCCGCCGAGACCGATCCTAGTGAAACTGCTCAATTACCAGGACAGAGATTTAATATTACGTTTGGCAAGGGCGAAGGGTAAGAAAACGCACAAAGGTAACAACATTTCTTTTTATCCAGATTTCACGCCACTGGTACAAGCGGCCCGCAAGGAGTTTTTGCCAGCCAAACGACTGTTGCTTCAGGCTGAGATCCCATACTCCCTCATGTACCCGGCAAAGCTACGGGTCATGCGCGACGGCACAGCACACCACTTCCTAGATGCCAGGTCTGCCCTGAAATTTGCAAAACACGTGTGTGGGCCTAAATCGAAGAGGAAAGCTCAAACTGAGGTTGACGAGGGTGGTTCAATGAGTGACAATGACTGAGACCTGATTGCTGTCATCTCTGGGTAAAATTCATCTCCCGCAGATCCTACCAAGACTGACCCGCTAAATATTTTGTCCTACACCTATGTATATGCTCTGTGTGTAAGGGGCTATCCGGAACTTGGTCTGTGTACTAACTTTACATTTGTTTTTATATTATGTGATATTTCCGTTGTCTTTGGTCCTCGGTGCCTGGCCATGGATTCAATCCGTAAACTGGATAAACAGCTTGCAATACTGCAGCCACCCTGTGTAAGCAGGGGTGTATGCTCGAGTTGCAACGCCTCCGAGGGGTGTCTCCCACAATTCAAAAGTTCTACTGTTTTGACGCCGCTGGCGTATTAGTTTTTTTTTTACACAACCTGATTGGAGGGTTGGTGTGGGAGGGGGGAGGTTTGGGGAACAGGGAAGTTTGGTGACTTGTCAGTGCTACATGAGTATGGATCAGTGGTTTGATGTACAGTGTTCTACAATGGGTCAATCAGAATTTGCGTTCACTGCTTTAGACAAGGGTCGATGGGTGTAACAAAGGTTTTAACATGGAACATAAGAGGCCTAAATGATGATAGAAAACCTAGGTTAATGCACAGCTATTTACTACGCCATAATTTTGACATCTGTTTCTTACAGGAGACGCACATTAACTCCACGGTCTCACCCAGGCTCAAGCACTCAAGATGGGGGTCCACATAATCAGCCATCTTCTCTAATTAGGCAAGGGGAGTAACTATACTTGTGCATAGAGGCATTGATTGGAGAGAACACAGGGTGATCAGTGACAAAGAGGGCAGATATGTGGTGTTACACGGAACCTTGCTTGTCAAAAATGTGATATTAGCTGCTGTGTATGGGCTGAACGTTGACGACCCAGAGTTTTTCAGGGAGGTGTGGGCGCAGATCACAATTCTAAACTGCCATACGGTCATTTGGGGAGGCGACTTTAATGTGGTCATAGATGACTCATTAGACAGGCAAGGCACATCCAGGCAATTACATCCACATGCAAGTCAGGCATTGCGGGACATAATACGTGAAGGATCTTTAATAGATGTTTGGAGAACCCGAAACGCCCACACCTGGTTAGGAACATGTATTTCCTCACACCACGCAGCCTGGTCTAGATTGGATTTCTGGGTGGTGTCCCAGGACGTAGCCACCTGGACTGTTGATGTTGGAATCTTGGCCCGCTCCCTCTCCGATCACGCTCCGTGCCTCCTAGAACTAGAAATCCCTGGGACCCCTACGAGAGCCTTCACCTGGCGCCTTCCGCCACATGAGCTACAAGATGCAGCCTTCACTGAAGAGATAGGGCAAGACATAAAAGACTACTTTGCTAACAATGAAGGCTCCGTCACCACGGAAGCAGTCCTATGGGACGCCTTTAAAGTGGTCATAAGGGGCCAATGCATAGCACGCAAGGCGGGGGTCTTGAGAGCCATCACAAGCACCATAGCTAGATTAGAGGGCGAGCTCAAAGCTCTCGAGCATCTTTCTGTACCGACCCTACACCAGACACGGCCTCAAACATCAAAGCCAAATTACTGGACTTCGCTGAGGAAGCCCAACGCAAGCTAAAATTCTTGAGCAAACAGGCTGAGGCGCGAAGATATGGCGAGGGTGACAGACCTAGTCGAACCCTAACTAGAATAATCAACCACTCCGCACCGCCCACACACGTGCACACCATACTTGACACCGAAG
Source organism: Lissotriton helveticus (assembly GCF_964261635.1). Lineage (NCBI taxonomy): Eukaryota > Metazoa > Chordata > Amphibia > Caudata > Salamandridae > Lissotriton > Lissotriton helveticus. Next base: position 213,076,921 of record NC_136060.1, on the reverse strand, counting down.
GGGTCTTGACAACGGGGCAGACTGGGCTATTACAGGCGTTCACAACATACTATTCCAACTTATATAAGGCGTCACACGCTGCACCACATGACACTCTTGCGTCCTATCTAGAGTCCATAGCGCTGGTGTGGTTTGATAACGTGCATAGGCAGTATATGGACCACCCTGTGACAGTCCAGGACATTGCCAAAACCATTAAAGCTCCCCTGCTAAATAAAGCTCCAGGGCCGTATGGCCTAACGGCAGCTTCCACAAAACGTATGTGGATGAGCTTGCCCCGAGGCTGCATGAGGTGTTTGCTGAGGTGCTAGAGATAGGGATGCTGCCTGAATCTATGAGGGAAGCTCTTGTCATGAAATTGCTGAAACCAGACAAAGATGACAAATGCCTTGACTCATATAGACCCCTGTCACTGATCAATGTGGACGTAAAAATCTATGAGAAAATAATAGCAGACTGTTTGCAGCCTTTGCTCCCAATGGTGGCCCTCCCGGACCAATCAGGTTTTATAACCGGCCGTGCAACCACAGACAACCTGAGAATTGTATTCTCGGTACTGCACTTTTGGCATCCAGATGTACAAGCAGCAGTGATATTTTTAGATGCCACAAAGGCGTTTGACTCCCTTGAATGGCCATATCTCTTTACCATTCTGGAGCGCATGGGATTCAGCCCGTTGTTTATAAATCAAATTTGTTTGCTCTACACTGCTCCTATGGCCAGGGTGGGAGTCAATGGCATGATATCAGACCTGTTCACGATTTCTAGGGGAACAAGACAGGGGTGCCCCTTATCCCCTTTGCTCTTCGCAATTGCCATGGAGCCATTAGCAGCCAGAATTAGGCAGCACCATACAGCAGGAGGTATAGGACTTGGCTCCAGAAGCTTGCTGATCTCACTATACGCAGACGATGTCACTCTCTACGTGCATAACCCAGCTGAAAATCTGAATCCACTCTTGAGGGAATTTTTTTAATTCAGGGGGCTATCAGGTATCAATATAAATTGGTCTAAGTCGGTAATGTTTCCACTGACTGATAATACCTCTAAAGTACAATCCGACTATCCTTTACGATGGGAGGCTGATGAGGTTAAATATCTAGGCATTTGGATCAGCCGAAACCTCCAAGACCTGGAATTTTGGAAGGGCGGTGTCCTAGCTGGAAAGTAGAGTGGCTATATGGTCGAAACTCCCTTTGTCTTTGGCTGGTAAAATAGCGCTTGCGAAAATGATTGTACTGCCCAAGTTCCTCTATCTCTTCGCAAACATCCCTATCCCATTAACGCAATGCTTTTTCACTTGTCTACAATCTCACCTGCTGTCCTTGGTGTGGGCTGGGAGCCAGGCTAGACTCTCGTGGGCATTATTAACACTGCCGCTGTGACAAGGGGGCATGGGTGCCCCAGACATGCACCTATACGCGCTGTGTACACAGGCTCAATACCTGCACTTTTGGGCGTTTCCCACGCCATATCAACCACATGTGGCGGTTGAGCTAGATACGGTGGCTCCACTGCCATTAAGTGTTGCCTTATATCGCAAAACTCCCAGGCCCACAAGGGATATTGACTCAGCTAATATGCTTCACTGGGCATGGCGCGAACTGCAGAGGTGTGCGGCCCTCCCCCTGTTATACGCACCTGCGATCCCCCTCAAACAGAACCCCATGCTCCCCTGCCTTGAGATAGGAGGCGGTGATGTCTCCATTGCTGGATCTAAGCTGTACACATTTGCAGATTTGTACCCGGAGTCAGGGAGGAAAGCCAGCCCTTGTCTTTCCGGAACACGTTCACATATCATAAACTCAAATCTGCATGCAAAGCGATGTGGAACCATTTCCCGGAGGAACCGCCACACCTAAACGCACGTCAGAACATATTAGCGAGGGTATCCAGGAAGAAACTGGTATTACGCTTATACAACTCCATGCAGGAGCAGTCCCCTATTGTGGTGCCTAAATCTTTACAGTCATGGAATGAAGAACTTGAGTCGCCCTTGACTGATGACCAGTGGTCATTTTGTTGTAAACAGTTGTTGGAACTGTCCCCAAATTACAAACTTCGGTTAATTCACTTTAAGTTTTTACACCGGTTCTACCGCACCCCACTAGCTCTACACCTTATAGGTATCAGAGAGGACGATAAATGTTGGAGATGTGGGGCAGAGGGAGCTTCCTTTTTGCATTTAGCCTGGAACTGTTCAGCTCTATCTGAGTATTGGTCAGAGGTTTTTGTAGCCATAAATCAAATTCTGAATAGAGCAGATTGTCCTTCCCCGCTTCTCGGTGTTCTAGGATGGGTGGCGAATACGGAACCCAAGAGTCGGAAATTGCATGCTTTGCTGTTACTATATGCTAAACGTCAGGTGGCTATGAAGTGGGGACGCAGAACACGGCCTAAATTTGCGGAATGGCTGTCGGATGTGACATATGGCCACACACAGCTGGGAGTATATTGGGATCTGATGCCGATGACCTCACGGCCGAGGGACACCTGCGAGCCGTTCATGCAATGGTCATGAAACAGAGCGGAGTCCCCCCCCGTCTGGGACTGATGGTTCGGTGGCGTAATTGCGAGGTGAGACATTGGGATTATCCTGTATCACTATCTGTGCACCTGTACCACCTATAAATGATAGGCCCCGTTCCAGCCCACTCTGGGCAGACGATGTGTTGAACACTCACCTGTGACTATATGCATAGATGTAAGATTTGACCTTCACTCTGTGAAATGACTGCATACGGTATGTTTCTTTGTTAGAATATTCCTCACTCTGTACAAGAATGTTGAAATTGACATACTTGCTTCATCTGTGTACTGACAATAGCCTGGTTCACTGGTTTGTTCTATAAAAAAAGAAAAAACTCTCATCCTTCCTCAAGGTGCAACAGTAGTATTCACAATGCTTATTTTATTTGTATATACAAATGCTGATGTAACACGTACCTGCTGTGATTCCCTGTGTAATCTTCAATAAATACATTTAAAAAAAAAAAAATGTTTTGATCTTGGCTTGAGGATCTCATGAAGAAGTCAGTGGAGGATTGTAAGCTCCTGACGCCTCTGCGGCTGGCTTAGATGGGTCGGGGTTTTGTTATAGGCATAGCTTTGGGAACCCCCTGTTGACTGGTCGGGGCTCCTCCCAGCCCTTTCGGGGGAGGGGTCGTGGCCGTGGCACCCCCTTCTCTGCAAAATCCCAGCAACAGCCGGCAAGTGCTGCCCTTACCGATGCCTGTCCAAAGTCCTAACTATTTCATGTTGGGCGGCCGGCTTCGCCAGTTTTCCTCCGCTTGGGCTCACAACATCACCGATTCCTGGGTTCTTTGTCTGGTGGTCGAAGGTTATTCTATTGGCTTCTCTTCTCATCCCCCAGATTTGTTTGTTCCCACTACCACTCCTCCGAATCCTCTGAGGCTGCTGGGGTTGCAGAGGGGGATCCTGGATGTTCCCCAGAAGGGTGCCATTGTTCATGTTCCCGGGGTCGATTTGGGTCAGGGTTGCTACTCGCTGATGTTCCTGGTGGGGAAGCCATCAGGTGATTTCCGCTCTTTACTGAATCTCAAAACCGTGAACACCTATGTGCCTTACTGAAGGTTCAAGATGGTGAGTTTGCAGCGGATCCTGCCTCTGGTTTCCTCTGGGGTTTTTCTGTCATCCATGAAACTGTTTTGTGTCCTCCACTTTGGGTTTGCCTCTGCCCTTCAGATGTTTACTAAGGTCTTGGCTCCCCTGGTGGGTATGTTGCATGCTCAAGGGGTGCTTTTGTTTCCCTACCCTGATGACTCGTTAATTTTGTCCTCGTCTTTCCTTAAGGCCCTGGAGGATGTGGCTTTGTTGCAGCTTTGCCTGGAGTCCTATGGGTTCCTTTTGAATCACAGCAAGTCCCACCTCATCCCGTCTCAGGAACACCAGTTCATCGACCCTCTCTTCAATACCAGGGTGGGGATGGTGTTCCTTCCTCCGGTTCACCAGCTACAACTCCGGTCCCTTCTGGAGTCCTGCCTCATCGGCCTCCACACGGGACTGGTTGCGGGTTCTGGGGGACATGTCTACTTCTCTCTTTCTGGTTCCTTGGGCTCACAGACATCTCTACCATCAGGTGTATCACCTTCTGGCTCACTGGGATACGGTGTCCCAGGACGACGATGTCTCAGTTCCAGTGACTCCTGCCATTTCTCTCCTTCTGCAGTGGTGGCTGGTTCCAGAAAACCAGGCGCGGGGGTGCCCCTGGACCCTCCCCTTCCCTGTATCCTGACTACCGATGCCAGCTCTTGGGGTTGGGGTGCCACCTTCAGGGCTCTTTCTGCTCAGGGTCCTCGGTCCTCATTGAGAGCTGGATGTCCTCCAATTGGAAAGAACTGGCTGCTGTGTTCAAGGCTCTCCTGTGCTTTTCCCCTCACCTGAGGGATATTCTGGTTCAGGTCTGGATGGACAATCAGAGGGCCCGTGCCTACTTGAATCATTTGGTGGGCACTTGCTCTCCTCTGTTGGCTCTCCTGGCTGTTCAGATTGGGTCATGGTCGGAGGCCAATCTGCCGGGTCAGGCGGCTATCTATCTGCCGGGGAGGGAGAATGGGCGTGCGGATCATTTGAGTCGCCTTCTTCCTTCTTCGGTTTCTCTATCCCTGTCCCCTCTGGTCTTTTGGGAGCTGTCGGGGAGGTTTGGGAGGTCCTGGTTGGATCTCTTTCTGTCCCCTCAGGATACTCTTATGCCTAGGTTTTGCACCCTTCTTCCTTGCGGGGAGGCATGGGGGTGGATGTCCTGAGTTTCACTAGGGCCCCCGGGTCTTCTCTACGCTTTTCCTCCCTTTCCCCTTCTCAGAATGGGTGGTGATGCTGTTGGTGGTCCCCTTTCGGTCTCGCCAGTCCTCGTATCCCCCCCTTCTGCATTTGGTGGTTGCTCCTACGTGGAGGTACCCGCTGTCTCCTTCTCCACTCCGCTTTCCTCACCTGTCTTTCCAGGCTCTCAGCCAGACGGCGTTGGTGGTTTGGAAATTGAAAGGCGAAGGCTAGTGTCTTTGGGTTGTTCCTCTGCGGCGGCCCTGTCTATTCAGAATTCTTATAAGGGCAGTACCCTTAAGGTCTACACGCGTCACTGGCGGAATTTCTCTGCATGGTGTTCTTCATGGGGGTTTCTCCCTGCTTCCTGTGAGGGTGGTTCTGTCCTTGAGTTCCTCCGGGATGGATTTTTTCTTGGGATGTTGGTCTCTACTCTCCGCAGCCAGTGGTCCGCCATTAGGGCTATCCGCCGAGTCTCTCTCGTCTCCTTTGAGTCCTTGGCTTCTCGCCTTCTGCGCAGTTTCTTTCTTCCACGGCCTGTCATTGCTTCTTCTGTTCCCCCTGGGATCTTTCTTTAGTCCTTCATGCTTTTCAGCTTTCCCCGTTTGAGCTTCTGCCTTCTGTGTCTCTGGAGTTTCTCATCCTGAAGGTTTGTTTTCTGGTGGTCATTACCTCTGGGCGCCATTTGGGGGAGCTTGGTGCTTTACTTTACCATCCTCCCTTCTTGCGTTTCTTCCCTGACAAAGTAGTCCTTCATCCAGACCCGGCATTTCTTCCCAAGGTATCCTCTGCTTTTCATTTGTCCCAGGATATTGTCCTTCTGGCCTTTTTTCCTGTCCCCTCTCTGGAGGAGGAGATCCATCTCCATTCCCTGGATTTGACTAGAGCTCTTGTGATCTACCTTGAGCGTACAGCCTCCCTTCTTAAGGTGGATTTTTGTTTGTCACCTTTGGGGTTGCACACCAGGTTCATCACACAGCTACTCTTTCACGTTGGGTTCAGTCCAATGTCTCCTTGGCCTACGTACATTCGGGGGTCTCGCTTTCCTCGATCATTCAGGGTTGTTCTACCAGGGGTATGCCTTTCTCCTGGGCTTCTTTTAATGGGGCCTCCTTGAAGGATCTTTGTGCTGCGGCAGCTTGGTCCTCCCCACATACTTTCATCTCCCATTATAAGTTGCGGATGGGGGAGGTTTTTTCTGGGGATTTTGGTTCTGCTGTCCTTGCGGCTGTTCACTGATTGTGTTTCTTTGTCTGCAGTAAATATTGCTTGCCATCTGTTTCTTTTTGCTTGTCTGGTGCTTGGGTATATGCTCCTGGGTGACAGTGACGAGGACGACGGAGGCGGAAGGTAATAACTTGGTTACTTACCGGTAATCTTCATTACTCCGAGGCATAGTCTTCCTCGTCACAGTCATGTTCCCTCCCACCCTCCCTCTGGTGTTGGGGGATGAACAAATGTTGCTTCTTTGGGTTTTTTCTCTGCTTGTGTATTTCAGGATATTTCCTGTGTTTGCCCCACCCTTATAGGTCAGGTGACAGGTACGTCCTGTCAGACCTCCATATTGGTGGGGACTTTTTATTTAAGGGTGAATGCTATGCCTGGAAGATGGGGTGCTCCTGGATGACTGTGACGAGGAAGACTATGACTCGGAGTAATGAAGATTACCGGTAAGTAACCAAGTCATTTCTAGTGAATAGCAAGTGTGAGGGGAGAGGATGTGCAGAGGATGGTGGGGAGGCTGGCTCGACATCAGGAATGGATTTGCTTGTAAGGAGGTGAAGTGTAATGGGAGAGAATGTGTAAAGACATAGGAAGGTATAAGGAGGCAGGCATGGATTATCTGTGTTTGAGTAGATGGGGGACAGGACATAAAGCCATTTTTTTTAACATTTGTGTATTATGGTTGCTTGGACAGACATCAGCAGGGGTATTGAAATTGTGAAGAACACTTCACATTGTTGTTTTAAACAGCTTCACAGGCTATGGCTGTGCAGGAAAAGGATGCCTCAGCCTAGCTAATAGCAACAGTGTGCAGCTTCCTGCCACTCAGTAGCCATGTGCTACCATTCTGTCTTGCTGGAAGTACAGCTCTATAAGTAGCAGAACTTTACCAGTGAAATGCTGCCGGGCAACTTCTATTTAACCTCTACCACATTTGACTGAAGGAAGCCATCGGCGTTTGTGGTCCAATTGCTCCCTCTCAGCAATCATTGTTATCCACACAGTGTTCACCTACACCTGTACCCCAAAAGGCAACCTGCAGCAGGACGCCTTGCCCAGGAAGAGCGAGAAAGCTGCCTGCAGAAAATCATCACCTGTTGTTAGCCAATAGCTGTAAACATTGCCTCGAAATAAGACAAGTGAAGTCAGGAACCTTTACTGACCTTCTTGAAGGGCAAAGATTCAGAGTTTGCCAGAGTAGATTAAAGTTTTACCCAGCCCCAGTGCTTATGCTTTTTTACTGCTTCTGTAAACTAAATCCAAACACTTGGTAGGACCTAACCCTATACATACCGTTTTTTACCATTTATTGTATGGTAATTATGCCTTGTACGGTCGGTTTAATCAATGGTTAGACTAGCCAACAGTCTTGTCGACAGGCAGCTTATGTGCATACGCTGTTTTCGAAAAATATTTTTTGTTTTCTATATGCCCTTACACATTATTTTGCACGTGTTTGTCTGATAATTGGAGCAATAACTGACCTATAGACAAAGAACCTTTAAAATGTGTTTTCTTTTTTAGATTTCTAAATGTCGCTTGATTGAACAGAACAGAATGCCACCATTCAGGCATGGTTCAAGGAGATAATTTATCACGAGGCGTGACATTTCCTATAAGAAAGTACATTTGCAAATCACTGACCTCTGGTGTAGTTCTTTGATGTGTGGGTAATATGGAAATGTGAGTTGTATGTCCCACCGCTTAAAGGTCACTATGCTGGAGCTTATGATCAGAGAGTAAGAGGCCAGTGCTTATGTGGATACAATTAAACATTAAATCAGGTATGATGTTTCTGGAAACCTTTTGAGATTGCTTTAACCTCATACCGTTCTCATGTTAAAGTGTATTCAAAATATCCAGAATAAGCTTCACTTTGAATCTCTTTCTCACAATTAAGAAAAGATGATCAGTGCAGCATGGTATTCTCAGTGGTATGCTATTTCCCTTGTAAACAGTCTTACTAAGTGCATGATGTTTGGGCAGATTGTAAGGCACTAACATTTCTTGATGCAATTTGACGAAAAATGATTGCCCTGCAACTTGTGTTCCTGCATACATTCATTGTTATTCGAGAGGCTTAAATGTTGCTTTGCGTCTAATTTACAAATAATTACCGTTGTACCATATTCTACCCAGAACTATTAGTGCTCAAATAAACTTCATTTAATTAGTTATTAGAATGTAAGCAGTGTGGGAATGGCATAAACTAACATCATTCATTTGCTATGCGTTCTCTGATAAATAAGGAATGCAATTATAGATGGAAGCAGTTTTCCATTTAGCAGAGTATCTGTTAAAAAGTATTGACATTTGTCATTGTAGGCTCTCACTTTTTTTGTCCAGTAAGCGATGTAATTTAGAAAAGGAGACAACCGTGGAAAGATATATACAAAATTGATGGGAGAGGAGTTGGCCTAACGGCTAAGGCGCTCGACCTCGAAACTGGGGATCTGGGTTCGAGTCTGGGTAACGACGCCAAAAACCTCCTGTGATTCTGGGCAAATCACTTAATCTCCCCGTGCCTAAAATGAAAGTGTGTACTCATGTAACGTAACTGGTGCTATGTAAAGCGCTCTGATACCTAATTCGGTTCGGTTCTAGTTCGCGCTATATAAAACTCTACCCAAAAAAAAAAGATGTGGACCATTTGAACATAATTGTAGTTTCCAGAATAACCCTATCATTTGTAAAATGTTTTACTACTGAATTTTCAATTGACGTACATTATCGGTAGTTGTGATAAGGGCACAAACTACAGGGGATCGGCCTTACTGAAAAAGTCCTTGGGTGGCTATTGGCCATCTCTCTCACCCCCAAAAAGGAAAGGTAGATCTATGACTTAATCCCCGATTGCTAGCCCCCTACAATTGTCTCGTCTAGTGGTTGTTCTCTGCAAGGGAGTACGGTTAAAAGAAAATTGCAGTTTCATTGCTGGAAGGGTTTATGGGGCCTCTAGTGCGTGGCTGACATATTTTTAGTGAACACCTCGAGCCAGGGCAAGATCTGATCTGTTGGGTAAGTGCCTTGGTACATGTGACCTCTTCCAAGACCTCACAAACAGCAGTGTTTGGTTTTTCATGTTTCCAAGCTGTGATGTCTGCAGCTGATGCACTGACTTGGAGAATTTCTGACTTAAATATATTCGCTGTAGAAAGGGCAAACAAAATGTCACTCAACTCTCACAACCGTTAAAGAAACGCCCCTTAAATGAGATTGTACTAGTGAATAAAAAACAATAGAGAAACAGAAACGTGATTGTGAGTTCCCTTTCAATTTAGCCTTTGCTTCTTTCTTAGAGCTTTTGGTATACACGACTGCAAGTTATAGTAGTAGCCTTGAATGACCAGCTCCTACAGGAATTGTGTTCAGTGATAGATGCTCAAGGAGGAAGACCTAATACTCTACAGTCCCGAAGGATAATTTACACAGGCCTTTCTTTTTATGTGCAAAGTTGTCCACCGACTTTTATACGTACTATTAAGTAGAAAGTTTATGAATACCCAAAAAATGTAAATTAACGCAAAAGTTTAAGTTTATCTTTGTGTATCTGACCATTAGTGTCCTACTCACATATCTATAAAACTCATTTGCAGATACAATTCTGACTTCCAAAGTGCGTTAGAGTTTGTCCATCTCTAACTAACACCATCATCTAGAATTCTTGAATACACTTCTGTTTAAAGGGGCCTCGTACAATAATACAGAATAGTTGACAATAAAACATCCGGTCATACAGTTGATAAAATCCAGTGAGGTACCTTTATAAAAAAAAAAAAGCTTACCTGAAAGCGCAATATGCCAATAGCCATGAAAAGGAGGATATTTTCACTGGCAGTCCCTGTGTGTGTGGCGTTAACAGAGCCTACCTCCAGCTCATTGAGGCTCCTTTGTGGCGTGAAGCCTGCCCCCAGGGATCGAGGGGCGGCCGGGCTTTGCTCCGCCGCAGCGTTCCATCCAGCACTTCCGGCTGGCCGGGCTTGGCTCCGCCGGTCGGGAGCCTCTGAAACCACAACCCCCAGCAGCCCTGTGGTGAGGTCGCCTCCCCCATCGTCAGCGCGCAGCGCCAGGAGGCGCATGAAGTGAGAACTCCTGCCGAGGACCGAGTGGCAGTCCCTGTGTGTGTGGCGTTAACAGAGCCTACCTCCAGCTCATTGAGGCTCCTTTGTGGCGTGAAGCCTGCCCCCAGGGAGCGAGGGGCGGCCGGGCTTTGCTCCGCCACAGCGTTCCATCCAGCACTTCCGGCTGGCCGGGCTTGGCTCCGCCGGTCGGGAGCCTCTGAAACCACAACCCCCAGAAGCCCTGTGGTGAGGTCGCCTCCCCCATCGTCAGCGCGCAGCGCCAGGAGGCGAATAAAGTGAGAACTACTTCCTCGTCCCGCGAGGACGCGCGCGGGACGCGCCGGGCTAAGCCCGGGCAAAGAGCGGGTCCTATGAGGCCCTCAGAGACCGCAGGAGACCGGGCCAGGCTACCTCCCTTGGCTTTCCCATCTGTTGCACAACTAGGGTAATCCCACACTGTGTTTGACTATAAAAGATTAACGGCCTGTTAGATTCCTGATGGAGGGTGAAAGTAAAAGCAGTGTGGTGGTAAGAAAAACACCTATGCACACACGCTCCGCTACAAGAAAACAAACATTGGTGCCAACTCCTTTACCTATCCTAACTGCAATTGACAGAATGTTGCAACAAACAATTGGGGTTGTTGTTAACGCTATTGAAAACACAGAAAGGAGACTTTCCTTACCAGCCAGTGTGTGTTTAATAAGTCAATCGCCAAAAGTTATCAACACACATGTTAGCGATACAAATGAAACAACGATATCACATGACTCTCTTTTGTTGCAATCTTTTGCAGGTTTGCCAAGGTATGACCCAATTCAATCTGATGTACCACAACCTTTAGAACCCACTGTTTTCTGTGTTAGGGAGAGCAGACTGTCAATAACACCTGACTTGTCAGCTAGTATAACACTTCAGCCCCTAACGCAGACTGATGTGCCTATAGACATAGGGGAACTGGATGGTTGTGACACTAATGCCATCATCTCAATTGTACAAACTAGTGACATCAGTTTGTTAAGTAGTGAAATCGATTGTGATTCTGCCCCACCTAAAAGGAAATCTACCCAAAGTAGAAAAAGGTTGATTATCAATAAGCAGGGTAAAACATATAGAAAGAAAAAAAAGAGAGCTGTACAAACCTCAGTAACCTATGAAAGAAAGGGTGAGATACACCAGTGTAGTGAAGGTATACACCTAAAGGACACACACTCGAAGGAAATACTAATTCCAACTAATGTTGAGGTACTTGTAGCATACTTGGACAAAATGGTAAAATCCTATATTGCACCAGTGATGGATTCTCTAGAAATCTTAAATAAAAAAGTAGAGAACCTAGAAAAACTGGGCATAGCCAATTTGGATGTCCTAGAACATCTGGGCACGCAAGCCAGATCCCTTACAACTAATGTACATTCTGGGAGTCTGAGCAAAAACACATCAAATACAGCAACCCGAGTTCCAAGTGTGTCCCCTAAGGTGGCGAATCCGGTAACATCTGTAAGTGGAATGCAGAGGCCAGCAACCACCGCCCCTAACATAGTAGATGGGCAGAAAGTAATTGGGGGTCAGAGGAACATCAGCGATCTTGTCCATAACAATAAGAACTTGCCAGTACCAAGGCGCCACAATAATAACATCATCCCAGCCACAATTAATTTGCCACCTGAATGTAGACCATATGTAGCGATTCTCGCTAATGTTCCCAAATTGCTGCCCACCCAATTTGAAAACCAGGAAACCTTAAAAAATAAAACCCTGCACTGGTTGGTGAAAAACTGTGGCTTCCCAATACGAGGGGCAGATGAGATTATAAATACACAGAGGGTAGGTTGGGTGGGACCAAATAAAAAGGAGATAAATGGGGACTGTATAGTTATACATTTTAGGACTACTGAATGGGCGAGAGATTCGATTTTACATGCACCCATGCCATCGAATCATGAATATAGCACCACGCTGTTCCCACTTGATTATTTTTATAGGAATCAGTCAGGAAGACAAACCACTATACATACCTTCCAGCACCCAAGAGTTGCCCTTATCAATTGTCCTAATGCTGCCCCCATTCTCCCAACTTTACTGTCTAATATATATGACAACTTTTTGGTTCCAACCTCCAATAGATTTCAGTTGTTCAACTCACTAGAGGAGAATGATTGACTGAATGTCTCATCTATGGCCCGCACCCCGAAAGTGCCGTAGGGGGAGATATAGTAATTATGGAAAAAGAGTTGGGGGACCAAAGCCGTGTAAAAACTGTAAGTGAGCCAAAGTTAATTTTGCTTAACAATGTGTCATGTATAGATAATGTTATAGATAATGATGTAACTGTGACAAATGTTAATGTTAATGTTAATATGACAGTAAGTCTAGAAACATCATCCTCATCTAACCACCCTGAATGTACAGGAGTCAGTCATGCTGACTCCCTTGTAATTACTACCTGGAATGTAGCGGGAATTGCTGCAAAACTATGTACCCCGTTCTGGGACAACTTTATTACATGTGGTTATGATATAATATGTTTACAAGAGACATGGCATAGAGAACAAATACAAGTTGAAGGTTATACCTCCTATAGTGTGGCAGCAGTAGCATCTAAGGCTGGTAGAGCAAAGGGAGGCCTATTGACTCTGGTTTCGACAGAACTAACGGAATTTAATGTTGGGGGACATACAGTAGTGTGCCAGCATGCGTCAGTCTTGCGTCTAACACACAGTCATGGCAGGGATTTAATTATTGTGAACTTTTATAATAATATTGTGGGTCCTAATCGGGATAAGATTGTTCCAGAGGTCGAATGTGCCATTGAAGCTGCAATTGCTCTTTCAAAGAATAATTTTGCTATACTCTGGACAGGTGATTTTAACATCCAAGCTTGTAGTCACGCTCGGAAGGGGATTTGTGGTCATAATGAAGAGCATGAAGGGGGTGACAGTGCCTTTGTTAATCATTTTCCGCACAGTAATTATGGTAGCGCACTGAATAATTCGATAGCCAAATTAAATTTGGAGCTGCTTGAATGTACAAAGAATAAAAACAATGAAAAGTGCCCAACATTTAGGGGGAGAGATGCCCAATCTAATATTGACCATATTTTGGTGTCTAATGGCTCCGTTTACTCCAATGTTTGGGTAATAGAGCAGCCTGTGAGTGATCACAATAGCATTTCAGTGGAGTTAATGGGCTGGGGCCCAAAAACTATTGTGCATGGCAGGCCTGTCCAAGGGATCACTGCTGTGAGACCAAATGGTATGAGAATTAAATGGATTAAAATTAACCCTAACAAATTAACGAAGGATGTTATTTGTAAATGTACCAGAGAGGTTGATTATTGCCTTGCACCAAATGTGATAGCGCCCGCCGTACTCTCTAATGTTTTGAAAATTACATGTACAGTTGAGAATTCTTTGGTAATAAGAAACAGAAAGCCTAAAAGAAATAAAACTGTGTGGTTTGACAAACATTGTGCTCAGACCCTAAAAAAGTTAAAAAGAGTGCTTGATGATAAACCAAGAGATAAAGAAAGAGTCAGAGAAGTACGAACTAATTATAAGTTGGCCCTGGCAACCAGGAAAATGGAGTTGCAAAACGATGCCTGGAACAAACTTGATATGGCTGCTGTAACTAAAAATCATAAACTTTTCTGGGAAACTATCAATGGCCCCTTCCTAAAGAATGATAATACTCCTGAGGTCAGTTCCCATGTTAGCTGCCTCGCATGGATTGCGCATTTTTCAGAGATTTTTAACTCTGATTTTAATTTAGATGGGTCTACTTTTAATATAGACACAGTATCAGGTTTTAAATGGCAGAAAATGCAGCTGTTTTTAACTAAGAGTGAAGTCACACAGGCAATTAAAAACAGTAAGGGGGGTAAAGCACCTGGGCCTGATGGAGTACCCATGGATTTCTATAAACATGAAACGTCCCTATGGGCCCCAATTTTAACTCGTTATTTTAATGCTGCGGTGGAAGATAGCCTACCACTGACATGGGGACAGTCAATCATCATACCCCTCTACAAAAAAGGATCTAGGTCGGAGGCCCGAAATTATCATCCAATCTCACTTTTGGACTCGACAGTTAAAATCCTTAGTCGAGCCCTATTAGTGAGATTGGAAGCCTGGGCTGAGGAGAAAAACATCTTGTCCCCAGTGCAGTATGGGTTTCGTGGGGGAATGGGTACAATGGAGCAGTGCGTGAACCTGGAACTCATAGTCGGCAAGTATACCAAAGCTAAATCTGGTAATCTCTACCTGTGCTTTGCCGACTTGAGTTCTGCATTCGATCTGGTGGAACACGCACTGCTCTGGCCCACTCTATTGGCACTGGGTGCCCCTATTGAAATTATCCATCTGCTTGCCCGTCTGTATAATAATTTATCCATCAAAGTTAGGTTCGGAACAGATGGTGAGTGCACCCCTTTTTTTAAAGTCAGGAGAGGTATCCGCCAAGGATGCGTACTCGCCCCCCTACTGTTTTCTCTTTTTATAAATCAGGTTGATAGAACTTTAAGACCGACTAACGCAGATGCTCCCACCATTAATGGTAACCCTATCCCAGTCCTCTTATACGCGGACAACGCGGTTCTCCTTTCTAGGACTCATAATGGACTACAACATTTAAATAATCAATTCCACGTATTTATCGAAAGTAGGAAATTGAAAATTAATAAAGGGAAGACGGTTACTATGGTGTGCGGTAAGAGACCAAGAAAATGCAAGCCCTTTTTTCTAGAAGGGGAGAGACTAGAATCTGTTAGTAGTTTTTGTTATTTAGGCATCACCTTTTCAGGAGATGGGAGATGGGTAAATGAACAAAAAAGTGTTCTTTTTAAAATGGTCAGGAATACAAACTGTATTTTTAGATTTGCTGCTAAATTAGGGGATCGGAGAATTTACGAAATGCTAACCATATTTAATGCAAGATGTATTTCTTCAGCCATATATGGGGCCGGGGTTTGGGGGTATGATGCACAGAGTGCCAAATTGGTTCAGGGCAAGGAGAATGTGTTTCTAAAACGTTTAATCAGTGCCCCGGCTACGGCTTCAACTGAGTTAATACATAGGGAATTGGATATGAACCATGTTAATGATTTAATCGCTCTCCGTCCTCTGTCCTTATGGCGTTCAATTTGGGCAAAGGAGGAGACAAAGTTTACGCAGGACGTGATAACAGATTGTATTAAACTTGACCGCCGATCAAATATCCCCTGGCTGAGTCATATACAACATTGGTACAAAACATTGTATGGTCTGGACATTTTTAATGACTTAATAATAGGTTCCACACTATCGAAGCGGGAGTTGAAAGTCTCATTTCTGAAGTATACAGCTGGGATTAGAATGAAAAAATATGTAAAACAAAGTACATTCAATCTTTACCAGCAATACAACATCAACGAAGGCTTTCAATCTTACCTTGCAATAGTTAGTATTATTCCCCATCGATTTGTATTCACTCGTCTCCGCCTAGGAATTGTGCATCACCTTGTGGCTTTTCCTGTGCCCAAAAAACCCGGCACTTGTTTGTGTCCTTGTGACGGTAAATCTAAACAGAGCACGTGTCATTTTATGTTATCTTGTAAATTTTATACCTTTTTTAGAAAATTTTATTTCAAACCCATCTTTTTAAAATACAATACGCGTGGTATACAATCAGCGATGCAATTATTGTTTAATCTAGAGACCCCAGACGTATGTTTCCATGTGGCCACCTATATTTTAAAATGTATCTCTGTAAGAAAATCAATTATTATATGAATTTCTTTAGATGCTAAATGTACTGTGCACTTTAAGGAAGATGTTGTCGACATTATGCACTTTATCATGCTAATTTGCACATACATGTATACCGTATAAATTGCTGCTACTGTATAATATGCACTGTTAGAATGGTATAGCACTTGCACTTTGCTTTATTTTAATTGTATATAGTTATAATCGCATATTGCACTTTATGAAGGTTGCTATCGAACCTTGCTTTGGACCAGGCTAATTTGCACATACATCGATACGGTATTGATATTTAGCACTTTATCAGCATATTTGCACATAACTGAAGGCCGTATAATTGTTACTATTATAATCTTTGCATTCTTAGAATGGCATAGTGTTTATGTTCTACAAATGCTGCTATCGTATACTACATACAGAAATAATTGTATAGTGTTTTTGTGTTTTATCCTGATACATTGTGATTACATTTCAGCGGAAGCATGTTCCAGAATTGTGTAATTTTTATTGATGTTTATTATGTCTGTTGCTATATGGTTGTATTTTTACATACCGAATAAAGCATCTTTGACTTTGACTTTGACTTTGACTTTGACTTCACTAATCACATCACAGTAAAGCATTAATAAAAACTTAAAGTGCACATCATTCATCAAAACCAAAACCCTCCAACTCGAGTAAAATCTGGTGAAGTTCTTATTCCGCAATTAAAATTGATATTCAAACTTCAATCCTAGGTATTTTATTAATCCATTGGCTCATTGTAGGAGATACTGGTGACTTCCAGCCTTGTGGTACAGGTGAGATTGCTATAGCCTTAGTTATGAAAATGAAACATTGGCCTGCTCTGGTAAATTCTTTAGTCTGTCTTGACAAATCAAATAGGGCCAGGGTAGCATCTGGCTGAAGTTTGACTACAGTTGTTTTACTTAATTCTCGGAAAATCTGACACCAGAGGTCATAGACTATAGGACAGGCAAAGAAAATATGGGTCCAATTACCTGGAGCATTGTTTTAGCACCTAAAGCACTGGGCCGAAATCCCAGGTTTTATCTTGCAGACAATGCTAAGAATACAGTATGCATGACACCCAGACAAGAAAGCCATTCTCTTAAAATTCGATGCCCAAAGAGTTTCATGACCCATTTCTGCTATGGACCTCCATCATAATATTAAATCATGTTCCTTTCGAGCTTCTATCTAGGATGCTAGGAGTCAGGGTTCCCTTTGAGTTCTGTCGTTGGCTGCTATACCAATTCCCCACCCCCTGCAATTTGTTCTTAACAACTAACGTAATCCACATAAGAGGGCCCTCGTTCAGTATCCAACATTTCTTTTTCAAAAAGCTATTTATTCGTAAAAAGCTGTAAAAATAGATTGAGTATTCTCCCTGGGTTGTAACTCTAATTCATTCTCAGCCCAAGTTTTCAGGCTGTGATGAGCGAATAAATCTTCAACTAGACGAAACTCTCCAATGTAATATTTTTCTAAAATAGTACCAGGAATCTTTAATTCCATATACTCACACTTCTTTAATGCTATCAATGCGTGGCATAAAGGAATATTCCACTTTTTAAGAAACTGCTTGCTACGAAAAATTATATCATGAACCACTTTATATCTGTTTTTTTCTGTAGTTTAGCGGTTTTCAAAAAGGCCAGAAGTTCCAGTTCTTTCACCATTTGAAGCAAAAAAAAAAGACCAGCGAGCCTATCTGGATGAATGATTCGAACTATACTAAGATAGGCAATATAATCCCGTAGTTGAGGTAACACAAGTACACAAGTCCCCCTTGTGCGTGACTGAGTTACAATGCAGCCAAGTGGACTCCCTGACGTTTATTCTTCCAAATAAACGTACTAAAACGCGAGTCTATTCCAAAAAGTATGACCTTCACTCTCATAGTAACATTAGCAAACAGAAAAAGAATTAAAGATAAATTTGTATTTTTTATCAGAGAAACAGGACCTATTGTAGATAGTGGAAGTAAATCTCATCTATTTAGTACAACCCTATTTTTTCTCAATATAGACAAATATTTTAAATGAAACAGGTCTCCAAAGATTGAGGTGGCAACAATTCCTAAATAGCGTACTGGATGCCTCATAGCCAACTGCTGCTGCAAACAATTGGGAAAATCACTTATTTCTGCTTGAAACAGCAGAACATCCATGTCAGCATGGTTAATTTTATAGCGACCTGCTGCAGTAAAGTCCTGAATTAAATCGAGCGCTTTTTCGAAGTCATTATTTTAGAGCTCAAGATATACAATGATACCATCCACAAAGAGTTTAACATTCTTCCACAGGGGTATAGATCAAAGGTTAATTTTGTAGTTTAACCAGCAGAGGCTCAATAACGAAAGTAAACAGAAGCAGAGACATTGGACAACCCGGTGGGTACTCCTCCAAATTGAAACTGTTCCCATGTCTTCTGTGTTAATCAGAATCTTAACTTCTGCCCTCTGGTAAATCTTGTAAAGCATTGGTAGAAATTTCCAGGGATACCAAACTTAGCTAAAATAGCAAATAATTCCTCCCAGTTAACATGATGTAAGACTTTGTTAGCATCAATTAAAATCCCAGTAGCTTTGAGATTATTAATAAAAATGCAATCAATTGTCTGAATCAGGTAGATTGTGTTTGCCGTCATTGACCTGCCTGATATAAATCCATGTTGGTCTTTCTTAATTATTTTTGGTGCCACTGGCATTAATCGTGATGCTCTCACTTTAGTAAAAAGCTTGCAGTCAGTGATTTATTAGATTCTTTTTTTGTAAAACTGACTTTCTATGCTTCAGTAAAGGATTTAGGAGTGTTTCCATCCTCCAATGTTTGAGTAAACACCTCCATCAAAAACGGTGAAAGTAGCTGAGCAAGTTCTTGATAAACATCTTTATGGAATGCCGTCGCTCCCGCATGCTTTTGCATTAGCTGAGATATTGTTCAAGGTCTGCTGGGGGTATTTTGTTAGGTATTTGATACAAATCATGGAAATGTTCATAAAATACCTGTTCTATCTCTTTTTCACTACTAGTTTGAATCTTACTAGAAGGATCAATAATTGCGTTGATGTTATTATTACGGGTGCTACACCTGGTGGACCTCACCACAATTCTGCCAATCTCTTGGATTTCTTCATAAACGTTCTGCTGAAAGGTTTTAGCATTCCATATTTCCACAGCAATAAAACATCTCTAAGATCCTGTGAGGCCTTCTCAAGCTCCTGGTGCCATCCAACTGTGTTGGCTTTATAACGTCCCAGGCACTTTATAGTACTTGAGGCCTTTCCAGGGCCGCCTGTAGCTCCTGATTGTTCATTGAGAGATTCCAACCTATTATAGATTCATATGCAATTGTCTAACCCCTGAATGTGGCATTGAAGTCCTTCCAAACTACAAAGCCTGAGGCTGTATTTAGAGTTCCCTGAAAAAACTCAGCAATTTGGACTCTGATTTCCACTCCCCAGACCTGGTCAGCCAGTAGCCTTCTAACAGCCAGTTATACATAGAGCTTTGATCAATCCCTATAAAGATTTTGATTGAGACTGCAGACTGGTCCGAAAAGGCATTGATGATAATGGCAGTTGTCTCTCTGTTTACCATTGATGAAATAAACAACAAATCTAAACAGGACATGGTGTGAAACCTTGAAAAACTTAGCCTCTGGATGGTCAAAACGCCATGGGTCAACTATCACGAAATGTTACTTAAAAATGTATATTAATGTTGCTATGTTGGCTTTCATTGTTTTTTTAACAGTTTGAGGAACCTAAATACACATTTTGTATATCATTAAAATCCCCACCTAGTATTATGGGACAATCCATTTCAAATGTAATCTTATAAATCTGAGTCAGTGCCTCCATAACATCTTCAATTGGACCATAATAATTCACCAGAGAGGTATGACCTCTTCATGAGTGCTATGACCGAGATCCATCTAACTTTGTCGTCCCTCCTAATGTCCACACCAGTCCAATTAATATTTCTTGATCAGAAAATCACAACCCCCCTTATTGCTGTACGCAAAGATGCAAAGAATGCATAAAATAATCTTCTGGGGATCCTTAATTTAGGATTATTGGTTCTTCAGCGAATCTCCTATAAAATATTCACATCAGCGCTCAGATAGGACAACCAGTGCTTAATCAACCCAAATGTCTGCTTATTAAGTATCCCATTAGCTTTACATATAACAATCCTAACCATTTGAGTCATCAAGCAAAACCCCCATGTAAGTATTTTGTACCTATTACCATAACGCCATAAACTGTGTTCAAAACAATTCTATTTGATAGAAAGATGGTTGCTTCAACACAACCTTGCCTCATCGAGCTGCGTCCCATACATGGTCTGATGTTCTTTTCTCCATAATAAACACCTTGCACAAACCCTTCACCCACCAACCCATCACTCACCCTCCTTTCCTTGTAAACCTCTACCAAAAAGAAAAAATACCGCTGTGCCCTTTGAATCCCCCATATCTTAAGTGGTGACTTGTTTATGAGCCTTGGCTGCTACTAACCTTTCGCCATGTTATGTAAGGTTACCACCACTCTGCACCCCTCACATGATACTCGTATTTACGTCTAGACTTGCCCATAACCATAATTCTAGTGTAAGTCTCAATCTTAGTAAGCAACAGGCAATCAAAATGTATGTTATACTGACATTTCCCCCCTGGTGGACTGCGTCATCTGAAATTGGAATCATTGACAGATGTTTTTGTGCATTTCCCACTTCAGAAGAAATATGGCCTTTGTAAAAGACTTTGAATTTTGATAGTTGAATCAGAGAGGCCTGAGCACAACCAGATCGAAACTGATTCAGAAGGCCTTAAAAAAACCTTCGTTTTTGAGATGCTGTATGTGACATAATAGTATTGGTAGACCTGGCTTCTTTGGCGAGGTTTCCCCTGACTTTTTCCCTCTACCTCCTGTATTTTTGATGCTGTGCTGGATTTTGTTTTTGCTGGTTTAGATACTTTGGGCACTTTGCCACTGCTGATCAGTGTCAAAGTGCAAGTGCTCCCTGTGTAAATTGTGATTGTAATTGGTTCTCCATGATTGACATATTTGTATCACCAAGAAGACCCTAGTAAAGTTAACTGAGTGTGCCAGGGCTGGTGATACAAATGCTACTAGTGGGCCTGCAGCACTGATTGTGCCACCCACATGAGTAGCCCTAAAATGGTGTCTCAGGCCTTCCACCGCAGTGCCTGTGTGCAGTCTGTGAACTGCCATGTCCACCTGGTCAGTGTCCCCACTGACCAGGCCTAACCCTTCCCTTTCTGTGCACATTGGTTACCCCTATGGAAGGCCCAAGGTACCCCCTTGCTGATCAGTGTCAAAGTGCAAGTGCTCCCTGTGTAAATTGTAATTGTAATTGGTTCTCCATGATTGACATATTTGTATCACCAAGAAGACCCTAGTAAAGTGCACTGAGTGTGCCAGGGCTGGTGATACAAATGCTAGTAGTGGGCCTGCTATTTACAACAAGGGGTGGTGAGGGACAGAGTCTCTGAATTAAGCAGAATACTCTCACCCAGTCAAGAGATCAGGGCTAGATCCAACACCGTTTTTTAGCTCATTGCACCATCCCAGTTTCAGAACCTGGCTGTATGCAAATTAGTCTGTTCCTGTCCCAGTGCATGATGGGAACAGGGCAAACCAAACTACAAAAGCCAATTCTTACACTGGGAAGGAAACAAGCTTCCGGGGACCGGTTTCTGGCATTACAGCCGTCTTCGGCCCGGCTTGCTTGAATCCTGATGGTGCAATGAGCAAGGGACTCATGTCTGAGTATACCCTTCCACGCTTAGGGTGGACAAAATTATTTACAACAAGGGGTGGTGAGGGACAGAGTCTCTGAATTAAGCAGAATACTCTCACCCAGTCAAGAGATCAGGTTCATCACCACCCCCTTTTCTGAATCATTTTGTCCACCATAAGCGTGGAAGGGTATACTCAGATGTGAGTCCCTTGCTCATTGCACCATCAGGATTCAAGCAAGCCGGGCCGACGACGCCTGAAATGTCAGAAACCGGTCCCCGGAAGCTTGTTTCCTTCCCAGTATAAGAATTGGCTTGGTAGTTTGGTTTGCCCTGTTCCCATCATGCACTGGGACAGGAACAGACTAATTTGCATATAGCCAAGTTCTAAGCTGGGATGGTGCAGTGAGCTAAAAAACGGTGATGGATCAAGCCCTGATCTTTGGACTGGGTTAGAGTGGTCTGCTTAATTCAGGCACTCTGTTCATCACCACCCCCTTTTCTGAATCATTTTGTCCACCATAAGCGTGGAAGGGTATACTCAGATGTGAGTCCCTTGCTCATTGCACTATCAGGATTCAAGCAAGCCGGGCCGACGACGCCTGAAATGGCAGAAACTGGTCCCCGGAAGCTTGTTTCCTTCCCAGTATAAGAATTGGCTTGGTAGTTTGGTTTGCCCTGTTCCCATCATGCACTGGGACAGGAACAGACTAATTTGCATATAGCCAAGTTCTAAGCTGGGATGGTGCAGTGAGCTAAAAAACGGTGATGGATCAAGCCCTGATCTTTGGACTGGGTTAGAGTGGTCTGCTTAATTCAGGCACTCTGTTCATCACCACCCCCTTTTCTGAATCATTTTGTCCACCATAAGCGTGGAAGGGTATACTCAGATGTGAGTCCCTTGCTCATTGCACCATCAGGATTCAAGCAAGCCGGGCCGACGACGCCTGAAATGGCAGAAACCGGTCCCCGGAAGCTTGTTTCCTTCCCAGTATAAGAATTGGCTTGGTAGTTTGGTTTGCCCTGTTCCCATCATGCACTGGGACAGGAACAGACTAATTTGCATATAGCCAAGTTCTAAGCTGGGATGGTGCAGTGAGCTAAAAAACGGTGATGGATCAAGCCCTGATCTTTGGACTGGGTTAGAGTGGTCTGCTTAATTCAGGCACTCTGTTCATCACCACCCCCTTTTCTGAATCATTTTGTCCACCATAAGCGTGGAAGGGTATACTCGGATGTGAGTCCCTTGCTCATTGCACCATCAGGATTCAAGCAAGACGGGCCGACGACGCCTGAAATGGCAGAAACCGGTCCCCGGAAGCTTGTTTCCTTCCCAGTATAAGAATTGGCTTGGTAGTTTGGTTTGCCCTGTTCCCATCATGCACTGGGACAGGAACAGACTAATTTGCATATAGCCAAGTTCTAAGCTGGGATGGTGCAGTGAGCTAAAAAACGGTGATGGATCAAGCCCTGATCTTTGGACTGGGTTAGAGTGGTCTGCTTAATTCAGGCACTCTGTTCATCACCACCCCCTTTTCTGAATCATTTTGTCCACCATAAGCGTGGAAGGGTATACTCAGATGTGAGTCCCTTGCTCATTGCACGATCAGGATTCAAGCAAGCCGGGCCGACGACGCCTGAAATGGCAGAAACCGGTCCCCGGAAGCTTGTTTCCTTCCCAGTATAAGAATTGGCTTGGTAGTTTGGTTTGCCCTGTTCCCATCATGCACTGGGACAGGAACAGACTAATTTGCATATAGCCAAGTTCTAAGCTGGGATGGTGCAGTGAGCTAAAAAACGGTGATGGATCAAGCCCTGATCTTTGGACTGGGTTAGAGTGGTCTGCTTAATTCAGGCACTCTGTTCATCACCACCCCCTTTTCTGAATCATTTTGTCCACCATAAGCGTGGAAGGGTATACTCAGATGTGAGTCCCTTGCTCATTGCACCATCAGGATTCAAGCAAGCCGGGCCGACGACGCCTGAAATGGCAGAAACCGGTCCCCGGAAGCTTGTTTCCTTCCCAGTATAAGAATTGGCTTGGTAGTTTGGTTTGCCCTGTTCCCATCATGCACTGGGACAGGAACAGACTAATTTGCATATAGCCAAGTTCTAAGCTGGGATGGTGCAGTGAGCTAAAAAACGGTGATGGATCAAGCCCTGATCTTTGGACTGGGTTAGAGTGGTCTGCTTAATTCAGGCACTCTGTTCATCACCACCCCCTTTTCTGAATCATTTTGTCCACCATAAGCGTGGAAGGGTATACTCAGATGTGAGTCCCTTGCTCATTGCACCATCAGGATTCAAGCAAGCCGGGCCGACGACGCCTGAAATGGCAGAAACCGGTCCCCGGAAGCTTGTTTCCTTCCCAGTATAAGAATTGGCTTGGTAGTTTGGTTTGCCCTGTTCCCATCATGCACTGGGACAGGAACAGACTAATTTGCATATAGCCAAGTTCTAAGCTGGGATGGTGCAGTGAGCTAAAAAACGGTGATGGATCAAGCCCTGATCTTTGGACTGGGTTAGAGTGGTCTGCTTAATTCAGGCACTCTGTTCATCACCACCCCCTTTTCTGAATCATTTTGTCCACCATAAGCGTGGAAGGGTATACTCAGATGTGAGTCCCTTGCTCATTGCACCATCAGGATTCAAGCAAGCCGGGCCGACGACGCCTGAAATGGCAGAAACCGGTCCCCGGAAGCTTGTTTCCTTCCCAGTATAAGAATTGGCTTGGTAGTTTGGTTTGCCCTGTTCCCATCATGCACTGGGACAGGAACAGACTAATTTGCATATAGCCAAGTTCTAAGCTGGGATGGTGCAGTGAGCTAAAAAACGGTGATGGATCAAGCCCTGATCTTTGGACTGGGTTAGAGTGGTCTGCTTAATTCAGGCACTCTGTTCATCACCACCCCCTTTTCTGAATCATTTTGTCCACCATAAGCGTGGAAGGGTATACTCGGATGTGAGTCCCTTGCTCATTGCACCATCAGGATTCAAGCAAGACGGGCCGACGACGCCTGAAATGGCAGAAACCGGTCCCCGGAAGCTTGTTTCCTTCCCAGTATAAGAATTGGCTTGGTAGTTTGGTTTGCCCTGTTCCCATCATGCACTGGGACAGGAACAGACTAATTTGCATATAGCCAAGTTCTAAGCTGGGATGGTGCAGTGAGCTAAAAAACGGTGATGGATCAAGCCCTGATCTTTGGACTGGGTTAGAGTGGTCTGCTTAATTCAGGCACTCTGTTCATCACCACCCCCTTTTCTGAATCATTTTGTCCACCATAAGCGTGGAAGGGTATACTCAGATGTGAGTCCCTTGCTCATTGCACCATCAGGATTCAAGCAAGCCGGGCCGACGACGCCTGAAATGGCAGAAACTGGTCCCCGGAAGCTTGTTTCCTTCCCAGTATAAGAATTGGCTTGGTAGTTTGGTTTGCCCTGTTCCCATCATGCACTGGGACAGGAACAGACTAATTTGCATATAGCCAAGTTCTAAGCTGGGATGGTGCAGTGAGCTAAAAAACGGTGATGGATCAAGCCCTGATCTTTGGACTGGGTTAGAGTGGTCTGCTTAATTCAGGCACTCTGTTCATCACCACCCCCTTTTCTGAATCATTTTGTCCACCATAAGCGTGGAAGGGTATACTCAGATGTGAGTCCCTTGCTCATTGCACCATCAGGATTCAAGCAAGCCGGGCCGACGACGCCTGAAATGGCAGAAACCGGTCCCCGGAAGCTTGTTTCCTTCCCAGTATAAGAATTGGCTTGGTAGTTTGGTTTGCCCTGTTCCCATCATGCACTGGGACAGGAACAGACTAATTTGCATATAGCCAAGTTCTAAGCTGGGATGGTGCAGTGAGCTAAAAAACGGTGATGGATCAAGCCCTGATCTTTGGACTGGGTTAGAGTGGTCTGCTTAATTCAGGCCCTCTGTTCATCACCACCCCCTTTTCTGAATCATTTTGTCCACCATAAGCGTGGAAGGGTATACTCAGATGTGAGTCCCTTGCTCATTGCACCATCAGGATTCAAGCAAGCCGGGCCGACGACGCCTGAAATGGCAGAAACCGGTCCCCGGAAGCTTGTTTCCTTCCCAGTATAAGAATTGGCTTGGTAGTTTGGTTTGCCCTGTTCCCATCATGCACTGGGACAGGAACAGACTAATTTGCATAT
Organism: Lissotriton helveticus; assembly: GCF_964261635.1. NCBI lineage: Eukaryota > Metazoa > Chordata > Amphibia > Caudata > Salamandridae > Lissotriton > Lissotriton helveticus. The sequence goes on along the minus strand of NC_136060.1, from coordinate 213,051,172 downwards.
AGCCAAGTTCTAAGCTGGGATGGTGCAGTGAGCTAAAAAACGGTGATGGATCAAGCCCTGATCTTTGGACTGGGTTAGAGTGGTCTGCTTAATTCAGGCACTCTGTTCATCACCACCCCCTTTTCTGAATCATTTTGTCCACCATAAGCGTGGAAGGGTATACTCAGATGTGAGTCCCTTGCTCATTGCACCATCAGGATTCAAGCAAGCCGGGCCGACGACGCCTGAAATGGCAGAAACCGGTCCCCGGAAGCTTGTTTCCTTCCCAGTATAAGAATTGGCTTGGTAGTTTGGTTTGCCCTGTTCCCATCATGCACTGGGACAGGAACAGACTAATTTGCATATAGTCAAGTTCTAAGCTGGGAAGGTGCAGTGAGCTAAAAAACGGTGATGGATCAAGCCCTGATCTTTGGACTGGGTTAGAGTGGTCTGCTTAATTCAGGCACTCTGTTCATCACCACCCCCTTTTCTGAATCATTTTGTCCACCATAAGCGTGGAAGGGTATACTCAGATGTGAGTCCCTTGCTCATTGCACCATCAGGATTCAAGCAAGCCGGGCCGACGACGCCTGAAATGGCAGAAACCGGTCCCCGGAAGCTTGTTTCCTTCCCAGTATAAGAATTGGCTTGGTAGTTTGGTTTGCCCTGTTCCCATCATGCACTGGGACAGGAACAGACTAATTTGCATATAGCCAAGTTCTAAGCTGGGATGGTGCAGTGAGCTAAAAAACGGTGATGGATCAAGCCCTGATCTTTGGACTGGGTTAGAGTGGTCTGCTTAATTCAGGCACTCTGTTCATCACCACCCCCTTTTCTGAATCATTTTGTCCACCATAAGCGTGGAAGGGTATACTCAGATGTGAGTCCCTTGCTCATTGCACGATCAGGATTCAAGCAAGCCGGGCCGACGACGCCTGAAATGGCAGAAACCGGTCCCCGGAAGCTTGTTTCCTTCCCAGTATAAGAATTGGCTTGGTAGTTTGGTTTGCCCTGTTCCCATCATGCACTGGGACAGGAACAGACTAATTTGCATATAGCCAAGTTCTAAGCTGGGATGGTGCAGTGAGCTAAAAAACGGTGATGGATCAAGCCCTGATCTTTGGACTGGGTTAGAGTGGTCTGCTTAATTCAGGCACTCTGTTCATCACCACCCCCTTTTCTGAATCATTTTGTCCACCATAAGCGTGGAAGGGTATACTCAGATGTGAGTCCCTTGCTCATTGCACCATCAGGATTCAAGCAAGCCGGGCCGACGACGCCTGAAATGGCAGAAACCGGTCCCCGGAAGCTTGTTTCCTTCCCAGTATAAGAATTGGCTTGGTAGTTTGGTTTGCCCTGTTCCCATCATGCACTGGGACAGGAACAGACTAATTTGCATATAGCCAAGTTCTAAGCTGGGATGGTGCAGTGAGCTAAAAAACGGTGATGGATCAAGCCCTGATCTTTGGACTGGGTTAGAGTGGTCTGCTTAATTCAGGCACTCTGTTCATCACCACCCCCTTTTCTGAATCATTTTGTCCACCATAAGCGTGGAAGGGTATACTCGGATGTGAGTCCCTTGCTCATTGCACCATCAGGATTCAAGCAAGACGGGCCGACGACGCCTGAAATGGCAGAAACCGGTCCCCGGAAGCTTGTTTCCTTCCCAGTATAAGAATTGGCTTGGTAGTTTGGTTTGCCCTGTTCCCATCATGCACTGGGACAGGAACAGACTAATTTGCATATAGCCAAGTTCTAAGCTGGGATGGTGCAGTGAGCTAAAAAACGGTGATGGATCAAGCCCTGATCTTTGGACTGGGTTAGAGTGGTCTGCTTAATTCAGGCACTCTGTTCATCACCACCCCCTTTTCTGAATCATTTTGTCCACCATAAGCGTGGAAGGGTATACTCAGATGTGAGTCCCTTGCTCATTGCACCATCAGGATTCAAGCAAGCCGGGCCGACGACGCCTGAAATGGCAGAAACCGGTCCCCGGAAGCTTGTTTCCTTCCCAGTATAAGAATTGGCTTGGTAGTTTGGTTTGCCCTGTTCCCATCATGCACTGGGACAGGAACAGACTAATTTGCATATAGCCAAGTTCTAAGCTGGGATGGTGCAGTGAGCTAAAAAACGGTGATGGATCAAGCCCTGATCTTTGGACTGGGTTAGAGTGGTCTGCTTAATTCAGGCACTCTGTTCATCACCACCCCCTTTTCTGAATCATTTTGTCCACCATAAGCGTGGAAGGGTATACTCAGATGTGAGTCCCTTGCTCATTGCACCATCAGGATTCAAGCAAGCCGGGCCGACGACGCCTGAAATGGCAGAAACCGGTCCCCGGAAGCTTGTTTCCTTCCCAGTATAAGAATTGGCTTGGTAGTTTGGTTTGCCCTGTTCCCATCATGCACTGGGACAGGAACAGACTAATTTGCATATAGCCAAGTTCTAAGCTGGGATGGTGCAGTGAGCTAAAAAACGGTGATGGATCAAGCCCTGATCTTTGGACTGGGTTAGAGTGGTCTGCTTAATTCAGGCACTCTGTTCATCACCACCCCCTTTTCTGAATCATTTTGTCCACCATAAGCGTGGAAGGGTATACTCAGATGTGAGTCCCTTGCTCATTGCACCATCAGGATTCAAGCAAGCCGGGCCGACGACGCCTGAAATGGCAGAAACCGGTCCCCGGAAGCTTGTTTCCTTCCCAGTATAAGAATTGGCTTGGTAGTTTGGTTTGCCCTGTTCCCATCATGCACTGGGACAGGAACAGACTAATTTGCATATAGTCAAGTTCTAAGCTGGGAAGGTGCAGTGAGCTAAAAAACGGTGATGGATCAAGCCCTGATCTTTGGACTGGGTTAGAGTGGTCTGCTTAATTCAGGCACTCTGTTCATCACCACCCCCTTTTCTGAATCATTTTGTCCACCATAAGCGTGGAAGGGTATACTCAGATGTGAGTCCCTTGCTCATTGCACCATCAGGATTCAAGCAAGCCGGGCCGACGACGCCTGAAATGGCAGAAACCGGTCCCCGGAAGCTTGTTTCCTTCCCAGTATAAGAATTGGCTTGGTAGTTTGGTTTGCCCTGTTCCCATCATGCACTGGGACAGGAACAGACTAATTTGCATATAGCCAAGTTCTAAGCTGGGATGGTGCAGTGAGCTAAAAAACGGTGATGGATCAAGCCCTGATCTTTGGACTGGGTTAGAGTGGTCTGCTTAATTCAGGCACTCTGTTCATCACCACCCCCTTTTCTGAATCATTTTGTCCACCATAAGCGTGGAAGGGTATACTCAGATGTGAGTCCCTTGCTCATTGCACGATCAGGATTCAAGCAAGCCGGGCCGACGACGCCTGAAATGGCAGAAACCGGTCCCCGGAAGCTTGTTTCCTTCCCAGTATAAGAATTGGCTTGGTAGTTTGGTTTGCCCTGTTCCCATCATGCACTGGGACAGGAACAGACTAATTTGCATATAGCCAAGTTCTAAGCTGGGATGGTGCAGTGAGCTAAAAAACGGTGATGGATCAAGCCCTGATCTTTGGACTGGGTTAGAGTGGTCTGCTTAATTCAGGCACTCTGTTCATCACCACCCCCTTTTCTGAATCATTTTGTCCACCATAAGCGTGGAAGGGTATACTCAGATGTGAGTCCCTTGCTCATTGCACCATCAGGATTCAAGCAAGCCGGGCCGACGACGCCTGAAATGGCAGAAACCGGTCCCCGGAAGCTTGTTTCCTTCCCAGTATAAGAATTGGCTTGGTAGTTTGGTTTGCCCTGTTCCCATCATGCACTGGGACAGGAACAGACTAATTTGCATATAGCCAAGTTCTAAGCTGGGATGGTGCAGTGAGCTAAAAAAAACGGTGATGGATCAAGCCCTGATCTTTGGACTGGGTTAGAGTGGTCTGCTTAATTCAGGCACTCTGTTCATCACCACCCCCTTTTCTGAATCATTTTGTCCACCATAAGCGTGGAAGGGTATACTCAGATGTGAGTCCCTTGCTCATTGCACCATCAGGATTCAAGCAAGCCGGGCCGACGACGCCTGAAATGGCAGAAACCGGTCCCCGGAAGCTTGTTTCCTTCCCAGTATAAGAATTGGCTTGGTAGTTTGGTTTGCCCTGTTCCCATCATGCACTGGGACAGGAACAGACTAATTTGCATATAGCCAAGTTCTAAGCTGGGATGGTGCAGTGAGCTAAAAAACGGTGATGGATCAAGCCCTGATCTTTGGACTGGGTTAGAGTGGTCTGCTTAATTCAGGCACTCTGTTCATCACCACCCCCTTTTCTGAATCATTTTGTCCACCATAAGCGTGGAAGGGTATACTCGGATGTGAGTCCCTTGCTCATTGCACCATCAGGATTCAAGCAAGACGGGCCGACGACGCCTGAAATGGCAGAAACCGGTCCCCGGAAGCTTGTTTCCTTCCCAGTATAAGAATTGGCTTGGTAGTTTGGTTTGCCCTGTTCCCATCATGCACTGGGACAGGAACAGACTAATTTGCATATAGCCAAGTTCTAAGCTGGGATGGTGCAGTGAGCTAAAAAACGGTGATGGATCAAGCCCTGATCTTTGGACTGGGTTAGAGTGGTCTGCTTAATTCAGGCACTCTGTTCATCACCACCCCCTTTTCTGAATCATTTTGTCCACCATAAGCGTGAAAGGGTATACTCAGATGTGAGTCCCTTGCTCATTGCACCATCAGGATTCAAGCAAGCCGGGCCGACGACGCCTGAAATGGCAGAAACCGGTCCCCGGAAGCTTGTTTCCTTCCCAGTATAAGAATTGGCTTGGTAGTTTGGTTTGCCCTGTTCCCATCATGCACTGGGACAGGAACAGACTAATTTGCATATAGCCAAGTTCTAAGCTGGGATGGTGCAGTGAGCTAAAAAACGGTGATGGATCAAGCCCTGATCTTTGGACTGGGTTAGAGTGGTCTGCTTAATTCAGGCACTCTGTTCATCACCACCCCCTTTTCTGAATCATTTTGTCCACCATAAGCGTGGAAGGGTATACTCAGATGTGAGTCCCTTGCTCATTGCACCATCAGGATTCAAGCAAGCCGGGCCGACGACGCCTGAAATGGCAGAAACCGGTCCCCGGAAGCTTGTTTCCTTCCCAGTATAAGAATTGGCTTGGTAGTTTGGTTTGCCCTGTTCCCATCATGCACTGGGACAGGAACAGACTAATTTGCATATAGCCAAGTTCTAAGCTGGGATGGTGCAGTGAGCTAAAAAACGGTGATGGATCAAGCCCTGATCTTTGGACTGGGTTAGAGTGGTCTGCTTAATTCAGGCACTCTGTTCATCACCACCCCCTTTTCTGAATCATTTTGTCCACCATAAGCGTGGAAGGGTATACTCAGATGTGAGTCCCTTGCTCATTGCACCATCAGGATTCAAGCAAGCCGGGCCGACGACGCCTGAAATGGCAGAAACCGGTCCCCGGAAGCTTGTTTCCTTCCCAGTATAAGAATTGGCTTGGTAGTTTGGTTTGCCCTGTTCCCATCATGCACTGGGACAGGAACAGACTAATTTGCATATAGCCAAGTTCTAAGCTGGGATGGTGCAGTGAGCTAAAAAACGGTGATGGATCAAGCCCTGATCTTTGGACTGGGTTAGAGTGGTCTGCTTAATTCAGGCACTCTGTTCATCACCACCCCCTTTTCTGAATCATTTTGTCCACCATAAGCGTGGAAGGGTATACTCAGATGTGAGTCCCTTGCTCATTGCACCATCAGGATTCAAGCAAGCCGGGCCGACGACGCCTGAAATGGCAGAAACCGGTCCCCGGAAGCTTGTTTCCTTCCCAGTATAAGAATTGGCTTGGTAGTTTGGTTTGCCCTGTTCCCATCATGCACTGGGACAGGAACAGACTAATTTGCATATAGCCAAGTTCTAAGCTGGGATGGTGCAGTGAGCTAAAAAACGGTGATGGATCAAGCCCTGATCTTTGGACTGGGTTAGAGTGGTCTGCTTAATTCAGGCACTCTGTTCATCACCACCCCCTTTTCTGAATCATTTTGTCCACCATAAGCGTGGAAGGGTATACTCGGATGTGAGTCCCTTGCTCATTGCACCATCAGGATTCAAGCAAGACGGGCCGACGACGCCTGAAATGGCAGAAACCGGTCCCCGGAAGCTTGTTTCCTTCCCAGTATAAGAATTGGCTTGGTAGTTTGGTTTGCCCTGTTCCCATCATGCACTGGGACAGGAACAGACTAATTTGCATATAGCCAAGTTCTAAGCTGGGATGGTGCAGTGAGCTAAAAAACGGTGATGGATCAAGCCCTGATCTTTGGACTGGGTTAGAGTGGTCTGCTTAATTCAGGCACTCTGTTCATCACCACCCCCTTTTCTGAATCATTTTGTCCACCATAAGCGTGGAAGGGTATACTCAGATGTGAGTCCCTTGCTCATTGCACCATCAGGATTCAAGCAAGCCGGGCCGACGACGCCTGAAATGGCAGAAACCGGTCCCCGGAAGCTTGTTTCCTTCCCAGTATAAGAATTGGCTTGGTAGTTTGGTTTGCCCTGTTCCCATCATGCACTGGGACAGGAACAGACTAATTTGCATATAGCCAAGTTCTAAGCTGGGATGGTGCAGTGAGCTAAAAAACGGTGATGGATCAAGCCCTGATCTTTGGACTGGGTTAGAGTGGTCTGCTTAATTCAGGCACTCTGTTCATCACCACCCCCTTTTCTGAATCATTTTGTCCACCATAAGCGTGGAAGGGTATACTCAGATGTGAGTCCCTTGCTCATTGCACCATCAGGATTCAAGCAAGCCGGGCCGACGACGCCTGAAATGGCAGAAACCGGTCCCCGGAAGCTTGTTTCCTTCCCAGTATAAGAATTGGCTTGGTAGTTTGGTTTGCCCTGTTCCCATCATGCACTGGGACAGGAACAGACTAATTTGCATATAGCCAAGTTCTAAGCTGGGATGGTGCAGTGAGCTAAAAAACGGTGATGGATCAAGCCCTGATCTTTGGACTGGGTTAGAGTGGTCTGCTTAATTCAGGCCCTCTGTTCATCACCACCCCCTTTTCTGAATCATTTTGTCCACCATAAGCGTGGAAGGGTATACTCAGATGTGAGTCCCTTGCTCATTGCACCATCAGGATTCAAGCAAGCCGGGCCGACGACGCCTGAAATGGCAGAAACCGGTCCCCGGAAGCTTGTTTCCTTCCCAGTATAAGAATTGGCTTGGTAGTTTGGTTTGCCCTGTTCCCATCATGCACTGGGACAGGAACAGACTAATTTGCATATAGCCAAGTTCTAAGCTGGGATGGTGCAGTGAGCTAAAAAACGGTGATGGATCAAGCCCTGATCTTTGGACTGGGTTAGAGTGGTCTGCTTAATTCAGGCACTCTGTTCATCACCACCCCCTTTTCTGAATCATTTTGTCCACCATAAGCGTGGAAGGGTATACTCAGATGTGAGTCCCTTGCTCATTGCACCATCAGGATTCAAGCAAGCCGGGCCGACGACGCCTGAAATGGCAGAAACCGGTCCCCGGAAGCTTGTTTCCTTCCCAGTATAAGAATTGGCTTGGTAGTTTGGTTTGCCCTGTTCCCATCATGCACTGGGACAGGAACAGACTAATTTGCATATAGTCAAGTTCTAAGCTGGGAAGGTGCAGTGAGCTAAAAAACGGTGATGGATCAAGCCCTGATCTTTGGACTGGGTTAGAGTGGTCTGCTTAATTCAGGCACTCTGTTCATCACCACCCCCTTTTCTGAATCATTTTGTCCACCATAAGCGTGGAAGGGTATACTCAGATGTGAGTCCCTTGCTCATTGCACCATCAGGATTCAAGCAAGCCGGGCCGACGACGCCTGAAATGGCAGAAACCGGTCCCCGGAAGCTTGTTTCCTTCCCAGTATAAGAATTGGCTTGGTAGTTTGGTTTGCCCTGTTCCCATCATGCACTGGGACAGGAACAGACTAATTTGCATATAGCCAAGTTCTAAGCTGGGATGGTGCAGTGAGCTAAAAAACGGTGATGGATCAAGCCCTGATCTTTGGACTGGGTTAGAGTGGTCTGCTTAATTCAGGCACTCTGTTCATCACCACCCCCTTTTCTGAATCATTTTGTCCACCATAAGCGTGGAAGGGTATACTCAGATGTGAGTCCCTTGCTCATTGCACGATCAGGATTCAAGCAAGCCGGGCCGACGACGCCTGAAATGGCAGAAACCGGTCCCCGGAAGCTTGTTTCCTTCCCAGTATAAGAATTGGCTTGGTAGTTTGGTTTGCCCTGTTCCCATCATGCACTGGGACAGGAACAGACTAATTTGCATATAGCCAAGTTCTAAGCTGGGATGGTGCAGTGAGCTAAAAAACGGTGATGGATCAAGCCCTGATCTTTGGACTGGGTTAGAGTGGTCTGCTTAATTCAGGCACTCTGTTCATCACCACCCCCTTTTCTGAATCATTTTGTCCACCATAAGCGTGGAAGGGTATACTCAGATGTGAGTCCCTTGCTCATTGCACCATCAGGATTCAAGCAAGCCGGGCCGACGACGCCTGAAATGGCAGAAACCGGTCCCCGGAAGCTTGTTTCCTTCCCAGTATAAGAATTGGCTTGGTAGTTTGGTTTGCCCTGTTCCCATCATGCACTGGGACAGGAACAGACTAATTTGCATATAGCCAAGTTCTAAGCTGGGATGGTGCAGTGAGCTAAAAAACGGTGATGGATCAAGCCCTGATCTTTGGACTGGGTTAGAGTGGTCTGCTTAATTCAGGCACTCTGTTCATCACCACCCCCTTTTCTGAATCATTTTGTCCACCATAAGCGTGGAAGGGTATACTCGGATGTGAGTCCCTTGCTCATTGCACCATCAGGATTCAAGCAAGACGGGCCGACGACGCCTGAAATGGCAGAAACCGGTCCCCGGAAGCTTGTTTCCTTCCCAGTATAAGAATTGGCTTGGTAGTTTGGTTTGCCCTGTTCCCATCATGCACTGGGACAGGAACAGACTAATTTGCATATAGCCAAGTTCTAAGCTGGGATGGTGCAGTGAGCTAAAAAACGGTGATGGATCAAGCCCTGATCTTTGGACTGGGTTAGAGTGGTCTGCTTAATTCAGGCACTCTGTTCATCACCACCCCCTTTTCTGAATCATTTTGTCCACCATAAGCGTGGAAGGGTATACTCAGATGTGAGTCCCTTGCTCATTGCACCATCAGGATTCAAGCAAGCCGGGCCGACGACGCCTGAAATGGCAGAAACCGGTCCCCGGAAGCTTGTTTCCTTCCCAGTATAAGAATTGGCTTGGTAGTTTGGTTTGCCCTGTTCCCATCATGCACTGGGACAGGAACAGACTAATTTGCATATAGCCAAGTTCTAAGCTGGGATGGTGCAGTGAGCTAAAAAACGGTGATGGATCAAGCCCTGATCTTTGGACTGGGTTAGAGTGGTCTGCTTAATTCAGGCACTCTGTTCATCACCACCCCCTTTTCTGAATCATTTTGTCCACCATAAGCGTGGAAGGGTATACTCAGATGTGAGTCCCTTGCTCATTGCACCATCAGGATTCAAGCAAGCCGGGCCGACGACGCCTGAAATGGCAGAAACCGGTCCCCGGAAGCTTGTTTCCTTCCCAGTATAAGAATTGGCTTGGTAGTTTGGTTTGCCCTGTTCCCATCATGCACTGGGACAGGAACAGACTAATTTGCATATAGCCAAGTTCTAAGCTGGGATGGTGCAGTGAGCTAAAAAACGGTGATGGATCAAGCCCTGATCTTTGGACTGGGTTAGAGTGGTCTGCTTAATTCAGGCACTCTGTTCATCACCACCCCCTTTTCTGAATCATTTTGTCCACCATAAGCGTGGAAGGGTATACTCAGATGTGAGTCCCTTGCTCATTGCACCATCAGGATTCAAGCAAGCCGGGCCGACGACGCCTGAAATGGCAGAAACCGGTCCCCGGAAGCTTGTTTCCTTCCCAGTATAAGAATTGGCTTGGTAGTTTGGTTTGCCCTGTTCCCATCATGCACTGGGACAGGAACAGACTAATTTGCATATAGTCAAGTTCTAAGCTGGGAAGGTGCAGTGAGCTAAAAAACGGTGATGGATCAAGCCCTGATCTTTGGACTGGGTTAGAGTGGTCTGCTTAATTCAGGCACTCTGTTCATCACCACCCCCTTTTCTGAATCATTTTGTCCACCATAAGCGTGGAAGGGTATACTCAGATGTGAGTCCCTTGCTCATTGCACCATCAGGATTCAAGCAAGCCGGGCCGACGACGCCTGAAATGGCAGAAACCGGTCCCCGGAAGCTTGTTTCCTTCCCAGTATAAGAATTGGCTTGGTAGTTTGGTTTGCCCTGTTCCCATCATGCACTGGGACAGGAACAGACTAATTTGCATATAGCCAAGTTCTAAGCTGGGATGGTGCAGTGAGCTAAAAAACGGTGATGGATCAAGCCCTGATCTTTGGACTGGGTTAGAGTGGTCTGCTTAATTCAGGCACTCTGTTCATCACCACCCCCTTTTCTGAATCATTTTGTCCACCATAAGCGTGGAAGGGTATACTCAGATGTGAGTCCCTTGCTCATTGCACGATCAGGATTCAAGCAAGCCGGGCCGACGACGCCTGAAATGGCAGAAACCGGTCCCCGGAAGCTTGTTTCCTTCCCAGTATAAGAATTGGCTTGGTAGTTTGGTTTGCCCTGTTCCCATCATGCACTGGGACAGGAACAGACTAATTTGCATATAGCCAAGTTCTAAGCTGGGATGGTGCAGTGAGCTAAAAAACGGTGATGGATCAAGCCCTGATCTTTGGACTGGGTTAGAGTGGTCTGCTTAATTCAGGCACTCTGTTCATCACCACCCCCTTTTCTGAATCATTTTGTCCACCATAAGCGTGGAAGGGTATACTCAGATGTGAGTCCCTTGCTCATTGCACCATCAGGATTCAAGCAAGCCGGGCCGACGACGCCTGAAATGGCAGAAACCGGTCCCCGGAAGCTTGTTTCCTTCCCAGTATAAGAATTGGCTTGGTAGTTTGGTTTGCCCTGTTCCCATCATGCACTGGGACAGGAACAGACTAATTTGCATATAGCCAAGTTCTAAGCTGGGATGGTGCAGTGAGCTAAAAAAAACGGTGATGGATCAAGCCCTGATCTTTGGACTGGGTTAGAGTGGTCTGCTTAATTCAGGCACTCTGTTCATCACCACCCCCTTTTCTGAATCATTTTGTCCACCATAAGCGTGGAAGGGTATACTCAGATGTGAGTCCCTTGCTCATTGCACCATCAGGATTCAAGCAAGCCGGGCCGACGACGCCTGAAATGGCAGAAACCGGTCCCCGGAAGCTTGTTTCCTTCCCAGTATAAGAATTGGCTTGGTAGTTTGGTTTGCCCTGTTCCCATCATGCACTGGGACAGGAACAGACTAATTTGCATATAGCCAAGTTCTAAGCTGGGATGGTGCAGTGAGCTAAAAAACGGTGATGGATCAAGCCCTGATCTTTGGACTGGGTTAGAGTGGTCTGCTTAATTCAGGCACTCTGTTCATCACCACCCCCTTTTCTGAATCATTTTGTCCACCATAAGCGTGGAAGGGTATACTCAGATGTGAGTCCCTTGCTCATTGCACGATCAGGATTCAAGCAAGCCGGGCCGACGACGCCTGAAATGGCAGAAACCGGTCCCCGGAAGCTTGTTTCCTTCCCAGTATAAGAATTGGCTTGGTAGTTTGGTTTGCCCTGTTCCCATCATGCACTGGGACAGGAACAGACTAATTTGCATATAGCCAAGTTCTAAGCTGGGATGGTGCAGTGAGCTAAAAAACGGTGATGGATCAAGCCCTGATCTTTGGACTGGGTTAGAGTGGTCTGCTTAATTCAGGCACTCTGTTCATCACCACCCCCTTTTCTGAATCATTTTGTCCACCATAAGCGTGAAAGGGTATACTCAGATGTGAGTCCCTTGCTCATTGCACCATCAGGATTCAAGCAAGCCGGGCCGACGACGCCTGAAATGGCAGAAACCGGTCCCCGGAAGCTTGTTTCCTTCCCAGTATAAGAATTGGCTTGGTAGTTTGGTTTGCCCTGTTCCCATCATGCACTGGGACAGGAACAGACTAATTTGCATATAGCCAAGTTCTAAGCTGGGATGGTGCAGTGAGCTAAAAAACGGTGATGGATCAAGCCCTGATCTTTGGACTGGGTTAGAGTGGTCTGCTTAATTCAGGCACTCTGTTCATCACCACCCCCTTTTCTGAATCAGTAGTGGGCCTGCAGCACTGATTGTGCCACCCACATGAGTAGCCCTAGAATGGTGTCTCAGGCCTTCCACCGCAGTGCCTGTGTGCAGTCTGTGAACTGCCATGTCCACCTAGTCAGTGTCCCCACTGACCAGGCCTAACCCTTCCCTTTCTGTGCACATTGGTTACCCCTATGGAAGGCCCAAGGTACCCCCTTGGGCAGGGTGCAGTGGATGTGAAAGGTAGAGAATGTACTAGTGCAGGTAACATGCTCTGGTAGTGAATGACAGACATTTTCGTTTTTCACTATTGTAAGGCTACTTGCCCACAGGCTATCATGGGGAATGCTGGCTACAGTGGCTACCAGCATATCTTCCCATAGGAGCAAGGTAGGACATAAATGTCTGGTATCCTTGAACTCAGAATTTATTAACACATCTTTTAGGAAAGGTAGTTTTTAAATCCTATGTTTGAGAACAGCACTTTTAGAAAGTGGCTGTCCTCTTGTCTGACCTTTCTATGTGGCTTCGCCTGTTTGTGAATTGACTGTCTGTATCGAGAGTAACAGGGCCTGGGGAGCCCCCAGGAGGCTGGATGAGTCCACCCTAGGCTGAATGATTGCATCTGCATCTTGAGAGGTGGGAGGGGATAGCACCTGGGTCTGAATACGGCTGTGCCTGCCTTCCACAATACTGGCTCCACATCCTGCTGGGCGGATGACAAGCCTGTCCCTCTCTCTGAAAGGAAAGGAGAGGCCAGGAAATCAAAGTGCTATAGGAACACCCAGAACTGGTTCAGACCGGGCTCAGAGCCCTCCTGCACAATGTGAGCAAAGACTTTTAGGGGTATGAGTACAGGACCCCAGACTACAGAAAATTAGATCATCCTGGAATCAAGAAGGAACCTCTGCCAAGGAGAAAGCTGGAAGACTGAAGAAGGAAGACTGTCCTGCTGTTGCTTTGCTGGACTGACCTGCAGTTTCTTTGCTGCCAAGGAGAAGGGAAGGACTTTCAGCCTGATTCATGAAGCTAAATTGCACTTGCAAAGGGCAAGATTCTCAGAATCTTGCCTTTTGCGAGTGCAATTTTTGCATTTGGGATTCATCATCCCAAATGCAAAAATCGCTATTAAAGAATTCGCACATTTGCGAAGAATTGCATTTAAGGAATCTCTATTTGAGATTCCTTAAATGCAATTCATGAATCATTTTAAAATTGCGAAATCGTTATTTTGGGCCGCTATTTACCGCGAGGTCAGACCTCGTGGTAAATAGCAAAAACTTAGAAAAATGCATTTAAATGCATTTTTCTAAGTTGCATGTTACACACACACGTCCTTTGGACATGTGTGTGCGCAACACCAATGTAGATTACATTTCAGGGGTGCTACAGGGTGTCCTTTGGACACCCCTGCACCCTTGAAATCGCATCCTTATTTGCGAGTAGCAAATTGTTAATCGCAAATAAGGAATAACTCCCCATTCATTCCTATGGGCCTGTAGGCCCATAGGAATGCATGGGGATTATTCCTTATTTGCGATTAGCAATTTGCTACTCGCAAATAAGGAACATGTAGGAATCGCAATATATTTTGCAATTCCTACATGAATCCCGTTTTGCAAGTCCTTAATAGCGATTCCTTATGAATCGCTATTAAAGACTCGCAAAACGGGTCTTTGATGAATCAGGCTGTTTGTTTTGTGCTGTGTCCCATTGCTTGAAGGAATCTCCAAGGGCGTGAAGAAGAGCTGGCTCCCTGTTAAGAAGTCCCAGGAACAAAAGGACTTCACCCCCAGCTTCCATGAACTCTGCTGAGAGAGTTCTGTCCTTCCTACAGTGCTTGGTTCAGTTGTGGTGCCTCTGGAAGTGGTACCTGTGTTAGGAAGCTGAAAACAAATATTTTAAAGACTTTCTGCAAGTTTTAACGCATCGCTCGCTTGTGGAGCGCCTCCCGGTCAGTGTGAGGAAATTCCCGCCACTACGAAGGCCGAGATCGTCGCAGCACCTGTTGCCGCTGCCAGAGTAATCGCATCCTTTGTTTGCCGGATGCACCAATCCAGTACTGGAAGGTTACCATTGCTGCGAGTATCGTCTCGGAAACTGTTGTCACTCGGTGAGATTGTCACACTGCTTGCTTGCAGACCGCATCACATCGCTGCGAAAGTCGTTGAAGAGCCATCGCATCGAGGGGCCATGAGAGGAGAAGATCGCCGCTGAGCCGCGCATCGTTGCCACACCAGAGATCGTCGCCGCCCCGAAGATCATCGCATCGAACCTTTTGCGAGCCGCTTCCACCGAAACACGTGCACTGGATTCCACGCAAGGTATCGCATCCCTCCCCATACAGACGGGAGTCACCGCAACACGCCCACTGCATTCAGCGGGGTTTTTGCATTGCCTCCCCAGGGTCTCAGGAGTGACTCATCGCTTGCTTTTCAACACTACATCTTTCACTTGGAACTTTTGTCACATCAAAGGTACTGTTGGCTAAACCGTGACGCAAGTGTGGATTATTTTAACACAACATTAAGAACTCTTTTGCAACCATATTCTTGAACTGTGTATGTTGGATTTTTGTTATTTTGGTCTTGTGTAGTTTAGATTAAAATACCTTTATTTTTCTAAACTATTCTGGAGTCAGCTTCTGGTGTTTTCACTGTGTTACTTTGAGTGTTGGTACAAATACTTAGCACGTTGCCTTTGATAAGCCTGACTGCTCGTGCCAAGCTACCAAGGGGGTGAGCAGGGGTTATCTAAAGAGTACATCCTTCTTACTCTGACTAGAAGTATGGGTCCCTATTTGGACAGTGGTACCTACCTCTGCCAACTAGAGACCCCCAGTTCTAACAAGTATATACATGGAGCTTACATCTCTTGAAAATGTGAAATGCTTAGCATTTAATGGCAACTGCCAGATTCTGTTCTTTGAGCCTATATTCACTAAAGTTTATTAGAATAGGGCATAGATATTTCATATTAGAGGTGCACTAGGCTGAAACTTGAATAGCTCACAGGATCATCAAATCCTTGTCAAAGTCAGGTATAATATGCGTCTTAATCAAATTTTCCACCTACTGAGGCTGTAGATTCTCTCTGGGTTTCAGCGTCTTCTGGCACATCCACAAACGGCAGATTAGATTGTCTGCCATGATTTTCAATATCTTCAATCTTATTGATAACTGCAGAATTTCCTTCTGAGCAACCGCTGGTCCTCTAGTGTGCACCATCAGTTTGTCCTCCAGAATTGAAGTTTGCAGCAAGGCCTACTGCAGTCTCCCAGGTAGCTGCCTTCAAGTTTTGTGAATTTTTTCCAACCGTTGGGTTACTGTAGCGATTTCCTACAATCATTTCCATTTCAGATCTCTAATTTAATTGAGGATACTCTCCAAAAGATCCATTAACAAAATGGCCCATTCCTGTATTCATGTCCACTCAACTTAATTCCTGCTCTGCCCCCGCTAGCTCCCACCAGGCCTCATGCACTTTTGTAATTTCTGAGCTCTGCAGTCCCTAAGAGGAAGAATCTGAAATCATTCTTGACAGGCTTTCTCTCATTACTCAAATTATTCAACAGTCACATTATGTGTGGACATTAATCTAGCACAGATACGGGGGAGTTATTTGGGGTACTTCTCAAAATACTTATCTCAATTTGCCTCATAGATCCAGTGACTGCAAATAGACACTATTGCTGCGGTGCTCACATACCTAGATTTAATCTAATTGCTTCCTGTCATTCATGGGGCTTGCATAATGTGAGTAAATATCAGCTTGCTGTATACTGTTGTGTAGGAATCTAGGACCCTAGTGTAATTTTCCAGATTCATGCCCATATATAGGTATAAATTACCCGATCCTTGTATAGGCATAGAAATCATTACCATATTTGGACTGAGCCTATGCAGCCCAAATACGGCATGGCTACTTCCACTAAGTTCCGGGAATCAACAACGATTTCTTAGAAAAACCCGCCTTCAGCAGCTAGGGACTTCCCCTCGCCTGAATACTAATTTATCTAGGAAATCATGGAGTTTTCAGAGAAAGAGTCTTTGAGTGACATTATTATGTCCAATCATACGTCAAACTCGGCATCTTCAAGGTATAAATATGCCTACATTTGCCCAGACAAACACACGGTGGTTTGGAGCAGATCGACTAACTACTTGCCCGACGCCCTGCAGCAGCAAGTGCCGAAGCCAGCTCCAGTGTTTCCAGGCTACCCTTGCGGGTTGCTGTGAAATCTAGTCCTGAGAGAGAGATACAAGACCTCCTTCATTTTAAAACCAAGGTACGGAGCTGATTAGACCCTTAGAGAATTCTTGCAATAGATTCTTGGCAAAGAATACTAAACTTAAGCTACACCTCATTTACTTCTTCCCTTGTACTAGACTTAGGTAAGGTACACCGGGGTAGGTTTATTTTAGAAGCACCAGTTGAGTACTTTTAGTCATTATTTTATATCATGCTTTTACAGTACTACTTTATAATACTTATCGTATTATATGCCTTGTACTTTATAAACAGTATTACAATTGTAGCAGTTTGGAAAAAAGTACACTTATAGCAAACATTCAATTAATAAGTGCCAGCTCTCTCAAACAAAAAAATAAAATAAAACAATTGCAGAAAATACGACCTTAAATGTACTCTTATAAATGTAGCAACACATTTTATATTGATATACAAAACTTTTTATTTAGTATAGATAATTTTACCGAGCATTGTTATTTCATTAAATATATTCATTTTCAATTTTGATAATAAATTCAGTGCAAATAAATTAAGTGATAAGCAATTTACATGAATATAGAAAAAACACACAAAACATAAACATATACTACAGCAAGTCACACTGGACCGGTCAATATTCTATTGTAGTAGGCAAAGCGGTTGGTTTTGACTACGCGCGTTTCGGCATTCTGCCTTCATCAGGTGACCGTCATTCGCACATAAACTGAACAGGACAAAAACTAGGGAAAAATACAAAAATATATATATATGTACATATTAGAAAAAGGTCGCATAATGATAATTTACATACCCTATATACAAATATCAACAAGAGAGAATAGGTCACTATTTTCAAAAAATTACACACTATAATACACTATTTACAAAAGCAGCTCATTTGTTCTAATCCTTGTTACGTATCAACTTGGATAAATATCATAGACAGATTTTACCTGGTGTATGTACTTCTATTTTCCTGATGTTCTACCTGACATGTATATGTCATATTGATATTGACACCAGGATATAGTCGTAACATGTATAAACTAATGTCATAATATGGGACATCACAGGATATATTATCATTTCTCTTCCAACCATTACCATCAGACAGGATATGAAGACAAAAGACCACTAGTCCTGAATCGAAAAGAAGGATAGGCAGTGAAAGGTAACCATATTGTTGTTAGTGTTTTGGACGAAACTACATAGACAAAAAGTTTTTATGGCACATGCTGACGATAAAGGTGATAACCTCCAAATGTAGCAGTTGCCAGGATTAGATAACCTTCAGATAAATCACTATATGTGTATAATCATAATAAGTATATGATTATTGGTCCATAACAATATCGTTTATAAAAATTAGATATGAATGGTACTAGAGGGAAAAAACTACCTCCAATGTTCTAGGACAGAATATAGTTAATATTAAATTAGAAAAAGGTATCAGCATAATTGGAACCGCAACTTCAGGTAATAGTAATCATAACATGAGCAGCATCTCATAGCTCATATGATCGCTTGCTCCCATGGAATATCCAAATTAAGGCCTCTGGCAACGGTATCAAGAGAAAAGATCCAGAAGACCTCACGTTTTTTACGGATCTTGTCAGAACATAGGCCATCTCGTACCTCAATTCTTTCCAGAATTATCCATCGGATATCTTCTGGTTTGTGGTTACATTCCAAAAAATGGCCTACCATAGGTGCGTTCATCTTGTGTGTCCTTATTGAGGATTTTTGTTCTGTCAACCTGGTGCAAAGAGACCTTGACGACTCGCCGACATAACCCATATTGCATGGGCATATAAGTAAGTATACGATGTTTTTCGTTTTACAGTTAGCCATGCCCTTGATCTGTATTTTAACTCCATTATGCACCATTTTGTTTGTTTCAATAGCCTGGGGGCATACTTTGCATGTTCCACATCTGTAGTTGCCGACTACTGGATTTAAGTTGGTTATGCTCCTTTGGGTATAGTCTACAGATATGGGCATGCGTGATCTCACCACCAGATCCTTGATATTTTTGTTTTTCCGATATGCAAAAAGCGGTTTCGGCAATTTTTCTTGGTTTGTTTTATTTACATTCGAAATATGCCAGTTCACATATATTATTTGGCGTACTTGATTATTGAGTAGGGAATGTCTAGAGACAAATACCATGTTTGTCACTTGCTTTGATTTTGTGCCATGTAACAGATGTTGGCGGTCATAATACCTGGCCCTTTTGAAGGACTCTCGCACTAATCGATGCGGATAACCGCGTTCCTCGAATTTTTTGCTCATTAATATTGCTCGTTCGTCATAATCCTTCAACTTAGTACAGTTTCTCCTTAACCGTAAAAATTGGCTAAAGGGGATACTGATTTTTTGTGTAGCCGGATGGAAACTGTCATAGTGAAGGATTGTGTTGCATGTCGAAGGTTTTACGTAAAGGTCCACAAATATTTGGCCTTGGTCATGTTTTTATAATATTATCCAGAAATTCCATCTCTGTATTACTTGTGTGTGCGGTAAATTTCAAATTTATGTCAAAGGCATTAAGCCAAAGAATAAATTCATCAAGGGTATCTTCTGTGTCGTCCCATATGAAAATGACGTCGTCAATATATCGTGACCAATAAAACACAGATTCGAAAAATGGGGCTATTTCGTTGAAAATAATACACTTTTCGAAATATGCCACATAAATATTCGCGATAGTAGGGGTGCAAGCCGCGCCCATACTCACCCCGTTTGTTTGTCTGTAGAGGGTGCCTCTGAATTCGAATATATTTTCTTCTAGGACAATTTTGAGACAGTCTAAAATGAAATTAATATTGCAGTCAATATTGTACGTTTCAATGAACCATTTGGTAGCATCTATTGCGCCTAGGCAAGGGATGTTTGAGTAAAGACTCTCGACATCAAGTGTCACAATCCATTGTCTTCGAGCATTAAATGCTGTGCCTTCAAGTTGGTTGATGATATGACGAGTATCCTGTAGATATCCAGGTATCTCTGAAATATAAGGGCGCAAGATTGCGTCGAGATATTTTGATATAGGTTCCGTTATGCTTCCAATGGTTGTCACAATAGGTCGAAAAGGGGGGTCAAACTAATTTTTGTGCACTTTAGGGGTGCCATAAAGGCTCGCCATCCTGGGATTGTCTATATTGAGATATTCATACTCCTTTCTACAGATATCTCCGTTTTGCAGTGCTTTAGATGTTAATTTGTGAATTTTATTTCTGGTTTTAGGAGTAGGGTCTCTAGTAATTTTGCTGTAGAAATTGTTGTCACTGAGCATGTCTTCGATTTTTTCAGTATATTTTTCAGTGTCAAGGATAGCTATCCCACCCCCTTTATCGCAGCTCTTTATGGTTACTTCTTTTGAGTTTTTCAGCTGCTGTAATGCCCTGTATTCATCTAGGTGTATGTTATATGGAGTACTCGGTATGTATTTAGTCGCTATTTGTAATTTATTGATAACTACTTGTTCGAAAATCCGTATTTCAGGGGCCACTTGATCTAGTGTTGGTGTAAAACCTGATTTAGGGGCAAGACCTGACTTATTTTCTTCTATCACATTATGCTCATTATCTGAGAAAAAGCTTTTAAGGCGGATTTTACGAAAGAATGACATGACATCATTATAGAGCTCAAATTTATTGAGCCCAGAGTGGGGGGACAAAAGATAAACCTTTTGATAAAATCGAAAAGGTTGCTGCATCTGCCTCAAATTTGCTCAGATTAAATATAGGGATGGTTTTTACGCTCTCCAATACCGAGCATTTCGCGTCTCCAGATATCGGTTGGGGTTCTGAGGTTGATGGTCCTGATATTGTGGTTGATATTGTCCCCGCTGTTGGTAATTTAGTTGATATTGATATTGGGACCGAAATTGGGACCGATAATTCGGTCGCCAATTCCCTCTGTTTTGAGGGCGCCTCCGTAAATAAGGATGATAGCCTTGATTAGATCTTTGTACAAATCTTTGACCTCTCCCTTGATAAGGCAACATACTTGAATTGCTGTCAGAATCTGATGTATTTGAGAATGTAGTAACCTTTTTTTGTCTAGTATCGATTTGTTGATTACCCATATCTTGACATATAGCATACTTATCATTGTAGGGGTCCCCTGTTTTCCAAATAGTTACAATTGTAGCAGTACATTTCTTATGCTTGAGAAAGAAGACTGTTCAATAAATACTTTTTATTGAAAACGCCCGTCTCTTTATTTTCCCAGCACCTCTGGTGAAACGAAGCATGCACGATTGACTGAGTAAAATAGCTATTTATTGTTTCCGCGACTCTAGAGATTGATTTCTTATTCTTGGGAAACAAAGTTGTCATGTTTATGCGGTTGTCAGAAACTAATCCCTACTTGTGAATTCGAGAAAGTTTCTAGTGACCTCTGAGCTAGCTGGCACTCACAATTAAGTTTAATATATTCGGTAGAGACCTAGTCGACCTCAGTCCTACGTCTAAACTACAGGATATATTATTCCAATGCGCAGAGCCTATTGGGAATATAGGAACTACACTACAATACCTTGGTTCAACCAGCTGGAGGAAAGTTGGGGTAGAATGTTGTTAAAACTGCTATCCTTAGGGTGGTTTTTCTCTGCCTTTTTGCTGATTCATTTTATTGGCCGTAGGACTCTGAGCACTTTACCACTGCTGACAAGTGTTAAAGTGCATGTGTTTCTCCCCTAAACATGGCAACATTGGTGTATACACAATTGGTGTTTTAGTTTGCTTGTAAGTCTGTTCTAAAGTGGAATACCATATATCCAGGGCCTGAAATCTAAATGCTATTAGTGGGTCTTCAGCACTGATTGTGCCTCCTGCACAAGTAGCCTTTTAAACCTGTCCCAGGTCTGCCATTACAAGACCTGTATGTGCAGTTTACTGCCACTCCGAATTGACATTTAAAACCACCTGCCAAACCTTACAATTCCCTTTTATTAAATATGTCACCCCTAAGGTAGTTCCTAGGTAGCCCTAAGGACAGGGTTTTTTGTAAGTAAAAGGTAGAACATGTACTTTTAACTTTCACATGTCCTGGTAGTGACAAAGACACAAATGCATTTTTCAGTACTGTGATGGCTACTCCTCCCATAGGATATCATTAAGAATCCCTTAATAGACTTTTAAGATGTAATTCCTCATTAGAAAGGGATATCTTTGAAATGGTAATGATAAATCTTCTTCATTGGTAAAGTTGGAATTAACATTACTGTTTTAGAAATGCTATTTTTAGAAAGTGGACATTTCTGTTGTCTTACTGCTCTGTGTCCCTTGAAGTCTTGTAGTGTAGTTCATATTGTTCTTATGGGCTCTGCGCATTGGAATAATATACACCATAGTTTTTGCATAGGACTAAGGTCAGTATATTAAACTTAATTACTTTGTGTGTCAGCTACCTCAGAGATCACTAGAAACTTCTTGAATGAACAGGAAGGGGTTTGTTTCTGATAATCGCATAAACATGACAACTTTGTTTCCCGTTAGAGTCGGAACATGTCTCAGTATCGTAGAAACAATAGATAACAGTTTCACTCAGTCAATCATGCATGCTTCGTTTCTGCAGAGTTGCACAGAAAGAATAGATGGGCATTTCAATAAAAGGATTTATTGAACAGTCTTATTTCTTGTTCAAGAGTTATGAGCTGTTATGATCGTAAGACAGTATGCAAGATATAAAATGTACAGGTTGAGCAGTAAGAAGAAATCATACTGTAATAGCATTGTCTTTTAGCTATGACCTACACAGGCTAAAAGTAGATACTCATCTGGTGCTTCTAAATAGTGCTACACCAGAGTACCTAACGTAAGTATAGTATGAGGTAAGAAGTAGGTGCTGTTTTCTATAGTATGGTAAATACTAAGTTAAAGTTTAGGTAGTAAGTAAGTGCCAAGAGTCACTCTAGGTTCTAGTCAGCTCCATACCTTGGAATGAGAGAGGTGGGAATCTCTTTTCGGATCATAAACACCAACACCCCGCAAAGGGAGTCAGAACACTGGAAGCTGGAATCTATGCGAACAGGGAGGACAGAGTATGGTCAGTGCATCAGGCGATGACTCGAATTCCTTCCGAACTTGCTGTGGTGAGCCACGTTGTGCAAGTATGCAGCCCGTAGGTAGCCTGCAGCCGAGCGGTGGTTAGCCATGGTAAGTGAAGGTACTTAGGTATGCTAGCATTGACGTAAAGTCAGGCAGATGAAGACGTCATGAATGAACCCTTAGGCTATAGGGGTTCATGCATAATAAATGAGTTCTTGGAGAAATCAATAATCCAAGCAGGGAATGTCCCAATGGTCTAAGGGTCTGGTTTCTAAGACGCATCTGCATTCTGATACCTCTTCTTGAGTGGGAAGGGAGGGGAAGCTGAGACTTATAGCTGAATGGGCAGTGTCCTGTTCCCCACACAAAAGGCTGATTACCTCCTACTAATAGCCTGGAGCCAGGGATGGGAAAAAGGCCCTTTGTGCACTTCAAATACCCCTCTATGATGTCAGCCCCACTTCAAAGGCACAACTAAGCATAAGTACTGGGCCTCTGACACTACAATACAGTGACCTACTGGACATGTGAAGAACTCTGCCAGGAGTAAAGACTGATATACAAGAATTACCACTCTGGTGAATCATGCCACTAGGTACCCAATGTCAAACCATGATAAGGACAAGGACTGAGCCCATCTCACTTGAACCCAGAGTGGCTCCAAGGACTTGCTGCCTTGCCCCCTGTTCTGACGTCTGAAGTCTTAGGGCTGTCAGAGTCTTCCTTCAACTATGTAATCACCCCGGGACTCTGCCATCTGTGGGTCCTGCTCTGCGAAGTGGTGGCAATCAAGTCCAGGGCACTTAAGAGGTGATTTCCATCCTGATCAATAAAAACCGACACATCAACGACTCTGCGCCGATCGGAATCAATTCATCTCCCTTTGACACTGACACAGCTCAATGGCATCACTTTGACGGACTGCTCAACTTGACAATGACGCATCACCTTCATCATATAGGGCTTTATTGACAAAGCCTTTATGGATGTATTGCCTGCGGGTTCAACAACACATTGCCTCCATTGCTTCTTGCATCAAGTCTTCGACATCAGTGAGTTCACCATCCAAGTTACTTTTACATCGGGACCTGTCTAACAGCCTGATTCATGAAGCGAAATAGCGCCCGCAATGGCTGCGAAAACGCAATTGCGGGTGCAAAACACGGAATCGGCATTCAAGTACGAAATAGCGAAATCGCTAAAAAATAATAGCGAGCGGAATAGCGATTACGCTGTAAAAGTCGCAGACTCCGGGAAGTCGAGCATTAGCGATACTGAAATAGCGACCAACCACGGAATCTGTGAATTGAATAGCGAAACGCAATATTGTCTCAATCGGCATTCATGAAAGAAATACATTAGCGAAAAAGCGCTAAATCGCACATTTGCGCGGCGCAATTTAAGGACAACTCAAAGCAGGTGGTAACCATAAAAGCCATGATTAACCAAAATTTGAAAAACTGTTAGCCAATCACCAACAGGTCCAGGCCTGACCAATCACACATAAGGACATTCAGCAGCAGCAATAGGCGTTCCACAATGCCTGGGATGTACATGGTGGTGAGGCGGCGAAGGCTACAGCGAGCAGCACGGAGGAGACGCATGAGGCAGGCAAGGATTTACCGGCAGCGGGTCACCTTGCTGGGGCAAACCAGAGAACAGATTTATGCTAAATACAGGCTGAATGGGGAAATGATCACCTGGCTGATACAAGAACTCGACCCCATCATGCAGCACCCAACAAGGCGAAACAATTCTGTGCCCACACATGTGCAGGTATTGTGCAGCCTGCACCTCCTGGCATCCGGCAGTTTCCAGGGCATAGTAGCCGCTGCTGGGGGGATATCCCAGCCCACCATGTCACGCTGCCTCCACACTTTTGTTGACGCCATGCTCACCCAGCTCCACCGGCACATCACATTTCCCACGAGCCAACAGGATTTGGACCTCACAAAACTACAATTTTATAATGTTGCACATTTTCCCCATGTCCTTGGCTGCATAGACTGTACCCATGTCGCCATCTGCCCACCAGCTGGCACGGAGTATATGTACCGCAACAGGAAGTCCTACCACTCCCTCAACATACAGATGGTCTGCAATGCCAAGACCATCATCACTGACATTGTGGCCCAGTACCCAGGGAGTACCCATGACTCCTTTATCTTCAGGCACAGCGGACTCCACACACGACTGATCAGGGGAGAGTTTGGGGAAGGACACCTACTTGGTAAGTACACTTTGTCGACAATGTCACATTGCTATGAAGTAACTGCGCTGCACAGGCAATCAACATCTGCTCCTCTCATTCAGGTGACAGTGGCTACGCCCTACGGGAATACCTCCTGACCCCTTACCTCAACCCTGCCACACCTCAGCAACGCCGCTACAATGTTGCGCACATCCGGACAAGGAACTGTATTGAAAGGACATTTGGCCTGCTCAAGAGCAGGTTCCGTATACTGCACAAGACAGGTGGGGCCATGTATTACAGTCCTGCAGTGTGCTGCCGCATTGTGGCTGTCTGTGCAATGCTTCATAACATTGCAACCAAGCGCCGGATACCAGTTGACATCTCAGGCAGTGAATCTGAGGGGGACGACCGGCCACCAGCACATGCGCACCATGCACGCGGGGAGAACCCAGCTGAAGGCCACAGACGTCGCAACCACATCACAGCTAACAATTTCTAGCCCACCCCCTTCCCCCACCCCACATATCACAATTGCATGCAAACTGTAATGATTACACAAGGCGTATGTGTGCAGCAAAATAAATGTATTTGTTTGAATCACAAAAAAAAAAAGGGTCATGGAAACAACTATTTACAAAATGCAGTATTCATGCATACTGCATGAGACGGTTCATGGCAGGCTTAACTTCAGCCTGCGCCTGTGTCCCTGACACAATGTCATTGGCGCCTCCGGCGCACAATTCCCAGGCGCCTGTGAGGCTCTTCCTCATCCTGGGCAGCTGTAGCAGGCGTAGCCCTGGTGCTGCGCCTAGGTGGGGGGGCCTGCGTGGCAGAGTGGCTGCTGACACTGGAGGCACCCTCACTAGCATCATCACCCCCCACAATTGCCGGTAGCACAGGTGCGTGCAGTGCGGTGACGGCGGTGGTCAAGTGCTCCAGCACCCGGGTAATATCCTCGCAGCACTGGACCAGTTGGTGCTGCTGGGTCAACGAGCGCCGCGCAAGCAGGGTGGTGGCATTTGCCGAGACATAATTGGAGCGGCTATAGGTGGACAGCCGGCTCAGCAGCTGGTGGTGGCGCCTGCTTGCAACACTGCGGTGCTTCACCAGCGCTGCAGTGTTGTCTTCCATAGCCGCCGTCATGCGGTCCATGGCCGCCGTCATGCGGTCCATCCTCTCGCCGACTCCAGCCACATTGCGGCCTATCTTATGCAGCTGGAGCTGGATGGCTCCTTGCTGCTGGGACTGGCGCTGGTGTATGCGGAGCATGCGCCGCTCCACGCTCAAGCAGGCATGGAGATGCCCATTGCCCCGCCTGCTGTTGGGCCGCTGTGTAGCGGATGTGGCTGGCCCAGATCTTATTGGACGTGCTGCAGGTGTTGTAGCAGCTGGTGTTGCAGGTGCGGCAGCCACTGGAGGCACATTGGTGGGGTGCCTGGCTCTGGCAGCCGGTGGGCCTGCAGGTGTTGTAGCAGCAGAGGCGGGGGGCCTGGCCTTGGCAGCCGGTGGGCCTGCAGATGTTGCAGCAGCAGAGGCGGGGGGCCTGGCCTTGGCAGCCGGTGGGCCTGCAGATGTTGCAGCAGCAGAGGCGGGGGGCCTGGCCTTGGCAGCCGGTGGGCCTGCAGATGTTGCAGCAGCAGAGGCGGGGGGCCTGGCCTTGGCAGCCGGTGGGCCTGCAGATGTTGCAGCAGCAGAGGCGGGGGGCCTGGCCTTGGCAGCCGGTGGGCCTGCAGGTGTTGCAGCAGGTAAGGTGGGGGGCCTGGCTGCTGGTGTTGGCGCTGCTGCAGGGTCTGGTGGCTGGGTATCAGGTAGGGATTCCTCCTCCTGGGCCTCCTCATCGATCAGCAGCCTCTCACTGTCACTGCTATCACCCGCACCTGTGAGGGTAAGTGGATACTCATTAGGTGCATGTGACTGTCAGACGTGCAGATGTTACATGCATGCTGGGTGTCATTCCCTGGGTGGCTGTGTATTTGCGCACTTTGGAACCTTTCTGGCCGCATTGTGGTACTACTACATTGTGGACATACTACGTCTCCCACAATGCTTCGGGGCATTTCCTGATGCACAACATAGGCATGACTAAGGGCCAATGAGTGAGCCTATTTGGTCAGGGGCGGTCATAGGGGACAGGGTCGCAGTCGCATGCCACTTACCTTGGGTGTCTTGGGTGGGGCGGGAGGAGTCCAGAGGGGTCACGCCAACACACGCCTCCCTCTCCAAGGTGTCCTCTACCTGGTCCTCCAGGGGGGTGTTGGGTGGGACAGTCGGTCCACCACCTCCGGTGCCTGATGCCTCACCAAGGCGCTCCGCCACCCTCTCCTTGGCACGCCCTCGGAGGTCGTACCACCGCTTTTTAAGCTCCTCCAGAGACCTGTCCGTAACGCCCACAGAGTTGACACTGGAGGCAATCCCCACCCAGATCCTCCTCTTCTCCTGCTCTGGGACCCTCCGGGAGTTGGCACCAAACATCTGGTCGTGGTTGGCCACCACCCCTTCTATGAGGTTCTCCAGCTCCTGTTCGGAGAATTTCAGTTTGCGCTTGCGGCCAGCGCTGTTGCTGGGGCCTGGCTGGGGTTCGTCCGACATGGCGGTCGCTATTTCGGCGGGGTTGTGAGTCGCTAACGGCGGTTTAGCGGCAGCTTTCGGTCGTGAACACTCGACTGATAGCGTCACTGTGTTGTTTGGGGGTGGGATTTGGCTGCTTCCTGGTTGTGATGTCATCACGGTGCTCGTAATGCGTCTTCCCGTTTTCCAGATCCCGCGAGATTGCGACTCGCATTCCCGATCGCACGGGATTGCGAGTCGCTATCCCGTGCGATCAGGATTGCGAGTCGCTATCCCGTGCGATCGGGATTGCGAGTCGCTATCCCGATCGCAGGTAGCCGGAAATAGCGATTTTTCTGCGTTTTTTGTCGGTCGCTAACGGCTTTAGCGCCCGCGTGCGAGTCGCTATTTTTTCCCCGAAAAGTACATGAATGCCGTTTTGCGTTTCCTCAATAGCGAGTCGCTATTAATCGCTATTAGGGACACGCAAAACGGCCCGTACATGAATCAGGCTGTAAGTCCTGTAGCCACACACACGGAAGGAGGCCCTTAAATCTGATGGCTGGTAGAGGGAACAGGGGAAAGAGAACATTTTTAATACAATAAAGCACACCACTCTTCCCAAAAAGGTCTTTATCTGGTGCTAAACAGTCACCAGTAGAATAAGCGCAATCCCAGAAAACACTGGCCTTCCCAATTAGGATACAAGAAACCTAGTAGGTTAGGAATACCATATTTATTTACGTTATTTAATCAGCACAATACAAAAGACATAAAAGAATAAATATCACAAGAATCTGCACACATCATGAGTCACACCTACTCATTCTTTCAAAGCAGCCAAACATACACGTACTCACACATACTCAAAAAACCCATCAAGTCACAGTTCATTAGGCCACAGTAAATTAATTCAAGTGATAACAGAGGTCTCCCCCAAGGAGAGACATACGATTTCAAAATAACAAGAACTGTTGACATAAGGGAAAAGGAGTGCTTATTCAGTGGTACAGTACAAAATACAATTTCTTCTCCGAGATGGAGATAGAGGCAGGGGTGACACAAGAAGCTCCAGCGCCGCCAGGCGTTTCAGTGTCAAGCCCGGATCTGGGTCACACCTTCATCAGGACAAAGCAGTGCAGTATGAGACTCATGAAGAATAACGCCTAGAAAGAAAAAAACAGGACGATAGTACAAAATTGAAGAGGCCAGGGTGGGCAGGAATTATGGATTCCCCACTTGAACCTGGTAAGATAAAAGAAAGGGCAAGATCATATTTCATATGGACAAAGCCATCAGTAAGATCAGGATTCTAGAACTGTAGTGTAGTTCCTATATTCTCAATAGGCTCTGCGCATTGGAATAATATATTCTATAGATGTGAAGTAGGACTTATGTCTACTAGGTCGCTATCGAATATATTAAGCTTAATTATGAAAGCCAGCTAGATCAGAGGTCACTAGAAACTTTCTCGAATTCGCAAGAAGGGATTTAGTTTCTGACAACCGCATAAACATGACAACTTTGTTTCCCCAAGATAAAAACTGATCTTCAGAGTTGTGGAAACAATAGATAGATATTTTACTCAGTCATTCGTGCATGCTTCGTTTCACCAGATGCGCAGAGAAATAGAGAGATGGGCGTTTTCAATAAAAGTATTTATTGAACAGTCGTCCTTCTCATGCAGAAGAAATGAACTGTTACAATTGTAAGTCTTGTTGCAAAGTATAATGCGTACAGTATGAAGAGTAGGATAAAATAATACTGTAAAAGCATTGTATGGTTCCTAGACCATAGATAAATACATACATAAATACCAAAGACTAAATAGTACTCAACTGGTGCTTCTAAAATACGCCTACCCCGATGTACCTAACCTGAATTGAGTACGAGGGAAGAAGTAAGTGAGATGTAGCATAAATTTAGTATTCTTTTGCCTAGAATCTATCCAAGATTTCTCTTAGGGACCAATCAGCTCCGTACCGTGGTTCTAGAATGAAGGAGGTCAGTCTCAGGACTCGATTTCCCAACAACCCGCAAGGGTAGCTTGGAAACACTGGAGCTGGATTTCTCGGCCAGAGAAAAGACAGCGTCTCTCTCAGTGCGTCTTCTGGAGGGTCGGCTTCCTTCGGCACTTGCTGTAGCAAGATGCGTCGGGCAAGTAGATAGTCGAACTGCTCCAAACCACCGTGTGTTATCTAAGGCAAGTATGGGCATATTTATATCTTGAAGGTGCCGATATTGACGTGAAGGTGGACATAATAACGTCATCAAATAGTCTCAGTTCTTTGAAAACTCCATGAGCTCTTGGATAAATCAATATTCAAGCAAGGGGAAGTCCCTAGCTGCTGAAGCCGAGTTTTCCAAGAAATCATTGTGGATTTTCAGAACTAGTGGAAGTAGCCATGCCGTATTTGGACTGCATGAGCTATCTATAAATATGGTTATGATTTCTATGCCTATATATAGACATGGTGATTTATACCTATATAACGGCATGAATCTGGAAAATTACACTAGGGTCCTAAAATGCTCTACAGCACCCACTCCACTTTATTATGTCCGACATTACTAAATCTAAGCATTAAAACATATCTAAAGCATGTGTTTGCAATCGCACCCAAAAATACATAAAAAATGCATTTTAAATGGTTGCACACGAAAGATGAGCATTAATACTGAACGCATTTGAAAAGCAATGATTTAATTTCAATCATGTGGCATGTTGTTATTATTGCTAACTGAATGAATCATAAAATGTACATATATGAAATGGCTCCAAATACAGAAAAATGGTTGAGACCGCTGTGTGCTAACTTCAAAAGTTATTCTCTGTGTCAGGATAAAACATTAAATCGTCTAGGCTGGCAAAGAAATCATCTACCATAGTAGATGAAAGTTGAACCACTTCATTAAGTAGATCAAGAATACACAGATGAGAAGCATCGCCGTCAGCATCAGTCGCATTAGCAATGTTCGCAGTAGATGGTACCTGTGTACCTGAAGGTCCATGTATCTCACCATCAGCTGGAATTGCTGGTGAGACCTCAGTGAATGCCGTCATCAGGATTGGTAGCCGTTGGGGGTAACACAATGTATGAGCCGTTACCGGACCCAGTAATGCGTCAGCATCCATTGGCATAGCTGATGGAAGTGTTAGACAGATATCCAACATACATTCCTCTCCACAAAGCAGGCATCGTAGAACAGGTAAGATGCAATCTTGCCAGATTGGTCTGAACGATAGGAACCACGTGGTATTCAGATCTCTCAAACGAGCCAAGCCAAGAATCTGTGTTATGCGTTTACAATACTGCATTGCCAGAAGAGCGTTCTCCATGGTAATCTGGGTATCGCTGGTGACCGGACTTGCCATAACGGAGCAGGAGGAATAAAAATAGTATCCCTTCTACGAGTCCCAAGACGAGACTCAGGCTGCCGAACACAGAGTGCACAAAGTTAGGAGAGATGCCCAGGACTGCTTCAAATGGTGCTAACACTCCCGAAAAAAATTGTCTTAAGTACATCTACAACACCACTGGTATCAGACATGTTTAAGATACGACCTAACAATTCTGTGAAATGTATAGTGCAGTTTGTTGATAACAAGGCATGTACCTCCACAGAGGACCTTGCAACTTGCAGATCATACGTCTCTATGGACGAGGTCAGTGGCACAGTGTTTTGTAAAAGAATGGTTTTCAATCTGCTTAAAGTATCAATTCGTATAGAAGAGATGTTTAGTGAAGGCCATAGTGGCGACTCCCCGTCTGTCTTAGTTTTCGGAAACAATACTTGCATAAAACAAGTGACCCTGGCTGACACACTAACGAGATAGGCTATCCCTGGCATCATTCCACAACAGCTGTGACCATTCAGCATTATGTAGCTTCCATTGGAAAGCTGCCTAAAAATTGGATCTATCACTGCTGCCGGGGAACCCTGCAGGTGGCATGATAAGTTGTTTGACGAACCATCACAGGCTCCATGTAAATTAATGCCTTGACAAAGAAGTGTACCGATCAATGTTGTTTTTCCGTTTTTACCACTAAGAAATACCTCATTTTCCCCACTCCAACATTTGAGTGTGTATGGTAAATTCTAGGTCGACTTTATGTACTCTTTACCCAACCTTTCATACTGGCCTGCTGGTATGTGTTTTAAGCAATAGTGAAACTGGAATATCGTCACTGGTATTGTGATGGTGCCATGTATTATCCATTCAACGGCTGGTTTCTCAGAAACGGTTAATGGTAATCTTTCCAGTTTTTCTATGCTCAGCATCGTATAGTCTGCTCCCCTCTGTGCCAAAGAGATGTGTTTATCTGTAAGGTTAAATACAGTAAACAATGACGTGGTGTTGATTAGTCACCAAGGCACATAGCCTGAACGAAGGTTTTGTAACGTCCAGCCTAGCAGCATTATAGAACGCAATTGAGACTGGCCATGTTGTAACATCAGCAAGTACTGTTCCATTATGTCTATGGCAGAGGATACAATGCTGTCCAAAGAATATATTCTGGACGACAGAGTTGTTAACCCATTGTCAACTACCGAGAGAGCTTTCTCTAAATTAATACGATCAATTTCCCGTATTCGTTTTGCAGTTTCCATTTGTATGACTTTCCATGCTTCATTATAAGCAGTGTATATACCGACTTATATGAAATGTTTATGACGTTGTTTGCGAGGTTGAAGTAAAAATTCTCTCAAATCAATGCCATCTTTAAGTAAAGTTATGTGTTGTTTTATATCTGGGAGTGCGGATTTTTGTAGCCACTCACGGCACAGTTTACCTACACTGTATGTTGTTATTATCCCTGGATGTTGTCTATGGACATATCTCGTATCTGGCTTAGTTACTTTAAATCCTTGTGTCTTGTTCAGTAATCTATCTTGACAGTTGTTCGTGTCTGTGGGCCAGATTAACCATTTTTTCCATTCAGGATTACTTCTGTTTTGTTGTAAAATATAATTTACGTCTACCTCCTCATCTGTGGTTATATTAATATCAGGTGTGGGTTTTGGTATGGCCGGTTTGTTTAATTCTTTTATCTTAGCCAGGCCAAGACAAGATGTTTGTTGAACAGTTTCATTAAAGAACATTATTTGTTCTGGGATGTTGCAGGCTCTGCATAATGCTTCTAAACCTTGTACCTGTCAGTCTTTTGTGCCCCAGACAGTTTTTTGTCTCAATGTTGTCTTTCCAAAAGTTAAAGCCTAATGTGGACAATTGAGCATAAAAGGCTGCAGAATAAATTTGCTTAGTATTAGTCAACATACTTTTCATGCCTGTCTTATTAACATTTTTAAAATAAAAGGTTTCTGGATTTGTGACATTAAAACCTGTAAAGTATGGACATTTTTCATGAAATGTTTTTGAGCTACCTTTTGGTGGTGTTGGACAATGTTCCCATTGATTATAAGTTAAAACCTTTCTGGGGTTTGCAGATTTGTGCAAATAATGATGACCAAAATGATTAAAATAATACATTTCTTCATAATTTGATGAACCATCTAAATATTTGTGTTTTGCAAAATCTGCTGACATTTCTAAGTCTGCCATCATCTTATTAACAGTTTCAAAGTCCCAATCATCAGAAAATGTACTGGGTGACACAAAATCACTCAAGGAAACCTTAAATTGGTGTGGCATCTTCAGCAGCTCGACAGGGCCATGAATGTCATAATCAGTTCTGTCCCAAGCTATACCACCAGGTAGAGGAACGGGTGTGATGTTTACTGATGACAGGTCTCTTTGCTCATGATGAGATGATTTGTGTGGCTTCAGGCACAAGTTGATGTTCTTACTTGCTGTGTCCATTTTACCATATTTTCCATCTATTAGCTGTCCTAAACTTAAAACAAGAATGAGCCATAGTTGGAGAAAAAGTATACCTAACACAATTCAAAGTTCAACCCATGGTGAAACCAGATATGTATTTGCAAGCTGGTGAAAACGTTTTTTTACTTGTTCCTTGAAAGTTTTGTTTGTTGGCGTTGTTTCAGGCTCACTGAGATACTCAGAAAAGGAATTAAAGTTGATGAAATAGCCAGAAGCATTTCTGTCAATTGTTGGTATTGCATCCGGATTATTTGAAATCGCTGGAGCTGCTTGTTCCCTTGACATGTTAGTATAGTCAGATGCTACCTCATGGTAGACGGGAGTTTCTTGACGAACTGTAATTTGGGTTTCAAGAGTCACAAGTTCCATGGCTTTGTTGCATAGTCCTTCTTTTCTCACTGCAGATTCTTCAAAGGTGATGAGTCTTCAGTTTGAACCTCTTGGATGGGAGCAAGATTTGGTTGTCTGCTACATCTTTGGAGTCCACTGGGCCTACTACTTATTATCGGCCACATGGTGTGGTTTTACCAATTGATACAGACCGGTTCTACTTCTTTATAGCTAGGGGCGGCAGTAACACTGTTCTTGATCCGTGAACTGCTAGTACAGGTACTGGTTTTCTGTAAGAAGGCCCAAATTCCTTCGCTATTTTCGCTCTGACCAGATCTCCAATCTTTGGAATACAGACAGGTCTTGCTGGGACAGGTGTTTTTTCTTCAGCGGTCGAAGGCTGTTGTATTGTGTTACTTAGACTTCTTCTTATTTCATTTAAGTCCTGTAAAACAGCCAAACGATCTTTGATATCAAATGTCAGTCAGTCAGTCAAATTAACTTTATTCGATTTGTT
This sequence comes from Lissotriton helveticus, assembly GCF_964261635.1. Taxonomy (NCBI): domain Eukaryota; kingdom Metazoa; phylum Chordata; class Amphibia; order Caudata; family Salamandridae; genus Lissotriton; species Lissotriton helveticus. Next base: position 213,017,265 of record NC_136060.1, on the reverse strand, counting down.
AAAATCATACAAAGTACATAAAAACAGTATTATTTACAATTTAAGAAAGAATTAAACAATTTCATTTACGAGCAAGTTAATTTGGATAAAAAAACACATTATGAACATCAAATTTCCAAATTCATGCCCCTTCTGGCTCTGGATGCTGCCACAAGAAAATTGGCCATGGCGAATGTGATACAGATATTACCCAGTGATTTTAAGTATAACATGGCTGGTCTCACCTGGGAGAAGCCCAAATGGTTTTGGTTCTACCACTGAAGTATGACGATCGAGGTCCTTGACCGTCATTCTAGTACCAAAAAGGATTTCATATGGAGTGATTCCAGTCAGAGAATTTCTTGGCAGGTTATTAAGACTACGTTGAACACTTATTAGATGTCTGACCCACCTATCACCCAAACCTAATACCCTGGCTGTTATAGATTGCTTTTTGTCACAGTTTTTTCTTTCCACAACCAAATTTCCCTCAGGATGGAATGGACTTGGATACCGCAATGCAAAGCCCAAGCTGGCCATGGCCTCCTTGTAAGCCCGAGAGCTAAAAGAATGTAGCATGCCGATTGCGTATGTGCCGATAAAGACTCGCAAATCTTTTTTAACAGTTCGGGTGTCATCCGAGCGCTGTGGCCACATCCAAATGAATCTTGTCTTAATATTTGTGGGACCGCTTTTGTCCATAGGAGCGTCTGAGCGTGGAAAGTCTAATGCAATCTAACAATGGTGTCTGTACTGGGCTGGCTAAAATGTAGTCAGGAATCTGGTGGTGCTCCAAGCTGTGATCTCTGTTACAGGCATCGCAATTAATTCCAAATTCGTAAATGTGGGCGCTCATCCCTGGCCATAAGTACATCTCTTGTAATTCCAGTAGAGATTTAGAGATCCCTTGATGTGTCAGACCCTCTCCCATATGTGCTTCTTGAATCAAAGCACCTCTCCGATTCCTGTTTGGAATTAGTCTATCCCCCACTCCAAGGATTCAAGCAAAAGGAACGGAGTTGGTATCAATTATGTATGAATATTCGAGTGGATAGTTTAAAGGTAACGCTGCTCCGCTGCCTTTGCTTGTGGCATTGACAGCTAGCATTGTTTCGACATCGATTTTTGTTTTTGAACGAGTGATTGCAGCTTCGGAAGCCGTTTGCACAGCTGCCTTCGCGGCTTCATTAGCCAATGAATTCCCTTCAATGTGAACGCCATCACGCTGATGACTCAGTGTATGAATCACATGGGTAGTTCATTCTGTAAAAGAACTGCTTGTTCCCAAAGCATTTTATGCTTGATTGTGCCACCTTTTGCGTCTTTGAAACCGCTTTGAACACAGTTCGGCAAATATTCATTGTAAGACTGGACCCAGTAATACGAATCACTCACTATGAGTGTGGTTAATTCGCGATCGGTATTTTAAAGCGCCATCTTGAAAGCCAACTTTTATGCATTTACCCTGTGTGAGGGCTCTCTCTCCTGCTACTGCAGTTTGAACCGCTGTCCGAATTTTTTCTGTTGAACTGAATTTCATTTCTGCATGTGTGTACAAGAGTGATTTGTAAGCTATTGGTACCTTTTCACCTTCATTAAAGATTAGGTATCTGAATCCGCATCTCCCTGGGATGATTCGGATTACAAGGTTGTGTTCATTTACGCGTGTCTGTAAATGTGTTGTTGCTAACATGTCTGTTTGCACTGAACGCAAAATCTCTGTGTGTTTTTGAGTCCAATTAGTAGGTTTGAAATCAGGTTTGATTAATTCGTAGAGCGGTCTAACCCTTTCTGTGTAGTTTAAAATGTATGTTCTTCTGAAATTTAGACATCCTAGAATTGACTGTAAGTTTATCAGTGTTTTTGGAGGTTGGAGCAGCGCACATTTTTCTAAAAAGTTCACTGCCAGGCTTTTGCCTTCATTTGAAAGTTTGTATCCCAAGAATAAAACGTTGGGGTGAGTAATTCTTGATGTTTTAAAGTTGAATTTGTACCCTTCAGAGGCGAATGCAAGTATTATGGTGTTCACCCTGTTCAAGTCCGTGTCCAAATCATCATCTGTAAAATAGATGTCATCGACATAAGATAATGCCTCATCATCATATTTTTCTAGTAACTCTGTTACTCTGGCTGAAAATAACCCAGGACTGTTCTTGAATCTCAGTGGGAGACAACAGAAGTGATGCTGTGTACCCATAATTGAGAACGCGGACAAGATATTTTGACAGAAGAAACCGTTTTAAATATCTAATGTGGTTTTATATATTTTTTGCGCACAATGTTATTCATCAGTGCTGCACTGTGTGCATTTTGTACCACAAAGGTTTTGCAACAAGAATTTAAATGTCTGTAGTCCAACACTAGACAATATGTATTGTCTGGTTAGGAGACAGAACACAAAGGATTGTTCATGGACGAGGTGCATGTTTCAATCACCCCTTGGTATTCAAGTTGATCTAGGAGCTCCCTGACCTGCTTTTTAGATTTTTGTTTAACCGGATTCTGCTTCTGAGCAGTTAGTTGATTTTTTAACTGGATCTTATGGTGAGGAGAATCCTCATCCCATCTCACATGATTTTTGTATAATACTGGTGCCTAGGCCACAGCCCATTTTCTGGCATAGGTGTATTTTTTTTTTATCGGAATATGATTTGATAAGGCTGGCATAATTATCTCTTCGCCATGTGGGCACTCCCTGACAAATTCAGGTGGCCAGTCTTTTTCAGCCAGAAGGATGTCATAACCCTTAGATAGTTTTTCCCAAAAGATTGCTTTTATTTTCCTAGTTGGTTCCCCCTCTATTCAGAGTGTTACTTCATATAACTTATGTGGTACACTAACCCTGGTGTCTGCAGTTTCAGGCAGAATGCATTCATTCAGGTCCACTGTCTCCAGATGATCCTTCAGGATCTTGCGAGCTATGGTAACCTCTGCTGCGCTGTCCAGGATTGTCTGGGCACACTCCCGTTCTTGAGTTGTGTCCTCAAGATCCTCGGCATGTATGATAATAAGACTTGCTACCTTCTTTTTGGTAAATTGAGTTTCCTTATTTTTCGGAACATGTTGATCGTCTTCATGCGTTCTTCCTTGTGTACTGATTGCCCTCTTCTTTTGGATTTCTGCGAGGAAGTCTGAAAGGTACGAGTCGAACGCGTATCAGTATCTTGATATCTGTCAGGTTTTCTCAAATGTTCCCTGTTTCTGAGGTAATACCTCTTTTCAGAGGGCTCCTTTTGAGGAGACCTTCCTCTTGATTGAGAACGCTTTTAGGGTTTTCTGTTAGTTCGGGTTTTACTGGTTTCCCTCCCAAACTATCTCTTCCTAGTTCTTCATACGATTTTTCTATTATTCTGGCCAGTTCATATGGTTGCTCAGTTACATTAAGTTCTTTTAGTTTTTGGCGGATTGCCACGGATGCTGCTTCACCTTTAACATTTGCTAATATTATAGCTGAGACCTGCTTGAAATCTTTCAGAAACTTCATACCGAGATTTAAAACAGGTTCTGCCCCGTATTAATTTTGCATCTGTTTCAGGACGTCTGATATCACCACCATGGACAGAACACTATGTGTTTTTGTGTAGATTGCAGCAAAGAATGTACCCCAAGTGTCACAGTCCTCCAGGTGTGGTGTGATCCCCATTGGTAAACAGATTGTAAGAAACCTGTGTTTCTCATGAGGTGTACTATCAGGAAATACTGCCTCGATCTGAGTAATTTTTTGAGCTAACCAGAATGGAATTTGTTCCCTTTTTTTGGGTAATTTACCAATGACTGATTCTATGGTCTGTGGTGTAATTTTGTTGTGCTCCCTTGATGAAGGGTTTGCTGTGGAATTCTGATAGCAGGTTGGACTGTAAATGTCCTCATGACATATTGTACCAATTGTCTATGTATTTTGATCAATTGTTTTAACTGAGCTCACAGATCTGGACTTGTCATTTGTTCTAGGGCAGGATGTGGTATATAGCTAGCTATTACCGGCCATGTTGCTCCTGGTCCACCTAGTGGACCGAGCTTGGTAATGTGATTTTGATGTTGTAGGGCACCTTTAAACTAGAACTGATGCTCTTGGTAACTTAGTGGAATTTCAATGTCCTCGAAAGGAATGTATTCCTCTGGATGTTCCTCTATCTTATAGAAGTGGAACACATGTGTTGTTGGATTTGCTTGTGGAAAGATAATCCATGAATAGAATACCTCTGTCTGCCGATATTAATGTGCCTCTATGACAAATATAACCCTACCACCTCTCGGTAATAGGCCATTTTCTAATGGCTTTAGAGCTATTGTTTTCCTTACGTTTTCCGGGATGATTATAGCATCCACGCCATTTTGTTGGAAACCTGTAACGTCAAGACCTGGTTGGTTTGCATTTACTGCAGTTCCACTGGCCCCAGGATTAACATCGTCGGCTATTTTGTTGACTGAAAGTTTGCAGAGCAAGTTTAAAAGGTGCACAATATTTTGGAACACTGTATCCTTCAACGTTGAACAAACCAAAATCATATACATAGGATTTTTGTCCTCCTTTAACCCACTCCAGACGTCTATTGGAGTATTTTACGGGAAAAGTGTTCTCTGTGAAAAGCACAACTGAGTTACTCTAGTATCTAGCATTAAATGAGTGCCTTACCAAACGTTGGGCACCATGTAGTGTATTCCTATATTCCCAATAGGCTCTGCGCATTGGAATAATATATCCTATAGATGTGACTTAGGTCTACTAGGTCGCTATCGAATATATTAAACTTATTTGTGAGTGCCAGCTAGCTCAGAGGTTACTAGAAACTTTCTCGAATTCACAAGAAGGGATTTAGTTTCTGACAACCGCATAAACATGACAACTTTTTTCCTCAAGATAAAAACTGATCTTCAGAGTCGTGGAAACAATAGATAGTGTTTTACTCAGTCATTCTTGCATGCATCGTTTCACCAGATGTGCAGAGAAATAAAGAGACGGGCGTTATCAATAAAAGTATTTATTGAACAGTCTTCTTTCTCATGCAGAAGAAATGAGACTTGTTGCAAAGTATAATGCGTACAGTATGAAGAGTAGGATAAAATTATACTGTGAAAGCTTTGTATGGTCCCTAGATCGTAGATAAATGCATACATAATCAACAAAGGCTAAAAAGTACTCAACTGGTGAAATACGGCTACCCCGATGTACCTAACCTGAGTCGAATACCAGGGAAGAAGTAAGTGAGGTGTAGCATAAATTTAGTATTCTTTTGCCAAGAATCTATCCAAGATTTCTCTTAGGGTCTAATCAGCTCCGTACCTTGGTTCTAGAATGAAGGAGGTCAGTCTCAGGACTCGATTTCCCAACAACCCGCAAGGGTAGCTTGAAAACACTGGAGCAGGATTTCTCGGCCAGAGAAAAGACAGCGTCTCTCTCAGTGCGTCTGCGGGAGGGTCGGTTTCCTTCGGCACTTGCTGTAGCGAGATGCGTCGGGCAAGTAGATAGACGAACTGCTCCAAACCACAGTGTGTTTGCTAAGGCAAGTGTGGGCATATTTATACATTGAAGGTGCAGAGATTGACGTAAAGGTGGACATAATAACGTCATCAAAGAGTCTCAGTTCTTTGAAACCTCCATGAGTGCTTGGATATATCAATATTCAAGCAAGGGTCCCTAGCTGCTGAAGAAGAGTTTTCCAAGAAATCGTTGTGGATTTTCGGAACTAGTGGAAGTAACCATGCCGTATTTGGACTGCATGAGCTATGTCTAAATATGGATATGATGTCTATGCCTATATATGGACATGGTGATTTATACCTATATAAGGGCATGAATCGGGAAAATTACACTAGGGTCCTAAAATGCGCTACAACAGAACATTGGGAGGCATCAAATCCAAATGGGTAACAGGAGGATACTATTAATGGTCGCATCAGGACACGCACAACCAATTATTTAAATGAGGCAATGTCAGATGGAGCGAAGCCTAGAATGCATGTTTTACGCCACCTAAAAAGCCAAAGAGCAGCTGGCAAGGTAGAGCTCTCACCGGCTAAAGAAAGCTGAGTCCTGTAGCCAGTCTGCCCTCCATTGCGGTCAGCCTAAACTTTGGATTGATACCGGTCTAACATGACCATATGTCTCCAGTGGGATTTCATGACTCAGGGCACTATAATTTGATTTAATCTTTAAAAATCCATACCTCCGGTTTTACTTATGGCATGTTTGTTTTTTTTGTCTTGATTTACTCATTAAACTCCAGATGTTAAAGACACCCACTATTTGTTAATATTTACCCCGTTTTTTTTCATAGGTTGTTAATGGCCGCTAAAAATATATTATAGACAGCTGGTTTTATAGGACAGTTGTTTTTTTAATCGATGAGATGAGATATTTTTATTCTATGAGTTTTAATCTTTAAGTGGATTTTAAGTATATATTGTATTAAATGTTGGGAGATTTGGTATACCAAATTATTACATTGCATGAGGTTTTTTCTATGCAAGTTTGTGATATGAAATAAAATCGGATAAAGTTATAATAAACAAACTATTAAAACACCTTATAAAACAGCTAATACTCATTTACCTTATGTCCCTGAAGTGAGAGTCATGCATACAGTCAGACAAACAGACAGACAGACCGACAGACACACACACACACACACACACACAATTTCATGAATATTCTACACAGGTCATAAGACAACAAAATCTGATTTCCTAAACATTTATTACAAACTTGGGCCCATATTTATCAAGGTTTTGCATAGCCCTTGCACCATGCAAGGGGATAAAAGGGTGATGTAAAACCTCAATGAGATTTACCAACCCATGCAAGGCCACCTTGTTTGGCCAGCCGTGGCTTGATAAATCTAGAGTAGCATAAAGCAGTGCAAATTGCTGCCTTGTGTTACTCTACCGCAGCGAGGCATGCCATGGGTGGAGCGTGGGTTTTTCCACGCATTCACCCAATAATTCTGATACATTTTTAAGATTTATCAACACTAGTAGTCCTGGGAATTCATCAGAATTGTACCTCCCCACCAGAAGCACAACAAGTAGAAATATTGTTATTTGTCCGTGTTGTTTCCTTTTTTAAGTGCGCTGTATTCTGTAGCACACTTAGAAAGAGATAAATGCCTCTCAGTATTGATTTTGTGCAGGAAGTTTAAAAAAAACAGCCCTGCCTATAGCGAAGGCACCCTAGCACCATGATGCAAGGGGCTCTGCATTAGCACTAGGCAGCAGTTTGTGCGCCAGTGCAGGTAGAGAGCAGGAACGTGATGAATTACTGCCCTCTCACTTCCACTCAGCGCAGCAAGGTGGTTTGCTGCATTGCGTGAATTGTTGAATATGTCCCTGAATATTTATATTTCTGTTGTACTTATTTCTATTTATGATCACATTTAAAGGGCATAAAAGAATTACCTGGATCTTTTGTTTGTGTTTAAACAGTTATATATAACCCTCTCCTTTTAGTGCAAACCGTGTGTATGTCTTGTAAATGTTAGTAAGTTATGATACAACATAACTTGCTGTGCAAAATATGCCTTTTCTGTAATATTTATTCAATCTATCTGTAAACCCAAGTATATCGAACCCTGCTTCAGAGTCAGCAAGCTATTGGAAAAGAATAATATGATAAGTCAGTCCTCTTTGGGGCCAGAGATTTTAAACAAATATTCTGAAAAAATATGTGAGCATGTAAGCTGGAAAGAAGTAAACACTCGTCTCATAACTTTGTATTACATGTTTTATTATTCAAAAATAATTTCTAAAGCATACAACAATCTTATTGAAGTTCTAACTGCTTCCAGTGTGTCACCAACTTTTAAATAATGCATTTTTTCTACCAGATGCTAATCATTTATGCTACGGAACACTGCAGTAGCTACATAATTAACAGGCATCATTAAATCACATCTTGTTTACAGATAAAAGGGACACCTGCAGCATTTTATGTGGATACAATTCTAATACAATTGAAAATGTTGCTCTTTCAGAAAATATTTTTACTTTATGAGAAAGCATTATATTGAGCCTTGCACAAGGTATTACAAATATATGGAAAACAAAACATGTTTAATTTATCTGTATTTATAAGCTCAGTTATTTATCTATATATTTGCAGTGTCTAATTTGTGCATATTAGAGCTATATTTTTATGACAGAACAATATACCGTTGGCAAATACTGCATACATATGCAGTTACACCAAAGGCAATGCTGAAAACCTCACCTTTTTTGGGATGGAAAAGTCCCTTGCACGATAATGGACGTGTATTCCCGCCCCAAGTGCCACAGATGCAGTGTTTTCAGGATCATAGGTGCTGCTTTGGTCCTGGGGGAACACAAATCATGTATGTGCGCCATGACTCAGGTCTGTCTCACAGATTGCAATTTTACTTAGACTGGGAGGATTTCCCAAAGAACTACCCTCATGTGCTGAATTGCTAGTTTTTCCCCCAACTGTTAAGTAGCATTGTTATGAACTCCAATGCACCCCAATATAGATCTAGGTAGTTACACAACCTTTTACCTACAATTGTCATACCTTACTCTGCATAACGGTTCTCGCACTGACCTTTTACCTAATTATGTCCTGAATATATGTTGATCAGTATTCTCTGAAACTGGCCTAATTTATTATGCATGAGGATTCCTAGCATCATATTTTAATCCCCTACCCAGGACGTACACAACAGGAATACCATATTTTGTTTAATAACTCTGTACACAAGTCACTGCTTCTCTCATCCTTGGGCAACAGGTCCACTATAATAGCAAACCATTACATATCTAGGTAGATCCGCTGAGGGTACATTTTGGGTTTAAAAGAACTACATCTTCGAGAGCTACACAACGCCAGAATTCCTGCCATTTCGAGACGGAGCTGAAACGAGAGGTGCGGATCCAAGATGGCGGCGCCCAGTGACTGCGGTGACCGTTGAGACGCCGGGGACGGCACCGCCGGCCAGCAAGAACGAGTGAGCAGGGAAGGTGGAGAGGCGGAGTAAGTGACAGCCCGCACGCAGCATCGCAGCGCAGGAAGCCAACCCCAGGAATCAGCGAGAAGTGTGAGGCAGAGCCGCCGGCGGCACCGAACTTAGTGCGCAAAATGGCGGCGGGTGCGAGGGGGATGGGGGCTGTGGAGACTTCGGACACATCGGTGCCCCACTCCCACTGAAAGAGCACCGTCACCCACCACTTTAGCGCCTGTGGACCAGCAGAGTGAGGTGTGTAGGAGCTACGAACTTCGGCTACAAAGAGAGCCCGTAAACACATCCTTCCATCCCCGGGCACTGCGCGTCAGCTGAAGTAGTCCAAGTTACGGAGGGTGCCGACCGAGCGGAGGTGAGCGGGGATATGTGGGAGGAGAGCGAAAGCGGCAGACAAACCGGCGCGAGCCCTACTTCCCGCGCATACTGAAAGACGCACAGCCAGATCCCTGTCAACCCTGATCACAACAGAGCAGCCCACCACAGCAAATGGTCAGCGGGGGGAGACATCAGGCGCCAGAGTCATATAGTGCGCGAGCACACCGTTGGAGGGCATTAGAGCAACCAGGGAGTGAGCACCGTCAACCCACAGCGCCACTGCACAACCCCCCGAGATCGCAACCAAAGGCTCGACCCCCCCATCGCAACCAAAAGCAGAGGGTGGATGAGGAGCAAGTACCGGGGACGCACTAGTGGCACTCAGACCATGCACAGATCGGGGTGACCCGTACCTCCCAGAACACACATTAGAGATAAGTGAGTTTCCCGGAGCGACGTCCCGACCATAGGGGACCGACAGCACCAGAGGACTGAGGGCTACAGTCATTGAACGCAGGATCACACCGAAGGGCAAGTCCAGCAACGCCGGCGGTGAGGTGTCTGCACACGCAGGGGCCCCCAACAGTGAACCAGGTCCGAGCATTGCCGCGGTTGGACTTTCTGACCACCTACCATGGGCAAGCCGAAAAAGTGCAGTCCAAGCTGGCCTTCGACTCCAGGAGATCCGCGAAAGGGGCAACCCAGCCATCTGACTCAGAGCAGGATAATGACAATAACGCTGTAAGCGGCATGGAACAAGTCCTACGAGCAATTCAGAAAAGCCTGCAGGATGTGCACGGGAAACTGGACACAATTACGCAGAGGGTCGACAACTTGGCGGCCAAACTTGATAAACATGGTGAGCGCATCACAGAGGCCGAAACCAGAATATCGGCGGTTGAGGATGAATCGCACGCGACAATGCGAAAATGTACGGAAATGGATAGATTGCTAGAGGTGATAAGAAATAAGTCGGAGGATTTAGAAGCGAGATCACGCCGGAACAACGTAAGGATAGCGGGCATACCGGAATCGACCGACACCAGCAAGATGGAGAGCTTTGTAGAAGATTTGATCAAATCTATATTTGGCACTGAACATCTGTCAACAGTATTCATAGTGGAGAGGGCACACAGAACCCTAGCACCAAAACCGAAACCAGGAGCCCCTCCATGCCCAATAGTAGCCCGCATACTCAACTACAGGGACAGAGACGCAGTTCTCAGGCTTGCCAGAGAAAGGAAAACGATTGAACACCAGGGCAACAAGCAGGAGTTCTACCCAGACTTTACTATGAATGTTCAAATGGCGCGCAAGGAATTCTCCGCTGTAAAACAAAAACTCCGGGAGATGGGAGTAGACCATGCAATGTTGTACCCGGCCCGCCTGAAGATCACGCAAGGCGGCAAATCAATGATATGCCTCACGCCAAAGGAGGCAATGGAATGCATCAAGAAACTGGACAGGAAAAGACGGGAACAACGAAGAACGGAACAGCAGCCAGACTCGGAGTGAAAAAGTCACATGGGCAACATAAGACGCGCAGACAGCAGAGACAGCCGGCCTCGTGCGCAGTCCCTAAAGGCGAGGATACGAAGTATGTGAAAGTTCCATAGACTCATGCGTAGGAAGACTGAAAGACAACCAGCAGATTCGGTGCGACAAAGCCCCTGGGATTGGGGAGTGACAGCAGCGAGAACAACGGTGAACTGGTACACGGCGCCTTTTAAGGTTGGTTGGTTGCTGCTCCCTCTCCTCGGGACTTCCACATAACGCCTTAGGGGTAAGCGAGTTGCTGCCTGAGTAATCAACCAGAGGTAACATCTGTGATGCGGCTGGGGAACTCTGGCATACAGATAGTACATCTGCACCATTGGCGAACAATCCCCACTGCCATACGCAACCATGCCTTCACCTGGAACGTACTTGTGAAGCAGGAACTAGATTCATGAACGTCAGAATTGAGGGTGGGGGGGTTATAGCATATAGGCAGAGCAACTGTAGCATAGGGGTACCACCCCCGCCATTGTGACTCATCGAACGTCCGCCTGGTTTGTAACTTTGTATCATGCTTTATATTCATGGACCTGGCCACATCCACTATGCTGGATGAAGTGTTGCACCCCTAGTAGACCCCCTGACAGGGTGCATCCCTACCACAGTTATGTACAGTTTAGAGTTTGTATGGGGAATGTCTTCGGCATATTTGGGATGCTGGAATGGGAGGGGGGAAGGGGGGACAGTTGGGGTTCATTGTTAAATCTACTGCATTTGAGACGCACTGCCACAACCCAGGGTACACACCCACATAAGCAACATTGCTGTCAGCCACAGCACATAACGCACATAGTTGTTCTTCCACTGTAAATCATAACAGTACAGTAACACAGCCGGGAGATATGAGTGCTCCCAGATTGTCGGACGAACTCCGTCTAATTACATGGAATGTGAGAGGTCTCAGGAACCCGAAAAAGATAAGGCAGATCATGGCATACTTCACAAGGCATCACATAGATATCGCGTTTCTACAGGAAACACACATAGACCCGCATACCAACAACCGCATCGGCCTGAAATGGGTGGAATCGGTCCATGGGGCAGCATATTCATCCTATTCAAGGGGAGTTCTCACCCTCATACGTAAGGGGCTCCAATTCACAGTTGAGCAGGTCACACCGGACCAAAATGGCAGGTATGTCGTGGTGACGGGCCTGCTCCGAGGTCAGAGAGTGACGCTGTTAAATATACACGCAACCAATGTAGATGACCCCGAGTTCTTCCACACAGTGTGGCAGGAGCTTCAGAAATTCCCAGACACATCGTTGCTGTGGGGAGGGGACTTCAACGTCGCCATCAATGATACCATAGATAGATCGTCTACATCACTGGAGACACATAAACGCGCTCTGCAAAAATTGAAGGACATTCTGCATGAGGAACATCTCATAGATCTCTGGAGGCAGAGACACCCCACTCAACTAGAAGCCACACACACAACAGCGGCCCATGGCACGTGGTCTAGGATCGATTATTGGCTAGGTTCCCGGACAGTGTCCATGTGGACAACGGATGTGTTGCACCTACCCCGCACATTATCTGACCACTCTTAAAATCCCACAGTATGTCCCCCCACCGTTTAGCTGGCGATTCAATAGTAAGGCCCTGTTAGACCCGATATACAAAGACACAATCGCAAAGGCAATAACAGAATACTTCGAGCTGAATGGCCCCTCAATGGAGGACCCCGGAATTCTGTGGGAAGCCTTTAAGGCGACCATCAGGGGGGTATGCATAAGCACCACGGCGGGAATTTTAAAAGACATACGCCAACAGTTGGCAATCCAGGAACATAAAATGAAAGCACTGGAAGTAGAGTACACACAATCTCAAAATACGGCACTGTTAGGGGACATCAGGCAGGCGATCACAGACTATCAGGAAAGTGCTGAGGAAGAACTACGTTATGTGATGAAGCGTCCCTCAGCAAAACAGTACGGAGAGGGAGGAAGGCCGGGAGCCGTCCTGGCAAACCAAATATGCAATCCGAAGCCACCACATATGGTGCAGGCAGTTCGAGACGCCGGAGGCGTCCTGCGGCATGACACGCAGGGAATACTGCAAGCATTCATGCACACATATGGGGCATTGTACGAGCGGGAAGATACTGCCACAGGGGAAGACATAGCGCAATACTGCGATGACATAGCATTAGACTGGCTTTCAGACGGGCAAAGAGAGTACCTATCCCAACCTATAACGGTGGAGGAAGTAACGGAGACGATACACTTGTTGCCTAATGGCAAAGCCCCGGGCCCGGACGGGTTTACGGGGGAGTTTTACAAGGCATATGCGGCACAATTGGCACCGTACATAGTGCAGATGCTCGGTGACGCACATGAGAAGTTGATACTGCCCCACACTCTTAGAGAAGAAGTAATCCTAGCTTTCCTGAAACCGGATAAAAATCCCGAAGAATGCGACTCGTACAGACCTCTGTCCCTCATGAACGTGGACACGAAAATATTGTCGAAGGTGTTAGCTACCAGACTGAAACACCACATGACGAGACTGGTGTTACCAGATCAATCTAGATTTATACCCACACGCTCCACGTCTCATAACACCAGATCGCTCTTTGCCCTGTCACACTATTTCGACCCCTCTGTCAAGGCTGCGGCTGTCCTATTGGATGCTGCCAAGGCCTTCGATACCATAGCATGGACGTATTTACATATGATACTGACCAGAATGGGATTCCCCCTACTATTCCGTCAATGGATAAAATTGCTCTACACCGCCCCAACAGCCAAAATACGAATCAACGTATATATGTCAGAAAGCATAACCATAGCAAGAGGCACCAGACAGGGATGTCCACTGTCCCCCCTTTTGTTTGCCATCGCACTGGAACCGCTGGCCTGCAAGCTGCGCCAGGGGCATCACTACTCGGCAATACAGTTCCCTCAGCATCCACTTCACATATCACTTTACGCAGACGACATGTTGCTCTACGTAAAGAATCCAGATCCAAATCTGAACCCCCTCCTTCGGGAGTATGTCAAATTTGGCAGACACTCAGGTCTTCGGATCAACTGGGCGAAATCCATAATAATCACCCTCACTGACACAACACTACCTGTCACTACGGACTATCCATTGGATTGGCAATCCGATCCGGTGAAATACTTAGGGATTTGGCATCACAGAGATCCAGAAGTAGTGATTCGTACAAACTATTGCAGAGTTATATCGACACTCAAGGAGAAAATAGAAAGATGGATCAACCTACCATTATCCCTAGCAGATCGGGTGGCAATAGTTAAAATGGTAATCCTCCCTAAGATACTGTATCTCTTTAACAACATCCCTATTAAACCTCCCGCTGCGGTCTTCCAGGCAATAACGTCCATGACGTTACGATTAATATGGGCTGGGAAAGCAGCAAGAATTGACCTACATTCACTGACACTACCGTACTCCAGTGAGGGATTCAAGGCGCCTGATTTCCTCCTCTACTACGTATGTGCTCAGGCTCAATACGCCCACTACTGGTATCACCACACCCCGTTCCTTACACATGTGGCGATCGAGGAAGGTGATGCAGCACCTGTCCCATTAACCGCCATTATTACTCATAACAGGCCTCCCCTTCACAAAAAAGATATCAATACCATAGATGCCACAAATAAGGCCGGGCGTGTTATAGGACAAAAAACAAACAGACTACCCCTATACGCCCCGACCATGCCACTGCACCACCACCCAAATATTTCAGTAACGCAGGAAGAGGTAGGGATGGACCTACTGAAACAGGTGGGAAGAGACACCATGGGAGACCTATTTCGAGAGGGGAAGTTCATAAGCCTAGGAGAGCTATCCTATGTGCAGAACCAAACGATGTTATTTAAAATCACATATTATCGACTCCAAAAAGCAATGAAAGCCCTGTACCCAACATATCCGGATGAACCCCCAATATCTAAGACATTCCAACTAATACTTACCACACCCACGGCCACCCATCTGGTCTCCAAATTGTATGCGGAGCTGCAAGCGGAAATTGGCGATACAACCCATAAAGCATTGACCAAATGGAATGCTTGCCTGGATAGCCCCCTGACTGTAGAAGAGTGGACCACGGTGGGCATGATAACAGGTTTACTTACCCCGAATGGCAATTTAAAACTGATACACATAAAATATATGCACCAGACATACCATACCACGACACGTATGTTTAGATTTGGACTGCGATCAGATTCCAAATGCCAGAGATGTGGTGCTGAATCAGCAGACTTCATACATCTAGCGTGGTATTGCCCGAAAGTAGCAGAATACTGGATGCAAGTGGTAGATACTTTGGGGATCATGTTGGGTGTAACACTGAGTTGCGATATTAAGACATGCCTGCTGGGACTGGTACAAGGAGTGAGAACCTTGAAACGAAAGTTTTGCGTAATAGCACTACTAATGGCAAAACGCAGAGTGTCAATTACATGGGGGGTAAAACTGTACCGCGAGTGCGGCAATGGAATGAAGACCTAGCGTACTGCAGGGACAAACTAACAACATATGAAGAGGAACTGCCGAGTGGAGCACGCCCCAGAGACTATTGGGTTTACCTCATCTCATATCTTAAGGAGCAGAACCCGGCGCTGTAATGGGTA
Source organism: Lissotriton helveticus (assembly GCF_964261635.1). Lineage (NCBI taxonomy): Eukaryota > Metazoa > Chordata > Amphibia > Caudata > Salamandridae > Lissotriton > Lissotriton helveticus. The sequence continues at coordinate 213,001,835 of NC_136060.1, read as the reverse complement.
TTAACTATACTTCAACTGTTACTGAGAAATGTTGAGTGGTGCAGCTCTGACAGTATGGTGTGTATAAACTGTGCTACTGGGGGAGGAGTGCTGTAATGCAATGTAGTTGTCATGGTTCTGAAGGGTGCGTAATGTGCACAATGTTGTAACCTAAAGTTTGAAATGCCAATAAAAATAAAAAATAAAAAAAAGAACTACCTCTTCACTGGATAATCAGAGGAGAAGCTTCACGCTGACACTAGACGCTGAGGTCTCAGCTTGCAGGAGTTCCAGCACTCAGTGGTCTGACACCCGCTAATGAGTATCCCCTCGAAATCAAGACAGGGTCCTTCTTTCTATCCCATCAGGCAATGGGGTTGTCTCTTTCCTAGGGGATTCTTGGCTTAACACCTACATACATGCATGCTAGGTACACTTAGGTACACTTAGGGGCACATTAAGATCGCGGACGGACTTGCGTCCGTCCGGCAGTAACATCCTCTATTTTTAACATTGCGGTGGGTGCGGCTTGAAGCTGCACCCGCCACAATGTTAAAAATGTAAGCAGTGCATTTGCATGCACAAAGCGGCAGGCACGCGCGGTGCCTGCGGCTTTGTGCACACAAAGGCAGGGGGGTGCCATAGGTACCCCCCATGTGCACCCCCCACACCCACTTCACCCCTGGGGGCCCGCAACGAGCCCCCAAACAAAAGTCCGTATGCCTTTCCACGGCGGAAATGCCGCCGTGGAAAGGCATAGTACTCCAGACATCCTAATATGCCTGGCGGTGTCTGATAGACACCGCCAGACATGTTAGAGCTTTTCCGCCGCGGTTGTAAGCCGACCGCGTCAGAAAAGCAGCGGACTTATACCAAGACTCACCAGCCATCCTAATTTGGCGGTGGGTCTTTGGTGGGTCCGCAGCGGATTTTCCGCATCCTCAGGGCTGGAGGTGGCTTCCGCCGGCCCGGAGGATGCGGAAAATCCACGATCCTAATCGACCTCTTAGTTAGGGTCCGCATATTAAGAGTACGCATGATTACTGCCATGTATCAATTTGCTGGCATACATTTACTTTTTAGCACCATGGTAAATTCTACTTTTTATTTACTCTGTTGGTGCTTGTAATATTATAGATCTGTTTCTGTCTAATGATTGTTGCAGAAAATATGTTTTATACTAGAGTGACACTGGTTCAATAAATACTTATTGAAAATGTCCCCATCGTTTATTGTGTGTGTCTCTCTGAGGCCTAGTGAGCAGGATTGACTGAGCAAAAAGTACTGTACTGTTTCCAGGATCCCAGAAGGCTCAAGGGTTGTCATGTTCAATAGTTGCTAGAAAATATTTGCTTCTTGGGAAGGTTAGGGGGCTTTTGGTGGCACTGTAAGCTAGCTGGTCTAAAGGCTAACATATCCTTTGGGGTATCTGGAATTCGTCTGGACACAAATTCCTTAGTTTATGTCATCTAAACGCGCCAGACCTATGTAATATTAGGAACTATATGACATCATGAGTGAGTTGGTGGTAGCATACTGTGTTTTAAGTACTGATGATCAGTAGAGTAAACAGGGTTTCATATCTGTATCACTGGACTGAGGCCAACTGGCCCACATGTGTAAAGCTCTGCTGTTGTGTGCTTAGCTCACCTACATTAGGATGTATGTTGCACTACACAGTGCTCCAGTGTCTCCCTCTGAGCACTGGGATATACCTGTAGCTGTGAGGGATGCAATACAAGAGTGATGCAGTATATTGCAGTGAGGATGTGTCTATATGGGAACGACAAAATGTATGCATGCCTGTGAAGTGTTAAGTACATGGAAGCCTGCACATGTGTTTTGCATGACCACACAGGAGTGTATGTGCGCTTGGGAAGGGCACAATATATGGAAGCTTCTGCATTTCATTTTGGGAAATCCAAGGCTTGTTGGAGAAGCATGTGAAGGAGTAGGAGCACAGATTTGTGGATTTCTATATTCCTGAAATACACATACAATAGAGGAACTAAGATCTGGGCTCTTCAGTAAACTTCAAAAGGGCTCTTTAATTCTGAAATACATCACTGATCAAAGTAGCGTAGACACATTTCAGGAAGAAGATGGAGCTGATAAGGGAATCACAAAGAGTAGGTCCTTTGTAACTTTTCGATAAACATATATCAGTGAAGTTTACATCCACCTGTGATACTCTAGTCACTCAAATGACCTGTGTTTTTGGCTATCAAATTTGGAGACACCCTGTTGTGATTAACTGTTCCCTGGAGGAAGGATAAGACGGAGGAGTGGGTGGTCCAAAGGGGGCAACACCCATAACACTTACCTCATGACTAAGTCACTAAATTACATTTATATCTTGAAATTAAATGTAAAAAGAGGATCTTGCGCCTCCCAAGATTGCCAAATTGAAGCTATCATCACAGAGAAGCTGAGCTCGATTTATTACTGGTATTATTAGCCCTGGGTCTCCTGCTGGATAAGGCGATATCACCTAGGAGAATGAAGCTTACTCTCCCTGGAGCATGGAGCACAAACATCTACCTGACCTGAGATGAGAGGAACCTCTGAGGAGAAGGAGATTGCCTGGAGGGAATGAGGTCCAGAGGGAAATTTTGGCAAGTGGATCCCGAGAGCTGACTTTGAGATTCTGGTCTGTCAAGACAGCCACACCAATCGCCCTATCTGCCCATATGCCTTTTGGGCTACACTTGTATGCCATGTGGGGGCCATGGTACATTTTAAGGGGTGTCACCTTTGTGTAGTGCTATGAGGAAGATAGGGCTGTGCATTGATCGCTGCTGTGACCTGAAGAGGGACATTACCTTGAGGTATTCTTGGGAATTAAAGTGCTTAACTTTGGTCTGTCGTTGATGGTTTCTTGTGTTTATTAAAATCTTTGATTATGGACCGTACTGCACTTATTCCTCCTTTTTGACTATAATGTCCAAATTTGATGATGGTAGGGAAGAAATGGCCCTCAATTTATTTGGTACAAATAAATCACGACACCCTACACAACAGAATACCTCTACTAGTACAAGTCTCAAAACATTATTCCTTAGACTTGAGCGTTTGAGAAAACAAGAGCTCTCCAGTTGGTGGTACGGTGTGATGCTCAAACAGTATTTGGAAAATAAGAAAGTTCCAAGATGTTTAAGAATATTGATCTTCCCTACCTTCAAGGATCTAAGTGCGGATCTCTTGAAAGAATGGGAGGGTAACCTTCAAAGTGCATCAGTAATTATGATGCAAATACTGATTAGACACAGCAAGGAGAAAGGGGAAAAGCTCCAAGAAGAAATAGAGGATATAGAGAAAAAGATCAACGATATAGAACAAAAAAATCTCATTGAAAAAAACTTTGCCATTTTGAAAAAGTTACGGCGGATCAGCAGCTATATCTTAAAGATAACAAGCTGAAGAAAATAGAGAGGCAATAGGGATTATTGTGATGGACGCGTGTATACTTTTGCCAAAAAGTTTGATAATATACATGGAGTGGAAGAGAAGAAGAGGACCAGAGATGAGAGGGATGAGAGTGAGGATACCCGCTCTATAAGTAGTATTTCCTCCTCCTCCATTGGTAGTGTAGCGTCCAATACTTCACATGAGGTCCCATTAGAGGAAAGGGCTTCTTTCCAGAAGGAGCTTGCAAAACTATGTATCAGCAGCAGATTACAACAAAAAGGGACCAACCAGAACCCGGAGGGGAGGCAGGAGGGGCAAAGGGAGGCTCCAAAGGAGGGACTTCAGAAAGGGGGAATGCGCCAGCATGGTCTAAAGAATAAATCACTCTGTTATGTGTAATCCAATGTGGCTAAATGATGTGACTAATGAGAATGATCTCAAAATTGTTCATTTGTCTAATAAAAGCCTTGATGAACATGAGATGGCGGTTTTACATAATGGTTTAAATTTTTGCCCTACTCAGAGCGGAGATGTAATTGATGTACATAGAGATCTGTATAAGTGTATTCGAGTTCTTAAACTCAAAGATAATTTTTCGCAGTGTTACCCAAAGAACCCTGAGCAACCGTTAATGTCTGATTAAGTGACACATACAATTGCAGATATCCGCAATATACATTGTTTACTCACGTTGGGTGATGATGATGATAATCATGATATAACATCACTCATGCATGAACTTGATATCCCTCAAAATTACATGACTGACAGCGGTTTAAAACCTAGATCCAAATTTGTGCCTGCTCTGAACTATCACCCCAACATCAATGTCTTTTATGATAAAATAAGTGAGGAACTACATAAATTGGAGACACCAGGAAAATGTATCCCCACAATACATCACAACATTACCGCCCAGGAAAGAAAAGCACTCAATAGGCTCGAACTTGTTGAAAATATTGTCATAAGGAAGGCGGATAAGGGCGGTAAGTTGTCATTATGAATCACTGTGATTACATAGGTGAGATAATTCAACTCAGTAATGAATTGTGTTATAAGAAAATTGTAGGTAATCCAATTGGGAACTTAACAACTATGATAAATATGAGACTATCTGAATGGAAGGAAACTGCTCTACTCACTAAGAATGAATTCAGATATTTGAGGGTGGAATGTCCTAATTATCAGTGCATTTACATCTTGCCAAAAATTCACAAGTCAGATTTGTTCCCTCCTGGCCGTCCACTAATCTCAGGGGTGAGCTCACCTACTAAAAAACCTTCTGAGTTTGTCGACCTGGAGCTTAAAAAAATGTATGATTAATCTTCCACCGTATATTTGTGATAGCAAAGACATCTTGGTAAAATTCAAAGATTTTGAATGGTTGGATCAAGAAAGGGCTTATATGCATGCCTTTAATGAAATGATCATGGGGATGATGGCTAATATTCTTAGTAACAACATTTTCCTGTTTGACAAATGTTGGTTTCCATCAAAACCAAAAGGTTTTTTTACGAGTGAATTATGCAATATTTGCTCCAGTGGCAAGAATACAAGTTTCAACTTTTCTTATAATACTCCAAAGATGTACAATATTCTACAGTTTATGGACTGCAATACCACCATGTTATATATGTATTAGGATGCAATTGTGGTATTATCTAAGTGGGGAGTACAGTTCACCCACTAAAGATCTGTATGTGTCAACAGAGATAACAGATACCTACTAAGTGAACACTACAAAAATGTACATCCTGATGACAATTCCTTTTGGTTCCATGGTATTGACCATGTTCCTATTGTAAACAGAGGTGGCGATAGGGAACTCCTTATCAGACATAAAGCGGCAAAATGGCTCTGTTGCTTAAGGGCCACACAGATGGGTCACAATACGGACAGGGAGTTTCACTATCTTTTGGGCTGAGTTTTCAGATTGATGGGTAATGCTGGCATAGATATTGTTCATGTGGTTTGTTATTCTATATACGATGGAAAATTTGGAATGGAAAAGGTGGAAAACTCTATCCTTCCATTTTGGATGGCCATAAACATGTCTTAAATATGTTACAGCAATATGGTTCCTCATGTTGCCACATAGTACGACAAATATAGCTGTATCATGATCAGCCTATGAATGTAAAACTGGTTGTCCAATAATGCTGTTTTAAGATTTTAATACATTTCAATGTTTACAGAATTTCTATTTCTTTCACTTTTTTGTCTCGTATGCCTTCTTGTATATATCACTTACTGTTTGGCTTGTTCTTTTACTCTATTGAAAGGAAGGCCTCCTTTTTTGTCTCCTGTCTTTGTATATTGTTAATCGCTTTGACACTTAGGGGCCGATTCCGATTTGGTAAACCAATCGTACGACCGAATCTAACCCATAGCCCTTTCCGTACGACTTGTACAATTCCGTCCGAATCGCGTAGTACGATTCGTTTGAAATATATACGACCGAATCGTTGCGAACCGTATGAAAAGCAAGGGAAAATCCGTTCGACACAGACCCTCACAGTGAACCGTACGAATCGTAAACATGCTGTATGACCCGACAAGTACGATCCGGACCGGGGAATGAGAACGCGTTTCGTACAGAAAACGTCGCGTATGTGCGATTCATACGGAGAGCCACACAATCACATACGCACCGTACCCCTGCAATCATGGGGTGTACGCATGTACCCCTACACACCATACCCCTGCAATCATGGGGTGTACGCACCGTACCCCTATGCACCATACCCCTGCAATCATGTGGTGTAAGCACCGAACCCCTGCAATCATAGGGTGTATGCGAACCTGCTCTCTCTTTCAAAAATCAAAGCGGATTGCTTTTCTGCAGGGGGAGCTGCATGTTAGCTGCTCCCCATGCAGAAAAGCAATGCGGGCTCCTGCAGGATGTGGGGAGCCGGCAGGGACCGTGGGGGGCTTGGGAACCCCCCCCACGGCCCCCAACGAGGAGGGCCAGGCCCGGGGCCAGAAGTGGAACGGAGGGGGGCCACGCGGCCGCTCTTCCAAAAAAAAAAAAAGTCAGGCCCCGGGGGATGGGGTCCCTGGGGCCTTAACAGGGCATAGGAGGGGGGCCCCCTCTGAAAAAGCACTAGGGGGCTGCGTTGCAGAGAGGTGTAAAAGGGGAATTGGCCTCATTACACCTCTCTGCAACGCAGCTCAGTGGCGCATACTGGAGGTTCTTGGTGGGCTAGTTGGCCCCCAGGGACCCCCAGTATTCAAGGGGAATTAGTTCCCCCTCTGAAAAAGCACCAGGGGGCTGTGTTGCAGAGAGGTGTAAAAAGGTTTGTGACCTCATTAAAACCTCTCAGCAACGTAGCTCCCTGGTGTATACTGGAGGTTCCTGGTGGGCAAGTTTGCCCCCAGGGACCCCCAGTATGCAAGGGGAATTAGTTCCCCCTCTGCAAAGGTGCCAGGGGGCTGCATTACAGAGAGGTGTAGTGAGGCCACGCCCCTTTTTGCACCTCTCTGCAACGCAGCCCCCTGGTCCATTCAGGAGGTCCCTGGTGGGCTAGTTGGCCCCCAGGGACCCCCAGTATGCAAGGGGACTTAATCCCCCAACTTAGCACACGCTACAGGGTGCATTTGCACAGTGGGGAAGGTAGGGGGTGGGGTTTGAGGTAATGTGAGTGCAAACATGCCCTGTGGCACGTTTTAAGTTGGGGAATTAATTCCCCAACCTAAAACACACCACAGGGCGTGTTTGCACACATGTTACTTCAGGCCCCGCCCCCTTCCTTCACAATTGTGCAAAATATTCCTGTAAAATCAGCCGAATTACAAATTCCGATTTACTCACCTGTTATCACAAGAGACATCAGTGCTGCATCTTTGAGCGCACTACTGATCCTGAAAAGTAATTCCACCATACTTACAGTAAGTTGAATTTCCTTCCATAGGCTAACACTGACTGGTTTCACTCGGAAATTTTTCAAAGTGTGGAGATTTGGAACTTTAAAAAATTCCTCTAAAATCAGCCGAACTACGAATTCCGATTTACTCACCTGTTATCAGGAGAGACCTCAGTGCTGCATCTTTCAGCCCACTACTGATCCTGAAAAGTAATTCTAATCGTAGTTACAGTAACTTGAATTTCCTTCCATAGGCTAACATTGACTGGTTACACTTGGAAATTTTTCTAAGTGTGGAGTTTAGGAACTTAAAAAAATTCCTCTAAAATCAGCCAAACTATGAATTCCGATTTACTCACCTGTTATCAGGAGAGACCTCAGTGCTGCATCTTTCAGCTCTCTACTATTCCTGGAAAGTAAATTTAAATGTACTTACCAGTACCTTGAATTTCCTTCCATAGGATATATTTGCCTGCTATATAAAATATATATACATTTTAAAAAATTGAATAAAAAAATTTATATTACAATTTCAATATATTTTTTTTTTTTTTTTAATATATATTAAAAATATGTAATGTAATTTAAAAAATAAAATATCTAAAAATAAATAATTTAAAAAAAATGTAGTAAATTAGTATAACAAATATAACAATTAATACATTTAAAAAATATCATTTACAAAACCTTTGAAATTCACTGAAAAAACCATAGGTTTCAGCCACGTCATAGTTAGGAATTAGCATTTAAAAAGCTTTGGAAATTCACTGAAAAAACCATAGATTTCGCACATGTTATTGTTAGCTGGACATTTCACTCATACAAAACCAAGGTGGATTGCGCTTAATACTCGCATTAGTTGCCGGTGTGCTTTTATTAATTTGGTTACATAAATATGGATGCACATCCTGCAGCAGACGACAATATGTCCCGGCTGTTGATGGTTCGCAACCGAACGATTCGTTATTACGGAGCGTTGCCTTTGGCTATATTGAGTGCAGCTTATGGATTATCGTTTCAATTTTCTTTTTTCACATGCGTTCAACCTGTGTTCCATTGCCTGAGCTGTGATTTACATTGAAGATGACCTGAGTTTTCCTCCGATGGTGATAGAGTCTCCGGTCATTGAGGAACATGTATGTTCATTCCCACTATTGAATTGGATGGCTGAAATGCTTTTAGATGAGAACAATGACTTCCTGTTGGAGGCTGTTGCTACATACAGTGCGTACACGCTGTTGGATTAAGACTCTTTGATTTTTCTACGTATTCTTTATTATTTAGTTACTGCTTTCTATCAAAGAGCGAATAACTTTTTTGGGGAAATGTGAACTTGACTCTGCTTTTTAGGCTTGGACTCTGCGTTCCTAATTCGCCCACGTTTATATCACGTGCTTTGATCAAGAAAGGGTGCCGTAGGGCTGAGCCTTGCATTCACACCCTGTTAAGTTAGCATGGGTTTATTAGAAGCTTACACACTATTTTTGCTTTCCTGTTCTGCTTTGCACATGACATGTACTTGTGATATTGCTGAGAGAAGGCTGAGTATTTTGCTTTATATGAGAATTATTTGGCATGCTAGATTTGTAAACTGCCTCGCTAGTTTTGTGTGTATAGTGAGAGCATGGAACATTAAGGTTATCTTGAATACTGTGTCTATTATTCAGAATGATCCTCGCACGTTCGAGCCATAATATATATGCAGCTGTGGCCACCTCTGATACTTGCGCATTTCATAATGCATTGTGGAGGCAAAGTTACACACAGTTGGAGAACATTCGTACCTTGACAGTTTGTGGAGCACTGAATGTGATCCATTACTGCTGAGTACCAGAGGTATGGGTCTGCCCATGTAATCCTATGAGACTTTCTGTAGTTATAAACTAATCTGCTAGGTAGGGAGGGTAAAATATAGGTATATTTTAAATTTGTTTACCTTTAGCATTATAGGATCCTTTTTCTGTTTGTATTTCATAGAATAGTAACAATGCTGACAACCTTGTTTCTGATAATATGTTTGGTTGTATTTTCTATGGTACTGTGCATGAGATTATGGTGTTAGAAATAAACATTTCAAAGTTGCACGTGTCTTTATTTACATCTTGTTTTGGACTGGTGTAAGACTATATTGAAAGTGTTCTTGTTATCCACTTTACTTCATGTAATCTAAGTCGCATGTTCAGGGTTGACTAGTCATTGGTGTTTTTGCTCTAGTGCGAAGAACAAATGATTCACTGATTGCTAGTCTGGTAGGGGATTTGTGTAGTAAGGTGGGTTTTGGCATTATAGGATGCTTTTTCTGTTTGTATTTCATAGAATAGTAACAATGCTGACAACCTTGTTTCTGATAATATGTTTGGTTGTATTTTCTATGTTACTGTGCATGAGATTATGGTGTTAGAAATAAACATTTCAAAGTTGCACATGTCTTTATTTACATCTTGTTTTGGACTGGTGTAAGACTATATTGAAAGAGTGTTCTTGTTATCCACTTTACTTCATGTAATCTAAGTCGCATGTTCAGGGTTGACTAGTCATTGGTGTTTTTGCTCTAGTGCGAAGAACAAATGATTCACTGATTGCTAGTCTGGTAGGGGGTTTGTGTAGTAAGGTGGGTTTTGGTAAACCGTTATTCACTTAGGTCCTAAATCTTTATGCACAGTTCTGTGCATGAGCAGAATTCCTGGAACAGTAGTTACAACAAAAAGGCTTGATAAAGGGCTTGAACTTTGAATATGAATATAAAATAGAAGAATAGTTGATAATCACAGCTAATGAAAGCAGAAATTAGATGTGTGTATGTGTGGATGATGTGTAAATTGAGTGGAAGATGAGAAACGTGAAAAATAAGAAAGGTTGGAGAGACGCAAACTACCCACTGCATTGTCAGTGAAGTGGATCTTTGGATTTCCAGGTCATTACTTATATAGGGTGTTGGATTCCGCAGTGGGAGCAAGAGAAACTAGTACCACATCTAAGGAAGAAAGCTAGTGCATAAAGTATCCACAGTTGGGCAGATTTACAAGGTCGTGGGAAAAATTATGCAAAAGTGGCGCAAGGGGCTAGTAAACCTGATGCAGTGTGTGGTAGAAAAGACACAAGAAAGGACGGAAGTGTGCAAATTACCCACTGCTATTCACGGGTAGTAGTTACCAAGAAGGCTGAATAAAGGGCCTGCACTTTGAATTTGAATTAAAGAAGAATAATTGATAAGCTCAGGCAAGAATGGTAGCAAGTAGGTGTGTGTATTCGTGGTTGTTGTGTTGATTGAGTGAAAGATGACTAAGGTGAAAATTTAGAGAGGTTGCAGAGATGCAAACTTTCCGTTTCAGGCACGTTATAGTTAGGAATTAGCATTTAAAAAACCTTCGAAATTCATTTAAAAAACATAGGTTTCACCCATGTTATAGTTAGCTGGACATTTCTCTCATACAAAACCATTGAAATTCCCAGGTTATAGTTAGTTCAGCTAACTATAACTCGCGCGCCCGCAATGCACTGCTGTTGACGTCACATATTACATCACTCATCACATGGTCAGTGACATCAATGATGACATCACTGATGGCATCTCAAATGACATCACTGATTACATCATCCTTGTGAAAGAGTGGCAGAGCTCCTCTCACCCTAATATAATCTTTGGCACACACATTCAAAAATAGATACTAACATTTTCAAAAAATGGAGATACCAATACCAGTTACAACAACCTATTCAGTAATTCCAACATCTACATCCACCAACAGTTCTATATAGTCACTTAAACATGTACTCACTCGTCATATGTACTCATACACCTATACATCCTGTTACACACTGATACTCATCCATACAGTTACTCACCGCACATACTCACACATGCAAATAAACTATCAAACATCCATTTGTTTGCATATACAGCTATGCACACACCACTACACTTACTTTTACAGAAACGTACACATACTTACTCTCTTAAACAATCAGTTATAGAAACACACACTTATTTATACAGGAACTTTTTCAACCTGTCACTGTCATATATCCTTACTTATATACATCAATACTCACATATACTAGTTTAAAACATATGTACTTACTCATAAAGACACTATTGAGGCAGTCATTCACTCACTAGCACACCCATACACACATTCATCCTCCCGTACAGCCCTGCACACATGCTGTCGTCAAAACACATACAAACAGTGAGTCAGTCATTCATGTATCTGTGCCCTAAGTAATATCCGCCATCAAACCATACAGACACTTATTATGATACTCAAAAAAAAAACTAATGACCAATATAGACACTTGTGTAGCTACTCACCAACCCATGCAGCCACTTATACTCAAAGTGAGACACTGATACAGATATTTACATATTTAAACATTACTCGCAAATACATGTATTCACTAAGATACACTTAATAAGTCAGTTATACAATGAAATTTACCAAAAAAACATCCATTTAGACATTTATTTACCCATTTATTCTTCCATCGACCTTTAGATATACATATATAAAAATATTTATTTTTCAGAAAGACACACAATCAGTGGATGATGTCATCAGTGATGTCATCAGTGATGTCACTGACCATGTGATGAGTGATGTAATATGTGACGTTATCAGCAGTGCATTGCGGGCACGCGAGTTATAGTTAGCTGAACTAACTATAACGGGGGAATTTCAATGGTTTTGTATGAGAGAAATGTCCAGCTAACTATAACATGGGTGAAATGTCATCAGTGATGTCATCAGTGATGTCACTGACCATGTCATGAATGATGTAATATGTGACATGATCAGCAGTGGATTGCGGGTGCGCGATATATAGTTAGTACTACTAACTATATATGGAATTTCAATGGTTTTGTGTGAGTAAAAAAAGGTTTTTTAAATGCTAATTCCTAACTATATATGGTCTATAACCTATGGTTTTTTCAGTGAATTTTCAAGGTTTTGTAAATGCTAATTCCTAACTATATATGGTCTATAACCTATGGTTTTTTCAGTGAATTTCAATGGTTTTTTAATAGCAAATATCATAAGCTGTCGAATGTCAAGTACGTGGTAAGAAAAAACATTTTCGTGTTTATGCACACTGATCTGCTTTGAATGCTGCCCCCCCCTCATTTTTATTAGGAGTACTCTCTCTTTGCAGATAGTGAAGGGTAGTTAACGCAGGCCTTTGCCCCCGTTGTAATCCGTCGTGCCTGCTTCTCTCTCCATTTGATTGATTGTTATCCAAGCATTTACTGTTTTAGAATTGGTTCTCTTTGGTTCATTCTCTATTTACAAACAAGCACAGAGTCGCAATACTCTGTTTAGTCTTTGCAGATAGCGAAAAATCGTGTAAAAAAATAAAAGGAATCGAGCAAAATCAGTGGCCACTAATGGGATCTCTTTTTGACCTCGCTAAAATAGAAACATTAGGAACAACCCCTCATGAGAAATACGAAACTAGTGAGATGAACTGAACTCCACACCATGATGTATGCAAGACAGCTCGGCTCCGCCACCCACCCCGCCCAAAATAACGATAAACTCTATGCAAATATTACAAATATATACAACACACCAGCAAAGTAACAGGGTAAAACATTTTATTAAATAACTATTTACATAACTATTTTATACTTTTTGTTGCCCGATCCGGCTAGCTCAATCGATCGAGCATGAAACTCATGCACTCTGATAATTCAAAGTTTTGAGGAGTGCTTGTAACACTGTCTGAAGCCTATTTGCACTTGCTTCAGCTTCACTATTCCTAATGTAAGTGGGGGCTGTTTGAGGACGTGACTGCATTTGAAAACAATGTGATGCGGTGCCACCCTGAACCGCTTGACGGAGGCCCCCGAGGGACGGTGTCATGGCGCGGACTCGGAGGGGGCGCTTGGCTCCGGCCCCCTCCGCAAGTCGTGTTGCCCTGGTGTGGCCTGAGATCGCCCCCGACATAGGTAGCCGGCTCCCGGGGTCAAGCGGAACTTTTTGCCTTTTGGTGACTCTTCCATTCTTCACCTTGTCCCACAATCCGTTTCACCTAAAGACACGCTGTAGTGGGGCGCCCCTTTTCCATTTCAGTTGCCATTCAGCCCGCTTTTGCTACACTGTGCCTCTTCCGCTATTCAGCTGTTTACCGCCCGCTCTTTCGACTACAGCGTCTCGCTCACCATGTACTTGAGTTGCTCCCGCTCTTGCGGTGCAGCGATAGGCGGCTGCCACAGGACTCTCAAAATGGCGGCCGGCTCTTCAGATTTGGGCGTGGTCCACTAAAATGGGCCTGCGACACCTTGGAACTCGGACGCTTGTCTGCTAGAGCTTGGGCTCCATTCTCGAAAGCGTCCCCTCAGCCTTGAAGATTCTACAAAAGTCTTGGGGGCCCCCGACTCCCGCAGGCTTCTGGTGGGGAGCGCCTAGCATGATTGCTCGTGGAATGGCCACGACGGAGCTACGAAATGGTGGTGCTCTCATGCTAACGCCAGCTTCAGTCTGAAACATCCAGAAACACTGTAGACTACCAATTCGATCAGTTCCCGTAGCGCCCCAACGTGACCCGGTAGAGAAGAACTTGCCCTCCCCTCTTTGACTGATGGTTCTTGTTGCCTGTCCCTTCTGTTGTCATTTAACAGAACTATTTAGCCTGCTGAAAGGGGTTGTGTTCCGACCGCTGGTTGGTGGAGACATTTTGACTATATTCTGGACCTGCTTTGTCGCGTAATGCGTCATATGACGCGCCGCGTTAGCGCACCCGGAAGTGCTCCGGTGCGCGAAGCGCAGCTTCCCGGAAGCGATCCGGGGCGCGGCGCGCAGCGCGTAACGTAAGCATAACAGGTCATGTGACTTGTTAATAAAACTTTTCATTGGTTCATTTTACTTTTCTTATTCTAATGATGAAAGGCTTGGTCATATGACCTAAAAATTACGCTTTTTATTACTTTCGAACATTATTTTTTCTTAAACATATGTTATAATGTTCCAGGCTAATGTACTTTCCCGGAAAATTTACAACTGTCCTGCAAGTAAAATATATTCCTTTTTCGAGAAAAAGGGCGTTTCTTCGTCACATGACGGAGCCGTTGAGCAAAAGAGGCTCGGCCTGCTGTCTTAGTCGCCGATACGCCTGAATATCAGATTCTTATCGATCACTTTATGTTGCAGAAGTAGAAAACACAACAGCCCTTGACCATTTATCTTTACTGCGTTCCTGCGTATTATACCTTTTACCCTTCATGTAATTGGACTGCTTTATTTCACTTGCCTTTTACTGATTCTAAAACAGTGACTATTATTAAAAACTTTACCAATGTAAATACTATTACCATGTTTTCTTTTAAAAACCTTTATTGTGAAAACGTCAGTATACAAATACAGGCCTATAACCACGTGGGCCGGCCACGGAGCAAACTGTAATCGTATATGATGAGTAGACATTTACACTGTAGAGGAACGTAACGGGCGGGCCATTAGGTTGCAAGAACTAAGGTGTCTAACAGTTGCGGAATCGGTGGACGTACATTTAATAATTAAAATACGACAGAGCCAGTTACAATAAAATTATCTAGATATACATTTGCGGGCAAGTACCATGGGTGACGTTAATTCGAACTTTTAATAGTACAGTAATCAATAACACATCAGAACTTAATATCAATAGGGATGTCGAAATATTCAATCAATTCTCGTCCCCGCCCGCCATGTGCTTCAAAACAGCATACGAATCTCGTGATTTCAAGGTTCAGCAACCAGTACACAACAAGGAGTTACGAGTCCCATTTATTCCGGCGCCATTTTGGGCGAGGACGGGCAGGTCCAGGATATAGTCACAATGTCTCTACCAACCATCGACTATGATGATGTTCATATGCTGTATTTATTAGAGTAACACTCATCTGTCCACATGAAATTAATTTGCCACAATCTAAACATGTCATTTTAATCTTTCCAAAGTTCTTCTAAATATTTGGGACCGTTTCCCTTGCCTCTGATGCTGTCAGTGCCACTTCTTTGGTGAATGTACTGGCAGGTCGGGGGTTCTCCTCCAAATCTCTCTTTTGTGCAGCACTATAATTAATCGGTGCCACCTCTCCATATGACGATGCATGGTATAGTTACCATAACTATATTTTTTTTCGGTTCCTCTGGAGAGTACATCGTGGCAGATGAGGCAGGTAACGTACCGGGCATTTACCTTTTTTTGCATGTAGAGGAAAGGAAAAAAAATTCGAGCGTCCGAGTTCTAAGGTGTCCCAGGGCCATTTTAGTGGACCAGGCCCAAATCCAAAGAACAGGCCGCCATTTTGAGAGTCCTGTTTCAGCCGCCTGTCGCTGTAGCATCAAGAGCGGCCGAAACTCAGCTGAATGGCAACTGAAACGGTAAAGGGGCGCCCCACTACAGCAGACGAGCCTCCACCTGGGAAGGCCCGTTCACGCCGCCTCCTCCCCCCCCCTTCGGGCACCCCACGCCGTTATTCGGAGCAGGATTGTAGGATGGCCACACCAGTGCGGCAACTTGCTAGACACCACCTCGGTGCCAACCGAATCTCAGCGCCTTGTGGTGTCTTCTATTCAGAAAATATTGTTGTGCTGCCTTCGACCTATTCGCCGCAAGTGCGCACGCAACTCAGCTGCATAGCGAGTGAAACACCAAGGGGCGCCCCACTGCAGCCGAGGAACCTTCATCTTGGGGGCGACGCACAGCATCACATTGCTTTCCAATGCAGTCAGATCCTCAAACAACCCCCACTGACTGACGCGAACTCACAGGCCAACGGAGCGCCCCACGCCGACTTTCGGCGCAGCATTGTAGGATGGCCACACCAGTGCGGCAACTTGCTAGACACCACCTCGGTGCCATCCGGATCTTGGCGCGTTGTGCTGCCTTTGGCCCTATTCGCACATCGGTCCGCTACTGACGCCACCTCACAGGCCAACGGGGCGCCCCACGCCGACTTTCAGCATTGTAGGATGGCCACACCAGTGCGGCAACTTGCTGGACACCACCTCGGTGCCATCCGGATCTTGGCGCGTTGTGCTGCCTTCGGCCTATTCGCACATCGGTCCGCTACTGACGCGAACTCACAGGCCAACGGAGCACCCACGCCGACTTTCAGCATTGTAGGATGGCCACACCAGTGCGGCAACTTGCTAGACACCACCTCGGTGCCATCCGGATCTTGGCGCGTTCTGCTGCCTTCGGCCTATTCGCACATCGGTCCGCTACTGACGCCATCTCACAGGCCAACGGTGCGCCCCACGCCGACTTTCAGCATTGTAGGATGGCCACACCAGTGCGGCAACTTGCTAGACACCACCTCGGTGCCATCCGGATCTTGGCGCGTTGTGCTGCCTTCGGCCTATTCGCACATCGGTCCGCTACTGACGCCGCCTCACGTGCCAACGGATTTTCCACGCTTTTTTATACCCTATGCCGCATAACAGGTCATGTGACTTCTTTATAAAACTTTTCATTGGTTCATTTCACTTTTGGTTTCCTAATGATGGAAGGCTTGATCATATGACCTAAAAATAACACTTTTCATTGGATGAAAACTTTTTTTTTTCCCAAACGATGAAAGCCCCACCTTGTTTCTGGATGTTTCAGACTGAAGCTGGCGTCAGCATGAAAGCACCACCATCTCGTGGCTCCGTCGTGGTCATTCCGCGAGCAATCATGGCAGCCGCTCCCCACCGGAAGCCTGCAGGAGTCGGGGGCCCCCAAGACTTTTGTAGAATCCTCAAGGCTGAGGGGACGCTTTCGAGAATGGGGTCCAAGACCTAGCAGACAAGCGTCCGATTTCCAAGGTGTCCCAGGGCCATTTCAGTGGACCAGGCCCAAAAAGGAAAGAGCCTGCCGCCATTTTGAGAGTCCTGTGGCAGCCGCCTATCGCTGCACCGCAAGAGTGGGCGCAACTCAGCTGAATGGCGGATTTTGACACAGTGTACCAAAAGCGGGCGGAATGGCAACTGAAACGGTAAAGGGGCGCCCCACTACAGCAGACGAGCCTCCACCTGGGGAGGCCCGTTCACGCCGCCTCACCCCCCCCCGGGGCGCCCCACGCCGTTATTCGGAGCAGCATTGTGGGATAACAAAACCAGTGCGGCAACTTACTTGACATCACCTGGGTGCCATCCACATCTCAGCGCGTTCTGCTGCCTTGGGACTATTCGCACAACAGACCGCTACTGACGAGCCACCCTCCGGGACGCCCCACGCCGTTATTCGGAGCAGCATTGTAGGATTCCCAAAACCAGTGCGGCACCCAGGCAACATCACCTGGGTGCCGTCCAGAACTCAGGACGTTGTGCTGCCTTGGGACTATTCGCACAACCGACCGCTACTGACCTTTGTTCCTTTTTTCCTAAAAATATTTAAATGTTTTTACTGTTTTTGTTGCGTTGTTTATATTTATAAGTTATTAAAGTTTTATAATCCTACTACTTTGTTGGAGTGCTATATATTTTTAATGTGACACATAATTGTAAAAACTTTGATGTACAAAGAGGCATCCCTGGAATCTTCCGCTTCAGGCTGGGTCCCCTCCCCAATCACAATACAGGATGGTTTTCAGATAGTAGGAACGCGTGTGGTGTGACGGATCTCATCGGGTGGGGGCCTTGATCTACTGTAACTCCTTTGAAGAGGGGTGATTCTTTACAGCTGGAGCCATAAACTACATCTGCAGGGCTAGGTGATAGCCTGGGACCGGCCTGGACAATCGGACACAGAGGAAGAGGAGTGTCAGAGGGTGCGGTAGTGAATAGGGCGAAAGGGAGGTGTCGGGCGGGCACAGAGTGTGATTCTCAGGGAAGAACAGCGCAGATGGGGGGAGGTTTATTGCCCATGCATAAGACAGAGAGCGGGGGTGACCAGTGCCTGGGGGAGATGCTTGCGAGGGTGGGGAGCCATGCTAAGGATCGACAGCGTGCAGAGAGTGGGTCTGGTCAAGGCATCTAAAATGGCTGCCATGCACGACAAAAGTGTGGCATTTGAAAAAAGGCAAGATGGCGCAGACAATTTTTTTCAACACTTCCTGATTTCCTTCGAATCGAACGTTAACAGACGTTATCTCTCCCACACTACCGGTCCCCCTGGGCTTAAACGCCGAGATGGTAGGGACTGCATCCCGTGGAGATAGGCCGAGAAGTCACTCAGCAGAAAAAAAAGTAAAAAAAAAAGTCTATAAACATACAATAAGTTAAAAGTCAATCATTCTTGTTTCCTTGTAGTACGCTCCCCAGTCCGCTTCCCGTTACGCTAACCGGGCGCACCCCACCAAAAAAAACGATTTTTTTTTTTTTTTTGCCCCGCGGAGCCCTTTTAAAGCTTCCACATCAAACATATGGGGTCAGGGAGGATCTACTATGCCCCCTTATGGTCATTTGCCCCTTCGCTTTGGCCTCCTCTTGTCTCTCGATCCTACCGAGAGACAAGATGGCGGCCGCTCCGTACTGTTTGGAATGTTTACAGACACCGGAGAGCCAATCAGCTTCGCTTCGCAAAGCTCCGTAACGCGAAAAGTACGCGAAACGGAGCGCTACCCGGGACGCTGTCACAGATATATATCTTTTTTTGAACGTTAATTTCTCAAAATCCACTGCAGCACATATATTGAGACCCAGCAAAGGCACATCGGGCTACCGGTCCCTACAATTTTGCCAAGTTTCATGCAAATCCATTCAGCCGTTCGATTTTTTTTTTTTTTTTTTTGCCCCGCGGGCCCTTTTAAAACCTCCACATCAAACCTAGGGGGTCAGGGAGGATCTACTATGCCCCCTTATGGTCATTTGCCCCTTCGCTTTGGCCTCCTCTTGTCTCTCGATCCTACCGAGAGACAAGATGGCGGCCGCTACGGACTGTTTGGAATGTTTACAGACGCCGGAGAACCAATCAGCTTCGCTTCGCAAAGCTCCGTAACGCGAAAAGTACGCGAAGCGGAGCGCTGCCCGGAGCGCTGTTACAGATATATATCTTTTTTTGAACGGTAATTTCTCAAAATCCACTGGAGCACATATATTGAGACCTAGCAAAGGCCCATCAGGCTACCAGTCCCTACAATTTTGCCAAGTTTCGTGCAAATCCATTCAGCCGTTCGGGCTAAAAGTGAGGCCAACCGCCCTATGGAAATTAACATGGGAAAAACGCGTTTTGGGACCCCCCTTTTTTCTCGGCCCCCCCTTGATGAACCCCCCCAAATTTTCAGGGGCTGCTCAGAAACAAAATGTTCCATTTTCCTGAAAATTTCAGCCAATGCCGTCCACAAACGCCAAAGTTATTAGACATAGAATTTTCAAAAATCCCATAGAGAAAAAATCCTAACTATATATACCTACTGGCGACTGCCAGTAGGTAATATATATATATATATATATATATATATATATATATATATATTGCTCACAAACGGTCCTGTCGCAGAGGGAACAGCTTAGCGAGTCGGTGCTGGATTCGGGGCCAGGGCCGGGTCCCGTGTTTAATCTTTACACATATATATATATATATAACCTACTGGCGGTCGCCAGTAGGTAGTTATAGTTAGGACCTAGTTCCCATAGGAAATCCGCAACATTCTTTTTGGAATAACTTTGGCGCCGGTGGACGAATCTTCACGGAATTCTCCCAGAAGATGGCCTGCTCCGCTCCGCTCCTTCCCTGAAAGTTTGGGGTTGATTTGTCAAGCGGGGGCTGAGATAAAAGGGGGTTCCAAAATGTGTTTCCCCCATGCAATTTTCCATGGGACCTTTAGCCGGGGCTACAACCCGAACGGCTGAACGGAATTAAATCGAATTTGGCAAAAAGGTAGAGTTCGGTTCGCAGATCACCCTTTTTGTAAAATGGTGTAAATCCGTTCAGTAGTTCCTGAGAAAATCAAAAGTAAAATCATAAGTACATCTTGAGGAGCTTACCGTACGCCTTCGGTAAGCGTACGGTAAAGCGTACCATTACGAGCACGAGCTGCATACTCATTGGCTGTCAACTGTCTTTCAACACTCCAAACCAGGCAGTGTTGGCAGCCATCTTGAGCCTCGGTAGCAGAGAGGCACAAGAAAGCAGTAAAAGAAAGGTGAAAAACACGCAAAGGGGGCAGGGTAGAAACACCCTGACTCTGTAGGTCTGCTCAGGGGGTCCCACAAGGACCCCCAAGGCCAAAGTTTTTTTTTTTTTAATCCCGGGTGCATATTAAACAAAAAGTGTGGGGTGGCTCCAATCACCTCCACACTGCCACGGGGACCACCACCCCCAGGGCTAAGTAATTATGGTAGCGAGGGCACACGGCCGCCTCGCACCCCTGGGGACCCCCATCCCCCTGACCGACACCCCCCAGGGCTCTACAATTGTTGGGAGGGTGGCCGTGCGGGCCCCCTCCTGTAGCCCTCGATGGCCCTGGGGACCGCCACCTCCCAGGGTTGGCTCCTGCAGTGTCCCGGGTTGCCTATGCCCGGGACACTGCTGTTTGCTATGATAGGGCGGGAGCCTCGCGGCTCACACCCTACCACAGCAAACTGCTTTCCTATTTGAAAGAGATTCCTGCTCTCTCTTTCAAGTAGGAAAGCAGATTGCTTTTCGTCAGAGAGAGCAGCATGTAAGCTGCTCTCTCTTTACGAAAAGAAATGCCGGCTCCCGAAGGATGCGGGGATCCGGCTGGGACCATGGCGGCCTTTGGACTCCCCCAACGGTCCCCAACATTGTATTTTGGCCCCGGGGGATGGGGTTCCCGGGGAATATAAAAAATTAGTAATACCCGCTATTTTTTTTTTATGGTAGATTTACCGTACGCGTACCATGCTCATACGGACAACAAACAGTGCAAAGTCTGTAAGTTGGCCAGTAAGCGTACCTAAGCAAGAATAATAAAATATTTTTCAGATATTTATGAAGTGTATGTTTTTAGTTGTTGGGTGGCTCTAATAAGAGCCCTTGTGTTTATTGGGAGATTTTAGTACCTATAAGTAAGTAGCTAAAAACTACTTGCTGTGTGAGAACCCAGTCACTGTCTATGCACTTGCAGAATGAGTCAGGCATTCAGACTAGCCGTGGTACAGTCAAATGTGCACAATGTATATGGTCCCCTAACCCCTTACAGACTACTGTGTCTCTCCTGCAAAAGTGCAGGGAATCGTCATGGCTGTCTGGAATCAGACTGTGAGTCTTTGTCCCCTCCTACAATCATCCTGATAGAAGCATGTCCTTATTTAATCTCTCTGCTGACACATAAGTACTTATAAACTTATACTGCTGTCAACTACTATTAGTCCGAGAATCCACTCACTGTCTAAGCTCTTGTAGAATGAGTCTGGCATTCAGAAAAGCAGTGGTACAGTCAAATGTGTACAATATATGTGGTCCACTAACTTCTTGCAGACTACAGAGTCAGTCTTGTAAAAGTATAGGGAATAGTCATTCTTGTCTGGAATCACACTGTGAGTCTGTGTGCACTCCTACGATCATCTTCACAGAGGTATGTCATTATGAAATCACTCTGCTGAAATATAAGTACTTACAAAGTTACTTTGCTGTGAACTACCAGTACTCTAGACAGTCATTCATAGTCTATGCATTTGTATTGCACTTATTCATTTTAATAATTCTTTAATTAGTAGATGTGTACTTTATTATATTAATTGTGATTTTTAAAGGGAGTGTTTAAATGTTTTTATGTAGAATATGTTTGTTTAGTAATAGAATATGTTATAGATTTTTTAAAATAATATCATATATTTTTTCAGATAATGTTCATCATCATTATAAGAAACTTTTGCTAGAAAAACAGAAAAGAGAAAAAACACAAAAATGACTATTATTTGAAGAAAACTCAACAGCAAGTATTGGATGAACAACAGGATGTTGGAAAAAAGAAAAAGTCTTGCGGTAAGAGAACAAAAGAATGTATTAAAAAACTTTCAAAGCCTAGAAACAGTGTGCAGATTGTGGAAAGTATAAAGAATGTCTTAAGAACAAAAAAGAATAATAAGAAAACAATTGTAAAAAATAGGAAATTACATTCAAAAGACACAATGTATGGTAAAAGGCGGCAGAGTTGTAGTGGGGCTGAGCCTTGCATTTCTACAGTGTTGAATTGGCATGAACTTATTAGAAATTTAAACGCCATTTTACCTTTTTGCTTTCTGTTGCACACGACACACACATTATTGTTTCACGTTAGGCTGAGAGTTTTGCTTCACATGAGAATAACCTTTTTTTCCACATTGCTAGACTTGTTTCCTAAGCATAGTCTGAACAGTGAGTGCCGAGACCTTCAAGGTTATCAACACTGTTGCTTTTGTTCGAACTGATAAGCGCATGTTCTAGACATAACATATATGCAGCTGCGGACAGCTCAGATACTGGCACCTTTAATAATACACTGTGTAGGCATGATTGAACACGCTTGAACTTTTGTATGCTGAGAGGTTGTGCAGAATTCGATGTGATTCACTCCTGCTAAATACTGAGGTATGGGGTAGCCTATGCAGGCCTAAGAGACCTTCTTTAGTTATAAAATAACCTACCAGCAAGGGAGGGTGAAATATAGGTATGTATGGTTTCCATTTAGCATTATAAAATTTTTTCTCCCTTTGTATTTTTTGGAATAGTAACTATGCTGACAATCTTATTTCTTACGATATGTCTGCTTGTATTAGCCAAAATGCTGCATTTAAGATCACGGCATTAAAATAAACATTTTAAACTTGCTCGTGTCTCCATTTACTCCCTGTTCTGGACTGGTATGAGAGTATAATGAAAGAGTGCTCATGTTTCCCACCTTACCTGAGGTATCCTGAGTCGCATGTTCTTGGTTGTCTAATCATTGGTGACTTTGCTGTAGGAGGAAGAGCTAATGTGACACTGATGCTAGTCTGGTAGGGGATTTTGAGTGCTAAGGTGAGTTTTGGCACACCCTATTTCACTGAGGTCCTGAGTCTCTGAGCACAGTTCTGTGCTGAGCAAAATCCCTGCAACAGAGTCAGTATCAAGAAATAAGAAAGAAGATGTTTTACAATAGAGCTGTCTTTATTTGTTAAAAGATGTGAAGAAATACAAAAGAAGAGCACCATTTTATAAAAAGAAAAAATACATTGAAATTATTGTTGAGATGGCTTTTGAATTAAAAAGGACATTTTTCATTTTAATTTTAAACGTAAGAAGAACAGAGTAATTAACAGAACTAATTGTTGTGATTTTTCTGGGTGAATGGAAACACAGTTCAGGTACAGAGCCTTTCTTTAATGAAGAGAGTTATTTTCAGACCAATACTTTATTGCTTGCAGTTGATACCAGTGGTCGAGCTTATGAGGTTAGAAACGGTTGTCCTATTGAGAAAGAGAAGATGGTTTCTAGAAATGTAGAAGAACTAATAGCTGAGGAAGTTCTAGGGAGATGTCCTAAAGCCCAGTGTATACATGGAATTGCAGTAGTATTTGTAGTATACGACAGGAATCTATTGATATTTTTTGCAAATTTTTAAGACAGTATAGGAAAAAAAGTGTTAAAAAAAATTAAGATGTTGCAGGGACTAGATCCTTGCAGGGTGGTTTGCAAGGTCATTCTCTTTCTTGTCTTTCTAGGAAAGTGTGTCAAAGTGTTTTCCATCATTTCAGAATGTTAGCAGTACATCATTCTCAAATGCTGAAGTTAGTCTGAATATTGTATTACACAAAAAGTCCAGCAATAATTTTAAATGAGTTGAACAGTGCTCTTTGGTGTGATTCAGTATCAGATGTAAAGAAGGTTTGTGATAAAATCGAGTTTCGTTACTTTGGTCCTGAACAAGAAAGTGCAAAAACTGACACATTAATAGAAGATGTTGAAGAGAATGTGAAACATACTACTACAAAAAAGCTTCAAGAACAAATTACAAAGTTTAAGGTGATATCATGTGAAAGGCCACATTTTTCTTGTATTTGTTGCCGACAAACTCACTATAAAAATCAGACTAGGACTGTTGATCTATATTTAAAAAGTGAAAGAGAAAATAGTGATAAGTGGAAGGAATTTTCAACTTATTTGTTGGTAGAGAATTGCTTTGATTTGGGTTCTGATCAGCGTATTTGTAAATATTGTTATAGCAAATTAAACAAGAATGAAATGCCTGCTAGAGCTGTCCATAATAATCTAGGGTTGGTAACTATTCCTTCAGAACTGATAGATTTAAATACGTATGAGTCTATTCTGATTTAATAAGTGCACCCATTTCAGGCTATTGTTTGTATGGAGCCTAACACCGGTAATTTGCCTCCTACAGATTTGCAGAGAGGATTAAAAGGAGGAGTTGTATATTTACCTCTAAATTTAAAGACAAATATTGAAACTATTGGTGTAGAGAATGTAGAAAGTGAACCACTAGGTATTGTAGTTAATGGTGTTCTTTCTAAGAATAAGAAAATCTGGCAAGAATTAGTGGATGGTAGGAAAGTGTAAAAGGCAACATTATATCTTATAAAAAACAATGATTACTACAGAATTGTGAATATGGAAGAAGAAGAAATACTTTTAGGAGATGATAATGAAACGTCAAGTGGTCAAATTGAAAAAGTGGACATGTCTAAAAGTGAAGAAATCTATGTACATTATAGTGTGCATCCACTTCATTCGAAAGTAGTGATGGGGAATACTTATTCCCCATCACTACACTTCATTTGGAATTATTCCAAATGAAGAAAGCAAAGGGGACTCCTATGAGTGTATGGGAAAAAACTTTGGAAGCTTGTTATTTTCTACAGCTGTTCCCAACTGGAAAAGGTGGACGATATAATGAACGATCAGTGCCGACTCCTGCATCAGAATATCGGACAAAAAGATTGTATGCAGAAGATCCAAGATTTTGACAATGTATCCCATATATATTTCATATTTTGTTTGCGAGTGACTTGTCTGGACTTTCATATGCAGTCAACCACATATTAAAAATAGGAGTACATCTTCAAAATGTTTCTGAAAAGGAATTTATGGATAAAGTACATCAAAGAAACGATCACTTAGAATCTCAGCTGATTAATTTGATGGCATGTCAGCGTGCTACTAATGAGTATTGGTACCGTCGTCATGGAGAACTTAAATGTATGCTAAGGAACTCCTACATGGTTTGTTACCCTAAGCTGTGCTGAATACGCTTGGGATGATTTACTTGAATTTCTTTGAGAAGCAAATTCAAATATAGAAAATATTACATACAAGACACCTGGAGAATTGTGCTCTTTGGATCCTGTTAATGCATGCAGATATTTCAATCATAGTTTTGAATTGATGATGTATTTTATCTGCAATAAAAAAGAGCCTCCTTTTGGAGAAGTAGTGGATTTCTTTTGGAGAAAGGAGTATCAAGCTAGAGGTGCTCCTCATATACATATGCTTTTATGGCTCAATGATGCACCTACATTTGGAACTGATTCGGATGACACTGTTTTGTCTTTAATTGAAGAATATGTCACATGTGCTAAACCAAAAAGTACAGAAGGAAACACCTTAAGGCAACAACTCTTATGATTCCAAAGTCATCGATGTGGAAAATACTGTTGACGAAAGTACAAGTCCAAGGAAAAGTTTTATACCAAATGTCGTTTCGGATTCCCACGTCCAGTAATATCCAAAGGAAGAGTAAACAGTTTCATGTCAGCTGTGAGACATACCATTACTAGAAAATCTCCTAAAAATACATACAATTTGAGAAGAAGTGAAGAATCAAAGTATATCAATGATTATAATCCTGGTATTCTCTCAATGTAGAATGCTAAAATGGATATCCAGTATGTTGCGGATAATTTCATTGCTGTTGCCCGGTATGTGACATCTTACATCACAAAATCGGAAAAGACGGAGTTGAAAGAAATATGGGAAGACATTTCTCACAAGAAGAGTCTTTGTAAGAAAATGTACAGTTTCAGTTTGAAGATGTTACCCCATCGAGAAATTGGAGCGTATGAATGCTCAGATCGGTTATCATCTGCAAGTTATACTTTATACTCAAAATCTTAAAGAATCATTTGGGTGAGTCTAGGTCTTACTGCAATGCAAAATCGAGTACTTGAATCTATACAAGAAATCGAATATTTAGCAGAAAAAGAACGGTAAAGTACAGATATTGTCAAAACAAACATTTTGGACACATATTATCCAGATAGAAGTCATCATCTTGAGAACATATGTCTCTATGAAGTGCTGCAATATTACACTTTTAAAAGGAATACTACAGAAAACATAAATGAAGGTAAATATGCAGTGATTGGTTCCGAAAGATGTTTGGTGAAACAAAAGAAAGGAAATTTGATTAATCACAGAAAACTGAGGTGTGATACTCCTGATAAAAGGGAATTTTACTATTTAGTACTTTTGCAAACCGTGGCATACAGAATTGGAATTACTTGGAGATTTTCAGAGCTATGAAGATTCCTTCAATGGTTATAAACATAACATAGAATGTACAGTTTTTGCAAATTATCTCAAAATGTTGAATGATGAAATTGATCAAGTAGCTACTATTGCAGCTGAGATTGCGAGAAACAGTTCTCAAGACAGTCGAAGTTCTGCTCCACTGAGTCAAGATCCACTAGGACAACCAATTCTTGAAAATGAAGTGGCAATCGCCATGAATGAAGTGAAAACAGCAATTCATCAAGCTCAAGAAGATATTATGGACTTAGGAAACTTGGAAGAACAACCTAATGTTGAACAATAAGAAATATATCAGCAAGTGAGACAACAGATTGACCTTGGATTTCTTCATGAAAAGAAAGAATGCACATGCACATCATTTCAACCTATCTGAATGTACGTCAGTGGTCAAGCTGGAACAGGAACACGTTTCTTAATTAAAGTATTGACCAGTTATCTACAGAAAACAACTGACTCACATTTGTCTTGTGTTGTAACTGCTCAGACTGGGTTGGCAGCACACAATATTAAAGGAATTACATTACATCATTTACTTATGCTACCTGTAGAGCATGAAAATAAATTGGAATATAACAAACTATCCGGAGAAGCTTGCTATGAAGTTTCAAGAGTGCTAAAAAATTAAACTTCTGATTATTGTTGAGGTAAGCATGGTCTCAAAATTAATGCTTGCTTTTGTGCATTTAGGAATGCAGCAAATTCTTAAAACAGAATACGATGTCTAATTTGGAGGAAAACATGTGATAGTTTTTGGAGATCTAATACTACTTTTTCCTGTAAAAGGACAAACAATATTTAAAACACTTGGACATGAAGACACCAAAAAGTCTTTGGGAAGTGTTGGAAATGTTAACATTTGGTAATTTTTTAATACAAAGAACTCATTAAAAATATGCGACAGGCAAATAATACTGATTATGGAACTATTCTTCAAGATATCAGAATTGGAGTATTGACAGAACATGGCAAACAAGCTTTGCAAAGTCAACTACTTACAAACTTGTTTCCAAATGAAAACATAGTACACGAAAAAATAAATAAAACAATTGCAGTAAATAAATCTATAATCTGCTTAATGCCAACACTGCGCGAGTGTTCTATATTCAATGAAGAATTTTTAAGGCTAGAAAATGAACAAATATTAAAAAGTGGAAGCTATTGATAAAATAGAGTATGAATGAATCACTATTATTTTGATGGAAAAATTGAAAACAAAATTGGATTAATTAGAAAAATCGATATCTAAAACTGCTGGTTTAGAAAATAATTTATATGTATGTGTAAACTATCGGGTAATGTTACGGCATAATTTGGATGTGGAAAAAGGTTTAGTAAATGGAGCAATGGGTAAAGTTGTTGATTTTGTTAATGATCAAAATAGAGATAGAATTGAATTTTTAAAAATCAAATTTGGTCAGATTGAAGAAGTGAAACAAATTGGTCGTTGTTCAGTTCTTTTTTTTTGCTTGTTAAAGATATATGTGTTCGTAGAATACAGTTGCCTCTTTCTCTGGCATATGCAGTGACTATTCATAAATCCCAAGGTTTAAGTGTAGATAGTGTTTTTGTAAACATTGGAAATACCGTGTTTAAAGAGGGTATGGCATATGTTGCTTTGTCCCGAGTTAGAAATTTAGCTGGATTGTATTTGATTGATTTTGATGATGGAAAGATTAGTGCAGATGCAAACTGTGTAAAAGAGTATAATTGGTTAAGAAGTGTGTATGCTCCCAATTTAGGTGAATATTCTGTATATGAAAAGTGTGTAGTAGGTCAAAAAAGAAGATATGAGAATATCTGTATTGAAGTTATAGAGAAGGAAAAAAATCAAGATAATGTTTAGATTGCAAGCAAAATGAAAAAAGACACTATTGAACAGATTGTCGGGTATCAACTACTATGCTAACTTAGTGGTCAATGTTGGGTTTTTTTTCTAGAAAGTTTGCAGCAAATTATGAAGAATTCTGAAAAAATATTGTGTTCCTTGTTGCATTGTAGTTATGAAAAATTGAGAACTGATAAAAGGAAAATACAAAGTGTTTCTGATATTCGTACTCTTTTGGTTATATGTTCTGGTTCTTCACAATTTACGAAGAATATTCAACAAGATGCTAAGGAATTTCTAATGTATATGCTTGCAGTATTGGAAAATGAAGGAATAGAAATTGAAAATCTTTTTGGCCTTCGTTAGAACTGGGAACATGAATGTGAAAATTATATGTTTACTTCTAGCACTAACATAGACACTGAAAGATTTGCATATTTGACAATAACAGACTGTAAAACAGTGTCTTTCAACAAACTAGTTAAAACAGCAAAACAAAACATGGAGTGTAGCTAATGCAAATCAGAAATGTTATCAACATTATTTATACAATGATTTGAACAATATAATATTTTAATTGATACAATGTTGTACAGC
The DNA here is from genome assembly GCF_964261635.1 of Lissotriton helveticus. Taxonomy (NCBI): domain Eukaryota; kingdom Metazoa; phylum Chordata; class Amphibia; order Caudata; family Salamandridae; genus Lissotriton; species Lissotriton helveticus. Next base: position 212,972,786 of record NC_136060.1, on the reverse strand, counting down.
TGAAGAACATTGGAAACGTTAATTAAACATTTTGTAGCAAGTCAACTATCAAGATCAGGAAGAATTTTTGTAGCAGTAGCAATTATTTTACACGATGGTCCTTCTACAACATCTGGACATTACACTGTCTAATTAAAATGCAATAAAGGATGGACATATTGTTATAACGCGCATTTGGTTTTTAAACATCGTTTGCCTTATGAATTTCCAAATTCCTACCTAATATTTTTAAAGCCAAAGTTTTAAGCACATAATTCTACCTATTAGGAATATGTTAAAATGTATTAATACAATAACTATTAGACAATTTCAGTATGAAGGATTTCAGGAATACCATTTGGCCTAGAGGAAAGGTATTAATATAATTTAAGCACTTTTTCTTGAACAGTCTCACAGCATATATTTTTAAAGAACATAATTTAGAGTATATGGAAATTATAATGAAGTGTTGATTGAATTATTATTTCAGAACTTTCATATTGATGTAAGAAAATTATCTTAGAAAGAAGCATATATATATGATTGTATTATATGGTATGTTATTGAGGATGTTGTTTTATGGAATATTGAGAGATAGTTGAGTATAGTGAAAATATTTTTGCCGCAGATTTATGTTTTTTGAAACAATCTTATTGATTGATTTTTTGCCCGCTGTTATCTGATGAGTAACATTGAAATCATAGTTTCTAGTGAAATTCAATATAGTCTGAGAACAGCAAAAAAAGGCAAACAAAATAATTCAAATAATGTTAAAATTATGTTGTGTTGTAAAAAATATAATATTATATATTATAACTGTATTTTTTCTTTTCTTTCACAGATCCTAGTTCTAAAGTACGAAATGCTAAGAAATTTAAATTGTAAAAAACAACTAAAAAAATGTTAAGCATTTTTTGATATGTACTACTGTCAAGGTAAGATTAAGTAATGCAAACACTATCAATGCACTACTACATTCAGCTGTGCACTATATAAATATATATATATAAACCTCTAACCAACTACTAAGTAAAGTAGTACCTATGCAATCTAGGAATCCTCCTGTCTATCTCATGTACTTCTCCAATCACCCATCCAGCACTATCTACATATTCTATCACTTCACCAAAACCTAAGCACTTATCATTTCAGCAAACACTCTCTTTGCAGCACTTAAATTACTCCAGTTACAAGTCATATACTCAAGAAATGGCCTAGCTACTAACAGAAGTGCAGATTCAATATTTTGTACAGTTTACATGTAAACCTCTAAACGGTTACATACTATTGATACACTGTTCTAAATACCCAATTAATACTTATGTAATGTTGGAATCCTTCTGTCAGTCTCATGTATTTCTCCAATCACCCATTCAGCACTATCTACGTACAGTATAACTCTGCAGTACCTAATCACTTATAGAATCAACATGTACTTTATTTGCAGCACTGAAATTATTCTTGTTACTAGTTACGTAGGTAAGGAATGTCCTACCAGTAAAACTAGTACAGCTATATTTTGTATACTATGCATGCAGATTTTTAAGCAGTTACATACTATTGATACGCTCTTCTAAATACCTACGCAGTGTAGGAATCCTGTCTGTCCCATGCATTTCTTCAATTACCCATCCAGCACTATCTATGTATCCTATCAGCCTGCCAAAACCTAAGCAGTTATACATTCAACATGTATTCTCTTTGCAACAGTGAAAATATTCTAGTAACTAGTCAAGTACCCAAGGAATGGCCTAATCAGAAAAACGAGTACAGCTACAATATTCTGTGCAGTATGTATCCAGACCTCTAATCAGCTACATAGTATTGATCCACTCTTTTAAATACTCAGTTAGTACCTATGCAGTCTAGGAAACCTTCTGTCTGTCTCATGCACTTGTCCATTCACCCATCCAGCCCTATGTATGTATTCTATCACGTTGCCAATACCTAAGCATTTATAAATGTAGCTTGCACTCTCTTTGCAGTACTGAAATTATTCTAGTTATTAGTCATATACTTAAGGATTGGTCTAGCCACTAACCCTAGTACAGGTGCATTTCTTTATATACTATGCATGCATACCTGCAACAAGCTATTAATACACTCTTCTAAATACCCAGTTAATACGTATGAGATGTTGGAATCCTTCTGTCTGTGCCATGTATTTTAGCAATCACCCATTCAACACTATCTACGGATCATATCACTTTACCAATACCTAAACACTTTTAAATTCAACATATACTGTCTTTGCAGCACTGAAATGATTCTAGTTACTAATCAAGTTTCTAAGGAATAGCCTAATCAAAATAACTAGTACAGCTTTACTATTCTGTGCACTATGCACGCAGACCTCTAATCAGCTACATCGTATTGATATAGTCTTTTAAATATTCAGTTAGTAGTTATGCAGTCTAGGAATCCTTCTCTTTGTCGCATACACTTTTCCATTCACCCATCCACCTCTATCTACTTATTGTACTACTCCACCAGTACCTAAACACTTATAAATTCACTATACACTCTCTTTGTAATACTGTAATTATTGTAGTTACTAGTCATGAACTTATGGAATGACCTAGCTGTAAAACAAGTGCAGCTATAATTTTTTGTGCACTATCCAAGCAGGTATTTAACTAGCTAGATATTATTGATACATTCTTGAAATACCAAGCTAGTACTTATATAGTGTAGGAATAGCCCAGTCTATCCTATGCACTTCTTTAATCACTAATCTATCAGTATCTACTTATCCTATCACTCCATCAATATGTAAGCACTTATAAATTAAGTGTTCACTCTGTTGGCAGCACTGTCAACATTCCAGTTACTAGTAGTATTCTTATAAAATGACTAAGGCACCAACACAAGTACACATACAATATAATCTAATCCAAAAATTACCAGTCCAGTGAGCAAGACTGCTTGGCAGTTGAAACGCATTTGGCAGCGTCTAAAATAAAGAACTGAATATCACACACAGCATCGTAATCTTTTGGGTTATATATTGAGACTCAGCTCGAGGAGTCTCTGCAGGCGATGCAACTCTCATTAAGGAGGGGCAGTGGATGCTCGGGTAACACGCTGTTATACAATATAATGAGTATAATTCTTTCAAATCTCTAGGTAGATACATACTACTGGTTCAATCCATTAAATACTGAATTAGTACCCATGCAATGTATGACACATCCAGTCACTCTCATGCAATTCTTCAATCACCCAACCTGTACTATGTTCTTATTGTATCAGTCTGCCAGAACGCCTCGGAACAACTGATCCTCGTCATCCCATGACGCAGCAACATCACACCCCACCTGAGAGGCCTGCACTGGCTCCCAGTCAACAAGAGGATCACCTTCAAACTCCTCATCCACGCACACAAAGCGCTACACAAGACCGGACCAACATACCTCAACAACCGACTCAGCTTCCACACCCCCACCCGCAACCTCCGCTCTGCCACCCTCGCCCTCGCCACAGTTCCTCATATCCGGAAAACCACCGCCGGCGGCAGATCCTTCTCCTACCTTGCCGCCAAGACCTGGAACGCTCTCCCGACCAGCCTACAACAGACCCAGGACCTGCTGGCCTTCAGAAGACTTCTCAAGACCTTGCTCTTCGATCAGTGACAGTCCCCCCCCAGCGCCTTGAGACCCTCACGGGTATGTAGCGTGCTTTACAGGTGCTTGTTTGATTGATTGATTGATTGAGTCTGCCAATACCTAAGCACTTATGGGGCAGATTTACAAGTACCCTGCACCACAAGTATGTCACTTTTTGTAACATAGTGATGGTGTCAGATACGCCCTCATATTTACAAAGAGAGGAAAAGTCACCTTGTGTAACTTTTCTTCTCCTTGTAAATACAATATCTTCATAGACAACACTTTGCGTTGAAGTGATGTTCAATAAGTGTTGGTGTGGATGTTTCCATGGAACACTCATAGAACAAAACACATCTCCACATTCATGAGAAATCATAAATCTCGAGATGTGTGTGAATGCTGTGGCATCCAAGAGTTACTGTACCAAGGCACAATGAGGAGAATTGTTTTAATTTCTCCTCATTTTTTTCTCTTTCAATGCAAACTGCATTCCACAGCATACATGTAGATAGGAAAATGCCTTTACTGATTGTTTTTGTACAGGACAGTGTCCCGTCCTGCATAAAAAACAATCTCCCCATGACACAGACATCCTTGCACCATGGTGCAAGGATGCCTGTGTCACCACATGGCTGCACTTTGTGCAGCAGTGAAGAGGGAAGCATAGAGTTGCAACATATTTATGTACATATGTCACATCTCTGTGCTTCGGAAGTGCCACAGCGCAATGCAGCTACAGAGCTTGCACTGTAACGCTGCAGTACTTCCTTACAAATCTTCACCTATAAATTCACCATACACTACTAATACATTCTTTCAGCCAATCATGCTCTAGACATATATTCAAACAAATTTCCGCACATTACCAAGCAATCATAGTTCTTTCTTTAACCAGATAAGGTAGTTCTGATAAGAACTTTTGTTTCTTCTTTTTTTCTTTTGTATTTTAATTTTTTTTTTAACAATTTTGTATTTTGTTGATGTTTTTTTAAAAAAAAGAACAAAAAAAAGAACAAAAAACCAGGAAATTTCAGGAATTATTTACCATTCCATAAAACAAAAGAAAACAAAATATTAGCAACAATGGTTCCGTTGTACAGCACACATTGCATCTACTGACTGCTCTCCAAAACATATTAGTTTTTTGCACTTCACACAGTACTGTTCAAGGAAGGCAAACTCTGGCCTAATGTCCGGTGCAGGTGTGGCTGATGATGTTCCAGATGTGCTTGGCACAGCAGCTGAAGGGTTCATTGCAGCTTGCCTGCATTCCTCCCGAGCCAGATTTAGAGGATGTATTGTTCTTAAATGCTTGTACATGGAGGCAGTTCCACAAGAATATTTTTTGCCACTACCTCTTGACAGCACTCGTTGGCAAATTCTGCATGTTACCTTTTTAGCGTTCACCTTTTTCTCCCCAGGTGGAAAAGTGAAGAATTTTCAGATGATGGACTCAGGCCTTGGAGGACGTGTTAGACCTGTCAGCCCTTTGGGTGGTCCATCCTTAATTTTATTTCCTTTTTACCTCCTGTTTTTGTGTCCACTACATTTTTTGGGTGTTGACCTTAGGTCTCTGGGCGCCCCATTGTTACTAATTAATAATGAAGCGCAGATGCTCCTTTAAAATGGAGGAAGTGTAGGAGGTCATCTACAAAATGGTGGCCTGCCAACTTTCAAGTGTTACCTCATAGCCTGGTGCCATAGGGTGACACGAGGCGTTCCAGAACCTTCTGGTCCACTCTGGACACTCTGGGCACAGGCTATAAAAGGTAGAATGTTGAGCGGCCATTTTGTATTGTTGAGGAGAGTGTCCAAGCTGGAGTACAGGCTGTGGAGCGAGGAGGTTGGCGCACTGTGGGGGGTTTGATTGCCTCTAGGGGCTGCTTTCCCTACTTGTTGATGCTATCCCTCACCCGTTGACCTGACCCGGCAATAACATTTACATCTGGTACCTCTAACGTTGAAGAGGTGTGTGACTACCTCAGGTGGGGCGGTCAGGACGTGGACTGTGGGAGATTGACAGGTGAGGGCGACTGAGGCTGCCTCCTGTGTGAAGCCAAGACCCTTGCGGAATTAGGCCCCTGCCCATGCTGTCACCCAGTGCCCCGGCGGAACCAAACTCACAGCTGCATTGACGTGTCCCGCTTGAGTCTGCCCTCTGTGACATAGAACTTACTGAGTCACCGCCGCAGACTCCGGGTCATCCTGAACTCCCCGCGCTTGTGTGGCCTCTCCGCCGCGGGTCCGTGAGAACTCTTGTGGTGGGGGACGCTGCTCTTGTAAGTTGGAGTCGGCAGCACCCTCGGGTCTGGTCCCAGGTTAGGATATCAGGAGGCGGGAGCGTGTGTCGGGCCCCATTGGAGGGCCGGTTCCCGGCTGAGGAGAACCTGGGGGGCCAGCGTTGTCCAGAGGTGCCCGGCATCGGGAAGTTGTTGCCAAGCAGAGGAGGCCTGGGTGGAGCCCCGCCCCGGTACTGATGAGAGGAGCGCCCGGAAAGAGTGAGGCGGGATTGAAGGAGGCCGAGGGAGGAGTTCACCCTCCCTGTGGGCATGTGGGGAAGTAGCGCGGAGGCGGCGGAAGAAGCTGTGACTAAAGCGCGTCCTGCCTCCGGTGTGGGATCCGCCTCCAGGAGCCTGCCTTTACTGATTTGGTCCATAACTAATATTTGAGTCCCCTGAGAGGAAAGCCTTGACCCCTCAGACTGCCGGCATCGGCCGGATTGGCTGAACGCCTAATCCAGAAGTAAGCAGAGATTTGGGCTGGGGGGAAGGTACGTCTCACAGATCCCTCTGCTGGGCCTGGTGGATATCTGGACTTCCTGCCCCACAAAAGAAGAATGAATGGTGGGGCTGGGAAGCTGTAATCAGCAGAACCACTCGGGGGGATTTCTTTTTTCCTTATAGGAGATCAGCGAACTAAGGAACGGCTGCTGAACCATCTATAGCTATCTAAGTAATTGTGGAATAACCAACTAAAGGCAGGTTTACTCACGAGGATAGAAGTGTACCTCGCCTGACTAAATGCATGATCTGTAATTCTTTTCTAAACTAATGCATGTTCAGTCTTCACAGGGTGAATGTAACTTGTGACTGAATTTAAGTTGAAGTGTCTTAATGAAAATTACCTGCCTTCTCCATTTAAGCATTATTTTGCTTGATAATTAATGCAACCATCTGCTTGATTCTGGCTAATGTGTCTTACTATTGATCTGTCTCAAGACCTTTCTCTAGTCACTATTATATTTAAATGAGTCATTACCTGAAATGAATTCTGTTTTGCATCTATCCTACTAATTTATTCTATGGCTAAGTAAGGTTCACTAGCATTACATGATTTATCGCCATGTCATAGATTCACAGAGTCAGGAACATTAAATGTGGAATGATGAGCTGTTAAGGCTAGTGCAACTGAAGTCAAATTTAAAGACATGATAAAGGTTTTCTAACTTTTCTTTTCTAAAACGACGGTGTGGTGTCATTTTTTTAGTGGAGGTACGCTGAGTTGCTGTGTTGAGTGTGACGCAAGTATAACACGATTGCCTTGGAGTTAGGCCTTCCCACTTTGTGCCAAGCTACCCTAGTCGGACCGGTGACCCCGGGTCCAACACAGGTGTGGCTGATGATGTTCCAGATGTGCTTGGCACCGAAGCTGAAGGGTTCATTGCAGCTCGCCTACATTCCTCCTGAGCCAGATTTAGAGGATGTATTGTTCTTAAATGCTCGTATATGGAGGCAGTTCCACAAGAATATTTTTTGTCACTCCCTCTTGACAGCACTCGTTGGCAAATTCTGCATGTTACCTTTCTAACCTTCACCTTTTTCTCCCCAGGTGAAAAAGTGAAGAATTTTCAGATGATGGACTCAGGCCTTTGAGGACATGGTGCCTCCGGCGCAAATTCTTCTTCTGAAGATCCTACCTCCTGCTGCTTCTGCTGTCCAGAAGCCATGTTTTTGATTTTTTTTGATAAACACCCAAAAAAATGAACAAAAAAGGGTTCTTGAAGGAAAAGAGATGTCTCTTTAAAGTTGTCTCAAGCGCAGTCGGTGGTTTAAGTGATAGGGTATAGACGCCTTAGGGTGATTTCACTAGTTTTTTTTAGGATGGGTTTCAGATTAGTGACGGTGGTGAAGAGTTAAGGAGAACCACCTGCCTCCCTAAGTTTCTGAGGTACAACCAACAAGACAAAATACATATTTTAAGCACACGTAAGTTTAAGATCTTTTCAGACGTCATTAACACACAAAACAATAGATCAATTGTTCGATTTTTCTTCTTTTTAATTAGTCTGTATGTTCCAGTAGCTCAACTGTCCCAAGCCAACATGTGTTTCGTCGCCTCAGTTAGGGGCTCATTATGATGGAGGGTTTTCCGCATCCTCCGGGGCGGCGGAAGCCACCGCCGGCCTGGAGAATGTGGAAAATCCTCTGCGGACCAACCAAAGACCCACCGCCACATTAGGATGGCTGGTGGGTCCTGGTTTTGGTCCGCCGCTTTTCCGCCGCGGTTGGCTTACAACTATGGCGGAAAAGCTGTAACATGGCTGGCGGTGTCTATCAGACACTGCCAGCCATATTAGGATGGCGTAAAAGAGATGCTTTTCCACGGCGGCGTTTCCGACGTGGAAAAGCATGTGTAACTTCACTTTGGTGAAGGGGGGTGGGGGGAGCACAGGAGGGGGTACCTATGGTACCCCCCTGCATTTGTATGCAGTAATCGGCAGGCACCGCACGGTGCCTGCCGCTTTCTGCATACAAATGCAATGTATGCATTTTTACCATTGCGGCGGGTGCAGCTTGAAGCCGCACCCGCAGCAATGGTAAAAATAGAGGATGTGACCGCCAGGGTGGCGGTCACATCCTAATTGGACAGGAGGGAACTCCGCAGGCCATGCGGAGGTTCCCTCCTCCACTATGGTCGCGGACGGACTCAAGTCCGTCCGCGATCATAATGAGCCCCTTGGTTTGGACATGCGACTTGTTCACGGCTGAACATTTTCACAGTATTGCAATTTTTAATGTGGCGATAATTCCAGACCACATATATTTCTGTGGCATGAGGCGAAATCCAAATGTGAAAGTCGAACCTGCCGGGCAAATGTAAGCATGGTTTCACTGTTTATAAGTTTCCCGAATTTGAAAAAGTGAAGAAAGCCGCCTTTCCACGTACTCGTGGCCTACGCCGGTCCACTAAGACGCGAAGAAAAATGGACCAATTGATCTATTATTTTGTGTGTTAATAACATCTGAAAAGATCTTTTAAACATACGTATGCTGAGGTATACTATGTATTATCTCTAAAGATGCTCCAACAAGAATGAATTAAATGGGTGAGGTCCTTCAATAGTTACAATGGGAAATATTATTAACCAATCAAATCTTTTTTTTTTCAGGTCACATGGGATCTGAGCACCCTGCGCTGACCAAGCATGCACCCAGCACGACTTCGCAGAAATATATTTAAAAGTAATATAAGTTTATTTTAAGTACAAATATATCTCAGATAATCTCTTGCCCTAATATGTATATTAAAGATACATATATATCATTTTAGACATTAAAAAAATTGCGGGAGTCGCACATCCAGCGCGCACCAGCACGTATATGACCTCATGTGGGTACCGCCACCGTGCAAGCGTCGTGTACCATCATGCGCATGTGTCACGAATGCGCTGGAGCAGGAGTTGCGGATCGGTTGCATGCTAATCGCTCACATCACGTAATGTTAAAAATAAATGACGTAACTGAAAAAACATAGGAAGCCGTCACTCAACGTACGCGGAGTAAAGAAAATAATTTGAATATATCAATTTAAAAAAATAAAACAATATTTCAGTTTGAAGTTTTTTTTTAAATATTTTTTTGCAATTTTCATTACAAAATGTTATTTAATAAATAAAATATTTAAAAATAAACAATTAAAAGACTTGAAAATCAGTATCAAAAAATAGATACAACTATTATTACACTTAAAAATTATCATTTAAAAAACCTTTGAAATTCACTGAAAAAACATAGAGATCTATTAGGATGGAGGACGGATGCATGACCGCAGTGATGGAGGCAGCGGAAAATGCACCTCACCGTCTGCCAGCAGCGGCCCTTCCGTCCGCCATATTAGGAAGGCGAACTGGGCACATTTACCGTCCGCCGCGGAAAAACGTGAACCGCCGCAGGAACACACCAGACACCACGGCGGACGGAGCCAATCCAGCCTCACCGTCGTGCAGAATGACGTCCCGACGGTCCGCCATATTACGTAGTCACAAACAAACCAGAACAACGCAGCGGAAAAACCACCATCTCATAGACGGCGGAAGCACCACAACGGAGAGGGAAACCAGTGCCTCGAGACCCACCGCACGGACCCGGCCACCATGGACCTAGCCCTACACGCCCTCCCGGCCCTGTTCGTACTTCACTTCCAGCAAGTCATGCACCGTCGTGGACGCCGCCGCAGGTACGCAAGTAGGCAATACACACATACCACGCCACAACATACCTGTTCTCACCAGCAGCGTAGGATTAGCAACGAGGGCCTATGGCACTGGCTGAGGGGCCGGTGTCCAGTCCCAGCTGAGGGATGCTGTTGTGGACAGCTGTGGTGGACCGATCTGGGCAGTCCCTGAATTTGTAAATGACCGCCAGCGGCCCAGTGGGTGCCTGAGAGGCCTTCCTGTAAGTAAATGTGCGTTCATTGCCACCCTCCCATCAATGGCAGAGGTGTCACTCCCTTACTCTTGCTGGGCCGGACCAGTAATATATGTATATTGAGCGGTGCAGGGGACATGATCAAAACTCGCCTCACTAGTTGTCAGTTGCGTCACCATTCTGAACTAATCCGTGGTAGACAGGGCATGTTGTAAACACAAGAAATCCACAAAGCAAGTACACAACAAGCACGGACACTGACAAAATACACAACATGAGTAACTACCTTTATTAAACATCATAAAGATATCACTCTGATGTACCCAGGAGCCAGCCCAGAGGCCAGTACACATTGCAGAGCATGTCCATGAGAAGCTGCACAACCAAGGGGCAACAGGCAGCCCAATTCCAGGCAGGCCAATGAGAGAGTACAGAGCATGTCAATGAGAAGCTGCACAACCAAGGGACAACAAGCAGCACAGTTCCAGACAGGCCAATGAGAGAGTGCAGAGCATGTCCATGAGACGCTGCACAACCAAGGGGCAACAAGCAGCACAGTTCTAGGCAGGCCAATGAGAGACTGCAGAGCATGTCCATGCGAAGCTGCACAACCAAGGGGCAAAAAGCAGCACAGTTCCAGGCAGGCCAATGAGAGAGTGAAGAGCATGTCCATGAGAAGCTGCACAGCCAAGGGCAACAAGCAGCACAGTTCCAGGCAGGCCAATGAGAGAGTGCAGAGCATGTGCATGAGAAGTTGCACAACCAAGGGGCAACAAGCAGCACAGTTCCAGGAAGGCCAATGAGAGAGTGCAGAGCATGTCCATGAGAAGCTGCACAACCAAGGGGCAACACGCAGCACAGTTACCATAGAGCCTGTGGCCAGAACAGATCAGTTATATCTGAGGCAGCACAAGTGAGGGGCAAAATGCATCAACAGTCCATGGTACAGAACAGAGCAGGTACATCAGAGGCAGCACAAGTGAGGGGCAAACTGCATCAACAGTCCATGGCACAGAACAGAGCAGGTACATCTGAGGCAGCACAAGTGAGGGGCAAACTGCATCAACAGTCCATGGTACAGAACAGAGCAGGTACATCTGAGACAGCACAAGAGAGGGGCACAGTGCATCAACAGTCCATGGCACAGAACAGAGCAGGTACATCAGAGGCAGCACAAGTGAGGGGCAAACTGCATCACATTGCTAACAGGGCCAGTGGCCAGAACAGAGCAGGTACATCAGAGGCAGCACAAGTGAGGGGCACGGTGCATCAACAGTCCATGGCACAAAACAGAGCAGGTATATCTGAGGCAGCACACGTGAGGACAAACTGCATCACATTGCTAACAGGGCCAGTGGCCAGAACAGAGAGCAGGTATGTCAGAGGCAGCACAAGTGAGGAGCACAGTGCATCAACAGTCCATGGCACAGAACAGAGCAGGTACATCTGAGGCAGCACACGTGAGGACAAACTGCATCACATTGCTAACAGGGCCAGTGGCCAGAACAGAGAGCAGGTATGTCAGAGGCAGCACAAGTGAGGGGCAAAGTGCATCAATAATCCATGGCACAGAACAGAGCAGGTACATCTGAGGCAGCACAAGTGTGGGGCAAACTGCATCAACAGTCCATGGTACAGAACAGAGCAGGTACATCTGAGGCAGCACAAGTGAGGGGCAAACTGCATCAACAGTCCATGGTACAGAACAGAGCAGGTACATCTGAGGCAGCACAAGTGAGGGGCAAACTGCATCACATTGCTAACAGGGCCAGTGGCCAGAACAGAGCAGGTACATCAGAGGCAGCACAAGTGAGGGGCACAGTGCATCAATAGTCCATGGCACAGAACAGAGCAGGTACATCTGAGGCAGCACATGTGAGGGGCAAAGTGCATCAACAGTCCATGGCACAGAACAGAGTAGGTACATCTGAGGCAGCACAAGTGAGGGGCAAACTGCATCAACAGTCCATGGTACAGAACAGAGCAGGTACATCTGAGGCAGCACAAGTGAGGGGCAAACTGCATCAACAATCCATGGTACAGAACAGAGCAGGTACATCAGAGGCAGCACACGTGAGGGGCAAACTGTATCACATTGCTAACAGGGCCAGTGGCCAGAACAGAGCAGGTACATCAGAGGCAGCACAAGTGAGGGGCACAGTGCATCAACAGTCCATGGCACAGAACAGAGCAGGTACATCAGAGGCAGCACAAGTGAGGGGCAAACTGCATCAACAGTCCATGGTACAGAACAGAGCAGGTACATCTGAGGCAGCACAAGGACGTATGTCATACGTAAAGTCCCATGGACAAGAATATTGCAAGGATGGTTACAATGAACAGTCCAGACATCAAGTACAATGAGATTTGAGTGATGGGAACTGCACCTCACAGCACAGAATCAGTTGGACTGTGGGACCTCGTAGCTTCTGACACAGTGTCAGGACCTGATACAGGAGTGTGAGAAACAGCCCCAGCTCTAGTGACTGACACATGAGCGACAGACCCTGACACACTGCCAGGACCTGATACAGGAGTGTGAGAAACAGCCACAGCTCTAGTGACTGACACATGAGCGACAGACCCTGACACACTGCCAGGACCTGATACAGGAGTGTGGGAAACAGCCACAGCTCTAGTGACTGATACATGAGCGACAGACCCTGACACACTGTCAGGACCTGATACAGGAGTGTGAGAAACAGCCCCAGCTCTAGTGACTGACACATGAGCGACAGACCCTGACACACTGCCAGGACCTGATACAGGAGTGTGAGAAACAGCCACAGCTCTAGTGACTGACACATGAGCGACAGACCCTGACACACTGCCAGGACCTGATACAGGAGTGTGAGAAACAGCCACAGCTCTAGTGACTGATACATGAGCGACAGACCCTGACACACTACCAGGACCTGATACAGGAGTGTGAGAAACAGCCACAGCTGTAGTGACTGACACATGAGCGACAGACCCTGACACACTGCCAGGACCTGATACAGGAGTGTGAGAAACAGCCACAACTCTAGTGACTGACACATAAGCGACAGACCCTGACACACTGCCAGGACCTGATACAGGAGTATGAGAAACAACCACAGCTCTAGTGACTGACACATGAGCGACAGACCCTGACACACTGCCAGGACCTGTCCCTGGACACTGACCAACAAATACCATGCCAGCAACTGAGACATGAGATTGGCGGACACCCACAGTGGCAGTACCTAAAACAGGAGAGGGCACAACTGACACAGTGCTACTTTGAAGAGACATGACAGCGAACAACAGACACAGTGCCACTATCAGACACATAAGAGTGAACTGCAGCTGACCCACTAGGACCACTGAAATGATGAGCTACAGGGCTGTATGGGCCAGAAGGCTGGGTGGGACTGGGAGCTGGGGACAGCTGTAGTTGTGCGACATTGTGGTGGTCAGGTGTTACCGGTGTGTGTTTCCTCTTCTTGGGGATTTGGAAGGGCACCCTGGACATGACTGGACTGGTAAGTGGTGCGGCCACATCTGAAACATCACCCATCAAGGTTGGATCATGTGCATGTGTGGGTCTGCTCTCTGGGGACGTGCTGGAACCAGCTTGACTCTTGCTCTGGCCCTGCCTTCTGCCCTCTGCATCATGTGTAATGGGGGATGCAACAACAGTATACCCCTTCCTCTGCTTCACCGGGGTGTGGATGGGAGTAGAGGTATGGGGGGCCTTCACCTCTGACACATGTGCTTTACGTTCCTCCACCAACCCCAGCTTCAAGGGACGCATGGGTGATGGATGTCTGTCCTTGGTGGATGTCCTGTCCATGGGAGATGGCTTGGCCCTGGGAGGTGCCTGCTCCCTGGGAGTAGCCTTGGCCGTGGGAGACGCCTTGGCCTTAGGAGGTGTCCTGTCTCTGGAATGTGCCTTATCCGTGGACGGTGCTCTGTCCCTAGGAGGTGCCCTGTCCTTGGGAGGTGCCCTGTTCTTGGGAGGTACCTGGTCCTTGGGAGGTGCCCTGTCCTTGGGAGGTGCCCTGTCCTTGGGAGGTGCCCTGTCCTTTGTAGGGGACAGGTCCTTGGGCGGTGCCCTGTCCTTGGGAGGTGCCCTGTCCTTGGGAGGTGCCCTGTCCTTGGGAGGTGCCATGTCCTTTGTAGGGGCCTGGTCCTTTGGATGTGCCCTTCCCTTGGAAGGTGCTCTGTCCTTGGGAGGTGCCCTGTCCTTGGTCTGTGCCTTGTCCATGAGATGTGCCTTGCCCTTGTGAGTACCTTTTGAGGGGGATGCCTGTGTGTCCCATGAATCTGTACCCCCATCACCCCTTGAGGGTCCTGTGAGTCATCTCCAGGGTAGCTGATGTCGTGTTTTGTGAACGATTTCCCTTTCCCAGGGGATGGTGTCTGTGGCTTCCGTTGCCTGCCTTGCTGCCTGTGTCTGCTTCTAGTGCAATACCCTGAAAATGATGCATGTTCTGAAGTGTCACTCTCCCCTGAGACAGTAAGTGGTGTAGATGGGGGAACTGAAGTAGAACCTTGTCCATGTGACTGTTGAATGGCTGCAGACACTGTGTTGGATAAGGACTGTACTGTCCCGTGGAGTCCAGCAACATTACCATGCATACTCTCCATGAATGCTACCACCTGCCCCAACTTCCTATTGTGGTCCAGGAATACATTTATCATGTTTGTTTGCCCTACACACAGCTGTCGCAGCAGATCGACCGCCTCAGCACTAAGGGCAGTTTGTGTCACAGGGGCAGGGGCAGCGGTGCCTGCACCAAAGGCCACTCTGCTACCCCTACTCTTGCGAGCACGAGCAGTACTTTTTGCAGTTGGTGGCAGTGTGGGCCCAGTGTGCTGTGTACCGACTGAAGGTGTAGATTGTCCACTCCCTGTGTCTACCAACAGTGCTGACTCACCACCGCTGTCTGAAGATGATGACGATGGAGTCTCCACATGTGAGTCCTCAGGGATAGTTCTGTCACCCTCTCCGGGGCTGCTCTGTTCCATCTCAGTCTGTGTTTGTGTGGTCTCTAATCCGGATGCATTGCCACCACTTCCCTCCGTCGTTTGTCTGTCAGTGCTTTCGTCCAAAGCTGAACGAGAGAGATCAGAGGTATACCTAAGAGCCACACTCACTAACTGCAAATTACAAAATCAAAACTTCCTTGACATGAACCACCCCTCCCAGACATCCTCATGTCAACGAATTAGTGGGCCCTGTACCACATGTACATGAAACAAACTGGGCAAGTGCATGCAGACCACCACACTTGTGATGCCATGGGACCACAGATATGAATGACATGTCCTGGGCCCCTGCACTACAACTGGTATGTCCAGCTGGCTGACATGGATGCTGACTCTCACTCCGATATTCCAACAACATGCAATAGCAGCACACCATATACACCATGGATGTCACTACTGTGTCTGACCAGCAACAAATGCATGCACTCCCAAATCACAAACCCATGTCAGTGTGCTCACCGCTAGTTTGCTGCTGCTCCCCTCTCAGCCGTGCGGCCAGGTCAGGATGTGTCACAGCTATGATACATAGCATTAGAGGGGTCATGGTGCGTCGTGCAAGCCGGCCTGATCTTGGAATCTGCCCCAGTGTCATCTCCGCCACAGTCTTGCTGAGCCTGGAGATGTCATCCCACCGCTTGTGGCAGTGTGTGTGTCGCCTGTTGCAAACCCCCACTGCCCGTACATCACGTGCTATGGCCCTCCACACGGCCTAGCGATGGTGCAGCTTGATCTACCATAATGGGCAAGTCAGTGAACAGTTGGCCCTTCACACAGATAGAAGGTACAGGTATCTGTCATCAGCCATGCACAGTACAACATATGTGACTGACAGGACAATATGGCATTATTCCTTCATGGATAGCAGGTGAGGCACACACACACAAGATAGCTGTGATTGGTCGTGACACGGCACAGCCACAAGACTACATATGTCATGTTTGTTACCCCTCAAAGATAACACTGCGCAGCATAGAGGTCAATCAGTCAGTGCCAGAACCAGGAACATATCACAGCGATCCTGGCCTGCTGGGGCATACCCACACTGCCTCCCACAGAACACCGCCCAGATTGCAGACACCAGGAGTCAGGGACCACCTCATGCACACCAACATGTCCCCCACTGCACTTACCACCTGTCCTGGGGCACTGTAGAGACGTTCATAGTGGCTGAGCACACCGTCCACAAGGACCTCCAGCTCCTCTGCACTGAAGGGACCGGATCTGTCCAACTCCCGGCATGGCAAGATCCAGGACGCTGGCACAACAGCAGCAGTTGGTGGAGTGGGCAGCAGCAGCAGGTAGAGGTGATGGGTGCAGGCAGCAGTTGGTGGAGTGGGCAGCAGCAGCAGATAGAGGTGATGGGTGCAGGTAGAGGTGATGGGTGCAGGCAGCAGTTGGTGGAGTGGGCAGCAGCAGCAGGTAGAGGTGATGGGTGCAAGCAGCAGTCGCTGGAAGCAGTGGATGTGTGGTGCTCAGACTCACACATTTATAGGGCCCTGAGCTGATATCAGTGGCACACGTCAGCAGCAATTGATGTTCCCGGGCTGCCTCATTCAAAATTAGCCAATGACTGGCTCCGCTGTGGCGGTGCACGGCTTCCACATTTTTGAAAATCGCTTATGCGTCCCGCGGTACCTGTTTCCATTGGCTGCAAGTGCAAGGACCATCACGATCACATACCACCAACAGCATGTGCGCGCCACCGTGATGGTGCATCATTTGAAATACATCACATGCTGGCATTGCAATAGCGGAGCACTCATTCCGCGGGGGTGGGGCAGGCTAACAGATACATATGAAAGTGCAAGTGGCAATGGCAGTTGTTATCCCCCATTCAGTCACATAGCGGTACCGGTGACTCACCACCCATGCGGTGGGTAACCGCCCATGCCCATTCAGTCCAGGTCTGCAAAATCGTGGTCGCCTGCTGCATGCTCCACAACCTGGCCCTGCGCAAGGGGAGACCCCCTGATCCTGGACCCTGCAGACCAACAATTGGCTCCGCATGCTATTCCGCCCGTGTCCAGTGATGATGATAGTGGAGAGGAGAGGAGGAAGGTGTGGACCAGAGATGTCAGCTCATTGAGTGCTACTTCCCTTGAAGGTGGGTGTCAACGTACGGTGTTGACATGGTAAGCGGGAGGGGTGGTTGGTGGTGATGTCTGGATGTGTGTTGTGACTGCTGCCTGTGGTTGGCTCTGTGCTGCTTGCAAATGTGTGTGGGACATGGTAGTCATGCATGGCACACGAATGGGTATGTTGTGACTGGTGAAAATTGTGGAGTGGATAGATAAAACAGCCGTGAAATGCGGTGTGGTGTGAAGGCTGTGATGCAGTTTCCTGACATGTTTATGTTGTGCTCTTGTTCTCCCTAGGTCGCTTCATTGTCAACATGAGTACAGACAAGCATTGCTCCTTGAACATGGTAACGTTTACATCATCGTACACCCTGTGACTTAAACATGGAGTACACACAGACATGAGTGTTTCAAGGGTGTTTATTTACAATGGTGGCAGTGTTGGTGGAGTGCATATTTACAAG
The DNA here is from genome assembly GCF_964261635.1 of Lissotriton helveticus. Lineage (NCBI taxonomy): Eukaryota > Metazoa > Chordata > Amphibia > Caudata > Salamandridae > Lissotriton > Lissotriton helveticus. Next base: position 212,954,994 of record NC_136060.1, on the reverse strand, counting down.
ATGGGTGGGTGGGGATCATCAAGTTGAAAGTCATGGTGGATGAGAACATCGTGTAGAACTCACATTGTCATGGAAACCCAGTACAACACATAAAAGCAATGGCCTGGCGGTGTGGGGGAGGATAGTCAGCAGAGTGAATCGCAGGCTCAGGGCATGGTGAAGTCAGCGCTGGCTCCTCGTCTTGTAGCTGGCTGTTGCTTTGCCACTGGTTTCAGCTGGGTGTTTCCTCGGACATCCCCTCTGTATTTTGGCCAGAGAGGGGACTGCTGTGGGGGCAGCTTGCTCGGGGGCTTCAGGGGATGTTTGTGTAATGACATCCTGCAGGCCACTCGGGGTAGGGGGAGGTGGTATATGGGCTGCAGGCTGCTCCCTCTGAGACGCTGCTTGCTGACCCATGATGTCCACCAGTTGTGCCAGCCTGTTGTCGATGGACTGCAACAGCTGCCTGTGCTCCAGTGTGTCTTCGCGTGCCTGTGCCTGTGCACGCTCATAAACGTCCACAACCCTGTTGATGGCATCCAGGGCCTTGCCACCACAATTGGGTGGATGTTGCTGGCCACCTGCCCTTCCACCTGCCCTCCTGTCCGGAACCTGTTGCCTCACCTGGGTCCTAGACCGGAGACTCTCCCTGCTCTCCTGGGATGTGGTGGGTGTTTCGTTGTCCAATGGGTCTGGGAGGGTGGGACAGGGTAGTGGTGGTGGTGGTGGTAGTGGCAGTACAGGTCCCAACGGCAGGGGCCACTGTTGGTGTTGTGGTCAAGTGGTGGTGACATCAATGTGCTGGGACCGTGAAGACACTGGCGACACTGGTGTACTGGCCACTTCCACAGCATCCGAGGCATCGAGGTCATCAGCTCCAGAGAGTCCAATGTCTGAGGGGGGTGCCTGGTGTTGCCGGTTGCTGACATTTCCTGCCAGTTCACGATCACCTGTTGTACAAAGGATAGAGAGTCATTGATGTGTACTGCACTGGTTGGTTGTTGTCACAATTGGGATGTCATGTCATTCAGCATAAGATTGACGAAATCATCACATTGTTGTGGTACACAGTACTGGGCATCATGACGGGTTCGGGTGGCATACGCCACTTGGCTAGGTGTCATACTGTGCTGGCCCCTCACCCAGGTACACCCCTCCCTGTGAAGATGGCTACCTACCTGTTACTTTGGAGAGACTAGCACATGGTGGGGGACTCCATCTTGCTGGGCTGTGGGTGAAGGGGGCCTGTTGGGAGTTGGAGTGCTGGCCCCTCACCCAGGTACACCCCTCCCTGTGAAGATGGCTACCTACCTGTTACTTTGGTGAGAGGTGTTGCATTGCTAGCACAAGGTGGGGGACTCCATCTTGCTGGGCAGTGGGTGAAAGGGGCCTGTTGGGATTTGTAGTGCTGGACCCTCATCCAGGTACTCCCCTCCTTGTGAAGATGGCTACCTAGCTGTTACTTTGGCGAGGCTAGCACATGGTGGGGGACTCCATCTTGCTGGGCTGTGGGTGAAGGGGGCCTGTTGGGAGTTGTAGTGCTGGCCCCTCACCCAGGTACACCCCTCCCTGTGAAGATGGCTACCTACCTGTTACTTTGGTGAGGCTAGCACATGGTGGGAGACTCCATCTTGCTGGGCTGTGGGAGAAGGGGGCCTGTTGGGAGTTGTAGTGCTGGCCCCTCACCCAGATACACCCCTCCCTGTGAAGATGGCTACCTACCTGTTACTTTGGTGAGGCTAGCACAGGGTGGGGGACTCCATCTTGCTGAGCTGTGGGTGAAGGGGACCTGTTGGGAGTTGTAGTGCTGGCCCCTCACCCAGGTACACCCCTCCCTGTGAAGATAGCTATCTACCTGTTACATTGGTGAGGCTAGCACATGGTGGGGGACTCCATCTTACTGGGCTGTGGGTGAAGTGGGCCTGTTGGGAGTTGTAGTGCTGGCCCCTCACCCAGGTATACCCCTCCCTGTGAAGATGGCTACCTACCTGTTACTTTGGTGAGAGGGGTTGCATTGCTAGCACATGGTGGGGGACTCAATCTTGCTGGGATGTTATTGAAGGGGGCCTGTTGGGAGTTGTAGTGCTGGCCCCTCACCCAGGTACACCCCTCCCTGTGAAGATGGCTACTTTCCTGTTACTTTGGTGAGGCTAGCACATGGTGGGGGACTCCATCTTGCTGGGCTGTGGGTGATGGGGGCCTGTTGGGAGTTGTAGTGCTGGCTGCTTAGCCACATGTGACCCAGGAAATGGTGGTGGCTCCGTGTGTGGGTGGTCATGCTGGATGTATTTTGGCCCTGACATTCACACATTTGGATGTATGTGTGCTCAACATGCATGGTGTGGGGCCTAGACGGAGTACCTTAGCAGTTGTGCATGGCAGTACTTGACATGGTGATTGTGGTCATTAGGTTGTACTTACCAGCCTCCATTCCCTCAGCTATTCCTTCCAGGCTCTCCGGGTGAAGTATTCCAAGCACCTTCTCCTCCCATTCAGTGTATGGTATTGGCTGGATGGGACTTCCTGCGCCTGTACGGTCGGCCCTCTCGCGTTTCTTGGCTCTCATAGACTTCACCTTTGCCTTGAGGTCGTACCACCGCCTCTGGATGTCTCTTTTGTTGTGTGGTGCGGTCCCTGATGCGTTCACTCTGGTGACTATCCTTTCCCACATTTTGGTTTTGTTGGCCAGTGTGGTCTGTTGTACAAGGTTTCCAAACAGGTTGGGTTCTACGCGTATGATCTCATCCACCATGACTTTCAGCTCACTCTCTGTGAATTTGGGCTGTTTCTTGTGGGCCATGGTGTGTGCTGTGCAGGGTGTTGGGGGTGCAGGTGTGTGCTTTGTTGTGATGGTGTTGTGGTGGATGGTGAGGTGTGTGTGTTGATGTGCAGGTTGTTGTGTGGCTATTGGTGTATGTGGTACTGTGCTCTGCTTTGTATGTGGTGCTGTGCTCTACTGTGTGCCTCTTCTTCTCAATTCTGCTGTGAGCCTCTTTCTCTCGGTTCTGCTGTGATGCAAAGGATTGTGGGGATGGGAGGGGCTCCTTTTATTTTCGTCTTTGTGGCTGTGTCCCAATGGGATCTTGCAGACAGGTATGTTGTGGGTGTGGACCCTTGCCTGGCAGGTGTTCCACCATGGGGCTGTGTTTTTGATGTGGGTTATTGGGGGAGGGGTGTGTTCTTGGTAGATTTGTGTCCTGATTTGATGAATTGCACAGTGCCCTGCTGCGGCAATTTTTTTTGCGGTCAGACCGCCGCGGGGTATTAGCTTTTGCCCTTCCACTGTTACTTACATTTGTCAATGTTATTTTCCGCGACGGTCGTGGAGAGGGATTCTTTACGCTGCCCTGGCGGTGTAATCCTTATCGTGCGGCCGGTCACTCTGCTGTACTGTCGGCCGTTGGGCCTGTTACCGCGGCCACTCCGTCTGCGGCGGTTGTCTTTATTCAATGGTTCCATCCGCGGTCTTTGTTGTCATCCCTCCGCCGCGGATGGGTTTTCTATGCTTCCTTTCGCGGTCGGCGGACTTTGATGACATCCATCCGCCGCGGTCGTGTTTTGCTGGAGGGGAATCATAATTGCACCGCCGGTTTCACCACAGGCCGGTCGGACGGTCAATTGCCGCGGGACTGGCGGTCAGGACGCTTTCCGTCCGCAATCCTAATCGGCCCCTCAGCTTTCAGAGACATTATAGTTACAAATTAGCATTTCAAAAACCTTTGAAATGTATTGAAAAAAAAGGTTTCAGGGGTGGTATAGTTAGGAATTAGTATTTAAAAAAACATTGAAATTCACTGAAAAAAACATAGGTTTCAGACACGCTATAGTGAGGAATTAGCATTTAAAAAACCTTAGAAATTGACTGAAAAAAACCATAGGTTTCAAGGGTTATAGTTAGCTGGACATTTCAGTCGTACAAAACCATAGAAATTCCTCCGTATAGTTAGTTCTGCTAACTATAACTTAAGTGCCCGCAATGCACTGCTGATGATGTCACATAATACATCATTCATGACATAGTCAGTGACATCACTGATGACATCACTGATGACATCTCAAATGACATCACTGATGAAATCGCTGATGACATCATCCAGTGAATGTGGTTTTGTTTGAAAGTTAAATATCTATTATATATATATACCACTCTGTATTGAAGATTGAGTAGATATATAACTGTCTGAATGGAGGATTTAGTAGCTGTCTGACTGTCTGTTTAAGTGAGTAATTAAACGTGTGTCACTAAATACATGGGTTTGTAACTAAACTATGTGAATGTGTACATCACTGTCTCCGTTGTTGTGTAACCTGCTAGAATTTGAGAATAGACAAAGGCAGTTTGAGGGAAAAGTGACATCAATTCTCCAAAGGTGTCCTTCTTAAGCATTTCCAGGCTTACCCCTGTCAAAGTGCCTAGGTCATTGCCACCACAGTGCGCAATTATGAAGTCAGGGTGTTGGAGATGCTAAAAGGATTTAACCAATGGCATCAATTTGTGCCACTTTAATCCTCTCTGTCCAATCCATTTAATGTCTACAGTTGGCAAAGCTAAATCTTTGTCAATCCCTCTGCTTTCAGCATACCTTTTCAACCAGAAAATATAGCTGTGTCCCACAATCCATACTCTAAGCATCTTGAAGTAAGGTCTGGATGCACTCAGAAGGTGTCTGTATGGAAAATGGGTAGTTTGAAAACTAAGATTTTTCTAAAATGGGAACATAATAGACTAAAAAAAGTGTGCATATTTCTATGTTTTGCAAGCATGTTTCTTATTGGTTAATAAAAACTGTTTGAAAGGAACATTACATACAATAAGCTGATATTTTGAAAAGTAAAGCACACTTGCTGTTTGAATTTGCAACATTGTGTGCTGAACTAGTGACCTGTGTGTTCAGTTGAGTGTTCTATGAACTGTTACTATGGTAACCGGCATTAAGCAGAATGGGGGTAGGGTTCAAAGTTATGCCAATTGGAAAGGGTTAAAATGTGTATCCAATAGAAATGTGTGATAGCTTTTGAATTAATGTGGGAAGCAATGTGATTTCATATTTACATGTATATGTGTGCAGAATGACAGGGAAAGTGTGCCATTTTTTGGTGTTGCTAAGAGCTGTGCACTACAGATATTCGGTATAGGAAAATCTGGTGTGTGATTCAGATATTTCTTAATCTACTAATCAATTTGAAAGGTGAGTTATTAATTTATGAGGTGTTGTATGTGGTGCCTTTGTTTTTTATTAGACTACTGTGTTTCTCCTGCTAAAGTCCAGGGAATAGTTTTGTTTGTCTAGAATCACACTGTGAGTCTGTGTGTATTTGTGAAACCATTGTGGCAGAAGCATGTGGTTACTTTATGTCTTTGCGGACACATAAGTGCTTTAAAAACTATTCTGTTGTCAAATTTCAGTAGTATTGAAACTGAGTGATTGCTTATGCATTCATCAACATGAGTTAGGCATTCACACTAGAGTGCAGTAGTGAAATGTGTAGAATGTATGCAGTCACCTTACCCCTTCCAGACTAGTGAGTTATTCTTGCTAAAGTCTAGGGAATAGTCCTGCTTTTCTAGAATCACACTGTGAGTGTGTGCACATGTGCAACTATTGTGGCAGACGCATGTGGTTACTTCATGTCTCTGCTGACATATAACTGCTTAAAAATCTATCCTGTTGTCAAGTTTCAGTAGCATTAGAAGCCAGTCATTGCTTATGCATTTGCAGAATTACACAGGCATTCACACAAGAGTGCAGTAGGGAAATGTGTAGAATGTATGCAGTCACCTTACTCCTTTCAGACTAGTGAGTTTCTCCTGCTAAAGTCCAGGGAATAGTCTTGCTTGTCTAGAATCACACTGTGAGTCTTTGTGCACTTGTGCAACCATTGTGACAGAAGCATGTGGTTACTTCATGTCTTTGCTAACATATAACTGCTAAAAAACCTATCCTGTTGTCAAATTTCAGTAGTATTAGAACTGAGTGATTGCTTATGCATACACAAGATGAGTCAGGTATTCACACTAGAGTGCAGTAGTGAAATGTGTAAAATGTATGCAGTCACCTTTCATCTTTTAGACTGCTGTGTTTTTCCTGCTAAAGTCCAAGCAATATTCTTGCTTGTCTAGAATCACACTGTGAGTCTGTGTCCACTTGTGCAACCATTCTGAGAGAAGCATCTGGTTATTTCATATCTTTCCTGACACATAATTGATTAAAAACCTACTGCCATAACACAACTCTAGTGACCCATTCAGTACCATGTATTAATCCATTCACTGCGCCAAAACGCATCTACTTATAAATTCACCTAGGCACTCTCCTTGCAGTACTCTAATCACTGAGTCAGTACCCAAGTACTCATGCAGTGACTCAGGCCTTAGCACATAGACTGATTCAAAACCCTATCAACTATGCATGCAGTCCTTTAACCACCTACACATTTGTCTTTCACACCTTCAATTCCGCAGTCAGTGTCCATACACTCCAGCAAACACCTAATCACTCCCTTTACACTCCTCTAGTGACCCATTCAGCACCATGTAGTAATCCATTCACTGCACCAAAACCCAACCACTTATAAATTCACCCAGGCATTCTCCTTGAAGTACTCTAAATATTCAGTCAGTACCCAAGTACTCATGCAGTGACTCAGGCCTTAGCACATAGACTGTTTCAAACCCCTATCCACTATACATGAAGTCCTCTAACCACCTACACATTTGTCTTTCACAGCTTGAATTCCCCAGTCAGTGTCCATACACTCCATCAAACACCCTGTCGCTCCCCTTGCACTCCTCTAGTGACCCATTCAGCACCATGTACTTATCCATTCCCTGCGCCAAAACCCAACCACCTATAAATTCACTCAGGCATTCTCCTTGCAGTACTCTAATCATTCAGTCAGTATCCAAGTATTCATGCAGTGACTCAGGCCTTAGCACATGGACTGCTTCAACCCCCCGTCCACTATGCATACAGTCCACCAACCACCTAAACATTTGTCAAATCAATTACTTAATATACTATGTATGCATACCTGCAAGAAGCTACAACGTATTAAAACGGTCTTCAAAATTTCCAGTTTATATCTATGTAGTTTTGGAATCTCTCTTTCATAGAATCCAATGTGACCTGAAAAAAATGATTTGAATGGTTCATAACATTTACCATTGTAACTATTGAATGACTGCAACCATTTCAATCATTATTGTTGGAGCATATTTGGAGCAATATCTCTGTGCTTATCTTCTGTCACTCTCATGCAATTTTTCTATCAATCAACTAGCAATATGTTTTTATTGTAATAGTCTGCCAATACCTAAGCACTAATGGGGCAGATTTAGAAGCATCCTGTACCAACAATATGTCAATGTTTGTAACATAGTGATGGCGCCAGACACTCCTTCGTATTTTCAAAGAGAGGAAAAGGCACCCTGTGTAGCTTTTCTTCTCCATGTAAATACAACCTCACCATACACATCACTTTGCGTTGAAGGGGCGTTCCATAAGTGTTGCTGTGGGTGTTTGCACACAACACTCATACAACAATGCACATCTCTAGATTTATCATACATCATAAATCTGGAGATGTGTGTGAATGCGCCATCATCCTCCAGTTGGTGTAGCAAGGCACAACCAGGAGAATTGTTTTCATTTCACCTCATTTATTCTCTTTCAATTTATGCTGCATTGCACAGCATACATTGAAAGAGAAAATTGCATTCACTGATTGTTTTAGTGCAGGAAGGCGTCCCTTCCTGCACAAAACAATCTCCGCACAACACAGATATCCTTGCACCATGGTGCAAGGGTGCCTGTGTCACAGCATGGCTGCAGTTTGTGCAGCAGTGCAGAGGGAAGTGTAGAGTTGCAACATATTTATGTATATGTGTTGCATCCCTGTGCTTCGGAAGTACCACTGCACACTGCAGCTAAAGAGCTTACAGTGTCATGCTGCAGCACTTCCTTATAGTTCTGCACTTATACATTCACCATACACTACTAATACATTATTTCAGTCAATTATGCACTACACAATCAACCAAACTTCCACACATTATCATACAAATATAGCTCTTTTTTTAACGAGAGAAGCTAATTCTGAAAATAACTTTTTGTTGTTGTTTTTTTGTTTTATATCATTATTTATTTTTCTAACTGATTTTGTTATTTTTTTGTGTTTTTTCAAAAGAAAAAAGAACAAAGAACAAAAAAAACAGGAAACTTCAGGAATTAACAAGCATTCCCAAAAAAAAGAAACAAAAGTCTAGCAACTGTGATTTCCTTGCACAGCACACACTGCTTCAACTGACTGCTCCCCATAGGAAATCTGTTTATTGCACTTTACAAAATCCTGCTTTAGTAGAGCAAATTCAGGACGGATGTCCGGTGGTGATGGTGCTGTAGAACTTCCAGATGTACCAGGAACTGCAGGTGGAGGGTTCTGTTCCACTCTTCTGCACTCCTCCCGAGCCAGATTCACCGGATGTAGAGTCCTCAAGTGTTTATACATTGAGGCATGTCTGCAAGAGTATTTTTCCTCAGCACTTCCTTGGGACAAAACACGTTCGCAGGTTTTACAGGTTACCTTGGTGGCATTCACTTTTATCTGCCCCTCCAGAAACGTGAAAAACGTCCACAACACCGATACTGGCCATTGTGGTCGTGGAGGTTCCGGTAAAAATTCTTCCTCTGAAGAATGTTCCTACTCCTCCTGTGGCTGCTATCCTGAAGCCATGATGTTCTTTTTATTCTCCAAAACACCAAAATAAAAGTAATGGAAATAAGTTCTTCCAAGCAGTGATCACTCTCCTGAGAAGCTCAGAGAAGAATGATTGAAATGGGTGGAGTACTTCAATAGTTACAATGGGAAATGTTATGAACCAATCAAATCTTTTTTTTTCAGGTCAACATGGGATCTGCACACCGTGCGCACAGGCGACTTCGCGAAATTGCATTTAAAAATTATATGTTTATTACAAGTAAAAATATATTATTTTTATGAATAGTTTAGATAATGTCTGGCCCTGATATGTATATTAAAGACATATATATATATAATTTTAGACATTAAAATGTTTGTGGGTGTCGTGCATCCACCGCGTCCAACATGTATATGATGTCACGCCGAACCGCATGTGTCAGGAATGCGCGGGAGCTGGAGTCCCGTACCGGTCGCATAGCGATTGCGTATGAAAATACACACCAGTCGCACACCCTACATGGATCCTGCACAACATTCCTAAAATGGCGGCTAGGTTCTGTGCAGCGATCGAGAAAAGTTTGCTTTGGGTGCGCGACTCCCAAAAAAAATTGCAGAAAAAAACGATAAAGAAAATAATATAAATATATTAAAATTAAAATATAAAACAAAAAAAACAATATTTCAGTATCAATATTTTAAAACACATTTTTTTCCATTTATATTAAAAATATATAATGTAATTTAAAAAAATAAAATATGTAAAAAAAGTTAAAACTCTGTAGAAAATCAGTATAAAAAAATACATATAACTATTATTACATTTGAAAATTTTCATTTAAAAAACCTTTGAAATTTACTGAAAAAACCATAGGTTTCAGACATGTTATAGTTAGGAATTAGCATTTAAAAAACCTTAGAAATTCATTGAAAAAACCATAGGTTTCAAGGCTGTTATAGTTAGCTGGACATATCTAGCTAACTAAATCACTGAAATAACTGAAATTCCTCCGTTATAGTTAATTCTACTAACTATAACTCACGCGCCTGCAATCCACTGCTGATGATGTCACATATTAGATCATTCATGACATGTTCAGTGACATCACTGATTACATCATCCACATGACAATTTGATACACCTTATCATACACTAGTATAACCTTTCATCACTCACTGTAAAATACAGAGTACCATATTTGAAACCATTGACACACCAATACAAGTTTCTAAAAACCCACTCACTGATTCATAGTTCTCAGTTTAGGAGTAGTAAAGTTAACTTTACTACTCCTAAACTGAGAACAATTCTAACTTTAAGACTTTTGGTATTCACAGAAAGCATTTAGGAGTGCTAAAGTTTAGGAGTTCTAACTTTTCTACTCCTAAACTGAGAAAAAACCTAACTTTAAAACTTTCGGTATTCACAGAAGGCATTTAGGAGTCCTAAAGTTAGGACTCCCAACTTCTGTGAATACCGAAATGAGTAAGTGCCTTCTGTGAATACCAAAATGGTAGTAAGTTTAGGATTTTTTCTTAAGTTAGTTCTGTGAATTGGGCCCTCTGTAATTGGATTCTGACCATCCAGTTTAAAATTTTTATTAGAGAGTTTAGTATTTAGCTAGATGTTATATTAACTCCTTTCTGCAAGATAAAACTCTTTAATTTTGATGAATGTCTTAAAGAAATCACCCCCAATAGGCCGAAAAATATGTAATACACTGATGAACCACGTAGAAGAAATCCCATACACCACTTTTGTGTCCAGAATTCCTCCTTAGCACTTTGGTTGAAGAAAGAAAAGAAAGAGTATGTCCGTTTGAAAGGAAGTTTACTTCGACTTCAATTTTGATATAATTGTATTCCGTCCATCCATTTTCACTCTTTAAATAGTGTCCAGAGGTTCTATTCATTCCTTCATGAAAGATAATACCCAAAGTAGTAAAAGTTCTTCCTGAAATTGATATTTGTCCGGCTTTGAAGTTTGTTGTAATTAGAGTTTCTAATTTAGACCATCTATATTCAGCATCTTTGTAGCATTACTAAAAGGTATTTTCCAGTTCTTCTTAGAAACTACATATACCTAACATCTTATTTGCAGTGTCCGAAGGTCATATTTTGGTTAGCCTTCTTCAACTGTTTTCCAAAAGGCACAGTTTTGCAATCTGGAATTGTTAAATAGAGAAAACAATTAGAATGTATTTGAATGGTAGATAAATAATCACAGTCTTCACAGTCATGGTTCCATGTGTAAGTTGGTCCAAATAAATCATCAATATTTACATTTTCTTCTTTTAAAACTCCAAACATGACCATAATACATTTTTGTATATCTTCTTGAGTATTGAAAGTAAATATTACTGATCTGCTACATATATCTAAAAGATCTTGAATATCTGAAGCAGAATGTATTACAGTGCTGTCTTTTAGTAAACATTTGAGCAAATAATACAGTAGAGAACACAGCCTATCATCTGGTTTTATTGAATTTGGTTTATTAGATGTGGTAAATGAAACATTACATTGAGAACAGAGAACAACATTAGTATAGACGTTGACACATTAAATATTTTCCAACTGGTAACCTACAACATCTTTGTCATTTTCCAGTTTTCTCTTCTTAACAGCTTCTAGATTTTCCTGGTGTCCATTCAGTTCTTGAGCATCTGTACACTCTTTTGTAATCTACTGCTTTGGACAGATGATACATTTCTCATGAATAGAGTATTGGCCTAAATGAGGAGCGTATACACTTCTTACTCAATTGTACTCTCTTACACAACGTGCATCTGCACTGAATTTCTTATCATCAAAATGAACCAAAAACAAACCAGTAAATGTTCTAACTCATGACAAGGTTACATAGGACATCCCTTTATTTAAAGGCAGTGCTACCAATATTAACAAAAGCTGTATATACACTTTATATGCTAGAAATAGTGGGAACGGCAGGTGCCACACTTTCACCTGGAAAAATGTACAACACAATGGCCAAACTGATTCACTCCATCAATCTGATCTAACTTTATAGCCAAGTATTCAACCTCATCTCTATTTTAAAAATAAAGGAAATCAATGACTTTACCAATTGCACCATTTACTAGACCTTCTTCAACATTTAAATGACACTACAAAATTACTCGGATGTTCCATCATACACATAAACACTTTTCTAAACCTGCACTTCTCTAAAGAATCCAGTTTTGATTATAGTTTTTCTTTGAATAGTAATGCAACTCATTAATGTTCCATTTTATCGATAACTGTAATATCCAAAATACCTTCTTTTATACAGTTTTTGTATTTTTTTTGTTGAAGTTGGCGCACTCTTGAAGTGTAGGCATTAAAAAGATGATGGATTTATTTTCTTCAATAAAATTGTACATTAATTCTATTGCTGCAATGTTAGAAGAAAACTGTTTCTTGATGAGTCAACTTTCTAAGACACATTTTCCATCCTTTGCTAGAACTCCTATTCTAACATCCTTAAGAATATTTCCATTAAACAAATCAGATGCCTGATGCATATTTTGCCCAAGTTACTTGTATTGAAAATGTAACCAAATATTTACGTTCCCAATACTCCAAAAATAATTTCTTGTTTCATTATGCACAAGTGTTTTGAAAACAGGTTTTCCTTTTACACAGGTAAGTTGCATTAGGTCACCAAATACAATCAAATGCTTTCCTTCAAAGAGTGAATCAGTTTGTTCTTAAAATGTGCTGCCTTCTTAAGTGTATGAAGGCCAACATAAAGGTTGATACCATCATACCTCATCAATGATTAAAAGCTAAAGTGTATTCAATATTCTTGACACCTCATTGCAAGCCAGCCAGATAAAGTCTGGAATTCCAGTGTATTGTCATGTTCAACAGGTAGCATTAGTAGTCGATGTAAAGTCATTCTTTTATTATTATGTGAAGCTAATCCTTCTGATGCTGTTACTACAAGTGACAAAAATGATTCTGTAAAAAATCAGTGAATGCTTTAATTAAAAAGCTTTATCCAATGTCAGCTTGACAACTGATGTATAGTGATATTAATTTATACTAAGAACATTCACATTGTTTCTTCTCAAATAGAATGTCATACTCTATTTTATCTTTAAATTAGATAAAAACGTATTTATGTTCATTGTTCAGTTGTTAAACTAACTGCTCAAAATGAACAGTTTCTTATCTTGCTTGCTGCATTGCACTCTATACCTCATTCATAGCTATAGCTGCTTATTTTTTAATAATTGCTGCAAGAAGATCTTGAGTCAGTCATCCAGCACACTGCTTTGTGAACTCTCCTTGGCTATCTCGGCAGCAATGGTTTCATCCTGTACAATCTCATCTTTCAAAATTTGCAAGTAGGTTAGAAACATTGGACATTCCATGTTATCTCACAGCTTTAAAAAAGTCTTCATAAGAGACATATTGCCCAAGTAAATCTGATTCAGCACTCTACATTTAATTTTCAATATTCTGCTTGAAATCTAATGACAATGACACAGCTCTACATTTAAGACCTTTCTGCAACTCTGTTTGAGGCAACTTTCCTCGCTTTGACTCTATACAAACTATAACTTGGAATGGATGTATACATTATATAAGAATTGATTCATAAACATGTAAGTCTTGATGATCTTGTGGGATAGCAACTAATTCTAACTTGTTGTGCATTGCTTTAGCTAGCATTTTATTAACCTCTAACTTATCATAAGAGTATTTACATATAATTTCTTGCGTGCAACAATCAAAGAGTTCCTCTACAAAACAAATAAGCTGCAAAATCAATCCACTTATCTCTGTTCTCATATTCAGTTTTTGTTATCACCATGTATGTTTGTGGAGAAGGTTTTCATTTTCTTGCTCATGCTCTAACAGTTGAGTTCACAAGAGAGAGGGCATGGTCATCATCATGGTCCACCGCTAAACCCAATGTTGTGTGTTGTCTCAATTATTTATAGTTTTTACAGTACCATCAGTTTTCCATGACAGTGCAGCATGGCTAGAAAAAAACATGAAGTCTAACTCCCATTGCATTTGCCAACCAACACCATATGTCTCTGGCTTGTCTAACGTTGTGAACCAATCAAATGCCCAGAGAGATATTTTCGTTATAATATATTGCAGTGCTAACTGAACTGTAGAGATGTATTGCAGTGGTGTATGGGGCAGAGTATCTGACATCTTTAAAATATGTATTTTTTATTATAGCCACATAAACCTCCAGTAGTGCCAATTCCAGTGCTGCAGTCGGAAGTAAGTCAGTTGCAGGGGGATTAGTGGCAGCAGGGACAGGCACGGTAAGTCACTAGCAAGTACCAGGGCTTCATCAACACGTGACCTTGAATCTCCCAGCTTTACCAGCTTCAGCAGTGGTTGATTTATTCTTATGGCCTCTTCTATTTGTAACTCACAAACAAAAACTCGCATAATGAGCATTGATGTCTTGAAGGAAACATGAAAAAAAGAAAATTAAGTGAAAGCAAAAGGGTATATGACTGAATGGATGGATGGGCAAAAGGATGGTTGTAAGAAATCGTGGATAATGAATGGATGGATAATGTGTTAGACATTTTTGAGGAAAACTAGGTGAGAGAAAGTAAAGCTTAATCATGGTGTCTGTGGCTGAATTAGAATGAAAGGATGAATTCAAATCTGGATTTTTGCTTTGGATGAATATGCAAGGCAGCGCTACTCATTGAGGAGCATTCTGCTTACCTACTATGCCTATTTTGTTTATATAGAGTTATCAAAGCTATGGTTCAAAGTGTAGGGTATTTTATTTTGTTCTACTCCTTTGATTCATATTATTTGTTAAATGAGTCAGATGTACCCCACCCATCAATTATCATCTCCCTCCCCACCAAGTGCATTTTATTCCCACCTATGCTTGGAGCTCAGTATGGTTCAATTCATTACTGCAGTGCAGTGTTGGCTGCGCAATGTGCGTCTGCTTCAGTTAATGTGGCATTTACAATGTTTTCAATGTACTTAAAACCTAACATACAAGGTGTGTTGTGCCTCTTTGCCCACTCAGTCACCTTTTAGTACCTCACTGCTTTATTTATTTTTCCTAAGTTCTTCTATCCCAGCCTACCAACCTGGAAAATCCATACATGGCATGTGGTACATTTGATATTAATGTTATGTTATGTTATAGTACTACATAGAAGGGGGACCCCCACAAGATACTGGGCAGGTAAGCGGGGAAAGTACAATAAACCCAATCAAAGAAAGGCCTGCCCTTCAATTTCAATCAAAACCTCAAAAGGAGGTCATTAGATAATTACAAAAAAAGCTCCTTAAGACAGAAAAAAGAAGAAAACTAATAAGATTATAAAGCTTTTATTACATGATATAATTCTTCAGTAAATATAGATAGACAGAGTAAGAACTTTTCTTGAATTTCAAAACATAGTTCATCATAACAGTCCTACATATCAGTCTCAAACATACCTTCCATTTCAGCATACATTCCAAGATCACATACATTCCATACCACATACACACAACATATCAAAGTACATGACAGCAACTGGCTGATCTATATATTGCAGAATGGACATAAATTCTCGGCGAGATGGAACAATGATCAGTCGGAGTATCCCCAAGAGAAAAACGCCAATGCGAGTTTCGGTGTATGGCCCCAGGCGGGGATACACCTTCATCAGGGCTGGGATGTACTGGTCAATGTGGGACAAAATACTCTGAAATAAAAACATATAAATATTTCAGCAAAAAATTTTATGTTATAGTGTCTTATAAAGCGCAACAGCTGCCCCAGCAAAGGGGTGTCCCGGCGCTGATAGAAAAAAACTGACAAACAGCAGGGCTAACACAGACTAAATGGAAGAAAAAAGAAAAGCCTTGATGGCTTCCTAAATTCCAAGTAATTATTGAGGCCATAGATCTGCACAGGGAGTGTGTTTCATAAAGTGGCAGCTCTGTAACGAAAGGAGCGGCCGCCGGCCCGAACTCTTCGTATCCGTGGAACCACTACTATAATAACCATGTGAATTGATTCAAGAATAAAAGTCATAGTTTCACAAAACAGATTATTGTATACATGTTCAGATGTTTCCCTTTCAAGTACTGTCAGCTAGTACAGTGGCTGAATAACCCAAAGATGATGAATCAAACATAAGTCTAGTGGCTCTTCTATTCTATAATAAAAAAGATCTACCCTAACCACTTAATCCCTCTACCCCACTCTGCAGTAGAGTTAGTGAGAGTCAGTGCATGCTTTGATGCATGTTTGGAATATGGTATAAACTGTGACAGATGTGCCTATTACAATCTATATAGCCCGTTCTTTTCCTGTAGTGCAGCGGATCATTTTCCACAATGTCTACTTATGGCAGACAGGATAATAGCCACATTTCATACATGAGGTGTGTGACGTAGTATCTTATTTATTATTCATCTGCCTCTTTGGAGTCAGTGTGGAAAGAGAAATGCATTTGAAGAGAGCAGGACCATTAGAATTAGAAATAGATAGTTGTCAACTTCAGCTGCTCCAGCTGCAGAAAGTAGCAGCATTCCCTATGCGCTGGCTTGCAATGAGAAAGGCTCCATTATTTTAGCACAACACACAACTTGTATTCCATAGTGTGCAATGCTGTACTCATTAATGAGAGGTCATTTATTTTTCTACTCAAAGTGTCTGTTTCTAATTACTTGAAAAGCCTTTAGAAAAAAAATCTAATCACTGTTTTTATTCCAGTGCTATTCTGCCTTACTACTTTTCTGCCACAATGTCAGTGCTTTTTATGGAAGGCTTATGTGGGTTAAACACAATTGGCCTTTCTACTCTCCTAATATGAATCACATCATTAGAATCACATCGAATTCCAATAGCCCTAGGTGAGCAGGAATGTACTCATGGTGCCACCCAGTAAGTTAAAACCTTTGTTTGCACAGAACATTATTTACAAATTGTCTTTGTTCCTTTCATTTTCTCACTATAGCTGCTCCTGCTGGTCCACCACAGTAGGACCCAACAGGCAGGAGATAGGAGCCCATCTACGACGGCAGAGACTGGAGCATATCCAGTAATAATACCAATGGCTGGTGGTCCTGGAAGAGGAGGAGGAGGAAATAAATGTTTCTCAGCAGAGCCATAGTGAATCTGGTGCCTCCAACCTCCTGGTCATCCGCCAGCTGAGATTAGCAACTGCTGCCATTCCCTCCCATACTGACAGGCCTTGCTATGCAGCCTCCGGCAGTGGCTTGACAATATCGAGAGCCGGCTCACCACAATGGGGCAGGACGTGGACCAGCTCTGGACTCACATCCACAATGCCCTCTCTAACCCTTTTTTCATTTTTTTCGTTTCGGTGGGAGGGACTTGTTAGTTGGTGCTCAGTGGAGAGGTTGAGAAGGGAGTTAGGACCAGGTTTGACTTTCTGTGGACATTTTAAAGTTTGGGACATTGGGGCTTGGGACATTTTTGTTTGGGGAGAGGTGTGGGCATGTTGTGTGGGTGGAGAGGGTGGGTTTCTTTGCAAAATATAAAGGGGTAACTATTTTATTTTGTCGACATTCAAGCCTGAAGTAGTTTGTTTTACTCTTACTTTGCACTGCTGCATTAAGCTTTTACGCAGCTTGTTTATGTGCTTGTAAACAAGAATGTAGCACTTAGTTATAGAGATCTACCTCTCTAAATAGCTGCACAATTGGGTGGATGTTGCCATGACCTATATTGTCTACAACAACCTAGATAATCAATAGTAGCAGTTAACTACCTACTTACTTAGTTCACTACATCACTTAACCCCTTTATTGTATTAGCTGAATATAGATAAAGCAATAATAACAGGGAAGGCATCACAACTTCACAAGTGAGGTCCCACTTCCAATTTCCCCCAGGTTGAGCTTCAAATGTAGGATTTATCTGAATGATTGATAATCAATTGCAGGCCACTAAAGTGAGATAAACAGACTATGTTACTGGGTTGAATCAGAGAACTAACATTAGAGTACTCTATGATGACACAACAAGAATTCCTGACAGCAATAAAAAAATACACAAAATAGCAATACTATAGTAGTATTTTTTAGCTAATGGGGAGCTAGTAGTAACTTACGAAATCCTCGCGACATAAAAATTGACTCAAAGTCTGGAGTGGACAAGCTAAGGTTAGGTTTTTACAGTTACACAATATAATGCTTAAATGATGCATGATGCTGAGGACTGCCCATCTACGACGGCAGAGACTGGAGCATATCCAGTAAGAATACCAATGACTGGTGGTCCTGGAAGAGGAGGAGGAGGAAATAAATGTTTCTCAGCAGAGCCATAGTGAATCTGGTGCCTTCAGCCTCCTGGTCATCCGCCAGCTGAGATTATCAACTGCTGCCATTCCCTCCCATACTGACAGGCCTTGCTATGCAGCCTTCGGCAGTGGCTTGACAACATCGAGAGCCGGCTCACCACAATGGGGCAGGACGTGGACCAGCTCTGGACTCACATCCACAATGCCCTCTTCTAACCCTTTTTTCATTTTTTTCGTTTCGGTGGGAGGGACTTGTTAGTTGGTGCTCAGTGGAGAGGTTGAGAAGGGAGTTAGGACCAGGTTTGACTTTCTGTGGACATTTTAAAGTTTGGGACATTGGGGCTTGGGCCATTTTTGTTTGGGGAGAGGTGTGGGCATGTTGTTTGGGTGGAGAGGGTGGGTTTCTTTGCAAAATATAAAGGGGTAACTATTTTATTTTGTCGACATTCATGCCTGAAGTAGTTTGTTTTACTCTTACTTTGCACTGCTGCATTAAGCTTTTACGCAGCTTGTTTATGTGCTTGTAAACAAGAATGTAGCACTTAGTTATAGAGATCTACCTCTCTAAATAGCTGCACAATTGGGTGGATGTTGCCATGACCTATATTGTCTACAACAACCTAGATAATCAATAGTAGCAGTTAACTACCTACTTACTTAGTTCACTACATCACTTAACCCCATTATTGTATTAGCTGAATATAGATAAAGCAATAATAACAGGGAAGGCATCACAACTTCACAAGTGAGGTCCCACTTCCAATTTCCCCCAGGTTGAGCTTCAAATGTAGGATTTATCTGAATGATTGATAATCAATTGCAGGCCACTAAAGTGAGATAAACAGACTATGTTACTGGGTTGAAACAGAGAACTAACATTAGAGTACTCTATGATGACACAACAAGAATTCCTGACAGCAATAAAAAAATACACAAAATAGAAATACTATAGTAGTATTTTTTAGCTAATGGGGAGCTAGTAGTAACTTACGAAATCCTCGCGACATAAAAATTGACTCAAAGTCTGGAGTGGACAAGCTAAGGTTAGATTTTTACAGTTACACAACATAATGCTTAAATGATGCATGATGCTGAGGACTGCCCATCTACGACGGCAGAGACTGGAGCATATCCAGTAAGAATACCAATGACTGGTGGTCCTGGAAGAGGAGGAGGAGGAAATAAATGTTTCTCAGCAGAGCCATAGTGAATCGTGTGCCTTCAGCCTCCTGGTCATCCGCCAGCTGAGATTATCAACTGCTGCCATTCCCTCCCATACTGACAGGCCTTGCTATGCAGCCTCTGGCAGTGGCTTGACAACATCGAGAGCCGGCTCACCACAATGGGGCAGGACCTAGACCATCTCTGGACTCACATCCACAATGCCCTCTTCTAACCCTTTTTTCATTTTTTTCATTTTGGTGGGAGGGACTTGTTAGTTTGTGCTCAGTGGAGAGGTTGAGAAGGGAGTTAGGACCAGGATTCACTTTCTTTGGACATTTTAAAGTTTGGGACATTGGGGCTTGGTCCATTTTTATTTGGGGAGATGTGTGGCATGTTGTGTGGGAGGAGAGGGTGGGTTTCTTTGCAATAAATAAAGGGGTAACTTTATTATTTTGTTGACATTTATGCCTGAAGTAGTTTGTTTTACTCTTACTTTGCACTGCTGCATTGAGCTTTTATGCAGCTTGTTTATGTGCTTGTAAACAAGAATGTAGCACTTAGTTATAGAGATATACCTCTCTAAATAGCTGCACAATTGGGTGGATGTTGCCTTGACCTATATTGTCTACAACAACCTAGATAATCAATAGTAGCAGTTAACTACCTACTTACTTAGTTCACTACATCACTTAACCCCATTATTGTATTAGCTGAATATAGATAAAGCAATAATAACAGGGAAGGCATCACAACTTCACAAGTGAGGTCCCACTTCCAATTTCACCCAGGTTGAGCTTCAAATGTAGGATTAATCTGAATGATTGATAATCAATTGCAGGCCACTAAAGTGAGATAAAAAGACTATGTTATTGGGTTAAATCAAAGAATTAACAGTAGAGTACTCTATGATGACACAACAAGAATTCCTGATAGCAATAAAACAATTCAATTAATCTTTATTTCGACTTTTTCAGCCATAAAAGATGCATATAAAACAACGGCCTAGCACACAACAAGCAAATTGAATGTACAGGTTAAAAAAAAAAAAAAAAAAACATCGTGTTAAAAAAATGCTAGTACCATTTCCAGTAAAATACATAAGAAAAAGTGTCACCAATTACATTTTTCCTCAAAGCGCATCGTCATACACCATATTAGATAACAAGGATATTTACATAAATTATCTACTCATAATGGTTGACCAGCCCTCCTTCTAACATAGTAGACTGACAGGAGAAATTTGCTAATACTAAATACGACAATTTGTTGGGTATTTGTCTTTGCAATCCTATATGCCTGGGAGCATGTTCTTATTCCTAGGATATTGCACAAGGCTTTGATCCATTTTTTCCTTGCTTTGTCATATGCTGAGCAGAAAAAAAGGATATGTTGCTCGTCTTCCATATGCATGCCTGGGCACATTACACACTTCCCTAATGTAGGGTCAACCCCGTCCCCATTTTTCCTAGTCCAGCGTTCAACATTACAGCTTGTCATAAGGTTCCCATACCTAAACTTCAAAAATAGGGACTTAGCGAGTGGTGGCTCAATTTCGTCCAGAAAAGTCTCAAAAAAAGGCTCTTCTTTGAACTTTAGGAAATTTTGGGTAAGGGATCCAATATTGATACCGCTTACTAGACGGGTTGTAATAAAAGACCAGAATGTGTGTTTTACCATAAGTTTTGCATTAGACGGTAACCCTTCCGGGCACTCCCAAAACTGTGATAAGCCCAGGATAAGGAACCATTTTTTTACATGCCTAAGCCATACAATTGAATGCAGGGAATCAAGACCCAATATCTCCTGGAGTCCTTTCCTATAGTCAATTAATTCAGGGGTTGACCATAGACGTACCCAAAACATTAATGGTCTTAAGGTAGCATAATTATCAGTTCTTTTAAAATCCAAATCCATTTGAAGTGGAATCAATGCGGTGCTTTTTGGGACCTTTACGATTGATCTCATGAATCTATTATCAGGCCCATAAAAGCTATCTTTCGACCAAGCTCCCCATATCTCTGCCCCATAAAGGGCAGCAGACTGTGTTTTGAATTTGAATAGCTCAAGTGCAGGAGTAATACTTTTACTTGAGCAATTTTTTTGTTTACTGATAATTGGTCTGGCATTGTGGGCATATGACATCTTACTTTTTTCTATTTGGTTTTTCCATGTCAGATTCGAATCTAACACTACACCCAAATAGGAAAAGTTGTCCACCATTTCCAAAATTTGGCCATCCAAACTTAATGTCCCCCTATCAGGCTTGGGTGGGTTTAGAGCCATACATTTAGTTTTATTAATATTTATCTCTAGGCCCTTCTTAATGCAATATATGCTGAAGGAGTTCAAAAGGGTTTGCAGACCCTTCTTGGTTTGTGATACCAAGATGGTGTCGTCCGCAAAAAGTAGAGCCGGCACCAACTCCCCATTAAGTTTTGGTGAATCATTGCGACTACTGCTCAGATAATCTGGGATGTCATTTACAAAGAGCGAAAATAAAGTGGGTGCCAGGACGCAACCCTGGCGTACTCCACGCTCTATGGGAATATTGCGTGTCAATTCTCCACATGGTCCCCACCTGATATTTGCGTGGTTCCTATCATGTAGATGGATTATTTGGAATAAATAAAGGGGTAACTTTATTATTTTGTTGACATTTATGCCTGAAGTAGTTTGTTTTACTCTTACTTTGCACTGCTGCATTGAGCTTTTATGCAGCTTGTTTATGTGCTTGTAAACAAGAATGTAGCACTTAGTTATAGAGATATACCTCTCTAAATAGCTGCACAATTGGGTGGATGTTGCCTTGACCTATATTGTCTACAACAACCTAGATAATCAATAGTAGCAGTTAACTACCTACTTACTTAGTTCACTACATCACTTAACCCCATTATTGTATTAGCTGAATATAGATAAAGCTATAATAACAGGGAAGGCATCACAACTTCACAAGTGAGGTCCCACTTCCAATTTCACCCAGGTTGAGCTTCAAATGTAGGATTAATCTGAATGATTGATAATCAATTGCAGGCCACTAAAGTGAGATAAAAAGACTATGTTATTGGGTTAAATCAAAGAATTAACAGTAGAGTACTCTATGATGACACAACAAGAATTCCTGATAGCAATAAAACAATACACAAAATAGCAATAGTATAGTAGTATAGTAGTATTTTTTGGCTAATGGGGAGCTAGTAGTAACTTACGAAATCCTCGCGACATAAAAATTTACTCAAAATCTGGAGTGGACAACCTAAGGTTAGGTTTTTACAGTTACACAACATAATGCTTAACTGATGCATGATGCTGAGGACTGCCATTCTTCGTTCTATATCTAAAATATGGATCACTTTACCTGTGCTGGAGGGAAAATGGGGACAGTGTGGGCTATTGCTTTGATGATCCTGCAGAAGTTGGTGTTGCTTTTACCACATCCACCCACAAAGTGTGTGATCCATGGATGTTGTAAATTAATCCACACCTCAATAAATCACACAGCCCGGGGGAAGAGGGTTAGAGGTATGATGAATGGATCGAAAAGGGGCTTTAGGGAAAGGGTTGACAAAGACAAAAACTACACAAGGGCAACATTCATCTAGGCAATGAGCAGCACATCATTTGTCATCAATCTGTTGTGGAAGGAAACAAAGGAATGAGTATGAAAGAGTATAGGTAAATGTATTACAAATAGTCCTTCTGCCCCAAAACCCAAATTATGACATATATAAATGTACTGTCTACTAGTTTGGGAATGAACCCACCCTCTCGGTTCTCCAAATATGATTCTTAAAATAAAAATGATACTGTATTGCAAAATTAGGTGGTACTTCTACTTTGGAATGTAAATCACTCTTGGGTGCTTGCCTGAACTGGTTGCTAGGTAAGCAGGAGGGAGCGTTGAATTTAATTTTTGCCTTTCATTTGTGCAACTGTATTTTAGAGTCAAACAGAAGGAGAGAAGTAAGGTAAGCTTCATGAGGATTGTATCAAGAAGACTCAAAGGCAGAGCAAACAAAACTAGAGGGAGAGTCAGAGTTTCACTTTTGCCAAAAGTCGAACACACACACAGAGCAGCATTTCACGAATAAATGCACCTCTCTTCATTCCACATAGCTGCGTACTAGGCCGCAGACTCTTTGTTTACCTTTGTACTGAGGTTGATAACCTTGCTTCTAGCTGTTGATGAGGTAGTCCTCCAGCTCCCACCATGACTTTTTCCATCCTTCTCCTGACAAGTAACTCCTTACCATACCAGTCATCATGACCCAAGCAAGATATACGTCTAGTGTATTGCTGCTGAAGAACAAGAAGAGAAACAGAAATTGCAATAGTTTGTATATGTTTTTGATTGTCAACTAAAGTTGCTGTTCTGGACACTGAAGAACCAGAAAAAAGGAAAGGGCCAATCACCTCTATGGAACAAATGATCGCCCATCACTCAGGCCCCAAACATCGAAAATTATTCATCTCAAGAAAGTTCCTGCATTACAGTTCAACACACCCTCCCTCACTATCAGCCACCACCTCAATCATCAATCACCATCACTCAACGATTAGATCACTAATTGGTGCATTGATTACCTGCTTCAGTCCAAGCATGGTAGAAGGTATATTATCTCCCCTTTGATGCAAGCAACAGATTATAATTTGGCAGTCTTGTAAATTAAATGATTGTCTGGGCAGCCATCCCAGATGATGAAAAACAACAGAAGGATCATAGGAGTGGACCACATAGGTACATTGATTTTAGCTAAGTATGTCTGTAAAGGTCAATCACCTCCAGGTAAAAAATGGACCCTCCCTCTCTGTCAGCCATCACATGATAAATCATCATCACTCACTCACCATTGAAGTAGTTGTAGTCACTTCTTCCAATCAAGCATGGTTATGTATCTGTTCACCTTTGATGCATGCAACATATTGGAATTCGGTATTGGCAGGCATTCTTGTAAATCAACAGTCTCCTGGGGCAGTACTGCTAGTGCTAAGTGATGCTAAAAGGGATAGGGAATATGCATGAGAGGGGAACAGGCAATGTCTCCAATATCATAAAGGAATTGTGGAGGCGTTGTTCAATGCACACTGGTCCAACTGCAATCCGGCAATGTATATGACTAAATAATGGTGGGGCGGCATATATCTGCCACAAAAAAAAAGAATGTTGCACTAGCTACTTTTTTTTTGGTGCAAAGATAGAACTTCAATGAGAAATAATTCAAAGTTCTATAGGCCACTGGCATACTTAGTCTGGGAAGTAGGGTTTGTCCTCAAACTGAGGTGGTTCGCCCAGAAGTTGATCAGCTAACACATGATTATATTTTTGACCAATCCTCCTCCCCCTCCTCAGGAACAGTGTAATTGTGTGGTATACAATGTTATTTTATCTTGATCAGATTCAATCTCTTCACGTTTTGAGGTGAGAGAATGGTCCTTCTCACTGTAACAACCACAACAGCTGCACTGAACACATGCTTAGCAGAGTCACTGGCCACAGGACAAGTCAGATACTTTATTGCCAGCCAGCTAAGCTCTGGTCATTGGCACATCTTGTCATACCCATACCACACTATAATTTGATCCATATAGATCTTATTTGGATCATCCAGCTACTCCTAGAACATCCTGTGGATGGTCATTGTTGCTGCCACTTGCTCAAACTGTTTTCCCATCACTTTTGTACTGGACGTAAGCACTGCTGATTGAAACCAATACAATGCTGAGGTTGGGTCAGGTCCTTCTGCCGCTGTTGTGGCTGGGGTTCTGGTCGATGGTGTTGGTGGCTGCTGTGAGATAAGACTGACATCTCTGGAAGTTGACGGTGGTACATCAGAACTGTGGGTTGGTAATCTAAATTTCAGCCATTCTTCTTCCATGTCTCTGGCTTGCTCTACAATCCACCTCTTATATTTTGAAACAGCCCTTTCAGAAAAAGGAATGAAAGCGGGCAGAATTATTTAGTATTGTCAATCAAGCAGTAAGGCACATATGTACTCTTTGGACACAATGATGTCGTTTTACAGCCTTATATTACAAGCCAAGCAAAGGATTAAGCTCTCAACAAAGGCATGCACTTTTATGTGTTCCTTCACACTTGCGGGGACAAACCTTTCAGACTCCTTCTTTACGTAGTCCTGAAGGAGATGCAACAGCAAGAGAGTTTGGCCCATCGTGAAGTCCTCTTTGCTAACTTCCCATGTAAAACCCTCAAAAGGGAGTAGCATCTGTGTCAGGCATTTGATTAGGCCCCATTTGTCTACACCCAACTGTATCCCTCCTCTTAGAATGGCACAGTCATTGTTCTGTTTGTACAGCTCAAACACATGTTGCAACATGTAATAGGTCGAGTACCAACAGGTTGGCACCTCCTGCATCAGGTTTTTTAATTGGTGTCCTAGTATTAAGCTAAATATTACGAAACTGCTCCTGGGCTTTAAAAGAATGACTGAAATGAGTGCAGATTCTTCTGCAGGTGGTCAATATGTTGCTGACTATGTCTTCTTTTTTGAGAATGTCTTGCACCACCAGAGTGATGCAACGGGCCAAACACAGGACCCTGTATGTCACAACCTTGATTATATTACTGCCATTGTCCGTGGCAATAAATCCAATTCTGAGACCTCAGGGTTACAGCCATTCATACACCTTGCTGTTTCATTACTGCAAGTTGTTTACAGCTGTACGTGATTTCTTCATGGCAAACATGGCCATTGTTGCATGTCATTTATCACTCTTAAAACTTTCTTCATTGCCATGGCCTGCAGATATATTTTGCTTTACCCCCTCAAAAGAGATCCAGTGCAGTGATACATATGTAATCAATCACCTGACACCTAGTTCACATGTCTGTTTTCAGGTAGATGGTGTAAAAAACACTTTGCTGCAAAGCTTGTCAAACTAACTGCAGCACATCGAGATGCAGTGCTGGAATAGCAACTCTGGCTAAATAGGTTCACTTTCGTACCTTCCATTTTGAGCAGATAGCTGCCAAATATTCTAAGAATCTAGCACTAACATTTTTTCTAGCTTCCCATTGTACAATGTTGTGGTTGGGTGGTTCAGCTAGTAGGGCCCCCTCCTAACTAAACATGCCCATAATAGTAGCGTGGATTTTCTCCTTTATCGAGAAAAGAATGCTGGTGGGAGACTCAATGTGCTTTGTGGTGGATCAATTACTATATGTCATGGTGTCTCTATCTCACTCAGAGTCTTGTGCCATTATGAAGTCACTGAGGTGGGGGTCAGGGCTTCTTTGAGTGAAGATGTCACCCTCTTCTTCCTCATCATCATCATCTCCCACCATGATTGGACTTGTAGGTGATATTCCCTGGCTCTCTTCTCCACCACAACCATGTTCAGCAATGTTTTGAGGTGCTCCTCCCACTTGATTGAGTGGTGTTTTTTCATATGGGTCTTTTGGCCTCCAGTAACATAACATGTGCCAGGCTTACCTTGATGAACCTTTGTGTTGCAAATGCTGCCCCCTTTGCTAACTGTAAACATGTCCCAACCTGGGAAGTAGTACTTTTCTACTGTGCCACTGTCAATACCTGAAGAAGAATAGGAGGTAGGTGGGCATTTTCGTCGATTCACTCTCTGCTTCTCCAGAGGTAGGGGAGGGTGCAGGTCTCAGCTGTGGATTTGCAAATATGGGATCTGGTGGTGATGCTCCTGTGCCACATCCCTCCCTTGAATAGCAATGTCAGACTCCTTTGTATCACCATTCATAGTGACTGCCATATCATTGTCATTTTCCTCATCCACCCCTTCCATAAGTCTGAGTCTTTCAGAAACTTTTCATCTGCCTTGCCTCTCCTTTTTTCTCCTGGACTCTGTCAGGCTTGCCCGCCATTTCTCTATCATCATCATCAGAAGTGGTGCTTGGAGAAGATGGTGGAATAGTACCCTTCCTTTTCCCTTCTGGAGTTCCGTGAGCCAAGGATTCTAAAAGAGGACGTTCTTCTTGCTCGGAAGGAAGTTCAACCTTCTGTTCTGCTCCAAGATCAGCAAACTGTACTAATGCTGAACTGATTGCATATTGCTTTGCAAAAGGGACAAATCCAAATTCAAGGTCACTACTCGTTGGCGTCCGTTGACATGATTGCAGTGGCTGCCTCTCTGACAGACATGGTTGTGAGCGTAGGTGAGGATGGTGTTGTTGATGCAGGAGTGCTACTCCCAGCATGTTTCACTGTGCAGCAGGCACAAGTTTAGCGAAAAGGCTTCTGCCAGCATGCCAATGGTAAAAGTTGGTTCTTCTCACTAGCCATTTTCTTGGCAACATCTCCCTTTGGGGCCATCTTCTTAAAGCTCTCAGTTGGAAGTTGCACCAAGCTGCATAAGAGGAAGTGATTGGAGGACTGACGTGTGACTGCACAGGCCTTCTGTTTGGCAGACCTGCGGGTGATGTCTCTTCTTTTGTGCACTTAAAAGCAAACAAGCAAGAAAAACTTTTAGTGTTAAACATGGCATTGTTTGCAGTTTGTATTACTACAGACAAAGGCAATATTAGTTTGGTTGTTTTGTTAACCCAGGTAACCACTTTAAAGTCAACCCTTACCACCATCTCATAATACCCCATTAGAATATAATACACAATACACAGAATGATAGAGATCTTTCCTTTATGTTCAATAAATGCTAAAGGAGAAATCAGCGGCACACAGGGAACTATACGGGTAAAAGGAATAGTAATATTTTGGCATGGGGAACCAGACAAATGGTGGCCTATGGCAAACACACTCATTCATTGGCCAGACAAAGGAGGCCTGGTGGTAACATATAGAAAGCAGCATACACTCAGCAATGCCAAAAACAAACATGAACTGGGCTAAAACTCTTTACAGCAACACACATCCCCCAAAGGCATCAAATATAATTACCCCACCTATAAACTGTTTGAAGGTAAAAATGTGCATTTTAAAAATGTGAAATATCACCAAAAGCACATGTTGTAATTTAACCCAATGCCACCCATGGCCTACATGATATTTTAATTCAATAGACAGCAGAGAAACAGTTGTTTTATGCACCCCTGTCTACTGCTGGGCCCATTGGAAGTCTAGGCCACATACTGAATTAAATTAATATTGCATTTACTAACTGTACCTGAAGAAGAAAAATGACATGTAAAAAATAACTAGTCCCCTACAAAAACTGCAGTCCACCCACCACTATAACGTTTAAAAATCAAATAAAAGAACAAATAAATCATGGTGCATGCCCCCAATCAAACAAACAACACCCTTATACGTCATTTTTTTTAACTTTCATGTGAAATCTCAAATGCAAAGTCCCTATTTCCAATGGTATAAATGCAGCAGACAAGGAGATTACTCCTTCCAGCTCCAAATCCTAATGAAAAGTGACCAGGAGATGGATTCAGCACTGGGAGAAGCTTGCTAGACAGGAACAGGAAGTTGGAGTCTCTGGGGCACTTTCTTCCTGTTAAAAAAAAAGGTTTATACAAAGGCTTGGTGCACAAAGAAAACAACTCCAAAGGCCAGTTGGAGAAGAAAATCCACTCGAAAAGCCTCTCAGCTGCTTCATCAGTACAAAAGCTACTCAAGCGCTCTGTTAGCAATCTGCACTCTATTGGCACTGTTGTGGCCAGAAGTGGTGCAAATGAGCGCGAAGTATCGTGCAAACTCAATAGTGG
Source organism: Lissotriton helveticus (assembly GCF_964261635.1). NCBI lineage: Eukaryota > Metazoa > Chordata > Amphibia > Caudata > Salamandridae > Lissotriton > Lissotriton helveticus. Next base: position 212,926,227 of record NC_136060.1, on the reverse strand, counting down.
CCTGTGATTATTGTGGCACAAGTAAGTGCCAAAACAAATCTCGAGCACACCAATGCTAAAAAACCTCAACTTTGCGCCCGGGAAAGCAGAATTCAAGCACTCCACTCTCGGCCGTGGAGCGCGCAGTGCCCAAATTCCGCTGCCCAGGTCTAGTTGGATCACTATTGTGCTCCATATATGAGTAACTGTAGGAGTGCACCTGTACAAGTGCCATTCAATGCTTGAGTAACTACATAAGTATATGACTGTGTGTTTAACTAACTCTATGTCTCAATGGGTGAGAGAGAGAGTGTCTGATTTTGAACTCATGTATCTCGCTTGCATTATAGGTGGTAGTACTTGGCATAGGAGTCTCCAAGTGCACAAATAACTTAGTGAAACTATAAATGAAATCTTTTACCATTTAAACACAAACCACTGGGCATTATGGCGTACCTACAGCCTATTTCAGAGGTGGCATGTGTACTAAAACGTGGGTATAATATTTGTGAAAGGATTTTTTCATGCCAAGTTGAGCTGGCTGTGAAAGTGCACAGTCTAGCTCTCCAGTAGTAGGCATGGCTTATGTTTAATGCACTACTTGATTGGATAGGTGACTAGGTTGTATCATCAGTTACATATATATCTTACTGCCACATACATAAGTGTTGTATACTCCTGATACCAGGGACCAGATGTACGACCGCTTTTTGCAGTTGCAAATGGGAAATCGCACGTTTGTAACTGCAAAATAGGTCTGGCCCATGGACAAACCGTCTTTTGTGAGTTGGTAACCTATTACTGACTCGCAAAATAGGGTTTGAAACTTGCTATTAGGAAGAGGCGTGCCAAGGGCTCCACAGCGGACCCCTTTCCCTTTGGGAATGGATGCGAAAATATGTTTTAAAAGCAGGAAGTGGTCCCACAGACCACTGCCTACTCTTAAAACATGACATTTTTCTTTTTTTTAATGTATCCTATTTTCCTTTAAGAAAACCGAACTGCATTTAAAAAGAAAAGAAAAACTGCTTTCTTTAAAAATCAGTCACAGACATGGTGGTCTGCTGACCCCAACAGGCTACCATCCCTGGGTGTACTAGCCATTCCTAATGGGGTTGCAAATTGCAACTGCCTCATGAATATTAATGAGTCAATATTTGAGACCCATTAGGAATCGCAAACAGTGTCTGAGACACTGTTGTTTATTCCTATTTGCAAGTCGCAAATTGCGAGTCACAAACAACACAATTTGTGACTTGCTTTGTCTAACTCTCACAGACTAGGGGGTAGATGTATCAACATACCCTTTTGCGATTTCTAAATTGCGATTTTTAAGGTATCGCTATTTAGAAATCGCAAAATTTATGTATTTAGAAATTCGCTATTTTTTAGCGATTTCTTATTCTTCCTTATTTGCGAATTCGCAATTTGCGAATTTGCAATTAAGGAATCATTTCCCAGTCATTCCTATGGCCAGGAGGCCCATAGGAATGATTGTGAAATAAATCTCAAATTGCGAATCGCAATTTGCTAATCACAAATTGAGAATAATTTCAAGGGTGCAGGGGTGACTCAAGAACACCCTGCTGCAGCCCTGAAATGTACATGTGTGTGCATATGGCGCACATACATGCCCTATGGGCATGTATATGCGTCACATGCCACCTTCACAAGTGCCAAATTGTGCATTTTTAAAAGAATTTGCAAATTACCACCAACTATAAGTTGGTGGTAATTTGCGATTTCTTAACCTAAATTCGCAATTCCAAAATGCTACATACATAGCATTTAAGGAATCCCAAAATTGTGATTCCTTAAATGTGTCAGCAAAATAAGGAGTCGCAAATTTTTGCAATTCCTTATTTTGCGATTTTTTGTTACATGTCAAAACATGCAAAAAGACCATTTGCGATTCGCAAACGCCGGAATTCTGCGAATTCCGGCCTTTGCGAATCGCAAACGGCTTGATACATCTACCCCTAGATTAATAAGAAATGTTTTATACTTCTGTATATAACTTGTAGTATAGATGAAGTACAGCATATTTATCTATGAGTACAGGTATCAAACACACATACAAGTCAGTATGAATTAAAACACCATTTCCTACTATCTAACTACATTCAACCATGACATATCACATACCTACATCCTGCCTAAAGAGTATTTAGTGCATAACTGGCATGTTTCACATGCTAATGCATATTAAACTGTTCCACTCTAGTCTCTACCATAAATTCTAGGACTTGCATTATTGATTTATAATAGTATAACGAAGTCTACAAGTACTAGCTTTAAAACTATTATCTGCGAACATCCTACTTATATGTAGGATAAAGGAAGTATAAACCATAGCAATGTATGTGGCTACAGCTTGTGCTACCAGAACATTTGCAGACACAGGCTCTGCAGTACCGGGCCCAACATATGTTTAAAGAGCTAGTAGTCTGAATGGGTGATTAGATGTTTCAGTAATTGAGTACATATCTAAATAATTGTATCATTACCTCTCTGGGTGTGTCACTGGATGTGTGAATGACTATATAGATATATAACTAGGTTTTCTGGTATCTCTATGAGTCTCTTTATGTGTATGTAACTGGCAGTACCGACTGCTTACTGGCTGTATTAGTGAGTTTTGGGTTATACAACTGCGTGTGCAATTGTTTTGCTGTTGCTGTCCGACTTCCCCGCGCCTTGAGGCCGTTACATGTGACTAGTTTGCGCTTTACAAATAATGGCTTACTCACAAATACTGGCGTACTGCATACATAACTGCTATAAGGTCATGTGACTGAATGTCTATTTGCCTCTGGCTCTCTCTGACTAGGTGTGTGAGACGCTCCATTTTTTTTACTGGGTAAATTAGTTGCAGTATGGTTGGGATCCTTCATGTATATTTGCACATATAAGTACATATATAACTTTGTAAACTTAAAACTACATTTAAATGCCAAAGCACTGTGTCCTTTAGCTTACGTGCAGCCTACCATAGTTATCAGTTATATGTATTTACTGCTGCATACATAAGTTACCTAGAGGTATGTCACTAAATATCTACACACCTCTGACTCTCTCTAACAGACAAGATGAGTACTAATTGTTTCCTACATATGTAAAAATGTATACTATATGTCAAACACTACATATTTAGCTATGCCTAGGACTCTCAAACTTCACATGACTCATTATTACTTAAAAGGGCATGTCTTACCACCTAAGCACACACAAACAAGCCCTTTAACTTTCCAACACTCACCCTAAAAGCTGTCTAATAGGCAGCTGCCAGGTTTAACAGGTACATGTGTTATGTACTGCTACAGTGCACATTTTTTTCCTTTCAAATATGTGACTTATAGTCCTCTTTTACTTTTAAATTGGAATAAATATGACTACAAGTCCAAGAATTTCCAGAACACATTCTTTGTCAGCAGCACATCATGTGTGGGCCTATTAAACTTTACAAGGATCTAGTACATTGTTAACTATATTTTTAAAGCTTAGCACGCATTTTTAAGTTACCAACCAAAGCAGCACATGTTCAATTTACAGTTCCTCAGAAACACACTGTGAACAAACTTACCACACACAGGACCGTGTTTCCAACTGACGTATTACGATGTTCAATTCAGACAGCCTTTCTGAATCAGTCTGTTGGACATGGAACAGCTGTTGGAAACTGACTTCTGGGGCCTGTAGCATGCCCCCTTCACACAGAGACCTCCAGTAGGGGTCTGTGGGGATACCCATGGGACCCCACTTTACAACCATGTATAGTGTAGCAGGCACCATGGGGTACCTGCAACAGGGTGCAAGGTTTTCCCCAACCACCCCTTTTTTCAATGGTAGCCTGTGTTTTTGGTCGGAACACAGGCTCCCATTGTAGTCAACGGGAGTCTAACCGAACAGTGTTCAGAAACATTGTAATAGGTCAGTCGGAATCACTGAACCCGAGTCGGTCAGAACCAATTCCGAAAAGGAGTCGGTCGGAATGCTTTCTGACCAACATCATAATGAGGCCCATAGTCTGCAACTCAGACATACAGAAACATACTCACACACAAAGAAAGGGTCTTAACCAATGATAAATATGTAAAAACACTCACACTACAATTCATAGTTCATCTCATTAAGTTACAATACTTATAATTCCATATATCATACTAACTTTTATCAACATCACATACACATATACCACTTGAAACAAATGTAGTTTTTCAACATTCAATCCAATGCACATACCTGAAATTTGAGAATGTTGGTTAAATAGTAAGCCCGGGCTCATAACTCCACTCTGCCAGCAGAGTTTTGATTACTCCATGCTCCATTGAGAACACAGAGGTTAAGCAAAACTCCAACTCCATGGCGAAGCAGAGTTAGCTGGCCCCTCCATCCTCCCTAATGTAATAATGATTAAAAGAAGACACTTACCTACTGTGGCTGCCTCCTCCTTGCCATGGTCTCGTTCTCTTTCCTCGTCCTCGTCATCCTCGTCAATGGAAACGCCTACGTTGTACATCTTCTGCGTGCGCATTCGTGTGTGTGTGTCAATGGGTCTCTCAAACAGTCTGTGACTGGGTACATGACTGTCTGAATGGGTAAATGACTGGGTGCATGAGTGTCTGACTGGGTCTGTGAGTGGGTGTATGAGTGTCTGAGTGGGTCTGTGAGTGGGTGAATGAGTGTCTCAGTGGGTTTCTGAGTCATTGCATGAGTGGGTGCATGAGTCTCAGAGGGTCTGTAGGTGGGTCCATTGATATGTCTGTGACTGGGTGTGTCTGTGTCTCAGTGGGGCTGTGAGGAGATATGAGAGTGTCTGATTGAGTCTGTGAATGGCAGTGACGGTGTCTCATTGGGTCTCTAAGTCAATGTGTGAGTGACTGAGTGGGCCTGTGACTGGGTGTGTAGGTATCTGAGTTGGTCTGTGAGGGGGTATGAGTCTCTGAGTAGGTCTAATAGTGGGTGCATGAGTATTTGAGTGGGTGTGTGAGTCTCTGAGTGAGTCTCTGAGTTTGTGTGTGAGTCTCACAATGATGATTGAATGCTTGAATGAATCTGAGAGTGGGTACATGAGTATCTGAGTGTCTCTGTCATTGGGTGCGTGAGTCTCTGAGTGAGTCTGTGAGTTAATGCACGAGTATGTGAGTGGGTCTGCAAATAGGTGGATGAGTGTTTCTATCAGTGGGTACACAGTAAAAGAAACAGAGGAGTACACAAAAGCAGGTCCACTTGTCAGCTCCCCGTGACAGTCCTCCTGTCCATCTTGCCTGCAGTTCACTACACTTTGCTGCTTTTGGTTTTGTGACTCCTCCGCTCATTATCTGCTAATTTTCTGCCTCTTCTCTGCTCGCTCTTGCCCTTTATTTTGCCTCTTTCTACTCATTAAGCCCATTATTTTGTCTCTTTCTACTCGCTCCTGACCTTTATTCTGTCTCTTGCTGCTCATTCTGCCCATTATTTTGCCACTTTCTGTTTGCTCCTGACCTTTATTTTGCCTGTTTCTGACCTCTGTTCTGCCTCTTGGCACACTTTTCTGCACAAAAAAGAAACCAGATAGGCAAATTCCTCTCTCTATCTATGTGTGCTGCAGAATTTGGCACATAGAAATGGGAAGTAACATGGAGAAATATGGATTTTTAAAGCCTCCTGTGAAAAGGTGTATCTTTTTTACGCAGTTCTGATAAATCTGGGAATTCATCAAATACCATGGGTATTGTGTGGAAAACCACGCAACACCCTTGGTATTCTGCCCTAGCAAAGCAGTGATTTAAGCTTCGTTGATTTACTCGAGATTTATGAAACCACTCAGTGACCTTGAATGGCTTCATAAGCGTGGTGCAAGTGCGACATAACTGGGGTCATAAATTTGGGCCTTAACATCTCCGTGTTTTAAAAAATGTATGTGGCCTTCTGTAATGCAGCTGGTGCTCATGTCAAGAACTGTTATACCTTTGGGCTGAATTCACGCTGTATAAGACTACAAAACAATAAAAAGAGGAACCTTTCAAACAAAATAGCATAATTGGAGTGAAATGTTTGGCACTTACCCTTTTGCTTGTTTTTTTTATATATACAGGGCAATGAACCACACTTGTTTAAGCCATTTAAGACACAATGATATATACACCTGGTCCTTATGTAAAGGTCATCATGAAAGAAGACAATTTAATGCCACTGTCACAGATCCTGCAGTTCACTTTCAAATTGTATGAGCCTTGTTGACTCCCATCTTATATCTGGTTCTTCAGCAACACTTTCTCTATCTGGGTGTATCCGTGTGGTTATTATTTATGCATGAGTGCCTCGGGCCCTACCACATCACATTCACCACTGCTGGAGGTGACATGATGGCGTCCGCACCACGAGACTCAATCATAAAGGGGTCCATGACTTGTGTTGCACAGACTTGGTGGCGCTGTATACACTTCGGCCGACGCGGGCCTAACGCCACTGGGCGGTGACTTTCGGTGCACTGAGGTAGGGGCACCTTAAGTGCTGTGCTGGTGTGCAGCCTGTGATGATGCCCCGTCCAGGCAGTCTGAACTGGTAAGGATTTGTGTGAGCCCTGCTGGACCACAATTTAGGCCTTAGCCAGCGGGCAGTACGGGCACACCGCCACATGGCGTTGCCTCGCGGTTCACAGAGTTAGTGGCACCTAAAGAGCTGAGTGGGTGTGCAGCCTGCGATGATGCCGTGTGCACTGATATGATGTCTGCCATTGCGAAATAAAGACCCAGAATCAAGTATGTGACCTGCTGTACGGCGCTGCATGATGTGGAGGCTGCCAAGGTCGCGGGCCCCAGGCTTGGAGCTTGCACTGGCACATGGTGGGCCCTCTTGGAGACATGCCAGTGGCGGAAGGTGAGCAGTGAGGCGTGGGTGGACAGGGGCGGATAATCACCGCTGGACGGCGGGAGGGGCAGGGGTGCAGCAGCCTGTGTGCGCAGGAGCGGGCAAGGGATGATGGTGTGTGCAATTGTATGAACTCTACCACTTATGAATCTGGACTCTGATTCAGATAAAGGGCCTGGTGGACTGCAGTGCGTACCGGCACGTGGTTGGAGACACACCAGTGGCAGCAGGTGAGCTTGGGTCCGTAGTGTCGGTACTCCCTCTCCCTCCCTTCCTTTCACTGTCTCTCTCTCTCTCCCTCTACCTATTTTTCTCTCTCTTTCACTCTCTCTCCCTCTCTTTCTCTTTCTCTCTCTCCCTCCCTCTCTTTCTCTCTCTCCCTCTCTTTCTCTCTCTTTCTCATTCTTTCTCTCTCTCTCTCTCTCTCTCTTTCTTTCTCTCTCTCTCGCTCTGTCCTTTGATGAGTGCATGATACACCTTCATATCTTGATTTTTGTCTTGCAGGCTGTGACTTACAGATTGTCCTGAGAAGACCCGCCATGACTCTTCCAAATAGTTATTTTGAATTTAATTTGAATAAAATGATTTGTTTGGAAATTTTTCTGACCACATATGAACACAGGAAAACTGGTGATATTAGCTATTAGCACCATCTTGTGAATAGGGCGATACATTTATCACCACTTTGGCTGGGATAAAGTGCTGATAACTCGGTAATAAGTCCTTGAGAATATGCCCCACAGTTGGGGAAGCACCAAAACCTTACTCCTCCCCAGGGCAGGCGTAACGAGGAGAAATATTTTTATTTCTCATTGGTTTTTTTCCTCCCATGTGTGCTGCATTGTGACATGGAAAGTGGAAAATGCCTCTCGGTATTGTTTTTTTGTAGGAAGATGCTCCTTCCTGCGCAAAAACAAAACCCTGCATGTAACGCAGACAACCCTTGCACCATGGTGCAAAGGTTCTTGCATTGGCGCTAAGACGCCCATTTACCAGAGCTGGAGAAAAAGACAGGAATGTACTCTGTTACATAAATAAGGTGCATTTCTGCTCTTTAACATTGGCGTAAGGCAGCGCATCAGAAGACTTAAAGCCCTGCTCTACGTCAATTCCCCATGAATGAGCCCTTTGGTCTGTAAAATTGTTAAGCACTAAAATCAGATTGTGAGGGCAAATTAAACTTTCACTGTGAGGTTTAAGAATGTTAACATTTCCGTTCACAACATTTAAAAGTAAAAGAAAACGAGTTCGATGTGGTTCTGCTTGCTATGGGTTATTTTCGTTTTTCTGCTGGCCCTCTACCGGCAATGAGCAAATCGTGGTAATTCTTGGATTATGATGTGTTTCGTATGCCAGCTTAGAACGTTGTGCTGTTGCAGTTGCTGTAATGGGCTCGCACTACCATCTGCTAAGCGCCAATTTTGGCGTTTCTGTGAGTAACATTAAAAGCTTTAAACACATCAGCATCTGAGTCTCATTTCGTATATTCATTCGTTTCACGCTATTTATATAAAAGACATGTATCTCTTTTATCTCTGGATAATAACTTGAAAATGAAATAAGTGTTTGGAAACATACCAAGATCTCTTAAATACGTTTTAATAAACATTCTGTCACTTTCTTTGTTGGCGAAATTATTTTGGAATGCTAATACGCGAGATTTGAAGCCATCTTTGCAGAATTTGTAATTTACCCTTTGAGAAGTGCATATATGTTAAATGGACACGAATCAATATTGTCCGAGGAGTGTTCTATATGTGTATGCATGCTTATCGACAGGACAGAAACTATCTTTTTGATTTGTACCAAAAAGTTATGATATAGTTTTCAATGTATTTGTAATCAGGGACTGTTACACACAGTAGTTTGCACATATGATCAATTACGCTGTGGAACCAATTTGTGAGTCATTATATAATATATAATAATCAAATAATAAAACGACTTACATCATTAATCCCTAATACTTTTCCGATTATATAAGAGTGGGAGCTTGCCTGATGGAGACAGTGAGGTATTCATATACAACTGCGTAAAATGTAATATAAATAGAGGTATCGTAATGTAAATCAAAAGGAACTCAGGTTTGTGCGAAACATTTGTGCAGCAATTGCGTCATTTTTCTTGACTCAGCGGCAATGTAAACAATGGGCCATCTTGCGCCATATCGACAAGGTGATGCATCAAGGCAGAGGCATCCCTTTGTAAACCCTTGCGCCACATTATACCTGCGCCAGGTATAATATATATAGGGTGGGCGTTCCCCCTCATCAAAGTCTGGTAGAAATGGTGCATTGAAATCTCTAAGATTACGCCTGCTGTAAGGGTAACGCAATGCATTAAAGATAGGCCTCTCCCACGCATTGCAGCAGTTGCATCATGCTTGCGACACAACTCCTGCAATGCGTGACTTTTCTGCCAACAAATTTGTCAGGATACCTGACGTATCTGTCTATCCTTGCAACATGGAGCACCATACAATAAATACAGCACATACAATAAATACGGCACATCCATCATGTCACAAGGTGGGCGCAGTGAAAACTGTTGCATTGCTGTTTTGTCACAGTGATGCAACATTTTCCATAAATAAGCACCTCACTGTTTAGGGTGCAGTCCCAGCTACACACCCCCCACCCACTTTCCATATCTCCAATTAACCACTTGTATTTCCCAAGCTAATCCACCACTATTCTGCTTTGGGTTCCGGACTGCATGCTACTTGCTGAAAAGCAGTTCAACGACATGTCAGAGGTATTAAGCGCTGTATAACTGCAATTAGATGTCCATTTCCATCGCCATCTGGTTTCCTTAACCTAGTCACAACAGGACGTAGATTAAATGCAATACCAGATTCTTGAGATGGACGCGAGATAAATAAATAACAAATTTAACAGGCTTCAAGAGGATAGGAGAAATTACTTTTGATATATTATAAGCGAGTTTTCCCTTGGTGAACTGAGGGGCGCAATAGCTTCACAGCACGCTCTTGTTTTGGTAGCATATCAAAAGGTAAACCGCAAGCCTTGTTGGTGGATGCAGGAATCAATAAGTAAAGTACAGTACTGTCAAAAGGCAGTCGGTAAATTGATATATGAGGGAACAGCTTCCCTGATATACTTCTGCAGTACCCTGACCTTACAAAAATGACATTTTTACCCTGTGACACATAATGTTTTTCCGAGTGCCACTTTCAACATAATGGGATCGATTTCAGAAAAAATTGAGTGCAAGACAGGCTACTTGCACTATGGTAGGCTGTTCTTCATTGATTTTGTTTTACAGAAATTAACCAATAAGGCTTTCTCCCACCAAATGCATGCCATTTCTTATTTTTTCTGGTCATAATGACCTGGGCAAGGAAAATCAGCATCACAAGACCAAGCCCTAAAAGCCTTCTGAAATTCAGTGGCTCTTGGCCATGCTACGGATAGGAGTCCTTGTGAGGTGTGTGTAAAATGGATATTTTTCGGTATTTATGTCCCATTATACACCCTCTCTTTCACGTCCCGAACTCATCATGACGGTAACTAGAAAACAGGAGCACATCAACGTAAGGTTGCATGTAAGGATGCATCTCTTCCTCAAACTGCAACTGTACATTCTTATGGTCAAGCCGATTCCGAGAAACGAGCCCCGTTGTAACCACCCCCGCTTATGGTCAAGACAATTCCAAGAAGTAAGCCCCCGTTTGCCAAGACACGACAACCAATTCTGAGAAACTAGCTCCTGTTTGCTAAGCACATGACACCAGACGTCCTGTCACAACCATTTCTCCTTTTTCTTATCCAAGGAACCAGCCTAGGGTTATTTCTTAACTCTCTGCCTCTGCCTCTGCCATGACTTCCTCTTTATTGTGACACAGTTTCATCTCAACTGCCATGATCTCTGTATGATCGCCATTCTTTGTAACTGACATTACTCAAGGGAAGCTCCTTCCTCTTTTTCATGTATAATTGCCATGTTTTCTGTGATTAAAGTAGAGACTATTCCCGAGCCTCCTTAGGTGACGGAGCTCTCCCTTAACTCGAGTTACTGAATAAAGACCCCGAATTCTAACCACCCACGGACTCTGCTCTTCATGCTTGACCATATTGATATTATAGAAATTCCGATCAAGGTAAATTACTAAAATATTTACCACAGTTCATTGGCGCCCGAACAGGGAATTCCCTTTCTCCCCACACGCCAGTGATGCGGACCCGAACCTGTCTCTCCAGACATCGACGGACTTCCAAGTGCACACTGCAGGGTGTTCCTGCATGAACTCCTTCGTGTCGAATAGGGACCGAGCCGCGGCCTAGCCATCCACACGAGGCGGTGAGGATGACAGCGGAAGTCTCGACCCAGAGCCCGAACATTGTGAAGTTGCCGAGTCCGAGGTCTTCAGAACCCCGACAAGTCCCTGATCGAGAGCGCAGCGTGACTAGTCCAGTGACCAGATCTTTCAGATTTTCCAGGTCTTCAAGTTCTCTGCACTAGGTGAGTACTGCTGGGAGTGTATCAAGACGGGTTCTGATCTTTTTCAGAAAACGGTCAAGACGGGTTCTGATCTTTCAGAGCACGGTCAAGACGGGGTCTAGGTTTCTAGAAAACGGTATGTTTGTATTCTGATACTCAGGGTATATCAATTTATCAAGTGTAAATTTGTGTTTTATTTATTGACAAAAATGCCTTTGTTTTCTAAATTGTGTAAACTGGGTACCCGGAAGGTGTTACTGGAACAATCTGTACCAGTCCCCCCAAAGGATACTCCTGGTTACTTCATGTATACAAAATATGGAATTGGTGCCATCTTGTATTTGGATCTTTGGGAAGGTTACACTAAAGATTTAGAAATTGCGATCAGATGGCCAAAGAGTGGCACATGGGATTTAAATTGTATCATGGCGGTTGAAAAGAAATGTTGGGAAAAGAAAGCAAGACCCTCGATGTTAGAGAGTGTCGAAATATGGAGAAAGGAAGCACATCGAAGGGAACTGAAAGAGCAAGGGAAAGTAGAGAAAGCAAAGAGAATGTCGGAAGAAAGTAGAATGAGAAAGTTACAGGAACAGAATGATGATATTAATTTTGAACATATGAAAAGGGAGGTCTCGGCCTCTGTGATGGGTATATATCCCGTCCTCTCGCAAAAGACAGGGTCCGAGGATAGTTCAGACCCTAATATTCCCACGGCACCTCCACGTCCTAAGGTTCCTTCCGTGCCCGAAGACTTCATTACCACCTATTTAATGGAACCACCCCCTGCTTATACTAATCAAATAACAACCAGACGAGTAGTTGCCCAGACGGAACATATCCCTGACACTACGGGTGGCATTACACCTATGTTAGAATGTGAGTACGACCCCATTCCAGGGGAAGGTTCACAAGCAAATGTCTCCTATCGCTTACGAGAAGCTCTAGAAGGCATACGGAAGTACCAAATATCACGAATTGTCTGAATAAAATTTACGAGGCTCTCCGAACAGGAGAAAATTTAGAAGCACTACAAGAGGTTATTAAAAATAGACCTATCGCTCATAGAAAATGCCTCTCACGATTTATGCTTACCTGTTTAATCCGCATGATCTCAAGTGCTGGAAAAAAGATTCCCGACGATCTACTTCAGCTAGGTCAAGCAGTGGTAATGGGAAGTTATAATAAAATAAAAGAAATAGATCTCTTTATCCCTCTCTTTACCAGTAAGGTTTCCGACTCTCACCAAAAAGATGCCCCTACCCAGGAGACCGAGAATGAGGGTACAGACGAAGACAGAGAAGAAGGAACTGCTTTTCACGGAGCAGTACGTTCCCGTATGCCTCGCTCCCTAGGTAGCGGACAATTCAGAAATAAGACTAAAACATTGTCAGCTTCTTCAGATAGATTATTCCAACAAACACAAGAAGCTCTGGATGATTGGATGGACGACAAACCTCCACTCACCACACAAGAAAAAGAACTTGCTCGATCAAGCACCCATCAGGTATCTAAATACTCCATATACGGTCCTGACATAGTCGCTCAAATGTTTTTATCGCTCCCTATGACATCTCAAAGACTAGCCAGTATATATATGGTACAACACCTCATTTCCTTGTACGAAGACACTGGCTACCCGCCCAAAATGTTACATCCTCTCTTACGGGATTGTCTAGAAGGAAGGTGGGTGGCAAGGGGACAAGAATTCCTCAATATTTTCTTGGATCAGCGACAACGCTATGTCCAATGCTTTTCTGATATATATGACTCAAATCCCCCACAGTACGGCCAAGGTCAATTTCCCCTTCGGGAAGTACACCCTGTTGTGGATTCTGCAGGAAAACTACAACAGACATTTGTCTACACTCCCTTGACAAAATTAGAAATTTTAGAAATGAAGAAAATGGTCCCTTCACACGAAAAAGATCCTACGGGTTTCCATAGGGAACTCAAGGATATTCTTCAAATGGGTTCCTTTACTTATAAAGATCTCAACATTCTCCTAAAAGTCCTGCTACCTCAAGGAACATATGACAAACTAAAGGGAAAAGATTGGGAGGTTGAAGGGAAAAAGGTAGCATGGGCAGGTTTAGAGAAAGAAGAAACTTCTCGTGATCCTGGATCTCTAGTTCTGGAACTCCCTCGCCTTTTCCCAAAAATACTCTCTCACTTACTGGCCACTAAGAAAGAAAATTGGGATGCCATCTCTGCATGTAAACAAAAACCAGATGAGGATGTAGGGGACTATTATACCAGATTAGAGAAATGTTTTCTTATCAATAGCGGTCTCTCCTCACGTGGAGACGCCTATAGTCGATTGTTTGTCTCAAAATTTGTAGAAAATGCCTTACCTATGATTAAAAATAGAGTATTAAAAGTTGAAAGCACTTGGCAAGCTAGTTCCCCTTCACAAGCACTTCAGATGTTCTTGTATCATCAAAACAGAATTAGGGTCGAACACGAACAAGAGAAAAGAAGGACAAAAGATACTAAGATGAAGGTACTGGTAGCGCAGACCAATACAATTACTCAAACCCAAAAGCAACCTCCAGTACCACAAGAAAGGGTTACCTGTAATTATTGCAAAAAGCCTGGCCACTTTGTACGTGACTGTCCAGTATTACAACACAATATTGCCACTGGAAAGACACAACCTCGCACGTATACCCCTCGACCCTCTGCTCCCACATATGCTTCCCCAGCTGATACTAAACCAGCCACACAACTCTATCAGTACCCAGTGTCATCCTATCCTGAAACCCCACAATTTCATGAGACAGCTGGGAGGAAAACGATAGTCGTCCACTGATCCCGGTCCCGGTCGACCAAAAGGGTCCTTATGTACATGCTAAGCTCTTAGGTAAAGAAACAAAATTTCTGATAGATACCGGGGCCATTATGACGACAGTGCAACACAACGAAGTTCCCAAGGTACCCCTCTCTGGCTCAAATAGTATTTCCTTGGGTTTTTCAGGTACACCAGTCATCAACAAAGTTTCTGAACCAGTATCACTTCAGGTTGGCCCTCTTACAATTTCCACCGATTTGGTACTTACGAAGTCCTGTCCCAAAAATGTACTTGGCATCCAGACACTAAAGGAACTGGGTGCTGTGATATGCTGTTCCCCGGAAGGAATACAACTATTCCTCCTAGATTTCAAAGGTCATTTTACCACCTGAGAGTTAGATGTCAGATTACGGGACATTCCTGCTACATTATGGGCTACTGATCCAACAGACGTAGGATTCCTGGATATTACACCACACATAGTCACGTTAAAGGAAGGTGTTTTCCTACCCCGTGTCCTACAGTACAAGTTACCTCCAGATGCGGAACAAGCCCTTATTCAGATCATCGATGACTTGATACAAAAAGGAGTAGTCAGAGAAGTACCTTCCAACATATGTAATTCGCCAGTTCTGCCAGTACGAAAGAAAACAGATGACGGTGCACCACCAGTTTACAGACTCGTGGTTGACTTACGTGAACTCAATAAATGTGTGGTACCACAATACCCTGTGGTCTCTGACATCAGTACTCTACTAACAGCTATAGATCATGATGCCACACATTTTACAGTTATTGACCTTAAAAATGCGTTCTTTAGTATACCCATTCACCCAGACAGTCAGTACCTATTTGGATTCTCACTACAAGGTTGTAGTTTCTGTTTCACAAGAGCTCCTCAAGGATACAGAGAAAGTCCCAGTATTTATAGTCAAGCACTTAAAAGACAGTTAGACGACATTGTTCTGCCCTCCAATACGACATTGTTACAATATGTCGATGACTTGCTGATCACCGCACGTTCCGAACCAGAATGTGAACAGGCCTCACGAATTGTCCTAATGTTTCTTGCACAAGATGGCCACAAGGTTTCACCCTCTAAACTGCAATTGTGTTTACAGCAGGTGGCATACTTAGGACACCTGCTGTTAAAGGAGGGTCGGGCACTCACACCTGAAAGAATCCAACTCATTTTTAACATTCCTGTCCCTAAGACACAGAAAGAAGTCCGTGCTTTTATTGCCCTCACTTCCTATTGTAGGCAGTGGATTCCCCAGTTTGCCTACTTGGCCAAACCCCTGATACAACTAACGACCTCCGAATTTGCCACCTCTTCTCCATTGCCATGGACACCTGACCATACCTTTGCTTTTGACATCCTTAAACAATCATTATGCTCTGCACCTGTCATAGCTACACCCGATTATGCCAAACCTTTTGTCCTCTTTGTCACGGAACGGGAAGGTACAGCCTTGTCAGTACTCACACAAACACAGGCCAATAAACATCGCCCCTGTGCTTATTTCTCCAGTCCTCTCGACCCTGTTGCACAAGGTTTGCCTGTCTGTTTAAAATCCGTTGCAGCTACGGTTCTGGCAATCCGACAAAGTGATTCCATAGTACTAGGACATCCTCTTGAAGTGCAAGTCCCACATGCAGTAGAATTGCTTTTGAATAGGACACAGACACACCACTTGACCATAGCTCGTCTCACAGGTTATGAAGTCACAATATTCCAACCCCACATTATCATCAAACGATGCAATATCCTCAATCCAGCTACGCTACTACCCACTGTTCCAGTAGGCAACCAAACTCATGACTGCCTAGAGATAGTCGAACTAGTCACAAAGCCTCGGTCTGATCTTGTGGATGTCCCTTTAAATGCACCAGAACACACACTGTTTGTATATGGTTCCTGTATGCGCCTCCAAACAGGCGAACTTTCTGCAGCTTATGCTGTCACTACAGAAAATACAGTCCTTCTGGCAGCCAGAATACACGTGCATTCAGCCCAAGCAGCAGAACTCATAGCTCTTACACAAGCATGTGAATGGTCAAAAGGGAAACGAGTCAATATCTACACCGATTCGCAATACGCGTTCGGGGTAGTCCATAACTTTGGTACGTTATGGAAGGAATGAGGTTTCCTAACCTCTCATGGAACTAAGATACAGCACGGAGATCTTATCCTTCAGCTACTAGAATCAATACACAGACCCACAGAAGTAGCTATACTGAAATGCAAAGCATACACAAAGGTCATAGACTCTATCACTAGAGGTAATGCTCTGGCGGACGCCACAGCTAAACATGCTGCTCAGACAGGAACACTAAATACTGAAACTATTGTTAGGACTGTTTGTCCAGTTATTGATCCTACCAAAGATGTAGTAGACATCCAAAACCAAGCTACAGAGACCGAAAAGAGTAAATGGGAAGAAGAGGGAGGTTCTCACACAGATCAGGGTTGGGTAACAAAGTCCAAATGGTTTCTCCCTGACATAATGGTTCCTGAAATCATGGAAACTGCCCATGGTCCCGCACATCTAGGAGAAAAAGGAATGGTAGACAGTCTAAATTTGATATGGCACAACAAGCATCTGCGCTCAGCGGCCAACCAAAAGGTACGAACCTGTATGATTTGCTGTCAGTTCAATCCCGGGAAAAGTGTATCAGTTAAACAAGGAGGGTTCCATCCTCCAAATTACCCCTTTGAAGTCCTCCAAATGGACTACATACAAATGGAGAGATGTCGGGGACATAAGTATGACCTCATAGTAGTCTGTACCTTAACCCGATGGACTGAAGCATACCCCGTCCCAGACTATGGTGCCCAGATGACAGCTAAACAATTGGTGAGGGAATTTTTCCCTCGGTATGGGTTGCCAAGAGTCATATACTCTGACAACGGACAACCATTCTCCTCCAAACTGATGGAGGCTGTTTCCTTACTGTTAGGATACACCTGGAAATTCCACTGTGTTCGACACCCCCAAGCGGCAGGCCTAGTCGAACGACATAATCAGACCCTAAAGACCAAACTAGCTAAGGTATGCGCTGACAAACAAATAGACTGGGTTACAGCCCTTCCGGTTGCTCTCTTCTACATGCGAATGGTGGCACATTCCCGGACGGGTCTGTCGCCCTATGAGGTCACATATGGGAGACCTCCGAATATCTGGCGTGTCCCATCCCCTAAAAAGCTAACTGATATTGATTCAAATGTACTGACAGATTACCTAGCTTCTTTTGATGTCTGCACTACGTTCTTGCCGTTCACAGGTGGCTGCAGCCTTTCCAGACAAGACAACGCCCGAGGAACACGCCCTACAACCTGGAGACTGGGTCCTAGTCCGGAATTTCGACCGCACCAGTCCTCTGGAAAAAAGGTGGACGTCTCCCAAGCTGGTACTATTCCCGACGAGGACTGCAGTCAAAGTGGAAGGACAAAAAGGGTGGCTCCACGCAAGCCACTGTAAGAAATTCTTCGGACCAACTCCTACTGACATTGTTGCTAACCCCAAAGACATTGAGACAACAGACTTTATTTCACCCCTTCCTGAACTTTCCCCTCAAGAAGAGTACAAATCGCGGCTGCGATCCAATCAGAAACAAGCTAGAGACATGGCATCTGACCTCAACCTACCGGTGGCTATTTAAGTCCAAGACATAGTTTTGGTGAAGCGGTTACTGGGAAGTGTCGGGTCACCTATGCAAAATTGACTCAGACTTGCTGCCCCAAAGAAACATGGAAAATACATTTTGTATAAAATGATTACGTAACAAAATTTCCATCTTCCTACTCTTTATGATTTCTATCTTTTGTATCACGGCTTGCCTAGGTTGGTTCCTTCATCTAGCTTTTCCACCATCTTCCCCCACTCCTTTGAACAACACAGCTATGCATTCACATGTAGATCTCCCCCTGCATCTCGAAAATAGAAGAAAAGAATTCTTCAATAACACGTTCATCTCCACACTCCACCAACACCAAATGGTTATTAACAAAACAAACTGTTGAGTCTGTGGTTTAATGCCACATTCCGTACACGGAGGAATGCCTTTTATCCCTCTCCCTTTCGGCTATGCTGGATCTACCTTTGCCCTCTCTATGATAATCTCCGCTTCTGTTAGGAACATTCCTGATAAGCATGGGCGTAAAATCCGTTCCGATCGCGGATTTTGCGGATTTTCGGAAAATTCCGTGAATTCGCTCGCGGCGGATTTTTTGCTTGGTGATACAATATTGCGGCGCGCGGCGTGGTGCACAGCGTTCACTTTCCGTCATTAAGCGTTTGCCGAGTTGTTTTTCTCGATCATATTTTGCGAGTGCTGAGGCATTTTGGATCTTGCTGCGGGATCCCGCGGGAGTTTGGCGCCCGCGAATACGTAATCGCGTCTTGCCACCTTGCACAGCACGCCTCGCGATAGTTCGCAATTGCGAACACGTAGGTGCGGCGGACAGGAACAATCTCGCACTCGCGAAATAGATATTTTGCAATTCTGCACAAGAAGTCCACCAGCAAACAGCATAAACCTGTGTGGCCTTTTGCCCAGGGGTAGTGGTGCATGGACTGAGTGTGCCTGTGGGGTCTCACTCTCTTTAATGTAAACATCCTGGATGGCATTGGATTGTGGTGATTTTTGGGTGTTTTTCGTTTTTTTTGGGGTGTACTGTTGATGTGGACTGGCCATGTGGGTGGTGGTGGTGGCCATCTTGAGTGCTGGTACAGGCAACATGTGCTTGGGGTGCAAGGGGCCATTTTGAAGAGAGGCAGTGTCTGAGGCCTGCACTTATTTTGCCTACTTTTCATCCATTATGCCCAGGGGTAGTGAGTGGTGCATGGGCCTAGTCTTTCGGTGGGGTGTCTTCTTGAATTTAAACACCATTGAGGCCATGGATGGGCTGGGATTGTGATGAATTTTGTGGTTTTTTGTCGTTTTTTGGGGCTGCTGGTGGGGCCCTTTGCTCAGGGGTGGTGAGTGTTGCATGGGCCTAGTCTTTCTGTGGGGTGTCTTCTTGAATTATAAACTCATTGAGGCCATAGATGGGCTGGGATTGTGCTGATTTTTGTGTGATTTTCCATTTTTTGGGGTGTTCATGGGGACTGGCCATGTGGGTGGGGGCCATTTTGAGTGCTGCAACAGGCAGGCCCTGGCCATGTGCTGGGAGGCAGGCGGACATTTTGAATGCAGGCAGTGTTCTTAGGTCTGCAACCATTTTGCTTAGCTTTCAACCTTTATGCCCAGGGGTAGTGAGTGTTGCATGGGCCTAGTCTTTCGTTGGGGTGTCTTGAATGTAAACATCATGGATGGCATGGGATTGTGCTGATTTTTCTGTGTTTTTCGATTTTTTGGGGTGTATAACTGAACTGATGTTCCTCTGTCTTCCATTGCTTTTAGGTGCACAAGACTCAAGAGAACCACCAGTGCCAGGAAGAAGTCCTGCAGCGGTGTGTGTGTGCAGCATAACGTCACGCGACGTCACGTCTGGACACAGACAACTCTGCAACTCTTGCAACTGCTGCCTGCTGTTCTGACCTGCTCTGAAGAAGATGGCCCCAAAAAAAGTTACCCGTAGCTCCTCTAGCAAGAAAGTTGCCAGTAAGGAGCAGAAGAAGCAAGTTACCAAGGAGACTGGTGTGCCGGCCGCCCCTTTTTTTGGGAGTAAAAAAAAAAGTATGCCTGCAGCAGCAGCGGGATCTGCTGGGGACCAAGCTGGGAGCAGCACCCCCGCTCCATTGGGCTCAGTGCCACCACCACCACCACGCCAACTTAAGTCCAAGCCCTTCACTGCTGCAGAGGCACTTAGTCTAGTTGTTCAATCACCATCGACCAGTGATGTTGGCTCATCGCAAGAAAGTAGCAGCAATGTCCCTCAATCAACACAGGTTGTTGTAACTCATCTGACGAGTGTTGAACAACCACAGCCGCAACAAAAACCACATGTGCAAGTACAAGCCCAAGTACATGTGGAAGGAGAGGCAGCGCAAGGAGATGCGCAAGCAGAGGTGCATGGAGGGTCACAAGTGCCCACAATAGTTGTTCCTCCCGAAGTAGGGGCACATCAGGAAATCGACAATCAAGGCGAGGTATCATTTGAGGAAGCCACTCCTCCTGATGATCATTCATTGTCTTCCACACCCCTAGCAAGGAAGAGTTCAAGGGTGGTGTCTACATCTTCTTCAAGCACACCTCCTTCTGATGATACGGATCAAAATTGGGAACCAGCACCACTGCCGTCTGAGAGTGAGGCACACCATGATCTGACAAAGGTAGTTAAGCGTAAAAGGAAGCTCATCCAAAGTCTCAGAGTTATGGAGTGTGATGAGGCTCAACAAGAAGTGGCGGATACTGCTGCTGATGAAGACTCTGACAACGACGACCCAGTCATCATAAAGGTCACTGCAGCCCCAGCGGGCATGCAGCAAACAGACATTTTGACCCTAGCCCGAAGAGCTGCTGAGCGTGATGATGATGATGTTGTCGACGAGGAGGCAGTGCAAACACCACAATCATTTGAGTTAAGTAGTACACCAACTCGTACCGCTTCCATATTTCTTTCTCGCAAGAAGGGACCTCCATCCACCTCGACCTTAATTAGTGGCGGTGAAAGTGCACAACGTACTAAAGTTCGGCAATCCACATCCTCCACTTCATCTGGCATTAGCAGCATGACCACCACCACCAGTATTGCCGCCTCCTCCGGCCCCCACAGACAATTCAAGTCCCCAGTTTGGGACTTCTTTACTGTTTGCCCAAAAAGGGAAAAGTTCGCCATTTGTAGCATTTGTAAGCTTGCAGTTAGTCGTGGTAAGTTTGGTACCAACTATGGTACCGGAGGCCAGAGAGGTCATCTTAGGAGACAGCACGCTGTCCAATGGTTTGCGCACCTGAAGGAGATCAAGGAAGCCCGAATTGGAAGTCAAGAAAATGTTGATGTTTCATCTGATGATGACGAGGAGGAAGAAGACGTGTCAAACACTTCACTTACACCCAGTACCCCTGTCAGCAGCACACCCCATGTGAGGCACACTAAGAGTGTTGGAGCGAGTGAGACACCAATGCGAAAAAGTTCACCAGCGAGCATAATTGGGTCAACGAAGTCATTATCATCCCGTAAATGCTTGGTCCAGGGCAACATTAGAACCATGTTTTGTTCAGACGCGCCATATGAACGCAACCACCCACTGACGCGTCTGTATAACACTAAGCTGGCTAAAATGCTAGCTCTGGACCTTCTCCCTTTTTCTTTTGTAGAAGCGGTAGGTTTTCTAGAATTAGTGGCAGCGCTCTGCCCTAAATGGAAGGTTCCTAGCCGGTTCTATTTTGCCCGAGTTGCGGTTCCAGTACTACATGAACATGTGCTGAAGGTGATTGGGGCAGCTTTGCAGAAGAGTGCTGTTCACACTATACATCTGACAACAGACATGTGGACTAGTGGCGCAGGCGCTGATTACATGTGCATCACTGCACACTGGGTCTCTTTTTCAAGGGTTAAAGCAAAGCTAAACGCAGGTGTTGACCCGGACCAAGTTTTTAAAGCTGCTCGGAAACATGCAACACTAGCCATGTTTGGCTTGGAGAAACGTCACACAGCACGAAACATTTTGGACGAGTTTAACAAAAAGGTCTTTCACTGGCTGTCCCCCAAAAAACGCCAGATTGGTTATGTTTCCATGGATAATGGCGCCAATGTAGTTAAGGCCATGGCGCTGGGTGACTATTTCAGAGTGCCGTGTTTGGCGCACTGTATCAACCTGGTAGTTCAAAAATTCTTGAGTGATAAAGACAGTCCAGTGTGCGTGGTAATGGCCACCTGCCGAAAAATGTGCAACCATTTCAGCCATTCTTTTAAGGCCCGGAAGCATCTGAGGAGCCTGCTACATCAACGTCGAATGCCAGTGAAAGCACTCATCCAGGAGGTGTCAACACGTTGGAACTCAACCTTCTACATGCTTGAGCGTCTGTATGAGCAGTATACGGTACTCGATCACTATTTCTTAAAACAGGGTACAGCTCAGAAGGACCTGAGGATGGATGCGGCGCAATGGGACATAGTTAAAAGCATGACAGAAATGCTTCGTCCTTTTGAGGTCTTCACGCGTGCAGTCAGCAAGGAGGACTGTAATTTGGGAAAAGCTATCCCTTTGTTGTGCATGCTGGAGCACCAACTGGAGGCGGTGTCTTCTGAGTTAGAAAAAGATGAAAAAAACAAAGACCCTTTTGTTTTGTCGGAGAAATTATTAGAGCGCCTACGTGGTGATGAACGTCTTAAAATGATCAACTCAGAACAGCATTACATTTGTGCTACTATTCTGGATCCACGCTACAAAAAGGCGCTGGCAGGCCAAGCATTCTTTCCTTTTGCTGATGAAGATGTTAAAAAGTACAAACTTTGGCTAGCCAGGTCAGCCAAGAGGTTTGAAAAAGAACGGCAGGATATTGAAGGAGAAGGCAGTACATCAGCATCGGCATCAGCAGGCCATCCCCAGTCAAAAGAATCCACTTCTGCACCTGTGGCTGTGGCACAAGTGACCTCTCAGCCGTTAAAGACACCGGCAACCGGATCATCTGCACCACACACAAGAGTAACATTGGCTGCTGAAGAGGATTGGCTATCTTGGCTTAGGTATGGTTCTCGAAAAAAGGTCACAGGCACAGAAAAAAGTAAGCAAAGTAGAGGAACCGTTGAGGACCTTGAGTCGATGGTGCAGGACTATCTGAATGACTCAACAGAGGTCTTTCTTAATGATGAGCCATTGGAGTATTGGCATGGGAAAAAACAATTGTGGAAATAATTGGGAGGGTCAAAAGGGAATGTTTAATGACCTGACATTGCTATCATCCCTTAGCAATATGCAAACCAACAAATAGGATAGCAATGTGTCAAGCTATCCTCAAATTTTACTCTGTAAGTGACACAGGGTACCACCGCGAAACCTACCAAAGGTGAATCGTGGTGATACAAATATTCCCATCAGAACACCAGCCTGTACCGCCCTGCATCATTTGGGATTCTTCACCATGAAGACAAGTGGTTTCACCCACAATAGATAAGGCAGGTGGTAGCCTAATCTAGCAAAATGTCTCAAATGTGCATGTGGTGTTTTGTATGGTATCAGGTGGTGGGAAAACTAGCAGTGCAAAAATAATAATAAACGTGCTATGTGCAAAAAGGTTTAAAATTGGGTAGTGGAAATGGAAGAGAAACTTTATTGGAGTCCTATCCACTCTCAAGGCTAAAAACAGTGCATAGTAGTGTAATCAAATAACTACTTACGTTGTTGTTTAGTCGACATGTTTCTGCAGTAAAAAATCGAGCCTGGTGGTCTCTTACTGCTTCATCAGGACTATATTATATGCTACTGCATGTTCTGAATAAAAGTGAAAAAAGAAAAATGAACAATATCACCTGAAATTCACCGGTTTGGGTCCGCCAGTCACCCAGCAATCAGTGTTAAAAAGTGAAAGAGAGAGAAACAGAGAGATTTGAGGTAGTTATTATACATCTACACATATGTTATTCGTTATTATTGTCAAATTAATTCTGATCAATTGTTCTGACTAGGTAACCATTTGAATGTCATTCTTGCTATTCAAACAAAAACACGTTGCGTTTTGTCAGTTCCACTCACCTAATATTTAGGGAATGTAAGCCCCACCTCACCTGGCTACAGCTCAGGTAGAAAGGAGCACCGCTCTATGAATTAGAATAAAAAGAATAAAATCAGGGAAGGGCTCAAAGCTACCCATCATACAGTATAAATCAACGTCATTTCATATTGTGTAAGCTCTAGACTTGTAGTCTATCTCCTACAGTAGAATAGATCTATTATCTAGTGTATATGCATCACTTGACAGTAGGCTGTTGGTTTCGCCGTACCATCCGGTAACAATCATAATTCACACAGGCCGGATGATCAACCATACGCGGTATATTAAACACAGCGTCATTTTGGAGACACACAAAGTCTTAGTGGCTTCCGACTTCCCGCTCGCTTCTAGCTGCTGTGTGGAACCACGAGCGTACGATAACGGAATTTTGGAAAAAATGCCAGCAACTATAAGAGCCCAACATGATCAGCACATCGCCAGCGCAGGTACAGCATAAAGGCGCTTACCTGTCCGTCGGTACTCCGGACATCCATCTGGGCTGTCTGGTAGGGAGGTACCCGAACGGACAGGAAGCCGCCCTTGTTGTACGCGATTGTGTGTCACGTGGTGTTACGTGCCAAACGTCAGTGGTGTTAGGGAAATGTAGTTGACATTCCGCTCTTTTCACATAAATAGTAGTTCCCCAATGTACGATTGCGTGTTACGTGGTGATACGTGCAAAACGTCAGGGGTGTTTGGGAAATGTAGTTTACGTTCCACTTCTCTCGCGGATCTTTGTAGTTCCTCAAATGCGCTTTCACGCAGACAACAATGGCAACAACTTCCTGTCCGTTCGGGTACCTCCCTACCAGACAGCCCAGACGGATGTCCGGAGTACCGACGGACAGGTAAGCGCCTTTATGCTGTACCTGCGCTGGCGATGTGCTGATCATGTTGGGCTCTTATAGTTGCTGGCATTTTTTCAAAAATTCCGTTATCGTACGCTCGTGGTTCCACACAGCAGCTAGAAGCGAGCGGGAAGTCGGAAGCCACTAAGACTTTGTGTGTCTCCAAAATGACGCTGTGTTTAATATACCGCGTCTGGTTGATCATCCGGCCTGTGTGAATTATGATTGTTACCGGATGGTACGGCGAAACCAACAGCCTACTGTCAAGTGATGCATATACACTAGATAATAGATCTATTCTACTGTAGGAGATAGACTACAAGTCTAGAGCTTACATAATATGAAATGACGTTGATTTATACTGTATGATGGGTAGCTTTGAGCCCTTCCCTGATTTTATTCTTTTTATTCTAATTCATAGAGCGGTGCTCCTTTCTACCTGAGCTGTAGCCAGGTGAGGTGGGGCTTACATTCCCTAAATATTAGGTGAGTGGAACTGACAAAACACAACGTGTTTTTGTTTGAATAGCAAGAATGACATTCAAATGGTTACCTAGTCAGAACAATTGATCAGAATTAATTTGACAATAATAACGAATAACATATGTGTAGATGTATAATAACTACCTCAAATCTCTCTGTTTCTCTCTCTTTCACTTTTTAACACTGATTGCTGGGTGACTGGCGGACCCAAACCGGTGAATTTCAGGTGATATTGTTCATTTTTCTTTTTTCACTTTTATTCAGAACATGCAGTAGCATATAATATAGTCCTGATGAAGCAGTAAGAGACCACCAGGCTCGATTTTTCACTGCAGAAACATGTCGACTAAACAACAACTTAAGTAGTTATTTGATTACACTACTATGCACTGTTTTTAGCCTTGAGAGTGGATAGGACTCCAAGAAAGTTTCTCGTCCATTTCCACAATTTTAAACCTTTTTGCACATAGCACGTTTATTATTATTTTTGCACTGCTAGTTTTCCCACCACCTGATACCATACAAAACACCACATGCACATTTGAGACATTTTGCTAGATTAGGCTACCACCTGCCTTATCTATTGTGGGTGAAACCACTTGTCTTCATGGTGAAGAATCCCAAATGATGCAGGGCGGTACAGGCTGGTGTTCTGATGGGAATATTTGTATCACCACGATTCACCTTTGGTAGGTTTCGCGGTGGTACCCTGTGTCACTTACAGAGTAAAATTTGAGGATAGCTTGACCCATTGCTATCCTATTTGTTGGTTTGCAAAAAACAATTGTGGCCACAGCTCTCCAACCTGGCTATAAACTACTTGTCTTGCCCACTCGCAAGTGTGTCTTCTGAACGTGTTTTCAGTGCTGCTGGTGGCATTGTAACTCCCAAACGGAGCCGCCTCTCGCCCAAAAATGTGGAGAGGTTAACAATGATAAAGATGAATCAGCACCTCATACCACCAGATTACAAAGTACGAGAAACCACGCCGCATGAAGATGAGGAGGACAGCAACGTAGATGAGGGAATTTGTTCTCTGTTGGGTGACACTGACCACATCCTGCCTGAATTCGCAGAGTATGATGACGAACTCTTATTCTTATTCCCTGACACCGAGCCCTGAAAATGAGACAATGAATCAATAACTTTCTTTTTAGTCCTTATTCACTTTTATTCCTGTGTGTCTGTCTTTCTTTGTTTTGCACAGTTAATTTAATTCAAACTTTAATCACCTAATCACAAAAACAAGCCCATCAGCAGAACTGTCTTCACTTGTTTGCTTATTGATTTGAAGGTGCCGCAGTCTATATTCCTCAGGTTCACAAGTTCAGAAGAACATGCTCCTCTATCCTCCTCCACCAGACTCCTATTTCCCTCAAAGCAGAGGGCTAGATTACGCCCAATGAAGAAAGACTCAGCACTTGTGGGGGTGTTCTACTTCTTTGCGGGTGAGTTGAGGGCTCTGGGGCCATTGCTGTGAAGCTCTAATAACGGATAAAAGTGGTTTGGACCAAATATGAGGCGGAAATTTCTTGCAGTTTTTGCTGACTTGCTTGCCTTTGAGGTGCTCTTTGGTGGGGTTCCGGGTGTTTGTGGGTGAGTTTTGGGGTCTGGGAGCACTGCTGCGACAGTCTAATCTTGATTGCATTTGCTTTTCAGGAAATCCGTGGTGGAAAACAGGAGTTATGATGATGACCTAGCTGCACAGCGCGTTTGGACCGAAGGCCGAGCGATATTGTAAGTATGAGATTTTGCTTTTTGGCTGTTTGGGGGTATTGTCGTTGTCGTGCTTTTTTGCGGGTGGGTTGGCGGGTCTTGGGGCATTCCTGGGAAGGTCTAATTTTGTTCTAAAACACAGTTTACAGTACACCTAGCTTGAGGGGAAAGATCCGCTAAATTAATTTGGCCATACTTATTTATCCTTCAAAATGTGACTCAGACAGACTACGCACTTTCCAAAATATTGTACTGTCTATTACGAAAATCAAAGTGTGACTAATTGGACAACACAGCGTACATACCTTATATTTATTTATCAGTGGTATTGTAATAGCACTTACTGTTTTCCGTTCAATAATTACAGGCCGGGTTTCAGTCTGTGCAATGGGGGAAAAAGATGGAGTCAGGCTTCACATTAACGAGCCGCAATTCAACATCCGCCAGGCAGGCAGTGGACAGGGTGTCTTCTGTCAGTGGTCACCAACATTGATGGACGAAGCATCAGCTGGAATGGAGGAGTGCCGCTAATAAGAGGAATTGTTTGCTGCATGCAACTTACTTACCAAATTCAACAGGACAACTCCAACAACAACATACAGATACAGTATCCATTGTTTTCTTCTATGAGTGTGACTGCATTTCTTGGATCTCTCTCTGCTTCTAAATTGATCCCTATAGCCATTCTATAGGTTTTACTTCGGCTAATTTTTAAACCTAATGTAATGTAAGAAGTGTTTCTCTGAGTGCAGAGATAGGCTAGTGAAAACGCTGCAGCCCTGTACTGTCGCATTCTAGTACTACTTACTTTTCAGTAACAATGCATGCAGTAGGGCATGCACTTCCTTTATGTTACTTAAAAGATTTGTGGTTAGCTTTGAACCCAAAGATTTCTTTATCTTCAATTATTGTTTGTCCATGCTGTGCTTTTTTTTTCTTCTCTCAACAAAACCTACCCAAAAAGAAACCCCCATTCCCATCCATTTTCCAAACCCTAACCCTCTACCCCCGGGCTGTGTGGTTTTGCTTGATGTGTGACTAAATGACATCAATAATTCCACACACTTGCTGGGGAGGATAAGGTCATAGCAACAGGCTGGTGAAGGAATCCGAGGATATATTCTAGACTTACTCAGCTTCAGTACTATTTCTTGTAGTAGTAGGAGCCAATGTCAAATAAATTCAACGCAAGTACTAGTTATACTTGCAATACTTTACCATTTGTTAGGCTACATTGTCGCACTGTTCTAGTGTACTGTCACCTGCTATATTCTCTATCGTACCGTAACCGTTGTAATGCTACAGTAAGGACAAACCAGGTTTCATTTTCTTTTTTTCCATAGGCATGCAACTGCCACTGTGTCACACCACTAGTACCACCGCAATGAGGACATTTCATCCGCCCAGGATTGCCAACCTTAATCCCCATTTCCCGTGGAGCCAGCCCTGGGCCTAGCCCTACTTTCAAACACAAATTCCAGGTAAGATAAGCGTTTGGTGGGAGGTAGTATAATGGAGTATTAGGACTAGACGAGAGATTGACGGTAGTACTACTAAAGTCCTAGGACTCTTCAGGAAAACAAACTTACTGTTAAACCCCCACCCACCAGACTCAAAAGCAGTAAAAAACAGGTATGGTCAGATAAAGTTTAAAAAAGTATATTTATGTAGCCCTAACAAAATAATCTCCCTCAAGACCCTCCCTAACCCCAACGATTGTCTTTCAAAAGTCCCAAAAACAACCCAACTCCCAAATCCCACCCCCCAAAAGTCTCTAAAAAAAGGGCAAGGGACACTACACTACGGGAGGGTGCTGTTGAATTTAGCGGCCAGGGCATCATACTCCTTGCGGAGGGTGGCATGGTCGAAGCGGAGGCCCTCCACCAAGTTCTTGTAGCTAAGGACCTCCTGCTCCAGGTAGGACACTCTGAGTCCTAAGCGGCGCGCCTTGCAACTCCTGTGGGGGGCAGCTGGTGTCTTTGCTGCTTGGCGGTGGCGGTTGGCTTTGGTAGCCCGGCTCCGTACCGCTGGAGCACTGCGCTGGCTGGCAGCCCGTGGGGGCATGGAGGAGGATGCAGCTGTCCCAGTGAAGGATGTTGTGGTTCCACCGGTTGACTGCGTGTCCTCCTCCTCCAGGGCCACCAGCCGCCGATATTCGGCGACAGTGGCATCCAGCCTCCGTTGCCGGGCCATTCGAGCCTGCTCCCTCCGTGATGGTCGATTTGATTTGGAAGGAGCAACTATATGAAGAAAGAAAGACATAGTCTGTAACTAATGCTCCTTAACATTAATAACACAAAGTGATTGAGCAGAAAGTTGTGTCACAGTACAAGTAGCAAATTGAAAGCACAGTACATACCTATTGAGGACAGTATCTATCTAACCTCCCACTTCTTCATCCTTGCTCTAACATTAGTGGGAGTTTAAGGAACAAATTCTACGACCACTATGGACTTCCATTACAGTCGACTATGACAGTACACCAGTCTTATTTTTCTTCTTCTCTCTTGTTTAGGAAAATTGATACGTTATCTTATGCAAGCCGGCATAATGCCAGCGCAGTGAACTTGCACCCGAGAAAAACAGACGCACACCATGATGAGTGAGACAGACTTGCGTTACTGTACCGGTCCAGTACATGCAGGTGGTGAAGCTCTTACTTTTCTATTACGGGTGGCACTGAGAATACTCTGTTACAAGGGCTACTGCTTAATTAATTTAGCTTTCACCCTACAGTGCAAATGAGTACTAGAAAAGGAAAATGAAGAAGCTAATTAATTTGATTATCTATCACTTCACATGGGATGTATTTGATGACATATGGGATGACTTTAGGTGCTTTGCTTATTCTTGAGTGAACAGTGATACACCCACATATGAATGACGTACTACTACTAAACTAAAGTTATTAAGAGAGGTACGGAGTGTCCACCGTAATAACCGGATATATGCTGTGCTTGCAGCTGCAATACAAAACTACTGCTACTATTCATGGTAGTTTTGGGAAAAATTTACAACTTCTTTTCCTAGCCTTCCCTACACTGGAACGGACGTGCGGGTGGGTTGTTACATGCTCTTCAAGGTAACACTTAGTTCATCCAGTGACCATCTACTCTCTCTAGATACACATATGCTATCTAAGAGTCAGATAATACCATGCTCCAGGCATCCATCCGTTCAAAGTATATGCACACATACAGTTTCTGTTTCTCCCACCCAGGCTGTTCTCCTTCCACCCATCCTTGCTTCATCATTGACCCAGCAATGCACCATACCATATTCTTTCCTTCCCAGCCACCTCGGGGACCAAGCAAACACATATCATTCTTCTTTGCCGGCCATCATAAAATTTCTCGTCCTTCCACACTTACTTATACCCTTCTTTCGCTTTTCGTTCATCACTTCCATCCAGTTCATCTAAGATCTTATTGGGATTCTTCTCACCAAAAACTTCACAGCTAAGTCGAAGTACATGTAGAGGAGGCTACTACCTGGTTGATTTATAATACACCCGTGCAGAAAGCACACTATGCAGTCTTCAATCTCAATAAGTAAGGAATATATAGCTTACCTCTTCCCGCCACCACCGTGTGAACCCTCATAGGAACGTCCGGCACTTGCACCGCATCCTCCCCAGAGTCCTCGTCCAACACCACCACCTCCGCGCTGGCCCCGCCACCAGATGTTACACCTACAAAGTACATTTAAGAATGTTAGAATACACCACTCACTAGTATATAATATTTGGTCTAGGAGGAATAAAGAAATTTTAAAAAAACGAAATACAATGTAATAATTTGTAACTGTCTACTCTAAAGCAAAAATGTCCCTTTTTCCGGGGAAGGCTGCTGTCTTGCTGCACTTTTTGGCACAACTGATGAATGCTTGCTTTAGTTGCTTTTTATTTTTAACACACACCACTTTTTCTCCTAACAGAAGCTTGACTTCTAAGAACACGATCAGGGTCAAGCTCAAGTTCAAACCAGGTGAGAGCTCAGCTCGACCACAAGAAATGTGTCCAATTAATCGTTAGCACTAAGCACTTTTCCATTTTCAGTTAAATGTTTACTTTTATGACAAAGTTGATTTTCATAAATGTGTTTACTTTTAATAAAGCTTTTAAACTTAAATAGACTCTGTGGTTTTTGGTCCTCCAGACTACAGTGGATGAGCTAAAGGTTTTGGAATTTTTGCAAGCATGAGTGCCTCTGACACTTCTTGACTCTGACTCCGTACTCTTGTCCTGCGTTGGATAATCTAATCATCATTGGGGATCAATCATCGGTGACTTTGGGAGCTAAATGACTCTGCCACACTATCTAGTCAGTAAGGAGATTGGGGGTTCTTCAAAGTCTGATATCACTGAGGTATGTGGAAAGAAAGTCTACTTGCGCCTATTTTAATTGATAAACAATGCACTATTTAGTGTTCATAGTTCGGTTTGTGCAGATTTGTCCCTGCAACAGTAGTAGAATGGATTGTCCTCCTATCCAAACCAAAAGTAAAGTAGTATGTTATTCTTTCTTGGTGGTCATTCACCTTTTTATTGTTGGCAATTGTCAAAGCATAAACATTTAGAAGACTTGAAAAGACATTATGGACAATCCCAGAGGACTGCACTCAGTGCATAGATCTATTGCTGACTAGAATGGGAGTCCAATGGAATTGCCAAATGGGCAATCCTAGTTAGCTACACAGACAGACTAATAAGAATAATCTAGTAATACCACAGGGAGTCATAGTCGAGGCAGGATAAGATTTTAGATCCAGTCTACAAGAAGATCAAAGACGATTTAGAAAAAATCGAACGAGGAACGCTAGGAAAAATAGGTACTCTATATTAAAATTAAAACTTACTGGGGCCAGCAAAGGAGCCCTCGCCTGCCCGATCCTGGCCTGCATCTTCCTGAACAGCACCCTCCTCCTCCTCCTGTGTCCTCTTGCCCCTGGGGGAAGCTGATGTACAACATGAAAGAAAGACAGACCAGAAAACATGGATGATATTTGTCAACCAAATCAAACATTTCAAAAGAACAATAACAAAATATTTTGGCGAAATAGCAAATAGATAGACAACTATTCCACGGGATATATTGACCAATCTCATGTGGTATACTACTACGTTATTCGTATCGTCTGATTTGCGGACCGTTGACTTTGAAAGTTCCTATGTAACTCACTAAACAGACTACTAAAAAGGTTTGCCTAGGCCTGGCAGGCAGCAGTCCGTCAGGAGGCCATCAGGGGGCGTTCCGGCGCAAGGGAGGGCGTTCCTGCGCAGGAACGAATCCTAAAAGTGGCTGAGGGAAATCTACAAGATGTCAATCAGTCACTTTTAGGACAATGATGCGTGACTGAAACCCTGCGCCTGCTTGAAGCCGACGTACGGCTTGATGCAGCATTGGGGAGATAGGGCACCCCAGAGCATTGCTGGAGCTGCGCCATCGTTGGCACGCAACTCCAGCAATGCGCCGCCTTTACGGCACAGATGCGTAAGGCTTCTGTGACGTTTTGGGCCCATGGGTGGTGGTGGTGGCATGGCGCACAATTACTGCCGCATCCCTGCTACTTTGCAGGGATGCGCCGGTAATTGAAAATATGACCCTTAGTGTCTAGCATTACGCAGTTCTTTACACTACACTCATACATAATTTATCAGGCCAATGAAATGAACACAAAATACAACAGAAATAAGCATAGTAGCAAGGCTACTGAGAAGGAGAGCAGTGCACCTGAAATGCATAGAAGATTTTGAAATATAATTTACCTACAATGTAATCGGCAGCATTATTGCTCTTGGTAAAGAACAAAGATTTGCAAATAACAGAGCCGGATAAAACAGAGTAGTGATGAAATAGCTAGAAATAGCTACTACTACTCACCAAGCCCGGGGACCTCTATGCCGAGCGCGTCCAGCAAGTCGCGTTCCCGGTCCATGACATCCGTCCAGCAGTGGGTGGCCTGGTTATAAGTGCGCCGGACCCCAGAGAGTTTAAACATGGCCCCGCACACCTTCTCCCACCGCTTCCGGCGCTCCCGGATGCCGTAGCCGGTTGCTATCTTGCCGCCTCCCAGGATGGTCTTGGGGAGGCGGCGCTGGACGTGGAATATTAGTGCGGCCACCTCCTCCACACTTAAAATCTCCCGGGCTGTCACTGTCTCCCCCCTCAAAGAAGAAATAGAATAGGGAAGAAGACGCGTGACGTAATTCCGTTTCCGGCCGCTATGTGTAATCTCGCAAAGTGTGCTGCTCGCTAGTACAATTTCGTGCCTGATCGCGAGGAAAATCTTGCGCGAACTTACCCACGCGGTCGTGAACGGGCGCGGCCATCTTGTTTCTCATTCATTGCTATCGTTCTGGGCATGCTTTCTGTATCCTCTCTGAATCTCTGCCATCCTTTGCTTGTTTGAAGTTTTTTTTATCTACTTTTACTTATTATCTATCCCTCTATTTTTCTAGCTCTATATTTTTGTGTTTTCTGCTACTTTTTGTTAATTTTAAACTACTTTTTTAAACTCTTTCCTTTTCTTCTTCCCTATTCTATTTCTTCTTTATTATTTAACTTCATTTCTGCCCAGACCATGGTAAAGGGAGCCGGGAAGCACCCTGAGAAGGGGAAGGGTCCCGCACCCCGTGCCCGGCTCCCGTGCGGGCGTTTGAGGGGGGAGCTAGTGATGCCACGGGAGATCTTTAGCGCGGAGGAGGTGGCCGGACTCATATTCCATGGCCAGCGCCGCCTCCCCAAGACCATCCTGGGAGGCGGCAAGATCGCAACCGGCTATGGCATCCGGGAGCGACGGAAGCGGTGGGAGAAGGTGTGCCGGGCCATGTTTAAGCTCTCTGGGGTCCGGCGCACCTATTACCAGGCCACCCACTGCTGGACGGATGTCATGGACCGGGAACGCGACTTGCTGGACGCGCTCGGTGTAGAGGTCCCCGGGCTTGGTGAGTAGTAGTAGCTATTTCTAGCTATTTCATCACTACTCTGTTTTATCCGGCTCTGTTATTTGCAAATCTTTGTTCTTTACCAAGAGATAATAATAAACTTTATTGCATGATTTAAAAATAAACCATTGCAAGTACAAAACATTTAAGAGGTTCAAGATTGCATTTAAAATGTTGAGTTCATTAAAAGTCAGTAGTATGTATAGATGATAACAAGTGAAACTTCCATTTAAAAAGTCATATTCTTAAAAGCCAGCAACAGCAAGTAAAATTTGGCAGCATTATTCCAATGGGGTGTCGCAAACTCTGGGCAGCTCAGTAAGTTTTTTTGCAGCGCGCTCCATGAATCTTACTAGGGCACAATTTAATTTAGTGTTCCTAGGGTCGAAACAGGCCAAAACTGCTGCTCTACAGCTTCTAATCATGTTTCTTTTCCAGTGATGCTTGAGTAGGGCCCGTCTCTCTGTCAATAGTAGAGGGCATAGGCATATGATGTGTATGATGTCTTCATTTTGCATCCCACAAAGTCGGCATTGAACTTTTCCATGTTCTCTTTTCCATTTTGGCCAATGAGTCAACAGGTTAATAGCTCCCAGTCTCAGTTTTAAAAAACTTAGTTTCATCCGAGCACTAAACAATATAGTAAGGTACGGCTGTGGAATTAGCGAGGCATAAGATTGAAGGGTCATCCACCCATGGCTTCTTTTTGCAAGGCTGGCTTTGTCTTCCACTATTGATAATTGTTTAGTGCTGATTTTCGCAAGCCTTTCGAATTCCATCTGACTTGCGTGCAAGTTCCAGAGGTCATTTAGGCACAGGGTTTTTAAGCCTTTTGACCAGTATTCATGTCCTGCTCGCCATGAGTTGTTATCAATGCTGGCCCACAAATGGTATCCAAAACTACCCTCCTTTGATGACCTTAATTTGTGACAGCACACGAGGAAAGACATGGCTCTGGCCAATCGTTGTTTGCAGATGCCAAGTTCCAACCTAATTTGTGCCGGTGAAGTATGGTTTGGTAAATTGAACGCAGACCTGTAGATCTTAGTAATTATTTTATCCAGGTGGTCACTGTCCAATCCTTTTAAAGCTTCGCTGCCGTAAGTTAAGGTAGGAATGATTTTTGCCTGAGCCACTTGTAGAGTGGGTGCAAGAGTAGGGCCTTGCAGTTTCTTTTGAATTAGTCCGATTGCATAAGCAAGTGCCGTACCCTTCCTTTTTTGCTCTTCTAGGTGGGATTTGTATTTTCCGTTGTTGTTGAAAGTGACTCCAAGGTACCTTTGGCAGTTTGATTCGAAAATGCTTTCATTGTTCAAAGCCCATGACAGTTTCTTAACTTTCCTTGAGTGCACCGCTAACATTTTCGTCTTCCTGTTGTTGATTCGAAGCTCATTGTCGTTTGAGTAGTCGGAAGTAGCATCCAGAAGTCTTTGCATTCCGATCTTTGTTTTACTTAACAGTACCACATCATCTGCATATAGTAGATTTGTCAGCGGCAAGCCAGATAGTTTGGGAGCGTGGGAGTTGACCTTATTAAGGGCTTCAGGGAGGTCAGCTAAGAATAGATTAAAAAGTGTCGGGGCCAAGACACAACCCTGTTTGAGGCCTTTTTCCGTCGGAATTGGGCGAGACAGTCTTGAGCCGTCCCCGATCTTAATTCTAACCCATGTGTCCTGGTGTAGGAGTTGTATGGCTCTTAGAAGGGCCTCAGGAATGTTGAGTCTGGACAGCTTCTGCCAGAGTTTACTTCTGTTGACATTGTCAAAAGCCGCTTGGTAGTCAATAAACCCCATATAAAGTGAACAAGAGCAGAATTTCGCTTGGTCAATTAAGCATGATAGGGTCATGAGGTTGACTGAAGTACCGGTGTTTATTGTGAAACCTGTTTGATTCGGATGAATTATAGAGTTTTCATCAGCCCATGCCCTAAGTGAGTTGAGCAGCACTCCCGCAAAATACTTTGCTTCGTTGTCAATGAGTGCGATGAGACGGTAATTCCCTGGGGATTTTTTGTCCCCGCCTTTGAAGATTGGTGCAAGGATGGATCCACGCCAGGAGTGCGGTATGGTGTTGTTTTGCAGACATGTGTTAAAAAGGGGGCTTAGTTTCGCAGCCCAGAAAGTTGCATCTTCCTTGAACAGAGCTTGAGGAATTCCACCTGGACCAGGCGCGCCATCCTTGCGTCCCTTTTTTATTATTTTTTCAATTTCGTCCTTCTGGACTGTCGCAAAATTGACGTGGCTTTGGGTCGAGTGACGTTCTTTTGTTGGTGTCATTTTATGACCTAGCTTATTTAGGGAGTTTGAAGTGTTCAGGAGAGGTACCAGGACAATCTCTGTTTGTGATAAGGTGTCCATGGGAGGGAGATTTGGATGGGTAATGAGCAGTTCCTGGTCATTAAAGTGGGAAAAGAGAAATTCAACCCACTCTATTTCAAGAATGCTCGAGGAAGCAACTTTGGATGTGTGCCCAGATGCGCTATTTATTGTGCGCCAAAACCTGGCAGAGTTGTTTGTTTTTATGTCATGCTGCAGTTTGACCCAAAACAGGTTCCATTGGCTTGTGCGTAGTTCACGTTTCGCTTTCTTGAGGTGGTTACGGGCCTCTCTCAATTTTATTATTTTAATGGGATCCTTTGGATCAGCTTTTAAAGCCCGCCATAAGCGATTCATCGATCTTGTTGCAGATAGTATTTCAGAATTTGAGCGCGGCGTATACTTTTGATCAGTTTGACTTGTGTATTTTGTTGGTTTGGCGAATCTGTCAGTAAGTTCGGTAGCAAATGTTGACCAGTTGGCACATATATTGTCCGGGCACGTTTGGCGCTCAATTATTTGTTTGGCCTCTGCTGATATGAGTTGAAGATCCTTAAAGGAGCATTTGATGCGTTTGAGGTTGATTGTGAGGCTCTCAGATGGCAAGTCCCTTACCTTTTTGTGTTGTGTGAGGCAAGTCCTCAGAATAATTTCTTGCGGGCAGTGATCACTTTCTGTTCTGTTTCCAAGACAGTATCCTGCTACTTGGTGGAGCAATGAGATGCTGACGAAGGTATAGTCAATTAATGAAGTGCCTTTTTTCGATAGATATGAGAATCGAGGTGGCTTGTCGGCAGGATAACGCCCATTTAAGGCTCTTAAGCCCAGATTTTCAAGGTTACCTTGTAGGAAACTTCCATGTGGATCGTCCTTGTGCCAACCAGGCTTGGCTTGTGGTGGAATCACCCAGATGCTATCATGTGATTTAGTGACCTCATTTTTTTGGAGGACTGACATTAACCACATGTTAAAGTCACCAGTGAGTAGGATTTCTGAGTTTAGAAAACCTGTTTGCACTCTTACTACTGACGCTGTTACTTCGTCTACAAAGGATTTCCTGGATGCTGTGTTTGGGCGGACGTAGGCATTCATGAAGATTAACCTCCAATTTTGGCCATTGTTCAAAGTAAGAGAGATTCCCACACATTGGAGGCGATTTGATGAGCCCGGCAGGTCCCAGGAGGTGACTGCATTTTTTGTCGATATATAGACTGCAAGACCGCCACTCCCTCTTCCTGGACGATTCAGTTTGTGCGCTGGAATATGGTGGGTTTTAAAGCCTTCAAGGTGCTGCGGTGCCGTAAGCCATGTCTCTTGTAGTAAGAGTATGTCGAAACCCCGAAAGTAGGAAATGGTAGCGTTGTCCTCGAGTTTGCTCATAAGGCCATTTATATTCCATGAACAGATTTTTAAAGGAATCTTTTCGTGGCAGTCCACCCTGCTGGGATGTCAACGTAAAAGGCGGGTTGTATTCAGGGCGCCGGCCAGCCATGACCATGAACCCACCTCGTCCTGATTCCTATTTATTGTGATCCCGTCTTCTTTTGCTTTCCTCATTGGGTGGACAGAAGTGGGAGTTTTGTTGCATGCACCCCTGAGGACGGAGTAAATTGTACCCCTCCCTACACTTCTATGTTCAACACCACAGCTTCCCTGTAGGACGTATGGATAGCCTTCTTCCCTGCCCGGTTGTATCAGTATTCCCCATTGCTTGAAGGTGTCGATTTGCCCTAGAATTTTGTTCATTGCCTCTGCGGTTTTCCAGGTGATCTTTGTGGGTTCGTTTAATTGGCCTTGACGTGGTGCAATGAATTCTACCGATATTATGTCTTGAGTGGTAATTTCGTCTGACAAACCTGACGCTTGTATCAGCTTTAAGATGTTACCCCGGTTTAGGATATCATGGCTGCCTTTAGACTTATATTCTGGATAGAAGAGGGTAGAGAGGTTGTCCCCACTCCGAACTGTGCTATTTGGCCTTGGAATTGCCTCTGTTTTGTCCATGATTGGCAATTGCGCAATTTTTATCGAAGGACCCGTAAAAGGGATCTTGTTGCGCACAGTATCAGGCCTTTCATTGTTTGCCTGACCAAAGTTCCAGTTTTCACTTGCTGGGAGTGCGCCCTGTTGGTAGTTGACACGCTTTACTGTATCTTCCTGCTTTAAAATGGGGCCTCCAGGCGGCCTTGTCGCGAGACTCGGAGTATGATTCACATCTGTTTCATTCTGCGTGATGTGTGTGTTAGGGGGAGCCGAGTTGGTAGTGGTTTTTTGTTCTTTTGCTTCAATGAGCAAGCATTTTCCCGGGGGGACCGTTGGTGGTTTCTTTACTGTTGGTGAGCTGGAAATGAGGCTCTTCCTTTTGTCACAATCCTGGTTAATTAGTTGTGCTTCCGTTGTTAATCCTGGGTCAGAGGGATTTCCTTGCTCATCGTCTCCGGAGACACCAGGACGTCTAAGGCTGTTGAACATCGGGTAGAGGTTTAGGACTTGTTTGCTCCTTCTCATTTTATTTCGTCCTTTCCGCTTCCTCTGTCTTTTAACTTTTCCCGCAGGGTTTTCCTCTTCTTATTCGATTGGGGAGAGAGGAGTGGAACTAACTCTACTAGGGACCTGGGGAGATTGCTTTCCTCTCGTGCCGCCACCTTGCACCGTATTCTCTTCAGGTCGTGGGGAGATGACAGCTTCTTCCTTACTTAGCCTTGAATTAGAAACTGTTTTGGATTGACGAGCTTCGCTTGGATTACCGGCATCTGGATCGCTGCCATTCCCAGAGATAGGTGTAGCTTTTGCTATTTCTTTTAAGTCTGCTACAAGCTTTTCCATTATGCCTGGAAGCGAACAAAGTTTCTCCACTATTGGTGAGCAATCACATCCTTGCTGCGGGCGATCTACAGTTTCCTGGGCCCGTCTAATCAGGCTGTTTAAATTTGAGATCCTTTCGTCGATTTTTGCAACATATACGGCAAGTGTATTTAGAAGGCTGATTTGAATGTCCATTTTATCAGCCTGGTAGAACATTGCGTCTGCTGACTTTTGAAGGATATCAAGGGCGGTAGCCCATGCTTTTTCTTGTGAGGTGACCTCGCATTTGTCCTGCCTTGGAGCTGCTGGTGGCTTGGGAGGGCCAGGATTTGAGTTCCCATATGAATTCAACATATTTGCCCATTCCGTCGAATCGAGGTAGGAAAGCTCCTTCATGACACCCTCAGCATCTTCTGTGTTCGTTACGATTTCAGTGTGCACTGGCTCAGATTTGCACACACGGTATAGGTCCTGTTGGTTGCAACCACCCCCACCGAGGGAGGTGCCTGGTTTTTCCGTCGTACAGGCGGTGTTAATGCCCTTGATGAAATGAAGCGCAGATTCTCCGTTTTGCCTGCACGGGATGCTGAAGCTGGCTTCAGGAAGCATTTGGTTAAAGTTTCCCAAAATGCTGGTTTTTTCTACCACTGGTTCTATATCTATTTCCTTTGTGTTGAGGCCAACGCTGGATATGGATAAAGCGAGTCTGGATGGAGCAGATTTGTGGCGACACGCTCTCAGTCTTGGGGGAGTCTTCCTTACTGGGCTCCACCTGAGCGCGGTTCGAACTGCCGTTAGCGGTTTGATGGAAACTGTGGTTGACTTGTAACTGCATTGAGGAGTCCTTAATGCCCCATCTGCTGCGCGGCCCTTGGCAATGATCACCAGTGGGCTTAGGGGGGTTGGAAGCCCAGTGATGTTCTTGTTGCTAGAAAAAAACGTTGACCCGGGGTCCTTTATGAAGTTGAATTTTGTTGTTATCTTCGGTTGATTTCCAATAGGTTTACTGCCCCTTGTATCAGGACGCTTCCTGGGGGCCTGAGACTCACTATCAATTGTGATATCGGTGTCGCTCAGCAGCAGAATAGGTGACCGTCCTGGGTCCGAGACTGTCCTCACGTCTCTCCCTTTGCTTTCCTTTTTCCTTTGGGGGGCCGTTGTCCTCACCCTGCCAGATCTCATCTCGAGGCAAAAAGTAGAGGAGGAGCTTGAATGAGGAGAGGCTCACAGAACTGCTGCTGGACCTCTGCTACGGCAGAGCTTCAATCTGCTGCTACTGGCCACCAGTCGCTGGGTACAGGTCCCTTTTCACAAGGCCCAGATCGCTGGTCACTGGTCTCTTATGCCTACACGCCTCAGGCCGCGCTGGCTAGCGTTCAGGCATAAAACCCACAAACTCGTGTCCCTTGCCTTGTCCCCGCTTTCTCTTCTATTCGCCAGCCCGCACCCCCAGCACTCAGGGTGATGGCGACGACGGAACAGTCTTTAGCCTTAGGGCTCAGTTTTTAGTGGAGACTGGGTGTGGGTGTGGGAGTAGGTGTGGTAGTTCTCCGCCGTGTCCCTGTCAACCCAAAAACCCAGAAGGCAAGCAACAGTTTTGGATAACACGAGCCTCAAACGCTGCACCCCTACCTCTTCGGGT
This sequence comes from Lissotriton helveticus, assembly GCF_964261635.1. NCBI lineage: Eukaryota > Metazoa > Chordata > Amphibia > Caudata > Salamandridae > Lissotriton > Lissotriton helveticus. Next base: position 212,885,732 of record NC_136060.1, on the reverse strand, counting down.
GTGGTTAGGTCACAACGCGCGGTCCAAGGACTGGGTCCGAACCCTTGGAGCAACCTTTTGAAGCAGCTGGACTCCTCCTGTCAGTACCCTCAGCAGACTTGGCTTGGCTCAACACAGCAGCTCAGCACCACTCACACTATCTCCCTAGCGCTGTCTCTCTAGCGCTGTCACTCTCCCTGCCGTGGTACTGAAAGCACAGGGCAGCCGGCAGCTTCAGGGAGTTGTGGCCCGATTGGGGAGGGCCAAGTGGGGCCAAAGGCGGCCCGGCCGGCACGCTCCAGGTGCAGCCCGATACTTAGAGGCTCAGAATGCTGAAAACGCCAAACGCCAAACCGCTGCCAACAGCCTCTCCCAGCCGGTCCGCTCTTCGCTCTAGCTCCGTGCTCCTCGAAAAACGCGGCAGGCCGGACTCCTCCAGTACTGAGGGCTTGCTTCACGCTTCACCTTCGCCCCCAACTCTCACCGGAGCTTCGGAGCTTCAGCCCTGCTCTGCTGCTCTGCTCTGCTGCTCTGAGGATGCTCAGAGCAATAATGCTGCCGATTACATTGTAGGTAAATTATATTTCAAAATCTTCTATGCATTTCCGGTGCACTGCTCTCCTTCTCAGTAGCCTTGCTTGCTACTATGCTTATTTGTTTTGTATTTTGTGTTCATTTCATTGGCCTGAGAAATTATGTATGAGTGTAGTGTAAAGAACTGCGTAATGCTAGACACTAAGGGTCATATTTTCAATTGCCGGCGCATCCCTGCAAAGTAGCAGGGATGCGGCAGTAATTGTGCGCCATGCCACCACCACCACCCATGGGCCCAAAACGTCACAGAAGCCTTACGCATCTGTGCCGTAAAGGCGGCGCATTGCTGGAGTTGCGTGCCAACGATGGCGCAGCTCCAGCAATGCTCTGGGGTGCCCTATCTCCCCAATGCTGCATCAAGCCGTACGTCGGCTTCAAGCAGGCGCAGTGTTTCAGTCACGCATCATTGTCCTAAAAGTGACTGATTGACATCTTGTAGATTTCCCTCAGCCACTTTTATGATTCGTTCCTGCGCAGGAACGCCCTCCCTTGCGCCGGAACGCCCCCTGATGGCGCAGGGCTTTACAACGTGATGCATCTCACATATGCGTCATTTTTTTTTTATATACGCCGCACCATGGCGCCTCTTTTGTTCTGCCGCTGCGTCACAAAAGTGCGCAACAGTGGAGGAAAATGAGCCGCAAGGGACTTCTAAATCAGCCCCAACAGACTGAAGTCCAGTACTTCCTTTAGACACATGGCTATAAGAAGAAATAGTGGTGGTGGTCTGTGGATTGATAGTTTGAGTATTCACTGATCTGCAAGCACGATGGACTTTGTCTGTCACTTCGCGTGCTGCGGACTGCTGCCTGCCAGGCCTAGGCAAACCTTTTTAGTAGTCTGTTTAGTGAGTTACATAGGAACTTTCAAAGTCAACGGTCCGCAAATCAGGCAATACGAATAACGTAGTATACCATATGAGATTGGTCAATATATCCTGTGGAATAGTTGTCTATCTATTTGCTATTTCTCCAAAATATTTTGTTATTGTTCTTTTGAAATGTTTGATATGGTTGACAAATCTCATCCATGTTTTCTGGTCTTTCTTTCTTTCATGTTGTACATCAGCTCCCCCCAAGGGCAAGAGGACACAGGAGGAGGAGGAGGGTGCTGTTCAGGAGGATGCAGGCCAGGATCGGGCAGGCGAGGGCTCCTTTGCTGGCCCCAGTAAGTTTTAATTTTAATATAGAGTACCTATTTTTTCCTAGCGTTCCTCATTCGATTTTTTCTAAATCGTCTTTGATCTTCTTGTAGACTGGATCTAAATTCTTATCCTGCCTCGACTATGACTCCCTGTGGTATTACTAGATTATTCTTATTAGTCTGTCTGTGTAGCTAACTAAGATTGCCCATTTGGCAATTCCATTGGACTCCCATTCTAGTCAGCAATAGCTCTATGCACTGAGTGCAGTCCTCTGGGATTGTCCATAATGTCTTTTCAAGTCTTCTAAATGTTTATGCTTTGACAATTGCCAACAATAAAAAGGTGAATGACCACCAAGAAAGAATAAGATACTACTTTACTTTTGGTTTGGATAGGAGGACAATCCATTCTACTACTGTTGCAGGGACAAATCTGCACAAACCGAACTATGAACACTAAATAGTGCATTGTTTATCAATTATAATAGGCGCAGGTAGACTTTCTTTCCACATACCTCAGTGATATCAGACTTTGAAGAACCCCCAATCTCCTTACTGACTAGATAGTGTGGCAGAGTCATTTAGCTCCCAAAGTCACAGATGATTGATCCCCAATGATGATTAGATTATCCAACGCAGGACAAGAGTACGGAGTCACAGTCAAGAAGTGTCAGAGGCACTCATGTTTGCCAAAATTCCAAAACCTTTAGCTCATCCACTCTAGTCTGGAGGACCAAAAACCACAGAGTCTATTTAAGTTTAAAAGCTTTATTAAAACTAAACACATTTATTAAAATCAACTTTGTCATAAAAGTAAATGTTTAACTGAAAATGGAAAAGTGCTTAGTGCTAACGATTAATTGGACACATTTCTTGTGGTCGAGCTGAGCTCTCACCTGGTTTGAACTTGAGCTTGACCCTGATCGTGTTCTTATAAGTCAAGCTTCTGTTAGGAGAAAAAGTGGTGTGTGTTAAAAATAAAAAGCAAGCATTCATCAGTTGTGCGAAAAAGTGCATCAAGACAACAGCCTTCCCTGGAAAAAGGGACATTTTTACTTTAGAGTAGACAGTTACAAATTATTACATTGTATTTCGTTTTTTTAACATTTCTTTATTCCTCCTAGACCAAATATTATATAGTAGTGAGTGGTGTATTCTAACATTCTTAAATGTACTTTGTAGGTGGAACATCTGGTGGCGGGGCCAGCGCGGAGGTGGTGGTGTTGGACGCGGACTCTGGGGAGGAGGCGGTGCAAGTGCCGGACGTTCCTGTGAGGGTTTGCACGGTGGTGGCGGGAAGAGGTAAGCTATATATTCCTTACTTATTGAGATTGAAGACTGCATAGTGTGCTTTCTGCACGGGTGTATTATAAATCAACCAGGTAGTAGCCTCCTCTAAATGTACTTCGACTTAGCTGTGATATATCCGGTTATTACGGTGGACACTCCGTACCTCTCTTAATAACTTTAGTTTAGTAGTAGTACGTCATTCATGTGTGGGTGTATCACTGTTCACTCAATAATAAGCAAAGCACCTAAAGTCATCCCATATGTCATCAAATACATCCCATGTGAAGTGATAGATAATCAAATTATTTAGCTTCTTCATTTTCCTTTTCTAGTACTCATTTGCACTGTAGGGTGAAAGGTAAATTAATTAAGCAGTAGCCCTTGTAACAGAGTATTCTCTGTGCCACCCGTAATAGAAAAGTAATAGCTTCACCACCTGCATGTACTGGACCGGTACAGTAACGCAAGTCTGTCTCACTCATCATGGTGTGCGTCTGTTTTTCTCGGGTGCAAGTTCACTGCGCTGGCATTCTGCCAGCTTGCATAAGATAACGTACCAATTTTCCTAAACAAGAGAGAAGAAGAAGAAGAATAAGACTGGTGTACTGTCATAGTCGACTGTAATGGAAGTCCACAGTGGTCGTAGAATTTGTTAATTAAACTCCCTCTAATGTTAGAGCAAGGATGCAGAAGTGGGAGGTTAAATAGATACTGTCCTCAATAGTTATGTACTGTGCTTTCAATTTGCTACTTGTACTGTGACACAACTTTCGGCTCAATCACTTTGTGTTATTAATGTTAAGGAGCATTGGTTACAGACTATGTCTTTCTTTCTTCATATAGTTGCTCCTTTCAAACCGACATCACGGAGGGAGCAGGCTCGAATGGCCCGGCAACGGAGGCTGGATGACACTGTCGCCGAATATCGGCGGCTGGTGGCCCTGGAGGAGGAGGACACGCAGTCAACCGTGGAACCACAACATCCTCCACTGGGACAGCTGCATCCTCCTCCGTGCCCCCACGGGCTGCCAGCCAGCGCAGTGCTCCAGCGGTACGGAGCCGGGCTACCAAAGCCAACCGCCACCGCCAAGCAGCAAAAACACCAGCTGCCCCCCACAGGAGTTGCAAGGCACACCAGCGCCGCTTAGGACTCAGAGTGTCGTACCTGGAGCAGGAGGTCCATAACTATAAGAACTTGGTGGAGGGCCTCCGCTTCGACCATGCCACCCTCCGCAAGGAGTATGATGCCCTGGCCGCAAAATTCACCAGCACCCTCCAGTAGTGGAGTGTCCCTTGCCCTTTTTTTAGAGACTTTTGGGGGGTGGGATTTGGGAGTTGGGTTCTTTTTGGGACTTTTGAAAGACAATCGTTGGGGTTAGGGAGGGTCTTGAGGGAGATTATTTTGTTAGGGCTACATAAATATACTTTTTTAAACTTTTTCTGACCATACCTGTTTTTTACTGCTTTTGAGTCTGGTGGGTGGGGGTTTAACAGTAAGTTTGTTTTCCTGAAGAGTCCTAGGACTTTAGTAGTACTACCGTCAATCTCTCGTCTAGTCCTAATACTCCTTTATACTACCTCCCACCAAAGGCTTATCTTACCTGTAATTTGTGTTTGAAATTAGGGCTAGGCCCAGGGCTGGCTCCACGGGAAATGGGGATTAAGGTTGGCAATCCTGGGCGGATGAAATGTCCTCATTGCGGTGGTACTAGTGGTGTGACACAGTGGCAGTTGCATGCCTATGGAAAAAAAGAAAACAAAACCTGGTTTGTCCTTACTGTAGCATTACAACGGTTACGGTACGATAGAGAATATAGCAGGTGACAGTACACTAGAACAGTGCCACAATGTAGCCTAAGAAATGGTAAAGTATTGCAAGTATAACTAGTACTTGCGTTGAATTTATTTGACATTGGCTCCTACTACTACAAGAAATAGTACTGAAGCTGAGTAAGTTATGTTATGTTATGTTAATTTAGATTTGTAGCGCGCTCAATCACCTACAGGTCTCTAAGCGCTCGGAAATCGATGTTAACCTCATAACTTAGCTCCAGACATCAGAAAGACACAGCATCAGTTTACATTGCGCTCAGAGTTCTACCAAACAGCAGTGTTTTCAACAGTTTTCTGAATCGTAAAAGATTCACTTCCCTGCGTAGCCCCTCAGGCAGCTTGTTCCATAGCTGCGGGGCCAGTACAGAGAAAGCTCTCCCTCCCTTAGTTACTAGCTTGTACCGTGGACAAACCAGCAGCTGGGAGTCCGATGATCTAAGTGCTCTCTTTGGGCTGTACACCTCCAGGCGGTCTTTAATGTAGGGAGGGGCAAGGCCGTAGATCGCCTTGTGGACTATACATAGGCTCTTAAATTCCACCCTTTCTTTTACAGGGAGCCAATGGAGATTCTGAAGTAAAGGGGAGGCCTTCGTTCTTCTGGGTACTCCAGCAATCAGTCGTGCGGCATTGTTCATCACGACCTGTACTCTATTTGTAAGGGTTTTTGGAAGGCCAAGGTAGAGGGCATTCCCATAGTCAATCCTCGAGATAACGGTCGCAGCTACAATTGAGCGCATCATGGATTGGGAGAGAAAGGGGGCTAACTTCCTCAACTGCCTGATAATATTCGTGCAGGTTCCCACCACAGCGGAGATTTGGCTGCACATTGAACGTTCAGAGTCTAGTTTAATCCCCAAGCTTTTTACGTTCATACTTGGCTTTGGGGCTGGTCTTAACTCTAACGGCCAGTACAGATCACTCCATGGTGAGGTGGTAGATGAAATTACTAACACCTCAGTCTTGTCCGGGTTAATCTTTAACATGTTATCCGTCATCCATCTGACGGTATGCCTCAAGATGTTCTGTGCTTGAATTTGTGCTGCCCCTGTATTATCGACACTCAGCACCAGCTGAGTGTCGTCAGCATAGTTAAAGACTTTGCAGCCCATATTGGCCAAGGATGAAATGAGAGGTTGAAGGTAAAGATTAAACAGAAGTGGGGACAGTGCGGAGCCCTGTGGTACCCCGCACTCTAAAGTCCCCACCTCTGAAATCAGATCCCCCAGTTGTACCCTCTGTGTCCTTCCCAACAGAAAGGATTGCAGCCATTTAAGGGCTGAACCTCTGATCCCAAAGGCCTCCAGTCTTTCTAAGAGCAGGTCATGGCTGACAGTATCGAACGCCGCTGACAGATCTAATAAAATCAGGGCGCTCGGTTTCTTACTGTCAGCCATGCCTCTTAATTCATCCAGCACCGAGAGCATCACTAACTCGGTGCTGTGATGTGCTCTAAACCCTGCCTGCCGCTCATGTAGTAAACCATGAGATTCCAGGTGCAGGGACAAAGACTTCAGCACGTGCTGTTCTAAGATCCTTGATAAGAAAGGCAGCTGAGAAATCGGCCTGTAGTTCTTCAGAACCGCCGGATCAGCGCCTGGTTTCTTTAACAGGGGCCTAACTCGAGCCTCCTTGAGTTCATCCGGTAGATAACCTGTTTCTAAGGACCTATTAAGCAGAGAGATAATCCAATCTTCCAATAGGGGACGTGCCACACGGAAAACACTCGGGGGACACGGGTCTGCTGGGGAGCCGGATTTAATTCTGCCCATCAGCCGCTCTAGGCTCAACTCGTCTAACTCAGGGAACTGTACTATGGAGCAATGAACAGGATTACAACCATCGGGGTGTGTAATAGCACTATTCACCACACTATTCTTTATTTCCAGGATGATGGTCTTTACCTTTTGTAAAAAGTATCCCTGGAAGATGTTACAATTTATAGGGGACTCGGAGTTCTCCTGTTTCTTGCTCAGCTCCGACAAAATTTTGAAGGTCTCCTTCTGGGTATTCCCGGCCTTCTTTAGACGAGACTCATAGTACTCCGCCTTGGCTTGTAGAATACTTTTTTGTACAGATGAAGAGAATCTTTATAGAGGTTCCTCGCTATAACCTGCTTGGTTTTCCTCCAGGATCTCTCCAGGGAGCGGAGTTTCCTTTTTTGTTCCCTCAAAAGTGGGGTGAACCAGGGAGCCATTTTACCAGGTCCTTTTATTAACTGTGATCTTGCCGGCGCTATCTGATCGATCGCTTCACCCAGACTCCGAGTTAAATCCGCATATTCTAGGTCCAGGCTCTTATCTGTGTTCGATAGACAAGCCGGTTTCAGGAGCACCGAGGTCAAGGTTTTTAAATCAACCTCAGCCCATTTACGGGTTCTTCTAGTGCCCCGGGGTAAATATTTTAAATGATCATTGATGTTTACCTCACAGGTCACCAAGTAGTGGTCGGTCCACACACAGGGGACCACGTCCCTAAGAATGACGTTTGGGTCTGTGGTCCACACTAAGTCAAGGGTATGACCCTTGATGTGTTTGGGTACTTCCAGAAGTTGGCTAAAGCTCAGGGAGGACATTAAGATGCCCAATTGCCGTGTGGCCAGCTCTCTATGGGGGCTATCCCAGTGCAAGTTAAAATCTCCCATTATCAGGATTTTCTGGTATTTTGTACGAAGGTCAGACACAATAGGAGCGAAAAGATCATTAAAAAGTGGGGTTGAGTTTGGCGGACGGTAAATCGACAAAACCACCCAGCAGGAGTTATGTAAAGTGATTTTTACTCCTACCAGATCAGCTAGATCCACCGTTTCTGATAATAATCTTTCTACGGACAAAATCTTTTTAAATAGGATCGCTACTCCACCCCCCCTGCGCAGCTCCTGCGCGGTTCTGCCATATTGCATCGTAGCCATTTGGAAGAGCAGCAATAATGTCCGGCATGGAGTTTTCACCCATCCAGGTCTCTGTAAGGGTCAGGACGTCAAGGTCCATATCCTGAAGCAACGTGTAAATCTCCACGTGGTGGCTATGAAGTGACCTGGTATTTAAACTAGCTATCTTTAATACAGGATAATGGGCTCTATGAGTTCCATTATGGGGTCGCTGTATAGCATACTTTTTTAGCTTAGCAATAACTCCAGGGTCTATCAACGACTCACCATTATCAAAGTAGCGTAGCTCCTCCGACGTATAAATATGCCGACGGTCAAGAGTCCCAGCCTCCGAGCCCGGCCGAGCGCGGACGGGCGCAGACGGGCTGGACTCTGGCGTGACTCCGGCGATGATCTGGCGAGCCCACAGCGCGTGACCGCTGCGCGTAGGCATGGCCGGCTTAAGTACCGGTCTAGCGTCCTTATGACGACTAGACCGTGCAGAGCCTCACCCCCCACCCAAGATGTCCGCCGTTATGGCCGTGAATTCGGTCAAACAAAGCCACTAGCCACTAACTTCACAAGTGACAAGAGGAGCCGCCCCAACGCGGTGCTTGTTACTTTTAAATGCAGGTAGGTGGCCTATTAAAAACAGGGTAAAAGTGCAGATCGAATCAAACAACATAAAAGACAAAAACGGGAGTTTAAAAATGCAGGCTATGCTGGTTTCCTAATGAGCGCGCAGCGTTCTGTGCTGTCTCTGACCTCTTAGTTAGCAAAATTAGTTTCCAAGTGACTGGCCGCCTAGATTGCACGGCTTAAGTACCGGTCTAGCGTCCTTATGACGACTAGACCGTGCAGAGCCTCACCCCCCACCCAAGATGTCCGCCGTTATGGCCGTGAATTCGGTCAAACAAAGCCACTAGCCACTAACTTCACAAGTAACAAGAGGAGCCGCCCCAACGCGGTGCTTGTTACTTTTAAATGCAGGTAGGTGGCCTATTAAAAACAGGGTAAAAGTGCAGATCGAATCAAACAACATAAAAGACAAAAACGGGAGTTTAAAAATGCAGGCTATGCTGGTTTCCTAATGAGCGCGCAGCGTTCTGTGCTGTCTCTGACCTCTTAGTTAGCAAAATTAGTTTCCAAGTCTAGAATATATCCTCGTATTCCTTCACCAGCCTGTTGCTATGACCTTATCCTCCCCAGCAAGTGTGTGGAATTATTGATGTCATTTAGTCAGACATCAAGCAAAACCACACAGCCCGGGGGAAGAGGGTTAGGGTTTGGAAAATGGATGGGAATGGGGGTTTCTTTTTGGGTAGGTTTTGTTGAGAGAAGAAAAAAAAAGCACAGCATGGACAAACAATAATTGAAGATAAAGAAATCTTTGGGTACAAACTAAAGCTAACCACATGCAGTCACACTCATAGAAGAAAACAATGGATACTGTATCTGTATGTTGTTGGAGTTGTCCTGTTGAATTTGGTAAGTAAGTTGCATGCAGCAAACAATTCCTCTTCTTAGCGGCACTCCTCCATTCCAGCTGACGCTTTGTCCATCAATGTTGGTGACCACTGACAGAAGACACCCTGTCCACTGCCTGCCTGGCGGATGTTGACTGAAACCCGGCCTGTAATTATTGAACGGAAAACAGGAAGTGCTATTACAATACCACTGATAAATAAATATAAGGTATGTACGCTGTGTGATGCAAAAAGTCACACTTTGATTTTCCTAATAGACAGTACAATATTTTTGAAATTGCGTACTCAGTCTGAGTCACCTTTTGAAGGATAAATAAGTATGGCCAAATTAATTTAGCGGATCTTTCCCCTCAAGCTAGGTGTACTGTAAACTGTGTTGTGTTTTAGAACAAAATTAGACCTTCCCAGCAATGCTCCCACCAAGACCCTTACTAAAGCCAGTCGCAAAAATGTAGAAGATCCCCAATCAGATCTCAAAAAACGAGGCCTAACAGAAAAATGGTGACATAACGTACTTTGAAAGTAAAAGTAGGCCCAAATACCCCCTTACCCACCGTGGATTGTATTCAAACCACTTGCAAGCAAGCAAAAGTATCCATAGCCAGCATCGCTCCAAGAGTGCTCTAAGACCCCAGAACTCAGTTGCAAAAATCTAGAACACCCCGAAACACATGCAATCCTGCTGCTAGGGCTAACCCTAACGAACCCTAAGTTACAAAAAGTGCCAAAAGGCTTTTCATTATGGATTTTGTCCAAACCACTTCTATCCGGTATTAGACCTTCCCAGGAATGCCCCAAGAGACCCGCCAACCCACCCGCAAAAAAGCACGCTACAACACCCCCAAACAGCCAAAAAGCAAAATCTCATACTTACAATATCTCTCGGCCTTCGGTCCAAACGCGCTGTGCAGCTAGGTCATCAACATAACTCCTGTTTTCCACCACGCATTTCCTGAAAAGCAAATGCAATCAAGATTAGACTGTCGCAGCAGTGCTCCGACAGAGACACCAAAACCCACCCACAAACACCAGGAAGCCCCCCAAACAGGCCCCCGAAAACGCTACATTGAGCAAGATGTCAGAAGAAATAGCCAAAAAATATTCTGCATGGATTTTGTCCAAACCACTTCTATCCGGTATTAGACCTTCCCAGGAATGCCCCAAGAGACCCGCCAACCCACCCGCAAAAAAAGCACGCGACAACACCCCCAAACAGCCAAAAAGCTAAATTTCATACTTACAATATCTCTCGGCCTTCGGTCCAAACGCGCTGTGCAGCTAGGTCATCATCATAACTCCTGTTTTCCACCACGCATTTCCTGAAAAGCAAATGCAATCAAGATTAGACTGTCGCAGCAGTGCTCCGACAGAGACACCAAAACCCAACCACAAACACAAGGAAGCCCCCCAAACAGGCCCCCGAAAACGCTACATTCAGCAAGATGTCAGAAGAAATAGCCAAAAAAAATCCTGCATGGATTTTGTCCAAACCGCTTCTATCGGTATTAGACCTTCCCAGGAATGCCCCAAGAGACCCGCCAACCCACCCGCAAAAAAGCACGCTACAACACCCCCAAACAGCCAAAAAGCAAAATCTCATACTTACAATATCTCTCGGCCTTCGGTCCAAACGCGCTGTGCAGCTAGGTCATCATCATAACTCCTGTTTTCCACCACGCATTTCCTGAAAAGCAAATGCAATCAAGATTAGACTGTCGCAGCAGTGCTCCGACAGAGACACCAAAACCCACCCACAAACACCAGGAAGCCCCCCAAACAGGCCCCCGAAAACGCTACATTCAGCAAGATGTCAGAAGAAATAGCCAAAGAAAATTCTGCATGGATTTAGTCCAAACCACTTCTATCCGGTATTCGACCTTCCCAGGAATGCCCCAAGACCCGCCAACCCACCTGCAAAAAAGCACGCGACAACACCCCCAAACAGCCAAAAAGCAAAATCCCATACTTATAATATCTCTCGGCCTTCGGTCCAAATGCGCTGTGCAGCTAGGTCATCAATAATCATAACTCCTGTTTTCCACCACGGATTTCATGAAAAGCAAATGCAATCAAGATTAGACTGTCGCAGCAGTGCTCCCAGACCCCAAAAGTCACCCACAAACACCCAGAACCCTGCCAAAGAGCACCTCAAAGGCAAGCAAGTCAGCAAAAACGGCAAGAAATTTCCGCCTCATATTTGGTCCAAAACACTTTTATCCGTTATTAGAGCTTCACAGCAATGGGCCCAGAGCCGTCAACTCACCCGCAAAGAAGTAGAACACCTCCACAAGTGCTGAGTCTTTCTTCATTGGGCGTAATCCAGCCCTCTGCTTTGAGGGAAATAGGAGTCTGGAGGAGGAGGATAGAGGAGCATGTTCTTCTGAACTTGTGAACCTGAGGAATGTAGACTGCGGCACCTTCAAATCAATAAGCAAACAAGTGAAAACAGTTCTGCTGATGGGCTTGTTTTTGTGATTAGGTGATTAAAGTTTGAATTAAATTAACTGTGCAAAACAAAGAAAGACAGACACACAGGAATAAAAGTGAATAAGGACGAAAAAGAAAGTTATTGATTCATTGTCTCATTTTCAGGGCTCGGTGTCAGGGAATAAGAATAAGAGTTTGTCATCATACTCTGCGAATTCAGGCAGGATGAGGTCAGCGTCACCGAACAGAGAACAAATTCCCTCATCTACGTTGCTGTCCTCCTCGTCTTCATGCGGCGTGCTTTCTCGTACTTTGTAATCTGGTGGTATGAGGTGCTGATTCATCTTAATCATTGTTAGCCTCTCCACATTTTTGGGCGAGAGGCGGCTCCGTTTGGGAGTTACAATGCCACCAGCAGCACTGAAAACACGTTCAGAAGACACACTTGCGAGTGGGCAAGACAAGTAGTTTATAGCCAGGTTGGAGAGCTGTGGCCACAATTGTTTTTTCCCATGCCAATACTCCAATGGCTCATCATTAAGAAAGACCTCTGTTGAGTCATTCAGATAGTCCTGCACCATCGACTCAAGGTCCTCAACGGTTCCTCCACTTTGCTTACTTTTTGCTGTGCCTGTGACCTTTTTTCGAGAACCATACCCAAGCCAAGATAGCCAATCCTCTTCAACAGCCAATGTTACTCTTGTGTGTGGTGCAGATGATCCGGTTGCCGGTGTCTTTAACGGCTGAGAGGTCACTTGTGCCACAGCCACAGGTGCAGAAGTGGATTCTTTTGACTGGGGATGGCCTGCTGATGCTGATGCTGATGTACTGCCTTCTCCTTCAATATCCTGCCGTTCTTTTTCAAACCTCTTGGCTGACCAGGCTAGCCAACGTTTGTACTTTTTAACATCTTCATCAGCAAAAGGAAAGAATGCTTGGCCTGCCAGCGCCTTTTTGTAGCGTGGATCCAGAATAGTAGCACAAATGTAATGCTTTTCTAAGTTGATCATTTTAAGACGTTCATCACCACGTAGGCGCTCTAATAATTTCTCCGACAAAACAAAAGGGTCTTTGTTTTTTTCATCTTTTTCTAACTCAGAAGACACCGCCTTCAATTGGTGCTCCAGCATGCACAACAATGGGATAGCTTTTCCCAAATTACAGTCCTCCTTGCTGACTGCACGCGTGAAGACCTCAAAAGGACGAAGCATTTCTGTCAGGCTTTTAACTATTTCCCAGTGCGCCGCATCCATCCGCAGGTCCTTCTGAGCTGTACCCAGTGTTAAGAAATAGTGATCGAGTACCGTATACTGCTCATACAGACGCTCAAGCATGTAGAAGGTTGAGTTCCAACGTGTTGCCACCTCCTGGATGAGTGCTTTCACTGGCATTCGACGTTCATGTAGCAGGCTCCTCAGATGCTTCCGGGCCTTAAAAGAATGGCTGAAATGGTTGCACATTTTTCGGCAGGTGGCCATTACCTCGCACGCTGGACTGTCTTTATCACTCAAGAATTTTTGAACTACCAGGTTGATACAGTGCGCCAAACACGGCACTCTGAAATAGTCACCCAGCACCATGGCCTTAACTACATTGGCGCCATTATCCGTGGAAACATAACCAATCTGGCGTTTTTTTGGGGACAGCCAGTGAAAGACCTTTTTGTTAAACTCGTCCAAAATGTTTCGTGCTGTGTGACTTTTCTCCAAGCCAAACATGGCTAGTGTTGCATGTTTCCGAGCAGCTTTAAAAACTTGGTCCGGGTCAACCCCTGCGTTTAGCTTTGCTTTAACCCCTGAAAAAGAGACCCAGTGTGCAGTGATGCACATGTAATCAGCGCCTGCGCCACTGGTCCATATGTCTGTTGTCAGATGTATAGTGTGAACAGCACTCTTCTGCAAAGCTGCCCCAATCACCTCCAGCACATCTTCATGTAGTGCTGGAACCGCAACTCTGGCAAAATAGAACCGGCTAGGAACCTTCCATTTAGGGCAGAGCGCTGCCACTAATTCTAGAAAACCTACCGCTTCTACAAAAGAAAAAGGGAGAAGGTCCACAGCTAGCATTTTAGCCAGCTTAGTGTTATACAGACGCGTCAGTGGGTGGTTGCGTTCATATGGCGCGTCTGAACAAAACATGGTTCTAATGTTGCCCTTGACCAAGCATTTACGGGATGATAATGACTTCTTTGACCCAATTATGCTCGCTGGTGAACTTTTTTGCGTTGGTGTCTCACTCGCTCCAACACTCTTAGTGTGCCTCACATGGGGTGTGCTGCTGACAGGGGTATTGGGTTTAAGTGAAGTGTTTGACACGTCTTCTTCCTCCTCGTCATCATCAGATGAAACATCAACGTTTTTTTGACTTCCAATTCGGGCTTCCTTGATCGCCTTTAGGTGCGCAAACCATTGGACAGTGTGCTGTCTCTCAAGATGACCTCTCTGGCCTCCGGTACCATAGTTGGTACCTGACTTACCACGACTAACTGCAAGCTTACAAAGGGTACAAATGGCGAACTTTTCCCTTTTTGGGCAAACAGTAAAGAAGTCCCAAACTGGGGACTTGAAGTGTCTGTGGGGCCTGGAGGAGGCGGCGATACTGGTGGTGGTGGTCATGCTGCTAATGCCAGATGAAGTGGAGGATCTGGATTGTCCAACTTTTGTACGTTGTGCACTTTCACTGCCACTAATTAAGGTCGAGGTGGATGGAGGTCCCTTCTTGTGAGAAAGAAATATGGAAGCGGTACGAGTTGGTGTACTACTTAACTCCAATGATTGTGGTGTTTCCACTGCCTCCTCGTCGACAACATCACCATCATCACGCTCAGCAGCTTTTCGGGCTAGTGTCAAAATGTCTGTTTGCTGCATGCCCGCTGGGGCTGCAGTGACCTTTATGATGACTGGGTCGTCGTTGTCAGAGTCTTCATCAGCAGCAGTATCCGCCACTTCTTGTTGAACCTCATCATCACACTCCATAACTCTGAGACTTTGGACGAGCTTCCTTTTACGCTTAACTACCTTTGTCAGATCATGTGCCTCACTCTCAGACGGCAGTGGTGCTGGTTCCCAATTTTGATCCGTATCATCATAAGGAGGTGTGCTTGAAGAAGATGTAGACACCACCCTTGATCTCTTCCTTGCTAGGGGTGTGGAAGACAATGAATGATCATCAGGAGGAGTGTCTTCCTCAAATGATACCTCGCCTTGATTGTCGATTTCCTGATGTGCCCCTACTTCGGGAGGAACAACTATTGTTGGCACTTGTGACCCTCCATGCACCTCTGCTTGCGCATCTCCTTGCGCAGCCTCTCCTTCCACATGTACTTGGGCTTGTACTTGCACATGTGTTTTTTGTTGGGGCTGTGGTTGTTCAACACTCGTCAGATGAGTTACAACAACCTGTGTTGATTGAGGGACATTGCTGCTACTTTCTTGCGATGAGCCAACATCACTGGTCGATGGTGATTGAACAACTAGACTAAGTGCCTCTGCAGCAGTGAAGGGCTTGGACTTAAGTTGGCGTGGTGGTGGTGGTGGCACTGAGGCCAATGGAGCGGGGGTGCTGCTCCCAGCTTGGTCCCCAGCAGATCCCGCTGCTGCTGCAGGCATACTTTTTTTTTACTCCCAAAAAAAGGGGCGGCCGGCACACCAGTCTCCTTGGTAACTTGCTTCTTCTGCTCCTTACTGGCAACTTTCTTGCTAGAGGAGCTACGGGTAACTTTTTTTGGGGCCATCTTCTTCAGAGCAGGTCAGAACAGCAGGCAGCAGTTGCACGAGTTGCAGAGTTGTCTGTGTCCAGACGTGACGTTGCGTGACGTTATGCTGCACACACACACCGCTGCAGGACTTCTTCCTGGCACTGGTGGTTCTCTTGAGTCTTGTGCACCTAAAAACAATGGAAGACAGAGGAACATCAGTTCAGTTATACACCCCAAAAAATCGAAAAACACAGAAAAAACAGCACAATCCCATGCCATCCATGATGTTTACATTCAAGACACCCCACAGAAAGACTAGGCCCATGCAACACTCACTACCCCTGGGCATAATGGATGAAAAGTAGGCAAAATAAGTGCAGGCCTCAGACACTGCCTCTCTTCAAAATGGCCCCTTGCACCCCAAGCACATGTTGCCTGTACCAGCCAGCACTCAAGATGGCCACCACCACCATCCACACGGCCAGTCCACATCAACAGTACACCCCAAAAAAACCGAAAAACACCCAAAAATCACCACAATCCAATGCCATACAGGATGTTTACATTAAAGAGAGTGAGACCCCACAGGCACACTCAGTCCATGCACCACTACCCCTGGGCAAAAGGCCACACCAGCAGCCCCCAAAAAACGACAAAAAACACAAAAAACAGCACAATCCCAGCCCATTCATGGCCTCAATGGTGTTTAAATTCAAGAGGACACCCCACAGAAAGACTAGGCCCATGCAACAGTCACCACCCCTGGGCAAAGGGCCCTACCAGCAGCCCCAAAAAACGACAAAAACCACAAAATTCAGCACAATCCCAGCCCATCCATGGCCTCAATGGTGTTTAAATTCAAGAAGACACCCCACAGAAAGACTAGGCCCATGCAACACTCACTACCCCTGGGGATAATGGATGAAAAGTAGGCAAAATAAGTGCAGGCCTCAGACACTGCCTCTCTTCAAAATGGCCCCTTGCACCCCAAGCACATGTTGCCTGTACCAGCCAGCACTCAAGATGGCCACCACCACCACCACCCACATGGCCAGTCCACATCAACAGTACACCCCAAAAAAACAGAAAAACACCCAAAAAATCACCACAATCCAATGCCATCCAGGATGTTTACATTAAAGAGAGTGAGACCACACAACAGGCACACTCAGTCCATGCACCACTACCCCTGGGCAAAAGGCCACACCAGCAGCCCCCAAAAAACGACAAAAAACACAAAAATCAGCACAATCCCAGCCCATCCATGGCCTCAATGATGTTTAAATTCAAGAAGACACCCCACAGAAAGACTAGGCCCATGCAACACTCACTACCCCTGGGTATAATGGATGAAAAGTAGGCAAAATAAGTGCAGGCCTCAGACACTGCCTCTCTTCAAAATGGCCCCTTGCACCCCAAGCACATGTTGCCTGTACCAGCCAGCACTCAAGATGGCCACCACCACCACCACCCACATGGCCAGTCCACATCAACAGTACACCCCAAAAAAAGAGAAAAACACCCAAAAATCACCACAATCCAATGCCATCCAGGATGTTTACATTAAAGAGAGTGAGACCACACCACAGGCACACTCAGTCCATGCACCACTACCCCTGGGCAAAAGGCCACACCAGCAGCCCCAAAAAAACGACAAAAAACACAAAAATCAGCACAATCCCAGCACATCCATGGCCTCAATGATGTTTAAATTCAAGAAGACACCCCACAGAAAGACTAGGCCCATGCAACTCTCACCACCCCTGGGCAAAGGGCCCCACCAGCAGCCCCAAAAAAACGACAAAAACAACAAAAATCAGCACAATCCCAGCCCATCCATGGCCTCAATGGTGTTTAAATTCAACAAAACAGTTGTATCATGCACCCATAACCAACCCTGGTCCTACTGGATACTGTGGTTACCCACAATATATTTTATTTAATGTTCTGAAAAAGTTCCAAAATTGTAGTTGCAGCAACTGTAATGCCCCAAACAAACTTACTTGTGAAAGTTGATTTCTAATCCAAAAGTGATCCAAAGAAAGTCAAAAAGGCCTCAAATCCAAATATCCAGCAGCACCCACAACAAGTAATCCTTCCAGGTCAAGGTCCAAATGAAAGTCAATCAATCAATCAATCATAGACATTTATAGAGCGCTCTACTTACCCGGAGGGTCTCAAGGCGCTAGGGGGGGGTGCTGCTACTGCCCGAACAGCCAGGTCTTGAGCTTCTTCCTGAAGGCGAGGTGGTCTTGGGTCAGGCGCAGGTCGGTCGGGAGGGAGTTCCAGGTCTTGGCAGCCAGGTAGGAGAAGGACCTTCCTCCTGTTGTCGTTCTTCGGATGCGGGGGACGGCGGCGAGGGCGTGACTGGCTGATCGGAGGTGTCGTTTGGGAGCGTAGAAGTTGATGCGGTTGTTGAGGTAGCTCGGGCCTTGATCGTGTAGGGCTTTGTGTGCGTGGGTTAGGACACGGAAGGTGATTCTCTTGTTGACCGGGAGCCAGTGCAGGTCTCTTAGGTGTCCGGAGATGTGGCTGTGTCGTGGGATGTCGAGGATGAGTCTGGCTGAGGCGTTCTGGATCCGTTGGAGTCTCTTCTGGAGCTTGGCGGTGGTTCCGGCGTAGAGGGCGTTGCCGTAGTCCAGTCGGCTGGTGACGAGGGCCTGGGTGACAGTCTTCCTGGTCTCGGTGGGGATCCACCGGAAGATTTTCCGTAGCATGCGCAGGATGTTGAAGCACGACGAGGAGACTGCGTTGACTTGCTTGGTCATGGAGAGGGAGGAGTCCAGGATGAAGCCCAGGTTGCGTGCGTGGTCTGTCGGTTTGGGTGCAGTTCCCAGGGCGGGGGGCCACCAGGAGTCGTCCCAGGCGGAGGGCGAGGATCCCAGGATGAGGACTTCCGTCTTGTCCGAGTTCAGCTTCAGGCGGCTGGTCGACATCCACTCGGCTACTTCTTTCATTCCTTCGTGGAGGTTGGCTCTGGCGGCGGCGGGGATGTTGGTAAGGGAGAGGATCAGCTGGGTATCGTCGGCGTAGGAGATGATGTTCAGGTTGTGTTGGCGTGCGATGGCCGCGAGGGGGCTCATGTAGACGTTGAAGAGGGTTGCGCTCAGCGAGGATCCTTGGGGTACGCCGCAGATGACTTCGGTGGCCTTTGATTTGTACGGAGGTAGGCGGACTCTCTGGGTTCTTCCGTCGAGGAAGGAGATGATCCATTCCAGTGCCTTCTCCTGGATTCCGACGTCGTAGAGGCGCTGCACTAGGGTGCGGTGGCAGACGGTGTCGAAGGCCGCGGAGAGGTCTAGGAGGATGAGCGCCGCTGTTTCTCCGTTATCCATCAGGGTTCGGATGTCATCGGTGGCCGCGATGAGGGCGGTCTCGGTGCTGTGGTTGGCTCGGAAGCCAGACTGTGAGGGGTCGAGGGATCCGTTCGTCTCAAGGAAGGCGGCCAGCTGCTTGTTGACGGTCTTCTCGATGACTTTGGCTGGAAACGGGAGGAGCGAGATGGGGCGGTAATTCTTCAAGTCGGTGGGGTCCGCTGTTGGTTTCTTGAGTAGAGCGCTGAGTTCGGCGTGCTTCCAGCTCTCAGGGAAGGTGGCGGTGTCGAATGAGGTGTTGATGATGTCCCGCAGGTGGGGTGCGATGACAGCGTCGGCCTTGTTGAAGACGTGGTGAGGGCAAGGGTCGGTCGGAGATCCGGAGTGGGTGGAGTTCATCGTGCGGACGGTGTCTTCGGTGCTGATAGGAGTCCAGGCGCGGAGGGTGGTGGTGGGGGGCGGTGGTTCGGTTGAGTCGGGCGTGGCGTTCGTCGGTTGGGTGTTGAAGCTGTTGTGTATGTCCGCGATCTTGTTGTGGAAGTAGGAGGCGAGGGAGTTGCAGAGTTCTTGCGATGGGGTGATGTCGTTGTTTCCGGCGTTGGGGTTGGAGAGCTCTTTCACGATGTTGAAGAGTTCCTTGCAGTTGTGTGCGTTGTTGTCCAGTCGGTCCTTGAATGCAGTTTTCTTGGTGTCGCGGATCAGCTGGTGGTGATTCCGGGTGGCAAGCTTGAGGGTGGTCATGTTGTCCGGTGTTGGCTCCCTTCTCCAGGCTTTCTCGAGGGCTCGGCAGTTCTTCTTGGAGCTCTTGAGTTCGTGGGTGAACCATGGGGCCTTCTTGCTGCCGGGTCTGCTGGGCGGGGTCTTCAGTGGGGCGAGTACGTCCGCGCAGTTGCTGATCCACTTCGTGAGGTTGTCGGCGGCCTGGCTGGGGTTCGCTGAGCTGGCGGGAGGGTGCTGGCTCAGGGCAGCGGCGAGCTGGTCGGCTGTGATCTTGCTCCAGCTTCTTCGGGCAACCTGTTGCTGGTGGTGGTGGGTCGTCGTTCTTCTGAAGGTGAAGTGGACGCAGCTGTGGTCCGTCCAGTGGAGTCCAGTGGCGTGGCTGAAGGTGATGTCTTTGCTGGATGAGAAGACGGCGTCGAGTGTGTGTCCGGCGAGGTGGGTGGGGGTGGTCACCAGCTGCTTGAGTCCGAGGTTGGCGAGGTTGTCCAGCAGGGTGGTGGTGTTGCGGTCGTTGTTGTTCTCCAGGTGGAAGTTGATGTCCCCCAGGAGGATGTAGTCAGCGGAGGGGAGGGCATGCGGGCTGACGAAGTCGGCGATGTCCTCGCTGAATCGTGTGCGTGGTCCAGGGGGTCGGTAGATCAGGGTGCCTCTGAGGGTGGTCTTCGGGTCGGTGTGGATCTGGAAGTGTAGGTGTTCGGCGGTGGTCAGGATGTCGTCTGTGCTGGTCGTGATGCGGATGGTGTCCCTGTGGATGATGGCGATGCCTCCTCCTATCTGGTTGGCAGTGCGGTCCCTCCGGGTGATCTTGTAGCCCTCTGGGATGGCGATGGCGATGTCGGGAGCTGAAGAGGCGTTCATCCAGGTCTCCGTGAGGAAGGCAACGTCTGGTGCTGTGGTGTCGATGAGGTTCCAGAGTTCGATGGCGTGTCTGTGGACTGAGCGGGTGTTGAGCAGGATGCACTTCAGGTGGTTGGTGCTGGTGTTCGTCTTGGCGGGTGCTGGTGCGAGGCAGGTCCGGATGCAGGTGAACTTGCAGGACTGGCAGATGAAGGGTCCGTGGGTGCGTCTCGGGGTGGCACGGTAGCATCCCGGGGCTCGTCCGTCGTTGAGTGCGATGAGGGTGGCGGCGTCGTACATCCGGCGGGTGGGCTGGGGTCTGCGGAGGCCCGGGGTCCTGGCGCTGGGCGCGGGCCAGGCGCGGACGGGCGCAGACGGGCTTACCTTTGGCGCACCTTCGGCGCTCAGTCGGTGCTCCCGCTGCGCGCGTCCGCTGCGCGGTCGCTGAGGGGGCGTCATAAGAAGGGATCCTGGAGGGCGGGTCAGGCGGGAGGCGGGGAGCGCGTGGGCCTATCGGTAGGCGGGGGGGCGGGGTCGCGTCAAAACCGGCGCGAAATCCAGGCGGCCGGCCCTGCGGCGGCTGGGGCGCCGGGCTGGATCGGCGATCAGGCGGGCCGCCCTGCGGCGGCTGGGGCGCCGGGATGGATCGGCAGCAGGCAGCAGGTAAGTGGCAGGCAGCAGGCGGGGAGCGAGGGGGCAACCAGGCCGAGGGCACAGTGGTCGCTCATGCACATGAAGAAAGCACTGGGAGGAGCCTGCTGGACAGGAACAGGAAGTTGGAGACTGTGGGGCACTTCCTTCCCCCCCCCCAAAAAAATGGACTCCTTGCAAAAAAAAAGGCCATGCAAATGTCAACCTGAGGAGTGATTCTGATAAAAAATCATCATTTTCTGAAGGTTTATCCTGTTTGCTGGTGGATTTCTTGTGCAGAATTGCAAAATCTCTATTTCGCGAGTGCGAGATTGTTCCTGTCCGCCGCAACTACGTGTTCGCAATCGCGAGGCGTGCTGTGCAAGGTGGCAAGCCGCGATTACGTATTCGCGGGCGGCAAACTCCCGCGGGATCCCGCAGCAAGATCCAAAATGGCGCAGCACTCGCAAAATATGATCGAGAAAAACAACTCGGCAAACGCTTAATGACGGAAAGTGAACGCCGTGCACCACGCCGCGCGCCGCAATATTGTATCACCAAGCAAAAAATCCGCCGCGAGCGAATTCACGGATTATCCACAAATTCGCGAGAGTTCGCGGATTGCGAATTTGCAGAAAATCCGAAAAATCCGCGAGCGGAACGGATTTTACGCCCATGCTTAGATGGAAGGCACTTACAGTCATAGGTCTTGCTCTAGCCATTCTCTTCACCTGCTGCCTCTGTATTCAGTGTGGTCCAGCACTCTGTAGTTTCTGTATCACTACCTGCATTCCCAGATCCCAAACTAGAAGGAAAAACAAGGAAAAGATTATGTTACAGGAACAAGTGGACAACCTAATGCACATAGAGGTAGATTAAGAGAAACAATCTTAAAAGGGTATATTATGGGACAAGGAGGGAATGTGGAAAATGGATATTTTTCGTTATTTATGTCCCATTATACACCCTCTCTTTCACGTCCCGAACTCATCATGACGGTAACTAGAAAACCCGAGCACATCAACGTAAGGTTACACGCAAACACATCTCTTCCTCAAACTGCAACTGTACGTTCTTATGGTCAAGCCGATTCCTAGAAACGAGCCCCGTTGTAACCACCCCCGCTTATGGTCAAGACAATTCCGAGAAGTAAGCCCCCGTTTGCCAAGACACGACAACCAATTCCGAGACACTAGCTCCTGTTTGCTAAGCACATGACACCAGACGTCCTGTCACGACCATTTCTCCTTTTTCTTATCCAAGGAACCAGCCTAGGGTTATTTCTTAACTCTCTGCCTCTGCCTCTGCCTCTGCCATGACTTCCTCTTTATTGTGACACAGTTTCATTTCAACTGCCATGATCTCTGTATGATCGCCATTCTTTGTAACTGACATTACTCAAGGGAAGCTCCTTCCTCTTTTTCATGTATAATTGCCATGTTTTCTGTGATTAAAGTAGACTATTCCCGAGCCTCCTTAGGTGACGGAGCTCTCCCTTAACTCGAGTTGCTGAATAAAGACCCCGAATTCTAACCACCACGGACTCTGCTCTTCATTCTTGACCTTATTGATATTATAGAAATTCCGATCAAGGTAAATTACTAAAATATTTACCACAGGTGGTATCCCAATGGCTGACCAGGATTTGACTCAACTGGTGCGAACAAAGCAATCCCCCCTCTCCTTTAAATCAAGAGGATGAACCATAAGTGTGGTAATCTTCATTTTACAATGGAGGTGACATATCCTCCACATGTGAAATGGACCACAAAAGACATGGAGACAAAATAAAGGCAGGTATTCAAAGAGAAAAGCAATTATTAACAAGAAACCAATGAAGAGCAAAGGGTGAAATTGGCAATCCTGGGATGACTAAACATTTATCTTTTTTAGATGGTTAAGGTATGAAGTTTTTCATTAATGATATTTTTAATTCAATTGGTTTTATATGTGCAGTGAGCCATGAAGGTGTATTGCATGTCTCTGATGAGGGCTAATCCGGCACAAAAAAGTTATCAATATTAAGATCAATTTGTGGAGCTAATATCAATCAAGACGAAGTCGGTCACAGTCAATGTCTACATACGGATCCATAGATTTGGACTAGCACAACATATTTTTACTGTAAAGCTGACTTTCCTTGGAGGACATGCTTCCATTGGGGAGGGTGGTGTATGGCCAAGGTACGACGAGAGATCATCAGGTAGGCTATGGAAAGTTCTCTTTTTTGGTTCACTCTTTGAACTTGGTAGAAAAGAGGATTACAGTGACTGCTGGTTGCCGATAGGATCTAAGCAGGATTGACACTTTTTGTTTGAATAAAAATAAATCCCACATGAAGACCTTTAAAAGAGTTAGCATTCTAAACAAATCTATTTTCAAAGCATGTTTCTGCATAGAGGGGGTTGAAAAGTGTTTGAAATTTTCTAGAAGGCTTGATGCCTGCTATGTTGTTCTTGAAAAATACGGTTAAATTACCAAATTTCTTTTTGCCAATGCTTCACCATTGATAAATCTAACGTACAGTGCAGTGTCAACTGTGCATATGCCTATATGTCCTTTGGCTGAACCAAAATGAACCATTCCACGAAAAGACAATGAGTGGTTGGAAGGCTTCCATGTCTTTAGGTGTTCAGCGATTTCAGAGCTATCAGTGTAGAAACATTTGATTTTGAAAATTCTTGTTATTTCAAAAGGTGAAAAATGCTGCCCCCTTATGACGTTCCGGTACAAAAGGGGGTGGTGATGGATGGAGCATCTGAACCAATCAAACACTCACACCCAGTCAACAGATCTGGGTTGAATCCATCACCGTTCTTTAGCCCACTCTGCCACCCCAGTTCAGACATGTCCTTATGACGTTTGACTCATTTATGCAATCAGCACCAAATTCTTAATTTTTTGAGCTTCCATACTAAAGACTGTTTTCGTACCTTTTGAGAACATTGCACACAGAGGTCAAAATGTTAAGGGTGCAAAAATGTAATCAAACAATGTTTTAATCCCATCCATCAGAGTCTTTTGAGAAGTTTCGATGGAGGTCCATGCTCACAGAGGACATTGAAGAGAAAAGTGCTTGTGGCAAATAAATGAGCGGAGGCTGAGCAAATGGAGTGGTGGTATTTCTTAATTTTTTGTTACTTACTGGTAATCTTCATTACCCTGATTAAGGTCCTTCTCATCCTATTCCTTACAACGTGAGGCATACCTGCTTCACGACCGGCTTATACAAACGCGAGTATTTTCTTTACTTCCTTTATGTAAGCCTCTCCCACCAACCGCCATGCCTGTTATCAACAAGTTCAGACACAAACACAGTAGAAGGGAGGGGGGAGAAAGCCTAGGACGAGGAGGACCTTAATCGGGGTAATGACGATTACCAGTAAGTAACGAAATATTATTCCCCTCATATGTCCTCCTTGTCCCAGTCCTTAAAATGTGAAGACCTCACAAACAGAAAACAAGAACTAAAATGCAGGACACCAGGGATCCGTGCAAAAGTACAAAACATTTAATAAAACAAATGATTAAAACACAGCAGCATTCAAGATGCCAACAGCAAAATTGTCCACAGAGGCATGCAAAACATCAAGGCGATAATGCAGGCCAAATGTAGGATGGGAATGCCAAGGAGCCACCCTACAAATCTCATGGATAGAAACCCCTGCTGCCTTAGCCCGGGAAGTGGACACAGAAAGTGTTGAATGCCCCGGCACCTGAGCCGGAAAAGGCAAACCCACAGACTTAAAGCATTGGCAGACCGGCAAATGCATCCACCGACTGATGGTGGAAGTAGAGACCTTCTTCCTCTTGGCCACACTCCCACAGGAGACACACAGGTCAGGAGAAAGACAAAACGCCAGGGTACTTTGGAGGTAAACGTGAGGGGCCCTACGAACATCCAAGGCCGAAGGAACAATGGTATCCCCATCCCCAGGAAAATCAGGAATAACCACCTCCTGCTGTAAATGGAATTTGGAGGAGACCTTAGGGAGAATAGCCATGTCAAGCCACAAAACCAACCTGTCCGGCAGAAACTGCAAATAAGGAAAGGATACAAGCGAAGCACCCAAATCACGGAACCGCCTAGCAGAGGTGATGGTTGTTGGACTCGACGCTTTTTGGCAGGTTCATCCCAAAACTTCTTGCATTCTCCTAGCCATTTCTGTGACCTGGTGAAGGCGGTTTTAGGCCTCTGGGCACTTTAGCACAGTGGTCCAGTGTAAAGTGTGTGCACGCTCTGTGCACATTTAGTAAGGTGGCCTGCCCTTCCATAGGAATGCATTGGGGTTTCCCTGATCAGTGTGTGTCAGTGGTAATTCATGATATGGGAGGAGCAGAGTGGTCGAGTTTAGTATCTTTGGAATTGTAATAATAAGTGCTGCACAATGGTGTGCGCAGATTTATAATGGTTATTTTACTTTTAGAATTTATCAATAAAGCGTTCTGGCCCTTAATCAGCAAGGCTAGGCCAACTCAATAATCCAAAAACAAGAAAATGCCAATACTGATACAAATTACACAGTCAAATCAAGCAATCACTCATGCCACTCATAGTGATTGAAACCATCTTATTTACTAAATATTTTAATTTTATTTTATATTTTGTATTCAAATTTATTTGTAGAAGCAACAAATTTCAATGGACCTGACAATATTATTTACAATTCCAAAATAGCGACAAACATATAAAACAAACTTACAAATTACATTAATAAACAACACATTTGAACATGCCCATAATCAGGCAAAGAATGTAAAGAAGAAAGTGAGCAAAAGTAGTAAAAAAACTGAGAAAAAAATTAAAGAATTTCACAAGAAGGAAGGGAGCATCAAAATCCCAGCAAATATTGGCAAAACAGTATGGTATTCAAGTTATACGACCTAAACCTATCTGTCACATATTGTTTGTGACCCTGACACCTTTTATTTAATAACACCACTTGTTTTAACCAAACAGAAAAGGTCTACACGTTTCAAACCCTATGTTTATTTATGGGTTATCCTCAGGACCTGGGAGAATGAGTTTATTAGCTTCCTGTGATGGCACCCATGGTGCTTCACAGCCGATAGTTTTTCAAACACGTTTAACCTACTTCAAACAATGGCTTGTAGGCCCGTAATAAATCCTCTAAGCAGCGCCCGTTACCTATGTCATTTTCTGGCACTCCACTCAATGGTTGCCTATGGTCGTCTGCGTTATCCAGCCACGTTAATTCAGCGAGACGAGGTCTTCAATTCCTCAAGATTTTTGATGCTGCAACACGCCTTTCTCTAATGAGAGGACGTGTTTGAGAAAATATCAGCCGTGAAGCACTATGGGTGCCGTCACAGGAAGCTAATCATTTCCGAGGGAATCCTGACGTGGGGATGCCCACCCTGGGATTGAGTGTGTCTCGAGGTGGGAGTTTCCCTGACTTTATGCTGTTGCGGGAGCCTACCCCGCTGATTGATGCTTGAAAACAGAGCGGGAGACCACCCCGCATCTGTGCTTTCAGAGTGGGTGCCCACCCCACATTGTATGCTCCAAGTGGGAGCCCACTCCGCGTATTTATACTTTTTAGAACCAGAGCGGAAGCCCAACCTGTGGGTCTGTGCCCCTCCTGCGTGAGGTGACCTGGAAGTCAGGCAGAGTCCGGCTGGTTGTAGGCATGGACCAGAAGCCTTCCACAGGAAGCGGGAGATCCAGGGTCTCGCGGGCTCCACATCAAAGTCCCGGGTCCCAGGAGGGAGCCTGGGTGAGTTCCAGAGTCCTGAGAGGAGGAGGCGGCGGTATGGCGTGAGTGCAGTAGTGGCTGGGGAGGTAGCAGGGCTCCCATGCACTGAGGAGAGCCCCGCAACATCAGCTAAAGGCAAGGAGAAAGCCGGCCTGCAAACCGGAGCCTACTTGAGGAGGAGAGTGGAGTCCCTCGACTGCTGACGAGTATGGCTCAAATTGGGAAGATTCCTGTGGATAGCCCCGGAGTGGGGATCCCATCACTGCATTGTTGGGCCAGTGCTGAAGTATTTAACAATGCAATGTTGGGGCACTTGTCGTCTAGGAGCCCAAGTGGGGGCTCTGTAGGCACAGTTTTGCCTGTGCTCATTTTTCTTTTGGGCCAATTCTGTTTGTGAAGTCCCGGAGTGGGGCATCGGTGGCACCGTGGTGCCCAAGTCAGTTGGACTCATTCAAAGGGGGTCCTGCACTCCTGCCTGGAACTTCCTGGATCCGGAATCCAAAATGTTTGGATTTTGGATTCCCAATAATGTGTGTCAATGTGCTCTCTGATTGTAGGACACCGTAAAAGAATATAACGTCATCACGACTGTCCTCCGATCAGAGAAACTTCAGGAAGCACACCAGGAAATGCGAAGACCTGGGACCATGAATATGCACTTGTGGAATGAACATAGAGTGCATCAATATATATTTTTTGCTGACTTGCACCCTGTTGCCTTTTCTGGACTTCTTGGTTGTTGTTGCTACTGCTGTGGAGTTCCAGCTGGTGCCCTTTCCGTGCCTCTTCCTCGTGGCTGCTCCTAGTATCTGATCGCTTTGCTGTTTCCTGGTTCCCAAGGCAACCAAAGCTTCAAAGAACTGGTGAGTCAGCTGCCTCTTCCCCCCTCCTTCCTCCGCATCCATCATGTTTTCACCCCTCAGACATACACACACACACCCCTCACCCTTTTTATTTCAAACTATGCTATTTCCGAAACCTGGCTATATTACAATAATACTGTTTATTTATGTTCACTTTCACACTGACTGCATAAGCCTTTTTATTCTGCGTGGTCCCATGATTTCTTTTAAATCAATTTTTAATAAGCATCATTCTGCCATTACTAGGTGACATCAAACTACAGTAAAGTACTGCAATTATGTATGGGCTATCAATGCATATGTGGGTCTATTTTCCAAAATCATGCATTAGGAGAACGCAGTGACGGGGGTCTGGTGGCTCAATGAACTTTTGTACATGCTCCAGGAGTTTCTCTTTGCAAGTTTGAATTCCAGTGAGTTCACTCTGCCTTCCATTCTTTTGAGGTCGATAAAATAACTACTGTTGAATTGGGTAAAAATAAGCATCCATTATCTGTCAGGGCACCAAGGGGCCATCTTGGGGTGAGCTGGACACTGCAAATATGCCTATTATATAGATGCCAAGTGAATGAGCATTCAGGCATCCTAGGTAAAACTGAAGAAAGGGGCTGTGTGCCATTGTTTCTACCTCGCACTGAAATGTCTTGGCCTGAATAACATTTATTAGCTTGAATGTTCATCGTGGGGAAGGTATTTCAAGTTTTTTTTTAAAAATGTGCCCAATGTTTTGTTCAAGTACTCTTAGCCAAAAGTTGGATGGAAGACACACTGATAAAGTAAACATGTTGATGGAGCCTCCTGTTCCTCAGAACATACCTCCACTGCACTCATATTTTGATCTTCATTATTATCATCATAGGTTCTGGCTGCATTATGAACAGTCTCTTGACCAGTTATATTCTTTATTAGAGCACACCGCATCTACCATCAGTGGGTCTTTAGAGGCTACGGCACGGAAGCAACGCTCTTCTATTCAACGTGGATAGACCAGAGCAGGCAATATCATTTGCTTCATGCAAACATAAAACCCACACTCAAATTGGCCCATGATGGGAGATGAAAAAATATTGTTGTCCTCTGGTGGTCAAATTATATAAACATGTTTAGTAACAGTCCACACATCTTACCTGGCCATTATTAGTCGGTAAATACTCAGAAATCAGTTTAAAGACCATTGCTTGCTTTATTCATGGATGTATTCATTTATCAAGTGAGTAAGGCACCAAAGCTGATGAACACCAATTCTGAATATCAAGAAGTGCAGTAAAACATGCCAACAGTGTACGTTAAAGTGCAAGAAATGCAACAAGGTATAGACCGCCAGCATTTGCTACCCTCACCCCCTTTATTTTCACACTCACCCTGTCCCCACTGCAGTCTTTGGTATTCTTCTGCTCTGCCCCTGCTGTTGCAGCTCCCCTGTTTCTGTTTTTGTTATAAACTGGTACTGATGAGGGGAAATCTTACCCAGTGTTACCGTGTGTAAAAAATGTCATAATAATGAAGCAATACTATCCCAAAATGTACCTCATCACATACCATTATTTACAATTTCTTACCACATAATTTAGTCAGCCCTGCCGCATTATTTGGTCAACCCCTGCCTCATAATTCCCGTTGCCCTGCCTATAGGGCAGTCTGGAAGTGCCCAAAGGTGTGACTAGTCAGGTCAGTGAGTGTTTTTTTTTAAGCTGCTTGCTGGCCTGTTTTATGGTCTGGTGGACTGTTTCAATCTTGGTTTCTTTGCTACTAACACAAATATTGTATGCAGGAAGCACACATGCATGCAGTCTCCCATAGCTTACAAAGCACTTATATAGCTTGGTCTTTATAAGTTTAAAACTGACACTTAATTTGGTCCTCCCCTGCCTCATATATTCCAGTTGCCCTATATAAAGTACTGTTGTGCCTTTTTGGGCAAATATTTTTCAGTTTGAAATGTGTAGTAAGTCTGTGACTCCAAACCACAGTCACCCAAAAACATTTGATTTGCTATACACTGTTTAATAAGATTTCCCCAACATAAAAATGATTTGTTGTGGGAACTGCAGCGTTTATGTTTGTCGATGATGAGGAGAACCAAGTTCTAGAATTTTTTTGTCAGGAGGGGGGTCTTCAAGCCTGAAAATTTTGACAGGGGGATCTTGGCATCAAAAAGTTTGCAGACCCCTGCCCTAAGGTGATGTATTCACCTTGTAGTGGTGTTACTGTGGTGCACTACTGAGTTTCTGCCTAATATGTTTATGCCCAATGTGATTTGTGCCTAAGGTCATGCTATGATGTTTCAGGATGATGCATATTGCGTAATGGGTTTATGCTAATGAGGTTTGGGCCTAATGTGTTTTATGCCTACTGCGATGCAGACATAATCTGTTTATGTTGATAGATATAATGCTGAGGTCATTATTGAGCCAATAGTTACTGGCTGTGTTTTGCATTTACTTACCAGATCTTGACGGGCTCTGACCGTGGCCTGATTGGCCAGGTCCTGTATATAATCCCTGTGAATATTGCCCAGTGCCAGTTGACACAGTGTAAAAGTGTGATTATGTTTCTAATGTGTTTAACCTTGTGTGGAGTTTCTTTTGTGGTGTGCCTGGTGTGTTGCTGCTGTGTGTGTGTGTTGCGCAAACGCTTTACATATTGCCTCTGGGATAAGCCTGACTACTCATGCCAAGCTACCAAGGGGGTGAGCAGGGGTTATCTTCAGTGTGTAACTCCCTTGCCCTGACTAGAGTGGTGGTTTCTGCCTGGCTTTGGCGCACGCCCTAGCCAACCAGAATTCCCATTTCTAACAATGGCCAACAGAAATGCCACCATAGCAGACAAGCACAACAAATCAGCTTCCAACAAGGGCTTAAAAGGGGGTAACTGCAGACCCATCACAACAGTTGGCAAATCCCAAGAAGGCACAATCAAAGGAGGTACCAGATGACGAAGCCGAAAACTACACAGAAGCTGACTCACCAAAGGAGCAACACCCTCCAAAGAGCTCCCCGGACTCCTACATGTCCGAACCGCAGCCTATTGAGCAGACAAAGTAGAAGGGGAAAGGTCTTTCAAAAATCTTGAAATAAGTCCAGAATAGAGGCTGGATCCTCAACCACAAGATCCATCCATGAGATGAGCGCCAAGAGACAAAAGAGCCCCAATGCTAAACATAGCTCTTAAGGGTAGACTTATGTGACTGCTGAATATCACAGGCCACCAAAGAAGAACAACCCAAAGGTTCCAATGTTATCCGTTCTAGAGCCAGGCCATCAGATCTAATCAATGAAGATGAGGCAAAGACAGAAGAGGAAACTGAAGTGGAGACGAAGCCACTGAAAGCCGGATAAACCTTCTCCCTGCCAGGAGCATCAGCAGTGAAAACCAAATATGGCAAGGCCAAAAGGGAGCAATCAAGAGTACAGACACCCTGTCCCCAGAGTCTTCTGCATCACCCTCGGAAGGAGGGGAATCAGAGGGAAGTCATACAGAAGACCCGAGGGCCAAGGAACTGAGACAGGATCCACCGCCCAAGACAAGGGACAAACCACCTTGGAACAGAACTGAGGGAGAAGAGAGTTGTGAGGGGAAACAAAAAGATCAATCCAGGGAGTCTGAAACTAAAGACAAACGTCCTGGAACAGGGGAACAGACAGATGGAACAGAACAGAGGATGGAAGGTTGAGACTCAAGCTGTCCGCATGAAAGTTCAGGTGCCCCTGAATATAAACAGACCTCAATGCCAACAGGTGAGACTCTGCCTAGGCACAAACCATAGAATCCAGCATATTCAGAGACGCGCACCAGGTCCCCCCAGATGGTTCAAGTAACTACGAGCAACATGATTGTCGGTATGAACTAACAGATTCATCTCTTGGAGAGAAACCTGAAAGAAAAGCATCCCCTGCAAAATGTCCGCCATCTCCCGCCAACTTGAGGAACGGTTGCTGTCCCCCCGAGACCATTGACCCTTGGCCTTCAAGCACCCCAACGTGGCTCCCCATCCACAAAGACAGGCATCCGTTGTCAGTAAGAGGGGAGGAGGAAGCTCCAGATTGGAAGTGCAAAGCCACCAGTCCAAACCCTGAACCGGAGCAGGGGAGAGAGGATCCAGAGAATCTGCAGGGGAAAGGTCCCATTGAGACATCAGATAATTCATCAAGGGCTTGAGCTGCAGATGAGCCATAGGATCCACAGCCGTGGTGGCAGCTATCAACCCCTGGGACCACAACCAAACCCAAGCCGGGGCAGAAGGGTGACTCAGCAGGTCCTGCAGAAGAAGCTATTGGGTAGAGATTCTAGCAGGAGGAAGAAACACCACCACCAACAAGGTGGCGAAAAGTCCCCCTATAAATGAAGTCTCTGAACGGGCACCAGATGAGACTTCGCCAAATTCAGCTTGAACCCCAGACCCTGGAACATGGCTATCATCGCCTCCACTGATAGAAGAGCCCTAGGAAGGGAGGAAGCAGAGACCAAACACTCATCAATATTGGGAAACACAGCAAAGACCTGAAGCTGCAAAACCCCCACAGCAGGAGCCAATACCCTGGTAATAGTCCAGGGAGCAGTAGAGAGGATGAAAAGCAACACCCAGAACTGGTAATGTCCCCTGTTCACTGCAAACCTCAGGAACCGCTGGCTTCATGGATGGACAGGAACATAAAAATAGGCATCTTCTGAATCTAGAGAAGCCATAAAATTATCCTTTTCAATTAGGGGAATGACAGACTGCAAGGTAACCATCCAAAAATGATCCAACTGCAGCAATTTGTTCAAGGGACAAAGTTGAATAGAACCCCAGGCCCCGTTCTGCCTAAGGAACCAGGATAACAGCGCCCTTTGACAGCAACTGGTCTATGCCTGACAACATGGCAGACCTTTTCACGAGGTCTCTCAACAATGGGGTAATTCAAAAACAGTCCTTGGTGGGAGTGCCCTTGAATAGAATCCAGTAACCCTGATCGATGACCGACAGGACTCATTGGTCGGAAATCAGACTTGACCAATGATCCAGGAACAAATGGAGCCCAGCCCCCACCTTGGCATCATCACTTTTGCCAGGCACCCTGGGGATGTTGCTGCTGTTGCCGCTGAGGCTGGATTTATAATGGAACTCAGCCCCCAACCATGGGCCTGACCATGAAAGGGCTGAGAAGAAGAAGAAGACAGAGCACCCAGAAACCCTAGTGTTCAGAAAGAGGACTTCTTCTTCTGCACACTCGGAAAAGGCTTCAACAACTACTTCTCTTCCATAGACCACTGCACCATTGTGTTCAAATCATCCCCAAAAATTCCCATCGGACAGAAACTGAGCCCAGACCACCATCAGCACCAATATAGCAATGGGATCCTCCTGATCCTGAAGACAGTCAAACAACTTCTCGAAATTCTTAATAAGGACCCTGGAGGCATAGGCAGAGTAAGTGCTAGTCAGAACCCCAAAATGAAGAGCAGCATAAGAACGCTTCAGAGCAAACTCCACCTTCCGCTCAACCTGGTCAGCAAAGGAAGCCACCTCCGAAGGCAAAGAAGAAAAAGCCATGAAGGAAAAAATAGAATTGACTTTGGGAACTTGAGGAAACTGGGACTAAAACTCTGCCAGGCAATACATTTTTCCCAAAAAGCAAGGAATCCCCTGCTTGTCAACCTCAAGCCATTCCTCAGCCAGAATGTCCTTAATGACATCATGAAAGGGCAGGTCATTCACCACCGACGCACTATACTGGGAGTAAAAACAATCAACAGTCAATGACTTAGGATCAAACTCCAGCACCTCATGAATATGGACCAACATGTCTGAAAAAAACAACCCTGGATATACTTCCCCTTGTCCATATCCTCATCCTCCTCCACTGTAGATTTGTTTGCAGAATGCTCAAGCAGCACAGCTTGCACAGCAGAATTAAGTAATTCCTGCAAATCGGACCTGGAAATCTGCAACAGGTCATACTCCTGCAGGTCCTGTACATTATTCTTCTTGGACAGAGGTTTCGCAATGCACCGGAGTGGACTCTTCATCACTGATGGCAGAAGCAGGAAGAACAAACACCACACAGCAACACACAGCGCAAACCATGAAGTGCCCAGCAACTCCCATTAAATACTGTCACTAGGCTTGATAAAAATCAATTTACAATGGTCAGGCGATTTCAGTAGTTGTTTCCTAAGTTGAATTTGCCCGGCGTAAAACGCCTCTAATACCATACGAAATTACTCAATAAAGAGGCAGGCGCTGGAGACTGGAAGACAGGAAACAAGTTTTATTCCGACGGAGTGGAACACATCAGATCGGACAACAAGGTATCGTCTCGAGGTGCTCTCCCAACTTCTCTGAGAGCTGGTCTTTTATACACTGGTTTTAGACATGTGAACGTCCTTTATTACAACAGGGACATTGTAGAGCATGAGAATGACATCAGAACGATATCCCTGTCACCCCCCAGTTCCGGCCCATTCCAACACATGACAACAGTAGAGACCCTTTCCCCTCATATGATTGGGAGGGGCTATCACGCAGCTGAGTGTTCTGCCGATCTCTCTGGAATGTGTGCGCCTGATCGAATCTCTGGGGGTGGAGGGTCGTGATCAATAGTGGCCTCTTTCAGGAGAGGCGAGTGCATACAGTAGGGGGCAATAAACTGTAACCTCGGGCTAAAGGATGACCAGCGGTCAGTGCTGACGTTAGGCTCAGAGGAAGGGTCATCAAAGGAGGGGTATTCATAGACAGAAAGGAGGTGTTGGTCAGGCGCGGGGTGCGATTCTTAGGGACAGAGTCATGCGGGAGGGGAGGGCTTATGACTTGTGCATGAGAGAGCGGGGGCAGTCAGGGTGCATGGGGGATGCTCGCAGGGTCAGGGAAGTGCGCTGATGAGCGATCGTGAACAGGGAGACCATGGTACCTAAAATGGCTGTCGTGTATTCTCATACGTGAGTCTGCAAGATGGCGTAGATAATGTTCAGTACACGAACTAAATTTCCACAGTCCTCCCTTTAACATGTCTCGCCAGCTTGTCAGTTCGGATCAATCCCCATGAGACCACGCACCTCTACCTCGTATAGGGGACTCATGTGCTCAGGTTTAAAGTTCAAAGTCTTAGAGCACATACAGTTGGAAATGAGTGCACATAAAGGTGGCAAACATTGAATACCTAAACAACATCCACATAGTATCGTGATCGGTATCAATAAAAACGTGAACAGTCTCCATCCCCAGTTCTTTAAAGTGTCCCAGAACCAGCCTCTAAGCGACCATCCTTCCTGTTCCTGGTGAACCTCCGAGGACAGTCTGTGGAGGTGTTCGATTGCTTTATAGACTGAAGGTGAGTTATCTGGCACGTAGGTGCAACAGCTGGAGCCGATGATGCGGCATGCACCTCCACGGTCGGCCAGAATCACATCTAAAACAAGACGGTTTTGAAGAGCCACCAGGCGGACTGCCTGAAGCTCAGCCGTGTTGTTGGCGAGGACGCCAGCGGTGATGTTGATGGTTGTTTCTAATGCCTGAGTTAGATGTCGGATTGCGCGGCTATTGGCCATTGGTCCCCACAGAGGAACTAGTCCCTTTGCTGCATCCAGGAACTTTGCTCCGGTGGAGTCAGCTTGTTCAACATCTCCAGCGCGCTTTTGCCGGTGGTGGTTGGCTGGGGCCACATACGTGGGAGGAAGAATGAAGGCGATGTAGCACGTACCCTTCCAGCCTTTTGGGAGCCACGTGTAGGCTTTGGTGCCACAAACAAAGTACATATTCGGGGAAGCAACAAAGGAAGGGGGGTCAGCTGAGGCCAATGGTTTGGTGATGCGGCAAGAACTGTGACCCACCAGCCGTGTTCCTTGCCCTTCGAGGCATACGAGTCCTGTGACATTGATGACGGACAGGGCCGTAGTCAGGGTGGCAGCCGTTTGTTTCCGCAGGTGAGAGAAGGTGGATCTGGCTGGATTGTGGAGCACTTGCATTTCGACCCTTTCTTTGGCAGGGATGTTCGTAAGGAAGGTTGAACCTGAAATTGCAGGACAAAAGGGCTTTCCTGTGTTGTTCAACCAAAACCCATAGTAGAAGTGCGACACTGTCTGACCAGAAGTGGCGTTGTCCTTGTGGCTTTCTTGCATGAGGATCAACCAGGCGAGGCAAGAGCCGTGAACTGAGAAAGGTGAAGGAATAAAGGGGATGGAGTGTCCGGTAGCGTGTGGGAGCAACCCACAGATCCAACAGTTTGTGGCATTTGCAGCAAGGTTGTGTTGGTGCAACAGTTGTACAAAGGAATTGTTCCAGAATTCCCTACGCCTTTCTCGAAGCTGAGGTGAAAGGGTGATCAGGTGGTGCTCTTTCACGGTGGTCGGCTGGACAGTGGTCGGCAACATTTGGTGAGCGGGCGTGCTTTCCTCCAGGATCCAGAAGGAAGTCATGAGGAGGAGGCAGAACAGGGAGATAACGAAGAAAGCGATTGTCTTTGAGCTGTGCAATTTGTCAGTTTTTGGATTCCTATAGTGGGTATTTCCTGTTGTTTTTGATGTCTTCTTATCTGGCGCTTCCATCATCTTCTTATCTGGCGCTTCCATCATCTTCATCTTCAAGGTGCTCTGTAGTGGGCAGAACCCCAGACTTAGTTTAGCTTCTCTCCAGGTAACCCTTGGTTGCTTTGGGTCACCGTTCTGAGACTTTTAACTTAGTCAGTGGTCTACTTAGCCGAAGCTCCCTCCTTTCGACGTAGGAAATACCCTTCTCGAGATGGCACAGTGGGATCAGAGTGTTTTGAAAGTTCAAGTGTCTCGGTATCAGGATAACAGTTCAGTGATGGTCGGTCTTTGTTCAGGAGCTCTTCTTGGGTGCTGACGTTGTCTGTCGTGGCCAGGGTTGAGGAGACCTTTTTGCAGTGATGGGCGTGCAGCCAGTGCTTCTTCCCCTCCACTCGAAGAGCCGTCCGAGTGGTGATCAGTACTTGCCAGGGGCCCGTCCACCGGGGTTCCAGACTCTTCGCTCGTTGGAAATTCCGGATTAGGACGTAGTCACCCGGTTGGATATCGTGACCGGGACCCCTGGAAGTATCGGGGATGGCCTGCTGCACCTGTTGATGAATGACAGACAATGTCTTAGTTAACTTGTACAAATAATCTGACAGCAGGACGTCAGGGACGTCATGAATGGAGGTTGGTTTGGGGGCAGTCCAGAGGTTCATAGGCCGCCCAAACACAACTTCGTAGGGGGTCAAGTGATGCTTAGTGGGGGTGGAGCGCATCGATAGTAATGACAGTGAAGGGCATCTGGCCACTTAAGTCCTGTGGTGGCCGCTATTTTTGACAGTTTCAGCTTCAGTGTAGCGTTGTGTCGCTCTACCAGGCCAGCGGATTGGGGGTGGAAGACCGCATGGAACCTTTGTTTGACCCCCAACCCCTTCAGGATAAGTTGGATAACTTCAGCTATGAAGTGGGGGCCATTGTCGCTCCATAAAATTCGACAGATGCCGTAGCGAGGGAAAAACTCCTTCAGTAGTACTTTGGCAGTAGTCATGGCAGTGTTATCACGGGTCGGATAGGCTTCCACTCATTTGCTGAAGGCACATACAATGACTAATACGTACTTCAAGCCTTGGCACCTTTCTAGCTGGATGTAATCCATCTGGAGGACCTCAAAGGGGTGGTCGGGGATCCCAAACCCTCCCCGGGGTACCACAGTTCCTTTCCCGGGGTTGTGTTGTAAGCAGATAAGGCACTGTTGGACTAGGCGTTTGGCTGAGTCGGGGATCTTGCCGTTATGCCAGACTTTGGAAATGAGTTCGATCATGGGGGCAGAACCTATGTGTGCAGGGGAGTGTGCCATTGTCAGTATGGGGATCAAGTATGCATCAGGCAGCAACCATTTGTTTGTGTCCTTTGTCCGCCAGCAGCCTTCATCGTCCCTTAGACCCACCCGTGCCCACTCAGTCAGTTCGTGTGGTGTGCTGGTCGATTGGATATCCCTGATCGTTTCCCTAGCGTCGGTCCATTGTTCTGCCTGTGACCTGGTCACATATATGCGCGTCGTGGCCCTATTCTCAGCTGTGGTTCGGGCAGTGATGTCGGCTAGTGCGTTTCCCTGTCCAACTAAATCTGTCACCTTCTTGTGTGCCTGACATTTAATCACTGCTAATCGTGTGGGGAGAAGGACTGCTTCAATCAGGGCGGAGACTAGATCTCCGTGAAGGATGGGTGTATCATGGGACGTCAGGAATCCCCTTTCCCTCCACAGGATCCCAAAATGATGAACTACTCCGAAGGCGTACTGGCTGTCCGTGTACATGTTCGCCGTGGTTCCTTCTGCTATGATACATGCTCGTGTGAGGGCAATTAGTTCTGCTGCCTGTGCTGATCGTTGTATGATGCAAGCTGTTTCAACTACTGTTCGAGCAGTCGTTACCGCATAGGCAGCAGAAGTGGTGCCGTCTGGGAGTTTGATGCAAGAGCCATCTACCCATAGTTCTCCGTCAGGGTCTGTGAGAGCAACGTCTCGGAGGTCAATTCTACTCCTAGTCTGTTCGTCTGTGAGAGTCACGCAGTCGTGTATAGGGGGCACATCGAGGTCATTTTCGGGCAAGGGTAGCAGTGTAGCAGGGTTCAATGTCGTGCATCTCTTCAGAGTGATGTGGGGCGCAAGCAAAGTCAATTCGTATCCTGTCAGTCGTGCACTAGTCAGATGTTGAGTCTTTGTCTGGTTCAAAAGTGTGTCAACTGCATGGGGTACTAGTACTGTGAGAGGGTTCGAAAGTACAATTCCCTCACTCTGTCGGATAGAGACAGCAGCAGCGGCTACTGCTCGAAGACAGGCTGGTAGAGCTCTGGCGACTGGATCAAGAGTGGCAGAGAAGTAGGCACAAGGGCGCTGTTTGGCGCCGATGGACTGGGTCAGAATGGACAATGCGCATCCCTCCCTTTCGTGAGTGTAGAGGGAGAAGGGCTTGGAGTAATCTGGTGTTCCTAGAACGGGTGCCGAGCAAAGGGCATCTCGCAACTCCTTAAAGGATGCTTGGCATTCGGGAGTCCACGGGAGTGGGAACAGAACATCTTTGGCCAACAGGGAAAGTAGGGGTTTTATAATGAGACTGAAATTTGGTAGCCATTGTCGGCAGAAAGAAGTAAGGCCTACTAATGAACGGACTTGCTTCTGTGTTTTTGGAATAGGGGTGTCTAGGATGGTTTGGATTCGGTCGGGTGTAAGTTTTCTCCCTTCTTTGGACAGGAGATGACCTAAGTATGTTACTTGGGGCTGACAGAACTGCAGTTTCTTTTTGGAGACTTTGTGGCCATTCTCCGCAAGAAAGTGCAAGAGTTGGATAGTGGCTGTGATTGCAAGTGGAGTGGTGTCGGCCGCCAAAAGGATATCGTCAACATATTGGATCAACACTACTCCATCTGGTAGCTGGACAGCGTCCATCTGCCTTTTCAGGGCTTGGCTGTAAATGCTGGGACTTTCAGTATAGCCCTGGGGAGCTCTACAAAATCGGTATGAACGGTTTTTTAAAGTGAAGCCGAAGAGATAACGGCTGTCTGGATGGATGGGGATAGAGAAAAACGCATTTTTAAGATCAATAACGGTGAAGGTGGTGGCAGTGGACGGGATGAGAGTCAGAATGGTGGCGATGTCTGAGACTACAGGGTACTGTGGCACCACCACTTTGTTGACTTCTCGTAGATGAATGATGAAGCGATACGCTTTCTCATCCCCCTCACCTTGCTTCTTAACAATGGGTAGGATAGGACTATTGCAGACATTACTAACTACTTTCTCTACCACTCCTGCATCTACTAAGGACTGAATAATCGCCACCAATGCCTTCTCGCCTTCGGGCGATATCCGGTACTGTGGGAGTTTCGGGAGTATTGCATCTGGTCGAACAGTTATGTGTACAGGATCGATCATCATTCGTCCCACATCTGAGTCGTTTCTGGCCCATAGGTGCGGGGGTAGCGAATCGAGCAAGGATAGGTCAGCATCTGTCAGAATGTACATGCGTCGTGCGGGGTAGGGTCCGGGCATGTTCGGGTTGTCGTACAGGATGACTCGGACTCCTTCCGGGGAACACCTAATAGTAGCTCGGAAATGTTTCAGTAAATCAATACCCATAATAGCATCAGGGGAGTTGGAGGAGAGTAGAAACGTCGTGTCAGTGGGATTGTTTCCTAGGTCAAAGGAGATAGGTACAGACAGGGGGTTAGTGGAGGGCGTCCCATCGAAACCTATTGAGGTAATGTGTGAACCAGACAAGGGTGCCCTTGGAATCAGTCGTTTTGATAATACACTACGTGTCGCTCCGGTGTCTACCAAAAATGGAGTCTTTGTACCCAGGACCTTAGCGGTGACATAAGGACCTTGCTGGTCTACACTGAGCTCGACTGGATCCCTCCCTTGCCCCTGGCAGTCCTATGCAGAGTCGTGATCATTGTAGCCATCGGACTGTTGGCACTGATTCTGTCGGGGGCGGTCAAATGTGTTTGGTCTACCAGATCGGTCATTGGTGGTGTCGTGGGTCTGTCCTCGTCCCTGCCCTCCAGTTTTGGGGCCATTTGCCATGTCCCTCGTCTCTTTATTTCTAATCAGTTCCCGAAGGGCTGGGCACTGAGACTTCCAATGTCCAAATTCTTTACAGAATGCACATTGGTTCTCATCAAGGTCGGTTCGTGGAGCGCCAGGGGCGGGGTTGCGGTCTCTAGGGGTCGAATTCCTAGGGGCATTCGACTGGTAGTTCCCCCTATACCGTTCCCTCCCTGTGGTCACTCCCTGTAGTTGTGCAATCATTACTCGTTCCTTTAGGTCCTTTTTCTTTTTCTCAGTTGCCCTTTCGTTCTCATTCTTTTGGTGTTCGTAATACTGAGCCATCTGAAGGATAGCTGCAGGTTTGGAGGCTCCCCAACTACTTTCGCTAGTCTGTAACTTTTGGGAGACCTCTTGCAATAGCCCCTTTACGTAGTTCTGCACGAATAGGTGTTGTCCGGTTGCGGTGGTCATGTCTTGGCCACTGTAGTCGGAGAACACTGTTTCAAATCGTGAGAAGTATTCTGATACGTCTTCCTGAGGTTTCTGGCGGCAGGCCGTGACTATCGACCAGTCTACCTTCTTTTCTGGGACCAACGTTTTTAGCTTCTGCACTATTTTGTCGGGGAGTTCCAGTATGTCTTTTAAAGGTTTCTTTCCGGGCTCTCGCTGCCTATCTAGTTCATCGAGTTTTGTCCAGGTGTGTCCGAACAGATCCGTGTGGTCGGCCCTCCGGATTTGCTTCCACACATCAGCCGGCAGACACAACCCGAAAAATAAATTCATGTCCGCTAAAGTCATTATAGTTGAGCCCAAGGCTGTGCCTAATTCGGTATAGAATGCTGTAGGGTTTTTTCTTAAATCGGGCAGGGTTTGTCTAAAAGTTAAAATATCTTGCCGATCCCATGGTTGGTAAACCCAGTTGTACACAACCCTCCCTTTGGCATATGCATGGTTGATATCATCGTTTGTTCCCTGACCTCTCGGGGGAACCCAATAGGGGGCGGCTTCTCTGATAGGCATCATAGTGTTGGCTGCTCCTAGTGAGGGTTCAACCGTCTCAGGGACTGTGAGCTTGACCTCTGGTTTCTGCTCCGCGAGGTGGCGGAAGACCTCAAGCATTTGCATGAAGAGATCCGTCATATCGCTTTCAGCCCCATCTCCGACATCAACCTTTCTATATAGGGCCGTCAATTTAGCAGGACCCTTAGTCTGGTACCTATCCTCATACGCGTTCAGGGTGTGGTAGCTGAACCATAAAATAAAATGCCGTCTGCGACTACCGGCATGTGAGTTGTGCATATTCATCGTATATTCTTCACTCTCCCTCCGTTCTACCAGGGTTTTTGCTATTTGGTCGATTCCATCCCGCTCATCTTTGCTCAACCTATTTGGTCTGGCTGTTAATTGTTTGCCAGTCTCAAGTTCATCTGGTGTTGTTACCGATGCGGCTGGTGCGAAGACCATAAGAGTCGGGGCACTAGCGCTAGGGTTACCCTCGACTGCACTCTGGACTAGTGAGTGTTGTGCTAGAGGCTGGCAGGGAGTGTAAGGAGGAGGCATGTAGATCATTGGAGGACCGAGCAGTAACTCGTCATTTGCCCGTTGTTTGGAGGGAACCTCCGGGTAGAGCGTAGAAGTGGTCCTGACAGGGCATTGGCCTGTCAGTCCTGATTCTTGCGTTTGTTTAACTTCCTCTCTTCTTCTTATTTCTTTATCTAGTTCTTTTGCGGCCAGATGGGCTGCTTTTCGTAATTCTTTCACTGTTTTTGCTTCCTCTTTTTTCCTGCGATGCTCTGCTTCTCTGACCACATGCCGATACTATCGAGCATAGTGGGCGTTACCTTATTTATTTTTACAGCTGCTTCTAGTGTTTTTATTTTATTTTCATCAAAAGAACCTATCAGTGGCCACTGGTTTTTAGGATCCCTTTTTGTATATTTATGCCATAACTTACTATAAGCTATAGCGACTAGTCCTTGCTTAGTAAACATGTCCTTATTAGGGGTGCCCTCCAGTGGAGCTGGATGGTTCATCTCTAATAAACGGTCCGGGTTGACCCAACTATGAACCAATGGGGAGAAGATAGGCATGACGAATTACCATAGGGGGCAAAAGCCTGCACTACCTATCTTTTCACTATTTGCAAAGGCTGGACAGAATATTCTATTCTACACTATTTGCAAACAGAGAATACCTCCCGAAAGACCCAATTCCAAACAGTCAATGTTTGGTCAAACAATCAATCAATGAGGAACGTAATAGGTACGACGTGTTAAAGGTTTGCGTTACCTACCCTTCACTTTCTGCAAAGGGAGAGGGAATATTCCTATTCTTCCCCGTTTGTAGGCAGAGAAGATCCCTAAGAGAACCAACTTCGAACAATTCAATGCTCGATTCAATCAATCAATCAATCAATGGGGAGAAAAACCGAATAGGCACGACGTGTTAAAGTTTTGCGTTGCCTACTCTCCCCCATCTGCAAAGACTAAACAGAGTATGGCGATTCTGTGTTTGTTTGCAAATAGA
This sequence comes from Lissotriton helveticus, assembly GCF_964261635.1. NCBI lineage: Eukaryota > Metazoa > Chordata > Amphibia > Caudata > Salamandridae > Lissotriton > Lissotriton helveticus. The sequence goes on along the minus strand of NC_136060.1, from coordinate 212,843,313 downwards.
GAATTTCTCAGAGACAAATAAGTAATACTAGTATTATCAAACAATCAATCGCAATTTTGTCGTGTGTCACGACCTTACCCGGACCGCATGGACAGTTTCTCGTCTTCCGCTTCCAGCGCCCGATCGTCCTCTACTCTCTGTTGCTATCGCGGCACTCCTGGTGGTTCCCAGTCAGGACCGTAGATCACTCGGGAGAGGTCTGCTCGGAATCAGTGAAGTTCAGATGATCGGTTGTCAGACGAGGGTCTATCGGACAGGAGCTCTTCCGATCGTTGCAGTCGTTCACTCTGTCGTCGGGACCTCTCCCACTGGATCCACGTGTCGCTGATGGGCCCCGCGTTTGGGACGCCAATTGATAAAAATCAATTTACAATGGTCAGGCGATTTCAGTAGTTGTTTCCTAAGTTGAATTTGCCCGGCGTAAAACGCCTCTAATACCATACGAAATTACTCAATAAAGAGGCAGGCGCTGGAGACTGGAAGACAGGAAACAAGTTTTATTCCGACGGAGTGGAACACATCAGATCGGACAACAAGGTATCGTCTCGAGGTGCTCTCCCAACTTCTCTGAGAGCTGGTCTTTTATACACTGGTTTTAGACATGTGAACGTCCTTTATTACAACAGGGACATTGTAGAGCATGAGAATGACATCAGAACGATATCCCTGTCACCCCCCAGTTCCGGCCCATTCCAACACATGACAACAGTAGAGACCCTTTCCCCTCATATGATTGGGAGGGGCTATCACGCAGCTGAGTGTTCTGCCGATCTCTCTGGAATGTGTGCGCCTGGGGTGGAGGGTCGTGATCAATAGTGGCCTCTTTCAGGAGAGGCGAGTGCATACAGTAGGGGGCAATAAACTGTAACCTCGGGCTAAAGGATGACCAGCGGTCAGTGCTGACGTTAGGCTCAGAGGAAGGGTCATCAAAGGAGGGGTATTCATAGACGGAAAGGAGGTGTTGGTCAGGCGCGGGGTGCGATTCTTAGGGACAGAGTCATGCGGGAGGGGAGGGCTTATGACTTGTGCATGAGAGAGCGGGGGCAGTCAGGGTGCATGGGGGATGCTCGCAGGGTCAGGGAAGTGCGCTGATGAGCGATCGTGAACAGGGAGACCATGGTACCTAAAATGGCTGTCGTGTATTTTCATACGTGAGTCTGCAAGATGGCGTAGATAATGTTCAGTACACAAACTAAATTTCCACAATACTTCCCCTTAGGGAAATTGTCCATATCCTCATCCTCCTCCACTGTAGATTTGTTTGCAGAACGCTCAAGCAGCACAGCTTGCACAGCAGAATTAAGTAATTCCTGCAAATCGGACCTGGAAATCTGCAACAGGTCATCCTCCTGCAGGTCCTGTACATTATTCTTCTTGGACAGAGATTTCGCAATGCACCGGAGTGGACTCTTCATCACTGATGGCAGAAGCAGGAAGAACAAACACCACACAGCAACACACAGAGCAAACCATGAAGTGCCCAGCAACTCCCATTAAATACTGTCACTAGGCAACTAAGTCTCTACTAATACGAAACTTAGAATCAAAAGGACAGCCAGATGCTGCTTGAAACCTCAGCACCCTAGCGACCCGAAGACAAAACTCGGAGGAAAGCTCCCCTCCCTAGCCATGCACATGTGTTGGGAGTGCATTCAGTCAATGGAGCAGTAACGCCATCGACCGGGTCTGCGTTACATAGAATAAACATAGTCAGATGAAAAAAACTCACCGCACCAGAGCCCGGCAGCACGTAAAAAGCAGCTATAGGAACTCCTATGGAACAGAAAACATCAGTGCTCCGACCGCCTTGTCTGACAGGAAAACAAACAGGCATGGGGTGTGTGGAAGGAGCTTATATAAGGAAATAAAGAAAACACTAGCATTTGTATAAGCCTGTCGTGAGGCAGGAATGCCTTATATTGTAAGGACTGGGAAGAGGAGGACATATGAGGGGGTAATGGCTCTGAGACAGACCTCCTTTGTTTCTGCATTATACTCCTTTCTCCATTGGCCTTTGCAGTATATTTTGGAAGCACTAAGGTCTTCAGTGTACAAAGTGCAGAAGGTTTAGCCCTATTTGATTTTAGAGTCTGAAGGAGATCACTTTTCCTGATAGATCTGTTAGCCCATTAGTTAACTCTTGGACCCCCTCAGACATGAATGCTGAGGAAAGCAGTGCGGTGGAAACTAGGCCTGAGGTCAACTTTTCCTTTCTGACCTTATGCCAAGGTCTAACATGTTCTGTCAAGCTCTTTGAATGGATGAATATTCCAAACCGAAGGAGCCATTATTCTGAATGGAACCAAAAAGTGATCAGTCCATGTAAGCGGTACAAGAGGGACCATTGTGCAAATACATTGGGTGGGAAGAAAAAGTCAGGGAGGTGACCTAAGCTGCTATTACTACAGATTCACTATCACCGACTCTACTATATGGGCATAGGTAGCGTTCAGGACACCACAGATGCTGATCTCTCGTCTGCCATACCTACAGGCTGCTGAAATCAAAAAGCAGCACAATTCACATAAACCAAAATAGTCCATATTTTGTGGAGGGAGAGTAATGGACATGGAAGACCTGGATGCTCAGCGCAGCTTTTAATTCTGTATAGACTGACAAAATATACAGTTTGTCAGTGGAAAAAGTATTCCTGTGTTCCCTTAATTAAGTGCAGTGAAGATACATTTGGGGCATTCTTACAAAGAATTGGTGTGGAGGCAGCGTCCTGCCCTTTTAGCCAGCAGTGGCACATAATTAGAAACTGTGTGGCAATGCAGGCCTCCTTGCACCATGGTGTGAGGGTGTCTGTGTTGTTTGCGTGATTGTTTTCTTGCTTGAAGATACACCTTCCTGCACAAAAACAATCATTGGAGATGTTTTCCTCTTTCTATGTGTCCTGTATATTTGCAGCACAAATGGAAAGATCAAAAAATGAGAACTAATGTTATTTTTCCTTGTCACGCCACCCCTGCTGATGTGCACGTTTTTCATACATTCCCAGATTTATGCCATTTTGTTAATCTAGGAATGTGTCAAAACCTTCGGACATTGTTTGGGAACGCCCACTGCAACGCCCATGGCACGCCTCCCCGACACAGTGTCAGGCAACTCAGTAACTTGCACTGCGTTGCCTCACTCTATATCTACAAGGTCATGAAAAGTCATGCAGGGTGGCTTTACATGGCCGTGTGGATTAGGCAAAGCCCTGTGCGGCATCGGAACATCACAAAAAGTGTGACTATTGTCCTACGTAAAAGTAGGAAGAGGAGGTAAGACTTGAATTTACAATTTATTTTGTGGCCTAGTTTTGGCAGTTCAACTTCTCCCACCATATTTTAGAAAAAAGACAGCTTGCTCTTCTACAAAGTCAGCCTATACCCTGTAATATATTTGCTTATGAAATTGCAAATGTCAGGAATAAGTAAAAGTAGCTAAGTAACAAGTCGACGTTTACACTCTGCAACTGTGTCCATATTTCCAGTCTCTTCAGCTTAATGAAAAGCAGCCCACCTTTACTGTGGGTTTCGCCTGTGGCAATGAATCGCATTATGGTCTGAGAAAAGAATAAGAACTTAAGCATCAGGTGAGGTCTTCATAGTGGCACGCTGTTAGAAACACAAAAGCTTGAGAGTTATCAGATAGCAAATGGATACCCTATGTATTTCCGAAAAAATACATTTATTCAGCATTTTCCTAATTGTATATGTATCGATTGTTTTCAATATAACGTCTGTCAAACAAATCCTTTTAATCAGCAAGATATCTCAGTGGTTTCAAAATTGTCTCCGGTTTCCAGTAGGAAATCAAATCTGCTGGTCACGAACTGGAAGAAACAAAGCACTTGCTGCTGTGCACTGTATAAATGCCTAACATTAATATTTGATGGTGTATATTAATATTTTAGTGTATTACTATGTGGTAAGAGATGGAAGTATTTCACAGAGAGAGAAACAGGAAATTATCGTAATAATGTGCCATATTTTCCCAACTGTTTTTTTTTCTTTTTTTTTAAAGTACAGTTCACAAAAGGGTTACTGGACAGAAATATACATTTACATGAGGTCAACAAAAACTGCTGCATCGTGACTATTGCTACAAACTATTGATACATTGAATTTATGGTTCAGAATAGGTTGCAAAAGTTACTATTCTGACAACAGAATTAAATACTATAGCGGTTTGCAATGGAAAGGGATTGGAATTTTTAGGTGGTTTTAAGACATAGTTATAATGTGTAAAGAGGATTCTGTAATATTTGTTACATTTCACCCGAGCATACGAAAAACTCATTTTGAAAATTATTCTCGGAACAACATGGCACTGTGGGTAATCAATAAATAGGAATAATCTAAAAATAGGAATGCAATGAATATCCTAAAACCCAAATCTTTTCCTATTCTCTGTGCATTTCAAAACGAAGGGTCTGATTTCAATAGCAGAGAGACTGCCATCAACTGGCTGTCAGTAGTGGTGTCCCTGCCATCAAAACCAACTTTAGCACCCGCCATTTTATGATGGCGGGCGGACGTTTGGCAGTCATAAAGGCCGACCACCACGCATCCAATGGGCATCTTGAGCACACTGGTGCGGCAGAGGGGCTCGTAGTCCCTACGATTACGATGTCCCTTTCCAGCAGCCATTTCATGGCGGGTTCCCCGCTATGAAAAGGCTGGCGGCAAGTGACATTGGGGGCCTGTAGCAGGCCCCTTGCCACCTAGCTCTTGGTTGTGGGCACTGGCCCTTGGTTGTGGCTCCTATGGTGCCCCCTACATATCTCTGTACCATGTGGCCACATAGTGCAGGGATATGTAACATGCCCTGTTTTAGATTTTCTGAATCATTTTGTCCATCATAAGCGTGGAAGGGTATACTCAGACATGAGTCCCTTGCTCACTGCTCCATCAGGATTCAAGCAAGCCGGGCCGACGACGCCTGAAATGGCAGAAACCGGTCCCCGGAAGCTTGTCTCCTTTCTGGTGAAGAATTGGCTTGGTAGTTTGGTCTGCCCTGTTCCCATGATGCACTGGGCCAGGGACGGACTAATTTGCATATAGCCAGGTTCTGAGCTGGGATGGGGCAGTGAGCTAAATAACGGTGATGGATCAAGCCCTGATCTTTGGACTCGGTAAGAGTGGTCTGCTTAATTCAGACACTCTGTTCATCACCACCCCCTTTTCTGAATCATTTTGTCCACCATAAGCGTGGAAGGGTATACTCAGACATGAGTCTGTTGCTCACTGCTCCATCAGGATTCAAGTAAGCCGGGCCGACGACGCCTGAAATGGCAGAAACCGGTCCCCGGAAGCTTGTCTCCTTTCTGGTGAAGAATTGGCTTGGTAGTTTGGTCTGCCCTGTTCCCATGATGCACTGGGCCAGGGACGGACTAATTTGCATATAGCCAGGTTCTGAGCTGGGATGGGGCAGTGAGCTAAATAACGGTGATGGATCAAGCCCTGATCTTTGGACTGGGTAAGAGTGGTCTGCTTAATTCAGACACTCTGTTCATCACCACCCCCTTTTCTGAATCATTTTGTCCACCATAAGCGTGGAAGGGTATACTCAGACATGAGTCCCTTGCTCACTGCTCCATCAGGATTCAAGCAAGCCGGGCCGACGACGCCTGAAATGGCAGAAACCGGTCCCCGGAAGCTTGTCTCCTTTCTGGTGAAGAATTGGCTTGGTAGTTTGGTCTGCCCTGTTCCCATGATGCACTGGGCCAGGGACGGACTAATTTGCATATAGCCAGGTTCTGAGCTGGGATGGGGCAGTGAGCTAAATAACGGTGATGGATCAAGCCCTGATCTTTGGACTGGGTAAGAGTGGTCTGCTTAATTCAGACACTCTGTTCATCACCACCCCCTTTTCTGAATCATTTTGTCCACCATAAACGTGGAAGGGTATACTCAAACATGAGTCTCTTGCTCACTGCTCCATCAGGATTCAAGCAAGCCGGGCCGACGACGCCTGAAATGGCAGAAACCGGTCCCCGGAAGCTTGTCTCCTTTCTGGTGAAGAATTGGCTTGGTAGTTTGGTCTGCCCTGTTCCCATGATGCACTGGGCCAGGGACGGACTAATTTGCATATAGCCAGGTTCTGAGCTGGGATGGGGCAGTGACCTAAATAACGGTGATGAATCAAGCCCTGATCTTTGGACTGGGTAAGAGTGGTCTGCTTAATTCAGACACTCTGTTCATCACCACCCCCTTTTCTGAATCTGTTTTAGATTGCGGCGGATGCTGCAGCCAGCTCTTCATGTTTCTAAAAGTGGGTTATAGAGTGATTTTGGTAAATTTTGTTGATGCCCGTTTGAGACAACACTGGACACTTTCTTGTACAGCATCTTTTCCAATTTGACAATAAAAAAAAAACAATGGCAGATTTGGGTTGCTTGTCTCTGGGAGAAACTGCAAAACCTTGAAATAGTGAAATTAGGAAGATAATAGGATGGTGAAGCTTATAGAGAATTCACTATTAAACTTTCAATTTTTATGGATGCAGTGTTGACACTGAAATACTTTCCACTTGTCCATTTTGTATTAACCAAGCAAGGTAAGTTTGATGTATATTTTAGTAACATGCTTATGTGTCACTAAGATAATAATGACTTTTGATGTCAGAACTTAAAGCAATCCAGACGATAGTTTCTTCTGTGCTCACTTGCAGTGCCTCTTGCAAAGTCCTTCTGAACTCAAGGGTGTTGGCTGCCATCAAAGGACATCAGAGCCATGGAAGTTCTAGGACTGCAGCCAATGCTTTCAAAGCACAGCAGAATTGACAATATTTCTGACCATGTACAAAAAGCATCCTTTTATATGAGTGGCATCTTATGGTTCTGAGATATTTTCAAAATTATGAGGTAATTCAGGTGTGATATGCATTTACAGTTAAACCCTGCATCATAGGTCAAGCTCTTTGGTTTCAATTTTAATATGTTCTCAGTTTCAACTAGAGAGATCTTTAGCAGTCAAGAACTAAAGGATACAAAAAACAACCTGTGCATATGATAGAGGTTATCATATAATTTCTCATTTGTTTCAGATCTGAGATCTTGCAATTAGACCTGAACAAATGATATACCTGGGGTGTTTATTCCTAAAGTAGGGCAGATGCTAGGTCTCATATAAGGAATCTTTTATCCAGGTGCAGTGGGGGAGATCTTAGGTTTAACTTACTTGATTACACTTCACCAGCACCAAAACTGCATGCCGACGTTTGTAGCCAGCACTTGCATCTTTTAACTTTATTGACTGCCCGATGCTGACTCAGAAACTTAGCAGGATGTCTTTAGTGAGCAATACTAGTTTTCACATGATATGTAAAAGACCTGGAATGAGAGACTTCAGAGGAGCATATGTGTACCCTGAAATGTTCTGAGTATGCATCATTATATGATTGTGCCACACAATACTTACTGCCTTGTGTTAAAAACAGTGATAAAGCTTTATTAGGTTAGGATCTGCTAACACTAAGGCATTATTGTCTTGAGATAAAACCAACAATTGAAAGTCTTTTGATTCTATTTAATGACAAACAATGCCTATATTTCTATTTTGTTTAAAAATGACAACACTTTTGTTATTTTGTTACATCATATATATTACATTATTATTGATATGTGTGCCCTCAAGAACGTTTAGCCTCCTTAGAGTTTTTCAGTTTTGACTACATCGTTTTGAAGAACCAGGTTATTTAAGACCCAGCGGCGCCAGGGGATACGCCCTAGTCTCCGGGGCCACCTGTCTTAGAGTACAGAGACACGGGTGATTCTTGGTGACGTCAAAGATCAATTTTATTAGCTGCAGCTTGTAACAGAGATCCTAGAAGTATAACACGGTGTATGTTCTCAGGAGACTGCTCGCTCACAAAAAACAGTCCTCCCTTTTTATACCAAATATTATGCTTCAGGCAAATATCACTAATTTACAGTTGACCACTCACATGTTTTCACAGAAAGAAAAAGGCAGGATCATGATGACAAGCCCATTTTTCAGTTTGTCCAGACCATAATCAATTATTGGTCAAACCCAACATTCTTGATCAGACAGGTCGATCGAACCCACCATAAAACCGGGCACATCCCCATCGTAAATGGATAATAAAGAAAAGAGTAGAGACAGGTGTGAGCAAGATAAGACATAGTTATGTGCAATAAAAGGTTCAATGGTGTTTTGTGTCTTGATCCGTAATCTCGATCAGCTACCGGGGAAGGGACTGGTTAAACCAGTTTGGCTTCAGGCAAGAGGGTCGCTCATTCAGGTCATTCAGAAGACAGCTAAAGTGTACGTGTGTTTGGAGTTCAACCACTGTCACCGGCCTATGTGAGGGCAACTACAAAATGGCTGCCGTACGCAAGATGGAACCCGAGGGTTCAGAACGGACTCCCTGATTTCATGGTGATCTCGTCACTCGAATAGGACGAAAATACTCACACATCTAGCACTCGCCATATTCGGTCTGCTGATACCAAAATCGTCATGATACGATGACTTTTATAACAAGGTTCAGAATTTCAATACCTCAGACCCTCCTTTTGCCCTTACATAGGCAATAACCTAAACCCATGTAAGTCTGAGTCCAGGTCTATACTCATCAGATCATCAAGATGTTGCTGTAGCATCATCCTATTACTTAGCACGTCTCTTGATAGTGGTTTCCTTACACACGATGTAGCACAGAGACCACATATAGCGGGAGTACACTGTACACAAAGACAGAGCAGGAAAAGGATGGCTATGATCACCCCAATTACCATCAGAGTCTTCCATCCCCACGTGGATAACAGTTCCCAGAACCATCCCATCAACGACCACTCTCCTTTATCCACGTGTATAGATTCGGAGATTTTATGCAGTTTGGAAATGGCCTGGTACACTGTCGGAGCATTGTCTGGAATGAAAACACAGCAACTTGATTGGGTGACTTTACATACCCCACCTCGATCTGCAAGTATGACATCCAGCGCAACTCTGTTCTGGAGGGTCATAAGACGATCCGACTGGAGCTCAGCAGTCAAGTTACTAAGGGCACCGGCAGTTTCAACTACGGTGGACTCAACCACTCTCGTCAGTTGTCGTATGTTCCTGCTGTTCACCATAGGTCCCCAAAACGGCAGAAAACCCTTCAAGAAATCTCCCAATTCTTGTCCTGCAGTATCTTCCTCACTGAAGACACCTCTGACTACTCTTGTCTTGTGGTAATCTGCCGCGGCCGTGTAGGTGGGAGGCAACAGGAACGAGACAAAACATGTGCCCGAGAAATCAGGGGGCAGCCATGTGTATGCTCTATCATAACAGATGAAATAGGTACCCTTGGCTGCTAGGAACGATGGGGAAGTCTGGGACGAAAAAACATATGTCTCAGTGCAGATACTACTCCCTGACTGAGCTCTCAGATTCTTGCCATTACCTTGCAGACAAAGATGACCCTGATGGGGTACAATCCAAATCGGAGAGGATTTTTTTGTTTGCTGGTTCTTACTCAGACTAGCTCCATATCCGGTCACGTTCCATCCAATGTCCGCTAGTGTCTCATCTCTCGGGATAGTCTCATAGGAACTAGCTCCTTTAATCATATCGACTATTCCCTTAACTAGAGCACTATTCTTTGGATTATCCTTCACAGAACGTAGGGGGTGGACTTCGCGAGCGTATATGAACATTGTTCCGTACGCCCATACAGAACCATTGTAGCTAAATGGCAGGACTAGATAAGGAATACCTTTATCAGTAGTATGAGGCATAAGACCACACACCCAACAGTTAGTCATGTTCACTACTAATTGGTGTTGGTGCAGAAGCTGAACAAAAGAGTTATTAACAAACTCCAATCTTCTAACGGTCTCATGTTCAGGCAGACAATGAAAAGAATGCGAAGAAACAGTAGAAGAAGGTATGGGTTGTGTAGTGGATGCAAATGTCACTTGAAAAGAGAATATAATGTATCCCATTAAAAACATGATTAAGCTAAGCAACATGAAAACGCACAATATTAAAAAACATTTTCTACTCATTATTTCACATATTTTGGCTCTAAAGTTTGTTTCTTCAACAGGTCTCTCCATCTCAAAAAACTCCATCCTCTAACCTTGCTGCTCGCGGGGGTAGGGTGTTCCGTGCTAAGGAATGCGTCTGTCAGTCCAGGGAACGCCCTAGGACCAACCAGAACCGTTGACCTTGTGTCTTCGGCTTGCACTCCAAAGACTTGGCGCCGCAACCCTACAGCTGAACCCGGATGGCGGTTCGAATAACAAAAATCGGTCAAAACAGTTTCCCAGATGGGAGAGCTGATCTTTCAAAAATAGTAAAGAAAATGATTTTTATTTTATTAGTCCCATGACTCTTGGTCGCAAATTATAACGTTTTTTGCCGGGCGTTGTGTGGTCGCAGAATAAGAGTTCAGGTTCGGTGGTGTCCAGCCGCACTGGTGGTGGCACGGCTTCTTGCAAAAGATCGTCACTTTCACCCTCAGAACTTGTCCCAATTAAACGTGCATCGCTAAAAGGCAGAAAACGAGGCACAGTTTCGGTCTCAGACTCAGGAATGCCCTCCTGGACCCACCGGTCGTACGGTAGAGGCAGAGGAACCCTCTTACAATGTACGCAGTGGATCCAGTTTTTCTTCCCTTGCACTCGTACTGCAGTTCTCGTAGATAAAAGCACCAAGTATGGATCGGTCCAGCGGAGCTGATCGTTCTTTGTCCGTTGAAAGTACTTGATCAGCACCCACGATCCGGGATCGATTGCGTCTTCAGAAGCCTGAGGCAGTGTATCATGAACCTATTGGTGTAAGACACGCAATTTAGCCGTCAAATCATGCAGATAGTCAAGCAACACAGGGTGTTCAATCTCGCTAAATTTCATCGGCCTCGGTACTCCCCATATGTTTGCCGGACAACCAAAAATTATTTCATGAGGACTAAGTCCCACTCGTGAATGCACAGTCATCCTAGTTGACAAGAGTGTTAATGGCAAAGCATCAGGCCATGTAAGACCAGAGCTCACTTGTATCTTGGCCAGTTACAATTTGAGGGTGCCATTATAGCACTCCACTAGACCATCTGATTGGGGGTGATTTGCAGCGTGGAATTTTTGGCAGTTTCCTAACCCTTCACACACTCTATTCATCACTTGACCCACGAATTCGCTCCCATTATCACTCCAGACCATTCTCGGCAAACCATACCTAGGGAAAAACTCTTTGACAAGTGCTTTAGCTGTGGACAAGGCAGTATTATCTTTTAGGGGGTATGCTTCTACCCATCTTGAGAAGGCACAAACAGCCACAAGTACGTTTTTTAGGTTGTTGCATCTCTCCATGTGGATGAAATCTAGCTGCAAAACCTCAAACGGATACGTCGGAGGCGCAAAATGACCAGCTGGAGTTGGAGTTCCCTTACCAGGATTGTATTTCAGGCAAACCATACAATTCTTTACCACATTCTCTGCACACTTAGGTATTCCAGTATTTTGCCATACTGGAGCCAACAACTTACAGATCCCTTTCACACTGATATGAGCCATTCCATGCGCCATTGTAACCACTGCAAGCACGTACGCATCGGGTAAAAACCATCGCTGATGCTCTGACAACTCAACCCAGCAACCATTCGTATCCAATTTACCCGTACTCTCTCTCCATACGCTCAACTCTTTCTCTGTAGCTTCAGCTTGGATAGACTTCACACTTTCTATCGTATCCTCACACATTCCAACATCACCAATCCATCTTGCAGGGCCCGCAACATACATTCAACTCATCACATCCCTCGCTGTTTCTTTCGCAACTTCGTCAGCAAACGCATTACCGCGACCAACGTTGTCAGTAACCTTCTTATGTGCACTGCATTTCACAATCGCAACTTGCAACGGCAAGGTAAGAGATTCAAGAAGCTCATTCACCAATTGACCATTCTGAATCTTCGTTCCATGAGACGTGAGGAACCCACGTTCCTTCCACAAGCGTCCAAAGCTATGAGCCACACCAAACGCATACTGGCTGTCGGTATATATGGTCACTCTCTTTCCTTTCGATAACACACATGCTCTCGTAAGTGCAATCAACTCGGCTGCTTGAGCTGAATTATGTGGGATACGTGCAGCTTCAACAATCGTCTGTAAAGTCGTGACAGCATATGCCGCAGTCACATCACCATTTGGAAGCTTGAAGCATGAACCATCCACCCATAAGGTACCATCACACTTATCAAGAGGAGTGTCCCTAAGATCCACTATCCCTTTCGTTTCCTCCTCTGTCCTGAGAAAGCAATCATGCTGTTCTGAAACATCTGTCTCTGCTACAATCGGCAACAACGTAGCTGGATTCAACGTATTGCATCTCTTTATGTGCACATGACTCACTAAGAGTGTCAACTTATAACCTAAATGCTGTGTCTTAGTCTTATTTAACAAGGTATCCACTGCATGTGGAACCATTACAATCAACATATTATTCATCACCAAGCCAGCAGACTGTCGAATAGAAACAGCTGCTGCCGCTGTGGCTCTCAAACAACTCGGCAACGCTCTAGCTACCGGATCCAAGGTCGACGAGAAATACGCGCATGGACGTTGCTTGTCCCCAAAAGACTGTGTCAACACTGACAATGCGCATCCCTCTCTCTCGTGGACATAAAGCGTAAAAGGCTTACTGTAGTCGGGAGTACCCAACACAGGAGCCGAACACAATGCATCGCGTAATTCAGAAAAACTTTTCTGACAGTCGTCAGACCACGGGAGGGGATTCGGTGTATCTTTAAACGTCAATGCCACCAGAGGTTTGGCCAGCAAAGAAAAGTTCGGTATCCATTGTCTGCAATATGACGTAATACCCAAGAAAGCATGCACTTCTCTTTGTGTAGTAGGCACACTGATTTTCGCAATTGCTTGAATTCGTTCTGGAGTCAGTCTTCTTCCCTCCTTCGATGAGAGATGACCCAAGTAGGTCACTTCTTGTCAACAATATTGCAATTTGGAAAGAGACACTTTGTGATGGAAATCAGACAAATAACGCAACAACAGCAAGGTAGCTTCCTTACAAATCTCCTCAGTATCGGCAGCGACTAATAAATGGTCAACGTACTGGAGAAGAGCAGCACCATTAGGTAAAGCAATCGTATCAAGCTGTATTTTTAAAGCCTGACCATAGATAGAAGGACTCTCGCAATAGCCTTGAGGAGCTCTCTTAAACCGGAAGCTTTGGCCTCCTAAAGAGAATCCAAAGATATCCCTACTCTCCTCGGCAATCGGGATGCTGAAGAAAGCATTCTTCAAATCAATCACGGAAAACCAATTGGCTGAAGCTGGAATCATGGTCAGTAAGGCAGTAATGTCTGGTACAACAGGAAATTGCGGAACTACAATCTTATTCACCTCGCGAAGATCGATCACGAACCTATATACAGGTGGTTTTGATGAATCAGTCCTTTTTAGAACAGGCAAAACCGGACTATTGCACACATTACCTCTCGTTTCTTCAATTACATCTTTCTCAATCAGGTCATGAATGATCGCTAGCAATGCTCTTACACTTTCACTAGAGATCTTGTATTGGGGAATACGTGGCATTTTAACATTTGCTTTCACCGTCACAACATATGGCGGTATCTCCAACAGACCCACATCATTAGGACCAGTAGACCAAAGAATATCAGGAAGAGAATACAATTCTGTCGGAAGTTTATCCTTGACAAATACATCGGGGAGACCACTTTCTTACCTAATGTAAGTTGTACTCCCGAAGGAGAGCAATACAATGTCGCGTACAATCTTTTCAACAGATCCAGTCCCAACAAGTTCTCACCACAACCTGTCGTCAGAATAAGGGGTGCTTCGAATTCACACGGTCCAACAGAAAGAGATATAGGACTAGAAATTGGGTTCCTAACCGGGGCGCCAGAAAAACCTACTGAAACATTCATCTCGCCAGACAAAGGTGCGCCAGGGAGTTTAGAGTGCATAATAAAACTCTTTGTAGCACCAATATCCAACAGGAAAGGCTCTGATACACCTGATGTAATCACCTCAACATAAGGTCCACTCTGATCTACTGGAACTGAAACGACTCCCTCCTTTGTCTATGGCTGTCCTAGCAATCATTACCTTCCATATTCCCACCTTCGGCATAGTAGTCGTCAGCATAGTACTGAGTCGTCCTACCAGATGTGTGATTCTGCTGATCAACATAAAGAAAATCACACATTCTGTCAAAAACGTACCTCTGCTTCGGTGCTTCCCATTGGCGGAAGACATCCATGACAGACTCTAACTCATATCTTGTAGGGTCAGTCACCCATTTATGTGCCAAATGATCCAATACTCCCTTCTCTCTAGAATCAGGCAGTTGGCTATGCAACTGCGTACGCTCTGAATTGGGGGTCGTGCTTAATGAACCAAAGAAAGGAGAAAAGAGACTAGTAACAGTAGCTGTCATTCTCTGTCGGACAGAAGGAGAAGTTAACAGAACAGGAGATAGAGCGGACTGAGTAAGAGCCAATGTAGGAGCAGTAGCAGAAGGGGCAGCGAGAACAGGCGAAAAAGTCGTAGGAATTAGAGACGGAGCAGGTAGCAAAGTCGGCGGCCCTTGAGAAGGCTGCGCCAGAGGAGTAGGAGCCAACTGAAGAGGAGCTGGCGGCTGTGCAATAGCAAGAGGCAAAGCAGCCAGAGGTTGCTGCGCAACTAAAGGTTGTGGAGGTGCTGTAGCACTCTGCGCATAAGGGGGTGGCGAGCTCAACAAATGTGACATTAAAGGGTCTTTCTCAAGCTCCTTCGCTGCATCTTGCTGAAGAAGCGGCAAAACTGGATAGCTTTATCGATCGCCATTTTACGTTGCCTGTGCAACTGCTCACTCGCTTGTTCTTCTTCGTTATCTTTATACTGCATTGCAGCTTGCATTATCGAGATACCCTTTCTCTTTTATTTTTCTTTGCTAATTTAATTTCTTTCTGTTTGGCTTCCTTTCCCCATAGGCTGAAAGAGTCAAACATCGCCGGCCGGGCTTTCTTCTTAAAAAGTCTAACCTCTAGATTGTTTAAAATTTCCGTGTCAAAACTACCATATTGGGGCCATTGTAGGACACCGTCCCTTTTCGTGTAACAAATCCATACTTCGATATATGTGATGGTGCCCACGCCATGTTTCACATAGAGCTCATAGGTTGGAGTTCCAATCAGAGGAACCGGACACGAGTCCTCCAATCGGGAATCCCTACTTCGACCATAACAAAATATTCTTCCAAGTCTGCTAAGACCAGGCATCTTCGCTCACTAGTCTAGCTTCAAACTTCAAGGGAATATCGAATACGATAGTCTCGTGAATACACAAGTCCCTCGGCTTTGGTACTTGCAAGTCCCAAATCAAAGATCACAAGTTCCAAATCAAAAGATCCCAAGGAATACCCAAAAACTAAACTAAGGACTGGGAGACGCTCCACTCATACTTAACTGAGGTATCGATGTCGGCACCAGGAGACCCGTCTATCGTCTCGCTTTACAAATCATCGAAGGCTCCAAGACAGGGCGACAGTCAGGGCAGCAGTCCTTCGTAGCCGTCGGAAAGCGGGGAACCTCACAGCAAAGACTTTCGGACCACGACGACATACAGGGGTCGATGAAGTGGCTGGCCTTCCTCCAGAATTTTCACACGAAGCTCCTCATGAACCTCAGGCTTGGACCGGTACCGCTGAAGTCGCCCGACGTTGGGCGCCAAATGAAGAACTGGGTTATTTAAGACCCAGCAGCGCCAGGGGAAACGCCCTAGTCTTTGGGTCCACCTGTCTTAGAGTACAGAGACACGGGTGATTCTTGGTGACGTCAAAGATCAATTTTATTAGCTGCAGCTTGTAACAGAGATCCTAGAAGTACAACACGGTGTATGTTCTCAGGAGACTGCTAGCTCACAAAAACCAGTCCTCCCTTTTTATACCAAATATTTTGCTTCAGGCAAATATCACTAATTTACAGTTGACCCCTCACATGTTTTCACAGAAAGAAAAAGGCAGGATCATGATGACAAGCCCATTTTTCAGTTTGTCCAGCCCATAATCAAATATTGGTCAAACCCAAAATTCTTGATCAGACAGGTCGATCGAACCCATCATAAAACCGGGCACATCCCCATCGTAAACGGATCATAAAGAAAAGAGTAGAGACAAGTGTGAGCAAGATAAGACATAGTTATGTGCAATAAAAGGTTCGATGGTGTTTTGTGTCTCGATCCGTAATCTCGATCAGCTGGGGTTAAACCAGTTTGGCTTCAGGCAAGAGGGTCGCTCGTTCAGGTCATTCAGAAGACAGCTAAAGTGTACGTGTGTTTGGAGACTCGATCGGCCACTGTCACCGGCCTATGTGAGGGCAACCACAAAATGGCTGCCGTACGCAAGATGGAACCCGAGGGTTCAGAACGGACTCCCTGATTTCATGGTGATCTCGTCACTCGAATAGGACGAAAATACTCACACATCTAGCACTCGCCATATTCGGTCTGCTGATACCAAAATCGTCATGATACGACGACTTTTATAACAAGGTTCAGAATTTCAATACCTCCGTTTTTGATCTATGCTTTAGGTCCTTCTCATTGAGTCTCACTGGCTGTAATTTCTGTTAAAACCTCCATTGCCTGCCTACCAAACTAAGTCCTACAGTTGGGCAATTAGTTTAAGAGATTTTGGAATTGTTCTACATGAATATGTGCACACACGTGTGCCCATTTATGTAGGGCTTGATTGAGTACAACTACAATCCAAGTCATCCCACTATCTACTTGCAGGTAGCCTGTCGAAGATAGGACCCTTCATGAATCAATGATGAACTGTGCAGGTCTCTTGAAATGCACTGGCATTCATATTTGTCTATAGTTCTGTAATGAAGAGTTTAATACTTAACTGGATTGTATATCTCACACCCTGAGAATTACAGACTAATCACCCTACTTGACGTGGACGGGAAGGCATATGCGAAAGTCCTACTAAAAGCATTAGAGGAATGAATAACAGACAACCAAATAATGGATCACTGAAAGAATATCGACTGAAAGAATATCGACTACCCAAAATATCGTTGAGAAAATATCGACAGTCAAAATATCGAGTTTCTATCTACAAACAGGTAAGTACAAAAATATCGAGTACAAAATATCGTTTACAAAAATATCGTTGTAAAAAATATCGACTTTACTAAAAACAATGTTTAATTACATTAATATAAAAAATGAATTACTAAAATATAATTAACAATACTTAAAATAACTTTTAATAATTAAATAATTAATGAAAGTAAAAAAATAATTTTTTTTAATCATATTTCTTAAAACATATATATATATATATATTAACAAAATGTAATTAAATAATAGCCAATATTGTATATGTACCCCAAAAACCCAAAACTGACCCTGAACCCTAAAAATACCCCTTTACCCAAAAACTAAAAACTGACCCTGAACCCTAAAAATACCCCTTTACCCAAAAAACCCAAACTGACCCTGAACCCTAAAAATACCCCTTTACCCAAAAACTAAAAACTGACCCTGAACCCTAAAAATACCCCTTTACCCAAAAACTAAAAACTGACCCTGAACCCTAATAATACACCTTTACCCAAAAACTAAAAACTGACCCTGAACCCTAAAAATACCCCTTTACCCAAAAACTAAAAACTGACCCTGAACCCTAAAAATACCCCTTTACCCAAAAACTAAAAACTGACCCTGAACCCTAAAAATACCCCTTTACCCAAAAACTAAAAACTGACCCTGAACCCTAAAAATACCCCTTTACCCAAAAACTAAAAACTGACCCTGAACCCTAAAAATACCCCTTTACCCAAAAACTAAAAACTGACCCTGAACCTAAAAATACCCCTTTACCCAAAAACCCCAAACTGACCCTGAACCCTAAAAATACCCCTTTAATTTAACATAATTAGCAATTAATCAATTACATTAAATTAATTACCAATTACATTTTAATTAATTAAATATTTTTTAATTAACAATTAATTAAATATTACTACCAATTATTAAATTTACATATTTAATTAATTATAATTAAATTACTTCCCACCCTATTCCCCTATAAACCCACAACCCGCTACAGAAAATACATTATTTTAATTTACATAATTAGCAATTAATCAATTAAATTAAATTAATTACCAATAACATTTTAAATAATTATCATATATTATTTAATTACCAATTAATTAATTATTACTACCAATTAATAAATTTACATATTTAATTAATTATAATTAAATTATCATATATTATTTAATTACCAATTAATTAATTATTACTACCAATTAATAAATTTACATATTTAATTAATTATAATTAAATTACTTCCCACCCTATTCCCCTATAAACCCACAACCCGCTACAGAATAAAATTACACAATAATTTAAAAAAATCATTAATTAAAAATAATTATAACATAAAATGACACTTTTCAAACATATTATAACATAAAAACACTATAAATAATTAAATATTATTTAAAAAATGATATTTTTTACTATCTAGATTATATACTTGGATATTTTCACTGTCTATATTATTTACAGTCGATATTACTTCACTTACCTTAAAAACGATATTTTGGCTGTCGATATTCTGTCTAGTCGATATTTTGTCCAAACAATATTTAAAACTCGATATTCTGTCCAAACGATATTTTAAAGTCGATATTATGTCTGTGTACCCCAAATAATACCATACTACCAGACTGGATTCCGGGCGAACTCGTCAACAATGGATAACGCCCTGGCACTATCATACCTGGAAACTAAGGCTACACAGGAGATAAACCCACCGCTGTACGCCTGTTTTGTCGACTACAGCGCTGCCTTTGATGGCATGGACCGCAATATACTGTGGGAAAAGCTCGTAAAGTGGGGGATTCCAGGGAAACTTCTGGCAGCCATCATGTCCCTTCATACTGGCACATGGGTCCGCACGAAGCTCACACAGTCACATGCAACTTCCAAAAATCTTTACAAATAAAGGGCTAAAACAGGGCTGCACTTACTAAAACTAATATTTTTCCACCTAAACTGGGCCACCTTAGAATACCCATCATGCAGGTCGATCTTGTCATCTTGGACCAAACCAGAGTAGGCATGAAAAGAGCATTGGAGATTCTTCATTTATATAACTTAGAAAACAAGCTCCAAAATAATGCAAATAAAACCAACGTACTGGTTTTTGGACATAAACCAAAAAATCTCTGTTGGGCTGGAACATCGGACCACTCAGAATTGCTAATGAAAATAAATATACCTATTTGGGTGTACATTTCTCAGACACCGGCAGAACAACATCTCAGGCCAAATCACTAGAGACAAAATCCGCTAAGGTCACACACGCCCTATGTAAAATCCACCAGGACCTTGTGAGTCATTCAACTAAGGGCATTCGAAGAGTAACACAAGCCAAGCTCCTTTCAACAATCAGCTATGGCCACCTGGCTTTCCCGGGCCTATTGTCCGATAAACTGGAGCATCTACATATTATGGCGTTCAGGAAAATATTCAGGTTACCATTCTCGACAAGGCGCACACTGATCAGACTTGAGTTCAATTTAACATCAATGGACATAGAATGTAAAAAAGACATAGTGAAATTGTACCATTGTGTGTACAAGGCTAGCCCGGGTACCTTAAGGGAAGCACTTCAAACTCTCTTTATAGATCAAACCAACCGTTGGGCTAGGTACCTTGTTTTAGCTAATAAAACACTATGCCTGACAACTGATCAAATATTAAATCTGCCTAAAAAACCTGTTAAAAAAAACAGGGAAAGACCATCTCAAGGCTCCGGGATATAGATACGATCAGAACAAATTGTGGCGCTGAGGGCCTCGTAAAATCACATGAAGACACCCAATGCCAACCATACCTGAATGCCGGACTGGGGAGATATGCTCTTCAAAATGTCTTGAAGACCAGGCTGCTAACCCTACCAATAAAGGACTATAGGGCTCACTGGTCATCCACATTAAGTGGATATAGAGGCTGCCAACTGTGTCCATACCAAAGAGAATCGGCAGAGCATATCATCTGTTGTTGCCCAGTGTTGGTAAGTCTGAGGCGTAAATACTTAAGGGCAATATTCAATCTTAATAAAGTCAGAACATGTAAGGAGGCCTTAACGCACATTTATACCACAACAGTGCCAATGGAGCTGGCACGCGCCGGGAAGTTCTTTGTCTCTGCTGGACAGATCCGATTTCAAACGCAAAATCTGGAAAAATAACAGCTTAACTATAATTTGCACATGGACAAGCATCCATAGTATTAATAGTGATGCTTCACTAATTCCGATGGTCATGAACATTGCCACCTTAATTGAAAAGACTTCTTTTTAAATCTAATTGCATTTTAAATGTTTTATCTTTTTTTTTCTTGTTTTCACTTGTTTTACCAAGGTCGTAATATGCTTCGCTCTTTATAAATGATTTTAGGTATTCATAGAATAAAAGTATTTCACTATTTCACTATTTCGAGTGATTTTGGTAAATTTTGTTGATTCCCATTTGAGACAAACACTGGACACTTTCTTGTACCGCATCTTTTCCAATTTGACAATAAAAAAAAACAATGGCAGATTTGGGTTGCTTTTCTCTGGGAGAAACTGCAAAACCTTGAAATAGTGAAATTAGGAAGATAATAGGTTGGTGAAGCTTATAAAGAATTCACTATTAAACTTTCAACTTTATGGATGCAGTGTTGACACTGAAATACTTTCCACTTGTCCATTTTGTATTAACCAAGCAAGGTAAGTTTTATGTATATTTTAGTAACATGCTTATGTGTCACTAAGATAATAATGACTTTTGATGTCAGAACTTAAAGCAATCTAGACGATAGTTTCTTATGTGCTCACTTGCAGTGCCTCTTGCAAAGTCCTTCTGAACTCAAGGGCATTGGCTGCCATCAAAGGACATCAGAGCCATGGAAGTTCTAGGACTGCAGCCAATGCTTTCAAAGCACAGCAGAATTGACAATATTTCTGACCATGTACAAAAAGCATCCTTTTATGAGTGGCATCTTATGGTTCTGAGATATTTTCAAAATTATGAGGTAATTCAGGTGTGATATGCATTTGCAGTTAAACCCTGCAACATAGGTCAAGCTCTTTGGTTTCAGTTTTAATATGTTCTCAGTTTCAACTAGAGAGATCTTTAGCAGTCAAGAACTAAAAGATACAAAAAACAACCTGTGCATACGATAGAGGTGATAATATAATTTCTCATTTGTTTCAGATCTGAGATCTTGTAATTAGACCTGAACAAATGATATACCTGGGGTGTTTATTCCTAAAGTAGGGCAGATGCTAGGTCTCCTATAAGGAATCTTTTATCCAGGTGCAGTGGGGGAGATCTTAGGTTTAACTTACTTGATTACACTTCACCAGCACCAAAAGTGCATTCCGACGTTTGTAGCCAGCACTTGCATCTTTTAACTTTTTTGACTGCCCAATGCTGACTCAGAAACTTAGCAGGATGTCTCTAGTGAGCAATACCAGTTCTCACATGATATGTAAAAGACCTGGAATGATAGACTTCAGAGGAGCATATGAGTACCCTGCAATTTTCTAAGTATGCATCATTATATGATTGTGCCACACAATACTTGCTGCCTTGTGTTAAAAACAGTGATAAAGCTTAATTAGGTTAGGATCTGCTAAGACCAAGGCATTATTGTCTTGAGATAAAACCAACAATTAAAAGTCTTTTGATTCTAATTAATGACGAAAAATGCCTATATTTCTATTTTGTTTAAAAATGACAACACTTTTGTTATTTTGTTACATCATATATATTACATTATTATTGATATGTGTGCCCTTAAGAACGTTTAGTAGCCTCCTTGGAGCTTTTCAGTTTTGACTACATCGTTTTTGGATCTATGCTTTAGGTCCTTATCATTGAGTCTCACTGGCTGTAAGTTCTGTTAAAATGTACTGTGTGTGCCAGCCTCCATTGCCTACCAAACTAAGTCCTACTGTTGTGCAATTAGTTTAGGAGATTTTGGAATTGTTCTACATGAATATGTGCACACACGTGTGCCCATTTATGTAGGGCTTGATTGAGTACAACTACAATCCAAGTCATCCCATTATCTACTTGCAGGTAGCCTGTCGAATAGAGGACCCTTCATGAATCAATGATGACCTGTGCAGGCCTCTTGAAATGCACTGGCATTCATAATTGTCTATAGTTCTGTAATAAAGAGTTTAATACTTAACTGGATTGTACATCATGGGTAGAAGCTATACTAAAGTACAGTTTTGATACAGTTATTTCTACATACTAGCTCGTTGCACAAAATGTATGGTAAGCAACAATATCTAATGCAGATATGAAATTATGTTACTCATATCTGTACTTCTAGTAGTTCAAATCTGTAACAATTATTTGAGCTGTCTCCTTTATTAAGGGGCTTATTACAATGTCGGAAGACTTACATCTGCCCGGCACCATTGCAGAAAAGGAACTGCCCGACCTTAGGTCGGCGGTTCCAACTGCACTATTACAATGCAACCACCCTATGCCTCTATTTGTCAATGGAAGCTTGTGTGACGGGCAGAAAAAGGCCACAGCACAATCTTTCATTGACTAATGAAGGCTTTGAAACATCCCTGAAACATGTGTCAGGCACCATGTGGTGCCTTACAAGAAATGTAAAGATTCTGAGCTGGGCACCATTGGAAAGGCTGACATGGAACTGATGTCGGAAAGTGCCATCATAATCATGACGACGGAGCTGAGGCTGGCTCTGACGTCATTGTGGATTACGGATGGGGTCTGACTGGCTCCTTGAGCCCGTGGGAAGCACCGCAGACGGTCCCTTCACCCGATGCCTCTGCCTGCTGCATCGTAATGTGGTGGGCGGACCATTGTGTGAGATGTCGGTGGGCCAGACAGCAATGTGGCATTTGTGTCGGACCCACCAACATCATAATGAGGCCTTCTGTTCTGGCTTTAAATCACCCTGCTAGTCCAAATTACTCTCCAGCCAACTGGGGGAGTTAATCCTTCCTCACACAATAGGGTCATTTGAAAGTGATTCTGTTCCTAATTACTTTTTCACACTGCCCTGGCATTTGAAGACTTAACCTATCAGAAACAAATGGAAGTAACCAGACATCTGCAGCCAATCGCAGAAGGAACTCTCCTGTGCAATTTGGTTTAGGTCAGGGACCAGACAGATATGTAATTTGGAGGTGTGGCTTAACGCCCGCTGGAAGATCTTCCATACAGACCACTTGATGTCTCCATCCTGGAAAGTCTCAAACTCCTGTGCAGGAAAGTCGGGACAGTGCTGGAGTGATGATGTGATATCTTAGGATTGGGTGGAAGTCACCTCTACTTAAAAACCTCTGATGAAGGGAGACATATTTGAGAACAGTATGACCTGGGAGCAACTACACCAGAAGAATGAGCAGCTAGAAGAATGGAGACATTGACTTGATTCCTAGTGCACAGATGAACTCAAGGATTTCCTAAGGGAAAAGAGGATTCAAGGGCGACTGACTTTAGCTGGTACCCAAGTACTAGGATATCTCTCTAGGGTTAGTGATGTTGCACTCATAAATCATCTGGTTGATGGTAGAGGGATAGATCTCCAGGGGTGGTCTCGCAAGGATCCTGGCGTTCATACGTAGTCTGGTTCTGAAAGTGTGTGACCTCTAAAAGGACACACAGTCACACTTCAAGTTGCTAAAAAGACATGGGCCTAGAGGGTGCAGCAAAAAGAGTATTTACTTGAGGCCTGGTGGGTGCTGCTAGCAGAGACTCTGGGATGAAGATAAATCCAGGAATATTGACAAAGGACATGTTTTAGACAAGAGCCCTCAGGACAGAAGGCAGGTTGTGAGCTTTTTCTCAGTGGAGGGAGAGCAATGAAAAATCAGCTCTTATGAATTTATACAAATTGTGAGGTCGATAGGATCATGGTGGCTAGAGCAGACCTTTTCTCCTTCAAATTTACAATTATTCCCAGGGGAATGGCCTTCTACATGGTAGATAGCATCCACCAGCATCTGAATCTTGCACTCTGGAGAAAGAATAGCCCAGGAGGCACAACATGGCTCCTTTTCCCTATTGATTGTATTTCTTCCTGAGGGTCAAGAGTCCCAGAGACTATGCCCTGGCACATGGCATACCCCCTTCCGTAGGTTTATCATCTCCAGGGACTGAATACCTTTTATCAGGGGGGAAGCCAGCAGCCACGGCCTGGGCAGATAAGAGCAGTGGGGCTGGGTTAGGGGGATTTCAACAGACGATGATGAGGGATAATTGTTGATTTATTTAATTTTCCCTCGTCATCGTCTGTCGAAATCCCCTTACCTCTCCCCAGCACCCTGATGATGGTATGAGCTCTGATGTACTCTTATGTTCTTAATAGAAGGCATTCTAGTGTGGACCAGAACCCCTGGAACATCACTGGGCACCTTTCCCCAAATCTGTCCCCTGGGAAGAGACAGGCACCCAGCCAGAGGAGATCAGTTTGAACTGACTGCAGCTGCACTTAGCTGCACTGAATAATGACAGGTAGACAGAGCATGAGAGAATACAGCTCACATGCCTGCATGCAGGTAATGTGTGGGGAACACAACGATTCTATAGTTATAATAAGGCCCCCTCACAGTTCTCAACAGAAAGTGTCATAGGTACCTCCATGACACCAGGCACCCACGAGAAAAGTAAGCATAAAAGGACAGCTGCGCCACAAATTACTGAAAACACATCGTGGGGCTTCATGGCACCCTGGGAACCTGACTTATCAATGACTTAAGACTCTGAGGTAATTGTATTCATCATTTTTTAGTATACCCGGAGTTGGGACTTTTTATGGTGCAAGGTTCTAGGTTATTGGATGTGTAGCAACATGTTTACAAGTAAAGGAATTATGTTGAATGATGTAGAGTTTTATTGTCAATGACAAAGTAATAGTGAATCATTACATTGTATGTTGATTTCCATCTCAATGGGAACTTCTGCTACGGCTGGTTTGTGGCTGCAGCAAAAGCTCCCTTTGAGAATTTGGAGTATGCGGCCACACCATGTTCGGTCACATAGTGATAGCGGTGTCGGGACCACCCACCAGAGGTCAGTTGGTCCCGAGACCTAAACGGTGTCAGTGGGAGGCAACTTTAACTGCCAACGTGATCGAGCGCCAAGGGGCCGGTTATGATGTTACTCAGAAAGCCTCCGACCGCTAGTCAGAAGCTTTCTGACCATGCCTGAAGGTTCTCCAACCGACACGGTCAGTTCGCTGTCTGACTGCTAAATCACGATTTCGGAACCTAAACCGACCAGTCATTCTGGCTCGGTGACGACAGCTCTCGAAGTCTTCTTGCTGGTCATAACAGCACCGTAATACCCTAAGGGTGGCGTTTCCACCGTCAGGATTACGATGTCAGCTTCCCACAGCCTTACGTGCCTGCCTGTCTGACATGGAAAGGCAGTCGTAAAGTGACTTTGGAGGCGGCTATCAGTGCCCCCTTGCCTCCACGGACTACAGTTAGTGGTCGAGGGTGTACCTAGGGTAACCCCCAGTAAACCCCTGCACTGTGTGTCAAGCTTTATGAGGTGCCTGCCGCAGGGTGCAGGGTTTTACACAAACACCCATTTCTCTATAACAGTTTGTATTATGGCCGGTTTATGGCCGTAACACAAGCTTCCATAGAGGAAAGTGAGAATGCAACCGAACAGTGTTCGGTCGCATCATAATCAGGCAGTTGGAACTGCCGACCGGAAGTCGGTTGGTCCCAAGAATGAGACAGTGACTGTCGGAGGCAACTCCGACTGGCATCATTATAAGCCCCTAGGTGTCTAAAGTTCCTCACATCAAATCTTGTGACACTTTGACAGGCCAAATGATGTTTTGTTCAAATGTACGTGATTTGATCTGTCAAAGTATGACAAGATACTCCTGTGAAGTTTACTTTTCTCATTGTTAGGCATAGTGAACCTTTCCTCTAATATGGTTATTTGGGTTTTAGGTAAATAGTCACAACATTGGTCCATTTTGAAAAACTCCACGATGTAAAAAAGAATTCTAAGTTTGGCTAGTGCATTTATTTGGAGAAAATTGTTAAGAAAGGGTAAGGGTAAGCTGCCACTAACATAAAAAAGGATTCAGCGATAGGGTGAGTAAACTTAAGCAATTAAGGCATTAACAGAGGACTTCTGGTTTCAGATCAGGTTATAAGTGCTGGAATTGACTCCACTGACCTATCAATATTTACGCACTGGAAAGGTTTTGAACTGAACAAAACTTTGTGGTTTCAGTTTTGAGGCATAGCATAAAATTCCCATTTTCTGTATACTTCCCAACTACTATTTGGTCCTCTGTATTTGAGGAGATGTGCAGAATGCAAGCTGAGGAGAGACTGTTCAAAGCAGTTGGGTAGAAAGAGAGAGGAATTTTTCAGTTCTCAGAGTAGATCAAAATAGGTGCTAGCACCTTCAACTCCAGCCACACATAGATGAGTGAAGCTAGTGACTGGGAGCCATAACAATGGCAATATTAACAGTGAATACATTCATGCCAATGCACAAGAAACCAGCAGATGTCTGGATCATTTTGGAAACTACTTACCTCGTCCTGACTGTGACTTCTAAATTTTTCCACCATCATATGCACTATGAAGGGAAATCAAGCATAACATCTCAATGAATAGCAAAACATAACTAGAGGCCAATGGTGGTTAAACATTATTCAGCTAGTTACAAATTATCTTTCAAGAATCACATCTTGACTTTCGCTCGAAACCAGCACCAAGCTCCCAATTTATACTATTTTCTGGAGAGATGAAGAACATTCTCCATAATTTTTTTTTTAGAGCTAGTGCTTTAAGCACAAGGAGGAAAAGCAATATATTTATTAAGTTGTCTGTTAGGATAGAGGACACAGACTTTTGGGAGAGCTGATGTCTCAATTTAGAATTCTGTTTCCTGGTCCTAAAAATGATCACCAATTTAACAAACCATTGAAGACTTAGTTGTTTGAAGACTTTCTGTAATTGATCCATGTTTTAAATGTTTTCTTTACACAGCAAAAACTCCTGTGAACTATTTTTAATGTTGTATTTGAATGTATTGCTAACAAAGTGTGTTGTTTGTTTTCTTGCAGTTTCTTTTAGAGTATTTAAGAAAAACAACAAATAGATATAATAATGTTGCATTGCTGTAAAAGCCTATCAGTGCTACCAACATTCAGGGGCATATTATCAAGACAGGCAATAAAATTATCGCCGCTTCATCGGCAGAAAACTGCTGATAAAGCGATGGTCCAGTTAACAATATTCAATTTCGTGGGATAGTCACTTGAAGACCACACAACAAAGGGTTTTGCACACCTATGTGTGCATTGGGTACTCAAAAAACCTACTTGCAATTCGAAATTTGCCAGTAAAAAGCCCAAAAGTACACTAGAAGGCAGAAAAGGCTGGTTTGTTGGATTTCCATAGGTCTACTGGCAGGAACAACAATTGAGTACATGTGATGACTAGGCAACCATCAGTGAATTTCCATTTAAAAGCAACCCCTGCAGAGCACTAGCAAGAGCAAATAAAGATTTCTCAAAAATGCGCATCAAAGTTCTGGATCCTTCCTGAGAAATGAATATCTCTAACACAACAACAGAGATTATTTATGGTCCTACCCGTGAGATACCAAGGGGCATATGTAGAAGTAGTTAACGCCACTGAAGCGTACATTTTTTGACGTTACGGCAGCTTTTTTTTATTGCCGTATTTACAAGCTGCCACTAACCCCAGTTAGCAGCAGTTTTCCAGCATAAATGTGAATTTTTAGGATCGCCACTTCTGTTAGCGGAACATAACAATAAAGAGAATCAAGGTAGGAGTTCCCATGCACAAACTGCAGCTAACCCCACTTTGAGATATTTACAAGGAATTCCTTGTATGGCGCAACTCCAGTTAGAGAAATTTTCTATGGCCAGAAAATAGCTGGTCTTAAAAATGGTGCAAACACTTGGAGCCACATTTCAGAAGGTTTTGGTGCTGCACAGCGCTGCAAGGAATGTTGCTGCACTGCCCTGCAAAAAAGAACTACAGGGCAGTAATGTGCACCAACAATAAGTTAGGGCGCACTCCTGGGCCTCATTCATGAAAATTGTTGCATTGCTGTGAAAATTAATGACAGATACGTCTGGAATCCTGATGTATCTGTCAGCACTAAAGTCACGCATTGCTTCAGATGTGTCACAAGCATGACACAACTCCAGCAATGCATGGGACCAGCCTTTTCCTGGGGCACTGCGTCACCCTTATGCCTTCTATGAGGCAGACTTTAGGTACTGACGCAGTGGCGTCCTACAGTTGTTGCAGTGAAATCTGATGGATTTCACTGCACCACTCCTATGAGGCTTTGTTGCGTGGGAATGCCCACCATGCATACATCATACATGATGCAGGTATTATGTTTCACAGGGCTTCTCAAAGTCATCCATATGCATAGATGCTTCACTTTGTAAATACTGTGCAATGTGGTGCAAGAATCACGCTGCAAGTACAACAAGAAAATGACACACAATTGGAGTGAAACTGTCAGGACGGGCTCATGAATAAGCTCCCTTGTCTTTTTCCCCTACATTGAGCACAATGGCTGCCATGTGCCAACGCAGGCACCCATGCGCCATGGTGCAAGAGTGACTGTGTTGTAGAGTTGATTGATGTTGTAACTCCATCTCTTCTCAAGACATCTTCAGGAGGGGCTGGACTGGCGGAGGATGGGAGTGAACCAGTTGGCCTTCTTGGAGTGTTGTTTGCCTTGTCTTTTCTTTAGGGGTACCCGGTTGTCGGCACAGTTGAAGATCCATCAGTGGAGGTTGTACGCTGTGATGTTGGCATCTGTGAGCATTGGCGGAGTGGTGATGCTGAGGGACTTCACGGGAAGTTCTTCGGTGGCCTTGATCTAGCTGCGATGAGAGGGGCAATGATGGTGATGGTGTACGGTGGGTGTGATGAATGCATGATGTAAACAATGATGGTCAGTACAGTGTGGCTGTAGTTGAGGTTCCTGCTGGTGGAGAATATGGGCTCAAGCGTGTGTACTGCTATGTGGGTTGGTGCAGTGACTAGCTGCTAGTGTCTGATGTTGGCGAGGTTCCCCAGGAGGGCGGTGATTTTCAGGTCACTGGGCTTGTTTGTAGGTGGAACTTGAGGTCTCTTAGTAGGATGTAATGGGTGGATGGGAGAGCCTGGGGTGCAATAACATGGCATCAGTGAATGAGGGTTCATGGCCTGTGGGGACTGTATGATGAGGGTGCCATGGAGGGTGGTGTTGGGGTTGGACCGGATCTGGAAGTGGAGGTGTTTCATGGTCACTGTCGGCTCATTAGAGTGTGTGGTCAGTCGGAGTGTGCTTTTTCAGACAATGTCAATCGCTCCTCCTAGCCACTGGGTGTGGTCCGTGTGGGTGAATTTGGAGCTGTCATGGATGCTGATGTCGATGTCCGATCCGGAGCAGTGGTTGGTCCAGGTTTCCGTGAAGAAGGCGATGTCTGAAGAGGTGGCGTCGAGGAGGTCACAGATTTCTGTTGCATGTTTGTGTAGGGACCACACAATGAAGAGAATGCAGTTGAGCAGGTCAGCTGCGCTGTTGGTCTGCTGCATGGCAGGAGACACTAGTGTGCGGATGTGGCAGAAGGTGCATTTGCAGTTTCGACAGGCACAGGGTGCAAGAGAATTCTACAGTGTTGATCGATGGCAGGCAGTGTAGCATCCAGGGTAGATGGCGAGGAGGGTGCTGGCATTGTAGTGGTGGAGTGTCCGAGAGAATGGGTACGTGGTGCTGGGTGTGGTCCAAGGGCGGACAGACACAAATGGGCCTGCCTTTGGCGGATCAGTGCTATGCCAGCTGCACATGGATGCACAGCGGCCGCCATTATGTAGCGCTCCGGGGGGACTGGACAGCTGAAAGGCAGGGAGCACGGGAAAGGACCCTGGAGGAGGCGGGATGCGAAGGTGAGGGGGGTTGTAAATATAGATTTTTTTAAATCCTTACTGTGAGGCAGGGTCCTGTGTCTTCTGTTCTTCTGCGTCTGCTTCCAGGAACAGGCAGCCAGGCTCCCTCCCTAAGCCAATCACATTACTGCAATGAAGTGTTGTGATTGTTCTTAAGTGCCGTGAAAAGGAATTCAGCCAGGGGCTTATATCAGATACAAATGGCTCTTGGGAAAAATAAATTGTAGCGCTCAGGTTTGGAAGAGGTGAACAAGGTCCCAATATGTCGGATTCTACTAATCTATTTTCCTTCTTCAAAACATTCAAATCGGGGACTATTGATATTTATTTATATATTTCTTATGAATCCTTCGTCTTTTTTCCCTTTTTATGAATCCTTCGTCTTTTTTCCTTTTTTTCATTCTTTTTCTTCTTACTGACGATGTTAGTTTTATTCTTAGTATCTTTTCTTTGAAAGAAGAGCAGCCAGCTTTTAGACCCTCTACTATAGGAGGCTCAGGAGGTTTTACCCCTGTTTTTCCAAAAATAGGGAAAACTTTACGAGTTGTACATAGATTACCCTTTTTTTCTTGTGCGAGAGATGTGGATACTCCCCCTGGAGCCAGACTCACAGGATCAAAAAGTTCTTGAAGAGTGGAGGAGTGCAGTTTATCAAATATATCTTCATTTTCTTTCATTTCAATTTATTTTTCCTACTAAAAAAAGGCCTACCAGCCAGAACACCAAAGGCCCGCCCTTTAGCAAGATGAGGGGAGCTTATATGAGTAGGGTGGAGCTGGTTGATGTTATCCTCCAAAATTAATGGGGGGGAAGGCCCCTACGCAATATTAGGCTTATAAGGGGGAAGTAGGCCAGTTTTACCCGGCACCAGGTTTTGCTCAGAAACTATCAAGTCAGGGCCGAAAGAGAATCCAGAATGGAGTCTGAATTATTTATAGAGTCAGGAAGATCAGGGAGTGTAAAGTCTTCCAATATGGGTTCTCCAACTTTTGCGATTGAATGACATACCCCTTCAG
Source organism: Lissotriton helveticus (assembly GCF_964261635.1). Taxonomy (NCBI): domain Eukaryota; kingdom Metazoa; phylum Chordata; class Amphibia; order Caudata; family Salamandridae; genus Lissotriton; species Lissotriton helveticus. The sequence goes on along the minus strand of NC_136060.1, from coordinate 212,812,304 downwards.
ATTGAGAGACTTCATTTGCAAGACAGTGGATGGTTAAGTTTGTCAGCAAAGAGTCAGTTTCCCTAGAATCCAAGTGTTGTAGAACCCTAGACCGAGATTCTCCAGTTTTGGGAAATATATTAATAGATACTACTGGTGATGATTTTCCAGGAACTACTGTAGCCTCACCAAGTGCTTCTCGAGTAGACTCCAACATCCCTGCTGAATTTAAGCTTGTTTCTTTTTCTGAGAAAAAGGAAGGGATAGTGTTGAAACTTTTCAAAATATTTATTTGTAATGAGTTGTTTCTTAAAGCGTTAGCTTTAGTTTTTTTACACGCTCTTGTACATAACACTCTACCAGAGTGCAGTTTCTTTGCAGTCATATCTTGATCCTTACAGCATCGGACCCTTAGCTGGTCTGCTGATGCAACCAGAAAGGAATAGCTCCTATTTGCCGATGAACTGATGCGCTGCTCATGCAACACCGACTCAGGCCGCTACTGAGAAATTGGTACTGACAATCATAAACAATCACGAGCTGTAAGACAGTGTTAACGCGGGGTTTCTGGTCTCTAGTTACCTTACCAGATCCCTAATCATGTCGACTGAATCGTTGTTACCTGTCATTGAGTAAAAGACAATCTACTACTAGGTTAGTCAATTAGGAACTTAAACCACTCTAAAGAACCACTTACCACTGGGAAAGGTTAAAAAGTTTTAATTCAAAGTCAAAAGTATCTGGAGATACAAACATCTCAGAATAAGATTCAAAAGGTATACAGGTATTAGTACAAAAAGGTACTCTCTGAATATTCTCAATCGGCAAAAGGAAATTATCAAAAATATCTCAAAGACCATGAGGGTTGCAAGAATCGCTGTGAGTTGCAACTTGAGAGTCATTTACAGAAAAGAAAAATACAAGTTAGTCTGTCCCTACACTAGATTAAGTGACATCCCTACTTAACAAGATCTTTACCTAAAAAGGTGTCAGCAGTGGTGACTTCCAAAGAAGATCACACACTTCTCCTAGTCTCTGAACCAAGTTGGTTTCTTTCAGTTCTCTATCTGCCTACCCATTCGCTCTTTAATGCTTCTCAGATAATCTGCTCTAACTCCACCCCGGGGTGCTATCCCTAATACAAAATCACATTTCCAATAGGAACGCCCATGTCGACGCCTCTCACGTGGTGCAGTTTTTAGCGGCAAATTCCGTGCTGGTGCTCCTCTGGACTCTTCATTAAAGTTGACCTTGCTTCCCAGGCTTCTTCTTCAGCGAGACAGTACCCCCTAAAATTCCTGTAGACTCCTCCAGGCCTGCGCCTGGCTCTCTTGAACAAAGGAACCGTTCATCATAGTACTGATTAGGGCTCCTCGCACCTGCGACAGACACATACACTGTGGGCCTCAAATTCCAACCTCCACCATATCTCGGACCATAAAACATGTGTAAGGATTCTCAGTTAGTGCCTAGCACAACTTTCCCCTAACGAGCTCATTTTAGATCAAAGAGAATGACTTGGTCTTTTCAGGCCTAGTTGATTTACCTAAAGCGGGTCTCTGCCTTCTAAAACATTTCCTTTCTTTGGTTTAAACAGTATTTTAACTAACACGTATTACTATAGTATAATGCAACACATCTATATAAAACATATATTTCAATTCTATGATTAAATACTTCTAAAAACAATGTTAACCACGTCTCACATCAGTTCAGCAGCACTTTATCTTTACTGTGAATTGCCCTGCGGCCTACACATTCTCATTGGTTTGCTAGGTTTCATTTCCTTTACACACAATCACTTAACATGAGAAACGTGAAGTTTCACATCATTCTAACATTTCTACATTAGTTTTCATACTGCTATAAGTACCTCTATGCTAGCTAAACACTCTTATATAAGTTCACTCAATGAATATGACACTTGTGTGCAATAAAATTTAAACTAACACTACGTGCTTGTAAATATGGTGTACTTATACATTTTTTCAGATTTGTGCTCTCTCAACAGCAAAAGTTAAAACTAAGGTAATCCATATCAATGTCAATAAAAAGTAAAGTAAAACTGTAGAAATGATGAGAGGCTAAGGCAAAAAAAGAACCTAGCCGAGCGACGTTCCCGGGGTTCCCAAAGGCTATATTGCATGGCGTCTCAGCAAGAGCCCAGAGGCTCACTACCAGCACCATCTGTCACCTCCAGGCTTCCAACCAGTCTTTCTTATTCTGGGCAGTCAAGCAATTGTAATTATGGAATTAGTAAGCGGTGGGCACTAAGTGCCGGGCAGTAAATGCAGGGCAGTAATGTGCTGTCAGAGGAGCTGGGCTATTGAGCTGCCCCAAGACGCTGCCACTGCAAGTTGTCACTGCGGCTACCTGAAACTTTTGCCATGGAGTGATGTATTGTAAACACTTCGCTAACAGGGCAATTTGTTTTTGGTGATAGGCCCTGTTAAGAAAACTGCTGATAACTAGCCGCAGTTCTTGTAGATATACCTCCTAATACGCACTGCTACTGTTGAAACACCATGCACAAGTCATTTGGAAGTCCAAAAGCTCTCAAGTATTTTTTTTAAAGTTAATTATTTCCATAGATATATAAGTAGAAGTTGCCATTTCGATGACGTGAGGTAGAATGCTATTTGTTACACACTTAGGAAATAAAGTCCTAAGCTCATATGGTTGTGTTTGAGAGAATGGTAGTTTGCACAGACTCCCCTCCCAAGCTTATGAGCATCATTCTATAAGACAAAATATGAATTGTGTCAGGCTTGTCCTCGTGAAATCTGCCAGGAGGCAATTGTTGCGGTTTGATAATACCGCAGTGCTTGTAACTATAATACCTGCGAATAACGATTTGCTCAGGGATTGGAAATTAACTCCCTTCTCGAAATGAGGGCCATGGCGTCTTCATATTTATAAAATGTTAATTTGGCCCTAATGCAATAGGTTTAATATGAACGGGTATTTACTACACTCATAAGTACTAATACCCTACCCATGGAATATATTGCTGCAGTAAATAACTCTCCTCTGATTTCCTGACTGCAGAACAGGGCCGGACTGGGGAACCAAGAGCAGCTCCGGCAAATATGCTCAAACCAGCCCGTTTCCTTTCTCTCTTTGCTCTATCTCTCTCCTTCCATCCATCCAATTTCTATCTCTCACCTTCTCTTTTCTTGCTGTTCTCCCACTCTAATAACTGACTCCCTCTCCATCCCTTTCTTGCCCTCTCCATCCCTTTCTCGCCCTCTTCATCTCTCCTCCTGTTTCCATGCCTGCTAGAATCAATCTGTAGCTGGAGAAAGTGACACCGGTGCTAGCACCCGCTCTGGACTTCCAAAACCGGCCTCCTGTGGCTCCAGGCCACCGGAAAAAAACCCAATGGAATGAAAGGCAGGTCCGGTTCTGCCTCAGAATGAGCCACAACACTCACATTCAGCATTCATTGTATCATATTATTTTACATATATTTTCCATTGATATTTTTTTTGCAGGATTTATGTGGCGAAGCATGTGAAGAACAACTTTAAGGGTGTGTGATTATTGCTATTCTTGGAAAATGGATTCCTGCCCATGAACCTGTGTGTGCAGGGCTCGAAATATATCACTCAACTGGTAACCCGGTCAGAAAATAAGGTAGAAGTGATGACTTGTATTTAATACTTCACTAAGGCCTAATAAAGAGTATTAAAATTTGATAGCAAAGTTCACATTAATACTATTTAGTATTCTTAGTGGAGAATCTTGACTTGGAAGCCTCTTACTGCACACATATTTCAGTACTGCTGTGTTAAAAACAGCCTCGGATATTTTTCTGACACCATAATAATGACATTTTAAATGCAGAAAACACGCACCTATTCATGGCATTTCACTTCTGCTGGGATAAAAATAGTATCGCTCATGACGTTCGAATACATTTTGCTCTTTGAAAAATATGCAGAGTCATATAAATAAAACTGAGAAGAATCTTTTATATGTGTTAATGAGCTGTCACGTTCACGTTCACCATTGTCAAATTCAAATGTTAGTTTGCTCTTTAGCTCAATGTTCTAACATAGATTAATTGAAATCAATTAAAGCGTGCAGAACAAAGACCCTTAATTTTTAGTGCATATGTGAAAATATATTATGAATGAAAAACATATTTCATGGTTCAAAAATACTACATACTGAAGCAATGTGCAGTGTGCAAATTGAATTTAGGGCTATGCAAACCTGTCAGCGAGAGATGAATTTGAGTGATCTGGAGATCCTGAGTGCCCTTCACCTCAGGTAAGACTAATGCAGAACAATATATATTGACTGACACAATGACTCTCATAGCATCCATTGAAAAACTTCCCTGCAGTGCTACAGCTTCCTTCTCTTTAATTTTGCATTGAGGTATGATTGAATTTTTATTTTTGTGTCAAGGGCACAACGCCCCATTTACACAGCTACATTGGCTCCCCTCTGCAAAGCTGGATATCGAGTGTGCAACACAGCTCCTTTTATTCTCCTTACTACAGGTACCTTGTCATTGTAATGCCAATTGCCTCTTGTTAATGGTTTACTCCAGAGATATGGGACTTTAGTAGCCATGGGTTTCAGTGGAATTCGAAATAGTCATATCCGTTTAGACTGCATTTTCATAATTGTGGCATTTGAGAAATGGGGTTGTTGGTTGAGTGAGGTGTTAACCCTGTTGAAACAACAGCCATAATCACTCACAGGGTGAAATGCAAAAGACAGTAAATTAACTTGTGCGTAACCCTCTGGTAGCTTGGCACAGAAGCAGTCATACTTACTATAAAGGAAATGTGTAAAAATATAAGTAAAAACACAAAACAGGAAAAATCCAAAACCAATTTAGATGTTCAATCAGTATACCCAGAGCTATGAATTCTTAAAGTTTAAGGCAAACACGAGCACCTACAAAATCAAAGTGCATAGCGTGGACATCAGTCGTGCAGGACAGTGTCAAAGTAGAAAAATATGGCCGACCGCAATGGAGTGGGTTTTGAATACAAAGAGTGAATTGGGTCCTGTCAGCACTTACCATAGGACTTAGGAATTTGAATTTTGTTTTAGGAGAAGGTAGAAGTTTAGTGAGGCAAGGCAGCAGGTAGTGTCTGAAGAGGAGCTGCCATTGTCAGGGAGATGCTGGATGAATTCATAGTGAAGGTTTCCACATTCAGACTTAGTATCATTTTCGGGAAGTTGAATGTCTCCTGCGGGATGAAGCTGGAGGATGTAGCTGACAAGAGTTTGAGGATGCTGGATACACTTTTGGAGAAGAACTGCTGTACAATATTTGCTGCAGCAAATTCAGGGTTACTGTGATTCACCATGGAAGACAAGCAGGACAGTCAGGGCCTTCAATTTGGCTCTCAGAGCAGGTTTTAGCCAACAAGTTTTTAAGTTCCAAGTTTTTTGAAAAAAAATATTTAGGAACCTTTAGCACCTCCATACAGCGTCCAGGACTAGGGCGCAAATCTTTGGGGGTTTAGGACTCCCTCTGGGTCCAGATGTGGGTTCAAGATGGTTGGGGCCTTCTCTGTACCTGATGCTCTGACCAACAGGTGGTAGCTCTGGGTTTAAAAAGTGGAGCAGGACTTAAGCAGCAGGGCAAGCCTCTGAGGGTTTGAGACAGGCCACAGGCAGCAAACCAGTTCTTCCAGGTGCAGCAACGCAGTCTTCTGAAGGACACAGCAGAGCACAGCAGCAAAAGGTCCTCTGAGAGTCCTTACACAGGTCCAAAAAGTTAACCGATGAGTGAGCGTGAGGGTTCTATAATTATACCTGGTGCCTCCTTTGAAGTAGGAGAGATTTTTTTGCCTCCCCTACCATTTGCTCCAGGCTGGCTGCATGAACAAAGCAGGGGAGACAAGTCCTTGGTGTGTAGACAGTACATGGCCTGTTTAGTTGCAAGTGGTACTGTGTCCGGCTCTACCCTCTCCATCCTGCCTGTGATGGTTCATCCTTGCACACCTAATCCATCTCTTGATTGGCTATAAAGGAGGAATAAACACTGTCCAGCTGCCAACTGCATCTAGTCATGCAGGCACCAAATAGAAAAGGAAAAATGTCAAACTTCTAAAAGAGGAATTTTCAAAATTGTAATTTAAACTCTGACTTTACCATTAAAGAGGATTTTAAATGACAATTTCACAGACAATAAACATGAAGCCTTTATCTCATCCTGTGAGAAATATGGCTGTTGGTTGACAGGGTTGTGAGCCCTGGTCAAGCAACAGCCACAATCCCTTGCAGGGTGAACCACAGAAAGTCTTTATATCAATCTGTGCCTAACCCTGGGTAGCTTGGCACAAAAAGCAGTCAGGCTTAACTTTGAAGCAAGTAGTCATGCAGCACACAAACAACAATAAAGTGAAAAAACAAAAAAAAAATCCAGAACCAATTTACAAAAATAGAGAACATTTTAATCATTATTTGACAAAAAACAACAAAACGAGTGCCTTCAAGTTCAAAACGCCAGCCACGGACATCGAATTGTGCAAGACTGGGTCGAAGTTGAAAGTTAGTATGACTGCAATGGAGCACAGTTCTGATACAAGAAGTCAATTGGTCCCAATCTGAGCACGCCTTCCGACGTAGAAATATATGTTTGAAGAAATGTGTCTGAGTAGGTATTGTTCAGCAGGGCAATGCTGCAGGAGGTGTCCGAGGAGGGAGCTTGGTTGTTGGATTGCCTTGGGTCAAAGCTGCAGTGAAGATTCCTACCTTCAGAATTAGTTCCATAAGGCTGGCTACCCCTTTGGTGAAGGTCCACTGAAATGCATTTCTCTGCAGCAGAGAGTGATATAGCGATAGTAGCATCAAAGTCAATATGCCCAGAGGTGCACCTCGGGTAGATAGGCAAAGCTGTTTGGTCCCGGTCACCCTCTGGTTATCAGAGGAATTTTTGGTTTACATTTTTTTGAAGTCCTCAGTTTTAGAAATTAGCAATTTGGGAAACTTTAACACCACAACCAAAGATCCAGGATGGGTGGGAAACCTCTTGGGTGTTTAGGACTCACTGAGGCTGTGTCCAGATACAGGTTCAAGATGGTGGGAGCATTTTACGTACATATGGCTCTGGACAGAAGGCCAGCAAATTAGCTTTTAGAGACTCTGCTGTCAATCCTTGTTGCAGCTGAAGATGCAGTGCTCAACACAAGGATGGGCCTCTGATGGTTCAAGAGAGGTTTCTGTCAGCAAAGCACTCTTTACAGGTACAGCAGCAGTCTGGTAGAGGGCACAGCAGCAGGCAGTCCTCTTAGGGTCTTTCCACAGGTCCATTAGTGAACTGAAGAGTGTGTATGAAAGTCCTATTTTTATTCCATGGTGCTTTATTCTGGAAGGTATGAGAAGCTTCTGGGAAGGTTCTTTGAAGTGGATGGAATTTCCCGACTCCCCTGCCTTGGCTTCCATCTGGCTGCAGTGACAATACAGGGTCGTTAGGGCCTTTGTGTGAAAGCAGGCTATTCAGGTCTAAATGGGTCTGTGTTGAGCTCCCTCCACCACCCCTTCCTGCCAGCAGATGGCCCATAGAGGCACACCTAATGCCTCTATTGTGTGAGTGTCTGGGAGGAATTCAAAAGTCTAACTGGCAGCCCATATGACCCAAAACAGGTCACAGGCAAAATGGACTCTGGGCAGGACAAAGCAGACTTTCTAAATGTGGCATTTTTTAAAATTGTATTGAAAAATCCAACTTTACCATTAAAAAGGGCTTATCATTAAAATGTCATAGGTATCAGACCTGACAAATCTACCCACACCGAATTGTGAATTACTGCTTATTAAATGTAATAAGGACTACCCAATATTTTCCTGTAAGGGGGATAGGCCTCACAGCATTGAAGTACACATTTAGGAGTTTTCTACTATCAGGACATGCCCAACATTTAAAATACACAGGATGCTGCTCTATTGGCTGCCTAGGGCCTACCTTAGGGGTGACATATATTTCAAAAGGAGATTAATGCTTGTCCATGGGGTTTAAATGTCAAGCCGACATAGCAGCGTGGCACTGCATTCAGGCGGCAATGGCAGGCCTGAGACAGGGTTTAACGTGCTACTTAAGTGGGTGACACAGTAAGTGCTGCAGGCCGACCATTTGCATTTCATGTTTAAGTCCTGGGTATATGGTATACCACTCTACATGGGACTCATAGGTAAATTAAATATGCCAATTGGGTATAAGCCAATATAACCATGTTTTAGGGAGAGAGCACAAGCACTTTAGCACTGGTTAGCAGTGGTAAAGTGAATGTGGTCCTAAGGCCACCAAAACAAATTCAGCAAAAAGTGGAGGGAAAAGGCAAAACATTTGGGTGTGACCATGCAGAGAGGGCCCGGTCCAAGACATGTATAACTTAAAAGTGCATGTCCAAGTTTTTAATTACAATGCACTTTCTCCTGTGGGCTGCCTACTGGCTACCTTTGGCATGAAGCAGGTTTCACTAATATGCAATAAAAGGGGATCTCAAGGCTTGACAAGGGGGAACCTGAAAGAACTGTTGACGGCAAGTAATGAGAAGTCTACAATGAATCATTTAGGAATGAAGAAATGCATGAATTGTGTACATTGTAATAATGTAATTGAGAGCAATTACATTACTCATCCGCGTACTGGTGAAAGAACTATGTTGAGGCACTCATCAGACTGCAACACCATGAAGCGGATTTATGGTATTAAGTGTCCCTGTGGACTCCTATATATCAGGAAAACTGAGAGGAAGGTAAAAATTAGGATGGGAGAACATAAGAGCATGATTAAGAAAAGATCACAAACTCCAGTGTATTGGTACACAGGTTGGATCAGTGCCACAATATTGCACAATTAAGTTTTTATGATTTTAGAAGTCTTGAAACCAAAGGAGGGCATAGACCCGTGCAAAACACTCCTACAAAAGGAAATTCAATGGATTAAAAATCTTGAAACTATGATACCCTTAGTGTTAAATTATAAACTGGACATGTGTTGCTATTTGTGAGTAAATATTGATCATAATTATAAGCTAACTACTGACACCAGTGGGGATGTGTAAGGGGATTTAATGTATACCCACAGTTAGAATACAGCCAGTTACACCCATTAGTAATGCATACCTTAAATCTTACATGAAGAACGTGAGAGTGCTATGCAGAACCAAACATTATGAATACTTAACAATTTGAATCAAGTGGTTTCATTTCAGCTTGCTACTATGTTTTATATGAGCTGTTTTTGTCATATTCACAATTACCATTTCATGAGCATGAGATAAGATGCATAAATACTATATGAATATGTTACACATATACATATGCATAACGATGTGTTTGTGTGTTATAATTAATGATTTCATCATAACAGTTACATTTGTTCGTATTTATATTGCATCCAAGATGACCATCAGAGACAGTTAGCAATGAAGTCATGCGATTTCATGTAGGATTTATTTTTGATTTATTAATTTTTTAGATTTGACCTTGGTAGGATGAGGCTCAGGAATTACGTTTTCACAAACAGATGAGTTATTTCCTTGTAGGAAAAAAACAGAAAAGGTATTTGTTACTTTTATTTGTGTATCTTTTCCTGTACTGTGAACTCCAAGATGGCTGCCAGAGTAAGTCGGAATTGTTACGAGTTTTTAGGTAGACCAGGGGCAGAGTTGTGTTCATCGTAAAAGGGCCTTAATTGTTCATGTTTTAATATTACTCATTCCACGGGAAAAGGAAGAGTCGAGCTACGGATTTTGGGTGTCTCTGAATTGAACTCGGTAAGTCGTTTTCTGCGGTGGTGAAATGATGAGTATGGACAAAACGCGTTGAAGGCATGTGGTTTCACTATTCGGCTTTTGTTTTGGTTGTAGGCATATCTAGAGATGCAGCCACTGGGTTATCAACAAGCTTTACAAGGTATTACGTAGTATTACACCACGGGTGAGGTGTCAGGCATAGTTATAGAGTTTGGGTATGTATCTTGCTCATGCACTTTGCCGATTTGAGATCACTTAAGGAGAGTTTTATAGAAGTGTGATGTATTCCTATAGGTTCTGTATCGATCCCCCTATTCCTGACCCTATTCTGGTTAACGAGTTAACTAGCAGCCATCCCATGATGCAGAAACCGTTATCTGATTACGCCAGACCACGGCGCAGGAGCGCGTTATCTGATTAGGTCATAACGCTTGCCATCTAATTAGGCAAGCAATATTCCTCCAGCCCCTGATAAGGCATACGGAGTTCTCAAAACAAATCAAACCTATGACAACCTGGGAAAAACCCTGCGGCCATTGTTTTGATTTCACCGAGAACTTCAGTAAAAGAATGCGCTAACGACCAGCTCGTATGACATCCTTATTGACGTATCTATGTCCATCCTTACGTCAATCTCGGCACCTTACAGGTATAAATATTACCGATATTGCCTTAAGCAAACACACGCGGTGGTGACGAGATCGGAGCAGCGAGACTTCCCGAAGCCCAGCAGAGAGCGAAGCCCACTAGCTGCCCCGCCTTCCTGACGCGCTGAGAACGAGACGCTGCCTTTCTCCTGCCGAGAAATCCAGCTCCGGCGCTTCCGAGCAGCCCTCGCAGGCAGCTTGGAATATCGAGACCTCAGACGAGAGATACTATCCCTCAACCATCCTAGACCTCAGGTACGGAACTGAATAATCCCTTGCAGAGAATTCTTGAATCAGTCACTTGGCAAAACAAACTTAACTTAGACTGCTACTTTCTATCCCCGCCCACGTATTAGGCTTAGGTCAGGTACACTGGGGTAGGCGTGGTTAGAAGCACCAGTCGAGTACGATTAGTCAAATGTTTATATGTATGTATCTATTTTATCCATTTTAAACCACCATATGGCTTAGAAACCATATAAATGTTTTTACAGTATTATTTTATACTTCTGCTTTTATTGTATGCACTTTACTTAACCATAAGTATTGCAATAATATTGATTCATTTCTCTTGTACGAGAAAAGAGACTGATCAATAAATAACATCTTTTATTGAACACGCCCGTCTCTTCTTTTTCTCTACAATCTGGTGAAACTAAGAATGCACGTACTGACTGAGTAAAATAAGTCGTCTTTTGTTTTCACACGACTCTAGAGATACACTCTTGATTAGGGGAGAGCAAAGTTGTCATGTTCTATGGTTGTCAGAAACTAAATCCCTTCTTGTCTATCCAGGGAGGTTCAACTCCTCCTTGTCTATTCGAGAAAGTTTCTAGTGAACTCTGAGCTAGCTGGCAAACCCAAAACTTTAAGTCTAATATCGACAGTAGAAGACCTAGTTAACGTCTGGTCTAGGTCTATGCTATTGGAGGTATTATTCCAATGCGCAGAGCCTATTGGGATAATAGGAACTACACTACATGGCGCCCAACGTGTTTGGATAGGCGATAAAACTAACGCAAGACTTTAGAGTAACTCAGTCGTGCTTTTTCACTCAGACCCCTTTTTCCCATAATACTCCAAAGACGTCTGGAGTGGGTGAGAGGTAAAATCCGCCAAACCTCGCAGGAGGGAACTCCTATGTATGGTTCTTGGTTTAATCAACGTTGAAGGATACACTGTTCCAAAATATTGTGCATCTCATCTTTGTTTCCACAAGAAACCTGATCTGCAAACAAACAGAATAACCATCCTGACAGTAAAATGCCAGACAGTGATGATGAAAGAGAGAGAGCTAGAATAGCAGCTGATAATACTATGCAAGAAGCAGACCCGGATATAATACTCATCCCGGTCAACATAAGAAGATCTATAACGTTAAAACTTATAGAAAATGGACTGACACCAAGAGGTGGTACAGTCATATTCGTAATTGAGGCACACGAATATCGGCAGACAGAGGTATTCTATTCATGGATAAACTTTCCAGCAGCAAATGCTGTAACAAAGGAGTTCCACTGTTATAAAATAGAGGAACCTCCGGATACCTACACTCCTTTCGAGGAAGTGGAAGTACCACTCAAATTCCAAGAGCATCTGCTCTTGTTTAATGGCGCCCTAAAACATAATAATCACATCACCAGGCTCGGTCCACTAGGTAGACCAGGAGCAACGTGGCCGGTCCTAGCCGGATACACACCACATCCAGACATCGAAAGGATGTCTGCAGCAGATGTTTTAGTACAACTAAAACAATTAATTAAAATATATAGACAACTAGTCCAATATGTAATGCGGACTTCAACCATCCAACCTGTAGTTAAAATCCCACAGCTGACCCCTCATCAGGGGAACACAAATAAAATTACACCACAGAACATACAGTCCTGCCTAGGTAAAGTACCAGCTAAACGGGAACAAATACCATTCTGGTTAGCACAAAAAATCACCCAAATAGAGGCGGTGTTTCCAGACACCACCCCTGTGGATAAACACAGGATTCTGACTATCTGTCTTCCAATGGGAATCGCACCACACGTGGAGGACTGTGACACTTGGGGTACAGTCTTTGCTTCCATTTACACAAAAACACATGGAGTTCCATCCATGTCAGTAATACCAGATGTGCTAAAACAAATTCAAGACGAATACGGTCCAGAACCCGCTTTAACTCTTGGTATGAAATTACTAAAAGACTTCAAGCAGGTCTCGGCAATATTACTAGCCAACATAAAAGGAGAAGCAGCGAATGTGGCGATCCGCCAGAGGTTAAAAGAGACAGATATAGCAGACCAACCAGCTGAAATTGCCAGAATTATAGAAAAATCCTATGAAGAACTAGGTAGAGATAGTTTGGGTGGAATACCAGTAAAGCCCCAACTAATTGAAAGTCCTGAAAAAATATTTATTAAAAATAATCTAAACAGTCAAAAGAAGAACTGGGATGGAAATAAACAATCCAATCCAAAAGAAAAGAGATTCCAGTCCAGAGGAAGGTCTCCTCGGCGGAGAGAAAGATCTCCGGACCAAGGACCCAAGTCTCCCCAAAGGGAGCCCTCTGTGAAAAAATACAACCTTAGAAATAGGGATAACATAAAGAAACCGGATAGATATCAAGATTTTGATACACGTCCCTCTCAATCTTTTCAGACTTCCTCGCAGAAATCGGAAAGAAGAGGACGATCGGAACACAGGGAAGGGCACGTCAAGTCCAAAGACAAGGAACCTGCTCATCCAAATAAAAAATTACAGTTTCCAAAGAAGAAGGTAGCCAGCATTAAAGTATTCAACAATGCCGAGAATACTGAGGACACAGCTGAAAAACGGAGAGTGGGCTCAGACAATGCTAGACAGCGCAGCAGAAGTGAGCATAGCACGCAAAGTCCTTATGAATCATCTGGAGACAGTGGACACGAATGAATACATTCAGGTGGAAACTGCAGACACCAGAGTTAGCAAACCTCACAAAATATATGAAATAACTTTACGTATAGAAGGGGATAAGACTAGAAAAATAAGGGGCCTTTTTTGGGATAATCTCTCCGAGGGCTATGACATCCTTCTAGCTGAAAAAGATTGGCCACCAGAGTTCGTCAGGGAGTGCCCACATGGCGAAGAAATAATTATGCCTGCCTTCTCAAATCATATTCCAATTCATAAAAAATATACCCTTGCAAGAAAGTGGGCAGTAGCTCAAGCTCCTGCTTTATATAAAAATCATGTAGGATGGGATGAGGACTCTCCTCCTCACAAAATCCAGTTAAAATCATAACCTACTGCACAAAGGCAGTATCCAATCAAGCAAGAAGCTAAAAAACAGGTAAAAGAAATTCTAGATCAACTAGAATACCAGGGGATGATTGAAACTTGCACCTCACAAATGAACAACCCTTTGTTTCCTGTCTCCAAACCAGACAACTCATATCGTCTAGTTTTGGATTACAGACACCTTAACTCATGTTGCAAAACTTTTGCAGTACAAAACTCGCATAGTGCTGCACTAACGAATAACATAGTGCGCAAAAAATATAAAACAACATTAGACATCTCTAATAGATTCTTTTGTCAAAATATAGCACCAGAGAGCAGACACTTATCAGCGTTCTCAATAAATGGCGCTCAAAAAGAATTCTGTCGGTTACCCCAGGGGTACAAGAACAGCCCAGGAGTATTCTCAGCGAGGGTAACAGAGTTACTACAAACATATGATGACGAAGCATTATCTTATGTCGATGACATATACCTAACAGATGATGACTTGGATACTCACTTGAAGAGAGTGAACACCATAATACTTGGGTTCGCAGCAGAGGGTTACAAATTCAACTTTAAAAAATCTAGAATTGCCCATCTAACAGTCCTGTTCTTAGGATATGAATTATCAAGTGAAGGCAAACGCCTGGCTGACAATTTCCTAGAGAAATGTGCCGTACTCCAAGCACCTAGAACACTAAAAAACCTACAGTCAATTCTAGGCTTCCTAAATTTCGGAAGAACATACATTGCAAATTACGCAGAAAGGGTCAAACCCCTTTATGATCTAATAAAACCAGATTTTAAAAAATCAAAATAGACTCAAAAACACACAGAAATTCTGAGATCCTTACAAACAGATATGCTAATTAAAACAAAATTAGAAACACGTGATAACACACGCAACCTTGTGATTCGAGTCATCCCAGGAAGATGCGGATTCACATACCTGACCTCGAATGAGGGAGAAAAGGTACCAATTGCATTCAAATCGCACTTGTACACTAAAGCTGAAATGAAATTTAGCCCAACGGAAAAAATTCTTACTGCAACACAGACAGCTATAGCAAAAGAACGAGCCCTTTCACAAGGTAAACGAATAATAATCGTTACACCGATACCAGCCCTAGAGGCTGTAACAAAAGCAAGCATACCGAATGCTAAAGCGCTCCATCCGAGATGGATACAATGGGCTAATTCTCTTGCTGCAACAGACGTGGCATACGAATTTGATCCTAACTTAAAAACACAAGAGTTTCTCCAATACGAATTCGAATGTCCGACGCCGACCGAAATTCTGCCTCTAGAACATTACGGCTGTATAATATATACAGACGGATCAGCACAACCCGCAGTAGGAGGTAAACAAGCTTACAGTGCTGCGTGTGCGATTGTAAAAGGTCGCGGGCACGATGGGAAATTCAAACCAGCGGTCACTAAAACACAATCTCTAGGAGATTGTACAGCTCAGCGAGCAGAACTACTAGCATTCAAGATGGCGCTTGAAAATACCGATCGAGAATTCCCCACACTCATAGTGTGTGATTCGTATTATTGCGTTCAGTCTTACAATGAATACTTACAGATCTGGCTTCAGAATGGTTTTAAGGATGCAAAAGGAGGCACAATCAAGCATAAAATGCTTTGGGAACAAGTAGTTCTTTTACAAAAGGAACTACCAAAGACTCACGTGATACATACACATCAACGTGATGGCGTTCACGTTGCAGGGAATTCATTGGCTGATGAGGCCGCGAAGGCAGCTGTGCAAACGGCTTCCGTAGCTGCCATCACTCGGTCAAAAACAAAAATAGACAGCGATATATTACAAGCTGTCAGCGCTACAGTAAAAGATGCGATAGAAACACTCCCGAAAGGCTTTCCAGTAAAGTACTCATACATAACTGATGCAAATAACGTTCCATTTGCTCGAATCCCTGGAGTGGGGGATAGAGTAATTCCAAACATGGAACATAGGTTAGGACTCATCATAGCGGCACACGAAGGACTTGCTTCTGTACATGCTGGCGTCTCAGCCACAGTATCGTTATTAAAACAGAGATACTGGTGGCCACAAATGAGAAGACAAACCAGGAACTATGTTCTAGAATGTGAAATATGTCAAATATTGAAAGTATCAACAGTGAGACGACCAGCACAGACGCCCCTTCTAATCTCGGATAAACCATTAGCCTGTGTTTACCTGGACCACTGTGGTCCCTTACAAAGGGATGGTAACTATAAATATATCTTGGTCGCAGTGGATTCATGCACGAGATTCATATGGATGTGGCCCCAGCGAACGGCTGACGCCAGAACTGTTATAAAAGATTTGCGAGTCTTTATCGGCACATACGCAATTGGCATGCTGCATTCGGACCAGGGTCCTGCTTTTAGCTCTAGAGCTTATAAGGAGGCCATGGTCAGCATGGGCGTTACATTGCGGTATTCTTGTCCATTTCATCCCGAGGGAAACGGAATTGTTGAAAGAAAAAAACGTGACATAAAGCAATCTATAACAGCAAAGGTATTAGGTTCGGGAGCTGGGTGGGTCAAACATCTAATAAGTGTCCAACGTAGTCTAAACAACTTGCCAAGAAATTCTCTGAGGGGATTCAGTCCGTACGAATTACTGTTTGGAACTAGGATGCTAGTCTTAGATCTTGACAGTCAGACTTCAGTGGTAAAAGAAAAAAGCTTTGATATCAAAGATCGTTTGGCTATTTTACAGGACTTAAACGAAACAAGAAAAGACCTGAGCAACATAAAGTTGAAACAGCAGCCAACAACCACTGAAGAACCACCACCTGTCCCAGCAAGACCTGTCTGGATTCCAAAAGTCGGGGATCTAGTCAGAGAAAAGATCGCGGTAAAGAAGGAATTTGGGCCTTCTTACAGAAAAGCAGTTCCTGTCTTGTCCATCAACGGGACAAGATCAGTTGTACTACCGCCGCTTGCTGGTAAAAAGGAGAACCGAGTTGTATCCATTGACCTGGTAAAACCACAATCATGTGGCCGATAACAAACAGTAGGCCAAGTGGACTCCCGATAAGTAGTAGAACACCAAGGTTTGCTACAAGTACAGAGGTGCTAACTAAAAGGCTAATCACATTCGAAACGCCTACAGAACAACAACAAGGACTATGCAACAATGCAATGGAACTCACACCTCTGAAAACCCAAATAAAAACATTTAGTAGAGACACATCAACCTACAATGAAGTAACAAATGAATATGCTGAAGCTGCAAGAAACAGTAATCCTGAAGCAATTGGAACAATAGACAGAACGGCATCCGGCTACTTCATCAACTTTGAAGATTCTTCTGAAGATCTAAGTGAATCAAAGACACAGCCATCAACAAAAACTTTTAAAGATAAAGCTAAGGAACTTTTGAAACAGCTGAAAGAAACCTATCTGATTTCTCCGTGGATTGAATTTTGGGTGTCATTTGGTGTATTTATCCTGATACTTTGGCTCATCATGATACTATGTTTGGGACGCTTCATTGAGGGAAAATATGCTAAAATGGACACAGCAAGCCAGAAAATCAACTTGATCCTCAAGCCACACACGTCTTCACACGTCAAGAAAAGAGAACTTTCTTCAGTCAATTTCACAGCCAATCCTATACCAGGTGGGGTAGCATGGGACAATACTGACTATGAAATTTATGGTCCGGTCGAAATCCTCAAATATCCACACCAAATCAAGATCTCGTTGAATGACTTTGTAAAACCAAACTCATTTGCTGATGATTGGGACTTTGAAAGTATTAATAACATGATGTCTGATCTAGTGATGTCTGCTAAATTTACCAAACATGATTATTTGCAGGGTTCGTCTAATTATGATAGTATGTACTGCTACAACCACTATGGTAACCATTTTTTACATAAATCAGCACAACCTAGAAATGTTTTAAATTATAATCAATGGGAACATTGTGCAACCCCTCCAAAAGGAAGCTCAAGAACCTTTTATGACAAATATTCATACTTTTCAGGGTTCAACACAAGTAATGCTGAAACATTTTATTTCAAATTGTCAAATAAGACAGGAACAAAAACCATGCTTACAAACACAAAATTGATATATTCTGACTCATTTTTTGAACAAATGAATACATTTGGTTTTGATTATTGGGACAAAAATGTTGAAGTGAAAAGTGTTTGGGTACAAAAGAATGGCAAGTACAAGGTATAGAATCATTGTTTAGAGCCTGCATGATCCCAGAACAAATTATATTCTTGAATGAAACTATTCAACAAACTACCTGTCTTGGATTAGCCAAAATCAAAGACTTAAATAAACCGTCTATTCCAAAACCAACAATGAACAGCAATAACTCTGCAGATGAAGAGATAGACATAAACTATGTATTAAACCAAAAGAGAACAAATCCTGATTGGAAACAATGGTTAATCTGGCCCACAGATACTAGTAACTGTCAAGACAGATTCCTGAACAAAACACAGGGGTTCACATTGACCAGGCCAGACCCTAGATATTCCCAAAGACAACACCCAGGGATATTCACCACCTACAGTGTGGGCAAACTCTGCCTTCAATGGCTAAAAACTTCCACACTGACAGAAATTAAGCAACACCTAACTTTACTTACTGATGGTGCTGACTTGCGTGATTTCATTATGGGACCACGCAAACAGCGTCAAAAACGCTTCATAGCAGCCTCTATATATGCAGCTTACAACGAGGCCTGGAAGATAACTCAAATTGAGACAGCAGAAAGTATACGGGAAATTGACCGTATTAATTTGGAAAAATCACTTTCTGTAGTGGACAATGGGTTAATGACTCTGTCCTCCAGAATCTTTTCATTGGACAGCATTGTGTCATCAGCAATCGACATAATATCGCAAGACTTACTGTTGTTACAACACGGTCAGTCTCAATTGCGTTCTATTGTACAGCTTGGCTGGACGTTACAAAATCTGCGTTCAGGCTATGTGCCTTGGCGTTTAATCAACACAACGTCACTATTCACTATCTTTAACCTTACTGATAAACAGATCAGTATGGCACAAAAGGGTGCTGATTATACAATCCTGAGCATTGAGAAACTCGAGAGATTACCATTGACAATGTCAGAACGACCTGTCATTGAATGGATAATACATGGGATAATTAATATTCCGATATCTACTTTCAGGTTTCAATACTGCCAAAAATATATACAGGCTGGCATGTACGAAAAATTGGGAAAAGGGTACATTAAGACAACATGGAACTTGCCCTATTCACATGCATGTGTCAGTAATAAAGGACAGAAAGTGTTTCTTAGTGGCAATAATTGTGCGATGTCACTAAGCGGTACACTTCTGTGTAATGGAATTAGTTTGCATGGAGCCTGTGAAGGGAACTCAAATAACCTTTCATGTCACCAGCTAGGCACACCTGCAACAGAGATAGAACCATTCTTTAAAAGACTCTATAACGGGAGTTACATTCTAATTGTGGATCGCAGATGTTGTAGTCTACAGCCCGGGGTTTCTTATCTCGTTAATACGACTGCGAAGGTCATGTGCTGTGGACGCTTCTTGTTCCCCAGCTCCTTTCCAGACAGGGAGGCAAGGGCATGGCCTCACTTGAAAATTACTTCTATTCGAGTTGATACTTTAAGCAGAATGAAAACAGTGCTTCTTCAGACGCCGACCAGGCTCACGTCATCAAAAGAAACGTATGATCTCCTAGTCGCAAGGACGACTGCAGAGATTCACTCATTGTTATCAACTAATTCCCCCATACATTTCGCAGAAATCCTGAATGAAATCTTAAATATTTCTGATACCAGTGGAGTCTCAAATGTATTTAAGACAGTATTTTCGATGGCATTAACACCATTCAAAGCCATACTGGGTATTTTTCCAGACTTCGTCCATTCGATTTTTGGAGGAGTTCCCCTCATTTTGGGACTAATTGCAGGAATCCTATTCTTAGTCCTTATATTTCGTTATGGCAAACCGTGTCACAGACAAAACACCTGCGACAAGGGAAGAAACAATCCGAGCCATTGGATACCGGGACCGGATATCAAAAATCCTGGGACTAACCCGGCTTAGAGACCTGAACATGACTTGGTTTCTTTCATTTCGACCGATATGGCAAAGATGTGTTTTACCTGTATTAAGGTGCATGCTGTGCGGAGAAGAATGCGTGTTGGACACCTGTCTGACGCTACAATCGGATGCGCCAATGGATGCAGAAACATTGTTGGGTCCGGTAAAGGCTCATGCATTGTGCTGCCCTCAACGGCTGCCAATCCTGATTTCGGCATTCGTGGAAACTTCACCACTACGATTAAGGGGTAGTGAAGATCAAGATGAAAGCAGCATCGATCAGGTACAACCTTCTGTCAGCAATACTAATCAAAACGTCAATGGAGACAATCATGCACATGAATGCATGGTTACATCCTTTTCCGAGTTAGTGGAACTCTCACAGGAAGCTGTTGACAGCTTTTTCAGCAGTCTCAATGATATGATGTTCTCACCAGAGCAGAAATAATGACTCTTGAACAAGCTAGCACACGGCGTTCCCGACACCTTGAATTTGGCCTTCAACTTTAATAATAAAGTAGCAAGATCGACTTTTCCTCCAGTTCACGGACAGCAATTTTTTAGCAGCCCCAAAATATTTTTGTTACATTTTACGGGACACTTTTCTTCTGCTTAAAGTAAGAACTATTCTTAGAGAACTAATTTCTATTTTTAGAAACTTCATAGACATTAGCTGCCCGCTGGTATGTTTATAAATATTTTTGAACTGTGATGAAGTGGTCTCGAACTTTTCTTCTGTATTAAGAGCCATTTCATGTGTAATTCTAATATTCAATTACTAATAATGTATACATATGCGTGATTATTTTAGCATTATTCTACTGCTTGAGTGCATATAGTACATATGACTATTTTTTTCCCCGTATGTTACATAATTTCAAAATGCATTATGTGTATTTTGGGGTGGTAAGGTATACACGATACTCTACAGTATGTTTTACTATGCCTAGATTCGTAAATATGGCCATAGTTAGCGTGGAGTGGGTGTGATGTATTCCTATAGGTTCTGTATCGATCCCCCTATTCCTGACCCTATTCTGGTTAACGAGTTAACTAGCAGCCATCCCATGATGCAGAAACCGTTATCTGATTACGCCAGACCACGGCACAGGAGCGCGTTATCTGATTAGGTCATAACGCTTGCCATCTAATTAGGCAAGCAATATTCCTCCAGCCCCTGATAAGGCATACGGAGTTCTCAAAACAAATCAAACCTATGACAACCTGGGAAAAACCCTGCGGCCATTGTTTTGATTTCACCGAGAACTTCAGTAAAAGAATGCGCTAACGACCAGCTCGTATGACATCCTTATTGACGTATCTATGTCCATCCTTACGTCAATCTCGGCACCTTACAGGTATAAATATTACCGATATTGCCTTAAGCAAACACACGCGGTGATGACGAGATCGGAGCCGCGAGACTTCCCGAAGCCCAGCAGAGAGCGAAGCCCACTAGCTGCCCCGCCTTCCTGACGCGCTGAGAACGAGACGCTGCCTTTCTCCTGCCGAGAAATCCATCTCCGGCGCTTCCGAGCAGCCCTCGCAGGCAGCTTGGAATATCGAGACCTCAGACGAGAGATACTATCCCTCAACCATCCTAGACCTCAGGTACGGAACTGAATAACCCCTTGCAGAGAATTCTTGAATCAGTCACTTGGCAAAACAAACTTAACTTAGACTGCTACTTTCTATCCCCGCCCACGTATTAGGCTTAGGTCAGGTACACTGGGGTAGGCGTGGTAAGAAGCACCAGTCGAGTACGATTAGTCAAATGTTTATATGTATGTATTTATTTTATCCATTTTAAACCACCATATGGCTTAGAAACCATATAAATGTTTTTACAGTATTATTTTATACTTCTGCTTTTATTGTATGCACTTTACTTAACCATAAGTATTGCAATAATATCGATTCATTTCTCTTGTACGAGAAAAGAGACTGATCAATAAATAACATCTTTTATTGAACACGCCCGTCTCTTCTTTTTCTCTACAATCTGGTGAAACTAAGAATGCACGTACTGACTGAGTAAAATAAGTTGTCTTTTGTTTTCACACGACTCTAGAGATACACTCTTGATTAGGGGAGAGCAAAGTTGTCATGTTCTATGGTTGTCAGAAACTAAATCCCTTCTTGTCTATCCAGGGAGGTTCAACTCCTCCTTGTCTATTCGAGAAAGTTTCTAGTGAACTCTGAGCTAGCTGGCAAACCCAAAACTTTAAGTCTAATATCGACAGTAGAAGACCTAGTTAACGTCTGGTCTAGGTCTATACTATTGGAGGTATTATTCCAATGCGCAGAGCCTATTGGGATAATAGGAACTACACTACAGAAGTAGATGTTAGTTCAACTATGAGTCACTTGAGATCTCAGATCGTTGAAGCTGTTGGCTTGACAACAGTTAACTTGAGACTCTGTCTTGAAAGTGAGCATTTTTTTCCGGTTTTACACAAGCATGTTTAAACCACTGTTGGCTTATAATTTTAATCCCATCAGCCCTTAGAGGCTCATAATGGTTTAAGGCATGGGAACTTAAGCCTTGGGATTCTGCAGAAATTCTTGCACATGAGGAATTGATGGCATGTAATGCACTTGTAATGATTCTGCTTTTGAGAGAATTAATTTGATTGAGACTGAAGTAATGCAACACTATGAACCACGTTGCTGTTGTAGTTAGAGATTGGTAGCGCTGTAAATTATATGTATTTTGTTTTTAATAATAATGGCTTTTGTTATTTAGTTCTTTAGAGGTCCCTGAGGAAGGGCCCATTGTATCCTGAAATGCATAGGGCAACACAGATAACAATGGTGTCATGTTAAAACAACTTTTATTTGTACAATTATTTTGGTGTTGTTTGAATGTACACTTGTAAGAAGTATGTTAATGGAACACATTTTGTGAGATCCTTTACGTACATATAATGCAATTCGAAA
The DNA here is from genome assembly GCF_964261635.1 of Lissotriton helveticus. Taxonomy (NCBI): domain Eukaryota; kingdom Metazoa; phylum Chordata; class Amphibia; order Caudata; family Salamandridae; genus Lissotriton; species Lissotriton helveticus. The sequence continues at coordinate 212,789,675 of NC_136060.1, read as the reverse complement.
AGAATGAAAAACAAATTAAATATAAATATTTGTTTGTGATTTATGTCATGAAAATGTAAAAGTATTATTTCAAATTATTGACATACACAGCTGTGCACACGGTTAATCAGGTACACGGTTACTTGAACACTTACTTTTAGGGGTTATTTTGCCAAGTTGAATTGGCAGTTTAAAAACTGCATTATAGGCTGAAAAGGTGGGCCTAGGTTATGTTTTAAAGTACTGCTATAGTGAGTGGTACAATGAGGGCTGGAGGCCCACAAGTATAATTTAATTTACAGGCTATGGGTGAATGCAGTACTAGAGACTTACAAGTAAGTTAAATGTGGCAATCAGGTGTAGGATAATTTTACTATGTTAAAGGGAGTGAGCCCAAACTTTTTAGCACTGCTTGGCAGTGTTAAAGGGTAAGGAGTCCTAATGCCAACAAAAATAATTTCTGAAAACAGAAGTGAAGGCAAAATGTTTGGGGGAAAATCTGACCAAGGATGTCAAGTCTAACAAGGTCACACTACTGGATTAAAAATGCAGAAGTATGGCTAAAATGGTAGGTCTGTTTTCCTTTATCACACTAGTGGATGCACATTGAGGAGCCGATTATGATGCAGCCGTAAAAGGCTCTGACCTTCGGTTGGAGCCTTTATGGCCGCATCGTATTTGTCCGGTTGGTTTGTTTTACGACGGCGTCATTACAATGGGGGCAGTCATAAAGTAAACCTGCTGGTTAGTCCGCCTGGCTTTCAATGGGCTCGGAGACCCCCTCTGCCATTTGTAAACCGGAGTGTGATCTCAAGGGCGGGCTTTCCACCAATGAGGTTAAAATGTTGGGTTTCAGCAGCCTTTCTGTGCCGACCTTTCTGACATGGAAAGGCTGTCGGAACTCGACTTTGGGGGCCCCCAACAGGGCCCACTTGAGGGCACGGCCTCCTGTTGGAGGCTGAGCCCTGTTGATCTCTGCACTCCGTGGCAGGCACCTTGAGGTGCCTGCCACAGGATACAGGGATGAACCGCACCTCCCATTTTACAATGGGAGCACTCATTCCACGCCAAAAAAGTCAGCGGAGTGCAGTGCGAATTGCCGTTCATGCTGGTCTTCCTGCTGCTCAGGTAGAAATTCCACCCGAGTGAAAGCTTGCGCTTCGGAATCTAACGTTTGCGAGCGCGGGCGGCAAAATACCCTCCGCTGCACTACGCGGAGCGAAGTTTTGTGCACTCTGCTTGAGTGGGGAGTGCAGAAAACTCTGCAAACTACACAAAAGGAGCGCCGGCCTACTTTTCATGCCATGGGTGTATTTCCATACCATATTCTACGGCCTTTTACAAAAGTTAAATAAACCAATCAGGGATTAACTAAATTCTACATGTTTTATGGGGCAGGTACCTACACAGGTCACTTGACAGTAGTTTTACTGTGTGCAGAGTATAAAACCAGCAGATACAACCAGCTCATTCTCTCTCTGTCGCAGAAGACTCCTCCACCTCTAAGACTTACTTTAACAACTGCATTACAAGCATTGCTGACTGGATGAAGACCAATGATCTGAAGCTCTAAACAGACAAGATTCAGGTGCTGATTATTGGGAACAATATCGTCCTGTGAAACGACAACTAGTGGCCCCCTGACCTTGGACCCACACCCACACAGACAGACCACGCCTGCAACCTTGGTACCATCCTGGACAATAAACTTATTATCAAATGCCAGATCAATGCATATGTCTCTGCCTGTTTCCACATCCTCCTCATGCTCCAAAAAGTTCATGAGATAGCTCCCCGTCATCACCAGGAAAGCTGTCACTCAAGCCCTAGTCGCCAGCTAGCTGGACTACTGCAATGCACCCTATGCAGGACCTAATACCCAACTCCTAAAGATTTATTTATTTATTTATTTATAGTCTTGTATCGCGCGTGAATCAGCCCCGAAGGGGTATCTCCGCGCGTGGCTTCTGGTTGAGTTAAACAAAAAAAACAAAAGGCTATGAATCGGAAAAGGTAGAGGGGAAACTAAATTAATCCTGTATGAATAGGTACGTTTTCAGTTTCTTCCTGAAATTGAGAAGGTTGGGAGTTTGTCTTAGCTGGAGGGGGAGGGAATTCCACAGCACTGGGCCTTTAAGGGAGGGGGCACGGCCACCCTGTCTTGCTCTATTTACTTTAGGTACATATAGCAACATAGTGTTGCTAGAGCGTAGAGTGCGTCCAGGAGAGTAGGGAAGGAAAATATCCTTCAGATATTTGGGACCCGACCCGTAGATACATTTGTGCATGATGCAGCAGAGTTTAAACTGAACCCGCTGTTGCACAGGGAGCCAGTGAAGGTGGGAGAGAAGGGGACGGGAAGGGGTACGGGGGGGAGCGTTCAGGGTAAGTCTTGCCGCGGTGTTCTGTACCACCTGCAGTCTGCGAAGTTGTTCCTGGTTGGCGGAAATGAGTAGGCTATTACAATAGTCCACCCGTCCAAGGACTAGTGCCTGAACCAGCGTCTTCCTATGGATGTTTGGTAGGAAAGGGAAGATACGCCGTAGAAGACCAATTGTACGGAAACACGTTCCCGCAACCTGACTGACGTGATCTTTCATGATCAGAGTTTGGTCTAGGCGTACCCCCAGATTTTTGATGGTTTGTTTAGGCGCTGGGACAGGTCCAAGCTCAGGTGGCCACCATTCCGGGGACCAGAGCAGGGTGGCCCCACCAAACAACATGACCTCAGTTTTGGTCACGTTGCATTGGAGGAAGTTCTGGGCCATCCAACCTGCCACCGCTCTCATACCGTCTCGGAAAGATTGCATGACTGCAGGTGTAATTGTGTGAAAGGGGAAAAGCAGCTGAGTGTCGTCAGCGTAAGAGATTGGTGAGAACCCATGAGATCTGATAATCTCTGCCAGGGGGGCCACATATACATTGAATAACGTGGGGCTTAAACATGAGCCCTGTGGCACCCCCTTGGTGAGCTTCCTGCAGACAGATTTATAGGAGCCTAATTTGACACCTTGTTGTCTGTCTTCAAGGAAGCTTCCCAGCCACGCAAGGGCGGTCCCTTCTACTCCAACTCCCTTCAGACGGCCGAGAAGAACTTCGTGCGACACCGTGTCGAAGGCAGCGGACAAATCCAATAGCACCAAAATCACTGAGCTCCCTCTGTCAAGTGACATTCTGATGTTATCTGTCACTGACAGAAGGGCTGATTCGGTGCTATGGTTAGGCCTAAAACCAGATTGTGAGTGGTCTAGGCCGCCCGCTGCCTCGATGTAGTTGGACAGGTGTGCGTTAACATGTTTCTCGGCCATCTTGCTGTAATAAGGTAGAAGGGAGATAGGACGGAGGTTGGAAAGCTCCGTCCATGGGAGGGCCGCATTCTTGCGGATTGGGTTCACCACTGCTCTTTTCCATTCAATTGGTACTTTTCCCTCTTTAAGAGACTGGTTGATAATATCCTGAATGTAGGGGGCTATTAGGGTACGGAGAGGGGTTAAGATTTTGGCAGGAATAAGGTCATCCGGAGATCCAGATTTAACTTGGGTCATTATTGTATCTAGCTCTTCAATATTGATAGGAGGGAATGTAGTTAAGGTAAGATTTATATTCTCATTGAGGGAGGAGGCATTTTGGGAATCGCTGTTTGGTTGCGATACTAGGATTTTTCCATAGATGGATTCTATTTTGTTTTCAAAGTAAGATGACACTTCTTCACATAGACTTTGTGAGAAGTCGTCTGGGCCTATACATGCCATAGGTTTTACAAAAGTTTCAAGAATCCTAAACAGTTCTCTGGGAGAGTTATCGGCTTCCATGAGCTGTTGAGCAATGTTATTTTTGCGAGCAGCCTTGATGTGTTTGTAGTAATTGGCTTGGGCTGCACGATGTGCCTTTTTATTATCCTCAGAGTGTGATTTCCTCCATCTCTTCTCTATCCTTCTACATTCTTGCTTCTCTTTCCTTAGGGCCTCGGTATACCATTTTTCCTGTTTAGCCACAGGAAACTGTCTGAATATTTTCAGAGGGGCAATTTTATCAATGGCTGCCGTCAGAGTTTGTTGAAGCACGGTTAACTTTTGTTCTGCTTCATCAATATCTCTGATCTCGGGTTTTTCCCACGCCTTTTCTAGCGCATCCAGTGTAAGTTTGTGCCACTGTCTGCGTGTAGTGGATGGAAGGGAGTTCTTTGGGGGGCCTTTATTAACTTTAAAAATGATGAACTGCAATAAAAAATGATCTGACCAGTGGACTTGAGTAGGGTTGTCGAAGTTGGAATATATCAAATCGATACAATGACCACCTTCGTGGGTGGGACCCTGATTCTTTTGTGTGAGACCGATAGTTGTCATATCAGTCGACAAATTTTTTGTCCCTGTGGATTCACTTTGGTCAGTGTGGATATTAAAATCTCCGAGGAGAAGAAAGTCTTCATTGGCCCGCATATAAGGGCCAAGTATCTCTAAAAGAGATGTGGAGAAACTGGGGCATGGAAGAGGTGGTCGGTAAACAAGTGCACCTTTGATGGTCTTTCTGTTGGGGAGAATGATTCTAAATACCATTGTTTCCATATCTCTGCAACATTGTCTATCTAAAACGTCCAATTTAATAAACTCTTTATAAATTATAGCGACACCACCGCCAGTTTTATCGGGGCGGTCCGAGTGGTGAAGTTTGTATCCCATAGGTACTCCCAAAGTAATGGCAGACACCGTATGGGGTTTTAACCAGGTTTCAGTAATGAAACATAGATCTGGGGACAGAGAATGTAATAGGTCCCAGATCTCAGTTTGGTGTTTAGGCATTGAACGAACATTCATAAGAATACATTGTAAGTCATTAAATGATTTCCAAGGTTCGTAAGAGTTGTTAGAATACATTGAAGTGCAATGACATTTCTTGCAGGAGAACGGGCCATTGAAACAGGGTCTGTTATCCACTGCAAAACATGGAGCTGAGAGTTGCCTCAGTGAAATCAGGAATCTGGAATCATACCTGATATGCTTGGGAGCGCCGGGAGGCGGCATGATGTAGAATTACCGCCCTGTCGCCCTGTCCTGTCGCGGACGGGCGCAGACGGGCAGCTCTTTGGCTGGTCTTCGGCTGTGAAGAGGCTGCGCGCAATCGCTGCGCGCTTCCTATGAGGCGATGGCTAAGTAGCCCCCAGTTGAGCACTAGAGTGCTGACCGCTCCCGGAAGTGCCTGGCCCTCACCTGTCCGCCCTCCGCACAACGGTAAAGATTTACCGAGTCGGACCGAGGCGGGCAGGCACAGGAATCGAGACCAGCACTCCGGATAGGTTTTAAAATGGTATTAAACAATTTACATGTAGCACACTCGCTAAAATTGTGCACAAAGGTTTTTATAAAAAAGAATGTTTAAAACGCGCTATTAATCAGCAACGCTCTTCTGATTCCAGTGTAATTTTTACCAGCTCATCCAGTAGCCAGCAAGCAGAGTAGGACACTGCCACTGTCTTCCCCCGCCTCAGGTACCTCAGGAACCTCCACGGGCTCCCTATCTAGAAAAGCTGGCAATTCAAGATGCTGACACACACCTACCAGGCCCTCCACAGCCATGGACCAGCATACATCAACCACCGCCTGAGCTTCCACCAACCATCTAGACAGTTGGCTCCTCTGCCCTCAGCCATTTGCACACAACCTCGACATGGATGTCATTTGGTAGTAGCCAGGGGTCACGTCTGCTACCCATAGATTCCTACCTGCTACTCCTCGCACTTCCTTTGCAACCCCTGGCCTCAGAGGAGGTCAAGCTTTTGCACCCTCTGACCCCAGGGATTATAAAGTGAGTGCCAGGAGTAGTAGAGAGCAAGCTAGAGGTCACAGCTGTGACCCCTGACTACTCCCAAATGATATCTATGCCCCAGCATCCACCGAAGCAACAGTGGAGGGCGCTCCGTCACCTACCTTGCCACCAAGTCTTGGAACGACTTTGCCTAGCACCCCCAAACAACATCTCCCCCTCAGAATTCAGAAAGTGGCTCAAGACCTGGCTTTTTCGACTGACCCCAGCAAAAACACAGCCACTGGATACCGTCAAGAGTGATTAGCCATGCTCTGCAAATATGACTTGATTGATTTATGTACCGACGTCTAACAATAGGACATTGACAGCCTTTTTCAACTGCTTATATTTACTCTTCTTTTAGTTGGAACTCCTTCCCACAACTGGAATATAACGGTCAGCTACGGCGAGAGCCAGTTGAAGATGGAAGGTGTTGTGTGGGTAAGACTATCATCCACCAGTCTGTTTTTTGATTTGCTGCTTTTGGAGTAAAACACTTACCAATGCTCCACTGTTTCCGTTCCTTTTTTAATCAGCGTGTGCTAAACCTCTACGTACTGAGTAGTCCCCTCACCTGCAATCTTACAAAGGTCTCTCAACAAAATGACTTGATTATTTAAAATAATTTTATTTAGCATTCTTATTCTAGCATAATGTTTATAATGTTTAAGTGTGCATAACATTACATACCAATTAATCATTGGACCAGACACGGATCTGTCTAGTCTTAGGTTTTGGAACCATGGAAGGTTTTAATACAAAATACAATGCCCTTGATTCCGATCTTGGGGTTAATGTTGAACCTTTGCAAGCAGGGGTTTTTAACCCCGCCATTGTGGTGCATTTAGACATGTGTACTATAAGAATCTTCCCATGTAATTCCCAATCTTTTCCAGGCAAACTTGGACTAGAAAGTATTTTCAGCACCCACTAAATACCTCACTCCTGGCAATGAATAACTACAGTACATTCCCTGAATTTCACTACACACAGAAAACAGGGTCAACGTGCTTCGCTAGGCAATTCTGACATAGCTGAGCCACATAAGAATGCAATACTGATGTAGTAATAGCCTTAAACCCATTCTGCCTCGGGCTATACTGGTTGCTAAAGGCCCTCACCCTCCTTATAGGCTAACTTCGGTTCGGGGCCTTTAACAACTGGTATGGCCCTCAGTAGTGAGCTATGAGGGTATATTATATTTGCCTATTTGGGAATTTTATACAACCAAACGCTAATATTTTAATAGATCATGCTGCATTTTGCTGTCTTGATTATCTGGGGCTCGTCAGTACATGATTTTACCTTCATTACGATCTGATTAAATACCTACAAAATGGCCTTTGTTTTGAGTTCCAAATATGATGGAAATCTGAAAGAAATAGAACAGGTAATCTAATATGTTTAATAGCATTACTGTTAAAGGCCCAAATGCAGTATAGCTTTTGCTATCTAAAAAAGATGTCTAATTGGAAGAATATTCAAGGAATAGAATTTCATTTTAATAAGGCGCATGCTTCAAGGCAATTTTCAATTACAAGCAGCTTTTTATTTTTATCCAGCTGGGTATCCCTGCTGACTACTGAAATTACATGTAAGTTGTCCCAGATTTAGGAGAGAAGAACCCACTGAGGTTTCCTTTGTCAGTTGATGAAGTATATGTGATTATAAAATAACTAAATTGGCATATATAAGCTGCATTACCACACCTTGTATACATAATGCTTGGATGATTGAGTATGAAGAAAGTCTTTTCTTCTCCCCTGTGATATCACTCCTCCTAATTAGGCAGCAGAGTTGCAAACCACTCACCTACATGGCGACAAACATCAAAGATAATGCAGGAATGTAGTTTTACAAAACGAAACCAGTTGGGCATTAGGCAACCAGGTCAATAACTCCTGCTCATAGTAATTTTTTTTAATAAAATCAACTTTTTGGGGTTGTGAATGTGTGTGTGAGTGTACGCTTGTATTTATTTCCAATGTATAGAGGAAAAATATAATTCTCGCAGTCCCAGAGGCTACTTTTAATATTATTCATGGGAAACACTGTTGACTGCAGGGTTATAGTTAATGATAGTGTTTCAAATACCTTATGTTGTGTAAATTCGAAGTTAAGCATATTCTGGTTAAAGCATTTTGAATGTAAACGTATAGGGTCAGTTCACATTGCCTTTTGCATCCAAAAGTTCCATTTGGAAACACAAAGTTAATTTTTGTGTGTAAAGACCCCACCAAAAGTATAGATTAACAGGTTTAAGATTTACTAATTCATAATTATTGTATCCTTTATGAACCAGCAGTACGATAAGTGAAGTGTAAGGTGTGAATGGATTAGAAAGACGGGAACACCAGTAAGGTAGCTGCGCATTTTAAAAAACACGTCACGACGCATTGCTACACTGTTTAGTTTTTTGTTTGCATATTAGAAATAAATATGCTATAGCCACCCCCATACTGTCTGAGATTTACATATGATAGAGGATTTCGATGGACAGAATGTATAAGTGTGTCGTATTCTGTATTTGGAACGTTGGGTTGTAGATTGTTGGGAAATTTGAAGCTGGTGACGAGCTGACCAGTTTTTATTACTGAGTCAGTTGGAGGTGGAACTCCAGTGCTTAGGTAATGTGGATGAGGTGCACCAAATAAAGGACCATCAAAAATATCCCATCTGGAGTGGTTTTCTATCTCCACAGTGGTGAAGACTGGGCTGGAGCACTTCAACACTATTGTGCAGCACCTCTGGAGTTTGCGGTGAGTGAATTTCTGCGAAGTAGCTTTTTTGGGGACCCCCTCTGAGGTTTACTTTTAGGTCAACAAATACAATAATGAAAGAACTCCCTTGTGACCTTTAAACTATTATTTCAGGGTACAACCTCTGATTAGCAGGGCATAAACACATCACAATATTTTTACTTTCTCATTATTTTTTATGTAAATTGTTTTTTTTCCATCTAGTTTCTTTTTTCTCTCATCATTTTTCACAGTTTAAAAATTAGTTTTTGCATTTCAAATTCTATTATTTTCATCTGAGTTCACAATACAAAATACAGTAAATCTATAACAGTATATTTATAGCCTAGATACCAGGTAGAGAACAACCAAATCATAAACACTCACTCACACTCATCCCCATACACAACTTCATCTACTCATGATCAATATACAGTCTATTGTCTTTTTATCTGTTGTCCAGTATACAACCACAATAAGTGGGATTTTACAATGATTTGGCCAACGCGTTTCGGTGGAAAGTAGCAGCAATGGAGACTACCTTCACCAGGACCCGCTAGATAAATCAATAAGTGTTCTCTATAACCTGGAGTTTTAATTATATTTACAGAGTATATCTCAACTTGTAATTAGTGCTGACTTCGGCCTTTTTGTATGTCAAATAGGAGAGAGAAACGTTTAGCTATCACACTTCTTATTGCCTCTCTGGTATCTCCATACAATCTCAAGGAGACTTCTATTCTGATGTATCCCACGTAGTTGGCTCTACAAAATTGGCTTCAGTCTTATAAGGAACTTAGGTTTTGCAGATCACTAATATCCATTGTCTCACCAATGTTTCTTCTATTAAATATTAAGAGCCTTCAATCCGCTTTCTTCCGTGGGTCTTTATTTTCTTACTCGTCACGGTTGTCAACCTTTCTCTTATTCAGGACTGCTTTTCAGCAAATGACTTTAAATTCTACGTTTTTTTCTCCTACCATTTTCTCCTACAGTGTCCGAAGTGTGATGACTTGCATCCTTTTCGCAAGACTGTACCTTTTTACGGAACTTTTTGCACGTTTCTGTTTCCTGCATCCTTCCCAGCTATTCTTCTTGGTAGGGGCAAAAACATTGATGATATTCATTTGTGGGCTATTTCTATTTCAACCAGTGGTGGCTCCTCTGCTATGGCGGAGGAGTGTCGCCCCACTGCTTTCAAGCAGATTGAGAAGCAGAAACATAAAATGATAATAACTTTAAGTTATAGTCAGATTATGTTTGTGCTGCTTTGCGGGAAGGCAGGGAGGTGGGCGGGGCAGTTCTGCTCTCGGAGGTGGGCAGGGGAGGAGTGGTTTGCCCTCTCCTAAGTTCACCATGACTGTTTGGCGGCCGTCTTGGGCTGCCCAAAACAGTCTTGCGCACTTTCCTTGTTCTCCATGCAGGCTGCATTACAGTCTGCATGGAGAACAAGCCAAGGCCTCCATTCCGCGTCAAACCAGAATGCTCCAAACCAATCACGAAGCTGTATTGCAGCCCTGTGATTGGTCAGGGGAGCTTGGGTGCTTGATTGGTCAGGGGAGCTTGGGTGCCTACCAATCACAACGCTCCCTTGCAGCGTTCTGATTGGTCAGTGGGGCCTGGCTGTGCTTCCCCTTCCTCGAGGAGAGCAGGAGCAGAGACGGTAGATCCAGCGGCAAGGTAAGGTTTTTTTTTCTGTGTTCACTTAGTTCTGTAATCTTGACCCCCTTCCCCTCATGCATGACCCCGTGAAACCTCCTGGGGCCCACGTCCTCACCCTCGAGCCATGCCAGCCACCACTGATTTCAACGTATCAACTGTCAGGAGGAGATACACATGCGACTTCGCTCACGCTAATGAATTCTCCTGAGGCAGTGGGGCAAAGCAAGGGATCTCAAGCCTGATGTAGTCAGATCTGTACAGCACCACGAGATCCCACCATATGAAATAAGATGCACTCTACACTGGGTGCCAGGTGAGCAGAACATTTCAGCACGATGTGCAGAAGGAAGGGTGTAGGAGTTGTGAAAGGAAACTGCTAGACCAAGTCTCATTGTCTCCTATATTGTTATGATATTTTATTTCAATTTATTAAGCATGGCAATACCCTTAGGTGTTTTGGCGCTAAAGTTCAGTGTAAGCACAACTGGATTCTGAGCTAAATCTGAAAAAAACAGATTTTAAGACTCTACCAAAAAATTGATAGTGAATTAGCTGACCTGATATGTACACGGAGGAAATTCCAGAGTTTGGCAGTGCCGGAACGAAGGCTTCGGCCACCCCAATTGGATGTGTAGACCCTAAGAACAGCCATCAGACCCTAGGAACAGCGGTCAGTAGAACAAAGCTGTCTCCAACGTTAATACCATTTAAAAATATTTTTTAGGAAAGTGGGTCCTGCATTATACAGTGCTTTAAAGGGTAGGCACAAAGTTTTGAACTTAACCCGGCTCGCAATTGGTAGCCAATGAAGTTTCCGAATTTCTTTGGAGACTGATTGGTATTTAGGCAGGTTCAGCAGGGTCCTTGCAGCTGCATTTTGTATCATCTGCAACTTCTTTAAATGTTCTGATACAGCCCATTGAAGTAATCCAATTTCGATAATACAAGTGCAGTCAAAACCATCCTCCTTGAATCTATGGGTAAATGAGGGAGAAGTTTTTTAAGTTTCTTGATTAAGTAATAGGAAACTGGAACAATGGAATTTATTTGATGTACATAGGATAGTGTTCTGCTTTGGCTACCGGTTTAGGTGGTTCACCTAACTCTGCAGGCCACCAAGTGGCATCCCATGCTGGTGCGAGATTGCCGAAGATCCTTATCTTGGTTTTGTCTGAGTGAAGCTTCAGACAGTGCTTACACATCCAGCTATTAATTTCCAGCTTACAGTTCTGAAACCGACATGAAGGAAATGGTTCATTTTCGTAGGCAGCCACCACAATTTGTGTGTCATCTTCATATTATGTCAGATTAAAACTACATTTCCTTATCAGATGGGATGGTTCTGACACGTAAATATTAAAAAGTGACAGACTCAACGACGAGCTCTGTGGAAACCTACATGGTAGCACATAAGGAATTGATTTATACTGGTCCAGTGCAACTGGCTGTCTTCTGTCTGCCAAGAAGGAAGCTAGCAGGGAGAGAGTGGAATCTTTTATACCCAATTCTTTTGGGCATAATTTCAGCAGCTTATGGTCAACACTATCAAAGGCTGCCTACAAGTCAAGGAGAATTAGGGCAGCAGCCTCACTTGTGTCTATCACTGCCCTAATCTCTAATCTCCTTAGTCGCCTTGACTAGTGCCGTCTCTGTGCTATGTTGCGAGCGAAAATCAAATTGGGAAGGATCAAGTAATTCATTTTCTTGCACATACTGAGCTAACTGTTGGTTCATGATTTTTTCAACTATTTTAGCAGGTAGAGGCAGCCTAGCAATGGGACGGTAATTATTTGGAGTGGATGGGTCAACTTAGGTTTTTTTTATTAGTGGGAGGACAGACACATCATTCCAAAGGGTAGAGAAAACTCTGGATTTAACAATGGAGTTAAAGATTTTAGTCAGAGTAGTGCATACTTTGCTGCTATGGTTCTCAAAACAGAGATGGGACAGGGATTGGTAGGGGATTCTGATTTAGCTTCTTCTTAAGTAAGTGGGATCTGTTACAGAACGGGGAGTGCAAGACAAAGTGTACATTGCAAACTGGATTGTTTACTCTGTCTTACGTCCAAGGATTCTTTCTGTAGTCTCCTTGCGATTGGATAGCAGGAAGTTAAGAGGGCTAGTGAAAGTCATATGATTACTTGATGGAGCTAGATTTCTTCAAGGTCAAGCATCCCTCTGTTTTGTGTTTCAGACAAACTGCATTTAAAATGGCACACAGATTTTGGTTCAAGTGAAAACACATGGCACATGAAATATGAAATGAGGCCTAGTCAAATGTTTTTTTAAAAGGGGCACTTTTGGTGCATTCAAAGTGAAAGATATGAAATTAGGCATGGTAAATGTTTTCAGTCTGAAATGTTTGTGCTGCATTAACATGTCTTTTCCCAGTGTATCGAAAACTCTTGATTTCAGTGGCCTCTTTAGCTTTGAAGATAATCATGGAATGTGTCCTCTCTTCCCAGCTCCTTTTCCTTGCAATCTACGCTCCCAGTTCCTGTCTTAAGAGACTTTGGCTTTGTTGCATATTTAGACAATGCATATTCAGTTCAGTTCAGTTCATAACACATCTTCTTATAATGTGTATGAATAACCATGTACCAACACTACACTACCATGCACCAACACCACACGCGGAGCAAATGCATTTTGCATGAAAAAGCAATCTAAAACATTAGATCATATTGCTATAAGTATGTATTAACTGTGTGCGCTTTGAAAATTTGCACTGGTGCATGTTTATGCAATGTTGTACATTACACATTTTTGCATGTTGTAAACAAATAATAGAAAAGCTGCTTTAAACTAATAGCGTTTGCTAGGTAATAACTAATATAGGGTACTAGTAAACATAATGGGTTTTATTTCATAAATGAATACTCTTTTGTGTTTGTTTTGTTTATGGGCCCACCATAAAATGGCTGCCTAAGAATCCAGCATGGCTGAGAATTGTGCTGAAATGAGAGACACATACACAGATTATGCCAGCTGCCTCAAGTGAAGACGTGGGTCAAGGCCACAGTGAACTGTACACTCTTGTCACTGTGCCAATGTACCAGTGTTTGTGAAAACAAATGTCATCCCTGTATACAATGTGAAAATTGAGTGATACATTTAGTCGCAAGAAATGTGCTTACTGATACATGTTATGTATTTTGTTCTTAGCGTTAACACTTCCATTGTCAAAACTGGTATGGGTGGAATTTGCAATGAGAACAGGATGGTGAGACACCCATGTCATCTATTCTAACCAATCACAGTGCGAGTTTATATTGAAAACTGCAACAATATTAGCATAGTCAGCCAAGAATTAGAGTATACAAAATTACCCCATAAGAGGCGTGTCTGCCTTGTGCCTTAGAGTCATAGAAGTCTTAGAGGGAGGAGAGGAGAAGAAGCAGATCTGACACAGACATCATATGGGTTAGGTACGTGAACGTAGCGGGTGCAGCCTGGGAGGAGATTGCGTCCGAGGAGAGACAGAGGGAGGTGGGGGTTCTTGCTAATTTTTTTCAGAGTGTCCTTGCACATCAATTTTTGGCAAGGCAGATCACATTCCTCTGTGGTCTTGTGGAGGGCGGGCAGCCTCTCTCAGATGAACAGACCAGGGCATAGAGTGCAGCCGATGGAAAAGGTTTAGATTTAGATGCTAAATCTTTAAGTTTATTCTTTGACTAATTAACTAGTTTTGAAAAGATTTATTTGTCTTATGCATTTATTTCTCTTTATGGTTTATTTTTGTCAATTATTAATCATCGATTACGCTTGCAAAACACTCCCTTGAATTATATTTTCCTAACCTCTTTAAAGAATTCAGACTTACATTTGATGCCTCATTCCCTCCTTTATGGAGTGCTTTCTATGCAACCTATAATATGAATTGGTATTAATTCTATTTTTCCTGTTTTCCAAATTCTGTAACCTCGGTGATATTTGACTAATGAATAAAGGGTCAGAGAAACTTAACTTTTAACTAGAAAATAAAACCCTTTAAAAATTACTCACAAGTCTCTTTACTGGTATTCCATGTTTTTGTAAACTTTCCTGAAGGTGATATACGGTGGCACCTTTTTCAGGGGTAAATGGAGGTAATTAAGGTTTTGTTTAGAGAAATTACCGTAAATTACCACTGGATCACAGCGTGGTTCCTGTGAAAGAAGACTGGACTGCTCTCAACTTTAATAATGCACAATAGGGGAATTGGTTTGACCGCCATTATTTTTAGCCATAGTTGCCACGGTTTCAGATTGCTACGTGTGACATTTTCATTATCATCAGAGTAATTATGAGTGACAATTCAATGACTATGAGTGACACTTTCTTGTGAACCTGAAACTGATGCAAAACACCAGACACAGAAGGGCACTGGCCTAGTGACCTTGTAATCTGATCCACCTTTAAAATAAATATGTAACCATGATACTAAACTTTATTTTCAACCTCAGAAGGCACATTTATAATTTTAGCAGGGTTACTTTTTGATACTTAACAAGTCTCTGAGTCACAGTGCTGCAGCTGAGAATATAAAGACTGATGGCCATGGATCTCTATAGTCTGTTGGAGTCTGTCACCTCCCTTGGCTGCAGACAGCTGCTCTGAATCGGGATAAATGTTCACATACTGATGATGGTGAGAGGAGCTGCTAAGTGACGTGGCATTGCTGTCATGAGAATGAGAGCCGTGCTTGTGCCTTTTAAAGACACTCAACACATGCTCAAAGACACACACTGTGACCCGACATAACCCCTGAGGATGGTCCCATGACAGGTAAGTTTTGAGGTCATGAGGTGAAACACTGGTATCCTCCTGTAATTATTTAACTCAGTGCAGGATCGCTGTATCACATATTTGAATTTGAAGCTCTGTTGTGCACATGAGGATGTTGTGAATTCGGTGTGATGAATTCTCTTGTCTCTGAGAGCAGTTGTAGTGTGAAACTGCTGCAGGGTTATTGTGACACATGTATGGCTTTGGAGCCTTGTTTTACATGAAGCTGAACATGTTCTGTTTTTGACATGTTTTCCACATCTGACCTCACTGCGGATACACTGGCTGTGAGTTGTCTGTGCTCTTCATTAATAAATTGCATTTTTGTCCTTTTCTGAAGCCCAAGAGATGGTGCAGGAAAGCACAGGGATCGGAAAACAAGGGGGAAGCCACGCCACTGGACTCTAATGAATATATGTGCAAATGTAGGAGAGGCATCGCCTTACCAGCCGAGGGGTCCTGGTTAACCAGCACTGTGAGATTCTCTAAGTAGCTCCCTCCCTCACAGGGGACAGAGGAGAAGCACCCACCCACAGGGTACCCCATGACTCAGCCCGGACTGGGTGCTTTCTGGTACACGCCTGGGGAGGGGGTTCTCAGGCACTGCATGCTTCCTATCGTGTTGGAGCTCATCTGGTCAACCCCACACATCACTCTTGCATCTGCATGCTTTAATTATCCTGGTAATCTCCCCACTACTGCCACTCTATGGTTAGTAGATGGTGGTGGATGTGCTGGGGGTGGGGTGATAGTGCATTGGAAGGCTGGAAATGACAGGCTAGACAAAGACTGTGCTGAGAGCAGGCGACATGCAGCAACTCCGGGTACCTAGTTTAGGGCTCTTGACCTGTCATCCTAGCACTGCACTGTCTCATGAGCTGACTGTGCAGCCCTGTCATGGTTGTGTCATCCCTCATTGACCACTGGGACGCTGTGCTGTGTAAATGCAACTCCAATGGTCGCGGCCACTTACCTGCTTTACCCTAAGTGCGCAGTTGGTCAAAGTGCCTGATTAATGCATTTTAATGCTGTGAAGCGGATCACCACATTAAAGTGTGTTAGTCTGATGCCTGATGCATGATACTTGGCAGGGCTGAGGAGCTTTTAGGGTAATGAAGCATAACTGGATTCAAGGTGATGTGCTAGTTTTCTCTGTGTTTTTTGATTGGAGCAACCTTAGAAGACAATAATAGATTAGAAACCAGTTAATGCTCAGGTGTCAATCTGATTAGTGAGGCAGGAATTGTAGCTAAATGATGATACCACGCTAAATAAAGTTATTTCTATTGCCAAGTATGCAGAGTATTATTTGGCCTGTATTGAGGAACTGGGTAAGAACAGAAAGGTTGACATTAGCAAAGTTGTAGTGAATGAGGATCTCCATCAACTGTGTCTTACCATTCTTCTTGCAACATTATCCCCTCAGTGATCTTACATACCTTCACCTGCTGCTCGTTATCAGTTTCTTCTTCCTCCACCAATAAACTGACAGACAATATGCCACCTTCTTACTAGATCTGGGAATTTAACAACTCTGAAAGCAATATTGTTATAGTCCAACAACCCACCTACTAATCTGCATGGAAATCACATCACGTACCTTCTTAATCAACACCTATACTTACGGTTTGCAGCCTGGCATTATAAAAGGCTTTCTCCACACAAAATATTTCAACTTTGTCATGGCCCAAAAAAGTAATCCGCCTCTGCACAATCCAACGACCTGGAAATGTAGGTAATAGGCTTAAATTCCTCCTCTCCAACCTTTTTCTGCAACAACACAGTTCCTTTGCACTGGTATATGTCATTATATAGCAATGCTCGTATGGACAAAACACTGTAAATTATATATATTTCCCAGTACTTCCTTTACATCCTAAACACTTTCTCACAGTCTTCCCCTACACATTCTCCTTCTTTCTTAGGTAGCTACCTCATTTCAATCACCCTAGAATATAAGTCAGGGATAAATTTGCCATGACATTCTATCATTCCAAAAAAGTACATCAATGCTTTCTTTCTCAATGGACTCCATAAACATAAGAGGTTAGTTACTAATTCCTTCTTATTAGAAATGCATTCACTATTGACAAAATGATCCAGGTACTAAGGGCCACATGTATCACACATTTTTGCATTCGCAAACGGGCCGAATTGCAGAATCAGCCCTTTTACGAACGCAAAAATGGGTTTTCACAAGTATCAAACCCAAATTGCGATTCGGTAACATGTTTCTAAATCGCAATTTGGGTTTACGATTTGGTATTAGGAAGGGGCGTGCTTAGGGCCTCCATTCCTAATAATGAATCACATCGGTATGCATGAATGTTTTGTGACCGAAATTCGGTTGCAAAACATCACATTTTACCGCCTACTTCAAGTACGTGGTAACCCATTCGCAAAGGGAAAGGCCCCCAAAGCACCCCCTCCCCTTTGTGAATTTTTGTAAAAGCATTTTTTAAGAGCAGACAGCGGTCCCACGGACAACTGCCTGCTCTTAAATAATGAAAGGAAAACTATTCAAATTTTTGGAAAGCAGCCCGTTTTTCTTTAAGGAAAACGGGTTGCTTTACAAAAAAAAAGAGAGTGCGTTATTTAAAAGCTGTCACAGACATTGCGATTCCTATGGGGGTCGCAAATTGCTACCTACCTCATTAATATTCAAGAGGAAGATCATTTGCGATCCCCTACGAATTGAAGAAAGTGTTCAACATGCTTTCATGCATGCCGTTTTGTGATTTCCTAATTGAGAATTGCAAGGATTCGCAATAAGGAAATCGCAAAATGGGCCCTTCATACATCTAGCCCTAAATCTCTCCCCTACCAAAAGTACACTTACTCAACTTAAAAAGTGTCAAACCATTGCTCCTAAATGTGTCCAAGACCTGTCTTTCCTGTCTTACCCTCAAATCATGCGCCTGTCATGGCTGTCCATGGATCGAAATGCTGCCTAAATTTGTTTTAAAACCTCTAAATTCCCTAACAACACAGCTGCTGGCGATACAAGACCAAAACATTACCAGTGTGATGGTTTATAAGGGAGAACTTCCACTATAGAAGTTGCAGTATCTGTATAATCTGTATGTTGTTTAGCGATATATATCACAGAATGTTGTCTCTCTTTTCTTTTATTGTTTTATTGTATTGAGAGTATGTGTTATTCGGTATTTGGAACATTGGGCTGTAGGTTATTGGGGCATAACAAGCTGGTGATAATCTGACTAGTCTGTTCCACTGAGTCAGTTGAAGCTGTACCTGGAGTGCTTGCTTTATGTGGATGAGGTGCTATGAATAAAGGACCTTCAAAATCATAAATGGAGTGGATATCCATCTTTAAAAAGTGCACCACCAAAGTTGGAGGTGGTATACAGGAATGGTTCTCTGGCGCTTCAGTCATTCCCGGAGCCTGAAGATATATAATCATATCACTCTAATAATCCTATTCTGATGGAGCACATTAGCTCCTCTTGATGGTGCACACGATCTTCAAAACCACCTTCATCACTTCAAAGCCTCAATGATCACACCCCCAGTTTATCTTAAAGATAAGCTCACCATTTCATGTGGTACACCCACATCCAGGCACCATCATACTACAGACTAAAAAGTGTAAACAAAAAGAGGCAGCAGTCATTTTCCATCAATGCACACAGGATGTTGAACAACATCCTCTTGTCGATCAGGACCACCCCAACACTGCCTCAATTAAGAAAATAATTAAAGAAGCACCTCTTTAAAGAACACTACTTCACAATGTATGAACTGTCCACAAACCAGTTACCTCTGCTCTCACTTCTTGACTTTATTCTTGTCTTTGACACTACACAGTGATCTACTGTCCTTTGGCTAGGTTTTTCTACAGACTGACCACACTTTTACAGAAATGTCACATAGATTCAATTCTCCATGAGCCCAGAACAAAGCTTAAAAGTCTGGAAAAATCGTGTCAAAATTAAAGCATTGTTTGTACAGGTGAATTGTGGAGAAGTGTGGCTCAATAGTTAGAGCGGCAGACCCTGATGGAGAGGTCTAGCCTGGGACCAGCGTTCAATTCCCCGCCTCGGCGGGTCTTGAGCTAAAAAATTCCACGGACCTGATAATTCTCGCCTCAGTGCCTATTCCAATCATGGAGTCCCACTCTGCAACTCTGGGCAATAGCTTGCTTAATCTCCACAACGGCCCCCACAACGCTAAGGATGCCTGGCCTCCACCTTGGGGGTGCCCAGGAGTGGACACCTCACAGGGAAAGCCAGGATGCTTTCCACAGCGATATTCGTACAAGCGCCTTGAGACCCTTGCGGGTGAGTAGTGCGCTATACAAGTATCAATTTACAATTTTACAATTTACAATTTACATTGTAGTTATGACCACATCTGACTTTGCGACATTCTTTGGCGTCAATTGTGTCACCTGGACCCAAAAGCTGTAGGGAGCCTGAGCAAAGTAGACATTCCTGCTCTGTTAAGATACCAGCTTACCTGTAGCTCTACATAGCATGCAGGGAAGACTTTGTTAAAGTGTGTCTAGTGACACACCCATGAGGAAGTTGGCGGGTGATTTGAGGTCATTTATAAGCAAGAAACACTTATGCCAGATGAGAAGTTAAAGCCATACTAAGTGAGTTATTGTATATCGGATGCTCTTTTTAATAGATTGGATATTGTTGTTTTGAAGACAGCATGTGGATGTTGGGAGAATACCCCAGGGACTCCGAATTTATATAATTCCTACATTTCAAAATCCGGACCCGGAAATGAGCAATAACCAGGAATGCTCATTGAATATACTTAGAATTTTGATCAAGTACGCAGAAAAGGAATGCCATAAATTAAGTGAAGAAATTGAGGTAATTACAAATAAATTAAAAGAGTTGTACAGTAATGATGAACTTGAACAAGAGATGACCAAAATGAATAAAAAGGCTTGGGAAAATTGAGGAAGAAATTAAGAACAAAAAGCTGATCAAATTTGAAAGAGATGAAATGGACTATAATAAAGGACAGATCCTTACATTCAGTAAAAAATGTGATCATTTAAGAAAGGAAAATGTTGAAATGATTGATAAAGGAGCATCCACCTCTCTAACAACTACCGCTGATAACCAGGATGTGGAAACTGGAATGGTTAATAGCCTTTATAGAGATGATGAGCAGAATACTGCACCAATAATGAATTCAACAAAAAAAACGATTTTTAAAGGAGGTAACGCTGATGGCAAAAGGCAGGGTAAAAAACATCCAGGCCGGCAGCGACAACCCGGGCATAGGTGGAGGGCACGGAGGGAGAGGAGGAAAACCAAAAAACTACGCTACAAATGTACAAGAAACCCCAGTGGGAATGCTGACAAGGGGAAAGAAAGTGAAGAAATGAAGAACACGAAAACAGTGGTAAATCTTTCTAATCATTCTTTTACTAACATTGAAATGGAGGTTCTGTCTAAAGGATTATCTTTTTGTCCATCAGCAGGTTTTAATTATACCGAAACAAGAATAGATCTAATTAACTTCACTAGAAAATTGAAGTTAAAGAAATGGTTTGCATCCAACAAAGTTTCAAAAATACAACATATTTCTGACAATCCGACTGGGTTAACAGTACATGATATTGATACATTACATGTGGTCAATGAATTAGGAAATCCTGAATCATTCACTGATGACCCGTTTCTGAATTTGATAAATACTGACATTGATATCGGGTTGAGCAGTGGCAGTCATTTTAGACCCAAGTCAATCTTCATTCCTCAGATTAACAATGATGCAATAAATTGCTTCGAGAGAGGAATGATTACTGAACTGAAAAACATTGAAAGAAAAGAATTCCCATAGAGACGCAATTTAAACTCTGGAAGAACGCAGAGACATTGTATTTAAAAAAGCGGACAAGGGGGGAAACATGGTAATTTGGCCACTCAATATGTATCTAGAGGAAGGACGAAAACAATTGTCGGATCATATGAAATATTGTGTGGTATCTAGAAATAGTTATGAGATTGCGAACAACAAGTAAATGACACGGCTACAGCCCAAACGGCTGAACGGAATTACACCACATTTGGCAGAGAGGTAGTACTCAGTTCAGACTCATGCCTTTTGCTTATTTGGTGTAAATCTGTTCAGTAGTTTTCTGAGAAAATGACATTTAAAAAAACATATATATCTATGGGTGCGGTGGATCCGTGGATTGTGCGAGGATTGGCATCGTAGCATAAGTGCATCGTCCCCATCACGCGCTCAATGCTAATTGGCTGTCAAGCGGTTGTAAACATTCTAAACCAGGAACTGTTGGCAGCCATTTTTTGCCTCGGTAGAAGCGAGGCTGAGAAAGTCAGTGGAATATGTGTTCAAAATGGATTTATTTTTTTTAAACCGGGATGTTTGTAGGGTGCGTGGACTGTGCCGTAAAATAAAAAGAAGGTTTTTTTTAATAATTCGTCTCCGGGGGTTAAATACCGGGGGCAAAATTATTACATTTTATGTGGGGCCCAGAGGGACCCCCCAGCCACGGGGATCGTCAGCGCCCGGGGTAAAAAGAAAAAAAAATGGTGGGGGGAGGGGTCGAAGGTCCTGAAAGCTGTGGGGACCATCACCCATCGGGGTTTATGTATTGTGGGAGGGGGACTACATGGCTCCCCTCCTGGAGCACTCGAGGGCCCCGTTACCCACCGGGGCTACAAAAAAAAGTATGGCTAGGGAGGGGGACTGTAAGGTCTCCAAAGCCCAGGGGATCACCACTCCCCGGGGCTTTATGTATTGTGGGAGGGCCGGTTCCTGCAGTGTTCCGGGGTGTCCATCCTGCCCTACCATAGCAAGGAAATCTGTACTCTCTTTAAAAAACAAAAACAGATTGCTTTTCCACATGGGGAGTTGGATGTTAGTAGCTTATGATGTGGAAAAGAAATGCCGATTCCCAAACGCGTAGAAGTTGTGCATCAAAGGCGCTGGAGTCGCGGTCCCTACAGATTGTGAGTTGTGCATCCGGAGATCCACCGGGGAACAGCAAAGCACCCGGATATCGAGGATTGGCGAATTTCCCGGTATGAGCTGCCCGCGTGTCGGAGGGCAAGATGGTGGCCATGTCGGCACAGTAAATGAAAGGGAAGCCGGGAGACGACTGAGAAGGCCGACTCGGGGACACCGGAGATGTTGGGACCCACATGGCGGTGACTTTATTGGCACAGCTCCCACTGAGCCGATAAAAGACAATACGTGGACCGGAGCTGTTCGCCGGTGGTCCGGCGCTGAGGAGCTTATTGCCAGCGTGAGACTCTGCAACTCCGGAGGTTAGGAGAAGTGGGACGGGATCTCCGGAGCAGAAAGAAGTGAAGTGAGGAAGTGAGCAGGGGACGCTCCCGGTCGCAGAAACTGCTGGGAGGATTGCAGCGCTGCTTAGCCTAGGCCCAGGCGGCAAACTGAAAATGAGAGCCGCCATCTTAGTCGCTGGGACAAAGGAGGCACAGAGTAGGCGGCAGGCAGCAGAAAGCACCGCAGGAGCAGCTGCGACGGGTTGGCGACCAAGGGCTGCGAGCTGGCCGTGAGTATTGGTACAGTACTGGGGTACCCTGAGGCATGTTTGAGAAGAGCGGAGCTCCGCACTTTAACCGCACAACACTGCGCAGAGGGATGAGTGGTGGCAGGTCAGCCTGGTGAGCGTTGGCCTAGCTACATTGTAGGAGTGGTGATTGAGGCAGCAATTGAAAAGAACACCCTCACAGGCAGCTGGGAGGAAACGTGAAACCGAAACCGCCTTAGTAACATGACATCCAAAGGGGTGCCACAGTGAAGTGAAGAAGACGACATAACAACAGTGTTCACTCCAGTGAGCGGTGATGGGAGCCTGCGTCACTACACTCTGTTGTCTCAACTCTATGGCCTCAACTCTAAAGCTACTTTTGTATGATGCCCGGTGAAACTACCTCGCTACCTCGAAAACCATAGGGGAGATTAACTTTAGACTCCCTCCTTTGACTATCACCTACCTAGCCGGACTTCGGGCAAACGCTCCCGCGTCTCTCCTGACCTTATCTTCCCCCTCTCTCTTCCCCCAACCCTCTCCCCTCTCCGCTCCTACTCTTTCCAGCTTCTGTCCTCTGCCATCACCTGCCCCTTGTCCCCACCCTGTTTCTCAGTGAACCTCTTCCCTCGACACTTGAGACCAAACTATTTTGTCTGATGCCCGATGGAGCTACCTGGTTTAGCTATAGGGGAGATGGGCCATGGATTCCCTCCTTGGTCGTCACCTACCCAGTCGGTCTTTAGACAGACTTCCTTTCGTCTCTACGGTTGTCTTTTCCCTTATCCTCACTTTCTACCCAGTCGGTCTTTAGACAGACTTCATTTCGTCTCTACAGTTGTCTCTTCCCTTATCCTCACTTTCTCACCTCCCCTACCCCCCACTAATTTTCTCTCTCCTTTCTCTCCTCTCCGAATGTATTGCTGATTGTTTGATGTAATGTGTAATTTTCGATTTTGTTTTGTTATATTGTTGAACCACATTGTTGCACTTCCCTTTGTCTCTCCTGTCGTCTCCCCCCGCATCCTCCCTCTCTCAATGTATTGAGACTGAACTATTTTGACTGATGCCCGATGGAGCTACCTGGTTTAGCTATAGGGGAGATGGACCGTGGATTCCCTCCTTGGTCGTCACCTACCCAGTCGGTCTTTAGACAGACTTCTTTTCGTCTCTCCTTATTGTCTCTTTCCTTATCCTCACTTTCTCACCTCCTCTACCTTTCTCTCCTCTCCTAATATATTGCTGATTGTTTGATGTCATGTGTAATTGTTGATCTTTTTCTGTTATATTGTTGAACCACAGTGTTCCACTTCCTTTCGTCTCTCCTGTCCTCTCCTCCTGCATCCTCCCTCTATTCTATGTCTCTCCTTCTCTCCTCTCTCAATGTATTGAGACTGAACTATTCTGTCTGACGCCTGATGGAGCTACCTGGTTTAGCTATAGAAGAGATTGGCCGTGGATTTCCTCCTTGATCGTCACCTACCCAGTCGGTCTTTAGACAGACTTCTTCTTGTCTCTCCTTATTGTCTCTTCCTTTATCCTCCCTTTCTCACCTCCCCTACCCCTCTACTACATCTCTCTCTCCTTTCTCTCCCCTCCTAATTGTGTTGCTTATTTGATGTATTGTGTAATTTGTTGAACTTGTTCTGTTACATTGTTGATTCTCATGTAAAGCGCTCTGATACCTTCGGGTCTAGCCAGCGCTATATAAAACTCTTTAATAAATCAATAAATAAATAAATAAAAGTGTGTGCACAACAGGGAGCCGCACTGAGTGCTGCGCTGGGTGCGCGAATTGGAATTTTACCGTAAAAAAATAGCCCCTATCAGTAATTTCTAATATCTCCGGGGACACTGTCCTCCTCGTCTTATAAAAAATGTTGGGGACTGTGAGGGGAGCTACAATGCCCCCACCGTCCTGCTTGCTTCCCACGTTCTTCGGGAGTTGGCATTGCCTTTCCGCAAGGGGAGATGCTAACCTGTATGTGGAAATGCAATCTGCTTTTTATTTTGAAAGTGAAAACAGATTTCTCTGCTCGTTCTTTCAAAATGCCAACTAAGATTGCTATGGGAGGGGGGAGCCATGAGACTCCCGCCCTCTAAAAGCAAACAGCAGTGTCCCAGGGGTAGGCACCCCGGGACACTGCTTAAGCTGGCCATCGGGCATTGGGGTCGAGGGTCACGCAGTCTGTCTCTCACAATACACACATTTCCGGGGGTGGTGGTTCCCGGGGCTTGAGGGGGGTCATTGAGGCTCACACACTTCTAACTTTGTAGGGCGGGCCTTGGACGCGAAAGTAGTGCAAGGGGGTTGTAAATCTGGTAGACAGTGTCTTGTTTCACTTTGCTTTCCTTTCTGGTCTTGTAGAGGATCAGGGTTAATATAACGTTTTTTTTACAGCCAGTACCTTTCAACTCTACCCCCAAACGCTTTCTACCTGTAACACTTAAATGAGCACAGAGGTTAGAAGTTCACCACACTATGTTGGACTGTTAGTCATAGGTATAGACTCTGGTAAAGATCTGGTAAAGAGTTAGCCTCAGAATTATACTTCAAATTATAAATATAATTTCTATTGGGGACTGCTAACCCCTAAACCCCCTAAAAAAAGACGTATATACTATTTTTTTTATTAACTTTTATTAAAACAATAAATAACTGGAAACGTAACTTAAAGTTAACAATACAATAAATAACTAGAAACATAACTTTAACAAAACAAAATAATAAACAAAATGTGATATGGACTTCAATAGAAGTACGGTAGGTAATCTGCAAAACAAAAAAGAAAATTAGTGTTTAAAATTAGATCGATGTGACTAAATGAAATCAAACATTACAAGTCAAATTAACAGTTGCAGATATTTCCTTCTTTTAACATGTGCAGTGTGCCTGATACATTTCACTTGTCTTATAGGCTCGTGTTCATGAGGTGTCTGTATGGAAGTGCCTACTGCGTCAGATTTACACTATGGATCAACAGGTCTTTAAAATGATTCAGAGATTAGACAGAATTAGGTGAGAGATCAAGTCATTATGCAGGACAATATTCTTAAGGGCTTATTTACAAGACTCTTGCGCCAGTTTTGTGTTACTTTTCTCATGTTGAAAGTGACGCAAAAGTGGCGCGAGGGGCTTGTAAATAAGGTCTTTCATTTGTAATGCATTTAATCAGAGGCATTGTATATCTAGGTCCCTCTGGTTACCTTGTGTAAACACTGTGACCAACAGAGTTCACAACTTGAACTCAGCTTTGGTTTTACACATCAGAGTGGACAGCAGCATCCATAACTTTAAAAGAGAAAAAGAAATGAGGTGAGAGAGAGGGAGGGAGAAAAAGAGAGAGAAAACAACATTAAAACTGTGAGAGAGTGTAAGTTATAGATGGAGCAGTTAATAGTGGAGAAAATACTCGTAGCTCACCTTTTGCCTTGGTTGTGTGTCCAAGTACATGCTGGTTCATAGTGTACACTCCAGTTTAGTGATCTGAAATATAGTATATGGAGTTAGTCATAGTATAGTACGTACAAAAGCGGTGTAAGGGCATTGTAGATTTGCCTCTCAGACTGTTGTAATCTATCTATTGTCACTGCTCGGAGGTAATTGTACATTCCTATGCAGTGAAGCTGCTGCACACTACCCACTCTCTCCTTTCACAGATGACTTGTCGTAGTTTCGGAAAGAAGCTTTTTTGCTCACCTTATGCCATTGGCGTGATTCAAATAGGGTACACTATGTGTCATAGCAGCCTTCTCAAACGTTGTTACGATGGCTATGCATCATCACAGAATCCTCGAACGTTGAGTTTTAGAGGTGTTGGGGGGGACGCCAATTTGTGAAATGCAACCGTTAAGATAAAAAGGAAATTAACATTGTGTCTAATTTTTTTATCAAAGGAGAGAGGAAGTGCGAGAGTGACTGCAAAGAATATTCGCAGCTCAACTTTCTGTCACCAGTGTCACCACATGCTGGAACATAATGCACCCTGAAGCTCTACATCTAAAAGATAGTAAAAGAAAGATGTTATGCTTGGTAATTGTTACTATTTTAATGTGGAGTTCAATAACATCGGCCTTTCACACACGTTCCCTCTCACATTTAAAAGAACTATTTGTATGGTTTATATTCCGGACCTTGAGCGATTATAAAAACGTTCCTGCTATTGGAAAAAAAAAATGTACATGTAATTTCTTACACTATATAGGACTGGGTTTGTCTAAAACACTGCGTCGCTTTTTTGTATCCAGTCTGCTACAGCCCTTCGACTATGATGTCACTGACCATGTCATGAATTATGTAATATGTGACATCATCAGCAATGGATTGCGGGCGCGCGAGTTATAATTATAGTTAGTACAACTAACTATAACGTGGGAATTTCAATGGTTTTGTACGAGTGAAATGTCCAACTAACATGCCTATGGTTTTTGCAGTGAATTTCTAAGGTTTTTTAAATGGTAATTTCTAACTATAACTTGTCTGAAACCTATGGTTTTTTCAGTGAATATATATATTACCTACTGGCGGGCGCAAGAGCCTTTTTTGTTGTGCTTATAACTTTGGCATGGTGAGCAAAAAAATTATGGATTTAGGCCCAGATCTCTGTACTGGGGTGAATGTATAACATTGTTCTGCATTCCTTCCATCAACTGTTGTTTTTGCATTTGTCACCCCAAGTGGGACAGGTATGCTCAGACGTGAGTCCCGAGCTCTCCGTGCCACTGGAATCAAACTATCCTAGCTGATGAGGGCTAAAAGCCTGAAACCGGTCCTAGGATGCTTGTTTCCAGTCCAGGGAAGACCTGGTTTGACAGTTCGGGCTGGACTGTTCCCATGGGGCACAGGGTCAAGACTGATTTGCATATGGCTAGGTTCAAACTGGAATGGCATGGTGAGCAAAACAACGATGAATTTAGGCCCAGATCTCTGTACTGGGGTGAATGTGTGACATTGTTCTGCTTTCTGTCCATCAACTGTTGCTTTTGCATTTATCACCCCAAGTGGGACGGGTATGCTCAGATGAGAGTCCTATGCACTCCGTGCTACTGGAATCAAGCTATCCTGGCTGATGAGGGCTGAAAGCCCAAAGCCGGTCCTAGGATGCTTGTTCCTAGTTGAGGGAGGACCTGGCTTGGCAGTTTGGGCTAGACTGTTCCCATGGGGCACAGGGTCAAGACTGATTTGCATATGGCTAGATTCAAAGTGGAATCGCAAGTTGAGCAGAAAAATAATGGGTTTTGGCCCAGATCTCTGTACTGGGGTGAATGTATGACATTGTTCTGCATTCTGTGCATCAACTGTTGTTTTTGCAATTGTCACCCCAAGTGGGACGGATAGGCTCAATCGTGAGTCTTGTGCTTTCCATGCCACTGGAATCAAGCTATCACGGCTGATGAGGGCTGAAAGGCCGAAATTGGTCCTAGGATGCTTGTTTCCAGTCTAGGGAGGACCTGGCTTTGCAGTTCGGGCTGGACTGTTCCCATGGGTCACAGGGTCAAGACTGATTTGCATATGGCTAGGTTCAAACTGGAATGGCACGGTGAGTAAAAAAAACTATGGATTTAGGCTCAGATCTCTGGGGTAAATGTATGACATTGTTCTGCATTCTGTGCATCAACTGTTGTTTTTGCAATTGTCACCCCAAGTGGGACGACTATGCTCAGACGTGAGTCCCATGCTCTCCGTGCCACTGTAATCAAGCTATCATGGCTGATGAGGGCTGAAAGCCCGAAACCGGTCCTAGGATGCTTGTTTCCAGCCCAGGGAGGACCTGGCTTGGCAGTTCGGGCTGGACTGTTCCCATGGGGCACAGGGTCAAGATTGATTTGCATATGGCTAGGTTCAAACTGTAATGGCATGCTGAGCAAAAAAACGAGGAATTTAGGCCCATATTTCTGTACTGGGGTGAATGTATGACATTGTTCTGCATTCTGTCCATCAACTGTTGTTTTTGCATTTGTCACCCCAAGTGAGACGGGTATGCTCAGACGTGAGTCCCGTGCTTTCCATGCCACTGGAATCAAGCTATCGTGGCTGATGAGGGCTGGGATGAATGTATGACATTTTTCTGCATTCTGTTCATCAACTGTTGTTTTTGCAATTGCTTATAACTTTGGCGTTGTTTGATGAATCTTCATGACATTTTCCAAACTCATTATTTGTTCATAGAAACTACTATGTTGAAAGTTTGGGGGTGAATCGTCTGGGGGGGCTGAGGAAAAAGGGGACCCCAAAATGTGTTTTCTCCATGTTAATTTCCAAAGGAAAGTTTAAACAAGGCTACAGGTTGAACGGGTGAACGGAATTACCCCAAATTTGGCAGGGAGAAGTGTCTTGGTCTAGAAAGCACACTTTTGTTTATTTGGTGTAAATCCTTTCAGATGTTTTTGAGAAATATTACAATTTACAGATATCAATATTTGGGAATTCTGCCATCTGATTGGATGAGGCGTTACGAGCACGAGCATGTTGTTTTTTGGTTGCGAGCGCTGCGAGTGGTTGCATCTAGGAAGTGTTGGCCACCATTTTGTTATTCCTTTGAAGCGAGTAAGGGGAAAATGGGGTGAAGAAGTAGGAAAGGAGCGTAGGAGCACTGTAAGCTCTGTGGGGAGTGTGAAGAGAAGTAGTCACTCCTACCGGTCTGAGAGTGCAGTATTGCTCATAGTAACATGGTGCTGAGATGTAATGCTGCTACACTCGGGTATGAAAACAAGAGCCTAAACCGTGAGGTCATTGTTGTAAAGTGATATACTCTGGTCTTTGTAGCATACATGTGCAAGTAGTGTTAGTAGGTGTTTATACCATACAGTGAGTGGGAAGTGAACTACTGACCGCTATTGTGGGTTTATACTATACCGGAAGCGGGAAGCGAAGTACCGTTGTGTAGACTTGGGGATCAAACCGCGGTGATTGCTGTCAAGAAATGGGCTTTGGACGCTGTAGCATACGTGTGTAAGTAGTGTTAGTATACTTTTATACTATACAGGGAGTGGGAAGCGAACTACTGACCGCTACAGTGTGTTTATACTATACCGGAAGCGAAGTACTCACATCTACCGGAGTAAAGACTCGGGGATCAAATACGAGCTGATTGCTGTAAAGTGATGGGCTATAAGCACTGTAGGATACTAGCCGATGTAGTATAACTGTGTAAGTAGTGATAGTATGCATTTATAGTATATAGGGAGTGGGTCGCAAACTACTTTCTCTTACTCGTCCGAAGACTCGGAAATTAAACCGTGAGCCTAAATCGGGAGCTCATTGCTGTAAAGTGATGTGCTCTGGGCGCTGTAGTATACCTGTGGAAGTAGTGTTAGTTTGCGTTTATATAATACAGGGAGTGGGAAGCGAACTACTCACCCCTACCGGTTTTCAGACTCCTGGATGAAACCATGAGCTCATTGCTGTAAAGTCATGTGCTCTGTGAAGTATCCAATGTAAGACATAGTAGAATGTTAGTATGTAATTCTGCTAGAATGTAAGTATGTAATGTTAGAATGTAGGGCTGTCATGAGGGGAACCTTGGGGAGTTTGTACACGGTGCTGGAGAAGACAGTTGCTTTGCTGTCTGCTCCTGTTGGTGGGTGTTTAAGGTGTCTTGTTTTCCTGCAATAAATCTACTTATCGGATCCACTGCTGTCTGCCTCTTCACTACATAAATTTGGCGACAAGAGGGAGAAGGTAAAAATAAGGCAGCACTCACCGATACTTCAATGTTGCTTGCGTTGTGCTGAAGACCCGTTTTCTTTGTGTAGCTGTTTCTACTCATCCCAGGGTCGTCAGCTCATTGAACTATGTCACCCGACCTCTGGTAGGATTTATATTTTTAGAGTTTGCGCTTCCTCTGCCTCTTCACTACACTCTGGTCACTGTTCTACACCTGTGTAAGTAGTGTTAGTATGTGTTTATACTAAACAATGCATCATTGTCCTAGGGAGCGCGACCTCCCAGGCGCAGCTCATGCAATGTCCTGGGGTGTGCATCCGCGGGACATTTATATTTACTATTAGAGGGGGGGGGGTGCATGTCTTCCACCCTGTGATAGCAAAACATTGTTTGACTAGTTGAAGTGAGAGGAGGAAAACCTCGCATTGCTTTAATAGAGCGGATCCGGATGGTAAAAATGGAGGGAAAAAAAGCGGGTCTCACTCGTTGATTTAAATTAGGCTCCTAGTAGGTAATGTTCCGTAGCTAATCCTAATATTATATTGTGGGGTCCCTGTAGGACTGGGGATCTTAATGTCACATGTAAATTAGGTGCAGAAGGGCACAGAGACGTTTCATAGCCCAGGGGATTGCCACATTCTCGGGTATTGTTTTCTAATTGTTTTGGGGGGCTTCGAGACCAACTGAAGTCTGGGGATCGCCCCCCTCCGGGGATTTTCTTAAATATGCATGGTGGGCCTCGGCAGTCCCTGAATTCGTGGTGGTCCTAGGCAGTGGCATATTGGTTCTGTAATTACACGGACCGTTCTCATGGTGTTATAAAGTGATACACGCTTAGAACCCTTGCAGTTGTAGAATTAACACAGGCTTCATTTATGTAATAGGCGATTGGTTTATATTTGGTAGGTGCACCGCAAAATTACAAATGTTTTCTCTCAAAACCTCCTATAAACAGACGATTTTCACAATAAACTACAGACAAGTGTTTTCAGAAAAAGAAGACCTATACACTCACTTATTTATTTAAAAAAAATATAATCTATAATAAAACAACACAAATGAATGGAGACACAAGTTTATTAGAACAAACAAACAGTATAGCACGTGGGTGGGACTCCTCCGGAAGCAGCGTACAAAACCTGAAAGGCAAAAATGAAACATAAGTATGTGTGCCATGTGGAAGAGGAAAAGAAAGGTAGTCCGAATGAAAGGAAGATAGTAAGATTGGGAGGGAGAGCAGTGGGTGGAAGGGAGAAGGGGAGGGAGAGTCAAAAGAACATAGGGAGGAAGAGACAGAGCATCATTCTATTGCACCCATCCCTTAGTGTCAACATCCTGTCACCCGTTTGTCTAGGATGCTGGGGTCCGCGAGAAAGAGTGTGGTTGAGCAAGTCCTTACAGACTTTACAGACAGAGATTACATTATTAGCTACGGGAACATCGCTTGACTGCACCTGTGCACCCAGGGTGCTGCACCCCAGCCCCTTCCCCCGCACTGTGCTCAATTGTAGGTCCTGCTCACCGAGCATTCACTGCTCACCTGCCACCATCGGTGTGTCCAATGACCTGTTGGTGCAAGCTCTGATTCTGGGGTACCTTTGTAGGGTGGGAGAACAGGTCTCCGGTCGGGGACAGTGTCTTGATACCGTGATGGAAGGCATCAGAATGGTGAGGGAATCATGACGGGGTGAACACCTACTCCGCCCATTTTGGCTCAATCAATTTAGTCTCTGAAAAGGGAGAAATAATTTTATGGTGGGAAAGTCCGGAGGTAAATGAAGGTTTATTTCTAGCTTAACAGAAAACACCAGTTGAGTGCATCCTTCGTTTGTGAAGTACAATCTACCAACTGTTAGTGGTAATCGTGGTTCAAAGAGGAGTTGGAGTGCATGAGAATACACAAGGTTAAATAATAATATGTTATGCTAACGTTTACATACAAAGGAACAGAGCGCATGCTAGAAGCCCATTATGTGCGTGTAATGCAGTGGTGGAAGCCTGTGTGCATACACTTAATAATGAGCTCACTACAGTGCGCTAAAAGCCAATGCCACGTGTCTGTAGGGCAGCGCTGCCCGTGGCTCAGGCTTACAGTACAGTCCAGCAGGTCCTTAAAATGAGACAGAGATGCGTCTGGAGGTAAATGAAGGTTTATTTCAAGCATAATAGAAAACACCAGTTGAGTGCATCCTTTGTTTTTGAAGTGCGATCTACCAACTGTTAGTGGTAATCGCGGTTCAAAGAGGAGTTGGAGTGCACAACACAAGGTTAAATAATAATAATATGGTTTAACAAGGATTCACATACAAAGGAACAGAGCGCATGCTAGAAACATAATGTGCGTGTGTAATGCAGTGGCGGAAGCCTGTGTGCATGTACACTTAGTAATGAGCTCAGTACAGTGCCCTAAAAGCCAACAATATGCGTCTATAGGGCAGCGCTGCACGCTGGCTCAGGCCTACAGTACGGTCCAGCAGGTCCTTAAAATGAGCCAGAGATATGACTGAATGAGGTCAGAGATCACATCATTACACAGGGAACTTCGCTTGTTCGCACCTATACACTCAGGCTGATGCAGCCCACCCTTCCTACAGCACTGCACTCAATTGCAGCCCCTGTGCACCCAGGCCCCACTGCTCACCTGCTGTCATTGTTGTGTGTGCAAACACTACGGGCAGAAGGGTTCACAATTGAGAGCCAGTGTTGTTTGCCAGGATGGTGTACACCTTTTTTTTACTATGTATTGTGATATGCGAGGTGGATGCAGCCATATCTCCTGAGGCAGTGTGGAAGAACTGGGACATGTTGTGTTTTCGTTATCCTATTTATACGTATGCAAAGGGGGCAGGGCTTGTGAAGCCAGGCCAGTGTAGGGGAGTGAATAATTGTTCCAGGGATCTGGGCGTTGTTCAGTTCCTACCTGGCAAGGAAGTGTAGTTGTGTGTGTTTCTTTTATAGTTTTGACATTGCAGAATGCGCAATTTATATTAATGTACCTTTTATTAGGAGGGGGGGAACTATCGCTAATGAGATGCTGTTCGAAAAGATTGAATGGCAAACATGTTGTTTTCAATGTTGTGGACATGCGCAGATATGCATGTCAATGGTGTGCGGTATTATTGAAAGTGTTGCTATCGCGAAGCGTACACATGTGATTGTGCTCGGATGGAGGGAGGATCAGCAGTGAGGCTCCGTCCTACACAAGTGATAATGCTCATTACAGTCAAACAATCTATGTCAAATGTGAATCTGAATGTCTTACATATGACACACTACTTTATTGAGAGAGAAACTGACTGACAGAGCGTACATTAATACAAATCTACACATTACTGTTTACTGTTTGTCTCATGTGATCTAGGATGTGCACTCTGCCTCTGGCTGATGATACTCCTTAGAGCCACCATTACCCAGGCCGAAAGGCAGCACAATAATGTTCACACACACACACCAGGATCATCGTGTAAAACACATTTGTTTTTTGATGTAACATTTGAGATGTATGGCCATCGCACGTAGAAGGTTTAATGTACAGACCATGAATATTGATCAAAAAAGCTGTTTACGGTGAAGTGGTGTCTCTCATCAAACGCTGTAGAGAGAATGACTAAAATGGTTGGGGGTCATCCAACCGTTACAATGGGAAATGCTATAAAGCAATCAAATGCTTTTTTTTAAAGTCATATGGCAATCGCGCACAGAGCGTGCAAGAAGGCCGCACCCGACGCAATTTTGAGAAAATATATTTATCATAATATACGTTTATTAAACGTAGAAATATACAAATGTTTAAAATATTTTAGATTACCGCTTGCTGTCATATACTGTTTAAAGTTATCTAGATATACTTTTGAGACCCCAAAAAAAAGAGGGAATGGCGTGCCCGGCGCGACACCATACGTCTGTGTCGTAACACAGGGCCTGGCGGCGTGCGCTCGTCGCATACGCAACGCACAGCGGCCGCGACCCATATGTACATAATGGAACACGTGGCTTGGTACTGCGTGCCCGTCGGATACCAAAGTAGCAGATGGGGCGACTTTATGCGTATATGATGTCCTGTGGGACGGGGTGTCACAAACCCGTCGGATACAAAATGCGCATAATTTACGAGTTTAGCAATATGGTGGATGGATATTTGCGTGGTGATGGAGCTTGGTGCTCCATCGGTATGGGAGTGCAGTTTTCTAAAAAAAAAAAAAAAAGAGAGACATTTTTTTGAGAAGATATAAAACATTACATCATTTTTATAGTAAAAAAAAGAAGTATAATACAGTTCCAAAATATTTAAAAATATAATAGAAAAAATATAGGTTTTATAAACATTAAAGTATGAAATTAACATTTTAAAAAACTTTTAAATTCACTGAAAAAATCATAGATTTTACAGACGTTATAGTAAGGAATTAGCATTTAAAAAACCTTAGGAATTCACTGAAAAAACCATAGGCTTCAGCGATGTTATATTAAGTTGAACATTTGACTCATATAAAACAAGAGAAATTTGCCTGTTATAGTTTGTTAAGCTAACTATAACTCACACGCCCGCAATGCACTGGTGATGACATCACATATTACATCACCGATGACATGGTCAGTTACATCACTGATGACATCCCTGATGACATATCAAATGACATCACTGATGACATCATCCACGTGAAAATCTGATGCATATACCGATGCCCTAATATAAAGTTTGATACACGCACTCTAAAATACAGACTGCTATTTTTGAAACCATACATACAACAATGCCAGATACTACATACCACCCACTATTTCCTAGGTCTGTACACACATCCAGTCACTTATACATGCAGTTACTCATCAATACAGTACTATGATATGCAATCATACACCTATAAATACAGTAACACCCGTTACTCATTCATAAAGTTACTCGCACACATAGTCAGTTAAGCAAAGAATCAATCACATACCAATTTACTCATGTATACAGTTATACACACAAACTCCGATATTTATACACACACCACATCACTTATTTATGCAGATGCTAACACATACTTACTGTCTTATAAAATCACTGATACAAGCTGACACTCATTTATACACATGCTCCTCAAATAACTTACTCTCATTTATGGTCATTTATATATTTTAACACCCACATATACTGACTTAAAACATATGTAGTTACTCACACATATACCACTGAGACATTCATTCACTCACCAACACACCCATACACACTAGCTCACCCACACAGCCCTTCCTAGATGGACTTTTAAATTCATACAACCAGTGAATCATCCACTCAGACATATATGCACAGTCACACACCCTCCCACTCACCCACACAGACAGACACCCATACAGATACGCAGATAACAAATCAATAACCCATATAGACACTCATGTAGCTACTCACCAACCCATGCAGCCGCTTACAAACCAACTTAGAAACTAATACAGACTTTCACACAGTTTAGTCACTAACCCATGCATTCAGAAAGACACATTCAATCACTCACTTATACAGTCATTGGAGAGAGGGAGTGGAGAGAGAGAGTGGGGAGACAGTGGAGAGAGAGTGGAGAAAGAGTAGAGAGAGAGAGTGGAGGAAGTAGAAAGAGTAGAGAGTGTAGAGTAGAGCATGGAGAGAGAGACAGTGGAGACAGTGGAGAGAGAGAGTGGAGAGAGGGGGAGAGAGAGAGAGTGAGAGAGTGGATAGAGGGAGAGACAATGAGAGTGGAGGGAGAGTGGAGAGTGGAGAGCGGAGAGTGGAGAGAGGAGAGAGAGTAAAGAGAGAGCGCAGAGAGAGTAAAGAGGGAGGGAGAGAGAGAGTGGAGAGAGTAGAGAGTGGAGAGTAGAGTATGGAGAGATAGAGTGGAGAGAGTGGAGAGAGAGAGAGTGGAGAGAGGGCGAGAGAGAGAGAGAGAGTGAGGAGAGTGGAGAGAGAAAGTGGAGAGTGTGGAGAGAGTAGAGAGACAGATTGACTAACTGAGATACAGACTGACTGACAGAGAGAGAAAGACAGACTGACTGAGAGAGAGACTGACTGACTGACAAAGAGAGAGACACTGACAGAGAGAGAGAGGCTGACTGACTGACAGAGAGGGAGTGACTGCCTGACACAGAGAGGGAGATACTGACTGACAGAGAGAGAGAGACTGACTGACAGAAAGACTGACTGACTGAGAGTGAAACTTGCTGATGGAGAGAGTCTGACTGACAGAGAGAATGACTGACTAGGGTAGAGAGACTGATTGACGGAGGTAGAGAGACTAACTAGGACAGAGGAACTGACAGAGAGAGCCTGACAGAGAGAGAGACTGACTGAAAGAGACTGACAGAGAGACTGACTGACTACGAGAGACTGACTGACAAAGATAGGCTGACTGAAAGAGAGAGACTGACTGATTAAGGGATAGCCTAACTGACTCAGAGATTGACTAAGAGACAGAGAGAGAGAGACAGAGAGAGAGACTGACTGACTGAGACTGACTAGACTGACTAACTGGCTGAGACTGACTGAGTGGGTCTGACTGACTGACTTAGAAAGAGAGAGAGACTGGCTGGCAGAGAGAGACTAACTGACAGAGATAGTCTGACTGACAAAGAGAGAGAGCTTGACTGACTGAAAGAGAGAGACTGACTGACTAAGAGAGAGAGAGAGAGAGAGAGAGAGGGAGGCTGAGAGACAGACTGTGGTGGAATTGAGGTCAAAGTGTGTATGAAACAATGCATTACCTCTTAAGATTGCTATTGTCTGCAAATAAAAATTCATTATCAAAATGTGCTCTTTGCAGTTATATCTGCTATTGAAATACAGCATTGTCTGTTTTGAAATGGCCCTGCCCTCCACTGACCCCACCCCTACCAGTACGGCCCTTGGCCACAAACCACACTGGAATTGTAGCCCCTGAGAGACAGTTTGTGAGTACCCATGGTCTAATGTATGGTTTATGAGTAGGTGAAAGTCCCCCCATTAGGATACAATCAGTACCCACATATAGACAGTCTGTATTAGGGGCGCACAGGCAAACAAGTGTCACAACATGGCCCATCAGTTTACCCATTACTATATTATATCGGCCTTCTCTATTTATTTGGCTTTTGTGCAGAGAGAAAGGGAGTCTCTTATGAATCAATATCGCTGTGCCCCAGGCATATGTACTGTAATTTGGAAAAATAACTATGTGGGTCCCAGCTGGCTGCAAAGTGCGTGGCGTCTGATTTTGGCAGATGTGTCTCCTGTAGAAAGGCTACGTCTATGTGGTGTCTTTGCAAATAATGCAAAAACTGCTTCCATTTTCTGGGGCTGTTAAGTCCCCTAACATTCCAAGTTATCATGGAGAGGTTGGAGTGGTGTGGAAGATTAAGTACTGTTGCCATTAGAACCATTGAATTGCGTGACGAGTGTGGAGTGAGCGGCAAGAAACATCTGAATATCATACGAACAACTGGTAATAAAGTTGTACCTAATAATTCGCAAAACATCCCCCTACTCCACCCCCATCCAGCCTTGCGTCTCAGTACGCCAGGAGCCAACCCAAATATACAATACAGAAGGCATCCTGTAAACTTCCTAGTTGGAAATGCAAATGCACACTCCGGCAGTGCCCAGCTTTGTAGAAAAGTACGAAATATGCTACTATTTCTGTCTCAACTATTGTAAGGCTGCTTTCAACATATACAACTGCTATTCAAAGCTTGTAGTGGAGGTTAGTCATGGGAGAAAAGATTCACACTGGCAACAGAGCTGCTGTGGGGAAGGGAAGAGCCAACAACAATGTCCTTTTTCTGACGGGTAGAGTTTTTGTAGGATCTGCAAAATTCCTGGGCTTTTTTAGGTGTGTCAAAAATACAGGGCCGACTGTTGATGTCTACCCTTAAGTGTGCAGGATATAGCATGCCATATTGGAGACCCAGGTTCCGTAGAGTGGATTTAACACCTGAGTATTTGCACTGCCCCTCTTGAACCATTATTGTGAAGTTAGGAAAAAATGCAACTGTGAAGCCTTGCCAGGTAATTTATTTATTTATTTTATTTATTTTATTTATTTAAGCTTGTATCGCGCACAGCTACACACAATGGGTTTCCCGGCGCCAGGGAAAGACTGTAGAAGAAGGGGAAATGTTACCTTGACTTGAGGCCTCAGCCGACTATTGGTCACGCTTAGTAAAAAGCAAGGTCTTCAGAGCCTTACGGAAGCGGAATAAGTTGGTCTCAGATTTTAATACCAATGGGAGGGAGTTCCAGTATTTAGGACCCAGAGTTGAAAAGGAGCGGCCTCCCATTTTTGTCAGCTTCCATCTTGGTACTGTGAAATTACCAGTGTCCGATGACCTTAGTGAGCGCAGGGGTATGTAGGGTTTTACCAGCCCCTGAACATATGCTGGGGCGCTGCCCTGCTTAGCCTTGAACATCTAGCAGAGTGCCTTGAATTTAACGCGTTCAGGGATACTCAACCAGTGGAGGTCGCGCAAGGCAGTGGTGGCTGAGGTGCGTCTGGGGACGGTCTTAAGCAGGCGCGCAGCAGCGTTTTGCACCACCTGCAGCACATGTATAGTGGCTTTATCTGCTCCCAAATAGAGAATGTTGCCATAGTCCAGGCGAGATGTTACAAGTGCCTGGACTACGGTTCTGCGAGTGGAGAGAGGGAGCATCCACAGAATCTTGTGAAGCCACCGCAGAGTTGAAAAACAAATGGCTGAAACCTTAGTAGCCTGTTGTCTCATCGTTAGCCTGTCGTCGATAATGACACCCAGGTTACGAACTGCGGTCGCTGGTGTAGGCGCATTACCCAGTTCGATGGGCCAATGGTGGGGACCCCATAGATGTTTGTTCTGTCCCAGAATGACCACCTCGGTCTTCTCCCCATTCAGTTTGAGACAGTTTCACCGCATCCAGTCGGCCACAAGAGTGAGGCCCGACTTGAGTGCGGAGATGTTGTTTACGTCTCTTCCTGATAAGGAGAAGACGATCTGGGTGTCGTCTGCGTAGGAAAACAGGGTTAACCCAGCTTGTTCGACTATAGTTGCCAGGGGTTTAACGTAAATGTTAAATAATAAAGGGCTAAGAATTGAGCCCTGGGGGACGCCGCGGGTGGAAGGGCAGATGGCGGAGGCTGCTTTGGAAGAAAACACTTGGAAGCTTCGGTCGTTGAGGAAAGACGCCAGCCAGGCCAAGGCCTGGCCTGCCACCCCTAGAGATTTCAGAGAGTCGATGAGGATGGAGTGTGACACGGTGTCGAAGGCTGCGCTCAAATCCAGCAGGATGAGCGCCATGGTGTTTCCCTGATCGACACCGTGCCTAATACTCTCCGTTACCCCCAGGAGGGCTGTCTCAGTTGAGTGCCTAGGCCGAAAGCCCGACTGAGAAGGATGGAGGAAACCAGTGTGGTCAACCAGTTTAGAGAGCTGAGAATTTATATGTCTCTCCAGTATCTTTGAGAAGATTGGCAGTAAAGATATAGGGCGAAAATTAGCAGGATTTGAAGGGTCTGTGCCCAGTTTTTTCAGTAATGGTACAACCATGGCGTGTTTCCAAGGTCGTGGGACATGGGCCTCGCTCAGAGAAGCGTTAAGTAATTTAATGATGGTGGGATGAGTGAGGGGATCTAATTGTTTTAGTATTTTGGCTGGGAGAACATCCTGTGGGGAGCCCGATCGCACACTGTTTAAACAGGAGAGGAAGGAAATGGCATCTAAGGGCTGCCAAGTAGTGATTACTGCATCAGTGTCGGTGTTTTCCAATTCCTGGACTAAATCAGGGGTAGTGTACATAGTACCTGGAAGTGTAGTGAAATTGTCATAGATAAGATCAACTTTATTTATAAAGTAATCCGCTAAGGCCTGAAACTGGGTGGCATCAAGTGCCGGAGGAGGAGGGGTGGAGTTAGCACCAGTCAATTTTTTGACAACAGAGAATAGCACCTTTGGGCAGTTTTGTGCATCAGTCACAGTTTTTCTTGTGTAGTCTGCTTTCGCAGTTTTACAACAGTTGTGGTACTTTTTCAAGGCTTCTTTGTATATGGCTTTGCGTGAAGGAGAATAGCCTTGTCTCCATTTACGTTCCAAGGTCTTACAATGTGAGCGGAGACTTTTAAGTTGTTCCGAGTACCATGGAGCAGGGGGATGGTGTAAGAATGTGGGCTTAGATGTCATTGGAAGCGCTGTGTTGACTGCAGTGGTTAACCAGAGGTCGGTAGCACAATTAAGTGCAACAATTGGTAATTCAACACACGGAAGTGTTTTAATCAGAAGTTTGTTGAGTTCTGGCATGTTGATCTTCCCCCAGTTCCGAACTGGCCTCGTGGTTTCCACCTCAGGTCTATTAGCTATATCAGCCATGTCAAAAGAGAAGGGGACGGCTAAGTGGTCGGACCAGGTGATTTGTAGGGCTTCACGCGAACAATCCAGAGACAGGTTGGATAGGACTGGGTCCAGTAAGTGACCAGCACAATGAGTGGGACCTCTGTTTAAAAGTTGAAGGTTAAAAGCTTCCAAAATGGAAAGAAGCTGATTCCTGTTAGGGCAATTTATCATTGTTCCCTGGCCAGGCGTAGTGCAGTGTCCCTATCACGAAAGTTCAATATGCGCCCAATGATGGGTCTCGGCAGGCAACCAGGGTTTGGATGAGGGCCCAGTGAGCGATGAGCATGCTCCACAACAAATCTGGGCGTAAAGACCTCTTTCCCAAAAATGACCCTGAGCAATGATCCCACTAAAAGTTCTTTCCTTCCTGTGTTGGTCGATTCCGGAACCCAGAGAAAGCGAAGATTGTTGCAGCGGCTGCACACTTCTAAATCTATGTTTTTGATTGCTACATCCTTTAAAAAAAATTCCATGGCCTCCAAACGCTTAGTTGTTTTGCCGCACCATCCTCGAGGTCAGAAACTTGGCCTTCAACTGTGTCTATCATCGATCATATATATCTAGTTTGTCCTCTAATGAATCACGACGTTTGCCTAATGTAAAAAACCTACTGTCCAATGACTTAAAGCTAGCTCTCAACTCAGACAACAAGGAGGCGTGGGTGATGGCAGAGTCAGTCGTGATGGCTGCAAACTCTGCCATAATGGTGCTGGAGTCATGTGCTCTCTCCGCTGTTTTGCTAAATGTTAAAACTCTTTGCTATGGGTCTTTTTGCAGCAAGGAAGATTTGCAACTTGCGATTGTGGAATGCCCGGTGTAATCTGGAAGCGCAGCAGTATAGCACTAAGCTTATGGCAACAGGACTACCCTGGCAGGCCCTCCGCGAGAGGTGGGTAGTGGGGGAGTACAATTGTTAGCACCTAGTGATGTGATTGGCCGGGCGCCGATCGCTTTATCCCCCCTGAGTGTAGCAGTCTTGTTTACAACACCACTTTCCCTTGTATAATAAAGCTAGCTTTTGAGGAAACAATCACCTGGGACCGGTTTCTGGCTAATCAGCCGTCATCAGCAAGGCTAGCCTGAATCCAGTGGCAAAGTGAGCAAAGGACGCACGTCTGGGCATACCCTGCCAACTTAGGGCGAACAAAGCAAAATGAAAGGGGATCAAGCCCCCCCGATTCATTCATTTTGAATATAGCCCCAAGGAGGTGGCGGTCCCTGAGGCTGCAGGGGGCCACGTAGCCTACACATTTAAATCAGGTAGCCCTCGGGAGGTTGTGGTCCCCGTGGCTTGGGGGGTCCCCCAAATAATTAATTGCCCCGGGGAGGTGGCGGTTCCCAGGGCTTGGGGGGGCCATGAGGCACCCCACATTATTAGGAATGCCGTGGGGATTTGGCAGTCCCCGGTACAGCATGAGTGAGCTGGAACCCCCATGCATTTTTTATGAAAAATCACTGGGGAGGTAGGGGTCCCCGGGACTGAGGGGGATCTGCGAGTACCCGCAATGATAAAGAAAGCCCTGGGAGGTAGAGGTCCCCGGGCTATGGGTCCCCACACCATAACTAACAATTGCCCCAGGACTAGGCCCACCCATGGGCTTGAAACAAACGAAACGTGGGAGAATGCGCTTCATTTTTTAAATATTTTGGCCGAAATTATAAAATATGTTTGGTTTTTTTAGCCCTGGTG
Source organism: Lissotriton helveticus (assembly GCF_964261635.1). Lineage (NCBI taxonomy): Eukaryota > Metazoa > Chordata > Amphibia > Caudata > Salamandridae > Lissotriton > Lissotriton helveticus. Next base: position 212,747,511 of record NC_136060.1, on the reverse strand, counting down.
GTCCTTGCAGGACTTCTTGGGCAGGCCTAGGGGGTCAAGGTGTTTCTACCCTGCCCCCTTTTCTTGTTTTTTAACCTTTATTTTACTGTTTACAAGATGGCTGCCAACACTTCCTGGTTTGGAGTGTTGGCAGCAAATAAGAAGTCAGCTCGTGTTCGGGAGGAGTAGCGACTCCTCCTCGGTGCTCAGATATCGATATGTTTCTTTTTTTAGTTTCTCAGCAACTACTGAACAGATTTACACCATGAAAAGAAAAGAGTGCTTTCTGGACCAAAAGCTACCCTTTTGCCAAATTTGGTTTGATTACGTTTGGCATTTCGGGCTGTAGCCGTGTCTAAATTTCCTTGGAAATCAACATGGAGAAAATGCGTTATGGTGCCCCCCTTTAATCTTGGCCCCCGCTTGACGAATCACCCCGAAACGTTCAAGACAGGAGCTGACATGAGTGAACCATTACAGCGCCAAAGATATTAGGAAAAGAAAAAACGCTTTTTGACTTGAAACAAAGTCCTCACTTTAACTACCTACTGGCGACCACCAGTAGGTAATATATATATATATATATGAAAGCTCCAAAGTTGCCCAGCTGGCAGGGAAGCACTCTTGGAATCAGCAATGCCACATAGACTCTGCAACCCACGGAATGCAGCCTGACGTGTTTCAATTAATCTTCTACAGAGGCCGTTTTCGTGTGTATAATGGCATCAAGCGCCACACCTTTATTCAAATATGCTGCCTCCTGATAGGTTCCCACTCATTGAGCAGTTACAGCAGTCTCCCACAGCATTGTGGTATCAGTAGTGCGGCGCTAATCGTACCTTTATAGGTGCCATCAACACATGTCCACTAATTCATGCCCTGGATGGGCTCCATGTGTTTCAGAGTGTTTCATTCCGGCGCTGATCCCCTCGTTGCAAACTGAGCATAATTCACAGCTCGCCGACCCTCTTCATTTCTCACGATGGTGCGTCCCTCGCGGCAGGGCCTGCCGCGTAATTATGAAAGCTCCAAAGTTGCCCAGCTGGCAGGGAAGCACTCTGGGAATCAGCAATGCCACATAGACTCTGCAACCCACGGAATGCAGCCTGACGCGTTTCAGATTAATCTTCTTCAGAGACCTTTTTCGTGTGTATAGTGGCATCAGGCGCCACACCTTTATTCAAATATGCTGCCTCCTGATAGGTTCCCACTCATTGAGCAGTTACAGCAGTCTCCCACAGCATTGTGGGATCAGTAGTGCGGCGCTAATCGTACCTTTATAGGTGCCATCAACACATGTCCACTAATTCATGCCCTGGATGGGCTCCATGTGTTTCAGAGTCTTGCATTCCGGCGCTGATCCCCTCGTTGCAACCTGAGCATAATTCACAGCACGCCGACCCGCTTCATTTCTTACGGTGGTGCGTCCCTCGCTTCAGGGCCTGCCGTGTAATTATGAAAGCTCCAAAGTTGCCCAGCTGGCAGGGAAGCACTCTTGGAATCAGCAATGCCACATAGACTCTGCAACCCACCGAATGCAGCCTGACGCGTTTCAATTAATCTTCTTCAGAGGCCGTTTTCGTGTGTATAATGGCATCAGGCGCCACACCTTTATTCAAATATGCTGCCTCCTGATAGGTTCCCACTCATTGAGCAGTTACAGCAGTCTCCCACAGCATTGTGGTATCAGTAGTGCGGCGCTAATTGTACCTATATAGGTGCCATCAACACATGTCCACTAATTCATGCCCTGGATGGGCTCCATGTGTTTCAGAGTCTTTCATTCCGGCGCTGATCCCCTCATTGCAACCTGAGCATAATTCACAGCTCGCCGACCCGCTTCATTTCTCACGGTGGTGCGTCCCTCGCGGCAGGGCCTGCCGCATAATTATGGAAGCTCCAAAGTTGCCCAGCTGGCAGGGAAGCACACTTGGAATCAGCAATGCCACATAGACTCTGCAACCCACGGAATGCAGCCTGACGCGTTTCAATTAATCTTCTTCAGAGGCCGTTTTCGTGTGTATAATGGCATCAGGCGCCACACCTTTATTCAAATATGCTGCCTCCTGATAGGTTCCCACTCATTGAGCACTTACAGCAGTCTCCCACAGCATTGTGGTATCAGTAGTGCGGCGCTAATTGTACCTATATAGGTGCCATCAACACAGGTCCACTAATTCATGCCCTGGATGGGCTCCATGTGTTTCAGAGTCTTTCATTCCGGCGCTGATCCCCTCGTTGCAACCTGAGCATAATTCACAGCTCGCCGACCCGCTTCATTTCTCACGGTGGTGCGTCCCTCGCGGCAGGGCCTACCGCGTAATTATGAAAGCTCCAAAGTTGCCCAGCTGGCAGGGAAGCACTCTTGGAATCAGCAATGCCACATAGACTCTGCAACCCACGGAATGCAGCCTGACGCGTTTCAATTAATCTTCTTCAGAGGCCGTTTTCGTGTGTATAATGGCATCAGGCGCCACACCTTTATTCAAATATGCTGCCTCCTGATAGGTTCCCACTCATTGAGCTGTTACAGCAGTCTCCCACAGCATTGCGGTATCAGTAGTGCGGCGCTAATTGTACCGATATAGGTGCCTTCAACACATGTCCACTAATTCATGCCCTGGATGGGCTCCATGTGTTTCAGAGTCTTTCATTCCGGCGCTGATCCCCTCGTTGCAACCTGAGCATAATTCACAGCTCGCCGACCGCTTCATTTCTCACGGTGGTGCGTCCCTCGCGGCAGGGCCTGCAGCGTAAATATGAAAGCTCCAAAATTGCCCAGCTGGCAGGGAAGCACTCTTGGAATCAGCAATGCCACATAGACTCTGCAACCCACGGAATGCAGCCTGACACGTTTCAATTAATCTTCTTCAGAGGCCGTTTTCGTGTGTATAATGGCATCAGGCGCCACTCCAAGAGTGCTTCCCTGCCAGCTGGGCAACTTTGGAGCTTTCATATATATATATAGCCAGTAGGAGGGGTGGAGACAGGGAAAGTAAAGTGAGGAGACTAGAGACCAAATACATCCTTTCACTCAACACCAAGAGCCCGGGGGGGCTTAATGTTACGGAGGATCTGTACACGTGTTTACCTTAGTTGATTTTGCTCTTACACAGTATCGACTGTAATCTTTAATACTTGTGTAATTTTAGCCCGGCTGGGAATTTTACAATGTAGCGTTTAATATCTAAAATGTTTCATACATTCAAGCGCTTGATTTTTTTAATCTGACGTTAATCTGTGGTTACTGCCAATTGTTTAAAGAATTCTAATTTCATTTGGTTATGATGGGTATGGCTGAGCATGATATACTAGTTGGGTCTTTGGTCCCTAATAGTCATTCTTACTCAGCCATAGGATGCACTTTATCAATGGTGATTTCATATTCTTTTCAATCACAGCAACATGAAGTGGAGACAGTGTTAAAGCGTAAATATCCTGGGAGCAAAATATAACTCATAAGAATTTTTTCATCATAAGTATTCACTTATGACTGTGGATCTAAATAATGTTGTAAATATATTTAATCATATTTTTGGTTATTCAAATATATGAATTGGATATACGGGATACAGTATTGCAATGATAGGATCCTAGAGTTGAATAGGTGACTTATCATGTATTAATTAATAATATTTGCACTATTATGCTACATTTTGCACATTGCTAATTTTTGCACTTTTGCTATGTGTTGCACATTAGGATTTGCACTATTGCCAATTTTGCACATTTAAGATCGAAATGCATTTGCACTTTATTACATTTGAGCGTACAATACTGTATGATATATGTATATATTGGTATTTTACCATTAACTGTTATTCCAAAATTATTATTCCAAAATTATTTAAATCATTTGAAAATATGATGAAATTGATATATTTGCTCTAAGATGGTTTGTATATGAATTTGCACTTTAAATAGTGTGTACTAATTATTAGGATTTTTGGTATTTTACCGTGATCCGCAATCAAAACTGTGGTTTTTAACTGTTTTCTAAAAGTATACACCATGGAAAACGTATAGTATCTCTTCTATGTTGACTGTGACATAACACGACCCTCCCATGTGACGATTGTTATCCAATCACTGGCATTATAAAATGGTGTCTCATTTAAATGAACATTTTCATGTGAACAAGGCTCTTGCGAGCCGAAACTTCATGAGGCTTTTTTCTGCACCTTAATTAAAATTGGAGCACTTCAATGGTCCGTGTCCGTCGACTTTTTTCTTGGCTGGAGTTGGTCCAGAGCGTGAGGAAGGTGACAGTGTGTTGGATATATATATATATATATATAAATATATATATATTGATGAAAAAACCATAGGTTTCACACCAGTTAAACAATACTCGCTAATATATGTATTCACTAAGATACACTTAATAAGCCAGTTAACCAATCAATTTTTTTTTTAAAAAACATCCATTAAGACACTTATTTAAACATGTATTCTTCCATCGACCTTTACATATACATATATAAAACATATTTATTTTTCAGAAAGACACACATTCACTGGATGGTGTCATCAGTGATGTCATGAGTGATGTCACTGACCATGTCATGAGTGATGTAATATGTGATGTCATCAGCAGTGCATTACACGCGCAAGTTATAGTGAGTCCAACTAACTATACCGTGGTAATTTCAATGGTTTTATGTCAGTAAAATTTCCAGGTAACTATAACTGGTGTGAAACCTATGGTTTTTTCAGTGAATTTAATAGGTTTTTAAAATGCTAATTCCTAACTATAACTGGTGTGAAACCTATGGTTTTTTCATTACATTTCATCAGTTTTTTTAAATGCTAATTCCTAACTATAACTGGTGTGAAACCTATGGTTTTTTCAGTGAATTTCTTAGGTTTTTTAAATGCTAATTCCTAACTATATGTATGGGAGATTGAGTGTGTGTGGGGGTGGCTGGGAGGTGTGTGACTCTGTGCATAGATTTGTGAGCAGTTGATTCACTAGGTGTATGAGTTCAAGAGTGCATGTGGAAACAGCTACATGGGCGGTTGACTGTGTGCATGAGTGTATTGAAGAGTGAATGGATATCTGAATGCTACATGTCATAGTAAGTACATATGTAAAACACAGTACATGTGAGAGTTGGCATATATAAATAACTGTGCATGAGAGCCAGTGAATGTGTGAGTGGCTGTATGGATCATTGTGAACTTGTATCAGGGATTGTATAAGAGAGTAAATATGTGTTAGTATATGTTTGAATAAGTAAGGAGTGTATAACTGTATAGTTGAGGAAATGGAGGTGAGATTGATTCTTTGCATGACTGACTAGGTGTGTGAGTAACTCCATGGATGAGTGACAGTGTGTGAGTGTCTGTATACACTGAGTGTAGCTAAGGTTATATTAGAGTCTGAAGAGGTTCATCGTATTAGCACAAGAATGATGTCATCAGTGATGTGATCAATGATGTCAAATGAGATGTCATCAGTGATGTCATTTAAGATGTCATCAGTGATGTCATCAGTGATGCCATTTGAGATGTCATCAGTGATGTCATCAGTAATGTCTCTGACCATGTCATGAATGAAGTAATATATGACATCATCAGCAGTGGATTGCGGGTGCGCGAAATATATAGTTAGTGCAACTAACTATATATGGAAATTTCATTGGTTTTGTATGATTAAAATATTCACCTACCTATGGGGCCGATTAGGATGGCGGACGGAAATGGGTACTGTCCGCCATGGTGGGGGAAATTTTACTCCCGGCTGCGCCGCGGAGAAACCGCGGTTGGGATTAGGATATTCATGTCACGAAACTCCGACCGCGGCGGACGGAACACAACCAACACCGTCCGCGGTGGACGGAACACAACCAAGTCCGTCCGCGGCGGACGGAGTCCAATGAACAACCACTGCCGCGGACGGAAATGACCGCGGAAAATAAAACATGTACCGCCATCCCTGAGAATACTCCGTGGCCGCAATTAGGATAAATCCGCCCGTACAACGGAACTCACAGCCATCCACGTCCGCGGCGGAAACAATGCAACGAGAACCACAGCATCAGGGCGGAAGGCCAACACGCACAACATCCCTAGCGCCTAACAAATGTATGAAAGTGCACCGCAAGTCCTAAGCAAACATACGAACATTGACAAGGCCCCCCCCCCCAGCACAAGCCACCATGACACGTCCCAATTATCCAATAATGCACACAAGTCAACACGCCCACCTACCACCTGACTGCCAACAACCATCGAGACACGACTATAAAAAGACACCCCCACACAACCACAATCCCTTGCACCACAGCATTGCTGCCAGCAAGAGGGCCATTCGAGACACTGCTAACTCACATAAAATCACATAGAAGACACCCACCCACCACCCTACCACACAAACACCCACCACACAAATCCTACACATCACACACCACACACCTGCACCTCCCAACTCACTCAACTCACACACTGAGCACCACACACCATGGCACCCAAAAAAAAAACCAAATTCACGGAGACAGAGTTGCGGGTAATGGTAGATGAAATTATCCGTGTGGAGCCCAACATCTTCGGGGCCCAAGTCCAGCAGACGACCGTGGCGCAAAAGAACCACATGTGGGACAGGATCGTCACTCGTGTGAATGCGTCGGGGACTGTGCCGAGGACCAAGCACGACATTCAGAGGCGGTGGCATGACCTTAAGACCAGGGTCAAGGGCATCCGAGCGAAAAACCACGCCAGAGCCAATCTTACTGGCGGTGGCACACCCCCGGAGCCCATACCCTACACCGATTGGGAGGAGAAGGTGCTGGTGATACTACACCCAGAGAGCCTAGACGGCCTTGACGAAGGAGAAGAGACTGGTGAGTACAAACCAAGCACCACGATCAGCACGACATGGTCAGGCTCACACAACTGAGAATAAACATCCCCCACGCCCCAACCCATGCACGTCGGACACCAACACACTAACATGTCCATGGCTCCCAACAGGCCCCCATGTTCACGGGGAGGGTGGTGGTGGTGGAGGGTGGGGTGTGTGAGAGGCCCAAACTACAACTCCCAACAGGCCCCCATGTGCACGGGGAGGGTGGCGGTGGTGGAGGGTGGGGTGTGTGAGAGGCCCAAACTACAACTCCCAACAGGCCCCCATGTTCACGGGGAGGGTGGTGGTGGTGGTGGCGGTGGTGGAGGGTGGGGTGTGTGAGAGGCCCAAACTACAACTCCCAACAGGCCCCCATGTGCACGGGGAGGGTGGCGGTGGTGGAGGGTGGGGTGTGTGAGAGGCCCAAACTACAACTCCCAACAGGCCCCCATGTTCACGGGGAGGGTGGTGGTGGTGGTGGCGGTGGTGGAGGGTGGGGTGTGTGAGAGGCCCAAACTACAACTCCCAACAGGCCCCCATGTGCACGGGGAGGGTGGCGGTGGTGGAGGGTGGGGTGTGTGAGAGGCCCAAACTACAACTCCCAACAGGCCCCCATGTGCACGGGGAGGGTGGCGGTGGTGGAGGGTGGGGTGTGTGAGAGGCCCAAACTACAACTCCCAACAGGCCCCCATGTGCACGGGGAGGGTGGCGGTGGTGGTGGAGGGTGGGGTGTGTGCGACAGGAAACAGAAATGTCTACAAATCAATGTAACCATGTACTGTCCACATTACTGACCTGCTCGATCTTGTCCCTCAGGTGATCGTCAACTGACTGGGGAAAGCAGTACCCGGCCGCCAGCCTCGCCTCCCACACCTACAGGACTCTCTGCCGACGACGACACAGGCAGCTCCGGGGCGGAGGATGGAGCGGGACCAAGCACGCAGCCAGGGCCATCTGGCTCACAGGGACTCCCGGGACCGACCAACGTCGCATGTGTGACTCCCGCGGCACCCGTCTCTGTGATCTGCACAGTCCCCACCACCACCAGTACCACCAGTACCACCACTACCACCACTACCACCACTACCACCAGCACCACGACTCCTGCCGGTGCCACCCAGCATGACCCAGCGCGCAACGCTGGTCCAACGGCCCCACACACAAGCAGGGTGAGTGGGCCACAAACACAGGCAACGGGACAACTGCCAATCAGGCGACCCACACACCGCCGGTCAGAGGAGGGACAGCTACCCGAGCCAGTGGCACAGTCCCTACAAGCTCTTGCCAGGTGCCAGGCCTCATACGACCGGTCCCAGGCAAACGCTGATCGTGTTCACGAGGACTCAGTGGACAACACCAACAGCCTGCGCGAGATCTCTGGCACCCTTGGCCAGATGTTGGTGATCATGGGCCAGCAGGCAATGATGTGGAGGGAATGGGTTGCCCGGATCAACCCCCCCCCCCCCTCCACCATGTGTGTCAGCGCCACCGCCACCGTCACCTCCGCCTCCCCCGTCACCTCCGCCTCCGCCTCCACCGCCGCCACCACCACCTGAGCCCCTGGCGACGGATGTGGCCCATCACCAACCTGCCCTCCCAGCTGCCTCTGTACCACCTCCGAGACGGAGGGGGCGGCCGAGGCAGGAAGTTGCTGAGAGCAGTGTTGGAGCGCCAGGCACACGCTCCAAGAGGGGACGACCTTGACAATGCCACTGCCTGTGCCAGACATTCACCCTGCAAACCATCCTGTCCCACATAGACAATCATTGCCACTGGTCTGCTGGACTAGCCTGACACCCCCCAATGTGGTGTCAGCACGGACATTTCATCTGCCATTACCTACAACTCCAACTCCCTCCCTCCCACTTACTTGTAAATATTCACCAGCACAAAAGCACAACCTGTCAATAAATTGCATTTACTCACACAATGATGTTTTGCCTCCATGTTTATTCACATGATTGCCATCAGATACAGACGTAAACAGGTACAGGGATCATAGTCGCACATGATCATGGCGCTGCGGGAGTGACCTAGAGAAAACCAGAGACAGCAAACACACGTCAGTAAAGAGATTCACACACATCACAACACAATGCACAGCAACATTACACAAACGACAACCATCACACAAGCATGGGATGGGAGCACACACATCATGGACACTCCTATGTCCAAAGACATGAAGACACACATGTGCAACCATCACAAACCACACCCAGCTGAATAACCCCATATCCACACAACACCAGAAAACATACATGAGGCATTGTCAACCGCCACTAGAGGTAGATACTCACATTCAAGGGAAGTAGCGATCAATGAGCTGGCGCCTCTGGTCCACACCTTCCTCCTCACCACTATCCTCATCAGTCGACATGGGTGGGATGGGAGGCCGAGGAACTCCTTCGTCTTCAGGATCCAACAGCAGTTCAATGTCATTGCGTACTGCCAGGTTGTGGAGCATGCAGCAGGCAATCACGATCTTGCATACTTTTCCTGGTGAGTAAGGCAGTGCCCCTCCGGTCTTATCGAGGCACCGAAACCTAGACTTCAGCAGTCCAAAGGTACGTTCGATGACTCTCCGTGTCCTTCCATGTGCCTCATTGTACCGCATTTCACCCGCCGTCCTCGGATTACGTAGGGGACTGAGGAGCCAGGGCCGGTTTGGGTAAGCCGAGTCGCCTATGTAGGGGGATGACAGAGACAAACATCAGAACAAGATATGGTGGGTACCCCATGCAACACAGAGATCACAAGAGTCCCCACTGCACACTCACCAACAAGCCACGCTTGACCGGGTGGCAGATTTGCCATGAGTCGTGGGACATTGCTGGTTCGCATGATGTGGGCGTCATGTGCGGATCCAGGAAATCTTGCACACACATGGGAGATGATGTTGCTCGCCAGGCACACCACCTGCACGTTCAGCGAATGAAAGTGTTTGCGATTCCTGAACACTTGTTCGCGTGCCCGTGGTGGAATGAGCGCGATGTGCGTGCCATCAATTGAGCCCACAACGTGAGGTATGTGGCCCAGTGCATAGAAACCAGCTTTGACAGCTGGCAACTCTTCCGGACGTGGGAAATGTATGTACTCATCCTTGTACAGCATCATAGCTGTTAACACATCCCGAAGAACCGTGCTGAACATTGCCTGTGACATACCCCCGGCACCTCCAACTGTATACTGAAATGTGCCAGTAGCGAAGAAATGTAGTACCGCCATGACCTTTGCAGTGGGTGTAAACGAGCCAGGATACGTTCTACGTGGCTGCAGATGAGGAGACAATTGAGCCACAAGCTCCAGCAACCGACGTCGATCCAGCCTGAATTTCCGAATCACCTCCTCGTCTACCATATCCTCCAGCTGAGTGTATGGGCGATGCACATTTGGAGCCCTCCTGTGTGGGAGAGAGATGTAACTTAGGTCAACGTACAAACGACGCATACGTGTACAACTCCATCACATGTGTACCTTACTGACATAACTCCAGTCGTCACCCTAATGTATCGTAGACACATCACAGACACTCATGCAACTGCATGCACACAAACGATAAGTTTACACACGCCATGTCATCAAGCACAAATGCCACCACCAATGATGATGTGCATACGGTAATGACATGCATGGTGACAGAACGTATAAATCACATACACGGAATGCATGTGTACCACCACCACTGTAGTCACCTCGACACAACAATAAACCGACAACAGATGCATGAATTGGCCACACAGCCGTGATGTACTGTGTAGTTGTGAAGATGTAAGAACGTCTGTAGGGTCAAACCCGACGTCAACACGTACGAATGCACATCTGTTGGCCATTGTGTGCCGACCGATGTCCATTGTATGGACACACATGCTATATTGTATGACATATGACCTTTCACAATCACGCTCACATCCCTCATGACGCAACTGCACACAACACATCACGGTGCAGCGTCTGACAAGATCACATATTTGGCGCCGCCATGGCGGTGCTCAACTTCCGCTACTTCCCAAAGGCCGAATGCGGCCTGCGTCCCTCTTCCCATTGGCTGCATGTGCAGGGACCGTGACGGGCACACATCGGCAACCGCACGTGCAAGCTTCAGGCACGGATGCTTCAGTTGCAACAATGTACTATCACTGGCGCCTCCATGGCGGGGCACGTACACAGCGGGGGAGGTGCAGGCCTATACACCCTGCAGATGTACTCAATGGACATGCCAGTTCATGACCCCCCTTACAGTCACCTTGCATCATCCACCGTACACCGGCCGGAGCGGCCGGCCCATGAACAACCGCCGTGCCCGGCCATGAACACAACCGCCATGGCCGGGCACGGCCATGAACAACCGCCGTGCCCGGCCATGAACACAACCGCCATGGCCGGGCACGGCCATGAACAACCGCCGTGCCCGGCCATGAACACAACCGCCATGGCCGTGCCCGGCCATGAACAACCGCCGGTCCCAGCCATGGCGGTTGTGTTCATGGCCGGGCACGGCGGATGTTCATGGGCCGGCCGCTCCGGCCGGTGTACGGTGGATGATGCAAGGTGACTGTAAGGGGGGTCATGAACTGGCATGTCCATTGAGTACATCTGCAGGGTGTATAGGCCTGCACCTCCCCCGCTGTGTACGTGCACCGCCATGGAGGCGCCAGTGATAGTACATTGTTGCAACTGAAGCATCCGTGCCTGAAGCTTGCACGTGCGGTTGCCGATGTGTGCCCGTCACGGTCCCTGCACATGCAGCCAATGGGAAGAGGGACGCTGGCCGCATACGGCCAATCGCAAGTAGCGGAAGCTGTGCACCGCAACAACAGGGCCAGTCATTGGCCCATTTCACGATCACGCTTCCAGGGCTGACCAATTGCTGGCGACGTATGCCACTGACACGTGCTGAGGGCCCTATATATGTGTCTTGGCCAACATGAAACTTCCTACCCTGGGGACCAGTGCTGCCTGTGACCATCACCTCGACCTGCTGCTGCTGCTGAGCTGACCACCGACTGCTGCCTGTGACCATCACCTCGACCTGCTGCTGCTGCTGCTGAGCTGACCACCGACTGCTGCCTGTGACCATCACCTCGACCTGCTGCTGCTGCTGCTGAGCTGACCACCGACTGCTGCTCTAGTGCCATACTCCGTGATCTTGCCATGTCGAGTGGCAAAGAGATCCGGTCTCGACCCTTCACCGCCGCGGAGCTTGATGTCCTCGTGGACGGTGTACTCCGCAACTATGGACGCCTCTACGGCGCACCGGGACGGGTGGTAAGTGCAGTGTGGGACATGTTGGTGTGCATGAGGGGGCCAAATGATCAGGCCTATTTATATCTTAGCTGTGTAGTGTGGGCTAGACATATGTTCCTGATTGTGCATGGCTGCTGACAGTAACGTCTTGCCCCTATGTGTGTGACAGGCCACCTGTCCACTGACTTAAACCCTTTTGTCTCCCATCATGGTAGGTCAAGCTGCACCTTCGCAAGGACCTGTGGAGGACCATAGCACGGGAAGTACGGGCATTGGGGGTGTGCAACAGACGACATACACACTGCCACAAACGCTGGGACGACATTTCCAGGCTGAGCAAGAATGTAGCGGAAGTAACACTGGGCCTGATTCCAAGGACGCCCCGTCTGGCCCGACGCTCCATGACCCCTCTCATGCACCGTATCATTGCAGTGACGCATCCTGAACTGGCCGAACGTCTGAGTGCCGATCAACAGCAAACTAGCGGTGAGCATACTGTCTGTGTAGGAAACTTGTGAGTGCTATGCATGTATTGGTGCACAGACACACTATTGAGTTCCGTGTTGCGTATGTATGCCTGTGATGGCATTTTGGTCCCATTGGGTGGTACTCATTTGACATCCAGGTCCGCCATGTTGACACGCCACTTGCTTAGTAGTTGAGTGTTAAAGCACATCCCCTAGTGGTCCATGTCCCCATGGCAGAAAATGTGAGGATGACTGGTAGGGGTGGGCCATGTGCAGGATGAGGGCTCATGAACCTTTGTCTGCTATGTGATTTGGCTATCCTGTTCCTTCTGTACGTGAGTGTGCCCATGACTCACACATCTTTTCTGTGCATTTCAGCTTTGACAGAGGACACTCAGCCACAGACGGTGGAGAGTAGCCGAGGAAATGAGTCCGGCTCAGACTTCGCACACACGCAGACTGACACGGAGGAGGCCAGCGCCGGAGAGGGGGACAGGACCGTCCCTGAGGACTCGCATGTGGAGACACCATCGTCCTCCTCGTCGGACACTCTTGGTGAGCCTGCACTGTTGTCACAGACTGGGAGTGGGCACTCATCACCTTCTGTCGGAAGACAGCACACAGGGCCCACACTTCCGCCAACTGCACCATGTATTGTTCGTGGCCGAAGAAGTAGGGGGAGCAGAGTGGCGTTCGGTGCAGGCACCGCTGCCCCTGCCACGGTGAGCCAAAATGCACTGTGTGCTGAGGCTGTGATCTGCTGCGACAGCTGTGTGTGGGTCAGACCAATATGACAAATGCTTTCCAGGATCATGATAGGAAGTTGGGGCAGGTGGTGGCATTCATGGAAGGGATGCATGGCGATCTTGCAGGTCTACACAGGACAGTGCAGTCATTGGCAAGCAGTGTGTCGTCTGCAATAGTACAGTCGAATGAACAGGGTGCTACTTCTGTTTCCCCATCTACACCGCTGGATGTCTCAGGGGGTAGTGATTATTCAGAGCAGGACTCAAATACAGGTTATTGCACTAGAAGCAGCGTCAGACAGCACGTCAGGGCACGCAGGGCACAGACCCCATCCCCTAGATCAGCTAAATCTGTTCACGTAGACGACGTCAGATGCACTGGAGTACACACACAGGATCCACAAGTGTTGTTGGGGGACATGCCTTCCGGAGCTACACAGGCATTCAACACGAAAGGTACTCCGAAGGCAAGGGATACTCACATGTCCATGGACTGTTCCTTGGACAAGGCCAGTCAGAAGACAAAGGCACCTACTGAGAGCAGGGAGACTCCCAAGAGCAGGCCCACAGCAGAGGTAAGGGACACTCCCAAGGACAGTGAGAAGACTAAGGCACCTACTAAGAGCAGGGAGACTCCCAAGAGCAGGCCCACATCAGTGGATAGGAACACTCCCAAGGACAGTGAGAAGACTAAGGCACCTACTGAGAGCAGGGAGACTCCCAAGAGCAGGCCCACAGCAGAGGTAAGGGACACTCCCAAGGACAGTGAGAAGACTAAGGCACCTACTAAGAGCAGGGAGACTCCCAAGAGCAGGCCCACAGCAGAGGTAAGGGACACTCCCAAGGACAGTGAGAAGACTAAGGCACCTACTGAGAGCAGGGAGACCCCCAAGAGCAGGCCCACATCAGTGGATAGGAACACTCCCAAGGACAGTGAGAAGACTAAGGCACCTACTGAGAGCAGGGAGACTCCCAAGAGCAGGCCCACAGCAGAGGTAAGGGACACTCCCAAGGACAGTGAGAAGACTAAGGCACCTACTAAGAGCAGGGAGACTCCCAAGAGCAGGCCCACATCAGTGGATAGGAACACTCCCAAGGACAGTGAGAAGACTAAGGCACCTACTAAGAGCAGGGAGACTCCCAAGAGCAGGCCCACAGCAGTGGATAGGAACACTCCCAAGGGCAGGGACACACACAGGGAGCAGGTTTCTGCTGGAGGCAGGTGCACCACAGACGACAAGTCTGCTGGCAGGAACAGGGCGGCGAGCAGGGCACAGGCTACATCCAGAGACAACACTCCACCTAAGGATAAGGCACATCCTACGGACAAGGCATCTAGCATGGACAATGGCGCAATCAAGGACAGGCATACTTCACCCCTGGCTGCACTGAGGCTGATGTTTTCTACTAAACGCCAAACTGATGTCTCCGCGGCGGAGTCCCCCCATACCTCCACTCCCATCCAGGCCAGTCAGAAGCAGAGGAGGGTGTCCCCTGTTGTTGCATCCCCCATTACACATCATTCCGAGTCAAGGCGGCAGGCACAGAGCAAACGACAAGCAGGCTCCAGCACGTCCCCCGAAACCAGATCCCCGGCAGCAGTTGCTCCACCTATGCTGGGTGGTGATTCTTTGGAGTCCCCACCACTTGGCAGTCCTGTCCTGTCCAGGGTGCACTCACACCTCCCTAAGAAACGCAGACACACACCATTGACACCTGCAAACCCCGATTTGGCTCTAGGTGAGCTATCCCCAGCTCCCAGGCCCACCCTGCCTCCTGGCCCATACAGCCCTGTGGCTCATCATTTCAGTTGTCCCAGTGGCGCCGGTGCAGTTGACTCTCATGTATCAGATGGTGGCACAGTGTCAGTTGTGCCCTCTCCTGTTGCAGGTCCTGGCAGTGTATCTGGGTCTATGGCTCACGTGTCAGTTAGAAGATCTGTGGCTGTGTTGCACACTCCTGTTTCTGGTGCTGGCAGTCTGTCTGGGTCAGTGGCTCACGTGTCAGTGACTACATCTGTGGCTGTGTCTCACACTCCTGTTGCTGGTGCTGCCAGTGTGTCTGGGTCCGTGGCCCATGTGTGTGTCACTCGGGCTGTGGCTGTGTCTCACACTCCTGTTGCTGGTGCTGCCAGTGTGTCTGGGTCCGTGGCCCATGTGTGTGTCACTCGGGCTGTGGCTGTGTCTCACACTCCTGTTGCTGGTGCTGCCAGTGTGTCTGGGTCCGTGGCCCATGTGTGTGTCACTCGGGCTGTGGCTGTGTCTCACACTCCTGTTGCTGGTGCTGCCAGTGTGTCTGGGTCCGTGGCCCATGTGTGTGTCACTCGGGCTGTGGCTGTGTCTCACACTCCTGTTGCTGGTGCTGCCAGTGTGTCTAGGTCCGTGGCCCATGTGTGTGTCACTCGGGCTGTGGCTGTGTCTCACACTCCTGTTGCTGGTGCTGCCAGTGTGTCCGAGGCAGGTAGTTCACGCAGTCCCCCCTGATTCTGTGATGTGAGGTGCTGTACACTTCACTCAAATGTTAATTCACATGGTGTGTCCATTGAGAACTGCGTGGCACTCTTGTGGTCCCTGTGACGGGTTGGTAGGGACACGTAGTTGTGCTGCCTCTGATGTACCTGCTCTGTACTCTACAATGCCCTGTTGATGCTCTGATACTGCAACCTGCCCTCTCGTTACCTGCCTCTGATGTACCTGCTCTGTAATGCACAATGCCCTGTTGATGCTCTGATACTGCATACTGCCCTCTCGTTACCTGCCTCTGATGTACCTGCTCTGTAATGCACAATGCCCTGTTGATGCTCTGATACTGCATACTGCCCTCTCGTTACCTGCCTCTGATGTACCTGCTCTGTAATGCACAATGCCCTGTTGATGCTCTGATACTGCATACTGCCCTCTCGTTACCTGCCTCTGATGTACCTGCTCTGTAATGCACAATGCCCTGTTGATGCTCTGATACTGCATACTGCCCTCTCGTTACCTGCCTCTGATGTACCTGCTCTGTAATGCACAATGCCCTGTTGATGCTCTGATACTGCATACTGCCCCTCTCACGTGCTGCCTCTGATGGGCCTGTTCTGTGCAATGGACTGTTGATGCACTTTGCCCCTCTCACGTGCTGCCTCTGATGGGCCTGTTCTGTGCAATGGACTGTTGATGCACTTTGCCCCTCTCACGTGCTGCCTCTGATGGGCCTGTTCTGTGCAATGGACTGTTGATGCACTTTGCCCCTCTCACGTGCTGCCTATGATGTACCTGCTCTGTACTCTACAATGCCCTGTTGATGCTCTGATACTGCAACCTGCCCTCTCGTTACCTGCCTCTGATGTACCTGCTCTGTAATGCACAATGCCCTGTTGATGCTCTGATACTGCATGCTGCCCTCTCGTTACCTGCCTCTGATGTACCTGCTCTGTAATGCACAATGCCCTGTTGATGCTCTGATACTGCATACTGCCCTCTCGTTACCTGCCTCTGATGTACCTGCTCTGTAATGCACAATGCCCTGTTGATGCTCTGATACTGCATACTGCCCCTCTCACGTGCTGCCTCTGATGGGCCTGTTCTGTGCAATGGACTGTTGATGCACTTTGCCCCTCTCACGTGCTGCCTCTGATGGGCCTGTTCTGTGCAATGGACTGTTGATGCACTTTGCCCCTCTCACGTGCTGCCTATGATGTACCTGCTCTGTACTCTTCAATGCCCTGTTGATGCTCTGATACTGCAACCTGCCCTCTCGTTACCTGCCTCTGATGTACCTGCTCTGTAATGCACAATGCCCTGTTGATGCTCTGATACTGCATGCTGCCCTCTCGTTACCTGCCTCTGATGTACCTGCTCTGTAATGCACAATGCCCTGTTGATGCTCTGATACTGCATGCTGCCCTCTCGTTACCTGCTATGTTGTACCTGCTCTGGTGCCCACTTTGCCCATGTTCATGCATACACTGTGATTTGACCCCTATTATTTGACAATAAAGGTAGTCTATCAAGTCTCGTGGTCTGTCGTTGTCATTCCTGCTTGCGTACTGCAAATGTGTATTCGTATATGCTTCTCATCAGTGGTTTCTGTAACATGACACTCCCCCTCCCTACGTCACGTCCCTTGCTGGTATTCCCCTCCAGACAGCCAATGGTTTGTACCTTACCTGCGTCGTCGTCCATAGTAGGCCATGACTAGGACGTGGTGGATCGCGAAGAGCATCGGGAAATCGTGTAGCGCCGGGTCCATGGTGGTGGTCAGCTTGCGGTGGGTATCTCGGCTGTGTCACCTATGTTCGCTGTGGGGATTCCGCCGTGTTAAGACAGGTTGTTTTTCCGCAGCGGTTTTATGTGTGTTTTCCGCCATCTTGATTTGGGGGACGGTCTTCGACGTCAGTGCGTACGGCGGAGCGTCCGGATGTGTTCCGTCCGCCGCGTGGTCGTGTGTAGTTGGCCGGCGGAGCGTGTTTTTCCGTCGCGGACGGAAATTTGACACGTTTTCCTATCCTGATATGGC
Organism: Lissotriton helveticus; assembly: GCF_964261635.1. Lineage (NCBI taxonomy): Eukaryota > Metazoa > Chordata > Amphibia > Caudata > Salamandridae > Lissotriton > Lissotriton helveticus. The sequence goes on along the minus strand of NC_136060.1, from coordinate 212,729,728 downwards.
GGACGGAGTATCCGCGGCAGGCGGACACGGAAAAGGCTTTTTCCGCCTACTCCAGGGCCGCGGTGGCTCTTCCGTCCGCCATCCTGATCGACCCCTATATATGGTCTCAAACCTATGTTTTTTTCTGTGAATTTCAATGGTTTTTTAATAGCAAATATCAATAGCTGTAAAATAGATACTTCATTAAAATGAATAATGTATTTTATATTTTTTTAATACAATTTTTTTTGTTTAATTGTTAAAAAATTTTGCCCTGGTGCGCTCCCGTTACGCGCACCGGGCAGTGCACCGGTAAGCGCAACTCTATTCAGCACCCCGGTACGCGTAACGGTGAGCGCCCCGTCAGCGCAATTGCCGCGAACGAAAACAACATCGTGACGCGCCGCGTAAGCGTGACTTATCACGTAACCGTGTGATGCGTTCTTTCGGCGCGCTGCGTAAACGCACCCGGAAGCGCTCCGTGGCGCGACCCGGAGCGTGAAACGTAAGCGCGCCGGGGCGGGTAGCGTAAGCGCGTCGGGACATGTGACCTGAAAATAACACTTTTCATTGGTTCTCAACTTTTTTTTCTCCAAATGATGAAAGCCCCCTCCTTTTTTCCTCATTCTTACTTTTTTCTTTGAGAAAGCAAGAGCTATTTGTGAGCAGAGAAATGGCTTCAGTAGTAGCTGCAGCTGGTGCACCCCCACCACCATTACCCAGAAAGGAAGGTCCACCACCCCAGATCCTTCCAGGAGTTGAAGAAGAGGAGGAAGAAGATGATGAGGAGGAACAGCCTAGGAGATTCTTGCGGGAAGAACCTAGGGAAAGGCATGTGAAAGTGCATTTTATATGGAAGTACTTCTCCATCCCTGCTGGGCAAAAAAAAGTGAATGCCCCACATGTCACCTGTTTGATTTGCGACAAAGTCCTCTCCAGGGGCAACCCAAATAAAAAGTATTCCTTTGGGAATTATACAATGATCCGCCACATGGAGAGGTGGCATCCTAACAATTTGGCACAGGCTGAGGTACGGGACATGCTTCAGAAGAACAGAGATCCTCAGGCCAGCACCTCCACAGGTGAATTTTTGGTTGCAGCACCAGAAGGGCGCCAAATGGTGCCAAACATACAAAAAAAAATTGGTGAATTAAAGATGGTCTGCATTTTTTGTGGAAAGACCCTCTGCTACGGGCAACTAAGTATTTCCCTCATTAATGATGCTGTAGACAACCACCACTGCAGCAAGACAAGAAAGCAGTAGCTTTTTTTTTTTTTGCTCCTGTCGAGCCACTGTTAATTCCCAGTTTTTTGTTTCATCCCTAAAAACAAAAAAAAATAGTTCATAAAAACCAAAAAAAACAAAAAATGTTCAGAAAAAAAATATATAAAACAACAAAAAGAATAAAAAAAAAGTTCTTATCAGAACTACCTCACATTTATAAAATTAAACCTATATTTTTAAAGGATCTCTGTCAATTTTTTCTCCTTAGGGTACGCGTACCGGGACGCGCCCCCCCCCCAAAAAAATAAAAAAATTAATGAAACAGTTAGCATGAGGAAAGGACACAAACAGAGTTATGTTAAGAGAAAAAGAGCTACAAGATGACCACAGAGGGATTGTTTATTACATAGTAAAAAATTAGAGAAGGTGTAATTGGATGAAAGTGAAAAAAGTAAAATGACTAAAGGAGCGAAAGAAAGGAAGAGAGAGGAAGAACACTAAAGTAGAGATAGTGTGAGACTGTGATTGGCTGTTAAAAGAAAAAGAAAGGACAGTAAAAAATGGAGAATGAAGGGTAGTGGCTGAATCACGATAAATAAAGAACAATGAGGAAAAGTGAGAAAAGACCAAGTAGTATAAGTAAAGAGGGGTGAAAGAGGGAGAAAAATTGAATTACGAAAACACATGTGGAGTGATAAAGAGAAAGGACAAAGAGAGTAAAGGAAACAGTACCTGAATGGGCTTGAGTAAAACAGCAAAAAAAGATAAGTAATGCAGTGTGTGTGACTTATAGGGAGTCAGTGGGTGTAGGTCACAGTGTGGGTGTGTAAGGTGTGTATGTGGGTGTGGCTGTGTGGAGTGTTTCGGTGTGGGTGGAGGTGAGGGTGTGTGAAATATGTGTGAGGAGTGTATGAGTGTGGGGTGTATATGTGTTCGATGTATGTGTGTGTATGGAATGTGTGTGTGTGTTTCAGGAGTGTGTGTGGGGGGATTTTTTGTGTGTATGAGGTGTGTGTGTGGTGTGTGTGGGGTGTATGTTACAGGTGTGTGTATGTGTTGGAATGGGGATGAGGTGTATGTGTAGGAGTAAGGTAAATAATTAAGAAAAAGAGAATGAGTGAAGAAGCAAAGGAAGGGATTAGAGGGTAAGTAAAGTAAAGAAAAGGGATTGAAAGAAGTTGAATATGAGATGGGAAATCGGAAAAGGGGAGTAAAGATGTAGAATAAGAATAAGTGAGTGAAGCAGAGTAAAGACACAGGAGTGTGGTAGATTAAGAAAATGTTAGTGAGCTTAAAGCATAGGGTGATCACAAACTACATTTTTTTAGTCATACTTACCATATAATAAATACATTTTTTAACTACACTTTGTATCTGTGAAAGAGAGAAGAAAAAATAAGTTATAATTAGTAAAATATGTATTTTAAATTAAAAGATTCAAATGAAGAGGTTAAAAATCATAACGCTCTATTTAGAAATAAAGTTAGAGTGAAGAACACAGACAGGGAAATAAACTAAGGTAGAAAGACAAAAAGAGGGAAAAAGAAATAGGAGAGCAAATTACAAAGAGTAAGGCATATAGATTCACTGAGAAAAAGAGAGAGAAGAACAGAGAAATGAAATGAAGGTAAGAAAGATACTAGAACAATGTGAGTTACCAAAACTAAATCAGGAAACAGTAGTAAGTAAAAAGATAATGACTTAGACAGAAAATAGTCTAATTAAGGATGCATTTAGAAGAATGAGGAATACAAGACAACTGAGAGTAAATGAAGAACAGTCATAGAGTGAGAGGATGAAGGGAGACAGGATAATATACAACGATTGAGGAAAATGGACTGAGAAAGTTATAAGGTAGACACACTAAGAGAAAAACTGAGGTGGAGTACAATGAGTGAGAAAAGGAAATGAGTAAGTGAGCAAAAAGAAGGAAAGAAAGGAGAAGACGACTAAAACAGTGGTACTGAGAAAAAATAATTTGGTGATGAAAGTAAAGAGAAGGACATTGAAAGAAAAGAAATGAGGGATAGTAATGGAACCAGAGTAAAAGAAATGGGATGAAGAACGATGAGAAAGGCGCAGTGAAGTTGTTGTAAAAGAAGTGATAGAAGGTAGATAAACACAAGTGAACATAACACAAGTAGAGTGAGGCACTGAGGACATAGAAGTAGTGAACGAAAAACAGAGAGAAGAGGTCAAAAGTAAGGAGCAAACAAAGATAAGCTAAGGAGAGTGGGTGATTTATAGTGATAGAGTGCAATAATACTGCTGAGTGAGTAAACAGGAATTACTAAAAGAGCAAAAGAGGAAAATACGGAAAAGAGAAGTAAAGCAGAAAGACTGAAAGCTGAAAAGTTATGCAAGGGCGAGAGACGGGATACACACAGTTGAAATGAAAATGAGGGGTTGTCAAAGAAGTGGAGTAAGGGAACGGGGGTTACACAGAGTGAGAGAAAGACATTATAAGTGAGTAAAAAGAGCTGAAAGAGGATGGAAAAAGGAAAGTAAATGTCAGAGAATGGGAATACAATTTAATTTACACTATCCAAAGTATAAAATAACTTGTACAACATGTTACAAAGTTTATTTTTGCTGTTCCCAGAATATATTGAATTTCACTTAAAAGAGTGAGTTCAAATTACTCATCATATGACAGCGGGAAAAAAAACACAATCTAAAAGATTGTGTTTTAAAAAAAAACTTAGATACTGACAAATGACAAATGTACGCTAAAGTTAGATTGACTTACTTTTCCTTGAGGCCAAATACTGTATCATGGTGGTCCTTTTCTCGTTGGAAAGTACTTTGCTGTTCACTTAAAAATCCATTTAATCGACTTTCTAGAAGAAAAGCTCCAAGAACATCTGAAATATTTTCAATATTTTCATATACTCCTTTTTTCAGTCATGACTCTTTACTCATTCCTGCACCTTTCCATTTGGCCAAATAGTGTCAGATGTATGTCAGATATATGTTCAAATTAATTCTAAGGCACTCTGAAATTATCTTTTTCTCGACGTTCTGAAAGAAAGGCTCTACAAAATTTTCACAATATTTAATTATTTGTATAACCATCTCTGACTCACTCATGTTCATCATTTTGTATAATACTAACTTCACTTATTATGAGATCCAATTACAGTACCTATATGACAAGTCAATTTTTTATATTGCCTGGAACACTTTTACTCAGAATATATTTTTAAACAGCAAAATAACCTTTATGAACTACTCCCGTCTTCACATGCCAATTACTTTTACATACATTTTGGCTGTAAAAACACTAGGTATGAATTTATAAAGCCAAAAGGCAAACGTTGTTTGAAAGTCAAATGAGTGTCGTTACATTGGGTCCAACCTTTAGAAGTTTTTAAATAGCATGTGTAATGCCCTGATGTTGTAGAAGGACCATCATGAAAAATAAAAGCTACAGTTGCAAAGGTTCTTCTTGATATCGATAACTGTGAAGCCACAAAATTTTTAATAGAAGTTGTCAATTTAGTTCCATCTGGTCTACATCGTTGAAACATTAAAATGACATAGTGACCATAATTTTGTAGAAATAATGTGGACAGCATTGTAAACTTACATTGGGTACACACCATATTGTGATCAGCTGCTTTAACTAGATTATTAAAAGGCACTGATTTGCAGTCTGGTAAAGTCAAATATATAAATCTTTCAGTGTCTATTCTAGTAGTACTTGATGAAGCACAGTTATCACAGTCATGTTGCCATTGATAAGAAAGATTAAAAATATTTTTTATATCTACTCCTTCATCTTCCAATACATCAAACAAATAAATTAAAAATTCCTGACAATCCTGCTGAATTATCTGTGAAAATTGATTTTGACCTGAACATATGTCTACAAGATTCCTAATTTCTGAAACACTTTCTATTTTTCCTCTATCACTACTACCTTTCTCTAACACAGAATTCAATAAACAGCACAATGTTTGTTCTCGATTTTCGACAATCTGTTTTTGTAAATTTTGAAGAAAAAAACCAACATTAACTACTACATTAGCATAGCAGTTGACACCAGAACTGTTTTCAAACTGAAATCCAACAACATCTTCAACAGAATCATTTTTCTTTCTGCTTACAATTACAGATTCATCTATTTTTTGTCTTTTTGCTACTACCTTACTGCAATTACTCTCATTTCTTCTTTTTCGGCCTACCACACGTTTTGCAATCAGAGGATATTGAGGCAAATGTGGAGCATACTCTCTTCTTAACCTATTGTATTCTTTAACACAATCTAGATCAGCACAAATCTTTGTTTCATCACACTCAATCAAGTACAATCCTGATAAAGTTCTCACTCGTGATAATGCCACATATGCCATACCCTCTTTAAACACAGAACTTCCAATGTTCACCAAAGCACTATCTACACTTAAACCTTGAGATTTATGAATTGTCACTGCATATGCCAAACAAACAGGAAACTGTTTTCGGCGAACATATAAGTCTTTCACAAGCAAAAATCTAGCTGAACAACGACAAATTTGTTCTATTTCGTCAATGCCATCAAATTTAATTTTTAAAATTTCAATTCCATCTATATTTTTGTAATTCACAAAACCAACAACATGACCCATTGCTCCATTTACCAGACCTCTTTCAACATTTAAATTCCTTCTCAAAATAATACGACAATTTAAACACACATTCAGAGTCTTTTCAAAACCAGCAGTTTTAGATATAGTCTTCTCCAATGAATCCAATTTTGATTTCAAATTTTCTGACAAAATAATTGTTGCTCCCATATGCTCTATTTTATCTATAGCTTCCAGTTTCACTATCTCTTCATTTTCTAACTTCAGCATTTTGTTGTTGAACATGGAACATTCTTTCGGAGTAGGCATCAAACATATGGCAGATTTCTTCTCGTTAATTTTCTTAAAAATATTCTCTGGAAGAATGTTTTCATTTGGGTACAAATTAGAAATTAACCGTCCATGTAAAGCTTCTTTCCCTTGCTGACTTATTTTCCCTACTCTTACATCTTGTAAAATATTTTTATAATCTTCATCCTTTGCCTGCCGCATATTTTGAAGCAGTTCTGCATATTTGAAGTTTAACCATATGGTAACGTTTCCAATGCTTCCTAGGCACTTCCTGGTATCTTCATGTGTGAGCATTTTGAACACAGGTTGTCCTTTCACTGGAGTCAACTGCAGAAGATCTCCCAAAACAATAATATGTTTTCCTCCAAATAAAACATCATAGTCTGTTCTAAGAATTTCTTGCATTCTCAAATGCACAAAAGCAAGCATTATATTTGACACCATGCTTACTTCATCAATGATAAGAAGTTTCATTTTCTTCAGGACTCTCGAAACTTCGGAACACGCATCTCCAGATAGCTTGTGATATTGCAATTTGTTATCATGCTCCACTGGCAGCATCAGTAAACGATGTAAAGTAATCCCTTTAATATTATGTGCTGCCAGCCCTGTTGGAGCGGTAACAACACAAGACAGCGGTGATTCAGTCCTTTTCTGCAGATAAGATGCAATTGCTTTAATCAGAAAACTTTTTCCAGTTACCGCTTCTCCACTCACATACAGTCGGACAGGCTTAAATGATGTACATGAGCACTCTTTCTTCTCATTACTCAATCCATGTTCAACCTGTTCTGTGACTTCGTCATATATCAGTTTCCGCTCAAGGTTTAATTGTTTCACCAAATCTTCTAAATTAATTACATCCTCTTGAGCTTGCTCCATAGCTCTTTCCACTTCATCCATGGCAGTGGCAGCTTCATTTTGGATAATTGGTCCTCCTAGTGGATCCTGACTCAATGAAGCAGAACTCTGACTGCCTTGAGAACTATCTCTCGCAATCTCTGCAGCAATTGTTGATTCTTGCTCTATTTCTTCATTCAACATTTGCAGATAATTTGGAAAAACAGGACATTCTATGGTATTCTTCGAAGCATTAAAAGAGTCTTCATAACAGAGAAAATCTCCAAGTAGTTCCTCTTCTTCTCGCCATGGTTTAAAGAGTTGCAAAAGAGCCAAATAGTAAAATTCTCTTTTGTCTGGATTTTCACAACTCAATTTTCGATGATTAATCAAATGACCTTTTTTCTGTTTCACTAGACATCCTTCACATCCAATGATTCCATATATTCCATTATTGATATCTTCTCTGATGTTCCTCTTATAAATATATCTTTGCAGAACTTCATAGAGACAAATGTTCTCAAGGTGAGGACTTCTATTTGGATAGTATGTATCCAACATGTTTGTCTTCAAAATATCTGTACTGTCTGGTTCTTTCTCCGCCAAATACTCTATTTCTTGTATAGATTTCAAAACTCGATTTCGTGTTGCAGCAAGACCTAGACTCACCCAAATGATGGTTCTAGATTTGGCATATATACTTGCTGATGACAATCGATCAGAACATTCATATGCTCCAATTTCTCGATGCGACAACATCTTCAGACTGTAACTGTATAATTTCTTGCTTAGACTCTTTTCATGTGAAATGTCCTCCCACATTTCCTTCAGTTCTGTCTTTTCTTTTTTTGTGATGTAAGACGTCACATATCGAGCCACAGCAATAGAGTTGTCAGCAACGAATTGAATATCCATGTTAGCATTCCACATGGACAAAATCACTGGGTTGTAGTCGTTGATGTACTTGGACTCTTCGTTTCTTTTTAAATTGTATGTATTTTTTGGTGATTTCCTCGTCACAGTATGTCGCAGAGAAGACATCAAATTATTTACTCTTCCTTTAGAAATCACTGGTCGTGGAAAGGCGAAACGACATTTTGTGTAGAACTTGTCCTTGTTTCTGAATTTTCGACGACAGTACTTTCCACAACGATGGGATTGAAAGTGTAAAACTTGTTGCCTTAAACTGTTTTCTTCAGTAGTTTTCGGAACAGCACATGTTGAATACTCTTCAATAAAGCTCATCACTGTCTCATCCGAATCTGTTCCAAATTTGGGTGCATCTTTAATCCACAACAACATATGTATGTGAGGAGCACCTCTCGCTTGATACTCCTTTCTCCAAAAGAAATCCAAAACCTCTCCAAGGGGAGGATTTTTTTTGTTGGTAATGAAAGACATCATAGCTTCAAATCTATGATTGAAATATCTGCATACATTTACTGGATCCAAAGAACACAGTTCTCCAGGTGTTTTGAATTCTATATTTTGTATATTTGCATTTGCCTCTCGTAGAAATTGAAGTAAGTCATCCCATGCATACTCGGCACAGCTAAGAGTGAGGAACCATGTAGGAGTTCCTAAGTTTCTTAGCATACATTTCAATTCCCCATGACGATGGTACCAATACTCTTTTGTACCACGCTGACATGCCATGAGATTGATTAGATGAGATTCCAAAATATTGTCTTGCAGATTCACTTTCTCCATAAAGTCCCTCGCCGAAACATTTTGCAGATGTGCTCCACTTTTCAGTATATGGTTTACTGCATAAGAAAGCCCAGACAAGTCACTTTCAACCAGTAGATGAAACAAATAGGGAATGCATTGGCGAAACCTTGGATCTTCAGCATATAATCTTACAGTTCGATATTCAGACGCAGGAATTTGAAGTGGTCGATCGTCATATCGTCCACCTCGACCTGTTGGAAATAGCTGTGGAAAACAACGAGCTTACAAACTTTCTTCCCATACACTAATGGGACTTCCTTTTGCTGCTTTCATTTGAAACAATTCAATTGCATTCCCCATTACTTCTTTGGAATGCAAAGGATGAACAGTATAATGTTCATATATTTCTTCACTTCTAGAGACATCAACTTTCTCAATTTGGCCGACTGAACAATCACTGTCTTCATCTGCAGCTGTTTCCTCTGCTGCAACACATACATGTTTATAATACTCATTGTTTTTGACTAAATACAACGTTGCCTTTTTGACTTTCCTAACTTCCACTAAATCTTGCCAGATTTTTTTACTCTCTGTCGGAACCCCATTAACTAGAATAACTAAAGGTTCCTCTTCTACTTTTTCTATACCAATTGTATCAATATTTTTTTTGAAATCTAGAGGCAAATAAACAACTCTTCCCTTTAATCCTCTCTGCAAATCTGTAGGAGGCAATGTCCCTATCTTAGGCTCCATGCGAACAATTGCCTGAAAAGGGTGGACACATTGAATCAAAATAGACTCATATGTATTTAAATCCATCAATTCAGGGGGAATGTCTACCAACTCCAGAATATTATGAACAGCTCTAGCAGGCATTCTGTTTTGATTTAATTTATCATGACAATATTTACAAATACGCTGATCAGAACTCAAATCAAAACAATTCTCCACCCACAAATAAGTTGCTAAATCTTTCCACTCATAATTATTCATATTTTCGCTTTTTACATATAAATCAACTTATCTAGTTTGATGCTTATAATGACTTCGTCGACAACACACACAAGTAAAATTCGGCCTTTCACTTGATTTCACCTTAAACCTGGTAAATTCCTGCTCAAACTTTTCTGTATTTGAAATCTGTACATTGTCTTCCACATTACCTTGAATTGCTGTCTCAATTTCTACACTGTCCTCTTTTTCACCAAAATAACAAATCTCAATTTCTTCACAAATCTTCTTCACATCTAATTCAGTTCCATGCAAAAGAGCCCTGTTTAATTGTTTAAGCTTAAGTGCTGGACTTTTTGCATAATACAACATTCTCACTAATTTCCTCATTTTGGTATGATGCACTGCTAACATCCTAAAATGATGAAAAACACTCTGACAGACTTTTCTAGAAAGACAAGCCAGTGAATGCCCTTGCAAACCTGTGTTTTCTCTCACTCTACAAGGATCTAAGTCTTGCAACAACTTCACTTTCTGCTTTAGACTTTTCTTACTATATGTACGTAAGAAATTACAAAACAAATCAATTGATTCCTGTCGCACACTACAAATACTACTACACTTCCAAGTGTACACTGGACCCTTAGTACGTCTCCCTAAAACTTCATCAGTTAACACCTCTTCTGGTTCTCTAGGCACAAGTTTCTCTTTTTCAATCGGACAACCGTCTTTCACTTCATACGCTCGACCACAGGTGTCAACTGCATGCACTAAATCATTATCCTGGAAGTAACTCTCCTCATTAAAAAGTGGCTCACAACTTGAACTGTGCATCCATTCTCCTGAAAAAACTTTACAAAAATTAGTCCGATTAATTACTCTTTTCCATCTACTGTTTAATTTGAAAACATCAATTGTCTTGTTAAGTGTCCTAATTCTATTGATTATTTAAATAAATAATTTTTTCTTAACTTCAAAAGCCTGATCAACAATCTTCTCTACACTTTTCTTTTTCTTATAAAAAGCAGCTCTCTGTTTACCTTTCCTAATGTTTTTTAACAAATTTAAAACCACCCTATTGCGAAACATTCGTCTACGAATGTCTCTAAACTGGTTCTGCCTTCTATTCCTATACATATTATTCTCTCCTGCTCCAGGTGTAGGATTCTTTGAGGTTCTCTCCTTCCTTTTCAAATTTACTCTCTCATTTTCTTTTTCTACATGCTGTCCATTATTTTTTTTTAAAGTACATATGTTCTGAATAAAAGACTTAGTTGTCTTACCAGGAGCTTGGGTCCTGTTTTTTGAAGTATTTGTTGTGGAAGAGTACTGTAATTCCGTTGATGTTTTTGATTTTTCTGGGTTACGTTGTTTTCTTGTCCTTTCCCTTGTGGGCATGTTTGCTAACTCTTGAAATCTTGATTTCAATCTGTGTTAAAGAAAACAATAGCACATTATAGACCACTATTACCAAACAACAAAGCAATGACAAAAAGCAAACGATCTATTCAGGGTTACAGATCAGGTGAGGATTCTCCAGGGGTACACACAAGGTGATGCCTGTATTGAAGAGTATAGTGGAAGACAGCTCTGTCCACAGGTACAAAGAAGATGAGACCTGTGTCTAAGTCCACTGCACTCTTATACACAGGCTTCACCACCTATGCTTCCCGGGAAAGCCCTCTCTCCCACTTCAGTCTTGATCATAAACCTCACCTCCTCTGTCCCTCTGGACATGTCTCACCTCATCTGCACAATCTACTTCCTAATCTCAGGTAACACAGATGACATAATTGATCCTCATTTATAAAGCCATGCGTCAGTTTTGCGCTACTGAAGCGTCACTTTTTGTGACGCATTGGCATCATAAAACATGTGCCTTGTTGCACCATATTTAAAAAGGGACGCATGTAGGTAGATGCGTCATTTTTAAAACCTTTTGCACCACATTATACCTCTGTCAAGTGTAATGTACAGAGAGGGGTCATTTCTCTGCAAACAGCCTCGTAATAATGACACAGTGAAATCTATAAAACTTCACTGCGTCACTTTTAGGAAACTGTTATGTCAAAATCTTGCACCTGCCTCACAGTATGGATAAGACTGAGGCAAACGCTTTTACATGGGGATTTCCACATGTGATACGATTCTCACACCTAAGCAGGAGTGCAGATGAGATGAAGACTCTCCAGGGGAGCACAAAACGTGAGGCTTGTGTTCAAGAGTGCAGTGGACAGGACTAAACTGGAGTAGTGTGAGGGAAAAAGATGAGCCTCATTTATAAAGCCATGCGTCAGTTTTGCGCTACTGATGCGTCACTTTTTGTGACGCATTGGCGGTTTAAAACATGTGCCTTGTTGCACCATATTTAAAAAATGACACATGTAGGTAGATGCGTCACTTTTTAAACCTCTGCGCCACATTATACCTCTGTCAAGTGTTATGTACTTTACAATGATGTTACCTGTGTTAACTCAGTGTAGGAAGCATATTGAGTTTGTTTGCATAGAGGAATTGTATTTTGTAAAATAGTGAGGTTTCAGTAATGACATGGAATGCTTGTACATAGGACCTGTGCTGTGCTTCCTAAATGTGATGTCAAACACGATTTTGAGGAAAATGAATGGCTTTTATATTTTTGAGTTTAATGTGGCGCAGAGGTTTAAAAAGTGACGCATCTACCTACATGCGTCACTTTTTAAAAATAGCGCAACAAGGTACATGTTTGGGCTTTCCTGGGGAGCGTAGGTGATGAAGCTTGTGTCTAAGAGTGCAGTGGACTAGGCTTCATGAAGCCTATCCCTGACTGCACTCTTAGACACAGGCGTCAATTTGACTCTTTACAATGATGTTACCTGTGTTAACTCAGTGTAGGAACCATATTCAGTTTGTTTGCATAGAGGAATTGTATTTTGTAAAATAGTGAGGTTTCAGTAATGACATGGAATGCTTGTACATAAGACCTGTGCTGTGTTTCCTAAATGTGATGTCAAAAACGATTTTGGGGAAAATGAATGGTTTTTACATTTTTGAGTATAATGTAGCGCAGAGTTTTAAAAAGTGACGCATCTCCCTACATGCGTCACTTTTTAAATATGGCGCAAAAAGGTACATGTTTGGGATTTCCTGGGGAGCGTCAGTGGTGAGGCTTGTGTCTAAGAGTGCAGTGGACTAGGCTTCATGAAGCCTATACTTGTACATAGGACCTGTGCTGTGTTTCCTAAATGTGATGTCAAAAACGATTTTGGGTAAAATGAATGGCTTTTACATTTTTGAGTATAATGTGGCGCAGAGGTTTAAAAAGAGACGCATCTACCTACATGCGTCACTTTTTAAATATTTGTATGAAGTAATATGTGACATCATCAGCAGTGGATTGCGGGTGCGGAAATATATAGTCAGTGCAACTAACTATATATGGAAATTTCATTGGCTTTGTATGATTAAAATATTCACCTAACTATATATGGTCTCAAACCTATGGTTTTTTTCTGTGAATTTCAATGGTTTTTTAATAGCAAATATCAATAGCTGTAAAATAGATACTTCATTAAAATGAATAATGTATTTTATATTTTTGTAATACAATTTTATTTGTTTAATTTTTTTTATTTTTTTATTTTTTGCCCTGGTGCGCTCCCGTTACGCGCACCGGGCAGTGAACCGGTAAGCGCAACTCTATTCAGCGCCCCGGTGCGCGTAACGGTGAGCGCCCCGTCAGCGCAATTGCCGCGAACGAAAACAACATCGTGACGCGCCGCGTAAGCGTGAGGTATCGCGTAACCGCGTGATGCGTTCTTTCGGCGCGCTGAGTAAACGCACCCGGAAGCGCTCCGTGGCACGACCCGGAGCGCGAAACGTAAGCGCGCCGGGGCGCGTAGCGTAAGCGCGTCGGGACATGTGACCTGGAAATAACACTTTTCATTGGTTCTCAACTTTTTTTTCTCCAAATGATGAAAGCCCCCTCCTTTTTTCCTCATTCTTACTTTCTTCTTTGAGAAAGCAAGAGCTATTTGTGAGCAGAGAAATGGCTTCAGTAGTAGCTGCAGCTGGTGCACCCCCACCACCTCCACCACCACCCAGAAAGGAAGGTCCACCACCCCAGATCCTTCCAGGAGTTGAAGAAGAGGAGGAAGAAGATGATGAGGAGGAACAGCCTAGGAGATTCTTGCGGGAAGAACCTAGGGAAAGGCATGTGAAAGTGCATTTTATATGGAAGTACTTCTCCATCCCTAATGGGCAAAAAAAAGTGAATGCCCCACATGTCACCTGTTTGATTTGCGACAAAGTCCTCTCCAGGGGCAACCCAAATAAAAAGTATTCCTTTGGGAATTATACAATGATCCGCCACATGGAGAGGTGGCATCCTAACAATTTGGCACAGGCTGAGGTACGGGACATGCTTCAGAAGAACAGAGATCCTCAGGCCAGCACCTCCACAGGTGAATTTTCGGTTGCAGCACCAGAAGGGCGCCAAATGGTGCCAAACATACAAAAAAAATTGGTGAATTAAAGATGGTCTGCATTTTTTGTGGAAAGACCCTCTGCTACGGGCAACTAAGTATTTCCCTCATTAATGATGCTGTAGACAACCACCACTCCAGCAAGAAAAGAAAGCAGTCGATTTTTTATTTTTTTTGCTCCTGTCGAGCCACTGTTAATTCCCAGTTTTTTGTTTCATCCCTAAAAAAAAAAAAAAATAGTTCATAAAAACCAAAAAAAACAAAAAATTTTCAGAAAAAAATATATATATATAAAACAACAAAAAGAATTTAAAAAAAGTTCTTATCAGAACTACCTCACATTTATAAAATTAAACCTATGTTTTTAAAGGATCTCTGTCAATTTTTTCTCCTTAGGGTACGCGTACCCCCCCAAAAATAAAAAAAAATGAAACAGTTAGCATGAGGAAAGGACACAAACAGAGTTATGTTAAGAGAAAAAGAGCTACAAGATGACCTCAGAGGGATTGTTTATTACATAGTAAAAAATTAGAGAAGGTGTAATTGGATGAAAGTGAAAAAAGTCAAATGACTAAAGGAGCAAAAGAAAGGAAGAGAGAGGAAGAACACTAAAGTAGAGATTGTGTGAGACTGTGATTGGCTGTTAAAAGAAAAAGAAAGGACAGTAAAAAATGGAGAATGAAGGGTAGTGGCTGAATCACGATAAATAAAGAACAATAAGGAAAAGTGAGAAAAGACCAGGTAGTGTAAGTAAAGAGGGGTGAAAGAGGGAGAAAAATTGAATGACGAAAACACATGTGGAGTGACAAAGAGAAAGGACAAAGAGAGTAAAGGAAACAGTACCTGAATGGGCTTGAGTAAAACAGCAAAAAAGATAAGTAATGCAGTGTGTGTGACTTATAGGGAGTCAGTGGGTGTAGGTCGCAGTGTGGGTGTGTAAGGTGTGTCTGTGGGTGTGGCTGTGTGGAGTGTTTCGGTGTGGGTGGAGGTGAGGGTGTGTGAAATATGTGTGAGGAGTGTATGAGTTTGGGGTGTATATGTGTTCGATGTATGTGTGTGTATGGAATGTGTGTGTGTTTCAGGAGTGTGTGTGGGGGGATTTTTTGTGTGTATGAGGTGTGTGTGTGGTGTGTGTGGGGTGTATGTTACAGGTGTGTGTATGTGTTGGAATGGGGATGAGGTGTATGTGTAGGAGTAAGGTAAATAATTAAGAAAAAGAGAATGAGTGAAGAAGCAAAGGAAGGGATTAGAGGGTAAGTAAAGTAAAGAAAGGGGATTGAAAGAAGTTGAATATGAGATGGGAAATCGGAAAAGGGGAGTAAACATGTAGAATAAGAATAAGTGAGTGAAGCAGAGTAAAGACACAGGAGTGTGGTAGATTAAGAAAATGTTAGTGAGCTTAAAGCAAAGGGTGATCACAAACTACATTTTTTTAGTCATACTTACCATATAATAAATACATTTTTTAACTACACTTTGTATCTGTGAAAGAGAGAAGAAAAAATAAGTTATAATTAGTAAAATATGTATTTTAAATTAAAAGATCCAAATGAAGAGGTTAAAAATCATAACGCTCTATTTAGAAATAAAGTTAGAGTGAAGAACACAGAAAGTGAAATAAACTAAGGTAGAAGGACAAAAAGAGTGAAAAAGAAATAGAAGGAGAGCAAATTACAAAGAGTAAGGCATATAGATTCACTGAGAAAAAGAGAGAGAAGAACAGAGAAATGAAATGAAGGTAAGAAAGATACTAAAACAATGTGAGTTACCAAAACTAAATCAGGAAACAGTAGTAAGTAAAAAGATAATGACTGAGACAGAAAATAGTCTAAGGATGCATTTAGAAGAATGAGGAATACAAGATAACTGAGAGTAAATGAAGAACAGTCATAGAGTGAAAGGATGAAGGGAGACAGGATAATATACAACGATTGAGGAAAATGGACTGAGAAAGTTATAAGGTAGACACACTAAGAGAAAAACTGAGTGAGGTGGAGTACAATGAGTGAGAAAAGGAAATGAGTAAGTGAGCAAAAAGAAGGAAAGAAAGGAGAAGACAACTAAAACAGTGGTACTGAGAAAAAATAATTTGGTGATGAAAGTAAAGAGAAGGACATTGAAAGAAAAGAAATGAGGGATAGTAATGGAACCTGAGTAAAAGAAATGGGATGAAGAACAATGAGAAAGGCGCAGTGAAGTTGTGGTAAAAGAAGTGATAGAAGGTAGATAAACACAAGTGAACATAACACAATTAGAGTGAGGCACTGAGGACATAGAAGTAGTGAACGAAAAAACAGAGAGAAGAGGTCAAAAGTAAGGAGCAAACAAAGATAAGCTAAGGAGAGTGGGTGATTTATAGTGATAGAGTGCAATAATACTGCTGAGTGAGTAAACAGGAATTACTAAAAGAGCAAAAGAGGAAAATACGGAAAAGAGAAGTAAAGCAGAAAGACTGAAAGCTGAAAAGTTATGCAAGGGAGAGACGGGATACACACAGTTGAAATGAAAATGAGGGGTTGTCAAAGAAGTGGAGTAAGGGAACGGGGGTTACAGAGAGTGAGAGAAAGACATTATAAGTGAGTAAAAAGAGCTGAAAGAGGAAAGTAAATGTCAGAGAATGGGAATACAATTTAATTTACACAATCCAAAGTATAAAATAACTTGTACAACATGTTACAAAGTTTATTTTCGCTGTTCTCAGAATATATTGAATTTCACTTAAAAGAGTGAGTTCAAATTACTGATCATATGACAGCGGGAAAAAAAACCACAATCTAAAAGATTGTGTTTTTAAAAAAAACTTAGATACTGACAAATGACAAATGTACGCTAAAGTTAGATTGACTTACTTTTCCTTGAGGCCAAATACTGTATCATGGTGGTCCTTTTCTCGTTGGAAAGTACTTTGCTGTTCACTTAAAAATCCATTTCATCGACTTTCTATAAGAAAAGCTCCAAGAACATCTGAAATATTTTCAATATTTTCATATACTCCTTTTTTCAGTCATGACTCTTTACTCATTCCTGCACCTTTCCATTTGGCCAAATAGTGTCAGATGTATGAGTATATGTTCAAATTAATTCTAAGGCACTCTGAAATGATCTTTTTCCCGACGTTCTGAAAGAAAGGCTCTGCAATATTTTCACAATATTTAATTATTTGTATAACCATCTCTGACTCACTCATGTTCATCATTTTGTATAATACTAACTTCACTTATTATGAGATCCAATTACAGTACCTATATGACAAGTCAATTTTTTATATTGCCTGGAACACTTTTACTCAGAATATATTTTTAAACAGCAAAATAACCTTTATGAACTACTCCCGTCTTCATATGCCAATTACTTTTACCTATATTTTGGATGTAAAATTACTAGGTATGAATTTATAAAGCCAAAAGGCAAACGTTGTTTGAAAGTCAAATGAGTGTCGTTACATTGGGTCCAACCTTTAGAAGTTTTTAAATAGCATGTGTAATGCCCTGATGTTGTAGAAGGACCATCATGAAAAATAATAGCTACAGTTGCAAAGGTTCTTCCTGATATCGATAACTGTGAAGCCACAACATTTTTGATAGAAGTTGTCAATTTAGTTCCATCAGGTCTACATCGTTGGAACATTAAAATGACATAGTGACCATAATTTTGTAGAAATAATGTGGACAGTATTGTAGACTTACATTGGGTACACACCATATTGTGATCAGCTGCTTTAACTAGATTATTAAAAGGCACTGATTTGCAGTCTGGTAAAGTCAAATATATAAATCTTTCAGTGTCTATTCTAGTAGTACTTGATGAAGCACAGTTATCACAGTCATGTTGCCATTGATAAGAAAGATAAAAAGATTTTTTATATCTACTCCTTCATCTTCCAATACATCAAACATATACATTAAAAATTCCTGACAATCCTGCTGAATTATCTGTGAAAATTGATTTTGACCTGAACATATGTCTACAAGATTCCTAATTTCTGAAACACTTTCTATTTTTCCTCTATCACTACTACATTTCTCTAACACAGAATTCAATAAACAGCACAATGTTTGTTCTCGATTTTCGACAATCTGTTTTTGTAAATTTTGAAGAAAAAAACCAACATTAACTACTACATTAGCATTGCAGTTGACACCAGAACTGTTTTCAAACTGAAATCCAACAACATCTTCAACAGAATCATTTTTCTTTCTGCTTACAATTACAGTTTCATCTATTTTTTGCTACTACCTTACTGCAATTACTCTCATTTCTTCTTTTTCGGCCTACCACACGTTTTTCAATCAGAGGATATTGAGGCAAATGTGGAGCATACTCTCTTCTTAACCTATTGTATTCTTTAACACAATCTAGATCAGCACAAATCTTTGTTTCATCACACTCAATCAAGTACAATCCTGATAAAGTTCTCACTCGTGATAATGCCACATATGCCATACCCTCTTTAAACACAGAACTTCCAATGTTCACCAAAGCACTATCTACACTTAAACCTTGAGATTTATGAATTGTCACTGTGTTGGACCCGTCTGCTTCTGAGAGTCCCCTCACCACTATAATTTCTTTTGTTCCCCTGTACCTCCCAAAATTTGTTGCTTTTCATTTGTCTACCAGGACCTTTTTGTGTGTTGTTTCATGGGGCTAGGTGTTCCTTGACACCCAGTTGCTCACAAGGTTTCTGGCACCTATGTACAAGGCGCCTGGAGAAACCTGTGGCCATTAAAACTGAGGTTGGCAACCTGTGTGTGTTTAACCTTAAAATGGTGGACACATATTTTCCTCATGAGAGTGACTCCCATTGGAGCCTCCTTGAACCCTGACCTTCTGAGGTTTTGGCGCCCTTTGTGGTTGGCGCGCTTTCCTGACAGGAATTCTTAAGATTTCTTCAGGTACACAAAATGGCCGCTCCAGAGCCCCAGTACGGTGGCTGTGAGTGACCATAAGACACCTCAGAATGTGTCAACCCATTGACACAGCCAGGGAAGGTTCTAGAACCTTCTGGCTGGTGCCAGTACCTCAGGGCTCTGGCTATATAAAGCCCAGACCCTGGCGGCCATTTTATTGAAGAGAGAGGGGAGTTGATTGGACTACTACACCTAGATGCTGATAGCTGCTGAAGAGGTGTGACCCCTATTCCTGACTTGACACCAGAGAAGACACCTGCCCTGCTTACCCTTGAGGTGGCTGAGAGAACAGGCAGTAGTGTGGCAAGGGTAAATATTGTGGATACTGACTGGCGTTCCAGTCAGGCGTAATTTTGAACCCTTGCGCCTACAGCGCCTGCCCAGCTAGCACCTCTGTGCCCCAGAAGACTGTGGCCGAGTTTGTGTGCCTCCCCGCCCCCCCTCATCCTGTGCCCCCTTCACGTGTAGCGCCAAGCGCGGGGGACTCGGACGTCTCTGAGCCCCACCGGCGTTGCGCGCTTCCTGGTTGGTGCCCAAAGTGAGAAGGTGAGGTGGTGCGCCGGGGCGGGGAGAGGCCGGCCTTTACTGGGCGGGATCTGCGTCCCTGCCCTTTCCGAGACCCGGTAAACTGTTGCCGTGGGCGGGACCAGCCCCCGTGTGAGGAAGTTGGAGGGAGGTCCTGGGAGCCCGTGAATTCCCTCATGCTGGCGTAGGAGAATACTGTGCCCGACTGAATCGCTAATCGATCCAGCCGTTGTGAGGAAATCTGATTCCCCTGTTGGTGCGCCGCGGTAAAGTGGAACTGTGCCCGACATTGAGTTAAGTGAGCGCTGAAGGCAAGAACCCCTGTGTACGGCCGATCGACATCGAATTGAGCCGCCTAGGAGCCCGTAGTAGCACTGCAGGCTCGAGTCAACCCCCACCGGCAGCGGACATTCTTCCCCGGTGGCCGCGTAGGGCCGAATGAAGGACTTACTGGGTTTCCTTGTTTTTCCAGTCATACGCGCATAGTTCCAGAGTGAACTAAAAGGAGTCCCCGCTCACCGTGTGACCGCAGGCAGTCCTCAGAACTCCACAAGTACTGTAAACAACCATTTACTAAAAGTGTGTTACTTACCAGAGTCAACTGCATGACTTTCTCTAATTGGTGGCAGCGTTATTAAAATGGAAATGTGGCTTTGAAGACTAAATGAACTAGAAAGTAATGCGCTATGTACAAGTGGTATTTAATTCATGTAATGGTGACAGTTGAGCCTGCTATTTAATCTATTTATTGAACAGAGCTAATCTCAATATTCATGCAATACCAGTATTCCTGAATTCCTATGTATTGTATTTATTCCCTGTATTTATTCTTAACCTGAATCCCAGAGTTTTGTGAAAAGTGAAATGTAACTGTGCTTTCCAATTGATCCCTATTCACAAGCAGAGAACTTTTACATAAATGAATCGTATTTTTCTACAGCAGTGGCGTGGTGTCCTTCTTTTTAGTGTGACTGTGCAGGGGGTTATTATTGGGTCAGAGCCGGCTTAGCACTACAGCCTTCACTGCCTTGACACTTGAGCCAAGCTACCCCCCTTTGTGCTGGGCTTGCCCATCGCAGGTCCAACACACTGCATATGCCAAACAAACAGGAAACTGTTTTCGGCGAACATATAAGTCTTTCACAAGCAAAAATCTAGCTGAACAACGACAAATTTGTTCTATTTTGTCAATGCCATCAAATTTAATTTTTAAAATTTCAATTCCATCTCTATTTTTGTAATTCACAAAACCAACAACATGACCCATTGCTCCATTTACCAGACCTCTTTCAACATTTAAATTCCTTCTCAAAATAATAGGACAATTTAAACACACATTAAGAGTCTTTTCAAAACCAGCAGTTTTAGATATAGTCTTCTCCAATGAATCCAATTTTGATTTCAAATTTTCTGACAAAATAATTGTTGCTCCCATATGCTCTATTTTATCTATAGCTTCCAGTTTCACTATCTCTTCATTTTCTAACTTCAGCATTTTGTTGTTGAACATGGAACATTCTTTCAGAGTAGGCATCAAACATATGGCAGATTTCTTCTCGTTAATTTTCTTAAAAATATTCTCTGGAAGAATGTTTTCATTTGGGTACAAATTAGAAATTAACCGTCCATGTAAAGCTTCTTTCCCTTGCTGACTTATTTTTCCTACTCTTACATCTTGTAACATATTTTTATAATCTTCATCCTTTGCCTGCCGCATATTTTGAAGCAGTTCTGCATATTTGAAGTTTAACCATATAGTAACGTTTCCAATGCTTCCTAGGCACTTCCTGGTATCTTCATGTGTGAGCATTTTGAACACAGGTTGTCCTTTCACTGGAGTCAACTGCAGAAGATCTCCAAAAACAATAATATGTTTTCCTCCAAATAAAACATCATAGTCTGTTCTAAGAATTTCTTGCATTCTCAAATGCACAAAAGCAAGCATTATATTTGACACCATGCTTACTTCATCAATGATAAGAAGTTTCATTTTCTTCAGGACTCTCGAAACTTCGGAACACGCATCTCCAGATAGCTTGTGATATTGCAATTTGTTATCATGCTCCACTGGCAGCATCAGTAAACGATGTAAAGTAATCCCTTTAATATTATGTGCTGCCAGCCCAGTTGGAGCGGTAACAACACAAGACAGCGGTGATTCAGTTCTTTTCTGTAGATAAGATGCAATTGCTTTAATCAGAAAACTTGTT
Organism: Lissotriton helveticus; assembly: GCF_964261635.1. Classification (NCBI taxonomy): domain Eukaryota; kingdom Metazoa; phylum Chordata; class Amphibia; order Caudata; family Salamandridae; genus Lissotriton; species Lissotriton helveticus. The sequence goes on along the minus strand of NC_136060.1, from coordinate 212,708,095 downwards.
CCAGTTCCCGCTTCTCCACTCACATACAGTCGGACAGGCTTAAATGATGTACATGAGCACTCTTTCTTCTCATGACTCAATCCATGTTCAACCTGTTCTGTGACTTCGTCATATATCAGTTTCTGCTCAAGGTTTAATTGTTTCACCAAATCTTCTAAATTATTTACATCATCTTGAGCTTGCTCCATAGCTCTTTCCACTTCATCCATGGCAGTGGCAGCTTCATTTTGGATAATTGGTCCTCCTAGTGGATCCTGACTCAATGAAGCAGAACTCTGACTGCCTTGAGAACTATCTCTCGCAATCTCTGCAGCAATTGTTGATTCTTGCTCTATTTCTTCATTCAACATTTGCAGATAATTTGGAAAAACAGGACATTCTATGGTATCCTTCGTAGCATTAAAAGAGTCTTCATAACAGAGAAAATCTCCAAGTAGTTCCTCTTCTTCTCGCCATGGTTTAAAGAGTTGCAAAAGAGCCAAATAGTAAAATACTCTTTTGTCTGGATTTTCACAACTCAATTTTCGATGATTAATCAAATGACCTTTTTTCTGTTTCACTAGACATCCTTCACATCCAATGATTCCATATATTCCATTATTGATATCTTCTCTGATGTTCCTCTTATAAATATATCTTTCCAGAACTTCATAGAGACAAACGTTCTCAAGGTGAGGACTTCTATTTGGATAGTATGTATCCAACATGTTTGTTTACAAAATATCTGTACTTTCTGGTTCTTTCTCCGCCAAATACTCTATTTCTTGTACAGATTTCAAAACTCGATTTCGTGTTGCAGCAAGACCTAGACTCACCCAAATGATGGTTCTAGATTTGGCATATAGACTTGCTGATGACAATCGATCAGAACATTCATATGCTCCAATTTCTCGATGCGACAACATCTTCAGACTGTAACTGTATAATTTCTTGCTTAGACACTTTTCATGTGAAATGTCCTCCCACATTTCCTTCAGTTCTGTCTTTTCTTGTTTTGTGATGTAAGACGTCACATATCGAGCCACCGCAATAGAGTTGTCAGCAACGAATTGAATATCCATGTTAGCATTCCACATGGACAAAATCACTGGGTTGTAGTCGTTGATGTACTTGGACTCTTCGTTTCTTTTTAAATTGTATGTATTTTTGGGTGATTTCCTCGTCACAGTATGTCGCCGAGAAGACATCAAATTATTTACTCTTCCTTTAGAAATCACTGGTCGTGGAAAGGCGAAACGACATTTTGTGTAGAACTTGTCCTTGTTTCTGAATTTTCGACGACAGTACTTTCCACAACGATGGGATTGAAAGTGTAAAACTTGTTGCCTTAAACTGTTTTCTTCAGTAGTTTTCGGAACAGCACATGTTGAATACTCTTCAATAAAGCTCATCACTGTCTCATTCGAATCTGTTCCAAATTTGGGTGCATCATTAATCCACAACAACATATGTATGTGAGGAGCACCTCTCGCTTGATACTCCTTTCTCCAAAAGAAATCCAAAACCTCTCAAAGGAGAGGATTTTTTTGTTGGTAATAAAAGACATCATAGCTTCAAATCTATGATTGAAATATCTGCATACATTTACTGGATCCAAAGAACACAGTTCTCCAGGTGTTTTGAATTCTATATTTTGTATATTTGCATTTGCCTCTCGTAGAAATTGAAGTAAGTCGTCCCATGCATACTCGGCACAGCTAAGAAAGAGGAACCATGTAGGAGTTCCTAAGTTTCTTAGCATACATTTCAATTCCCCATGACAACGGTACCAATACTCGTTTGTACCACGCTGACATGCCATGAGATTGATTAGATGAGATTCCAAAATATTATCTTGCAGATTCACTTTCTCCATAAAGTCCCTCGCCGAAACATTTTGCAGATGTGCTCCACTTTTCAGTATATGGTTTACTGCATAAGAAAGCCCAGACAAGTCACTTTCATACAGTAGATGAAACAAATAGGGAATGCATTGGCGAAACCTTGGATCTTCAGCATATAATCTTACAGTTCGATATTCAGATGCAGGAATTTGAAGTGGTCGATCGTCATATCGTCCACCTTGACCTGTTGGAAATAGCTGTGGGAAACAACGAGCTTACAAACTTTCTTCCCATACACTAACGGGACTTCCTTTTGCTGCTTTCATTTGAAACAATTCAATTGCATTCCCCATTACTTCTTTGGAATACAAAGGATGAACAGTATAATGTTCATATATTTCTTCACTTCTAGAGACATCAACTTTTTCAATTTGGCCGACTGAACAATCACTGTCTTCATCTGCAGCTGTTTCCTCTGCTGCAACACATACATGTTTATAATACTCATTGTTTTTGACTAAATACAACGTTGCCTTTTTGACTTTCCTAACAACCACTAAATCTTGCCAGATTTTTTTACTCTTTGTCGGAACCCCATTAACTAGAATAACTAAAGGTTCCTCTTCTACTTTTTCTATACCAATTGTATCAATATTTTTTGGGAAATCTAGAGGCAAATAAACAACTCTTCCCTTTAATCCTCTCTGCAAATCTGTAGGAGGCAATTTCCCTATCTTAGGCTCCATGCGAACAATTGCCTGAAAAGGGTGGACACATTGAATCAAAATAGACTCATATGTATTTAAATCCATCAATTCAGGGGGAATGTCTACCAACTCCAGAATATTATGAACAGCTCTAGCAGGCATTCTGTTTTGATTTAATTTATCATGACAATATTTACAAATACGCTGATCAGAACTCAAATCAAAACAATTCTCCACCCACAAATAAGTTGCTAAATCTTTCCACTCATAATTATTCATCTTTTCGCTTTTTACATATAAATCAACTAATCTAGTTTGATGCTTATAATGACTTCGTCGACAACACACACAAGTAAAATTCGGCCTTTCACTTGATTTCACCCTAAACCTGGTAATTTCCTGCTCAAACTTTTCTGTATTTGAAATCTGTACATTGTCTTCCACATTACCTTGAATTGCTGTCTCAATTTCTACACTGTCCTCTTTTTCACCAAAATAACAAATCTCAATTTCTTCACAAATCTTCTTCACATCTAATCAGTTCCATGCAAAAGAGCACTGTTTAATTGTTTAAGCTTAAGTGCTGGACTTTTTGCATAATACAACATTCTCACTAATTTCCTCATTTTGGTATGATGCACTGCTAACATCCTAAAATGATGAAAAACACTCTGACAGACTTTTCTAGAAAGACAAGCCAGTAAATGCCCTTGCAAACCTGTGTTTTCTCTCACTCTACAAGGATCTAGGTCTTGCAACAACTTCACTTTCTGCTTTAGACTTTTCTTACTATATGTACGTAAGAAATTACAAAACAAATCAATTGATTCCTGTCGCACACTACAAATACTACTACACTTCCAAGTGTACACTGGACCCTTAGTACGTCTCCCTAAAACTTCATCAGTTAACACCTCTTCTGGTTCTCTAGGCACAAGTTTCTCTTTTTCAATCGGACAACCGTCTTTCACTTCATACGCTCGACCACAGGTGTCAACTGCATGCACTAAATCATTATCCTGGAAGTAACTCTCCTCATTAAAAAATGGCTCACAACTTGAACTGTGCATCCATTCTCCTGAAAAAACTTTACAAAAATTAGTCCGATTAATTACTCTTTTCCATCTACTGTTTGATTTGAAAACATCAATTGTCTTGTTAAGTTTCCTAATTCTATTGATTATCAAAATAAATAATGTTTTCTTAACTTCAAAAGCCTGATCAACAATCTTCTCTACACTTTTCTTTTTCTTATAAAAAGCAGCTCTCTGTTTACCTTTCCTAATGTTTTTTAACAAATTTAAAACCACCCTATTGCGAAACATTCATCTACGAATGTCTGATTCTGCCTTCTATTCCTATGCATATTATTCTCTCCTGCTCCAGTTATAGGATTCTTTGAGGTTCTCTCCTTCCTTTTCAAATTTACTCTCTCATTTTCTTTTTCTACATGCTGTCCATTCTTTTTTTTTAAAGTACACATGTTCTGAATAAAAGACTTAGTTGTCTTACCAGGACCTTGGTTCCTGTTTTTTGAAGTATTTGTTGTGGAAGAGTACTGTAATTCCGTTGCTGTTTTTGATTTTTCTCGGTTATGTTGTTTTCTTGTCCTTTCCCTTGTGGGCATGTTTGCTAACTCTTGAAATCTTGATTTCAATCTGTGTTAAAGAAAAAAATAGCACATTATAGACCACTATTCCTAAACAACAAAGCAATGACAAAAAGCAAACGATCTATTCAGGGTTACAGATCAGGTGAGGATTCTCCAGGGGTACACAAAAGGTGAGGCCTGTATTGAAGAGTATAGTGGAAGACAGCTCTGTCCACAGGTACAAAGAAGATGAGACCTGTGTCTAAGTCCACTGCACTCTTATACACAGGCTTCACCACCTATGCTTCCCGGGAAAGCCCTCTCTCCCACTACAGTCTTGATCATAAACCTCACCTCCTCTGTCCCTCTGGACATGTCTCACCTCATCTGCACAATCTACTTCCTAATCTCAGGTAACACAGATGACATAATTGATCCTCATTTATAAAGCCATGCGTTAGTTTTGCGCTACTGAAGCGTCACTTTTTGTGACGCATTGGCATCATAAAACATGTGCCTTGTTGCACCATATTTAAAAAGTGATGCATGTAGGTAGATGCGTCATTTTTAAAACCTTTTGTACCACATTATACCTCTGTCAAGTGTAATGTACAGAGAGGGGTCATTTCTCTGCAAAAAGCCTCGTAATAATGACACAGTGAAATCTAGAAAAATTCACTGCGTCACTTTTAGGAAACTGTTATGTCAAAATCTTGCACCTGCCTCACAGTAGGGATAAGACTGAGGCAAAAACTTTCACATGGGGCTTTCCCCATGTGATACGATTCTCACACCTAAGCAGGAGTGCAGATGAGATGAAGACTCTCCAGGGGAGCACAAAACGTGAGGCTTGTGTTCAAGAGTGCAGTGGACAGGACTTAACTGGAGTAGTGTGCAAGAAAAAGATGAGCCTCATTTATGAAGCCATGCGTCAGTTTTGCGCTACTGATGCGTCACTTTTTGTGACGTATTGGCGGTATAAAACATGTGCCTTGTTGCACCATATTTAAAAAATGACACATGTAGTTAGATGCGTCACTTTTTAAACCTCTGCACCACATTATACCTCTGTCAAGTGTTATGTACTTTACAATGATGTTACCTGTGTTAACTCAGTGTAGGAAGCATATTGAGTTTGTTTGCATAGAGGAATTGTATTTTTTAAAATAGTGAGGTTTCAGTAATGACATGGAATGCGTGTACATAGGACCTGTGCTGTGCTTCCTAAATGTGATGTCAAACACAATTTTGAGGAAAATGAATGGCTTTTATATTTTTGAGTATAATGTGGTGCAGAGGTTTAAAAAGTGACGCATCTACCTACATGCGTCACTTTTTAAAAATAGCGCAAAAAGGTACATGTTTGGGCTTTCCTGGGGAGCGTAGGTGATGAAGCTTGTGTCTAAGAGTGCAGTGGACTAGGCTTCATGAAGCCTATCCCTGACTGCACTCTTAGACACAGGCGTCAATTTGACTCTTTACAATGATGTTACCTGTGTTAACTCAGTGTAGGAACCATATTCAGTTTGTTTGCATAGAGGAATTGTATTTTGTAAAATAGTGAGGTTTCAGTAATGACAATGACATGGAATGCTTGTACATAAGACCTGTGCTGTGTTTCCTAAATGTGATGTCAAAAACGATTTTGGGGAAAATGAATGGTTTTTACATTTTTGAGTATAATGTGGCGCAGAGAATTAAAAAGTGACGCATCTACCTACATGCGTCACTTTTTAAATATGGCGCAAAAAGGTACATGCTTGGGCTTTCCTGGGGAGCGTCGGTGGTGAGGCTTGTGTCTAAGAGTGCAGTGGACTAGGCTTCATGAAGCCTATGCTTGTACATAGGACCTGTGCTGTGTTTCCTAAATGTGATGTCAAAAACGATTTTGGGTAAAATGAATGGCTTTTACATTTTTGAGTATAATGTGGCGCAGAGGTTTAAAAAGAGACACATCTACCTACATGCGTCACTTTTTAAATATGGCGCAAAAAGGCACATGTTTGGGCTTTCCTGGGAAGCGTAGGTGGTGAGGCCTGTGTCTAAGAGTGCAGTGGACTAGGCTTCATGAAGCCTATGCTTGTACATAGGACCTGTGCTGTGTTTCCTAAATGTGATGTCAAAAACTATTTTGGGGAAAATAAATGGCTTTTACATTTTTGAGTATAATGTGGCGCAGAGGTTTAAAAACAGACGCATTTTTTTTTCATTATCCCCAAAATCGTTTATGACATCACATTTATTAAACACAGCACAGGTCCTATGTACAAGCATCTGCCTGACAGCAGAGATAAGACTGAGGCAAAAGCTTTCACATGGAGCTTCACAATTTTACAAAATACAATTCCTCTATGCAAACAAACTCAATATGCTTCCTTCACTAAGTTAACACAGATAACATCATTGTAAAGAGTCAAATTGACACCTGTATCTAAGAATGCAGACGGGGATAGGCTTCATGAAGCCTAGTCCACTGCACTCTTAGATACAAGCCTCACCACCTACGCTCCCCAGGAAAGCCCAAACATGTACCTTTTTGCACCATATTTAAAAAGTGACGCATGTAGGTAGATGCGTCACTTTTTAAACCTCTGCGCCACAATATACTCAAAGATGTAAAAACCATTCATTTTCCCCAACATAGCACAGATCCTATGTACAACCATCTGCCTCACAGCAGGGATAAGACTGAGGCAAACGCTTTCACATGGAGCTTCACAATTTTACAAAATACAATTCCTCTATGCAAACAAACTCAATATGCTTCCTACACTGAGTTAACACAGGTAACATCATTGTAAAGAGTCAAATTGACACCTGTGTCTAAGAATGCAGACGGGGATAGGCTTCATGGAGCCTAGTCCACTGCACTCTTAGATACAAGCCTCACATCCTACGCTCCCCAGCAAAGCCCAAACATGTACTTTTTTGCACCATATTTAAAAAGTGACGCATGTAGTTAGATGCGTCACTTTTTAAACCTCTGCGCCACATTATACTCAAAAATGTAAAAACCATTAATTTTCCCCAAAATAGCACAGATCCTATGTACAAACATCTGCCTCACAACAGGGATAAGACTGAGGCAAAAGCTTTCACATGGAGCTTCACAATTTTACAAAATACAATCCCTCTATGCAAACAAACTCAATATGCTTCCTACACTGAGTTAACACAGGTAACATCATTGTAAAGAGTCAAATGTATTTCTTTAAACATGCACACATTCTTTATTCCTTTTAAAAAATGTAAAAGCCATTCATTTTTCCCAAAATCGTTTTTGACATCACATTTACAAAACACAGCACAGGTCCTATGTAGAAGCATTCCATGTCACGACTAAAACTTCACAATTTTACAAAATACAATTATTCTATGCAGTAAAAACTTTTTACCAAGCATTATCAAAAAGCATGACACAAAGCAACATTAAAAAAACACTATTTGCTTCCATATCTTCTCCATAGAGTATACTAGTCTCTATGTATATTAAATGAATCATAACTCACCTTTACAAATATTTTAGGAGATTCAGAACAGTGTCAGATACACACACCAATATTTCTTTAGCAGAGCAAAAGGTATGTTCTCCAGGCACTGCAAACCATAAAGGCACAGAAAACCTCTAATTCTACACACATATTGCTCATGGTAACCAATCAAATCTCTTCCCTCTGTATTTTCAAACCAACACCCTTCCTCCCCTCAGCCCTTTCTACCTGTTACCTTAGCAACTCCTTCCTCACTGAGCTCCCAGGGTTAAAAGTTTATTCTACAATGTTGTAAATCACCTCATCAAGGATGTTTGCCCTGCGAATACACCAGCTTTTCTGGTGCAAGGTTTCTTTAAATGACTTTTTTAACCATTTAAATTACTTCTTACACAGAACACAACCATGCACCCTAACATTCAGTTTTCAACTATCTCATTCTACCAATCATTGCTTATGATTCAAGAGCACTGAAACTCCACAGGTTTTTTTTTGTAAACTCCTATTGTTCCAACTGCCATTTCTTTTCCACACTTCATCTGACTGCATCAGAATCTCCTCTCACCACGTATTCTGTCTGGATTATTGGACATAGCTATATCCACTGGGCTCAAAGGTATGCAGCTACCAGAAATGTTCACAACCTTGACTTACCAAATGTGAAGATTAAATGGATTGGCCAGAGAGGATTGAAATGTCACCAATTGATACCATTGGTGAAAACCTTTTTGCATTTGCCACACCCTGACCTTTTAATTGTGCACTGTGGAGGAAATGACTTGGGCACTTTGACTGGGGTAGGTCTGGAAATGCTTTTAAAGGACACCTTTGATCAATTGATGGCACTTTTTCCTCAAACTGCCTTGGTACATTCCAATATATGCCAAAGACAGAAATGGAAGTGGTCCAATCAATTTTGTCCACAATTTGAGAAAGCACGGAAACATGTGAATAAATCTGTTTCTGCTTACATGAGAGACTATGGAATGGGTTCAATATACAATAATAACTTGCGTTACAACATGCAAGATATCTACAGGGGAGATGGTGTGCACTTTTCAGATGAGGGGAATAGAATATTCCTCCTGAATTTAAGACTGTGCATTGGTACCTACTTGTAGGTACCTAAAACAGCCACAGAACCCAAAAGCTCTTTTCAGAGCTACCCTACCTGTAATCACTCAAAATGATTATTTTACACTATTATTTTCACTATTTTTCACCAAAGTACGCTCCCCGGTACGCTCCCCGGTGCGCGTACCGGCGCTCCCCCTGTGAAAATTGAAAAAAAATTAAAAAATTGTTTTTACCCGAGGGACCCTTTTATGGCCCCCACATCAAACCTAGGGGGTCAGGGGGGGTGTACCCTGCCCCCTTTTGGTCATTTCCCCTTTGTTTTTTGCCACCTCTTGTGTCTCGATCCTACCGAGACACAAGATGGCGACCGCTGCGGACTGTTTCGAATGTTTACAGACACCCGAGAGCCAATCAGCTTCCCGTGCGCAAGTCGCGTGGCGCGCCCGGAGCGCTCCCCGGTACGCGCACCAGGGCGCGCTTACAGAGATATACATTTTTTTTAACCTAAATTACTCAAAATGCTCTGGAGCACATATCTTGAGACATAGCAAAGGCACATCGGGCTACCAGTCCCTACAATTTTGCCAAGTTTGGTGAAAATCCATTCAGCCGTTCGAGCTAAAAGTGCGACAGACCGCCCTATGGAAATTAACATGGGGAAAACACGTTTTGGGACCCCCCTTTTATCTCGGCCCCCGCTTGACGAATCCCCCCTAAACTTTCAAGGAAGGAGCGGAGTGCTGCGAGGCAAAGTTGCTGGAACATTCAGGCTGATTCCTCAACCGGCGCCAAAGTTATTCCATATAGAAAGTTGCGATTTCCCTATGGAAATTAATCCTAACTATAACTACCTACTGGCGACTGCCAGTAGGTAATATATATATATATATATATATATATCTATACTACCATTATAAAGCAAGAACTTTGGACCTTTGAGGCGGGTAAACTCGGGAACCACAGCACCCATCCACACACCCGATACATCATTGTAATCGTCAGGGTGTGCAGATGGACATAGGCTATATAAATAAAAAAAATATACGTTATTTAAAAAATTGACGATTTAGTAGTCCCTTGCAAGTAGCGCCGGCCGCGACCTGCGTGGTGACATCAGTAGCGCGGGGAGGAGCGGCGTGCAGGAGCGGAAGTGGAGCGGCAGACATCAGTGTGGGGTGGAGCGGGGCACAGGCTGGAAGTAGCGGTGAGGAGCGGCGGACAGGCGGGGAGGAGCGGTGAGGAGCGGCGGACAGGCGGTGAGGAGCGGCGAGGAGCATCAGGAGGAGCGGTGAGCGGCGGAGGAGATAGGTTATTTATTTAATTGGGGTAGAGTCAGTGCGGGTGTGGCAGAGTCAGCGCGGGTGTGGCAGCTGAATTGGGGTAGAGTCAGTGCGGGTGTGGCAGAGTCAGCGCGGGTGTGGCAGAGTCAGCGCGGGTGTGGCAGAGTCAGCTAATAGTAGTATAGATTTATTAAGGAGCAGGGAGCGGCGGATGAGAACATGAGAACATTACAAGTGAGCAAAAAACAAAAGCAAACGTTACATTAAATGAAGCAAGCGGATTAGGTAGGTTATTTATTTATTTATTTATTAAGGAGCAGGGAGCGGCGGATGACAACATGAGAACATTACAAGTGAGCAAAAAACAAAAGCAAACGTTACATTAAATGAAGCAAAAGCAAAAATGACAATCGTGAGCCAAAAAAATACAAGAGCTAGCAAACAGTGCATTACAAAAGTGACAATCGTGAGCGTAGCAAACAGTGCATTACAGGAGGAAAAAGTGACGTGTGTAGGTTACAAAAGCATACAAAATAAACATAGAGGTATAATACTGCAATATATGGAGGAAGGCTCCGGGGGACCCACGGACAACGTCGGGGCGGCGGGGGGCCTGAAGCCTAATTGCTCCCGGACAACGTCGGGACGGGCTGCTAGTATATATAGATATATATATCCAAACGCAAAGAACCCTGAATTGAGAAGCCGCACACAGCCGTGTTTGTCACCTTCTTTATTCGGTAAGTAGCAGGGAATCAGACGTTGCCTCCACTCCCCAGGTTGACCAAACATGTTTCGGGCCATCATGCCTTTGATCTCTGGCATCCAATGAGGCACCGCTGCAATATTCTTACGCCGCACTCGCGGCGCATGAAGTATTCTCCGACCCAGTGGGTGTGTCACATTTGCATTCTGGTCTCTGTAGTTCTAAAAATTCATCAGCCGTAATGGAATGCAGCAATGTCTCTCCTTGTGTGAAAACTCAAGTAGTTTGTGCATGTAGAAAGCGCAGCTGGGTCCCTGCTGATATCGCTCACTCAAAACGGTTCACGCTGTTCTGTTAAGCACTTCAAAGTTCATTGCGCTAATAAAACTGCGCCTTCCGCAGCGGAGTTTCTGGCGACCTGGGCCGGGCCGCAACAATAGCCAAACGCAAAGAACCCTGAATTGAGAAGCCACACACAGCCATGTTTGTCACCTTCTTCATTCGGTAAGTAGCAGGGAATAAGACATTGCCTCCACACCACAGGTTCACCAAAAATGTTTCGGGCTATCATGCCCTTGATCTCTGGTGTCCAATGAAACACCTCTGCAATATTCTTACGCCACACTCACAGCGCATGAATTTATATATATACATGTATTAAAAACATTCTACTATAAATTAAAACATTCAACTATTTAAAAGTCTTTAAACTTAAGTTTACCACACCAGTCAGTGCAACAGTCGGGAGAGTGTTGGATAGCGGTGGTGTAAAAATTACTATTCCCACTCCAGTAAGTGCAACAAAAAGGAAAATATTGGATAGCGGAGGGGTGAAAATTATTATTCCCACTCCAGTGAGTGTTACTGTATGGAAAGTGTAGGATAGCGGACGGGTAATAATTACTATTCCCTCTCCAATGAGTACAAAACTATGGAAATTGTTTGATTGCAGAGGGATAAAATATTACTATTCCCACTCCAATGAGTGCAACAGTAAGGAACGTTTTGGAAAGTGGGGGGTAAAATTTACTATTCCCACTCCAGTGAGTGCAACAGTAGGGAAAGTGTTGGATAGCGGAAGGGTAAAAATTACTATTACCACTCCGATGAGTGCAAAAGTTGGGAATTTGTTAGACAGCGAATGGGTAAAAATGACCGTCCCCACTCCAATAAGTGTCACTATAGGGAAAGTGTTGGACAGCAGAGGGGTAAAAATTACAATACCCACTCCAGTCAGTGCAACAGTAATGAAATTATTGGATTACGGAGGGATAAAATGTACTATTCCCACTCCAATAAATGCAACAGTAGGGAAAGTTTTGAAAGCGGAGGGGTAACAATTATTATTCCCGCTCCAATAAGTGCAACAGTAGGGAAAGTGTTGGATAGTAGAGGGGTAAAAATTACTATTCCCACTGCACTGAGTGCAACAGTATGGAAAGTGTTGGATAGTGGCGGGGTAAAATTTACTATTTCCACTCCAATCAGTGCAACAGTAGGGAAAGTGTTGGTTTGCAGAGGAGTAACAATTATTATTCTCACTCTAGTCAGCTCAAAATTAAAAACAAACAAAATATTCACAACAACAACAATATTTAAAAAACAAAAATAAAAAATATATAAATATGTAAAAAATAAAATACTAATATATTTAATATGACAAATTTAAAAACATATTATAATGTTAAATGCGTATGGCAAATACCCACAAACGTTATAATAAATAAAATGCTAAATAATTGTCATACAAATAAATATATTTAATTAGAAATTATTTAGGAACAACAATATTAATAAATACATAGATTTGCTGTTTTTATTTCCTACCCTATAACACCACACAATCCACAACCTACATCTAAATTAAAAAAGTAATTACATATTTAACAGAATTAATTACCAATGAAAAAATATTATTAATTAAAATCAAATTAATACCCATAAAAATTAATAAACTACCCACACTTTGCCCCAATAACCCACATTAATCACAGCTAAATTTAAACTGTACAAAACTTAATTACACAATTAAAATTTATTTTCAATTAGAAAACTAAAAAATTAACAACTAATTACAAAGAAAGTACAATTAATTCACTCCGCACCCATTACCCCTATAAAAGTAAAACCTGCACACGAAAAATCTAAACAAATACCCAAATTAAATATCAATTAATTATTTATTCTTAATTATCAACTAATTACTAATTAATTAAACATAAATTACCTCTCACCCTTTACCCCTATAAACCCTAAAACCCACACCTAAAATTAATTACACAATTTCATATATAATTTTCTATTAATTCATTATTAATAATTAAAAACAAATCATTAATTAATTAAACATAAATTACTTCCCACCCTTTACCCCATACACCCCACAACCTGCAACTCAATATAATTACCCAATTTCCATGATTATTTTTCAATCAATTAATTAATATCAATTAACAATTAATTAATATTTAATCCAAAATAAATTATCTCCCACCCATTACCCCTATAAATCACACAACCTACACCGAACAATATTTACTTACTTTCCATATTTAGTTTTCAATTAATTAATTAATGCTAATTAACAACTTATTAATAATTAATTAAATATCAATTACTTCCATCCCTTCACCCCATAAACCCCACAACCCGCACCTAACAAAATGACATAATTACCATAATTAATTAGCAATTAATTATTAATGTTAATTAACAGCCAATTAATTAATACGTTACTTCACACAATTAACACAATAAAATCTCAAATAAATCAATATTAATGCATAAAAGCTAATCATTAATGTATTATAATTAAATTACTTCTCACCCTATTCCCCTAAAAACCCACAACCCGCTACAGAACTCAAAAACGCAAAATATAATTAAAATAAAATTGATAACTACTAAAAATGTAATATCGAAAAAGGAAAAGAAAAATAATTTACTTTTTATAAAACCCTCATCCACCCGGGTTTCCCCTGGGTAGCATGCTTTATCATTGGGCCCATCCTTCTCCTCTACGGACAAGGGCATGCTACTTCCTATGAATACGTGGGAGCACTGGTTTTGGAAAAAGTTTGGGTATCCCTATACACCTAGCCACTGTTTGATGAATTTGGAAAGGTGAGTGGATTTATACTGTAAAGTGAAAAAGATAAAATTAAAAATACCATATTAGTGGAACTTAAAACAAATGTATTTCCTACCGCCAAAATGGTGTGCTAAAATTCTGGGGTTTTGCGGGAAAACCTTAGGAACTAAACCTATTGTTTCCCATATTTTGGTCGACTAGTTTCTTGCCTTTCCCCAAGGCAATTCATCAGGACCTACAAAGGAGAAATGATGTTCCCAATCCGAGTGTCACACTGTACAAGGCCTGGGCAAAGCACTACGCTACGCTCGCGTAGTTTGCGAAGTTTGCGCTACTTCGCACTACGCAAACTGCACGTAGCACAGTAAAAACACACGTAGCGCAGCGGTCATTTTTTGTTTGCTCCAGGTCCTCAACGTCAAGGTGGCAACCGAGAGCAAGCAAAATTACATTCTGGCGAGACTTTTTCCTCATTCGCGACCAGCAACTTCAAGTTGCTCATCGGAGCGTGGAAAATAAACCTCCCGGCGAGATTCTCAACGCGGGGAGGTCAGCTTTCTCAATGCGAGTGGCCGCCTATGCCCGCGATCACTCGCGATGAGAAACTACCAGTCCGCGTTGAGAAAGCTGCCGCTCGAGTTAAAAATCTACTTGAGCAGCAGAAAACTACAGCTCACACTGTGCAAGATGCAGTTTTCAATGATTGAAGCCCAGCCCTACACTGTACACATCAATAATCAAAAATATACATACAGTACCAAATTGGTCTGCGTTTAAATATAAAAAAACCTGCAAAGCTATGAGGAAAACAAAGGATTAAAAAATACACAACCTTGAGGTCTTTATTGCATCTCATGAATCGTGACAAAACTGTGATTAGATTTGTGAAAAACGTTATTTTCCAAAAGCGTGCAGTGACCTGTTGAGAAAAAACGAGACACACTAGACATACTAACATAGATAATAAAACATTCAAAACAGTATCACCCGTCTAGGAATGTGTAGGGTGGTTACCTACTTAGAAAGCGACCATCATTGGGCCCAATGAGTCCGTCTGGAAGGTTTAGGAGGGACGCCTGTAGTCATACCCTGCATACGTTTTTGACAGTAGGGAATACCGACAGAAAGGGTGAGCAGGTAAAATAGTTAAGGAAAGGTTGGCTTATGTCCTACTCACTTTGTCAAGGCTACTCCTTCTATTTGCACCTGACCGCTCTCTCCCGTGGCTCAGATGTTACTGAAGCTGTGGGCTGGGCCGTGTTAAAACATCTGTAGAGCAGACGCGTCACAAGGAAAGGATAGACCTCATGAAGCGGTTGGAAATACTTCCAGTTGTTTCTAAAACACTAGGCTTACAACAATCAATTAATTAATTCAGAAAGTTGGCTGTATACAAAAGTGATCATTGTGAGAATTTTGTAAAACAGCAAAACCTGACAGAGTACACCATGATCTTGATCGTGAGAACCACATGGAAAGAGGTTGAGAAAAGACTAAACCAGTGGAGGTGAAAAAACACTCCCATGCAACGGTCACGGAAGAATAAAGCCCAAAATTGTCTAAACGGTAAAATAAAAACCTTAGAAGAGACAGATATCTATGTCTCAAAAAAGAGATGTTACCAAAATTCAGGGAAAGAGATTAAAAATACGGACTTTATTGACACCATAAGGGATGAAAAAAGAAACACAGAGTGTCCTTAAAAGTATGCCCCATCAAGAATTGTGATATAGGGATACAGGGTTTGTTCAATAAGTCGGAGCACTCGGCCAATGTCATACGGATGGACAGATAAAAGTTATAACAATTGCCCCCGAGGTATATTCTCATTTATTCAATTCTCATGTGACTTGAGCCTCTATACACATCTTTGATGTTTCTCATGGAGGTGTGCCTCGTTGCTGATCGATTTAATTACAGTCCATCTCAGATCTTTTAGGGTGTGTTTCTTTTCCAGGTTTTTATAAAAAGAAAAATCTTTTTCTTTTCCTTTTACGACATTCCTGTAAGTATACAAAATGTTTCCCTGTGTTGAGGGTACCTCTATTAATTACAGACTTAGGGGTCTATTAGGATGGCGGTTGGGAAATCACCCCAAACGCCATGGAAGCAGAAAACAACCGTCCGCCGGGACTGTGGATAAACCGGCGGTTAAATTAGGATCAACCGCCCAAAAAAAATGACCGCGGCAATAGCGGGCAAATAAAAAACGCCCGTCGCTGGCGGTGATGTCCAAAATCCGATAGCAGCGGTCGGAAACGCAGCGGAAAATCTACACCCCGCCGCAAGCATAGCGGAGACATCACACGGGAAATTAGGATATCCCCGATGCTCACGCGGTATGATCCGCTATCTCCGCCTGCCACGGTCACACACTGGAGTGAATGGGAGAGCCAGCAGAAGAGCTGCAGCATAGCCACCGCAGCCGACGATCAATAGAAAACATGGAGGACGATGCCAAACATTGCACAAATCAAAGTAGCCATACCCCCCAAATCACCAAACACATCCCAATGAAACAAATACATGCCAAACAGAAACATACAATTCCCAGGACAACACCCACAACACACCTGAAAGCAAGACCTCATTTGGACACACCAAAACCAGCCTCTTCACTGATCACAATCCTTTGCAACACTCCAGAAGAGAAGGGCTTCCACCAGATCTGAGAGGAGAGGCAAAAGAACACAGCACACTCAACATCACCAACACCACCACTACCACATCACACCAGCACCAACAAGCCCTAAGCACATAACACACCTCACACACCAACACCACACCCACCACCTACACCTCTGCACCCACAAACACTTTGCACACCACACACCATGTCCACTCATAAAATGCCCAAATTCACAGAGAGTGAGTTGACAGTCACGGTAAATGAGATGGTCAGAGTGGAACCACAACTGATTGGTAGCCTGGTCCAACAAACGCCATTAGCCACAAGGATTCAAATGTGGGAGAGGATAGTACAAAGGGTCAATGCAGTAAGGACCACCCCACGATCCAAGAAGGAGATCATGAAGCGGTGGCCTGATCTGAAGAGGGTTGTCAAAGAGAGGAGGAGCAAGAACTGGTAGCTGGCTAACCAGACTGGCAGTGGCCCTCCCATCCCACTGAAAAGATTCACACCATGGGAGGAGAAGGTGATTGCCATACTGCATCCCGAGAGTCTCATAGGAGTATCCGGGAGAGTGGAGGCTGGTAAGTACAAAAACCCACACCATCCAAGACAAATCCCATCCATCTGCATCACACACCCACAAAAACCTGTCTCACAGATCTAACCTTCACACACTCACATTTTTCTCTAAACGTAGCTAGCAATATTATCATGGAAGCATTAGCACAGGCAGCCTGCACTACTACTCCCACCATGCCCCCTGGCTCAAACTCCAGCAGGATGGAGCACTTTCTCCCATCTAGAAGCAGTTGGAAGCATTGCATTGTTCACCTTCACCTAACAGGTAGGTAGCCATCTTGCCTGGGAGGGTGTTTGGGGGTGGGAGGCCTGTACCACTACTCCCACCATGCCCCCTGCCCCACAGCATCATCAAGATGGATCCCTCCCCCACCCCACCCACATGCCTCTCAGCCATTACATCACCCTCATCAAACTAACAGGTAGGTAGCCATCTTCCCTGGGAGTGCTGTTTGGGGGAGGGAGGCCTGTACCACTACTCCCACCATGCCCCCTGGTCCACAGCATCAGCAGGATAGAGCTTTCCCCCTCCCCACCCACAAGCCTGTGTCAGCCATTACATCACCCTCATCAAACTAACAGGTAGGTAGCCATCTTCCCTGGGAGTGCTGTTTGGAGGAGGGAAGCCTGTACCACTACTCCCACCATGCCACCTGGCCCAAAGCCTACCAAGATGGAGACCTCCCTCCAACCCACCCAGAAGCAGTTGGAAGCCATTGCATTGTTCACCTTCACCTAACAGGTAGGTAGTCTGTACGTGCACGCACACATGTGTCACTAATGAAATGCTGCTATATGGCAACACCAGCCCTTTCATTGCAAAAATATGCACACGACCCCGCTTGATACGCAGTTTGCACACAGGTAAGCAAAGGGAACTGTCATAGCTACCAAAGAGTCACACACCAATGCAGATGCACAAGGAAGACTGGGCACAACCATGCACAGCACACACTGGTGAGTGCATTGCCATGTGGCCCAATCAGCAAGGACCATTTCAATATTTAGAAAGTATGTGTGGGCTTATAAATCAAAATATGTACATGACAGAACAAAGTCATGCAGTACAATACAATGCCCAATCCATGGCCAGATGTGACGTCTGCCAGGTCAGACAAATCAACAAGGGGACAACAATGAAAAGATGTTGTGCTTGTCCCTACATGGCAACAGGTCCCAGTGAACATGATTTCTGCACGATTTGCATGGTATGCATTGATACCTCACAATATGTACAAGTTGTATGTACCTCTGCACCATGTTAGGAGGCACATGTAGTGCACATAGAAAACGATGTGAAGATCAGTGAATTGTGTAGTGTACAATGGATGACACATAGCTAACAGAATGCTTGCAAAGTGCACAACAATGACCATTCCCCATCTAATCCACAGGTGACCAAGAACTTACTGCTGAGGAGAACACCAACGACCAGCGGAGCCAGTCTCCCCCTCGGTACATGAACTCTCGGATGTTGACTCCCAGGATTTTCAGGATGATGAGCTCGAGGCCAGCCCATCTGGTGTGCCAGGGAGCAACAGGTCCCAGGACCCCATCCTCCCCACCACTACGTCTGCTGCAACACCAACTGCTCAGCAGACCCCTGCTGTTACAGCATGTGCGTCCACCGCCATTACTACCACCACCATCACTACCACCACCAGTGCCTCCTGTAGCACCCTTTCTGTCCCAGGGGATGAGTACCCCACTCCAACAACTGAGGACGGCAGGGAGAGTGTGCGGGGACCCACAGTGGCGAGGCGACTGGTCTATGGTAGCAGGGCAGGTGGGAGGGCCAGGGTCACCCCCAGACACCAGGAGGCAGGGACCCATCCCTGGAACACATCACCAGAATCCTTGGGACATACGAACAGGCCCAGGGACAAACTGGCTGGTCAGACAATCTTTAATGTGAGCTCATCCTGCTGATAAGGTCCATCGACACACGCATTGGACAAATGATGGATCTCATGGGCCAGCAAGTGGCGTTACTTAGGGACAGGCCTGCGTCCCAACCAACACCTCTACCCCCCTCTTGTGGGCCGCAGGATGACAGTTCACCAACCTCCCCCGCGGCCACCTAGAAGGGTGAGTCCTCAGACGTCGCTGGCAAAACAGCAGCCCCCCCAGCCAAGCGAACAAGGGGCCGTCCTAAAAAGAGCTTGGGAGTATCTGGAGGCAATGCACCTGCCAAACGCCAGTCACGGAGCCAGCCCTGATGGCAACCCTCTTCCCCACTGCATTGACTATTTGGACTGTCCTTCCCCACACTGCCTTGTGAATGCCACATGTCTGTTAGACTGGGTCACCATATCAATGTGGTATCTACTCTTTCATCTCATTTACCATGACTGTCAACTCACTGCTCCATCACTACCTCTATGCAAATCAGGACAACCCCTCACATGTCAACTTTGTGAATAAAATACCTTACACACTTTTATTGTGTCAGCTTTGTCTTTAGTGCAGGATGTATAGTCTACAAAATGTACATAATGTATCCAAAGTATGTACTGTATGTAGGCAAGGATAAGTTTGAGGCACCTAGGGAAAAACAACAGAACAACATTCACTGGTGGGAGTGTGGCATCACAGACATTACACAACAACAACCATCTACATAAGCCAACATGCAGACAACACAATGGGCAGAAAGTGTCAACATATACGTCCCGCATACGTTCAGAGATGATATGTCACAGTTACATAACCACACACAGGTGACTTTACATCTGGCTGTTTATACCATTCGCACATAGCCTTCACAACAGCAGCAATCTCACCAGAAATGTATATGTTGGACTACGTTACCCACCTTCAAGTAAAGTAGCGGGTGATGAGCTGTTGACGCATGTCACCCCTTCCTCCTCTCGACTGTCCTCATCACTGGACTCAGGTTGTTGTGCAGGCGGGGGCCTTGGGTCATCATCATCATCCAGGAGCAGGGGAATCTCATTGCAAATGGCTAGGTTGTGGAGCATGCAGCATGCCACTATGATCTTACACACCTTCCCGAGTATGCCAGTCCACCTCAGGTTTTGTCCAGGCAGCGGAAACGGGACCAGCAAACTAAAAGTATGCTCCACCACACGACTTGTCCTCCCATGAGCCTCATTGTATCGGATATCAGCCGGGTCCTCGGATTCCGCAGGGGGCTCAGCAGCCATGGACAGCTGGGATATGCAGAGTCACCTAGGTATGACAAATACACATTACAATGTTGCACAGGCAGAGGGCAGCTGGTCACACACCCAGCATGACATACGACTAGGCATACTCACCCACAATCCATGCACGCTCAGGAATCAGATTAGCCATCAGCCGGGGCACAATGCTGTTCCTCAGGATGTAGGAGTCATGGGCTGAGCCGGTGAATCTGGCACACACATGCGAGATGATCATATCTGCCAGGCACACCACCTGTACATTGATGGAGTAGTGATGTTTGCGATTATGAAAAATTTGCTCACTTGCCTGTGGTGGCACAAGACTGACATGTGTGCAATCTATGGCACCAACAACATGGGGCATGTGCCCAAGGGGATAGAAGTCTCCCTTCACAGCTGGCAATTCAGCACCCCTGGGTAAATATCTGTCCTTGTATATCATCATGGTGGACAGAACATCACGCAGCACCATGCTGAGCATCGGTTGAGACATCCCCCAGCGCTGGCCACAGTCTCCTGGAATGATCCAGTGGCAAAAAATGGAGGGCTGCCATCACTTTATAAGTTGGGGGGAAAGGTGTTGGATATGTCTGATGAGGCTGCAGGTAGGGCTCCAACATATCACAAAGGTTCCTCAGGGTGGCTCTATCTAGACGGAATTTGCAAATGATCGCCACATCTTCCATGTCCTTCAGAAGTGTCAAGTGATGAATCAGATTTGGTCTCCTCCTAGTTTAGATGAAAGTGGACACAGGTAAATAAAATCCATCATGAGATGGCCACAGCATATCCCATTCTGGATGACACAGAAAAAACAAAGACTGACTTGATAATTGAGTGACACACCAGTATACATGGGTGGACATTTGGGCCACACAGAGGGCACACCTCCCGATTTACATTAAACAAGTGCCTCAAACACTACATAGGTCAATGTGAATGCACATAGTTATATGGCCACATTTCACATGTGCACGCCTGGGACCGTGGCATCCATCCAATGTATGACAAATCAACACCACTCATCTGACTTGCTGCTGCCGCCTCCAGGGACTGCAGCCAGGGACCCCTCATATGCTGCTGCCTCCAGGGACTTCTGCCAGAGACCCCTCACCACCCAATTCCACCACAGGTGTTCCATGTCCACAGGGATGGCAAGGACAGAGAAGATCCGTGCCAGTCCATTAACAAGCGAGCAGCTGGAAGTCCTGGTAGACGAGGTGCTCGCACAGGACCCAAGGCAGTATAGTGCCCCAAATGTTGTGGTAAGTAATCAAAAGCAGAGGTGTAGGGCAGGGGGGGCACACATGTAGTTGGACTGATGCAGTATATGCCAGAGGGTGTGGGGTTGTGTCATGCACTGACAAACATGCTGTCTCCAGGGGGAAGGAGTGTGTGTCACAGTTTTCCCTGCCTGCAGGTATAGGTATGAGTGAAGTGTGTTGCATTGTCAGCCATACAGCCCATTGTGTTGTCTGCATGTTGGCCATGAAGGTGCCAGGACAGTGATTGCGTGGCTGCATGGTTGTGTGTGTCCCAGTTGTCCATCTCAGTGTTGGACCAGATGGTCAGCACAGTGCCCGCCCACCAAGTCGAGGTCACATCCCTTCACTTACTGTGTCCTTATTATTGTTTTTTCACAGTCAAATCCAGCTAAGCAACCTCTCAGCCCTGTAGAATTGCACACAACCACACTTGTGTAGATCTATAATTTGTTTGTGAGTCCATGTCCCTCAATGCCACACACATGACATTCTGATATATTCACAGGGCATGGACATTGAATGCTGCACAGTCTTGCACACAGTGAGTATACCCACAGACACAGGTCGATATGTGATGTATGGTGTGGCCAGAAATGCAAAGGACTGGAGATGTGTGCAAGCCACATAGGGGGTTCAGTGCTGTCATCCTGCATGTGTGGGAGATGTGCAGGGATTGTGTACGCCCTCATATATGCCTGCAGTTACATCAGCTTGGCCCATGCAGAGTGCCCATGTGAGATGTACCCCAGGGTGGGATGGACAGGGATTAGATTTGGTAATAAGTTTGTGTCTTGCTACTGTACTGATAGATGTTGGCACATGACACTGTGTCACAGATCATTTCGCCCTCTAATCTCCCATGCCTGCAGCTCAAGGTACACCAGCGTAAGGCCACGTGGAGGGCCCTTGCAGCAAAGGTGCGAGCTCTGGGGGTATCTAACCGACGGCGCACCCACTGCCACAAGAGATGGGACGACATCAGCCGGCTGCAAAGAACGTGGCAGAGATTAGCATGGGGCTGCTACCTCGCACTGGTCAGTTGGCATGGCGCAGCATGACACCACTGATGGGTCTCATCTTGGCAGAGTGACTTTGGCTGTGAGCGGATGCATGTGTACAGGGCCTGTGCCAGCGGTGGCCTATGTGATGTTGGTGGAGTGGTGCAGTGCAGTGTCATGTAAGTGGCTACTGGGGTGGGTGCCAGTGCAATGAATTTGCCCAAACTGTTCTTACAAAAGTGATCCTCCATTCTGTGCATTCCCATTGCAGTCTGTGTTGTGCTCTTCATGGTTATTCAGCATTGGGGTAGTCTGGGGAATCGAATTGGGAGTGAACAGCAGTGTTCCCAATCTGAGTGTGACTACATTGATGCGTACATTGCATGTACCATGAATGTAGAGGCCTACACATCTGACAACAATGTGCACTAGTCTTTGGGCCCCAGAGTACAACATGGTGGTTGGCATGGGCTATTTGTCATTGAGGACTGTAATGTAGTAATCTGTGTCTATCTTGTCCCCTCCTGTTCCATCCAGGTCTGTCAGTGGCAACATGTGGTGTTCCCACATCATGTCCCTAGGTGAGCGCACAGGTAGTTGTGTGTCTGGTTGACTTCCGTCACAGGCTGGGTGTTGTGATGTGTGGCCATGACATGGCTCAGTCATGACAGATAATAAGGGGTTACATAAACTTTTAGGGTCTACGTAGTGAGTGTCTGCAATTCGATTGCAGAGTGTGGTGTGCAACATGTCCATTTGGTCCTCTTTTGTACTGCATTGATTGCATAGGATTGTTCTGTTACTGCCACTAACCTGGCCCTGCATCTCTCTCATGCATATTCACCAGTGATCATGGAGGGGCACGAGCCGGACATCAGTGGTGGTGAGACTAGCACTACAGCTGCACAGGAGCCCAGTGACACAGATATCATCATCGCCTCAGAGGGTGACCGGAGTATGCAGGTGGAATCCCAGCCTGAGACGCAAAGTACCACATCATCTGATGCCAGCGGGGATGCATCCATGTTTGCGGGCACAGGAGTCTGCATCATCTTCTACCACACAGCGGCCAGTGCCTGCCCTCCCATCTACTTCCTCTGGTGCTGCCCGTGTCCGTATCAGTAAGAGGGGACGAGTTTCATTCACACCTGTCACCGCTGCCCCTGCACTTCCCCCCTGCTGCCCTCAGTACAGAGTCGGTTGAGCTTTTGCGCCAGCTTTGTGTGGGCCAGACAGTTCTCCTCAATGACTTCAGCGACCATGGCAAGAAATTAGCCCGCGTGGTTGCTTACATGGAGGCCATACATTCTGATGTGGGTGGGCTGCACTGTACTGTCCAGGCCCTGTCCTCCACAGTGACATCTGCCCTTCAACAGGCTCATACTCTCATTCCTGCTCCGGGGCCTTTGCTCACTCCCCCAGATAGTGGCTACATCTGCTGATAGTGACCACGGATCGCATACATCACAGTCACGACACAGCACACGGAGCACACAGCAAAAACAACCCAAGCAGTCCCGCCAGCAGACACCATCCCCACAGAAGAGCAAAGCCAGCCCAGAATGCATTGTCAAAAGCCCGTCAGTCAAAAGCAAGGTCCAAAAAGCAAAGAAGCAGACTTCTGGCTCACATGCCTCAGAGGCATCCCCAGCTAAGGACTCTCCTGTCCCCAAAGCATCACACAAAGAGAGGTATGAAGTTTCTGTGACCACTGAGGAGGTGGTGCATGGCAAGGGTACACCTAAGAAGGGCTCAGAGGCACATGCCCCCACCACCTCGACTCCCGTTCCGAGCCCAGTGAAGCAAGGGAAGTAGGGCACTGTAGGGGTTACACCTGGCAAACAGGGGGAAGAGGGCACTGTAGAGGGCATACCCTTCTAACAGGGGAAAGAGGGTCAGAGGCGAAGCCAGATGAAGCGTTCCGCAGGATCCAGCACTTCCCCAGAGGGAGTACCAGTGTCTGCACCTGATGCGGCTTTGTTGGTATGTATGCCTGTTGTGTTCACACACTTCTCATATATTCCAGTGCAGGGAAGCCATTTCAAATCCCGAAGACATGGAAAGGCACCCCTCAATCATCCCCCACCCACACTGTGTCACAGGTCTGCATGATTCCACATCCACGTGCCATTACACCACCTGATCCAAACAGTCCTCCAGCTTGCCAATCCTCTGATAGCTCTACCTCACCTGGGCCTCTCTCTCCCCAGTCAAGTGCTCCTGCTGTCCCTGACACACAGCCAGCTCCCAGTCCACCTGACAGCCAGGTGTGAGTGGTAGTGCCCCTCACACACCTGACTCCCACACAGGTGGGCCTGTACTGTTGTTAACCCCCTTACTGTGTTACTGCCCATGGAAGGGTACAGTCAGACACACTCCCTGTGCAGCTTCTCATGTACTGACTCTGCACTTTGCCCTGTCCACTGGCCTTGTCATGTACTGCTGTTCTGGCCTTGCCTGTGGAGCTTCTCATGTACTGACTCTGCACTTTGACCTGCCCACTGGCCTTGTTGCTCTGCTGTGTTGGACTAATTCCTGTGCAGCTTCTCATTTACTGACTTTGTACTTTGCCCTGCCCACTGGCCTTGTCATTCACTGCTGTTCTGGCTTTGCCTGTACAGATTCTCATGGATATGCTGTGCTCCCTGGACTTGCCACTGGCCTTGCTTTTTTGCCCTTGCCTGTGCAGATTCTCATGGATATGCTGTGCACCCTGGACTGGCCACTGGCCTTGCTGTTTTGCCCTAGCCTGTGCAGATTCTCATGTACTCACTCTGCAACCTGGATTGGCCACTGGCCTTGCTTTCTTGAAAAACTTTATTTCGGTGACCAGGAAAACTCCATGGTTTACAGACGCCCTCAAAGAATCAAAGAAGTACTGCCGAACCCTAGAAAAAACCTGGCGCCACGAACAAACTACAGAAAACATGACCGCCCTCAAGACCGCCACCCGCAAACACCACCAGCTGATCCGCACCACCAAAAGGACATCATTCAAAGAGCGTCTAGACAACAACAACCACAACAGAAAGGAACTCTTCAACATTGTCAAAGAACTCTCTGACGCCAGCGCCAGCAACAACGACATCACACCATCGCAAGACCTCTGCAACTCCCTCGCCACGTTCCTCCACCGAAAGATCGCAGATATACATGACAGCTTCGGACCCCAAACTCCTCCTCCAGTCACCGAACCAACGACCCCCATCACCACCCTCAGCGCCTGGACCCCCATCAGCACTGAAGAAACCACTAACGTCATGAACTCCATCCACTCCGGCTCCCCCTCGGACCCATGCCCCCATCATATCTTCAACAAAGCCGACACCATCATCGCACCCTATTTCCAGAACGTCATAAACATCTTGTTCGCGTCAGCCACCTTCCCCGCGAGCTGGAAGCACACAGAAATCAATGCCCTTCTGAAGAAACCCACAGCGGACCCCAAGGACCTCAAGAACTTCCGCCCCATCTCCCTTCTTCCCTTTCCGGCCAAGGTCATCGAGAAGACTGTCAATAAACAGCTGACTGCTTTTCTCGAGACAAACAACTCGCTCGACCCTTCCCAGTCCGGTTTTCGAGCCAACAACAGCACCGAGACCGCCCTTATCGCAGCCACCGACTACATCAGGACCCTGGACCTCCTGGACCTCTCGGCAGCCTTCGACACCGTATGCCATCGCATGCAAACACAGCATCAACATCATCTCCTACGCCGACAACATCCAGCTGATACTCTCCCTCACCAGAGACCCAGCCACCGCCAAAACCAACCTACAGGAAGGAATGAAAGACGTCGCAGAAGGGATAAAGCTCAGCCGCCTGAAGCTGAACTCAGACAAGACGAAGGTCCTCATCCTCGGACAATCCCCCTCCGCCTGGGACGACTCCTGGTGGCCCTCAGCACTGGGCTCCGCACCAACACCCTCGGACCACGCACGCAACCTGGTATTCATCCTGGACTCCACCCTCACGATGACCAAGCAAGTCAACGCCGTCTCGTCATCATGCTTCAACACCATGTGCATGCTCCGAATAATATTCCGGTGGATCCCCCACCGAAACCAGAAAGACGGTCACTCAGGCCCTCGTCACTAGCCGACTGGACTACGGTAATGCCCTATACGCAGGAACCACCGCCAAACTCCAGAAAGGACTACAACGCATACAGAACGCCTCCGCACAACTCATCCTCGACATCCTTCGCCATAGCCACATATCCGCCCACCTGAGAGACCTGCACTGGCTCCCCGTCAACAAGAGGATCACATTCAGGCTCCTCACCCACGCACACATAGCTCTCCATGACATGGGCCCCGAATACCTCAACAACCGCCTCACGCTCACAGCCGGAGGAAGATCGTTCTCCTACCTGGCCGCCAAGACATGGAACTCCCTCCCCGCATACCTACGACTGATCCAGGACCATCTCACCTTCAGGAGGCACCTCAAGACCTGGCTATTCGAGCAGTACCAGCACCCCCCCCCCCCTCCCTTCAGCGCCTTGAGACCCTCACGGGTGAGTAGCGCGCTCTATAAATGTTTTGACTGATTGATTGATTGATAAAAGCGTTGTTTAAAATACAGAGTAAAATTATTAAAATGCAAATAGAATAGATAACTACATTCTTTTACATTAAAATACATCATAATTCTCATGTTAAAAAAACAAATAAAGAGGTAATCCCTCATTCACCTTTAGGTTGAAATACAGATACATTAAATTAATCATATATGAATTCTATCAAATTTATATACAAATAAAAACAGGTCACAGGGAGCCCCATCCTTTCTAAGGACGCACACAAAAAAAAACAATCTGAGTTTAGTCACTGGGAAATTAAGAATTGATTAACTAGGAGCTTATGAAAGGCCCTTTTTGAGGATAGCATTACGAGTGCACCACATGGAGAACATAAATCGAGATACAGAAAAAACAATCGGTAATTGTGTATCAGATTTAAGAACCCTAAATACCTCGCTACAATGGGCAGTTCCCAAATTTATTATAAGTTGTGTTAACAATCGGGATCTTTGGTGTTTATATGCTTGACAGAAGAATAGCACATGTAAGTCCGTTTCTACTGCCTTGTTACATGCAGGGCAATTCTCTAATTCAGAGCTTGCCCATTTCTTTGTGAATGAACGTAGTGGCAGTACCCCATGTCTGAACTGTAGATAAAGTTTCTTTGCCAAAAACGGCTGAATATCGTCTAGTACCAATTCTATGGAGTAAACATCCTTCAGTAATAGGAATTCAGATGTTAATCGGCCCAAAAAGGGACTTGTATAAAGGCCCATAAGCTTTGAATATCTGAAACTCCTAGCCAAATCCTTCTTGGCTATCACCATGGAACTTACTCCGGGGTTGCTCCAAAGGGTGGACCTACCGAGTGCCTCGCACAGGGTTTTTATGTGTTTAAGCCAAGCAAGTTTCTGGGCACCCAGAAGCACCATTAGTTCTGTAAGCTCCTCCCTGTAATGCACTAGCTCTGCGGAGCTCCACAAACGCCACCAATACAATAATGATCATAAGGAAGCTTCCTCTGCGATCGGTCTAACACCAAGGTCCATATGTAGAGGAACTAAAGGGGTACTCGATGGAAGTATCAACAGTTGTCTGATAAAGCTGTTTTCGGTGCACTTTAACCTATTTAATACACAATGAGCCCACATTTCTGCCCCATATAAGAAGGCACTTCTTGCTTGTACTTTATATAGCTCTAATGCAGAGCTGACAGCTCGATTTGCAGCACTCCTGTAGAATTTTTGAATGCCTCCTGCTACCTTGGAAAGTTTCAAGCTAGCTTTATTAATCTGGGAACCCCAGTCCATTCCCTCTGTTAATGTAATACCTAGATAATGAAAGGTGTTGACCTTTTCTAGTAGCTGCCCTTCTAAACTCGGATTTGGGCGAGTGGTATTGCCTGTGTTAAAAGACATATATTTGGTCTTTTGCAGATTAATTTCCAGGCCCCGATGCTTGCAGAAGGCACTAAAGATGTCCAACGACCTTTGGATCCCCATGGGGACTTGGCAAGCAATAAAGTGTCGTCTGCAAACATCAGGGCCGGAATACTATGATTGGCCTACCTAGGGGCATCAATGTTCTTGCCCGCAATAAGTGCGTCGACAAGACCATCAAAGTAGAGGCTAAAAAGGGTTGGCACCAGAAGGCAGCCCTGTCGCACACCCCTCTCCACCGGAATTGGGGATGTTAGGCCACCCTTGTTACCATAACAGATCTGGGCAAAACTGTTATAATGCAAACGTTGGATCAACTGACAAAGATTTTCAGGGGCTCCCATATCTAACGGTGTAACCTTGCTGTTTTGCCCTTGCCTGTTCAGATTCTCATGTACTCACTCTGCACCCTGAACTGGCCTTGCTTTTTTGCCCTTGCCTGTGCAGATTCTCATGTACTCACTGTTACATTCTTAGTTCAATTATTTAGTGTTGTGTCTTTAAATAATCTAGGTCCTTCTGCATGCTCCTGCATGAGACATGTTGTCCTTCAAATATGTTCCACATTCCAGTGGAGTTTGAAGAATGAATGGAATCATGAGGTGGGCAGATAAGACTGTAACTTGAAGAGGTTGGATCCTGTTTTCCGTGCTGCAAATAAAGAAGTTTCAACTTTCCATGTTTCATGATTGATTGCAACAAAATTTGGCGACAATGGAAACCACTCTGCAGCACACAGTACGAGTGGTGATTGAACCCATTGGCTTTTCAAGAACTTTCGTCGGAGTTTCTGGTATGTGCCAATTTTAATTATCTGTACTCTGATTGTACCAGCGGCTGACCAGCATCATACAGTGCCCTGATTGCACTCGCAGCTGCCGTTTAATTCACATACAGATAGAATTTATTTATGTATGTTGATTCCTCTATTCCATTTTTTTTGTAAATAATCGACGGACATTTGTTTTTACTTATGCTCCATTGCGTACCAACACTGCGCAATTAACTTAATTTAGTCGATATTTTTTGAACCAGCTCCTATGTGGTAGATTATTATACACCGGTAGTGAATTACTTTGTTTTGCGTGATGTCAAAACTTGAAAATAAACACCATACCTCAAGCACTGCAACATTCGTTCTCAAAAGTGTGTGCTGACGTCTTTAGTGTTCTTTCTTTGAAGGTGCTTCAATTGACGTCAGACACACAGCATTCTCTCGTGAGACTTGCACGCAAACTACGCAGCTTTCTGCTTAACGTCATACGTCACATGCACGTTCAGCCATCTTATCACCACAGTTACCGGAACAACAATACCGGACAGGAAATTTTACAGTGTTACCGCTTTACCTTGCAGTCCGCAAAGTAAATGAAGATTTACATTATACTTCTTTTATTTTAACGTCCAACTATTATAATACTTCAAAGACAATACCGTTTTTTTGTAGTTTCTGTATTTTTGCAAATTTACCTTACATTTCAAGTTTTGGACCATATTCACAAAGCAGTTAAATATTATTTATTATCGTCATGTGAAGATGTTAAAAGAGTTCATTAAAAAATCATTTTCCGCATGTAGAAAGTTTTACCAACTTTAAATATTATATTATTCTTCTTATTGCAACAAAATTTCCTCACATTTCTACTAATGGTGAAGTTGCAAACATATTAGTTTTTCAAATACAAATTTGCTCATTTTACTTACATAACTCAACATGCAATTTGACCCACCTGCTAAGTTTCTTCAACTCAATGGTGAGCCACCCATGCCATGGTCCAGATGGAAGGAGGAATTTCTCACATACATGAAAGCTATTGATGGGGAAAGAATGGGCTCTGAAAGGAAAAAAAGCATTCTTCTCCATTGTTTAGGATCCGAGGGCCAAGTTATTTTCAGATCTCTTCCTCAAATTGTAACGCAAAATGATGGCGGCGGTGATTCTATGAATGTCTACACTGAAGCTTTAGCAAGACTAGAAAAAAGATTCAAACGTAATATCAGCATTGCTTTGAATCGCTTCAAAATTTATACCAGGAAACAAAAAGAGGATGAATCTTGTGATGATTTTTTGACCGCTCTCAGATCCCTGAGCATTCATTGCAACTTTGGGGTCATGACTGATGAAATGATACGTGACCAGATTATTGTTCATGTAAAATGTAAAAAAAATTCAGGACAAATTATGGGTCATGGGCAACCCTAATCTTAGTGAAACCATTGCCACTGCTAAAGCTCAAGAACAATCGGATCTCTGGATGGATACCATCAGGAAAGACACAGGGAAGAAAACTTCTGAGGAAGAAATTTGTACTAACGGACATATATATGAGTCAAAAAAAGAATCAACAAATTCCATGTCAAAATTAAATTTTAATAGATTGAAACAATCTCCACACCAGATTTCAAATTTTCAAGGAATGTGTTACAGATGTGGAACTAAGTCTCACTATACAGGTTGTTCTGCACTAAAAAAAGAACGCAAAATTTGCAATAGAATTGGTCATTTCAGTAACATGTGTAGAGATAGACGTTCACAATTCATTAATAGAGGTGCTGTTTCTTCTAAGTCTGAAGAAAACCTAAATACTATCAGTAGTGCCAATGTCAATGCTGAAAGGCGTTTTGTAGTATCTATTGTAGATAATCACACTCAGATACTTTTGAAGTCCCCAAAATGCACATTAAGGGGCACATTAGGATGGCGGACGGACTTGCGTCCGTCCGCCACCCCAGAGGAGGAGGGACCGTCCGCATGGGCTGCGGCGGTCCCTCCGTGCAAATTAGGATGTGACCGCCACCCTGGCGGTCACATCCTGTATGTTTAACATTGCGGCAGGTGCAGCTTCAAGCTGCACCCGCCGCAATGTTAAAAACAGCATACATTGCATATGTATGCAGCAAGCAGCAGGCACCGCGCGGTGCCAGCCGCTTGCTGCATACATATGCAGGGGGGTACCATAGGTACCCCCCATGTGCACCCCCCACCCCCCCTTCACCCAGGGGGCCCGCAACGGGCCCCCGCAGTCAAGCACCGTATGCTTTTACACGGCGAAATATCCGCCGTGTAAAAGCATTTCTTTCTGTGCATCCTAATATGGTGGACGGTGTCTGAGAGACACCGTCACCATATTACAGCTTTTCCGCCGCGGTTGTAAGCCAACCGCGGCGGAAAAGCTGCGGACGGAAACCAGGACCCACCAGCCATCCTAATGTGGCGGTGGGTCCGCTGCGGTTTTTCCGCATCCTCCGGGCCGGCGGTGGATTCCGCCGGCCCAGAGGATGCGGAAAAAACGCAATCCTAATGAGCCCCTTAATGTGGGTGGAAATGATTTGTGCTTGATGGTGGATTCAGGTTCTCCATGGACCATTATTTTTCATGATTATTTTAATGTGATGTTAGCCAATTCTATGTCTATGAATGATCTAGAAGAGTCTGACATTAGTGCAGAAAGTTTTTGTGGCATTAAAATTGACCTCATTGTTTTTTTTCAAGTAGTTTTACATTTTAAACACAGGAAAGACGATATTAAGTTATACATTTCTCAGAAAGGTGTAAATGTTTTAGGTTGGTTTGACCAATGGAAATTGGGAATCATGTTAAATCCTCGTTCCAAAGAACAAGTATCTTTGTGCGACGACAATCTTATGGATACTATTTCAGTGGTTGAAAATGTTGCTGATGTTTCCAAATCTGGAAAGGCATGTAATCTCATTAATCGTTTCAACAATATGTTTTGTGATGGATTAGGTAAACTGAAAAATTTCTCACACAAAATCGTATTGAAAAGTAACCACATACCAGTGGTGCAAAAACTTAGAAGTGTTCCCATCAACATCAGGGAGGAACTTAAGAACATGTTAGATGAACTTCTAAAGGAAGATATGATATAGCCTATGGAGTCATCAGAATGGGTATCTCCCATAGTTTTGGTACGAAAACCGGATAAAAAGTTGAGGGTATGTGTCGATCTAAGGGCTTTAAATTCCAATATTATAATTGATTGTCACCCATTGCCAAATATTAACGAATTAGTTTCTTTATTTGATGGCGCGCAGATATTTTCTACTCTTGATCTCCGATCAGCTTACCATCAAATTGAATTAACGGAAGACTCCAAAAAACTAACAGGGTTTATAACGCCACAGGGTCTGTTCCAATACAAGCGAATGCCATTTCGACTCGCATCTGCGGCATCAGTGTTCCAGAGAATTATGTTTCAAATTTTCAGAGATGTAGCTTGTTTTGTAAAATGTTTTCAGGACGACATTTTAGTTTTTTCCTAGAATACTACTGAACATGAGCAAAATTTACAGGTAGTCTGCATGAGTTTGGAGCAAAGATGATTAACACTTAAAGCACACAAGCGCAAGTTGGTTAAGGAGTCTGTAGAATATCTTTTTTAGGGATATGGAGTTATCCCTAAAAAATCTAATGTGGAGGCTATTGTTAAAGCTCCTGCCCAGAGAACAAGGATCAGTTGCTCTCTTTTGCTGGAATGTGTGAGTACTACAGCAAATTTGTTATTAATGTTACCACAAAAAAGGAACATTTGAGGAAACTGCTTAGACAAGGTGTGAAATATGAATGGTCGCATATGCAGCAATGTTCATTTGAGGAGATTAAACATGACAACATACATGCCCCTACACTCAAACCATTTTGCACGAACAAAGAATGTGTGATAACAGTCGATGCAAGCCTGTATGGTTTGGGAAATGTGCTTTCACAAAAAGAAGGTGGTAATAAATGGAACGTCGCCTTTGCCTCAAGAACACTCAATGAGTGTGAACGCAAATACACCGTAATCGAAAGGGAATTGCTTGCTTGTGTTTGGGCGGTCGAGCATTTTAGATTATATGTGTGGGGTTCCAAATTTACACTTAGGACGGATCACAAACCTTTAGGTAACATTTTGTCAGTAGGAGGTGGATGGAATTCCACAGCTAGGATTGCGAGGTTAACATCCAAATTACAAGAATATAATTTCATTACTGTCTATGTACCCGGGAAGAAAAATGTCACAGCTGATTGTTTGTCGCGTTTACCGTGCAAACAAAATGAGGTCAGTGTGGTAAGTGATTATGAGTTTGTTCTTACTATTCGAGATGTGGTGAATGAAAAGTTCCAAGAGATCACAGAGACGTTATGTTATGTTGTGTTATTAAAAATGTATAAAGCGCACGTACACCAAGGTTTCATGGCGCTATTCTGAACTGGTCACAGCCAGAAAAGTGTTAGTCGTGTGCTTGTTTGAATAACCATGTTTTAAGAAGTTTCCTAAAACGCAATAATTCTGTGCAGGACCGTATCTCCAAAGGGAACGAGTTCCACAGCTGTGGGGCCAGGTATGCAAAATGACAGCTTCCATGTCGTTTCCGGTTGAGTTTAGGAGTGACTAACAGGTGGAGATGTTTGGAGCGAAGATCCTGGGTAGAGAAATACCTGGATAGCAAATTATTAATGAATATGGGACTGTGGCAATTTAGTGATTTGGCAGCCTGTCTTAAAAGCAGACCGTTGAGGCAGAGGGAGCCAGTGTAGTTTTTTTAAGAGAGGTCTGGCAGATTGCCACTTGGACTGCTGGTGGATTAATCTTGCTGCCTGATTCTGCACCAGCTGGAGTCGCTTAGTCAGGTAGAGTAGTAACCCTAAATAGATCGAGTTGGCATAGTCCAGATGGGACAATTCCAAACCTATCAACACCTGTATTAGTGCTGCTTAAGTAAGCAGGTGACGGATCTTTCGGATCTTTCGCAATTGAAAGAAGCAGGTTGAGACCACTGTCCCTATTTGGGTATTCAGAGATAAATCTCTGTCTATGGTCACCCCAAGGTTTTTTACGGAGGTAGAGGGCGTTTTGGAAAGAATGTGAACAGAAAGATGATAATTGGAGAGAATTAAAGGAATTTGTTAAAAATGGATGGCCAAGGAAAGATAAAGTGAAGTCTGAACTTTTGCCATTTTACAATGTTCTGGAGGAAATAGAGCTAGACAGTGAGTTTATTTATAAATCAGGGAAACGTATCCCTCCAGAGGGCATGTATGAGACTATTCTACAAATTGCTCATAAAACCCATCCTGGCATCTCTTCCATGAAAAGATTAGTGAGGGATTACTTTTGGTGGCCAGGAGTGGACACATTTATTGATAGGACTGTGAGAGAATGCACAGAGTGTGTTTCAAGTGAAAGAATGCTAAAAGTACATACCCCACCATTGAAGATAGTCAAATGGCCATCTGAGCCGTGGGAAAAAATAGCATTTGACAAATCAGTTCCTTTCCACATTTTGCCAGAATCCTCACGCTATGCATTAGTCATTATAGATTATCACTCAAAGTGTCCTGAAGTAAAGTTTGTTCCCAAAGCCACCACCGATGCAGTCATAAGTTTTTTCAAAGATATTCTCACTAGAGAAGGGTGTCCATTGTGTCTAGTCACAGATAATGGTGTCCAGTTGACTTCTTTAGAAATGGCTAATTTTCTCAAAGAATGTAATATTGTCCACAGGCTTACATCTTTGTATGAACCACATGAAAATGGTCAGGTGGAAAGATTCAATCGTGTGTTGAAGAGTTTCATTATGGATTCTGTCAAGTATGGAGTGAATTGGGTAAGTGCTTTAAGAGAACGTTTGTGGAACTACCGCATTACACCTCATTCCACTACTGAGGTGAGTCCTTTTAAACTGTTTAAGGGAGAAATCCTGCCTCTGAAGTATTACCGTGGTGGTTGAGAGAGAAGTCTCCTCATTTTGTGGGTGATAAAGGAAATATTGAGGATATTGCCAAATGTGTGGAAAATAAACAACTTAAAACAAAGCAATGGTATGATAATAAATGGAATGCCAAGTCACAAACATTTTCTATAGTAGAATGGGTAAGGATTCTCAAACCAGGCATGTTGAATAAAGGTTCTGATAAATTCTGTGAGCCTATTCAGATAAAAAAAAGTATTTACCAATAGTGTCATGACGGAAGATGGTAGAATATGGAATTGTAGAAGGTTAGCAAAATGTTCAAGCCCAAATACTCTTGATAAAAATGATGCTGGAAGTAATGTACATGTTTGGAAACATGATTTCATTGCACATAGCGTTAAGAAATTCAGACGGGTTGTTAATGTAACATGTTTTCTTCTATATATTCTTTATGTTTTTCATGCATCTAATACTTTTGTCTACATCACTCAAGTGTACCTTATTAGGATTACTTATTTTTGTAAATAGGGAGATGTGTTACATTCTTAGTTCAATTATTTAGGGTTGTGTCTTTAAATAATCTAGGTCCTTCCACATGCTCCTGCATGAGACATGTTGTCCTTCAAATATGTTCCACATTCCAGTGGAGTTTGAAGAATGCATTGAGGTGGGCAGATAAGACTGTAACTTGAAGAAGTTGGATCCTGTTTTCCGTGCTGCAAATAAAGGAGTTTCAACTTTCCATATTTCATGATTGATTGCAACATTCACTATGCACCATGGACTGGCCACTGGCCTTGCTGTTTTGCCCTTGCCTGTGCAGATTCTCATGGATATACTGTGCATTTTGTGCCTATCAATGCAACATGTGAATATAGACAGGTACTCATGTTGTCTGTTTTGTCAGTGTCCTTACTGAAAAAAGTTATTTTGGTGTGTGCATATGTTTGGCTGTGACCCATGCTCTATGTGGCACTTCAACATTGCCACGGTCTTTGCTTGCCTGCTCTTTTTTCACAGGGGTGACAGGGACTTCAGTTCTTTCTGACACTGATACTTGTGGCATTTGTGGTGTCAATTTAACCTGTGAAGCAGGTCTCATTTTCAAGGTTTTCAATTGTTGGCTACATTGTTCACATGTCAGGTTGGGGATCACTGCCAGCACAGAGTGTGACTCTGTGCACAGGTGTGCATGCAGACTGGGCAATGTCATCATGTATGTGTGTTATTCCATTATGTGTGCCCAGCTTTGTATGTATATGGTCATCTTGTGATGGCCCGTCATCCTGGTCCCATGGCCTACATGAGATGTGTGCTCTTGGGTTGTAAAGAGGTGTGCAGTGTGTTGGTATGTCCATGCTGTTCTGTCTGACTCCTACTTGTTGTTTTAGTCACTTGTGAGTGTGCAGAGTGTATGACTGGCACATCAGTGTTGTGTTTGTTTGATCACCCATATGTCTTATTTATTTATTTATTTATTTTATTGAATTTGTATTGCGCTCAGCTACCCGTAGAGGGTTTCCCGGCGCCAGGGACAGCCTAAAGAAGAAAGATAGGTAATTGCTGAAACAGGAGAAGCAGAGAACATTTGACCAACTAAAACAGAAAAGTTTTTAGTTTTTTGCGAAAGGCCAGAAGATTGGTCTCCATTTTAAGCGTCAGCGGAAGAGCATTCCACATCTTCGGCCCCAAATGGGCAAAAGAGCGGCCTCCCATTTTTGTCAAGCGAATTCTAGGAATTACAAAATTGGCTTGATTTGATGACCTAAGGGAGCGATTTGGCTGGTATGGCCGGACAAGATTGTGCAAGTATGTGGGAGCAGAACCCTGACGGATTTTGAACATAAGGCACAAAGTTTTAAAAGCTACACGGTCAGCAATTTTTAACCAATGAAGGTCACATAGGGCTTGTGTTGCAGACATTCTGCGTGGGACATTGCACAGAAGGCGGGCAGCTGAGTTCTGCACAACCTGGAGTATATTCATTGTAGCTCTATCAGCTCCCAGATAGAGCACATTGCCGTAGTCGATACGGGACATTACAAGAGCCTGGACAACAGTTCGACGAGTAGACTCAGGCAGCATCCATAGGATCTTCTGCAACCAGCGTAGAGTGTTAAAGCAGATTGCAGCGACCTTAGTTGCCTGTTGACGCATCGAGAGTTTCTCGTCGATTAGAAAGCCGAGGTTACGAACAACTGGCACGGGGGTAGGCAGTGGACCCATGTCACTAGGCCAGTGTCTCGAACCCCACAGATCTTTATGTTTGCCAAGTACGATAACCTCGGTCTTTTCACCATTGAGTTTTAGCAGGTTGACCTGCATCCAGGCTGCAACCCGAGAAAGGCCGATTTTAAGGGCAGAGGTGTCCTGAGACCTACTGTCAGACAGGGAGAACACGATCTGCGTATCATCTGCATAGGAGTAAATAGACAGACCGGCGTCCTCTACTATCGTGGCAAGGGGTCTGATGTAAATATTGAACAATAAAGGGCTCAATATAGACCCCTGCGGAACGCCATAAGCAGATGAGCAGATCGCCGATTCAGCTTTGGTTGAAAATACCTGAAAGGTGCGCTCATTAAGAAATGAAGCCACCCAGGCAAGCGCAGATCCTGCAACACCAAGGGAGCGAAGGGACTCTAGGAGAATGGAATGCGACACGGTATCAAAAGCCGCGCTTAAATCCAATAGTATAAGCGCAAAGGTCTCACCACTATCAATACCGTGTCGGAGTCGCTCAGTCACCCCCAGGAGTGCGGATTCGGTGGAATAATTGGCGCGAAAGCCTGATTGGGATGGATGGAGATATCCCGTATTTTCAACAAATTCGTTTAGCTGAAAGTTGACATGGCGTTCTAGTATCTTAGAACAAGCTGGCAGCAGGGATATAGGCCTAAAATTGGCCAGGTTAGTAATGTCCATACCAGATTTCTTCTGTAGGGGAACG
This sequence comes from Lissotriton helveticus, assembly GCF_964261635.1. Lineage (NCBI taxonomy): Eukaryota > Metazoa > Chordata > Amphibia > Caudata > Salamandridae > Lissotriton > Lissotriton helveticus. The sequence continues at coordinate 212,670,075 of NC_136060.1, read as the reverse complement.
ACCATGGCGTGTTTCCATTCCTGTTCCACCCGAGATTCACTAAGAGAGATGTTAAGTAACCTCATTAGGAATCTACGTGGTTCAAGGTCAAGTTGTTTCAATATCCTCATAGGGACAGGGTCCCGAGGGGATCCTGACTTAATGCTTTTTAGGCACGACAGGAAGGAAACATCATCAAATAATTTCCAGTTGTGCAGAAACTCAGAAGGAGGGACAGAGACATTACAGCAAGAGCCAAGTAGGAAGGGATCAGTAGGGGGCGGAAGGGAAGCTAAGGATTGGTGAATGTCCTGAACCTTCGAAATAAAAAAGTCCGCAATAGCATTACAATGTTTACCATCCAGAGCCGGCAACACAGGAACAGTGTCAGCACCTGTGAGTTTATTAACAGTAGCAAAAAGAGTCCGAGGACAATTTTGCACTGAAGTAATAGTAGAGGTAATGTAAACTGCCTTGGCCCGTTTACAGTTGGCATGATAGGCTTTTAGCTCATCCTTGTAAATCAGTTTAGAGGGAATGGAATAGAATCTCCTCCACTTCCTCTCCAAGGCTTTACATTTAGCACGTTGGATTTTTAACTCATCCGAGTACCAAGGTGCTGGGGGACGCAAAGATCGAAATTTACTGCCCGAACAGGGGGCATGCACAGATACTGCATCCGTAAGCCACCTAATAATAGGGGCATTCAAATTCTGCTCAGTATTATTGAGAGACGGAATAGTCTTCGTCAGATGCAGATTAAAAGTGGCTATATCGATTTTGTCCCATCGATAAGAGGGTTTTGTTTCCTCTACGTAAACATTGGTTGTGTAAAGACCGGGCGGTAACACAAAGTGTACGGCATAATGATCGGACCACACCAGCGGACGTGCCAGATGAGAGCACTCAAATGGAAGAGTGGAAATAACTGGGTCCAAAAGGTGACCGGCAATATGAGTAGCTCCAGTATTACAAAGTGTGAGATTAAAAACCTCTAAATCAGAAAGAAGAGATTTTGTAAGGGGATTGTTAACATCATCTAAATGAATGTTTAAATCACCAAGTATGGTGAAGTTATTTGATTTCAGGAGTATTGCTGATAGACAATCAACAAGTAAGGGAATCCAAGAAGCAGCATTCCCCGGGGGCCGATAGATTAACAGACCCGAAAGTGTCAAACGGGGATTAATCGTGAGTTTAAACAATGCAGCTTCACTACCTGGTCTGGTCTGGTCTTGATTCTGTTTGTGTATACTGTGCAGACCTGCTGCTCCACACTGCCATTGTGGTTGTGTTTCTCATGCATTGCAGGCACATGATGCCTTTTATCCTTCTGTATGGCATGGTGTGTGTAGTGTAATGCCATCCCCTATGTGTGCTTCTTGTTCCTACTCTTTGTGGGCCTGGACTCCGTCTGATTGTGTTTTGTGCATTCCTGACATGTCCACTAATGATGTGCAGTACACTTCACTTGGATGTCGGCTGTCCCCTTGGTTTGTGTGTGTGTGTGTGTGCCTCCTCATTACTTTATTTCTGACACTGTACTGTGTGGTGCATATCTTTGGGCTGGGGCTATGTACCACTCAGGTTCTTTCCATAATTGTTCCTTTGTGGTGTTCTTGTGCTGTTTGGCAGTCATGGTTGCTCATCTGCTGTTCATCTGTGTGTCCTGGCCGGTGCTATGTTCAAGTTGATTCCACCATTGTGTCCAAGGTCTGTGCATCTGTTGTGGTTTTGTTGGATGTATATGTGTTGGCTGTGTTGTTGCTTCACTTACTGAGTGTGCTGTTGTGTTTGTGATGTGCTGATTTGTGTTGTATGGGTTGGTGTTGTGTCACTCATGTCTGTGTGTGACTGGTATGCTTGGTGTGCACACACTGCTTGTTGTGCATACAGTGCTGTATGTATGTAACCTTGACATTGCCTGATGTGCATCCCCTGATGTCCTGCAGTGTTTGTAAAATTTTTTTGCCTGTGCATCTATAGTCGGTTTGATGTGGTTGTGTTGTTCTGTGATGGGGCACTTCTTGTGTGATTTGTGGTATGTTGTGTGTGCTTTGTTCCTGATGACGTTGTGCACTCCTGTTGTGTCTGTGCTCCCATTGCGTTGCCACCGTTTGGCTGACAGGGTATGTCTGTTTTTGTTGTGGTTCTGTGTGTTTTTATTTGGGTTATATGTTTGTGTGAAGTTTTTATGCAGGCATTTCCTGTGGCATCCCTGTGTGTGATGTTTGTGGCCACACCCAGGGTGTGTGTTTGTTTGTGTGTGTATGGACTGGCAAGTATTGTCAGCCTTCAGTGTGTGTGGCACTGGTGTTGTGTGCTGCTGGTGTGTGGGGGGTATGTGTGTACATTCCTCCTTGTGTTTGTCAGTAATGGAATATGTATATGGGCCCTGTGTGTTGTGTTTGTGGTGTACTCCTGTGAGGTGGTTGTATGCACCTGTGGCTGTTCCTAGCTTGACTTCCAGTCCTTCTTCTCTTCCTTGTGCCATTACCTGGTATGCATTGCCGTCTCCCTGTGTTGTTGCACGGTGGTGCCTGTGGTTTGACGTCTCTGACTGTACCAGCCATGTATGGTTTTCATGGTCTGAGGGGGGTCTTCTGTGTTCCTTGTCTTGCATGTGATGTGCACATGCTTGTTGTGTGTCTCAATGGCCTTCCATTTGTGTACATCCCACTTTGGCTTGCTGATTTGCTGCGCTCCATTGCTGTTGGCTTTGTGTGTGTGTGTATGTGTGTGTGTGTGCGTCAGTGTGTGGTATGTATGTGTGACTATGCAGGCTGTGTGTCCATTTGTATGTTTGTCCCTTGTATGTGTTCCTTTGGTGCGTGTACTCATGTTTGTTTCCATGTGTGTGGTGGTGGTGTGGTGTGTGTGTTTCCCTGGCATTGTACTGTGTGTTGTGTGTTCCTCTGCATCCACTCCTGCAGTGGCTGTCTCCCTGGTTGTTTGTTGTGTGCTGCAGGGTGTGGTTTCACCTGGCTTGTTGTTGTGCATGGGAGTGCACAGGATGGGCACATGGCCTGTGCCTTCATGGGGTGTGCTGATGTGTGGTGGGAGGTGGTGTGTCCCTGGGGTCTTTGTGCCCTGCCCATGCCTTGGACTGGCCCTGCCTTTGGCATTGTGCACATGTATTCCCTTTTATTCACCGCTGGGGTGACAAGACCGGGACATTGCTGGTAGATGTGTATCCAGGATGCAGAGGGGTGACTTGGTGGCAGGTGGGTCATGTGTGGGTGCCCTTGTGGATGTGTTACTGCCCCCAGCAGGGTGTCTGTTGTGGATTTGGACCCTGTGTCAGCCCGTGTGTTGTGTGTTGTATTTGTGTAGTTGTGTACCTGAGGCTGCGTCCGCAGCGGGCCATCAGTTGATAGTTAAGTAGCAGGTAGGGGTGGGCGGAATTTGCATAATCGCGTTACTAAAATCTCAGCGAAACGGTAAAAAATCTCCACGAACACGCAGAATTGGTTGTTCGCAATGCTTTTTTACTGTTCGCAATCGCTGTTTGCGTGCTTGGGTGGAAATATCTTGCGAACACGCATTTGAGAACGCGAACAAGCAAAAAATTTCTCGAAGTCGCTGAACGATCAATTTTGGGCAATTTCGCATTCTCCGCGGATTGCAAAATTACCCAAATTCCGTGAACAGAGCAGAATTTACCATCCAGGCCTAGTAGCAGGTACAGCACTGGGAACATGTGTAGAGCGGGGTCCATGATGGTTGTGACCGGATGGAGGGGACTGGGACTCTTGTTTCGCACTCCGCTATCGAGCTTCCACCGTCTCTGATTGTGTGGTGACTCCGCTGCCGTGCATCTGCTTGTTTGGGGCATCCTAATTTGTGGAGTCGGGTAGACGTCATTCCGCACGGCGGTGAGTCTCCATTGGCACACACCACCGCGGTGGCAGGCACACTTTGATGGCGGTGCACATCGCACCGCGGCGGCAGGTAATTGACCTATGTTTGGCAATACTAATATGGCGAATCGCTGCTCGCTGCTCGCGGGCGGAAAAATTAATTTTTCCGCACAGCCATCACCGTGGTGGTGCCACCGCCCAACAACCTAATGGACCCCTAAGTGCCGTGGAGGATAGGTGCCTTCTTTATAGACCTCTACACTCCCCCCTTTTGGTTTTGACTACTAAAAATGTAACACATATATTAAAAAACCTAAATAATTCTTATCCAAAAAAATACATCACATACATTCAAAATGTACACTAAAATAAATAACACTAATAAAAAAAAATAGATATTTAAAACAACTATACTTTTGCAAACAATATTAATGACTTCTATATTTTTTAAAACAATGGGGCAGATCTACAAGGTAGTGCAGCAGTGTGGCACTGCAAGCCCTTTGGCTGCGCCATGCTGCGGCACTTCCGAAGCACAGGGATGCAACATATTTACAAGAATATGTCGTTGGCACCCTTGCACCAATGTGCAAGGATGCCTGCGTTGTGGGGAGATTGGTTTTGTGTAGGAAGGGGCTGCACAAAAACAATCACTACAGGCACTTTTCTCGTTCAATGCATGCTGGAGAACTTCTAGGGTGGAGTAGCATTTAGACGCATCTCCAGTTTTACAATTTCTCATAAATCTGGAGATCTGTCATGTTCCATGGGTGTTGCGTGAGAACACCGAGAGCAACACCCATGGAACGCCCCTTCAACGCAAAGAGGTGCATGTGAAGGGGCCGTATTTACAAGGAGAGGAAAAGTCACACAAGGTGGCTTTTTTGTCCTTGTAAATGTGGAGGAGCCCCCAGCGCCGCCACTACGTCACGAAAAGTGACATACTGGTGGCCCATCGGGCTACTGAATCTGTCCTGATATTTCTTACCTTAAAAATGATATTCTTGATCATGATATTCTAGCTGTCAATATTTCTGACTCATGATATTTAGGACTCGATATTTCTGCCTGCACATCTAATTTTGTGACTTTTGTACTTCACCGCGAAAAGGATTGAAATTGTTGCCTGTGTGGGGTGTCTGTCCCCTCTACCATTAGCCCAAATTCCTGCAGAGTACTTCTACAAATGCTCATAATTGCCTTTTGGATTAGTCCTTATTTTTATAGCATGCATGATTCACAAAGATAAGGATGTAATAACACAGGCAACAATATTCTTCCCAGCTTGTTCATTTTAGGTTGAATTGACTTGAATTGTTTGAATTGCCTTTTTCAAGTTGTATTCCCTAACACATCCCTTGTTAAAAGCTCTTCCAGTTGTGCTGCTAAAGTTTCTGTGAAATATGTTGCTTTTGTAAACTGAATTAAATAGTGCTCTAATAGTTTCCTTCAAGCTGTAGTTTGTCAACCTTTCCCAAAGTGGTGTAGCAAAGATGCTACAAGTTGTTACATCTGTGAGGAGAGTACAAGGACCAATATTAAGAGCTTACCATAAACTACACTTGTTCGGGGGAAGAAGTGGTGCTCCATACTCTGCGAGGTAGTATGTTGTCGGAAGCTGCCCTCAATGCATAGGCGGAACGCTCTTGTGTCTCTGTGCCCATGATCAATAAGGGAGTGTTGTGCAAACTACTTGGAAAATCCATCATAAACAGCAGTGGCACGGTGAGATTGGAGAACTCAATATTGGGCAAAAGATCTCAAACTTGGGCGTTTTTTCTTAAATTTCTATACAAATGCCATGACATTGTGTAACTTTGCATGTGAAAGGTTTATAAACTGCCATTTGCAAAATAGTGATCTGTACGTAGGTGGTTTTTCCAAGGTCCCAATCCAAGAAGGAGCAGAGTGTTTTCTGTGATGTCAGTACCTGGCTTAATCACATTTACAGAGGTTTGGGATATATTGTGAATGGTTCTAGAATCCAATCTTCTTTAACACTATGGTAGATTCAAACTGTGGACATTATACCATGGCCGCCCGAAAGGGATGTGCTATTTTAAGCTTTCTATCCAGGGCTTGGTCGCGTGAGTCTTCGCTTTCTTTTGCGAATACTCACGTGTTCACTATTATGCACCATGTGATTGGCGCACGGGGTGTTTAAAAACACACCCGACTGGACTAAACCTGTTCTACCGAAACTGCCACGGGTTGCTGTTGCATTACGAAGTTTGGAGGTAAGCATGTATCATTTTGATACAACGCCCTTTGACTACTCGGCTTCGCCGAGTTGTCTCTTATCTCTTACGTTGTGGTTGGCGGGTTCGATTCGTGCCCGGTTTTCAACCCTTTTTAAGGTTTTGTTAAAGACGTAACGGTCTGTTCCGGTTGGAAATGTCAACTTGCTGAATATTTCCCCTTTATATTCTGTGTTTTCTTACAGTTGGCATTTTGTCAAGACGCTAGCACTATAATGAGAATGTTTCCGTCTTTTGCAAATGGAACCCTGTCTATTTTTTGCATGACAATGAGAATGTGTCCGTCTTTTGTAAATGGAACCTTGTTTATTTTATGCACGGTTCTGGGGGAATATGGAGATAACATGACACATATAGGCACGATATATTGGCCGACTTTCTTACCTGACAGATGCAATAGTCCTGGACGGTTGCTAATCATAAAATTTATTGTCAGATTGCTATGGACTAACATTGTTCAGTTTGCCCGAGCCTTAAAAGACAAGCATGAATTTCTTACAAATTCTTATTTAATTCATATGCCTGACTTGATACATATTGCCTCTTACTGCAGTATTGGTGATAGCATCTTGTTAAAGGATTGGATACTTGCAATATTTATATGTCTGTTGATATTGTTTTTACTTTGTATTGCAGCATTTGTGTTAGCAGCTTATCAAGGTCCGCACACACGCTCTTCGACAATATTATCGTGAGTTATTTTGGACCGTTTTTTGTATTGGAGGTCTGTGACTAACCGGACCCCCCCCCCCTTTTTACTATGTGTATGAAATAGGATTCCCCTTTTTTTTAGAGACTAATTGCTTTCTTGCGATTGTGTATACACTATGGGATGAGTACGCTTTTAAGTGCTGATGACTTGGATTTGAGTTATGAGTTAAGAGTTCTATAGGTTGTGACATATTTGACAACTTTCTAAATATTAATTCTTTCTTTAGATATAATTGAAATACTACCTTCTTGGCTACCAATGTGATTCACCTTAAAGCCCGTGATGTATGTCTTCATCTTTGTCCTGATACAGTAATTTGATACTGGGTAAGAGATCTGGACACTGTAGTATACTGACACTTTGGATTGGAGTCATATTTTCTATAAGTTGTGATTCCTTTGACAACTTTTTGAATCTCATTTCCTCTTCAGATATATTTGAAATATTACTTTCCTGACTATTGATGAGATTTACCTTAAAGCCCGTGACGCTGTCCTCATCTTTTGTCCTGATATAGGAATCTTGATATTGGGTAAGGAGTCTGGTTACTTCAGTATACTTGTTAGGCTTTGATCTCAACACAGTCATTTCATGTAATCTGTGTCCTCTCATTTTAGAATCTCTTGCTACTGTATTGACCAGTCTCCGTGTCTACGTTATTGCGTCGCATCAGGATTTACCAACATCTTTGGTGAGAATGGCACTATGTATACTTTCAACCTTTGGGCAAATTCACCTGTGAGTGGGTGTATGTGTATATCTATCACATTGGGCAACTATTCTGTACAAGTCTACTCAAGTGCTATTATGACTCCCTTTCTTTTTAATCCTCTCTGTTTCCTCCACTTTTTACTTTTTCTATCCCTCGCATGGACTTCAATTCATATACCTCCCCGGTCTCCCCTTTCCAACTCTTATCGTAAACACTATATATTTGGTTGCATTCTGCAGCGTGTATTAATGTATTATTTTGAAGTTACCCTGCTTTCTTCATTTTTGTATATGCATCTTCAGATTTAAGGAAATATGTCCCTTAAAATATAGGATTGATACTATGGCTCTTTCAGGTGTTGCCATCTCTTCTCTTAGAAGCCTGACTCAATGTGTTTTTAATATTGTTTGTCTCTCTGTTGTGAATTTTAAATGTTAGTATGTGTTATTAATATTGGTGTATCATTTTTATGTTGTTTTCAGCCCTGACGAAGCTCCCACGGTTGGGGAGCGAAACGCGTTGGCTGTCTTAAAAATGAAAAAATAAAGGAAAAATATAATTTTTGATACAATGTGGTCCTGTCTTACTTCATACCTGGTGCTGCCTCCACTCTTTTCCCAACATTTACGGAGGCATTCCAAGTGATGGATGTGTCACCACATATTTGGTTCCCTATATTTTGCCATGTTTGTGTCTCATTGTTACGTTCATGTCTCTCTGTTCCTTCCACAAGTTAGTACTTCTTCTTAATTAACCTTTGAATATTAAGCTCGGCTTGGTTCTTCTTTCTGAGATCAGGGAGAGTTTCAGGGAGAGTTTCTCGACTTTCTAATGACGTTAATCTCAATCTATTTCTTCAAACAAGAGCCACACAATAGCTTTTTTAACATTTGAGCTTTGTATCTCTTAACTGGGAGCCTTTTCATACCTTTCGCTTAAACTATTCTAGGGAGGTTGACATTATTGGTTCTAATGACTATTGGCCTTTCCTATGCAAATCAAGAAGGGGAGCGCAACAGAACCTCTCATTGTCAATTTCTTTACACAGTTCTTAATACACACAAAGAACGGTTCTTTCTTTGACAATGGGGTCGTACCTCCCTGTGTCTAACTGCACCAAGTAAGTAAAATGAGCAGACATTAAATCCAAATTATCTCAGTAATTTGGAAAAGTTCTTCCAGGCGCAGTCTTCATTAACAATTCCGCCAAAATGTACATTTTCCAACAAACTTGCCCTGAGAATTTGGATTCCAAGCTATATTATACAGGTGGGCCTAAAGAGACACTCATGAGTTTAATAAATAATGTATGATCTGCTGAGCATGCCAACGGCCTCGTATTCCCTTCACTTCCTCAACCACTGATAATGCAAGCAGCTGTAGTTAATTTAAAGGTAAATATTATATTAATATGATTTGGGTCCTGTTGGTCCACTGAGAAATGGGGAATTAGCAGGGTAAACAGGGCATTCATTTTCTGTCTCCCCAATATTACAGGAACAACCACAACCACATCTATATAGTACCAAAAACAAATTTGCGCCTTTTTACATGTATCAAAACCCAGTTTGCGATTCGGTAACCTGTTACTGAGTAGCAAAAGGGGAATGCAATTCGGTATTTGGAAGGGACATGTTTAGGGCGTCCTTTCGAAATAGCGAATCTTAATGGTATGCATGAATGTTTTTTTACCCTGAATGCAGTCGCCAAACTTTTGCATTTGACCACCTACCTCAAGTAAGTCAAAGGGTCCCCAAGGGACCCCTTCCCCTTTGGGAATGGTTGTAAAAACGTTTTTAAGAGCAAGAATTTGTTTTTTTAAGGCAACCCACTTCACTTTTAGGAAAACGAGCTGCATTTAATGAAAAATGTATTTAAAAGCAATCACAAACATTCTGGTCTTCTGACCTCACCAGGCCATCATCCTCGTGATTTTAGCAATCACTAGTGGGTCTCCAATTGCGATCTACCTCATTAATATTAATAAGGTAGGTTGATTTGTGACCCACTAGGAATTTGTATATGAAACTCATACAGCCTGATTCATGTACATGCCGTTTTGCGTGTCCCTAATAGCGAATCATAGCGATTCGCTATTGAGGACACGCAAAACGGCATTCATGTAGGAATTGCTACTTAAATAGCGATTCCTACATGTTCTTTATTTGCGAGTAGCAATTTGCTACTCGCAAATACTCCCCATTCATTCCTATGGGCCAAGAGGCCCATAGGAATGAATGGGGATTTGCGAGTAGCAATTTGCTACTCGCAACTAAGATAGCGATTTTAAGGGTGCCAGGGGTGTCCAAAGGACGCCCTGTAGCACCCCTAAAATGCACTTTTGGACAGGTGTTGCGCACACACATGTCCAAAGGACATGTGTGTGTGCTACATGCAACTTTGAAAAATGCTTTTAAAAGCATTTTTCTGAGTTTTTGCTATTTACCGACAGGTCTGACCTGTTGGTAAATAGCGGCCCCAAAAGTTCAAAATCGCTATTTCTTGATGTTTCATGAATAGCATTTGAGGAATCTCTATTCGAGATTCCTTAAATGCTTTTCCTCGCATATTTGCGACTTCTTAAATAGCGATTTTTGCATTTGGTGTCATGAATACCAAATGCAAAAATCGCACTCGCAAAGGGCCAGATTCTCAGAATCTGGCCCTTTGCGAGTGCAATTTACCTACATGAATCAGGCTGATAGAGTTTCAAACATTGGAAATTGTGATTACCTAATTGCGAATCTCAGAAAATTGCAATTAGTTAACAGCAATTTCCAAATTTGATACATGTGGCTCTATGCACTTTGCACCATCAGAATGACGGTCATCTTATTCAAATAACTTTTTCTTAAAATGCAGCAGCTGTATGTGACCTCTCTGGTCTCCTGAAAGTCTGTTCCATATCCTGTTGGCAACCACAGCGAATAACTTACCCAGTGCCTTTTTTATAACGAACATTAGCAGAGTTAGCAACTCCCAGGCAGGGCAGCACCAAATCAGCCACTGTTTCAAATATTCACTGGCAATGCTATTAAATGGCTGTGTGTATGAGAACGTCTCTTAAACACTCTTCAAGCTGTGAAAAGCAACCAAGGTAAGCTCCCTCAAACATCAGATATATCCACCGATATTGGTAGGTCACAAAGAGTGTGTGTAGCAGTATTCTGAAGTGCCTCAAGCTTATTAATATTCTTTGCCATTCGTATCATTAGAGTGTTGCAGTACTCAATCCATGAGCCAATATTAGCTCTTTCTGTAGTACCCTATCCTCCAGAGACAGATGCCTTGTTTTCACATGCATAGTAAGACGATAGATGACTTTATAACAGGATTCATCTGCTTGTATATCAGCAGACGCCCAAATTCCAAATTTTTTCTGTAGGTGTTTCGATGAAAAACTGCGGAGATGTGTATTCCCATGGGATTTGTATTGCTGATGGGGTTTATAAATCCTGATACAGGATTAACAGCCCATTCATTACGAGTTGCTTAAGTTCAGTGTAATCAGCGAAGCTCTACTATTTTAGTGTAAGATAGATCTAGCCTTAAAAATAGCCTGGTTGTCTAATCCCAAACTTTGTTGATTCCCTGTGATTTTAACCATAGCATTGCTGTCTAATGTCTGTAAGATCTGTTTGTTGACTTAAATGTTGGCAATTTTCTTACAAGTCAACACCTCTGGGTTACTTGAGTAAAACTGTAAATTTTTCAGGAAACTCTGAGGGGCACATGTACAACAGAATAATGGAGCGTGACGGCATATGTATAACAGAATGACTGAGTGTGGCGTTAAGCAAAACTTGCTGACGCAATGCTCTGCCATCCTGAAAATGCAGGGATGCACTGTATTTACTAGGCTTGGGTGGAAATGAAAGAAAAACTCTGCCAGGCTACGTGAAATTCAGCGAATGGGGGAGTGCGAACTGATTTTAGTGCCAGGTGTTTGTCCTGCGCTGTAAAATCAGTGAAACTTGTTTTCAGAACTTTGAGAGCCTAGGCCTGGTATTTACAAAGATGCAGTGCACCCCTATGTTTCCCCTAGCACCAATGCTAAATTAAGCTGCATAACACCAACGCAAGGGAGCTTGCATTAGGGGGAATGCTTGTTTATTGTCAGGATGTGTCACTTCCTACACAGAACAATCAAAAATGGTGATTTGTAACTCCTATGTGTGCTGCCTTGTGCAACACACATAGAAGTTTCAAATCATCATTTCTTTGATGACTGTTACTGTGCAGTAATGTGTCATTGAATCAATCCTGGCGTTTTGCTTTATAATGTCTGCTGCACAATGCAGTACACGTAGAAACAGCAAAAAATTAGGGAAAATAAAGCATTTCTTTTGTTTTCCCAAGTTAAGACCAGGTTTTCCCTAGTCTTCATTTTGGCGCTGCTCCATATTTACGCCACCCTTGTAAATATGAGGCAGCATCAAAATTGATGGGTGTTGCTGTGAAATGCCCACCCGGACACCCATTGCTCACCCCTTTCACACCACGTATTAAGTGAAAGGGTGCCTTATTTACAAGTACCTGGTAAATAAGGCAAAGACCCTATCGCCACAGGAACATTGTAAAATGTGATGTTTCTGTGGTGATAGGGGGTTTTAAATATTCCCCAGAGTGTGTTAGTTTTATGGAACCTAAGATATAACTCTGCAGTCTAAAGACTAAAAGCAAAATGTCCTACAACAGGAATAAACCTATTATGCAAAACAGGAGGCTCTAAGTTACTTTTGATCTGGGAATGTTTCTGCTAACTCAAGCCAGTGTTGGTCTGGGTATTCTCTGGAAAGTTTTTGCTGTGGGTGGCATAATCCCATAACTTCTATTTCACCTGATTCATCCATTGTTTTATTAATGAAAATGTATGAGGGTGGAAAGCTTCCCATCTAAAAGTGGATCTCTTCAAAATTCAAACTCTTGGATACTGTAGTGTCGTAGGACTATCCATGTCGGGACTCTTGCAGGTCTGGGTGAAATCAACAGAGGAAATATGCAACTGGGTGGTAGGTGTTATGGTGTGGTTATTAACAGTCATGACTAATCAGATAACAGTGTGTGTTTGTATGCAGAAGAATAAAGAAATAAAATCCAGATCTACAAGTGTGGCATATTAATTTCCATGCAACTGGGATGGGGAGGATCGACAACTGAAGATGAGTGCGAGGTCTGTGCCCTGAAGAAACATGACTCCTCTCCCTGGAAGTTTGCTACATTGTTTGTCCCATGTGCACCCATTTAGATGAGAAGCTGTTCAAAGATCCTGAAGAAGATGGTGTACAAATTAATTGATGCCATTGAAACGTGCGTTGACCAGCAAGAGTGACACCCCACTGCAGCCGAGGGTTGATGTTCTCTCCCGGATTTCTTTTAATTGTGCATGTAGTGTTGTTCTGGGGTGTAGCGTGTGAGAGTGTAGTGTGCAAGGGTATGGTTGTGGAATAGTAAGAGGTGAGAGTATGTGTGGGGGTGTATTTGATTTATTTATTTTTTGTAGATAGTTGTGATTTTTGAGCTGTTGTCACATGTATAACATTAGCTGAATAATGAAGACAAATCAGTGTGATAACAAGTAGAACAATCTGTATACTTTTCATAATGTGAAAGTTTTGATAAAAAAGTAAAACTTAAAAAAAACTGTAGGAAGGATTACTTGGTCTGTGTGGAAAATCATGTTTTGTATGCCCCAATATAGAGCTTTGAAAAGCCAGTAACTAAAGAAATATAGGTCTAGAGGGTTACTTTGTACATAGTTTTGGTCTTTTTTCCCCCTGTTCCCTGACCTTTTTGAATTATTCCTCTTAGGGGGATACTAGCTGATGTAAGCTGTACAAAGTTAGCATGTGAGGAATCTAAGCCCCGCTTTCGCCCATATATGGCCCTCAAAGTACTCGAAGGCCTCGCAGAGGAGCACATTTGAAAAGCCCACAAGAAACCTACTAGTAAAGCCAAAAGAAGAGATACTGTGCCACAACATAAGACAAAAATTGATACAAAGCAAAATGTTAAAAGCAGCCACTGCCAGGTACTATGCAAAAAGCCAAAAATAGTGACAAAGAATTATGAAAGATGAAATCGTTACTTACCAACAAGGAAGAAGATGGCACCTTACAACCTCTGACAAGACCAGTACTTGCAGAAAGTACAGGCCCAGAAGAGCAGCTGTCCTGACCTGAACAGCGTGTACTCTCAATAGCTGTAAAAAAGTGCCCTAAGTATGATACTTATATGTTTTTGAAACTACTACCACCATTCGACACAGCGAAGAGTGGACTTCATGGATGAGACATTTGATGATTTCATAGATGCCCTAGAAGAAGTAGATGATAAGCAAATCGTTAAGTATTTGAAGAACCTTGACAGTGATGAAGTGAAAGAATTTATGAAGAAAATATCACAAGCTGATGCAGTAACCTACCATCAAATCAAGGAAATGTTGGCTGCCAAGTTCAATCCGATGCCAAATGTCAACCATGAAAGGTACATTTTCAATCAAGCACAACAGCAAGTTGGTGAAACAATGCATGAGTTTGATGAAAGACTTGATGTGCTTATCCAATACTGCAAGTTGAGGGAATTCAATGATGAAGAGGTCATTTATCTCTGTGTCATTAAGGACCTTCTTTCAGGCTCTTTATAAGATGAATGTTGATAGAGACACTCCGCTTAGAAAAAGTGCTAGTGGCTGCAAGGGCCAAAGAAAGAGAAGATTGACAAGCTGCTAACATAGAAGCTGAACAGCAGAAAATGACTCAGCGATGATCATGAAAAGCAAGCACAAGGTGTATTCAGGCAAGTCAACTTCGCCAAAGAAGACAGAATTGTGTTTCTTATCTGTGTATTCATTTCCACATAAAGGCAAATGTCCAGCCATAGGACAATTGTGCAAAGGTTGCGGTAGAGAGAACCACTTCATTATGGTTTGCAAAGCAAAAAAGAAACTAACTACATTGTAGCAAGATGCCAGAAGGTTTCACAAGCATTTTCACAATGCCCACAAAGCCAAAAGGCAACATCAGTTACAATAAGTACAAAAGACTGGCCACTCTAGGTATAGGGGGTACTGTACTGAAGTGGCTTGCTTCTTTCCTCTCGGAACGCACTCAGCAGGTTTTCACTTCCCCTTACACATCCCATGCCAGACCACTTAAATGGGGAGTCCCCCAGGGCTCCTCTTTAAGCCCGCTTCTTTTTAATGTCTACTTCACCCCTCTAGCTGAAATGATTGCGCAGGCTGGAGTCAAAACTACTTCCTATGCAGATGATATCCAGCTCCTGTTTACCTTTAAAGAATCCAATGTCAAGGCCTTTGATCTCATGAAAACCTGCCTTAGGAACATATCTAGATGGATGGACTCTAATTCCCTCAAGCTAAACGCCGAGAAAACGGAGGTTCTGTTTTTCAACTTATCATCCCCACTATCATCTAATCTGTGGTGGCCGGATGATTTGAGCCAAGTGCCCGTACCAAAAAACTCTGTACGGAACCTCGGGGTGTGCTGGGATAACCAGCTCACCTTTGAAGCTCAGGTGCAAAAGGTAGCAGGTTCCTGTTTTGCAAAGATCAGAACAATAAAAAGACTCATCACCTACTTGCCCACTGATTGTCGAAAAACAGTGGTTCATGCCCTGATAACTGCCCATCTCGATTATGCCAATGCATTATATGTAGACATTAAGGCCGGTTTGTGTAACAGACTCCAAACGGTCCAAAACGCGTCAGCACGGTTGGTGGAGGGTATTCCTCCCAGACATCATATTACCCCGCATCTTCGTAAACTGCATTGGCTGCCTTTTAGTAAAAGATGTCTATTTAAAGCTATGACACTGGCCTACAGGGCTTCACAGGGCAAAGGCCCGGCATATCTTAAAACCTGCCTACGTCCTTATCATAATGCAAGGTCATTGCGTTCAAACTCCCAGTTTCTCCTAGTCACTCCTAGGTTTAAGAACTCGGAAAGGAGGGAAAACCTTTGAAGGTTGCGCTTCCCAACAATGGAATAAACTTCCTTTGTCCCCCAGAGCCTGTCCATCTGAATCTCTATTCCGAAAGGCTCTTAAAACTCATCTTTTTGATCTGTAATCTTTCATATATCTGCCCTCTGTTTCCAGATTCTCTAGCGCCGGGACGCCCCGCTGGGGCATCTGCGCGCTTTATAAATGACACAAATAAATAATAAATACACACCAGACGAAGTTGATCATCGTCAAGTTCATCCTACAAAGGCTTGTCGACTTCATTGTCGAGCGTCAGTGAAGATGATGGATGTGCCCGGATGGCATTGACCAAGAAATGGCCGGCACATGTAGGGTTGGCTGCTTGTACAGAAGAACAAACAACAAAAGATAACCACTAAACAAAACAATGAAATTCATTTAGTCATTGCTTCAAGATCACAATAAAGGTTAACGGTTGCCCCTTAGCCTTTCTAATTGACAGTGGTGCATCAATTAACATCATACCTGTCAAAATACTCAACAGCCTAGCTCCTGTGCTATGCCTTAACTCATCAAACACAAAAGTATACTTTTAAACCATTGTAGAGTCAAGGGTCATTCACTGTGTCATTGTAACATAAATCAGTAGCTGTGCAAGTGACAATTCATGTTCTTCAAGGAGTTTAGTCCAGTACTTGCCTACTCAGTTTTTCACCGCTGCTGACATGGGCCTGATCTCTCTCAAATACAACATCCATGCTCAATCTGAAGTTCTGAGTCAGTTCCTGTCATTATCTCATGGTCTAGGCAGGCTGAAAACAATGATAGTGAGACTTCACATCAATAAGGACATCCACCCTGTTGCCCTGCTGTGCCATAGAATAGCTTTCCACTTGCAAGAATCTGTTGAGAAAGAACTTCAGAAAGTCATTAAAACATGACATCATTGAGCGCTCCACGGGTCCAATGCCATGAATGTCCCCCATAGTGGTGGTGCTAAAAAAGGATAGTGAGGGTACAGTGCATATCTGCATTGATATGTGACATGCTAACGCAGCGATGTATAGAGAAAGACATCCTGCAGCTGAATGACGCCAAAGTACTCTCCTGTCTTGACCTGAACAAGGGATAACCATGAACTTGTGTCACTACTTTTTCAACACATGATGTTTTTTTTTGAGCTTTGGAGTGTTGTCAGCTACATAAATATTTCAGTTATACGTTAAATAATACAACCTGATGATATACTGGTATTTCGAGCAATGGAAAAGGAGCATGACAAGGCTCTTCTACAAGTGTGCCAGTTACTTGCTGATGCCCCTCTCACTCTGAATGCAGGAAAGAGTGAGTTTCACAAGACCAAACTTAAATTCTTTGAACATATACTTTCTGATGGGGGAATGACTCCTGACCCTTATAACTCATGGTCAATTATTGTTCAACACACATTCGCAATTTTGCCACTGTGAGTGCTCCATTGAGAGAACTGACAAAACAAAATGCCCTATTTAAGTAGTCTGATGAATTTGATCAAGGCTTCAAAATAATAAAACATGCAAATGAGAATACAACATAGATGGCCTACTTTGACCCCAAACTAAAGACTGAGATCACAGTAGATTGGAGCCTGGTGGGGTAGGGTCAATCTTTGCTCAACATAATGTTAATTCGAATGCCCAGAGACCCATTGTGGAAAATGCAAGTTGAAGCTTGTCTGACACAGAACCTGCCTGTTCTCAGCTGGAGAAGGAGAGCCTGGCTGTAGTTTGGCCTGCCAATATATTCATGTGTTTTTATACGGAAAACATTTCACTATCATAACAGACCATCAAACACTACTCTCCATTTTGGGAAATCCAAAATCCAAGCGTCCCTCTCGTATCAAGAGGTGTGGTTGGAAAATACAAGAGTACAACAATGCAACTGTACACAAGCTGGTTAAAGACCAGAACACTGCTGATTATTTATCACGAGCTTCCCTAAATCATCACAGATCAACATCTAAAACAGCTGAGGAGTACATCAACTTCATTGTGAAGTTAAGTACACTAGCAGCCCATCCATTGAACACCAGCTACCAATGCTGACAAGTCCATGCTTATTCTCAAAGATATAAGTTCAACACAATCCTGGAAAAGGAGTGTTCGTTCTTTTGCTGACGATGTTGAATTTCAGAAAACTAAAAAATTTACAAGATGAACTGTCTGTGACCAAGGAAGGAGTTGTGTTGAGAGGCTCAAGGATTTGTCATAAGCGAGTGGCTAAGAAAATACGTAATTGAACTAGCCCATGAAGGACATCTTGGCATTGTAGCTACCAAAAGAGCCCTTAGAGCCAGAGTGTGCCATCTTTTCAAGTGCCTCTCCCCCAAAGTGACACAACATCCATTGACAATGTATGACTTTCCTACACAGGCTTCAATCAATCAATCAGGTGTTTGTTAAGTGCGACTACTCACCCGTAAGGGTCTCAAGGCGCTGGGGGTGAGGGGGGTCGCAGGTTCGAGTCCATCAAGGAGGGGGTCTGTCAAAGAGCCAGGTTTTGAGGTTTCTTGCAAAGATGGGGAGCGATGTTATCTGTCTGAGGTAGAGCGGAAGGTCGTTCCAGGCTCTGGCCGCGTGGAAGGAGAAGGAGCAGCTTCCCGATCTGGACTTTCTTGTGCGGGGGACCATGGCGTATGAGAGCTGGGCTGATCATAGGGTCCTTTGGGGTGCGTGGAATTTGAGTCAGCTGTTCAGGTATGCTGGTCCGGTGTCGTGAAGGGCCTTTTGAGAGTGGGTTAGCATCTTGACGGTGACTCTAAATTCGATGGGGAGCCAGTGGAGTGTGCACAAGTGCTGGGAATGTCTTGGCAGGTTGAGGACCAGTCTTGTGGCGGCGTTTTGGATGTTCTGTAGCTTGCGGTTTAAGTTTTTGTTTATTCCGGCATAGAGTGCGTTGCCGTAGTCAAGCCTGCTGGTGACCAGGGCGTCAGTAATGGTCTTTCTGTGTTTGAGAGGGATCCGTTTGAAGGTCTTACGTAGGAGGTGGAGGGTGTGGAAGCAGGAGGATGAGACAGAGTTGATCTGGCGGTCTCTTTTGAGCTCTGAGTCCAGGATGTTTCCCAGGTTGCGTGCGTGGTCCATGGGGGTGGGCGGGGGACCAACAGGTGTTTTTCCAGGCATCGGGGTTTGGGCCCATGATGAGTACTTCTGTTTCTCTGGTGTTTAGTTGTGGGCAGCTGTTTTTCATCCATTTGGAGATGGCTTCCATGCCTTCTTGAAAGTTGTAGGTGTAGCTGGCGGTGTTGGGTTTGTTGGAGAGGGAGAGGATGAGTTGGGTGTCGTCTGCATATGACATAATGTTGAGTCCGTAGATTCTGATGATGGTGGTGAGCGGAGCCATGTAGACGTTGAAGAGCATAGGGCTGAGGGGGAATCCCTGGGGGACTCCGCAGGTGGTAGGTGTAGGGTCCAAGAGGAAAGGGGGAGTCTCACCCACAGCGTTCAGCCGTAGAGGTTACAGTGGATGCAGTCGAGGGCCTTGTCTTGGATCCCTGCATCGTGGAGTCTGCGTAGTGGGGAGCGGTGAGACACTGTGTCGAACGCCGCTGAGAGGTCGAGGAAGAAGAGGGCTGCTGTTTCTCCTTTGTCCAGTAAGGTACAGATGTTGTCTGTTGCAGCGAGGAGGGTGGTTTCCGTACTGTGTTTTTTTCTGAAGCAGGATTTGGAGGAGTTGAGGATGTTGTGCTCTTCGATAAATGTGGCGAGTTGGCTGTTGATGGCTTTCTCGAAGACTTTCGCTGGGAACTGGAGCAGGGAGATGGTTCTGTTGTTTTTTAGGTTGGTGGGGTCTGCTGAGGGTTTATTCAGGAGGGGGTTGATCTCAGCGTGTTTCCATTCATCAGGGAATGATGCGGTTGCCAGGGAGCGGTTGATGGTGTGGCAGACCATGGGTGCGATGGTGTCGGTGGCTCTGTTGGAAATGTGTTGGGGGCAGGGGGCGGAGTCGATTGACTTCATCGTCTTCAGTGTGTCTTCGGTGGCAAGGGCTGTCCAGTTGTCGATCACTGGCTTCAGGGTGGTTAGTGAGGGTTCAGTGTGTTGGTTGTCTTTGTCGAAGTTGTTGTAGATGTTTTTGATTTTGTGGTGGAAAAAGGTGCTCAGTTTGTCGCAAAGGTCTTGTGAGGGAGGGATGTCAGTGGACTCGCTGGTGGGTTTGGTGAACTGCTTGATAATGTTGAAGTTTTCTTTACTGTTGTGTGCATGAGAGGAAATTCTGTCTTCAATCGCTTTTTCCTCGTTTTTCTGATGAGTTGGTGGTGGGCGTTGGTAGCGCCTCTGAAGTTGTTGTTGGCTTCTGTAAATTTGGTGTTCCTTCAGGCCTTTTCGAGGCAGTGGCAAGTGCATCTAGACTCTTGAAGTTCGGTAGTGAATCATCTAGCTTTCTTGGCATGGGTGTTGTTGTTTTTCTTCAGTGGGGCTATGGAGTTGGCGCTGTGAGAGATCCATCTGTGCAGAGTTTGGGCTGCGGTGTTGGGGTCGTCGTTTTTCGCGATGGTTGGGCTAGAGTTGCTGAGTGATGAGGTTAGCTGATCTTCGGTGATTCTGGTCCAGTTTCTTTGTGGGAGCAGGTACTGGTGTCTGTGGATGGTGAGTGTTCTGAAGGTGAAGTGGACGCATCGATGGTCAGTCTATGGGAGTTTGGAGTTGTGGCTGAAGGTGATAGAGTTTCCTGTTGTCGAGGATGTGTCCTGCTATGTGCATGGGTTCGGTCACATTACGGGGGAGTCAAATGTTGTGAAGATTGTCCAGGAGGGATATGGTGCTGGGGACCACCTGGTTGTCGAGGTGGAAGTTGAGGTCTCCCAGTAGGGTGTAGTTGGTGGACGCGATAGCATGTGGGGAAATGGTGTCCGTGATGGAGTTGGTGAAAAGTCAGCGGGTCCAGGGATTTGGTAGATGAGGGTTCCTTGGAGGGTGGAGGTAGGGCCCGCCAGTATCTTGAAGTGAAGGTGTTCCATCAGGTCTCTGGTCTGAAAAAGGCAAAAGGAAAAAGGCAAAAAGAGAGAGAAAAGTGCAAACAAGGCAACAAAAGTGCAAGAAAGAGTGGAGGAAAGACACAGATGACACAGTGAAAGGGGGAGATTGAGATGAGGGTAAAAAACGACTGAAAAACAGAGGAAAGACACAGAAGGAGAGTGAAGGGGAGCTTGAAATGAGATGGGAGATAGAAGTGAGAGAAAAAAACAAGTGAAAAAGGAGAGAAAAAGCAGAGCAAGAGAATGGAGACAGTGGTCCACTGGACCACCAGGGTTGAGGCGCATGTGAAATCTGCGGGTGGAGAAGGGCCTCGAACACCAACACTCGAGAGTGCAGGGGCTTAGGGGAAGGCCTCACATAATGGTGGAGCTGCGAGGGAGGGAGAACAATTTCACTGACAATCAATCAGTGCTCTTGCTTGGGAAAGAGTTCTAGTTGATTTCTTTGGGCCCCTAGGATTAGCATTTCCCATTATCATCAACAACCCATGACAAGATCATTGAGTGGCTCGATAACATCTTTGAAGCGTGGGGTATCCCCACCATTCCTAAATCTGGCAATGGTCCACCATTCAACAGCAAAGAATCCAGAGAGTTTCTAGTCAGAATGAATATCAAGAATCAAAAGAGTACACCTCTGTGGCCCCAAGCAAATTGTGTTGTGAAACGATTCATGGGTAACGTCAAAAGGGTAATTCAGCGATCATCATTGGAGGGGATTGAATTAAAGCAATCCCTGTCTCAAGCCCTCTGTGCTTATTGTTCAACTCCTCAATGGATGAAAATCCTGCCACCTTACTATTTGTTCTTAGGTGCCACAAAGAACCGTAGACCACTCTGTAAGTGCTGATGCAGGTTTGAGTCACCAAACTTCTCAAAAGTGCAAAATGAAGACATACGCTGGTCGGCTTCAGAGAGCCCAAGACACAGTCTTCAATGAAGGTGACTTGGTCCTAGTCAAGCAGAAGCAAAGGGTGAAAACAGACACTCCATTTGCTTTCGAAAATCTGATGGTTGTGACATGCATAGGACACATGGTGATGGCCCATCGTCCTGAGCAGTACATAACATGCTACTCATCACATTTCAAGCACATACCTCTGCGATCTTCAGCTCCCGCACATACAAAGGAGGCCATTTCGTCTGACAGTCTAGATCAAGCATCAGACACTGTACCATGGGTGAATGAACAGAGTGCATCTCAACCACTTCATGGCATTCGATCTAGCCAACTAGTGTGAACGCCTCAATGACCTATCGGAGAAAGAGAAGGCATCTGTTGTTTGTACTTTTTATTTAATAAGGGGGAAGTTGTAGTGTCCTGAGACTATGTGTGCTGGGACCTTTGCAGTTCTGGGTGGATTTAGCAGAGGAGGTATGTTAGACCTGTCAGCCCTAGGGTGGTCTTTCCCTGTATTTTTTGCCCTTGCCTCATTTTTCACACCTACTTTTTGTTGGCTTTAGGACTCTGGGCACCCTCCCATTGCTAATCAATGCCAGGGTGCAGGTGCTCTCTTCCCCCAACATGGCTGCCACTGACCCCTGCTACTGCAGCGTGGTCTGTATAGGCGCACTCTAGTAGCCAGGAGCTGGCTGGAACCCTTAAACAATGTTGCCATACCAGCCTGCCAGCCTGCCCATAGCTAGAATAAGGGAAGCTCCTGGAACCTTCCAGAATAGGGGAGGCACCAACTGCCACTGCCAACTGCCAACTGACACTATATAAGGAAAAGGAGGGAAACTTTCTAGTCAGTTGGGGCATCACTGACCTGGGGAACCCACGCAGGAGTTTTAGGCGGGAGGGCCTAGTGAGGAACCTATGCTACTGGGAGTGACAGGATTTAGGTGCTGCCTCTTAAGCTCAGTGAGGTGTCCAAAGCTAGCCCCCTGATCTGGCCCAGTGGTAGGGAACCCTAGGGCCCATCTGCAGTGACTGAGGAGAAATTCTTCAGGCCCTCAACTCATTCCCCCCCCTCTTCTACAACTTCAAGAAACAAGCAACTAAGGGCGCAGAACCATTCAAGCGCCAAGAAGTCTACTTCTCCTTGACCAGAGACTGCTGGGGTGATCGACCAGGTACTGGACTTGTGCTGCCCTGCGCATCCCCTGCTTTCAACTGGGCCCACCTTGCCCTACCTGCCTCCCCCTGACTGAACTGCTCTGCTGTCCTGATTAAACTGTGTGGAAAGCGCTATATTCCGCTTCCCCTGTCCAGCGCTGTATTTAAGACTGCCTGCTCTGAGCTAACTGTGCCCCCGTGGTTCAAGCGCTGAGATCCTGAGGCGCTTCTCGCCTCAAGAAGCATCCTGCCCTGTGTGGCGCCGCAGTTGCCCCCATGCGCTCACCTGTATCGGTGTAAAGCGCTGTGACTAGCCCCGAGGCGCCTGAGGGGACCGAGTCATCATCGCGGCATCGGTGCCGCCTTCGCAACACCTCCGAGGTGCTTCCAGCCTGTCCTGTGGCCGCCTGCCTTTGTGCAGTGTCCAGCGCTGAGATTACCCCCCTCGGCGGCCCCCGTACGCCAGGAGAGGGCCGCCGCCTTAAGTGACCTGGGCGCACCCCACGTGACAGGGGAGCTCCTTCGTCCCACCCCCGAGGGCCGCGCTACCATTGGCCCTTACTGGCGCGCCCTCGAGGCGAAGCACACCCGGCCCCTGCCTCGTCCCCAGCGCCGGTGCCCTGAAGCTGAGCCTGCACCGCGCTGGGACGAGGGCAGCCACGAGAGGGTTGGAACCCCCTCTCCTCCGCTGAACCCGAAGCAAGGGCCCTGGAGGGCCGAAGAAGTGAGGTAACCCCCTGGGGAGGAGGGTGGTAGGCTGGGAGAGGCCCGAGGTCGCCCGTCCCCCGGGGTGCTCTGAGACTGGGCCCTGTTGGCCCCTTCCCCCCTGCAACTGTGCCTCAAGAGACCGTATTTACAAGCCTGAAGTGTTTAGCGTGCACCGTGTTTACAAGCCTGAAGTGTTTAGTGTGCACCGTATTTACAAGACTGAAGTGTTTAGCGTGCACCGTATTTACAAGCCTGATTTGCTCCTAGTGCACCATATGTACAAGCCGGAAATGAGAGGGAGATTCGCTTCACTGTACTGAATTTTCTTGCAGAGGTGGGCTTCCATAGTATTCTGATGATCTGATCTAGGTCGCAGCCGACCTGTATTCACAAGAAGAAAGGCTTGTCACAAATAAGTAAAGGTTGTGTTCTTTGGAGTTCCTGGTTGGACTGATAAGTACTTGCCGATATGTTGTATTACCTGTAAGGAAAAGCGTCCATGAGAGGTTTTGAGGTGATATTTAAACGCATTACTATAGTCGCTTCTTGTAGGATCCTCCAGGTTAATGCAGTTACCCCGTTGCCTGTCAGAGAGTTTGATACGATAGGCGCGGTCAGTTAGTGTTTCGCTGCTAGATGAACTGGTTATTATTCTAGTGAAATGTTCGCCCATTTATAGGAAATGTAACCGGAACGTGATTCATGAAATGTCTCAATGTAATGCTGACGAATTAATAATGCAACGCTCTATTTGAAAACTTATATAAAAGATCTTGATTCTTTCAAATACAACTTCTGGTGTGGTCTCCATTATTGCGCCACTGTGTCTTACATTGGATGTGTGCGTTAAGTAGCTGCTTTACACACAAGCCCTTGGCTGCCTTCCTGCTTGAGCCATGCTACCCCCGGAGAACTGGCGGTCCCAGTTCTTACAAGGTACGTAACTGGGAGAGTTTAGGGTGTGGTTGTTCACAGTTATGATGTAATCAGAATACAGTGTGTGATTGAATGTGGAGGAATAAAGACGTACAATAGAGTTCTGTGTGTGGTGTATTCATGTGCATGCTCCCAGGCTGGGGAGGAAGCTGCAGATACCCTTGAGGTCTATTTAATATCTTGAGTTTGTTGCCGCACAAAAGCACGATTTGCTATTATATTTCCAAAAACTATGAACACTTTTCCTGCAAAGTAGTCTTTAAATCTTCCAATTTATGTCGGAGTTTATTCGACTGAGAAATGCTTATTTTGTTAACATATTCTGCCCCAACTGCTCCCCTCCTGCCATCAATCACCACAAACAAAACTTACGTGTGTCATCTTTAGGACAATGACTTTGTACATCTTTTAACCCCTGCTCTAATATCCATGACTACACCTATGGCTTCCTAGAAATTTTGAAGTGGTCCTTACTTGTCATTGGAGGGGAACACAGCAAATGCTGAAATAGAAGTATTGAATGGAACCTTTTTAAAGGTACTGTATAATACAAAGATGTCTAATTTCTTTAAAAACCGCTACTCACCAGTAGGTTAAAATGCTAAATAAAGCAAGAGTCATTCTGCGCTACGCAAAACTGGGAGAAGATCACTTTCTGTCATTTGCACGGTGAAAATTCGCATTGGAATGTTCTGCCAGATCAACTCTACTGGTGCGCTCGGAAATGCACGGAAAAAGCAGCATACGGCATACAAAAAGTAGGACTGCCTTCTGCACTAGATATATTTTTATGCAACGCTGACTGTGATATTTTATTCTACTCCACCGTTTAGACTTGGGAGGTTTAAGATTCCACATCCTCGAAAGCGTTATGAACATTAATGAAAAGGAGATTGAACACTTGGCAGTGGTGAGAGTGAGAATTTTTAGCTGCTAAGTGCACTTCATGTTGACTTTATATACCTCCAAGCCGTGCTGCTCGCTTTCTGTCATGCTTTTATAACAATCTGCTATATTAAAAGTAAAGGTCGTGAATCCTACAGTGACGTATGTTTGATGTTTCATATTCACACTGGTTTAAATTAATTAATTAATTAATTATGTGCTTATATAGCGCTGGAATCACTCCCGAAGGGGTACCTCCGCGCTTCGACCGCTGCGAAACCCTTCCTGGCTTCCCTGAGAGATGGTCCCTTAATGGGTATCTCCAGGGTGAGACCAGGCATCCCCGGCGGTCTGGTGGGGCCGTTAGTGAAGATGAGGCAAGCTAGTGCCCAGAGTTGTCGAGTGTGATCGCTGATCAGAGTGGGCACCGAGGCGAGAGAATTATCGAGTCCGCTGACCCTGGTCCAGAAACCTGCCGCGTCGGGAATCGAACCCTGGTCCCGGGCCGTCCTCTGCTCTCGGGTCTGCCGCCTCTAACCAGTGAGCCACACTACTCCACACACTAAATAGAATTCGTCTTATACTCCCCGGTTTCCTCTTCCTTATCTCATTACTATTTCACTCTGCATCTTGAAAATCAATAGACGCAGAATGGAAAAAAGGATTTGTTTTAGTCAAGATCAGATATTAATAAATCTTCTTTCAACTTGCAGCAGTCTCTCTGGGCACATCACTCAATAAAAGATACACTTTGTCAGCAGTTGTGCAGGATTTAATACACAGCTACCAGAAATGAATATCTGAAATTTGAGTAATGGTATGATCTTTTAGCCTGGTGTCAGATTTCTGTTTCTTGATCATGCAAAAGGTCGTCATCATTTTTACCAAGAAATATCTCCTGTCTTGGCATCCATGAAAAATATTCATGCTGCCCAAGTAACAATTCTGTAAAAAGAATCATTTGCAAAGTGGAAATGCTGGGAATAAAATTGTAATACTTTTCCGTTATTAAAAGCTGCGTGAAACTGTTAAAATGCATCTAAACTAGCATCATACTAGTCCTTCACAGGGAGAAGAAATTTTGGGTGACAGTGAGTAATGACCGAGGGAATAGGACAGGAATTTCCAAATATCCTGGTAAATACTCATTTAAATGGGATCCTCCTGATACCACCAGTAATCCACTGTAAACATACCCCCTGCAGCGTTATCGGTGGACCAAGGGTGGATTTTAATCCTGCCTTATACACTGGCTGCTATTTTGATAGTTGAAGTGCAGATAATCAAAGTGTAGCATGCAAAACACTATTAAACATTTTGATACCTCACAGACACGTGTCCAATCAGGCCACATCATAACTAAGCACCTCATTTAGGGGTAGATGTATCAACATACCCTTTTGCGATTTCTAAATTGCGATTTTTAAGGAATCGCTATTTAGAAATCGCAAAATGGGATGTATGTTGAAAATCGCTATTTTTTTGCGATTTCTTATTCTTCCTTATTTGCGAATTCGCAATTTTTCGAATTCGCAATTAAGGAATAATTTCAAATTCATTCCTATGAGCCAGGCCCATAGGAATGATCGTGAAATAATTCTCAATTTGCGAATCGCAATTTGCTAATCGCAAATTGAGAATAATTTCAAGGGTGCAGGGGTGTCTCAAGAACACCCTGCTGCACCCCTGAAATTTACATGTGTGTGCATATGGTGCACATACATGCCCTATGGGCATGTATGTGCGTCACATGCCACCTTCACAAATGCCAAATTGTGCATTTTTAAAAGAATTTGCAAATTACCACCAACTACAAGTTGGTGGTAATTTGCGATTTCTTAACCTAAATTCGCAATTCCAAAATGCTACATACATAGCATTTAAGGAATCACAAATTTTTGCAATTCCTTATTTTGCGATTTTTTGTTACATGTCAAAACATGCAAAAAGACCATTTGCGATTCGCAAACGCCGGAATTCTGCAAATTCCGGCCTTTGCGAATCGCAAACGGCTTGATACATCTACCCCTTAGAGGTCAGGGGAGCAGATTTACTGATGGTAAAACTACATAGGAACGATGGTAGTGCTGGAAAGTAATATCCCACAAATGGCCCACATATAAATATACAACCACATCATGGACATTGGTTAGGTGTTTTTTCGAAGTTAGGCCCCCACTTGGGTCCTTGGAGAAAATGTAAATGATGGCATGGCAAAATTGCCATCACTGTGTTCTTCTGAAACATGGAGTTGGTTGCTGTTTTAGAGGAAAATGTCTACCAGCTGGGAGGCAAATTCCAAATTCAGCATAGCTGTGTTAGGGGAGGCAGAGCCACAACCAGCCCAGTCATTTGTTGGTGGTTTTCCCAAATTTATCCCATACATGTTCTTCATCACTTCTTTCACTCACGAGATCGTGGGGGATGGAATACTCCGACACAAACGTGACATGACGGATATCCCCTCCGCTGTATTACAAGTTTCACGGGGTATTCACAGGGTATAATGGAATTTTAATTTGGTGGACGGGATATCCCTTATCTTTGTGACAGAGTAACCCTGTCTGCCAGAATCATAACCAGGCCTTTTAGCGAAGAACCATGTTGCTCCTTTCACCATAGGCAAGTGCCTGGATGTCTCGGTTTATCCTAATTTCTTTCTTACTGGTGAATGGGAACTCTAAGATATCAGTGTATCATAATCAGAGGGGCAAAGGAGAGTGTTGTGGAAAAGGAGACAGCTGCTGAGAAAGTTGTAAGCAAAATATTTTGCTGCAAATGTGTCCAGTTAAGCAATCTGGTAAAAACGTAGATTTTAATGCCAGCTCTGGGAGAATAATCACCGAAATATCACAGAATATTCCTGTACTTTTTTACTGCTTCGTTGCCCAAGGGCAGTGTTTGTTCGTATGAAAAAATCTTCTATGTGCGTTTCAGAGTATTGCATGCTTCATAGATCCTCAAAGAGGTATGTTTATATGACGGGAGAAAACGGTGTCCACAATTTTACTATAAAAATACTATTTAGTAAGGAGGAGATGCCACCCAATACATTTTTTAGGCATTGCATAGCCCACAATTCAATCTCCCTAAATGATCCCGTTTTTGCCAGCTGTCCCCTTTCTCGCTCTGCTATTTCCTGTCACATTTCAAAAATATACAGCTTGAGTAGGAAACAAAATCTGAAAGCTTAAAGTTTGCGAGCATCTTTAAACATAGATTAAACGGTATGTTTGGCTGGACAGAACTCTGAAGCACTCCACAAGAAAAAGGAACGCTGCAAAACTTAGAAGGCCATTAGGGGGAAGCCTGTGACTGATCAGTCAGAAAACAGCTAAAACAGCTAATACCTGCTCCTATAATATCTATCCTACAGGCCTTAGCCAAGATGACTTTAACCAAGTCGTACCTACCAAATGCAGCAGCTAGTACCTACCAGTAAAAGTAGCTGCAAATAACAAGAACGCTTTTTTATAAACTTTTAAAGATATAGATAACCTATTTTAATTAATGAAGCGCTGGGATGCCCAAGGATAACTGCGCGCTATATACATTTTTATTAATAATAATAATAATAATAATAATAGTACCAGGCGTGCAATATCCATTACTACTGGAGTCTATGATTAAACAAAGGTAGGGAAGACAAAAGGCATGCCTGGCACCATACCTTCAGTAACCATGAAGCCAGCGTGATCCAGGATCATTAGGTCTGTGGATTCCAAAAGGCTGAATAGTCACGGAGGGAACGAGAGATAGGCATAATGTTTTGAACATCACATGGATTTGAAGGGATGCTTTTTGAAAAGATTAGATACTATCACACTTTTCCACGGGCAATGCACTATTCTTGGAGATCAAGATGGGTAAAAGTATTAAAGAAGAAAGGGGCAGGTGTGGGAACGAGCTTATGAAAATTAGGAATATGGATGGGATCAGCATGAGTATCAGATTTCAAGGGGGACCAGGCAACACACTTAAGAATTGGATAATGATGAGAAGTGCTGCAATGTTAGCTACTGAGATACGAGCAGTCCCTACTAAAGAAATTAAAACTAGTAAAATTGTTCTCATAGATTGTAGTTTAGTAATTTTTCCTGTCAGGGAACAAACAATGGGGCTTATTTTCAAGCCACTTGCACCACTGGTACATCCCTTTTTTCCATGCAAAAAGTGTTGCACCGGTTAGGCAAGGGTCTTGAAAATAAGCTCTGATGTCTTCACATAGCAATTTAAAAAGTTTAGAGTGACCAGCTCATTCATAATTGAGGACAGCTTTCTAGGAATATTGGAATCAGAAGATACTGTAATCTTGGAGATAACTAAAACGATTTCATCGGGGCTAATAATTTTTCCTGACTACACAGTTAGCGATCCTAGGCTTCATAGTATTTGTCCAATCAAATTTCAAACTGATGGCTATGCAGTTTTTCTGTGTGGAGAATGAGAGAGGAGAAACGTAAGTTGTTCAAGGCTATTTGTCTTGGGAACTTGTAACTGGGGTTTGAAAAGGTCTACAGATATGGTCACTATATCAAGTTTCAGCGACGGATTAACCTTCAAAGAAAGTCTAACTACCTGGTCAATGTTTAGGTAGAGCTGATACTAATAAGGAACTGAATCAGGTACTGGTCTGGTAGACCCAACAGGAAGATAGACACCAGTGGTGTTTATCAAGTGGAAGTTGAGGAAATTAGATCAAGCGTATGGTCATCTGAATGAGTGGCGGTGGAAATGCACTGAGCGCATCTACGTTTGAAGTTTGCAGTTTAAATTAAGTGACGAAGTGAGTAATGATTCATTCAACCAAACATTGAAGTTGGCAAGAACCAAAGTAGAAGAAAAGAGGAGGACATTTTGACTGGCTAGATCAAATAAAAAAAATAATTTAAGTTTGTTTGGTGGTTTCAATCACAGCCATACATACATGATTGGACGACATGTTTAAGATTGTCAACAAGATATTCAAGCAGACTTATTCCAAGTACATATTAAACAGTTCGGACAGGACTCGCTTGTCTATGCATCTCCATTTCAACAGTAGGCGACACACAGGGATCCCCCCAATATTTAGTCCAGTGTGACCACTTCCTGTCCCATTTCTTGGGACACCCCTAAGCCTTAAAAACCTCAGTCTCTGCCACCATGCATCTATCCATTTCTTTGGCCCATTAGGTGGCGAGTGGTGGAGTCGCTCCCCCCAACCTCCAGCTAGTTCTCATTTCACCAGCGTGTATCCCAGTGTCGTAATATGCTGTTATACTTCTGTGAGATCAGTCGCCTCCCATATGTTCAACAGTCCCAGTTGTGATGTTAATGCTATGTCCTTCCTTCACAAAGCAGTGCGCATGTGGTCTGAGGCTCCCTCCCAAAGGGCCCGTATTCTAGGACAAATCCACAGGGCATGGTAAAATGAGGCCTGCTGACCACACCCCTTTATACAGCGGTGGTCAGATCTAGCTCCTATTATTGCCAAAACTTTCCATGTGATGTATGATCGGTGGAGTAGCCTAAGTTGAATCAGCCTAAATCTCTGTGTGATAGCCGCTTCTTGAGGGGGCATAAGTGCCGTCTGCCAGTCCTTGTCATCTATAGGACCAATATCGTCTTGCCACCGCTCCCTGAGCTTCGGAAATGTGTCTGGCAGTTTATTGTTCAACTTTTTGTAAGTTAGAGATATTGCCTTCGAACAGAGGGTCCCATCTAGCAAGCGGTCTTCCGGAGGCAACGATTCAGGTATATCTTTGAGAGATGGGAATGCCGCCTGGATCGCATGTCTGATCTGTAAATACCTGTACATTTCTCCTGTGCCAGGTGGTATTGTTTCTGGAGATCACCAAAGGTAAGTATTGCCCCTTTCTGAACCAGGTCTTTTACCGCTGAGACCCCAATGAGGTCCATTAATCAAATCCGGCTGATAGCACAGCATGCCCAACTTCTGGGTGAATCACAACGGTGTAGCTTGCGAGAAGACGTCCGTCCACCCCAGCCAGGAAGTAACTATACACCAAATTTCCGATGTATGCTGGGTCGGACCGAAGAACCTCCCCCTATTTTTCCTGTCAGTAGTGTACAGGGCCCCCAGATATCCGGAGCGGTCAGTTTGGTATCAATCAAGGGTATACGCTGGGTCATCCGAGGGATGGTACATCCAGTGATTGACGGTCACCAGTTGTGCCACCCAGTAGTAAAGCTGTAGGTCAGGAAATGCTATGCCACCATCATACCAGCCTTTTGTCAATTTCTGCAGTGCGATTCTAGGGCCCCCCATCAAACAGCAACGCACGGATCTCACCTCCAATAGCTCTAAAATACGAGTCCGGGACCCTGTGAGGACCGTTATGTAATATATATAGAGAAAACGAGGAAGGGCTAGCATTTTAAAGAGTGCCACCCTCCCCACAAGAGACCTCCAATGCTTCACATCCACCCGTAACTGGGCCAGAGGGGGGGCAAGATTGGAGCTGTAAAAGCAAGCTGGATCTGAAGTGACAAAGATCCCCAAATATCTAAACCCCTCAGTCGCAACCGCTATATTGCAGTTTGCCGGAAGGCGGGGAACTTCGCCCCTCAACATAGAAAATACGGACATGTGCCAATTAATCGTGTATCTTGAATATTTACCAACAATTTTAAATATGTCTAGCACTACTCTGATGGATTTGTACGGGAATGCTAGGTATAGCAGTATGTCGTCTGCATACAGGGATATTTGATCTTCCACTCCATCCGCCCAGCGCATTCCACATACCATCACGTCTCTACGCATCAAGGCCGCAAGAGGCTCCAGCATGAGAGAGAATATCAGCGGGGAAAGCGGGCATCCCTGCCTAGTACCTCTCTGTAGTTTGAACGTCCAAGATGTAATACCGTTAACCCTCACCTATCCCAGCACCCCGGTATACAGAAGCTTAACCCAGGCTATGAATCTAGGGCCCAGTACCACCTCTCCTAGGACCTCAAACAGATAAGGCCATTCAATAGAGTTGAATGCAATTGAGGCGTCGAGAGAGAGCACCACCGCGTCCTCTTCAATAAACTTCCTCCAAGCCATCACATTATGTAGACGCCATATATTATGGGCCGTATTTCTACCTGGCATAAAGCCAAATTGGACTGGGTGAACCAATGATGTAATAACTGTTGCCAGTCTATTCGCCCGGACTTTTGCCAACACCTTAGTCTCCACGTTAATCAGCGAAATTGGCCTTTAGGAGCCGCAGTTATCTGCTGGCTTACCCTGTTTATAAATGACCACGATGGTGGTCAGCTGCTGATCTACTGGTAGCCCACCCATTTCCAGGCTCTCTTCATACAAGGCGCTCAAGTGTGGCACAGTCAAAGAGGCAGTGGCCTTCAAAAATTCTACCAGAAGGCCGTTACGTCTCATTGCCTTTCCGGACTTAATCTACCCCAGGGCCTTGCTTATTTTCTCATTCGAGAGGTCTGCCTCCAGGGTCTCTCGTTCTACATCCGAGAGGCCCGGCAAATTGCTGTCTAGGAGGAGCTGACGGGAGTCCTCAGCCGTGTAGTGTGTTGAGGGGGAGTACATAGTTCCAAAATGATCAGCGAACTTCTCCGTTATGTCTCGTGGGTGATCCACTACTTCACCCCCCAATGTCGTCAGTTTGTGTACCCTTCTGGACCCTTGCTCTCGCCTCTCTAGCCACACCAGTGTTCTACCAGCCCTATCCCCAGGCTCATAAAGTCTGTGTTGGGTGGCACGGTGTTTAGCCACCATATGTTCCCTGGTTTTTATCCTGTATTCATCTTGCTTCAGTAGGAGTCCATGACTCGTGTCTGGCGAGGGATCTTGTGAATGCTCCCGCTCTAGTTCGAGGAGGTCTGATTCTACCTGGACCAAGAGTTTGCGCTTTTTGGCAATATAACCCGTCTTTAATGACAGAGCTTGCCATTTAAGGACCACTTTATATGCTTCCCAGATTATTTGTACGGAGTCAACTGAGCCCACATTATCAGTAAAATAGTTCTCCGTTTGTGTTCGGAGTTCTTCTCTAATATCCGGTATGTGTAAGAGCCAGGGGTTAAGGACAATAGTGGTGCGGGCTTGTCGTTCCCAGTTCGCATATTCCATCCAGACCGGGGAATGGTCCGAAATGCCTCTGGGCAGAACTTTATACTGGGCGAAATTACCTATCGAGGACAGATGCGTGAGGAAGTAATCAATACATCATAGACTACGGTGGACACTAGAGAAGTACGTGAATAATCTATCAGTAGGGTGAAGCGCACGACCTACATCCGTCAAACCCAGCGCCTTGCGAATTCAGCCATTAGGTCGTTAGATTTCTCCCTAGACTTCGTAGGGTGGCGATCTACAATGTAATCTAAAGTCATGTTGTAGTCTTCCCCCATGATAAGTGTGCCCTCTCGGAGCTTCGTCAGCCTACTTCCTAGATCCTCCAATCCCACTTTACCTAGAGCAGGCGGCAAATACCCAGATAGTATGTTGATGTCCTTCCCGTCCCATGCCCCTATGAAGCGGCCCCCTGTATCCACCCATGTCTTATGAACAATAAGGGGCGTAGTTTTTCTTACTAATATGGCTGTCCCCCTCGAGCCTATGGTGTAGTCTGCATGCACTTGAAGTTTGTATCCCCACCTAGTGAGGGCCTTGGATTTCTGCCCTACAAGATGCGGTTCTTGCAGCAGGACCACATCAGGGTAGTGTCTCTTTAGGTATTGTTGCACTATCCCCCGTTTAATATTTTCCCCAGCACCATTGACATTCCAGGACATTATAGAAAGCGTCCGGTCTCTACCCCCCCCCCCCATTGCCATGTATCACACCTATTTCCATAACTCGGATCATCGCTATGTGAGAAAAAACTTGATCCTGCCCACTCAACAATTGCTGTCCAATTTTCAATATGGCTACTGTACACTTTGGAATCACAATATCACATTGCTTACCAATAATACAGTCAAAAAAGAAACATTCCCAATTTCCAGACCCCCTGGTTCCATCCCCCCTCCCTGCCCCCTGGTCCATAACACGATGCACCTTCAAACCCTTCTCAACCCCCAACCCATCAACAGCCTCCTAGATCAAAAGTTTCACTTCAGAGTTGAGATGTTTGCATGCCAAGATTAAATCAGAGGAGCAAAGAAAGGGACTGCAATAGTATACCAAGGGTCCAAAGAAAGCATCCCAGTCATTGTATGATATCAACATGTAGGGTTTAGAGCAGTGGTCAGGATTTAAGGCGTGCTGTCCCAATTACACTTATCCTTGGTAAGATTATAAAAAGGGAACTGATACAGTTTGTAGATGTAGCAAGCAAGATTTGATAGGTGCCCTGTATGAGCCATTCCTATTTTGGGGGGTGGGGGGGGCTTTATACTGAACTGTCATGTTTCCTTAGTTGGAGAGGGGCCCCATGTGAGTGAGTAAGCAATAGTGGCATTACTAAAGTGACCCATCTTACTGGCCCATTAGCACATTCATGGGATAATGAATTACAGGTAATTGCTTTTGGTGCTAAAGCACAGAAGACTTACCACCTGCAAAAATATATACAGACAGATGGTGACATCAAGCACAAAAAAGCTCAGGTGGTCAAGCAGCCATGGCAAGCCTGGGAGAGCTCAGACCGAGCAATATCAAATTTTCTCTCCAGAGTATAAAAGTCATAAAAACAATTGTACAAAAAGGGTGTTTCAACTTCAACCAAAAACGTGGCATGAGTCACCACCTTATACAAGGAACAGAATAAAGGGGTAAAAGCAAAAGGAATGAGAAAAAAGCAGTTTTTTGCATGATCACTGTTACAAATTGGGTTTCTGGTTGGCAGTGGTTTGCACCCTGTCCAAGCAGGAACCACAATCTTAGTCAGGGTAAGTCAGAAACACACTTTAAATTAATCTGTGCTCACCATCTGGTAGCTTGGCACAGACCAACCAGGCTTACCTTAATGGGCAATGTGTGAAGTATTTGTGTAACACTTCAAACAGTAAAGTAGTGAAAACACGACCCAAAAAGATATTGAAACCTGGTTTGAAAAATGGAGGTGACATTTTTTAAACAAAACAACTGAAACGACAAACAATAAATATAACCGGAGTAATGAATTTTTAAAGAATAATCTGAAATGTAGTTCTTAAAAGCTTATCTGGTCATGCTAGTCCAGGTAAAATTAAAAAGTTCAGGCTGACAGTGATGGAGCGCGGGTCAGATAGAGGCACCAGCGTTGGCCCAGTAAAACAGTACCTTGGTTTCAAGTTCTGTCGATAAATAGATGTGAGGAGCAAAGGAGGACTGCATCAGAATCAATAGTTAGGATGTAGGCAATGTGTTGTCCTCGATTCTCACAGCAGCTGCAATGCGATGGGATCAATGGAAATGCGATGCTCTTGATTCTCGCAGCAGCGGCTAGGCATTGGCACCTATGGAGATGCAATGTTCTCGATCCGTTCAGCAGCGGCGATGTGGCGGCATCGATGGAGATGCGCTGGTTCCAAATGGAGCCATGCTGGATATGCATGGATTTTGGCAGTTGCAGTACTTTATATCAACTTCCAAGGACACAGAAATGGATTGGTACCACTTGGGAGGACAAGACCCTCATTGCCCGATTCACAAAGATACACTTACACTTTTGTGTAAGTTTACTACTTTTCAGTATTCACAAATGTAAACTTAGTCCAAAAGTCTAAGTTTACGACTTTCGGTATTCACAAAGAGCATTTAAGAGTAGTATCTTTACGTCCACACTCAGAGTGGAATCTCCACACTTGGGTAAAGATCCACTATCAGACCAGAATCTCAACACTCAGGGTGTAATGCCACACTCAGGACAGAGATTCCGCTTTCGGGCCAGAGTTAGTGTAATAACAGACTATCAACACCACTTGCAATCCCAGCACTACAAACCACACACAAACAGCATCAATGCCTTGGTTTATCCACACCGACTTTTGTCTGCTTGCTCTGCACCTTGCCTCAACCATGCTACCTCTGAGAAGAAGAATTATGCTGAGGAGGATACCACCATGATAAAAAAATTCATAGTGAGGCACCACAAAAGACTGCATGGTCTAACTCCCTACAGCAGCAGTACCACATAGAAGGCAGCCCTGTGGCAGCATTTGGCTACTGCAGTCACTGCATTGGGCATGAATGTCCTTACTGTCACAGGCATCAAGAAGAAGTGTCAGGAAGAGAAGAGGTGGGTGATGGAGAAGTAAAGCAGGGTAGAGGTGGCCAGAACGCTCGCTGGTGGACAAACTCGACCCAACCTCCATCTCACCCCTCTCGAGATGAACCCACACCTGCTGCATGGGCTGTGTGTGATTGATGACCTCAATGTGATGCGAAGTAATATGTAATGATTCTAACAATGACACTAAATGATAAATGTCTGCAACACACTACACATGTGACAATGGATGTTGTCCCAAGTATGTCTGCATTGCATAGTTATTCAAACTCTCCTATGTTTTATTTCATCCATTGCACAACAAGTCCCAGATTCCTTTGAGATGGAAATGGCAACTTTTAATTCCTGAGTGGCAAACAGTGGCCTTCATTGCTGATGTATTCACCCAACATTGGTAAATGGCAATAGATAATGTGCCTCATTCACTTACCATTAATGATGGCATGTAGATGAAATTTAGTAAATACATGGCAATTTCCACATATTCAACATTTCTTGCTTATGTCCGGTGACTTTTCCCTTTCATTGCCACATACAGCCAGAGTACAATCACCCACTGGAGCAGAGGTCCATCCACCTGCAGGGAGGCAACATAATAATGCACATCAACCCACTGTTGGAATGGGTGAATAGCTCAACAACAGCAATACCTATAAATGCAATGTCAATTTATGCTATAACCTGTACCTGCAGAACCATGTCAATACCATAAATGCAATAGCAATGTAAGCTCTAATCTCTACCCACCCAACAGTGTTGCTACAGGCAGTAACAATGTCAATTTATTCCATAAACCATGCATTAATGACAATGCTGTTATTAGTAGAAACTATGTTGATGTACGCTATGACCCAGGAAAGCATGACTGTATCAATGTCAGTAATGAAAATGTCAAGTTATGCTATGTCAACTGTGTCCAAATGTTGAGAATGTCGATAAAAATCATTCCAGTGACTGCCATATTATTTTCCAGAGTTCCACCAAATGTCATTGCTGTCGGATTTACCCATGGTGACCTCCCCATCAACCTAAGTCAGAGATATGTGGTCAGAAAGGCGCTGCGACCCTTACCAATGCCAATCGAGTGATAGGTAACATATGGGGCCTGCTAACCCAAATAAAAACGGTCACCCAGGAAAAACCCCGATCGATTTCTTAGATAGATAGTTGCACCACAAGCAGGTCTGAGGAAATTGGCCCAAATAAAACACATTTGGCCAAATGTTCATGTGCCCCAAAAAACCCACAAAGCTAGATCCCACATGTAGATCGGAACACTCAACCAAACAGAACACGACATTCACACCACATGTATCGACCACGCACTCCTCATGTCAGACATTTGAACACATACACATTGGCCCACACTATTTCTCCATGAGGTCGAGAGACATCTGTGTTTTCTTCTGATGCCTGAGTTTGCTAATTTATGACTGAGATGCTTTTCAGGAATGCAGAAAATCACTTTATTGTACCTCACAAAATGTATATAACATCAGACAAAACTTTGTACACCGAAAGACTTCCATCAGCCACATTCTTTAAAGACTCTGCCGGCCACTGCGTTTAATTAATCCAACTTGTTCCTGTTTTGCAAACACCTCGTCTTTTAATTTCTTTAAGGTCAATTCATATCCGAGCAACACCATACAACCTGAACAAATATGTACATAAATATGGCGAGGAGAAAGTCCAAAAGCCCACATTGTGATCAGACAAACCATAAAAATATTACAAAGATTTGAACAACAGTCCCAAATCGGTGAACTGATCCAGGACATTTTATGCATCACACGTGTTAACTAGAATGTAAACTGAAAGCACACATATCATTGTAGGACAGTTGACTTTGTCTAGAAAAACACAGCCACAGCAATCTTTGCGACATGTACGGGTGTGACACCTGGTCAGGCACCACACACTGTGCGGATGCGTGTTACTGGTAAGTATACCTAAGAATGATATTACTAAATGATCATGCTCCTTAAAAGTGGATTAAAGCAATATGTGGTGTGTGTCTAATATCACTGTTGTCATTCATCTCCATATGCTCGCAAATGGCTCATAACAGTCTTACACTTCATAACATGGTGGCTAATGAAAGGATGACTCAAAATGAATGGTAAGTGAGTACAGTATGTACTAAATTGCTCATATTGGAGCACATACATCAAGCTATTTTGGGATGGCAAATGTTGGGAATCGCAAAAATTGGCCATTTGTGATCGCAAAATAGCCATAAGAATGCAAGAAGCAAATTCACAGAATCCACCGTAAATTCACTACATTTCGCAATTACTGAAATACCGATTCAGAATTTGTAAATCCGTAATAGATATGACAAATATTGGTTGAATGCAGACATGATCTATGAATTCATAGCTGAATTAGATCCACCACTACAGCGTCAGACTTGCAGGACACATGCCATCCCCAGTCATGTCCTATGTTCTCTACACCTCCTAGCATCAGGTAGCTTCCAGGGAGCAATAGATGCAGCTGGAGGTGTCACACCAAGTGCCCTATCAAGCTTTTCAACTCATTCCTTGATGCCATGTTGCAGAGGATACACCACCACATAAGGTTTCCCACAACACCACAGGAATTACAGTAAACCAAATATGATTTCTATCAGGTAGCACATTTCCCACACGTTATTGGTTGCATTGATGGGACGCATGTCGCCAATTGTCCGCCCTCAGTGAATGATTACATTTACAGGAACAGAAAATCATACAATTTGTTAGGCTTGACATCTTTTGCCATGTTTCCCCTGTCTTTTTGCTTTCTGACCTCCTGGTTTTGACTCGGTTTTGGCTGGTTTAGTGTCTCTGTGCACTTTCACACTGCTGTTCAATTTTAAAGTGCAATTGATCCTGTTGTAAATTGTGTTATGGATTGGAGTTTCCATGATTGGCATTTTGGATTTACTGATTTGTCCCTAGTAAACTGCACTGAGAGTGCCAGGGCCTAGAAATCCAATGGTACTAGTGGGGTCGCAGCACGGGTTGTGCCACCCTCAGAAGTAGCCGGTAAAAAGGTAACTCAGACCTGCCATCGCATAGTCTGCGAGCAGTTTGTAACTGCCATGTCGACCTGGCAAGTGCACCACCTGCCAGGCCCAAAACCTTCCCTTTTTGTCATGTTAGCCACCCCTAAGCTAGGCCCAAGGTACCTCTGTAAGCTGAGCGCAGTGTATGTGAAAGGTAGGACATGCCCTGATGTGTGTGGCATGTCCTGATAGTGAATTACTGCCAATTTAGTTTTTCACTATAGCAAGGCTACCTGTTCTAATAGGACAGCGTGGGGAGTTTGTTTATAACAGGTTATAACCGCATCGCTGCGAGGGAGATTCTCCTGCTGTGCTGGACAGCAATAAAAACGGGTGTGGTCATGACGAGCTCAGCTCATCATGAGCACAGGAGCACTGTACTGCATGACGAGCTGAGCTCGTCATGAGCATGGAAGGGGATAAACATGGAGTTCATTATAAACTGACGGAACTTTGTTTTGAAAAAAGAGGGCCATTGTGTCCACAAAACTTTGGTCAGGTGCGAATTGGGTGTCACATGGACACTTTGATAAGGATGTGACAGTTTTGAAAAAATCCTTAGAGGAGTTCTTAGCTGCCTGGATTTTAGTAGTAAAATATACAATTTGGGCATTTTTTTATTGCTGCCTTGTATTCCTCTAAGGTTCAGTTGTAGTCCTTTTTATGTTCGACATGGTAATGCCTTCTCCAAATGTGCTCCTTGCATCTGCATTTGGATTTGATCTGTTAGAGGTCAGCTGAGTACCAAGGTGAAGAAACTTATTTTCTCTGGGAGAGCTTAGTAACTACAGGGACAATCCCTTCATTGTTGTCCTGAGCCAGTCATCAAAGTTTCTGGCTGTGCCGTTGGAGTCTGAAACCATCTTAGGAGGATTCCTCACCAAAGCTATTACCAAGTCATTTTTCTGAACTCATTTCCATGGGCACGATTTAACAATAAGAGGTCTAATCTGGTGGTGCTTGCTAGTTATCGAGATTGTTACATTAAAATGGATAGCACTATGGTCGGACCAAGGTACAGGCAGCACGCTAACTATTTCAATGTGTTTGTTGTTGGTGAATATACCATTCAACGTGTGACCTGCTAAATGAGTTGGTTCAGCTACAATCTGTCTCAACCCATGGCCTGTTAGGTTATTGTTTAGCTTAGCAGTGTCAGAGTCTTTGTTCGCTTCCAGATGGAAATTAAAATCCCGTAATAATACCGTAAAGGTGGGGGTATCTAGGCAGAATTCCAGAACAGTCTGAAGTGAGCTGGTGAAAGAGGCCCTCGTCCCGGGAGGCCTATAAATAAGTAGCCCTGGGAATAGTTCAGAGTTGTTAGCATTAATGATAAATGTCATCACTTCCGCTTCAAGTGACGATGCTGGCTGGTCCTAACCGTAAAGTGGCATCGATGGATACTAGCTATCCCCCCCCCTTTTATACCTAACCAGTCTGCACGTGCTACAAGATAGCCTGATGGTACAGCTACATTCCAGTAGCCCAAGTTTCTGTTAGGAACACAAGATCCGGATTTGCGGTTCGAATCAGACATTCCAAATCAAATTTGTGTTTGCTCATTGATCTTGTGTTCAACAAAATACAGCCAATTAAATCTGAACTCTGACCCTAGGAATTACAAAACTCAAAAGGGAAACCCCAGGACATGTTTCTTGATCTGTTGCATGTAATTGAGAGCCACTCATCCTTTGAGTATCACCGTTTTTTTCCTTGGTTAGTGTTAGGCTTGCTGTGCTCCCGTGTGTAATGCCGGATATGTTCTTAATGGGTTGATGCAACTGCACCAAGCCACAAGAGTTGCTTCTTCTTGGGCTATAAGTAACTCGGTCTAGCAGTAGACTGAGGTTACAGCACTCACCTTTATTCAAATTAAGGAGTTCACTACGTGTTTATGTTAGCAGGGAAAAATGGTCAGGGGTCCTGGCGCTGGGCGCTCCCCGGGTACCGATGGGTGCAGACGGGCTTGCCTTTGGCAAGCCGGTTGAAAGTCCGCTGCGCGGTTGCAGCATCACGTGCTTTATGGGCAGATTGTAGAAATAACTAGAGCACTGACCTTAGAAGTGGGCCCGGTCTTACTGACGGGCATCGCAGTCACGCATAAAACAGTAAAATCAGGACATATGCAATTAAAATGAGGTAGAGCCAATTCGAGGTGCAGGAATCATTTTCAAAACCATTGGCAGCAAGAAGGTGGTCCACCCAGGGAAGACTTCTGCAGGGAGCAGAAAGAGTGCCCTTCTCTGGAGTGTCTACAGCAGCAGGCTACAGACCAGGCAGCTGGTGATCAGTATGGATCACATTGCATCTACTGGGTGAATGCCTTTTGTATAGCATGCCTAGGGTAGCTGAGCCTAGGTCAGCCTGTGTGCTGGAGGTACCCTAGTGCTTCAGGACCTTCCTACTGGGTCTGGTCATGACCTGCCTTTAGCAGGACAAGACCTTTGACAGGCTTGTCAGCCACTTCTTCCGGCCCTAATGCAAAGGCAGTCGGATGGACATTGAAGGTCTTGCCAAACCTGCCAGGCAAGTGGTAAGAGTGGGAGGAAGGTCAAAGCTCCTCTCCAACCTTTTCCTGTTGTTGAAACACCCTTTGAAATGATGGGGATAGGCATTGTGGGG
The DNA here is from genome assembly GCF_964261635.1 of Lissotriton helveticus. Classification (NCBI taxonomy): domain Eukaryota; kingdom Metazoa; phylum Chordata; class Amphibia; order Caudata; family Salamandridae; genus Lissotriton; species Lissotriton helveticus. Next base: position 212,628,148 of record NC_136060.1, on the reverse strand, counting down.
CCACTGCATCTCAAGTCAGCCATGGGCAACAGGAACTTCCTGGTCTTGGTGGATCATGCCACCAAGTACCCGGAGGCCACCCCTCTCAGGACAATGACTGCGCCAGTGGTGGGACAGGCGTAAATGAGGATCTTTTCCCGCATGGGGTTCCCTGGAGAGGTAGTTTCTGACTGGGGAACCAATTTCATGTCCATGAATATGACATCCCTTTGGAAGGAGGTTAGTGTAACCTACAAGTTCACCACTCCTTACCACCCCCAAGGTAACGGTCAGGTGGAGAGATTCAACCATACCTTGAAGGGCATGATTAAGGGTCTAACAGAACCCATGAGGTGTAAGTGGGACATCCTCTTGCTATGCCGTCTCTTTGCATACAAGGAGGTGCCACAAAAGTCTCTTGGGTTCAGTCCCTTTGAGCTTCTGTATGGTCACCCTGTAAGAGGACCTCAGAGTTTGATGAAGAAAGGCTTGGAGGCAGCTCCCAGGAAAACTCCCTAGGATGTGTTTAGTTACATGCTGGCCTTCAGAAACCAAACTGCCCGCTCCAGGAAACGTGCTGAGGTGAACCTAGAAGCACGCTAGGAAGAAATTAAGAAGTGGTATCACCAGAATAGAAGTTTGTGCCTTGCAGGACAAGTGGACTGGCCTTTTGAGTTGGTGGAACGCAAAAGTGATGTCATCTATTTGGTGGATTCGCGGACTCTCAGGAACCTTTTGATGATCCTACATGTAAACTGCCAGAAGCCCCACTTCGAGAGGTCCGAAGTGAGCATGATGATGGGATGGAAGAGGAGAGTGAACCTCTCCCTGACCTCCTGTTCACCAAGGAGAACAATGGGTCGGTGGAAGGTGTGATCCTTTCCCCCACACTGACCCCAGAGCTGCAGAGCGACTGTCACCAGTTGTTGGGACAGTTTGCCCCACTGTTCTCTCTGACCCCAGGTGTTACTCACTGGTGTACCCCTGACATGGACACTGGTGAAAGCCCTCCTGTAAAACTCAAGATTTGCAGGTTGACTGACTGGGTCGGGGCCAGTGTCAAAGAGGAGGTCTCTAAGATGTTGGCGTTAGGGGTGATCGAGCCCTCCAACAGTCCTTGGGCCATCCCAGTGGTCTTGGTCCCAAAGGCTGCTGCACCCGGTGCCACTCCAGAACTGAGGGTCTGTGTGGACTACCGTGGGCTCAATGCCGTCACCAGGACTGATGTGCACACCATCCCCAAAGCTGATGAGGTAATTGATTGGGTGGGAGATGCCAGGTTCCTTAGCAAGTTTGATTTAACGTCTGGGTACTGGCAGATTGCCTGAACCGTTGGGGCCAAGGAGAGGTCAGCATATTCAACCCCAGAAGGAAATTACCAGTTCCGGGTGATGCCCTTTGGGTTGAAGAATGCCCCTGACACCTTTCAGAGGTTGGTCAACCAGGTGTTGGCTGGACTGGAGGATTTCAGTGCCGCCTACCTGGATGACATTACAGTGTTCAGTTCCAGTTGGGAAGAACACTTGCAGCACCTCGGGGAAGTGTTGAGGGTTCTGCAGAAGGCAGGCCTCACAATCAAGCCCATTAAGTGCCCGATCGAGCACGGCTCTGTGCTATATTGGGACACCAGGTAGGAAGTGGCCAGGTGGCGCCCCTACAGCCCAAGATTGACACCATTCTGGCTTGGGAGCCCCCCAAGACCCAGATGGAGTTGAGAGCCTTCTTAGATCTCACTGTGTACTACAGGAGGTTTGTTAAGGGCTACATCACAATTGTTGCCCTCTTAACAGAGTTGACTTCCAGGAAGCAGCCCAAGAAGGTAATCTGGACAGAGTCCTGCCAGAAAGCTTTTGTTGCCCTGGAGGCAGCCATGTGCACAGCGCCCGTGCTTAAGGCACCCGTCTTCTCCAAGGAATTCGTCATGCAGACTTTCCCTTAGAGCATGGTGTGGGAGTGGTGCTCTCACAACTGAACGAAGAGGGCCTAGACCAGCCTGTAGTCTTCCTTAGCAGGAGAGTACTTCCCCACGAACAGAGGTGGAGTACCATATAAAAAGAACCTTTCTCTGTGGTATGGGCACTGAAGAGGCTAAGACCCTACCTGTTTGGGACTCACTTCCGAGTTCAGATAGACCACAGGCCCCTCAGATGGTTGATGCAAATGAGGGGTGAGAACCCAAAACTGTTGAGGTACTCCATCTCCCTACTGGGAATGGACTTTACCGTGGAACACCGCCCTGGCACAGAACACACTAACGCAGATGGTCTGCCAAGGTTATTCCACTTTAGTGAAGAGAACTCCAAGGTGGTTGGGCCGTTCACCCTACTTTCAGCTGGGGGGGACATGTGTTAGACATGACACCTGTTGGCGTGTTTCCCCTGTCTTTTCGCTTTCTGACCTCCTGGTTTTAAGACTGTTTGTGATGGTTTAGTGTCTCTGTGCACTTTCTCACTGCTGTTCAGTGTTAAAGTGCAAGTGCTACTGTTGTAAATTGTGTTATGGATTGGTGCTTCCATGATTGGTATATTGCATTTACTGGTAAGGCCCTAGTAAAGTGCACTGAAAGCGCCAGGGCCCATAAATCCAATGCTACTAGTGGGCTTGCAGCACAGGCTGTGCCACCCACAGAAGTAGCCGGTAAAAAGGTAACTCAGACCTGCCACCGCAGAGTCTGCACATAGTTTGTAACTGCCATGTAGATCCGGCAAGTGCACCCACTTTCCAGCCCTAAAATTCCCTTTTCTACGTCTTAGTCACCCCTAAGGTAGGCCCAAGGTACCCCTGTGGGCAGGGTGCAGTGCATGTGAAAGGTAGGACATGCCCTGATGTGTGTGGCATGTCCTGATAGTGAATTACTGCCAATTTTATTTTTCACTATTGCAAGGCTACCTGTTCCCATAGGAGAGAGTGGGGAGTTTGTTTATAACATGTTATAAAGATAACTGGACCTGGGAACTAGGTAGAGAAATAACATTTAGTATGACGGAACTCAGAATCATTCTGTGTTTGAAAATACCACTTTTCGAAAGTAGGTATTTTCTTGCTCAGTCATCCATGTAGGCCTCTGCTGAGATTGTGGATTGACTGTCTGGGTTCTAAATGACAGGGGAATGGAGGGGGGCAGGGCCTCCCAATAGTCTAGGTGGGTCTGGAAAGGGCTGTATAGACCTGGGCTGCATTTAGAGAGGGGGAGGACATTTCCTTTTATCTGACTGGCCTGTCTCTGACAATACTGCCTCCACCTCCTGCCAGGAAGCCACACCAGAGAGGGAAGAACCGGTTCTGGCTGGGCACAGACACTCTCTGCCTGGGAGGACAAACAATTCTGGGCTATGAAAAGTCGGGCCCAAACCCTTGAACTTTAGAACTCTTTTGGGGCAAGAAGACTGCCAAGAACAAGAGCTGGAGAAGCTGTGAGAAGGAACTACTACTTTGCTGTGTGCTTTACTTTGTTGGCCTGAAGTGGCTGCTTCTGTGTTGAGCAGTGGATAGACCAGACTTAACTTTCTGCATCTCTTTTTGTGACCCAGTATGGCTTTTCCATCTTTCTGTCTACTGTAGCTCGGAGATGGTTATACCATTGAGCCACTTCTTTCTTCATCTGGGCCAAATCTTGTAGTTCGTTTTCCATGGGATTATCTTCCAAAAGGGACCAATATTGACTCTTACACCAAGATGAGATCTATTGAAATTTAAACCTAGACAGAGCTCCACTCGTAGTGTAGTTCCAAAAGTCCTAGGGATGACATTTATTACCCACTACAACGTCCTTCCAGTGTGGGACTCCTGCCTCTTTTAATTGCTGAGCTAGAGCATCCAAAAGACACTCCGGTATTCCAGGTGAACCCCACAGTGGGAGGCAATCGCTATAATAGGAAAGTCCCAAGCAGTCTCGACAGTCCGACCATAGCTTGACCGCCATACGCAACCCTTTCAGACAGACTTTTAAAAAACAATTAGTGGAGCAGAACTTATACATGAATCCTAGTTCCTCTATGCTGACTACCATAGCATTAAACATGCTGCCAATCAGCGAATCAACTGAAGAAAGCAGTAACATCCCATAGTTTTTTAATGGTAGGCCCAACAATACAGCTGGAGGTCTGGTAAGTCCATGCCCCCATGCTTTCGTTTTTTCTAGAATAGCCTGATCCCTTTACCTGCCCAAATAAAGGAGGATATCTTGCCCTGAATTTTAAGTAGGTCAACTTTTGCAAATTCTTGAGGGATATTATTGAACAGATATGTTTATTTCGGAAGGACACATATTTTAACACCTTCAATGCTAAAGGTATTTTTCTCCTGTGCTGCATTCACATATTTACCATTGTTCATGACAAGGTCAGCTCGTCATTAGCACAGCTCCAGTGTGCCTCATGACGAGCTGAGCTCGTCATGAGCATGGAAGGTGTTAATCAAATTAACCTGCCCGTAATGGGAAAGAGGGATATTCTACCATCTTTTTAATAGAACATCAACCTCTTTCGAAACTGTCTAAATTAGTTTTTGGAATTTCTCCTAGTTCCTGAGTTCTTATAACTCCACGATATCTGAGCTCCCTGGCTAAAATCCCCTCCTGATCAGGGATATTCTATGCCATAATCTCAGTTTTGTCATTATTAATTTCATAGCCAGAGTATTTCCCAAAAACCTGTGACGATGCCAGATCAACCATCCCAATTAAAGTGTGTACCAGTTCCGACATCTGGCTGCCCGGACGAAAACCCTTTTGATCCTCATTAACTATTGGCCCTATGATCTTACAGAGCTGGTTGTTCAAAATCCCAGCAAAGACCTTATAGTCGGTATTTAATAATGAGATTGGCCGATATGACTGGCACTGAGTTGGATCCTCACCCGGCTGCAGAATCAATGTAATAACTGCACCGCTCCAGGAGTCAGGCAAAGGGGATGTACCATCTAAGATCTCATTATACAGGGAACGCATCGGGCCTGCCAGTTTCCCTTTCTTAGCTATGTCTAAAACAGTTAATATCTCACTCCCTGTTATTTCTAGTGTTAGAATTTTTTTACTATCCTCGATTATTTTTGGAAGCTGTTTCTCTTTGAGCCATCTATCAATGTGTTCCTCTACAACCTGAAGATCTTCTCGATATAGCTCCTGGAAGAATTGTGCAAAAGCCTGTTCTATATTCCCTTTATCCTCTGTGATATGTCTGTCAATTTTGATCTTACTAATATAGTTATTAGATCTATCGGCTTTACTCTTCATGGCGAGAAGCTTGACACAGTTCTCCCCTTGCTCAAAATCCCTCATTTTACTTGCAGCCCATTTTTGAGGTAAGATCTCTTCAGGCTTAAGTCTGAGCTTGAACTGCAACTCTTCAACTCTCTTTATTAAGTTATCATTCTCTGTTCCGTGAGGACACCTCGCCTTTAAATCTGCTTCTGCCCCTGCTATCTGTAGTTCTAAGTCAGCCAGTTCTTTCCTCTCAGCCCTAGCCCAGCCCAGCCCCTTTAGTGTTCCTCTCAGCCAGGCCTTAAAGGTATCCCAGGCAATATAAAAATGGGCCGACCCCAAGTTTTCTTGAAAGAAGCAGCTGTTTCAAACCTCAGAAAACCTGGAGTTGAAGATTGCAGAAGAAATCTCCTATTTAGAGTGCATCTCCTCAGGGGGAGCTCTAGAGGGAGTTCCAGGTTAAGAGCTATGGCGACCATGATCAGAAAGGTGTATGGGCAAATATTTGATTAAACTTACTTTATCAAGATCGAAGTGCTCCATAAATATGTAATCAATTCTGGAGTAATAAGAATTCTTCTTACTATAAAAGGAGTACTCCCTACTCTCCCATTTTTTCCGCCATGCATCGCAGAGGTAAAAAAAATTAGTATGTCAAAAGATGGGCTTTAACACATGGAACTGCTACCTGTGTTCGAGGGGAGGCCCTGTCTAGGTTGTTATTTAAAAGCATGTTGAAGTCTCCACCCAATATCAGAAGAGCCTCATAATCGTCCAAGGCAAGACAAAGATTGTTCAGAGGTGTGATGTTGTCCTTATTAGGACCATAATAACTAGCTAGAGTGTATTTAGACCCCTGACATTTAATTTCAGCAATAATTCAGCGTCCTCTATCGTCTACCTGGGATTCGCTTTAAGTATGGCAGCAACCCCCTTCAAGCAGCATTGCTGGTCTGAGGCTAAAATCTTATCAACCCATCTTTGTTTTCCAAATAATGCTTTGCATTCTGATTGTAAGAGATGGGTCTCCTGGATCATAAGGATCATAGCTGAACTATTTTTAAGTGCTGGAGAATCAGGTGTTGTCTTCCTCTAACTTTTAAACCGTTAACATTCCAACTTAAAAGTTCAAGATGCCAATTCCCTCACCGAGCAGGTCTTTCCCCTGCCATTGTCCTGACTCTACCCTCTGCTGTAACTACTGGAGGTTGTTATGTCACATGAGATTGTTATACCGTCTTCTTTTTTTTTATTTTTCCCAATACTCCCCACCAACAAACGTGAAAACCACCAGAACAACCCCAACTTCCCCAACCCACCAATGCAAACCCTCCCTGGCTACCCATTGGCAATAGACTATTGCCTTTCAAGCCGGAGCCCTCTAGCCTCCAACATAAATAGAAAAAGAAAATAACAATAGACGCTGAATTCCTTTAATCTATAAGCTATATAACCTGGATTTAGTTTGTGCTAAGAAGCTAACTACTTCCTCCGGGAACCTAAAATTATACATCTTCTTAGCGGTAGTGAGACAAAACATTGAAATTAAAATATCGATATACAATAATATCGATGTTTTCATTTCGATAGTAAAGAATATCGATGTCCAAAATATCGACAGACAGAATATCGTTTTTTTAAGGTACGTATGTTACTAATATCGAACTTTACTAATATCGAAATTTTGTTTAGTGTTATGTATTTTAATGTGTTGTTTATATGTTTGTTAAACATGTTTTGTAATGTATGTTTGAAAATTTGTAAATTTGTTTACATTTTGCGTTTTAGTATCAGAGCGGGTTGTGGGTTTATAGGGGAATAGGGTGGGAAGTAATTTAATAATAATTAATAAATTAATATATGTTTGTAAATATTTTTAATTAATACTTAATTGGTAATTAATTAATATTAATTAGTTAATTAATTAATATAATTTTGTACATATTTTTAATTAATAATTAATTGGAAATTAATTAATATTAATTAGTTAATTACATTAATTAGAGTAATTTTTTATATATTTAATTTTTTGTTATTGTTAATTAATTAATTGGGAAACAATAATATTAATTAGTAAATTAAATTATTTACAGCTAATGTGCTTATATATTTACTTTATTGTTATTGTTAATTAATAATTAATTGATAATTAAATAATATTAATTATGTAATTAAATTATTTAGAGTTCATGTGCTAATATATTTAATGTGTTGTTATTGTTAATTAATAATTAATTGGTAATTAAATAATATTAATTATGTAATTAAATTATTTAGAGTTAATGTGCTAATATATTTAATTTTTTGTTATTGTTAAATAATAATTAATTGGTAATTAATATTTATTAAGTGAATACATGATATGATTTATTTCTGTGTAGTGGGTTGTGTGTTTATAGGGGGATAGGGTGTGATATAATTAAATGTAATTAATTAAATAGATTGTAATTTTCTTTGGTATTTATTGTTAATTAATTAGTAATTAATATGTGTTATTTAGTTCATTTATAATTACATCAATTTAGTAATATTAATTGTTATTAATTGATTAATTGAAATGTATATTAATTGTCTTTTTTATGTGTAGTGTGTTGTGTGTTAAAGTGGGAGTAGTGTGGGAATTAATTTTTACCCCCATGCTATCCAACGCTTTCCCTACTGTTGCACCCTGTGGAGTGTGAATAGTAAATTTTTACCCCTACGCTATCCACCAGGGAAACAACCTTTACAACGCAACTTTTACTACGCACTACCATTACAACAAAATTTTTACAACGCAAAAACCATTACAACGCATGTGTTTACAACGCATGTTTTTACAACGCAGGTACCTTTACAACGCATACCATTACAACGTAAGTATAGGTAAGTATATAATAATATTTTAAATTTTATATGTTTTAGTTTTTTTAAAGGGTATTTTTAGGGTTCAGGGTCAGTTTTCAGTTTTTGGGTAAAAAGGGTATTTTTAGGGTTCAGGGTCAGTTTTCAGTTTTTGGGTAAAGGAGTATTTTTAGGGTACAGGGTCAGTTTTCAGTTCTTGGGTAAAGGTGTATTTTTTGCGTTCAGGGTCAGTTTTCAGTTTTTGGGTAAAGGGGTATTTTTAGGGTTCAGGGTCAGTTTTCAGTTTTTGGGTAAAGGGGTATTTTTTGGGTTCAGGGTCAGTTTTCAGTTTTTGGGTAAAGGGGTATTTTTAGGGTTCAGGGTCAGTTTTCAGTTTTTGGGTAAAGGGGTATTTTTTGGGTTCAGGGTCAGTTTTCAGTTTTTGGGTAAAGGGGTATTTTTAGGGTTCAGGGTCAGTTTTCAGTTTTTGGGTAAAGGGGTATTTTTTGGGTTCAGGGTCAGTTTTCAGTTTTTGGGTAAAGGGGTATTTTTAGGGTTCAGGGTCAGTTTTTAGTTCTTGGATAAAGGGGTATTTTTTGGGTTCAGGGTCAGTTTTCAGTTTTTGGGTAAAGGGGTATTTTTAGGGTTCAGGGTCAGTTTTCAGTTTTTGGGTAAAGGGGTATTTTTAGGGTTCAGAGTCAGTTTTGGGTTTTTGGGTAAAGGGGTATTTTTAGGGTTCAGGGTCACTTTTGGGTTTTTGGGTAAAGGGGTATTTTTAGGGTTCAAGGTCAGTTTTGGGTTTTTGGTAAAGGGGTATTTTTAGGGTTCAGGGTCAGTTTTGGGTTTTTGGGTAAAGGGGTATTTTTAGGGTTCAGGGTCAGTTTTGGGTTTTTGGGTAAAAGGGTATTTTTAGGGTTCAGGGTCAGTTTTGGGTTTTTGGGTAAAGGGGTATTTTTAGGGTTCAGGGTCAGTTTTGGGTTTTTGGGGTACAGGCGTACAGGGTAAAAATAAAATAAATTTATATTTAAATTAAATCAATTAAATGAAAAAAAAAAAAAATTACATTAAATTATTACATTTTTAATTTATTTTAAATGTATATGTATTAGTTTTAATTTTTTAATTATGTTTTAATGTTTTTATTTAATATTTGTAAAATTATATGTATTTTAAAATTATTTTTACATTATTATTTATACATTTAAAAAAACGATATTTTTAATTTCGATATTTTTGTACTACGATATTAATTTTTTGATATTTTTGTACTTACCTTTATGAAGATATGACTCCGATATTTTTGATTTCGATATTTTTGTGTCGATATTTTTGTATGTAGATATTCTGTCTGTCGATATTATGTCATAGATTCCTTTTTAGCCCATACCACTTTTAGAAAGGCTGGAAACCCAGCTGAACTTGAGCTCTGTGGTCCTTTAATGCATCAATCCGCTTACCCAATTCTCATCGCCTATTTTCTGTTACCCGCAAAATATCAGACCGTATTCTGAAGGATGCATCCTGAACCTGTATAGTCTTAAGTTTAAGGGCCGCCCAGTAGTAGCTCCTTAAGAAGATAGGAATGGACATATATATATATATATATATATATATATATATATATATATATATATATATATATATATATATATATATATATATATACAAGGGGTCCCTATGGACTTGCTACATCTCAGTTTCCCAGACATGGGCTGCAGTTACTTGGGGAAAGGCTTCAGTCAAAATGTCAACATCAAACTTTTTAAGGTATTCTATTATTTTATCCATCTGACTGGATGTTGAAGAAATTTTATATTTACAGAAACAATGTTTTGCTTTGGTGGGCCATAGATGTAAATAAAGTGATATAAAAGAAATATGCAGAAGAATAAACATAAAGAGGCAATAGAAAACAAGGCAAACATAATAAAGAAAGGTCAAACAAGAATACCACATATTAAATGGAGTAGTTGAGACAAATGTGTGAAACAAGATAGAACATACTGCATATCCCTGCTGTAATTAAGCATGGGCGTAAAATCCGCTCCGCTCGCGGATTTTTCGGATTTTCGGCAAATCCGCAATCCGCGAACGCTCGCGAATTTGTCGAAAATCCGTGAATCCGCTCGCGGCGGATTTTTTGCTTGGTTGCGGCGCGCGGCGTGGTGCACGGCGTTCACTTTCCGTCATTTTAGCGTTTGCCGAGTTGTTTTTCTTTGCGAGTGACGCGCCATTTTAGATCTTGCTGCTTGTTCCCGCGGGAGTTTGTCGCCCGCGAATACGTACTCGCGGCTTGCCACCTTGCACAGCACACCTCGCGAGAGTTCGCAATTGCGAACACGTAGTTGCGGCGGAAAGGAACAATCTCGCACTTGCGAAATAGAGATTTTGCAATTTCGCACAAGAAAATCACCAGCAAACAGGATAAACCTTCAGAAAATTATGATTTTTATCAGAATCACTCCTCAGGTTGACATTTGCATGGCCTTTTTTTTTTGCAAGGAGTCCATTTTGGGGGGGGGGAGGAAGGAAGTGCCCCACAGTCTCCAACTTCCTGTTCCAGTCCAGCAGGCTCCTCCCAGTGCTTTGTCCATCTCCTGGTCACTTTCATTTGGATCTGGAGCTGGAAGGATTACTTTTTTTGGGTGCTGCTGGATATTTGGATTTGAGGCCTTTTTGACTGTCTTTGGATCACTTTTGGATTAGAAATCAACTTTCACAAGTAAGTTTGTTTGGGGCATTACAGTTGCTGCAAGTAAAATTTTGGAACTTTTTCAGAACATTAAATAAATTATATTGTGGGTAGCCACAGTATCCAGTAGGACCAGGGTTGGTTAGGGGTGCATGATACAACTGTTTTGTTGAATTTAAACACCATTTAGGCCATGGATGGGCTGGGATTGTGCTGATTTTTGTCTTTTTTTTGGGACTGCTGGTGGGGCCCTTTGCCCAGGGGTGGTGAGTGTTGCATGGGCCTAGTCTTTCTGTGGGGTGTCTTCTTAAATTTAAACATAATTGAGGCCATGGATGGGCTGGGATTGTGCTTATTTTATTGTTTTTTGTCGTTTTTGGGGGGCTGCTGGTGTGGCCTTTTGCCCAGGGGTGGTGGGTGGTGCATGGACTGAGTGTGCCTGTGGTGTGGTCTCACTCTCTTTAATGTAAACATCATGGATGGCATTGGATTGTGGTGATTTCTGGCTGTTTTTCTGTTTTTTGGGGGTGTACTGTTGATGTGGACTGGCCATGTGGGTGGTGGTGGTGGCCATCTTGAGTGCTGGCTGCTACAGGCAACATGTGCTTGGGGTGTAAGGGGCCATTTTGAGGAGAGGCAGTGTCTGAGGCCTGCACTTATTTTGCCTACTTTTCATCCATTATGCCCAGGGGTAGTGAGTGTTGCATGGGCCTAGTGTGTTTTTGAGGGGTGTCTTCTTGAATTTAAACACCATTGAGGCCATGGATGGGCTGGGATTGTGCTGATTTTATTGTTTTTTGTCGTTTTTTTGGGCCTGCTGGTGGGGCCCTTTGCCCAGGGGTGGTGAGTGTTGCATGGGCCTAGTCTTTCTGTGGGGTGTCTTCTTGAATTTAAACATAATAGAGGCCATGGATGGGCTGGGATTGTGCTTATTTTATTGTTTTTTGTCGTTTTTGGGGGGCTGCTGGTGTGGCCTTTTGCCCAGGGGTGGTGGTGCATGGACTGAGTGTGCCTGTGGTGTGGTCTCACTCTCTTTAATGTAAACATCATGGATGGCATTGGATTGTGGTGATTTCTGGCTGTTTTTCTGTTTTTTGGGGGTGTACTGTTGATGTGGACTGGTCATGTGGGTGGTGGTGGTGGCCATCTTGAGTGCTGGCTGGTACAGGCAACATGTGCCTGGGGTGTAAGGGGCCATTTTGAGGAGAGGCAGTGTCTGAGGCCTGCACTTATTTTGCCTACTTTTCATCCATTATGCCCAGGGGTAGTGAGTGTTGCATGGGCCTAGTGTTTCTGAGGGGTGTCTTCTTGAATTTAAACACCATTGAGGCCATGGATGGGCTGGGATTGTGCTGATTTTATTGTTTTTTGTCGTTTTTTTGGGCCTGCTGGTGGGGCCCTTTGCCCAGGGGTGGTGAGTGTTGCATGGGCCTAGTCTTTCTGTGGGGTGTCTTCTTGAATTTAAACATAATTGAGGCCATGGATGGGCTGGGATTGGGCTTATTTTATTGTTTTTTGTCGTTTTTGGGGGGCTGCTGGTGTGGCCTTTTGCCCAGGGGTGGTGGGTGGTGCATGGACTGAGTGTGCCTGTGGTGTGGTCTCACTCTCTTTAATGTAAACATCATGGATGGCGTTGGATTGTGGTGATTTCTGGCTGTTTTTCTGTTTTTTGGGGGTGTACTGTTGATGTGGACTGGCCATGTGGGTGGTGGTGGTGGCCATCTTGAGTGCTGGCTGGTACAGGCAACATGTGCCTGGGGTGTAAGGGGCCATTTTGAGGAGAGGCAGTGTCTGAGGCCTGCACTTATTTTGCCTACTTTTCATCCATTATGCCCAGGGGTAGTGAGTGTTGCATGGGCCTAGTGTTTCTGAGGGGTGTCTTCTTGAATTTAAACACCATTGAGGCCATGGATGGGCTGGGATTGTGCTGATTTTATTGTTTTTTGTCGTTTTTTTGGGCCTGCTGGTGGGGCCCTTTGCCCAGGGGTGGTGAGTGTTGCATGGGCCTAGTCTTTCTGTGGGGTGTCTTCTTGAATTTAAACATAATTGAGGCCATGGATGGGCTGGGATTGGGCTTATTTTATTGTTTTTTGTCGTTTTTGGGGGGCTGCTGGTGTGGCCTTTTGCCCAGGGGTGGTGGGTGGTGCATGGACTGAGTGTGCCTGTGGTGTGGTCTCACTCTCTTTAATGTAAACATCATGGATGGCGTTGGATTGTGGTGATTTCTGGCTGTTTTTCTGTTTTTTAGGGGTGTACTGTTGATGTGGACTGGCCATGTGGGTGGTGGTGGTGGCCATCTTGAGTGCTGGCTGGTACAGGCAACATGTGCCTGGGGTGTAAGGGGCCATTTTGAGGAGAGGCAGTGTTTGAGGCCTGCACTTATTTTGCCTACTTTTCATCCATTATGCCCAGGGGTAGTGAGTGTTGCATGGGCCTAGGGTTTCTGAGGGGTGTCTTCTTGAATGTAAACACCATTGAGGCCATGGATGGGCTGGGATTGTGCTGATTTTATTGTTTTTTGTCGTTTTTTTGGGCCTGCTGGTGGGGCCCTTTGCCCAGGGGTGGTGAGTGTTGCATGGGCCTAGTCTTTCTGTGGGGTGTCTTCTTGAATTTAAACATAATTGAGGCCATGGATGGGCTGGGATTGGGCTTATTTTATTGTTTTTTGTCGTTTTTGGGGGGCTGCTGGTGTGGCCTTTTGCCCAGGGGTGGTGGGTGGTGCATGGACTGAGTGTGCCTGTGGTGTGGTCTCACTCTCTTTAATGTAAACATCATGGATGGCGTTGGATTGTGGTGATTTCTGGCTGTTTTTCTGTTTTTTGGGGGTGTACTGTTGATGTGGACTGGCCATGTGGGTGGTGGTGGTGGCCATCTTGAGTGCTGGCTGGTACAGGCAACATGTGCCTGGGGTGTAAGGGGCCATTTTGAGGAGAGGCAGTGTCTGAGGCCTGCACTTATTTTGCCTACTTTTCATCCATTATGCCCAGGGGTAGTGAGTGTTGCATACTTGCATGTCCGTAGTCTTTCTGCGGGGTGTCTTCAATGTAAACATCAAGGATGGCATGGGATTGTGCTAATTTTTCTGTGTTTTGTCGAATTTTTGGGGTGTATAACTGAACTGATGTTCCTCTGTCTTCCATTGCTTTTAGGTGCACAAGAAGACTCAAGAGAACCACCAGTGCCAGGAAGAAGTCCTGCAGCGGTGTGTGCAGCATAACGTCACGCGACGTCACGTCTGGACACAGAACCCTCTGCAACTCGTGCAACTGCTGCCTGCTGACCTGCTCTGAAGAGGATGGCCCCAAAAAAAGTAACCCGTAGCTCCTCTAGCAAGAAAGGTGCCAGTAAGGAGCAGAAGAAGCAAGTTACCAAGGAGACTGGTGTGCCGCCCGCCCCTTTTTTTGGGAGTAAAAAAAAAAGTATGCCTGCAGCAGCAGCAGCGGGATCTGCTGGGGACCAAGCTGGCAGCACCCCCCCGCTCCATTGGGCTCAGTGCCACCACCACCACCACGCCAACTTAAGTCCAAGCCCTTGAGTGCTGCAGAGGCAGCCAGTATAGTTCTTCAATCACCATCGACCAGTGATGTTGGCTCATCGCAAGAAAGCAGCAGCAATGTCCCTCAATCAACACAGGTTGTTGTAGCTCATCTGACGAGTGTTGAACAACCACAGCCGCAACAACAATCTCATGTGCAAGTACAAGCCCAAGTACATGTGGAAGGAGAGGCAGCGCAAGGAGATGCGCAAGCAGAGGTGCATGGAGGGTCACAAGTGCCCACAATAGTTGTTCCTCCCGAAGTAGGGGCACATCAGGAAATCGACAATCAAGGCGAGGTATCATTTGAGGAAGCCACTCCTCCTGCTGATCCTTCATTGTCTTCCACAACCCTAGCAAGGAAGAGATCAAGGGTGGTGTCTACATCCTCTTCAAGCACACCTCCTTCTGATGATACGGATCAAACTTGGGAACCAGCACCACAGCCGTCTGAGAGTGAGGCACACCATGATCCAACAAAGGTACTTAAGCGTAAAAGGAAGCTCGTCCAAAGTCTCAGACTTATGGAGTGTGATGAGGCTCAACAAGAAGTGGCGGATACTGCTGCTGATGAAGACTCTGCCAACGACGACCCAGTCATCATAAAGGTCACTGCAGCCCCAGCGGGCATGCAGCAAACAGACATTTTGACCCTAGCCCGAAGAGCTGCTGCGCGTGATGATGATGATGATGATGTTGTCGATGAGGAGGCAGTGGAAACACCACAATCATTGGAGTTAAGTAGTACACCAACTCGTCCCGCTTCCATATTTCTTTCTGGCAAGAAGAGACCTGCGTCAACCTCGACCTTAATTAGTGGCGGTGAAAGTGGAAAACGTACAAAAGTTGGGCAATCCAGATCCTCCACTTCATCTGGCATTAGCTTCATGACCACCACCACCAGTATCGCCGCCTCCTCCAGGTCCCACAGACACTTCAAGTCCCCAGTTTGGGACTTCTTTACTGTTTGTCCCAAAAATCCAAAGTTTGCCATTTGTACCCTTTGTAAGCTTGCAGTTAGTCGTGGTAAGTCAGGTACCAACTATGGTACCGGCGGCCAGAGTGGTCATCTTGAGAGAAAGCACGCTGTCAAATGGTTTGCGCACCTAGCTGCGATCAAGAAAGGCCAAAATCAAGGAAACGTTGATGTTTCATCTGATGTTGACGAGCAGGAAGAAGACGTGTCAAACACTTC
Organism: Lissotriton helveticus; assembly: GCF_964261635.1. Lineage (NCBI taxonomy): Eukaryota > Metazoa > Chordata > Amphibia > Caudata > Salamandridae > Lissotriton > Lissotriton helveticus. The sequence goes on along the minus strand of NC_136060.1, from coordinate 212,612,724 downwards.
CCTTACACCCAGTACCCCTGTCAGCAGCACACCCAATGTGAGGCACACTAAGAGTGTTGGAGCGAGTGAGACACCAACGCACAAAAGTTCACCAGCGAGCAAAATTGGGTCAACGAAGTCATTATCAGCCCGTAAATGCTTGGTCCAGGCCAACATTAGAACAATGCTTACTTCAGACGTGCCATATGAACGCAACCACCCACTGACGCGTCTGTATAACACTAAGCTGGCTAAAATGCTAGCTGTGGACCTTCTACCTTTGTCTTTTGTAGAAGCGGTAGGTTTTCTTGAATTAGTTGCAACGCTCTGCCCTAAATGGAAGGTTCCGAGCCGGTTCTATTTTGCCAGAGTTGCGGTTCCAGCACTACATGAAGATGTGCTGCAGGCGATTGGGGCAGCTTTGCAGAAGAGTGCTGTTCACACAATACATCTGACAGACATGTGGACCAGTGGCCCAGGCGATGATTACATGTGCATCACTGCACACTGGGTCTCTTTTTCAGGTGTTATAGCAAAGCTAAACGCAGGTGTTGACCCGGACCAAGTTTTCAAAGCTGCTCGGAAACATGCAACACTAGCCATGTTTGGCTTGGAGAAAAGTCACACAGCAGAAAACCTTTTGGAAGAGTTTGACAAAAAGGTCTTGACAATGCTATCCCCCCTAAAACACAAGATTGGTTATGTTTCCACGGATAATGGCGCCAATGTAGTTAAGGCCATGTTCCTTGGTGACCATGTTAGAGTGCCGTGTTTGGCGCACTGTATCAACCTGGTAGTTCAAAAATTCTTGAGTGATAAAGAGAGTCCAGCGTTCGAGGTAATGGCCACCTGCCGCAAAATGTGCAACCATTTCAGCCATTCTTTTAAGGCCCAGAAGCATCTGCGGAGACTGCTACTTCAACGTGGAATGCCAGTGAAAGCACTCATCCAGGAGGTGGCAACACGTTGGAACTCAACCTTCTACATGCTTGAGCGTCTGCATGAGCAGTATACGGTACTCGATCACTATTTCTTGACAGAGGCTACATCTCAGAAGGAGGACCTGCGGATGAGTAAGGCGCAATGGGACATAGTTAAAAGCCTGACAGACATGCTTCGTCCTTTTGAGTTCTTCACGCGTGCAGTCAGCCAGGAGGACTGTAATTTGGGAAAAGCTATCCCATTGTTGTGCATACTGGAGCACCAACTGATGGCGGTTTCTTCTGAGTTTGCAAAAGATGAAAAAAAAAAAAACATTTCATTTTGTCTGAGAAATTATTACATCGCCTACGTGGTGATGAACGTCTTCAAAACATCAACTCAGATCAGCATTACATTTGTGCTACTATTCTGGATCCACGCTACAAAAAGGCGCTGGCAGACAACGCATTCTTTCCTTTCGCTGATGCAGATGTTCAAAAGTACAAACATTGGTTAGCCTGGTCAGCCAAGAGGTTTGAAAAAGAACGGCAGGTTATTGAAGGAGAAGCCAGTACATCAGCATCAGCATCAGCAGGCCATCCGCAGTCACAAGAATCCACTTCTGCACCTGTGGCTGGGGCACAAGTGACCTCTCAGCCGTTAAAGACACCGGCAACTGGATCATCTGCACCACACACAATGACAACACTAACAGTGGCTGGGGAGGAGGATTGGCTAAGTTTGATGGGGTATGGTTCTCGAAAAAATGTCACAGGCACAGCAAAAAGTAAGCAAAGTGGAGGAACAGTTGATGACCTTGAGTCGATGGTGCAGGACTATCTGAATGACTCAACAGAGGTCTTCCTTAATGATGAGCCATTGCAGTATTGGCATGGCAAAAAACAATTGTGGCCACAGCTCTTCAACCTGGCTATAAACTATTTGTCTTGCCCACTCGCAAGTGTGTCTTCTGAACGTGTTTTCAGTGCTGCTGGTGGCATTGTAACTCCCAAACGGAGCCGCCTCTCGCCCAAAAATGTGGAGCGGCTGACAATGATCAAGATGAATCAGCACCTCATACCACCAGATTACAAAGTACGAGAAAGCACGCCGCATGAAGACGAGGAGGACAGCAACGTAGATGAGGGGATTTTTTCTCTGTTCGGTGCCACTGACCTCATCCAGCCTGAATTCGCAGAGTATGATGACGAAATCTTGTTCTTATTCCCTGACACCGAGCCCTGAAAATGAGACAATCAATCAAGAACTTTCTTTTTCGTCCTTATTCACTTTTATTCCTGTGTGCTTTGTGTCTCTCTTTCTTTGTTTTGCACAGTTAATTTAATTCAAACTTTAATCACCTAATCCCAAAAACAAGACCATCATCAGAACTGTCTTCACTTGTTTGCTTATTGATTTGAAGGTGCCGCAGTCTACATTCCTCAGGTTCACAAGTTCTGAAGAACATGCTCCTCTATCCTCCTCCTCCAGACTGCGATTTCCCTCCAAGCAGAGTGCTGGATTACGCACAATGAAGAAAGACTCAGCACTTGTGGGGGTGTTGTACTTCTTTGCGGGTGAGTTGACGGTTTTGGGCCCATTGCTGTGAAGCTCTAATAATGGACAAAAGTGTTTTGGACCAAATATGAGGTGGAAATTTCTTGCCGTTTTTGCTGACTTGCTTGCCTTTGAGGTGCTCTTTGGCGGGGTTCCGGGGGTTTGTGTGTAATTTTTGGTGTCTGTCGAAGCACTGCTGCGACAGTCTAATCTTGATTGCATTTGCTTTTCAGGAAATCCGTGGTGGAAAACAGGAGTTATGATGATTGATGATGATGACCTAGCTGAACAGCGCCGCATTTGGAACGAAGGCCGAGAGATATTGTAAGTATGAGATTTAGCTTTTTCGCTGTTTGGGGGTGTTGTCGGGTGTTTTTTTGCGGGTGGGTTGGCGCCGGCGGGTCTTGCCTGGGGCATTCCTGGGAAGGTCTAATACCGGATAGAAGTGTTTTGGACAAAATCCATAAGGAACAGCCTTTTTTTTGCCATTTCTTCAGACATCTTGCTCAATGTAGCGTTTTGGGGGGCTTCCTGCTGTTCGTGGGTGGGTTGCGGCCGGGGTCTCTGTCGAAGCACTGCTGCGACAGTCTAATCTTGATTGCATTTGCTTTTCAGGAAATCCGTGGTGGAAAACAGGAGTTATGATGATTGATGATGATGACGACCTAGCTGCACAGCGCCGCGTTTGGACCGAAGGCTGAGAGACATTGTAAGTATGAGATTTAGCTTTTTCGCTGTTTGGGGGTGTTGTGTCGGGTGTTTTTTTGCGGGTGGGTTGGCGGGTCTTGCCTGGGGCATTCCTGGGAAGGTCTAATACCGGATACAAGTGTTTTGGACAAAATCCATAAGGAACAGCCTTTTTTTTGCCATTTCTTCAGACATCTTGCTCAATGTAGCGTTTTGGGGGGCTTCCTGCTGTTCGTGGGTGGGTTGCGGCCGGGGTCTCTGTCGAAGCACTGCTGCGACAGTCTAATCTTGATTGCATTTGCTTTTCAGGAAATCCGTGGTGGAAAACAGAAGTTATGATGATTGATGATGACCTAGCTGCACAGCGCGTTACTTTGGACCGAAGGCCGAGAGATATTGTAAGTATGAGATTTAGCTTTTTCGCTGTTTGGGGGTGTTGTCGCGTGTTTTTTTGCGGGTGGGTTGGCGGGTCTTGGCTGGGGCATTCCTGGGAAGGTCTAATGCCGGATAGAAGTGTTTTGGACAAAATCCTTAAGGAAAAGCCTTTTTTTTGCCATTTCTTCAGACATCTTGCTCAATGTAGCGTTTTGGGGGGCTTCCTGCTGTTCGTGGGTGGGTTGCGGCCGGGGTCTCTGTCGAAGCACTGCTGCGACAGTCTAATCTTGATTGCATTTGCTTTTCAGGAAATCCGTGGTGGAAAACAGGAGTTATGATGATTGATGATGATGACGACCTAGCTGCACAGCGCCGCGTTTGGACCGAAGGCCGAGAGACATTGTAAGTATGAGATTTAGCTTTTTCGCTGTTTGGTGGTGTTGTGTCGGGTGTTTTTTTGCGGGTGGGTTGGCGGGTCTTGCCTGGGGCATTCCTGGGAAGGTCTAATACCGGCTAGAAGTTTGTTGGACAAAATCCATAAGGAAACACCAGTTTTGGCACTTTTTGTAAGTTAGGGTTCGTTAGGGTTAGCCCTAGCAGCAGGATTGCATGTGTTTAGGGGGGTTCTATTGCAACGCGGTTCTGTTGTTGTAGAGCACTTTTGGAGCGATGCTGGCTATGGATACTTTTGCTTGCAGGCAAGTGGTTTGAATACAATCCACGGTCTGTATTTGGGCCTACTGTTACTTTCAAAGTACGTTTTGTAACCATTTTTCTGCTAGGCATCGTTTTTGGAGATATGATTGGGTTCTTCTACATTTTTGCGACTGGCTTTAGTAAGGGTCTTGGTGGGAGCATTGCTGGGAAGGTCAAATTTTGTTCTAAAACACAGTAGTACACCCACCTTGAGGGGAAAGATCCGCTATAATATTTTGGCCATACTTATTGATCCTTAAAAAGGTGACTCAGACAGAGCACGCAATTTCAAAAATATTGTACTGTCTATTAGGGAAATCAAAGTGTCACTTTTTGAACCACACAGCGTACATACCTTTTATTTATTTATCAGTGGTATTGTAATAGCACTTCCTGTTTTCCGTTCAATAATTACAGGCCGGGTTTCAGTCAACATCCGCCAGGCAGGCAGTGGACAGGGTGTCTCTTCTGTCAGTGGTCACCACCACATTGATGGACGAAGCGTCAGCTGGAATGGAGGAGTGCCGCCAATAAGAGGAATTGTTTGCTGCATGCAACTTACTTACCAATTTCAACAGGACAACTCCAACAACATACGCAATACAGATACAGTATCCATTGTTGTCTTTTATTCTATGAGTGTGACTGCATGTGCTTACCTTTAGTTTGTAACCAAAGATTGTCTGTAAACTCTGTATCTTCAATTATTGTTTGTCCATGCTCTGCTTTTTTTTTCTTCTCTCAACAAAACCTACCCAAAAAGAAACCCCCATTCCCATCCATTTTACAAACCCTAACCCTCTTCCCCCGGGCTGTGTTGTTTTGCTTGATGTCTGACTAAAATGACATCAATAATTCCACACACTTGCTGGGGAGGATAAGGTGATAGCAGCAACAGGCTGGTGAAGGAATACGAGGATATCTTCTAGACTTACTCAGCTTCAGTACTATATCTTCTAGTAGTAGTAGCCAATGTCAAATAAATTCAACGCAAGTACTAGTTATACTTGCAAGCAAATACTTTACCATTTGTTAGGCTACATTATGGCACTGTTCTAGTGTACTGTCACCTGCTATTTTCTCGATCGTACCGTAACCGTTGTAATGCTACAGTAAGGAGGACAAACAAGGTTTCGTTTTCTTTTTTTCCATAGGCATGCAACTGCCACTGTGTCACACCACTAGTACCACCGCAATGAGGAAATGTCACCCGCCCAGGATTGACAACGTTAATCCCCATTTCACCTGGAGCCAGCCCTGGGCCTAGCCCTAATTTCTAACACAAATTACAGGTAAGATAAGCGTTTGGTGGGAGGTAGTATAATGGAGTATTATTTCGGAGTAGACAAGAGATTGACGGTTGTACTACTAAAGTCCTACGACTGTTCAGGAAAACAAAGTTACTGTTACACCCCCGCCCCCCACCCACCAGACTGAAAAGCAGTAAAAAACAGGTATGGTCAGATAAAGTTGAAAAATATATTTATTTAGCCCTAACAAAATAATCTCCCTCACCCACCCTAACCCCAACGATTGTCTCTGAAACGTCCCAAAACGATCCCAACTCCCAAATCCCACCCCCCAAAAGTCTATAAAAAAAGGGCAAGGGACACTCCACTACTGGAGGGTGCTGGTGCTGGTGCATGATGCGGCATGGGCATCATACTCCTTGCGGAGGGTGGCAAGCTCGGAGCGGAGGCCCTTAACCAAGTTCTTATACCTCAGGACCTCCTGCTCCAGGTTGGACATGCGGACTCGTAGGCGGCGTTGGCGTTCCTTGCAGCTCCTGTGGGGGGCAGCTGGTATTTCGGTTGCTTGGCGGTGGCGGTCGGCTTTCTTAGCCCGGCTCGGTCCCGCTGGCTTAGTCACGGAGGAGGATGCAGTGGTCACAGTCGAAGATGTTGCCCCGCTCGACTGCGTGTCCTCCTCCTCCTCCAGGGCCACCAGCCGCTGATACTCGGCGACTGTGGCCTCCAGCCTCCGTTGCCGGGCCAATCTAGCCTGCTCCCTCCTTGTTGTTGATTTGGAAGGAGCAACTATATGAAGAAAGAAAGACATAGTCTGTAACCAATGCTCCTTATTAATAACACAAAGTGATTGAGCCGAAAGTTGGGTCACAGAGTACAAGTAGCAAATTGAAAGCACAGTACATAACTATTGAGGACAGTATCTATGTAACCTCCCACTTCTGCATCCTTGCTCTAACAGTAGTGGTAGTTTAATGAACTAATTCTACGACCACTATGGACTTCCATTACAGTCGACTATGACAGTACACCAGTCTTATTCTTCTTCTTCTCTCTTGTTTAGGGAAATGGGTACGTTATCTTATGCAAGCCGGCAGAATGACATGGACACAGCACAGTGAAGTTGCACCCGAGAAAAAAAGTTGCACACCATGATGATGGAGACAGACTTGCGTTACTGTACCGGTCCAGTACATGCAGGTGGTGAAGCTATTACTTTTCTATTACGGGTGGCACTGAGAATACTCTGTTACAAGGGCTACTGCTTAATTAATTTACCTTTCAGCCTACAGTGCAAATGAGTACTAGAAAAGGAAACTGAAGAAGCTAACTAATTTGATTATCTATCACTTCACATGGGACGTATTTAATGACAGATGAGATGACTTTAGGTGCTTTGCTTAATATTGAGTGAACAGTGATACACCCACACATGAATGACGTACTACAAGTAAACTAAAGTTATTAAGAGAGGTACGGAGTGTCCACCGTAATAACCAGATATATGCTGTGAATGCAAACGCAATACAAAGTACTGCTACTATTCATGGTAGTATTGGACACATTTACAATTTATTTTCCTTGCCTTCCCTGCACTGGGACGGACGTGCGGGTGCGGTGGTACATGCTCTTCAAGGTAACACTTACTTCACCTGGCGACCATCTACTCTCTCTAGATACACATGTGCTATGTAAGAGTCAGAGAATACCATGCTCCAGGCATCCATTCAGTCAAAGTATACGCACACATACAGTTTCTGTTTCACCCACCCAGGCTGCTGTCCTTCCACCCATCCTTGCTTCATCATTGACCCAGCCATGCACCATACCATATTCTTTCCTTCCCAGCCACCTCTGGGTCCAAGCAAACACATATCGTTCTTCTTTGCCAGCCATCATACAAGTTCGCGTCCCACTTACTTACACCCTTCTTTCGCTTTTCGTTCATCCCATCCATCACGTTCGTCTAAGAACTTATTGGGATTCTTCTCACCAAAAACTTCACAGCTAAGTCGAAGTACATTTCGAGGAGGCTACTACCTGGTTGATTTGTAATTGTAATACACCCGTGCAGAAAGCACACTATGCAGTCTTCAATCTCAATAAGTAAGGAATATATAGCTTACCTGTTTCCGCCACCACCGTTTGATCCCCCCACAGGAACGGCCACCAGCTCTTCTAACGCCGCCTCCTCCCCAGAGGCCTCCGAGTCCAAGTCCAACACAGCCACCTCCGCGCTGGCCCCGTCACCAGATGTTACACCTACAAAGTACATTTAAGAATGTTAGAATACACCACTCACTACTATATAATATTTGGTCTAGGAGAAATGTTAAAAAAACAGAATACAATGTAATAATTTGTGACTGTCTACTCCATAGTAAAAATGTCCCATTTTCCAGGGAAGGCTGTTGTCTTGCTGCACTTTTATGCACAACTGATGAATGCTTGCTTTTGATTTTTAACACGCACCACTTTTTCTCCTAACAGACAGAAGCTTGACTCCTGAGTCCTAAGAACACGACCAGGATCAAGTTCAAACTAGGTGAGAGTTCGGCTCGACCACAAGAAATGTGTCCAATTAATCGTCAGCACTAACCACTTTTCCGTTTACAGTTAAATAGTTTTATGACAAAGTAGATTTTAATAAATGTGTTTACTTTTAATAAAGCTTTTACACTTAAATAGACTCTGTGGTTTTTGTTCCTCTAGACTAGAGTGGATGAGCTAAAGGTTTTGGAATTTTTGCAAGCATGAGTGCCTCTGACACTTCTTGACTGTGCTGTGACTCCGTACTACTCTCTTGTCCTGCGTACGATAATCTAGAGATCATTGGGGATCTATAATCGGTGACTTCGGGAGCTGAATGACTCTGCCACACTATCTAGTCAGTAAGGAGACAGTGCATAGAGGTATTGCTGAATATAATGGGAGTCCAATGGAATTGCCAAATGTCCAATCTTAATTAGCTACACAGACAGACTAATAAGAATAGTCTAGTAATACCACAGGGAGTCATATTCGAGGCAGGATAAGAATTTATATCCAGTCTACAAGAAGATCAAAGACGATTTAGAAAAAATCGAATGAGGAACGCTAGGAAAAAATAGGTACTGTTTATTAAAATGTAAACTTACTGGGGCCAGCAAAGGAGCCCTCGCCTGCCCGATCCTGGCCTGCATCCTCAGCACCCTCCTCCTGTGTCCTCTTGCCCTTGGGGGGAGCTGATGTACAACATGAAAGAAAGAAAAACCAGAAAACATGGATGAGATTTTTCAACCAAATCAAACATTTGAAAAGAACAATAACAACATATTTTGGAAAAATAGCAAATAGATAGACAACTATTCCACGGGATCTATCTCATGTGGTATACTACGTTATTCGTATTGCCTGATTTGCGGAACGTTGACTTAGAAAGTTCCTATGTAACTCAAAAAACAGACTACTAAAGAGGTTTGCCTAGGCCTGGCACTGCAGGCAGCAGTGCGCAACACGTGACAGACAAAGTCCATCCTGCTTGCAGATCAGTGAATACTCAAACTATCAATCCACCCGCCACCACCGCCACTATTTCTTCTGATAGCCATGTGACTGTCTAAAGGAAGGACTGGACTTCAGTCTGTTGGGGCTGATTTATAAGTCCCTTGCGGAAGTTGCGGCTGATTTTCCTCCATTGTTGCGTGCCTTTTCTGACGCAGCGGCAGAACAAAAGACTCGCCATGGTGTTGGTGCGGCGTATATATTAAAAAAAAAACACATATGGGCATATGGGCGATGCATCACGTTGTAAAGCCCTGCGCCATCAGGGGGCGTTCCGGCGCAAGGGAGGGCGTACCTGCGCAGGAACGAATCCTAAAAGTGGCTGAGGGAAATCTACAAGATGTCAATCAGTCACTTTTGGGACAATGATGCATGACTCAAACCCTGCGCGCTTGAAGCCGACGTACGGCTTGATGCAGCATTGGGGAGATAGGGTACCCCAGAGCATTGCTGGAGCTGCGCCATCGTTGGCACGCAACTCCAGCAATGCGCTGCCTTTACGGCACAGATGCGTAAGGCTTCTGTGACGTTTTGGGCCAATGGGTGGTGGTGGCATGGCACACAATTACTGCCGCATCCCTGCTACTTTGCAGGGATGCGCCGGTAATTGAAAATATGACCCTTACTGTCTAGCATTACGCAGTTCTTTTCTTTACAGTACACTCATACATAATTTCTCAGGCCAATGAAATGCTTCTGAACACAACATACAAAACAAAGAAGCATAGTAGCAAGCAAGGCTACTGAGAAGGAGAGCAGTGCACCTGAAAATGAAATGCATAGAAGATTTTGAAATATAATTTACCTCAATGTAATCGGCAGCATTATTGCTCTTGGTAAAGAACAAAGATTTGCAAATAACAGAGCAGGATAAAACAGAGTAGTAAATGTACTACTACTACTACTCACCAAGCCCGGGGACCTCTACGCCGAGCGCGTCCAGCAAGTCCCGCTCCCGGTCCATGACATCGGTCCAGCGGTGGGTGGCCTGGTTATATGTGCGCCGGACCCCAGAGATCTTGTACATGGCCCGGCACACCTTCTCCCACCGCTGGCGGCGCTCCCGGATGCCATAGCCGGTCGCGATCTTGCCGCCTCCCAGGATCGTCTTGGGGAGGCGGCGCTGGACGTGGAAGATCAGTGTCGCCACTTCCTCCGCGCTGAAGATCTCCCTCGGGACCACTTGCTCCCCCCTTAAACGCCCGCACGGGAGCCGGGCACGGGGTGCGGGACCCTTCCCCTTCTCAGGGTGCTTCCCGGCTCCCTTTACCATGGTCTGGGCAGAAATAAACTTAAATGATAAAGAAGAAATAGAATAGTGAAGAAGAAAAGAAAAGAGTTTAAAAAAGTAGTTTAAAAGTAACTAAAAGCTGCAGAAAACACAAAAATATAGAGCTAGAAAAATAGAGGGTTAGATAATAAGTAAAATTAGATCAAAAAAACTTCAAACAAGCAAAGGATGGCAGAGATTGAGAGAGGATAGAGAAAGCATGCCCAGAACCATAGCAATGAATGAGAAACAAGATGGCCGCGCCCGTTCACGACCGCGTGGGTAAGTTCGCGCGAGATTTTCCTTGCGAGTACGCGCGAAATTGTACTAGCGAGCAGCACACTTTGCGAGATTACACATAGCGGGCGGAAACGGAATTACGTCACGCCAACAAGATGGCCGCGCCCGTGTACGACCGATAGGGTAACTTGGCAAACGTATAGCTAGAAGCGCCTCGCGAACACGCGCAAGATCACGCGAACATACACGTCGCAACAAAAACAATTTTGTATTCGCGGCTTCCGAAATCGATCTCGCACGGATTCGCGCCCCAAAAAACGCGCGAAATTGCAGAAAAAACGATTTTAGCTAAACTGAAAGCAATGAGCAGGTGCAAAAGTTCAAACTTAACATTAGTAACATTCAAGGTAGTGCTTCCTGATGGGCCCCTCCAGAGTTTGCAACTATTCTATGACCCTGCTATGACCCAAACAGCAGGCTCATAGAATAGCACCATAAAGGTCCTGTGAAAAAAAAATTTCACTGCAACAAAAAGCAAATTACAGATAAGGAAGGAAGCAGGTGCCAGCCAGACTGGAACTTTCAAAATTACTGACACATTAATGAAACACAAATTAATTGATGGCAGTTGAAGAAGGGCAGGTGTGCTTGCTTTTTTCAACCACCATAATCTACAGTGATAAATAAACCTAATAGGTGCCAGTGAGGATGTACTAGAGGGTGGCATGGGTGTCCCAGAGGGTGGCAGTGGTGAAACAGAGGGTGCTGTGAACCTGTGATGATAAACCAGACGTAGAAACAACATAGTCGCGGCCGTTGCAAGCCGAAAAGTAAGTTCGCAATTGCGAACTTGTCCCAAAATCGGCGCGAACACGCGCCAACACAAAAAACGGAAAAATCCGCAAATCCGCTAGAGTTCGCGGATCTTCGCGGATTGCGAATCCGTAAATACGCAAGTTCGCGGATTGCCAATCACAAAGTAATATAATATGGCCGTAGGAGATCTATATTAACCAGCTTAGTCTAAATGTTGCAACTCCATAGCAATGGAATTTTGTTGGTTAAGATATTTGGTCAGTTCTTCAGGAGTAGAGAAGGATTTAGTGACATAATGTTTCCACATACATATAGTAGATGGATCAAAATGACAATATTTATTGACTGCATCCTTAAGTCGAGGTCGAAGATCCTACCAAAATCCTGATAGCAACTCTGTTGACTTCAATATAGAGCGTTGGAAATTATCTCACTGATTTTCTGATATGGAGGAGAAAATGATGCTGAAAGAACTTGAACTATTTGGCTTTTTTTTTTTTTAAATGTAGTTTATTTGAGCAGAATTTTGGAAAGACAGAAATGTTTCAATTTTACTAATTATAATAATTCACAAAGTGGGGGTACAATTGTACATGCATAGTATGGATCAAAGGTAAAATATACCTTTAAGAAAAAGACAGCTTAAGACATTATTAAACGCAGGAGATGTAGAAAGCAGAAGTTCATTACTAAGGTTCCCTTAAAGTGCATATACAGACTGTAGTTGAAAAAATATTCATTGCTACTTTTCCTTACAAATACAATAAAATGCATCTCCAGAATTTATATCAAAGACAGATAATTTCAGGGGGAGCGTGGCCAAGCCAGCCACGATGGTGGACGCACTTCCCTAGTGCTCCGGTCGGCTGCCCGCAAAATTGTTCTCTATCACCGCACAAACGGCCATGACCCGGCCGAAACCCATGCTGATCCAGTGAAGGGCTCCTGGGGACGCCTCCGGTGCCCCCAAAAGTTACCGAGCCACGGTTGCGGATCCAGGATGACATGCGATGGCCAGCGCAGGGGCTCACTTATCATGGCGGCGCCCAGCTTCTAACACCAGGGAATCCGGAGAGCTGGAAGCCGCTGCCCGGTGACACTGTGCGGCGATCTCAATGTGCCCTGGGGACGCCCAGAGCACCATATAGATACTGCCACTCCAGCTAAGGTGCATACGGTGACGGGAAGCTGCATGCCCGGCGGGGATGAGCCTCCCATGATCCCGGCCCACCCGGGCAGCCCAGAGTGCTGCTGGCGGCCATAGACCGACTGCGGGTGCGGCGGACCATGTGACGGACTCCCGAGGACGCCTCCGGTACGCGGATGCAGCCCAGAGACAGTATGCGACTACTGGTGCCCAGGCTTAACTAAGATGGCGGTGCCCACCGCTTAATACAGGGGAGTCCGGCGGGGTGGATCCTGGTACCCGGTGGAGCAAGGCAGCGGCCACGGTACCTCCCGGGGACCCCCTGAGCGATTTACCCAAGCTGCCGCTTCTGCCGCCGTGTGTGTATTGACGCGGGGGGGCGCACAATACATTCGGCGGAGAGCATGGCTCGATCCCATCCAGGCACCCTTGCACGCCCCTGACGGCAGTGGAATACCCCCGTGAGCGACCGGAACGGAGGAGGAGAAACACTGTGTTCATCCCCTGGGACGGGGCGTCGCATCTACCGAGCAACCCCCCCCTGAGTGAATAAACCCCCCCCTCCCCCTCTTGCGACCTGCCAGGAGGGAGCTCGGGGACGCCATGCCGTGTCGGGACGCCAATGCGGGGACCCCTTGAAGCAAGCGCATGGCACACGGTGACGGCCATCACTGGAGGAATTATACCCCCTCAGGTGCGCAGGACCAGGACTGACAACGCAACCAATAGGCTCTGCAGTAGCGATCAGGGAGCAGACAAGCACCTGAAGGAAGACCACTACAGTGCCCTGTATGAAGGGGATCCTGCCCCCCTCCCCCACGTAGAAGTCTACAACAGGGCTGACTTGTGGCAGAACACAGAAGACTACCCAGACATAGCCTGCTGAGCCCCCCCGCAGCTCCCACCTCGGCGGCGACCCGGGGGGGCTGAATCGCGGCACGCCGCCGCCAACCCGTGCACGAAGCGGTGACGGATAAGGGACACGTCTGATGGCCTGGAGGTGACCAATGACCTGAGCCGGGTGAGTCCCCCCGGCGGCACCGCCACGGAGAATGCGAGCTGAAACACTGTCTTCACAGTGCAAACACAGGAGATGCATCTGAGAAACCCCTACTCATCGGGAGTCGCCTCCGGGGACACATTACCTCTGGATACCTCCCATTCAGAGGGGGGTGAAGAGAGCCGCCGGTCCGAGCACAGCAGCCCCCCAACGGTACACAAAGTCGGAAACACGTGGCCCCATCCAAGGGTCAGAGGCAGGACGCACCATCCCTAGCGGAGCCCCGAGATCCTGGGCAACGACGGAGTCATTGCCGAGCCAGTAAGCCATCAGCAACAACAATGGGGAGACACCAGCGGACATTGACCATGATGCCAGCACAGGCCCAGGGAAGATCGCCCTCCCCAGGCCCCTCGAGATTGCCAAAGACCGGAGGGCCACCACAGGACGAGGATATGTCGAACAAACTGGACAAAGTACTAGCAGCCATCGAGCACTCCCGGCTGTCTATGGAGAACAAAGTTGGTGAACTCGCCTCAGATATAAACCTCCTACGAGATGACCATAGGAAACTGGTGGATAGGGTGGGCCAAGAAGAAAAAACGCTGCAAGAACTGAAACCGCAGGTCCAACTACACCAAGAGGCCATCAAAGAACTCCAGAATAGAGTCAAATTCTTAGAACACAAGTCAGATGATTTGGAGGGCCGCTCTCGCCGGAGCAACATCCGTGTCCTCAATCTGCCGGAAGGAGTGGAGGGGGCAGACCCCATACAATATATCGAAACATGGATGAAAACATTTACTCAAACCCAAGACTTCAGACCTTTCTTCTCAGTGGAAAGAGCGCATAGGACTCCAGCCCGTCGACCACCTGCAGGTTCCCCACCCAGGCCGTTTCTGCTTAAACTACTGCACTACCAAGATTGAGATGCGATCCTGTGAGCGGCCAGGCACGCGAAAACGCTCAGAGTGGAAGACAAGCATGTGATGCTGTTTCCAGACTATTCCCCAGCGGTGCAACGCCAACGAGCCACGTTCCAGGTGGTCAAACAAGCCCTGCGTCAACACAAGATACAGTATGCGCTCCTCTTCCCGGCTCGCCTTAAAATTATACTTGGGGACTCTACATACTTCTTTACGGATCCAGCGAGGCACGAAGTTGGCTGGAGCAGCATGATAAGGATCTTCCGGAGCATAGGGTTACACAACCGCGTCCCCTATCCAACAAATGGAAACTGCGTTCCAAGAAGATGTCCCTCACACAACTGAACCGTCTGCCGACTCCCAACACCAGAAGTCCCCCGGACCTAGAACAAATAATAGCGGATAAGCGGAAGGCCCTACAGGCGGCGGCGGCGGCGACCCGGCGTGTGATGCATGGATCGGAGGAGGCTCGGGGCCCGCACCTCTTCACGTCCGAAGACGAAGATCGTAGCGACACCCGCACTTCCAGGGAGTGCTCTGTCTCCCCGCCACTGGTAACTCCGCAAACGGCTGACACGCTCATTTGAATATCAACGAGTGGAACACTCGTTACGACCAGGACACTCCAACGGGGTGGGCATCGGAGGGCTTTGCGAATCATTAATACAGGTAATGGCGGATGCAAATCCACTTACAGATACACCATGCAGTGGGTAGCCAGACCTTGAGCCATTGGCAGCGACACCATCCCACCCATCACGCAAAACGAACTATAGACAGTACGAAATGTACAGTTTGGACTTACTGTGCCAAGCAGTAGGCCCCTTCAGTTGGGACGGTTTCCCAGACATTGTTCCTAAGTTTTTCCCCCTTTTCCCACCTGTTCCTCCTACCCCAGCGGGAAAGGACAATTGGTCTGTGATTGGACGTGTGGGGAGGGATTATATGTGAGGGGGCGGCCCTGATTATGTGCACAGGGGTACAGGAGGGCTGCCATGTGGAACTAATTGACGAACATGACGAGAACCCCAAATACAGACATCACATTCATCACACTAAATGTGAGGGGCCTGCATACGGCGAGTAATCGCTACGCAGTATACGCTTACCTGAAAAGACACCAAGCACATATAGCCCTATTGCAAGAGACCCACTTGACAACGACAGAGGTAGGGCGACTGCAGAGAAAATGGAGGGGCATTTTATGCACTACCGGGTACTCCGCATTTGCCAGAGGGACATTGATCTGGGTCAGGCCAGGATCCCTTTTAAAGAACAGTCCAGGGTAGTGGATAAGGAAGGACAATATGTGTTGCTGGAGGGACTACTGGATGGGCAACCAATTCTAATAGGCAGTTTTTACGCCCCGAACGTAGAACAGAATGTATTCTGGAACCACCTTATGACGACACTAGCGCATCACACCCACGCTCCGTGGATATTGGGTGGAGATTACAACTGCGTCCTAGACATGGCCCTAGATCGTTCTCGGCCCCCACCAGAACACTCACCACTCCACAAACAGGCGGAACTTTTTAATATATGGGTGAAACATTGGGCATTGATCGACACATGGAGGGCACTACACCCCACCTCAAAATTATACTCATTTCACTCCATTCCTCACGACCTCCGAGTGCACCTAGATAGATTCCTCTGCTCAGCGGCGCTACACATTAAGGTACGACATACGGACTACCTGGGACGGGTGCTATAGGACCACGATGCCCACTCACTGACTCTTAGATGGAAACCGCCACACCCTCCAGTGCCTACCTGGAAACTCCCTCGGGAGTGTCTTACAGATCAGGCATTCACGCATGATCTCGGGGGACACCTGCAGGAGCACTTTACACTTAATGCAGGGATGGCATCCTCTAGGCTCATAGAATGCGATGCTCATAAAGTGACAGCGAGGGGTCATTGTATACAGCAAGTGGTGGGTGTGCGCAGGATCCTAGAGCGAACACTGCAAGATTCGGAACGCACTCTAGCTTCCTTACTAAAAGGAGGTGACCGCGGGGAGACCACCCCAGAACGCGTAGCCAAAGCCAAAACAAGGTACACGGAAACACTGAGGGATCTCCACAAATTCAATTTCAGGGTCTACGCAACCAAGGTACACCGGGAAGGCAATAGGGGAGGTACACTGTTGGCCTGGCTAGCTCGGCAGGACCCCGATCTGAAACCCGTCACTGAAATTAGAGGTCAGAATGGAGGGCTCCAAACCTCCCAACTTGCATTCCTGCGAGTCTTCTACACATATTACTCTGGCATATACAAGACCCCGCGACAGGGAGATCCCCAAGCTCTAGACGGATTCTTCCACACTCTGACCATCCCCCAAGTCTCGCCGGAAGAAAGGAAAGAACTAGAGCAAACAATAGGTCCAACAGAGGTAAGAAAAGCGATAGGAGCATTGGCCAGGAACAAAGCCCCTGCGATGGATGGCTTCCCCCTTGAATATTATAGGACCTTCTCCACTCATCTAACCCCACGTATGGTCACCATGTTTAATTACGCGCTCAAGGCGGGGGTACTGCCGCTATCCCTTAGAGAATCAATAATAGTTACATTCCTGAAACTGCACAGGGATTCCACACTCCCGTCGTCTTATAGACCGATCACGTTATTTAATGCGGACTGCAAAATCTTAGGCAAAATACTAGCGGAAAGTTATACCCAAGTCATAACTCCATTAGTCCACCCCGATCAATGTGGGTTTGTTTCAAACCGCAACACGTCCCACAACCTCCGTAGATTATTTCATGTCCAGGACATGACACAGGAGTGGTTCCCCAACGCGGCATGCCTCATATTAGACCTTGAGAAGGCGTTCGACACCCTCTAATGGCCATACCTATTCGAGGTCCTTAGCAGGTACAATATCGGCCCACGTCTATCAGCATACACAAGGCTCCTTTACACGAGCCTTACGTCACGAGTCCGGATGGGCAATTGCATCTCATTGGAGTTCGCGGTGGAGAGAGGGACAAGACAGGGGTGCCCGCTGTCACCCCTCCTATTCGCCCTAGCGGTCGAACCCCTGGCGATACGCCTGAGACAAGAAGGCGAGGAATGGGGTATCCCCCTAGCAGACACGAGGCACTGCGTGTCCTTATACGCGGACGACCTCTTAATATATATTCGGGATGCTACCAGCGACCTGACCAGTATCTGGAGGACGCTGGAGGACTTTGCGGACATCTCGGGCCTCAAGGTCAACTGGGAGAAATCCTCGTTGTACCCGCTGAGCCACCATATGGCCCCATTCGAGGCCCGAATAGGCCCGCAATTACTGGAGTGGAATGCAGAGGTCCTCCGTTTTCTGGGAGTGCGGTTATATCACATCCCGGAGGATCTATATGAAGGAAACCATCGCAAAACCTTGGCCGGTCTAAGATCAGCGGTGGGATTTTGGAAAACGCTACCGCTGGCACCCATAGGCCAAGTGGCCCTGGCAAAAATGATCATGGTCCCCAGACTACTGTATAATTTCGTCAACCTCCCGGTAGTTCCACCACGATCGTTCTTTAAGGAACTGGACAGTCTCCTCACGGAGCTGGTGTGGGGCGAGGGACGACAACGAGTGGCGTTGTCAACACTTTACCTACCCTCTACGGAGGGAGGGTTAGGAGCGCCGGCCTTTGAAGCGTACTTCCTAGCGGCCCAGCTCCAATGGTTGTCCTATTGGACAGCAGGGCGACACATGGGAGAAACCATCACCGCAGACGGCCCCACGCCACAGCCGGCAATCCACCGGATGCTACTCCCAGGTACCAAACCTATACGTACTCGACCCATACAGTTATCCATAGCTCGCACCTGCATGATGCGTATTCACCGCATGTCCAAAGCACTACTACCATACTCACCCCTGCTGCTGCTGGTGGGCTTTCCACGAGGGGACACGTACTACACACAGGGAACACTCCAAGCCTGGACTGAGTTATCAGTCACAGAGATGGAATCATTCTTCGAAAAGGGAAAGTTGAAAACATACAACCAGATGATGGAGCAATATGATCTTCCCCCGGGCAATTCTTACTCCACAGGCAATTAATAGAGAGCAGTCGTAAATACTGGAATCCTAATACAGGGGAACCCACGCCACACCCAGTGATACACACGATCCTACACATGGGAGTGGGGGCGCCATCTGGTCACTTGGCTGTACAAGGCGGTACGTACCCTGAACGTTTCATCTCTTCAACCCCTACGTCAGACGTGGGAGACGGACATAGGCAGAGTGGTCCACGACAAAGAATGGAGCATGGCCCTGGAATACCCCAAAAAAGTCTCTAGGAATGCCAGATTCCATAACATACAGTTTAACATCCTCCACAGAGCTTATCTCACACCACACCGACTGCACCGCTTCTTTCCGGATACACGCTTTGCCTGCCCCCACTGTCAAACCCCGGAAGCAGATTTTAAGCACATGTTCTGGGACTGCCCCACACTCCAAGGGTTCTAGAATACAGTCCACCGGACCCTCGGGGAGACGACTGCCATCACAACCCTGTCTACATGGGAAGCATGCACGCTCGGAATCTTCCGCAGGCGGAAGACCGAGAAAGTACAGTATTGTTTCCTCTCACTGGCAATTCTCCTGGCAAAAAGGGGGATAGCTATGCATTGGAGGGCCCCGCAGGACCACCGGAAGCAGCCTGGATAGGCGCTGTACATAAATGGGGTAAAGAGGAGGAGGAGATTCTCTGAGAGGAGGAAGTGAAGGGGCACCGCAAACACCCTATATCCCTAGAATGGGCCCAGTTACTGCATGAATTCACACGGGCAACAAGTCCACTAGAGTCACAGACGGCCTCGCAGTCCCAGAACAGCAACTCCGGTCCCTACACCCCACTGACACAGTCACAAAACTTCTCAAACGCCACATGGCTCCACACCCCGAAGCCCTGGCTATCCAACACACGCTACAGACTCCCCGAAGGCTGTAGTGCTATGTCATCTAGGGAACTTACAGCCCCACCCCAGCACAGCAGACCACCTCCCGCTCCTCCCCCAAAACGTCCCACCGCACCAGGTTAACCCCAAATGTTAAAACAGTTAGAAGTTTCGACTGGAGGAGATATCCCCCCCTTCCATTAGTTTGTTGGAAAACCCTATAGACAAGAACGTCATGACGACACATGCAGACACGTATCATGCCGACCTCGTCTGCACTAACTAGGAAGACTGAGTAAGGACCAACATATCACAGAGTCACTACCACGCTAAATATAGTTGGTCGTTCGACTCGGAGAATCTCTTCTCACCTCAGAGGCGAGCTCCTGACACTGCAGGGGACTACTCAGGGGACACTCATGGACCGACCAACTTGAATAGGCTGACAAGCACATGAACACTGTATGAGAAAGGCTATTCGGTGTACACGGATACTGTGTACCTATGGTCATATTCCACTGTAATGCATAATTGATTGTCATGCTGATTGTAAACTGTAAACTAAAACCCAATAAACAAATTTAAACAAAAAAAGACAGATAATTTCAGCTAAAACAAAAAAACTATACCATTATCAACCATGATTAGTATAAATGTGAAATCAGAATAAAATTGAGAGCATATTTAAATGCATGAGATCAAGAAAGCAACAATTTGATCAGTGCTAAAGAAACTATATAACTTCAAAAACGAGAACTTAAAGCATGGAAAATACAGGGAATCCAAAAGGGCAAAACCTCACAGCCAAGGTGCCTTTAAAACTTAATAAAGTGCATAAAAATGTTGATTAATATTGATTTCTGTGTTTCCTTGTAAAAATAGGAACATGCAGAAACATTATTGGAATGATTTCTATGCTCAAAAGTCTGACCTTAAATCTAATTAAACCTTATTTCTGGGTTTTGGTTTTCTGGAAATATCAAAACCTTAATGCAAACTGGCGATCCTGCATCCTGCCGGCATCCTGCATCATTTTATTGAGAAAAAGGAGTCATTTATGCCTCTGCCATACAGGACTGTTGCACACAAATCAAAAAGGGATGCCTGATAGTAGTTTTGAAAATGGGGAAATGCCAACCCACTTTTTAAGCTGTCCAACTGGAGGGCAGAACATTTAACCCTAGGTGCTTTGAAGCACCTAAAAAGCACATCCAGAACAGCAAAATACTACTATTGACTTTAATGGGGAGGTTGGAAAAAAGGAACAGCAACAGTGGGAGAACAGACATTTATATAAGTGCCACACTGCTGATCGAGGTCAGGGGAAGCAAGGTCCATATATTGAGCTGCCCCTTCATTTTATAAAACATTGGGAGGTAATTCAATTGAAAAAACGTGGAAAGTTCTTGAGTGACGTATACCCCTAAGAATTGAATCTGCAT
The DNA here is from genome assembly GCF_964261635.1 of Lissotriton helveticus. Taxonomy (NCBI): domain Eukaryota; kingdom Metazoa; phylum Chordata; class Amphibia; order Caudata; family Salamandridae; genus Lissotriton; species Lissotriton helveticus. The sequence continues at coordinate 212,591,970 of NC_136060.1, read as the reverse complement.
TTGATCTTTGGCCTGTGAATGCAGAATGGCCAGAAGAGCATTTGGGAGTGATGTTTGACATGAATTTGACCATGGAAACGCATGTAAACAAGGTGGTGGGGAATTGTTTTTCTCTGACTAGAGCACTAAGGAAGATCCTCCTGCTGCTGCCACAGACGGCAAGAGCATTGGTCGTTAGTAGCATCACTCTCAGTAGACTTGTTCACTGTAATGTCCTACTGCTGTAGGCCCCTAAATAGTTGATTGAGAGCCTTCAAAGAGTCCAAAATGTGGCAGCCAAATTGGCACTGATGAAACCACGTCGTTTGTCAGGTTTACTGGCCCTTGCAGAGATTCACTGGTTGCCTATAATGCAGAGAGTCCAGTTTAAGTCTCTGTGTATGGTCTTTAGGACCTCCATGGCCTTGGACCTACACTTCTTTAAGAGACCTTTGCATGGTACACTCCAACAAGGTGCCTCTGTGCTGCTACCGCCTGTTTGGTGAAAGTTCTGAAAATCCGAAGAGCTAAGTCAGGAGGCAGGGCATTTAGCTCGGCCGCTGCCAAGCTCTGGAACAACCTCCCTTTGTAACTTAGACAGCTACAGGATCTTCTACAGTTTAGGAAGAAGATCAAAACATGGCTGTTTCCCAGAGCCTGATAGGCTGGAACTGCCATGTTAGTTTAAGATCAAACATGGCTGCTTCCCAGAGCCTGATAGGCTGGAACTGCCATATCAGTCTACGTTTGTACTTCCCCTACTCCTTGATGAAGAATCATATACTACCGTCGGGTGATAGCTGCACTCTATAAATACTGTATACAATACAATACAATACAATACAATTGACAGGAGAATTAAAGAGCAGAACTTCTGTTTTTATTGGATTCATCTTACATCCCCCAATATCCTTAAACCGATCAAATTAATCTAAAACCTGCAAAATATTGCCCTTTTCTAGTTTACACATATTGGTTTAGTTTGATGTGGTTTAGGATTAGAAGGAATACGGTGCACCTTATCAATTTCAAAGCGTTCTGAAAATGTAGTATTAAGCAGTTGAGTTAGAGTGGATTCCAGATAGACTCTGCAGCTGTAACCTTAAACATTTTCGGAGACATTAAAAATGTGTAAGTTGTATTGACGGTTTCTATTTTCCAAATCTATAATGGAGACTTTCATAGGAGAAATCTTGTGGACCAAAGGAGTTACTGACATTGCTTTTGAGCTATTGCTTATTATTTTTATCTCATCTGAGATTTTAATGGAAAGAGTTGCAATAGCATTTGTCCTAGGTGAATTCCTTAGATTTCTTTTAATATTTTCTCAAAGATATTTCTTGCAATTTAACAAATTTATATTTGACTGGTTGAGGGTGAGCAGTTTGTTTTTCTTTTATTAGTATGAGCTGATGATGCATTTGCTTCCATTGTATTGTTTGCAATTCTTAATACAATAGATGATGGTGTTGATAAGAGAAATTATCAGCAAGGAACACCAGTTAGAACAATCAGGATGGACTGGACAAATAGTATGTGCTGCAATGCCCTGAGTGTTAATATGATTAGACAAGAGAATAGACTTTAAATATGGTAAGTAGTGGGATGTACTATTATAATGAAGTTGTATTTGTTTAAAGGCAGCAAGCAGTCTGGGAGGATCATGCCCTACTTCAAACATACTGAATATGAAAGGAAGTCCCTTTAAAGCTTGTAAGAGGCAATCCCTCTATGAAGGAAGAGGTGAGCGTAGCTGAAAAGTAATATGCTGCTAATCACTCTCTTCAGGGAAGAGTGTGTCCCTGCATGAGGAGGCTGAAATTACCCTCATTGCAGTAAGTAAGCTCCTAAGCAATGAAAAACCTCACCACTCAATTTGCGCCACAGTCTCACAACCAGAAATGAGAAACATTTCCTCAGCCTCATCAAAATCATCAGCACCTGGCAGGTATGTGACAGAGCTCACAGCGCAGCAGCCAGCTTGAAGGATGCGCTCTACAGTATTCCAAAATATGCATCTTCTGAGATCATGTTGTACCAGGCTTTTATATGTCTGTACCATTAGAAGCAAATAGAAAGGTACTTGATTAAACTCAGCCCCAGCATGCTCAATTACTATGCCTACATTATAATATGAAACACAGATTGCTGAATTGGATTCCATTACCAAATGGGAGACAATGACCCTCACAAAGAAAGCTTTGTGTGACATTTTTGAAAACTCTAAAAAAGAACTTACAAAAAAATTTAAATTTAAGAATCCAGTCTATATGCAAACCAACAATAAGTTCAGCAATTGAAGGAATACAATAGGTAAGCTGAAATATCTCAGTGAGCTGAGGTGCAATGGCATGACATATCGAACTGCAATAACTACAGTTCTATAGACACAAATTGAAGTGTACAGTTGTTCCATGAAGAAACGTCCCTTCTCTCTCTCCTAAACATAGATCAAATATGGCATCATCTATCAAGGGTCTCTAAACCGGTAGTATAAAGAAGGAGATGTCGGCATAATCAGTCCCAATATAAGTCTAAAGAACAGGAAATAAATGTTTAGCATAGAGCTTCACACTTTCAGGAATACAATAGACAGAGAGGTCTGTACCTCCCTAAATCAATAGGGAATCTGCTCTACCTTCCGCTGTGAGGACATTCATTTAAAAGTAACCAGAGATTTATGAAGCATCTTATCTTTGTCGCACCACCAGGGACAAATCAGAACACTACTTGAGTGCATCTGCTACATGGCTTCAATTTCACATCGCATCAAACAAAAACTTTGGTTCTCACCCTTGAACATCTCACCATCCTGGTACATGATTTACAAAAGTCTTCTTTCGACCATTGTTCCTCCACATATTCCTACCAAGTTTCTCTCCAGGCCTCTCCATCAGCCATATAATACAGACATTCAGCCTTTCATTAGCTATCCTATATCTTGATAATAATCCTGAAAGAGAAATCAAGCTGGCGAAGCAAAGTCATAATAAAATAAAATAACTGCAAAACAAGAGCAAAAGAATACATGTTACATATACAAATATGACTTAAAAATGTGAAACGTGAACCAGAAATACATGCTTTCACGTTTAAACTGAACATTAGTGCGCACGTATATGAAGCTCTAGTTTCTACAGTGAATACATTACAGTAATGCATTTAAATGCTTCGCAAACATTAATACACTGAAGGCACACAGTGAATATATTGTCAAATGCACATATATAATTGCATTTCTGTGATGTGTTAGAGTGGAGTCCACATCAGACTGCTCCAGTACTCTCAGAAGCTTTGTAAGCCAAAATGATCACTGGCTTCAACAATCTGCTTTATTTATAGTTACCAATAATGGTTGTTAACATTGATAAATACGATGTCGATGTATGCCATGATATTTGTATGTATAACAATGAACTTGCATTGCTGTTGTCAAATCCACCCGATATGACCTCGCCATCAACTCTAAGCTAGAAATACATGGTCATGGAGGCCTAGGCCTGAAGCAACTGATTGCCACATTACAGTTGAAGTGACACGTAACCCTTAGACAAACATGTGGACAGGAAAACTCACATATATTCCACAGATAGGCAGCATCACCACAACGGTTTTAGGAGATTGGCCCCAATGAAACCCGTTTGGCCGGCGGGGCGCCTGTTCCCAAAATACCATAAAGTCAGATGCTGCACTAATTTAGGAACACTCACAAATCAGAACATAGCATGCACACTACATGCAGTGATCACACACTCCCCATGCAAGACACCTGGACATATACCCACTTGCCCCACATTTTGTCCACTCAAGTTTGAGACCCACCTCAGCTTCTTACCAAATGACCAAATTCATGGCTCAAGTCTAGGCCCAGATATTTTTCTCAAAAAGGAATACACAATATTTTATGATGCTTTATGTAATGTATAAAGAGACAGACAAAACAAATGTGCTTTAATACAGTCTTCAGACCTCGACAATGTTGCCTGTTCTCAAGGCCGCTGCATTTGATTAAACCAACTGTTTCTGCTTTGCCAAACACATCTTGTTATACATTTTTTCAATGTAAATTCATTATTGAACAACAATTTGGCGAGATAGGAGAGAATGATAATTCCTGCCTGACTACATCCAAATAAAAAGCACCCCGCCCGTACTGATTCACATCTGCACAGCAAGAACGGTGAGCAGAAGCTGCAATTGATAGGAAGTTCTGCTGAATCCCCGGGGCAGAGGTCCATCCTGAAGCCAAAATCAATGGGTAAGAAACATCTGATCCTTAGTTCCAGCATTTGGAGTATGGCAAACTAGGAAGCAACGTAAAAATCTAAACTGAGCATCCGACCCCTTACAGTAATCTGAAATATTGCATATTTTATTTGTCCGATTTAAAAAAGGTAGCCTTGGAGGCAATCCCTCAGAGCTCACCTTTCTCCAACAGCTAGCACGCTAAAAAATGCAAGGGCTGTTTAGTCACTTGAACAGCTAGGCGTGACACAGAGGGTTCCTTCTTTCTTGGTGTGATGCAGGGAGCACTTGGACTGCTGGCCGAGACACAGAGGGTATGCTTGATCGATCCCTGGCTGTGATACACGGGTGGTGCATCACAGAGCGTGACACAGATGGTACTCATAGGCTCTGGGTGTGATATAGAGCCAGCATCTCGATCTAGATTTTATAGTATCAAGGAGTTTTCTTAGTGATATTGGTTTATTAATATTTGGAAGAAGTGAGAGGTGTTATTTGCTTTGACCACTGGGTGTGACACAGCCGGTATGACATAGGGTATAATTTGGACATTAGGGAAATTACATTTCACTAAGGCGGAAGAACTTGCACAGACCATCTGCATTGGCTTGTTCTGTGCCAGGACGATGTTCCCCTGTAAAGTTTGTTCCCTGTAGGGAGATGGACCACCACAGCAGTTTTGGATTCTCACCCATCATTTGCATCAACCATCTGAGGGATCTGAACCCGGAAGTGAGTCCCAAACAGGTATGGTCTCAGCTTCTTCAGTGCCACGCCACAGCTAATGCTTCCCTTTCTATGGCACTCCACCTCTGTTCCCTGGGGAGTAGTGTCCGGCTAAAGAAGCCTACAGGCTGGTCTAGGCCCTCTTTGTTCAGTTGTGAGAGCACTGCTCCCACTCCATGCTCTGAAGCGTAAGTCTGCACAATTCCTTGCAGAAGTCGGGTGCCTTGAGCGTGGGTGCCATACACATGGTGGCCTTCAGGGCATCAAAAGCCTTTTTAGAGGAATCAGTCCATATCACCTTCTTAGGCTGCTTCCTGGAAGTCAGCTCTGTTAAGGGGCAACAATGGTGCCATACCCCTTAACACCCGGTGAGTCCTTAGAAGGCCCTCACCTCTGTCTGGGTCTTTGGGGCTCCCAAGCCAGAATGGTGACAATCTTGGGTTGTAGGGGCTCCACCTGGCCGCTTCCTACCTGGTGTCCCAAGTACACCACCAAATCCAGCCTGATTTGGCACTTACTGGCCTTGATCATGAGGCCTGCGCCCTGAAGCTTCTTCAACACTTCACTGAGGTGCTGCAAGTGTTCTTCCCAGTTGGAACTGAACACTGCTATGTCATCCAGGTAGGAAATCCTCCAGCCCAGCCAACACCTAGTAGACCAACCTCTGAAAGGTGGCAGGGGCATTCTTCAACCCAAAGGGCATCACCCGGAACGTGCAATGTCCTTCTGGGGTTGAAAATGCTGACCTCTCCGTGGCTCCATCGGTTAAGGCATTCTGCCAATACTCCGACGTTAAATCAAACGTGCTGAGAAACTTGGCAGCTCCCAACTAATCAATGAGCTCATCAGCTCTGGGGATGGGGTGTGCGTCAGTCCTGGTGATGGCACTGAGCCCACGGTAGGTCACACAAAATCACAGTTCTTGAGTGGTACCGGGTGCAACAGCCATTGGGACCAAGACCACTGGGCTGGCCCAAGGACTGTTGGAAGGCTTAATCGCCCCTAATGCCAACATCTTAGAGACCTCCTCTTTAATGCTGGCCTTGACCCGGTCAGTCAACCTGTAAATCTTGGGCTTCACAGGAGGACTGAAACTGGTGTCCACGTTATGGGTACACCAATGAGTAACACCTGGGGTCATAGAGAACAGTGGGGCAAACTGTCCCACTAACTGGTTACAGTCGCTCTATTACTCTGGAGTCAGTGAAGGGGAGAGGATCACACCTTCCACTGACCCATTGCGCTCCTTGATAGACAGGAGGTCAGGGAGAGGTTCACTCTCCTTTTCCAACCCATCATCTGTCACCAAGAGCATGCTCACTTCAGACCTCTTGAAGTGGGGCTTGAGGCGGTTCGCGTGGAGGACCCTCAAAGGGTTCCTTGGAGCCTGCAAATCGATGAGGTAGGTGATATCACTTTTGCGCTCCACCACCTCAAATGGCCCAGTCCACTTGTCCTGCAAGGCACAAGGTTCCACTGGGGCCATGACCCACACGTTTTGCCCAGGATGAAATTAGACCAGAGTGGCATTCTAGTCATACCACTTCCTCCTTTCTTCCTGGCTTGCTTCTAGGTTCACCTGAGTGAGTTTCCTGAAGCGGGCAGTTTGGTTTCTGAAGGCTAGCATATAACTAAACACATCCTGGGGAGCTTTCCTGCCTCCCAGCCTTCCTTCACCAAACTCAGAGGTTCTCTCACAGGGAGACCATACAGAAGTAAAAAGGGACTGAACCCAAGAGACTTCTGTGGTACCTCCCTGTAAGCAAAGAGAATGCACGGCAAGAGGACATCCATGTACGCCTCATGAGTTCTGTTAGACCCTTAATCATGCCCTTCAAGGTCTGGTTGAATCTTTCTAACAGACCGTTACCTTGTGGTTGGTTGGGGGTGGTGAACTTGTAGATTACACCCCACTCCTTCCACAGGGATGTCACATACTTGGATATGAAATTGGTCACCCTGTCAATAAGCACCTCTCTGGGGAACCCCACTCGGGAAAAGATCTCCATTATTGCCCAGCCTACCACTGGTGCCGTCGTTGTCCTGAGAGGGATTGCCTCCGGGTACCAGGTTTACATGGTTCACCAAGACCAGCATGTACCTATTGCCCATGGCTGTCTTAGGATCCAGTGGTGCCACAATGTCCATCCCTACCCTTTCAAAGGGCGCTCCAACCACTGGAAAAGGTTGGAGAGGAGCTTTGACCTTCCTCCCACTCTTACCACTTGCCTGGCAAGTTTGGCAAGACCTGCAATGTTCATCTGACTGCCTTCGCATTTGGGGCCAGAAGAAGTGGGAGACAAACCTGTCAAAGGTCTTGTCTTGGCCCATATGTCCTGCCAAAGGCACGTCATGAGCCGGACCCAGTAGGAAGGTCCTGAAGTGCTGGGGTACAACCACCACATGGGCTGACCCAGGCTCAGTGACCTTAGGCTCACTGTACAGGAGATCATTCTCCCAGTAGATCCAATGTGATCCGGACTGATCACCAGCTTCCTGGTCTGCAGCATGCCGCCGCAGACCCTCCAGAGAAGGGCACTCTTTATGCCCCTTGCAGAATTCCTCCCTGGTGGGAACCCCCTCCTTCCTGCCAAAGGGTCCGCTTATAGATGTCCCGCAGTTTAGCTATACCTGCTCCCTTGTAGGCACCAGGGCGTCCCTCTCACGGTCCGCCTCCTCCCAGTCCGTGGGAACTTCAGGGGCCGGTTTCCCATGCCCCTTGCCCTTTGTCTTGGCAGGGACTTGGGCCACTGTTTCAAGCTCCAAGTCCTCTTGATCACCCTCTCTGGCCGCCATTGACCGAGACGCGCATGCCCACTCTGGCAACCCAAGCATCTCCAAGCGAGACCTGAACTCAACATCCTACCATAAACACTGCTGCAGGTTGTTACCTAGCAGACAATATATAGGCATGAAGGGCTCGCAGCCACTCTCAAGGGACCTGAGACCCCCCACTCGAAGGGAACCTGTGCCACCAGACACTGGTGCTCTGAATTGTCCACCGCAATTACTTGCTGGAATGCCCCTGGGACTACCTGCTTCTCAGAGACCCGGTGACACTGTACTGAGGTCACACTGGCTCCAGTATCTCTGAGAGCCCCTACCGTTGTCCCATTGATGGTCACCTAGGTGCTGTATTTATTTGTGATATGGGGCACCGGGTTTCCTAGGAGCATCTCACTGTCCCCTAGTGAGACGATGGTCATTTCTGCGGGGTCCCCACCCTCTTGTGGGTACTTCTCCTCCCCCCCAAGCACTACACTAGATGACTCCTTAGACTGCCCACCGGTGGGTGGCTGTGCCCCCTTAGGGCACTTGGGGTCCCCCTTCATGTGACCCACCTGGTCACATGCAAAACACTTGCGGGAGTCATTCTCAGCAGGCTTTCCTTAAATAACCCCTTGTTTCTTATCTCCTGGGGGATGGAACTTTTGCCCTAGGTGTTAGTTTAGGGCCCTTTAGAGAACTCCTGTATTTTACCCTTGTCCCTCCCACTTTTCTGCTGGGGACCCTGCCCACCTTTGGCTGAGTCTCTCCATCCGCTTTTCTGTGGACTCTGGTATTCACCCTGTGGTCCGCCTCCATAGCAAGCTTCCTGGGGTCAGTCAGCTTACTATCAACCAGGTGCTGGTGCAGATCTGCAAAACATAGACTAGACAAGTGCTCCCATGCAATCAAATTGTAGAGCCCCTGAAAATCTGTCACATTACTGTTCTACACCCAGCCATCCAGTGACCCGCAAAACATATCTACACATTCCAACCAAGTGCTGGCATTGGACGTCTTACTGGACCTGAACTGATCCCTGTACTTTACAGGAGTGAGACCATACTTAGTGAGTAGGGCGTCCTTCATGTCTGGATATGTGAGGTGATACCCCTTACCCAACGCTATAAAAGTATCCCTTGCTCCTTCTGGGAAGAGAGGCCATAATCTTGCTCCCCAATTCTCCTCAGGGACACTATTCATGTGTATTGCTGCCTCATAACCCTGAAACCACCATTGTATGTCATCACCCTTCTTGAATTATTTGCCTACATTCTTAGGGATGTGCACAATCCTGCCTGCCGGTCTTGACGGGTCGCTGCCACCATCTGAGCTGGCTCTACTCCTCTGCTCCAGCTCCTTTATTCTGAACCCATGCTCTAACATCATCCTTTTCTCCTCCATGGCTAACTTAAGCTTCTCCAGTTCTACTGCAACTCTCTTTGCTTCCCGCCTGTTCTCCAGCTCTCCTGGGGAAAGGCCACTGTTGCCTTGCCTGGCAGGTTCCCTCCTGCAAAAGCACATCCACCCTAGAAATGGGCTCCTCAGCCTCTCCACTGAAATCACCAGATTGCTCGCTGGCTGTTACTCAGGCCCTCTGCACCTTTTGTGGCTCCTCCTTCCTCATGAGGCCTCTGACTTGGACTTTTAGGTTTTTGCAAATTGATTTCAATTCCCTCACATTGTAGGATTCCAAGCTATCCTCCTCAAAGGCAATTTCCAGGGATGCAACAGATGATGCTCTTGATTCAGGAATTATGAAGTAGCAAGTTCAAACTGGCAAGATCAAAAATAGGCCAAAAAAAGAAATAGAACCAGTATGTGGCAGGGTAATGGCCTGTGATATGGTAGTAGTACAAACCAGTCAGTGTAAGTCAAGTGAAAATGCAAGTCCTATCCTCACCGCTGACAACCAATGTTAAATGGGAATTTTGGTAGACTAGGGCATGTGCCAAAGCTGGGCAGAAACAACTCGAGTCAGGATAAGGGCGGTACACTCCTAAAATAACCCCTGCTCACCCCCTTGGTAGCTTGGCACGAACAGTCAGTCTTATCTCAGAGGCAGTGTGTAAAGCATTTGCACCTATCCAACAGTAATACAGTGTAATCACTACAAAAGGACACCACACAAGTTTAGAAACATGTCCAGTATTCTTGTATACTAAGGACAAGACCAAAAAGGATAAAAGTCCACAATACAGTACTTCAAAATCTTCAGTTATCAAAATATACTTGAAAAACAGTGTCTTGATGTCGATAGCTCCCTCCGGGGCTATCACAGCCTCATGACCAAACACATCCAAACAGTTCTCACCGACCGCGGCGTCGCGGGCCAGCTACGGTATCGGGAAGACCCGCAAATAGTACCTTTTAGAAATACAGGGCATCAGCGACCTCCCGTTGAGCTTCCAAAAGAACGGCGTCTGCAGGCGTTCGTTCCGAAGGTCAGTGCAGGAGTTGTCGGGCCCTTGAAGTCACACACGTTGCAGACCGAACTCCTCTCGGTTGAAGTCAGGAGCGCTGACGTCAACAGGCGTCGGGTGCTGCGGTGTGAAGTACAGCGGTGCAGCGTGCGGTGCCCTTAGGTCCCGGTGGAAGCAGTGGGTCGGTGGAGATGTCAGATGGCGTCATCGGTGCAAAGTGAATGCGGTGCTCATCACGGTGCTGGCAGGTCATGGTGCAAGCAGCGGTGTCGTCATTTCTGAAGTGCTGTTATCTGTAGTTGATGACCCCTGTGTCCGTAGGCCAAGGCTGTGGTGCGGGATGAGGGCCGTGGTTCGTGTAACTTTATGAGTGATGCCCACGAACAACGGTGCAATCAGCGGCATAGTTTTGGTGAGGAGCGGTGTCATCGGGGATACCACCAAGATGTCGTTGGGAAGCGAGGCAGTACGGAGTGCTGTGCCCACAGGTCACTGCGTGTGCAGCGTTTCGGTGGCGGCGTCACCAGGCTTTGTCGGTGAGACCAGGGTCGCGGTGCGATGTTGCAGTGGTGCCCTCTGCGGTGCCTTCAGGACACGAAGTCGGCAGCAGCATCGTAGACGACGTCGGGTTGATTTTACTTCTGTTGCAGCTCAAAACACACAGTCCTCAGTGCTGAGGGCAGAAGAATTTGAAGTATTTGCTGTTTCTGAGATTTCTTGAACAGGGGGCAAGCTCTACCTCAAGCCCTTGGAGGAACTCACAAAAGTAGATTGCAGAAAGTTCAATCCAGTCTTTTCACTGCCCCAGACAGAAGCAGCCACTGCAGGCCAACACAGCAACGCACAGAGCAAAGTGGTAGCCCCTCCTCACAGCTTCTCTAGCTCTTCTTCTAGGCAGTCTTTTTGGTCCAAAAGAGTTGAAAAATTCAGGGGTCTGGGTCTCAATATTTATATCCCAAAATCCTTTGATCTCTTAGGCAGAGAGGGTCTGTGCCCAGCCAGAACCAGTTATGCCTTCTCTGGTGTGGCTTCCTGGCAGTTTGTGGAGACAGCTTGGTCAGAGACAGACCAGACCCATTGAGGTGCAAGAAAATCTCCTCCCCCTTCCCCAATTGCAGCCCCGGTCTATTCAGCCCTTTCCTGACCCACCTATACTATCTGGAGCTACTCCTGCTTCCCAGCCTTCTGTCATCCAAAACCCAGAAAGGCAATCCACATTCCAGCAGAGGCACACCAGATGACTGAGCAAGAAAATGCCTACTTTCTAAAAGTGGTATTTTCAAACACAGAATGTAAATTCACCTTCACTAAAAGATGCATCTTTAGATTCTGAGTTCAGAAATACTACACTTTATTTTCCTACCCAATTCCCTGGGTCAGTTATGTTTATAAGATGTTATAAACAAGCTCCCCATTCTGTCCTATTGGGAACAGGTAGCCTTGTAATAGTGAAAAACAAAATTGGCCGTAATTCACTATCAAGACATGCCACACATACCAGGGCATGTCCAACCTTTCAAATCCACTGTACCTGGCCCACAGTGGTACCTTGGCCATACCTTAGGGCTGGCTGACATGTAAGAAAAGGGATGGGGAGGGACTGGCAATTGTGTGCACTGGCCAAGTGGCCATTGCAGTTACAAACTGCGCGCAGACTTTGCAATGGCGTGTCTGAGTTACCTCTTCTGGGCTACTCACGTGGGTGGCAAAATCAGTGCTGCTGGCCCATTAGTAATATTTGATTCACAGGCCCTGGCACACTCAGTGTACTTTTCCAGGGATTAACAAGTAAATCAAATATCCAATCATGGAAACACCAATCCATAACACAATTTACCACAGGGGCACTTGCACTTTACTACTGATCAGCAGTGAGAAAAGTGCGCAGAAACACTATACCAGTAAAAACAGAGTCAAAACCAGGAGGTCAGAAAGCTAAAACTCAAGGGAAACACGACAAAAGATGCCAAGTCTAACAGTCCTTAAAGGATCCACAGACTCAGAAGTAATTAACAAATATTCCCCTAACAGTTTAGGACTAATGGAATGCATTTATTGTCCATCAAACATCCTTTGTAATCAGGCAGACCATACACATCAGGTCATCTTCATACTCAGTAGCAGAAGAAGAGGAAGGGGCTGGAGAACCTAGTAGGTCCAACCTTGCTGCACTTTCCTTTGCAAGATGTTCTAAGAACACCTTTGTTATCAGGGCATTTATTTGAGTCTCATACGTCCCATCAGTCATGCCAACAAACTGCATTAGGAGGTAACATCTCAATGTATTTCTAAAGATAAAATTGGCATTATTAGAATTTTCTTCCACATGAAATTACTCCCATTTTAATGTAAGTCTATGGAGAAAATGAATTACCCCAATTAATTTTTACAACCTACCCCTTTCTCACTTTCAAGTGTAACATGTATGCCCCATAGCCCCTGAACACCCTTGAAACCAGAAGATTTGCCTGCAGGTTCCCTTCTTCACCTACCTGAAAGTCTACTCTCCATGATTCAGAAGAATAGTAAATACTGGGTAATAGATATCTATGACATTATCACTACTTACCTGTGTTTATGTCTTCCATATTAAGCAATTTGTCACTCCTTCCACTCCTCTCATGTCCCCATGCATTCTTGTGTTTGCACCAAATGCTGCACAAAAAAAGCAGTCCATCACCTTTACCAAGAGCAAGATGACTGTCATAAATGAAATCTTGAAGTAAACCAGAAAAACTAGCTACTAGGACAATATACATGTAGTATGTGTTCGTAGGGAAACCAGTAGGTTTTTATGAAGGCCCTCACCCACCAGCCTAGTTGGTGGCATGCTTCATCATCGGGCCGCACCTGAGGTACCAAGTGTACCTCAGGTGTGCTGCGACGCCTGATTACAGCGAAGCGGGTTTTGTTATGTGAGTGTGAGTGCTGGTGTGTTTGAGTGAGGTTTTAAAATTCTGTCCTAGGGGTCCCGAAGGGTTCATTTATTGATGGGTCCCTGGCAGAGTTAAAAACAAAGGCTTGGATGTGTAGGGATGGACTTATGGTCTCCCACTTCCAGTGTGGTCTACTAGTTTCAGCCAGGCCTTTTTTCTAAACTGGCTTTCTTTAGGACCTTTTATGTGTAGGGGTGAAACAGGGGACCTCATGTGTTTGTCAGTTCCCTGTATGTGTAGCACGCTCTAAGGTGATGTAACTGTAAGAGGTGTTTCCTCCCAGTTTGTACCTGTAGGAAAAAAAGGGGGGACAGGACAAGACAAACCACAGACATATATAGTTAGCGACACGTTGGTTTAGGCACATGATATGTGAGGTGGTGCCTGGTGCCCAATGTGTGCATCGGTAAACCGTTGGTGATCAGGCGGTGGTGACGGTTTTGTGGCATTTGGCCGAAAAAGGTATGCGATAGATGTGCTAATACCTATGGGCGGTAGCTCATAATTGTGGTAGTGGTGGTGAAAATATTAATAATAAATCTAATGACAATGGTTAGTCCTAATTTCAAAGGACAAACTCTCAGGGTCTCTGCCGGGGGTCTGAGACTCCTGTGCACTCTTGGTTTTGAGGGAGGAGAGAGAAAAAGAGACATGTGAGCAGGTAAAACCTGGTCAGCGCTGCGAGCGGTAATAAACAATGCGCACTCAGTTGCAGCCAGAGGCAGCGTGACTGGGGCTGTACAGCGAACGAGATCTAAGGACTCAGCACTTACTTGGTGGGGTCTGCGGTCCCGCTGTTGAACCTATGATCCGGTCAGGAGCTCCATCGAATGATGGTGGCAGGAGCTGGTCTGCTTATATACAGGCTTTCTTGTAACACCTGGTGCTCGTTTTGGTGGGCGGGCTGCTATATGAGTAGTGTCTTCAGGTAGTAGTTTCTAAAAGATAGAGAGAGAAGGCATACTCGTGTGCCCTGCCCGTTCCACATAGAAACTGTAGTTTCGATGTATTACTATGATGTTAAGGTGCTAGCGGGCGTGTCTGAGTAAAGGCTGTGGCCTCCTTAGGAACTGCTCGCGTCTATCGCGTGCTGTTTCTCAGTGGTGGGGAATTATGTAATATCCAGTAGAGTAGCGTCTATGTGTGGCCCTTCTTATGCGTGAAGAGACTTGTGCGTGCTGTATGAGGCTCTGCTTGTAATGTGAGCACAGCAACCACACGGTGTAGTGTAGTTCCTATATTCCCAATAGGCTCTGCGTATTGGAATAATATATGCTATGGACGTGACGTAGGACTTATTTCGACTAGGTCTCTATCGAATATATTAGACTTAATTGTGAGTCCCAGCTAGCTCAGAGGTCACTAGAAACTTTCTCGAATAAACAAGAAGGGATTAGTTCTGACAACCGCATAAACATGACAACTTTGTTAACCCAAGATAAAACGTATCTTCATAGTTGTGGAAACAATAGATAGATATTTTAATCAGTCAACCGTGCATGCTTCCTTTCATCAGAGGTGCAGAAAAATAGAGAGACAGGCGTTTTCAATAAAAGTATTTATTGAACAGTCTCCTTTCTCATGCAGAAGAAGTTAACTGCTACAATCGTAATACTGGCTGCAAAGTATAATACGTACAGCAAGAAGAGTATTATAAAATAATACTGTAAAAGCATGGTATGGTTTCTAAGCCATAAAATACATACATAAAGACTAAAAGTACTCAACTGGTGCTTAAAAAATACGCCTACCCCAATGTACCTAACTTAAGTCTAGTACGAGGGAAGAAGTAAGTGAGGTGTAGAATAAGTTTAGTATTCTTTGCCAAGAATCTATCCAAGATTTCTCTTAGGGTCTAATCAACTTCGGACCTTGGTTTAGAATGAAGAAGATCTGGTTTCGCTCTGTCTCAGGATTCGATTTCCCAACACCCCACAAGGGGGAGCTTGGAAACACTGGAGCTGGATTTGTCGGCAATAGAAAAGACAGCATCTCTCTGAGTGCGTCAGCTGGAGGGTCGGCTTCCTTCGGCAGTTGCTGTACCGAGCTGTGTCGGGCAAGTAGATAGTCGAGCTGCTACAAACCACCACGAGTTTGACGTAAAGTTGGACATAATAACTTCATCAAAGAATCGCAGTTCTTTGAAAACTCCATGAGTTCTTGGACAAATCAGTATTCAAGCAAGGGGAAGTCCCTAACAGCTGAAGACGAGTTTTCCAAGAAATCGGTGTGGCTTTTCGGAACTAGCGGAAGTATTCATGCCTGTATTTGGACTGCTTGGGCTATGTCTAAATATGGTTATGATTTCTATATAAGGACAAGGTGATTTTTACATATACAAGGTCATGAATCGGAAAACTTCACTAGGGTCCTAAAATGCTATACAACAAAGGGTATCATCTGCGTGTGACCATTCTTATGCGTTATGAGACTCATGCATGCTGTATGAGGCTCTGCTTGTAATGTGAACACGGCAACCATGCAGTAGGTGGGCGTGTCAGTATCCAAGTCAGTCAGTCCCGAGGGGCTGCTTACAGTTACTGAATTGGGGGGATGTATGGGCAAGGTGGGGCCACAGATTGACAATAAAGGTAGGGGGCAAGCTGGTGTTAGGATGGTACAAACAACCAGGAGAAAGAGTCTAGGTGGCTTGGCCAGTGATTTGACTCATAGTGGGTTTACATTGTTACATTGTACATTGGAGATGTGTGTTGGGGGAAACAGCTGGTGTAGGGCTAGGCCTGGTGCATGGTGTGTGGCACCGGCGTTCTGGCGGTGATGGGCCGGCATTGTTGTAGACTCTATGTGAAAGGACTAATGGTAGGGGCAATTAAGGAATAGCAAACCATGATTCTGCCTTTTTTTGCGACATTTAAGAAATTGCAAAAAGTTTGCGATTAATTACATATATCCCGTTTTGCAAATCTGCAACTGCGAATCGCAAAATTTCACAATTTGAGATTCGCAAAACGGAATCTTGATACATCTGCCCCTAAGTGATTTGCCCAGAATCACAGGATGTTGAGCAGACATCAATAATTGAACCTGGTTTCCCAGCTCCACAGTCATCAGCTCCGGCTGTAATGCCACATCCTTGCCCCTAAACAAGATATCAGAAAAAGAAGTTCCACAAAACATGCTTTCTGACACAATTGAAAAATCCATGATTATGTGGAGTATGGCCAGGTGTGTCCATGTCAGTAAGAGGCCAGCCACAGTTTTCCAAGAAGGCCTAGAGGACATTTACAGCATACACATGTGATATAAGTGATTCAAGAGGCTATATACATCTTTATTCTCGAACAGCATCAAGAGTCAATGTGTTAGCATAGTTGGCTTATAAAGAAGATTGCCTTCCAAAGCTTCAGAAATAGCTGCACAAGAAAACATTTTAATTTGGTCTACGAAAGAAGCGAGGACAGATAGGAGACAAACCTCCATCCCCTGTGGCTGTCCCAGCCTAGAAACAGATGACAGAAGAATGCTGGCAAACTCTCCTTCCACTAAGGCAGAGGTCTTCAAACTTTAGACGGCCGAGCCCCCCCATCTAAACCTTTTTACACGTCGAGCCCCCCCAATGCCACTACCACCTTACAAAAAAATTCTGGAAGCAGGTACTCTGCATCGTTGATGGCCATTCCCTCCTGCAGAGCCCAGGTTGTATAGGGCAAATAATATTAAATAAAGTAAAAGTGTTTAGTAAACTGAATTTTTTGTAGTGCATTTGCTTATCTTAAAGTTCAAATGAAAAGTCTCAGAGAAAAAAATGTGCACAAAAAATTACATTGGTGCTTTATTTTTCACATAAAACACAAAATTTAGGATAGATTAGCAAACACACTCCCAAAACACAGGTGTGGGAGTGCATGATTTTCTCCACAGAGACAATGTGTGGATGGATTCTTGCTTCTGCCATCCTTAGGTTGTGCTCCACTTCCAGTCTTGAGCAGTGCCTGGAAACTGGGGAGCTCACAACATTTTGCAATATATTTTTTGTAGTTTTATATAGGGCGAACATGACCTAAAGGTATTGGAGCGCTTTACATGAGCATCTTTTACATTACACAAACACACATTCATTTTTTGTAAGCACAGGGAGATTAAGTGATTTGCCCAGAATTCCAGGATGTTGAGCAGACATCAAGAATTGAACCTGGTTTCCCAGCTCTACAGTCATCAGCTCCGGCTGTTGTGCCGCATGCTTGCCCCTAAGCAAGATATCAGAAAAAGAAGTTCCACAAAACATGCTTTCTGACACAATTGAAAAATCCATGAATATGTGGAATATGGCCAGGTGCTGCCATGTCAGTAGGAGGCCTGCCACAGTTTTCCAAGAAGGCCTAGGGGACATTTACAGCATACACATGTGATATAAGTGATTCAAGAGGATATATACATCTTAATTCTCTAGCAGCATCAAGAGTCAATTTGTTAGCATAGTTGGCTTATAAAGAAGATCGCCTTCCAAAGCTTCAGAAATAGCTGCACAAGAAACCATTTAAATTTGGTCTACGAAAGAAGCGAGGACAGATGGTAGGCACACTTCACAATATTTTTTTTATTTGACTTGTGGACTCAGTTCTAGGTATTGGAAAATTTTAAACAAGCACCAGCGACTTTAATCAAGGTCAAATTAATTTTTTGTAAGTCATTAGTAAATTAAGTGATTTTACCCAGGATCACACAATGTTGAGCCAAACCCAGGACTCAAACCTGGGTCCCCAGATCCAAAGGCAGCACCTATGGCATTAATACCAAATCCACTCCTCCTTGAAATATCTAACATTCCCACTAGTATTGGGATGAAAGGTAAAGGAGTGAGACTGTAAAAAAATAATACAAAAAGCTCTTCACTCCTACCTGCCAGAGAATGGAATCTTCAGGAAGGATGTAACCGTTGTAAACTCCTTACAGTGAAACGTACTTCCGGCGTGGGAAGCAACATGGGGCGCAACTAGACAGAACTTCGGGGGGGGACTAAGATTCCCAGCCAGGGCTGGCCCTAACACTGATCGCACACATGAGGGGGACAATTGAGAGAAGTGTTGCATGAGCAGGGTGAGTAGTGTGCTCGTGTGACTGCAG
The DNA here is from genome assembly GCF_964261635.1 of Lissotriton helveticus. Lineage (NCBI taxonomy): Eukaryota > Metazoa > Chordata > Amphibia > Caudata > Salamandridae > Lissotriton > Lissotriton helveticus. The sequence continues at coordinate 212,573,810 of NC_136060.1, read as the reverse complement.
GGTGAGGTACAGGGTGAACTCGTGTGACTGCAGGGTGAGGTACAGGGTAAACAGCGCAAGACTATTGTGAGTGCAGAGTGATCACTGTGAGTGCAGAGTGTGCGGTGTGCTCATGTGACCGCAGGGTAAGTGGAGGGAGAGCGGTGTAAGTTCATGGTGAGTGGCATAAGTGCAGCGTGGTCACTGTGAGTACAGGGTGAGAGGGTGGGTTGAGTGCATAGTGGTCAGTGTGAGTACATTGTGATCCCTGGGAGTGCAGGGTGTGTGTGAAAGTGAAGGACGAGAATGAGGAGTGAGTTGTCTGAATGCAGGGTGCATTCCCAGACACAGCTGAAGTTACTCAGCATGTTATTGAGGCTTGACATATGGTTTCAGATAAAAGTTAAACTATTGCTTTTATGGCATTATTCAAGGTCCTGGGATCGAGGGTGGAGGAAATAAATATTGTGCCCATCCTGCAATAAACTTCCAGTATTGCGAACAGGGTTGCGAGCTCATTATATTGATGTCCCAGAAGGTACAAAAGTAAGCAGTCCCCTAAACCCTATTTTCAGCATTGATCTGTGCACACTTGGAACAGCACAAATACATAGAAAGCATTTTTAATTGTATTCAAAGGCTTCCTGAATGATCTATCACTTATAAGTAAAGGGAACAAAGATTGAAACGTCACATTACAAAGGAATACATACAATTTTATTTATAACGCTATTTAGTGTCAAGACAAGGCTTTTGCAGGCTCTTTAAACAGCACATAGCTGGCATTTTTATTTTGGTAACCCTACTTTATATTCCTTTTCATGAAATGCATTCTCACATTAACCCGTTAAGTGCTGCCGCTGGCCGTTGAACGCTCGGAGCACTACCTGGCTGGTGCTGCGCATGTTCAACGGCCGACGAAGCCCCGCCCGTTTTTTAAAACGGCCGCACTGCCGCGAAAAAACGGCCACGGTTAACGGGTTAAGGGAGTAAAAAGTAAAATGTAGGAATAGGCAGAGTGGGGGCACAGGGGGTACTGGAACCAGAAAACAAACAGCCTCTTTAATCAGTTTACAAATGTATGTAAATATGCACATGAGGCAGATTTAAAAGCCCCTTGTGCCACTTATGTGTCACTTATGCTCTTCCGCAACAGAAACAGAGGTATCTCTCCATAACACCCTAGCCCACTTCCCACAACTAGATTCAGTCACACTAGACTCGCTAATGCATCAAATAAAATCCGGCTCACCCTGTGATCCTGCCCCACCAAACACACTGATCTCGGTCGGACAGGTAATTCCCCCCACACTACTGAAACTGCTGAACTCCTCTCTAACAACCAGCAGAGTCCCACTTGCATGGAAACATGCAAGGGTACGTGCACTCCTAAAAAAAAAAACCTCGACCCTTGCAACCTCAATAATTATCGACCCATCTCACTACTCCCCTGGGCAAGCAAACTCCTTGAAAAGCATGTGAACTCCTGTCTAACCGAGTTCTTCGAGAGTAACCAACTGCTGGACACTACACAGACTGGCTTCCGACCCAAGCACGGTACGGAGATGGCCCTGGTAGCGGTTACAGAGGAGGCAAGGCGGATCTTAGATCGGGGAGGAGCAGTGACAGTGATCCTCCTCGATCTGAGCGCCACATTTGACACGGTGAACCATCAAATCCTCCTACACCGTCTACTAAGTCTGGGAATATCGGGAGAAGCCCTAGCCTGGCTCAAATCCTTTTTAAAAGACCGTACCTTTAGCGTCTTTGAAGGAGCCTCAGTATCCGCAAGTAAGCCTCTGGGGTGTGGGGTGCCACAGGGCTCCTCACTTAGCCCCACGCTTTTCAATGCATACATGAGACCACTGCAGAGATTGTTCGCCCGCATGGCATTATCATCGTTACCTATGCGGACGACACTCAGCTAGTGGTCTCCCTTACACATAAGGACAGCCAGCAATCACAAACCAACCTAATTCCCTGTTTGGAGCAGGTAAAGAGCTGGATGACAGGCTCATGCCTGAAGCTCAACGGGGACAAGACCGAGCTGATGCTCCTCGGCCCTCAGGCCCCCGCCACTCTAGAGCTTCTGTGGCCCCCTAGCCTAGGCGATACCCCCGCACCCAAAGACAACATAAAGAGTCTTGGAGTATGGCTAGACAAAGCCCTGACTTTTAACACACAAGTCACCAAAGTGTCAGCAACCTGCTTCGGCCTAATCAGGCAGCTGAAAAAAATCCTGCCACTCCTTCCTTTTGAGGCAAAACAGGTAGTCATCCAGGGCTTAATTCAGTCTCGTATAGACTACAGCAACGCTCTGTATCTAGGATCCCCAGAATACTGCTTAAACAGACTTCAGCTGATCCAGAACTGCGCTGCATGCACCCTCCTTGGAATTCCTCGTAGAAACTCTATAGGGCCTGGCCTGAAGTCCCTGCACTGGCTCCCTGTTAGGGAGAGGATCAAATTTAAGGCCATGTCCATTACCCACCAAGCCTTCTGGAAATCGGGGCCGCCGATCATTCACCCCTTGATCACCCCCTACCATCCCAAAAAAGAACTCCGCTCATCGAAAGCCTTTCTAACTGATGTCCCACAGATAGGAAGAGCCAGAGCAGGATGTCGCTGCTTTTCCTATAATGCAACCAAGCTATGGAACTCTCTCCCTCTCCACCTAAGATCCAACCCGAACCTGCTTACTTTTCGCAAACAACTAAAAACTTTTCTCTTTAACCAAAAAAAATCTAAATAAAATCATTCACCAGCGATCCACCCCAGCAGAAGTTCCTCTACCTATCAGCGCCTGGATGCCTCTGGGTAACTGTCCGCGCTCTATAAAACTCCTTTCCATTCCATTCCACTTTTTCCATGTTAAAAGTGACGCAAAAGTGGCGCAAGGGGCTTGTAAATAAGCCCCATGATTTTTAATAGGCCCACAACGCCCATTGGCTCAAAAGGCTTCTGCATGCCTCCCCTCCACCCCCCTCCACCCGTCGTGTGTGTCAGCCCGGGCTGAGAAAGCTTCCCGGGCACACACACAGACAGTTTTGGAGCTGCCAGCTGCACCCGAGTACTTCACTGGTCTTTAAAAGGCCATGTACGCGTTAATGAGGCTTTGTTGTTATCCACCCTTTCTTAGAGCCCCTGCAACTCCATGACCATGAGAATTACCCCTACACCACGAAATCGTTGTTGGCCTTTAAAGACCTGTGACTCATGACACTCTCAGCCGAGCCCCCAGCAGCTGGAGCTGCAGCAGCCCGGGCTGAGATGCATGTCTCGTGCCTGGAAGCAACAATGTGGGGTGAAGTGCCCACTCCCCCACACCCCCGCCCTCGAAGGAATGCGGCGCCCACCCCCAGTTTGAAGACCGATGCCTAAGTCTTCAGAAGTAAAAGATATCTATTCACGAGAATCAACCCACGTCGGGACAGCAAATATCACACCAGGCCAAAAAGAAAAGAATAGAAAATAAATATCTTCACAGATAGGCAGAAATAAAATTGTAAATGCTGTGTAGGAAGTTTATGTGTAATACTTTCAGAAGGTGTCACTGGTTATGGAAACATTCCAACAGGGAGGGGGTCCTCCCCACATTTAAGGGCAGGTCGAGGAATTAACATGACAAGTAATGAATGCAGTGATAGCTCCACATCTAGTCCGTATGGAAACGGTTGTAGTGCTTGGAACACACGTCTTGAATAATGATCCCAGTCAAAGAAAGCCTTAAGGGAAGAGGTTATGTCATCCTTATGAGAGCTGCAAAAAGAAAAAGAGGCTCTTTACTTTTGCAAGAATCTTGATGTCTGGCACCTAAAAGGAAATAAAAGATGGCCAATTCACTTTAGAGTTCGTCAGTCGGTGCAATCTTCCTTTAGCAAGCTGCTTTTGAATGAGGAATGGTTTGTACTTTTACATATTTTAAAAATTAAAATAGCTGTCCGACTACGTATATATTAACATGGAAAACATAGAAACAGTTGGAACCAGTCAACCCTTCATTTTTCTGATAACTTTTAAATGAACTCCGTTGAGCCGGATAATAAAAAGACATGTTCAGCGTCTAAAAAATCAGCTTTCTAGATGGTTCAGCAAACGTTTATAGTAGATCAGTAGTATTATTGGTATTTTTTGCTTTGATTTTTTTTTAGTATTATTGTAGAAGTAGTAATAGTACACATGGCAGTAGTAACATCACCATGAATGTATGCATCGATTCTAAAAAATAATTTTAGATTGCTTTGTCCTCAAGTACTCTTTGTCATTTAATAAGTACGCAGCATGTGCTTCGGTGAAAGCTTAGTCAAATAGATGCCTTGCCTTACTCACTGCAAATGCATCATTCGAGTCATCTCGGGTAGCTGCACCATAACAACGGCCATAACAACTATAATGCAGGTGTTCGGCATATTAGATCTGTTACCACCTGCTGCTGGAAAGCAGTTAATGTGCATCTGAAATAATGAAGCTTACAGATACTTGCTGTATAATAATGTTTTCAACATTGTCACCAAAAACTAACAGCCTAAAACTTAAGTCAAGCTACCCTGTAAAAAAGAAGCATGTTTTCGAAAAGTTTGTCTGTGGCTTTAGGCGTGGGTGCCACTTAACGCTTCTCTAATACGTGTGGATTTTAATGTGCGTTCGATATGCAGTGAAGAGTGTTGACACAAAAAAATGTGAACGAGAAAATTAATTAAAACTTCCTGCTCCTTCCCTTCCTCCCTCTGCCTTCTCTCCTTTCCCTCTCTCCTTCTGAAAATGCATAAAGACTTTTTATGTTTTTTCTTATAGATTTCTAGTACTGCATATTCATTTTGGTTTATCAATATTGTTCTTGTATTTGGTTGATATGTAGTGTGTATTGAATTCAATAAAGTCTTTTTAACACAAAAACTCCCCAGCTCTTCGGTTCGTTCTGTAAAGACAGCAAACCGCAGAGGCCACCTTTTGCCATTTTACCGTACTCCTATTCTGCCAGAATCAGCACTCTTTTTGTGCGACACATGGTTCTCCCCATGAAGGGAAATGATACCTGCTACTTAATTTGACATATTTCCTGATTAATGTTGCCTCTTGGAACGCAAGTTATTATTACCAGTCCGTGGTTTGCTGCGCGGTAAGTAAATAGCCATAAATGGCCTGCGGAGGAAGTATCGTGTTATCATTACCTCGTCTTGTGGGCATTACCTCATTCCTGTCTATTAATATGCCTCCTGCTTTGAGAAAAGAACAGTTAAAAACGATGAAATATGTATAATTGATAGACATTATTCTACGATGCAACCACGATGTATGCCTGGCTCTAATCAGCCATAAACATTTTTAAGCAACTTTTTTTTAATATTCCATTTTGATTTTCTATTTTAATTCAAAACAGATGTACCCACCAAAGAACACAATTGTATTTCCAGTAAAACCTTTCTGCTATTGCCTTCCTCAAGTAGTACAAGATAGTTTGCTCAGTGGCTGTTTTTTGTTTACTTTAACTGCAATGTAAACTAAGAAGTGTAATCTCAAAAATTGAAAATTGTAACATTTCTGATTGCAGTTCTAACTTTTTTTTTTACTTTACTCTACACAAAATGTCTCCTTCTTTCTATCATTTCAGTTATTTGGTGAATCTAACTTTAGAAAATCCTTCTTCCTTTTTCATTGGCCCAGATATAGATCACACATTTAGTAGAGAATTCAGAGAAATAATATTCTTATTTTTGTGCATGCGGAATTTGTCTGTCATTTTAAACCGCTTTAGTTTTTTTAATATGCAACCTTTACTGGACATAGTTCTGGTTGCATTGTAATAATCAGCAATTTAAATACATATACATTGAACAGGTATCCTGTGCCCCATTAAAACAAGTCACACTTTCAATCCAGGGAACGGTTTGTCAACAACACGCTTACTGGATAGCTTAGGTAAAGGCTGGCCTTGCGCCATGACATGGTCGTGTACAGACATGTATTGATTATTCACTGGTGGAAGGCATCTATCAATGCAATACTCTTCTTCTCAGTTTACAACTGTATGCAGAATGAAATACAGCCTCAGTCTGCACAATTGGGAATATCAGTCAAACCCTCATACATGACATGACACTCTTGTCACATTGTCCACAAAGCATGCACATAGACACTCGTAGAAACACCTTGCACATACAACTTCTTCCATCGATACACTTCTAATTAGTGATTGATGAAATGTTCTGGTAGGCCGCGGAACTAATGGAAAGCTAAAGTTGGCCAATCGCCGTTACTCTTTCTCCTGGAGTTCTGGCCAAATTTCACAAATCATCTGGAGTAATTTTTCCCCAGAAAGGCTACAGAATATGTGAGCTGGCGAGTGCGATGAGGTGCCCCAAGCCCGGTTTTCAAATGTGAGAGTTCACCGGCAGTCGCACTGAGAGGGCTGCAGTTCAAGTTGATTTGCTGCTGCTTGAGTAGAATTTCTACTCGAGTGGCAGCAAAATCAACTTCAATGGTTGTGCACTCTTATGCAACACATGGGCCCACATGCATCAAGCATTTTTGCAGTTGCAGACGGTGCGATTCCTTAAAATCGGCCGTTTGCGAATGCAAAAGTGCTTGTTGGGATGCATCATGCCATTTTAGAAGTCGCATCTTTTTTACGATTTCTAAAATTGCATTAGCATTTAAGAAATCGCAATTGTGCGATTTCTTAAATGCTATGCATCATTATAGAAAAATATGCGTTTTTTAAAATTGGAAGTGCAAATTACTACGAAGTTCAACTTCGTGGTAAATTGCGAAATTGATTAAATATGCACAAAAATGCATTTTTTAAACTGTAAAGTTACACACACACGTCCTTAGGACATGTGTGTATGTAACTTATGCTGAAAAGTACATTTCAGGGGTGCATGGGGGGGTCCCCTGCACCCATGAAAGTTTCTAAGTGCCACTCGCAATTTCCATTGACTCCTATGGGCCTTTTGGCCCATAGGAATCAATGGGAATTGCGAAAATTAAGTTAAGAAATCGGTATTTCTTTGGGATTCGGTAAAAAATGCGATTTTTACCGAATCCCACAAGAATACCGAAAATATTGATCCATATCATTTTGCATTTCTTAATTTGCGATTCCTTATTTTTCGCAAATTAAGAAATGCAAAAAGACACAATGATGCATGTGGGCCATGGTGCAGTCACACTGATTTTCAGCCCTGCTTACGCTACCGGTGTCATGTTGCAAAACGAGCAGCGTGAGCTGCATATTTTCTTCCCATTGACAGAATTGCGCAGAATCTTGCGGAGTTTTTTTGTAACTCCTCAGATTTCTGCGAGAGTAATGCTCCACAAATTCCTCCCACCCCAACTTCTAACTACACATTCTAGCATTAACCAGCCACAAATCAGTAATGAATGCTACTAATGGCACACAAGTTCAACGGCTTTAGAAATGGCAAATCAAAATGAACATAATAATAACTTGTAAAAGCGCTAAATTTCAATGTGGATCACTGAATGTGTTCTGGTGAAAAATATACACGTGGAGTTGCTTCACTAAGCAATTATCAAAGCATACATGGATGTCACAGCCTCCAATAAATTGAAGATTTAGTTCTACTACAAACAAGTGTGAGCCTTGACCTCATTTCAATTTATATATATGCAAAAACTACTCAAATGTACAAAAGGCAGATGTGCATGGCTTTATAATTTGCGTATACTGTTATTTTACCTAGCATGCAAGCTAACAGCACGGTATACGCACCTCCAAACTCCGATGATGTTTACATTTGTGCCTCTCAAATCATTGTCCATGGCCTTCGATCTGTTCTCCAGAGGGCACGAGCAGGAATATTTTTCAAATTGAGTCAGGAGCAAGAAAGCAGGGCATCCACTTTGGGAATTTTGTACGTATCTTCAGCATAAAACATGCATACTTTAATGCAGGACTGAGCATATTCTAGTCTCCAACTCAACTGCTGTCTGTCTGACTCTGTCCCCATTTATCTAAGGCATTGTTCGGGCTACTAAATTCATGGTTTGGGTGCTTGTGCAGGTCTCAAAGAGTACGGGCTAGCTTTCAATTGCTACCCAAAATCCTCCTCCATAATGTTTCATTAACCCACACCACCATCCCTGTCTTGTACTCCTCTGCTTCACAACCTTGTGAGAGTCAAATGCCACAAAAGTGTACAAGGATCCCAGTAACAAGACAATTGCAAACGTATCACTTGTGAAGTACTCACATCCTTCACAACAAATAACAAGTTTTTTTTACAACCCCAATATTTTCCTGTAAATAGCACCAGTCACTGGATTATTTTGTATGAAGATTATGGTAGGCGGATATATTTCTGCAGAAAAGGTAAATGTCTGGTTTGAGGATTCCTCAAAGTGCAAAGTTGAATTTGTGGAAAAAGGGCAGATTTGCTAAGGACATGCATTGTCGTTGTGTGACGCAAGTCATTGCAAAGCAATGCAGAACATTAATTGGGATTTATTAAGGCACACATAACCACTTTGAGTGGTTTAATAAATACAAAGTAACACAGCGCATACCGCTGCCTTGCACTACTTTGCGAGGGGTAGGCGTTACATGGGTGGAGCATGGGTGTTCCAATGCATTCAACCATGTATTTTGACGCAAACCAGAATTTACAAAGACTTGTAAACCTGGGTTTGCACCAAAAATGGTGCACGTACCCGACATAGGTGAAAAGAGAAGTTTCTTTCCTTAATTCTTCTTTCCTTGTGTGCCACAAGCATTGAAAGAGGAGTATGCCTCTGTGGATTGTTTTGTGGAGGAAGGGGTCCGTTCCTGCACGAAAACAACTCTGCCCGTAAGGCAAACAGCACAAAGTGTACAAGCTCAAGGAGAGAGCTAGCAGAAATGTGCCATATCTTTGTATAACTGGAACATTTGTGCTCTCTCTCTTTCACACAGCGCATCAAGTTGCCTTTGTGCACTGCGTGAAAAGATGGTTATTCTGTCCCCAAATGTATAAGGAAGGAAATAATCAGGTTTATTGTTTCCCACTGAGTAATTCAAGTTTGACATGTGATGCATGCTGCTGACAATATAATACTAAAAAATGACAAAACAGATTTTGTTGCGTTCGACCTGCCCAGTTTTTTTAGATTGACTCTTAAGACAAACACTGACATGTAGTACTGTAAGGTTTGGATTACACATGTCCCAAAATTAACATAAAGAAAATTAGGGACTTAACTTATAATGGAGAAAACATTTATGATGTGTAGTATTTTAATGGAGCTCACATTTTGCATATAGGACATGTAACAGACTCCACATAACCTTGCTCCATATCTTTGATCAATTAAATAGCCCATTAGGGTGACACAGTGATGTACCCGTATTATTCAACAACGAACTGTGCACTTCCTTTGTCTTAGTTGCCTGCACTCCAGAGATGCAATTACATCCTCAGTTTAAAGTGGTAAATTAGTTGTAACATCTAACAATTATGAGATTCATATCTTTGGAGAGAAAACTTTGCCTTTTTTATAATGGGTCATCGCTGAAGTGGTCTTTTTGATGGGGTACACCGAAATAGGCAGCATAAGCACTAAATGTATGTTAACAGTGCTTTGCAATGTAACCAAAAGAGGATGCTCAAATAATTTCACTGAAACGAAATTACTGCTTGTTGAAAAAAGCAAACATTTCTTGAGTTATCATATAGGAAGGTAATGTTGCAGTATGTATCAGACACATGACGGTGTGTTAGAAATTGGTACTCCTGCAGGGGAAGATTCTTGATATTCTGCAAAATACAGGCAATGCCCTCAGAAAGCTATAGGATACTGGTGCCCAGTAAACGAGCTTACTGAAATCCTGCAGTATGCCCCCATCAGGTCAAGCAGAGATTTACAAGACATCATCATGTTGACCACCAACTCTGTCCAATTTTGCACATCTCCCTGGGATACTTCTGATCTTCTTCAATTCCCTGCTAGTGTGTTTATAAGTGTTTGAGGGCTCCTGTTTGAATGGGTGTATATATGTTAAGGTCAGGGGTATAACACAGGCACCTGCAGCCCCTGCGGTGCGAGGGCCCTCACCCTCCAGGGGGCACCGTCAGCACCGCACTTCTGCTGGGGAGCTCTAGATTCAATCAATCAATCAATCAATCATAACACTTGTATAGCGCACTACTCACCCGGAAGGGTCTCAAGGCGCTTGGGGGAGGGGGTCCGTTACTACTCGAACAGCCAGGTCTTGAGTTGTCTCCTGAAGGCGAGATGGTCCTGGGTCAGTAGATTGAGTCCGGAGGGGGCCCCTTCAAGTACCCTGCAGGGGGGCCCCCTCAAGGTTCGTTACGCCACTGGTTACGGTTCTCCTTTCCATCCAAGAGTGGTATTCCCCAACATAATGCAAAATTCTAGAGAAGAGTTTTGAGTAGCAGGAGAAGGCTTGTGCATACTCCACACAAGCATCCAAAACTTGACTTTAGTAGTCTAGACAATGCCATAGATAAATGAAGACAGAGAGACAGACATACTGCAGATTAGTTAGAAATTAGAACATGCTCAAGCCTGCATTGCATTATACTTCTACAATGTTAAACACCGAAGATAAATACACATTTCCCATAGTGAATGTCCTAATTTCTTCTTTGTGACTCAATTTGAAAACTCTATCAGCTTGTGCCCTCCGAAGACCAGAGTGAAGGACGTGGACCATGGTTTGGGAGGCACAAATGTAAACGTCATTGGAGTGTGAGGGTGAGTATACCATTTAGATTACTAATATAAAACTGCAAACTTTAGATCGGATAGCATGCATGCTATGTGAGATAACCATGGACACGAATTTTATAACCATGTATGTCTGCCTATTGTACATGTAAGTAGGTTTTGCAACTGTGCAAATTGAAATTAGGTTAAGGCTCCCACTTATTTGTTGTAGAATTAAATCTTCTATTTTTTGGGAGGGTGGGACATGCAAGTATACTTTGATAATTGCTTAAAAAAGCAACTCCACAGGTATATTTTTCACAGAAAACATTGCTATTTTATAGTGTGTTGTTGCATTTGTGCACCTTCGGAGCGTTTAACTTTGATTTTTTGCAGGTTGGTGCAAGAATATGTTGCTAGAAGTGAGGGTGGGCGGAAACTCACAGAGTTTCACTCTGGGGAATTCCGAGGAGTTACAGGAAAACTCAGCGAGATTCCAGGGAATTGAGGGGCATATTATCATGAAGGGTGTTAAAATTAGTGCTGCTTTAGCGGCAGGAAACTGCCCTTAAAGCGGCGATAATGGGCTCGATAATATGCCGTTGAGAATACCCATAGATGCCCGTGTTCACACCAGAACATGGGCTTCTATGGGAATTCACAAGGGCATATTATCAAGTCCATTATCGCCGCTTTAGCAGCGCTGAAGCGGCGATAATTTAAATGCCGTTTCTTGATAATATGCCTCCAAATTCCACAGTCGGGAGGAAAATATGCAGCTTATGCTGCTTGTACAGCAATTTAAGGCAGGTATTAGGAGCAGCACTGAAAATCAGCACAGCGGCATCATGCCTTGCGAAAGAGTACACAACCATTTGAGTTGATTTTGCTGCAGCACAAGTTGAAAATCTTCTTGAGCAGCATAAAATCTTCCTAAATGACAGCTCTCCGACTCACCGTTTGCGAACGCCAGCTAAAGCCCACATTAGAAAATGGTGCTAGGGGACATCAAATTCCACTCGCCCGAATTCGCATATTCCACTATACTGCATTTGGCGGAGTTTGGCCATGTTGGAACAGGCCCTTCTTGCAGGGTCATCCTCAAACTTTTTGCTTCTTCCTCCCTTATTTTTCCTGACCCGTGGTTGTTGGCAATAGGACTCTGCGCACTTTACCACTGCTGATCAGTGCTAAAGTGCATATGCTCTTGTATCACCATGAAGTCCCTAGTAAAGTGCACTGGGTATGCCAGGGCTGGTGATGACAAATGCTACCAGTGGGCCTGCAGCACTGATTGTGCCACCCACATGAGTAGCCCTAAAATGGTGTCTCAGGCCTGCCACCACAGTGCCTGTGTGCAGTCTGTGAACTGCCATGTCCTCCTGTTCAGTGTCCCCACCGACCAGGCCTAACCCTTCCCTTTTTGTGAACATTGGTCACCCCTATGGAAGGCCCAAGGTACCCCCCTGGGCAGGGTGCAGTGTATGTGAAAGGTAGAGCATGTACTGGTGCAGGTGACATGCTCTGGTAGTGAATTACAGCCATTTTCGTTTTTCACTATTGTAAGGCTATCTTGCTCCATAGGTTAACATGGGGGATGTTGGCTACAATCATTTCTTCCCATAGGAACAAGATAGGACATAAGAGTGTAGTATCCCTGAACTCAGAATTTAATAACACATCTTTTAGGAAATATGTGTTTTAACTCCTGTGTTTGAGAATAGCGCTTTTTGAAAGTTGCTGTTCTCTTTTCTGACCTTTCTGTGTGCCTTGGCCTGTTTGTGTATCAACTGTCTGGTTTGAGAGTGACAGGGGCTGGGGATTCCCCAGGAGGCTGGCTGAGTCAGCCCTAGGCTGAATGACTGCATTTGCAAATTGAGTGGTGGGAGGAGATAGCACCTGGGCCTGAATAGGGCAGTGCCTGCCTTCCACAATGCTGGCTCCACCTCCTGCTGGGCGGCTGACGACCCTGCCCCTCACTCTGAAAGGAAAGGAGAAGCCAGGAAATCAAAGTGCTCAGGAAACAACCAGAACTGGTTCAGACCGGGCTCAGGGCCCACTTGCACAAAAGAAAAAAGACGTTTAGGGGTATAAGTACAAGACCCCTGACAACAGAAAATTAGATCATTCTGAAATCAAGAATTAACCTCTGCCAAGGAGAAAGCTGAAACTGAAGAAGGAAGAGTGTCCAGCTGTTGCTGTGCTGGATTGCCCTGATGTTGCTTTGCTGCCAAGGAGAGGGGAAAGACTTTGCTTTGTGCTGTGTCCCCTTGCTTGAAGGAATCTCCAAGGGCCTGAGAAGAGTGGCTACCTGTTCTGAAATCCCAGGAACAAAAGGACTTCACCCCCAGCTTCCCCTGAGCTCTACTGAGAGAGTTCTGTCCTTCCTGGAGTGCTTGGCCCATGTGTGGTGCCTCTGGAAGTTGTACCTATGTTGGGTAGCTGGAAACTAAAGCTTGAGAGACTTTGCTACAGAAAAGTTATTGCATCGCTCGCTGCGGAGCGCATCCCCGACAGTGCGAGGAAATTCCCGCCGCTACAAAGGTCGAGATCGTCACAGCGCCTGTTGCCGCTGTCAGAGCCGTCGCATCCTTCGTTTGCGGGACGCACCCGATCGGTGCGGGAAATCTAACATCGCTGCAAGTGTCGTCGCAGAGCCTGTCGTCGCTGGATGAGATCGCCGCACCGCCTGCTTGCGGACCGCATCACGTCGCTGCGAGAGTCATCGACAAAGCCAACGCATCGAGGAACTCCGAGAGAGAAGATCACCGCTGGTCAGCGCATCGTCGCCCCGGAGATTGTCACACCTCGAAAGATTGTCGCATCTTGCCTTTGCGAGAACAAACTTCCTACGGAACCTACGCACCGGAATCCATACAAGTGGCCTTCCTCCCCATACAGACCGGATTCGTCACAACACGCCCGCTGCTGCAGCGGGGTTGTTGCATTGCCTCCCCAGGATCTCAGGAGCAACGCAACGCTTGTTTTCCACCACACCAGCTTCTGCTTTTAGAACTTTGTCACAACTAAAGGTACTGTGAGCTAAACGTGACGCAACTGTGAACTTTTCACGTAACTGTGGATTATTTTATCGCAACCTGAAGAATTTTTATCGCAACCTTAAGAACTCTTTTGAAACCATATTCTTGAACTGTGTATGTTGGATTTTTGTCATTGGTGTGGTGTTTTCACTGTGTTACTGTGAGTGTTGGTACACATACATTACACATTGCCACTGGTTAGCCTAGACTGCTCGTGCCAAGCTACCTAGAGGGTGAGCAGGGGTTATCTCAGAGGGTTTCCTCCTTACCCTGACTAGAAGCAAGGGTCCCTATTTGGACAGTGGTACCTACCCCTGCCAAATAGAGACCCCCATTTCTAACAGGCTAGAATTCTGCATTAAAGCGTAACACAAAGTGGCCAAAATACTGAAAATGCCGTGGGTGAAACTGAACATTTTGCCCATCCCTAGTTAGAAGTGTATGTGTAGGGGGATGGAAGGGGATTTGTATGTGGGGGTGTTTCTCCAAGTGTCTGTGTCTGTATGCTTTGTCGCCAATGTGAGAAGAGTGTGATGTCATGTACGTGGACCTGAGGGCTACAGTTTGAATGGTAATATGTATGTTATGGTTCTACTTTTCATCCAAGAGTGCTATTCGCCAACATAATAACCCTATCCCTCTGGTGTGCAACAACAAAACCTAATAAGTCGTTGTCCACTTAAATGCTTTTTATTTTAATAATGAAATGGCCTTTTATTACACACACTTCTAAATATTGCAAACTAAATTACAAATATGTATATGAGTCAGAATCCCATGTAACCCTGGTGAATCCTGAACCCTACGTTTACAATACCCCCCCCCCCCACTTATAGTTCCCAATATTAGAGTTATGCATATTGCAGGCCTACTGGCTTTGTCAGCTAACACCATAATAAAAACTGCAGCTACGTGTCATGCTTTGCCTATGTAACACCATTGAAATCAATAGGGGCAGTCGCTATAGTCAAAGGCATTCATTATAATGTTAAACTTTGCATTGTCAATATCAACCTTATCAAATAAATCATTAGCATGATCTTCAAGTATTTCGTCAACATCTGTCAGGCCACAAAAGCAGCATTAGTTCCAACACATAGATATCTTGGCCCTCCCTTGCCCATGGGCAAAAGAATAGGCTTGAGCATTGCTTTTAAAACGGGAAAACAGCCTCCCCGGGTCATGTATCCTATGGCCAGGGAGGCAGAGGGTGACCAGGCAATTTTTGCTGGGGTGGGGACTGCTGCACTTAATGCATATTCTCATAAGATTGGTGCTACCCCTGTCCTTCCTGGGACATCACATACAAAACGACTGCAGATGCAGATCAATGCCCTTTGCAAAGGCATACGGGGTGCTCCATAACCCGCGGCAAGCATACTTTAGTAGCGGCTTTGCGTGGGCCTTTTATTTTGCTAATGTGGCCTGGTGTTGCATTGCTTTTTTTCTTTCTTTCTGTGCAGGCACAGATACGGGAAGCATGGGTTGCCAAACTATGGCTGCCCTTCAAATTTTCATTGACTGCTTGGGAGCTGACTATCTCATTCTCTTGCCCAGGTCCTCGCATATGAGTTACTGGCTTACCTTTCATGCTCTGCCCAGTCACAGGTCCAAGCTGGAGTGCGGTGGAGCTCAAAGCCCCTTTTGAGCTGGAAGATGAGGATCCCTGGACATCAAGGATTTTGGCAAGCCTCCGTGGGTTGGGTTCCTAGGGCCATGATTGGTTCAGAGGGGCATGCATGCCCCTCCTCCCCCAAAGAGGTAAATATTTTTTAAGGTGAACTTTGCATCAACCCGTAAGCCCTGGCCTAAACTGGGGTTATTCAAGAGGAATTGATGTGAAGCTCAATGTAATTTGTTCTCCGCATGGTCCCACCAGGAATTAAGCTGTATTAGTTCAAGGAAGGTGATGTTAATCGGATTGGTGAGCTCTAGCTACCATGAACTGCCTCTTAAGGCCTCCTGGACTCTAAATATGTTTTTTTGTATTGAAGAGTCAAATGTACTGCTCCTGTCAGACATATCCTGTGCTGGCTCCTGATCCTCTCCTCCTGCTGCTGGGGAATATTGCAAAGCCCCTTCTTAGATAACCAGCAAAAAACCCTCCCTGCCACATTCCCAAAGCCCCAGAACCTCCTGGCTTCTTGAAGGTCACCTGTGATTCTGGAATCCTCCAGGGCCCTGTGAGTGTCACATCCCCACATTTTCTTGAAGAGGCATAAGTAGGTTAGAGCCCCTGGCCCTGCTGAGACCCATCCACGTCCTGGTGGGTAGGCTTGAGTCAAAGTCCCAAAGGAAAACCATTTAGGGCATCAGGTGGCTTTTCCTTCTAGCTGGGCTTCCTTTCACTGTTGTCACTCCCAGCTCCAGTGATGCATAAAATTGCAAGGCAAATAATATGATTAAATGATATTGGGTAAAGAAAAAAGAAAAGCAAAAAGATATGGACAGAATTTGTGTATGTAAAGGAGAAGAGACAACTAGATCAATAAGACGGAATGAACAGCCAGATTGAAAAGGAGTAAACGGAAATCAGAAAGAATAGCAGTTCTGTCTTGTTTAGTTAGATTCAGCACTAATTCTTGTCTAGTTCTATTGCTGCTATGTTCCAAAGATTTATGGCCTTGCAGGACAGTTGATCTGACGAGCTTACGAGGAATTTTATAACGGCCACTCTGTGGGTCCTTATTTGTTCTCTCCTCAGTGTTTCCTGAAGGAGCGTTTTCCGAGTTTCTAAAAGGGCAGGGTAAATGCATAGGAGGTGTAATAGTGACTTATCTCCTTATCTGCAAAGGCATTCCGTAATCACCCACGTCTGTTTCCATTTTGGAGGGAGATCTTTTGAGGGAAATGATCCTAGCCTTGGTAATGTCAGGTTCCGCTTTTTATGATATGAAAAATGTTCTGACAAGTATGGTTGGGGTTTAAAAATTTTGTAGGATTGTATTACGGCCTACGGATGAGTTTTCTGGGCAAGGGCGGCTTTATCTATTGTCAAATCCCAGGAACATTTGGATTTTTGCCTATTTCCAATGTAGACTTAATATACTAATTTGTTCCCGTTGATGTGCCACATAGGCAAAAATCCAAATGTTCCTGGGATTTGACGTAGTCTTAGATAATCTTGAAGTAGACCTTTGGTAGAGAAAATGATAATTGAAATGTCTAATGTCTAATGTTATTTGGATGTTTTTTTGTTTGATTTGTGAATATATTTGTGTTGTATAATATGTATATATATATGTGTAAAAAGTGATTTAAGTGTCAATATGTATCATTTTTCTGCCTAAAAAACAGATGAAATTTTGCTAAAAAACAAAAAATGATTGGTATAAATAAAAGTACCTGACCAAACGTAATGAAGTATTGTTTGGCCTCAACTGAAATAACAGAGTTATAACTAATAAGGAGGGTGTGGGCATTATTTTTGTGTTTTTGATTCCTAGGTGATCAGCATTTTTCAAAAGCGTACTCACCGTTGCTGCTAAGGTTCCTTGGCCAGGAGATTCCACTGCTTGCCATTCTTCTTTGGTTCCATGTGACAACATCAAGTTATCCACAATCTTCAGTTTCACTTATTCTATGGGTATTCCTACCCCTACCTTCCACTCATTGGTTTCACACACGACATCAGCGGGCAATTCACGTGACACCATCTTTGATCAAGTTTCACCGAACAACTGTTTCGCAATCTTGCTAGCGGTATTGTTCTCTCGTTTTCAACACAACGACATCTCGCACTTTACGTGCCTTCATTTTCCTTTCGACTGTCCTTCTACACACCCACCCGCCAACTACGCTCATCCAATCAAGCCCTCGCCGCAATTCCGCGCATCAATAGATCCACCATGGGAGGAAGATCCTTCTCCTACTTAGCGGCCAAAACCTGGAATTCTCTCCCCACTCACCTACGCCTTACACAGAACCACCTCTCCTTTAGAAAGCAGCTAAAAACCTGACTATTCAATAAGTAATCCAGCCCCCCTCCCCCAAGCGCCTTGAGACCCTCTGGGTGAGTAGTGCGCTATACAAATTACTGAACTTGAACTTGAACCTTTATTTCTACAAGTTTTGCGTGTGAATTGCTTGGCAACTGTCTAAGCTTGCTGGATAGTTAGTGAAATGCTTTCTTTCAACATCTCAGCATGACTTATGGTGAGACATTTCTGCTTTTAAACATTATTTATTTTGTATATACTACCATACGTGACTTTTCTACATAAAATGGCGAAGTTTGTACGCTATTTTTTTCTTATACTGAACAATTCCTTTTTCATTATTGTTGCAGACTTTACTATATAAAAATGTCTTCACAGAATTACAGTTTAGCTCCTCCTCAGTGTTTCTGGCCTGCTGGTGGTACTTCATGCATGAAATGGCCAGAATGGAAAGCATATTTTCTTAATTATATCAACACTTTGGATGTTCAAGGAAAAATGTCACCTGCACAAAAGA
Source organism: Lissotriton helveticus (assembly GCF_964261635.1). NCBI lineage: Eukaryota > Metazoa > Chordata > Amphibia > Caudata > Salamandridae > Lissotriton > Lissotriton helveticus. Next base: position 212,555,667 of record NC_136060.1, on the reverse strand, counting down.
AAGGAATATTGTCTACATTTTATTGGTCCTGAAGGCCTTAAAGCTTGCAATCAAATGACAAGAGTTGGTGTTGGTAGTGATCAAATTGGTTTTTCTCCTGCAATTAATGATTTTGACAGTTATTTTTCTCCTAAGGTTTGCATTGGCATTTTAAGATACAACATCTTTCAGAGAAAACAACCATCAGAAGAGTCAGTTGATAGTTATTTTTCTGCTTTAAGAACCCTTTCTCTTGACTGCCATTTTGGGGGTTACAAGAATATGTTATTAGAGACCAAGTAGTTTTGCATGTAAAAGACACCTCTATTCTAGATAGGTTGTGGGTTAATGGTGATTCCAAACTTAAGGATATCTTACCTATAGTAAAAAAAGCAGAAATGACATGTAGAAGTGCCAAAGAAGTTAAAGTAGAAGAAAGTAGTAAAACAAGTAGTATTGTAGCTAAAGTAGAAGGTGCTAAAATCAATTCTAATTTGGAAAAAAAAAACAAGGCTTTACAAAGGAATGTAGTAATGTTTTTGACAAAGATAAACGTAGGTGTTATAGGTGCGATAGTAACATTCACTTAGCTAATAACAAATGTTGTCTTGCCATTAAACAAAAGTGTTCAGTGTGTGGCGTCATAGGACATTTGGCTAAAGTGTGCAGGAAACGTAAAAAAAGAAAGTTAAGTGTGGGGAAGAAGGTGAATCGGGTGAGAGTGATTGTGACCGTAAAAATAGGGATTTTGAGGGGTTGTACATGTTGAATATTAGAGATGATCCTTCTGTAATTTTGGACATTGATGATACTGCTGTTAATAAAGAAACTAATCTGTGACATGATGATTGGTGGAGTGGAGATACAAATCTACACTGATTCTGGGTCTCCTTGTTCCATAGTAAATGAAAATGTATGGATGTAGAAAAGTGGGTTTCTGTTGCAGTGACCCCCCCCACACACTTTTTGCTAGACAACTGATGAACTTTTCCTTGGTGTGCCCTGGGTCCCTGCCAATCAGGTTCCCAGGGCCTGTGTTCTACCCCCAAAAAACTAACCCAATTTCATCTCTGGCCACAGGTCAGCCCCTGCAAGTGGCACCACAGGTACCCAGGGCACTGTGATCAGGGAAGACCTCTAAGGGCTGCAGCATTTATTGCGCCACCCTTAGAGGCCCTGCAACCTGACACTAACACACTGCCTTGGCAGGCTGCGAGTTGTGGTGCAAAACAAAGTGAAGAGTCGACATGGCATTAACCACAAGTAAGGGGAGAGGATCAACTGTATCTACAACTCTGCCACCCCGAACCCCCTAAATTACTTTTATACACACAAGGAGGGGTGGAGAGACTCAAAACACATATAACACTACAAAACAGATTTGTGGTGTTATATGTGTTTTTGAGTTGACATGGCACACATCCCTCTGTGCCATGCCAACAAAGCACTGTCCTGGCATACATCAGTCAACCCTCCAGCTGGGTGCCCTATGCCAGCCATGAGGGTACAGTTGCATGACCCCTGTACCCCTACATTACCCAAGTCCATTCCTGGGCACTGTAAGTGCAGTGCTGCCATTAAGAGTATATGGTGTTGGGAGTTTGTCATTACAAACTCTGCAGCACCATAATGGCATAAAAACTTTGGTATCAAACTTCTCAGCACATTAAACCACACTGATGCCAGTGTGGGATTTAATGTAAAATGCCAGACAGAGGGCATCTTAGAGATGCCTCCTGAAACTCGACCAACTCCTAGTGACCTGACTAAGTTGCTGCCTAGGCTGCCATCACCAGACATGTTTTTGGACCCCTGGGTTGAGAGCTTGCTGCTCTCGGGGACCTAAAACAATACACATCCTGGGATGAGGTGACAAGTCCCCTCCACCAGGATGGGCAGGGTTCACGAAGGAGAAGCTTCAAAGGCATACTGCGTTTGTGAGCATCTTCAGACCACTTGCCGTACTCAGCAATTCTACCCCCCCACTTTGAATGGGAGAACCAGCGGGAAAAACGAGTGAGGAAGAGAGGTGTGCCCACCTCTGCCAACTGCACCCCTAAGGTGGGGGAGGTGAGGTGAAGCACAACCTCAAGTCCCCACCATCTTGAGGATGGGGAACCCAGCCAACCAGGGACAGGCTCCTGCCCCCCTCCCACTGGAGACTGGGAGAATAGGGGGTGTACCCACCCCAGGGAAGCGACCCATTGGTCCCTGCCCTTTACCTACCCGTAACACCCCTAAATTTAGTATTTAGGGGCACCCTGAACCTTTCTTCCTAAGATCCAGCAACAACAAGAAAAGAAGAAGGACGAGAAGCCGTGCAGAGCTAACAAGAGGACAATGCCCACTGACTTGGCCCGAGCCCTACAGGCCTGTCTCCCCTTGAACCTGCGAAATCTCATCGTGTCCAGCGACCAGCAACCTCAAAAACCCCAAAGGACCTGCCTGCATTCACTTTCCAAGCTGTTTCTGCCATGAACACCGGACGTGTTTAAACTACAGCTTCTGGTGCCAGCCAGAAACGACAAATCCAGCACACTCTGCACCCGCCGAGTCCGGCCTGTGTTTGAGCGAACAAACACCACGAGAAGGTCCGTCCAGCGATCTTGACACGAGATCAGGTGACACCTTACCTGTCTCAAGCCTCCAGACGACGCCTGTAGCCTCAATCCAGAAGACCCCCCCCTACCGCGACCAGAGCGGGTAAGAAAATCCGACGTCCAAAGGCACCCCTGCACCCAACGCCCCACGGATTTGTGTGCCCAACCCAGTGGTGCCTAACCATCCCTCTACATCCCAATTTACCCCTCGATGTGGTGGTCACTCCTGGAAGATCCTCGTCCCCGAGCCTGCAGTGTTTCTTTGTCCCAGAGATTCACCATTGAAATCAACTGGGCACCCGACCTCAAAACAGTACCCTGCACCCGGCTGCCCTGTGGCCTGCTTGCCAGCCCCAACCAACCGGAACCCCCTATCCTCTATAGGATAACATTGGGGCGCAACACTCTGCACCCGGCCGCCCGAGTGCCACTGAGGGTGCAACAACAATGCATCACTGACCCTGGGAGACCCCTGAGTCTAACCCCAGAACTCTAACTCAAAAGACCAATTACTTACCTTGAAACCGATAACCCATTTTTCCTCATAGGATAACATTGACACTTTTTCTCCCCAAAACGTTTTTAAGTGTCGACTTTTTAAAACTGCAAATATTCCTTAAAAATCAGCCGAATAACCAAAACGCATTTTCTCAACTGTTTTTTGGGAAATGTCCCAGTGCTGAATCCAGGATCCAGCACTGAGTAAGAAAAATTAATGATAACCTAACTTACCTGCTAAGTGAATTTTCTCCCACGGGATAACATTGGTGATTCTATGTGAACAAGTTTCTAAGTGTCAACTTTTGAAATGCAATAATATTCCTTACAAATCATACGTTTAACCAAAACGCATTTACTCACCTGGAGACCCTTGGACCCTATACACACTGTACCTCACTTTGGTGCAGTATATATAGAACCACTTTCTTACAATGAAAGCCCAAATTTGTAGACAAACTTGGATCCAAATTATATCCCTGTGACATTAATCCTGAAGGATATTCAGCAGAGAAGATTGAGACAATTGGTTTTCGTTTGCCTGTTTTTAGATTTAAAGACCGTGACTGCATAGCTAAATTGTATATATCCAAACATGGCCCTTTTGTCTTAGGGTGAACAAGCCAAACTTAACATCATTCTCAATCCCAACAGTCCTGAACCTGTCATGGTCATTGGAGAACCTACAAATGTAGTAAAGATATGTTAAATAAGTTTCCTGACATTTTCAGGGATAGCTTTGAAGATTTGATTAATTTCAAACACAAAATTGTTTTAAAGGACATTGCATGTCCTAAAACTTACAAAGCTAGAAACATCCCTATAATGGTGAGGATTGCAGTGGAAAAAGAACTTAATAAACATGTTGAGAGTAACATCATGGAGAGCATTGAATCTTCTGAATGGGTTCCTGCCTTTGTATTTGCCAGACAAGCTAATGGCAACATCAGATTGTGTATTGATTTGAGCCATCTTAATAATACCATTGTGATCGATCAATTTCCTTTAACTTGTATCACTGAGATGTTGGCTTTGGTGGGTAAAGCTAAGTTATTTTCTTGCATAGATTTGTCAGCTGCCTATCACCAAATCGTTTTGCACAACATCTGTAAGAAATACACTGCATTTATTACACCATTTGGGTGTTTTCAATTTAAGAGAAGGCATTTTGGCCTTGAGACAGCTGCAGCTGTTTTTCAGCGGATAATGCATAACATTTTTGGTGATTGTAAAAATGCAGTTTGTTTACAGGATGATATCCTTGCCTTTGGCGACAATAATAGTGTTTATTACCAGTCACTAGACGTAGTTTTAGGCAGACTATCTTCTAATGGTTTAACAGTGAAACATGCAAAGTGTAAATTTGGTGTTACTTCTGTAACATATTTAGACCATGTGCTTTGTGAAGATGGTATTAAATCCAAATCTGACATTGTGAAGGCAATGTGACTGGCACCATTTCTAAATTCCAAAGATAATGTAAGGTCATTTCCGGGTTTAACTGAGCTTTACTCCAAATAAATGCAACATTTTTCTTGTAAAGTTTTCAACATTAGACAGTTATTGAAGAACAAAAGCAAATTTATGGGATATTGAATGTGAAAAGGAATTCAAGGATGTGAAATGAGCCATTGAAAATGCTATTGCACTTAATAGTTTCAATCCGTAGCTTTCTTGTATAATCACTACAGATGCGAGTTCAAAATGATTGTTAGCTGTGTTGGCACAGAAAAAAGAAAATGGTGGTGAAGCCATATTTTCTTATGCTTCAAGTGCCTTATCTCCTTCTGAGGAGAAACATTCTACAACTAAAAGGGAAACCTTAGCCTGCTTGTGGGCCTTAGAACATTTTAGAGTGTTTGTTTGGGGAAAAATGTGAAATTAGGGGTGACCCTAAACCTTTGGTGTGTTTACTCACTACCGATGGAATGATCAATGCTCCTGCTAGAATTGCTAGATTGTCGATGAGGTTGCAGGATTTCATTTATAAAATAGTGTATGTACCTGGCAAGGACAATGTGACTGCTGGCTTCTTATCTAGACTCCCTTTACCTCTCAAAGAAAGTGTCCAGAATTCATGGGATGATTTTCAAATTGCGTTAGTGCATGATGAGGGTGTTTTGCCTATTAAAATTGAAAATTGGTGTGTAGAGTATTTGAAAGATGAGACTTTGCATGAAGTCCAAAATTGCATTATTAAGGATTGGCCTTCCAAGAAACATCTTACTCCATAATGGTATTGTTAGAACAAAGCAATCAGTTAAAAAAACGTTTTGGTGGCCAGGTTTAGACATTTTTGTTGAACGTATTGTTAGAGAATGTGTCAGCTGCTCTAATTCTGACAAGTCTTTAAAAATCTTGAAACTCAATATGGGGGAACATTATGTTCACAATGGTATTTGGGAAACCATTGCCATGGATATCATGGGTCCCATTGAACCTTTGAGCAAATATATTGTGGCAGCCATATATGTATTCTCTAAGTGGCCAGCCATAAAAGTGGTTGAAAGAGTAAATATCGATACTGTCCTGCTTTTCTTAGATGAGTCATTTACCGAGGAAGTTTTACCTATACAAGTTATCACTGATAATGGAGTACAGTTCCTATCAATTAAGGCGAAGGACTATTTTCAAAAGATTGGTGTCATACATTGTACCACCTCTTTATATACCCCGTGGGATTGGGATTATTGAGAGATTCAACAGAGTACTTAAGGGCACTTTACAAATGGCTGGTGTTGAATATGACAAATTGGAAATTCAAGTGGTGAAAACCATGTGGCAGTATAGAACCACTCCTAATGATATGACTGATTGCGTTCCTTTTGAGATTATGACAGGCAGATTAGCGAGGATGAAAAGTAATCCATCATGGTTAATATCTTCTACCAACAGTCATATTGATTTAGATAAGGTTAAGAGAAGGATTGAAAGAACCCACATTGTCAATAAGCACATGTTCAATTTGAGAAGAGGCTCTAAGAATGATCCTATTATTCAAGTTGGAATGCTTGTTAAAGTTAAGAAACCTCGGAGAGCATCCAAACGAGAAAGCCAGTTTATGGGACCTTTTGTTGTAAAGGATGTTTTTGAAAAACTCAGTGAGACTTTCAAATGGTAAAGTATGGCATTTAAGCAGAGTTGCTGTGCTCAAGGGCAACAAAAAAATATATAAAGAGGAACACATTGCACCCAAGCATGATTTTGACATGGAAGACACTGTCAGAAATAGTACCATTGATGTCTGCAGCAATAAAGATAATAGTGATCAGGGTACTGGTAATTCTGATATAGTTGTCCCTACTCCTATTGTTTCTAACAGTTCTAATAATGCTCAAGAAAAAGAAACTTTTTCCGTTCCTCACTTACCGGAAGCTAAGCGTTTACACAAAAAACCAGTATGGTTTTCAGATTTTGTAACTCGCATTAGAGATAAGTTGTACTCATATTTTTTAAATGCATTTGTTGTTTTTATTTTATTTTGTTAGTTTTTTGTTGTTGTTTTGTTTAGAGGGAGAAGATGTGTTATGTGTCTGGTAACTATATTCTCGGCACGGACCTTGGATTCTTATGATGTTCTAGAGCCTTCGGTCCATGCCCTGCTGTCTTTGGGCAGTTGGAGGTTGGTTACAGACAGAGTTGGATGTTTACTGGTGATGCTGTATTTATGCTAATAAACTAGGCTTTTCTACTACCTGGATTACAAGCATTGCTCAACACCATCTTTGCCATACAAAGTACTTCTGGAGTTTCCTGCTTTCTGTGTGTGGTTTCATATGTTTCATATTGTGGGCAGATGTTTTTGCATGATAAGGGACCTGCTCCTTGGCTAAGAGGTTTATGCGCTAGCTGACAAATCATTTTAATATTTGTTACTTCAAAATTGTTAAATTGCTATTGTTTACCATGTCACTCACATACATGCCCTTAGGGCATGTATGTGCCCCAAATCTACACTCATGCTCATTATAGGGTACAACAGGGTGTCCTTTTGACACCCTGGCACCCTTGACATTGCATTTGCAATTTGCGATTCTCTAATTGGGAATCGCAAATTGAGAATGTCTTCCCATTCATTCCTATGGGCCTCTAGGCCCACAGGAATGAATGGAAAGGTATTCCTTAATTGTGAATCACAATGTGCGATTCGCAAATAAGGAATATGTAGGATTCTCAAAATGTATTGCAAATCCTACATACATAGCGTTTTGCTATTCTCAAAAAGTGATTCGCAAAAAATCGCTATTTGAGATTCGCAAATTGACATTTTCATACATATGGTCCATAGTTCTGGTGTTGTAAAAACGGATTCCCTTCTGGAAACCCCTATGTAGCACTGGGCAAAATAATTCTAAGCAGCACTGTATCTCATGCGCCTTCTGGATGCAAATATGTATGCAAGGACTGGCCTTCTGAGAAACATTGTGTTGGGTATAGATTAATCAGGATAGCTTGCCCTTCTCTAGTAAGGGCCAAGTTTTACTGCTTTGCAGAAACCCCTGTTGTGTGATAGTGTAAATGTAAGATGGAGGTGACTAGGATGTGGGGCAGGGAACTATCAACTGACAGCAAAGAGTGGGGAAGGGTGCAGGATAGGTATAATTACAGAACCAGCAGATTTGAATGACTGTGTTTAGATGCTATCTGTGATGCCAATAAATCATGTTTTTCCTTTTTATTTCCTCTTTAGGAGCTGGACGCGTGCTCCCTGCTTCTGTGGGAGAGCAGAATGGTGCTTCTGAAGGTAGTTAGTCATGTTTTTTTCCTGACTTCTTACTTATAACCAATACAATATTTTAACTTTGAATAACGTCACCTCCTTCATTTCTAAGTTATGTGTCAACCACAGTAGGCTGCATGCGAAGTCGCTGAAACATATGCTTTAGATTTTGGTGCCTCAATGACAAACAATTTTTCATACAATGTAAGAATTCCAAGATTTGTTTAGTTGGCAGCACCTCATTTCGACTTCTGTGTGAGGAAATTACAAGCAAACACAACATCACAGAGTTTTGATGTGCAGCCATTGCATACTGTCGGTAATAGAACTCCGTTACTTTGGGTCCACTTTTTGACAACTGATATTCTTGATGATGGCCACATTTAACGACGATAGAGATACAATAGTGGAGGGAATGTTTTAATCAAGTGACATGTCACTGTCCAAACAAACAATTCCACAACAGGTCATGAGGGACGAAAACAAAAATACATAATATTAGAACTGCTTAGAAAGTGAGAATTGTCCCATTGGTGGGATACCACAATTTTAAAGAAATATGTTAAAAAGACAACAATAACCAGACTTCTTTCAGTATGCGTATTTTGCTTCTTTTAATGATTTAGCTGAAGACTTAATTATATGGGAACAATTACTAAATATTTTTTCTTTTTTCATGATGTTAATCTAAGTAAAAGATGCAGAAAGGATATTGGAGGGCCTTTTGTTATAAAGCAAATTCCAACATTAAATCAAGTTACTCAATCCTACCTGTGACTACTGAGGCAAATGAGAAAATGCCAAGGGGAGTGATTATCAAACACCAGTTTTATATTAAAGACAAAGAATTCTCAATTGAAAAGAGATGGAAATGACTATAAAAGTAGGCAGATATATCAATATGCATGCAGGTTTGATAGGATAGACACCCACCTACCTCAGGGTCAGAAATTCACCTATGCTACTTTGCACACCTTGATTTGTAAATCAGTAATGTCTAGTGTCGCGAGTAAAAATGTTGAGAGTCTTCATGATATGTCAAGAACTACTAATCCCCCCACTTCTGGCACCTCCCCACTTTATAGGAAGTGCTAACATTTTGCATTGGCAACAATGCTAATTTAAAAAATGTAAACCCATGAGGAGGGGATTCCCAACAGGAGAAGGAGTAACAACACAGACAACATCCAAGAGTCAAAAGAACTAATGAATCCTCAGTTGACACAATCCCCTGTTGCTAATATAAGGGAAAGAGGGCATGGGAACAATATGCAAAAAAAATGCACAGACCTCTGTACAGAATGCGGAGAGGAAGCAAAAGAAACAGACGCATACGCAAAGCGGTCAAATTACTTGTCAAATATGCATGAAATCAATGTATTAAAAAAAGATTGATCCTGGCTTTTGGCCAGTTTTGATGATATCGTTACTAAGATTCATATTGATCTGTTTACATCTACATGTAAGATTGAACAATACAAATCCATGATAAACTACCACAATTCTCAACTCTGCTATATAATTTGGAAGAGTCTGACGTGTGGGGACCATTAATTCCAATATTACTAATAGAATTAGACATTGCACCTAATCTCAATATCAATAGTGATTTAAGAGCAAATACACTTTACTCCTCTTTAGTCACTTGACAACACTATTGGCGTCTTTTATAAACGTGTGACTAGAGACCTCCTCAAGCCAGAGGACAAATGGGATAAGAAAGTTAGACTCTCCAACAGAAATATAACATCTGGAGAAAGAAAAGCTTTAGAAAAAGTAAAGCAGACATCTGATATCATCATGAAGGATGCTGACAAAGGTGGGAATATTGTGATAATGAACCAATTAGATGATTGTCGGGCCTACTGCAGTTTGGACAGCAATCCTCTGAGGGATATTACTTTAACCCTTTCTCTGCTAGGCCTTTTCCCCCTAGAAAGCTTAGCCCTTTTTTAACTATTTGGGGTAGTTTGCACTTAGGCCTCATAGGCCTCCATAATTGTTGTTAAACATAAGATATTCAGGCCAAATTTGTGTCCTTTTTTCTAACATCCTGGGGATTCCAAAGCTAACCAGGGTTTGTGGAAAATAGCCAAAATATAGCAAAAGGTTGTGTTAGTGAGAACAATAGGAAAAAAGTACTCAACATAAAAGCTTCTGTTTATTCTCCTAAAAATGGCATCAATGAGAGGTTTGCTGTGCTAAGGTCACCATTGTTCAGGAACATGATGAGCTGAAAGTATTTTTTTACAACATTTTTGGAATATTTCACATTTTTGTGGTTTCAACCTACTTGAGTAACCTATAGATTTCTGGAAAGCAGAAACATTCTAAATTCACCAAGGAATCATTTGTGTAGCTTCCTCAAGGTTTCCCCAAAGAAACTAACTGGGGAATAAAATAAAAATATTAAAAATAGGTAGGAAAAAGTGGTTATTGGTGACAATATTTTCATTTTTAACGTCTTGTCACGATAGATGATTTACAAAAGCAATATACCATTACGTCCGCTACCCCCTTCTGGTTTGCCGGGATATATAGGATTTGTAGATTCTCCAAGAACCGAGGTACCCAGAGCCAATAACTGAATTTCACCTTAAAATGACCTATCATTGCATACTGGGCATAGATCAATTCATATGGTAAGGTATAAGGAGTGAACAGTGGTTGTTAAAGAAATCTGTGTATTCTACAAGTTCATTTACCAAAAGTCCTTATACACTGCCTTACACGTAGAAGGAGCAAACAGAGATATACAATTGGTAATACCAAATGATCTACTATTCTGGATTCCCACCTGTCTCCTGAAATAAATGGTAGTTCACTTGTGTGGTTAGGCCGTGTGCATGCAACAGGAACTGGCCCTAAACATAACATGGACACATCACAATTTTTTGACTGAAAATGTGGAATTTGGGCCCGAGTTCAGTAGGCACCTAGGGAAACCTAGCAAACCTGTACATTAAAAATAAAGACACATACAGGAACCCAGAGTTGCTCCCTCCAGGTTTATTTTAACAAAGAAACCTTTGCAAACCTCAAACTTTGACTGAAAAACACATTTTTCTCTCATTTCAGTGAGGAAAACATCCGGAATATGTGAGGAGGTTAAAAATTCTTACCGCTTAGCATTCCCCAACCCACACAAAAATGGTGCCCCACATTTGTGTGGGTTGGTTGTGCCTGTGACAGTCAATGCCCCAAAACACAACATGGCCACATCACATTTCTCCACTGAAACTGGCCCTTTTCATACTATGTGGTTAGTTGTGGATTTTGGGCCTAGCTCAGCTGGCACCAAAGGAAACCTAGCAAACCTTCACATTTGTTATTAGGCACCACACATAATCCAGGATTGGGTGACTTGATTTGCTCTCACTAGGTTTTCTTAGTCGGCAGCTCTTGCACACCTGAAACTTTGACATAAAGATTCTCCTCACATTTCGGTGATAGAAAGTTACAGAATCTGCAGTGAGACACACATTTTCTACCACATACCATTTCCCCAAATTTCTCCCCAAAAATGTTACTTCACTTGTGAGGTTAGGCCATTACCCACAAGAGGAAAGGCCAGTAATCGTTGGTCACCAGGGAAACCTACCAAACCCAGATATTTCTGAAAACTCGACACCCAGCGGAGTCTAGGATGGTGTTCCAAGCATTGATCCCACAAAGATTTCCAACCCACAATGCCTTCCAAACCTCAAACTTTGCCTAAAAGTGAAACATTTCCTTGTTTTTCTGTGACATAAATGACAGGAATAAGCAGAATTCCACAAAATTCCTACCACCCTGTAATCTTCCACTTGCCACAATAACAAATGCTACCTTACTTGTGTGTCCGGGCCTAGTGCATGCAACAGTCACACATCAGACCAAGATCAATAGGACTCTCACGGAGTGGCTCACATTGGCCCTTGTTTGATTTGTGTCTGCATTTGTACATTCAGGGCACAAAGGATCTTCTCAATAACCTCAGTGACATGTAATGGTGCAAAGGTCTCACATTTGTCAGTCTGTGAGATAGTTGTCTATACCCAGGCATACCGAGAGAAAATGGTTTACAGGTCATCAAAATATTTTTACTTTCTTAAGGATGCAATACTGTATGAACATTCAAACATTCCACTGGAGATGATCTCCTATGTACTAGACAACAATGTTTTTCTTCATAATGGTCTCTGGTATCCATAAACACAGTGGGTAGCTATGGCTTGAAAATGTTCCCCCAAACATGAAAACTCCCTACATGTGTTTCAAATGAAGTGCACATGTGGACATTCTACCCACCTGAACTCATTGCCTATATCTTGTACTTGGGAAGCTTATTTGATGTTTTAATTATGTGAATGGGCAATGTAAGATTGTTACCAACATTTTGAATAAGAAACCTTACAACATAATTTTCGATATGCAAAACACAATTACTATTTAGATGCCACATTGTATGTGGATAATATTAAAATAGGGTCTAAGACATATCAAAAACCTGCAGTCTGCAATTTATTTTTACATGCAACAAGTTCACATCCCATGTCACAGATCCATGGTATACCACTCCATATGATGCAACTGTAGCAATGGCCAAATTTATACAGAAAAAGTAGCTTCCTGGAAAAGAGACTCTCCATAAGGGATACTCGAGTGTAGTTGTGAATTCTGCTAAGCAGAAAATTGGAGCTAAATCTAGGAACGCCTTAGTAAAGAACAAAACATAGAAAACAAATAAGGTGACATTTCCATCTCTGATTACATCCTACAGAAACTTCAGTAGACAGGAGAATGGAATTCTATATTAAACATTTGCATTTACTGACCATGGATGAGACTATTTCCAAGTCTGTCCCAACAGAACAATCAAGGCTCATATGAGGGGCAAAACCATACTTAACTGAGTATGACATAGCTACCTTGATATACATCAGTCTGACCAGATCAATTCCTGGTTACCAGAGCAACAAAAGGACTTCTTTAAGTGTGGTTTCTGCAATGTGTGCCCTCATGCACTGGATAAAACTATGTTTTTTCAATACATCAGTAATGGAGTGTTTCACAAGACACAATTTATGAACTGCCGCACTAAATTGGTTGTTTATTCGACTGCATACAATTGTAACTTCATTTATGTGAGAAGCATGAACACATACAAACTATCAGGATTATTGATCCTAACTTTCTTTTGTTCAACCATTTTTCATCAAATCACAATCAAAGTGATTGAACTTTAAATTTGCACAAATAGAAAGCAACTTGGATCACAATATTGCTGGAGGAGGAGAATTTCTTGAATCACGACAGAGAACTAAATATCTTTTTTACTAGATTAAGAATCCTTGTACAACTTCTCTTAACATCATTGCAAGATGGTGAATTGAACTGGTAGAGTAGCTTAGTATCATCAATATCCTTTTCTAACAGGTATAATAATGCCTTTGTTAAATTATTGAACCATCAATTGTTTTACCATCTAGTTTGAGGGCTACTTGCGGTCTTTCTATGTGCAGCAAAAGTTTCTCATATATGGCAGTTTTCTATTACATGTTTTAATGCATTCCCACGAAAAAGCTAATGAGATAAAAGTGTTGTAAGTTTTAACCCCTACTTAGTTACATATTGTTCACTCATGCACAGAATTACTTCCTCCTGTATCATTATATTTCAATACATTTTTAAACATATTTCCCATTAAGTGGTTAATGTCACCTTATTGTTTCAACTTCTATACTTCACTTATGCAAACACATTTACTCTCTCTAATAACACAAAATACTTCACTCTTACTTGTGATTAACAACTCAAAATGGAATCACACTTGGTGAACGGCATACATCAAAATCATTACATTTTTTAGAACATCATACGGCCAGATGTATCAAGAGTATTCCCGTTTGCTAACGGGAAAAAGGCTTTTGGGATGTATCATCCCAAAAGGAAATTGCAAAATAGGAAATTGCAATTTTTGCGATTACCTATTGTGCGAATGCATTTAGACAATTGCAATTTGCGATTCTGTAAATACAATGCAGGAAGAGCTTTTTAAATTACGACCCTGCGTTAAGGAATCACAATTTACCACCAATTTTAAGTTGGTGGTAAATTGAAAATCCCTAGAAAAATGCACAATTTTGCATTTTACTAAGTGCCATGTGGCACATATTCATGCCCTTAGGGCATGTATGTGCACCATATGTGCACACATATATATTTTAAGGGTGCAACAGGGTGTTCTTTTGGCACCCTTGGATCCTTGAAATTGCATGCGCAATTTGCGAGTACCTATTGGGTACTCGCAAATTGCGCATGCAATTCCCATTCATTCATATGGGACTATAGGCCCATAGAAATGAATGGGAAACCATTCCTTATTTTCAACTCACAATTTGCGAGTCACAATTAAGGAATGCGTACGAATCACAATTTGATTGGCCAAATCGACATACATTGCATTTTGCGAGTTCATAATAATGAATCAGTAAAATTTGATATTAAGGACTTGCAAAATACAATGTTGATGCATCTGGCCCAATCAGTGGCAATTATTTAGCTTGGTCATACTATTTTTGACACACTTTTCAATGTTTTCGATATGTTTGCCATAATTTCAAGCTCTTTCCTAGTATATTTGTATGTGCCTGCCCAATTTCTAGTTCCACAAAATTTCCCATAGACAGTTATCCCTGTTACATGACCACTTTACCTCAGCATTCTCAGAGATAAGTCGTGGATCACACACACCCTAGACTTTGGGAATTTCCGCCAAGAACATTACCATGTCATTTATTCCTATATATTTTCTTGATTCAATTCTTTGAATAGACATTTATTTTAGTGGATTTGTTGGATATATGACGTTAAAACGCATATTTTTACAACGCATACCGTTACAACGGGACTTTTACAACGCAAATACTATTACAACGCATGTATTTACAACGCATTTTTTTACAACGCAGGTACCTTTACAACGCATACCATTACAACGTAAGTATTGGTAAGTATATATATTTTTTTTAATTGTATATTATTTAAAATTAATATAATGTAATGTAATTGTATTTAATTTAATTTAATTTAATTTAATTTCATTTAATTAATTTAATTTAAATTTAATTTTATTTTATTTTTACCCTGTATCCCTTTACCCAAAAACCCAAAACTGACCCTGAACCCTAAAAATACCCCTTTACCCAAAAACCCAAAACTGACCCTGAACCCTAAAAATACCCCTTTACCCAAAAACCCAAAACTGACCCTAAACCCTAAAAATACCCCTTTACCCAAAAACTGAAAACTGACCCTAAACCCTAAAAATACCCCTTTACCCAAAAACTGAAAACTGACCCTGAACCCTAAAAATACCCCTTTATCCAAAAACTGAAAACTGACCCTGAACCCTAAAAATACCCCTTTACCAAAAAACTGAAAACTGACCCTGAACCCTAAAAATACCCCTTTACCCAAAAACTGAAAACTGACCCTGAACCCTAAAAATACCCCTTTACCCAAAAACCCAAAACTGACCCTGAACCCTAAAAATACCCCTTTACCCAAAAACCCAAAACTGACCCTAAACCCTAAAAATACCCCTTTACCCAAAAACTGAAAACTGACCCTGAACCCTAAAAATACCCCTTTACCAAAAAACTGAAAACTGACCCTGAACCCTAAAAATACCCCTTTACCCAAAAACTGAAAACTGACCCTGAACCCTAAAAATACCCCTTTACCCAAAAACTGAAAACTGACCCTGAACCCTAAAAATACCCCTTTACCCAAAAACCCAAAACTGACCCTGAACCCTAAAAATACCCCTTTACCCAAAAACCCAAAACTGACCCTGAACCCTAAAAATACCCCTTTACCCAAAAACCCAAAACTGACCCTGAACCCTAAAAATACCCCTTTAAAAAAAACCTAACATATAACATTTTAAATATAATTATATACTTACCAATACTTACGTTGTAATGGTATGCGTTGTAAAAGTACCTGCGTTGTAAAAACATGCGTTGTAAATAAATGCGTTGTAATAGTATTTGCGTTGTAAAAGTTCCGTTGTAATGGTAGTGCGTTGTAAAAAATGCGTTGTAATGGGTGTATACCGGATTTGTTGGACCTGGCCCTCTCTGTAGGGTCCCCCCCAAGTTTTTTGCATTCCTCCTATTTTTCTGCAGAATTAATTTTTGTTAGCTTTAGGGCTCTGTACACTTTACCACTTCTGAAGTGATTGTACTTACTCCCCTAAACATGATTGGATTGGCACATACCTAACTGACATAATTAAATTACTTGTAAGTTCCCTGTAGAATGGTATACCATATCTCCAGGGCCTGTAAACTATATGCTACCAGTGAGCTTGAAGGAGGTATTGTGCCCGCCACTTAAGTAGCTCTTTAAAACATGTCCTAGGCCTTCCATCACAGCCTGAATGCAGTGTTGCAATGCCATGCTGTCTTGGTATTTAAACCTCCTCGCCAAGCCTTAAACTCTCCTTTTATGACACATGTCACCCCTAACATAGGGCCTAGGTAACCCATAGGGCACAATGCTATGTACTTAAAAGGTTGTACTTGTAATTTTAAGTTGTACATGTTCTGGTAGTGAAAAAACCCTACCCTTTCCTTAAGACAACATTGGAGATTCCTTATTACATTTATAAGTTATAATTTCCAAATAGAAGATTGTGTCTATATCATCTTTGGTGCATATGAAATTTTAATGATAAACCCTCCTTAATGGTAAAGTCAGATTTTTAGTGACAGTTTTGAAAATGCCATCTTTAGGAAGTCATAATGTTCCTGTCCCCAGTTCTTTGTGTCCGCAGCTTGTCTTGGTGTAGATGACAGACTATGTGAATTCTCCCAGACAGTTACAAAATAGGGTAATAAGGTATTCCTCAATGAGCCATCACTGACATAATGAGGGGGCACAGCTGAGTACAGCCTCACTTACACCTGAATAGGCTGTGTCCTGTCTCCACAGTCCACACAAAAGGTGGAATGACCTTGTCACTGCAGCCAGTTTGGAGCCAGGGCAGCGGAGTCCCGAAATTCCATGCACTTCAAAAAACTTTTCAAGAAGCTTCTCCCACCGCCCATCTTTCAGAAGAAAGACACCAGGTTATAAGAAAAAGGGCCTTCAGACCCCCTCTTAAGTTCACTACCGGACCTGTGAAAGACTCTTAGAATTGGCTGCTGATGTGACATGCTGTGCACTCTGCCAGATTGCTGCTGTATCTGGAAGGACTGTTTTGCTGGCCTTCTGTTCAGAGCCACAGGAACATATATGGCTCCAACTATCGTGAATCCGAACCTGCACCCAACCTAAGTGAGCCCTGAATGCTTAAGAGGTATATCAACTGTCAGGGACCCTTGGATGTGGTGCTAAAGGGGCCCAAATTGCCAATTTCCAAAATTGAGAACTTTTACAAAATTTGGCCAAAAGTGCTCTGAGTGCCAGGAAAAGACCATGACTAACTTGCTCGCCTATCTGCCTGAGGTACATTGCCGGTCGGGTTGAATTTGTGCCTTCTCCCACTACATTCTTCTCCACAGCAGCAAATTTGTTTCAGCGGTCCTTCACTAAAGTGCTATGTGACCCTCTGGAACTGTCTTTGTCTACAGCCCTCTACCTCAACTTCTATTTTGGTGACTGAATCCAAAGGGAAAAATCTTCACTATGGCTTCGCTCCACGGCCATCCAACAATGATGCTCCCGTCTCAGACACTCCTGCAGCCTTTTGTTGCTGTACTTCTACCTTCTCAGAGACTTTTCTTCAAGAAGTGTTCTAAGTCGAAAGGTAAGTGCTGACCAATCCACTATGCTAAATCGCAGTTGGGCTTCACTTTCAACTTTGATGTGGTTTCCACGGTTGACGCTTTGATCTTTTAGGTGCTAGATTTCACTAAACATTTAGAAATTCATATCACCAGTTCTACTGATTGGATTTCATTTTGGAGTCAAATCATTTTTTAACATTTACTCCATTTTTTTTATTGTTTTGGTATTTTTCTGTTGTGGTGTTTTCACTTTATACCTGTTTATGTGCTGCATAAATACTTTGCCTCTAATTTAACCCTGACTGCTTTTTGAACCTAGCTACCCAGGGATAAGCATAGGTTAATTTAGTGACTTATTGAGTGGTTCAATCTTCAAGAGTATGTGGCTGTTGCTTGACCAGTGATCTCTCCTGAGTCAACCCACAACCCAATTTCTCACAGGATTCATATATTAATTAACTTTGCTTGTCTTTTCAAGGTATTGTGGATTCTCCGCAGCCGATTTTCCCTTACTTGCCACAGAGATTCACAATAGAGAAATTACAGTATATACTGTTGTGCGCAACTTCACAGCCACATTGGAAACTTAGGACCAGATGTACGACCCTTCTAAATTGCTAGTCGCAAATTGTGTTGTTTTGCGACTCGCAATTTGTGACTTGCAAATTGGAATTTACAACTGTGTCTTAGACACTGTTTGAGATTCCTAATGGGGTCGCACATTGCCTGCCTCATTAATATGCATGAGGTAGGTGCAATTTGCCACCCGATTGGGAATGGCTAACACTTCTAGGGATGGTGGCCTGCTGGGGTCAGCAGACCCCCATGTCTGTGACTGCTTTTTCTATAAAGCTGTTTTTTAAAAAGAGTGCAGCCCTTTTTCCTAAAAGGAATGTAAACAATTGAAAAATAAACATTACTCCTTCATTTTATAAGAGTAGACAGAAGTCTGCTCTTAAAAAATATTTTCAATGCCAGTCACAAAAGGGAAAAATGTTATTCTTGACCTAGACATAGACAGACCTAGCAACACCACTAGGTGGCTTCATCCGCAAGCCACGGCCCAGCTAAATATGCTCATGCTAGACATATGGGGCACCGGCAATGCGACTAACAGATAGGGCTCCTTTTTCAATTATGCACATGCAACGTGGTCATGATTAGACTACTGGCTTATATCGTGGGATGCAGCATCATGGACGGCAAGAGCCTCTCATTTGCCATGCACACTGTTGGACCATGCTCCCAGACACCTGTTCTTGTGCTTTTGCATGGTGGCTCCCTGCAGGCACGTTGTGTGATCAGGTGTTTCTCAGAAATATTTGGAAGTCTATATTAGAGTATTTCAAGCATAATGTCAATGAAGAGTTCTCTAAATCTACATTGTAGAGCGCTTCAAGGTGGTTATAACAGGGGATTGTATTACTAAACAAGCTGGAGTACTACGGGAACTCTTCACTAAACTATTGCGCTGAGAGCACAGCATCAGGGAATTGGAGGCTTGCTTCTTTGTAGAGCATGATCTGCAGTGTCTTTTGGGTCAAGCTGGTGGAATATAAGGAGGCTGAGCAGCGGAGACTACATTATTTAAGCAAGGAAGCATGTGTGCGCCGCTTTGGAGAAGTTGATAGGTCTGGTAGATCTCTGTCGCCGATGTTCAGGAAACCTTGGGAAAGTGATTATATTACGGAATTACACACCGACAGTGCTTGTGTGCTTTTAAGCACTGCGGTGGTCTAGGAAGCAATGACAGACTTCTTTTCCTTGCTTCATGGCACATCGCAGTATGCTTCCCCTCTTTGATTATTTCAACTCGATCCAGTTATTTTGGCTAGAGAAGGGCCATAGGCGTTATCTCGATGAGCCATTTACTATTGAAGAGGTAATAGATGCAATTGGCTCTATGCAGGCAGACAGAGCGCCTTGGCTGGATGACCTCCTGCCTGTGTTTTACAAAGAATTAGCCCCACTGCTAGCCCAGCAGTTATTGGAGGTGTACAAGGAGGCTCTCTCATCAGAAATGTTTCTGCCTTCTGTGCGGCCCGACCCCTACTTAATGGTGGCCACTGCGGGCGCCAAAGGGAATCCCGTCCGCGCCCGTACGCGACCCAACTGCGACCAGCGCCAGGAACCCCGGATCTCTCCATCACCAAAGCTATGGCCCAGCAGCACTCCACGCTCTCAACCCAGGCCACAACAACAACTGCAAGCTAGCATCACCAGCCGACACCCAAGAACCCTTCAGTTGTCACCACTGCTGGCACACCTGCAGCAATGCCAAGACCACTGACCCAGCGCAATCCGCCCGCAAGAACATAACTGAACTGAAGACCCTGTAATGCATCCTCCTCAATGTCTGCTCCCTCCCCAAACACGCCACTGAAACCTGGGACCTCCTCGACAGCACTTCCCTGGATGTAGCATTCTTTACCGAAACCTGGACCAACACCACCTCGGGACCAGACATCGCCCTCGCCATTCCCCAAGGATACAAGATCTCCAGGAAGAACCACCCCACCCGCCCTGGAAGAGGAATCGCCATCGTCCACAAATCCACCCTCCGCCTGAGTATACTCCCCGACAAGCCCACACACCTGATGGAACACCTTCACTTCAAGATACTGGCTAGCCCTACCTCCACCCTCTGTGGAACCCTCATCTACCGATCCCCTAGAACACACAGACTTTTTGCCAACTCCATCACGGACATCATCTCCCCGCATGCCATTGTGTCGACCAACTACACCCTACTGGGAGACCTCAACTTCCACCTCGACAACCAACTGGACCCCAGCACCACATTCCTCCTGGACAACCTCCACAATATTGGACTCCGCCAGATCATGACAGAACCCATGCTCTCAGCAGGACACACCCTCTACCCCCTCTTCACAACAGGAAACTCCATCACCTTCAGCCACACCACTGAACTCCCATGGACTGACCATCGATGCATCCACTTCACCTTCAGAACACCCACGATCCACAGACACCAGCACCTGCTCCCACAAAGAAACTGGACCAGAATCACCGACGACTCAGCAACTCCACCCCAACCGTAGCGGAAAATGACGACGCCAACACCACAGCCCGAACCCTATGCAGATGGATCTCCGACAGCACCAACACCATAGCTCCCCTCAAGAAAAACAACAACACCCACACCAAGAAAGCTAGATGGTTCACCACAGAACTTCGAGAGTCCAGACACACTTGCCGCCACCTCGAAAAGGCCTGGAGGAACACCAAATCCACAGAAGCCCACAGTAATTTCAGAACCGCCTCCAACGCCCACCAACAACTCATCAGAAAAACAAGGATAAAAGCGATTGAAGACAGAATCTCCACTCATGCACACAACAGCAAAGAACTCTTCAACATCATCAAGGAGTTCGCCAAACCCACCAGCGAGTCCACCGACATCCCTCCATCACAATACCTCTGCGACAAACTCAGCACCTTTTTCCACCACAAAATCAAGAGCATTTACGACAACTTCGACGAAGACAACCAACACACTGAACCCTCACCAACCACCCCGACACACAGAAGCCAGCAATCGACAACTGAACAGCCCTCACAACTGTAGACACACTGAAGACGATGAAGTCAATCAACTCCTGGGCCCCCACGGACCACATCCGCCACCACATTTTCACCAGAGCTTCCGACACCATTGCACCCATGCTCTGCCACATCATCAACCACTCCCTGGAAACCACCTCATTCCCTGATGACTGGAAACACGCTGAGATCATCCCCCTCCTGAAGAAACCCTTGGTGGACCCCACCTACCTCAAAAACTACAGACCCATCTCCCGTCTCCCGTTCCCAGCTAAAGTCATTGAAAAAGCCATCACATCGTCACATCCTCGACTCCTCCCAATCCGGCTTCAGAAAAAACAACAGTATGGAAACCGCACTCCTTGCCACAACAGATGACATCTGTACCTTACTGGACAAAGGAGAAGCTTCAGCCCTCATCCTCCTCGACCTCTCAGCGGCGTTCGACAGAGTCTCTCACCACACCCTAATACGCAGACTGCACAACGCAGGGATCCAAGACAAGGCCCTCGACTGGATCCGTTCCTTCCTGTCCGGCAGAACGCAGCGGGTCAGACTTCCCCTTTTCCTCTGAGACCCTACACCTACCACCTGTGGAGACCCCCAGGGATCCACCCTCAGCCCTACGCTCTTCAACATCTACATGGCTCTGCTCGCTCCCATTGTCAGAACGTACGGACTCAACATTGTGTCATATGCAGACGACACTCAACTCATCCTCTCCCTATCCAATGAACCCAACACCGCCAGACACAACTTTTGAGAAGGCATGGAAGCCATCGCCAAATGGATGTAAAACAGCTGGCTACAATTAAACACAAACAAAACGGAAGTACTCATCATGGGCCCAAACCCAGATACCTGGAACGACACCTGGTGGCCTCCCGTCCTCGACGGCGCACGCAACCTGGGAATCATCCAGGACTCAGAGCTCAAAATGGACCGCCAGATCAACTCCGTCTCGTCCTCCTGCTTCCACACCCTCCGCCTCCTACGTAAGACCTTCAAATGGATCCCCCTCAAACACAAAAAGACTGTCACTCACTCCCTGGTCACCAGCAGGCTCGACTACGGCAAGACACTTCATGCCGGAATAAACAAAAACCTCACCCACAAGCTACAGAACATCCAAAACACCGCTGCAAAACTGGTCCTGCACCTGTAAAGCCACTGCCACATCTCCCAGCACCTGCGCACACTCCACTCGCTCCCCATCGAAGCTAGAGTCACCTTCAAGATGCTAACCCACGCTCACAAGTCCCTCCATGACACAGGACCAGCATACCTGAACAGCCGACTCAAATTCCACGCACCCCAAAGGACCCTACGATCAGCCAGCTCTCCTACGCCGTGGTCCCCCGCATCAGAAAGACCAGATCGGGAGGCCGCTCCTTCTCCTTCCACGCGGCCAGTGCCTGGAACGACCTTCCACTCCACCTCAGACAGATAACATCGCTCCCCATCTTTGCAAGAAACCTCAAAATCTGGCTCTTCGACAGACCCCCTTCTTGATTGACTGGAACCCCCCCCCACACCTCCAGGACCATGAGACCCTTACGGGTGAGTAGTCGCGCTTAACAAACACCTGATTTTATTTAATTTAATTTTTGCGGCCTACTATATATAGGCAAGAAGTGAGAATAACTAAACATAAATGCATGATTTGTACCGAAAATCCCAAATCAAATCTAGCAATGCATTGGGTGGAACAAAATCACACCATAGCACAACTCAGATTTACTATTGTACAGGTTTTAATAAGAAGCGTTGATGCAGATGATTCAAAACTGTTATCCCAATGTGAGATCTGGTGGATTAAACCGCTAAACACCATGACACTGAATGGGTTGAATGATAACATAGAGGTGATTTGCTTTCTTTAATGTGGTATGTTTATCATGACTAAGAACAGCACTGTGTATGCACTGCAGTGCATAGCTATCTTACAATGTTTTTCCAATCAGGAATGTACAGTTTCATTGGTACAGATTCAATTAACATTAGCTGCTATTATGTTCCACCTTTGTGTAATCACTTGTATAGCTTTCTTACAATGTTTTTTTACAACTAAGAGTGTACTGTTGCGTTGGCATAGATTTTCTGAACGTTTATCAATGATTGTATAATCTTTTTAAGTATCGATGAGCGTTAATGTGGAACATCGACTGAATGTGGTATCAGGCACAGCACCTCTCAGGTCTGGCCATATGTTCCTTTATAACATATTGAACACAGCTGTTGCTTGTGTGGTGCTTTTGAGAACTGTAGAACATTGCGGTTAATTTCAAGCATGAGTGTGTATTAGCCATTCAGATGTTTTCAGGAACAGAACCATGTATTTGACATCTTTGATGAATAATAGCACTGTCTGTATAGGCATATTTATATTTTTACCTTGTTTCATATGTTACACTTGCATTGAATTGCAGTATGAGATAACTCCATCTTGGAGTTAAAGGGGCACTCTTCATCTTTCTATTTAATTCTATTGTACACTGTGTGCATGTTTCTGACGGAACTTAAGTTTTCTCCCCTCTAGTTGGTATCTGTTGGTCAAAACGGCATCATACTGACAGTAATAGTAAATGAGAGCAGCATTAATATTTTTTCATATTTACTGTTTCGATATTACTGGCTTGCATGATTTTGACCACAGGGTGCATGTCATAATCTGGTTTACTTGGTTCTCGTACAGCGCTCTGGTTTATTGTTTTTGTTATTACTGTGGAAGTTGCCACTATCCATAATGAATATCATGATTTGTCGGACACAAACAATTATTTCCATTTTGCCATTTATAAACTTTATTTCTGCCGTAAAAGACCATAAAAGTCACAAAATAACACATCACAGAGATAAAAATACATTAAAAAGTAGTTCTCCATAGAAATTTTAAAAAGGGGGGCAAGATGGCGTCTGACTAGCGGCACTCGAGAACGCTCCCGATGCCTAAACCTGAAACAACACGTGTAATGGTGTATTAAGGCTACATACCCCCATGGAAGCAGCCCTCAGGGACTGTGATTTCTGGTTAGCGGGGGCGAGGGGCTGGTTTACGGACTTCTGGCAATGGCGGCGGCTGTGCTCACGGAGCTGCGAGAGTTGCGAGAGTGGCGGGCAGGGCAAATCCTGGGCGTAGTCGGCGTAGTCAGCGGAACCGTCGGAACCTCTTGCAAAGCCGGCAGTGACTGCAGAGAGGGAGCTACTGCTGATGCTGATGCTGGAGCCAGGGAAGCGGGCGGAGCTGCGAGAAATCGACTCGGAGACGGCTCGTGGAATGCGTTCTCTGGCAGAGATTACAGAGACAGAGCAAGAGTTAGTTACACTCGACATACACTGGAGAACAACCTGAGCAGCTCGAGACCCCCCAGTGACTTGGAAATCTGTGGGATGGCTCCAAAAATCATGCGAGGAGGGGAAGGGAAAGCTCCGGATGTGGAGCAAGCGGCTTCTAAACAGTCTGTGCCTCAGAAGGACCCCGGGAAAATGAAGGATATTGTTGACGCCCCAGGTGAGAGCGGGGGTGCAACAAATGATGCCGGGGCATGGAGCAACACCAGGGGGAAGAAAGGTGGGGTACTGCTTCCAGGGATTCTAGCAGGCACTACTAGTGTTGCTAATGTTGCTAATCCTGGGGGGAACACAGGGGGCACCAAAACTATTACGGGCTATTTTTCCCCGGTTAGTCAAGACATTACAACTAATGTAGCTAATGCAGCAAAGGTAGCTGAGAAAACCTCACTGGTCCTGGAAAAGAAAAAAGAAAAAATATGGCTATACGCAAGGGCAAGACAAACATACAGGAAACCCCTCAGACGGTATCTGAGGAGCAAGATGCTAACCCGGAGATACAATGGGGGGAGATTATGGAGGCCCAGGAACACGATAAAGGAAGCAGAGAGCCAGATCCAATAGATCCAGCAGATACCCCACAATGTCAAGGGAACCCCTCAGGAGTCGGAGTAGTGGAGTCTGAAGCAGTAAATCTGTTGGGTGCAATAGGCACAGAGACACTGGTAACTGAATTGCTGGTCCAGGAGATTACTGCAAGTAGGGGCCAAAGCGGTGCCGAGGACAATCTAGATGTAGCCGATAATTTTTACTCAGTCACCGATGGGTCTGAAGACACCCAATCCGGGCTGGATGGGAGTGAGGGGGAGAATTTAACAGATGTCAGCCTTGGTCTCAGCTCAGGAGGAAATAGCAGAGCCTCTCCTAACGAGAGGGATATAGCCACTAGGAGATAAAGGCTGTCAAGGCGACAAAGAGACACACAGTCACAGGAAAAAGCATCTAGTGGGCAACGACGCACTAGTGGAGGCAACAATGCAACAACTCTAAAATGGGATTACTCAGCCACTCGGGGTACTTATCCGGAGCATATGTTGCAGGGAGATACCGAGGGGCCGGAAGTTGAAACCCCTCCACTGCAGCAGATACTAGACTCAATAAAACAATTGCAAGACGCAACAAAGATCGAGGGAAAAAAAATTGACTTGCAACCAGGAATCTACAAGGCTCAGTCAAAAAAATCGCTAAGATCTGCACAGACACAAATGCAAGGGTATCTCACCTGGAGGACCGCACAAGCACCTTGGAAGATCAACAAGCAAAGGACATAGTCAGGGTTAAGGGACATGAGCAGCACCTTGTTGACATACAATGAGAATTGGAAGAATTTGAGAATCGCCAGCGGCGAAATAATCTCAGGGTCTTGGGTATTGAGGAAGGGAAGGAAGGGGATGACGTGAGAGCTTATGTCCTGAAGATGTTGAAGGGAGCGTTCCCAGAGCTGGGCCACTGGGAGTGGGATAAGGAAGTCCAAAGAGTGCATCGATTTCCAATGACCATAAAGAAAAATGGGAGGAACTCAGAGACCACAGAGGCCACGAGCTATATTGATATTCTTTGGGAACTTTTTATTGAGGGAGGTAGTTTACGCTAAAGCTCAACCTAATGCTAAACGCTCGGTTGATAATCAGTCCTTTTTTACAACCCCAGATTACTGTCATATGACAGTGGGAAGGCGATGGAGATTGAGAGAACTGCTGGGTCCATGCCACCAAATGGGACTGCAGGCCTACCTAATGAACCCTGCCAGGCTGAAGATCATATATAAATCTACAGTCAGAGTCTTTACTTCCGAAGTACAAGCAAAGGCGTACATGGATACACTAAAAACAAGCGGCTCAGCAAACACCACAGCATGAAGGGGCTGCTAGACTGGAAATATCATGGATGGATGCAGATAGGGCCATTTATATGTACATTTGTAATGGGTGGGCACGGTGACAGCATAGAGGGCTTAAAAGAACCGAACAGTAAATAAGCAGGCGCGCTGACAAAAAAAAATAGTCGATAATACAGTGGCATAATGCACCAGAAATATAAGCTAAAGGATGTAAGGCAGAGGGAGGCTGGCGGTCAGACTCCATCACAGAGACCTTAGGTCTGCTTGCCTCATTAGGCGGGGGGGAAGGGAGGGGTGAATGCAGGGGGGGTTCTTGCAGAAGGGGTGGGAAAGGGGGGGACCAGAGGGAGTAAAGAGAAAAAAATCATCATCATCAAGAAATCACATGGGACGAAAAAAGGGATAAGGAAGGGGGAAAAGGAAAAAAAATGTATGCGGATAGTCACAATTAATATATGTGGATTGAACGATGCTAAAAAACGAACAGATTTGAAGGAATATTTAAGGACAACATACGCTGATATTGTATGCATCCATTAGACCCACATTGAGATAACTCGCAAATCTTTTCTGGAACAGCTAGGTTAGCAGCTATTATCTTGTACAACTCAAGGGACTAGGACTCGGGGAGTGGCTATATTGGCACGGGGAAGGATGATGACGGTAAAGAAACAAAAGGCAGACCCTATGGTTGATGGGTCATGATTGAATGCAAGGCACATGATTTCAACTTCACTCTCTTCTCCATTTATGCTCCCACAGTAGATGACCTGGAGGTCCTAGACTACGTTAATGCACAAATGACAAACTGGCCTACGCCTATTATAGTTTGCCGTGATTTGAACATTAACGGCCTGCATGGCCTGTGGAAAAATGATCCGGCCAGGTTTCTGGGCCGAAAAAAAAGAAGTCATAGGGCCTTGATACAAATGATGCAGGATAACGGGCTCATCGACATACGGGAGCAGCAAAATACTGGTGGAGGGGGGAGCACGTATTATTCAGCGCCACATAAATCCTTAGCAAGATTGGACTATTTTTTTATTTCACCTGCGTTAATATCTATTTCCAAAGTTAGAAAATTACCACGGGTGATGTCAGATCATAGCCCTTTGGTACTAGATATCTCTATTTCAAATCATCAAAAGGAAAAATCTAACTGGATGTTTGAGAGAGCCCTGCTACATGATCCCAAGTATGTGTCCCAGATGGACAGCTGGCTAAAAGAATATCTAAAGATAAATAGAGGGTCTGCTTCCCCCATAATAGTCTGGGATGCTATGAAGACTGGTATAAGGGGGGAAACCATCAGCTTCTCGATAAACCGAAATAAGCTAGAGAAGGAGGAAATAGAGGGCAAGTTAAGAACAGTTGCTGCCATCGAAGAGGAATTAATTGAAGCAATTAGGGCCAAACATGATGTAGCAGGGATATTACAAAATCTGGCTATAGCAAAGGCAGTTGTAGGCGAGTCACTCGCAGTCAAAGCAGCAGGAAAATATCTGGCGTGGAAGCAGGACCAATATGAGTTCAGTGAGCAGATAGGTCGCAAATTAGCTATTAGAAACCGGCAGGCGGCTGCTAAAAGGGAAATTTCACAGATCAATTCAGGGGCAGGGTCTTCAGCTACAACACCAAGGGGGAGCTGCTCAATATTTCAGGACTTCTATCAGAATCTATACAGTCCTGACAGCGGTGCTGATAGCGGTGAAATAGAGAGTTATCTAGAGAGTGCGCAGGTAGAGAAGCTGACAATGGAGGATAAAGCGGGGTTGGAAATGGATTTCACGCTAGAGGAGATACAGGCAGCAATCAAAGATTTACCTGTTGGGAAAGCTGTGGGCCCCGATCTCATCCCGCTGGAATTTTATAAAAAATGTCTTCCCAGTCTACAAGAGGACATCTACCAGCTTATGGCATCTACACAAAGAGGAGCGGCACCTCCAGAATCTTGGGGGGAGGCCACTATGGTGGTATTCCTGAAAAAAAATAAACCCCCCACTGATCCTGCGTCTTACAGACCTATAATTTTGATGAATAGGGATGCAAAGATCTATTCTAAGATTCTGGCTAACCGGCTAAGCTCGGTTATATAGGTAATATCATATCCCCCCGACAGCATGGGTTTATCCCCGGCAGGGGGACGGCAGACCATAGCAGAAGAGTGTGTGCGCTGTTTGATGGAACGGCTGCCTCACGAGACCCTAAGGCTCTAATATTGTTAGATGCAGAAAAGGCATTTGATAGGGTCTTGTGGGGCTTCCTCTGGGCTGCATTAGGGAAGGCAAATATATGTAATGTCTGCATCGGGGCTCTGAGTGCCTTATATAAGAATCCGACAATAAGACTAAGGATTATGGGAGAGCAGAGCGGGACAATATATATTGGACGGGGAACCAGGCAAGGTTGCCCCTGCTCCCCGCTGCTTTTTGCCTTTTACATAGACACCCTCATAAGAAAGATAGAGTTGAACGAAAACATCTTACCAATTGTTCTGAATGGATTCGAAACAAAAATCTTAGGGTATGCCGACGACCTAGCCATAACAACTATGGACCCGGCAGCTACAGTATTGTAAATAGTAAGGGAAGCAAATCTGTATGGGGCGCTTTCGGGTTATAAATTAAACCAGAGTAAAACCCAAATTGTAATCAACAAAAAGGTAATGATGATAGATCAAAGAATAACAGATTCAGCAGTCTACCTAGGGATAACAATAACATCAGATCTCTCTAAGGTAGTCAAAATGAATTTGGGGCCGGTGATCAAAAAAGCTAAAAGGGACCTAGATAGATTAAACAACCTGCATCTAACAACAATTTGCCGATGTAATTTAATAAAAATGATATTTTTGCCTAAAATATTATATTTGTTTTGCAATATCCCGTTAAAATTCAATAATAACTGGTTTAGTGAAATAGAGGGAGTCACAAACCATTTTATATGGGCCAAAGGTAGAACACGGCGAGCATTAAAATTGTTGTCACTATCAAGGGAACGAGGGGGTCTTGCGGCACCCGACTTCCAGGCTTATTATTGGGCGTCCATCTTGCAATATATCAGAGGGCTAGTGGGTGGGAGTATGGAGGATCGGTGGAGAGTGGGCGAGAGTGTCCCTCATATATATGAGTTAATAATCAAGGATTCCAACAAGTGGCTCCTCTCGTTTAATGAAGGTAGTTACTACAAGAAAGTCAAGTTCAAGACCCTTGGGGCGGCAATTTCAATCTGGTCAACTTTTAGGAAGAAAATAAAATGGGGAGGATGAACTATTAACTATTATATGGCCTTATTCAAGAACCATTTGCTACCAGCGATATTCCATGATCAAGTAATGAAGAGATGGGATACGCTGGGGGTAAAAACTATTGGGGACCTTATGGATATGACTGGCCTTATGACATTTGATCAAGTACAGCAGTTATATCACTTAGACCGCAGAGATTTTTTTAAATATTTACAAATAAGATCAGCACTGTTAAAAAAACAGGGAGGGGACATCAACTATAAGAGAGAAGAAATCATGGAACTCTTAAGGGATAAGAAGGGCTGTTCGATATCCCAGATATACGGGGAATTGAACCAGTATAAGGAGGACGACTGTGGAAGGGTTGTAGAAAAATGGAATACCAAGTTAAGTTTACCCGGCAACGAGGTTGAAAAATCGTTTAAACTTTTAAAGCTTTTAAACTCAGTGTTAAGAGTAGCCAGCTTGCAAGTCCAGCAATATAAGACCTTGTATGAGCTCTATTATACACCATATAGAATTGCTCAATAGGGCAGAACAACGTGGGTAGTCTGTCCTAGTTGTCAAGCAACACAGGCGGATACCATACATATGTTTGCGGCATGTCCAGTCCTGAATTCATTTAAAAGCTCATTAGAATTTTTTTTCGATAGAGCATTAGGGATTAAAATTAGTATAACTAACAAAGTTATGGTATTAGGGGTAACCAGGGACGGCGTAGAAATACCTCAATATGAGTTTGTATACCTAGCGATGACCTTAAGCCGGCTATGTATCGCAACACTGTGGAAAGATCCAAACCTGCCAACATTCCAACAATGGCTATTACGGTTATTAGCGGTATATGTATTAGAGAAAGCGCTGTATGATAAAAAGGGCTGGAAGAC
This sequence comes from Lissotriton helveticus, assembly GCF_964261635.1. NCBI lineage: Eukaryota > Metazoa > Chordata > Amphibia > Caudata > Salamandridae > Lissotriton > Lissotriton helveticus. The sequence continues at coordinate 212,525,202 of NC_136060.1, read as the reverse complement.
AAAGCAATTGGGGAAACGGCTATGGGCCCCTATAGCTGACTGGAAACATAGGCTTGAAAATGTTTAGAGGAGTACACCCTCTTCTGGCTCTTCCTTTTTTTCTTCTCTTCTTTTCTTCATTGGTTGGGGTAATCGGATAGCCTTGCCAGTAATCAATGTATGTTGTTTAATTATGTAGAGATTTATTGTATATTTTCCACTTTTGCATCTTCTTTCTTTTTTTTTTGTTTTTGTAAAACTGCGATGTATAAGCTTGTTGAAGCAATGGAATAATGAAATGCCTTACTTGATGATGATGAAATAAAAAAAAGAAATAAAAAAAACTGACAGCAGCTCATTACACTAAAAAAGAGATATAAAAAAGTTAATTGGACAATTACAATTAATTTTTCAGCAGCTTTTGGCACCTTTTCCACATTGAGAGAAGAAAGCGAGAGACGACAAATACCACAATAGTTTTTGTTTCAGTTCTTAAAATTCACTAGGAAGCAATACATTGAGTGAACCCCAAATTTTTGCAGAATGAGATGAGCCAATGTTTTCTTAGTGATCTGTACCCAGAACAGAAAAATAGTACATGAATCACTGTCTCGGGGGGGCATAAAAAGCTGGGCATGTATTTACAGTGGGATTTGCCCAATTCTTTGTAAACTCAAGTAGGGGAAGGGTGCCCAGCCTAAATTGTATAAATAGCTTCCTCGCCAGTGCAGGTTGGATTTCATCCATATAAGGTTCAAACATTTATTGGTCTTTGAACTCCAAAAAGTCTATTGTAAGTTGGCCAAGTGTGTTATTTTCCAGCATGACACTAAGCCTGAACTGTCTATAGGATTTCACCAGGTCAAGACTGGAAATCTCCGTACAATAAACCTCTGGGCTAAACCAGAGGTCAGAATGGCCAATTTTGGCACAAAGATCTTTAATATAAATAAGCCAAGGAAATGTCATTATCCCAGTCAGCTCCAGGATCAACCAAAGCTCGGACCTGAATGAAGCTAGCTCAGGATTCTACGCCAAAAGGTCAATGGGCGCAGTCCCGCTTCTTCAGAAATGGGTCTAATGCCCAGATCAAGATGGAGAGGAACAAGGGAAGTGCTTGACGGAAGATTCAGCAGATGCCTCATATACTTATTCTCAGCTAAAGTCAGGCCCTTCATAGGACAATGACCCCAGAGCTCTGCCGCATATAGTGCAGCGCTTCTTACCTGCACTTTATATATCTCTGTGGCAGGGCCAGGGACCATAGTACTTAAGGACTTGGCAACTTTCATAACACCACCAGACAACTGAACCAGCCTTAAAACCGCGTTTTCCATTTGGGATCTCCAGGAAAAAGACTCAGAGAGAGTAACTCCAAGATAGTCAAAGAGTGACACCTTTTCTAACGGAATGCCATTAAGTGTAGGCTTGGGGCGGGATGATTTTACTGGATTAAACACCATAAACTAGGTCTTGGCTGCGTTTATTTCCAGGCCCCTGTTTACACAGAATAGGGCAAATCTATCTAAAATTAACCGTATCCCCATTGGGGACTTAGATAGCAACAAGGTGTCATCCGCAAACAACAACGCGGGCACCTTCCTTTGATCTAATTTCGGGGCATCACTATACTCGACCTGGTTTAGTTGGGAGACCAGGGCATTGACATAAAGGCAAAAGAGGGTGGGGGCAAGTACACAGCCCTGCCTTACCCTCTGTCAACCGGGAAATGTGATGTCAGTTCCCCTGATTTCCCAAATCTAACCTGGGCAAAATTCCCAGAGTGTTTGCGAATGATCATAGTAGGTCTGGGGGTTTTCCCAGTTCACCAAGAACTGCCCACAACTTGGCTCTGGGCACCATATCAAAGGCTGATTTTAAATCGACAAATATAAAATATAGGTTGCCACCCTCTATTGATACTGTCTTCCAATAAAGGAGTTGGAGCCTAAGAAGTTGATCAATGGTCGATACATTTTTTCTAAAACCAGCCTGGTAGTCACTCAGTATGTCATGATCTTCCATCTACATATGTAGACGATCAAGTAAAATTCTTGAGAACAACTTCTGAGAGACATCAATCAAGCTGATTGGCCTATAGTTTGTGGGCAGTAAGGGAGAGCCCTTTTTATAGATCAGAAATATTTCCGCTCCGAGCCATGTGTCTGGAATTTTTGTCCCCCGCACTATAGCATTAAATACCATCCAAAGGTAGGCCCCCAGATCAGTGGTTCCTCCCTGAATAGATCCCCAGGGATCTTATCCAAACCTGGGGCTTTACCAAGGGGGAGTGACTTAATTGCACTATGAACCTCTGCTAAAGTAATTGCCTCTAAAAGAGGCAAAGAAGCAGAAGATTGATTGGTTTCCACAGGCGCTAATGCCAGATCACTAGCATAAAGAGATTTAAAATGCACTTCCCAGGCTGAAGCAGAAATATTCGGTTCTACCGGAGAACGTTCGCCAGAGTTGTGGAGATTAGAGACTAAGCACCAGAAGCCCTTCATGTCCCTATTTTGTAGGGCTACTCTAATGTCTTCCCATCTAGCGCACTCCCAAAGTTGTTTGGCTTGCTTGATCGTTACGTTATACAAATGTCTTTTTATTTTTATTTGTGGTCTATTCTCACTCCGTATTGCCTCAATAAGAGCACCCTTGGCCGTTCGACAGGATTTGTCATACCAGGAAAGTTTATGGGTCATATTCACAGGGGGGGTTAGAAATAGGGTTGAAAAATGTATTAAGGTACAAAGTTAGCTTAGCGTGGGTTATTTCGACCTCGTTCCTATCCCAATTTGTAGGAAGTCGATTTTCCTCTTCCATGACCTTCTCAAGAAAAGGGATGATTAAAATGTATAAAGCTGCCAATTTCTCCGGAACTAACCTTTCTGATTCCCACCTTATCCCTCTTTTGTTATTAGCCAAAACTAAATTAGTACAAGCGTTGGGAAGACTTATCGTTGACATTTGATGGTCCGGGATCCGAAGTTCCAGGACTAAAGCATTATGATCACTGTTGTGTCTCGAAAGGACCGTGAAATCAACTACCCACTGCCAGGTACTGGTTTCCACCAAAATATAATCCAAAATGCAAAACTGTGCTCATCTATTAAAGGTGGACTTCCCTGGTTGATCAGATTTGGTGCGGCCATTACATACCCTTAAAGAGTGCAATAACATAGCCTTGTTTATCTGCATCACCAAAGGGGACCACACCTGTACCTGCTTGATCTGTGGGTCGGGAATTAACCAAAATCTGTCCTCGTCACTGGGAACTGTGTCTAAGGGGTTAACAAGGGGTTCGAATTGACAGTTAAAGTCGCCCCCTATCACCTTCCTTACATCCTTAGGTAGAGATTGTAGGATTACAGACAGATCATAAATTACAGAGGATTCCTTTGAGACACTTAAAGGGCGTGAATACAGGTTAATAACCACAATTTTAAGATTAGAAAGAAAAGTTAACTTGACGCCCTGGATGTCATCTGTTAAGGTGATCACTTCCTCCATCTGACAATCCAGATGAGTTGCAACCCAAAGAGACTGGCCCCCCAGAGGGTCTCCCCCTATTACTTTTGTGTGCAGGTACATTATACGTAGCATAGCCCTGGCTCACAATATCATCAATTGCCCAGGTTTCCTCGAACAGCCAAAGGTCAAATTGGGAAATAAACTTTACCCAGTCTGGTTTCTGTAACTTATTTTTAATACCTGCCACATTCCAGAATAATACCTTTAAATTCAGGCCCCTTGAAAAGCAATCACTAGGGTTATAAGGGACCCCATTTCTGGAGGACTGGGTTAACCACCGGTTATTTACCAAATGTGTGCCTGCTTCTACCATTGGTGGAGGGGTAGTGTCTAATGGCGGGAGATCATTTGTATTGCGTTCTGTTATTCTGTGTGAGTTAGAGGCAGTAATCTCCAAAGGGGTTGAATCCCCTAACTTCACAGTTGGGTAAAAAAGCGAACTTGCCAGTCAATCACATTCCTCCAGATTCAAAAGAACTTCAAATCTATTATGTGTTGGCACCGAGCCACTACCCAGCAGATGCATCCTATTCTCTTCACTAGATAGGGCGTGGAAGGGCTTGGCCCTATTCAGTCTATTCTTCCTAAGAAAATGATTATTATAAAATATTCTAAAGTTACAGGGACTATCTCATAGCTCCTACATTGGGGAGGATAGAAGTTTGCTAACAATATAGGTAGGATTTTGATATTTGAAAAATTAACAATGACACAGTCCCCTTTAAAGCGTTTTTCCTGGTTGCCCACCCATTCCCCCATCCTTGCCATAATTACTTCATTTGCCATGAACGGGCAGGTCCTTTCAGTGGCACTTATATTCGAAGAAATTCAGTGCAGGCATCTGTCCATAAGATCAGTCGTAGATTCCATTTGATCAGGTCGGAGCCGAGGAACATTAGCCAGGACCTGAGCCAAAGGAGCAGCAGCAGGCGGAAGATGAAACTTGATCGGGCAAAGGTATTAGAGGTTCTAGACATTAAAGGTCTTATTGTTTACGGCTGTATACAGCCTCCATAGCCCGATATATGTGGCACTGCTGCATTGTTTGGAACCTCCCTTACGAAAGTACTGGGGCTATGTTGCAAAGGGGCTGAGGTAGCTGGAAGGGAGGCTGGTGCTGGATTAGAAGTCGTGATAATTGATGTATCAGACACAGTCTGCAAAGGTTGAATAGGTTCAGCACTCACAGCTAGTTGGACTGCCTGTAACGGGGTAAATTTACATGCAATGCCGGACTAGAACCCTGTTCATTATGTTTGGGGCGACACTCCGGGCAGGAGCAAGACGGAGCTGTGACTCAAGCTCCTTCAGTCTACTTTCTAGTTGATAGTTTTTCTATGATTGGCAGCATAAAGGAATCCATTTTTGACAACAGATCGTCCCAGACTGAGGCCTGGTCAATAACTGAAGGAACCGGGAGAGCGGAAGAAGCAAATGTTAATGTTGGCTGACATAACTTAGAGGCCCTAGACCCCCATTTTTTTGTATGACCCTTTGGTTTAGCAGCACACACAAGTTTCACTTGTTTAGGTTTGTGGGCTGCAGCAACATTTTTGCCTCTAGTACGCCTTGGCTTAGCTTAGCTGAAGGAAGGTGTTCCTCTATTGATACCTCCGCACCAGATGGTGAAAAACTGCAGATCTGTTCTGTCTCTGTGAAGGGACATTGGGTGGGAGGGGTAGGTTCATTTTGCACAAAAACTCGAGGAATACCCGGCGACTCATTAATGAGGTTTGGAGAAGAGACCGGGGCAAAAGGAAATTAAGGTCTACCAGGAAGGGCCCCAGGTTCTAATGAAAGCCGTCGCTCAGTCATTTCTATTTCATAAGCAAGAATGTTAGTGGCCCTGGTCAAGAAAGAATCAAGAGTTGCGCCCACGCCCGCACCTCCTAGCTCCTTAAGACCTCTCCTTTTAGCCATTGCCAGGGTATAATAACAGTCAAAATTAAATACCTTATACTGCAGGAGACGAAAGAGAGTGGGACCAGCACGGCCTCCTCCGGGCGATGATGGGCAAGGACCTGTCCGCCCTTGGCCCGACGTCCCACGCTGCGGGAGCCCTGGGCCGGTTTAAACGCAGCTCATGACGCTGGCAGATGACGTTCTCCACTGGTGCCGCAGGGGGACTCTGGGAACTGGAGTCCCCCGAAAGTACCAGGAATGCTGCAGTCCCCCACGGACTGGTAGAAGGCAGTAGGGCAGGGTGATGGTGTTACAGGCAGCAGAGCGGCAGACCTGGAACCCGCACTGCGGGAGCCCTGGGCCGGTTCAAACGCACCTCCTGGTGCTGGCAGATGACGCTCTCCACTGGCGCTGCAGGGGGACTCTGGGAACTGGAGTCCCCTGAAAGTACCAGGAACGCTGCAGTCCCCCATGGACTGGTAGAATGCAGGAGGGCAGGGTGATGGCGTTACGGGCAGCAGTGCGGCAGAACTGGAACCCGCGCTGCGGGAGCCCTGGGCCAGTTTAAACGTGCCTCCTGGCGCTGGCAGATGACGCTCTCTACTGGCGCCACAGGGGACCTCTGGGAACTGGTGTCCCCTGATGGTACCAGGAACGCTGCAGTCCCCCACAGACTGGTAGAAGGCAGGAGGGCAGGGTGATGGCGTTACGGGCATCAGTGCGGCAGACCTTTATGATTTATTCTCTCTCTCTCTCTCCCTCTCTCTGTAATATAAAGGGATGATTAGATCTGCACAATGTCAATCAATAGGGACATCACAGGTGGGCCTTGCAGATAGGCTTTCAAAGGGACCATGTTCTTTACAATCACTTCAATGCTCCCAAAGAGGAAGTAAGCACTCTATAAATTCTGCAGTGCAGCTACGTGTCTCAGAATTATTGTGCATCATTCAGTACCTTTGGGGTCTCACATTACTAGGTTTGTTTAGCAGTATATTTTATTTAATAGCTAATTGTTATCACACTACAACATGGCGGCCACAGTTAAGTAAATGTAATAGTCTGTTGTCAGTTTTAGTTTGTGCGCAGTTAAATACCGGTGAAACCAATTATTTGGTACACATGATGACACTGCAGTCAGAAACTTAATATCACCGGAAAAAATAAGTAGATTGGTGCATGTGTGTCATTCATCATAATACAAAGATTGTTTGGGGTATTGTGAGATTACTTTTGAACATCTCATGTTTCGGCATTGCATATTTGATCCCGTTACACATTGGCATTTTGGTCGTGAATTGGTTTCTAGTGATGTAAGAATTGAATATACTGGTATTCAGGAGTGCTCATAGGGCAGTTTATTTGACGTGTGTGGGAAGTAGTACATTGGTAGTAATTATTTTATGGTTTCATTATACTACTGCACTATGATCATATGGAATCTGAGTGTCGTGGGTATTAGTTTTGGAGTCAGGATCAGACCATTGTTGTTTACAGTCAAGTAAGCACTGTTACAGGGCTGATACCCAGAGGTTTTTTCTAGCATTAGGTGGCGTGATCATTGGGGCTCACTTCTATTAATTGCTTGCATGTTTGCATGACACTCACTGTTTCAGCACAATCTCAGCCACAAGTTTGATTTGATAACGGTATGCACATTGTATCAAAGTTCGTCTCTGGGAAACACGAGCACAAGGTTAAAGAGCGAGCGATTTTTGGTGTTTCAGTCAAATTATTGCGTCCAAGGATGTGTCTTTTCACCCAGATCTATTTCTTCCATCTCATAGTCTGCCATTCGGTTTCGTACATATTGCTGAATTATGGGTATTTTCCCTATATTACACGGAGCATCATTTACTGATTTGGTTCCATATTTGTTTATAGTTGCAGAGGCCCCTGAAGATGGGATTCTATATCCTGAAATGCATTGGGCATGACTTAACAGAAAATGCTGAAGAACTACAAGATGTTTACAAGATGACAATCAAGAAATGTTGAATATCATCCTTGGAAATCAATTGGATAATTGTACAACATATTCATTATGATTTATGTTTAATTTGTTTCATGTCTAAATTTGAAAATGCATGAATACAATTGGAAAAGTCCACAAGATGGAATATTATATATTTGCTTTAGTAGTTTAACAGAACCCTCGCTGTGAAGCTGGGAACAGCCCCACTTGCAAATAAATAGGCTGTGCTCTGCCTACACACAAAGGATGTGACACCCTGCATTGTTCTTGCAGCTAAATATAGTCAGGGTAGGGGAGTCAGGAAACTTCAAGCACTTAAATGGAATTCTCTAGAAACTTCAAATTCAAAGACGTCAACATTTTTAGAAAGGACACCCTCAGGTCCACTCTTTAGTTCACTTTCCAGACCTGTGTAAGAATTCTAAGAGCACTGCCTGCTACTGTTGCCTGCTGTATACTGCACAAGACTGATTTGCTGCACCTGGAAGAACTGCTTTGCTGCCAGCAATGTACTTTGAACCCTAAAGACCTGTCCTGGAGCATGAGCCTGTTGCATCACTTGAACACATGACAACTAGAGTAACTCCAGGGGCTAGTTTGCTTGCCTCCTGATCAGCACCTCAGGGACATACAAGGCTCCCACTATCTTGAACCTGCACCTGGCCTCAGTCAGAGTGAGTCCTATTTCTCTATGTAGTGCCCCTCGAGTCCTGGACCCTTGAAGGTGTGGCTAAAGGTCCACAGATACCCAACATCCAAAACTTGGGACTTGACACATTTCTGGCTAAAAACTGTTCTGAGAACTGAGGAAAGGCTGGACCAACCACCTCTTCTACCTGCTCAAGGTATATTGCTGGTTGGCCAGACTTCACAGTAACTCCAGCAATATTCTTCTCTGCAGAAGTGGTCCCTCAGCAAATGGGTATTCACCCTCCTGGAACTCTCATCGACTATGGCCTCCAGCTAAGTCCAACTGAAATGAGTCTGAGGGCCTGATTATGACTTTAGCGGTGTAGCAGAGGGACACCGTGAAGATGCCCTGCTCTTGCACCACTCACCAGATTACAACCTTTTTTGTAGTCTGACAGGCATACCTTTTGCCTTCCCACTGTGGTGCCTTTCAAAAAGACACCCCAATGAGAACATCAAAGGCCGTTCCTGCATGGCTTGGACTGTGCAGTTCATGCTGTGCAGGAATAGGAGGTGCATGCCCACAGGGGGGCCTAAACATTGTGAAGCCCTGCAAGCATCCCTAGGCCCAGAGACACAAGAGGGCCATTCTTGTCTCCTCCCTGCCTCACTTTTCACGGTGGACTCCCCACTGTGAAGAGTGAGGCAAGCAGGAAACTCATAATATATTTGGCGGTGCTGCAGCAGCACTGCCAAGCACATTGTGGACTCAGGACCACTGCGCCACAGCTGGGGATCGCGGATCCCCAGTGGTTGCAGCGGTCCCCTCATGGTCCTACTGGCACACTGGTAATGCTGCGGTCACACCACTGATTCGGTGATCCAAGACCGGTACTGCACCTCCACCACAGGTTTGGCAGTATAATCAGGCCCAAAGTCCAGCATAGAAATCTTCACTGCAATTTTGTCCAGTGACTCTCCGACTATAATGCCTCCTTCTGAGACACCTCCTGCAGTTTTTCCCCGCTTAATTTTACCTTTTCAGAACATTTTCTTGAAAATTTCTTCTAAATCCGAAGGTAAGTGCATGCCGGGTCCAATACACTCTTTGCATCCGACCAATGCTTTATCACGGTCACCCATATTTTTTTACTTTGACTTGGTCTCCTGTGACTAGAAGTCTGTGATTGGAGTTTTGAACTTCTAGACTATATATTTTACTAAAAACTGTAAAAATGCATAACTCCTGGTTCTACTGATTGGATTTTTGTCATTTAGGGGTCAAAGACTTTATTTAAATGCAGGCTGTTTTTCTAGATGATTGTTTTTCTTATGTTATGTTTTTGCTTTGTTACTGTTTGTGCGTTGCATGAATACTTTACACATTTCCCCCTAAGTTAAGCTAGACCGTTTTTGCACCAAGCAACTAGAGGGTTAAGAACAGGTTAATTTGGAACTTTTGTCAGTCACACTGATGGCCATTCTGGCTGTTATTTGAACAGGGATCATAAACCTTCAACCAACAAAACAGTTTCTCACAGATGGAATCCTTGAAATAATCTCAGTTACTGGTAAATATTAAAGCCTCATCCTAGTCCATTAATTTTTTACACACCATGCCACCTCAGTTAGGACCCAATCAGGTGCAAATCAGTCTTAACCCTGCTCCAATGGGACTAGTCCACCCCGAACTGCCAGGCCTGGCCCTCCCTGAACTGGAACACAAGCAAACCATGACGGGTTTCACCCTTATTAGGGCTCAACAGCCAGGTATATCTTAGCTCCAGTGACACAGTGTGCACGGATCCACATCTGGGCATACCCATCCCATTTAAGGCATCACACTAAAGTATGCAAAAAAGTGATGGATAAAATGCTTGAATAATTGTCGGGCACTGGTAATAACTTTGGCCGGATACGAGTCTAGAAATATTTTGCACACAATGACACCTTCGATTGAAGTCAGCCAAATGCAAATCAGACTTGGTCGTACTCCAAAGGGAACAGTCCAGTCCAACTGCCAGGCCAGGATCTACTGAATCCTCCATAGTCTATTCTAAATGGCTGCACCTAAGCATGTGATTTTATTATCACCTGTATTCCTTTTTTTATAGTGTCAATAAGAGAGTCAACAGAACATTAAACATAAATAGGGTGGACATCTGTATTTGTTTCTCAGAAGATCTAATGAATGAAAAGAATGAGATTTGAGATGCAGGGTAAACGGAAAGATCTAAGAAGAACAAAACTTCACATTAGTGGTTTCCACATATAGATTATATTATAAACTTGCAACTACATTGCATGAGCCCGGATCCTAAAAATATTGAAAACGAAAGTTTGCATAATGCTCTTTAAAAGTCCATATGCCATAATATTTTTTACTTTTCATTGACACAACCAGTCATTATTTCAATTCACCTATTTGCAAACCAGAATCGTCTATATTAGTCATAAATACAGAACAGTATCTCAATATATATTTCTGGTAGCCTAGCATAGGCATTCAAGAGGAGGGTACCATATGTGACATCTATTCTTCTTAGGAAATGATAGTGAACTTTGTTTACGGCAAAAACTGTACTTCACAGGGTAATCTTCCACATTGCTGTGATCATTGCTAACTGTACATTCTGGAAGCTCGATTTTACTGTGTTTACCGTAGGGGCATTTGATATGCCTCTTGTTAACATCTTTATTTGAAGCGGTTCTTTGAGAACCTGCAGGACTTATTTTTTCACGGATAAGAAGATGCTGAAGAAGACATTTATGATTATGAAGCAGACAACGGATTTTGAGAAGCTCCTACCATAGATGTGTTGGACTCTTCTTCCTATCTGATTTGTTGGATCAATCTCACTTTCCACCAACAATGTGCTGATGCTGACATGGAGGGTCATTTCTCTCTGACAGACCAATGTTTTTAATGTTTCAGCATTACGTCCATGAGCACGTGCAGCTCCTTGATGCCCACAAGAGGGTACATCAGGTACATGGTCTTTGCAATTGGCCAAAGAACACAGATGTTATGATGTCAGACTGTGGGTTATGGTGGTGCTTTCAGAGGTGTCAGACTTGTTCCTGACCATTTTCTCTAATTTATCTTGCTTGACTGAGAGATAGGGCCAGGAAATTCATGATGAGTGAAGGACTGAACTGTCTTAGAGCTCCATCTCATCTACTTTCAGGCAAAAAGAAATAAGACGGTAGACTGCCAGACTTGAATTTTTGGATGAATGCACCTCTTACACAACACATAACAATAAATCCATTTGTAGTATCTAGACATGAACCCTTCATGAGTATTTGACATTATTAAGGTATTTAAAATACTTTTGAATACTAAAAACAGACGTTTGTGACAAAGATATATAATAGTCTTTTGGTAGGCATTAAGTAAGTACCTGACACAAATCTGTTGTAGACACTGGCAATATGGTGCCCCATGTTTGAGCATAGCAACCCACAGAACATTCCATTAGGCGTGTAGCTCTTATGAAACAAGAGGATGTCTTAGTTATGAAGAATAATCAGTAATAATATTTAGGGCCATCATTGGCCTTCCTGGGCCCTAGAGAGCAACTGTCTGGTAAAAAGTGTTTACAATTCTGGACAATGAAAATATCTGGGCTACACACAATACAAGGACCCTCGCATAGCAAGGCAATATGCAATACATGTATTATTAGTCAGTAATATTATTCTAGGGACAATCGGGAACCTTAGGGTCGATTAGGAGTCAGAAACATCGCAGCACAGTTCTGGTAAATGAATATCTTTGGCCTACCCACAGCACATGTAAGGGACTTTTGCAGTATATTTCCGAAAAATCAATAATAGTATCTGGGTGTTGAAATGTTCATCAGGCCTGAGTATAGGAAAACAAAGACTGACAAAATTATTTATAATTATTGCATACAGTACGTGGACCTAAACAAAGCAAGGCAATATGCAGGGCATTTGTAAAAAGTCCATAATAATACCTGGTGGTTCAACGAGGACTCTTGGGAGCCACACCAGCAGGGAGTTTGGCAAACATGATTAATACTAGGGAGAACTAGTATCTGTAGTTTACACACAACACAGAAACACACAGTCTGCTTAAGAAAAGGAACAACAAACAAACACTATTTGGGGTCAGCCATTTCCTTCATACCAAAATGTCAATAAAACCAGCATTAAAATCTGTTGGCTCCAAAAACGTCTCAATCACCCAAATACCATTGTACACGGCTTTTATTAGTGGCATTCTATGCCCATGTACAGAACCCTAACATCTTTAAGATAGTACCCGAAAGGCTATCCAAGGAAAATATGAGTGGCTGACAGGAGACTAGTATACTAACACCAAACACTGTAAAACACATTCAAGACAATATTAATATTTCTCTAAAAAACAGAGGTAATTAGTAACTATAACCAAGATCTCCACCACCGCAGTACAGTACATTGTCATTAAATGTTCTCTCAATACTGTACAATTTCATTAAAATGCTCTTGGGTCTCTTGTTTTGTAATACACATATGGGGAAAAGCATCCAAATCTCCCAAGCCATCCTGCAACAACCAAATTAAATTCAAAAAGAGTGAAAACAAATTAATGTTGCCCCTTATGTCTCCCTCAACTATTAGCCCATCATTAGGAAATACCTTACAAATATTCAGATTTTCAAATATTGTAATGGTGATAAGTGATGGTTTCACTCCAGTAACTGATTTACAAATGACTAAAGAATGACGATTCTCAGATTATCATGACTACAGAATCAGGATTTCATTAAAAACGCGGAGGCCAACATTATGCAACTCCTGAGCGGCCCTTCAAAGAACTACAATCCAAAACAATCCAGAATTAGAACTTAAGAGTCTATAAATGTCTCCTGCAGAGAACAGTGAGCCTCCTTAAATGCAATCCTGTGAAATAAAACTTCCTTCTTCTCCTGCTTCAGTGACCATCCAAACAACTGTTATTCTGCAGCATAGAAAATGTATACCTTATTAAATAATACAAACTTAACAATTCAATATTGAAAGAAACAACAACATATTCTCAAGAATACTAAACTTTCTTATTCAATTTTCTCCAAATCAACCTACTTTTAAATAAATAAACAAAGGAACCACCTCTTGCATTTTGTTTAACATGCTAATAACCACTTAAAAGGGAGTGGTGGCAGGGGATAATGTTAGCCGCTGTATCTTTAATGAAATCCTGATTTTCTTGTCATGCTAATCTGAGAATCGTCATTTCATTACAAGACCAGATGCTACAATTATGCATGTTGAAAGTCATTTAAGACCACATCAGACATATGCTCCATTGGTCTAAAGTAATGCTTCACAAACATATTTGCATTTGACCAATCTGCCAGTTTCAAAATATTCTCCAGACTACTGCCAAACAGACAACTCGTATTTGCCATTGCTCCCCTGATGTAATGAGCTTTGAAATTATCTATATTCACCCCTGCTTGTTTCATCACACCTTCCACCCATCTAGAAATTGTTGCTGTACTTACCGCCCTATATGGTTTAACAAACAAAATCAGCAACTGATGTTCTCCATAAATCCTATCCTCCGCCATCCTACACTCACACTCTCTTAAACAATCTACTACATATAACTTCTTGCATTCCTCATACCTAAGGTAAAATACAGAGGTCAACATTGTCTTAGTTCTTTTATGTATCTCAAAAAACACACCGTCAGGCCTGAAATATTTCCTATTAATCTCTCAACACTTAACATCAGATACCCTGCTACATAAAATGAAACACAATAATGTTGAGAGGAACGGATCCGACGTACCACTGACTGACAGAGGAGAACGCAGAGCGTGTAGGGCATGCTGACGTGCCGAGGCATAGCTGGTCGCAGGTGGGAGGAGCTGGGCCGAGCAAACAGAGCAAGTGGAGGTCAAGCAACTGCAGGTGCCGATTTACGCTACCGGGACTGGGACCGGCCCAGACCTGGGGACCTGGGGACGAGGCAGGACGAGGCGACGGCGGTGTGGAGAAGCAAAGACCAAGTAAGTCGACAAGCGAGGGGTGGTGAGCTGCAGCACAACATAGCCACGGATAGATCGTGAGCCAAGCCTAGGCTAAGTTCAAGACCTCGCTCCCCCCCCCGGTCGCATGGTGCTTCGCCCTGCCTGCTTAACCTAACCTGCCCCCAAGTTACTCTCTACAGGTCACTTACAGAAGGCATTTACCGAGCATCCGGTTATTACCGTGGCTTGGTCCGGTGCAACGGGCAACGGGCACCAGCTCCACTCTGCTCTGTGTGGTCTCCCCCCCCCCCAGCTGCTGCTACCTTCCTCCCCTGCCGGTTGGCCGCTTAGGGCGGTTTGGCTAAGCCCCCCAGCTTTGGTTCTGCTCCCCTCGCCCCCTCCTCGACTTCGCAGGCTCGTTGACATCCTGCCGGCCCCGCCGCCCGGGTCGGAGACCAGGCCATGACGGTTCACGTATTCCCCCCCTACGTGTGACCCCACCTGGCTGGCTGAGGTGTCGCATCTGGGGGGGGGTGTCTCTGAGCCAAATCACGGATCCTAGGCCTCCGGTGTGGTCGGTTTGGTGGACAGGTGGCTGCGAGCCGGGGGGCCGGGGGGCCGAGGCAGGGAACAAGTGAGCAGTGGGGTGCCTTCATGCAAATCACCAGCAATAGCAGCATTTGATATCTGACCTCCAGCCACGAGAAGACAAGCCAAAGACAACTCAAGATCAGAAAATCTGCCGGGGAGACATTAGGGTTCCTCACGACCCTTACGATCCTCCAGAAACCAGTAGAAATATCCCAGCGCAGGTCTGGAAGAAGGTCCCACTACATTGGTCCCTACACCAGTTGGCTCTGAACAACCACGTCATTCAATAAAAGTGATGAGATCTGGGAGAATAAGAAAAGCTGCGACCGCATCAAAACGGCAACCGACAAAGAGCGCCCCCTGGCTAACCATACGAGCCCTCTGGCCCTCCAGGATACACTGAAGGCTCTAAATTCGCCCCCAAATGGTAGGCAATTCACTAGCAACAGCAGCACGCTCCTTCCCTGTGTACCAGCTCCGAACGGACTAAAACCCTTGACCCTCTTGGACTACTTTAAAAAAGCCTCTCTCCCTCAACCCCTGGAGGCAATCAGGCCCTGTGTCTCAGATCAACCAGCAAAGACAAGCATGCTCCCGCTGCAAACGCTGTTAACAACAACTAAAAAGCCTAGTTCAGCTCTGGTAGTTTACATCTTTGGGTCTGCATCTAACGACCAGATAACTGCCTGGGAGGGCTGTGGGAGTGCCCCTCAAAATCCCCCACCAAGTTATCAACCCTCATTGAGTCAGTTTCTTCCTCCTTATGCCATTCACAAGCAAGAGGCCAGCCCCACTCAACCACCTCCAGCGAGCCCTACTCACAATTTAAGCCCCCTAGCATGGCAACCATCGCAATCAGAGACCCCATTAACATTGCCATCTCAAAACACTGCAGCGCTAAAGGAGGCTACCCCAGTCCCTCACCTTCAACTAATCTTCCCACAAATTCACGCGCAAAATAACCACGCCCTTAACAATGACATACTTAGCCCCCCCTACTACATATCCCAAGCTCTCCAAAGGGAAGCTTGGACTAGACCAGTCTCCAACAATGCTTATTCTCACCACCAGCAGCAATAACAATTTCACCAAAATCACCTAAAAAAACGGACTCAAATGATAAACTTTTAGCGGACCTGTCCTCTTCTTTAAAAACCCTCAAAACTCTCCTAATCTTACTCCAAGTAAGTCATTTCAAGAAGCCCCTACAATATCGAGTATCTGGCCTCACTTACTCCAAACTTTTCAATTGACAGTTACTGCCTTAAATTACCACTCTGATAAATTAGACACGCAGGTCGACCTACTGAACACTTTAGCATTGTTCACAGCAGGGATCGACAATAAACCGGATAAATTGAACACCTTAATCACAGGAGCACAATCATCTTCAAAACTAGTACAGTCGGTCTGTTGCTGCTCACCTGTCATTGACTCACTCTCCTCGCTGCCAGCCTTTCTATCCACTGTAATAAACGAGGTCAAGCTGTTGAAGGGAGGCAGCCCATCTGAAACCTCCCGCCAGCAACCTCTAAAACTCTTAAATCTGATCTCAGAATCAGTTAACCTCCCGACAACTTCTGCAATCGGGACTCAGCTGAGTGGGGAACAAGAACCCTGATCAAGTCAGACCAACAACCAAATAAAACTCCACCAACCCCAACCGCTTCCAATGTCATCAGCGTCGATCAAAGCATCGGCCCTAAAAACTTGGTCAGCAAGTGGGCAAACACACCCCATCGGCCCCAATGTGGCAGGGCTGTCTGTCAGCCTAGCTGCTTCCGCACTGTCCAACCTTGAAACACTGCCTGCCCCCTTGCCACCTTGTAGTAAGAGAGAGCACAAACGCCAGTGCAAACAAAGAAAGAAATTAAGAGCAAACCCAACGGCCGTCCCTCCGAAATTATTTCCCCTCTTCTCAACGGCATTTAATAAAACAGTCTTAAGTGTTCCACAACCATCACCAACCTCAACAAACTCCAGTTACAGCCAGTCAAAGGGGGACTTACCCCCAAGTGCCTGTCAACAGACCACTGGTTGTAGTCATGACTCAAACATCATATCCGCTGAAACCGTGGCTTTAGAGCCATAGCCTGCCATAGAAAAACTAAGGCCCAAACCCAATGAACCAATCACACCGAGGACTACAGTCATGACAGTACAACTTTAACCAGCCTTGCCATGAATCCCATCCCGGTTGGGAAAACCTAACTCTGGAAATATCCTTTCAAAAACAATCTACAATCATAAATCAACTTCACTTATAAATAGTCAGACATTGAGGCAAGGCCCTCGACATCTGCCCCAATCCCAACGGGGACCAGATGCAGGTTCCCCAATTGACAAAACCACCCAGTCCAACCCAAGCCCATGTAACAAGGGGACTAAACGCGATTTACAATACACCAATATTCTCCTAGCCCCCGAATATAAATCAAAAGGTCGGCATGACACCCTTAACAGGTCAAACATAATAAAATTAGTGATAGGCACCTCGGGTTTCGAGGCACTGACATCGGTCGACATAGAGTCCATCGAATTCCTTCCACCAAGAGGCACACAACCAACCGAGGTAACCTTGGTGTCATTTAGGTCGGCCTCCTGGGCAGGAGTATTTTTGGATCATAAGGCCACCTTCCGGGACAGGGGCATCAGAATCTACCCCTACTCCACCCCAGGTTACCCCACAGTGTTACTAAACCAGCCAGTTACCCTGACAAAAGCTGAAATCCCTAAATCTGGACTCAAAACCAGGCCGTACTCAATTCTAAAAAAGGCGTTAGGAATAACAGAATTAAATACAATTCCTCCAACTGGTGACCTCAACCCTGATAAAACCCAAGGCTGGGGATGGCTCCCGGCTGTCTTGTCTAGTAAAAAAACAGACTGCCCACATGAAGTTCCCCCTGTGGACCAAAACTGTAAAGCATTGGCACAAGCAAGACCCCAAGCATCCCCACCGGTAATCATCTCAAACCCCCAGGCAGATTTTACTTTTCCATTGTGTTCATGGAACATCAGCGGTCTCCAGCAGAAAATAATCAACTCGGAGACCCTCTCCTTCATATGCGGGCATGCTGTAATAGCCTTGCAAGAAACGTGGGCTACTCAAAGTTGCCCTGTCATTGGCTTTATTGAACTATG
This sequence comes from Lissotriton helveticus, assembly GCF_964261635.1. Lineage (NCBI taxonomy): Eukaryota > Metazoa > Chordata > Amphibia > Caudata > Salamandridae > Lissotriton > Lissotriton helveticus. Next base: position 212,507,460 of record NC_136060.1, on the reverse strand, counting down.
GAAACCGGGATTCAGAGACTGCCGCTACGGCCACCCTAAAGGGGGCTTGTCGATCTACGTCTCAAATAACTTAAAAGGTCCGATCGTGCCACTATACTTTGACGAAGATTGTCTACTTGGTGTTAAAATAAATTCATGGTGCAAGCAACGCTCACTTATACTTCTTAATGTCTACATCAATCCAAGCACGCATACAAAAAAGGGCCATTTGGCACGTCTAACAAAAAATCATGAGTGATCTGGCCGCGGACCAACCCGCTTCGGACTGCATTGTTTCAGGCGACTTTAACACCAACCTCTTCCAGGCTAAACCTGCAGAATACGAAGGGCTTTTCCCATTCATATTAACTGAGGCAGCGGCACAATCCAAACCCCCAAATTGGGGTCACTGCGGCCTGGGAGAACTCTGTGTGCTGCAATTCTACAGTGCCAGATATCTGGTGATATCTATGAACGGAAGATCGACGGATGATACTTCTCCAAAATAGTCCTGGACAAAGGGCCATAAACAATCCTACCTGGACTATACCATCTGCAACTCAGTCCTGCTCCATCACCTGGACAGTTTTAGCATCCAACCGCGAACGGAAAGTGACCCCCGTTCCCAGGTCATTACCCTCAACATAAAGCCAGAGTACCATAAATCTGCCCTAACAACATGCACAGGAATCTATACTGAAAATCTGAAGCGCCTAAGATGGAGTGAAGAAATAAGTCCCAACAGATCAGGTGACCTCCCCGACTGCTGTATGGACGATGCTCTGTGCACAACTGGTAACCCTCTTTCCAGCTAAAAAGAATTCCCACAAGGCTACTTCCATCCGTCAGTTTTCACTTTCAAACGATTCAAGGGTGCTGAAGAAATCCAGAAACGTCGCCTTGCGGTCTCTCACAAAATCTCTAGGAAATAACGAGCTCCTGAATGCGTACCAAACAGCTCAAAAATCATTCAGACTGGCCGTACAAAAAGACAAACGAACACACCAAAATCAATTTTGGTGCAAACTACTATGGGAGAGTAAAAACCGCAACGCAAGAAAATTCTGGGCCTTAATCAACCGCCCTAACTCGTGTCCATCAAGCTTTGGGTTGGCAAATATACAAGAATCCGATTGGGCTGCCTTCCTGACTGACCACTTTAGGTCCCCAGAGAGCATAGCGCCTATAAGAATCTGTGCCCCCAAAGAGACGGAAACCACCCCTAGTAACAGCTGGAGCAGGCCTACAGGTTGTTTAGACTCCTGCAATGATGATATCCAGATCACCCAAGAAATGGTTACCAAAGCTGTGTCAAAAGCAAGATCAGATGGAGCTATGGGCCCACAGAGTCTGTTTAAATCAAATGTAGCTCTTTGGTCGGGGCACTTAACCAACCTCTTTAATTTCGCACTAAGAACCTCAATAGTTCCAGACTCTTGGCGCGGCGCAATAATCCACCCAATCTACAAATCAGGTTCCCGCGCCTCTCCAAGCAATTACAGACTAATTGCCCTCCTAGACATCGAGGCCAAGCATTATGCAGGAATTCTTTTGAAGGAGCTGAGGTCATGGGCAGAGCAGCACAACCTGATCCCAATGAATCATACTGGTTTCACCGCTAATTCCGGGACTATGACCAGCTTACTGACATTGTCCATAATCGTCGACAAAGCACTTTCAACATCTAGGGCTGTGTATTGTTGTTTTGTTGACTTTAAAGCTGCTTTCGATCGGGTTCCTAGGGCAGCACTATGGGAAAAGCTAAAAAAATGGGGGATCCCTGAAAAACTCCTGGAGGCGATTATCCAACTGTATTCACGCACATGGGTACAAGTAAAGTTGGGGTCTGGCACGCATCTCTCTCGGAAAATTATGACAACCAGAGGTGTCAAACAGGGATGCGTTCTGGCCCCACTTCTCTTTAACCTGTTTATAGCTGATTTGTCGGTTATACTGGATGAAACAAACAGTCACCCCCCTAAGGTAGGAGGTTTGGCAATAAGTAATCTATACGCCGACGATTTGGTTCTTTTTAGCCTTACATGGGTTGGGTTGCAAAGGCTTTTGGACAAGCTACACAGCTACACCAATATGAAACAACTTGAGGTTAACTTAAAGAAAGCCCAAGTGGTAACCTTTGGAAGGAAACGCAACATCGGTGGTGGGTGGTCATACAACAATACAAGCCTAGCAACAGGAAGTACATATAAATACTTAGGGGTCCATTTTGACTCTAGGGGCAATTTCGCCAAACAGCGCAACGAGATCTCAGTAAAAGCCACGACCTTACAGGTGACCCTCTTCAAGCTCTCAAAAAAACTATCTGGTCCAACCTTATCATTCTTATTGGATGTTTTGAGAGCCAAATTTGGGCCCACCCTGGCGTATGGCATCGAGATATTTAGGGTTAAACTAAACACCAACTTAAATCAACTTGTGACCAAAATCTACAAAAAAGTCCTCTATTTGCCTAAAACTGCCTCTGCTGCCCAGATCAGAATGGAACTGGGCATATTAAATTATGAGGCCTCCAACATTGGCACATACTTAAATCTCTGCCATAAACTCAGACAAGTAGATTTAGGCACATTAGAGTCTTTAGTTTGGTTAGATATCACCCAGAAAAACCGAGGGTGCTCGTATGGTCGCCTTTTTAAGGATTCTATCCGTGAAATGTCGGCGGGTGACCTATGGGCCCTTAAGCCTAGCATGACAGCATTTAAAACCAGTATTAAAAAATGCGTCAGAATGAGCTCCCTCATTATCGACAAAGCTCATTTTTCTAAACGCAGTCATGCATGGGCAGTTATGAATTCCTATGGGCGGATATCTCCCGCTACCTATCTCTCTTGCACTTACTCACTGTATTTAAAACGCAGCTTTATGGCTATTAGAATGGGTGACTGGCGATTCCTAAAAGATCTGCCCCCTTGGCGGCGCACCACGCAAGACTTAACGTGCAGAGGGTGCGGTAAGACAGCTGAAACATTGGAGCACGTGGTCTGCCTTTGCCCCGCCCTTATGTTCCAACGCAGACGCAAACTTAAAGCGGAGTGGAAAAGGCTGGGTGTTCGAACCTGCAGACAAACAATTATCACAGCTTTGAGCCCTGAAAACACAGTTTTAAAATAGGCCTTATAACCTATATACGGCACGAGCACCGTAATTTTACGCAAATGCCGGAAGGATCAGCTAATGCTTCCCTCCCTTATCTAACTGTTTAAATTAAAACGTACTTTACTTTTAAGTTTTTAAAACTGTTTACAACCAGCAGTATCTTATCATAATTCCTGTTACTGACTAGTTCGTTTTGTTCTAATTCGCCTGCATTTTATCGTAACTAGTAGTAATTTCCCAAATATGGATTGTTTTTTACAAGTTGAATGTTGTCAACTGTTAGCGCAGCAAACCCCTTTTGTCCTAATGTTATGTGTTTTTATCACCTTGCACACAATGTTTTAATCTTTAATATGTAACAGAAATTGAAAGACGCGATCCGGATGATCCTCATTTATTAATTGTTGTTAAACTGTGTTTCTTCATCTCACTTGATAACGTGTCGAGTTGTGGGAATTACTGAGATGCGCTTGTTAGGATATCTTTTTTTATATCCAAATAAAGATTATTATTATTATTACAATAATGTTGCCAATTTAATATAAATATTCTTAATACTTAGAAACATATTTATAGGCCAGGCAAGAAAAAACATCAAAACCAAATTTACATGCCACATTACTTCATAACGAGCCTTAGGAGGCCTTTTTAACCTCATAGCCTTTAAAACCCTACACACTAAAACATTACTACCACCAGAACTACCTCCTTCAAAAGCATGACCTGCTGAAACTGCAGATCTATAACAACTAATTGGACGATAACTTAAACCCCTATTAAAATGTTCCATCAGAAAATTCACTAAATCTACAACAGGGGCCTCCACGGGACTACAACAGGGGCCTCCACGGGATCAAAACTCTGTTCCACGCACAGACTCTCCCAAATCTTCCAAACTCCTTTAAATATCCTTCTTGTTCCTGGAGCCCAGGACTCCTCGAGTAACTCTGCAGCATCCTGAGAAAGTCCCTCAAAAGTACTGAATCCCCAGATACCTTCCAAACATGAAGGTCCAATGTACAGTTCTGAAGTAAAGGGTGAACCACTCCAAACTCGTTCACCAGCATACCCTCTTCTGCTTTCATCAGAAATGGAACGTCGTCAGCCAACTCCAGCACAGCCGGAAACCAAGTTTGCGATACCCAAAATGGAGTTACCATCACCAATTGACAACTTTCTCTCCTCACCTCCAGTAAAACCCTCTGAATCATAGCATAGGGAGGAAAAGCATAACCTTTCACATTTATCCAATTCTGCTGAAATACGTCTATTGCCACTGCTTCTGGATCTGGAAACCAACTTTAAGATCTCTTCAACTGGTGAGTCAACCTCATTGCAAACAGATCCACTTCCAGAGTACCTGAAACTAACTGTATTCTCCTGAAATACTGGGAACCCAGCATCCAATCGTTGAAATCCTTCACATGTCTGGAATTTCAATCCGCTATTACATTCTGCACCCCTGGAAGGTATTCTGCTCTAAGAGGAATCTTGTTCTTCAGACAAAACATCCATAACTCTTTCACTACATCCGACAGCATCTTTGATCTGCAGCCTCTCAGCCTGTTTATGTAAGCCACTGCTGAAATGTTGTCCATTTTCAGATGAACTGTCTGACCCTGTAACTTCTCTTTGAAACTCTTCTATGCATACAAACCTGCTGTCAACTCCAGTTAGTTTATATACTGATCCTTCTCCTTCCTTGACCATGCACCGCCCATCTCCTGAACTCCCAACCGAGCACCCTTCCTAAAAGACTGGCACCCGTCTCCAAAACCAAATTCGGAAGGCAACCAAAAATTGCTTTCCCATTCCAAAGCTCCAAATTGTAAAACCACCAATCTAGCTCCTCCTTTGCTTCCAAATCCAAAACTATTTGGTCCACATACCATAAACCCGCTCTCAACGCCTCTGCTTGCACTCTTTTTTAAGCTTGATAATGCAGGGGGCCAGGGAAGATCGCTTGTACTGACAAAGAAGAAAATTCCTAGAAAACTTGCCAAATCTCCAAAGTCAAATACATCCTCTTCTGCACCCTCAAAACTTCCTTCTATATCATCTTTATCTTCTTCTCCTGTAATCTATTGTGAAACCCAGAACATTCAAATTCTGCAAAGGTATCATAAACAACTTTCCATTATTTATAACAAAACCTCATTCTTTCACATGCCTACTACATCCTTGAGTTGAATCTTCAAGTACTCCACATTCTATGATATCCTTAATATATCATCTAAATACACTATCAAACGATATACTCTCTCCCTGAAATAAGCCACTGCCACATGCAGCAACTTTGTAAAACACCAGGGAGCTGATGAGTGGCCAAAAGGCATGCAAACAAATGTATAAAATTGGCCTCTCAATCTGAACTGTAGAAATTTCTGAATGTGTTCCCCCATTGGAACAGCGAAGTAGGTATCCATTCATCACTTGCGCGCTGCACGAAATTTCGCGCTGTGCATGCGAAATAAAGAGTGGGCGGGGTTCGGATGGCCCATGGCTCTCCTTTGCATACGCCCACCGTGACGTGTGATGGCCGGGGACCGTCCGCAGCATGCAAGGGGTTAAATGTAGCTCCACCAATCAAACTTTTGACTGCAACATATTCCTTAGAAGGAGAATTCCTTTCATTTTGAAATGTCTGTACACTAAGAACCAGTTCAGATTTCTCAAATTTATCACCGGTCTCCATCCTTTGTCCTTCTTTTCCACCAAAAAAACGTGCTTCTAAACACTTGTAAATGATCTTCCACCATACATATTTCACCTTATTTTGACATCTCATTTACCTCCAAGTCTACAATCACTACTTGTTCTTGTCTCAAAACCAATTCATTTGGCTCCACAGTCTGAACTGGTTCTTATCTTGTACAAAATCTATTCCGAAACCCTGTACCACATTTAAAACCCAAGGATTGTTATGTTCTGACATGTCTCTATAAAAAACCCTTATTGTCCTCCTACTCTTTCTTGGGTAGAACCAGAAATAATCTGCATACTCACCTCGAGGTCCTTGTCCTGTCTGTCTTTATCCTCTTCCACCTCTTGTCCTTGGTAATCTTGCTATTTGAAGAAAGAAATTTGAGGACTTTGGAAACACCCTTCCTGATCCTCTACTATTAAAATTGTACTGGGACCTCTGATATCCTCGGCCAGCATACGGCCTCAGTCTACCGGCCCAACCAAAACCACTACCAAACACTCTCCTCATGTTTGTTTGTTGATGTGTTTTAACATTTTTCGTTTTTTTAAAGAATTGTTAAATATTTTTTAAGATTGTAAAAAGTTCTTATGATTTGAATGTCTATAACACTTGTATTCTGCGTATGTGCATCTTTTAAGAAACCGTATGGCGCTAGTTATTGTTGGTAAGGACCATTCCATGTGAATGCACAGAGCACTTGCACTTTATTGCGTATTTTATCAAAATACCCGGCTGCTAGGGGTGGTTGGGAAATACTTTCCCAAAAAGTTGCACAGAGCACTTTCACTTTTTTCAACACATTAGTCGTCTTGCTCAAGTTCTTACGTGCACCTTATAAGATATTTTTTGCTGCTAGTTGATTGTTGGTATAGAGTGTTCCATAGAGGATGCTTAGAGCATTAGCACTTTATTGCGCACTTTATAAAAACTTTTTGCTGCTAGTATTAATTGGGAGAGCTTTTCCAAAAGCAGATGCACAGAGCACTTGCACTTTTTTCTGACTGCAGCCCCTAAGTTTAGGCTCTTATGGTTACATCCAAACATGTACATCTTTTCAAATGTCGTGTGTTGCTGGATATTTATTATTGGATTATAACTTTATATTAATTTTTCTGTGTACCTTACTTAATCAGGGTTCTCCGATAAACTATAGTGTGATGTATCTGAAATAAGCATGTCTATGTTGAAAGACCATCTGCATTGTAATTAAGTTGACCACCGCAGAGTATAGTTTAGTGAAAAGAAACATTGTTCTCTTTTTATGAATGCTTTTGGAACAAAATTAGCTTAAACAATCTGCATAAATTGGTAATAATTCATATACAGTAACTTTATTACCCAAACCTCATGTATTTTTAAATGAAAATGAGAATTTGTAATTTAATTGAACTTTTTGGTGTATAAAATTGTGTTTTAATTATGTATTTTATGTGGAATTCTTCGGAATTCTAAACCATAATGAAAATTGAATATGTTTGTTTGTGCCTATCAGGTGCTGTATATGTTGACAGATGTGTTCCCAGGCTCTTACCGAAGCCTTCTCCAAAAAGTATTCCTTTGGGTCTTCACTTGGCTCTTTATTCGATATATCCCCCAATTTAGAGTTGATCTTCATTAAAACCTGTTTATTCATTTCACTTAATAAACCTGCATTGGTGTTACCAAAAAACACCATTGCCCTCTGGCTCCATCCACATAATAACTTTCTTGTATCCTTCCCTCGATTAAATAGGTAAAATATTAAATCTGGATCCAGATTAGAGGTATAGCAAATCTTTCCATTTATTTGAGGTCTAGAGCACCCTGCTCACAAAACACTTCTCACCTCTCTTTCCATGGGTTTTCTCACCCAGTATTTAATAAACTTTGGCACGTGATCCAGTGGCCACCAGTTTGCACTTCTAGGGTCCCTTATGCCATATGGATGCAACATTTTCTCTCTAAGAGGGTCTCTTATTGCTGTCTATGAAGCAGAAGGTTGATCATTTTTAGGAAAATCATTAAGATCATCTTCATAATCCATACCCAATAAAAATTCATCATAAAGTCTCTTATTCCTCTCTTCATTACAATCATTCACCTCCATACCATACTCCTTGTCGGAGTAATCCTGTGTGCCACTCAGGACTCTTTTCATCCTCATGCCGCAAAGTGTATCTCTCTTCTTTATGGAGTTTAATCCATTTTCCCTCTTTTTTCCAAATTTTTAGTCTTTCTTGCCCTTTTAGTAGACCTTTTCTCATTTCTCTCATACTCTTCTTCTGAAAAATACCTACAATCCTCCTCTGATATATTTTCCTTCCTTTTTTTATCCATCACAATCTCCACTACTTCCCTTATGGAACTCTTCATTTCACATTGAATAAGTCTCCTCATTTCAGATGTGGCTGTCAAGATTACTGGGGATCCATAATATGGAAGCAGCACTATATTCCCGAAGGGGTAAGAGGGTGCGGGAGCTGGGTCAGAACATCTGGGCCCCCCTCAAAAACTGGAGGGAAGATAGATTTTAAACTCCTTTTATAATGTTTTCTAATTGGATAAGGATAATGACATTTTGTAGGTATTTTACTGTATATTCCTGTGTTTAAAGTACTTATGCGGAATTTATTATGGTCTATGCTCAAATGTATTGTATTGTTATCATATGGATGTTTTTTACACTATTTTCAGTAATGATTGAATTTTTTGTATGCACCAGATATACTAATAAAAATTAAAAAAGAATGTCTCCTCAGACTCTCCTTACTCACACTACCCTCTACAGCTTGCTGATTTACACTTGCTTCTTCAGAAGACCTCCTAACCTAATACCAAACACTCCTTAAAATCCTAAATACCCCTCTAAAACTCACAATTGACCGAGACCTTTCCTCAACAATCCTTCCGATTTGAAAAAGAATGAAAAACATTTTTTTTTTTATTATCCCTCCTGCGCAATCGCAATCTCTTGTTTCCTATGTTCTACACTCAAACTGACTCTGTGACCTCATCAATAGTCACTCCATCATCCCTACAAGTGTAGTGCACACGCGTTCATCAGTTTCAACAAAAAGACGCTCGTGCCTCCATACGCAAACCAACCTCCAGAAATAGATCACGAGCCACCACAATCTACAGGCGTACACTCTTCCAACATGCGCTGCCTTCAATAAAACGGCTCTTATGTGACCCACAATAAAATTCCTCAAAAAAGACACGGTAAGCACTTAAACTGATCCATAATTTATATATTTTTCTAAAAAATTACAAATAAGATACCTATAGTTTTTTTTAACCCGTTTTAATAAAGCACACTATCAATTCCACAACGAGTGAAAAACACAAAACATACACACTGTTTCCACTTATCCACACGTTCTCCTTAAGCTTTCAAACATAAACATATAACTTTAATATGAAAATGTAAAGAAATGAAAGAAGGAAATAATTGTACTCATCTGAACAGGAGCAGCTTTTAAAAGAGGCTGACTGTTCTGTGCAGGAGACATTTATAGACTCTTAAGTTATAATTCTGGTTTGTTTTAGATTTAAGTTCTTTAAAGGGGCTGCTCAGAAAGCAGCAATTTAAAGATGATGCATAATGGTAGCCTCCGGTCTGTAGTGAAATTAGCAACTCACAGGCACGAGTGTGGAACATAGGAAGAGGGTGGTCCTACTGTATATACAGTTGTGTCATGACACTTGGTAAAAAACATAACAACTGGGAAATCATGTATACGTTCCCCTAGCAGCGCCTTTGGGGCAAATATCCACCATTACATGATTTTTGGAAAGTAATAGATTGCCATGTATGTGGTGAGCCACCCGGCCGCTCCCTACAATGTTTGCATGCAACTCCCTGGGCCGGGCGTGGACCAGGGAGTTTTTAATAAAGGGTGACGTCAGCGCACCTGACGGACAGCACGGACCGGGTATCTGTGTGGCTGTTCTCTGGAGTGCTCCGCTAAGGTGGATACGTTTATACCGAGCTGTATTGTGGACCAATGCTACAGGTGAAACACAGGGCCCTCTATCTATCCCTATCCAGTATCGGGGGTACCACAACTTAAGGAAAAAAATGCGCACAACCATTCAGTTTGTGTAAGTTGTGCTGTTAACACTGCCAATCATTTTATTCATTTCTTTGCTGGTCCTAAGCTTTGAGGGCCCGAAAATGATTGGCTTCCTTTAACAGTGTAAGTAAAACATGTATTCAGCTGAATCAGAAAGTTTTATGTGTCCAACAGGATGGGTGAATATAACAGCAAATATAAGCACGTTTTACAAATCGTCTTCATACCATATAAACAGACGCTGCAGAACTAGGTGAATGTGAACTTTGTGGTAAGAACTAGTCTAGTTGTACGTGTCTTTTCATAATTATTTAAGGTGAGCAACCATGAGACTTCCTTTGTGAACAATTACAGCCGAACGAATTAGTATGTCAAATGTATGTCTCAAAGAGATAACCAGAATATTAAAACTAATTTGCATACCAAATACTTGTTGCGTTGGATGTGCACGACAATTGTATTAATGTATTGTTTTTGTTATTAAAATCTGTTTAAAAAGTGACAAGCAAAACCGGAATGTTATGGTTCACTTGAATTTTCACTTAGCTTCAAAATTAGTATAGGCGCTTTAGGCCTGTGCATATAAGGTATGATGCCTTAGAAGAATTCTTAACAAGCTGTCAGTGATCAGTACATTTCCAATGATTTCATGTTTTATACAACACCCAAAAGGAATCTATTTACAGGCAGTGACCTTTTCATTGATTTTTAGTTTAATTGTTGTAATTAAGGTAAACGCCATATTTTATTCTCAGTAACATTCCAAGCATGCCCCTCTGTTGATCATAAAACACTAATATATGTAGGATGTCAGGTGAACTTTGCCTATTATTGAGATATATCTGAAGAGAAGGGTGATTGAGCTCAGAGAAGGCAGCGTTAACATTTATCATTTTTGAAGTGATGGTCCCCAGACAGACTTGCATCTTTCACGGTGAAATGTCTCGTATTTGTTCATAATTTAAATGAGCATGAGATTGCATGTTCGCAATCTCCTTGCCATTCTTCTCACAATTCAAGGTTTCAAACCCTTCCAGTCAAATATCTTCATTTAGCAGCATGAGTTCAATGACTAGGCAGAAGACCCTATACACTTCTTTAACCGACAATGGCAATAAAATGTTCGAAGTGGCATTCGAATTTGTACTGAAACAAGGCAGCTTCAACATTTATGCCATTGAGGGGTTGACCCCATGATAGCCCAATGCATTCTGGTACTTGCAGTCACTAATGCATTATTTCCTATTTTTCAGGTTTCTGTTGCCCAACTCCCTGGGTAATCGTGAAGCGTGAAATCTGGGGCCATTCATGGTTTCAGTCCCACTCAAATACCTTCATTTAGAAGCATGGGTGTAATTAATATTCAGGAGACCCTGTAGCACTTCATACGCCAACATCTGCCCAACTCCTGGGTGGTCTGGAACTCTGATATATGGGGCATTTTGTCCCCTGTGTTTGGTCGAAACACTACCTTCAGTTGTATGCTGCCTTTGCATGGCCAGGATATGTATAATCATCCTCCCTTGTACTAAATTGTATTGAAAAATGTATTCCTATATATATTTGTATGATATTGGGCTTTTGATTGAGGAGGGTGAAGACCCTTCTCGTGCAACAATCATGAGCCCTGCCTGGGTGAACCACAAAAGTCAATACATTTATCTGTGCTTAACCATCTGATAGCTTGGCACAAAAACAGTCAGGCTTAACTTAGAGTCAAGGTGTAACGTATTTAAGCAGCACTAAAATAAAAACACAACACAAAAAATACTATCCCACAAAATGTTTGAAAATAGAGAGATATTTGATAACTAAAATGACACTAAAACAAATTAAATAAAATCAGTAGAACTAAAGTTATGATATTTAAATGTTTGTAGTGAAAACTCACCAAAATTATCAAAGCATCAACAACAGCATCTACTAGTTAGAGGCAGGGACAAATGTGAGAGCTATGGTTGACCACGATTGGACACAGTTTGAATACACAGAGTGGATCAGGCCTGGCCTCAGCGTGCCTATTGACTTATAAGAAATTCAAAGAAAAATGTATGAGTAGGTAAAGCTCAGCAGGGAAGGGAACTGGAGCCGCTTGAAAAAGTCATGGTGAAATATCTATGTACAGGTTTAGTCTGGGATGAAGCTGAAGGCTGTAGCTGATGAGGGCTAATATGAAGAGGAGTTGCTAAACAGTATTTGCAGCTGTGGAGCAGAACGTACAAGGAGCTACCCGAAGGTCAGGCTGACTGGCAATGCACCATGGGCTGATCAGCGAGCAGGGAGGCCCCAGTCTTCTGTCAGTTCTCAGGCTACATTTTGGTGTAAAATTTTCTAAATCCCACAATTTTGTTTTTGCTCTTTGGATACGGGTACCACCACTTCCAAGGGCCGAGTGCAGGGTGGGCACCACTTGGAGAGTAGGACTCACTTCAGTGAGGGTCCAGGTGCAGGGTTCCAGTTGAAGAAGCTGTTTGTGCTCTTGTAGCTCAAAACAGGAGGCCAGACAATTAGCCCTTAAAGCCACTGTGGAAGTCCAAGGATCAACCAGCAAGGCAGGAGGGCAGTCCTATAGTACCAGCAGGGCAGTTCTCTGAAGTAGAAAGCAGCAGGAAGGTCCTCTGAAGTACAGGGTAGTCCTTCTAACGGTCATCCACAGGTCCAGAAGTAAACTGAAAATATTGGTCTTAAAATGTATTAATTGTGCCAGCCTTTGATATCTGACTAAGCACAGAGAATTGTCTATCTGCAAATCCTTCTCAGGAGAATCTTATCTCAGGTATGAGTCCGGTACTCTGAGTATGAATTCTTATATATGCATTTCATATTATTTTCTGAACAATGCTGTTCAATTTCTTTATGTTCTACAAGCTCTCTTTCCCTGAACGGGATGAATGTTGTTCAGTCTTCTCTTCCAATAACATCTCAGCCCTTTACAGACCATTATATTAGTGATGACATTTCAATATTACAGCCCTAATCCTGTTTTAAAGATCCTCAAACTATATTGGTGTCCACAACTTTATTTCATAGTCTCCTGCCTTTTCCCCTTGAATCTAAAGTGTCCTTTTCACGAATTTTTCCATTTTAAAATGCTTCAACTAAGTGTCTGAATAACCTCACTATGATGACCACAGTAACTGATAGATTTTGCTACATATAGGCATGGCATAACTGTAAACCAAGAAGATCACAATACTCCCCATGTGGCATGTGTCAGGTCTGATTGAAGTCAATGAGGTAGACGGACACTATCAGAAGGTTATTTTGGCTTCTTGTACATTTTCTACATGCTCTATTTAGGCTCACTGGCCTTCCACTGCATCTTCTAGGATGATTACTATTTTACTTTGCAAATAGTCCACATTGGTCAATAATCAGTTGTGCTGACCAAAATTATCCCTGGTACTTCCTTTTGCATCACTGTTGTGGAACCCAACATTGGTAACATTCAGTGATACTTCCTTTGTTGCTCTTTTGCTGCACCTATTTCTTAATGACTAATTTTGATCTGTGGCCTGCCTACAAATTCTAGTACTTCCTAGGTCATTGAAATAAAGGAACTTTGCGTATAGATATCACCCTGAAGCACGAAGCAGTGAAGGGTGCTTCCTCAAGCCACAGACATTAGATTTCATTTAGAAAGCTGTATACCCATTACTGTAAAAGGTGAAACCTCCAGGCAAATTTGACAAGTTTTGAGTCAAGGACCATTGTGATAGTAAAAGTGTTTATTTTTCTTGAAGAAAAATGCTTTATATTTTGACATCATCTATAAACAATGTAAAGGGACTGTTATGAACCTTCTCTTTAGGACAGGAGTACCAAATTTAAAAATGGTGTAATAAAATGAAATGTTGCTTGATCCTATGACCAATATACTGGTAAGATCATTTTACAGTCAGACTGCATTGATAATCTAGTACTCGATAGAAAGAGTAATACTTGCTGAATATCCATAAACATGAGATCACCTCTTTGATTTAAACATATGTTGCTGAGAATTAACCAATATTTCCTTCCATATAAAAGAGACTGCTGTGGGTGCATAGCTGACCCGAACACAGTGCTACATATATAGCTGTGGAGCTCCTCTTCCGCTGGTCCATAATAGCACTCATCCTACACAAGACACCTGTGACCAGAGTCACAGACACCAATGCTATATTTTGCTAATGGATCGTTTTGCCAATGGAAACAGCAGTACATGCAGATAGCGCCTCCTTGTAATTGCAGCAGATCCGTGAAAGAATCCCAGTTGCTCACATAGTGAGAATTCAAAGGCCTGATGTATGGACTAAATAAGAGCAGGGGGTCCCTCACTTAGAGTCCCCACATGATCACATGCTGGTGTGGGCGATCGGATCAAAGATGCTTCCAAATGAAGTGGGAGAGACTGTGCCAAATGGTGGAAGGGAGACAGAGAAAAACACAAGGAGATGATGGACGGAGCGCTGAAACTTTTTAGATACCCCAGTCACAGATCTGGGTTGAATCCATCATTGTTCTTTCGCTCACTTCGTCACCCGAGTTCAGACACAGCCATATGCAAATCAGCCTTGACCGTGTGCCTCATGGGAACAGTTCAGTTTGAACTGCCAAGTCAGGTCTTCCCTGGACTAGAAACAAGGATTCTGGGACCAGTTTAGGGGTAACACCTCTCATCAGCGAGGCTAGCTTGAATCCAGTGGCACAGTGAGCAAGGGACCCATGTCTGGGCATACCCTGCCAACTTGACAAGTGAACAAAGCAAACACAAGGAAATGATGGACGGAGCGTCACAGGGAGACAGGCCAGGCCTGGAGGAGCAAAACTGGAGCAAAAGAATTGTGAGGATGCTAAAAGCCCATGGAGCAGTCAACATTTCTAGGGCACTGTGGCAGAAGCATTTAACTGGACCTGCAGAAAAGAAAGCAAGGGACCATGAAAGGTCACCTGAGATTGTGGGTGCAACCAACTTTCCTGTACACCAATGACCCTAATGATGTAGTAGCAAGCCTCAGCCAGGCCTACTAGTGCAAGGGATTCGCCCTTCTCTGCTCAGAGTCCTTAGACCAATAGTAAGAAGTTGGCACAGAAACTGGAATAGAAAGACAGAGTTTATTAAACCCCATGAGGTGGAACTACTTTCACACAACACCCTTTGGTATATTATGAGGTAGCACACTGACTAGAAAGAGCTTGGTACTCTTATACCCACCCAGGGGCTGAAATGAAGGCGGTACAAGGCACAGAGTGCTGGTTTCAATACATACAAGGTCATACAGAGGGTGTGCTAGCAACAAGTGGGAAGGGCTGACAGTCAGCTAATTTTGGTGGACACAGCTTGACAGTTACAAATTGGAGACAGCTGTAAGCTCTTCTGAGCATGTGCAAAGTAGAGGAGACTAAACATAACTTGACTCTAGGCAGATTTCAAGAGCAGTTGACAGGAAGGTAGGACAGAGCACATGGCATACAAAATGGCCGACAGAAATACAAAATGGATTCCGTAAAACGGGCAAGGTAGTCTCAAAATACCGAATATCTTCTGCTAATGCTTAACCTAATTATTGCTAAACTACCACAATGATTGAAATGAGGGATGACTGAGAATGGAACTCAAGGGAATCGACAATGGACCCTGGGACTGGGCCTACACATCGTCCCGATAGGGCTGATAATATTGTATGAGAGTTGATGGTACATACAGTCGGCAGCATAGCCCCCTGTCAAAGGGAGCTCTGAATTACACAATGTTCTGGTTTTGCAAGATGTTTTTTGTTCACCCATTTAGGAATGGAAGATAATGGGCAGACAGCTGAGATGACATTCCAAGGTAAAACTAGGGGTGGGAAAAACTCCACGGCATTCTGAAGAGTTACATGAAAACTCTGTGAGATTCTGCATAGTCACAAGCAGCAGAAATAGAAGGACACACTGCTTATTCTGGTTTTTAGCACTGGGAACTTGTACTGTGCTGAAAAATAAACATGAACAGCTCACTGCGGTGCTGCTTCTTTGCCACAGCTCAAGAAGATTTTCTACTCAAGCGGCAGCTGTTTCACAACCACTCCCGTTAATAAAATCTTGACAGGTGCCATCCTAGCACCCGAACTTACTGGTGGCGAGCCACACACATGAACAAACTATGGCACGTAGCGGTTGGCTGAGCTTTGCTGGAACTTTGCATTATAAGCCTAACGCAGAGTGGGCAAGACTCTGCAAACTTCACCAGCAGAGCGGAATTTATCACTCACCCTTAGTTAAAATGTACCTCAGCAGCACACTAATGACCACTAGAGAGAGGGCATATATCTGACTGAACAATGTTTTGTTATTTGATTCTTATGGTTGGAAGCTAGTTGCAGCTCCTACCTGAGTAAGGTGGGGAAATGGTTTGTGTTTGATACCTGGTGCCCACTGTCAAGCACAGCAATACTGATTGTTCCACAAGCTCTGTGGTATCTTGAAAAGGTAAAGCCAGCCCAGCATTTGACAGGCATTTGAGTTCAACTTCAAATAAGGCAGAGAAAACAAAGGTCACATACCCATTCCAACTTACGTAAATTCTCATTATAACACCTCTCAGATCAATTTTATAACATGGTCTATACAAGGCTTGCCCATGCTCAGTATATGCCACACAATGCATGCCTACATAAAGAGCAGTTCAATACTTGTAGCATGTCTGCAAGAAACATATTGTATAAAAGTGGAATGTCAGACGCTGCACAAGAAATAGAGGCAGCATATGACCCATTTATCTTATTTATTAATTTATTTTGATATTTACTCATTTGTATAGAGCTGAATCACCCATGAGGGTATCTCGGCGCTTCGGACGGAGGAACAGCAGAGCTAGAGAGAAGGAATTAGAAAAGGTGGGTTTTTAACATTTTTCTAAATTGAGCTAAATTCTGTCCTGAGCATAATGGAGAAGGCAAACTATTCCAAAATCTGGGGGCAAGATAAGAAAAGGATTTACCACCGCTGCAAGCTTTTTTGATTCTGGGGATGGTGAGCAGATGCTCGTTACTGGACCTGAGATTACGTGTTGGTGTACAGGAGGAGAGTTTCTTAGTGAGATACTTAGGGGCTTTGCCATTACGAGCCTTGTAAATAATACAGCCTATTTTGAACTTTACCCTTTTCTTTATGGGGAGCCAGTGGAGTAGATTGAGGAGTGGTCCGGAGGGTGTTCTGGATGAGCGTTGTTGGTAAGTAGGGCAGCAATATTCTGTACCACCTGGAGTTTATTAATGACACTTTCGTTGGCTGAGAACAGCAGGGCATTGCAGTAATCCAGTCTACTCAATATTAGGGCCTGTATTAGGGTTTTGTTAGTGGAAGAAGGTAAGAGTGGAAAAATCCTACGTAGGAGATCAAGAATATAGTAGCAGGAACCTGCATAGTGTTAGCATGTGTGTTGTCTGTGAGTCTGTGGTCAATCCTGACACCCAAGTTCTTAACCACTTCTTTGGGAGTAGGGGCACTTCCCAGCTCTTCCGGCCACCAAGTAGGTGACCAGTGAGTGGTAGCTCCTCCAAACAACATGGTCTCTGATTTGCCCCCGTTAAGTTGTGGATAGTTGTTATGCATCCAAGCAGCGATAGATTTCTTGCCCTCGGCGAACAACAGATCGATGTTGGGCCTTGGATCTGGATAGCACCAGAAGTCCTTATGTTGTGAGAGAACAACATATAGACAGAACAGACATTTATCACAGTAAAGGATACATGTGATGCTGACTCAGTGCCTCTAACCAGCATATATGATCCCAACACTAATCAGATGCTTGGAGGAGTAGGCGATGATAACAATAGCAGACTGAACAAGACCAGGAATGCCTTCAGGATGCTTAACCATGTGTGAAGGTCAGCTTAGCACCAATACCAAGTTGAGGATTTACCAGACCTGCTTTCTTTCCCATCCAATATGGATCAGAACACTGTCGGATGACGATCAACACCACCAAACTATCCGCCTTTTACACTAGTAACCCAAGAAGAATCTTGCACATGTTCTGGTCGCGAACAATTTCTAACCAGGAATTGCTCACCAGATGCAAGAATAAGAGCATGGATACCATCATTATGACAAGAAGATGGAGATGGCTAGGTCAAACCATTAGAAGATAACAAGACTCCATCACTAGCTCTCCACTGGACCCAGAAGACAAACTGGTGCCCAAAGGTAATGCTAACTCATGCCCCTGCCATTCACAGTTTTCTCATCAATAATGTTACTGGAAATGTTGCTGTGATGTTATCAAGTATAAAGGAGGAATGTCTGTGGTTGTATGTGGGTAAAATCTGAACCTAACTGTAACATCCCATAACCTTTGTTTCTAATGTTTTACAAAATATTTTTTCCAACTATAACATCCCTGAAATCTTTGTTTTTTTAAAAATGTTCTACTATCTTTAAATGCTATTTCCTAAGTATAACGTCCCTGTATCATTTGTTTTTTTCCATGAATCTCTACAATTTTAAATGCCATTTCTTAAATGTAAAGTCCCTGTAACCTGGGTTTATGAGTGGTTGTGTGGGTGTGTAAGTAGGCGTGTGAGTGGCTATGTGGGTGTGCATATGGGTGTGTGTGTGAATGAACGTGTGGCCTGTGAGTAGGTGTGTAAGTAGTTATTTTTATCTCTGAGTGGGTGTGTGAGTACTTGTATGGGTCTGTGAGTGGGAGTGGGAGTGGTTCTCTAAGTCTCTGAGTAGATGTATCAGTGACTGTAAGAGTGTAAGAGAGGGTGCGTGACTATAGGTGTGGGTGTGTGAGTGCATGTATGGATGTGTGAGTGGATGTGTGAGTGGTTGTGTGAGAGTATGAGACAGTGTGTGAGTGGGTCTGTGAGTGGGTTTATTTTTTTGATTGGGCTCTCAATGCATTTCAAATTCATACAGTGGCCCAGCTGAGTACAATGGTGGTTTTGTGGATCCTCATGCACCCCCAAAAAACACTTCAGGACATTTCTTGCCCATGAGGGGTCCCTCACAGACCCCTTCATCAGTCCCATGGAACCAGGATGCCTCTCCCCTGACCCTATGTCCCAATTCACAAAATGGCATGCACAACATTTCTTTCAGGTTGCGGATAGCCAATCATGGCATTGCTATTGGTACTTGGATCTGCAGATCCATGGGGGTGGAACTGCAGTGAATTCATGTTTCTTGGTATACATAAAACTTTTTTCATTAATAATTCCAAACATACGGAGCAGATTTACACCACATTACAAAAAGCACTCTTTCTGGACCTAGATCTCGCTTTCTGCCAAATTTGGTGTAATTTCTTTAAGCAGTTTGCGCTGTAGACGTGTCTAAAACCACAATGGGAAATTGCATGAGGAAATTGCATTTTGGACCCCCCCCTTATTCTCAGCCCTGCTTGACACATCACCACAAAACAGCAGCTGAAAGAGTGGTATTTGCATATTTTACCTACTGGTGCTTGCCAGTATGAAGTTATAGTTAGGATGCAGTTTCCATAGGAAGAGGATTTTTTTTTTGACAATAACTTTTGCATAGCTCAATGAATCCTTGTGAGATTTTAAAAACTAGTATGAGGCTCACTCCAGTTGCTGCCTTGAAAGGTCCACGGTTATCCATCATTCAGGGGTCGAGAAAAAAGGAGGGTCCTAAACACATTTTCCATATGTTCATTTCTATAGAAACTTTAGACATGGCTCAAGCCCAAACTGCTGCACCAAATATGGCAGGAAGGTAGATGTAGGTCCAGGGAAGTGCTTTATTTTGATTTGGTGTAAATCTGTTCTGTAGTTGTGGGGTTATTAACCAAAATCCAAATTTGTATATATAGGGAAGCAGACCCTCTGAGGATCAAACCATCACCATGTTAAAAAGTGATTAGCTTCCAACACTTCAAACCAGTAAGTGTCGGCAGCCATCTTGGAACTCGGCTTGAGCTAAGTCCCAGAAAGAACGCAAAAAAAGAAGAAAGGGGCAGGGTATGAACCCTGTGCCCACTAGACCTCTTGTGGGGGGTGGTCCCAGAGAGACATTGCCAGGGCAAAAATTCTTGTTTAAAAAAGAAACTGGTGCTGAAAAAATTTCAAAAAAGAGAAACTCAGACTTGTTTAGCCCCCAGGTGAGCCAGGTTCGTGGGGGCATGTTCCATTGGTGTATATATATAAGAAATGTGGTGGTCTTGTGGAACCCCCATGCAGCAGGGATCCACACCTCTTTGCAGATTATTCCTAAGTATTGGGGGATCTCGTGCCCCCCCAAGCCATGGCAACCACCACCTTCCCTGGCCAAATTAAATTTTTGAAAATGGGGTATGGCTGTGCAGATCCCTCCTAGGCTGTGCTCGGCCACCAGAGGGACCACGACCTTCCCAGAGCAGACCCTACAAATTAGAAAGGAGAGGCTGGCTCCTACTATGTCCCAGGGTGCCCGCCCTGGCACATAGCTGTTTGCTGTGGCTTGGTGGCAGCGTTACACCTCCAGCCAAGCCACAGCAAATTCTACTTTTCCAGCAAGTGAAAGCATTAAATATGCTCTCGCTTGCTGGAAGCAGAGCAGAATTACTTTCACATACACTGGGCTGCCTTTCCAGCATCAATTTCCACTACTACAGGAGGTTGGGGAGCCAGCAGGGACATTCAGGCTCCTCATGTGGTCTCTGCGAAGAGCAGGTGTCCAGGAGGCACCCACTTTAAGAAGGCCCGATCCCTTCAGTTAAATTAGGCCCGAGGAGGGGGACTGCACAGCCCCCCTCCCCTATCTTTAAATGGCTAGGCTCTGAGGGATGGGATACCAGGGGCTAAAATCAGCTATCGGAAAAAGGCTGTGTGGCCCCTTTCTCCACCACTCTGCAAATGTGCATCCTGGCACACTACTAGTTGGGGGATGAAGTTCACTTGGATCCTGAGGGTCCTTGGTGGCCAACAACCCCTCCTGGTACCTCCAGTAAGTCCTGCATAGAAGGATTACTGAGCTGTCATCAGATGCCTTGCCCACTTTCTCCACCACTCTGCAAACACACCTTCTGGTGAAGTACTGGTTGGGGAAGAAGTCCCCTTGGCTGTGGAGGCTCCTTGGGGGTTGCTGAGAGGTCCTTAGAGTCGCCGCCCCTTACTGCAGCACCCTGAGAATGCCCCTATTGGCAAACTACTGGTGGGGAATGAAGTCCATGTGGATGCTGAGGGTCCTTGGGGGCCATGAACCCTTCCTGTTACCTCCACTAAGTCATACACAGTGGGATTGCTGTTAACTGGTCACAGGTCCTGGCCCCTTCCTTCAGCACTCTGCTAACACGGCTGCTAGTGCACTAATGGTTGGAGGAGTTAGTCCCATTGGATTCTGAGGGTCATTGGGGGCAAGAACCCCTCCTGTTACCTCTAGGAAGCCACACACAGTGCAAGTGCTGATAGTTGGTCGGATGCCCCTCCGTCATTCTCCATTACTCTATAAATGCACCTCCTGGTGCACTACTGGCTGGGGGATGAAGTACTCTTAGATGCTGAGGGTCATTTGGGGCCAAAAAGCCCTCCTGTTACCTCCAGTAAAACAGACACAGCAGGTTTACTGAGAGCTGGTTGGAGTCCCCTCCCTCTTTCTCCACCACTCTGCAAACGCGACTTCTAGATAAAAAGCAATAGACATAAAAAAATTAAAGATTAGGCTGACATTTCACTCTTACCAAACCAGAAATATTCAGCAGTTATAGTTAGCTGACCTAACTACAGTTAGCTGACCTAACTATAAGATGTGACCCAGCAATGCACTGCTAATGACCTCACCTATTACATCACTCATGAAATTGGCAGTGACATTACTGATGACATCACTCATGACATGTCAAATGACATCACTGATGATATCCACAAAATCTCTGATGCACTGACTCACATCCCAATATGACCTTTCATACACTCACTCCAACTACCACACTACCTTTCTCAAAACCACTGACACACCCATACTAGTACTTACATACCCATTCACTGATTCATAGGTCTACACACACATTTACTCAGTCATCTATAAAGCCACTCATACACCAACTCATTCACCAATACATCCACTTATATAGCCATTCATACACCCACTTACACACTGTCAGTCACCCACAGAGCCACTCACCCACCTACTCAGTCACCCATAGGGTCAATCACACAGCTACTTACTCACTGATACAGTTATATACCCCCTCACTTATTCATTAAAATACTAACACATATTCACTCACCTTTACTGTTAGTCACACAGGCACACACCCACCCATAGAGCTACTCTCACATGCAGTCACTCACATACTCAAAAATGCACCTATACTACCTTTCACATATGCAGATACTCACCCATATACCAATGACACATTCATTCCCTCACTTACACAGCCATACACACACCAAGTTACTCATTCAGCACATCACAGATACATTCACATAGCAATACAGCCACTGAGTAACCTATGTGCTCATCCATGCAGGTAGCCACACCCCCCTCACCCACCCATACAGATACTCAGACAACCAATCAATCACCCATCCACGTACCCACTCACCAATTCATACAGCCACTTAGACACCAACGGACAGACTGATACAGACATTCACACAAATTTGTCACGCACTCATATATTCACTGAGACACCTAATCACTGAGTTATATAGTTAATTATGCACTCACTGAGTCATCCATCCAGGTACTCATACACCTACCCATCCACCAATACGCCTTGGTCTGTATATTTAACACAAACTTTTTTGAAAGACTCTTGGTTACTGGTTGATGTAATCAGTGATGTCATTTGAGATATAATCAGTGATGTCATGAGTGATTTTACTGGCCATGTCATGAGTGAGGTAATGTGTGAGGTCATAAGCAGGGCATTGAGGGGGCTTGAGTTAGCTCATCTAACTATAACTGCTGAATATCTCTGCTATTGTACAAGTAAAATGTCAGCTGAACTCTTACATCCCTGTAACCTTTGGTTTTTTCAGTGAATATATATATGTATATATGCATGCATTCAGCCTCCCAAATTAGTAGAACAATAAAACAAGCAACTCTGATAACTGTAGTTCAGTCACATGAATGTTTTAAGACAAAGATAACACATTTTTACTCTAATGAATCTTGGACACATGCATATGTATAATATATACATATGTACTCATATAGATTTACTGGAAAAGCAAAGGTTACAAGTATGTTATAGTTAGGAACTAGCATTTAAAAAAAACTTAGTAATTCACTGAAAAACTATAGGTTACAGGGTCATTATCAATCAATCAGGGATTTGTAAAGTGAACTACTCACCCGTGAAGGTCTCAAGGCAGTGGGGGAGAGGGAATTTTGGCCAGCTTTGGTTTATCCAAAGAGTCAGGTCTTGAGGCTCTTACTGAATGCTTGTAGTGTGGGGGTTGATCTGAAACTGAAGGGGAGTTCATTCCAGGTCTTGGTCACAATGTAGGATGAGGATCTTCCTCCCGTTCTGGTTCTTTGGATGTGTGAGATTTTGGCCAGGGCTAGGTCGGCGGAGTGGAGGTTCCACATTGGGGCATAAAAGGAGATTTTTTCGTTGAGGTATTTGGATTCGGCATTGTGGAGGGCTTTTAGGTGTCGGTGGGCCGCTTGGGAGTCACTTTCTTATCAACGGGGAGCCAGTGGAGTTCTCGTACGTGCTGGGTGATGTAGTCTTGTAGTGGGATGCTGAAAATGAGTCTGGCTGTGGTGTTCTGGATGGGCTGCAGTTTGTGCAGTAGAGATGTGTTGATTCCAGTAAAGAGGGCATTCCCGTAGTCCAGTCTGTTGGTTATGAGTGTGTGGGTGATGGTCTTTCTGGATTCAGGGGATCCATTAGAAGGTCTTGCAGAGTATGCGGAGCGTGATGAAGCATGTGGATGATATGTTGTTGATCTGTTGTTTCATGGTGAGAGTGGAGTCGAGTATGATGACGAGGTTGTGGGCGTGGTCTGTGGGAGGGTTGCTGAGGGCAGGGGGCCACCAAGTGTTGTCCCATGCAGACGTGGTGGATCAGAGGATGAGGACTTCTGTTTTCTCTGAGTTCAACTTCAGGCAGCTGATGCTCATACAGGATGCGTGGAGAAGTGTGGCTCACTGGTTAGAGGAGGCAGACCTGGAAGCAGAGGTCAGCCTGGGACCAGGGTTCAATTCCCGGCTCCGCGGGGTCTTGAGTCCTAAAATGTCCATGGACTCGACAATTCTCGCTCCGGTGCCTACTCGATTCACGGGTTCACACTCTGCGACTCTGGGCAATAGCTTGCTTAATCTCCACAACGGCCCCTCGTGGCGGGATGCCTGGCTTTCACCTTGCGGATACCCTTCCGGGGTTATCTCACAGGGTAATACCAGGACGGGTTCCCTAAGCAAGCGCTTAGAAACCGCTTGGTGATTTGCGCTACATAAATTCCTGTACATGCAACGTCCTTCATTCCTTCCCAGAAACTGTGACTGGTGATGTAGGGTTCCTTGGTGAGGGAGAAGATGAGTTGGGTGTTGTCGACATAGGATACTATGCTTAGTCGTGTTTTCTGACAATGGTTGTGAGTAGGGCCATGCAGATGTTGAAGATCATGAAGCTGAGGGAGAATCCTTTGGGTACTCCAAATCTGATTTCTGTGTGTTCAGAGAGGGAGGGAGTCTGATTCTTTGAGTTCATCCGGCGAGGATGAAACAGATCCAGTCCAGTTCCCTGTATGCCAGCATCGTGAAGTCTGGCAGCTAGTGTGCCATGGGAGATGGTAATGCATGTTGCTGAGAGGTCTAGTAAGATGGGGGCTGCCATGTGGCTTTTGTGGAGAAAAGTGGAGATGTCATCACTGGTGGCTAGGAGGGCGGTCTCTGTTCTGTGGTTGCTGCAGAATCCGAATTGAGAAGGGTTGAGGATCAAGTTGGATTCTATGACATTTGTGACATTAGTTGTTGATCTTCTTGGTGACTTTGGCAGTGAAGGGGAGGAGAGAGATGGGTCTGTAGTTCTTGAGGTTTGTCGGGTCTGCAGAGAGCTTCTTGAGGAGAGCTTTGACTTCTGAACATTTCCAGTCATTGGGGAATGTGCCTGTTTGGAGGGTGCAGTTTATTGTGCATTGTAGTTCAAGAGCTATGGCACAGGTGGCAGTGGACGATGTGCGGCGGGCAGGGTTTGGTGGGTGCTCCAGACTGTATGCTCCTCAATGTCTTTGCAGTGTTTTCAATGGTGACAGGGGTCCAGGTGGTGATGGTTGGCTGGGTGGCGTTGCTGGTGTTTCAGATTTCACTCATACAAAAATAGTGAAATTTAGCAGTTATAGTTAACTGAGCTAACTATAACTTACAACCAAGAAATGCATTGCTCCTGACCTGATGACAACATCAGACACAGAACCACTCACATCCCCATACAACTTTTTGTATGCCTACTCACACACCCACACAACCAGTCACACTCCCATTTACTGACCCATTCCCGTATTCACACACACACTCACTCCTCCATAGAGCCACTCACACCACCACTTAGTCATCATCCGATGATTCTGAGGGTTTTCCAAAGGTTTTTGTGTGTTAAACATACATATTAAGGTACCCAGAAGTTAAATTGGTATACTTTGTATTTAACTAATAAGTGACTCCTTCTTTAAAATACATTATGTGAGTGGCTGTGTGACTGTGTATTCATGTGTGAGTGGGTGTCTGAGTGACTGTACAGGTGTGTGAGTGGTTGTGTGAGAGGTGTATGTGGGTGTTGGTGGTTGTCTGAGTCACTGTATGGATTACTTAGTGGCTGTATCAGTGGCTGTCTTGGTGAGCAAGTGGGAATGTCAGTGGCTGTTTAGGTAGATGAGTGAGTGGCTCCTTGAGTGGTTGTATGAGTGGGTAAATGGGTTTGTCAGTACCTGTATGAGTGAATGAGTGAGTGTCCGAATGGCTTTATGTGTCAGTGACTAGGTGTGTAAGTTGCTGCATGGGTAAGTGAGTGGCTGTTTGATATAGTGTTAGTTTAAGTGAGTTGGCATATGAGTGGTGGCTGTATGGAAGAGTGGCTGCATGAGTGAGTGAGTGGCTGCATGAGTAGTTGTATGGATGTGTAAATTAGTATGTATGTTGTGTGGGTATGTGAGTGAGTGAGTGAGTGGGTGGCTCTGTTGAGTCTATATGGTGAGTAAGTAGGTATGTGAGGGGCTATATAGGTAAATAACTAGGTGTGTCAGTAGCTGTATGGGGGAGTGTGTGGCTGTGTCAGTGGCTGTGTCAGTGACTATATGGGTGAGTTCCAGGTTGTATTGTCAGGCTCCATGAATGAGTGAGCAGGTATGTGAGTGGCTCTATAGATAAATAAGTGGTTGTGTAAGTACTTCTATTGATCTGTTTTGGAATTGGCCCTTTTTGCAGGGTCATCCCTTCCTCCTGTATTTTTGCTGCCCTGTTGTTCGTTGTTTTATGACACTGGGTACTTTTTCACTGATGATCAGTGCTAAAATGCATATACTCTCTATTGTAGATTTTTGTAATGGATTAGTGACTCCATGATTGGCTATTTGATTTACTTGTCAGACCCTAGTACAGTGCATCATTTGACCCAGGGCTTGTAAATCAAATGCTGCTGGGGGGCTTGCAGCACTGGTTTTGCCAACCACAGAAGCAGCTTGTAAAATGTGGCTCAGGTCTTCCATTGCAGAGCCTGTGTGCAGTCTGGGACTGCCATGTCGACTTGGCAAGTGCGCCCACTTGCAGTCCCTAAAATTTTCCTTTTCTACATGCTAGTCACCCCTAAGGTAGGCCCAAGGTACCCCCATGGGCAGGGTGCATTGTATGTGAAAGGTGGGATATGCTCAAATGTGTGTGGCATACCCTGATAGTGAATTACAGCCAATTTTGTTTTTCACTATGGCAAGGCTACCTGTTCCCATAGGCCAGAATGACCAGTTTGATTATAACATCTTATAATCCTAAATGACCCAGGGAACAAGGTAGAAATTCGAATTTAGTATGCCTAAACTCAGAATGTTAAAATACATCTTTTAGTGAAGGTGATTTTTACATTCTGTGTTTGAAAATACCACTTTTAAAAAGTAGGTATTTTCTTGCCAAACCATCCAGCATGCCTCTGCTAGGTTTGTGTATTCCATGTCTGGTTTGTGAGTGAATGGGGGCTGGAGAGAGCCTTGGCTCCAGCAGTCTGATGGGTCAAGACTGGGCTGAAAAGGACCTGCATTGAATATAGAGTGGGGGCCGAGATTTATTTTCGCTGATCTGAGCCCTCACTGAATAGAGAATAGGAGAGGAGGTTTCCTTTCAGCTACCTGGGCCAGGTCTGCCTTCAACAATGCTGTCTCCACCTCCTGCCAGGAAACTGCACAGAACTGTTTTTTTCTGGGCACAGGTACCCTCTGCCTTCAGAGGACAAAGGATTTACTGGTATAAACATTAGGGTCCAGACCCCAAGACTTTATATTACTGCTGAACTAAAGAATCTGCCAGGAAGAAGGACCAGGAAAGCTGGAGGAGGAGTACTGCTCCTGTGCTGTGTGCTGTAGGGGTGGGCCTGCAGTGGTTGCTTCTGTCTCAATTAGGGAAAGGACTGGACTGTGCTTTCATCATCCTGCTGTTGGAGTTTTCTCCAAGGGCTTGAAGTAGAACTTGCCTCCTGTTGGAAGTCTTAGGGATAGAAAAGACTTCAAAGATGACTTCTGGGAAATCAAGAGGAACCTTTGCCAAGGAGAAGAAACTGGATAAGATGAAGGAGGATTACCGCCCCTGTGCTATTTGCTGGCTTGGGGTTGGCCTGCAGTGGTTACTTGTTGCCAAGAAAAGGAGAAAAGGACTTTGCTGTTTGCTTTGTCATCTTGAGGAAGATCTTCAAGGGCTGGAACTGAGCTTGCCTCCTGTCTGAAGTCTCAGGGACACAAAGACTTCCCACCAGCTCCCCCTTAATTTCCCTGCTGGGAATTCTGACATGCAGTGAGGGGCCTGCTGATGTTTGGGGCCTCTGAGAGACTGAGTGCTGCTGGAAGCGTGATGCAATGAGAAGAAACGTGTCACTGCCACAGCTGTTCACCGTCGTATTGCGGACGAAGGGTGTCCCTCACCGGAGAAGCGTACCGCCACCGCAGAGGTTGCCATCGCATCACTGGAGAAGTGGGTCGCAGGACCTGTCGCGGCTCCAAAGATCAGCGATTTCACTGCACGGTCATCGGGCGTGCACGCATCACATCCACGTTGCCGCATCACATCAAAGACGCTATTTTGTCTCATCGCACTGGATCATCACATCGCATTGAGGCGCCATCTTGTCGCATCGCACCGGATCACAGTAAGAAACCAACCTATCACCTCCTCTCCGGTAAGGAGCCGACGCATCACTTTCCCTGCCCTGTAGTAAGGAACCAATGCATCACCTCCCCCGAAGCAAGGAACCAACACATCACCTTCCCTGCAACCCTTTTGATTGTTTTGCATGGTGCATCCAAGGTACTTTGAGAGTAAAGTGTTGTAGTTATCATCTACATTGAACTAAGCTATTTCTACAATTTTAAAGTCATATTTCTATTACAGTATTGTGGATTTTTGTCATTTGGTCTTGTATTAAGTCCAGTAAAGATTTTTTTTTTCTAAACTGGTGTAGTGACCATTTGTAGTGTTTTCACTGCATTACTGTATGTGCTCACAAATGATTACACACTGCCTCTGAGTTAGGCCTGTCTACTTATGCCAAGCTACCAAGGGGGTGAGCAGGGGTTATTCAGGAGTGTATCCCCCTTTAGACTAGAAGCAAGGCTCCCTATTTGGACAAAGGTACATACCATTGCAAACTAGAGACCCCAGTTTCTACCAGTCTGTGAATGGGTATGTGATTGTTTGATTGAGTGTGTGATTGGGTGTATGAGAGAATGTATGGGGTGTTGGGGCATAAGTTATAGTTAGCTCAGGTAACAATAAATGCTCAATTTCACTACATCGTCCCTGTAACCTTTGTTTTTTTCAGTGAATTTCTAAAGTTTTCTTTAAATTCTATTTCTTATTTGCTAATTATAACGTCCCTGTAGCCTTTGTTTTTTCAGTGAAATTCTACGATTAAACAAAATCTATTTCCTACCTATAATATCGCTGTAACCTTTGCTTTTTAAGTGAATGTGTAATGTTTTTTAATTTTGTTTCCTAACTGTAACCACTAACCTTTCACACTGAGTGTGTGAGTGAGTACATGACTGTCTCAGTGGGTAGGTATGCAAATCAGCATAACAGAGTATGAGTGGGTCTGTAAGGGGGTATTTGAGTGTGGGATTGGGTCTGTGAGTGGTTGTGTGATTCTCTAAGAAGGTCTGTGAGTCAGTCCTTGAGTCTCTGAGTAGATCTGTAAATGAGTGAGAGAGAGAGTATGAGTAATTCTGTAAGTAGGTGCATGACTTTATGAATGGTATGTGAGTGGGAGTATTTGTCTGAGTTTGTTTGTGAGTAGTTTGTGAGTGAATGGGTCTGTGAGCAAGTGCATGACTGCCTGGGTTGTTTCTTCTTGTTTTGTGCCCTTTTCTCCTCACTTCTGAACTTTAGTTTGGCTCTTTCTGCTCATTTCTGACTTTCATGTTTTCTCTTTCTGCTCATTTTTGACTGTAAGTCCAAAGATTACTGGCATGTTATAGTTAGGAAATCTACTTAAAAAACCTTAAAAATTCACTGAAAAAACAAGGTTACAGGGATGTTATAGTTAGGCTCAGATTTAACTCGTACAAAACCAGAGAAATTCAGCAATTATAGTTACCTGAACTAACTATATCTTACTCTCCCACAACGTACTGCTTATGATCTCACATATCACATCACTCATGATATGGTCAGTGACATCACTGATGGCATCTCAAATGACATCACTGATGATAGCATCTACAAAACCTTTCACACACCCACTCATACCCCAGAGAACCTCTCATACGCCCACACACACCCGTACAGCAACTCACATGCCCATTCACAAACCTATTCAACTACTCACACACACACTCACTCACTCATGCAGTCACAAATACAGTTAAATCACCCATCCATATATCCACTTACACACCCACTCACTCAGCCACCTACACCCCCACACACTCACCAATACAGCCACTCACACTAGCATTAATGCACCTATCAAGCCACTCACTCACTAATACAGTGACTCACACAACCACTCACTGACCCACACAGTCACTCACAT
The DNA here is from genome assembly GCF_964261635.1 of Lissotriton helveticus. Classification (NCBI taxonomy): domain Eukaryota; kingdom Metazoa; phylum Chordata; class Amphibia; order Caudata; family Salamandridae; genus Lissotriton; species Lissotriton helveticus. The sequence continues at coordinate 212,477,447 of NC_136060.1, read as the reverse complement.
TAGCACTCCCTCACCGATACAGCTACTCACATAGCCACTCTCTTACCAAACAACTACTCACACATCCATTCACTAATCAGTTAACAAACTTGCATACCCATTCACACATACACACATCCATACAAGTACTCAAACATCCACTCAGAAAAGATAAGTCAATGGCACAAACATAAAATAGCCATAAAACATGTAATAGAAATGGCAGTCACACCCTTCTTTTTCTAATCCTGGCAGTGTTCATTAAAAATCTTTCTACATTAAAACAAACATGTTTATTAGATAACAATTGTAAAACATTAAGAGTTGGTCGAACCTGTCTGAACTACTGCTTCTCAGAAGTAGAAGAATGATTTGTCTGTTGGGATCCTGAAAAGAATTGCAAAACAGGTCAACATGTACATTGTCCAGGTCTGAAAAAATATCTCTACTACATGGAGCTAAGTTATTCAACTGTGCTCCAATCTGTATGTCCGGCTAACAATCAGTGCAGTCCCCACTGTCCAACCCCTCCCCTGGGAGAGGACCCTGAATCATCTCAACCCTTTTCTTAGGGTACTTAAGGGCTTGCTTGTAGGTGTGTCCCTAGATTTGTCGTGGGATCCAATGCAACTCCAACTCCCCTTCAACTTTAACCATCTGGAAATCCTGGCTGACTGCGCCGGACTGATTGCATCGTCCTTTGCCTTGGACCGAGACTGCAACCAAGAGGATTGTTTGCTCCTGATCCCATCATCCTGCAAACTCGCTGCACCATCAGTGTCCGTCCTCCATACAGGTTTCGTCCTGGGCCTGTGTGCACATCTAAAGACAACCAAAGGAATCTCCCTTTGGGTGAAGATTTCACACCCCTGCATCTGCAGGCACCACTATAAGATTGACAGGTCTGACTAACCTAGGCTCCCACGGACTCCAAAAGGCTCAGCAACGTGGGTGGTGGATTTGCATTCCCTGAAGGCCCGAATATCAGGAATCAGGCAAATGTATCTATTATTAGCCAGGGAGTCAAGAGACCTGTGCTGGTTAAACACCCAATGATTTATCACTGAAAATTAGTAGCAGTGGTATGAGTTTTGAACATTAAAAGGTGGCTGCCATCATTGTTGTACAGTAGCAGTGGCATGAATTGTTGTATATTAAAATATGACTGCCATCCTCACTAAGGAATCTATTGTTGTTAGAATGCTCTCATGAATCATTTTGAGTTTGTTGGTGCACAAGTTACTTTCCATGCAATTCAACTAAAAATTTTTGAGGCTGGAGTCTCCGTGACCTTTCTCAACCAGAGTTGTCATTTAAAAGATATTTAGAGAGTTGATGGCATCAGTGATTTATAGATGTGTTCCCTCCAGCTGCTCCTGACTTCTCTGGAGAATAGAGAAGTTCAGGTGGTGTAACGAGTTCTCCATTATGAATCTGCGTTTCAGAAACCAGGGCTGGATGTTATGTTGAGCTGGAGTTTATTTACGGTGCAGTTTCCTGACCTTGGCAGATTGGAGGAGTTTTCAGAAATCAGCAGCTACTCTGCGATCGTTGGAAGAGACCAGGAGTGCGAATCCTAGGTAAGAAGACTCCAAGTCGGCTTGAAAGCTTCCTTATAAAAGACTGTATTTTCATTGTTTCGTCAATCTGTTATTTAAATCCTTCAGAGTGCTTTCCCTTATGTTTCCTACCCATTGTTTCCTCCCTTGATCCTTTTTGCTTGCTTTGTTGCTGTCAAAAGACCTTAAAGATTGATTCTACAATATTGGAGCTAGAATAACCTTTCTACACTGCACGCTTTATAAAAGACTGAAGTTGCTGAATTGGTAAAAAATTCCTAATCTAAGTAGTTTTCAGAAGAGGCAAAAATAATCTAATGTACATGTTATATGCTGAATATTTAATTCTTAAGCTTCTTTGGAAGAAACCAAAATTGTAATAATAGCAATACAGTAAGTCCAATTCAGAAGAGAGTCAATGAACTCCAAGTAGTGAAGTAGATATGAGATTCTATTAGTGTGTTAGAGTACTGAAAATAGTTAAGCTGTTCTATTTACATTGCATGTTCTTACCCTTGTTTGTGTGCATTAGGTATTCATCATTACAATACTCCAGGCATCGTAAGCACATAAAGAGCAGTCTGGAATTGACAGGATACCTCAGCGGTTGGAGTTGTCTCTTCTTTCTTATCCTAGTCCCTTTCCCCTGTTGGTGAAGTCTCGCCATAACATAGGACAGATTTACCGATAGGCGGGCAGTGGGAATTAGCATCACTTCTGCTCCTGTGGAGAATTACAGGTACTCTCTAAAACTGAGTTGTCCTCTTGTCGAGTTAAGGTCAGCATCCCTTGTAGAAAGCCTTGCAGCTAAATTCTTGTGCTCCTTGTCGCTGCATCGCTGTCTCACATGGTAACCACATGGGTTACCATGACCGACTCATATCAATGTATTCGGACGCATCGAAATGTTCTGTCGACAAGTCTGTTCCCACTACAACTGACCCATGCAAACGTGGTTGGATGGACGGACAGACTCTGTTATCTTCAACATCCTGGTGGCTCGGCTTAGCTACAGATTCGGTGTACCCGTACTCGAAGCCTCTTAATAAACTGTCCTATTTCACTGAACTTGAGAGGCCTTTGTCTTCTGTGTCTGCATGTCTCGGTGTGGCATAGACTCTGCCCCTTCTGCTTTCAGGTACAGACTATTTTATCCTTCTGCAACAGCAGTCTCTACCTGGAATCCTCAATTGTGCTTGACAGTGGTAAAAGGTATCCTTATACCGAGGGGATCCATGGGATGGGTACCTCTCCAACCTTTTGTCTTTCAGGGGATGCCCTCCTGGCCCAATGGGAGGGGTCCTTCTTCTTTAAAATTACAACTGCAACTTAACTGTTGACTTTTATTGAGCCCGCAGTCATAATGACACTCTGCACACGGCCCCCATGGGTTTCCTGGTTAATTACCTCGGGTGGTTCCTTGGGTCCCTGGCACTTCTACGTCTTCTGGGTATAGTCTTGTCTTGAGTCGTGGTTCGCATACCACTATTTTAGTAAATGGTTTGGTCTCGCCCCTGGCAACTACTGGGAATTTGTTTTTCTTACCTGGTTCTAATTGCAAAGTATTGTGTCCATTGTTTATATCTTTGGGTAGGAGATAATTGTATGTGTTAGTGAGTGCCTTATAATAAATAAATATAGTTATAAATACACTGTCTGGTTCTTTTCACTTCATCTATACCAATAAAGTTATGTTCTGGTAAAACAAGTTGTGTTACACTCCTTATGGACTAGGCCTGAAGGCTACTGTCCACAGCTACCACTTAGAGAGCTCTAAGGTGGACTATGGCCACTAAAATCAATAAAAGGGTTGTCTGGATTAGTGTAGGGTACCCACTTCCATAAGTGTGCACCAAATAGTAGGCCAGCTTATCACAGGCACTATTTTGGATCTGGACCATAAGTGTGGGTTACATTCCATCACAGCATCATTCAGCACTTTGGTAAAAATGTTGGCCCATTTCTCCAAGTCCAAATTGAACACATCTGCCGGAACACCATCCGCATCAGGTGCTTTGTTTTTAAACATGCCGTAAATAGCTACCTTAACTTCTCCTTCTTGGTAGACCAAATTAGATTTACCTGCCTCTAACACCGGGTGGGAACCTGGATCTTCAGCCAAATGACACTTGTAAAACCCCTTGAAGTGTTCCAGCTAGACATTGAGGGAGATGTGACATTTTGTATTGTCATTGGCCACCCAAGTGAAGTAAGGATAATTAACTCTGTTCCAAAAGCGGGCACTATTCTTTAAAACATCAACCTGAAGGAGTTGATCCACTGCTTTCTGCTGAATAGTCTTTGTTCCTAGTGGTTACTGCAGATTTATACATTTTCCTACATATGCCCGAAATGGACATTGGTATTAAGTGTTTTTTCATCAAAGCTGTGAGCAAGTTATGATGGGCCTGAGAAATGGTATGGTCAAATCATCTGGATACATATGTTGTGCCCCCTGTTTTATTATTCCCTAAACTGTGATAAACCCAGATAAACTCACAAATATTACAGAAGAGTAACAAAATGCCATCGGATGTGGAGGTTGCTCCCAAACACATAGAGATATCCTGCCCACAAGTTGAGTCTACATTGGCCATACATTTAAGAGGGAACACTTTTGACCATTCTAATCTGCACCCCTGGTCAACAGACGTAAGCTCCTACCCTACATTTCCTTTATCATTTTTCATGTTCTTCCGCAGATCACAGTTAATACTCAAACACAAAAGGTTGCCTTCACTAAACTGGCTCCACATAGCCCCATACTGTATGTCAAAGTGAACTAGATTGGTAGAGAGCAGAATGTTATCCACAGTCAAATTACAACCTTGCCCAACAGATGTAGGAACAACCAAATCTGATCTAGAGACAAAGTGGGGATTCACCTCTATAATCAGCCCCTCGCTGATTCCACAGAGCACCGTGCCTAAGTGGATATTAAGTCCCCTATAACTATCACCCCAAGAGGGACGTGTTGCTTCTCCAAAAATACTACCAAAAACAGATTAAGCAACCTCATATGTTCATTCTGAAAGTGTGAGTTGTAGACATTTGTAACTAAAAGACTTAGTGAAGATCTGAATACTAAGTTAACTTCCAGAAGAAGCTGGGGCCCTGTGTGGACTTGTGCCATTTTACAGGGAATGTTCTAATGAAACCCCTGGCTCTGCCTTTACTTCATGGGATAGCATGCAGAAAAAAAGAGCAGTACCCATCTAGATAAAGGGTCATACCAGTGGCCCATGTCTCTTGCAGCCCAACAATATGATGTTCCTTTAAAAGGTCCATCCACTTAACATCCAATATATTGTTAGCAAGACCTGCCACTATCTAGCTCATGATGTTATGATGAGAATCCTTCAAGGGGATTTAGGTGGAAGGTGGACTAGAAACAGGACCTTCAGCTAAGCCCTGGATATGAAATATGGGATTGCAAGGGCTTTGTTGTGGTCATTACAATCCAGGGATCTTAATGGACTGATTGTATTTTGCTGTGTGACAGGCTCACTATGATTTCTAGGGCCCACATAGTGGTTCAGGATAGTCACATTGACCCTATCATGATCCTGATAGGGTACAAAAATGCTAACAGGAAAATGTCAATACCAGAAGTTGGGGAACTGGTCTGTGCAACATTAGTAAGAAACTCCTTGGTCTAATAAAAGTGATACAAATTAATAATGATACAGTCACACTCCTGACTTTTTTCCCTTGGGCCCACCCAATCGCATCTCCTAACCATTATGATGTGCTTAACTAAGTGGCCCCCAAGGCTCCACTGGACATTACACCAATGAATTACTTTATTTTTCAAATCATACACAGATTCCCTAACACACTCTTTTAGGTCAGAAATACTACAAGTAGGATTGAATCAGACTTATATCGAAAGGATGTCAGCCTCCTAGAGGGATCTACTGGTCTCAAATGGGTTACACTGGTCTGCCTGCTATTTTTACTGGCACTAGTGCTCCAGGGGGTAATTAGCCCTGAGTGGTTCAGTTTGTCTGTGATGATGTCAGTGTATTTCTCTCTTTGTTGGGACAAGTGGGGTCAGTGATGCTGGGGGCGTAGAGGTTGCTGCCTAACTACCCCTCTACCTGACTCCAACCCCTCTGGAAGGGGATGAATATGACTCTCAGGGTGATCTTCGCTAATTTGAATTCAATAAAGGACATCTTCTTTGTTAGGTAGACTACAGCATCTTTTACCTGAGATTACATTTTGCCCAAAACTTAGATAAAAATATATCCACTTTGGAAGCAATGCCATCTGACAGGATAGGCAAATCCTCTTTGCTGGTCATGGACTGAATAATCCTCTCCCCCCCCCTTTATCTTCTTTTTTTTCGCTGGCTGGACATGTTCAGAGGAAGACTAACTAGGGTCCCAATGGTATGTCAATTGTAATGACCTTCTTGTGATCATCAGTGGCGGGAGAAACCTCGTGAGTGGGCCAACTTTCGTAAATAAGCTCCTCACTTATGGGACAGGGTCACAAAGACGCGTCAGTATTTCTGCTCAAACCCAACTCTTTTTCAGCAGTCTAAATCTTGTCATTCAAAGTTCCCACTGCCGAGGTCAGGCAGGAGATAATGGAAGGGCTGTCCTGAACCCCATGAAAATACTGCCCCATGGGGAAAAGGAATTTTCTTTTACCCATAAATCAGCTCGCAAACACAAAGGCTCGAGAACCCTATTGCAGCAAAGTGCCACAAGATAGACACACCCTAGAAGCAGCACAAAAACACAAAACAAGTAAAAGACAACTTAAACCTGGGTGCAATAAAAAAGCAGAGTGAACAAGGGTACATGGGAGCCAAATTGTCTTCCAACTGTTCTATGTTGAGGTCAACAGTAGTAGAGAAATACAAGGCAAGAGTCAAAATCTTTGGCACAATGTCCTACAGTTTTCATAGAACGTGTTCACTTCCTCAGAGTGAGCACTGGAGGGGCACAGATTACACACACAATCGCAATACCTGGTCCCTCTGATGCGATAAGAGTTCAAACGGTACTAGTAGAAAGCTAAGACAGAGCGAAAATGAGAAATGTGGTGTTACCTTAGGTCAACCAAGTAACCCTGGAGCAGAAGACTGGATGCTATGAAACCCAACCAGAGAGCCAAGAGGGGTAGTCCTGACTGGGCTCTTCCTGGCTCTGATGGGCTTATGAGGGGCCCACTGTTGGTCCGAGATTTTCCCAGGCGTATTGCATGTTTGTCTCACCGCCGCACAGCCCCCCTGTGTGCCCTGTGCCCCTCCGCTGCTGCCGCTCATATCTAAAGTGTACCTCATTTTTTGGTTTGTGCCTGCTTTCCTATTCTGTTACTACTGTGTAGTCTCAGCTGTTTTACTGGTTTCTATTTGCATTTTTGCTGCCTTGCCCCCTTTTTGTGTAACCCATGTGCCTTCTGTGACCCCCCTCACCCCTTCGTGTTTCCAGCCGCTGCGTCACCGCCCCCGTATTCCCATTGGCCAACCAGCTCCCGCCACCCAGCGGCCCCTCCCTCCCACATCCCCTCATATGGAGGCCGTGCAACAGACGCACTCAGTGGGCGCGCTGCTGGCACTCTGGAGGCACGCCTAAGGCAAGCCCGTCTGCACCCATCCGCACTTGGACCACTCCCAGCGCCAGAACCCCTGGACCCCAGAGACACCACAACACCCGACTGCACTATGACGCCAGCACCCTCCTTGCACTCAACCCCGGCCGAGAACACACCTGCTACTGGGCAACTTCAAAGCGCACCCTAGGACCCTTCACCTGCCGGAACTGCAACTTCACCAGCATCCAGCCAAGCCGCCCACCATGAAACCCAACTACCTCAGATGCATCCTCCTCAACACCCACTCTGCCCACAAACATGCCTTCGAACTCTGGGACCTCCTCGACTCTACCTCCCCTGACATCGCCTTCCTGACAGAGACCTGGCTGAACCCTGCCTCCACACCCTACATCGCCATTGCCATCCCGGAAGGATACATCACGCCCAGGGACCGCACCAACGGAAGAGGAGGAGGAATCGCCATTGTCCACAGGAACACCCTCAGAGTATTGGCCAACACCGACGACACCCTCAACACTGCCAAAAGCATGCTCTTCCAGATTTACACCGATCCCAACACCACCCTCAGAGGAACCCTCATCTACAGACCTACCAGACCCCAACCACAGTTCAGCAACTCCATTGCCGACTTCGTCAGTACGCACGCCCTCGCCTCCACAGACTACATCCTCCAAGGAGACCTGAACTTTCATCTCGAGAACAACGACACCAACTCCACCGCCCTGCTCAACAACCTCGCCAACCTCGGACTCAGACAGCTCATGACAACACCCACCCACACCGCCGGCCACACGCTTGACCCCATCTTTACTGCAAGTCCCCATGTCTCCTTCAAACGCACCACCACCAGCGAGAAAGCCATCTGGATCACCGAAGACCTCCAGGCCTCCAAAAGAATATGCCGAAAACTGGAGAAGAACTGGCTCCGCAAACGGTCACCGGACAGCTACACAGCCCACAAGAATGCCACCCGCAGCCATCACCAACTCATCAGAGCTGCCAAGAGGGATTCATTCAAGGACTGCCTTGACAACAACGCACACAATAGTAAGGAGCTCTTCAACATTGTGAAGGAACTCTCCAACCCCAGCTCCAACGCCAACGCCATCCCGCCTTTGCAATACCTATGCGACTCACTGGCTACCTTCTTCCACCGCAAGATCACCGACATCCACGACAGCTTCAAAGCCACTACTGCACCGACGACTACCGCCCCCACCACCACACGCACCAACCAATTACTCTCCTGGACAAGCGTCAACAACAAGGACACGAGCGAGATCATGAAGACCATCCACTCCGGCTCACCGCTAGACCCTTGCCCCCAACACAGGCAGTGTATCCATCGCACCCCATCTCAGCAAGGCCATCAACATCTCCTTAGAGACGGCAACCTTTCTGGAAAGCTGGAAACACACCGAGATCGACACCTTACTCAAGAAACCAAAGGCGGACCTCAAGAACCTCCGGCCCATCTCCCTGCTTCCATTTCCGGCTAAGGTCACCGAGAAAATCGTCAACAAACAGCTGACCCGCTACCTCGAAGACAACAACATCCTGGATCCATCTCAGTCCGGTTTCCGCAGCCACCAAAGCACCGAAACTGCCCTCATCGCCGCCACAGATGACATCAGGACCCTGCTAGACAATGGAAAAACAGCAGCCCTCGTCCTCCTGGACCTGTCAGCCTCCTTCGACGCGGTCTGCCACCGCACCCTCCGCACACGCCTACGCAACGCCGGAATCCTAGGAAGGCCCTGGACTCGACCACATCCTTCCTCTCTGGCAGAACTCAGAGAGTCCGCCTCCCCCCTTCCACTCCAAGGCCACCGAGATCATCTGCGGTGTACCCCAGGGCTCGTCCCTCAGCCCGACGCTGTTCAATATATACATGGCACCCCTCGCCCAAGTCGCCCGTCAACACGACCTCAACATCATCTCCTATGCCGACGACACCCAGCTGATCATCTCCCTCATCAAAGAACCCCACATAGCCAAAACCAACCTCCACGAAGGAATGAAGGCCGTCGCCGACTGGATGAGGAACAGCCGACTGAAGCTGAACTCGGACAAGACGGAGGTTCTCATCCCTGGGTCCACCCCTTCAGCCTGGGACGACTCCTGGTGGCCGACCACACTGGGAACTGCTCTGATACCCACAGACCACACACGCAACCTAAGGGTCATCCTCGATTCCACCCTCACCATGACCAAACAGGTCAACGCTGTCTCCTCCTCCTACTTCAACTTCCTCCCAATGCTACGTAAGATCTTCAAGTGGATCCCCACTGAAACAAGTCACTCAGGCCCTCGTCACCAGCAGGCTGGACTACGGTAACTCCCTCTAAGCAGGAGCATCGGCCAAGCTCCTGAGATGGCTGCAATGCATCCAGAACACCTCGGCACATCTGATCCTCGACATCCCCTGCCGCAGTCACATCACTTCAAGCTCCTCATCCACGCACAAAGCCATCCATGACACCGGCCCAGCGTACCTCAACAGACGACTCAGCTTCTTCACCCCCACCCACAGGCTCCTCTCTGCCGATGTACCCCGCATCTGAAGAATGACAGCTGGAGGCAGATCCTTCTCCCATCTCGCCGCCAAGATCTGGAACACACTCCCCAACAACCATTAGCAGACCCAAGACCTACTGGCCTTCAGAAGACTACTCAAAGCCTAGCTTTTCGATCAGTAGCAGCACCCCCCTAGTGCCTTGAGACCCTCACAGGTATGTACTGCGCTCTACAAGTGTCCTGATTGATTGACTGATTGATTGAATATATTCCAAAGACAGAAATGGAAGTGGTCAAATCAATTCTGTCCACAGATTGAGAAGACTAGGAAGAATGTCAATAAAGCTGTTTCTGGCTCATTTCGAATCCCTCTCTTTTTTTATGTTCTGGTAGGCGTATCCTCCCCATTTCGATCAGGCCTCACTATTACCGAGAGCTGTCTACCAGAACTTGCCTACCTCAATTTAGTTTCAGTGCAATAGACGGTAACCTGATGAAGGCCCACATGCCGAAACGTGCGTAGTTTTCATCTACTGCACTGCCTCCATCTAAACGAGTCTAATGTTATTTTGGTTGTTTTTAATATGCTTGAGATATATTTATGAATGTCTATAACAAATATTAATTTTTTAGATTAAATTTGTACATTATGCATAATATGAGGTCAACACAGAGAGCTATGACCCAAAATAATCTTATAATTCTAAAAAATACTAATAAATAAAATAAATATATTTTCTATCACTTATCTGTGACAAGTTTGATCTATGTGGAATATAACTATCTAAATTATTAATTTTTCAATCTAGAATTTCATGTGTTTTTTGTCAAATCTCTCACTGACTAAGCTATAGACCCATGTCCTTGATAGCCAACAAGCTCAGACAGCGTTCACTCTCCGCCACGATTACTATGCAATACGGCCATGGAAACACAACATAGGCCTCCTACCTATAATTTCCTGACATGGAATGTGCGTGGCCTGAGAGACCCCCACAAACGCCGGCACATCCTCTCATACTTTGACCGCCACAATGTCCACTGCGCTATGCTGCAGGAAGCACATCTTAGCCCCACTGCACCCACTAAATCTGCGTCCCGCTGAGTGACCTGTAGAAGCTTCTCCTCATATTCCTCCTAAGTCCGAGGCACAGCTGTACTGGTGAAGCACACACTCTCCTACACACCGATCGGATCCTACAAGGCCGCAATAGTATCCTTTGTGGTAGATTGCCTGCTCACTCCATATCTTGTGTCTCCTGCTACGGACCGAACACTGACGATCCCGAATTCTTTCAGGTCCTATGGGGGAAGATACTTGATATTGGGTCCACACACCTGATGTGGGGAGGAGATATTAATGTTACCATGGATCCAACACTAGACCGCTCACACCCGCAACCCGATTATTACTCTAACGCACATTACACCCTCAAACACATTGTCAAAGGCCATGACTTGATCGACGCCTGGCGGGCCCTTCACCCACTAGTTCGGGAGGGCTCCTGCTACTCCTCTGCCCACTCCACCTGGTCGCGAATAGACTGTTGGTTTCTCACTAAAGGGTTAACCCCATGGTTGTCGCATGCTTCTCACCTCTCCCGCACATACTCTGATCACTCGCCGGCGCTCATCACCCTCACACCCACTCATGAAGACTCGCCCTATGTGTCCTGGCGCCTGGCTCCACAGACATTATTAGCCCCAGTGTTCAAAACAGAACTAGAACAAGAGATAACTGATTTTTTCCCGAAACGACAACTCCATCACACAATATTCCATGGTCTGGGAGGCCTTTAAGGTCACCATACACGGAATCTGTATTGCCAAAAGTGGTTTAGTTTTAAGGGATATCCGCGCTACACTCCGTAAATTAGAACTGGAGCTCAAGCAAACAGAACTGCAGATACAGGCTGCACCCACCCCTGAATTACAAGCGCACCTGAGAGACCTGCTCACTGACAATCAGGAGACGGCTGAGAGGGAATGTAAGTTCAGAGGGAAATACCACCAAGCACGCAGCTATGGAGAATGCAAAAGAACAGGCAAAGTGCTTGCTTCCCTGATTCGCCCCTCTAGATTCTCCAATACCGTTCTCGAAATCACTGATGAGGAAGGCCTGCTACACAGGAGCACCCCAAATATTGTAGACGTCTTCAGACGGTTTTATAAAGCCCTGTACACGATGCACAGAACGCAATCCGTAGACACCACCTTCTTTGAGGATACCGCAATAGCTTGGCTGGGAAATAATCAAAGAGAATTTCTCCTTGCGCACCACGAGGACGAGGAGATTATATCCGGTTAAATGCAACTACAATCTTGCAAGGCCCCGGGGCCGGATTGCCTCCCGACTGAATTCTACAAAACGTATTGCCATTTACATATCCCTGTGCTACGGCATGTCTTCAAAGAGGATGTGAAATGGGCATATTACCCTAGAAAATGCAATAGGCGCTCATAGTTTCCCTGCTGCAACCAGGTAAGAAGGCCTCGCAATGCGATTCATACAGACCCCTCTCCCTCATCAATGTTGATGCTTAGATTTTAGCAAAGTTGATCGCAAATCGCATCAACCCCCTCATGACAGCCGTAGTTCTTCGTGACCAATCGGGTTTTCTACCAAGCAGAGGCAGGTCTCACAACCTGCGCACCCTGTTTGTTGTCCTCCAAGATGTTGACACTGACATGAGTGCCGCAGCCGTCTTTCTCAACGCCACTAAGGCTAGAAAGAGATTATATCGCCTTTGTCCTGGAACGTATGGGGTTCCCAGCTCCTTTTTTGAACGGCTGGTGTACACAAGTGACATGCTTCAAGCTCTCCACCCGGAAAAAAACCACGAATGCCGTTATATCCACACTGACGGTACACCCTATACCAGCTGTGCACGCTGCAACCCCGTCGTACAGAGCACGGGAAAGCCTGGACTACAGTTGGGTCTTCTTAACTGCCGCTCCCTCCCCAAGCATGCGCTTGAAACCAACCTGTTGATACTAGACCATGACCTGGACGTATTATTTCTCACTGAAACCTGGCTCTCCGCTAGCTCAGACTCTGACATTGTCAACGCCCTCCCCCCAGGCTATCTTATTCAAACCTTGCATAGACCTACGGGGAGAGGAGGGGGGCTGGCAATAGTGCACAGAGAATACCTGGTCTGCAGAATTAGCAACACCCACATTGAGGATTGCGAAAGCTGTTCCTTCACCATTCAAACCTCTCCAACACACTCTATCTCAGGTCTGCTGATCTACCGTCCTCCGGGTACACCAGGGAAATTCATCAACGCTCTCACCGATATGGTATCTCAATTAGCTTCTTCTGCCCCTAATTTCCTCCTTGTGGGCGACCTCAATCTTCACTTCACAGACCCCACAGACATTATAGCATTCGACCTCCTTCAGGACCTTATGTCATTCAACATCCGGTTGGTCAATCATGAACCCTCCCACGACAAGGGACACCTTCTGGATCCCGTCCTCACCAATATTGCGGACATCACTACTGGACCCCCCCTTCCTCTTCCATGGACAGATCATTTCTTAATCCCCATTTCCTGTCATTTCCACATAGCACCCCCCCACTCCTCTAAAATCCGGTCCATCGACCGACGTTGGCACAAGCTAGTACCAACGGACTGGGCCAAGATTCTTTCAGACTCTATACCCACCCTCTCCTCAGACCCTGTCACTGCGGACGAACAGTTTAATTCCTGGGTCACATCCTCATTGGACCAACTTCTCCCAAAAACCACCATTCTAAAACACACCAAACGAGTGAATCCCGCTCCTTGGTATACACCGGAGCTTAAGTCCCTGAGACAGGAATGCAAGAGAATGGAACGTTCCTGGAGGAAGGATAAGTCGAACGCAAAGAAGGGCGTCTACCAGACCGCGTTACAAATGTATAAAACCACCCTGCGCAAGACCAAAAGTCTATTCTTCCAAGAAAGAATTGAAAACTCTGCCTGCTCCAGTAAGGAATCCTTCACTATTTTAAAAGAACTCCTCAAGGCCCCAGCCCCCGGACCAAGACATCCACCAGACCCCAAGGCAGATGAGGAAAAATGCTATAAACTAGCCAACTTCTTCACGGAGAAGATCCAGAAAATTCTCGACTCCATCCCATTCACAAACCCAAGTGAAAAAACAGAGACCAACCACACCCCCACCTCTCCCTGTCTCACCTCATGGGGTTTACTCAAGAAAGTGGCACCCACTATCGCCCCCCCTCTCACCCATCTGATCAACGCCTCACTGCAACAGGGAGTCGTCCCCTCGAGCTGGAAGGCGGCGGTAGTTAAGGCGCTACTTAAAAAACCTTCCCTGGACCCGGTGGACTTGGCCAACTACAGGCCAATTTCTCTTCTCCCAGGGACCAGCAAGGTTGCCGAAAAGCTTGTGAACAGAAAACTTTCACAATTTTTGGAAGCTAATAATCGGCTGAAAAGCTCACAGACGGGTTTCCGCCCAGGGCAGGGCACTGACATCGTCCTCCTTGTGGCGGTGGAGGAGGCCAGAGCACTTTTAGACACGGGAGGATCAGTGGCAGTGATCCTCCTCGACCTCAGTGCGGCCTTCGACACCGTCAACCACAAACTCCTCATTCTCCGTCTCAGGAGTGTCGGTGTAGAAGGAACCGCACTATCCTGGCTATCGTCCTTTCTGGATCATCGCTCCTTCCAGATCTGGGAGAATAACACCCGGTCCTCCGAAACACCCCTCCAATGTGGTGTACCTCAGGGCTCCTCCCTGAGCCCCACATTATTTAATATCTACATGTCCCCACTGGAGGAGGTTGTCACCCCGTTCGGAGTGAGAATTGTTAGCTACGCCGACGACACACAATTAGTGGTGTCCCTATCCCACCCAAGCCAACAACCTGCGGATCTTTACAACTGCCTGACGCAGATACAAGGTTGGATGAACCGGTCATCTTTGAAACTCAACGGCTCAAAGACTGACATTCTCCTCCTTGGGCAGAAGGGGCTCTCCCTTTCACACAACATCTGGCCACCCTGCCTAGGCTTGCCTCCGGATCCGAAACCCGAGGTTAAAAGCTTGGGAGTGTGGCTCGAAAAGGACCTATCGTTTGCAACGCAGGCAAAGAAAGTAGCCGGGACATGCTTCGGGCTCCTCAAATCCATTCGAAAGATCTTGCCCCTACTCCCCCCTCCGTCCCAAAGACTGTTGATCCAGGGCCTGATGCTATCGAGGCTCGACTACAGTAACTCCATCTATTTAGGTGCTCCGGAGGCAACCTTGAACAAGCTACAAAGGATCCAAAATGCAGCAGCTAGGATCCTCACCAATACTCCTGCCAGAGCCTCGGCCAAACCTGCCTTGAAGCTCCTCCACTGGCTCCCGGTAAGAGAACAAGTGAAATTCAAAGCCCTGTGCCTGGCTCACAGACTGCTTCAAAACAAAGGCCCCTCGATCCTAGCAGAACTCATCAAGCCATACAAAGCCCCAAGATCCCTCCGATCAGACCAGGAACATCTCCTCGTCGTTCCCAGAGTCAAGAAGGCACGCACAGGCGGAAGGCGTTTCTCAGTTCACACAGCACGCCTATGGAACGCCCTACCCCGCGATCTGAGAACAGAACCCAACTATTTACGTTTCAGGAGGCAGCTGAAAACTCACCTCTTCCCTCAGTTGTAGCTCCCCCCTCCCTCTGCCCCCCCCCCCATGACCTGGAGTAGTATGGATCGTAGCGCTGGGATACCCACGGGTGACTACGCGCTCTATAAAAAATATTTAATAATAATATTAATAATTTTTTTAGCCTGGATTAACCTGCTATACAATGGCCTGCGGGCTAGCGTTATGGTCAACTGCGCTCGATCCTCTCCCTTCACAATAGCCAGAGGCACTGGTTAGGGGTGCCCTCTTTCGCCCCTTCTTTTTGCCCTGGCTATTGAACCTTGGGCTGCCAAAGTCTGACAGCACTTCTGAGACCATGCTCTCATCTATCCAGAGAGACAAATATTAATCTCCTTATATGCTGATGACCTCACCCTTTATCTCCGCAATCCAGAAGAAAGTCTCAATCCCATTTTCAGGTTACTCATTCTCTTTGGTCACCTTTCGGGGGTCAATATCAATTGGGGAAAATCCCAGGTCTACCCCCTTACTGACACCACTAAACGCTTCATGCCTGATTTTCCCCTCATATGGTGCGATGACATCGGAGCGAATTGATGACGCCCAATTATGGACGAGAGCTTGATCTACTAACTGAGAAAATCACCAGATGGTTAGCACTGCCCTCTCCCTGGCTGGGAGAGTCTCCCTTATAAAAATGGTGGTCTTACCCAAACTGCCATACCTCTTCAATAATATCCCCTATACCCCCAGCTGCCATTTTTTTAAAACCATTAAAACTCAACTCACTCGCCTTGTCTGGGTGGGAAATAAGCCAGGCTGCTCTGGGAGACTCTCAAGTGGCCCTTCAGCACCGGAGGATTCAAAGTACCAGACCTGGAGTTATACTTCAGCTGCGCTCAGGCTCACTTTGCGTCCTACTGGAAAAATCCTCCTACTGGAAAAATCCTCCCCATGATAGAGGACTGATACATGGCTCCAACACTGTGGTCCGCCTACCTGAGCACCTCCGCCGTCCCTAGATGCTTAGCCTCCACCACTGTACAATGCACCACCTTTGCCTGGTGCCACCTAGTTTGACGCCTACACTGCACTCTACTGTACTCCCCCTATTACCCTCAACAGTAGGCACGACCTCCCAGTCACACAAGAAGGAGGCTGCCGTCATCTCCTTTGAAAACTGTCCATCCAGACCAGGAGGAAACTTTATATCAATGGTGCATTTTGCACTAGTGAGGAATTTTTCGGCACTTCACCTCCCACCTCACTTGAATGTTTTTTTATGTCAGACTACGACAGGATGCGAGAACCCTCACTCTGTGCTTTCCGCAAGAGCCTCACATTATTTCCCCTTTCATGCCCTTCTGCAACAAACTACCCCTACACAAGTTGTGTCACTCCTATATCGCACCATCCAAAGAGACTGCGAATACGACCTTCCCTCAGCCAAGGGTCGGTAGGAGGAGGAACTTGGTTCACCCCTCACTGAAGACCAATGTTCCTTCTGCAAAACTGGAAACATCTCCGCCAGCAGTAGACTGCGCATCATTCACTACAAGTACTTTCCCCGCCTGTATTACACAGCAGCACGCTTGCGCTGTCTGCACCTTTGCGACAGCGACCGGTACAATTGTTGCGGTAGTTAAGGAGCAGACTTTAGGCACCTAGCTTGGGACTGCCCACTCATACGAAGCTACTGGATCGAGGTATTGACAGCGCTTGACCAAATGACTAGGCTACATATTCCTGATGACTCCCTAACCACGCTTCTGGGCTACACTGAGCCACTGGCCGCCAAGGTGCAAAAGTATGTTTCCTTAGCGCTCTTTCTCACCAAGAGGGGGATCGCCGGCCGGTGGGGAAGGGGGAGAGCCCCGATGGGGTACGCGACAGAGATGCGAACTGATGCATGTGGGATTTCAATTAAGCAAGGGTTGAACAACGAAAGAGGCGACAGAGTATAGGATAACATCACTTATTAGATCCCCTGTTGAGCATGAAACAGCATTAATAGGGGTCTTCTTCTTTTAAATATGATTAAAGTGGTAACATTGTTTTCCCATTTGATTTTAGATCAAAATGTTTATGACCCTTTAACGCTTCTAGCCAAACTTGTCCCACATGACGCGGCCGGACCTCTGTGGTTGTAGGCGGCTTGCTGTGTACCTTTTCCCCACCTATATTGCTTTGCAGAACAATAATTTGCGCTGCCGGCCTGCCCAGGGATGTAGGCACCATGCTGTGGTCAACTACTCTCAACATCATCAAAGGTTTTTGAAAATAAAAAATAAAAATTAAAAAACCTCTAATGTTAAATATGCACTAGAATATGTCTAAATATAAGTTTTACACTATGTATACACCATGCGCTCTTCGTGACTACAGAACGTCATCGCAATGACTTGGGTAGTTGCAAATACATTTTGTTGTGAGAAGGTGGCTTTCTTTTAAAGTGATCATAGAAAGAACATTTAAAGTAATATAGTACTCCATATTTGAGTAAAACTTTATTTAAAAACTGTCTTTAAGAGTACTTTTTAATAGATGAAATACATTTACTGATGACAAAATCTCCACTGTAAATTCAACAATGTTATGACGACAAAATCGTTAAAAATAAAACCAGTTTTTAATGTATTTAGTGATAAAAACATATGCAATCAAAAAATCAGTGTGTCAGAAAGAAAATATGAAAATCTTACAGGTTCACTCACCAAAAAATGGAAATTACAATTAAGAAATAGAATTTGAAAAAAACCTAAGAAATTGAAGAAACAAATCATACAGGAACGATATAGTTAACAATTAGCATTTGAAAAACATTAGAAATTTACTGAAAAAAAAAAGATTACAGGGAAGTTATAGTTAGGCTGACATTTCACTTGTACAAAACCAGAGAACTTCAGCAGTTATAGTTAGCTGAGCTAAATATAACTTGCATCCTGCAATGCACTGCTTATGACCTCACATTTTACATCACTCATGACATGGTCGGTGACATCACTCTTGACATCACTGATATCTTCTCAAATGACATTACTGATGATATTAGTGATGACATCATCCACAGAATCTCTGACTAGCCACCCAAACCCCATGTTTCTTTTCAAACACCCATTTCAATTTTCACACTACCATTCTCGAAACCATTGACACACCCATTCCAGAACGTATATACCCACTCACTCATTCATATATCTACACACTCATCCACTCACTCATCCATACAGCCACTCATACACCCACCCACTGACTAATACAGCCACTGACCTATCCACTTATACACCTAACAGCCACTCATATACTGTCAGTCTCTCATAGAGCTACTCTCACACCTACCCACTCACCCATATAGGCAATCACACTGCCACTTACTCACCTATACAATTATACACACACAAACTCACTTATTCATACGGATACTAACACATACTTTCACACCAATATAGTCACCGACACATGCACACTCACCCATGCAGCTATTCCCACAATCACTAACTCACACATACAGTCAATTATGTACTCCAACACTAACATATACTGCTTTTCACTTATGTAGTTACTCACCCGTATAACACTGAGACATCCATTCACTTGCTGACACAGCCATACGCACACTCACTCACGTGTTCTGCCCCTCTCAGACACACATGTGAATCCATACAAACAGTGATTTACCTACTTGCTCATCCCAGCAGGGAGTCACACACACCCTCACCCACCCTCACAGACACTCAGGCACCCATACAGGTATTCAGACATCCAATTATTAACCCACATGGGCACTCATGTACCTACTCACCAACCCATGCAGCCACTTACACACCAAATGACAGACTGATACAGACATTCACACAGATTAGTCACTCACCCATACATTCACTGACAGACGTATAATCATTCACGCAAATAGTCAGTCACGTACCCACTAAATCATACATACAGGTTCTCATACACCCACTCATTCATCAACACCCCTTGGTGTATATTTATTTAATTATATTATTATATATGTACAATTGGATTCCCTGACAGAATTAGTAGCCTGATTTCTAGTTTCTATAGAGGGGCCTCAGCTCAAAAAAATATTAGTTCTAGCTGTACTGGCACGTGCAGCAATGTGTACAGAGGGACACGGCAAGGCTGCCCTCTGTCACCAATACTCTTTTCACTTTTTATATAGCCATTAGCAGTAGCCTTTTGTGCATGCAGCAATTCAACCTCTCTTATCCGCGAGATGACAAATCTAAAGTTGTATGCTGTCGATATAGCCCTCTTTCTTAAACCGAACCTAGAGACACAAAAGGACATATTTGATATCTTTCAGAGGTATCAACTGTTGGGAGGCTATAAGATAAATACATCAAAGACAGAGATTTTACTTTGTAATACTGTACTTGACACTTCAATTCCAGAATTTCGCTTAGCAGTTAATACTACAGGGAAGCTTCTTCAGGAAAGATCTGAAGACTTATCTTTTTCCCAGGATAATTAGGAAAGAGGCGGTCGGGTGGATTTCTTGCAGTGACACCGCAGCGCGGGGACTCACTGGCCGAGTGTAACCATACACTTTATAAATGTGATTTTTATAATTATTATTTTATTATTAATATTACTTGACCCAAGAGATATTTGGGAATATATATGTCTCAGGATATTAATGGATTATATATTTTAAATGTTATTCCTCTGTTAAATAAAATACAAAATTTGTTCTTAAAATGGAATAGCCTACCACTATCAATAATTGGCTGAACTGCACTGATTTGCATGTCTATTTTACCATTGTGTAGTTTTTTTTAATTCTCTACTATTCCAAGTGCTGTACAGATTAAATGTTTTTAGGAAGTCCAGGGCATGTTTTCAACTTTTGTATTGGCGTATAAAACACCTAGACTGTCTATAGATTAATTATATAGACCATTGAATGAAGGTGGATTGGCCCTTCCTGATTTGAGGGAATATTATTTTGTGACATTTGCTCACACTTTATACAGATTAGATAAAACTTTAAATATCGACAGATATGATCATTTTTTTCTAGAGCAAAGTTTTCGAGAATATAATATAACAGATTGTATGCAGTTAATCAAAACTCCTAAAAAAAGTTACATATAAGGTTTTACAGTGGAAGGTAAAACGTACACAGCAATTCTTTGACTACTATGTTATCCCGATACTCAATGCAACTACCCGGCTATGAGACATATTTAGTGGGGAAGCTCCCCTACTTGACAGGAATAATGTGATAAGGTGGTTGAACAATGGGCACAAAAATATACGCAATTTTTAGGGACAGGTGCTGGGAAAAAATGGAATGAAATAAAACCTAACATCCAGTATTATACAGCATCTTTACAATGGCTCTTTATTAAAATAAATGCAAAAAGAGGAATTGATGGACATAATTCAGAACAATGTTAAACATTCACCCCAGTACAGAGATCTGGGCCTAAATCCATAGTTCCAAGCCATATGCAAAGCAGTCTTGACCGTGCGCCCAAAGAGAACAGTCCAGCCCGAACTGCCAGGCCAGGTCCTCTCTGGATTGGAAACACGCATCCTAGACCAGGTTTCAGGCTTTCAGCCCTCATCAGCCAGGATAGCTTGACTCCAGTGGCATGGAGAGCACAGGACCCATGTCTGGGTATACCCTTCCCACTTGGGGTGACAAATGAAAAAAGATCAATTGATGGACAGAATGCAGAACATTGTCATATAGTCACCACAGTACAGATATCTGGGCCTAAATCCATAGTTTTTTTGCTCAACATGCCATTCCATTTTGGAGCCAGGCATATGCAAACCAGTCGTGCCCCTGCGCCCAATGGGAATACTCCAACCCGAACTGCAAGGCCAGGTCCTCCCTGGACTGGAAACAAGCATCCTAGAACCGGTCTCAGGCTTTCAGCCCTCATCAGCCAGGATAGCTTGACTCCAGTAGTATGGAGAGCATGGGACCCACGTCTGGGCATACCCATCCCACTCTGGGTGACAAATGCAAAAAGAACAATTGAAGAACAGAATGCAGCACAATGTCATACATTCACCCAGGTACAGAGACCTGGGCCTAAATCCATCGTTTTTTTGCTCATCATGCCATTCCAGTTTTGACCTAGCCATATGCAAATCTGTCTTGACCCTGCGAAGCACTTTATTAAAATTAGGCACTTTTTACTGAATCTAAACCCTACACAGATTACGACATCGGCAGAGCTTGTCGGAGAGTTGAGAGAATCCAACTCCTGACAGTCAATTAGGTACTGGGTCTCACTCTTACGCAGCTATAGGACAATTAAATACTATGAGAAAGTGGAAGCTTTTTGGCCGGCTAAAGAAAATCTTGAGATATCCGCCCCAGTGTGGGATAGGATAAATAAGTTTAATTTTTCATTACTCAAGGGCGCAAATATTCGCCGCATGCAATTCTGCACTAAATGGTTGTTATACAGAACCCCCACCTTTCTCCATAAAGATCAACCAGCATATTCCAGGCAATTGTTTCAGATGCAAGGCTGAAGAAGAAGGTAATTGGATATGTGCAGTTTGGACTTGTCCAATGCTGAGTAAGTCTTGGGATGATGTTAATCAGTTTTGTTGCCACACGTTACGGCTGCAACAACCATTAGATACTTTGACCGCCGTTCTCAGCTATTTATCCAAATTAAAAGCATATTTGGTATAGAAAAAACAACTGTTTATTATATCCTTAATCACTAGGTCTCAAATCCTCCAAAAATGGTGGTCCAAGGAAAGTCCCACATGCAATAAGATCCAGGTCATACAGGAAATTTCTTAAGCTGTGGCAGATATTTGATTAAGGGGGGCTTGTGATTAGAAAAATCATGGGATGGATTGTCGAAAATGAATATAGTCTGCTATGATCTGTTGATATGTTTTAAATGTTGTAGATACTGTAGATACTGTAAGCAGTGAGACTGTAGTAATATTTTTACTAACTTTGTCGGTTAAATGTTAAGGACATTTGTATATTGATAAACTTCCAAGTAAAAAATAATTGTTTAAAAAGGTTTAGAGCCCCAGTAGATTTAATGTACTTACGTGTGCACTAATGTGGTGCCTGCTAGTATTTTAAAAGCCAGCCCTCCCTTGCAGGCTGCTTTTAAATTAGAATTATATGCACAGGTTACTTTTGAATTTAAGGTGCTTCCAAAGTAGTAAGTTACCTCATTTATACATATAAGTCAACCCTATGATCTTCCCTAGGTTGTTCACTAGTAGGGTGCCTTGTAACTATAAGCAGTGACATTATACACAATGTTTTATATGCCCTGGTGAGGGAAAAACCACCAATTTCATTTTTCCAATTGTAATGCATTGGCTCCATACACTAACTTTGGAATACTTAAATAAAGTATAACTATTGATTGAAAGGAGCTAAAATAGAATTCAAGGACTTAAAAGAATAGTTATGATAAACCCAACATTACAGAAAATAAGTTATAGGACTTTCTTTTCTGTGAGTCAAAATCCAGCCTTCCAGCAGCCCTTCTCTTGGCCAGCCTCTGCCTTCCTGAGCCAAGCTGTCTTAAAGATGTGTGAATTAGCCTGCTAGAGAGACAAAGGATTTTCTGGGGGAGGAGAACTGAAAACGAGGAAGCAGAAGGCAGGAAAGGGTGGAAAGGCCAAACTGGTCTTCATAGAGAGAATGACAGTTTGGACAGGACTTAGCCTCACTCCCACATCCTGCACCCTCAGCCAGACAGGAGGCAGAGCATTTAGATTAGTGAGATGGCTGGGGAATCCTAATCACACCAGTGGGTTGTCTTAGCCACAACTACCCCTTCAGGAGAGATGTTCTCCATTTTGGATTTTGGAAGAATAGTGCTTTCTGGGAAAAGAATATTCCACACTTTGGAAGTCATACCCCTGGGTGGCATCCTGTATCCCATTGGTCAGTGCTATCCCTCTGCTTGACACTCAGGAACACAGAATAAACAATGGGAGACATGGCAAGAACTCAGATCTGCTGACTGTACCAACAAGGAGAAGAAGGACTACCCGCCTGAACCCTGATCTGCACCCAAAATACTGCACTTTGAAGGACTGTGCCTGCTATGCAATCTGTTACTACAGCCTTAAGAAAGTTGCCTGGCTTTACAAGGATTAAGGAGTGGACTTCCTAAAAACTATAGTTTATCAAAGCCCACCTGCATCATCTCCACCAAGAAGACATCATCATGGAGTTAATCTAATGGACCTTTAAGGATCTGGCCGGGTGCATTGTGGGAATTGTAGTCCCAGCATCCCACGGACCATCTCAGAGCTTCTAGACCCTTGGATTGGTGTTTTAGACACTTTATGTTCACAAGAGGATCTTCAGGAAGAGTTTCCAGAAGTTTGGAGAAGTTTGGCGCAACCTTTGTAAAAAGCTTCATAAGTTGACCATGTGCATTGTGGGAGTTATAGTCACAGGCCTCCAGAAACAAACTAGAGCATCTGAACCCTTGGCTGGTGCTGTTGACCAATTTCCTGCATCAAAAATAATTTTGGAAGTACATTTAAAAGCTTTACATTGTGGGTGGACTGAACTCTGGACTTTGACCCTGTCCAGTAAGACCTGTTTTAACCCTTTGAGTGATATTTGCTTCTAAGTGCTTGTTTTACTTTTAATCTTTTAATCTTGAGTAGAGTGTCTTTGCTGATAGGGCGATAAAATTATGGCAGCTTTTTGTCCGAAAGCGGCTGCAAATGCGGCGATAATATTATAGCGCTGCCTTGTTAATATGCCCTAAAGTGTTTTAGGCATCACCATACTTATCTAGCAGATCGACTCCCAAACGTGGGGGCATATTAACAAGGCAGCCCCATAAAATTATCGCTGCTTTTGCGGCCATTTTCAGCCGAAAAGCGGCAATAATTTTATCGCTTTATCAGCAAAGACACGCTATTGCGTGTTTTGCTGACTTAGCGCCTGTTTCCAGTAAGCCTAACTTTGCATCGCTAATGAGATGCAAAGGCTGCTTCACGATATTAACAAGGAAGGGTAGCGATGATTTAAATCCCGTTAATTATGCCTTAACGCAGGAATTTAACGTCTGTGTTAAATTCCTGGCTAAGGCATACTTAACATGGGGGGTTTATTCTGTGGCTAAGACCACAGGCCCTATCATCTAGGATATCGCCGTTTTCCACCATGGAAAATGGCAATATCCACACAATCTCCGAAATTTTTATCGCCTCGGCGATGTGCGTTGTTTATAACGTGCTAACCTGGCAATAAATTCCAAAGATAGCCGGCGATAAATATGCAAGCGCGCTTTGCGATATTTATCGCCGGCCCTTGTTAATATGACCCTGAATTGGGTACTGGGGCAGTCCATTTGCACTGAGAAATGTCCACACAGGCATCCCATTTTGTACAATTACAGATCTTTTCATAGGCACCGTTTGCTTTTTTCCTGATGTATGTAAGTGTTGGCAAGTACAAAATACGTTTTTAATCGGACTCAAAGTGTACATTTCTAGTAAACAATGTCACCTTTTTTGTTCATTTTTATTCATACACTTTATTTCGTACATATACAGATGAAATCTAGAAATGGGTAAGCACCGTTGAAGGTGAACCCACAATGGTCTGAGATATTATAAATGAGCAATCTGTGATTCATATTTACTTTCAAATTTGTTTAGCTGTATTTCATATAAAGTGCGATGATTGTGGTGCGTGCTTTTAAATGTTTACATAAATATTAGAGTGCCATGATAATTGCCCTGTGGCTTTATACAATTGCCCCACACTTTAATCTAACCGGAGGACATTCTATATAAACTCAGAAACTATGGCTTTTTCGGGATAAGTGGTCCTTTGTTGATAATGGCCCTACACTGAGTTACAGAATCTGGGGCATATTATCAAGTAATCAATGGCATATTATCAAGCCCATTATCGCTGTTTTAGCGGCAGTTTCCTGTAGCTAAACCAGCGATAATTTTAACGCCGTCCTTGATAATATGCCTCTCTGTTCTTAAATCAGAGACATTTTTGAAGCAGTCCTTCTTTAAGACGAGGACCTTTGCTGAACATGCTGCATTCTGATGTTAAATTCTTGCTTCTTTTTAAGATGAGGATTCATCTATGTTTAATTGCGTGCTATAAAGTCATGTGTTGGAGGGAAGAATAATAACAAATGTAAGATTTCTCTAACTTACTGATAGCAATAAAATTGCACAGCATACAACGCTTTTTCAAGCCATATAAATACATAGGTTGTTAGGATGAAATAATACCTTCTGATTGTACCCGCGGGAGTCGTACATATCTTAAATTGGTAACCAGGGAAAGGAAATGTTCTGCAAATGCCCCTTTATAAATGAGTGGCAATGCCTAATTCACCGATGCATTTTGTACTGCTAGGTTTTTTCAAACGGAGTGTGAAATGTTACTTTTTAAGGAAACCAGTTTTGAAAAATAAGGTTCTTTTTTCTGTTCTGACACTACTGTAGATATCTACGGCGTTTGAGAACGAGTCTCAGTAAACGATACAATATACAGAAATATTCTGCTTAGTATTTAGTTAAAGGATGTGCATATTGGCTTGAAATATGTTACGTGTACTTTAGAAAAAATACAACTTTTTCCCATCCTTGGAATATTTAGGGGCTTGTTATTTTCAAGGCCCTTACGCCCCCAGTGCGTCACTGTTAAAATGGGAAAAAGTAACGTGATGTCGCAAGGGGGTTTTAAATAACCCTTACATATTCCATGGATGTTAAAAAATATTATTTTTTTCATGATGTACTTTTAGGTAATTTAGCAGGGTTATAGTGGCCGTGAATATTCATGTAATAACTACGGAAAATGTTTCCAATCACTTTCCTGAGTTAAATGTAAATTGAAAATAAAAGGATGACCTGCTGATGAAAGATATTTGAACTCGGAAGCGAGTAGACATTAAAGAGAATCTGGACATTTCCTTGCCTGCAAAGATACTTGATGGATACATGTGAAGACCCGGCCAAATGTACAAGAAACCACGCATCGGTGCGTTGCATCAGCGAAGCATCTAAATAACTTGCGCTTCTGAACGACAGAGTGGCATATTAGCAAGGAATAGCGATATTTATCGCAAAACGCGCTTAGCGTGTTTTTTTTATCGCTGCCTATCGCTGGATATGTTAGCAGAGAAAACATGCTATTAGCAACCTTTTTCTCCATTGTGCTAAAATATCCAGCGATAGCAGCGAAATGCGTGAATATCACTGGAAATCCAGCGATATTCAAGCATTAACGCCAATGGGGGCTTACCCTCACAATCCACGTCCCATTGAATACACAGGTAAGTCATCCTATTAGCAGGCGTTAGATTATAGCGATAATCGCACTTAGCGTGACTTTTTGTATCGCTATGCCTGCATTGCTAATAGGCGATAGCTGTGTTAGCGACTGCTTTCAGTCGTTAGCGATAAATATCGCTGACATGCAAAGCGGGCCCCAAACTAGTCACTATCGCCTAAAAGCTGCTGCTAACTGCTGTTAGCGTCAGCTTGCTGATAGGGGATAAAAATATCGCCGCTTTGGCGGGAAAAAGTCCCACTAAAGCGGCGATATTGCCCTTGCTAATATGCCCCAGAATACTATACCATGGATCCATCTTATTTACAATAAACACACCATGGCGCAAGAAATCTGATGCTTCTCCTGGAAAAGTGACGCAGAGCTGATTTACGGGTGGTAAAGTGACGCAAACCAGCCCTACTTCCCTTTTGAGTGCGGATTTTGTAAAAAAAAGAAAAAACCTATGCATGGGGTTTTTTTTACTAGAAAATAACCCAGTGCAGCACTGAAAGCCATCTTGGTGAGCCATGGTGTACTGGTCCCTGCATTGCAGGGATGATTGTTTCCCTTCCTGCATAAAAACATTAATTGATGCAGAGTGTAACACACATAGGGACATATTTACAAAATCTTGGCTATAGTGCAGCACCACAAGCATTCTAACTGTGCTGATCTATGTAAGAAGAAACAGGAAGGAATGCACCATATCTAGAAAATATATCGGATTCCTGTCCTTTCTGCCTGTGCACAAACCGCAATAGAGCTTCAAAGCATGCATCTTTGCACTATTGTGCAAGGGTGTCTGTGTTTTTGGCATGATTGTTTTTGTGCAGGAAGGGACACCTTCCTGCATTAAAACAACCAAAAGCAGTGTTTTTCTTCTTCTATGTGTGCTGCAGAATGCAACACGAATGTAAAGAGATAAGAATGTTACTCCTCCTTACCCTTGCTTTGGGAAGGCATTAGATTTGTCATTGCCACAGATGTACACCGTGGCGTAAACATGGGGCAGTGTCAAAAACCATGGGTGTTGCATTGGAACAACCACAGCAAAACCCATGAAATGCCACTTCCATGTATAGTAAGGTGTTGCTTTTCTCCATATTTACAAGGCCATATGAAGCCATCGAGGGTGTAAATGAGGGCTGGCTCACTGTGCCCTTGGAGCATCACAAAAGTAACACTCCAGTGCGCACAAATGCAGCAGTGGTATTGCACATATGCCCCGTGGATAGAGCAAAAAGCAAGGAGAAATAAAGGTATTTCTCTTCGTTACACCACTTTAAATCCTCCCCTCGGGACGTTTTAGAATCTGACGCATTCCCAGGTTCATGGAACCTTGTAAATCTGGGAATGCATCAGATTCCAAGGGTGTTGGGGGAACACTGACAGCAACACCTATGGAATGTGCCTTTCACACAGAGTAATGCATGAGAGGGGGCCACATTTACAAGGCCAAGAAAAGCCATGCAGAGTGGCTTTACATGACATTTTAAACACGGGCCAGCATACTGTGCCTCCGGAGCATCACAAAAGTGAAACTCTGGTGGTGCAAAAGTGCTCAGGTGTATTGTAAATATGCTTCAATGGAATACTTTACAGGAGACAGCCTTGGAGTAGAGAGCAGGCAGCAGAAGAAAGAACAACCCCAGCACCAGCCAGAATCTCCAGACAGGCTCCCCGGGGAAGACAAAGTCCAACTTCAATGAGTAGGAGAATCACATCTTGATCACATAGGTGACACAGTACCAACATCAGATGTTTGTCACCTCCAAATTGCCTCTAGGGTGGAAAGAGGCCCTGTGGCAGTCCACCATGGAGATGATCAACAATGTGGGGCAAGTGAACAAGACTGTCAGTGACTGCATGATTATAAGGGCTGTATGAAGGAGAAACTGGCCAATAACCTGTAGGCAGCAATGCAGACTGGAGAAGGGAGCCCAGCTACCCAGCAGGAGCTGGAGGCCGTGGAAGACCAGGCGGCAGCAGTCATCCCAGATGAATTGGTGGCTGAGGTACCAGGATATGACAGTGCAGCACACAAGCAATAATCACAGCCACAGAGTAAATATTAACAAGGTAAAATGTGGGCAAAAAGGTCACATTCTGCCGTGCACCCAGCTATGTCCCAGTAATCATTTGTGCTGTATGCAGAGCAAAAGGCAGGAAGCTGGATATTATCCCATTAAAAGGCTCAGAAATGTCACTCACACTGCCCAGTTACATGTAGCACATCTCTGTCCAGCTCCGTCATCTTTCTCCATTCCATGTTTGTAGTGCAGCACCAGTCCCAGTCCACCTTTGTATAATGGTACATCTAATTGCACAAATGAGTGGCTCACATATTACAATTTGATGCAAGGCAGTGCTGTATGTCAATCAGCTGTGCTGCCCTGTGTCAAAAGAAAAAGTGCAGGAATGGCATGTGTCTATTCGATACAGTTTAGTTCTGTCCTCTTGAACTGTGCTGTTGCACAAATGGCTGGCCAGCACTGAAGCAGGCACGTTTCTATCATGGTGCAAGAATGCCTGTGTTGAAATCTGATTGTATTTGTGCAAGAAAGGGCGCCCTCTATCACAGAAACAACCATAACCCCACCCCTGGGGAGGCATTGGCTTTTGATGCATTCCAAGTGTACATATCCTTGTAAATCTGGAAATGCATCAAAACCCTTGGGTTTTGCATGGAAAAACTAACTGCAATGCCAATAGTATGCCCTCCTGAGGCAGAGTAGAGCAACGCAGTGACTTGTATTGCCTTGCCGTACTCCATATCTATGAGGCCCTGAAAAGCCACGCAAAGTGGCTTTGTGTGGCATTGTAGCTATGGGTCTGCTTTATGTGCCACCAGTGCATCACAAAAAGTGACACAAAGGTGGCACAATGGGCTTGTAAATAAGCCCCTTGAACCATACATAACCTGATGGGGCCAATGCACACAAATCTACACTAACTGGATCAGGGTTAATGCAAGTGTTGCACACCAGTGGACCATGTGTTTTTAAACCAACAGTGATCTGTAGCTTTGGTGGGACCTTTGTTGTGTATTGCATTGTAAGTGCTGGCTGAGTAGCTTGATTTGCCACTATGTATGAATGAGGAGACATTGCCTAGCTTGAAGGTCAGAATAGACGTATGTTTGGGCAAGGTAGGTAACTAATACACATGAACTGCTGTGTCTGATAGTGTCACACTTGTATTGCAGCTGGGAAGGGATGACATAGAAGAGCCCATTGGGGTCTAATATCCCACTGGTGATGTGGTCCTGGCTGAAGATGTAGCATACAGCAGGCAGATTCTGAAGGGAAATTGTCTCACCATGCCACATATGTCTCAATAGGAGGATGTGAAATAAGTATCTCTCAATAGACATGAAAGACTAGTCTGCCATAACAAAAGGCAGACGTCAGCAATGGTTGCAGACTGAGGTGGATGTGCCTAGTTATGTTATAAACCTGGGTAGATACATGTCACCAGTTCCAGTACAGGTTGACCCATGGACCTCAATTACAGTCAACCATGTCAGCCCCATTGGATATGGTCACACATACTGATGGTGTTGTAGGCACATGAGAGTAGATGTATGATCTGGGTTAGTTTAGATCTGATCCACTGAACACGGCAGAAGGGTGATGCGCTTGGAACTACCGTGCACAAAAATCTTAATACCTGCAAGTATTGAAGACGGGATTAAGAAACTGACCTAATATAAATATTAGAAGTACATCCCAGTGATATCACCATGTTGTGATTGAGACATCCAGGAAAATATAGATCGTTTTTAGAGAAGTGTATGGAGCTCTGTAAACCCTGCTTGTTCCACAGCACCCGACCACAATAAAAATAGTCATTTGAACAATCGGAACACTAACATAGGAAAAGAGGACCCCAAGATTCATCTGAAGTACATGGTCTGGTATTGTTCGGAGACAAACCAGAAGATACCTTGGAATGTTATTCAGAACTTATAAGGTTATACATGCTGTTATGAGAAGAGAGCTATTTTATATATATATTGTCCTGAAGAAGGTGGCATAGAGAAACACATAAGCTACCGAAACGCGTCGACGCATCATTGAATGTTACATCCAAGGAACCATACGGGTGTTTCTTTTGATGAAATGATTAATGGACACCTGGTGAAATATATATTGAGTTCAATGTGGAGTAACGGAATCTGAGATGCTTTTCACTTGTTGCCCTTCACTTGGTTGTTAGCTCTCCAGTATTTAGTTGTGTATACAGTCATTACATACAACTTGTAATTTTAATTTCATGCACAGTCAAAACTGTTGGTCAATAGGACTTTTTAACTGTTATTTATATTTATTTATAGGTTGTTGTATTATATGTCATTATCAATTTTATTAAAGATAAACTGTGTTTTTCTTAATTAGGTCTGTTGTTTAATTGATGTTATCAAATTACCTTTGAGGAGCTGCATATGTGAGGAATGGAAGAATGATATGAAAGAGTGAGAGATTATTGACAGGAGTATTACCCATTACTAATATTGATTAGAGGGTAACGAAATAGTCCCAGGAGAAATTCTCTTTTTTTACTTAGTTTACTTTATGGCATTATGTTTAGTCACTGGCAGAAAATGAGGAGTTGCAAATGAGGCATGTGCATGTGCAAATGAGCGTACCTGATTCAAATGATGTGTTGTTATGTCAGTGCTCGCAACACATCGAGTGAGACATGGCCCATCACCTCAGATTTGGTACACAGTGCCCACTGTCCAC
The DNA here is from genome assembly GCF_964261635.1 of Lissotriton helveticus. Taxonomy (NCBI): domain Eukaryota; kingdom Metazoa; phylum Chordata; class Amphibia; order Caudata; family Salamandridae; genus Lissotriton; species Lissotriton helveticus. Next base: position 212,446,176 of record NC_136060.1, on the reverse strand, counting down.
AAACATGAAGCCAAATGTGTACCCAAACAAATCAAATGAGTAGTTACAAACAGGAAATACATGGTATGTACATATCCTCGCATATTTCCTGCCATGCAGCAAGGTTGGTTGTGCGTACAGTTGTGCAGGATCTGTGCCACAAGATCAACTCTTGGCCAAGGGAATGCACAAAGTGTATTCAAGACAGCACAACAAGGCACAGTACCATAGTATACAGTTTGAAAGCCAGACGGCAGGATCAAAACTAATAGATGACCAGGCGAAAATCACCTGCAGAGAAGCAATGGCCTGAATAATTGTCACAGAGAATGCAGACACCCTGGGGATTTGGTGGAATGTGAACAGTAGTGGTGTCAATATGTCAATGAACAATCAGCATAGGTATCGTGAAAAAGACTGCAAATCAATCTTGGCTGTTGTGGACCTTACCTCTTCCTATATATCCAAGAATGGTAGGCCCAGCGACCTGTGTGACTGTGTTGCAATATGTGTCATGACACAAAAAGTCGGCCTTGTCACACAGTGCTGGCATGAAGTATGCAACGATACTGCCATCCGAAATGCAACTACAGTGCAACTTGGACTCTATACCTCCGTGTTTCATACATCCACCGCATCAATGTTATATAGAAAGTCAAATATTAGCAAGTCAGATTGGCATTCAGATCATTCATGTAAACATCTAATCTACAACACCATAACCATTTCTCTATGTCATTGTAGAACATGAACCTACACCTCTTGACCAGCTACCTGTCTGGGATGACGATCTGAATGAGGATGACAGCCTGCCAAACCTTGAGCAAGAGACCTTCCAGCAAATCCTGGACTCCTGTGGAAGACTGCCTCCGGTTGCAAAAAGGGCCAGTAGTGTTGTGGGATCTCCAGAGGATCCACCGATCATCCAGCAATCACCACCTGCCAGCCCAACCCAATGACAGCACTCCGATGAACCCCAAGTAGAATTTCAACATCGCCCAGCAGGAGTTGGTACATGTGGTGCATTTGGGGATGGAGACCATAGCGGGCACCCATGAGGCAAACCATCAGCTCTGTGGACTTTAACAGTCTCTTGTGACAATAACGGTGTTATGAGGTATAGGAATGAACAACTGCTCTGCCAAAGTAGCATCAGTGTGGTTGCCAACCAGTTGGCCGCCATCTGCAACATCCTTCAGTCCATGGATTGAAACAGGACACATATATTGCTCCTATGGGGGCCTACCACCACAATGGTATTGCTGTGTTGGCAAACCAGCAGTCCTGTCTCAGTGCATTGCAGCCTCTGATTTGTGTATGCCTCTTTTTCCTCTGGCACCTACGACACCCCCTTCACCGGAAGCACCACACACATCAGAGGAGGCCGATGCCTACTTCAGCTCTATCAAATGTAAATCTGCCTGGTAGCATTTCTCTGTGACAAATTGCCAGTTTTTCCTTTGCCCAGTGCTGATGACCATGCCAAATTACTTCCCAACTGGTGCTGTCCTCTGTTTGCCTGTCCCACCTGTTGATCGCACACATTTGTGGACTGTCAATGTGGTCTTACTTTCCTATTGACAATTTGATCATCTTCTTCCTCACTTAAACACTCCTCTCCCTAACATATCCCATGCAGTGTATCTCCCATGGACTCTTTTCTGGACATCCAATTGCTCATAAAAACCTTTGGTGTTGTTGCCGTAAGAACTGTCTCTATTTTCTTACAAACCGTTGCACATGTAAAAGAATGCACTTAGTTCAGCCTATGTGTTGTGAAACATGGTGGATTACATGAGCCAAAGACACTAACTACTCCTGAAAGGGACATTTGTACAATAGAACCAAGGACAAAGCTGCACAGGCTGAGGGAACTATATTTAGTGAATCAAATGTGTATATAGACTAGAACGTAGTTATTCAAGGTCACAAGCATGAAGTGTAACAAGTATCATGCAGTCAATATAAAGGATGACTGAAGTCATAGCACTGGTGGGTACTCTATCTATGGATACTAGCCAGCAAACAACACTACAAGCAAATGATGCAAGGGTGAGTGTGCAAGGGGCTGGCATCAGTGTGTGAACCCGAACTCCTTGATTATTGACAATTGTTTTGCATCACCATCCCGCCAATTCCTGTTGCATGACGTACAGGCAGAGAGTATCAGTATGGGAATACCTGTTTCAGCCTGTCTATCCTTTCACATCAAGAATGCCACTTACAATGCACAACTTTGTTTCTAGATTTCTCATGTGCTTCCATGGCCAACCTAACAGATTCCTCTCTATAGGTATTTCACCTAGTCATACATGTCTACAAACACGGTTAGCAAAGCCAACTGCAGGTACTTAACATAACCTATGCAGATATGTCAACTCCTACACAGTAAATCATGTGGTAGACTTGCATGTAGAAATTAATCAAATTTAATGTAAGGATAAAACGTAATCTACCTAAAACTATCTTACATATACTAACTTACTTATCTAACCTAAACTATACCTAAACTAAATTATGCTGCCTAAACAATTCTACCTTGTCCTAAAGCTATTTTTAAAACTAGCATATCTTACCTTATCTTACTTTACACATATAAGACATGTTAAAACTCACCCCATACCCCTTAATACACATAGACATACAAAACCTAAACATATAAACTTAAATAAAGACATATTTGTTTTTTTAAGTATTTTATTCTTTTGGTTATTTTTTAATAAAATACATCAACATCCCAACAAATAAATAACCTACACACCCCTATACTCAAATAATGAACTCACCCCCTTAAACTGCTAAAACTACTATACATAACATAACCTATGCATACACTATCCCTAAACAATACTATTTATACCATACAACTAAAACAAATACTAAAAACATAGGGAAGGACAGAATTGCTCTCTATGGCCTAAATTTGCTCCCCATTTCTGTCAATAGTCTACTTTAGAGTCTGCAAAAACTGGTCTGTTGTGTGCAGCTTCTGCTCCAGCGCAGCCACCCAGAGCTTCGTGTCAGAAAAGTCCTTCATTAAAAGTTTGAAGGTTGAACTGTGTCCAGTGGGTTGGGACAAGGCACTGCTGGTCCTGTGGGCTGGCTGGTGGATCTACTTGGAACAGGGTCTGAGGCACCTACCTGGTCATGGCCATCTGCATGGCTTGGTCCATTCAGGGTATGTGTGGTTGGCCACCGTGGTGAAATGCCCCATGTTCTGGCAGTCCTCTCCTTAACAAATTGCTTTGCCATCTGGCGGAATGCCTTGTTCACAAGGCAGATATGTTGGTACCACTTGAGATGGATGAGGCAGTTCTTCATCTGCCTGCAGGTCATGTTAGCTGTTGGGGTAGAATGAAAACGCATAATACAAAGTGGAACTAGGAACTGTGTGAATCATCATAATACTTCTCATAGTTTCATCCCAAAATCCCATTAATCACCTAGATGTTTAAAGTGACCATCCATGGGAAAATATGTTAACTTCTTAAATTTAGACAGTGTCAAAGTACACCAGTGAGAACAAAGTAGGCAATTGTATTGGCATTGTCTGATTAAATACAGGTCAAAGCATTTCAATACAGAACATGCTTGGGAACAATCCTGTAGTGTACACATGGTATGGTACATATGTCCCTAGTAATAGTTCATTTGTGTCCCTTCTGTTGCCTTCCACTGGCTTAACTCCATGGCCATTGACCTAGGTAAAATGAGCTGTAGCTCGCAAGTACATGTATTGTGACTCCAGAATGTTTACCTGAAATGGCAAGGACACAACTCCAAACACATTCCCACATAGGTTTACTATGTCGCAGGTATCTGAAACATAAATGGAGGCTTGCTACCTAACTCATATCAGAGATGTCGGATACAACTCCTTTATACATTATTCTAAATCCTAGGGCGACCAATCCATGGCAGTTTAAGTAATGGCATATATCCCACAACATAGTCTAGTGTGCATTCCCAAACTGTCACCTTACTGCACTACAACATTCTGCATATCCAGCTGACCGATATGTGCATGCATGCTGTACATCTCATATGTGCAAGTATCTTGGGATGTAACTGTCAAATGGTAGCCAGGGTGCCCTTCTGCCTCAACTTTTTGTTGCAGCCTGTATTGGTTAACACCAACAGAAGATGGATTGGGCCTTTTTTATAAACTCCATATCCAAATCTCTGCCTGTTCCCAGTTGAAAATTACGCATGTAAAATGTCACAGTGCACCTCCAATGATAGGCTATGGGAGAGCTAGTCCTTGCAATAATGAAAAATTAAATGCACAGTATTTCACTATCAGGCTATGTAAAACACACCAGTACGTGTCCTTCCTTTAACATCCACTGCACCACTGGCATGGGGGTACCTTAGGCTTGCCTTAGAGCTGACTTGATGTAAGAAACGGGATGGGTTTGACAGGTCGACATGTCAGTTAAAACTGCATGCATAGACACTGCAGTGGCAGATTTGAGACACATTTAAAAGTCTACTGGTGTGGGTGGGATAGTCAGTGCTGCAGAACCATTAGTATCATTCGATACACAGGCCCAGGGCACAAACAGTGCACTTTAATAGGGACTTACCAGTAAATCAAATATGACAATCATGAATAACCTATTTAAACAGGGAGCTTGTGCACTTTGACACTGGTCAGCAGTGGGAAAGTACCCAAAGCATTTAAGCCAGCAAAATCAAAAACCAGCACACAGTCATAAATGCAGGAGAAAGAAGCAAAAAGACTGGGGAAACCATGACAAGGATGAAAAGTCTAACAGTCATGGAATGTCGGGTGACAAGGCTGTTCAGACATGCCTTTGTTTAAACACACTGTGGTATCTTCCGATCTGCCGGGACTGCCACTGCTTGGGTCACCCCTGCCCTCTGCACCACCTTGGAACGCGCTGCAGTGACATCACTTAGAATGTCACTGTAGAGAGCGTTTCAAGGCGAGCGCCGAGAGACACTTGACGGGGCGTTTGAGGCGAGCCAGCTGTGGCTGGGGTCCGTATCTGTTAAGCTACGATATTTAATAAACCAACTTGTTTATCCTTCACCCGTGACTCAGCATCGGTCATTTCTACACTGGCGACGAGGGAAACTTGGACTGTAAAAGAAGATAAATACACTGACCCCAACGCGCTCAGAGTGCAGCTTTGTGAAAAATAAACGCATCAAACCCGGAAAGAAGGTGTCGGGTAACCCGTGTGTCACACAGGAGCTGACAGAGGAAAGCGGGCCAAACCTGCTTATAATGTGAGTGGAGGGGAAAACTGTTTTTGATGTGACTTCACCGAATTTTGTTAGAAAGTTAAGTTAGAGCGAACGAGGAAGTCGTTTCGAAGCTGCTGCCTGGAGTAATTCATATAATTGGTGCGCAGGATGAAAGGAGATCTATGTCACAGTCGGGCAAAGATGGATCCTGGCAGTGTATGAAAGAAAAAAGGAGGTGCTGCGGGGAGACGCTTGTAGTGTGGAACCGGAGCGCATAGTAGCGTGAGGTGCGGCGTATGCGGAGGATCCACGTGAGTCTTTGGAGGTGCTCTGCTGGAGGGAGATTACAGCGCTACCGTGGGGCGGCAGGGTGACAAGAACATCTCCTCTGAACATCGGAAGGGCTGCGGGGACGTCAATCAGAGGAAAGTGACTGCGGTGCTGCACCTGGCGGGGTTCAGCGGCGGCAGCAAGGGCTTTGTAGTGGCCGCGGTTTGACCAGGAAGAAACTCACGATCCTGAAGGGACTGGTGACAGGACTGTGACTGGAGTTAACGGCGGAAAGCGGTAGGGTCTTGCTCCTATGAGGACTACCCCTGCATTGAGACAACCCGGGGTCCTACTGTAGAGGCACACATGCTGATTTTGACGGCAGTGTGAGAAATAGTGCTCATACCTTCCCCACTGCGCTGTCTCCTGTCAGTCCAAGGCGCACAGGAAAGATTTGACAGGAACTTTCATTTACAGGGAAAGACTTTCAGTTTAAAGTCATATAGGAATAATTCGCCACTGTATAGACGAATGAGCTTGTTCTGACAGGGCCCCAACGCTTAGATAAAACTGTTGTAGTTTGTTAAAAAAAAGGTCGTTACACAATACTCTTGGTGGGTAACCTAGGTCGTGATACTTTCAGGTTTAAGGGCTGGCTGGTTGGGGATCTGCGGGGTGCTGGGTCATCGTAAATTTGCACGCAAGGTATAGCTAGGCAAACATGCAAAACGTGACGCTCCCACCTTTCTTCTTAGCTAACCCTGGGGAACCTGCTATGAAATGGAAAAAAGTCTTCCTCAATTACGCAACAGTATGTGGGCCAAATTTAGGTCTAGAAAGGAAAATAGCGTTGTTGTCGTACTACATGGGGGCAGAAGGCGAAGAAGTGTTAGACCATCTCCCGGATCTGGGTGCGCAGGAGGCAAGGGGTTTGAATGAATTTGAAGTTAGTCTAAAAAAACTTGACTTGCATTACCTTCCCAAGACTAGCACCATTATGGAACGGTACCATTTTGGCAAGAGAGGTCAGAAGGAAGGGGAATCTATTGAAGATTTTGTTTCAGAGTTAAGGAAATTAGCTGCCACGTGCAAGTTTGGTGGTGCGTGTGAAGAAAGGATCAGGGACCAGTTTGTATTGACATGTAGGACAGAGCGTGTGCGGGAGGAATTATGGCTGAAACATGATCCTCCGCTAAGGGAGGTACTAATCATAGCCAAGCAGGTTGAACACATGATGCTGTGTGTGAATGAGATTAAACAAGACAGCGACAATAAGGTAGTTGAGAATAAGGTCAAAGTGAGTGAAGTGGTGACAGAAAGCGAAGAAGTGTTTGCAGTTAAAGAGCAGAAGAAGGTGCAGAGAGAACAAACAGAGAGCAAAGTGGGGTGGAGCTTTAAAGGTAACTGTTATAGATGCGGCAAGCAAGGACACATGGCGAATGACAGGAATTGCCCCGCACTGAAATATACTTGCAGTAAGTGTGGTAAGAAGGGTCACTTCAGACAGTACTGCAGGAGTGGTCAAGGATACAAGAAGCAGGGAAAAGAAAGTGCTACAAGTGTGTGTGATGAGATTTTTTTACAAGTGCAGGGTGGACAAGTTAGCTATCCGAAAGACAGCATAACAATAGAAGAGACTAGTTTAGAAGCGCTGTTCGATTCATGTTCTAAAATCACTATCATTAATGCTAAGGAATTTGAAGGGGTGAAAAAAGGTAAACTAAAGTTGAACAAAATGGATATCAGGCCAGGGGGTTATTGGAATCGTCCCATCAATATGAAGGGCTACTTTTGGGGCACGGAGGGGTACAAAGACAGATTAACAGTTTCCAAGATATATGTATCACTAGTAGGGGATAACATACTAGGTTGGCAAGCACAAAAGGATCTGGGAGTGTACCTCAACCCTAACAAAACCCCACAAATCTTAGTGCAGGAAATAGAGGTGAGGTCTGGTAACATTGAAGAGGAATTTAAGGAGGTGTTCAGCGGGGAACTTGGGTGCCTCAAGAATTACTCACATAAAATAAAGTTGAAGGAGCATGCTGTGCCAGTGGTGGCGAAGGTGAGACACCTACCAATATCCATACAAGAAGCAGTCAGAGCGGAGCTTGAGAAACTGTGCAACCTAGGAGTGATTGAACCTGTGGAAGCAACGGAGTGGCTGGCGCCCATCGTCGCAGCCAGGAAAATGATAACTCAGTCCGTTTGTGCATAGACCTCAGGGCACTAAATAAAGAGGTCGTGGTAGACAGGTTTCCGCTAACCAACATCGCCCAGATGATGAGCAGATTGGAAGGAGCACAAGTGTTCTCGACGTTGGATTTAACCTCTGCCTATTTTCAAATCAAACTTCACGAGGATTCCCAAGAGCTTACGGCGTTCGTGACACCCATGGGGGCCTACAAATTCAAGAGGATGCTGTTTGGTCTAGTCTCGGCTGCATCGGTATTCCAAAGACTGATGAGTAACATTCTCAGCGGCATCCCTGGTGTGTTGTGTTACCAAGATGACGTGCTCATATTTGGTGGAGACAACAGACAACACGACAACAGGTTAAGACAAGTGCTGGCGAGGTTCAGGGAACAGGGCTTAACGGTGAAGAGAGAAAAATGCAGGATTAGGTGTGAGGAGCTTGATTTCTTGGGACACAAGATAACGTCTCAAGGCATTCAGCCTAAAGCTGAGCTCCAGGACACCATAATCGGTTTAGCCCCACCAAAAAAACAAGGAAGAAATCAAATCATTCATGGGCATGCTGGAGTTCTACAGCAAGTTTGTGCAGAATTTTGCAAGCAGGACATACGCCATACGCCAACTACTGAAAAGAGATGTGAAGTTCGTGTGGAATGAAGAATGCCAGAGTGAGTTCGATGAGGTGAAGAAAGCCCTAGCAGGAACCCCTAGCCTCAAAGCGTTTATACCTAACAGGAAAACGGTTATAACGACTGATGCGAGCTCTAAGGCGGTCCTGACCCAGATGGGTGTGGGCGGAGAGGAGACAATAGTCTTCGCATCTAGATCTCTCAAGAAGTCTGAGGTGAACTACTCAGTGATCGAGAAGGAGGCCTTAGCTGTGCACTGGGCTGTGAACAAATTCCGGGACTTCCTCTGGGGTGCAAAGTTCAATCTGAGAACGGATCACAAACCCCTGGTAGAGGTTTTCAAAGCAAAGGACTGGACGCCATCTCAAGTAGAATCAGACGTTGGGTGGTGAATCTTCAGGAGTATACGTTTGATGTAGAATATGTTCCTGGGGCGAAGAATTTGGCTGCTGACTGCCTCTCGCGCCTGGTGGGCAAAATGGGAGAAGAGCAAGTAGGTGGAGACAACGACGAAGATCAGGACGAGACACTGGCAGAAAAGGTGTGCGCGATTACCCAAGGAGCTGTGGGTGAGATAAATTGGAAAGAAGCTCTAAGAAACGATGACCTGTTGATGAAGGTGATTGAGAAGGTAAAGGGTAACTGGAATCACCAACACAAACAGAATGACACCCTACGACCGTTCTGGATGGTCAAGGACAAACTATCCATCTCCGATGAGTGTCTGTTCCGTGGCACAAGGCTAATTCCTCCCAGTGTGTTAAGGGAATATCTTATCGATCTCGCCCACGAGGGACACATGGGTATCACCAAAACCAAGCAGAGAATGCGGGAAGACTACTGGTGGCCAAACATGGACAGCATGATTGAGAGAAAAGTCAGGGACTGTATACCATGCACCACGAGTGACAAATTTCTGAAACAACACACACCTCCCATGCAATGCAGACCACCACCTGTGGGGCCTTGGGAAGAAGTGGCATTGGACATAATAGGGCCGCTCGCTGGTGAACTTCGCACGCCCTACATCCTGGTGCTTGTAGAGCTGTATTCCAGGTGGCCGGAGGTGAAGATCATGTCTGAAATAACCACTAAAGTGGTAATTGAGTTCCTGGAAGAACTGTTTCTCCGAGAAGGTCTACCAAGTAGTCTCCTGACGGACAATGGGGTACAGCTTTGCTCGAATTAGATGGGGGAATTCCTTGGGAACAATGGGATTATGCACAAACGTTGCGCACTGTACCACCCCAAGACCAACGGAATGGTAGAAAGATTCAATAAAACGCTCAAAGAAGGCATCCAACTGGCAAGAACCAATGGTCTGAACTGGAAAGAGGAGATGAGAAAACGTCTAGAGGCGTATCGCCTAACTCCTCACAAAACAACGGGATCACCCCCTTCGAACTACTCAGAGCTAAGAAGCCTAACACGAAGCTATCACCAGGTTGGATGGGGTGGCAGAAGGGGTGGACAGGGCACACTAGAGAAACTCAAGGGCTGGACAAGCAGCACAAAGCCATGATAGAGAGGAAAGAAAGGTTTGACGGGCAACACTCGGTGAAAGAGGTTGGGTTCAAGGTAGGAGACACAGTAAGAATCAGAGCACCTACAGGCAGGGCGCTTTGGCCTGAATTCACTAAACAAACGAAGATTGTAAAACTGTTCAAAAATGCTGTAAAGACCCAGGAGGGGAAGATATGCAATCTAGGAAGGGTGGCTAAATGCCACCTCCCTCCCGAGGTCATCGATGAAGAGGTCATGGGTGAGGAGCCGACCCGGGGGGAAGGGAGCCTACCCGCGAGGGTGTGTAGTGGAGAACCTCAAGCCTCACGCAGAAGTAGTCAGAGGGTGGTTAGGTGCCCCAAACCTCTGGATCAATATGTGACTATGTAATTGCTCACCATTTTGGTGTTCTGTTTCCGATATTACATGTTTTAAAGTTTGTAGGGTAGGGGGATGTGTGGTATCTTCCGATCTGCCGGGACTGCCACTGCTTGGGTCACCCCTGCCCTCTGCACCACCTTGGAACGCGCTGCAGTGACATAACTTAGAATGTCACTGTAGAGAGCGTCCCAAGGCAAGCGCTGAGAGACTCTTGACGGGGCGGTTGAGGCGAGCCAGCTGTGGCTGGGGTCCGTATCTGTTAAGCTACGATATTTAATAAACCAACTTGTTTATCCTTCACCCGTGACTCAGCTTCGGTCATTTCTACACACACCTTGGCTTTTCTGGTAAGAAGACAGTGCTAATATATGATTATGTATCCATTCCGGTTGATGGACAATTATACAGCACGAGTGAGGCCTTTAACTGCAATACCACATGTTGGAATTCTGACATCTGAGGCAGCTAGCCCCAAATGGCCATGGAAGGCAATGTATACTCCTCCAGTAGCAATATCCATCTGACGTGCATTTCTTAAGTCATGTTCACCTAACAATACACTCACATATATTCTAATAGATAGTGACATTTAGGACATGATTCCTCTGCCACCCCATCCATAATGTGGGCAAATTCCACCTTAACATTAGTCAATATCTGATGCACAGACAAGTTTGACACATTTTCTTTTAGGGTGTATCATGCATGTAACAAATGCTTCCATGTCTCTGTAAGTCTGCACGTTGAGCATGAAGCATATGGCAGAGTTGACATGGCTTAATGACACAATTAGATAAGGCAGCTTGAATTTACATAGCTACGAGGCGCTGAATCAGGAACCTGGTGCACAGAATACTGAGCAAGAACAAATACATATCTACATGCAAAAATGGTGCAAATGTGCAAGAGTTGGCAAAAACCATGTATGCATGCCCCTGCACAAATCAAAAGGACAGGAATGGCCTGTACATCTTTAATCAGGCACGTTTTTCCCCTTTATTTTTTATACAGTTCTGCACATCATGATGGCATGCTGAACTGCCCTGCACCACACAATATGAAATGAGGCTTTTGAGTATGTCACACACATATTTGAGTCAGTAAGGACCTGGAATGCCTGGTGACAACCCAACCTGCACAGTGTTGGTGGGGATGGAAGCACATCTGTGGCTAACATACTGCGTGGTCTGTCTGGGTTAATACCAGTCCAATGCTAAAATGACTCTGTGGCATGCTTCTCCATATCAACATAGTCAGGTGGAGGTATGGCATTCTGACCATGACACATAGGTGACTTTCAGAGTCATTGGAGTAAAACCAGATATTATCAAACTAGACTCCGCTATTAAATACTAGAATATGTGTACTTACCAATAAGTCCCCCGACTTCAATCCCATGATAATCCAGGTCAGCCTCCAGGGGGCCACATTTGCTCTGCGATGCTTCAGCTGGTGCATACTCCGCTCCACCTTGAAAATTTGAATCATGAGCAGCCGCACATTCTCTCACCATTTCTCCCAGTGTTGTGTATTGTAGCCCAAGAGCACACAACTCCCATTGGCAGACATGTTGGAGAGGTAGTATATAATGAGCCACAGGAAGCTTCCAAACTTCGGCGCCAACATGTTGTGGGTTCTGTCCTTCCCAGACATATCCCTACTAAAAAAAATAAAATATCAAGTAACAAAAATCTATCTGACACCCCCAACAACACCTAACAAGCCAGAACCCTAAAAAGACAGACATCATAATACACTTGACCCCCGACGCTACTGAAAAGGCCCACTTCAATCATTAGCGAGGATGGTTATCCGGTTGACTCTTCTCAAGCTGACACAAGTAGAAGGTTGTGTGCGTCACCGGAGGCCTCTATTGGAGCAAATACCATAAACCATCGTCAGCTCCAAAATACCGATACAAACATATCAGGTGCAATTTCGGCAGAGCATCTGAGCATCCCAATCGTGTATTGGAATGTCGCTGGCCTACGGGCCAAGACGGCGCTCCAATCATGGTTGGATTCACTGTCTATCTATAAGATACATTGCCTCCAGGAAACCTGGGCAACGACACCACAACACCTACTTGGATATAAAACGTTCCATAACCCAGCTATCCAAGGAGTTATGGGTAAGCATGAGCGCAAAATCCGCTACGCTCGTGGATTTTGCAAATTTCCAGTAAATCCGCGATCCGCGAACTCTCGCGAATTTACCGAAAATTCGCAATCCGCGAGCGGCGGATTCCGAGGCCAAAAGTTCAAGCCTTCCTGGCCTGTTGTTGTAACTAATTTACGATGGCGCCGGCAAGCTGCCAGCGCCATCGTAAAATAGTTACTAAATTAGCTTCAACAGGAAGCACTAATAGATAAAATCAAGCAGGCGCTCGTGCATCTGCTTTATTTTATCGATTCGAGCTTCCTGTTGAAGCTAATTTAGTAACTATTTTAGGATGGCGCTGGCAGCTTGCCGGCGCCATCGTAAATTAGTTACAACAACAGGCCAGGAAGGCTTGAACTTTTGGCCTCGGAATCCGCCAGGCAGCTGTGCCCTCTTCCCAAATATACCATCGCAAATCGGCTGTTATGCTGGACAGAGGCCTTTGCATCCTTGACTTTCACAAGCGCAATCCTCGTGCTGTTCCTGTGGCCAGGAGCTTTTATAGCTCACTCAAGGGACCCCTGCGCCCTTCGGCGCGATTGCATAGTAACACACACCTGGTCGCTGTAGACAACTCTCTGGCACTTTAGGCAGCTGTAGTGTAGTGAAAGCACTATACATTTACCCAACGAGGTATGGCAAACAAAGGTTTGCTGGTAAGGAAAACAAGCAGAGTTACACTTAATGGCGTCTTCTTGAATAAATATGAAGGGCAGGGTTCATTCTGGCACGATGGTCCTGGCACAAAAATTAAACCTCAACCGGAGGCACTTACAGATATCATTGAAGCATGTGCCCTAGTTGAAGCTTAAATTCAGTGGCTCATTCATCGGCCCAAAAAACAATCGTGAGCGTTGTCAAGGCTGGGCTGCACAAAAATCTTAATACCTGCAAGTATTGAAGACGGGATTAAGAAACTGACCTAATATAAATATTAGAAGTACATCCCAGTGATATCACCATGTTGTGATTGAGACATCCAGGAAAATATAGATCGTTTTTAGAGAAGTGTATGGAGCTCTGTAAACCCTGCTTGTTCCACAGCACCCGACCACAATAAAAATAGTCATTTGAACAATCGGAACACTAACATAGGAAAAGAGGACCCCAAGATTCATCTGAAGTACATGGTCTGGTATTGTTCGGAGACAAACCAGAAGATACCTTGGAATGTTATTCAGAACTTATAAGGTTATACATGCTGTTATGAGAAGAGAGCTATTTTATATATATATTGTCCTGAAGAAGGTGGCATAGAGAAACACATAAGCTACCGAAACGCGTCGACGCATCATTGAATGTTACATCCAAGGAACCATACGGGTGTTTCTTTTGATGAAATGATTAATGGACACCTGGTGAAATATATATTGAGTTCAATGTGGAGTAACGGAATCTGAGATGCTTTTCACTTGTTGCCCTTCACTTGGTTGTTAGCTCTCCAGTATTTAGTTGTGTATACAGTCATTACATACAACTTGTAATTTTAATTTCATGCACAGTCAAAACTGTTGGTCAATAGGACTTTTTAACTGTTATTTATATTTATTTATAGGTTGTTGTATTATATGTCATTATCAATTTTATTAAAGATAAACTGTGTTTTTCTTAATTAGGTCTGTTGTTTAATTGATGTTATCAAATTACCTTTGAGGAGCTGCATATGTGAGGAATGGAAGAATGATATGAAAGAGTGAGAGATTATTGACAGGAGTATTACCCATTACTAATATTGATTAGAGGGTAACGAAATAGTCCCAGGAGAAATTCTCTTTTTTTACTTAGTTTACTTTATGGCATTATGTTTAGTCACTGGCAGAAAATGAGGAGTTGCAAATGAGGCATGTGCATGTGCAAATGAGCGTACCTGATTCAAATGATGTGTTGTTATGTCAGTGCTCGCAACACATCGAGTGAGACATGGCCCATCACCTCAGATTTGGTACACAGTGCCCACTGTCCACAAACATGAAGCCAAATGTGTACCCAAACAAATCAAATGAGTAGTTACAAACAGGAAATACATGGTATGTACATATCCTCGCATATTTCCTGCCATGCAGCAAGGTTGGTTGTGCGTACAGTTGTGCAGGATCTGTGCCACAAGATCAACTCTTGGCCAAGGGAATGCACAAAGTGTATTCAAGACAGCACAACAAGGCACAGTACCATAGTATACAGTTTGAAAGCCAGACGGCAGGATCAAAACTAATAGATGACCAGGCGAAAATCACCTGCAGAGAAGCAATGGCCTGAATAATTGTCACAGAGAATGCAGACACCCTGGGGATTTGGTGGAATGTGAACAGTAGTGGTGTCAATATGTCAATGAACAATCAGCATAGGTATCGTGAAAAAGACTGCAAATCAATCTTGGCTGTTGTGGACCTTACCTCTTCCTATATATCCAAGAATGGTAGGCCCAGCGACCTGTGTGACTGTGTTGCAATATGTGTCATGACACAAAAAGTCGGCCTTGTCACACAGTGCTGGCATGAAGTATGCAACGATACTGCCATCCGAAATGCAACTACAGTGCAACTTGGACTCTATACCTCCGTGTTTCATACATCCACCGCATCAATGTTATATAGAAAGTCAAATATTAGCAAGTCAGATTGGCATTCAGATCATTCATGTAAACATCTAATCTACAACACCATAACCATTTCTCTATGTCATTGTAGAACATGAACCTACACCTCTTGACCAGCTACCTGTCTGGGATGACGATCTGAATGAGGATGACAGCCTGCCAAACCTTGAGCAAGAGACCTTCCAGCAAATCCTGGACTCCTGTGGAAGACTGCCTCCGGTTGCAAAAAGGGCCAGTAGTGTTGTGGGATCTCCAGAGGATCCACCGATCATCCAGCAATCACCACCTGCCAGCCCAACCCAATGACAGCACTCCGATGAACCCCAAGTAGAATTTCAACATCGCCCAGCAGGAGTTGGTACATGTGGTGCATTTGGGGATGGAGACCATAGCGGGCACCCATGAGGCAAACCATCAGCTCTGTGGACTTTAACAGTCTCTTGTGACAATAACGGTGTTATGAGGTATAGGAATGAACAACTGCTCTGCCAAAGTAGCATCAGTGTGGTTGCCAACCAGTTGGCCGCCATCTGCAACATCCTTCAGTCCATGGATTGAAACAGGACACATATATTGCTCCTATGGGGGCCTACCACCACAATGGTATTGCTGTGTTGGCAAACCAGCAGTCCTGTCTCAGTGCATTGCAGCCTCTGATTTGTGTATGCCTCTTTTTCCTCTGGCACCTACGACACCCCCTTCACCGGAAGCACCACACACATCAGAGGAGGCCGATGCCTACTTCAGCTCTATCAAATGTAAATCTGCCTGGTAGCATTTCTCTGTGACAAATTGCCAGTTTTTCCTTTGCCCAGTGCTGATGACCATGCCAAATTACTTCCCAACTGGTGCTGTCCTCTGTTTGCCTGTCCCACCTGTTGATCGCACACATTTGTGGACTGTCAATGTGGTCTTACTTTCCTATTGACAATTTGATCATCTTCTTCCTCACTTAAACACTCCTCTCCCTAACATATCCCATGCAGTGTATCTCCCATGGACTCTTTTCTGGACATCCAATTGCTCATAAAAACCTTTGGTGTTGTTGCCGTAAGAACTGTCTCTATTTTCTTACAAACCGTTGCACATGTAAAAGAATGCACTTAGTTCAGCCTATGTGTTGTGAAACATGGTGGATTACATGAGCCAAAGACACTAACTACTCCTGAAAGGGACATTTGTACAATAGAACCAAGGACAAAGCTGCACAGGCTGAGGGAACTATATTTAGTGAATCAAATGTGTATATAGACTAGAACGTAGTTATTCAAGGTCACAAGCATGAAGTGTAACAAGTATCATGCAGTCAATATAAAGGATGACTGAAGTCATAGCACTGGTGGGTACTCTATCTATGGATACTAGCCAGCAAACAACACTACAAGCAAATGATGCAAGGGTGAGTGTGCAAGGGGCTGGCATCAGTGTGTGAACCCGAACTCCTTGATTATTGACAATTGTTTTGCATCACCATCCCGCCAATTCCTGTTGCATGACGTACAGGCAGAGAGTATCAGTATGGGAATACCTGTTTCAGCCTGTCTATCCTTTCACATCAAGAATGCCACTTACAATGCACAACTTTGTTTTTAGATTTCTCATGTGCTTCCATGGCCAACCTAACAGATTCCTCTCTATAGGTATTTCACCTAGTCATACATGTCTACAAACACGGTTAGCAAAGCCAACTGCAGGTACTTAACATAACCTAAGCAGATATGTCAACTCCTACACAGTAAATCATGTGGTAGACTTGCATGTAGAAATTAATCAAATTTAATGTAAGGATAAAACGTAATCTACCTAAAACTATCTTACATATACTAACTTACTTATCTAACCTAAACTATACCTAAACTAAATTATGCTGCCTAAACAATTCTACCTTGTCCTAAAGCTATTTTTAAAACTAGCATATCTTACCTTATCTTACTTTACACATATAAGACATGTTAAAACTCACCCCATACCCCTTAATACACATAGACATACAAAACCTAAACATATAAACTTAAATAAAGACATATTTGTTTTTTTAAGTATTTTATTCTTTTGGTTATTTTTTAATAAAATACATCAACATCCCAACAAATAAATAACCTACACACCCCTATACCCAAATAATGAACTCACCCCCTTAAACTGCTAAAACTACTATACATAACATAACCTATGCATACACTATCCCTAAACAATACTATTTATACCATACAACTAAAACAAATACTAAAAACATAGGGAAGGACAGAATTGCTCTCTATGGCCTAAATTTGCTCCCCATTTCTGTCAATAGTCTACTTTAGAGTCTGCAAAAACTGGTCTGTTGTGTGCAGCTTCTGCTCCAGCGCAGCCACCCAGAGCTTCGTGTCAGAAAAGTCCTTCATTAAAAGTTTGAAGGTTGAACTGTGTCCAGTGGGTTGGGACAAGGCACTGCTGGTCCTGTGGGCTGGCTGGTGGATCTACTTGGAACAGGGTCTGAGGCACCTACCTGGTCATGGCCATCTGCATGGCTTGGTCCATTCAGGGTATGTGTGGTTGGCCACCGTGGTGAAATGCCCCATGTTCTGGCAGTCCTCTCCTTAACAAATTGCTTTGCCATCTGGCGGAATGCCTTGTTCACAAGGCAGATATGTTGGTACCACTTGAGATGGATGAGGCAGTTCTTCATCTGCCTGCAGGTCATGTTAGCTGTTGGGGTAGAATGAAAACGCATAATACAAAGTGGAACTAGGAACTGTGTGAATCATCATAATACTTCTCATAGTTTCATCCCAAAATCCCATTAATCACCTAGATGTTTAAAGTGACCATCCATGGGAAAATATGTTAACTTCTTAAATTTAGACAGTGTCAAAGTACACCAGTGAGAACAAAGTAGGCAATTGTATTGGCATTGTCTGATTAAATACAGGTCAAAGCATTTCAATACAGAACATGCTTGGGAACAATCCTGTAGTGTACACATGGTATGGTACATATGTCCCTAGTAATAGTTCATTTGTGTCCCTTCTGTTGCCTTCCACTGGCTTAACTCCATGGCCATTGACCTAGGTAAAATGAGCTGTAGCTCGCAAGTACATGTATTGTGACTCCAGAATGTTTACCTGAAATGGCAAGGACACAACTCCAAACACATTCCCACATAGGTTTACTATGTCGCAGGTATCTGAAACATAAATGGAGGCTTGCTACCTAACTCATATCAGAGATGTCGGATACAACTCCTTTATACATTATTCTAAATCCTAGGGCGACCAATCCATGGCAGTTTAAGTAATGGCATATATCCCACAACATAGTCTAGTGTGCATTCCCAAACTGTCACCTTACTGCACTACAACATTCTGCATATCCAGCTGACCGATATGTGCATGCATGCTGTACATCTCATATGTGCAAGTATCTTGGGATGTAACTGTCAAATGGTAGCCAGGGTGCCCTTCTGCCTCAACTTTTTGTTGCAGCCTGTATTGGTTAACACCAACAGAAGATGGATTGGGCCTTTTTTATAAACTCCATATCCAAATCTCTGCCTGTTCCCAGTTGAAAATTACGCATGTAAAATGTCACAGTGCACCTCCAATGATAGGCTATGGGAGAGCTAGTCCTTGCAATAATGAAAAATTAAATGCACAGTATTTCACTATCAGGCTATGTAAAACACACCAGTACGTGTCCTTCCTTTAACATCCACTGCACCACTGGCATGGGGGTACCTTAGGCTTGCCTTAGAGCTGACTTGATGTAAGAAACGGGATGGGTTTGACAGGTCGACATGTCAGTTAAAACTGCATGCATAGACACTGCAGTGGCAGATTTGAGACACATTTAAAAGTCTACTGGTGTGGGTGGGATAGTCAGTGCTGCAGAACCATTAGTATCATTCGATATACAGGCCCAGGGCACAAACAGTGCACTTTAATAGGGACTTACCAGTAAATCAAATATGACAATCATGAATAACCTATTTAAACAGGGAGCTTGTGCACTTTGACACTGGTCAGCAGTGGGAAAGTACCCAAAGCATTTAAGCCAGCAAAATCAAAAACCAGCACACAGTCATAAATGCAGGAGAAAGAAGCAAAAAGACTGGGGAAACCATGACAAGGATGAAAAGTCTAACAGTCATGGAATGTCGGGTGACAAGGCTGTTCAGACATGCCTTTGTTTAAACACACTGTGGTATCTTCCGATCTGCCGGGACTGCCACTGCTTGGGTCACCCCTGCCCTCTGCACCACCTTGGAACGCGCTGCAGTGACATCACTTAGAATGTCACTGTAGAGAGCGTTTCAAGGCGAGCGCCGAGAGACACTTGACGGGGCGTTTGAGGCGAGCCAGCTGTGGCTGGGGTCCGTATCTGTTAAGCTACGATATTTAATAAACCAACTTGTTTATCCTTCACCCGTGACTCAGCATCGGTCATTTCTACACTGGCGACGAGGGAAACTTGGACTGTAAAAGAAGATAAATACACTGACCCCAACGCGCTCAGAGTGCAGCTTTGTGAAAAATAAACGCATCAAACCCGGAAAGAAGGTGTCGGGTAACCCGTGTGTCACACAGGAGCTGACAGAGGAAAGCGGGCCAAACCTGCTTATAATGTGAGTGGAGGGGAAAACTGTTTTTGATGTGACTTCACCGAATTTTGTTAGAAAGTTAAGTTAGAGCGAACGAGGAAGTCGTTTCGAAGCTGCTGCCTGGAGTAATTCATATAATTGGTGCGCAGGATGAAAGGAGATCTATGTCACAGTCGGGCAAAGATGGATCCTGGCAGTGTATGAAAGAAAAAAGGAGGTGCTGCGGGGAGCCGCTTGTAGTGTGGAACCGGAGCGCATAGTAGCGTGAGGTGCGGCGTATGCGGAGGATCCACGTGAGTCTTTGGAGGTGCTCTGCTGGAGGGAGATTACAGCGCTACCGTGGGGCGGCAGGGTGACAAGAACATCTCCTCTGAACATCGGAAGGGCTGCGGGGACGTCAATCAGAGGAAAGTGACTGCGGTGCTGCACCTGGCGGGGTTCAGCGGCGGCAGCAAGGGCTTTGTAGTGGCCGCGGTTTGACCAGGAAGAAACTCACGATCCTGAAGGGACTGGTGACAGGACTGTGACTGGAGTTAACGGCGGAAAGCGGTAGGGTCTTGCTCCTATGAGGACTACCCCTGCATTGAGACAACCCGGGGTCCTACTGTAGAGGCACACATGCTGATTTTGACGGCAGTGTGAGAAATAGTGCTCATACCTTCCCCACTGCGCTGTCTCCTGTCAGTCCAAGGCGCACAGGAAAGATTTGACAGGAACTTTCATTTACAGGGAAAGACTTTCAGTTTAAAGTCATATAGGAATAATTCGCCACTGTATAGACGAATGAGCTTGTTCTGACAGGGCCCCAACGCTTAGATAAAACTGTTGTAGTTTGTTAAAAAAAAGGTCGTTACACAATACTCTTGGTGGGTAACCTAGGTAGTGA
The DNA here is from genome assembly GCF_964261635.1 of Lissotriton helveticus. NCBI lineage: Eukaryota > Metazoa > Chordata > Amphibia > Caudata > Salamandridae > Lissotriton > Lissotriton helveticus. The sequence continues at coordinate 212,425,783 of NC_136060.1, read as the reverse complement.
TACTTTCAGGTTTAAGGGCTGGCTGGTTGGGGATCTGCGGGGTGCTGGGTCATCGTAAATTTGCACGCAAGGTATAGCTAGGCAAACATGCAAAACGTGACGCTCCCACCTTTCTTCTTAGCTAACCCTGGGGAACCTGCTATGAAATGGAAAAAAGTCTTCCTCAATTACGCAACAGTATGTGGGCCAAATTTAGGTCTAGAAAGGAAAATAGCGTTGTTGTCGTACTACATGGGGGCAGAAGGCGAAGAAGTGTTAGACCATCTCCCGGATCTGGGTGCGCAGGAGGCAAGGGGTTTGAATGAATTTGAAGTTAGTCTAAAAAAACTTGACTTGCATTACCTTCCCAAGACTAGCACCATTATGGAACGGTACCATTTTGGCAAGAGAGGTCAGAAGGAAGGGGAATCTATTGAAGATTTTGTTTCAGAGTTAAGGAAATTAGCTGCCACGTGCAAGTTTGGTGGTGCGTGTGAAGAAAGGATCAGGGACCAGTTTGTATTGACATGTAGGACAGAGCGTGTGCGGGAGGAATTATGGCTGAAACATGATCCTCCGCTAAGGGAGGTACTAATCATAGCCAAGCAGGTTGAACACATGATGCTGTGTGTGAATGAGATTAAACAAGACAGCGACAATAAGGTAGTTGAGAATAAGGTCAAAGTGAGTGAAGTGGTGACAGAAAGCGAAGAAGTGTTTGCAGTTAAAGAGCAGAAGAAGGTGCAGAGAGAACAAACAGAGAGCAAAGTGGGGTGGAGCTTTAAAGGTAACTGTTATAGATGCGGCAAGCAAGGACACATGGCGAATGACAGGAATTGCCCCGCACTGAAATATACTTGCAGTAAGTGTGGTAAGAAGGGTCACTTCAGACAGTACTGCAGGAGTGGTCAAGGATACAAGAAGCAGGGAAAAGAAAGTGCTACAAGTGTGTGTGATGAGATTTTTTTACAAGTGCAGGGTGGACAAGTTAGCTATCCGAAAGACAGCATAACAATAGAAGAGACTAGTTTAGAAGCGCTGTTCGATTCATGTTCTAAAATCACTATCATTAATGCTAAGGAATTTGAAGGGGTGAAAAAAGGTAAACTAAAGTTGAACAAAATGGAGATCAGGCCAGGGGGTTATTGGAATCGTCCCATCAATATGAAGGGCTACTTTTGGGGCACGGAGGGGTACAAAGACAGATTAACAGTTTCCAAGATATATGTATCACTAGTAGGGGATAACATACTAGGTTGGCAAGCACAAAAGGATCTGGGAGTGTACCTCAACCCTAACAAAACCCCACAAATCTTAGTGCAGGAAATAGAGGTGAGGTCTGGTAACATTGAAGAGGAATTTAAGGAGGTGTTCAGCGGGGAACTTGGGTGCCTCAAGAATTACTCACATAAAATAAAGTTGAAGGAGCATGCTGTGCCAGTGGTGGCGAAGGTGAGACACCTACCAATATCCATACAAGAAGCAGTCAGAGCGGAGCTTGAGAAACTGTGCAACCTAGGAGTGATTGAACCTGTGGAAGCAACGGAGTGGCTGGCGCCCATCGTCGCAGCCAGGAAAATGATAACTCAGTCCGTTTGTGCATAGACCTCAGGGCACTAAATAAAGAGGTCGTGGTAGACAAGTTTCCGCTAACCAACATCGCCCAGATGATGAGCAGATTGGAAGGAGCACAAGTGTTCTCGACGTTGGATTTAACCTCTGCCTATTTTCAAATCAAACTTCACGAGGATTCCCAAGAGCTTACGGCGTTCGTGACACCCATGGGGGCCTACAAATTCAAGAGGATGCTGTTTGGTCTAGTCTCGGCTGCATCGGTATTCCAAAGACTGATGAGTAACATTCTCAGCGGCATCCCTGGTGTGTTGTGTTACCAAGATGACGTGCTCATATTTGGTGGAGACAACAGACAACACGACAACAGGTTAAGACAAGTGCTGGCGAGGTTCAGGGAACAGGGCTTAACGGTGAAGAGAGAAAAATGCAGGATTAGGTGTGAGGAGCTTGATTTCTTGGGACACAAGATAACGTCTCAAGGCATTCAGCCTAAAGCTGAGCTCCAGGACACATCAAGAAGTCTGAGGTGAACTACTCAGTGATCGAGAAGGAGGCCTTAGCTGTGCACTGGGCTGTGAACAAATTCCGGGACTTCCTCTGGGGTGCAAAGTTCAATCTGAGAACGGATCACAAACCCCTGGTAGAGGTTTTCAAAGCAAAGGACTGGACGCCATCTCAAGTAGAATCAGACGTTGGGTGGTGAATCTTCAGGAGTATACGTTTGATGTAGAATATGTTCCTGGGGCGAAGAATTTGGCTGCTGACTGCCTCTCGCGCCTGGTGGGCAAAATGGGAGAAGAGCAAGTAGGTGGAGACAACGACGAAGATCAGGACGAGACACTGGCAGAAAAGGTGTGCGCGATTACCCAAGGAGCTGTGGGTGAGATAAATTGGAAAGAAGCTCTAAGAAACGATGACCTGTTGATGAAGGTGATTGAGAAGGTAAAGGGTAACTGGAATCACCAACACAAACAGAATGACACCCTACGACCGTTCTGGATGGTCAAGGACAAACTATCCATCTCCGATGAGTGTCTGTTCCGTGGCACAAGGCTAATTCCTCCCAGTGTGTTAAGGGAATATCTTATCGATCTCGCCCACGAGGGACACATGGGTATCACCAAAACCAAGCAGAGAATGCGGGAAGACTACTGGTGGCCAAACATGGACAGCATGATTGAGAGAAAAGTCAGGGACTGTATACCATGCACCACGAGTGACAAATTTCTGAAACAACACACACCTCCCATGCAATGCAGACCACCACCTGTGGGGCCTTGGGAAGAAGTGGCATTGGACATAATAGGGCCGCTCGCTGGTGAACTTCGCACGCCCTACATCCTGGTGCTTGTAGAGCTGTATTCCAGGTGGCCGGAGGTGAAGATCATGTCTGAAATAACCACTAAAGTGGTAATTGAGTTCCTGGAAGAACTGTTTCTCCGAGAAGGTCTACCAAGTAGTCTCCTGACGGACAATGGGGTACAGCTTTGCTCGAATGAGATGGGGGAATTCCTTGGGAACAATGGGATTATGCACAAACGTTGCGCACTGTACCACCCCAAGACCAACGGAATGGTAGAAAGATTCAATAAAACGCTCAAAGAAGGCATCCAACTGGCAAGAACCAATGGTCTGAACTGGAAAGAGGAGATGAGAAAACGTCTAGAGGCGTATCGCCTAACTCCTCACAAAACAACGGGATCACCCCCTTCGAACTACTCAGAGCTAAGAAGCCTAACACGAAGCTATCACCAGGTTGGATGGAGTGGCAGAAGGGGTGGACAGGGCACACTAGAGAAACTCAAGGGCTGGACAAGCAGCACAAAGCCATGATAGAGAGGAAAGAAAGGTTTGACGGGCAACACTCGGTGAAAGAGGTTGGGTTCAAGGTAGGAGACACAGTAAGAATCAGAGCACCTACAGGCAGGGCGCTTTGGCCTGAATTCACTAAACAAACGAAGATTGTAAAACTGTTCAAAAATGCTGTAAAGACCCAGGAGGGGAAGATATGCAATCTAGGAAGGGTGGCTAAATGCCACCTCCCTCCCGAGGTCATCGATGAAGAGGTCATGGGTGAGGAGCCGACCCGGGGGGAAGGGAGCCTACCCGCGAGGGTGTGTAGTGGAGAACCTCAAGCCTCACGCAGAAGTAGTCAGAGGGTGGTTAGGTGCCCCAAACCTCTGGATCAATATGTGACTATGTAATTGCTCACCATTTTGGTGTTCTGTTTCCGATATTACATGTTTTAAAGTTTGTAGGGTAGGGGGATGTGTGGTATCTTCCGATCTGCCGGGACTGCCACTGCTTGGGTCACCCCTGCCCTCTGCACCACCTTGGAACGCGCTGCAGTGACATAACTTAGAATGTCACTGTAGAGAGCGTCCCAAGGCAAGCGCTGAGAGACTCTTGACGGGGCGGTTGAGGCGAGCCAGCTGTGGCTGGGGTCCGTATCTGTTAAGCTACGATATTTAATAAACCAACTTGTTTATCCTTCACCCGTGACTCAGCTTCGGTCATTTCTACACACACCTTGGCTTTTCTGGTAAGAAGACAGTGCTAATATATGATTATGTATCCATTCCGGTTGATGGACAATTATACAGCACGAGTGAGGCCTTTAACTGCAATACCACATGTTGGAATTCTGACATCTGAGGCAGCTAGCCCCAAATGGCCATGGAAGGCAATGTATACTCCTCCAGTAGCAATATCCATCTGACGTGCATTTCTTAAGTCATGTTCACCTAACAATACACTCACATATATTCTAATAGATAGTGACATTTAGGACATGATTCCTCTGCCACCCCATCCATAATGTGGGCAAATTCCACCTTAACATTAGTCAATATCTGATGCACAGACAAGTTTGACACATTTTCTTTTAGGGTGTATCATGCATGTAACAAATGCTTCCATGTCTCTGTAAGTCTGCACGTTGAGCATGAAGCATATGGCAGAGTTGACATGGCTTAATGACACAATTAGATAAGGCAGCTTGAATTTACATAGCTACGAGGCGCTGAATCAGGAACCTGGTGCACAGAATACTGAGCAAGAACAAATACATATCTACATGCAAAAATGGTGCAAATGTGCAAGAGTTGGCAAAAACCATGTATGCATGCCCCTGCACAAATCAAAAGGACAGGAATGGCCTGTACATCTTTAATCAGGCACGTTTTTCCCCTTTATTTTTTATACAGTTCTGCACATCATGATGGCATGCTGAACTGCCCTGCACCACACAATATGAAATGAGGCTTTTGAGTATGTCACACACATATTTGAGTCAGTAAGGACCTGGAATGCCTGGTGACAACCCAACCTGCACAGTGTTGGTGGGGATGGAAGCACATCTGTGGCTAACATACTACGTGGTCTGTCTGGGTTAATACCAGTCCAATGCTAAAATGACTCTGTGGCATGCTTCTCCATATCAACATAGTCAGGTGGAGGTATGGCATTCTGACCATGACACATAGGTGACTTTCAGAGTCATTGGAGTAAAACCAGATATTATCAAACTAGACTCCGCTATTAAATACTAGAATATGTGTACTTACCAATAAGTCCCCCGACTTCAATCCCATGATAATCCAGGTCAGCCTCCAGTGGGCCACATTTGCTCTGCGATGCTTCAGCTGGTGCATACTCCGCTCCACCTTGAAAATTTGAATCATGAGCAGCCGCACATTCTCTCACCATTTCTCCCAGTGTTGTGTATTGTAGCCCAAGAGCACACAACTCCCATTGGCAGACATGTTGGAGAGGTAGTATATAATGAGCCACAGGAAGCTTCCAAACTTCGGCGCCAACATGTTGTGGGTTCTGTCCTTCCCAGACATATCCCTACTAAAAAAAATAAAATATCAAGTAACAAAAATCTATCTGACACCCCCAACAACACCTAACAAGCCAGAACCCTAAAAAGACAGACATCATAATACACTTGACCCCCGACGCTACTGAAAAGGCCCACTTCAATCATTAGCGAGGATGGTTATCCGGTTGACTCTTCTCAAGCTGACACAAGTAGAAGGTTGTGTGCGTCACCGGAGGCCTCTATTGGAGCAAATACCATAAACCATCGTCAGCTCCAAAATACCGATACAAACATATCAGGTGCAATTTCGGCAGAGCATCTGAGCATCCCAATCGTGTATTGGAATGTCGCTGGCCTACGGGCCAAGACGGCGCTCCAATCATGGTTGGATTCACTGTCTATCTATAAGATACATTGCCTCCAGGAAACCTGGGCAACGACACCACAACACCTACTTGGATATAAAACGTTCCATAACCCAGCTATCCAAGGAGTTATGGGTAAGCATGAGCGCAAAATCCGCTACGCTCGTGGATTTTGCAAATTTCCAGTAAATCCGCGATCCGCGAACTCTCGCGAATTTACCGAAAATTCGCAATCCGCGAGCGGCGGATTCCGAGGCCAAAAGTTCAAGCCTTCCTGGCCTGTTGTTGTAACTAATTTACGATGGCGCCGGCAAGCTGCCAGCGCCATCGTAAAATAGTTACTAAATTAGCTTCAACAGGAAGCACTAATAGATAAAATCAAGCAGGCGCTCGTGCATCTGCTTTATTTTATCTATTCGAGCTTCCTGTTGAAGCTAATTTAGTAACTATTTTAGGATGGCGCTGGCAGCTTGCCGGCGCCATCGTAAATTAGTTACAACAACAGGCCAGGAAGGCTTGAACTTTTGGCCTCGGAATCCGCCAGGCAGCTGTGCCCTCTTCCCAAATATACCATCGCAAATCGGCTGTTATGCTGGACAGAGGCCTTTGCATCCTTGACTTTCACAAGCGCAATCCTCGTGCTGTTCCTGTGGCCAGGAGCTTTTATAGCTCACTCAAGGGACCCCTGCGCCCTTCGGCGCGATTGCATAGTAACACACACCTGGTCGCTGTAGACAACTCTCTGGCACTTTAGGCAGCTGTAGTGTAGTGAAAGCACTATACATTTACCCAACGAGGTATGGCAAACAAAGGTTTGCTGGTAAGGAAAACAAGCAGAGTTACACTTAATGGCGTCTTCTTGAATAAATATGAAGGGCAGGGTTCATTCTGGCACGATGGTCCTGGCACAAAAATTAAACCTCAACCGGAGGCACTTACAGATATCATTGAAGCATGTGCCCTAGTTGAAGCTTAAATTCAGTGGCTCATTCATCGGCCCAAAAAACAATCGTGAGCGTTGTCAAGGCTGGGCAGCTGTGCCCTCTTCCCAAATATACCATCGCTAATCAGCTGTGATGCTGGACAGATGCCTTTGCATCCTTGACTTTCACGAGCGCAATCCTCGTGCTGTTCCCGTGGCCAGGAGCTTCTGTATCTTCATCCGCTGCTCTGATCGGTCTCTGACCTTTTATACACACAAGAGGCATGTGCACTCGCATGGAAGCCCCACCCCAAATCCGCAAATCCGTCAATCCGCAAATACGCGGATTTTGCGGATCCACGATCCGTGAATACGCAAATCCGTGAATCGTGGATCCGCAAAATCCGCCCATGCTTAGTTATGGGCAGACCAAAGGGTGGTTTGGCAGTTTATGTCGCTAACACTCTGTCCCCCCTAACTATTTGTATGCTTAAAGAAGACCCAAGCTACCAAATACTACAATTAAATTTTAACAAAAACAGTACCTTTATTCTGATCAACTACTATAACAATTGCGAAACAAAGGACTGTATAAAATTATTAAGTGAAGTTACCACTTTTTTAGAATCTCTTCAAAATGATCTATATTCTACCACCGTATATATAATTTGGGGTGGAGATTTTAACACTGCATTATGCCCAAACTACAATAATGGGAATTGTGGCCTGTTGGATGATCATGGCTACCCACTGACGCATTTTGTACATTCCACTAGTGGGAATAAACTAAACGAGTGCCTCTTTTCCTTAGAACTTGAGTACGCAAACAATCTAGTAGAGCCCCCCACAGATTTCTCTCCAACGTTCCATGGTAGAGGGGCATCAACCACAATAGACTATATCTTGATTTCACAGACCTTGAAGGGCCAATTGAGCAACTTCCTTACTGGGACAGATGTGAGTAGCGATCACTATCCAACTAGTGTAATACTTTCACTAAAAAACGTTAAGACCCATACAGTTATTTCCAGTCATCTAATGCAAAGCTCCTTAACCATGAACAAGGCGAAGGGCTTTTCAGTCAAGTGGGCCAAGGTCGACCCATCAAAAATCACGGAACAGGTTCTCGATAAAGCAGCTCCCTGGGTTCACGCCTGCTTATCTGTTGATGCTTCGCCCAAAACAACTGTGACAAGTTTCCAAAATTTTTTAGAGGTCATCGGGGAGGAGTTTATTCGCAAATCCAGGATTAAAAAATCCAACTCCGAAAGATGGTTCAATGCAAACTGTCGCAAGGCTCTCTCAAACCTAAAGGCCGCCCTCTGTAGTCCTCTGAGGGACATTGCGGAAATCTCCAAATTACGGAAACTCTATAACATAGCCAGAGCAGATCGCAGGAAAGAAATTAAGAACAATCTGTGGGCACAGCTACATCTTAGTTGCCTTAACAAAGATAGCGCTCTCTTCTGGCAAGTACTCAGATCTCCATTTCTGGCTGATTCCTCGAAGGCCCAACATCTGGACGTGGCTATCACCGCTGATGAATGGGTTTCCCATTTCTCGAAAATCTTTGGAACTTTCGAAGCAGTCCTCTCTGAAGATGAACAGAGAAATGGCAACGTGCCAGGGAGGATCACCTATCCGATTAATTTAACCTTCACTCACGGAGAGGTCAACAAAGCCCTAAAGGCGTCTAAACCGGGCAAGGACCCAGGACCCGACGGTGTGCCCTTAGATTTCTTTTTACACAACCTTGAACTTTGGTCACCCCTCCTCACTCAGGTCCTCTGTGCTGCAACATCTACTGTGCTTCTAAAGTCTTGGTCGACATCAATCCTGCTGCCTATTTTCAAAAAGGGTGATCGCAACGACCCAGTCTGCTACAGGCCTATTTCCCTTCTGGACTCCATAGGCAAAGTTGCAGGCCGGGTGATACTGGACCGACTACAATCCTGGGCCCAGTCAAATAACATCATGACCGACCTGCAATATGGCTTCCAGAAGGGTCTTGGAACCGTGGAGCAGGTTCTGAACCTTGTCCTTCTGACGGGGAAATACGCAGCAGTGAAAGGGGGCAACATCTTCCTAGTGTATGTCGACCTTAGTGCAGCTTTTGACTGTGTCCAGCATTCCAAACTGTGGGCCATTCTAAGCGATCTCAAAGTGGAACCAGCCCTTATAGCCTTTCTACGAGAACTCTATGGGGATGCAACGGCGTCTGTTAGATTTGGAGTAAATGGCGAGTTGTCTCCATCCTTTTCCATCAAAAAAGGGGTAAGGCAGGGCTGTGTACTGGCTCCCTTCCTGTTCAACCTTTATACCAACGGTCTCGAGCAGGCCATGCTTGAAGGGAGCCAGGACTTACCCCAGATCAAACATCGTTCTATACCAACGCTGCTCTATGCAGATGACTCAGTCATTTTTGCAAGGACACTCAACCAATTACAAAAGCAGCTTGATAAATACTCCTCTTTCATGGGTTCCCTTGGTCTTAAAATTAATATAAAAAAAACATTTACTATACATATTGGCCCCAAGGTTAAGAAACCCAGAGCGATTGTTGTGGAAAAGTCAAGACTTGAAAAGACGTCTGCCTACCCATATCTGGGGATATTGGTGGACGATTCTCTAAACTGGCGGCAGGCCACTGCCAGCAGAAAACTCCTTTTCCAGCGAGCAACCAAGGCCCTGATCTCCTTCTCTAGGAAACTAGGTAAACCTGCTCCCAAAGAACTTCTAAAAATCTTCTATACTAAATGCCATAGCGTGGCTACTTACGGCGCAGGAGTCTGGGGCCATGGTCCAATCGATTCGATCCAAGTAGTAGAAAACGGGTTTGCTAAATACTTGTTGGCCCTTCCACAAAGCGCTCCAAATTATGCTACCCACAACGAGCTTGGAATGGATTATATCACGGACTACATACGTGTTCAACCAATCCTTCTATGGCAAAGTATATGGTCAAAACCAGAATGTCATCTGACTCGCTCGCTGATTGAGGACTGTACGGCCTTAACAAACTGGCGGAGGATCCCCTGGCTAGCATATGTGGAGAACTTCTTTAAAGACTTAGGTCGGAGTTCATATTTTGATGACCCACCAAGTGTGGAGGATATATCCAGGAAAGATCTAAAGAAAATTAGCATGGACCACTTAAGAGAATTACGGAGTACAACCGAGATTCAAAAATACTCCAATCTACAAATCCAAGCAATTCAACCAATCAGTTTTATACAACCGTACTTAACATATTATTTGTCTAATTTTGAAAAATATCTTTTGACAAGATTTCGTTTTAATACATTTTTTCGACTGGTTTCCTTTCCTTGAATTTAGTATTGGTCGAAAGACATTATGAACTGTCCGTGTGATGGAGTATCGACCCAATCAATCCTTCACATTATTTTTTTCTGCTCATATTATAAGACCCCACGCAGAACTTGGATACTACCACTTCTTCGATCATTTGGTCATAGGTCCTGTCACACAGCTTATCTTTCTCTACAACTTTTGAACTCAACTCATTCTGCTAAATGTATAGCCACATTCCTAAAAACTACTATCAAAATAAGAGAAACTCTTGTTTGATTTAAGTGTTTTCGTGTAAATGCATATACGTTTTACTTCTTTGTTATGTAAAATAATTTTTATTTCTGATAAGTTTTTATCTGTACTTTTTATGGTTGCAAATAAGTGGTAACCGAATAAAAGGAATAAAACTGAATACACTTGACAACACAATACAATTAGCAATAACAAAACACTAAACCGACTTTTGGGAACATGCCAGGGACAGGACAGATACCAACACCACCAAGGCACACCACAAAACTTTCCAAACACCACCAAACACCTCCAGCTCTCAGGACAGACAAAAAGACTGTAAGTGAAAGAGAAAGTAACTTCAAACTTCCTGGTCAGCAGCATGGCAGAGCCATTGCATCATTTCCTGGGCAGATGTCTGACATTTTCACCAAATGCATCATATTTTTATTCTTCTATGGAAAAATAGGTAATGCAGGATATTCTAGCATCCTGCTGATGTGACAGCTGTAAAAACGTATTCATTACGCGAACGCATCTTTTTAAAATGAAGCAATGGGCCAAATGTGTGTTTAAATTATAATATAGTGTGTTGTGCAATGAATGTTAACAGTCACAGAGATAGTTGATGTGACCTGCTTTATGTCTTTGAATGTGTTGCATGTGTCTCTTGACAACGCACATATGTGTAATTGCTTGCATTGCTGTGGCCATATTACCAATATGGCCCAATCCCTGTGTTTCCACAATGACACACCTTACAAGAGGTTGCCATGCGAAAACTGAAAAGGTGCTCCCTATTCCATTGATTGCGCTTCCCCCAGGTCTGGTGCTAACTTGCACTGCCCTAGCGTCATGCATTCAAGTGTAAAACAGAGCAGCCTTTTGGAAATCTGCACCATGTTACACATTTAAGGCCGCAGGCTGTATGCAAATGTATGGAGGATTATAGGGTCTCCTTGCAGGTAAGGGAGGTCAGTGGGTGCACCTACCTACAAGGCGAGTTGATGAGATGCGTTTGTGAAATGGAAAGGACAGAAACGGCCCAAATATATGAAAATGTGGAGCATTTCTTCAATCTCCTTGCAGTGAGGCAGTTCAGGCAGCCTGGAGCCAACACAGGAACTCTTGCACCAAGGTGGCGGGGTGCGGGCATTGTACTAGTACTGCTTCTGTGCAGGATGGGATACATTCCTGCACATTAGCAAGTTCTCTAGGAATTTCCCTCTTTCTATGTGTGCTGTTTATTGCATCAAACATAGCTTGGGGAAATGACAAGGTCACAAATATATTTCTCTCATTGTTACACCTTCCTCGGTGAGGGGGGGGGAATTACCAATATCCATGGGCTACAAGAAATCTGGAAATACATGCAATCCATGAGTGTATGATTGAGAATGCTTATGTTCCCCCTGGAACGGCTTACAGAATTAAATGTTATGCAATGCAGCACAAGACACTGACTTGCATTACCTTCTTTTCTAGCCCACACAAGGCAGTGCAGAAAGGGCCCTTGTCAGGCTTTTGAATTCTCTACTGTACTTTTGTGTCATGGATGGGTAACAACACTGACGTAAACATGACACTAAATGGTATGAAATGTAGCCATTAGTGTTCTGGAGTGGCTGACACTAGGGTGTTCATATACAAGGGTCCTACTCCCACAGGATTGTCCCTTTTTTCTAATTTGGGGGTGCAGGAAACTCACTCATGCTGATAGTGTACTGCAAAGCCACCATGCATGTCTTGGCATGATGTAATAAGTGTTGAGTAAGCACTGGATTACTATACACTGCATTGAGTGGGTGTTGCAAGTGCCTTGCAGTGAGTCTTTACATGCATCACCCATGGAGTTTAACACTGAGCCAGGTTCTAATACTCACGTAAACCTGGTGCAGTCCAAAAAGAGTTACACATCCCCAGAAGAGGCATTACAAGGAGGAATGTGTAGGGTTCGCCTTGGCTTTTCTGTTCCCATGTGCCCTGCACTCTGCAGCACACATTGAACTTGAAAAGCAAATTCATGAATGATTTATGTGCAGGAAGGTGCGTAAAGAACTATAATGCAACTTGATGTCAGATTGGGTGAAGGGATAGGCCCTTTCTATGGCCTCAGGTTGACATCCATAAGTTTTCATGAGTCATCCAGAATATCCATGGGTGTTGGCTGGCAAAACCCCATGCAAGGTCCATGCAAGACACCCAGGGCACAGTGTAAACCAAGGCAGACTCTTGTGGTGCCTTCATGTAATCCACAGCTACGAGGCCACGATCAGCCACACAGGGTGACTTAGCATGGCCTCATGGATATTGTTGAGTGCCTTGTGCCATCAGAGGTCCAAGAGTAGTGGAACACTAGTGGCACCGGCCTGTGGCACCAAGGCCCACATCTGTATACATAGGTATCCTAGGATGTCTTATGGTTGCATTACCTACTCAGGGAGTGACATACGGTGGCTGGTTCAGCCACTCTACAGTATATGTGACAAGCAGGGGACATATTGACTGTCTGGATTTGCTATGGGTGTGCCTGGACATATATGACACATATTGGCGGAGAGTAATTGAACCCAGCTGGTTGAGGAGGAACTGCGAGCAGTGAGTCGCACCTCGGAGAATGCGAACGTAAAGAACGGGAAGAATGCAAAGCCGCTAGCTTTGAGCAGCACGCCGTCTCAGAGAGGACACCCCAGCCCCCGCTGCTGGCCCCAGCTGCTGGCACTGTTCTTTCGGGAGTCACGCAGGAGTCAGGCACTGGGGGCCGGGCGAGGTGCACTTGGTGTCTCTCCAGACCCCTCTCTCACAGAGGCAGCCACGGAACAACAGAACTGGAACCTGGGATTGCGCTGCTCCAGCCCCTGATGTTGACACTGACCTGAGCACCAGAGCACGTTTGCAGACAGCCCCGGGAAGTGGACAGACTGCACGCCTGGCAGGGCCCATCAGAGCATCCAGAGGAGTGGGAGGAAGCTCTGTGATTGCTGGTGTACTGCAGGCAGCCCAAGCCCCAGCGAGGAACGGTGGCCCCTGGGGAGGTCGGCAGGTAACTGGAGTACCTTCCTGAGATGAAATCTTGACCTGCTTTCCTCCTCACCCTCTGCGCCCCCGACACGTGTTAGTGGCCCCTGGTTCCAGGCCCTTGTTTGCAGTGGGAGCACTGTGCTTGTGGGAGAGGGAGGGGAAATCACCAGGAGGGAAGGGGGCAAGGGGGTTTCGACAGAGCCACAGCCAACTAGCCATTCAGCCACCAGGCCCCCTGTGGCCCCTGTCTTGTTACCCCTCCGGCTCAGTAGCCCAACACATCACCTGTGTCACAATCTTCAACCCAGACCGGGCTACGGTGGCCAGGAGTGCCCCGAGAGCATGAACTGAGCCAAGGGAGCCCCCCAGCAACAGCCCATCTATCTAGGGATTCCCCATTTAGCCCAGGGCTTGCACCACATCGCAATACATCTGGGGCCAACAGGAGCACGGCAGATAGTCAGCCGGGAAGTCATCACAGGGGTGTGAGACTCCTCAGGCAAGCCAAGTGACTCTAGTGAGACTAATGAAACTGTTCCCACTGCCCCCAGGTGAGCGGGACTTGGAATAGTGCAATCTGAGCAGATGATTCCAAACACCCCGCGTAAAAACCCAGAGAGCAGAGCCGCTTGGAGGAAATCGACCACCACCGATAAAGACCGTAAAGAACGCAAACGCCTTGTACACACCTGGAAGTTGGGATACAAGCTACCTTTCAAACTGGGGTATAGGCCTCATTTGGGAAAAATCAAACAAGTAAGCGGGACACAGGGCCGCAAAATGATAAAAAAAGGGGCCAGGGCTCAAAACCGTCACTAGAAAATGAACAGCAGAAGCACGCTAGCCATGAAGACCTTGGAGACCCAAGCCCGCGACTCCACCCACATCGCGCATCTAAACGTCAACACCATGACAATTCGCAAGTACTTTACCCCAACACCGGCCACACCAAGTACACTGGATATAGGAAACAATGGTCCTAGACCTATAGTTACAAAACCTAATTCAATCGGTACAGAGTTATCAATTTAACCAAGGTATGGAGCATTCTCATTGTTTACGCTCCAACCAACTCAATATCTCAGTCAAGAAAGCAATTGCAACAGACCACAATAGAAATAATTTTAATTCATTGCATCTAGAAGTAAGATACTCTTTTTTAATTCAAGAGTGCATAGGTTGCCCCAAAGAGAGCGTGCAATATAAAAGTTGGGTGATTAGAGTGTATTAAGTGAATGGAAAGATAGAAGGAAAGAATCATAGGAATAGTGACATAAAATCTTTTTATACAATTTTTTAATATACAAAGGATCGGTTAGACTAATCACCGTCCCAGTTAACCTGGCCACCAGAATAATGTACAAGATTATAATGATATTTAAACACAGATGGACATATTGTTCCAATGATATATGCACATAAAAATAATGAAATAAGGTCCAGGTAAAGAACAACAGAGGCGTCGACGTTTCGACTCGTCTTATGGCCGGTAGGCTAGTTGAACCTTGGCTATGCGAGTCTTCATCAGGACAAGAGGAATGGGACAACCAAGGGCTTGTTTAATTACCCCTTGTGTCGGGACTGTAAGGAATAATTTCAAGTCATAATCCCGGATTTTTGAACACCTGGTAGGAGCTAGAAAGTATATCGCTCCAGGGTGCAAGACTCTGTCAAAAAAGGGTGGGGGTCCCAATGGTTTAAGGCGCTTCTCACCACAAATTGGCGTGTCTGTATCAGGAAAATCCAATAATTGGTGTAACTTGTCTCTAGATGATTGTCGGCCTGTGTCAGTGTCCGATGGTTCGTATCAGAAGACGGCCGAACACTGCTGAAAGTCGGTGTTCCTATGATTACAATGTTGCGCGTAGCTGCAACGCCGGGAGAGCAGGCGCAACATTGTAATCATAGGATTACCGACTTTCAGCAGTGTTCGGCCGTCTTCTGATACAAACCATACGCCGTCAACCTACCAGGCAGTAGTTTTAAAAGCACTGCAAACTTCCTTCTATAATCAGCAGTACTAGGACAACAATTAAAGTGTCAAGATAACTCAGGTGATTCATCAATCAATCAATCAGGGTTAGCAAAGCACAACTCCTCACTTGTGAGGTTCTGAAGGCGCTCAGGGGTGGCTCCGTTGAGTCACTGTCTGTTCCGAGAGGTAGGGAGCGGGTCTGACCTGCTGAGTTCTGTCAGTGAGGAATGAGCGGATTCAGTCAAGGGCGTTGCCATGGATGCTGGCATCGTGGAGTCTGGTGGCTAGGGTCTGGTGGGAGATGGTGTTGAATGCAGCAGAGAGGTCCAGGAGGATGGGGGCTGCCATTTCGCCCTGGTTGAGGAGGGAGCAGATGTTGTCGATGGCAGTGAGTAGGGCGGGCTCGGTGCAGTGATTTCTTTGGAATCCGGATTGGGAGATGTCCAGGATGTTGTTAGCTTTGATGAAGTTTGCTAGCTGGGTGTTGACGGCCTTTTCATAACCTTGGCTGCGAAGGTAAGCAGTAAAATGGGCTTGAAGTTTTTAAGGTCCATTGTGTCCGTGGAGGGTTTCTTCAGGAATAATGTACCTGCTGGAGAGAGATGGGAAATGTGTCCAGTGGCAGCTTTGACTCATCTAAGGGAGAGCAGATGGTTAATATGGCTGCTGCAAAGAACGTGTACCATGTATTTAAAAAAAGCCCCATCCTGGTCTATAGAAGCACAAATTCAGGATTCAGAACATAACACAGTGGTTACCGTTGACTTGTATATTAAGAATTTATTTCTACCCAAACAAACCTGTTTAGCAGCATAGGGATAGCATAGGGATAATGCATTTTGCGTGCAGCTCTTTGATGGGAGTTTATTGCTCACAGTGCTAGGTTACGATTGTAATTTATTAACTGCAAGTAGGCAAGTGCACACGTTCCTTTCTTTTTTCTAACACAAACTCTATCCTAGTGTCTAACGACCATTGTGTACCCAATTGTATAACATGTTTGACTTTCCTCGTTAATAATTCAATGCAAGTGCTTGTAAAAGTCCAAATCATCACGAAGAAGCACTCCTAATACAGAACTGTCCCCTCTTTAGTTGCGAGAATTACTATTAGGGAAATGAAATCACACAGTCGCACCCATTGTCCCATATTGAGCAAATATGTATATTTCAAATTGACATAAGTCAATGACGCCGATGGAAAACATAGCATTTTATTAGGCAGAGACCTAGAGAGTGCCTCTAGCACGTTTTGTATCCTTCACCTTTTGATGCTGCACAGGCATGCCTCATGCTAGCTTCCCTCAATTTTTCTGACATATCAATCAAGGGCAGCGGCCACATTGAACAAATTGCACCTCAGAAACCAAGTCCCAGAGCCAGACAGAACTCTTGGTTGGGATTTTCAGAGCAATAAATTACAAGATTGAATGCACAGTGACTACATATCTTGAATCAAAATCTTCAGATTAACACATCCAGCTATCTGCTTCATGGGCATCATGCAGTGGTGATAAAGAACGAAACATGCCGCGTTTCACATATTCTTACTTAAGTCGTGTCTTGCGTGCAGCTGCTCCTTGATTCAAAAGATAAGGAGCGAAAAATGGAGAGAAAATCAAATCTAGAAAGGAGAATTCAAGGTGGAAAGAAAGCGATCAAGAGGGCTGACATACTAAGGTAGATTTTCTTATTTCCATAATTCTAACAATGTGTTTTGGTCACAGCAAATGATTTAATGTTTTTTTGATTTCATTGCTAATTGTAACGATTTTTGTTCAATTCAATCTTTGCTTTTATATAACGTGCACTGTAATGAAATTGATTTGCTTTGGAATGTGTACTCAGTCTGGAGAACCGGCATGATTTATGTCAGAGTATTTAAAAAAGGCAGGCCATGGCTTATCCTTTGACTCAAGGTGTATTTTAACTAGGAAAACAATGAATTCACACTCAACCTGCCTACGTTGATGTGATTGTGTTCTGATTTTCAGTAGACCGGGATGACATTTTAATTTCGATGGTGAACTTTTGTGAAACTCTCAAGATTGAGTAGCACGAAATTCTCAACGTTCTTATTGCAACGCTGCATCATTATTTATTTACAGGAGCCCTGTTCATGCAGAAAATGTCTCGCTACCTAACATGTCTCGTTACCTGTCCTTAACATTCTGTGTGATGTAAACTAGAACATGGGATGATTCTTATTGCCCAGGATGTGATATCACTATATATGGATATAGAACAAGTGTGGGGTGTGAAGGCCCTGGAATTATATTTAAAAAAAGGACAGCAAACTATTTTGAACATTTGGGGATGCTTTTAGAAATGGCTGAATTGAGCATGACAAATAATGTGCTCCTAATTGCTAAAGACCAGTATAAAAGATGAT
Organism: Lissotriton helveticus; assembly: GCF_964261635.1. Lineage (NCBI taxonomy): Eukaryota > Metazoa > Chordata > Amphibia > Caudata > Salamandridae > Lissotriton > Lissotriton helveticus. The sequence continues at coordinate 212,408,186 of NC_136060.1, read as the reverse complement.
GCAGGACTACAATGGGCTCGCAATTTGAAAAGTCGTACACCTGCCACTTTATGGGGTGTCATAAGGGGACACATGTCTGGCAACCTGGCAGATCCATGTGGGTTGATCCCATTTTTTACTGGGGTCACTTTATAGATAACATACTTATGATTTAGACAATCTCAGTACTACCATTGATTTCATTCTCAGCATACCTTAATGAGAACCCTTACAATAGGAAACTTTCACTAAACTTCAGTTCTGCAAGCATTTATTTTTTGGATGTAAAGATTTACACAAAAGGAAATAAAATAGAAAGCAGGCTCTACAGGAAGGAATCCACATGCAAAGCAATACTGCATGCTAACAGCGCTTATCCTAGGTCACAACTTCAAGCCATTCCGTATGTTGAGAGCCAGAAGAAATCGCAGGTAGGAACATATTTCTTACACACTGTGAACAATCTGGAATGTAGATTTAGAAGAAGAGGGTACAATAGCAAAGTGATTAACAAGGCTTCCCATAGGGATTCATGTCTTAAAAGAGAGGATACATTGAAGGATCACAAACGTTCAGGTGCATGTAAGAAACAAACAAATATTATGAGGCTTATCAATCAATCAATCAATCAATCAATTATGACACTTGTATAGCGCACTACTCACCCGGAAGGGTCTCAAGGCGCTTGGGGGGAGGGGGTCCGCTACTGCTCGAAGAGCCAGGTCTTGAGTTGTCTCCTGAAGGCGAGGTGGTCCTGGGTTAGCCGAAGGTGGATGGGGGGGAGTTCCATGTCTTGGCTGCCAGGTAGGAGAAGGATCTTCCTCCGGCGGTGGCTCTTCGGATGCGTCGTACGGCGGCGAGGGCGAGGCTAGTAGACCGTAGCTGGCGGGTGGGCGTGTAGAAGGTCAGGCGGTCGTTGAGGTACTTGGGGCCCAGGTCGTGGAGAGACTTGTGTGCGTGGGTGAGGAGCTTGAACGTGATCCTCTTGTTGATGGGGAGCCAGTGCAGGTCCCTCAGGTGGCCGGAGATGTGGCTGCGTCGGGGAATGTCCAGGATGAGTCGGGCGGAGGCGTTCTGGATGCGTTGGAGTCTTTTCTGTAGCTTGGCTGTGGTTCCGGCGTAGAGGGTGTTTCCGTAGTCCAGTCGGCTGGTGACGAGGGCCTGGGTGACCGTCTTCCTGGTTTCGGTCGGGATCCATCGGAAGATCTTGCGAAGCATGCGAAGGGTGTGAAAGCATGATGAGGAGACAGCGTTGACTTGTCTGGTCATCGAGAGGGAGGAGTCCAGGATGAAGCCCAGGTTGCGTGCATGGTCGATTGGCTTGGGAGCGGTGCCCAGGGCAGGGGGCCACCAGGAGTTGTCCCAGGCGGAGGGCGATGGTCCCAGGATGAGGACTTCCATCTTGTCTGAGTTCAGTTTCAGGCGGTTGTTCTTCATCCACTCGGCGACGTCTTTCATCCCTTCGTGTAGGCTGTTTCTGGCGGTGTCGGGTCTGGTGAGAGAGAGAATCAGCTGGGTGTCCTCGGCGTAGGAGATGATGTTGAGGTTGTGTTGGCATGCGATGGCAGCAAGAGGTCTCATGTAGACGTTGAAGAGGGTGGGGCTGAGTGATGATCCTTGCGGGACGCCGCAGATGACTTCGGTGGCCTCGGATCGAAACGGGGGGAGGTGGACTCTCTGTGTTCTTCTGGCGAGGAACGAGATGATCCACTCCAGTGCCTTCTCTTGGACGCCGATGTTGCTGAGGCGTTGGACTAGGGTGCGGTGGCAGACAGTGTTGAATGCTGCAGAGAGGTCCAGGAGGATGAGGGCCGCTGTTTCCCCGTTGTCGAGCAGGGCTCGGATATCGTCGGTGGCTGCGATGAGGGCGGTCTCGGTGCTGTGGTTGGCTCTGAAGCCGGACTGCGAGGGGTCGAGGGATCCGTTCGTCTTGAGAAAGGTGTCAAGTTGTCTGTTGACGATCTTCTCGATGACCTTGGCAGGAAAAGGGAGGAGCGAGATGGGGCGGAAGTTTTTGAGGTCGGTGGGGTCCGCTGTTGGTTTCTTCAGTAGGGCGCTGAGCTCGGCATGCTTCCAGCTCTCCGGGAAGGTGGCGGTGTTGAAGGAGGTGTTGATGACGTCCCGGAGTTGGGGTGCGATGGTGGAGTCGGCCTTGTTGAAGACATGGTGGGGGCAGGGGTCGGTTGGAGATCCGGAGTGGATGGTGTTCATCGTGCGGGCTGTGTCTTCGGTGGTCACTGTGGTCCAGGTGCGGAGGGTGGCGGTGAGGTGCGTTGGTTCGATGGTAGGGTGCGTGGATGGTGCGCCGAAACTGTTGTGGATGTCGGCAATCTTGCGGTGGAAGAACGAGGCGAGAGAGTCGCAAAGATCTTGTGAAGGAGTGATGTCGTTGTTGCCGGTGCTGGGGTTGGAGAACTCCTTGACAATGCAGAAGAGTTCCTTGCTGTCGTGGGCGTTGTTGTCCAATCGTTCCTTCAGTGATTTCTTCTTGGTGGTGCGGATGAGCTGGTGGTGTTTGCGGGTGGCGTGTTTGAGGGCGGTCATGTTGTCAGTGGTCTGCTTGAGGAGCCAGGCTTTCTCGAGGGTGCGGCAGGTCTTCTTGGAGTCCTTGAGTTCGTCGGTGAACTAGGGGGCCTTCTTGCATCTGGCTCTGCTGGGAGGGTTCTTCAGTGGAGCGAGGTTGTCGGCGCAGGCGGTCAGCCACTGCGCGAAGTTGTGGGCTGCTTCATTGGGGTCCGTTGTGCTGGCAGGTGGGTTCTGGCTGAGGGAGGTGGTGAGCTGGTCGGTGATGATCTTGCTCCAGCTTCTGTGAGGAACCTGTTGCAGGTGGTGGTAGGTCGTGGTTCTCCTGAAGTTGAAGTGGACGCAGCTGTGGTCGGTCCAGTGGAGTCCGGTGGAGTGGCTGAAGGTGATGTGCTTGCTGGATGAGAAGATGGGATCAAGCGTGTGGCCGGCGTAGTGGGTGGGGGTGTTGACCAGTTGCTTGAGTCCGAGGTTGGCGAGGTTGTCCAGCAGGGCAGCGGTGTTGCGGTCCTTGTTGTTCTCCAGGTGGAAGTTGAGGTCCCCTAGGAGGATGTAGTTGGCGGAGGGGAGGGCGTGCGGGCTGACGAAGTCCGTGATGTCTTCGCTGAATTGAGTGCGTGGTCTGTAGATGAGGGTGCCTCTGAGGGTCGTCTTTGGGTCGGTGTGAATCTGGAAGTGGAGGTGCTCGGCGGCGGCGAAGGTGTCGTTGGAGTCGGTCGTGATGCGGATGGAGTTCTTGTGGATGATGGCGATGCCTCCTCCGGTCGGGTTGATGCGGTCCCTCCTGATGATCTTGTACCCATCCGGGATGGCGATGGCGATGTCGGGGGCTGAGGAGCCGTTCATCCAGGTTTCCGTGAGGAAGGCGATGTCTGGTGATGTTGTGTCGAGGAGGTTCCAGAGTTCGGGTTGTCTTGCATCGGTGGGGGCCAGGGTTCCTGGCACTGGGCGCGGTCCAGGCGCGGTCCAGGCGCGGACAGGCGCAGACGGGCTTGCCGTTGGCGCGCCTTTGGCGCACAATCGGCGCACAATCGGCGCGCCCGCTGGGCGTCAACGCTGCACGTGCGTGTGGGCGGCATAAGTAAGGAGCTGGGAGGGAGGAGCAGCTGGGTGGCGGGAGCGGGGCGGTGAATGGGCAGGAGGGGGGCCGGGCCGCCGGGAGTCAGCGGCGGGAAAATTAGCGGTTCTGCGGCGGCTGGGGCGTTCCAGGCAGCAGCGGCGGCAAAAATGGCGGTTCTGCGGCGGCTGGGGCGTTCCAGGCAGCAGCGAGGCAGGAGCAGCAAGCAGCAGAGGAGCGAGGCAGGAGTTGGCAGGAGCAGCGGTGAGTGGGGGCTACCTCGCCTGGAAGTAGGCTCAGCGGTCGCTCCCTACACCTCGTGCGCGGTCCCCTAAGTAAGGAGCCGGGAGGGAGGAGCAGCTGGGTGGCGGGAGCGGGGCGGCGAATGGGCAGGAGGGGGGTGGGGCCGCCGGGAGTCAGCAGCGGGAAAATTAGCAGTTCTGCGGCGGCTGGGGCGTTCCAGGCAGCAGCGGCGGCAAAAATGGTGGTTCTGCGGCGGCTGGGGCGTTCCAGGCAGCAGCGAGGCAGGAGCAGCAAGCATCAGAGGAGCGAGGCAGGAGTTGGCAGGAGCAGCGGTGAGTGGGGGCGACATCGCCTGGAAGTAGGCTCAGCGGTGACCTCAAATGGATGCGATACTGGGAAGTTCAGTAGGATTTTAAACAAACACCGGGATATTTGGAGAATTGACAGCTATACAGCCAAATTGGTCACCAAGAACCCAAGTATGACTGTTAAACAAAGTTTGAAACTATGTTATATAGTAAGCTTTACTTTTCCCCCACAAAAAGACTCAGATGACTGGCTAATGCAAAAGAACAAAGTATGGCGACTGCAGTGTATGCAGATATTCTCAAAATAAGAAGATGAGTTTTCAGCACAATAACAATGCGATATACACACATATATTTCATGTTCTACTAAATTTGTTGTATATACAACTGTCTGCAAATGTGGGTTAGTACATATTGGCAGTAGTATTCATCTGATAGGGGAACTTATATTGGAATATTTGAGGACCATATGGCAGAAAGATGGGAAATATCCTTTAGCTGTACACTATCTGTCGTAAAGCCACAAGGTTCCATTACGTTTCCTGGAAAGCAGATATCTGCACATCCAAAATATGGTAACAGACAATTTCTCTATGTAGAGCTGAGGCAATGTGGACCAATGAATTAAAGGCCGTTGAACACGGTATTAATACTGATCAAGAACTGCAATAGTTTTTTGGGTGAATGATATGTATTAGTAATACTTGTGTGCTGCTGTACTCCTATACGGGCTCTGACACTGGCAATATAATAGACGTGTAAAGGCATTTGGGTAAACGAGTTAATGTATAGTACACATTATATTCATGTATGGGTTGATGCCAATTCCAATTCCATTTGATTATCACAACAAATGATGTGTTCTAGACCTTGTAATTAGCATACTAGAGGACTGGCATTTGGGAGTGTGTATCCTATTGCACCAAGCTGATCACATATGCCCTTAGGTTGAAAAACGTAGAGTGATATTTAAAGATTTGCTAGCTAATGATCATCTTAACATTAGTTACTCAAAGTTTAGCCTGGTTTCCTGTGTTTCAGAAAAAAATAGGCACACACTCTTGGATCATGTTTTATAAATGCCCTAGTTGTAGGGTTTTAATTGGTGTTTCAAAGGAAAGCCTTCATTTAAATATTAGTTGGGTTACTTTGGTGATTTAACAGTTAAGTTATGGAGATGCTGTCAAAAGTGTTGATCTTTCAGGAATTTTCTTAACAGAAACAAGGTTCTGTGGTTTTGGCATTTGTGCATACCATATTTTTTGTATATGTTAAGTGAGGCAATGACGATGGGTAACTTTGATTTATTGTTGAGAATGTACTTGGAATGACGTGCTGGCTATTGAACATGTCTTTGTTCAAAATTAGAGATAGGTCTCTGCAAGATGGCAGCCCCTGATAGACACACATGCACGTTCATCCCTCTCTCGATGTTAATACATTTAAAATGATGGCCCCTGTACAAGACGCTATGTTACTCTATATTGTGATGTGATGACTGGCAGCTGAAATCTTTTTTGTAAGTATGAGAGCGTTGCTCAATCATTTAATCTAATGTGTAATTTTGAATGTAGGCGTTTCACACATTATAGTTTTATCTTTAATTGCAGAAGTGGAATGGAAATAGAGTTCACATGATTGCCTTAACAGATGTGGATTGTGCTTTGAAGAAAAAATTAAGGAACCTGAATAAGATCAGAGTAAACTTTATGCAAAGCAGAGGGACTTGAACTCAACCTGTTTCACTACTGGCAGCCAATAATGCTGACGTATGGTGGTGGAGGTGGGGCAGCGTCTCGGCATGCCAAGAAGAGTTCTGCTGGCTACATTTTGGACTCTCTGTAGTTTCAGAATCTACGTCTTGTTGGCCCGCAGGTAGAGAGAGCTGGCATAGTCCAGTCTCTGCAATACAGATGCCAGGACAATCATCTGACAGACGGAAGGGTAAAAGAAACCCAGTAAAAGTTTAAGTCCACGCAGAATACCAAAACATGTTGCCGCCACCTTCTTAGTCTGGGTTTAAAAGCTGAGGGCCGAATCGATCCAGGCCCCTAGGTTTTTCACCACCTGTTTGGTAGCTCAAGATCTTTCCCAGCCAGCAAGACTTCAGACTTGCTGGCTTTGACCTGGAGACAGTTGGAAGTCATCCACCCTGCGATATCCGCAAGACCGCTCTGAAATTTAGCAGCATCATTCAAGCAGTAATCGGAGAGGGCGACTACTAATTGTGTATCATCAACATATGATGCCATAGTCAACCCTCTCCTCTTGACTACCTCTGCTAGGGGCTAAACATACAGGTTGAAAAGCTTTGGACTGAACACAGAGCCCTGCGGCACTCCCTGTTTGATAGGATGGATTTTGGAGGTGAAAGGGGGGCCGACACCTGGAAGGATCTATCCAAAAGAAAGGAGATAAACCAATCCAGGGCAAGGCCCACTATGCCAGCCTCCTTCAACCTCCATGTCAGAATCTGTACGTCCCTCATCCGGTGCTGCTCTCAGATGTTCAGTCACAGCTAGGAGGGCTGACTCCGTGCTAAGGCCCGGGCAAAACCCGCACTGGGAGGAATCCAGTCTGTTATTATTCTCCAGGTAGCCTGACAAGATGGAGTTAATATAGGCTTCAGAGATCTCCGGGGCCCAAGGAAGCAGGAAGATAGGGCAAAAGTTCTCAGGTTTACCTGGATCGAGGGTGGGTTTCTTTAACAGCGGCATTACCCTAACCTGCTTCCATAGCCTAGGAACCGTAGCCATAGACAGGGACATGTTGATAACCTGGTCCAGAGGTGTGAGAAGCACAGGAAGCAGTCCCATAAGATGGTCAGGCTTCATAGGGTCAGCCGAGGAGTCAGATTTAACCTTCCTGCAGAGTACACGTAGTGCATCCTCAGTAATTGGCGGGAAGATTGCCAGTGTGTGGGCAGAAGGGGGTACATCCCCAAAGCCAGAACCCATAATAACCTGAGTGTTAGACCTGGCATCATTGGCGTGTGTCTCCCTTCCATTTTGATGGATTGCCTCCTCTGCTTTGATATATCTTTGCTGGATTTATGCTTTGGGCACTGTGCCACCGCTGATCAGTGCCACAGTACAAGTGCTCCCTATGTTAAATTGATGTACTAATTAGTTATTCCATGATTGGGTTATTTGATTTATCTGTCAGCCCCTAGTACAGTGCACCATGGGTACCCAGGGCTTGTAAATCAAATGCTGCTAGTGGGCTTGCAGCTCTGGTTGGGCCACCCACAGAAGCAGCTTGTAAAGTGTGTCTCAGGCCTGCCATTGCAAGGCCTGTGTGCAGTCTAGCACTGCCATGTCGACTAAACCTTTTCTTTGCTTCATGTTAGACACCCCTATGGTAGGCCCAAGGGCAGGGTGCATTGTAAGTGTAAGGTAGGACATGATCTGATGTGTGTAGCATGTTCTAATAGTGAATTACAGCCATTTTCGTTTTTAACTATTGAAGGCTAACTGTTCTCATAGACCAGAATGAACAGTTAGATTATTACATTCTTATAATCCTAACTGACATTCCTATAATCCTAACTGACTCAGGGAACATGAAAGAAATTCGAATTTGGTATGCCAGAATAATAAAATACATCCTCTAGTAAAGTATATTTTGTGTTTGAAAATACCACTTTTAGAAAGTGGGTATTTTCTTGCCTAACTATCCAGGCCTGCCTCTGCTGGGTTGTGTATTCCTTGTCTGGGTTTGTGAGTGACAGGGCTGGGAGACAGGCTGGGGAAGCCCGGTGGTGAATAGAGAGATCTGCATCTAGATGGGAGGGAGGAGTTGCACCTGGGACCTGAGTAGGGCTGGGTCTTCCCTCTACAGTGCTGGCTCCACCTCCTGTGGCTTGTCTGATGTTTCTGCCCTGCACGGTGAAAGAAAGAAAAGAGTTATGTAAACAAAGTGCTCAGGAACTGGTTTGGACTAGGCAGTGTCCTCTCTGCCTTCAGAGAACAAAGGATTTTGGGGTATAAATATTGGGACCCTGATCCCAAGAAATTAGATCACTTCTGGACAAGAAACCTTTCTGTCAAGGAGAAGAACCAAGGAACCTGCAGGAGTTGTACTACCCCTCTGCCAGTGTGCTGTTTGCTGGGTTGGCCTGCAGTTATTGCTTATTTGCCAAGGGAAAGGAGAAGGAACTTTGAGGCCGATAACGATGGCGGACGGAAACGGGTCCAACCGCCATGGTCGCGGCAAAATACTCCCAACCGCACTGCGGATAAGTCGCCGGTGCGATTAGGATATTTCCGCCATCACACACCGACCGCTGTGGATGGATCACACCAAAAGACCACCGCACGTGGACGGTACCACAGAAACACATTCCGCCGCAGATGCAACGCCCGCGGAAACAGGCCCAACCTCCGCTAGACCTGCGGAGGGACCGCCCGCCCGATTAGAATAACCCCGCCATACCAAAGGAACTCACCATCGTCCACGACCGCCGCGGACAAAAAACAACGACAAACGGAGCTTGGCTGCGGAAAGACCAAACGAACATCACCCCTGCCGTCCAACTGAAACAAAAATGGTAGACGGAAGTGAATAGTGAACCCAAAAAACAGGACACACACCCACCTGGAACACCCAACCCCAACAACTACACGCCCCAATGCCACACCCCCCAGCACAAACAAGAGCATCCAACTCTCCACACCCACAGAACACCTGACTGCAAAAAACCATTGGGACACAACCAGCACACAGAGTATAAAAGAAATCCCTCCCATTACCACAATCCTTTGCATCACAGCACGGCTGCAAGAAAGAGGCACACATCACACACACAACAGACACACACAAACACACATACAACCTGCACACCAACACACCCACCACACCAACCCCCACAACACCATCCCTACATACCACACACCTGCACACCTGCACACCTCCAACACCTTGCACATCACACACCATGGCCCCCAAGAAAAACCCCAAGTTCACAGAGAGTGAGTTGAAGGTCATGGTGGATGAAATTATCTGTGTCGAACCACATCTGTTCGCTACCCTAGTGCAGCAGACCACCTTGGCAACTAAAACCACTATGTGGGACAGGATAGTGACCAGAGTGAATGCTTCAGGGACCGTGCCACGCACCAAACACGATATCCAGAGTCGGTGGCACGACCTTAAGGCAAGGGTGAAAGGCATCAGCTCCTAGAACCACCTGTGGGCACACGACACTGGCGGTGGCGCTCCCATGAATCAAATACCATACACCGAATGGGAGGAGAAGGTGCTAGGCACACTGCACCCTGAGAGCCTGGAAGGAATAGACGAGGGAGTGGAGGCTGGTAAGTACAAACCAATGACCCCTATCACACTGTTATGTCCTGCCTTGCACAACTGCTAAGACACATCTCCCAGACTACAATCCATGCATGTGGACCACACAGTCACCCAAATGTGAAGCCCAGGGCTCAAATGCACCAACCATGATCAACCACAAATGTAGCCTCCTACGTTCCCAGGCTTGCATGTGGTCAAGCAGCTAACACTATAACTCCCATCAGGCTCCCATGTCTACAGGGAGGGTGGGGGTGTGTGAGAGGCCAGCACTACAACTCCCAACAGGCCCCCATGTCTACAGGGAGGATGGGGGTGGGTGAGAGGCCAGCACCACAACTCTCAACAGGCCCCCATGTCTACAGGGTGGGTGGGGGTGGATGAGAGGCCAGCACAACAACTCCCAACAGGCCCCCATGTCTACAGGGAGGGTGGGGGTGGATGAGAGGCCAGCACTACAACTCCCAACAGGCCCCCGTGTCTACAGGGAGGGTGGGGGTGGGTGAGAGGCTAGCACAACAACTCCCAACAGGCCCCCCTGACTACAGGGAGGGTGGGGGTTGATTAGAGGCCAGCACAACGACTCCCAACAGGCCCCCATGTCTACAGGAAGGGTGGGGGTGGATGAGAGGCCAGCACTACAACTCCCAACAGGTCCCCATGTTTACAGGGAGGGTGGGGTGGATGAGAGGCCAGCACTACAACGCCCAACAGGCACCCATGACTACAGGGAGGGTGGGGGTGGATGAGAGGCCAGCACTACAACTCCCAACAGGCCCACATGTCTACAGAGAGGTTGGGGTGGGTGAGAGGCTATCACAACAGCTCCCAACAGGCCCCCATGACCACAGGGAGGGTGGGGGTTGATTAGAGGCCAGCACAACGACTCCCAACAAGCCCACATGTCTACAGGGAGGGTGGGGGTGGATGAGAGGCCAGCACTACAACTCCCAACAGGCCCCCATGTTTACAGGGAGGGTGGGGGTGGATGAGAGGCCAGCAGACAACTCCCAACAGGCCCCCAGGTCTACAGGGAGGGTGGGGGTGGATGAGAGGCCAGCACTACAACTCCCAACAGGCCCCCATGACTACAGGGAGGGTGGGGTGGGTGAGAGGCCAGCACTACAACTCCCAACAGGCCCCCATGTCTACAGGGAGGGTGGGGGTGGATGAGAGGCCAGCACTACAACTCCCAACAGACCCTCTTGTCCCATCCCAGAGCAAGATGGAGTCCCCCACCATGTGCTGACCAGTGCATCTCCCTCTACAAACTTACAGGTAGGTAGCCATCGTCACAGGGAGGGGTGGGTATGAGGAGGAAGTCTGTACTCCAAATTCAAATGTGCAACATCCACCCTCATGATTGCAGCGAGGAGCAACACAACGCATGGCTCCGTAGTAACTCCATGGTCAAAAAGTGAAATTAATCATGGGACAGGTGAGTATGCAATGCCTGCATACTGCATTCGTCGAACAACAAACAAGTACATTATGTCCACAGAAGGACACACAAATAACATACGCTTTCACACATGTAAGAGAAGCCTCTCTTCTGCACGCATCAAAGAACCAGCAAGGGAAAACTTGGACATAGTGGCAGCCCACACAATCCACGTAGTAGGCAGTCTGTGTATGATGTGAGACTTGACATTCCCACAACAGCAAGTACAATGTGTATCCTGACACAAGGCACATGGATGCAATGTCCAAACCCTGTCCCTAACACAAGGTAGACCATCCACATGAAAGACCAACATATGCCTCTTTTGACAATGATTAGACCAGGTTCAGTAGCAAGGTAGGTTGCCCACAACCCTTGTGAACATGGCCTAGTCCACATTGCAGAGCCACTGCAACAATGTCAAAATAACTAACAAATTACACATTGTCCAGGGGTACCATCCAATAGAAGAACAGCACCACACATATCCAAGTATTGTCTCCCCACCTCCACCCACCATAAGGTCCAGTACTGTGTACCACACCAATGTGATGACATCAACAACCATGTCCTGAATCCCTAGGAAATTGAAATGTAACAACAACAAACCTGTCATGCCCACAGCATTGATTCTTAAATTCCTGTCCCTCAGGTGACCGAGAACTGGCAGGAGAAAGCAGCAACTGCCAGCACCATACGCCCTCCTCACAGCATGGACTCTCCGGTGATGATTCCCTGGACACTTCGGGTACAGAGGGCGATGCCGGTCCTTCTATACTCCCAGGGCCATCAGGCTCCCAGGACATACCTGCCCCCACCACCTTGGCCAATGGGACCACAGCAACTACTGGCATTGTGACCTGTGCAGCTACCACCACCATCACCAGCACTCCTGCCTGTGCCACCCTCCCTGACCCATTGGACGATGGTGGACCATCAACATCACAGGCTAGCAGGGAGAGTGGACGGGTGAGGACACAGGTGAGGCCACAGCTTTCGAACAGGAGGACAGGTGCAAGGCGAGATGGGGACAAGACCCACCCAATCCTGGGACCGAGACCCTGGATGCCATTGCAAGAGTGCATGCATCGTACGAGCGGTCGCAGGCACAGGCGGATCTGGCACGCCAAGACTCACTTGAGACCCGCCAGCTGTTAAGGTCCATGGACAACAGTATGGGACAAATGGTGGACCTCATGGGACAGCAAACATCTGTTTGGAGGGAGTGGTTATCCCGCAAACACCACCTCACCCTCCCCCAAGTGGCCAGTGGGACAGGACACCACCACCACCACCATCACCTGAGGCCACTGACAGGGAGGTGTCCCCCGAACAACCTGCCAACACAGCTGGGTCCACTCTGGCACGGAGACGGAGGCGCCATCCAAGGCTGGATCCAGGACAGAGCAGTGGCAATGCACCAGCCACCCGCCAGAAGAGGGGCCGGCACTGACTTCACCCTTCCTTGATCCTGGCATTCACTCTGTGAACTATCTTGCCCCACATTGCCAAGCATTGGCACACGTCTGTTGGACTAGGTGTACACCACACAATGTGGTGTCTACACTGTGGTATCATCTGACATGACCTTCAACTCACTCTTCCCCTCCACCACCATTTTGTAAAAGTGTACTAACATAAATCCACACCCTGTCAATAAAAACCACGGAAACACTCAAGGCAGTGTGACCTCATGTTTTAACACAGGTTTGTCTTAGTTGTTGTCATTACCAGGTGCAGGGATCAATGTTGTTCGGAATCATGGCTCTGTGTGAGTGACCTAGGGATAATGAGAGAACAACAACCACAGGTCAGGAAACTGAATCACACCCATCACACCACACCGTACTGTAACATCCCACAAACCACAATCATCACAAAGAAAGCGGATCACAGGACACACATCAGGGAGCATTCCATGTACACCATGTCCCACACCCATGTTCCAACAGATCATACCAGAACAGGCAGCATTCACACACCACATCCACCCATCACCAGCAAACATACATGACGCATTGAACAGCATCACAAGACGTAGTTACTCACATTAAAGGAAAGTAGTGGTCAATGAGCTGACGCCTCTGGTCCACACCTTCATCCTCCCAACTGTCCTCATCACTGGACATGGGTGGGATGGGAGGCGGAGCAACCTGTTGGTCTGCAGGGTCCATGATCAGTTCAATATCCTTGCGCAAGGCCAGGTTGTGGAGCATGCAGCAGGCAACCACGATTTTGCATACTTTGCCGGGTGAGTATGACAGGGCCCATCCGGTTTTATTCAGGCAGCGAAACCTAGACTTCAGCAGTCCAAATGTACGTTCTACCACCCGACGTGTCTTCCCATGGGCCTCATTATAGCGCATTTCACCTGGGGTAGTAGGATTCCGTAGGGGGCTCAGCAGCCACGGGCGGTTTGGGTACGCAGAGTCACCTAGGTGGGGGGATGACAGACACATACATCATCACCAGGACTGGTGGGAACAGCATGGCACACATACAACACAGTAGCCATCACAGCACACTCACCTACAAGTCACGCACATTCTTGACGCAGATTAGCCATCAGTTGGGGGACAATGCTGCTCCGCAGGATGTGGGAGTCTTGTGCCGATCCCGGAAATCTGGCACACACATGGGAGATGATGTTATCAGCCAGGCACACCACTTGCATATTGATTGAATGGTAGTGCTTCCGATTGCGATAGATGGGTTCACGTGCTTGGGGTGGAACTAGACCAATATGTGTACCATCAATGGCACCCACTACGTGTGGAATCTGGGCCAGGGCATAGAAGTCCCCTTTGACTGCTGCCAACTCTGCTGGACGTGGAAAATGGATGTAATCATCATTGTAACGCATCATGGCTTCCAGCACATCCAGCAGTACCATGCTGAACATTGATTGGGACATCCCCCCGGCAGACCAACTGTGTACTGGATTGTGCCCATCGCGAAGAAGTGAAGTGGCGCCATCACCTTTGCTGTGGGTGTAATTGCTCCAGGATATGGCCTGCGTGGCTGCAGGTGGGTGCCAATTGTGCTACAAGGTCCTGCAATGTCGGTCGGTCAAGCCGGAATTTGCGAATCACCTCCTCTTCAACCATGTCCTCCAGCACAGTGTATGGTCGATGCACATTTGGAGCCCTCCTGTGTGAGAGTAGATGGGAGCAGATGTCAATTGCACAACACAGCACACTGAACCACACTATCACTTCTTGACCAACACACCACAAATAATCCATGTTGCAGACACTGATTGTATGTGTGACGTGACAGAAATATAAGGCACTACAGCTAACTACACACACAAGGTTCACCCACAAACAACAACCTGTGTGCAAACAGGTACAATGGTACGTGCACACATGTTGAAAGAACAGCCAACATCACATTACGGACGGCCCATGTGTGGACAAGCATCCCCACAGACACACATGTATGTGCACTCACAACACGAACCTGGAACACACCCTCCTTGTCTTCATGCACCCATGACGCCACCAAAAATGCTGTGCATGCTCACATGACAGGCATTGACATACAACAGACGACACACAAACTTATAAACAGAATGCATGTATACCCCATCATTGCTACATGCACACACAAAACACACACTTACGACTGTATCAAACTGTGGGTACACAGCCTTATTGGACTGTGTAGATGTGTACACTTTGAAACGTGTGACCTCAAAAACAAGATGTCACCACATTGCCATGCACATCTGACGCAACTTGAGCTCACATCACTGTCCTTTGCCAACCACTGGCAATGTTAATAGTATGATCACACATGCAACAAATGGACATTGATGAGACACGTGGACATGGGCCATTGACAGAAAATGATGAGTTTTGAGGCATTCCGGACATGCCCTGACACACATGTATACCTATCATCATTACATGTGTGTGGAGACATGCAGTGTGTCTACACACCGCGTCAGGACTCGCTGTCTGCCATCACAGAAAATGATCCTTGCTACTGCAATTGTGCGTACCATTGGCTGCATGGTCAGGTCCAACACGGTCACACACCGCCAACTGCATGTGTGCGCTACTGCGATGGTGCATCATTTGAAAATCATCACTCGCTGTCCTGGCAATGGCGGAGCATGCATTCTGCGGGGGCGGGGCAGGCTAACAGATACATTTGAATGTGCAAGTGGAAATGGCAGTTGGTATCCCCCCTTTCAGTCACAGAGCGGTACTCACCGCCGGGTGCGGGCGGTGGGTGCCGCTTTGTGTTTTGATGTTACCGTGGCATGGATGGCCATGGCCTGTCACCCACCACCCGCACCCGGCGGTGGGTGACCAGCCATGGTCATCCATGCCACGGTAACATCAAAACACATAGCGGCACCCACCGCCCGCACCCGGTGGTGGGTGACCAGCCATGGCCATCCATGCCACGGTATCATCAAAACACATAGCGGCACCCACCGCCCTCACTTGGTGGTGGGTGACCGGCCATGGCCATCCATGCCACGGTAACATCAAAACACATAGCGGCACCCACCGCCTGCACCCGGCGGTGGGTGACCGGCCATGGCCATCCATGCCACGGTAACATAAAAACACATAGCGGCACCCACCGCCCGCACCCGGCATTGGGTGACCGGCCATGGCCATCCATGCCACGGTAACATCAAAACACATAGCGGCACCCATTGCCCGAACCCGGCGGTGGGTGCCGCTATGTGACTGAAGGGAGGGATACCAACTGCCATTTCCACTTGCACATTCAAATGTATCTCTTAGCCTGCCCCGTCCCCGTGGAATGCATGCTCCGCCATTGCCAGGCCAGCGAGTGATGATTTTTAAATGATGCACCATCGCGGCAGCGCGCAAATGCGGTTGGCGGTGTGTGACCGTGATGGTCCTTGCACATGCAGCCAATGGAAACAGGTACCGCGGGACGCGTAAGCAATTTCCCAAAAAGCGGAAGCCGTACACCGCCACAGCGGGGCCAGTCATTGGCTCATTTTGAATGAGGCAGCCCGGGAACACCAATTGATGCAGACGTGTGCCACTGATATCAGCTCAGGCCCCTATAAATGTGTGAATTTCAGCACCACACATCCACTGCTTCCAGTTGGAGAGATCCGGTCCCGTCCCTTCAATGCAGAGGAGCTTGAGGTCCTTGTGGACGGTGTGCTCCGCCACTATGAACTGGTCTACGGTGCCCCAGGACAGGTGGTAAGTGCAGTGGGGGACATGTTGGTGTGCATGAGGTTGTCTCTGACTCTTGGCCTCTGCAATCTGGGCGGTTTTCTGTGGGAGGCATTGTGGGTATGCCCCAGTAGGCCAGGCATGCTGTGATGTGTTCCTGGTTCTGTCACTGACTGATTGACCTCTATGCTGTGTTATCTCTGAGGGGTCACAAACATGACATGTGTAGTCTTGTGGCTGTGCTGGGTGACGACTGATCACATCTATCTTGTGGCTGTGTAACTCACCTGCTTTCCATGATGGACTAATGCCATATTGACCTGTCAGTCACATATGTTGTACTGTGCATGGCTGCTGACAGATACCTGTACCTTCTATCTGTGTGAACCGCCAACGGTTCACAGACTTGCCCCCTGTTGTCTCCCATAATGGTAGGTCAAGCTGCACCATCGCAAGGCCGTGTGGAGGGCCATAGCACGTGATGTACGGGCAGTGGGGGTGTGCAACAGGCGACACACATACTGCCACAAGCGGTGGGACGACATCTCCAGGCTCAGCAAGAATGTGGCGGAGATGACACTGGGGCTGATTCCCAGATCAGGCCGGCTTGCACGACGTACCATGACCCCTCTAATGCTATGTATCATAGCTGTGACACATCCTGACCTGTCCGCACGGTTGAGAGGGGAGCAGCAGCAAACTAGCGGTAAGCACACTGAATGTGTTTGTGACTTGGGAGTGCATGCATTTATTGCTGGTCAGACACAGTAGTGACATCCGTGGTGTATATGTTGTACTGCTATTGCATGTTGGTGGCATTAGCAGAGTGAGAGTTAGCATCCATGACAGCCAGCTGGACATACCATTTGCATTGTAGTGTAGGGGCCCAAGACATGCCATTCAGGTCTGTGGTCCCATGGCATCACGTTTGGTGGTCTGCGTGCATGGTGATGTTGCTGGTCTTCACAGGGCAGTACAGTCCTTATCCAACACAGTGTCTGCAGCCATTCAACAGTCACATGTACATGGTTCTACTTCAGTTCCCCCATCCACACCACTTACTGTCTCAGGGGAGCGTGACATTGCTGAACCTGTCTCATTTTCTGGGTATTGCACTAGAAGCAGTCACAGGCAGCGAGGCAGGCAACGGAGACCACAGACACCATCCCCTAAGAAAGGGAAATCTCTCACAGAACACGACATAACCTACCCTGGAGATGACACACAGGAGCCTCAAGGGGTGATGGGGACACGGATTCACAGGGCACACAGCCATCCCCCTCAAAAGGTACTCCCAAGGGCAAGGAACATCTCATGGACAAGGCACAGACCAAGGACAGGGCATCCGCAAAGGACAGGACACCACCCACGGACACGGCTCCTCACAAGGAGCAGCCACCTCCCAAGGACAGGGACACTCTCAAGGATAGGGCCACTACAAAGGACAGGGCACCTCCCAACGACAGGGCCGTTACAAAGGACAGGGCACCTCCCAAGGACAGGTCCCCTACAAAGGACAGGGACACTCCCAAGGACAGAGAACCTACAAGGGGCAGGGCACCTCCCAAGGACAGGGACCCTACAAGGGACAGGGCACCTTCAATGGACAGGGCACCTCCCAGGGACAGAGCACCACCCACGGATAAGGCACATGACAAAGACAGGACAACTCCTAAGGCCAAGGCGTCTCACACAGCCAAGGCACCTCCCAGGGAGCAGACACTTCCCAGGTCCAAGGCGTCTCCCATGAACAGGACATCCACCAAGGACAGACATCCATCACCCATGCGTCCCCTGAAGCTGGTGTTGGTGAAGGAATGTAAAACACATGTGTCAGAGGTGGAGTCCCCCCATATCTCTACTCCCATTCACACCCCAGTGAAGCAAAGGAAGGAGTACACTGTTGTTGCATCTCCCATTACACATGATGCAGAGGGCATAAGGCAGGGCAAGAGCACGCATCAAGCAGGGTCCAGCACGTCCCCAGAGGTCAGACCCCCACCAGCACATGATCCGCCTTTGATGGGTGATGTTTCTGATGAGCCCGCACCACTTACCAGTCCAGACATGTCCAGGGTGGCCTTGCAAATCCCCAAAAAATGGAAACACACACCGGTGACACCTGACCGCCCCAATGTCGCTCCAGTACAGCTGTCCCCAGTTCCCAAAGCCACCCTGCCTCCTGGCCCATACAGCCCTGTGGCTCATCATTTCAGTGGTCCTAGTGGGTCAGCTGCAGTTCACTCTCATGTGTCAGATAGTGGCACTGTGTCTGTTGTTCGCTGTCATGCCTCATGTAGTAGCGCTGTGTCGATTGTGCCCTCTCCTATTTCAGGTAATGCCACTGTGTGTGTCCTCCACTCTCATGTCTCAGATGCTGGCATGGTATTTGTTGGTCACTGTCCAGGGACAGGTCCTGCCAGTGTATCTGGGTCTATCGCTCATGTGTCAGTCAGTAGAGCTGGGGCTGTTTCTCACACTCCTCTCTCAGGTCCTGCCAGGGTGTCTGGGTCTATCGCTCATGTGTCAGTCACTAGAGCTGTGGATGTTTCTCACACTCCTGTCTCAGGTCCTGCCAATGTGTCTGGGTCTATCGCTCATGTGTCAGTCACTTGAGCTGTGGCTGTTTCTCACACTCCTGTATCAGGTCCTGCCACTGTGTCCGAAGCTACGGGGTCCCACAGTCCACCTGATTCTGTGCTGTGAGGTGCATTTCCGATCACTCAAATGTCATTGTACTTGATGTCTGGACTGTCCATATTAAGCACCCTTGCACTATTATTGTCCATTGGACTGTCCGTATGACACACGTTCTTGTGCTGCCTCAGAGGTACCTGTTCTGTTGTGCACACTGCCCTGTTGCTGTTATGTTGCTGCATTGTGCCCTCTCATGTGCTGCCTCAGATGTACCTGCACTGTACATTGGACTGTTGATGCACTTTGCCCCTCTCATTTGCTGCCTCAGATGTACCTGCTCCGTACCATGGACTGGTGATGCTCTTTGCCCCTCTCATGTGCTGCCTCAGATGTACCTGCTCTATTGTGCACACTGGCCTGTTGCTGTTATGTTGCTGCATTGTGCCCTCTCATGTGCTGCCTCAGATGTACCTGCACTGTACATTGGACTGTTGATGCACTTTGCCCCTCTCATTTGCTGCCTCAGATGTACCTGCTCCATACCATGGACTGTTGATGTACCTTGCCCCTCCCATGTGCTGCCTCAGATGTACCTGCTCTGTACCATGGACTGTTGATGCACTTTGCCCCTCTCATGTGCTGCCTCAGATGTACCTGCTCTGTTCTATCCAGTGGGCATGCTCCTGGCTACTCACAATGTCAACCTCTATGATTTGCAATAAAGCAAGTTACTCCTGTGTTGTGGTTTATCTGTGTCATTCCTGGTTGTCTCCTTGCATTGATGATATAATGCTGCTGTCGTACATGCTGTGTCTGCCACTTTCACATTACCATTGCCCAGCACTGTTTCCTTTTGATTGGCAGGGGTGACAGTCATTACAATGTGGCTGTAGACTGTGTAAGGGTGGGGAGAGGCACTCTGAGGCTTATTTTGGGACAACAGTGACTTCCCAGGCACTGCAAGTTATGTGGATGTTTTTCACATGGTGCATGTGTCACACTCATGATTTGTGGGTACCCAGTAGGTTGTTCAGTCTCGACTTTGTCTGTTAATATGTCAGGGCTCTTCGTGTGTGTGTTAGTTGTTGATGTGTGTGCAGCAGGGTTGTTTTTTGTGGTGTATGAGCCCCTGTCTGTTAGTGGGGTAGGTGTGCGCTTGGCCTGAGGGTGGGCCAGCATGTCTCCTTATGTCTGGTATGCCTTGTGCGTTGGTGTGTGTATGTGGGCCTGTGAGCTGTGTGGCCTAGCCATTCCTTCCTGACTGCCTGCCTAGTTGATTGTGGGCATCGTTTCCGTCGTCTGCTCCGCTACGTTGCGTTGTTCGTGGTGTGGCTGTTTGTTCACGTTGCGTGTGTGTTCTGGGTGAGTGGGGTCATTTTTGCCCAGGTGGTTTTGATGGTGTGTTTTGCAGCCGCGGTCGGTAGGGGAATACCTGCCGGGGCGGCGACGTGGGGCAGGGTGGGGTTTAGTAATGTATGGATAATGGATGTTTGCAGGTAAGTAAACATATATATGAATCAAACAAATTTCGTTGCGTGCACTGCATACCCATATGCGAAGCAGTGCACGCTACGAAAGCCTCTCGGCTGTAGTGATTCCGCCGTGTTCGGGCTGGTGGTTTTTCTGCTGTGATTTGCTGTGTGGTTTCCGCCGTCGTGATTTTGAGGACGGTCAAGACATCATTCCGTACGGAGGTGTCTCTGGATTGGTTACGTCCATCGCGGGGTCGGGTGTATTTAAGCGGTGGTTCACGTTCTTCCGCGGCGTACGTAAATTTTAAAGTGCTTCCATCCTAATATGGCGGACGGACTGTCCGCGCCTTGCGGACTGTAAAAATCATTTTCCGCCTCCTCCAGGCTGGCGGTCGTCCTTCTGTCCGCCATCGTAATCGACCCCTTTGTAAGGACTTTCATCTAGAGAATATTCTCCAAGGGCTTGAACTGTGCTTGCCTCCTGCTGAAGTCTCATGAACAAAATACTTCACCTTCAGCTCCCTTCTGAATTTCCTTGCTGGGAACTCCAGTCACTTGTGTGCCGCTGGGAGCTGGAAGCGCGACGCATCGAGAAGAAGCATGTCGACGCCGCAGCTGAAATCTTCGTAACGCCGGAGAAGCGAGTCATTGTTGCATCTCCCTGGAAGCGTGTGTTTATCAAAGCCACCTGCTGTCGCATCACCGGAGAAGCGTGATGCCATTGAGAGAGTCGCCATCGCATCACCGGAGAACCATGTCCCAGGGCCTGTCCCGGCTCCAAAATACAGAGTCGTCACAGGGCTGCCAGGGCGCCATCGCATCGTCATAGAATCGCCGCATCAAGGGTGCCATCTTCTCGCATCACAACCGGATAGTCGCATCGCATCAAGGCGCTATCTTGTGCACCGCAACGGGCCCGCAGGCCGAGTATCTACGCATCACCTCAGCACCGGTAAGGCTCATGACGAGTCCCCTATTCTGCGCAAGCATTGAGGAAGGACACAACCGTTCTCCCCGGGTCACGGAACCGACACATCTCCCCTTTTGCGAGCCTTTTGTTCACTTTGTAATACGCATCCAGGTACTTTGTGAGAACTTTGTTGCATTTACCAACAACTTGAAAAAAGAGACTTTGATAATCTTTTAAGTAATTTTAAGTGTAGTATTGTGGATTTTTGTAGTTTGTGGTCTTGCGATTAAGTCTATATAAAGAATACTTATTTTTATAAAACCTGTGTTGTGTCCATCTGTGGTGTTTTCACTGTATTACTGTGTATATTCACAAATGCTTAACACACTGCCTCTGAGATAAGCCTGTCTGCTCGTGCCAAGCTACCAAGGGGGTGAGCAGGGGTTACTAAGGTGTGTAATCCCCTTATCCTGACTTAGAAGTAAGGGTCCCTATTTGGACAAAGATGAATACCATTGCCAACTAGAGACCCCTAGATCTAACACTGAGGAAAGGTCTTATAGATCTTATTCACCTTATTTATAAAGAAAGTTGCAAGGTCCTCACAATGTTCGTCTGACTTGATGGCAGACGTCACAGGTGCCCCAGCATTTTTTAGATTTTTAAGAATAGAAAAAATCCTCTTAGAAGGATTATGGATGTTTCTGATCTCATCAGCAAAATGTGCTGCCTGTGCTTTCTGGACAGCCCTATGATATTTCTTAATGGCTGAATGATAGCAAATCTTCAAGATGGAGTCGAAGTCGCGCCTCCATGCCCGCTCCATCCACTTAGCTGCTTTACGCATATTGTAAGGTCGTTGTTATACCATGCGTTGGATTTAGTGCTCCGACATTCAGATTGTTTAGCAGGGATCATGTCATCCAGAGGATGCCGTAGCCAATCAGATAGTGCTTCACTGGCGGCATCTGGGTCTTCTGGTCAGCTAGGCACGCTCAAGGCGAGGATGGTACTGAGATTATCAAAGTTTAGTTTGTGCCAGGGGCGATGGAGTGAAAGCTTCTGAGGTGGCTTTCGAGAGGGCACCCTTCTTACCTCTTTCTGCACCCTTATTCCCTTTCTGTACCTCTCTTGCCTCTTTCTGCACCTCTCTTTCCTCTTTCTGCACCTCTCTTGCCTGTTTCTACACCTTTTGCATTTCTGCACTTCTCTTGCCATTTTATGCACATCTGTTGCTTATTTCTGTACTTCTATTGCCCCTTTCTGCAATCCTCTCTCCTCTTTCTGCACCTCTGTTGCTTCTTTCTGCACTTATCTTGCTTCTACCTTTTTGTATACAAATTTACAGAGTATGCTGTTTGAAACACAGGTATTCAAGTATTGGTATGTTTATTTTTATCTACCATGTCATCAGGTAAAAGCAAACACACACACACATGCATAAGTTGGTTTAATTGAAACAATATGTGTTTTAATTTTGATGCTTTGACTTACTGGAAGCAGAATCTAATATCAATTTTCAGGGTTTTTTATGTTTTCTAAAGACTGTGGATTACTTTGGTGTATTTAGTTTGAAAATGTCCCTTTTTTACAATTTTTTGAGGATTGGATTTTATTTAAGTCTGGGTGTGAAAGGTTATATTTTATTATGAGTATTTATCTTGTTTTTACTTCAAAGTAAAGTTATATTTTGTATTTGTATGTGTTAGGATGGAAACTTCTTTGGCGATGGATGTGTACACCTGCCTGAGCCGGACTGGGTAATGAAAACAGTCCTGGCGTACTGCTCGGCCAACCCCCGATGGGGAGGGGGAGCGGCCGAGGTGTTTTCTTTGGCCAATTTTGTTAGAGGGGGTGGATATTGCCAGCCCCCAAGAACAAACTCGGCTCCCCAGAGGCCAAACCCAGCCCCACCCTGGTGGCTCACCGGGGAAACACCCAGTGCCGGCTACGGCCAGTCCAGTCCTGACTTCTGCCCTGAGTTCCCCAGCAGCAAAGACATCTAGATACATGGTGCTTATTTTTGTTGTCATAGG
This sequence comes from Lissotriton helveticus, assembly GCF_964261635.1. NCBI lineage: Eukaryota > Metazoa > Chordata > Amphibia > Caudata > Salamandridae > Lissotriton > Lissotriton helveticus. The sequence continues at coordinate 212,385,096 of NC_136060.1, read as the reverse complement.
CATACACAGATCATGCATGGTTGCCATGAAGTAGGACTGTCTCACAGAATGCAGTCTTGTAGCACTAGGAGGAACACTCAAAGTGCTACCCTCATGATGGTGAAATACTACTGTTAAGTAGCATCAGCTGGGTGGTGGCTTCATACCATGTTGTGACCAATAGGAATGAACAGGCCTTTTCACCTTCGTCACTGAAGAAAAGCCTACAGGCCCACTTATGTAAAGTTCTACTGCTGTGTGCTTAACTCACCTTTGGCCTACATCAAGTCAGTATGTAGCCCTGAGCAGGTGCATATGTAGTTGCATGCTTGTGATGGGTGTATGCATGCCTGGGAGTGGGTTAATGCATAGATGTCTTATGTCCCTTTTTGGGGCACCCAGGGCTTAATGGAGGAGCATGAGAAGGTAGATGATTTCCCCAGACTGATTTGTGGATTGGTGCATTTCTGAGAGCTGAGAGGGGCACATACTGGAGGAAGGCAGAGCGAGGAGCTTCAGTACACTTCAACAGTGCTCTTTGATTTAGAGAGATCACTGGGAAGGGGACTGGGCACATCTTAGAGAGACCATGTGGCTGTTGAGAGAATCATTAAAAGTAGGGCTGGGACCCTTGGCTAAACATTCATGCATACATCACTGTGGCTATGTTAGAAAAATTAGAACAAATAGCAAAACATTCAATTAATTACTGCCAAAGGCTCTCCCCTATTGAGACTCTAAAAAACATTGTGACTACACAACATGCATAGAATAGACACCCAGATTTTTTTTGGTTGGTTTATATGCAAAACATTCTTTATTCTTTTCTCAAGATAATTAGTGTATTTTTGTTTTTTTCAAAGTTTTTATGAAATATGTAAAAAATGTTTGTGAATTCAAAAGTCATATGTATAAAAACATATATATACACACACACATACAATACATTAACTCAACACATAACAGTAAACCGGTCAGAGCTCTTTATAAAGTAGGCAAAGCGGTGAATTGGGACTACGCGCGTTTCGGCATTCTGCCTTCGTCAGGTGACCGTCTTTGGCACATACATAGGACACAGTATACACTAAAGAAAACATAAAAACAAAAATAAGTACCTATATTAAATATATATACAGTAGTCACACTAAAATATATATACATTGTTATGTACAATATATACAACTTATCTAGGGAGAGCATAGGTCAGTCTTTACATGAAAATTTATATATATATACACACATTGCACATCTAAGAGTTTATATAACGCAGCTGATGTGTCCTATCCTTATCTAATATCCTAATGCGTACACTGGGTATATTATCACATTCAGTGGCTGCACACATCTTGGCATATTACTAGGATTATACTATATGCGTCCATCTATATGGGAGGTAACATTGTTTTATAGACTCGATCCCGAATCTGTATGTAATCAAAAGATGCATTTTAGTATTAAAGTACATAGGTAGGTGTCATGGATTCATATTCTAACTGAGCTTCTGCAGAAGGAGACAGAATGAAGATCTGAGTTTATTTTTGCATTGCAATGCAGAAGAAAATCAGGTAGATGAGAGACTGAAATAAAAAAGATTTAATAGACGAAAAGAGGGCAACAAGGGAAAACTTGCTATGGTAAAGGTGAACCCGTCTGTCTATGTCAGCTGGCATGATTCGACTTACTCAGGATATTATGGCTTCAAAGTACTTTAGTAATTTCTTAATTTATAACAGTTATTACATGTATTATTAATCTAATACTGAGAAGTAAGCATGTACTTACAGCACACAAATATTCGTAAACAGCGGAAAGAGTTCCTGTACAGCTGGACTGAGATAGCCTTCAAATAGACAGCTTAATATGTCTTCTAGTTGTTTTGATTCTGCAATTTATAACGGAACCTATCAGAGATGTATAGAAAACAATATAGCTGTTGATGATTTTTTTGCGATGTTTTAATTGGAATCTGGCTCAGATACTGCACACTCTATTTTTGTTTTATAAAAGTATGCATTTTGGATGTTATGAGAAGTCTAGATGTTATTTTAGTAACAGAACCGAAATTCGAAATAGGGAATTTACTAATATTTATTTTGGTTCTGTGGTTCTTAGTACCTGTGTACGATCTTCACAGTGTTTGGAAATGTCTGTTTCTTAGCCTTCCTCAAAGTTTTCATGGACTACGGGTCGGAGGACAGCGACTCCCTATAGACATATTAAATGTCATAGTAAGGTGCCCATTCGGAACAAGAGGTTAATTCACGATATACATTTTGTTCGAGGTTTGAACCAGTACCTTTGTATTGTGTCTAGGATTGCATAAATCCCGAAAACTGCTGGAATTTTGTTCTTAGACAGTAACGCTAGAAAATAGAGAGCAGTATTACATTTTTTATGCTAAAAGACTCAGATATTGCAAAGCTGTGTCTGTTTGATAATTTTTAAACATTATCTGAAGCTTACCTCCGTATTTATTTAGATGGTTGTTCTAATGGCAGTTACTGTTACTCGATATCTTTTCGTCAAAATTAGCAGCGGCGTTTGGAAAGGCACCTGTGATGCTACAAATACACAGAAAGTTTTTGTGCACTTTATTATTTGTTTCCCAAATCGAAGGATGTCAAACTAAACCCGACTAGCAAGTTTACTGAGACTTGGCGGCTTACCTTCGTGATAGAAAATTGTGTCCTCTGTGGGGGTTCTGTTTCGTCGGCTGTGCCGCAAAGAATCTCTCCAGGATCTAAGACAAAAAGCAGCAACCCTCGCGTTTATATAACCCGATGTTCCCGCGCTCAGACTGGTAAATTGTTAACACCTGAGTGCAACAAGGCGCGTGTATGCTGATGTCATACTAAGTGCATCAAAAAGAGTAATTATACTAGAAAACGGACTTCAAACAAACCGATCAAACTTAAAACGTATACATATACTGATGGCTGTTATAATCCAATCACAATGTATGCATATTTTGGAAACACGACTTTTACACACAGGGTCAGAATTATTCTTTATTTAAAGAAGTAAATGAAAAAATTACTAAAATAAATAGAGCACATAGTTCGAATAGTTTCCCTAGTACGATATATAGCTGTTTTGAAAGTAGCATACATACTTAGCAGAAATTGCAATTGCAATACGTAGGAAAAGAACATATTGGAAAAAATATATATATAAAGATGTAAATATATTCTCAGCCATACTGTTGTTTATGAGTGATATGTGGGTCATATAATGCTTGCTGATACAGTTAGGGTCTATATTATTGCCTGCTCCCATGGGGTTGATAGATTAAGTCCCCTATTGGTTGTATCAAGGGTAAAGATCCAAAAAACATCATGTTTTTTGCGTATCTTGTCACCGCACAATCCCTCTTTTGGTTCTATTCTTTCAATAATAAACCAGCGAATGTCCTCTGGTTTATGGTTCCTTCATACAAAGTGGGCTACCAGTGGAGCGTTCATTTTTAGAGTTCGGATTGCCGACTTGTGTTCAGTTAATCTCGTGCACCGAGAGCGAGACGATTCACCCACATATCCTTGTTCGCAAGGGCATAGTAAGAGATATATGATATTCTTGGTTTTACAGTTTGTCATCCCTTTTGATTGTATCTTGATTCCATTATGTGTTAGTTCTTTCGTCTCAATGGCCTGTGGGCACACTTTACAGGTACTACACCTATAATTTCCAGTTATGGGATTGTGGTCCATTATACTTCTTTGAGTACATTCAGTGCGAGCGGGCATACGCGATCTTACTACTAGATCTTTAATATTTTTATTTTTTCTGTATGCAAATACTGGCTTTGGTAGTTTTTCTTCCTCATTTTTATCTATATTTAGAATATGCCAGTTTGAATACAAGATTTGTCGCACTTGATTATTCAAAAGAGAATGCCTGGATACAAAGACCAAATTGGTTTCCTGATTGGTTTTAGTACCCTCTAGAAGATGTTGACGATCGTAATATCTAGCTCTTTTAAGAGACTCTCGTACTAGCCTGTGTGGATAGCCGCGCTCTTCGAACTTATTTTGCATGACTTTTGCTCGAACATCATAATCTTTCAATTTAGTACAATTTCTCCTTAGTCGGAGAAATTGACTAAAGGGAATACTGTTTTTCTGTGCTGCCGGATGAAAACTATCATAGTGAAGAATAGTATTACGTGCAGTTGGTTTAATGAAAAGATCCATGAATAATTGACCCTGATCGTGTTTGACAATGATATCAAAGAATTCCATTTCTGTGTTACTTATGTGGGCAGTGAATTTAAGATTTATATCACACGCATTCAACCACAGTATGAATTCTTTGAACATGTCTTCGTTGTCATTCCATATAAAAATCACATCATAGATGTATCGTGACCGTAAAAAATCGATTAAAAAAATGGGGCCACCTCATTAAAAATTTTACATTTTTAAAAATAGGCCACATAGATATTCGCGATAGTTGGGGCGCAAGACGCCCCCATACTTACACCTTTTATCTGCCTATAGAGGGTACCTCGAAATTCAAATACATTTTCCTCTAGAACTATTCTTAGGCAGTCCAAGATGAACTCGGTATTGCACTCTATCTCATAGAGTTCGATAAACCATCTTGTGGCATCAATGGCGCCAGTATACGGGATGTTTGAATATAGACTTTCGACATCCAATGTCACGATCCATTGTCTATGAGCATTGAATGCGGTCCCTTCCAGTTGGTTTATTATATGTCTTGTGTCTTTCACATATCCTGGTATCATTGAGATGTGTGGACGTAATATAGCGTCTAGATACTTCGATATGGGTTCTGTTATACTGCCAATAGTTGTCACAATGGGACGAAAAGGTGGCTCTAACTCGTTTTTATGGACTTTGGGAGTTCCATACATACTGGCCATTCTTGGATTGTCTATATTCAGGTATTCGAACTCTTTAGTGCAAATATCTCAATTTTGAAGGGCTTTGGTGGTTAGTTTCCAAATTTTGGTTTTTGTTTTATTGTAGGATCTTTGGTGATTCTAGTATAGAAAAGGTTATCACTGAGCATTTCTTCCATTTTCTCAATGTATTTTACAGTGTCTAGGATCGCTATCCCACCTCCCTTGTCGCAGCTTTTTATGATTACTTCCTTCGAATCCTTGAGCTGTACTAATGCATTGTGTTCTTCCATGCTGATATTATATGGAGTATGTGCTATGTATTGGTATACAACTGTTACAACGCAACTTTTAGAACGACCTACCTTTACCACGCAATTTTTACAACGCAGGATCCATTACAACGAAGTACCATTACAACGCATTTATTTACAACGCAGATACCTTTACAACGCATACCATTACAACGTAAGTATTGGTAAGTATATAATTTTATTAAAAATATTATAGGTTTGGGTTTTTGGGTAAAGGGGTATTTTTAGGGTTCAGGGCAAGGTTTGGGTTTTTGGGTAAAAGGGTATTTTTAGGGTTTAGGGTCAGTTTTGGGTTTTTGGGTAAAAGGGTATTTTTAGGGTTCAGGGTCAGTTTTGGGTTTTGGGGTAAAGGGGTATTTTTAGGGTTCAGGGTCAGTTTTGGGTTTTTGGGTAAAAGGGTATTTTTAGGGTTCAGGGTCAGTTTTGGGTTTTTGGGTGAAGGGGTATTTTTAGGGTTCAGGGTCAGTTTTGGGTTTTGGGGTAAAGGGGTATTTTTAGGGTTCAGGGTCAGTTTTGAGTTTTGGGGTAAAAGGGTATTTTTAGGGTTTAGGGTCAGTTTTGGGTTTTTGGGTAAAGGGTATTTTTAGGGTTCAGGGTCAGTTTTGGGTTTTGGGGTAAAGGGGTATTTTTAGGGTTCAGGGTCAGTTTTGGGTTTTTGGGTAAAAGGGTATTTTTAGGGTTCAGGGTCAGTTTTGGGTTTTTGGGTAAAGGGGTGTTTTTAGGGTTCAGGGTCAGTTTTGGGTTTTTGGGTAAAGGGGTATTTTTAGGGTTCAGGGTCAGTTTTGGGTTTTTGGGTAAAGGGGTATTTTTAGGGTTCAGGGTCAGTTTTGGGTTTTTGGGTAAACGGGTATTTTTAGGGTTCAGGGTCAGTTTTGGGTTTTGGGGTAAAGGGGTATTTTTAGGGTTCAGGGTCAGTTTTGGGTTTTTGGGTAAAGGGGTATTTTTAGGGTTTAGGGTCAGTTTTGGGTTTTTGGGGTACAGGGGTACAGGATAAAAATTAAGAAAAATTAAAATTAAATTCCATTAAATTAAATTAATTAAATTAAATTACATTAAATTAAATTAATTAAATTAAATTAAATTAATTTAAATTAAATTATAATAATTTTAATTAATTTACATTTAAAAAAAATGATATACTTAAATTAATTTAAATTAAATTATAATAATTTTAATTAATTTACATTTTAAAAACATTTATATACTTACCAATACTTACGTTGTAATGGTATGCGTTGTAAAAGTATAATCGTTGTAAATACATGCGTTGTAATGGTACTTCGTTGTAATGGATCCTGCGTTGTAAAAATTGCGTGGTAAAGGTAGGCGTTGTAAAAGTATGCGTTATAACGTCATACATCCTATGTATTTTGTGGCAATACGTAGTTTGTTGATCACGACCTGCTCAAATATGCGTATTTCCGGAGCCACTTGTTCTAAAGTGGGTGTAAATACCGATTTGGGGGCTAATCTAGACTTGTTCTCTTCTGAAGCAATAGGCTCATTGTTGGCAAAAAAGCTCTTTAGTCGAATTTTACGAAAGAAAGTCATCATATCATTATATAATTCAAATTTATTTAGCCCAGAGTGGGGCACAAAGGAGAGTCCCTTGGAAAGGATAGAATTGATAGCTGCATTAGTCTCTAATCTACTTAGGTTGAAAATTGGGATAGTTTTTATTCCCTCCAGTACCGTGCATTTCTCGTTTCCAAGTATCTGTTTTGGTTCTGAGGTTGATAGTCTTGAAAAGGTGTTTGATATTGCCCCTGTTGTTGATACGAATGGTTCGGTTGATACTGGTATTGGGGTTTGAAATTGGGACGGTAATTCGGTCGCCAATTCCCTCTGTTCTGGGGGCGTCTCCCTAAAAAAGGACGGTACCCTTGAGTCGGTCTCTGGGCCCCTCTTTGTCCCCTTCCTTGATATGGTGAGGCACTAGAATTGCTATCAGAGTCTGAACTATTTGAAAAAGTGGTCACTCTTTTAGGTCTCATGTCCCATTGATAGGATGGCATACCTTGGTTTGTACTATCAGTTTGCTCATAGAAATTATCTGCAAGGTATGGATATACACTCTCTTTGCTATAAAAGCGAAGATCTTTCTGGAATGTATCCATTTTACACTTTATGAGATAATCACTGTAGGAATTTAATTCCGTGTCTACCTCTTCTAGTTTCTTTTTTATATCTAGAATAACTGTAGATGACTTTATTTTATCTTCTAGTTCAAGGATCTCTTGTAGGAGCTGATCCAAGGCTTCCTTTGCTGTCTCTACAATCAGCATCATGAGATCCCTAGAACATCGGTTAGCGATGAGGGACCATCGTTCTAAAAAGTGTTTGATTGTTATGAAGAGACCAGGGATGTTTTTTATTTGCAAGCCTTGGGGGATAGTGCCAGCCTTTAGATAATCTAGTATAAATTTGCCGTGTTGTTCTATCCTTTTCGCTTTTTTCTTAAGGGCTACATCACTGTGGTTGACATTCAGATTTGAACCTCTAGTCACTTCCAGCCCTCTGTTGTGGAGATATCACATTTGGTGTCACTCCTGCTGTATCAGACTGCTTTCAGGAGGAATAGCAGAGTCAGAGGAGTTAGCATTTTAAAAAGTATCAAATTCTCAATACATACTTCAAAAACTCAGACACTAAAGGCCTGATTACGACTATGGCGGTATGGTCAGGCTGCCCACCAGATTAAGAGTTGCTGCCTGTCTGCCAGGCTTTGTTTTTTACGTTCCCACAGTGGTGTCCTAAAAATGGGCACTGCAATGGGAATGCCAAAAACATTTCCTGCCCAGCGTGGATTGCTAAGTCAGTGCTATGCAGGAACTCGGGTGCCTGCATGCAGGGGACCCATGTTGAGCCCCCCTGCATTCATCACAGAGCGCGGAGGCACAAGGGGACCCTAATTCTTTCCTCTCCATCAGGATTTCCATGGAGGAGGAGAGAATACTCCTAGTATGCTTGGCAGGACCACAGCAGTCCTGCCAAGCATATTAGTGCCTCCTGACTGCTGCAACACCATCAGAGAATGACGGCTCTCTGGCAGCTGTGGTGGGCAAGGGTGGTCCGACCGCCCTAATCATAATAGGGTGGTGGAAAGACTGCCGTTGCCGAGCCACCACTAGTCTGGTGGTCCGTGGACTGCCAAACTCGTAATTAAGCCCTAAGTCACATTTTGTGCCTGGAAATGGACTATAAGAAGGGGAGAGCAATCCCCTCCCCCCAAATTGTTCAACTGCGAAGCAGCCAGTCGGGCTGTATGTTGAACAGGAGAAGCTCTGCAAGAACTTCTACTGGTGATGAGGACTGGGGACTTAGGTCTGCCATTTCCCAACTGGATTAGGGGACATCACCCACAGAAATCCAATACCATCGGCCTTGGTCCCTGGAGGACTAGTGCCTGGCTGCTTTCCATGACCAGTGTGCCCTGTGAAGAAGAGGAGAGTGCTTGACGGGAGCGAGGTCCAGTGGGGAAACTAGGCGAGTGTATCTTCATTGTGAGGCTTGGGAGGCAGCTTCTGCACTTATTGGACCATTACTCTTGTGTGAATTCAAGTTGGTGCCCCCATATGAAGAGCCACTTTGAAGCTAGACATTGCTGCACCCATCAGGCTGAAGACTGCAATACTTACATGCTGATCGGGTTGTCATGGGTGTGCAGACCTAAGTTGGCAACCATGTGTGCTGGGGGGGCCACCATGAAGAACAAAGACCATTGCCTGGTTTTGCTGATGTCGAGAGGAAAGGTCACTATGGTGATCTGTGTGTGCTGTAGCCCCCAGTGAAGTATTGGAACCTGAATTATCATCCGCCTACGTTTGATAAGAATAGGAGGACGTTTCTGTGTCATTGAAGGAAGCACTGTGGATGACCATTTCAAAGCTGAGAGTACTACTCACCACCTGCAGCTGCTGCAGACCTCCACTACTTCCAAGTGTGAAACGCTCCCAGGGACTCCGGTAGAGCAACCCCTGAAGGAGCAGGCAAGACTGACCACAGAGCAAAGACCCCAGGGGAACTTGTTCTGCCTGACAGTACTTTAGGTGCAGCATAACCTTTAAATCAGAGTAGGACTCCTGAGACACAAACTACTGGTAGGGCCTTACCTGAATGTTGCCATTCCTGAATGGGGAATTACCACTACCATTAGAGAGAAAAAAGTGGGACTCAGTGACCTGCCTATCGAACACCAGAGTCCTGACTTCAAGGAACTGTGTGTATTATTTGTGTCTGGAATATTTTACTTTCAGTTCAGATATAAATAATCCTTCTATATAAAAGCTATGTATTTGGCTGGGCAATCATTATTATAACTTTGTTTGGTTATTACAGACCATTAAAGTGCATTAAACAATGAAATAAGACAGATGCAATGCATAAAAATAAGGTGTACGGCCATACAGAGCTAATGCCTCATAAAACAAGAAGCAAAAGAGGAGCACAATATTGGATTATCACATAGTGCAGGTGACTATTCATCAGCATCTAGAGACTAAAGTGCAAATGCATGTGCACAAATACAAGAAAGTGCAACACTAATTCAATTTAAAATCTCTGAAGTTACTTAACTACGGTATATAGAGCAAATTGGTTTTTTACTTTCTTAAAAGCCAAAAATGCAGTTGACCTGTCTAATAGGGCCAGCTTATGGCATGTCGGAGTAATCCAATTAGAGCGACTTGCAGAATATGCTGGTCAAAAAAAGAGAAAGTGTTTTAACATTCCCATTATAATAAAAGTAGGCACAGCATTACGCAGAGCTCCCAGAGTTGGCTAGCCAGGTACTTGACAATGCTGTGTGAGGAAGAATGTCATAGTGACAATTTAGGTTGAGTAATCTTGCAGGAGCAGGGCAAATAGTATCTTAATATTTTTCATAAAAAATGGCACCTTAAAAGTAAAACAAGATTTGATTAGCACACCTGCAGCTCCAGGAGCTCTATGTTTAGCATATTCTCTTTCCCAAAATCTCACTCTTAGCAATTCTAGGGTTCCCTGGTCAATAAATGTATGTTTATTCCAAAGATCCTCCAGGCCAAGCTCCAAGAGGATTATCTTGATAGATCTTAATCAGTAGATCTTTCTTAAAGTAGCTGGCCTTCCAAGAAAGTCTGCTAGACCCCCCCCCCCTTCCAGGTTGGTTTCAGCGCATTCTGCTTCCAGATACTCACCCAATAAGCTAATAAACATAGTTTAGCCACCACGTCAAATGGCTTCACCCGAGATCAAGTTGTACAGGCAACAAGGGACAGCTCTGGGGGAGAAATAGCAATGACCGTACAAACTTGTTTTCCTCACAACCCAGTTTAGTCAAATCAGAATTGGCCCCTAAATCACTTCCTAAAAAGTGTTGCAGTTAAAAACAGCGATGTAAATGTATTGCAATGTGTTGACAGTGTTGTAAAGGTTGTTTTCCTTAGATGTTGGTAGCTTTGTTTTTTTAAGGACTTCTATGAATTTGCAGAGTGTTGGTAAGGTTCTTTCCAGTTTGGCTTGGGAGGCATTGTGTCATCCTTTCACTGATTTGTTTGTTTTGGCTTGTTGAGCCATGGTTCTGTAGTTGACATTACACCATGGTATTTGGAATTTAGGTTGGTGTCTGTGTTCAGAATGGTGCAGTCTACCTTCCCAAGTGTCTTCAAATGCTTTGGTTGAAATAGTAAAAGCAGCCTTGCATGACTGTGTGTGGGTATAGTTTAAATTTTGTTTGTCTAATTGCCGGTGTAAAGTCTATTATAATTTTGTAAGAGTACTTGTTAGTTCTTCGTTTGATGTGGCTTAAACGTTCATAGTAAATTGCACTTTGTTAGGCAGCAGTGCATCAAACAGTGGTATGTTAATGTTATGATAATCACCATGTATGGGGTATATCTGTGTGAATGGCAAAGGGCACATTTTGAAAGTGCTGTCCATCATCTGTGTTTCACATTGGATTGGTTTGAGGAGGTTATCTTCAGTTGCAACTATGATTATTCTTCTGCTTCTTTTGTGTTTGTTAAGTAGGAGGAACGGTTGTATTGGTTAGCTGTTTTGGAATATGTATTTCCTGTATATTTTAGAGGCAGCTGGAGCTTGACCTGTGACTTTTATAGTATGTGATATTAGGTGTTTTAAAGTAGGAATCGCTGGCAGCTGACATGTAATTGGCTCAGGCACTTTAGGAAGTGAGGGTCTGATTTGGATCTTGGTGGATGGGGTATATACTGTTCAATGAAATATAAATCCCATTATTTCATGTGGTATTTATATTTTGGCAGATGGGATATCCATTACCATTGTGAAGGAGTTAACAGACTGACTAGATCTAAATGAGACTGTATGCCTTTTAACATTTTAGTAGTGGGCTCTTGCAAACTGTTGCTTGCCTCTTTTAAATCTTGAAGTGTGTGATTTACTTCTATCTCTGTTACATCTAGTTGGCAGTTGTATTCTATGACATTAATGACAATACTTTTTGGTAGCAGCCCTTCCATACAAGAATGTGAGTAATATTTAGTGCATTTTCAATTTACATATACTGCTTATGCTTTCCAGGCTCTATGTATATCCCATGTTCAAAAGAAATGTTTCGCCTTTTTATGTGTTATATGTCCCTCTTTCTGACATTCTGTCTAAAATTAGCATAATTATAAAATGAATTATTATGTTGAAATGTTACTTTTGTTTGATTGCCTAATTTAAACATGCTTTCAAATGTTTACATGTTATACCTACATATGTGAATTTGCACTTGGATTTCTTCTGTTTACCTACGTTGTTGAGATTTGGGTGAGGTGAGCCTTTACTTTCTGTTGCCGAAAAAAATGATTGTTTTAGCTATAAGTTGAAATATTGAATTGGCTACTTATGGGGGCTGGGATATTTGTAGTTTTAAGTTTAACGTATAGGGTTTTTAAATTCATATTTCTGTTTTTCTATTACCTACTTTGAAAATGGCTTTGTCGAGTTTTTCGAGTATGGGGTGCATATTTCGGTTTGTAGTGCTTCCTTTTGAGTGGAGTTGTTTAATAAATCAATCAATCAATCAATCAATCAATCAATCAATCAATCAATCGGGCTTTTTTAAAGTGCAACTACTCACCTGAAAGGGTCTTAAGGCACTGGGGTAGAAAGAACGGAGCTCCAGGATGTTACGGTGCTTTTTCGAAGAGCCAGGTCTTGAAACCCTTCAGAAACTTGGCGAGTGAAGGTGTCTGTCGGTCGTGGAGAGGGAGAGAATTCCATGCCTTGGCCGCTAGGAGGAAAAAGGGTGTTCCTCCTGTCGTAATCTTCCTGATGCAGGGAACTGTCGCAAGGGAGAGCTGGGCTGAGCGGAGGGATCTTTGGGGTGAGTGGAATCAGAGGCTGTGGTTCACGTAGGCTGGTCCAGTGTTGTGGAGGGCTTTTTGTGCATGGGTGAGGAGTTTGAAGGTGATCCTCTTCTTGATGGGGAGCCAGTGTAGTGTCCGTCTGTGGCGGCTCACAGTGGGAGTGCTGTGGAGCAGGAGGCGGGGCAGGGTAGGTGGGTAGTGGAGTCGGACATATAACTTCCATGAATAAAGCAAGTAAATGAATAAATAAAACTATTTCCTTGTGCTCGCTGCATCGCCAACTCGGCGAAGCAGCGAGCACAAGGTAAATACTTTTATTTATTTACTTGCTTTACTTGTGGAAGTTGTATGTCCGACTCTACTACCCCCCTCCCTGCCCCTCCCCGCCTCACCACCTCACAGGACAATCAGTGCGAGCCGCCACTGGTGTCTGTAGGTGTTGGCTGATGTGCAAGTGGCGCAATAGGTTGAGGACTAGTGTGGCAGCGGTGTTCTAAATGTTCCCGAGTTTGCGGGTGAGGTTCTTGTTGGCCCAAGCATACAGTGCATTGCTGTAGTCCAGTCAGCTGCTGATGTGGGTGAGGGTGATATTTTGGCTGTGTTCAAGGGGAATCCAGTTGAAGGTCTTTCAGAGGAGGTGGAGGGAGTGGTACCAGGAAGTGGTGACAGCGTTGATCTGGTGTTCCATTTTGAGTTCGAAGTCAAGGATGATTCCGAGGTTGCGTGCATGGTCCATGGGGAAGGGGGGCTCCCGAGAGCAGGTGGGCACCAGTGTTTTTCTAGGCATTGCGGTGTGGGCCCATGATGAATTCTTCGTTTTTGTCCGTGTTGAGTTGTAGGCAGCTGTTCTTCATCCACCTGGTGACCGCTTCCATTTCTTCTTGAAAGTTGTGTTTGGGTTCTTTGGATAGGGAGAGGATGAGTTGGGTGTCATCGGCGTATGATACGATGTTGAGTCCTTGTGATATGGCGATGGTTGCGAGTGAGGCCACATACATGTGTTTAACAGGGTCAGTTTGATTGAGGCTCCTTGCAGGACTCCGCCGGTGGCCACTGTAGGTTCGACAGGAAAGAAGAGAGTCTGACCCGCTGCGTTCTGCAGGAGGGGAAGAGCCTTGTTCAAGATTCCTGCATTGTGGAGTCTGCGGGCTAGGGTGTGGTGTGAGACTGTGTCAAAGGCCGCTGAGAGGTCCAGGAGTATGAGCAGCACAGTCTCTCCTCTATCGAGGAGGGAGCGGATGTTCTGTGTCGCGGCAAGAAGGGCAGTTTTGGTGCTGGGATTCTTCTTGAATCCTGATAAGGAGGTCTCGAGGATGTTCTTTTCTTCTATGAAAATGGCTAGTTGACTGCTGATGGCATTTTCCATGACTTGCGTAGTTTGGGTCCACCAAGGGTTTTTTCAGGAGAGGGTTGATCTAGGTGTGTTTCCAGTTGTCGGGTAAGGAGGTGGTCTCGAAGGGGCAGTAGATGATTCGTCGAAGCTCGGGCGATGATGTCTGCAGCTCTGTGGTAGATGTGGTGATGTAGGGATCCCTGGGGGCCCAGAGTGGTTTAATACTTTATTTATTTTTATTTGAAAAGTTTTATAGAGCGCAAACAAGACCCAAAAGAGTATCAGAGCGCTGTACAGAGTTAGCACCAGCAAGTGAAAAAACATATAATAAGTAAGTGAAGTTACAATCTGTGGGAAACATGCAAAATAAAGAGTATAGTGTTTCGGAGTTGCCATAGATTGCTCCTTCTAAAGCATCATACAATAGAAAGGATCCAAGATGTGCAATGTGCCACAAAGAGTTTAAGCAGAAATCAGGAACTTAAAGAATCAAAACAGTCCAATGCAGTTAAAGGAGCGATCAAGGACTTGAACAAAAAGAGTGCAAACACATATAATTGAATATCAGTGACAATAATTCAAGGTTTTGGTTCTTGACAAAAAACATGAGCATGATCAATATGTTAACATTCGTTCATTAGTAGCCTTTTGACCAGTTTCTTGAAGGAGATCATGGATGGATTGGATCTGATCTCGGATGGCAGGGAGTTCCAGATTCTCAGAGCAAGACCAGTGAACGCAGGGTTGTATGATTTTTTCTTTTTGAATCTTGGAGGTTTCAAAAGAAGGGTGGATGTACTTCTGAGGTTCCGGCTGGAGCCAGATAGATCAAGTTTATTTGCATGGTGGTATGGGGTATTGTGGTGAATGGCGTATACGTCAGACAAGCTATCTTGAGTAGGATTCTCGGTTCAATGGATTACCAATTTAGCTGCAGCAAGTCGGGTGAAATGTGATCAAATTCCTCCAGCCCGTTAAAAGTCTGGCTGATGCATTCAAGGTAGCTATGAGTGGGGCCAAGCCCGCTTTGGGAAGTCCTGCTATGGTCACCAGCCCATATTCCAGTCTGGGGATAATCAGAGATTGAACCGCCGGCCTGAGATCTTTGGGGGGTAGGAATGGTTTGATTTTCTTCAGTTTCTTGCGTTGGCAATTGGCACCCCTAGTAGTAGCACTGATATGTGCTTGCATATTTAGGTGTTTATCCAAGGTGATACCTAAAGATTTGGCAGAGTCTATAACATGAGGTGTACAGTTCAGATTGATGAGGATCCAGGAGTTGATATTTCTCAATGTGCTTGCAGAGCTGCGAATGTACACATTTTTCAAGCACTTTAGTTAGAGGCATACTGCTGGTGATAGGTCGAAAAGTGTTTGTATCGGATAGGTCCGCGTTGGGGTTTTTAGGAATGGGAGTTGCCTCTACCAACAACCCTTGGTAGCGGCAACCAATTAAGAAAGTCGAGGAAGGTCACCGTCTGGCCCAGCAAGGACCAGGAGACTTACCACAGCAAGGGGAGTCAGGCCAAGGCCGGAGCAACCTGGGGAGCCAAGAAAAAGCAGTGTTGTTTCTCAAATGAACCCACAGGCTGAAGGCACAGGAGTTGCGAGGGGACCTCTAGCAGTTTCACAAAACAACAGCTAGCACGGAAGCCAAAGTCCTTTCTACAAAATGTGCACAGAGGTTGGGGCTATCAATAGCCCAATGCATTTAGTTGGAAAACACCAACAAGCATATGCACTTGCAAATGTATGTGGTGCACAGGGGTTCAGGTTATGCGGTCCTCATGAGGAATACTGTCCTCAAACTCGGTGAAAGGGCAGCTCAACCTCAAGTAACATAGGAACCCACCTCCTGTGTTGCTGGAGCATTTGAAGTCCGCAGGAGCTCAGGATCAGAATGCCGGTCAGTTGTGTTATGGTGCCTGCGAATGCAGAGGAGTGACTTCTTCACTCGCTGAGAGGTACGTGGTGGGACACGCTGGTTGGGGCCAAAGACTCGGCGATCTCTCACTCAGCAGCCTCTCCACAGTACCGCCCGCACCCTGTTGATTGCTCATCTTTTAAAAAATTGTATTAAACATATTTTACTTGCTAGTTTGCACAGATCCTTTTTTTAAAAACAATTGAACTCCTCCTTACCTCCTGCTCCTCTGCCTGCACCCCGGTCCACCACGGGGCTCTCCCGATTGTTGTGGAGGGTGCAGGCTCACGCAGGATGGCAGTCTTTCCTCGCTGCCAATTGGGGGCAGAGCACCGCGTTTAGCGCCGTGCCGCTGTCCTTAAACTGGGACTGTGATTCCTGTTGCGCTGTGGACACTCGCTGAGAGGTACGTGGTGGGAAACGCTGGTTGGGGCACAAGACTCGGCGATCTCTCGCTCAGCAGCCTCTCCACAGTACCGCCTGCACCCTGTTGATTGCTCATCTTTTAAAAAATTGTATTCAACTGATGTTACTTGCTAGTTTGCACAGATCCTTTTTTAAAAGAACAATTGAATTCCTCCTTACCTCCTGCTCCTCTGCCTGCACCCCGGTCCACCACGGGGCTCTCCCTATTGTTGTGGAGGGTGCAGGCTCACGCAGGACGACAGTCTTTCCTCGCTGCCAGTTGGGGGCGGAGCACCGCGATTAGCGCCGTGCCGCTGTCCTTAAACTGGGACTGTGATTCCTGTTGCGCTGTGGACACTCGCTGAGAGGTACGTGGTGGGAAACGCTGGTTGGGGCACAAGACTCGGCGATCTCTTGCTCAGCAGCCTCTCCACAGTACCGCCCGCACCCTGTTGATTGCTCATCTTTTAAAAAATTGTATTCATCTGATTTTACTTGTTAGTTTGCACAGATCCTTTTTTAAAAGAACAATTGAATTCCTCCTTACCTCCTGCTCCTCTGCCTGCACCCCGGTCCACCACGGGGCTCTCCCTATTGTTGTGGAGGGTGCAGGCTCACGCAGGACAGCAGTCTTTCCTCGCTGCCAGTTGGGGGCGGAGCATCGCGATTAGCGGCGTGCCCCCACCCATAACTGGGGATGTGCTTCCCGTCGCGCAGGCCCATTTGCGCCCGTCCGCGGCCAACTGGGGCTTGGGGCCACTCACTATGTCCGATTCACCCACTGCTACACAGCCACAGAACTCAAATCCCTCAGGGGAAAATGGCCCATTAACCCTGACCTCCTCAGTACATTGAACAACGCCGGGATTCGGTCGTCCACAAACGTCTCCCTCACCCCTCCCATGGACCCTTCCACTCACATCCTCCCATGAGCCCCAGGGCCCCACACCCTATAACCCCCCTTTCCTGTAGAATGAACCACGACCATCTATCCATATGGTATCTGAATACTCGCTCATTAGTCAAGCACCAGCTCGAGATTTTTCATCTTTTAGACTCCGTCAGACCAGACATCTTGCTCCTATCCGAAACATGGCTCTCATCTGAGTCCATGCCGGACATACTGGCTGCCATCCCTGACAACTACTATATTCTTCAGGCAAACAGGCCAGAAGGCAAGGTAGGGGGGGAGTTGCAGCCATCATCTCTCAATCTCACAAATTCACATCCCTCACTATCCCTAAAATCCCTTCCGCTGACATCTTGCTGTTCAAACTCGACTCCAAACGTCTCCCCTTAACATGTGCCCTTATCTACAGGCCACCTGCCCACTCTGAGAATTTTCTCCAGCTCTTCAGTAGTTTGACAGCAGAGCTAGCAATCAATCATGCCAAAATCCTCATTATAGGGGACTTCAATTACTGGCCCCACGACGTGTGCGAGAGCGTCTGCTCGACACACTTCACAGAATCTCTAAACGGCCTGAATTTTACTGAGCATATCAAAGTGGCCACCCACATTAAAGAACACACCATGGACCAGGTCTGGAGCTCAAACCTGGACATCACAGATCTCCAGATTTCCCCCTGTGCCTGGTCTGACCACTTCTTTATCTCTTTTTCCTTTTTCAAGCCCACCACTACCAAAGGTCCCACAACTGACCCTATCATGATCAGGAATTGGAGTCGGGTGGACATCCCTACCCTTTGTTCATCCTTCCCCTCTGCTTTGTCCAGCACCTCCCAATCCTCTAGCCTGTCACTCTCACTCCACACACAGGCTGAGGATCTCAACTCCTGGCTGGCTCAGGCTAGAGATAACTTTGCTCATCTGAAAGAACTCAAGAAGAAGAGGCCCCACGACGTCCAGCTCTGGTTCACCAAGGACCTCAAAGACATGAAACTCGTGCTGCGCCAAACTGAGCGCAAGTGGAGACTGGACTATTGTCCCCTCAAAAAATTCACCTTTCGTATGGCCTTAAAAGAATACAAAGCAGCCTTCCTCCTAGCCAAAACCGAATACTTCTCTGCCAAAATCTTGAACACGACCTGTTAATCTAAAGCCATCTTCTTGATCGTGGACGAACTTGTGAAACCTGATCATGTCACTATCAAACCCCTGCCATCACAACCCCTCTGCGACTCCCTTAACAGCTATTTTATTAAAAAGATCACCAAAATCAAAACTAGTATCCTCAAGGCCTTATCACCCCCTTATTTCAATAGAGCACCCCGCAACTCCGTTCTTTTTTCCAATTTCCCTTTGATCACTGAAGAGGTCTTTTTCTCCCTCCTCAAGAAAGTTTGTTCCAGCTCTCCGCGGGACAGTTGCCCTCCTCACATTGCCCGGGAGAGTTTCCTCACCATCCCTGACCCCCCCCTCTTCCTCCTGAATAACTCCCTTACCTCCGGCATAGTCCCCAATTCCTTCAAAACCGCTGTGGTCTCGTCCATTCTTAAAAAAGCAGTATCCGATCCTGGGGCATTATGCAACTTTCGCCCAATTTCTCTTCTTCCCTACCTGGGTAAAATCCTGGAGGCCTTTGTGGCAAATAGCCTAAGTACCTTTGTGGAATCCACCCACTACTTGGACCCCCACCAAGCCGGCTTTAGGCCTCAACACTCCACTGAGTCCATTGCCCTGGCCGTCCATGATGAGCTCAGAAAGGGAGCCGATCAGAACACCTCACAGGCACTGGTGCTCCTGGATCTGTCGGCGGCATTCAACACCGTCGACCACCCTGTTCTCCTCGATCGGGTCGAGACCGCCGACATCCGGGGCCCACCGTTGAGAGGGATCGCCTCTTTTCTCCAAGACCGATTCCAAGCTGTCTGCCTCCCCCCCTTCACCTCTGAAGGAAAATGTCTCACCTGTGGAGTCCCTCAGGGCTCCTCCCTCTCCCCTCTCTTGTTCAACCTGTATATTCTTCCCCTGATCTTCGAACGTCAGGAAAGATCAGTAGTTATTTTCAACTATGCCGATGATCTGCAGCTCATTTTTAACATTGACCCCTCCCCCTCCTCTATTCAGAACGTTCAATCCACCATGACCTTCATCAGCAGCTGTATGAACGCAAACCAGCTCAAACTTAACCACGATAAGACTGGGCCCCCAGGAAACCCTTGGAACTCTACTTTCTGGCCCCTTTCCCTTGGCTCACCTCCATCCCCTGTCAACTCGGTCAAGAGCCTAGGCATTACCATCAGCAACAACCTTTCTATGAGGGCTCAAATCAATTTGGTGGTCTCAGTCTCCTTTTACCACCTGCGTCGTATTAGGAAAATTAGCAGTCTGTTGTCACATGAAGCTCTCGTTCAGGTCACACTGGGACTAGTTATGTCCCGCATTGACTATGCGAATTCTTTGTATGCAGGTATACCCGCGTACCAATCCCACCAACTCCTACTCGTCCAGAATCAAGCAGCCAGGCTTATCCATGGCCAGTCCAAGTTTAGCCACACCAAACCCCTCCTTAAGAACCTCCATTGGCTCCCGGTGGCCCAGCGCAGCCTTTTTAAATTGGGCTGCCTGATCCATAAAGCACTCTCCTCCCAGGGTCCCTCCTTCATTTCCTCCCGAATTCACCGTTATGTCCCTTCCCACGTCCTACGCTCCTCCTGCTCCAATCTCCTGTGCCCCTGCTCCTTCAGACGCAAGAGGAATGGTGGCCTGAGATTTTTCTCCCAAGCCCCACTCTTCTGGAATTCCCGCCCCCGGAACTCCGCCTTCTACCTTCCTATGCCCAGTTCAGGAAGTCACTTCAGACCTGGCTTTCCTCCCTAGCCTACAACTAACTCCACACACTGCTGTGATCTTCAGCCTTCCACTTAGCGCCAAGAAACCACTGGTGAACGCGTGCTCTATAAATTCCCTTTATCATATCATGTCATACCCAAGGGAGATATTTCAGTTGTCTTTGATGCTCCACAAGTCCTGCATGGAGCCTGCATATGTCCCTTGTCCAGTTTTGTGTCAGAGCAGGACTTTCAGGTACTATGGAAGTGCACCCACCCATCCCCAATACAGTAAATCCTGTCTGGGAGGTGGTCATGCCTCCCTATGATAGGATGCATATTGTCCTACCTTCCGCTGCTCAAGCTTGGCTCAGCAGCAAGAGGGCAGATATGTGTCTCTGGTCGGCAGCAACCATTTTGTGCTGCCCAGGTTGAGAAGGCTGTACTACGAAGACCAGTGACCCCATGAAGCTTGCTTCAGAAGGGTGGAATCAAACCTCCCACACTGGTTACTGGTATGGATGTATGATTCCAGGGTGTTTGATACAAAACACGACATGTTTTGTTGCAGCCATTTTCGAGATAGCTTTTTACGTGAGCATATAATGCACCTATACCTATATTTCTGACTGTGTCACTGACAACCTGGGAGAATGGTCTCCGAAGGCTGCAGAGGGGCTCTGCTCATGCCGGGGCACCCTCTCACATAAGACCCAGCACCCTTCTTTCAGGATTGTCAAAGCCTGCTAGAGGGGTGACTGGTTTTAAGTGTAGTGACCTATAGATATAGTAAACCTATTTCTTACACAGGCTGCAATGGCAGGCCTGTAGTTCCATTTTGCATGACCTCTCATGGGTGGCATAATCCATGCTTCAGCCTATGGGAGGCCTCTTCTGTACCTATGCCCTGGGTACATGGGTACCATGTACTAGGAACGGACAAGGATACTCCAGTATCCAATCTGGAGTGTACCTAAGTACATGCATAACATTTTTAAGGAGAAAGCAGATAGACCGTGGTCCTGATTTAGCAGGATCCCAGTCAGACTAGTCAAAACAGTGTAACATCAAGTAAAAAGTGGTATTCACCATAAGAAGCAGATCCCACTTTCCTACAAAGCTCAAAGGTAAACGGAGACCAGCCCAATCCGCTCTCTGTATATGGTTCATGCTCCATCACAGTGTAGTTTAACTTTCAACTTTTCCCTGGTCTCGCACAAATAGATGTCCAGGGTTGTCACTTTGATATTTTATGTATTATTTTCCTCTTTAAAAATCATAGCTCTGGTTCTACTGATGGGATTTTTGTTGTATTGGGGTCAAATACTTTATTAAAATGTACTCTATTTTCTTAAGTTGGTATGGAATTTTTCTTGTGTTGTGTTTTCACTTTATTATTGATTAAGTGTTGTAAAAATACTTTCCAAATTCTCTCTAAATTAATCCTGGCTGATTTTGTGCCACTGTTACCAGGGTGTTAAGCGCAGGTTTAATTAGTTACTTTTTGGTTCACCCTAACAAGAATTGTTGCTGTTGCTTGGACAGGGTTTCATCCACGTTGATCAACAACCCAGTTTCTCACAAAAATGTAAAATAGTTCTCTGTACCATAAACCCCTGACCTTCAAGGGGGAAACAACTGACAGCAGGGACGCTGAAATGAGCTTCAATTAAGTCATGCACTGTAGTAAATCTGCCTTCTTCGTGCATGGCAAGATTCTGCCAATTTTTCATTGATGAGACCTTGGAAAATTAGTGCAGGGTTAACTATCTGAAATTAGCATTTTCCATACACCTTTTCTGTTTTTAACTTGAGGTAAATTTTCTGGCATAGCCTCTTGTTTCTTTAATGGATGTTAACATAATAATTGTCATTATGTCATTTTCCCTTTGAAAAAATGTCCTCTACCGGCCAAAGTAGCAAAATAGAGAATAAAGGGTAAAAGGTAGAAAACTAAGGTTTGGAGGTTGTGTGCTGTACAATAAAAGGTAAAACTTTATCTGCATAATCTGTAGAAACAATGGCATAAGTTAGGTCTTTAGCCAGCAATATAGACATGTCTTTGCAGCGGATGGATGAAAGAACACAAAACGCTGTGAGGAAGATGTATGAAAATCACTTACTTTCATTGCCTCTGGCCTTCATGGTGGATCCCATGACCACACCAGAATGAACTTTTGTTTGTGGTTGTCGAGAAAGCTTTTGGCCCCCATTAATAGTAGCCTGATAATGATATGTGCTATATCTCCTGTTACCATCTGTATCACCTTTTTGAGTTTTGCATTTTCTGGCACCATTGCATACCAAGTTCAGTTAAACACAAGGCTCCCTTTACATTTGGTAAGTGCTGAAATTTATAGGGAGACAAATGCCCGGTGATAACCGGCAGATGCAGAAGTTGGTGCCATAAGCAACAATATCCGTATGTTAGGCCTCATTCCATGAACAAAACGTATTAGATGAGAATGGTCATCATTTGTTAAAAGGCCCTCAGTTTATTTGCATGTTGAAGTTGATCAGCAGCTTCAGAAATTCCCCAAAGTCCATGTGATTATGAAGACAATTTGAGTGTTTCACTAGAAGGAAAAAGGTCATAGCTACCAAAACCTAACTCCTTCATTCAACATTAATGCACTCTTTTACTCTCCATATTAAACAGGTTTGTAGTGAAGACAGTAAGTGATGATCTGACAGAGGGTTAGAGCAAAAAAATAATACCTGGCATATTATTAAGATTGCAAACACAAGGAGATGATGGAGGGATCACTGAAACGTTTCACACACTCACCCACATCACAGATCTGGGTTGACTCCATCATCATTCTTTAGCTCATTTTGTCACTCCAGTTCAGACACAGCTATATGCAAATCAGTCTTGAGCCTGTGCCTCATGGGAAAAGTCCAGCCTGAACTGCCAAGCCATGTCTTACCTGGACCGGAAACAAGCATCCAGGGACTGGTTCTGGGGTAACACCCCTCATCAGCCAAACTAGCTTGATCCAGTGGAAAAGAGAGTAAGGGACCCAAGCCTGGGGATACCATGCCAACCTAGGGTGAACAAAGCAAACACAAGGAGATGATGGACAGGGAAACATTTCAGACACTCACTCCCAGTCAAAGATCTGGGTTGAATCCATCATCGTTTGGTCACTTTGTCACTGGATTCAAGCTAGCCTGGCTGATGAGGAGTGTTATCCTGAAAGGGGTCCCAGGATGCTTGTTTCCAGCTCAGGGAAGACCTGGCTTGGAAGTTCGGTCTGGACTGTTCCCACAAGGCACAGGGTCAAGACTGATTTGCATATAGCTGGGTCCGAACGGAGGTGGGGAAGTGAGCTAAAGAAGGAGGATGGATTCAGCCTAGATCTGTGATGGGGTGAGTGTCTGAAAAGTTTTGGGGCTCCATCCATCACCCCCTTGTGTTTAATATGATTAAGATTCACAAGGAATCATTCCACATTATTTGAAACAATCTATTCCACTGCCCTATTGAAAAAACACACTGTTAGAAGGAATACAATTATTATTTGAGACTTCCTTAAAATCAGCAGGCTACTGGAAAATATGTTCAAGCAACAATTACAAAATCATATAGATTATTCCAGTGTATTACACATATATCAATCAGACATTCATCTTTTTTAGGGTATTGCAACTGCCCTGCTTGACATGATAGATTTCATCATGAGGATTGTAGAAATGGGTCATTACGCAATGTTCCAGGATCTCTCTGTCGCTAGTGACACTTTATATACTGTGTCACAGGCTATAGGTAGTGGCTGTTGTTATAAGTCTGGAATCTTATTTGTTTTCTAGTTGTTGGGACTCGGATCCACCATGGTTCAAATGGGAACTTTCCATTCCTGTTATGTTAAACTGAGCTGTACACTAGCCAGAGATTCCCCTCTCACATCACTTTTATTCAACATCTATATTCATTATGTCTGGGCAAAATGTACATTTTGCAGCGTAATATAAGTGCTTCCAGGGATTTTGTGTTACTCATAAGGCAAATTTCGCAAAATGACACCATTACACAACTTTACGTAATTATACACCATTTGTGGAAAACATGGGCAGCAAACGTGTTAATTGCTGAAAAATGCAACTCAAGGGAACAACAGAATGCTCACGGGTGCTGCTCAAGGTGCTTTTGTTTTTTTGCCACTATTTGTCAGCATAAAATAAAGTATTTGCCTCTTGTGTAACTATGTGCATTTTTGCGTAATTCTTCCTAATTTTTGCACAATTCCACAAAGGCAAATTATGTGAATTTTGCACAAACCTGTTATTCATCATTATTATTGTTTAACCAAACGCAATATTTAAGTGCATACCTTGTTACCTCCTTACAACGGAAACCAATATCCTTGGGTGCAGGCCAGTATTTTGAAAGGTGACGTCATGCTCTCAACCAGTGGGATAAAAGTTATTTTCCTATAAGATTATGTTGGATGCTGCTAAATTATAATTCATTGTTGGCAAAGGGTCTGCCTGTGATGAGGAGGGATTCCTGAATGTCTTTGTCATTTTTGTTTATTCATCTGTAAAAGGGAACTCAGTATTGACTGTCTTTTCAGCCATCATGAAAAAATACAGAGCTCACAAATGTTTTGGAGGTCTTGATGGCCACTCGAGACTAAAGTGCCAGTGGTCAGAATCTTTGAGATTCAGCAAATCAATGCGCAATGGGCACCGCCCACTGATGGAGCAAGGTTTTGCATGAAAAGCGCCTTGCTTGGACTCAGCCCTCTCGAAATAAACTGTAATACACTAATAAACATGTTTCGTCTAATTAACAATGCAAAACACGACATTTCTTTTAAGCTGGGAAAGCTTGCATATGTGCTTTTACTAACAGTAACTCGAGTGATCTAATATGGCCGCCGCAACGCGGGGACTTTTCTGCGCATGCAACTGTCACACTCACTTGACATGACGTATTTCTCTCTGCTTGGTGGGAATTCTTGCTTCTGTGCACTAGAACTAAGATGGCTTCTCTGTGTTTTCACATGCTAACGCTTGTGCTACTGCTTTTACTAAGTTGTTCATTCTGCATAACAACTAATGCTTTAGTTAAAATAAAGTAATGGGAATAGAGTAGAGATAAGTGGTATGCAGTGCATTCATTTATTTCTTGTTCTAAAACTGTTTCTTTTATACTTTCGCATGTATCGTATTTTGGGCCTGACATGTACTTCTGAAACTCCATCTTGGGAGGAACTGCGCCAGTGCAGAGAAGCTCAAACTCCTGAAGCACTGGCATTGACATTCTGCCAAGTCTTGTCTTGCTAGAAGATGTTCCTTGGAACTCGACCTCCTGTACCTCCAAGAGGATGCCAAATTATACATTTTATTTGTTATTGATACATTCACTGCCAAGTGGAATAAAAGTGCATGGGAAAATATAGTATATTGGGCGAGAAAATAAATCTGAATATTGAAGAGCATGACCTCATAACTAGTATGGTGTGATGACCTCTCCTCATCTTTTGACTAATCAATTTGAGGGAATTCACACATTTGCAATATTGGGGGGTGGTACACTGCCCTGGAAAATGGTATATCTAAGGTAGGCTTAGCTAGTTAGTTTGTCCGACTTGTCCGAATAGCTGACCTGTCACTGACCCAATGCACTCAACAGGCGATCGAGGTCAGAGGTGCTGGCGGAGCACTCTGTCAGAAGATTCGGGAGCAGAGGTGCTGGCAGAGCACTCTGTCAGAAGATTGAATAACCCAATCGGGGTTCTGGGAAGAAGTTCGATAACCCAATCGCGGTTTCCTGGGGGAGAAGATTCTCTAACCCAATCAGGGTCCGACTGTTAGCTGCAGAGAGGGGTCTGACGCTGGCGTTGCACTTTAGCTGTGGGTACCGGTCCTGACCTGCGGTGGTCCGGTCCTGATCCAATTTGGTCTGTACTTATCCTGATTCTGGTCTGCACCTGTTCTATCCTGCTGGCACCGGCATTATCGGGGGTCCTATCCTCTTTTTCCCAAGCCCGTGGCCAGGGTTGGCCTTCACACAATTCTAGGTAAATATAAAAGTCGTAAGGGTATGTCATTGTGCTGTTCCCTTTTCTTACCCTTCCTATATTTCAATGCTTTAAGAAAGTTTCATGATAATCTCATATCATCTTGCTTTGATATTATTTTTGATTAATCAAGCCTTAACAAATTCAGTATGGACATTAACATTTAAAACATTTTTTAGATAAAGCGTTTATTTTCTTGCTAGCTCCCTTGATCCATTAGAACTATAGGTACCGGTGACAAGGATTGGTAAGTCAAGGTATAGGTCCTAAAAGGTTCAAATTAAATAACTGTTATAGCGTAGGTTTACTTGTTCAAAGTGCGTTTGTGTTTATGGGCCCAGGTGAGTATGGTAACATTTCTGGGCAGTTGAACCCGCGCTCTATCACCACCCCTAAAAGAGCTCACGACTGTGAGGCAATAACCAAGGACATCCACGAGTGCTGCAACAGTAGATCTATATAACACCATTTTCATGAGACATGTCTTAGGCCTAAAGCAGTGCCCATCATAGGCCACATGGCAAGTGCTCAGGGACACTCTCTCCATTCTGAGTGTGTGAACAGAGGCTGATATCCAGGTAGTCCCAGCTCCTACAAGTACAAGTTCAAATGCCTTGGATACACTGTAGTGATGCTGGAGCATGGAACAGCTTTGAAATCGTGTGAGTGAAAGAACCAGTCCACCAGTGGCAGCTGGTGACATTTGAAAATGGTGAGGTGTAAAATAATTATCGTACTGTACTGCAGTGAGGGAGCTAGCCCAAACAGCATACAGGGGTTTCATAGACATTCTACCCCGAGAACATTTTGAAAAAAGAGTGGACAAATGGTGCATTTTCAAGCAAATTTGCCTCATCGGGGCCGCTCGGGATGCACTGTGAGCTCGTGGGCATGGCCACTAGAAGCAGAAAGTAGCTAGCAATAGTACAGCGGGTGCAGTGGCACCGGGACGGGGGCCTATGAGACCCAGTGTAGCTCGGTTAGAGCTGTTTTTAACCTGGAAAACTGGGGTCTCAGAGGGCGCACTGAGACCAAGGGGACAGCAGCCAGGCCATAACACCCTCATCAGCAGCCATCCGCATACCAGCCCATGGCTTTTCGGGGTGCACTGGGAGTCTGAGACACTGAGGCTCGCGGCCACCCACTTCACACACCATGGCTTAATGGGGTGCCCGGTGACCCCAGGCCATTGGCCATCCGCTTCACATGCCATGGCCTCGCAGGGTGAACTGGGACCCCAGGCAAGTGGTCGCTAGAATTGCTATGATGGCCTCCCAGTGTGCACTGTAAGCCTGTGGCCAATGGCCACCGGGTGATTTGCTACTAGGAACACATTACCCTGTTCATTATTCAAAAATAATTTAGAAAGCCAACTGGGATCTATTCATCTAGGAAATGGATGCACATTTACCTGGGAAATTGGGATTTATGTCACAGGGACGAGGAGGCGTCGCTGCACAGCAGCTGGATTTAGTTCTGTTAGTCCCCATTTTGCATATATTCATTTCCTTTTCTCATGCCCCAACACAAGTTTGTGTGTGTGTTTGTATGCGTCCAGGTGCCTTTTGTGAGTAAGAGCATCTGTGACACCCATCGTTTCACACCTAGGGCGGGGGACCGCGCAAAGGCACACAGATGCCTTTAAACAGCGTTAGTCTATATTCCCTTCTGTCTGGAGGGACTTGTATGTGGATGGTGGTGTATAAACAAACACTATTAAATACATGTGAAAATGGCATAAATGCAGTGTGTCACACTGCACAAAGTGCCAAAATCCCCAGTGCACTGTTATATCTAACACAAAGCTCAGAGCGCCAAACCCATTCTGTGCTGTTATGAAGAGGGCCGCAGCGGGTGCCACATCACTGGCCACCGCACTTTGTGAGCATATATATACATTTCACATTTGGTTTGTTGACAGAGTGCCTGCTTGCCATCTTGCAATCACACCAGAGCATATCGAAGCGAGCTAGCCACAAAGAAGTACACCAATTGTGAAATGATTTACTGGAAGGCCAAGAACACCATGCGGATTCATCGTACCCCATAAGGCAGGATAGCTCATCTACCCTTGCCTTGTTTGGGCGCAGCTCGGATGAGCCATGTGGCTTAGGAAGAGCATGCCACCCTGCAGGAAGTGCCCAGAAGCCGTGTGGCTCATGTTCGACCTGTACTAAGTGTCTGTCTCATGCCGTATTCTGTAAGGTAGCATGCAAAGTTCAGGAGCGCGCTCTTGCAGTGAACACAGAGGCACAAGAATCCTGCATCTTACACCTGTGCCCCCGCCCCCCTCGCGGCAATGAGCTCCAGCCCTGACAACCATTCACCGCCAATTCTCCAGACAACGCTCGCCCTCAGCCTACCGCCAGTCATGGCCAGCATGACAGGTAGTTGGGAGGATCACATGGGGGGGTCGCGGGTCAGGGGGGAGGTGGGAGGCGTTTTATTTAAAAAAAAATGAAACTTACTTTCCCCCGGGTCCAAAGCCGCCTCAGCTCCTGGCCGAGTCTTGACTCCCGGGCTTTCCTGCTGCTGTCCTGAACAGGAAGCAGTCACCCACAGGCAGCCTCCCTCCATTCCCCTAAGCCAACCACAATGCTGAAATGGCACTGTTGTGATTGATGCGGACAGCACCCAGCCGAGCACCTATTGGGAGGCCATTTTCTCTATGTAGACTGCATGCAGCAGCCTACATAGAGAAAAGGTAGAGTGACCATTACTGGTTCACTCTACCTAGAGGGCCGACGAAATAGTCAGGGCTAAATAGTCAGGGCCCACAGCATTGGGCTAGCCACGCCTCCCATGCAGACCCGCCCACCCACAATCAGACACTTCTGCTTTCTTGCAGTGCGAGAAGCAGAAACATAAAATGTTCGTTTTACCATTTTATGTTTCTGCTTACCGCACTGTGAGAAAGCAGTGGGGTGACGGCCATCCTCCCTAATAGAGGAGCAGCCTTGAAGTCTGCGCAGAGCTGGAGTGTAGCATGCTGCAGAGAACAGGGACTGTAAGTGATAGCCACATAAATACATTTCCCTGCTGGCCCCTCTCCTGAATCCTGACCACACTTGGTGAACCCCTGCCTAAATTGCAATGGATAGTTGTCCGTCCCCTAGTCTATGCAAAATATTTTTGGGCGAGAATGACCCCGCAGCAAAGCCCTGACCTTGTAGCATGAGCAGATGCTAACCAGGACTCCAATCTCTGTAACTATGCTTATTTGCACTTTGTGGTCTGACGTTAGGCTGTACAAGTTAAACCTTTAAATCATGCCTTTAGGATATCAAATTATTATTTGGGTCGGCGACTGCTCAGTTCAAGAAGTAATTGCCGTTCTTGCCAGACTGAACTTTTAAAGTCACTAAATTAACCTGAGGTCACTTCCCTGGTAGCTATGTCACAGAGTAGACAAACTTGTCCTACAGCATTGGTTAAAAAGTATTTATGCAGGACTGTTAGAATTTGAGGATTCTGGTTGGCAGAATATACACCCTGTCTAAACAGGATCCACAATCCTAGTCAGGGTAAGTCAGATACAGTAACCTGTGCTCACCCTTTAGTACCTTGGTGCGGAGCAGTCAGGCTTAGCTTAAGAGGCAATGTATAAAGTATTTGTGCAACACTTAAATTACAGTAACACAGTGAGAACACCATAAAAGACTTCATGAATGAAACAAGACCAAAAAATCCAATAAGTAGAAGTCAAGATATTAATTTTTAAAGATGAAATCCCAAAACATTGCTTAGAAGTCAATAGCGCTAAAAGGTTACTTAGCATTGCACTAGACTAGGGAAATCCAAAGTTCCAATCCAACGCGATGAAGAGCAGGCTGGCGACAGGACCCACGCAGGGCCAGCTGAAAAAGTAGCTTGGATGGAGCAAGGGTCGGAGCCAAATACTTGATGCGTTTGTTTCGATTCATGCAGTGGGGGCGTGTTGTTGATGTCGAGCCTCACAGTGGCATCTCTGGATCGGTGCAGCAAAATCACCAAACCTCATAGTCAGGTTGATATATCGTCGTCGAGCTGTGCAGAGTGGTCCTATGTTGGGCACAGCACCAGAGGGCTCTGTGTCATTTTCTGATTAGTGCAGTGGAGATAATACATTGTTTTTTTCAGAAACAGCTGCAGAACCCACTTCAGAGGCCCAGGACTGGAGGGGGGCACCTCAGGCAAGGGTCGGTCTCACAGATGGCATAGCCCAGCGGCACCAGCAAAGATGCATGACTTTAGAAAACAGGAGACAAGCCAGCAAGCCCTTGGACAAACTTAGTTTTAAGGATGTAGAAAACAGCTTCAGTCCTCCTCGCTCCCAGGCATGAAGCAGCAGGCAGCATGCCAACAGAGGAGAGCAGGTAGCAACGTGGCAATCCCTCCTACAGCACAGCATTCTACGGAAAAAGGGCAACACATAACGCAGTTAGCCAAGTTGAAGTCCCTCCTGCAGAACATCAGCACTTCTTCCAGGCAGAATTAGCTAGACTCCAGCAACGTTCTGATTTGGTGGTGTGAGGAGCTCAGTACTTATACACAATATACATAATATACGCACATTACTTATAAACAAATGTGCCTCTGAAGTATATTTATACACAATTTGCCTTTGAAGTGGGGAGGGGAGGCCTTTGAAGATCACACATGTCCCTGCCATGACTGCCCTGGCTTCAGACTCACTATAAACAATGGTTAGCAGTTGTATAGTGACCAGAATGATAAAGCCAACAAAAGTGAAGTCAGCAAAACAGGAGCTCAGAAGGCAAAAAGTCGGGGAAACCACGTCAAGGATGCCAGGTCTAACATAAACCAAAACAGTATTAAAGGCCAAGCGCCAAACCAAATGAGTAAAATAGAGTAACATGTAATATAGAAAAGGACACCAAAATAACAATATTCTAATAATGGGAACCACAGATATGAATTTTTAAAGGTGGTAATGAAACATAGCTCCAGAAAGAACAAAGCATCATTACTTGCAGTAAACTGGGATGAAGACACAATTTTAGGCTGAATGCAATGGAGCAGAGGTCGGACACACCAACCAGGTTAGTCCTAGCCAAAGATTTTACGTTCTAACTTAGGGACTAATTTATATGTTTGGGGAAAGGATACTTAGTCACAACGGAAACAGAGTACTCTTTACACCAACATAATGTTCTCTCTGCCCGATTCGAGAGTACTTCGTCTTGGCCATGGTTACACCTCTCCAGCATCCCAACGGAGCAAGGGATGTTGAAGGTTGACCTATAAGCCCACTTCCCTTACTTAAATGTGTGGACATACAGGTCAGTTTTCATTGCCCGAAAACACCAGGAAAACCTTTACAGTACTTGTTGAGCATTATTTTTAGTTGACATATATATGTGTCACTAACTCTGAACATATGTTGCACATCCCCTCGTGTTCCTGTTCCTGCCTGCATGGCTACTGAACTTACCAGTGAGCCCTTGTACCCACCCTTCAGAAAAGTCCCCATTTTACAACTAGTACTACTAACATCAACCTCTAAGAAAAGGGGTAAGTGCCCATACTAGGAGATTATCGTGAGAATTGACAGGTTTTCCTGTATTACACTGCTTTTTGAACCAGTTAAGCCTGGAGTTTGTGAGAAGAGAAATTTCACTTCTCACTCATTTGAACCTTATGGCTGCAATTCTGAATCGTGGAGCGGGGAACAGTACATGCAAAGGATTAGCATAACAAAATATATTAACCTTATATCCTAGCACATAGATATTGTATCATAAGCATACATTATATAGAATTCCAGTTCTGCATGGTACATTTCTGTTAGGCCCATGCATTGTGCAAGATCCAGAGCGAGGGGCCTCCATGAAGTGAACTGCTGTTGTCCCCAGTCTGAGTCACTATTGCGTTATGACAGATCATCTACCTCTTAAGTGTGAGGTGCATTCTCTCTGGGTGTCCTTAACTTTTTGATGTAGGCCATCACTTTCTGAGGGTTGGTGATAATTGACTGTTTATCACTGTTTATCAAAGTAACTAATTCTAAGGTGTGCAGGGAACAGTATAGCAAATGGAATCTTCATTTGTTGTATTTTTTTTCGCTCCTAGAAAGTCTGTCATGCCTCCTGGATGGCTATTGTGAAGATAGAGGGTGATGCTACATTCTTGGTAATGGAGGTCTTTTTCTCATGGGGCTATTGCAATGCTAGGTCTTGGTCACTAAATTATATTAGGTGGACTATAATAGGCATGGGTGGTATGCAGGGTGGAAGTCTGAGAACTACTGAGCAGTGCATACTCTCAGCCAAGAGGAATATGGAAAATGTATCTGCACTGAACATTGATGTTATCATGTTCTCCACTAAGTGTTCCAGCCTACCAATGTCCAATAACTCTGGGATGCCCTTTATTGGAGCATTGGGCCTGATTACAATGGCGTTGGGTACGCCACCGCCAGGTTTCGATGTCGGTTCCACCGGCATCTGCCACTGCGGGTCTGCCCGCCACATTACGATGGCGGGCGGATGGTGGGCTGGCGGATAGATGGACTGCCACAATTCTGATGGGCAGAAGGAGCCCATCAAATCATTGAAGGGACTGCAATCACTACAATAGTGATGGTGCCTGCTCAGGTACCACCGTAGGGATTACAATGTCCCTTTCCGCTGGCTGTTTCATGGCAGTTGACCTACCATGAAAAGGTGGACAGAAAGTGACTTTGGGAACCCCAAGCGGGCCCCCCTTCCCTCCTGGCCCTCCACTATGGGTCCTGCTGGGCATCTATGGTGCAGCCCGCAGCACACATCGGAATACAAAATATACACATTTGGTCGCATCGTAATGCGGCCAAAGAGACCTCTGAATCCTAGTTGGGAGATATTGCTTCCGCGTCAGTGTCCTGACATCATAATCATGCCCATTGTTCTGCCTCTGAAATCCTTGTTCTTTTTTTAACAATAGATAGCACTTTTTCTATATATATTGATTGCTCCTGTTGGGTCTACTACATCTGATATCTGCTGTTCTGCTGTTATAAGTCGCTTTTCATGTTTATCAATGCAAAGTGCTATAACTTCAAATCTTTTATTTAACGCATTAATTTTGTTGTTGATTTATGTTAGTAGGACTGAATGTAATTTTAATCACACTGGAGAACTTTTTTTTACATTTGTGTTACTCTTTTGATACAAAGTTAACCACCATGACCCTATTAAACCTGTTTGTTAAGTTATGAATAATTTGGCACAAAAATTCTAGGGCAGGATCACAGGAATAAAAAACAAACACGTGAAAGGCTGCTGGCTTTTGCTGTTCTTGTGTCTCTTTCCTTTAGTGTTATTTTCTAAGCACAGAATGCATCTTGAGGGCTATTTTTGGAAGCAAGGGTGCATTTAGAGCTCAGAAATTAGTGCCAAATGCCATGTTATTCTCCATTCGTAATTTAGCGTAATCTCACTTAATTTTGCTGTAATTTTACATAATTACAGTAAAGCAAATCCTGGGGCATATTATCAAGAGTAGCGTTAAAATTATCGCTGTTTTAGCGGCAGAAAACTGCCGCTGAAGCAGTGATAATGGGCTTGATAATATGCCCTGGAGAATTCCAATAGAAGCCCATGTGCACACCAAAACATGGACTTCTATTGGAATTCTCAAGGGCATATTATCATGCCCATTATCGCCGCTTTAGTGGCAGTTTTCTGCCGCTAAACCGGCGGCCATTTTTTATGCCGTTCTTGATAATATGCCACTAAGTGAGTTACACCCACCCCGAAATTAGTTAGCAAGATCGTACACATGTTGTCTTATCTTGATGCGTGGAGTTACAGGGTAACTCCGGTTGTGTTGTGTTTGTTTTTCCCATAGCTGCATTCAGCAGTTGTGGATAGGCAGCAAGGTTTGTATCTGAGCACTATTTGAGGAATCAGTGTTATAAATGCTGCTCATAGGTGCAGCCAACTGGGCACATGCAGACCGGTGATGTAGCCAATGGCTATCCAGAATCACTTCAGTAAGTATTCACATTGCCCACAGTTGTAGAGACCAGGCCGCAGCCTCACAGAGAGAGGTCTCACAGAGTGAACTCCCACCATTCAGTTATCAAATTCAGGACAAAAGCAGATATACCTCCTGCATGATGCTGACCAGCTAGAACTCTCTGTCACAGTGGAGAAGTGTGGCTCAGTGGTTAGAGGCGGCAGACCCGGAAGCTGAGATCGGCCGTGGACCAGGGTTCAATTCCCCGCCTCGGCGGGACTCGGGCTCAAAAATTCCACAGACTCGACAATTCTCGCTCCGGTGCCTACTCGACTCACGGGGTCACACTCTGCGACTCTGGGCAATAGCTTGCTTAATCTCCACTACGGCCCCTCGCGGCGGGATGCCTGGCTTTCACCTTGTGGATACCCTGCCGGGGTATCTCACAGGGGAATACCAGGACGGGTTCCCTAAGCAAGCGCCTTGATGCCTTCGGGTGATACGTGCGCTATATAAGTCGCAATACATATATAAGTCGCAATACACAGTATTTCAGAGAGGACTCATTTACATGGCTTGCCTCAATAGCCTGCAGATCATATTCATATTTCGCTTGGTTTGGTTTCAGTGTCAAATGCCTGCAATTTGGTGATGTCATTCACTTACAGCTTAAGCTCCCATCTTTCTTTGTTAAATTCTTTTATTTTATATTTCGATTGACCCTCCTCATCTATATGCATTTCCAACAATAATTGCAGTGACCTTAAGGCTGCATCACAAACTACACACTTGTTCTTGCCTCAGCCTGCCTGCTGAAATTTTGCAGTCGCAACCACCGGTATATCCTCTGCTATTGTGGCATGCAGGTTGGGCTGGGCTACGCTGCATCTTACCTGAGGAGTTGTAGTACACTGTGATCTTTTTCTTACCAGCTTTATTTTTAGCTTTCTCCTTCATGACTTCACTCTGGCCCACTCCTTCTACTTTAGGAGCCAGAAACTGCTTGGGGATCCAGCATTTTACTGCTGCAGTCCTGGCACCCATCGGCTGGCTGCCATCTTGATGCCTCTCAGACTGATGGCTCACTGATCCCTCCTCTTCAAATTTAATGATCTAGGTGGCCATAAGATTTCACCCCCACTGTGTGAGGTCCAAGACAGCCCAAAGAGGCAGTCAGAGCTGAGATGTCATTGCAGCATCGCAGATGCAGGAACATTTTGCACACAGCCTGCCGTAGCTCTCTAAAAAAAACAGCTGTGTCGGTGGCCAGCTCTCTAGAGTCCCCCACCCATAAATGGATTTTAACACAATTAAATATGCTGTGTCCGGTGCTGAGTGTCAATTTTCCTCTTTTATTCTTTCCAAGACAGTTGTTGTCTGATGTTTTAATACTTTTTTACCGGTGTCGAAGTATCATAGTGCAAGATGAATTTGTAGGCAACATAGTTGCATATTTATAGTAGTTATACATTCTTCAAAAATACACTTTGGCAACTCATTTTAAAAGGGTTTTGAGCATGAGCATCACTGTAAGGATGGAAATCTATGAGCACTATTTTTCTTTTTCTTTTTCAGACACAATACTCCACAAGAGGTGTTATATTTTGTTGAAGAATGTATAACTCAATCAAGTACATGTTTATTTTTTTAGTCATGAAAAAGCTGCCGCCTCTCTTGGGGATTAGGATTCATACCAGCAGCAAGGCTCAGGCAAGTCCAGTTGGTGCTGGTCCATAAATCAATCAATTAATCAATCAATCAATCAATCAATCAATCAGTGTTTGTAGAGTGCACTCTAACACCCCTGAAGGATTCTGAGGTTGCAAGGTCAAAGTCATTGAGCCATGTTTTGAGTCTCTTCCTGAAGACAGCCAGGGAGGTTGCTGTTCGTAGGTGGAGGGCAGGTTGTTCCAGGACTTGGTGGCAGTGTAGGAGAAGGAATGGCCATTGCTGTGGCTGCGACGAATATGCAGGGTGTGTGTGAGGGCCAGGGAGGTGGAATGCAGGTGTCAGGCAGGTTAGAGGAAGCTCACATGGTGGTTGATGTAAGCAGGTCCCAGATTGTCTTCGGCTTAATAGGTGTATGTAGGAATTTTTAACTGTTATCTCTTCTGGATGAAGAGTCAGCAGAGGTTACTAAGGTGGGAGGTAATGTGAGCCCATTCGAGAAATTCTAGGATGAGTCTGGCTGCTGTGTTCTCTATGGTCTGGAGCCTCTTGAGGATTTGAGTGAAGATGCTGGAGTTGAGTGCGTTGCTGTAGTCTAGCCGGCGCGTGATAAAGGCCTGGACGGTCATCTTCCTGGTGTTGACGGGATCCATCTGAAGAGTCTATGGAGCATTCAGTGGGTGTGGAAGCAGGAGGAATTGGCTGCGTTGATTTGGGGCTTCATGACAAGTTTGCTATTGAGGATAATGCTGAGGCTGTGGGCGTGGTCTGTTAGTGTGGGGGTGGGGATGAGCGCTGATGGCCCCAGCTGCAGTCCCTAATGAAGGTGTTTTCGCAAATATCAACACTTCCATCCTGTCTGAGTTGAGCTTATGGCAGGTGGTTCTCATCCAGTCTGAGATGCTGGTCATGGTGTTGCTGCAATTGGTTCTAGTGGAGAAGGGGTCTTCAGTGAGTGAGAGGATGATTTGTGTGTCATCTGCGTAGGATATGATATGAGTCTGTGAGATCTGACAATGTCAGCATGGGGGGCCATGTAGGTGTTTAACGGGGGATGATCTTTGAAGGACACTGCTGATGTTGCTATTTGGTTCAGAGGTGAAGGGTATTAGGCGGATTCTCTGTGTTCATAACGTGAGAAAAGGGGGAATCCAGGGTGTCAACAGGGCGCCAATGCTGTTGAGCCTGTTGATGAGGGTATGGTGGATAAGGTGTTAAAATTTGCTGATGGGTCAAGGTGGATCAGAGCTGTTGCCTCTCCGTGGTCAAGGAGGGATTTGATGTCATTTGTGGCTGCAATCAGGGCAGTTTTGGTGCTGTGGTTGGCGCAGAAGCCATGTTGGGAGGAGTCAAGCGAGTTGTTTCACTCCAGCTGTTCTTTGAGCTAGAGGTTGATGGCCTTCTCAAGGACTTTGATGGGGTATGTGAGCAAGGAGACAGGGTGGTCATTTTTGAGCTTGCTGGGGTCGGTGGAGGGTTTCTTCGGGAGTGGTCTGACCTTAGCATGTTTCAATTTGTTAGGAAAGGCTGCTGCTGAGGTGGAAGCATTGAAGATGTTGGTGATTTCTCTGCAGATTACTGTGGTTTCCAGGTTGAAAGATTGGTGGGGGCAGGGGTTGGTGGGTGTCCAGGAGTGAGTGGATGACATGATAGCTATGGTGGTCTGCATGTGAGTGGAGTCCATGGGGTAATCGCTTGCTTGGTGTGCGTGGGTGGGTTGAGGTTGTTGAGGTTGACATCAGTGGATTGCGGGTTAAAGTTACTCTAGATGATGACTATCTTGCTGCTGGGTCGTTGCAGGGAAGGCCTTGATGTGCTCCTCAGCCTGCTGACCTTTGGTGTCTCTTCTGGGGATCCTGGGTTTCCAGGTAAGCATTTCTGTTCTTCCTTCTTCAGGCAGCAGGGCAGTCCTTCTGATTCATTCACATTTCCAGTCTCTGGTCAGGTTCTGGTCAGTCCCGTCCTCTGGACTTTGCTCCAAACTAGGATGACAAGGGCAAGGGCAGTGCTGGTATCATTTTCTTTTGTGTGTTCTGCAGGCAAGGTCCTTTGAAGTGTATTAGGTGCAGGGTACAAATCCTCTTCAGCCATCCTGTCAGTAAGACCTGCTCCCTTCACACGCAGGCCTGTTTGTCCCCATGCTTGGAAGCAATACACAACACATCTCAGTAGAGATCTTCACAATAATGTGACCTGAACATGGCGATAGGCACGTTTGGTTTAAGCAGGAAAATGCCAGCTTTCTAAAAGTGGCATTTTTAAAATAGTAAATCTGACTTTACCATGAAAGAGAATCTTAAAATATAATTCAGTTGTGTGGAAAACTTATTTCTCTGTTTGTTCCCAAACTGAAGTTATCACAGTGTGATAAGGTAATAGAGTGTTAGTCTATAGGAGAAATAGCTTTGCTACAGTGAAAAAATAACTTTAAGAGTTTTTCACTGTCAGGATTGTACAACTTAACTACACATGTCCTACTTTAAAAACAAGGAAGATTTAGGCCTAGCCGTGGCCCATGCAGGTAAGAGCGGTGGGGGAGATTTTGACAGAATACCATTCGGGAAAATTCATTTTCTTATTTAATGTTCCCTTGTGGTCATCTGTCGAGTATCTCCCAACCCAACCCCCCCCCCCCTCGCTCTTACCTGCAAGGGCCGCGCCTGTTTAAGCCTGGCAAAAGGTTTATTTTGGCAAGTCAAAATGTGAGTTAATAATCTGCACTACAGGCTGCAGTGACTAACCTGAGACATGTTTTACAGTCCTAATTTAGTGTGAGACAAAATGAGTTCTGCAACTTATTTGTAGCCTTTAATTTATAGGACCTGGACACATCTATTTACAATTTACTGTGATTAAAAGTTATAAGTAAACTAAATGTGGCAATTAGGTGTATACACATATTGCCATGTTTAAGGAGGAATCACAAGCACTTGATGACAACAAACAAGAGATCAGCAAAATACATGAGACAAAAAGGTGTGGGGGAATACCAGGCCAAAGATGTCAGGTCTAACAGTCACTGTGCCACTGGGGTATCATATCCTCATTTTCAAGGCCTGGTTTACTTAAAACAATACTGATTTCTCTTGCCTCAGTGTGAATACTCATGCCTACTTGGAAAGGGTATGACACAGTACCACTGTGATTTTATCTGATTGAATTCCTAATACTGTGACTTCAGTATGTTCAGGAGCCAGCTATTGTTTAATAGGTCATTAATGTGCACAAAATCTCTAGCAAAATCAGAGGCAACTCAAGTGGAATCAAATGGACGCATTTATGAAGTAACTTGTGAATATTAGTCTCTCAATTTCCAACGTTGTTGCTACAGACACAGATCTCCCAGGCAGAAGACAGATCGGTGCAAGCTGATCTTTCATCTCTCAATACAAGTGTAGAATCTGTGGAAGACACAAAGGACGTGGTACAGGCAATCCCAGAGTGGGGACAAGATATTAGATTTGTCTGGTGAAAAGCGATGGATTTGGAAGGATTCATGGTGGTGTCAAAAAGGCAGAGAATAATTTGGGTTCTTGATTGAACTGATACCCCCATCCACAAATATCTCCTTTTTGGAAATTCAAAGAGCACATAGGATATGGACTTGTTGAAAAAACCTGAGGTTAAATTGTGCCTGATCATTGCTTGTTTTCTACCTCATTGTGGCACCAGAAACATTCTTTTTGCAGCAAAATCAAACAGGGCCCATTTGATGTGGATGGTGAAGCAATATACTTCTCAGGGGTCTAATTCAATGAGACAATCCTGAAAAACAGACTCTTCCTTGCCCTGTG
The DNA here is from genome assembly GCF_964261635.1 of Lissotriton helveticus. Lineage (NCBI taxonomy): Eukaryota > Metazoa > Chordata > Amphibia > Caudata > Salamandridae > Lissotriton > Lissotriton helveticus. The sequence continues at coordinate 212,345,795 of NC_136060.1, read as the reverse complement.
GCCCAGGATTTATTATTTGAACTTGAAATGTGGAATATTTTAACCAGCCATTATGCTCATCAACATGCAGGGGAAGACGAAGGAATATGATGATCTGGATCTGCTTGCAATTACTTGGACATTATAGAATACCCTGGAATGGATATCTCACATGCAGATGACTCTACTCAGTACTCATTGGAATGTAAGGCAGGGTATGAAGAAATGAGATTGGTAGCCTCATCAATGCTCTGATAGGGACAACCTCAACTTAATAATTGTACTGTATTGTAATTGAATTTATATAGTGCTTACTTCCCCTGACTAGGCAATAAAGTGCTTTTCAGTGAGTAGCATGCTACTCCAGAACCCATAACGTATTAGTGGTAAATTAGTTCAGTGAAATATGAAAGTAATTTTAGTGATATATATGTTAGTTAGTTATTTGGATTGATTAGGATAGAGGATAGAGGGAAAAGGTTTGCATTTACGCAGCGCTTGCTATAAATGATGAGGTGTTGCAGTACTTTCTCTGCGAGTAGCATGCTACTCCAGGACCCATAAAGGATTAGTGGTGAATGAGTATAGTGAAATATGAAAGTAATTTGAGAGATAGATATGTTGGTCTGTTATTTGGACTGAGAAGGGTAGTGAAGTGAAACGGTAAAATTACATCATGACACAGAATGTACAAGTTCTCAGCACTTGCCTTCTGTCTATCGTCGTACACTTGGTGGCACCATAGGAATTGAAGAGACTGGCAAAGTAGACTGACCATTGGTACTGATGCTACGTTAGTCCCTCTCCTAAAGAAACCAGGAGCAGACCCGTCAAATTCCTCCAATTACCGTCCTATTTCCCTCCTTCCCTTTCAGGCAAAAATCTTGGAGGCCCATGTGGCTAGGTGCCTTTCCAATTTCATTGAAAAATCTAATTACCTCGAGCCTAATCAAGCCGGATTCCGGCGAGCTCACTCGACTGAGTCAGTCATACTGGCGGTAATGGACACCTTGAGGGCTAATGCTGACAGGGGGACCCCGCAGGCACTTGTGCTTTTAGACCTGTCTGCCGCGTTCGACACGGTCAACCACAACATCTTGCTGCACCGTGTCGAACAGGCAGGCATTCGGGCGCCGCCTTCAAGTGGATAAAGTCCTTCCTCACTGGCAGAACCCAAGCAGTTGCCTTGGGAACCACACTGCCTCTAATCTGTCCACTTCCTGTGGGGTCCCACAGGGTTTGTCCCTTTCCCCACTGTAGTTCAATCTCTACATTAGGCCTCTAATTCACTCACTTAAAGCCATGAGAACTACTGTCTTCAATTATGCGGACGACCTCCAGCTTGTTTTCTCTCTCCATTCTCCCAATGCAGCCGCCGAATTACAAACTACAATGCTCCATATTCAGCGCTGGATGGATCTTATTCAGCTGAAACTCAACCCAGGCAAGACGGAATTGGTGCTGCCTAGTAAGAGCTCCACCTGCTGGGGGTTCCCATTTCTGGCCAGGCGAATTAAGCCCACCTCCCACTCCTTCTCCTTCAGTGAAAAGTCTTGGTGTGATTATCGACTCTGATCTTTCCTTTAATGGACACTTGGGAAACGTGGTCTCCACCAGTCTTTTTCGGTTGCGTAAAATCAGGAAAATCGCGCATCTGCTGTCCCACTCAGCTCTGGTCCAGGTGGCAATAGCTCTGGTGCTCTCACTTCTAGATTTTTCTAATTCTCTTTACACTGGCCTCCCTCAGGGCCTGCTTAACTGCCTCCAAATGATACAGAATCAGGCGGCGAGACTGATTCACAAACAGCCAAGATGACAATCGGCCAGGTCCCTACTGTCAAAACTACATTGGCTGCCCATAGCGCAACGTACCGCCTTTAAGACAGGCTGTATAGTCTTTAAAACATTGCACAGTAATAGACCTACATTTCTTAATAGCCTGATCACCAAACATGTCCCTATGCACAACCTTCGATCTGCTCACCTTCATCTCCTCACTATTCCTACCATCAAACTTAAAAGGCATGGTGGACGCAGGGTCTCCTACCTGGCACCCAGAATCCGGAACTTATTTCCACTCTCAATTAGGAACTGTGACAATTTACTGGGCTTTAGAACGGTCTTGAAAACATGGCTCTTTGGGCCACCCTGCTGATCTGGCCTCTTGCAGCAGCATTCACTCGATTAGTGCCATGAAACCTCTGGTGACTGTGCGCTTGATAAATTCCTATTAACATAACATAACATAACATAACTGTCATGTAGGCATCATTTAGCTTGAGGTGAAGAAACCAGTCTCCTGGATCTAAGATGTCTCTAGGAAGGTGTATGTCCTCCATCTTGAAGTAACGATACACCAGCCACTCGTTGAACTCCCAAAGGGTTATCACTGGACAGATGCCTTTTTCCTTTTTCTGTACCAGAAAGAGGTTTCTGAGGAACCTGTTGGTATGAAGAGATGACCTGACTATTTTCTTGTCTACCCAGCTCTGGTCCATGCAAATGATCATGCCACATACAGAGCTTGGTACTACATGTTTTTATTCCTCAGCATATAACTATTAACTACATCTTGAATTCTATTACCCACACCCTGTCGTGGGGCTGAGCCTTGCATTCACACAGTGTTAAGTTGACATGAGCTTATTAGAAGTTTAAACCCCATTTTTCCTTTCTGCTGCCTTTTGCACATGGCACACTTTATTGTTATGTTATGTTAATATTTTTTATAAGGCGCACAGCTGCCCCAGCCAAGGGGCGTCCCGGCGCCAGATCAGGTACCACAACATAACAAATCGGTGCTGGGGAGGAAAGGAAAAGATCATTCAGCAGTTGGGAACAGAAAAGTTTTTATGGCGCGCCTAAAGGGAGTAAGGCTGTTCAAGGCTCGAATATGGACGGGGAGAGAATTCCACAATCCTGCCGCTAATACTTTAAAGGAGCGACCTCCCATCCTACTAAGTCTAAACCGTGTATTAACCGCCAGATGGAGAAAATCCGATCTGAGGGACCGCGTAGGGACATAGGGGGAGACAAGCTTAGCGAGGGCTGGAGGAGAAGAGAGCTTCAAGATTTTGAATGTCAGGCAGAGAGCCTTAAATTTAATTCTCTGTCTGACCGGCAGCCAGTGAAGAGAAGTCAAGACTGCAGAGACAGAGCACTGTCTAGGGAGGCCAACGATGGCACGTGCCGCGGCATTCTGCACCCTTTGCAGTCTAGTGGCCTCCGCCTGATTCACTCCGAGCAACAGCGCACTCCCATAGTCCAGCCGAGAAAGAATGGAGGCTTGGACCACCAGTTGCCGAGTAGGGGGGTCGAAGAATTTGAGGACCGGTCTCAGCCCTCGCAGAATACCATAGCAGGTAGCTGCCACCTTCTTCGTGTGGCTGGTAAAGGAGAGTGTAGAATCCAGCCAAACCCCCAAGTTCTTGACTTCGGCAGCTGGGATGGGAGTCACCCCCAATTCTGGAGGCCACCACTGATCTCCCCAAAGCTCCGCCTGTTTTCCTAAAATCAGGACCTCGGTTTTTTTGGCATTTAGCTGCAGACAGTTTGCTCGCATCCAATTTGCCACGGCTATAAGTCCCGCACGGAATCTGGGAGCGTTCACCTCTGGATCACCGCTGAGTGTCACCGCCAGCTGCGTGTCGTCGGCATACGATGTCATGGTAAGGCCACATTGTCTGACGACTGCAGCCAGCGGTTTCACATATAGGTTAAACAGAGTAGGGCTCAACGCAGAACCCTGCGGAACCCCCAGCCCCAGCGGATGGAACGAGGACTGACCAGGTGGAATAGCCACTTTAAAAAACTGGTCCGAAAGGAAAGAGCGAAACCATTGGAGAGCAGAACCCTCAATTCCCACTTCCTCCAACCGCCGAATCAGAATGTCGTGAGACACCGTGTCAAACGCGACGCTCAGGTCTAGCAAAAGGAGCGCCGCAGTTTGGCCTGCATCTAGCACCGCTCGCAAATGCTCGATCATAAAGAGCAGTGCGGTTTCGGTGCTATGTTGTGCACGAAAACCATTCTGAGTCTCGTCTAGAATGTTATTGCGAGAAAGATGGGCGGACAGGATGGAGTTCACATGTGCCTCAGTAACCTTAGCGGGCCAGGGCAGAAGGGAGATGGGACGATAGTTTTCTGGTAATAGAGGGTCCAGATTAGGCTTCTTTAAAATCGGGCTGACCACTGCCTGCTTCCAGGAAGAGGGGACCGCACCCGAGGTGAGCGATAAATTAATCAGATCTAATATAGGCTCACGACAGAGGGGGGGAAGGAGTTTAAATAGCTCTGGCTTCAACGGATCTAATGGAGAGCCGGATTTAATTTTGAGGCTGGCAGGGAGGACAGGGTCTCATAAACCGTAGCCGTCACACCAGTTTGCTCAGCACCGGGCACAGATGATGTAAATCCTCGATAGATTGCCTGCACTTTCTCCACGAAAAAGGATGCCAAACTTTCACAGTGAGAGTCCGTGCAGATTTCCACCGAGGTGGCCCGTTTCCCCATAAGGTCTTTGAGAACCTTAAAAATTAATTTAGATGGATTGGGGCTATTCTGGAACTCGAAAGCGTAGTGTGCGGCCCGAGTTTGACAGATTGTCCTGTGGTAGACCTTAAGCTGGGCAAAATACAAAGATTTCAAGGAAGGATCAAAGGATTTCCTCCACGCCCTCTCAGCTCGCCGGCACGTTCTCTTAAGCTCGGCGAGAGTGTCATTATACCATGGGCAGGGAACTTTCGCGTGGCATTTCGACCAGCGCATCGGTATAAGAGAATCAAGGGCGGCTAAAACCCAGTTACAGAACTGCTCATATCCTTGTTCCACATTCAGCAATTTGCCCAGGGGCTGCGCCTCCAAGATCTTAAAAAACTCCTCCAGTTTGAGCTTATGCCAATTTCTTTTAAGGATCAGTCTGTCCACAGGTTTGAATTGAGGGTCAACTATAGGACATGAAACTTTAACCAACAGATGATCAGTCCAACCTACCACCATCGGGTCGGAGGCCGTAGTTCGCTCCAGTGTAGTAAAAAAGGGGTCAAGGATGTGGCCTCCTATGTGGGTGGGGGAGGTAACAAGTTGGTTCAGTTGTATTAAATGTTTAGAGTTTAGCAGAGTGCTTTGCTTCACACGAGAATAACATGTTTTTCTATATTAGCAGCCTTGCTTGGTAAGCTTAGTCTAAACAGTGAGTGCAGAGGCCTTCAAGGTTATTTCAACACAGTGGTTGTTGTTCGGACTGATCAGAGCACGTTCTAGACATATCACATATGCAGCTGTGGCCACCTCTGAGATTGGTGCGTTTAATAATGTACTGCGTAGGCATGATCACACACACTTGGAGAACATTCGTATGCTGAGAGCTGGTACAGAACCTGATGTGATCCACTTCTGCTAAATACCAGAGGTATGGGGCCATCTATGTAATCCCAAGAGACCTTCTGTAGATATAAAATAACCTACTAGCAAGGGAGGGTGAAATATAGGTATATTTTAAACCTGTTTCCATTTAGCATTATAACGTGCTTTCTCCCTTTGTATTTTATGGAATAGTAACTATGCTGACAATCTTGTTCCTGATAATATGTCTGCTTGTATTAGCTAAGATGCTGCACATGAGAACACGGCGTTAGAAATAAATATTTCAAACTTGCACGTGTCTTCTTTTAATCCCTGTTTTGGACTGGTATGAGAGTATAACGAAAGAGTATTCATGTGTTCCACATTGCCTGAGGTGATCTAAGTTCCATGTTCTGAGTTGTCTAATCATTGATATTTTGGATGAGCCAATGAGACACTGATGCTAGTCTGGTAGGGGATGTTGGGTTCTAAGGTGGCACACTCTAATTCACTGAGGTTCCAAGTCTCTATGCACAGTTCTGTGTAGGAGCAGAATCCCTGCTACATGGTGCCCTAACCATGGTGGTCTTATCACATGACGCTTGAGTAGTACTTCTATCAGTCCTTAGCCCCTTCACTATTGTTTCCAGATAACAGTCGTGTTGGACAAACCAACCTATAGTAGTCTTTTCAAGCTTGAATCTTTCAAAACGGTTTACTTTTGAATTACTACCCAGTTGTGCCACATTGTTTTACATTGTACCTTTTCTTCTCTGTGTCACTATGGCTAACGTTAACATGCCGCAGCATAGTCGCATTGCGGTCCGCAGTCATTTGCAGGCTTATAACGTTGGTTTGGAGGGCATGGCAGTTATTTTGGTAGTGAGTGCTGAGGTTGCTTACCCGTTTGAGAGTTTCTACTCATGGGTGACGTTTCCTCCAGTGGATGCGGCTACGCAGGTGTTCCACACTTACACTCACACAGCCGTGCCCATTTAATTTGTCCCTTATAGGACACAGGAGATTCTGATTTCTGCATGGCAGCACCGTGTTTGGTTTGATGGCGCCCTTCCCCACAGTGTAACGGTGGTTAGATTGGGTCCTTTGTCCATTCCAGGCGCTTCTTGGTCTGTTTTGGCTAGATTCACCCCGCATCCTCGGGCAGGTTTAGTCATTGTTGCTGAATTATGGCCCCTGTATGACTCTGCAATCAGTGTTATCCGGGCGCTAGTTCAATATATCATCCGCAATTTCCAGGGCGGGCCCCTAGTATTGCGGCACTTCCTGCTGGACCGGGCGGAATGAAGCTTAGTCCTGTGATAGTTAATGCAGTTATGGACACGCGGCCCCAGGATAAGGATGATATGCCTGTTTGGCTTGCAGAGAAGTTTAACCAGCTGGCAAAAGTATTTCCTAATTCGACACAGGATTCTTACGTTAGGTTTACCCAAGGACTTGGTACCAGAAGCCGGTGACTGCGAGTCATGGGGTTGGATTTTTGTGGCAGTGTATACAAGGTGCTTTGGCACTCCGTCAATGGCTGTCCTTCCGATGGTCATTAAGCGTGTTCAGGATGAACACGGACCGGAGGCTGCGGTTGAGTTGAGAATGAGACTCGTGGGCTCATTTGATGTAGTTTCCGATCTGGTCTTTTCTAATATAAAGGGAGATGCGGTAAACTTTCAAGTGGCTAATGCCTTATGCGAGTTCCCTGATGCCGACAAATTCCACCAGTTACCAAGAATTATTACGGTGGCTTATAAAACCATTGGCCGTAATACTTTAGGGGTTAAGCACTTTTCTGCTAAAGATAAAAAACAACCTCAGGGTTCGAAGTCTGAAACAGACGTTCAACCCAAAGCTCCAAAGCAAAATTGGAAATAAAAAACAGGGAAAACAGCAACAGAAACAGGAGTCCCGTCCCCCATCACCAGTGCCTGCGTCTACTTAGCGCGTTTATGATTTGTGCGACCGCACTACGATTAAGTCGCCTGATCGACTTCAGGTTCCTGATCAACGCTCTCCTCGTTCTTTACAGGACACATCTGCCTCTTCTTCCGATGATGGAGGTGGTGGCAGAGGTCGGGGTGGCCAGCAGAGTCATGACCAGCCCCACCCGAAAGACGGAAAAGGCAAGCAGGACGATTCTTCACAGAAAAGACCCCAGTTTCAGAAAAAGAAAGTTGCTGCTTTAACAGCGAGATAAGCCATAGATAGTGAGAACGCAGCTTCGGAATCAGACATGGGCGCTGATGTTGTTGGACAGCATGGCGGAGATTACCATTGTACGAGAAGCCCTGCGTCCACTACTGATGGTGACAGCGACTGACTAATATGTTGTTGTGGAGACAGCTGATACTAGAGTAGCTCCCCCTGATAGGCTTTTTTGAAATTGTCCTTTCAATTGAAGGTGACATACAACGTACCATAAAAAGGGGTATTTTGAGAAAATCTTACAACTACCTATGACATTTTGTTAGTGGAGGCTGCCTGTCCCCCACCTTTTGTTCTCGCAGCTCCGAGAGGGGACGAGGTAATCTTCCCTAGTTTTGCGCACACAGTGTCTAAGGAGCATGCGCTGAATTTTGCAGAAGAGTGGGCTAAGCCCTCTTGCGTCGGCTTTGTACCGTATTCACTGTGGTTGGGATACATTTTCCGCACACCACGAGATTCCCTTACGGTTTATGCCACAGCCTCAACCACAATATCCTATTCGGCGTGAAGCAAAGGCTTCTGTTGCGGAAATCCTTGAACAATTAGAATATCAAGGAGTGATTGAAACGTGTGTGTCACCGATGAATAACCCATTTTTCACTGTGACCAAACCTGACGGTTCGTACCGTTTGGTATTGGATTACCGGCATTTAAACTTGCATTGCCGTACCTGTGCAGTACAGAATACCCATGGCTCTGCTTTAGTAGATGTTCTTGTGCATAAACAGTTTAAAACCACGCTTGACATTACCAACGTTTTTTTTTGCCCACAATTTGTCTGTTTTACCAGTGGCAGCAAACAATGCCAATTTAAACGCCTGGCCATGGGCTAAAAGAATAGTCCGGGTGTTTTTGTTGCCCGCATTGTCTCTCTTTTGGAGAGAGTTGACCCAGATGCGTGTTCGTATGTGGATGACATTTATCTCACAGACGATTTTCACTCCGAGTGGGCTGGGTATGCTCAGACGTGAGTCCCAGGCTCCCCACACCACTGGAGTGAAGCTATCCAGGCTGAATGAAGGCTGATAGCCAGAAACCGGTCCTTGGATGCTTGATTCCGGTCTGAGAAAGACATGGCTTGGTAGTTCGGACTGGACTGTTCCCATGAGGCACAGGGTCAGAGCTGATTTGCATATAGCCAGTGTCTAACCCAGGGTGGTGTGGAGTGCAAAAAAAGGATGGATTTAGGCCCAGATCCTTGTACTGGGGTGAATGTATGACATTGTTCTACATTCTGTCCATCGACTGTGTTTTTTGCAATTTTCACCCCGAGTGGGCTGTGTATGCTCAGACGTGAGTCCCAGGCTCTCCACACCACTGGAGTCATGCTATCCAGGCTGAATGAAGGCTGATAGCCAGAAACCGGTCCTTGGATGCTTGATTCCGGTCTGGGAAAGACATGGCTTGGTAGTTCGGACTGGGCTGTTCCCATGAGGCACAGGGTCAGAGCTGATTTGCATATAGCCAGTGTCTAACCCAGGGTGGTGTGGAGTGCAAAAAAACGATGGATTTAGGCCCAGATCCTTGTACTGGGGTGAATGTATGACATTGTTCAACATTCTGTCCATCAACTGTGTTTTTTGCAATTTTCACCCTGAGTGGGCTGGGTATGCTCAGATGTGAGTCCCAGGCTCTCCACACCACTGGAGTCAAGCTATCCAGGCTGAATGAAGGCTGCTAGCCAGAAACCGGTCCTTGGATGCTTTATTGCGGTCTGGGAAACACATGGCTTGGTAGTTCGGACTGGACTGTTCCCACGAGGCACAGGGTCAGAGCTGATTTGCATATAGCCAGTGTCAAAAAAACGATGGATTTAGGCCAAGATCTTTGTACTGGGGTGAATGTATGACATTATTCTACATTCTGTCCATCAACTGTGTTTTTTGCAATTTTCACCCCGAGTGGGCTGGGTATGCTCAGACGTGAGTCCCAGGCTCTCCACACCACTGGAGTCAAGCTATCCAGGCTGAATAAAGGCTGACAGCCAGAAACCGGTCCTTGGATGCTTGATTCCGGTCTGGGAAAGACATGGCTTGGTAGTTCGGACTGGACTGTTCCCATGAGGCACAGGGTCAGAGCTGATTTGCATATAGCCAGTGTCTAACCCAGGGTGGTGTGGAGTGCAAAAAAACGATGGATTTAGGCCCAGATCCTTGTACTGGGGTGAATGTATGACATTGTTCTACATTCTGTCCATCAACTGTGTTTTTTGCAATTTTCACCCCGAGTGGGCTGGGTATGCTCAGATGTGAGTCCCAGGCTCTCCACACCACTGGAGTCAAGCTATCCAGGCTGAATGAAGGCTGATAACCAAAAACCGGTCCTTGGATGCTTGATTCGGGTCTGGGAAAGACATGGCTTGGTAGTTCGGACTGGACTGTTCCCATGAGGCACAGGGTCAGAGCTGATTTGCATATAGCCAGTGTCTAACCCAGGGTGGTGTGGAGTGCAAAAAAACGATGGATTGAGGCCCAGATCCTTGTACTGGGGTGAATGTATGACATTGTTCTACATTCTGTCCATCGACTGTGTTTTTTGCAATTTTCACCCCGAGTGGGCTGTGTATGCTCAGATGTGAGTCCCAGGCTCTCCACACCACTGGAGTCAAGCTATCCAGGCTGAATGAAGGCTGATACCCAAAAACCGGTACTTGGATGCTTGATTCCGGTCTGGGAAAGACATGGCTTGGTAGTTCGGACTGGACTGTTCCCATGAGGCACAGGGTCAGAGCTGATTTGCATATAGCCAGTGTCTAACCCAGGGTGGTGTGGAGTGCAAACAAACGATGGATTGAGGCCCAGATCCTTGTACTGGGGTGAATGTATGACATTGTTCTACATTCTGTCCATCAACTGTGTTTTTTGCAATTTTCACCCCGAGTGGGCTGGGTATGCTCAGACGTGAGTACCAGGCTCTCCACACCACTGGAGTCAAGCTATCAAGGCTGAATGAAGGCTGCTAGCCAGAAACCGGTCCTTGGATGCTTTATTGCGGTCTGGGAAAGACATGGCTTGGTAGTTCGGACTGGACTGTTCCCACGAGGCACAGGGTCAGAGCTGATTTGCATATAGCCAGTGTCAAAAAAACGATGGATTTAGGCCCAGATCCTTGTACTGGGGTGAATGTATGACATTGTTCTACATTCTGTCCATCAACTGTGTTTTTTGCAATTTTCACCCCGAGTGGGCTGGGTATGCTCAGACGTGAGTACCAGGCTCTCCACACCACTGGATCAAGCTATCCAGGCTGAATGAAGGCTGATAGCCAGAAACCGGTTCTTGGATGCTTGATTCCGGTCTGGGAAAGACATGGCTTGGTAGTTCGGACTGGACTGTTCCCATGAGGCACAGGGTCAGAGCTGATTTGCATATAGCCAGTGTCTAACCCAGGGTGGTGTGGAGTGCAAACAAACGATGGATTTAGGCCCAGATCCTTGTACTGGGGTGAATGTATGACATTGTTCTACATACTGTCCATCAACTGTGTTTTTTGCAATTTTCACCCCGAGTGGGCTGGGTATGCTCAGACGTGAGTCCCAGGCTCTCCACACCACTGGAGTCAAGCTATCCAGGCTGAATGAAGGCTGATAGCCAGAACCCGGTCCTTGGATGCTTGATTCCGGTCTGGGAAAGACATGGCTTAGTAGTTCGGACTGAACTGTTCCCATGAGGCACAGGGTCAGAGCTGATTTGCATATAGCCAGTGTCTAACCCAGGGTGGTGTGGAGTGCAAAAAAACGATGGATTTAGGCCCAGATCCTTGTACTGGGGTGAATGTATGACATTGTTCTACATTCTGTCCATCAACTGTGTTTTTTGCAATTTTCACTCCGAGTGGGCTGGGTATGCTCAGACGTGAGTCCCAGGCTCCCCACACCACTGGAGTCAAGCTATCCAGGCTGAATGAAGGCTGATAGCCAGAAACCGGTCCTTGGATGCTTGATTCCGGTCTGGGAAAGACATGGCTTGGTAGTTTGGACTGGACTGTTCCCATGAGGCACAGGGTCAGAGCTGATTTGCATATAGCCAGTGTCTAACCCAGGGTGGTGTGGAGTGCAAAAAAATGATGGATTTAGGCCCAGATCCTTGTACTGGGGTGAATGTATGACATTGTTCTACATTCTGTCCATCAACTGTGTTTTTTGCAATTTTCACCCCGAGTGGGCTGGGTATGCTCAGACGTGAGTCCCAGGCTCTCCACACCACTGGAGTCAAGCTATTCAGGCTGAATGAAGGCTGATAGCCAGAAACCGGTCCTTGGATGCTTGATTCCGGTCTGAGAAAGACATGGCTTGGTATTTCGGACTGGACTGTTCCCATGAGGCACAGGGTCAGAGCTGATTTGCATATAGCCAGTGTCTAGCCCAGGGTGGTGTGGAGTGCAAAAAAAGGATGGATTTAGGCCCAGATCCTTGTACTGGGGAGAATGTATGACATTGTTCTACATTCTGTCCATCGACTGTGTTTTTTGCAATTTTCACCCCGAGTGGGCTGTGTATGCTCAGACGTGATTCCCAGGCTCTCCACACCACTGGAGTCAAGCTATCCAGGCTGAATGAAGGCTGATAGCCAGAAACCGGTCCTTGGATGCTTGATTCCGGTCTGGGAAAGACAAGGCTTGGTAGTTCGGACTGGACTGTTCCCATGAGGCACAGGGTCAGAGCTGATTTGCATATAGCCAGTGTCTAACCCAGGGTGGTGTGGAGTGCAGAAAAACAATGGATTTAGGCCCAGATCCTTGTACTGGGGTGAATGTATGACATTGTTCTACATTCTGTCCATCAACTGTGTTTTTTGCAATTTTCACCCCGAGTGGGCTGGGTATGCTCAGACGTGAGTCCCAGGCTCTCCACACCACTGGAGTCAAGCTATCCAGGCTGAATGAAGGCTGATAGCCAGAAACCGGTCCTTGGATGCTTGATTCCGGTCTGAGAAAGACATGGCTTGGTAGTTCAGACTGGACTGTTCCCATGAGGCACAGGGTCAGAGCTGATTTGCATATAGCCAGTGTTTAACCCAGGGTGGTGTGGAGTGCACAAAAACGATGGATTTAGGCCCAGATCCTTGTACTGGGGAAAATGTATGACATTGTTCTACATTCTCTCCATCAACTGTGTTTTTTGCAATTTTCACCCCGAGTGGGCTGGGTATGCTCAGACGTGAGTCCCAGGCTCTCCACACCACTGGAGTCAAGCTATCCAGGCTGAATGAAGGCTGATAGCCAGAAACCGGTCCTTGGATGCTTGATTCCGGTCTGAGAAAGACATGGCTTGGTAGTTCGGACTGGACTGTTCCCATGAGGCACAGGGTCAGAGCTGATCTGCATATAGCCAGTGTCTAACCCAGGGTGGTGTGGAGTGCAAAAAAACGATGGATTTAGGCCCAGATCCTTGTACTGGGGTGAATGTATGACATTGTTCTACATTCTGTCCATCAACTGTGTTTTTTGCAATTTTCACCCCGAGTTGGCTGGGTATGCTCAGACGTGAGTCCCAGGCTCTCCACACCACTGGAGTCAAGCTATTCAGGCTGAATGAAGGCTGATAGCCAGAAACCGGTCCTTGGATGCTTGATTCCGGTCTGAGAAAGACATGGCTTGGTATTTCGGACTGGACTGTTCCCATGAGGCACAGGGTCAGAGCTGATTTGCATATAGCCAGTGTCTAACCCAGGGTGGTGTGGAGTGCAAAAAAACGATGGATTTAGGCCCAGATCCTTGTACTGGGGTGAATGTATGACATTGTTCTACATTCTGTCCATCAACTGTGTTTTTTGCAATTTTCACTCCGAGTGGGCTGGGTATGCTCAGACGTGAGTCCCAGGCTCCCCACACCACTGGAGTCAAGCTATCCAGGCTGAATGAAGGCTGATAGCCAGAAACCGGTCCTTGGATGCTTGATTCCGGTCAGGGAAAGACATGGCTTGGTAGTTTGGACTGGACTGTTCCCATGAGGCACAGGGTCAGAGCTGATCTGCATATAGCCAGTGTCTAACCCAGGGTGGTGTGGAGTGCAAAAAAAGGATGGATTTAGGCCCAGATCCTTGTACTGGGGAGAATGTATGACATTGTTCTACATTCTGTCCATCGACTGTGTTTTTTGCAATTTTCACCCCGAGTGGGCTGTGTATGCTCAGACGTGATTCCCAGGCTCTCCACACCACTGGAGTCAAGCTATCCAGGCTGAATGAAGGCTGATAGCCAGAAACCGGTCCTTGGATGCTTGATTCCGGTCTGGGAAAGACAAGGCTTGGTAGTTCGGACTGGACTGTTCCCATGAGGCACAGGGTCAGAGCTGATTTGCATATAGCCAGTGTCTAACCCAGGGTGGTGTGGAGTGCAGAAAAACAATGGATTTAGGCCCAGATCCTTGTACTGGGGTGAATGTATGACATTGTTCTACATTCTGTCCATCAACTGTGTTTTTTGCAATTTTCACCCCGAGTGGGCTGGGTATGCTCAGACGTGAGTCCCAGGCTCTCCACACCACTGGAGTCAAGCTATCCAGGCTGAATGAAGGCTGATAGCCAGAAACCGGTCCTTGGATGCTTGATTCCGGTCTGAGAAAGACATGGCTTGGTAGTTCAGACTGGACTGTTCCCATGAGGCACAGGGTCAGAGCTGATTTGCATATAGCCAGTGTTTAACCCAGGGTGGTGTGGAGTGCACAAAAACGATGGATTTAGGCCCAGATCCTTGTACTGGGGAAAATGTATGACATTGTTCTACATTCTCTCCATCAACTGTGTTTTTTGCAATTTTCACCCCGAGTGGGCTGGGTATGCTCAGACGTGAGTCCCAGGCTCTCCACACCACTGGAGTCAAGCTATCCAGGCTGAATGAAGGCTGATAGCCAGAAACCGGTCCTTGGATGCTTGATTCCGGTCTGAGAAAGACATGGCTTGGTAGTTCGGACTGGACTGTTCCCATGAGGCACAGGGTCAGAGCTGATCTGCATATAGCCAGTGTCTAACCCAGGGTGGTGTGGAGTGCAAAAAAACGATGGATTTAGGCCCAGATCCTTGTACTGGGGTGAATGTATGACATTGTTCTACATTCTGTCCATCAACTGTGTTTTTTGCAATTTTCACCCCGAGTGGGCTGGGTATGCTCAGACGTGAGTCCCAGGCTCTCCACACCACTGGAGTCAAGCTATTCAGGCTGAATGAAGGCTGATAGCCAGAAACCGGTCCTTGGATGCTTGATTCCGGTCTGAGAAAGACATGGCTTGGTATTTCGGACTGGACTGTTCCCATGAGGCACAGGGTCAGAGCTGATTTGCATATAGCCAGTGTCTAACCCAGGGTGGTGTGGAGTGCAAAAAAACGATGGATTTAGGCCCAGATCCTTGTACTGGGGTGAATGTATGACATTGTTCTACATTCTGTCCATCAACTGTGTTTTTTGCAATTTTCACTCCGAGTGGGCTGGGTATGCTCAGACGTGAGTCCCAGGCTCCCCACACCACTGGAGTCAAGCTATCCAGGCTGAATGAAGGCTGATAGCCAGAAACCGGTCCTTGGATGCTTGATTCCGGTCAGGGAAAGACATGGCTTGGTAGTTTGGACTGGACTGTTCCCATGAGGCACAGGGTCAGAGCTGATCTGCATATAGCCAGTGTCTAACCCAGGGTGGTGTGGAGTGCAAAAAAACGATGGATTTAGGCCCAGATCCTTGTACTGGGGTGAATGTATGACATTGTTCTACATTCTGTCCATCAACTGTGTTTTTTGCAATTTTCACCCCGAGTGGGCTGGGTATGCTCAGACGTGAGTCCCAGGCTCTCCACACCACTGGAGTCAAGCTATTCAGGCTGAATGAAGGCTGATAGCCAGAAACCGGTCCTTGGATGCTTGATTCCGGTCTGAGAAAGACATGGCTTGGTATTTCGGACTGGACTGTTCCCATGAGGCACAGGGTCAGAGCTGATTTGCATATAGCCAGTGTCTAGCCCAGGGTGGTGTGGAGTGCAAAAAAAGGATGGATTTAGGCCCAGATCCTTGTACTGGGGAGAATGTATGACATTGTTCTACATTCTGTCCATCGACTGTGTTTTTTGCAATTTTCACCCCGAGTGGGCTGTGTATGCTCAGACGTGATTCCCAGGCTCTCCACACCACTGGAGTCAAGCTATCCAGGCTGAATGAAGGCTGATAGCCAGAAACCGGTCCTTGGATGCTTGATTCCGGTCTGAGAAAGACATGGCTTGGTAGTTCAGACTGGACTGTTCCCATGAGGCACAGGGTCAGAGCTGATTTGCATATAGCCAGTGTTTAACCCAGGGTGGTGTGGAGTGCACAAAAATGATGGATTTAGGCCCAGATCCTTGTACTGGGGAAAATGTATGACATTGTTCTACATTCTCTCCATCAACTGTGTTTTTTGCAATTTTCACCCCGAGTGGGCTGGGTATGCTCAGACGTGAGTCCCAGGCTCTCCACACCACTGGAGTCAAGCTATCCAGGCTGAATGAAGGCTGATAGCCAGAAACCGGTCCTTGGATGCTTGAATCCGGTCTGAGAAAGACATGGCTTGGTAGTTCGGACTGGACTGTTCCCATGAGGCACAGGGTCAGAGCTGATTTGCATATAGCCAGTGTCTAACCCAGGGTGGTGTGGAGTGCAAAAAAACGATGGATTTAGGCCCAGATCCTTGTACTGGGGTGAATGTATGACATTGTTCTACATTCTGTCCATCAACTGTGTTTTTTGCAACGTTCATTTTTTAGGCCTCCTTACAGTCACAAGAGTTTTTGCAGTTTGAGTTTGTTCATCCTGCTCCGTTGGCTATGCGGCCTTTGGAGGATTTCCATTGTATCATTTACACTGATGGTTCAGCGGAAGTTGCGCATGGGTCTAAGCACGCATACGTTTAAGCTTGCGCCATTGTGGTTGGTACCATGGTGAATGATGAATTCAAGTCCGATGTTGTACATACGCAGACATTAGGGGACTGTACCGCCCAATTGGCAAAGCTCCGTGCTCTGATGCTTGCATTGGAGTACGAAGATCCTGGTGTGACTACTCTCATTGTGAGTGACTCTTACGACTGTGTCCAGTCTTACAATGAAAACCTATTCCTTTGGATTCAGAATGATTTTTGTGATTCCAAGGGTAGCTCAATAAAAGATAAAATCATCTGTGTCCGAGTGGCTGAACTTAAAGAGCAGCTGCCACTCGTGTATGTAATTCATACTCTTGGTCATCAACGTGTGAGAGTTCACGCTGTTGGCAATAGTTTGGCCGATGAGACCACGAAAACAGCAGTTTTGACATATTTGGTTGCAGCAGTTACACGCTCCAAAAGTAGGATTGATGATGACATCTTGGCAGCAATTGCCGCTAATGAGAAGGGAAGTAAATATCCTAAGGGTTATCTTCAAAGTATTCTTATCATTTAAGTCCTGATAAAGTTCCTTATGTGAAAATAATGGATGTTGGTGAAATATTGATTCCCAAAGCGGACCAGAGGTCCACACTGATTACAGCTGCCCACGAGGGTCTTGCGTCTGCGCATGCAGGCGTTTTGGCCACTGTATCTCAGTTACAACAACGTTTCTGGTGGCGAGGACTGTACAAACAGACGCGTGATTATGTTATTCAATGTGACATTTGTCAGCAGATAAAACCTTCGACTGCTACGCGTCCGCCCCAGACACAGTTGTACATTTCTAATAGACCACTCGGATGTGTTTATTTGGATCACTGCAGTCCTTTTTCCTCTGTTCTACGGAGTCCACCAGAAACCAAAGGGTTCCGTCATTGCAAACTCACAAGACACTACATCTCTCCCTTTGTTAAATAAAAAGTACAAATAATAAATACATAAATCAAAACTATTCAATAAGTTGTTTCAGTGCTTTAAGCAATCACCCATATCTTTTCATGTTTGGTTGTGGAGATACAGAGAAGTGTCCATGGCTGGCACTGGTGACTGATATACTGGTACAGTCATGGGGCTCTCCTTATTGTCAGGTGGATAAGTCTCACTTCTGACATCTGGAGCTGGCGAAGGTCAAGGCAGGTGCTTGAAATGCTATGAATCTTGCATAATGGACTTCTCAGGACAGTAAGCAGTCACCATGTGTCCTTTACTAGTCACAACCCTCAGTGGGTCAGCATCAAAAGGAGCATCAGATTTGGATTGCCATTTCTGTTTGATGACAACTTGCTCTCCTCTTTTGAGCACAGCGCTCAGTGTACCGCTGCGTCTATCTGCATAGGTCTTCATTTTGCTTTTGTAAGATGAGTCAGTAGTGCAAAGTTTTCCAAGGTCAATAGATCTTTCATTGGTCCATTTTAGCAGTTTGGTTCCTATACCTCACACAAACATTCCGGTACAAGGGCTTTCACTCCTATCAGAATAAGGAGTTGCCCTTGTATATGTGAAGCGTAGACTGAAGAGCTGATCTGAGTCCAAACTTTTCCAATACAGCACTCTAAACGTTTTTCTTGAGGGTGCACATAAATCTCTTGACCACGCTATTCGCCTGTGGCAAGACAGGTGTGCTTTTCTGATGCTTGACATTCAGATGATAAGAAAATCTTTAGGTTCTTGACTATTGAAAGGTGTCCAGTGTCAGATTTCAATATTGAAGGAATACCCCTTGTTGCTAAAATAGTTTCTAATCTCTCAATGACTTCATCAAGATTAGGTGACGGCAAATCTTCCATGAAGGGAAAACGAGAATATTCATCAACAATCACCAGTAGATGATGTCCGCTGTCAAGGGGTCCCCAAAAAATTAATTGCAATCTTCTCCCATGCATGCATTGGACGATCAGACATGTTTAATGGATGTGGGTTTGTCTTGAATGACAAGCAGCTGCACAAATGACATGTTTTTAACTCTTTTTCTACTCTTTCACCAAGGCTAGGGAACCACACTCAATCCAGTAGAGCTCATTTAATAACAATAACTCCACAATGTCCTTCATGAGCCAGTTCATTAACCTTTTGTCTCAGACTCTCGAGTATGACAAGTCTCGACCCTTGTAAGATGATGCTTTTTGGGGTAACTGAAAGTTTTTCCCACACATTTTTGATTTTCTGGTATTCACGGTCATCAGGAAGATTTTTGCCAAGAATGATGTATAATAATGTCTTTGAGTATCAGCAAATCTCGGCCAGCGCTTGTGGCAGCAATGATTTGTTACACTGATTGGGAAGTTGGGGTACTGGATTTCACAATTAATTTAACAAAAGCATCAGTCGATGAAGAAGTAGTGCCATGACACTCACTGGATTAGCATGCGTGAAAAGTTGTCAGTAGGGTTTTGATCTTTTCCTGGATGATGCATAATCGCATAATCATACTCTTGCAATTGCAACGCCCCACCTCTCAATGCCAGGGAGTTTTTGGCTTAAGGATTGCCAAAAATGGTGACTAATGCTGGGTGATCGTTGACAACTGTGATTTGTTTTGCATAGAGGAACATATGAAAATGCTCACACGCTCATATAAGAGGGAGGCATTTTTTTCAGGTTGTGAATAAGCACGTTCTAGCAATGACAAACTACGGCTAGCATAAGACACAATGTGCCAGATGTATCAAGCAAAACTGCGATCGCAAACAGTGAAATTCACAGAATTTCACCGCTTGCGATCGCAAAATCGTAGTGTGCAATGTAGGGAAGAAAAAACCCACTTGCAAGATAACGAATCGCAAAATGTGCTATTCTCTATTTTGCACAAGCATTCACAGGATCGCAATTTGCTATTCCCTAAATGGTATTCTAGT
This sequence comes from Lissotriton helveticus, assembly GCF_964261635.1. Lineage (NCBI taxonomy): Eukaryota > Metazoa > Chordata > Amphibia > Caudata > Salamandridae > Lissotriton > Lissotriton helveticus. The sequence goes on along the minus strand of NC_136060.1, from coordinate 212,326,521 downwards.
AGCCATCGCAAATTGCGATATTGCTTTAAGGAATCGCAAATTACCACCAACTTGAAGTTGGTGGTAATTTGCGGTTTCCTAGAAAAATGCACTTTTTTGCATTTTTCAAAAGTCCATGTGGCTCACATACATGCCCTTAGGGCATGTATGTGCGCCACATGTGCACACATGCATATTTCAGGGATGCATTTGGAACCCTTACATCCTTGAAATTGCATGCCCCATTTGCAAGTACATATTGGGTAGCCATTCCTTATTTGCGACACGCAATTTGCGAGTCGCAAATAAGGAATGTGTAGGAATCCTAAAATATTAGGAGATTCCTACATACATTGCGTTTAACGAGTCTATAATAGCGGATTGGTAAAATTCACTATTATAGACTCGCGTAATGGTTATACATCTGGCCCAACGTGCCTTGGAACATTGGACTGTCCAGTGTGCTGGGCAAAGATGGCAACCAACCCCACTGGGCTTGCAGCAACAACAACCTTCAGCTGTAATTTTGGATCAAAGTATGTCATTTCAGCTGTGTTCTCAAATGCATTTTTGCTCACATTAACTTGACCATTGAAATGGGACATTTAGTTTTGTTATGTCTCTAAATGGGACACTTACAGTGGCAAAGTCACATATATACCTTGAGCCCTGTGCGCTTGACAAATATCAAGGCAGCTCCTCCACTATTCTTTTTCTGCACAACCACTATGGATCATACCCATGATGTCAGATTGAGGATCAGTGGATTGCTCAATGATGTTTCTAAACAGCCTCTTATAAATGAAATGCAATTTGACTATGTCATTGAGAAATAGGATGAACATCCTAATTTATGTGAAGTTGCACTTTTATAGCTGAAAGTCTTCTTAGTCCCTGAAACAAGGATGGAAACTGATTCACTATCTTATGATAGGAATTTACATTGTAGTTTACAGAAATCAGCCCCATGTCAGCAGAAGTATTGAACCTGATTAAGAGCCCTTGATGAAGTGCCAGGCAAGATATGAATTGGTGCTTGTACTTTTGTTTTTGTATGCTTCATAGGCGGACCTTTGCTTTTGCAGTGGTATCGAAGAAGTCCTTGCATACACACTGGTTTTTGACAGGGTCAAACAGGGCACTAGAGACAGTTCAGTGTACTTTTCCTCTGGCATAATGTGTATAGGCGGGCCACTATATATGATTAAATGTATGGGGCACCATTCATTTTCTGTGTGATCTTGGGCATTGTTCAAATTAATTTAACTCTTTCACTTGTCGACCTAGCTTTAACCGACATTATTCCAGGCAAGAATCTAATCATACATGCACATTTCGCCCAGCAGTCAACATTGACATTGCACACCCATCTTCCTTATTGCATTATGATGATGCCAAACTTTTAGACAATGAATTGTACAACAATCAACATTGTTCAGTTTCTACTTGCCTCAACTAGTGTGGTCTGCATGTGTAAAGCATCACAGCTGGAGTGTTCTGGCATCCATTTTTGTTTTTCCAATGTGACATGTGATGGATCATCTATTTTGTTTTCTCAATGTGAGGCATTTGCTGTTTGGTGGTTTCAGGAATGAAGTAACATTGGCATTGCAGACCCCTTTTACAGCCCTTTGAAAGTGGCCGCTCTCTTGTAATTTCCTTCTATTTTTGGCTGTCCAGTACGGGATCTTGTGAGATCTCATGGCTCTCAAGAGCTTGGTGGCCATCTTGATTGGTCAAAGTCTGTAAACACACTACCCATCCTGCCAGATCCTGCTTGGCTTTTAGACTCCTCTTGTTCAATTGCAGTGACTGTTAGTCTCATACAAAGGTAATGAGCAATGAGCAGAGGACTTTTTAATCACAGTTGTTAGAGCTCTTTATTCATGGTTAGCTACATAGTCCTTTGGTTAACCTGTGCCCTCCATGTCTTTCTGGGCATAAGGTCTACACTGAATATATTGAGTCAAAGACACCAATCTATGTGGCTTGTAACCAGTCAGAGAAGTAATCCCAGAATGCAGACAAAAATTGAACAATCAAGCAACCAGGAAACTCGACCGTCTTCCCCAGACATTCCCAAAACCTCTTTTTCCTGGGCATGTGAACTCTGGTGTTTATGGTACAACTCAGGAGCATTAAGGGTTTTTCAATGGGTGATTGAGAGGAATCTTTTTGTACCTGTAGAGCCTGGGATTCAGGTGAATCGACTTTGACACCCAAGGGTCCAGTGATGACTTCGACAATGAGGCATCATACCCCAGGCTCGGGGCCTTCCCCAGGCCTTTAATATGATCAGCAGGTCCTCTTGTTGGAGGTGAGATGCACCAGCCATGACTCTTCCTGCTGCGGCGCTGTCGAAGACCGTGCACATCGCCCCAGCAGAAAGAAGCAAACAGCAATTCTAATAAACTCCTCCTGGCAGTTGGAGGACTACAGAGTCCAACCCTGGACCCAGCATACCAAATGGATTCATAAGGGAATTGGTAAAACCTGATCCTGCAGTTGCAAGTAGAGGAAATATAACTGGCAAACTCAGAAAAAAATAGACTTTTATTGTAAACCTGATACCATAAACTGTCAATAGTAAAAATCAATAAAATATGCTGAAATAAAAAAAAATCATAAACTTATAGAATTAATTATGAGGAAAAGATAAAATGCTACTTATAGGGTGCTGGAGCGGTGAAGAAAGAGGAGGAACAGAGAAGAACGTTATCCCTTTAATAGGGACCTTGGATGTTGTTTGTTTGTAATGCTTTTTCTTTCCCCTTTGCATTAAGAGAAATGTAGTTATTATGTCTTTATCTGAAGCTGCTGGGGTAAATAAACTGATAAAATTATGCATACCTATGTCCTCACATGGAATTACACTCCTTCATGAACTGGCGCATTCAATGTAACCAACCCTGAAGCATGCTTCAAACAGACCTGACCAAGGGGTAATAAGAGCAGTGTCAGTGTGTCTCTAAAGTTTTTACAGCTGCCCCTGAGACAATATTCGGCTTTCTTTAGCCACCCCAAAGATATTCATAAACCTCCCCTCGAATGGGCATGAATCGATATGTCTCACTGAGCCCATTGATGAGTCTGTGAGTGCAATATCTTGATATCTTAGACTAAAGTCTTAGGTGCAGATTGACTATACCAGCTCATTTCGTCATCCTTTTTCCTAGGGGACTTCCCCCTCCCTTTGAGTAAATATTAATTTCTGCGGTTTATTCTCACGTGCCTCGTTACCCCATCCAGTACCTCCGAGAATATATTCTTTGTCATTTTACCTACTTGCCTTTATCAACGTGGCATAGGCTGGATGTTTTCCAAGGCCATAAATTTGATACCTGTGAATGTGAATTGTCTCCCTCTATTTATTAAGCATCAATGATTCTAAACTATCTGTAAATCACACACCTAGAAATTGCAGTGCAACAGGAAACACACTTGTCTTACTCAGAAGCTGTGAAGCATAAACAGAACTCGGTGGGTACTGCACAATACAACAGTGGCAACATTGACTCTCAAGGCTCTACTTATAACAAAGGAAGGGACATTTCTAACATTGATTGGCACCCACGAGACAACCCAAAAGTAATCCTGATGTTCAGTTCTGCTTGACCATCAAAGTCAGAATCGACTGGTGGCAATAATGGCACACTTCAGTTTTTGAGGGTCATATATATAGGGTGCTAAAGTCCTCCAATGTGGCATGCTGCACCATCGGGCTAGCTTATCACTGGGTGGGCACTGCAATCCCCAGCAGGCCTCTAAGAGCGGGCCCTTTTACAGAGATAATTTGTTCCCCATGTCTGGGGTTACCTGAAGCACAGGGAACTGCCCTTTTGCTGTTGATTGAGAGGGTAAGGTAGACGGGCAGTGGGAAATGTTAAAATTGACTAAGAGTCTTCACTTATCACTGTTTTAATCCTGGTGAGTGGCTGTGTCAAGATTACAAATAAAGATGGACCAACCAAGCGTAATGCTAAGCCCTTGCTTTCATAGTGTGGTTAACCTGTTTCATGCCCTTGTCGCCGGAGGTCACATGCATATCTTCAGAACTAAAAAAAAAGTAATCTACTATGTTGTGTCTGTAAACAGAAATAATTAAAATAATATATAGTATATGTGCTTTATTTACAGTTGATTTGGAAATAGAAAACGAAAAATAAGAGAATGTTGTTCATGCCCCCATGACCCATTCGGTCTATTTAAGAGGCATGTTAGAAATTGGGTTACAATTTGACTGGGGTATGACCCCTGTTCAAGCATAAACCGCTATCCTATTCAAGATAAGAGTCTGGCAAACCCCAAATTAACCTGAACTTACTCTCTGGTGGTTTGGCACTGAGCAGTCAGGTATAACTTAGAGGGTGTGTGTAAAGTATTTGTGCATCACTTCAAACATATCTTAGTGAAACATCACACAAAATGATTCCACACCATGTTAACATAACATGTATATTTGTGAAGCACACGTTCACTTAAGGGTATCTTGGCACTGAAAAACAAATATGTACTTTTACCCAAATCAATGGTACTCATTTCATTGACCTCAGAAGAATGAGTGGACCCACCTAAATTTGAATCTGTGACCATGATATCAAACACAGGCCCATACAGTGGATGCATTATTCTACTAAGCCACCAAACCTAGGGGCCGATTATGATTGCGGTGAATCCGCATCCTCCGGGCCGGCGGAAGCCACCGCCGGCCCGGAGGTTGCGGATTCACCGCTGCGGTGTGTGTGAAGACCCCCCACCAGATCAGGATGGCTGGGGGTCATCGGCGGACAGATAGACCGTCCACCGCTTTTCCGCCGCGAGACCTCAGCGGAAAAGCTCTAATATGTTGGTGGTTTCTATCAGACACCGCCAGCCATATTAGGATTTTCCCTGGGACATGCCTTTCCGCGGCAGCAATGCCGCTACGAAAAGGCATACTGTCTTTTCTTTGGGGGCCCGTTGTGGGCCCCCAGGGTGAAGGGGGGCGTGGGGGTGCACATGGGGGGTACCTATGGTACCCCCCTGCATTTGCATGCACGAAGCGGCAGGCACCGCACGGTGCCTGCCGCTTTGTGCATGCAAATGCACTGCTTGCAGTTTTAACATTGCAGCGGGTGCTGCTTCAAGCAGCACCCGCCGCAATGTTAAAAATACAGGATGTGACCTCCAGGGTGGCGGTCACATCCTAATTCGCACGGAGGGACCGCCGCTGCCCCTGCAGACGGTCCCTCCACCTCTGGGGAGGGACCCAGAGGTGGAGGGACCCTTAGTTAGAAAAATATCTCTGCTGTTACTAAATACGAGACCAACATGTCAAAAATTGAATCAGTAAAACTGGAGATATTGATTTTTATAGTGAAAAATAGCACCAAAAATCACAAAGTGCTATTACGGATAACTGGTCGCTCCCGAATGGGACAAAGTCATAAGTTCAGGCTGACTATGACGGAGCATGGGCGGGCTAGAGGGACCCAGTTAGGTCTGCTGAGAAGATGCCTTGGTTCCGCTGGCATGTACCTTAGGCCCACTTCGAAAGGTCCAGGACTGGGGTGGCACCACCTGGCAGGGTAGGCTCACAGATGACAAGTCCAGATGCAGGGGGTGGAAGCTTGTTACATCCCTGAGACTTCAGATCAGGAAGCCAGCCAACTAGCACTTGAAATCACTCTGGGTTTTGGGATCGAGTGATGGCTGTCAAGTACATCTCACCCAGACAATACAGCAGCAGTCAGCAAACCAGCACAGCAAAGCAGGAGTCCAGCAGAGGGCAGTCCAAGAGAGTGGTAGTTCTTTGGTAGCACAGCAGTCCTTCCTGGCAGGGTATACACATGTCCAGAAGTGTACTGAAGTGGTGGTGTCTGAGGCCCAGTACATATACCCAGTGGTGCCTTTGAAGTAAGGGTGACTTCAAAGACATGCCTTTAAAGTGCACAGATGTCCTCCCTTCCTGTGCTTGCTCCAGACTGACTACATGGGGGTATGTGCCATTTGTGTGGGGAGAGAACGCAACCTATTCAGGAATAAGTGAGGATGGGGCCAGCTTCTCCTTCCATTCCTGCCAGAGATGATGCTGTGAGACACAACTAAGCTCCAATTGTGTGTGACTGCCTAGGAGGATTACACAAATTCCAACTGTCAAAACTACACCTAGTCATGTGATCAGAGACAGGCTACAGGAAACAAATGGCTAAAGCAAGAAAAGTTGTTGAATACAAGGATGTGCAGTTCCTGGGACACGTGGAGGAAGTCAGGCCAGTGTAATAGAATCCAATTGGAATAAGTACCCTCACACACCCCAAGATGTGTCATGCTTCATCATCTGGGCCAGCTCCTCGTCAGGCTGGCACTGCAATGCCTGACGGTCACCCACGCAGGGGATCTATGTCAGAGTTCTTTTTAAAATAAAGCCTTTTGGTGAATGAGGGTATATGGGGTGTGATTCATAGTGTAGTGAAGTGAAAGAAGGGGATGAAATAGGTTTAGTGATGCTTGGTTTTGCTAAACTTTATTGGTGGGGTTCACTAACCTAAATATAATCAGTGTGGCTTGTGTGGGATGCAATCGTCCTATAGAGCATTTGTGTTGTGAAATTGTGTGGTCAACATGTTTCATGCCTCATACAGCTCTAAAAGGGGTCTATTGGCAATTCATCTGGACTAAGAAAGAATTTTCTTTGTATCTTACACTACTGCATGACTGGTTCTTCAGGGAGTACTGAGAGTTCAAGTAACCTGTCCTGCTGTGCTTCAAAAGGCTAAATTCTACCTTGTTTCTTAGACCGACCTGAAAGAAAGTGAAGGGGGGACAGAACAATATAAAGGACAAACACATGGCTTTTTTTAAAAAAATGGTAAAACAGTGTTCGGTATTAGCGCATTTCAAAAAAGTTTTTCTTCACATTCACCCTCGTGTAAATCAGGTGATGAGCGCTTGAAACGCACAAATAGCTCCCCCACAACATGTGTCAATGTATCTGTGAATGTGAGTGCCTAACGTTAAAAAGTGAACAAGTCAGTACCAGTTTGTGAATGCCCGAGGGGCTCTGTGATTCTTTTTAACTAGCACATGCTTCATTTACCAACAATATCTAAAAACACCACTCTTGTTGTACCCACTCTTGAGTTTGGCCATATATCACTTGTGTTTGCGAAAGTTTGTTTGGTGTAAAAAAAATGTCACAAACTGAACCTTTCAAAAGTTATCAAGTTAATTACTTAGCCAATTTTCTTTGGTCTGAGCCGTACGGGATAAGGCCTACAGGAATGTTTACAGAGCATGTCGCTCCCTCATTTCCTGGGGGTTGATGAATGGAGTGGGACCGGTTAAAGAGATCAGATGTCTTCCCCCGTCAATTCCAGGTGTTGCCTTAGCGTTTTCTACTTACTGGTTTTAGGCATGGTGAATACCTCTCTCTCCACCTCCCCCGGCTCTGTCTCCTGTTCCGAGAAAGAGCTGCTAGGGCGGAATTATTCATGTTGTAGTACTTCTTGTTAGAGTTAAGGACTATGGGGGCCATATTGGGACGGTCGGGGACAGACTGTATCTTTTAGGAAGGTTAACGGGTATGGGATAGTGAATCGAGGTGATTTAGGGTTAAGCCAGACGTTGGTAAGCCGTTATTCATCTGTTGACGTAAACCCATAAATAAACTTTTGCGGCATGCAAGTGGTTACCTGGGTGTCCACCTTATCAAAGGTTGTTTATCAAGAGGTGGCAATTCCAACATCAATCAGTGTCACTGGGAATAGAATTCCCAGGGTCATTATAAAGGGGGCAGTGGGAGAATTATCATGTATGTGAATATGTTTGTTGTGAAGTAACGTGTTAGACATCGAATGATTGTTATGTACGAAGACTCGTTTGTAAGGACGTACAGTGTGAAACATTCTCAACAGTTGTCATCTTTTTGAAGATCGTGATGAACGATCACTTATTCAGCTCGCCCCACGGGATGTCATCATTCAACCCTGCATTATGTGTAGACAACCCAGAAATCCACTTCTGCTCTTTCCTGAAAAGAGCATCTTTCTGTATCTGTGGGTGGGACTCTAAAATTGCCCATCTCGGGCCATCGGCCAGGTGTCCTACTGTGGTATAATGGGCACACATTTTGTGTTGATTTTCCTACACCTAATGTAGCTGCTGTCTCTGGCATTCTTGTTTTGACAGTTCGAGTGGTCATGCCTATGTACTTCAAGTGACAACCGCATTAGATTAGATAAATGCAGTTGTGTGTATTGCAATTTGTATGATTTTGTTTGGTCCATGTTACAGTTTATGTCAGTTGAACAGTTTTTGTTGCACTTGTGACCGATCAAATAATACAGTGGCCACAGGGATAATGACCCACTACCTATCTCTGTAGGGGGGAGGTCCCTTTGTTTTCGATATTGTATTGACCAACATGATTTGAGATTGGCTGTTCTTTTGAAAGCAAACCTTGGGGCTTTAAATGTTAAATTCCCTGTTTGTAGAATTTTTCAGTGCTTTTTTTATCACTTTTTTGATCAGCTTAGACTGAGGGGTGTATGTAGTGATGCATGTAAGTTAATCTGTTTCTGTTTTTGTTCGTGGATCTGAGAGAGCTTTCCTATCATTGTTGAGAGCTATTTTTCTGTGCAGTTTTTATGTATGTTAGGAAATTACACTTAAAAAATGCAATACAGTATTCTCAAAGTTATCCTATGGGAGATATAAGCCTTAGAGTTTTTTGCTACCAGGACTTGCAAAACTTAAAAGGACATGTACTACTTTTTAAATACACTGCACCCTGCCCTGTGAGCTGTCCAGGGCTTACCCTAGGGATTACCTTTATGTATTAAAAAGGAAGGTCTAGGCCTGGCACAGGGTTTATGTTGCCATTGGTGTGGGAAGTTGTCCTGACATATGCTGTCCACTATTCTAGTGCGCACCTTTCACAAGTCCAAATGACCCTTATTGATGGTAGGTTTAAAGAATACCTATAGAAAGCTGTCCTAGTGGTAGTTGTGGAGAGCAGCCTCAATGCTAAGTCTTGAAGGAATTTAAAGCAGATTGTTTTGCCAGTCTACAATCTTGTGAATGACCAAATAAAAGGAGAACCATACCAGGTATATATATGAAATTTAAGTATTTATTCTAAACACATCCCTCTAGTCTCTTTATGAGGGTAGAGGCAAAAGTACATCAGTTAAACTTATTTAGCACACAGTAAATTAGCACAGTATACGTTTAGGCCTATGTGCCTCACAAACCATATACTAAGAAAGTGGTATAAGAACCACGACTGACATAGATACAAGGCCTAGAACCTGTAGAACTGCTGGGGCCACCAGGAACCACCAAAGATAGTGACACAGGGGAACCACGGGGGACGCGTACAGTGTCTAAACACAGCCACAAATCACCATTAACATCTAAGGGGAAAGTCGCGGTTGGAAAATTACAAAGGAAGGACACTTAGAAGAGGACTTGGAACAAAGCCCTTTAGAACTAGGTGGTTCTAGAGTCAATACGCACAGGAGCGCCGGAGTACTCGAGTTACCTCACCCAGGGAAGCCGGGTGCATAAGTGTCTTTTGATGTCGGGTTTCATCGTCGTTTTCCATGGCGAGCTGTGGAAAAGTGCTGCAGGCGACCAAGTTGAAAGTGTCCGGAAGGATCCAAGCCTGGATCGGAGTCAAAAAGAACCTGAAAGCAGAGGGGATAGAGTCTGGATCACTAGCCAGTGACCAGGAAGGCGACGCGATGATGCCAACCAATGTCGGGTCATTTCAGGTGAAGAAGGTGAAGATTGACACTTCAGCCACGAAGACCAGGAGGCGTCGACGGTCACCAGGAGCTGGATTTGAGCTGTCTCCTGAAGGATGTCGAGTGCTGCGGTGTTGGATTCTGGATGTGACCTAACAAGCCTTTGCAACAGCAATCCACGCAGAACACAGACCAGCAAGGACTGAAGGATTCACTCTTTGGAGGGGGTCAGGGCACATCTGGAGCAACCAGGAAAGCACAAGAAATAGAAGAGTTACCTTCAAGGGGAACCACCAGTCAACAGACCAGGGATCACAAAGGAGCTTCGAGTAAAATGCTAGAAGCGGGCCCAAAGAACACTCGTGAAGAGTAGACCCACAATCTTTGGTGCAAATAGTGCTCGGGGCTTGGCTAACGAGTAGCCCAATGCACAACTTTGGGAAAGCTCGGAAAGTCATTGCACTTGCAAATATGCCCGGTAGCCAGGAGTTCCGGTCCCACGTCTCTCATAATGGCTGCAGGTCTCAGCTTTGCTGGGATCTCGTGTCAGCCTCGGAGATGTCTGGAAGTGCATGTCCTGTGTCACAAATCCATCAGGATCCGCGGAAGCCTTGGAAATGCAGACAGGCAAGATGCTTCTTTGGTGCCTATTTGAATTGGGGAGTCACTCCTTGACCCCAAGGGGGATTTTTCCATCTTCTAGTCAAAATAGAATGTCGAAGTTCCAGGATATATGTTGCAGAGTTTCGTCCAGGTTAATGTAAAATCCTAAGTACTGGGTTTCTATACTTATACTAAGTTTAGGGGTTGGACTTACTCTAGGGACCTACCTGTGGGTGGATCAAGGGAGGGGGTGGTTACACTCCTTTCCCTGCGTCCAGTTGTGCACCAGAGCAGGGGCTGAGTGCCCCTGCAACTGGTTTGAACTGGGATATGCACAGGGACACCAAGTGTGCCCCCAGCACTGTCTGAAAAGCATTCAATGAATGCACCCACCCAGCCCCAATACACTAAAGCCTGTCTGAGGAGGTGGTTACACCTCTCTGTGACAGGAAACCTATTGTCCAGGCCTTCCCTGCCGCAGTTTCATCCAGCAGCAGGAGGTCAGACTTGTGTCTGTGGCTGCAGCATTCATTTTGTGATGATGGGGCTCTTTTAGACTTTTACCGGTTAGGTAAGTGTGTACATGTCTTCTCCTTCTAGAAGGGTGGAATTCTACCCCCGCCGCCAGGACTGGTGGGGGGTAGGATTCCAAAGTGTTTGACACCAAACACAACATCTTTCCATGCAGCCATTCCAAAGTTAACATTTACTGCGAGTTTATAATGCACTTAAGAGTATATGGTCTGGCTGCATCACAGAACAGCTACATAGAATAAATTCCGAAAGCTGCAGTGGGGTCCTGCTAATGCATGGGCACCCTCTCACACAAAACCAAGCACTCTGCCTTCAGGATTGATAAGGCCTGCCATAGGAGTGACATATACGTTTATATGTGTCAGTGATTAAATGTACATATAGGTAACCTATATCTCAGTAAGGGGTGCATGCGCCACCTTACCCAAGCTGCAGTAGCAGACCTGTGTTGCCATTTTGGAAGGCTTCCCAGGGGTGGCATATGCCTCAGTCCCTGGTAGGCCTCTGGGGTACCTTTGCCCTTAGTACCTAAGGTACCATATACTAGGGACTCACAAGGGTAACCCTGTAACCAATCTGGAGTGTAGCTAATGTACATGCAATCAATTTAGAGAGGAAGCAGCTAGGCTGGGGTCCTGGGTAGCAGGGCCCCAGCCAGACTAAAGTAAAAAAACAGTGAAACACTAGAAAAAAGTGGGGGTAACCACAGTAAGCAGATCCTACTCTCCTACACCTCCCAAAACCCAGGCACAATAAACTAACCTTGACCAGTTGAATCTTCATCTTCTAAGTGGAAATATCTGGACAGTCCATCTGCCTTGGCATGGTTACTCCCAGATCGATGTTCCACTGTATTGTCCATCCATTGTCGGGAAATGGACCACCTTAAAAGTTAGGCGTTTTCACCCTTCATCTGTTTTAGCAATAAACGGCGGCTTATGGTCAGTCTGAACAGTGAAGTGAGTGCCAAACAAGTATGGCCTCAGCTTCTTCAGAGCCCAAATCACAGCAAAGGCCTCCCTCTCAATAGCTGACCAATGGTTCTCATAAGGGGTCAGCCTTCTGCTAATAAAAGCTATTGGCTGGTCAAGACCTTTGTCATTCAATTGTTATAGCACAGCCCTGTAGTGTAGTTGCTATTTTCCCAATAGGCTCTGCGCATTGGAATAATATATCCTGCAGCTTAGACGTAGGACTGAGGTCTACTAGTTTTCTGACGAATATATTAGACTTAATTGTGAGTGCCAGCTAGCTCAGAGGTCACTAGAAACTTTCTTGAAAGTACAAGAAGGGATTAGTCTCTGACAACCATATAACATGACAACTTTGATTCCCCAGAATGAAACGTATCTCTAGAGTCGCGGAAACAATAGACGGCTATTTCACTCAGACAGATGTGCATGATTCATTTCACCAGAGTTACTTAGAAATAAAGAGACGGGCGTTTTCAACAAAAGTATTCTGTCACAGGTCTTCTTCTGGCCCAGGTGTCCTGCTAAAGAAATGTCATGGGCTAGTGTCAATAGGAAGCGCCTGAACTTCAAAGGTATAACCAACCTCCTGGCTGCACCAGGTTTGGGGTCGCTACTCTCTGAATACACGAAGGGATGAAAGACGTCGCCGAGTGGATGAAGGACAGCCGCCTGAAACTGAACTCTGACAAGACGGAAGTCCTCATCCTGGGATCTTTGCCCTCCGCCTGGGACGACTCCTGGTGGCCCCCAGCCCTGGGCACCGCACCCAAGCCAACCGACCACGCTCGCAACCTGGGCTTCATCCTGGACTCCTCCCTCTTGATGACCAGACAAGTCAACGCCGTCTCCTCATCGTGCTTCAACACCCTGCGTATGCTTCACAAGATCTTTCCGCTGGATCCCGACCGAGACCAGGAAGACTGTCACCCAAGCACTAGTCACTAACGGTGGGCGGCCAGCTACGCTCCGTGCACGGAGTGCACGTAGTGCCGCCTCCTACGCATTTTGCGTAGCGGGCGTAGCCAGGCGGCACTACGCGCGCTCCGCAGACGGTGCGTAGCCGGCCGCCACCCGCCTCCCTCCCGCCCTCCCTATATATTTTTAAAAAACGGATAAAAAGCTTTTAAAAACACTTACCTTTTCCGCCGCGTCCCCGGGGCTCCCTCTCGCCGTCCCTCGATTCGCGCCGCCATTTCGGATATGCGCATTTCTCATGAGCATTAGTATCCGAATCGGTGGCGGCACGAATCGCGGGACGGCGAGAGGGAGCCCCGGGGACGCGGCAGACAAGGTAAGTGTTTTTAAACGCTTTCTATCCTTTTATTTCAGTATTTAGGGAGGGCGGGAGGGAGGCGGGCGGTGCGGAGGTTGGCTACGCGGAGTGCGCGGGTGGGCGTAGTTTTGTGCCCACTTCACGTAGCTCCGCGGAGCCCCACTCCGCACACTACGCCCAGGGTTACTCGTCACCAGCCGACTGGACTACGGAAACACCCTCTATGCCGGAACCACAGCCAAGCTACAGAAAAAACTCCAGCGCATCCAGAACGCCTCCGCCCGACTCATCCTGGATGTCCCCCGACGCAGCCACATCTCCAGCCACCTGAGGAACCTGCACTGGCTCCCCGTCGACAAGAGGATCACGTTCCGGCTCCTCACCCACGCACACAAGTCTCTCCACGACCTGGGCCCCAAGTACCTCAACGACCGCCTGACCTTCTACACGCCCACCCGCCAGCTACAGTCCACCAGCTTCGCCCTCGCAGCCGTACCACGCATCTGAAGAGCCACCGCCGGAGGAAGATCCTTCTCTTACCTGGCTGCCAAGACATGGAACTCCCTCCCCATCCACCTTCGGCTGACCCAGGACCATCTCGCCTTCAGGAAACAACTCAAGACCTGGCTGTTCGAGCAGTAGCTTACCCCTTCCCCAAGCGCCTTGAGACCCTCCCGGGTGAGTAGTGCGCTATACAAATGGTTTGATTGATTGATTGAATATAGGAGTCCATTATCGCAATAGATTTTATGGGTGCCACTAGCATTCCCAGCAACCTCAGCAGCAGCATGCTGTCTAACCCTGGGCGTAGTGTGCGGAGTGGGGCTCCGCGGAGCTACGCGAAGTGGGCGCAAAACTACGCCCACCCGCGCACTCCGTGTAGCCCCAATACGCGCTGCCCGCCTCCCTCCCGCCCTCCCTAAATATTTAAATAAAAGGATTGAAAGGTTTTAAAAACACTTACCTTGTCCGCCGCGTGCTCGGGGCTCCCTCTCCCGTCCCTGGATTCGCGCCGCTGCCATTTCGGATACTAATGCCCATGCGCGGGTGCCCGCGCATGCGCATTTCTCGTGAGAAATGCGCATGCGCGGCCGCCCGCGCATGCGCATTAGTATCCGAAATGGCGGCGGCGCGAATCCAGGGACGGGAGAGGGAGCCCCGGGGACGCGGCGGACAAGGTAAGTGTTTTTAAAACCTTTCTATCCTTTTATTTAAATATTTAGGGAGGGCGGGAGGGAGGCGGGTGGCGGCCGGCTACGCACCGTCTGCGGAGCGCGCGTAGTGCCGCCTGGCTACGCCCGCTACGCAAAATGCGTAGGAGACGGCACTACGCGCACTCCGTGCACGGAGCGTAGCTGGCCGCCCAGGGTTAATGCTGTCTGAGGAGTTCAAGAGAAGGGTAGCTCAGCTGCTCCTGACTCAGATTTGCCCTGGAAGGGCTCCCTCCCTGTCCCTCTCTGTCCCCAAGTCCTCAACCTGATCAGGCTCAAGCTCCTCTTGGACAGTTCCTTCATCAGGAGAACAATAATCTCCCTCAAGAGACTGATCATCACTGTGAGTCAGGGGGAGAGGCACTGCCCTAGACCTACTGCTCCTTTTCTTGGAAGGTACCTGGTCCATTATTTCGTAATCCAGGGCCTGTTCAGTGTTAGGATTTCTGACCTGTGACCTAGTCACAGCAAGCACATGTGCGGAGATTCCTAATATTTCTGCATGGGTACTGAACTCCACTTCAGACCAGGCTGAAGTCTCTAAATCATTGCCAAGCAAGCATTCAACAGGGGGGCTGCACTTACCACAACCTTCTTAAGTCCAGTTACCCCTCCACAGGAGAAATTAACAACTGCCAGGGCATAGTTGGTCCTGACATTGCTAACATTGGTCACTTGTTAAAGTTCACCAAGTATGATTTGTCCAGGGTCCACAAGGTCTTGTGTCACCATAGTGGCACTTGCCCCAGTGTCCATGTAGGCCAAAGCCTCTTTTCCATTTATTAAATGCCATTTTGTTAATTGCATTTTTCTCTCCTTGTCTAATTCAGTTTGAGATATTTGTTCCTTGGTGTTTTGAGTTGATACTGTTTTGATACTGCATACATACTTTAAGCACCGCCTAGGCTAAACTTTCTGCTTTGTGTCATTGCTACCAGGTTTAAACTCAGATTAATTTAGAGACTACACAGGTTTACTTGACAAAACTTGTGATCATTTTTAGAGGTGGCCAGTCACCCACCCTAAATTAAAATCCAGTTTCCTGCAACTACTTCATGTGGACAAATGCAATTGGCTGGCTATGACGGGTGAGCTGGAGCCACAAGACACCTTTATGTGACCTTTTGCCAACTGCTTTGGAGTTCTGAGGTGTGTCCCCCAAGAGATTATTTGGCAGCTAGGAAAATTATGTAAAATACCTACATTTGCATTACCAGTGTTGTACCAAGAATTAGTTCTAAAAACTGCAAACGTTGAGGAGGGCCAAGATAGGGGCTCATGAACATTTGGAACATTGCTTAAGGCAGCACTCTATAGATGAGGGCCAAGCCCAAGGTGGATGGAAGTCAGGGCTTAATTTAAGCCGTGGCTTCTGGTGTTCTGTACCAGCACTTTATTGTCAACCAGCGCCTAAGACAGTCTGCCGCATGGTGGTGCTGTTTATCTTATTTAGAGATAAGCACAAGAAAGGTTGTTCATAAATTCAATGTACATTAAAAATGGCTAATATCCAGCGTCCACGCCATTCTAAAGTTTTGGGTGCATGGAATAGTCTGAATTGTCACACTTGTAGGAAGGTAATAGTTAGTAATTGTGTTCGTATTGTCATTGGCAGTGCTGGCAGGGGCTGTAGGTGTGGGCTAAAGTGGCCTTCTAACGAGGGCCCTAGCACCTATTTTTCTTTTTTACAAATTAGGCACTGAATGGTGCAGGTCATAAAGTCTCCAAGAGCAAACCAAAACGTCAAACTAAAAGGTGTTTGGCATCAGGCCTAGAGGCTGGGATGATGCTGTACCATGATAATTTTTATAGCTGGATTTAGAGACAAGAGGAACTTGTGGATCTTCATCGTGCGCTTCTTCCAGTATCGTCAACCCGCACTTTTTCTCTGACTTGGAAGTGGTGAGGGTTGATAGCAGCTTTTCATAATGATGAATACCCAAAATACCTTGGCCTTTTGATGATCATTGATAGCCATTGAAAGGTGTTGAGGAGTATTGATCAGCCTTCATTATTATCACAGAAACGCACCATTTGACTTGCAATTCAGAAGCACCAACATATTTTATAATATTTAGTCAGCTTGGATTAGAATTACATGACCTATGACATTTACTTTTCAAACAGTGGCATGTGTCTGAAAGAACAAAACAGCTGCAATAAAGACAGTTGAAAATTATCATAAAATGATCTGAAGTGAGTCAATTTACTTGCGGCGTTGGGAAGTCTTTGTTTCGCCTTTTATGTGACTATTTTGAAGGCATAGTGCGATTACCGCAGTGCGATTTATCACATGCTGTTTTGAGTTCCCAGTTAACAAAGTGACTAATTGAATAATTTTTGTAGGTGTTTAATAATGAGGGAAAATTAGAGAGTATGCAGTGAATGATTTATTACAAGCCATTGTTAAAAAAGCAATTTGGATTACGGAGAAATTATCCACTACTGTTTGAGACTGCAAAAATAACAAACCATGCTGTCTATCTTTATATGCAGATATAGGAAATCTAGAATGTTGTGAACATCATTGGGGACTAATTTAAAACAACACTGTGTGATAGTATGAAATTCAAAACATATTTCAAGAATACTGTATTATCAAAGGAAAAGAAAGTAATCTGTTACCATTTTCTACCTAACATTTGTAAATTCATTTAACTCCTTCACTGCTAGGCCTCCCCCCACCCCGTGCTAAGCCTTTTTAGGCTATTTGGGGAAGTTTGCATTTAGGCCCCTGTACATTTTTGACCACATAAGGTATCCAGCCCAAATTTGTGTCTTTTTCTTCCAGCATCATAGGGATTTTAAAGGTACGCAGGGTTTGTTGACTCCCTTGGAGGAGACCCAGAAATAATCCAAAATACAGCTACATTTGGTTTTGTTTTAGGAAAATTGGAAAGGCTTTTGAAGGAAGCATCAGTTTTTTTCCCTGAAAATGGTGTCAACAAAGAGTTTGAGGTGATGAAATCATACTTCTTCTCAGCTTTATTTTTTTGTAATTTTATTTTTTATTCACCAAGCAGCAACAAAAGACAATCTGTCAGCAGTAATTATACACATTGTTTACAATCCACTTCCGATTGCTTTCCTTCACAACTTAATATCATGTGATGGCGTTGTACTGACACAGTGACTCAACAATGACATTAGATACGACAGTAATGGAGAAATAACGGCTTCCTCCTGTAGCTTTCATGTGAATCAACATTATAGGCAATATATCAATCGTTCATTTACACATTACCCAGAACCCTCTGGTACGTTGCCTCTCCCGTCACCACATGTCCCCTCCCAATTATCTATCAAGAGTCTTCTTGCTGTTGTTGTAAATAGTCCAGAAGTGGCTGCCAGAAATCTTTGGGTCTAGAAGCCTGCGGTAGTTCTTCCTCATAGGCCCCTAGTGTTTCTTTACAGTATATTATATCAGACAACCAGTCCTTGAATCGGGGCGGGCGTTTACTGCCCCATTTAATGGCTATCTGTCTTTTCGCGAGTAAGAGTGCCACTGCCATTAGTTTGCGCCGTCTGGGCAGTTTGAGTTTGTATATACCCAAGAGACATACCAATGGTGTGTTCGGGATTAACTCAGCTAACATATGGGTGAGTGCCTCCAACACCTCCCGCCAGTAGGTTTCCAGGCCAGGACATGCCATGCCGTATGTAGAAAGTCTGCCTTCGGGGCAGAACATCGCCAGCATTTATCGTCTGCTCTGAGGCCGTAGCGATACAGTTTGTCCGGCGTGTAGTACGTCTGATGGAGAAATCTCAAATGTATAATTCTTAAATTGCAGTTCGATGTAAGCAGGTGTAATTGTGCACAGCTATAGTTCCACTCATCTTCTGGGATGGGTACCCCCGTTGCTTCCTCGCACCACACAAGTGCTCTATCAGGTTCTGTATTTTGTTCGTTCTGGGATGCATTATACAATTTTGATACTAATGCCACACGTGTTGGCGCAGTGAGTAATATCTGTAGGGCCTGTAGTGCTATGGGTTCTGCCGGTAATGTGTCGTATAAGTCTCTAATCGCCGCCCTTAATCTAAAATATGCAGACATTTTTAATGGCGTTTGGTGTACACACAAGGATGGGCTGAGATGGGATGAATGTATTATGCGGGAATAGCGTGCCCAACGTCATAAATCCCATGTCTCCTAGTACCTTCCTCATACTCTGCTCTTGTGTGACCGACAGTTTGGGATGATTCACCAGGGGAAGTGCCGGTGCATAAAGTGGCAGCTTACGTACTTGTGTTGCCAACGTATGTCAGGCTCTAAATGTGCATTTGACTGGGTGTATCACATCGTTGGAGTAGCACCCTACAGGGTCCGATATGTACTGTGTTAATCGATTCGGGTGAACACTGTCTGTTTCCACCGCTATATGCGGAATATAAGAGTGTGGTTGCATCCAGTAATGTGCATGTTGTGCTTGTGCACAGTAGTAGTACAATTGTAGGTCGGGGCGGCAAAGCCTCCCAGGTGATACGGTTTTGTGAGTACCTTCCAGGTCACCCTGGGCTGTTTCCCCGCCCATGTGAGTCATTGTAACGCTGTGCGTAACCTGGTAAAAAAGGCTTGTGTAAGCCAAATTGGAAAATTCCAAAACAAATAAAGGAATCGGGGTAATATTACCATTTTCTGGATAGCTATTCGATCCGCTATCGATAGTGGTAGTTTAATCCATTTCTCAATTTGCTCTTCCAATTTGCTCAATGCCACTCCATAATTTGCTTTGATCACCGTCTCTGAGTCCCGATGCACCCAGACTCCCAGATACTTCACTGGGTCCGCCACCCATTTTAATGGATAGTCCAAGTTTGGTTCCGGTGTCTCCGCTGTTAAGGGGATCACTACCGATTTATTCCAATTGATACTGAGGCCCGCATATTGTTTGAATCTGACATTTTCCCTAATCAGCGGATTCAGATTTGTGTCTGGGTATCTGGTATAAAGGACCATGTCATCCGCATAGAGAGAGATATCTACAGGACGAAGGCTAAACTGTTGCGCCGTTTCTGGGTGTTTTTGTCTAATTTTATAGGATAGCGGCTCTAGCGTGAGCGCAAACAAAATAGGGGATAACGGGCATCCCTGTCGTGTTCCGCGGCTGATCTCAAAATGCTGTGAGGTGTGACCATTGATGAGTACTCTAGCTCTAGGTTTGTTATACAGTTGGGTGATCCATTTAAAAAAGGCAGGGAATCCCATCCTGGATAGGACAGTAATCATGAATTCCCATTCCACCGAGTCGAAGGCTTTCGCCGCGTCAAGAAGTGCGGCTGCCGCCGGCAACTCGGAGTTTAGGCTATGATACATCTCAAAGATAGTGCGTATATTTTGGGTTGTGGACCTTGTGGGTATGAAACCCCCCTGGTCTGGGAGCACTTGGAGCCTCAGTAATTTATTTATTTATTTATTTAAACTTTTACCGCGCACAGCTACCCACAGTGGGTTTCCCGGCGCTAGGGACAGACTGGAGAAGAAGATATCAGATAGCCAACCTGCAGGTACTAACTACTTATGTGAACAACAGCGTTTTCAGTGCTCTGCGAAAACTAAGAAGGCTGGTCTCTAATTTAAGGGCAGTGGGCAGGGCATTCCAATATTTAGGACCGAGATAGGAGAAGGAACGTCCCCCCATCCTTGCCAGCTTAAATCTTGGTATAGAGAAATTGCCAATTTCCGAGGATCGTAAGGTACGTTTAGGCCTGTAAAGTTGCACCAGCTTTTGTAAGTAAGTAGGTGCAATGCCTTGCTTGATCCTAAACATGTAGCATAATGCCTTAAACTTTATGCGGCTGGAGATCTTCAACCAATGAAGATCATGCAAGGCAGATAATGCAGAAGTTCTTCTAGGGACATTCTTCAAGAGTCGCGCGGCTGCATTTTGTACAACCTGCAGTACTTTGACAGTGGTTACATCAGCACCCAAATATAGTATGTTGCCATAGTCCAGGCGAGATGTTATCAATGCCTGGACAACCGTTCTACGGGAAGGAATGGGAAGCATCCATAAGATCTTTTGTAGCCACCTAAGAGTAGAAAAACAGGTTGCTGCGACCTTAGTGGCCTGCTGCTTCATTGTTAACTTGTCGTCAATTTGGACGCCCAAGTTGCGTACAGCATGTGTGGGTACAGGAAGTGCACCCATCTCAGTTGGCCAGTGCTGAGGGCCCCAGAGGTTCTTATTTTTTCCCAGAATGACCACCTTTGTCTTCTCCCCATTCAGTTTGAGACAGTTCCTCTGCATCCAGTCCGCCGAGTGAGGCCCGACTTTAGTGCAGAGGGGTTATTCTCGTCTCGCCCTGATAGGGAGAAGACAATCTGGGTGTCATCAGCGTAAGAGAACAGGGTCAGCCCCGCCTGCTCTACGATGTTAGCCAAGGGTTTTACATAAAGATTGAATAATAGGGGGCTGAGTATGGACCCCTGGGGGACACCCCGTGCTGAGGGACAGACCGCTGATGCCGCCTTAGGGGAGAAAACTTGAAAGGTTCGCTCGCCAAGAAAGGAGGCCACCCAGGCTAAGGCCCTACCAGTCACGCCGTGTGACCGCAGAGAGTCAAGAAGGATGGAATGTGACACGGTGTCGAAAGCTGCGCTCAAATCCAGCAGGATGAGCGCCATGGTTTCACCCTGGTCGACACCGTGTCGGAGACTCTCTGTCACCCCAAGAAGGGCTGTCTCATCGAGTGGCAGGACCGAAAACCCGACTTGGAGGAATGTAAGAAACCAGAACTTTCCACCAGTTCAGTGAGCTGGGTATTAATGTGTCTCTCTAACACTTTAGAGAAGATGGGTAGCAGGGATATTGGGCGAAAGTTAGCAAGATTCGAGATATCCGCACCAGACTTTTTTAACAAGGGCACTACCATAGCGTGTTTCCATGGCTGGGGTACATATGCCTCAGTAAGTGACAATTTAACAAAAATCTGATGGGTGGAAGAATCTAATTGTTTGAGTATTTTGGCCGGAAGTGCATCGCATGGAGAGCCAGAGCGCACACTATTTAGACAAGAAAAGAAGGAAATATTGTCTAATGGCTGCCATACAGAGAGTTTGGCAGTATCGTCAGCATTAGCAGATGACTGCACAGCGCCAGATGCAAAAGGTATTACCATCGATGGCGGGGTAAAAAGATCATAGATCAAGTCGACCTTTTTAACAAAAAAGTCAGCTAAGGATTGGCATTGAACCTTGTTAAGCGCGGGAGGCGTAGGAATAGAGTCCGCTCCTGTCAGTTTTTTTACAACTGAAAATAGCACCTTAGGGCAGTTTTGTGCATCTGAAACTATTTTTTTAGTGTAGTCTGCTCTGGCTGTTTTGCAGCTGTTATGATAGCCCTTCAGAGCTTCTCTGTAAGCTACTTTGCGGATAGGAGAATAATTGCGCCTCCATTTCCTTTCTAAAATCTTACATTGAGTGCGGAGGCACTTAAGCTTGTCGGAAAACCATGGTGCAGGTGGATGATGAGACATAGTTTTCTTATATGTCAAGGGAAGCGTGGAGTCAACAGCATTATTTAACCACTGACCAACTGCACAATTTAGTGCGGAGATAGATAGGTCGGTGTTATGAAGTGTCCTCAATAATTGTTTATTAAGTTCTGGCATGTTAATTTTCCCCCAACTGCGTGTCCGTTTATCTATTTCCTTTCCGATCTGTGATGCTGTCCTGGTGATATCCAATGAAAAAGGAACAGCAAAGTGGTCGGACCATTCTATTGGGCGTGCTTTCTGGGAGCAGTCCAGCTGGAGGTTTGACAGGATAGGATCTAATAAGTGACCAGCACGATGTGTAGGGGCAGAGTTCAGTAATTGAATGTTGAAGAGTTGTAACAGTTGTATTCGGTTTGCTAATATCTTGGCCAGTATTTTTACGTCTATATTTATGAGGGAAAGGGGGCGGTACGATTCACAATAACTGGGGTCCTTGCCTGGTTTTGGAAGAGCTATCAATAGCGCTTCTTGTAATGTTAGCGGGAGAGCCCCTTCTTCATAAGCCTCCCCAAACATCTGAGCTAGCTGTGGTATCAGCAAGTCCTTAAATATTTTATAGAATTCCCCCGGTAGGCCGTCTAGGCCTGGGGCTTTGTTGTTAGTCAGTGAGTTAATCGCTTCTTTAAATTCATCTTCTGTTATATGATGTCCTAGATATTCCCTATGGGTATCTTAAAGCCAAGCGAGACCTATGTCATCCAGGTATTCGTGGATATCTTGTTGTGAGCGCGATATCTGTGTAGTGTACAATTTCGAATAGTATGTTCAGAAACTATCCAGGAAGGAGGGGATGTCATAAACCTGCTTGTCTTGGTCATTCGCTATGTGTGTTATAAGTGAGGCGCCCTGCATTGGCTTAAACTTTTGCGACAGTGCCCTGCCCGGTCGTCCTCCCTCCCCGTATGCTCTAGCCGTGTGTTGTCTGGATAAGTACATTATTTCTGTGTCAGCATATTTATGGTATGTGTTTACTTTACTTTGTTTGTCAGCTAGGAGGGAGGCTTGTAGGGTGTCAGCATAATCAGCCTCTAGTTTCCGAATATCTTTTTCCACCATAGCTAGTTGCTGCCTAATTTCTCTAAGGATACCAGCATGCTTGCTGATGCAGTGGCCTCTTACGGTTACATTAAAAGCCTCCCATAGTGTCCTGTAGCTCTCTACCGATCCAATGTTAATCGGGAAGAAGTCCTCAATAGTTTGCCGTAGTTCCCCACGGAAAACCTGATCTTTCAGCGCCGCTGGTCTGAGGCGCCATGTGAACTGCCTCGAGGTGTGCGTAGGGACCTCCAGAGCAAGTCGTACCGGGAAATGGTCTGACAAAGTCTTAGGCAGGTGTTCTATTTCCTTTGTCCACGTGCTGACCTCTTGCGTTGTCAACCAATAATCCAGTCTCGACCAAGTTTTGTGTGTCAGCGAGGTGCATGTACCATCTCGTCTCCCTGCGTGTCTCAGCCGCCATACATCCACCATGGACCACTCCTCCATACCCTCCAGTATTGACCGAGCTGCGCGTCTCCCATGTTTATCAGTATCGGATACCCTATCCAGTAGTGGATCTAAGCATGTGTTGAAGTCTCCACCCCACACAACAGCCGTTGGTTGTTCTTCTCTGAGTTTAGACCAAATGCTATCATAGAACTGTGGATCATCTACGTTGGGGCCAGGTTGTCACAAGTGTGATGTCTGTGCCTCCAAAATTTCCCCTAAGTTTGATATACCTCCCCTGATCGTCAGTGATTGTATTAATAAGTGTAAATGGAGTATTGCGTTTAATCAATATCAGCACCCCTCTAGCATAGTTTGAGTAGGAAGATGCCACTCGAAATTGTGCCCACCTATAACCTATTCTGCATTCTCGTTGGGGAGCATTATGTGTTTCCTGGATGCATGCAACATCTACTTTGTGCCTATCTAAATACCCGAGAACCTTCCTGATTTTTTGCGGGTCCTGTAGGCCCCTCACGTTCCAGGACATAATGGTCAGTGCCCTAACCTGTTCTATCACAGTAGCATACTTCACATATAAAGGATTGAGCATTCATTTTATGAGCCATAAGTCTCAGTTGTGTATAGTCTTGTAAGTGGAATGCGATGCCATCAAAAGCTGCTTGGTGATTTTCAAGAGTACCCCCCCTGCCCTCCCCCTCCCACTCCATCTAAAACCCCTCTACGAAGACATCTCCCGCAACGTTACCATGCCCCTCTCTCCTCTCTTCGCATGCATAACACTAAATATCCCCAAAATAAAGAACAGGTGTGATGTACACATGTGGGCGGGAGTAGCCAGGTACTGTCCCCCTCGTCCGAGATATCCAGAGGGGGGGCCTTCTTATTAACATAGGAGTGCACTATTTTCGTGGACCCTACAACTCCCCTTATCTCAATGTAACATGTTAACGCCCAACATTAGGTATATTTGTATTACAAAATCACATGGAGTCTACCATAGCCCAACAGTGTGCAGTTCGGTATGTCCTGCAACTGACTTATCTGAGCAGCTGATCTTCATCCCGGCCATCTTGGGAGGTGTGAATCTTGGTGCACCACAGTTCGCAGCCAACAGCCACCAAAACCAGGGTCCTCCCTCCTCCCTGTCATTTTGTTGGTGATATGATCATGAGTAAGTTTCTCAGATTGCAACCCCCCAGGTCAACAGCTTTATTTGCCAAAGTTGTACATCTTAGTTTAGGTAAATGTATCATTTCGCGTCTGCCATAGGCCCTTGGTCTCTCAGCGAACGTCTACGTTCTCCTTTCAGTTTTCGCAGCTGCAGGTATTTCAGGAGTTCTTTAGGTTCGTTGAAGATCCTTGTAGAGCCTTCGTCGGTGATCTTCAGCCTGGCTGGATATAGCATGGCATATGGGATCTGCAAATCCCGGAGTTTTTGCTTTGCTTGTGTATATTTCTTCCTCGCTTCTTGGACGGATTGCGTGAAATCTGGGTACAGAGCTATGTTCATGCCCTCGTGTCGTAGGGCGCCTAGTTCACGGGTCCTCCGCAATGCTGCGTCATGGTCGCGGTAGTTTATTAGTTTAGCTATGATGGGCCTTGGCCTGGTGCCCACTGGTGGTTTTGGGGATAAGGACCTGTGGGCTCTTTTTATAAAGAAAACATCCGAGAATACCTCTCTGCCCAGTAGAGTTATCAAGAGTTGCTCCACATATTTCTCCGTTGGTCCTGTGTTGGTTGTTTCCGCAATTCCCTGATCCTTATGTTGCTTCGCCGAGACCTGGCCTCCAAATCCTCAGCTTTAGCGGTTAGCATAGCCAATTGTTTATCTACTCCAGATTGTTTCACGGTGATTTGGTTGTTTGCGTCCTCCATATCCGATATCCTGCGTGCGGCCATGTCGATCCTTTCGGTGTGTCTGTCTAGCCGTTCAGAAATGCGGTCAACTCTGTTTGTAAGGTTGTCAATTTTACCGTCTATGTTTGTCAGCGCAGTTTGAATCATGAGGAACATCGACTGTACACTGTCCGCCGTGAGTCCTCCTGCAGCTTGTGCTGTTTGTGCTGTTTGTGGAGTTGCCTGGTGGTCATCACCGGATTGGTCCTGTTCTTTTTTGGATTGTTCGAAGTTAGTTTCGGTTGTTTTTTATCTGGTTTACCCATTGTATCCCTTTGTGCAGTTGCGGGCCCCTGATTCACCACTGTGCGCAGTTAGCTACTTGAGTGCCAAGCCAGCGTCTGCTGCGGATGCAGGCCCGGGTGTGTGCTACAACTCAGTCCGCTGTAAGCGGTTATGAGGCGTCAGTGAGGTGCGGTTATGGACGTACGCTTCCCAGTCGAATCCCGCTAAATATGTAGCTTTGAAGGCTCCTCGCTAACTGTCAAGGCCCTGTTCTTCTCAATGAGAGTACTTCTCACAGTGCCCAGCTATGCAGTTGTGTCCCGCTGCTCACCTATTATCCGTCCCTGGGCCCGGTTGCGAGCACCCCTGGGTCACTCTGTGCTCACGTAGGTTGTGGCCATCTATCAGGTGTAGCAGGTCTGGCAGCCCGGCTAGAATTCTCGCGCCCACTGGGTGCAGGCTAGCCGCAATGTACTCTCCTGCCTCACTGTGTGTTGCGACCCGTTATACAGTGCGCTGAACCCGGGCCCGCTTTCTTGGGACTTTCCAGACTTCTCAGGTGTCAGGTGTGCCCTACTGCTTTTTCGGGCACAATATTCTGACGTTCAGGGCCGTGCCCCAGTTGGTTCAATCTGGGTGTTGTTTCAGCCGCACTGTGGCTCCTGCTGCCTCTCACCCCTGCACCTATGCTCCTCAAGCCGCACAAGGCCTCACTTCACACTCGCCTCAGCTCATCACGGGCTTGCATTATAGCTTGCGGCAAAGTTTAGTTGTAGTTATAGTTCACCCGCATAGGTGCCATGCCAGCCGCACCTTGTGTGTGCTGAAAGATGTTCGGGCCCTACTGCTTCGTCTCGGCCTCCCTGCAGGTTTCCATTTCCCGGCGGGGGGGGTTGCGGGGTTGCCGCGATCCGGGTTGCGTGCTTTGCGTCTCGGCCCGACCTCACACTCCAGGTCGGTGCGTCTCCTATGACGCCGCCGTGTAGGCCTTCGGCAGATTACGGGTCCAGATGTCGCATGCTCGACAATTAAAACACTGCTAGTTTCTCACCAAGTGTAGGTGACATCTTAGGCTTCACTGTCCATCTATTTGTTGGGATGAGATCCACGTATAAAGTACAGGATGAGGATGAAGTTGGCGGGCACCTGGAGGAGCTCGCTCAGTAAGCGGCCATTACGTTCCTCGGCTAGCACCGCCCCCCCATATTCTCAGCTTTCGGGGACGGACAGACTTTTGTCAGAAAACCAATATTTTTTATACAGTTTTGGCATTTTACTGGGACGTATCTTTTTACTTGGGAGACCAAGGGGTACACTAGGTACTAGGACATTTGTGCTTTTGTTTGATACCACACAAAATTGTGTTGAAAATGTGATTTTTTAAGCTCAATTTGAGGTTTTCAGGGGAGTCTGTGTAGGAAAACATTGGGGGATACACACAAGCCATACCTCACTAGACTCCTCAGGATGTCTAGTTTTTCAGAAATGTGTGGGTTTGGTGGGTTTTTCTAGATGGCCGCAAGCCCTGGCCCAATAACTCAGGTCTCCCCTCTGCAAAACCATGTTGTTTTATGATAGGTAATTTTGAAGTCCCCACAGTATGATTTGGGCCACTTCCTGTTGCGTCCACTATTCCTATCCACACAAGTGAGGTACCATTTAAATGGGAGCCCTGGGGGAATGCTGGGTGTTAGGAAATTTGTGTCATCTGGTGATCCCACAGCTTTCCCACACAGAAAAGTGAGACAAAATGTGATTTGTTTCAGCAAAAGTTGAGGTTTGCAGGGGATTCTGAGCAGGGAAGCTTTAGAGGATCCCTGCAAGCCATACCTCACTGGACTCCCCATGGTGTCTAGTTTTTGGAAATGTGTGGGTTTGGTAGGTTTCCCTAGATGGCCGCTGAGCCCGGGGCCAAAAACGCAGGTACCCCCCCCTTCAAAACCAAGTCGTTTTATGATAGGTAATTTTGAAGTCTCCACAATATGTTTAGGGACCTTGCCTGTTGTGGGAACTTGGCCTACCCACACAATTGAAGTACTATTTTCTTTGGAAGACTTTTCGTAATGTGGGATGGGTGGAATTTTATGGATCCACGCAGAGTCCAGAACTTTCCATCACAGAAATGTGAGGAAAAATTGTTTTTTTTTTTTAAACTTTGAGCTTTGCAAGGGAAGTCTGGATGACAGAACCTGGTGAGAGCCAGACAAGTCACCCCATCCTTGATTCCCCTGGGTGTCTAGTTTTAAAAAATTTCTAGGTTTGCAGGTTTCTCTAGGTGCCGGCAGAGCTAAGGTTCAAAATCTACAGCTAGGCACTTTGTAAAAAAGGGGTCAAGTTTCTTTGTAAAAATGTGGTGTGTCTACATTGCCTTTTGGACCATTTCAAGTCACGGGCACTAGGCCTACCCACACAAATGAGGTCCCGTTTTTCTCGGAAGACTTTGGAGGATTTGGGTGGGTGGATTTTAGTGGATCCACGTAGATTTCAGAACTTTCCATCACAGAAATGTGAGGGAAATATGTTTATTTTTATAAAGTTTGAGGTTTGCACAGGATTCTGGGGAGGAAAACATAGGTAGTTCAATGCTGGCTACACCTCACTGGACTCAACCAGGTGTCTATTTTTCAGAAATGTGTGGGCTTAGTAGGTTTCCCCAGATGGCCGTAGAGCGCAGGAAAGAAAACGCAGGTGCTCCCATTTCCAAACCAGGTTGTTTTTCTAAAAAATTCAAAAATGTTTTTTTCATAAATCTACAGGTTTGCTGGGTTTCCCTAGGTGCTGGATGCGCTAGGGCTCAAAATTCACAGATAGGCACATTGCTAAAACAAGTCTGGGCTTTCTGCTGCCCTGGGGGGGTGATAGGGGGTTTGCCCCGATATGCCCCCAAGGGGGTGCAGAAAGACTATGGCTATTTTTTTAGGAGGGTGGGGGCATTGGTATGCCCGGTCTGGACAGCCCCTCCCACATATAAAAAAGTCAGCGTAATCACTGGCACCTACTGGGCTCTCTGCCACCCCCTGGGGGCAGATCAGGGGCTACTGCCCCCATCTGTCTCCTTGGAGGAGGCAGAAATACTGTGGCTCCCATCTTTGAATTTAAAACAAAAATATTCCCTAATGCCTATTGGGCTTTCTGCCCCCCGAGGCAGAGAAGAGGCTATTGCCCCTATCTGCCTCCTGGGGGGGCAGAAAGACTGTGGAAATAATTTTTTGGGTGGGGGCATGCCAATGCTCATTCTTGGTAGCCCCCACCCCTATGTATAACAAAAAATATCCCTGGTGCTTGCCACATCTGCCCCCTGGGGAGGGCAGAAAGATAGTGGTACTTTTTTGGGGGATGGGGGAATTGGCATGTCCATCTTGGGCAGTCCCCAACCCTGAATCAAATTAAAAATAATCCCTGTCATCTAGTTGGCTTTTTGCACCCCTGGGAGGGGTAGATTGGGTGACTTTGCCCAATCTGTCCCCCAGGGAGAGCAGAAAGACTGGCATTTTACTGTAGGGGTGGGGGCATTGTCATGCCAATCTTGGGCAGCCCCCACCCATATAGCAATAGAAAAAAATATTCCCAGGACCTAGTGGGCTTTCTGTCAGGAAGGCCACATCTGGGGCTGTTGTGTCGAGCAGGTCCCAGAGCTTGACGGCATGCTTGCGGGCGGAGCAGGTGTTCAGTAGTATGCATCAGGGGTGGTTGGGGTCTTTCTTGGCAGGTGGTTTGTCGGCTCTGAGGCTGGTGTAGCTGCAGTTCCGGCAGGTGAAGGGGCTGTGTGTGCGTTTCGGGGTGGCCTTGAAGCAGGTGTGGCTCCATCTGGAGTTGAGAGCGTGCAGAGTGCTGGCGTCGTAGAGGCGGCGGTCGTCATGGCAGTGGGCGAGGTCCAGGCACGGACGGGCACAGACTGGCTTGCCTTAGGCGTGCCATCGGCGCCCCATTAGCGCGGCCGCGCAGAGGCCGGCTTATATGGGGAGGTGTGAGGGAGGAGCAGCGGGGAGGCGGGGCAGGGACTGGGCAGTGGACCGTCAGGGGGGCGGTGCTGCAGGGGACGCAGTGGCGAGGACAGTGAGGGGCAACAAAGGTAACAGAAGGAAAAAGGGGCACAAAAATTGAGTGGACAGAGGGCAGAAGGGCACAAAAAACGTGTGGAACAGAAGGCAAAAGGAGTGCAAAATCAAGGGGAAAACAAGTGGCACAGAGGTCAGAAGGGCACAAAAAACAAGTGGAACAGAGGGCACAAAAAATGAGTGGAACAGAAGGCAAAAGGAGCACAAAAACAAGGGGAAAATGAGTGGCACCGAAGGCAGAAGGGCACAGAAAGTGAGTGGATCAGAAGGCAAAAGGGGCACAAAACCGAGGCAAAAAGAAATGGCACGGAGGGCAGAAGGGTAAAAAAAAAACCGAGTAGAACGAAGGTAAAAGGGGCACAAAAACAATGGAAAAAACGAGTGGCACAGAAGGCAGACAGGCACAAAAACGATTGGAAGAGAAGGCAAAAGAGGCACAAAAACAAGGGAAAAAAGAGTGGCTTAGAAGGCAAAAGGGCACAGAAATACCAGAAAAACGAGTGGCACAGAGGCAAAATACAGAACACAGACATACAGGGACAGCTAAGAACAGAAGGCAGAACGGGCAGAGAGGCACAGGGGCAGCGAGGGGAACAGAAGGGAAAACCGGGCAGAGACACAGGGGCAGCGAGGGGAACAGAAGGGAAAA
Source organism: Lissotriton helveticus (assembly GCF_964261635.1). Taxonomy (NCBI): domain Eukaryota; kingdom Metazoa; phylum Chordata; class Amphibia; order Caudata; family Salamandridae; genus Lissotriton; species Lissotriton helveticus. The sequence goes on along the minus strand of NC_136060.1, from coordinate 212,296,442 downwards.
CCGGGCAGAGACACGGGGGCAGCGAGGGGTACAGAAGGAAAGACCGGGCAGAGAGAGCATGGGGACAGCGAGGTGAACAGAGGGAAGAAAAAGGGGCACGGACCACGTACAGGCAGCGAGGGAAGACAGACAACAGCAGTCACAGACACAACAATGAAAATACAGGCAGTACTATAAAAGCAACAAAGCGGAGGATGAACAAACCTACCTACGGCCTACCACTGGCCCTTGAAAACAAATCATGCCGACGTTGGAAAATGACCCCAATATTGGGCCTTGAACTGTAGAGGGGCACAGACCCCTCTGGGCCCTTCAATAAATATGCCCCCTTTGTTGGAGCCACACGGGGCTCTGCAAATAATCATGCCAAACGTTGGAGCCACACGGGGCTCTGAAAATAATCATGCCCCGTCTTTGCAGCTCACGGGGAGCTGTGAACAGGGAGCTGTGAACAAATAAGACCCCCAAGTCCCCCACGGGGCCTTCGGAAAAAAATGGTGGCCGCCCGCCCGAGATCAGCCCTCACTCACCGGGCTCTTCCCCGTGGTGGGACTTCTCTTCACCTGGTCCCCCATCTGGGACCGGGACTTCACAAGGACAAAGAGGAGAGAGAGCCACACCTGGAAATCCAGCATCCTGATGCAGCACGCGGGGCTCCCTCTTCACAAAGGGGAGCCCTGTAGGGGCAATGGCTGGTCTTCCGGGTCACCTTCCCCCGGCCGGGGGAAGGTGGAAGTGACACCTGCGGCCTGCCCACAATCAGGTAATCGCGCCTGTCTTCCGGGTCGCGCTGAGACACGGCCTGGCGGTCTCTGTTTTCCCCTATCGCAATGAGGGGTCGACTCCCTCTGAATGCAAAATACCAAGCGGGGTGAGCACTAGCATTAGTTAAAGTCAAAGCGGCCATGTGGAGTGGGCACTCATGAATTAAGATTACAAATAAGCGGGGTGGGCACCCGCATCAGGGCAAAAGCATTAGCATCATCAAAGCAGGGTGGGCACCCGCAACAGGCCACAATTCAGGGGAATCCTTACGCTGGGGATTCCCTCGAAGAAGGGATCAAAATGCTCCTCCTCAGCTGCAGGGAGCACAGCGCCAGGGAAAGCGCTTTCAGGAAATAAAAGTAAAACGCTCACAGGGCGCTAGAGGCCAAAGCACAAAGTCCTCCCAAGATCAAAGAAAAAGCAAAAAGTCCCAAAAAGTCCTTGTGGCATCTAGGGGCAAAGCAGGACCCAGGGAGGCAAGCCCTCAGGGTAGGCACCCCTGCGCCCCAGCAGCAGCACGCCCCAGCACGAACAGCACCAGAACTGAACAATTTCATGGGGTCACAGACCCTTCTTTTATACATACATTTCCTTTATGCAAAGGTGTAGGGTTTGGGGGAATTAGATATAACTGGTTCAGGAGCACTTTGTGTACATGACTCCTTCCTTCTTTTCACAGGACAGGCCAGGGACATAAGACACACCACAGGAGGTGGAGCCAGCACTGTGGAGGGAAGGCACAGTCCTATTCCGGTCCCAGGTGCTATTCCTCCCTCCCATCTACATGCAGATCTCTCTATTCACCACTGGGCAGACAGACTCCCCCTGGCTCCTGGAGCCACACACACCTCTCAGTTCTTGTCACTCACAAGCCAGACATGCAATTCACATCATGCACGCAGACACACAGCACACTGAAATTCCAACTTCTAAAAGTGGCATTTCTAAAATAACCTCAAAACATCTGCGCACACTATTGCGCAGCATTTATTCGCATGATTTCAGACATGCCAGAGTTGACCACACAGCTCCTCTAATAACAGGAATTACCACTGACACACACTGATTAGGGAATCCCCATGCATTCCTATGGGAGGGCAAGCCAACCTTCCAAATGTACCACAGAGTGTGCATGCACTTTACACTGGGCCACAGTGCTAAAGTGCATAGAGGCCTACAATCATTACCACCATGTCAGAGCTTAAGGCAACAATGTTATGGGGTGAACCTGCAAAAAAAAGGGCCAAGTCCAACACCCACTCTGCTTTTAATGTGAGGAAGGTCATCAGAAAGCTGCTAGTGGCCGGTATCATGCAGACAATAATGCTATTAGTAACCCTCCCAATATCACACACCCCATGCAGGAAAGAAAACCAACTCCCTTATACCTACTTCAGTAGTTAAGGCCTGGACAAGGTGGACTATTGTAATGGTCCCTACCTTTTAAGCACTCATTTGAAAGAGTGAACTTGCTCTGTTTGATCTCTGTCTATTCCGTTTCTCTAACTAACCCTCTCTCTTTCTCTGCCTAGGTCTACCCCTTAACTCTGTATAAATACTAAATCCCATTTTAAGGATTTTTGGGTTCCAGGTGAGTATACTGTTTTTGTGTGACCCTGTTAACGTTTAAAATATAATGTATTATTGTTAGGCTTCACAACAACTTGAGTTAGCAGGAAATCAGTAATACAGGTCTAAATGTGTTCCTTATAGTGGCCGCAAAGTATCTCTTGCCCAGGAACCTCAAAATCCTTTAGATGACACTCACCTACATTTCATGCCTATCTCAGGGTCACTGAATGGAGAACGCAGACAATAACAGTAAGTAATTGCAGGTTTCTCTGCAATTGGTTGAGCCTCTCTCAGCATCTTTGTTTCAATAAACCTAGTACAACATGTAAGTAGCTGCTTGCACAGGTGTGCAGCAACAGAAGGATCACATATGCCAATATTTGACAAAGAATGACATTCTCTGTGAGGACACAAAAAACATTGTTGGATAAAGCTTGTCACAGTCACTTCTTGCAAATCCAAATTGTAAATAATCTCATGGGATAAACCTTGGGGATTTCCTAACATGTGTAAGCAAAACACTGTGTGCAAGCAATTGTCATATGTCATTGGCGCCCTTGAAAGTTTCTATTATTTCATAGGTTTCAAGACTCCAGTTATATGAAAAGTCATATGCTTTTTGAAAATAAGGTACACTGCAGAAAGCTGTGTCCAAACTAGTCTGCATAAAATGTGTGTAAAGACAGAAACACATTACCTATGATAATACAATAAAAACAATTGATTTTGAAATACAGATGATGGGTTGTAGCAAATGGGTTCCCCATTTAGTTTTGCTTATGACTACCCATTTGCTTTACTTCTTGCGTGAGTGAGTCTCGCTACCTGAGTCTCACTCACTGTGAATTCATGGTATGTAGACTGAGCGTGTTAACCACCAGTGTCTCATAAAGACCTGCTGCCCAGCTTGAAGCATGGTCAAGTCTGACTTACAATGGCTGGGTCCAAACTGAAGTGGCATGGTGGGTAAAACATGATGGCCTGAAGTGCAGCACAGAGCAATTGTAAGTGGCTGAGTTGAATTCAAGCACTCCACTACTCGCCTTCGTGATGCAGTTGCTGCCCTAAGTGCTACGGGTATGCCCAGATGTTAGACCCAGCGGTTTCTGGCTGACTGGGACCCATCGAAGCTACACATTATCCACCCTCAAAGATAGAATGAGTACCATACACTTATCCTGTAACCTGTGTTCGCCCTTGGGTAGCTTGGCACAGAGCAGTCAGGCTTATCCTGATGGTCAAAGTGTAAAATATTGGCACAATTAGACCCTTGCAACACACTGAATACACTACAAAAAGACTCCAAGTGTATGTATAAAACACTGGTCTTTGTATTACACACACATTGAAATAAAAACAACATACACATTAGATATTTACTTTACAACTATATGCAATTGTCAAATTCTCCCATTGGCAGCAGGGCGGCAGGAAGATATGTGTACTAATCATAAGTATTCACTTGCCCTGTTATCCCCTCAGCCTTATAAGCAACATACACCCATGTACATCCCTAATGTATTCACAATTCAAGCAATTCCTCCCAGATCTAAAGTGATGAAAGTATATATGCAGGCTGTTCAGAAGGTTTCCAGTTTCCTACTAACACATTAGCACTAGGGGTGGGCGTAGTTCGCGAAGTAGCGCTACGCGAAGTGCACTTCGCACTACGCGAACTTCACGTAGCACTACGCGAGCTGCGTAGTAGCATGTTCGCACTGTGCAAGATGCGTTTTCAATGATTGCACAGTGCGGACAAGCATCCGGCACTGTGCAAGCATTGAAAACGCATCTTGCACAGTGCGAGCTGTAGTTTTCTGCTGCTCGAGGAGATTATTACTCGAGCGGCAGCTTTCTCAACGCGAACAGGTAGTTTCTCATTGAGAGCGGTCGCGAGCATGCGCAACCACTCACAATGAGAAACCTGACCTCCTCGCGTTGAGAATCTCGCCGGGATGTCATTTTGCTTGCTCGCGGTCGCGAACATGACGTTCAGGACCGCGAACAAGCAAAAAATGAGCACTGCACTACGCTACGCTGCACTACGCATGTTCGCACTGTGCTACGTGCCGCTCGCGTAGTGCGAAGTTGCAAAAACTTCGCAAACTCCGCGAGCGGAGCGTAGTGCTTCGCCCAGGCCTAATTAGCACAATGTACAACATTCCCAATATTGCATATCCTGTACAGTTTTAATGGTCAGGAAATCACAGGGCTTGACTGGGCCTTATGAACCAGCCTCTCTGTCACTCAAACTACACTTGTTAAAAATACATCTTGCACCCGCTAGCAACACTTTGATTACATTGTTGGGACCACCTAAAGTGGAAGAAAGTAGTTACTTGGTTTTGGCCCTCCAGATTAGGCTTTCAGGCACCCAGCGGCACATTCACAAGTGTGGATTCACTATCCCCATATTAGGCAAAAGAAAGTGACACCAGAACCTGGTGCACTTCTAAATTGAAAAAATGTTGCCCTTCAAGTGAAGGTGCATGCTGCAGTTGCTCCAAGCAGCCAGCCGTGTGTGCACACAAGGCACAGTGAGACCTCTTGAGGCCAGTCAGGATATTCTCAGCAACAGAGTACCTTGTGGCGTGGGTCCGGGGAGGGAGCCGGCAACCTCAGATGGAGACTGTGATATCAGACAGTATTGAACTCCCAATCCGGAGGTCAGGGACATTCTAGGCTCTCAGCTCTGGTCCGTGGGACTCAGCAAACATCCCCTAACACCCCTCAGGCACCACATGCGATGGCATGCAATCTAGCATGGGTTTCTGGTTGCAAGCACATGTCCCTCAGATTCAGCAAACTTTCCAGCACTCCTCAAATTCCTCACATTCCAGGACCATGGGTGGGCTGCTGATCTTTACCAACATACTCCTCTGCACATTGTGATTGCAGCAGATGTCAGGACAGTCCTTGTCCCAACCGACAACCGCTTCCACTCATTGCCCCTGAAATCTACCGGGTCCTTACAATCTTGTGGAAATGGGGGGATCCTGTCTGTCTCTGGTATCTCAAGGACCGGTAGCCAGCCAACCGGCCCTTGGAGAGTTCTTAGGGACCTAGGCCATGACAGTTGTCAAATAGCTGCAGGACAGCAACATCAAAGCACAATCCACCAAGTGATAGTCCCCTTCCTGGTTCACGAAAAGCCCCAGGCCATCACATGTCTGTGGATAAGCAAAGTTGCCGTCCCTTCTGCCTCAATGGTTCCTCTTGTTAATGTCCCAACGTCGAACCAGCGTAGTATGGTTCCAATACCAAAAGCATCTCTTACTCCTGAGGGCAGAACCCAAGTAGTTATGACCCCAAAATAGACTTTGAAGATTAGATGATTTCAAAAGGCTACCTTTGCAATGCACAGGCCCTCTCTAAATGTTGTCCTGTTTGCCATCCTACCCTGGGAGGCTTGATCAATATCTTTAGTGGGGCCAAGACTCTGCCCCTTGGAATGCAAGTGTCAATTCCACCCCCTCATATCCATCCCAGAAAGGGCCCTTAAAATCACAGGTTTGTAGCTTTCCTTGAGCCCCTAGTCTATGGCCTTGTGGCAGGAATGCACAGATGTAGCTATCCCCCCAGCACCCAGATGTGGATTGGAAAAATGCTTACAGGCAACAGAGCCACAAGCACAGAAATGCCCCATTTACCAAAGTGTAATTTCCAAATAAGTAATGTTGAACCACACTCATGACCGGAAAGGACTTTCAATTACTAACTTATCATTATCAAACAATAAGCTGTGACTCTGCTGCACGTAAGAAAAACTGCTTAATAGCCTTTCCACTGGTCCTCCATGTTAATCAATATTAGAAGTAGGCCCCACTGCACACAGCACACCATCCGGTGTCATTCACTACCAGAGCATATAGCGCACACAAACACATGCCCTGCCTCTTCCCAATACCACACCCTGCCCCCAAGCAGCACTCCAATGTTAAAAGAGACATGCATAAGCTTGGCACATAGCATTTTTAATGCTAAACCAAGTAACAGTAACCTGCACACATAGGGGTAAGCCAGGGTAACAAACAACAACAAACTTAGGGGTCTAAATTAAGGATTCAACCGTAGTCCTCTACTCTTCAAAACCTTGTCAATAGTACAGAGGTATGAATACGATATGCTAACAAACCAGATCACCAGATGTGAAGAACCAGTAACGTGAGTCCCCCCTGGTGTAGGATTCCCATCAACGGTCTTGTGATGATCAATATTATCATTTGGTAGTCCTAATCGGGTATTGTGTCTCTAGATCATTGAGACCGGCATACCCCGATAACCAGATAAGGGGTAGCGACCCACAATCACTTGGTACTACCACATGTTGTTGATGTGGTGGGAAGTGCAGTGTAAAAATATAATAAGTGGTGTTTTAAAAAAGGATAGGGAGCTCAACCCAGAGAACTTTAATAATTGTTTGCCCCTTCCTTGCTAAAAACAAGAACAGTGTAATATCGTCATCGCAGTACAAACAAATAGCTGCGAGGAGACCAACATGTTTCAGCCACTCAGGGATTAGTCCTTCGGCTTTCGTCAGGGTCTCTGTTCTATACCAATACTACTGCATTAGTCGTGAATAAGGTGTGAAAAAAATATATGAAAAAAACACACAAGTGAAAAAACCAGCAAAGGATACAATTTTCCTTCAGCTGTTTCAACTCCTCTCTTCGGCACCTGGTTGAATATGTACTATTTAGAGAGGACAAACGTACAGGAAAAACACAATCTATTACCCTGGTCTGTATACAACATAATAAATTCTTTAACAAAAATGTATATACCAGCTTATTTACTCACCCAGTGTGTCCGGGGAGTGGACCTCACCTCTTCCTGGACCTGGCTCAGGATATGTGAGACCCCGCTCTACAATAACAAAAACCGACTACGTCAGCTACACAAACCGGGCAACCAAACATGCAGCTACTCTGGTAGTGTATATGTCTACGTAATCCAAGGTATTCTGTATATGGAGTCAAATGGCCCCCATCGATAGGTTCACAACACACCTACCCTCCACCTCCCTGCAAACTACAGAATAGAAAACTACACTTATTCCTGACATGATGTCATCGTGTAGTTCTTTATTATTGGCTGAACGAGCGCTTTACAAAATCCAGTTTTATGCATACTCCCAGGGTTGGGAAGCTATCTGTATCTAGGCCGAGTGACTTCCCAGTCGGTCCTGAGTTTAGGCGGCCTATGTAACACCGCTCTGGGCAACGCTAGAAACAACAATCCGGAATTACATCCGCGTTGTTGACAAGAACTACAATCATCCATGATGTGATGTCATTTTGTAGTTCTAGACCGGCCCGTTCTCGCGAGAGGACGCGCTCAGGGCCTCGTTTCGAGTGTAAACACCGCGCGGGACAGATGTGGTATCTTGTCCTGGAATTAACGGCGGGCATTAACAATGAGGTACGCGGCAATTGTATTACTATAATACCTATACAGGGTGATATATGAGGAGGCTGCGATTTGGCCGGCCCCTCCCTCACCGGTTTTGATTGGATGAGTGTTCCTCGGCCAAACTGTGAAGAAGTCAGAGTGCTTTGGGGACTGTGCCTCCCCCTGACTCAGTCACGGCCCGGGACACCGACGGACAGGTATGATGACCTGCCTTATCAGCTAGACGTTATGGGCATGCCATTGTGTTAGCTATATGCTACATTTTTGTAACTATGTGAACCCTTGTTCACTTCAGCCTGTAGTTTGCAGGGAGGTGGAGGGTAGGTGTGTTGTGAACCTATCGATGGGGGCCATTTGACTCCATATACAGAATACCTTGGATTACGTAGACATATACACTACCAGAGTAGCTGCATGTTTGGTTGCCCGGTTTGTGTAGCTGACGTAGTCGGTTTTTGTTATTGTAGAGCGGGGTCTCACATATCCTGAGCCAGGTCCAGGAAGAGGTGAGGTCCACTCCCCGGACACACTGGGTGAGTAAATAAGCTGGTATATACATTTTTGTTATAGAATTTATTATGTTGTATACAGACCAGGGTAATAGATTGTGTTTTTCCTGTACGTTTGTCCTCTCTAAATAGTACATATTCAACCAGGTGCCGAAGAGAGGAGTTGAAACAGCTGAAGGAAAATTGTATCCTTTGCTGGTTTTTTCACTTGTGTGTTTTTTCATATATTTTTTTCACACCTTATTCACGACTAATGCAGTAGTATTGGTATAGAACAGAGACCCTGACGAAAGCCGAAGGACTAATCCCTGAGTGGCTGAAACATGTTGGTCTCCTCGCAGCTATTTGTTTGTACTGCGATGACGATATTACACTGTTCTTGTTTTTAGCAAGGAAGGGGCAAACAATTATTAAAGTTCTCTGGGTTGAGCTCCCTATCCTTTTTTAAAACACCACTTATTATATTTTTACACTGCACTTCCCACCACATCAACAACATGTGGTAGTACCAAGTGATTGTGGGTCGCTACCCCTTATCTGGTTATCGGGGTATGCCGGTCTCAATGATCTAGAGACACAATACCCGATTAGGACTACCAAATGATAATATTGATCATCACAAGACCGTTGATGGGAATCCTACACCAGGGGGGACTCACGTTACTGGTTCTTCACATCTGGTGATCTGGTTTGTTAGCATATCGTATTCATACCTCTGTACTATTGACAAGGTTTTGAAGAGTAGAGGACTACGGTTGAATCCTTAATTTAGACCCCTAAGTTTGTTGTTGTTTGTTGATTCCTTTGGGGGATAATACTTAGGCTTGGTCGATAAACATCCCTCTAGCCCTGCACTAACTCGTATTTTTTCATGTAAGCCAGGGTAAACCTGTAGCAGGCTTGAAGAGCTACCTCCGTGGGTGGCACAACCAGTGCTGCAGGCCAATGGATGAGTATTTGAGTTACATGCTCAAGGTATATGTCTAACCCCTAGACAAGGGTCTTGCATCTAACTCAAATCAGCCAAATATATATACACCAGTCAGCAGTATGTATGTGATAAGCACAGCACTCAAAGGCTAGCACACAGAACAGCAGAAAACCAGGAGGGACAACACAAAAAGGTGAGGGAAAGCACCCTATAAAGTGCAATTTTTAACACCAGAAAGAGTACCACACTCACTGTGTCATTGGAGTCAGGTTACACCTGATTGCAGAGCCCCAATCACAATAAAACCAGTTTTGGGTTGCTAGTGTTCTGGTTCAGGGAGGAGGATCTGGGCTGGCAGATTTGTCTCGACTGTTCCTACTGAAATTGAGTCAAAACTAAGTTGCATTTGGCTCGGTCCAAACAGAGGTGGCAATGTGCGTGAAAGATGATGATTGCCAGTTGCTGATGTTAATTCAAGCAATCCATTCATCACCTTATTGTTTCAGCCATGGTAAAGGACACTGGGCTGGTAATTTGTGAACATATGCACATGTGTATCCCAACACGTGTAGGCTGCACATGTGAGACTACCGTCATTCACCATCTGATATTTGTGCACAGTTAGCATGTTGCAAAGGGGACTCTGCAAAGATTGCTTCTGACCTAGTGTAGCTTTTATATTGTATGTGGACATTCCTTTATTATGCATTTGTATCTGTAGTGCACTTGCTGTATTATACATATAGGTAGAGTCTTCCTTAAAGTACAATTTTGCTCAACTTAGGCCTACAGGGTCCACCAAGGAATCAAACTGTGTTAAAACATGCACGCCAAGTTAAAATATGCAGCACACAACACACTACAGCCACACACTGCATCCACAGATTATGGGGCTTTGGGAGTTGTCATATTTCTCTGGCCCAGTGCCTACTCGGATTCCAAGTCTTTGTCCCCTGTACTGGGCAAAGTTAATTACTCTGCTCCCCAGTATTGTTCACAAAAGCCTTCCCAAACAAAAGGAGCAATTTTCAGCGCTGTGAAAGGAAGTGGTGTGGATGAAATCTGCAGCTGATAATTAGCTAGTCACACTGCACCTGGGCTGGGACAGCACAGGACCACTAATAAAAATAGGGAAGGCCAGACCTCTGAAGCCAACACAGTAGAGAACTGTCTTAGAGGTTTTTATGGTAAGACATTGTGAATTGATTTTAGCTGAGTGTGTACTGCAGCCAACAAATGAGTTTTTACAGAAAAAATATGAATCCACCATGTTAGTTTGTCCCAGAATGGTGAGCAGGAGACTTGTGAAAAGGGTAGATGGATGATATGGCATCCTAGGATTGTGCAGGATACCCAGCATCTCGACCTCTCTATACCCACTTGACAACCCTGCAGATCGTAGAAATAGTTGAGTAAACACCAGACTTAGGAGATGACAATGGCAGAAAAGAAAGCCTAGCTGGAAAGAGAAGCTAGCTGATGCCCTAAAGTGATGAACTAAGGGCTTTGTTACCAGTTGACCATCAGCAACTAGGATGCACCTCACAGATTATATGTCAATCAGCCACAGGACTCTGAGGTATGGGGAAAGTTGGCAGGAGGGTGGTCTACTGGCTGGTTGCACAGAGACTGAATAGGATGCCCCCAATACAGGATATGATCACCAGTATTCAGGCTTCAAAGAAGACGAGTGCAGAAACCAAAAGGCCTTCTACCTATGCCCTAACCACCAGGACCAAAAGAAGTCAAACATGTTTTAGATTCATCTCAATGAGCCTGAGATATGTACATTTAAAGATTTTCCCTTTGAACTCAATAAAACCAAGAAACCAAATGCATGGCACTCCGACGTTCTTTCTGAGAATACCACCTGGGTGGACCAGGAACTAGGGGGTCTGCTCATAAATATTTGCTTTTTTCATGTGGCAAGGGGCCGCCCTCCGTGAACCAAACTTTGGCCTCAGGGCTCACAACCCCCGAGGCCTGAAGCAAGATTGCTCTGGGGACCTCATCTCCTGGACGGAAAGCCAGAATGAGAATATGCTCTACTAGGGTCAGGTGGGTTGAACCCTCCATGCTCCCATGTCTGGGGAGTTGTAGCCTTTAGGGGCATATTTACAAGCCCCTATTACCACCACAGCGTCACTTTCAGTCACTTTCAGTGACCTTGTGATGGCGATAGGGGCCTCGCGCTATTTACAAAGCAGAATTTAGCTACTTAACATTGCTTTACGCTGCCTTGTAAATAAGGCACCCTTTCACACTGTGTTCTTAGCGTGAAAGTGAAGGGCAATGGGTGTTGCAGTGCGCGTTCCTCCACCACACAATTGTTTTTAACGCTTCCCGCTATCTACAAGGGCAACGTAACTAGGAAGAAGCACCAAAGTTATGACCAGGGAAAACCTGGTCTTAAACTAGCGAAACAAGGAGAAATGCTTTATATCTCTTCGTTTTTGCTGTTTCCATGTGTGCTGCTTTGTGCAGCACACATAGAAACAGCAAATTGCCTGTGAATGTTTTTGTGCAGTAAGGTCCCTCTTCCTGCACATAAACACAAAACAATTATTGAACAAAACTACATTTTGCAACTTCTTTGTGTACTACATTAATCAGCACACATAGAAGTTCTAAAACTGCATTAAAAAATTGTTTATGTGCAGAAAGGGGTACCATTGTGCACATAAACAATCTTCCCCTCAAAACAGGCACCCTTGCACTATAGAGCAAGCATGCCTGCATTGGAGCTAGGCAGCTGAAGTTAGCAGTGCGGGGGAAACGCAGGCTGCACCATATTCTAGTAAATATGGTGCAGCCTTGCATTTCTAAAGTGACGAAGCATGACATTAGCCTTCTTGTCTTACCTAACGCTTCGCCTTTTAATTGTAAATATGCACCTTACTGTCCTGTCCACATTCCTTCCATGCAGGAGAACACTGTTTTGTCCCTCCTGCTGATAAAAGCAAATAAGAGAGGTTGGTCCTGCCCCGGTGGGAGCACACACCAAATGTTGCTGACTCCCATGTGGTCTACCGAGGATGGGGGCTACATATAAGGAGCCAGCTTGGTTGTTGGGACCTCCAATAAGTAGTGTAGTCTGTTCGTGCACCTGGTGGGACTGAGGCACTCCAAACAAAAGTACGACCTGTGGCGCAAAGCAGCCAGGCAAAGCACCAAAGTTACTGTTATATTATTCATTTTTTGGGCATAAAACACAAAATAATGTACCCCAAGGGGGCAAACATCACATATATTTTATCTGTGGTCCTGCATGCAGCAGAGGGGCTCCTCCAGCTCATATGTCAAGTATTGTGTGAGCTACATGCAGTGCAGCAGCCAAAAAGCAATAGCTTTTTAAAGTCCAATATCTCCAGGGACCTAAATATTAGGAACCCAGAAGAAGCTTCAATAATTTTAAAGTACTCACAGAGCTGGAGTTTTTTCTCTTGGTTTCTTGAGTGCAGGGATCCCTAGAGGTTGGTCCTATGGCTTAATTGACAATATAACAGTGAGCAATGAACCTAAGTGGCTAGTAATATTAGTTTAGTTGATTTTGATAGAGTCACAAAGTTCAAACATGACATGTGATTGAATCTATTAATGTAGTGACATCCTGATGAAGCCAGGATGCCTGATTTATATATACAGAAACCCTTTATTATCTGCTTCCTTAACAAAGCATAACATGTGGTGATGCCTTTCCAGAAGGCCTGCCTTATTTAAAAAAAGACCCACTGATAGTGTGATGTTGCATCTGATATAGGTAGGAGGGGTATTAAGACTATGGGGTTCAGGACCCAGTAGAGGTCAAATGTATTTTCATATATCTGATGTATTTTTATATTTAAATGATTAGTATTTAGCAGTGTGTTTGCAATTATAGTACTTTTGCTTTTAGAAGAAAAAATATTAAGTGGACAATAATTTATAGAGTGTTATTGAGTTCCAGTGAATTGAGATTGCGACTGCAAAACACCTCACCTGCGTAGGCTTGAACTGCTCTGATTTGTTACCCCAAGAGAGTCAAGTGCTACAAAGGGGTACTCGGATCTCAGTAATAAGACACTTGCAGGCCTATTTATTGAGAAGGACTCACATCCTTTGCAACTATTAAACCAATGTTATAAATGGACATGTAGATGTAGTACTTATGAGCTTAGTGTTTAAATATTGATTTTGTAAGAGCCTTAAATGTGCCTGTCATTTTCCTGCCCTGCCCCTCACGCGACCGGGGCTGTGACGAGGAGAGGTAGCGCCGGAGTGCCATAAATTTTGCAGAGATGTCTTGTAGCGCGGAATGCATATGGGCATGCCCATGCTCGTCCCAGGTGAAGACTGGGCCAAGAAGGACCAGTCATAAACCAGGCTGGGCTATCCCTCTTTCTCCTGGAGTTGGGATTACGGGATCATGGAGTTATAGTTGGGATTGTGGAGCTTTTTGAGCCAGTGGATGGCCCATAGGGGCTCCTTTTATTGCTTGCACTACCTGTTTGTCTTCAGACCTGATGGGATTACCTGTCCCAGGGCCACTTGAACTGTTTCACAGCTGTCATAGTTTATCGAGTATGGGGGTAAATTGACAATTGATAGTCTGAGGGAGTACCTATAACATCCCCGCTTACGGCTCAGAGTGTGCCTTGTCAAGAGCAGCCTCACTTGTGCTCAATTGTGCTTGCCAGTCACTGGTTAGTCGCTAAGTCGTCTAGGGTTTGAATCCCGGTACAGCTTTCACAAACATTCCCAGAAGATGGTTTGTGGAACCATCATTAAGATATAACTTTGGTGGGCAAGAAACCTTGGGCTCTTGTGCTCTAGATGAGTCGAGCAAATCAACGGTGCCCACTCTTTCTGTCACCTTGGCTAGCTGGACGCTTTGCTTTGGACACTGTTGGACAAGGCAAAATTGGGAAAAGGAAGGCACAACACGTGACCCCCTTGTGGCAGCCATGCATTACTTTTGATACATTCTTGGCACTATCAACAAGGAGATATATCGGGCCGAACATCAGCTTTCTGTTGATTTAGGAAGTTTGGGGCTGTGTCTCACATCGACTCCACCAATCGTATCTAATGCACTGATGGTTGCCCAATCTCCAACTCCATTCCCTTCGCCCTTTAATCCGGATGCAGGAAAGTGTTCTTTTTGTGAGCCCGCAGCCCCAGGATCAGTGCTTGCTCCACCTCAGTTTATTCCACCAGTTAATGTGGCAAGCCCTCCAACTCCAAAGTGACAAAGGAAGGCCACGAGGGCAAAGGAAACCACTATGGTCACACAGAAGAAACAGGCGAGCATTGCATTAGGGCCCAACGCCGAGTACATGTTGAATCAGTTGGCCCCAGTGCTACATAGTATTAGGGAGACTTTTATTGACTTTTTATCACCAATCCTGAACAGACTGGAGAAGCTGGAGATGGCATTTAAGGAGTTGGTATGCAATTTATTTTGCTTAACCCCAATCCAACCACCTGTCTCTGTGTCCCCCATTACCTAACACTTTACCCTCTGGTAATCCCTGGAGTAGTAGTGGTAGATCATGTTTTGCAGGGGGGGTCGTCCTCTGCCACACATGTTTTTCGGGCCCTAGATAGGGTAGAAGCTCCCCACCTGGGGGTACAATCCCCTAAGTTTGTTCAGCTCCAGTGATTGATCTTCCTCCAGCATGCGCTCCTTATACTGTGGTCCTGTAGCGGGTCCAGGCCATAGCTGCCCATAAAGAAGAAACTAATACCCAATTGATTAATGAAGCCTTGCAATGCTTAGCGCAGTATTCTGGGTTTTCTGAAAGGGATTATCATGATATTTTGATGGCGAGGAGGGTGGCTTGGATAGGTCCGACAAGGAAAATGTTTAATGGAGATTGTATCATCATCTCTACACTTCACCCAGAGTTAGTACGGAAAATCCTTTTTGGGGGGTCTAAATCATTCCTCGCAGGCACATGTATTAAATTACTCTCGTTCGACTTTTTCTATAAACTCTGACTGTGTAACCAGAGCAAGAAACTTTGTATGGGGACATATTTACTTAAGTAGGTTTAGGGCAGCAGGTGCAATTTAGAAACTCGCATGCCCCTTTAGAGGACGAGAATAAGCTGGATAGACTTTGGGAATCGGAGGCAACACATGCTCAGCCCCCTCTCAAAAAGCCCTTGTGTGTCAAGATTCAGAAGCAATTAGTGCTTCATTGGTTTCAGTGCCGACTAGGATATTATTAGATCCCCCTCTAGAAGTGATCCCTGAAGCCAATCTTGATTATCAGACAAGGCCATTTGCATCTTTCACCCCCTTAGCTCATTTAAGTGGCGCTAAGTACAATTCAAAAAATGAACTTAATCTTGTCTCTTGGAATGTGGCTGGTTTGTCTGCCACATTTTCTGATGACAGATGGCTTTCATATATTAGATAATATAAAATCATGCCTACAGGAATATCATTTTTGAGGAAGGGTATACGACTGTCTTTGCCCAGCACACGATTCCAACATGGTAAGAGCTAGCAGGGGTCTGATCATATTTGTGGACTTAGAACTATGCAAGGAGTTTCAGACCTTTAAATGGGATTCCCTGGTGTTCCTGGGCATAAACCTGCGTAGGAACAGAGAGCCTCCTATAATATGAAGAAGGGTAAGGGACAATTTTTAATGCCCTAAATATTGCCCTAGACTCCTTAAAGGTTGAGGGTCATGGGTGTATGAAACTTATTTTAGTGGGGGATAATAATTTTGATCTATGTTCGTCTTTTGAAAGGAACTCTTCTATCCCACAGCCCTGTCCACTCACAGAGGACCTGCACATGGAGCACACCATGGAAGGGGATGAGTTAAACAATCTCTTATTCACTCATAACCTAGTACACACCATGGACCGCTGGCACACAGGACCTATCTCACAACGGCCACATCCTATAAAGGTAGGGTATCTGCCACCGCCATAGACTATTTTTGTGTCTGCCTCCATTGCCATGCGCCCGGTCATTTTTACCAAAGAACACAGCCCATTTATCCACCATATACCCTGGCTCGTACACTGAGGGGGGACGGTACTCAAACATTGGCCCCCTGTAATTCTCAGGCACCCCCAGTCCCCACGGATCAGGATAGGCACCTGCGTTAGTCAATCATAGATGCCAAGGTCTTTAATCATAGCCTTTTCACCTCCTGTTGGCCTGAGATAATCCTGTGTTTGGACCCTCACAACTCAAGTGAGTACATTGTAATCTCTTTTACCTCTATTCTCCATGTGGTCTCAGGTGCACTAACAACACAGTCAGTGAGGCATGTTCAGCCTCCACACTGATGGTTTGACTGCAAGTACTGCATTGAGGAAATGAAAGGCAGGCTTAAAGCAGGAGCCCTGGGTGAAAGATAGAGGTACAAAGAGTCGGTGAAACTACGCAGGCACCAGTTACAAAACCAGGCATGGGAGGACCTAGCAAAGCAGGGGAATTGAGGGACTCAGCCCTATTCTGGAAGATCATTAACAGCCGCTTCTTTACGGAATCAGCTAGACCATCCATGTGCCATATATTACCCCAGAGCAGTGGGTTTCTCATTTTGAAAAGGTATAATCCGTAGGCTCACTTGAGGAGCCATGGGTAGATATACCGCCTAGCCCAGCTGTAATTCCTATTAATATCTCGTCAGATAAGGTACATTCAAGTATGGAGCTGCAATCCCGATGGAATACCCTAGATCAGTTTTTTGATAATATTGAGGTCTGGGCCCTCCTTTTAACCCAAGTCCTAAATGCAGTGGCCTTAAAGGGGATGTTGCCCTCCTGGATCACCTCTATAAATATTCCAACTTATAAAGAACAGGACAAGGACAATCCATAGTCGTATTGTCCGATCTCCTTTGTTGACTCTGTAGTAAATGTCTTGGGTTGGGTCCTTTTAGGCAGACTGTCTACGTGGGCCATAGACAACCAGATTATGTGGGACATCCAATTTGGTTTCCGTGAAGGCATGTCCACTACAGATCAATGCTTCAATCTTTTTCTTTTAACTGTCAAATACACCCTGACACAACCAGGTGTTCTGTATATATCCTTTATGGACCTTACATCCAAGTTCAATCAAATTAACCGGACTAAGTTATGGGATATTTTAACTTCCCTGGGAATGGGCCCTTCTATTGTCCATCTACTTAGATCAATCAATGCCCAGATGACTGCAGCAATGAAATATATACATGACGGGGGCACTCACAAATTATTTTAACTGCACAATGGGGGTGCGCCAGGGCTGCATTTTGGCTCCATTCTTACTTTCCGTTTATATTAATGGGCTCGAGGAGGCCCCATTTGCATTTCAGTCGGATTCCCCTAGAGTGGGGAGGAGAGCCTTGCTAGTCTTAATCTACCCCGAAAATGCAGTGTTGATGGCCAGTACGGCTTGGGCCTGCAGATTTTACTAGTTGGCTTTATCTCTTTTATGGACAGGCTGGACCTGTCGTTAATTTTACTAAAAATCATAATTACTAGTTCCTTGTTGGTGGGGTCCTTGCACAAAATGTTTTAAAGCGGGCCATCGCATTCTGGCTAAGGTCTCAGCCTTTCCCTACCTAGGTGTGATAACTGTTTACAGTGGAGAGCTCTCTTAGATGGGAAGTGCAGTGAGCTGATTAACTCCATGGGTGCCATTCCCAGCTTTGCCAGCAGACTGTGCTGATGGGCACCGGAGGTTATCTTAAAACTGTACAAATCTAAGGCCATCGCAAATGTTTTATATGGCAGTGAGGTGTGGAGGTACATTCCTTCTGCGAGTCCCTCAAGGCATGCCAGCTTGTTCAGTGCACGAAGAGCTAGGGATTGATTACCTGGTAGACCAAGTGGCAATTAAACCATTACATTGCTGGATAAAGATTTGGTCATGCAAAGATAAGGGTTTAAACCACTTTATTTTAGCGGATTGTCCGGCTCTAGAACAGGGCATCAAAATTCCCTGTGTACTTTATACTAAGAACCCTGCCCAGGCCATAGGAAGGCCGGACTTTATTTTGCACATAACACTTTATGCCCTGGGGATCTCAACATCACAAAAGAGTTACATCATAACTTTGTCACTGTCCAGTGTGAAAATAAAGAGCTAAGTAAACCTACAGTGAGGCCCTATGTAATGTTAAAGTCTGTGCCGGGTATGGAACTATGCCTTTTTGCACTCTCTAGCGCCCATAATAGATGTTTAATTATGCGCTTCAGATTTAATCAATTCCACCACCTTTTAGCTACTCCAGACGGATTTCTTTTCTCATCCCAAAGAGGCCCCTTTGGCTGCAATCTTTGATCTCATCAGGACATTCTGCATTTTGTTTTATTCTGTAAATTGTTCTCATTGCCCAGAAAACGATTCCTCCGGCCCTTACTAAAGAATTTGAAGTTTTGGCAGGCAAAAGTGGCACTTTTGCACCTACAGTTGGTACCAAACCCCTATATCCTCCTTGCGGTATTTAGTTTTTTGCGGGCAGCTTACAGATCTAGGTTATCAAGAATTGATTGATCTCCCATTGCTTTGTATTCATGAGGTTACTATTGGTGTGATGCGGTATATTGCCACTGATTTGTGGGGTTTTAGTATTGTGTATTTTTTAGCAGCGGTTTAGAATTATTTCCTTGTATTGACTTTTATACTGTATGATTATTTTATTGTATCATTTTATGGATCTGCTGTCATCTGAATAAAGAAAGAATTATTATTATTGTTTGTTTCCCTTGCTAGCCTTTGCTACGGAAATGGGCAGGCTTAGTGAACAAATAAAAAAAAGGAAAAACACAATATACCTTAGTGAACTGTGTGTGGGTTGTGGCCTCCTTCGTACAGATTGGTTCAACAGATGTATATTTCAATCATGAAAATTTAAGTATAATGAGCTAAATAAATTATAAACTTTTTCATGTTTTCACACATTTGGCTTTAACATTTTTTATGAGAGAAAATAAACTGTGCAAAACGGATAAAAGCTACTAAAGACAATAAGAAACAAACAAGGTAGGGCAAGGACAACCCAAGAAAGAAACACATTATATTTCTTACTTTCATGAATTTATAAAACAGGATTTTTTCTTATTGTCCTATAATTTATTTGTTTTTACCACTTTTTTCATAAGGTATTTATTGAATACATTGGCTATTTGTCAAGTTAGACTCCTTACGTAAGATATTGTTCATTTTATTTATTTTTTCCATAACGAATACATACTGTATTTAAGGACATGGCTATTGCTGTTGCAGGGAAAGGATGAAGACTGCGGTGCAGAAAAAATATAACATTTGCTAGTTCACCTAGATGTCAGGCAAAACTTTAACACATGGGATCTACACTCTCCTTCTTAATTAAGACTGAAGGAGGGAATGTGAAAGTCATTCTTTCAGAATGTGTTCTTGTAGCCATAGAGATTAATGCGCTATGTGATGCTTGCCCCATTAACACCCCTCACCTGTCTGTGCAAGTGAGATCAACAATTCTGCTTTTGAGCATTGGCTTGAAGGTTAGTGAGCAACACAACTAATGACTGTTTCGAACTCCTTGCCTCTTTAAATAAAGACGTTTCTTAAGCGGTGATATATAGAGGTGTGCCCTGTACCACCTACAAAATTCAAAATGCTGCTTATCGTTAGGCATTGAGAGGCAGTTGAAGTGCCACATTGGCAACCGCAAGTTAAACTCATCCCGTTGCACTGGTAGAAGGAGTATCACAGAGCAACATTGGTCTAACCCTCGGGAACCATCAGCATCCATTTGGACTTTCAAGCTGATGAAGAAGGACCATGTAGGATACAGCAGACCAGAACATACTATTGATCCACACATGCATGCGCCTTACATTCAGTGACAATTAAGGTGTTCCATCTGCCATCTGACAAGAAAACTCCCTTCTCCACTGTGCCAATCAGCAATAGACAAAAGGAGGAGCGGGTCCATAGGGGTCAGGTGGATCGAAGTTTGACAATTGGTTATCTATCTGCCTAGGAAGTAGCATGTTTGTGTCCTCATGGCTTTTACTGTTCAGCAACAAAGTAAGAACAAAGTAGGCGTTAGTGCCTGAATAGCAAAACAGTTTGGACCTGGGATGCAGAGAGTATTCTCCCTCAGGACAATTGTTCCTGTTGTCTTGTCTGACATCTCGGGGCAGTATCCTACAACTATCCAGAAGACAGAGAATACACGGGCATTGTTTCATAGCAATCTCATCTTCAATCGAACATAAAATGAGTCACTTTCCTGAGAGCCTTTCTTTCAAGTCCTAGGTCAAGTACTGCTAGGTTATGGATTAAGGACTGCCCAACTACAAAGAATTTTAGGATCGGTTCATCTGATTAACTCTGATCTGCAGCACAGCAGTCACCCAGTCTTGAAATCTCTGAACTTGCTGTGAATCGCCAGGAGATGACAGATAAAAACCATTATGTCTCACTCTTGAGGCTCTCCATTGGGACTCCTATTGACATCTTGCTAAGGCTTTCCAGTACTACAAACTAACCATACACCTGATGCAGTTGTAGTGTAGGTCCTATAAACCTATATACGATCTACACCTTTAGACAACATAGACTGAGGGATTGGGGTCCAGACTGATTCCAGACACCCTCACCAGGTATGTTTGCCTGTATACCAGCTAGCTCACAGTGCCACTAGAAACCCCTCCTACCAAAGAGAGAATAGTTCTCGGCAAATATCGAACATGACAACTCTGTCCCACGAGGGATCGTGGATACAGTGCTATACTTTTCACTCAGTCATTCGTGTTCTCTTTGTCTCCGAGACATACACAGAATAAACCTTGGGGGCGTTTTCAATATGCATTTATTTAACAAGCGTCATTCTAGCGTAAAATAGGTGTGCTGAAACAAGCATTAGACAGAAACAGATATAAATGATAACGAGCACCAACAAAGTAAAAGGATAATAGATTTCTACCCTAGTGCCAAAACAATTACTACAGTCAGGTATAAAAATTCATCACAATAAAATGCGTATTCGTACGATGCAACCCTAACTAGATGTACCTACGTGTAACTAGCAGGTATGCAGGTGTAAAGTCAAGAATCCCTCTAGGATAAAGTCAACCCATTACCTGAAGTGAGAGGCTGCGGGACCCTGTCTTGCTTTCGAGATGGACACCCTGCAAAGGATGTCAGACCACTGCGAGCTGGAGTGTATGTGTGCAGGAACCTCAGCGTCTTGTGTCAGTGTGTCAGCATGGAAGTACTTTTTCTCATCTCCCTGCCTCAGCAAAGATATGGTGTAGATATACCAAAGGGGGTACCCTCAGGGGTTCTTTTTTTTTTTTTTTTTTAAACCTTTATTGTGCATGAAAAAGAACAAATACGGGCCCACAACCGACGGGTCGGACACGATACTTTGAAGCACAAATGCAAATAAAACAGTTCCCCAGCGGCATCAGGTGGTTTAGCAACAATCAATGGACGTTACACTGAATAGAAGCATGGCGCCGGGGAGAAGGAGCATTGAAGGTTAATTTTTAACATTTTTCGTTCTAAATATAAATCAATGAAGAATAAGAACAAAGGAATACTGAGTCCGTACAATAGCTTCACTACATGAGCAGGCGGCACCATTACTAGAAACAACAATGGAAGGTAATACATCGGACAACATGGTGGTACAAAAGAAAACAACAAGAGCAGCAACCAGGATTCATGTACCACTGACCGCGCCACCCCCCCCCCACCAACCCCTATCGCGGACCCAGAACAGAAACAGGTAAAGAAAGCGCAGAAAGATAGAAAATAAGGCCCATAGAAACTAAATGAAGAAAACTAAATCCCTCCCCCCACCCTACAGCAATGCGGAGGCTACGGCCTACCCCCCCCCCCGGCAGAGTGTCTGTCGCCCATTAAAGAACCCGAAATATAGACGAGAAAAGAAAGAAGGAAAAAGGGAAAAATGGAAAGAAAAGGGAAAGAAAAGCCCTAATAGTAGAAAGAAAGGGAGTGAGAAAAGAATAAACTAATCCACTACTCCCAGAAAAAGGAAAGGAGGGGAGGAGCCCACCCAATATCGGATCTCCCGGACCTCCCAGCCATATACATCTTCTATGCCGCATTCAACAGTAAATTCGGAAGACATAAAACCAAAAGAGGGTCAGAATCAATTACACCCAGATCCCGGGCCAGCACAAAACCCCCGCCATCACATCAGCAAGAATAAAGAACCGGACATATCAATTACAATCTTAGGCGGGGAAAGTCAGCACCTGAAACGCAAGCAACATAGCAAAATGCAGTTCAGTCCGGGTCTCCGCCAGCCGATCAAACAAAACCAACGAGGAAAGCACCTTCAGCCCTGGCCTGAACGACCAAATTTCTCCAGGCATGGCCACCACTGCGAGCACTCCTCAGGCAGAACAAAGGAGCAAGATGGCCGCCCCCGACAAGGAAGAAGCAGAGGAGGAGGAAATGAGCGCCCCCAGGCAACCACAAGTTCAGCGTCCAAACCGATGAACACCACTGCCAACGCAGGATGAGAGTCACTCCACCATTGTAGAAACGAGGCTCCAGAGGCAAAGACGACGAGGGGGGCCAACAACTGGAAGGTCGATAAGCTGAACCTCGGTAGCGATTGCGCAGGCATAATCACAGTTTTCAAAGTGGAGGGAAACCTTGTAACCAAAGTCTCATCAATAACGAAACACCCAACATTGTTGCCAGGGACACATCGCTCCTCCGCCCTCTCGTTCTGTAACATCGTATCCGCATCAGAAGTAGTTAGAGGCAGCAGGGGGCCAGCCAGCCCCGGTCTCGGTACGCCAGGTAAAGCACCCTCCACCTTCAATATCAGCTCTCGGATGTTTCGCCGCCATGTTGCCCCTAGGTCAGCAAGGGCAACCAGGATGTCCCCACTAGTCAGGCCGCTCTGCGATCTTAGCTGGCCCGCACTACTCAGCGGTACCCCCGGATCAGCTTCCACCAGGGGGGCCGGCAGGACAGCACAGAGCAGGGATAGAGAAGCAGCCATCTCACCGTCACAGAAGGCAGGCGCCGTTATCACCCCTGCAGTGAGTCCAAAATAGAGGGAGGGGGGCTATTCCGTTACCGTAGGAAAACAGACGTTCGAACCATCGATGAAAACGCGGCCCACAGTCAGGGAGGGGGCCGCGCAGGATGAGAGTCTCCTCGCCTTGTGCGAATGCGGGCAGTCCACGGTAGAGAAGTTGCCCCAAGATGGAGTCCGTGCAGTTTGCGAATAGCGCAGCGGAGGGAAGCGCCGAGTGAAGGGCTCCAGACGCGTAAAGAAACACTCCGTATTCAGAGGAATGCCCACTACATTGGAAGGATCCACTCCCTCCGCCGCCGTAGTCAGTCACGCTCCCGCCGCCAACGGCACCGTCCAGCGGTGGCGAGCAGCACAGGTCTCCCAGGCAGCCTCGGATGTCGACAAACGTTGCGAGGGCTGCATCAAAACAGCCGGCGGAGACCTTAAAAGAACGCATTCGGCAGCAGCGCGTTCATGTCTCCGTTGCAGCACGGTGCAAGCAAGGATAAATGTCAGGATATCGAAGCAAAATCAGATGGCTCGCGGAGCCGGGTGCCTACACGTCTGTCCCGTCCGCCATCTTGGCTCCTCCTCGCCCTCAGGGGTTCTAATTTTCTGTGTAATGTCGGACTTAGGATGACGGAAGCAATGACTCAGACAGCTGGTGTCTAATCTGGGACTTCTTCGTTGAGTATTTCCTCTCCCTCCGTATTCCACCAGAAAGACTCTGATTCAGGCACTTATACTAAGCCGGTTGGACTACTGTAATGGTCTGCTGATCTCTGCTAGTGAGACCTCGATCAGCAGACTATAGGTGGTCCAGAACACGGCAGCACAGCTAGTCCTTAATGTGCCCCTTAGGACTGCATCCCGCCCTCTTCTTACACAGCTCCACTGGCTCCTGATACGCCAGAGGGTACAATTTAAAATCTGCTGTACTATTCACAAGGCGCTTTCCAACCTTGGCCCCCCTATCTGGCCGAGAAATGTTAGCGGTACCGTCCTCCTAGGTCTCTCCACTCATGTTAAAAACATTTGCTTGAGGTTCCCAGCATTAAGAGGGCAAGACTAGGGGGAAAGGCCCTCTCCTACATCGGTCCGTGCTATTGGAATGAGCATCCCCTACATCTAGGTCAATGCTCTAATCATTTACAATTTTGGAAGCTGCTTAAGACTACTCTCTTCTCCTGCTGATTCAGACTAGTTGTATTCTTTCTGTGCTCCTCGTCTAAGTGCAGAGATACTTCTTTGGCAGGCGATTCTGGCACTATACAAATAAGTAAATAAATAAATAAATAAACTGACAGCTATTATGAATAGCACTTAATGCTGACTGATGTGCTACATGAACTGGTATATGACACAAGTTATTACTAATATAATTAGTCTAAGTATTATAGCCATCTTTTTCAAAGACAATACCATGTGGCATTCCGGCTTTGGCGGAGACTTAGCCAGGGCTGAAATCTCCACAACTGGGCCGGAATCTCCAACTCCGGGCCGGAATCTCCACCTATGGGCAGAAATCTCCACCTCCCGGCCGGAACGTCTGCCACCGGGCCGAAATCGCTGGCCTGAGTGCGGACGTAAAGTTAGTAGTCGTAAATTCATTCTGTGAATAACAAATGTAGTAAGTGCATTCTGTGAACACCACATTAGTAAGTACTTCTGTGAATACCAAAAGTAGTAAGTTTAGGATTTTGTCTTAAGTTAGCTCTGTGAATCAGGCCCTACATTCCCTTGATATAATGGTGATGGCATAAGACCATCCTCTAGCATTGTATTGGCAACCAATTAAAAATACTCCACAAAACACAGGTTACACAGTGTGAGAGATTCTTAATTATCTCAACCAGTTCTTCATAAGACAAGGGTCGCACAATATTCACTCCCTCAGATAGGGTGGGAATATTATGTTCGGCTAAAAACTTTTCTAACGATTCTTTATCCACTAATTGATTATGTGTATAAATCTGTCTATAATGGTCCAACATAATTACACACACCCTTGCTAAATTCTTACTCCTGTTACCAGTAGCGGGGCATTTAGGACATCAACTCAATTTATGGCAGCTAGCTCGCTCGCCTGCCAGACTCAAAATCTTCCCATAAAGTTGCTCTCTTCATAAACCTTTCGCATGTAGGCACAGTTTAACACTTCTCATTTTACATATTATGACTCTCTCAAAGCCTGCTTTGCTGGACATTTCTTTCTAAGGTTTGTTTTTGTAAGTTATTCCATTTGATGTTTTCCAAATCTTTGCCTATCCCCAACCCTCTGATCTATTCCTTTAAGGCATCCCAAAAATGCTAGAGGAGGCTGTCCTGTGATTACTTGCCAAGAACTCTGTTATCTCACCTTTAGAGAATTGCACCCAATCTTCATCTGGTAATTAGTGTTTATTAAGAACCAAGCACCAGGGGTGTACTAAGAATTTTCTGATCTCAAACTTTAAAACGATCTTGGCATTGTCGGAGAAACCTTTAGGTAATATTTGTTGAACGTTAAAAATCAGGGCCTTTGAAAGTAAGATACAATCTATACAAGAAGAAGTTTGAAATCTTCATGAAAAACAAGTATAGGCAAGTTTTTGCAGGAAAGCCTTCCTCCAAGGGTCAATTATTTCCGGAGTCTTCTAATTTTTTCGCACAACATTCAGAGTTTTTGGTTATAACTGCCTCTTTAATTTAGCTGTGGAGTAATTTTTTAGGTTTTGTAAAAAGTTGTAATCCCCACCAATGATCACTTCACCAGGAATTTGAAATAGTCACTGGGGTAATTACTCATAGGGCCCACCATTGTCTTTGACTGGAGCATAAAAACCTGCAAACATAAGACGTCTAGAACCCATCAAGCAGCTAACCCAGCAACCACTGACCATATTTATCACTGGAAAAATTGACCACCTCAGCAACTAGCCTTTTTCCCAGAAAGTTCATGGTGCCCCAATGTGCCGCCTGGGAGGTGGTGAGGCCACTGTATGCTGCTCAAGTTTTGCATAAAGAGAACTGTGACAATTTTCCAACTGGTATATGAGTTACCTCGACTAATATCATGGACGGGTTCTCGGCTATAATCCAGGTTTCTATTGCCAGTATTATTTTTTAATTATTAAGAACATTGGCATTGAATGAGTCTACCTTCAAGATATTAGTCATTGTCATCTTTTCCTAACTATCTGAGTAAATCTGTGTCTAGAAACAGCTAGATTATAGAGGATCCCCTCACACATAATAGTATCTAAATTGCTCCAGCTATATATCTTCTCTGTACCTCTAATATCTTTTAAATTCGATCCAAGTGCCCTGTAAGATAGTGAGGAAATTAATTTCGGTGGCCCTCTATAAAAGATGAACATTCTTCTTTTCTACAATTGCAGCATGTAGTGATGAATCGCAAATTTGGATCTCGCATACGTTTTTTCATGATACAACATATAACTTAGGGCCATATGTATGAAGTCAATTTGTGATCGCAAATGCTGAAATTTGCAGAATTTCAGTGATTGCGATCGCAAATTAGCAGCGTGCAATGTAGCACACAAAAACACCCTCGCAAAATAAGGAATCGCAAATTTTGCAATACCCTATTTTGCGATTGCATTTAAGGAATCGCAAATTGTGATTCCTTATATGCAATCTAAGAAGCACATAAGAAAGAGTGATTTGGCCTTAAAGAATCGCAAATACCACCAACTTCAAGTTGGTGGTAATTCATGATTTCACTTAAAAATGCACTTTTGTGCATTATTTAAAGAGTCATATGGCACACATACATGCCCTTAGGGCATTTATGGGTTCCACATGTGCACACATGCACATTTCAGGGGTGCAACAGGGTGTCCTTTTGACACCCTGGCACCCTTGAAATTGCATTCTCAATTTGCGATTCTCTATTTGCGAATCACAAATTTAGAATGCCTTCCCATTCATTCCTATGGGCCTCTTAGCCCGTATGAATGAAAGGGAAGGCATTCCTTATTTGCTAATGTCAATTTGCAATTAGCAAACAAAGAATATGTGGGATTCGCAAAGTTATTAGTAAATCCCACATATATTACATTTTTTGATTCTCAAATTGCAATTAGCTGAAAATCGCAAATCTCTATTTTCATACATATGGCCCAAAGTAGCCTGTTTAATTAGAGAATATGAGCTAGGATGTTATTCATTGTATCAGGAATGTGCTGCTGCAAACACCAGGGGAAAGAATGAAGAGTCAGGAAATCATCAGTAAATTGAGGGGAATTCCTCTGAATTACAGGACTGGAAAAGTAATTAGAAATTAGGGCCATATGTATGAAAATTGTTTTTTGCAATTCTCAATTAGACAATTTTTTTCTAATCGCATTGTGAGAATCACAAAACCCGATATAAATAAAAGATCGCAAAAATTTTGCGATTCTTAACATTTCACAGAATAATAATGCAAATACCTAAATTGAGATTCCTTAATAGCGAATGAGCAGTTAAGGAGTCGCACATTAGAGAATCGGCAATTCAGGTGCAGCTTGATGACATCACAACCAGGAAGTGTGACTGCCCACGCTGCACCTGGTTGCCAGAAGCTGAGTGAGAGGCTGTGAGGAGAGTAGGAGAATTGTGCTCTGCAACTGAGAGAAGGATAAATCGAGTCCCCGGGGGCAGAGAAGCAGCAGGGGGAAAATCTAAGAAAGAGGAAACAGAAATTCAGTGAGAGGGAGTAGGAGGTCCTCATCCAGGAAATGGTCATCAGCCATGAGCTCCTGTTTGGGAAAAAATCCCTACATGTGCCAGAGGCACGCAAAAGGAAGATATGGAATGACATAGAGGAGAAAGGCAATGCCATCGGAGTGACCCACAGCACTGTTGAAGACCTCAGAAAAAGGTGGTATGACATGCGTCACAGGTCCAAGGAGAAGGTGGCAACAAGATTAGCCAAGGCAAAAAAGTCTGGTGGTGGGATGTCCACTGCAACAAATTCTACACCCCTCGAGGAGTTGGTGGAGGGCACCCTTCAGCCTGAGAGTGTGAGTGACATGGCTAACCTGGACAGCTCCGAACACCCAAACACCAGACAATGTAAGATGCATGCCATAATCCCCCTGATACATCCCAACCCACTCACACATGCAGGAAACACCCAGATACCAAATCCTGGATCAGTGAGACACAGCAAGGTGGAATAGGGATGAATTATCCAGGAAAGGCAAAACATAGACAGATAATACACATGTAACTCAAAATTTGTCAACTGTATTGCATTACCAATGCGAGGCAGGGCACATAATTAATGTGTGCATTTAAATTCACAGCACCACCTGCAACACAGGAATCCATTGTAGACGGGCAGCACACAACCAAAAATGAGGACGAGCAGGGCAGGAGGAGCATGGTGAAATCAGACCAGCCTGTGCCAGGCAGACTGCGCCTCATAGGGCCACCACTTCCACTGCTGGAGGCGGGGCCAAAAGACTCAGCAGGAGGGGAACAGTCAGTCAAGAGCCAGCGTGCAGGACAGCACACATCACAGTCTCATGTCCATCTCAGTGAAGGGAGTGGGTTGAGACGCAGGGCACGGCTGTCCACCAGCACTGCTTCTGTCGACGAAGACCTGGTGTTCTCCGGGATTGAAGACAGGATGCTTAAAGTCCAGCGCACGCAAGCGAAGGCATTCAAATCAATCCTGCGTCAGTTCTCAGCACAAAATCACAGCATGACTGAGATGAGGGGTGGTGTAATGGGCATGACAGGTGCACTGGAAGGACTGCGCAGAGAGATAAGGAGAGGCTGGGCAGCCAGGCGCAGGGAGAGACAGCATCTCCACAGCTGGCTGGACTTGTAACACTAGAGCTGTGAACCGCATGTCTACTGACACTGTGAGAATGTAGCTTGGAATGGCCCACTGCTGCCAGGATGCGGCTTGGGGCCTGGAGGAGGTCACACATGCCATGGACCAGATGCAGGCAGCTGCTAAAGCTGGCATAGGACCACTGAGCACTTTGGATACCCATGAATATTCCAGCAGGAGCAGCATCACTCCACCAATCTCACCCGACAGATGCACGAGTGCGCAGCAAGGGAGACTAGCTGATGACTCCATGGAGGGCAGAGGGCACCCTGAGCGAGGGGCAACAGGCCGTGCCCGCAGGAGGTGAAGTCACTTCAGGGGCATATGGCAATGTGTGAAGCAACACATTGCATCTTGACTGATTGGATGACGGACATCCTTGCACTGTGGAATGAACATGAGCACGCAATTGTAACAAAGTCAGGCTGTGTGACAGATATATTCCTGCACCCAAGGATATAAATAACACAGTTTAGAACCAATATGTAGCATTGTGTCCTCATTACACATCTAGAAATACTTCTGTGTGATCTTTTCTCATCTCTGGTGCTCGGCAGCCGCCCCGGCACCACCTGCTGGCCTGCGACGTGGAGCTGGTCCCACCTCATTGATGGGTCTGAATCTGTGAGCTTCACCGGGATGCCTTTTTTGGTACCGATGTTATGGCATAGGCACACATGATTTTGCAGCATGTATTGGGGCTGTACTTTAGCGCTCCTCCACTCTTATGAAGGCAGCGGAAATGGCTCTTTAGGAGTCTGAAAGTTCTCTCAATAGTACAGCTTGTGGCTCTGTGGGCGCTGTTATACCTCCGCTCCCCTGCAGTGACTGGATTCAGGTACAGAGTCAGGATGTAATCACGTACAGCATACGCACTGTCTCCTGCAGGGTAACAAGAATTATGTTATACACTATCCAGACACTCCAGGCCTTTACTGATTGTGTATTTGGAAGCAATGCATTTACCTAGCAGGTAGCCATCACCAAACTTGCCATCTGTGAGTTGGCGGTCTATTCCACTGTGGCGGAACATGAATGAGTTGTGTGTGCTACCTGGATATTTCGCTACTATGTCAGTGATGATATGTTTGGCATTTTACACTACCTGTATGTTCAGGGAATGATAGGACTTGTGGTTCCTGAACACATACTCATTCTGTGAGGGTGTGGATAGTACAATATGGGTCCCATCTATACAGCCGATTATGTCCGGGAATTGGGCTATCTGGTAGAATTCCTGTTTGGTCTGATCTAGTGCCTGTTGTGTGCTGGGGAATTGGATGTGGTGATGCAGCCTATGTACCATTACATCAAGGAAAGTGTGGAAAAAGCACAACCGTGCACTCTGTGAGACCATTCCTGCTGTGGCTATCACCCCCTGAAAACTCCCTGGTGCCAGTAAGTGCAGTGAGCACAGGACCTGTATATGGTGGGAATGAAGAGTGCCCAGCGTATGGGGTGTTCTAGTATGGGCTTGAACTCCTCAATTAATTCCAGGATACTGTCAGCGTCCAGCCTGCAGTTCACATGGATCTACTCCTCTGTGTGCTGGAACAGGGTAATGAGCGCTCTGAAGATCCTGTCCTGGTGTCTCTTTCTCTGTGCATCAGCTCTGATTCATGGCCTCCTGGCAATCAGATACGGCCCAGCTATTGTGAAGCCCCCTGTAGCATTGTGGGCTTGTTTGTATGGGTTGCACCTGGTTACCACCTGCTCTGAGTTGGTGGTAATTGCGATGAGCAAAATCATGAATTTCACAAAATCGCAATTTGCGATTTTTTCATGCATTTCATTTTGCGAATTCTTGAAAAATCCTAGAAAATGTAGTAATCGTTAAATTTGCGATTCCCATATTTACACACAGGATCCCCTTCTTACATGGGGAGATTCTGTTTGGCGATCGCACATACTCTTTTATTGGCAATTCGCAGTGTTTATGATTGCAAAACACCTTCATACATATGGCCCTGTGTTTGTGAGCTGATTCCCCTATGTTAGGCTTCATTTTCTTCCAGATTTTCTCCTGCAACCTTTGCCTACTTTAAACAGTCAGACGTTCTTGATGGAAAACTCCCGAACTGCGGTCACAGCCATTTAAATGTATCGCTACATGCAATCATTTGCAAGCACAGCATACAAGTACACATATATACATACAATAATTAGGCACACAATTAAAACATTCCAACAGCATGCTGAGATTGCTGCAATGGGTTGTTTTACGTTTTTCATATGCAGTATGTACAAGAAAAGGCTTTTTTTTTAAATGGAGAGAAATTAAACATCTATGAGGTTGGCCATGAATACAGTAAATCAAAGAGACTTGAATATAATTTCAAAAAACAAAACAAACCTCTAATGTTTGAGTGTCATACAATATTTACTCTACGTCAAGACAGAGTCCAATTCGATAGAAGCCTAAAAAAATAAAATGGTGCCAAAAACATGTTGTAGCTGAGTATATCACGAGACAATAATAGCCGTACCACATTATCTGACACCAATGATGTCAGTAGGCTAAACACCCATGCCAACTGCTCTAAAATCCTTCCAGTGACATGGGAAGATTTCCTAAGTATGTCATTATTTAGAGAAGCCTCTGCTAAAGAGTAGTGTTTTGTTTCTTACTGTGCAAAGTCAAGTTACTGCATGGCTCAGCATTCTGCACTGAAATATCAGGCTGAAAGCCTATCTTCTACACAATGCCACAATACTTTTCTGCTGAGCAAGGTGACCTTCTGTCAGTTTCCATAAAAAAGCTCAGGCTCCAAGTGTCACAGGAAACCAAATCTGAATGTTAGCTCCTGATTAAAGCAAAACATCAGCTTTTAGTATTCCACTATGTCTGCTGGAGTCATTACAAATGTTGCATTGATTAATAGAAACCAAAATCCCCTGGACAATTATGAAACAGAATGTGGCAACTATAAGAGGAACATTATAAAGACACTGAAATCATGATGCCATGATGCACGAGTCCCCTTTTCAGTAGCATTAGGATATTTGAATCAAAGGTATTTCAGCTTCTTTGCTGATAAAGTGCTCTGTATAATATTCGCTTAATAAATTGAAGAGCTGTAATTATTTGCACCCACTGTGACGGCTGCTAATGAACTATTTTTCAGTCATGCTCCTTCATCTTAAATGTTTCACAATCGCATCTATATTTTCAAAACTTCAGTCAATTAGCATGTGTAGAGCGGGGCACTGTCACCCCTGGGGGCATCTGGGCGTTGGGTTGCGAGCTCTCTGTTGAAAAGCCAGGTCTTGAAAAAACTGCAGAAAAAGGGAAGAAACAAACAGAAAAAAGGCAAAACAGAGGGCAAATAACGAGTGAGCAGAAAAAGCAAAACAGAGAGCAGAAAAACGAGCAGAAAGGCAAAACAGCAGAGAGGGCAAAACAAAGGGCAGAAAAACGAGCAGAAATGGCAAAACAGAGGGCAGAAGGGCAAAAAAGCAAGCAGAAAAAGGAAAAACAAAGCAAAGGAGGGGAAAGCAAAAGGCAGAAAAACGAGCAGGGAAGGCAAAACGGAGGGCAGAAAAACCAACACGAATGGCGAAACAGAGGGCAGAAAAACGAGCTGAAAGAGCAAAACAGAGCATGACATCAGCGGAGGAGGCACAAATAGAGGGCAGCAGGTAGACAGGCAACAGAGGGTAGAGGACTGTGGGCAAGCTTGATTGGAGAGCTGTTGCAGGGGGGCTGGCACCAGGACATAGCTTTCCATCTTACATTTTCAAAACATATCTTTGCGTCTTATGCTTAGGACTAAGTAAAGTCTTTATATTTGTAAATAAGTGTCTGCCAACTTTATAATATTGTATAGTTTACTGAAAAATCTATTTCTCACATGGAGTTATGAAGTTCATAATTAGCAGGGACAGATAGCCCAGTAGTTTAAAAAGCATGCAGATCAAAGTTGCCTTTTCTGCATGGTCGTCCGAGTATTGTCACCTTTTTCTAGATCCTATTTTGCTGGTATTAGGACACAGTGCTCTGTGACATTGTTATTCAGTGCCACAATGGTGTCTCCTGGTCCTAAAAGGACATTGGTCAGATCGGTTTCACTCAATAAATCTCTTTAACTCTTCTGCAATCATCATTGTAGATGAAGCAGAAAATGCATTTATTGAATGGGAGCGGCACATTATACATTGGTTGCAGAGTGTGGTTACACCACCCACATATATGGCAAAAATAATTGTCTGTGAGCAGCATCACTCTGTATTCAAATGGCTGCAGCTTAAATCCACTCCAATGATACCTGGCAGGTAAAAATGCCTTTGCCATATTGGAAACCATTACACATGAAAATAGGCTACACTACATATTGGGGTTAGGTTGCCCTCACTGAGAAATGAAAGTCACAATATATGTCAGTCTAAAGGCTTTGTTTACTTTTTTCCTGGACATGCCTAGATGGGATTAAATCCTTTACTCTTCCCCAATGAAAGTGTGGGACACAGTGGCACTCTCAAGAGGCCTTGCTTCCTTCCCCTCCCCGATGACGCTGATGCTTGACAACCCAGATTTCCCTCCGGGATGTAGGACGGCGGTTGTCCAGCGATGGAGAGAAGCGGGTTGTAAGTGCTTGGACCATTTATTTAACCTGGAGGGCGTTGTCCCGTTTGATTAGATTTGCAAAGATTTTGACCTTCCTCGGTCTGCCGAGTTCTATTACCTACAGGTCCAGCACTGGGTGATCTCTGGGGCTTATCTCCCACACGTCTCTCGTAAGCTTACCTCTTTTGAGAAATAGACAGCGAACAAGAAAGATGACAAGCACCTCATATTAGAACTGAATGCCTTCCTTGCCCCGTGTGCGATAGAGAAGCGGTCACACCGTCAACTCCAGTGGGAGGCAGAATTCGGACGGGTCCTTACAGACAAGGAATGGGACAACATTCACTACAAAGCTCCCCACATGGCATACAACACTGCTGGGACTGAATCTGCATTCAAGGTCGTATCCTATTGGTATATTACGCCAGCTAGGATACAACAATGGGCCAAAAATCACACAGAGGTTTGTTGGCGAGGCTGCGGCCTATCAGGCTCCCTTGCACAACTTTTTTGGCACTGCCTGAGGTTAGAGAGATTTTGGGAGCAGGTGCTTAATGACATCAACATATCATTTGACACTGAGATCCCTCGCTTTCCGACTTACACCGTGCTGGGGCTATAAAACCCACTCACTTTCCCATTAAGGTCATTACCAGGCAGGCAGATGGCGTTAGCATTGCTCGCAGCGCGGCGGCGATATTACTTCATTGGGGTACTCCCACGGTGCCGGACCACACTGCTTGGCTCCATAGGCTCTGGATGACCCTTGCCATGGAACGACTATCACTGATTCGAGATCAGAAGGGCGAGAAATACACAGAACTTTGGGCTCCTTTCATAACGCTGCTGTCGAAGGACCTCCGCTAGGTCACTTGCCCCAAATTCCTCAAGTGCTCCGTCTAACACCTCCAACTTCGGAATAAATATGCCCCATCTGAGCGAGCGAGAGTGCTGGGCTGGGCTAGGTAGGCGGTGTGGGTCACTATACAACCCCTGAAGACATCGGTACGGGTCCCATTCGGTTTTCCCTTTTCCTTTGGGGGATGTTAGGGAGGGGGGGTTTCCTTTAATTGTTGTTCTCCCTTTATGATGGGTTCGCGTTCTTATACCTGCATTGTCTTTGACAGTCTATGCTACTCCCATTTGGTTGGTGTGACTTTGAGTGTTGCCAGGCTCCAGGATGTCGGCATTATTGTGGTGGACATATATATGCCTTCAATGCATTGTTCTTTAGCCGCCGGCCCCTGTGGTTGCAGGTGAATGGCTATGTGCAGCTGTTGAGACATCTACGAACTAAATCAATAAAAAGATTTGTTCCATAAAATCTTTACATCTCAAGTGCCTTTAACATGTATGGAATGGCTATTTTATGTGTTCATACCTATAGTGTGAATTGTAAGCCCGCAGGACAAAGTGGTGATATGCAAAAAGATGGCACACTCATTTTTTAGCCTAGTGTGCTGGCACTGTGAGAAGAATCCAAAAGCTATTTTACTACATAGGCTTTGCTACTCTTTTCACTGAATAGGCCTTGATGAGATATACTGCCACATGCATCAACATAAGAAATGGTGATTCCTAAATAGCGATTTTTAAGGAATCGCAATTCCTTATGCATGTAGGAATCGCAAAATAACTGTGATTCCTAAACATTACCTAATAGTGATTCACAAATTGCGAATCGCTATTAGGTAATGTCACTCCATTCATTCCTATGGGTCTTTTGACCCATAGGAATGAATGGGAATGCATTCACAAATTGCGATTACAAAATGGGTAATCGCAAATTACAAATGCAATTCCAAGAGTGCCAGGGGGCCTAAGTACACACACATGCCACTTACAAAGAATGCACAAATTACCACCAACTTGAAGTTGATGGTAACTAGTGTTTCCTAAATGCACAGTTTGCATTTAGGAAAGGCTTGATGTATCGCATTTCTGGAATATCAAATGGTGATTCCTTAAATGCACTTGCAATTTAGGTAATCGCAAAAAAATTAGATTACATAAGTTGCAAATGGAAAGCCTTTGATGCATCAGAAAAGGCATTTTTGCCCTCGCAAACGGGCCGATTCTGTGAATCAGTCCATTTGCGAGGGAAAAAATACTTGATGCATGTGTCCCTAAATCTTTATTTCCAATCCCCACCTTGGAAAAAGCTAGAAAAATGCTTCAAAGTTATTTCATACTTAATTTTCAAATGCTGATTTAATGATAAATTTAAGTTTTCGATAATTTAAGTGGAAAAATAGCTTTATAAAATGTTACCTTCGGCTGCCGGAGCAAAAGCTGGTCTAAAACAAGATCTTACAAACCTGGAACACACATCTTGGACTGGAGAGGTAATGCCTCTAGCTCAGAGGACAATAGCCTTCCTCTGAAGCCAGGAAGAACAGATGGGATTTAACTGCTTACCACTTAACTGGGACTAGGTATCAATGAGTGGACAAGAACAGTTGGCAGAGTATAGGGGACCTTTACTCTACCTCTTTCACGTTGAGATGACTTTTCATTTAGAGGGCCCTCCAAGACGGCAAGGTTCCAGTGACAGAAGGAGAACCAGATTTGACCCTTTCAGGTGGGACAAGAGCTCATTTAAAAATGGTGTCGCTACAGACCTAAAGACAGGCCAGCTGAATGGCAGAAGGGTTTTTCCACATTAAAAGAGTAGCTTCTTGGTAATGTTACAGTACGGGAGTAAGGATGGTCTGCACATGAAGAAGACCATGCTAGAAGAAGGCTCCTGACTCCTGCTGGAAGGACAGGTCTTATTCAGGGACTCAGGCACTCAAACACTCCATGACCCAAAGACTCATGAATCCTGGTAGCACACAGGGACTACAGCAACTTACCAAGGGTAATGGGGCTGGCTTCCTATTTGCCTGCTTCAAGGATGCAAAAAGTAGAAGGACTTCTGACTTCCCACAGACCGCAGAAGACTAGCCCATGCAGGTGACTTCACTATTAACAAAAAGGAAACAATTAGGACCCAGTCATTGTTAGACCTATTATCCTTAGTGTGGCCTTCTCCTTAATGTTTTGTCTGCTTATCCCCTCTTTTTGCTTTATCTTTTGTTGGCCTTAGGACTCTGAACACTTTATCACTGCTGACCTGTGCTGAAGTGCATTCTGCTCTCCCCTATACATGGTGACATTGGTGTATACGCAATTGACATATTTATTTACTTATAAGTCCCTTATAAAGTGGTATACCAGATACCCAGGGCCCGTAATCTAAATGCTACTAGAGGGGCTGCAGCATAAGTTGTGCCACCTACGCAAGTAGGCATTCAAACCAGTCTCAAGCCTGCCATTGCAAGACTTCTGTGCACACTTTACTGCCACTTCGACTTGGTGTTTAAAACCAATCATTAAAATCCACTGTTATTACACATCATTTACCCTAAGTTAGGCCCTTCTTAGAAAGGGCACTGTGTAGGTAAAAGATAAGACATGTACTTGTAGGTTTTACTTATCCTGGTTGTGACAAACAATTTCATTCCTTTTTCACTACCGTGAGCCAACTCCTCTCACAGGCTAGCATTGGGAATCCCTTAAAACACTTTTAAGCTGTAATTCCTGATTAGAAAGGAGTAGCTGTATCATGTTTCATATCTTTGGAATGGTAGTGCTAAATCCTCTTTACTGGTAAGGTTGACTTTAATATTACTGTTTTAGAAATGTCACTTTTAGAAAGTGTACATTTCTCAGGATCTTAATGCTCAGTGTGCCTTGAAGTCTGTCTCCGATACACATCTGGGATTAGTGACAGCTACACTTTGTGCATTACCTCTAGACAGCCACAAACACATGAAGGGTGAGTGTAACGGAGAATTCATCTGCATTCATCTATTCTGATAGCTCTTTCTGGACAGGAGGAGATAAGGGGAGCTGACACTTACACCTGAATAGACAGTTTCCTGTGTCCCGCACAAAGGGCTGATTACCCCCTACTGAGTTTCTGGAAGACAGGGCTGGGATGAAAGGGAGATCCATGCACTTCAAGAGATTTCTTTGAAGTAACCCACACTCTAAAGGCACAACTCGGTATAAGTACTGGGGGTCTGACCCTACCAAGACAGTACACTAGTAAACCTGTGAAATACTCTGCCATAAGTAAATTCTGCTGTGCCACAAGGATTAGTACTTTGCCTGCCTGCTGCTCTGAAGGAACTGTTTTCTACTTTGCTTAGCCGCCCTGCTGCTGGCTGCTCTTTGCCCTGCTGAGGACAAGGACTAGAGCCATCTCAGTTGAAAAGAGAGTGACTCAAAGATCTTTCTGGCTTGCCCCCTGTTCTAAAGTCTCAGGGCCATCAAATGCTTCCTTCAACTCTGAAACAGCACCTGAAACATCTGTGAGTCCTGCCAAGTGGTGCCAACCCAGTCCTGGTCCCTTGAAAGTTGATTTCTGCTGTCCAGAACCATGACAACTAACAAAGTGATGACTACGCTGATCAGAACTAATGCACTGCCATGCAACACCAGTACAGGAGTCGATCCACAATATCACCTCGAAGGATTCATAAAGGGGTTCACTTCCAAAGCCTTCCTCAATTTTGCAGATAAGCGCCAATGCTTTGCTTTCAGAGTTATGTAATAATGGGGTAACCCAAAAGGCCCCTGGACCTGGGTAAAATGTGGTACATAAAATAATGTCACAGTGGTTAAATGAGTGAATTTGGAAACTCTACAAATGTTAACTTGATGCCTTTCAGCTGGTGATTGCTGAAATGAGGCATTGAAAGAAAGAACAATGTACCTCTGATAGTGTTCGAAAGTGTGTTAAAATATCAAAATAATGACATAACACTCCACAATACATCACAACTGGGCTTTTTACCACACAATTTGGCCAACTGTGCTTCAAAATGTGGTCCTCTTCTATCACATACTTCTAGTGGACCGCATTGGATTAATTAAGGTTAATTCTGACTCATTAGTTAATTTAGGAGTGTATTTAGCTAAAATAATGTTAAAATTGTTTGAACAATAAATGTTAATGTCATTTAACTGCGTATGTTTATTAGAAATATAGAACTAAACATAAATAAGTTACTTCACTATTAATTTGTAATTACATATTTAATTCATGGTAATAATATAAATTAAATAATTATGCTTCTGAGGTTTAAATTAAAGAAACATATACTCCTACCTAAAGTAAAATATATATATATATCAAACTTCTGAATCTGCCCTGCCATCCCCCTCTCGACGGTCTCAAAGAGCACAAACTCCTCTTGCCTTGCAAAATAATTGTATTCACAAATTCCTAGCTGCCATAACGCGTTTTGGTCAACAAGTGACCTTGCTCACATAGTAGGACCATGTAAGATGACCAAATTTAAACAAAAACATGTGATCTCACCATGTGACATGTAAGAGCATAGGCATACTAAACTGACTGTGATACGGCGCGATCCTGGCTGTAAAGCCGAAGGCACTTGATCATCTATTGCTGTATGTGTAAAAACAATTATGCTTTGGGTAAAAAAAATATAAATATATGAATAGATATATACATTTTCTTTTAAATACATGAATGAATACATTTACCAAGTACCAGTCATAATATTATTAGCAATCTAATGATTTGCTGGATCTTACTTCTTCGACTGTGAGTTTCACCAATGCTGAACATTATTTTTTTTAACTGCATAAATGCATTATTGTTCATCCAATAATGAACTCTGTTTTTGTAACTGCATAAATGCATTCCCTCTATTTGAAAATAATCAAATGTACCATCTCCAAAGCATTATCAGAGCAAGTAAAAAGTTACAATTGCCTATCTTGTTGCCTTCCTCAAGTACAAGTTTAGTCAGCTGCTCCAAAGTGCAAATATGCTAATGTGCATGGTAACTTATTTCTAAGTGCCTAAGTGCAATTAAAGTGCTAGTGCTCTACTGTGCAAAATGTACATTTATGTCTCTAATTTATCTAAATAGCTCTAAAATCTTATGTTTTTAATTTGTATTTTAAAATAGTCAGGTAGGTGGCTGTTCCGCTCTTAGTTCCTCTAACATTCTCAATGATCTTAAATTCCATTCAATAACCATTGTTCTAGCATGTCTTGTTGCTAATATCTGTCATTATCATCATGACAAAATTACTTATTTAGTGGGGCTGGCTCCATCAGTGTGAATTCCTATTTCTCGTAATATAGATTTCTCTATTGCCTCCTTGGCGTAATTTAGGCATGGCAGTAATGACAAAGTATTTTAAGCAATTGAGATCATTATTGTGTATGGCTTCAAAGTGGCGTGCCACAGGGTATGATACATCATTATTAACAATAGCCCTGAGGTGCTGGAGAATTCTGATATGTACCTACAGCTTTGTACTTCCCACGTTTCTCAGGCTGCAGGTACATTCCAGCACCTATACGGTATGTTCGGTCCTACATTTATAGTTTCCTGAAATAGACGCTTGTCTTGCATTAAAGGTTGTCTTGTATTGGGTTGTGATGATCCCAAAATTGAATGCCCAGCAAGATGAACATTTAAAAGAAACTGATTTTGGTTTTAGCCAGGTAGTGTCTTGACTTATCTCTGGACTACATTTACCTAGCTGTGTTCTCATTGACGCCGCTCGTCTGAATGTAAAAGTTGGAAGTGTTAGTAACTGTGTTGCCATGACTCCATCAGTAAGTACAATTCACCAGTGGTTATTTACTATAGATCTAATCTGCCTTTCTTGGCTACAATAGGTCGTAATGATTCTCATTGTAATGTCCTCTACAATGTTGGAAGGTTCTATGTCCTTGATCCCTGCCAAAACACGAATTGGAGATTTCGCTTTTTCTCCAGAGCACCAAATTCGATGTCCTGTTTCTGACAGAGACATGGCTCTCCCCAGGCTCCGATCCAGATGCCATCCAGACCCTCCCCCCGGGATTCCTTATCTATCGTTGTGATAGAGCCTGTGGTAAAGGCGGGGGGTAGCTATTATCTACAAGAATCACCTATCCTGTCGCATCCTGGACAGCCCCATCCTAGATTGCAAGAATACCCATTTTATCATCCAACTCTCCCCCTCAAAATCATTCTCTGGTATCCTTATTTGCCACCCCCCGGGTGCACTGGGACAATTTTGCAACTCCCTACTGGAAACTATAATCTCCCAGGCCAGTACTTCTTCCATTTTTACTCTTTTGGGAGATCTCAATCTCCATGTTGATGACCCTTTGGATAAAGTGGCAGGTGAGCTAGCACTTGACCTTGCAGCCTATCACCTCCCTCTTAAAAACCTCCAAGCCACTCATGAAAAAAGGCCATCTTTTAGACCCCATCTTTTCTATTATCGCTGACTTAAAGGTCTTGGAACCCTCACCTATTC
This sequence comes from Lissotriton helveticus, assembly GCF_964261635.1. NCBI lineage: Eukaryota > Metazoa > Chordata > Amphibia > Caudata > Salamandridae > Lissotriton > Lissotriton helveticus. Next base: position 212,255,528 of record NC_136060.1, on the reverse strand, counting down.
CGTGGTCAGATCACTTTTTAATTCACTTTTATTGGCAAACTTTTATTGAAGACCACTAAGTCCTAGATCCACGCATCCTAGAACGTCACTGGTGCAAACTAGTCCCTGAGACCTGGAAGCGCAAACTCGCTGTAAAAGCAGACAAGAAATTCTCTTCCTGGATCGAGAACACTCTGGACTTCGTACTGCCGAGAAAATTTATACGGAAGAAAGCGGAACCTTTAAATCCCCCTAGTTCACCCCTGAACTCCGTGTCATGAGAAAACATTGCAAAAAACTGGAAAGGGTTTGGAGAAAAGATTTGGCTAAAAAACTGAATACAGAGTAGCCCCTACATCCTACAAAGCCGCCCTTAAAAAAACTCAGACGGCCTTCTTTGAAGAAAAAAATCTTTCCGCCGCTAACTCCCCCAGGAAAACATTTCGCATTGCTAAAGAACTCTTGAAATCCCCCGACCCACCTCCAAGCCCCCGACGCCTCTGGTCATCGATGTAACGAACTGGCAGAATTCTTCGCCAATAAAATTTAAAATATTCTAAAAGCACTTTCAAAGACTGATTATGCAGAGCTCTACCATTCAGAACGCCAGAATAATGCCCTCTGTCTATCTTCATTCTCTCCTAGTACAGAGGAGTCGCTCCTCTCAATTCTGGAATCAATCAAGAGAGGTTTGCCTCTAGACCCGGGTACCTTTTAACATCTTGAAGGCAGTGGCGACCACCATTAACCCCCCGATTTCCAATCTTATCAATTGCCTCCCTAGATCAGGGTACTGTACCGCCTAATTGGAAAAAAGCGATAATAAAGGCACTGCTAAAAAAAACACCTCGATCCCACTGAGATGGGCAATTATCGGCCCATCTCCTTACTACCAGGAATCAGTAAGATGGTGGAAAAGTTTGTCAATCAACAACTTTCCGCCTTCCTGGAGTCCGGTGGCCTCCACCACTGTTCTCAGACTTCGCCCGTGTCAGGGTACTGATACTGCACTCATGGCAGTGGTGGAGGAAGCGAGAAAGATCATTGACTCCGGAGGATCAACTGCAGTGATCCTCTTGGACTTAAGCGCAGCCTTTGATATGGTGAACCGCCGTATCCTGGGTCGCTGGCTTAGTAAGATAGGAGTCACAGGGTTGGCTCTATCCTGGCTGAAATCATTCCTTGAAAATAGAACATTTCAAGTCACCAAAGGCAACATCCGCTCCACAGCTATCCCCCTCAAATGTGGGGTGCCTCAGGGATCATCCCTGAGCCATACCCTCTTCAATGTGTATATGTCCCCTCTGGTGGAGAGAGTTGCCCCCTTTGGAATTAAACTGGTCACGTATGCAGACGACACCCAACTCGTCGTCTCACTGAATCAGTCAGACCATTCCCTGGAAAACCTGTCCTCCTGTCTCGAAGAAATCTTCAGCTGGATGACTGTGTCTCAGCTTAAACTGAACGGCGAGAAAACGGAACTCCTGGTATTGGGTAATCAATCTAATCTCATTCCTAGGCTTATGTGGCTGACTTGTATGGGGCCAGCTCCCTCTCCAAAACAAGAAATACAAAGCCTGGGGATCTGGCTTGACCAGGACCTCACCTTTCTAACCCAAGCTAGAAAAAACACAGGAGTCTGCTTCGGCCTGCTACGAACTATACGCAAAATCCTTCCCCTACTTCCAACCCACTCCAGAAAACTCTAGGGTCTCATTCTTTCTAGACTTGATTACGGGAACACCCTCAATCTTGGCGCCCCCAAAAAAGGTCGTTTCCAAACTTCAACTTGTTCAGAATTCAGCAGCTAGGCTTCTGACATGCACAACAAATAGGTGTTCAGCCAAACCCACCTTAAACACCCTTCATTGGCTCCCAATTTAAGAGCGAGTTAATTTCAAATCCCTTTGCATTACACACAAAATCCTTCAGGACAAGGGTCCCCCCATTCTTCGAGATCTGTTAAAACCCTACAAACCCCACAGAAAGCTCCGATCTTACTCTCTCCATTTAGCTGACACGCCCAGAATTAAGAAGGCGCGATCTAAGGAACGCCTTTTCTCCTACAATGCCCCTAGGCTCTGGAACTCCCTCCCGCTTAACATCCGGATGGAAACTAACCTTTTAGGATTCTGCAAGCTCTTGAAAACTTGGCTTTTCCCTTAAACTCAGTGGTTCTCTGGCTAAATCTGCAGCCCTGGGACGCCCCCGGGTTGCCATGTGCTCTACAAATGCATTTGCATTCCACTCCTGTTCATGGTCCCTAGTTTTTGTATTTCTCTGTAACAGGGACTCTCTAGATCTCATTTTGACCTTACTCATGGCATCTTGTAGAGTTTTTTCATCATAGACCCTATTGCAATGGGTGGGCGTCAAATTCTGTTCCGCTCGCTGAAATTGTGATAATTTGACATTTTCGCGTTCTGCGGAGAGCCCGAAAATGGCAAAATATCCGCGATCCGCAGCGTACCGGAATTTATTTTCATGCTCGCGCTTTAAAAATATGTTCTCGCGCGCGTGATCGCCTTACCTGGATCCCCGCGTTCGCCCAACAAGTTTTTCCGATCTGGTTGCGTGCTCCACGAGATGTTGGTAACCGTTTGCGCTATCTCACGCGAGTTCGCGCCCGCGATCACATCATTCGTCTCGCCATCATACACCGCGAGAGTATGAGATCTCGAACACATCATTCTCCACTGCGAGCGAGAGCGTGAGGATGCAAACACATCATATCCAACGCGACGGGGAGCGAAAGAACGTGAACATGTCCTTTTGGACACGCCATCGACATCCGGCGGAAGTAAGGTTGAGCTCGAGAACTCGAACATGTAACATTTTCAATCTGGAGAAGAATATCAGCTCTACCAGCAAAAAACCTTCTGCAAATGATGATTTGGATGAAAAAAACTCCTCTGATTGACATTTGGCTGTCCTTTTATTGTGCAAGGAGTCCTTTTTTAAAATAGGGGAAGAGGGAGGAAGTGCCACAGAATCTCCAACTTCCTGTTCCTGTCCAGCAGGCTCCTCCCAGTGCTTTGTCCATCTCCTTCTCATTCTGCCTTTGGATTTTGAGCTGAAAGATCACTATTTTTTCTGCTGCATCATTGCCATTGGATTTGAGGATTTTTGAATTGGATGTTTTACAAGTAAGTGGTTGTTGTGTCTGTTTGATTGGGGGCATTGCAGTTGTTGCAACTACAATTTAATTTTGGTAACTATCATTCCTTTTTTTTTTTAAATGTTGTGGATAGATGTAGTCAGTAGGCCCAGAGCTAGTCATGGGTGGGTGCATGATGAAGCAACTGTTCCTTTGGTGTTTTTTTTTATGTATTTCATTTTCAAGCATCATTTAGGGCATGGATGGCATTGGATTGAGTTGGGAAATTTGTTTTCCGCGGTGGGCTTTCTGTTGTTGGGCTTGGCCATGTGGCTGGTGGCCATTTAGAAGCCTAGGCCTGCAAGCTTGTCTGACCTTGTCTGCCAACAGGCCTGCTTTCATCCAGTAGCTCAGAGCAGATAGCCACAGCTGCATTAAACAAGTGTTTCTGTGTGGTCTGTTAAATTTAGACATTATTTAGGGCATGGATGGCATTGGATTGAGTTGGGAAGTCTTATTTTTTTTGGGGTGGCTTCCTGTTGTTGGGCCTAGCCATGTGGCAGGTGGCCATTTTGAAGCCTAGGCCTGCAAGCTTGTCTGGCCTTGTCTGCCAGCAGGCCTGCTTTCATCCGGTAGGCTCAGAGCAGGTAGCCACAGCCGCATTAAACAAGTGTTTCTGTGTCGTCTGTTGAATTTAGACATTATTTAGGGCATGGATGGCAGTGATTGAGTTGGGAAATGTGTTTTTTTGGAGTGGGCTTTCTGTTGTTGGGTCTGCCCATGTGGCTGGTGGCCATTTTGAAGCCTAGGCCTGCAAGCTTGTCTAGCCTTGTCTGCCAACAGGCCTGCTTTCATCCGATAGGCTCGGAGCAGGTAGCCACAGCTGCATTAAAAAAGTGTTTCTGTGTGGTCTGTTGAACTTAGACATCATTTAGGGCATGGATGGCATTGGATTGAGTTGGGAAATGTGTTTTTTTTGGGGTGGGATTTATGATGTTGGGTGTCTTAAAGACATGCCTTAATTGTGTGTGTCTGCTGTGTGTTGATGTGCAATACATGCAACCTGTAGACCTTTTTTGGGGCCTGTGTATTTTCGTTTTTGCATTTTATTGCATTAAAATGGGAGAGCAGTGTGCTTTAGCATTCATCCTTTGCCTGGCATTTATAGGCCTTTTGTCAGTTCATGGTGTTTCCCAGAGCTCCTGCTTGTTGCTTGTGATTTGTGAGTGTCCATGTGGCTGGTGGCCTTTTTTTGTGGTGGGAGGTATTATTGTCCTGCTTTTGCCATATAGGCCTGCATGGTTTTCCTATTGGCTTACTGCTCCCGTCCATCTATCCCCTTTGCCAGCAGCAGCTCCATGAATGATGTGATGCTCAAATAATTTAATGCCAAATAGGGTCCACCCTACTTCCATTACATTTGTATTTTGGTGGTTCTTATTCTCTTTCCGATCCTTCCTGAGAATGTAGTGTGTACACAGTAGTATAACATAGCCCTTGTTGACAAAGTCTCTGAAATGGCTAGACTATATCTTCTTTTGTTTGTTTGTTTGTACTAGTACAGTAATAACTGAACCACAATAACAAATGCAACATTTCACTGATGTTCTTCTCCTGGCTTATTTGCTTTTAGGTGCACAAAAAGCCTGAGGAGGAGGTGTCATCATCATCACCCATAGTACTGCCAGCCAGCCAGAAGTACCTGCTGCGCATCACGTCCACGTGTGACCACAACTTGTGCACCTATGTCCTGCCTGACATCTGAAGATGGTCCCAAAGAAAGGTACTAGGTCCAGTACCAAGAAAGTTGCCGGTGAGAAGAAGGAACAGAAAAAGGAAGTGCCACTAACCACTAATGTTTTTTTTGGGACCAAAAAAATTACACCTGCAGCAGCGTTGTCCAGGAATCAAGCTGGGAGCAGAGCCTCCGTGCCAGCGGTCCAACCATACCAACCTAGGCCCATGCCCTTGAGTGTCACAGAGGTAGCCAGTCTACTAACAAGCAGCGATGTTGAAATGTCATTATCGCAAAGTAGTACACAATCAACATAGGCGGAAACTCAGCAGATAAGTGTGCATCACCAGCAGCAAGAACAGCAGCAGCAGCCGCAACAACAACAGTAACAGCCGCAAGAACAGCAGCAGCCGGAAAAACAGCAGCAGCCGCAAGAACAGCAGCAGCCCCAAGAACAGCCGCAGCCCAAGAACAGCCTTCAATAGTAGTTGTTGCTCCTGAAGTAGGGGCATTTCAGGAAATCGAGCTTCCTGCAGACAAAGTGGAGCAAACCATTGTTTTGGAAGATCTATTGTCTTCCAAACCACCAGCAAGGAAAAGGAGGCTTAGTCCATCATCTTCTTCTTCAAGCCACGCTTCTGATGATCGTGATGCAACTTGGCAGCCACCAGCTCAGTCTGAGAGTGATGCCCGCCACAAGACAATGCTTCTGAAAAGGAAGGTTCCTGAAAAACTTAGAGTTATGGAGGTAGATGTACAAGAGGGGGATGATGTTGATGAAGACGAGCCAGTCATCACGCACATCACTCACGCCCCAAAGTGGATGGAGACCAAAATTCTCACCCTCACCAGAAAGGCTGCTACTGAGCGGGTTGTGGCACGGATACCACCAACACAGGTTACACCACCACGACCTCCATCTGTCATATTTTCAAAGGCCCGGCAGGGACCTACATCCAGCTCAACCATCTCAGTAGGTAGCGGTAGTAAAAGTCACAGTGTAGCTGCACAGAGTCACATTCCAAGCACACCCTCCAGTTCATATGGCATTGAAAGTGGCAGAAAGTTCTCCTCCCCAGTTTGGGACTTCTTTTCTGTTAGCACCAAGGAGGAGAACGTTGCTATATGCTCAATTTGTCGACAAGGTGTTCGGCTGGGTAAGCTTGGTACAAACTATGGTACCGGAGGCCAAGCAAGTCATCTCAGAATACACCACACTATCATGTGGGAGAATCACCTACTTCACTTAAAATAAAGTACAAAAACTCAACCCATTGAAGTTGGGCATGAAGAATCAGTGGTCGATATTATTGCGGTGGAAGGTGAAGAAGAGGGAGGCATTTCTAGCCCTGTTCCCAGTAGTGTAGTGGTACCGCCCACATCCTTCTCAGCAACATCTGAGTGGCACCGCAGTAAGAGCCATACTCAGAGTCAGGCTGAGACACCAAGGTGACCGAGTACTGCAATGAGACAAACTGCGTTGTTGAGCCTAAGTGGGTTAATGAAAACAACAGCACCACAAAGGAAAGTAATCCAGCCTACCATTGAGAGCATGCTTAGGTTGGAGGGGCAGTTCCAACACAACCACCCAACGACACGGTTGTACAATGCAAAGCTGACTAAAATGTTAGCACTTGACCTTCTCCCTTTTTCATTTGTGGGAGGGGTGGGTTTCCTTGAATTTGTGTCAGCCATCTGCCCTAAATAGAAGGTTCCCAGTCGGTGTTATTTCGCAAGAATTGCTTTTCCTGCACTACATCATGATGTGCTGGAATTAGTTGGATAAACTTTGCAGCAGAGTGCTGTTCACAATATCCACCTGACAACAGACATGTGGACCAGTTGCCAAGCCACAGATTACATGTGCACCACTGCACACTGGGTCTGTTTTGTGGGGTTTAGCGATAAGCTATCTGAAGGAGGTGCTGTTTACACAGCTGAGACTTTTAAAGCTACTCGGAAACATGCAATTGTAGCCATGTTCTCCATGGAGAAATCTCATTCTGCTATAAACATTTTGGAAGAGTTTCACAGCAAAGTTTTTTTTTGAATGGTTGCACCCAAGAGGGCTTAGTTTTAGTTTTGTTGCCACAGATAATGGCAGTAATGAATTAAGGCCATGGAAGTTGGTTCCTATATCAGGGTACCGTGTTTGGCGCACTGCATAAACATTATAGTTCAAGACTTTCTGAAAAAAGAACCAATAGTCAGCAACTTACTGACCACCTGCCGAAGAATGTGCACTCATTTCAGCCATTCTTTTAAAGCTCAGAAGCAGCTGAGGATCATTCAACGTGACTATAACATGCCAGTCAAAGCACTCATCCAGGAGGTGGCAACACGTTGGAACTCAACGTATTACATGCTTGAGCGTCTGTTTGAGTAGTACAGGCCACTTAATGAATATGTCATGCAAAGACTGGATGCTACTGAGAAAGGCATGACCCTTCAGATGGACCAATGATGCCTAGTTAAATGCCTGACTGACATGCTTTGTCCTTTTGAGGTCTTCACACGTGAAGCCAGCAAGGAGGACTGTACATTGGGCCAAGCTATCCTATTATTGGAAATGCTAGAGCATCAGCTGAAGAAGGTGTCTGAATCATACAAAGGTGTAGAGGTAAAAAACAGAAGCTTATCATGATGAATGCATTCCACGGGGCAAGATGGCGGCCGCAGCAGTGGCCAAGTGAGGGGCTTGGTCCGATGCTCCGTTTGACCCCTCAGTGAAAGCCTCTACTCCCTCTGGCTTTCCCCGTATCTGTTGCGCTAACTTTCTCAAGGCGGCGGTCCATGTCTGGAGGAGTGCGGGCACTTACCGTGAAGCTGTGAGAGCTTGGGGCTCCCTGTGCTGGCGTTCTTTGTCGGTTGCTGACCAGTGGAAAGGGAAGGAGGAGCCCTGACAGGCGGCGGCTGCGGCGGCTCCACCTGTCGGTCTATCGGGCGCGGCTGCGCTGGGAGAGGCTGCGGCTGCTTCACGCAGAGAGAGACCAGCTCGGTGCGCCGTGCGGCAGTGGAGCTTTGCTGCGGCGGCTTTGCGGAGATCGGTGGGCTGCCTTGCCGTGTCGGGATTGTTGTCTGCGGCTTGCGTCCCCTGCAATTGGTGTTGGGGTGTTTGACAATGGCAAGGGGCAGAGGAGCTGCAAGGAATCGCGGAGGAATGACTGCCCCCACACCTTTGAGTACTCCTGTTGAGAAGGCTGTAACAACTGTGGCAGTGGAACAGGTGGTTACTGGGGGTGGCGAAGGAGGCACATCTCAGAGCTCTGGGAACATCCTACCAGACAACACTATAGTGGGGGACAGGAACCGTAAAACACCACAATTATCTGACATATCGCGCTCAAAAGGGCAGAATGAGCACTTGGCTCAGAAGGGCGGTCAAGATCTCCCACCCCAAGATGCTATAATGAAACAGCGAGTAGTCCCGGCAATATTTAATGAAAAGGGGACTAAAGTTAAATCCAGTGTAAATGTGGAGCCTCAGAGTTCGCAAATTACTCAAACCACCCAAAACATGATGACGGATGACCAGCACGAACCCCTGACAGCAGAGAGCGTGAGCCTTTCTGATGAACGCTTAATACAGGCGACCTCTCTAAGTCAACAACTACTGGATAGCGATGGAATTACAGTGGGAGCATTAGGTAATATAGATGCCATCATCTCTACTATCCGTCCAGTAACCGACCTTGGTAGTGAGTCTGAATATGCTGGCTCTGATGGCAAGTTTTATTCCATGACAGATCTGACAATGGCGTCGGATAAGGAAATTGATGAGGACAGTCTCAGCAATACGGGTGACTGGGGGGATACCCCTCTCGAAGAAGATCAGGAGATTCAGGAAGAACTTGAGTACACATTTTCTAACGGAACTGTAAGGAGAGCTGTAGAGGCTGTGGAGTCTGTAGTGATTGCAGGGCTTGAACAAGTCTCATCAGTGACCCAGCTTAACTTGGACGCAGAGGATATAGAGGAGGAATCAATCACCTTAGGAATGGTTTACAAGAGTATTATGGCGCATCGGAGCGAAACCAGAGCAGAGGGCTTGCGCACACAAGGAGCAGTGAGAAAGCTCCAGAACACAGTAAGACGCTTGGTGAAAACATGTGCGGAGGTGGAATGGAATGGAATGGAAAGGGTCTTGTATCGCGCAACTAAGCCCGAAGGCATCAAGGCGCCTAAGAAAAAAGATCATAATAGAACCAGATAACAGACACTACGGATACGCCTTGAATGGAATGGAAAGGGTCTTGTATCGCGCAACTAGGCCCGAGGCCCGAGGTCTCTACACAGGTGGTAGAAGTCGAAGAACGCATTTCCACTGCTGAAGATACTCTGGTTAAACAACAGGCGGATATCGAGAACTTGCAAAAATCCCGGTCTGATGTGGACTGGAAGCTGACAGATTTAGAGAACCGGGCAAGACGCAACAACCTGCGCGTATTGAGTATTGCGGAAGGAAAAGAGGGCTCAGATCCACGGAAGTTTATCACCAGCTATTTAGAGACGCTTTCCCTGAACTCAATACCTGGAACTGGGACATTGAAGTAATTAGGGCACATAGGTTCCCATTCGTGATTAGGCAACGGCAAAATAAACAAAATGCATATCCCAGGGCAATTTTAATTTGCCTTAATAACTATCTATTGAGGGACGCATTATATGACTTGGCTCGTCCCGAACGAAAAAGGAAAGGTGCTGGATGTGAATTCTTTGTCCGCCCGGACTTTTGCCCGTCAACGGTACATGAGCGATGGGAGATGCGGAAGTTAATAGCCCCATTCCAAGCAAAGGGTGCTCAATGTTTTCTGCTCAATCCGGCAAAAGTAAAAACGATCTGCAAGGGTCAAACCCTATATTTTACTTCTTGCTCAGATGCACAGCTTTATCTAAAAGAAGTGGAAGCGCATCCAAAAAGCCCCAATTTGAATAATACAAATTAATAGTTAAACTTGAACTTGCTTCACAACTGGGCGGGAGGTAGCAATTTTTGAGATGTATTGCTGGATTGTTGTGTTATAGTTACAAAGGGAAAGTAAGGTGTTGATACAGTTATATTTTAGGGGCTCCCCCTCTACCTTAGATTTATCTTTCTATTATTATTTCTATTATCTTAATAATGTTTTTCTGCGGCTCTTTTCTTTTGGAACACTTTTTTTCTTCATTTCAGGGAGAAATTCGATTGGGGAGACATATACAGATGTATAAAGTTACATAAAAGTACGTGAAGTGGAATAGAGTCTCTAATTTTTAGAAAGCCTGATGTAAGGCTTTTGAATGGGAGGAGAGGGGAGGTAGTCAGAGGGCGGGGGCCTGAAGGGTCAAACACAGGGGCACGGGGCTAGGCACATCCACATCGCAGAGGACATTGTCCTTAAGCCTCGTTGTGGGTGGTGGAGGGGTGGTGGGAAGGTAATGTGTAGGGGGAGTTGGGGAATTGGGGGTAGCTGGTGGGAAATGGGTAGAAAAAAGAAAATAATACATGAAGTAGGGTTGGGAAGGAGTCCCTGTGATAGAGCAGTCAGTAATTTTGTTTTGTTTAAATTGGGGATAAGCGGGAAAGATGGGAAAAAAAACAGATCAGAGTAGATGGAAGGCAGGGGGATTAGGGTAGGCACGCTGAATGTCAAGGGGCTGAATTCATTGGAGAAACAACGCCGGGTTGCACAGGAATTACGAGCTCTCCAATGTGATATAATATGTCTGCAAGAGACTCATATAGTATGGTCAAAGAGGCAACTGTTAGAAGAACTAGGATTTAATTTAATTATTTGTACCAAATACTCTGGTGCTGCAAGAGGTGTAGCTATTCTTGCTAAAAGACATGTAACATATACGGGCAGGATCCTATCTGATGGGTTAGGCCGATGGGCAATTGCCGGAATGTCTGGTGGGTCATATTAAATTTACGGTCTGTGTAGTATATGGTGCAAATTTAGATGAAGCAAGGATTCTGGAAAATCTGAATGTTGAATTAGCAGTATGGCCTACACCATTGATCCTATGCGACGACTTTAATATAAATCTTGCACCGAATATTCTAAATAATGAACAGTCAAAGTATGTTGGTAGGAAGCCACGCGTGTTTAAAGCATTACAGGCATTAACAGGCGATCATGGGTTAGTGGACGCGTGGGCCTTCTTAAGGGGGGGTGCACCTGGGTATACTTTTTTCTTTTCCCCATCGGACGCTAGTCCGATTAGATTACTTCTTCACTACTCCATCACTTTTAAACCAGGCAACGATACAAGTATATCCCAGAATTACTTCTGATCATGGGCCAGTAGTTCTCTCTATTGCTGGTATAATATCAACTACTCGACCAAGAGCCTTCTCTTTTGACCGTAAATTATTAGTGGAAGAGCAATTCATCAAGCAGATGAAACAATGGATAATTTTCTTTTTCAATATTAATCGAGGGAGCAGCAGTGTTGGAGCAGTGTGGGACTGTTTCAAAGCCGCCTTTCGTGGTGAGGTACTCAGTTATGGTCTATACAATCAAAAAAAACAGACAGCCAATACTAAAAAATTATATCAGGATTTGATTACAGCTGAGGAAAACCTTATGCAAAGTATACAGGCTGGAACAGACCCATCGGATCAGGTCACAGCATTGGCACGGATAAAAGCAAGGCTAAATTTGACCTGGGCTAAAGAGGCAGCAAAAAAGTTTTATGTTAAGAAACAAATCCATTATGAGTAAGGTGAGGCAAGTGGCAGATGCCTCGCCCAAAAAATGAGATCAAGGGAGACTGCTCAGTGTATAGTTGAATTATTAGATATGAAGGGTGACTCTGTTAAAGATGATCAGGGAATTTTGGAGGTATTTAGGCAATTTTATGAGATTTTATATAAAGATGAAGTATATGACGAGGTAGCGGCCACTACTTTGATCACTCAATATTGTACCTGAGACCTCTCGTTGGAGGAGATACAATTAATGGAGACTCCCATCTCATCAGAAGAACTCGAAAAGGCAGTAAATGGGTTAGCGTTAGGGAAAGCGGCAGGGCCTGATAAGTTGCCGTTGGAAATATACAAAACTTTCTTCCCTGTCTTGAAGACAGATCTATTGTTAACAATGTTAGAGACACAGAAAGGTGCACCCCCTAAAACATGGAGGGAGGCGTCTATAGTAGTGTTTCATAAAAAGGGTAAATCGGCTAATATTCCTGGATCATATAGGCTTATCTCGCTTTTAAATGCAGATGGGAAAATATACTCAAAGATTTTAGCCAACAGACTTTCTGTAGTTTTCAGGATTAGTATCATCAACACAACATGGGTTTATCCCTCAACGCAGTACAACAAACCACGTTAATCGCGTGATTTCCTTTCTGGATTATGTTAAAGTCACTCGGGAACCACTTTGTTTAATCTTGCTGGATGCCGAGAAGGCTTTTGACCGTGTTACATGGCGGTTTTTATGGGAGGTGATGAGGAGACGAGGCTTTGGGCCACAGTTCATAAAATCATTCCAGACATTGTATTATCGACCAGTTGCACATATTAACACTATGGGACTCGAGTCGGCGGAGGTAGAAATTAATAAAGGAACAAGGCAAGGATGCCCCTGCTCTCCGCTGCTATTCTCCTTATATATTGAACCTTTTTTAAAGATGTTAGAACTTAGCGTGCATATACACCCTTTACTTATACAGTCCTATCAATTTAAAGTATTAGCATACGCAGATGACGTGGCTGTGGTCACGCCGAATCCAGCAGTAGCGATGCCAGTAATCGAACAACTGGCCACAACTTTTGGTAGGCCATCTGGCTATAAGTTGAATTCTGCCAAGACTCAGTTACTAAGTATAAACATCCCGAATTTTACTGATCCAAGTTTGTTCCAAGAAGTTGTATACTTGGAGGTTAAATTACGAACATGCACTACTACTTTGGTTAAAGTAAACTGGGATCAACTGTTGGTCGGTGCAAAGAAACAACTAGATCGGGCTGAATGCCTACACCTTTCCCTAGTAGGGCGATGTAATCTATTAAAGATGCTGATATTGCCTCAAATTTTATATTTTTTTTTTGTTTTACCTTAGAGATCCCTAAAGTTAGATTGGCAAAACTACAAGCAATCTGTATGAGTTTTATGTGGTCAGGGAAAAAAGCACGACGGGCCAGGCATCTCATGATATTGCCGAAAAAGTTAGGAGGATTTTCGGTACCAGACTTTGTATTATATTATTATGCATGTAGGTTACAAGGGATGGGTATCTTGTTGACAAGAACAGCACCAGAGCATTTTGCAGAATGTCCCTCGATATATCAAATGTTATTGGGTATAAAAGCAAAAAATCTCTTATTCCTCTATCTTGAATGGAGCTATTACAAGCGAACACGGTTCAAGATTTTAGAAGCGGCGTACAAGGTTTGGCGAGGAGTTAGAGATATGTTTGGTTTCGAGAAAATTTCTTATTACACATTGTTGATATCGCCAATATTTCTACCAGTTGATCTATGGGATAGAGTGGTGTATAACTGGAGGGGGAGAGGAATAAGAGTGGTGGGAGACCTGTATTCCGATGGTGCTCTCAAATCTTTTGAAATGTTACGCATACAATATCAACTCCCCAGAGAGCATTTTAGCCAATGATATCAAACAGCAGAATCTTAAATGGGGGACTCTGTTAAAGATGATCAGGGAATTTTGGAGGTATTTAGGCAATTTTATGAGATTTTATATAAAGATGAAGTATATGACGAGGTAGCGGCCACTACTTTGATCACTCAATATTGTACCTGAGACCTCTCGTTGGAGGAGATACAATTAATGGAGACTCCAATCTCATCAGAAGAACTCGAAAAGGCAGTAAATGGGTTAGCGTTAGGGAAAGCGGCAGGGCCTGATAAGTTGCCGTTGGAAATATACAAAACTTTCTTCCCTGTCTTGAAGACAGATCTTTTGTTAACAATGTTAGAGACACAGAAAGGTGCACCCCCTAAAACATGGAGGGAGGCGTCTATAGTAGTGTTTCATAAAAAGGGTAAACCGGCTAATATTCCTGGATCATATAGGCCTATCTCGCTTTTAAATGCAGATGGGAAAATATACTCAAAGATTTTAGCCAACAGACTTTCTGTAGTTTTCAGGATTAGTATCATCAACACAACATGGGTTTATCCCTCAACGCAGTACAACAAACCACGTTAATCGTGTGATATCCTTTCTGGATTATGTTAAAGTCACTCGGGAACCACTTTGTTTAATCTTGCTGGATGCCGAGAAGGCTTTTGACCGTGTTACATGGCGGTTTTTATGGGAGGTGATGAGGAGACGAGGCTTTGGGCCACAGTTCATAAAATCATTGCAGACATTGTATTATCGACCAGTTGCACATATTAACACTATGGGACTCGAGTTGGCGGAGGTAGAAATTAATAGAGGAACAAGGCAAGGATGCCCCTGCTCTCCGCTGCTATTCTCCTTATATATTGAACCTTTTTTAAAGATGTTAGAACTTAGCGTGCATATACCCCCTTTACTTATACAGTCCTATCAATTTAAAGTATTAGCATACGCAGATGACGTGGCTGTGGTCACGCCGAATCCAGCAGTAGCGATGCCAGTAATCGAACAACTGGCCACAACTTTTGGTAGGCCATCTGGCTATAAGTTGAATTCTGCCAAGACTCAGTTGCTAAGTATAAACATCCCGAATTTTACTGATCCAAGTTTGTTCCAAGAAGTTGTATACTTGGAGGTTAAATTACGAACATGCACTACTACTTTGGTTAAAGTAAACTGGGATCAACTGTTGGTCGGTGCAAAGAAACAACTAGATCGGGCTGAATGCCTACACCTTTCCCTAGTAGGGCGATGTAATCTATTAAAGATGCTGATATTGCCTCAAATTTTATATTTTTTTTTTGTTTTACCTTAGAGATCCCTAAAGTTAGATTGGCAAAACTACAAGCAATCTGTATGAGTTTTATGTGGTCAGGGAAAAAAGCACGACGGGCCAGGCATCTCATGATATTGCCGAAAAAGTTAGGAGGATTTTCGGTACCAGACTTTGTATTATATTATTATGCATGTAGGTTACAAGGGATGGGTATCTTGTTGACAAGAACAGCACCAGAGCATTTTGCAGAATGTCCCTCGATATATAAAATGTTATTGGGTATAAAAGCAAAAAATCTCTTATTCCTCTATCTTGAATGGAGCTATTACAAGCGAACACGGTTCAAGATTTTAGAAGCGGCGTACAAGGTTTGGCGAGGAGTTAGAGATATGTTTGGTTTCGAGAAAATTTCTTATTACACATTGTTGATATCGCCAATATTTCTACCAGTTGATCTATGGGATAGAGTGGTGTATAACTGGAGGGGGAGAGGAATAAGAGTGGTGGGAGACCTGTATTCCGATGGTGCTCTCAAATCTTTTGAAATGTTACGCATACAATATCAACTCCCCAGAGAGCATTTTAGCCAATGATATCAAACAGCAGAATCTTAAATGGGGGACTCTGTTAAAGATGATCAGGGAATTTTGGAGGTATTTAGGCAATTTTATGAGATTTTATATAAAGATGAAGTATATGACGAGGTAGCGGCCACTACTTTGATCACTCAATATTGTACCTGAGACCTCTCGTTGGAGGAGATACAATTAATGGAGACTCCAATCTCATCAGAAGAACTCGAAAAGGCAGTAAATGGGTTAGCGTTAGGGAAAGCGGCAGGGCCTGATAAGTTGCCGTTG
The DNA here is from genome assembly GCF_964261635.1 of Lissotriton helveticus. Classification (NCBI taxonomy): domain Eukaryota; kingdom Metazoa; phylum Chordata; class Amphibia; order Caudata; family Salamandridae; genus Lissotriton; species Lissotriton helveticus. Next base: position 212,239,999 of record NC_136060.1, on the reverse strand, counting down.
GAAATATACAAAACTTTCTTCCCTGTCTTGAAGACAGATCTTTTGTTAACAATGTTAGAGACACAGAAAGGTGCACCCCCTAAAACATGGAGGGAGGCGTCTATAGTAGTGTTTCATAAAAAGGGTAAACCGGCTAATATTCCTGGATCATATAGGCCTATCTCGCTTTTAAATGCAGATGGGAAAATATACTCAAAGATTTTAGCCAACAGACTTTCTGTAGTTTTCAGGATTAGTATCATCAACACAACATGGGTTTATCCCTCAACGCAGTACAACAAACCACGTTAATCGTGTGATTTCCTTTCTGGATTATGTTAAAGTCACTCGGGAACCACTTTGTTTAATCTTGCTGGATGCCGAGAAGGCTTTTGACCGTGTTACATGGCGGTTTTTATGGGAGGTGATGAGGAGACGAGGCTTTGGGCCACAGTTCATAAAATCATTGCAGACATTGTATTATCGACCAGTTGCACATATTAACACTATGGGACTCGAGTTGGCGGAGGTAGAAATTAATAGAGGAACAAGGCAAGGATGCCCCTGCTCTCCGCTGCTATTCTCCTTATATATTGAACCTTTTTTAAAGATGTTAGAACTTAGCGTGCATATACCCCCTTTACTTATACAGTCCTATCAATTTAAAGTATTAGCATACGCAGATGACGTGGCTGTGGTCACGCCGAATCCAGCAGTAGCGATGCCAGTAATCGAACAACTGGCCACAACTTTTGGTAGGCCATCTGGCTATAAGTTGAATTCTGCCAAGACTCAGTTGCTAAGTATAAACATCCCGAATTTTACTGATCCAAGTTTGTTCCAAGAAGTTGTATACTTGGAGGTTAAATTACGAACATGCACTACTACTTTGGTTAAAGTAAACTGGGATCAACTGTTGGTCGGTGCAAAGAAACAACTAGATCGGGCTGAATGCCTACACCTTTCCCTAGTAGGGCGATGTAATCTATTAAAGATGCTGATATTGCCTCGAATTTTATATTTTTTTGTTGTTTTACCTTAGAGATCCCTAAAGTTAGATTGGCACAACTACAAGCAATCTGTATGAGTTTTATGTGGTCAGGGAAAAAAGCACGACGGGCCAGGCATCTCATGATATTGCCGAAAAAGTTAGGAGGATTTTCGGTACCAGACTTTGTATTATATTATTATGCATGTAGGTTACAAGGGATGGGTATCTTGTTGACAAGAACAGCACCAGAGCATTTTGCAGAATGTCCCTCGATATATCAAATGTTATTGGGTATAAAAGCAAAAAATCTCTTATTCCTCTATCTTGAATGGAGCTATTACAAGCGAACACGGTTCAAGATTTTAGAAGCGGCGTACAAGGTTTGGCGAGGAGTTAGAGATATGTTTGGTTTCGAGAAAATTTCTTATTACACATTGTTGATATCGCCAATATTTCTACCAGTTGATCTATGGGATAGAGTGGTGTATAACTGGAGGGGGAGAGGAATAAGAGTGGTGGGAAACCTGTATTCCGATGGTGCTCTCAAATCTTTTGAAATGTTACGCATACAATATCAACTCCCCAGAGAGCATTTTAGCCAATGATATCGAACAGCAGAATCTTAAATGGGGGACTAAATTAGATAGACAAGATATTCAAATTGAAATCTCTTTGGATATGGCGACAGACTTATTTCTATCTGCAAAGCTCCTCGCTCAACATTTTAAATCCCTCTTTAATCTATACTATACACCTGATAAGGTGTCTAAATGGTCTGGGGATGCGATTGGGAAATGCTTTCGATGTGGTCACATTTCTGCAAATGATGTACATATTTTTTTTATGTGTCCATCCATGGCTCCCCTGTTGTTGCAGATAGAACGATTTTTATCGGAAATTGTAGGTTGTCAAATTCAACTATCTGCAACTCAGATTCTTTTGGGGGTAGAAATGGGATCAAAGAATACTGGAATTGCGAAGCAACATGCTAAATTAATATTTGTAGTGACTGCTGTTTATAGACTGTGTATTGCTTTGCACTGGTTACAACAGGAACCACCCTCATTTGTGGAATGGCGGTCCAGATTTTTTGTTACTCATAACATGGAGCACAGCCTGTATGCGTTGAAGGGTCTACATAAAAAGAAACTTGGCGCACAAATATGGGGCAGAGTCACGCAGTACGTTGAGCTATAAAATAGGGTTATATCTCCCTATTAGTGCCTGCCCGCAGAATTAAGCCAATGTCTGAACTTTTTCTTTCTAATAGACCAATGTGTTAAGTTAAGATCTAAATACAGTTTTTTTTTCTTCTTCTCCTCTTTTCTCTATTTATAATCATTTTTTTCTGGACTGTTCATGATTCATTCTGTAAATTTTGCCTGATCTAAAAAAACGATGCTATTATTTGTGTAATACGTTAATACGCTATGATCTATGTTGTGCTTATCTATATTGATCGGAATGACTCATACCAACCCCTTCATGTATTTCTCAAAAAAAAATTACAAAAATAAAATAAAAAAAAACAGAAGCTTATGACTTGGTGGAGTGCTTAGCCCGTCGCTTAGCTGAAAATACAAGGGTGCAAAATAAGATTTTGTCACAAGAACATTACATTTCTGCCACAATTCTGGATCCACTGGCAAAATTGGCACTGAAGACATTAATTCCTTTTTCGGAGATGGATGTTGCCCGCTACACAACTTAAATCGCTGAGGCAGTGAGTAAGTTGGAATTGAACGGCTGCTAATTAAAAGCCCGCTCGGTCAATCCACAAGAAGTACTGCAGCAGGGCATCCGGCATCAAGTGCAACTTCGGAGGCTGAAGGCAGTGCGTTTGGCTCAGAACACTCACCATCACTATCGACAACAGCAATAATAACTGGATCATTAGGCCCAGTAGAATCGTTACACAATTGGTTTTTACAGTTATGCATTGGTATTAAGCACAGTGCTGATGCACAGAGAAAAGAGCCCAAAAAAAGGTTAGCAGCAGCACCCCTGAACATTGAGTGGATTGTCCAGGCCTATCTGGATGACCCAACAGAGTTGTACATTGATCAAAACCCATTGCAGTATTGGTATAGGAAAAGGGCCGAATGGCTATCTGGCTTGCCCTGTCGCAAGTGTCTCTTCCAAACGTGGAGAGGTTAACAATGATCAAAATGAATCGGCACTTCATACCACCAAATTACACAATACATGAATCAAGGGAGGAAGATGAGGATAGCGGCTCAGGTGACGGAAGTAGTCTGTTACATGATTACCTACTACTGGTTGAACCCCCAGATTTTGAGGACGAGCTACACTTCCCTGACAATTAGGCTTGCACTTACTGGCTTCCTCCCTTATTTTCCTTTATTTGTGTGTCTGTCTTTCCGGTTACAAACTTTGAATCACAAAAAATCCATCACCACCGTCTTCTACTCTTCTTATTTCAATATACGAGTTTCAGCTGTCTGCATTTCACAGTCCAGTCCTCTGAATCCAGCTCCTCTGCTCCATCCTCCTAAATCTCCCTAAATCCATTTCCCTCAAGACAGATGATGATTGGATGATGCTAAATAGAAGAAAAAATAAAATCTTTCCTAGTCCCGCCAAAAGCAGTGGAACATGATGACTTCTATAGCTATCCTCCTTTCTGAGCCGAGAGAGACTGCCCATTAACTGAAAAGTGAAAATGAGATGGAACAGATAATGGATGATGCCATGCATTGGACGCAGACTGAGTGATTTGTTGTTGCTTGTTGTGCATAAAGTTATTTCATGGTGCACTAATCATCATTCCACACACTAAACGTAACTCAAGGCAATTGTCCCCTTCTTGCAACTATTTTGAATAAGAAATTTGTACTTCTACTGCAGCTTGATACATTTTTGATTGAATACGGGAAGGGGACTCAATCTGTACACTGCACACTGAGTATGACAACAGCACCGTCCATGATGATGATGGCGAAAAAGACGGCCCGTTAACTTAAGATGAGAAGGAACAGGTTAATGGTAATGAAAATCAATGGCATGCATTGGACACCTGACTCAGAGTGATTGGTGTTTGTGTTTTTGTTGTTTGTTGTGCATGAAATGAAGTCAAAGGGCCAGATGTAGGTGGCCCAATACCGGTCGGTAATGGCCAAAATTACCGAAATTCTTCCCAATCGGTAAATTACCGAATTTGAAATGTACGGAGCACTCAAATGAGTGTTTTTCCTATTTTAGGATTCGTTATTTACCACCAACTATAAGTTGGTGGTAAATAACGAATACCTTTGAAAATGCAAATCTGTGCATTTTCAACTGTGCCATGTGGCAGACATACATGCCCTTAGGGCATGTATGTGTGCCACATGTGCACACAAGCACGATTCAGGGGCGCAACAGGGTGTCAAAGTGACACATTGGCACCCTTGAATGTGTCCCCCTATTTTACCAAGTTGGTATTTACCGATTCAGTAATTGCCATTCATTCCTATGGGCCTCAAGGCCCATAGGAATGAATGGCAATTACCAAATCGGTAAATACCGATTCAGTAATTACCGAATCGTACCGATTCGGTAATTATTACCGATTATTTTGCTACATAGCATTTACCGATTCTAAAATACCGAATCGGAAAAATTCAGTATTTTAGAATCGGTAAATTTCAATTATCTACATCTAGCCCAAAGTGTACTAGTAGTCTTACTTACTTATTGTACACACTAAAGAGTGACTCAAGTCAATATTATTTCTACACTTGTTGTTCAATAACAAAATTGTACTTCTACTGCAGGCCGATCTTCAAAGTCAGTCAGTACAAGTTTAGGAGATGATTGATGGAATAATAACAAGTCAGGAGGACGTTTCATGAGTGGAATTAAAGGTAAACAAGTCAACAACAACCAAAGCAGACCTAAATGTCTGTGTAGAAGTGGAGTCGAGTGTAGCGGTAGGATGACTGTGGTGCATTGATTTAGACACTTAAATTGTAAAATGCTATGTTGCTGGATATGTGCTTTGTCAAACTCTTTTTAAAAATGTACTCTAAACGGAGGATGTGCTAAGCGACATGCCTTCACTGTGGGCCTGCTCTGTCTTGTTGTTGTTGAAGGTCAATGCTGGAAACAGACTAGAGTAGAGATGATGCATAAATGCCGCCTCGGATACTGTTCTTGTTGCACTACACCATAACTTTGTTTCTCAATATCCCTTTTGTTTTTCCATCTACAATTACAGGCCATGCCTTGTGCTATACTTGGGAAAACATTACAATGCACACTTACCTTACAAATAAACCTACATTTGCCAGGCAGGCAATGGCGACTGGTGACACCCAAGATTGATGGACGAGAAGACCAAGAGGAATGCCGAGATGCAAATGCACATTTTTGACCAGGATAACACAGTAACAGTATCAACTTTCATCATCTTTTAAATATTTTGATAAATTTTTATGTCTACAATCTTTACGCCAGTGTGTTCTTCTTGTTGTTATTATTATCATGAGGTTTGCTCTCTGTTTCTGGTTCATCCCTACCAATATTTAAAAAATTTATTTGTTATCTTTAAAAGTAGGCCCGGAACAACTAAACAAGAACTGTATGTAATCCGGGTCTCCTTATCAGTCATCAACATGCATGCATTTCCTTTTTCTCCCTTAACATGTTGATATGAATATGGTAGTCTACAGAGATTGTGTTTTGTTTGTCCATGCATACTGTTTTTCCTTTTCAAACCTTTCCCCAAACCCCCCTTCCCATCCATTCAACAAACCTTAACCCTCGTCCCCAGGGCTGTGTGACTTATTGAGGTGTGACTAAATTAAATGTACACCAATAATTTATCACACGCTTGCTGGGGCGGATGTGGCGAAAGCAACAGTACTTCAATTTCAAGGCAGAGCGAGGATCTTCTTCTGCTTGGCCACCCATGAGCAGTATATTTTAGAGGTGATTTTTATTTACCAAAGAAACATATACATCCACATTAATTACCGGCATTGATAGGATTTGTTGTTATCCTCATACACAGCACTAACTGTTACGCTTGTGTTGAGTGTACTCTAGGCCTAGTCAAGTGACTCAACACAACTATAGTTTGTAACTCTGTTTAGTAGGCTATCCCCACCAGCGTTATGTATTGTTGTAAAAATGTTTTGCATATTATTGTTTTGCGGAAAGTTCTACACTGTACTTCATTCTACTACTCCTCGAACAGTCTCTCTCAGGCGACTGACTGTCTCATTTTCTTTTTTTGGAAATGCTGCTGCCCTGCCAGTGTCTATTACTATTAACACCACCACAAACATGGCATGTTAGGAAAGGAAACCATCATCACCATGCAGCCATCGCTGTGCCTAAGTTAAACATCAAGCAAAGGTAAGAGAAGTTTGGGGGAGGCATAATTAATAATGGACATGTTTTCAATCAATTCACACACCCCTTTGGGTCCAGTTAAAGAATGCATAGACTAGAAGAGAGAGACTGACAGTACTAGTAGGACAACTCAATCTGTGAGGGATACCGCATCTATCTTTTTGTGTCTTTCAAAGTCAGCCAATGATTTAAATCAAACACTGGCTATGGGCGGCCCTGCACCAGCAAGGAAACAGTGTGATGTAAAACAGTAACCCTACCCACAAAATATTAGCAAAACTGTATGTAAATTAGAAATATTGATTTAATAATAACCCTAACAAAAATAAAGTAAGGAAAAAAAACCACAAAACCTGACCCACCCCTCCCTAACCCCAACCAATGTCCATAAAGAAGTCCAACCATATGTCCAAAACTCCAACGCCCATTCCCACCCACCAAAAAGGGGCAATAAACAGGGTCTCCTAGGTTCGGCAGGATTGTCTTTGGAGAACACGCACTGCCTCCTCAAGAAGGGTGACGTGGCGCTTTAGAGCGCAGCAGTTGCAGCCACAGTGGGGGCACCAGTGATGGAAAGGCAGCGGGTGGCCGCCAGACAGTGGTGCCGCAACGCTGGAAGGTGGTGGCTGGCACCCAGGGCATTGGATGAGTGTTCAGCTGCTGCCGTCTCCTCCTCCTCTTCCAGGACCACCAGCCGTCAATATTCCACTTGTATAGCCTCCAGCTTCCTCCACCGTGCCTTGGCAGACAACTCCTTCCGATCTGGTTTGGAAGGAATAGCTGTATATCAAAAAGAAAAAACAAGACTATTGTAAAATATACTCTTAGAAAAACAGTAAGACAAGTTAATTATACACATAGTGGCATGGTAGCACTATAAAGCACAATACATAACATTTGTGGTATGTATCTATCCTCCCACTTGCTTGGTTTTTAACATTTGCGGGATTTTTTCAGGCATTAAACCAACCATGCATCAGATTCCTATCAGCCACCTTTGCAATTTGCATGCTTGCATCACACGTATCCTTCTCTCTGTCAGTCATAAATATCAAATCTTGCCCGTCCTTCTTCCTTTCACCCGTTTTTCCCTTTTAGTTCAACACCAGGTGATCTGATCTGACTTTTAGTCTTCTTCGTAAAAGTTTCAAAGCAGAGTTGAAATCAGATACAGGAGGCCATTGGCTACTCAATTCTCCCACCCCTAATGCCTTTACTAATGCCAATGAAAGGGTGTTTTGACTCTTCAAACGTTCACAACAACTCTTACTTACTTAGGGCATCATTAGGATGGCAGGCGGACTTTGTCCACCAACCATCCTCACGCTAAAAGGTACCGCCTACCATAAGGGCGGGGATCCCGTGGGGGCATTACATTTTGTATTTTTAACATTGCTAAAAATATATGTTGTGCTTTTCAAAGAATCTTTTTTGCATAACAATCTTGTGTTTATTGTCTAATACATTGTGGATAATCCTACAGCGGTATTCGTTGGTTCTATGTACTGAAAATAATTCCTTAACTCAGTAACCAGAATATGCGTTGTCATGTTGGTTAATCCTATAGCGGTACATTTAGGTTCTATGTACTGAAAATAATTCTTAACTCAGTGACCAGAATTTGCGTTGTCATGTTTCCACACACTATAATATGGATCATACTGAAATCATAGCAAACTCATAATTTCCCAATTTTACGGGCTTGCATGATATGCTACAATTCCCACTTACATTGTTGGCCATTCAGTGTATTTTATTCATTTCTATGATCCCTCGGCACGTCACGCACAGCAACCAGCGTGTACGCCTGCGGCGTGGCGATCTCCCTATATTACTATACAGCACACTGAGTGCGGGCTGTTCCTTCCAGACGCCATCACCAGACCGCACCGGTAAGACGCCTTAAGCATTTTGTCTCTTTAATACTCTCATGCCAGTCTGCGGTATGACAGCGATCCTTCGCTTTTTAAATAACATGGCATTCACAACGTATTTATTTAACTCCCCTTCAGTTATTCTCCATTAGGAACAAACATGAAATATACTGATGAAGCACGTTGTAATGCACCGACCGTAAATATTCACAAGCACAATTCTTAATTAGCATGCCGATGCGTGTGGGCTCAAACACCCGCTAGCTTAAACAGTATCACGGCACTAGTTAGCGTTTTCTAACAGCACCGCGGCAGGCACAATTTTGATTGTTGTTTCCACACCATTCCGTGGCTCTGTAAAAATCCAATCATTGGAACATCAACTATCATCTGTCACTTAAGAAATTCGCTAGACACATCTGAGAAGGTTTGACATACCTTTATTCACAAGCACAGTCTGACCCAATAGGGCTCTATTAATTCCGCTGGCAATAACATTATTAGTGACACCAGACAGCCAGCTCCCCCGAGCATTCACCTAACACGATCGTCTTGGTCTAATTTTGGCACAAGTGCTATGCAAGGGCAGGTTATTGCGGCCGACTATTCTATTCCCCAGTTAGTTTGGAGATCTTTCCCACTCACCTTCAGCTGTTGTTAACTCATTTCATTGTTAACTCATGCATGACACCTTTATTCTCGGCATGCCCAAACTTTTTTGCCACCATAAACCCCTCTTTAATTGAAACTGCACCCGGTTGTCGAAACGCCGTTCTACCTAACCTAGTTCTACCATGACCTGGTTTCTTAGCTGGTTCTTGTCTCTCTATCCTCCTCAGATTGATTCTCCGTCCATGCCTTTGATTGACTAGGGCTCAGATGGGTTTAAATGTTTGGGATAAGTTCCATTTTTGGAAGGGATCTCTTTGAAAACTAAGAACTTTGCGCGCTGCACAGACAAATGCAGTAAGTGTGTAGCTTCCTTATGACTTCGGAATGACCATTAGACCTACTTCACTTAGGTTGATTGTTACCTTTATTACCTAGGTGACGCCTCACTCCTACCAACACATTACAATTTGGAGAGCCACAGAGCCCTTTTTCTCTACAACTGACCTGTGAGAATAACCTTCCCCCTCCGCTGCTACACTCATGGTAACAATACTTAACTTTGTCCAAAGTCCCGGAATTCTGTTCCCTGTTCAGCTACATGTCAGGTACTTATCTGCCGTCCCTCCCTTTCCTTTTTAGGTGTTACGAGCCCCCTCCACCTCACACTTGTCCTGAGGAAGACCCCGGTAGTAAGGTTCAAGATACCTACAAGTATAGGGTCGAAACGTTGACTTTACAGCATCTGCCAATACAGAATCAACAGTGATAAATAAACTGTGATCTTATATGTTATATGGCGAATATGTATATAAGTTGTGAACTTTGAAATTCTGGTATTTGATTATTATATACCAAAATTGTATGTGATATTTTTGTCACCATCACCAAACTTTCTCTCCCCCCACTTACTTTGTAGCAACCGTCCTCCACTCCCCCCTTTTTGCCTCCCCTGAACATTACACATTTTAACGTGATCCCTAGTTAAGGTATTTTTTGCAAAATTGTTCATAAAAATGCATTTCCCAATGTGATTAAACAACATTGGTGATACATTGTTTTTCTCATCTCATATTGTTTCATGACCTGTGTTTTTAAAAAAAAGAATTTCTTTCCTCCCCTCCATGTGAAAGCCAGTAATACACTGGGATCATTATTATATATACCGTCTAGCACCCAGGTCCCAGTGATTCCGGGTTTACCCTTTTTTGTAACAACACTTTTTGGCACGGCTGAGAAATGCTTGCAATATACTAATGCGCACCATTACAGACGGAAGATTCCCTTCTACGAACCAGAGCTTTGCAGAGCTTATGATGTAACAACTACCAGTACTAAGTTCTTCGAAGTTGAGGGGTCCACAGAATTCGCTCAGAGATGTTCATTTTAAATTTGATATAAACTATATTCCTAAGAAGGGGATGGTGGTGCTTCCAACATTGTTCAGTTATCATGTTTTCCCTTTTTTTCCCTATGGCTTCTAGTTGTTGTAACTGTAAGTGTAACAATGTGTATTGTTTTAATCTTATGCATTTTCGTGTTGGTGCTGCATTGTAGAACAACGTAGATAGCTTGTCAATTCAAAATAAAACTTTTGAACGGGTGTGTTATGTTCTGGGTTGTCTACTTGTTCGGTATCTTGGGGGGAGGGTTCAGAGAGCTAATATTTATGACGAGACACTACTATAACTAGTCGGGCAGGGGATTGTGGTGGGTTCTGAACTTCTGGTTTAGGTGTGAGGAAGGTCCAACCTCCCATCACCAACATCCAATTTTCTTGTGCAAAGTTCTGTATGTGCAAAATCCCTACAACAGTACTAGTATGTCCTATCCTATCAAAATAGTAATAAATCTGGTTGGCAATGTGTTGGTGGGAATTATCGAAAAGCCTTAAGATTAACAAAGACTCAAGATCAATAAGACTAGAAGTAGACCAAGAGAACAACCCAAAGGACTAGACTCAATGGCTAGAGCTACTGGTGAATCTGAGTTTTATTTAAATCCTTTTAAATAAAGAGTGGCCAACTGGGCAAGCTTATCTACTACAGACAGACTAATAGTAGTAGTACAGAGAGTCATCATAGCAAAGGCAAGGATAACAAGAATTTCGAAACAGATAGTACAGATCGAAGGATAATTGTTGGTAAAAAATAGCATTAGGAAACAGAAACAATAGTTCGGAAAAAATATGGTGCAGTAAAAGTTGTGGAATAAGAATTGTTAATACTAAAAACAAGAAGACTTACTAGGGCCAGCAGAAGAGCCCTCGTTGGTGTCCTCTTGTTGCTGGTGTTGTGCTCCTCCCGCTGACTGCGACCCTGTCTGCCTGCCCCTTGGTGCTGAACAGGAAAGATATAAGAAAGAGACAGACATTGATGATTGGTGTGAAAGAATCAAAATATTTTTAAAAAACGGTCAAAAAACACTTATGTAAACAACAATTGCAATAACTAAATTGACCGATCTCATCTGGTCAACAAGTAGTATCGGGGGATTCGCGGATCGACTACTTAATATTTATCAACACTAATCCAGTCTTCCATTCTGATTCCAGAATACTAACTAAGCCTAAGTACGACGTACCACCTGACCTAGTCCACCTATTCCAGTCGTGACAATTGTACATTAAGTATGCATTTCCACTTCTTTTAGTCCTCAACAATGCATATGGTCAAATTGAGGACACAAGACTACATTTTTGTATACACCAAATTTTTGGTTTATGATTGATGCTGATGCTCTGCTAGTGCAAAGCCTAATACCACTCATTGAACAAACTAGAAAAGGTTCTTCGAAAGACTGGGGTACTAGCAGCACGTGACGTAACATAGGGGGCATCACGCATACCACTAAAAAATTACAAACTCATACAAAGTAACTAAACCTAAGTATCAATCCGCCCCTATCTCTTAGTGACAGGACAAAGTAAGGACTAGAGTCACTATCGCATTACATAACTTAATTTCTCTAAAATAAACTCTTACATAATCACGCTAAGCGAGCGCAAACGCAAAGTTGCAAACAAGTATGATTAGTAGCGCAGAAGAGCACCTGTGTCATAACAATTGCAGAAGACTTTTAAACGTAATTTACCTGTAATCTAAGCAGCAGCATTCTAACTGGTTGGTAAAAAAAGATATTCGTAATATATAACACAGAGCAGAAGAACGGACACAAAGTAGTAATAATTAAATAGTTACTCACCAAGACCAGGGACCGCCACTCCTAGAAGGTCCAGCAGGTCCTGCTCCTGGTCCAGGATATCAGGCCACCGGTGCGTCAACTGGTTCTGGGTGCGCCGGACGCCAGAGCAGTGAAACACTGCCGGCGCACCGTCCCCCACCGCTGCCGACGCTCCTGGAGCGAGTACCCGGACCCAGGCCTGCCACCTGCTGCCAGGGTTAAGGGGAGGTGGCGCTGCACAAAGAAAACGAGTGCAGTCAAACCCACCTCCCCAAATAAGGCCAGTGCCTGCACCCCTGGCTGCGATGAGCCCTGTGGCCCTTTGCCATGGTTCTGGGTTAGGCGGGGAGCGGAAAAGAAAAGGGAAAAAATTAAAAAGTAAGTCAAAGAAATGGAAAAAGCAGGTAATAGATAAAGAGTGAAAAAGTAGTTAAAAAGCACACAAAAAGTAGACAAAAACCAAAAATATAGAAGCAGGAAAATAGTTAGAGAGATAGTAAATAAAATAGATTAAAAAAAGTGTCTAGAAACAAAGGATTGAAAAGATAGAGAGAGGATTCAAAAGCAGACCCCAGAACCATGCAATAGAGTGAAAAACAAGATGGCCGTGCCCATTGCGACGGCGTGGGCAAATTCACATGATATTTTCCCCCCGAGCACGCAAAAAGCGCCGCGAACACATAAAAGCGTTCCCGAACAGGAAATACGGATCGCGAACGGGCGCGAGCATGCATTGTGTGACCCTGAACAGGAAGTAAGCATCGCGAGCGGGCGGGACAAGTGAAAATAAGATGGCCACGCCCATGAGCGACCGCATGGGTAAGTTGGCGATACATTTTCAAAGCGATCACGCAGAAAATATCGCGAACAGGCGGGAAAAAACTTCAGTGTCTTCACGATATTTCCACGCGTTTGCGGAGATTTTTGGCATTTTCGCGATAGTTTGCAATTTATTTATTTCTACTTCAGTACTGCATATTCTTTTGAGCCTGATGAATTACCCGCAGGGTATGCTTTTGATCAAATGTTTTGGGTGTGCACTCTTGCCGTGCAACGTAGAGTTGCTAGCCTTGGGCTTACGATGTAATGTGGTCTCTAGCTTCATGTCATTGACAAATATTGCTACATCAAGAAATTCAATGTTGCAGTCACTAATGTTGGATGTGAAATTCAAATTAACATTATTATCATTAATTTATTTTATGAAGCTTTGTGCACTTTCTCTGTTGCCCTCCCAAACAATAAAGACATTGTCAATAAAACGGAGCCAATGAACAACACAATCATCATATACTTGTTTGTGGGCTATTTTGGGGAACTGTTCCTCCCACCAGCCAACATGAAGACATGCATAGCTAGGGGAGAAACAGCCCCCATAGCTACTCTGCGCTTCTGCCTATACAGATCTTTCCCAAACAGAAAATAGTTGTTATAAAGGCACCACTTTAAGAGCTCCAATATCATTAAATTGTGTTTGTATCTGCTCATAGGTCGCATTTCTAAAAAATGCTTGACCGCCCTTAATCCAACTAATGTTCTATGCTTGTGTATAGTGATTTGGTGTTGAGCGTTGTCAACAATAATCCTTCAGTTCATGGTATATCATTTAACTTGCTTAAAGAGTCCCCAGTGTTTTTAATATAGGATTGGAGTTTCTGAACATGATCCTGTTAGAAATAATCCACATACTGGCTAATATTATAGGCCTACCAGGTACGGCTAAGGTATTTTTGTGTATCTTTGGGACAAAATAAATGTAGGCAATATAGGATATTCCTTATGCATGACGTTGTATTCGTCATTGGAAATCAATCCTTCTCTCTTCCACTGCATACGTTATTTTTTAAATGTTTTCTTCTGCCTTGTTGTATTCTCTCATGTTAGTTATCTCATAGGAGTCCTTATCCCCCAATTGGTTCTCTGCTTCCGCAATTTAATCTTTTCTCAGCCATATCACTGTATTGCCCCCTTGTCTGATTTATTTATGACAATCTCATGGTCATTTTTAAGCTTTTTTATCAGGTTTTTATACTGTGTATCCTGATGATTATTTAGGGGTTGCTTGTGAAATGTGCTGCGGTAGAGTTAATTAAGGTCATCTTTGGGCATCATAGGGTGAAAAGTAGATTTTGACTCAATAGTACTGCTGCCCGCTTCTGTTTGTGTAATGTCAAAGGCTCTTAATCATTCTTGAGTTGGAGCCTGCGAGCTCATGGTTGCATCCTAATTCAGTTCTTGTAATACTAGGAGGGTAGACATATCACAACCAAAGTAAGGATACAACGACAAGTTATGTGGCAATGAGAACAGTCTATTCTCAGAGGAGAGCAAATCGCAGAACGCAGACTGCCAGATCTATCTCACTTAAGAAATTACCCAGAACACAGAAAGAAACCAAGGAGCTAAAGAAACTAATAAGCAACATGGCACAAGACTCGAGGAAAGTTTCACAGACAATTGGGAAAATCTGGGAGATGACGATAAACACGAATTCCAAGATCACACACATCCAGAATCTAATACTCCGACCCAACCGACCAAACAGGACCAACCCCATTCCAAACGAAGAAGCTCATGCCTTACTTCGATCCTATGAACAACAGGCTTCGAGAAAGGAAGAGATTATCGAAACTGTACCTATCGAAATTGTACCTATTGACCCTAATAGAACGTCCCGAAAGAATGATAGGAAAGCAATCCACCACAACCTACAACATATCCAGGTAAATACAACCGAAATAGAAAATGGAAACAGCGTCAACTCACAGAAAACACTGAACTGCCTACTACTTAACTGTCGCTCGGCAAATAAACACGCATCAGACATAGCCGCCTTAATCCTCAACAAAGAAATCGACCTGGCCATCCTCACGGAAACATGGCTCAATGAATCATCCTCTCCTACCTTGGATCTTCTAGTACCACCACAATACAACATTGTCAGGTTGGACAGACCCAGGAAAGTGGGAGGAGGTATAGCGTGCATCCATCGCTCAGAGATAGAGGTCAACCAATTCCAATCTGACCATATAGAATCCTGTGAATACCTTGGCCTTAACATTAGATCACAAAAATAATCAAAATTACAACCTACATGCGTTTTACCACCCACCGGGAGATAACGCAAAGTTCACAGAGCATCTTATGGAGATCATAACGGCTAGCTCCAACCCAGATGCCAACAACATATTCCTAGGTGACTTTAACCTCCACTGGGACGACGGCAATGATAATATGGTCAATTCGATCAAAGATTTCCTCAAGGAGCTAAACCTCTCGCAAATATGCACCCACCCCACTCACTCACAAGGAGCGACTTTAGACTGGATAATTTCTAGAAACAAAGAAATCTCAATCACCGCTATAGACCCGTGTGATTGGTCTGATCATCACGCCATAACATTCGTGATACCTACAATGAAAAAGGGCAGGAACACACAACCTCGCAAGGTCAAAAAACTGATACGAGATACAAAAGAAGCTAATATTGTACGATTGGTGGAAAGATGTGAGAAAGACCTGAAGCCTCGCAACAACGAGCAGAATGTAAAGGAGCTGACTGATCATTACATAACCTTAATCGGTAATATAGTCAATGACACCTTGCCTCAAAAACTGAAAAGTGTCTCGGAAAAGCCCAAAAATCCTTGGTTTAATGAGGCTTTGAACGAGGACAGGCGAAAACTGAGAATGGCAGAAAGGAAATGGAGACAACATCCCTCCTCCCCCGAACTGAAGGCCCTCAGAAAAACAAGAAAACAATATAATCTAAAGATAACCAGCGCCAAAAAAGAATTTATAAGGGCTGAACTGGACAATGCCATAAACAGACCTCGAAAACTCTTCGAGATCCTAAAACAACAGTCAAACAAATTAACTAAAACGGCCCAAGAGAACCCAAAAAATCCCATAAGTTGTGAGAAATTCTCCTCATTTTTCACGGATAAAACTAAACTGCTAGAAGTTGAGCTCACAAATGCAGCGGCTAACCTCACGACCCATCCCGCTACTAAAAATAAGGCGAACGCTACAACGGAAGATCTCCCAACAAAAAATAAGGCAAGTTGGGATACATTCGAACTATACAACCATGAAAAGATCGCCAAAACTCTAGCGGAACTTAGACCCAACAACCACTACCAAGACCCACTACCGGCAAAATGTGTAAGAGAAATCAGCCACACTCTAGTTCCGATCTGGACTGAGATAATAAATGCCTCACTATCACAAGGGACCCTCCCTGACTGCCTAAAAACGGGGCAGGTAGTCCCATCATCAAAAAAACGACAGCGGATGCAACTGACCCAAACAATTATCGACCAGTGACCAACATCCCTTTACTGGCCAAACTTATTGAGAAATGCGTGCAAGGCCAACTGAGTCAACACATCGCTAAGTTCTCACTATTAGATGACTGCCAATCAGGTTTCAGAACAGGACACAGTACTGAAACTGCGATATTACATATTGTTGATGACGCCTTACAAGCCCTTGACCAAAATCATGCATGCCTACTGATTCTACTAGACCTGTCATCAGCATTTGACACGGTAAATCATGAGATACTGATGACCAGACTACATGACAGGATGGGTTTATCTGGAAATGTTCTGAAGTGGTTTAACTCCATCCTGCAGAACAGGACTCAGCTATTCCTGGTCAACCAGGCAATCTCCCTCCCATGCCCTAACACAATAGGGGTCCCTCAAGGTTCAACGCTATCCCCAGATCTATTCAACTTATATGTAGAACCTCTCACAGAGATTCTTCGGAACTCACAGATCTCCTACCACATGTACGCAGACGACACGCAAATATATATGAAGATTGCCTGCAGTGATGACATTGACCTCATGAATGAAACGTTAAAGAAAGCGTTGCATTGGCTAACAGCCAATCATTTGAAACTTAATGCCAACAAAACAGAATTCCTGTTAATCTCACCGACAAGGAGTCAACCAGAGGTAAAGGAATGGGCTAAACTGGTGACTGCGCTTAACTGCACATGAAAGAACACATCAATGCAATGGCCAAGAGCGCCCGTTTCCATTTGAACTATCTAAGAAAGCTGAAACCCTTTATCTCAGAAGCAGATCTAAAACTTGCTATCCAATCGCTAGTTATCTCGAGGATCGAATATGGCTGCACTACGCTAGCTGGCCTACCAAAAACATCCACTGCACCACTAAAAGCCTGTCTCAACGCAGCGGCAAGACTTATCACGGGAACGAGGAAATTCGATCACATATCTCCCCACCTGAAGGCACTAAACTGGTTACCCTATGATGCTAGAATTAAAATGAAGATGGCCTGTATCACACACAAAGCGGTCCACTACAACACGCCGAGATATCTAGCCAAGAAAATCAAACTATCGGGAGGTAACAGATCAACGAGAAGCATTAAAGAGTTGCTAAATTAAGACAGTTTAGTCACTAACCCATGCACTCAGTGAGACACATTTAATCACTCACTCATACAGTCAGTCATGCACCTACTAAATCCTTCGTCCAGACACTTATACATCCACTCATTCTTCAATATGTAAGACATATTTAAACTTTACAGAAACATAAAATCACTGGATGTTGTTATCAGTGATGTCATCAGTGATGTCATTTGAGATGTCATCAGTGATGTCATCAGTGATGTCACTGACCATGTCATGAATGATGTAATATGTGACATCATCAGCAGTGGATTGCGGGTGCGCGATATATAGTTAGTGCAACTAACTATATATGGAATTTCAATGGTTTTGTGTGAGTAAAATAAGGTTTTTTAAATGCTAATTCCTAACTATATATGGTCTATAACCTATGGTTTTTTCAGTGAATTTTCAAGGTTTTGTAAATGCTAATTCCTAACTATATATGGTCTATAACCTATGGTTTTTTCAGTGAATTTCAATGTTTTTTTAATAGCAAATATCATAAGCTGTCGAATGTCAAGTACGTGGTAAGTGAAAACATTTTCGTGTTTATGCACACTGATCTGCTTTCAATGGTGCCCCCCCCCCCCTCATTTCTATTAGGAGTACTCTCTCTTTGCACATAGTGAAGGGTAGTTAACGCAGGCCTTTGCCCCCGTTGTAATACGTCGTGCCTGCTTCTCTCTCCATTTGATTGATTGTTATCCAAGTATTTACTGTTTTAGAATTGGTTCTCTTTGGTTCATTCTCTATTTACAAACAAACACAGAGTCGCAATACTCTGTTTAGTCTTTGCAGATAACGAAAAATCGTGTAAAAAAAAAAGAAAAGGAATCGAGCAAAATCAGTAGGCCACTAACGGGATCTCTTTTTGACCTCGCTAAAATAGAAACATTAGGAACAACCCCTCATGACAAATACAAAACTAGTGAAATGAACTGAACTCCACACAATGATGGCTGCAAAACAGCTCGGCTCCGCCACCCACCCCGCCCAAAATAACGATAAAGAGCGGCTGCCATGATTGGTTGCGGAATGGCCACGACGGAGCTACGAAATGGTACTGCTCTCATGCTAACCCCAGCTTCAGTCTGAAACATCCAGAAACACTGTAGACTACCAATTCGATCAGTTCCGGTAGCGCCCCAATGTAACCCGGTAGAGAAGAACTAGCCCTCCCCTCTTTGACTGATGGTTCTTGTTGCCTGTCCCTTCTGTTGTCATTTAACAGAAATATTTAGCCTGCTGAAAGGGGTTGTGTTCCGACCGCTGGTTGGTGGAGACATTTTGACTATATTCTGGACCTGCGTTGTCGCGTAATGCGTCATATGACGCGCCGCGTTAGCGCATCCGGAAGTCATCCGGGGCGCGCAGCGCGTAACGTAAGCATAACAAGTCATGTGACTTGTTGATAAAACTTTACATTGGTTCATTTTACTTTTCTTATTCTAATGATGAAAGGCTTGGTCATATGACCTAAAAATTACGCTTTTTATTACTTCCGAACATTATTTTTTCTTAAATATATGTTATAATGTTCCAGGCTAATGTACTTTCCCGGAAAATTTACAACTGTCCTGCAAGTAAAATATATTCTTTTTTCGAGAAAAAGAGCGTTTCTTCGTCCCATGACGGAGCCGTTGAGCAAAAGAGGGTCGACCTGCTGTCTTAGTCGCCGATACGCCTGAATATGAGATTCTTATCGATCACTTTATGTTGCAGGAATAGAAAACACAACAGCCCTTGACCATTTATCTTTACTGCGTTCCTTCGTATTATACCTTTTACCCTTCATGTAATTGGTCTGCTTTATTTCACTTGCCTTTTAATGATTCTAAAACAGTGACTATTATTAAAAACTTTACCAATGTATATACTACTACCATGTTTTCTTTTAAAAACCTTTATTGTGAAAATTTCATTATACAAATACGAGCCTATAACCACGTGGGCCGGCCACGGAGCAAACTGTAATCGTATATGATGAGTAGACATTTACACTGTAGAGGAACGTAACGGGCCATTAGGTTGCAAGAACTAAGGTGTCTAACAGTTACGGAATCGGTGGACGTACATTTTATAATTAAAATACGACAGGGCCAGTTACAATAAAATTATCTAGATATACATTTGCGGGCAAGTACCATGGGTGACGTTAATTCGAACTTTCAATAGTACAGTAATCAATAACACATCAGAACTTAATATCAATAGGGATGTCGAAATATTCAATCAATTCTCGTCCCCGCCCGCCATGTGCTTCAAAACTGCATACGTATCTCGTGATTTCAAGGTTCTGCAACCAGTACACAACAAGGAGTTACGAGTCCCATTTATTCCGGCGCCATTTTGGGTGAGGACGGGCAGGTCCAGGATATAGTCAAAATGTCTCTACCAACCATCGACTATGATGATGTTCATATGCTGTATTTATTAGAGTAACACTCATCTGTCCACATGAAATTAATTTGCCACAATCTAAACATGTCATTTTAATCTTTCCAAAGTTCTTCTAAATATTTGGGACCGTTTCCCTTGCCTCTGATGCTGTCAGTGCCACTTCTTTGATGAATGTACTAGCATGTCAGGGGTTCTCCTCCAAATCTCTCTTTTATGCAGCACTATAATTAATTGGTGCCACCTCTCCATATGACGATGCATGGTATAGTTACCATAACTATATTTTTTTTCGGTTCCTCTGGAGAGTTCATCGTGGCAGATGAAGCGTGTAACGTACCAGGCATTTACCTTTTTTTGCATGTACAGGAAAGGAAAAAAAAATCGAGCGTCCGAGTTCTAAGGTGTCCCAGGGCCATTTTAGTGGACTAGGCCCAAATCCAAAGAACAGGCCGCCATTTTGAGAGTCCTGTTGCAGCCGCCTGTCGCTGTAGCATCAAGAGCAGCCGAAACTCAGCTGAATGGCAACTGAAACGGTAAAGGGGCGCCCCACTACAGCAGACGAGCCTCCACCTAGGAAGGCCCGTTCACGCCGCCTCCCCCCCCCCCCTTTGGGTACCACACGCCGTTATTAGGAGCAGTATTGTAGGATGGCCACACCAGTGCGGCAACTTGCTAGACATCACCTCGGTGGTAACCGAATCTCAACGCCTTGTGGTGTCTTCTATTCAGAAAACATTGTTATGCTGCCTTCGACCTATTCGCCGCAAGTGCGCACACAACTCAACTGCATAGCTTGCTAGACACCACCTCGGTGCCATCCGGATCTTGGAATCTCAGCGCCTTTTGGTGTCTTCTCTTCAGAAAATATTGTTGCGCTGCCTTTGGCCCCATTCGCACATCGGTCCGCTACTGACGCCATCTCACAGGCTAATGGGGCGCCCCACGCCGACTTTCAGCATTGTAGGATGACCACACCAGTACAGCAACTTGCTAGACATCACCTCGGTGCCATCCGGATCTCGGCGCCCCACTGCAGATGAAGTGCCTCTCAACTATGAAACCACCACGGTGACATCCGGATCTTGGTGCGTTGTGCTGCCTTCGGCCTATTCGCACATCGGTCCGCTACTGACGCCATCTCACAGGCTAATGGGGCGCCCCACGCCGAGTTTCAGCATTGTAGGATGACCACACCAGTACAGCAACTTGCTAGACATCACCTCGGTGCCATCCGGATCTCGGCGCCCCACTGCAGATGAAGTGCCTCTCAACTATGAAACCACCACGGTGACATCCGGATCTTGGCGCGTTGTGCTGCCTTCGGCCTATTCGCACATCGGTCCGCTACTGACGCCATCTCACAGGCTAATGGGGCGCCCCACGCCGAGTTTCAGCATTGTAGGATGACCACACCAGTACAGCAACTTGCTAGACATCACCTCGGTGCCATCCGGATCTCGGCGCCCCACTGCAGATGAAGTGCCTCTCAACTATGAAACCACCACGGTGACATCCGGATCTTGGCGCGTTGTGCTGCCTTCGGCCTATTCGCACATCGGTCCGCTACTGATGCCATCTCACAGACTAATGGGGCGCCCCACGCCGAGTTTCAGCATTGTAGGATGACCACACCAGTGCACCTTACTAGACACCACCTCGGTGCCATCCGGATCTTGGCATCTCAGCGCCTTGTGGTGTCTTCTATTCAGAAAATATTCTTGCGCTACCTTTGCCCCATTCACACATCGGTCCGCTACTGACGCCATCTCACAGGCTAATAGGGCGCCCCACGCCGAGTTTCAGCATTGTAGGATGACCACACCAGTACAGCAACTTGCTAGACATCACCTCGGTGCCATCCGGATCTTGGCATCTCAACGCCTAGTGGTATCTTCCATACAGAAAATATTGTTGCGCTGCCTTTGGCCCCATTCGCACATCGGTCCGCAACTGACACCATCTCACAGGCCAACAGGGCGCCCCACGCCGACTTTTACCATTGTAGGATGGCCACACCAATACAGCAACTTGCTAGACATCACCTCGGTGCCATCCGGATCTTGGCATCTCAGCGCCTTGTGGTGTCAGTCAGAAAATATTGTTGCGCTGCCTTTGGCCCCATTCGCACATCAGTCCGCTACTGACACCATCTCACAGGCCAACAGGGCGCCCCACGCCGACTTTTACCATTGTAGGATGGCCACACCAGTGCCACAACTTGCTAGACACCACCTCGGTGCCATCCGGATCTTGGCATCTCAGCGCCTTGTGGTGTCTTCTATTCCGAAAATATTGTTGCGCTGCCTTTGGCCCCATTCGCACATCGGTCCGCTACTGCCGCCATCTCAGAGGCCAACGGGGCGCCCCAAGCCGACTTTCAACATTGTAGGATGGCCACACCAGTGCGGCAACTTACTAGACACCACCTCGGTGCCATCCGGATCTTGGCGCGTTGTGCTGCCTTCGGCCTATTCGCACATCGGTCCGCTACTGACGCAAACTCACAGGCCAACGGGGCGCCCCACGCCGACTTTCAGCATTGTAGGATGGCCACACCAGTGCTGCAACTTGCTGGACACCACCTCGGTGACATCCGGATCTTGGCGCGTTGTATTGCCTTCGGCCTATTCGCACATCGGTCCGCTACTGACGCCGCCTCACGTGCCAACGTATTTTCTCCGCATTTTATACCCTATGCCGCATAACAGGTCACGTGACTTGTTTATAAAACTTTTCATTGGTTCATTTTACTTTTGGTTTCCTAATGATGGAAGGCTTGATCATATGACCTAAAAACAACACTTTTCATTGGATGAAAACTTTTTTTTTTCCCAAACGATGAAAGCCCCACCTTGTTTCTGGATGTTTCAGACTGAAGCTGGCGTCAGCATGAGAGCACCACCATCTCGTAGCTCCGTCGTGGTCATTCCGTGAGCAATCATGGCAACCGCTCCCCACCAGAAGCCTACAGGAGTCGGGGGCCCCCAAAACTTTTGATGAATCCTCAAGGCGGAGGGGACGCTTTCGAGAATGGGGTCCAAGACCTAGCAGACAAGCGTCCGATTTCCAAGGTGTCCCAGGGCCATTTCAGTGGACCAGGCCCAAAAAGGAAAGAGCCTGCCGCCATTTTGAGAGTCCTGTGACAGCCGCCTATCGCTGCACCGCAAGAGTGGGTGCAACTCAGCTGAATTGCGGCTTTTGACACAGTGGACCAAAAACGGACGGAATGGCAACTGAAACGGTAAAGGGGCGCCCCACTACAACAGATGACACTCCACCTAGAGAGGCCCGTTCACGCCGCCTCCCCCGGGGCGCCCCACGCCGTTATTCGGAGCAGCATTGTAGGATACCAAAACCAGTGCGGCAACTTACTGGACATCACCTTGGTGCCATCGTTCTGCTGCCTTGGAACTATTCGCACAACAGTTTGCTACTGATGACCCACCCCCGCGACGCCCCACGCCGGAAATCTGGACGTTGTGCTGCGTTGGGACTATTCGCACAGCCGACCGCTACTTCGTTGTTTTTCCCTAAAAATATTTATATGTTATTACTATTTTTGTTTTCTTGTATATATTTATAAGTTATTAAAGTTTTATAATCTTACTACTTTGTCGGAGTGCTATATATTTTTAATGTGACACATAATTGTAAAAACTTTGATGTACAAAGAGTCATCCCTGGAATCTTCCGCTTCAGGCTCGGTCCCCTCCCCAATCACAATACAGGATGGTTTTCAGATAATAGGAACGCGTCTGCTGTGACGGATCTCATCGAGTGTGGGCCTTGATCTACTATAACTCCTTTGAAGAGGGGTGATTCTTTACAGCTGGGGCCATAAACTACATCTGCAGGGCTAGCTGATACCCTAGGACCAGCCTGGACAATCGGACACAGAGGAAAAGGAGTGTCACAGGGTGCGGTAGTGAATAGGGCGAAAGGGAGGTGTCGGGCGGGCACAGGGTGTGATTCTCAGGGAAGAGCATATTGTAGACAGAAGGGTTCGACCCATGTGGTCAGTGGGACCTGGGTAATAGATTGAAGTATATGGAGGGGTCCCAGACCAAAAAAGCAGTAAACACTTAATCTTCAAACAGTTAAATAAGATCAAAATCAGAGAATAGTACAGGTTGACAGTGTGTTTCACACACCAATTGTAACTCCACCAATGTGGTGTATTGCATATTATGCCCCTGTGACCAGATATATGTGGGTCAGACACAGCAACGTGCGAAGGTACGTTTTCTGCAGCACTGCAGCCGAGTGAGATGTAAGGTGGTGGGAGCCCCTTTGGTCGATCATTGCAACACACACAACCACCCTCCTGAAAGCCTGAAATGGACTATTCTGGAACAGGTCCGTCTGGGCCCCAGGGGCGGCAGCATTGAACCCGTCCTCAACGTAAGGGAAATCAAATGGATTCGTCTTTTTGACTCAGTGTCCATGGGTCTGAATGAATCAGAAAGCAGTTTCGCACAAATGGCCACCTTGTGAATCAGGTCATCCTTTCCTGAGTTTGGGGGTGCCTTCACATACTAATAATCTGACTTTCTTACCCCTCTGTCTCTGTATTTTCCAGTCTGTGTGGTTTTTCCACTGAATCCAGGCGTCTGACCACCTTTTTCGGTTGGTTCACGCTTTGGGGTCACATGCAATACTTAACATGGGCTGCATTGGGAATTAGGCGCATTATTGCCAACTTGACCTGTTTCTGACTCTTAGCCGCTAGACTACCTTGTACGGTTGGTCCGCGACCATGGAGTACATGTGCTGCATACCAATAATGAGAGATTATACAATGGTTGATGTCTGTATATTTTTTGTAAAATATTTTTTGTAAAATACAATTCCTTCTACAATATCCAATTGACCCATGTGCGCTTTGACTACCATGCTGGGTTGGTCCGCGCTTATTTTTGGTATATTTTGGTTTATTTATATATACGATTGCCCTACCCTTGAATGTGCTCACATATATATAAATTTGCTGATAGTGGTCACGTCATGTGATTAGCCGTTCTACCCGGTTCTGAGACACTGCTCGCTAAAACCACCAAGCCTGGTTGCCTCACGCAACATTTGCTGTCTGAAATTCATTGATTGTCCCTCTTTGGGGCCCGTTGGGAACTGTTTCTCCTACAGTTTTATATCATAATAATATACCTCGTCACCCTCTGTACAAACCACCTTGCATTAGTCTTTTTTCACATAGGGAACCCACCGGGTTACTCAGCAACGCGTCTGAGTCTTTCTTCATTAGTTTACTAAATCGATCCGCGTAGCCATGGCAACCCTTCCTGGTTCCAGGCTGAGACGCGTTGACGCTGGCTCCTAGCACGGGTGAGTTCTCTGTAATCTGCCGCGTTTGCTAAACCCCTCCATCTCGAGCCATCCATTTCCTCATCCTCTCGTTATTTCAGATGGCGGTCTGAAGCACTTTGACGCTCAGGCCACGGAGGCACAGGTCATTATCACGGAGACACGCTGAGACGGCTCCCGGTTGAAATAATCCCCTTGGGGTGAGTCATAGCTCTGCATGTTTCTGACAATGCGGTTTGTTTGACTGCTTGATCTTGATTTTGATACTTGATATCCACTCGTTTTTTTCAGACGAGCGCCTTGGGGAGTGCCTAAACGTAATTGAGGGACCTCACCCGTCGGGCCATCCACTTTGGCTGTCCCTATCACTTTAAGGTAGGCCATTGTCGACCTTGCCTTTACTGGCCTTAACATAGGCAACTACAGGGGTTTGGCGCTGTACCAAATTTTTGGTCTCATGTTTTTGCAGACAACCTTAATATTAATCTGGACTGGGCCCTGCCTGGACACGCAACACGCCCAGCAGGCCTTCGGCCTTGACTACCTGCGTTGTCAGGTAATTCTCTGTTCCACCCTCGTGTATCTTACCCTCCTTTTTTAACTTTTCAAACTCCCCCTATGACGGCCCTTTGGGCTTTTTAATCTATGACTGTCGGGACTCTTTTGAGACCGGTTAAAATAATGCGCATCTTTTCATATTACATTTAGGATTTGGCCCCACCTCCCCCTTCACCCCCCCACGTCCTGATGAAGACCCGCGAGTAAGGATCCAATGTCCTACACCACTGGGTCGAAACGTAGACCACCTTCTACCTATACGAACTCCTCACCCCAAGATTGATATTAATAATCAACACAGGAGTCTCTGGTTTATGTATAATGTTTTATTTAACATGTGTCTGTCTTGATCTCTCATTCATGGATCAATGAAAATGATGTTTTCAACTTGTGGATTTGTGCTTTATGTATTTGTTTGATTAGTGATGTTAACTAATTGAATCACCAACCCAACCCCCCCCCCCTCCCTCTGCACTCTTCCCCCTCCCCGTGTGGGCGCACTTAAAAATTTTTGTGCTTTATATCAGCGAATGTTTAACCATTTACGGTTCCTCTAGGTTCAGTGAAAATAAACACACTGTCAACCTGTACTATTCTCTGATTTTGATCTTATTTAACTGTTTGAAGATTAATATGCACCCACCCCACTCACTCACAAGGAGCGACTTTAGACTGGATAATTTCTAGAAACAAAGAAATCTCAATCACCGCTATAGACCCGTGTGATTGGTCTGATCATCACGCCATAACATTCGTGATACCTACAATGAAAAAGGGCAGGAACACACAACCTCGCAAGGTCAAAAAACTGATACGAGATACAAAAGAAGCTAATATTGTACGATTGGTGGAAAGATGTGAGAAAGACCTGAAGCCTCGCAACAACGAGCAGAATGTAAAGGAGCTGACTGATCATTACATAACCTTAATCGGTAATATAGTCAATGACACCTTGCCTCAAAAACTGAAAAGTGTCTCGGAAAAGCCCAAAAATCCTTGGTTTAATGAGGCTTTGAACGAGGACAGGCGAAAACTGAGAATGGCAGAAAGGAAATGGAGACAACATCCCTCCTCCCCCGAACTGAAGGCCCTCAGAAAAACAAGAAAACAATATAATCTAAAGATAACCAGCGCCAAAAAAGAATTTATAAGGGCTGAACTGGACAATGCCATAAACAGACCTCGAAAACTCTTCGAGATCCTAAAACAACAGTCAAACAAATTAACTAAAACGGCCCAAGAGAACCCAAAAAATCCCATAAGTTGTGAGAAATTCTCCTCATTTTTCACGGATAAAACTAAACTGCTAGAAGTTGAGCTCACAAATGCAGCGGCTAACCTCACGACCCATCCCGCTACTAAAAATAAGGCGAACGCTACAACGGAAGATCTCCCAACAAAAAATAAGGCAAGTTGGGATACATTCGAACTATACAACCATGAAAAGATCGCCAAAACTCTAGCGGAACTTAGACCCAACAACCACTACCAAGACCCACTACCGGCAAAATGTGTAAGAGAAATCAGCCACACTCTAGTTCCGATCTGGACTGAGATAATAAATGCCTCACTATCACAAGGGACCCTCCCTGACTGCCTAAAAACGGGGCAGGTAGTCCCATCATCAAAAAAACGACAGCGGATGCAACTGACCCAAACAATTATCGACCAGTGACCAACATCCCTTTACTGGCCAAACTTATTGAGAAATGCGTGCAAGGCCAACTGAGTCAACACATCGCTAAGTTCTCACTATTAGATGACTGCCAATCAGGTTTCAGAACAGGACACAGTACTGAAACTGCGATATTACATATTGTTGATGACGCCTTACAAGCCCTTGACCAAAATCATGCATGCCTACTGATTCTACTAGACCTGTCATCAGCATTTGACACGGTAAATCATGAGATACTGATGACCAGACTACATGACAGGATGGGTTTATCTGGAAATGTTCTGAAGTGGTTTAACTCCATCCTGCAGAACAGGACTCAGCTATTCCTGGTCAACCAAGCAATCTCCCTCCCATGCCCTAACACAATAGGGGTCCCTCAAGGTTCAACGCTATCCCCAGATCTATTCAACTTATATGTAGAACCTCTCACAGAGATTCTTCGGAACTCACAGATCTCCTACCACATGTACGCAGACGACACGCAAATATATATGAAGATTGCCTGCAGTGATGACATTGACCTCATGAATGAAACGTTAAAGAAAGCGTTGCATTGGCTAACAGCCAATCATTTGAAACTTAATGCCAACAAAACAGAATTCCTGTTAATCTCACCGACAAGGAGTCAACCAGAGGTAAAGGAATGGGCTAAACTGGTGACTGCGCTTAACTGCACATGAAAGAACACATCAATGCAATGGCCAAGAGCGCCCGTTTCCATTTGAACTATCTAAGAAAGCTGAAACCCTTTATCTCAGAAGCAGATCTAAAACTTGCTATCCAATCGCTAGTTATCTCGAGGATCGAATATGGCTGCACTACGCTAGCTGGCCTACCAAAAACATCCACTGCACCACTAAAAGCCTGTCTCAACGCAGCGGCAAGACTTATCACGGGAACGAGGAAATTCGATCACATATCTCCCCACCTGAAGGCACTAAACTGGTTACCCTATGATGCTAGAATTAAAATGAAGATGGCCTGTATCACACACAAAGCGGTCCACTACAACACGCCGAGATATCTAGCCAAGAAAATCAAACTATCGGGAGGTAACAGATCAACGAGAAGCATTAAAGAGTTGCTAAATTAAGACAGTTTAGTCACTAACCCATGCACTCAGTGAGACACATTTAATCACTCACTCATACAGTCAGTCATGCACCTACTAAATCCTTCGTCCAGACACTTATACATCCACTCATTCTTCAATATGTAAGACATATTTAAACTTTACAGAAACATAAAATCACTGGATGTTGTTATCAGTGATGTCATCAGTGATGTCATTTGAGATGTCATCAGTGATGTCATCAGTGATGTCACTGACCATGTCATGAATGATGTAATATGTGACATCATCAGCAGTGGATTGCGGGTGCGCGATATATAGTTAGTGCAACTAACTATATATGGAATTTCAATGGTTTTGTGTGAGTAAAATAAGGTTTTTTAAATGCTAATTCCTAACTATATATGGTCTATAACCTATGGTTTTTTCAGTGAATTTTCAAGGTTTTGTAAATGCTAATTCCTAACTATATATGGTCTATAACCTATGGTTTTTTCAGTGAATTTCAATGTTTTTTTAATAGCAAATATCATAAGCTGTCGAATGTCAAGTACGTGGTAAGTGAAAACATTTTCGTGTTTATGCACACTGATCTGCTTTCAATGGTGCCCCCCCCCCTCATTTCTATTAGGAGTACTCTCTCTTTGCACATAGTGAAGGGTAGTTAACGCAGGCCTTTGCCCCCGTTGTAATACGTCGTGCCTGCTTCTCTCTCCATTTGATTGATTGTTATCCAAGTATTTACTGTTTTAGAATTGGTTCTCTTTGGTTCATTCTCTATTTACAAACAAACACAGAGTCGCAATACTCTGTTTAGTCTTTGCAGATAACGAAAAATCGTGTAAAAAAAAAAGAAAAGGAATCGAGCAAAATCAGTAGGCCACTAACGGGATCTCTTTTTGACCTCGCTAAAATAGAAACATTAGGAACAACCCCTCATGACAAATACAAAACTAGTGAAATGAACTGAACTCCACACAATGATGGCTGCAAAACAGCTCGGCTCCGCCACCCACCCCGCCCAAAATAACGATAAAGAGCGGCTGCCATGATTGGTTGCGGAATGGCCACGACGGAGCTACGAAATGGTACTGCTCTCATGCTAACCCCAGCTTCAGTCTGAAACATCCAGAAACACTGTAGACTACCAATTCGATCAGTTCCGGTAGCGCCCCAATGTAACCCGGTAGAGAAGAACTAGCCCTCCCCTCTTTGACTGATGGTTCTTGTTGCCTGTCCCTTCTGTTGTCATTTAACAGAACTATTTAGCCTGCTGAAAGGGGTTGTGTTCCGACCGCTGGTTGGTGGAGACATTTTGACTATATTCTGGACCTGCGTTGTCGCGTAATGCGTCATATGACGCGCCGCGTTAGCGCATCCGGAAGTCATCCGGGGCGCGCAGCGCGTAACGTAAGCATAACAAGTCATGTGACTTGTTGATAAAACTTTACATTGGTTCATTTTACTTTTCTTATTCTAATGATGAAAGGCTTGGTCATATGACCTAAAAATTACGCTTTTTATTACTTCCGAACATTATTTTTTCTTAAATATATGTTATAATGTTCCAGGCTAATGTACTTTCCCGGAAAATTTACAACTGTCCTGCAAGTAAAATATATTCTTTTTTCGAGAAAAAGAGCGTTTCTTCGTCCCATGACGGAGCCGTTGAGCAAAAGAGGGTCGACCTGCTGTCTTAGTCGCCGATACGCCTGAATATGAGATTCTTATCGATCACTTTATGTTGCAGGAATAGAAAACACAACAGCCCTTGACCATTTATCTTTACTGCGTTCCTTCGTATTATACCTTTTACCCTTCATGTAATTGGTCTGCTTTATTTCACTTGCCTTTTAATGATTCTAAAACAGTGACTATTATTAAAAACTTTACCAATGTATATACTACTACCATGTTTTCTTTTAAAAACCTTTATTGTGAAAATTTCATTATACAAATACGAGCCTATAACCACGTGGGCCGGCCACGGAGCAAACTGTAATCGTATATGATGAGTAGACATTTACACTGTAGAGGAACGTAACGGGCCATTAGGTTGCAAGAACTAAGGTGTCTAACAGTTACGGAATCGGTGGACGTACATTTTATAATTAAAATACGACAGGGCCAGTTACAATAAAATTATCTAGATATACATTTGCGGGCAAGTACCATGGGTGACGTTAATTCGAACTTTCAATAGTACAGTAATCAATAACACATCAGAACTTAATATCAATAGGGATGTCGAAATATTCAATCAATTCTCGTCCCCGCCCGCCATGTGCTTCAAAACTGCATACGTATCTCGTGATTTCAAGGTTCTGCAACCAGTACACAACAAGGAGTTACGAGTCCCATTTATTCCGGCGCCATTTTGGGTGAGGACGGGCAGGTCCAGGATATAGTCAAAATGTCTCTACCAACCATCGACTATGATGATGTTCATATGCTGTATTTATTAGAGTAACACTCATCTGTCCACATGAAATTAATTTGCCACAATCTAAACATGTCATTTTAATCTTTCCAAAGTTCTTCTAAATATTTGGGACCGTTTCCCTTGCCTCTGATGCTGTCAGTGCCACTTCTTTGATGAATGTACTAGCATGTCAGGGGTTCTCCTCCAAATCTCTCTTTTATGCAGCACTATAATTAATTGGTGCCACCTCTCCATATGACGATGCATGGTATAGTTACCATAACTATATTTTTTTTCGGTTCCTCTGGAGAGTTCATCGTGGCAGATGAAGCGTGTAACGTACCAGGCATTTACCTTTTTTTGCATGTACAGGAAAGGAAAAAAAAATCGAGCGTCCGAGTTCTAAGGTGTCCCAGGGCCATTTTAGTGGACTAGGCCCAAATCCAAAGAACAGGCCGCCATTTTGAGAGTCCTGTTGCAGCCGCCTGTCGCTGTAGCATCAAGAGCAGCCGAAACTCAGCTGAATGGCAACTGAAACGGTAAAGGGGCGCCCCACTACAGCAGACGAGCCTCCACCTAGGAAGGCCCGTTCACGCCGCCTCCCCCCCCCCCCTTTGGGTACCACACGCCGTTATTAGGAGCAGTATTGTAGGATGGCCACACCAGTGCGGCAACTTGCTAGACATCACCTCGGTGGTAACCGAATCTCAACGCCTTGTGGTGTCTTCTATTCAGAAAACATTGTTATGCTGCCTTCGACCTATTCGCCGCAAGTGCGCACACAACTCAACTGCATAGCTTGCTAGACACCACCTCGGTGCCATCCGGATCTTGGAATCTCAGCGCCTTTTGGTGTCTTCTCTTCAGAAAATATTGTTGCGCTGCCTTTGGCCCCATTCGCACATCGGTCCGCTACTGACGCCATCTCACAGGCTAATGGGGCGCCCCACGCCGACTTTCAGCATTGTAGGATGACCACACCAGTACAGCAACTTGCTAGACATCACCTCGGTGCCATCCGGATCTCGGCGCCCCACTGCAGATGAAGTGCCTCTCAACTATGAAACCACCACGGTGACATCCGGATCTTGGCGCGTTGTGCTGCCTTCGGCCTATTCGCACATCGGTCCGCTACTGACGCCATCTCACAGGCTAATGGGGCGCCCCACGCCGAGTTTCAGCATTGTAGGATGACCACACCAGTACAGCAACTTGCTAGACATCACCTCGGTGCCATCCGGATCTCGGCGCCCCACTGCAGATGAAGTGCCTCTCAACTATGAAACCACCACGGTGACATCCGGATCTTGGCGCGTTGTGCTGCCTTCGGCCTATTCGCACATCGGTCCGCTACTGACGCCATCTCACAGGCTAATGGGGCGCCCCACGCCGAGTTTCAGCATTGTAGGATGACCACACCAGTACAGCAACTTGCTAGACATCACCTCGGTGCCATCCGGATCTCGGCGCCCCACTGCAGATGAAGTGCCTCTCAACTATGAAACCACCACGGTGACATCCGGATCTTGGCGCGTTGTGCTGCCTTCGGCCTATTCGCACATCGGTCCGCTACTGATGCCATCTCACAGACTAATGGGGCGCCCCACGCCGAGTTTCAGCATTGTAGGATGACCACACCAGTGCACCTTACTAGACACCACCTCGGTGCCATCCGGATCTTGGCATCTCAGCGCCTTGTGGTGTCTTCTATTCAGAAAATATTCTTGCGCTACCTTTGCCCCATTCACACATCGGTCCGCTACTGACGCCATCTCACAGGCTAATAGGGCGCCCCACGCCGAGTTTCAGCATTGTAGGATGACCACACCAGTACAGCAACTTGCTAGACATCACCTCGGTGCCATCCGGATCTTGGCATCTCAACGCCTAGTGGTATCTTCCATACAGAAAATATTGTTGCGCTGCCTTTGGCCCCATTCGCACATCGGTCCGCAACTGACACCATCTCACAGGCCAACAGGGCGCCCCACGCCGACTTTTACCATTGTAGGATGGCCACACCAATACAGCAACTTGCTAGACATCACCTCGGTGCCATCCGGATCTTGGCATCTCAGCGCCTTGTGGTGTCAGTCAGAAAATATTGTTGCGCTGCCTTTGGCCCCATTCGCACATCAGTCCGCTACTGACACCATCTCACAGGCCAACAGGGCGCCCCACGCCGACTTTTACCATTGTAGGATGGCCACACCAGTGCCACAACTTGCTAGACACCACCTCGGTGCCATCCGGATCTTGGCATCTCAGCGCCTTGTGGTGTCTTCTATTCCGAAAATATTGTTGCGCTGCCTTTGGCCCCATTCGCACATCGGTCCGCTACTGCCGCCATCTCAGAGGCCAACGGGGCGCCCCAAGCCGACTTTCAACATTGTAGGATGGCCACACCAGTGCGGCAACTTACTAGACACCACCTCGGTGCCATCCGGATCTTGGCGCGTTGTGCTGCCTTCGGCCTATTCGCACATCGGTCCGCTACTGACGCAAACTCACAGGCCAACGGGGCGCCCCACGCCGACTTTCAGCATTGTAGGATGGCCACACCAGTGCTGCAACTTGCTGGACACCACCTCGGTGACATCCGGATCTTGGCGCGTTGTATTGCCTTCGGCCTATTCGCACATCGGTCCGCTACTGACGCCGCCTCACGTGCCAACGTATTTTCTCCGCATTTTATACCCTATGCCGCATAACAGGTCACGTGACTTGTTTATAAAACTTTTCATTGGTTCATTTTACTTTTGGTTTCCTAATGATGGAAGGCTTGATCATATGACCTAAAAACAACACTTTTCATTGGATGAAAACTTTTTTTTTTCCCAAACGATGAAAGCCCCACCTTGTTTCTGGATGTTTCAGACTGAAGCTGGCGTCAGCATGAGAGCACCACCATCTCGTAGCTCCGTCGTGGTCATTCCGTGAGCAATCATGGCAACCGCTCCCCACCAGAAGCCTACAGGAGTCGGGGGCCCCCAAAACTTTTGATGAATCCTCAAGGCGGAGGGGACGCTTTCGAGAATGGGGTCCAAGACCTAGCAGACAAGCGTCCGATTTCCAAGGTGTCCCAGGGCCATTTCAGTGGACCAGGCCCAAAAAGGAAAGAGCCTGCCGCCATTTTGAGAGTCCTGTGACAGCCGCCTATCGCTGCACCGCAAGAGTGGGTGCAACTCAGCTGAATTGCGGCTTTTGACACAGTGGACCAAAAACGGACGGAATGGCAACTGAAACGGTAAAGGGGCGCCCCACTACAACAGATGACACTCCACCTAGAGAGGCCCGTTCACGCCGCCTCCCCCGGGGCGCCCCACGCCGTTATTCGGAGCAGCATTGTAGGATACCAAAACCAGTGCGGCAACTTACTGGACATCACCTTGGTGCCATCGTTCTGCTGCCTTGGAACTATTCGCACAACAGTTTGCTACTGATGACCCACCCCCGCGACGCCCCACGCCGGAAATCTGGACGTTGTGCTGCGTTGGGACTATTCGCACAGCCGACCGCTACTTCGTTGTTTTTCCCTAAAAATATTTATATGTTATTACTATTTTTGTTTTCTTGTATATATTTATAAGTTATTAAAGTTTTATAATCTTACTACTTTGTCGGAGTGCTATATATTTTTAATGTGACACATAATTGTAAAAACTTTGATGTACAAAGAGTCATCCCTGGAATCTTCCGCTTCAGGCTCGGTCCCCTCCCCAATCACAATACAGGATGGTTTTCAGATAATAGGAACGCGTCTGCTGTGACGGATCTCATCGAGTGTGGGCCTTGATCTACTATAACTCCTTTGAAGAGGGGTGATTCTTTACAGCTGGGGCCATAAACTACATCTGCAGGGCTAGCTGATACCCTAGGACCGGCCTGGACAATCGGACACAGAGGAAAAGGAGTGTCACAGGGTGCGGTAGTGAATAGGGCGAAAGGGAGGTGTCGGGCGGGCACAGGGTGTGATTCTCAGGGAAGAGCATATTGTAGACAGAAGGGTTCGACCCATGTGGTCAGTGGGACCTGGGTAATAGATTGAAGTATATGGAGGGGTCCCAGACCAAAAAAGCAGTAAACACTTAATCTTCAAACAGTTAAATAAGATCAAAATCAGAGAATAGTACAGGTTGACAGTGTGTTTCACACACCAATTGTAACTCCACCAATGTGGTGTATTGCATATTATGCCCCTGTGACCAGATATATGTGGGTCAGACACAGCAACGTGCGAAGGTACGTTTTCTGCAGCACTGCAGCCGAGTGAGATGTAAGGTGGTGGGAGCCCCTTTGGTCGATCATTGCAACACACACAACCACCCTCCTGAAAGCCTGAAATGGACTATTCTGGAACAGGTCCGTCTGGGCCCCAGGGGCGGCAGCATTGAACCCGTCCTCAACGTAAGGGAAATCAAATGGATTCGTCTTTTTGACTCAGTGTCCATGGGTCTGAATGAATCAGAAAGCAGTTTCGCACAAATGGCCACCTTGTGAATCAGGTCATCCTTTCCTGAGTTTGGGGGTGCCTTCACATACTAATAATCTGACTTTCTTACCCCTCTGTCTCTGTATTTTCCAGTCTGTGTGGTTTTTCCACTGAATCCAGGCGTCTGACCACCTTTTTCGGTTGGTTCACGCTTTGGGGTCACATGCAATACTTAACATGGGCTGCATTGGGAATTAGGCGCATTATTGCCAACTTGACCTGTTTCTGACTCTTAGCCGCTAGACTACCTTGTACGGTTGGTCCGCGACCATGGAGTACATGTGCTGCATACCAATAATGAGAGATTATACAATGGTTGATGTCTGTATATTTTTTGTAAAATATTTTTTGTAAAATACAATTCCTTCTACAATATCCAATTGACCCATGTGCGCTTTGACTACCATGCTGGGTTGGTCCGCGCTTATTTTTGGTATATTTTGGTTTATTTATATATACGATTGCCCTACCCTTGAATGTGCTCACATATATATAAATTTGCTGATAGTGGTCACGTCATGTGATTAGCCGTTCTACCCGGTTCTGAGACACTGCTCGCTAAAACCACCAAGCCTGGTTGCCTCACGCAACATTTGCTGTCTGAAATTCATTGATTGTCCCTCTTTGGGGCCCGTTGGGAACTGTTTCTCCTACAGTTTTATATCATAATAATATACCTCGTCACCCACTGTACAAACCACCTTGCATTAGTCTTTTTTCACATAGGGAACCCACCGGGTTACTCAGCAACGCGTCTGAGTCTTTCTTCATTAGTTTACTAAATCGATCCGCGTAGCCATGGCAACCCTTCCTGGTTCCAGGCTGAGACGCGTTGACGCTGGCTCCTAGCACGGGTGAGTTCTCTGTAATCTGCCGCGTTTGCTAAACCCCTCCATCTCGAGCCATCCATTTCCTCATCCTCTCGTTATTTCAGATGGCGGTCTGAAGCACTTTGACGCTCAGGCCACGGAGGCACAGGTCATTATCACGGAGACACGCTGAGACGGCTCCCGGTTGAAATAATCCCCTTGGGGTGAGTCATAGCTCTGCATGTTTCTGACAATGCGGTTTGTTTGACTGCTTGATCTTGATTTTGATACTTGATATCCACTCGTTTTTTTCAGACGAGCGCCTTGGGGAGTGCCTAAACGTAATTGAGGGACCTCACCCGTCGGGCCATCCACTTTGGCTGTCCCTATCACTTTAAGGTAGGCCATTGTCGACCTTGCCTTTACTGGCCTTAACATAGGCAACTACAGGGGTTTGGCGCTGTACCAAATTTTTGGTCTCATGTTTTTGCAGACAACCTTAATATTAATCTGGACTGGGCCCTGCCTGGACACGCAACACGCCCAGCAGGCCTTCGGCCTTGACTACCTGCGTTGTCAGGTAATTCTCTGTTCCACCCTCGTGTATCTTACCCTCCTTTTTTAACTTTTCAAACTCCCCCTATGACGGCCCTTTGGGCTTTTTAATCTATGACTGTCGGGACTCTTTTGAGACCGGTTAAAATAATGCGCATCTTTTCATATTACATTTAGGATTTGGCCCCACCTCCCCCTTCACCCCCCCACTTCCTGATGAAGACCCGCGAGTAAGGATCCAATGTCCTACACCACTGGGTCGAAACGTAGACCACCTTCTACCTATACGAACTCCTCACCCCAAGATTGATATTAATAATCAACACAGGAGTCTCTGGTTTATGTATAATGTTTTATTTAACATGTGTCTGTCTTGATCTCTCATTCATGGATCAATGAAAATGATGTTTTCAACTTGTGGATTTGTGCTTTATGTATTTGTTTGATTAGTGATGTTAACTAATTGAATCACCAACCCAACCCCCCCCCCCTCCCTCTGCACTCTTCCCCCTCCCCGTGTGGGCGCACTTAAAAATTTTTGTGCTTTATATCAGCGAATGTTTAACCATTTACGGTTCCTCTAGGTTCAGTGAAAATAAACACACTGTCAACCTGTACTATTCTCTGATTTTGATCTTATTTAACTGTTTGAAGATTAAGTGTTTACTGCTTCTCAGGGAAGAGCAGCGCAGATGGGGGGAGGTTTATTACCCATGCATAAGACAGAGAGCGGGGGTGACCACTGCCTGGGGGAGATGCTTGCGAGGGTGGGGAGCCATGCTAAGGATCGACAGCGTGCACAGAGTGGGTCTGGTCAAGGCATCTAAAATGGCTGCCGTGCACGACAAAAGTGTGGCATTTGAAAAAAGACAAGATGGCGCAGACAATGTTTTTCAACACTTCCTGATTTCCTTCGAATCGAACGTTAACAGACGTTGGGGCATATTACCAAAGTTAAGCGATATTTATCCCTAACGATGCTTAGCAACGATTTTTTTACCGCTAAGCATCGTCAGAAATTATCGCAGATAAACCTTGCTATTATCAAGGTTTATCGCAAATACGATAAAAAACGACCGCAATGCATTAATATCGCTGAAAACTCAGCGATATTCATGCATTACCGAGCTAATGCTCTTAGCCATGTTATCCACCTCCCATTGGATAACATGGCTAAGAACTGCTCAGGGCAGGTGCTAGCTTTTGGAGATATTCGCGCTTATCTCGAATATTTCCAAAAGTTAATAATAGGAGATAGCGATGTTAGCGACTGTTTCCAGTCGCTAACATCTTGGCATGCCCACTTTGCATGTCATTAGTGATAAATATCACTCACATGCAAAGTGGGGCCCAAGATGGTCGCTATCTCCTACTAGCCGTCGCTAACTGGTGTTAGCAACAGCTAGGTAATACAGATATAATTTTATCTCGGCGAAGCGGAGCGCTGTTACAGATATATATCTTGTTTTTGAACGTTAATTTCTCAAAATCCACTGAAGCACATATATTGAGACCTAGCAAAGGCACATCGAGCTACCAGTCCCTACAATTTTGCCAAGTTTCGTGCAAATCCATTCAGCCGTTCGATTATTATTATTATTATTTTTTTGCCCCGCGGGGCCCTTTTAAAACCTCCACATCAAACCTCAGAGGTCAAGGAGGATCTACTATGCCCCCTTATGGTCATTTGCCCCTTCGCTTTGGCCTCCTCTTGTCTCTCGATCCTACCGAGAGACAAGATGGCGGCCGCTACGGACTGTTTGCAATGTTTACAGACGCCGGAGAACCAATCAGCTTCGCAAACCTCCGTTACGCGAAGCGGAGCGCTGTTACAGATATATATCTTTTTTTGAACGTTAATTTCTCAAAATCCACTGGAGCACATATATTGAGACCTAGCAAAGGCACATGGGCTACCAGTCCCTAATATTTTACCAAGTTTCGTGCAAATCCATTCAGCCGTTCGATTATTATTATTATTATTTTTTTTGCCCCGCGGGACCCTTTTAAAACCTCCACATCAAACCTAGGGGGTCAGCGAGGATCTACATGCCCCCTTATGGTCATTTGCCCCTTCGTTTTGGCCTCCTCTTGTCTCTCGATCCTACCGAGAGACAAGATGGCGGCCGCTACGGACTGTTTGGAATGTTCACAGACGCCGGAGAACCAATCAGCTTCGCTTCACAAAGCTCCGTACCGCGAAAAGTCTGCGAACCGGAGCGCTGCCCGGTCCGCTGTTACAGATATATATCTTTTTTTGAACGTTAATTTCTCAAAATCCACTGGAGCACATATATTGAGACCTAGCAAAGGCACATCGGGCTACCAGTCCCTACAATTTTGCCAAGTTTCGTGCAAATCCATTCAGCCGTTCGGGCTAAAAGTGAGGCCAACCGCCCTATGGAAAACTCAATGTTAAAAACACGTTTTGGGACCCCCCTTTTTTCTCGGCCCCCCTTGACGAACCCCCCCCAAATTTTCAAGGGCTGCTCAGAAACAAAATGTGCCATTTTCCTGAAAATGTCAGCCAATTCCGCCCACAAACGCCAAAGTTATTAGACATAGAATTTTCAAAAATCCCATAGAGAAAAAATCCTAACTATATATACCTACTGGCGACCGCCAGTAGGTAATTCACTGAAAAAACCATAGGTTTCATATCAGTTATAGTTAGCTGGAAATTTTACTCGCATAAAACCATTGAAATTCCCACGTTATAGTTAGTTGGACTCACTATAACTTGCGCGTGCAATGCACTGCTGATGACGTCACATATTACATCACTCATGACATGGTCAGTGACATCACTCATGACATCACTGATGACACCATCCAGTGAATGTGTGTCTTTCTGAAAAATAAATATATGTTATATATGCATATGTTATTGAATATATTAGTGAATACATATATTAGTGAGTAATGTTTAAATATTTAAATATATGTATTAGTGTTTCAGTTTGTTTAAAAGTGGCTGCATGGGTTGGTGAGTAGCTAAATTTGTATGTATATGGGTTATTAGATTTTTTTTTAATATCAGTATGAGTGTCTATATGGTTTGGTGGGGGTATTACTTAGCACATAGATGCATGATTGACTGACTCTCTTTGTATGTGTTTTGAAGACAGCATATGTGCAGGACTGTATGGGTGGATGAGTGTGTATGTGTGTGTGTTAGTGAGTGAATGACTGTCTCACTAGTGTCTTTATCAATAACTACATATGTTTTAATCTACTATATGTGAATATTAATATATATAAGTGAGTATATGTGAGACTGAGGTATTGTAAGAGTTCCTGTTTAAATAAGTATGTTTTTCTATAAGTGATTGTTTAACCGAGTAAATATATATGTTTTCTTAGAAGTAAGGTGGTAGTGTGTGTATAGCTGTATATAGAAATAAATGGATGTTCAATAGTTTATTTGCATGTGTGAGTATGTGTGTGAGTAACTTTTGGATGACTGTCGGTGTGTAACAGGATATATAGGTGTATCACTACATATGATGAGTGAGTATTTTTATGAGTGACTACATAGAACTGTTGGTCAATGAGTGGATGTGTATATAGATAGTGGAATTACTTAATTGGTTGTTGTAACTGATATGGGTGTCTCCATTTTTTTTAAAAATGTCGTTTCTATTTTATAATATATGTTCAAGGGTTACATTACAGTGAAAGGAGATGGGTCACTCTTTCACTAGGATGGTGTCATCAGTGATGTCATGAGTGATGTCACTGACCATGTCATGAGTGATGTAATATGTGACGTCACCAGCAGTGCATTGCACGCGCAAGTTATAGTGAGTCCAACTAACTATTACGTGGGAATTTCAACGGTTTTATGCGAGTAAAATTTCCAGCTAACTATAACTGGTGTGAAACCTATGGTTTTTTCAGTGAATTTCAAAGGATTTTTAAATGCTAATTCCTAACTATAACTGGTGTGAAAACTATGGTTTTTTCAGTGAATTTCATAGGTTTTTTAATAGCAAATATCTATAGGTATGAAAGTAATAATTTTTATAACAAATTTTAAATTGTGTGAATATATATATTTTTTTTATTGTTAGCCTTGGTACGCGCCCCGGGGCGCTCCCGGGGCACGTACCGGTGAACGTGCGGGTGAGCGCAATGCTACGGAGCGCCCCGGGGTGTGTACCGGGGAGCGTCCCGAGAGCGCTATTCCCGCGAACGAAAACAACATCATGACGTTTCGCGTAGTCGCGTGATGCGTCATGTGACGCACTGCGTAAGCGCACCCGGAAGCACGCGATCGCATACGATCGAGCAACGTCTCGATTCGCTTACGCGACGTGCCCCGAGGCGCGTAGCGTAAGCGCGTCGGGTCATGTGATCTGAAAATAACACTTTTCATTGGTGCAGATCAGTTTTGGTTTCCAAATGATGAAAGCTTGGATCATGTGACTTGAAAATAACACTTTTCATTGGTCCAGAACACTTTTGTTTTCCAAATGATGAAAGCCCCCTCCTTTTTTCCTTATTCTGACTTTGTCCTTTGTCTGAGGAAGACCTGTGTGGAGATCTGTCTCTAATCTTTTCTACTTTAAAATGGCTACAGTAGCAGCAGCAGCTGGAGCATCTGCCCCACCACCACCACCATCAAAAAGACCACCAGAATATTATATTGGTGGTGAACAGGAAGAGGAGGAGGATGAGGAAGAGGAGGCACAGACAAGGGAGTTCCTGCCAGAAGATAAACAGCCCTACAAACCCAAAGAGCACTTTGTATGGCAGTTCTACAAACTCCCAAGGTGTTTTTAAAAAAGTCAATGCAGCAAAGGTGACTTGCTTAATTTGTGGTGCTGAGCTATCCAGGGGGAACCCTAACAAAAAGTATTCCTTCGGGAATCATACGATGATTCGCCACATGATGCGTTGGCATCCAAACAACTACTCTAATGCAGAGTTAAGGGACCTCTGCAGTAAACTACCCCCATCAACGTCTCGACGCTCAACATCAAAAGAACCCACTCCATCGGGTTCGGGGGCAAGAGACACATTGGCTACTATCCAACCAAAGTTTAATGATTACAAAATTTTATACAAATATTGTAACAAGTTACTTGCTTTTGGTGAGCAAAGCATTGAACTTATCATGGTTTCTGGTGATAACCATAAGTGTCCAAAAAAAAACTAATTTTTCCAGATTTTTTTCATGCTCCAGTTGAGCCATTTACAATTCCCTGTTTTTTGTTTCTCCCCATAAAAAATACAAAAAATATATAAAAGTGTTCAGAAAAGCCAAAAAAAGTACAAAATGTTCAAAAAAACATAAAAAAAATATAAAACAACAAAAAGAAGAAAAAAAACAGTTCTTTTTAGAACTACCTTTACTTTATAAAAATGAACCTATATTTTTAAAGAATCTGTGTCAATCTTTTTTCTGCAGGGTTTTAGTAATGAAGGAGTTAGCATGAGGGAAGAACACAAAGAGAGTAATGTTAAGATAAAGAGAGCTAGAGGGAGAAACACAGAGGGATTGTTTACTACATAGTTAAAAACAGACAAAGTGTAATAGGGTGAAAATGAGAAAAGTAAAATCACGAAAGGAGCAAAAGAAGGGAAGAGAGAGGAAGAACACTAAACTAGAGATAGTGGGAGAGTGTGAGTGGGTGTTGAAAGAAAAAGATAGGACAGAAAAAAATTGAGAATGAACGGTAGTGGCGTAACTGGGATAAATGAAGAACGGTGAGGGAGGGTAATAAAAGACCAGTTAGTATAAGTAAAGAGGGGTGAAAGAGAGTGAAAAATTGAATTAGGATAAGAGATGGGGAGTGACAAACACAAAGGACAGAGAAAATAAAGGTAACAGTACCTGAATGGGTTTGAGTGAAATAGCAAACAAAGATAAATAATGCAGTTTTTGTGAGTTATAGGGAGTCAGTGGGTGTAGGTCGGGGTGTCGGTGTGTAAGGTGTTTCTGTCGTTGTGGCTGTGTGGGGTGTTTCGGTGTGGGTAGAGGTGAGGGTGTGTGAGATATGTGTCAGGGATGTGTGGGTGTGGGGGTATATGTGTGGGATGTATGTGTGTGTATGGAATGTGTGTGTGTTTTTGAGCAGTGTGTGTGGGAGGCTTTTTGTGTGTATGAGGTGTGTGTGTGGTGTATGTGTGGGATGTATGTTAGAGGTGTGTGTATGTGTTGGGAGGGGGATGAGGTGTATGTGTAGGAGTAAGGTAAATAATTAAGAAAAAGAGAATGAGTGAAGAAGCAAAGGAAGGGAACAGAGGGTAAGTGAAGTAAAGAATAGGGATCGAATGAAGTTGAATATGAGATGGGAAATCGAAAAAGGGGAGTAAACATGTAGAATAAGAATAAGTGAGTGAAGCAGAGTAAAGACACA
This sequence comes from Lissotriton helveticus, assembly GCF_964261635.1. Taxonomy (NCBI): domain Eukaryota; kingdom Metazoa; phylum Chordata; class Amphibia; order Caudata; family Salamandridae; genus Lissotriton; species Lissotriton helveticus. Next base: position 212,196,904 of record NC_136060.1, on the reverse strand, counting down.
GGAGTGTGGTAGATTAAGAAAATGTTAGTGAGCTTAAAGCAAAGGGTGATCACAAACTACATCTTTTTTAGTCATACTTACCATATAATAAATAAATTTTTTAACTACACTTTGTATCTGTGAAAGAGAGAAGAAAAAATAAGTTATAATTAGTAAAATATGTATTTTAAATTAAAAGATCCAAATGAAGAGGTTACAAATCATAACGCTCTATTTAGAAATAAAGTTAGAGTGAAGAACACAGAAAGGGAAATAAACTAAGGTAGGAGGACAAAAAGAGGGAAAAAGAAATAGAAGGAGAGCAAATTACAAAGAGGAAGGCATATAGATTCACTGAGAAAAAGAGAGAGAAGAACAGAGAAATAAAATGAAGGTAAGAAAGATACTAAAACAATGTGAGTTACCAAAACTAAATCAGGAAACAGTAGTAAGTAAAAAGATAATGACTGAGACAGAAAACAGTCTAATTAAGGATGCATTTAGAAGAATGAGGAATAGAAGATAACTGAGAGTAAGTGAAGAACACTCATAGAATGAAAGGATGAAGGGAGAGATGATAATATACAACGATTGAGGGAAATGGAGTGAGGAAGTTAGTAGAGAGACACACTAAGAGAAAAACTGAGTGAGGTGGAGTACAATGAGTGAGAAAAGGAAATGAGTAAGGTATCAAAAAAAGGAAAGAGAGGAGAAGACGACTAAAACAGTGGTACTGAGAGAAAATAATTTGGTGATGAAAGTAAAGAGAAGGACATTGAAAGAAAGGAAATGAGGGATAGTAATGGAACTAGAGTAAAAGAAATGGGATGAAGAACGATGAGAGAGGAGCAGTGAAGTTGTCGTAAAAGAAATGATAGAAGGTAGATAAACACAAGTGAACATAACACAAGGAGAGTGAGGCTCTGAGGACATAGAAGTAGTGAACAAAAAATAGATAGAAAAGGTCAAAAGTAAGGAGCAAACAAAGATAAGCGAGGGAGAGTGGGTGATTTATAGTGATAGAGCGCGATAATACTGCTGAGTGAGTAAACAGTCATTACTAAAAGAGCAAAGGAGGAAAATACGGAAAAGGGAAGTAAAGCAGAGAGACTGAAAGCTGAAAAGTTATGCAAGGGAGAGAGGGGATGCAGACAGTTGAAATGAGAATAAGGGCTTGTCAAAGAAGTGGAGTAAAAGAACAGGGGTTACAGAGAGTGAGAGAAATACATTATAAGTGAGTTAAAAGAGCTCAAAGAGGATGGAAAAAGGAAAGTGAGTGTCAGAGAATGGGAATACAATTTAATTTACACAATCCAAAGTATAGAATAACTTGTACAACATGTTACATAGTTTATTTTTGCTGTTCTCAGAATATATTGAATTTCACTTAAAACAGTGAGTTCAAATTACTCATCATATGACAGCGGAAAAAAAAACACAATCTAAACGATTGTGTTTTAAAAAAAACCTTATATACTGACAAATGACAAATGTACACTAATCTTTGATTGACTTACTTTTCCTTGTGGCCAGATAGTATATCATGGAGGTCCTTTTCTCATTGCAAAGTACTTTGCTGTTCAGTAAAAAAACTCCAAGAACATCTGAAATATTTTCAATATATTCACCTTTCCATTTGGCCAAATAGTGTCAGATGTATGAGTATATATCAGTACTCCTCCCGTCTTCATAGGCCAATTACCTTTACCTAAATTTTGGCTGTAAAAACACTAGGTATGAATTTATAAAGCCAAAAGGAAAACGTTGTTTGAAAGTCAAATGAGTGTCGTTACATTGGGTCCAACCTTTAGAGGTTTTTAAATAGCATGTGTAATGCCCTGATGTTGTAGAAGGACCGTCATGAAAAATAATAGCTACAGTTGCAAGGGTTCTTCCTGATATCGATAACTGAGAAGCCACTAAATTTTTAATAGAAGTTGTCAATTTAGTTTCATCAGGTCTACATCGTTGGAACATTAAAATAACATAGTGACCATAATTTTGTAGAAATAATGTGGACAGCATTGCAGACTTACATTGGGTACACACCATATTGTGATCCGCTGCTTTAACTAGATTATTAAAAGGCACTGATTTGCAGTCTGGTAAAGTCAAATATATAAATCTTTCAGAGTCTATTCTAGTAGTACTTGATGAAGCACAGTTATCACAGTCATGTTGCCATTGATAAGAAAGCTTAAAAAGATTTTTTCATATCTACTCCTTCATCTTGCAATACATCAAACATATACATTAAAAATTCCTGACAATCCTGCTGAATATTCTGTGAAAATTGATTTTGACCTGCACATATGTCTAGAAGATTTCTAATTTCTGAAACACTTTCCATTTTTGCTCTATCACTGCTACATTTCTCTAACACAGAATTCAATAAACAGCACAATGTTTGTTACCGATTTTCGACAATCTGTTTTGTAAATTTTGAAGAAAAAAACAACATTAACTACTACATTAGCATAGCAGTTGACACCAGAACTGTTTTCAAACTGAAATCCAACAACATCCTCAACAGAATCCTTTTTCCTTCTCCTTACAATTACAGTTTCATCTACTTTTTGTCTTTTTGCTACTACCTCACTGCAATTACTCTCATTTCTTCTTTTTCGGCCTACCACACGTTTTTCAATCAGAGGATATTGAGGCAAATGTGGAGCATACTCTCTTCTTAACCTATTGTATTCTTTAACACAATCTAGATCAGCACAAATCTTTGTTTCATCACACTCAAGCAAGTACAATCCTGATAAAGTTCTGACTCGTGATAAAGCCACATATGCCATACCCTCTTTAAACACAGAACTTCCAATGTTCACCACAGCACTATCTACACTTAAACCTTGAGATTTATGAATTGTCACCGCATATGCCGAACAAATAGGAAACTGTTTTCGGTGAACATATAAGTCTTTCACGAGCAAAAATCTAGCTGAACAACGACAAATTTGTTCTATTTCATCAATGCCATCAAATTTAATTTTTAAAAATTCAATTCCATTTCTATTTTTGTAATTCACAAAACCAACAACATGACCCATTGCTCCATTTACCAGACCTCTTTCAACATTTAAATTCCTTCTCAAAATGACACGACAATTCAAACACACATTCAGAGTCTTTTCAAAACCAGCAGTTTTAGATATACTCTTCTCTAATGAATCCAATTTTGATTTCAAATTTTCAGACAAAACAATTGTTGCTCCCATATGGTCTATTTTATCTGTAGCTTCCAGTGTCACTATCTCTTCATTTTCTAAATTTAACATTTTGTTGTTGAACATGGAACATTCTTTCAGAGTTGGCATCAAACATATGGCAGATTTCCTCTCGTTAATTTTCTTTAAAATATTCTCTGGAAGAATGTTTTCATTTGGGTACAAATTTGAAATTAACCGTCCATGTAAAGCTTCTTTCCCTTGCTGACTTACTTTTCCAATCCTTACATCTTGTAAAATATTTTTATAATCTTCATCCTTTGCCTGCCGCATATTTTGAAGCAGTTCTGCATATTTGAAGTTTAACCATATATTAACGTTTCCAATGCTTCCTAAGCACTTCCTGGTATCTTCATGTGTGAGCATTTTGAACACAGGTTGTCCTTTCACTAGAGTCAACTGCAGAAGATCTCCAAAAACAATAATATGTTTTACTCCAAATAAGACATCATAGTCTGTTCTAAGAATTTCTTGCATTCTCAAATGCACAAAAGCAAGCATTATATTTGACACCATGCTTACTTCATCAATGATAAGAAGTTTCATTTTCTTCAGGACTCTCGAAACTTCGGAACACGCATCTCCAGATAGCTTGTGATACTCCAATTTGTTATCATGCTCCACTGGCAGCATCAGTAAATGATGTAAAGTAATCCCTTTAATGTTATGTGCTGCCAGCCCAGTTGGAGCGGTAACAACACAAGACAGCGGTGATTCAGTCCTTTTCTGCAAATAAGTTGCAATTGCTTTAATCAGAAAACTTTTTCCAGTTCCCGCTTCTCCACTCACGAACAGTTGGACAGGCTTAAATGATGTACATGAGCACTCTTTTTTCTCATGACTGAATCCATGTTCAATCTGTTCTGTGACTTCGTCATATATCTGTTTCTGCTCAAAGTTTAGTTGTTTTATCAAATCTTCCAAGTTAACTTCATCATCTTGAGCTTGTTCCATAGCTCTTTCCACCTCATCCATGGCAGTGGCAGCTTCATTTTGGATAATTGGTCCTCCAAGTGGATCCTGACTCAACGAAGCAGAACTCTGACTGTCTTGGGAACTGTCTCTAGCAATCTCTGCAGCAATTGTGGCTTCTTGCTCTATTTCTTCGTTCAACATTTGCAGATAATTTGGAAAAACAGGACATTCTATGGTATCCTTGGTTGCATTAAAAGAATCTTCGTAACAGAGAAAATCTCCAAGTAGTTCCTCTTCTGTACGCCATGGCTTAAAGAGTTGCAAAAGAGCCAAATAGTAAAATTCCCTTTTCTCTGGATTTTCGCAACTCAATTTTCGATGATTAATCAAATGACATTTTTTCTGTCTCACTAGACATCCTTCACACCCAATGATAGCATATATTCCATTGTTAATATCTTCTCTGATGGTTCTCTTATAAATATAGTTTTGCAGAACTTCATACAAACAAACGTTCTCAAGATGACTACTTCTATTTGGATAGTATGTATCCAACATGTTGGTCTTCAAAATATCTGTACTTTCTGGTTCTTTCTCCGCCAAATACTCTATTTCTTGTACAGATTTCAAAACTCGATTTCGTGTTGCAGCAAGACCTAGACTCACCCAAATGATGGTTCTAGATTTGGCAAAGAGACTTGCTGATGACAATCGATCAGAACATTCATATGCTCCAATTTCTCGATGCAACAACATCTTCAGACTGTAACTGTATAATTTCTTGCATAGACTCTTTTCATGTGAAATATCCTCCCACATTTCCTTCAGTTCTGTCTTTTCTTTTTTTGTGATGTAAGACGTCACATATCGAGCCACAGCAATAGAGTTGTCAGCAACTAATTGAATATCCATGTTAGCATTCCACATGGACAAAATCACTGGGTTGTAGTCGTTGATGTACTTGGACTCTTCGTTTCTTTTTAAATTGTATGTATTTTTTGGTGATTTTCTCATAACACTATGTCGCAGAGAAGACATCAAATTATTTACTCTTCCTTTAGAAATCACTGGTCTTGGAAAGGCGAAACGACATTTTGTGTAGAACTTGTCTTTGTTTCTGAATTTTCGACGACAGTACTTTCCACAACGATGGGATTGAAACCGTAAAACTTGTTGCCTTAAACTATTTTCTTAGGTAGTTTTCGGACCAGCACATGTTGAATACTCTTCAATGAAGCTCATCACTGTTTCATCCGAATCTGTTCCAAATTTGGGTGCATCTTTAATCCACAACAACATATGTATATGAGGAGCACCTCTCGCTTGATACTCCTTTCTCCAAAAGAAATCCAAAACCTCTCCAAGGGGAGGATTTTTTTTGTTGGTAATAAAAGACATCATAGCTTCAAATCTATGATTGAAATATCTGCATACATTCACTGGATCCAAAGAACACAGTTCTCCAGGTGTTTTGAATTCTATATTTTGTATATTTGCATTTGCCTCTCGTAGAAATTGGAGTAAGTCATCCAATGCATACTCGGCACAGCTAAGAATGAGGAACCATGTAGGAGTTCCTAAGTTTCTTAGCATACATTTCAATTCCCCATGACGACGGTACCAATACTCGTTTGTACCACGCTGACATGCCATGAGATTGATTAGATGAGATTCCAAAATATTATCTTGCAGATTCACTTTCTCCATAAAGTCCCTCGCCGAAACATTTTGCAGATGTGCTCCACTTTTCAGTATATGGTTTACTGCATAAGAAAGCCCAGACAAGTCACATTCATACAGTAGATGAAACAAATAGGGAATGCATTGACGAAACTTTGGATCTTCAGCATATAATCTTACAGTTCGATATTCAGATGCAGTAATTTGAAGTGGTCGATCGTCATATCGTCCACCTCGACCTGTTGGAAATAGCTGTGGAAAACAACGAGCTTCCAAACTTTCTTCCCATACACTAACGGGACTTCCTTTTGCTGCTTTCATTTGAAACAATTCAATTGCATTCCCCATTACTTCTTTGGAATGCAAAGGATGAACAGTATAATGTTCATATATTTCTTCACTTCTAGAGACATCAACTTTTTCAATTTGGCCACCTGAACAATCACTGTCTTCATCTGCAGCTGTTTCCTCTGCTGCAACATAAACATGTTTGTAATACTCATTGTTTTTGACTAAATACAACGTTGCCTTTTTGACTTTCCTAACATCCACCAAATCTTGCCAGATTTTTTTACTCTTTGTCGGAACCCCATTAACTAGAATAACTAAAGGTTCCTCTTCTACTTTTTCTATACCAATTGTATCAATATGTTTTTTGAAATCTAGAGGCAAATAAACAACTCTTCCCTTTAATCCTCTCTGCAAATCTGTAGGAGGCAATTTCCCTATCTTAGGCTCCATGCGAACAATTGCCTGAAAAGGGTGGACACATTGAATCAAAATAGACTCATATGTATTTAAATCCATCATTTCAGGGGGAATGTCTACCAACTCCAGATTATTATGAACAGCTCTAGCAGGCATTCTGTTTTGATTTAATTTATCATAACAATATTTACATATACGCTGATGAGAACTCAAATCAAAACAATTCTCCACCCACAAATAAGTTGCAAAATCTTTCCACTCATAATTATTCACCTTTTACGCATAAATCAACTAATCTAGTTTGATGCTTATAATGACTTCGTCGACAACACACACAAGTAAAATTCGGCCTTTCTCTTGATTTCACCTTAAACCTGGTAATTTCCTGCTCAAACTTTTCTGTACTTGAAATCTGTACATTGTCTTCCACATTACCTTGAATTGCTGTGTCAATTTCTACACTATCCTCTTTTTTATCAAAATAACAAATCTCAATTTCTTCACAATTCTTCTTCACATCTAATTCAGTTCCATGCAAAAGAGCACTGTTTAATTGTTTAAGCTTAAGGGCTGGACTTTTCGCATAATACAACATTCTCACTAATTTCCTCATTTTGGTATGATGCACTGCTAACATCCTAAAATGATGAAAAACACTCTGACAGACTTTTCTAGAAAGACAAGCCAGTGAATGGCCTTGCAAACCTGTCTTTTCTCTCACTCTGCAAGGATCTAAGTCTTGCAACAACTTCATTTTCTGCTTCAGACTTTTCTTACTATATGTACGTAAGAAATTACAAAACAAATCAATTGATTCCTGTCGCACACTACAAATATGACTACACTTCCAAGTGTACACTGGACCCCTAGTACGTCTCCCTAAAACTCCATCAGATAACACCTCTTCTGGTTCTCTAGGCACAAGTTTCTCTTTTTCAATCGGACAACCGTCTTTCACTTTATACGCTCGACCACTGGTGTCAACTGCATGCACTAAATCATTCTCCTGGAAGTAACTCTCCTCATTAAAAAATGGCTCACAACTTGAACTGTGCATCCATTCTCCAGGAAAAACTTTACAAAAATGAGTCCGATTAATTACTCTTTTCCATCTACTGTTTGATTTGAAAACATCAATTGTCTTGTTAAGTGTCCTAATTCTATTGATTATTAAAATAAATAATTTTTTCTTAACTTCAAAAGCCTGATCAACAATCTTCTCTACACTTTTCTTTTTCTTATAAAAAGCAGCTCTCTGTTTACCTTTCCTAATGTTTTTTAACAAATTTAAAACCACTCTATTGCGAAACATTCGTCTACGAATGTCTCTAAACTGATTCTGCCTTCTATTCCTATACATATTATTCTCTCCTGCTCCAGTTTTAGCATTCTTTGAAGTTCTCTCCTTCCTTTTCAATTTTACTCTCTCATTTTCTTTTTTTACATGCTGTCCATCAATAAAAAAGATTTAGTTGTCTTACCTGCAGCTTGGTTCCTGTTTTTTGAAGTATTTGTTGTGGAAGAGTGCTGTAATTCCGTTGCTGTTTTTGATTTTTCCCGGTTACGTTGTTTTCTTGTCCTTTCCCTTGTGGGCATCTTTGCTTAGTCTTGAAATAATGATTTCAATCTGTGTTAAAGAAAAAAGTAGCACATTATAGACCACTATTACCAAACAACAAAGCAATGACAAAAAGCAAACGATCTATTCAGGGTTACAGATCAGGTGAGGATTCCACAGGGGTGCACAAAATGTGAGGCCTGTATTGAAGATTATAGTGGAAGACAGCTCTGTCCACAAGTACAAAGAAGATGAGACCTGTGTATAAGTCCACTGCACTCTTATACACACGCTTCACCACCTATGCTTCCCGAGAAAGGCCTCTCTCCCAATACAGTCTTGATCATAAACCTCACCTCCTCTGTCCCTCTGGACATGTCTCACCTCATCTGCACAATCTACTTCCTAATCTCAGGTAACACAGATGACATAATTGATCCTCATTTATAAAGCCATGCATCAGTTTTGCGCTACTGAAGCGTCACTTTTTGTGACGCATTGGCGTCATAAAACATGCGCCTTGTTGCACCATATTTAAAAAGTGACAAATGTAGGTAGATGCGTCATTTTTAAAACCTTTTGCACCACATTATACCTCTGTCAAGTGTAATGTACAGAGAGGGGTCATTTCTCCACAAAAAGCCTTGTAATAATGACGCAGTAAAATCTATGAGATTTCACTGCGTCACTTTTAGGACACTGTTACATCAAAATCTTGCACCTGCCTCACAACAGGGATAAGACTGAGGCAAAAGCTTTCACATGGAGCTTCACAATTTTACAAAATGCAATTCCTCTATGCAAACAAACTCAATATGCTTCCTACACTGAGTTAACACAGGTAACATCATTGTAAAGAGTCAAATTGACACCTGTGTCTATGAGTGCAGACAGGGATAGGCTTCATGGAGCCTAGTCCACTGCACTCTTAGATACAAGCCTCACATCCTACGCTCCCCAGGAAAGCCCAAACATGTACCTTTTTGCACCATATTTAAAAAGTGGCGCATGTAGTTAGATACGTCACTTTTTAAACCTCTGCGCCACAATATACTCAAGGATGTAAAAACCATTCGATATCCCCAAAATAGCACAGATCCTATGTACAGACATCTGCCTCACAGCAGGGATAAGACTAAGGCAAAAGCGTTCACATGGAGCTTCACAATTTTACAAAATACAATTCCTCTATGCAAACAAACTCAATATGCTTCCTACACTGTGTTAACACAGGTAACATCATTGTAAAGAGTCAAATTGACACCTGTGTCTAAGAGTGCAGTCGGGGATAGGCTTCATGAAGCCTAGTCCACTGCACTCTTAGACACAAGCCTCACCACCTACGCTCCCCAGGAAAGCCCAAACATGTACCTTTTTGCACCATATTTAAAAAGTGACACATGTAGTTAGATGCGTCACTTTTTAAACCTCTGCGCCACATTATACTCAAAAATGTAAAAACCAGGGATAAGACTGAGGCAAACTCTTTCACATAGATCTTCACAATTTTACAAAATACAATTCCTCTATGCAAACAAACTCAATATGCTTCCTACACTAAGTTAACACAGGTAACATCATTGTAAAGAGTCAAATTGACACGTGTGTCTATGAGTGCAGACAGGGATAGGCTTCATGGAGCCTAGTCCACTGCACTCTTAGATACAAGCCTCACATCCTACGCTCCCCAGGAAAGCCCAAACATGTACCTTTTTGCACCATATTTAAAAAGTGACGCATGTAGTTAGATGTGTCACTTTTTAAACCTCTGCGCCACAATATACTCAAAGATGTAAAAACCATTCATTTTCCCCAAAATAGCACAGATCCTATGTACAAGCATCTGCCTCACAGCAGGGATAAGACTGAGGCAAACGCTTTCACATGGAGCTTTACAATTTTACAAAATACAATTCCTCTATGCAAACAAACTCAATATGCTTCCTACACTCAGTTAACACAGGTAACATCATTGTAAAGAGTCAAATTGACACCTGTGTCTAAGAGTGCAGTCGGGGATAGGCTTCATGAAGCCTAGTCCACTGCACTCTTAGACACAAGCCTCACCACCTACGCTCCCCAGGAAAGCCCAAACATGTACCTTTTTGCACCGTATTTAAAAAGTGACACGTGTAGTTAGATGCGTCACTTTTTCAACCTCTGCGCCACATTATACTCAAAAATGTAAAAACCATTCCTTTTCCCCAAAATAGCACAGATCCTATGTACAAACATCTGCCTCACAGCAGGGATAAGACTAAGGCAAAAGCTTTCACATAGAGCTTCACAATTTTACAAAATGCAATTCCTCTAAGCAAACAAACTCAATATGCTTCCTACACTGAGTTAACACAGGTAACATCATTGTAAAGAGTCAAATTGACACCTGTGTCTAAGAATGCAGACGGGGATAGGCTTCATGTAGTCTAGTCCACTGCACTCTTAGATACAAGCCTCACCACCTACGCTCCCCAGGAAAGCCCAAACATGTACCTTTTTGCACCATATTTTAAAATTGACGCATGTAGTTAGATGCGTCACTTTTTAAACCTCAGCGCCACATTATACTCATAAATGTAAAAACCATTCATTTTCCCCAAAATAGCACAGATCCTATGTACAAACATCTGCCTCCCAGCAGGGATAAGACTAAGGGAAAATGCTTTCACATGGAGCTTCACAATTTTCCAAAATACAATTCCTCTATGCAAACAAACTCAATATGCTTCCTACACTGAGTTAACACAGGTAACATCATTGTAAAGAGTCAAATTGACACCTGTGTCTAAGAGTGCAGTCGGGGATAGGCTTCATGAAGCCTAGTCCACTGCACTCTTAGACACAAGCCTCACCACCTACGCTCCTCAGGAAAGCCCAAACATGTACCTTTTTGCACCATATTTAAAAAGTGACACATGTAGTTAGATGCGTCACTTTTTAAACCTCTGCGCCACATTATACTCAAAAATGTAAAAACCAGGGATAAGACTGAGGCAAAAGCTTTCAGATAGAGCTTCACAATTTTACAAAATACAATTCCTCTATGCAAACAAACTCAATATGCTTCCTACACTCAGTTAACACAGGTAACATCATTGTAAAGAGTCAAAATGACACCTGTGTTTAAGAGTGCAGTTGGGGATAGGCTTCATGAAGCCTAGTCCACTGCACTCTTAGACACAAGCCTCACCACCTACGCTCCCCAGGAAAGCCCAAACATGTACCTTTTTGCACCATATTTAAAAAGTGACGCATGTAGTTAGATGCGTCACTTTTTAAACCTCTGCGCCACATTATTCTCAAAAATGTAATAACCAGGGATAAGACTGAGGCAAAAGCTTTCACATGAAGCTTCACAATTTTACAAAATACAATTCCTCTATGCAAACAAACTCAATATGCTTCCTACACTGAGTTAACGCAGGTAACATCATTGTAAAGAGTCAAATGTATTTCTTTAAACATGCACACATTCTTTTTTAAACCTCTGCGCCACATTATACTCAAAAATGTAAAAACCATTCATTTTCCCCAAAATAGCACAGATCCTATGTACAAACATCTGCCTCACAGCAGGGATAAGACTAAGGCAAAAGCTTTCACATAGAGCTTCACAATTTTACAAAATGCAATTCCTCAATGCAAACAAACTCAATATGGTTCCTACACTGAGTTAACACAGGTAACATCATTGTAAAGAGTCAAATTGACACCTGTGTCTAAGAGTGCAGTCGGGGATAGGCTTCATGAAGCCTAGTCCACTGCACTCTTAGACACAAGCCTCACCACCTACGCTCCTCAGGAAAGCCCAAACATGTACCTTTTTGCACCATATTTAAAAAGTGACACATGTAGTTAGATGCGTCACTTTTTAAACCTCTGCGCCACATTATACTCAAAAATGTAAAAACCAGGGATAAGACTGAGGCAAAAGCTTTCACATAGAGCTTCACAATTTTACAAAATACAATTCCTCTATGCAAACAAACTCAATATGCTTCCTAAACTCAGTTAACACAGGTAACATCATTGTAAAGAGTCAAATTGACACCTGTGTCTAAGAGTGCAGTTGGGGATAGGCTTCATGAAGCCTAGTCCACTGCACTCTTAGACACAAGCCTCACCACCTACGCTCCCCAGGAAAGCCCAAACATGTACCTTTTTGCACCATATTTAAAAAGTGACGCATGTACTTAGATGTGTCACTTTTTAAACCTCTGCGCAACATTATTCTCAAAAATGTAATAACCAGGGATAAGACTGAGGCAAAAGCTTTCACATGAAGCTTCACAATTTTACAAAATACAATTCCTCTATGCAAACAAACTCAATATGCTTCCTACACTGAGTTAACACAGGTAACATCATTGTAAAGAGTCAAATGTATTTCTTTAAACATGCACACATTCTTTTTTAAACCTCTGCGCCACATTATACTCAAAAATGTAAAAACCATTCATTTTCCCCAAAATAGCACACATCCTATGTACAAACATCTGCCTCACAGCAGGGATAAGACTAAGGCAAAAGCGTTCACATGGAGCTTCACAATTTTACAAAATACAATTACTCTATGCAAACAAACTCAATATGCTTCCTACACTGTGTTAACACAGGTAACATCATTGTAAAGAGTCAAATTGACACCTGTGTCTAAGAGTGCAGTTGTTGATAGGCTTCATGAAGCCAAGTCCACTGCACTCTTAGACACAAGCCTCACCACCTACGCTCCCCAGGAAAGCCCAAACATGTACCTTTTTGCACCATATTTAAAAAGTGACACATGTAGTTAGATGCGTCACTTTTTAAACCTCTGCGCCACATTATACTCAAAAATGTAAAAACCAGGGATAAGACTGAGGCAAAAGCTTTCACATAGAGCTTCACAATTTTACAAAATACAATTCCTCTATGCAAACAAACTCAATATATTCTACACTAAGTTAACACAGGTAACATCATTGTAAAGAGTTAAATTGACACCTGTGTCTATGAGTGCAGACAGGGATAGGCTTCATGGAGCCTAGTCCACTGCACTCTTAGATACAAGCCTCACCACCTACGCTCCCCAGGAAAGCCCAAACATGTACCTTTTTGCACCATATTTAAAAATTGACGCATGTAGTTAGATGCGTCACTTTTTAAACCTCTGCGCCACATTATACTCAAAAATGTAAAAACCAGGGATAAGACTGAGGCAAAAGCTTTCACATAGAGCTTCACAATTTTACAAAATACAATTCCTCTATGCAAACAAACTCAATATGCTTCCTACACTCAGTTAACACAGGTAACATCATTGTAAAGAGTCAAATTGACACCTGTGTCTAAGAGTGCAGTTGGGGATAGGCTTCATGAAGCCTAGTCCACTGCACTCTTAGACACAAGCCTCACCACCTACGCTCCCCAGGAAAGCCCAAACATGTACCTTTTTGCACCATATTTAAAAAGTGAGGCATGTGGTTAGATGCGTCACTTTTTAAACCTCTGCGCCACATTATACTCAAAAATGTAAAAACCATTCATTTTCCCCAAAATAGCACAGATCCTACGTACAAACATCTGCCTCACAGCAGGGATAAGACTAAGGCAAAAGCTTTCACATAGAGCTTCACAATTTTACAAAATGCAATTCCTCTGTGCAAACAAACTCAATATGCTTACTACACTGAGTTAACACAAGTAACATCATTGTAAAGAGTCAAATTGACACCTGTGTCTAAGAATGCAGACGGGGATAGGCTTCATGTAGTCTAGTCCACTGCACTCTTAGATACAAGCCTCACCACCTACGCTCCCCAGGAAAGCCCAAACATGTACCTTTTTGCACCATATTTAAAAATTGACGCATGTAGTTAAATGCGTCACTTTTTAAACCTCTGCGCCACATTATACTCAAAAATGTAGAAACCATTCATTTTCCCCAAAATAGCACAGATCCTATGTACAAACATCTGCCTCACAGCAGGGATAAGACTAAGGGAAAATGCTTTCACATGTAGCTTCACAATTTTCCAAAATACAATTCCTCTATGCAAACAAACTCAATATGCTTCCCACACTGAGTTAACACAGGTAACATCATTGTAAAGAGTCAAATTGACACCTGTGTCTAAGAGTGCAGTCGGGATAGGCTTCATGAAGCCTAGTCCACTGCACTCTTAGACACAAGCCTCACCACCTACGCTCCTCAGGAAAGCCCAAACATGTACCTTTTTGCACCATATTTAAAAAGTGACACATGTAGTTAGATGCGTCATTTTTTTAAACCTCTGCGCCACATTATACTCAAAAATGTAAAAACCAGGGATAAGACTGAGGCAAAAGCTTTCACATAGAGCTTCACAATTTTACAAAATACAATCCCTCTATGCAAACAAACTCAATATGCTTCCTACACTCAGTTAACACAGGTAACATCATTGTAAAGAGTCAAATTGACACCTGTGTCTAAGAGTGCAGTTGGGGATAGGCTTCATGAAGCCTAGTCCACTGCACTCTTAGACACAAGTCTCACCACCTACGCTCCCCAGGAAAGCCCAAACATGTACCTTTTTGCACCATATTTAAAAAGTGACGCATGTAGTTAGATGCGTCACTATTTCAACCTCTGCGCCACATTATTCCCAAAAATGTAATAACCAGGGATAAGACTGAGGCAAAAGCTTTCACATGAAGCTTCACAATTTTACAAAATACAATTCCTCTATGCAAACAAACTCAATATGCTTCCTACACTGAGTTAACCCAGGTAACATCATTGTAAAGAGTCAAATGTATTTCTTTAAACATGCACACATTCTTTTTTAAACCTCTGCGCCACATTATACTAAAAAATGTAAAAACCATTCCTTTTCCCCGAAATAGCACAGATCCTATGTACACACATCTGCCTCACAGCAGGGATAAGACTAAGGCAAAAGCTTTCACATAGAACTTCACAATTTTACAAAATGCAATTCCTCTATGCAAACAAACTCAATATGCTTCCTACACTGAGTTAACACAGGTAACATCATTGTAAAGAGACAAATTGACACCTGTGTCTAAGAATGCAGACGGGGATATGCTTCATGTAGTCTAGTCCACTGCACTCTTAGATACAAGCCTCACCACCTACGCTCCCCAGGAAAGCCCAAACATGTACCTTTTTGCACCATATTTAAAAATTGACGCATGTAGTTAGATGCGTCACTTTTTAAACCTCTGCGCCACATTATACTCAAAAATGTAAAAACCATTCATTTTCCCCAAAATAGCACAGATCCTATGTACAAACATCTGCCTCACAGCATGGATAAGACTAAGGGAAAATGCTTTCACATGGAGCTTCACAATTTTCCAAAATACAATTCCTCTATGCAAACAAACTCAATATGCTTCCTACACTGAGTTAACACAGGTAACATCATTGTAAAGAGTCAAATTGACACCTGTGTCTAAGAGTGCAGTCGGGGATAGGCTTCATGAAGCCTAGTCCACTGCACTCTTAGACACAAGCCTCACCACCTACGCTCCCCAGGAAAGCCCAAACATGTACCTTTTTGCACCATATTTAAAAAGTGACACATGTAGTTAGATGCGTCACTTTTTAAACCTCTGCGCCACATTATACTCAAAAATGTAAAAACCAGGGATAAGACTGAGGCAAAAGCTTTCACATAGAGCTTCACAATTTTACAAAATACAATTCCTCTATGCAAACAAACTCAATATGCTTCCTACACTGAGTTAACACAGGTAACATCATTGTAAAGAGTCAAATTGACACCTGTGTCTAAGAGTGCAGTCGGGGATAGGCTTCATGAAGCCTAGTCCACTGCACTCTTAGACACAAGCCTCACCACCTACGCTCCCCAGGAAAGCCCAAACATGTACCTTTTTGCACCATATTGAGTTAACACAGGTAACATCATTGTAAAGAGTCAAATGTATTTCTTTAAACATGCACACATTCTTTATTCCTTTAAACAAATGTAAAAGCCATTCATTTTTCCCAAAATCGTTTTTGACATCCCATTCAAAAAAACACAGCACAGGTCCTATGTTGAAGCATTCCATGTCACTACTAAAACTTCACAAGTTTTACAAAATACAATTACTCTATGCAGTAAAAACTTTTTACCAAGCATTATCAAAAAGCATGACACAAAACAACATTAAAAAACCACAATTTGCTTCCAAATATTCTCCATAGAGTATACAAATCTCTATGTATATTAAATAAATCATAAGTCACCTTTACAAATATTTTAGGAGATTCAGAACAGTGTCAGATACACACACCAATATTTCTTTAGCAGAGCAAAAGGTATGTTCTCCAGGCACTGCAAACCATAAAGGCACAGAAACCCTCTAATTCTACACACATATTGCTCATGGTAACCAATCAAATCTCTTCCCTCTGTATTTTCAAACCAACACCCTTCCCCCCTCAGCCCTTTCTACCTGTTACTATAGCAACTCCCTCCTCACTGAGCTCCCAGGTTTAAAAGTTTATTCTACAATGTTGCAAATCACCTCAGCAAGGATGTTTGACCTGCGAATACACCAGCTTTTCTGGTGCAAGGTTTCTTTAAATGACTTTTTTTTAACCATTCAAATTACTTCTTACACAGAACACAACCATGCAGCCTAACTTTCAGTTTTCAACTATCTCAATCTACCAAACTCCACAGGTTATTTTTTTTGCAAACTCCTATTGTTCCGACTGCCATTTCTTTTCCACACTTCATCTGACTGCATCAGAATCTCCTCTCACCATGTATTCTGTCTGGATTATTGGACTTAGCTATATCCACTGGGCTCAAAGGTATGCAGCTACCAGAAATTTTCACAACCTTGACTTACCAAATATGAAGATTAAATGGATTGGCCAGAGAGGATTGAAATGTCACGAATTGATACCATTGGTGAAAACCTTTTTGCATTTGCCACACCCTGACCTTTTAATTGTGCACTGTGGAGGAAATGACTTGGGCACTTTGACTGGGGTAGGTCTGGAAATGCTTTTAAAGGACACCTTTGATCAATTGATGGCATTTTTTCCTCAAACTGCCTTGGTATGTTCCAATTTATGCCAAAGGCAGAAATGGAAGTGGTCCAATCAATTTTGTCCACAATTTGAGAAAGCACGGAAACATGTGAATAAATCTGTTTCTGCTTACATGAGAGACTATGGAATGGGTTCAATATACAATAATAACTTGCGTTACAACATGCAAGATATTTACAGAGGAGATGGTGTGCACTTTTCAGATGAGGGGAATAGAATATTCCTCCTGAATTTAAGACTGTGCATTGGTACCTACTTGTAGGTACCTAAATCAGCCACAGAACCCAAAAGCCCTTTTCAGGGCTACCCTATCTCTGATCACTCCAAATGATTATCTTTTTCTAAATTTTTTTCACTATTTTTCACCAAAGTACGCTCCCCGGTACGCTTCCCGGTGCGCGTACCGGGCGCTCCCCCCGCAAAAATTTGAAAATAATGTTGTTTTTTTGTCTATATGGGCCTCCTAACACCCCCTCAGAAAACCTAGGGGGTCAGGGAGTGCCTACCGTGCCCCCTTATACCCATTCCCAACGTTGTTTGTCCTCTATTTTCTGTCTCAAATGTTCCGAAAAACAAAATGGAGGACTCCCGTAGTGCTGCCGGTACGCGTACCGGGGCGCGCACCGGGAAGCTCTCCCAAAAATGTTAAAAGTTAATTTACATAAAAACCACTGGAGACACTTTCACCAAATATAGAATAGGTCATACTACATACCAGTCCCTACCATTTTCCCAAATTTGGTGGAATTCCATTGAGCCATTTGAGCTGTAGCACTGTCTAAATATCCTGAGGTAAATTACATGACTAAAACACATATGAAAGTGTTAGAATTTGCAACCAATGAAAATGTTACTTTCATTTTGTATTTTTATGTGCTGACATTTCATTGGTTATGAACATGAATATATATGAAAAATGAGAGGGAAACACGGCCATTTTGACTACTACTACCTGAGGTACATTTATAAAGGATTTCCTCTGAAAACATCAACTTCTTTCTGAAAGCTAATTTGTTAATTTTTAAGGGGAACTATGTTCTGCACTTTAAGTTAAATTGGAAAAACGTTTTATGATAGATTTTTACTGTCCCTCTGTTATAGTTATAGATTCAGATAGGCTTCTCTGTTATAGTTATGGATTGATTTAGGCTTCTCTAGTATATTTATGAATTTACTTAAGCTTCTTCACAAGCACTTTTTATATTTCTACTTCCTGCCTGATACCATACACTGCCCAAAGATAACTTGACTGTTAAAAACTCAAAAATACCTCTCTGAACTTAATCCAACAGTGCCCTATCTCTACTGATATATTTATTTTTTATGCAATTTACAGCAACATAATGGAAGGAGATCAAAATAAATGTAATATTTCTTCGAACTTGATCTTCAGGACAACCCAGAGGAAGAGAATAACGATTCAGATTTTTTGGGATCAGTCTCTTGATGAAGAGTTTCTCAAATATGTGGAAGAAATGGAATCATGTAATCCAAATGAGGACATTCCCGACGACATAATGTTGGAAGTCTTATTAAATTTTGAAAAATCAGAGCAATAAATGTATATTTAATAATTAAAAATTGTTCCAGACATTATTCTTTTTTTATATGTAATCAATGAAATAGTACCAAAATGAATATAATATAATGTGAGACTTATAGTATACTGTGCAATTTTTTTTGTGATACATAGTAAGTTTGCTCATAGTTACTTCCTTTCTCCCACTATATTATCTCCAAAGTGCGTTTGACATCTGTTTTTCATCTCCTGCCTCCTTTCTCTCACAGTCTGTCTCTAATGCACGATATCACCGCCAATTTTCTATACATTTAGAAGAGATTAAATGTAATACTGGAAAACATCATAAGGGAGCAGGATAGACTACCTCTGATTCCCTAGACCTTCTCAGGGTGTGCTTAAAGGATCTGTTTCTACTTTCCTGACAGACTATGCTATGGATTCCATATACCACAATAACTTCTGTAACAACATACAAATTATCTACAAAGGTGACGTTGAATTTAAAACTCTGCATTGGTACCTACATGTTGGTACTTAAATACGCCACACAAGACAACAACTCTATTCAGAGCTACCCTACCTCTAAGCACTTTAAATTATTATTTTACTGTTTCACTGAGTTTTCCCCATGTGTGGAGGGGGGGAGGTGTGTGTGGGGGATGTGTGGGGTGTGTCTGTGAGGTGTGTGTGTGTGTCTGGGGGGTGAGGTGTATAGGTGTGTGTAAGTGTGTGGGGTATGTGGGTGTGGGTGGGGGTGTGGCTGTGTAAGCTGTGTGTGTGTGTGTGGGTGTGTGGGGTGTTTGGGTGTAGGTGGAGGTGTGAGTGTGTGCGGTGTGTGTGGGGGGTGTGTGTGTGGGGGATATTTATTTTATTTATTTTATATTTTTATATAGCGCAAGAATCGACCCCTTACGGGGTATCTCCGCGCTTTGCTCGCAAGGTGACATGGCAGGTGTTACCAGAGGTTGTGGTTATAAACTGATGGTTGATTATTTATTCTTCCAGGAATAAGCAGGTTTTTAGTTTTTTCCTGAAGGAGGAATGGTTGGAGGTTTGTCTTAAGCTGGGAGGTAGATTATTCCAAAGATTAGGCCCTACCAGAGAGAAAGCTCTGCCACCTTGTCTGGTTTTTTTTACCAGAGGAGTTTTTATTAGCAATTGATTGCTTGACCGTAGTGCTCTGTCAGGTTTGTAAAGGGGTAACTTTTGGGTCAGATAAATGGGGGCTTTCCCGAACAGGCATTTGTGAACAATGCAGCAGATTTTAAATTTGATGCGTTGTCGTATTGGCAACCAATGAAGTTCTCGCAGCAGAGGCTTGGAAGGGGTTCTGGGGGGGGCATTCAAAACCAGTCTTGCCGCTGTGTTTTGGACTACCTGGAGGCGATTTATAGCGCTCTCGTTGGCTTGTATCAGGAGACCATTGCAGTAATCAATTTTACTTATCACCATAGTCTGCACTAGGGTCTTTCTGTAGTTGTCTGATAGGTATGGGAAGACTCGTTTTAACAAACCAATTGTGTGGAAACATGCCCCAGCAACTGCACTCACATGTTCCTTCAAGGTTAGATTTTGATCTAACTTCACCCCCAGATTTTTTACTGTTAGTTTTGGGGTGGGTACTGGTCCCAGGTCTAAGGGCCACCAGTCGGGGGACCATAGTATGGACGCTTTTCCAAAGAGCATTAGCTCCGTTTTTCCAACGTTGCATTGGAGGCGGTTGGCAGCCATCCAATTGGATATGGCCCTCATGCCTTCAGCGAAATTATCCCTGACATTGGAGTTTAGGGAATGGAAAGGGTAGAGAAGTTGGGTGTCGTCAGCGTAGGACACCGGGGTGAATCCATATTTTCTCACGATCTCAGCAAGGGGAGCCACGTACTCATTAAACAATGTGGGGCTTAGGCATGAGCCCTGTGGCACCCCCTTCGTGAGCATCCTTGAGGAGGAGCGATATGGTCCCAAGCTGACGGATTGTGAGCGCCCGGACAGAAAGCTCTCCAGCCAGGAAAGGGCCTGTCCTCCTATGCCTACTCCCTGTAAACGGCTCACGAGGATCTTGTGGGACACAGTATCAAAGGCGGCGATATGTGTGTAGGATGTGTGTGTATGTGTGGGTGTGTCTGTGAGGTGTGTGTGTGTCTGTGGGGGGGAGGGAGGTGTGTGTGTGGGATGTGTGGGGTGTGTCTGTGAGGTATCTGTGTGTGTGTGTGTTGGGGGGGTGAGGTGTGTATGGGTGTTTGGGGTGTGTGGGTGCGGGTGTGGATGTGTAAGGTGTCGGTGGGGGGGTGTGGGGTGTTTGGGTGTGGGTGGAGGTGTGCGTGTGTGAGGTATGTGTGGAGAGTGTGTGACTGTGGGGGTGTGGGGTTGTGTGCGTGTGGGTGTGTGTGGGACATACTTGTAGGTACCTAAAACAGCCACAGAACCCAAAAGCTCTTTTCAGAGCTACCCTACCTCTAATCACTCAAAATGATTATTTTTCACTACTATTTTTGCTATTTTTCACCAAAGTACGCTCCCTGGTATGCTCCCCGGTACGCGTACTGTGCGCTCCCCCCGCGAAAATCGAAAAAACATTATTTTATTTTGTCCCGCAGGACCCTTTTATGGCCTCCACATCAGACTAGGGGGTCAGGGGGTGTCTACCCTGCCCCCTTTTGCTTATTTCCCCCTTTGTTTTTGCCACCTCTTGTGTCTCGATCCTACCGAGACACAAGATGGCGGCCGCTGCGGACTGTTTCGAATGTTTACAGACACCCGAGAACCAATCAGCTTGCCGTGCGCAAGTCGCGTGGCGCGCCCGGAGCGCTCCCCGGTACGCGTACCGGGGCGCGGCTCTAGATATATACATTTTTTTTTAACCTAAATTACTCAAAATCCTCTGGAGCACATATCTTGAGATATAGCAAAGGCACATCTGGCTACCAGTCCCTACAATTGTGCCAATTTTGGTGAAAATCCATTCAGCCGTTCGAGCTAAAAGTGCGACAGACCGCCCTATGAAAATTAACATGGGGGAAACACGTTTTGGGACCCCCCTTTTATCTCGGCCCCCGCTTGACGAATCCCCCCCAAACTTTCAGGGAAGGAGCGGAGCACGGCGAGGCAAAGTTGCTGAAAAATTCAGGCCGGCTGCTCAACCGGCGCCAAAGTTATTCCAAATAGAATGTTGTGATTTCCCTATGGAAATCAATCCTAACTATAACCGCCAGTAGGTAATATATATATATATATATGTATATATATATATGTATATATATATTTTTTGTATCCAAAGGCTCTGCAGCAGAGAAGCACACGACAACAGTGAGGTAATCTTCCTCTTTTATTCATTTTGCAAAGGTGGTAAAACATCCGTCATTTTCCTTGCTAGCTGCCAACGCGTTTCAGTGCTGTCTGCACCTTCTTCCTGGGCTCATGGCAATCCGGTATTGTGAGGCTTCTGCAGTTCTGCACACACACCTGAGGCTGTACTACGAAAGACAGCGTCAGCAAAGAACTGCAGAAGCCTCACAATACCGGATTGCCATGAGCCCAGGAAGAAGGTGCAGACAGCACTGAAACGCGTTGGCAGCTAGCAAGGAAAATGTATATATATATAGCAATCTGCCCTGAAGACGGAGTGGATGTATAAGTATCTGAATGGAGGATTTAGTAGCAATGTGGTTGACTGTCACTAAATATATGGGATAGTGATTAAACTGTGTGAATACCTGTATCACTCTATCTCTTGTTGTGCAAATTACTACATAAGTTGGTTACTAGCTATATGAAAGTCTATATATATATTAATTAGCTAAGTGAGTATTTGTATGGGATAGTGAATGAATGTGTGGGTGGTTGGGTGGGAAGTGTGTGACTGTCCAAAGATGTGTAAATAGTTTATTTAGTAGGTATATGAGGTTAAGACTGTATGTGGAAACAGTTGTTTGAGTGAGTGAATCTCTTTATGGGTGTGGTGATGAGTAAATATATTTCTCAAAGATACATGTCCAACAGACTAGAAATACAAAAGGCAGTGTATGTGACAGTTGTTGTATATAAATAAGTATACATAAGACTCAGTGATTGTATGAGTGACATATGGATAACTGTATACTTGTAAGAGTGATTTTAAAACACACTAAGTATGAGTTACTTTGTATATGAATAAATACATTGGTGTTTGTTTAAGTGTGTAGCTTAGTAAATATAAGTATGATCAATTGTTTGCATAAGTGAGTATGATGACTGCATAAGTGAATAAGATGTGTGCTGGTGCGTAATGTCGATGTAGGTGTATAAGTATATTTCATAATGTTCTATTGATATTTTTTAGCATGTATGAGTGAATCTATAGGTAAGATGTGTATGTAGATGTAGGAATCACTGAGTGGGTTTTTAGAAACGTGTATTGGTGTGTCAATGGTTTCAAATATGGTACACCATATTTTGTAATGAGTGTTGAAAGGTTATACTAGTGTATGATAAGATGTATCAGATTGTCACGTGGATGATGTTATCAGTGATGTCATCAATTATGTCATTTGAGATGTCATCAGTGATGTCACTGACCATGTCA
This sequence comes from Lissotriton helveticus, assembly GCF_964261635.1. NCBI lineage: Eukaryota > Metazoa > Chordata > Amphibia > Caudata > Salamandridae > Lissotriton > Lissotriton helveticus. The sequence goes on along the minus strand of NC_136060.1, from coordinate 212,173,693 downwards.
TGAATGATGTAATATGTGACATCGTCAGCAGTGGATTGCGGGCGCGTGAGTTGGGGAATTTCAATGGTTTTGTACGAGTGAAATATCCAACTAACTATAACACCCCTAAAACCTATGTTTTTTTCAGTGAATTTCAATGGTTTTTTAAAGGCTAATTCCTAACTATAACATGTCTGAAACCTATGGTTTTTTCAGTGAATTTCAAAGGTTTTTTAAATGCTAATTCCTAACTATAACATGTCTGAATCCTATGTTTTTTTCATTGAATTTCAAAGGTTTTGTAAATGACAATTTTTACATGTATTAATTCTTATTTTTAGTTTTTGTGACACTGATATACCAAATTGTTTTAAACTATTTATTTTTAGAAAATGATTATTATTTTTTTGTTTAGTACATTTTTATTAAGTTTTCAAACAGGAGAAAAGCAACAAAATAAGTACAAGGTGAAAAGTCAAGTAAAAATCATATTAATCATAATTAATATATACCAAATAGACAAAAAGCAATTCAATCAAATATAAGTAAGGGGTATGGAGGAAGAGAGAAAGAAAAAGAAAGGAGAAGAGAGAGAAAGAAAAGAGAGAGGGAGAAAGAAAGACAGAAGAGAGGAGGGAGAGAAAGAGATCAATGATATGTAGCAGTAAGAAAGAAGAGAGAATAATGGATTAATGCATAGGAGAGCGTGTAGAAAAATAAAGAGTGAAAGGAAACCATAGAAGATCTAATTTTATCTTTTGAGCAAGAGAGGAGGAGGAAACAGAAGCAATTCTATGTTCATCACAAATAAAATTCCACCAAGTCAAAAATGAAATAGTTGAGTTGTCTTTCCAGGAGGATAAAATAACCTTAAAAGCTAATGCAATAAAAAGGTCTAATAACCTAGAAGAGGGAGATGTAACATCAACATCAGGTGATAAAGTACCAAGAAAAACATTTTGTATTGTTAAAGTAGTAGTAAACTTAAACACTAGCATACAAATATTCCACACGGAATTCCAAAAAGAGAGAACATTAGAACAATCGTAAAGAAGATGTGTTAACGTGCCCGTTTCAGCGTTACAAGACTAGAATAAACGAGATGATGAAGGTGAAAATGTACAAATCGTAACAGGAATAATAAGAGTTCTTTGATAGATAAAATACAAAGACTGAGTAATACGAGCAGCAGCAGAAACTTTAAATAATTTGTACCACAGTTTGTCCCATGTAGCAATAGATAATGAAACGGATACATAATTTTCCCATGCAATCTCAATTAAAGGTTTAGGTCTTTTGGTAACATTGGACAATAGTAACTTATAATCAAGGGCAGCTTTAGGTCTATGTATTGAAAATAAAGAATATAAAGGAACGGAGGGTGTTATATATGGTGTGACAGATGGTAAGGACAAAGTATGTAGGTGGGACTGTATGGCATTGACAATAATGACATATTCATTAAGGTACGAGTTAGGCAATTGATAGGTAGTTTGGAGGGTAGAGAAAGGAACAATAGTATAATTATGCAGGAATTTATGGACAAAATCAATATCCTTTTCCTTCCAATATTTGTAATAAAATGATTTGCCTTTAAATTTGAGGAACTTGTTAAACTATACACGTGAGGATAAGAAACATTGAAGAGGGGTGAAATCTTTAGAAAAAATACTGTACAACAGAGATCGGGGATATTTTAAAATAGGACTTTTAGATAAAAAGGTACAATTTGACATAAAATGTATCTGGTGAAAAGAAAAATCTTTCAGGAGGGAGCGTTCAAAAAGAATCCATTTTGGAAGAGGGTTATCCATAAATTCATATGCCAATGAAAAAGATTGTTTAAGCATGAAGGCAGAGTGATAAGCTGAAAAATCTGGGAAACTTACACCACCTTCGTCTTTAGGACGTATAAGTTTATGTAGGGAAATTTGTGGGTGTTTATTATTCCAGAGGACTTTGGTGCATATAGAATTGAGTTTAGTAAAATGAGTATTGGGAATTTTCATAGGAAGCATAGATAGGGTATACAAAATATGAGGAACAATTATCATTTTAATAGTATCCAACCTGCCCAACCATGAAAGGTATAAGGGAGACCATAAGAGAAGAAGTAATTTAATCTTATCAAATAATGCAGAAAATGTGAATTTAATGGTGTCACAAAGGGAGGACGAAAACCAGATACCAAGGTATTTAATTTTAGAGGGGCACCAAGCAAAATTAGTATTGTGAAACATAAATTGATAACATGTAGCATTAAGGGGTAAAACTTCTGTTTTAGAGAGATTAAGTTTATATCCAGAGATACTGGAGTATAATTGCACTTCATTTAAAAAGTGAGGTAGAGAGTCAGTAGGATTACACATATAAATAAGTATATCATCAGCATATGCCGATATTTTAGATTCAATAGAAGTGGCCAGGCCCCAAAAAGCGACTTGGTCTCACACTAGCCATCATATGTGGATAATACTAACATTTTTACAATAATCCTCTAACTTCAGATTTCAATTTAAGATACCAAACAAATTTTCAAATTTTTCAATTTCATTTTAGGCAATATTAATCATTGCTTTCAAATTTGTTTTAATGAATTATGAGATGTACATAAACTGCGAAAATTCATAGGTTTCAAAGGAACCCCAATACATATAAATCCATGTGTTCACAACAAATATTGAAGTCCTGAAATTTCAAAATTTAACGTCCGCCCAATGCATTTCGGGACTCCTGTCCCTTCGTCAGGGGAAAATTCTGAAAAAATCATTTACAACATTTATCAGTGTCTCTTCTTAAACGTACAGGCTGCATAATAGCTCAACTCTGTATAAAATTATGTCCAAACATCAATGTGAAACATGCTTTGGATAGGAGTGCCTACCCACGGGAAAACCCCTCCCCTTAATTAATGAAAGTGAAAAGATGAATGCAAGGGAAGTATATCTAGATAACGTCCTCACCCAAAGGGTGTGGGGAATCAATGAAGTGCCCAATAACAGATAGACAAACAAGTCACTACCTTGATTTCAAACTCTGCCTGTCAGGTTCGCAAAACTCTCGATCACCGAAGGTACTCTAGAAACGAAAACGGATATTCTATGTCACTCATTGCTATCTAATGGACAATACTCCTTGCTATCTAATGGACAATACATGCATTAGATAGCAATGAGTGACATAGAATATCCGTTTTTGTTTCTGGATTTATTTGTATTGGGGTTCCTTTGAAACCTATGAATTTTCGCAGTTTATGTACATCTCACAATTCATGAAAACAAATTTGAAAGCAATGATTAAAATTGCCTAAAATGAAATTGAAAAATTTGAAAATTTGTTTGGTATCTTAAATTAAAATCTGAAGTTTGAGGATTATTGTAAAAATGTTAGTATTATCCACATATGCTGTGCTAGTGTGAGACCAAGTCGCTTGTTGGGGCCTGGCCACTTCTATTGTTCTGATACATGTTATGCTAACATGATTCACACAAAGCACGCGGAATTTCATTAATTTTTTGAATTTTGATTAACATTGAGAATTAAACAGGAGTGCACATTCCACATCTTTTTGTGATATTTTAGATTCGATAGAACCATGTTTGAAACCAGTAATCTGGGAGTTGACACAGATGCGTTCTAGGAATGGTTCAAGGCATAAAATAAAAAGTAGAGGGGAAAGGGGGCAGCCCTGTCTTGTGCCTCTAGACAAAGAAAATGGCCTGGAGAATTGGTTATTAACAAAAATGCTGGCTCGGGGACAGGAATATAATAGTTTAACATAGGAAATAAAAGAGGGCCCAAAACCAAACCATTGAAGAGTTTGAAACATAAATTGTCAATTAATACGATCGAACGCTTTTTCAGCATCCAAGGACAAAGCTGCAAGAGGAGATTTGTATTTTTGGCCATATGAAATGATATTAGCAAACATTCGGGCATTATCAGATGGTAATCTGCCCTTCACAAATCCAACTTGATCAGTATTAATCAAGAGAGGTATAACGGAGTCAAGACGGGAGGCGAGAATTTTGTCAAAAATTTTACAGTCATAATTAATTAATGAAATAGGGCGGTAATTTTTACATAAGGAATGGTCTTTATCAGGTTTGGGTATGATTACAATTAAGGCATCCATAAAGGAACCAGAAGCTTTCGCGTCTGCACTGAAGGAATTAAAAAGTTGAAGGAGTTTAGAGATAAAAATGGATTGGAAAGAATTATAAAACTCAATAGGTAAACCATCAGGCCCAGGAGCTTTAGATTTTTTTAAGGCTTTAATAGCATTAAGAATTTCTTGGGAGGCAATATCTTTTTCTAACATGTTGAATTCATCAGGTAGAGAAGGAGGGGAGGGCAAACCTGAGAAAACGGTCTCCAGATTTTGAGTAGTGGGAAAAGTGTCATCAGAATAGAGGGATTTATAATAATCATGAAAAACCTCAGCAATATCTTCATCCGATGAAGCCAAGTTTTTAGTGGATTCATTTAGAATCGGACCAATGGTCTTAAGTTCCGATTTTATTTTTAAATACTTGGCTAACATTTTCCCAGCTTTGTTTTGTCCACCGTGATATTTAGATTTAACTTTGTTAAGTTCAGTGTTTGCCTTATCTAAATCATGAAGGGCTACAGAGGAGCAGGAGGTAAAATACATATGTTCTAAATCTTTAAGTTTACGTAACTGGTCCTCATATTTCTTCCTTGAGGTCTTTTTCTTCTGAGATACAAAGGAAATGGCAAAGGCACGAAATGCAGCTTTAAAGGCATCCCAGTTGTTAGGAATAGAGGTATCTGAGAGGTTGTTAAATTAAAAAAATTCTTCAATGAAAGAAGAAGCTTCTTTAATAAAAACCTGATCTATCAACAAAAAGGTGTTAAGCTTCCAACAACTGAATTTAGAGGAAACATGTGTAAGATCAAGGACAGCATATACAGAAGCATGATCAGACAAATCGCCTGTTTTGAGTAAGAGACAAAAACGAGAGGAGAGCAAAACTATTTGTTAGATGGCCGTTCCAAAACCATATATGTAGCTCCCCTCATTCACCCTTTTTGATTGCCTCGTAGGGCCTCCATGTCTACATATTGTTCACTATACCTGAAAGGTGTATATGTTCATTTCGACGTGTATCTCCTGTCCCGACCTCATACAGCACGCAAAATTTGTTTGGGTGCCATTTTTAAATGCCCCGGCGGCGTGGAGTCCTGTATAGACATTGAAAGAACATCACGACGTCATCTATGTCCTAGTTTTATTCCACCAGTTAATAATACGACCTGGTTACCAAGTACACCAAATGCACTTGGTAACCAGGTCAAAACAAATAGTTTTGCCTCACCTCTCATTTTTGTCTCTTACTCAAAACAGGTGACTGGACTTATCAGGGTCCGAGGAGCCGCTCATGATATTCTGTTGGACTATGGATATCTGAGATTGCCGGAATTACATCGCTACCTTAATCACTTTCTCACCCGGGAAACATAATTGTGTACTTTTATATGGGGTAAGGCCGGAACATATTTTGAAAGTTGATTTTAAATAGAGAGAGGGGTTGGCCTAACGGCTAAGGCGCTCGACCTTGGACCTGGGGATCTGGGTTCGAGTCTCGGTAACGACGCCAAAAAACCTCCTGTGATTCCGGGCAAATCACTTAATCTCCCCGTGCCTAAACAAAAGGAAAGTGTGTCCTCATGTAACGTAACTGGTGCTATGTAAAGCGCTCTGATACCTGATTCGGTTCGGGTCTAGTTCGCGCTATATAAAACTCTGCAAAAAAAAAATATATGAGCCTGTTCGTACATAGTAAATTGATTTTAAATATTGGATATTAGACTAAGATAAAACTAATATTTAAGTCGTGACGATTTATTTAAATAAGCGCGAAACATGGGAGTTGGATTAATTTATATTCCATCTTTCTGTCTGAATATACAAATGTGGGTCATTATGATACTTGCAATGGTTTTTGCACAATGTTAATCACTTGCTGATTACAAATTAAATGATAATGTTTTAATGAATCCTGAGAATTGTTCTAAAGCATGAATGATCATGGGAGGTGAAAACAGTCTTCATTTCTCCATTCTTTTTTTTACATTTGAAGCAGAGCTTAGTAAAACAATGATGGACTCTTAAATTGGGGATCGCGCTTACGAATCGTCACATAATAAGGAATGGGTACTAGTTCAAAGGAGAATTTACTGATTAGACTATAGTTATATGCACCAGTGTTCGCATGCAATAATGACAATATACATTTTATACATATACCACAGATACATTGAATATGTTTCCATTGTTTTCTTTAAAGTAGAAATTAAAGCTGTGGTCACAATAATAAATGCTTCAATAAGTCACTCGACTTTACTCTGGTGTTGGAATTCAAATAGGCTATCTGATTTTCTACTCATGTGTAAGGTGAGATATTATGACCGTCTATCACAGTCTGTCGAGCATGAGGTGATGGGTTCTTTTTTCACTTTTTTCACTTTTTAAAGTATTTAAAAAAAAAGATCAATATCTGGCTCATTGTAAGATGTGTACCTTTCCCAGTGGCCACTCCTGTTTTTTGGTGTCTCAACTACCAGTGGCATACTGAACCCATGATGTAAAAGTGGTACAGAATTTATTCCACCAACATAATCGGGGACCTTTTTGTTTCTGACATTGTACTGTCTTTCTTAAAATAGCAGATTAAATGAATTAAGAGCAATAATACTAGTTTTGGATGATAACATAAACAGAGTTGATTTATAGTTATACCACCATGTGTGCTGATTGCAGAAACAACAGAGTTGTCTTAATTGCAAATGTCTGTATTTTCTGCAATCTGGATAAGGGGGATATTGTTATCTAAAAAGCTTTGTACAATCATCTTTCTGCAGCCTTGAAAAAGCCCGGTGGGCGAAACACGCATCGGCTGCTGCTGTGTCAACATACATGTGATGTGAAAAGAATACACTGGATCTGATTGGAGGGCGTATTTCTTTGGAGCTGGATTTTGGAAATTAGACCAAAATCTCTTTGTTTACACTATGTTATGATTAGGAATACTTTGTATAAAACCACATTTCTTGATTGTAGCAATTGTTTTGGATTATAGAAATAATGATTGGGTGTGCTCGGATGTAGTAAATATATTATAAGCGTAGGTTGTTGCGACGATTACGATTTTCCAAATCCTCAGCATGAAGTTTCAATTTATGAATTTCCATTTCAAGAGTAGTGATTTTAGTGGACTTATCTTGTAAGTCACTGACACGCTGCTCCAGGTCTAATACTTTACTCTCCATAACAATCCATCTGTCCTCAATCTGCTGTAATTTTTCTTTTGTGGTAGTCATGAAGGGTTGAAGGCCCCGCACCTCATCCAAAATGGAATTCAACACCGGGTTAGGTGACGATGAAATAGGTGACGGGAATCATTCTTCTGCCTTTTTGATTTAGTATCAGTAACAGAGGACTTAGCTGAATGAGATTCACTTGCCATTGTAATAGAGTAGTCGGATAGTAGGTGGTACTGAAAGAATGCACGCAAAGTTGTATGCCTCAGGAAGAGCACTGGTGCACAAGAAGAGAAAATTCCTCCACAGTTGGTAAGAAAACAAAAAAAGAAGCAATTCCTAAAAGTCAACCAATAGCCTGTGAGAGAAATATGTGGGGATGGATGGGCTCAGCGGTCAATTAAGACGGCCGCCCTCACCCTTAATCAGGACAGCAAAAAGTAAGGCTATGGTGATGGAAGTAGGTGTAGCCTAAATCACCACATAGAGAAAAAAGGATCAAAGAACGTTATATGCACATCAGCGTGCCACTTAGTAACACCAATAGGACATTGTAAGTGCATAAAAAAAATCAAATACAAAAAAAAAAATCCTGAGGAGAGGAACACGAAGTCCATGGAAAAGGAGGCGTACATTCATAAAATAGTATTTGCACAATACAAATGTGGTAACCAATTGCAGAAAATTAAGTTACAATGAAAAATGGCATGTCATAGAGGAATATATTGGAAATAAAGGAGATGACATTTGAGGAAAAAGAAATGTTCTTTCCATGGGTTACAAGGAGAAGCAGTCAGTAAATATTGAAGGCATCCATGCTTGTTCGAAGACCTTGATAACGCCAGTAAGAGAAGCTGCACTAGGAGCACACAGCGTTAGGAATTGCTGGCTGAGGGAACGCGAGTCAGGGGGCACAAAATGGCAGCCACTCGCGATTGAGGGAAACAAGCAGGAGCTAAATGCGGGAAGTCCAGAAGAGAAAAAACGAGCAATAGGGAAGCAAAATGCTCACAGCATATTCCGCTGGTGTTACGCGCTGTTCCAGAGCAGACAGGGGTCGGAAATGCGGCTCTTCGTCAAAATGAAGTCTCGCCGACGAGCGGAGCTTAGATGAAATCCACCATCTTGCGGGTTGGCGTCGAAGCAACGCCCCCAAATTTTATTTTTTAAATTAAATTTTAATTACATTATACATTACATTACAAAATATACTTTATTAGAATTAATTACTTTAGTTTAAATACTTTACAAATAGGCAATAGAGTTTTAAGTACAGTAGTTCCAATTGTTGCAGTGGGCAACACAATTTCAAACACAATGCAACATTGAGCTGAATGGGAATTTCTAGTTAAATGCAACTAGTTACTTTATGGATTACTCTTCTAACCACAGCTCTGGATCCTAGATTCAGTCCTGGGACATCTCCTGTAAACAGTTGACTAAAAGCGTTTTGGTTACAGTAGTGATTTTTAAGGAATATTATTGTATTTTAAAAGTTGAAACTTTTTCACATAGAATCACCAATGTTATCCTATGGGAGGAAATTCACTTAGCAAGTAAGTAGTGTTATTGTTACTTTTTCTTACTCAGTGGTGGATCCTGGATCCAGCACTGGTGCATCTCCTGTAAACAGTTGAAAGAATGCGTTTAAGTCATACAGGCAATTTTTTAGGAATATTTGTAGTTTGTGAAAATGGACACTTAGAAACCCAGACAATGGATTCATATGGAAGGAAATATAAGTTACTGGTAATTATGGTTAGAATTACTTTTCAGGGTCAGTGCTGGGCTAAAAGATGCAGCACTGAGTTCTCTCCTGATAACAGGTGAGTAAATTGGAATTTGTTGTTCAGATGATTTTAGGTGAATAGTAAAGTTGCAAAATGCCACAGTTAGAAGAAATTCCAAGGGAAACCAGTCAATGTGAGCGTTTGGAAGGAAATTCAAGTTACTGGTAAGTATGGTTCGAATTACTTTCCAGGATCAGTAGTGGGCTCAAAGATGCTGCACTGAGGTCTCGCATGATAACAGGTGAGTAAATCGGAATTCGTAGTACAACCAGTAAGCGGCACAGAGCTGCTGAGCCGAAAGATGTAAAAAGGGGCACGGCCTGCACCACCTCTCTGCAATGCAGCGGCAGTGGCGCTTCCTGGAAGCGCCTGGTGGGCTACTTGGCCCCCATGGACCCTCAGGTTTGAAGTGGAATTTTCTCCCCAACTTAAAATGCGCCACAGTGCGTGTTTGCACACATCACGTCAGGCCCCTCCCCTCCCTTTACCACTGTGTAAACGTGCCCTGTCACCGTTCTAAGTTGAGAGATTAAGGGGTCCATTAGGATGACAGGCGGACTTTGTCCGAGGCACAAGATGGCTGCCAACACTGGGCTGTACCTGCGGCTAAAGGTCCTATGGGACATTGCATAGGGAAAATGCATTTTGGGACCCCCCTTTTTTCTCGCTTGATGAATCACTGTAAAACTTTCAGGATAGCAGCGGACCGGAGCTGGCCAAACGTTTGGAAAATTTTGTGCAGATTCGTCAATCAGCACCAAAGTTATTCTAAATAGAATGTTTCGGATTTCCAATGGATAATAGGTCCTAACTATTACTACCTACTGGTGACCACCAGTAGGTAATATATTTGTATATATTGATCTTTCAAATAGAAAACCAGTAAAACGTGCTCTCAGGCAAATAATCCAGGGAAAGTTTCAAGCAAAAATGGGATTTATTATCAGCATAAATCCTCTGTGAAGAAATGGTCTAGATCACACAACGGAGCATCAATCTTGAGTCATTTACATACACTTGCATTAGAATTCAACATAGGACTATAAAACATGATATCTCAAAGTGATCAAAAATGGCAACCATGATGGAAAGGCAAAGTATAAAGAGTGATAGACAACAGCAGCCCAGTAGCTACTAACCCAGTGGATGCCCCGTGTTTGTTTATTGGTGGAGGCAGGACTAGTGCTGAAATAAGTGGGCAAGATCAGTGAAATATGTATGTTTGTCAGGTGTTAGGCTGGTGGCGGGATGCCATGAACTGTGTAACCGTAAAGTACGAATGAAAGAGACGGTGGCCATCTTGCAGGGGCTATTCTCAATGTGTAAGGCAAAGAGCGATCCATACTGTGTTGCAACATGTTGGACATAGTGCCAAATGTTGCCAATGCCACATGAGTATCTGGTGGCAGATTGGGATTAACCAAAGGTTGGCATAACGTTCGAAATGCACCTGTATTGTTGCCATATTTGCATGGTGCCCTACACGAATGCCTTAGTGGCATGGTGGCCAAAGCATGCATGGACATAACAAATACTCAAGGATTCAATGCCATAGTGGCAGGTTGCTGTAATGAACTCACCCTGGACTGGGTAAACATTGTATATAAAGGATTGCTGGTGAAAGAAAGTGTGAGAAAAAAAGAGAAGCGAGACTCAAAGAGACTATACATATAAAATCAAACCCTATATACAACCACATTATAGTGCACAAAATGTTTTCAAACATAATAAAAAATATTGAAAACATGTGATATTGTCAACATTGTTCACTTTGAGACACACCATTTTTCCCGTAGCTCCACACTGATCTACTACGCCATTGAACAGGTATTCACCAACATCAGGGGTGGGAATTGGGTACTCCGACTCAGACAACTTGAGTCTAGACACATCATTGATATGGGCACCCGCTTCCCGAATGACCATAACATAGATGAACACATGGCTGTTAATTTGCAGGAGGCATTGGACCTACCATTCCCTTCCACTCTTTGCTCCTTGTTCCCATCTCCTCTGCTAACAGACTTTAACTCTCCTGTTAAGCCTCCATCTTGCTTGCCTTCTCCACCCAGCCTCCATAACGTTGCTTTCCACACGGGGAACTGCATGTTAGCAGCCCCCCATGTGGAGAAGCAATGCAGGCTCCCGGAGGACGCGGGGAGCCAGCGGGACCTTGGGGGCATTGGGGTTCCCCCCACGGTCCCCAAAGTTGTACATAGGCCCCGGGGGATGGGGTCCCTGGGGAGCATATAAATTAGTGATAGGAGCTAATTTTTTTTACGGAAAAATTTGCCGTCTCGACTCCAGCACGGCACTCAGCACAGCCCCCTGGTGTGAATGAATTGGGTGTGCGACTCCAAAATGCGTTGGGTTCACAACTCAAAAAAAAAGAAGAAGAATATGTTTTTAACTATACATCAAGCTTATATGTTAACATCTTGGGTGGCTCTAAAAAGAGCCCTTGTGTTTATTGGGATATTTTGGTACCTACAAGTAAATACCTATGCAGAGTCTAAAGTTGTTGAGAAAGACATCTGTAAAATGTACACCATCTCACCTGTAGATGCCATCCATATTAAAAAGCAGATGTTGTAAATGGACCCCATCCTATAATCTCTGCGATAAGCAGAAACAGCTTTATTGACATGGTTCCTAGCTTTCTCAATCTGTGGACAAAATTGATTGGACCAGTTCCATATCTGTCTTTGACATATGTTAGAATAGACAAAGGTAGCTTGGGGGAAAAGTAACATAATTTCTGCAAAGGTGTCCTTTATAAGCATTTCCAGACCTACCCCAGTCAAAGTGCCAAGGTCATTGCCACCACAGTGCACAATTATGAGGCGGGTGTTGGAGATGCAAAAAGGATTTAACCAATGGCATCAATTGGTGCCACTTTAATCCTCTCTGTCTATTCCATTTAATGTCTACATTTGGCAAAGCTAGGTATTTGTCAATACCTCTGCTTTCAGCATACCTTTTGCTCCAGAAAATATAGCTGCGTCCCACAATCCACACTCTGAGCATCTTGAAGGGAGGTCTGGATGCCCTCAGAAGATGTCTGAAGGTGAAATAGGCAGTTTGTACAATAAGATTTTTCTAAAATAGTGGACAAGATGCAGTTTGAAAAAAAGAAGAGAAATTATTGGCTGATTGAGAACATTATACATTGAAAAATAGGGTGCATGTTTCTGGTTTTAAAAGCATGTTTCTTATTGGTTAGTAAAACGTTTTTAAAAGGTACTTTAGATAAGATAAGCTTGTACTTTGGAAAGTCAAGCACACTTGCTGTTTAAATGTGTAACATTGTGTGCTGAACTTGTGACCTGTATGTTCAGTAGAGTGTTCCATGAACTGTCACTATGGTAACAGGCATTAAGAAGAATGGGGGTAGAGTTCAAAGTTATGTCAATTGGCAAGGGTTGAAATGTGTAACCAATATAAATGTGTTTTAGATTGGCAGTGGTACAGTCAAATGTGTAGAATGTATGCAGTTACTTCCAGACTACTTAGTGTCTCCTGCTAAAGTCCAGGGAATAGTCTTGCTTGTCTAGAATCAAACTGTGAGTCTGTGTCCACTTGTCCAACCATTCTGACCGAAGCATGTGGTTTATTTAATCTCTTTGTTGACATATAAGTACTTAAAAACCTATCCTGTTGTCAATTATTAGTAGCCTCAGAACCCAGTCACTGCCTATGCATTTGCAGAATGACTCAGGCATTGATACAAGCAGTGCTGTAGTCAAATGTGTAGAATGTATGCGGTCACCTAACCCCTTCCAGACTACTGTGCTTACCTACCGTCACTCTCATGCAATTCTTCAATCAACCAACCAGCAATATGTTCTTATTGTATCAGTCTGCCAATACCTCAGCACTTATGGAGCAGATTTAAAAGCACCCTGTACTAACAATATATAACTTCTTGTAACGTACAGATGGCACCAGACAATCCTTCATATTTACAAGGAGAGGAAAAGGCACTTCTTTTCCTTATAAATACGACTTCTTCATACACAGCATATTGCATTGTAAGGGCGTTCCATAGGTGTTGCTGTGAGTGTTTCCACGCAACACTCATAGAACAAGATGCATTTTCTGATTTATCAGAAATCCTAACTGTGGAGATGTGTGTGAATGCTGCACCATCCTCCAGTTGGTGTAGCAAGCAACAACAAGGAGAATTGTTTTCATTTCTTTTCATTTTTTCCTCTTTCAATGTATGCTGCACTACACAGCATACATTGAAAGAGGTAAATGCCGTTACTGATTGTTTTTGTGCAGGAAGGTGTCCCTTCCAGCACAAAAACAGTCTCTGCACGACACAGACATTACTTACGCAAGGGTGCCTGTGTCACCGCATGGCTGCAGTTTGTGCAGCAGTGCAGCAGTGCAGAGGGAAGCATAGAGTTACCACATATTTATGTACATATGTCACATCCCTGTGCTTTGGAAGTACCACAGTACCGTGCAGCTAAAGAGCTTACAGTGACATGCTGCAGCACTTCCTTATAATTCTGCACTTATACATTCACCATACACTACTAATGCATTCTTTCAGTCAATTATGCTCTACACATACATTAAACCAAACTTTTACACATTAACATACAAATATAGTTCTTTCATTTTCTTTTATATTTTTTTGTATTTTTCTGAATAATTGTATATTTTTTGAGTGTTTTAAAAAAAAAAAAGAAAGACAAAACAAGAAACTTCAGGAATTATGTGGTATTCCAAAAAAGCAAAGCAAACAAACAACTAGCAACGATGGCTCTGTTGCGCAGCACAAACTGCTTCGACAGACTGCTCCCCGAAATAAATACGTTTTCTTGCAATTGACGCAGTACTGTTCAAGAAAAGCAAACTCGGGGCATATGTCCGGTGGAGATGCAGCAGTTGATGTTCCAGATGTACTAGCAATTGCAGGTGTAGGGTTCCTTTCTGCTCTGCTACACTCCTTTAGAGCCATAATTGCCGGATGAATGGTATTTAAGTGTTTGTACATTGAAGCAATACCACACGAATATTTCTTTTCAGCACTGCCTCTAGATAAGACTCGGTAACAAATGTGGCAGGTGACCTTTGTGGCATTTACTTTCTTCTGTCCTTCTGGAAAGCTGAAGAACTTCCACACCACAGACTCTGGCCTTTGAGGACGTGGAGCTTCTGGCAAAAATTCTTCCTCCGAAGAATGTTCCTCCTCCTGTTGCTGCTGTCCTGAAGCCATATATTTTTTTTTGATAAACTACCCACATTTTTTTTTTAATTAGGCTTCTTCCCAGCAAAGAGATGATTCTACAAAGATGCTCAAAGAAAAACGATTGAAATGGGTGGGGTCCTTTAATAGTTACAATGGGAAATGTTATGAACCGATCAAATCTTTTTTTCTCAGGTCACATGGGATCCGCGCACTGTGCGCACACGCAGCACGCATCCTACCAGACTACGCAAAATTGCATTTAAAAGTAATATAAGTTTATTACAAGTAAAAATATATTATTTTTATGAATACCTTAGATAATGTCTTGCCCTAATATGTATATTAAAGACATATATATATATATATACATATATATATATATATATACCATTTCAGACATAAAAAAAATGTGCGGGAGTTGCGCACCCACCGCTCCCAACACGTATATGACGTCACGCGTAACCCTGCAACGGGAAGCGTCACGTACAGTAATGTACATGTGTCCCGAATCGGCGGGAGCTGAAGTCACGGACCGGTCGCAATGCAATCTCTCACATCTCTGAAAAAAACGCACCCGTCGCACACTGTACCCGGATCCTTCACAACATTTCTAAAATTGCAGCTAGAATCCGCGCACCGATCGTGAAGAGGATGCTTTGGGTGCGTGACTCCCAAAAAAATAGAAAAAAAATAATAAAGAAAGTAATATAAATATATTAAAATAAAAATATAAAACAAAAAAATAAACAATATGTCAGTTTCAATATTTAAAAAAAAAAATTCCATTTAGGTTTCAGGGCTGTGATAGCATAATCTCACTAACATAAAACACAGTATGGACATAACCTCATACATACCAGAGTTAGAGGCATAAAACAGGGTGCGTAAATCATAATACATGAATCAGATTTCCTAGCACCACATAAATCACATTAGGGCCTGGCGCCCTATGAACCTAACAATCCCCCTGGCCAATTGGCCCTCTCAAAGGGGCCCAAATGCCCTATGTCCAAAATGTCAGGGCTGCTGCCAAGGCGGTGGAATCCAAAGTGCGCCATTGCGCTGGGGCAGAGGAGTGTACCTAACTCCTATCTCATTAAAACATGCCCCCAAAGAACTGCTGGCCTAAACATTGCTGCTGACGCTATGTGCCGTGCAGCTGTGAACCTCAACTGGGGACTGGCACTCATTGTGCCTTCTGAACCTGCTGGTGCGGCGCAACTGAGAATAATGGGGAGGGGCCCTGGCACGACTGTGCCCTCAGGGCCCCACTGGGGCTCTCTGAATCAAACACTGCCCCATCGTAGCAGCTGCCCCCATGCAGGTGGGGCAGCTGAAAAAATGCTCAAACTGAAAGGAGCACGGGCCCCCCTGGGCACTCAAGACCCCACAGAGGCCCCAGCAACAATGTGGCCACAGAGGGTGGGCATCAACAATATGCCCCGAGGCACCCCCCCAAAATGGACTCCTGGAAAGAATGGCCCTCATTGTTGGAGCGGCCCGCTTGGCAGAATACATCAGCACTAGTGCTGTGCCTTGAGGGCACCCCCACAATGGAGAAGCACCCCCACTCACTAGCTCTCAGTGTGACTCTGGGCTCCTCTCTTGCTTCACCGGCATGCGGGCATCAGGAGAGCCCCCACTCCTCGGAGGCTCTTTCTCCTCTTTTCTGCGGGCCGGCCTCACTTCTTCCAGTCTCCTCGCAGCATGCGGGGCTCTCTCCAGGCATTTCAGCCCAGTCACCGATTCCGCCTCTTGCCGCTTCTCCTCACTTCACCCAGGCCCCCTGCTGGGACCCGGGACTTCTACATGGAGCCTGCGAAGCTCCAGACAGATCTCCAGCCGGGACTTCTTCTCCGGCCTCAGCTTTCCGAGCTGGCCCCGCCCACGTCTCAGGCAAGGTTGCCTGACTTCTGGGTCGCATTCGGCAGTGGCCCGGCCTTTTTTTTGTGTGACTTCTCCTTCTCTTGGCGGCAATGAGGGGTAGGCTCCCTTGTAATTTAAAATATAAAGCGAGGTGGGTCCCCGCTAATTATTAAAAGCAAAATGCGGGGTAGACACCCACTTGGTGCACAAGCATGCATCGTGGGCACCCGCCATCGATCCATAAAGCAGGGTAGGCTCCCGCTAAGCAGGCAAAATGGGGGGTGGGATCCTGCTTCTTCAGGCATCACGGGAAATCCCTCATGCCGGGATTCCCTCCATCAGAATGAGCAGCCCAGCGCTACGGAGCCCTTATGCTCCTTTTCCTTGGCGAAGTGGCATAAAACGCTCCTAGGGTGCAAGGGCAATACAGAAGTTCTTTAGAGGATAAAAAGCAGCAAAAGGTTCCTGAGGCATAGCTGGGCCGAGGGAGGCAAGCCCTAATGGTGGTTCCTCCTGGGCCCAGGAAGCAGCACGCCCCATTAGGATCATGACCAGCACCCAAGCACAGTACTGAACAAATTCATTGGTTCACAGCCCCTCTATTTATACCAACATTTCCTTTGTATGTATTGCAGGGCATGGGGGAACCAGATGCAGCTGGTTCAGGGGGAATTGGAGCACTTTGTTTCGCAAGCTCTTCTTCCCCTTTGTCAGGTGGGGGCTAGGTGATCAAAATCACCACAGGGGGCGGAGACAACATTCACTAGGGCAGGCACTATCCTATCCAGTCAGAGGATTACCCCTCCCATTACTCCCAGTCCAGATGTCCTATTCAGCCCAGCACTGACTCACACCCTGCCCCTCCTGGAGCCACACACACGTCCCAACCCCTGTCACTCACAAGCCAGACATGCAATTCACATCAGGCAGGCAGACACATAGCACACAGAAATGCCAACTTCTAAAAGTGGCATTTCTAAAATAACCACAATAAATCTGTGCACATCATTGCGCAGCATTCCTTGTCACAATTTCATACATACTAAATTTGACCACACTGCTTCTCCCATACCATGAATTACCATTGACACACACTGATCAGGGAATCCCCAAAGCATTCTCATGGGAGGACAGGCCAACCTTACTAAATGTACACAGAGAGTGCACACACTTTACACTGGACCACAGTGCTAAAGTTCCCAGAGGCGTAAAACCACCAACACCAAGTCACAGAAAAGGCAACAAATGTAGGGGGGAAATTGCCAAAAAGGGCCAAGTCCAACACAACCTCCTTCCAGCCAAAATGCAGGGTAGACCAATCACTCCCCTGATGGGCTTCCCTGCTTTGGGGGATAGAACACAGACGCGGGCCCCCAACTGCAGGGACACCCTTCGGATCTACGCCACTCTGAACCCACGTGGTTCGCTCTGAAAAAAAATTCTCATGCCCTACTAGGCTTCCCCACTGGTACTCCCTAGATGTCCATGGCCAGGACCAGGGCCTTGGCCACCCAGATGTCATTGGTCCTCGCCAATCCACAGAGTGGGGGGCAGTAACCCCTGGCTCATAATAGAGATTCTCCACTCTCCCTCTCAGTGTAGTGCCAAACTACCACTGATCCTCCAACCTGGGGTCCGCACCCTCAGGCTGACCAGAGGTCACAGGCGAAGCATCTCCTCACCCTACTTCTCTTTTGCGGTTCCGCACTCTCCCAGCAGAAGCACCCCAGAACACAACTCTACGACCTGGGATCCAAATTCACCTGCTGCACAGGGGTCAGAGATGAGCACTCCCTACCTCTGCGCCCCATTCTAGAGTCCTATACCCTCCCAACTGGAGTGGTACCCCTAGAGGGCAAACCGGTCAGGACACTGATTACAGTTGCCCTTCCATCCAGGACAGGAAACACTTGAACCTGGCTCCCCAACCCAGGAACCGTACCCTTTGGTCAGATGCCCAGAGAACTAGGACTTCATGGGGAGCATGCATGCCCCCCCTCATTTCGAGGGAGGTTCAGAGGAGCAGATTTGTGTTTCGGGGTAGTTGGATTGCCTGGGTGCTACTTTGATAGACAAATGTTTGATGGGGTGCCTCCTTCTTCTGAGAGGCTCCTTGGCTTCCCTAATTCATCAATTGTTTCTTTGCCGGGTAGTATTGCCCGGACTGAGCCATGGTGGTGAGAGTAATTGACTGGGTTAAGGAACCCTTCCGAGAGTGATCGGAAGTGTGTCAAGAGAATGCATGACCTCTCACGCTTCGCAGAACTGGACTGTTGCCAGAGGACACATTGTAAAATTCTTTGATTGAACAACTATCGCTCCCAGACCACTTCTGCTCCACATACCATGGGTGAACTTCTCGAGTAGTGGCAAGTGCTCGATTTGTCGACTGACACCAATTAGACCTGTTACCTACCCCTCCTTCTTTCCTGGGACCCTGACTAAGTGGGACTCTGGCCACGATCGGCCTAGAATCAGGGGTGAAGGTTTTCTTTATCTCCAACCCATGGGTGTGGGTAGTCTGGTTGAGCTGAATGATGGAGGAGGGCTTGGGCCACAGGGTGTGCATGTGCATTATCAACTGACTGCCGGATATCAATTGCACCACATTAAAGTACTGTGTGTGAGCAAGTGTGCCCCATATGGACCTGAATGATATCCGTGGCACCACGCATCTGTGTTGAGTGAGTGTCTGAGAATGACTGTCTGAAACTAATTACACCACAAACCAGTGTTGCTTTACACATTGACCCCTTGCCAAAATCATATTGTGTTTTGACATTTTTTTTTACCTCTGCGGCCTTGCCCCATGGTGCTGTTTAAAAGTGTTGTAATTATCTGTGTTTACACATTTCTTATATTGTTGTGATTTAGGGTACCCCCTATAACTATGTGGTAATGAATTATGATAATTGCCAGGGTGGGCCTCATTCTAACAATGTTTTGCACTGAATAAGCGTGCTGGGGAGGGGCAGGGGGTAAAATCGGATCTTTCCCAAGCATGCATATTACTGATAAGATTTTACATGGTTGGGCCTATTACTGCTCGTTATATTTCTAAATGTGATGTATGCCTAGAGCTACAAGATTTTCATGTTGTGTTACTTAGTGTGTTTGTTGAATACAAACTTTATTTACATACGCCATATGTGGAGCATCTTTTGTGACACTCAGTGTAATTACTGTGAGAGTGTGCTGTGCTGATGTTTTACCCATTGCCTCTGTGATAATCCTTACTGCTCAGTGCCAAGCTACCCAAGGGGGAGCACAGGTTATACAGTGAGTGTAATCACCCACCTCTGACGTAAGTGGAAGGTTCTGCCTGGCTAGCGCCTTGCCTCAGCCAACAAGAATGTGCCAGTTCAAGGTTTTTCGAGGTAAATTCATATTCGAGAAATATTTCCATGACTTTCTAGATCCCCCCAGCTGTCTGGCAATTCCACTGGTGTCAGATGTAGAGGGCTGTTGTTGATCCCTCTGCATCACGACATCAGCGATGTCAGCTAAGGAGTCATCAATCCCATGGAGACTAGAATAGGTGTCGGTAATAGCCTTTGTTTTACTCGTATTAGGGCTCAGACCCACCAGACTTCTTCAAGGCTGCACACTATGGTTTTCATCCCCGACAGTACTTCATCAGCCACTCACCATTGAAATTCAACTTGGGGGTCCTCAGAGTCCTCAGCTGCAATTGACCAGCTAGATAGGACATGTCCTGAGGGGTTTGGATCCTCTTGAAACCCTTCAACATCATTGGCCCTTGCTAAGACCAGAAGAGCAGTTTCAATAGAGTCCAGGAGTTGTTGGAAGGTGTCATCTTCCATGGGGGAAGGGTGGCATCACCAACAGGTTGGTCATCAGGGACAGACTGCTCTACAGGAGGTGTTGTTTATCTCTCTTGAAAGAGATAGAAATAAGTCAAAATGGTCCCTGATTGATATAAACATAAGTGATACTGGTGGCATTCAGACTGATTTTGTATTCACTTTTAAGTACAAAGGGAAATGTGGAATATATGTGACTACAAGTAAATGAGGTCATGTTACCCTATTGTAGCATTTCACATGGCAATACCTTTAAGTTGTTCACACAACGTATGTATAAGCAAGAGGGCCCATTTGTGTAATAACACCCAATGCAACACAACTAGGCAGCTGACTGGCTTGCCCTTCCTGAAAGAGTGAGCGCAGGCAAGGGCCCCTTTTAACATATTATGTACATTTTCTGGTTTGAGTCTACAATGATGTAACATTAGCTTCTTGTCTCCACTGCTAATACTATTACACCATGTCTCCAGGGTGGCTGCATTCCCTCTAGCCACCAGATAGTGCCCCAGCCCTGACCAGGTAATGTTATTTTGTAATGTATTACAAATAATCCTGGACTGTGCCTTTCACACACTATAACACACCAATTTAGTTTGCTGTACTATCTTGCATGGAATCTGTGCGATATTGTGTGTGGTCTAGGGCATACGTTGACACACATCAACACAACCTTACTACACTGCAGGAATGGCTAAGAGCAAATATATTCAATACTTTTCTTATTTGTGTGGAATCCAGTAGTTTCCTAGCACACACAGTCATCTCCAGAGTCCGCAAGAGTGGACACTGTGAGCCATATCTGAAAGGTATAGCTACAGTCACACTTGGAAATATTTACCAGCTCAAGCTCACTCTATTTCCTCTGAACCCAAGATGTTAATTTGCAGAGTCCAGCAATTATATTCACTAAGCCACACTTACCTGTATTGGTACATGTATCCTCTGTCAATCATAATTCATACCCAGTGACTCTACTTCATCACACACACTGTTGATGTCCAGATCAGACATTGACTCTCAATAGACAATAACACCACTAACATTTGTTACATAAAGCATTTGACCAACATGCCAACCTGTATGTAAGAGTAATGGCTCATCCTAAACCTAGTAGTGAGGATATTCTGCAACACATACATACCATGGTTGCCCACATGACTAGGCTGAAACTTCTGCCCCTCCAACCATCACGGAAACCTGCCCCTCATCCTCGATACCTACCCCACCCTGACACTTCACAATTCCCTGTTTCACCTCCACCTGCTTTTACATATTTTACATAGTCAGACTCTTATTCGTATGGCTCCCTCCTGAAACATGTGATATAATCACCTAGGCCCTCATCACATGTAGACTGTAGTAAATCAATGCACTCTACCACAGCATCTCTGCATGGCTGCTATACAAATGGCAAACTATCAAACACAATAGTGCCAAACTATTGGTCAGCCTACCTCGCAAAGGAGATACCACACTTCAACTCATTAAGACACTCCATTTAGACACACTGCCAGTTCAAGATGCTCAGCCATACCTATAAGGCACTACACTACCAGGGGCCCGCCTAGCTCACACACCATCCATGCTTTCCGCAAACAATCATGAACCTCTGCTGTGCATAACTTATATTCACCCCCACCCCCAATATCCTTTTGGGAGAGACACCAGGTAGGGTAGTCTCTTAAATGGAAGCCAATACCTGTAAAAACTCACCCAGCACATAAGGACCGCTGTATGCAATATGGTTTAGTGTTACGTACAAATGGTTGTTCACCTGATCCTACTTGGAGAGTCTGCACATAGTTAGCAGCTAGGTTCCCTCTCGGGTGAGAAGTTACAAGTCTGGGAAACCCCATTACTATACATTTCATTGCATTCCACTTTTTTGCTGCCTAGCCCCAGGACAAGCACACTTGCCTCATGGTCCAAGGGAACCTGCAATGGCACTGATATATCTGCCAAGTTTCCAAGGTACATGCATGATGTGCTGTTTCAGTCCAGGTTTTGTGCTTTGTATTGTCGCACTTGTAGTCTTGGTCGAAATGTTGTAGATAACATTACAAGTCCTAGGATTCAGAGGACAACCAGGACTGGGCCAACACATCAAACATAGACCAGAGAAACTTGTCAGGGCTGGACAGAAGGGAAATGTGACTGGGCAATAAAATCATAGTTATGTGATGAATGAGTAAATATGTGAGACATTCCTGCAATTTACCACAGAGTAGCACAGTGCATCCAATGCATGTTGCTGTGCTGCCCTACATAGTAGTTTTACCCATATGTTCCCTCATTTTAACTTACTCTGTAGTTCTTCCTGATCCACAACTGCAGCACTGTCCTGTTCTATAACTCTTGTCACCAACTCTGTTGGGATGAGTGTTACCACCTGCTCCTCCAAAGGGTCCAACGCCTCCTTGAAATCAGGTCTTCATCCGGTCCCCATAGCTGACGAAAGGTTCCTGGCCAGTTTCTCTTTGGTCCTTCTCTAGTGGTCATGCAACCTCTTCTTGCACTCCTGCACTGCCTTTTTGGTTTCCCCTATCCTGTTGATTTTTTTCTACTATGAATTTCCAAATGACTTCCTTTTTCCCTAATGGCAATTTGTAGGTGACAAAGAGAAGGTGTTCATTCTTTATCACCTCAGCAATTAATATTTAGTTCTTCTTCTGACTAAAATCAGTCTTTCTCTTCCTCTTCCTCTGGGCTGCTGTATGGTTATTTTGGCTTGGGTTTGTGTTTCATGTTTCCCTGTTATTGGTGTTTATCAGTGCTGCAGATTCAAATGTGTCTCAAAAAGGGTGTTATTTGAAGGTCAAATATATGTAGCACAATTAATTGCTGAAAATTAAATAAAAAGGGGAGAAAATCAGGGAGATATTATTTTTATGAAATAAATTGTATTTCAGTAAGTAGACATGTTTGACATATTATACTTCATATATACAAGCAAATGGAATGATAGAATTGCGTTACATTGAATGGCATGTAACCTATGACATACTGTGCACAAGTGCTCTTGAAGGATTGTGACGGCACGAGTGACATGAGGTGTGGTATGTACAGCGATAGTGACGGGCGCAACATGAAACAAGTGGGGTTTAAAATTTCTACATATTTAGGATACCCAAACAGTTAATGGTACAGAATACAAAAATAATCGAATGGGGTAGCCTTGAAAGAGGCGCCAGGAGTTCCGCTGTGAAAGTCAACGGTGTTTTGGCCTGTAGAGGTATTAGGCCATCCACAGGACAGGTTACAGTTTACTTATATTGCAGTGCTGGGGAGAGAATGGAACATACATTTCTATATATAAGTGTTCATTTCGTGGTGGACCAAGAAGGATAGGAATGGGAGAGTACGAGCGTTGTTTAGAGTCGATCCCAAACAGGGCAGGGGAATGGATAGAAAACATATAATGGGCACTGCAGACTATTACTGCGTGACTAGGCTCAGAGTGAAAAGGTGTAAAACAGAGCATTAGTATCAATGTGGTAAACGAACTTACGCGGGATACAGAATTGGGGTATGGGGCAAGGTCCAAAGTGAATACGGATAGGACCTGCATCCGAACCTAGGCGCAAAGGTAAGGAAAGGAGAAATGAGTTGTGTTGGGGAGGAGAGGGGCAGGAAGTTCAAGGAGTGGACCACCAAACTTACTAAATTGAATGTCAATTGGGGTCCAAGAATTGGGTATAAGACATTGCTTCAGTCACAAATGCCCAGAAGCTGCTGGTGGAGTTACCTGTGGGTGGTACAATAGGTAAAATGCATGAGTGTCCCATGCGAGGGCAGGGAGGCATGGCGGTACAGAAGGGGAATAGTCTATATAAAAAAAAACGGCATGGAGGCTAACTGACATGAGAGCATCTGTATCTGTGTGAACCCTGGGCTGATAGGTCAGCTAAGTGGAGGAACTGGAGCGGGAGAGCTGAGGCTGGGTAAAACATGGTCATGTGAGTGAGCTGGCTGGAGAGGAAGCTGGGAGACATCCGAGTCAACCAGGCTAATGAGTGAGATAGGTGAATGAACTAGGACCGGGGTAGGGCCACGCAAGGCCATGTCAACCAGCCTCTACCTTCAACCCTCCATCAATACTTATGCCAACAGAGAGATTGACCTTTGAAAGAAGAGTACTACATAAAATAAAAAACATCCAATCGAACCATGAGTATGTACCTTACAATCTCTCCCTACCTGAGAAACAAGCACTGTGCAACCTCAAAACCAACAAAAACATAATCATCAAGCTTGCCGACAAGTCAGAGGCATCGTCATTTAAGACCAAACCAAATATGACACTGAAATCCTGCGTCAACTGGACAATAGGGATCACTAACGTACCATACCATCTGACCCACTACCAGGGATAAGGGCCAAAATACAACGAGTCACAGAACTAGAAAAATCCAATGACATCATAGCAGGCAAAGAAGCTATCAACCTCAACAACCTTCATCCCTGCACCCCTGTGCTCTATGTCTTTCTGAAAATCCACAAACACCAACAGAATCTCCCGGGCAGACTGATCGTGTCAGGCTGCGGCTCGATCCTCGAATCAATTGGAAAATACAACAACAGCATTATCAACGAATTTATTTCTCTCACTAACACTTTCGTCCGAGACAGCATGGACTTAATCAATCTCTTGAGGACACCCCTTCACACCGGGTACCGATTTAATGGTTGCGATGGACATTAAATAATTATACACCAATATACCCCACTTTGAAGGCCTGGAGGCAAAAAGGCAAATCCTTGAAACAAGACTACAACCAGCGCGGATTTTGACTGACTTTGTGAAGTCCCTCCTGGAAATTGCCTTAGAAAACAACTACTTCCTATACAAAGATACTTACTTTCTTCAAATCGAAGGGGTATCAATAGGTGCCTGTTTTGCCCCAAATTTTGCCATTCTTTACGTTCATCACCTTGAAAGCACCATGATTCTCACCGACCTCAACCCATTCAGGAACAACATCTCTTTCTGGTGTCATTACATAGATGATATTCTGCTTTTTTAGTCAGGAAACAATGAGAACCTACTACAATTCATGGATTGGCTACACACCTGCCAACAACACCTGAGGTTGACCATTGACCCTAAAGAAAACCACCTACCATTCCTTGATATTTCAATACAAGTAGAAGACAACAAAATCGGAGCAGCATTATTTAGAAAACCGGCTGAGCAAAACACCTTACTGCTCTACTCCAGCTACCATCCACAGGGATTATGCGATGGCCTACCCTTTGGGCAGTTTTTATGCCTCCACCGTAACTGCAGATGGAAGAAGGACTTCATCAGGAAAGCCACAGTCCTGACTGAGAAGCTCATGTCACATGGCTAGACAAAGAAATCGGTCTCCAGAGCTACAAAGAGTGCATAGTACAACCATCGATACATTACTTACACCAAAGGAAACAAGGGTGAACTCTCGCATCCCATTTGTCTGGACTTTCTCCCCCGCCAGCAACAAACTTTTCAAAGTAATTAAAACAACTTGAAAATGCTGGCTCCTCCTCTAAACATATTCAACAAACCCCCATTGTTCTCGTACCGCAGGGGAAAAAATGTTCGGATCTCCTGGTACACGCCATCACATGGCCAGAGACCAACACCAGAGATAAAACTGTAAGGGGCCCTCGGGCCTTCCACCACTACTTGGACACTACAAATGCCGCCAAAGATGCTCAGCGTGTTCCACTTCACTTAACACAAAATGCTTTGAACACAATGGACAGAAACATCAACTAAGATCCCTCAAAAACTGTAGATCCCAAAATGTCATCTACTCAATATGCTGCCCTTGCAATCCCCTATACATCGGTCAGACCAAGCATATGGTCAAAGATAGAATCATACAACACCATAGTCGTATAAGATGCAGTGTGTTGACAGCCCCCCGGTCGCACACTTCAAAGAAAACAATCACAATGATACTGACTTTTCCTGGATGCTTATTGAACAATCCTCCATACCTATCAGAGGCGGCGATATCCAAAGACATCCATGGAGAGCTAAGTACAATACCATTGAACATAGTTTGAACACTTTGGACTCGGAATACCACACTCACATCAGTCATTCTTAGCTCTATAGATCTCGCATGACCATAGGGAGCGCTTTTTCCACCTAGCTCTCCCTTCACCTATAGGTACCTACTCTTCTTCAACCTCCACTATCAACCTGTACCCTAACAATCCTTTCTTTTCACATGGACGTAACATATTAAAGTATATGATTCATTTCCAATATACTGTCTGAATTGTACCATTTTCACATTATATTTCTGCATTTAAATGAATCATATCCAACTCCTTGCCCCAACCTAAATGCCATTACTCCTTGTATGCACCCTTAGAATCCTCTGAGCCAGCCTGGTGCACCTCCAAGAGGTCCTGTTCACCCTCTCATCGTTTTTTTGACAGACCAACTTTATAACCATCCTTTTTCCCACATGAACGCACCTAGTTATACGGTATGATTTGTTTCTTATATACTGTTTCTATTATGCCACATCTAATATACTGCCTGTAATCCATTGAATCACATCCAATACCTTACCCCCAACCAAACTGTCAATACTTCATGTTTACCCCGTAGAACTTTCTGTGCTATCCTGGTGCACCTTTAAGGGAACCTGTTCATGTTGCCACTGACTTGTGTTAGATCAATTCTACTTATACATTTTGGTTTTCAGTACCTACTTGTAATTACAACACAGTATGAATATTTGCCCTTCTATTCGCATACTGAATTTGTGCGCTTTCCTAGTCTGTCTTCCCATTTTCCCCCTCTACTTATCCTTCACCTTGGCTGATATTCCAGAGCACGCTCTAGTCTTCCTTAATTTGAACTCACCATGTGACCCGCATTGGGTACCTAGCTGCCACTGCTGCACCACACACATCTGGATCCCGACTAATGCTGGCCCGTTGATGTACCTCGCCTCTGCTGATTGCTTTAGGTAAGTGCCCCCGCAATTGCTGTGCTTTCTGCATACTCTCGCTTCCATCATGGACTGCCGTCCATCTGCCCTCCTTAATAAACAACCCGCCCATGATGTGCTTGCTTCCTTAACCCTATCACTTCAATAGCTGACTGCAGTCGAGCAGTACACCCTCTTGCGGCGTGTCTCTCCGCACTCTATTGTTTTGAGACTCTGCGCAGTGTTCAGCAACCACGCCCGCCACTCACATCATTTTTCTCTGTTTCCCACCCGAGTGTCACGGACTCCATTCTACTTCTTCCCACCAACCAGCTTCCTTCCATGGCCATACACCCGTCCTAGTTCATCCACCTATCTCAATCAGTAGCCAAGTTGTCTCGAATGCGGCCCGGCTTACTCCCACTATCCATCTCCCCCACATGACCGTGTTTTACACAGCCTCTAGCACTCCCGCTTGAGTTCCTCCCCTTAGCTGACCCATCAGCCCAAGTTTCACACAGATACAGACACTCTCATGTCAGTTAGCCTCCATGCAATTTTTTCAACATAGAATATTCCCCTCCCTACCATCATGCCTCCCTGTCCCGGCATGGAACACTCGCTCATTTTACCTATTGTACCGCCACAGGTAACTCCACCAGCAGCTTCTTGGCATTCATGACTGGAGCGATGCCTTATACCTAATTCTTGGTCCCCAATTGACATCCAATTAGGTAAGGTCGGTGGTCCTGACCTTGCCCTTCCTGCCCCTCTCCTCCCCAA
Source organism: Lissotriton helveticus (assembly GCF_964261635.1). Taxonomy (NCBI): domain Eukaryota; kingdom Metazoa; phylum Chordata; class Amphibia; order Caudata; family Salamandridae; genus Lissotriton; species Lissotriton helveticus. Next base: position 212,146,029 of record NC_136060.1, on the reverse strand, counting down.
CGCGACTCATTTCTCCTTTCTTTCCCTTTGCACCTACGTTCGCTAGCAGGTCCTATCCTTATTCACTTTGGACCTTGCCCCATACCTTAAATCTGGATCCCGTATAAATTGGCTTCCCGCATTGATACTAGCGCTCTGTTTTACACCTTTCCACTCTGAGCCTAGTCATGCATTAATTGTCTGCTGCGCCCATTATATATTTTCTATCCTTTCTTCTCCCCTGTTTGGGCTCCACTCTAAACAACGCCATTCCTATCCTTCTTAGTCCACCACGAAATGAACACGTATATACAGAAATGTTTGTACTATTGTATCCCCAGCACTGCAAAACTAAACTGTAACTTGTCCTGATGGTGGCCTAATACCTCTACCGGCTGAAACGCCATCGACTTCCACAGCAGAACTCCTGGCGCCCTTTCAAGGACACCCCATTCGATTATTTTTGTATTCTGTACCATTAACTGGGTATCCTAAATATGTACACATTTTAAACCCCATTTGTTTCATGTTGCGCCCATCACTATCGCTGTACATACCACCCCAGGTGCCACTTGCGCTGTCACAATCCTTCACGAGCACTTGTGCACAGTATGTCATAGAGTACATGCCATTCAATGTAACGCAGTGCTATCATACCATGTGCTTGTACATATGAAGTATAATATGTCAAACATGTCTACTTATTGAAATACAATGTTTTTCATAAAAAGAATGTCTCCCTGGTTTTACCCCTTTTGATTTAATTCTCAGAAATTAATTGTGCTACATATAGTTGACGTTCAAATAACACCCTTTTTAAGACACTGTTGTTTGTTACAGATTATTGCCCTAGTCTACTTGGGGTATATGGGCTACCTCCTGTAGTCTGATACTGCTTACTTTGATCAACTGCTTGTTGCAAGAGGTTGTCCCACTTGGGACTCACTTTATTTAATTGAATCACACACCACTTGTGTAGTCAACACACAGCATGGTCTCCAGGCAAACGCCTAGCTATTCAGACAAATATATACAGAGAATTCTCAGATTATTTCCCTAGTCCCCTTGGGGTATATGGGATACCTCCTGTAGTCTGATACTGCGTAGATTCTAATGTGTCATTTTTAAAGTTTCCCATCATACAACGCACTCCTGCGTGACGCTGAGCTGATTTGTGGCACCTTCAGGTGCTTCACGACACGCAAATCATCTTTGCGTCACATAGCAAGCAGTTGCGTTACAATCTGCTTCATTCTTCTCACTGATGTTTTGTATTTTTAGATGCAACTTCAGTACTTGTGATATGGCATGCCATACCATAAATTTGGATCATTCATGTTGCAAAAAAGTGATGGAAGCAAAACAGCGCAAGTTTTTCTGATTTAACGCTACTGCAATTCATAAATATACCAACGGTCTCTGAAATGGAAGTCGAACATCTTTAGTAGTAACAGTCCGAGATCTGTAGCCAAAGACAGTTTCAAGAGATGATTGACCTCTGAAAAGGTTTGCTACTGCGCAGAAGAATGTAGCAGAAGAACCAGCAAAGTAAAATCGGCTGCCAATGCACCTCAGGTGGACAGGATCAGAAAACTTGTATTTGTGTTGTTCTGGTGCTCATGGTAGTTTTAGCCAAAAATTTTCAAAGTCCCCAATTTTGAATTTTGCCTATCTGGGCAACTTTATCACACCTTCAAGGAGGGGTACCACTTAGACGGTCATGACTCACTCAGTGCTATATTCGGCTTTTTTAATCAAAATGTCGATTTCCTTACAGGATCTGTTTCTGCTTCAACAGTGAAGCGCATACTTTTGCCAGAAATCAGGAAGAGCAGAGCTAGTAGTACCCAATAGGACTCCTGGAAAGCTGACAAAACTACCTGCCAGCATATTATGGTATGTTTTAAGGGACCCTGTTCAAGAAATGTAATTACTAAAGTGTTTCCACCGAAAAGTTCTTAACTCAGACACAGAAAGCTAAACACTGTTTCTGTTGCCAAACTCAACATCGGTGTTTGCATAGAACTTTGGAAATATAGGGTGGGAAGACGTGCTAAAGAGAAAAACGGAGGGGAAAAGGACAAAAAGTGCGTGGAGGGGGCAGTGCTTAGTTTGAGCCGGTAGCAGGGAGTTGCATCGGACAGCGATGTGCAGAGTAGAGTGTTATGATTTCCCCAAACTTTCCTTATCCTAATGCTGCAAAAAGGATTGATTTGGGTAGGTACCATAGTCCAACGTGTTAGTTCTGAGTTTTTGTTTTTATATGCCAAGTACTTGTAACCGTCTGTCTTGTATAACATTGCCTGTGCACTTCTTTAAACACAGAGGTTTGATGATATTGATGTAGGGTTGGGGTGTAGTATGAGGGGCTCTGCCACTCACTCCGTATGAATGGATAAGTGTCTGGATCCGCGTCAGGAGGCCACCGCAGCCTGCACCACCAATTGCCACTGTCAGCATTGTACATTTTGGTACCCACACAGTTGCTAACCATCAACCGGCTCCAAGTGGGACAATTTAGATTGTTCAACACTCCTTACAAACAATCCCTAAGCTGTAAAAATGGCTTGGGTGACAGGTAATGAGCTGACATGTAGTTACATGGGCTCAGGTACCTTTCTCCCCCTGTGAAACTGTCTAAGAGACTTACTGGGGCACAGCTTAATGAATTAAACAAGCACACCTTTCAGGCAAGTTAAATCAGGCCCCAGTGCCCACAAAGTTGGTAGGCAAGGAGACCCCAAAAGATTTTTAAAAAAGTGAAAAGTATCCGAAATCGCTGATTTAGATGGTAATAATTGTGAAGCCACGCTGCCTGTTGTAAAACTGCCACCTATTGGCATCCTACTGGGTGCTGGGGAGTAATAGTGGAATCAGTAGTTAACATTTGCAGGTTCAAATCCCAACCCTTTCCGCTCTGGGAGCAAGCGCTGTAATCTCCAACAAATGTCAGCAGGCATACCATTGCATTGTGATGCCAGAACCTGGCATTATTAAGTGATATATGGGTTCCGAAGGGCTCAGATGGCAGGCAGGAGCTGACATATAGTAGATTGGCCAGCTATCCTCTCCCTCCCGGGCAACTGTCTAAGAAACTGACTGGGGGCACAAAGCAAGGAATTAGACAGACATAACTTTCAGGAGCAATAACTTAGAGACAAGGTCTTGGCCATCTGGAGTCTCAGGTCACCCCAACCCTATTGCAAAGGTTCAAGTACCGCCAATGGAGGCAAGGAATTTTAAGGTCGTAGCTGGGGTTCCAGTCTATTGCCGGTGCAAAGCTCCTGGAAGGGTGTTCCACCACTCATAAGGAATGTACGCAAGAGGAAAGAGTGGAGACAAGTTAGTTTAAAACAGGCATGGCAAATTTGAAAGGCAGGGGGGCCACCAGAATTAAGTAAGGGAAACACAGTCAAATTCACTTAATTAGATGAGGCTTCGCTGCCTGTAGTGAAACAACGGAAGACCTCTGCCTAAGTTGCAACCCAACTAGGGCAGGGAGTAGCAGTTGTGCAGTGGATTAGCATTCACAAGTCCTAATCCCACCACTCTGCCTTACTGGGAGCAAGCAGTGTAATCGCCCACTACTGTCAACAAGCACAATAGTACATTATATGATATTGGGAACAGGAAATGTAAGGAATATACAGGTTTTCATACTGCCATCCCTACCCTTGCCAACGAACAGGAAACAAACTGATTCATACTGGGGCTAGTCAAGCTGATAGGAGGATCCATAGGGATTCCGGGCTTCTGAAAGGGGCACAGTGTATAGTGACCCACCACTGCCTGAGCAGGGCTTCTCAGACGCGCCAAACAGCACAGGGGCGGGATCAGTGGGAAGTTGTGCAGAATGTCTTTTGTGCATCCACACCAGTATTAACCGATTAATGATGAGCATTCCTATAAGGAGGAAATGTTTCACCCAGCTACAAGGGTCACCAAAGACTCACCGGTCACTTTGTTGAAGATCGACCGGGACTTGTGTTACATCCAGAGTTACTCGAGAAACAGTACTCGATCGTGTGTGGCAGAAAAATGCCGTTTAAATCACTCTAGATGATCAGCTCTGTAGTTTTACGACATGGAGTGTTTGAAAGTGTACATGTGTTGAGTAAACTCCACATATAACGCAAAGAATCAGAATGAAATCTGCCAACAACGAATACAAAGCACCCCGCTCCTCACACTTTTAAAACGTTGGGGTTCAAAGAAAGAAATATTTCCGAGTACAACAAGACAGTCTTTCACAATCCACCGCCAAAATCTGACAAAAGAAAAAAGGCCCTGATAAGAGTCCAGGAACTGGTTTACTGTAATCGAAACGCGTCGGAATACTTGGAGGCACAGGCATACTTGGAGGCACATTTGAAGGAATAATTTACTTACAAGAACTATTTGTTAGCTTTAACATCATGAAAGAGTATCATTAATTTGACTCCAGTCCTTAGCTCTCCTTCCTTCCTGCCTTTTCTTTTCCCCCTTTTGATTTTGTCTCTCATTTATTGAGACCAAGAGCACATCAATTTAATGTGTTTTTTTTGTGATGATGTTTTTTTGAGTTTGTGTAGATATATTGTGACATGTTTGGTTTATGAATTGGTTTGTTTAGTATTGTAAATATATGTACAGTTTGTCCTATCTTTGCTAATGAATATATATGTAAAAAAAACTTTGAAAGTAAAAAAAGAAGTCAAAGTTATAAAATATAACTACCAGGTCAGAATTCAATAAAGAGTATTCTTGACCTTCATTAATTGTTTTTGTTCTTTTTAAAAAAAAGAGTGGTCTAGGCATTTGTGTGTTTTTTGCGACACATGCTTGAGAGCATGATGCTGTGGGAAGGGCTCACAATCTTTCATCACATGCCACACATCTTCCAACCTACAGATCATGTTCCAAGCCGACTGATCCCCTCGATTTGCCCCCATTTGCTTTTCCTCATCATCCACAGCAGAGCGCACCAACACTTTCTCAATACAGTCTCGTGCTGTTGCCCAATTCCCTTCATGTATCCCACGCACAGGCGTCTCATCATTTTGCAGTGTCTGAGGTGTTGCGCTTAAGGGGGAAAGAGCAGATGAAGAGACAGGTATCATCATGTAAAGAGACAGTGCTTTAGGAGTAAAAGGGGGTGTAGAGGCAGATGCGGAGTCAGTAGACTGAACAGGAGAGCTAATGGCTCCCACCTCTGTTACTTGCATGGGTAGAGAGGACGCAGGCAGGGCTGAGTCCGAAGCAGTTTGACCAGAAGCGGAAATACTAAGGAGAGCGGCATCAGGGGTCGGGACTGAGATGTGGGGACCTTTGGGTATATCCGCTCAGGAGCATAAGGTGGAGGAGGGCCAGAATCCAATAGCTTATCAACAAAACATGACCTTCCTCCCTAGTAACATCACATATATCAGTCTGCAATGAAACCTTTCTATCTGCACATTCTTTGCCTTTCTCGATCTTTTCCCTTTCATAGGCCACTGCTTTCTGCGTTATCGTTTGTGTCTGTATTTTCCGGGCCTCTTTCTCTGCTCTCATATGCCGCTGCTTCACTTCCTTCTGCCATACTCTTAGAGAATCAAACATTGACTGCCTGCTCTTTTCATCAAACAATTTGTCCTGCAAGAAATTACATTTTTGTTCATCGAATGAGCCAGTAAGCAGCCATGGCAACTCAGCATTGTCCCTCGTATATTTATTCTACAATGTGCTAAACATAATATGGCCAATACCGTGCTTGACATATACGTCAAAATTTGGGGTACCCTCCAGAGGCGCAGGCTGTCTATCTTCCAGTCGAGCCTCAGTAGTATAACACCGGCATCCAAAACACCCCAGTTTACTTAGACAAGGCATCCTAACATGAGACACATGTGCTGTGCCCAACGGACAAGTATAACACCAGCAACAATACTAAAAGAAAAGATGAATAATAAAAAAAAGAAAACTGTTCAAGAACCAAACTCAAAACGGCCCAAAAACCGCTCCCCACAGTCCGGGGACCGTACAAAGTTCAAGAAGACAGGCTCTTGCCCCAGGCCTTTTCAAGCATGGGCCACATTTCCAGTTGGCCTGGCAGATTGTTCGCAAACACTCTGTGTTTTTTAAAAGGGTCTTCAAAGCCACCAAGTTCAAGAAGACAGCCTGAAGACCGTACCAATACACAACCCGTCGGCTTTTGCCGTTCAAGCAAGGCAGTCCGAAAACAACACCAAGACAGTCCAGAGACCATCCATGACACAGCCGGTAGGCTTGTGCAGTTCAAGAATGGTGCAATTTTTCCAAGATTCAAATCACTCACTTGCTGCACACAGGTCGAGTCAAGTTATTCTCCACCGCCGACTCTTCAGACCAAACAGTCAACTCCAAGGTTTCATCTTCTCAGGACCCCAGCAGGTGACCACTATACGAGGTGTCACCCAATCAGCCGGGTGGGGCAGCTGCGAGAACCAAGCTTGATTATGTGGGGTACCCCGATCCGCCCGACCGACCGGAAGCAACCCTGACCTTGAGAACCATTTGCAGGTGAGTCGGGTCACCTTGCTGGGTCTCTGTTTGGGCACCAACTAAAGGAAGTCACTCTTAGGGGCCAATCGGGTTACTTACAACCACCTGCTATGCCTTCCCAAGAATATAGAGTCGGTCAGACTGTAGAGGATACAAAGAAGCTTTTATTAGCAAAACTCTGCACCAATCTGACCTGCACACTAAGATGTCTGCTGAGGGAATGACCCCCCAACAGTATGTAAAACAATATGATTCTTCCCAAGAGCCTCCAACAAAGCCCACAGTGGAAAGCTACTGGCTTGGGCTGAACATGAACAAAGAAGTCACAGAAGGATAAGCTACCACCTGCCAGATGGGTACATGCTATCTGTATCTCAAGGTTACCATGCTGAGCTACAGGGTCTCCTAATGTGGGAGAGGAACTACACACTCAGATAGGTATGCGTGGGCAGAATGACCTATTCATTAGTAAGTCGAGGAGCAGCCTTGAACAGAAGAGAAACTAATAATGAAATACAGTGTTCTGCTGAGGCAAGCGATAAGGGTGATGTGGCCTAGTGCAGGCACAGCCTTAGCAGCCTAATAGAGAGTACAAAATACAAAACGGAGTCACACTCACTAATTAAAGCTTACATGCTACAGGGATAACTCCGTGGGTTGCATAACATGAATAAAAGTGGCGACTATTTAGCCACACACTGCTACCTAATATAGCATGAAAACTAGTGCATAGCAGGAATGGGACTTTCAAACCTAACATATCTTCCACATGATGTCAATATTAAAGTCTGTTACTACGGATGTTGATGTGCATTAAGTGTTTCAGTACTTTCACTGTTAGTTTATGCTTTTTCTTGTATTTCCCTTTCATGTTTTTTCCGGCTTTCTCTGACTATCTCACTCTTACCGTTTTAACATCAGGCGCCATCTGAGGAGGAACTTCTCTCTTTGTATTTTTAGGGCTATGTACTGTGCAGGTGTTGGAGGCAGCTGCCTTATGCTCTCCTTACTAAGGACTGATACGTGTGTTTATCTCACTGTACTGTTGCTCTACCTGTGCCTGTCTGATTCTGGCGGTGGTTTATCCTTCTGTCTGGGGGTAATTCCCTATTGTTTCATTTTTATCATCCACACAATATTATTAATATCTCTAAAGTTTTCTATTGTGGGTGTTTCCCTGTGTTCCCAAATCAGATTTGTTTTCTCTCAGCCTGTATCTCTAATCCATACTTTAGTTTTATTTTGGACTCCATCTTAGAATTCCTCCCATTGATTGGGGTGCTAGTTTTTGGGGACTATCTAAGACAAGTGGTGCCAATTACAAGCCCTCAAGCACCCCCGTACAAAGTCCAAGAAGACATTCTCTAGCCCCAGGCCTTTTCAAGCATGGGTCAAGTTTCCAGTTGGCCTGGCAGATTGTTCGCAAACACTTTGTGTCTTTAAAAAGGGTCTGCAAAGCCACAAAGTTCAAGAAGACAGCCTGAAGACGGTACCAAGACACAGCCCGTCGGCTTGTGCCGTTCAAGCAAGGCAGTCCGAAAAGAACACCAAGACAGTCCAGAGACCATCCAAGACACAGCCGGAAGGCTTGTGCTGTTCAAGAATGGTGCCATTTTCCAAGATTCAAATCACTCACCTGGTGCACACAGGTTGAGCCAAGTTATTCTCCACTGCCCAAACAGTCAACTCCAAGGTTTCACCTTCTCAGGACCCCAGCAGGTGACCACTAGACGAGGAGTTACCCAATCAGCAGGGTGGGGCAGCTGCGAGAACCAAGCTTGATCATGTGGGGTACCCCGATCCGCCCGACCGACCGGAAGCAACCCCGACCTTGATAACCATTTGCAGGTGAGTCGGGTCACCTTGCGGGGTCCCTGTTTAGGCACCAACTAAAGGAAGTTTCCCTTAGGGACCAATCGGGTTACTTACAACAACTTGTTATGCCGTCCCAAGAATATAGAGTCGGTCAGACTGTAGAGGATACAAAGAAGCTTTTATTAGCAATACTCTGCACCAATCTGACCTGCACACTAAGATGTCTGCCGAGGGACTGACCCCCCCAACAGTATGTAACACAATATGATTCTTCCCAAGAGCCTCCAACCACGCCCACAGAGGAAAGCTACTGGCCTGGGCTGAACATGAACAAAGAAGTCACAGAAGGATGAGCTACCACCTGCCAGATGGGTACATGCTATCTGTAACTCAAGGTTACCATGCTGAGCCACAGGGTCTCCAAACGTGGGAAACTACACACTCGGATAAGTATGCGTGGGCAGAATGGCCTTTTCATTAGTAAGTCGAGGAGCAGTCTTGAAGAGAAGAGAAACTAATAATGAAATACAGTGTTCTGCTGAGGCAAGCAATAAGGTTGATGAGGCCTAGTGCAGGCACAGCCTAAGCAACCCAATAGGGAGTACTAAATACAAAACAGAGTCACACTCACTAATTAAAGCTTACATGCTACAGGATTAACTTAGTGGGTTGCATAACATGAATAAAAGTGGCGACTGTTTAGCCACACACTAATAACCTAATATAGCATGAAAACTAGTGAATAGCAGGAATGGGATTTTCAAACCTAACATATCTTCCACATGATGTCAATATTAAAGTCTGTTACTACGGGTGTTGATGGGCATTAAGGGTTTCAGTACTTTCACTGTTAGTTTAAGTTTTTTCTTGTATTTCCCTTTCATGTTTTTTCCGGCTTTCTCTGACTATGTCACTCTTACTGTTTTAACATCAGGCGTCATCTTAGGAGGAATTTCTCCCTTTGCATTTTTAGAACTATGTACTGTGCAGGTGTTGGAGGCAGCTGCCTTATGCTCTCCTAACTAAGGACTGATACGTGTGTTCATCTCACTGTTCTGTTGCTCTACCTGTGCCTGTCTGATTCTGGCGGTGGTTTATCCTTCTGTCTGGGGGTGATTCTCTATTGTTTCATTTTTATCATCCACACAATATTATTCATATCTATAAAGTCTGCTATTGTGGTTGTTTCCCTGTGTTCCCAAATCAGATTTGTTTTCTGTCAGCCTGTATCTCTTATCCATACTTTAGTTTTATTTTGAACTTCATCTTAGAATTCCTCCCATTGATTGGGGTGCTAGTTTTTGGAATGCCCCCAGCAACCCCCATTGCATGCCCATTTAACACTGAACACTGCATTAAAGGGACTGATATTTATCAGGCAGAATTAAGCTAAAAAAAGTGGCTTAGTGCTGCCTGATAAATATCACACAGGCTTCTGCACCATTGAACGTCACAAAAAGTTATGTTCCGGGGCGCTAGTAGTCTCATAAATGAGGCCCTTGATATTTATATTGATATAATGAACATTTATTTATGTGGATATTCTGAAAATATTGCATGGATCCCACCATCCTGGATCTGCATTGGACTCCTCTGCTATAGACTGTTAAGAAAGTGTTACAAAGAAGCTTGAAAAAAGAGGCAACACACCAAGGAATTGTCATAAGTATTTACTTATTTCTACACCACACTAACGAGACAAATGTATGCCGGTGCCAGAAAGCAGTGAATAAAAAGCTGAACAATAAATGGAACATTCAATGGGAGGATTCTTCAGAATTTGAGAAACAGGATGAATTCATTAGAACCGAAGCCTAGGTTAACACAATTTGAGGCTTTGGAAGAATGGGAAACTGTGCATATGAACGGGAGAAGTACAGAGGAGGTAGAAGACTCAATAGTGGATTTATACACAGATACCCATTTGACACTCGAGGAGATCAGATGAAAAGATGGAGAAGGGCTGTAGTATCGGATGGTTTGTATCCATTATTGATGGCTGAAGACAAAGAAGGGAGTAAAAGTAAGAAAAAAATTAAACACATGGGTGTGACAAGAATAGGGTGTGATGAGTCTGATGATGAGTCATTAGAAGATATTCTAGTAAAAAGACCTCCACCTTATCAAGAAAGTGCTAGAGATACAACACCAAGTGCCCCTATGATGGGAACTCCATTGGTTTCACAAATTATATATGATCCAACAGTCATTCAAGCATTACAAAAAAAAGAAAGAGATGCATTGAATAAAACCAAAGAAGATATAATTCAGAAAATAAATCAGTTAGGTTTAAATGCTGAAGCACTGACAATACCAGTAACTATTGGCCCTGTTATTCCACTGTATTGTGATAAAAGAGGTACACCGAAATCGCAAAATCTGGTAGTCACACAGAATAGTGCTAGAAGGAACAGTGTCATGCTAGAAGATCAAACTAGTGAGAGTGATTCAAATGTTTCATTATTAGATCTCCCAAATATTGAGACTGTGACTGAAACCCCAAAGAGAATTTCACCCATAGATGCAAGGAGCAAAGTATCAACTGTCACGCCAGTGGGCGGAAGTTCTACTGGATTTTCTCCTGAAGATCTGGAGGAATGAGCAAAAGCTTAAGAAAAGTAGAAAGTGCCACCAAAATCTATAGTTGTAAGCAATTGAGGGTGGATTTAGAAGAAATGATCATAGGTGTAATAAGTATTGACAGACTAAGTTCATATGGAGATGAATAGTTGTAATTTCTGTGCAAAAGTATAACTTGGAGGACAAAGAAACTTCATAAGCAGATAGCAGAAACATCTTTAGAATTTGGAATAGATATAGAGAAGTCAAAAATACTACAAAAACCCTATGGATGAGAATTTACTGAGAAGGACTTAAAAAGTTTGAATGCGTCAGGAAGGAGATTGCAAACAAAGGAATTAATGCACATTTTAAAGCAATGGGGAGATTTAGATCGATGGAGAAGTAGATGGACAAAGAAAAGAGAGGAAGCAGCTATAAAGGAAGTATCTACATTTACGTTGAGAGAGGTAGAACAAGTGGAAAAGATGTGTCCTATGGGAGAAGACCCTGGTGGTGGACACATTCATGTTTCAAAGGTTTTGTTGAAGGATTTGGATGGCTTGTTTGATATAATGGTACATACAGACTTTTGGACAGAATATAAAATTACAGTTGATTGGCCAACTGAGGAGTATCCTAGAGACACAAAGGCAGGTGCACCTTCAGAGGAAGTCATGAAGAAATATAATCAAGTGATTACCTTTCTAAAAGGTAAAATTCCCCCTAAAGAAGCAGATTGGGTTAAAACAGACAGAATAACTCAGGAACCTAAGGAGTCAGTGTATACTATGAAAGGTTACTACAGGTGTTTAAGCATTATAGGGGATTTGAGAACATTGGTAATAAGGATATAGGACATTTTGTATATGGATTTGTGTATGGGCTAGGATCAGAAATTAGTCAGATGATTCAACAGCATATGCTGTTCTGGCAAAGCAAGCCAATCGATGACATTCTAAAGTACGCAAAGTACTGTAGTGATGACATTGATGCAGAGTATAAAAAGTTAAAAGAGAAAATGATGTGGGCACAAGCAAAGTTGGCAGCTCACCAAGAGGCAGCTTCTGGTTCTCAAAATGACAACCAGACGAATGTGCAGAATCAGAATAGTCAGGTATCGAATGGAAGTAGGGGAACAGGACAAATGAGTAGAGATGAAGCAAAAAATGAATATCCTTTTCAGGGGTGAAAAAAGCTTGGACATTGGAAAAATGAGTGTAAAAATATTCAACAGAATAATGGAGTAAATCAAATTTTAAATCCAGTGGTGCAGAATGAATTGGTTGTGAATCAGCAACACCGGCAACAGGTTGCAGGTGCCACAACCCCCTTTGTCCAACAATATGAATGCTCAGGTGCAGAGATACAGTGTGAACACTGGATTTCTTGGAGAAGGTGGTTAGAATGTACAGTCCGTTCAACAATATTGGATGCAAAGTAGTGTGAGTGATTCGGAGATGCACGAATGACGGTGCCTGAGGGGGGAGGAGGAATGTGTGCTTGGCGCATCCTTGGGGGTAGAACAGTTAGGTTCTTTTGTTGTTTCAAAGGTTGAAGTATATGATATCACTTTCCTAGTGGATACTGGCACTACCCATTCTACTGTGAGAGCAGCAGAAATTCCAAACGTATCCCTCTCGGAAGAAACTATCCAAGTTGTAGGAGTCTCAAATAAAAGGTTTAGGACCCCAAGTCACAAAACCAATCGAAGTGAATACTGGAAATTTCAGAGACATGCATTGGTTTGTGGTATGCAACTCAAGTCCAGTAAATCTATTAGGTAGGGATTATTGTGCAAAATGAACTGCACCACCTTTTGAATGCCTGATGATGCGACCTTCTAAACTTCTGATGAAGACGTTGCTTACAAGGTAATCCTAGCGAAACAGGGAACAGAAGTGGATGTGATGTATTTACTTCATACTGACAGTGATTTACCTGATGAACTAAGAACCACAATGAGGTCAGATATGTGGGATTTTTCTGGAAAATAAATTGGTCTAATGGCAAAGTTAGACCCAGTTAAAAATTGGAGTAAAGGAAGTTAAGATATATCCAAACACACCCCAAAACATAATGAGCCCTGAAGTAAAAGCAGGAGTTGCCCCAGTAATTGATCAAATGATTGAACAAGGTATCTTAAAGAAATATTGAGCAGTCCTTGTAATTCGCCAATCATGGGACTTAAACAGTCTGGTGGAAAATATAGAACAGTGCTATATTTGAGGGAAATTAATAAAATAGTAGTACCATGTTGTCCTGTAGTACCAAACCCTGTAGTGATTCTTTATCACATACCGTGGGATGCACATTGGTATACTGACAAGTTGTTTGTGCCAAGCACCGGCATTGGAAATGCCAGATTATACGAAAGAATTTGCTTTATTCTGTTGTGAAAGAGAAGGTTGTGCACTTTCAGTGTTAACACAGAGACATGGATTGTCCCGACGTCCAGTAGCATATTTCTCAGCTACTCTGGATCCAGTGGCTGCGGCATTACCTGGCTGCTTAAAAGCAGTAGCTGCTACTTGTGTGAGTCTGGAACAGAGTGAATCGATTGTGATGGGATATCCTATAAAGGTGTATGTACCACATTCAGTTGAGATCCTTTTAACAAGGACTCGTACTCAACATTTGACTCCGAGCCGGCTGACTAAATATGAAAGAGTAATTTTGAGAGCTGAAAACGTAAGTGTAACAAGTCGCACCATGATGAATCCAGCAACCTGGTTGCCCAAATACTATTGTGAAGAAGTGAAAAAGGAAATTGATACGCAGACCAAGTGGCACAATTGTGTGCTAGAAATACAATGTCTCAGAACAGAGGGATGGAAAAAGAAGTTACCAATCGCCAACAAATGTTTTTCTCTGCTTTTAGACATGGGATGAAGTTAGACAGCTACAGGATGAGGCAGAGACAAAAGAGAAGGAACACTGGATCAAAACAGGTTGCACCAGAAGCGCTGACAAGGAATTATGGGTGTGTCCAGATGGTAGACCAATAATGGCAGATAGCTTATTGTCACAAATGGTTAGGGTATATCAGGGAACCACACACATTGGGAGGGATGCCATGATTAGACATTTCAGACAGACTTGGTTTAATCCCAAGTTTAGAGTTGTTGCAGAGAGTCTCTGCCAAAGATGTTTAACCTGACAACTACAAAACCCAGGGAGAAAGACAGTGGTCAGTTGGGGAAAATTTGGAAAGGCAGAGGGACCATTCAGCCGATTGCAACTAGACTTCATTGAGTTGCCACCATGCAATGGTTTGAAGTATGTCCTTGTCATTGTGTGTCTGTTTTCTCGATGAGTAGAAGCCTATCCCACGAGGAGGAATGACAGTCTCACAGTTGCCAAGCTACTGTTGAGAGAGCTCATTCCAAGATTTGCATTCCCAGTTACTTTGGAATCAGATAGTGGACCTAATTTTAACAATGAGGTCATCAAATTGATTTGTACAGCTTTCGATATTGAGTAGAAAGTTTATTGTGCCTATCGACCAGAAGCTTCTGGAGTGGTTGAGCAGCTAAATGGCACAATAAAATCAAGGTTAGGGAAAGAGTGCATCTACTTCAGTGAAATGCCTGATGCTTTACCTCTTGAATTTATGAGCCTTAGAAGCATTACTGACCGAGGAACAGGATTAAGTCCACATGAAATCCTCATGGAAAGAGCAATGAGACAAGCATTTGTGCCTGGAAAAAAAATGATGAATATAACTGATGATCTAGTGTTGGACTATTGTAAGAGACTAGCTGATCTGGTAGATTCTGTGTCTCACCAGATTGGAGAAGATGCAACTACAGCACAGCTGAATCAAGCTCATGATTTGTGTCCAGGAGACTGGGTTATGGTAAAGAAGCACATAAGGACATTGTGTTTGGAACCCAGGTGGAAAGGATCTCATCAGATCATACTGGTTACGACAACAGCAGTAAAGTGTGCAGGCTCGCCAAACTGGATTAATTCCAGTCATACTCAAAGAATCCCAAGTCAACCTGAATGACAAGAGCAACAAATGGTAGAACAAAAAAAAAGAGCCAGAAAATGAAAGTTGTGAAGTCCAAGAAATCAGAGAAACAGACTCTGAAGAGCGCTTTGATGATAAACAACCAAATATAAGTCAAGTAGAGTGGGCAACAGTTACTGGGACTGACGAGACTGCTGAAAATACCAAAGGAGAGCTTTAAGTTGAAAGACCAGAGCGAAGTAAGCAAGACACAGAAGAATCAGTTACAGAAAATCCAGATTCAGCTCAGTCAAAAGAAAAGGAAAAAGAACTCATTGAAGAAAACCTAGATAAAATTCAGTTAGAAAAAGAAATAGAAGTCATTGAAGAAAATTTAGATCAAACGCAGCTAGAAGCAGAAAGGAAAAAACCAGAGGGTCTAGAACAAATACAAACAACAGAAGAAGTAATGGTAGATCATTCAGAACAAATCTAACCAAAAGAAAGAGAATATAAAAGGACACTTGAGATAGGTGAAGAAGGTGAAAAGGCAGTACAGTCAAAGAGGGTTAGAAAGGGTGATAAGTAGCAGAGTAGAGTGAAAAGACTGAGATACATTCTGAGAAGAAAAATCAGGAAAGAATTAGAACAGGCAAATGAGGTGTCAAGGCAAGTAGAATAAGAACTATCAAGAAGAAGATCGTTGAGGTTGTCAAAAAGAGGGAGAGTACCAGGTAGAAAAAGTAAGGCTCCAGAGTGGACATACATTATCTTTGAAAACTTTGAAAATCTTGATCTAAATGGAGAACCAGAAAGTGACACTGTTGAAGGATCTGATAAAAGAGAATTGAGACCACCTTAAAGAAAAGACTTTTGCACAGAGGGTGGATTTCTTGAAAATGATCAAACCAAGAGAAGAACAGATTCAAAGAAAAAGGGCTACCTAAAGCTGAAAGTCTTTGAAGTGTGGGATCACACGAAGATTTAACATTTTTATATTTTTTTAGAGAGAAAATACATTTTAGAAATACATGTTAGATACTAAAATGGTGGAAGTAAAAGTGACTGAACATTTGAAATCTAGCTTAAAACGGAGATGTGTTAAATGTTAGATGTTGTATTGTAATACTAATGCTGATGTGGTTATTGCTAACAGTTGTGATACCTGTATAAATGGTGACTAACAATCAGAATAACACAAATACCAGTGAAAGAATGAATGCGGTTACTAAGAAAACTACTACTACAGATTTAGAAAAAACTGATAAGAGCATGTATTATCATGACAAATTAAATAGCGATTTGTCACTAAATGTATATGGTAAACTTCTTTACCACTATGTAGATATGATATATGTGAGTGATTTTTATGTCTGCCTGAAACTACCTACTTCTGTCTCAGAGGGTGTAACCTATCACCATCTTCCATTAACCTATGGTGTGACTTGTAGTGGTGTGTCTAGTTTGTTTTATGTTACTGGCAAGTTACAATAGTATTATTCTAATATGGATCTAGTGTTTTAAGAGATTCCTATTAGAAGAAACTTGAATCCATTGCTTAGTTGTAAAGATGCTGAGTACATGGGCACATTTTTCTTAACAACAAATCCCATAGATATAACACATGCTTATAGAAATCCCTTACGTGTCTTTTTACATGATAAAGAAAAAGATTTTCTAAATTTAGTAGAAGAAAAAAGACAAGATTTTCAAAAGAAGGCTGTTGAGCAGACATCACATGTTCCTCCTTGGGCTACTTTAGAGGGGGAATATAAGAAAGGCGAGAGTCATGCTGCGATGTCCCTAGACTTGTCAAAACTGGGAAAATACTGTCGACATAGAAAAAACTGAATATAATAGTGTTTTCATCTGTACTAGTGAGTGTGAACATACCTTCCTAATTTTGGGGGAATGGGGACTAAAAGGGGGAACTAATACTGTTTTCTCAGGAATTTATTATGTGTGCGGTAAAAATGCCTATTATAGGTTCCCTGGACAATCGTATGGCAGTCATATTGCCATTGTATTTCTGAAGGTATACCACATTACTATGAAGAATGACATTTATGAAATAAGTAAGGGACAAATTTAGAAATAAAAGAGCAAGTTTTTCAGAAATAGTAGGTGAAATATTTGGTGCACTGATACTATCAGTTAGAGTCGTATTAAATTTGCATAAGATACGTCAATTGTACACAGTAGTTGATCATTTATCAACAGATACTGCTGGAGGAGTCTTAATGATCAATACTGAAATGGTTGCAATCAGATCTATGGTTTTTCAAAATAGACTTTCCTTTGATATTCTATTGGCAAAGGAGGGTGGAGTCTGTGACATGTTGAAAGTTCAACACTGCTGAACATATATCCCAGACAAAAGTAAAGGTATTGAGGGATATATTAAGAATATTACAAAGATCCAGAAAAAATTTGACCCAAATGGAGGTTGACGGTGTTTGGGAAAAACTCAGTAAAAGTCTTACCATTAAACAAAGTTGGATTACTACGTTAGGAAGTAGTTTATTAGTGAAAATATTAATCCCCCTAATTTCAATAGCATTGGTAATATAGATGATAATAATGACCAATAAATGTTGCATGGGAAAAATGAGAACTGGATCAATGATTGAAATTAAGAATAAAATGATGAGAAGAAAGAGAAAAAGGGAGGAAATCGAGCTGGAAGAAATGAAAAATAATCTGTATGGCCAGATGAAAGAAATGCACATAAAAGAGAGAAATAAAGTATGTGTAGAGAACAACGTAGTTACTGAAATTAAATGATAAAGTTGGCACTTGGTAATGATGGGTATTTTATGATGGCTCTAAAATACCATCAGAGCGGGGGGATTGATGGAGCAAGGATTCAAGAAAATGAAACTTGCTCGGATCAATCTCTCATTAACAAGTACTAATAACTAGAAATAGTAAGTTTGGGAATAACATGAGCATGACATTCACATATGGGGAAAAGAGCTTTATGTATACTTGAATAACAAAGAATAATTTATAACGTGACTAAATCCCGCTTGAAACCAAAAAAATGCTGTTCAAACCCGAACCACGTAAATAACCATGTGACTAAATCGTTTGAGAGGGAAAACTCTCACGCATGCGCAAGTGTTACTAACCTTAAGTCCTGAGGCACCGCATGCCTGGCATATGCTTGTTTGAACTTTAAAAGAAGTTGTTGCTGCTAATGCTTTTGCTTAAAAAAAGAGAATTTAATATGGGATAGAATAGAAGTGGGTGGTAAACAGTGACCATCACATATATTATAAATTAACATTTGTTTATGATTCCTTTATTAATAGTGTACATTTGGGCCTAATGGGATAAGCCAATAAAAAAGATGGAGGTGAAGAAGGGAGCAAGCTGAGCCTGCGCACTAGAATCATGAGGTGACCCATGGACCGTGTTGTTGACAGGTCAAGGACAAGTCGCTGTGTGAACGTGTTCCTCAACTGTAGAATCCTATTGAAAATTATTTTTAAGTTGATACACTCGATGCATATGAATATAAATAAGGCAGAGGAATAAATGAGCTAAGGGGAAGGGTTTGTTAAACAAAAAATTAGTTAAGAAATTGAACATGAAAGCATGAGGTGATGACAATTTCCCTGCCCCTACCCAATCACAGTCCATGAGCTACTGATCTTTGCTACTTTAAGGGTGGGAAATGCGGAAATGAAGACTATAACTAGGGTTACCAAAAGTTAGTGGGTAATGCTGTTGGAGATTACTGCTTATTGCTGAGAGAGGTGTGGGTGAGAATGGCTGCTGGAAAGAAGAGAACAGACTGTGAAGATTCATTCCTGAAAGACAGTCAGATTAGATTAAAGATTCCGTAAGAATATCGAGGAGGGAGAGAGTGTAGGAGAGGGATGTGTTTCGGTGCATCGGGGTTGTAGAGAAGTTTAGTAAGTGTTAGACCTGGTACCATTGGGGTGAGTTTCCCTTCCCTTTTTCGCTGCTGTCTCCTCTGTTTTTGATATGTTTTGGTTGGTGTACATACTTTGGGCATTGTGCCACTGCTATTCAGTTTCACAGTGCAAGTGCTCCCTATTATAAATTGATGTAATGGATTAGTGACTCCATGATTGGCTTATTTGATTTACTTGTCAGACCCTAGTACAGTGATCTAAAGGCCCTGGGCACCATACGTGCCCAGGGCCTGTAGATCAGTTGCTACTAGTGGGCTTGCAGCACCGATTGTGCCACCCACAGAAGCAGCTTGTAAAGTGTGTCTCAGGCCTGCCATTGCAGAGCTTGTGTGCAGTTTAGTACTGCCATGTCGACTTGGTAAGTACAAACACTTACCAGTACGTAAACCTTCCCTTTTATACATGTTAGCCACCACTAAGTTAGGCCCAAGGGTAGGGTCCAATGTAAGTAAAAGGTAGGACATGCCCTAGTGTGTGTGGCCCGTCCTGATAGTGAATTACAGCCAAATTGGTTTTTCACCATTGCAAGAGTACCTGTGACCGCTCAGCCCTCCACTGGGCTTGGTCGCCCCACTCACTGCTGCCGCTCCTGCCTGCCTTTGCCGCCTCCTGCCTGCAGATTCCTTCGCTCGCTGCCCGCTGCTCCTGGGAATTTCCCACTGCTCCTGGGAATTTCCCGCTGCCCGCTGCTTCTTGGAATTTCCCGCCGCTGCCTCCCTGCGGCCCCGCCCCCCTGTGATTCCATTCGCCGCCCCGCTCCCGCCACCCAGCTGCTCCTCCCTTCCGGCTCCTTACTTATGACGCCCCCAGAGTGACCGCGCAGAGGACGCGTGCAGCGGGAGCGCCGATTGAGCGCCGAAGGTGCGCCAAAGGTAATCCCGTCTGCGCCCATCCGCGCCTGGCCCGTGCCCAGCGCCAGGACCCCTGGCCCTCCCCGCCGAGGCAAGACGACCCGACTGACCTACGACGCCGCCACTCTCAACGCACTCAATGCCGGCCGGACCCACGCCTGCTGCCGAGCCACCCCGAGACGCACCCACGGACCCTTCACCTGCTGCACCTGCAAGTTCACCTGCCTCCGAACCTGCCCCGCACCCGCCAAGACAAACACCAGCAGCAACCACCTCAAGTGCATCCTGATCAACACCCGCTCCGTCCACAGACACGGCGTGGAACTCTGGAACCTTCTCGACGCTACATCACCGGACATCACCTTCCTCACGGAAACCTGGATGAACGCCTCCTCTGCACCTGACATCGCCATCGCCATCCCGGACGGGTACAAGATCATCAGGAGGGACCGCATCAACCAGACCGGAGGTGGCATCGCCATCGTCCACAGGAACACCATCCGCATCACGACCGACGCCAACGACTCCTTCGCCACTTCCAGATTCACACCGACCCTAAGACGACCCTCAGAGGCACCCTCGTCTACAGACCCCCGCGACCACGCACACAATTCAGTGAAGACATCACAGACTTCATCAGCCCGCACGCCCTCCCCTCCACTGACTACATCCTCCTCGGGGACCTCAACTTCCACCTGGAGAACAACAAGGACCGCAACACCACCGCCCTGCTGGAAAACCTCGCCAACCTCGGACTCAAGCAACTGGTCAACACCCCCACCCACTACGCCGGCCACACGCTTGATCCCGTCTTCTCTTCCAGCAAGTACATCACCTTCAGCCACGCCACCGGACTCCACTGGACCGACCACAGCTGCGTCCACTTCAGCTTCAAAAGATCCACGACCCACCACCACCAGCAACAGGTACCTCACAGGAATTGGAGCAAGATCACCGCAGACCAGCTCACCACCTCCCTCAGCCAGAGCCCACCCGCCAACACAACGGACCCCAACGAAGCAGCCCGCAACTTCACACAGTGGCTGACCGCCTGCGCCAATGACCTCGCGCCACTAAAGAACCCTCCCAGCAGACCCAGAAGCAAGATGGCATCCTGGTTCACCGACGACCTCAAGGACTCCAAGAAGACCTGCCGCACCCTCGAGAAAGCCTGGCTCTTCGACCGGACCACCGACAACATGACCGCCCTCAAACACGCTACCCGCAAGCACCACCAGCTCATCCGCACCACCAAGAAGAAATCCCTGAAGGAACGACTGGACAACAACGCCCACGACAGCAAAGAGCTCTTCACTCTCGTCAAGGAGTTCTCCAACCCCAGCACCGGCACCAACGACATCACTCCGTCATAAGACCTCTGCGACTCCCTCGCCTCGTTCTTCCACCGCAAGATCGCCGACATCCACAACAGCTTCGGCGCCCCACCCACGCACCCAACCGTTGAACCAATGCCCCCCACCGCCACCCTTCGCACCTGGACCACGGTGACCACCGAAGACACAGCCCGCACGATGAACACCATCCACTCCGGATCACCGACCGACCCCTGCCCACACCACGTCTTCAACAAGGCCGACTCCACCATCGCACCCCAACTCCGGAACATCATCAACGCCTCCTTCAACACCGCCACCTTCCCGGAGAGCTGGAAGCACGCCGAGATCAGCGCCCTCCTGAAGAAACCTACAGCGGACCCCACCGATCTCAAAAACTTCCGCCCCATCTCGCTCCTCCCTTTTCCTGCTAAAGTCATCGAGAAGATCGTCAACAGACAGCTGACCGCCTTCCTCAAGACAAACGGATCCCTCGACCCCTCGCAGTCCGGCTTCAGAGCCAACCACAGCGCCGAGACTGCCCTCATCGCAGCCACCGACGACATCGGGACCCTGCTCGACAAGGGGGAAACAGTGGCCCTCATCCTCCTGGACCTCTCCGCTGCGTTCGACACGGTCTGCCACCGCACCCTAGTCCAGCGCCTCAGCAACATCGGTATCCAAGAGAAGGCACTGGAGTGGATCATCTCGTTCCTCGCCGGAAGAACACAAAGAGTCCGCCTCCCCCCGTTTCGCTCCGAGGCCACCGAAGTCATCTGCGGCGTCCCGCAAGGATCTTCACTCAGCCCCACCCTCTTCAACATCTACATGAAACCTCTCGCAGCCATCGCACGCCAGCACAACCTCAACATCATCTCTTACGCCGACAACACCCAGCTGATCCTCTCCCTCACCAGAGACCCCAACACCGCCAGAACCTGCCTACACGAAGGGATGAAAGACGTCGCCGAGTGGATGAAGGACAGCCGCCTGAAACTGAACTCGGACAAGACGGAAGTCCTCATCCTGCCCTGGGCACCGCACCCAAGCCAACCAACCACGCACGCAACCTGGGCTTCATCCTGGACCCCTCCCTCTCTATGACCAGACAAGTCAACGCCGTCTCCTCATCGTGCTTCAACACCCTGCGTATGCTTCGCAAGATCTTCCGCTGGATCCCGACCGAGATCAGGAAGACTTTCACCCAGGCACTCGTCACCAGCCGACTGGACTACGGAAACGCCCTCTACGCCGGAACCACAGCAAGTACAGAAAAGACTCCAGCGCATCCAGAACGCCTCCGCCCGACTCATCCTGGATGTCCCCCGACGCAGCCACATCTCCAGCCACCTGAGGAACCTGCACTGGCTCCCCGTCGACAAGAGGATCAAGTTCTGGCTCCTCACCCATGCACACAAGTCTCTCCACGACCTGGGCCCCAAGTACCTCAACGACCGCCTGACCTTCTACACGCCCACCCGCCAGCTACAGTCCACCAGCCTCGCCCTCGCAGCCGTACCACGCATCCAAAGAGCCACCGCCGGAGAAAGATCCTTCTCTTACCTGGCTGCCAAGACTTGGAACTCCCTCCCCATCCACCTTCGGCTGACCCAGGACCATCTCGCCTTCAGGAAACAACTCAAGACCTGGCTGTTCGAGCAGTAGCATACCCCTCCCCCAAGCGCCTTGAGACCCTCCCGGGTGAGTAGTGCGCTATACAAATGGCATGATTGATTGATTGATTGATTGTCCTGATAGGCCAGAATGGCCCAGGGAACATGGTAGAAAAACAAATTTAGTATACCTGATCTCAGAATGTTTAAATACATATTTCAGTGAAGGTGGTTTTTACATTCTGTGTTTGAAAATACCACTTTTAGAAAGTAGGTATTTTCTTACCTAACCATCCAGCCTGCCTCTGCTAGTTTGTCTATTGGATGTCTAATTTGTGAGAGACAGGAGGGCTTGGGCTCTAGCAGTCTCATGAGTCAGGGCTGGGCTGAGTAGGACCTAGGCTGAATAGAGATTAAGAGGAGATTTCCTTTCAGCTACCTAGACCAGGTCTGCTTTCAACAATCCTGTCGCCACCTCCAGCCAGGAAGCTGCACCATTATGGACAGAACTGGTTTTCAAAAGGTACAGACACTCTCCGCCTTCAGATAATGAAGAAATTAGTAATATAAATATTGGGTCCCAGACCCTAAGACATTAGACCACTTCTGGGAATCAAGACAAACCTTTACCAAGGAGAGGAACCAAAAGAAGCTGAAGGAATTGACTGCACCTGTGCCAGTGTGCTATTTTCTGGGGTTGGCCTGCAGTGGTTACTTATTTGCCAAGGAAAAGAGAAGGAACTTTTATTGAACTTTCATCAACTTGAAGAAGAATCTCTAAGGGAATGAAATGTGCTTGCCTCCTGCTGAAGTCTCAGGAATGCAAGACTTCATCACCAGCCCCCCCCTGAATTTCCGTGCTGGGAATTCTTTCTGCAGAAGCATGAGTATTGTTGGGAACTGGCAGCATGACACAGCGAGAATAAGAATGTCGCTGCCACAGCTGTTGCCGTTGCATCACTGTAAAAGCGTGTTGCCGCTGCAGAGGTTGCCGTCGCCTCACGGAGAAGCATGTCTCCGTCGCAGCTGATTGTCATTGCATCACCGGACAGGCGTATCGCCAACACAAGGGTCTCTGTCGCATCACCGGAGAAGCTTGTCACAGGGCCTGTAGCGGCTCAGAAGTTCCAGAGTCGCCGCACGGCCATCGGGCGTGCACACAGTACCATCACATCATTGATAGCCTCAAAGGCACCATCTTATCACATCACACAGGATCTTCGCATCGCATCGAGGCGCCATCTTGTTGCATCGCAACTGGAACACAGTACGAGATCGACGCACCACCTCCTCCCCGATAAAGAACAGACGCATTACCTACTTTACACAAACATTGAGGATCCGAAGTATCGCCTCCCCCGAAGCAAGAAACCAACGCATAACTCTCCCTTCGAACCTTTTGCTTATCTTGCGTTACGCATCTAAAGGTACTTTGTGAGAAACGTGTCGCATTTATCATCAACTTTTTATCATTTAAAATGTATTTTCCTAATACTGTATCGTGGATTGTTGTCCTTTGGGTCTTGTGTTAAGTCTACATAAAGAATACTTATTTTTATAAAACCTGTGTAGTGTCCATCTGTAGTGTTTTCACTGCATTACTGTATGTGTTCACAAATGCTTTACACACTGCCTCTGAGATAAGCCTACCTTCTTGTGCCAAGCTACCACAGGGTTCAGCAGGGGTTATTTTAGGAGTGTAGCCCCCTTACCCTGACTAGAAGCAAGGGTCCCTATTTGGACAAAGGTGCAAAACAGTTGCCAACTAGAGAACCCCAGTTCTAACAATAAATATGGCCTTTGTCTCGTTCCTGTCCTATATTCTTTGTCTCCTGATCCTCAATCAGGAGACCTCCACAAGTCCTTTGGCTAGAGGGTAGGGTTTCCTGTTTCACCATTGGATGAATATTATTCTGTCTTAAATGTGCATATCTTTTGAAAATGTATGATTTATTGTGCCCTTTTGCCTCTTTATCTATCCACTCCTAGGGCCCGATGTAGATAGCCCTTTACCGATCGGAATCGGCCGAAAATACCGATTTTCGGCCGTTTCTGATCGGTAAAGGGCTATGGAGATGTAGGGGCACATTTTCGGTAATTTTACCGATTCGTTATCATTACCGAATCGGTAAATTTACCGAGTCGGTAATATTTACCGATTCGGTAATGATAACGATTCGGTAAAATTACCGAAAATGCAATGTAGGTAGCCTATGTTCCATCAGCACATGGCTTACAGAATCGATATTTTACCATGGAATACAAATCCATGGTAAAAAACCGATTCCTGTGTACATGCACATCTGTGCATGTACACATGTGCCATGTGACAGACAGACGTGCCCTTAGGGCATGTCTGTGTGCCACATTGCACACATGGCCGTTTTGGGGGTGCTAGAGGGTGTCAAAGTGACACCCCCTGCACCCTTGTGAATTCTTTAATTACCGATTCGGTAAATACCGAATCGGTAATGCCTAATCATTCCTATGGGCTTCAAAGCCCATAGGAAAGAATGGGCATTACCGTTTCGGTATTTACCGAATCGGTAATTAAAGAATTGTTAAGGATTCGGTAACGAATCCAGATGTTGGGACCTACATCCCATTTACCGATTTTAAAATACCGAATCGGTAAGATTCGGTATTTCAAAATCGGTAAATGGGATTTACCTACATCGGGCCCCTAATGCATTGGTTGTTGAATGAGTCCATGTATTGAATGTATTTGTTACATAATTTTTTCTCTCCAAGAAATTTGATGGAGTTTGCACTGTGAATTTGTACAAATGAGCGTCACTTAGACTGGAATTTTAGATAAAATTAACTGAATATTACCAAGAGTCTGTGGTTATTGCATTAAGATCTGTAAGTTAGTTAGTTAATTGTTAATATCCCCATCAACTATTCAACTAATGGTCCATTGACCAAAGGAAGAGTGTTAATCTGTGAAAATTAGTTAGACATTGAAAAATCAAGATCAAAGTGAATATAAAACTTGACCCCCAGCGAAACAGCCAGGAAACTTGAGTGTGTTTATGAGCCTATTTGAATTTCTTGTTGACTGCGAAGTGTTGATCCCTGACCTTTCGCTGGATCAGCCCTATTTTGTAAACCATCGCAATGTGAAAACAAGATTTTCTGAAAGTATAATTTTGGTTTCCATGATTTTTGTCTTGTGTTTTACGTCAGTGCACTGAATCTTTTTCCCAAAGGCTTGGCATTTCAGTATAAGAAGCACTACTATCCTAATTCTCATCAATCCCTGATTTTTCTCATTTTCTTCTGTCCTGCATTTCTTTGATCCACCTTTGCCTCTCAAGACTGTGTGGAGAAGATTGACTTTCCTCTGTCATTTCTTCGAGATTTTCTAGCTTCTTACCTCCTATGTGGATAATAAGAGTTTTATAGGAAACACCATTCTTTGGCTTTTGATGTGAATGTTGGATCGTTTATGCCCTTTCCCTGGAGGCAATGGTGAGTGTGAATCACAGTATTGACAAACAGGGTTGGTGTAGGTGTTTGCATGGTGTAATGAGAGAAAAATACCTCTTCCTTTTGTTTTCTTTATAGGGGTGCATGTTGTCTGGGGACATAAAGCCTAAGGAACCTTGCCACACATCGTTTTAACAGCAGAGCTGTGTTCTCTCCCTATTTCTCCTTCACCCTTGGGGGCTAGTCCACCATGCTCTTGCATATTAGAGCATTGAGGGGCTAGTCCAAGGGTGAGAGAATGGGCTATTATTATTTCTGCTGAATCCTGGTGTTCAGCTGAGTGGGACCTTGACAGAAATATACAGTTTACACTCAAATGTATTGTAATTGTAAATTCTCTTTAATGTTGAAGTGGTATTTTTAGTTACTACTCTGCAAATGCCACTTTTTGAAAGTTCCTGATGAGAACCCAAATGTAGTGGGAGGTTCAAAACTCATCATCGGCTAAAATTGGGGAGTTAGTACAGCTAATTTAGAAACCTAATGTAGGCATTCCTGCAAGACACATTGGTAACCTACGCGAATAGAGTGCATCTTACAACTCCCAAGAGAAAATGTGAACAAGAGGTTAAACATAAGACTAATAATAGAAACCTCAACACTATGAGAACCATAAGACTGGTTCAAGTTTCATTTTGAAGCATTTAAAGTTTGGGCAATGTTGGGTATATGCATGAAATAACAATTGCATTTTATTTATGTTTTCTTTGCAATATATTCTTTTATGTGATTTTTTTGTAAATGAAAGATTTCTTCAGATAGGCTGAAAATAATGCGCCTGACACAGATATGTTGTCTGGATGAAATGATAAGTTGTTTGTGAAATGTGTAAAAATGTGATAAAGTTTCAAAATCAAAAAAGATTAAGATAATTAAATTACTTGATCCCATGAAAAAAATGTTTATTGAAAAATTACAGTTTGGATACATTGTAGGTTTTTGAATATAACAGTGGCCCAACCCAGCTGCCTAAATTGCCCAACCACCTTGTACATAACTTTTAGAAAGTTGGTATTTTTGGCTGTCCTAACCAGCGCTGACTTTTTGCAAGTGTTCGGTTTCACATAGATCTGAATGGCTCTGCTATTGGGGTTTATGAAATATTTCCAGACAGTAACTCAAATGGGGCTTAGATGTGTAGACGGTGGACCTTCCTGATGGAATGCCTGGGAGAGTAGTTGCAGCACACACAAAAGAACCTGACATTAGGCCTCCTTTCTTTCTGTCAGCTCAGTCAGTTTGGAACCTTGACCAGGGGAAGGGGAAGAACTTTTCAGACCCAGATTTGGGGAAGGACAGGAAGTCCTCCAACACAAAAGCTGTCATCAGGTAAACATTTTGGACCTGCAGAACAACTTATCAGAACACTCCTGGACCTGTGGATGATTCAGAAGAAAGACTGCCTTGCAACCAGAGTACTGCCCTGCCGCTTGAAGGAGTGACATGCTCCTTGAAAAAACTGCCTTGCTGACTGAGAAGGAAGAATGGCCCTGTGTGCCTTCATTCAGGCTACCCAGATTTACTCTTTCCTGAACTCTTATGTTAGCTACAAGGACACAATAAACTTCTGAGACCTCCCTGCAATTGCCCATCTGACCTGCTACAATTGGACTTGTCTGGACCTGCAACTGAACCTGCATGAGCACTTCTGCTCGACTCTACTGGAGTGAGTCCTGATCCCTTACAGGTGCCACCCAGCTCCTGGACCACTGGATGGCACAAGTGAAAGCTCCTCCAGAAAGGAAAGGAGACAATTCTGATGTTTGGACTTCTTGTGATCACAAACAAGCCAGTTCATGCCAATACTCTGCCCCCTGTTGTGACCGACAATGCGAAGCATCAGTGAAACCTGCTCTTCATGGTGACAATAACTGTCCATTGTGAGCGGCAACACAAGACCTGTACTTCTCGATACAGCAATGACAAGCCGATACTACCACCAATTCTCGACCAGTTCTTCATGCTACAGCAACAACTATCCATGATTCCTGACCTGCTTTTCACATTACAGAGGGGACCATCCAGAACACTTCACCTGCTCCACACAGCCCCCTTCAATGTGAACATAAATCCAGTTGGACAACTGTTGTCCCTATACCTGGCCCGGACACTATCGCAGTCGGGTGAATTCCCAGGTCTAGCATGAGCAGATGGCTACAAGTGCTGCTTTGTGTTTTAGGCACAATAGTTCTAATGAATCAACTTTTGCCATTGTGGTATCATTTTATTTATTAGAATGTATTATGTTTTTCTACATTGGTTTGGGATTATTCTTGTGTTGCATCTCCACAATATTACGGTTTATGTGCTCCATAAATACTATACAGATTACCTCTAAATTACGCCTCACTGCTTTTGTGCCAAGCTTCCAGCACGTTAAGCATAGGTTAATTTAGTGACTTTTGTGGTTTGCCCTGACAAGATTGGGGTTGCTGCCTGAGTGGGGTTCCCTGCAACCAATAAGCCAATTTCCAACAGTTCTCATGTAGGTAAGATATAGCTCTTGACATATTCTGAAGCTGCAATGGTATTTTCAGTGAATCTTAAGTTTGTGAGAAGCAAATTCCAAAGTGTGGCTACCTGTACAGGTTTAAATGTTTCACCCATGGTCTCTTTCTTGCCTTTTGGAATTTTATGGTGGGGAGACATTCTCAAAATAGGTTCCTCTATTGTATGTTTTTGTCGATTTCCTTTCTAATGAAGAGAGGCCCTTTGCCATGTATTGCTTTGTTTTTGATAGAAAGCAGCTTGAAGGTGGGTCTTCTGACAACTGGCAACCACCGTAGAGCCTTTAAGGCAGGGGAGATGTGTGCTTGTGGCTTTACACGTAGTAGAAGTCTAATGGAAGAATACTGAATTATCGGTAATCTTCTCTTACTTGACAAAGCTGAGCTATGAATAGACCATTAGAGTATTCCAGTTATGAGAGGACAAGAGAGATGGTAGCCTGAACCTTGTGGGGGAATCCTGAGTGTGAGAAGGTGTGTCACAGTGTTTTCATTGTGTAAAATCGTGGTTTTGCTACCTTATTCAGTGAATTAATTTACAGCTTGATGTCAATAGTAAATCTGAGGTTTCTGAACTCCTTAGATATTTTGGTGATGGTCCTAGATTGTCACAGCAGGCGCAGAAAGTGTCATCTGTTTTCCAGTTGCCACAGGTGAGTATATCAGTTTTGGGGGCATTCAATTTAAGGTGGCTCCATATCATCCATTGGTCAACACCCCAGGTGCAACTGAAGATTTCCGATGTTCCCTATATCTTTGGGTTTCAATTTCAGAAGTATCTGTGTGTTTTTTGTTTGGTTATAGCAGGTAAAATCAAACCATTGACTAGATTTGTTGATGGTTTCATGTAGATATTAAAAAGCATGGGTGAGATGATTGAGCCTTGAAGGACTCCTGCTTTGATACTGCATAGTTTTGAAGAGAATGGAGGAACATGTGTAATATTTGTTCTATTGTGTTGGTACGATGTGATCCAAGTGAGAGCTGTAACGTCTATTGCAGATTCCTTAATTATTTGCATTAATGTGTCATGATCCGCTGTGTCAAAGGCAACTGAGTGGCCAAAGGGCAGCAACTCAGTTCTGGTCGACTGTGTTTTAAGGTGATCCCCAAAAAATCTTAGGGCTGATTAAGTGCCTCTTAATGGAGGGAATCTGGGTTGGAAGTTAGACATTGAAAATGATTAGCTTTATTTTCAAGACCTTTACATATATTTGAAAAAACTCAGACATTCAGTGAAAAACTCCTAAGCTGCAGTTATAATTAAATACAAACCAAAATCACTAAAGCCCGCCAGTTATTGTTCAGTAAACTAATCATGCCTTGTGCCACCGTAGGGCACTGTCTATAGCATAATTCATGACGTGTTAAATTACATCATTTTTGGCAAAGCATATGCCAGCATCCAGAGGTACCAACACTCTGCCCTTGACAGTGCACAGCAGGGTATAGCAATCACCAAAAAAGTGTTCATGCTTAAACTGTATTTCTTCTCACTTTGAGTTAATCAGACACATAATTACTGACACCACATTATTCTTACTACATTTCTTCAATTTTAATAGTTTTTATATTTTTTATCAAGTTTCAATATAAAGCACAAAGTGCAAAGTGCTTTGTTAAAACATAAAACCAAATTCATTATTTGAAGTAGATTAGAACATAATAATGCCACATTTGTCAAACAGTTCTTACAAAAATCAAAAACCTATTTAAAGCATTATGTCATCATTTC
The DNA here is from genome assembly GCF_964261635.1 of Lissotriton helveticus. Classification (NCBI taxonomy): domain Eukaryota; kingdom Metazoa; phylum Chordata; class Amphibia; order Caudata; family Salamandridae; genus Lissotriton; species Lissotriton helveticus. Next base: position 212,115,744 of record NC_136060.1, on the reverse strand, counting down.
AAACCCATTACACTTCATGCTCTTCCCAGACATACCATTCAGTCAGTCTCAAACAGACACACACCCAGTTTCTAGGTCAAGTCCTTAATGATTGAACACAATGATAGGTGTTTCTTCTCTAGCTGTCGCGTCACTGCTAGGGGATTCAGGAAACTGTCACAGCCAAAGCACCTTTCCGTGCAGATATTGATTTCCAAGATCAATAAGGACACTGTTCCGTGATAATGGGTGCATGTATGTCACCCAAATTGGAAGGGCAGAGAAAGACTGGAGTAGCGAAGAGATAAGAGAAAAAGTGGTGAAAGAGGCAGATGTATTTGCCCAGTTTCAAGGCTTCAATCCGGAAGGGGAGGGCCAAGTCTTGCCTCTTGTTCGCCCTCACACATCTAGAAGGATGTCATGAGCGTTCATCATTAGGCTTTTTTTGCTCCTCCTCAGGCCGTCGCTGCAATGTCTGACGGGCCCCCGAAGGGTTTCTTTGGCGGAGATCTTTTAAAGAGAAGAAGCCCTTTGATGAGTGCAGGTGTGGGGGCTGGGAGGGAGCGGGAAAGGATCCAGCGATGGATGGTGGTGTGGTGCTTGCAAGGAAGATTAAAACTACCTAGGGGTATCCACTGATGGGTGATTTATTCTTGTGGTGCCCCTGGTAGGCTAAAGACCCGAAGGGTTAGTGAGTTACGTTAGGGCTCAATGTGCCAGTGTAACTAATCACAAGGTCGACATTTTTCACGCTGAGTAAGTCCTAGTGATTTGTAGCGTTTTTTCAGGACCTAAAAATGAGAGGTGTGAAAGTGCACGTCAGTGAGGAAAAAAGAGGGGGGGTTCGTGATGATAACCCCATCAGGTGTGTGAGGTCACTTGTGGTGGACCCTAGGAAGAAGCCCCTAGAGTAGTCAGATGATCTCTATAAGTAGATCTGTCCACGTAGTGCCTGGAAGGGGATAAACATGGAACGAAGAAGTGAAAAAACACTCAGATATCAATTGCCAGGAGGTCTGATGAACCTCCAGGTGTGCTGACCGGAAGGTAGATCTCACAGGACCAGACAAAACACAATCATGTGCTAGTGTAGCAATAGTTAAAGACAAATGCAAACATACAACCATATTACCACAGTAGGCCTGGTTACAGCTCGCCAGGCACAACGAGCTCCTGGTCCCCCCTTCCTTTTTTGTTGATTCGATATTGATTTCCAGACATGTTCTTAAGGGCCTACGACATGTTGTCTTAATTCAAATAATTCCAATATCACCCTCAGGTTTGTTCTCTCTCGGTCACTCATTTTTTGAATCCTCCTTATTTAAGGACAGTGGACACTTTTAGACTTGCATTTTAATTCGCTCACACACCCAGCTCTTTTTCACCACCTTTCACTCAACGCATCACCTAGAAATCTCATCTTGCACTGTTCTAATGCATTTGAAAAGAGATACTGAAAATTCTATGTGTGGTATTAAAGGTACTATATTAAAGGTAGATTATTAAAGGGACATGCTTAGACATTGTTCTTGTGGATAACAAATGTATGACACAGCATAATTACAGTGATTTTTTTAACTTCAACTTTTTTATATTTTTTATTACCTATTAGTGAACAAACATTTATGTACTGAAACTCATATGGCTAGAAGATTCTGAGTAATGCAAAATCCGATTTCTTTCATTTAACTTATGACACATTGGGGTCCAATTCAATAAGGTACATCTATTTGAGGAGATCTTCACCTACATCGATTTACACGCTAATACCTGGGCGTAAGTCTCAAGCTAGTTGCCGTTTTGCACCTCTGTGTAGAAATTAAGCCCAGTAATAGGAGTACCTGTTGCAAAACGGTAAATGAGGGAGTTAGGGCACATTCAACTCAAAATAAGACTGTAAAGTGACTTTACGGCTGCATTTTTGGAGTAAATCAGACAAACCCAGTTCCAGATAACTTAGGTAGATATTTTCCTGTTTACTAGTTAGGATTATGAATTGAAAAGAGTAACAACACAGACATAACCTGAGGAAAATAATCCACAGCTGACAAACATTACTACTGGAAGTCTAGAGAGTTAATACACTGGGCAATAACTAGAGCCCATAAACTGGGCTGTGTTATCTTTCCTTGTGGTGTGATAAGTTGTGGAGGCAAATAACATATACATTACTGTAATGGCTGGCATAGGTGTAGATCTTCACCCATACCTTTGTGAATTGTGTTTATGAGTACATGAAGCAGGACTAAATGCGTAATTCTATATATAGTTGTAAAGGCCATTGTTACCTGCATCCATATTCTGTTGCAATCCATACTCAAAGATTATGTGTATGATGCAGGGATCTGCCTGTGCTATCCAAGCTAATATTAATAGTATATAAGTCTGCTCACACACCAATCAATGACATTCAGAATTTGACCATTCTCCCAGCAATATAAAGGCAGCGCACAAAGAGCGAGGTTCTAGCTGACCCTGTTTAGCAGGCTGTGAAAGCGACCCTAAATGTTTCAGGGGGCTACAGCAGGACATAGTTGTGGGGCGCTGCATTTCTCCCATCTAGGCAATCGCTATACATGTAAAAAAATGAACTAAAAGATTTAAAAAATAAGTACTAAATGTGTCTCATGCTGCACAATACAACCACAAGGGGTTATAATTACAGCGCGCCCCAGTAGTTACTGTTACCTCCCCGACAGAAAGAAATGGTTCAGTAGTAATAAGGGCCAATGTGCATTTCCGCCTGCATCATGGGGAGATTGTTTTTGTGCAGGAAAAAGCACCTTCCTGCACAAAAACAATCACTACAGGCATTTTCCTTTTTTGATGTGTGCTGTAGAAAGCAGCACGCATCGGAAGAGGATATAACGAGGCGAAATTAAAACATATATCCTCGTTGCGTCTCGCTACGCAAGGATCGCGCGTAGCATTCAGACGCATTTCCAGATTTATGATTCCTCGTAAATCTGGAAATGTGTCTTGTTCCATGGGTGTTGCGTGGGAGCACCCACAACAACACAAATGGAATGCCCCTTTCTCGCAAAGTGCTGCATGTAAAGCGGCCATATTCACAAGGACGGTAAAGCCACACAGGGTGGCTTTTCCTGTTCTTGTAAATATGGAGCAGTAACATGCGCCACCAGTAAATCACAAAAAGTGACGTACTGTGTGCTTGTAAATCTACCCCATAGATTTTCCAATTTGATGTACGTTGTATAACCAATGCTATTTCGAAAATAATCGAGGCCCACCACAGGAATCGAGATCTCAATATGACTCTGCAGAATCGTATATTTGTGTCCGCAGATTTTCTTGCTGTGTGCACATCGTTCGAAGTTAACTCAGCAATTTCAGAACCCTCAAAATCAGGCCTTAAAAGTGGAACCGAAATGATTGAAAATTGTTTCATAAAGTGAAGCAGCGAATTAAGCGAAACACTGAAATTCCATCCTGAAAACCATTATTTTAGAAGGATCTATAAATAAATGAGTAGGTTATAGGCTGGTGAATAGGTTAGGCTTTAATGAGACCTGCTCTTGACACATAACTATTAAAAGTGGCTTACTAAGTGATAAGAATGATATATTTAAATGCAATTTTAATAAAAACTGTGAATGTTTAACAACTGCCCCACTGCGGCTTCTACTCCAAGTCTATTCGCCACTTTTGTTAACCTTTGAGTCATGAACCCAATATTAAAGTGCAAAAATCCAGCTAGAAATACGCTCTGCCTTTCCTAAGGCCCTAGTTGTATAAATTTTTATCTATAAAGAAATTAAAAATGCATTTCTGATTTTGTATTATTTTCTTTTAACTTGCTTCAGATATGTAATGTAATATTATTACTCTAAGGACTTTTTATTCAAATGGGAATGATTCCCCTCTGAGTCTGTCGATTATAAGTTGATGCCAAAAATGAGCCAGTACAAAGGAATGAATATATTCACTTGTATTTCAGTCGGTTGAGTAGTCTGAACATTTGCATTGTAGATTTTTTTTCAATGCCACTAGAACAAAGTGATATCAATGCTCATTTTACAGTGTACATTGTGGTTTGTGTGCTTTTATCTTTTAACAGGCACACACCTCTGTGAGATGATCCCTCGATGTCTGCCTTTGATCTTTGGATGCTGAATAAGTTTTCTCACTTTTTGTGTTTATTTATACGTTCGCGTGATTGTTTCAAAGTAATCTCTGATTTCTGTGGGGATGCTGGTTTCCACGTCTTTGTTGTTAGTTGTTAAAATTGGGGGTTTTGCATTCGCTGGAAACTTTGATACTTTAGTCCTGAGACTAACTTAATATGTCCCTCTTTTTTGACTGTTTCATGGAAATGTTAAGGAGTATTTAGTGATGTCTAGAAAAAAAATATGTAATTGCTTATGAAAATGTTAGGCAAAATTGATTAATGAACTCCAATTTAATGCTGTATTTTGTCTTGACTGTGTCTAATTCTGAATTCTCCTAGTTTCTGACTCCTAGGAACATGAGATTGCTAATGTTCTAATGCTAGGTTAAATCTGAACTAGCACCAGCGTACCTGTGTACCTGTGGGGGCTCCTGGACTTGCCCTTGCCTCCCCCTCTGGTCTCGGCAGACCCGCGACTCTGTTGCTGCTTTCCTCCCGCCGCCGCACCTCCAAAGACCTGTGTGGCAGATGTGTGGAGGAGAGCCAGGGCTGAGGGGAGTATGGGTCCCAGTGACCAGCACGGCCGGAAGCCGCCTTCCGTGAAGGAGTGCCAGGAGGCGCATAAATTACATCTCCATCGTCGGTGGAGCGGGGGTCAACTCTGAACTAGCACCAGCGTACCTATGTACCTGTGGGGGCTCCTGGACTTGCCCTTGCCTCCCCCTCTGGTCTTGGCAGACCCGTGACTCTGTTGCTGCTTTCCTCCCGCCGCCCCACCTCCAAAGACCTGTGTGGCCGCTGTGTGGAGGAGAGCCAGGGCTGAGGGGACTACGGGTCCCAGTGACCATCGTGGCCAGAAGCCGCCTTCCGTGAAGGAGCGCCAGGAGGCGCATAAATTACATCTCCATCGCCCGCGTCGCGGGAGCGCGTGGGAGTGCGCCCGGCTAAGCCCGGGCGCAGGGGGGGCAGTCTGTGGCAGGACGAGGCTGGGCTGGGCAAACCCTTTTGGCTGTTGTGTTCAACTAGTCAGTAAGTTTTAAAACTAAGACTTTTTATATTACATTTTCTTAACATACTACTTTCGTGTGCATCTGGTGTATCTGTGCGGATTAAAAAAATACTATTTTCTGACATCAATTATCCGTACTTTACATACCCTTAGTCTTTGGGATTGACTACCGGCAGTTGAAATGTCCAAAAATAAATCCACTATGGATAATTATCTAGTCAAAGTGGTAAATAAGATTAATAATGACCGGAGAAAGTCGTTGGGCCGGGAGAGCCAACCCGACTTACCATCTACATCTTCCCTAGCCGATACTGATGCAGCTGTGGACGCAAATTGTGATCCGGATGTTATACTAACAGAATTACCAGTATCACCGGCCCTTATTCAGGATTCTCCCGAAGTTTTTGACAATATCCCGCTACGTCGATCACCGGCTCTGAGAACTGAGGGCCTGTAGAAAACTACAAACCAAGTGTGGGGGAAATAACAACAAGAGAAGAGTTGATAATACACCAAAGAATACAACTTACGACAATGAGACTTTAAATAGGAGCAATGCTGCTATTTTTAACACTGAGCAATTGGATTTATTAGCTAGAATTATAGAGGGAAAACTTGAAACTATCGTTAAACCATTGATGGACAAAATAGACTTACTTACAGCCGAGGTGTCTAGACTAGGTAGAATTTTAGATGTACATACTGGCAAGATCGACAGTCTTGGGTCTAAAGAGAGGGATGTACCATGTAATGTTACTGTCCTGAATCCGCCTGCTGGGGGGTCTGGTCTAAACAATTTAGTTATACCAGGCCCGCCAGTGGGAAGTCAAACCGCTAAGGTAACAGTGACATCAGTAAGTATGCCTGGAGTAATAGTGCACAAGAAAAGCCGTTCTATTAATCTCCCGCCAGATTGTGCACCCTATGTAGTTGTCCTTACTAACGTACCCCCTCTAGATTTTAACTTGGATCAATCCCCTTTGGAATCACATGATTCGCTCAAGAATAAAATGGTCTCATGGTAACACAGGCACTGTGGGTTCCCAACCAACTACTCTGACCAAATTTTAACAACTAGAAGGGTACAATGGAATGGCAACTCTAGTATGTCCTGTAGGGGTGATTGTGTGATTGTTAATTTTAAATTTCCACAGCATGTCGCAACCGTCTTGCTTAGAGCAGCTTCTCTAACTCAGAACGAGAACGAGGCATTGGTGTGGCCATTGGGGTATTTTTATAATCATCTAAGCAAGTTACCTCCTGCCACTAAAAGAGATAGGCCCCGATTCACAGAACTAACTTAAGACAAAAGCCTAAACTTACTACTTTTGGTATTCACAGAAGTTAGGATTTTGTCTTAAGTTTGTCTTAAGACAGTTTAAGACAGACTTAAGACAAAATCCTAACTTAAGTCTGTCTTAAGTCTGTCTTAAGACAAACTTAAGACAAAATCCTAACTTCTGAGAATACCAAAAGTAGTAAGTTTAGGATTTTGTCTTAAGTTAGTTCTGTGAATCGGGCCCTATGGCCCTTCACCCCCAACCTCTGTCCAGCTTTTGAGGTTCCAATACAGAACAGATACCAAGCTCTGAGCTCAATGGATCAGAATGATTGACATCTAAAGGGTATTGGACCTTTGTTGAGTACAACTCTTAATGCCCATGAAAAATATTTAGGTGGGACAAGCATAGACTCAGAGCAAAGCTGGGATAACTCCACTAAAGTGATTATTGAAAGTGGGCTAGTATCTGCCCCTGTTAGAGAGAGGGGGTGATTAACCAGCGATCATTACGTGCTGAGGACCATAATGCTGGTACAATTGTGGTTGATCTCCCTGTATATTGTGCTTATTATAACAGTGCTCAAGAGAAACCCAAAAATGATACTATAGGGGGCACCTCTATTGTTAGTTGGAACATAGCCGGCTGGGGAACTAAAGCGATTAAGCTTGGGTGGGAGGACATGATCAGGTCATATGATATTTTATGTCTCCAAGAAACCTGGTGCATCACAAAACCCAGCTTTGATGGATTTGTTTGTTACAGCTTAGATGCCTTAGAGTCCCGACACGTTAGAGCAAAGGGAGGTTTGCTTTTTCTTTTATCTGTGGATTTATCGCTTTCAGTTGTAAAACATTTAACTGTTGGAACTCAATCCCAAATTTTATGGGTTCAGTTGAAGGAAGGCCCAGATGCACATTTAACAAACTTCTATAACAATATATTTAATAATTCAAGGCACAATGTTATAGAGGAATTGGAAAGTGCCCTCATGAAGCTTGCAGTGGAAGCAAAATGTAATTTTATTTATATTTGGTTAGGGGATTTTAATTCTCCAATTTGTTCATTATCTTTTTCAAGGGCATGTGGAGTACAAAACAATAGTGATGAGTATACACCACACTTCCCTCATAATACCTACGGGGAGGCAATTAATTACATTATGACAACCAACGATCTAGAATTGGTGCAGCCTGCAAAAGATGCTAATGGCCTAACTAGCCCCACTTTTACAGGGAGGAATACCAACTCCCATATTGATCATATTATGGTCTCCTCTAGTATTATACCACACTGTCTGACAACGATAAAAGAGGTACCTACTTTAAGTGACCATAACTGTATTGTAACGAGAATAGACACTTGGAAGTGTAGAAACCAGCGGGTGTCAAGAACCCTAGTTAATATTGAGCGCCATAGAGAAAATGGGACTAGGCTAAGGTGGAAAGGGGAAAAATCATCGATAGTAATTCCTATAATTATATCTAGGCTTTCCTGTTTTCAGTTTCTATTTTTGGTAAATTCTGGTGGGGTTTTTTCAGTGATTTCAATACCTCAAAAAACAGTTGTTATCAGTGGTTACACATTTTTACGCCACTAAAAACAAAAGAAAAAGTGTTTTTCTGGTGTTTATGGAACGTTTTGCTTTTATTATTGATTGCTTTCTGCACTTATTGAACATGGTATATAGACAGTGTATGTATAGTGTATATGAGGTCCAAATAGATTTTTGCACATTAAACATATCGTAGTACACCATACAATACTTCTTCAGTGAGACTTTGGTCAAGCACGCTCGCTCTTTCCTTCCTATGTAAACTTTTATCTGTGAAAAGTCCCTCTCAACATTGGCACTTGAGACAGGCAATGCCAAAACAGCCAGTGCACAATTTGCTAATTCTGATCACTGACATAGCTTTCCATGCCAATACTGGTGTACTTGAATATTGCGATTCTCAGTGCAGGTTCTGCAACGTTCTCATTGAGCTGGGCACTTTTGCCCGCAGAGTTATTGAAGTGGTCAAAAATGAAGCAGCACTTTTGAAACTACTGAGGAAATTCCCCTTTACTGAAGGGATCTGGGACTTGTACATAGTACCACAGTGAGGTTTCATTGACTTCAAATGCCATTTGTAGTGAAGGGACATTTCTATGCATCATTGCAAGCCATTTTTCATACATTGTAGAATAAACATTCCTGAATTGATCAACATTGATTTGCTTACCAAGTGGCAAGCTATCTAACATGGAACATGTTGCAGTGCCAAAGTCACTAAAGGTGTCGCCCAGCCTACTGTCAAGGAGTACGAGAATGGGCTAAAAGTCAATAACATCCCTCATTAACTCTGAAGATTGTAAAGATGCTTTCAGCATACCATCTAACAAGTGGCAAGGATCTCCTACAGGGAATCAGTTCAGCTCGGGTATCAATTTTGACAAGTCATCACACAACTTGTTCATATATGTAGCTGAATCACTGCAAATACAAACATTATCACTCCAATTTTGATGAACTTGGAAAGAACCAATTTTTGCAGAGCATTTCAAGTGACACTGCGTTCCATGTTTTCCAAAAGTCTGGTGTCATGTTTTCACCACTATCCCAGATGCTTGGCGATAGCGCGCTTAATACATACTTGTCACTAAACCTTGCATTGAATGTTTAAAGCTTGAGGTGTTGGCAATTCACCTACTATCAATACTGACCCACTAGAAACAACTTTGGGCTGATGTATTAAGGGCTTTTACCCATTCTCTGTGGGTAAATGTGATGACAGATATTAGGAAAGATTCTTATGAAACCAGCCATTTTACCTATCAGTGAAAGAATCAAACACAGCCAAAATATCAAATATAATTTTGATATTTCCTGATGCTCTACAGTTTATAAAATAATTAAATGAGACCTAAAACATGCTTCTAAACCCTGCATCTTTAGACCAAAGACCACAAAACTAAAAAAAAGCAAAAGAAAGAAGAAACAATATTGTAGTGGCATCCCTAAACATCAAAACTCAAGCAGAATAATGTTAGCCCAGTCTTTCTTGCTGTTAGCTTGTATAACAAAGTTACATTGTATTTGCCCCTTCATTAAGAAAAAAATGACTCTTTCACTCTCTTTTTCCTTTCTGTGAATGGCATTTAGTTTGTGGTTGTGCAGGTGTTTTTCAAGTCACACTCCTGAGACATGAATACAAAATGGCACTTTCTAAAAGGAAGAGAGAACAGCAGGAACAGGCGTGGGACAGTTTAACACGGGCAGCGGAATTTTCCGATAGCTGTCTGTTTTGGTCTACAGTTAACTCCACCTTTCTTAAAGATGATACAATTCCGCACCTGTCATCCAATGTCAGTAGCGAAGCATGGGTCTCCCATTTTTCAGCCATATTCCAAGCTAGTGTCTCGAACAATGGAGAGCATAGGTACTGGCCTATGGCCCCATTAAACATCACTTTGGGAGAGGTTGAATGCAGTATAGGAGCCAGTAAGGGGGGAAAGGCACAGCGACCTGATGGAGTCCCCATCGATGTCTACAAGGCCCATCCGCTGCTGTGGGGCCCTATAATTAACCTAGTCCTCAATGCAGCAGTAACAGTCTTGATTCCACCTACCTGGGGAGATTCTATTATTGTCCCAATTTATAAAAAGGGGGACAAGATAGCAGCATGTAAAAATCGACCAATTAGCTTGCTCGACTCATCGGTGAAAATCATGAGTAGAGTGCTGCTGTCCAGGTTGGAAGACTGGGCCAATGAGAAGGGGATCCTTGTGGACTCCCAATATGGCTTTAGAAAGGGTCATGGGACACTGGATCAATGCCTGAATTTAGATCTATTAATTGGCAAGTATACCAAGGCTAGGCCTGGTAATTTATATCTTTGCTTTGCCGATCTAAGCAGTGCATTTGATCTGGTCGACCACTCCCTTCTATGGCCAGTCCTGTTAGAGCTTGGAGCACCAGAGGAAATCATCTTCTTCTTGGCTAGACTATATGACAAAATGCAGACCTGCGTGCGCTATGGGATAAGCGGGGAGTGTACCCCTAATTTTTATGTAAAGCGCAGAATAAGACAGGGCTGTGTCCTCGCCCGTTGTTATTTTCTTTATTTATTAACAGCGTAGACTCCTCCCTGAAAGCAGTTAAGGCAGATGCTCCTCAGGTTGATGGGTCCAGTGTGCCAGTTCTGCTTTATGCAGATGACGCCGTGCTCCTTTCACGGACTGCTATAGGTTTGCAGCGCTTGACGGATCGGTTTTCTGATTTTATAGCGGAGAGGAAGCTGCAGATCAACAAAAGTAAAACCCATACTATGATTTGTGGGGTTAGAACTAACAAAAATCATGCCTTTTTTATAGAAGGGGTGAAAGTCCAGCAGGTGGAAAAATGTTGTTATTTAGGTATTATTTTTTCACATGATGGTAGCTGGTCACAGGACTTAGTAAACATTAGGTCTAAGATGGCAAAAAGCGCCTATGGCATATTTAAATTTGCCTCTAAGATCGGTGATAGGCGCATTAGGGACATGATGCAGATCTACAAGGCAAGGAGTGTCTCTAATGCACTATATGGGGCAGGACTGTGGGGCCACACCAATGTAGGTTCTTTACAAAGGGAAGAAAATATCTTCCTGAAAAAACTTCTTTGTTTACCTACTTCACCCCCAACCGACTTGATTCACAGGGAAGTTGGGGTTGCCTATTTGGGTGATCTTATCTTGTTAAGGCCCCTGATGCTTTGGCAAGCTATTTGGGGTAAGGAAGAGACAGTTTTTAATCAACTTGCCATTAAGGACTGTCTAAATCTGGATAATTGGACCAAGATACCTTGGCTCAAGTATGTTGTAGACAGTTTTCAGAATATATATGGGCTCAACATACTGACAGATCCGTGTTCTGCTGGAAATATTTCTAAACAGGACATGAAAAATAGTTTTATGTCGTATAGAGCCCAAAAACATCTAGCAGCCAATGGTTGCCTTACTACAGTCCATCTTTACAACAAATATATTGAAAGTGAAGGCTTCCAACAGTATCTGAGCTTGGTCACCAGACCAGCCCATAGATTTGTTTTAACTAGACGTCGATTCGGAACGTCTCACGTTTTGGTGGCCTTCCCTCACCTAAAGAAGCATCCTGTTGGCCCTTGCCCTTGTGATGGGCACTCTAAACAAAGCACCCTGCACTTTATGCTAATTTGCACGCTATTTTTAAATCATAGGGTCGTTTACCTAAAACCGTTGTTGTTAAAGTATGGTATTTTTAATGTGAATGATGCAATGAAGTTGATTTATAATATGAACTCTGCGGACAAATGTTTTTATATTGCTACTTTTATACATAAATCCATCCGGTCCAGAAAAAGTATGAACTTTTCATCTTTTTAATCTTGTACCTGTTATATTGTTATACATTTTGCTTGTGTGCTTTTTTGGTCATTGTTTTTATGAACCGAATAAAGCTTCACGAAATAAAATGAACTAATATTTTTCTCATCAGAGAGCACATGTGTATATGACTGTTAGAGGTGGATATAATACACCACTGTAAAAACTTGTCACAATTTAGAAGCAGAGTTTTTTGACCAGCATGGAATTTTACGAACAGACTTATCCACTAGGTGGGTTCACAAAATTCGGAATCGGATTGAATTGCAATATCAAAGCTAGAATATTGAGGGATACAAAAATCGAGGACAGCATATTGAATCCAACACATTGCGATGTTTTGTTTTCTATACTTCCATACTGAACATTTCTCTGCGTTTATGCACTTTCTACTGTTTCCTGAGTGTGCATTTCTACGTGTTGGACTGTTTGGGATATATATATATATATGCCAGACCAACACGTAGAAATGCAAACTCAGGAAGGAGTAGAAAGTGCAGTACGAAACGTTTAATGTAAACCCACACACCACCCCTCCAGGGTCCGGTGGTCTCAGAAGAAGCGTTTCATGTTTGTGATATATATATATATATACATATATATATATATGACTTTGATTCCTTCCGCCTCCTCTCCTTCCAGCAAGAAAGTCACGGCACCGCAGCAGACAGGTTATTCATTAAGTTTTATTTTTAAAACACCATGTGCAAAAGTGCAAAATACAGGACGGCCTACGCGTTTCGGCTACAATTAGCCTTCAACTGGACCATAGAGTCCCAAGGCGTCTAGAGTGGTTTTAAACTGTATGTGTGCAAGTACCCTTTTCTATGTCCTTAAAACACTAGACAGATAACTTTTCTCTCACACAATGAACCAGTGTTGCCACCATTTTACCGCTGTTAATTTTTGCGTTCATTTTCATCTCTATTTCCATGTCTATTTCGTATGAAAGGTAAAGTACTCTTTTCAAAGCGAAGATAATTATCACCATATCAATTCTATAATATGTAAAGTACATTAATTAAAAAATGTGATAAAGCAAAAACATTTTTCTAAGTTTCTATCCATGGAATTTCGAGAATTTACAAAATTTACAAAAAATATACAAAAAAGAAATATATATATATATATATATATACCATTTGCAAGAACATACTCTTGTTCAACTGACTTCAATATGTTTGAGAGGAAAACTTTTTTTACGAGTTTTTCTAAAAAAGGTATACATTTCATAAGTGGGTAGTTTTGCAAGTAGTCACCCAAGTTCTCAGACAGTTCTGTCATCACCTTCAAATGTAAAGTACAAAATACATCATCAAGAAGTTACACAAAAGAGACATAATTTTTCTCTCAACTATCTGATTTCTCAAGAGTGCTACCGGCTATCTACAAATCCCTCCATTTTGCGTCAATTTTTGCTAGGTTTTTGTATATATATATATATGATGGCAATATGTAAAAAAGAGAAGAAAAATCTATATGTTACAACTGTCCATACATCGCTGGGGGGAATTTTTTCAGAATGTTCACAATCATTAAGCGTTGTAAGTTTGTGAGTTTGTGCTGATATTTATACTGATATTTATACTGGTATTTACACTGATATTTACAAATGTACATACAGTTCTGCATCCAGATTATGGCCATGTGGGTGCTCCGTATACATCGCCATGATCATTCTTGACTCCATTTTCCGCAACTTCAATGTCCGATCACCCCCTCTCTCTGCAGATTTTATAATTTTCAGGCCGGAGTACTGTAATTTATTACAATCGCCCTGGTGACATTCATTGAAGTGCTTGGCCATTGGGTAATTAGGGTCGATGTTTTTGATCGCATGAAGATGTTGCAAAATTCTTAGTTTCAATTTATTAATTGTTCTCCCTATATAATGCTTCCCACATGGGCACGTCAGTCTGTAAATTACATATTGGGATTCACAAGTTATGTGATATATGATTTTTTCCGTTCTCCCATTTAGCAGTCTGTACTCTGTAATGTTCGCACCATGGTCACAAGCCGTACATTTCCTGCATTTCCAAAATCCAGGAGTGTTAAACCAGGATGTTACTTTGGGTTGTTTAATCTCAAGGTGGCTCTGGGTTAAAATGTCTCTTAAGGAAGCTGTTTTCCTATAGGTGATACAAGGATAAGATGTTATATTATCTTTTAGGGTCTCATCTAGTAGAAGAACTTTCCAATTTCTGTTTATTATCCTTTTCATGTCCAGGCTTTGGTTGTTATAATCCATGATTAGACGTGTTGTTCCATCTGTCTTTGCTTTTTCAACAGATTTCAAAAGATCATTCCGTTGTTTCAAGTTCATTCTTGATTTGGCTGTTATTAATACATCCAAGGGGTATCCCCTTTCCAAAAAGCGGCTGCTCCTCAGGTCTATCTCCAATTCCAGGTCATCTGTTTCTGAACAGTTCCTTTTCGCTCTGAGCATTTGCCCATATGGGATGCTCCATTTGAGCTTAGCTGGATGTCCACTATTTGCTTGAAGGATACTGTTGCAGGATGTCGGCTTACAATGTATTTTGGTGCACAACTTGTTATTTTTTATGAAGACTTCGACATCCAGAAAAATTATATTGATGTTACTTATGTTTGACGTGAAATGTAGATTGTATTTATTATCTTCCAAGGAGTTGATACAAATCTGTTGGCTTTCTGGACTGTCATCCCAAATCACAAACAAGTCGTCGATAAATCGACACCATATAATTATCATTGAATCCTTTCTTTTTTCTTCCTCCACTATTTCTGTTTCTCATGCTGCCATCAATAGGTTGGCACATGTTGGGGCAAAAGATGTCCCCATTTCCGTACCCTGCTTTTGTAAATATAGGCTGCCCAGGAATAGGAAGACATTGTGTTTCAGACAGTAGGCCAACATGTCTAGTAACATAGCGGAATGTTCTAAATAGCTGATGGATCTTCCTTCAAGGAATTTTGTCACAGCTCCTATGCCATCTTCATGGCGTATAGACGTGTAGAGTGACGATACGTCTATAGTTGTCATTTGATATCCAGATTTCCATTCTATTTGGTTGATTTTATTTAAAAAATCCATTGTATCCCGTAGGTAGGATGGTAGTTTAGTCACATAATTCATCAAAAAGATGTCAATGAATCTTGACGTGTTTTCTAATAATGACCCAATAGAGCTCACTATCGGTCTGCCTGGTGAATTTTTGGTGGACTTATGAATTTTCGGCAGAAAATATATAGTGGCCGTAATTGGGTTATCCGTTTTAAGGTAAGAGTATTCATCGAAGTCAATTAGGCCCTTCTCCTTCCAATTGAGGAGGAGCGAGTGATATTCTTTTGTCCATTCCTCAATTGGATTGTTCTTCAATGGCTCATAATGATCTTCGTTTCCTAGTTGTCGTTTTGCCTCACTAATGTAATCTGTGACATTTTGGATTACTTTATTGACTCCATTGTTAGAGGATTTTATTATTATTGTTTGATAATTTTTTAGTTCGGTAATTGCCCGATATTCATCAGGGGATAAGTTCATTGTCTTTCTGTTAGGACCTTTGTTTTTCCTCCTGTTTAATTTGTCCGGTATCCTCATAATTTCTTCCACCATCATTTCGTGGAATAAGTCATTTTGTTTCCCGGTGGTAATTGAGGGCAAAACCGTGACTGTATCTTTAAACCACTTTCGCCTCCTTTATTTGTTGTTAATCCTGCAGTCCTACAAAATTCAATATCAGCTGTGAGGGGATTTTGATGTTTCTCCATACCAGATTGCTCGTCAGCTTCAAGTGACATCAATACTTTATGTGTCTGTAGATCTTTACGAGTGATTATAGAGGGAACTATATCTTCTGGTTTGCGAATATTCACCTGAGGTTTTTTCTCTGAGAAATATTTTTTTAGCTTAATTTTTCAACAGAATTTATAGAGGTCAATGCGTGCATTGGGGATGACGATGTCTTTGTTCGGACAGTAGGAGAGTCCTCGGTTTAAAAGTTTTAACGGACTCGCAGTCAATTGTCTGTCAGATATATTTATGACCAGATTGTTGTTTGGGTTACATTTTTTTTAAGGATTTTTCTATTTTCCTTCTCCTTTCTTTGATTTTGTTCCTTCTTCTACTTCTCCTAATATGGTGGTTTTCGTTGTAATTTTGTCTGTCCTCTCCCCCAAGCGTTGGTTCTGCCTCTTCCTCGTTGTAGCGTTATCATTTGTGCCAATTGAATCTCCCCGCGAAAATCCAGTGGGGTTGTTATGGCATCCTCATCTGCAGAGCTCACTTCTGTATATATATATAAGACAAAAAACGTCTTCAATGAGCGTAGAACAAGGCGAGGCGAACCCAGAACTGGTGCAAATTTGTTTTTTTTAATTTCGTGCCCGACACCAAGACTGCCATTACGCCTTTCAGCCCGCGAAGGGCATTGATCACATGTCAACATTGAGAAGGCAGAGTGCTGATTTTAAAGTAAACGCAAGCATGATGTGATCACATTGGGATTAGACATAGAAAGCATACTGTCACCTTTCATCTCGAAAAACAGGTATCCACAATGTTTCACAGAATAAATAACTGTATATTACATGATTTACAGAACAGCTTAATTAATCTGAAAATCATAACAGCATAAAGAATAAATATAAGACCATAAATAAATATATAGACTTTAAAATTCATATAAATATCCCCTTTCACGCTGTTATAAAAAACCTCTGCAACGTTATATTCACTATTGCTCATTATGCAATTGGCACAGTTCGAATGGGAACTAATAGGGGTCATTTGGACAAGACCTCCAATCTCCCAACGAACCCGCCACAATTCATCTGAGCAATGTGTATGGGACACCCGAAATACAGCCTGAGTGGGCGAATATCAAACTGACATATGATATATGTCTACATATTATGTGCAAAATCCCGCAAATAAATATTATCATGACATGCTGTGCAAACCAAGTGTAAATAAATATATATATGTTAAAGTGTAAACAAATACTAAATAGATTTAAAAGACCAATATGGTCAGAACAGCAGATAACAGCAGAAGTGTACCTAAAACGCTTACAAATAAGTAAAACAGTCTTCCCTGGCGTTCAATCCATTGGGTACTTTGCAATCGAGTAATATAATATGTTGTGTTTCAAGTTTACGTAGTAGTGCCTCACGGTCACCACCTCTCCTAAGTGGAGGAACTGTATCGATGACAAAGTATTTCAAATCAGCAGGATTTCTGTTATGGGTTTCCACAAAGTGCCTTGCTACTGGGTACGCGGTGTCGCCGTTGGTATTGGCTTGTAAGTGCTGGAGTATCCTCCTGTGTGCCTGCAGCTTCGTGCTTCCTACAAAGCGCAGGCCACACAGACACTCCAGCACATACACCGTGTACTCAGTCTTGCAAGTCAACTTACTCTGAATGCGGACAGGTCTATCACTAAAAGGTGTAAAATACTCAGTTTTGCTTACCCCATTTTTGCAAGCCTTACATACTGAGCACTTAAAAAACCCTTTGCTGCTGTTGAGCCAAGAGCTTGATGACCTGACCTCTGGACTACTGGTTACCAGATAGTTGCTCATCGATCTAGCCTTTTTGTAGGTAATACTAGGAGATCGTGTTAGCTGCTTGCCCAATATAGGATCACTGGCAATCAGCGACCAATTACTTTTCACGATTTTGCGGATGGCTAAATGTTGGCAACTATAAGTAATAATCAGCCTGGTCTCACTTTCTGTACTTTTAGGCTGATCTTTATTACCAGTTAAGAGTTGTTGCCTACCCAAAGCATTAGCTCTGCATATAGCTTTATCCAAAATCTCAGGTTGCTATCCTCTCCTTAAAAACCTGGCCCTGCAGTCATTTTGTGCTAGTCTACAGTCGAGATCTGTACTGCAGATTCTTCTAATACGAAGCATCTCTCCATACGGGATGCTCCGTATTAGGTGTGCAGGGTGATGGCTAGATGCGTGCAGCAAGGCATTGCCGGCTGTTGGCTTTCTAAAAAGTCTGGTTTCCAGTTTATCACTTTGAATAAAAATTTCCACATCCAAAAAACAAATTGCATTTGCACTGATTTGACTAGTGAAACCCAAATTCATATTATTACTATTCAAATTGCTAATGAAATGGACGGCTTCACTCTCAGAACCATTCCAAATAATCAAGAGGTCGTCAATATATCTCAACCATTTGACAACCTTAGTTGACATTATTGCAGGGTAACTGGTTGTGAGGAACTGTTCCTCCCAGTACCCCATATGGAGGCAGGCATAACTGGGAGAAAAACAGGCCCACATAGCCACACCCCACACCTGATGGAATACTTGATTAGCAAAAAGAAAGAAATTGTTATGCAAACACAGATCAATCATAGAAAGTACCATTCTGTTATGCTCACAAAGACATGCAGGTCTATAATCCAACTAGTGTTGTACAGCTTTCAGTCCATCCCTATGGTGCCACCGCATTCATTGTTGTTCTCTTGTAGCAGTCTCTATCGTCCAACTGGCCAAGAGCCTCGTCCATATAGAGGTGTCTCGGCCACAGCACCACGTTTCCGCCTTTATACGACTGGCGGATAATGATGTTGGTATTGCCCTGCAATTTTTTAACTAATTGATGGTACGCAGAGTCACGATAGTGGTGTCTTTTAATGATTTTCATTTGCTTAGCATATAGATCTTTAAGCTCAAGAGAAACTTTTTCGTGAAACATATCAATATTGACCTTCAGCATAAAGGGACAAAATGTGGATTTCGCTTTAAATTTTGTACAAGCTGTAACAACACTAAGCCCTGTGTTGGTACTTAAAGCTGGTATTACATTCTCATTCTGCATATGCAGTATGGCCTGCGATAGGTCAGAATCACCAGCTGACAATGGAGGTGAATTTGAATTAGACATAGCAGGAGGAATCATTTTAGATGGTTTATGTGTTGGATGGTACTTCCGAAGTTTGAGCTTCCTTACATACTTGTAAAAGTCAATTTTTGTACTAGCATAGTCAAAATTAGATTTCGCACTGTATGAAAGACCCAATGCCAGTATATTGGTTTCCTTATCACTGAGCTTTATATCGGTTAGATTAATCGCAGAATGGGCATCATTTGGGAGCGCGCTTACTTGCGCTTCCATTGTTTCTTTTTCCTGATGGGAGGCTTTGTACTCTTGTTTACGCTATCTGTTTCATGGCCTCCTTGCGGTGCATTTCCAGTTGGCGCTCTGCTTACATTTGCATTTTGTGCACTCAAGCGCAGACTTTGTTTTCGATCCTGGCGCGCAACATCGAGCTCTTGGGCCAGAGTAAATTTTCGAAACCCCAATACCCCAATCGCTGTGATCTCACCTGATCATTATCAGATTCACTATCAACATTTGAGCTCGCTTCCGACAATGAAGATGTTTCAGGAGTTTCTCTACTGGCATGACGCGTTACTGTTGTGGTAACCTTTTTGTTTGCCTTCAAACTGTCATATTTATTGGCGAAGGTGAAAATTTGTCAATGCTCATAATCCAGACGATCACGCTGGAATTTGTATGTCTTACAGTTTTTAATTATTTTCTCTTCTCGATGTAAACGCACTGCCATATCCTCCCGATGTTTGATTGTGAGAGGAGTACTGGGAAGCTTTTCTATTTCTCCGTTTATGGCATCAATTTCCTTTTGTGATGTAACCCTGTCACTTTCGGCGTACTTTACTGATATTTCCACCAGACGCCGAGAGGACTCAAGATTACTTTCCGCCCATATATATCCAACGAAAAACAGTTGCCTGCTAATAGATGGCCCGCACAGGTAGGTCGATTTATGCCGTTTATTTGTTGGAAGGAACACAAATCACCAAAACATCAGCTGTGTCACGCTGTAATGATCGCCTCGCCCAACGCGTTTCGTGAAAACACTTCATCAGGGGCATCATGGGAAGAAAAAGTCACAGCAAAGTTTATCGCACCCATTTAAATGTTCAGTCCCCGCCTCAATGTGCGTGGCTACTCATGTAGCCTTCTGGATCTTGTGGTGCCAAGTATTCCTACAGTGAGGTGCTGTGTATTTTCTCTTGTTGCTTTAGTGAAAATAAATACCAAGTGGGTTGTAATGATCCACAATGATGCAGGGAATGTCATCACATCCTCCCAACAGCATACCTGTCTTAACGCCACAGCGTTGTTTGGCGCTGCAGCCAGACTGCAGAAAGCACAGCGGGGCCATACTCGCGGCTCAGGCTGGGCCGCTAATATCCAATGAAAAACAGTTGCCTGCTAAGAGATGGCCTGCACAGGTAGGTCAATTTATGCCGTTTATTTGTTGGAAGGAACACAAATCACCAAAACATCAGCTGTGTCATGCTATAATGATCGCCTCGCCCAACGTGTTTCGTGAAAAACTTTATCAGGGGCATCACGGGAAGAAAAAGTCACAGCAAAGTTCATCGCACCAGTTTAAATGTTCAGTCCCCGCCTCAACTGGCGTGGCTACTCATGTAGCCTTCTGGATCTTGTGGTGCCAAGTATTCCTACACTGAGGCGCCGTGTATTTTCTCTTGGTCAAAATAAATCCAAAGTGGGTTGCAATGATCCACAATGATGCAGGGAATGTCATCACATCCTCCCAACAGCATACCTGCCTTAACGCCACAGCGTCGTTTGGCGCTGCAGCCAGACTGCACAAAGCACAGCGGGCCATACTCGCTAAAAGCAATATTGTGAAACTGCAAACAGACATCTTTGTAAAGGAGGATACTAAACGAGGCACTGCATAAATTCCTCATCATGTAAGGCAGAGGTCTTCAAACTTTTGTAGGTTGAGCCCCCCCAGCTCACTTTTTTCAGCTGTTGGGCCCCCCCCAAAACCTGACAGAATTTCTGAAATCTGGTACACTACATAATTTACCGCCGTGACAAATCCGGGGCCATATCCAGCATATAATGTCCAACATAATAAGAGTGTTTAGTTAAGTGCAGGTTTGTGAGTGGGTGTGCTGAAATGACAGATTATTACATAGCTCAAACCACCATTTTCCTAGATAAAATGTGCGCAAATTGTTTTTACTAGGATGCTTTGTTTTACACAAATGTGACGGGTGTGCCCGTTTTTCCTCACAGACGCTCAATCTGCGGATGGATTTTTGAGAATGAGAAGCGAGTTGTCTGAATGCAAGGTACATTCCAAGACACTTGAAGTAACTCAGAATGTTATTGAGGGCAGAGTAGGGTTTCAAATGTGTTAAACCATGGGTAGTCACAAACTTTCTCTCTGGGCCAAATTTACAGTGTGGTTTGTGTCCGAGGGCCGCACCGGTGGGGGCAGGGTAAGTGGGGGAGGGGGCGGGGCTAGAGAAAACAACAAAAAACTGAGGTTGAACAGAGGTCCCTGCAGCAGACGCCTTCATCCACTGAGCCACCAGACCAGGCATACACACATGTCTCTCTCTCTCTCTCTCTCTCTCCATCTCTCTCCCTCCCTCTCTCCCTCTGTCTTACTCAGACTGTCTCACTCCCTCTCACTCCCTCTCTCTCTCCCTCCCTGTCTCAATCACTCTGACTGTCTCACTCCCTCTCTCTCTCTGTGTCTCCCTCTCTCTGTGCCTCCCTCTCTCTGTGTCTCCCTCTCTCTCTGTCTCCCTCTCTCTCTGTTTCCCTCTCTCTCCTACCCTCCTCACTCTGTCGCCCTCCTCACTCTGTCGCCCTCCCCCTCCCTCCCTCTGTCTGTTACCCTCTCTCTCCCTTTCTCTGTCTCCCTCTCCCTTTCTCTGTCTCCCTCCCTCTTCTTGTCTCCCTCTGTCTGTCTCCCTTTCTCTGTCTCCCTCCCTCTCCCTCTCTATCTCTCCCTCTGTCTGTTTCCCTGTTTCCCTCCCTCTCCCTCTGTTTCCCTCCCTCTCCCTCTCTGTCTCCCTCTGTCTCCCTCCCTCTCCCTCTCTTCGTCTCCCACTTTCTGTCTCACTTTCTCTGTCTCCCTCTCTCTGTCTCCCTTACCCTCCCTCTCCCTCTGTCTGCCTCCCTCTCCCTCCCCCCTTTCCCGCCCTCCCTCGCTCTCACTCTGTCTGCCTCCCATTCCCTCCCTCCTTTCCTTCCCTCCCTCGCTCTCCCTCTGTCTGCCTTCCTTTCCCTCCTTCCTTTCCCTCCCTCGCGCTCCCTCCCTCGCTCTCCCTCTGTCTGCCTCCCTTTCTCTCCCTCCCTCTCCCTCCCTCTCCATCCCTCCCTCTTCCTCCCTTTCCCTCCCTCCCTCGCTCCCCCTCTGTCTGCCTCCCTTTCCCGCTCCTCTACTTAAGCACACACAAGCAAGCATTTGCAAACATTTGTTCCAACTGAGACACTTCGGTGAATTGGAAAGCTGAAAGCCTTGCTATATTTAGTACGTAAATATACGGTAAGGTACTTTTATTTTATAATTTAAGAACGCATTCTTGTTAGCTTCCTTAACGTTTTTAAAAATATATTTGTATATTTATCAAAAGTACACTAAAAAGTACATCTATCATTGAGATGCGGGAATTGTTACAGTACTTAGCTGCAACCCTCCAAATAGAGGTGTCCTCAAGGCAGGTAAATACAGCTTTGTTATTGTGCCCATTCAAATGGTGGCCTCTCAGCTGATGCTCCTATTCTGCGGGAGTCAAGCAGCACGGAATGTGTAAATTCGCCCCAAATGCATCTGGACTAGCTTGCCTCAACAGTCAGATGTACACCTTGTAGCACTATCATGGACCCTTGACTTGCTTTAGCATTTCTCACTCATTTAAGATGGGACTTTGCCTGAAAGCGCCTCAAGGTCATCGTGATTCGTGTGCGCTATAGCCCAGCTGACCCCTCATAACTTCTGCTAGAGTGCATGATGGTGGTAGGAGGTAACTGAGCGGGTTCACACATCTGCTGGAGAAACGTCCTCGCAGGCTGCAGAGTGTGAGTTTGAACCCTAGCAGGGCCGGCTGCGCACGGTTCTCCCACTGTCAGGAAAATGACTATCATGGAGATTTTGGAATTGTTACAGTACTTAGCCGCAACCCTCCAAATAGAGGTGTCCTCAAGGCAGTTAAATACAGCTTGGTTATTGTGCCCATTCAAATAGTGGCCTCTTAGCTGATGCTCCTATTGTGCGGGAGTCAAGCAGCACGGAATGTGTTAATTCGCCCCTAATGCAACGTTAGAACATAGTGCTACATAAAACCATAATAAATAATGCACCACGGACGCTTTTAAAAACAAATAGATAAAAAACAATGCCATTTAAAATACCAACAACTTCAAACATTGCTAATGCGAGACCTATTGCATCTGGGGACAGACAATCAGGAATGTGGGTTAAGGGACCATTGGCAAGCACCACAAATCAATTGCTTTAAATGTGTCAAAATGAGGCTGCAACAATATGTCCTGTTTCATGGTCTGAATGTTGTGACTTTGCCCAATTTCTGAATGATTTTGTTCTTTACGATTTTGTGCTCTAGGTATGGATTCACTTCATTTCAAAGGGGGGCCGGGCTCTGTGTCAACTTTAAATGCTTCCTGTTTGCAATTGGCGCTGTTCCCATTTTTTCACGAACCATAATTTGCATTTGGGCTCAGTCACCTAAAGCAGCGCCTCCCATGTCACCATGGCTTCTGTGAATATCATCAGAAACCATCACAGACCTCTTTTCCTAAATTAAATGTCCTCTGAAAGGCAGTTTTCGGTTTAGCAGAGGAGACTTCCTGCCTCCTTGCTGAAGCTGAATGAATTAACCCCCTCCTGGGAGGGTAAACATAATAAAAGCATGGGCACTTCGTGCCTCGTCGATTTCCCCTCCCTCCTCCCTCAACTTGCCACAGGGAACAAAGGTGAAATTAGAGAATAGGTGTGAAATTAAAGAGGAGTGCGCGCCCCCCCAAGGATGGTGTCGCGCCCCCCCTAGTGGGGCGCGCCCCACAGTTTGAAGAACTCTGATGTAAGGGGTCATGCTGGGGTAGTTTTTTAGGGTTTAGTGTTTTGCAGTGGTATTTGTGTAGTGTAGGGGGTCGTGCTGGGGGTAGTGTTTTAGGGTTTAGGGTAGCGCAGTGGTGTTTGGATAGTGTAGAGGGTCGTGCTGGGGTAGTCTTTTAGGGTTTAGGGTTGCACAGTGGGATTTGGGTAGTGTAGGGGGTCATGCTGGGGGTAGTGTTCTAGGGTTAAGGGTAGTGCAGTGGTGTTTGTGTAGTGTAGGGCGTAGTGTTTTAGGGTTTAGGGTAGTGCTGTGGTGGTAGATTTAAGGTTTAGAGCGGTTCAATGGTGTTTGTGTAGTGTAGGGGGTCGTGCTGGGGGTAGTGTTTTAGGGTTTAGGGTAGTGCAGTGTTGTTTGTGTAGTGTAGGGGTCATGCTGGCGGTAGTGTTTTAGTGTTTAGGGTTGTGTAGTGGTGTTTGTGTAGTGTTGGGGTTGTGCTGGGGGTAAATTTAGGGTTTAGGGTAGTGTAGTGGTGTTTGTGTAGAGTATGGGGTCATGTTGGGGGTAGGTTTAGGGTTTATGGTATTGCGGTGGTGTTTGTGTAGTGTAGGGGGTCACACTGGTGTAGTGTTTTAGGGGTTAGGATAGTGCAGTGGTGTTTGGGTAGTGTATGGGGTTGTGCTGGGGGTAGATATAGGGTTTAGGGTAGTGCAGGTGTATTTGTGTAGTATAGGGGGCTGTGCTGGGGTAGTGTTTTAGGGTTTAGGGTAGTGCAGTGGTGTTTGCCTAGTGTAGGGGGTAGTGCTTTAGAGTAGGGCAGTGGTATTTGGGTAGTGTAGGGGATCGTGCTGGGGTATATTTAGGGTTTAGGGTAGTGCAGTGGTGTTTGGGTAGTGGTTGCGGGTTTGTGCTGGGGGTAGTGTTTTAGGGTTTAGCGTAGTACAGTGGTGTTTGTGTAGTGTATGGGGTAGTGTTTTAGGGTTTAGGATAGTGCAGTGGTGTTTGTGTAGTGGGTCGTGCTGGGGGTAGTGTTTTAGGGTTAAGGGTGGAGCAGTGTTGTTTGTTTAGTGTAGGAAGTTGTGTTTTAGGGTTTAGGGTGGTGCATTAGTGTTAGAGTAGTGTATGGGGTCGCGCTGGGGTAGTGTTTTGGGTTTAGGAAAGTGCAGTGGTGTTTGGGTACTGTAGGGGGTCATGCTGGGGGTAGAGTATTAGGGCTTAGGGTAGCACAGTGGTGTTTGGGTTTGGTAGGGCGTCGTGCTGGGGATAGTGTTTTAGGGTTTATGGTAGCGTACTGGTGTTTGGGTAGTGTAGGGGGTCCTGCTGGGGGTAGTGTTTTAGGGTTTAGGGGTAGCATAGTGGTGTTTGGGTAATGTAGCGGGTCATGCTGGGGGTAGTGTTGTAGGGTTAAGGGTAGTGCAGTCGTGTTTGGGTAATGTAGGGGCTAGTGTTTTAGGGTTTAAGAAAGCGCACAGTTGTTTGGGTAGGGGGTCTTGCCTGGATTAGTGTGTTAGAGTTTAGGGTAGCGCAGTGGTTTTTGGGTAGTGTAGGGTGTCGTGCCAGGGGTAGTGTTTAAGGGTTTCGGTTAGCGCACATGTGTTTGGGTAGTTTAGGGGGTCGTGCGGGGGTAGTGTTTTAGTGTTTATGGAAGCGCAGTGGTATTTGTGTAGTGTAGGGGGTCGTGCCTGGGGTAGTGTGTTAGGGTTTAGGGTAGCGCAGTGGGTTTTGGGTAGTCTAGGGGGTCATGCAGGGGGTATTGTTTTAGGGTTTAGGGTAGCGCAGTGGTGTTTGGGTAGTGTAGGGGGTTGTGCTGGGGGTAGTGTTTTTGGGTTGAGGGTTGTGCAGTGGTGTTTGGGTAGTGTAGGGGGTCGTGCAGGGCGTAGTGTTTTAGGGTTTAGGGTAGCACGGTAGTGTTTAAGTAGTGTAGGGGACGTGCCGGAGGTAGTGTTTTAGGGTTTAGGGTAGCACAGTGGTGTTTGGGTAGTTTAGGGGGTCGTGCTGGTGGCAGATTTAAGGTTTAGAGTAGTGCAGTGGTGTTGGTGTTGTGTAGAGGGTAGTGTTTTAGGGTTTAGGGTTTAGGGTAGCGCAGTGGTGTTTAGGTCGTGTAGGGGGTTGTGCTTAAGGTAGATTTAAAGTATTAGGGTAGTGCAGTGGTGTTTTAGTAGTGTAGGGGGCCATGCTGGGGGTAGTGTTTTAGTGTTTATGGAAACACACTGGTGTTTTTGTAATGTAGGGGGTAGTGTTTTAGGGTTTACAGTAGTTCAGTGGTGTTTGGGTAGTGTAGGGGGTCATGCTGGGGGTAGTGTTTAAGGGTCATGCAGTGGTGTTTGTGTAGTGTAGAGGTCATGCTGAGGGTAGTGTTTAGGGTTTATGGTAGTGCAGTCGTGTTTGTGTAGTGTAGGGGGTCGTTATGGGATAGATTTAGGGTTTAGGGTAGTGCAGTGGTGTTTGTGTAGTGTAGGGGTCGGGCTGGGGTAGTGTTTTAGGATTTAGGGTAGTACAGTGGTGTTTGGGTTGTTTAGGGGGTCGTGCTGTGGTATTGAATTAGGGTTTAGGGTAGTGCTCACAGCAAACATATCTGATCAAGTACGTTATAATGTATCGTTAGCAGTATTACCGGTGGCGCCTACAAATCTCCAGTTCCTCTTCTGTACAATAGGACAGTCTATTACAATATAACGAATGACACCATGTTACACAAAAAAGAAAAGGAAAATAAAGTTATGAATAGAACAGAAGATCCATAACGAAACACTTTTGAACAGTGATTATTTTCTGAGCTTCTTTTCTCCGGGATGTCGAAAAGTTTGATGTTCACGGTGACAGGCCATAAACTCCTCTGAGATCATTATACTGTGAAAATGATAATATACATATTCACAGTATATGATCAAAAGGGGTGTACAGACTAAAAGCCAGAAGTGGGTGATGTTGCTAATATATCTTTACTCTTTGTGCCGACGGGTCATAAACTCCTCTGAGATCTCCATGACTGTTCATATTATAATAAACATATTGAGAGTATATGATCCGTAGGGGAAAACAGACTAATAACTGGAAGGTGGTGACGTTAATTGTAAATGTTTAGGGTTTGCGCCGACGGGTCACCAAGACCTCTGAGGCCAAGTACAGTGTCAATATTATAATATACAAAGTCACAGTATATGAGCTCAAAGGAGCCAGAAAAGGAGCAATGTTTGCTGTAATCTGTCTGTTTCTGAAAACAAGCTGCTGATGTTACAGAAAAAAAGGCAGAAACATGCAATAACAGTTTTTTCTACATATAAATGTTTAAATATTGACAGCTACATAATATAAATATCTACAATGCTATAATCAAACAACTTACAACTCCAGAATATATTTTGTTGACGCAAAACAAGGACACGACGCTACAAAAAAGGAACTTGCATCACAGAATGGACACGGAGAAATAAGTTGTGAAAACGAAACTAATCGCACAACGGGTGTGGTTTATATAGTTTTTTGTTATTGAGTAGTCTATGGAAGGAAGATGCAGCTTCGCCCATTTAGATGTCATGTTTACAGTTTACACATGCTTACGTTTTAAATGTTTTACCTGTGCACATGTTGGATAAAGTTACAAACTGCGAACCTGTAAAGGTTTCGATTTCCATTGTAACACGTATAAGGTCCTTAATATCTACATATGTTGGAGAGTTTGAAAAGTGTTACCCGGTAAACTGTGTCATTTGCATTCTCATGATTAAAAACATCTAAATAGAAGACATACAAAAAATATCGTTCACAATAGAAGAAAAAGCCAACTAGCCCACCAGGTACCTCCAGTAAGCACCAAAGGGCTGCGTTGCAGAGATGTGGTCTGAGGCCACGCCTTTTTTTATACCTCTCTGCAATGCAGCTCTGTGGAGCTTACTGGAGATATCTGGGGGTCTAGTTGGACCCAGGGACCCTCAGGATTCAAGGGGACTTAATCCCGCAACTTAAAATATGCCACAGTGCGCGTTTGCACATTGGTGATGGGAAGGGGTGCGGCCTGATGTGACGAATGTGCAATCATGCTCAGTGGTGCATTTTAAGTTGGGAGATTAAGTCCCCTTGTATCCTGAGGGTCCCTGGGGTCCAACTAGCCCACCAGGTACCTCCAGTAAGTGCCACGGAGCTGCGTTGCAGAGAGGTATAAAAAGGGTTGTGGCCTAGGACCACCTCTCTGCAACACAGCTCTGTGGCTCTCTGGAGATACCTTGTGGGCTAATTGGTCCCCAGTGACCCTCATGATCCAAGGGAATTAATCCCCCAACTTAAAACCTGCCAGGGTGTTCATTTGCACAGTGGTGAAGTGGTGAAGGGAGTGGGTGGGCCTGATGTGACATGTGTGTACTTATCCAATCACTCTGCCAAAATCCAAGCACATTTAAATTCACCATGCACTCTCCTTGCAGCACTCATATCATCCAGTCACTACCCATGTACTCATGCAATGACCCAGTCACTAACAGATGTACTGTACAATCCCCTGAGGACTACCTATGCAGTCCAGTAATCTGCCTGTCACTACCTATGCACTCCTACAATCACCCAGCCAGCACAATATAGTTATCCAATCAGACGGCCAAAACTCAAGCACTTATAAATACACCATACTCTCCTCACAGTACAGTAATCATCCAGACACTACCCATGTACAGATGCAATGGCCCAGGCACTAACACATGCACTGCTACAATCCACTGAGCACTTCCCATGCAGACCTCCAACCACCTACACAGTACTGATTCACTCCTCCAATTACCCAGGTAGTACCCATGCACTCCAGAAATCCCCCTGTCACTACCCATCCACTCTTCCTATCACCTAGCCAGCACTATGTACTTATCCAACCACTCCGCCAAAACCCAAGCAGTTATAAAATCTCCATGCACTGTCCTTGCAGTACTCTAATCATCCAGTCACTACCCATGTAGTCATGCAATGATCCATGCACTAACAAATGTACTGCTACAATCCCTGTTTACTACCCATGCAGTCCTCTAACCACCTACACACTTCTAATTCGCTCTTTCAATTCCCCTGGTAGAACCCATGCAGTCCAGCAATCACCCTGTCACTACCTGTGCACTCCTCCAGTCACTCAGGTACTACTATGTACTAATCCAAACACTCTGCCGATACCCAAGCACTTATAAAGGCACGCAGACACTCTTCTTGCAGTGTTCTTATGTTTCAGTCAGTAGATATGTACTCATGCAATAATCTAGGCACTGACTGATCACTGCTACAATCCCCTATGCACTACCCATGCAGTCCTCTAACCAGTTACACACTTTTTATTTGCTCCTTCAATTTCCCAGGTAGTACTCATGTACTCTCCTTACAGTACTGTGATCATCCAGTCACTACACATGTACTAATGCAATGGCCCAGGCACTAACACATGAACTGCTACTACCCCTGAGCACTTCCCATGCAGACCTCTAACCACCTACACACTACTGGTTCACTCCTCCAATTACCCAGGGAGCACCCATGCACTCCAGAAATTCCTCGGTCACTACCCATGCACTACTCCAATCACCCACCCAGCACTATGTACTTATCCAATCACTCCGCCAAAACCCAAGCAGGTATAAAAACACCATGCACTGTACTTGCAGCACTCTAATCATCCAGCCACTACCCATGTACTCATGCAATGACCCAGTCACTAACACATGCACTGCTACAGTCCCTGTGTACTACCCATGCAGTCCTCCAATCACCCAGCCAGTCCTATGTCCTTATCCAATCAATGCGCGAAAACGCAAGCACTTATGAATTCACTATGCACTCTTCTCGTGGTATTCCAGTATACCCATGTAATCATGCAATGATCAAGGCACTAACTGATCATGGCTACAATGCCCTATGCAATACGCATACAGTCCTCTAACCACTTACAAACTTCTTATTTGCTCCTTCAATTCCCCAGGTAGTACCCATGTAGTCCTGCAATCACACTGTCACTCCCGGTGCACTCCTCCAGTCACCCAGCCACTACCATGTATTAATCCAAACAACTATAATACCTATAGTGGTCAAAGACTGACAGGGGGATTGCTAAAGGGCATTGTAGCCCTACATCTGTTAGTGCCAGGGTCATTCCATAAGTACATGGTTAGTGACTGGATGATTAGAGTACTGCAAAGAGAGTACATGGTGAATTTATAAGTGCTAGGGTATTGGAGCCGTGATTGGATAAGTACACGGTGCTGACAAGGTGATTGGAAGAGAGCTCACAGCGTGACAGGGGGAATGCTGGAGAGCATAGGTACTGCTCTAGCGATTGTAGCAGTGAATATATTAGTGCCTTGGACTGTCATCCAGTTACTACCCATGTACTCATGCAATGGCCCAGGCACTAACTTATTCAGTGCTACAATCCCCAGAGCACTACCCATGCAGTCCAGCAATCCCACTGTCACTCCCTGTGCACTCTTCATGAAAATGGCCTAGGCACTAATACATTCACTGCTACAATCCCCAGAGCAGTACCTATGCACTTCAGCATTCCCCTGTCACTCCGTGAGCACTCTTCTAATCACCCTGTCAGTACCGTATACTCATCCAACCACTGTGCCAATACCCAAACACTTATAAATTCACCATGTAGTATCTTTGCAGCACTCTCCTCATGCAGTCACTAACCATGTGTTTATGCAATGAATGACCCAGGCACTAACTGATGTGGTGCTACAATCCCCTAAGGACTACCTTTGCAGTCCAGTAATCTGCCTGTCACTACCAGGCCTGGGTGGTAAATTCCGTCCGGCTGGCGGAATTTGGATATAATTTTGCGTTCCTCGGAGTACGGGGAATTGACAGAAATTCCGCGATCTGCAGCTTTGTGGAATTTGTTGATTGTTCATGCTTTCAAAATGTGTTTTTGCGAGATATTTCTCCGTGAGCACGCAAACAGCATTCGCGAACAGGAAAAAGGCATCACAAAAGGGCGGAACAAGCAATTCCGTGTGTTCGGTGAACTTTTGCGTGCTCGCAGACATTTTTTACCGTTTCGTGGAGCTTTGCATTGCGCGACTACGCAAATTCCTCCCACCCCTAGTCACTAACTATGCACTCCTCCAATCACCCAGCCAGCACAATGTACTTATCCAATCAGTCCACCAAAACCCAAGCACTTATAAATTCACCATGTACTCTCCTTACACTATTGTAATCATCCAGTCACTACCCATGTACTGATGCAATGGCCCAGGCACTAACACATGCACTGCTACAATCCCCAGAGCAATACCCATACCGTCCAGCAATCCCTCTGTCACTCCTTGGGGACTCTTTCAATCACTCTTCCAGCACCAAAAACGTATCTAAAAGCTCTGCCAAAACCCCAGCACTTATAAATTCACCATGCAGTCTTCTTGCAGCCCTCTAATCATCCAGTCACTACGCATGTACTCATGCCATGGCCCAGAAATGAACTCTTGGCAAATGCATAGGAGGTTATGCTAATCACAGGGGTACCCCAACACATAGTGTTCCCTAGTATATGTAGGTATTTTCACTGTATTCTAAGTGTCATTTAGCATAGCACTGACTCCAGGCCTGGTTAGTCAGAGTCAGTTGTAAGCGTATCAAGAGAGAGAGAGAGGACTAGATAGCTAGTCCAAGTCCCCGGGGGGTTATATGTATTAACAAAGAAGACCAGCTACATATGACTTTTATTGTTTGGACTCTGACTAGTTTTGTCAGTTGGCACCTTGTTGGTGTGTTCATGAATCCCTCACCCACCAACCTAGTTGGTGGCATGCTTCATCATCGGGCCCACCCAGTAACACCTAATGTGTCGCGGGTGTGCTACAACTCCTGATTACAGCGGAGCTGGTATATTACTGTGAGTGCAGTGTTGGGGTTTAGTGATGTGACAATTAAAACGGCTTGGCGGGGGTCCCAGTACCCAAGGGTAAATTACATTTTAATGACTGGGCCACCGTCAGCGGTTAAAAGTAAGGCAAGAGGATGTTTGGTGGTGAGTTACAACCTCCTACATCCATTATTGGTCAACATGTTTCAGCCAGTGCCTTAGGATTAATCTGGCTTGCCTCAGGACCTAATTAAAAAATGTGCTGGTGCAAGTTAAAAAACTGTGGGTTGGTGTAATACAGACTATGTGTTACACTCGCTAAGGTGTTTTTCTAGGTGTGAGAGGGGGATTCCCTTCTCATGCATACCTTCACGTACAACATATAGGACGTAGACAAAACATGTAGGTAAAAAGAGTCACTTGGCATGTTGCTTAAAGTCATACACACGAGAAATGGCCGGAACATAAGTGCAAGGTGGGTAGACTAAAGTCGACCAAAGCGTAACGGAGCCGGTGGTACCGTTAGGGTGATTATCGTCATCTAATTAGGCGTGGTGAAACTAGAACACGGGAATCACCAACCCACCCTTTTTAAACTTGCAACAGCACATTTTTTAATTAGGTCCTGAGGAAAGCCAGATTAATCCTAAGGCAATGGCTGAAACGTTTCGACCAATAATGGATATAGGAGGTCGTAACTCACCACCAAACATCCTCCTGCCTTACTTTTAACCAACCGCTGACGGCGGCCCAGTCATTAAAATGTAATTTACCCTCGGGTACTGGGACCCCTGCCAAGCCGTTTTAATTGTCACATCACTAAACCCCAACACTGCACTCTCAGTAATATACCAGCTCTGCTGTAATCAGGCATTGTAGCACACCCGGGACACATTAGGTGTTACTGGGTGGGCCCGATGATGAAGCATGCCATCAACTAGGTTGGTGGGTGATCGCTTCATGAACACACCAACTTCGGGGTCCAGCTGAGGGTCGCCTTAGGTATACTGAGGGTGCCGAGCGTTGAGGGCGGTGTGCCGATTACGCCTCCACCCCCCTCCTGTGACCCATGGTGTGCATCTATCACACTATCAAAGTGCAGAAAACCCTAAAATCGGAAGCCTCCTAAACCAGGAGTTATTAGAAAGACAGTTTTTCTTTCTAATTTTTTGCACTTTTTTCACTATTTATTTTTCACTTTCACGTCCCTAGGTTAGGGTGGACCTTAGCGAGTCCATGCCGCCAGGGTTTATTCACACCAAGTCCTGAAGAATGCCAGGTAAATTCACACCGTTTCGTGGCTGAAACATGTCGACTGACTTAAGGAAACTACCACTTGAATAATTGTGGACGCATTTCCTACACATCATTTTATTGATAAAGTCCTTAGTGATCCTAATAAAATTGTTGTGATACACTACAGACTGATTTTAAACCTCACAACACTCACTTAATATTCTTTGCACATCACTGTCCTTACCCACTACCCGCTCCGCAGTAGTTCTGGCGTCGCAGCACACAGAGGGGATGCTAGATTCCCTCTGTGGGGCCCGATGATGAAGCATGTCATCACTAGGTGGTGAGTGAGGGCTTTCTTTCAACATAAAACGCCTTAAATGAAGTCGTTTTTTGCTCCATATTGATGGTCTCCAATCCTTCCTTGGAATACTCTTGTTTTGTTTATGAGATTAACACTGGGGTGCGAGAGTATCCCACTACCCTATCTCTCTTTTTGTTGCAATACACCAACAAGGTGCCAACTTCTTTGTTAATACATATAGTCAGAGTCAGTTACCACCAGAACCTGTCAGCAAAATTTGAGGGAACAGGAGGACTTTCTGCTCCTCTGTTGGTTCATGCTGTACATCTATTGCTTCTTCCTCCACTTTTCTTTGTCTTTCTGGACTTCTGCGCTTTTCTTCCTCTTTCTTCACATTTCCTACCTTTGTAGGCATAGTTAGAAATTAGCATTTAAAAAAACCTTTGAAATTCACTGAAAAAAACGATAGGTTTCAGGGACGTTATAGTTAGAAATTAGCATTTACAAAACCTTAGAAATTCACTGAAAAAAAACTTGTTTCATGGATGTTATAGTTAGTAGGACATTTCACTAGTACAAAACCAGAGAAATTGGCCGTTATAGTTAGTTCAGCTAACTATAACTCGCACCCCCATATGCACTGCTGATGATGTCACATATCATGACAAGGCCAGTGACATCACTGATGACATCACTGACAACATCTCAAATGACATCACTGATGACATCATCCATGTGATAGTCTGATGTACCTCCTCATACCCTAATATAACCTTCTATATACCCACTCTAAAATGCAGGCTACCATTTTTGAAACCATAGACACACCAATACCAGTTAGCACATATCCACTCACTGATTCCTAGGTCTTCCCACACATCCACTCATTTACCCATACAGTCACTCATACTTGCAGTCAACCATCAATACGGCATTATCATATGCACTCACATATCGATGCAGATACTCACACACCGCCACTCATCCATAGAGTTACTCACATACCTAGACACTCATTCAAACAATCAATCACACTCCCATTTACTCACCTATACAGTTATACACACACCAACTCACTTACTCAAACATATACCAACACATACTTAAACTCTTTTACAATAACTAATACCAGCATACACTGATCAATAAAGCCACTCTCACAATCACACTCTCACTCTCACATATAGTCATGTATACACTCCAACACTTTCATATATTGCCTTTTATATTTGTAATTTATCACACATGTACCACTGAGACATCCATTCACTCACCAACATACCCATACACACACTAACCCATCAATACAGCCCTTCACAAATGCACTCTTGAACCCATACACCCAGTGAATCATCCACTCACATATCTATGCACAGAGTCACACACCTCTTCCCACCCACACAGGCACTCAGGCACCCATACAGATACTCAGACATCCAATCAATAACCTATATAGATCCTCATTTAGCTACTCACCAAGAGGAGAAAGAAGTGCAGAAAGAAGCAAAAGAGGTGCACAAAGAAGAGGTGCTGTAAGAGGCGTGAATGGTGCAGAAAGAGCAAGAGAAGTACAGAAAGAAGCAACAGAGATACAGAAAGAGGCAAGCGAGGTACAGAAACAGGCAGTAATGGTACAGAAAAGTGCAGAAAGAAGTAGCAGAGGTGCAGAAAGAGGCAAGAGAGGTGCAGAAACAGGCACGAAAGGTACATAAAGAGGGAACAGGTGTAAAAAAATAATTAAGAGGGATACAGCAATTTGAAAAAGAGTAGTGCAAAATGAAGGAAGAGAAGTACAGAAAGAAGCATGAGTGGTGGAGAAATAGGGACACTGGGTAAAGAAAGAGGAATGAGGGATACACACATTTGCAAAAGAGGTGCAGAAAGAAGCAAGAGCAGTGCAGAATAACCACCAAGATGCAAAAAGAGGCAAGAGGGGTCCAAAAATAGGTAGGAGAGGTGCATGAAGAGGAAAGAGGGGTTCAGAAAGAGGCAGGAGGGATGCAAAAAGAAAGAAGAAAGGTGCAGAAGAAGCAACGGAGGTGCTGAAATAGGTGCAAAGGGTACAGAAAGAGGCAAGAGAAGTGCAGAAAGAAGAAACAGACCTATAGAAAGAGGCAAGAGAGATGCAGAAACAGGCAGGAAAGGTGCAGAAAGAGGGTACATGATATAGAAAGAGGCAAGAGAGAAAGAGGGGAGAGGGGTGCAGAAAGAGGCAAGAGGGGTGCAGAAAGAGGAACGAGCAATACAGAAAGAAACAAAACAGGTACACAGAGAGGCAAGAGGGGTACAGAAAGAGGCAAGAGCAGTGCAGAATTAACCAAGAGATGTGCAAAAGGAGGCAAGAGCGGTACAGAAAGAGGCAAGAGATGTGCAAAAAAGGAAGAAGGGTGGAAAAAGAAGCAAGAGAAGTGCAGAAAGAGGCAAGTGAGGTGCAGAAGGAAGCAATAGAACTACAGAAAGAGGCAAGAGGGTTGCAGAAACAGGCAAAAGGGGCGCAGAAAGAGGGAACAGGTGTGCAGAGGCACGAGAAATGCAGAAAGAAGGAAGCGGGGTCCAAAAAGAGGCTAGATGGATGCAGAAATTTACAGCAGTGGTGGAAAAAGAAGCAAGAGTAGTGCAAAGAGAAGCAACAGTTGTGTAGAAAGAGGTAAGCGGGGTACAGAAATAAGCAAAAAAGGTGTAGAAAGAGGCAAGAGAAGTGCAGAAAGAGGGAAGTGAGGTACAGAAATAAGCAACAGAGGTGCTTACAGAGACAAGAGGGGTGCAGAAAGAGTCAGGAGATGGGGACAAAAAGTCAAAAGGGATACGGAAAGAGGGAAGAGGGCCGCAGAAAGAAGCAAGAGAAGTGCAGAAAGAAGCAACTGATGTGCTTGAAGAGGCAAGAGGGGTGCATAAAAGAAACTAGAAAAGTGCAGAAAGATATAGCAGAGGTGCAGAAAGAGTCAAGAGAGGTGCAGAAACAGGCACGAAAGGTACATAAAGAGGGAACAGGTGTAAAAAAGAATTAAGAGGGATACAGAAATTTGAAAAAGAGTTGCATAAAGAAGTACGAGTAGTGTAGAATAAAGGAAGAGAAGTACAGAAAGGAGCATGAGTGGTGGAGAAATATGGACACTGGGTAAAGAAAGAGGCATGAGGGATACAAGCATTTGCAAAAGAGGTGCAAAAGAAGCAAGAGCAGTGCAGAATAACCACCAAGATGCAAAAAGAGGCAAGAGGGGTCCGAAAATAGGTAGGAGAGGTGCATAAAGAGGAAAGAGGGGTTCAGAAAGAGGCAGGAGGGATGCAAAAAGAAAGAAGAAAAGTACAGAAGAAGCAACAGAGGTGCTGAAATAGGTACAAAGGGTACAGAAAGAGGCAAGAGAAGTGCAGAAAGAAGAAACAGACCTACAGAAAGATGCAAGAGAGATGCAGAAACAGGGAGGAAAGGTGCAGAAAGAGGAAACATGATATAGAAAGAGGCAAGAGAGGTGCAGAAAGAGGGGAGAGGGGTGCAGAAAGAGCCAAAAGGGGTGCTGAAAGAAGCAAGTGAGTTGCAGAAAGAGGCATCAGAGGTGCAGAAAGACACAAGAGGGGTTCAGAAAAAAGCACGAAAAGTACAGAGAGAGGCAAGATAATTGCTCAAAGAAGCAACAGAGGTGTAGAAAGAAGCAAGACAAGTGTTTAAAGAGGCAAATGATGTGTAAAAAGAAGCAAGAGCAGTTCAGAAAGAACCAACAAAGGTGCACAAAAATGCAAGAGGGGTAGACAAAGAGGTAGGGGAGGTACACAAAGAAGCTAGAGAGGTATAGAAAAAGGCAGAAGGGGTGCAGAAAGAAGGAAGAGACGTACTGAAAGAGGCAAGGGAATTGCTGAACGAAGCAACAGAGGTGTAGAAAGAGGCAAGAGAAGTACCGAAAAGGGAAGTGAGGTATGGAAAGAAGCAAGACGAGGGCAGAAAGAACAAACAGAGGTGCAAAAAGAGGCAAGAGGGGTGTGGAAAGAAGGAAGAGAAGTGCAGAAAGAATCAACAGAGGTGCTGAAAGAGGCACAAAGGGTGCAGAAAGAGCAAGAGAAGTACAGAAAGAAGTAACAGATACATAAAAAGGCAAATAAGGTGCAGAAACAGGCAGGAAAGATACAGAAAGAGGAAACAGGGGTACAGAAAGAGCAATGAGAGGTGCAGAAGGAAAAAAAAGTGCAGAAAGAGGCAAGAGGGGTGCAGAAAATGCACGAGAAGTACAGAAAGAGGCAAGCGAATTGCTGATAGAAGCAATAGAGGTGTGGAAAGAAGCAAGAGAAGTGCATAAAGAGGCAAGTGAGGTAGAGAGGTGCAGAAAATGGCAAGAAAAGAGCAGAAGGAGGCAAGAGGGATGCAAAAAATGGAAGAAGGGTACAGAAAGAAATAAGACAGGTGCAGAAAGAAGCAATAAAAGTGCAGAAAGAAGCAAGGGAGATGCAGAAAGACGGGAGAAAGTGCAGAAAGAGACAACAGGAGTGCAGAAAGAAGCAAGTGAGGTGCAGAAAAAAGTAACAGAGGTGCAGAAAAAAGCAACAGAGCTCCAGAAAGAGACATGGGATGCAGAAAGCAGCACCTGAGGTGTGGAAGAAGCAACAGAAGTACAGCAAGAGGGAAGTGAGTAGGGAAAGAGGTAAGAATGGTAGAGAAAATGGCAAGAGAACAGCAGAAAGAGCAAAGAGGAATGCAAAAATGGGAAAAAAAATTGTGCAGAAGAAGCAAGAGAGGTGCAGAAAGAAGCGAGAGAAGTTAAGAAAGAAGCAAGAGAGGTGCAAAAACAGGGAAGACGAGTACAGAAAGAGACAACAGGGATGCAGAAAGAGATAACAGGAATGCAGATAGAAGCAAATGGAGTACAGAAAGAAGCAATAGAAGTGTAGAAAGAAGCAACAGACGTGCAGAAAGAAGCAACAGAGGTGCAGAATGAGGCAAGAGGAGTTCATATAAAGGAGGGAGAAGTGCAGAAAGAAGCCAAAGAGCTGCACAAAGAGGGAAGAGAGGTGCAGAAAGAGGCAAGAAATATGCAGAAAAAGGAAAAAGGGTACAGAAAGAAGCAAGAGAATTACAGAAAGAGTCAAGTGAGGTGCAACAGGAGTCAAGGGAACTGCAGAAAGAGGCAGGAGAGTTGCAGAAAGAGACAAAAGGGGTGCAGAAAGAGGGAACAGATGTGCAAGACAGAGGCAAAAGGCATACAGAAAGAGGCAAGAGTGGTGAGGAAAGAAGCAAGAGAAGTGCAGACATTTACAACAGAGGTGCTAAAAGAGGCAAGAGGGGTACAGAAAAAGGCAAGAGAACCGAAGGAAAAGGAAAGAGAGGTGCATAAAGAGGCATGAGAGCTGCACAAAGAGGCAAGAGGGGTACAGAAAGAAGCAGGAGGGGTGCATAAAGAAGGTAGCGTGGTGCATAAATAAGCAATAAGCAACAGAAGTGCTGAAAGAGGCTCAAAGGGTACAGAAAGAGGCAAGAAAAGTGCAGAAAGGGGGAAGACAGAAGAGATGTGCAGAAACCAGCAAATGAAGTACAGAAAGAGGCAAAAAAATTGCTGCAAGAAACAACAAAGGTGTATAAAGAAGCAAGAGTAGTGCAGAAATAAGCAAGTGAGGTGCAGAAAGAGGCAAGAGAAGTGTAGAAAGAAGCAAGAGAAGTGCAGAAAGAAGCAAGATAGGTGCAGAAAGAGTGAAGATGAGTACAGAAAGAGACAACCTGGGTGCAGAAAGAAGCAAGAGGGGTGCAGAAAGAGGCAAAAGAAGTATAGGAAAAATCTACAGAGGTACAGGAAGAGGCAAGAGAGGTGCAAAAAGAGAGAGGAGCGGTACAAAAAGAAGCAGGATAGGTACAGGAAGAAGCAAGATAGGTATAGGTATAGAAAGAAGCAAGACAAGTGCAGAAAGAAGCAACAGGGGTGCAGAAAGAGGCTAGAGGGGTGCAGAATCAGGCAAGACAAGTGCAGAAAAAAGCAAAAGAGGTACAAAAGGAGGCAAAAGAGGTGTAGAAACAGGTAAGAAAAGTGCAGTAAGGGGAAGAAGGCTGCAGAAAGAGGAAAGAGAGGTGGAGCAAGATGGAAGAGAGGTGTAGAAACAAGCAAGAGAAGTGCAGAAAGTGGTAAAGGAATTGCTGAAAGAAACAACAGAGGTGTAGAAAGAATCAAGAGAACTGCAGAAATAGGCAAGTGAGGTGCAGAAAGAGGCTAGAGAATTGCTGAACGAAGCAATAGAGGTGTAGAAAGAAGCAAGAGAAGTACAGAAAGAGGCAAGTGAGGTACAGAAAGGGGCAAGAGAAGTGCAACGAGTAGCAGGAGAAGTGCAGAAATAAGCAAGATAGGTGCAGAAAGAGGGAAGACAGGTATAGAAAGAGACAACAGAGGTGGAGAAAGAAGCAAGAGAGCTGCAAAAAGAGGTCAAAAAAGTGCAGAAAGAAGCAACAGAGGTACATGAAGAGGCAAAAGAGGAGCAGAAAGAGAGAGGATGGGTACAAAGAGAGGCAAGAGCAGTGCAGAAAGAAGCAACAGGGGTACAGAAAGAGGTTAGAGGGGTGCCGAATCAGGCAAGGCATGTGTAGAAAGAAGCAACTGAAGTGCAGAAGGAGGCAAAAGTACTGCAGAAAGAGCAAGAGAGTTGCACAAACAGGCAAAAGGGGTGCAGAAAGAAGGAACAGGGGTGCAGACAGAGGCAAGAGTGGTACAGAAATAGGCTAGAGTAGTGCAGAAAGGGTGCAGAAAGAAGCAATAGAATTGCAGAACGAAGCAACAGAGGTGCTGAAAGAGGCAAGGGTGTGTAGAAAGAGGTAAGAGAAATGCAGAAAGAAACAACAGAGGTGCACAAAGAGGCAAG
Source organism: Lissotriton helveticus (assembly GCF_964261635.1). Lineage (NCBI taxonomy): Eukaryota > Metazoa > Chordata > Amphibia > Caudata > Salamandridae > Lissotriton > Lissotriton helveticus. Next base: position 212,075,878 of record NC_136060.1, on the reverse strand, counting down.
AGAGGTCTAGAAACAGGAAGGAAATGAGCAGGCAGAGAGAACAGGGATGCAGAAAGAGACAAGAGGGATACAGAAATGTGCAAAAGTTGTGCAGAAAGAAGCAAGCGCAGTGCAGAAAGAACCACAGAGGTGCAGAGAGAAGCAAAAGCGGTGCAGAAAGCGGCAAGAGAAGTACATAAATAAGCAAAAGTGGTGCTGAAAGAGGCAAAAGAATTGCAGAAAAAGGCACAAGAGGTGCAGGAGGAGGAAGGAGAGGTGCACAAAGAAGCAAGAAGGATACAGAAAGAGGCAAGAGGGGTGAAGAAAGAAGCAATAGAAGTGCAAAAACAAGGTGATGAAAGAGGCAAAAGGGGTACAGAAGGAGGCAAGAGAGATGTAGAAAGAGGGGAGACAGTTGCAGAAAGAGGCAAGTGGGTTGCTCAAAGAAGCAAGTGAGGTGCAGAAAGAAGCAACAGAGGTGCAGAAAGATGCAAGAGAGGTTCAGAAAAAAGCAAGGGATGTGCAGAAAGAGGAAAGAGAAGTGCAGAAGGAGGCATATGAGGTATAGAAAATAGCAAGAGCAGTGCAGAAAGAACAAACAGAGGTGCAACAAGAGGCAAGAGGGGTGCAGAAAAATATAGGAGGGGTGCAGTAAGAGACAAGAGCGGTACAGAAAGGGTCAAGAGGGGTGCAGAAAGAAGGAAGAGAAGTGCAGAGAGAATCAACAGAGGTGCTGAAGAGGCGCAAAGGGTACAGGAAGAGCAAAAGAAGTACAGAAAGAAGCAAAAGAGGTACAGAAAGAGGCAAGAGAGTTGCAGATACAGGCAGGAAAGGTACAGAAAGAGAGAACAGCAGTGCAGAAAGAAGCAAGAGAGGTGCAGAATGAGAAACGAGGGGTGCAGAAAGAGGCAAGATGGGTGCAAAAACATGCAAGGGAAGTACAGACAGAGGCAAGAGAATTGCTGAAAGAAGCAACAGAGGTGTGGAAAGAAGCAAGAGAAGTGCATAAAGAGGCAAGTGAGCTTAAGAAACAGGCAAGAAAGTTACAGAAAATGGCAAGAGAACAGCAGAAAGACGTAATATGGATGCACAAAGGGAAGAAGGGTGCAGAAAAGCAAGAGAAGTACAGACAGAAGCAAGAAAAGTAAAGAAAGAAGAAAATGAGCTGCCGAAAGAAGCAAGAGCAGTGCAGAAAGAACAAACAGAGGTGAGAAAGAGGCAAGAGGGATGCAGAAATAGGGAAGAGGGGTACAGAAAGAGGCAAGAGAGATTCGGATATTTGAAACTGAGGTGCAAAAAGAAGCAATAGCAGTGCAGAAAAAACCAACAGTGGTACAGAAAGAAGCAAAGAAAGTGCAGAAGGAGGCAAGAGAACTGCAAACAAAGGCAACAGAGGTACAGAAAGAGTCAGTAAAGGTACACAAAGAGGCAAAAGGAGTACAGGAAGAAGCAAGGGAAGTGCACAAAGAGGCAAGCGAATTGTTAAAAGAAGCAATAGGGGTGTAGAAAGTAGCAGGAGAAGTGCAGAGAGAGGCTATAGAGGTGCAAACAAGGGGAGAGGTGTGCAGAAAGAAGCAAGTGAGGTGCAGAAAGAACAAAGTGAGGTACAAAAAGAGGCAACAGAGGTTCAGGACGATGCAAGAGAAGTGCAGAAACAAGCAAGGGAAGTGCAGAAAGAGGCAAGTGACTTGCTGAAAGGAGCAAAAGAGGTATAGAAAGAAGCAAGAGAAGTGCAGAAAGAACAAACAGAGGTGCAAAAAGAGGCAAGGGGGTGCAGAAAAATATAGGAGAGGTGCACAAAGAGGCAGGAGAGTTATAGAAAGGGTCAAGAGGGGTGCAGAAAGAAGGAAGAGAAGTGCAGAAAGAGTCAACAGAGGTGCTGAAAGAGGCACAAAGGACGCAGAAAGACGAAAATAAGTACAGAAAGAAGCAACAGAGGCACAGAAAGAGGCAAGGGAGTTGCGGAAATAAGGAGGAAAGGTACAGCAGTGCAGAAAGAGGCAAGAGAGGTGCAGAAGGAGAAAAGAGGGGTACAGAAAGAGGCAGCATGGGTGCAGAAACAAGCAAGAGAAGTGCAGAAAGAGGCAAGAGAATTGATGAAAGAAGAAAAAAGAGGTGTGAAAAGAAGCAAGAGAAGTGCATAAAGAGGCAAGTGAGTTAGAGAAACAGGCAAGAAAGTTACAGAAAATGGCAAGAGAACAGCAGAAAGACATAAGATGGATGCAAAAAGGAAAGAATACTGTAGAAAGATGCAAGAGAGGTACAGAAATAAGCAAGAAAAGTGCAGAAAGAAGCAAATGAGGTGCAGACAGAAGCAAGAGCAGTGCAGAAAGAACAGACAGAGGTGAAAAAGAGGCAAGAGGGATGCAGACAAATGTAGGAGGGGTAAACAAAGAGGCAAGAGAGGTATAGAAAGAGGCACGAGGGGTGCAGAAAGAGGCAAGAGGGATACAGAAATTTACAAAAGTGGTACAGATAGAAGCAAAAACAGTGCAGAAAGAATCAACAGAGGTGTAGAAAGAGGCAAGAGATGTGCAGAAAAAGGAATATGTTTGCATTAAGAAGCAAGAGAAGTGCAGAAAGAGGCAAGTGAGGTATAGAAGGAGGCAAGAGAATTGCAGAAAGAGGCAAGAGAACTGCAGAAAGAGGCAAGAGAGATGCAGAAATAGGAGAGAGGGGTACAGAAAGAGGCAAGAGAGATGCAGATATTTGCAATTGAGGTACAAAAAGAAGCAATAGCAGTGCAGAAAAAAACAACAATGGTATAGAAAGAAGCAAAGGAAGTGCAGATGGAGACAAGAGAACCGCATCCAAAGGCAACATAGGTACAGAAAGAGTGGGGAAAGGTACACAAAGAAGAAAAGGGAATACAGGAAAAGCAAGAGAAGTACAGAAAGAGGCAAGCGAATTGTTAAAAGAAGCAATAGAGGTGTAGAAAGTAGCAGGAGAAGAGCAGAGAGAGGCTATAGAGGTGCAAAAAAAGGGGAGAGGTGTGCAGAAAGAAGCAAGTGAGGTGAATAAAGAAAGAGACAAGAGAGGTGCAGAAAGAGGCAAGAGGGTTACCGAAAGAGGCAAGAAGGGTGCAGAAAGAAGCAATAGAAGTGCAAAAGGAAGCAACAGAGGTGCAGAGAGAGGCAGATGGGGTGCAGGAAGATGCAAGAGAAGTGCGGAAAGAAGCAAATGAGGTACACAAACATGCAAGAGAGGTGCAGAAACCGGCAAGAAATATGCTGACAGAGTGAACAAGGGTGCAGAAAGAGGCAAGAGGGATATAGAAAATTGCAAAAGTGATGCAGAAAGAAGCAAGAGCAGTGCAGAAAGAACCAACAGAGGTACAGAAAGAGGCAAGAAGGGTTCAAAAAGAGGCAAGAGAAGTGCAGAAATGAGCAAAGGAGGTGCAGAAAGAGGTAAGAGAACTACATAAAAAGGCAAGAGAGGTACAGAAGGAGGAAGGAGAGGTACGCAAAGAGGCAAGAGGGTTAAAGAAAGAGGCAAGAGGAGTGCAGAAAAAATGCAATAAAAGTGCAAAAAAGCAACAAAGGCGCTGCAAGAGGGGTGCAGAAAGAGACAAGAGAGATGCAGAAAGAGGGGTGCAAAAAGAGGCAAGCGGGGTGCAGAAAGAAGCAAGTGAGGTGCAGAAACAAGCAAGAGAAGTGCAGAAATAGGCCAGAGAATTTCTGAAAGCAGCAAGAGAGGTGTAGAAAGAAGCACGAGAAGTGCAGAAAGAGGCAAGTGAGGTGCAGAAGGAAGCAAGAGCAGTGCAGAAAGAATAAACAGAGGTGCAAAAAAGAAGCAAGGGTGTGCAGAAAGAAGGAAGAGAAGTGCAGAAAGAATCAACAGAGGTGCTGAAAGAGGCACAGAGGGTGCAGAAAGAGCTAAAAAAGTACTGAAAGAAGCAAGAAAGTTGCAGAAACAGGCAGGAAAGGTACAGAAAGAGGCAAGAGTGGTTCAGAAAAAGGCAATATAAGTGCAAAAAAAGCAACAAAGTTGCAGAAAGAGGCAAGAGATGTGCAAAAAAACTCAACAGAGATACAGACAGAGGCACAAGAGGTGCAGAACCAGGCAAGAAACACACAGAAAGAGGGAACAGGGGTGCAGCAATAGTTAAGAGGATATAGGCATTTATAAGAGAGGTGCACAAAGAAGCAAGAGCTGTGCAAAAATAAGCAAGAGAAGTACAGAAAGAAGCAAGAGAATTGGAGAAATAGGGAAGAAGGGTGATGAAAGAGGCATGAGGGATGCAAAAGAGGAGCAGAAAGAAGCAAGAACAGTGCATAAATATATAGGATATGTTTACAGAGAGGCAAGAGGGTTACAGAAAGAGGCAAAAGGGATGCAGAATTGCAGAAGGAAGCATTACAGGTGCTAAAAGAGGTGCGAAGGGTGTAGAAAGAGGCAAGAAGAGTACAGAATGCAGCAACAGATGTACTGTGAGTGGCAATAGGGATACAAAAAGAGGGGTATAGAAGGAAGCAGGAGAAGTGCAGAAAGAAGCAATTGAGGTTCTGAAATAGGCAAGTGGGGTGCAGAAAGTGGCAGGAGTAGCATAGAAGAAGCAAAAGAGGTGCAGAAAGAGGAAAGACAAACTGCATAAAAAGGCAACATAGGTGCAGAAAGAGTCAGGAGAGGTGCACATAGAGGCAAAAGGAGTATCGAAAGATGAAAAAGCTAAAGAAGTGCCGAAAGGTACAACAGAGGTGCTTAAAGAGGCAAGAGAGGTGCAGAAAGAGGCAAGATAATTGCTGAAAAGGACAGGAGAGGTGCAGAAAGAGTCGGGAAAAGTGCACAAATAGGCAAGAGAGGTACAGAAACAGGCCAAAAAGGTGCTGGAAGAGGAAACAGGGGTGCAGAAAGAGGCAAGAGTGTTATATACATTTGCAAAAGATATACAGAAAAAAGCAAGAATAGTGCAGAAAAACCAACAACAGAGATACAGAAAGAGGCAAGAGGGGTACAGAGGGAAGCAAAAAAGGTGCAGTAAGAGGAAAGAGAACTTCAGACAGGTGCAGAAAGAGGAAGGTGTGGTGAACGAGAAGGAAAGAGGCGTACTGAGAGGCAAGAGGGGTGTAGAAAGAAGCAAGAGAAGTGCAGAAAAAAGCAACAGAGGTGCTGAAAGAGGCTGGTGGGGGGCAGAAAGAGGCAAGGGAAGTGCAGAAAGAAGCAACAGAGGTGCAGAAAGAGGCAAGAGAGGTGAAGAAACAGGCAAGAAAGTTGCGGAAAGAAGCAACAGGGTTGCAAAAAGAGGCAAGAGGGATATATACATTTGCAAAAGAGGTGCTGAAAGAAGCAAGAGCAGTGCAGAAAGAACCAACAGAGGTGCAGAAAGAGGCAAGAGAGTTGCAGAAAGAGGCAGTAGAGGCACACAGAGAGGCAGGAAAGGTACAGAAAGAGGCAAGAGGAGTGCAGAAACAGACATGAGAGATGCATAAAGAAGCAAGTGAGGTACAGAAAGAGGCAAGAGAGGTGCAGAGATTTGGAAGATGAGTACAAAAAGAGACAACAGGGGTGCAGAAAGGAGCAATAGAGGTACAGAAAGAGGCAATAGAAGTGCAGAAAAAGCATCAGGTGTGCATAAAGAGGATAGAGGTGTATAGAAAGAGGTAAGATAAGTGCAGAAATAAGCAACAGAGGTGCAGAAGGAGGCAAAAGTACTGCATGTAGAGCCAAGAGAGTTGCAGAAACAGGCAAACGAGGTGCTGAAAGAGGGAACAGGTGTGCAGACAGAGGCAGGAGAGGTGCAGAAAGATGGATGAGGGGTGCTGAAAGAGGTAAGAGGGATACGTGCATTTGCAGCAGAGGTGCAGAAAGAAGCAAGAGCGATGCAGATTCAACCCACAGATTTGCAGAAAGAGGCAAAAGGGGTACTGAAAGAGGGAAAAAATTGCGGATAGTGGCAAGTGAGGTGCAGAATGAGGCAATAGAGGTATAGAAAGAGGAAAGATAAGTGAGGAAACAGGCAGGATAATGGCAGAAAGTGGTCCTTGAGGTGCAGAAAGAGGCAAGAGAGGTACACAATGAGGCTCAAGAAGTGAAGTGAAGAAATAAGCAAGAGAAGTGCAGAATAAGGCAAGACAGGTGCAGAAGGAAGAGAATGAGGTGCAGAAAGAGGCAAGTGAGGTGCAGAAAGAGGCAAGAGAGGTACAGAAAGAGGCAAAGGAAGTGCAGAAACAGGCAAGAGAAATGCACAAAGAGGTAAGAGATGAGCAGAAAGAGGTATGAGAAGAATAGAAAGAAGCAAGAGAAGTGCAGAAAGAGGCAAGTGAGGTGCACAAAGAGGGAAAAGAGGTGCAGAAAGAGGCAAGAGAGGTGCAGAAGAGGCAAGAGATCTGCAATAAAAAGCAACAGAGGTACTGAAAGAGGCAAGTGGAGTGCAGAAAGGGGCAAGAGAAGTGCAGAAGGAGGCAATTGAAGATTCTAAAGAAGGCAGTGAGATCCAAAAAGAGGAAGAAAGGTGCAGAAAAAAGCAAGAGAAATGCAGGAAGAGGCAGGAGAGGCAACAAAAGAACTGATATTTGTGTAGCATTAGTAACAGTTAACACCCACATTTTGCGATAAGTAACACATGACCATTCCAGCTTTGCAAAGTGCCTTCCACCATGCTGTGACACGTGACGCTGCATTTCTGGGAACATTTGAGATATATGAGCTAGGAACAAGGCTTTTCTTGTTTAAAATCTTCAGATTAGGCAACAGATGATAGAATTGTTGGCAAATGCGGAAATGTTTCATTATGTGAACATTGGTTTCAGCCGAACAGTCACATAATTCTGGTGGCCCTGCTCATACCTCCGACTATGTCCGGAAGTGCTCCTCAGTGGTTCCTTCTTTTTTGTGTCTCATTCAGTTTATAGTTTAGCTTCCATTGAAATAAGGAAGACTAAACCTGAAGATACCACTCCAAAACACAGACTACTCTACCACATAATTACTGTTCAAAACACATAATCCCACTCCACATAATTCCTATACACTAAATACTGTCGTAGCAGTCCTCAGCCAGACCCGCTAGTGCAAGGGGTTCGCCCTTCTCTGCAGGAAGTCCTCAGACCAATAGAAAGAAGTTGGCACAGAAACTGGAATAGAAAATGTAACATTTATTACACCTCATGAGGTGGTGCTATGGTTCAAACAGTACCCTTCAGTATTGCAAGAAGTAGCATCACGAGCCAAGAAAGCATGGTTTATGTATACCCGCACAGGGGCTCAAAAGAAGGCGGTACAAAGCACAAGAGCACGATTTATGTACATATAAGGTAATATTGAGAGGCACAATCGATCAGTGGGAGGAGCTAACAGTCTTGGGGGCTTGACAGACACATTCTTATCTGGAACTAATCACTAACATATGTGAACCCTAACGGACAGCGGCAAAGCACGGGATGCTAAATATAGCTTGTTGCTGGGCAGATTCAAGCACCATGAACAGGAAGATAGGACAAAGCACATGGTCCTACAAGAGGCAGGATGTAGCAGACAAAATGGCTGCCGTGAATACAAAATGGAGTCCGCTAAATGTCAAGATAACGGCCAGAACTAAGATGTCTTCTGCTAATGCTCAATCTAATCGCTGTCAAATTACAACAGACGACCCTTTTAGCATTAGCTGAAGACATACACTCTTTTAGGGTAATCTAAATATTCATCCTGTTTATCTATATGCATCATATAAGCTACTTCTTTGTCTAACACGTATTGTGCCTTTACATCTATAGCATTTTTCTTGGATGGTATACAAGCAGTGATGCACATAGAACATAGCATTGGGCCACAGTGGATACACATACAACAGGTGAAAATTACTGCAATTGCAATACAGAGAACAGTCAATAATTTCCAACCCCAGGCAGAGACTAGAGCCCAAAACCAACCAGCAAAAGTCCAGGTGCCACTCTTAGTATCAATGTCTGTAGCTATCTTATGCAGTTTAAGAATTGCATCATATACTGAGGGCGAATTGTCAGGAATGAAAACACAACAACTACTACCGATAATTTTACATGCACCACCTCTATCGGCTTACATCACATCTAATGCCATCCGGTTCTGGAGGGCTACAATTCTAGCAATTTGTAATTCTTCAGTAATATTTCCAAGCGCTATAGCAGTTTGATTAGTGACAGCTTCTACAACCCTAGTTAATCGTTGCACTTTCCTGCTGTTCAATGCAGCACCCTCAAAAGAAAACAGACCCAAATTAAAATCAACATATTGCTGTAGACTAGTATCGGTTTGGTCTACTTCATCAGTACTTATTGTCCTTTTGTATCGATTTATTGAAATATTCCTAAACAATTTAAAATCTCGATGGTATGATGCAGGTGCCAGAAAAACAGAAGGCAACAAAAAAGATACGTAACATATTCCTGATCACCCAACTATTAGTCGATGATATCCATGACTTCCACATACTAGATATGTGTTATGCGAAGCCAGGAAAGAACTATTATTTATTCCATCTACATATATTACAGTAATCACTGATTCCAACTGGGATTCACCCAGTACTTTGTACACACAAGTCTGCTTTAGTTCTTGTAACAGTAATTACAGATTTGTTGCTTGTAGCAAGTCTCTTGTGTGGGTGAAAACATATGGCGTAGAAACATTGTCCGGTCGGTACTCCTCCCATTCCCATTTAGTTCCATTTGCTTGAGGATACCCATCTTTGTCCTGATAACACTCCTTATTCAAACGGAAAAGAAGTCCACCTACTGTAGGTTTTCTAGTTGCACACAAAAGAGTGTACCAGGCTCGACAAGAACCATTATGCGAGAAAGGAAGTGGAATAAAAGGTTTTCCTCCTTTGTTTTGATGCGCTAGAAGCATACCACATACCCAACAATTAGTAGTGTTGGTATTGTGGGTGTGGGAAGCAACTGAACAAACGTGTTATTGAGATAAGATTGTCGGTGCTTCTGCTCATGATACGGAAGAGTAAAATGCTGATGTTCTTCTGGGACTGGAGTAGTAACCACAAAAAACTCATGAGCAGGAGCCATCATTTCAACAGACCAAGTGATTACTGCTATAATTGTCAAAACAGCAAAAACACCTACAACACCTAAACTTCTCTTCTTGTTGTTCATGATAGCAACAAAATCAACTTTCTCTAAAAACAAAAAAAAAACAGTCGTAGGAGCTCCTCTCCCGTTGGTAGATGTTGTTTTCTTCATCGAAGATCAAGACGGGTGTCGCTACACTACGCAGGGCTGATCCCCCCCTTGTCATATCGGCATTCCGTTTCCACTACCCAGGGCGGTTGCTCAACCTGTCTCTCTCAAAAAACGGTAGATTCTTTCCTCGGTCTCAAGTTGTATCGCGATGCTCCAGGAGTCGTCTGGTCCGGAAAGAACTCCGCAGATTTGTCAGGTGATACAGCAGGGCCTTTCTACATAGTCATGATCTCTCGATGATAAGTCAGCACAGCAGGTTCCACCAGGGTCGACGATATCTTTCGACAGTGAGTTCTATGTACCCAGTTTTTCTTGTTGGGGACTCAAACCGCTGTTCTCGTAGCGAGGAGCACTTGCTCTGGTCCACGCCACCTCGGCTCCAAGCTGCTTGACCTCTCGAACACTTTAATCATTACATGATCACCGGGTCGGAGTTCATGTCCTTCACCTGTAGATCTGTCTGGAAGTGCTTCTCGAACCTGATGATGAATAGAAACCAAACTGTTGGTTAACTGTGTTAGATAGTCATTCATCAAAACGCAAGGTACATCATACACAGAACTCGGTTTTGGAACTCCCCAGATATTCATGGGTCATCCAAATACCACCTCATAAGGAGTGAGACCCGTTCTAGAATGTGGTACTGATCTGATAGACAACAATGCCAGTGGCAACGCATCTGGCCAGGTCAAGTGTGTGGAAGCTTGGATTTTCGCTATTTTTAATTTCAGAGTAGCATTATACCTTTCCACCAATCCTGCTGATTGTGGATGGAACACTGCATGGAACTTCTGTTTAATTCCTAATCCCTTCAAGACATATTTGAACACTTCCCCAACAAACTGAGGTCCGTTATCATTCCATAGGAATCTGCAAATACCAAATCTCTGGAAGAAGTCCTTCAGTAACACATTGGCAGTAGTAATAGCAGTATTGTCCTTTGTGGGGTACACCTCAATCCATTTACTGAAGGCACAGACCACCACTAGAACATACTTTAAATTATTACAATGCTCAAGTTGGATGCAATCCATTTGCAAAACTTCAAAAGGTGCAGTTGGTGTAGCAAAACCTCCCGCTGGAACTCACGTTCCTTTTCCAGGATTATATTGTAAACAGATCAAGCAAGACTGTACTACTCTCTTAGCCGTGCTAGCAATTTCTGGATGCTCCCAAACTTTCGTAAGCAATCTTGTTATTGCTGAAGCTCTAGCCCATGTGCCATCCGAACCATAGGTTGTACAAAGGCTATAACGATTCAAAAAGGGGGGTGGTGATGGACAGAGTATCTGAAATAAGCAGAACACTCCTACCCAGTCAAAAGATCACGGCTTGATCCATCACCGTTTTTTAGCTCACTGCACCATCCCAGTTCAGAACCTGGCTACATGCAAATTAGTCTGGCCCTGGCCCAGTGCATCATGGGAACAGGGCAGACCAAACTACCAAGCCAATTCTTTACTGGAAAGGAAACAAGCTTCCGGGGACCGGTTTCTGGCATTGCAGCCGTCTTCGGCCCGGCTTGCTTGAATCCTGATGGTGCAGTGAGCAAGGGACTCACATCTGAGTATACCCTTCCACACTTGTGGTGGCTAAAACGAATCAAAAAGGGGGGTGGTGATGGACAGAGTATCTGAATTAAGCAGAACACTCCTACCCAGTCAAAAGATCAGGGCTTGATCCATCACCGTTCCGGAGTGGAAGGGTATGCTCAGACATGAGTCCCTTGCTCACTGCACCAATCAGGATTCAAGCAAGCCGGGCCGAAGACGGCTGTAATGCCAGAAACCGGTCCCCGGAAGCTTGTTTCCTTTCCAGTAAAGAATTGGCTTGGTAGTTTGGTCTGCCTTGTTCCCATGATGCACTGGGCCAGGGACAGTCTAATTTGCATGTAGCCAGGTTCTGAACTGGGATGGTGCAGTGAGCTAAAAAACGGTGATGAATCAAGCCCTGATCTTTTGACTGGGTAGGAGTGTTCTGCTTAATTCAGATGCTCTGTCCATCACCACCCCCTTTATGAATCGTTTTGGCCACTATAGGAGTGGAAGGGTATGCTCAGACATGAGTCCCTTGCTCACTGCACCATCAGGATTCAAGCAAGCCGGGCCGAAGACGGCTGTAATGCCAGAAACTGGTCCCCGGAAGCTTTTTTTCTTTCCAGTAAAGAATTGGCTTGGTAGTTTGGTCTGCCCTGTTCCCATGATGCACTGGGCCAGGGACAGACTAATTTGCATGTAGCCAGGTTCTGAACTGGGATGGTGCAGTGAGCTAAAAAACGGTGATGGATCAAGCCCTGATCTTTTGACTGGGTAGGAGTGTTCTGCTTAATTCAGATGCTCTGTCCATCACCACCCCCTTTATGAATCGTTTTGGCCACTATAGGAGTGGAAGGGTATGCTCAGACATGAGTCCCTTGCTCACTGCACCATCAGGATTCAAGCAAGCCGGGCCGAAGACGGCTGTAATGCCAGAAACCGGTCCCCGGAAGCTTGTTTCCTTTCCAGTAAAGAATTGGCTTGATAGTTTGGTCTGCCCTGTTCCCATGATGCACTGGGCCAGGGACAGACTAATTTGCATGTAGCCAGGTTCTGAACTGGGATGGTGCAGTGAGCTAAAAAATGGTGATGGATCAAGCCCTGATCTTTTGACTGGGTAGGAGTGTTCTGCTTAATTCAGATGCTCTGTCCATCACTACCCCCTTTATGAATCGTACAAAGGCTATAGGCAGCTTCCACCTATCCATCTGCTTATTCCGCCAACAACCTTCATCATCCAACTCTCCTTCTTCAGACCATTGTTCACGTTCTTTTACAGAAGCAGATTTCTGCATCTCTCGTACTTCTTGCCTAGCATCATGCCATCTCTCAGCTTGTGACTTCACTACAGACATGGGAGTAGTGCTTCTTTGCGTCACAGTTTCACATGCCACGTGATCTGCAAAGGCATTACCTTGTCCAATCTTATCTGTCACTTTTATATGCGCACTACACTTCACTATGGCTACTTTCTTTGGGTATGTCAATCTAATCAAAAGGTTATGCACTAGTTCTCTGTGCATTATTTGCATTCCGTGAGATGTAAGAAAGCCTCTTTCCTTCCAGAGTAGGCCAAAATCATTTATTTATTTATTTATTTATTTTATGCGATTTTTAGAGCGCGCAAATACCCGTGAGGGTGTCTCGGCGCTAGTGTTACTGAACTCACTCTTGAGCTGTGGAAGGGTTTAAGATGAAAACAACCAGGTTTTAAGATTCTTTCTGAAATTTAGTAGCGAAGGGGCAGTTTTGATGTGGAGTGGCAGTGTGTTCCACAATTTAGCAGTTCCTATGGTAAAGCATTTGTCTCCCCAGTTGGTCTTTCTTGTCCGTGGAACCATCAGCAAGTGGGCTGAAGATGATCGTAAGGTCCTGGCATGTTCCAGGGGACGGAGAGCTGTTTTTAAGAACTGTGGGCCGGGACTATTGATAGCTTTATAGGCTATGCATAGAGCCTTAAATTTGATCCGACTCCATATGGGGAGCCAATGTAGCTCTCTGATGTAGGAGGAAGTGGGAGTAAATTTGGGAATGGCCAAAAGGATTCTGGCTGCAGCGTTTTGTACCGTCTGTAATTTATTGAGGACCTTTTCTTGGGCATTCAGAAAGAGGGCGTTACAGTAGTCTGTTCTTGAAAACACCAAGGTGCTGATTAGGGTTTTGCCCGCAGACGGCGGTAGGTATGGCAGTAATTTTGTAATCCTTTTTAGGATATAGAAGGAGGAGGATACCACAGCATTGGCGTGTTGAGAAAAAGTCATCTTGGTGTCAAAGATGACTCCCAGATTGCGTACCTTGACTACTGGTTGGGGGGGGTTCCCCAGCTGGGATGGCCACCACTGAGGGGACCAGATGGGCTGCAAGTTCCCGAATGTCATCACCTCCGTCTTGTCGGAGTTTAGTTTAAGACAATTTGATGACATCCAGGAACTTATTGCCTTAATTCCCTCTTGGAAATTGGCTGCGACTAAAGTACCATCGTTGTGTACCGATAACACTAGTTGAGTGTCATCTGCATACGTTGTAAGGGCAATTCCATAAGATTTTATTACCCTCGCTAAGTCCGATACATAGATGTTAAAAAGCGTCGGACTTAGCGAGGAGCCCTGTGGTACTCCGCACGGGAGAAAAAAGGTCTGGGAGGTGTAATTGCCCATCTTAACTGTCTGGGGAAGGTTGGCCAGGAATGACCATGAATCATGCACCACTCCAAAAGCATAGTGGCTATCTGTCTAAATGTTCACACACAAATCAGTACTAAGCTCACATGCTCGATCAAAGCTATCAATTCAGCTGCTTGATTTCTGTGGTATGCGAGCTGTCTCCACTATTGTTTCAAGAGTGGTGATTGCATATGCGGCTGAGGTCGTACCATCTGGTAATTTCAAACAAGACCCGTCAACCCACAATTCACCATCCACATCTGAAAGGGGCGTATCTTGCAAATCAATGCGACCCTTTGTCTGTTCCTCAGTCAGGAATATACAATCATGTGTTTCTTGTGACTGAGGCTGAGTCGCCGGATATGGCAACAAAGTGGCTGGGTTTAAGGTTGCACTTCTCTTCAATGTAATGTGAGGAGCTAGCAATGTCAGTTCATATCCTGTCAGACGAGCGCTAGTTAAGTGCTGCTTCTTTGTTTGATTCAAAAGGGCACCAACCGCATGGGGTACCAATACTAGCAGCTTATGTGACAAAACTATTCCCTCACTCTGTCGTATTGACACAGCCGTTGCCGCAACTGAGCGAAAACACCCAGGTAATGCTCTAGCAACAGGGTCAAGCAATGCTGGAAAATAAGCACAGGGACGTTGCTTATCACCATGTAACTGGACTAAAACTGACAATGCACATCCATATTTCTCATGCACATAAAGTGTAAAAGGCTTTGTGTAATCTGGTGTACCTAACACTGGTGTTGAACAAAGGGCTTGTCGTAACTGCCGAAAAGCAGTTTCACATTAATCTGTCCATGGAAGGGGTATGGGAGTGTCTTTCATCAAAAGTACTAAGAAAGGCTTAACAATATGTGAAAACCCCAAAATCCATTGCCTGCAAAAGGAAGTAAGACCAAGGAATGCACGTACTCCTTTCTGTGTAGTAGGTACTGGAGTATCTAAAATTGCTTGTATACGATCTGATGTCAATGCACGCCCCTCCTTAGACAAAAGGTGACCTAAGTTGGTTACCTTTGGTCTACAATATTGCAATTTCTTTCGTGACACTTTATGATGATGGGAAGCAAGAAAAGAAAGCAAAGAGAGAGTACACGTTTCACACTGTTCTGGGGTATTGGCTGCCAGCAAGATGTCATCGACATATTGTATGAGAGCCACACCGTGAGGCAATACAAAGGAATCAAGTTCTCTTTTCAACGCTTGACTGTAAATACTCGGACCGTCAGTATAGCCTTGAGGAATTCTACAAAATCTAACGATCAATTATTCAAAGTGAAACCGAACAAGTATCGGCTGTCAGGATGAATAGGGATCGAAAAGAAAGCGTTCTTCAAATCTATTACAGAAAATGTGGTGGCAGTCGGGGGAACCAAAGTAAGAAGTGTCGTAATGTCAGAAACCACAGGGTACTGCGGTACTACAATCTTGTTTACCTCCCTGAAGTCTATGATGAATCTATAAACTCGAGTCTCAGTGTCTCTTTTCAAAATTGGAAGAATCGGGCTGTTGCAAACATTAAATGGAACTTCCTCAACAACCCCAACTTGAATGAGATCATGCACAATTCGTAGGAGTGCTTCCTCACCCTCCTGTGAAATCCTATATTGAGGCAAGCGAGGTAACACAGCTCCCTCCATGACACTAATATATACTGGTGGGATAACCATTTGACCCACATCAGTATCTGAGGTAGTCCACAAAGTTTTAGGCAGTGAAGCCAATGCAATATCTTCTTTAACAAGACAAGCTCTTTCAGGTACAGAATGATTATCATTCAAAATGACGCACACTCCTTCAGGAGAACATCGTATTGTGGCTCTGAAATACTTCAGCATATCAAGGCCCACAATATTGTCTGGTGTGTTTGGAGAAAGCAAAAACGGACATGGAGCACTACATTTATCAACATGGAATGCAAGTGGTTGTGACAATGGGCTAAGGGAAGGTGTTCCATCGAAACCTATCAAAGTAATAGTTACGCCAGACAAGGGAGCCCTTGGAACCAATTGTTTAGTAGCTCCTGTATCAACCAGAAAATGATCAGTAGAACCCAAAACATGTGCTGTAACATAGGGACCCGTCTGATCTACTGGAACTTCAACTGATTTCGTACCCCATCCTAGGCAATCCTATGCATGAACAGAATCGTAAAGGTCAGGCTGAACATAATCGGACATCTGATACTTATTTTGTCTATCAAAAGTATTGGACCTATCCTGTCTCCGCTCATTAGTATCAAATCAAGCACAATCATTCGTATTTCCCCTAGGCTGAAAACCCTGAACGATTTCTCATTTGTCCCCGACCTCGTGAATTCTGCTGGGCACGCAACACTGGGCAATCAGCCATCCAATGACCAAATTTATTAAAATACGCACATTGATTAATGGACAGATTCGTACGAGTATAGGGGGGATTAAAAGATCCGCATCCGCCTCTATCGTAACCTCTAGAGGGTGGACCATAAACTTGGGCTAACATAACTTTCGTTTTTAAATCTTTAGATTTCTTCTCTTCGTTACTTTTTGCTTCTAATTCTTGACGCTCGTAATATTGAGCCATCGTCAAAACAGATGCTGGAGAAGATGTAGTCCAAGAACTTTCACTGGCTTTTAAGCGGCTAGCTATCCCTGGCAACAGATTCGTAACGTATTTATCGACAAAGAGATGTCTGCCTGTATCATCCGTCAAAGGCCGCTAAAATCATGAAAAGCTTCCTCAAAACATGTAAAGAAATCAGAAACCGATTCATCTACTTTTTGTTTACATGATGCTAAAACAGTCCAATCTATCGTTTTAGGGGGAATAACTGTTTTAAGCTTGGTCAATATTGCTGTGCGGAGGTCTAAGATTAACTGATGTGGCTTTTGGGTGGGCTCCCTCTCCACATCCAATTGTTCTAATTCCTTCCATTCGGCACCAAAAGTAACACGATCATCGATTTTACGAACGGTACTCCAAATATCTGGTGGTAATATTAAGCCGAAAAATAAATCTATATCACATAGGGTCATGGTACAGGAATTTATAGCGCCTTCTACTTCTTCATAGAAAGCGGCTGGATTTTTACATGGATCAGGTAATGCTGCTTTAAGAGCCATTACATCTGCTCTATTCCAAGGAGTGTATACCCAATTATGAATGAAATATCCTTTTGCATCAACAGAATTTTTATCATCACTGTCACCCGCTCCTTCAGGAGGAACATACAAGGGTGTGGCTTCCCGCATAGGTCTCATATCGATTGGTATTGTCTTATCTGTTCTGAAGATAGAAGACTTCGACTCTCTGGACGGATTGGGCTGCACAGCAGCGTCTGCAAGCTTTTTCTTCTCCTTCAAGTGAGCCGCCTCAGCTCGTAATTTAACCAGCCGTCTAATCGCGTCAGCCACCTGAGAGAAAACAAAAAGACCATCACGCATGTTTTTACAATCAGTTGCTACATCTAACGTTTGAGAGGAATTCCCAAACGATTGTACAACTTCTGAAGCAAATGTCTCAGTAAAATATATCTGCTCTTTTTCTGACCATCCCTGTATTCGAGCTAAAAGATCGGGAGCAGAATCAGTACTACGTAGTGCTTTACGAGCAGCCTGTCTGATTTCGGCCGCGCATGAAGTAGACAGCATAGATCGGGTCCCCCGCGGTGTTCGTTGATCTGCATCAGAATCGTCATCGCCTTCGACCGGAGCGGCATACGGAGGTGGAGGTCGATCTTATAACAAAAAATCATCTTGTGGTTTATTAAGGACAGGATAGAGAGGCTGTCGGACAGGATATTGGCCAGATACCTGCAACCTGTGTTCTTTCTCCTCTCTCTCTTTCAACTCTTTCACTTCTTTCTTTCTCAACTCCAACGCTTTCTCATACACATTCTTCCACTGCTCTTTCTCAATCAACACTTGCTCACACTTTGCGTGCTGTCTCACTTCTGTCTCCCACATACGCACACATTCAAACATATCACGTCTAGACTTCTGCTCAAACATACATTGCTCCACATACTCAATCTTCCGTGCATCAAATGACCCATGCATTGCCCAACGTAATTCAGGATCCTTTTTGGTATATTTGTGCCACAACGTGCTGTACATTATGGCAGAAAGACCAAATTTCACATACATATGTCTATTAGGCATCCCCTCTTGGGGAGCCGGCTGCGATTCCTCCAATCGGAGGCTAGTACCATTACAAAAGCAACACAACCTTCGAAGTGTGCTAAAAACAGGAATGCCAGAAATAATGCAAAATATGCAGTACTATACACAAAGTAGCACTTAAAGTACCTTTAGTACGTTGCGCCGTTCGAATTCAAATTACTGAAGAAAAATCTTCACATTGCCTGCCTATATGGGTTGCAACACATATATGGATATCCTTTCAAATACAAAAAAGACAAGTCTTTTCCAAATACAAATTGCCACAGTAAGTGTTCCTAAAACTACCTTACCATACAAGGGCATCCAAAACCCATAGCAGATGCCGCAAAACGGCTCTTACCAATCATAGGGTGTCCAGATTCCAACTGCCAAGTTCTAAATTCGACCAAACGGCCACTGCACGGCGAACCAACAGAAGAGATCTCAGTCGAAGACCGGCGCCACCTGGATGGTCAGATCGGAAAGAAGGAAAGAAACACCTTGGGTGCCAAGACTCGGGTCTCTTCTGGCAGCGATCGCGTCCTCAGCGAGATTCCAACCCTTCGTCACGACCAATCCTTCGGGCATCCGAGTCGCCGATGAGCCCCACGTGTTGGGCGCCAATTTGTCGTAGCAGGCCTCAGCCAGACCCGCTAGTGCAAGGGTTCGCCCTTCTCTGCACGAAGTCTTCAGACCAATAGAAAGAAGTTGGCACAGAAACTGGAATAGAAAAGGTAACATTTATTACACCTCATTAGGTGGTGCTACGTTTCAAACAGTACCCTTCGGTATTGCAAGAAGTAGCACCACGAGCAAAGAAAGCATGGTTTATTTATACTCGCACAGGGGCTCAAAAGAAGGCGGTACAAACACAAGAGCACGATTTATGTACATATATGGTAATATTGAGAGGCACAATCGATCAGTGGGAGGAGCTAACAGTCTTGGGGGCTTGACAGGCACATTCTTATCTGGAACAAATCACTAACAGATGTGAACCCTACGGGACAGCGGCAAAGTGGGGGATGCTAAATATAGCTGGGCAGATTCAAGGACCATGAACAGGAAGATAGGACAAAGCACATAGTCGAAACAAGGCAGCATGTAGCAGACAAAATGGCTTCCGTGAATACAAAATGGAGCCTGCTAAATGTCAAGATAACGGCCAGAACTAAGATGTCCTCTGCTAATGCTCAATCTAATCGCTGTCAAATTACAACAATACCACATACTTTCTATTCACATAATTTCACTGCACAACATACCACATCATTCCACTATACAGTGGAGAGGTGTGGTGCAGCGGCCAGGGTAGCTGACTTTGGAGCACAGGGTTCACGGTTCGATCACTGGCTCTGGCGGCAGCTCAGCTCAGCAACATGTGACTCTGGGCAATAGTTCACTTAATTTCCACAACAGGCCCCAGGTGCCTTGAGACCCGTAAGGGTGAGTAGTTTGTGCTTTACAAATACAGATTTAAATTTCTTTACACAAACAACATAAATTCTACAAATATTTGTAAACATCTTTTAGATTTACAACGCCAATAGCTTTAACTCTTGCAAATGTGAAACCTATTACATTACAAATGCTTCTTTAATTGGTAGTCGCATTTGCAGAGTGGTGCAGAAAGGTGGCTGGGCCTCTGACCAACGCTCAGGAATTCCACTACATAGGACTTACAGGAGGTACCAGGATGGCTTATGGCCCCCAAAGTCCCCCAGGAGTTCCTCAGGCCACAAGTAGACCTCATCGCCCCACCAGCAATGGGCGAAGAGGTGCTTTTGCAGAGTGGTGTAAAAAGGGGGCGTGGCCTTGGACCACTCCCAGCAATCCAGCTGTGTGGGGCTTACTGGAGGTACCTGGTGGGCTAGTTGGTCCCCAGGGACCCTCAGGATTTAAGGGGACTTAATCTCCCAACTTAAATCACACAAGGGAGCACATTTGCAGAGAGCTCCTGTGAGTAGGCAGCTTTTCTTCTTTTTAAATATTTTCAGACGACAGGCTGTGTGCCCCCCCTTCTTTTAGTAATTTTTGGGCCCTGCGGACCCCATACCCCAGGGCCTGAGTATTTTTATATATTAAAAAAAAACAGGAAGGGGGTCACATGGCCTCCTTTCCCTTGCCCATTATTGGCCCCGGGCACCCCATCCCCCGGTGCCTGCACTAGTTTATTTTTTTAATGTTTTTCCCAGGAGGGGAGCCCCCCTCCCCTCCCCTGGGCCTCTTCTTTCCCCAGGGTCCATATCCCCCGGGGCCGGGCCTCACTCAAAATTTTCTTTTTGTATTTTTCCTGGGAGGGGGCCATGCACCCCTCCTGAGGCCATTTTTGTCCCTGGAGACCCATCCCCTGGGCATGGCCATTCTTTTTTAATTTTTTAGGGAGGGAGGCCGTGTGGCCCCCCTTCCCATGGCCCCTTCTGGCCCCAGGGACCCCATCCCCTGGGGCAAGCCCTCAAGTTGGGAGCCTCAATGCCCCCATGGTCCTAGCCGGCTCCCTGCCTCCTGCGGGAGCCGGAATTGCTTTTGAGCAAAGGGAGCTGCTAACATGCAGCTCCCTTAGCCCAAATGCAGTTCTGCTTTGCTTCTTGGAAGTGAGAGCAGGTTTTCTGCTCTCACTTCCCAGAAGCAAAGCAGTGTTTGCTCTGGCAGGTCGGGAGCTATGCTCGTGCCCTGCCATCACAACTGACAATTACCCGAGGAGGCCCCCACCCAAGATAATGTAAAGTCTCTTGGAAGCAGGGTGGGGGACTCCTGCCCCCATGCATTAAAAAATGTTAAAAAAGCCCCAGGGAAGTGGCAATCCCCAGGACTGCAGGAGCCCCCGTGGGCCTCCGCTTACTAATTGGACATTGCCCCTGGGACCTGGCCTATCCGGGAGCTTATAGAAATCGAAGCGCTTCAGGATTTTTTTTTCAGCCGGATTCGCGCACCCAGCTTGAATTTGAATGGCTTAAAAAAATAATCTGGTCCGGGGGGTCCTTGTGGGACCCCCTGAGCAGGCCTAAGGGGTCAGGGTGTTTCTACCCTGCCTCCTTTTCTTGCTGTTTATATTTTTTCTATTGTTTTCTTGTGACTCGGTTGGTGAGTCACAAGATGGCTGCCAACACATTCTAATTTGGAGTGTTGGCAGCCAATCAGAATGAAGCTCGTGCTTGGGGGGGTTCGCAAATCCTCCCCGGTGCTCAGATATATACATTTTTATTTTTTTAATTTCTCAGCTACGGATTTACACCATTGAAAAAAAAGTTGGTTTCTGGACGAAGACCTCCCCTTTTGCCAAACTTGGTATAAATCCGTTCAGCAGTTCGGGCTGTAGTTTTGTCTAAAATTCTTATGGAAATGAACATGGGGAAAACGTGTTTTGGTACCCCCTCTTTACTCACCCCCACTTGACGAATCACCCCAAAACTTTCAAGCCAGTAGCTGGCCTGAGTGAACCATTAGTTTTGAACATTTCGTGAAGATTCGTCAAACGGTGCCAAAGACATTGCCAACAGAAAAATTATTTTTGAATAGAATCAAGGTCCTAACTATAACTCTGATTGGGAAGATTTTGTGGTGATTTTAAAAAGCATTAGCGGTAGTGCTTTAACGTGCACCACCAGCGTTCAGGAAGCAAGCTGATCTAAAGAGCAAAAGGAAGTAGCATTATGCATAGTCAGTGTGGCCCCGAACATATGGAATGGCTAGAGAAGTGGAGGCGGGCTTGATGTGGGTGAGGGTTCAGTGCGGAGAGCGATGTGTGCCCCCTGCGGGGTCCTTCTCTCCTAGAATCCAGCTTGCCTCACTGGAATGACATTGGATTTCAGAGCTGGACACCGCAACATAAGCCATGTGGTGGAGGTGGAAGCTTATACATTTCTTTGGGCAATTGGAAGCTGTGGTGCTGAGAAGTAATACCTGCATGCAGCCTGAAAAAGCATTTGAGAATGGAATGGTATTTTGTCACCCATGGTCCATGCAGGCAACAGGATGGGATGGTAGGGTTATTTATTGGGGGACTCCGAGGTACGGTGCAGAGGGGAAATTAAATAAATAATTAATTTCCCTCAGCATTGTCCCTCGGAATTTCTCCTTACATCGCCCCATCGCCCCGCCGCTTAGCTGCATAGACTGCAGCTGGAATTTGTCTTGCCAGCACTATAATAGAGTGAGGTAAAAAAGAATGGTTTCTTATGAATACATTTGGTTGCAAGCAAAATAAGTACCTGTGAAGATAAAAATGTTTCAATTTACCATGCAATAAAGGCTGCATAGTTTGTTTACAGTAGCTGTTTTGTTATTTTAAATAATTTTAGTCTCAGGCTTGTGCAGCAACAATCGATAAAAAGGAACTGGTTCTGCTTCTTGAGGTTCAATTTTACTTGCACGCAGTGTATGATTTCGGATTTTACAATATTCTATGTTTCAAAATTGCTGGATGTTTAAGCCAGAAACAAGAGTACTAAAATGTTGTCACAATTGGGCTGATTTATGAATTACAAAGTAAGCCTCTCAAGTATGTTACTTCATCAGTGCTGATTTATGATATTGGTCAATCTGGCTGAGAGACTATGGAAGGAATTTTACATTAAAGGTTGTACACTGAGAATGTATTAAAAGGAACTGGTTTTAAACGTTTACCTCTTGATGGGGCATTTCCCAGCAATGTTAATTGATGTGTATGCCAAGATTTTACTATTTCAACTTGCAACTTATAATGAAGTTGCTTACATGAACCTGAAAGCATTTTGCTTATGTTTATTTAAAAAAAATTATATGTAGTGATTGAAAAATGGCGCACACCAGGTGACTGAGGTTGTTGCACAGCCAAAACACATTCTGCCCGCAGTGGCCCAATGGAATAAAAAGATGTAATGTCCTTCTATCCCAGAGTGCTATTTCTTTCTGTGATTGGAATGGTTTTGTGGTGATAGATTACCTACTGGCAGTTGCCAGTTTCCATAGGAGTTTTATTTGTTTTACTTTGCCAATAACTTTGATGCCGTTTGACAAATCTTCACGAAATTTTTTAAACTAATGAGGCAGTCACATCAGCTGCTATCTTAAAAATTTCAGACTGATCTATAAAGCAGGGGCCATGAAAAAGGGGGGTCCCAAAACGCTTTTTCTCCGTTCATGTTAATTTCAATTGGAAACTTTAGACATGGCTAAAGCCCAATCTGCTGAATGGAATTAATCCAAATTTGGCAAAAAGGTAGCTCTTGGTTCAGAAAGCACTCTTTTTGTTAAATGGTGTAATTCTGTTTAGTAGTTCTTGACTAATTTTAAGATTCTCAGATATACAACTGTGTCTTCAGAGGATCAGCAAACCCTCCCGATCTCATGCCTGAGATCTGATTGACTGCCAACACTTCAAACCAGGAATTGTTGGCAACCATCTTGTAACTTGGTTGAACTGAGTCTAAAAAAAACATTAAAAAAAGGAAAAGGGGGCAGGCTAGAAACACCAAAAAAAGCATTAATTAAAAAAAAAAGATTTACAGGATTTGAGGTGGATCCGCAAATCTAGCTGAAAATATTTACAAAAATGAAGCTACGGCTCCCGTTTTTTGTTTACTTTAGGCCCCTGGGTGGGCAAGGTCCCAGGGTTTATGAAAAATAGTGGTGCAGGGCCAAGCAGTCCTGGGGACCGCCAACTCCTCTGAGCTATTTGTACAAAAATGAGTGTGGGGGAGCACAGCTCCGGCCATGCCATAGCAAACCCTGCTTTACTTCATGGAAGCAAGAGCAGGAAAATTGCCCTCTCTTCCATGAAGCGAAGCAGAACTGCTTTTGGACAGAGTGAGCTGCATGTTTGCAGCTCCCTCTGCCCAAAAGCACTGCCAGCTCCTGCAGGAGGTAGGGAGCCAGCAGGGACCACGGGAGCCTGGAGGCTCCTCCCGCTGTCCCTAACAATGTGGCCAAGTCTCAGGAGGCAGGATCCAGGGGGCAAAAATGGCCTGGAGTGGGGTGCCGCTTTGGCCCTACTCCCTTAAATGAAAGAATAATAATTAAATAATTGTCCAGGCCTCTGAGGATTGGGTCCTTAGGGCCGAAATGGGCTGTGGAATTAAAATATAAATATAGGCCTAGCCCCAGCGGATGAGGTTCCTGGGGCCCAAAGTGCCCTCGGGAGGGCAGCACACTGCCCCTTCCTAAAATACAAAACAAAGAAGCCGGCAATTCACTGGAGGTCCCGCCTCCTTTCTCCATTACTCTGCAAATGCACCTCCTGGCATGCTCTTGGTTGGGGGCTGAAATCCCCTTTAATGCTGAGGGTCCTTGGGGGCCAACAAGCCCACCTGTTACCTCAACTAATCCCCACATCATGGGATTGCTGACAGGTGATCAGAGGCAACACTCCTTGTTATACCACTCTGCAAATGTACCTCTTGGCACACTGCTGGTGGGGCGATGTTGTCCCCTTGTGTCCTGTGGACCTAAGGACTAAAGTGGACTTCATCGCTCAAGCAGCAGTGCACCAGGAGGCGCGTCTGCAGATCGGTGGACAAAGGGGACATGGCATTTGACCACCTCTCAGTAATCCAGCTGTGTGGGGCTTACTGGAAGTAACAAGAGGGCTAGTTGGCCCCAAGGGACCAAAGATATTAAAGTTGCAGAAGCCATTTTATCTATCAGGAATGGTTCACTGGGCTGAATATCTGTGTGAAAGCCCACATAAGGAGTCAGGGAGGAGAAATGGAGGTGTTAATGACACAAGTTATGTGTCCAAAATAGACTTTTTTAATCGTGTGCGATATTCACAACAACGACGTGACTTTGCAGCATGGCCCCCCCCATGTACCATAGCAGGGACATTTTGACTATCAGCATCCTCACTATTGGTGAAAATATAAAAAAGATATCAATGAATCATTAAAATGCATTGTTCTAGAGGTATTAAATGATACTGATAAAAGTTTTTATAGAGTTATTTGTATAGTGAGTTATCTTACTGTGATGGTTAGAATTCATTATATAGTTATACTTTTTTAATATGGTGGTGGCTATTGAATTCCTGCTTTTGCAATGTTACTGCAGAAATCAAGATGACCAACGTCATTGCAAACTCCGGCCTCACAGCGAAAACAGAAAATACGTTTTAGAGATGATTGTTCTCGAAATACACTAGAAAAACATGAGTTTAAGGTGTACAGTAATCTGTTGTGTAAAATACTGTAATGTGTGTTTAAATGTGTTAATGACGTCATTGCGACATCCTGAATAGGCGTGAAAATGGAAAATAGGAATGAAAGAGTGTTAATAAGAAACTTAGGCCCAGATGTAGGTAAAATAGATTTACCGATTTTTAATTACCGAATTTTACCGATTCGGTAATTAAAAATCGGTAAATCTAAGGGGTGGATATGTAGGTATTCCAGATGTGCTGGAATACCGATTCTGAAGAATCGGTATAGGAATGAATGGGCATTACCGATTCGGTATTTACCGAATTGGTAAATACTGATTTGCACAAGGGTGCAGGGGGTGTCACTTTGACACCCTCTGGCACCCCCAAAACAGGCTCGGGTGCCATGTGGCAGGCATACATGCCCTAAGGGCAGGTCTGCCTGTCACATGGCATAGGTGTGCATGCACACATGTGCATGCACACCGGAATCGGTATTTTACCATCAAATTGGATTTGATGGTAAAATACCGATTCTGTAAGGCCTCTGGGACTCTGAAGAGTCCCACCTACATCTCGGTGCCTCAGAATCGGTAAATTTACCGATTTTTTATTTTACCGAATCTGTAAAATTACCGAATCGGTAATTTTACCGATTCGTTAAAATAATGCCCACTACATACCTATCACTAAGCATGGGCGGATTTTGCAAATCTGGCGTACGCGAACTTGGGTATTTACGGATTCGCAATCTGTAAAATCCGCGAACTCTCGCGAATTTGCGGATTTTTGTGTTTTTTTGTGTTCGTAAGGGTTTCTGCCAGTTCGCGAGGTTTGTTTACCAGTTCGCAATTGCGAACTTACTTTTCGGCTCGCAACGGCCGCGACTATGTTGTTTCTACGTCTGGTTCATCATCACAGGTTCACAGCACCCTCTGTTTCACCACTGCCACCCTCTGGTACACCCATGCCACCCTCTGGTACATCCTCACTGCCACCCTCTGGTTGGTTTATCACTGTACATTATGGGGGTGAAAAAAAGCAAGCACACCTGCCCTGCTTCTTCAACTGCCATGAATTAATTTGGGGTTGATTAATGTGTCACTGATTTTTAAACTTCCAGTCTGGCTGGCACCTGCTTCCTTCCTTATCTGTAATTTGCTTTCTGTTGCAGTGCAATTTTTTTTCACAGGACCTTTATGGCCTACTTGTAGCTATTCTATGAGCCTGCTGTGAGGGTCAGAGCAGGGTCATAGAATAGTTGCAAATAGGCAACTGAACTCTGGAGGGGCCCCTCAGGAAGCACTAAGGTGAATGGTTACTAATGTTAAGATTGAACTTTTGCACCTGCTGATTGCTTTCAGTTTTGCAAAAATCGTGTTTCTGAAATTTCGCGTGATTTGCGGGGCGCGAATCCGTGCGAGATCGATTTCGGAAGCCGCAAATTCGTGCGAATACACGATTTGTTTTTTGCTGCGTGTTTGTTCGCGTGATTTTTTGCATGTTTGCAAGCCGCTTGTAGCGCAACGTTTGCGAAGTTACCCTAGCAGTCGTACATGGGCGCGGCCATCTTGTTTGCGTGACGTATTTCCGTTTCCGGGCGCTATGTGTAATCTCTCAAAGTGTGCGGCTCGCTCGTACATGTTCGCGTGTGATCGCGAGGAAAATCTCGTGCAAACGTACCCACGCGGTCGTGAACGGGCGCGGCCATCTTGTTTCTCATTCATTGCTATGGTTCTGGGCATGCTCTCTGTATCCTTTCTTAATCTCTGCCATCCTTTGCTTGTTTGAAGTTTTTTTTTAATCTATTTTACTTATTATCTATCCCTCTATTTTTCTAGCTCTATATTTTTGTGTTTTCTGCTACTTTTTGTTAATTTTAAACTACTTTTTAAACGCTTTTCTTTTCTTCTTCCCTGTTCTATTTCTTCTTTCTTATTTTTGCTTCCTTTCTGCCCAGACCATGGCAAAGGGAGCCGGGAAGAAGCCCGCAAAGGGGAAGGGTCCCCCAACCCGTGCCCGGCTACCGTGCGGGCGTTTGAGGGGGGAGACAGTTGTAGCTCAGGAGATTTTTAGTGCGGAGGAGGTGGCCGCACTAGTCTTTCACGTCCAGCGCCGCCTCCCCAAGACCATCATGGGAGGCGGCAGGATCGCTACCAGCTACGGGATCCGGGAGCGCCGGAAGCGGTGGGAGAAGGTGTGCCGGGCCATGTTTGAACACTCAGGGGTCCGGCGCACCTATAACCAGGCCACCCACCGCTGGACGGATCTCATGGACCGGGAACGCGACTTGCTGGACGTGCTCGGCGTAGAGATCCCCGGGCTTGGTGAGTAGTAGTAGCTATTTCTATCTATTTCATCACAACCCTGTTTTATCCCGCTCTGTGTGTTATTATATTGCAAATTTTTGTTTTTTACCAAGAGCAATAATGCTGCCGATTACAATGTAGGTAAATTATATTTCAAAATCTTCTATGCATTTCAGGTGCACTGCTCTCCTTCTCAGTAGCCTTGCTACTATGCTTATTGTTTTCTATTTTGTGTTCATTTCATTGGCCTGAGAAATTATGTATGAGTGTAGTGTAAAGAACTGCGTAATGCTAGACACTAAGGGTCAGATTTTCAATTACCGGCGCATCCCTGCAAAGTAGCAGGGATGCGCCAGTAATTGTGCGCCATGCCACCACCAGCCACCACCCATGGTGCGCTGTATTTACAATATGGCGCACCATGGGCCCAAAACATCACAAAAGCCTTACGCATCTGTGCCGTAAAGGCGGCGCATTGCTGGAGTTGCGTGCCAACGATGGCGCAGCTCCAGCAATGCTCTGGGGTGCCCTATCTCCACAATGCTGCATCAAGCCGTACGTCGGCTTCAAGCAGGCGCAGGGTTTGAGTCACGCATCATTGTCCTAAAAGTGACTGATTGACATCTTGTAGATTTCCCTCAGCCACTTTTAGGATTCGTTCCTGCGCAGGAACGCCCTCCCTTGCGCCGGAACGCCCCATGATGGCGCAGGGCTTTACAACGTGATGCATCTCCCATATGCGTCACTTTGTCAATATACGCCGCACCATGGCGCCTCTTTTGTTCTGCCGCTGCGTCACAAAAGTCACGCAACAATGGAGCAAAAGAGCCGCAAGGGGCTTCTAAATCAGCCCCTACAGACTCAAGTCCAGTCCTTCCTTTAGACACATGGCTATAAGAAGAAATAGTGGTGGTGGTCGGTGGATTGATAGTTTGAGTATTCACTGATCTGCAAGCACGATGGACTTTGTCTGTCACATTGCGTGCCTTTTTAGTAGTTTGTTTACTGAGTTACATAGGAACTTTCCAAGTCAACGGTCCGCAAATCAAGCAATGCTAATAACGTAGTAGACCACATGAGATCGGTCAATATATCCCGTGGAATAGTTGTCTATTTGCTATTTCGCCAAAATATTTTGTTATTGTTCTTTTGAAATGTTTGATTTGGTTGACAAATATCATCTATGTTTTCTGGTCTTTCTTTCTTTCATGTTGTACATCAGCTCCCCCCAGGGGCAAGAGGACACAGGAGGAGGAGGAGGGTGCTGTTCAGGATGCAGGCCAGGATCGGGCAGGCGAGGGCTCCTTTGCTGGCCTCAGCAAGTTTTAATTTTAATATAGAGTACCTATTTTTTCCTAGCGTTCCTCATTCGATTTTTTCTAAATCCTCTTTGATCTTCTTGTAGACTGGATCTAAATTCTTATCCTGCCTCGACTATGACTCCCTGTGGTATTACTAGATTATTCTTATTAGTCTGTCTGTGTAGCTAACTAAGATTGCACATTTGGCAATTCCATTGAACTCCCATTCTAGTCAGCAATAGCTCTATGCACTGAGTGCAGTCCTCTGGGATTGTCCATAATGTCTTTTCAAGTCTTCTAAATGTTTATGCTTTGACAATTGCCAACAATAAAAAGGTGAATGACCACCAAGAAAGAATAAGATACTACTTTACTTTGGGTTTGGATAGTAGGACAATCCATTCTACTACTGTTGCAGGGACAAATCTGCACAAACAGAACTATGGACACTAAATAATGCATTGCTTAGCTTATCAATTATAATAGGTGCTGTTAGAATTTCCACATACCTCAGTGATAACAGACTTTGTAGTTGAACCCCCAATCTCCTTACTGACTAGATAGTGTGGCAGAGTCATTTAGCTCCCAAAGTCACCGATGATTGATCCCCAATGATGATTAGATTATCCAACGCAGGACAAGAGTACGGAGTCAGAATCAAGAAGTGTCAGAGGCACGGACTCATGCTTGCAAAAATTCCAAAACCTTTAGCTCATCCACTCCAGTCTGGAGGACCAAAAACCACAGAGTCTATTTAAGTTTAAAAGCTTTATTAAAAGTAAACACATTTATTAAAATCAACTTTGTCATAAAACTAAACGTTTAACTGAAAATGGAAAAGTGCTTAGTGCTAACGATTAATTGGACACATTTCTTGTGGTCGAGCCGAGCTCTGACCTGGTTTGAACTTGATCCTGCTCGTGTTCTTAGAAGTCAAGCTTCTGTTTGTTAGGAGAAAAAGTGGTGCGTGTTAAAAATAAAAAGCAAGCATTCATCAGTTGTGCCAAAAAGTGCAGCAAGACAACAGCCTTCCCTGGAAAAAGGGACATTTTTACTTTAGAGTAGACAGTCACAAATTATTACATTGTATTCTGTTTTTTTCACATTTCTTTATTCCTCCTAGACCAAATATTATATAGTAGTGAGTGGTGTATTCTAACATTCTTAAATGTACGTTGTAGGTGGAACATCTGGTGGCGGGGCCAGCGCGGAGGTGGTGGTATTGGACGAGGGGACCAACTCTGGGGAGGAGGCGGTGCAAGTGCCGGACGTGCCTGTGAGGTTTCACACGGTGGTGGCGGGCAGAGGTAAGCTATATATTCCTTACTTATTGAGATTGAAGACTGCATAGTGTGCTTTCTGCATGGGTGTATTATAAATCAAACAGGTAGTAGCCTCCTCTAAATGTACTTCGACTTAGCTGTGAAGTTTTTGGCGAGAAGAATCCCAATAAGATCTGAGATGAACTTGATGGATGGGATGAACGAAAAGCGAAAGAAGGGTGTAAGTAAGTGTGGAAGGACGAGAAATTTAATGATGACTGGCAAAGAAGAAAGATATGTGTTTGCTTGGGCCCCGAGGTGGCTGGGAAGGAAAGAATATGGTATGGTGCATGGCTGGGTGAATGATGAAGCAAGGATGGGTGGAAGGAGAACAGCCTGGGTGGGTGAAACAGAAACTGTATGTGTGCATATACTTTGAATGGATGGATGCCTGGATCATGGTATTATCTGACTCTTAGATAGCATATGTGTATCTAGAGAGAGTAGACGGTCACTGGATGAACTAAGTGTTACTTTGAAGAGCATGTGATGTAACACCGCACCCACATGTCCGTTCCAGTGTAGGAAAGGCAAGGAAAAGAAGTTGTAATTTTGTCCAAATACTATAGTAGCAGTACTTTGTATTGCAACTGCAAGCACAGCATATATCCGGTTATTACGGTGGACACTCCCTACCTCTCCTAATAACTTTAGTTTAGTAGTAGTACGTCATTCATGTGTGGGTGTATCACACTGTTCACTCAATAATAAGCAAAGCACCTAAAGTCATCCCATATGTCATCAAATACATCCCATGTGAAGTGATAGATAATCAGATTATTTAGCTTCTTCATTTTCCTTTTCTAGTACTCATTTGCACTGTAGGGTGAAAGCTAAATTAATTAAGCAGTAGCCCTTTTAACAGAGTATTCTCAGTGCCACCCGTAATAGAAAAGTAAGAGCTTCACCACCTGCATGTACTGGACCGGTACAGTAACGCAAGTCACTCATCATGGTGTGCGTCTGTTTTTCTCGGGTGCAAGTTCACTGCGCTGGCATTATTTCGGCTTGCATAAGATAACGTACCAATTTTCCTAAACAAGAGAGAAGAAGAAGAATAAGACTGGTGTACTGTCATAGTCGACTGTAATGGAACTCCATAGTGCTCGTAGAATTTGTTCCTTAAACTCCCACTAATGTTAGAGCAAGGATGAAGAAGTGGGAGGTTAGATAGATACTGTCCTCAATAGTTATGTACTGTGCTTTCAATTTGCTACTTGTACTGTGACACAACTTTCTGCTCAATCATTTTGTGGTAATCTTAAGGAGCATTGGTTACAGACTATGTCTTTCTTTCTTCATGTAGTTGCTCCTTCCAAATCAACCAGAAGACCATCAAGGAGGGAGCTGGCTCAAATGGCCCGGCAACGGAGGCTGGATGCCACTGTCGCCGAATATCGGCGGCTGGTGGCCCTGGAGGAGGAGGAGACGCAGTCTACCGGTACAACAACAACATCCACTGGGACAGCTGCATCCTCCTCCGTGCCCCCACGGGCTGCCAGCCAGCGCAGTGCTCCAGCGGTACGGAGCCGGGCTACCAAAGCCAACCACCACCGCCGAGCAGCAAAGACATCAGCTGCCCCCCACAGGAGTTGCAAGGCACGCCAGCGCCGCTTATCCCTCAGAGTGTCCTACCTGGAGCAGGACGTCTTAACCTTTAAGAACTTGGTGGAGGGCCTCCGCTTCGACCATGCCACCCTCCGTAAGGAGTATGATGCCCTGGCCGCTAAAGTCAACAGCACCCTCCCGTAGTGTAGTGTCCCTTGCCCCTTTTTTAGAGACTTTTGGGGGGTGGGAATTGGGAGTTGGGTTGTTTTTGGGACTTTTGAAGGACAATCGTTGGGGTTAGGGAGGGTCTTGCGGGAGATTATTTTGTTAGGGCTACAAAAATATACTTTTTTGAACTTTATCTGACCATACCTGTTTTTTACTGCTTTTAAGTCTGGTGGGTGGGGGTTTAACAGTAAGTTTGTTTTCCTGAAGAGTCCTAGGACTTTAGTAGTACTACCGTCAATCTCTCTTCTATTCCTAATACTCCATTATACTACCTCCCACCAAACGCTTATCTTACCTGTAATTTGTGTTTGAAAGTAGGGCTAGGCCCAGGGCTGGCTCCACGGGAAATGGCGATTAAGGTTGGCAATCCTGGGCGGATGAAATGTCCTCATTGCGGTGGTACTAGTGGTGTGACACAGTGGCAGTTGCATGCCTATGGAAAAAAAGAAAATGAAACCTTGTTTGTCCTTACTGTTGCATTACAACGGTACGATAGAGAATATAGCAGGTGACAGTACACTAGAACAGTGCCACACAGAGCCTAACAAATGGTAAAGTATTGAAAGTATAACTAGTACTTGCGTTGAATTTCTTTGACATTGGCTACTACTACAAGAAATAGTACTGAAGCTGAGTAAGTCTAGAATATATCCTCGGATTCCTTCACCAGCCTGTTGCTATGACCTTATCCTCCCCAGCAAGTGTGTGGAATTATTGATGTCATTTAGTCACACATCAAGCAAAACCACACAGCCCGGGGGAAGAGGGTTAGGGTTTGGAAAATGGATGGGAATGGGGGTTTCTTTTTGGGTAGGTTTTGTTGAGAGAAAAAAAAAGCACAGCATGGACAAACAATAATTCAAGATAAAGAAATCTTTGGGTACAAAGCTAACCATAAATCTTTTAAGTGAGTCGTAACATAAAGGAAGTGCATTCCCTACTGCATGCATTGTTACTGAAAAGTAAGTAGTACTAGAATGCGACAGTACAGGGCTGCAGCGTTTTCACTTTCCTATCTCTGCACTCAGAGAAACACTTCTTACATTAAATTAGGTTTAAAAATTAGCCGAAGTAAAACCTATAGAATGGTTGTAGGGATCAATTTAGAAGCAGAGAGAGATCCAAGAAATGCAGTCACACTCATAGAAGAAAACAATGGATACTGTATCTGTATGTTGTTGTAGTTGTCCTGTTGAATTTGGTAGTTGCATGCAGCAAACAATTCCTATTATTAGCGGCACTCCTCCATTCCAGCTGACGGTTCGTCCATCAATGTTGGTGACCAGAAGACACCCTGTCCACTGCCTGCCTGGCGGATCCTGAATTGCGGCTCGCTAATGTGAAGCCTGACTCCATCCTTTTTTCCCCATTGCACAGACTGAAACCCGGCCTGTAATTATTGAACGAAAAATAGGAAGTGCTATTACAACACCACTGATAAATAAATATAAGCTATGTACGCTGTGTAGTGCAAAAAGTCACACTTTGATTTTCCTAATAGACAGTAAAATATTTTTGAAAGTGCGTACTCTGTCTGAGTCACCTTTTGAAGGATAAATAAGTATGGGCAAATTAATTTAGCGGATCTTTCCCCTCAAGCTAGGTGTACTGTAAACTGTGTTTTAGAACAAAATGAGACCTTCCCAGCAGTGCTCCCACCCAGACCCTTACTAAAGCCAGTCGCAAAAATGTAGAAGACCCCCAATCAGATCTCAAAAAACGAGGCCTAGCAGAAAACTGGTGACAAAACGTACTTTGAAAGTAAAAGTAGGCCCAAATACCCCCTTACCCACCTTGGATTATATTTCCAAACCAC
Organism: Lissotriton helveticus; assembly: GCF_964261635.1. Lineage (NCBI taxonomy): Eukaryota > Metazoa > Chordata > Amphibia > Caudata > Salamandridae > Lissotriton > Lissotriton helveticus. Next base: position 212,042,736 of record NC_136060.1, on the reverse strand, counting down.
TTGCAAGCAAGCAAAAGTATCCATAGCCAGCATCGCTCCAAGACTCGAAAACCCCCCACCCAAACACATGCAATAGAAATACTGCTAACCCTAACGAGCCCTAAGTTAAGAATAGTGGCAAAGGCTTTCTTTAACTATGCCAAATCCCCCCTTTCCCACCATACTACTGCTTTTGAGTCTGGTGGGTGGTGGTTTAACAGTAAGTTTGTTTTCCTGAAATTAAGTATGTGTCATTTTCTTCCTTTCAGTGTAAATGGCTAAATGTTTTCAACACTAAGTGCCTCTCACAGAGTAAGTGACCCCCCCTTTCCCACCCTGGATTTTCTGCAAATCGCTTGCAACAAAAATTACACATTCCCACGAGTGCTCTAAAACCCCAGAACTCAGTTGCAAAAATCAAGAACACCCCGAAACACATGCAATCCTGCTGCTAGGGCTAACCCTAACGAACCCTAAGTTACAAAAAGTGCCAAAACCTTTTTCCTCATGGATGTTGTTTAAACCAGTTTTATCCGGTATTAGACCTTCCCAGCAATGGCCCCAGAGCCGTCAACCCAGGCGAAAACAAGTAGAAGACCCCCAAACAGCTAAAAAGCAAAAGTACAAAAATGTGGACTTAGTCACTTTTCTGAAAATGTGCTAAATCACTCAGCGCGCGCTCTGCAGCTAGGCCCTAACTCCCCTCTGCCTCCATGGATTTCCGTCAAACCTCTTGCTATCTAAACTCTCCATACCCAGTAGTGCTCCCAGACCCCGAAACCCACCCACAAACACCAGGAAACCCCCAAACCGGCCCCCGAAAACGCTACATTGAGCAAAAAGTCAGAAAAGGCAAAACCTTTTTCCTCATGGATGTTGTTTAAACCAGTTTTATCCGGTATTAGACCTTCCCAGCAATGGCCCCAGAGCCGTCAACCCAGGCGAAAACAAATAGAAGACCCCCAAACAGCCAAAAAGCAAAAGTACAGGTGATTAAAGTTTTAATTATATTAACTTGTGCAAAACAAATAAAGACAGAAACACAGGAATAAAAGTCAATAAGTACGAAAAAGAAAATGTCTGAATTCATTGGCTCATTTTCAGGCCTCGGTGTCAGGGAAGAAGAGTTCGTCCTCATACTCTGCGGAATCAGGCAGGAGTAGGTCAGTGTCACCTAACACAGAAGAAATTCCCTCATCTTAGTTGCTGTCCTCCTCGTCTTCTTCCGTCGTGCGATCTGGTACTCTGAAATCTGGTGGTATGAGGTGCTCATTCATCTTGATCATTGTCAATATCTCCACATTTTTGGGCGAGAGGCGGGTCCGTTTGCAAGTTGCAATGCCACCAGCAGCACTGAAAACACGTTCAGAAGACACGCTTGCGAGTGGGCAAGACAAGTCATGTATAGCCAGGCGGGAGATCTCTGGCCACAATTCTTTTTTCCCATGCCAATACGCCAATGGGTCAGCATTAACATAGACCTCTGTTGAGTCATTCAGATAGTCCTGCAACATCGACTCAAAGTTCTCCACGTTTCCTCCACTTTGCTGAATTTTCGCTCGGACCTTTTCAGAACCATAACCAATCTCAGCTAGCCAATCCTCTTCATCACCCGATATTTCTGTTGTGTCTGGTGCAGATGATGCGGTTGCCGGTGTCTTTAACGGCTGAGAGGTCACTTCTGCCACAGCCACAGGTGCAGAAGTGGAGTCTTCTGACTGGGGATGTCCTGCTGATGCTGATGTACTGCCTTTTCCTTCAATTTGCTTCCGTTCTCTTTCAAACCTGATGGCTGACCAGGCTACCCAACGTTTGTACTTTGTAACATCTTCATCACTAAAAGGAAATAATGCAGAGCCTGCCAGCGCCTTTTTGTAGCGTGGATGCAGAATAGTAGCACAAATGTAATGCTGTTCGGAGTGGATCTTTTGAAGACGTTCATCACCACGTAGGCGCTCTAATAATTTCTCCGCCAAAACAAAAGCTTCTTGCTTTTCTTCATCGTTTTCAAACTTTGAAGACACCGCCTTCAGTTTGTGCTACAGCATGCGCAACAATGGGATAGCTTTTCCCAAATTACAGTCCTCCCTGCTGACTGCACGCGTGAAGAACTCAAAAGGACGAAGCATGTCTGTCAGGCTTTTAACTAGCTCCCATTGCGCCGCATTGAACCTCAGGTCCTCCTTCACAGCTGTACCCATTGTTAAGAAATACTGATCGAGTACCATAAACTGCTCATACAGACGCTCAAGCATGTAGAAGGTTGAGTTCCAACGTGTTGGCACCTCCTGGATGAGTTTCACTGGCATTCGACGTTCATGTAGCAGGCTCCTCAGATGCTTCCGGGCCTTAAAAGAATGGCTGAAATGGTTGCACATTTTTCGGCAGGTGACCACTAACTGCCATGCTGGACTTTCTTTATCCAAAAATTTTTTGACAACCAGGTTTATACAGTGCGCCAAACACGGCACTCTGAAATAGTCACCCAGTTCCATGGCCTTAACTACATTGGCCCCATTATCCGTGGAAACATAACCAATGCCACGTTTTTTTGGAGTCAGCCAGTGAAAGACCTTTGTGTTGAACTCATTCAAAATGTTTTGTGCTGTATGACGTTTCTCCAAGCCAAACATGGCTAGTGTTGCATGTTTCCGAGCAGCTTTAAAAACGTGGTCCAGGTCAGCACCTGCGTTTAGCTTTGCTTTAACCCCTGAAAAAGAGACCCAGTGTGCAGTAATGCACATGTAATCAGTGCCTGCGCCCCTGGTCCACATGTCTGTTGTGAGATGTATAGTGTGAACAGCACTCTTCTGCAAAGCTGCCCCAATCACCTCCAGCACATCTTCATGTAGTGCTGGAACCGCAACTCGGGCAAAATAGTACCGGCTAGGAACCTTCCATTTAGGGCAGAGCGCTGCCACTAATTCGAGAAAACCAACCCCTTCTATAAAAGAAAAAAGTAGAAGATCCAGCGCTAGCATTTTAGCCAGCTTAGTGTTATACAGACGCACCATTGGGTGGTTGCGGTCATATGGCGTGTCTGAAAAAAACAATGTTTTAATGTTGCCCTGGACCATTTTACGGGATGATGATGATGACTTCGACCCAGTTACGCTCGCTGATGAACTTTTTTCACATTGGTGTCTCACTCTGTCCCACACTCTTAGTGTGGCTCCCAGGGGTACTGGGTGTAAGTGAAGTGTGTGACACTTCTTCCTCCTTGTCATCATCAGTTGGAACATCAACGTTTTCTCGACTTGTAATTCAGGCTTCCTTGATCTCCTTTAGGTGCGCAAACCATTGGACAGCGTGCTGTCTCTCAAGATGACCTCTCTGGCCTCCAGTCCCATAGTTGGTACCAAGCTTCCCACGACTAACTGCAAGCTTACAAATGCTACAAATGGCTATGTTTTCCCTTTGTGTGCAAACACTAAAGAAGTCCCAAACTGCGGACTTGAAATGTCTGTGGGGGCCGGAGGAGGCGATACTGGTGGTGGCCGTGCTGCTAATGCCAGATGAAGTGGAGGATGTGTATTGCTGAACTTTACTATGTTGTGCACTTTCACCACCACTAATTGAGGTCGAGGTGGATGGAGGTCCCTTCTGGCGAGTAAGAAATATGGAAGCGGTACGTTGTGGTGTACTAGTTAACATCAATGATTCTGGTGTTCCCATTGCCTCCTCGTCGACTTCATCATCACGCTCAGCAGCTTGTCGGGCTAGGGTCAAAATGCCTGTTTGCTGCATGCCCGCTGGGGCTTCAGTGACGTTAGTGATGATGACTGCGTCGTCGTCGTGAGAGTCTTCAGCAGCAGGAGTATACGCCACTTCTTGTTGAGCGGCATCACACTCCATAACTTTGAGAGTTTCGACGACCTTCCTTTTACGCTTAGCTACCTTTGTCAGATCATGGTGTGCCTCCTCAACCTCACTCTCAGACGGCAGTGGTGCTGGTTCCCAAGTAAGATCCATATCATCAGAAGGAGGTGGGCTTGAAGAAGATGTAGACACCAACACCCTTGATCTTTTCCTTGCTCGGGATGAGGAAGACAATGAATGATCATCAGGAGGAGTGGCTTCCTCGAATGATACCTCGGCTTGATTTTCGATTTCCAGATGTGCCCCTACTTCTGGAGGAACAACTATTGTGGCCACTTGTTGTGCCCCTCCATGCACCTCTGCTTGCTCCTCTCCTTGTGCCGCCTCTCCTTCCACATGTACTTGGGCTTGTACTTGCACATGTGATTGTTGTTGTGGCTGTGGTTGTTCAACACTCGTCAGATGAGTTACAACAACCTGTGTTGATTGAAGGACATGGCTGCTACTTTCTTGCGATGAGCCAACATCACTGGTCGATGGTGATTGAACAACTATACTGGCTGCCTCTGCAGCACTCAAGGGCTTGGACCTAAGTTGGCGTGGTGGTGGTTGCACTGAGCCCAATGGAGCGGAGGTGCTGCTCCCAGCTTGGTCCCCAGCAGAACCCGCTGCTGCAGCAGGCGTACTTTTTTTCCCCCAAAAAATGTGGGGGTCGTCATCACACCAGTCTCCTTGGTAAGTGGCGCCACTTGCTTCTTCTGCTCCTTACTGGCAACTTTCTTGCTAGAGGAGCTACGGGCAACTTTTTTTGGGACCATCTTCTTCGAATGTCACTCTGAACAGCAGGCCGCAGTTGCACAAGTTGCAGAGTTGTCTGTGGCCACACGTGACGTTGTGCTGCACACACCGCAGCAGGACTTCTTTCTGGCACTGGTGGTTCTCTTGTGCACCTACAAGCAATGGAAGACAGAGGAACATCAGTTATACACCCCAAAAAGTCAAAAAAACACACAAAAATCAGCACAATCCCAGCCCATCCATGGCCTCAATGGTGTTTAAATTCAAGAAGACACCCCACAGAAAGACTAGGCCCATGCACCATTCACTACCCCTGGGCAAAAGGCCCCACCAGCAGCCCCCAAAAAATGACAAAAAACACAAAATTCAGCACAATCCCAGCCCATCCATGGCCTCAATGATGTTTAAATTCAAGAAGACACCCCACAGAAAGACTAGGCCCATGCACCACTCACTACCCCTGGGCAAAAGGCCCAACCAGCAGCCCCCAAAAAACGACAAAAAACACACAATTGAGCACAATCCCAGCCCAGCCATGCCCTCAATGGTGTTTAAATTCAAGAAGACACCCCACAGAAAGACTAGGCCCATGCACCACTCACTATCCCTGGGCATAATGGATGAAAGCTAGGCAAAATAAGTGCAGGCCTCAGACACTGCCTCTCTTCAAAATGGCCCCTTGCACCCCAAGCACATGTTGCCTGTACCAGCACTCAATATGGCCACCACCACCCACATGGCCAGTCCACATCAACAGTACTCCCCAAAAAGAAACGAAAAAAACACACAAAAATCACCACAATCCAATGCCATCCAGGATGTTTACATTAAAGAGAGTGAGACCCCACAGGCAGACTCAGTCCATGCACCACTACCCCTGGGCAAAAGGCCCCACCAGCAGCCCCAAAAAAACGACAAAAAACACAAAATTGAGCACAATCCCAGCCCATCCATGGCCTCAATGGTATTTAAATTCAAGAAGACACCCCACAGAAAGACTAGGCCCATGCACCACTCACTACCCCTGGGCATAATGGATGAAAGCTAGGCAAAATAAGTGCAGGCCTCAGACACTGCCTCTCTTCAAAATGGCCCCTTGCACCCCAAGCACATGTTGCCTGTACCAGCACTCAAGATGGCCACCACCACCACCCACATGGTCAGTCCACATCAACAGTACACCCCAAAAAGAAACAAATAAAACACACAAAAATCACCACAATCCAATGCCATCCAGGATGTTTACATTAAAGAGAGTGAGACCCCACAGGCAGACTCAGTCCATGCACCACTACCCCTGGGCAAAAGGCCCCACCAGCAGCCCCCAAAAAACGACAAAAAACACAAAATTCAGCACAATCCCAGCCCATCCATGGCCTCAATGGTGTTTAAATTCAAGAAGACACCCCACAGAAAGACTAGGCCCATGCACCACTCACTACCCCTGGGCATAATGCATGAAAGCTAGGCAAAATAAGTGCAGGCCTCAGACACTGCCTCTCTTCAAAATGGCCCCTTGCACCCCAAGCACATGTTGCCTGTACCAGCACTCAAGATGGCCACCACCACCACCCACATGGCCAGTCCACATCAACAGTACACCCCAAAAAGAAATGAAAAATACACACAAAAATCACCACAATCCAATGCCATCCAGGATGTTTACATTAAAGAGAGTGGAGCCCCACAGGCAGACTCACTCCATGCACCACTACCCCTGGGCAAAAGGCCCCACCAGCAGCCCCAAAAAACGACAAAAATCACAAAATTCAGCACAATCCCAGCCCATCCATGGCCTCAATGGTTCTTTAAATTCAAGAAGACACCCACAGAAAGACTAGGCCCATGCACCACTCACTACCCCTGGGCATAATGGTTGAAAGCTAGGCAAAATAAGTGCAGGCCTCAGACACTGCCTCTCTTCAAAATGGCCCCTTGCACCCCAAGCACATGTTGCCTGTACCAGCACTCAAGATGGCCACCACCACCACCCACATGGCCAGTCCACATCAACAGTACACCCCAAAAAGAAATGAAAAAAACACACAAAAATCACCACAATCCAATGCCATCCAGGATGTTTACATTAAAGAGAGTGAGACCCCACAGGTAGACTCAGTCCATGCACCACTACCCCTGGGCAAAAGGCCCCACCAGCAGCCCCAAAAAAACGAGAAAAAACACAAAATTCAGCACAATCCCAGCCCATCCATGGCCTCAATGATGTTTAAATTCAACAAAACAGTTGTATCATGCACCCATAACCAACCCTGGTCCTACTGGATACTGTGGCTACCCACAATATATTTTATTTAATGTTCTGAAAAAGTTCCAAAATTGTAGTTGCAGCAACTGTAATGCCCCAAACAAACTTACTTGTGAAAGTTGATTTCTAATCCAAAAGTGATCCAAAGAAAGTCAAGAAGGCCTCAAATCCAAATATCCAGCAGCACCCACAAAAAGTAATCCTTCCAGGTCAAGGTCCAAATGAAAGTGACCAGCACATGAAGAAAGCACTGGGAGGAGCCTGCTGGACAGGAACAGGAAGTTGGAGACTGTGGGGCACTTCCTTCCCCCCCCCCCCAAAAAATGGACTCCTTGCAAAAAAAAGTGCAGGCAAATGTCAACCTGAGGAGTGATTCTGATAAAAATCATCATTTTCTGAAGGTTTATGCTGTTTGCTGGTGGATTTCTTGTGCAGAATTGCAAAATCTCTATTTCGCGAGTGCTAGATTGTTCCTGCCCGCCGCACCTACGTGTTCGCAATTGCGAACTCTCGTGATGCGTGCTGTGCAAGGTAAGGTGGCAAGCCGCGATTACGTATTCGCGGGCGCCAACTCCCGCGGGATCCCGCAGCAAGATCCAAAATGGCGCAGCACTCGCAAAATATCGAGAAAAACAACTCGGCAAACGCTGAATGACAGAAAGTGAACGCCGTGCGCCACGCCGCGCGCCGCAATATTGTATCACCAAGCAAAAAAATCCGCCGCGTGCGAATTGACGGATTTTCGGCAAATTCGCTAGAGTTCGCGGATTGCGGATTTACCGAAAATCCGCAAATTCCGCGAGCGGAACGGATTTTACGCCCATGCTTACCTGTCACCCATATACCGGTCGGTAACGGCCGAAGATACCGATTTTCGGCCGTTACCGACCGACCTACATCTGGCCCCAGGTACAAAAACATGAGTTTAAACATGCTTTGAAAGAAGTATGTATATAGTAATATGTGTAGAAGGATGTTCAGAATGGACTTTTTACATATTATTTTTAGATGTGTTGGTGGTCATTGAATGTCTGCTTTTGTTTTCTGCTTTTGCGAAGTGTCTGGGAGTATTCCGATTCTTGTCATCATCACAATCTCCATTGTCACTGCGAAAATGGAAAATAGGTTTTAGAGATTGTTTTCATACAAACTCTCTAGAAAAACATGACTTTACAGCATACTGTAAGAAACCCCTAGTGCCTAAAATACTGTAATATGTATGATTATATGTATTTTAGACTTTATGGAAAATACATGATCGTCGCTGTTAATGATGTTATCGGGTAATCCCAATTGAATATCTGCTTTTGTTTTCCGTTCTCGCAACGTATTCAGAGAATTACAACATATTTGCAAAGATCGCCCAAAAAAGGATCTTTTTAAAGAAAATTAACAATGTTTAAGGTACTAGGGTGGCTCTGACAAGAGCCATTGTGTTGGTTGTGTGTATATGCCTGCTATACTTAAGACCAGATGCAGAGTTTCAGGTTAATTAGAAACAACCTGTTGTCTTCACCTGTAAAGTGCACTTCATAATTTCTGTAAATTCCATGCATGCCAAAATGCAGATTGTTATTATAGATACAGCCCATGTGAGGGTCTCTGAGGAATACAGAAACAGTTTTATTAACTTTTCCCGGGTTTGTCAATCTGTGGACAGAATTAGTTTGACCACTTTCATTTCTGTCTTGGTGTACATTAGAGTACCCAATGACAGACAGTGTAAGGGAAAAGTGACATCAGTTCTGCAAAGATTTCTTTCATTAGGATTTCCAGCCCTACCCTAGTGAATGTGCGAGGCCATTGCCACCACAATGCACAATCATAAGGTTAGGAGTTTGGGAATCCTCAATAAATTTAACTAAGGCAGCAACTGATGAAACTTTAACCCTCTCTTGCCAAACCTAGTAATTTGCACATGTAATATCTCTCTTTTTTACAGCCTTTTTAGCCCAATAGATATAGCTGTGCTCCACAATCCATTACTCAGGAGAAGGCTGAAGCTGAAGCTGAATGAGGTAGTTTTCCAAAATAAAAGCAGTTAACATGGAGGTGTTTTTAAATAATATATCTATATATTTTATTGGATCCTGTCAACATGCAAGTGGTGAATAAAATATCAAATTATAGAAAGAAAGCATGGAAATCTTAGAGTGTCACTTACAAAAAAATAGACAGTACAATTCAGAAATAGAATATAAAAAAATTTAGAAATTGAAAAAAAAAATGGAGTCAGGAAAGTCATAGTTACCAATTAGCATTTAAAAAACCTTGGAAATTCACTGAAAAAAAACAAATGTTACTGAGATGTTATGGGTAGACTGACATTTCACTCATACCGTACCAGAGAAATTCAGCAGTTATAGTTAGCTGAGCTAACTATAATGCATGCCCTGCAATGCAATGCTTATGACCTCGCATATTACATCACTTATGATATTGTCAGGAACATCACTCATGACATCACTGATGACATTTTAAATGACTACTCTTGAACATTTGTGACCACAAAACATCTCAATACCTCTGTGCCATAGACACTTGTGGCCATATCACAACACATTTTTGACTGCCTCTATTTCTTGCCCTTGGTGGTTAAGACAGTGCTTGCCCCAAACCCCTTTGACCACTTGTTGGACTTGACCCTCTCTGCAGGGTCACTCGTAAACTATTTGCCTTTACTCTTTCTTTTTCTAAAATTGTTTAAGTTGGATATTTGGACTCTGTGAACTTTACCTCTGCTAACCAGTGTTAAATGTATGTTATGTGGATTTGTAAAGTGCAGATAATAACCCACAAGGGGAAAAAGGCTTGAGAAAGGGTGAAGACACAGGAAAGGAGGGTGGAAGGCAGTGGCGGTGCGTCCATTGGGGGCGTTGGGGCGTTGCCCCACTAGCCATGGACGACCGCACTGCCAACATGATGATGAATTAATCAGTAACTTTAAAAAAAAAAAATAATCTGAGCCGAGCGCACTAAGGCCCCGGGAGAAGCCTGACAGGATCGGGCAATACGGGCATCCATAAGGAAGTGGGCCGTGGGGGGCGGGGCTGCGGCATAGAGTGACAGGCAGGCAGCGCACAGGCAGCGGGGTGACTGCGCATGTAAAATCCCGGAGTAGTCCAGATTTCGTCTTGCCCGCGCATGCGCACAGTTTAGACCTTACTCCCCCATCCCCCCTCTACCACTACTGGACATAGGCAGGGACCCGGGGCCCCGGTCTCAAAATGGGCAGATAGCAGTCTGCTCTTAGCCAATCCTGGCGCAGTTGCGCTGTTAACGCTGCGCCAGGATTGGCCATTGTCGTCGGTGAGTGACCATTTTTACGACGTCACTGCGCGTGTCCCCTTCCCCTCCGTGCGTGCGCGCCTTTTTCATACACAAGGAAGGGCGTGAGAGAGAGTCTGGAACCCTCGAGCTCCACCTGAACTCGTTGCCCTGGGAGGCCTCTACTTACTTCATGATCATCATTGCGGGAAGCCTGCAAGCCCCGCAGGCAATGGGATGTGAGCCAGAGTTACCGTCGCTGAACCTGAGGCAGAGCGCAGACAGTCAGACTCGGGAAAGAGGAGTATCGATTCAGACACTCCGTGAGTGAGTACTGACTACTTTGCAGTTTGCAATCATTATATCATGCGTGTGAGTGAATGGCGTAGGTAATTACAAAATTCAAAGCAATGTAAGAGTGATCTTCACTCAGTAACTTACGTCACACCTACATCGTTGACGCTGAGACCCAAACCTGGTTCACTGACCTGAATGGCGGGAACCAGGTTCGGTATCGACACAGTGCAGCACTCCGCACACTGCAGTACTCATTACAGTGCAGCACTCAGCACCGCAGCTCAACATCCTGTGATTTTTCTGGGCATATTTACCAGTCCTCCCCCACCCGCGCCTGACTGCCGTGACAAAAAGTAAAAAAAATAATTCCTATTGTTTTTCTGCGGTATTCTGCTGGTGTGAATTCGGCGGCCGCGCCAAATAATGGCAAATAGTGCTGCGTGCGACTGAAGTTAGCTCGCAAAACTTTCGTGCCGTTAGTTACTTTGCCATTGGTCCCCGTCAAGATCATGAATTCAGTCACCACAGCCGAGGTGTTTTAAAAAAGTAAAGTAACTGAGAAAATTAGCATTTTTATTTCAAAGCTGCTTGTTGGTGTTAAAATATCTACTACTACAGTAACCTAGCACATTAAGATGCCTAATGTCTCGCCTCAGTGTATGGCTTCAAGACCTGCTGTAGGGCGTAAAACACAAAGCTATGTCCCATTTTGCAGGGCGTCACGTTTCTTGTTTATTTGTGGGTGAGGTCCATGTTCCCATGTTCTTTAATACAGGGGCTGCCTCCGTCACTACTGCTGTGATCGTTCCATTATTGCCTCTTAAGGTGGGTACCCCGAGAAGTCGCTGCCTGAGAGGAATCTTCGAGAAAGGCCACAGAGGTCCAGCTAAATTATAGTGTTGTGCTCACAGTACAGGGAGCGTCAGCAAGGGTCTGATACAAAGAGGAGCAGGCTGAGATTTGAGATGATCTATTCAAGACTAGGGTGTCTCTGAGGAGAACACTTGTAGCGTCAGTCAGTCATTTATTAAATTCAAAAGTATTTATGCCCTCTGGGATTGTGGTTTGTCTCTGTGTGGGAATGTGCGCACGCCTATCTGTTTATATTTGCTTGTTTTGGAGTCTGCTTGTGTGTACATGTATCACTCATCTGGGCTCCCAGTTTGTATGAGTGTGTTTGAGAGTGCGCATTTGTGTGTGCGTCTGCTTTATAATATTTACATTTGATATTTGATGCATTTAACCCATGTATAAATGTGTCCTCAGAGCATCATAAAACATCACCTGGTCGGTCTAATATATGTACGCCGATTAAATTCGGTTGGGAGCAAGGCAGTGTTGAATTGTGTGGGCTCTAGGCTGGACACAACACGCAGGGAGGGGTATTTTTTCACATATGCCTCATTTATGACTGAGGGTCAGCCGCGGCCGATAACTATCAGAACTGCTTTTAATGAAGGCACCCATTTGCTTTGTGCGACTGTCCTTTAATTGTTCTGATTGCCTCCTCTGACCATCAGAGACAATTGGAACAATTAAAGGACAGTCACACCTTCGCACAAAGCAAATGTGTACCTTCATCAAAAGCAGTTCTGAATTACCTTCGGATCGCGTTCCCACTCTTATAAACACTAACACTGTTTGAAGTGCAGAGTGACTCTGCACTTCAAAGAGTTAGTGTTTATAGAGCGAGAATGCAGACTAGTGCAGAAAATGTTTCTCAGCCTGAGGCAACAGGCCCTGCCACGTGTGACGCACCTCTGAGAAGCATACACACTCAGTGCCAGCACTGGGCCTAGCTTCAAAAACATAATGATAGAAATGTTTCTGACGCTAGGCCTTGCTGGCACACAGTGTGTATATTGCTCAGAGGTGCATGGCACTGGCAGGGTCTATACTGAATAAGCAGCTACATATGTTGTTATAAGCCATCCCTTTATTAATGTAATAACTGCACTTTCACAGTTGCTTTATTAGCCTTCTTGCTTCTCAAATTTGCTTGAAAATGCACCATTTACCCACTCTTTTCTCAAAATTTTCTCAGGCTTGCTCGCTCACCACAGTATACTCCAACACCAAGTTTACGCCTCACCACTTTCAAATGTCACCAGCCACCACTGGTGGAAGGGATCATGCCTGTTCTTTCTGAAAAACAGATCTTGAGCTACTTTCTGAAGTCGATGAGGGAGGGGACAGTTAGGTGAAGCAGGAGGTCAATCCAAGCAATGGTTGAGATGTGTGAGAAGGATTGGTCTTCTTGATGTGAGGGCTGCATGCAGTAGCCTGGGAGGCCAAACAAAGGTTGCTGGTGGGTTATTAGAAGTTAAGATGGTGGTTGGGTATTGCTGGTACAGTATTGTGGGTGGGCTTTCTAGGCATGTGTAAGGAGCCTGAATTGGCATATTTCCTGGACTGGAGCCAGTGGAGTGCATGGAGATGTAGTGAGATGTGGGTGTTACATGGTATGTCCTAGATTAGTCTGACCGTGCTGTTCTGGGTGGTTTGGAGGCGGTATAGGATGTAGGCTGGGATTTTGGCATATAAGCCATTTCCATACTCAAGTCTGCTTGTGATTAGAGCCTGGGGGATCATTCTTCTTGTGTTCATAGGGATCCATTTGAATATCTTGCCTAGCATTCGCAGAAAGTTTAAGAATGATGAAGAGACAGAGTTGATATGTTTATTCATGGGGAGGTGTTGAGACAGAGGTTTTTGTTATGTTCATTGGGGGTTGGAGGGGAGACAGTTTGGAGGGCCACCATGAGGCATCCCAGGGGGGGGGGGTTATTTCTAAAAGTCAGGACTGCTCTTTTGTCTGGGATGACCTGGTGGTCAGTTGTTGCTCACCCATAATGCAATGTTGCTCATACAGTTGATGAAGTAGGTTTTGGTGGCATCAAAATTGGTCGTAAGGGAGACCATGAGCTGTGTGTTGTTGCCATATGAGACAAGGCTGGTGCTGTGAGATCTGATGATGTCTGTGAGGGGTGCATTGTACACACTGAAGAGCATTGGGCTGGGGATGAGTCATAAGGGACACCACAAATTAGATTTATGTATACTGAGAAGACAGGTGGATACAACTTGATACAATCACAAGGGCAAGCAGAGCACCATGTCTGTGAGTGTTTTTAAGTAAAGAAACGTTTTTTAGAGCAGCCCATTTTCCCTAAATTAAACTAGTTAAAAAAAATATGTTCTTTTTTATTTTAATAGATTTCTAACTGTACTAATGCCCCCTTCCCAGAAGCAGTTAGTACCATTCACAAACAGAAGGTGTCCCAGTGGGATAAATGAGTTACTATCCCAAGTTGGGATTGGCAACTTTAGAATGTTTTCCATCTGGAATTCAGGTCGAAAAGAATTGACCAACATCAATGTCCCATATGTTGTGTTCTTCCTGTGAGGAAGGAGGATATCCACTGAAGGGCTGATCATGATGCCCAGGAGTTGAAACCTTCTGATGAGTGGGTTGTGGGAGACATGATGAAGGCTGCGGAGAGGTCAAGGAGGATGAAGGTGGCTGTTTCTCCTTGGTTGCTTCTGATGTCATCATTGTCCGCAATGAGGTTTGTTTCAGTGCAATGGTTGGGGCAGAAGCCTGATTGAGATCTATCAAGGAGTTGGTCCCACTCAAAGTGGTCAGAGAGTTGAATATAGATTGATTTCTCCATGCCATTGGCTGGTAAAGTTAGAAGAGCGATGGGTCTGCAGTTGCTAAGGTTTTTGGGGTCTGATGACAGCTTCTTTAACAAGGGGTGACTTCTGCATCTTTCCAGTTAGCCAGGAAGGTGGTGGTGGTTAAGGATAAGCATGGGCGTAAAATCCGCTCCGCTCGCGGATTTTTCGGATTTTCGGCAAATCCGCAATCCGCGAACGCTCGCGAATTTGTCGAAAATCCGTGAATCCGCTCGCGGCGGATTTTTTGCTTGGTTGCGGCGCGCGGCGTGGTGCACGGCGTTCACTTTCCGTCATTTTAGCGTTTGCCGAGTTGTTTTTCTTTGCGAGTGACGCGCCATTTTAGATCTTGCTGCGTGTTCCCGCGGGAGTTTGTCGCCCGCGAATACGTACTCGCGGCTTGCCACCTTGCACAGCACACCTCGCGAGAGTTCGCAATTGCGAACACGTAGTTGCGGCGGAAAGGAACAATCTCGCACTTGCGAAATAGAGATTTTGCCATTTCGCACAAGAAAATCACCAGCAAACAGGATAAACCTTCAGAAAATTATGATTTTTATCAGAATCACTCCTCAGGTTGACATTTGCATGGCTTTTTTTTTTTGCAAGGAGTCCATTTTGGGGGGGGGGAGGAAGGAAGTGCCCCACAGTCTCCAACTTCCTGTTCCTGTCCAGCAGGCTCCTCCCAGTGCTTTGTCCATCTCCTGGTCACTTTCATTTGGATCTGGAGCTGGAAGGATTACTTTTTGTGGGTGCTGCTGGATATTTGGATTTGAGGCCTTTTTGACTGTCTTTGGATCACTTTTGGATTAGAAATCAACTTTCACAAGTAAGTTTGTTTGGGGCATTACAGTTGCTGCAAGTAAAATTTTGGAACTTTTTCAGAACATTAAATAAATTATATTGTGGGTAGCCACAGTATCCAGTAGGACCAGGGTTGGTTAGGGGTGCATGATACAACTGTTTTGTTGAATTTAAACACCATTGAGGCCATGGATGGGCTGGGATTGTGCTGATTTTTGTCTTTTTTTTGGGACTGCTGGTGGGGCCCTTTGCCCAGGGGTGGTGAGTGTTGCATGGGCCTAGTCTTTCTGTGGGGTGTCTTCTTAAATTTAAACATAATTGAGGCCATGGATGGGCTGGGATTGTGCTTATTTTATTGTTTTTTGTCGTTTTTGGGGGGCTGCTGATGTGGCCTTTTGCCCAGGGGTGGTGGGTGGTGCATGGACTGAGTGTGCCTGTGCTGTGGTCTCACTCTCTTTAATGTAAACATCATGGATGGCATTGGATTGTGGTGATTTCTGGCTGTTTTTCTGTTTTTTGGGGGTGTACTGTTGATGTGGACTGGTCATGTGGGTGGTGGTGGTGGCCATCTTGAGTGCTGGCTGGTACAGGCAACATGTGCCTGGGGTGTAAGGGGCCATTTTGAGGAGAGGCAGTGTCTGAGGCCTGCACTTATTTTGCCTACTTTTCATCCATTATGCCCAGGGGTAGTGAGTGTTGCATGGGCCTAGTGTTTCTGAGGGGTGTCTTCTTGAATTTAAACACCATTGAGGCCATGGATGGGCTGGGATTGTGCTGATTTTATTGTATTTTGTCGTTTTTTTGGGCCTGCTGGTGGGGCCCTTTGCCCAGGGGTGGTGACTGAGTGTTGCATGGGCCTAGTCTTTCTGTGGGGTGTCTTCTTGAATTTAAACATAATAGAGGCCATGGATGGGCTGGGATTGTGCTTATTTTATTGTTTTTTGTCGTTTTTGGGGGGCTGCTGGTGTGGTGTGGCCTTTTGCCCAGGGGTGGTGGGTGGTGCATGGACTGAGTGTGCCTGTGGTGTGGTCTCACTCTCTTTAATGTAAACATCATGGATGGCGTTGGATTGTGGTGATTTCTGGCTGTTTTTCTGTTTTTTGGGGGTGTACTGTTGATGTGGACTGGTAATGTGGGTGGTGGTGGTGGCCATCTTGAGTGCTGGCTGCTACAGGCAATATGTGCTTGGGGTGTAAGGGGCCATTTTGAGGAGAGGCAGTGTCTGAGGCCTGCACTTATTTTGCCTACTTTTCATCCATTATGCCCAGGGGTAGTGAGTGTTGCATGGGCCTAGTGTTTCTGAGGGGTGTCTTCTTGAATTTAAACACCATTGAGGCCATGGATGGGCTGGGATTGTGCTGATTTTATTGTTTTTTGTCGTTTTTGGGGGGCTGCTGGTGTGGCCTTTTGCCCAGGGGTGGTGGTGCATGGACTGAGTGTGCCTGTGGTGTGGTCTCACTCTCTTTAATGTAAACATCATGGATGGCATTGGATTGTGGTGATTTCTGGCTGTTTTTCTGTTTTTTGGGGGTGTACTGTTGATGTGGACTGGTCATGTGGGTGGTGGTGGTGGCCATCTTGAGTGCTGGCTGGTACAGGCAACATGTGCCTGGGGTGTAAGGGGCCATTTTGAGGAGAGGCAGTGTCTGAGGCCTGCACTTATTTTGCCTACTTTTCATCCATTATGCCCAGGGGTAGTGAGTGTTGCATGGGCCTAGTGTTTCTGAGGGGTGTCTTCTTGAATTTAAACACCATTGAGGCCATGGATGGGCTGGGATTGTGCTGATTTTATTGTTTTTTGTCGTTTTTTTGGGCCTGCTGGTGGGGCCCTTTGCCCAGGGGTGGTGAGTGTTGCATGGGCCTAGTCTTTCTGTGGGGTGTCTTCTTGAATTTAAACATAATAGAGGCCATGGATGGGCTGGGATTGTGCTTATTTTATTGTTTTTTGTCGTTTTTGGGGGGCTGCTGGTGTGGCCTTTTGCCCAGGGGTGGTGGGTGGTGCATGGACTGAGTGTGCCTGTGGTGTGGTCTCACTCTCTTTAATGTAAACATCATGGATGGCATTGGATTGTGGTGATTTCTGGCTGTTTTTCTGTTTTTTGGGGGTGTACTGTTGATGTGGACTGGTCATGTGGGTGGTGGTGGTGGCCATCTTGAGTGCTGGCTGGTACAGGCAACATGTGCCTGGGGTGTAAGGGGCCATTTTGAGGAGAGGCAGTGTCTGAGGCCTGCACTTATTTTGCCTACTTTTCATCCATTATGCCCAGGGGTAGTGAGTGTTGCATGGGCCTAGTGTTTCTGAGGGGTGTCTTCTTGAATTTAAACACCATTGAGGCCATGGATGGGCTGGGATTGTGCTGATTTTATTGTTTTTTGTCGTTTTTTTGGGCCTGCTGGTGGGGCCCTTTGCCCAGGGGTGGTGAGTGTTGCATGGGCCTAGTCTTTCTGTGGGGTGTCTTCTTGAATTTAAACATAATAGAGGCCATGGATGGGCTGGGATTGTGCTTATTTTATTGTTTTTTGTCGTTTTTGGGGGGCTGCTGGTGTGGCCTTTTGCCCAGGGGTGGTGGTGCATGGACTGAGTGTGCCTGTGGTGTGGTCTCACTCTCTTTAATGTAAACATCATGGATGGCGTTGGATTGTGGTGATTTCTGGCTGTTTTTCTGTTTTTTGGGGGTGTACTGTTGATGTGGACTGGTCATGTGGGTGGTGGTGGTGGCCATCTTGAGTGCTGGCTGGTACAGGCAACATGTGCCTGGGGTGTAAGGGGCCATTTTGAGGAGAGGCAGTGTGCCTGCACTTATTTTGCCTACTTTTCATCCATTATGCCCAGGGGTAGTGAGTGTTGCATACTTGCATGTCCGTAGTCTTTCTGTGGGGTGTCTTCAATGTAAACATCATAGATGGCATGGGATTGTGCTCATTTTTCTGTGTTTTGTCGATTTTTTGGGGTGTATAACTGAACTGATGTTCCTCTGTCTTCCATTGCTTTTAGGTGCACAAGAAGACTCAAGAGAACCACCAGTGCCAGGAAGAAGTCCTGCAGCGGTGTGTGTGTGCAGCATAACGTCACGCGACGTCACGTCTGGACACAGAACCCTCTGCAACTCGTGCAACTGCTGCCCGCTGACCTGCTCTGAAGAAGATGGCCCCAAAAAAAGTAACCCGTAGCTCCTCTAGCAAGAAAGGTGCCAGTAAGGAGCAGAAGAAGCAAGTTACCAAGGACACTGGTGTGCCGCCCGCCCCTTTTTTTGGGAGTAAAAAAAAAGTATGCCTGCAGCGGGATCTGCTGGGGACCAAGCTGGCAGCAGCACCCCCGCTCCATTGGGCTCAGTGCCACCACCACCACCACGCCAACTTAAGTCCAAGCCCTTGAGTGCTGCAGAGGCAGCCAGTATAGTTCTTCAATCACCATCGACCAGTGATGTTGGCTCATCGCAAGAAAGCAGCAGCAATGTCCCTCAATCAACACAGGTTGTTGTAGCTCATCTGACGAGTGTTGAACAACCACAGCCGCAACAACAATCACATGTGCAAGTACAAGCCCAAGTACATGTGGAAGGAGAGGCAGCGCAAGGAGATGCGCAAGCAGAGGTGCATGGAGGGTCACAAGTGCCCACAATAGTTGTTCCTCCCGAAGTAGGGGCACATCAGGAAATCGACAATCAAGGCGAGGTATCATTTGAGGAAGCCACTCCTCCTGATGATCCTTCATTGTCTTCCACACCCCTAGCAAGGAAGAGATCAAGGGTGGTGTCTACATCTTCTTCAAGCACACCTCCTTCTGATGATACGGATCAAACTTGGGAACCAGCACCACAGCCGTCTGAGAGTGAGGCACACCATGATCCAACAAAGGTACTTAAGCGTAAAAGGAAGCTCGTCCAAAGTCTCAGACTTATGGAGTGTGATGAGGCTCAACAAGAAGTGGCGGATACTGCTGCTGATGAAGACTCTGCCAACGACGACCCAGTCATCATAAAGGTCACTGCAGCCCCAGCGGGCATGCAGCAAACAGACATTTTGACCCTAGCCCGAAGAGCTGCTGCGCGTGATGATGATGATGATGATGTTGTCGATGAGGAGGCAGTGGAAACACCACAATCATTGGAGTTAAGTAGTACACCAACTCGTCCCGCTTCCATATTTCTTTCTGGCAAGAAGAGACCTGCGTCAACCTCGACCTTAATTAGTGGCGGTGAAAGTGGAAAACGTACAAAAGTTGGCCAATCCAGATCCTCCACTTCATCTGGCATTAGCTTCATGACCACCACCACCAGTATCGCCGCCTCCTCCAGGTCCCACAGACACTTCAAATCCCCAGTTTGGGACTTCTTTACTGTTTGTCCCAAAAATCCAAAGTTTGCCATTTGTACCCTTTGTAAGCTTGCAGTTAGTCGTGGTAAGCCAGGTAGCAACTATGGTACCGGCGGCCAGAGTGGTCATCTTGAGAGAAAGCACGCTGTCCAATGGTTTGCGCACCTAGCTGCGATCAAGAAAGGCCAAAATCAAGGAAACGTTGATGTTTCATCTGATGTTGACGAGCAGGAAGAAGACGTGTCAAACACTTCCCTTACACCCAGTACCCCTCTCAGCAGCACACCCAATGTGAGGCACACTAAGAGTGTTGGAGCGAGTGAGACACCAACGCACAAAAGTTCACCAGCGAGCAAAATTGGGTCAACGAAGTCATTATCAGCCCGTAAATGCTTGGTCCAGGGCAACATTAGAACAATGCTTACTTCAGAGGTGCCATATGAACGCAACCACCCACTGACGCGTCTGTATAACACTAAGCTGGCTAAAATGCTAGCTGTGGACCTTCTACCTTTTTCTTTTGTAGAAGCGGTAGGTTTTCTTGAATTAGTTGCAACGCTCTGCCCTAAATGGAAGGTTCCGAGCCGGTTCTATTTTGCCAGAGTTGCGGTTCCAGCACTACATGAAGATGTGCTGCAGGCGATTGGGGCAGCTTTGCAGAAGAGTGCCGTTCACACAATACATCTGACAACAGACATGTGGACCAGTGGCCCAGGCGATGATTACATGTGCATCACTGCACACTGGGTCTCTTTTTCAGGTGTTATAGCAAAGCTAAACGCAGGTGTTGACCCGGACCAAGTTTTCAAAGCTGCTCGGAAACATGCAACACTAGCCATGTTTGGCTTGGAGAAAAGTCACACAGCAGAAAACCTTTTGCAAGAGTTTAACAAAAAGGTCTTGACAATGCTATCCCCCCTAAAACGCAAGATTGGTTATGTTTCCACGGATAATGGCGCCAATGTAGTTAAGGCCATGTCGGAGGGTGGCTATGTTAGAGTGCCGTGTTTGGCGCACTGTATCAACCTGGTAGTTCAAAAATTCTTGAGTGATAAAGAGAGTCCAGCGTTCGAGGTAATGGCCACCTGCCGCAAAATGTGCAACCATTTCAGCCATTCTTTTAAGGCCCGGAAGCATCTGCGGAGACTGCTACTTCAACGTGGAATGCCAGTGAAAGCACTCATCCAGGAGGTGGCAACACGTTGGAACTCAACCTTCTACATGCTTGAGCGTCTGCATGAGCAGTATACGGTACTCGATCACTATTTCTTGACAGAGGCTACATCTCAGAAGGAGGACCTGCGGATGAGTAAGGCGCAATGGGCCATAGTTAAAAGCCTGACAGACATGCTTCGTCCTTTTGAGTTCTTCACGCGTGCAGTCAGCCAGGAGGACTGTAATTTGGGAAAAGCTATCCCATTGTTGTGCATACTGGAGCACCAACTGATGGCGGTTTCTTCTGAGTTTGAAAAAGATGAAAAAAAAAACCATTTCATTTTGTCTGAGAAATTATTACATCGCCTACGTGGTGATGAACGTCTTAAAAACATCAACTCAGATCAGCATTACATTTGTGCTACTATTCTGGATCCACGCTACAAAAAGGCGCTGGCAGACAACGCATTCTTTCCTTTCGCTGATGCAGATGTTCAAAAGTACAACATTGGTTAGCCTGGTCAGCCAAGAGGTTTGAAAAAGAACGGCAGGTTATTGAAGGAGAAGCCAGTACATCAGCATCAGCAGGCCATCCGCAGTCACAAGAATCCACTTCTGCACCTGTGGCTGGGGCACAAGTGACCTCTCAGCCGTTAAAGACACCGGCAACTGGATCATCTGCACCACACACAATGACAACACTAACAGTGGCTGGGGAGGAGGATTGGCTAAGTTTGATGGGGTATGGTTCTCGAAAAAATGTCACAGGCACAGCAAAAAGTAAGCAAAGTGGAGGAACAGTTGATGACCTTGAGTCGATGGTGCAGGACTATCTGAATGACTCAACAGTGGTCTTTCTTAATGAGGAGCCATTGCAGTATTGGCATGGCAAAAAACAATTGTGGCCACAGCTCTACAACCTGGCTATAAACTATTTGTCTTGCCCACTCGCAAGTGTGTCTTCTGAACGTGTTTTCAGTGCTGCTGGTGGCATTGTAACTCCCAAACGGAGCCGCCTATCGCCCAAAAATGTGGAGCGGCTGACAATGATCAAGATGAATCAGCACCTCATACCACCAGATTACAAAGTGCGAGAAAGCACGCCACATGAAGACGAGGAGGACAGCAACGTAGATGAGGGGATTTTTTCTCTGTTCGGTGCCACTGACCTCATCCAGCCTGAATTCGCAGAGTATGATGACGAAATCTTGTTCTTATTCCCTGACACCGAGCCCTGAAAATGAGACAATCAATCAAGAACTTTCTTTTTCGTCCTTATTCACTTTTATTCCTGTGTGCTTTGTGTCTCTCTTTCTTTGTTTTGCACAGTTAATTTAATTCAAACTTTAATCACCTAATCCCAAAAACAAGACCATCATCAGAACTGTCTTCACTTGTTTGCTTATTGATTTGAAGGTGCCGCAGTCTACATTCCTCAGGTTCACAAGTTCTGAAGAACATGCTCCTCTATCCTCCTCCTCCAGACTGCGATTTACCTCCAAGCAGAGTGCTGGATTACGCACAATGAAGAAAGACTCAGCACTTGTGGGGGTGTTGTACTTCTTTGCGGGTGAGTTGACGGTTTTGGGCCCATTGCTGTGAAGCTCTAATAATGGACAAAAGTGTTTTGGACCAAATATGAGGTGGAAATTTCTTGCCGTTTTTGCTGACTTGCTTGCCTTTGAGGTGCTCTTTGGCGGGGTTCCGGGGGTTTGTGTGTAATTTTTGGTGTCTGTCGAAGCACTGCTGCGACAGTCTAATCTTGATTGCATTTGCTTTTCAGGAAATCTGTGGTGGAAAACAGGAGTTATGATGATTGATGATGATGACCTAGCTGAACAGCGCGGCATTTGGAACGAAGGCCGAGAGATATTGTAACTTGTAAGTATGAGATTTAGCTTTTTCGCTGTTTGGGGGTGTTGTCGGGTGTTTTTTTGCGGGTGGGTTGGCGCCGGCGGGTCTTGCCTGGGGCATTCCTGGGAAGGTCTAATACCGGATACAAGTGTTTTGGACAAAATCCATAAGGAACAGCCTTTTTTTTGCCATTTCTTCAGACATCTTGCTCAATGTAGCGTTTTGGGGGCTTCCTGCTGTTCGTGGGTGGGTTGCGGCCGGGGTCTCTGTCGAAGCACTGCTGCGACAGTCTAATCTTGATTGCATTTGCTTTTCAGGAAATCCGTGGTGGAAAACAGGAGTTATGATGATTGATGATGATGACGACCTAGCTGCACAGCGCCGCGTTTGGACCGAAGGCCGAGAGACATTGTAAGTATGAGATTTAGCTTTTTCGCTGTTTGGTGGTGTTGTGTCGGGTGTTTTTTTGCGGGTGGGTTGGCGCCGGCGGGTCTTGCCTGGGGCATTCCTGGGAAGGTCTAATACCGGACACAAGTGTTTTGGACAAAATCCATAAGGAACAGCCTTTTTTTGCCATTTCTTCAGACATCTTGCTCAATGTAGCGTTTTGGGGGGCTTCCTGCTGTTCGTGGGTGGGTTGCGGCCGGGGTCTCTGTCGAAGCACTGCTGCGACAGTCTAATCTTGATTGCATTTGCTTTTCAGGAAATCCGTGGTGGAAAACAGGAGTTATGATGATTGATGATGATGACGACCTAGCTGCACAGCGCCGCGTTTGGACCGAAGGCCGAGAGACATTGTAAGTATGAGATTTAGCTTTTTCGCTGTTTGGTGGTGTTGTGTCGGGTGTTTTTTTCCGGGTGGGTTGGCGGGTCTTGCCTGGGGCATTCCTGGGAAGGTCTAATACCGGCTAGAAGTTAGTTGGACAAAATCCATAAGGAAACACCAGTTTTGGCACTTTTTGTAAGTTAGGGTTCGTTAGGGTTAGCCCTAGCAGCAGGATTGCATGTGTTTAGGGGGGTTCGATTGCAACGCGGTTCTGTTGTTGTAGAGCACTGTTGGAGCGATGCTGGCTATGGATACTTTTGCTTGCAGGCAAGTGGTTTGAATACAATCCACGGTCTGTATTTGGGTCTACTGTTACTTTCAAAGTACGTTTTGTAACCATTTTTCTGCTAGGCATCGTTTTTGGAGATATGATTGGGTTCTTCTACATTTTTGCGACTGGCTTTAGTAAGGGTCTTGGTGGGAGCATTGCTGGGAAGGTCAAATTTTGTTCTAAAACACAGTAGTACACCCACCTTGAGGGGAAAGATCCGCTATAATATTTTGGCCATACTTATTGATCCTTAAAAAGGTGACTCAGACAGAGCACGCAATTTCAAAAATATTGTACTGTCTATTAGGGAAATCAAAGTGTCACTTTTTGAACCACACAGCGTACATACCTTTTATTTATTTATCAGTGGTATTGTAATAGCACTTCCTGTTTTCCGTTCAATAATTACAGGCCGGGTTTCAGTCAACATCCGCCAGGCAGGCAGTGGACCGGGTGTCTCTTCTGTCAGTGGTCACCACCACATTGATGGACGAAGCGTCAGCTGGAATGGAGGAGTGCCGCCAATAAGAGGAATTGTTTGCTGCATGCAACTTACTTACCAATTTCAACAGGACAACTCCAACAACATACGCAATACAGATACAGTATCCATTGTTGTCTTTTATTCTATGAGTGTGACTGCATGTGCTTACCTTTAGTTTGTAACCAAAGATTGTCTGTAAACTCTGTATCTTCAATTATTGTTTGTCCATGCTCTGCTTTTTTTTTCTTCTCTCAACAAAACCTACCCAAAAAGAAACCCCCATTCCCATCCATTTTACAAACCCTAACCCTCTTCCCCCGGGCTGTGTTGTTTTGCTTGATGTCTGACTAAAATGACATCAATAATTCCACACACTTGCTGGGGAGGATAAGGTGATAGCAGCAACAGGCTGGTGAAGGAATACGAGGATATCTTCTAGACTTACTCAGCTTCAGTACTATATCTTCTAGTAGTAGTAGCCAATGTCAAATAAATTCAACGCAAGTACTAGTTATACTTGCAATACTTTACCATTTGTTAGGCTACATTATGGCACTGTTCTAGTGTACTGTCACCTGCTATTTTCTCGATCGTACCGTAACCGTTGTAATGCTACAGTAAGGAGTACAAACAAGGTTTCGTTTTCTTTTTTTCCATAGGCATGCAACTGCCACTGTGTCACACCACTAGTAACACCGCAATGAGGAAATGTCACCCGCCCAGGAATGACAACGTTAATCCCCATTTCACCTGGAGCCAGCCCTGGGCCTAGCCCTAATTTCTAACACAAATTACAGGTAAGATAAGCGTTTGGTGGGAGGTAGTATAATGGAGTATTATTTCGGAGTAGACAAGAGATTGACGGTTGTACTACTAAAGTCCTACGACTGTTCAGGAAAACAAAGTTACTGTTACACCCCCGCCCCCCACCCACCAGACTGAAAAGCAGTAAAAAACAGGTATGGTCAGATAAAGTTGAAAAATATATTTATTTATCCCTAACAAAATAATCTCCCTCACCCACCCTAACCCCAACGATTGTCTCTGAAACGTCCCAAAACGATCCCAACTCCCAAATCCCATCCCCCAAAAGTCTATAAAAAAAGGGCAAGGGACACTCCACTACTGGAGGGTGCTGGTGCTGGTGCATGATGCGGCATGGGCATCATACTCCTTGCGGAGGGTGGCAAGCTCGGAGCGGAGGCCCTTAACCAAGGTCTTATACCTCAGGACCTCCTGCTCCAGGTTGGACATGCGGACTCGTAGGCGGCGTTGGCGTTCCTTGCAGCTCCTGTGGGGGGCAGCTGGTATTTCGGGTGCTTGGCGGTGGCGGTCGGCTTTCTTAGCCCGGCTCGGTCCCGCTGGTTTAGTCACGGAGGAGGATGCAGTGGTCACAGTCGAAGATGTTGCCCCGCTCGACTGCGTGTCCTCCTCCTCCTCCAGGGCCACCAGCCGCCGATACTCGGCGACTGTGGCCTCCAGCCTCCGTTGCCGGGCCAATCTAGCCTGCTCCCTCCTTGTTGTTGATTTGGAAGGAGCAACTATATGAAGAAAGAAAGACATAGTCTGTAACCAATGCTCCTTATTAATAACACAAAGTGATTGAGCCGAAAGTTGGGTCACAGAGTACAAGTAGCAAATTGAAAGCACAGTACATAACTATTGAGGACAGTATCTATGTAACCTCCCACTTCTGCATCCTTGCTCTAACAGTAGTGGTAGTTTAATGAACTAATTCTACGACCACTATGGACTTCCATTACAGTCGACTATGACAGTACACCAGTCTTATTCTTCTTCTTCTCTCTTGTTTAGGGAAATGGGTACGTTATCTTATGCAAGCCGGCAGAATGACATGGACACAGCACAGTGAAATTGCACCCGAGAAAAAAAGTTGCACACCATGATGATGGAGACAGACTTGCGTTACTGTACCGGTCCAGTACACGCAGGTGGTGAAGCTATTACTTTTCTATTACGGGTGGCACTGAGAATACTCTGTTACAAGGGCTACTGCTTAATTAATTTACCTTTCACCCTACAGTGCAAATGAGTACTAGCAAAGGAAACTGAAGAAGCTAACTAATTTGATTATCTATCACTTCACATGGGACGTATTTAATGACAGATGAGATGACTTTAGGTGCTTTGCTTAATATTGAGTGAACACAGTGATACACCCACACATGAATGACGTACTACAAGTAAACTAAAGTTATTAAGAGAGGTACGGAGTGTCCACCGTAATAACCAGATATATGCTGTGAATGCAAACGCAATACAAAGTACTGCTACTATTCATGGTAGTATTGGACACATTTACAATTTCTTTTCCTTGCCTTCCCTGCACTGGGACGGACGTGCGGGTGCGGTGGTACATGCTCTTCAAGGTAACACTTACTTCACCTGGCCACCATCTACTCTCTCTAGATACACATTTGCTATGTAAGAGTCAGAGAATACCATGCTCCAGGCATCCATTCATTCAAAGTATACGCACACATACAGTTTCTGTTTCACCCACCCAGGCTGCTGTCCTTCCACCCATCCTTGCTTCATCATTGACCCAGCCATGCACCATACCATATTCTTTCCTTCCCAGCCACCTCTGGGTCCAAGCAAACACATATCGTTCTTCTTTGCCAGCCATCATACAAGTTCGCGTCCCACTTACTTACACCCTTCTTTCGCTTTTCGTTCATCCCATCCATCACGTTCGTCTAAGAACTTATTGGGATTCTTCTCACCAAAAACTTCACAGCTAAGTCGAAGTACATTTCGAGGAGGCTACTACCTGGTTGATTTGTAATTGTAATACACCCGTGCAGAAAGCACACTATGCAGTCTTCAATCTCAATAAGTAAGGAATATATAGCTTACCTGTTTCCGCCACCACCGTTTGATCCCCCACAGGAACGGCCACCAGCTCTTCTAACGCCGCATCCTCCCCAGAGGCCTCCGAGTCCAAGTCCAACACAGCCACCTCCGCGCTGGCCCCGTCACCAGATGTTACACCTACAAAGTACATTTAAGAAAGTTAGAATACACCACTCACTACTATATAATATTTGGTCTAGGAGAAATGTTAAAAAAACAGAATACAATGTAATAATTTGTGACTGTCTACTCCATAGTAAAAATGTCCCATTTTCCAGGGAAGGCTGTTGTCTTGCTGCACTTTTATGCACAACTGATGAATGCTTGCTTTTGATTTTTAACACGCACCACTTTTTCTCCTAACAGACAGAAGCTTGACTCCTGAGTCCTAAGAACACGACCAGGATCAAGTTCAAACTAGGTGAGAGTTCGGCTCGACCACAAGAAATGTGTCCAATTAATCGTCAGCACTAACCACTTTTCCGTTTACAGTTAAATAGTTTTATGACAAAGTAGATTTTAATAAATGTGTTTACTTTTAATAAAGCTTTTACACTTAAATAGACTCTGTGGTTTTTTGTTCCTCTAGACTAGAGTGGATGAGCTAAAGGTTTTGGAATTTTTGCAAGCATGAGTGCCTCTGACACTTCTTGACTGTGCTGTGACTCCGTACTACTCTCTTGTCCTGCGTACGATAATCTAGAGATCATTGGGGATCTATAATCGGTGACTTCGGGAGCTGAATGACTCTGCCACACTATCTAGTCAGTAAGGAGACAGTGCATAGAGGTATTGCTGAATATAATGGGAGTCCAATGGAATTGCCAAATGTCCAATCTTAGTTAGCTACACAGACAGACTAATAAGAATAGTCTAGTAATACCACAGGGAGTCATATTCGAGGCAGGATAAGAATTTATATCCAGTCTACAAGAAGATCAAAGACGATTTAGAAAAAATCGAATGAGGAACGCTAGGAAAAAATAGGTACCGTTTAGTAAAATGTAAACTTACTGGGGCCAGCAAAGGAGCCCTCGCCTGCCCGATCCTGGCCTGCATCCTCAGCACCCTCCTCCTGTGTCCTCTTGCCCTTGGGGGGAGCTGATGTACAACATGAAAGAAAGAAAAACCATAAAACATGGATGAGATTTTTCAACCAAATCAAACATTTCAAAAGAACAATAACAACATATTTTGGAAAAATAGCAAATAGATAGACAACTATTCCACGGGATCTATCTCATGTGGTATACTACGTTATTCGTATTGCCTGATTTGCGGAACGTTGACTTAGAAAGTTCCTATGTAACTCAATAAACAGACTACTAAAGAGGTTTGCCTAGGCCTGGCACTGCAGGCAGTAGTGCGCAACACGTGACAGACAAAGTCCATCCTGCTTGCAGATCAGTGAATACTCAAACTATCAATCCACCCGCCAACACCGCCACTATTTCTTCTGATAGCCATGTGACTGTCTAAAGGAAGGACACTGGACTTTAGTCTGTTGGGGCTGATTTATAAGTCCCTTGCGGAAGTTGCGGCTGATTTTCCTCCATTGTTGCGTGCCTTTTCTGACGCAGCGGCAGAACAAAAGACTCGCCATGGTGTTGGTGCGGCGTATATATTAAAAAAAAAAACACATATGGGCATATGGGCGATGCATCACGTTGTAAAGCCCAGCGCCATCAGGGGGCGTTCCGGCGCAAGGGAGGGCGTACCTGCGCAGGAACGAATCCTAAAAGTGGCGGAGGGAAATCTACAAGATGTCAATCAGTCATTTTTAGGACAATGATGCATGACTCAAACCCTGCGCGCTTGAAGCCGACGTACGGCTTGATGCAGCATTGGGGAGATAGGGTACCCCAGAGCATTGCTGGAGCTGCGCCATCGTTGGCACGCAACTCCAGCAATGCGCTGCCTTTACGGCACAGATGCGTAAGGCTTCTGTGACGTTTTGGGCCAATGGGTGGTGGTGGCATGGCACACAATTACTGCCGCATCCCTGCTACTTTGCAGGGATGCGCCGGTAATTGAAAATATGACCCTTACTGTCTAGCATTACGCAGTTCTTTTCTTTACAGTACACTCATACATAATTTCTCAGGCCAATGAAATGCTTCTGAACACAACATACAAAACAAAGAAGCATAGTAGCAAGCAAGGCTACTGAGAAGGAGAGCAGTGCACCTGAAAATGAAATGCATAGAAGATTTTGAAATATAATTTACCTCAATGTAATCGGCAGCATTATTGCTCTTGGTAAAGAACAAAGATTTGCAAATAACAGAGCAGGATAAAACAGAGTAGTAAATGTACTACTACTACTACTCACCAAGCCCGGGGACCTCTACGCCGAGCGCGTCCAGCAAGTCCCGCTCCCGGTCCATGACATCGGTCCAGCGGTGGGTGGCCTGGTTATATGTGCGCCGGACCCCAGAGATCTTGTACATGGCCCGGCACACCTTCTCCCACCGCTGGCGGCGCTCCCGGATGCCATAGCCGGTCGCGATCTTGCCGCCTCCCAGGATCGTCTTGGGGAGGCGGCGCTGGACATGGAAGATCAGTGCCGCCACTTCCTCCGCGCTGAAGATCTCCCTCGGGACCACTTGCTCCCCCCTTAAACGCCCGCTCGGGAGCCGGGCACGGGGTGCGGGACCCTTCCCCTTCTCAGGGTGCTTCCCGGCTCCCTTTACCATGGTCTGGGCAGAAATAAACTTAAATGATAAAGAAGAAATAGAATAGTGAAGAAGAAAAGAAAAGAGTTTAAAAAAGTAGTTTAAAAGTAAATAAAAGCTGCAGAAAACACAAAAATATAGAGCTAGAAAAATAGAGGGTTAGATAATAAGTAAAATTAGATCAAAAAAACTTCAAACAAGCAAAGGATGGCAGAGATTGAGAGAGGATACAGAAAGCATGCCCAGAACCATAGCAATGAATGAGAAACAAGATGGCCGCGCCCGTTCACGACCGCGTGGGTAAGTTCGCGCGAGATTTTCCTTGCGAGTACGCGCAAAATTGTACTAGCGAGCAGCACACTTTGCGAGATTACACATAGCGGGCGGAAACGGAATTACGTCACGCCAACAAGATGGCCGCGCCCGTGTACGACCGATAGGGTAACTTGGCAAACGAAAAGCTAGAAGCGCCTCGCGAACACGCGCAAGATCACGCGAACATACACGTCGCAACAAAAACAATTTTGTATTCGCACGTATTCGCGGCTTCCGAAATCGATCTCGCACGGATTCGCGCCCCAAATAACGCGCGAAATTGCAAAAAACACGATTTTAGCTAAAATGAAAGCAATGAGCAGGTGCAAAAGTTCAAACTTAACATTAGTAACATTCAAGGTAGTGCTTCCTGATGGGCCCCTCCAGAGTTTGCAACAATTCTATGACCCTGCTATGACCCAAACAGCAGGCTCATAGAACAGCACCATAAAGGTCCTGTAAAAAAAAAAATTCACTGCAACAAAAAGCAAATTACAGATAAGGAAGGAAGCAGGTGCCAGCCAGACTGGAACTTTCAAAATTACTGACACATTAATGAAACACAAATTAATTGATGGCAGTTGAAGAAGGGCAGGTGTGCTAGCTTTTTTCAACCACCATAATCTACAGTAATAAATAAACCTAATAGGTGCCTGTGAGGATGTACTAGAGGGTGGCATGGGTGTCCCAGAGGGTGGCAGTGGTGAAACAGAGGGTGCTGTGAACCTGTGATGATAAACCAGACGTAGAAACAACATAGTCGCGGCCGTTGCAAGCCGAAAAGTAAGTTCGCAATTGCGAACTTGTCCCAAAATCGGCGCGAACACGCGCCAACACAAAAAACGGAAAAATCCGCAAATCCGCTAGAGTTCGCGGATCTTCGCGGATTGCGAATCCGTAAATACGCAAGTTCGCGGATTGCCAATCCGCAAAATCCGCCCATGCTTAGTTAAGGACAAGTTGATGGTAACAGTGAGAGCCTGGAAGATGATGTGCATCCAAGATTGTAGATGAAGTAGGAGCAGGGGTCCGAGGGGGGTCTTGAGTGGATCTTTTTCATAAAAGCTGAGGTGTCTTTGTTTGAGAGGGGTTTCCAATTGTTGATCTTCTGTTTGGCGGTGGTGGTAGAGTCTTGCTTGTCCAAGACATGAGGGTCAGTGGGCTGGGGTCAATTGCAGTAGGACGTGGTGATATTGTAATCAAAAAAGGTTGGGAGGGCATCACAGAGTGTTTTGGAAGGGATGATGTCACTGTTGGCTGCTGCGGGTTTGGAGAACTTATTGACATTGGTGAACAGTTCTTTACAGTTGTTGTCGTTGCCTTTGAGTCCAACATTTAGAGTACTTTTCTTTGCATCTCATAGTTGTTTGTGATAGAGTTTAAGGGCAGATTTGTTTGTGAGCCTTGCAGCAATGTTTTTGTTAAGTCTTTCATTTCTTTTGAGTTTTTGCTTGAGTTCCCTCTTTTAAATATGGCAAAATGTGCTCACACCCAACTGGCACAATTACATGCACATCACTAATAAAGCAGTACCATATGCACCCAAGGCCTGTAAATTAAATACTGCTAGCAGATCAGCAACCTCTTGCCAGTTTTAAACTGCCACTTTGACCTGGTAAAATACACCTTTGCAAGGCCTAAACCTTCTATTTTAACAGACATAAGTGCCCCTAATGTAGGCCCTTAACAGTCCATAGGGCAAGGTGTATTATTCTTCAAAAGTTGGACAAGTACTTTGAGTCTTACATGTCCTGATAGGGAAACACTACTGAATGTCCTACCACTCCTATAGGATAACATTGTGTTACCTGGTAACGTTTATTAAGTGATAACGTTTGTTTGAGAAAAGATAGAAGTGTCATGTTTGGTCTCAAATGAATTGTAACTTAAAGCCTTCTTTAAAGGAAAAGTCAGATTTTAAGTTGCAATTCTGACTACGACACTTTTAGAAGTTGTGAGAAAACGTGGGCACCTCATTACGATCCCCTTCAAGCTGCACAGCCAATCTCAAAACGAATCCAATGAATTAAATTCATGAACCTCTATACTTATTCCACAATTTTCTCCATCATAATTCATCTCTTTAATCCTTTGTTTTCTTCAATTCATTTTACTCATTTCGGGAAAAATCCCTTCCTCAGCGGTATATCTATAATACAAAAAGATTAATCACCTACTATTTTAATTATCATATTTATAATGCAGTAAACATACTACACATGCTCATGTGATAAAATACTATTTACTTTTTGTGCACTCATATATTTAATTCCTGTTCTATGTCTGTATATACTTTCGTGAATTAAACATCACCCTCTACTGGGAAACAACCTTTACAACGCAACTTTTACAACGCACTACCATTACAACGAAACTTTTACAACGCAACATCCATTACAACGCATGCATTTACAACGCAACCATTACAACGCATGACACTACAACGCACACCACTACAATGCATGTCATTATAACTCAGTCATTACAACGCATAACATTACCATCCAACACTTACCCTACTGTTGCTCCCCTTGGAGTTAGAATAGTAATTTTTACCCCTACACTATCCAACACTTACCCTACTGTTGCACCCCCTGGAGTTAGAATAGTACATTTTACCCCTACACTATTGAATACTTACCAAAAATGCAATGTAATGTAATGCGTTGTAATGGTATGCATTGTAAAGGTAGTATGCGTTGTAATGGAATGCGTTGTAAATGTAGTTTTTAAAATTTCGTTGTAATGGCATGCGTTGTAATGGAATGCGTTGTAATGGATGTTGCATTGTAAAAAATGCGTTGTAATGGTGTGCGTTGTAAAAGTGTGCATTGTAACGTCATACATCCCCCTCTACTCGGTGCCCATGTTACTCAACCAACTCGCGCTTTCTGAATGAATATAAACATCAGATGCTATTCTAGATATTCACAGCACGTAATTAACTGTTCCATCCTGCAGTTCATTTTTACTTATTAACAATTTCTTTAGCAAGCTTACCGTGGCACATATGAATCTGTTTCTAAATAGACCCATCATCAAAGGCTCTATTTCTGTTTCTCCCGGTTACCCTCCATTCCATGGTGCACACCGCTAAAATGCTCCCGCTTGTTCAACCAGCAGTGACGGTTTCACTGTTACCGGCTTCTCCTCCCATTTATTACCTGAATTCCCCTCAGCTAAACCACCACGAGCTGCCCAGAGCGCGCTGTACTGACGCAGATTAACCTAGAAAACTCGTAAGCTCACTATACGGCTGCCAATATGTTAAACTGCAGTACCCATAATGCACCAATGTTAAGGTCACCAAAACTCGTCCTTACACTCCACTTTCATGGCTCTACTATGCTGGAATTCTAAGTCAGAAGATGTACATATTTCGAACAGCAATCTTTAAACCACAAGTTAGCTGCTGCGCATAGAATACATTTCACAAATGCATTATAATCAGTAAATAATCTTGATGAAAAAAGTCCGTGCTTGAATCAAGTTCTATCGCATGTTAATATTTATGCATGACAGGGAAACAGCGCTCCAGCCCGGTCTTTCGATCGTAGTATCCTCTTATTTTGAACCTGTTTGTCTAATCTCTGCTCCTTTTGGGGTGCAACCTCTCCTTTTGGACAGCAAAGTCATTCAATAACAGATACGGGGTGGTGAGATGCACACCTTCACTTTGGTTGCTCCCATTCACATTATATACCATCATCAGCGTACTCTCCGCGCTCTGTCCAATCGCGCTGCAATCTAGTGAGAACACGTGGGCACCTCATTACGATCCCCTTAAAGCTGTACAGCCAATCTCGAAACAAATCCAATAAATTAAATTCATTAACCTCTATACTTATTCCACAATTTTCTCCATCATAATTCATC
Source organism: Lissotriton helveticus (assembly GCF_964261635.1). NCBI lineage: Eukaryota > Metazoa > Chordata > Amphibia > Caudata > Salamandridae > Lissotriton > Lissotriton helveticus. The sequence continues at coordinate 212,009,178 of NC_136060.1, read as the reverse complement.
TTTTTAATCCTTTGTTTTGTTCAATTCATTTCAGGGCCATCAAAAAGACAGGGTGCTTTTTTAGAACAAGGCGACCCGAGAAACCGTGTGCGCTTCAAACCACCACAACCACAATGGGAGATGAGAACTTTGCAAGAACTATTACAAGAGTTGAACACCACATCCATAGTGAATTTATTATCAAGAGTATTGACACAAGCTGAGAAATCTGTTATCGAACTGGGAATAAAATTTGTTCCTTCCATTCGAACTGACTTTGCAAATTTAAAAATAGAGACTCTCGATCTTTTTCGCAAGATCAGACTTCAGGTGTTCTTTGCAGGAAAAGAATATCGAGGAAACAATGAAGCCTCTGGCCTAACTAATAAATTGACTTTCACCCCTCCACCGCACATGATGCCCAAACAGGTCATTGCGTTCGAACATCACGAAACAACAACTTGAAGCTATAAAGAGTCTACAGAAAGAAGACTCCGTTATTATAAAACCTGCCGATAAAGGGGGAGCCCTGGTCGTGTGGGCCAGACACCTGTATGTAGCTGAAGCCAACAAACAAATTTTGAAGAAGGAATGGTACCGTCAACTGAGTGAAGATCCCCCGCATCCCGAATAAGAAATAAAAGATAAACTCAAATGGGGACTGGATGAAGGAATCTTGGGACCTAAAGAATATGAGCTTTTGAACAAATCTAAACCCCAGGACCCCAGTGATTTATTTTCTACCGAAAATTCACAAGAACATGACAGACCCACCGTGGAGAGCGATTGTCTCCGGGTGTGAATCAGTGCTTCAGCCAATCGCCAAATATGTTGACATTTTTCTCAAGCAGTTTGTCAATCAAGTACCATCTTATTTACATGACACCTCTGACTTCTCAAATAAAATAGAAGGGCTGCCCTTTGACGCCAACATACAGTGGTTAGTGTCCTCTGATGTAACATCACTATACATACAAATTCCCCAAGACAAAGCCATGGAAGCCATGGAGGTCTACCTTGAGACTCGCACTAGACCACAAAGAGTGCCCACTGACTTCATCTTAGATCTGGCTCGTATTGCACTGAAACAGAATTATTTCAGATTCGAAAATACATTCTACATGCAGGTCAAGGGCTCAGCAATGGGGTGTCCTTTTGCACCTGAGATGGCCATTTTGTTTATGGCACTATTCGAGAAAAGATTTATTGACAATGCCAATCCCTTTAGTGGTACAGATACATTGACGACATCTGGAGTGTATGGAGCGGGTTGGAAAACCGACTAGTACAGTTCCACGAATGGTTAAATACAAGACACCCAGACATCAAGTTCACCATGACGAAAAACCGATCAACACTTACATTCCTTGATGTAGAAGTCTTTGAAGAAGACCAAAAGTTGACAACAACTTTACACCGTAACCGACAGATACAAACACTATACTACCCTATCAAAGTTCCACTGGTTTGTCATCAGTTGAACTTCTCCAGGAAGAAAAGGAGAAATCCAGAAATGTTGGGATCATCACAATCTTGAACAGGCCAGTTCATACCAAAAACTTTTCACCATTGACAGCTGGAGATGCAAACTCTGCATTTTGGGCTAAAGTAAGAACTGCCTGTGATGTCTGACCTGGTATTTGCACTACCGCAAGAACCCTCCATGGCGCTCTTGCTGCTCCTTGCGGCCTCCTCCACCGTGAACTGGACTATTTGTGCCAGACTTTCAGTATGTAACTTTTCAGTGGGACTATACTGGTCTCTCTATCTGGCCCATGCTTCATTGCCATGGGAAGGAACTTGTGACTTTCCCCTGTCTAGCATGACCAGATGGCACTGAGTTTTGCTTTGTACTTTTCAGCACTATACTTACTTAAATGTTGGCAATTGATTATCTTTGGTATAACTGATTGGATTTTTATCAATGTGGTGTCAAACAATGTATTACAATTCTATCCATATTTCTAAATTAATGCTGTTTTTCTGTTGCCTTATACTTTACACATTGGCTACAATTGTCCAATCTGAGCACACTGGTATACTCAAGTGTCAGCCATAGTGTAAACTGGAAATGGTGTAAAGTCCATTTTAATCTGAAATCTTCTGTTCGGGTCACATGAAATTAAAGTTCAAAATGTTCACATGTAAGACTAGTTATTTTTCATACAGCCAATGTGTGATCCAATTAATATATGTCATGTGCAGTCAGCATACATTAGTTCGGCAAGTAACAAGTTACATTTATTAATTGGCTGTATGTAAAAAAAAAACATTCTAATATGTGAAAATTTTAACCTTCAAACTTTTTTTTCCACCCCTAAACCTTCCTTTTTAAAACATATAAGTAACCCTCAGGGTAGCCCTAAACTGCCCATGGGACAGAGTGCACTATATTTCAGAGGTTGGAGATGTACTTTAAAATTGTACATGTCTTGGTAGTAAAAAGCTCATTGTTCACTAATGCAAGCCCTACCTCTCCCATATGATAACATTGGGGTACTTTATTTGATTTTATGAGTAATAACTTGTTTGGTAAGAGGTAGAAAAGTCATGTTTGGAATGAAATGTCTTGCAATTGAAAGCCCTCTTTAATGGTAAAGTATGATTCTAAGTCCCAATTCGGAAAATACCACTTTAGAAAGTTATTATTGAGAGAAATTGTTCTCTCAGGACTTGTTTAGGACATATTTACTCCATAAAACATGTAATGTGATTCAGAGTAGAAGCAAAGCAAAATCAACAATGTTTGATGTAGGAAAAATACTTATATTGAATGTTTTACTTTCAGAATATAAAAACAGTTATAGCACCATTGCTTTACTGTGACACGTGAACCCAGTGCAGGGCACAAACAAAACCAAAACCAAAATGTGTAAAAACATGAAAAAATAAAATGCAATTATTGGTTCTTTTCTTTATCAACAAATAACAGTCTCTAATTTCCAATTAATGTTACTCAGTATGTTTGTTGTATTGTTGTTGACATCGATTCAACTGACATATGGATAGCTAGGTTTCATTAGGAGAGAAGAAATACTGGAGTATTTGAAATAATTATTAGAAGTGCCAGCCAATCAGCTAGTATACTGAGATAAAATTATGTTTCACATGTGCTGCAACAAAATAAGTAGCCACCTAATGCAAATGACAATGGAATACTCGGGTACCTTCACCCCATACACCCTGCGTTCTGATACTATTTCCGATGGCATTTTGAGCATCCAGTGCACTTTAAAACAGCTAACCAGTGCTAAAGTGCTTGGCACATTTAATTTACTTATAAATAAGGCTCCCTGTTTTCTTTTTTTACTGATTTTTACAGATAAATACAGTCAGACAACCCTTTGTTTTTTAGTCTGTATTTATTTTTAAATGTGGATAAAAACGGACATTGGGTGTTCTTAGAGTTATTCTTAATATACTTTGCCATGACTGGCAGGCCAATAACTGTATGGATTGATAGGTAAGGGGGTTAAAAAAGGTATTTTAGTAAAGAGGCTTAAACAGCTGTAGATATGCGCAAGGTTGGTACTGCAATCTGCATATTTTCATACATGTGCGTTGATTTGCCTTGGGGGATGTTCATATCACTGAAACCTGGCAGGCATTCAAGCATGACTGCGTATTTATTAGTAAAATAAATGTGGAACGATACCAGTTTCAGCTTTATTTCTTCATAAAACCCATACTAAATATTGATAAATACAGATAAAGCTGACACAAAATAAATATGGATAAATGCAGACAGAAATGTCTAAAAAATAAATACCATAAAACCGGGAGCTCTACTTATAATTCTCTAGTAAAAGTGGCACTGTATGTTCCAATGGCCAGTAAATTACATGCTAATTGTGTACCTGCAGCAATTATTGTGCCACCTACTTATGTAGCCTTTTAAACATGTCTCAGGCCTGCCAGTGCAGCCAGTGTGTACTTTTAAATTGCCATTAGGCACTGGCAAATTAACCTTTTGCCATGCCTAAACCTCCCTAAATAATGTATTAGATCCCCTTTAGGTTAGGCCCTACACAGCCCATAGGGCACAGTGCATAGTATTTAAAAAGTTGGACATGTCTTTTTAAATTTTACATGTCCTGGTAGTGAAAAACACTTACATCTTTTCTCACTATTGCAAATCCTTACTCTCTTTCATATGATAACATTAGGTTATCGTATTGCATTTAAACAGTATGGGAACTGGTAGAAATGTAATGTTTGTTCTCTTATAAATTGTAATCTAAAGCCATCTTTAATGATATGGTTGGATTTCGTTTTGCAATTCTGAAAATGCAACTTTTAGAAAGTTGGTATTTTACTATCCTAACCATATGGTACCTGCAGCCTGTATCCTGGATCACATGCCTAGGTGTAGGTGACAGTTGGCCTTTGTGTCTTCCTTCAAGACAATATCACAAAGGGAGACTAGGTGTTGGCAGCATGGGAACACTTGCACTTCAATGTAGCTGTCCCAACACAACACACACACACAAAGAACTTCACACTAGCTTTTTGTGATTGCAGACATATAGGGAAGAGGGAAGGGAGGAAGGACGTTATGGATTCGGACGTAGGGGGAAGTCTAAAGATTTCGACTACTTCAAAGCTGGCACCAGGTATAAATAGTGGACTCTGCAACCAAATTCTGTACTTGTGGATGCTACAGAAGAAGGTCTGCCTTTCTGCCAGAGCACTGCTCTGCTGCCTAAGGTATGCCTGGCTGTCTTAGAAGGAAGACTGGAACTGCTCTTAGCATCCCAGTCTACCTGAAGTGACTCCAAGGGTCAACTGACAGACATGCTATTCAGAACTAAAGGGACATAACAAGATCCTGGAAGAAGAAAAATCCTAATGTTTTGGGGTGTTAGAGACCATGAAGATAACTGTTGGCACCAAGATGTTTCCACCCGCTACAACTAACAATGCATAGCTTTGGTGACCCGTTGCTCTACAACGACAACAAGAAATAAGAGATCCTCACCTTGCACAACAGTATTCAGAGCCCACGGTGGCCGCCAACGTGAAGCTCCAATACAGCCCATCTGTGACCCCCAACAGGATCTTCTCATTGCAGTGACAACAGTCCTCAATGCCCCCTGCAATTCTCACTAGCGATGGCCATTCATGACATGTTCCCGGTTCCTCGCGGCCTCCTCCAAAGGGAAATGGACTCTTCATGTCAGACTTTGTGAGGGTAACTTTTTCAGTGGGACTAACCTGGTCTCTGTATCTAGCTCGCCCTCCATTGCTCTCAGACGGAAAATGTGACTTTCTTGAGCGGAGAGTAGACCCTTTACCATGCAAGCTGCCTGATGCTTAAGGCATTCTGTCTTTATTACTGAAAACTACTGCTGACAGTGATTTACCCTCATTTTACACTGACTCTTTGTGCAGGAAGAATGTCTTCTTGCATTCGATCAATGCTACTATTTTCTCTATCTCTCCTTTTATCTTAACATTTGCTACTGCAGATGTGGGGAACTCGGCTGAGTTTTCAAGAATTACCCTTATGGAAAATTTGAGACTTTATCTATGCTCCGAAAATCTTGTTCTTTTCCAAAAGAAACTCTTCATGCTTTTCTGTTGGGTAGGTTAGGCACTTTAGAATGATAGTGACTGGTTCCTTTAGGAACACTCTGATTGATGCTGTCAGTAATAAATCACTGTTCTCAATACTTCTGTAATTGGACCAGTCCAAATAAAATGACAAATGCCATACTAACCATTTAAAGATAAGTAAAGGTTTTAGAAACATCTTCAACTTCTCGTCATTGACTGAGGGTTAAGAACCTGACAGTACATGATAAATTATTTGTACTTTATATTAGCTCCAAAACGGTGACAAAGTTCTGTCGATCTGACAAAGAAGCACCACAGGATATTGAAGATCCTAGTTGTAAGTTTCGGGTGATTTTTTAAGACCTGATCCTGATTAATCCATGGGTGCTAACAGGGAAATGAGTGAAAAAAGTGGAAAGTAAATCATACCAGGTTTGAGAGAAGGCTGTGGCATTAGATTGATTGGTCTGATGATAGTTAGGCGGGGTTGGAAGAGGATTAAAAGGTGTATTTCAAGGTGTGGGTCACCATTTGGAGGTGTTTCAGGATTGGGTGGGTTGGGGTTAGGGAATCCCAAGGGTGGCAGAAGAATGGAGCTAGCATTCGGGTAGAGAGATTGGAGAAGGCGGCCCAACAGGGCTAAATCTATATCATTAGATTGGAACATGATTTTTCCATTATTGAAAATACAAATAGAAATAGTACCATTGAAGTGCGATGATGAAGAGATTTGAAGTTTACGTTCATAGGGGATGTTAGAAGTTTATGTATTTATAACAATGGGCCGTGTTATGAGAAAAAAGTTTAACATGAGTTTGGAGGGACCCTTTTAAACACAGAGATATTGGTCAGATAGTGGTCAGCAAAGAGGGCTACAGTGGATTCCCTTATAATTTTATATTTAAATTTCTTCCTACCATACTACTTTAAGTTTGGAGGATAGATGATTTCAATTAAATGCATTCCACTTTTAAAAATGTATTTAGAGATAGGGAAGGATTCACAGAGGGTAATAATGGATTCTACTTTGAAAGAACACACTCCCTTCAGTGAGGGGATTTCAATATAGTGTTCTAGGGTGTGAAACGGTATAACTGTGGGCACTGGGGAGATCTCATGATTTTACTGATGGTCTTGTTAAGAGGTCATTTGGAGTTGAAGAATGACACAGGACGCTTCTGGTGCACACTGTAGACTGGCATTTTGACGAGGTGATAGGTATTAGAGTAGAGAGGGAGTCACAGTCTGCTGCAACCGTGTTCCTTTTATCCATTAAAGTCCATTTTGTTTTTTGACAACTAGCCATGGACTTAAGTCTGATATCCTGTTGCTTAGGGGGCAGGCCTGGGTAAAAACAGAGTGTCTATTATGTTGAAGCTGTCCGTCTAGATTTACAGTTCAGATTTTTGCTTCCCTCTGAAAGTTTCTTTATGTTGTTCGATATGGTCCCTAGAGGGTCCTTTTACAAAGCAGTAGGGAAGATCCGCTGCTTTGCAGAAGAGGGGTACACTAAGAGATGGAATTAGTTTGTTGGCATTGCCTTGGATGAGATCTGCTATTATTAGGATGGAGGAGCACCCTGGAGACTAGACGTTTTGCAGTGACCAGGGACATTTCTCTAATCTGAGTTCTAGTTACTATGTCTATCTACTCTCTTTTACCATTTCAGCTGTTATTTGGAAATTCTTCTTTGTTCTGGGCAAGAATCTTATTTTTAAGTTAATGACTCCCAATATCTCAGTACCAACAAGATGGCCACAGCCCCACAATAATTAGGGAGAGACAGAGAAGTTTAATCAGGAAGGGAAGATAGCGACTGATGGTATCAGGCAGAGCAACTTAGGATCGACCACCCCTGCCAGGCCTGCTTTGGGAACTCCTTGGCGTCAGATGCCGTTGAGAAATCACATTACTAGAAGTCCAGTGTGACACCTGACACACTAGAGGTCACGGGTAAGCCAGCCTGCAGCAAGTTTTGCTCCTTTCTGAACTCCAGGTGCTGTATTCCGAGACTACTGGACCCCAAGCAATGGGGTCAACCAGCCCAGCAATTCCTTCGCTTGAGGTCAGATAGAGGCCCTTATTTCGAGGTTCAGTCTCATGGAGTCAGCAGGGGCACTACACATAAACCAAGGACACCGGGCTGGGAGGGCCAATCCTGGGCTTCAGGTCTCGAGAATATCCCAGGAATCAACAATTGCACATGTGAGACATCCCAATGGATTTCGACGAGTACGTGATCTCTGACAGAGCTCCTCGAGTGTGTGTTGAGTATGAACATAAAAGCAGAACAGTGTGTGATGAATAGGTGGTGTCTCTGTAGCAGCTATATTTAGAAGCCTGAACACAAGGTTACAATTATACATTGGAAAACGTTTGCCAACAATTTTGTCTTGAATGATGTAGCCTCCGAGAAACTACATGGCATAATCGTGTGTATGATAACAAAGTACTGTAAGTTTTCTTTAGGGAAGCTAATGATTGTTTTTTTGACCAGTGATACCCATGCTTGATGTTGTCAGAAATGTTAAACTCGTTTTCATATTTGGCGAATTATACTCAAGAAATTAGGAGCATAGAGTGGGGAGCTCTATGTATTTTATAGATTAACAGTTCAACCAATCAATTCAATGTTTCATTTCAGATAAATTATCAATAAGCCATTACTCCATTGTATACAGTAAAGATTTAAGCAAAAATTGTCTAAAACTTGGCCCCAGATTTCCTAAGATTTCATGGAGTACAGCAAGGGGTGTTGCTGCACTGCCTAGCATGATGAGGGGGAGAGCAGAAATGTGCCATATTTACAAAGATATCACACAGTTCTGTTCTCTGCCAGCACTGGCATACTTTGGGCAACCTGGAGCCACCACATACCTCCCTGCACAAAAACTATATTTAGAGACGTATTCTTCTTAAATGTGTGCTGCTGAATACAAATTGGTCTGTGTGTGACTTTCCAAAACCAGATTTTGTGTTGGGGCTATGCCAAAAATGTGATGCAACCATGACACAAAATATTAATAATCTGAGCCCTGGTTTGTTCCTATGATTTCACTCAACTTTTTTCCTGCTTGCCTTGTAATGAAATCCCTTTGCCTGACATTGCCTCATACTGTTGCACATGTTGCGTGTCTGCCGTTTCACCGCCCTTGTCTATAATTTTGTCAGGGTCTTTCAGTTGACAGTCAGTACATACGTGAGAACCTATTTCACTGTAAGGAAGAAACACACAATAAAGGAGACATGTGGAGGCCAGGGATTTTCAAGAAGTAATGATGGGGAGGTAAGGAATGTGACAGTCGTTTGTGAAAATGATAAAAGGAGCTTGAGTGACAGAACAATGTGACTGATGCAATTTTGCTTACATGCATATTGAGCACAATAAACCTTCTTTCTGTTCTTACCTCACCAAGTGATGTAAGCAATCTCCACAGAGATAAGTTACACAAAGCCCAAGGTATGGAACAACCCTCACCTCTGGACAGCCCTTGTCCCAGGGCTGGTGCAGAACCCTGCATAGGTGCAGCAGGTATTGACTAGGGGCATTTGCTAGCTTCTTAATAGTAAACAAGCCACTTCTAGCAGGACAGGGTAAGATGCCAGTAATTCAGGTGTACTACTAATCAGATTGGCATGTTCCTAGCTAGCCAGTTACTCACACTAGTTAAATCCCACAACCGACTAGCTACAGTGTCTCATTAATTCTCCTAGATAATCACAAAGCTACAAATGATGAGACAACCCTGAAAAACAACACTCCAGACTTTCTCAGGAAGCGCAGTAGCAAGACATACCCTTTTGCTCACTCAGGTACTGGTCCACAATAAGGATACTCAGAGTCACTGGTATAGTTTAAAATGTTTTTTTTAACTATTGTGCTCTATAATGCAGTATACACTCCACTACCAGCAGCAAAATTATTAAACCTAGCACAGTTAGCATTGTTACAACACCATAGAATATGAAAGGGGGGGTGTCAATCCAATAGACAGTGGAAAAAGGACTGTAAGGCCTAACCACCCTCCCCTTGGTAAATTAAGGTTTATTATATAAAAGAAGATCTCTGGGCTTTGTCAGCAGGCCCCATAGCCTAGATGCCAGCTTTACATCAGAGAAACAGTATAGCTCTTCTCCATGGAAAGGTTTCTCTCCACGTGTGTGTGAACAACATGCAACCCCATATTATCAAAGCATGAGCTCTCCAGCAGTGCAGCTATGTACAGCTTGTTTTGTCAAGGTAATAAGGAATGACCAGAACAGAATAGCAAGGGGCATGTTTTTCAACCTTGTACATCGTGATCAGATTAATCTCCAAGAACAGCAAAGAATGCAGAAAGCAGACCGTTCTTATGTGAAAGACACAAACAGAGTCTCGCAAAACAAAATCATGCAGTAACATGCGCAAAAGCATCAGAACTCATGCTAACTTAGCAATATTGAGACTGACCCTAAGGGCCATATAACATACTTTTGAGGCATCTCCAAATTGGATTCTGTTTCAAGGACCAATGTCAACTGAATGGAGAGGCAGAATAGAGCTGACTACTGTCTGTTCAGTGGAGTACATAGTCTGTCAAAGTCTAAAACAGTCCTTCGGTTTTGAACTGCTAGACACTGAGCAACTAATTAGTGTTATATGTGTTACCTTTAAAAAGAAGCAGGGATTACCAAAATGCCACGGAGCAATAATCTGAGGGACAGGAATGGCGTATAAGTCTTGTCTGAGTGTTTCATTTGCATTAAATACCTCATTTATGAAGACAGGGTAAAAATATAATGTTCTCTGTTAATTCTTCCTTCAAATTCCGCATATTCCCACTTGCATGTCAGAGCTACTCTTTCATATTTGTCCTGTTTAATTCAAGCTATCATCATTTTTTACTGTGCAATCAACGTATATGTTAACAGAATTAATTCATCAATAGGTAGCTTAGAATCCCTGTTCCTTTTGCTTATCGAATATAAATATGCCTGTTCTTTTTGCTGCTATGTCATATAGCTATGTACATCCAAGAAGACATATGAAAAGGCAAGAGCATTAAAAGTAACGATAATAGCATTAAATAATTTAGGTGTATTTCTAAGGTTCTTTATATAGATGCAACAAAGAAAGAAGAAACTTTGCAAACACACTGATGGTATTTTTTCTTCTTTGGTGCTGAATACTGTTCCTAACATGCTCATTTTTCTTAATTAGCATTGCACATTTTGTTGTGTGCAGAAAAAAACAGCTTCATTAAAGATGTTTCTGGCATCTGCTGACAGACCGCACCTAGGGGAATGTACTCATGCATAAGTCAAACAGACAGTGCATATTTCTAAAATTAGAGAAATCTAAAGTAATATGCACCTTAGAATGAACAACACTAAAAATAAATTGTATTCCTACAAAAGGAGAAAGAGTATTGTTTTATGAGTGATTAGGGTGGTGTTTGTTAGTTCATATATGCGACAAAGGCACTAAGTCTAGTATTTGTTTCAATTCACATAGAAAACACTGGTGCTTAAAAACCGAACAGTTGGTCTAATAGTATCCAATATCCATGTGTAGTGAAATGAGAATATGAAATTGTAGACAGCCCCTTTGGACCAAACTTACTATTTTTTTCATGAAGCTCGGCAGCGAAGGATGCTGTGCTGCATGAAAGGGAGAGAACAGGACAGTGCCATATCGACAAAGCAGTGGTGTAACAATAGCCCCTGCAACCCCCAGGGTTCCGGGGCACGGACCCAGGTCCCAGGTGACCTTCTTTGGGACAGTGCACAGGATACAGGCCCCTGGCCCAAGAGCTCCTGACTGGGTCTAGAACATGGGTCCCCCTCCATGAACTTTGCAGGGGGGCAAGTTTTGTTATGCCACTGCTACTAAGATATGTCGCAGCCCAAGTCTTGCTATGCACAGGTGCACTTTTTTGTTGCCAGACACCTCTCATACCTGTACACCATAGTGCAAAGTTGTGTGTGTGATGTCTAGGATAGTTTTTTTCTTTAATGTAAAGATCACATACAATGTGACATATACAAAGTGTGTGTGTGCTTAAGTCATTGAGGACCCACAAATGGTCACCACTCCTGCACCACTGATTTTCTTTCTCCCCAAGTCCAGAGACACACCTTACATCACAGTACAAAGGTGTGTTTGTGATGTCTAGCATAGGTTTACTGAAATGGTATCCTTTCAGTACAAAATATAGAGCTATGCACATATATAAACGTCATCCAAATGAACATACACACACACACACCTACATTCAGTACATGTTCTATCCAAAACTGTAGATAGCATCAAACGCTCATTCCATCAACACTTAATGAGACAATATTGTGAGATTTTGCAAATGGTATTAGAGATGATAGTTGACATATGAAAGAATATATATATAAAGCGTAACAGATAAGGCATCTCAATGAGCACAATAGTATGTATACTTGCAATGAAATGTATGCATTAGCTGCACAACTCATTAACCCGGCTACCTTAAATCCAGTGGCAGAGTGAGCAGTGAACACACCTCTCGTAATATGCTTCATACCCTTCACACTCTTTGCGAATGCTGAACACATCAAACATTCAACCCTGTACAATAAGGGGTAGATCCAAACTTGAGTGGCATAGTGAGCAAAAGAAGATTGGATTCAGCCCAGATCTGTTGACTGGGGGTGAATGTATGATTTGTTCAGCATTCCATCCATCATTTGTTTGCCTAGCATTTTTCACCCTAAATATGGAGTGCTGAACAAATCATACATTCACCCTAAATATGATGGATACCGCTGAGACGTGAGTCCTTTGCTCGCTGTGCCACTGGCTTCAAGCTAGTCTGCCTGATAAGGGGTGATACCCTAAAACCGGTCCCAGGATGCTTGCTTCCAGTCCATATTTTGATTTGCTGATGTTACAACTTTGTTAAAAGAAACTGTTTTACAATCTGGTATTGTCAAATATATAAATCTTTCAGTGTCTATTTCAGTGGTAGAAGTAAATGCACAATCTTCACACTCATGTTTCCATCTGTAATGAAGTCCAAACAGATTTTCAATTTCTGTTCCTATATCTTCCAATACTTCAAGCATAAACATGAGAAATTCCTGAGCATCTTGCTGTACATTCTGTGTAAATTGTGAAGAGCCAGATCATATCCAGAGGATTCCAAATGCTAGAAACACTTTGGGTTTTAGTGTTATCAGTTCTCAAGTTTTCAAAAATCGAGTGCAACAAGGAACAAAACCTGTTTTCTTGATTCTCCGTAATTTGCTGTTGGAGATGTTTTAGAAAAAATACGATTTTCACCACTACATTAGCATAGCAGTTGATACCTGAACTATTTTTCAAATGAAATCCTACAATCTCTTCAACAGTGTCCTTTTTCTTTTTGTTTGGAATCTCACCATTCTCTTGATTTTTTTTCTTCTTGCCAGCTTCACTAAAGAGAGTCTCATATGTTCGTTGTTGACCTACTACATGCTTTTCATATACAGTATTTTCAACTAAGTTGAGAGCATACAGTTTTCCTACCCTGTTATACTCTCTTACACAATTTGCATCTGCACTAATCTTTCTCTCACCAAAATCAATCAAATACAATCCAGCTAAAGGTTTGACTCAGGATAATGCAACATATAACATTCCTTCTTCAAACACAGTACTTCCAATGTTTACCAAAGCACTGTCTACACTTGAACCTTGAGATTTATGAATGGTCACAGCATATGCTAAAGAAAGAGGAAACTGTTTTCTATCAACGTACAAATCTTCAACATGCAAAAAACAAACAGAACAACGTCCAATCTGTTTACTTCTTCAAGCTGATCAAATTTAATATTCAAAAAATTCAATTCCAACTCTATTTTGATAATTAACAAAATCAACAACTTTTCCCATTGCTCCATTCACAAAACCTTCTTCCACGTCCAAATTACACTGTAAAATTACTCAACAGTTTTCACATATATATATTCTTTTCTAAACGAGTCATTCTTAGATATAGATTTTTCCAATGAATCCAATTTTGTTTTTAATTTTTCAGTCAAAATAATAGTAATTCCTTTGTTCTCTATTTTATCATTTTTATTATTTGTTGTTTTTCTAGCTTCAGAAGTTCTTCATTAAATGTAGAACACTCTCAGTGTTGGCATTAGGCAAATTATAGAATTCTTTTCTCCAATTTTTTTGTATATTATTTACGGAGCAATATTTTCATTTGGAAACAAGTTTGGAAGTAGTCCACTTTGCAAAGCTTCTTTACCATGTTGTGTCAATACACCAATTCTTATATCTTGAAGAATGGTTCCATTATCTTCACCACTTGCCTGTTGCATATTTTTAATAAGTTATTTGTATTCAAAATAAGACCAAATGTTCACGTTTCCAATACTTCCTAACAACGTTCCAGTGTCTTCATGCACAAATGTTTTAAATACTGGTTACCATTTACAGCAGTAAGTTGCAGTAGATCACCAAAAACTATCACATGTTTTCCTCCAAATAAGACATTGTATTCTGTTTTTAAAATGTGCTGCATTCTTCAATGCACAAAGGCAAGCATTACTTTTGAGACCATGGTCACCTCATCAATAATCAGTAGTTTCATTTTCTTTAGTATTCTTGAAACTTCCCAACAAGCTTCTCCAGAAAGCTTGTCATATTTCAACTTGTTTACATGTTCAACAGGTAGTATTAGTAAGCAATGTAATGTAATTCCTTTAATATTGTGTGCTGCTAACCCAGTTGGAGCGGTTACAACACAAGATACATTTGATTCAGTGGTTTTCTGTAGATAAATAGTCAACACTTTAATTAAGAAACTTTTTCCTGTCCCAACTTGACCACTGATATACATATAAATATGGTTAAAAGATGTACATGTGCATTCTTTTTTTTCATAAAGAAAATTTTGGTCGATCTGTTGTGTCACTTGCTGATATATTTCTTTCCATTCAATATTTAATTGTTCTTTCAAGTTTCCTAAGTCCATAATGTCATGTTCAGCTTGATGCATTGCTGGTTCCACTTCACTCATGGTAATTGCTGCTTCATTTTCAATAATTGGTTGTCCTAGTGGATGTTGGCTAAGTGGAGCAGAACTTTGACTATCTTGAGAACTGTCTCTAGCAATCTCAACTGCAATACTAGCTTCCTGTTCAATTTCTTCATTCAACATTTGGAGATAATTTGGAAAAACTGTGCATTCAATGCTATCTTTACATGCATTAAAAGAATCTTCATATCACTGAAAATCTCCAAGTAATTCCATTTCAGTACGCCAAGGCTTGAAGAGTTGCAGAAGTGCTAAATATTAAAATTCTCTTTATCAGGAGCATTGCAACTCTGTTTCCTGTGATTAATCAGATTTCCTTTACTATGTTTCACAAAACGTCCTTCCAAACCAATCACTGCATATTTTTCTTCATTTATGTTCTCTGTAATATTTCTCTTGAAACTGTAACATTGCAGTTCTTCATAGAAACATACGTTTTCAAGATGGGGACTTCTATTTGGATGGTACGTATCCAACATGTTTATTTTAACAATATCTGTGCTTTCCGGTTCAAGTAATGCTAAATATTTGATTTCCTGTATTGATTTAGGTACTCGATTTTGTGTTGCAGCAAGACCTAGACTAACCCAAATGATTCCTCTTAACTTTGAATATAAACTTGCAGAGGACAACCAATCCAAGCATTCATAGGATTCAGTCTCTCGATCAGGGGTGGGCGTAGTGGGGTTAAAAGGAGTGCCATGGGGGAGGGGAGTCTTTAACGGTCCTCCGCATTTACATTTTTTGTGCCCCGGGGAGGTGTTGGTCCCCGGGGCATGTGGGGGGGCTGGAGCCCCCACACACAGATTACTTTATTAAAAATAGTGCCCCGGGGAGCTGGCGGTTCCCAGGGCAGCGTGGGGGGTATTGAGACACCCCCATGCTTTTTTTAAGGGGCCTGGGGACGTGGTGGTCCCTGGGACTGTGGGGGGGCCTTGTGCCCCCGCGCTTATTTGTAAAACCGCAAGAGGTGGCGGTCCCTGGGGTTGGGTGAGCCCCAGCGCGTCCCCACTTATGAATTTATAGTGCCCCCGGGATCTGGCCCCCCGGAGGCTTTTATTAAGCAAAACACGGGAACCTGTGCTTGCTTTTCTTTTTATAAGTTTGACGGGACTAGCGACCCCATTGTGCTTTCCGCCAAAATTATATTTAAAAACATGTGGGCTCTAGGTGTCCTTGTGGGACCCCCTGAGTATGCCTAGGGGGTCTGGGTGTTTCCACCCAGCCCCTTTTCTTGTTTTTTATTATTTTTTTTAATGATTTCTTATGACTCGGTTCGACAGAGTCACAAGGTGGCTGCTAACAGTTCCTGGTTTGAAGTGTTGGCAGAAAAAGACCTGACTCAAGATGAACAATAACCCTTATCTTCAAGACACTGGAGGGGTCTGTAAAAAAATTTCTAAAAAACACCATCAACGGCACGACTCACTGCCGCTAGTCCAAGTGTCTATATGTTCAATTTTTAACCAAATATCAATAACCACAAGAAAGAGTGAGACTTGCTGGTTGATACTCACTTGCACACCCACTCATCATCATCGGTTGCTTTCTCTCCGTAAAGAAAAAGTCTGTATTCCATTGTAAAGTTTTCAAAAATGAAGGAAGGAAAAAGACAGTGAAAGAACAAATATAGATGCACTGTAAGTGCTAGTGTCACTAAAGTGCCCACTGGTCCCTGTGAGAAAAGAAATGCAATTCCCAGTGTTTAAAATGAGGTACTACTCACTGGCTGGACAGAACTTTATTCAATGCTGTGAGCGTCCTCAATTAAAAATTGGTTTAAATCAGACCATTTTCAATTCCAAAAAGCAGACATGTTTAGTTGCCACCATTTTGCGCAATTTCATCAGGGCTACAGGGGAACCAGTATTCACCTCACTTGAGATAAACACCAAATCTGTGGTTGTATGACATTAAAAAAGAAGAAGAAGAACTTGCCAGGAGTAAATACTACCTCATTCTCAAATGCACACAATAATTGTTTTATAGCTACTCTGCTTAAATAAATAATTACAGAGTAGTTACAAGTAGTGTCCCTTGTAACTTCAACTAACTCTTCATGGACAACGCGCCAGACAGTCACGTGTCCACAGGGTAAACGCACACATTCATGGCACCTGCAAATATGCGCATGTTACAATATATTGCAGTATACATTAGCTCTTCTCCTCACATGCCACTGGGAAATCTTTTTACCAATGTATGTGGTGCGGTGCCCGGTAACCACAACACCATTAGCATAAATATTCTCTCAGCTTCGGCAAACTCAAATATTCAAACCTCACACCTAACAGTCACCCCTTCTCGTTCGTTAATTCCCAAGAAGGACCCCTTTTACTGAAGTTGACCATCTACGTATTCACTGTCGCACATCAGCCATGCATGCGGCCCCCTTACTGATACCGAGTCCTGCGGGCGTATTGAAGCTCCATCCTCAGATACTCAAAAGAAAATGGGATGCATTTAAAAAAAAAATAATTAAACCAGTTTAATTTTTTAAGGGCAGCCAGTGGTCCCTGGAACCACTGCCTGCTCTTAAAAAATATTGTCGCGCTCATTCAGAAAGGGAAAGGGATTCCCTATGGACCCCTTTACATTTGTGAGTGGCTTACCACCTACATGAAGTAGGTGGTAAACTGCAAGTATTTAACGACCGCAAATGCAGTCGCAAAATATTCATGCATCGCTGTTAAACTCGTTATTAGGCAGGGACGCCCTTTACACGCCCCTTCCTAATAGTGAGTCACAAATGATATTTTGGGAGTTAGTAATAGGTTATCGACTCGCAAAATATGGTTTGTGCATGGGGCAGACCAATTTAGCGGTCGCAAACGAGCCAAATTCCCATTTGCAATAGTAAAAATGGTCACACATCTGCCCCTTCATCTCTTCTTACATGAGACAGATGTACGATAAAGCTAGTGAGACATACAACTTCTCCACAGCACACCAAACAAAAAGCAATAGTTTGGTAGAAGGGTGGAGCAAAATACTGAAGAGAACCTCAGGAGGAAGTCAGATCTTCCCTTGGAATGTTTGCCTGCTGAGAGATTCAGTGGAAGTGACCAGAGTCAGTCCCGTTGAACTTCTGAAGACCCCTTTGCACGGAATACTCTCCTTAGTCAGAGAACGTGGGGAGGAATCTCAGAATCTGTACAGAAGGATGTGTGTAAACAATTTGATTGTCCTCAAACATTGACGGCAATATACATGAGTCAGGATACCCAAGCACCGATGAAGAAATGGTATGACCAGAAAGCTACACTTACTTGGTATGAGGAAGATCACAAGCTGTTGGTCCTACAGACTATTTTTTCAGAGTTTTAATGAAAAGTGGTGTGTGTCATGCAATGCAGCTCAGAAGGTTTCTGTAGTAAACTACTGGGTAGACACAGATGTCACACGGAACCCCAAGAGAGTGTTCCATGTGAACATGCTAAAGCCTTACCTAGTGAGCTTCTAAATATGGTTTGTTCTTCTTTTAATTGGAAAAGGCTGGTATGGCATACTGAAACACAAGAGGAGACGATGTAGTTTGCTGAAATTCTAATAACGATAGTGATCAGGGCCTGGTGGGGGTAGTTTAATGTTGGATAAATGGAACTATATCACCTCCTCCTTGGTGGGAAACTTTACAGCACAAAATCAAAGAATAACAAATCCATCACTAACCTCCCCTAATAAATAAATAGTATTCATCTAAGTTAGTCAAATTAAAACCATCCCTTAATAGATCTGTACAGAACGTTTTTTTCCATGGATACCAGAAATCTTACTATGCTGTTAAGGATAAATTGAGGTCACTGAGAGTGTCATATAGACAAAAATTATGGTTGGCTAAATCTCGTAATCAATTAGGGCTATTGCATGGAATAATACATGCCTCTAAATGACATAATGTAAAAATATTTTGAGAGATTATTAATAGGCCTGGGCGGTGAACTCTGTTCATGGAGTTTTCTGTACTTCTCACTCTGCTGAGCTCACAGAGTGCGGAAAACTACTCTGCATAGTGCAGCTGAGTTTTTTTCTACACTCGTGCTCATCAACGGTATGTTAGTGAACTCGAGCTGCCTCTCAGGTAGAATTTTTATCTGAGTGGCAGGAAGATCCGCTCACACGGCAGTTCGCACTGCACTTGCTGAGCTCCCTTTTGTCACTTTGCGGAGTTCCGCATAGCAGAACTCCATGAACTCCACCCAGACTGGTCATTAATGAACTCAAAAGGGGAGGCAATAGGGCCTACAGTGCAATTGAACCTAACCTGGGTGCCGAGGTCTGAAGGGCCCACTTCCAGTCACTTTATACCAGGCCTGAGGGCATTCATGTGCAATCTGAAAGCCACATCCCTCTTTTACATCCAGCTTCTCCGGAAAATCCTACAATACCTTTAAATGAGGTAACTGCTGAAATTGCTTGAGTAATCCCTGCAAAGGCACTAGGGTTAGATACAATCCCCAGAGACCTCTATCACACAGAACCCAGCGTTTGGGCTCCGTATCTATGGAGCTTTTTCAATGCTAGTTTGCAGGGAATGGAGATTCTGACAACATGGCTAGGGGCAGAAATCATCCCTATTTTTTAGAAGGCTTCACCCCTCCATCCTGCTAACTACCGGCCCATTAGCCTCATTGACGTTGCACACAAAATCTTTGCCCGAGTGCTTCTGGACCGTCTGCAGAACTGGATGGAGGAGTTCTCTATTCTTAGTCCCTACCAGGCCGGTTTACGAATAAAAACATCCACAATTGATCACATCTTCAGGGTGCAATTGCTGCACTGGAAAATGGTGATCGTGGAGGGTGGCAGTCTCTACATGATCTTTATGGACCTAAAATCGGCCTTTGATTTAGTTCCCGGGGAAAAACTCTGGGCTATCCCCTCTGATTTGGGGGCGGCCGCATACATATGCAAGATCTTGAAAAGATTGCATGTGAACAACTATGCCCAAATCAGATATGGGAAGAATGGAGACCTCACTGACCGTATACCCATAGAGAGAGGTGTGGGACAGGGGTGTGTTCTGGCCCCTACCCTCTTTTGCTTTTTTATTAATGGCTTAATTTGAGCTCTGTCAGCGGGAGGGGATCTAGACGCCCCAAAGTTAGCGGGCCACAAGGTATCAGCCCTGATGTTCGCAGACGATACCCTACTGCTGTCAAAATCACCGATGGGTATTCAAAGTGTCTTGGATATTTTCCATTCATTCTGTAAGAATAGGGGCCTGGAAATGAATATCCAGAAAACAAAATATATGGTGTTCAACACAGGGCATTCCAGGCAACCTAACCCACAATTAGCAGGAGAATTCTTAGAGAGAGTCTCGCAATGTGAATACTTGGGACTATCACTTCATGAGAAAATGGACTGGGGTGACCAAATTAAGAAGGCTGCTTTAAAGCGGACACAAATGTCTGGGGGCCTTGCCAAACAGCAGAGGAAGTGTGTACACAAGATACTGGGACAGTGCTGGAATTATATAAGGCACAAGGTAGAGGGGCGACACTGTATGGAGCAGAGCTGTGGGGCCACAGGTCGTCTGAACAACTTGCTAGGATTGAAAACTCATTTCTTAGACAGTTGATGGGACTTCCCAGTAGCACCCCCTTAAGCCTGTTCCGAATGGATTTGGGTGTTAGCCCAATGTCTTTGGAGGTTGTGCTTACACCTCTTCTCTATTGGCGTCTGCTATGGAGCACCCTAGAATTATCCTTGTAAAGGGAGAAATTGAGGGAGGTGGTAAACCTCAGGGGAGCAAGTAAAATACATTGGCTCACCTTTATCAAGAATTCCTTTTTTTCCATTGGAAAGGGTGATCTATGGGTCAGCCTGGAAGAGAGCTCCTTGGCTACACAAAGAAAAGTCTTGGTAAAAAACTTAAAAGACCATCACCTCAATGTATTGCTGAGGGGCCCCAGGACAGGCACACTCACATCAGCCTTCTTAGAAGTGAAACTGTAATATACCTTAGAATCTAGCATAGATGATATACAGCCTTTCCTTGCTAAAAATCTCTATATGCAGTTTAGGTATGGTCTACTTCCTTTATGTGCTGTTACTTATAAATAGGGGGGGGAGTTCTACGAAAGACTGCCCATCATGAGAAACTGTACGAAGACTGATTAGCATGTGCTGTTTTTCTGCCCCACCTACAAGGCAATAAGAGCTCGTTGGCTGCGACAGCTTTGTAGGAATCTACAGGCTTATTGGATCCTCAAATATGACACTGGCATGCCAATTGTTTACTCAGTTTCCCGCTACCTGTTTTCAATGTGGTGTGCTTGTTGTGCGGTTCTAAAAAAAGCTCAAGTCTAAATTACCCACTCTATGCACCAGTTAGGAGATGGCATTTTGATTTTATTATACATGATTTTTGTATTGTATGCTCGAGATACCTAGCGCCCATCAGCCCATTTAATAGTTTTTTAACAATATCAATGTTTCCATATTTTTATCTGTATGTAAGAATTTCTTATTCTAATCAATTGTATTGAATTTTTAATGTGTTATCTGTGCTTTTAAGGTCTTGTGAGGCCAAAATAAAGTATTTCTTGACTTGACTTGAAAATCAGTAAGTCATACTTAGAGCAGGTGAGCAGCTCTAATTCGGATTATGACTTGGTTTCTATAGGCAGTACTGAATAAGCCACTCTTTTGCTTCGCCTTCGAGTAAATGGGGCTTCTGGCCCAAACGGGCTTCCTAACAACATATTCCGTGCCAATGTTGATATGTGGGCTGAAGTATTGACTCCAGTGTTTAATGATGTATTGACATTGAATATTGCCATTGTGTCCTGGCAAGGTAGCATTGTGCAGCCAATTTTCAAAAGCAGCCTAGTTGATAATCCTGGCAATTATCGGCTAACTGCCTTCACTCACGTAGACACTAAGGTCCTTGCCTCCCGACTATTGATCGATTTGGAAAACTGGGCAGTGCTGCAGATAATCCCACTTAACAAACAGGATTTTATGAGGGCCAATCTTCCACTACTAGTTTGCTGTTCCTCACTTTATTAGCTGAACAGGCTATTTCAAAAAAGCTAAGTTAAGTACATATATTTGTTTTATAGATCTAAAAGATGCCTCCAATTCAGTTCCTTGAGTACTACTATAGAAAATCTGTAGGATGGGACATTTCTTGAAAATTGTTGGATGCTATAATACTACTCTATATCAATACTTGGGTCCAGGTCATGTAAAGTAATGGTCTTACTCTATTTCAAAAACTCAAAACTTATAATGGTCTTAAACAAGGCTGTGTACTTGCACAATGCCTTTTTAGTCTTTGTATGTCAGACTTACTACAACACCTTGGGCCAGACAGCGCCCATCCTCCAAAACTTGCTGAGGTACACCTTAGCTATTTACAATAAACAGATGACAAAATGTGTAAATAAGGACCTCATGTTACTAAAATGCTTTCCTAGGACAGGGAAAATAGAATTGTGAAAATGTGAAAATCTCTAGGCAACAAATTTGCAATTGAATTATTAGACCATAATTGACAAACAGTGATGCTAAACCCAAAGTACCATGATTGAAATTTAAAATACAAAAGTTTATTAGTATGCTTTATTAAAACAAGGCCCACATTTTATGGGTAACAAAATCAAGGACATATACATGTAATAACTAAACAATATGATATGGTGTGAAAAGGAATTGCAAAGAAAGAAAGTTTTACAATGAGGTGGATGTAATTGTGGATTTTTCGATATTGCTTTCACATAATAATGTCTAATAATTCACGAAACATGGACATGACTACAAACTGTATTTTAAACCATACAAAAAACAGTACATATGATTATACATAAATGAGCTAAGGCAAATGATATAATACAATGAACACATTAAATTGTCAGTAAATTGTTAAAATGAAACAATGTTGAATCTTAAGAAAATTGACGTGCCTTTCGGCAACTAAAGCTGGAAACCCACATTGAAGGAATTAACCTAAACATTGAAGATACCTTGGGAGACAATTTCTCTCAAGAGAAAAATAATATTAGAAAGAACAATGCTCATTCCACCGTCTGTGATGCCACATCACAAATTCAAAGGTGTGGGTAGAAAGGAGAGAAAGAGAGAGTGCACAAGTTCATAAGTGAGTGAGATGGAATCTTAGTTTTAAAGAACCATAATCCAGATGAAACCCAGCATATTTTGTACCTAATGTATCCCTAGTGAGGTAGCTACAGAGTAAGACATGCAGAAATAATAGTGTGTTGGTTCTAAAGGAAAGAAGAAATAATAAAAGAGATGAAAGAAAAGAAAACTAGATTTGAAGAGTTTATTATGCTCACCAGAACCAAAAACATAATAAGGTATCTTTACATTCATGTCTCCCTCATAAAAGGTCCACAATGGGACATCAAGTGATGTGAAGAAAGTCTTGAAATGAGGAAAACATATAGCATATTTCAAAGAATGCATGAATTGAAATATTCAAATGACAAGAGACTGAATTCATTTGAGAAAACAGAATATACCTCGGAAAGTGATGATAACTCATTTAGTGGAAAATAAATGATTCTGATATTAAGGTGACAGCCTGAATACAGCCTGATTAAACAAGTCTAAAGAGTGAAACATATGCCATATGGATGGTATAGGCAAGAAATTGAGAATTGCATGTGTGCGAATACAGTCTTGTGGACAAGCAAATGCACAATTGCATAAAAGTTCCTTAAGTTGATAGCAGAAGCTGCTGGAATGTGATGGTGCTCTCATAGAGACAAGGCTTCTAGTATAAGGGAATCACCTTGGTAATGCGCTACTAAAGACAACAGGTCTTCAACAAGGGATCTTCACAGGAAAATAACACCAGGCTCATAGCCAGGCTCACAGCCTATAGGGGACAGAAGTCCAGAAGCAATTACTGACCCTTACACTGTAATAAATACGCAAAGCTAACTTGAGAAAAACGTCAACCGCATCGTGGCCAAGCGGTAGAGCTACTGTGAAAATGGAAACAGAAGCACTAAAGAAACGGAGTGCCAAAAGAGAACCTTTACTCTTGAATGCCCTCTAGCTTGATGCGCGGTGTCGGACAAATGATAATATTCACATACCTCACGGTAGGCTTAAACGGAGCATTAATCGCAGACTTCAATTTCATAGGGACGGTGGTTGTTTAAATAGAGTGTTTCATGAATATAGACGTCAGGATCTCTCGTGTGAAGCGGGACGTCAGGAGGAAGACTTACGTATAGAGAAAATACCAATGGACATAGAACGAAGGTTGAAGATCCCCGCAACATACTAAATGAGAAAGAAACCACATAATTTGGTTAGTACCAACAGAGTTTCTATTACATCTCTTCAGTTGGTGTCTATCGTGGAGACCTCCAGTCCACTTTTCATGTTTACTTTTTTACATGGTTTCTTCCTTATTTACGTATGGCGTGGAGATCTTCAGCCTTCTTTCTATTCAATTTGGCAGAATAATCAAGTCGCCAGCCATGCTATGTCATACAAGGTTAAGTGTCACCTAGTATCGTTTTGAGACCCCATGTTATGTAGGTCAAAAGTAGGCCTGGGCGGTAAGTTCTGTTCCGCTCGCGGAATTTGGGTAATTTCGCATTTCGCAGAGAAAGCGGAATTGCCAAAAATTACGAGATCCCGGGCTTCACTGGATGTTTTGCTTGTTCCCGCTTTCAAAATGCGTGTTCCCAAGATATTTCTCCCCGAGCATGCAAACAGCGTTCGCAAACAGGAAAAAAGCATTGCGAACAGGTGGAACAAGCAATTGTGCTATTCGCAGAACATTTGCGTGAGCGACTACGCAAATTTCGCCAACCCCTAGTCAAAAGCTAACAGGTTTTTTCACAGTGCGTCGTTCACACACGATTAGAAGGGGCATGGTGAGTACCCCTTCACCTACCCCGGCTCTATCTCTATCTTAACCTTGTACGACATAGCATGGCTGGCGACTTGATTAATCTGCCAAATTAAATACACCAGCAATGCAGTAGTGTAAGACTATTAGAACACTAGCCTTACATGGTCCTGACGAATTGTCAATAGACCCCTTAGGGACGGATGAGGCAAGAAACATGTTGACCAAAACTAAATAGTATATATGCGCGGTAGCATAATTATTTCCGATACGAGCTACACTTTTTAAATTTAATTTAGCAAGCTGCATTAATAACATTTATTTAATAAGAGTCTCCCAAATCCTATTTCAAATCACGCTTTTTAAACTACTCACTTCAATTCACATACCCTCACTCACCAAAGGGCTTTATCAAAAGAATTCTGCCAAAGAACCCCTTCACGGGTGCCCGTCGGGCATTGCAGTGCCGGCCTAACGAAGAGCACGCCCAAATGATGAAGCATGACGCCTTTCGGGGTGTGTGAGGGCACTTCCTTCATTTGGAGGTTATTTCAGAGACCTGACTACCACTTATATCCTTAGCAACTGAACACCCAAACATTTAAATCAGTAATCATGAGCTCAAATTATGAAGAGTGGGTGGGACAGGGATCTGCCTATGAAAAACCAGAGCCTCAATTTCAAGGTGAAATGTGTAAGTGTTTGTTTATGTCATAACATTTCTTTGAATGTGTAGAAATATGTATTTTTCTTATACAATAAGTTGTTGACTTGACATTTATTGACACTGCTGTAAGCTCTATGAGTTATGAGTCATATTCACTAATCTCTATTCACACTTTCTCCCATGAGTGTGCCTTTGACTGCTTGCTCGTCTACCGCTACCACTGAGATCAAGAGCAGAAGAGGTATTTGGCCAGATGCTTGGCATCTATTGAGGACATACCTAGGGACATTAAAAGTAAATGGCCTCAACCTTGACAGATGAGCCAAGTAACTCATGGCCTTTTGAAAGGGGTTCTCATAACAACTATTTTAAAGGCCACTAAACAATATACTCATTTGGGTGAAACAAGTTATTACAAAACGATCTTTGGTTTTGCAAGGCTTTATGTAGCAGTGTCTGCTTGAAAGCCAGAAAATCATTCAGTCCTCACCTACTGTGCTCAGGGTTTTGTCTGAACTCCCTCTAGCAAAAAAAAACACTGAAGCGACTGGTAGCTTCAGTGAAGACTATATTACAATCAAGTGATAAAACCCTCTACACAATTGAATGATTTAAGAATAAAAGTCTGTTAAACAGGCCAAAGATAATTATTACAATGACACCATCATCTCAGTTAAAAATCCCACTAAAGAAATCTTTACCATTTATAAAAGTTTATCTCATACTACTTCTTCTTCCTTTATAGTTGTTCCCTTGCAGACTCTTTTTGGCAACTCTCAGAATTTTTCCACAATAAAATGGTCCTTATTTTCTCTTTCTTCACACACCCTCTGCTTCATGATTATTGAACAAATGCTACACACTCCTGTGTCCAACGTCTGTTTTCTCTGCCTCTTTCGTGCTTTCTAAGCTTAAGGGATCTTCAACAGACTCTGTACTCAATCCTTTTCCCACCAAAATTGCCCATGTTATTTTTCCTATCCTACTGCAGGTTCTCACAGATGTGTGTATTCTCCATTGACCACAGGTGCAATAGCATCAACCTGCATAAAAGCTGCAGTAGTGCATTTATCAAAGAAGCATTCAGTTAGCACTCTGGTATTATTTATTTATTGACCTTTCTCCCTTCTTCCACTTGTGTTCAAAATGTAATAGTGTGTGGTATACAAATTATTTTTAGCCATCATTCAAGAACACCAAGTATACTACAGAAATGATTCTGCCTTTCTTTCAGGTTTTTGAACATGGAACAGTGCTAACCATGGTCTTAATGACAGAACTTTCATTCTGAATGCAGGTGGTTCTGCAACCCTCACCTTACTAGACCTTTATCTTGCTTTTGACCTGGTTTCCTTTGCCATCCTAATTGACAGATTTAGCACTATTGATGGTACTGGCTCTGCATTGTCCTGGCTTTCCTCCTTCTTTAAGGACTGTACCTAAGCTGGCTGTCATATTACTTACTTTTTTATCTACATTTATTAACTATGGCGTGCTGAAAGGCGTGGTTCTCAGCTACACACCACATTTATATGGCTCTTCTTCAGGCCATTAGTTCTGCCTTTGGTTTTAATTTTTAAGGCTATTCTGATGACACACTGCTCATTCTGAAACAGAACCAGTTTCAGACATGATCATTTTAAAATGCTCCCAGTCTGTGTAGCTAACTGGATGAATGTTGACAAAACTGAGGTGGTTGTTTTAATGGCTCCATCTGTATGTAACCTAGGTATTGCAAATGAAGGAAGGGAAGATTTGCACGCTTTTATTGCTGGTTCAATTAGGCTCAGCACTGGCTTTAGGGTTAACTAGTGCCTTTTATGAAGGTGATGTCCAGATAATTCCACATTTTGATATAGGATGCAGCATTTTAGTGTAGATGAGACCTGAAGAAGGGGAAGCCTTTGTCCCTAAGGCCCACACAGGATGGCTTTTCTCCCACTCGGAGTGAGGCTACCCCTTTATCCAGTTTTGAATTGACAGAGGGCAAGGATTGCTAATTTTACTAAACAAACCCCTGTCTGGCAAATAAGTTCCCTCTAAAAGAAGAAGGCCTGTGCCATCTGGGATTAACCTTCAAACTGCTCAATGTGGGATAGCTTGCAGTATATAGAGTGTGTGTTGTAAAATGGGCCACTGCTGCCCCCATGAGCTTTTTGTTCATTGGTAAGGGAGTGTGCAAGTGTCACCTCCACCCACTGGCTGGCCAGTGCAAACCATATTTACGGCTCCTCAAGAAACCTTCCTCAGAATGCTTGCAGGACCTGTAGAAGATCAGAAGAGGACTGGGCATCATGCCTGTGACAATAGAGGGGTCCAGAAGGACTGAATATCCCAGCTCTTGTACTCAAGATAACAAATTGGACCCCAGAAGTCAGTTGGCAGACCTCCCTTGTGGCTATAGAGAGATAACAAGTGACCCTTTTCCTAAAATGACCAGCTGACTAGAGCCAACTGGATCTGAACTTGATCTTACTGGTGGTCTCTGATGGAATGATTTCTGGCCCCTCGCTTCTGTCCATGACATCCTGGGAGCCTTAGAAGTGACACAGACAAGCCTGAAAATATCACTCTTAGATCATTTCTAGACTTCCAAGACATCCAAATGTGTCCATAGGAATTTGCCGCAAAGGTGTTCCATTTTGTAACAACTTCTTTCACCATTTAGGCTTGTCCAACTGAAGGATTTCAAGCTCTATAAAACAAATTAGTCAGAAGGTAACAATTTATTTGGAAGGTACTTACTTGGCATATCCGACTCAGGCTCAATTGCAGTCAGTCAGAAATCCTCCATGGGTCTACAACTTCCATTGACTGGGCAGGGAGCAGTGGGTCCTCTTACACACTGACCTCATCGTAACTGTAAGCTCACAAGCTGGTACAGGGGAACAGATGGGATTAGAGGTTCCTAAACACCAACTCCGGCAGTGGAGGGGAAGAAGGCAGATGTAGCCTTTCCTGAAGAGGAGTAGCAGTCTCAGCATCTTTTAGGATGGAGGAGGAAATGTTTTCCTTTGGAGGATTAGATTGCCATAATGGCTCATGAGATTAGGGTAGTCTTATAATTTCAGCAATGATTAGAGCCCAATGAAGATATGACGACAGTGACAGCCAATCAGAAGTACAGTGGAGAGGTAAACATAGGGTGTTCATCCCAAAAAGGGCTGGGTTTCGTTATGTGGTGGAAGATGATATTGATAAGATGTTTATAACATGTGAGGTGGCTTTGTGTATGCAGTGAGTCACAGGGGAGGACTGTGGATTAGCTTGTGGAGGCATATTCTCATTGTCAAGCAGGATACGTTATTGGTCCTAGAAGTCACTGGCCAAGTTAAGGATGCTCCCATGAAAGAAGCCTTTATGCACAAATTTGCTTTGACCCCAGAAAAATATTGCCTTACATTTGGGATTCCCTGAAACAGTCTTACCATTCCAGGGAGTTTTGGGGGGATTTTATGGTCATGTCTAATACAGCACCTGATACACTCCAAGCCTACTATTGACCAGTAGCTGGATTTGAACATTCACATGTGGGTGCATGGCTAGCGTCCATGTGCCATAAACTGGCAGGTGTCAGTTGTTTCTGCTTTTTGGCTGCCTTGAAGGCAGAACTGACCCTGGTTAAGAACAGACATCTGACAAGGGAAGTAGAGTGGTCCACATAGCATTGTTAGCCATGATGCTGATGATTGCAGACTAGGATGCAACTATGAGTAGTTACTGGTCAGTTTTCTCCGAGATATGGTCTTCAGGTGAAGAGAGTGGTTACCCATGGGAGTTAGTGGCTAGGGCAAATGTTGACAGAGGTGGACTGGTAGGTTCAGAGGAGCATAGAATAGGCAAGTGCATCTGACATGATGATGAATTATCATTGTTCTGTTGCCTGATCAAAGAAGTCTATCAAGGGATTGATTAGTCTTCCATGGCTCTCGTCCGATGGGTGTGGGTCTGTAGCAAATCCACCTTTTTCTGCCTTTTTTTGGGAATCAATTGTTACCTCTGCTAAATAGAATTAAAGTGCATGTGCTCTCCTTTTAAACATGAGTAAATTGCTTTGTCCTGGCTCATGCATTTATCAATCAATCAATCACAACATTTGTAGAGCGCGCTACTCCCCGTGAGGGTATCAAGGCGCTGAAGGGGGGGGATGCCGCTACTACTCGAACAGCCAGGTCTTGAGGTGTCTCCTGAAGGTGAGATGGTCATGGGTCAGTCGTAGGTGTGCGGGGAGGGAGTTCCATGTCTTGGCTGTCAGGTAGGAGAACGATCTTAGTCCGGTGGTGGCTCTGCGAATCCATGGGACGGGGGCGAGGGCGAGGCTGGTGGAGCGGAGCTGGCAGTGGGGGTGTGGAATGAGAGGCAGTTCTTGAGGTATTCGGGGCCCATGATGTGGAGTGCTTTGTGTGCGTGGGTGAGCAGCCTAAACGTGATCCTCTTGCTGACAGGGAGCCAGTGCAGGTTTCTCAGGTGGGCGGATATGTGGTTGCGTCGAGGGATGTCGAGGATGAGTCGTGCGGAGGCGTTCTATATGCGCTGAAGCCGTTTCTGAAGTTTGGCTGTGGTTCCTGCATAGAAGGCGTTCCCGTAGTCCAGTTGGCTTGTGACGAGGGCCTGGGTGACCGTCTTTCTGGTTTCGGTGGGGATCCACTGGAAGATCTTACGGAGCATGCGCAAGGTGTTGAAGCATGAGGACGAGACTGCGTTGACTTGCTTGGTCATCTTGTGGGAGGAGTCCAGGATGAATCCCAGGTTGCGAGCGTGGTCCGTGATTGTCGGTGCGGGGCCCAGCGTCGTGGGCCACCAGGAGTCATCCCAGGTGGATGGGGATTGTCCGAGGATGAGGACCTCCATCTTGTCTGAGTTGAGCTTCAGATGGCTGTGCTTCATCCATTCTGCGACATCTTTCATTCCGTCCTGGAAGTTGGCTTTGGCGGTGAGAGGGTCTTTGGTGAGGGAGAGTATCTGTTGGGTGTCGTCGGCTTAGGAGATGATGTTGATGTTGTGTTTGCGTGCGATGGTGGCGAGGGGGCTCATGTAGATATTGAAGAGGGTCGGGCTGAGTAAGGAGCCCTGAGGTACGCTGCAGATGATCTTGGTGGCCTCGGAGCGGAAGGGAGGGAGGCGGACTCTCTTGGTTCTGTCGGAGAGGAACAATGTGATCCTGTCCAGGGCCTTTCCTTGGATCCCAGAGTTGTAGAGGCGGGTTATTAGGGTGCGGTGGCAGATGGTATCAAAGGCTGCCGAGAGGTCCAGGAGGATGAGGGCGGCTGTCTCTCCGTTGTCTATCAAGGTCCTGATGTAATCGGTGGCTGCGATGAGGGCGGTCTCGGTGCTGTGGTTGGCTCAGAATCCAGACTGGGATGGGTCGAGCGAGTTGTTTGCTTCGAGTAATGTAGTCAGCTGTTTATTGATGGTCTTCTCGATGACTTTAGCCGGGAAGGGAAGAAGAGAGATGGGGCGAAAGTTCTTGAGGTTTTTGGGGTCCGCTGTTGGTTTCTTCAGAAGGGCATTGATTTCTGCGTGTTTCCAGCTTCCAGGGAAGGTGGCTGACGTGAAGGAGCTGTTAATGATGTTCCGGAGGGGGAGCCGGAGTGGATGGTGTTCATGACGCGGGTGGTGTCTTCAGTGCTGATGGGCGTCCATGCGCTGAGGCTGGTGGTGGGGGTCGTTGGTTTGATGGCTGGAGGCGGAGTCTAGGGTCCGAAGCTCTCGTGTATATCTGCGATCTTGCGGTGGAAGAATGCGGCAAGGGAATCGAAGGTGTGATGTTGTTGTTGCTGGCGCTGGGGTTGGAGAGCTCTTTGACGATGCTGAAGAGTTCCTTGCTGTTGTGGGAGTTGTTGTCAAGCCGCTCTTTGAACGATGTTACCTTGCATATATAGTATAGAAAATGCACCCAGGACCCAGAAGTTAATGTCACCTGTGGACTACATCACATATTGTGCCTGTCACAGGCTCGACCCGCAAAAAGTAAATTCATGCCTAAAAATCCGCTGTCAAACCTGTCAAAATATTTCTTTTGGACTGGTGGGAAAATGTAAATAATAATGATCGTTTCTTAGTACTCCTTGTCACCCAAAGTGTAGGGTGCTTAATATTGAAATATGTGAAATTAAAATTGGCATATTCCCCCATTGAAAATACCCCCCAAAAATATTCACTGACAGGGTTGTGCCTGGATCATATAAAATGTCAAACTACATACTATAAACATAATATGTACCTTTCAGCCGGAAATGGCTAAAATTGTCATTCAAAGAATATTTGTCATATTTGTTAAAAGACCAATTCATTGGTGAAATTGGATATCTAATAAATATTTAGGAAAAGTAACTTTTAGAAAGTTACCTTTTCCTTGCCTTTCTGCTGAGTAATATGCATTATCCTACCAGCAGCTACCCAGCCACTGCTTGACCTTAATGAGTTGTTAAAACTAATCCCAGAGAAAATCAATGCTTTAGGTAGGCCTGGGCAGTGAACTTTGCCCCGTTTGCAGAGTTTTCTGCACTCCTCACTCCTAAGAGCTCGCGGAAGGCAGAACACTTCGCTTCACAATGTGCAGCGGAATTTTTTCTCCGCTCGTGATCGCGAAAGGTAAGTTTGTGATCATGAGCACTAAATTTGTGAGCCTGAGGTGCCGCTCGGGAAAAATTTCTACCCGAGCTGCAGGACTATCAGCACAAACGGCAGTTTGCACTGCAATCCGCCACTCGCGGAATTCCGCTGAGTTTTTTAGTAACTTTGCGGAGTTCCGCGTAGCAAAATTCCATGAACTATGTGCATGCCTAGCTTTAAGCCTGGTGACAGGCTGAACTGTGTAAGGGGCATGTGATGCCTGTGGCTCAGGAACGACAGTTGGGTTGTGCCAGGAACTTCATTAACTTGAAAGGGTGAGTGATAAAACCTGGCCATTGATAATTAAGTGTAAGGGGAGAACTGAAAATTATTTATCCAAAACGCCCACAATTAAAAGACTGTCAACCCATTGGAGGGAAGTTACCCCTAGAACCAGTTGAGAACAGAGGCAGGGACCTCTTACTTCCCTAAACACCTCCCTGACTGACACAGAAGCTTTCTGAAAGGGAAAATGGGCTGTACTTTCTCAGATTTTCCACTTGAAGGTGAAATGTGGGTTACTTTTCAATATAACAAACACTATGTGTTGCAACAGCAGAGAGGGTTGACCCTGGGGACTTTTTCCCTAGTGTAAACTCCAAATGTGGCACTTCAAGGAAACATATACAGAACACTTTCCGGAGCTGTGAAAGATCAAAATAAGACTAAACCTGCTGTGCGTGACATGAGAGGAGTCCATAAGAATTGGACCTGCTTTCTCATGGTCCCAGGACAAAAATGTAGACTCTAAGGGTCAGCAGCCAACCTCCTGTAGGGCTACAGAGATTCAACAAGCTACAGGAGGCTTCTTTCCTGAAGTGACCAATTGACTAGCAACAACTGGACCTAGACTTGACATTGCTTGTGGCTTCTGCTGGAGTGACTTTTGGCCCCTAAGTACTGTCCCTGAGATCTTAGGAACCTTAAAAGTAACCCAGAAGCACTGCTCCAGATAAAGGGAGAAGTTGGGACTTTTAACATTTTTGGCGTCCAACACCTCCTAAGTCATCAGGCGGACCTTGCAGCGAAGATGTCTGATTTCGATGTAGCTTCATCGGATATAGCTTCACGCTTTCCCGGCCTGTGGATTTTGAGCTCAAAGATTAAGTCAGAAGGTAAAATCTTTGATGGAGAGGAACACATTTGGTATATCCAATTTATGTAAAATCACAAATTGCTTAAAATAGAGTTGACGTCCTGATCTACTTCTTCCACAGATTTATTGGTGCATAGAGCATTTTAGCACTATTTTCAGTTAAACCTTATAACATTCATATCTCTGGTTCCCATTATTCAATTTCTGCTAATTTGGTTTTAATCTTGTTTATTATAATGTACTCTATGTTTCTAATGTGGTTTGAGAATTTTATTATTTGGTTTTATGACTGTGTTTCTGTTTGGTTACTGTATACATACTTCACTCATTGCCCTAAGTTTAGCCCATTTGTTTGAGCCATAGTTTCCAATATGTGGCATTCAGTTTAATTTATTGACTTTGAGTTTCAACCTGACAAGTTAACCGCATGCGTGCGGCATGATTTCCGCCCGTACGCTGGATTTTGCGGATTCGCATGTTACGTGACGAGCTGGGCTCGTCATGAGCGTGCCAGGAGGCTACCTCATGACGAGCCCAGCTCGTCATGAGCGTCGAAGGGGTTAATATTATTGTTCCAAGATGCAGGCAACCGTTCACCCCAAATAATAATTCAATTTGTTAGATGGTACATATCACACGCTGAAAATAAAATGTGATACATAGCGCAGGTTGGCAACAGACATGATACTACTCATTTACGATAAATATCACATGCACTTTTCAATTCTTGGTCGAGAGAGTTGGTAAATTC
This sequence comes from Lissotriton helveticus, assembly GCF_964261635.1. Lineage (NCBI taxonomy): Eukaryota > Metazoa > Chordata > Amphibia > Caudata > Salamandridae > Lissotriton > Lissotriton helveticus. The sequence continues at coordinate 211,975,632 of NC_136060.1, read as the reverse complement.
ATCCCGTATTTTCCCAGGCATGCTGTAGTTACTATCACTACGCCTAAGTCAAGGTCAGTGTCTAAGTGGTTGTGTAACAGTGTATTTTTCTGTAAGATAAAATGTGTTGCAGAATTCTAGCATATAATTAGTACTTAATTTGAACCAGTAATTGCTGGTGGGTGAACCCAGCAGTCTTTTCTGGGGAGCTAAATGTATTTATAATCATCAGACTTTCATCTTCAAAAAGACCGTGATAGGCAGCACAGGTGAAAAGAAGAAGGAAATAAAATGCAGAAAAACTGTTGAAAAGGGAGAAAGCAGAGATGAAAAAGAACCTACAAAAGTGAGATAAAACCCAGGGATTGTATGAAGGTGGATGACATAGGCTTGCGTTGGAATCAAAGGATTTCAACCTTGGTATTCAGCTTTACTGACATTCAGCAGTGGCACCACTGGGCTTCTGAGAAAAACCTGGGTACCAGCACTTAGTGCCATAATTATGAAATTGTGGCACAGGGTAGCAAAACAAGTCACCTTGCTGCACTGCTGTGTGTCACAGGGAAAGCACAGAAATTTGCCGTATTTATCCAATAAAGTGCATCCCTGTCCTTTTCCCTTGTGCTGACACCATTTTGGCACGCTACCGCCAATGCAGGCACCCTTGCACCATGGGGCAAGGGTGTCTGTGTTGTAGGCAGGATTGTATTTGTACTGGACTGGACACCTGAGAGAATATTTCTCCTTGTTACGCCTCCCTAGGGCAGTGTATATATTTGGAGCATTCCCAGATTTACACGGTCTTATAAAGCTGAAAATGCACAAACACCATGGAAGCTGCATAGGAACACCCAAGCAATGCCCATGAAAATCCTACCCTGGGCAGAATAACGCAACATACTGATTTGCACTGCATTGCATTACACTACATTTTCGGAGCCACTCAAACCCATGCTAAGTGGCTTTGCATGCCATTAAATTAGGACTTAAGGTTTATGTTGCTCTTCCTTCACCTTCCATGCTGCAGGAACGATGCAAACTGGGTCATAAATATGGCCCTTATAATTCAATCGCAGTACTGCATACTGTACAAATCAAGTGCAAAATAGGATTAAAATAATGCAGGAGGAAACTATACAGATTTCATCAAAGGGAATGAATGTTGGACTTTTCTCTTATAACAGTTGTTAAGCACAACATTCAGTCTATTAAGGTCCTGGCACTGGAATTCACAGGCTACCATATTTTTACAGGGAATTGTTGAAATCTTTCAAACTTTACCCAAGGATTACATTACAGTCCTTTAAATTAGTACCTAACTATTCTTATCTGTGGTCCATTTAATGAGAAATATCATATATATATATATATATATATATATATTACCTACTGGCGATAGCCAGTAGGTATATATAGTTAGGATTTTTTTCCTATGGGATTTTTGAAAATTCTATGTCGAATAACTTTGGCGTTTGAGGACAGAATTGGCTGAAATTTTCAGGAAAATGGAACATTTTGTTTCTGAGCAGCCCCTGAAAATTTGGGGGGGTTTCATCAAGGGGGGGCCGAGAAAAAAGGGGGGTCCCAAAACGTGTTTTTCCCATGCAATTTTCCATTGGGCGGTTGGCCTCACTTTTAGCCCGAACGGCTGAATGGATTTACACCAAACTTGGCAAAATTATAGGGACTGGTAGCCCGATGTGCCTTTGCTATGTCTCAAGATATAGGCTCCAGTGGTTTTTACGAAAATTAACTTTGAAAAATATATATTGGGCTACATTGGGCTATATATATGTTGGAGCCCAAATGTAGCCCAATGTAGCCCAATGTAGCCCAATGTAGCCCAAAGATGGCCACCAGAGACAAAAAAAACAAATGTAGCCCAAATATCAGCCAGATGTAGCCCAACTATAGCCCAATGACAGAATGTCCCAGAGTGTTCTAAAGAACAACTAGAGTGCTAACAGTCCTACTTATTACAAAGGTATGGCACACCTGAAGCCATCTTGATTGGAATAAAGTGGTAACTCTTGAAACATTTAATTTAAAAAGGAACAAAATGAGGGGGTTCATTTTGCCATATAAAGTATGATTAGCGAATATATGATGAAATCCCGCATACCATCAGTCCGCAAAAAAAATCCTTGATGTACCATTAGGCCGCAAATTAAAATAACGAAAACTTTTAGAACGAATATGCCTTTAGCATACACTAAACAACTAAACTACCCTAAACCCTAAAACACTACCCCCAGCATGACCCTACACTACACAAACAGTACAACACTACCCTAAACCCTAAAACACTACACCCCAGCATGACCCTACACTACGCAAACACTACAACACTACCCTAAACCCTAAAACACTACCCCCAGCATGACCCTACACTACACAAACACTACAACACAACCCTAAACCCTAAAACACTACCCCCAGCATGACCCTACACTACACAAACACTACAACACTACCCTAAACCCTAAAACACTACCCCCAGCATGACCCTACACTACACAAACACTACAACACAACCCTAAACCCTAAAACACTACACCCCAGCATGACCCTACACTACGCAAACACAACACTACCCTAAACCCTAAAACACTACCCCCAGCATGACCCTACACTACGCAAACACTACAACACTACGCAAAACCCTAAAACACTACACCCCAGCATGACCCTACACTACCCAAACACTACAACACTACCCTAAACCCTAAAACACTACCCCCAGTATGACCCTACACTACACAAACACTACAACACTACCCTAAACCCTAAAACACTACCCCCAGCATGACCCTACACTACGCAAACACTACAACACTACCCAAAACCCTAAAACACTACACCCCAGCATGACCCTACACTACGCAAACACTACAACACTACCCTAAACCCTAAAACACTACCCCCAGCATGACCCTACACTACGCAAACACTACAACACTACCCAAAACCCTAAAACACTACACCCCAGCATGACCCTACACTACGCAAACAGTACAACACTACCCTAAACCCTAAAACACTACCCCAGCATGACCCTACACTACGCAAACACTACAACACTACCCTAAACCCTAAAACACTACCCCCAGCATGACCCTACACTACGCAAACACTACAACACTACCCTAAACCCTAAAACACTACCCCCAGCATGACCCTACACTACGCAAACACTACAACACTACCCAAAACCCTAAAACACTACACCCCAGCATGACCCTACACTACGCAAACACTACAACACTACCCTAAACCCTAAAACACTACCCCCAGCATGACCCTACACTACGCAAACACTACAACACTACCCTAAACCCTAAAACACTACCCCCAGCATGACCCTACACTACGCAAACACTACAACACTACCCTAAACCCTAAAACACAACCCCCAGCATGACCCTACACTACGCAAACAATACAACACTACCCTAAACCCTAAAACACTACCCCCAGCATGACCCTACACTATGCAAACACTACAACACTACCCTAAACCCTAAAACACTACCCCCAGCATGACCCTACACTACGCAAACACTACAACACTACCCTAAACCCTAAAACACTACACCCCAGCATGACCCTACACTACGCAAACACTACAACACTACCCTAAACCCTAAAACACTACCCCCAGCATGACCCTACACTACGCAAACACTACAACACTACCCTAAACCCTAAAACACTACACCCAGCATGACCCTACACTACGCAAACACTACAACACTACCCTAAACCCTAAAACACTACCCCCCAGCATGACCCTACACTACGCAAACACTACAACACTACCCTAAACCCTAAAACACTACCCCCAGCATGACCCTACACTACGCAAACACTACAACACTACCCTACACCCTAAAACACTACCCCCAGCATGACCCTACACTACGCAAACACTACAACACTACCCTACACCCTAAAACACTACCCCCAGCATGACCCTACACTACGCAAACACTACAACACTACCCTAAACCCTAAAACACTAGCCCCAGCATGACCCTACACTACGCAAACACTACAACACAACCCTAAACCCTAAAACACTACCCCCAGCATCACCCTACACTAAACAACCACCACAACTCTACACTACACTAACACAACACTACACTACACAACACTACACTACACAATCACTAACCCACGAAAAAATTAACACAAACCCACTTACCTCTCTCGTCATCGGGGTTTTCACAACGCAAATGCATTTACCATACATGCCTTTAAAACGTAATTCTTTGTAAAGGCATGCGCGATAAATGCACATGCGTTTTGAAAAAATGCGGGATAATGGTATGCGAGGTCAATGACCTTGCGGGATAATGGTATGCGGACTGAAAGTCTGCGGGATAAAAAATGCGGGAAAATGGCTGCAAACCATGATTAGCAGCAGACTTCCCTGGTGAGCACTAGCTTTACTACAGTGATCTAATGAGCAACTAGAGTGCTAACATTCAGAATTGATGGCAAATGTGTGACACATCTGAATGCCTTCTTGATAGAACCAAAGTAAACAAGCATTGAAAATGCAATAGATCTCGCCCTCGTTTAAGTTAAAGCCATTCTGTTTGTAATGAGGTGGCTTTTTAGCTTTGCTTTTATTAGTGTTTTTAAAACTTTCATGTAAATAACATGCATATGTATGCATATATGTATATGTATGCATGCATTTATATTTATATAGATATGCAGATTATATATGTTTATATATGTATATTACCTACTGGCGATAGCCAGTGGGTATATATAGTTAGGATTTTTTCTTCATGGGATTTCTGAAAATTCTATGTCTAATAACTTTGGCGTTTGTGGACGGAATTGGCTGAAATTTTCAGGAAAATGGCACATTTTGTTTCCTGAGCAGCCCCTAAAAATTTGGGGGGGTTTCGTCAAGGGGGGGCCGAGAAAAAAGGGGGGTCCCAAAACACGTTTTTCCCATTCATTTTTCCATAGGGCGGTTGGACTCACTTTTAGCTCGAACGGCTGAATAGATTTACATGAAACTTGGCAAAATTGTAGATATGGTTTGCCCGACGTGCCTTTGCTATGTCTCAATATATGTGCTCCAGTGGATTTTGAGAAATTAACGTTTAAAAAAAAATATATATCTGTGACAGCGCTCCGGTTAGCGCCCCGGTTCGAGTACCTGACGCGTAACGGAACTTCGCGAAGTGAAGCTGATTGGCTCTCCGGTGTCTGTCAACATTCTAAACAGTCCGGAGCGGCCGCCATCTTGTCTCTCGGTAGGATCGAGAGACAAGATGTGGTGAAAAACGAAGGGGGAAATGAAGGAAAGGGGGCAAGGTAGACCCCTCCTGACCCCCTAGGATTGATGAGGGGGATATTAAAGTGCCCCGCGGGGCAAAAAATAAAAAAACATTTTGTTTTGCGATTTTACGCCGTAGAGGCGCGTCCCGGTACGCGAACCGGGCAGATCACCGGGCAGCTAACCGAGCAGCTAACCGGCAGCGTAGCTGTCAACATTGTAAACAGTCCGGAGCGGCCGCCATCTTGTCTCTCGGTAGGTTCGAGAGACAAGATGTGGTGAAAAAAGAAGGGGGAAATGAAGGAAAGGGGGCAAGGTAAACCCCTCCTGACCCCCTAGGATTGATGAGGGGGATATTAAAGTCCCCCGCGATTTTTCGCGGTAGAGGCGCTTCCCGGTACGCGAACCGGGCAGCTAACCGGCAGCGTAACGGGAGTCCGCCATCTTGTGTTTTTGGAGCGTCCGGTTCGCGTACCGGGTAGCGTCCCGGTAAGCGTAACAAGGGGAAAACCAAGAGAAACAGTAAAAAAAAAATGAAGGGAATAGATTTCCAGCAAACTTGGCAAAATTGTAGGGACTGTTTGTTTGATGTGCCTTTGCAAGGCCTCAAGATATGTGCACGTGTGGATTTTGTCTAATTAAGGTTAAAAAAAATATATATATCTGTAAGCGTGCTCCGGCACGCTTACGTTACGGGTTTTGTTTGCGCTGCAGAGCCGATACGTCACGGTTATGCGACGCGTCATGAGGCGTCTCACGTGGCTACGTGATACGTCACGTAACAAAGAATATATTTTACAGCTATAGATATTAGCTTTTAAAAAACCAATGAAATTCACTGAAAAAACCATAGGTTATAGACCATATATAGTTAGGAATTTGTATTTAGAAAACCTTGAAAATTCACTGAAAAAACCATAGGTTAGAGACCATATATAGTTAGCTGGACATTTTATTGACATAAAACCAATGAAATTCCATATATAGTTAGTTGCACTAACTATATATCGCGCACCCGCAATCCACTGCTGATGATGTCACATATTACATCATTCATGACATGGTCAGTGACATCACTGATGACATCACTGATGACATCTCAAATGACATCACTGATGACATCTCAAATGACATCACTGATGACATCATGACACACCAATACCAGTTACTACATACGCACTCACTGATTCCTACGTCTACACACACATTCACTCATTCACCCATACAATCACTCATACATACAGTCACTCATTATTACAACACTATCATATGCACTCATACACCTATGCAGACACTCACACACTGCCACTCATCCATGGAGTTACTCACACACCTAGTCAGTCCTGTAAAGAATCAATCACACTTCCATTTCCTCATCTATACAGTTAAACACAGAACACCATACTTCAGTGACATCACTGATGACATCACTGATGACATCTCAAATGACATCACTGATGACATCTCAAATGACATCACTGATGACATCATGACACACCAATACCAGTTACTACATACGCACTCACTGATTCCTACGTCTACACACACATTCACTCATTCACCCATACAATCACTCATACATACAGTCACTCATTATTACAACACTATCATATGCACTCATACACCTAGTCAGTCCTGTGAAGAATCAATCACACTTTGATTTCCTCATCTATACAGTTAAACACAGAACACCATACTTTTTCACACATATACTAACACATACTTACTCTCTTATACAATCACTGATACAAGTACACATTGATATGCACAGAGTCACACACCTCCCAGCCAGCCACACACACACTCAGTCTTCCATACATCCACTCATTCTTCAATATGTAAAACATATTTAAACTTTACAAAAACACACAGACACTAGATGATGTCATCAGTGATGTCATTTGAGATGTCATCAGTGATGTCATCAGTGATGTCATTTGAGATGTCATCAGTGATGTCATCAGTGATGTCACTGACCATGTCATGAATGATGTAATATGTGACATCATCAGCAGTGGATTGCGGGTGCGCGATATATAGTTAGTGCAACTAACTATATATGGAATTTCATTGGTTTTATGTCAATAAAATGTCCAGCTAACTATATATGGTCTCTAACCTATGGTTTTTTCAGTGAATTTTCAAGGTTTTGTAAATGCAAATTCCTAACTATATATGGTCTATAACCTATGGTTTTTTCAGTGAATATATATATATATATATATATATATATTCACCTATGGTTTTTTCAGTGAATATATATATATATATATATATATATATATATTCACTGAAAAAAACATAGGTTTTACACACGTTATAGTTAGGAAGTAGCATTTACAAAACCTATGAAATTCACTGAAAAAACCATAGGTTTGACACCAGTTATAGTTAGCTGGAAATTTTACTGATATAAAACCAATGAAATTCCACGTTATAGTTAGTTGGACTCACTATAACTTGCGCATGTAATGCACTGCTGATGACGTCAGTCCGGATGTGTTTAGATTTACTCCTTTTCACGTTTTGAAACTTCCCTGAATTAGACCGCTACTTCCAACCAGATACTATCACCGCGTACACGTCCTGAGACGCGCATGTGAAGTCATGTGACTTGAAAACAACACTTCCAATTGGTTCCTAGTAGTTTCTATGCTGCGTCAATACCTTTGCCTGCTTCAAGCACATGCACAGTTTTGAAAAAGCATGGGCCTGAAAGTCACTGAGTGAAATATCATACATTACAGTCAGCCACTTTCAAGACGCATTCCTCGGGAGGAACACTTACCGTTTATTATTAGAGGTAGATCGTCCGACTCCACCGGAGGACACCCCTAATAAAAAAGACATATATATAAAATGCGGACTAGCCGCTGTATCGTACTAGCAAATTTTAACTTAAAAATCGTTAGAGAAAACAAAAGGAATCGAACAAAATCAGTAGGCCACTGATAGGATCTCTTTTTGACCTTGCTAAAATAGAAACATTAGGAACAACCCCTCATGAGAAATATGAAACTAGTGAGAGAAACCGAGCTCGACGCCATCTTGCCCCCTTTTAGGCCCCATCACGAACATAGATTGCCCCACATAGCAAAACGTGATCTTATTGCCTGCCCAACTTCAGATCTGACCCCCCCCCTTTTGCTCTCATGTCCTGTCGGAATGTCCGGCTGTAGATTACAATCACATGTTACATTTGGGAGGGGAAACGACATCAGAGCGACAAATATTAGAAATATACCACACGATAGCAAAATAACAGGTTAAAACGTTTTTATTCTTGAACAAAAATATATTAAAACAACTATGGAGAACCATTACGCGAATAGTCCGGAGGTGACACCACGCGCCAAGGCCTGTCCCCAGGATGAACCAAGGGATCCGTTCCTGGGGCCGTGGCAAAGAGCAGCCGGCCGCCATCGGCCGGAGAAGGCATGGGCCCGACCCGAGATGTAGTTGTGGTCCCATTCTCTTCCTCTTTCGGCGCCTTGCAGGCCACGAGGGGGGGATGTCTTGCATATGCCTCCGACCCCCCCCTCTCTTCATCGCCTGGTCCGGCCATAACAAATGTCAGCAAGACGCCGTGGGGTGCACTGGGAGAGAGAGGCGGCGCGGACGATCCTCTTTCGGCGCCTTGCAGGCCACGAGGGGGGGATGTCTTGCATATGCCTCCGACCCCCCCCCTCTCTTCATCGCCTGGTCCGGCCATAACAAATGTCAGCAAGACGCCGTGGGGTGCACTGGGAGGGAGAGGCGGCGCGGACGAGCCTCTCCCGCCTCCCCACGTGGAGGCCCCTCAGCTGCACCCCCAACGCTCCACGCACCCGTCAAAGGACTCATCCACTCTTGCGGTGCAGCGACGCTCCACGCACCCGTCAAAGGACTCGTCCACTGTTGCGGTGCAGCGACGCTCCATGCACCCGGCAAAGGACTCGTCCACTGTGGCAGTGCAACGATGCTTCGCCCGACAGGCTTGAGTCCATCAGCTCCTGCAACCCAGTGACTGCCGGTGGTTGCAGATCTTTCCTTTCAAAATGCTGCCAACAATATTTTCTGAATGGCGTAGCCACGAGACGTTGGCGCTCTCATGCTGACGCCAGCCTCAGTTTGAATGACCAACAATCCGGGGCGCGGCGCGGAGCGCGTAACATAAGCATAACAGGTCATATGACTTGTTAATAAAGCTTTTCATTGGTTTAGAAATATTTTTATGAGCATATTTGACTATTTTATTAAAAACACTACACATAACCTGTTTTTCAAGTTATGTTTAATTTTAAATGAAACGGTTTACATTTTCACTTTTTATTTCCAGTACATTTTAAAAATAAATGTTTATAGTTCCATATGCTGAAGCACGTCAGCTTCCCACCCTATGTCATACAATTCTGACGAATCGGCATCCTCATCATGTTCTTCACCATCCTCAGGATTTAATTCATCTAAGGGATCCACTTCCACTGACGTTTCAATGACAAGTTCAACGATAAGATCGAGATCAACGGATTGCTTATTATCACTCATGGTTAATGTTGTCGTTATCTTTAAAGAAAGAGAACAATGAGATGTTGCAGAGTAAGAGACAAATCTCAGAGACTATAATAGTAAATTTTTTTAACAAGAGTAACATTTTGCAGCTATTATTTAGCCATGTCCAGCGATGCAGAGGAGGTGAGTCCTATGTCCAAGTTTTCAGTGAACAGGACTCATCTCTTTTTAACCTTGGATAAGCCTCACCAAAACTGTGTCCCCTGCTCATACTTAAATGTAAAGGGGCAGATTTATGTTAACTGGCGCATCCCCAGAGATGCACCAGTTAAAGTGCACCGCTGCTCTGCCACCCATGGTGTGCCGCATTTACAATGTGGAGCACCATTGAGCAAAAACAACACAGATGCGTCACGCACCTGTGCCGCAAAAGCAGCACATTGCAGGAATCACGTCGTAAGCACGACATGTCTACTCCAATGCACAGGAGCAAGCCACACATTGCATGGTGCATCACTCCTTATGCCTGTTTCAAACAGGCGTAAGTATTTGATTCAGGAATACTATAAAGCTGACTCAGTGAAATCTTCTAAATTTCACTGTGATAGTTTTACAGGGCTTTCATGCAAATGAATGCCCACCTGCAACAAAACGCCTATATGAAACCTGACGCAGGTTTCATGTGGTGTAGAAAATGAAAATGTATATGTACATAAGCGGCGTTCATTTGTGTTCACCCTCACCACTGTTGGAGTTAAAGCGAAAGTCACGGCACAGTGGCCCCGCCATCTTGCCCCCTTTTAGGCCCCATCACGAACATAGATAGCCCCACATAGCAAAACGTGATCTTATCGCCTGCCCAACTTCAGATCTGACCCCCCCCTTTTGCTCTCATGTCCTGTCGGAATGTCCGGCTGTAGATTACAATCACATGTTACATTTGGGAGGGGAAACGACATCAGAGCGACAAATATTAGAAATATACCACACGACAGCAAAATAACAGGTTAAAACGTTTTTATTCTTGAACAAAAATATATTAAAACAACTATTTACATGACAAATGGCCGCAGCAACAAACCCACAATGCATTTCGCCGTCTACTTGACGCCGTCCCTATCCCTCCTTCCCCAAAGTAGCAATGTTGGGCTACTTTTGGGCTGCTTTCTAGTAGGGTTTTTGAGCGTCAGAAATTCTACAAAAGCCATCGGCAACGGCCTGGGGTGGAGAACCATTACGTGAATAGTCCGGAGGCGACACCACTCGCCAAGGCCTGTCCCCAGGATGAACCAAGGGATCCGTTCCTGGGGCAGTGGCAAAGAGCGGCCGGCCGTCATCGGCCAGAGAAGGCATGGGCCCTACCCAAGATGTAGTTGTCTTCCCATTCTCTTCTTTTTTCAGCACCTTGCAGGCCACGAGGGGGGAATGTCTTGCATATGCCTCCAACCCCCCCCCCTCTCTTCATCGCCTGGTCCGGCCATAACAAATGTCAGCAAGACACCGTGGGGTGCACTGGGAGGGAGAGGCGGCGCGGACGAGCCTCTCCCGCCTCCCCAGGTGGAGGCCCCTCAGCTGCACCCCCAACGATCCACGCACCCGGCAAAGGGTTCGTCCACTGTGGCGATATAGGGACGCTCCACGAGCCCAGCAAAGGGTTCGCATACTGTGGCGGTATAGGGACGCTCCACGAGCCCAGCAATGGACTCGCCCACTGTTGCGGTACAGCGACGCTCCACTCACCCAGCAGGGTCTCGTCCACTGTGGCGGTGCAACGATGCTTCGCCCGACAGGCTTGAGTCCATCTGCTCCTGCAACCCAGTGACTGCCGGTGGTTGCAGATCTCCTAAAAATGGCGGTCGACTTTGCAGGAATGGGCCTGGCGTGAAAAGTTGGCCTGGTCGCCTGTTAACCAGAAAATGGGCCCCTGTCTTTCCTTTCAAAATGCTGCCAACAATATTATATCAGACTCTGCATCGGTACTTACTTATAAATGCAGAAACAACTCAATTAACACAAGGGCTCTTTTCAGAGCCACCTTATATCAAAGCACTCAAACTTCTGATTTATCTCCATTTTCACACTTTTGTAAATAGTTGTGCGCGCCCGAGTGCGCGCACCCCGCAACTTTTTTCGGAAAAAAAAAAATATATTTTCGCGTTTAAGGTCCTTACTGCACACCCTGAGAAAACCTACGCAGCAAAACAATCTCTACCTTCTCCCCTTTCCATGTTCCAACGCTTTGAAATGACAATATATTTACTCGCAGTGACAAAATGGCGGTCAACACTTCCTGATTTTCTTCGAATCGAACGTTAACAGACGTCACGCAGCAAAAAAAAATTCTGCGCGCGCGCAGCCGCTTGAGTGCGTGCACCCGTCCGCGCTTATAGATATATAATTGACTTTAACTTTAATTTTCTCAACAACTACTGAACGGATTTACACCATTCCACAAAAAGCGTAATCTGCGAGCCGGACTCTACAGTTTTGCCAAATTTCTTATAAATCCATTCAGCCGTTCGACCTGTAGCCGTGTCTAAACGTCCTATGGAAAATAACATGGAGAAAACACGTTTTGGGACCCCCCTTTTATCTCAGCCCCCACTTCACCAATCCCCCCCAAATTTTCAGGGAAGGAGCGCAGCGGACCGAGCCATCTTCTTTGAGAAATTCGCAAAGATTCATCCACCAGGGCCAAGTTAATCCAAATAGAATGTTGACGATTTCCTATGGAAACTAGGTCCTAACTATAACTACCTACTGGCGACCGCCAGTAGGTAATATATATATATATATATATATATATATATATATATATATATATATATATATATAGATGCCATGAGTGATGTCACTGACCATGTCATGAGTGATGTAATATGTGACGTCATCAGCAGTGCATTGCACGCGCAAGGTATAGTGAGTCCAACTAACTATAACGTGGGAATTTCAATGGTTTTATGCGAGTAAAATTTCCAGCTAACTATAACTGGTGTAAAACCTATGGTTTTTTCAGTGAATTTAATAGGTTTTTTAAATGCTAATTCCTAACTATAACTGGTGTGAAACCTATGTTTTTTTCAGTGAATTTCAATGGTTTTTTAATAGCAAATCTTTATAGGTTTAAAAAAAAATACATTTTAAAACGAATTTTATATTGTATAATTATGTCAAAATTTTTATTTATTTTTTTTATATTTAACTTGGGGCGCGCCCTGGGGCGCGTATCGGGGAGCGTCCCGGGATCGCTATTGCCGTGAACGAAAACAACATTGTGACGTATCGCGTACACGCGTGATGCGCCATATGACGCACAGCGTAATCACAACCGAAAGTACGCGATTGCATACGATCGCGAAACGTCCCGACGCGCTTACGCTACGCACCTGCGGGCGCGCCCCGGAGCGCGACTACGGGCACGCCCCGGGGCGTGTAGCGTAAGCGCGTCGGGTCATGTGACTTGAAAATAACACTTTCTATTGGTGCAGAACAGTTTTGGTTTCCATATGAGTAAAGCCTTGGTCTTGTGACCTGAAAATAACACTTCTGATTGGTTCAGCACAGGTTTTTTTCCAAATGATAAAAAACACCACCTTTCTTCCTCACTCTGACTTTGTCCTTTGACTGAGGAAGACCTGTTTCATCTGCAGAGACAATTCTTTTGTACTTTGAAATGGCTACTGTAGCAGCAACAGCTGGAACATCTGCACCACCACCACCACCACAACCACCAAGAGGACCACCACAACAATACATTGCTGGAGGAGGAAGAGGAAGAGGAGGAGGGGAGCAGATGGCTGCCTGAAGAAAATACCCCATACAAGCCAAAAGAACACATTGTATGGGAGTTTTTTTCACTTCCAGAGGGCAAGAAAAAAGTTAATGCGGCTAAGGTAACATGTCGAATCTGTGGTGGTGCAGAACTCTCAAGGGGCAATCCAGATAAAAAATATTCATTTGGTAATAATACCATGATTTGGCATATGACCCGGAAGCATCCTGCTAACTATTCTCGTGCAGAGATCAGGGAACTGGCCAGTCACCTCCCCCAGTGTTCAAGGACCAGCTCCAAAAGAAAGCAATCCACTCAATCGCCTTGTATCCAAGAACGATTTGGTACTTTTAGAATCACTTGTACTGAATGTGGCAAGCTCATCGCCTATGGTGAAAAGAGCGTAAAGCTGATCGTCCTTGCTGGTAAGAATCACATTTGCCTAAAAAAAAAGAAGTCATTTTTTCCGTTTTTTGTTTTTTGCTCCAGTTGAGCCATTTTCAATTCCCTTTCTCTTTGTTTCTTCCCATAAAAAATACAAAAAAAATATAAAACTGTTTTGAAAAGCCAAAAAAAGTACAAAATGTTCAAAAAACATTAAAAAAAATAAAACAACAAAAAGAATAAAAAAAACAGTTCTTTTTAGAACTACCTTTCATTTATAAAATTAAACCTATATTTTTAAAGGATCTCTGTCAATATTTTGTCCTTAGGGTACGCGTACCGGGGCGCGCCCCCCAAAAAAAGAAAAAAAAAATTAATGAAGCAGTTAGCATGAGGGAAGGACACAAAGAGAGTTATTTTAAGAGAAAAAGAGCTACAAGATGACCACAGAGGGATTGTTTATTACATAGTAAAAAATAGAAAAGGTGTAATTGGATGAAAGTGAGAAAAGTTAAATGACTAAAGGAGCGAAAAAAAGGAAGAGAGAGGAAGAACACTAAAGTAGAGATAGTGTGAGACTGTGATTGGCTGTTAAAAGAAAAAGAAAGGACAGTAAAAAATGGAGAATGAAGGGTAGTGGCGGAACCACGATAAATGAAGAACGATGAGGGAAAGTGAGAAAAGACCAGGTAGTATAAGTAAAGAGGGGTGAAAGAGGGAGAAAAATTGAATTAGGATAACACATGGGGAGTGACAAAGAGAGAGGACAAAGAGAGTAAAGGAAACAGTACCTGATTGGGCTTGAGTAAAACAGCAAAAAAAGATAAGTAATGCAGTGTGTGTGACTTATAGGGAGTCAGTGGGTGTAGGTCGGGGTGTGGGTGTGTAAGGTGTGTCTGTGGGTGTGGTTGTGTGGAGTGTTTCGGTGTGGGTGGAGGTGAGGGTGTGTGAAATATGTGTGAGAAGTGTATGAGTGTGGGGTGTATATGTGTTCGATGTATGTGTGTGTATGGAATGTGTGTGTGTGTTTGAGGAGTGTGTGTGGGAGGATTTTTTTGTGTGTATGAGGTGTGTGTGTGGTGTGTGTGTGGGGTGTATGTTACAGGTGTTTGTATGTGTTGGGAGGGGGATGAGGTGTATGTGTAGGAGTAAGGTAAATAATTAAGAAAAAGAGAATGAGTGAAGAAGCAAAGGAAGGGAACAGAGGGTAAGTGAAGTAAAGAATAGGGATCGAAAGAAGTTGAATATGAGAGGGGAAATAGGAAAAGGGGAGTAAACATGTAGAATAAGAATAAGTAAGAGAAGCAGAGTAAAGACACAGGAGTGAGGTAGATTGAGAAAATGTTAGTGACCTTAAAGCAAAGGGTGATGACAAACTAAATTTTTTTAGTCATACTTACCATATAATAAATGTAACTTTAATTAATTTTTTTTACTACACTTTGTATCTGTGAAAGAGAGAAGAAAAATAAGTTATAATTAGTAAAACATGTATTTTAAATTAAAAGATACAAATGAAGAGGTTAAAAATCATAACGCTCTATTTAGAAATAATGTTAGAGGGAAGGACACAGAAACGGAAATAAACTAAGGTAGAAGGACAATAAGAGAGAAAAAGAAATAGAAGGAGAGCAAATTACAAAGTGTAAGGCATATAGATTCACTGACAAAAAGAGAGAGAAGAACAGAGAAATGAACTGAAGGTAAGAAAGATACTAAAACAATGTGAGTTAGCAAAACTAAATCAGGAAACAGAAGTAAGTAAAAAGATAATGACTGAGACAGAAAACAGTCTAATTAAGGATGCATTTAGAAGAATTAGGATTAGAAGATAACTGAGAGTAAGTGAAGAACAGTCATAGAGTGAAAAGAAGAAGGGAGACAGGATAATATACAACGATTGAGGGAAATGGACTGAGGAAGTTATAAGGTAGACACACTAAGAGAAAAACTGAGTGAGGTGGAGTACAATGAGTGAGAAAAGGAAATGAGTATGTGAGCAAAAAGAAGGAAAGAGAGGAGAAGACGACTAAAACAGTGGTACTGAGAGAAAATAATTTGGTGATGAAAGTAAAGAGAAGGACATTGAAAGAAAGGAAATGAGGGATAGTAATGGAACCAGAGTAAAAGAAATGGGATGAAGAACGATGAGAGAGGAGCAGTGAAGTTGTTGTAAAAGAAGTGATAGAAGGTAGATAAACACAAAGTGAACATAACACAAGTAGAGTGAGCCACTGAGGACATAGAAGTAGTGAACGAAAAATAGAGAGAAGAGGTCAAAAGTAAGAAGCAAACACAGATACGCGAGGGAGAGTGGGTGATTTATAGTGATAGAGTGCAATAATACTGCTGAGTGAGTAAACAGAAATTACTAAAAGAGCAAAGGAGGAAAATACGGAAAAGAGAAGTAAAGCAGAGAGACTGAAAGCTAAAAAGTTATGCAAGGGAGAGACGGGATGCACACAGTTGAAATGAGAATGAGGGATTGTCAAAGAAGTGGAGTAAGGGAACGGGTGTTACAGAGAGTGAGAGAAAGACATTATAAGTGAGTAAAAAGAGCTGAAAGAGGATGGAAAAAGGAAAGTAAGTGTCAGAGAATGGGAATACAATTTAATTTACACAATCCAAAGTATAAAATAACTTGTACAACATGTTACATAGTTTATTTTTGCTGTTCTCAGAATATATTGAATTTCACTTAAAACAGTGAGTTCAAATTACTCATCATATGACAGCGGGAAAAAAAACCACAATCTAAAAGATTGGGTTTTAAAAAAACATTAAATACTGACAAATGACAAATGTACGCTAAACTTAGATTGACTTACTTTTCCTTGAGGCCAAATACTGTATCATGGTGGTCCTTTTCTCGTTGGAAAGTACTTTGCTGTTCACTTAAAAATCAATTTCATCGACTTTCTATAAGAAAAGCTCCAAGAACATCTGAAATATTTTCATATACTCCTTTTTTTCAGTCATGACTCTTTACTCATTCCTGCACCTTTCCATTTGGCCAAATAGTGTCAGATGTATGAGTATATGTTCAAATTAATTTTAAGGCACTCTGAAATGACCTTTTTCCCGACGTTCTGAAAGAAAGGCTCTACAACATTTTCACAATATTTAAGTATTTGTAAAACCATCTCTGACTTACTCATCTTCATCATTTTGTATAATACTAATATCACTTAATATGAGATCCACTTACAGTACCTATATGACAAGTCAGTTTTTTATATTGCCTGGATCACTTTTACTCAGAATATATTTTTAATCAGCAAAATAACCTTTATTAACTGCTCCCGTCTTCATTGGCCAATTACTTTTACCTAAATTTTGGCTGTAAAAACGCTAGGTATGAATTAATAAAGCCAAAATGCAAATGTTGTTTGAAAGTCAAATGAGTGTTGTTACATTGGGTCCAACCTTTAGAAGTTTTTAAATAGCATGTGTAATGCCCTGATGTTGTAGAAGGACCATCATGAAAAATAATAGCTACAGTTGCAAAGGTTCTTCCTGATATCGATAACTGAGAAGCCACGAAATTTTTAATAGAAGTTGTCAATTTAGTTCCATCAGGTCTACATCGTTGGAACATTAAAATGACATAGTGACCATAATTTTGTAGAAATAATGTGGACAGCATTGTAGACTTACATTGGGTACACACCATATTGTGATCCGCTGCTTTAACTAGATTATTAAAAGGCACTGATTTGCAGTCTGGTAAAGTCAAATATATAAATCTTTCAGAGTCTATTCTAGTAGTACTTGATGAAGCACAGTTATCACAGTCATGTTGCCATTGATAAGAAAGGTTAAAAAGATGTTTTATATCTACTCCTTCATCTTCCAATACATCAAACATATACATTAAAAATTCCTGACAATCCTGCTGAATTATTTGTGAAAATTGATTTTGACCTGAACATATGTCTACAAGATTTCTAATTTCTGAAACACTTTCTATTTTTCCTCTATCACTACTACATTTCTCTAACACAGAATTCAATAAACAGCACAATGTTTGTTCCCGATTTTCGTAAATTTTGAAGAAAAAAAACAACATTAACTACTACATTAGCATAGCAGTTGACACCAGAACTGTTTTCAAACTGAAATCCAACAACATCCTCAACAGAATCCTTTTTCCTTCTGCTTACAATTACAGTTTCATCTACTTTTTGTCTTTTTGCTACTACCTCACTGCAATTACTCTCATTTCTTCTTTTTCGGCCTACCACACGTTTTTCAAGGCAAATGTGGAGCATACTCTCTTCTTAACCTATTGTATTCTTTAACACAATCTAGATCAGCACAAATCTTTGTTTCATCACACTCAATCAAGTACAATCCTGATAAAATTCTGACTCATGATAAAGCCACATATGCCATACCCTCTTTAAACACAGAACTTCCAATGTTCACCAAAGCACTATCTACACTTAAACCTTGAGATTTATGAATTGTCACCGCATATGCCAAACAAAGAGGAAACTGTTTTCGGTGAACATATAAGTCTTTCATGAGCAAAAATCTAGCTGAACAACGACAAATGTGTTATATTTCATCAATACCATCAAATTTAATTTTTTAAATTTCAATTCCATCTCTATTTTTGTAATTCACAAAACCAACAACATGACCCATTGCTCCATTTACCAGACCTCTTTCAACATTTAAATTCCTTCTCAAAATGACACGACAATTCAAACACGCATTCAGAGTCTTTTCAAAACCAGCAGTTTTAGATATACTCTTCTCTAATGAATCCAATTTTGATTTCAAATTTTCAGACAAAACAATTGTTGCTCCCATATGCTCTATTTTATCTGTAGCTTCCAGTTTCACTATCTCTTCATTTTCTAAATTTAACATTTTGTTGTTGAACATGGAACATTCTTTCAGAGTTGGCATCAAACATATGGCAGATTTCCTCTCGTTAATTTTCTTAAAAATATTCAGTGGAAGAATGTTTTCATTTGGGTACAAATTTGAAATTAACCGTCCATGTAAAGCTTCTTTCCCTTGCTGACTTATTTTTCCTACTCTTACGTCTTGTAAAATATTTTTATAATCTTCATCCTTTGCATGCCGCATATTTTGAAGCAGGTCTGCATATTTGAAGTTTAACCATATATTACCTTTTCCAATGCTTCCTACGCACTTCCTGGTATCTTCATGCATGAGCATTTTGAACACAGGTTGTCCTTTCACTGGAGTCAACTGCAGAAGATCTCCAAAAACAATAATATGTTTTCCTCCAAATAAAACATCATAGTCTGTTCTAAGAATTTCTTGCATTCTCAAATGCACAAAAGCAAGCATTATATTTGACACCATGCTTACTTCATCAATGATAAGAAGTTTCATTTTCTTCAGGACTCTCGAAACTTCGGAACACGCATCTCCAGATAGCTTGTGATATTGCAATTTGTTATCATGCTCCACTGGCAGCATCAGTAAACGATGTAAAGTAATCCCTTTAATATTATGTGCTGCCAGCCTAGTTAGAGCGGTAACAACACAAGACAGCGGTGATTCAGTCCTTTTCTGCAGATAAGATGCAATTGCTTTAATCAGAAAACTTTTTCCAGCTCCGGCTTCTCCTCTCACGTACAGTCGGACAGGCTTAAATGATGTACATGAGCACTCTTTCTTCTCATGACTCAATCCATGTTCAACTTGTTCTGTGACTTTGTCATATATCAGTTTCTGCTCAAGGTTTAATTGTTTCACCAAATCTTCTAAATTAATTACATCCTCTTGAGCTTGCTCCATAGCTCTTTCCACCTCATCCATGGCAGTGGCAGCTTCATTTTGGATAATTGGTCCTCCTAGTGGATCCTGACTCAATGAAGCAGAACTCTGACTGCCTTGAGAACTGTCTCTCGCAATCTCTGCAGCAATTTTTGCTTCTTGCTCTATTTCTTCATTCAACATTTGCAGATAATTTGGAAAAACAGGACATTCTATGGTATCCTTCGTAGCATTAAAAGAGTCTTCATAACAGAGAAAATCTCCAAGTAGTTCCTCTTCTTCTCGCCATGGTTTAAAGAGTTGCAAAAGAGCCAAATAGTAAAATTCTCTTTTGTCTGGATTTTCACAACTCAATTTTCGATGATTAATCAAATGACTTTTTCTCTGTTTCACTAGACATCCTTCACATCCAATGACAGCATATATTCCATTATTGATATCTTCTCTGATGTTCCTCTTATAAATAGAGCTTTGAAGAACTTCATAGAGACAAACGTTCTCAAGATGAGGACTTCTATTTGGATAGTATGTATCCAACATGTTTGTCTTCAAAATATCTGTACTTTCTGGTTCTTTCTCCGCCAAATACTCTATCTCTTGTACAGATTTCAAAACTCGATTTCGTGTTGCAGCAAGACCTAGACTCACCCAAATGATGGTTCTAGATTTGGCATAGAGACTTGCTGATGACAATCGATCAGAACATTCATATGCTCCAATTTCTCGATGCGACAACATCTTCAGACTGTAACTGTATAATTTCTTGCTTAGACTCTTTTCATGTGAAATGTCCTCCCACATTTCCTTCATTTCTGTCTTTTCTTTTTTTGTGATGTAAGACGTCACATATCGAGCCACAGCAATAGAGTTGTCAGCAGCGAACTGAATATCCATGTTAGCATTCCACATGGACAAAATCACTGGGTTGTAGTCGTTGATGTACTTGGACTCTTCGTTTCTTTTTAAATTGTATGTATTTTTTGGTGATTTCCTTGTCACAGTATGTCGCAGAGAAGACATCAAATTATTTACTCTTCCTTTAGAAATCACTTGACGTGGAAAGCCGAAACGACATTTTGTGTAGAACTTGTCCTTGTTTCTGAATTTTCGACGACAGTACTTTCCACAACAATGGGATTGAAAGCGTAAAACTTGTTGCCTTAAACTGTTTTCTTCAGTAGTTTTCGGAACAGCACATGTTGAATACTCTTCAATGAAGCTCATCACTGTCTCATCCGAATCTGTTCCAAATTTGGGTGCATCTTTAATCCATAACAACATATGTATGTGAGGAGCACCTCTCGCTTGATACTCCTTTCTCCAAAAGAAATCCAAAACCTCTCCAAGGGGAGGATTTTTTTTGTTGGTAATATAAGACATCATAGCTTCAAATCTATGATTGAAATATCTGCATACACTCACTGGATCCAAAGAACACAGTTCTCCAGGTGTTTTGAATTCTATATTTTGTATATTTGCATTTGCCTCTCGTAGAAATTGAAGTAAGTCCTTCCATGCATACTCGGCACAGCTAAGAGTAAGGAACCATGTAGGAGTTCCTAAGTTTCTTAGCATACATTTCAATTCCCCATGATGACGGTACCAATACTCGTTTGTACCACGCTGACATGCCATGAGATTGATTAGATGAGATTCTAAAATATTATCTTGCAGATTCACTTTCTCCATAAAGTCCCTCGCCGAAACATTTTGCAGATGTGCTCCACTTTTCAGTATATGGTTTACTGCATAAGAAAGCCCAGACAAGTCACTTTCATACAGTAGATGAAACAAATAGGGAAGGCATTGACGAAACCTTGGATCTTCAGCATATAATCTTACAGTTCGATATTCAGATGCAGGAATTTGAAGTGGTGGATCGTCATATCGTCCACCTCGACCTGTTGGAAATAGCTGTGGAAAACAACGAGCTTTCAAACTTTGTTCCCATACACTAATGGGACTTCCTTTTTCTGCTTTCATTTGAAACAATTCAATTGCATTCCCCATTACTTCTTTGGAATGCAAAGGATGAACAGTATAATGTTCATATATTTCTTCACTTCTAGACACATCAACTTTTTCAATTTGGCCGCCTGAACAATCACTGTCTTCATCTGCAGATGTTTCCTCTGCTGCAACACATACATCTTTGTAATACTCATTGTTTTTTACTAAATACAACGTTGCCTTTTTGACTTTCCTAACATCCACTAAATCTTGCCAGATTTTTTTACTCTTTGTCGGAACCCCATTAACTAGAATAACTAAAGGTTCCTCTTCTACTTTTTCTATACCAATTGTATCAATATTTTATTTAAATCTAGGGGCAAATAAACAACTCTTCCCTTTAATCCTCTTTGCAAATCTGTAGGAGGCAATTTCCCTATCTTAGGCTCCATGCGAACAATTGCCTGAAAAGGATGGACACATTGAATCAAAATAGACTCATATGTATTTAAATCCATCAATTCACGGGGAATGTCTACCAACTCCAGATTATTATGAACAGCTCTAGCAGGCATTCTGTTTTGATTTAATTTATCATAACAATATTTACAAATACGCTGATCAGAACTCAAATCAAAACAATTCTCCACCCACAAATAAGTTGCAAAATCTTTCCACTCATAATTATTCATCTTTTCACTTTTTAAATATAAATCAACTAATCTAGTTTGATGCTTATAATGACTTCGTCAACAACACAAACAAGTAAAATTCGGCCTTTCACTTGATTTCACCTTAAACCTGGTAATTTCCTGCTCAAACTTATCTGTATTTGAAATCTGTACATTGTCTGTCACATTACCTTGAATTGCTGTGTCAATTTCTACACTGTCCTCTTTTTCACCAAAATAACAAATCTCAATTTCTTCACAAATCTTCTTCACATCTAATTCAGTTCCATGCAAAAGAGCACTGTTTAATTGTTTAAGCTTAAGTGCTGGACTTTTTGCATAATACAACATTCTCACTAATTTCCTCATTTTGGTATGATGCTCTGCTAACGTCCTAAAATGATGAAAAATACTCTGACAGACTTTTCAAGAAAGACAAGCCAGTGAATGCCCTTGCAAACCTGTGTTTTCTCTCACTCTGCAAGGATCTAAGTCTTGCAACAACTTCACTTTCTGCTTTAGACTTTTCTTACTATATGTACGTAAGAAATTACAAAACAAATCAATTGATTCCTGTGGCACACTACAAATACGACTACACTTCCAAGTGTACACTGGACCCTTAGTACGTCTCCCTAAAACTTCATCAATTAACACCTCTTCTAGTTCTCTAGGCACAAGTTTCTCTTTTTCAATCGGACAACCGTCTTTCACTTCATACGCTCGACCACAGGTGTCAACTGCATGCACTAAATCATTATCCTGGAAGTAACTCTCCTCATTAAAAAATGGCTCACAACTTGAACTGTGCATCCATTCTCCCGAAAAAACTTTACAAAAATTAGTCCGATTAATTACTCTTTTCCATCTAATGTTTGATTTGAAAACATCAATTGTCTTGTTAAGTGTCCTAATTCTATTGATTATTAAAATAAATGATTTTTTCTTAACTTCAAAAGCCTGATCAACAATCTTCTCTACACTTTTCTTTTTCTTATAAAAAGCAGCTCTCTGTTTACCTTTCCTAATGTTTTTTAACAAATTTAAAACCACCCTATTGCGAAACATTCGTTTACGAATGTCTCTAAACTGATTCTGTCTTCTATTGCTATACATATTATTCTCTCCTGCTCCAGTTGTAGAATTCTTTGAGGGTCTCTCCTTCCTTTTCAAATTTACTCTCTCATTCTCTTTTTCTACATGCTGTCCATCATTTTTTTGCGATGTACATATGTTACGTATGAAAGACTTAGTTCTCTTACTAGGAGCTTTGTTCCTGTTTTTTGAAGTATTTGTTGTGGAAGAGTGCTGTAATTCCGTTGCTCTTTTTGTTTTTTTGCGGTTATCTTCTTTTCTTCGCCTTTCCCTTGAAGGCATTTTGTCTTACTCTTGAAATCTTGATTTCAATCTGTGTTAAAGAAAGAAATAGTACATTATAGATCACTAATACCAAACAACAAAGCAATGACAAAAACCAAACAGTCTATTCAGGGTTACAGATCAAGTCAGGATTCTCCAGGGGTGCAGAAGAGGTGAGGCCTGTATTGAAGAGTGTATTGGAACACAGCTCTGTCCACAGTTACAAAGTAGGTGAGACCTGTGTCTAAGAGTCCAGTAGGGGATAGACTTCATGAAGTCTAGTCCACTGCACTCTTATACAAAGGCTTCACCACCTATGCTTCCCAGGAAAGGCCTCTCTCCCACTACAGTCTTGAACATAGATCTCACCTCCTCTGTTCCTTTTGGACATGCCTCACCTCATCTCCACAATCTACTTCCTAATCTCAGGTGAAACAGGTGACATGATTGTGAAAAGATCAATTTTTTTTATGTAATCATGCACACACAATTTATTCTGTCTCAAAAATGTAAAACACATTACTTTGCCCTATAAATGTTTCAGTAGTGTAATGAAAAGCTTATACATATCACCTTATCTCTGTTTTTCAAATTTCATTCTAAAAAAAGATTATGAGGCCTAAGCAGGACTGCTCATGTGATGAATCCTGTCCAGGGGAGCACAAAACGTGAGGCTTGTGTCCAAGAATGCAGTGGACTGGACTAAACTGGAGTAGTGTGCAAGAAAAATATGAGCCTCATTTATAAAGCCATGCGTCCGTTTTGCGCTACGGATGCGTCACTTTTTGTGATGCATTGGCGGCATAAAACATATGCCTTGTTGCACCATATTTAAAAAGTGACGCATGTAGGTAGATGCATCATTTTTTAAACCTCTGCACCACATTATTCCTCTGTCAAGTGTAATGTACTTTACAATGATGTTACCTGTGTTAACTCAGTGTAGGAAGCATATTGAGTTTGTATACATAGAGTAATTGTATTTTGTAAAATAGTGAGGTTTCAGTAATGACATGGAATGCTTGTACATAGGACCTGTGCTGTGTTTCCTAAATGTGATGTCAAAAACGATTTTGGGGAAAATGAATGGCTTTTACATTTTTAAGTATAATATGGCGCAGAGGTTTAAAAAGTGACGCATCTACCTACATGCGTCATTTTTTAAATATGGCGCAAAAAGGTACATGTTTTATGCCGCCGATGCGTCACAAAAAGTGACGCATCAGCAGAGCAAAACTGACGCAGGGCCTCATAAATGAGATTTTTTTTTTGCACACTACTCCAGTTTAGTCCTGTCCACTGCACTCTTGGACAAAAGCCTCACCTTTTGTGCTCCCCTGGACAGTCTTCATCTCATCTGCACTCCTTCTTAGGTGTCAGAATCCTATCACATGGGGAAAGCTCCATGTGAAAGCGTTTGCCTCAGTCTTATCCCTGCTGTGAGGCAGATGCTTGTACATAGGACCTGTGCTGTGTTTCCTAAATGTGATGTTAAAAACGATTTTTGGAAAAAAAAAAAAAAAAATAGATGCGTCACTTTTTAAACCTCTGCGTCACATTATACTCAAAAATGTAAAAGCCATTAATTTTCCCCAAAATTGTTTTGCGCGTACCGGGTGCTCCCTCCGCGAAAATTTAAACTCACGTAGCGCTGCCGGTACCGGGAAGCGCTCCCAAAAAAATAATAAAAGTTAATTTACATAAAAACCACTGGAGACACTTTCACCAAATATAGAATAGGCCATACTACAAACCAGTCCCTACCATTTTCCCAAATTTGGTGGAATTCCATTGAGCCATTTGAGCTGTAGCACTGTCTAAATATCCTGGGGTAAATTACTTCACAAAAACACATCTGAAGTGTTAAAATTGACAACCAATTAAAATGTTACTTTCATTTTCTACTTTTTTTTTCTGACATTTGATTGGTTATGTACATGAATATATATAAAGAAAGAGTGGAAAACCCAGCCATTTTGACTACTACCTCCTAAAGTAGATTTCAAGAAAATTTTCACTGAGAACTTAAACTGCTTTTTGAAAGGTAAGTTGTTATTTTGAAAACTGAAGTATGTTGTGCACTTTAAGTTCATTTGGAAAACTTTTTCTGATAGTTTTATACTATCCCTCTGTAATAGTTATAGATTACGATAGACTTCTCTGTTATAGTTATGGATGGATTTAGGCTTGTCTTGTATAATTATGAATTTACTTAGGCTTCATCACAAACACTTTTTTATATTTCTACTTCCAGTCTGATACCATACACTACCCAAAGATACATTCACTGTTAAAAAATCCAAACTACCTGTCTGAACTTAAACCCAACAGTGCCATATTTCTACAGATTTTTTTAATGCAAATTTCAGCACAAAAATGGAAGGAGAACAAAACGTTTCCTTTGAAATTGTCCTAGAGATGAACAATGAAGAAATCATTGAACCCAATGACTTGGAATTCATGGATGAATCACGGGACCATGAACTTCTACAATGTGTAGAATCTGTGGATTTGTTAATTCAATATGAGGACGTTTCTGACAGTCAAATGATAGAAGTTATGTTTAATTTAGAAAAAGAATCTGAAAAATAAATGTATATTTAATAATTCTAAAATTGTTTGAGACATTATTCATTTTTATATGTAATTCTTAAACTAGTACCAAATTGATTATAATGTAAAGTCAGACTTATCGTATACTGTGCAACTTTTTTGTGTTACATGGTAATTTTGCTCATAGATACTTCCTTTCTCCCACTATATTATCTCCAATGTTTATTTGACATCTCTTTTTCATCTCCTGCCTTCATGTTCTTTCTGCTTTCCTGACAGACTATGGTATGGATTCCATATACCACAATAACTTCTATAACAACATGCTAGATATCTACATAAAAAAAGGTGTACATTGGATTTAAGACTCTGCATTGGTACCTACATGTTGGTACTTAAATCACCCACACAACACAACAACTCTATTCAGAGATACCCTACCTCTAAGCACTTTAAATTATTATTTTAGTGTTTCACTGAGTTTTCCCCATGTGTGGGGGGGGAGGTGTGTGTGGGGGATGTGCCGGGTGTGTCTGTGAGGTGTGTATGTGTGTGTGTGTGTGTCTTGGGGGATGAGGTGTATAGGTGTGTGTAGGTGTGTGGGTTATGTGGGTGGGGATGTGGGTGTGTAAGGTGTGTGTGTGGGTGTGTGGGGTGTTTGGGTGTAGGTGGGGGTGTGGGTGTGTGAGGTGTGTGTGGGGTGTGTGTGGGTGTGGGGGGTATGTGTGTAGGATGTGTGTGTATGTGTGGGATGTGTGGATGTGTCTGGGAGGTGTGTGTGTGTGGGGGGGAGGTGTGTGTGTGGGATGTGTGGGGTGTGTCTGTGAGGTATCTGTGTGTGTGTGTGTGTGTGTGTGTGTGTTGGGGGGGTGAGGTGTGTGTGAGTGTGGGTGTGTGGGATGTGGGTGTGGGGTGGCGGTCGCCAGTAGGTAGTTATAGTTAGTATCGATTTCCATAGGGAAATCGCTACATTCTATTTGGAATAACTTTGGTGTCGGTTGAGGAATCAGCCAGAATTTTTCAGCAACTTTGCCTCGCGGCGCTCCGCTCCTTCCCTGAAAGTTTGGGGGACATTCGTCAAGTGGGGGCCGAGATAAAAGGGGGGTCCCAAAACATGTTCTCCCCATGTTAATTTCCATAGCGCGGTCTGTCGCACTTTTAGCTCGAATGGCTGAATAGATTTTCACCAAACTTGGCAAAATTGTAGGGACTGGTAGCCCGATGTGCCTTTGCTATGTCTCAAGATATGTGCTCCAGAGGATTTTGACTAATTTAGGTTCAAAAAAATTTATATATCTAGAGCCGCACCCCGGTACGCGAACCGGGGAGCGCTCCGGGCGCGCCACGCGACTTGCGCACTGCAAGCTGATTGGCTCTCGGGAGTCTGTAAACATTCGAAACAGTCCGCAGCGGCCGCCATCTTGTGTCTTGGTAGGATCGAGACACAAGAGGTGGTAAAAACAAAAGGGAAAATAATGAAAAGGGGGCAGGGTAGACCCCCCCTGGCCCCCTAGGTTTGATGTGGGGGCCATAAAAGGGTCCCTCGGGAAAAAAAAAAAAGAAAAAAAAATCGATTTTCGCGGGGGGAGCGCCCGGTACGCGCACCGGGGAGCGTACCGGGGAGCGTACTTTGGTGAAAAATAGTGAAAATAATAGTGTAAAATAATCATTTTGAGTGATTACAGGTAGGGTAGCTCTGAAAAGAGCTTTTGAGGTTCTGTGGCTGTTTTAGGTACCTACAAGTACGTCCCACACACACCCACACCCACACAACCCTACACCCCCACAGTCACACACTCCCCACACACACCTTACAGACGCACACCTCCACCCACACCCAAACACCCCACAGCCCTACACCGACACCTTATACATCCACACCCACAACCACACATCCCACACACCCAGACACACACACACACCTCACCCCCCCAACACACACACACGCACACACAGATACCTCACAGACACACCTCACACATCCCACACACCTCTCCACCACACACACACGCACACCTCACAGACACATCCACACATCCCACACATACACACACATCCTATACACATACTCCCCATACCCACACAGACCCCAAACACACCTCACACACCGACACTTCCACCTACACCGAAACACCCCACACACCCACACCCACACACACACTTTACACACCCACATCCCCACCCACACCCACATACCCCACACAGATATACACCTCATCCCCCAGACACACACACATACACACCTCACAGACACACCCCGCACATCCCCCACACACACCTCCCCCACCCCCACACATGGGGAAAACTCCGTGAAACACTAAAATAATAATTTAAAGTGCTTAGAGGTAGGGTATCTCTGAATAGAGTTGTTGTGTTGTGTGGCTGATTTAAGTACCAACATGTAGGTACCAATGCAGAGTCTTAAATTCAATGTACACCGTTTACTCTGTAGATAATTTGCATGTTGTTATAGAAGTTATTGTGGTATATGAATGCATACCATAGTCTGTCAGGAAAACATTAAGAACATGGAGGCAGGAGATGAAAAAGAGATGTCAAATACACTTTGGAGATAATATAGTGGGAGAAAGGAAGTATCTATGAGGAAAATTACTATGTAAAACAAAAAAGTTGCACAGTATACTATGAGTCTCACATTATAATATATTCATTTTGGTACTATTTCATTGATTACATATAAAAAAGAATAATGTCTGGAACAATTTTTATTTATTAAATATACATTTATTGCTCTGATTTTTCAAAATTTAATAAGACTTCCAACATTATGTTGTCGGGAATGTCCTCATTTGGATTACATGATTCCATTTCTTCCACATATTTCAGAAACTCTTCATCAAGAGACTGATCCAAAAAATCTGAATCGTTATTCTCTTCCTCTGGATTGTCCTGAAGATCAAGTTCGAATGAAATATTACATTTATTTTGATCTCCTTCCATTATGTTGCTGTAAATTGCATAAAAAATAAATATATCAGTAGAGATAGGGCACTGTTGGGTTTAAGTTCAGACAGGTAGTTTTGATTTTTTAACAGTGAAGTTATCTTTGGGCAGTGTATGGTATCAGGCTGGAAGTAGAAATATAAAAAAGTGTATGTGATGAAACCTAAGTAAATTCATAATTATACAAGACAAGCCTAAATCCATCCATAACTATAACAGAGAAGTCTATCTAAATCTATAACTATTACAGAGGGATAGTATATAACTATCAGAAAAAGTTTTCCATATTAACTTAAAGAGCACAATATACTTCATTTTTCAAAATTACAACTTACATTTAAAAATAAGTTGAAGTTATTAGTGGAAATCCTTTTGAAATGTACACCAGGAAGTAGTAGTCAAAATGTCTGTGTTTCCCTCTCTTTCTTTATATATATTCAGGTACATAACCAATCAAATGTCAGGTAAAAAAAGTAGAAAATGAAAGTAACATTTTAATTGGTTGTCAATTCTAACACTTCAGATGTGTTTTTGTGAAGTAATTTACCTCAGGATATTTAGACAGTGCTACAGCTCAAATGGCTCAATGGAATTCTATCGAATTTGGTATGTAGTATGAGCTATTCTATATTTGGTGAAAGTGCCTCAAGTGGTTTTTATGTAAATTAACTTTTAACATTTTTTGGGAGCGCTTCCCGGTGCGCGCCCCGGTACGCGTACCGGCAGCGCTACGGGAGTCCTCCATTTTGTGTTTCGGTAGATTTGAGACAGAAAATGGAGGACAAACAACGTTGGGAATGGGTATAAAGGGGCATCGTAGGCACTGCTTGACCCTCTAGGTTTTCTGAGGGGGTCTTAGGAGGCCGAAATAGGCAAACAAAAAAAAAAGTTTTTATTTTTCGCGGGGGGAGCGCCCGGTAAGCGCACCGGGAAGCGTACCGGGGAGCGTACTATGGTGAAAAATACTGAAAAAAGTTAGAAAAAGATAATCATTTGGAGTGATCAGAGATAGGGTAGCCCTGAAAAGGGCTTTTGTGTTCTGTGGCTGATTTAGGTACCTACATGTAGGTACCAATGCACAGTCTTAAATTCAGGAGGAATATTCTATTCCCCTCATCTGAAAAGTGCACACCATCTTCCCTGTAGATATCTTGCATGTTGTAACGCAAGTTATTATTGTATATTGAACCCATTCCATAGTCTCTCATGTAAGCAGAAACAGATTTATTCACATGTTTCCGTGCTTTCTCAAATTTTGGACAAAATTGATTGGACCACTTCCATTTCTGCCTTTGGCATATATTGGAATATAGCAAGGCAGTTTGAGGAAAAAGTGCCATCAGTTGATCAAAGGTGTCCTTTAAAAGCATTTCCAGACCTACCCCAGTCAAAGTGCCCAAGTAATTTCCTCCACAGTGCACAATTAAAAGGTCAGGGTGTGGCAAATGCAAAAAGGTTTTCACCAATGGTATCAATTGGTGACATTTCAATCCTCTGTGGCCAATCCATTTAATCTTCACATTTGGTAAGTCAAGGTTGTGATACTTTCTGGTAGCTGTATACCTTTGAGCCCAGTGGATATAGCTATGTCCAATAATCCAGACAGAATACATGGTGAGAGGAGATTCTGATGCAGTCAGATGAAGTGTGGAAAAGAAATGGCAGTTGGAACAATAGGAGTTTGCAAAAAAAAAAACTGTGGAGTTTCAGTGCTCTTGAATCACAAGCAATGATTGGTAGAATGAGATAGTTGAAAACTGAAAGTTAGGGTGCATGGTTGTGTTCTGTGTAAGAAGTAATTTGAATGGTTAAAAAAAGTCATTTAAAGAAACCTTGCACCAGAAAAGCTGGTGTATTCGCAGGTCAAACATCCTTGATGAGGTGATTTGCAACATTGTAGAATAAACTTCTAACCCTGGGAGCTCAGTGAGGAGGGAGTTGCTATGGTAACGGGTAGAAAGGGCTGAGGGGGGAAGGGTGTTGGTTTGAAAATACAGAGGGAAGAGATTTGATTGGTTACCATGAGCAATATGTGTGTAGAATTAGAGGTTTTCTGTGCCTTTATGGTTTGCAGTGTCTGGAGAACATACCCTTTGCTCTGCTAAAGAAATATTGGTGTGTGTATCTGACACTGTTCTGAATCTCCTAAAATATTTGTAAAGGTGAGGTATGATTATTTAATATACATAGAGACTTGTATACTCTACGGAAATGATTTGGAAGCAAATTGTGGTTTTTTAATGTTGGGTTGTGTCATGCTTTTTGATAATGCTTGGTAAAAAGTTTTTACTGCATAGAGTAATTGTATTTTGTAAAATTGTGAAGTTTTAATCGTGACATGGAATGCTTCTACATAGGACCTGTGCTGTGTTTTGTAAATGTGATGTAAAAAACGATTTTGATGAAAATAAATAGTTTTTACATTTTTTAAAAGGAATAAAGAATGTGTGCATGTTTAATAGAAATACATTTGACTCTTTACAATGATTTTACCTGTGTTAACTCAGTGTAGGAAGCATATTGAGTTTGTTTGCATAGAGGAATTGTATTTTGTAAAATTGTGAAGCTTCATGTGAAAGCGTTAATTGTATTTTGTAAAATTGTGAAGTTTTAGTCGTGACATGGAATGCTTCTACAAAGGACCTGTGCTGTGTTTTGTAAATGTGATGTAAAAAACGATTTTGGGGAAAATAAATAGTTTTTACATTTTTTAAAAGGAATAAAGAATGTGTGCATGTTTAATAGAAATACATTTGACTCTTTACAATGATGTTACCTGTGTTAACTCAGTGTAGGAAGCATATTGAGTTTGTTTGCATAGAGGAATTGTATTTTGTAAAATTGTGAAGCTTCATGTGAAAGCGTTTGCCTCAGTCTTATTCCTGTTGTGAGGCAGGTGCAAGATTTTGCCTCAGTCTTATCCCTGCTGTGAGGCAGATGGTTGTAAATATGATCTGTGCTGTGTTTCCTAAATGTGATGTCAAAAACGTTTTTGGGGAAAATAAATGGATTTTACATTTTTGAGTATAATGTGGTGCAAAGGTTTAAAAAATTACGCATACCTGCGTCACTTTTTAAATATGGGGAAAAAAGGTACATGTTTGGGCTTTCCTGGGGAGCCTAGGTGGTGAGGATTGTAACTAAGTGTGCAGTGGACTAGGCTTCATGAAGCATATCCCTGTCTGCATTCTTAGAGACAGGTGTCATTTTGACTCTTTACAATGATGTTACCTGTGTTTTAAATCAGTGTAGGAAGCATATTGAGTTTGTTTGCATAGAGGAATTGTATTTTGTAAAATTGTGAAGCTTCATGTGAAAGCATTTGCCTCAGTCTTATCCCTGCTGTGAAGCAGATGGTTGTAAATATGATCTGTGCTGTGTTTCCTAAATGTGATGTCAAAAACGATTTTGGGGAAAATAAATGGATTTTACATTTTTGAGTATAATGTGGCACAAAGGTTTAAAAAACTGACGCATACATGTGTCACTTTTTAAATATGGGGAAAAAAAGGTACATGTTTGGGCTTTCCTGGGGAGCCTAGGTGGTGAGGATTGTATCTAAGTGTGCAGTGGACTAGGCTTCATGAAGCATATCCCTGTCTGCATTCTTAGACACAGGTGTCAATTTGACTCTTTACAATGATGTTAGCTGTGTTTTAAAACAGTGTAGGAAGCATATTGAGTTTGTTTGCATAGAGGAATTGTATTTTGTAAAATTGTGAAGCTCCTTGAGAAAGTGTTTGCCTCAGTCTTATCCCTGTTGTGAGGCAGGTGCAAGATTTTGCCTCAGTCTTATCCCTGCTGTGAGGCAGATGATTGTAAATAGGATCTGTGCTGTGTTTCCTAAAAGTAATGTCAAAAACGATTTTGGGGAAAATAAATGGTTTTTACATTTTTGAGTATAATGTGGCGCAGAGGTTTAAAAAGTGACGCATCTACCTACATGTGTCAATTTTTAAATATGGGGCAAAAAGGTACTTGTTTGGGTTTTCCTGGGGAGCATAGGTGGTGAGGCTTGTGTCTAAGAGTGCAGTGGACTAGGCTTCATGAAGCCTATCTCTGCTGCATTCTTAGACACAGGTGTTTTGAGGCAAAATCTTGCACCTGTCTCACAACAGGAATAAGACTGAGGCAAACGCTTTCACATGGAGCTTCACAATTTTACAAAATACAATTCCTCTATGCAAACAAACTCAATATGCTTCCTACACTGAGTTAAAACACAGGTAACATCATTGTAAAGAGTCAAATTGACACCTGTGTCTAAGAATGCAGCAGAGATAGGCTTCATGAAGCCTAGTCCACTGCACTCTTAGACACAAGCCTCACCACCTACGCTCCCCAGGAAAGCCCAAGCAAGTACCTTTTTGCCCCATATTTAAAAATTGACTCATGTATGCGTCATTTTTTAAACCTTTGCGCCTCATTATCCTAAAAAATGTAAAAACAATTTATTTTCCTCAAAATCGTTTTTGACATCACATTTAGGAAACACAGCACAGATCCTATTTACAATCATCTGCCTCACAGCAGGGATAAAACTGAGGCAAAATCTTGCACCTGCCTCACAACAGGAATAAGACTGAGGCAAACGCTTTCACATGGAGATTCACAATTTTACAAAATACAATTCCTCTATGCAAACAAACTCAATATGCTTCCTACACTGATTTAAAACACAGCTAACATCATTGTAAAGAGTCAAATTGACACCTGTGTCTAAGAATGCAGACAGGTATATGCTTCATGAAGCCTAGTCCACTGCACTCTTAGACACAAGCTTCACCACGTACGCTCCCCAGGAAAACCCAAACAAGTACCTTTTTGCTCCATATTTAAAAATTGATGCATGTAGGTAGATGCGTCACTTTTTAAACCTGTGCGCCACATTATAATCAAAAATGTAAAAACCATTCATTTTCTCCAAAATCGTTTTTGACATCACATTTAGGAAACACAGCACAGATCCTATTTACAATCATCTGCCTCACAGCAGGGATAAGACTGAGGCAAAATCTTGCACCTGCCTCACAACAGGAATAAGACTGAGGCAAACGCTTTCTCATGGAGCTTCACAATTTTATAAAATACAATTCTATATAACTATATAACTCAATACTTTCTCGGGAAGCATAGGTGGTGAAGCCTGTGTATAAGAGTGCAGTCGAGTTAGACATAGGTCTGATCTTCTTTGTAGTTGTGGACAGAGCTGTATTCCACTATATTTTTCAATACAGTCCTCACCTTTTGTGCACCCCTGGAGAATCCTCACCTGATCTGTAACCCTGTATAGATTGTTTGCTTTTTGTCATTGCTTTGTTGTTTGGTAATAGTGGTCTATAATGTGCTACTTTTTTCTTTAACACAGATTGAAATCGTTATTTGAAGAGTAAGCAAAGATGCCCACAAAGGAAAGGACAAAGAAACAACGTAACCGGGAAAAATCAAAAACAGAAACGGAATTACAGCATTCTTCCACAACAAATACTTCAAAAAACAGGAACAAAGCTCCTGGTAAGACAACTAAGTCTTTTTTACGTAACATATGTACATCCCCAAAAAATTATGGAAACCATGTAGAAAAAGAAAATGAGAGAGTAAAATTGAAAAGGAAGGAGAGAACTTCAAAGAATCCTAAAACCGGAGCAGGAGAGAATAATATGTATAGGAATAGAAGGCAGAATCAGTTTAGAGACATTCGTAGACGAATGTTTCGCAATAGAGTGGTTTTAAATTTGTTAAAAAACATTAGGAAAGGTAAACAGAGAGCTGCTTTTTTATAAGAAAAAGAAAAGTGTAGAGAAGATTGTTGATCAGGCTTTTGAAGTTAAGAAAAAATTATTTATTTTAATAATCAATAGAATTAGGACACTTAACAAGACAATTGATGTTTTCAAATCAAACAGTAGATGGAAAAGAGTAATTAATCGGACTAATTTTTGTAAAGTTTTTTCTGGAGAATGGATGCACAGTTCAAGTTGTGAGCCATTTTTTAATGAGGAGAGTTACTTCCAGGAGAATGATTTAGTGCATGCAGTTGACACCAGTGGTCGAGCGTATGAAGTGAAAGACGGTTGTCCGATTGAAAAAGAGAAACTTGTGCCTAGAGAACCAGAAGAGGTGTTATCTGATGGAGTTTTAGGGAGACGTACTAAGGGTCCAGTGTACACTTGGAAGTGTAGTAGTATTTGTAGTGTGCGACAGGAATCAATTGATTTGTTTTGTTATTTCTTACGTACATATAGTAAAAAAAGTTTAAAGCAGAAAGTGAAGTTGTTGCAAGACTTAGATCCTTGCAGAGTGAGAGGAATCACAGGTTTGCAAGGCCATTCACTGGCTTGTCTTTCTAGAAAAGTCTGTCAGAGTGTTTTTCATCATTTTAGGATGTTAGCAGTGCATCATACCAAAATGAGGAAATTAGTGAGAATGTTGTATTATGCAAAAAGTCCAGCACTTAAGCTTAAACAATTAAACAGTGCTCTTTTGCATGGAACAGAATTAGATGTGAAGAAGATTTGTGAAGAAATTGAGATTTGTTATTTTCGTGAAAAAGAGGACAGTGTAGAAATTGAGACAGCAATTCAAGGTAATGTGGAAGACAATGTACAGATTTTAAATACAGAAAAGTTTGAGAAGGAAATTACCAGGTTTAAGGTGAAATCAAGTGAAAGGCCGAATTTTACTTGTGTGTGTTGTCGACGGACTCATTATAAGATTCAGACTAGGTTAGTTGATTTATATGCAAAAGGTGAAAAGATGGATAATTATGAGTGGAAAGATTTAGCAACTTATTTGTGGGTGGAGAATTCTTTTGATTTGAGTTCTGATCAGCGTATTTGTAAATATTGTTATGATACATTAAATCAAAACAGAATGCCTGCTAGAGCTGTTCATAATAATCTGGAGTTGGTAGACATTCCCCGTGAATTGATGGATTTAAATACATATGAGTCTATTTTGATTCAATGTGTCCATCCTTTTCAGGCAATTGTTCGCATGGAGCCTAAGATAGGGAAATTGCCTCCTACAGATTTGCAGAGAGGATTAAAGGGAAGAGTTGTTTATTTGCCCCTAGATTTGAAAAAAATATTGATACAATTGGTATAGAAAAAGTAGAAGAGGAACCTTTAGTTATTCTAGTTAATGGGGTTCCAACAAAGAGTAAAAAAATCTGGCAAGATTTAGTGGATGTTAGGAAAGTCAAAAAGGCAACGTTGTATTTAGTCAAAAACAATGAGTACTACAAAGATGTATATGTTGCAGCAGAGGAAACAGCTGCAGATGAAGACAGTTGTTCAGGCGGCCAAATTGAAAAAGTTGATGTGTCTAGAAGTGAAGAAATATATGAACATTATACTGTTCATCCTTTGCATTCCAAAGAAGTAATGGGGAATGCAATTGAATTGTTTCAAATGAAAACAGCAAAAGTAAGTCCCATTAGTGTATGGGAAGAAAGTTTGGAAGCTCGTTGTTTTCCACAGCTATTTCCAACAGGTCGAGGTGGACGATATGACAATCGACCACTTCAAATTCCTGCATCTGAATATCGAACTGTAAGATTATATGCTGAAGATGCAAGGTTTCGTCAATGCATTCCCTATTTGTTTCATCTACTGTATGAAAGTGACTTGTCTGGGCTTTCTTATGCAGTAAACCATATTCTGAAAAGTGGAGCACATCTACAAAATGTTTCGGCGAGAGACTTTATGGAGAAAGTGAATCTGCAAGATAATATTTTAGAATCTCATCTAATCAATCTCATGGCATGTCAGCGTGGTACAAATGAGTATTGGTACCGTCGCCATGGGGAATTGAAATGTATGCTAAGAAACTTAGGAACTCCTACATGGTTCCTCACTCTTAGCTGTGCCGAGTATGCATGGGAGGACTTACTTCAATTTCTACGAGAGGACAATGCTAATATACAAAATATAGAATTCAAAACACCTGGAGAACTGTATTCTTTGGATCCAGTGAATGTATGCAGATATTTCAATCATAGATTTGAAGCTATGATGTCTTTTATTACCAACAAAAAAAATCCTCCCCTTGGAGAGGTTTTGGATTTCTTTTGGAGAAAGGAGTATCAAGCGAGAGGTGCTCCTCACATACATATGTTATTATGGATTAAAGATGCACCCAAGTTTGGAACAGATTCAGATGAGACAGTGATGAGCTTCATTGAAAAGTATTCAACATGTGCTGTTCCGAAAACTACCGAAGAAAACAATTTAAGGCAACAAGTTTTACGCTTTCAATCCCATCGTTGTGGAAAGTACTGTCATCGAAAATTCAGAAACAAGGACAAGTTCTACACAAAATGTCGTTTCGCTTTTCCACGACCAGTGATTTCTAAAGGAAGAGTAAATAATTTAATGTCTTCTCTGCGACATACTGTGACGAGAAAGTCATCAAAAAATACATACAATTTAAAAAGAAATGAAGAGTCCAAGTACATCAATGACTAAAACCCAGTGATTTTGTCCATGTGGAATGCTAACATGGATATTCAATTCGTTGCTGACAACTCTATTGCTGTAGCTCGATATGTGACGTCTTACATCACAAAAAAAGAAAAGACAGAACTGAAGGAAATGTGGGAGGACATTTCACATGAAAAGAGCCTAAGCAAGAATATGTACAGTTACAGTCTGAAGATGTTGTCGCATCGAGAAATTGGAGCATATGAATGTTCTGATCGATTGTCGTCAGCAAGTCTCTATGCCAAATCTAGAACCATCATTTGGGTGAGTCTAGGTCTTGCTGCAACACGAAATCGAGTTTAGAAATCTGTACAAGAGATAGAGTATTTGGCGGAGAAAGAACCAGAAAGTGCAGATATTTTGAAGACAAACATGTTGGATACATACTATCCAAATAGAAGTCCTCACCTTGAGAACGTTTGTCTCTATGAAGTTCCTCAAAGATATATTTATAAGAGGAACATCAGAGAAGATATCAATAATGGAATATATGGAATCATTGGATGTGAAGGATGTCTAGTGAAACAGAAAAAAAGGTCATTTGATTAATCATCGAAAATTGAGTTGTGAAAATCCAGACAAAAGAGAATTTTACTATTTGGCTCTTTTGCAACTCTTTAAACCATGGCGAGAAGAAGAGGAACTACTTGGAGATTTTCTCTGTTATGAAGACTCTTTTAATGCTACGAAGGATACCATAGAATGTCCTGTTTTTCCAAATTATCTGCAAATGTTGAATGAAGAAATAGAGCAAGAATCAACAATTGCTGCAGAGATTGCGAGAGATAGTTCTCAAGGCAGTCAGAGTTCTGCTTCATTGAGTCAGGATCCACTAGGAGGACCAATTATCCAAAATGAAGCTGCCACTGCCATGGAGGAAGTGGAAAGAGCTATGGAGCAAGCTCAAGAGGATGTAATTCATTTAGAAGATTTGGTGAAACAATTAAACCTTGAGCAGAAACTGATATATGACGAAGTCACAGGACAGGTTGAACATGGATTGAGTCATGAGAAGAAAGAGTGCTCATGTACATCATTTAAGCCTGTCCGACTGTACGTGAGTGGAAAAGCGGGAAAAGGAAAAAGTTTTCTGATTAAAGCAATTGCATCTTATCTGCAGAAAAGGACTGAATCACCGATGTCTTGTGTTGTTACAGCTCCAACTGGGCTGGCAGCACATAATATTAACGGGATTACTTTACATCGTTTACTGATGCTGCCAGTGGAGCATGATAACAAATTACAATATCACAAGCTATCTGGAGATGCGTGTTCTGAAGTTTCGAGAGTCCTGAAGAAAATGAAACTTCTTATCATTGATGAAGTAAGCATGGTGTCAAATATAATGCTTGCTTTTGTGCATTTGAGAATGCAAGAAATTCTTAGAACAGACTATGATGTTTTATTTGGAGGAAAACACATTATTGTTTTTGGAGATCTTCTGCAGTTGACTCCAGTGAAAGTACAACCTTTGTTCAAAATGCTCACACATGAAGATACCAGGAAGTGCCTAGGAAGCATTGGAAACGTTAATATATGGTTAAACTTCAAATATGCAGATCGCTTCAAAATATGCGGCAGGCAAAGGATGAAGATTATAAAAATATTTTACAAGATGTAAGAGTAGGAAAAATAAGTCAACAAGAGAAAGAAGCTTTACATGGACGGTTAATTTCTAATTTGTACCCAAATGAAAACATTCCTTCAGAGAATATTTTTAAGAAAATTAACGAGAAGAAATCTGCCATATGTTTGATGCTTACTCTGAAAGAATGTTCCATGTTCAACATCAAAATGCTGAAGTTAGAAAATGAAGAGATAGTGAAACTGGAAGCTATAGATAACATAGAGCATATGGGAGCAACAATTATTTTGTCAGAAAATGTGAAATCAAAATTGGATTCATTGGAGAAGACTATATCTAAAACTGCTGGTTTTGAAAAGACTCTGAATGTTTGTTTGAATTGTCGTGTCATTTTGAGAAGGAATTTAAATGTTGAAAGAGGTCTGGTAAATGGAGCAATGGGTCATGTTGTTGGTTTTGTGAATTACAAAAATAGAGATGGAATTGAAATTATAAAAATTAAATTTGATGGCATTGATGAAATAGAACAAATTTGTCGTTGTTCAGCTAGATTTTTGCTTGTGAAAGACTTATAAGTTCGCCGAAAACAGTTTCCTATTTGTTTGGCAAATGCGGTGACAATTCATATATCTCAAGGTTTAAGTGTAGATAGCGCTTTGGTGAACATTGGAAGTTCTGTGTTTAAAGAGGGTATGGCATATGTGGCTTTATCACGAGTCAGAACTTTATCAGGATTGTACTTGATTGAGTGTGACGAAACAAAGATTTGTGCAGATCTAGATTGTGTTAAAGAATACAATA
The DNA here is from genome assembly GCF_964261635.1 of Lissotriton helveticus. Classification (NCBI taxonomy): domain Eukaryota; kingdom Metazoa; phylum Chordata; class Amphibia; order Caudata; family Salamandridae; genus Lissotriton; species Lissotriton helveticus. Next base: position 211,935,578 of record NC_136060.1, on the reverse strand, counting down.
GGTTAAGAAGAGAGTATGCTCCACATTTGCCTCAATATCCTCTGATTAAAAAACGTGTGGTAGGCCGAAAAAGAAGAAATGAGAGTAATTGCAGTGAGGTAGTAGCAAAAAGACAAAAAGTAGATGAAACTGTAATTGTATGCAGAAGGAAAAAGGATTCTGTTGAGGATGTTGTTGGATTTCAGTTTGAAAACAGTTCTGGTGTCAACTGCTATGCTAATGTAGTAGTTAATGTTGTTTTTTTCTTCAAAATTTACAAAAACAGATTGTCAAAAATCGGGAACAAACATTGTGCTGTTTATTGAATTCTGTGTTAGAGAAATAGAAAGTGTTTCAGAAATTAGGAATCTTGTAGACATATGTTCAGGTCAAAATCAATTTTCACAGATAATTCAGCAGGATTGTCAGGAATTTTTAATGTATATGTTTGATGTATTGGAAAATGAAGGAGTAGATATAAAAAATCTTTTTAACCTTTCTTATCAATGGCAACATGACTGTGATAACTGTGCTTCATCAAGTACTACTAGAATAGACAGTGAAAGATTTATATATTTGACTTTACCAGACTGCAAATCAGTGCCTTTTAATAATCTAGTTAAAGCAGCTGATCACAATATGGTGTGTACCAATGTAAGTCTACAATGCTGTCCACATTATTTCTACAAAATTATGGTCACTATGTCATTTTAATGTTCCAACGATGTAGACCTGATGGAACTAAATTGACAACTTCTATTAAAAATTTCGTGGCTTCTCAATTATCGATATCAGGAAGAACCTTTGCAACTGTAGCTATTATTTTTCATGATGGTCCTTCTACAACATCAGGGCATTACACATGCTATTTAAAAACTTCTAAAGGTTGGACCCAATGTAACGACACTCATTTGACTTTCAAACAACGTTTGCCTTTTGGCTTTATAAATTCATACCTAGTGTTTTTACAGCCAAAATTTAGGTAAACGTAATTGGCCTATGAAGACGGGAGGAGTACTGATATATACTCATACATCTGACACTATTTGGCCAAATGGAAAGGTGCAGGAATGAGTAAAGAGTCATGACTGAAAAAAAGGAGTATATGAAAATATTGAAAATATTTCAGATGTTCTTGGAGTTTTTCTTCTAGAAAGTCGATGAAATTGATTTTTTACTGAACAGCAAAGTACTTTGCAACGAGAAAAGGACCTCCATGATATACTATTTGGCCTCAAGGAAAAGTAAGTCAATCAAAGATTAGTGTACATTTGTCATTTGTTAGTATCTAAGGTTTTTTTAAAAACACAATCTTTTAGATTGTGTTTTTTTTTTTCCGCTGTCATATGATGAGTAATTTGAACTCACTGTTTTAAGTTAAATTCAATATATTCTGAGAACAGCAAAAATAAACTATGTAACATGTTGTACAAGTTATTCTATACTTTGGATTGTGTAAATTAAATTGTATTTCCATTCTCTGACACTCACTTTCCTTTTTCCGTCCTCTTTCAGCTCTTTTAACTCACTTATAATGTCTTTCTCTCACTCTCTGTAACCCCCGTTCCCTTACTCCACTTCTTTGACAACCCCTCATTTTCATTTCAACTGTCTGCATCACCTCTCTCCCTTGCATAACTTTTCAGCTTTCAGTCTCTCTGCTTTACTTCCCTTTTCCGTATTTTCCTCCTTTGCTCTTTTAGTAATTCCTGTTTACTCACTCAGCACTATTATCGCACTCTATCACTATAAATCACCCACTCTCCCTAGCTTATCTTTGTTTGCTCCTTACTTTTGACCTTTTCTATCTATTTTTCGTTCACTACTTCTATGTCCTCAGTGCCTCACTCTTCTTGTGTTGTGTTCACTTGTGTTTATCTACCTTCTATCATTTCTTTTACAACAACTTCACTGCTCCTCTCTCATCGTTCTTCATCCCATTTCTTTTACTCTGGTTCCATTACTATCTCTCATTTCCTATGTTTCACACTGTTATGATTTTTAACCTATTCATTTGTATCTTTTAATTTAAAATACATATTTTACTAATTATAACTTATTTTTTCTGCTCTCTTTCACAGATATAAAATGTACTAAAAAAATGTAATTAAAGTTACATTTATTATATGGTAAGTGTGACTAAAAAAATTTAGTTTGTCATCACCCTTTGCTTTAAGCTCACTAATATTTTATCAACCAACCTCACTCCTGTTTCTTTACTCTGCTTCCCTCACTTATTCTTATTCTCCATGTTTACTCCAATTTCCCTATTTCCCCTCTCATATTCAACTTATTTCAGTCCCTATTCTTTACTTCACTTACCCTCTGTTCTCTTCCTTTGCTTCTTCACTCATTCTGTTTTTCTTAATTATTTACCTTACTCCTACACACACACCTCATCCCCGTCCCAACACATACACACACCTCTGACATACCACACACATACACATCACACACACACCTCATACACAGAAAAAAATCCCCCCACACACAAACTTCATATACACACACACATCCCATTCAGGTACTGTTACCTTTATTTTCTCTGTCTTTTGTGTTTGTCACTCCCCATCTCTTATCCTAATTCAATTTTTCACTGTCTTTCACCCCTCTTTACTTATACTAACTGGTCTTTTCTTACCCTCCCTCACCGTTATTCATTTATCCCAGTTACGCCACTACCGTTCATTCTCAATTATTTTCTGTCCTATCGTTTTCTTTCAACACCCACTCACATTCTCCCACTATCTCTAGTTTAGCGTTCTTCCTCTCTCTTCCCTTCTTTCGCCTGTTTAGTGATTTTACTTTTCGCATTTTCACCCTATTACACATTGTCTGTTTTTCACTTTGTAGTAAACAATCCCTCTGTGTTTCTCCCTCTAGCTCTCTTTCTCTTAACATTACTCTCTTTGTGTTCTTCCCTCATGCTAACTCCTTCATTAATTTTTTTTTTCTTTTTATTTTTTTTGTGCGCTCCCCAGTGCGCGCCCCGGTGCACGTACCGGTACGGGTACCCTGCAGAAAAAAGATTGACACAGATTCTTTAAAAATATAGGTTTATTTTTATGAAGTAAAGGTAGTTCTAAAAAGAACTGTTTTTTTTCTTCTTTTTGTTGTTTTATATTTTTTTAGACTTTTTAAAACGAATTTATATTTTGTTTTGATTTTTTTCAGGGGAAAAACAAAAACAGGGATTCCAAAACTGCTCAACAGGAGCAAAAAAATGTGAAAATTTAGGGACTGGCAGGGCAGCGGTGTTCTTGTTTCTTTATGGCAATGAGTTCAACACTCTGCTCCCCATAGCAGAGCAGTTCGTCACACTGCTTGCACAGAAATTTGATGCCTGCAAACACCGGCTGTATGTTAGGGACCATTCTTCTACGGAGTGGTCCCGAAGGTGTTGCTCCACCAGTGGAGGTGCTGCCGCCATCTGTGGGTAAATTTCGTGCCAGCTACCTGGCACTCTCCCTGGCAAAATTTTTTGGGTGTCTTCTTTTGACATGCCTGATTAAATTGGCATTTCCGAAGCTATATTTTTTTAGAGGATTGCCTCTGGATAAAGTACTGCCACATATTTTGCAGGTTACTTTTGGAGCATTGACTTTTTTTGTCCTTCAGGGATGTCATAGAATTTCCAGATGAAATGGTCCTTTTTCTTCTGGTGAGGGGGGCCTCATCCAAAAATCTGTCGGAATCACTGCTGGATGACTCCCTTGCAGCCATTGCTGTAGATCAGGAAAGTAGGAGATGAAGACAGTACACAGAACAGCTCTTGCTCTCTCCAAGTACAAAGCAATAGTGAGAGAAATGGGTGGGTTTCACACAATTTGGAAAAAAAAAAAGTTCTGAACCAATGAAAAGTGTTATTTTAAAGTCACATGGTTTGACGCGCTTACGCTACGCACCCTGGACCGCGTCCCGGGCGTGTATCGTAAGCGCATCGGGGCGCTTACGTTGTGCGATCGTATGCGCTTCCGGGTGCGCTTACGCGGTGCGTAATAAGACGCATCTCGCGGCTACGCGATACGTGTCTTATGACGCAAGACGTGGCGGCTACGCGATACGTCACGAGGTTGTTTTCGTTCGCGGCAATAGCGCTATCGGGACGCTCACCTGTACGCGCCCCGGGGCGCGCCGTAACATTGCGCTTACCGGTGCGTTCACCGGTACGCGCCCCGGGATGAAAAAAAAAAATAAAAAAATTAAAAATAATGACATATTTATACAATATAAAATTCGCTTTAAAATTTATTATTTTTTATAACTATAAAGATTTGCTATTAAAAAACCATTGAAATTCACTGAAAAAACCATAGGTTTCACACCAGTTATAGTTAGCTGGAAATTTTACTCGCATAAAACCATTGAAATTCCCACGTTATAGTTAGTTGGACTCACTATAACTTGCGCGTGCAATGCACTGCTGATGACGTCACATATTACATCACTCATGACATGGTCAGTGACATCACTCATGACAGTGAATATATATTTCAGTGAATATATATATATATATATATATATGTGTGTATATATATATATATATATGTATTACCTACTGGCGGTCGCCAGTAGGTATATATAGTTAGGATTTTTTTCCTATGGGATTTTTGAAAATTCTATGTCTAATAACTTTGGCGTTTGTGGACGGAATTGGCTGAAATGTTCTGGAAAATGGAACATTTTGTTTCTGAGCAGCCCCTGGAAATTTGGGGGGGTTCGTCAAGGTGGGGCCGAGAAAAAAGGGGGGTCCCAAAACGTGTTTTTAACATTGAGTTTTCCATAGGGCGGTTGGCCTCACTTTTAGCCCGAACGGCTGAATGGATTTCCACGAAACTTGGCAAAATTGTAGGGACTGGTAGCCCGATGTGCCTTTGCTAGGTCTCAATATAGGTGCTCCAGTGGATTTTGAGAAATTAACGTTCAAAAAAAATATATATCTGTAACAGCGGACCGGGCAGCGCTCCGGTTCGCGTACTTTACGCGTAACGGAACTTCGCGTAGCGAAGCTGATTGGCTCTCCGGTGTCTGTCAACATTCTAAACAGTCCGGAGCGGCCGCCATCTTGAGAGATTGAGAGACAAGAGGAGGCCAAAACAAAGGGGGAAATGACCATAAGGGGGCATAGTAGATCCTCCCTGACCCCCTAGGTTTAATGTGGAGGCTTTAAAAGGGCCCCACGGGGCAAAAAAAATAATATTTTTTTTGTTTTTTTTGCGTGGGTAGCGCCCGGTTCGCGAACCGGGAAGCGTTCTGGGCAGCGTACTATAAGGAAAAAAGAATGATAGACTTTTCAAATACTGTATGTTAATTGATTGTTGGTTTTGTTGATTATTTTTTAATTTTTTTTATTTTTTAAGCAATTATTTATTATTGTGATTGTGTTTAAAAATTTAATAACATTTCTAACATTTAACTAGTTTATGAATTACATATAAAAATGATTAAAGACTCAAACAATTTTTTAATATTACATACAATTTTATTTTTCGGATTGTTTTTCAAAATTTAATAGAACGTCTAGCATTTGACTGTCCGATATGTCCTCTTGTTGAGTGAACATAAGTTCCCACATTTGACCGTCATCATAATGAAGTAAATGATCCACAGATTCTACACATTGAACTAATTCATGGTCCCGTGATTCATCCATGAAATCTGAGTCATCATTGTCCTCAATATCTTTTTCTGTGTTGTTCTCCAGAACAATTTCGAAGGAAACATTCTGCTCACCTTCCATAAAAAATAAATATATCAGTAGAGATAGGGCACTGTTGGGTTTAAGTTCAGACAGGTACTTGTGAGTTTATAACAGAGAAGTAATCTATGGGCACTGTATGGTTTCAGGCGTGAAGTAGTACTATTAAAAAGTGCCTGTGAAGAAGCCTAAGTAAATTCATAATTATACCACAGAAACCTAAATCAATCCATAATTATAATAAAGAAGCCTTTCTCAATGTCTAACTCTTACAGAGGGATAGTATATAACTATCTGAAAATGTTTTCAAATTTATAAAATAATATCTCACCTTCTAAAAAGAAGTTTAAGTTGTGAGTGAAAATGATCTTGCAATGTAGTTCAGGAAGTAGTAGTCAAAATGGCTGTGTTTCTCTCTCTTCCTTTATATATATTCAGGTAGATAACCAATCAAATGTCAGGTAAAAAAAGTAGAAAATGAAAGTAATATTTTAATTGGTTGTGAATTCCAACACTTCAGATGTGTTTTGTGAAGTAATTTACCTCAGGGTATTTAGAGAGGTCTACAGGCTAAATGGTTAAATGGAATTTCAATCAAATTTGTGAAAATGGTAGGCATTGGTATGTAGTATGAGCTAATCTATATTTGGTGAAATTGTCTCCAGTCGCTTTTCTGTAAACTACTTTCCCACCTTTTTTGATGGTGCGCTTCCCAGGGAGCGACCCGGTACGCGAACTGGCGAGCGCCCCGGTTCGCGAACCTTAAGCGTTACGGGAGTCCACCATTTTGTGTTTCGGTCGAATTAAGATACAAGATGGAGGGCAAATAATGTTCAGAATGGGTAGAAGGGGGCACGGTAGACTTATCTTGACCCCCTAGGTTTTCTGAGGGTGGCTGAGGAGGCCCATATGTGCGAAAAAAACACATTTTTTAAAAAATTTAGCGAGGTTAGCTCCCGGTTCGCGTACCGGGTAGCGCCCCAGGGAGCGTACTTTGTTGAAAATTAGTGAAAAATGTTAGAGTAAAATAATAATTGTGAGTGATCAGATGTAGGGTAGCTCTGAGAAGAGCTTTTGGGTTTATGGTACATTTAGGTACTTATAAGTAGGTACCAATGCACAGTCTTAAATTCAGAATGAAAATTCTGTTGCCCTCATCTGAGAAGTGAACTCCATCTCCTCTGTAGATATCTTGCATGTAGTAACGCAAGTTATTGTTGTACAGAGAGCCCATTCCATGGTCTCTCATGTAAGCTGAAACAGATTTGTTTACATGCTTCCTCGACTTCTCAATTTGTGGACAAAATTGGTTTGACCACCTCCATTTCTGTCTTTGGCATATATTTGAATATACCAAGGCAGTCTGAGGAAAAAGTGCCACCAATTGCTCAAAGGTGTCCTTTAAAAGCATTTCCAGACCTACCCCAGTCAAAGTGCCCAAATCATTACCTCCACAGTGCACAATTAACAGGTCAGGTTTTGGCAAATGCATAAAGGTTTTCACCAATGGTATCAATTGGTGACATTTTAATCCTCTGTGGCCAAACCACTTAATTTCCACATCTTGTAAATTGAGGTTAGGTAAATTCCTGTTCTCAGCATACCTCTGAGCCCAATAGATGTAACTATGTCCAACAATCCAGACAGAAAACATGGTGAGAGAAGGTTCTCCTGCAGTCAGATGAAGTGTGGCAATGAAATGGCAGTTGAAAAAATAAGAGTTTAAAATGAAAAAAACTGTGGAGTTTCTGTGTTAATGAAGCAGTAACAGTTATTGGTGGATTTTGATTGCTGAAAACAGAAAGTTAGGGTGCATGGATGAGTTGTTTGAAAGATGTATTTTGAGTGGTCAAGAAAAAATCATTATATGAAAGAATGCACTGGATATGAGGTGCACTGAGAGTTCAGAGTTCAATTGCAACATTGTTGTGTGAACTTGCAAACACCAGAGATCTTCCAAGAGGTGGTTGCCATGCAGAAAAGGCATGAAATGGCAGAGGGGGGAAGGGTTTTCATTTGAAAAAAAGTGAGGGAAGAGTTTTGATTGGGTGACATGAGAGATATGTGTGAAGAATTACAGCATTTCTGTGCTTTTGATAGCTGCAGACTCTGAAGTGCATACCTTTTGCTCTGCTGAAGACAAATTGGTGTGTTTCTGAGACTGTTTTGAAACTCAAAGTATTTGCTAAGGTGAGAAAAGATTTCTTTAATTTAGATAGAGAATAGTGTGCTTTAAGGAGAAAATTATGAAGAAAGTTGTGTTCTTCAAATGTTGCTTTGTCTCAAGTGTTTTACAAATAGATTTTGTTTCTTTGAGAAAATGTAATTGGAGAAAATGTGAAGTATTAGTACTGACAGGGTGTTATTGTGCATAGGAGCTGTGGAGTCTTTTCAAATTATGATTTGAAAATCGTTTTTGAGGAAAATGAATGGTTATAATATTTATGACAAGGACATAATGGTGTATGCTTCATTATAAGGCAATTGAGTGTCTCTGATGTTATTTTTCCCATTTTAATGTAAGACCTTTCTCTGTGGAGCAAATTGCTTGTAAATATGCTCCCACCTGTGCATGGCAAATTTAGATTTTGAATGTTTGTGTTACATAGCTATGTTAAAAGTGACCCAACCATGCTGCAAAGGCAATCAAAAAACGCTTTTATGTGTCTTAAGGACATTTTAAGTCATTTCCCTATGTGCAGTGTTTTCAAATTATGATTTGAAAATCGTTTTTGGGGAAAAGGAATGGTTTGTAAATTTATGACAAGGATATAATGGTGTATGCTTCTTTATAAGGCATTTCAGTGTCTCTGATGTCATTTTTCCCATATTACATTAAAAGACCTTTCCCTGTGGGACACATTCCTTGTAAATATGCTCCCACCTGTGCATGGCAAATTTAGATTTTGAATGTTTGTGTTACATAGCTATGTTAAAAGTGACCCAACCATGCTGGAAAGGCAATCAAAAAACGCTTTCATGTGTCTTAAGGACATTTTAGGTCATTTCCCTATGTGCAGTGTTTTCAAATTATGATTTGAAAATCGTTTTTGGGGAAAAGGAATGGTTTGTAAATTTATGACAAGGATATAATGGTGTATGCTTCTTTATAAGGCATTTCAGTGTCTCTGATGTCATTTTTCCGATATTACATTAAAAGACCTTTCCCCGTGGGGCACATTCCTTGTAAATATGGTCCCACCTGTGCATGGTAAATTTAGATTTTGACTGTTTGAGTTACATAGCCATGTTAAAAGTGACCCAAAAACTTGCAAAGGCTTTAAAAAAACACTTTCATGTGTCTTAAGGACATTTTAAGTCATTTCCCCCCGGGTGCAGTGTTTTCAAATTTTGACTTGAAAATCGTTTTTGATGTAAAGGAATGTTGTTAAAATTTATGTGCGCCATATGCCCCCAAATTTCTTGTTCAGGGGTGCAGCAGGGTGTTATTGAGACACCCCTGCACCTTTGGAAAAATTCCTAATTTGCGATGAGCTAATTGCTAATCGCAAATTGCACCTTCATTCCTATGGGCCTACTGGCCCATGGAAATGAATGGGTAATTTGCAATTAGCAATTTGCTCATCGCAAATTAGGAATGGTAAAGAATCGCTATTTATTCCTTAAAATTTGCTATTTTGGAAATGCAAAATAGTTTGATGATACATATGGCGGTTCATCTCTAACAAGATAAAAAGCTTAGGGATACATTTATGATGATTGGCGCAATGAAGTGGACATCACTTACTTCATTGGTAGAGCTTTACATGTATTATCTCCTCTGTATTCTTCGTCAAGCGTAACTTTCATCTGCAATCCTGAGTAGGCCTCACCTTAAACAAACCTCTGGATAGGGCACACCTTATCGTCATCCTGAATTAATCATTTAAAATGCTAGGGACAGATTTATGATAGGTGTATGCCTCTTTTGCGCCACTGTGCGTCACTTTTGTGATGCAGCGGCGGTGCAAAAGATTTGCTATGAGGCGACAAAATTACAAATTGATGCATTTAGGCAGATGTGTCATGGTGTAAAAAACACCGTGCCACATGAAACTGATGCAGCAGTGATGCAAAAGATGCACCATGTTGCAAGACAGGCCTCACTTGGGACCATATGTATGAAGCTAATTAGCATTTGCAAAGGTCGAAGTTCTGTGAATTTTGGCCTTTGCGAATGCAAATTAGACAAATGGTATGTATCAAACAAGTTTGATGCAAAATAAGGAATAGCAAAATTTGCTATTCTTTATTTTGCGATTGCACTGAAGGATTTGCAAATTTTGTGATTTCTTAAATGCAATGTATCAAACAAAAAATATGCAAAAAATGCCATTAAGGATTTGCAAATTACCACCAACTTCTAGTTGGTGGTAATTTGCAAATTCTTTTCAAAAAGCTTTTTTTCCAAAAAACAAAAGGTGCCATATGACGCCCATACATGCCGCCATATGCCCCCAAATTTCTTTTTCAGGGGGTGCAGCAGGGTGTTCTTGAGACACCCATGCACCCTTGGAAAAATTCCTAATTTGCGATGAGCTAATTGCTAATCGCAAATTGCACCTTCATTCCTATGGGCCTCCTGGCCCATGGAAATGAATGAGTAATTTGCAATTAGCAATTTGCTCATTGCAAATTAGGAATGGTAAAGAATCGCTATTTATTCCTTAAAATTCGCTATTTAGGAAATGCAAAACAGTTTGATGATACATATGGCAGTTCATCTCTAACAAGATAAGAAGCATAGGGATAGATTTATGATGACTGGCACAATGAAGTGGACATAACTTACTTCATTGGTAGGCCTTTACATGTATTATCTCCTCTGTATTGTTCATCAAGTGTAACTTTGATCTGAAATCCTGAGTAGGCCTCACCTTAAACAAACCTCTGGATAGGCCACACCTTATCGTCATCCTGAATTAATCATTTAAAATGCTAGGGACAGATTTATGATAGGTGTATGCCTCTTTTGCGCCACTGTGCGTCACTTTTCTGATGCAGCGGCGGTGCAAAAGATTTTCTATGAGGCGACAAAATTACAAATTGATGCATTTAGGCAGATGTGTCATGGTGTAAAAAAAACGTGCCACATGAAACCGATGCAGCAGTGATGCAAAAGATGCACCATGTTGCAAGACAGGCCTCACTTGGGGCTATATGTATCAAGCTAATTAGCATTCGCAAAGGCCTAAATTCTGCGAATTTCAGCCTTTGCGAATGCTAATTAGACAAATGGTATGTATCAAACAAGTTTGATGCAAAATAAGGAATAGCAAAATTTGCTATTCCTTATTTTGCGATTGCACTGAAGGATTTGCAAATTTTGCGATTCTTTAAATGCAATGTATCAAACAAAAAATATGCAAAAAATGCCATTAAGGATTTGCAAATTACCACCAACTTCTAGTTGGTGTTAATTTGCGAATTCTTTTCAAAAAGCTTTTTTTCCAAAAAACAAAAGGTGCCATATGACGCCCATACATGCCCTTAGGGCATGTATGTGCGCCATATGCCCCCAAATTTCTTTTTGAGGGGTGCAGCAGGGAGTTCTTGAGACACCCCTGCACCCTTGGAAAAATTCCTAATTTGCGATGAGCTAATTGCTAATCGCAAATTGCACCTTCATTCCTATGGGCCTCCTGGCCCATGGAAATGAATGGGTAATTTGCAATTAGCAATTTGTTAATTGCAAATTAGGAATGGTAAAGAATCGCTATTTATTCCTTAAAATTCGCTATTTAGGAAATGCAAAATAGTTTGATGATACATATGGCGGTTCATCTGTAACAAGATAAGAAGCTTAGGGATACATTTATGATGACTGGCGCAATGAAGTGGACATTACTTACTTCATTGGTAGGCCTTTACATGTATTATCTCCTCTGTATTCTTCATCAAGCGTAACTTTAATCTGCAATCCTGAGAAAGGCCTCCCCTTAAACAAACCTCTGGATAGGCCACACCTTATCGTCATCCTGAATTAATCATTTAAAATGCTAGGGACAGATTTATGATAGGTGTATGCCTCTTTGGCGCCACTTACAAAACACTGCCCACGGGGAAATGACTTAAAATGTCCTTAAGACACATGAAAGTGTTTTTTTAAAGCCTTTGCAACTTTTTTGGGTCACTTTTAACATGGCTATGTAACTCAAACAGTCAAAATCTAAATTTACCATGCACAGGTGGGAGCATATTTACAAGGAATGTGCTCCACGGGGAAAGGTCTTTTAATGTAATATGGGAAAAATGACATCAGAGACACTGAAATGCCTTATAAAGAAGCATACACCATTATGTCCTTGTCATAAATTTACAAACCATTCCTTTTCCCTAAAAACGATTTTCAAATCATAATTTGAAAACACTGTACATGGGGAAATGACTTAAAATGTCCTTAATTCAAAATTTGCTCTTCCTTATTTTGCGATTGCATTGAAGGATTTGCAAATTTTGCGATTCCTTAAATGCAATGTATCAAACAAAAAATATGCAAAAAATGCCATTAAGGATTTGCAAATTACCACCAACTTCTAGTTGGTGGTAATTTGCGAATTCTTTTCAAAAAGCTTTTTTTCCAAAAAACAAAAGGTGACATATGACGCCCATACATGCCCTTAGGGCATGTATGTGCGCCATATGCCCCCAAATTTCTTTTTGAGGGGTGCAGCAGGGTGTTCTTGAGACACCCCTGCACCCTTGGAAAAATTCCTAATTTGCGATGAGCTAATTGCTAATCGCAAATTGCACCTTCATTCCTATGGGCCTCCTGGCCCATGGAAATGAATGGGTAATTTGCAATTAGCAATTTGCTCATTGCAAATTAGGAATGGTAAAGAATCGCTATTTATTCCTTAAAATTCGCTATTTAGGAAATGCAAAATAGTTTGATGATACATATGGCGGTTCATCTGTAACAAGATAAGAAGCTTAGGGATACATTTATGATGACTGGCGCAATAAAGTGGACATTACTTACTTCATTGGTAGGCCTTTACATGTATTATCTCCTCTGTATTCTTCATCAAGCGTAACTTTAATCTGCAATCCTGAGTAGGCCTCACCTTAAACAAACCTCTGGATAGGCCACACCTTATCGTCATCCTGAATTAATCATTTAAAATGCTAGGGACAGATTTATGATAGGTGTATGCCTCTTTTGCGCCACTGTGCGTCACTTTTGTAATGCAGCGGTGGTGCAAAAGATTTGCTATGAGGCGACAAAATTACAAATTGATGCATTTAGGCAGATGTGTCATGGTGTAAAAAAAACGTGCCACATGAAACCGATGCAGCAGTGATGCAAAAGATGCACCATGTTGCAAGACAGGCCTCACTTGGGGCCATATGTATCAAGCTAATTACCATTCGCAAAGGTCAAAATTCTGCGAATTTCGGCCTTTGCGAATGCTAATTAGACAAATGGTATGTATCAAACAAGTTTGATGCAAGATAAGGAATAGCAAAATTTGCTATTCCTTATTTTGCGATTGCACTGAAGGATTTGCAAATTTTGCGATTCCTTAAATGCAATGTATCAAACAAAAAATATGCAAAAAATGCCATTAAGGATTTGCAAACTACCACCAACTTCTAGTTGGTGGTAATTTGCGAATTCTTTTCAAAAAGCTTTTTTTCCAAAAAACAAAAGGTGCCATATGACGCCCATATATGCCCTTAGGGCATGTATGTGCGCCATATGCCCCCAAATTTCTTTTTCAGGGGTGCAGCAGGGTGTTCTTGAGACACCCCTGCACCTTTGGAAAAATTCCTAATTTGTGATGAGCTAATTGCTAATCGCAAATTGCACCTTCATTCCTATGGGCCTCCTGGCCCATGGAAATGAATGGGAAATTTGCAATTAGCAATTTGCTCATCGCAAATTAGGAATGGTAAAGAATCGCTATTTATCCCTTAAAATTCGCTATTTAGGAAATGCAAAATAGTTTGATGATACATATGGCGGTTCATCTGTAACAAGATAAGAAGCTTAGGGATAGATTTATGATGACTGGCGCATCACCAGGGATGTGCCAGTCATCCTGCGCCGCTGTTCCGCCACCCATGGTGTGCTGCATTTACAATGCGGCGCAGCATGGGGCAAAAATGGCACAGATGCGTGACGCATCTGTGCCGTAAAGGTGGCGCATTGCTGGAGTTGTATCGCAAGTGCGATGCAGCTCCAGCAAGGCTCAGGGGTGCCCCATCTCCACAATGTTGCGTCAAGACCTATGCCTGCTTAAAGCAGGCGCAGGGTTTTGACGCAGCTTTTTCCTATCTGATTGTAAATGCGGCACACCATGGGTGGCAGAGCAGTGGTGCACGTTAACTGGTGCATGCCTGGGGATGTGCCATTTAACATAAATCTGCCCCTTTACATTTAAGTATGTGCAGGGGACACAGAGTCGGTGAGGCTTATCCAAGGTTAAGAAGAGATGAGTCCTGTTCACTGAAAAATTAGACATAGGCTTCACCTGCTCAGCATCGCTGGACATGGCTAAATATTAGCTGCAAAATGTTACTCTTGTTAAACAATTTTACTATTATAATCTCTGAGATTTGTCTCTTACTCTGCAACATCTCATTGTTGTTATCTTTCTTTAAAGATAAAGACAACATCAACATGAGCGACAATCAGCAATCAGTTGATTTTGACCTCATCATTGAACTCGTAATTGAAACATCAGTGGATGTTGATCCCTTGGATGATTTAAATCCTGAGGATGAAGAAGAACGTGATGAGGATGCAGATTTGTCCGAATTATATGACATAGGGTGGGAAGCTGACCTGCTTGAGCATATGGAACTATAAACATTTATTTTTAAAATTTATAATAAATAAAAAGTAAAAATGTAAACCGTTTAATTTAAAAATAAAGACACCTTCAAAAACAGGTTATGTGTAGTGTCTTCAATAAAATATTAAAATATGCTCATAAAATTAGATCAGATTCACATATAAAATAGCACAGGTAACATGAATATAAATTCCATTTCTTTTCTGCTATTTTTGTATTCTAAATTTGCCAAGCACTAAAAAATCTTCTATGTAAAAATGTCAAGTAGTGTTTTAAGTTTTTGATTACTGTTATTGATGTACTGTTGGGTAATAGTGGTTAATAACATTTTTTAATATATTTTACCACAGATTCAACTGCAGATCATTTCAACATTTCACCATGCCAACGAAAGAAAGAGTGAGAAAGGCTGCAAAACGTCAAAGACAGCAGGTGAATGAAAAAAAGCAGCAGTCCTCTAACAAAAAGATTTGTAAAGTCACCAAGAAAGCACCGGGTAAGAGTACAAAAACATTCATAAGAAATATTTGTAGTAAAAAAAATATTACTACAGAAAATGTTTCAGTCCAGAAAAAGAGAAGCAATTCAAACGGAAAGGAAAGGCCAATCAAAAATGTTACTGCTAGAGCAAGAGATAACTCTGTGCATGATAGTAGAAGGAAACAACAGTTTAGGGACATTCGTAAACGAATGTTCCGCAACAGGATAATTGGCAATTTGTTAAAAAATATTAAGAAAGGTCAACAGAAAGTGCTTTTTTATAAGAGAAAAAAAAAAGTTGAGAAAGTTATTGATCAGGCATTTGAAATTAAACGTAAGTTATTTATTTTGATAATCAATAGAATTAGGAAGCTAAACAAGGCAATTTATGATTTCAAAGAAATAGTAGATGGAAGAGAATAGTTAATCGTAGTAATTTTTGTGAAGTTTTTTCTGGAGAATGGATGCATAGTTCAAGCTGTGAGGCATTTTTTAATGAGGAGAGTTATTTCCAGGATAATGATTTGGTGCATGCAGTTGACACCAGTGGTCGTGCTTATGAAGTGAAAGATGGTTGTCCAGTTGAAAAAGAAAAACTTGTGACAACAGAGGCAGAAGAGGTGTTAGGTAATGAGGTTTTAGGAAGACGTGCTAAGGGTCCTGTGTACACCTGGAAGTGTAGTAGTATTTGCAGTGTGCGACAGGATTCCATCAATTTGCTTTGTGATTTTGTACGGTCATTTAATAAGAAAAGTTTGAAGCAGAAAATGAGGTTGTTGCAAGAATTAGATCCTTGCAGAGTGAGAGAAGTGACAGGTTTGCATGGTCATTCACTGGCTTGTCTTTCCAGGAGAGTATGCCAGAGTGTTTTTCATCATTTCAGGATGCTAGCAGTGCATCATAATAAAGTGAGGAAATTAGTTAGAATGTTGTATTATGCTAAGAGTCCAGCAATTATGCTTAAACAATTATGCGCTGCTCTTTTGCATGGTTCTGAAATAGATGTGAAGAATATATGTGAAGAAATTGAGTTTTGTTACTTTGGAAGTAAAGAGGAGAATGTTGAAATTGACCAAGAAGAAGCGGGTAATGTGGAAGATAGTGTACAGGTTTCCAGTACAGATAATTTCCAGAGGGAAATTGCGACGTTTCAGGTCAAATCAAGTGAGAGGCCAAATTTCACTTGTGTATGTTGTCGACGCACTTATTATAAGAATCAGACTAAGTTAGTGGATTTATATGCAAAAAGTGAAAGGGAAAATAATAGTGAATGGAAGGATTTCACAACATACTTGATGGTAGAAAATTGTTTTGATTTGGGATTGGATCAACGTGTGTGTACTTATTGTTGTTGCAAATTAAATCAAAACCAGATGCCTGCTAGAGCAGTTCATAATAATCTGGAATTGGTTGAGATTCCTTCTGAATTGAAGGATTTAAATACTTATGAATCTATTTTGATTCAAAGTATCCATCCCTTTCAGGCTATTGTAAGAATGGAGCCAAAGACAGGGAAATTGCCTCCATCAGATTTACAGAGAGGATTAAAGGGAAGAGTTGTTTATTTGCCTCTAGATTTGAAGAAAAACATTAACACAATTGGAGTAGAAAAAGTGGAAGAGGAACCTCTGGTTATCTTAGTTAATGGGGTTCCGACAAAGAATAAGAAAATATGGCAAGATTTAGTGGATGTTAGGAAAGTTAAAAAGGCAACATTGTATTTGAAAAAAAATTATAAATACTATAAGAATGTATATGTTGCAGAAGAGGAAGTAAGTGAGGAAGAGGATAGCGATTTGTGTGCTGGTCAAATTGAGAAAGTAGAACCCTCTACTAGTGAAGAAATATATGAACATTATAGTGTTCATCCTTTGCATTCCAAGGAAGTCATGGGGAATGCTATTGAGTTGTTTCAAATGAAACAAGCCAAAGGGAGTCCCATTAGTGTTTGGGAGGAAAGTTTGGAAGCTCGGTGTTTCCCACAGCTTTTTCCAATAGGTCAGGGAGGAAGATATGATGAGCGACCTCATCAAATTCCTGCTTCTGAATACCGGACTTTGCGATTGTATGCAGGAGATGCTAGGTTTCGACAATGCATTCCTTATTTGTTTCATCTCCTGTTTGAAAGCGATCTGTCTGGACTGTCATATGCAGTGAACCACATCTTGAAAAGTGGTATACACATGCAAAAAATCTCGGCAAGTGACTTTATGGATAAAGTCAATGTCCAAGACAGTATTTTGGATTCTCACCTGATTAATCTCATGGCGTGTCAGCGTGGTACTAATGAGTACTGGTACCGTCGTCATGGTGATTTAAAATGTATGCTGAGGAACTTAGGAACTCCCACATGGTTCCTCACTCTGAGCTGTGCCGAGTATGGCTGGGAAGACTTACTTGAATTTCTACGAGAGGCAAATGCTAACGTAGAAAACATCGAATTCAAGACACCCGGAGAACTGTGCTCTTTGGATCCAGTCAATGTATGTAGGTACTTCAATCATAGATTTGAAGCTATGATGTCTTTCATCATGAATAAGAAGAATCCACCTCTTGGAGAGGTGTTGGATTTCTTCTGGAGAAAGGAGTACCAAGCAAGAGGTGCTCCTCATATACATATGTTGCTGTGGATCAAGGATGCACCTAAATTTGGAACGGATCCAGAAGACTCAGTGATGAGTTTTATACAACAGTATTCTACGTGTGCTGTTCCAAATGCAAAGGAGAAGAAAAGCCTAAGAGAAAAAGTTCTGCGTTTCCAAAGCCATCGATGTGGAAAGTACTGGCGTCGTAAATTCCGAAACAAGGACAAGTTCTACACCAAATGTCGTTTCGGCTTTCCACGACCGGTGATTTCTAAAGGAAGAGTAAACAGTTTGATGTCTTCGCTGCGACATAATGTGATGAAGAAATCACCTAAAAACACATACAATTTGAAGAGGAACGAAGAGTCCAAGTACATCAATGACTACAACCCGGTGATTTTGTCCATTGGAATGCTAACATGGATATACAGTTTGTGGCTGATAAATGTATGGCTGTGGCTCGGTATGTGACGTCTTACATCACCAAAAAAGAGAAGACAGAATTGAAGGATATGTGGGAGGACATTTCCCATGAAAAGAGCCTCAGCAAGAAGTTGTACAGTTTCAGTCTGAAGATGTTGTCGCATCGAGAAATTGGAGCGTACGAATGTTCTGACCGGTTGTCTTCAGCAAGTCTCTATGCCAAGTCCAGGAGTATCGTTTGGGCGAGTCTTGGTCTTGCTGCAATGCGTAATCGAGTTCTCAAACCTGTGCGGGAAATTGAGTATTTGGCGGAAAAGGAGCCAAACAGTACCGACATTTTGAAGACCAACATGTTGGATACATATTATCCAAATCGAAGCATTCACCTCGAGAATGTTTGTTTATATGAGGTTCTTCAAAATTACATATTCAAGAGGAACATCAAAGAAGATACTGAGAAAGGAGTGTATGCTGTAATAGGAAGTGAGGGATGTCTGGTCAAGCAAAGAAAATGCCACTTGGTAAACCATCGAAAATTGAGTGGCGAATCTCCTGAAAAAAAGGAGTTTTTCTTTTTAGCACTTTTGCAACTTTTCAAGCCTTGGCGTGCAGAAGAGGAACTGCTTGGAGATTTTCTCTGTTACGAAGACTCTTTCAATGCCGCCAAGGAGACCATAGAATGTCCTGCTTTTCCCAAATATGTAGAAATGTTGAATGCGGAAATTGAGCAGGAAGCAATGATTGCAGCCGAGATTGCCAGAGACAGTTCTCAGGACAGTCAGAGTTCTGCTTCATTGAGTCAGGATCCACTAGGAGGACCTGTTATCGAAAATGAAGCTGCCACTGCTATGAATGAAGTGGAAAGAGCCATGGCACATGCTCAGGAGGATGCGGTTAACTTAGAAGAGTTGGAAAGACAACTCAACGTTGAGCAGAGGAAAATATATGACGAAGTTACCATGCAAATTGATCATGGATTAAGTCATGACAAGAAAGAGTGCTCATGTACGTCGTTGAAGCCTGTCCGACTGTACGTGAGTGGAGAAGCGGGAACTGGAAAAAGTTTCCTTATTAAAGCAATTTCATGTTATTTGCAGGAAAGGACAGAGTCATCGCTGTCTTGTGTTGTCACCGCTCCAACTGGACTGGCAGCACATAACATTAAAGGGATTACTTTACATCGTTTACTGATGCTGCCAGTGGAGCATGACAACAAATTACAATATCACAAGCTATCTGGAGATGCTTGTTTTGAAGTTTCAAGAATCTTGAGGAAAATGAAACTTCTTATCATTGACGAAGTAAGCATGGTTTCCAATGTCATGCTTGCCTTTGTGCATTTGAGAATGCAAGAAGTTCTCAAAACAGAGTATGATGTGTTATTTGGTGGCAAACACATCATTGTTTTCGGAGATCTTCTGCAGCTGACACCAGTGAAAGGGCAACCTGTGTTCAAAATGCTCACGCATGAAGATACCAGGAAGTGCCTAGGCAGCATTGGCAACGTCAATATATGGTTAAACTTCAATTATGCTGAACTGCATGAAAATATGCGTCAGGCGAAGGATGAAGTTTACAAGACTATTCTACAAGATGTTAGAATTGGAAAAGTGACCGAGCATGGGAAAGAAGCTTTACATGCACGATTACTGTCAAATTTATATCCAGAACAAGATGTTGTGCCTGAGAATATTTTTCAGAAAATTACTGAGAAGAAATCTGCAATATGTTTGATGCCAACTCTTGCAGAATGTGCCAAATTCAACAACAAAATGTTGCATTTAGAAAAGCAAGAGATTGTGAAACTGGAAGCTATTGACAGAGTAGAGCATATGGGATCAACAATTATTTTGTCTGAGAATCTGAAAACAAAATTGGATTCATTAGAGAAGAGTATATCTAAAACTGCAGGTTTTGAAAAGACTCTGAATGTGTGCTTGAACTGCCGTATAATTTTAAGAAGGAATTTACATGTTGAAAGAGGTCTGGTAAATGGATCAATGGGTAATGTTGTTGATTTTGTAAAATACAGAAATAGAGATGGAATTGAATTTTTAAAAATTAAATTTGATGGCATTGAGGAAGTACAGCTAATTGGTCGTTGTTCTGCTAGATTTTTGCTTGTAAAAGACTTATATGTTCGCCGTAAGCAGTTTCCTGTTTGCTTAGCATATGCGGTGACAATCCATAAATCGCAAGGTTTAAGTGTAGACAGTGCATTGGTGAATATTGGCAGTTCTGTGTTCAAGGAGGGTATGGCATATGTGGCATTGTCACGAGTTAGAACTTTATCGGGATTGTTCTTGATTGAGTGTGATGTCACAAGCATTTGTGCGGATCTAGATTGTGTTAAGGAATACAATAGGTTAAGAAGAGAGTATGCGCCACATTTGCCTCAATATCCTTTGTTTGAGAAACGTGTGGTAGGCCGGAAACGAAGAAATGTGACTAATACTGGGGAGGTTGTAGCAAAAAGACGAAAAGTCGATGAACCTGAAATTATAAGCAGAAACAAAAAGGATTCTGTTGAAGATGTTGTTGGTTTTCAATTTGAAAACAGTTCTGGTGTCAACTGCTATGCTAATGTAGTGGTTAATGTTTTGTTTTCTCTAGAAAATGTAAAAGAAGAGATTGTGGTCAATTCTGATCAAAGATTTTGCAGTTTGTTAAATTCTGTCTTAGAAAAATGTAGCACTGATAGAACAAACATAGAAAGTGTGTCTGAAATTCGAAATCTGTTAGACAGATGTTCAGGCCAAACACAATTCTCTCAAAATATTCAGCAAGATTGTCAGGAGTTTTTAATGTATATGCTTGATGTATTGCATGCTGAAGGTGTAGATGTAGATCAGCTGTTTGGGCTTTCTTATCAATGGCAGCATGACTGCGAGAACTGTATGGTATCAAGTACTACTAGTGTAGACTCAGAAAGATTTATATATTTAACTTTGCCAGACAGTAAATCAGTCTCCTTTAATAAGCTAGTAAAAGCAGCTGATCACAACATGGAGTGTAGCCAATGTAAATCTGAAATGATGTCCACATTAGTTATACGAACATATGGCCAGTATGTCATTTTAATGTTCCAACGATGTAGGCCTGATGGAACAAAATTGACAACTTTAATTACAAATTTTTTAGCTTCGCAGTTGTCAATATCAGGAAGGACTTTTGTAACTGCAGCAATTATATATCATGACGGTCCTTTAATAACATCAGGACATTACACAGCTTATTTAAAGTCTAGTAATGGCTGGTCATTCTGCAATGATTCTGTTTTAATTTTAAAAAAAAATTGCCGTATGACCTTAAAAACTCTTACCTGGTGTTTTTAAAACCAAAATTTTAGGGAAAGAATCTCGGGATGTGCTCTGAGGAATTTCAAGAAGTTCTAATGGCTCCTACACGATTTGGCCTTGAGGATAAGTGTAGTTCAGAGACATAACTTCTAACCATAAGACTGGACGTCATGGAGAAATGAGTGCACTTTGAATGAGTTCAGAAAAACTATTTCTTTTTATAAGCTAATTGAAGCAGCCAATCAAAACATAGAGTAGAGGGAATGTAAGTCTGCAATGCTGTCTACTGTTTTACATTGCTTTGTGATTAAAAGTGATGTAGAGAATTAAATAATTGTAGTAGTCATAGAGGTAGTGTAAGTCTGCTTCATAGTAAGCAGTATCAGTGTCATAGGAAATGTAGAACATGACTGAGGAAGAAGGGGAAGATATTACTAGTCCAGGATTGTGAAAATGATCTTCAACATTTTAATTCTGAAAGTTGCGGAAATGCCAAATGACGGGATTGGCTTACAAGAAATCCAAGAGTTATAAATGGCTCTGACAAGATTTGGCCTTGTGGAAACTTGTGGTAGAGAGCAAGAAGTCATTTATTGTATGTAACATGTTTTTCAAAACGATGGAGGTTTTCTTTCAGAAAGTGGCGGGCTGAAAGTAATAACAGCACAACAGAGTGTAAGCTGTTCATAGGACATCCTTTGACGTCATGGAAAGTAAGTTAACTTTCAGGAGTTCTGAATTCTGATTTGTTATGTTGTATGGGTTTTTTAAACACAATCATTTTGATTGTGGTTTTTTTTCCCCGCTGTTATATGATGAATACCTTCAAGTCACTGTTTTTAGTGAAATTTGATACATTCTGAGAACAGCAAAAATAAACCATTTAACATGTATAATTAATTCTGTACTGTTTCCATTTATGATGTACATTTAGAACTGTGTAGGAGGCATGGAGAAGGAGAGTCTTCTGTAAGTGTCAAAGTTCTTGCATACAGTGCTCATATTCTACGTAGTCTTTCATATGATAGACTACATTTCCACAATGAGATACCTAAGCAAAGGAAACACAGGTCATATGATTGTGGAATGAGCAAAAAAGTTTGCATGTTTTTCAATTATATTACCTGTGTTTCCTAACATTACACACCACATTGTGTAGATGAGGTTTAGGCCTGTTCCTGGAGACAGAGGAGGTCTGACATTTGTTCAAGAGTGCAGTGGACATTAATCACTTCGTTGGTAGGCCTCCACATGTATTATGTCCTCTGTTCTCTTCAAACAACTCGAAATTTCATTTGGAACCCTGAGTAGGTCTCACCTCAAACAAACCTCTGGATAGGACACATCTTATTGGCATCCTGAAGCAATCATTTAAAATGTTAGTGTCTTGCGACACTTTTCTGAGACAACAGCAGTGCAAAAGATGCACCATGTTTTAAGATAGGCCTCACTTCATCTGCATCAAGATACTGTTAGTTTAAAATGTATATCTTTAGGACTGTGTAGGGGGCCTGGAGAAGCAGAAGCTTCTGTCAGTGTCAAAGTTGTTGAAAAACTGTTTGTCCTTCAATCTTTTCCCTTGTCTTTTGTAATTTTTAAATACATGTTTTAATATTTTTCAAATGACTGTTCTCTCTTTCACAGATTGAAAGTATAAAAACAAAAAGTGAGTAATTTAACGACAATTATAAGGTAAATGTTTTGTATTCTTTTCGTTACATTTCTATCACATTCACCTACTATTAGTTCCACAGCTTTATTTCTTTAACCCTCAGTTTCCTGCCTTTGCTACTTTCCTCATTCCTTTCTCTTTTACCTACTTACTCAACTCCTTCCACTCTTTTTCTCAGTCCCTCTCTTCTCATAGTTCCTCACTCTTGTTCACTCACTCCGTCTCTATTACTCTTAGTGTCTTTGACTGATCACTTTTTCACTACTTGTTCATAATGCTTTCTCTGTGTAGTTGAAGCACACTAAGGGGCATATTATGAACACAGCCAATAAAATTATTGCTGTTTTTATTGGCAGAAAACTGGTGCAAAACTGGTTTTAGCGGCAGTTTTCTGCCGCAAAAGCGGCTTTGGTGACATATTTCTGCCGATAAAAGCTGCAAAACTTTTATTGCCTATGTTGATGATATGGCTCTATGTTATTTACATTTCTTTGCTGTTTCAATTAATCTTTTTCTGTTATTTTTTGTTTTCTGTTTTCTATTTTTTCTCTCTGTTATTCCCCATGTTTTAATCTTATTTTGAACATTCACTCACATTCTCCAAGAAACTCTTCTTTGTTATTGTTCTACTCTCTTTTTTTTCTTTCACTTCCTTATCTATTTTGTTTTCCATAATTATACCCTCTTCCGTCTTTTCTTCGGTAAATAGATCTATTAAACAGTATCTCTGGTTTACTCCCTATAGCTGTCTTTCTTTTAACATCACTCTCTGTTTACTTTCCTTATACTTACTCTCCCTTTTTTTTTTATTTAATTTTTTCGGTTCGCTCCCGGTTCGCGCACCGGGAAGCGAACTGGGAAGCGAACTAAAAGAAATAGAGCTTGCTAAAGTGCTAAACATTCTAGCAATTTTTTTTGAATGGGGAGGTAGTTCTGAAAAGAACTTTTTTTAAAATGTTTTTGTTGTTTTATATATATATATATTTTTTTTTAACATTTTTTGTTTTTTTTGTATTTTTTGAACAATTTTATATTTTTTTTGGTTTTTTTGGGAGGGGGAAACAACAAAAAACAGGCATTGAAAAGGGCTCAACAGGAGCAAAAAAAAAATTACTGTGTGGGGCGGTTAGGGCAATTATGATTGTTATAAGCCAGGTTGATGGAATTAATACTCATGTTGCCACATGATATCAATGCACCGCAGTGCAGACAAGTAAATTTCATATGCCCAAAATTATCCTGGATGTTTGGCACGGTTTCCCGTGCCTCTGCTGCTGTCAATGATATTAACAAGGTTCACCTGGCCACAGGAGTTGCTGTTGGGTTTTGTTCCATGTCACGAATTTCCGCCCGGCTGTAATTGAGTGGATGCCACCTGCTCATGTGCCGATGCATGGTATAGTTCCCATAGCTATACTTTTTATCAGTCCCTCTTGATAATTTGTCTTTGCAAATGAGGCAGGTGACATACCTCGCATTCACTTTCTTCTGCCCTGGAGGGAGTGAAAAAAACTGCCAAATGAAACTGGCTTTCCTATGGGAAACCCGGGGCACCTCTTCCAAGAACTGTGGTCCTTCTCTCTCCTCTTCCTCTATTTCTTCCTCTTCCTCCTCTGTGTTGGTGATGACCTAGGGAGGTGGTCCTCTCTTCCCATGAGGAGGTGGAGGTGGTGGTGGGGGTGCACCAGCTGAAGCAAGTACTGAAGCCATTGCTCTATTATGAATAAAGGTCTTCCTCTCACAATGATGAAAGTCAGAGTGAGGAAAGAAGGAGGGGTTTTAATCATTTGGGAAAAACAATAGTTCTAAACCAATGAAAAGTGTTATTTTTAGGTCACCTGACCTAGCCTTACATGATTATGAAACCAAAAGTTAAATGAACCAATGAAAAGTTTTATTAACAAGTCACATGACCTCTCACGCTTATGTTACGCGCTGCGGAACGCGCCCCGGATCGCTTCCGGGTCACTGCGCTTCGCGCCTCGGTTCGCGCACCGGAGCACTTCCGGGTGCGCTAACGCGGTGCGTCATAAGACGCATTACGCGGCAATGCGATACGTCGCGCTTTCGCGACGCGCCGTGGATCGCTTCCAGGGAGCTGCGCTTCGCGCCTCGGTTCGCGCCCCGGAGCACTTCCGGGTGCGCTAACGCAGCGCGTCATAAGACGCATTACGCGACAACGTGATACGTCGCGCTTCCGCGACGCGTCACGATGTTGATTTCTAACGCGGCAGTTGCGCTAACGGAACGTTTACCGGTTCGCGGACCGGGTCGCGGCATCAAATTGAGCTAACAGAAAGCTTCCCGGTTCGCGAACCGGGAGCGAAACAAAAAAAATATTTAAAAAAAATTATTAATAAACATATAAAATATATTTTTGGATTTAAAGAAGAATACATTTTACAGCTACAGATATTAGCTTTTAAAAAACCAATGAAATTCACTGAAAAAACCATAGGTTATAGACCATATATAGTTAGGAATTAGCATTTACAAAACCTTGAAAATTCACTGAAAAAACCATAGGTTATAGACCATATATAGTTAGGAATTAGCATTTAAAAAACCTTATTTTACTCACACAAAACCATTGAAATTCCATATATAGTTAGTTGCACTAACTATATATCGCGCACCCGCAATCCACTGCTGATGATGTCACATATTACATCATTCATGACATGGTCAGTGACATCACTGATGACATCACTGATGACATCTCAAATGACATCACTGATGACATCACTGATGACATCTCATTTGACATCAATGACCACATCACTGATGATATCATTCATGTGACAATACAATGCATCTCCTCACATTTTAATATAACCTCTGTTACATTCAGTGTTAAATACAGAGTATAATTTTTGAAACCATTGACACACCAATACTAGTTACTACATACGCACTCACTGATTCCTACGTCTACACACACATTCACTCATTCACCCATACAATCATTCATACATACAATCAATCATCTTTACAACACTATCATATGCACTCATACACCTATACAGACACTCACACTCTGCCACTCATCCATGGAGTTACTCACACACCTAGTGAGTCCTGTAAAGAATCAATCACACTTCCATTTTCTAATCTATACAGTTAAACATAGAGCACCTTACGTTTTCAACCATATACTAACACATACTTACTCTCTTATACAATCATTGATACAAGTACACATTGATCTGCACAGAGTCACACACCTCCCAGCCAGCCACACACACACTCAGTCTCCCATGCAAATACTTGGGCAATCAATCAATAACCCATATAGTTACTCATATAGCTACTGATCAACACATGCTGCAGTTTACAGAACAACAGACATAATGATGCACAAATTAAGACAGTTTAGTCACTAACCCATGCACTCAGTGAGACACATTTAATCACTCACTCATACATTCAGTCATGCACCTACTAAATCCTTCGTCCAGACACTTATACTTCCACTCATTCTTCAATATGTAAGACATATTTTAACTTTACAGAAACACACAGTCACTGGATGTTGTCATCAGTGATGTCATCCGTGATGTCATTTGAGATGTCATCAGTGATGTCATCAGTGATGTCACTGACCATGTCATGAATGATGTAATATGGGACATCATCAGCAGTGGATTGCGGGTGCGCGATATATAGTTAGTGCAACTAACTATATATGGAATTTCAATGGTTTTGTGTGAGTAAAATAAGGTTTTTTAAATGCTAATTCCTAACTATATATGGTCTATAACCTATGGTTTTTTCAGTGAATATATATATATATATATATATATATATATATATATATATATATATATATATATATACATATATATATACATATATATATAATACACACCCACACAAAAACACTTAAAAATGAAAGAGACCTTATACCGTGACCGAATGGTATTTTAAAATCTGCATTTTATAGTACAGAAAGAGACATAGCTGATTAGCCTGACAGAGTGCAAAGCTAGTTTGTTCATTGGAATGGAAAAATATACTAGTTAGTTTCACAGGGGACTGTGTGTAAACTAAATTAGGTTAAAGTATATTAACCTCTAACACATTGAACAATTAAATAGCAGTAACTGCAGAGACGTGATTAATGTGGCTAAGAAAATAAATGTATCACATTATGCTAGCTAGTTGACATTGAAAGATTGCAATGCCAAATTATTTCCACAAATACTTCATGTTCCTACTGAACCGCAGATGTTTTTCAAAAAATAAAGGACAATATCTGCATAAAAAAAAAGTTATTTGGGGACATTGTGCATTATGAGGGACTGTTAAAAGAACAAGGGTAACTTCACATTGTGTTATATGGCCCTTATTGACATTGTCAACATTGCTAAGCATGATCTTGGCTGCCATGATGCTGCTTTTGCACATGTTACTACATGACTTTGTTTTAGCAAGACCCTGTTTGTGCCTTTCGCGACCAGCAGGCAACGATTTTTTTTTCATTTGTAATATTAATACATATATATATATATAAAATAATAATCTTAAGTTCGAGGTTATAGTTTTGTGGAGATATTAAATAAACTTGTATATTAATAAGAAAAAGTTATAAAAATGTTTTTAATAGTAATGCCAGGAATTGCGGTAAGGTCGCATAGATCGCTACTTCCGGATTCGAGTATGGGGTGTGAATCTAATGTGTTTTTAAACAATATTATATATCAGTATAGATTCATTTCTGGGTTTTTTAAATAAAGATGTACAGTTATTACTAAATAAAATATTATAATATAGAACCAAATATTGATCAAATGTAAAATTGAAAGAAGATGTGGAAACACATCCGGTACGTCATAATACTGCGAAGTGGTCACGCACCCCATGTAAGAGAAAAACAAAGAGATTTGATTGGTTAAATATGATGTAATCTTTAAGTTTGCTAGATCACACCCTCTTTCTTCTAATTTTGGGTCTGGTGTGGCAATTTTTCAGCATACTGGAGGGCCAGAAAAAAGTAAATGTGTGGAAGGTGACATGCCACATCTGTAAAAATGTGCTGTCTCGTGGATCTGATAGAAAATATTCCTGCTGTACATTGTCTATGTATAAGCACCTTAAAAGGATGCATGAACATAGATTTACAAGAGCTAAACTTGCAAGACTTAATGATGGGAATCAAGATGCGCAGGCTTATACCTCAAGAGCTGGCGATACCACATACTTTCCCTGATTTTGCGATGGCAGGAATTTTTTGCGCTAAATGGATTACGGTTTAGAGTGTGGGGGAACAGGTTGTCCATACCATGTTGGCCATTATTAACAACCACCGTTGTCATTTATTTTCCTCAAGTAGGCATGCTGTTTTGTGCTTTTTTTTAGTTTATCGTTTCATTGTTAAAATCTAAAAAACACCCAAAAAACCACAACATTGTTAGAAAAAAAATAATGCATACAATAGTTTTTTAACAAGAAGAAAAAAATGGTTAACATGGAACTATCTATTCTGGTGTATGTTGTCTGAATAGATAAGTCAAGGGGTACTGTGTGTGATAGGATGAGTGAGTACGTAGAGTCTGGGTGATTGGATGATTTAATGGTTACTACTTGAGTGAATGGATGAGTGAAAGGTTAGTGCCTGGGTGATTGTGTGAGTGTATTGATAGTGCATGGGTTATTGGAAGATTGTATGAATAGTGCCTGGCTGATTGTTTGAGGGCATGGGTAGTGCATCGATGACTGCTTGACTGCATTGGCAGTGACTGAGTGAATGGATGAGTGCATGGGTAGTGTCTGGATGAATGGGTGAGTGCAAGAGCAGTGCCTGGATGATTCCAAGAGTGTATGAATAGTACCTGGGTGATTGAATGAGTGCATGAGTAGTGTCTGGGTGATTGGATGAGTGCATGGGTAGTGCCTGGGTCACTGGATGAGTGCATGGGTAGTACCTGGGTGATTGGATGAGTGCATGAGCAGTGGCTGAGTAAAAGGATGAGGGTAGGATTGAAAATATGAAGGATACCTTTGCACAACTGATGTTGATTTTCCAACACACTGACTTTATATACTCTTATATATTCCAAAGACAGAAATGGAATTGGTCAAATCAATTCTGTTCACAGACTGACAAAGCTAGGAAGTATGTTAATAAAGCTGTTTCTGCTTACCTCAGAGACCTTAACACGAGTGCTTTCTATAACATCAAGTTACGTTTTGACATGCATAACATCAATAGGAGTGATGTCACAGATGAAGGGAACAGAGTGTTTCTCAACAACCTTAGGCTTTGCATCCAGACTTACATGTAACTGCAACAAAGTCATACGGAACACAACAGCTCTTCTTATAACCCAACAGTGAATTATATATATATTTTTAAATATATATACTCTTTCTAAATATTTCCCGGATTCGCAAACCTGTCGTGAATCTGCAAAAACACAACCATGATTTCAATTTACTACGACACATTTCACTTTTCATCTTTAACTTTTAATTTATATTTTTTTATATTATTTTCTAACTCTGTCAATTTTAATGTGATTATTATCTTCAATCCCACTACAAATAAAAACATTCACAACTGCAACACTACCTTCTAAATCTTTACTATTTAGTTATTTATTTAAGGTGCATCCCCAAATCCACCGCAACATTGCACTGTGGGGCGAGCCTTGGTCGGGAAACATGGCGGCCACTGGCTAGAGTGGTGTGCATGTCCAGGCAGCTCTCCAAGGCACCACTGCGCTGCTGACCTGAGAGGCGTTTTCTCGTGACGGCAATGGGAGCGAGGTTTTCGGCTCGGTAGTGAAGGTATTGAGGTATTGACCGCCCATCTGGAGTAAAAACAAGTGCCCGGTAGCCAGCTCCTATCGACGGCCCTACATCTCTACACTGCTGTTGTTTGCTGGCGGAGCGGCACCTCCCACCTCCCGTCTACTTGCTGCGTTGGAGTTGGGCCGTCATGGAGCTTAGGTGCGGCCGCAGCGCGGCGGCCCGGGTGCTCCTAGCATGCAGGTTGGGCGGCAGTAGGGGGGCTGCCGCCGCAATTCATCCATCTAAGGTGCCTGATTCGGAGCTTTTTAGGGAAGCCCTCCACAAAACAAGGTATTTAGGCGCTGGATTCGGACCTGGACCCTGTGAGTAGGAGTGAGGGGGAGGCTGGGGATTCTGCCTCAGACCTTGTTTCTGTTGTGGACAGCCTAAATAACGGGGATAAGGAACAAACCCCCAAGCAAACATTCAGAGCCCAGGCTCAGAGGAAATCAAGGAAAAATCAGAAGGTGGGGAAAAATCAGCAAGTCCCAGAATGCACCACCTGTGATGGGAAAAGTCCGGACAAAGTAGCAGGCGGCACCTGCGTCGAAAAGGACCAAACAGGAGGAGGCACTAGGGCCAATCAGAAGAGCAAGAGTGGCAGTAAGGAGGGAGGCAAGGGGGCAAAAGCCAAGGGTGGGAACAGCACGTCAAGGGTCACCCCCTCCCTGCGTTCCTTTTTCAAGGTATTACCCCAGGTTTTGGACTTATTACCAGCAGTGGAGTCCCGTGTTTCAATGTCTACAACATCGCAAGCTACTGCTGTATCTGTTGCATCTATACCTATATCCACTCCCGATCCCACGCAGCACGGGATTGCAGATGTATTAACAGCCCCAGCAGCAGAGGGGGACTTCGGCCACCAAGAGGGTGTATCAGCAGGGATAGGGGGGCTGGCAGTGAAGCAGCATGTGATGGGGTGGTGGAGGAGGAGTGTAGTGGTGGAAATAGTGTTGGGAATACATTGGAGGCTCTTGTGGCATCAATAGCCTAATGAAGGAGGAGATAAGAAACGACTTTGTAGTCTCCAAGGCTAACCAGAATGAGATCAGGTCCTCATGTGAGATCCTCGAGAGGAAGGTGGATGGCCTGTATGAAAGAAAGGAGGTGCTTGAAGGGGCTGTGGGTCTATTGAAATCCAGTCTAGGGATCGCTGAATCTAAAATCCAGTACCTGCGGCGTGAGGGAGACGCTATGCGGGAGAGGGTGGAATCACTCGAAAATTATTCTCGGAGAAATAATGTTCGACTCCTGAAGATCCCCATAGGAAAAGAGGGGGGAGATGTCAAGGCATTCGTGGTCAGGATTCTAAAAGACTCTATGGGCCTCGAGGAATCAGTGGAGGAGCTTGAGAAGGACATCCAACGGATTCATCGCGATCCCTTCCATTTAAACCCAGGCAGAACTAAAACCAGGAAGATACTGGTCAATTTCCTCACGTATTCCCTGAAGGAAACATTTTTGAATCTGGCATTAAAGGCAAAAAAACTGAAGGGTCGGAATTTTTCGTTTGAGATCAGGTCAGATTTGTCAAAGTCCACACTGGACAGACAGTGGGAGCTAGGCCAGCGTATGGACAAGTTCAGGTCTCTAGGGGCTACAGTGCAGATGCGGTTCCCTGTGTTTCTACGCATAATGTATAACAACAAGATGCACAACATTTGATCACCTGCGGAGGCCGATGAGCTTCTGGAATCCATCAACATCCACTCTCAGGGAGGGGTCTAGTTTTGCCTAACCTGGCTTTGATTTCAGTTTCCACCCTGTCTTTAGCCCCAGAATATTAGGGAACGTGGAGGAGAGTGGGAGAAGACTAACAATAGCCTTTCTTTATGGAATGAAACACTAGAACCAAGGGCCTAAATAGTGGGAAAAATAAAAAAGGCTAAAAAAAAAACAAATGAAAAATTAAAGGGGGCGTGCACATATCAGGGTAAGGGGGCTACACTAGGCAAAAAAAAAAAGAATAAACGAATATGGTAATAAAACAAAATAAATAATTAGCAGTTGAAAGAGAAAGAGGGTATAAAACAAAACACTAGAACATATAAAATATCTCTAACACATCAATACATTGTGTTTATGGGCACTATGGGCACTATTATTGCTGTTCTTACACTGGGGGGGGGTCAAGCAAAGTCTCCCGATAGCTTTCAGGACAGCCTCTGGGTCCAGCGGGGTGAGGCGGTGCGGAGTGAGGGAGCTGTCGGTGGACGCAAATCCGGATTTACATCCAGCCGGAGTAAGTATGGGTGGGTTTTCCAGGGGTGGGGGGAGGATTGGGGTGTGGGGAAAAATGATAAAAAATCCTCATAAGGTTGCTCTCTTTAAGTATGGATTAGGTCTTAGATTGGGAGCCTATCATATTCAAGCTAAAAAGTTAGCCAGGAGGCATTTTAGTGGGGGGGGGGCAGAATTTCATACGCTTAAGTCAGTCCAACTTTTGTCCTGGAACGTCAATGGTTTGCGCGTAAGGAGCAGAAGAGAAAGGATTCTGCAATATATTAGGGACTCCGCTGCGCAGATCATTGTGTTGCAGGAGACACACTTATTGAAGGGTGAGGTCATTGGTCTATTAAACAAGCACAGATGGATAGACAGTTTTTACTGCACGGATCATATAGTAACCATCAGAGGGATCCTCTTTATTTTTAAAAAATCTGCGAAAGTTCAGAT
The DNA here is from genome assembly GCF_964261635.1 of Lissotriton helveticus. Classification (NCBI taxonomy): domain Eukaryota; kingdom Metazoa; phylum Chordata; class Amphibia; order Caudata; family Salamandridae; genus Lissotriton; species Lissotriton helveticus. The sequence goes on along the minus strand of NC_136060.1, from coordinate 211,903,173 downwards.
TCTGGATTCTAAGGAGGACCAAAGCGGACGATGGTTGCTGTTGAGAATCTCAGTGGATGGCTGGATTTGCACAGTGGTTGGCTATTATGGCCCAAACACGGACGATATCACTTTCCTTGATATTATAAGAAATCATTTAATTTCCTCTCAAGATCCTGTAGTATGGGTTGGTGATTTTAATATTGTGCTTAACCCCAAATTAGATAAATCACCTAGTTCTATAGCGTGCGTCCCTTCTAAGTCAAGGCAGTCGCTTATAACAGCAATGTCGCAACTTGGATTAGCAGATTTGTGGCGGGAAAGGTCGGGTAATAAACTTGGGGTTTCCTTCCGTAACTTGAAATTTAAGCACACATCTAGGATAGATTATGCTTTATTCAGCTACAGCCTCAAGGATATTTTAACCACCATTGAATATCTCCCATCTCACCTGTCGGACCACTCAGCTCTAATGTTTGTCCTCAAACTAGAGGCTCAGGCGAAACATCCTTCCTGGACGTTTGACCGCACGATACTGTTGGAAGAAGAGGAAGTTGCCATTCTAATATCTGAAACTACTTCCTTTTTGGAGTTTAATTCAGACTCTGCAGCAGTAGCTATAATCTGGGAAACTTTAAAAGCTTTTCTCAGAGGATGTATTACAAATAGAGCCTCCTATAGGCGGAAAGTATATCGGGAACTGATAAACAGGCTTGAGCTGGAGATGAGGCTCTTTGAGGATAAGCTGGGGGACTCAATTGGGTCCCAGGAGGAGCAAAAGCAACTAGAAACAATGAAAAGACAGCTGGAGGATATTCTTCAGGACAGAGTATCGCAAAGATGGGAGGCAAGTAAGATCTGGCTGGACAACATCACTTTGCCCACTCTCTCAACAGTACAGAGTAACTGTCTGGAGATGCCCATATCGGAGTCTGAGGTCAGTAAGGCCATGGGACAACTGAAGCAAGGGAAAGCAGCTGGCCCGGATGGCCTGCCAGGAGAGCTATATCGAACCCTGGGCGGCGCTGTAGTTCCAATATTGACGAACCTTTTTAATGGAATACTAAGGAATGGGGAGGCCCCTCCAAAATCTTGGGGAGAGGCGACTATTGTCTTAATCCCCAAGCCAGGGAAGGATCTAACAGAATGTGGTAACTACAGACCAATCTCGCTTTTAAATAGCGAATACAAGATCTTCGCATCTATTATGTCAGCGAGACTGGGGGCTGTTATTGGAGAATTAGTACAGCAAGATCAGAAGGGATTCATTAAAGGGAGGCAGTTGTCTGACTTAACATATGATCTCGTTGGGGCAATCGATATAGCTTCGACCTTCTTTCTCCCTCTAGCCACTCTTACTTTGGACGTGACACAGGCCTTTGACAGGGTCAATTGGAGCTATTTGGAGGCAGTTTTGAAGAAGTTCGGCTTTGGTAAGCGTTTTTGTCGAGTTATCTCTCTGATGTATAGCGCTCCATCGGCAAGGCTCTTGATAAATGGTGTCCTGACCGATCCTTTTAAAATCACGAGGGGAACGCGGCAGGAATGCCCGCTTTCTCCCCTCCTCTTCGATCTATACATCAAGCCGTTTGCCCAGACCCTGTGGGGTGATGAAAATATCCCACCATTTAAATTCGGAGAGTGGGAGAGGAGGGTCGCATTATATGCGGACGACATTTTAATCTTTACGTCAGACCCAGACAAAGCATTTCCCACAGTAATTAAGAGGGATGAAGAGTTTGGGGGTATAACAGGGTATGAAATCAACGCCAGAAAAACGGAGATCATGGCGTGGAACATCCCCAATTTACATCTTGGGGTTACAACCTCCATGAGGTACCTCGGCATTAGGGTGGTGCAAGAAATAGGGGACATCGCTCAAATCAATCTGGAGCGTACACATAAGGAGTGCAAAAAGCTAATGAAATCATGGACTCACCTTCCCTTGACTATCCTGTGCAGGGTTAATCTAATCAAGATGTCTATCCTCCCTAAATTTACCTTCATCTTTAACACCATCCCTCTGGCCTTCGATGCAAAATTGCTGGATAAAAGTCAGCGAGAAATCAACTCCTTTGTATGGAACTACAAGTCCACTCGATTAGCATGGAAAAAGTTGAGGAGGAGGAGGGAGAAGGGTGGGCTTGCTCTGCCGGACCTGCAGTACTATGCATGGGCTTTTCAGCTGTCCCTTACAAGAATGCTTCTAAAAACGCCAGTGGGTACATCATCCAGGACGATGTATAAAGCCATGCTGAATGGATCGGACCTGTCAATCGACGGGTTCTTATTCAAATTCGGGGACGAGAAATTTTTTAAAATGGTCAAATTAAAAATTCTAGCATCCTTGGGGATAGCATGGTCTCAGATCAGGAAGAGAATAGGCCTGGCTTATTATTCCAACTATGCACCGATATGGGACTCCCCTGGGTTACCATTATGCTTGCAAGATAGATTGTCCACTCCAGTAAGGGGTGCTGGGGTGGTAAGATGGGGGGAGCTTGTGGCTGAAGGGAGGTTGAGGGCCTGGGAGGAATTACGGGAGTTGGTGGGCACGGGCTTCTCCAGATTTAAATATCTACAGCTAGAAAGCTGGGCCAAGGTTTTGATTAGGAATGGGGCCCCATTGGGAAAGAACTGTAGCTTGGAACAGCAGCTGGTAGAGCGCCCAGGGGGAGGCAAAGAGGTAGCCCTATGGTATTGGAGCCTGTTGGAGGAGGTGGATGGGGACCTGGTTCTCCCAGATGAATTGTGGGGGGAAGAGTTAGGGTTCCCATGTGAGGCGACATGGATAAAATCTTTTACCCTCTTGTATAAAATTGTGAAACCAGCCTGGCTCAGGCGTAATCATCTGTTCACAGTACATCGGGCTTACCTCACGCCCCTGAGACTGTCTAAATTCCTCCCAGGAAAGAAATGTAATAAATGTAACTACAGTGAAGCATCTGACGTGCATATGTTCAGGGACTGTCCCCACATTGCCAGCTTTTGGGAGGAAGTAAAAAGGTCCTTAGACTCTATCCTAAACACCTCGCTGTCACTTACTCTGCCATTAATCATTTTTGGACTCGAAGCAGGCATAACTGGCCAGGCAAGGTCCTTCTTATTTTATGCGATTCTCCTGGCTAGGAGGCAAATCTGCAAAGTTTGGGGGAGAATACAGCCCCGTCACACTCGGGTTGGCTAACATCGTTATACGAAACATCTAAAGTGGATCTTGCTAGATCTGGTAACAAAAGAAATCTGGCCTTTTGGGACTTGTTGGTTCAGTGGAGAGGTTAATCCCGGGGTTTTTTTTTCTTTTTTTTCCCCGGGTCCAATGATTATGCCTAGAATATTCCATGGACCAAGTACAAGGGCGCCCTTCGAAACACCGTCGGTCCGGCAGGTCGTAAAACACCGAGATGGAGATGGAGTTATGGTGTGCTCCTCCCCTCATTTCTTTCGGAACTCTCTTTCCGCCAGTAACAATAATCGTGTCTTGATACAGGGGAAGGCAAAGATCTGAAGTCTTCTGGCATGGGACACGCAAGGTGGTCGGCGATTCTGAAAGGAGGGCAAGGCAAATGAGGATAAAAAAAAAAAAAAACATTGCACTGTGGGGCAGCGCTGAGAGCCACAATGGGGTCACCACATCTACCATGAGAGCAAAAAAACAAATGAATGCCCCCCAGTTCCATTGCCCCATTTTGGCCCCAGGCACCCTCTGCCCCGGGGCCAGACCATTTCATTTATAATTTGATGCTATGGGTTGGTGCGAACAATATATATATATATATATATATATATATATATATATATACACACTTCAATCCTTCTATATCTGGCTTTCTAAATAGTCTTATTTATAGATGATCTTAATATATAGGTTCCCTAATATTAAGTAAAATATGTATATTCACCTACTATCTACATCGTGCCAATTTTTATACTGTATTTATACTTATTTATTAATATATTTTTTGTATATATTTATATTCATTCTTATTTTATATCTCCTTTTTAGCACTATTTATACTGTTATGATTAATTTTAGAAGGTTATATATATGAATTTAACAATTTTATCCCAGGGATCAGGAATATTTTATTGTTATAAATATTGATACACTTCTTTAATCATGCAGTTTGCACTTTATATAAATGCTTCTATTTTGCACATGGTTTGCACAATTTTTTGCACTTTTGAAACTAATTGCTGCTTTGCTATTTGCACCATTAGTGTTATATATATTTGAAAAGATTTTGAATAAGTCATTGTAGCTTCTTTGTAATATGACCTGTGAAAAAGATAGAAGTAAAGCTATTATATTTAAGTAATTGTTTGGTTCCATGTATTCTTACAGTGAGTGCCACACAATATTAAACATAAAATGGTTTGGTTGTATAGTTTTTAACCAAATCTTTAGAAATACAGGTCTTATAAAATATAAAAGCTACATTGAATACGTATATTTAGAAGCTAATTTTGGTGCAACTCAAATATGAATTATTCAGCAAGAAAAATAACATGTATGTTTTCGCTTTCTATAATCACGTGACTAGTTACGTAATGAAGGAGGGTGTGTATCACTAGCATTGAAAAAGCAACAAGAGTCATGACAACTGCAGTGTGAACAAGGGCTTTTCAAGCCCGAAAAGCTTAGTTGCTCTCGGTTTTTTGGGTTAAATAAAAACAACGTACCTGAGCCCTGTGGTCTGTCCTTCTTCGCCGGCGTTGCTGTTCTGCTTGCTGGAGGCTATATATGTGAATAAAATTAGTTAGTGGGTTGGATGCCTTAGGAAGAATTCTTAATATTGACTGCTGCTTACAAAAAGAAATGTAATACAACCAGGGAATGCTTTTGAATCTGTGGAGTAAACTACACCTGCTGTATCTCATTTGAAAGTAGCATGTTCCTTCTAGAATGTGCTTTAAATTTGTATCCTACTGGCTCAACTGAGTTGTAGGTACACAGAGCTAAGAGTGTTTTGGGTGGAAGGGTGTTAAAGAGAGAGAACTTTTTTTAAGTTGAGGAGTAGTGACACAATTTAAGTAATGGCAAGTTAAAATTTCAAACTCAGGACTCTGTAATAAACTGTGGTGCAGTATTTACATTTTGAAAAAATGAAGCTAGATATAGGTTTAAATGTGCTGAAAGGAACCTTGTTTTTAAAGTTAGGGAAAGGGTTAACAAATGCTAACCATTCACAAGTGGAGCTAGAGTAGTCTAATATGAAAGACAAGATTTTCATGTGCTGCTTTCTCATGAATATACAGTGGAAAGTTGAAGAAGTTGCTATTTTATAGTTTCCTTCTATGAAAGTGGTGTACCATACTTGTGTTTAGTTTTTACAAATCTTAACAGTGTCAAAACTAACCACAAAGAGCGAAAAGAACAATATAATGTATGAGCTCAATTCAATGGTATGAAAATAACTTTTTTGTCATATAAAAATGCACATAAGAAATTAAGATATGTATGGGAGTCTGAATAAAAAGAGTATCACAGTGATGTGAAAATAAATAAATCAGATGAACTGTATCTGGCAGAGGGTATGTGTTTAAAATGTTAGTACTGTTGAAAATTATCATGGGCAATGCCTTTAACAATGACAACGCTTTAAATGTCCAAGCATTATGTGCAAAAAAGATACATTATTAACATATTTGTAACTGTGGTAACTTTAGTCACATTATAAAACAGGAATACTTTATTCATGAATAAAACATAAGGAATTGTTCTGTGCCCGTATATAAATGATAATGTTTTAATACTAGTAAGGCATGTATTCGAAAGTATTTGTCAATGTGGTTTTTATCTTATATGACCAGTTTGTGTATGTTTAGAGGGTGAGATACGTTTTTTCACAGTTATATGTACTATGAGACTCTTACATTCACTTAAAGATGCAGATAATTGTATATTTTGGAAAGAAGGACTGAAGGTGTATATCTTTTATGAAATCACATACATGTGTACTTGTTGATCTAAGTTCTTCAAGGCTGTTGAAAATGTAGTGCATATAGTGAGGGTGGTGCATTCCTTTCAACATGTTCTATTTAATATTGGGGAGGGGTAATAGTGCAGAATATCTTTCAAGAGTATGTGTGCTAGCTTCACTTAGCATGTAACTTTTCTTTTGAGAAATTCTGAATATATGTTTTTAAAGACAAATTAAATTTTTCTGAAATCATGTAGGTATGCCATCAGGAAAAGGTTGTATTCTTTCAAAATGTAAGAATTGTATTCAGATTACCGTGGATGCTGAGTGTCAGAGCAATATATGCTCTTAGAGCACCATGTATGCATTTATATTGCATACCCGATATCTAGACTTATTTCATAACCCAGGTACTACACATGCACTCTTCTAATCACAGAGGCACTAATTATGTACTCATTGAAATACGCAAGCAACAAACCTGTGTTATGTGAATACACAGGTACTAATTATGCAGATATGAACCACTGATGTAGTTCCATTATACTCTGGGAATCATGCAGACACTACCTATGTTATGAGGGAATTAAATAGGCACTATCTAGGTACTCATCCAATCATCCAATGTGCATTGTTGTGCTCAGCCAGAAACACATGTATTTACAAGTTTTAGTGAGGAATATGTACTCTTTCAGAACCATTTGTTCTGAATGAGTACATGTCTGCAATGTCTGCACCAACTTTGGTGAAAAACTCCAGCTATTTTTGAAGTATGTTTGATCTGTGTACTGCATTTACCAGGATGAAAAGGGGCGAACGGTGCTGGGACTGTGAGGCAGTGTGCTCCCAACCCCCATTCTGTTTAAAAGGCTCCCTTGAGCCAGCAAGCTGACGAGCTTTGGAGATGCACCTGTGTGCCTGTGAGTGGTACTGTGACCTGAGAGGGACTTGGCAGCATTTCCAGCAACCCCAGATGATTTTTCTTTGCTCTCTAAAACTGTTGCTCTCTACTGATGAAGGGCTCAACCCAGAAACACGTATCTAGAGATATACAGCAATGTCTGCACCAACTTTGGTGAACAAATCAAGCTATTTTTGTAGTAAGTTTGAACCGTGTTCTGCATTTACCTGGATGCAATGGGGCGCACTGTGCTGGTACTGTGTGGCAGGGTGCTCCCAACCCCCATTCTGTTTAAAAGGATCCCTTGAGCCAGCAAGCTGATGAACTTTGGAGATGCACCTGTGTGCATGTGAGTGGTACTGTGACCTGAGAGGAACTTGGCAGCAGTTCCAGCAACCCCAGATGATTTATCTTTGCTCTCTAAAACTGCTGCTCTCTACTGATGAAGGGTTCAACCCAGAAACACATGTCTAGAGATATACAGTAATGTCTGAACCAACTTTGGTGAAAAACTCCAGCTATTTTTGAAGTAAGATTAAACCGTGTACTGGATTTACCAGGATGCAAAGGGGCGAACTGTGCTGGGACTGTGAGGCAGTGTGCTCCCAACCCCCATTCTGTTTAGAAGGCTCCCTTGAGCCAGCAAGCTGATAAGCTTTGGAGATGAACCTGTGTGCCTGTGAGTGGTACTGTGACCTGAGAGGACCTTGGCAGCATTTCAAGAAACCACACAGGTGATTTTTCTTTGCTCTCTAAAACTGCTGCTCTCTACTGATGAAGGGCTCAACCCAGAAACACGCGTCTAGAGATACACAGAAATGTCTGCACCAACTTTGGTGAAAAACCCCAGATATTTTTGAAATAAGTTTGAACCGTGTACTGCATTTACCAGAATGCAAAGGGGCGCACTATGCTGGCACTGTGAGGAGACATGCAGTGAAATAGAAAGAACACAGTGAGAGAGTAGTTGATAAGGCCTTTGCTTTGAAGGTGAAGGTTTTTATTTTGATTATAAATAGAATGAAGTCTCTTGACAAAATGGTGTTCTAATTGAGAAGACAAAACAAAAAAAAGACTAGTGAATAGATGTAACTTTTGTACAGTTTTTAGTGGAGAATGCATATATACATTTAGTACAGAATCTTTCTGTAAAGAAGAAAGCTATCTCCGGGATAATAGACTAGTTCAAATGCTATTGATCACAGAGGACAATGTTATGAAATGAAGAATGCCACTTTTATAGTACAAGGAAGGTGGAGTCAGGCACCTGTATAGAAATTAAATTGTAGTAGTGTTTGCAGTATTAGACAGCAAAGTATTGATATATTAAGGACATTTCTGCATATGTCTCCAAGGCAAAGATTAAAACAAAAAATAAGTACTTTACAAGGATTGCATCCATGCAAGGTTACAAATATTACAAATTTACAGGGACACTCACTAGCTTGTTTACACCACTCAACAATGAAAACTTTACCTCGGAGCCTGGACTATGTGAAAACGCCTGCTTTATGTTTAGGAAAAATAAATATGGCACATTTGTTTGGTACTGTGGCAGATGAAGAATAGGTTGTGATGATTTATTGGTCCTGAGCAGGATTCTAGGGAAAATCAGCTATAAAGAGGAGGAGTTGTAGAACAGAACATAGGTATTACAGTTGACAGTTTTGAAGAAGAGATTACAAACTTTTACACAGTGTGGCCTAAAACAATAGAGCATGTTTGTATATGTTGTCAATGCACTCACTAGAAGATTTAAACACAGACTTTTGATTTTTGTTTAAAAAGTGAAAAAGTAAATATTGATAACTGGCAAAAAATAGCTGTGCATTTATTTGTATAGGAATGCTTTGAGTTGTCCATACGGCAAGTGATATGTAATTATTGTTACATTAAATTAGAAGATAATAAAATAAATAATACATAGCTATTATATACACATTGTGTAAGATAATAACTGCTTCCTAATGTAGAAAAACTATGACGGGCCAAAAATAGAAATAAATACACATTTATGATTCTTTGCAGCACTGTAAATGGCTTTTATGGACTGCTCTCTAGCACTCACTACAACTCCACAATTCATGCAGTGTGATGCCATCCGGAAAAACTGTGGAGTCAAATCCAGAAGTTAACATTGGACCCATGAAGGGACCCTCTGCCTCAGTAGTGTTGTAGCTGATATTGAAGATCAGGATCAAACAGCCTTGTGTTGCCTTCTTGCCCCTTTTGCACTATGGATTTAGTTTTTTTAGATGGTAAAGCATTGATGTATTCCAGCAAAAATAATGTACCCTTGACAATGTCCTGTGACATATTATGCATTGTGTACATCTGCTCACTATGGACTTCTTTTAAAGAATGTTCAAGATAGCTAAATGGGTGTGTTCTTTTTTATTGTCTTAGTTGAAACGTGTATTATTCAATGATCTTTCTTTACTTCTCAGTGCAATGATTTTCTGTTTTGTTTTTGATTTATTTTTTTGTGGTTTGGTATGTTGCCATTCTTGGAAACACTCGAGCCATATCTGTTGCAGTAGTCTGCACCTCTGAAAGTGCTTTCTTGGTGGGAATTGTTGCTGGTGCCAATTATATAGATGGCCCTCTAGCTTAGAGATGTTTTCTATGTACATTTTTAAGATGATAGATTATGGACGCCATCCCACATGAATATGTTTGTTCATCCCTCAGATTGTGTATTATACTAGTTTTGAGCAGTGTTTGCTTCCTTTTGAGTTTGGGTATTAAAGGGTAGTTTGATGCGAGTTTTGTAGTTATGTTCTATTTGTGAGTTGAGATGTTGAAAGTTCTTTTTTTACATTGTTGTTTTTGTCAAATGTGTTAAAATAAAGTTAAACAATATTGTTACTAAATAACTAGACCCAAACTTTGTGTAAAATATGTTTAAATATTTGTTTTACATTTTGTCATTTGAATTTGAACTACTGATGACATTGCTATCTTCGGTCTTGATGTGAAGAAGAAAAAGCATTTTTAATGTAGGTATTTTGCGAAGAAAGGTCGCTCACCCGCCACTAACGACCTGACAGCTCTCAGAACCACTGACTGCTGGCTCCAATCATGGCTGGCCTCCCGTCTGGCCTCCTCTTGCCCTTCACTTTTTCTAGTCAATAAGTCGCCCGTTTCTGACAAGTAAGACAGTTTCTGTCGAGCCAAGAAACCAGCTAACCTTCCCTGTGCCTTCAGACACTGCTCGCGGTACCCGCTTCGCGGGTCCCGCTTCGTGAAGGAGACTCGGAGACTCTGTGACATCGACTCCAGGATTTTGGGAGAGGACTTGTGAACGCTGCGCCCGTGGTGGTAGCTGTGGGCGTTTTGGAATCCGCAGGGCTGCGAGCGAGAGCGGGCGCAGGACTACTAGTCCCAGGAGCGCCCGCCAGCCTCATTGTCAACAGCTGAGCCGCTCTCCCTGCAGGCTCCTCCCTACCTGATTGTAGTTAAAACCCTCTTCCGCTGAATATCGCTGGGACACCTTTGTGCTTGCTTTTACTTCCAGCAGCTAACCTTCCCTGTGCCTTCAGATACTGCTCGCGGTACCCGCTTCGCGGGTCCCGCTTCGTGAAGGAGACTCGGAGACTCTGTGACATCGACTCCAGGATTTTGGGAGAGGACTTGTGAACGCTGCGCCCGTGGTGGTAGCTGTGGGCGTTTTGGAATCCGCAGGGCTGCGAGCGAGAGCGGGCGCAGTACTACTAGTCCCAGGAGTGCCCGCCAGCCTCATTGTCAACAGCTGAGACGCTCTCCCTGCAGGCCCCTCCCTTCTCACACTAACTCCTTAAAGGTAACAGACTAGTCCCGCTGCGCGGGAGCGCGCGGGAGCGACCGGGAGAAGCCCGGGACAAGGGCGGGACCGTCTAACGCCGTCATAGGCCAGATTAGGCCGGGCTGGGCCTACCCTCTTCAGTTTGCCACTTGAACACTGGAACACTGTACTGGTAAATTACCTTTTAGCTCTGCACCCATCACGGTTAGTTATGCCTTCCCCGGCTAGGGAGGGCACTCCTACAAGGCTGGAAGGGGTAAAAAATAGGACCTTGGATAATTATTTTCCCCGGACTACGGGAGAAGGCGATAAGGAAAGTATTTTGACTAAGCTTAGGGCGGAGCGCAGGCGCTCAATAGAAAATCTGAAAAATAGGCCCCTTGCAGATAATTCCATATTACTGAGTGAGGAAACACCCGCTCTGGATGATGTCCCACTCCTTCTGAGGGACTGTACCAATACCCCGACTGAGTCAACCACTTACTTAGCCCCCTCTCTTAGTCCAAGTAGTGTGACCATAGATTTAATTTCCCAGCCCCCACCGGCTAGTAAAGCTAGGAAAGCTAATGTTAAAACCAAATCAACTTCCGTGCAAGGGGTATATGGGCCCCCACCGAATAAACGCAGGAGGAAGTCGAGGGGTGGCCAGGGAAAAACCAAAATAAAAATCCCCCACTCTGAGTTTGGTAGGATAACAAAACCCCCTCCCCCTACTGAGAGGTTAGTGGAAGCTCCACATTTAACACCTCCAGAAAAGGTCACCACTGCTACTGATTCGGTTGATGCTACAGTAAATAAAGCTATCAATGCCCCTCTCTCTGTTGTCCCATTAGGAAATCTTGAATTTTTGCTTAGGTCCCTATTATTGCCCATTAGTGAGAGTCTAAAAAAGGTTGAGATTAGACTCACTATATTGGAGACTACATTAAATAGCATGAAATCTGTGGCTGGTACCCAGGGCAGACATCTTGAGACTACTTTTTCTCCCATGGTCCCTACGAAATCCTCTAATAGGCCAGTTATTCCAGTACCCCCCCCGACTACCACTGCTGCTCACCCTTTACAACCCCTTATGGCTAACAAAGTCCCAGCCCACCCATTAAATCTTAATAGGCCACCTTCACCTGTAGGCCTAGCTCCCTCTATACCAATTACTGGTAGCTCTGCTTTTCCACCCCCAGTTAAGCCTCTTACTAGGCCCCGTAGACCCAATCTCCCTCCAGAGGCAAACGACCTCATGGTCGTTATGGCTGGTGTTCCCCTCCTCGAAGTGGGCGAAGTTGAGAACTTCAGCACACTGAAAAGCAGGGTTATTAAGTGGCTGAACGTGAACAGGCCCCTCCCGGTATACCTTAACAACGAAATCATTATGGTGAGAAGGGTCCCTTGGGTGGGAAAAACAAACAAATCTATAATAGGGGATTGTATCCTGGTGAGCTTTTGTGATGCTGGGACTGTTACTCATATATGTCGAGGGAAGAATAGATCACTTGAATCAACAATTCAGACACTACATGTGTCGTTTTTCTTCCCCCCTACCCCTATGCATCTCAATCAAGCCCATGATAACTGGACGAGGGTTGCCCGGAGGAGTAGACTCCATGATTTTAATGCTCGACCAGTCTTCCATGGCCCGGTGTTACCATTTTATGGTTCCAATCGATTTAGTTGTCTGAACGGACTTGATGGGGTTGATTGACACACGGGTTGTTATACTAACATAATGGGAAGTGAATCTTTAGTAGTTGCAAATACGGGGGATTTAATACTGGAACCTGTACAGCAAAGCCCCCTGGTTCAACAAACCTTATCTAGTAGGGATCAGGGGATCGAGGCAGGCGTGCCCATAGCTACAGATATTGAGCAAATACCCTCCATACTGGCAAGCGATTGCCTGGAACCCCAAACCCTCAATGTAATTAATAACCATAAAAATAAACCTGACAAGGAACCAATTAAAATGTTTAGTTGGAACCTTGCAGGTATCCATAGGAAATTGGCCCTACCCGAATGGAATGACTTGGTCGAGGCGCACAAAATCTGCCTCTTTCAGGAGACTTGGAGCATAGAACCGCTACATCGGGTTGGTTTTGTAACCCATTTTGTTCCTGCTGTGAAAGTAACGCAAGGGAAGGGACGTCCCTCAGGGGGACTTCTTATCTGGATAAGCATTTCCCTTAACTGCTGCATAACATTCAGGCAGGTTAACAACCCAGATATATTAGGGATCCTATTAACTAATCCTAGTATGGGCTTATCCCTTGCCTTATATAATATCTATGCCAGAGGCACTAAAAATGGGTGTACTTCCATGGTGATCTCCGACTTGGAAACACAACTTAGAGACCACGAGGAAGCTGACCATATCCTGGTAGCAGGTGACTTTAATTGCACCTATGAGCCACTTCCTATGGAGGATAGTTTAGATCTTGGTGAGGAGGACAGCAATTGGGGTATCCCTGCACTTACTATCCCCCCGATAAAAAGATGGTCCCGTAGCGCAATACAGCTTAATGCGCTGACATTAGAATTCGGTCTAAGAGCGACTAATGGCCGCACAGCCTCAGACCGCCTGGGTGCCCATACGTTCAACAGAATAGATCATCCCTCAAGGATTGATTATATTCTGTTGGACCTAAAACTTTGGGGATTGGTCCATGATATGGTAGTGATAGCTACTGTTGAGAGTGATCATAACTCACTTTCTTTATCTCTAACGAACCCCTGGCTTAGTAATGAACCTGCAGTCTTATCTAAATGCCCAGATACAACTACTGTTTCCTCCTGTGGAAGACGTCTAAAGTGGAATAAAATTGCTATGGATGCTACTAAGATCTCCACCATAGACGAATTACTTATGGCCTCACAAATAGAACTGGATAACATCAATCCAGTTTTGTTAACTGAAGAGGCAACATCTATTTTTGAAGTAGTTGTTAAGTCCATAGGGTAAGTCTTTTGGACTAGGGGCTCCGAAGGGAGGAACTTGTCCCATCCTAAATCTAGGGGAAAGCATGACTGGTATACTCCAGCATGCAGACGGGCAAAGTCTCTTTTAATAGAGGCCGTCAAAAGCAAAACCCAATCGTTGATACAGACTGCTAGGAAAAAGCATAAGACTACACTGGCACATGCTAAAAAAGAATGGGAAGAAGAGTACTGGTCTACTCTTAAAGAAGCCAGTCTCAAAAAATACTCAAAATGTTTCTGGGATACAATTAGAGCCAGAAACAGGCCAGATAGTGATCTTATCTCATGTAACATTGCAAGCCAAGCGTGGGTTAACCACTTCTCAAAGTTATACTCCCGACATGATGATCTGCCACCTATTGAGGCCCCCAATGATGTTGAAGGGAGGTTTGTGGTTCCAACAACGAATTTATTAGATTGGAGTACTGTCCCAGACGAATTTGGCTTTACAATTAAAGAGGTGGAATACGCCATAAGTACCATCAAGCCCCAAAAAGCCGCTGGTCCGGATGGCATTCCTGGCGATCTTCTGAGGTCAGATATTCCAAAGTGGGGTAAATTCATTTACTCCTTACTTGTTGCCATCTGTAAGGGTGCTCCGATCCCTTCGTCATGGAAAGGGGCGGAGGTGGTCCCCATTTATAAAAAAGGTGCCAGAGATGAGCCGTCCAACTACAGACCGATAAGTCTGCTGGATATTACTCAAAAAGTAGTTGGCAAGGTTCTACTGGTCAGAATATTGAATTTCATAGAAGAAAATAAAATCCTTTCCGACTATCAGGCAGGATTTATAGTAGGTACTGGGACAGTCGAACAAGTTTTTAGGCTCATGATGGTGTATTGGAGGGTTGTAGTTATAGGCAAAGGCAGTCTCTATCTCGCGTTCATCGATTTAAAGACTGCCTTTGACCTTGTACCGAGGGAGACCCTGTGGAGAGTCTTGGCCGATATGGGGTTGCCACACTATTTACTTACATTACTGGTTAGGCTGCATGAAAATAGCTTTGCCCAGATTAGGTGGGGTCCAGGAGGGGAGAAAACTAGCAGTATCCTGGTAGAGAGAGGGGTCCGCCAGGGATGTGTCCTTGCTTCCACCCTGTTTTTCCTTTATATCAACGGAGTGGTCGAGCATCTCTTAGAACATCCTTCAGATGAACCATCCCTGGCTGGAGAACGTATACCCACCCTCCTTTTTGCGGATGATACGCTCTTAATATCAAAATCCCCGATAGGCCTTCAAAGGCTTTTGAACAATTTTCAATCTTTTTGTACCAAACGGGGCCTCGTAATTAACACGGGCAAGACTAAATATCTAGTGTTGAATCCCCCAAAAAAATTTGCACGCCCTCCAATCCTGAATGCTGAACCTTTGGAGAGAGTAGAAGTGTTTGACTACCTCGGCATTCGTCTATCTCATAAAATGCAATGGACTCCACATTTGGATAAAATGTTATTATCCCACAAAAGGATAACAGGAGCTATTTTGAAAGAGCAACGCTCCTGTGTAATTAGACCAATAGCTGTTGTCCTTGATATTTATGTAGCTAAAGGGGTTAGTTCTGCTCTGTATGGGGCGGAGCTTTGGGGCTCATCCATTACCAATGACTTGCCAAAGTCCGAAAGGAAGTTCTGTAGGGCGATTATGTCACTTCCTCAGGGTACCCCTATGGTCCCATTAATGCTTGACTTAGGCTGTAGCCCTATCGAAGATCTAGCAAGATTACGGCCACTCTTACTATGGGCACGATTGTGGCGAGTGCCCGAACTTAGTAAATATGCGCAAGGCCTCGCAGAAATTATGTCCTTGTCAGGGTGGCACAAAATCAAATGGCTGAGTGACATTAAAATCTTGCTACTTAATTTGGGTCTAAAAGATTCATGGGCTAATAGATCTTCTCCTTCAAAGGCAACTCTTAAGAAACTTTATTGGAACTGGATTATGTGACAACGAAACACTAATGCTTCTATGGGCAGACTTACTGAAGAGTTCTTAAAATTTAAGGACTCCCCAAAACGTGAACTTTATCTGGACGCTATTGGCAAACCTTTTGATAGGGCTCTTTATTTTAAATTTAGAGCAGGAACTTTGCCATTGTATACTTTTTCTTCAAGATGGAAACTGCCTGCACAAACTGTAGAGCTTTGCCCAGTATGTCTAGCTAGACCAGAGACATTGGCACATTTTATGTTTGAATGTGGAGAGTACAATTTACCTAGGAAAATATGGCTCAAACATCTATGTCGCCAATTGGGCACTAGGTGCCATTCAGACGCAATTCGTATACTAATGTCTGATAGCCGTACTACCTATGCTTGTGCTCTCGCCAAATTTGTATCATGGGCTTGGTTAATCCGAGCCAAAAGGCTTAAATCAATTGTTTAATTTCTCATTTTAATTAATTCATGATGTGAAAATAATTGTATATGCGTAGATTTTTTTTGTAATCTGTTTTATTTTTGGCTTCTTTTACTGTACCTATGAATTTTATGTGAAGCTTTTATGATAATTTTTTTATCGAAATAAAGCCTTTTTGACTTGACTTGACTTGATTTTGATAAAAGCATACAAAGGGAAAAGGTCAATTAGTATCTTACTAAATACCTATACTGAAACTTTATGCAACATATGTCTATACATGTGTTTTACACTTTGTTAAACACACCTGGTATTCGCAGTGTGTCCTTTGCGATGGGAATCATAGAATCACACAGACACTACTAGTGTAATCATCAAGGATGTCCTTTATCCACCACTCTGCAAATGCGCCTAAAAGGTACACTACTAGTTGGGAGATGAAGTCCTCTTAACAATTGAGGGTCATTGGGGGCCAACTATGCCTCTCGTTACCTCCAGAAAGTCCCACACAGTGAGTTGGCGAACAGGTCTTTGAAGGCCAAGCCCCCTTTCTGCACTACTCTGCAAATGTGTTTCCTGGTACATTGCAGGTTGGGGAATGAAGTTCTCTTGGATGCTAAGGGACCTTGTGGACCAGGAAGCCCTCCTGGTGCTTTCTGTAAGCCCTACACAGTGGGATTCCTGAGAACTGGTCAGATGCCCCGCCCACTATCCCCACCACTCTGCAATCAACATTGCTGCGTAAAAAATCATGAAAATTCACAGGGACGTTATGGTTAGGAATTGGCATTTAAAAATATCCTTAGAAATTCACTGAAAAATCCAAAGGTTAGAGAGATATTATGTGTAGAAAATATCATTTTTAAAAAACCTTAGAAATTCACAGATTATTTTTAATAGTTAGGCTGGCATTGCACTTCATCAAAACCAGAGAAACTCAGCAGTCTTAGTTAGCTGAGCTAACTTTAGTTTGTGCATATACAATGCACCGCTTATAACCTCACATATTACATCACTCATCACATGATCAGTGACATGATCTCTTTTTGTGAAGTCCAAAGTGGGCAACAGTGCGTTTCTTATGAGTGCCGATGTCTTGGCGCAGACCAGAGATCCTTCGTCTTCTTGTTCTTGTTTTCAGGCAGGTATCTCAGTTGATGAGCAGGTCTCCCATATTTATCCTGGTGTCTGGACTGTCCAGAAGAGGGGTACACCTAACCAAAAGGGTGCAAGTTGTGCTGCCCCCTGTGATGAGTACTTCTCCTAAAGTATGGCACTGTTCCACAAAACTCAAAATGCAAAGAAATCTCTCCTTGAAGTTCCGGTCTGGCTAACCTAACCTACAGATGTTGCTATCATTTCCCAACACTCCCCTTCCAGCCCTTTTCCAAATTCATTTGCAGTAGCTCAGACATGGCTGGGGGTTTAGAAAGGGGGGGTGGGCCTGGTTTATATCCTCACTGTCTTTCTCCTTTTGAAGACCAGTTTGGCTACACAGCCCTATATGGTCATCTGCTGATGCAGATCTCTCCCCATTAGATGTCTCCTTTGTATCAACCCAGGCCACTTAACACCTCATAAAGGTAGCCTGGATCAGCCTGTCAGAGGCTGGCCAATCAGCAGAGGCAGCTACAGGGCTGAATTGGGTAGCCTTAGGATAGTGGTTCTATAACGTATCTCCTACAGTAGTTTTAATCAATCCAACATTGACAAGTTGTTGGATTCATTTCAATTATTAATTTGACATGTTGGATTTTAATTTAGCTCACTCCTGTCAAGGATATACTTTATTTCTATGTTAGCCTATGGAGCTAATATACTACAATGGGAAAATGAAATTGGCAGTTTTTCCCTCTCCAAGTTAAATATATTTTACAAAGACCATGCTCACCTCCTCTTGGGGCACCTAGGGTAGACCTTAGGGGTGAATTTATATGTAAGAATAAGGTAGTGTAAGAATTTGGAAGTACCCTTATTTCCAAAGTAGAATTTGAACATTGTTTTGTTTTAACAGAAGCCTGTAAGGCAGAGCTAGCTTTTAAAATGGCATCAGGGACCACAGCAGTGCACACCTAAGTGTATTAAATCTGCTGGTCCTATAATCCTACATGCCCTATCATATACTAGTGACCTAATTGAAATTACACCTAAATATTATATACCTTTTACACACAGTACTGGAGATGGACCTGATTAGCAGACAGGATTTCTTACTAGGTTGAATGATGTCATGACACTGCAGCATTGCAAGATACGAATATCATATGTCCTTTTTTTTGCAACTCTCCCACGAGTGCGAGTTGGGAGAGTTGGAGAGCAGCAGCAGAAGCAGGAGCGGCAGAAGCAGCAGAAGCAGAAGCGGAAACCAGAGCAAAGCGAGCCCGGGGGGCTGCGAGGAACACGGGGGCAGCGAGAGGGGTCCAGCGAGAGCCCATGTGCCCGTGAGATCCTGTGTGCCCGTGAACCCTGAGGGATCCCGTGAAATCCACGAAACCCCCTAAAGCCCACGAGTCCCTGGTGAGTGCTGCTGAGTTACTGGAGCAGGGCGGGATGAGAGCGGCGAAGGTGTGGAGCTGCTAGACAGCAGATACAGGGTCCCTCCTGGTCCTACTGGTTCCACCTTCCTTGCCTCAGCCCGCCTCGCTTACCCTGCCTGCCTAGTCTGCCTATAGTGAGGGTCGGCAGTCACCTTGTGAATTTGTCTACATTGTCCTCTGCCTACCGCCACCTTTCCTCTCTCCCTACCTCTCTGCCTGCCATTCTGCGGAAATAACCTCCATGCCAGTGGGTAAATCCGGGCAGCAAGTTGCAATAGAGGATGGTGCGGCTAGAAAATCCTGTTTCAGTCCCAGCCTTCAGGATCAAGGGGGGGCCATGGAGGACTGAAGGACTGAAGGGGTGGCCGTGGAGGACTGAAGGTCCACAGGGGGACCGTGAGGACCTGCTGAGGTAGCAAGGATTGTGGAGATTGCGGTGACCACTTACCACAGATCACAGCAAGAAAAGAGATAATTGTGGAGGATAAGCCAGCGGCTGTGTCTGAGGCTGAGATAGTAAAGATAGTGGAGTCTGTAGTGATTAGCTTTTTACCCGTGGAGTCATTGGCAGTCACCTGCAGACACTCCTAGCCACCCCTGGCTACCGTCTCATTGTTATCATCGGGTGAGCGCAAAGTCACTCAGTTTCGGGCTCCATCAAGGCTCAGGGGCCAAGAAGACCACTTGGGTCCAAAAACCCACCACAAGTTCATTTGCTAAGAGTATAAGTGAAACAGAAGGAGTACTAAGAAGGAAGGAAGGAAATGAGATCGGGGAAAATTTGTCAAGTGGCGACAGGCAAAAAAACAAAAAAAGTCAAATCTAAAGAATCCTTTGAGGAAGGCTCACCTAAAAGCCAAAAAGGAAAGACTATAAGATCAAAAGAGAGGTTGGTTTTGGCACCGACTCCCGATACAACAACGTTGAGCCTGATAAGGAAAACCGGGATTTACAAATTCTTTTATCTAAAGGACCCTATGGAGGAGATTTAGGCAGCAACAGCCGAGGCCTCCAAACTGCCAAGCCCCATTTTTCCAGACAGAACAAAAGCTCCATCCGCACAAGTTTTGACAAATAACAACGGGAACCAATCCTCACTGAAACCAATGACATATCAACCATCTAGTAAGCTGGTAACAGTAACTGCACAGGTGCACCAATTTAAAACAACTAGAAGCGGAACAAATAAGGGAAGTGTAGAGGAATCCACAGAGGAAAAACTAAAATCAAAACTATACAATTCAAGCAGAAGTATAAAAATCAGAGGCATAGCAACTGAGGGAATTACAAATGTAAAGGAACCCACGAAGGAAGCTATGGCAGAAATATTAAAGCTAAGTTAATCATCAAAGCAGCTAGCCCAAAGGAGGAACCCTGGTCAAACTCACTTTCCTTATCTAACAACACCAATTTTTTTGAAATTTTGGAAACAATAACACAGAACCCCAAGGGAACGCCTTGCTATCAGTAACTTGTACAGAAGCTTAGCAGAGCAGACTGGAAATGGTGGTATCAACCCCACGAAGCCCGCCAGCCAACAATGATCAACAGCGGTCTGTATTAGATGATAGCAGATGTTCTCTAACAAAAGCAAACCAAGTGAATCTTTCAGCACCAATAACAATTTCGTCCATTAGTATGATTGATCATGAATCACGGGTTTTGGGGAAGTGCCATGAACAACAGCCAAGCACAAAATGGAGTCAGTCCATGCTAGGCATATTGGACCAAGCAATAAGGGTGCTGAATTACCAATCAGACAAAATGGAAGTCCAAATAGTCCTCATAAATCTAATTGCTGGCCACATCTCAGTCATAAATGCCAAGATGGACTTAATTACGTCCCTACTAAAAAACAAGGGACAACCAGAGCTTCAAACACCCAAAGACAAACAACTGCCTAACTGCGGCTGCAGGAGTATAATTAAGAAATTGGCAAGTCTCCCGGACATTTTAAAGGACATCTTAGGGGCCGTAAAACTAACTAACTAACTAACAAGGAAGAGCAACATAAGATGGACATGTCGGCAATTTCAAATTGCAACAACTCAATAACAACGACAAGTAGCAAAGAAAAAGGTGATCTAGAGCAAGCGGTATTCGATGAGCAACCGGATACAATAGATAATCTAATGGAAACAATACAGAACCCCCCTAAGACCTCGTCCCTTGTAAAACCGATAAAAAGGCAAAGATAACGCGCAAGGAAGGCAAGGCTTCCATACAAAAAGCAACAAAGCATCGATTCTGAAAAAAATTATTACACCCCAAGGAGGTTAAAGCAAATCATTGAATATGTCCCCGGGTGGGGCAGTATTAACTGACGTAGATCAACAAAAAAATATTTCAGATCCCATTCCAATGGAAGAAAGCCCAGTCACCGCAATTAACATTGTCCCCACCCTGCAAAAAGGCAAGATGAATCAATGTCTCCTTATAGATCCCGGACGCCCATCAACAAAATAAATAGATTAAAAAAACAGACAGGAAACACGGGCACCTTAAAGATCTGAATCAATCAAAGGTGTAGGGCAATCAGGAACATCTCAAATCATAGACATAAATGCTATGGTTTTTGACAACACACGTCAAAAACCAGTTATACGAGAGGAATCTTCACATTGTAATGAGGGAAGTAAAATACAAAACATACAAAGAAGACAGGAATATTCAACAAACAAAAGGCTTCTTGAGAAAACAAAAACTAAACCTCAACCCCAACATATTTCATTAAAGGTTACAATAATAGGAAAGGACTGAAGATGCATTCTACCTACCTTGGAACCAGACCCCAAATCAACAGGGATAAGGAAAACAAGTATCCCGGGAAAAACAGAGAAAAAAAGGAGGTGAATGAAGAACTAGCGCAACAGGAAGCCCACTTCATGTGTGACTCATGAACAATTAACAATCCTACAGCTGCTAAAGATGATATCTCACAATCTTCCAAAGGCTATCAAAACTATTCAGAGGCGTTCGAATTAAAATTGAAATTTTTGCCATAATATCCCACAAAAGGAAGATAGGATATTCTGAACCGAGGGAACTTGTTAAAATAGTTTAAGGAAATCCCAGAATTAAAAGGGATAGCGTCCCAAGATTTAATAGCTGTGGAATTTCAACCAAAAATATTAAATCCAGAAACGGAAGAATCCGTGACAACATGCGCTCACAAAGGAACTAGTGGGCAAGATATATTCATCGAAACCAAGATTCGGAGCCTGGGGAATTACGGTGACGCTACACAAACCTCCAAGGTACCCTTATCCCCACCTAAATAGTCCAAGAAACTCAAAAAAGGAATATAAAGCCGGGAAAAGCCAGAACACATGCGGTTGAGGTGCTCATCCCACCACGCCAGTATCACCATCTATCGGAAACGGGGCCAATACATCAGTAAGTACACAACATGCGGGAAGCCGAACATTGGACAGGATGGATTGGTCATGGGTGCCAAAGGTGTTAAGCAAAAACATACCTACACAAGAATCAAAACTAATAAGGTCAGTACAGACTTACAACCAAATCATGAAAGAAAAAAGGCCGTATAGTGTTACGATCTGCTCATGGAACGTCCACAGATTTAAAGAAATAGACCAGGACCATAAAACCATAGCCTTTTTACAGCAACAATATATAATCTTGCTCCAGGAAACTTGGAATATGACTCCAACTTCAATTCCAGGATTTAAAGAACACCACGAGGTGGTTTATCGATATACATAGCCCAAAAGTATGATTGGTTAACAGAAGAACAGGAAGTTGGGGTTAACTGGGTACATGTGATTAAAATCGGTAAGTCCCCACTAAATAAATTAAAGTGGCAACTTCTACAGATTGATGTCTATATTCACCCAGAGTGAAAGACCCAGAAAGAAAAGTATTCTACCTTAATCTCCCTGATAAAAGCAATGCAAAGATCTTACAAGCAATGCCTCTTGTTCATCTCAGGTGACTTCAATTGTAATCTCACAACAAAAAATCCGGTTGAAAGAAAAAACACAAGAGAACGGGGAGGACGAAAAATAACAAACAAACTAGAAGACCTGGGGTTGACAATTCTGAACGACAACACAATGAGTGATATACCAGCGGCTATTACATACTTGAGTGGTAAGGTTCGCTCAACAATAGACTTCACAATTATTACTAATAAGTTACTCTCCAGTACTGAAACATTTCAAATCACCCAACACATAGAAAGTGATCACTTCCCCCAAATAACGAGAATGAACATCTCTCTCACTCAGGCCCAAAAAGTGAATTCCCTTATACAGCACGTCGATAAGTGTAACCTGAAAAAACTAAAATGGCGAGGTGGGGACATGAAAAGCATCCAGGAGACAGAAAGGGAATTTGTGAGCAAATTGGGGCCACAGACAGAGGATGAACACGTAAATAACTGGGAACAGTTGGCCCAGGTCCTCATCTGAAAATTTCCAGCCTTGCAGGGTATTCAGAGAAGAATAAACACCAGGAGGGAACCATGGTTCAACTCGGACCTACGAGACCAAAAGAGAAGGGTCACAAGAGAGGTACGATTACAAACGTGGGCGATAAGAATGGGAAGAAACCCAAACAAAAGTAAATTAAAGGAGATAAGGAACGAATACAGGAAGATGTTGAGGAATGCTAAAACAGCACATAAGGAAACCATCTGGAATAAACTATTGTGTGCAGGCAAACTGCCAAATAGAAGGGACTTCTGGGGCATTATAAACAATTTGAATAAAGGAGCAAGACTTCAACAGGAAACAGGGACTGGAGAGGAAATGTGGGTTCAACACATGCAAAATATGTACAGCAGTACAGCATTAAGTACCATTGAAGGTTTCCGAGGGCCGGTGTAGGAAGTGGGAAAAATAAAAACAAAACCGAGTCAGGATAAGGCAGAAAATGAAGATAGAGAACAAGAGAAATGGGATCAGAGAACAAAACTGTCTGACCACTGGTAAACAATTATGAGGCATAATACAAAAACTTAAGACAGAAGGAGCGGCAGGTCCTAATGGGCTGCCCAAAGAGCTTTTTAAGAATGACCCAGACTTCTGGTCAGAGATCCTAACACCTCTCTTCAACCATATTTATGCATATACCGACGTCCCTGTCACTTGGAAAGGGAATATAATACACCCAATATTTAAACAGGGAGATAATCGCAGGCCAGCGAATTATAGGATAATACCTTTAATTGATGTTGAGGCCAAACGTAACGCTTCTTGCCTCCTAGTACAGCTGCAAAATTGGATGGACGATAAGAACATAATTCCCAAGTTCCAAACAGGCTTTAGGCAAGGGATGGGCACAATAACAAACTTGGCTATTTTTGCGCTTTTAACCGAAAAAGCAGTAAAAAAGAGAACACGGCTGTACGCATGTTTCGTTGACATAAGATCAGCTTTTGAGCGAGGGATTAGAGAGCGTCTCTGGGTAAAGCTGAACGCATGAGGACTCCCGAGCCAACTTCTAAACACAATAATTGCCCTACACAGCGACACTTGGGCAAGAGTGAAATTAGGCGATGGATGCAAACAACTTCGAGCATTGACAAGCAGCAAGGCTTAAAACAAGGATGCGTGGTAGCACCAAGCCTATTTAAGTTGTTTCATTCAGTCATCAGCAAAAACATGGAATCAGCAGATTGTCATCCGCCGAATGTGGACAACAAGACGATTACTGTTTTACAATACGCGGACGACATTGTAGTGCTAAACCAAACTCCAATAGGTCTACAAAGAGCGATAAATAACCCAGCATCCTACTTGGACCAGGAAAAATTGGCCTAGTGGATCCCAAAAAAATCAAGTTCAAATGGTCGGTGAATGGGGCAACGGTGGAAGAGCAAGGGTCCTATAAATACCTTGGTATTACAATTGGGCAGGGCATAACACATAAGGAGCATACATTGGCAATAAAAGCCAAAGCGCAATAAACATTTTTTGCATGTAGACTACTAAAAACAAATAGAATTGCCCAAATCATAACCACCTTTGAAAGGTGATGGCTGCGCAAATCTTGCCCACCTTGTCTTATGGTTTAGTCACATGGTGTGAAAAGGATGCTGACCTACTAAATGACCTCCAGACAAAGATCTATAGGGCCGGTTTCAATCCGCCTAAATCTGCCTCCCCGTTGCAAGTTCGGATTGAATTTGGCCGCCAACATCAGAAATTCCGGAGCATGAGCGGCTTCGTGAAACTGTGCCAAAAACTTTGTTACGCAGACCCAGATACAATGGACAGCTTATTCTGGGAAGAAATCACATACCAGGTCGACCAAGAAACATCGAGTTCATGGGAAAGTTATTTGAAAACTTGTTTGGCCGGCCTTGAAATACAAACAGCATGGGAAAACAGGGCAGATAAAGCAAGTATTAGTAAAGCAGTCAATGATGCAGCAAAAAGAAAATCTTTTCTAGAAGACCAAAATACAATTTCTAAACGTCGGCATGGGTGGACCGTCATCACCTCTTTCAAATCATTAAAACCGCAAGCATATTTAATATTACACTTTAGCGGGCATTAAAAAAAGAGCTACACAGACTATCGGATGGGACAGCACGATTCAAAAGACCTACAGCCGTCCTGGAAACACGCTAAACAAACAGCGCAGTGTTGACTGTGTGGCTACAATAAGGAATCTTTAACCCATCTATTATGCGTATGTCCAGCAGTCATGGCCCTGAGGAGATGGTACTTATAACCCATTTTAACTAACTGAATATCCACACATGCAGGCAAGCTGTAATACACTGGTTGGACGGTTCCTCCATAATTCTGGCTTGCCGGGGAGTAAATCACCTGGCAGAGGTAAGAAAACTCTTACGGCAAGCCGAGCAGGAGGAAATAGAGAAGAGTGATTCACCAGGCTTGAGCCCTACGGTGCCAATCGCATAACATATGGACTGAATGTAAAACAGATCAAGAGTTTACTTAGTAAGCAGGATCATAGAAGCTGGACTAGATCTACATTTTTATTATTGTATTTATAACATTTTATACACTGGCTAAACACATGCACCTAAGTTATACAACCATTGGGATATTATTAACGTTCTTTGGTTTTAATTGTGATTTTAAAGACATTTCTATTTTATTATTTATTTGGAAAATTGTAAAAATTTTAATTAATAATACAATAAAACATTTTTTTGACTTTTTGACTTATGTCCTTTCCAGTCCTTTTAATCTGTTCATTGTTTTTCAGATCCATTAAAAGGCATGTCCCTCCTCTATAAGAAAACAGTATTATAGCATTGAATGTTTGAATATATGATTTTTAAAATGTAAGGTAAGCCTTTAAAATGGATACTTCCAATAGAAGATATATAAGAATATCAAAATCAGGGAGCCGTTCGCAGACAGCTTGTGATTGGCCATTGCTGTTCAAACTCTGGATTCGTACTGGGACTGCTTTGCTTTTGCCTCCGGTGGAGACGGACGGTGATCTGGGACTACTATTGTGCAGACACGGGCGCGGGGGACTGCGAGATGCAGCATCCTCTGTTCTTTTACAGCTGATGCCTCTTCCCCTGATTGCCCGCCGCCTGCCTGCCTGCCTGCCTCTTTAAAACCTCTCACGGCCCCCGCTTCGCGGGAGCTGTTCGCAGACAGCTTGTGATTGCCCATTGCTGTTCAAACTCTGGATTCGTGCTGGGACTGCTTTGCTTTTGCCTCCAGGGGAGACGGACGGTGATCCGGGACTACTGTTGTGCGGACATGGGCGCGGGGGACTGCGAGGTCCAGCATTCTCTGTTCTTTTACAGCTGGTGCCTCTTCCCCTGATTGCCTGCCGCCTGCCTGCCTGCCTGCCTCTTTAAAACATCTCACGGCCCCCGCTTCCCGGGAGCCGTTCGCAGACAGCTTGTGATTGCCCATTGCTGTTCAAACTCTGGATTCATGCTCGGACTGCTTTGCTTTTGCCTCCGGTGGAGACGGACGGTGATCCGGGACTACTGTTGTGCGGACACGGGCGCGGGGGACTGCGAGGTGCAGCATCCTCTGTTCTTTTACAGCTGGTGCCTCTTCCCCCTGATTGCCCACCGCCTGCCTGCCTGCCTCTTTAAAACCTCTCAGGGCCCCGCTTCGCGGAAGCCGCCTGCCTGCCTTGTGTTTTGTTTCTCCCCAGTCCTATTAAATCAAGGTCCCAGCGCGCATTGCGGGACGCTTGCGGTACTAGCCCGGGCTAAGCCCGGGACAAGGGCAGGAACATCTGTGGCCGTCCGGGGCTGGCCGAGGCTGAGCTGGGCCACCCCACTAACATTTGGATCCGGGACATACAACGCAAATAGACTGTGAGTTAAAACTGCACTGTCTAACGCTGTTATAGCAGCTCTATACTCAGCCAACGCACATAGTGCTACAAGTATTGTCCTTAAGCAGTAACGCCCTGCTAGAACCTGTTTAATTGTTGTTCTAGCTGTATTGTTTAACGATTGAATCCACGGCGGGACCATGAGTCAACGCAATACTCTAGGGTAGATATCGTTGGTGGGAGGTTCAGTTAGGGGAACTTTAGATGGCTTTATTACCAGGGCAACATCGGTGCTGGAAAAGGAAATAGTCTTGACAGCAAAGCGCCTTTCCCTGGAACTCGCACACAAAAAGCGATCCTCGATGGGCTCCATCAGATTAGCAGTTACTCCCCCGAAAACTAGGATAGATAATGATCATACTACAGGGTCGATTGATCTCGAGCAGCCCCAAGGTTCGTTAAGTACCCAACAAATCCAAATATTCTCAAATGAGGCACATGTAAATGATTTGATTGTAGAAACATCATTGGAAACCTCATTCGAGACAGAACCATTGGTAACCCCCGATAGAGCTCCCCCGAAAGACAAAACACACAGTAAATCCAAAGACACAGGTTCCACTACAAAAAAAAAGAAAGCGTGGGAAGGGTAATAAGGGAGATAGATGTGCAAAATTATCAAAAATATCCCATAGTCCTGCAGGGAATATACGCTCATCTATAAAAAAGACCACCCCTGAACAGTTTCTCCCGTCCACAGTCACCATGAAAGAGCTAATGGGGAGCATGGAGCAGCTGTTTAAGTCACTGATACTCCCGTTGGTAGAAAGAGTGAAAAGAATGAGTGATCAACTGGGATGTATAGAGAAGGAAACGGTAAAACACTCAAAATTGATTGGTGACGTAGGACAAAGCAAACACATAGCACCTACTCAGGACACTATATCAGGGCAGATATTAGCCACTGAGATACAATATAGGGACACTAGGCCCGCACAAGTACAAATTAATTTGGTCCCCCAAAATATGGACAAAGACCCTGCTGTTATTAGGGGGTAGAGAAAAGAAGCGCAGGCCTGTAAACAGGGAACCTCTGAGACAACTGTCATTGGGCTCTCCCCTAAAAAGCGTAGCAAAAAAAAATCAAGATAGGATAGATCTGCCACCCGAGGCGGTACCCTACGTAGTGGTCATAACTGGGGTGCCAGAATTAACGGAGGGAAAAGTTGAGGATTATCAACAGCTAAAGAATAAAGTAATCTATTGGTTGTGCAAAAATAGACCATTACCGGCAAGCATTAATGGTGAAATCCTCAATGTAAGGAAATTGGGATGGGTGGGGAAGAGACCAAAGGACATAAGAGGGGACATTATCCTGCTCAATTTTAGGGACCGTGGTGCTGTGAGATATATCAACGATTGGTACACCGTGGGAGGCAAGAACGAAATTGCAATGCACAACCTAAGCTATTTTTACCCACAATCAATGTTGGATTATTCTCCTAATTCCCGTGCCCCTTGCGGCCCTAGTACTTCCCATCCTGGTTTTAGTATCCCCACTCTTAACCGTTTTTCTATGCTGTGCGGGATGGAAGGAGTCGATTGACTTCCCACACAGGTTATTGGGGATATTCCCAGTGATAAACAGTCACCTAACCTAGAACACACTATGGTTGTTAGCCCAGGTAATCAGCTGGATTTAACGGATTCCCATAGAACTCAAGGCATATGTGCTAAGGGATGGGGTAGGGTTACATTTTGGAATATATCAGGGCTTTGCTCCAAGATAAAAAACCCAATCTGGGTAAATTTCATTAAAAATATAGACATTTTATGTCTGCAAGAGACATGGTCTCTAGAGGAAATTCACATTGATGGTTTTAAAACATATCATGTTTCAGCAGGCCATTCTAGCCAGGGGAGGCATAAAGGGGGCCTTTGTGTCTATGTTACAAATCTTATGGGGGCAGTAACGACTAAAATGGTGAGGACGTGTAGTCACTATCAAATTATTGTTATGAAAGCGTCTACTAAGGTTGAGTTAATAATTTTTAAAATGTTTAATAATTTAGAAAAGGGCCAAGTAAGTGATATGGTGCGTGCCCTCATCGAGGATATTAAGAGCATGATTGATAATTCAGGGAGGGATTCCATTCTCATATGGGGTGGTGATTTTAATCATAACCTTTGCCAACAGTTCCTGAGCAGATGTGGCGATTATGAGGAAGATGATACCGACCACCAGCCCCATTTCTCCCATCGCAACGGGGGCGACTCTTTTAATGAGGTGATGGCCACTTACAACCTGGTTTTTGTCAATATGTTATGCTCACCTACCGTAGATTTTAGTCCCACTTTTGTGGGGAGAGGTCACAGTACCCTGATTGACTTTATTGCTATCTCTAATAGCCACGCAACCTGGATAGCTGACTTTGTAACTCACACGATAGGAATTAATGATCATTTCCCACTTAGCTTTAGTATTTTACTCCCCCAGGATAAGGACTGCTCACTGGTAGAAAGATTAGCCTGGACCAAAGGATGCGCACTGGGCAGGCAAAACGGATATGCCGTTAGATGGGCGCAGAGCGACCCGGAGGTCACCAACATGAAAATAATAAAGGAGGCGATAATACCGATTACTAAGTGTCTGCAGGAGGATGTTCCACACTCAGACATATTAGACTCCTTTGCAGATATTAGTAAGATAATATAAGAAAATTTACAGCGCCCCAATAGATATTTTAAAACTTGTAAAAATAGTTGGTTTGATTCGACTACAAGAAACAATGAAGAAGTAAAAAAAAAGCAGGAAGGAATATAACATAGAAAGAAAGACCTGCAAGCGTAAAATAAAAAATGAGGCTTGGACTAATTTATATGAGGCCTCGTTAAAAAGGGACAGTTCCTTTTTCTGGGGAGCAGTCAAGGCACCTTTTTTTAGCCCAGGGGGTATGGCGAGAATTGAGGTGGCGATAACAGAAGACTCTTGGATAGACTTCTTTGCAGAAGTGTATAATCCTGGAGGGGTTAATAAAATCGTAGACATGGGGAGGTTAACCCAGGAGGGCCCAAAAAAATGTGTGCAAATTAATATAATTATCAGTAATAAGGAAATTACAGAAGCCATCAAACAAAGCAAGGTAGGTAAAGCTCCGGGCCCGGATGGCACCCCGATTGAATTATGGTCCCCACTTCTTTCTCGAGTGCTTGAGGCAAGCTGTAAATTGGGTTTCATTAAAACCTGGTCTGATTCAGTAATCATCCCTATATTCAAAAAAGGGGATCGGGAAAACCCCTCTTGCTATCGCCCAATATCCCTTTTAGACTCCTTTATGAAAGTCACGGGCTGGGTTATATTAAATCGTCTGCAGCAATGGGCGGAAGATGAAAATATATTATCTCCGGTACAATATGGGTTCAGGGAGGGTCAAGGCACATTAGAGCAGGTTTTAAATTTTTCCATGTTATTAGGAAAATATACGCAGGCAAAGGGCGGCAAATTGTATGCAGCGTTAGTCATTTTAAGAGCTGCTGTCGACTGTGTAATTCATAGCCGATTATGGCAGATTCTAATAGATATGAAGGTGGATGAGGTGTTAATATCTTTCTTAAGACAACTTTATGCAGGCGCCAGGGCCAAAGTGAGATTCGGCGTCAATGGAGAATGCACTAAGCCGTTTCATGTGAAGCGGGGAGTAAGGCAAGGCTGTGTACTCACCCCTTTTCTTTTTTACCTTATATACCAACGATCTGGAAAAAGAACTGGTGGCCTAGGTCCGTGATTCTCCGCAGGTAAACCATAAACAGATTGTGTCGCTCCTGTATGCCGATGATGCCGTGATAATGGCAAGAACCCAAATAGGCCTACAGACGGCACTAGATACATATATACATTTTATGGATAACAGGGGCCTGAAACTCAATGTAACTAAAACATTTGTTATGACCTGTGGAAGACGAAAGAACAGAGATTGTCCTCTGTTTGCTGGGGAAGAGAAAATTGCGTCAACAAAACCTTTCTCTTACCTGGGTATCGTATTAGAAGAAACAGGTTCTTGGGGTCCAGCCATCAGAAGTAGGTCGCTGATGTTTAAAAGAGCAACGGCTGCACTTATGATATTTGCCAAAAAAATGGGGAAAAGACCACCTGAAATCCTGTTAAAAATGTATCAGGCTAAGTGCATTAGTACAGCCATTTACGGGGCAGGTGTGTGGGGAATCCACGACTCTTCACCTATTTAAAAGGTAGAAAATGCTTTTTTAAGATTTATCCTAGCCATTCCTCAAAGCTCGTCTGTTTTTAACTGTCATTCAGAGCTGGGCATTCGGTACGACAGCGACCTGATCAGTATGCAACCTCTATTGCTTTAGCATAGAGCCTGGACTTCGCCCGACCTTGTATTAAATAGAGATATCATTAATGATTCTTTGGGTATGGATAAGGCCACTAGGATACCATGGCAGTCTTATATTTGTAAGTTTACAAATGACCTGGGGAGACCCGAGTTTTTTTATCATCCAGAATCCCTGAGTAACATAACGAGGAAGGACTTAAAGCTGCTCTGCTGGAACCACTTAGAAACACTAAGGCTAGGAGTAGGACTAAATAAAAAAAACGTACTGAAACATCAACTCACCCTAGCCTCGTTTGCAATTCAACCTTATTTAATTTGGTGTCTGAAGGGCTTTGACAGATATTTACTGACAAGATTTAGATTTGATGTCTTTTTTCGCCTAATTACATTTCCTATTGTGAATGATTGGTCCAGAACGCTTTGTGAGTGCCCGTGCGATAAAACGTCAGATCAATCTACGCTGCATGTGATATATTTCTGTAAATTTTACGCTGTAGAAAGGTCTAGTTGGATCAAACCACTCCTAAAAAAACAAGGTACCTGGCGACAATGTCGCCCGGCACTATTGTTTTTATTATCTTTAAATGATGTATATTGTGTTGGTATAATGATAGGTTTTTTAAAAAGCATTTTGAGGAAAAGGAAAAGTTTAATTAGTTTTTAAAATACATGTATCTAGTGTTTTTAATGTTGTTCTTTGGATAATTGATTGACTGAGAAATGAATTTGTTGCTTTTATGATTTTATGTTCGGTGAAATCGAAAAAAGCTTTTCAACCAACCAACGTAGAGCAGCCATAGCAAGAAACAAAAAAATAATACAATTAATTTTGCTTTCCCTTAAATTGGATCCCCAAAAGCATTAGAGCAGGATCTAATGATGTTTGTATGTTCAGTGTTTGATCCAGAAATTTTCAATCGCTCTTACTAAATTTGCCAACAGGGGGCAGGTCGAAATCATGTGGATTAGGTCAACATCAGAGCCATAACATCACGGACATCTAATTCCTTCCTGCCCCCCCCCTACGCTATCCTTGCAGGCGTATGATACAAAGTAAAATAGTTTTAAAATGCTGAGCCTGTAGCCCCACTGAACTCAAAATATTCTGACCCAGTTCTAACAAATTGAAAAAACTATCCCGATCTATGCCTCAATTATCAGCCTACTTTTTCCCATATTTGTCCAACTCATCTGGCTTAAGTTATTGCAATTCAGCATATAATCTCTTAATAGTGCATCTATGATTACGACTTTCTGGAAGCCACACAGCTCCCCACTTTTCCCTTTACAAAACTCTGTAACTGTAGATATTTAAAAAAGATTCTTGTATTAACACCATAATCATGTTGGATATCCCTAAACACCCAAATTCCATCAGGGTCTATTAGATCCCCTAACACCCGGATCCCCCTCCCCTCCCAATACAACATTATTGCATCGGAAAAGATTTCAGGGAGCGTTAGATTTCGGTATAGCTGTCTATAAAACTAAATCTGCCAAGGCCAAATTTTCTTTTAAATGCAGCCCAGATCTTATATTCGGCCATCAGAGTCTTAAATCTTGTTTTTTTTAAATAGCTTGGTTTGCTAAATTTTATAAAGCAATTAATCGCCCCCTCTCCTAATAGTATTTCATATACATCAGGAGACCCTATGTTATTCCAAGAGACCCCAGCAGGACTACTGAATACACCAGACATATATTGTAAGGCAAAGGCCCAATAATACATCTTAAAATCTGGGACTGACTAACCCCCTCTCTCCCTAGGCATTGACATATAGCCCGCCTAGTTTTTTCATGAGCCCATATAAACCTGTTCACGATATGCTCAAGCATCATAAACCATCACCTCTCAAACTCTAGAGGTATGGCCCTAAATAGATAAAGTATCTTAGGGAGGAAAACTATCTTTACCACATTGCTGCGGCCAACTACTGACAGATGAAGATTATGCAACCTATCAAACTCTTTTTTAGCTTTCTCTACAATTGGTTCAATATTTCTTTCTATTAACTTCCCCAGATCTGGAGTTATATCAATACCCAGATAGAAGGCTGATTCTAGATTGGTCCACGTGTTTTTAACTATCAACGTCTTCTGACTATTTAATGTGTACCCGGAAACCATTCCAAAGGCTTGAGCCTCTCCCTCTATTGCGACAATTGTATCTTGGGGATTTGGAGTAACCACAGCGACATCATCTGCATAAGCCAGTATTTTTGTCTCCAGCCCATGGTAACACATAGGTCCTATACCAGTGATGGCCTCCAACGTTCTAATCAGGGGTTCAATATATAAGGCAAAAAGGAGAAGCGAGCATGGGCTCCCCTGCCTTGTACCTTGCTTAATAATCACTGGTGCCGTATTTTCCCCATTCAGTCTAAGCCGAGCCTTCTGTGCCTTATATAAAGCTTGGATTGCCTGAATATAGTTACCCCGATACCGAACCATTTCATAACATCCCAAGGATAGTCCCAGGAGACCCTATCAAATGCTTTTTCAGCGTCCATTAGTATTAAAGCCATAGGGTCCCTTAAAACTTCTGGTGCATCAAATAGGGTCATAGCTCTTTGGATATGTTTTCTAGTACCATGCTGTCTGGGGTGAACTATTTTCCCAATTATTTGATTTAGGCAGGTCACCAGGGCTTTTGAGTAGATTTTAGCATCGTTATTTATAAGCATTATTGTCCTATATGAGCATGGTTCCAGGGATAGCTTCCTCTTCTTCAAAAACACAACCATATCCGCCCCAGACCATGACTCCGAGATTGCACACCCTTGCTGAGCTTGATTGATTATGGCCACCAGATCTGGTCCTATAACATCACGGAATGTTTTATAAAATTCGAAGGGAATTTGATCCGGTCCAGCAGCTTTCCCAGACGGAAGACTTCCTAATGCGCCATATATCTCATCCCGGGTCAACGCTATGTCAAGTGCCTCCCTGTCCTCGGGATCAATACTTGGCATTGAGATTCCCCGTAGATATTTGTGATTCAATCTCTGCTCCCCTCGTTATTCATCCCTATGAAGATATTCATAAAATTGGCGAAGACTTCCCGGATCCCTAGTTCCCTCTTCTGTCTATGATGTCCTGGATCTCCCCAGATATATGTTTTTGTCTAAGCCATACTGCCAGGGTATGCCCCACCGGTTCACTGAACTCATAACAGTGTCCCCTTCTAGCCAAAAATGTTTCTACTGCCTTACTCGCCGCAATATACGCTACTTCAGCCTTCGCTTTTGCCAGCTTAAGCAACATATCCTTCAATGGTTTGTTCATACGAATTGCGCATGCGAGCAACTCCTCTGCGTCTGCCAGTGCCTTACATGATATGTTCACCTGGTAAACATCCTTCTTCTGCCAACCCAAACCATAGCTCAATGTATCTCCTTTAACCCCGGCTTTAAACATATCCCATACCATCCCTGGACTGGCACCCTCTCTATTAATCTCCCAGAATCCCTTGATCCCTTCATTCATAAGAGTCAAATATTTTGGATCCTTTAGGAGCCCTCTCTCAAAAGTCCAAACCTTCTCTTGTCTTTCCTCCCCTCCAAGTTAATTGTTAAGACTAGGGGATTATGATCTGAGATTATCCGAGGATGTTTCTCTATCCTGCATCTTAAATTTAGTGAGTAAGACACAAAAAAAATCGAGTCTGGTAGCAATCGTATGGGGTGCAGAAAAAATGTACTACCAGGATCAGTGGGATTTAGCCGAACCCACATATCTATAAACATGTTATTCTGAACCAAGTTAGTGAATGCTCCATAGACTCTTCTCTTTCTACCCGGGTATCTACTTCCCATTCCCTCCCAGATACCTCCCAAACCAATAATACTAAAATCCCTGCACATTATAACTGGGGAGGGCCAGGAGGCTATTTCAACATCCAGGAATTCTGGAACTTTGGGGTCGTCTCCGGTAGGGCCGTAGAAAGAACATAGCGTGAATGTTTGCTCGTACAACATACATTTTACCAACAACCAGCGGCCCCATTTATCAGCTGTTTTCCTCTTAAAGATGACATCACTTCACCGAGAAAGAATGGTGACCACTCATGTCCTAGTACCCTATTTAGTATTAGTAATCAATTTAAATCCCTGCTGTTCCATAAGATTTCCCCTACTACCTTCTATGTGGGTCTCTTGAACACACAAGATATCTATGCGCATTGTTTTCAAGATTTCTGCGGCCCTTAGTCTTTTAGACGCATCATTAAGGCCGCATATATTAATTGAGGCGATACGCAGACTCATCGCTTAAAAATGACCACCTTACCCTTCACAATACCTAAGTTATTAATTCTTTGCTCTCCTGGGCAGCTCTTTGATCCTCCATTTTCAGACTTATTTTATATTGACTCATTGTATTCAATCTATTCATCATCATCAAGTACTGTGCTGTGCTTTACTGTGACCTCCCTCCCATACTGCTCTTCCCACCCCCTCCCCAGCCCCCCCTGACAGGCAAAAAGGTCTACCATGACCTTTGTGTGGCCACTGTGTCTCACACCTCAAGCCGCTGCTGTCCGCCTCCAAGCAATCGGACCCAAAATACACCCCCTGCATCACTTGTGCCAATTAATCCTAACTAAAAAAAGAGGAAATAAGGAAGAGTAAGGAAGAAGGGAAACTCAATCGCAGGTAAAAAGCAAAAAGAAAGATAAGTAAGTGAGTCCCATATATTATTGCCTTACAACGATAACTCTAAGTCACATCATAGCACAAAAATCTAGTCCTTAAAGTGTTATTTAAATCTTCCTAGATGCAGTTAACACCCCCCCCACTTCCTCCTTTGTCTCCTTCAGCTCAGACAGACATTCCTGTGCTTTTACCTCCCCTTTGAGATAACCTTGAGCCGAGCAGGTAATAACAAATAAGCTTCACACCCCACCCCCTGGAAGGGGTTATCAGCTGTCTCCATCTCCATCTCCTTTTGACTGTTACATGACAAAAATCAGGCCGAGCAAAAAAAGTATGGCCCTCATATGTTCGTTTTGCTTCCGGTCATGCTCTTTCCAAAAGAGCCTGCCAAAGGAGAAAATGACCAACGTGAACAAGAATGGCTCTTGGTCACTCCCCCTGTCCAGTAGCATTGGTCTTTCTTTGGCTAAAAGGAAAACAGTGCGCTCGCTGAACCTTAATATCCCAGTTCCATTGGGCCAGATCTGTAAATGTCCCCTGTAAGAGAGTAACAACAAAAGACATAATGTTCTCTCCTTCCGAATTCTCGGCTATACCCAGCAGTCTCACATTATTCCTGTGTTGTCGATTCTCGATTGTTTCTCTTATGACTCCTTAAAGCCTTGAAGCTTCCCGATTTCCTCTTCCAGTGTGGTAGTTCTTTCCTCAACATAGGTGACCCTTTCGGTCATATCGGAACATAGTTTATTCACTTTCCGAAGTGATCCCTGACATTTTTTTATGGCTTGATGTGCCCTCTGGCTCTCCAATCTTGCTTCACCCTGCATCTGATTTAGGGTGGAGTACACTAGTTCTAGTGACGGAGGATCAGTCAGGACAGAAGGATCTTCTAGATTGCCCGGATCCCCCAGTACTGCTGGCTCCTTTTCTTCTGCATACGTTTGGTTTGCAGAGGAATATTCCCATTTAAGTTTC
The DNA here is from genome assembly GCF_964261635.1 of Lissotriton helveticus. Classification (NCBI taxonomy): domain Eukaryota; kingdom Metazoa; phylum Chordata; class Amphibia; order Caudata; family Salamandridae; genus Lissotriton; species Lissotriton helveticus. Next base: position 211,866,484 of record NC_136060.1, on the reverse strand, counting down.
CTAGCCGTGGTTATTGCAATATCACCCTTAGAAGGGCAGGACCTCAAGCATTGGATCTTTTGTGTAGTAGAAGAGTCCCAAAAGGAGTCCCCTGATTCAGACCCTTGAGATGTGGTCCAGTCACTTGTAAATGAGATGCCTGTATTGTTGTTGAAAGAGAAACATGTGTCCCCTCTGGAAAACCTAAGGCCCTTAACCCTGCAATTCCTCCTTCCCTCCAGTCTCCCTGATTGCTTGCTCGCAGAGTTCCACCAAGCCGAATTTTAAATTATCTTGCACCCAAGCCAGCAAACTAGTACCACTCCCTTCAGTACCGCCTCCTTCAATACTGATTGTCGGTGTAGCTACTGCTACTGCCTTTTTAAGAGGTAACCAAGCATTTCCTTAACATTGCACTTGTTACCTTGCGTAGTGCTCTACGATGCTTGTGATGCCTTCACCTCCTCCTGCTGCTCCTGTTCCGGCTTCAGCCCGGTCCACAGCATTGCCGCCGCAGCCTCTACAGATGGAGCCAAACCATGCGCAGGTGTTCCTTTGTTACCGGGCTCTTTGGGCATGTTGTGTGTGGCAAATTTTTCCCAACAACCACAGCAGCCTCTATTACTGTAGGTTGCCGCATTGGGTTCACACTGCCCGTTACACGTCTTCCAGTCCGTCCATCCGCACCGCCCTCCCGGAGGTTTCTTCAACTTTCTTCTGAGGTGCACCGCATCGGTTTTGACTCAGTCCCTTCGCTGACATGCCGGATTCCTTCAGTGAGTCTTTCGCCACCCCGTCTTTCACGTGTTTGGCTGTTATAGGCACCATCGACTCCCCGCAAATAGGGCACCAAGTAGCAGTGGCTGTTCTGGACTCCCGCAGCAATGTGTCTGAGATCGTCGTAAGCACCCTCAGTCTCAGTTGAGAGCCTCGTCTCAACACCCAGGTGAACAGATGATCTAGCAGGTAAGTGCGCAGTGGCACATCTTCATTTTACACTGGCCCATTAAGCTGCTCGAGGGAGAGAGTCTAAGCAGCGACTCGCACGGAAGTCAGTCAGCGGCCATCTTGCGGCCCTCCAAACTCTTTAATGAACTTATCTGATCCATTTTCCCTCTTAGGTCAAAGATTGTACATGAATTTCTCACACAGGGAGTGATTCCTGAGTGCCTCAAGATCAGGCAAGTCAACCCATCCTAAAGAAACCTAATTCAGACTCATCTGATCCTAACAACTTCCAACCAATCTCCAATATCATGACTCTGTCCAAATATTTTGAGAAGTATGATCATATACACCTCTGCAACCACATTGAGCATTTCCAACTACTTGACCAACACAAATCAGCCTTCAGATCTGGTAAAAGTATCGAAACTGCATTAACACACATAGCAGACGATGCCTTAAGAATACTTGACCAAAACAAACCCACCTACTTATACTTTTGGATCTTTCCTCAGTGTTCGACACGGCCAAACCCAATAAAGTAATCAACCTTCTCGAAACAAAGTTGGGGTTATTAGGTCCAGTCCTAAATTGGTGTGCCTCTTTCCTTCAAAATGTATCTCAAAGAATCAAAATCAACAATGACCTCTCCAACAGTAAGCCGGTCTCTATTGGAGTTCCACAAGGATCCGCAATCTCACCCACTCTCTTCAACCTCTGCTTGGAACGGTTCACCAAAATTCTGAAACGGCCTGACATTCAATATCACATTTACGTGGATGATACTCAACTGTATATGAAAATCACCGGATGACATAACTACTCTCAACCATGCTCTTCTGAAAACTCAGCAGTGGTTATCTCACAACCACCTTATGTTAAATACACTCAAAACAGAATTCCTCCAGATTGCCTCCCACAATCATACTGCTCCCATTCATGACTGGCTCAAACAACTAACAGCCCTCAATTACACCCTTCATATTGTGAGCTCCACTAGATCACTTGGCTTAATCCTGGATAAATACCTGAATATGCAAGATCAAATCAGTGCCACTACAAGCGGAGACAATCACCAACTATGCACATTAAGGAAAATCAAACTGTTCCTGCCGCCAACTGACCTGAAACAAGCTGTCAAATCCCTAGTTACCTCCTGTTTAGAGTACGGAATTGCTATTCTGGCAGGGCTACCCAAAGCTAACCTGGCCACTTTAAGGGCCACACTGAACTCTGCTGCCAGACTCATCGCTAGCTAAAGAAACCATGACCACATCACACCAGACCTACTCCCACTCAACTGGCTCTCCACTGATGCAAGGATCAGGTATAAGATAGCCTAACTAACGCACAAAGCATTCCTTCAGAACATGCCCACTTACCTGGCAAACAAACGTGAGTTATAAGGTGAGAATCGCACACTAAGGAGTTCACATACTCTATTGCTGAAACCACCAAAGAAGAAAACATATAGCTGTGCCTTCTCAGGTCTTGTTCCGAGAATTTGGAACGCTCTACCTCCGGAAATAAGAATATACCCCTCGACCTATGCATTAAAAATGTCTTTTAATGAACATAGAATACGCACACGCAGACAAGCAGTTCTTGCATGTTTCGATCCAGGATTTCCGTCACTAAATGGGAAGTTGGTGAAATTCCTGAAGCTAGCGGAGCTGAAATTAACAATCCATGATGTCGGCCCAGACAAAATATAACGAACGATGGTCACTTTTAAACCACACTGTTTTTATTAATACAAATATTAATAATGACGATCTCTCTTTTTAAGACTTTTATTGACAATATGTACACTCAAGTGTATTTTTGTAATGGTTTTAATTAATCAGAAACAATAAATGTTTACTTACTTACAATGATAAAATGTAAAATTTCTGCACCATATTACAGTGGGATAGGCCCTCTCAGGTAAGGTTGACAATATTACTTTATAAAAGGAGAGACCCTGTGTAATTTACCTGTTACCCTCACAATAGGAATTTTCACCTACATGCTAGCAAAAATGATGAGAAACTGAAATAATATATATAAATGTATTAGTGTACCTAGATTCTTAGGAAACAAAAATATGATCTTTTATTTTATAATATGAAAAGGTAAAGAGCATGATGAAACATAAATATTTAGTATAATTTTTATGTTTATGTGGGTAATGAGCATGTGAGCACTTTGAAGGAGGTATCTAAAATGGCAACTAACTTATGTGCGAAAGGCTAGGGTCCTGCCAAAATGTGTTATGGCAGTGTCTCAATAAATGGTACTATATACATTTTCCTTAGTGTACTGTTGTCTAAGTCTTGGGAAAAAGGCAACAACACCACCTTGTTCAGGTGCACCACAATATATACATAGGACCTTGTTTCTATTCAAAAAGCATTTTTTTTACCTATATCTTCGGCACTGTTTGATGAATCTTCGCTAAATTTTCAAAACTAATGGTTCACTCAAGTCAGCTCCTGTCTTGAAGGTTTTGGGGTGATTGTCAAGTGGGGGCCGAGAATAAAGGCCACACCCCAAACTGCTGAACGGAATTACACCAAATTTGGCAAAAAGGTAGCTCTTGATTCAGAAAGCGACCTTTTCTTTAAATGGTGGAAATCCGTTCAGCAGTTCCTGAGAAATTCAAAAAATAAAAATATCGATATCTGAGGGCAAAGGAGGATTTGTGAACCCTCCCAAGCACGAGCTTCATTCTAATTGGCTGCCAACACTCCAAACTAAAATGTGCTGGCAGCCATCTTGTGACTCGGTTCTACAGTAAAAAAAAGATAAAAAACAAGAAAGGGGGTCAAGTTAGGGACCCCCAGGGCCAAAACAAAAAGCATTTTAAAAAATATTGTTGGCCTTATTCAAGCTTGGTGCGCGAATTTGGCCTTAAATATATATTTTTAAATGAAGCGCCTCATTTCTTAGAGCCTCCGGGTGGGCCTGGTCTCAGGGGCAATGATTAAATTATATGCAGTGCCCCCACAGCCCAAGGGACCGCTACCACCCTGGGGCTTAGTTTTTCATATGCGTGGGGCACCCGGCCCCCCGCAGCCCCGGGGACTGCCACCTCCCTGGGGCTTTTTAAAAAATGCGTGGGGGGCTCCTGCCCCCCCATGCTGCCCCAGGGACGCCACCTCCCCGAGGCCTTTAAATATTTTAGGGTGAGGGCCTTGCAGGCCCCCTGGCAGCCCCGAGGACTGCCACCTCCCGAGGGTTACTTTAAAAAACAAAGTGTGGGGGGGTTTCAAGCCAACACAACACTGCCCCAGGGACCACTACCTCCACAAGGCACTGTTGACTAAAATGCGGGGGTCTGCTGCGGACCCCCGGGGACCACCTCCTTTCTGGGTCTTTAAACTTGTTGGGAGGTGGGCCGCTCCTTGAGCCCTAGATGGTCCTGGGGACCACCCAGCCCCGGAACGGCTCCAGCAATGTCCAGGGGTGTCTAACCCCGGAACATTGCAGTCGGCAATGACGGGGCGGGAGCGGGGTGTTATTGCAAACACTGCTTTGCTTCTTGGAAGTCTAAGAAGCAAAGCATTATTGTTTTTGGACAAGGAGAGCTGCATGTTAGTACTCGGCCCCCCTCCCTTAAAAAAAAGAAAGAAAGCATTGGCCATGTCCCCGGGGATGGGGTCCCTGAGGCCAAAAATAGCCCCAGAGAAGGGGGACCACATCGCCCCCTCCCCATATAAATATATATGCGGAGGTCCCTGGGGTCAAATTTGGCCACAGGAGGGGGGCCACACTTCCCCCTCCAAAAGTACAAAGGAAATAGCAGGGCAGGTCTCGGGGGGATTAGATCCCTGAGGCCAAAAGAGGCCCAGGGAAGGGAGGCCCCTTCCTGTTTTTTGTTTTTTTAAGTTTAAAAAATAGATAAGACCCTGGGGGCTAGGGTCCCCAGAGCCCAAAAAATATTAAGAGAAGGGGGGCACACAGCCCCCTCCTAAAAATATCAAAAGTATGGAAAAACGGGCATCTTGCCGGAAGCCCCACCCCCTCCATGCACCACTCTGCAAACTAACTTCCTGGCGCATTCTGGGCTGGTGGATTTGAGTCCCCTCGAACCTTAAGGATCCCTAGGGGCCAGCTAGCCCACCAGGTAACTCCAGCTTCCCGCTTCTTGGCACACTGCTGGTGGGACGCTGAGGTCATCTTGTGTCCTGGGGACTTCAAGAATGAAGTGGACTTCATCCCCCAAGCAGCAGGGCTCCAGGGACCCTCAGGGGGTAAGGGGACTACCTCCCAAAACCAAGAGCATGCCAGGAGGAGTGTTTGCAAAGTGGTGGACAAAGGGGGTGTGGTCTGTGTCTACCTCACAGCAATCCCACTATGTGGGGCTTACCAGAGATGATACGTAGGCTAGTTGCCCCCTAACTACCCCCAGCAATGAAGGGGACTTCACACCCCATCCAAGAGCGCCCCAGGTAGCGTGTTTGTAGACTTGTGAGCAAAGGGGGTGTGGCCTGCTATGATAACTCACCAATGCTGCTGTGTGGGACTTACTGGAGGTAATAGTAGAGATCAACTACTCCTCCTGTTACCTCTAGTTAGTCCAACACAGTAGGATTGCTAAGAGGTCTTCCCCGGCCATGCCACGCTTTCTCCACCAGTCTGCAAAAGCGTCTACTGGCACACTACAGGTTGGGGGATGAAGTCCACTTTTCTCCTGGGGACTCTGAGGGGCAAGACGCCCTCCTGGTACCTCCTGTAAGTCCTACACAGCAGAAATCCTAAACGGTGGTCGGAGGCCCAGACCCCTTTCTCCACTTCTCTACAAATGCGATTACTAGTTAAAGAAGCATTTGCAATTAGTAGGTTTCACAGCTGCGATAGTTAGAGAAATTGGCATTGTAAATGTGAAAGTGTTTTATGAATGTTTCTTGGAGTGGAGTGGATGTAGGTTGTGTGTAGTGGCATTATAAGGTATGTTGTGCAGTGAATTATGTGAATAGAAATTATGTGGTATTTAGTGTATGGGAATTGTTTCTAGGTCAAATGGGTCAACCTTTACCAAAAATTCAGCGACAAGTGTCACAGCATGGTGGAAGGCCCTTTGCAAACATAAAATGGTCACCTGTTACTTATTGCTAAATGTGGGTATTAAATTGGTACTAATGGTTGGCTAATCACTCTTGCTTCTTTCTGCGCCTCTCTTGCCTCGTTCTGCATTTCTGTTGCTTTGTTCTGCACCTTTCCTTCTATTTCTGTACTTGTTTTTCCTCGTTCTCCTCATCTCTTCCACTTTTTGCACCTCCCATACCTCTTTCTGCACCTCTATTGTCTCTTTCTACAGCTCACTTGCTTCTTTCTGTACCCCTCTTGCCTCTTTCTGCATCATTCTTTCCTTTTTCTGAACCTCTTTTACCTCTTTCCGTACTCCGGTTCACTCTTTCTGCACCTCTCCTCCCTGCTTCTGCACCTCTCTTATCTCTTTCTGCACTTTTCTTGCCTATTTCTGTACCTCTGTTGCTTCCTTCTGCACTTCGCTTGCCTCTTTCTGCACACCTCTTAACCTCTTCCTGCACCTCTGTTGCTTCTTTCTGTACTTCTGTTACTTCTTTCTCCACCTCTGTTGCTTTTTTCTGCATCTCTCTTGCCTCTTTCTCTATCCTTCCCTCTTCGTGCAACTCTCTTGCCTCTTTGTGCACCTCTGTTCCTTCTTTCTGCATTTCTCTTGCCTCTTTCTGTACCTCTTTTACCTATTTTGCACTTCTGTGGGTTCTTTTGCACTGCTCTTGCATCTCTCTGTACCTCTCTTGTAACTTTCTGCATCCTTCTTGCCTCTTTCTGCACCCCTCTTCCCACTTTCTGTATCTCTCTTGCCTCTGTTTGCACCTCTGTTCTCTCTTTCTGCACCTCTTTTGCCTGTTTCTGCAACTTTCTTGCCTCTTTCTGTAGTTCTCTTCCCTCCTTCTGCACCTCTGTTCCTTCTTTCTTTAACACCTTGACTCAGAACGCCAGGAAAGCCCTCGCACTCACAGCTACTCTTCTGCAAGCTGCCTAGTTTAATTAGCTTTTAAAAGCCCCGTTTTTTGCCGAGTTATTTTTATTTTGAGTTACCTGTTTTACCCTGGTTTTAATACAGGCCACTCGCAGACTCGCACTGCTGCCACCTTACCCCCACTCTAATCTGTGAGATCACCGCGTTATCGCGGGTCCCTGTCCACTGTCTAGTTGTGGGGGCCATCTTGGGAGGGGGGACATTGCCGGCGGCGCGGTTAGCGCTCTAGTTGTCAGGCGCTCGGCGAGTATAAAGGCAGGCGCTTCGCAGGTGAGCATCCTTAACTCCTTGACTCAGAACGCCAGGAAAGCCCTCGCACTCACAGCTACTCTTCTGCAAGCTGCTTAGTTTAATTCGCTTTTAAAAGCCCCGTTTTTTGCCGATTTATTTTTATTTTGAGTTATCTGTTTTCCCCTGGTTTTAATACAGGCCACTCGCAGACTCGCACTGCTGCCACCTTACCCCCACTCTAATCTGTGAGATCACCACGTTATCTCGGGTCCCTGTCCACTGTCTAGTTGTGGGGGCCATCTTGGGAGGGGGGACATTGCTGGCGGCGCGGTTAGCGCTCTAGTTGTCAGGCGCTCGGCAAACATAAAGTCAGCCATGCTGACGCGCAGCGTCATTACGCAGCGTCATCGCCGGAACGTCGCCGGAGTTTCGCCAGAGTCAAGCCCGTCTGGGCCCGTCCGGGCCAAGACGGGCATAGGGCGTGTTACTCTGCTCAACTCTGCCGTACATATGGATTCTACTCTCAGGTACTCTAGGGATACTCTGTTGTCGTTACGTGCTCCCAGACATACCAGCTGTAGCTACCATTGGGTAGAAGGTACCCTTTTTACACAATGCCTTTTATGTGGTTCGGGTAGCACCTTTAAGGACCGGACACAGATTTCTATGGCTCTGCCCAACTGCAGGTCATTACCCTGTCACGCCACGGAAATTAATTCCTTGATTTTGGACCATAGTCTGGATGCCTTGTTCCTTACGGAAACTTGGCTGACCTCTGGCTCTGGACCCGATATTGTTAAAGCCCTCCCTTCGGGATACCTCATGTTTCATCTAGATAGGCCGGATGGGAGGGGGGGAGGAGTGGCCATCCTGTATAGAGATAAATATGTATGTAAAGCTGTAGATTGCGGTATTAATAACTCTGAAGGCTGTCAATTTTCGCTACGCATATCTTCTACTACCTCTATCTCTGGCCTTCTTGTCTATCGGCCCCCTGTAATGATGGGAAATTTCTTAGATTCCTTCATTGAGGCGGTGATACCACTGGCTGCCGTGTCCTCCAACTTTATAGTTCTCGGAGACCTCAACTTACATTTTGATGATCCCTGTGATGTAGTGGCGAGAGACCTACAAGGCATGCTGGGTGCACTTGATCTACACCTTGCTAATGTGGGTGCCACCCATAATAAGGGTCATCAGCTGGATGTTGCTTTTGCTAACTCAGAGAACTTGCAAGCCCTCCAGCCTTTGGCTCTTCCCTGGACGGACCATTGTCTAGTCCCCCTTAGATGGCAGTTGGGGAAGGGGAGAGATCCGGTACCTAGACGGTATACAGTGGAACGACTCTGGTCAAGGCTGCCAGTGGATAGCTGTGTGCGGCCGAGTTGGCAAGAACCTGTCCTCCCCCTGTCACCGACCCCAGTATTGCCGACCAGCATGTGGGTAACTGGCTGACTAATACTCTGGACTCGTTGATCCCGAAAAAGAGGAGGCCCATCAGGGAAAGAAGAGTCGGTTCCCCTCCCTGGTACACTCCCGAACTTAGGGGTCTCAGAACATCATGTAAAAGATCAGAACGGGCATGGAGGAGAGAGCGGACGGAAGAAAGTCGGGAAGACTACAAGATATCGATGAGGAAGTATAAAGTCGCTTTGAAAGATGCCAAAAGGAACTTTTTCAGCGATAGGATCGAGAGGGCAAGTAACTCACCAGGGGAATCCTTTAAAATTTTTAAGGAACTCCTGAAGGCTCCGGTCCCTTCAGTTATTCACGACAATCCTCAAGAAAAATGTGAAGAGCTGGCTGACTTTTTTCATTCGAAAATAGAGAAGATTTTGTCTTCGTTGCCTGCGACCTCTCAGATCCCGGAGATGGACTTTAGCCCAGTAATATGCCCCGCTGAGCTGTCCTCTTTCGGCCCTTTTTCGGAGGAGGAGGTCGTAAAAGTCCTGAAAGGGATGAAGAGTGTGTCTCCTAGTGACCCAGTGCCTATGAAATATCTCAAACAAGTGGCAACTCCGCTTACTGACCTCATTAACCTTTCACTCTCCCAGGGCACGGTGCCTCAGAGATGGAAAAAGGCAGTTGTCAAAGCACTATTGAAAAAACCAGGATTAGACTCCTCAAATTTGGCCAATTTCAGGCCTATCTCACTTTTGCCCGGCTTCTCAAAAGTCGCAGAAAAGATGGTTAACCGCCAGCTCTCTTATCATCTAGAATCCCATCATCTGCTGGGAGACTCCCAGACGGGCTTTCGCCCTGGTCAGGGGACGGACACAGCCTTATTGGCAGTGGTGGAGAAGCAAGGAGCATTCTTGATACAGGGGGGTCAGTGGCAGTGATCCTCCTGGACTTGAGTGCTGCCTTTGACACCGTAAGTCACCAGGTGCTCCTCCAACGTCTGTCAGAGGTGGGTGTGACAGGGATGGCCTTGAAATGGCTCGAATCCTTCCTCTCCAACCGCTTCTATCAAGTCTGGGAAGGGGCAGAGCAGTCGACCTTGTTCCCTCTTCAATGTGGAGTCCCTCAGGGCTCATCTTTGAGCCCTACCTTATTTAATATTTATATGACTCCTCTTGAAAGAGTGGTCTCCCCTTCAGGAGTGAAGATCATCAGCTATGCTGATGATACTCAGCTGGTTGTAGGCCTCACCCAGCTGACGGAACAACCTGAAGTTCTTCATGACTGCCTTGCCAATGTCCATCGTTGGATGTCCCACTCTGCCCTTAAGCTCAACGGAGAGAAAACTGAGCTTATGCTGCTGGGCAAATCTAGTCCCTCACTCATCGCTAGCTGTTGGCCCCGGTCTCTGGGTGACCCACCATCTTCCAAGAAGGAGATCAAGAGCTTGGGAGTTTGGTTGGAGGAAGATCTGTCCTTCAGGACGCACGCCAGGAAGACCGCGGGGGTGTGTTTTGGTCTGTTGCGGTCAGCTCGCAAGGTGCTACCACTGCTCCCTGATCCATCTAGGAAGCTCCTGATTCGTGGTTTAATCTTGTCGAGGGTTGACTACGGGAATGCGCTGTTTCTCGGTGCTCCCGAAGCAACTTTTAAAATCCTTCAACAGGTGCAGAATGCAGCCGCTAGAGTGCTGATGGGGGTTCCTAGAAGACACTCAGCTGCCCCGGCCCTGAAAACGCTTCACTGGCTCCCCGTTAAAGAGCGGGTGAAATTTAAAGCGTTATGCACGGCTCATAAAATCTTGCATGGTAGGGGCCCCTTTATCCTGTCCATTATGGCACGCCCCTACAAGCCCACATGCCCACTGCCTTCGGACCAAAGACATCTTCTGCAGTCAGCCAGAGTAAAAAGAGCTCGCTCTGGGGGCCGGCGTTTTTCGGTGCAAGTGGCGGCACTGTGGAACTCCTTGCCCTTTAAGATCTGTTCAGAGCCCAACATTCTGCACTTTAGGAAGCTCTTGAAGACTCATTTGTTTCCGGTGTAGTGACTGAGCTTGTGCTTTCCCTTCTCGTTCCTTACAGCGCCGGGATGCCCCTGGGTAACTGAGCGCGTTATAAATTTTATATAATAATAATAATAATACTTCTTTGGCCTCTTTCCGCACCTCTCTTGCTTCTTTCTGTACCTTTCTTCCCTTTTTGCATACATTGTCTTCACCTCTCTTGCCTCTTTATGCACCTCACTTGCCTCTTTCTTTCTACTTTTCTCTTGCTCCTTTCCACACCTCTCTTGCCTCTTTCAGCAATTCTCTTGCCTCTTTCTGTGCTTCTCTTGCTTGTTGCTGTAACTCACTTGTGTCTTTCTGCACCTTAGTTGCATCTTTCTGCACCTCACTTGCCTCTTTCTGCATCACTCTAGCCTCTTTCTGCACCCCTCTTCCCTCTTTCTGGAACTCCCTTGCCTCTTTCAGCACCCCTGTTCCATCTTTCTGTACCTTTCCTGCTTGTTTCTACACCTCTCTTGCCTCTTTCTTTACTTCTGTTGCTTCTTGCTGTACTTCTATTGCCTCTTTCTGCACCCTTTGCGCCCCTTTTAGCACTTCTGTTGCTTTTTTCTGCACTTCTTTTTCCTCTTTTTGTACCCCTTCTACTTCTTTCTGTACCCCTCTTGCCTCTTTGTGTACCTTTCCTACCTCTTTCTGCACCTCTCTTGCCTATTCCTCCACTTCTCGTGCTTCTTTCTGCACTTTTCTTGCTTCTTTCTGCACTGCTCTTGCAAATTTCTGCACCTCTCTTGCAAATGTTTGTATCTCTATTATCTCTTTCTGCACCCCTGTTCCCTCTTTCTGTACCTTTTTTGTCTGTTTCTGCACCTCTTTTGCCTCTTTCGGCACCTCTGTTACTTCTTTCTGCACTTCTCCGGCCTCTTTCTACACCCTTCTTGCCTTTTTCAGAACCTCTGTTGCTTCTTTCCACACTTCTCCTGCTTCCTTCTGCACATCTCTTGCCTCTTTCTGTACCCCTTTTGCCTCTTTGCGCACCTCTCCTGCCCCTTTCTGCACCTCTCTAGCCTTTTTCTGCTGTCCTCTTGCCTCTCTCGTCACCTCTTTTCATTATTTGTGTACATCTCCTGCCTCTTTCTGTATACCCTTTGTATCTTTTTGCAGTTCTGTTGGTTTTTTCTGCATACCTCTTGCTACTTTCTGTACCCCTTTTACCTCTGTGTGCACCTCTGCTGCCTCTTTCTCTCCCTCTCTTGCCTTTTTCTGCAGTTCTCTTGACTCTTGCAACACCTCCCTTGCCTTTTTCTGTGTACCTCTTGCATCTTTCTGCACCTCTGTTGCACTTTTCTGCATCCCTTTTGCCTCTTTCTGTACCACTCTTCCTTCTTTCTGTACCTCTCTTGCTTCTGTCTGCACATCTGTTCTCTCTTTCTACAAACCCTTTTGCATGTATCTGCAACTCTCTTGCCTCTTTCTGCAGTTCTCTTGCCTCCTTCTGCAACCCACTTGCCTTTTTGTACACTTCTCTTGCTTCTTTCTGCACATCTCACTGTTCTTTCTGTGCTGCTCTTGCCTCTTTCTTCACCCCTCTTGCCTCTTTATGCACCTATTTTGCTTCTTTCTGCACTTCTCCCTCCTTTTTCTGTACCCCTCTTGCCTCTTCTGTACCTCAATTGCCTCTTTCTGCACTTACCTTGCTTGTTTCTGTATCTCTCTTGCATCTTTCTGCATTTCAGGTGCCTCTTTCTGCACCCACTTGCTTCTTTCTGCACCCCCTTTCATCTTTATGCACCTGTTACCTTTTTCTGCATCTCACGTGCTTCTTTCTGCACCCCTCTTGCCACTTTCTACATCTCTCTTTTGACTTTCTGTACCTCTCTTCACTATTTATGTACCCTTGTTCTCTCTTTCTTCATCTTTCCTACCTGTTTCTGCATGTCTCTTGCCTGTTTCTGCACTTCTCTTCCATCTTTCTGCACCCCTCCTACCTCATTCTGTAACCATCTTGGCTCTTTGGGAACTTCTCCTACCTCTTTCTGTATCCCTCTTACCTCTTTCTACATCTCTGTTGGTTCTTTCAGCACTGTTCTTGCTACTTTCTGCGCCCTCCTCCCTATTTCTCCACCTGTCTTGCTTCTTTCTGCACTGTTCTTGCTCCTTCTGGACGTCTCTTTCAAATATATGTATCCCTCTTTCTGCATCCCTGTTCCCTCTTTCTACACCTTTATTGTCTGTTTCTGCACCTTTCTTGCCTCTTTCGGCACCTTTGTTGCTTCTCTCTGTACTTTCTTGCCACTTTTTGCATACCTCTTGCCTCTTTCAACACCACTGTTGCCTCTTTCTGCACTCCTCTGGCTTCTTTCTGTACCCCTCTTTCCTCTTTCTGTAATCCTTTTGCCTCTTTGTGCACCTCTCCTTCCTCTTTCTGCACCTGCTAGCAAATGCCATTGAGAAAGGGATAGGATTCCCGAAACCGGTTTGGCTGAAAAGAACAGATGGTGACTGTTTTCTCTGCGTCTCCTGTTGCAGTTGATTCCTAAATGAAATGGATGCAAATTTTACCGATCTTGTGGCTCTTCCTTCGAGGGCTAAACTCTACGATGGTATGTTTGGCGGCTGTAGCCCAGCCGAGGAAGAAAGCCTGCCGCTTGCTGCGGACCCGTGATGCCGCCCAATGGCGATATCAATATACGGGAGATTGGTGTCCAGGAGCAGCTGACCACAGACAATAGGACACCCAACGCAACATTTTCACCAGCCAACAGGGGTTTTAATCATTCAGTTACTTACTGCTCCAATGATGAACTCACTCGAGACAATTGGTTCATGCACTACAAGACCCAGAAGGCCGATTAGGCTGAAAAGAACAGATGGTGACTGTTTTCTCTGCGTCTCCTGTTGCAGTTGATTCCTAAATGAAATGGATGCAAATTTTACCGCTCATGTGGCTTCTTCCTTTGAGGGCTAAACTCTACGATGGTATATATATATATATATATATATATATTGCTAATCAAGAGGGGGGAGGAAGGAATACAGGATCCTTCAGTTCCCTTCGTTAAAGTATAATCTGATCAATGGAGAAGGATCACTTGTCCTGCATAACAACGGGTATGCGGAAACGGATTCTTGTAAGTCCCAATAAAAAAGCCTCATACACGTGTTGTTTTTTTTGGGTAGCGTTTAAGCGGTATATCTTGGTTCTCCGCTTTGTTTTACACGTGTTGGCACAATCATTGGGTTTAGTGGTTATGCACCTCCACCAGGAGGAAATACCCTTTAGTTAAGGCAGTAGTGATCAGAAATAGTGCTCGTGGATTAGTGAAGAAAAGTCTCTATAGTCCAGACATTATTATTTATTCTCTCTGGGTTCTAGAGGCATTAAAAGCAATGTGGGTGAGTTTGAGTTATTATGACTCAATCACACATGGGAGTGGTGTAGGTCGACATGTTTCAGCCCTCAATCGCCAGTCGGTCGGGTGGGCTTTCTTCAGGACCAGGGGGTGTTCTGTGTGAAAAGATACTACTAAGACTTTCTTAGCGTTTCTGTGCAAAGGAACTGCTATTAGTGCGGTTCCTCAGGGTCTATGGTACCTGTGAAAAAAATTAAGATGGAGGGGGTTTTTTGGCTATTCATACTTCAGAATCTCCTAAGGACAATTAAAAACGCTTTTGTATCAGTTTACGATCAAAATAGTTACTACAAACTCTATTCCCTGTGTCTCAGATAGGGTCGACTCTCTCATAATCAGCAAACAATATCAAGTATCTGGGCGAGCGATTATTTCCACACTTCTGAATAATCAACTTGTGACCATTCTCGTTGCTTATGTATGCTGGCGTTTCTTAGTTAGTCTTCAATCACAGCGTTACATTTTTCATTCATACAGAACACGAGATTTTAGAGGTTGTATAACAGTACTCTCACTTATTAGAAGGCGCATTTCATATACCTTCTCAGACACTAATTCTGAAAGTGCATTCACAAGCATAATCGGACAAACCTAAAACCGACGGAGGCGTATTTCATTTACCTACTCAATCGGTTTTAGTGACTTACATACTCGATGTTGAGCATGGTTAGTAATAGATTCTGGATTGTTAGGGGGTAGTGGTGTGGGGCTGCTACTCAGTTTCGTTCACTCAAGTAGTTCGGTAAAGCTCCATTCACTCGTTTTGTACACTCAGTTCACGTACCTTAAAAGTAGTTTCCTTACTACCTCCTCAGGATCCATGTGGGTCAGCGGAGGCCTGCTATGGGGATAGGTAGCATTTTAGTTTATATTGCACAGTTTCTCATACGTTACGGTTTGTTGCCGTCTTGTCCCCTGCTACCTGCGGTTCCTCCGTAATCAGACTTGTTCTGACTCTGCCACTGATGGTCCCGGAAACCACACTGTTTCCGGGTTCGTGTTTTTTGAAAGGTGTGTGACAGTGTTGAAAGACTATTGACTTCCCATTAGTCTTTTTTCTAATGGCTTGTGTTGCGTCCTGATTTTACAGCTTTCCCAATTTCATTAGTGTATTCGATTTTGTAAAATATTGTTGTTCCATGTCAAAATTATTTTAGGGGGAGGGGACTCGCAGTTTCAGCCTCTTTTCATATTTCTAAATGTAACTCGAGAAAAATCACGTGTTTGTTTTTATTTTTATTGCAGTGTCCATGATTAGAGACATTGATCTACCTTCAGGTTTACCTTTTTCACTTTCCACAAATCATAAAACGACATTTCTCGACTACCACATGGTTTTAAAGTTCGTTTCTCATCTATGATTGTAAAGTTGATCAATGGATAGTGGGTAGTCCTAATGTAACCATCGGGGTTGAGACGCTCTTATTTATTTATATATGCTCCCCCATGGGATAGTATCATTCAGACCGTCCCGGTCAGTGCCCAACCTGTGTACCCATCTCTGCTCCTTCTCAAAAAGGATTCTTTCCGCATTATGGTCTTTGTTTGGCAGTGTTTCCAGGACAACCCATTCCAAATCTTTTGTTGTGTGCCCTGCTTCCAGGTAATGTGCAGACATCTTGGTAGTGATCTTTTTTAATTTGACGTTGCTCCTATGCTCACACACCCGTTGTTTTATTTTCCTGCATGTCATGCCAATGTAGAGTTTTTTGCATGGACATGTAATCATGTAGATCACATGAGTCGTGTTGCAATTGGTGTGATTCAACAATTTCCATCTCAAATCAGGCAGCAGTTGGATTTCTTTAGTGACCCTCGTCAGTGGACATACCGAACAGGAGCCGCAGGGGTAGTGTCCCATGACTGGACGTGTGTCCCAAGGTGAGTGCGTGATGGCTGGAGGTTGTCTGGGGGCAGGTCTAGTGTGAACCAGTATATCTTTAAGGTTCCTCGTTCTTTTGTTTGCAAACCTTGGTTTCGGCCAATGTATATCTGCTGAGGTGAGGATTTTCCAATTTTTATTCACAATCTTCTTGAGTTTATTGCTTGCAGGTCCATAAGTTGTTACACATGTCAGAATGTCAGGTTCTTGTTCTCGTAGTATTGGTTCGAGGAGCCCCTCTCTGTTCTGATTCTTAGCTCTTTTCTGGCATCTATCGATAATTCTTTTTGGATAATTCCTATCTTCCAATTTTCTCCCCAAATCGCGTGCTTGTATTTTATAGTCATTGGTATTGCTACAATTCCGACGTAATCTCAGGAACTGACTGTAGGGGAGATTCTCCCTTAGTGGTCTCGGGTGATAACTCTGGTAGGAAAGTAGGCTGATCTTGGACGTGGGTTTGTAGAAAGTCTTTGTTTGTAAGGTTTCTCCTTCTACATAAATGGTGATATCCAGGAAGTCTAGATGTTTTATGTTGGCTGTATAGGTGAATTTCAGCCAATGGTCTCGTGTGTTGATCCAGTTATGGAAGTTCACTAGGCTCTCCATGTCTCCTTTCCAGATTAAGATGACGTCATCGATGTAACGGCGCCAGAACAAAATCTGTTCATGGTACGGGTTGACTGGGTTGTTGACGTGTTCCATCTCAAAATTGCTCACATACAGACCTGCTACACTAGGAGCAAATGTGCTTCCCATGGACGTTCCATGGCATTGTTGGTACATGGTGTCATTGTACTTAAAATAGTTCTCTGTCAGGGCCATTTTACAGCATTCCAAAATGAAATGTCTCGGTGTCTTGTAATCCCAATCTCTGTCGAAAAGGATATTCTCTAAAGTTTCTAGAGTCTCTTGCTGTGGCAGACTTGTGTATAGACTTTCTACATCAAGTCCAACAAAAATCATAGTTTCTTCTGAGTAATGGACATCTTTGAGAAGGTTCAGGAGGTCCCTGGTGTCCTTAAGGTATGTGGGTGTTCTTTGAACTATCGGTTTCAGGTATTGGTCTGCGAATTGCGACAATGGTTCTAAAACTGAACCAATACCTGAAACTATAGGTCTCCCTGGTGGGGGAACACATTCTTTGTGTGTCTTGGGCAAGGAGTAGAAGTAGGGTATTCTGGGGTTGGTGGTTTCCAGGAATTCTGCCTCCTTTTTCGAAATCCAATTATTCGTTTCTGCTTCATTCACCATTAGTGTTATGCTTCTCTGTAGTCTTGGTGTTGGGTCATTGTTGATCTCTCTGTACAATTTCTGATCTGACAGAAGATCTAAACATTGTTTATTGTAGCCCTCCTTAGTGAGGAGGACTACACCGCCCCCCTTGTCTGCTTGCTTTATGATGATATCTCCATGTCACTGACCATGTCATGAGTGATGTAATATGTGACGTCATCAGCAGTGCATTGTACGCGCAAGTTATAGTGAGTCCAACTAACTATAACGTGGGAATTTCAATGGATTTATGCAAGTAAAATTTCCAGCTAACTATAACCGGTGTGAAACCTATGGTTTTTTCAGTGAATTTAATAGGTTTTTAAAATGCTAATTCCTAACTATAACTGGTGTGAAACCTATGTTTTTTTCAGTGAATTTCATAGGTTTCTTAAATGCTAATTCCTAACTATAACTGGTGTGAAACCTATGGTTTTTTCAGTGAATTTCATAGGTTTTGTAAATGCTAATTCCTAACTATATATACGGCCTCAAACCTATGTTTTTTTCACTGAATTTCAAAGGTTTTTTAATAGCAAATCTCTATAGCTATGAAATATAATATTTTTTATAATGAATTTTATATTGTATATTTATGTAATACTATTTTTTAATGTATATTTTTCACTTTTTTTTTTTTGCCCTGGTGCGCTCCCGGTGCGCGTAGGTGAGCGCGCCGGTGAGTGCGCCGGTAAGCGCAGTTGCGGCACGCCCCAGTGTGGGTACCGGTGAGCGTCCCGTTAGCGCTATTGCCGTGAACGAAAACATCATCGTGACTTATCGTGTAGCCGTGTGATGAGTCTTATGACGCACTGCGTAAGCGCACCCGGAAGCGCCCGAGCGCAAACGATCGCGCAACGTAAGCGCCCCGACGTGCTTACCCTACGCACCCCGGGGCACGCCCCCGGGCGCGTAGCGTAAGCGCGTCGGGTCATGTGACCTGAAAATAACACTTTTCATTGGTTCAGAACTGTTTTGTTTTCCAAATGATGAAAGCCCGGGTCATGTGAACTGAAAATAACACTTTTCATTGGTTCAGAACAGTTTTGTTCTCCAAATGATGAAAGCCCCCACCTGTTTTCCTCATTCTCACTATGTTCTTTGAGTGAGGAAGACCTGTTTCCATTGATTGAGAAATGGCTACAGTAGCAGCAGCAGCAGGAGCATCTGCACCACCACCACCACCACCACAAGGACCACCACAACACCACATTGGTGGTGAAGTAGAAGAGGAGGAGGAGGAGGAGGAGGAGAGGAGGACTTTCCTCCCTGAAGACAATCCCCCTTATAAACCGAGAGAGCACATTGTGTGGGAGTTTTTTAAATTCCCAAGAAGCCAAAAGAAAGTCAATGCGGCAAAAGTGACTTGCCTGATCTGTGGCACTGAACTTTCCAGGGGAACCCTACAAAAAAGTATTCTTTTGGTAATTACACCATGATTCGCCACATGCAACGCAGGCATCCCAACAACTATTCTGCGGCAGAGGTGAGAGAACTGTCCAGAAACCTTCCCCAATCTTCTTCCAGAACCTCAATAAGCAAACAACCCACTCCATCGGGTCCAGAGGCAAGGGAGATGGTCCCAAACATCCAAACTCGGTTTGGAGATTTTAAATTTGTTTGTATCTATTGCGGGACTACAATTACGTATGACGAGAAAAGTATAAACCTAATCAACCGTGCAGGAGAGAACCACATCTGCAAAAAAAAACTTAATTTTTTTCCTGATTTTTTTTGCTCCAGTTGAGCCGTTTACAATTCCCTGTTTTTTGTTTCTCCCCATAAAAATTACAAAAAAATATAAAATTGTTCATAAAAGCCAAAAAAAGTAAAAAATGTTCAAAAAAACAAAAAAATATAAAACAACAAAAAGAATAAAAGAAACAGTTCTTTTTAGAACTACCTCCAATTTATAAAAAAAAGCTACATTTTTAAAAAATTCTTTTTTCTCCAGGGTACGCGCACCGGTACGCGTACCGGGGCGCGCACCAAAAAAAAAATAAAAAAAAATAAAGAAAGAGTGAGCATGAGGGAAGGACACAGAGAAAGTGATGTTAAGAGAAAGAGAGCTAGAGGGAGCAACACAGAGGGACTGTTCAAATATATTTATTTAGTTATGTAGACATTATTTATTCCTTCTCAAAAATGTAAAAGGCAATCATTTGCCCCAAAATCGTTTTTCACATCACATTTAAGAAACACAGCATTCCATGTCACTACTGAAACTTCACAATTTTACAAAATACAATTCCTCTATGCAGCAAAAACTTTTTACCAAGCATTATCAAAAAACATGACACAAAGCAACATTAAAAAACCACAATTTGCTTCCAAATCTTCTCCATAGAGTATATAAGTCTCTATCTATATTAAATGAATCATTCCTCACCTTTACAAATGCTTTGGGAGATTGAGAACAGTGTCAGACACACACACCAATATTTCTTTAGCAGAGCAAAAGGTATGCACTCCAGGCACTGCAACCATGAATGGCACAGAAAACCTCTAATTATACACACATATCCCTTATGTTAACCAATTAAAACTCTTCCCTCTCTATTTTCAAACCAACACCCTTCACCCCCTCAGCCCTTTCTACCTGTTACCATAGCAACTCCCTCCTCACTGAGCTCTCAGGGTTAAAAGTTTATTCTACAATGTTGCAAAAGAACTCAGCAAGGATATTTGACCTCTCAATACACCAGCTTATCCGGTGCAATGTTTCTTTAAATGACTTTTTCTTAACCATTCACATTACTTCTTTCACAGAACAGAACCATGCACCCTAACTTTCAGTTTTCAACTATCTGAATGCACCAATCATTGCTTGTGATTCAAGAGCACTGAAACTACTCAGTTTTTTTTTGCAAACTCCTACTGTTCCAACTGCTATTTCATTCCCACACTTCATCTGACTGCACCAGAACCTCCTCTCACCATGTATTCTGTCTGGAGTATTGGACATAGCTACATCCACTGGGCTCAAAGGTATGCAGCTATCAGAAATTTTCACAACCTTGATTTACCAAATGTAGACATCAAGTGGATTGGCCAAAGAGGATTGAGATGTCATAAATTGATACCATTGGTGAAAACCTTTTACCATCTGCCAACCCTGACCTCATAATTGTGCACTGTGGTGGAAATGACCTAGGCACTTTGACTGGGGTAGGTCTGGAAATGCTTTTAAAGGACACCTTTGAGCAATTGATGACACTTTTTCCACAAACTGCCTTGGTATATTCCAATATATGCCAAAGACAGAAATGGAAGTGGTCCAACCAATTTTGTCCACAATTTGAGAAAGCACGGAAACATGTGAATAAATCTGTTTCTGCTTACATGAGAAACTATGGAATGGGTTCAATATACAACAATAACTTGCGTTACAACATGCAAGATATCTACAGAAGAGATGGTGTGCACTTCTCAGATGAGGGGAATAGAATATTTCTACTGAATTTAAGACTGTGCATTGAAACCTACTTGTAGGTACCTAAATCTGCCACAGAACCCAAAAGCTCTTTTCAGAGCTACCCTACCTCTGATCACTCAAAATGATTACTTTACTCTAACTTTTTTCACTGTTTTTCACCAAAGTACGCTCCCCGGCACGCTTTCCGGTGCGCTCCCCGGTACGCTCCCAGGTGCGCGTACCGGGCCCTCCTCCGCGAAAATAAAAAAAAAAAAAAAATTTGGGGCCTATATGGGCCTCCTAAGCCCCCCTCAGAAAACCTAGGGGGTCAGGGAGTGTCTACCGTGCCCCCTTTTACACATTCCCAACGTTGTTTATCCTCCATCTTGTGTCTCAATTTTTCCGAAACACAAGATGGAGGACTCCCGTAGCGTTGCCGGAGCGCGTACCGGGGCGCGCACCGGTAAACGCTCCCAAAAAATTTTGAAAGTTAATTTACATAAAAACCACTGGAGAGACTTTCACCAAATATAGAATAGGCCCTACTACATACCAGTCCCTACCATTTTCCCAAATTTGGTGGAATTCCATTGAACCATTTGGGCTGTAGCCCTGTCTAAATATCCTGAGGTAAATTACATGACAAAAACACATATAAAGTGTTAGAATTTACAACCAATTAAAATGTTACTTTCATTTTCTACTTTTATTTCCTGACATTTGATTGGTTATGTACATGAATGTAAATGAAAAATGAGAGGGAAACACAGCCATTTTGACTACAACTACCTGAGGTACATCTTTAAAGGATATTCGCATAAAACTTCAACAGCTTTCTGTAAGGTAAGTTGTTAATTTGTAAGGGGCACTTTAAGTTAATTTGTAAAAATGTTTTCTGATAGTTATTTACTGTCCCTTTGTTATAGTTATAGATTGAGATAGGCTTCTATGTTATAGTTATGGATTGAGTTAGGCTTCTCTGCTATAATTATGAATTTACTTAGGCTTCATCACATGCACTTTTTTATATTTCTACTTCCTGCCTGATACCATACACTGCCCAAAGATAACTTCACTGTTAAAAACTCAGAAATACCTGTCTGAACTTAAACCCAACAGTGCCCTAACTCTACTGATATAGTTATTTTTTTATGCAATTTACAGCAAGAAAATGGAAGGAAAACAAGACACAATTAATATTTCTATTGAAATTATTATTGAGAACAATCCTGAAGAAGATATTGATGACTTGGAATTTATGGATCAGTCGCTGGACCAACATTTAATTGACTGTGTTGAAAGCATAGAATCATGGAATCAAAATGAGGAGATTTCAGATGATCTAATGTTGGAAGTGCGTTTAAATTTTGAAAAATAAGAACAATAAATTTATATTTAATAATTAAAAATTGTTCGAGACATTATTAATTTGTATATGTAATTCATGAAATAGTACCAAAATGATTATAATATAAAGTGAGACTTATAGTATACTATGCAACTTTTTTTATGTTACATAGTAATTTTGCTCATAGTTACTTCCTTTCTCCCACTATATTATCTCCAATGTGTATTTCACATCTCTTTTTCATCTCCTGCCTCCATGTTGTTTCTGCTTTCCTGACAGACTATAGTATAGATTCCATATACCACAATAACTTCTGTAACAACATACAAATTATCTACAGAGGAGACAGTGTACATTGAATTTAAGACTCTGCATTGGTACCTACATGTTGGTACTTAAATCACCCACACAACACAACAACTCTATTCAGAGCTACCCTACCTCTAAGCACTTTAAATTATTATTTTACTGTTTCACTGGGTTTTCCCCATGGTACGCTCCCCGGTACGCTCCCCGGTGCGCGTACCGGGCGCTCCCCCCGCGAAAATCGAAAATATGTTTTATGGCCCCACATCAAACCTATGGGGTCAGGGGGGGTCTACCCTGTCTCCTTTTGATCATTTCCCCCTTTGTTTTTGCCACCTCTTGTGTCTCGATCCTACCGAGACACAAGATGGCGGCCGCTCCGGACTGTTTGGAATGTTGACAGACACCCGAGAGCCAATCAGCTTTCCGCTCGCGAACTCGCGTAACGCGCTGGAGCGCGCTCCGGTGCGCGTACCAGGGCGCGCATATAGATATATATATTTTTTTTAACCTAAATTACTCAAAATCCACTGGAGCACATATCTTGAGACATAGCAAAGGCACATCGGGCTACCAGTCCCTACAATTTTGCCAAGTTTGGTGGAAATTCATTCAGCCGTTCAGGCTAAAAGTGAGTCCAACCGCCCTATGGAAATTAACATGGGGAAAACATGTTTTGGGACCCCCCTTTTATCTCGGCCCCCGCTTGATGAATCCCCCCCAAACTTTCAGGGAAGGAGCAGAGCAGAGCGGGACATCTTCTTTGAGAAATTCAGGCAATTCCGTCCATCAACGCCAAAGGTATTTCCAATAGAATGTTGCGGATTTCCTATGGAAACTAGGTCCTAACTATAACTACCTACTGGCGACCGCCAGTAGGTAATATATATATATTTTCACTGAAAAAACCATAGGTTATAGACCATATATAGTTAGAAATTAGCATTTACAAAACCTTGAAAATTCACTGAAAAAACCATAGGTTATAGACCATATATAGTTAGGAATTAGCATTTAAAAAAACCTTATTTTACTCACACAAAACCATTGAAATTCCATATATAGTTAGTTGCACTAACTATATATCACGCACCCGCAATCCACTGCTGATGATGTCACATATTACATCATTCATGACATGGTCAGTGACATCACTGATGACATCACTGATGACATCTCAAATGACATCACTGATGACATCACTGATGACAACATCCAGTGACTGTATGTTTCTGTTAAGTTAAAATATGTCTTACATATTGAAGAATGAGTGGATGTATAAGTGTCTGGATGAAGGATTTAGTAGGTGCATGACTGACTGTATGAGTGAGTGATTAAATGTGTCTCACTGAGTGCATGGGTTAGTGACTAAACTGTTTTAATTTGTGCATCATTGTGTCTGTTGTTCTGTAATCTGCTGCATGTGTTGATCATTAGCTATATGACTAACTATATGGGTTATTGATTGGTTGCCCAAGTATTTGTATGGGAGACTGAGTGTGTGTGTGGGTGGCTGGGAGGTGTATGACTCTGTGCATAGATGTGTGAGCAGTTGATTCACTAGATGTATGGGTTCAAAAGTGCATGTGGAAACAGCTGTATGGGCGGTTGACTGTGTGCATGAGTGTATTGGTGAGTGAATGGATATCTCAGTGCTACATGTCAAAGTAAGTACATATGTAAAACACAGTACATGTGAGAGTTGACATATATAAATAACTGTGCATAAGAGCTAGTGAATGTGTGAGTGGCTGTATGGATCATTGTGAACTTGTATCAGGGATTGTATAAGAGAGTAAATATGTGTTACTATATGTTTGAATAAGTAAGGTGTGTATAACTGTATAGTTGAGGAAATGAAGGTGTGATTGATTCTTTGCATGACTGACTAGGTGTGTGAGTAACTCCATGGATGAGTGACAGTCTGTGAGTGTCTATTTACACTGAGTGTATCTAAGGTTATATTAGAGTCTGAAGAGGTTCATCGTATTATCACATGAATGATGTCATCAGTGATGTGATCAGTAATGTCAAATGAGATGTCATCAGTGATGTCATCAGTGATGTCATTTGAGATGTCATCAGTGATGTCATCAGTGATGTCACTGACCATGTCATGAATGATGTAATATGTGACATCATCAGCAGTGGATTGCGGGTGCGCGATATATAGTTAGTGCAACTAACTATATATGGAATTTCAATGGTTTTGTGTGAGTAAAATAAGGTTTTTTAAATGCTAATTCCTAACTATATATGGTCTATAACCTATGGTTTTTTCAGTGAATTTTCAAGGTTTTGTAAATGCTAATTCCTAACTATATATGGTCTATAACCTATGGTTTTTTCAGTGAATTTCAATGTTTTTTTAATACCAAATATCAAAAGCTTTAAAATGTATTCTTCTTTAAATCGAAAAATAAATTTTATATGTTTTTAATACAATTTTTTAATGTATTTTTTTTAATGTATTTTTTTTGATTCGCTCCCGGTCCGCGAACCGGGCAGCTTCCCGTTAGCTCAGTTTGGTGCCGCGACCCGGTCCGCGAACCGGTAAACAATCCGTTAGCGCAACTGCCGCGTTAGAAAACAACATCGTGACCCGTCGCGTCAGCGTGACGTATCGCGTTGTCGCGTGATACGTCATATGACGCGCCGCGTTAGCGTACCCGGAAGTAAACCGGTACGCGAAGCGAGGCGCGAAGCGCAGCTTCCCGGCAGCGATCCGGGGCGCGGCACGTAAGCGTAACAGGTCATGTGACTTGTTAATAACACTTTTCATTGGTTCATTTCACTTTTGGTTTCCTAATGATGTAAGACTAGGTCATGTGACCTAAAAGTAACACTTTTCATTGGTTTAGAACTTTTGTTTTTCCCAAAAAAAAGTCAATGCCCGGTACGTAACTTGCCTTATCTGTAAGAAAGATTTGTCCAGAGGGACAGATAAAAAATATAGTTATGGCAATTATACAATGCATCGCCATATGGAGAGGTGGCACCCTATCAACTACAGTGCTGCGCAGTTACGTGACCAGCAAGATAATCCTCCTTCTGTGGCCAGAAGATCAGTTGTAGAGGAAGTAACGGGACCAGAGGCCAGGGAGACGGTCCCAAATATACAGATGAGGTTTGGGGAAGTCAAACAAGTGTGCATGCGTTGCAATGAGTTGATTTGCTACAGAGAAAGTAGCATCACTCTAATCAACAGAGCTATCAACAATCATACTTGTCGAAAACGCCCCAGAAAATAAATTATCTTTTTTTTTTTTGCTCCTGTTGAGCCCTTTACAATGAATCGTTTTCGTTTCCCCCCCAAAAAATAAATATAAAACCGTTCAAAAAATACAAAAAAAGTAAACAAATGTTCAGAAAAATAATAAAAAAATATAAAACAACAAAAATAATTAAAAAAAGTTCTTTTCAGAACTACCTCCCCTTTATAAAAAAATTGCTAGAATGTTTAGCACTCTGGCAACCTCTATTTCTTTTGGTTCGCTTCCCGGTTCGCTCGCCGGTACGCGAACAGGGAGCGAACCAAAAAAAAAAATGTTAAAAAAAAAAGAAGAGTAAGTATAAGGGAAGGAAACAGAGAGTAATGTTAAAAGAAAGACAGCTATAGGGAGTAACACAGAGATACTGTTTAATAGATCTATTTACTGAAGAAAAGATTGAAGAGAGTATAATTGTGAAAAAAAAAATTGATAAGGAAGTGGAAGAAAAAAAGGAGAGTAGAAGAATAATAAACAAGAGTTTCTTAGAGAATGTGAGTGAATGTTCAAAATAAGATTAAAATATGTGGAATAACAGAGAGAAAAAACAGAAAGCAGAAAAGAAGAAGTAACAGAAAAGGAATGATTGAAACAGCAAAGAAATGTAAATAACATAGGGGCATATTATCAACATAGGTGATAAAATTATCGCTGCTTTTATCGGCAGAAATCTGCCGCTAAAGCCGCTTTTGCAGCAGTTTTCTGCCGATAATGACTGCTTTTATCGGCAGAAAACTGCCGCTAAAGCCGCTTTTGCGGAAGAAAACTGCCGCTAAAGCCACTTTTGCGGCAGTTTTCTGCCGATAAAAGCAGCGATAATTTTATTGCCTGTGTTGATAATATGCCCCTTAGTGTGCTTGAACTACAGAGAGAAAGCATAATGAACAAGTAGTGAAAGAGTGATCAGTCAGAGACAGTGAGAGTAATAGAGACGGAGTGAGTGAACAAGAGTGAGGAACTATGAGAAGAGAGGGACTGAGAAAAAGAGTGGAAGGAGTAGAGTAAGTAAGTAATAGAGAAAGGAATGAGGGAAGTAGCAAAGGCAGGAAAGTGAGGATTAAAGAAATGAAGTAGTGGAAGTAATAGAAGTTAAATGTGATAGAAATGTAACGAAAAGAGTACAAAACATTTACCTTATAATTGTCGTTAACTTAGTCACTTGTTATTTTTATACTTTCAATCTGTGAAAGAGAGAACAAACATTTGAAAAATATTAAAACATGTATTTAAAAATTAGAAAAGACAAGGGAAAAGATTGAAGGACAAACAGTTTTTCAACAACTTTGACACTTACAGAAGCCTCTGCTTCTCCATGCCCCTACACAGTCCTAAAAATATACATTTTAAACTAACAGTATCTTGATGCAGATGAAGTGAGGCCTATCTTGCAACATGGTGCATCTTTTGCACTGCTGCTGTCTCACAAAAGTGACGCAACGGTAGCGCAAAAGAGGTGCACAGCCATCATAAAACTGTCCCTAACATTTTAAATGATTGTTTCAGGATGTCAATAAGGTGTGTCCTATCCAGAAGTTTGTTTGAGGTGAGGCCTACTCAGGGTTGCAGATGAAATTTAGAGTTGTTGAAGAGTACAGAGGAGATAATACATGTCCATGCCTACCAATGAAGTGAGTCATGTCCACTTTACTCTTGAACAAAGGCCAGACCTCCTCTGTTTCCCTGGACAGGCCTAAACTTGATCTGCACAATGTGATTCATAATATTAGGAAACACAGGTGATGTAATTGAAAAACGTGCAATTTCTTTTGCTCATTTCACAATCACATCACTTGTGTTTCCTTTGCTTAGGTATCTCATTGTACAGATGTAGTCCAGCATATGAAAGAGTACGCAGAAGTGCAGCACTGCATGCAACAACTTTGACACTTACTGAAGCCTCAGCTTCTGCATGCCCCCTACACAGTCCTAATTATATACATTTTAAACTGACGGTATCTTGCTGGAGATGAACTGAGGCCTATCTTGCAACATGGTGCATCTTTTACACTGCTGCTGCGTCACAAAAGTGACGGAACAGCAGCGCAAAAGAGGCGCACGGCCATCATAAATATGTCCTTAATATTTTAAATGATTGTTTCTTGATGCTGATAAGGTGTGGCCTATCCACAGATTTGTTTCAGGTAAGTCCTACTCAGGGTTGCAGATGAAATTTAGGCTTGTTGAAGAGTACAGAGTAGATAATACATGTGCAGGCCTACCAACGAAGTGAGGCATGTCCACTGCACTCTTGAAAAAATGTCAGACCTCCTCTGTCTCCTGGAACAGGCCTAAACCTCATCTACACAATGTGATGTGTAATGTTAGGAAACACAGGTAATTTAATTGAAAAACGTGCAATTTTTTTTGCTCATTCCACAATCACATCACCTGTGTTTCCTTTGCTTAGGTATCTCATTGTGCAGATGTAGTCTATCATATCAAAGACTACATAGAATGTGAGCACTGTATGCAACAACTTTGACACTTACAGAAGCCTCAGCTTCTCCATGCCTACTACACAGTTCTAAATGTATATCATAAATACAAAAAGTACAGAATTAATTATACATGTTAAATGGTTTATTTTTGCTGTTCTCAGAATTTATCAAATTTCACTAAAAACAGTGACTTGAAGGTATTCATCATATAACAGCGGGGAAAAAAACACAATCAAAATGATTGTGTTTAAAAAACCCATATAACATAACCAATCAGAAATCAGAACTCCTGAAAAGTAACTTACTTTCCATGACGTCGAAGGATATCCTATGAACAGCTTACACTCTGTTGTGCTGTTATTATTTTCAGCCCGCCACTTTCTGAAAGAAAAGCTCCATCGTTTTGACAAATATGTTACATACAATAAATGACTTCTTGCTCTCTACCGCACTTTTCCACAAGGCCAAATCGTGTAAGAGCCATTTAACACTCTTGGAATTCTTCTAAGCAATTCCCGTCATTTTGTATTTCCGCAACTTTCAGAAAGAAAACGTTCAAGATCACTTTCACAATCCTGTACTAGTAATATCTCACCCTTCTTGCTCACTCATGTTCCACATTTCCTATGACACTGATACTGCTTACTATGAAGCAGACTTACACTACCTCTATGACTACTACAATTATTTAATTCTCTACATCACTTTTAATCACAAAGCAATTTAAAACAGTAGATAAAATTATATCAACCCCTAGAATCATTATAGGCCAGTTACCTACCCTAAATTCTCTTTTCTGAAAACAGAAAGTAAGAATATTTTTAAGTAAAAAGGCAACATTGTATCGTAGTCAAATAGGAATCATTTACGAAACAGCAGCTTTTTTTACGTTTTCAATAAGCTGTGTAATAAGCGGATCTTGTCAAAGGACCATCATGTCATATAATAGCTGCAGTTAAAAATGTTCTTCCTAAAATAAACGACTGTGTAGCCACAACATTTGTAATTAAAGTTGAAGACTTACTTTCATCAGGTTTATATAGTTGGAATTTTAAAATGACATTATAACCAAAAGTTAGGTCAAATAATCTAGACAGCATTGCAGACTTACATTACCTCTACTCCATGTTGTGATTGGCTGCTTGAATTAGCTTATAAAAAGAAACAGTTTTTCTGAACTCATTCAAAATGCAGTTATTTTTCCATGACGTTAAGTGTTATGGTAAGAACACCGTTTGCTTTGGGAAATACTCTGTTGTCCTTTAACTAATCCGTGCCCACCACTTTCTGTAAGAAAACCTTCTTTTTTTCCAGGAACTATTTAAAACTTAAAAAATAACTGTTGACTCTGTACTACACTTATCCTCAAGGCCAAATAGTGTAGGAGCCATTAGAACCTCTTAAAATTCCTCAGAGCAAATCCCGAGATTCCTTCCCTAAAATTTTGGTTTTAAAAACACCAGGTAAGAATTTTTAAGGTCAAAAGGCAATTTTTTTTTTAAGTTAAAACAGAATCATTGCAGAATGACCAGCCGTTTCTAGACTTCAAATAAGCTGTGTAATGTCCTGATGTTGTTGAAGGACCGTCATGATATATAATTGCTGCAGTTACAAAAGTCCTTCCTGATATTGACAACTGCGAAGCCACAACATTTTTAATTAAAGTTGTCAATTTTGTTCCATCAGGCCTACATCGTTGGAACATTAAAATGACATACTGGCCATATGTTCGTATAAATAATGTTGACAACATTTCAGACTTACATTGGCTACACTCCATGTTGTAATCAGCTGCTTTTACTAGCTTATTAAAGGACACTGATTTACTGTCTGGCAAAGTTAAATATATACATTTTTCTGAGTCTACACTAGTAGTACTTGATACCCTACAGTTCTCGCAGTCATGCTGCCATTGATAAGAAAGCCCAAACAGGTGATCTACATCTACACCTTCATCATGCAATACATCAAGCATATACATTAAAAACTCCTGACAATCTTGCTGAATATTTTGAGAGAATTGTGTTTGACCTGAACATCTGTCTAACTGATTTCGAATTTCAGACACACTTTCTATTTTTGTTCTATCAGTGCTACATTTCTCTAACACAGAATTCAACAAACTGCAAAATCTTTGATCCGAATTGACCACAATCTCTTGTTTTACATTTTCTAGAGAAAACAAAACATTAACCACTACATTAGCATAGCAGTTGACACCAGAACTGTATTCAAATTGAAAACCAACAACATCTTCAACAAAATCCTTTTTCTTTCTGCTTATAATTTCTGGTTCATCGACTTTTCGTCTTTTTGCTACAACCTCCCTACTATTGGTCACATTTCTTCATTTCCGGCCTACCACACGTTTCTCAAACAAAGGATATTGAGGCAAATGTGGCGCATACTCTCTTCTTAACCTATTGTATTCCTTAAGACAATCTAGATATGCACAAATGTTTGTGACATCACACTCAATCAAGTACAATCCCGATAAAGTTCTAACTCGTGACAATGCCACATATGCCATACCCTCCTTGAACACAGAACTGCCAATATTCACCAATGCACTGTCTAAACTTAAACCTTGCGATATATGGATTGTCACCGCATATGCCAAGCAAACAGGAAACTGCTTACGGCGAACATATAATTCTTTTACAAGCAAAAACCTAGCAGAGCAACTACCAATTAGCTGTACTTCCTCAATGCCATCAAATTTAATTTTTAAAAATTCAATTCCATCTCTATTTCTGTATTTCACAAAATCAACAACATTACCCATTGATCCATTTACCAGACCTCTTTCAACATGTAAATTCCTTCTTAAAATTATACGGCAATTTAAGCACACATTCAGAGTCTTTTCAAAACCTGCAGTTTTAGATATAGTCTTCTCTAATGAATCCAATTTTGATTTCAAATTTTCAGACAAAATAATTGTTGATCCCATATGCTCTACTCTGTCAATAGCTTCCAGTTTCACAATCTCTTGGTTTTCTAAATACAACATTTTGTTGTTGAAGATGGCACATTGTGCAAGAGTTGGCATCAAACATATTCCAGAATTCTTCTCAGTAATTTTCTGAAAAATATTCCCAGGCACAACGTCTTGTTCTGGATACAAATTTGAAAGTAATCGTGCATGTAAAGCTTCTTTCCCATGCTCGGTCACTTTTCTGATTCTAACATCTTGTAGAATATTCTTGTAATCTTCATCCTTCGCCTGACGCATATTTTCACGCAGTTCAGCATAATTGAAGTTTAACCATATATTAACGTTGCCAATGCTCCCTAAGCACTTCCTGGTATCTTCATGCGTGAGTATTTAGAACACAGGTTGTCCTTTCACTGGTGTCAGCTGCAGAAGATCACCGAAAACAATGATGTGTTTGCCACCAAATAACACATCATACTCTGTTTTGAGAACTTCTTGCATTCTCAAATGCACAAAGGCAAGCATGACATTGGAAACCATGCTTACTTCGTCAATGATAAGAAGTTTCATTTTCTTCAAGACTCTTGAAACTTCACAACAAGCATCTCCAGATAACTTGTGGTATTGTAATTTGTTATCATGCTCCACTGGCAGCATCAGTAGACGATGCAAAGTAATACCTTTAATGTTATGTGCTGCCAGTCCAGTTGGAGCGGTGACAACACAAGACAGCGATGACTCAGTCCTTTTCTGCAAATAACATGAAATTGCTTTAATGAGGAAACTTTTTCCAGTTCCCGCTTCTCCACTCACGTACAGTCGGACAGGCTTCAACGACGTACATGAGCACTCTTTCTTCTCATGACTTAATCCATGATCAATTTGGTTGGTAACTTCGTCATATATTTTCCTCTGCTCAACGTTGAGTTGTCTTTCCAAGTCTTCTAAGTTAACCGCATCCTCCTGAGCATGTGCCATGGCTCTTTCCACTTCAATCATGGCAGTGGCAGCTTCATTTTCGATAACTGGTCCTCCTAGTGGATCCTGACTCAATGAAACAGAACTCTGACTGTCCTGAGAACTGTCTCTAGCAATCTCGGCTGCAATCGTTGCTTCCTGCTCGATTTCTGCATTCAACATTTCTAGATATTTGGGAAAAACAGGACATTCTATGGTCTCCTTGGCGGCATTGAAAGAGTCTTCGTAACAGAGGAAATCTCCAAGCAGTTCCTCTTCTGCACGCCAAGGCTTGAAAAGTTGAAAAAGTGCTAAATAGAAAAACTCATTTTTTTCAGGAGATCCGCCACTCAATTTTCGATGGTTTACCAAGTGGCATTTTCTTTGCTTGACGAGACATCCCTCACTTCCAATTACAGCATACACTCCTTTATCAATATCTTCTTTGATGTTCCTCTTGAATATGTAAATTTGTAGAACCTCATACAGACAAACATTCTCGAGGTGACTGCTTCTATTTGGATAATATGTATCCAACATGTTGGTCTTCAATATATCGGTACTGTTTGGCTCCTTTTCCGCCAAATACTCAATTTCCCGCACAGGTTTCAGAACTCGATTACGCGTTGCAGCAAGACCAAGACTCGCCCAAACGATACTCCTGGATTTGGCATAGAGACTTGCTGAAGATAACCGGTCAGAACATTCGTAAGCTCCGATTTCTCGATGTGACAACATCTTCAGACTGAAACTGTACAACTTCTTACTGAGGCTCTTTTCATGGGAAATGTCCTCCCACATATCCTTCAATTCTGTCTTTTCTTTTTTGGTGATGTAAGATGTCACATACCGAGCCACAGCCATACAGTTATCAGCCACAAACTGTATATCCATGTTAGCATTCCACATGGACAAAATCACTGGGTTGTAGTCGTTGATGTACTTGGACTCTTCGTTCCTTTTCAAATTGTATGTGTTTTTAGGTGATTTCTTCATCACATTATGTCGCAGCGAAGACATCAAACTGTTCACTCTTCCTTTAGAAATCACCGGTCGTGGAAAGGCGAAACGACATTTGGTGTAGAACTTGTCCTTGTTTCTGAATTTACGAAGACCGTACTTTCCACAACGATGGCTTTGGAAACGTAAAACTTGTTCTCTTAGGCTTTTCTCTTCCTTTGCGTTTGGAACAGCACATATAGAATACTGTTCTATGAAACTCATCACTAAGTCTTCTGGATCTGTTCCAAATTTAGGTGCATCCTTGATCCACAGCAGCATATGTATATGAGGAGCACCTCTTGCTTGGTACTCCTTTCTCCAAAAGAAATCCAACACCTCTCCAAGAGGTAGATTTTTCTTGTTCATGATGAAAGACATCATAGCTTCAAATCTATGATTGAAGTACCTGCATACATTCACTGGATCCAAAGAGCACAGTTCTCCGGGTGTCTTGAATTCGATATTTTCAATGTTTCCATTTGCCTCTCGTAGAAATTCAAGTAAGTCTTCACAGCCATACTCGGCACAGCTGAGAGTGAGGAAACATGTGGGAGTTCCTAAGTTCCTCAGCATACATTTTAAATCACCATGACGACGGTACCAGTACTCATTAGTACCACGCTGACACGCCATGAGATTAATCAGGTGAGAATCCAAAATACTGTCTTGCACATTGACTTTATCCATAAAGTCACTTGCCGAGATGTTTTGCATATGTATACCACTTTTCAAGATGTGGTTCA
This sequence comes from Lissotriton helveticus, assembly GCF_964261635.1. Classification (NCBI taxonomy): domain Eukaryota; kingdom Metazoa; phylum Chordata; class Amphibia; order Caudata; family Salamandridae; genus Lissotriton; species Lissotriton helveticus. Next base: position 211,832,930 of record NC_136060.1, on the reverse strand, counting down.
CTGCATATGACAGTCCAGACAGATCGCTTTCAAACAGGAGATGAAACAAATACGGAATGTATTGTCGAAACCTAGGATCTTCTGCATACAATCGTAAAGTCCGGTATTCAGAAGCAGGAATTTGATGAGGTCGCTCATCATATCTTTCTCCTTGAACTGTTGGAAATAGCTGTGGGAAACACCGAGCTTCCAAACTTTCCTCCCAAACACTAATTGGACTCCCTTTGGCTTGTTTCATTTGAAACAACTCAATAGCATTCCCCATGACTTCCTTGGAATGCAAAGGATGAACACTATAATGTTCATATATTTCTTCACTTTTAGAGGGTTCTACTTTCTCAATTTGACCACCACACAAATCACTATCCTCTTCTTCACTTACTTCCTCTTCTGCAACATATACATTCTTATAGTACTTATTGCTTTTTTTCAAATACAATGTTGCCTTTTTGACTTTCCTAACATCCACTAAATCTTGCCATATTTTCTTACTCTTTGTCGGAACCCCATTAACTAAGATAACCAGAGGTTCCTCTTCCACTTTTTCTACTCCAATTGTATTAATGTTTTTATTCAAATCTAGAGGCAAATAAACAACACTTCCCTTTAATCCTCTCTGTAAATCTGATGGAGGCAATTTCCCTGTCTTTGGCTCCATTCTTACAATAGCCTGAAAGGGATTAATACTTTGAATCAAAATAGATTCATAAGTATTTAAATCCTTCAATTCAGAAGGAATCTCAACCAATTCCAGATTATTAAGAACCGCTCTAGCAGGCATCCGGTTTTGATTTAATTTGTTACAACAATAAGTACACACACGTTGATCCAATCCCAAATCAAAACAATTTTCTACCATCAAGTATGTTGCGAAATCCTTCCATTCACAATTATTTTCCCTTTCACTTTTCGCATATAAATCCACTAACTTAGTCTGATTCTTATAATAAGTGCGTCGACAACACACACAAGTGAAATTAGGCCTCTCACTTGATTTCACCTGAAACGTGGCAATATCCTTCTGAAAATTATCTGTACTGGAAACCTGTACACTATCTTCCACATTACCCTCTTCTTCTGGGTCAATTTCAACATTCTCCTCTTTACTTCCAAAGCAACAAAACTCAATTTCTTCACAAATATTCTTCACATCTATTTCAGAACCATGCAAAAGAGCAGTGCATAATTGTTTAAGCATAATTGCTGGACTCTTAGCATAATACAACATTCTAACTAATTTCCTCACTTTATTATGATGCACTGCTAGCATCCTGAAATGATGAAAAACACTCTGGCATACTCTCCTGGAAAGACAAGCCAGTGAATGACCATGCAAACCTGTCACTTCTCTCACTCTGCAAGGATCTAATTCTTGCAACAACATCATTTTCTGCTTCAAACTTTTCTTATTAAATGTCCGTACAAAATCACAAAGCAAATTGATGGAATCCTGTCGCACAGTGCAAATACTACTACACTTCCAGGTGTACACAGGTCCCTTAGGACGTCTTCCTAAAACCTCATTACCTAACACCTCTTCTGCCTCTGTTGTCACAAGTTTTTCTTTTTCAACTGGACAACCATCTTTCACCTCATAAGCTCGACCACTGGTGTCAACTGCATGCACCAAATCATTATCCTGGAAATAACTCTCCTCATTAAAAAATGCCTCACAACTTGAACTATGCATCCATTCTCCTGAAAAAACTTCACAAAAATGACTATGATTAACTGTTCTCTTCCATCTACTATTTCTTTTGAAATCATAAATTGCCTTGTTTACCTTCCTAATTCTATTGATTATCAAAATAAATAACTTTCGCTTAATTTCAAATGCCTGATCAATAACTTTCTCAACTTTCTTTTTTTTCTCTTATAAAAAACCACTTTCTGTTGACCTTTCTTAATATTTTTTAACAAATTGACAATTATCCTGTTGCGGAACATTCGTCTACGAATGTCCCTAAACTGATTTTTCCTTCTACTACCATGCACAGAGTTATCTCCTGCTCTAGCAGTAACATTTTTGATTGGCCTTTCATTTCCGTTTAAATTGGTTCTCTTTTTCTGGACTAAAACATTTTCTGTAGTACTACTTTTTTTTCTACAAATGTTTCTTATGAATGATTTCGTTGTCTTACCCGGAGCTTTCTTGGTGACTTGACGAGTTTTTATTGTAGAGGACTGCTGCAACAATTTATTAAGCTGCTGTCTTTGACGTTTTGTAGCCTTTCGGATTCTACCCTTAGACGGCATTCTCTAATTTCAAAATGATCTGCAGTTGAATCTGTGGTAAAATATAATAAAAAATGTTATTAACCACTATTACCAAACAGTAAATCAATAACAGTCGTCAAAAATGTAACACACTACTTTTCATTTTTACATAGAATAATTTTTAGTGCATTGGCAAATTTAGTAGTTACAAATAGTAGCAAAGAAATGGAATGCTTCTACATTTTACCTGTGCTGTTTTATATGTGAATCTGAACAAATTTTATGAGCATATTTGACTATTTTATTAAAGACACTACACACAAGCTGTTTTTGAAGTTGTGTTTAATTTTAAATGAAACGGTTTACATGTTTACTTTTCATTTCCAGTAACTTTTAAAAATAAATGTTTATAGTTCCATAGGCTCAAGCAGGTCAGCTTCCCACCCTATGTCATACAATTCTGACAAATCGGCATCCTCATCATGTTCTTCATCATCCTCAGGATTTAAAACATCCAAGGGATCTACTTCCACTGATGTTTCAATCACAATTTCAATGATAATATCGAGATCAACGGATTGCTCGTTATCACTCATGGTTGATGTTGTCGTTATCTTTAAAGAAAGAGAACAACAATGAGATGTTGCAGAGTAAGAGACAAATCTCAGAGACTATAATAGTAAAATTGTTTAACAAGAGTAACATTTTGCAGCTATTATTTAGCCATGTCCAGCGATGCTGAGGAGGTGAGGCCTATGTCCAAGATTTCAGTGAACAGGACTCATCTCTTCTTAACCTTGGATAAGCCTCACCGACTCTGTGTCCCCTGCTCATACTTAAATGTAAAGGGGCAGATTTATGTTAACTGGCGCATCCCCACGGATGCACCAGTTAATGTGCACCGCTGCTCTGCCACCCATGGTGTGCCGCATTTACAATGTGGAGCACCATTGAGTTAAAACAGCACAGATGCGTCACGCATCTGTGCCGCAAAAGCAGCACATTGCAGGAATCACGTCGTAAGCGCGACATGTCTACTGCAATGCACAGGAGCAAGCCACATATTGCATGGTGCATCACTCCTTATGCCTGTTTCAAACAGGCGTAAGGATTTGATTCAGCAATGCTATAAAGCTGACTCAGTGAAATCTTCTAAATTTCACTGTGTTAGTTTTACAGGGCTTTCATGCAAATGAATGCCCACCCTGCAACAAAACGCCTATATGAAACCTGACGCAGGTTTCATGTGGCACAGGACTTTACAGCATGACACATCTGCCTAGATGCATCAAGTTGTAAATATGTCGCAATATAGCGCATCTTTTGCGCCGCCGCTACGTCACAAAAGTGACGCACAGTGGCGCAAAAGAGGCACACACCTATCATAAATCTGTCCCTAACATTTTAAATGATTGATTCAGGATGACGATAAGGTGTGCCCTATCCAGAGGTTTGTTTGAGGTGAGGCCTTCTCAGGGTTGCAGATGAAATTTACGCTTGTTGAAGAGTACAGAGGAGATAATACATGTGCAGGCCTACCAATGAAGTGAGTCATGTCCACTTCACTCTTGAACAAAGGCCAGACCTCTTCTGTGTCCGTGGACAGGCCTAAACCTCATCTGCACAATGTGATTCGTAAAGTTAGGAAACACAGGTGATGTAATTGAAAAATGTGGAATTTCTTTTCTTCATTTCAGAATCACAAAACCTGTGTTTCCTCAGCTTAGTTATCTCATTGAGCAGATTTAGTCTAGCATATCCAAGAGTACGCAGAGGATGAGGACTGTATCCAACATAGCAATGTACATTACTCACCTCCTTTGACACTTACAGAAGCCTCAGTTTAATATTTCTCAGTTCAATATTTATTTACAGAAGCACACAAAATATGACCTTCTCATAAATGTGAAAAGCGTTTAAAAAAAAAAAAAGATTTTCTGGTCATAATTTGAAAACACAACACAGGTCCTATGTAGAAGCACATCCTATCAGTACTTAAATTAGCCAAGCACACATGGGGGCGTATTTACAAGAACCTTACACCACAGGGAAAGGTCTTAAATTAAAATGGGAACAATAACATCAGAGAGACTCAAATGCCTTATAAATATGCCCCAAGCAACCTATGAAACTCTAGGAAACATATCAAGAAACTTAATTGATTTCAAAGATCGTTTTTAAACACATCATCTAAATCAATTATACATTCAAGGGGAAATGACTTAAAATGCTCTAAGACACATGAAAGCGTTTTTTTAAGGCCCTTGCACCATTTTTGGGTCATTTTTAACATGGCTATGTGACTCAAAGAATCAAAATCTAAATTTGCCAAGCACAGATATGGGGGGGAATTTAGAAGGACCTTGCACCACAGGGAAAGGTCTAAAATTAAAATGGGAAAAATAACATCAGAGCGACTCAAAGGCCTTATAAATATGCCCCAAGCAACCTATGAAACTCTAGCACTACATATCAAGAAACCTAATTGATTTCAAAAATCGTTTTTAAACACATCATCTAAATCAATTATATACCTACATTCAAGGGGAAATGACTTAAAATGCCCTAAGACACATGAAAGCGTTTTTTTAAGGCCCTTGCACCATTTTTGGGTCACTTTTAACATGGCTATGTGACTCAAAGAATCAAAATCTAAATTTGCCAAGCACACATGGGGGCGTATTTACAAGGACCTTGCACCACAAGGAAATGTCTTAAAATAAAATGGGAAAAATTACATCAAATGAACTCAAAAGCCTTGTAAAAAATAACATCAGAGAGACTCAAAGGCCTTATAAATATGCCCCAAGCAACCTATGAAACTCTAGCACTACATATCAAGAAACCTAATTGATTTCAAAAATCGTTTTTAAACACATCATCTAAATCAATTATATACCTACATTCAAGGGGAAATGACTTAAAATGCCCTAAGACACATGAAAGCGTTTTTTTAAGGCCCTTGCACCATTTTTGGGTCACTTTTAACATGGCTATGTGACTCAAAGAATCAAAATCTAAATTTGCCAAGCACACATGGGGGCGTATTTACAAGGACCTTGCACCACAAGGAAATGTCTTAAAATAAAATGGGAAAAATTACATCAAATGAACTCAAAAGCCTTGTAAAAAATAACATCAGAGAGACTCAAAGGCCTTATAAATATGCCCCAAGCAACCTATGAAACTCTAGCACTACATATCAAGAAACCTAATTGATTTCAAAAATCGTTTTTAAACACATCATCTAAATCAATTATATACCTACATTCAAGGGGAAATGACTTAAAATGCCCTAAGACACATGAAAGCGTTTTTTAAGGCCCTTGCACCATTTTGGGTCACTTTTAACATAGCTATGTGACTCAAAGAATCAAAATCTAAATTTGCCAAGCACACATGGGGGCGTATTTACAAGGACCTTGCACCACAAGGAAATGTCTTAAAATAAAATGGGAAAAATTACATCAAATGAACTCAAAAGCCTTGTAAATATGCCCCAATTAACCTATGAAACTCTACCAGTACATATCAAGAAACCTAATTGATTTCAAAAAACGTTTTTAAACACATATTGTAAAGCAATTATATTCCTACATTCATAGAGACGTGAGTTAAAATGCCCTAAGACACATGAAAGCATTTTTGTAAGACCCTTGCACTATATTTGTGCCACTTTTAACATGGCTATGTAACTCAAAGAAACAAAATCTATTTCTAAAACACTTGACACAAAGCAACATTTTAAATACACAACTTTCTTCATAATTTTCTCCTTAAAGCATACTATTCTCTATTTAAATTAAATGAATCTTTTCTCACCTTAGCAAATACTTTATGAGTTTCAAAACAGTCTCAGACACACACCAATTTGTCTTTAGCAGAGCAAAAGGTATGCACTCCAGAGTCTGCAAGCAACAATGCCACAGAAATGCTGTAATTCATCACACATATCTCTCATGTCACCCAATCAAAACTCTTCCCTCACTTTTTTCAAATCAACACCCTTCCCCCTCTGCCCTTTCTGCCTTTTTTGCATTGCAACCACCTCCTGAAAGACCTCTCATGTTTGCAAGTTCACACAACAATGTTTCAATTGAACTCTGAACTCTCAGTACACCTGCGTATCCAGTGCAATCTTTCATAAAATGATTTTTTCTTGACCATTCAAATTACATCTTTCAAAGAACTCATCCATGCACCCTAACTTTCTGTTTTCAGCAATCAAAATCCACCAATCACTGCTACTGATTAATTACCACAGAAACTCCACAGTTTTTTTCATTATACACTCTTATTTTTTCAACTGCCATTTCATTGCCACACTTCATCTGACTGCAGCAGAACCTCCTCTCACCTTGTTTTCTGTCTGGATTGTTGGACATAGTTATATCCACTGGGCTCAAAGGTTTGCTGATAACAGAAATTTACACAACCTCAATTTACAAAATGTGGAAATCAAGTGGATTGGCCAAAGAGGATTAAAATGTCACCAATTGATACCATTGGTGAAAACCTTTTTGCATTTGCCAAAACCTGACCTGTTAATTGTGCACTGTGGAGGAAATGACTTGGGCTCTTTGACTGGGGTAGGTCTGGAAATGCTTTTAAAGGACACCTTTGAGCAATTGATGGCACTATTTCCTCAAACTGCCTTGGTATATTCAAATATATGCCAAAGACAGAAATGGAAGTGGTCCAACCAATTTTGTCCACAAATTGAGAAATCGAGGAAGCATGTAAATAAGTCTGTTTCAGCTTACATGAGAGACCATGAAATGGGCTCCATCTACAACGATAACTTGCTTTACTACATGCAAGATATCTACAGAGCAGATGGAGTTCACTTCTCAGATGAGGGGAACAGAATTTTCATCCTCAATTTAAGACTGTGCATTGGTACCTACTTGTAGGTACCTACATCAGCCACAGGACCCAAAAGCTCTTTTCAGAGCTACCCTACATCTTATGACTCACAATTATTATTTTACTCTAACTTTTTTCACTAATTTTCACCAAAGTACGCTCCCCGGAGCGCTACCCAGTACGCGCACCGGACGCTAACTGCGCGAAAATTTGATTTTTTTTTTCTCGCACATATGGTCCTCCTCAGCCACCCTCAGAAAACCTAGGGGGTCAGGATATGTCTACCATGCCCCCTTCTACCCATTCTGAACATTATTTGCCCTCCATCTTGTATCTCAATTCTACCGAAACACAAAATGGAGGACTCCCGTAACGCTGCCGGTTTGCGTACCGGGGCGCGCAGCGGGAAGCGCTCGCTCAAAAAAAGGTGGGAAAGTAATTCACAGAAAAACCACTGGAGACACTTTCACCAAATATAGATTAGCTCATACTACATACCAATCCCTACCATTTTCACAAATTTGATTGGAATTCCATTTAGCCATTTAGCCTGTAGACCTCTCTAAATACCCTGAGGTAAATTACTTCACAAAACACATCTGAAGTGTTGGAATTGACAACCAATTAAAATGTTACTTTCATTTTCTACTTTTTTTACCTGACATTTGATTGGTTATGTACCTGAATATATATAAAGAAAGAGAGAGAAACACAGCCATTTTGACTACCACCTCCTGAAGTAGATTTCAAGAAAATTTTCACTGAGAACTTAAACTGCTTTTTGAAAGGTAAGTTGTTATTTTGAAAACTGAAGTATATTGTGCACTTAAAGTTAATTTGGAAAACTTTTTCTGATAGTTTTATACTATCACTCTGTAATAGTTATAGATTTAGATAGACTTCTCTGTTATAGTTATGGATGGATTTAGGCTTCTCTTGTATAATTATGAATTTACTTAGGCTTCATCACATACACTTTTTTATATTTCTACTTCCAGTCTGATACCATACACTACCCAAAGATAAATTCACTGTTAAAAAATCCAAACTACCTGTCTGAACTTAAACCCAACAGTGCCCTATCTCTACTGATATATTTATTTTTTATTCAAATTTTAGCACAAAAATGCAAGGAGAACAGAATGTTTCCTTTGAAATTGTCCTAGACATGAACAATGAGGAAATCATTGAACCCATTGACTTGGAATTCATGGATGAATGTGTAGAATCTGTGGATTTCTTACTTCAATATGAGGACGGTCAAATGTGGGAAGTTATGTTCAGTCAAAAAGAAAGACATATCGGACAGTCAAATGTTAGACGTTTTATTACATTTTGAAAAAAAATCAGAAAAATAAAATTATATTTAATATTAAAAAATTGTTTGAGTCTTTAATCATTTTTATATGTAATTCATAAACTAGTACCAAATTGATTATAATGTAAAGTCAGACTTATAGTATACTGTGCACAATCCCAAAAATAAATTTATATTTAATAATCATAAATACTGCTACTTAAATAAAAAAAAAACAAAAAAACAACAAAAAGAACAATCAATAAACATACAATATTTCAAAATATCATAGTCTATCATTCTTTTTTCCTTATAGTACGCTCCCCAGACCGCTTCCCGGTGCGCGTACCTTTAAAAGCCTCCACATCAAACCTAGGGGGTCGGGGAGGATCTACTATGCCCCCTTATGGTCATTTCCCCCTTTGTTTTGGCCTCCTATTGTCTCTCGATCCTACCGAGAGACAAGATGGCGGCCGCTCCGGACTGTTTAGAATGTTGACAGACACCGGAGAGCCAATCAGCTTCGCTTCGCAAAGTTCCGTTACGCGTCAGGTACGCGAACCGGGGCGCTGCCCGGAGCGCGCTTACAGATATATATATTTTTTTGAACGTTAATTTCTCAAAATCCACTGGAGCACATATATTGAGACCTAGCAAAGGCACATCGGGCTACCAGTCCCTACAATTTTGCTAAGTTTTGTGGAAATCCATTCAGCCGTTCGAGCTAAAAGTGAGGCCAACCGCCCTATGGAAATTAACATGGGAAAAACGCATTTTGGGACCCCCCTTTTTTCTCGGCCCCCCTTGACGAACCCCCCCCAAATTTTCAGTGTCTGCTCAGAAACAAAATGTTCCATTTTCCTGAAAATTTCAGCCAATTCCGTCCACAAATGCCAAAGTTATTAGACATAGAATTTTCAAAAATCCCATAGAGAAAAAATCCTAACTATATATACCTACTGGCGACCGCCAGTAGGTAATATATATATATATATATATTTCTCGAACACACTCGTTTTTTAAAATGAAGACAGACGGCACTCTTGAGCTATGGAATTTAAAAATGATTTATTGGCAGACCCCCCTGCCCCCAAGACAACAGACGCGTTTCACCAGTTAGGCTTCTTCAGTGTCAACCCGTGCATAGAAAGTTACACCATTTTATCTCCACCTCTCTCTAAAATAGAAAGAGGACTAATGCACCTAGATCTTAATGGCAGCCATCTTACAATGTGTTTCATATCAAAAACATTGACAAAAGGAATCATTCCAATAATGATACATGGAGATTGGTGTTGGTAAAGTGCTTGTGCAATTAAAAACATGTTTTTCAACAACCACATATATTCATTATATAATATTTTGAAAACGCATGTTAACCCATCGATTATTACAAAAATGGGGAACTAGAAAAATAACAGCAGTAATGTCTTTCGAGTTTCGATACAAAACACCCTATTTTCAATTGGATTTCATGAATATTATATGTATCATGAAACCCCAATGTGATTTTATTCGTGATTGGATGATATAGCAGTTCTATCACAAACACTAATCTCATTTTGAGAACCCAATTAAGAGTTTCTCCAACCCCATATCAGAACTTTTTCCTAGTTCCCACATTACTTGGATTGTAACATGCCAGTATTTATTTTGCACTGTATGTGCAATTATGGTTGTTTTAGTTATTATCTTTTGGCATTCTAAAAGTTCATTATATCCCTTTTGTTTGTGTTCTTTTGGTCTTGCCCTGTATGGGCAAAGATATTAGTATGATCTTATGTTTTCAGTTCAACAGTGCTGTATTGCAGAGAGATGTGTGAGGATTGTCAGTATTTCTCTATCTGTTTGTTTATTACTTCTTGGTTACCATTTGTTATCTGAATTACAGTGATCGTACCATACAGTTTATTCGAGGTGTAGCCAAAGCTCCTCATCATTATTCAACCCCCTAGGCTGTGTCGTCTGGAGGTCGATGATGTATTTGGATTCTAATGCCCTCAGAGATCTGATTTTATCGCCACCTCGTTCTTTGTTCTTTAGCTGGTCAATGAGAAAAAAGGTCAATAGGTCCCTATTGCTTTTATGATGCATTTCGAGGTGGCGTGCCGCCGGGTAGTTCTTATCTCTATTTGTTATGGCATGCATGTGCTCCAAGATACGCTTTTTTGCCGGGTTAATGGTACTCCCGATGTACCTCTTGGAGCAAGGGCAAACCAGGCAGTAAATGACAAATTCAGATTTGCAATTCAGAAATTTATTAATTGTCCTGGTAGGTCGTGGGTCATTGGGTCTTCCTTCGTATTTGGTACGTTTTTTACTGTATTTGCAGGCTTTGCAGTGCATGCAGGGAAAAAAGCCTGGGATAACTTTCATTTTGGATGATTTGGGGGGGGTCCTCAAAATGACTGCTAGTTAGGTGATCGCTGAGGGACTGGCAACGTCTATAGGTTACGGATGGTTTTGGGGGTAATCTACTCTTTAAGACTATGTCCGTTTTGAGGATATGCCAATTTTTATTAAAAAAAAATAGTAGGTAGTTATAGTTAGGACCTAGCTACCATAGGAAATCCGCAACATTCTATTGGGAATAACTCTGGCGCTGGTTGAGGAATTTGCGTGTAATTTTACAAACTTTTGGCCATTTCCGCTCCGCTCCTTCCTTGAAAGTTTCAGGGGGATTCGTGAAGCGGGGGCTGAGAAAAAAGGGGGGGTCCCAAAACGTGTTTTCCCCTTGTTAATTTCCATAGGACTTTCTGACAAGTCTACAGCCCGAACCGCTGAATGGAATTACGCAAAACTTTGTAAAATTGTAGGGACTGGTACGCAGATGTGCCTTTGCTATTTTTGGTGAAAATTGCTCCAGTGGTTTTTTTGAAAATTAACTTAAAAAACACATATATATCTATAGGCGCGCTCTGAGCCCTCACCAGTATGCGTACCGGGGAGCGCACCCGGCGCGCTACGGGAGTGCGCGAGCGGAAAGCTGATTGGATTTATGATGTCAGTCAACATTCTTAACAGTCCGGAGAGTCCGTCATCTTGTGCCTCGGGAAAATTGAGACATCTGAGGTGGGGAAAAAAAGGGAGAAATGATTAAAAGGGGGCAGGGTAGACACCCCTGACCCCCTAGGCTTTTTGAGGGAGGCTTAGAAGGACCCCGAAGGGCCCAAAAACTATTTTTTTTAAAAGTTTCGTGGGGTAAGCGCTGGGTGCGTTCCCGGTACGCGCTCCGTTACGCGCCCCCTGAGCGCACCACGGGGAAAAACAGTGTAAAAAAATAGAGTAAAAAAATATTAGAGAGTGTTTAGAGGTAAGTTAGCTCTGAAAAGAGCTGTCGTGTTATGTGGGTGTTTTTTGTACCTACAAGTAGGTACCAATGCATTGTCTCAAATTCAAGAGGAAGACTCTATTCCCCTCATCTGTAAAATGAACACCATCTCTCCTATAGATGCCTTGCATGTTGTAACACAAGTTGTTGTGGTAAATGGAACCCATACCATAGTCTCTGAGGAAAGCAGAAACAGATTTATTTACATGTTTCCTTGCTTTCTCAATCTGTGGACAAAATTGGTTGGACCAGTTCCATTTTTGCCTTTGGCATATATTAGAAAATACCAAGGCAATTTTTTAAAAAAGTGACATCAATTGCCCAAAGATGTCCTTTAAAAGCATTTCCAGACCTACCCCAGTCAAAGTGCCCAAGTCATTGCCACCACAGTGCACAATTATAAGGTCAGGGTGTGGAAGATGCATAAAGGATCTTAACAATGGTAACAATTGGTGACTTCTTAATCCTCTCTGTCCAATCCACACAATGTCCACATTTGGTAAATCAAGGTTGTAAATTCCTCTGTTGCTTGCAAATTTTTCACTCCAGAAGACATAGCAATGACCCACAAACCAGACTTTTAGCATCTTGAAGGTAAATGTGCTTCTATTCAGATGAGTTGTGGAAATGAAATGGCAGTTTGAAAGTAGGAATTATTAAAAAAAAGTGGTTGAGATTCAGTGCACTTGAAAACCCAGAAATTATTGGTGCTTTCTTAAAAATCTCTACTGAAAATTAGGGTGCATGTTTTCTTTTTAAAGAAGTCATTTCAATGTTTGAGAAAAAGTCAGGAGGGTTAGGAGGGAGTTACCATGGAAACAGGGTGAATGAGCACTGGGGGGATGGGTGAAAGTTATATGAGTTTCAAAGTCTTCAAATGTACAACCAATTAAAATGTGCAGTTTGGTTTTGAATTTGTGTGGGAACAATTTTGATTGGTTATGTACAAAAATATGGGTCTGAAATGAGTAAGAATCTGTGCCATTGTTCTGAGGCTCCAGTGAAAGAAGCATTGTTCAGAGATTCTGCTTAAGAAAATCTGTTGAGTGTTACTGACACTGTTCTACATCTTTCAAAGCATTTTTAAAGGTGAGTAATGATTCTTTTAATAAAGATAGAGTGCTGTATGCACAATGGGGAAGATTAAGAAGCATATTGTGCTTCTTTATTCTTGCATTTTGTGTCATGTTTTTTTGTAATGTTGTTTAAAAATAAAATGGTGCGTATGAGTTAGGTTTCTGCTTTGTTTCTGTAGTGGTCATTTAAATGAGCTGTGGTTTGTGTCAAAAACGATTTAGTATGCAAAATCTTTTCTGGAAAAAAAGTCTGCTTTTTAAATTTTGGAGAAGCATTACACTGACTTTCTGTTTGAAATAAGAGAAAACATTTTCACATTTTTCAATAATGTCACCTGTGCCTTGTAACAGTTTGCCTCAATTAGCTTAAAGAGTATTCTTTGCTTGTGTCTCACTCTACTTTGCGCCTGTGTGTAATCTGATATATGATCATTTAATGAAGATACACTGCTGTTAAAAATATGGTAGTATATGTTTTTGAAAGACATGGTAGATTACATGTAACATTCTGGTCATGTGCCTAAGATCACACTGTGAGTCAAGCTTGATTTTAAATGGATCTGGGTGAATAATATGCTTAGTTGATGTCTTTAAAAATTATGTTTTTTAAACACATGGTAGATTACATGTAACATCGTGGATGTAGGAGAGTAGGGTCTGCTATCCTATGGTCACCCCAAATTTTTGCTTTTTGCTTCACTGGTTTATGACTTAATGTGGCTGTGGGCCTGCTAATCAGACCCACAGCCTGCTGTTCTCTCTCTAAATTGATACCCATGTACTTTAGGTGCATAACTAAATTGGAACTGGTTCACCTTATTGGCCCCTGTAACTGTGTACCCAGGTACCCAGGGCATAGGTGCTTCCAAGGCCTACCAGGGGCTGCAGCATGTATTGTGCCACCCCTGGCCTGGCCTCCATATTTGACACAACTGGCTGATCACTCAGCTGGGGTAAGTCGGTGTAACCACCCCTTACTTAGGTGTAGCATGCCTATACCTAACCTAAAATGAACACATATGTTCCTATCAGTCACTCCTATGGAAGGCCTCATCAATCCTGGAGGCAGAGTGCTTGGAAATATGTGAGATGGTGCTCTGGCATGAGCTGAGCCTGTCTGCAGCTTTCGGAACCATGTCCTTTAGCTGTTTCATGATATTGCCATACCATATACTCTTAAGTGCATTATGAACCTCGCGGTTAAATGCTATCTTGGGTTTGGCTTTATCAAAACATGTCGAGTAAGGTGTCATACGAATTGGAATACTACCCCCTCGCAAGTTCTGGTGACGGGGGTAGCATTCCACCCTTCTAGAGGGACACGACATGTACCTAGCCTGAACCCCGGTTAAAGTTAAACAGAGCCTTAGCATCCCAAAATGGATGCTGCCACCACAGACACAAGTCTGACCTCCTGCTGCTGGGAGTCCTTCCAGCGAGGGCAGCTTGGACAAAGGGTTTCCTGCCTGGGGAGGTGCTAGCACCACTCCAGACAGGATTGTGTGTATTGGGTAGGACAGGGCTGAATAGAATCAGACATGCCTGGGGCACACAAGGTGTCCCTGTGCATAGGCCAGTTCAAACCGGTGCTGGGGCTTTCCAGCCCCAGTCCTGGCGTGAAACTGGACAAAGGAAAGGGGGTGTAACCACCCCCCTTCCTGGTTCCACCCAGAGGAGGGACCTAATAGGTGATCCGGCCCCCCAGATTCGAATAAGAGTGGGAGCTGTGTCCTGAGACTTCAGATCATCCTGAATCAACTTGAGATACAGAAGAAGACTGGAAGAGAATCTCCCTTGTGGCCAAGGAGTGACCACCCTGTGGATACAGGCACCAACCAGCAACTCGATGTCTGCTTTGCCGCCGCCTCCCGCCGGAGCCCGAGCCCAGAGCCTGACAAGACCCAGACTCCCAGACTTCTCACCGCCAGATCCACAGTCCCTGCAAAGAAGGGACCCGTGGAGGCACCGAGAGACGTGGGACCGGACCTCTTGAAAGACCCCCGAGAAGCTGACTGCGCAGCATCAGAGGCACCCTCGATGCTGTACTTTGGGGTTTGAGAAGCCCCAACCTCGAGCAGCCCTTGCACCGAAGATCAGCCCCCCCAGCATCTCCACGATCTGCGTGGGGCCCTTTTGCACGGTGCCACTTGACGCGCCATCCTGGCCACTTGCCACGTGGCTAGCGGCCATCTTGGCGACGAAACCTTCAACTTACACTGCGGGTCTGGTTGCTCCAGACTTGCCCTCGCTCCTGTAAAAAGGAGCACCTGCTCTGACCTTGCTGGTCCGAGTAACAAGCCTTTTTTGATTCCTGCGTGGCTTGCATTAGCCAAGGCCTGTTTGCTCCAATCAAGTTGCCGACAGCGCCAACAGCGAGAAGCCTGCGTGGGACAGCTTGTGACCGACGCCTGGACATCTTCGACCCCTCGTGTCCACGTGGCTGCAGAGAGAATCTACACCTAGACGCCTGTTTGCACCCGACATTGCCTGGTTCCAATCTGGTTCCACGGTGGTCACTGGCTAGTGACTTTGAACATTGTCCCCTCTGCTTTCAGGTCTTCACCTCTTCAGATCCACCCTTGGATCCACCGGAACTCTTCACATCGAGTCGCCTGCAGCATCTTCACCTCCAAGCACCATCGACCTGCGTGACGAAACCCGACATTACTTCGACCCTATGCACCCGCTTCCTGTGGGTGAGGTAACTCAGCTCCGCCAGTGTTTCCACACTGGTACACACCTCTAGGGTCTGTGTCTAAAGTTTCATCCTTCTAGGTCACTCGGAAGGTTCCTTGTTAACTAACTTTGTAACTTTTACGCACCATTGACATTGCATTGGTAAAGCGTGCACTTTCCGCACTGCACGCGAGTCCAGCGGGCCTTTCCCGACTTCTTCACTGCTAGTCCCGAACAGCTCCAGCGATTCCCCAGGCCCTAGGCCTCTTCACTTTCCCCATCGTGGTTCTTATACCACTATTTTAGTATATGGTTTAGGTGGCCCCTAGGGCTCATCCAAAATTGTGCAACTTTTGTGTATTTAAACTGTGTTTTGTTTTAACGCATTTGCTTCTGTGCTCATAAAGAGTATCAGGGTTATTTGTAGAAATAAATCTATATATATTTTCAATATATATCTGTGTGGTGTCCTTTCATTTGGTATTCAAGGGATTGTGTATGGTAAAACAGCTTGCTTCACATGCCTTTACAGAGTTTAGCCTAAGACTGCTTAGTCCATGCTACCCCTAGGATAGCTTGTCTATAAGGTTGACTTTACAACCTGCACCATAAGGGTTGCTTGGCATGGTACAAGGTGATCACTAGAACTAGTGAGCATCATATACCAGGCCAACTTCTCACATTGGTGAGCAGCGGATTGGGATTTGAGCTTGCTGTTGTTTTACCATTACAATCTTTGAAGAAATCATTTGAAAGATCATACAGGTACCTGATAGGTACACTAAAACAAGACTAGATATACTTAAGTTCTACTGAACTTAGTTGTTGTAGAGGATAGGGAGTAGCACACCCTGACTACAACTACTAGATAGGTTTTGTAGGTAAACACAAGTGTAGGTAGATTGCAACACATCCACCACACTAGAGCAATGTCTGGATCAGAGGGATCCACTGGAACCACCTCTGTTGAGAGTGACCCTCCAAGGGCACCATCCAAATTTGCTATCTTTCCATTTAAGGAACTGAGGCAACTGTGTTCCATGAGAGGAATCAAAACAGGTCCTACTCCTACAGCAGGACACCTCAGAGAGCTATTAGACCAGTCTGAAGCTCTAAAGAACTCCAAGCCAGGTACCTCAGGGACTGGTGAGGAAGTTTCTCCCTCTGAAGATGATAACCCTGATGCCCCTACCCCTGTCGTCCAGATAGATGAGGAAGACCAGACCACTGGGAATACTCAGCCTGAGGAAGAAGAGGGGGAGGAGGTTGAAGAAAGTGAGTCTGATGATGATAGAGATAGCCAGGTGTTAGTCAGCAGGCTTAACCAGGCTAACTTAAGCTTATTTGGGACTGAAGGTGGGTCCAACCCATTCAGACCCCCAAATGGACTTAACCAGGAGCATAGGAGGAGGAGGAATCACTCAGGTGAGTCCAATACTTCCCATGTTTCTAAAGGTTCTCATGGTAACTCCAGAAGGGAGTTCACTAGCCCTCAGAGAAGGGAACATGAGGCCAAAATGAGAGAGG
The DNA here is from genome assembly GCF_964261635.1 of Lissotriton helveticus. Classification (NCBI taxonomy): domain Eukaryota; kingdom Metazoa; phylum Chordata; class Amphibia; order Caudata; family Salamandridae; genus Lissotriton; species Lissotriton helveticus. Next base: position 211,815,940 of record NC_136060.1, on the reverse strand, counting down.
CTGAACTTAGGATCCAGAGACAAGAATTAGAAGTTGCCCTGGCCAAAGAGAAACTTGCTAGAGCAAGGCAGCCTAGAGAGAGTGGATTAGATTCCACTGGTGGCAGCACTATCCCTAGGGATAAAGACAGGTCCTATGACAATAGAAACCTGAGTAAGATTGTGCCCCCCTACAAAGTTGGGGATGATATCCACAAGTGGATGACTGCACTTGAGAGAGCTTGCAAAGTACAGCAGGTTCCTCAGGAGCAGTGGGCAGCAATCTTGTGGCTCTCCTTTGAAGGTAGAGGCCGAGACAGACTCCTCACAGTTAGTGATGGGGATTCTAGAAACTACCTGGTCCTGAAGAGTGCTCTGATTGATGGGTTAGGCTTAACCACTGAACAGTATGAACAGTACAGGTTAATGTTCAGAGACACCCAGAAGACACAGACTCAGGACTGGTCTGAATTTGTTGAATGTGCCACTAAGGCTCTGGAGGGCTGGTTGCTGGGAAGTAAGGTTACAGACTATGAAGGATTGTATAATTTGCTTATGAGAGAACAGATTTTAAATAACTGTCAGAACCAGCAGTTGCATCAACATTTGATTGACTCAGAACTAACCTCTCCCCAAGAATTGGAAAAGAGGGCAGACAAATGGGTTAGAACCAGAGTTAAGCAAAAGAACCAGAACCAGAACCAGGGTGGTGACCAAAAGAAAACAGACCAGAAGGGTAGGGAGCAGAAAGCTAAAGACCAGAAGTCTTCAACAGGGCCCCAAACTAATACTGAGGGTGGGTCCCAAACTTCCAAGAAGAAGAAGAAAGAAGGTCAAAGAAAACCCTGGTGTAGCTTTTGCAAAAACACCACTCACTGGACAAGTGATTGTAAAAAGGGTGGAGCCACCAACACTGCAGCCCCTTAGGCACCTGCACCCACTAGTACAGCTGGCAGTGTTGGACCACAGACTAAGGGGGTAGTGGGTATCACCTTGGGAACTGATGGAGATTCTGACCTTGTCAGAGTCCCCACACAGGCTGTTCTGATCTGTGATGGGGAGATTGATTTCTCCCCTACTGTCAGTCCCAATAATTTGGGCAAGTACAGACAGACACCTTTGATTAATGAAAAAGTGGCTCAAGCATACAGGGACACATGTGCCAGTGTCACTATGGTGACGCCTAGCTTTGTGGACCCTGGACAGTACATACCAGGTGATAATTACCTGGTGACCAATGCCAGCAATGTCACTACTACCCATAGTGTGGCAATTGTTAACTTTTCCTGGGGAGGGGTAACTGGCCTAAAAAGAGTTCTGGTTAGTGCTGATCTCCCAGTAGAATGTTTGTTGGGCAATGACCTGGAGAGCTCTCTATGGTCAGAAGTTGAGTACAGGACTCATGCAGAGATGTTAGGGATATCATCACATGTCCTTGCTGTGACCAGGTCACAGGCCAAAAAGTGCCTCTCTGAACCTCAGGTCTTGGATCCTGGAACAATGGACCAAGTACCTCCCAAGACAAGGAACAGGAGGGCAAAGGCTGTGCCTTCCCAAATGCCTACAAGTGAGGATCAGCCTTCACAGGAAGATGATTCTGAGACCCCTGAAGGAACTGTCCCTATAGAGCTTGAACCTGATCAGGTTGAGTTTCTGGGGACAGGGGGACCTTCTAGGGCAGACTTGGGGCAGGCTCAGTTATCCTGTCCTTCTCTTGAACCCCTCAGACAGCAGGCTGCTGCTGAGGCTGCTGGGAATGCTCAAGGTACCCATAAGGTTTATTGGGATGATGGGCTCCTTTATTCAGAGGGTAGAGACCCCAAGCCTGGTACAACCAGGAGGTAGGTCATACCTCTGCAATTTAGGGGCTTCCTTCTTACCTTGGCACACGATATTCCCTTAGCAGGACACCTAGGCCAGAACAAAACATGGGACAGACTTGTATGTCACTTTCACTGGCCTCACATGTCAGAAGATACCAAGGAGTTTTGTCGCTCCTGTGTAACCTGCCAAGCAAGTGGCAAAGCAGGTGGTACCACAAAGGCCCCCCTAATACCATTACCTGTGGTGGGGGTGCCCTTTGAAAGTGTGGGGATTGACATTGTTGGACCAATGGATCCTCCTACAGCATCTGGGCACAGATTCATACTGGTGGTGGTGGACCATGCCACCAGGTACCCAGAGGCAATTCCACTTAGGACCACAACAGCTCCTGTTGTGGCCAGGGCCTTACTTGGAGTTTTCTCCAGAGTGGGGTTTCCTAAGGAGGTAGTATCTGATAGAGGTGCAAACTTCATGTCAGGTTACTTGACAGCTATGTGGAAGGAGTGTGGTATTAACTATAAGTTCACCACTCCCTATCATCCACAATGCAATGGGCTTGTTGAGAGATTCAACAAGACCCTAAAGGGCATGATCAAAGGATTACCTGAGAAGCTCAGGCGAAGATGGGATATCCTTCTGCCCTGCCTTCTGTTTGCTTACAGAGAGGTCCCACAAAAAGGAGTTGGCTTCAGCCCCTTTGAATTGTTGTTTGGACATCCTGTAAGAGGACCCCTATGTCTGGTGAGGGAAGGATGGGAGTTACCTCTCAAAAAGCCCAAGCAAGACATAGTGGACTATGTACTTGGTCTCCGCTCCAGGATGGCTGAGTATATGGAGAAGGCCTCCAAAAACCTTGAGGCTAGCCAGGCTTTACAGAAAGCCTGGCATGACCAAAAGGCTGTCCTGACTGAGTACCAGCCTGGACAGAAGGTATGGGTGTTGGAGCCAGTGGCCCCAGCAGCACTCCAAGACAGATGGTCTGGACCCCATACAATCATGGAGAAAAAGGGAGAGGTTACCTACTTGGTGGACCTAGGAACTCCCAAGAGCCCCCACAGGGTGCTCCATGTTAACAGGCTGAAAGCATATGTTGACAGGGCAGACATGGGCTTGCTCATGGCTACAGATGAGGGGCAGGAGGAAGAGAGTGACCCTCTCCCAGACCTGCTGACTCAGAACCCTGAGGATGGCTCAGTGGATGGTGTGGCCTTAGATGGCAGCCTCACTGAACATCAGCAACATGACTGTAGACAGGTTTTGCAGTCATATCGACATATGTTCTCCCTGACACCCAGTCAGACTAACTGGTGTACCCATGTGGTGGACACTGGTGATGGTCTTCCTGTAAAGAACAAAATTTACAGGCAGCCTGACCATGTCAGAGACTGTATCAAGGCTGAGGTGCAAAAGATGCTGGAGATAGGTGTCATTGAGCCTTCAGAGAGCCCCTGGGCTAGCCCAGTGGTTCTGGTCCCCAAACCTCACACCAAAGATGGAAAGAGAGAGATGAGGTTCTGTGTGGACTACAGAGGACTCAATGCTGTCACCAGGACAGATGCACACCCAATTCCAAGGGCAGATGAGCTCATAGACAAATTGGCTTCTGCCAAGTTTCTGAGCACATTTGACTTGACAGCTGGCTACTGGCAAATCAGGTTAGCTGAGGAGTCTAAAGCCAAGACAGCATTTTCTACCCCCAGTGGGCATTACCAGTTTGTGGTGATGCCCTTTGGTTTGGAAAATGCACCTGCCACCTTCCAAAGGTTGGTGAATCAAGTCCTTACTGGGTTGTATGACTTTTGTGCAGCATATCTGGATGATATTGCTGTCTTTAGCTCCACCTGGGAGGATCACCTGGTCCACCTGAAGGAAGTGCTAGAGGCTCTGCAGAAGGCAGGCCTCACTATCAAGGCAACCAAGTGCCAGATAGGGCAGAGTAAGGTTGTGTACTTGGGCCACCTTGTGGGTGGAGGCCAAGTTCAACCACTGTAGAGTAAGATTCAGACCATAAAAGACTGGACTCCTCCAACTACCCAGACTCAGGTCAGAGCTTTCTTGGGCCTGACTGGGTACTACAGGAAGTTTGTTAAGAACTATGGGTCCATTGTGACTCCTCTTAATGATCTGACATCCAAGAAGATGCCCAAAAAGGTTCAGTGGACAGAATACTGTCAAAAGTCATTTGATGACCTGAAGAAGGCCATGTGCTCTGCACCTATCCTGAAGAGTCCTGACTACTCAAAAGAGTTAATTGTCCAAACAGATGCTTCTGAGTTGGGAGTGGGAGCTGTGCTTTCACAACTTAATGTAGATGGTCAAGACCAGCCCATTGCTTTCATTAGCAGAAGGCTGACCCCCAGAGAGAAACGTTGGTCAGCGATTGAGAGGGAGGCCTTTGCTGTGGTGTGGGCCCTGAAGAAGTTAAGACCATACTTGTTTGGCACTCACTTCAAGATTCAGACCGACCATAAGCCCCTCTTATGGCTCAATCAGATGAAAGGTGAAATCCCCAAACTGCTCAGGTGGTCCATTTCCCTACAGGGGATGGACTTTACAGTGGAGCACCGCCCAGGGACTGACCATGGTAATGCAGATGGTCTATCCAGGTACTTCCACTTAGAACATGAAGACACAACTGGTCAAGGTTAGTCTAATGTCCCTGCATTTGGGGGGGGTTGTGTAGGAGAGTAGGGTCTGCTATCCTATGGTCACCCCAAATTTTTGCTTTTTGCTTCACTGGTTTATGACTTAATGTGGCTGTGGGCCTGCTAATCAGACCCACAGCCTGCTGTTCTCTCTCTAAATTGATACCCATGTACTTTAGGTGCATAACTAAATTGGAACTGGTTCACCTTATTGGCCCCTGTAACAGTGTACCCAGGTACCCAGGGCATAGGTGCTTCCAAGGCCTACCAGGGGCTGCAGCATGTATTGTGCCACCCCTGGCCTGGCCTCCATATTTTACACAACTGGCTGATCACTCAGCTGGGGTAAGTCGGTGTAACCACCCCTTACTTAGGTGTAGCATGCCTATACCTAACCTAAAATGAACACATATGTTCCTATCAGTCACTCCTATGGAAGGCGTCATCAATCCTGGAGGCAGAGTGCTTGGAAATATGTGAGATGGTGCTCTGGCATGAGCTGAGCCTGTCTGCAGCTTTCGGAACCATGTCCTTTAGCTGTTTCATGATATTGCCATACCATATACTCTTAAGTGCATTATGAACCTCGCGGTTAAATGCTATCTTGGGTTTGGCTTTATCAAAACATGTCGAGTAAGGTGTCATACAAATTGGAATACTACCCCCTCGCCAGTTCTGGTGACGGGGGTAGCATTCCACCCTTCTAGAGGGACACAACATGTACCTAGCCTGAACCCCGGTTAAAGTTAAACAGAGCCTTAGCATCCCAAAATGGATGCTGCCACCACAGACACAAGTCTGACCTCCTGCTGCTGGGAGTCCTTCCAGCGAGGGCAGCTTGGACAAAGGGTTTCCTGCCTGGGGAGGTGCTAGCACCACTCCAGACAGGATTGTGTGTATTGGGTAGGACAGGGCTGAATAGAATCAGACATGCCTGGGGCACACAAGGTGTCCCTGTGCATAGGCCAGTTCAAACTGGTGCTGGGGCTTTCCAGCCCCAGTCCTGGCGCGAAACTGGACAAAGGAAAGGGGGTGTAACCACCACCCTTCCTGGTTCCACCCAGAGGAGGGACCTAGTAGGTGATCCGGCCCCCCAGATTCGAATAAGAGTGGGAGCTGTGTCCTGAGACTTCAGATCATCCTGAATCAACTTGAAATACAGAAGAAGACTGGACTTCGACATTCTGCTGCACAGAAGACGGAAGAGAATCTCCCTTGTGGCCAAGGAGTGACCACCCTGTGGATACAGGCACCAACCAGCAACTCGACATCTGCTTTGCCGATGCCTCCCGCCGGAGCCCGAGCCCAGAGCTTGACAAGACCCAGACTCCCAGACTTCTCACCGCCCGATCCACAGTCCCTGCAAAGAAGGGACCTGTGGAGGCACCGAGAGACGTGGGACCGGACCTCTTGAAAGACCCCCGAGAAGCTGACTGCGCAGCATCAGAGGCACCCTCGATGCTGTGCTTTGAGGTTTGAGAAGCCCCAACCTCGAGCAGCCCTTGCACCGAAGATCAGCCCCCCAGCATCTCCACGATCTGCGTGGGGCCCTTTTGCATGGTGCCACTCGACGCGCCATCCAGGCCACTTGCCACGTGGCTAGCGGCCATCTTGGCGACGAAACCTTCAACTTACACTGTGGTTCTAGTTGCTCCAGACTTGCCCTCGCTCCTGTAAAAAGGAGCACCTGCTCTGACCTTGCTGGTCCGAGTAACAAGCCTTTTTTGATTCCTGCGTGGCTTGCATTAGCCAAGGCCTGTTTGCTCCAATCAAGTTGCCAATACCGCCAACAGCGAGAAGCCTGCGTGGTACAGCTCTTGACCGACTCCTGGACGTCTTCGACCCCTCGTGTCCACGAGGCTGCAGAGAGAAGCTACACCTCGACGCCTGTTTGCACCCAACATTGCCTGGTTCCAATCTGGTTCCACGGTGGTCACTGGCTAGTGACTTTGAACATTGTCCCCTCTGCTTTCAGGTCTTCACCTCTTCAGATCCACCCTTGGATCCACCGGAACTCTTCACATCGAGTCGCCTGCAGCATCTTCAGCTCCAAGCACCATCGACCTGCGTGACGAAACCCGACACTACTTAGACCTTATGCACCCGCTTCCTGTGGGTGAGGTAACTCAGCTCCGCCGGTGTTCCCACACTAGTACACACCTCTAGGGTCTGTGTCTAAAGTTTCATCCTTCTAGGTCACTCGGAAGGTTCCTTGTTAACTAACTTTGTAATTTTTACGCACCATTGACATTGCATTGGTAAAGCGTGCACTTTCCGCACTGCACCCGAGTCCCGCGGGCCTTTCCCGACTTCTTCACTGCTAGTCCCGAACAGCTCCAGCGATTCCCCAGGCCCTAGGCCTCTTCACTTTCCCCATAGTGGTTCTTATACCACTATTTTAGTATATGGTTTAGGTGGCCCCTAGGGCTCATCCAAAATTGTGCAACTTTTGTGTATTTAAACTGTGTTTTGTTTTAACGCATTTGCTTCTGTGCTCATAAAGAGTATCAGGGTTATTTGTAGAAATAAATCTATATATATTTTCAATATATATCTGTGTGGTGTCCTTTCATTTGGTATTCAAGGGATTGTGTATGGTAAAACAGCTTGCTTCACATGCCTTTACAGAGTTTAGCCTAAGACTGCTTAGTCCATGCTACCCCTAGGATAGCTTGTCTATAAGGTTGACTTTACAACCTGCACCATAAGGGTTGCTTGGCTTGGTACAAGGTGATCACTAGAACTAGTGAGCATCATATACCAGGCCAACTTCTCACATTGGACATGTGCCTAAGATCACACTGATCGGTGAATTGAGCTTCACTCACAGTGTGATCTTAGGCACATGAGCAGGATGTTACATGTAATGAGAAATTAATGTTATGTCTTGTTTATATATAGGTGGCCTGTTTTTGGTCTGTAGAGAAAGTGAAACAATATGAGCAGAGACACACATACTGCTTGCAGAGACAGACATGGTAGATTACATGTTACATCCTGGTCGTGTGCCTAAGATCACACTGTGAGTCAAGCTTGATTTTAAATGGATCTGGGTGAATATTATGCTTAGTTGATGTCTTTAAAAATATGAAAGTACATGTTTTTTAAAGATATGGTAGATTACATGTAACATTCTGGTCATCTGCCTTAGATCACAGTGATGGGTGAATCAAGCTTCACTTACAGTATGATCTTAGGCAGAAGACCAGGATGTTACATGTAATGAGAAATTAATGTTATGTCTTGCTTATATATAGGTGGCCTGTTTTTCGCCAGTAGAGACAGTGAAATAATATGAGCAGAAACACACATACTGTTTGCAGAGACAGCCATGGTAGATTACATGTAATATCCTGGGCATTGTGCCTAAGATCACACTGTGAGTCAAGCTTGATTTTTAATGGATCTGTGTGAATAATGTGATTAGTTGATGTCTTTAAAAATATGGAAGTACATGTTTTTTAAAGATATGGTAGATTACACGTAACATCCTGGTCATCTGACTTAGATCACAGTGATGGGTGAATCAAGCTTCACTTACAGTATGATCTTAGGCAGAAGACAAGAATGTTACATGTAATGAGAAATTAATGTTATGTCTTGCTTATATATAGGTGGCCTATTTTTGATCTGTAGAGACAGAAGAAATATTATGAACAGAAACACATATACTGCGTAGACGAATGTTGTATAACAGAATTATATCTAATTTATTAAAAAATGTAAAGAGGTATCAAAAAAAGACCGCTTTTTACAAGAAAAAAAAACATAGTTAAGATTGTGGATGAAGCATTTAAAGTGGAAAATAAATTGTTTAGTTTAGTAATGAATAGAATTCGTGCACTCGATAAGGTAATCTATGTGTTCAAATCAAAATGTAAGTGGAGGAGAGTAATTAATCGGACTAATTTCTGTGATGTTTTTTCTGGAGAATGGAAGCATAGTTCAAGTTGTGAGCCATTTTTAATTAAGAAAGTTACTTTCAGGATAATGATTTGGTGCATGCAGTTGACACCAGTGGTCGGGCATATGAGGTGAAGGACGGTTGTCCGGTTGAAAAAGAAGAGATTGTGCATAGGAATACAGAAGAGGTGTTAGCTGATGAAGTTTTAGGGAGATGTCCTAAGGCTCCAGTGTATACTTGGAATTGTAGTAATATTTGTAGTGTGCGACAGGATTTAATTGATTTGTTTTGCACTTTCTTACAGACATATACTAAGAAAAGTGTGAAACAAAAAATGAAAATTTTACAAGAGTTAGATCCTTGTAGAGTGAGAGAAAAAACAGATTTGCACGGGCATTCACTGGCTTGTCTTTCAAGAAAAGTATGTGAGAGTGTTTTTCACCATTTTAGGATGTTAGCAGTGCATCATAATAAAGTGAGGAAATTAGTGAGAAGGTTGTATTATGCAAAAAGTCCAGCACTTAAACTAAAGCAGTTAAACAGTGCTCTTTTGCATGGAACTAAATTAGATGTCAAAAACATTTGTGATGAAATTGAGTTTTGTTACTTTGGTGAAAAAGAGGTAAGTGCAGAAATTGGTACAGTAATAGAAGGTAATGTAGAAGAGAATGTAGAGAATTTAAGTACAGAAAAATTTGAAAATGAAATTACAAAGTTTAAGGTCAATTCAAGTGAAAGGCCTAATTTTACTTGTGTGTGTTGTCGACTAACTCATTATAAGCATCAGACTCGATTAGTTGATTTATATGTAAAAAGCAAAAAGATAAATAATAATGAGTGGAAGGATTTTGCTACTTATTTGTTGGTTGAAAATTGTTTTGATTTGGGTTCTGATCAACGTATTTGTAAATATTGCTATAATAAATTAAATGAAAACAGAATGCCTGCTAGAGCTGTTCATAATAATCTGGAGTTGGTAGACATCCCTTCTGAATTGATGGATTTAAATACCTATGAGTCTATTCTGATTCAATGTGTGCATCCTTTTCAGGCTATTGTTCGCATGGAGCCTAAGACAGGGAAATTGCCTCCTTCAGATTTACAGAGAGGATTAAAGGGAAGAGTTGTTTATTTGCCTCTAGATTTTAAGAAAAATATTGATACAATTGGTGTCGAAAAAGCAGAAGAGCAACCTCTGGTTATTCTAGTTAATGGTGTTCCGACAAAAAGTAAGAAAATCTGGCAAGAATTAGTGGATGTTAGGAAAGTCAAAAAGGCAACGTTGTATTTGGTAAAAAATAATCAGTACTATAAAAATGTGTATGTGGGAGAAGAGGAAACAACTGTACAATACGACACTGATGTCTCTGCTGGGCAAATAGAAAAGATTGATGTCTCTAGAAGTGAAGAAATGTATGAACATTATAGTGTTCATCCATTGCATTTCAAATAAGTAATGGGGAATGCTATTGACTTGTTTCAGATGAAAAAAGCCAAAGGAAGTCCCATTAGTGTATGGGAAGAAAGTTTGGAAGCTCGTTGTTTTCCACAGTTATTTCCAACAGGTGAAGGTGGACGATATGACGACCGACCTGTTCAAATTCCTGCATCTGAATACCGGAATTCAAGATTATATGCAGAAGATCCAAGGTTTCGTCTTGGACTTTCCTATGCAGTAAACCATATGCTGAAAAGTGGAACACATCTACAAAATGTTTCGGCAAGGGATTTTATGGAATAAAGTGAAACTGCAAGACAGTGTTTTGGAATCTCAGCTAATTAATCTCATGGCATGTCAGCGTGGTACTAACAAGTATTGGTGCCGTCGTCATGGGGAATTGAAATGTATGCTAAGAAACTTAGGAACTCCTACATGGTTCCTCACTCTTAGCTGTGCTGAGTATGCTTGGAAAGACTTACTTGAATTTCTAAGAGAGGCAAATAAAAACATTGAAAATATTGAATACAAGACACCAGGAGAACTGTGCTCTTTGGATCCAGTTAATCTATGCAGGTATTTCAATCATAGGTTTGAAGCTATGATGTCTTTTATTACAAACAAAAAAAATCCTCCGCTTGGAGAGGTGTTGGATTTCTTTTGGAGAAAGGAGTATCAAGCAAGAGGTGCTCCTCATATACATATGCTTCTATGGATTAAAGATGCACCAAAATTTGGAACAGATTCAGATGAGAAAGTGATGAGTTTCATTGAGCAGTATTCTACATGTGCTGTTCCGAAAAGTACAGAAGAAAACAATTTTAGACATCAAGTTTTACTCTTTCAAACCCATCGTTGTGGGAAATACTGTCGTCGAAAATACAAATCCAAGGACAAGTTCTACACGAAATGTCGTTTTGCATTTCCACGTCCAGTAACATCGAAAGGAAGAGTCAACAATTTTATGTCTTCTCTGCGACATACTGTGACAAGAAAATCACCCAAAAATACATACAACCTAAGAAGAAATGAGGAATCCAAATTCATAAATGACTACAACCCAGTAATTTTGTCCATGTGGAATGCTAACATGGATATGTGGCTGACAATTCTATTGCTGTGGCTCGATATGTGACGTCTTATATCACAAAATCAGAAACGACGGAACTGAAGGAAATGTGGGAGGAAATTTCACATGAAAAGAGTCTAAGCAAGAAATTATACAGTTACAGTTTGAAGATGTTGTCGCATCGAGAAATTGGAGAATATGAATGTTCTGATCGGTTATCATCAGCAAGTCTATATGCCAAATCTAGAACCATCATTTGGTTGAGTCTAGGTCTTGCTGCAACACGAAACCGAGTTTATATATCTGTATAAGAAATAGAGTATTTGGCGGAGAAAGAACCAGACAGTACAGATATTTTGAAGACAAACATGTTGGATACATACTATCCAAATAGAAGTACTCACCTTGAGAACGTTTGTCTCTATGAAGTTCTGCAAACCTATATTTTTAAAAAGAATGTCACAGAAGACATCAATAAAGGTGTATATGCTGTAATTGGTTGTGAAGGCTGTCTAGTGAAACAAAGAAAAGACCATTTGATTAATCATAGAAAATTGAGTTGTGATTCTCCAGACAAAAGGGAATTTTATTACTTAGCTCTTTTGCAACTCTTTAAGCCTTGGCGTACAGAAGAGGAACTACTTGGAGATTTTCTTACTTATGAAGATTCGTTCAATGCAACCAAGGACACGATAGAATGTCCTGTTTTTTCAAATTATCTGCAAATGTTGAACGAGGAAATACAGCAAGAAGCTACAATTGCAGCAGAGATTGCTAGAGACAGTTCTCAAGATAGTCAGAGTTCTGCTTCATTGAGTCGGGATCCACTAGGAGGACCAATTATACAAAATTAAGCTGCCACTGCCATGGATGAAGTTGAAAGAGCCATGGAACAAGCTCAGGAGGATGGAGTTCATTTAGAAGATTTGGAAAAAGAACTAAACATTGAGCAGAGATAAATATATGACGAAGTCACAGAACACATTGAGCATGGTTTATCTCATGAGAAAAAAGAGTGCTCATGTACATCATTTGTACCTGTCCAACTATATGTGAGTGGAGAAGCAGGAACTGTGAAAAGTTTCCTGATTCAAGCGATTGCAACATATTTGCAGAAAACAATGGAGTCATCGCTCTCTTGTGTTGTTACTGCTCCAACTGGGTTGGCAACACACAACATTAAAGGGATTACTTTACATCACTTATTGATGCTGCCAGTGGAGCATGAAAACAAATTACAATACCACAAGGTATCTGGAGAAGCTTGTTGTGAAGTTTCAAGAGTCCTTAAGAAAATGAAACTTCTTATAATTGATGAAGTAAGCATGGTATCAAATGTAATGCTTGCTTTTGTGCATTTAAGAATGCAAGAAATTCTTAAAACAGACTATGATGTGTTATTTGGAGGCAAACACATCATTGTTTTTGGAGATCTACTGCAACTAACTCCAGTGAAAGGACAGCCAGTGTTTAAAATGCTTACGCATGAAGATACCAGGAAGTGCTTAGGAAGCATTTGAAATATTAACATATGGTTACATTTCAAATATGCAGAACTGCTTCAAAATATGCGACAGGCAAAGGATGAAGATTATAAAAATATTCTACAAGATGTAAGAATTGGAAAACTAACTGAGCATGGCAAAGAAGCTTTACATGGACGATTATTTTCAAATTTGTTTCCAAATGAAAAGATTCTCCCAGAGAATATTTTTAAGAAAATTCCTGAAAACAAATCTGTCATATGCTTGATGCCAACTCTGCAAGAATGTTCAATCTTTAACAACAAAATGTTAAAGTTGGAAAATCAAGAGATTGTGAAACTGGAAGCTATTGATAAAATTGAACATGAAGGAGCAACTATTATTTTGTCAGAAAAGTTGAAATCAAAATTGGATTCTTTAGAGAAGACAATATCTAAAACTGCTGGTATGGAAAAGACTCTGTATGCATCTTTAAATTGTCGTATAATTTTACAACGTAATTTACATGTGGAAAGAGGTTTAGTAAATGGAGCAATGGGTCATGTTGTGGATTTTGTGAATTACCGAAATAGAGATGGAATTGAATTTATAAAAAATAAATTTGATGGTATTGAAGAAGTACAACAAATCAGTCGTTGTTCTGCCCGATTTTTGCTTGTGAAACATTTATATGTCCGCAGAAAAAAGTTTCCTGTTTCTTTGGCATATGCAGTGACTATTCATAAACCTCAAGGTTTAAGTCTTGATAGTGCTTTGGTGAATATTGTAAATTCTGTGGTCAAGGAGGGTATGGCATATGTTGCTTTATCTCGAGTCAGAACTTTATCAGGATTGTACTTGATTGATTTTGATGAGACAAAGATTAATGCAGATCTAAATTGTGTAAAAGAATATAATAGGTTAAGAAGAGAGTATGCTCCAAATTTACCTCAATATCCTCTATTTGAAAAGCGTGGGGGAGGCCGAAAAAGAAGAAATGAGAAAAATTGTAGTGAAGTTGTTGCAAAAAGAAAAAAGCTAGATAAAAAAGTAATTGTAAGCAGAAACGAAATGGATTCAGTTAAAGATGTTGTTGGATTTCAGTTTGAAAATAGTTCTGGTGTCAACTGCTATGCTAATGTAGTTGTTAATGTTGTTTTTTTTCTCCAAACTGTACAAGAACAGATTGCTGAAAATCGTGCTCAAACATTTTGTTGTTTATTAAATTCTGTGTTACAGAAATGTAGCAGTGATAGAACAAAAATACAAAGTGTTTCTGAAATTCGAAATGTTTTAGACATATGTTCTGGTCTAAATCAATTTTAGCAGAATATTCAGCAAGATTGTCAGGAATTTCTAATGTATATGCTTGTTGTTTTGCAAGATGAAGGTGTAGATGTAGAAAATCTTTTTGGCCTTTCTTATAAATGGCAGCATGACTGCAACATTGCTCCTTTTCAAGTAGTACTACAATAGACACTGAAAGATTTATATATTTGACTTTACCAGACTGCAAATCAGTGTCATTTAATAATCTAGTTAGACAAGCAAATCAAAGCATGGTCTGTACTCAATTTAAATCAGCAATGCTATCAACATTATTCATACAAAGATATGGACAGTATGTTATTTTAATGTTCCAAAGATGTAGACCTGATGGAACTAAATTGACAACATTAATTAAAAATGTTGTGGCTTCTCAATTATCAATTTCCGGAAGAACCTTTACAACTGCAGCAATTATTTACCATGATGGTCCTTCAACAATATCAGGACATTACACAGCTTATTTAAAATGTCAAAAAGGATGGAAACATTGTAATGATACTCAATTGACTTTCAAACAACGTTTGTCTTCTGACTTACAAAATTCTTCCCTAGTGTTCTTACAACCGAAATTTTAGGGAAGGTAATTGGCCTATGAAGATTGCAGCAGTTAATATAACTTAGTTTGCTGTTCAAAATTACTTTCTGAATGAGAGTGATGAAGATAATAAAAAACATGTAGTTCTCATAGAGATAGTATATGTATATCATATAGTGTGTGCTGTGAGTATTATACAAAATATTTATAAAAAGTAAGCTAGAGGTGGAAATAAAACTCTTGTTTCATAATGTAAAAGATGTTGGAGCTTTTCTTTCAGAAAGTCGGGTAAATGAGAAATTAAGAATACTCTGGACTAATTTCCAAAGAAAAGGACTTTCCATATACTATTTGGCCTTGTGGAAAAGTGAATGGATCAAAAGTGAGTTTAGATATGTTTTTTCTAAATTTTACATTATTTATGATAAGATTGTATGGGTTTTTTAAACACAATCATTTTGATTGTGTTTTTTTTGCCCGCTGTTATATGGTGAGTACTTTTGAAGTCACTGTTTTAAGTGAAATTCAATATATTCTGAAAACAGCAAAAATAAACCATGTAAAATGTTGTTGAAATTATTTTGTATTTTCTATTATTAAATATATATTATTTTCCCATTCTCTTATACTTACTCACCTATTTCCACCCTCTATCACTCCTCTTAACTCACCCTCACTGGCCTTTTTTTACTCTCTCTCACCTCCCTTCCCTTATTCCACTTTCCTCACGTATTCTCATTATCCACTCCTTCACGGCCCTTTCCCTCTCTCCCATCCACTACTTTCCAGCTGTCAGTCACTCTACTTCACTCCCCTTCCCCTTGTTTCCTTTCTTTGTTCCCTCAATAATTCCCCTTCTCTCACTCACCTTATTACACTTTACTCACTCCTTCTCTCACTTCCTCTGTCGTCTCACATCCTCACTCCCTTTCCCTCACTCCCTCTCTCTTAACTTCAGTCTCTTGATCCTCTCACTCTCTCACTCCTCTTCCGTCACGCTTACTCTCTAAAACTCACCCACACTCCATTACTTACCTTTCTTTGCTCTCTTACTCAGTTCCTTTCTGCCATTCTTTCCTTCACTACCTCTATGTTCTCACTCCTTCACTTCCTTTGTCTCAAGCTCACTTGCTTTTATCGTCTCTTTATTTTCCCTTTTTCATCAACCTCACTCTCCTTCACTCACCCTTCCTCACCCTTGTTCCCTTACTTCAGTTTCTTCAGTTATCCTCATTCATCATCTTTAACTACCCTTCTTCTTTCTCTCGTCACGCACTCACCTTTTCCCAGTCTCTTTTTTTTCACTTTTCTTCCCTTTCTTCCCTTCCTTTGCTCCCTCAGTCATTCTCCTTCCTTTATTCACCTTACTGCCGTTCAGTCACTCTTTGTCTGACTCATCTCTGTTCTCTCATATTCTCACTTGTCTTCCCTCACTCCCTCTCTGTTACCTTCACTCCCATTGTCTCCTCACTGTCTTACAACCCTACATTCACCCTCACTCACCTTCCATGCCTCATTGTCATTAATCCACCGTTATTCACTCCTGCTTCTCTGTCAATCACTCCCCTTTCTTTACTCCCCTTTCTGCCATTAGTTTTCCTAATGCATATTCCTTTAGGATCTTACTCACCTTCGGTTCATTTCTCTCTCCTGCTCTTGTTCACTGTCACTAATGGATCCATGTCAATATCCTTTTAGTACTTTGCTCTCTCTCTATTTCTTTTGAACTCTCTCTGACCTTCACCATTCCTTTGTTTTTCTTTCTGAGTCCTTCACTTCTACTTTATCTCTTACTAACCTTTTATGACTTTTAATCTCCTACTTTATCTCTTGTATTGTCAAATGTATATTATAAATATTCTAACTTATTTTTTTGTCTTTCACAGATATACATTTTAATGAAAATATGTAATTAAGTTTACATTACTTATAAGGTAAGTTTGATGTACAAAATTTACTTTCCCTATACTCTTTTCCTTAACGTCACCACTCTTCTCTGATGCTCCCACACCTCTGTTCCCTTATTGCGCTTGCCTCACTTATTCTGAATCCCCACGTTTATTCCCCTTTTCCTCACTCCTCTCTCACACTCACCTTCTTTCAGACCTTCTCCTTTACTTTCCTTCCTCTCTCTTCTCCTACTTCATTCCTTTACTCTTTTCCCTTCTGTTACTCTCCTTACCCCACTTCATTAACTCCTTCTCTTACTCCCTCTGTCCTCTTACTTCTACACTCCCCTTCCCTCATTCTCTGTCTGTTAGCCTCATTCTCTCCATTTCCTTAGTCTCTCACACCTCTTCTGTCACGCTCACTCCCTATAACTCAGCTACACCCCCACACTCACCTTCTTTCAAACCTTCTCCTTTACTTTCCTTCCTGTCTCTTCCCTTCTTTTGCTCCTTCACTCTTTTCTCTTCCCTTACTCTCCTTACTCCTCTTCATTAACTCCTTCTCTTACTCCCTCTGTCTTGTTAGTTCTACTACACTTTCCTTCCCTCATTCTCTCTCTGTTAGCCTCATTCTCTCTGTCTCTTTAGTCTCTCACTACTCTCTTCCCTTGTTTCGCTCTTTCACTCTTTTCCCTTCTCTTACTCTCCTTACTCCACTTCACTAACTCCTTCTCTTTCTTCCTCTGTCCTCTTAGTTCTACACTCCCCTTCCCTCAATCTCTCTCTGTTAGCCTCATTCTCTCCGTCCCCTTAGTCTCTCACTCCTCTTCTGTCACGCTCACTGCCTATAACTCAGCCATACTCCCACACTCACCTTCTTTCAGACCTTCTCCTTTACTTTCCTTCCTGCCTCTTCCCTTCTTTCGCTCCTTCACACTTTTACCTTCCCTTACTCTCCTTACTCCACTTCATTAACTCCTTCTCTTACTCCCTCTGTCCTGTTAGTTCTACACTTTCCTTCCCTCATTCTATCTCTGTTAGCCTCATTCTCTCCGTCCCTTTAGTTTCTCACTCCTCTTCTGTCACGCTCACTCCGTATAACTCAGTCATACTCTCACACTCACCTTCTTACAGACCTTCTCCTTTACTTTCCTTCCTCTCTCTTCCCTTGTTTCGCTCTTTCACTCTTTTCCCTTCTCTTACTCTCCTTACTCCACTTCACTAACTCCTTCTCTTTCTTCCTCTGTCCTCTTAGTTCTACACCCCCCTTCCCTCAATCTCTCTCTGTTAGCCTCATTCTCTCCATCCCCTTAGTCTATCACTCCTCTTCTGTCACGCTCACTCCCTATAAATCAGCTACACTCCCACAGTCACCTTCTTTCAAAACTTCTCCTTTACTTTCCTTCCTGTCTCTTCCCTTCTTTTGCTCCTTCACAATTTTCCCTTCCCTTACTCTCTTTACTACACTTCACTAACTCTTTCTCTTACCCCCTCTGTCCTGTTAGTTCTACACTTTTCTTCCCTCATTCTCTCTCTGTTAGCCTCATTCTCTCCATTTCCTTAGTCTCTCACACCTCTTCTGTCACGCTCACTCCCTATAACTCAGCTACACTCCCACACTCACCTTCTTTCAAAACTTCTCCTTTACTTTCCTTCCTGTCTCTTCCCTTCTTTCGCTCCTTCACACTTTTTCCTTCCCTTACTCCCTTTACTCCACTTTACTAACTCCTTCTCTTACCCCCTTTGTCCTGTTAGTTCTACAGTTTCCTTTCCTCATTCTCTCTCTGTTAGCCTCATTCTCTCTGTCCCTTTAGTCTCTCATTCCTCTTCTGTCACGCTCACTCCGTATAACTCAGTCATACTCTCACACTCACCTTCTTACAGACCTTCTCCTTTACTTTCCTTCCTCTCTCTTCCCTTGTTTCGCTCTTTCACTCTTTTCCCTTCTCTTACTCTCCTTACTCCACTTCACTAACTCCTTCTCTTTCTTCCTCTGTCCTTTTAGTTCTACACCCCCCTTCCCTCAATCTCTCTCTGTTAGCCTCATTCTCTCCATGCCCTTAGTCTATCACTCCTCTTCTGTCATGCTCACTCCCTATAAATCAGCTACACTCCCACAGTCACCTTCTTTCAAAACTTCTCCTTTACTTTCCTTCCTGTCTCTTCCCTTCTTTTGCTCCTTCACAATTTTCCCTTCCCTTACTCTCTTTACTACACTTCACTAACTCTTTCTCTTACCCCCTCAGTCCTGTTAGTTCTACACTTTTCTTCCCTCATTCTCTCTCTGTTAGCCTCATTCTCTCTGTCCCTTTAGTCTCTCACTCCTCTTCTTTAACGCTCACTCCCTATAACACAGCAATACTCCCACACTCACCTTCTTACAGACCTTCTCCTTTACTTTCCTTCCTCTCTCTTCCCTTGTTTCGCTCTTTCACTCTTTTCCCTTCCCTTACTCTCCTTACTCCACTTTACTAACTCCTTCTCTTTCTCCCTCTGTCCTCTTAGTTCTACACTCCCCTTCCGTCATTCTCTCTCCGTTAGTCTCATTCTCTCCGTCCCCTTAGTCTCTCACTCCTCTTCTGTCACACTCACTCCCGATAACTCAGCCATGCTCCCACACTCACTTTCTTTCAGACCTTATCCTTTATTTTCCTTCCTCTCTCTTCTCTTACTTCTTTCCTTTACTCTTTTCCCATCCCTTACTCTCCCTACTCCACTTCACTAACTCTTTCTCTTACTCCCTCTGTCCTCTTTCTTCTACATTCCTCTTTCCTCATTCTAGCTCTGTTAGCCTCATTCTCTCCATTCAGTTAAACTGACCCTGACACCACCAAGCCCAGGCAAAGCCAATACCGACTGCATCCTGATCAATGCTTACATTCATCCCAAAGGGAAAAAAAGCAGCAAAGGAATTACATACCTTCTTGGAGGAGTGCATCACGGGAAGATCAACAACTAACTTGTACTTACTGGGGATTTCAACCTCAACCTCATGGGCACACCACAAGAAGAGGGAATTTTACATCTTGGGACCTACCACCACAAGGAAAGCTACAAACAACTAAACAAACAAAACTGGGAACACAGATACTTGAAGAATTAGAACACTTTAATATCAGAGCCCTAAACGGTACGTTTGTGGAAGACAGCCCGCCAGCTCCAACATACCATTCAACAAGAGCAAACAGCATATTAGATTATACTTTTATTTCATTACCTTTCTTTCATTATAAAACCTCATTCTGGATAGGGAAATAATAAGACAGCGACCATTGCCCTCAGGAAATAGTTGTGGACATTGCGAGACCCACATTCGAGCGATCAAATGCACCAAAAGTGACTATCCACACTGTTAACTTTAAAAAAATTAAGTACTCGGCAGCGATGGGCGAAACTTTGATAGAAAGGGCAACACATCACTTCACGGTGCGCACTGGCCCAAACGAAATCATAAAATGGGAACAATTTACAACTTCCCTGTAGGACTACGCAACAAGGCCCAAGGCATCAGCAAAGCATAGCAATCTGGATAACCTCTCTCGAGAATACAGAGAAAAAATTAGGGAAACTAAAACATCCATTTCCCCTTTAATGAGAGAAATAAAGCTGGACCCTAAAGAAAAAGCAAAATATAACCATCTTCAGATATTGAAATCTTCACAAGAAAACTGAAATGGGAAGCAAACAAAACAAAGGAGGAGAACTTGTGGGCTAGACTCCACGCAGACATCTAACAGAACGACGGGGCAAGGTTCTGGAAAACTGTTAACTCCGTAAAGCGTCCAGCAAACTTGGGGGTTTCATCTAACATTACAGAAGAAACATGGGCACTCTACCTTGGTAAGCACTTCAATCAAGACTTACCCAATAATCGGGTCTCATGCAACCCTAAGATCATAACAGATTATAAAGTTGATAATGCGCAACAAACACAATTGTGCTCACACAATAAAGACAGTCAGGAAACAACTGACTGCCCATTACTGCAACACAACATCAAATGCAAAATCAAAAAAGGCAGAAGGGAAGGAGCTCCGGGACCAAACGGGATCCCACCGATCCTCTTCAAACAAGATGCGGGTTACTGGGCAGCAGCTCTCGAACCCCTTTTTTTTAAAAACAGGAACTCGAACATCTTGCCAGGCTCTTGGAAGGGCAATATCATCACACCAATATACAAGGCAGGGGATAGGGCTCTCCCTCAAAACTACCGGCTAGTGGCCCTAATTGACAATGAAGCGAAGTACTTTGCAGGTCTTCTGCTTAAAGAACTACAGGCATGGGCCAAAACGAATTCTCTGATACCGGTCAACCAAAGAGGTTTTGTCAAATCTGTGGGCACAATGATCAATATATTAACTATGGACATGCTAATTGACAAGGCAGAGACAAAAAAACTGCCCCTACACCTCTGCTACATAGATTATAAGGCGGCTTTTGATAACATCAACCGTAACCTGCTATGGTAAAAAATAAATGGCTGGGGGATCGCAAAACCACTGTTGGACTTGTTAATAAACTTACACACTGAGACTTGGATACAGATAAAGGTGGGGGATGGCTCACTGTTGTCAAGGCGCATACAGACCAACAACGGCCTCAAGCAGGGCTGCGTCTTGGCCCCCACACTGTTTAATCTGTGTTTGGGCAATCTGGCTCCAATTTTGAACAGCTGTAACTCACATTCTCCAAAACTAGGGGGGCTTAATCTACCATGCCTCTTATAAGTGGACGGCACATCACACAGAGCTACTCCAAGTCAAACGACCTAACAGTAAACCTCGAGAAAACTCAAACTATGACCATCGGCAAAAGAAAAAAGAAACTTTTTTCGTGGGTCTGGAACAACTCGCGCATTAAAGGCACGTCGACATATAAATATCTAGGCGTGCAGATTGACAACGGCGGTCGATTCAGTGTGCAAAGGTCTAGCATCAGAGGCAAAGGACTTGCATTGGCAATCGCCTTAAAAACACTGAACAACAAGCTCTCTGGCCCATCTTTAACACCTTTGTTACAAGTTACTCGTGCCAAATTGCTGCCCACAATAACTTACGGGAGCGAGGTGCAGCGCCGCAGAGACGCAACAACACTTGACAGCACAATTGTAACCGCATATAGAATTATCTTCAGCCTCCCTAAGCGAACCTCACATCACAGATCAGGCTGGAGTTTGGAATTCAGCAACAGCTCCTGGCACGACAGGGGGCCTACATTTGTTCATGGGACAAAGTGAGGAAATCCGCTGTAGGAACCTTGAACTAATATCTGTGGAGGGAGTTAGAGCAGTCTCCGACTTCACCAGCTGCAAAATACTTAGCAAAAAGTCTTGTAAATACCGGGCTGGAACAGCTCTGGACTTCCTTCACAAATCACAAAACGCTTAAAAAACTGACCAAGAAGTCGATTAAACAACAGTCGTGGGTCCAAGATAAAGCAGACTTCTCAAAAAGATCTCACGCTTCGATGATCCTGAACTCATACCGGCACAAGCTCCCCAGCTCTATCTTGGTCTGGGCTACGCCAAAACGACCAAAATGTGCTTCTTACGGTACAGGTTAGGACTTTTACCCTGTATTCGGAATCTTCCACATGGGCAAAAATAGAAAGCAGGCACACTATGCCGGCTATGTGGTGTAACGCAAAAAGATATGCTCCATCTGTTATGCTCCTGCGAGAAAATGCTAGAAGAGCGGAAACTCCTCTTGAAACGCCATTTCATCCGATACGGGACTCGCACACGAAGGAGTGCAGCTCTTACTTGTTTCTCGTCTTAGGACCCTCAGCTGAGCTGTAGCCTTGAAAATGTCTAAAGGCAGTGGAAAAAAAATGCCCGGACTTGATTCTTGAACTGTTTTAAGACCAAACAAAAAGAAAAAAACCACTTATTTTTTAACCTGTTTTAATACAGTAATTAGATTACTGTCAGAAATGCTTGTGTGACACATGAAAGGCTAAATATGTTTACAATTAGGATGAATAGTATAGTATTGTTCACGCCAGGCTGGTTTTACAACACATCTGTTTTATACTGCGTTTTATCTTTTCTTATATTTTGTAACTGCACTGCATTGGTTTTAATTAACTGTGCAAATAAACTAAACTTTTGGTCCACAAACGTTTGGTATGCACATTGAACCAACATTAAAAAGAACAACAAACATGAACATGTGACATAAAACACACTCACTCACTGCACACATGCATGCATACATACGTGATAAAAACACATGTTTGGGAGGGAAATGTGCATTTTACGATATGGCACTGATAGGAACTTGATATTGTTGTGTGTACCAATACTAGGTTTTCCTTGTTGTTCCGATTAGTGGTGCCATGTGATTGTCTGTCTTCCCTTTACTAGTTATTAGACCATGGTGACTGATTAATAAAGGTAGGTCCTCGCAATTTTTACCATTGTACCCTTCACTATATTTTATTAAAGTCAAGGTATGCAGATCTTAGAACTGATGAATGCCCCAGACCTCGTTTAGGCTCTATTAGAACGGCAGAAACATATTGGCGTAACAACTCAGTGATATGTAGGGGTCATACCAACTATGTATGTCCTCTGAGAGTATCTCATGGTATTTTATTTTGGGGCTTTGGTATCACCTGAATAAAGGAAAAAGTAATTTCTAAGAACTCCTTTAGGTTAGCCCCCCTGGGTTTGTCTCAACCCTGCTAGTACCATCTCACCAGGGTGGGATGAGGTGAAAAATGATGAAGCATGTCACATTACGTGGGTGAGACCACCTCGTCCAATTCTTGGAATTGTCTGTTTTTCTGTAGGCATACTACCAGTAGGTAGGTAGGAAAAGACAACTAGGGGTATGGATACAATTCTCTATGTATGCTATGAGGCCATCACGCCATTTCTGTGTTTTAAGTGTTTACCAAGAGGCAGGCCTGGGACTGTTGCATTCCCTCTTCTTCTCTCTTTCTTCTTATAGTATGCATGGTCCCACCCAGGTGTATGACCACTTCCTCCAAAGTGTGACATATTCTTGCTCCAGAAAGCACCATGCCTTCAAAATAGAAAACGTCTCTCCTTGGGCACCTAGGGGAGACCTTAGGTGTGATTTATATGTACAAATAATGTAGATTATTACTTTGGAAGTGCCTTTAATTCCAATGTCGAATATGCATATAACTACAATTTAAAAGCAGTCTGCAAGGCAGGGCTGGCTTTTGAAATGACAGCAAGAGCCACAGTAGTGCACGCTCCAGTGCAGGAAATCTACTGGGCATCTAAATCTCCCTGCCCTATTACATACCATAGAATTATAGGTAGCTTGAATCTCCCATGCATCATTATCTACTAGGGACTTATAGGGGTGTGTCATTGACAATTATAATTACATGTATCCATGTGCCAGTGTTTAGAAAAGCCCAAGGCATACTCGGAGTCAAAAAACCAGCACCTAGTAGTCAAAGTAGGGTAACAAATAGAGAATACCTTTTCAGATCTGGAGTTGTTCAGTGTAATTCCACATAGTTTCCATGTTTCTGGAGGGATGGGGATTAATGCTCACATTCATCACCTCTCATGAGCAAATGATAATTGTTAGCCTGGGAGGAGGGCGGTGGGTGGCAGGTGCGAGGCGGCAGTGGAAATAAGGTGGTTGGATCAGTAAGGTGGGACAGTGGAAAAGAAGGTTTACAGTTGCCAAGGCAGGGGGACCAACACAAAAAGGTTATGTATGATCCAGAGACACTATTTTTTTTACAACTATGTACCTTGAAATGTATGACTTGAGTTATTGCAAATGTATAAGCAATCTCAAAGTTCAAATTCTCGAATGGTCGCAAATATGAGATTATCATTCAACAGTTGCTACTGAGACACGCTGGTGAGTCCGAAGAGAGGAAATCGATTGTACAAATATTGTTTCATAGTTTAAAATATCGACTAATCTGCTTTGATCTGGGCATAGTTAATGTGACATCTTTATGCTAATAGAACACACAGAAGCTGGCACTGCAGGGATCAGAATCTTGCTGCAGTGCCCCTGAGCTTTGTCCTTCTCAAACAGAACATAGGTGGATATGGGAGGAGAACATTTAGATGAAAAGGTTTGCATTTCCTTAGATACATAATGGATATAGCAATATGTAAAACCTAGGAAAGCACATATTTTTCTTCACTTCCCATTACTTTCTCTTGTGATTACTGCCTGTTGTAAAGTAAGCCGCTGCAATGCCTGTTATAATAAAATGCGTGGAAGGCATGTGTATTTAGGAGCAAGCCTCACCATCCAATATAAAATTACATGAACACTCTAATAGAGGATTTGACTACCTCATACTTCTTCATTAGTCACATTCATAGCAATCTCTGTATTCAGATTTGTGAGTGTGTATCTGCAACACTTTTATGTAGTGAGCACTCTCTTCTCTTCTAAAGCTTAAATCCGAGGACATTTAATGTTACTCGTAAATGTTGATAGCGACCTCAGTCCTTTATTGGTGGCAAAATCCTATTTTGTACTTGTAACATCACCGATTCTTTAGTTGGTAGTAAACTCTGCTAATAAACCCAGTGCATTTTTATATCTTGGCAAATGTTATAGGAGTGTATATTTTAAAGATCCTTTTCAAAAGAATAAAGCACAAGTATCATAAAGTCTATATCTAGATTTCTGAATTGCAGATTTACAATGAAATGGATATGCTTCGAAATGGGGATATAACTCTTTCAGTATGCCAACGGAATTATGTACTTTGAAAAACTCTTATAGGTTCGGAGATCCTTTCTCGTGCAGCATGTGCTGAAATTCTGCATATAAAAGTGGAAACAAATTGAAACATTGAGGTTTTTGTTTTAGTTTAGTGGGTATGATATGATATGACATAATATACATCTGTAGAGCGCAAAGAGTCACACCTGAAGGTATATTTAGACGCTAGCCTCTTCAGCTCCCATCAACAAATCTCTAAAATAGACAGGTTTTCAACAAAATTGACTGAAATCTATGCAGCCACAAAGAAAGACATGAAGTTGATTCCATGACCTCGGAGCATTCTGAGAGAATGATTTACTCCCATGTCTGGAAAGCCACACCCTCAAAATGGAGGGGAAAGCCTAATCAATAGATCTCAGTGCACGTGCCGGGCAGTAGAATCAAAGCTTGTTTTTTAGATCTTAAGTTTGACTGAGACCAAGTCTAACTGAACTCCTCATAAATGCCCTTTGTAAATACCAAAAGTCGTAAAGTTAGACTTTCATCTCAGTTTACCTTTGTGAATCGGGTCTGATACGTTTCCTCACCGGTAGCCAATGTAAATATCTGAGGGTAGGTATCGAAGTAGAGCTGGGATATTGCAATATGGCTGCTGTATTTTGGACGACCTGAAGTTTCGTCAGCAGGGTATTGTTAGCTGCCATAAGCAGGGCATTGCTGGAGTCCAGGTGACTAATACCCAGCACCTGGATCAGCGTATTCCTGGCTGAGGCATGAAGCCAAGGAAAGAACGCCTTCAAAGTGTGCACAGTGGTGAAACAAGTCCCTCAAACTGCAGTGACATGATTTGTCAGTGACAAGACCTGGTCAATTTTTATCCCTACATTTTCCAGTGAGTGACTAGGCATCGGGACAGGTTCCAGCTCCACCAGCCGCTAGTCCGGCGCCCAGATATGTTGAGCTTTGTGAAGTTGCTGGACCTCTGTCTTCTCACTATTTAGTTGAAGACTGTTCTTACCCATCCAAGCAGCAATGGCTTACATGCAGTTTTGGAAGTGCTGCTTTCAACCCTCTATGTCTTGTTCCACAATAATGATCAACTTCGTATCATCAGCATATGAGATAATTTCATAATCATAGGTTCTCACAATCGGTGCCAAGGGAGTAACATAAACATTATACAACACATGGATCAGGGATGACCCTGAACTACTCCTTTGGTGAGTGGAACTTATAGGAATTTAAACAAACCCAGCTAGATAATTTGGGACCGATCTTTTAAAAACTCACTGTCAACAATCGTACACAGCCTGTCGATGAGGACTGAATGGGATACAGTGTCAAAAGACACTGAAAGATCTAATAATCCAAGCATGGCTGGGGTTCCAGCATCCCAAAAAAGGCACTTTGAGTCAGGTACTGCCACTAATGCTGTCTGCGTGCTAAGGGATGCACGGGATGCCAATTTGGATGTTTCCAAGATCATATGATCATCCAGAAACATCATGGGCTAATTATTCACATTGGCTTTAAGTAGTTGTCCTAGTAGAGGAAGCAAGGAGATCGGGTGATAGTTACTCAGGTTTGAGAGATCCATATTAGTTTTTTTCTGTAGGGGACAACCAGCATTGTTTTCCAAGCTAACAGTACCTTGGTGGGTTCCAGAGATAAATTAAGTAGAGCCTGAACCTCCGGAGCAAGTTCTGCTTTCAAAGTAGGTGATGTTCTGGAGGCAAAGACGTCCATTGGGTAACCAGATTGTGCTGTCCTTCAGGCTCTTAAGAATTACTCTTCAGTCATAGGAGCAAATCTGTCTAGACATGGGAGAGAGTTATTTCAAAGGGGTACTGGAAGAATGCAATTGGACAGATCCTGCTCCTGCCTCCACTTTTTCATCAAAGAAATCTGCAAGGGAGTTGTAGAGATATTGTGAAGTGGGTATGGCAGAACCACATATTCGAGGGTGCGCATAGGCCTTAAGTAGCTTGAAAAGTTCTTAAGAGAATTTGCCTCCATTAGTTATTTGGTTACAAATGAACCTAAGTTGAGCTTACCTGATGAGTGCATGATAGCTAGCAACAGCAGCTTTAACCCTTTAACCGCGGGGGTAATTTCCCTCCTGTGCGGGGGGAGGGGGGCTGTGCACTGCACCACGGTGCTCATGACGAGCTTAGCTCGTCATGAGGCACAGTGAAGCTGTGCTCATGCCGAGCGGGGCTCGTCATGACTCCACCCACTCCTGTAGAATGTCCGCACAGGTGTGGAATTCGCCGCGCGGGGGAGTGGCGCGGCCGTTATGATGAGCCCAGCTCGTCATGAGCATAGCGCCACTGTGCCTCATGACGAGCTGGGCTCGTCATCAGCAGGCAAGGTTAAGAGCTGCTTTGTCATTTAGAGTTTCAGAGTAAGCGAGTGTCTCTCTAGTTTTCTACATCTGCCTTCCTCAAGCGTAAATCCTTAGTGAACCATGGAGAATGGGACCTGCCAGAGGTATGTTAGGAGGTTTTTAGAGTTGTAAGATGATAATTATCTAACTCTGCATTAATGTCAAGGTTCGGGGTCACCTCTCCCCAAGATACAGTTCTAGCAAACTTTTCTGCTATGATATTTCTCCACAATCTATACAGAGGATTTACTCTGCTTTAATGAATCTCCCATTGTAAGAAACTGATCGAAAAGTGATATGTACATGTGAGGGGAGGGGGTCTTCATTGCCTAACAAAGGTGAATTAGTAAAAAGCGGGTCAAACATGTGGCCAGCAGTGTGTATAATAAGTTGGATCAGATGTAGCGACTCCATGTCTTCAGAAGGGATGTTGAAATTTGATTTAGGGACCTCTTCCCAATGACAATCGAAATCTGTTAACAAAAGCAAATGTTCCTGATGAAAGTATATCAGGAGCAATGTGTCTCATCAGCATATGGCTGAAATCTTTATTGGGCCCTAGAGGGCAGTAAATTAAGGTGCCCTTCCAATGAGGGCTTGAATCCAAATCAAGATTAAAAACACACATAAGTGATTCAATTATTTGAATTTTTGCAGGTTTCCAAAATGCAATGGTAATTCCACCGCCTGCTCAAGATACCCTGCCTAACCTGACTAGTTGGTAATTGTCAGGTAGTGCCAGTCGAATGCATGGCAGAGTAGAGGCATTTAGCAAAGTACGTCAAGAAAAAGAAAACAAAGGAGAGCGATGTCAGTCAGTCCCAAGCTTTCACAGCATGTTTTGGAAGGAAATGAGTGACTATTTTTGTGGCTACATCAAGGGATGCCAAGCAAGATGGGGGCCAATAGTGACTTAACAGTCCTGCAATCCTTCCACTCAAAAACGGGCATATGTAGGAGGGGCACTAGCCCCATTAGGTGATAATAACAAGCATGAGAAGCCACAAGACCAGCAGGAAACTGGTCCTTCAAGGTCCTAAGAAGGGAACATACTACAGTTATGTTTGAGCCTGACACCAACATGGAAATGAGCACCAATTGCATATAGAGATGCAGCAAATTAGCAAATCCTGTTTACCCTGATATTATCTAGTACCTGAGAGGCAGGGTCCTGGTGACGGCTGAGCATGGCTCAATACAAATGGACTTGCTTTTGGTGTGCCTTTAGCATGCCAGCGCCCAGCAGCTGTCCACGCTCTCATTTGGCTAAGTAGGCAACCAAAATGGGCGCTAGACCTCTGACCAATGTGGAAGTATGAGCCAGCCATTCGGGAGGAACCTATGAGAACATCCGCTCTACAGCTTGCTGCAGCAGTCCAAATGGCACTGGGAAATACCAGCAGCAAAAGTAAAGACAAAAGTTCCCTCTCAACACAACCCAGAGACAGTAAATTGCGGCGATATTAAAAGTGAGTCAGGGAACCTGAGAAAGGTTTGAAAGGTATGAACGTTTGCCAAAAAGTGAAAATGGTACATTAGCTTTATTTAGAGTTTATACATGGGCATAAACTCCAAATATGGCATGCAGAACATCCCATCCCCCAATTATACCATGTAGTGTGTATTTTGGAGACCTTTTGAGGTTTGTTCTTATGCAATGTTTGCATTGGTTTTGTAACATATACTTGTTGTTAATAATGCCATCATATATGTCTTTATCTATTGTCTCTAAAGGAGCCTTTCTGAAGAAGTTTTACTTTAAGTCCAGTGTTGTAAATAGAATGGTGATAGATGACAGGATACTTCTAGCTGATTACATGTAGATTTATTCCAAGACACAGCTGAGTACAAACCTCGTCAGCTGACCAGACCTTCAACTGACACAGGTAGAACACTCTGGTACAAATTAGAACACTCACAGGTATTCTGGGAGACCGAGAAGGTGAAAACACTAAGGAAGGGCTAATGACTACTGTCAGCCATATTACAGGAAGAATCAATATACAACACATCTTCCTCCTTTACAGAAAAGAAATGAAACGAACATAAAAAATAAAGCTTAATTCATGGGAGACAGCAACAATCATATTACAGACAGATATGAGGCCTAAGACGACTTGAACTAATTTTAGTTGATGAAGGCAAAAGAGCATTTTGGGGCAAAGAGTGTAAAAGTGAAGTGTGAGGTGAGACACAACACTTAAAACAACTAATAGGCATCACCACTACCTACTCCCCTTAGACTGACAAAACAGGAAAAGATAGTGCACTCCCTCCAATCTATCTTTGACCAGCAAAACAGGAAGAGACAGTCCACTCTCTCAAATCTGTTTCCGTCCACCAACACTTTACGCTCGTTGAAGATAGACAGTTCAACGTACGCCTTGGTGCTTTACAAGTACCACAGTCTTAGATAAAATTTGATAATTCCATACATAGGTACTCTTCAAGATTACTAAGTGCAGTATCACATGCGATGTGGAGAGATTCAAGTTTTGGCTTGAAGCTTTCACTTCAAAAGACGCAATCTGGACCATTGTCCATCCTCGGTGTTAATCCTGGAACCTTTGTCCAAAATTCAGGCCGTCCGAACTTTGCCTCCATCCTGGAACCTTTTTCCCAAATTCAGGCTTTCCGACCTTTGTCTCCGTTGTGGACTTACTGTCCAGACTCTGACCTGGGACCTTTGTCCCCGTTTTGGACTTTCCGTCCAGACTCCATCTTGGGACCTTTGTCCCCATTGTAGACTTTCTGCCCAGACTCTGACCTGGGACCTTTGTCCCCATTGTAGACTTTCTGTCCAGACTCCGACATGGGACCTTTGTCCCCGTTGTGGACTTTCAGTCCAGGCTCTCCATCTTGATACTGGGACACTCCGCTCCTTGTTCCGGGACAACAATCAACTGACACACAATCTGGTACAAGTTAGAACACTCACAGTATTCTGGGAGACTGAGAAGGTGAAAACACTAAGGAAGGGCTAATGACTACTGTCAGCCATATTACAAGAAGCATCAATATACAACATCCAGCATCTGAGAGTAACCAGTATCATAATCATAGAATCAGGAGAGGTGCTAAAATATTGTCTTTTATGAGATAGATGTATTGATAGAGTGACAGACTGTAGTGATTAATGAAAGAGATGAATGAGGTGAAGTGTCAAATGATTATGGAGTATGCACCTATTCTGGTAGCTAAAGAATAGGAAGGTCTCTGCTTTCTTGGAAGAATATACATAGACATTTGATGGCTTTTTTAATTGGTTATGTGAGGCAAAGATGAAGGCTGTTATCCATTACATGCCCAATGGTTCTAAGTAAGGGGACAGATAGGGGTAGACAACGCCTGGCTTAAGTAATGCAGTGTTTAGTGATGCATAAACCTTGTTTTACATTTTGCTGTGATGAGAATACATTCACTCTTCTGTAGTTTCTGCATCAGAAAACTGTATGGCATCTTCCATAGTAGATTTATGATACAGCCCATAGGGGGTGTGGCCAAGATGGCGCTACAAGCAGGCTCTTTCCAGTCAGGCTCTGCTGCCATCCAGACCGGTTGACGATCATCCTGCATGCCTCAGGGTCACCAGACCACGGTCGGTTTGGGATGAAAAAATTGCCCACATTTGCAGAACTCACCCTTTAATCAATCATTAATCAGTTAGCATTAGAGGCTTATTTTGGGAAGAAAGTGTGGTTAGTTCTGTCTTTTAAAGTTTCAAAGGTCAGTAGCATCATTCATGACTGGAAACACAGTTAATTAATTTCAGATCACCAATGTCTTTGTTCTGACACATACCTTCAGGTCAATAAAGCTTTCACCGTCAGGTCCCTTAACCTATTGCTCTCTCTTAGACCCTCAACCCCTTGTTCACCCTTGGACCCCTGGATCCCCTGTCAGGACCTAAAACTCCTGGTCATCCTTAGGATTCCTGGCCCTAGTAATTTCCAATCATTCTCAAGCCTATAGGCTTCTGCTCACCTCAAAGACCCACGGGCTCTGTGAATCCTAAGAATAAAAGACTCCTACTCCCTGTCTGTTGGCCCCTACAATACCCACCTACCAATAGGACCCTTAAGCTACTCTTTGGTCCTGAGTATCCTTTTCTGACTCAGATTTCTGAGTTTTTATCCATCTCCTCACTCTCAGGAGCCTTTGGTACAGCTCATCTTCTTGTCACCTGAATTATCTGATTACCGTCAGGTTCACATTGTCCTCAACATCAAGCTAATATTATTCAACATTCTTTACAATGGTGCATTCCCGGCTCTATTGCCTAACTTTAAATTGCATTTACATTTTCTATCATGCCTTGCTTGGGGTGTTTCTGTCCTTTCATATGTGCAGCCCCTTCCATTTAATTAAGACTGCGTTTCAGTTTTATGGTGTCTCCCTCACCGATCCTCTCACGGTATCATCTCCTCTCTCCCATTTGCAGCGCTCTGACCGTTGACTGCTGGCCCAGCTCAGACTGGGCCAGGTCTGTGTCAGTGCCTGCGCTTGCTCTACTGCTCAAGTATGCTTGAAATGGTCCCCACACATTCCATGGTCTGCTTTGGATAGGTCTCAATGCATTAAAATTTTCCGAGTTCGTATTGCAGTATATCATGTCTGCGCACCACTCTGCCACCATAGGGCCACTATCTCTCATCCAGTACATAGTCACTCACCTTTTGGCCAGTAGCAGGTCTATTGCTACCAACTTACGGGCCTGTTTAGGGATTGTGGTGTCTAGTCAAAGGAGGGCCAGCATTGGGGATTCCATTATTGCTGTGCCTATTATTTCTTGGAGTTCTGCTAATAACTCCACCCAGTATGTATGTATTTCTGCGCAAAACTAGGCTAAATATGCAAAACCAGCCCCTGCCGGTGTTAAAGAACATGCATCTATCTTCTTCTCACAATCCGTATCTGTGTAGTCTAGCCAGGGTATAGTATACTCTATTAAGATATTTAAAGTGCCCTAGTCGGCGTCTGCCATTTTGCGAAACAGTTTTAGTCGGGGAGCAGCAGTACACCCACTGCTTGTCTGTAATTATTACATTCAAGTCTGTCTGCCATTCTATGTGTGCTTTCTTGGGGAGCGTGTTGTCTGTGTTTGGCATTACTTTATAAATGGTGGATATCCTAAGCGTTGGAGAAGTAGCTCGCAACAAATAAATCAGGGGGGTGTAACTGGTGGTTCCGCTCTATTCGGTCCTAACTGCGTCCGGAGCAATTGGTATGCCCTGTGGCAGTTATACAAGTTACTAAATGTATTTATGGGCGTGGATGCTTGGATCTCCTCTCATTGCCTCAGGGACCCATTTTGAAAAAAGTCTCTCAGAGTGCTAATGCCTGCTTGTTTTAGTGCAAACAGGACCGCTCCCTCTGTGCTGCACGGGAGCCAAGTACAGCGCTGTACGGTTAGGATAGGTGAGTGTAAAGGTGAAATGTGTGTTTCATTCGCAATTCTCTGAAGTAGATGACTCAAAGTGACTATCGGGGCAAGTGCTCTAATTTTGTGGTTCGTTGTAGCTAGGTGTGAGCGTGGGAGCAATGTTGGGGCGGCAATTATTCACTCCAGGTGCAAATGTGGAGAATGTGGCGGCCAATTATTCCAGTAGTATGTGTGCATAATCTGCACAGCTCTATAATATGTTCCTAAATTGGGGGCATCTAGTC
Organism: Lissotriton helveticus; assembly: GCF_964261635.1. Classification (NCBI taxonomy): domain Eukaryota; kingdom Metazoa; phylum Chordata; class Amphibia; order Caudata; family Salamandridae; genus Lissotriton; species Lissotriton helveticus. Next base: position 211,783,129 of record NC_136060.1, on the reverse strand, counting down.
TGCCTAAGGCGTAGGGAAGAGTCAGCGTGTTCCATCCCACCTTGGGTTGTTTCCCCGTCCATGCTAGGCAAATGAGGAGTGTGCGTAGCATGTTGAAAACTGATTTTGGTAGCAGTATGGGGATATTAGTGAATAAAAAGAGAAATCTTGGGCGCATGATCATTTTGAATAATGCTACACGTTCCAACAGTGATAGGAGGCAGTCTTATCCAATGTTCTATCACTTCTGTTAAGCGATGTATTTCCTTCCCGTAGTTTTCTCTAATCACAACCTCAGGGTCAGTGTGCACTTGTATTCCCAAATATAGCTGAGGTTCGCTGGTCCACACCAGAAGAATTTCAACGGGGACAGAAATATCAATGATTTTTTCCAGTTAACCTTTAGTCCAGAGTGCCCTCCAAACTGCACCACCTCTCCCAGTACTGGTGACAGATTGCACTCTGAGTCTCTTACATATTGTAGGGTATCGTCGGCATACGCAGATACGATTTATTTGTAACTCAGGAATCTTATACCTCGATGTGAGTTGTATTTGCGTAGGGCGCAGGCCGGGGGTTCTGCCACCAGGGTATATAGGAGGGGGGGGGAGAGTCGCATCCCTGTTGGGTGCCTCATGTAACGTTTATGGGGGTAGAAAAAATCCCATTAATGTATATACATGCAGTGAGGTTTGAGTAAAGTGTTTGTAATAGTGTGATAAAAAATCTCCCCCACCCCTACCCGCCGCACCGTTGCCACCATAAAGAGCCATTCCACCGAAACAAAAGCCTTTTCAGGGTCGAGGAACACAACTGCAGCCTGGATCTCTGAGTTTATTATAGTGATAGCCCCGAGCAGCGTTCTGAGTTTACTGGTCAGAGTTTGCCCTGGGACAATCCGGGTTGCTCCGGGCATACTATACATGGCGTTAGAGGGGCTAGTCTGTTTGCCAGTATTTTGTCATATAGCTTTTTGTCTGTATTAAGTAGTGATAGGGGTCAGTAAGAGGTTCAAAGGTCCTCAGTTTTCCCGGGTATTCTTATGGCTATAAGCAGAGCCTCTCACATTGTGGCTGGCATAACACTATCTTGTGCCATCTCCTCGTACAGGTACATTAAGTAGGGAATTCATTTATCTTGATATTCCTTGTAGAAGACCACCGTAAGACCATCAGTGCCGGGTGCTTTCTCATTAGGTATCGTTTTGAGTGCGGAAATTATATCTGTCAGGTGAAGATGGACCATCAGTCTCTCACTATCCTCATTTGTGAACCATTCCATCTTAATGTGTGCCAGATAGTCAAGCATGCCTGCTTCCGAGTCAGCAGGGCATGATGTATAGAGGTCTGAATAGCATTTGCAAAATCTGTCTACTACTGCTGCTGCTCCAGCTATAGGCACACTATCTTTGCTTTTCACGCTATGTATGTCATTTGCAGTTCTGTTGTGTTATGGATGCCAGAGTGGCACTAGGAAGCTCACCCTCCCCATATACCTGGACCGCTGCATACTTGCCTAGGTGTGCTAGCTCAGACTGGGCCAGTTCATTATATTCATCTAAGCTGGCCTTAATCTGTGCCTGCAGACCCAAGCTTGGTTGCTTCAGCTGTTCAGTTTCTATTGTGTTCAGTTTCCCCTCTACCTGGTTTAGCCAGTTTCTTTTAGAGCACGGTACCCCTGCATGTTTGGAGATGGCGATGCCATGTATATATTCGTTAAAAGCTTCCCAGAGTGTTGACATTTTGGGACACCCCCTGTGTTAGTGTTAAAGAATATGTCAATTGCTTGCACTATTTCTTCGCGAAAAACTGAGTCTAAGAGCGAGTATTGTGGGAACCTCCACATAACCGTTTTCAGGTGTATCTGTGGTACTTTTATGGTGAGCTGTACTAGTGAGTGATCAGAATAATTTATGGGGAGGTGCTCGCAGGTCACTAAGTGTGGGAGTTAGGAGCGGGACATCAGCCAGAAATCAATACTCATGTGGGTGTCGTAGATTGTGGAGTAGTAAGTGTATTCTCTGCTGTGTAGGTTAGTGTGGCGCCAGACATCTACCATTCTGCCAGCTTATGGTATAGTAATGATGGTGAGACCTGCCACTGCTGGTTTTTGCAGAGGGTCTTTAGCCCTGGAGCTGGAGTGTCTGCATACAGGAATGTCTGCATCTCGCGTCCGTGTGTCAGCATGAAAGTCTTTCTCCTCTGCCCGCCCTCGCAAAGATGCGGTGTATATATACCCAAAATGTACCCTCAGGGTATTCTACCTTTATGTGTCATGTCAGTTGAGGATGACGGAAGGGATGGCCCTTATACATAGCTATCATGCAGAAGATAGTAATCCTGCTGTGATTCTGAGAATCCTTATGCATAATTAATGAGGTTAGTTTTCAGGAAAAACCACACAACATTTAAGCAGCACTTAACTAGGTAAAATATCAATACGAAAACCTGGTATGTAGTACAATGATATGGTAAATTAGGTGAAAGGTCGGGCGACTCTCAAGCCTTTATTGGGGTACCCGTCAAAACATAACAAAATCATGAGTGCAGTTGAGGGAGAGATGGGCTCCCTGTGGTGATCTCTTTAGATTTTGAGAAGGCTTTTGACACTCTTGGGTGGTCAAACCTTTGGACTTGGCTTTCCTACTTGGATAGAGAGGCCCGTACTAGGGCATGGTTAAAGGCCCCCCGGCATACAGTGTCGCTTTATGTGGATGATGTCCTGGTGTATCTGCGGGACCCCAAGCGGGATTTGTCAGCTCTCTTTGACTTTCTCGATATTTTGGGAGAAATTGCAGACCTTTTGGTGAATTGGGGAACATTGTGCATTGTCCCACTACAGACAGTGGACAGTGCAGATGTAGAGGCATGAGACTTTGACTGCCTGCTCTGGCAGATCAAGACATTTCGCTGTTTCGGAGTGAATATTTACCACTCTCACAAAAGCTTCTTGATGGGAACCATGGTAGAGCATTAACGTAGCTGTGACAGTCTATGGGCTTCTGGATGCACCTGCTCTTATCACCTATGGGACATGATTCCATAGCAAAAATGGTACTTTTGCTGCACCTCCTTTAATGTCTAACAACTGAACCTGTTTTCCTCACGAGGGCAGACACTTATCTCTGATCTTGTTTGGGGGGCACAAAGCTCATATCCAATCATGTACTCTATGCCCAATGGTTGAGTGTAGTCTGGGAGTGCCTGGCCAAGACCCTTACTTTGCAGTGGCTCAGCTGCAATGTCCTATGTGCTTGCTGGAGGGATAGGCAGTGGGAGAGGGTGCATTGTTAAGGGAGGAATTAGATGACTTGGGGTCTCTCAAAAGGCTATTATCACCTGGTGACCCCTGCAGGGGCATACATAGGTTAGCATGAACTGCCTAGAATTGCTGGAATAGATTTATTAAACTGTACTGTGGCACGCCACCCTATGATCTGCAACTTCTTCTCTATTGCATTCCAAGGTTCAGAGCCCTATTTGGTGTGCACAGTCTAGGGCCTTGGTGAGAGACTGGAATGTCCTGCTCGGGGGACGTGTACACGGATGGGGACCTTTGCTCCTTTCAAGATTTACAGGATGGTTTTTGCCTAGGTGCCAGCCAGTTTTTGACATATAAGGCCGTTGCCTGTTAATAAGGGAAGCATGATCATTGGGCCAGATGGCCTCTGTCCTACACCATGAGCTGCAATGTATGTTGACACATGGCTTGCATCATCACTGTGCTACATGCTGCATTTCAAACAACAAATGTGGGCCTTTCACTGACTGGAAAACACCGCTGGGACACATGCCTCGGAATGGTTTTGACTAATAAGCAGTAGGGGATGACACTTGCACAGGTGAAATGGGTATCTCGCAATGCTTGCCTGAAATTCAATCAATTCAATCATTTGCACTACATGTATCTCACACCAAACTGTCTCAATAATATGATTCCGGGTGTGACCTCTGTGTGTCCTAATGTGTCCACCTTGACACGAACTTCCTCCATTTGATATGGGAATGTCCCGCGTTAGCCCGGATGTGGGTAATTATGAGCCACACATCAGAGATACTTTATGTACAGCTTCTGACTGACCCCATCTCTGTTTGATGGATTTCACCAAGCGTACAAATCGCACAAAGCATTATCTAATATTGGCAGATCTTGCCAAGGTTCTTTTAAAGAGCCATGTCCAGGGAAGCAGCGCATCCACCTTCCATTGACTGCTGGTTTCGAACAATGCTTAAATTGGTGACTGCTAAGGAGGACGTTATGGCATGTGACTCTCACATGTGGGGAGAGGGTAGCACTGTCACACCGTGGGAAACTTTTGTCCTTAACCTAAATGATAAACCTGATGCCACTGCATGATCCTGGCAAATATTCTAGCGGACTCAAAGGCATATCTCTTCCAGGTCAATCACTGCTTAGCCAGTTCCGGAGTGCTGTCCTATGCACAACCTTACTACCCCCATACATAGGGTGCTATATCCCCCCGGATGCCCAGTTGCCGGATCAAGTGCACTACATTAGCCACTAATGGCCATGTATATTTATCCTTTGATGCTACCCCTTTCTTTTCTTTATCCTTGTTTGTTCTATCATAACTGATACTTTTGCGACCCTACAGCCACCCCCAGCTACCTGGATTGTTGCTATATGTTTTTGCCTGTTTATTAGAGAATTGGTGTTATAATAAGGGTATTGATGATAGCATTATCCCCAAGTTTATAACACGTTGACCAAGCTCCCCTGCAAGTGGATCATAGCCTTACAAGAGGCTCTTGTTTGATGTTGATCATATATTTACTTTTCCCATTCTTTTCACTTATAATTGCACTATTTTGTATTTTGATGCCTTCTCAGGGTGCCTCTTGGTACTTTCTGTGTTGCCACAATCACTTGTTTGCATCAGTGTTTTAGACGATGTTGTATCAATCTTGAAAAGAAATGCCAATAAAGAAATATCCTTCAAAAACAGATGATACAACCAAGTGACTGAGAATGTTATGGATGGATGACTTCTTTTTTCCTACAATTTATTGGATTGTGACTCCTGTATCTGCGAGGTGTAAGCATCAGGGTTTAAGATATATGCCACTATCATTGAGTATTTACATGTGGAGTGCTTACTGATCTTTACTATCTCATTGCATATGGAGTTGAAGGAGAAAACATTGTTTAAAATGTGATTTTGAAATCTGATGTAATTTTATAGCATACTATTAAGCATATGTGATTGCCAAAGTAAAATGCTACTAAAAGTTACCAAAAGATGAATCTATATCATTCTCCTTCATCCACAAAGGGATGAACATTGTGTAATTTATTTAAGGTTGCAGTCTCCATTCCGAAGCCTCGTGAGAACACAGAGTGGTAGTTCATGTATAAATTGTTGCTGAATATATACTTCATGTATTGGCATGAGACACGTCATTCAATTGCAAGTAGAATACTGGCCTCCAATTGGCTAGTATTGTTTGGTGATGTTAAATGTATTCAGCAATAGAAAGGCTGGGCCTATTTTCAGCATATTGGATACTTTCAAGACTGAGGCAGTGATTGTTAGGCATCATTGATATTTCAAGAACTTTGAATTTTAAATTAATTTTGTAGTTCGAGAGATCATCTGTCTGAGATTTTGTTGGTCTGAATTGTTTTCATATGTTGCATTAGTCCCCAGGTTGTCATTATTGAAGGGAAATATTTCTTGTGGAGATTACTTTTTAGTATTTTGCCTCTGATAGTCATGATTTTAATGGTTGATAGGAGAGACAGTTTCTGCATCTAATAATCAAGAGGATGTTGTTCATTTGTATGCTTTGAGATGAGGTGTTCTAAATAATATATTTAAACAATGATATGGTGGGGTTAGAACAATTCAACTGCACTTGGTCATAGTTAGCTTTTAATTTTCAACGTCTTTGGGTCCTGGAGTGAGAAGCCCGCCAGCGCCCCTCTCCAGGACGGCCAAACCTGTAATCTGGCTGCCCCTGTATTACGATTGGACTCGTAATATGCTTGGTGGTGCTGGAGCGGATCTGCCAATTATTTTGCAGGCCTCAGACTGCTGCATTACAGGATACAGCATTACAGTATACCAGAATGGAGGCACGCACTTTAATAACTAAGGGAATATTGAGAGACTATGGAGATAGGAATACCCTAAGGACCCCCAACCTTGCCGGCCATGGCATCTAACTCTACTGCAGACCATATTTGCCTTAAATATTTCCTTGCGGGATCCCTCTCAGCAAGCACCAGCTGTAGCCTGTATATGTCTAAGAACTGCTAAACCATCTAATAGCTAAAGAAAGGTTTGAATCAAGCCGAAGACGTGCAACCAGAATCCTAGCCATCAGACTCAAACTGAAAATGATACATTTCACCTCCAAGGGGACTTTACATGATGTACAAAAAATAATCAACTGAATAGATAGATAAATATGGCTTAGGGTAACCTTTAAAATCTTCTCAGAAACCCCGCCAATATTGATGCAAAGCACAACATAAGTAGAAAATATGCACAGTGTCTGCTCCCACCTTGCCACACTGAAAACAGCCCAAACTAGTCCGACATCCCCTGTTGAATAATCAGTTCAGAGTGTAATATGTCTCTTGAAGAATCTTAAAATGAAGTATTTTCAGCAGTCAGCTAGGATCTCTAGGCTTAAAACATTTGAATGCAAATTCTAAAGAGTACTCACGTCCATCAATTGTTTTTTTTTTTGTGGGAACAAGAGCTGAACCATCAACCACACGTTAGTGAGCGAAAACGTTAGGTCTCATAGGCGGGAATTCAAAATTATTCCACGCATGGAGAGCAATCATTTCCCACAACTTGCTGGCGTTAAACCTTTTGGTAGATAAAGCAAGGGAAAAGCCCACTAAGCTGTACACCTGCTTTGTAGACCCCAAAGTGGCGTTCGACACAGTTCCGAGAGAAGCTCTATGGCAAAAGATGGCCAATTGGGGAATACCATCGAAGCTGGTGCGGGCCATCATAAACTTATATTCATCCACCTGGGTTAGGATAAAATTAGGCAACGGCAACAGTACAACAGAAAAAATCCCTACCCATGTTGGCCTCAAGCAGGGATGTGTGTTGGCACCTACCCTCTTTAACATCTTTACTGCGGACTTGGACAAGTGCATCACGGAGATACAAAGCGACCCCCCGAAGTTAGCCCACCATAAAATCAGGAGCATACAGTATGCAGACGACATCGTACTTTGCAGCCAGACCCCTTTGGGCTTACACCGTTCCATCATGAAGTTGCATGACTACATCAGTGCACAAGGGTTGCAAATTAACTACAAGAAAACGAAGATCGTCTGCTTTGCATCGCGGCCGGGGAGGCAATCTTTCAAATGACACATTGCGGGCAATACAATAAAACAGACCCTCTCCTACAAATATCTGGGAGTAGTGGTCGACTCGAGGTGGACTCTAAAAGATCACCAATTATGCAGAAAGGCGCAGGCTAACAAACTACGGTTCGCCGTAAATTTATTAAAAACGAAACTAAAATGTCCATCCAATTCACACCTGTTGAAGGTGATCGCGGCTAAGTTTTTACCATCTCTTACATACGGGTCAGAGTTATACAGGGGAAAAGATGCAAACTTCTTGAATTTACAACAATCAGAGCTGTTTAAATACATCTTTCAGATTCTGAGGTTCGCATCACAAGCTCAAATTCGCCTGGAATTCGGGCTACTAAATCAGCACCAAGTCAGACAAGCGGCCATATTAAAAACATGTTGGAAATTAAGAGCAGAACAAGAAGACACGCTGATGGGTCTCTGTTGGATTGAAATGAACAATCAGACAAAGGCAAAAAACGCCTGGAAAACAGTACTGGAAGATGCACTGTTAAACCTTAATATGGAAAAGGCATGGAACACCAACCAAATTTTCGCGTTTTTAAAAAAATCAGCCAACGGTGCTGCAAAGAAAAAATCCTGGCTAATCGACAAAGTCGCAATAGCGGAAAAAAAACACGGTTGGATGGTGCTGGCCACGTATGAGAAAAGGGTGCTGCAACCCTACTAAGTCAATCATATAACACCAGCCATCCAAAAAACACTACTTAGTTTACGGCTGGGAACCTATACTTCAAAAGACCAGACTCCTGCATGGAAGCAAACTTGGCCAAAAGACAGCGCACTTAATACTGAACACTGAGAAATAGGAGATCAACGGCACAAAATCGAAGGAGTGAAGCGCTATGAACAGAGACAATGAATCCCCGCTTTTAAAAATATTACCCATATAGACATTACAGAATGTTTTCTTTTACCTACTTGCCAGTCTGAACACTCTCCTTTTTAATTTTTGATAATTTTCATTTATGCAAAAAAATTTAAAGGTTTTAATTAACTACATACAATAAAAATGTACTTACTTACATTTCCCACAGTCAATGCAATTGGAACAACGTTTTGCTTGGCAGATGGCATCCATCGGCTTGATATCTGCCCCCTTAATGTAATCTAAAAAGTCTGAGATGAAGAGGAAAAGAGATAGAGAAAGTAATGGCTGAAGTACACCCTAAAGCAGGAACAAAAGAAGAAATTCCAAAGGGAATAGGGAAGCAAGAAAATCGACAACCAGTAAATGGTGAAATGCTAAAGGCTTGGGTTTCCTTAATAGCCATTTTATTGGAAAAATGCCATCATAAAGGGATGCAAGCACACCATATCCCCCACAAGAAGCACAATCTGGCGAATAGTCACCGACCGTGGTATTGTACGGATCTATAAAAACAAAAATGTCTAATACTGTGAGAAATCAGAATAGTACAAACCTGTTAAAACATGGAGGAAAACTGAATAGACATAACGCAGTGGTGGCCCACATGCAAGCAATGTACAAAGAACCAGAGTCTCAATCAAAATCAGACAGTCATGATACTCTATCTGAAATGAGAAGGGGTTCCTCACAGCTACGCTGATAACCTCGAGGGCTCTGAAAATAATTATCATGAACAATGAACATCAAAGTAAAAATATCCTGGTGGGCGCAGAAACAGTCCAATTAACAAAAATTATAAAGAAACTAAAAACAGAAGGTGCAGCAGGCACTAATGGTATATACAAAATGCTCTCTTTAAGGGAGAAGCTTCGTATTGGGCATATTATTTTATACCTTTTTTTTATCAGCTGTTTCTGACAAATAGAATCCCAGAATCATGGAAAGGTAGTATTTTTCATCCAATATTTAAAGGCGGATATCTGACACCGCCTAGCAACTACAGACTTATTGCATTAATAGATGTTGAAGCTAAGTTATATGCTGCCTGTCTGCTAGAATATCCTAAAACCCCAAACAGGGTTCAGGGTTGGTGCAGGCACACTAATAAACCTGACAGTTCTAACGCTGCTAATCAAAAATGTCAAAAACCAGAACAAGCTGTTCACTTGCTTTGTGTACCTAAAGTCAACTTTAAACCACGTGCTTGAAGACACTTATGGGAAAACTGGCCGCGTGGGGCATCCCAAGCAACTTATTGAACGCCATCAAAGAACAGCATACAGGCACCCATACCCAGGTAAAAATAGCTGATGGCAGTTATTTAACAAAGAAAATACATAATAGACACCTACAATGGTCTAAGACAGGGGTGTGTGTTAGACCCAGTCCTCTTCAATGTGTACTTATCGCATCTCGAAGAAGCACTTTATGTAGTAAATAGCCACCCATCAATGTTAGCCAAAGAGGAAATTAGGTGCCTTCAGTATGCTGATGATATAGTGCTTCTTAGCAAAACCCCAATTGGGCTTCAACGCAGCATGAGTGTATTATCTAAGTAGATGGAGCAGCACGGGTTAGGATAACATTTATGTAAAACAAAAGTAGTGTGGCCAATGGATTCCCAATACACAAAACACGAGTGGTATCTGGATGGGAAAAATGTTGCCGCCGTCATCTCATACAAATATCTGAGTTTTAAAATCGAAGAAAAACTGAGTTATAAGCATCAGCTGTCATCAATGAGGACGAAAGCCCAAAACCTCATATATGGTTTCAAATTATTAAACAGGAAATTAGGCCATCATGTCATGTCGGCACAGCTAATGCCTTTTATTATCTATGGTACCAAAATGATGAGGGGTCATGAAACTGCAATTTTAAATACCATCAAAACAAAGGTTTATAAAAACATCTTCCTCATTCAGAAATCAGCATCACCGGCTCAAGTCCGACTTGAGTTTTGTTTGTCCAATCAAATATTCTGGAGTAAAGTTGTTTTTATTAACTTATGTGGGAGGCTGAGACAATCCAGAACCAACTTCATTGAGTAACTGTGCTGGACAGAAATAGAATCTCAAAGAGAGAATAAAATACATGGTTCCTGGGGCTGCTTCCCAACACATGTTATAGAAGAATATTCCGATCTAGAAATTTGTAACTCAGGCATGGGGAAACTGGCCTTCAAAAAAGTAATTAACCTGTCAACAAAACTCCTGTCTTACACAACAGATGAGAACATCTTATCACAAAGACGTCATACTTGAACGGTGATTAAGTCATTTGGTACCAGTAAATCTGAGAACTAGTTATCAGCTCACTTTTCAACCGTTTAAAAAAAAAAACAATTCATGAATTTACACTTTGGTATATGGAAACACAGGATTTGATCCCCTCCTGGAAAGACCAGTATGAAAATCAGATTGTGCATATATAAATATGAATCTCCACCACATATTCTCTGTGCATGTCCAAAGTATTTAAAACAAAGGAAGATATTTTTGAAAGAAACATTCATTTTTATGAGTATTCAAACATGCAGAGAAGCTGTAACCACCGGTTTAGGTGGGTCTTCTATCTCTTTGGTCTGCAGGGGGGGTAAATGTATAAACATGTATCTGAAGGATTTGGGTCGAGTTTCAGAAGAACTTCAAACAGACTAATAACTGTGTTTTCATGGCGAGGATAGGCTTCATGATGAGGATGACTCTTAGGGTTGCAGCACTCTATGGACAATATAAACTGGACTTGATTTTTCTATGTGTAGAAAAACAAAGACTTTTAACTTTCTATTAATGTTTTTCTTTTTTATAGGATTCTTTAAGCAAGTAAATGACATTATATAGTATAATGGTTTAAAAAGATCAAAGATTTGAATAAATAAACTCAAGTATTTTCAGCCTAGATACTTTCACAAATATAGTATGCAACAAGACTGCTTCCATAACTACGTCAGCAACCACTTGTAGCGATAATTTATGAGTCCATTTGGAGGCTAAGGAATACATTTATTATATGGTTAGTCTGAATTTAGTCATGTATAAAATTGACTATTCCTCCCTCTGACATCAGGTCTCTGCAGCAGTTCAATACATGGTATATGATTCAGCAGCCCTGAGTCTTTGACTTGTTTGTTACAAACATTTTAAATCTTGGTAGACCTAAAAAAGTGTGTGCTCAGAACCACAAATGTTGCAACTGAGGCCAAAAAGCATAAGACTTGATATCCTGTGAACAGCTGACCACCGTTGGCACGCATGTCCAAGATCAGTTTACTGCATGCAAATTACTGGAAAAAGAGGGAAATTCTGGGTTAAACCATAAAGAAGTATAACAAATAAGAGGTGCAATTGAAAATGTAGCCCTTAAAGTTTGCCACAGCTCATAAAACACCAGGAGAGTCTTGAAGGGAGGGCGCTTAAAGTAAGGCTTGGAACCCTTGAGCCAACAAGCAATTCTTTGAAGCATAATAGGCTTTGTTACGTGCACCGTTGTTTTAAGAATAGAGTTGTAGTCTGAGTGTAATATCATTGAAACAATACATTCCAGTTCAACTTTCTGATTTCCAGGAACAAAGGGTTCCAAAAAACTAGCTTTCATTACACTATTCGTTGAGTGATCCAACAGTTCTCAGATGGTGAATAACTGATACAAAGTGCAAGGTAGTGAATAACCGATGGTTGGTGTGAGAAACATTGAGCAGACAGTTTTGATGAGAGGAAAGCAATTAAATAAGATGGGTAGATATATTATTTGGTGCAGAATATTTGGTTAATCTTTAATGGATTAGCTCAGGTAGTATGACAAGTATTTGTAAAATACATCTGCTGACCAAACAACAATAAAGGTAAAACATAAAAAGCTAAATTCATCCAAGCAGGTCAAATACAAAGAAAAATCATAAAAAAGATAAAAGTACATGGTAGGCAAAGTGGGTAAAAATATAAGAAATGATGCAGAGTTAAATTTAATCTAGAGATTAATCAATATTTTAAATTTAGTTTTAGGTACAGGTAAAACAGGTTGTCTCACTCATTATGGTGATGGAAATACATGTTGTGCATGGTTGAAGGCACGAAGGCATGAAGATGCAAGTAATAATGAAGTTTCAGCTTGATGAAACACGGTTACTTAATCCCTGGATAAATGCTTTGTGGATCTAATGAGCTGACGAACATGGCTCAGACACGGAGGGGTGGCAATTTGGGGCAGGTCTGATCCAGGATGTCATTAAAAAAATTGGAGCAACAAAGGGATAATAGCCAGGTTGCCCTCCACTCACTGATCCATACACAAAATGACCTGGTTACATATAACAGTACAAACTTTCAATGTTATATCAACAACAAAAGGGGGGTGGTTTTCTTTGAGTGTATATATTCCTATGTCCGGCTACGCTTATTTATCAGACATGCCCAACTCCAAGTGTTCTTTATTCTAAAAGTTTGCAGTTTGTCAACCCACCCCATACATGCTCCCCTCAATGACAGAGAAATAAAAAGGTGTGAGAAGACAATTATGTGTTTTATGTGTCTGGCACAATCTTTCTTTTATGTTGTTTGTCAACCACCACAGATGGTTTTGGAAGCAGCAGTGAGGTGGAGATGTGTCCCCGAGCCCTAATAAAATTGCTGAAAACTTGCATGACAATGAAACATGTCGGCCGTTCCAATTAAGTTATATCCCCGCAATGCACTGCTTATGACCTCAAATTACTGAGTGTTAAACATATATTCTAAGGTAAGTGGATGTGGAAGTGGCATGTGGATGAGTGAGTGGGTGTGTAAGTGGTGTACAGAGGGGCGAGTGTGTATGTAAGAGTCTGTAGACTCGAGTGAGTGGGAGTGTTTTTCTATGGGTGAACGAGTTGGCCTGTCAATGGGTGGTTGTGTGAATATCTGTAAGGGTGAGTACGTGAGAGTGCAAGTATCTGTAATGGTGTTTGGAGGGTGAATGAGTGGCTGTATAGATGAGTATGTGGGTGTGTCAGTGGCTGTAAATGGTGAATCAGAACGTGCATGAATAGGTGAATGAGTGAATGAGCAGGTACATAAGTGTCTGTATGGTGTCAGGGTACATGAGTGGCTGTGTGGGAACATGAGTACATGTGTAAGTGGGTGCATGGGTGTGTGAGTTACTGAATGGATAAGTGAGTGTGAGATTCATTATATGGGAAAGTATATACTTGTCTAAATGACTGTTTAGGTAAGTGACTACATGTATTAGTAGATGTATGAGTAAGTGAGTGAATGAGTAGCTGTTTGAGTGACTGTATGGGTGAGTTAGTAGGTGTGTGAGTAGCAGTATTGGTAACAGATTTAGTATGTGAATTGCTGAATAGTTGTATGTGTGGGTATTTATGTCTTTATGCCTGTATGACTGGATGTGTGAGTGGCTACATCGGTCAGTGAGTAGATGCATGAGTTGCTGTATTTGTGAGTAAGTTGTTGAATTAGTGGATGTATGGTTGAGGTGATATGTGAATGGCTCTATGGATCAGTGAGTAAATCTGTGAGTGTTTGTATGGACCTGTGATTGGGTATGTCAGTGGTTGTGTGGAAGTTGGTGCAAGGGATGTTGTATGGGGTGTAAGTAGATGTGTGAGTGGTTATGTGGATGAGGTCATAAGTGATGTATTTTGAGATGTCATCAGTGATGTCTTTTGAGATGTCATGAGTGATGTCACTGAGCATGTCATGAGTGATGTAATATGTGATGTCATAAGTAGTGCATTGCAGGGGTATACGTTATATGTATGTAAGTTATATATAGCTCTGGTAAGTATAACTGCTGAATTTCACTGGTTTCATATGCATGAAATCTGAGCCTAACTATAACGTCCTTGTTACCTTTGTTTCTTTCACTACATATCTAAGGTTTTTTAAATTGTATTTCCTAATTATAACGCCCCTGTAACATTTGTTTATTTCAGTGACTATCTAAGGTTTTCCAAATTCTACTTCCCAGCTATAACGCCCATGTAAACTATGATTTTGTTATTGAATTATTCAGGATTTTAAATTATATTTTCTATCTAATATGGCTCTGTAAGGGGTATTTTTATAAGTTTGTATGTTCCTCAGTGGATCAATCAGCATTTTTCTTTACATGTGTTATATTTACAACAACAGCACGATCCCCGTGGACACATCAAGAGAACGGAAAACAAAAGCAGACATTTAATGACCATCATCACATCAAAAATTAATATGTAAAAAAATCCATTCTGAACATGACCCTACATATATTACTATATACATACTTCTTTCAAAGCATGTTTAAACTCATATTTTAATATTGACAAAGTAATCAGAACACTCAAGGGTTAAAAAAATGTCAATATTTAATCCAACAGTAGGTGATGTGAAATGTAGTCTCCTACCACGTTACTCTTCCGCTACACAGCAGCTTATTTATCTACTGTTCTATTACCCTGGCAAAATTGACCATTTACCTTGAAATTCTCTTATGGTTGAGCAGACTTTTTTCTTGTATCAGACCTGAAGAAGTCAAGGTATCACATACCTATCGACGAATCACTTGTTGGCTGTTTGAACTTCAACAAGTTTTTCATGTGAAGATTTATGGATAACACCTCTTTGGCTCAAACTGATGAATTGGATTAAAGTGGACTTTACAGCACCTACTCATGGATTGAAGATTGACTTTATCTTAACCCTTAAGTGCTCAGATTAGTTTGTTAATACTGCTTGTCCCTCCTTTTTGAGTGACATATTATGGTTGTTTGATAACTAACCTAATTTTCCTGTGATTTCAACTCAAAGATAGCCTTGGATTGTACTGTTCCTATACGTAGTGCAGGGCGCTTTTCTGACCTTGTTACTAAACTGAGTGCTCATATTTTTCTACCAGGTTTCTTTAAAAAACATCTTTCAGACCTAATTTCCTCTTTTCACAGTTATTCAGGACATTGCGATGATGATGTTAACTGCCACAATGGTGCCGTTTCCATAAAGTGAAAACACATATATGCATACATATTACAATATTTTACACACTAGGAGTTTATTACTGTACACTTCTACCTCAAAGTGTTCATACAGACACTCAGACACTCATACTGATACTCAAAAAAAAAATAATACCCTATATAGACACTCATGTAGCTACTCACCAACCCATGCAGCCACTTATACACAAAGTGAGAGACTGATACAGATATTTATATATTTAAAAATGTCTCACTATTCATGTATTCACTAAGATACACTTAATCAGTCAGTTATACAATCAATTTTTTAAAACAAATCATCCATTTAGACACATATATCCATTTATTCTTCCATCGACCTTGACATATACATATACAAAACATATTTAATTTTCAGAAAAACACCCATTCACTGGATGATGTAATCAGTGATGTCATGAGTGATGTCATTTGAGATGTCATCAGTGATGTCATGAGTGATATCACTGACCATGTCATGAGTGATGTAATATGTGACGTCATCAGCAGTGCACTGCGGGCGCGCGGGTTATAGTTAGCTGAACTAACTATAATGGATGAATTTCAATGGTTTTGTACGAGTGAAATGTCCAAGTAACTATAACGCCCCTGAAACCTATGGTTTTTTCAGTGACTGTCTTAGGTTTTTTTTAAATGCTAATTCCTAACTATAACATGCCTGAAACCTATGTTTTTTTCAGTGAATTTCAAAGGTTTTTTAAAAGCTAATTTGTAACTATAACGTTCCTGAAACCTATGTATTTTCAGTGAATTTCAAAGGTTATTTAAATTCTAGTTTATAACTATGCCTACAGAGGTAGGACATGTGAAGAAAGAAGACAAAACACACAGAAAGAAGAAAAAGAAATGCAGAAAGAAGCAACAGAAAACCTCAAAGACGAAGAAATGTGCAGGAAAAAGGAAGACGTGCAGAAAAATGAACAGAGGAGCAGAAAAAGGCCTTGTTGCAAAATCATCCAGTACCCCCAACTTTTTCAGATGGGTACTGGTGGTAAATGAATCTGACTAACCAGTCCTAGAGCCAGTGCTATGATGAAAGACACTTAGAATATAGTTAAAACACTTACATACATTAGGGAACACTATGCGTTGGGGTACCCCTGTGATTAGAATTACCTCCTCTGTAAGCCCCTAGTGCATATTAGGGCATGGGGATTAAAACTACCTCTTAAAACACACCACTGTTGAAGGGGGGGCCTGAGATGACATGTGGGTAAACACGACCTGTGGTCATTTTAAATTAGGGGATAATGTTCCCTTGAATCCTGAGGGTCCCTAGGATCCAGCTAACCCATTTGGTACCTCCAGTAAGCACCACAGAGCAGCGTTGCACTCCCTGTGGCCGTTTTAAGTTTGGAGATTAAGTCCCCTTGAATCCTGATGGTCCCTAGGGTCAAACTAGCCCACTAGGAACCTCCAGTAAGCGCCGTTGCAGAGAAGTGTAAAAAGGGGCACGACCTTGTCCACCTCTCTGCAAAGCAGTAAAGTGCACTTACTGGAAGCACCTGGTGGGCTAGTTGGCTTCTAGGGGCCCTCAGGAATGAAGGGCAAATATTTCCCCAAATTAAAACGTGCCACAGGGCGTGTTTGCACACGTCACATCAGGCCCCATACCTTAATTTCCCCACTGTGTAAACACTCCCTGTAGCCGTTTGAAGTTGGGAGATTAAATCTCCTTGAATCCTGAGGGTCTCTAGGATCTAACTAGCCCACTAGATACCTCCAGTAAGCGCCGTTGCAGAGAGGTTTAAAAAGGGGCATGGCCTGGACCACCTCTCTGCAACGCAGCGCATTGGTGCTTATTGGAAGCACCTGGTGGGCTAGTTGGCCCCCAGGGGCCCTCAGGATTGAAAGAGAATTAATTCCCCAACTTAAAACACGCCACAGGGCATGTTTGCACACGTCACCTCAGGCCCCGTTCCCTCCCTTCACCACTGTGTAAATGCGAAATGTGGAAATTTTAAGTTCGGAGATTAAGTCCACTTGAATCCTAAAGGACCCTGGGGTGCAACTAGCCCACCAGGTACCTCCATTAAGCACCACAGAGCTGCGTTGCAGAGATGTGTAAAAAGGGGCGTGGCCTAAGAACACCTCTCTGCAACGGTGCATAATGGAGGTTCCTGGTGGGCTAGTTGGCCCCCAGGGACCCACAGTATTCAAGGGGAATTAGTTCCCCATCTCCAAACGTACCAGGGGGCGTGTTTGCAGAGTGCTGCAGGGAGGGTGCGGGGCGTCCGGCGCGATGCCAGTCCTTTTTTCTTTATGTTTTTTAAGAAGGGGGGCTGTGTGGCCACCCTTCTTTTCCTGATTTTTTTTTACCCTGGGGACCCGATCCCTCAGGGCCTGTTCCCTATATTGTTTTACTTACATTTTGTTTAAGGGGGCTGTGTGGCCCCCCTCATGAGGTCAAAATCGGCCCGGGAACCCCATCCCGCAGGGCACGGCTTTTTTTTAATTTAATGTAATTGGAGGGGGGTTGCGTGGCCCCCCTCCACTGGCCATTTACGGCCCCACGGGGATCCCAACCCCGGGGCCGGCCATTCCATGTTCTTCAAAAAATGTTATTCACCTTTCGCTATTTGGGGAGGGGGGCCACTAACAGCCCCAAGGACCCCATCTACACTTGGTCCTACCAGGTACCCGCCTCCTGCGGGAGCCGGCATTTCTTTCTACATGGGAGCTACTAGGATGTAGCTCCCCATGTGGAAAAGCAATCTGCTTTGGTATTTGGAAGAGAGAGCAGGAAATTGCTATGGCAGCGCGGGAGCCGCGAGGCTCCCGCCCTGCCATAGCAAACTACAGTGTCCCGGGGGTGGGCACCCCGGGACACTGCAGGAGCTGGCCCTGAGGGCTGGCGGTCCCCAGGGCCATGACAAGGCTCCAGGAGGGGGGCCGCGTGTCCGCCCTGCCACCATTCTCAAACCCGTTGTGGTGGTGGTCCCCAGAGCTTGGGGGACTGTCACGGACCCAATAATTTCAATCTTTAGAGCCCCGGGGAGTTGGCAGTCCCCGGGGCATGTGGGGGGTTCAAGCCCCCCTCACGGGTTTTTTAATTATTATTTTAAAAAACAAGCCCCGGGTGTGGAGGTCCCCGGAGCTGCAGGGGGGTCTGTGAGCCCCCCCCCACATATGTAATGAAAGCCCCGGGGGTGGCAGTCCACAGGGCTTGCCCCCCCATTATAATAAAACGATAGCCCCCGGTATTGCCCCTGTGTATTGCCGATTTAAAAAAAATGTGTGCCTTAAATAGTAATGATGCGCGGGAGCCCGTGCTCCAGTTTTTCTTTTTTCTCAGCAGGATCCGCGCACCCTGAGCGGATTTTGCCGATTTTTATAAAGAATTTTTTTTTTGGGGCCCTGGGGTTCCTTGTGGGACCCCCTAAGCAGGCCTAGGAGTCAGGGTGTTTCTACCCTGCCCCCTTTTTGCGTTGTGCGCACTTGTTTGACTGATTTCTTGTGCCTCAGTTCTACCGAGGCACAAGATGGCTGCCAACACTTCCTAGTTTGGAGTGTTGACACCCAATTAGCAAAAAGATTGTGATCGGGAGGGTGCGCGGATCTGGCATGCCATAGATATATATGTGTTTTTACTTTTGATTTTCTCAGCAACTACTGAACAGATTTACACCATTTTGGGGCCATGGGGGTCCCTGTGGAACACCCTGAACAGGCCTAGGATTTCAGGGTGGTTCTACCCTACCCCTTTTCTTCTTTCTCACCTTTGTTTCCCTGTTTTCTTCTGACTCG
This sequence comes from Lissotriton helveticus, assembly GCF_964261635.1. Lineage (NCBI taxonomy): Eukaryota > Metazoa > Chordata > Amphibia > Caudata > Salamandridae > Lissotriton > Lissotriton helveticus. The sequence continues at coordinate 211,764,173 of NC_136060.1, read as the reverse complement.
ATTCTACCGAGTCACAAAATGGCTGCCAACACTTCCTGGTTTGGAGTGTTGACAGGCTATTAGAATCAAGGGCATGGTTGGGAGAGTCCGCGAATCCACTGTGCCTCTAAATATGGAAATGTTTATTTTTACTTTTCTCAGAAACTACTGAACGGATTTCCAACAGTCAAAAAAAGGTCTCTTTCTGAGTCAAGGGCTACCTTTGTACCAAATATGGTGTAATTCAGTTTCATCTATAACTGTGTCTAAAGTTTCCTATGGGAAATTGATTGTTTGACTTCTTTTTTTAATTTCTTTGGAACTACTGAACGGATTTACACCATTTAAAAAAAAGGTCTCTTTCTGAGCCGAGGGCTAGCTCTTTGCCTAATTTGGTGTAATTCCGTTCAGCAGTTCGGGCTGTAGCCATGTCTAAAGTTTCCTATGGGAAATTGCATGGGGATAACACGTTTTGGGACCCCTCTTTTTCTCGCCCCCGCTTCATGAATCACCCCGAAACTTTAAAGATAGGTGCCTACCGGAGCTGGCCATAAGTTTCAAAAGTTTCACTAAGATTTGTCAATCGGCGACAAAGTTATTGGGAATAGAATGTTGTGAATTTCCTATGGAAAATAGGTCCTAACTATAACTACCTACTGGCGACCGCCAGTAGGTAATATATATGTTACCAACTGTGGGTAGTTATAGTTAGGACCTTGATTCTATTCAAAAAGCATTCTTTCTTTTCCCAATAACTTTGGCGCCGATTGAAGAACTGTCGTATGGTTTATGGGCCTCTTTTCCGTGTATGTTAATGGCTTATTAGAAGTTTAAGCCATTTTTCCCTTTTGCTATTTTTGGCCATGACACTGCTTAGCTGTTTTTGCTGACTTAGCTTAGATGAAGGTCAATACATGGGAAAAGGGTTGTTTTTTGAGATCTCTAGACATACATCGTACAGTCTGTACAGTGAGTGCTAAGCCGCCAAGGTTATCATAACGCGAGCCTGTTTATTGGCTTGTCCGTGTAACACATTCTAGACACAACAATTTGGCAGCTGCAAGCTGAGTAGGATTCTGGCGCCTTTATCATAGCACACTTGACAGAATTGCACACACTTGGAAGATTCCAGGTATGCAGAGAGACTCCTGATGTAATTTACACTTTCTGGGCGGACAGGTAAATAGGGTCCCCCTAAGATAACTCCAGAGACCCTCTATAGATTTCTACTACATAGTTCATGAGATAGGGAGGGTGTTCTAAAAAGGCATTTTTATCACCTGTTTGCGCTATCATTATAACATGATTCCTCCTTTTGTCTTTTATGGAATTGTAACCATGCTGTCCGTATTATTATTATCCATATGTATGCTGATGTTGATTGAAATACTGCGCATGAGATCACGTCGTTAAAATAAACATTTTAACCTTATCGTGTCTCTAATTTACTCCTCTTTTGGACTGGTATGAGCATATAACAAAAGAGTGTTCTCACTTCCCACTATTCCTGAGATGGTTCTAGGTCGCATGTTCTAGGTTTCTAATCATTGGTTTCTTTGCTATAGGAGCTAATGTGACACTGATTGCTAGTCTGGTAGGCGATTTTGGATCCTAAGGTGAGTTTTGGCACACCCTAATTCACGGAGGTCCTAAGTCTCTGTGCACAGTTCTGTGTTTGCACAGAATCCGTGTGACATGGCGCAGCCAATGAGGGTGGTCTTATTGTGAGACACTTGAGTAGTGCTTATATCAGTCTCTTCGGTGGTAGTTATTAGGGGTCTGGTTCACTACATTTCTCGCAACCTCCCGGATGGGGCCCCGGCTGGTGCGGCGCAACCAGTTGGTGGTGGCGGACTCAAACTTAGTCCTGTCATGGTTAATGCAGTCATGGGCAAGCGTCCCCAAGATAAGGAGGAAATGCCTTTTTGGCTTGCCGAGAAGTTTGACCAACTGGAAGCAGTGTTCCCAATTATGAGTCCTATTGAGAAACACAGGATTCTCACCATGAGTTTGCAGAAAGACTTAGTGCCTGACGTAACTGAGTGTACAACTTGGGGGGTCATTTTTGCAGCAGTCTACACTCAGTGCTTTGGCACCCCATCAATTACTGTTTTGCCCAATGTGATCAAGCGTGTTCAGGATGAGCGTAGACCAGAGGCAGCAGTGGAGTTGGGAATGTGCATCGTGGGAGGGTTTGATATGGTACGTGATCTCGTCCTTGCTAATGTCAAGGGAGATGCTGTAAGTTTCCTAGTCTCTAATGCTCTGCGCGAGGTGCCCGAGGCGGACAAACCCTGTCAGTTGACAAAAATTATTACGGAGGCTTATAAGACAGTGGGCCATAATAGTTTAGGTGTTAAGCCTTTCGTGAAGAAAGAGAAGCAGCAGCAAGCTCAGCACGAGGATGACCGCCTGAAAGTTCAGAAACAGGATTGGAGTAGGAACAAAAAACAGGGGAAGCAGCAGCAGAAACAGGGTTCCCGTCCCGCTTCACCTACACCTGCCCCTGTTGAGCGTAAATATGATTTGCGCAACCACAGTACTTTTAAGTCGCCTGATAGGTTTCAGGTGCCTGAACAACGTTCTCCTCGCTTTTGGCAGGAAACATTGGTTGCATCCACCGGTGGAGGAGGCGGCGCCATAAGTCAAGGCGCCCAACAAAGCCGTGAGCAGCCTCGTTATGTTATGTTATGTTATGTTATGTTATATAATATTTGTAAAGCGCAAAACTGTCGCACTAAAGGGAGCATCCTGGCGCTGGGAGAGGTAACATAAAACTGAGAGAGAGCACTAGATGATAGTCAATACGTAGGTGTCAAGTTATATATCCAAGTTTTAAGCCTTTTCCTAAAAGCAGCCTCCGTGGGCTGCGTTCTCAGATCCATTGGCATCAGATTCCACGCATTGGCGGCCAGGACAGCAAGTGTTTTGCCTCCTTTCGTTTTAAGGGAAAATTTAGGGATGTTCGCGAGATTATGCCCTGCTGACCATAAAGCTCTAGTGGGATTGTAGCGGGTACATCTATTTCTTAGATACTTTGGTCCGGTATAATTAAGCGCTCTGAAGATAGTCAATAATATCTTAAAAATAATTCTTTTGTGGATCGGGAGCCAGTGCAGGGTTTTAAGGGCTGCAGAGGCAGAGGATTTCCTGGGCAGTTTGAGCACCAGCCGGGCTGCTGCATGCTGAACATTCTGGAGTTTTTGTAAAGTTGTTTCTTGACCCCTGCCATCAATCCGTTGCAGTAATCAAGGCGAGAGAGTATAGGAGAAACTGCTATGGATTTTCGCGCTTCTATAGGAAGAAAATCAAAACATTTCTTCAAAGATTTAATAAGATTGAAACAACAACCTGCAATCTTCTTTACCTGAAGATCAAATGAGAGAGCGGTGTCATAGATGATACCCAGATTCCGTGCCGATTCAACCGACACAGGAGGTGGAGTGGTACCCTCAGGCCACCATTTGCTAGGACAGAACTCAGTGGATTTCCCGATAGGTAATATTTCTGTTTTACTGGAATTACATTTTAGGTGGTTATTCTCCATCCACTAGAAGATCTCCGTTAAACAGATTTGAAAATTTTGTTCTGCTCTGGTAGAATTTTTATCCAGTGATACAATTAATTGTGTATCGTCAGCAGAGGAAGTAACACAAATACCATGAGATTCAATGAGGGTAAGGAGGGGCGCCATATATATGTTAAAAAGAAGAGGGCTCAAGATAGAGCCCTGAGGGACCCCTGCTGTGATTTTTTTTCCTTTGACATAAACATCCCTAGAGATACGGATTGAGTTCTATCTGCGAGAAATGAACAGATCCAGTCCGGAGCTCTGTCCGTTACGCCGATTCCTCTCAATCTGTCAATAAGTATATCATGGGAAATGGTATCGAACGCCGCTGATAGGTCAAGTAATATCAGGACGGCGTTCTTTCCTTCATCTTGGATTATTTTGATGGAGTCCATTAATTCCATTAAAGCCATTTCCGTGGAATGCTTGGGGCGAAAGGCGGATTGTTGTTGGTGAAGAATGCCATTAATTTCCATGAAATTAGAAAGTTCTTGGTGAACCATGGCTTCTGTTAGTTTACCAAGTATTGGTAAGAGGGAAATGGGATGTAGGTTGGAGAGCTCCGTTGTATTTTTATTCTGTCTTTTCATAAGGGGTTTCACAGTGGCTTTTTTCCAGTTTTTAGGGACGATGCCTGAGCTCAATCTTTCATTCACAATTCTGTTAACAATGGGATTTATTAATGTGCACAATTTGGTGGAGGATGAACGGAGGACTGGCATCTGAAGGTGATCCAGATTTACAAGATAAAATGGCATCCCTTGTAGAGACAAGAGTGGAAGGCCTAAACACTCTAGGGGTTCATACATTAGGGCCGGAATGTCTTTCATATCATTAAGTTTAGACAAAATTGTTTGAGGGAAGCCATTCTGGATAAGGCTTATTTTCTCCTCAAAGTAGTCTGCGATTTGATCGCAGAAGGCCTGAGAGGGAGGGATTTCTGTTTGCAAGGCTTTCAGGTGGGTGAATGATTTCACTATGGCAAATACAGTTTTTTGTTTTTGCTGCGCCTCAGAAATCATTGAGGTGTAATAGTTTTTTTGGCCATTTTTACGCAGGCAAAGTATTCATTCCTTTTCTTTATAAAAAGCTCCTTTGCCATAGGGTCATAATCCTTTCTCCATTTCCGTTCGCATTTCCTACACTGGAGGCGAATTTCAATGAGAGACAGTGAGTACCATGGGGCACTTATCTTTTTAGGTCTGTTACTTTTCCTAATGCATCTTGGAGGAACTAATTCAGACGTAGCCGATTGTATCCAGGTGTGGAAATTTTGGGAGTCTTGCTCGACATTACCGGTCATAATGGGGATTAGAGCTTGAACTGATTGCTTGAGCATAGTACTCTTAGCAATGGCTGTCAAATTTTGAGACGTTATAGTGGCTTGTCGGAGTAGTTTTTTCCCTGTTTTTGGTAGACAGAAATCCTTTATGCTAAATGGAATAAAGTAATGGTCAGACCAAATTTGAGGTATGGAAGGGTGGTATTCCAATGATGAAATATTCGAACATATACCATCTAACGTATGCCCGGCTAGGTGTGTTGCGGTTACTATATTTTGTGAAAGACCAAAAATTTCAAGGGTATGTAGGACATTTTCTACTTGGGGATCAGTCTTCGATTCCAAATGTAGATTAAAATCTCCCAGAAGGGTAAAATGAGGGTAACGAAGCAACTGCTGGCCTAGGCATTCGCCTAAGGATTCCAAGAAACCCGCGGAGGTGCCCGGGGGGCAGTATATTAGTCCTCCTGAAAAAGACAAGGAGGCATGGAGAGAAATGGAGAAGCCCATACTCTCAGCACCTTTAATGTGATCAAGGCTGAAGGTATGACATCTCCAAGAGTTTCTGCTAATTATGGCGACCCCTTCTCCCCTGCCCATCGGCCTGTCCATTCTGACTATATCATATTCAGGTGGTAAGGCAACAGACAGGTCGGGGAACTCCATTCTTTAAGCCAGGTCTCTGTTATAAAAAGCAAGTCAAGTTGTTGGTTCAAAATCAGGTCCTTGATATCTTGATTATGTTTACATAAGGAGCGAGCATTTATAAGCCCTCCTTTAATATTACAATGAGACGTATGGTTCAGTGGCTCAGTTGACGACCATGGTATTGTCCATGCACAGGATCTACAGGAGACAGGGCCCCAGACAATTTTCATGGGAAAATGGCCCTTACACTTTGTGGGGTCATTAGGATCTCTAAGCTCTCTAAGTGCATCTGCCTGGTAGCTAAGTTGCAGAGAGTTATTTCTCAGCATGGCCTGCAACCGTCGCGATTTTGGCACAGACGGGCGCAGACGGGCTTACCTTTGGCGAGCCTTCAGCGCGCCACCGGCGCGGTCGCTGCATCCCGGTTGAAATAGGAAACCGGAAGTGGAAGGGGAGGAGCCGGAGACTCGGATCTGCCCAAAAAGACTAGAGCGCTAATCTTCTGGCGGGTCGGAAACATCCCAGGCACCGCGTTAGCGCTCTAGAGGCGTGAGAAGCAGTAATGATATATGTAAGTACACGAAGGGTTGTGCAAATATGCAATGTATAAGTGCGCAGTTTCAAAAGGAAAGTGTTATAAGATTGCAAAAAAAATATAAAACCCTAGGAAGTTTCACAGATTAAAACGAGAGTACAATCAAAAAGCTAACACATGCCACGATTCAGTAGTAAATAAAAAAGTATTAACCAGACACACACCGTCAGGCAGATATTACCACCAGCGCGGTCGCTGCATCGCGGTTGAAATAGGAAACTGGAAGTGGAAGGGGGAGAGCCGGAGACTCGGATCTGCCCAAAAAGACTAGAGCACTAATCTTCTGGTGTGTCGGGAATGTCCCAGGCACCCCGTTAGCGCTCTAGAGGTGTGCAAAGCAGTAATGATATATGTAAGTACACGAAGGGATGTGCAAATATGCAATGTATAAGTGCGCAGTTTCAAAAGGAAAGTGTTAGAAGATCGCAAAAAAATTTCAAACCCTAGGAAGTTTCACAGATTAAAACAAGAGTACAATTAAAAAGCTAACACATGCCACGATTGAGTAGTAAATGAAAAAGTATTAACCAGACACACACCGTCAGGGAGATATTACTAGTAAGGCTGACGGAAAAGGCAAGCAGGACGAGCCAGTGCGTTAAAGACCCCAGTTTCAGAAGAAGAAAGTTGCTGATGTAACAGCGTGATATGTCACAGATAGTGAGAACGCAGCTTCGGAATCTGACATGGGCTCTGACCCTGCTGGACAGTGTGGCGGAGATTTCCATCATTCAAGAGGCACTGCGTCCAGTACTGAAGGTGACAGCGACTGACATCTTTGTTGTTGTTGAGACAGCAGACACCAGAGTGGCTCCCCCTGACAGGCTTTATGAAATAGTCCTTGTGATTGAAGGTGACATAGAAGGTACGATAAAAGGAGTCTTTTGAGAAAATCTAACGACTACTTATGACATGAGGTCGACTGGCCCCCGTGGTTTGTTTTGGCTGCCCCGCAAGGGGAGGAGGTGATCCTCCCCGCTTTCGCGCACACAGTGCCCAAGGAGCAGGCACTGCAGTTTGCAGAAGATTGGGCTAAGGCGCTTGCACCAGTGTTGTACCGTACTCATTGTGGATGGGACAAATGATCCCCTCGACATGAGATCACTTGACGGTCAATGCCACAGCCACAAACCAAATACCCCATACGGCGTGAGACGAAAGCCTCTGTAGCCGAAATCCTTGAACAATTGTAATATGAAGGTGTAATTGAAACGTCTGTGTCACCGATGAATAATCCACTTTTTACTGTGACCAAGCACGATGGCTCGTACCATTTGGCATTGGATTACCGGCTCTTAAACTCACATTGTTGTATGTGTACGGTGCAGAATACTCATAGCTCTGCTCTCGTGGATAGTCTTTTGCATAAAAGGTTCAAAACCACACTTGACATTTCCAATGGCTTCTTTGCCCATAACTTGTACCCCTTACGTAGTGAGTGGACGAGTTTTTCCTGTGGCGGCAAACGTCGCCAATTTCTTCGTTTGTCCATGGGCTACGAGAACAGTCCAGGCGTTTTTGCTGCCCGTGTTGTCTCTCTGCTTGAGAGGCTCAACGTAGATGCATTTTCATATGTGGATGACATTTATTTCACAGACGACGAATTATGATCTCATCTTTGCCGTGTTGACCGCATAATTTGCCATTTTGCGGACTTTGGCTATAAATTCAATTTTGAGAAATGGCACATTGCAGAATACACAGTGTTGTTCCTGGGCTACGAGCTCAACAACGAAGGTAGAGGCTTGGCTCCTCAATTCTTGGAGAAATACGCTCTTTTGCACGCTTCTACAACACTGAAAAAACTACAAGCCTTACTGGGCTTTTTAAATTTCAGTCGTACATACATTCCGGAATATGACCAGCGTATCAAGCCGCTTTATGCGCTGATACAACCTACTTTCTCCAAATCGAGCTGGCTGCCAGAACATTCAGCTGTCTTGCAATCTTTGCAGTCTGACCTACTTGAATCTAAATTCTTGCCCACTCGTGATAACCACACGAACCTGGTGATAAGAATCATGCCAGTGGCAGTGGGTTTCACATACCTCACTTTTAATGTGGGAGACACAGTACCTATTGCTTACAATTCACACCTGTACACTTCGGCCGAGTTGCGGTTTTCCACTGTGGAAAAAGTTTTGACAGCAGTGCAAATGGCGATTCTTAAGGAACGTGCACTGTCGCAGGGGAAACGCATTGTGGTTGTTATTCCGTACCCTGCCTTGGAGGCAGTGACGAAGGCCAGTGTACCAAATTCCAAGGCTTTGCACCCTCGTTGGATACAATGGGCTACATCCTTGATTTCCCAGGATGTAACGTTCATTTTCGATACCTCTTTGCAGACTCAGGAGTTTTCGCAGTATGATTTTGTTCATCCTGCTCCTCTGACTATGCGCCCACTGGATGATTTTCGTTGTATTATTTACACTGATGTAAGTGCTCAAGCGGCTACGGATTCTAGACACTCGTATTCTGCGGCCTGTGCAATTGTGGTTGGTACAATGGGGGATGGTGAATTCAAGTCCGATGTCGTGCATACACAGACATTAGGGGACTGTATCGCCCAGTTAGCGGAACTACATGCTCTGATGCTTGCATTGGAGTACATGGACCCCAGTGTGATGACTCTTATTGTAACTGATTTTTACTACTATGTACAGTCTTTCAATGACAATCTACCCTTTTGGACTCAAAATGATTATCGTGACTCCAAAGATCGCACAATAAAACATACAATGATCTGGTTTCGAGTGGCGGAACTTAAAGAACGTCTTCCACTTGTTTTCGTAATTCACACTCTGAGTCATCAGCGCGTTGGAGTTCACGCTGTTGGCAACTGTCTCACAGACGAAGCTGCAAATACAGCAGTAGCAACATTTGCAGTGGCAGCCGTTACACATTCCAAAAGTAAGATTGATGATGACATGTTGGCAGCTATTGCCACCACTGCGAAGGGAGGTAATTATCCTAAGGGTGTCCCTTCAAAGTACACTTATCACTTAAGTCCAGATAGAGTTGCTTATGTGAGAATTAACGACATTGGTGACAGACTGATTCCCAACGCGGACCGCAGACAGGCTCTGATTGCAGCAGTCCATGCGGGGATGGCTTTGGCGCATGCCGGCGTATCAGCTACTGTATCTCTCCTTCAACAACGATACTGGTGGCTGGGTTTGTACAAACAGACATATGATTTTGTCCTTTAATGTGGCACTTGTCAGCAAACTAAGCCTTCTTCTGCTGCACGCCAACCCCAGACTCAGTTGTACATATCTAATAAGCCACTTGCATGTGTTTATTTGGATCACTGCGGTCCTTTCTCCAATGATACTGCATATAAGTACATCTTAGTAGCAGTTGTCTCTTGCACGCGCTTTGTGTGGCTGTGGCCTTAAAGGAGCACTGATGCCAGAACTGTCATAAGAGATTTGCGTGTCTTTGTGGGAATTTATGCATGTGGCACCTTCCATTCGGACCAGGGTCCAGCATTCGCCTCTAAGGCGTACAAGGATGCCATGGGTTCATTGGAGGTCCAGGTTAAATTTTCGTCTCCATATAGGCCTGGGGGCAATAGTGTTGTGGAGCAGATGAACCATGGCTTAAAGCAATTATTGACAGCGAAGGTGTTAGGTGCTGGCAGAGAATGGCTCACCCACTTGCATAGCGTACAACGTGCACTTAATAATCTCCCTAGAAGGTCTCTGGGTGGGCGGACCCCATACGAAATGCTCTTTAGCATCAAGATGTTTGTTCCAGACCTTGATGGTCCAGACATGGCAGCGGGAGCCACATCCTTTGACGTAAACGAACATTCAAATGTTTTGCAGAATCTACAAAAGACCAGGGACAGTCTTGCAAAGGAACACTTGCCCTCCACGTCGGAAGCTGCGTTGCAGATTCCGCTAGTCGGCTGGCTACCCCAGGTTGGAGAACTGGTACAAGAGGAGATCGACAACAAGAAATAATTTGGTCCTTCTTATCGAGCTCCATTTGCCGTGCTTGGTGTGCAGAGTACTAAAACAGTCATTTTACCTCCTCTTCCTGGGCGAAAGGGGAATAGGTACATTTCAGTTGACCCTTTTCAAACCACACAAGGTGGCCGATACTGTAGTATGACGCCTGCAGTTTCGTGTCCAGCAATGGTGCGACACTCTGTTTAGGCCCCGGATCCTGCCATCCAGCCTGATGTTGCCATTGAAATGAGTCCACTTACGAATCCTATTGCGAATCTACTTACTGGTGATCCTCTTGATGACACTGAATATACTTATCCAACTGACTTGTCTATGCCTGATTTGGAAACCCGTTTGGCTAATCAATCCAGTTTTTCATTTGACACTGGCTCATCCACATCAAAGACCCCTTCAAACGTTTCACTTTTTGTACCTAGTTTAAAAAACATTTTTTGATTCCACCTTTGATTTACATTTGGCTGGTGCTGATTGCAATTTTTTTGTTCATGTCCATAGGATTTGAAGTTCCTCAAATATAGACTGTGCATGTTACCTTGCACATGCCATCTCCCGCAGTGGCTGAGGGTCAATGAGGGTACCCTCTGTCGTTTATGCGGCATGGCGCAGGAAGATATGGAACATCTGCTGTGCTCCTGTGAGAAGTTGTTGGTGGAACGGAAACAGTTATTGAAACATCATTTTAACCAGCGTGGAATACGCTCACGAAGACAGGCAGTTCTTGCCTGCTTTGCACCCAGCGACCCACAGTTGAACTGTAGCCTAGTGAAGTACTTGATGGAGGCAGAAACAAAGATGCAGAAAACTGACCCTCTGTCATGTTTTTAGAGGTTATTAAACAAAGCAGAATCCCTTACCGGTAGCCTATAAAGTATCAAATTAAGGATGGTGGAAGTAAAGAGAACACTGGAATTCGTCCCCTCGCCATAACTTACTCAGGACATTTAGAACAACATGATTACTATTTTTATTCTCACTAACATATATTAAATCTTATGAATTTTTGTTAGGATATTAAAATGTAGACTATATATTTTATGTGAATGTAATTTTATTCAAGTGATGAAAAATGCATTGTGCGCATTTTTGTGTTTTTAAGGATGAATTGCAATGGTTTTAATTAACTATGCTAATAAACTATTACTTACTTACTTACTTACCATAGGATTTGTGGTATATGTTTTTTCGTTTTATCAATGGACACTATGTTGAAGAAAGAACGTCAATTCGAGTGATTGATGGAATTTTAACTCCCCACTCCTCTTCGCAGATCATGAAGAGGGACCAGACATTTGTGAATATAACTGCTTGACCCGTTTTAGATTGGATTGTATGAGATGCTGTGAAGTTCCAGATTCAAGGTCCCACATAGGTTATTAATGTTGCCAATGTACTCTGTGTTTCTATGGGGGATGTGGTTGAACAGAATATTCACTCTGATGATTGGGATGTTAAAGCGTTTGAAGCTTTTTTTACTTATTTGAAATATTATGCTGCCTTCGATGCTGAAGATTTATACTTAGGGTCTGCAAAATATGGCGATTTGTACTGTTACCAACATTTTGGCAATCACTTTCTGCATCAGACTAGCTCATTCAGAAGCATGGTTTATTACACACAGTGGATACATTATCCCGCACCAGTGGAAGGCAGCAACAAAACGTTTTTGAAAAAGTTTTCCTATTTTACTGATTTTTATCAATCCAACCCTAATGCATTTTATTTTAAATTGACTGGGGAGTCATTTTCCAAGGTTAGACTTACCCACACAAAATCACTTTATTCGAATTCCTTTATAGAAGAGTTGGCTGTTGGGGGCTATGAACTGTGGAGAGATACTATTGATCTTAAATCTGTTTGGGGTTCTAAAAGTTGGCAAGTGCAAGGCACTGAGGCTTTGCATCGTGCTTGTCTCATCCCGAGCCATATCTTGTTTTTGAATGACACTATTTCACAGACGACATGCTTTGGATTGGCTACCTCTAAAAAATTAAATGCCCCTTCCTTTCCTGATTTGGGTGCATATCCCGATTGGAATAATTTCACTAGTGCACCTTTAGGTGAAATACAGGCATTGCTTAGTAATTCCTCTTTTAATGTTTCCAGTATTAATCCTGAAGGCTGGTTGATATGGCAAAAAAAGTACAGATTCCTGCAAGCACCTCTTTCTCGGTCTGACCCCCGGCTATGCGGCTGTTAGAGTTGATCCCCGTTTTCAAGCTCACCATTCAGTCACCACCTATTCTGTTGGCAAGTTGAGTCAGTGATGGCTCAGACATTCATCCCGTATTGCTTACATTGTTACCGTTTCCCAGCGTGTTACTTGTTGCAAGAATGTGCTGTTCCCTCCTCCGCATGGCAGGCTTTATGCTTCCATCTGGCCCTCGATTCCGACCTTGAAAGCAGAGTTCAATAAGATGAGCAGAATAAGGGCTCTATTGTCCCAAAAGGAATTTCCCCTTACATCTGCGCATGAGACATTTGTCCTTTACATTGCAAATACTCGTACAGAAGTAAATGCTTTATTAAACATGGACCTGCCCTTGCACTCCTGTGCTTTGATCCACACGATTCTGAATGCCTCGTCGACTACTGGTTTGGCTCATTTTTTTAAAGTAGTATGCTCAGGCCTTGTTACCTTGTTGCAGACTATATTCGGAGTGATCCCTGCATTTTTTCATTTGATTTTTTCTAGGGTCTTTAGAGGTTTCCCCTTCCTCCTGGCGTTGGGTGCCGGAATTCTGCTTTTGTTTTGTTTGTTGCAAAATGGATGCACTGTTTGTGCCCCTTGACTTTCAGTCCCAGCTGCTCCACCTGGTGACCAGATGCTAGAATGCTATGGAGCGCTGCCTTTGGCGACTCTGAGTGTAGTGTATGGTTCTTCACTTGCGTGCAGCAAGTTTTCCATTGCCTGGATTGTGAATTTGAATGGGCCCTGGATTTGTGTCTCTGCAACACGGTCTCTCCTGATCTGGATTTTGATCTACTAATGAGTCCCTTAGTTGCTCATGAAATAGACTGTTCTGGTACCGGGATTATGGCCTGCGCAGAGGCACATGGGGTTCTAGGCAATTGGAACGTTTGGACTGCGGCCACTGACTTTCTGGATCACAGCTACCTTGAAGTAAGCCTGAGTTGTTCTCTGATGATGCTAGAGGCTCCGGCAATCGAGGAACATGTATGTTCTTTCCCTTTCCTTAATTGGATGGCTGAAATGTTCATGGATAAGAACAACGACTTCTTGTTGGAAGCAGTTGCAACATTTAGTGCTTACACGTTGTTGGACTGAAGTATTGATATTTTCCTTCATAGACACGTGCTAGAATTGTGAATATTTTTTATTTTATTGTGCTTTTCCCTTACAAGGCTGAGGTGTTTCCCCACTGATTTGAATATATTTTGGTTTTACAATCCTTAATTTAAAATTCGGTGACATTTTTTAACTTGGTTTGTCCTCCTCAAACTTGAACTCTGAGTTCTAACATGTTTGCCCTGAGTGCTGTGTGTTCCCCGAACATGGGGGGGAGGGGGGATTGGTGTCATATGGTTTATGGGCCTCTTTTGCCTGAATGTTAAATTAGCATGGATTATTCGAAGTTTAAACGCCATTTCTCCCTTTTGCTATTTTTGCGCACAACACTGCTAGCTGTTTTTGCTGACTTAGCTTGGATGAAGGTCAATACATGGGAAAAGGGTTGTTTTTAGACATCTGTTGACATACATTGTATCCCCAGTCTGTACAGTGAGTGCTAAGCTGCCAAGGTTATCATAACACGAGCCTGTTTATTGGCTTGTTCGTGTAACACATTCTACACACAACAATTTGGCAGTTGCAAGCCGAGTAGGATTCTAGCGCCTTTATCATAGCACACTTGCCAGAATTGCACACACTTGGAAGATTCCAGGCATGCAGAGAGACTAACCGATCCTGATGTAATTTACACTTACTGAGCGGACAGGTATATGGGGTCCCCCTAAGATAACTCCAGAGACCTATTATAGTTTTTTAATACATAGGGGCATATTACCAAGCAATAGCGATAATTATCGCTATTGCTTGGTTAGAGACAAAAATTTACCGCTGAGCTGTATTTGTATCGCAGATAAACCTTGGTATTACCAAGGTTTATTGCAAATGCGATAAAAATCGGCCGCAATGAATGAATATCGCTGAAAAGTCAGCGATATTCATGCATTACCGAGCTAATGCTCTTAGCCATGTTATCCACCTTCCATTGGATAACATGGCTAAGAACTGCTCAGGGCAGGTGTTAACTTTTGGAGATATTCACGCTTAGCGCGAATATCTCCAAAAGTTGGTAATAGGAGATAGCGATGTTAGCGCCTGTTTCCAGTCGCTAACATCTTGGCACGCCCACTTTGCATGTCATTAGTGATAAATATCACTGACATGCAAAGTGGGGCCCAAGATGGTCGCTCTCTCCTACTAGCCGTCGCTAACTGGTGTTAGCGACAGCTAGGTAATAGGGAGATAATTTTATCTCCGCTTTCTTGGCTTTTAAAGCCAAAAAAGCGGAGATAAACCCCCTTGATAATATGCCCCATAGTTCCTAAGATAGGGAGGGTGTTCTAAATAGACGTTTTTATCACCTGTTTGCACTATCATTATAACATGATTCCTCCTTTTGTATTTTATGGAATTGTAACCATGCTGTCCGTATTATTATTATCCATATGTATGCTGATGCTGATTAAAATACTGCGCTTGAGATCACTTTGTTAAAATAAACATTTTAACCTTACCGTGTCTCTATTTTACTCCTTTTGTGGACTGGTATGAGCATATAACAAAAGAGTGTTCTCACTTCCCACTATTCCTGGGATGGTTCTAGATCGCATGTTCTAGGTTGTCTAATCATTGGTTTCTTTGCTATAGGAGCTAATGTGACACTGATTGCTAGTCTGGTAGGGGATTTTGGGTACTAAGGTGAGTTTTGGCACACCCTAATTCACTGATGTCCTAAGTCTCTGTGCACAGTTCTGTGTTTGGGCAGAATCCCTGTGACAGAACCTTCGTGAAATTTTCAAAACTTATGGCCCACTTTGGTCAGCTCCTATTCTGAAAATTTTGGGGTGATTTGGCAAGCAGAAGTCGAGAAAAAAGGGGGGTCCCAAATGTGTTTTCTCCATGCAATTTCCCATAGGAAACTTTAGACATGGCTACAGCCTGAACTTCTGAATGGAATTATACCACAATTGGCAAAAAGGTAGCCCTTGGTTCAGAAAGAGACCTTTTATTTTAAATGGTGTAAATCTGTTCAGTAGTTCCGGAGACATTCAAAAAATAAAAGTCAAAAAATCAATTTCCAATACAAAACTCTAGACACAGATATAGCCGAAACTGCTGAACGGAATTACACTATATATTTGGTACAAAGGTAGCCCTTGGCTCAGAAATAGACCTTTTTTTGAATGGTGTAAATCCGTTCAGTAGTTGCTGAGAAAAGTAAAAATAAAAGTTTCGCTATTTAGAGGCGCAGTGGATCTGCGGACCCTCCGGACCAAGAGCTTTATTCTAATAGCCTGTCAACTCTCCAAACCAGGAAGTGTTGGCAGCCATTTTTTGACTCGGTAGCATTGAATCAGAAGAAAACAGGGAAACAAAGGTGAGAAAGAAGAAAAGGGGTAGAGTAGAAACACACTGAAACCCTAGGCCTGTTTAGGGGGTCCCACAAGGACCCCCCGGGCCCCCAAACTTTTTTTTAAAGAGCAGAATGTGCGCAGGGTGCGCGGATCTGGACAAAAAATCTAAAAAAACTGAAGCGAGTGCTTCCTTGCTTCATTAATTTTACCCCCCAGGTGTGCCGGGTCTCGGGTGATTTGGTGGTTGTAAAGCAAGCCCCCACACATGCCCCGGGGACCACCACCTCCCCGGGGTACAAACTTAACATTTGGGGGTCCTTTTTAGACCCCCACCTCCCTGGGACTTTGGAAAAGTTATGAGGGGGGCCAAGTGCCCCCCTCCAGGAGCCTTCGATAGCCCTGGGGACCGCCACCCCCAGGGCCGGCTCCTGCAGTCTCCTGGGGTGCCCACCCCCGAGACACTGCTGTTGCTACGGTAGGGTGGGAGCATGTTTCCCTCCCTACCATAGCAAACTCTGGTTTGGACTTTGGAATCGAGAGCAGGGAAACCTGCTCCCTCTTCCAAAATCCAAAGCAGAATTGCTTTTCCACATGGGGAGCTGCATATTAGCAGCTCCCCATGTGGAAAAGCAATGCCGACTCCCGGAGGACGTGGGGAGCCGGCAGGACCATGGGGGCATTGGGGCTCCCCGCTTGGTCCCTATTGAAGTGCATAGACCCTGGGGGATGGGGTCCCCGGGGCGAATATAAATAGCTGGTAAGAGGCAGGTTTATTTCTGAAAAATTTGGAGTCGTGACCCTAGCATGGTTCGCAGCGCAGCCCCTGGTGTCAACGCGAGGGGTGCGCAACTCTCAGCACGGCGTCCTGGTGTGAACGTGACGGGTGTGCACCTCCCACGCGCTTCCCTGGTGTGAACACGAGGGGTGCACGACTCCTAGCCATGCTGGGTGCGCGACTTGAGCCAAACATTTTTAGTTTTTTTAATATTATTCTAGGTTCTATGTTTGGATCTTGGGTGGCTCTAAAATAAGCCCTTGTGTTTATTGGAAGAATTTGGTAGCTACATGTAAGTGCCAATGCAGAGTCTGAAATTGTTGAGAAAGACTCTGTTTCCTATGGTATGTAGTGCAGAGGAATTCTGTTCCAAAGGATGAGTGCACTTTAAAGAACAATAAAGTTTTATAGCTTCCTTTGAGTATAAACCAGTTCAACTCTTTTCTTCTTCAAAAGTATTTTATTCTGTTTTAGTTCATATTCTGATTTCCATTTTCCATATTCAACATTATATCCATTCTGTTTCAAAGGAAATTACATTTACCCAATGCGTTTTGGGTCATATGTGTGACCCTTCCTCAGGGGTCTACAAAAAGAAAGAAACGGAAACATATTGAACTAGTCTCTTAGAAATGTAAAACAATGTAGCTTTCAATTCACAAACAATTGCAATTATGAATTCATAACAGTTCAAAACTTTTAATCATCGTGTTGTAACTAGTTCTGTCTGTGCGCTAAATATTCAGTGAAAAGAACTCACTTACTCCACAGTTTAGATCCTCAAACCGAGCGCCAGCTTTAGGTTCTCAGTGTTCTCAAAATTCACGTGTCCATTATTAAAGCCAACTCTATCTAAGCGCTAAGGGTTCTATAGGTTAAGCTCACATACTTCGAGTGTAATTTCCAGAGAATCAAAAACCTCAGGATCATCTTGGTTGGAGCCATAAATTGTACAAATTGTGATTTAGCCAAAATCGCCACTCCTCTAACTGTAGATGTCTGTGAGGAGCAGGCTAATAAATCAAAGCCTCTTAAACTTAATAATTGTTTTTTTTGCCCATGGAAGGTGGGTCGTCTATAAGCATATCAAATCTATCTGATTTGATCTAACAAAGTGCATCATCCTTTGCCTCTTCCTCCAATTATTTAGTCCCTCTATATTGGCTCTACAGATCTTAAGCAAACCCATTTTTTTTTTTACCGAATCATCATGCTACATTAGAATCAGCCCATTAAACAGTTTAAACTGTTTAAAGCAAAAAGGCTTACTCCACACAAAACAAAATAGCAGAAGGCATTTTCCTTTGTTTGTCTTTTCCTCCCCTCCCTCTCACCAACTCTACCCTCTCCACCCTCCAGCCTTCTCCCTACTCCCCCCTATATCCCCTACCCTCTTAAGGGCACTCAGACTTTAGTGTGTGCATGTGATGTATGCAGCATTAGCGGCCTGGGTCCATCAACATAACTTTATAATACCCCTATAATCGTGTTAAATCAAATCAAATCATGACCCGTGAACCACATTTATTTATCCCAAAAAAATTCTGAATCTCCTTTATACCCTTAATATTCTCCACCTCCCACCTTGCCTGTGAACCATCTACGTAACCAATCTCTTTCAGTTTCTTTATATTTCACCTTTTTGTCACCCGACATCTTTATGTGTCCAGATATTCTCTCGCTTTTATTTCCGACGCGAAGTACCAGGTATGTCCCTCATGGATCACATTGAGTTGGGCTGGGTTAATAAGGTAGACCTGGATGTTCTTCTCTTGGAAAGGTTTTATTAACTTCCTCCATCTCCAATGTCTCTCGACTGTTGAGTGACAAAAGTCGGGGCGGACAAAAAACACGTTCTTGCCACTTGATCTCCTCGCTTCCAGCCTGAGATTCCCTGTCTCAAAAAGAAATTACCTAGAAACACAAGGATTGCCCGAAGTTTATCCCCATCTTTAGCCTGGACTCGGAGCTTAAACAGAGTGTGGTGAGCCCTTTGAACTTCAGCTGCCCAGTTCCACTCAGACAGCTCCGAAAAGGCGGATTTAAAAAGATCAAATGCAAATGCCCTCATGTCCGACCCTTCTGCCCCCTCAGGGACACCAAATATCCTGAGGTTATTCCTCCTTTGCCTGTTCTCAAATTCTTTCAGCTTCCACTGGATGTCCTTAATTTGTGAGTCGTGAGCCTCCACCTGGGCTGATGCATTTGCCGCTTCTGTCTCAGTTACAACTATTCTCTCCTCGAGATTTGTCACTCTCTCCCCTACATTTATGCATGCCTTGGAGAGCTTTCTGATGGTTCCTTGCATTTTTCTCATTGCAGCCTGCGCCTTTCGACTGTCTTGGCGCGCTTCCTTCCTATGAGAGACAATAGCCTGGTGTATCACCTCCAAAATGGGGGAAGTAGCGCCAATTTCGGCCAGGGCTTTACCTGATACATGACCTGATAATGGGGTGGTAGGTGAATAATCCCATTTTAGATCCTTCCTTCCCTGACCTTGCAGACCAGTGCTGAAGTTAGATTATTGGGCTGTTATGGGGAGGTCTAACTCGCTGTCCTCAAGATCAGAGTCCAAGTTAGTAGTCTCTGGTGATGAGCTCCTGTCAGCATCTGACAACTCCACCCCCTCGGAAACTGACAAGAAAAATCTTTAGGCTCCTTTTCCATATCAACTCTATTTTTACCACCAGGTAATATCTCTGTAGGAAAAGTTGTGTTACTCATTTCAGGTTCAAGTTCAGGGGCAGGAAGCCGCAATCCCTCTCCATGCGAAACTCCATCATTTATGAGTATCTTATCCGGAATAGATTTAGTCTGTTTATCCATGGTAGCAGCATTTTGAATTATCACTCGGGGGGCAAATATCGCCCTCAGCATATGCACTACGTTGCCTCCTCCATTAGGAGCTATTAAGGCAATGCCCCCCTCCTCACCAGTATCAGAGCATTGGGGGGTAGGGACTCTCCCACCTCCACCTCCATCCTCAGCCCTTTGCTTATGGGTGCATGTCCTGTGTCCCTTACATCTATAGTGGCTGGGGCATCTTGTAATGTGTCAGAGATCTCCACAGGGCTCACCTCTTCATTCTTTCTTCCCCTTGCTCCCTTCTCGGCATTCAACATCACCCTGGCTGTCTCCAACTGTGATTCCTTCCCCTACTTCAGCATGTCAGCTACCGATGGGCCGGGCGGTCGATTCAATGCTGAGGTCCCGCCTCTCCCCCTCCGTGGCAGATCCGACGTGAGTGCCTGATGCGGGCTCCCAGTCATCTGTTCTGTGGTGTTTGACCCCGTCAGAGCCAGGGCTTCTCCACGTAGTTTGCGGGCGGCCGCTCCCTTTGGTCCGGCGGGATTCGCCGCAGTCTTCTGGGCCATTTTCTCACTGCTTCGAGACCTCCGAGAGTTCTGACTCACCAGGTCAAGTACCTCCACGCCAGGGAATACCTCCATGATCGCCGATTCGGGCTTACCCTGGCGTCGTCCTGTTGCGACCCTGTAACACGGACATCGGCTGTCTGAATTCGGACTGCTGGCACGGGCTAACTCGAGCAACGACTTGCCCCTTGACAATCACGCACTGCCTCGGCAATTTGAGGTTTAGTGTAATAAGGCAATTATTTATTTGTCCTGATGATGGTTCCCATTACCCTTTAGGGGAACCGAAACGCCGTCGACTTGCTCATGCACCTTATACAAACATATTTGGTTGTTTAATTTGATGTAATGGTGCTATTCGATATTTTCTGTGCAATGAATGTGTAAACAGAAAAACGTTAGTTTGCCTTAAAACCTTTCCTATTTTTCTTCAACTGTAATCACCCCGCTAGTGTTGGGCACAGGCTTGTGTACCTCACAGGGGCATTGTGGAAGGTATTCTTGTTTTATTCTGGATATTTGTTTATTAAGTAAACTTGAAGGACCTCTGTCCGGCTGGACATGTCACTCCAAAACATAGATTTGATTTTGTCTATGTTTATTGGTTTTGAACTGTAATTTTGCATGGGACCACTGTTGTTTTAGAAAAAAGAAAAGTACCTCCACGCGGCGCATCTAATTATCCAGGTGCCGAACTTTGCCCAGATCCCCAAGAGACTGTTGAACGGGCTCCATTTTACCCGCATGGACAGGGGGGTGGGAGGTAATTTTTTCCGGTGACTGCTTCCCGATGATTCCCAGGTTAATGATCCTGCATGGCTCTTGCATTACCATTCGACCCAATGCGGCTCGCTAGTGCTGCAATGGGCCTCCTAAGCGGCCGCCATCTTGCCTCTGGCTAGTGTTACGATTCCAAAGTCATCAATGTGGCAAATACTATCAACGGAAGTACACGTCCAAGGAAAAGTTTTATACCAAATGTTGTTTTGGTTTTCCACGTCCAGTAATAACCAAAGGAAAAGTACACAGTTTTATGTCAGCTGTGAGACATACCATCACTAGAAAATCTCACAGAAATACGTACAATTTGAGAAGAAGTGAAGAATTAAAGTATATCAATGAATATAATCCAGTTATTCTCTCAATGTGGAATGCTAAAATGGATATCCAAAATCTTGTGGATAATTCCATTGCTGCTGCTCGGTACGTGACAACTTACATAAAAAAATCAGAAAAGACAGAGTTGAAAGAAATGTGGGAAGAAATTTCCCATGAGAAGAGTCTTGGTAAAAAATTGTACAGTTTCAGTTTGAAGATGTTATCCCATCAAGAGATTGGAGCATAGGAAATGCACAGATTGCTTGTCATCTTCACGTTTATACTCAAAGTCTAGAAGAATCATTTGGGTGAGTCTAGGTCTTGCTGCAACGCGAAATCGAGTACTTCAATATATACAAGAAATTGAATATTTTGCTGAAAAAGAGCCAGAAAGTACAGATATTGTCAAAAGAAACATAATGGTTACATACTATCCAAATAGAAGTCGTCATCCTGAAAACATATGTCTCTATGAAGTGCTGCAATATTACACTTCTAAGAAGAATACTACAGAAAACATAAATGACGGAAAATATGCAGTGATTGGTTCAGAAGGATGTTTGGTGAAACAAAGTAAAGGAAATCTGATTATTCACACAAAACTGAGTTGTAATATTCTTGATAGCAGAGAAGTTTACTATTTAGCACTTTTGCAACTCTTCAAGCCTTGGCGTACGGAATTGGAATTACTTGGAGATTTTCAGTGCTATGAAGATTCTTTCAATGCATGTAAAGATAGTATTGAATGCACAGTTTTTGCAAATTATCTCAAAATGTTGAATGAAGAAATTGATCAAGAAGCTACTATTGCAGCTGAGATTGCTAGAGACAGTTCTCAAGATAGTCGAAGTTCTGCTCCACTGAGTCAAGATCCACTAGGAAAACCAATTCTTGAAAATGAAGCGGCAATCGCCATGAATGAAGTGAAAACAGCAATGCATGAAGCTCAAGAAGATATTATGGACTTAGGAAACTTGGAAGAACAACTAAATGTTGAACAAAAAGAAATATATCAGTAAGTGAGACAACAGATTGACCATGTTTTTTTTCATGAAAATAAAGAATACATATCATTTCAACCTATCCGAATGGTCCAGCTGGTACAGTAAAAAATGTGTTAATTAAAATTTTGACCACTTATCTACAGAAAACAACTGACTCACATTTGTCTTGTGTTGTAACTGGTCCAACTGGATTGGCAGCACACAACATTAATGGAATTACATTACTTTGTTTGCTAATGCTACCTGTAGAGCATGAAAATAAATTAGATTATCTCAAGCTATCTGGAGAAGCTTGTTATGAAGTTTCAAAAGTGCTAAAGAAAATGAAACTTCTGATTATTGATGAGGTGAGCATGGTCTCAATCTTAATGCTTACCTTTGTGCATTTAAGAATGCAGCCAATTTTAAAAACAGAATATGACGTCTTATTTGGAGGAAAACATGTGATAATTTTTGGAGATCTACTGCAACTCACTCCCGTAAAAGGACAACCAGTATTTAAAATGGTTGTTCATGAAGACACCAAAAAGTCTTTGGGATGTGTTGGAAACGTTAACATTTAGTCATATTTTGAATACAAAGAACTCATTAAAAATATGCGACAGGCAAATGATGTTAATTATGGAACTATTCTTTAAGACATAAGAATTGGAGTATTGACAGATCATAGCAAACAAGCTTTGCAAAAGTCGACTACTTACAAACTTGTTTCCAAATGAAAATATAGTTCCTGAAAAAATATACAAAAAAATGACAGAAAATAAATCTAT
Source organism: Lissotriton helveticus (assembly GCF_964261635.1). Classification (NCBI taxonomy): domain Eukaryota; kingdom Metazoa; phylum Chordata; class Amphibia; order Caudata; family Salamandridae; genus Lissotriton; species Lissotriton helveticus. The sequence continues at coordinate 211,741,499 of NC_136060.1, read as the reverse complement.
AATCTGCTTAATGCTAACATTGCGCAAGTGTTCTGCATTCAATTAAGAACTTTTAAAACTGGAAAATGAACAATTAATACAAATAGAAGCCATTGATGAAATAGAGAATGAAGGAATCACTATTATTTTGACAGAAAAATGTAAAACAAAATTGGATTCTTTGGAAAAATCTATATCTAAAACTGCTGGTTTAGAAAATAATTTATATCTACTTGTAAACTGTCAGGTAATTTTACGATGTAATTTGGATGTGAAAAAAGGTTTAGGAAAAGGAGCAATGGGTAAAGTTGTGATTTTGTGAATTATCAAAATAGAGATGGAATTGAATTTTTGAAAATCAAATGTGATCGTATTGAAGAAGTAAAACAAATTGGTTGTTCGGTACGTTTTTTGCTTCTTTAAGATTGTTTAAGATTTATATGTTCGTAAAAACAGTTTCCTCTTTCTCTGGCATATGCGGTGACTATTCATAAATCTCAAGGTTTAAGTGTAGACAGTGCTTTGGTAAACATTGTAAGTACAGTATTTAAAGAGGGTATGGCATTTGTTGCTTTATCCAGAGTCAGTACTTTATCCGGATTGCATTTGATTGATTTTAATGAGAGAAAGATTAGTGCAAATGCAAATTGTGTAAGAGAGTATAATTGGTTAAGAAAATTTCATGCTCCCAATTCAGGTGAATATCCTGTATATGAAAAGCGTGTAGTAGGTCGAAAAAGAAGATATGAGAAAATCTGTAGTGAAGTTAAAGAGAAGAAAAAAATTAAGACAATGTTAAGATTCCAAGCAAAAAGAAAAAGGACACTATTGAAGAGATTGTTGGATCTCAGTTGGAAAATAGTTCAGGTATCAACTGCTATGCTAATGTAGTGGTAAATGTTGTATTTGTTCAAGAAAGTCCGCAACAGCAAATTATGGAGAATCAAGAAAAAAGATTTTGTTCCTTGTTGCATGCTATTTATGAAAAATTGAGAAATGATAAAAGTAAAATACGAAGTGTTTCTGATATTCGTATTCTTCTGGATATATATTCTGGTTCTACGCAATTTACACAGAATGTCCAACAAGATGCTCAGGAATTTCTAATGTATATGCTTGCAGTATTGGAAGATGAAGGAATACAAATTGAAAATCTGTTTGGACTTCATCATAAATGGGAACATGAATGTGAAAATTGCAGATTTACTTCTACCACTAACATAGACACTAAAACATTCATATCTTTGACAATACCAGACTGTAAAACAGTGTCTTTTAACAAATTAGTTAAAGCAGCAAATCAAAACATGAAGTGTAGCCAATGCAAATCAGAGTTGTCAACATTATTTATAAAAAGATTTCGACAATATATCTTTTTAATGATACAACGTTGTACAGCTGATGGAAGAAAATTTGAAACTTTAATTAAAAATGTTGTAGCAAGTCAACTATCAATATCAGGAAGAACTTTTGTAGTAGTAGCAATTATTTTCCACGATAGCCTTTCTACAACATCTGGACATTACACTGTCTATAAAATGTAATAAAGGATGGACATATTGTAATTATAGTGATTTGGTTTTAGATATCATTTGCCTAACAAATTACCAAATTCATACCTAATATTTTTAAAGCCAATGTTCTAAGAACATATTTTGGCCTACTGGGAATATGATAATACGTATTAATACAATTACTTTGGACAATTTCAGTAAGAAGGATTTCAGGAATATCATGTGGCCTAAGGGAAAGACATTAACATGAATTAAGCAGTTTATCTGGAATATTCTGACAGCAAAAATTCAGAGGACATCATTTTCAAAAAAATTATAAAGAATTGTTGGTTGAATTATTGTTTGTGTTCTTTTACATTGTAGTGACAAAAATCTCTTTGAAATAAGCATTTTATATATTTGAGGTTTGTATTGTATGCTATGTTATTGAGGATGTTGTTTTTATGCAATGTGCAGAGATAGTTGACTATATTGAAAATATTTTTGACACAGATTTGTTTTTTTTAAACAATCTTTATGATTGTTTTTTTTTGCCCGCTGTTATGAGATAAGTAACATTCAAATCACTATCTATAGTGAAATCCATACTAACATTATAAAGAAAGAGCCCAAACCTTTGAGGCGGGTAATCTCAGTAACCACAGCACCAATCACAACACCCAATACAGCGTTGGAAAGGGCAGTTGCAGCAGAAGGACATAGGCTATGCAGACGGCCACCATATAATTTTTTATAATTTTTTTAAAAATTGTTTTTATTAACTTTTCAAGAAACAATGGTGTTCATCACAATCATACAGTGCAAGACATACAAATAGGACACCATATACATTTAAAAGGTAAAAGAACCATGCCAGCAAAGTAGTCCCTTGTGGGCGTGTCTGCGTTGTGCTGTGGGCGTGGGCTGAGTGCGTCACTAACGCTGGGGGCGTGTGGTATGGCCATCACTTCGTGGGCTGTGGGCGTGTGCTGGGGGCGTGACAGACGCTGGGGCGTGACATACGCTGGGGGCGTGTGTCCGCCCTTCATGCCATGTGAGTCGTACATACAAGAGCCAATTACGTTGCACAGCATCAAGGGGCACGCTGGGGGCGTGAGAAACACTGGGGGCGTGTGTCCGGCCTTCATGCCATGTGAACGCAATTGCGCCACATCATGGGGCATGCTGGAGGCGTGAGAAACGCTGGAGGCGTGTGCTACATTCGCACTTCATGCCATGTGGGTCGTACATTAATCAGAAGATCGTCTGCTGTGGCTGTGTGCTGGGGGCATGACAAACGCGTTCAGCTGGAGGCCTGGTAAGTAACATTACTGCAGCCTCTTCTGCGCGCTGTTACTGAACTCTCTCATTCAACGAAATTAGACGCGCCTGCTACCATCAACCAGGGCTCTAGCCGGGTTCAGGCGGCGGATCAGTACACTAATTACACGCGCCTGATAACATCAACCAGGGCTGCAGCTGGGCCTCAAGCTGGGGAACACGCGCCTGCTAACATCAAACAGGCCATGCATCTGGGCCTCAAGTGGGGGAACACGCAAATGAGCGTGTCTGCGGGGACAATTACTGCAGCCTCTCCTACTCGCTGTCACTGAACTCTCTCATTAAACGGATTTACCCGTGGCTGATAACTCTCTCATTCAACAACATTACACGCACCTGCTAACGTCAACCAGGGCTGTAGCCGGGCTGAGGCAGCGGATCACTACACCAATTACACGCACCTACTAACATCAACCAGGGCTGCAGCTGGCCCTTCTCTGTCCCTATTCTAATGAAACAAAAAATGTTGTCTACCACGAGATTTCAAAATAAATTGCCCTTGCCAAATACACACATTCTATTTCATACCCGGGACGGGCTGCTAGTTCAATATATTCTGACAACATAAAAAAAGGAAAACTAAATACTTTATATAACGCTAAAATTATGTTGTGTTTACAAAATTATATTATATATTTGAACTGTTTTTTCTTTTCTTTTACAGATCCTAATTCTAAAGTTTGAAAGTTTAAAAAAAATTTAAATTATAAAAAACAACTGCAAAAAAATGTTTAGAATATATTATCTACTACTGTGAAGGTAAGATTAAGTAATTGAAACACTATCCATGCACTACTACATTCAGCTGGGCACTATATATATAAACCTCTAACCAGCAACTTAGTAAAGTACTACCCATGCAGCCTAGGAATCCTCCTGTCTGTCTCATGCACTTCTCCAATCACCCATCCAGCACAATACACTTATCCTATTACTCCAGCAATACCTAAGCACTTATAGAATCAACTTGCAGTCTGTTTGCAGCACTGTAATCTTTCCAATTACTAGAGATACACTTTTGGAATGTCCTAGCTACCAAGAGAAGTATACATACAACATTCTAAACACTATGCATGTAGACCTCTAACCACATGCATACTATTGGTACAGTCTAGTAAATACTTAGGTACTACCCATGCTGCCTAGGAATTCACTTGTCAGTCCCATGTACTTCTCATATCACCCATCCGGCACTATGTACTTATATAATCACGTTGACAATATCTATCCACTATAAATTCACCAGACACCCTGTTTGTAGCACTGTAACCATTCTACTTATTTGTCACGTACTTAAGGAATGGCCTAGCTACTAAGACAAATATACCAACAATATTCTGTGCAGAATGTATGTAGACGTCTAACTACAAATATACTATTGCTGCATTGCACTAAATACCCAAGTAGTACCCTTGCACCCTAGGAATCTTCCTGTCAATATCATGCACTTCTCCAATCACCCATCCAGGACGATCTACTCTGTTTGCAGCACTTTAATCATTCAGGATACTAGTCATGTACTTAAGGAATGGCCTCGCCAGTAACACTAGTACAGCTACAATATTGTGTGCACTATGCATGCATACTTCTAACCTGCTACATACTGTTGATACACTCTTGTAAATACCCAGTAAGTAGCCATGCAATGTAGAAATCTTCCTGTCAGTCCCATGCACTTTTCAAATCAGCCATCCAGCACTATCTACTTATCCTATCACTCAGCCAATACCTACGCACTTATAAATTCATTATACACTCTGTTTGCAGTACTGTAATTATTCCAGCTACTAGTCATGAACTTACGTCCTAGCTAGTAACACGAGTACAGCTACATACTATTGATACACTCTTCTAAATACCCAATTAGTACCCATGCAGTCTAGGAATCGTCCAGTCTGTCCCATGCACTTCTCTAATCACTTATCCACCACTATCTACTTATCCTATTATTCCGCCAATACCAAAGCACTTATAAATTAACTATGCACTCTATTTGCAGCACTGTCATCATTCCAATTACTAGTGATGTTCCTATAGAATGACCTAGGCACCAACACAAGTACACGTACAATATTCTCTGCACAATCCCTAAAAACCTCTAAGCAATTACACACTATTGGTACTCTCCACTAAATACTGAAGTAGTACCCATGCAGCCTAGGATACCTCCTGTTACTCTCATGCACTTCCTCAATCATCCATCCAGCCATATGTTCTTATTGTATCACTCCGCCAATACCTAAGCACTTATGGGGAAGATTTACGAGCCCCCTGCGCCACCAGTACGTCACTTTTTGTGACGTAGTGATGGCGCCGAGGACTTCTCCATATATACAAGGAGAGGAAAAGTCACCCTGCGGCCCATTCAAACACAGCACTTTGTGTTGAAGGGGCGTTCCATGGGTGTTGCTGTGTATGTTCCCACACAACACCCATGGAACAAGACACATCTCAAGATTCACGAGAATTCATAAATCTGGAGATACGCGTGAATGCTGTGCCACCCTAGAGGTGGTGTGGCGAGGCACTACAAGGAGAAATGTTTTCATTTTTCCTCGTTTTTTCCTCTTTCAATGCGTGCTGCATTCCATAACACAAATTGAAGTAGGAAAATGCCTTTAGTGTATGTTTTTGTGCAGGACGCTGCAGCATTTCCTCATAGATCTGCCCCTATAAATTCACCATACACTACTAATGCATTCTTTCAGTCAATCATGCTCTACACATATATTCAACCAAACTTTCAGACATTACCATGCAATTACATTTCTTTTTTCAACCAGATAAGGTAGTTTTGATAAGAACGTTTTTTCTTCTATTTTTGATTTGTATTTTTTTGGGTGTTTATCTAAAACCTAAAAAATGAAATGAACAAAGTAAACAGGTAACTTTTGGAATAAAATATCATTCCAAAAACAATTAAAACATTGAAAAAATTAACATTGGTGGTTTTCTTTGAGCAGCAAATAGCATCCACCGACTGCTCTCCATTGCAAACTGTTTTATTGCACTTGATGGAGTGCTGCTCCAAGAAGGCAAATTCAGCCTTTGTAGCTATAGGAGGTTGTGATATTGATGCTCCTGATGTACTTGCTCCAGCTGCTGGTGGATTTAGAGCAGCTCTCTTCATCTCCTCCTGGGCAAGATTACGTGTTTGTAGTGTACGTAAATGTTTGTACCTGGAAGTAGTGCCGCAAGAGTACCTTTTATCACTTCCTCTTGAAAGGACCCTCTCACAAATCTTGCAGGTCACCTTCCAAGCATTGACTTTTTTTCCCCAGGTGGAAAAGGTGGGGTCCTTCAATAGTTACAGTGGGAAATGTTATGAACCGATCAAACCTTTTTTTTTAAGGTAACATGAGAGTCGTGCACCCAGCGCGCACGAAGTACACACCCAATGTGACTCCGCGAAAATATATTTAAAAATAATATACACCGCACGCGGATCCTTCATGACTTTTCCAAAATGGCAGCTTTTATACGTGCACCTGCCGTGGAAGGTATGCTTTGGGTGCACAACAACAACAAAAAATTGGAAAAAAATGTTTTAAAAAGAAAAGAATATAAATATATTAGAATAAAAAAAACTAAATAATTAAACAATATTTCAGTTTAAATTTTTTTGTTGTTGCAATTTTCAGAAAAATATATGATGTTGTTTAATAAATAATATATTTACAAATAAACAGTTAAAAAAACTGTCAAAATTCAGTACAAAAAACCTATGTATCACTTTTCTTATATATTATAAATAGCATTTAAAACCTTAAATTCACTGAAAAAAACAGTAGGTGTCAGAGACGTTATAATTAGAAATTAGCATTTAAAAAACCTTTGAAAGTCACTGAAAAAACCATAGGTTACAGGCATATTACAGTTAGAAATTACCATTTAAAAACCTTTGAATTTCACTGAACAAACCATAGGTTTCAGAGACGTTATAGTTAGAAATTGGCATTGAAGAAAGTTTAGAAATACACTGAAAAAACCATAGGTTTCATGGGTGTTATAGTTAGCTGGAAATTTCACTATAACTTGCGCACCCGCAATGCACTGCTGATGATGTCACATATTACATAATTTATGACATGGTCAGTGACATCACTGATGAAATCATTTGTGACATCTCAAATCACATCACTGATGACATCACTGATGACATCATCCACGTGACAATCTGATACACCTCATCACACACTAGTATAACCTTTGATCACTCACTTCAAAATACAGAGTAGCATATTTGAAACCATTCACACACACATACTAGTTACTACTTACTACACACACAACTGCCCATTTCCCCACAGAATCACTTATATATGCAGCCACTGATCAATAGAACACTATCAAATGCACTCATACATATATATAGACATTGACACATTAGCACTCATCCTAGTCGGTTATGCAGTCATCCTACTCACTCATGAAAAGAATCGATCACACTTACATTTACTCAACTACACAGTTTTACACACAATACCTAATTTATTCATACACATAGTAAATCATAGTTACTATGTTAAAAAATCACCATACCAATTAGACACTCATTCATACAGTTATTCTCACAATCACTGACTCTTACGTATGCTTATTTATATACACCAGCTCTCACATACAATGCCTTTTCTTTTTGTAGTTTGTTGACGATGTACCACTAAAACATATATTTGCTCACCAGCACACAAATAAACGCACTCAGCCACCCAAACAAGTGTTTTCATAAACCGGGTCAATCAACCACTCACACATCTCTGCATAGAGTTACACACACCCCACCCACCCACACACACACTCAGTCTCCCATACAAATACTCAGCCAACTAATCAATAAGTAATATAGACACTCATGTAGTTAGTGACCAACTGATGCAGCAGGGTATACAACAGAGAAAGTGATGCACATATTCACATAGTTAAGTTACTAACCCATGTATTTAGTGAGACACTTTTAATTACTCACTTAAACAGACAATTAGACAGCTACTAAATCCTCGATCCAGACAGTTATATATCCACTCAATCTCCAATAAAGATTGGTGTATATATATATATATATATTTGCCACTGTTCCCTCTCAAAGGGCCAAAATGGGTCGCACTCCACGGGCCAGTTTTGCAATTTTTATTTTTTCATATTCCACAAACTCAGGCAGATGTTAAGACCTACGCGTTTCGGTACAAGGTGAACAAGGTATTTGTAATACCGAAACGCGTAATAGATTAGCAGCGTGGTTCAGCTGCAGGGCGCCGCACCCATTCCGAGCGCTGCATGAGTGGCAAAAAGGAACCAGCAATGGAGAATATATATATATATATATATATTACCTACTGGCGGTCGCCAGTAGGTATATATAGTTAGGATTTTTTCTCTATGGGTTTTTTGAAAATTCTATGTCTAATAACTTTGGCGTTTGTGGACGGAATTGGCTGAAATTTTCAGGAAAATGGCACATTTTGTTTCTGGGCATCCCTTGAAAATTTGGGGGGGGGTCGTCAAGGGGGGGCCGAGAAAAAAGGGGGGTCCCAAAACGTGTTTTTAACATTGAGTTTTCCATAGGGCGGTTGGCCTCACTTTTAGCCCGAACGGCTGAATGGATTTGCACGAAACTTGGCAAAATTGTAGGGACTGGTAGCCCGATGTGCCTTTTGTAGGTCTCAATATATGTGCTGCAGTGAATTTTGAGAAATTAACGTTTAAAAAAAGATATATATCTGTAACAGCGGACCGGGCAGCGCTCCAGTACGCGTACTTTTCGCGCAACGGAGCTTTGTGAAGCGAAGCTGATTGGTTCTCCGGCGTCTGTCAACATTCCAAACAGTCCGTAGCGGCCGCCATCTTGTCTCTCGGTAGGATCGAGAGACAAGAGGAGGCCAAAGCGAAGGGGCAAATGACCATAAGGGGGCATAGTACATTGTCGCTCACCCCCTAGGTTTGATGTGGAGGTTTTAAAAGGGCCCCGCGGGGCAAAAAAAAATAAAAATAATAATAATCGAACAGCTGAATGGATTTGCACGAAACTTGGCAAAATTGTAGGGACTGGTAGCCCGATGTGCCTTTGCTAGATCTCAATATATGTGCTCCAGTGGATTTTGAGAAATTAACGTTCAAAAAAAGATATATATCTGTAACAGCGCACCGCGTACTTTTCGCGTTACGGAGCTTTGCGAAGCGAAGCTGATTGGCTCTCCGGTGTCTGTAAACATTCCAAACAGTCAGTAGCGGCCGCCATCTTGTCTCTCGGTAGGATCGAACAGCTGAATGGATTTGCACGAAACTTGGCAAAATTGTAGGGACTGGTAGCCCGATGTGCCTTTGCTAGGTCTCAATATATGTGCTTCAGTGCATTTTGAGAAATTAACGTTCAGAAACAAGATAAAATTATATGTGTATTACCTAGCTGTTGCTAACACCAGTTAGCGACGGCTAGTAGAAGATAGCGACCATCTTGGGCCCCACTTTGCATGTGAGTGATATTTATCACTAATGACATGCAAAGTGGGCATGCCAAGATGTTAGCGACTGGAAACAGTCGCTAACATCGCTATCTCCTATTATCAACTTTTGGAAATATTCGAGATAAGCGCGAATATCTCCAAAAGCTACCACCTGCCCTGAGCAGTTCTTAGCCATGTTATCCAATGGGAGGTGGATAACATGGCTAAGAGCATTAGCTCGGTAATGCATGAATATCGCTGAGTTTTCAGCGATATTAATGCATTGCGGTCGTTTTTTATCGTATTTCCGATAAACCTTGATAATAGCAAGGTTTATCTGCGATAATTTCTGACGGTAAAAAAATCGTTGCTAAGCATCGTTAGGGATAAATATCGCTTAACTTTGGTAATATGCCCCAACGTCTGTTAACGTTCGATTCGAAGGAAATCAGGAAGTGTTGAAAAACATTGTCTGCGCCATCTTGTCTTTTTTCAAATGCCACACTTTTGTCGTGCACGGCAGCCATTTTAGATGCCTTGACCAGACCCACTCTGTGCACGCTGTCGATCCTTAGCATGGCTCCCCACCCTCGCAAGCATCTCCCCCAGGCAGTGGTCACCCCCGCTCTCTGTCTTATGCATGGGTAATAAACCTCCCCCATCTGCGCTGCTCTTCCCTGAGAATCACACCCTGTGCCCGCCCGACACCTCCCTTTCGCCCTATTCACTACCGCACCCTCTGATACTCCTTTTCCTCTGTGTCCGATTGTCCAGGCTGGTCCTAGGGTATCAGCTAGCCCTGCAGATGTAGTTTATGGCCACAGCTGTAAAGAATCACCCCTCTTCAAAGGAGTTATAGTAGATCAAGGCCCACACTCGATGAGATCCGTCACAGCAGAAGCGTTGGTATTATCTGAAAACCATCCTGTATTGTGATTGGGGAGGGGACCGAGCCTGAAGCGGAAGATTCCAGGGATGACTCTTTGTACATCAAAGTTTTTACAATTATGTGTCACATTAAAAATATATAGCACTCCGACAAAGTAGTAAGATTATAAAACTTTAATAATTTATAAATATATACAAGAAAACAAAAATAGTAATAACATATAAACATTTTTAGGGAAAAACAACGAAGTAGCGGTCGGCTGTGCGAATAGTCCCAACGCAGCACAACGTCCAGATTTCCGGCGTGGGGCGTCGCGGGGGGTGGGTCATCAGTAGCAAACTGTTGTGCGAATAGTTCCAAGGCAGCAGAACGCGCTGAAATCTAGATGACACTAAAGTGATGTCTAGTAAGTTGCCACCCAGCAAATAACGGCATGGGGCGTCGCGGGGGGTGGGTCATCAGTAGCAAACTGTTGTGCGAATAGTTCCAAGGCAGCAGAACGATGGCACCAAGGTGATGTCCAGTAAGTTGCCGCACTGGTTTTGGTATCCTACAATGCTGCTCCGAATAACGGCGCGGGGCGCCCCGGGGGAGGCGGTGAACGGGCCTCTCCAGGTGGAGTGTCATCTGTTGTAGTGGGGCGCCCCTTTACCGTTTCAGTTGCCATTCCGTCCGTTTTTGGTCCACTGTGTCAAAAGCCGCAATTCAGCTGAGTTGCGCCCACTCTTGCGGTGCAGCGATAGGCGGCTGTCACAGGACTCTCAAAATGGCGGCAGGCTGTTTCCTTTTTGGGCCTGGTCCACTGAAATGGCCCTGGGACACCTTGGAAATCGGACGCTTGTCTGCTAGGTCTTGGACCCCATTCTCGAAAGCGTCCCCTCCGCCTTGAGAATTCATCAAAAGTTTTGGGGGCTCCGACTCCTGCAGGCTTCTGGTGGGGAGCGGCTGCCATGATTGCTCGCGGAATGACCACGACTGAGCTACGAGATGGTGGTGCTTTCATGCTGACGCCAGCTTCAGTCTGAAACATCCAGAAACAAGGTGGGGCTTTCATCGTTTGGGGGAAAAAAAAAGTTTTCATCCTATGAAAAGTGTTGTTTTTAGGTCACATGATCATGCCTTCCATCATTAGGAAACCAAAAGTAAAATGAACCAATGAAAAGTTTTATAAACAAGTCACATGACCTGTTATGCGGCATAGGGTGTAAAATGCGGAGAAAATACGTTGGTACGTGAGGCGGCGTCAATGTGGAGGCTTTAAAAGGGCCCCGCGGGGCAAAAAAACAAAAATATTTTTTGTTTTTTTTGCGTGGGTAGCGCCCGGTACGCGTACCGGGAAGCGGTCGGAGGAGCGTACTATGAGGAGAAAAGAAAGACAGGGTATAAACATTTTGGCAATTTTGTTATAAATGGAAGGTAGTTCTGAAAAGAACTGTTTTTTTATTCTTTTTCTTTTTTTTTATTTTTTTTATGAATTTTCTGAACAATTTTTTGATTTTTTTTTGGATTTTTGAAAACTATTTTGTGTTTTTTTTGTGTTTTGTAAGGGGGAAATAACAAAAAAGCAGGGTTAGAACATGTCTCAACAGGAGCAAAAAAAAATAAAAAGGATTCATTGTTTTCTCATCTTGTAGCATTTATGATTTTCTCCAGCTCGGTTAATCAAAGTAATACTCTTCTCTCCATAAGCAATAGTTCCTCCACAATATATACAAACTATTTTGTAGTGTGCAAAAGGAGCTTGAATATTGGGGATTATTTCTCGGCCTTCTGGTCCGGCGAATGAGCTTTGACCCCTGTTGGTGCTGGGGATGACATCTGGGGGGTTGGCAGCAAGATCCCTTACTTGTGCTTGGGAAAGATTATTGGGATGCCATCGCTCCATGTGGCGAATCATTGTATGATTGCCAAAGCTGTATTTCTTGTTGGGGTTGCCACGAGAAAGTATATTTTTGCAAATCAAACAAGACACCTGGGGTGCATTGACCTTCTTTTGTCCAGGTGGAATTTTAAAGAATTGCCATATGTAGTGGTCTTTAATATGGCTCTGCCTTGGTGTTTCTGGCAGGAACTGCCTTACTTGCTCTTCCTCCTCCTCCTCCTCTTCGTCCTCATTATCTTCCTCTCTACCAAAGTCCAGTGTTGGTGGTGGTCCTTTTGGTGGTGGTGGTGGTGGTGGTTGCTGAGAAGCACCAGCTGCAGCTATTACAGAAGCCATTGTGAAAAATAGGTCTTGCTCTCTGGAAATAGAAAGTAAGAATGAGGTAAAAAGAAGGAGGGGTTTTCATCATTTGAGAAAAAAAAATAGTTCTAAACCAATGAAAAGTGTTATTTTTAGGTCACATGACCAAGCCTAACAACATTATGAAACCAAAAGTGAAATGAACCAATGAAAAGTGTTATTAACAAGTCACATGACCTCTCACGCTTATGTTACGCGCTGCGGAACACGCCCCGGATAGCTTCCGGGTCGCTGCGCTTCGCGCCTTGGTCCGCGCCCCGGAGCACTTCCGGGTGCGCTAACGCGGTACGTCATAAGACGCATTACGCGGTAACGCGATACGTCGCGCTTACGCGACGCGCCGTGGATCGCTTCCGGGGAGCTGCGTTTCGCGCATCGGTCCGCGCCCAGGAGCACTTCCGGGTGCGCTAACGCGGCGCGTCATAAGACGCATTACACGACAACGTGATACGTCACGCTTCCGCGACGCGTCACGATAATGATTTCTAACGTGGCAGTTGCGCTAACGGAACGTTTACCGGTTCGCGGACCGGGTCGCGGCATCAAATTGAGCTAACGGGAAGCTTCTTACATCATTAGGAAACCAAAAGTGAAATGAACCAATGAAAAGTGTTATTACCAAGTCACATGACCTGCTGTGTTTACGTTACGCGCTTTGCAGGGCCTCCCGGTTTGCTTCCAGAAACCTGTGCTTTGCGACTCGGTAAGCGTACCAGTTCGCTAACGTAGCACGTCATATGACGTATCACACGACAACGCGAAACGTCATGCGGACGGGAGGCGTGATGATGTTGTTTTCTAACGCGGCAGTTGCGGTAAAGAAACGTTTATATGCTCGCGGTCTATTTCGCGGCATCAAGGTCAGCTAACGGGAAGCTTCCCGATTCGCGAAGCGGGAACGAAGAAAAAAAAAATATAAAAAAAAAAAGTTATTAATAAACATATAAAATATATTTTTGGATTTAAAGAAGAATACATTTTACAGGTATAGATATTAGCTTTTAAAAAACCAATGAAATTCACTGAAAAAACCATAGGTTATAGACCATATATAGTTAGGAATTAGCATTTACAAAACCTTGAAAATTCACTGAAAAAACCATAGGTTATAGACCATATATAGTTAGGAATTAGCATTTACAAAACCTTATTTTACTCACACAAAACCATTGAAATTCCATATATAGTTAGTTGCACTAACTATATATCGCGCACCCGCAATCCACTGCTGATGATGTCACATATTACATCATTCATGACATGGTCAGTGACATCACTGATGACATCTCAAATGACATCACTGATGACAATACTGATGACATCTCATTTGACATCAATGACCACATCACTGATGATATCATTCATGTGACAATACAATGCATCTCCTCACATTTTAATATAACCTCTGTTACACCCAGTGTTAAATACAGAGTATAATTTTTGAAACCATTGACACACCAATACTAGTTACTACATACACACTCACTGATTCCTATGTCTACACACACATTCACTCATTCACCCATACAATCATTCATACATACAATCACTCATCTTTACAACACTATCATATGCACTCATACACCTATACAGACACTCACACTCTGCCACTCATCCATGGAGTTACTCACACACCTAGTCAGTCCTGTAAAGAATCAATCACACTTCCATTTTCTAATCTATACAGTTAAACATAGAGCACCTTACATTTTCAAACATATACTAACACATACTTACTCTCTTATACAATCATTGATACAAGTACACATTGATCTGCACAGAGTCACACACCTCCCAGCCAGCCACACACACACTCAGTCTCCCATACAAATACTTGGACAATCAATCAATAACCCATATAGTTACTCATATAGCTACTGATCAACACATGCAGCAGTTTACAGAACAACAGACATAATGATGCACAAATTAAGACAGTTTAGTCACTAACCCATGCACTCAGTGAGACACATTTAATCACTCACTCATACATTCAGTCATGCACCTACTAAATCCTTCGTCCAGACACTTATACTTCCACTCATTCTTCAATATGTAAGACATATTTTAACTTTACAGAAACATACAGTCACTGGATGTTGTCATCAGTGATGTCATCAGTGATGTCATCAGTGATGTCACTGACCATGTCATGAATGATGTAATATGTGACATCATCAGCAGTGGATTGCGGGTGCGCGATATATAGTTAGTGCAACTAACTATATATGGAATTTCAATGGTTTTGTGTGAGTAAAATAAGGTTTTGTAAATGCTAATTCCTAACTATATATGGTCTATAACCTATGGTTTTTTCAGTGAATTTTCAAGGTTTTGTAAATGCTAATTCCTAACTATATATGGTCTATAACCTATGGTTTTTTCAGTGAATATATATATATATTCACTGAAAAACCCATAGGTTTCAGGCACGTTATAGTTAGGAATTAGCATTTAAAAAACCTTAGAAACTCACTGAAAAAACCATAGGTTTCACACATGTTATAGTTAGCTGGACATTTCACTCAAACAAAACCATTGAAATTCCCCCGTTATAGTTATTTCAGCTAACTATAACTTGCGCGCCCGCAATGCACTGCTGATTATGTCACATATTACATCACTCATGACATGGTCAGTGACATCACTCATGACATCACTGATGACATCTCAAATGACATCACTCATGACATCACTGATGACATCACTGATGATATCAGAGAGTCTCCTGCCGATAAAACAGCGATAATTTTAACACCGGTCCTTGATAATATGCCCCTGAATTTGCCCCTTTTTGCATATTTTCTACACTCCCTTGTCATACTCCCTAATCTCTCGTCTTACTCCTTCCTCTCTCATTATACTATGGGACATAATATCAAGGACCGGTGTTAAAATTATCGCCATTTTATCGGCAGAAAACGGCGATAATGGGCTTGATAATAGGCCCTTTGTTAATTCCCATAGAAGCCCATGTATTGATGTTAATATGGGCTTCTTTGGGAATTAACAAGGGCGTATTATGAAACCCATTATCCCTGATTTATGGGCAGTTTCCCTGCCTATAAAACAGCAATAATTTTAACACCGGTTCTTGATAATATGCCCCTATGTTCTTTTTCTTATACTCTGCTCTCTTTTTATACTTTTTCATACTTGCTCCTCTTTTTGCATATTTGTCTTCCTCGTTATATTCTCTTTTGTCTTTTTTTAAACTTTATTTTGAATTTTTATGAACGATACATCAAAAAGGTGCATTTACGTGTACACATTCTAGCTTATGGTAAACAGTGCATCTATGTAGCCAGGGAAAACCAACACACATAGACACAGGTCATCATCACTAAACAATAAGCAGATGGTCTCGCTCTAGGTTTGCCCCGCGTTCGTTCTACATCACAAGATACCCGCAGCATCATCATATATGCACAAATAACAGTCCCTTCACTGTAACACCGATGGAGGCATCTCAGTAAATCACAAGCAGTAATACAGAAGCGATGTGAAGGCAATCCAACCAGTGCATGACAGTACAACAAGACAGCATTGTCCCTCCAAAATTATCTATTATGCGGCATACATTTTAGCACCCAGATTCCAACTTCTCATAGCCCAGCACGTATATGCATGTCCAATGAAATATCTTAGAGAGGACCCTCAAGCTCGCACTTAGGGAGGTGGCTCTCCGTCAACGGAGTCGTTCCCATCCAGTAGGTAACATTGCAATGGAGCCCAAATATCAGTTGGCCGTGAGGAGACTGGTAATAACTCAGAATATGTATTTATCTGTTACTGGCAATATGTAAGATAGCGTAGCCAGTCCTTAAATTTCGGGGCCCTGCCCCTACCCCATCTACATGCAACTTTCCTTTTGGCTACAAGGAAGGCTAATGCCGTAGATTTGCGGTGTGCCACTTGTATTGGCTCGACATACCCCAGGAGAGCCAGAATGGGGGAGGGGTCTATCTCAGTATTAATCATTTTGGACAGTGCTGCAAACACCTGGCGCCAGTAGATCTGCACCCCGTCACATTCCCATGCCAGGTGTAGAAAGTTGGCCCCTGGAGCATGATACCTGTCACACTTGTCAGTGGCGCGTAACTGAAATCTGCACATTCGTACTGGAGTGTAGTATAATCTATGAACGAATTTGTAATGTATAATTCTGAATCTGCTGCTTGAGGAAACACGTTCAGTCTGCTGTAGGCAAAACTCCCATTGTTTGTCTGTAAGTGGCACCCCCAGCTCTCGATCCCACTTTGCTTTGGCCGCCAGCGGTGGCGCATCTACCAATGAATGGACTGTTCTATAGATTGTCGAGACCAATTTGTTGGGTGTGTCATCTTGAAGGATGCGTTGTAATGGTGCAAGAATCTGAGTTTCATGAGGGAAGTCAGGTGTAAGCGCTTTCAATCCCTGACACAATCTGATGTACAGGAAAATGTCAAGTGGAGATGGCTGTATGCCTTCATATAAATGGTCCACCGATCGGAACATTCCAGCATGATACAGGTCCCCCCATGTTGTGACATTTATACCTTTAAGCGATTTGCGAAAACCTGCCTCCTGCAGCAAAGGCATATCCGGATGATAAACGAGGGGCAGTAATGGCGAATAGAGCATGTCAGTCTGTGACATAGCCAACAGTCGGGTCCACCCCTTTACCGTGCTCATTACTGTTGTAGGTGTCATATCTCTACCTTGGGATGAGGTGTATAGTGCCCCTTCTATAGGGATTGGATGAGCCAGCCAGTGTTCTGCCACCACTTGGGGCATATACCTGGGCTGTCGTACCCAGAAGTATGCATAGTGAGCCTGAGCAGCATAATAATAAAGCTTAAAATCGAGAACGCCAAATCCGCCCTGATTATATGGCCTAGTGAGAGTGTCCCATTTGAGTCGAGGCGATTTCCCCCCCATACCAAGCGAGTAAGCTCCGTTCGGAGTCGCTTGAAAAAATACCTGCCCGGATCGAAGGGAATGTTCAAAAACAGATAAAGTAACTGTGGCAGAATTACCATTTTGTTCAAAGACGTTCTACCCGCCATGGACAGAGGCAGGGTGATCCATCTCGTGATATAGTCTACAATGCGGGTCATTGTTGTGCCATAGTTTGCTCGCAATAGTTAATCTCTATGTTTTTCTATGTGGATCCATAAGTTTTTGAAATCTCCCCCACACCAAGCAATGGGGTAATCTAGCACAAATCTCTCTGTGGACACCGTGAGTGGAAAGATACAGGACTTGCCCCAATTTATCTGAATTCTGGAAAGCCTACCAAAGCAGATAAACTCCCTGAGAATGGGGTTTAAGTTCTGACTAGGATCCCGTACGTATAAAGTGATATCATCTGCATACATTGATATTAATATCTGTCTTTGGAAACATCTTAACGCGTTGTCCTTTTGGTGCTGCCGCAATTTCGCCGCCAGTGGTTCTGTGGCAATAGCAAACAGTAGTGGTGAAAGAGGGCATCCCTGCCTAGTGCTCTAGTGATGGGAAATTTAGAGGACAGCCTACCATTAATAGTCACTTTGGCCACAGGCGCTTCATATAAAAGTCTAATCCAAGAGATAAATATTGCCAGGAAGCCCATACGCTCCATTACTTGGAACACATAGTCCCACTCCAGTGAATCAAAGGCCTTGGTGGCATCAAGGAATATGGCAGCCAATGGTTTGTCCTCATGGACCATGTTCAAGACCGAGAAGAAGGTACGTAGGTTGAATGTAAATGTACAGGAATTTATATAGCGCAAATCACCAAGCGGTTTCTAAGCGCTTGCTTAGGGAACCCATCCTGCTATTCCCCTGTGAGATAACCCCGGCAGGGTATCCGCAAGGTGAAAGCCAGGCATCCCGCCGCGAGGGGCCGTTGTGGAGATTAGGCAAGCTATTGCCCAGAGTCGCAGAGTGTGAACCCATGAATCGAGTAGGCACCGGAGGGAGAATTGTCGAGTCCATGGACATTTTAGGACTCAAGACCCCGCCGAGCCGGGAATTGAACCCTGGTCCCGGGCTGACCTCTGCTTCCAGGTCTGCCTCCTCTAACCAGTGAGCCACACTTCTCTACCAGATGTCGCTCTAGCAGGGACGAAGCCCAATTGATCGGGCAAAATCAGGGTAGGTAGCAGGAGATTGATACGCGTGGCAATTATTTTGGCAAGTATTTTCACGTCGCAATTGAGCAATGTTAGGGGCCTGTATGAGTCGCAACTATTCACCCGTTTCCCTGGTTTCAAGAGTGACGTGATAAGTGCTGCACGCATGGAAGGGGGAAGATGGCCAACCTCTAGTGCGTCTTCATAGACCTCTCGCAGCACCGGAGCCATAAAGTCAATGTACGTTTTATAAAATTCTATTGGGATCCCATCCAATCCCATAGCCTTACCTGTCTGCATGTGCATGATAGCATCACGCACCTCATCTAATTCGAAAGGGGTGCTTAGGAATGCTCTCTGTGCATCACTTAACCAACCCAGGGACACGTCGTCAAGGTATTCCTGTAGATGGAGACTGCCAGTCCTAGTGGACGTGTAAAGTGTGGTATAATGGGCCACAAAAGTGTAAAGAATTTGCGTAGTGTCTCTATACACCACACCTTCCGGCCCTTCGAGTTCTAATATGACATTCGGCTGGCGTATTAATTTAATCGTCACAGCAAGGGCCTTACCAGGTCTTTCGCCTTCACCATATCGGTGAGCTATCCAGTGTTTACCCCTAAATTTGGACTCTCTAGCGGCATCCTCAGTATATTCAGTCAGTTTTTCTCGTATGCATGAGAGGGTTGCTTCATCCGGGCAGGTAGCTAATGATGTTTCGAGGTGTTTGAGCTCAGTGTCCAGTTTCGTCAATCTTGACAGTATACTCTTCAGTACTCCCGACCCCTTGGCTATGCAGATCCCCCTCAAGGTCACCTTAAAGGCGTACCAGATAGTTTCTACATCCTTTACTGAATCTTTGTTGCGCTTAAAAAATTCTAAGACCTCTTCACGTAGCTCTTCTTGAAATGCATTGTCTAGTAGCATCGTAGGTTGCAACCGCCAGGCAGTTTTCGGAGGGCCTAAGTCCGTAGACCTCAACGTAATTTGAACAGGCGAATGGTCAGAATAGGTTCGAGGGAGGTGTTGCGCTTTATGAGCGCGGTGTAAAATTGTGAGGAGAGAAATATGTAATCGAGTCTTGTCCATGATCGTGCTTGCGCCATAAAGTGTGTACATTCTCGTGTGTCACCATGAAGATGTCTCCAGGTATCTATCAAGTTGTGATCCTTGAGTGTTGCGAGTAGAGTTGTCCTTGCCCTAGTATAGTGGTGAGGGGCCGGGTGCGACCTGTCCATAGGCGGGTCTAGCGTAGTATTGAAATCTCCTCCCCAGAGGAGGTGTTGTGGGCCTGTACCCATGATGGCCGCCCATAGCTCTGTGAAGAATTGAGGGTCATCAGTGTTGGGACCATAGCACCACACCAGAGTGACCGCCAAGTGTCCCAGTCTGCCCCATAATATACAATACCGTCCCTGGGCATCTACCTTGGTGCCCCCATGATTAAAGGCGTGCCCCTCTTTACTAGTATCGCTGTGCCTCTAGCGTATGTGGAATAGGAAGGGAAGGCAGTATGAATCGCTCACTTGCTGGTAAAAGTGTGAGTGGTCTGAGCTTTGAAATGAGTTTCCTGGAGGAAAGCTATGTGTATTGAGTGGCGGTCCAGGTACGATAGTATTTGACGCCTCTTCCTCAGGTCACCTAGGCCTCGCACATTCCATGTAAGAATGTTTAAATCAGTGTCCGCCATAAGCAGTCTGGGCTCGTGGGAGCATACGGTGTGCTAGCTGAGACAGCCAATGCAGCAATCTAAGTGTAGTATCACTTGTGACCTGTTCTCTCATAGAAGAATAGCATCCATGTAGGCTCGGTATCTGAGTGATGCACATGTTGTTGCAGTAGTGTGAACTGATGCGTTTGTGTACTAAATGCATTGGGTGAACAGTCCCCCTCCTCCCGCCACCCCGCAATCTTATCAAATGTAAGTGCAATACCTTTTCAATAGTCATTTGCTCAAACCCGTAATAAAGTGTTCAAGTCCCCAAACCCCGCCCTCCTCCCACTGAAGCATCCCCAACTTGCCAGTAGACCAAACCCTCCCCCCTCCCTTATCCGCAAACATCAAAACAAGCATTCCCCAAGTAAGAAAGTCAAATTGGGGAGTACCCACTGGGGGTCCTACCAGAGGGCCACAACACCGCCGTCCTCTCCTCGAGCCTCTGGACCTGTCCGACCTCTAGGCTTCGTGTAGAAGAGGGTAGCGGGCCCTGGAATGCATCACCACTGGACTGTAAGTGGAGGTTCTTGTCGTGCAGCTTGAGTAGCAACTCCAAACCCTGTGCGCTTCAGAGTCTAGGTAGATGTTTTAGCCAGTTAGTCTAGTGTTCCAGTATATTCCAAGTAAACCACGTTCAGTTCTCATCTTCTTCAGCAGGAATATCTTCCCTTCCATCTTCATTCCGGTCATTACCTCCGCGGCGTGGGCGTCTGAGGAAGCGCAAGTATTCCTCTTCTTTGTGCGCTGTTTACCTTGATGTGTCACGCGTAGGCGCGCCGAATACAGTAATGCGTAGTCAATTTGCTCTGCCCGGAGCTTCTTTTTGACTTCAATGAACTTGCGGTGCTCTTCTTGTACTATTGGAGTAAAGTCCGGGTAGATGGGTAATTGTACTCCTTTATATATCAGCTGCTGCTTGGTGTGTGCCGCTCGGAGGGCCACGTCTCGATCACGATAATTGAGCAGGCATGCAATAATGGGCCTCGGTGGTGTACCAGGCTTCGGGCGCTGTCCGAGGGAGCGGTGTGCCCGTTCTACAGTAAATTGCGTAGAGAAGGCCTCTCCCCCAATGGAGTCTCTGAGCATGTTTTCGACATAGTCCTCCATGCGCCCCGTGTCTGTGGATTCTGGAATGCCCGTAACGCGGATGTTGTTGCGTCTGCTACGAGCCTCCAAATCCTCGTTCTTTGCAGCAATTACTCGGAGGAGCTTATCCATTCTCGCTAGTTGTGTGGAATGGGAAGCAGTGGCATCATCATTATCTGATATACGTCGTTCCGTCTCAGTTAGACGCTCTTCGTGTTGATCAACCTTATGAACCATGGCGTCCATTCTTGAAGACATGCGGTCCACCTTGTCCACAATGGTAGCGAAGCCTTGCCGCATTTCCTGGAGAATTTGCCGCATACCTAGATCTGTGGATGACTCAGTCGTACTCGGTCTCGCAGAGTCTTCGGGATCACGTCCATCAACGTTAGTCTTAAGTCCTCTCTTCGCCGTGTGGTCAAAGGAGAGTTTAGGCTGGCGGGTGTCCGGTTTGCCCATAATGACCAGGGGCACAGGTCACGTTCACACTCACGGGGGCAGTTCCGGGCCGTGCACGGGTATCCGAAAATATGCAACGGATAGACGTGGCTGGAGCGGGGGGGAACCCTTTTGTGCTGTCAAGCAATTATCCAGATGTGGTCCAGTGGACTCACGTGCCTCTATCGGTACGCCCGTATTACCTAGCGTCACTCACAGCTCAGCCAGCCACACACCCAGCAGTCACGATCTGAGGGGTTGATATGCGTGGCTTCTCCAGAATGAGGTTGGATGTCTAGGTATAGTTCCACAAACCCACCACGCTTCGGCTCATCAACTGGCTGGAGTGTGTTTTGCGGCGCGGTTCTCACAGTATGGCGTCAAGAAGCGTTGCTCACAACAAGGTTAACACTAGTGGTCATGCTTATGAGGTTAGAAATGGTTGTCCTACTGAGAAAGAGAAAATTGTTCACCGAAATGCAGAAGAGCTGTTAGCTAATGAAGTTTTAGGGAGAGGTGCAAAAGCTCCAGTGTACACTTGGAAATGTAGTAGTAGTTGTAGTGTACGGCACGGCAAGAATCTATTGATATTGTATGCAATTTCTTACGTAACTATACTAAGAAAAGTGTTAAACAAAAGTTTAGGATGTTGCAAGGACTAGACCCTTGCAGAGTGAGAGAAAATACTGGTTTGCAAGGTCATTCTCTGGCTTGTCTTTCTAAAAAAGTATGTCAAAGTGTTTTTCACCATTTTCGGATGTTAGCAGTACATCATTCTGAAATGAGGAAATTAGTCAGAAGATTGTATTATGCAAAAATTCCAGCTCTACTGTTAAAAAAGTTGAATGGTGATCTTTTACGTGGGTCAGTATCAGATGTAAAGAACGTTTGTGGTGAAATTTAGGTTAGTTCTTATGGTTCTGAGGAAGACAGTGCAGAAGTTGAGATATTAATAGAATGCAATGTAAAAGAGAATGTACAACATTGTAGTACAGAAAATTTTGAGCAAGAAATTACAAAGTTTAAGGTGATTTCAGGTGAAAGGCTTAATTATTGTTGTGTCTGTTGTCGACGAACTCATTATAAAAATCAGACCAGGACTGTTGATTTGTATTTAAAAAGTGAAAAGGAAACTAATAATGAGTGGAAGGATTTTACAACTTATTTGATGGTAGAGAATTGTTTTAATTTGGGTTGTGATCTGCGTATTTGTAAGTATTGTTATAACAAATTGAACGAGAACAAAATGCCTGCTAGAGCTGTGCATAATAATCTTGAGTTGGTAAATACTCCTTCTGCACTGATGGATTGAAATACCTATGAGTCTAATCTTATTCAATGTGTATATCCATTTCAGGCTATTGTTCGTATGGAGCCTAAGACAGGAAAATTGCCTCCTTCTGATTTACAGAGATGATTAAAGGGAAGAGTTGTATATATGCCTCTAGATTTAAAGAAACATATTGAAACAATTGATGTGGAAAATGTAGAGGATGAACCTTTAATTATTCTTGTTAATGGCGTTCCAACTAAAAGTAAGAGAATCTTGCAAGAATTAGTGGATGTTAGGAAAGTGAAAAAGGCAACGTTGTATCTGAGGATAATGATATTTTGCCTGACCAAATAATGTCCACTACATATACCCTATGTTACATTCATGTGCATGTCACCCATGCATATTTCTCGTAGTGGCCTGAATCACTAGGCCTCTGCAAACATGTCCTGCAAGTCAAGTCATCAAAGTCTCCCAAACGTTAAGCTAAAATAAAGGCCCATGTATTTTGCATTCTGCATTGTGCATTTTTAAATAAATATCGTACTGAGCCCTTTATTTTATTATGGTTGAACCACTTTCTGAACTTCTGCCAAGACAGTGTTATGAATAACAGTTATCTGTTTTGCTGTACAGAGTGGCATCCCTGCCCGGTGAGGAAATGTAAACAGAACCCGTTCGCGACAGATAAGGCCTAGCTCTCTGTCTCAGCCCCCATGCAATGAACGGAGAAATATATGCTTTTCTGATTCTTAGTGGTGAACAACCTTTTGCTTCAGACAATACATCCCCTATCATATCAGATTGTACAAGATGTGCTTTTCGCCCTGACACAAGAGATGTCTCTGCTAGGCCGAAAGTCAGCTCTCCTCCCAGTTATACGTCAATTGTACGCCATGCTCAAAGTTGCACAATTAGGGCAGAGTTCCAGCTGGTCATGCAAACTCCTCCCCTAAGTACCCACCCACCTATGACATCTACCTATCATCTACCTATGACTCATCAAGTGTACGCCCACATGCTCTTATCTCTTTCTTTCTTGCTCGGCCTGGAGCGCTCCTCCCTATGTACAAGGAGAAAATTGTATATATGCTGTTCATTGTTATTAAATGTTAGATTACTCTTCCTGAACCTCAGTGGTGATGGAACATATTCTCCCTTTGACTCGAGTTATTGGAATAAAGCCCATTTTAACTCAGATACCACGGACTCTGCTTCTCACTTGATGCATGATAATTGTTAATGCCTAGAAATTAAGCCAGGGTAATATATTATTTACCACAATCTGGTAAAAAATAATCAATATTCCAGAAATGTGTATGTGAGAGAAGAAGAAATAACAGTAGAAGAAGATAGTGACTTGCCATCTGGACAAATTGAAAAAGTGGATGTGTCCAGAACTGAAGAAATCTACGAAGATTACAGTGTTCATCCACTGCATTCTAAAGAAGTGATGGGGAATACTATAGAGTTATTCCAAATAAAAGAAGCCAGGGGAAGTCCCATTAATGTATAAGAAAAAAGCTTGTAAGGTCGCTGTTTCCCTCAGTTGTTTCCCACAGGAAAAGGAGGACGATATGATGACCGACTTGTGCAGATTCCTGCATCTGAATACGGGACATCAAGATTATATGAGGAAGATCCAAGATTTCAACAATGTATTCCGTATTTGTTTCATCTTTTGTTTGAGAGTGATTTGTCTGGACTTTCTTATGCGGTAAACCATATATTGAAAACAGGTGTACATCTGCAAAATGTTTTGGCAAAGGAATTAATGGATAAAGTACTGCAGAAAGATAAAGTTTTGGAATCTCAGCTGATCAATCTCATGGCATGTCAGCGTGGTTCAAATGAGTACTGGTACCGTTGTCATGGAGCACTGAAATTTATGCTAAGGAATTTAGGAACTCCTACATGGTTCCTTACTCTAAGCTGTGTTGAATATGCTTGGGATGATTTACTTCAATTTCTTCGAGAGGCAAATCCAAATATAGTAAATATTGAATACAAGACACCTGGAGAATTGTGCTCTTTGGATCCAGTTAATGTATGCAGGTATTCCAATCATAGGTTTGAAGCTATGATGTCTTTTATTACAAACAAAAAAAATCCTCCTCTTGGAGAGGTTCTGGACTTCTTTTGGAGAAAGGAGTATCACGCAAGAGGTGCTCCTTACATACACATGCTAAAATGGATCAAAGATGCTCCCAAATTCGGAACAGACTCAGATGATACTGTGTTGTCTTTTATTGAAGAATATGCTACATCTGATATACCCAAAAGTACACAAGATAAGGACTTAAGACAACAAGTCTTACGATTCCAAAGCCATCGTTGTGGGAAATACTGTAGTCAAAAGTACAAATCTAAGGACAAATTCTACACCAAATGCTGTGATGATTGCCCTTGTTAATTCCCATGGAAGCCCATGTTAACATCAGAACATGAGGTTCTATGGGAATTAACAAGGGCGTATTATCATGTCCATTATCGCCGTTTTATTGGCAGTTTCCTGCCGAAAAAACGGGGATAATTTTAACACCAATCCTTGATAATATGGCCCATAATACCTTAATGTACACACATGCACAGTGTGATATTAGACAAAAAAAATGAGACTATACATTTTACTATTTGCTACTGAAAAACATGTAAGTGACTATACATATTCCATGTATATAATTACTACATTTCAGTGAACAACACTGACTCATTTTCCAAATACATATGCAATTTACTACATTATTTCTGCCACTATTACATCAAAGAAACTAACACAATAAAACAACAAAGACGCACAAGGGGCTTATACATCGACCCAGACTATATACAGAGGAGAGAAACGAGAAAGAGGACAGAACAGTGAGTATCAAGGAAAAAATTAAATTATGAAGACAAAGGGAAGAAAATGAGGAGACAGAAGGAATAAGAGGAGAAACAGGAAAATATAAAGACAAAGAAGGGCAATATGACCACAGAGCACAACATAAGCAAAAGACAGTAGTACCGAGAGAGAGAAAGGAGTAAGAGGAGAGAGAGGGGAGTATAAAAACAGAGGCTAGAAATTATGGTGAAAGGGACAAAAATAGGGTCATATTATCTAGAAACGACAACACATTATCGCCGCTTTTATCAGCACGAAATTGCCGCTAAGGCGGCGATAATGGGCTTGATAATATGGCCTTGTCAATTCCAATTGAAGCCCAGGTTAACACCATAACCTGGGCTTCTATGGGAATTCACAAGGGCATATTATCAAGCCCATTATCGCCGCTTTAGCTGCACTTTCCTAACTATAAAAGCGGCGATCATGTATCGCCCTTTCTTGACATTATGGCCCATAATTCCTTAATGTACACAGACGCACAATGTGATATTAAGCAAAAAAACATAACATCATGCATTATAGCAAAACACATTTACTACTATAAAACGTTAAAAAGGAACGTAAATAGGGGCATATAATCAAGACAGGCGATAAAATTATCGTCGCTTTATCTGCAGATAAAGCGGCGATAATTGGCTTGATATATGCTCTATGGAATTCCAATCAAAGCCCATGTTAGATGTCCTTCACATCTAACATGGGCTTCGATTGGAATTATCGCCCATTATTGACGCTTTATCAGCAGTTTTCTGCCGATAAAGCGGCGATAATTTCATCGCCTGTCTTGATAATATGCCCCATATTTCCTTAATGTACAAAGATGCACCACATACATTCCCATACAACTTATCAACTCACTTTTCAAATTGATTTGTAGATTAAGAAGAATGCCACTCACACAGTAGATATTGTTATACAGAATCTCGCTATTTCAGTGTTTCCAGCACAACTACGAAATGGAACATTTTCCCTCCCTTTTTACACATACATACATATAAACAACCAATTATAATCCTTCTTACATTAATTGAAAACGAAACACACATTTCTATTGCTTTAACATTTCAAACCTTTCCAACTGACATAACTTTCCACCCTACCCCAACAGATCATGCAAAAGTCAACTGTCAACAGAGGTCAAAAGTTCAGCACTGTATAAAACACTGCTCCTCAACAAATTTAGACTATGCATAAGCACTTACTTATAAGTACCAATAAAAAGAAAAGGTCTCATTACAAGCAACCAACATATAAACACATAAACTTGATAGAAATCTGTAAAATATATATTTCTAATTGATTTTTTCTTGCTTACGTATGTTTATGAAACGACTTTCAGAATTCGCACGGTACGCGTACACTAAATACACCGTAAAAAAAAAAAATAGCATCTATCACTAATTTTTTACAATCTTCGGGGACCCCATCCCCAGAGACTCAAATATAACGCTCAGGACCGTGGGGAAAGCCCCTTAACCCCCTCGGTCCCAGCCGGCTCCCTGTGTCCTTCGAGAGCCGGCATTGCTTTTTGTCAGAGAGACCAGCTTACATGCTGATCTCTCAGACTAAAAGGAATCTGCTTTCCTACTTCAAAGAGAACTCTCGCCCTACCATATCAAACAGCAATGTCCCAAGGATAGGCACCCCGTAACACTACAGGAGCGGCCCTGGGAGGTGGTGGTCCCCAGAGCCATCAAAGGCTCAACAAACTCCATCAAAGATTTTGACCTTGGAGATCATTGTAAACCCCCTAAGCAGTCCCAGGGGTACAGGAAGTCCTATAGCAAATAGCAATCTTTTCCTGTCAATCTACACACTCAATCTACACACATATATAAATAAATAACAAATCACATTTATTCCCACATTAAACCAAAATGAAACACACTTTTATATTGCTTGAACTTCTGCATCCTTTCCAAATGACAAAACTTTCAACCCTTCCCCCATTCCACAATCTGCCAGTTACCATAGAAACACTTCAGTGAACACCTAACTCAGTACACAGGTGAAAAGTTCATTATACAGTGTTGCAAATTAAAACAGCAAGTGTGCTGCACTTCAGAATATACCAGCTTATCTTATGTAACTTTCTTTTCTATCAGTTTTTCTTAACCAATAAATATCAGGCTTTTAAAAAATTGAAACATGCATCCTAGTTTAGTGTTGAATGTTGTGGACAAGTAATCATTTCTTTTCTTTTTTCAAAATTGCATATTGTTCATCATTTTAGAAAAATCTTACTTTTCAAACTGCCATTTCATTTACAAACACCTTCAGAGTGCATCCAGACCTCTCCTCAACATGCTAAGAGTGTGGATTGTGGGACACAGCTATATTTTCTGGAGCCAAAGGTACGCACAACAGAAACAAATTCACAAAGACCTACGTTTACCAAATGTAGACATTAAATGGATTGGACAGAGAGGATTAAAGTGGCACCAATTGATGCCATTGGTGAAATCCTTTTTACATCTCCAACACCCTGACCTCATAATTGTGCACTGTGGTGGCAATGACCTAGGCACTTTGACTGGGGTAGGTCTGGAAATGCTTATGAAGGACACCTTTGCACAATTGATGACACTTTTTCCCAAAACTGCCTTTGTTTATTCTAATATATGCCAAAGGCAGAAATGGAACTGGTCCAACCACTATTGTCAACATATTGAGAAAGCTAGGAAACATGTGAATAAATCTGTTTCTGCCTTTCTCCGAGACTATAAAATGGGGTCCATCTACCACAACAATCTGCGTTTCAATATGCATGACATCTATAAGATAGATGGTGTACATTTTACAGATGAGGGAAACAGAGTCTTCCTCTTGAACTTTAGAGCCACCCAATATCTAAACACATACACTTCATAAATATCTAAAAAATATTCTTCTTTTTCTTCCTTCAGTACGCTTATGGGACGACTTTCAATCGTCGCACGGTACGTCGTCCATACGTTCTTCGTACGATAAATCTACCATAAAAAATAGCCTTTATCGCTCATTTTTTATAATCCCTGAGGACCCCATCCACCGGGACTCAAATGTAAAGTTGCAGACTGTGGGAAGAGCCCCAAGGCCTCCACGGTCCCAGCCAGCTCCCCACTTCCTGCGGGAGCCGGCATTGCTTTTCGTCAGAGAACAGCTTACATGCTTCCATTCTACTTTCAAAGATGATTTCAACAGTTATACATTTTATAAAATAATATAATACTGCACACCAAAGGAGAAAACTCAGCACAATTATGATAGAATAGAAAATAGAACAAAAAAATTACTCCTACACTCAACAAACTCGTAAACAGAGTACACAGTTTAATTTAAAAACACCCTACCACAACTAGTTTTTGAAACACATTATACAATAAAATGCATCACAAAATAGGCTACATACATGGTGACTGTATCGTAACATCACATAGAAAAAAGAAAGACACTCTTACGCTACCAGGAAAACAACAGTACAAGGCCCAAATTTCCATTCTAGTGATTTCTTAGTTGAAGGTCTAGTTGTCAGAGCGACACACACACTCCCTCATGGCTGGTATACACCCACACCACACCCATTCAGCGCATCCATCACTACACATGTGACCGTATGTATAAAAAAGATGAAATGCACGTGTCGTACGCCATTTTAGAGTTGTTCCCAAAGCACCGAACAAATGGGCCACTACTTCATGCGTGGCCTCTTTGGTCACTGAGTTAGTGGTGCCCAAAGCACTGAGTGGGTGAAGAACCTGCGATGATGATGATGGGAGCAGGAGTATGTCGTGAGCCATAGAGGTATCAAGACTCGGCAACACGTATGAGACTTCTTTGTTGGAGATCGGGACTACATCATACAGAAGGTGTCTTATCCACGAAAAGGTGAGCAGTGAGGTCTGTGTACGCATCGGAGGGAGTCAAAGGGTTGTAGCTGACTAGATACAAAAACGCGACTTAGAATTTTAGAGGAATGCACTCTTATATAGTGTATTCATTTACATGCATACATTTTTTTCCCAATAGCAGTAACGTTTTTATAATCGCTGAAATGAGCAAAATATTACCAATACAAACAGTTCGTAGAATTATGAGAATGCACGTGTATAAAAGCGCGATGTTATCTAACTCCAAATTAATATGGTAACAATTGCCAATCATAACATCTTTCTTTTAATATCTTTTAGATGTAGAGCTTCATGATGGATTATGTAAGAAGTACGACAGCAATGGCACAAGGTGAGCAAAGAAGCTTGTTTCCGAAAGAACGACAAGTTATCTGTGAAAGGAGAGAATATGTAGTATGCAGCAGGCGTGCAAAACACACATTCGGCTAACGGGGCTACAGCTAGGATCAGATAGCTTCCTGGGCCCACACACAGTCGCACCCAAGTACTTCACAGGTCTTTTAAAGACATTTTGCTTGTTAAAAAGGCTTTGATGTCTCCTGTTTCCTTGAAGTTAAGCCCCCCAAAAGGAGCTTGTAAATCTGCGTTTGAATTTAAAAGAAAAATCTCAACTCAAGACTCTGCGAGACAGTTTTAATGTTGTTTTCTCTCTCTTTCTCTCACTCACTCTCTGTGACATCATTTCTCTTTCTCTTTTACAGTTATAGACACTGCTGTCTACTTTGACATGTAGAAGGAAAGGTGCCTTCAAGTTGTGAACTCCTGTGGCCGCAGTGTTTGACCGCACTAAATATACAAGGTAAGCACAGATATACAATGCCTCCATTGCAATGCATTAGAAATAAGTTGGCGTATTTACAATCCCGTTGTGCAACTTTTGTGTCAGTAACGCAGTAGGCACTTCCATATAGACACCACTTGAACACGAGACTAGAACAGAAGTGAAATGTACTATGCACACTACACACGTAAAACCGTAATCTAACCTCTATTTGTGAAAGGAGAGAGTGAGTAGTGTGCAGCAGCTTCACTGTGTTGAAATGTATAATTATCTCCGAGCAGTAACAACACATATAATACAACAGTCTGACAAATATATCTACAAGCTTATTACACCACTTTTATGTCACTTTTAACATGGGAAAATTGACGCAAGGAGCTTGTAAATCTACGTCTGACTTTTCAAGAAAAAATCTCAACTCCAGACTCAGCGAGACAGTTTTAATGTTGTTTTCTCTTTCTTTCTCTCTCTCTCTCCCTCTTTGTGACATCATTTATCTTTCTCTTTTAAACTTATAGACACTGCTGTCTTCTTAGAAGTGTAGAACAACAGCTAACGTGAAGTTGTGAATTCCACTGGCCACAGTGTTTGGCCGCAGTGTTTATACTGAAAAATAAAAGAAGGAGTATTACCCGACGTATGGGCTGGAGGTTTTTTGAAGCTGGAATAATTGTTCCTTTTCTAAAAAAACCCTCACTCACCACCTAGTGGTGACATGCTTCATCATCGGGGTCCACCATGGCGGCCTAGCGTCACCAGGGTGTGCTTCGACACCTGTAATACAGTGGAGCAGGTTGTGAGTTGTGGGTGCAAAAAAAGTGATGTTAAAAATTGTCCTGGTTTAACTTTAAAAAAGTGAATTTTATTAACCGCTTCAGCGCGGCGCAGATTCCTGCGCTGTGCTGAACGTTCCATTGAGCCAATGGAACGATGACGGAACGGTTCTGTCATGAGCACAGCTCAACCGTCGCTCATGACGGAACCGTTCTGTCATAAGCATGGAAGGGGTTAAAAAGCAACTGGACAATAATAAAAAATAGTGCGAGATACTGGAAGGGGAGTTATGACCTACGTATCTCTGTATGTGTTATAGTGCGTTGGTCAACATGTTTCAACCTTATGGGAAGGTTCCCGGTATTCATCAGGACCAAGGAGATGGACGGTATGAGTCCCCTAAAAGACTCACCCTATCCTAAATCCTTTCAGTGCCAATGGCAAAATTGTACCAAAGGCGGATGCTCACAAAAATAAGGAGCATGGGCAAAAACCTGTGGAGAGAGAAAATAAATGGGCGTCAGTTGCAAAACATTCTTACTGGCCTGTTACGTCGTGCAGACTCTCAGTGCTTACATACCGCATGCCACAGTAGTGTTTTGAATGACCTCGAAAGACGATGAGCGTGATGATATCGTGTACGTGAACGCTTATTATTAAAGCCAAAAGGTTTATATATCAAAGATAATAGGTGGGTGCAAATTTGCATGCAATAATGCTATTGTTATCACCAAATTCCAATGGTAGGAGGAATTTCGTTGTTAGGTCGCAAATCTATCTTGATGCGCAATAATATTGTATAACGGCCACCCAGTGGTAGCCCATAATAATTGTAATGCAGGTAAGGGACATACAAGACTGACAAACAGGTAACATAGAGGAGGTCTCGTATACTGCATGGCAGAGGGCAGGCTTACTATTTGTAGTATTGTATTGAGCTTCGGCGGGCAGGGGGTAGGCACATCACGCGGTACAACGTATTCTAAGTGAAGAAATATTATGCCCGCGATTAGTTTTACAAATGTTGCCCAATGAAGTGGAGCGGTAAAATCTGGCTGCATAGGTAAGAATACGTGGCATCTCCCATGCTCATATCTGGATTCAGTGGGGATCGGGATTTGTACTTACAGTTTTCTGGCGTGGCGAGAGGCCCGTAACCTACTTCTACCTTCCGCTGCTTGGCTACAAATGCCGTGCGGTCCGGTGCCAGTGATAACTGGAGAAAGCTTCCGGGTGCGATCACGTGGGAGCCGCGTCACCGGTTGGGCTGGGTCTAGCTACGGCAAGCCGGGAGGGCCGCTGGTTGCCAAGGAGATGGGACGCTAAGGCATTCGCGCATGCTATGAAAAGTAATTGGTTTGGCAAAGCAAAAAGCGCTACAGATCAGAGGGCCAGCACCTAGCGATATTGGGCGAGGTGCTAGGAAAAATCGAAGGAACGCTTCTGTGTTAAACAAAAGTGGAAGGGGGGGAAGATTGACATTGTTACAGTAAGTCTTTAGTGAACAGGGACTGTGGTGGGAATGTCACATAGTCTCAGTTGTAGGATGAGTGTCATGATGGGCATAATTGATTAAGGCTTTGAAGCTTAGGGGGTGTTAATAATGAATCTCATCCGTGGCAAAAGGGCATAGGGTGATCAATGAGATTAATCTGGGGCCCTAATAGATAGATGTAATTCTCAGGGGAAGACGTTATTCATTTTAGTACAGAAGCCCACGGAATATTATCATTCAAGCCAATCTTATGGGTCGAAAGTCTATAGATCCATCGCTGCTCTTTTTCAAAGATGCGTGATTGTGTGTTGGGGCCTGGTTGCAATTGTTCAATCACTGTCCACCTCATGTCATTTGGAGTGTGGTGGGCAGTGAGAAAGTGATCAGTCAGTTTTGTGATATTTTTATTGCAGCGTATCGTGCTTCTGTGCTCACAGATGCACTGTTTTATCTTGCGGGTTGTCATTCCTACATAGGGCTTTCCACAGGTGCATGTGATCAGGTAGACAACATTGCTGCTATTGCAGTTGGTGTGGGATCTTTGTTCCCAGACCCTGCCCTCTTCTAGATTTAGAGTTTTAGTGTTGTCAGTGAGGTGGCAGACACTGCAATCACCACATCGTGAGTGTCCCATCACTGGGGGGAGGCCCCATATCTGTGTAAGAGTGGGATTGTTGTTCATGGTCGTGTTCCTGGGTCTGGTGTTGACCAAGCTGTCTTTTAAGCTCTGCGCTCATCTGTATGAAAACAGTGGTTTTTCCCATTTGAAGTTTCCTGAGTTTACTATGGACCAGTGTTTATTGATGCTTCTGCTGACTTGGTTCGAAATTGCGTTGTAGGTAGTCACGCATGTCAGTGGAGTTGTTTCTTTGTTCTTTGTTGTTTCCTCCAGTAGGCTTGTCTCGGTTGGTTCCTCGCTCTTTTTTGGCACTTGTGAATGATCTTGGGTGGATAACCACGGTTTATTAGTTTCGTGGTGAGATCTTCTGCCTGGCTTTTAAAGTCTGTCAGTTTGCTACAATTTCTTCGTAGACGTAGATATTGGCCGTAAGGCAGATTTTCCCTCAGGGGTCGCGGATGAAAGCTTTCATACCTTAACAGATTGTTTTTGGCTGTTGGTTTAAAATAGGTTTTAGTTGTTAAAGTGTCATTTTCCCTTTGGATTTGTATGTCCATGAAGACCATTTTCTCTTCGTCAGCGCTATGGGTAAAGTGTAAATTGGGGTCGCGATTATTGAGCCAGGCTATGAACGCCATTAGTGTTTCCTGTGGGCCTTGCCAAATTGCTAGAACATCATCAAAATATCTTCGCCAGAATTTGATGTTTTCAAAGTAGGGGTTGTCTGGCGATAAGATATGTTTTTGCTCAAATCGATAACAATAGCATTATTGCATGCAAATTTGCACGCACCTATTATCATTGATATATAAACCTTTTGGCTTTAATAATAAGCGTTCACGTACACAATATCATCACGCTCATCATCTTTCGAGGTCATTCAAAACACTACTGTGGCATGCAGTATGTAAGCACTGAGAGTCTGCACGACGTAACAGGCCAGTAAGAATGTTTTGCGCCTGACGCCCATTTATTTTCTCTCTCCACAGGTTTTTGCCCATGCTCCTTATTTTTGTGAGCATCCGCCTTTGGTACAATTTTGCCATTGGCACTGAAAGGATTTAGGATAGGGTGAGTCTTTTAGGGGACTCATACCGTCCATCTCCTTGGTCCTGATGAATACCGGGAACCTTCCCATAAGGTTGAAACATGTTGACCAACGCACTATAACACATACAGAGATACGTAGGTCATAACTCCACTTCCAGTATCTCGCACTATTTTTTTATTATTGTCCAGTTGCTTTTTAATAAAATTCACTTTTTCAAAGTTAAACCAGGACAATTTTTAACATCACTTTTTTTGCACCCACAACTCACAACCTGCTCCACTGTATTACAGGTGTCGAAGCACACCCTGGTGACGCTAGGCCGCCAGGGTGGACCCCGATGATGAAGCATGACACCACTAGGTGGTGAGTGAGGTTTTTTTTAGAAAAGGAACAATTATTCCAGCTTCGAAAAATCTCCAGCCCATACGTCGGGTAATACTCCTTCTTTTGTTTTTCAATATCCATGACCAGGGGAACAGGAGTATTCCCCGTCCACCCAAAGTGGACACAATCCCTTACTCTCCCCTTTGCTTTCCTAGCGCAGTGTTTATACAACAGTAAGCAAAGAGGCCTACATATACAATGCCTTCATTACAATGCATTAAACATCACTTGAACGGGAGATATACAATGCCTCCATTGCAATGCATTAGAAATAAGTTGGCGTATATACAATCCCGTTGTCCAACTATTGTGTCAGTAACGCAGTAGGCACTTCCATATAGACACAACTTGAACGCGAGACTAGAACAGAAGTGAAATGTACTAGGCACACTACACACGTAAAACCGTAGTCTAGCCTCTATTTGTGAAAGGAGAGAGTGAGTAGTGTGCAGCAGCTTCACTGTTTTGAAATGTATAATTACCTCCGAGCAGTAACAACACATAGGATACAACAGTCTGACAAACGGGATCTACAAGCTTATCACACCACTTTTATGTCACTTTTAACATGGGAAAAGTGACACAAGGAGCTTGTAAATCTACGTTTGACTTTTCAAGAACAAATCTCAACTCCAGACTCTGCAAGACAGTTTTAATGTTGTTTCCTCTTTCTTTATTTCTCTCTCTCACTCTCTGTGACATAATTTCTGTTCCTCTTTTAAAGTTATAGACACTGCTGTCTGCTTAGACGTGTAAAACAACAGCTAACGTGAAGTTGTGAATTCCACAGGCCGCAGTGTTTGGCCGCAGTGTTTCTACAACTTTATGCACAGAGGCCTACATATACAATGCCTTCATTACAATGCATTAGAAATAAGGCGGCATATTTACAATCCCGTTGTACCACTTTTGTGTCAGTAACACAGTAGGCACTTCCATATACACACCACTTGAACGCGGCACTATAACACAACTGAAATGTATTAGGCACACTACACACGTAAAACCTTAGTCTTACCTTTATTTGTGAAAGGAGAGAGTGGGTAGTGTGCAGCAGCTTCACTGTGTTGAAATGTATAAATACCTCCGAGCAGTGACAACAGACAAGTTACAACAGTCTGAGAAACAGATCTCCAAGCTTATTACACCATTTTTGTGTAACTTTTAACATGGGAAAAATGACGCAAGAAGCTTGTAAATGTACGTCTGATTTTTCATGAGAAAATCTCAACTCCAGACTCTACGAGACAGTTTTAATGTTGTTTTCTCTCTCTTTCTTTATCTCTCTCACTCTCTGTGACATCATTTCTCTTTCTCTTTTAAACTTATAGACACTGCCATCTGCTTTGACTTGTTGAACAACAGCTGAAGTGAAGTTGTGAATTCCACTGGCCGCAGTGATTGGCCGCAGTGTTTATACAACGGTAAGCACAGAGGCCTAGATATACAATACCTTCATTTCAATGCATTAGAAATAAGTCGACATATTTACAATCCCGTTCTGCCACTTTTGTATCAGTAACGCAGTAGGCACTTCCATATAGACACCACTTGAACGCTACATTATAACAGAAGTGAAATGTACCAGGCACACTGCACACGTAAAATCGTAGTGTTACCTTGACTTGTAATGCTTCAGCTCATTTACTCACATCTACATAATTCTAAACTATAATTTTTGTTTTTGTTTTGCAGATTACCAATCGTACGTCTTTTAGAGTCCACCTCACAATTTGTTTATAATGTTGTTCTTTTAAAGTTATTTTTCTAGTAGTTTATAATATAGTTATCATTAAGTTTTGTTTACAGTTATTGTTTTAATAAAACTTAATAAAAAAACTACATACTACTTTTTCTT
This sequence comes from Lissotriton helveticus, assembly GCF_964261635.1. Classification (NCBI taxonomy): domain Eukaryota; kingdom Metazoa; phylum Chordata; class Amphibia; order Caudata; family Salamandridae; genus Lissotriton; species Lissotriton helveticus. The sequence goes on along the minus strand of NC_136060.1, from coordinate 211,704,759 downwards.
TGTGGGGGGGTGACGATCCACAATAAAAATAATATTTATAATGTTGAAGTACTATAGTAAAATGTTCATGAGTAGGATTGAAAAGTACTGAGTTATATTTTCTCTGGACTACAACATGGTAAAGAAATCAAAATAATCCGAAACAATGTGTACCACATTTACAAACCACTTGCAACATTTTCCCATGAAAACTTACCCCCATACAAAATTAAGTGTGTGTGCCTCAATGACGCCCCTCAAACCACGGAAACAATCACCCCACAAAGATTTCTATATTGTATGAGAGGGACTGCGCGCCCTCCGCCTGGTGCCCTGGAGTCCGCCACGCCCAGACCCAGTTGCTACAGTGTCCTGGGGAAACAGCCATTACAACGCGGTCATAATCCCACGTGATAGTCACCACGAAGCCATTAGCACGCATATGGGTTTACCACGCATGCCTTTACCATGCATGCTTTTACAACTAGTAAACATTTACCACACATGATAAACGCATAATCATAATAATGTCTTTGTGTTGACGAACACGCATTGTAATGGCTGTGGCTTACATGCTTCAAATTAGTTTTTAGGTATACGTGTGACCAAGTCTAATAACATCAGACGCCAAGGACAAACACCATGGTGTCAGTGGCAGGAAATCTCATCGATCACAGAGAAGATAGGTGGAGGGTAAAATAAAAGTAGCATGTATAATAAAAATAACGGAGGAAAACTACTAAAATGGCAGTGGTCGGAGTTTGTAATCAACGTTTGGCGCCTCGGCAATAAGTTTCAAATAGATATAGATAGAATATAATTATTAATATATTAGAAAAGTATAGCAGCGGATGACACACACGGCCCGGGAAAAGAAAGCGGCAGATTTAATACCTGAAATGAGGACACCTTTCCTTGGCGAACTTGAAGAAAAAAAGAAGCATGGGCTTGGCCATGCATAGAGAGTACAACTGGTGAACAAAAAACCCCAGAAAGTTTTACATACTATCATAGAAATATAGCTCTATTTTTGACCAGTAAAGTTAGTTCTCAAAGCCCCCCATTATGGAAATAAATTGCCCCCGGAATTTGCCTCCCCGGGACCTAATGAATAAAACGGACTTCTAATTTTTTTTACCTTTTCCACCGCGTACGAGTACGATACTCGTACACCAGAATTTCTTATTTTTTAAAAAAAAAATTGAGCTTAAAGATCCATGTACGACCCCCTGAGCAAACCTAGAGGGTCAGGATGTTCCTACCCTGCCCACTTTCCTTATTTTTCAACTTTGTTTTACTGTTTGCTTGTGACTCGGTTCTAGCGACGAACAAGATGGCTGCCAACACTTCCTGGTTTGGAGTGTTGACAGACAGTTGACAGCCAATCAGCATGCAGCTCGATCTCGTAATTGTACGGATTTCCGTACGCATGCTGTACTTCGTCTTTAGATATTGCTATGATTTGACTTTTAATTTTCTCAGAAACTACTGAATGGATATACACCATTTAACTAAAAGCACAATCTGCGAACCGAACTCTACCTCTCTGCCAAATTTTGTGTAATTCCGTTCAGCCGTTTGAGCTGTAGCCCTGGCTAAAGGTACCTAAGGAAAGTTGCATGGGGAAAACATGTTTTGGGCCCCCCCTTTTTTCTTGGCTCCCACTTGACGAATCACCCCCAAACTTCCAGGGAAGGAGCGGAGCCAAGCAGGTCATTTTCTTGGAGGAATTCGCAAAGATTCGTCCACCAGCGCCAAAGTTATTCCAAATAGAATGTTGTGGATTTCCTATGGAAACTAGGTCCTAACTATAACTACCTACTGGCGACTGTATATATATATATATATAAGATATTTCAAACAAAACCACATTCATGGTTGATGTCATCAGTGGTGTCAGTGATGTCATTTGAGATGTTATCAGGCTTAGTTATCAGTGATATCATATGTGACATCATCAGCAGTGCATTGTGGGCGCTTGAGTTATAGTAAGCAGAACTAATGGAGGAATCTCTATGGTTTTGTACGAGTGAAATGTCCAGCTAACTGTAATACCCATGAAACCTATGTTTTTTTCAGTGAATATATATAAATATATATATATATTACCTACTGGCGGTCGCCAGTAGGTATATATAGTTAGGATTTTTTCTCTATGGGTTTTTTGAAAATTCTATGTCTAATAACTTTGGCGTTTGTGGACGGAATTGGCTGAAATTTTCAGGAAAATGGCACATTTTGTTTCTGAGCAGCCCTTGAAAATTTGGGGGGGGTTCGTCCAGTGGGGGCCGAGAAAAAAGGGGGGTCCCAAAACGTGTTTTTAACATTGAGTTTTCCATAGGGCGGTTGGCCTCACTTTTAGCCCGAACGGCTGAATGGATTTGCACGAAACTTGGCAAAATTGTAGGGACTGGTAGCCCGATGTGCCTTTTGTAGGTCTCAATATATGTGCTCCAGTGGATTTTGAGAAATTAACGTTTAAAAAAAGATATATATCTGTAACAGCGGACCAGTTAGCGCACTGGTTCGCGGACTTTTCGCGCAACGGAGCTTTGTGAAGCGAAGCTGATTGGTTCTCTGGCGTCTGTCAACATTCCAAAAAGTCCGTAGCGGCCGCCATCTTGTCTCTCGGTAGGATCGAGAGACAAGAGGAGGCCAAAGCGAAGGGGCAAATGACCATAAGGGGGAATAGTAGATCCTCGCTGACCCCCTAGGTTTGATGTGGAGGTTTTAAAAGGGCCCCGCGGGGCAAAAAAAAAAAATTATAATAATAATCTTACGGCTAAATGGATTTGCACGAAACTTGGCAAAATTGTAGGGACTGGTAGCCCGATGTGCCTTTGCTAGGTCTCAATATATGTGCTTCAGTGGATTTTGAGAAATTAACGTTCAAAAAAAGATATATATCTGTAACAGCGGACCGCTTCGCGTACTTTTCGCGTTACGGAGCTTTGCGAAGCGAAGCTGATTGGCTCTCCGGTGTCTGTAAACATTCCAAACAGTCCGTAGCGGCCGCCATCTTGTCTCTCGGTAGGATCGAGAGACAAGAGGAGGCCAAAGCGAAGGGGCAAATGACCATAAGGGGGCATAGTAGATCCTCGCTGATCCCCTAGGTTTGATGTGGAGGTTTTAAAAGGGCCCCGCGGGGCAAAAAAAATAAATAATAATAATAATCGAACGGCTGAATGGATTTGCACGAAACTTGGTAAAATATTAGGGACTGGTAGCCCGATGTGCCTTTGCTAGGTCTCAATATATGTGCTTCAGTGCATTTTGAGAAATTAACGTTCAAAAACAAGATATATATCTGTAACAGCGCTCCGCTTCGCGGAGATAAAATTATATCTGTATTACGTAGCTGTTGCTAACACCAGCTAGCGACGGCTAGTAGGAGATAGCGACCATCTTGGGCCCCACTTTGCATGTGAGTGATATTTATCACTAATGACATGCAAAGTGGGCATGCCAAGATGTTAGCGACTGGAAACAGTCGCTAACATCGCTATCTCCTATTATCAACTTTTGGAAATATTCGAGATAAGCGCAAATATCTCCAAAAAGTAACAGCTGCCCTGAGCAGTTCTTAGCCATGTTATCCAATGGGAGGTGGATAACATGGCTAAGAGCATTAGCTCGGTAATGCATGAATATCGCGGAGTTTTCAGCGATATTAATGCATTGCGCTCGTTTTTTATCGTATTTGCGATAAACCTTGATAATAGCAAGGTTTATCTGCGATAATTTCTGACGGTAAAAAAATCTTTGCAATGCATCGTTAGGGATAAATATCGCTTAACTTTGGTAATATGCCCCAACGTCTGTTAACGTTCGATTCGAAGGAAATCAGGAATTGTTGAAAAACATTGTGTGCGCCATCTTGTCTTTTTTCAAATGCCACACTTTTGTCGTGCACGGCAGCCATTTTAGATGCCTTGACCAGATCCACTCTGTGCACGCTGTCGATCCTTAGCATGGCTCCCCACCCTCGCAAGCATCTCCCCCAGGCAGTGGTCACCCCCGCTCTCTGTTTTATGCATGGGTAATAAACCTCCCCCCATCTGCGCTGTTCTTCCCTGAGAATCACACCCTGTGCCCGCCCGACACCTCCCTTTCGCCCTATTCACTACCGCACCCTCTGACACTCCTTTTCCTCTGTGTCCGATTGTCCAGGCCGGTCCTAGGCTATCAGCTAGCCCTGCAGATGTAGTTTATGGCCACAGCTGTAAAGAATCACCCGTCTTTAAAGGAGTTATAGTAGATCAAGGCCCACACTCGATGAGATCCGTCACAGCAGAAGCGTTGCTATTATCTGAAAACCATCCTGTATTGTGATTGGGGAGGGGACCGAGCGTGAAGCGGAAGATTCCAGGGATGACTCTTTGTACATCAAAGTTTTTACAATTATGTGTCACATTAAAAATATATAGCACTCCGACAAAGTAGTAAGATTATAAAACTTTAATAATTTATAAATATATACAAGAAAACAAAAATAGTAATAACATATAAACATTTTTAGAGAAAAACAACGAAGTAGCGGTCGGCTGTGCGAATAGTCCCAACGCAGCACAACGTCCAGATTTCCGGCGTGGGGCGTCGCGGGGGGTGGGTGATCAGTAGCAAACTGTTGTGCGAATAGTTCCAAGGCAGCAGAACGCGCCGAAATCTAGATGACACAAAAGTGATGTCTAGTAAGTTGCCACCCAGCAAATAACGGCGTGGGGCGTCGCGGGGGGTGGGTCATCAGTAGCAAACTGTTGTGCGAATAGTTCCAAGGCAGCAGAACGATGGCACCAAGGTGATGTCCAGTAAGTTGCCGCACTGGTTTTGGTATCCTACAATGCTGCTCCGAATAACGGCGTGGAGCGCCCCGGGGGAGGCGGCGTGAACGGGCCTCTCCAGGTGGAGTCTCGTCTGTTGTAGTGGGGCGCCCCTTTACCGTTTCAGTTGCCATTGCGTCCGCTTTTGGTCCACTGTGTCAAAATCCGCCATTCAGCTGAGTTGCGCCCACTCTTGCGGTGCAGCGATAGGCGGCTGTCACAGGACTCTCAAAATGGCGGCAGGCTGTTTCCTTTTTGGGCCTGGTCCACTGAAATGGCCCTGGGACACCTTGGAAATCGGACGCTTGTCTGCTAGGTCTTGGACCCCATTCTCGAAAGCGTCCCCTCCGCCTTGAGAATTCATCAAAAGTTTTGGGGGCCCCGACTCCTGCAGGCTTCTGGTGGGGAGCGGCTGCCATGATTGCTCGCGGAATGACCACGACGGAGCTACGAGATGGTGGTGCTCTCATGGTGACGCCAGCTTCAGTCTGAAACATCCAGAAACAAGGTGGGGCTTTCATCGTTTGGGGAAAAAAAAAAGTTTTCATCCAATGAAAAGTGTTGTTTTTAGGTCATATGATCAAGCCTTCCATCATTAGGAAACCAAAAGTAAAATGAACCAATGAAAAGTTTTATAAACAAGTCACATGACCTGTTATGCGGCATAGGGTATAAAATGCGGAGAAAATACGTTGGCACGTGAGGCGGCGTCAGTAGCGGACCGATGTGCGAATAGGCCGAAGGCAACACAACGCGCCAAGATCCGGATGGCATCGAGGTGGTGTCATAGTTGAGAGTTCTGAGCAGCGGTTGTAACACTGTCTGAAGCTTATTTGCAGCTGCTGCAGCTTCACTACGCGCCAAGATCCGGATGGCACCGAGGTGGTGTGTAGGAAGTTGCCGCACTGGTGTGGCCATCCTACAATGCTGAAAGTCGGCGTGGGGCGCCCCGTTGGCCTGTGAGTTTGCGTCAGTAGCGGACCGATGTGCGAATAGGCCGAAGGCAGCACAACGCGCCAAGATCCGGATGGCACCGAGGTGGTGTCTAGTAAGTTGTCGCACTTCTGTGGCCATCCTACAATGTTGAAAGTCGGCGTGGGGCGCCCCGTTGGCCTGTGAGATGGTGTCAGTAGCGGACTGATGTGTGAATGGGGCCAAAGGCAGCGCAACAATATTTTCTACTATATTTCCGGTGTAGAAGAGACCACAAGGCGCTGAGATGCCAAGATCCGGATGGCACCGAGGTGGTGTGTAGCAAGTTGCCGCACTGGTGTGGCCATCCTACAATGCTGAAAGTCGGCGTGGGGCGCCCCGTTGGCCTGTGAGATGGCGTCAGTAGCGGACCGATGTGCGAATAGGCCGAAGGCAGCACAACAATATTTTCTGACTGACACCACAAGGCGCTGAGATGCCAAGATCCGGATGGCACCGAGGTGATGTCTAAGTTGCGGACTGATGTGCGAATGGGGCCAAAGGCAGCGTAACAATATTTTTTGTATGGAAGATACCACTAGGCGTTGAGATGCCAAGATTCGGATGGCACTGAGGTGATGTCTAGCAAGTTGGTGTGGTCATCCTACAATGCTGAAACTCGGCGTGGGTCACCCCATTAGCCTGTGAGATGGCGTCAGTAGCGGACCGATGTGCGAATAGGCCGAAGGCAGCACAACGCGCCAAGATCCGGATGTCACCGTGGTGGTTTCATAGTTGAGAGGCACTTCATCTGCAGTGGGGCGCCGAGATCCGGATGGCACCGAGGTGATGTCTAGCAAGTTGCTGTACTGGTGTGGTCATCCTACAATGCTGAAACTCGGCGTGGGTCGCCCCATTAGCCTGTGAGATGGCGTCAGTAGCGGACCGATGTGCGAATAGGCCGAAGGCAGCACAACGCGCCAAGATCCGGATGTCACCGTGGTGGTTTCATAGTAGAGAGGCACTTCATCTGCAGTGGGGCGCCGAGATCCGGATGGCACCGAGGTGATGTCTAGCAAGTTGCTGTACTTGTGTGGTCATCCTACAATGCTGAAACTCGGCGTGGGTCGCCCCATTAGCCTGTGAGATGGCGTCAGTAGCGGACCGATGTGCGAATAGGCCGAAGGCAGCACAACGCGCCAAGATCCGGATGTCACCGTGGTGGTTTCATAGTTGAGAGGCACTTCATCTGCAGTGGGGCGCCGAGATCCGGATGGCACCGAGGTGATGTCTAGCAAGTTGCTGTACTTGTGTGGTCATCCTACAATGCTGAAACTCGGCGTGGGTCGCCCCATTAGCCTGTGAGATGGCGTCAGTAGCGGACCGATGTGCGAATAGGCCGAAGGCAGCACAACGCGCCAAGATCCGGATGTCACCGTGGTGGTTTCATAGTTGAGAGGCACTTCATCTGCAGTGGGGCGCCGAGATCCGGATGGCACCGAGGTGATGTCTAGCAAGTTGCTGTACTTGTGTGGTCATCCTACAATGCTGAAACTCGGCGTGGGTCGCCCCATTAGCCTGTGAGATAGCTGTTCTTTGGATTTGGGCCTGGCTCGTCTGCTGTAGTGGGGCGCCCCTTTACCGTTTCAGTTGCCATTCAGCTGAGTTTCGGCTGCTCTTGATGCTACAGCGACAGGCGGCTGCAACAGGACTCTCAAAATGGCGGCCTGTTCTTTGGATTTGGGCCTGGTCCACTAAAATGGCCCTGGGACACCTTAGAACTCGGACGCTCGATTTTTTTTTCCTTTCCTGTACATGCAAAAAAAGGTAAATGCCCGGTACGTTACACGCTTCATCTGCCACGATGAACTCTCCAGAGGAACCGAAAAAAAATATAGTTGTGGTAACTATACCATGCATCGTCATATGGAGAGGTGGCACCAATTAATTATAGTGCTGCATAAAAGAGAGATTTGGAGGAGAACCCCTGACCTGCTAGTACATTCATCAAAGAAGTGGCACTGAGAGCTTCAGAGGCAAGGGAAACGGTCCCAAATATTTAGAAGAACTTTGGAAAGATTAAAATGACATGTTTAGATTGTGGCAAATTAATTTCATGTGGACAGATGAGTGTTACTCTAATAAATACAGCATATGAACATCATCATAGTCGATGGTTGGTAGAGACATTTTGACTATATCCTGGACCTGCCCGTCCTCGCCCAAAATGGCGCCAGAATAAATGGGACTCGTAACTCCTTGTTGTGTACTGGTTGCAGAACCTTGAAATCACGAGATACGTATGCAGTTTTGAAGCAAATGGCGGGCGGGGACGAGAATTGATTGAATATTTCGACATCCCTATTGATATTAAGTTCTGATGTGTTATTGATTACTGTACTGTTGAAAGTTCGAATTAACGTCACCCATGGTACTTGCCCGCAAATGTATATCTAGATAATTTTATTGTAACTGGCCCTGTCGTATTTTAATTATAAAATGTACGTCCACCGATTCCGTAACTGTTAGACACCTTAGTTCTTGCAACGTAATGGCCCGCCCGTTACGTTCCTCTACAGTGTAAATGTCTATTCATCATATACGATTACAGTTTGCTCCGTGGCCGGCCCACGTGGTTATAGGCTCGTATTTGTATAATGAAATTTTCACAATAAAGGTTTTTAAAAGAAAACATGGTAGTAGTATATACATTGGTAAAGTTTTTAATAATAGTCACTGTTTTAGAATCATTAAAAGGCAAGTGAAATAAAGCAGACCAATTACATGAAGGGTAAAAGGTATAATACGAAGGAACGCAGTAAAGATAAATGGTCAAGGGCTGTTGTGTTTTCTATTCCTGCAACATAAAGTGATCGATAAGAATCTCATATTCAGGCGTATCGGCGACTAAGACAGCAGGTCGACCCTCTTTTGCTCAACGGCTCCGTCATGGGACGAAGAAACGCTCTTTTTCTCGAAAAAAGAATATATTTTACTTGCAGGACAGTTGTAAAATTTCCGGGAAAGTACATTAGCCTGGAACATTATAACATATATTTAAGAAAAAATAATGTTCGGAAGTAATGAAAAGCGTAATTTTTAGGTCATATGACCAAGCCTTTCATCATTACAATAAGAAAAGTAAAATGAACCAATGAAAAGTTTTATTAACAAGTCACATGACTTGTTATGCTTACGTTACGCGCTGCGCGCCCCGGATGACTTCCGGATGCGCTAACGCGGCGCGTCATATGACGCATTACGCGACAACGCAGGTACAGAATATAGTCAAAATGTCTCCACCAACCAGCGGTCGGAACACAACCCCTTTCAGCAGGCTAAATAGTTCTGTTAAATGACAACAGAAGGGACAGGCAACAAGAACCATCAGTCAAAGAGGGGAGGGCTAGTTCTTCTCTACCGGGTTACATTGGGGCGCTACCGGAACTGATCGAATTGGTAGTCTACAGTGTTTCTGGATGTTTCAGACTGAAGCTGGGGTTAGCATGAGAGCAGCACCATTTCGTAGCTCCGTCGTGGTCATTCCGCAACCAATCATGGCAGCCGTTCTTTATCGTTATTTTGGGCGGGGTGGGTGGCGGAGCCGAGCTGTTTTGCAGCCATCATTGTGTGGAGTTCAGTTCATCTCACTAGTTTTGTATTTGTCATGAGGGGTTGTTCCTAATGTTTCTATTTTAGCGAGGTCAAAAAGAGATCCCATTAGTGGCCTACTGATTTTGCTCGATTCCTTTTCTTTTTTTTTACACGATTTTTCGTTATCTGCAAAGACTAAACAGAGTATTGCGACTCTGTGTTTGTTTGTAAATAGAGAATGAACCAAAGAGAACTAATTCTAAAACAGTAAATACTTGGATAACAATGAATCAAATGGAGAGAGAAGCAGGCACGACGGATTACAATGGGGGCAAAGACCTGCGTTAACTACCTTTCACTATCTGCAAAGAGAGAGTACTCCTAATAGAAATGAGGGGGGGGGGGCACCATTCAAAGCAGATCAGTGTGCATAAACACGAAAATGTTTTCACTTACCACGTACTTGACATTCGACAGCTTATGATATTTGCTATTAAAAAACCATTGAAATTCACTGAAAAGACCATATATAGTTAGGAATTAGCATTTACAAAACCTTGAAAATTCACTGAAAAAACCATAGGTTATAGACCATATATAGTTAGGAATTAGCATTTAAAAAACCTTATTTTACTCACACAAAACCATTGAAATTCCATATATAGTTAGTTGCACTAACTATATATCGCGCACCTGCAATCCACTGCTGATGATGTCACATATTACATCATTCATGACATGGTCAGTGACATCACTGATGACATCACTGATGACATCCCAAATGACATCACTGATGACATCACTGATGACAACATCCAGTGACTGTATGTTTCTGTAAAGTTAAAATGTGTCTTACATATTGAAGAATGAGTGGAAGTATAAGTGTCTGGACAAAGGATTTAGTAGGTGCATGACTGAATGCATGAGTGAGTGATTAAATGTGTCTCACTGAGTGCATGGGTTAGTGACTAAAGTGTCTTAATTTGTGCATCATTATGTCTGTTGTTCTGTAAACTGCTGCATGTTTTGATCAGTAGCTATATGATTAACTATATGGGTTACTGATTGATTGTCCAAGTATTTGTATGGGAGACTGAGTGTGTGTGTGGCTGGCTGGGAGGTGTGTGACTCTGTGCAGATCAATGTGTACTTGTATCAATGATTGTATAACAAGGTAAGTATGTGTTAGTATATGTTTGAAAATGTAAGGTGCTCTATGTTTAACTGTATAGACAAGAAAATGGAAGTGTCATTGATTCTTTACAGGACTGACTAGGTGTGTGAGTAACTCCATGGATGAGTGGCAGACTGTGAGTGTCTGTATAGGTGTATGAGTGCATATGATAGTGTTGTAAAGATGAGTGATTGTATGTATGAATGATAGTATGGGTGAATGAGTGAAGGTGTGTGTAGACGTAGGAATCAGTGAGTGCGTATGTAGTAACTAGTATTGGTGTGTCAATGGTTTCAAAAATTATATTCTGTATTTAACACTGGGTGAAACAGAGGTTATATTAAAATGTGAGGAGATGCATTGTATTGTCACATGAATGATATCATCAGTGATGTGGTCATTGATGTCAAATGAGATGTCATCAGTGATGTCATCAGTGATGTCATTTGAGATGTCATCAGTGATGTCATCAGTGATGTCACTGACCATGTCATGAATGATGTAATATGTGACATCATCAGCAGTGGATTGCAGGTGCGCGATATATAGTTAGTGCAACTAACTATATATGGAATTTCAATGGTTTTGTGTGAGTAAAATAAGGTTTTTTAAATGCTAATTCCTAACTATATATGGTCTATAACCTATGGTTTTTTCAGTGAATTTTCAAGGTTTTGTAAATGCTAATTCCTAACTATATATGGTCTATAACCTATGGTTTTTTCAGTGAATATATATATATATATATACAATTATTATTTTTTTACCATCAAAGTGATCCCAATGACAACGCGCTCACAGCTAGTGCTGGCATGAAGGGTGGAATCAAGCCCGCACTAATATTGCAAATAACAAAAGGAATATGCCGCACCCCAGGAGTTGGTATTTGAAGGTACTTTAATTATACCACGAACAGCAAAGTTTTTCGACCATGAATTCTTGGTCTCTATCCTCATCAAAACTTTTTGGGGTCTCACACTTGTGAGGGGCCAACAGAAATGGCATCTGCTGCCTGCCTCTGCTGTTACCTGGAAGCAGGGATGACATAAACAAAAAGCAAAGGCGGAGAAATGAAAACTAAAAGCACAGTGGCATTAACATAGTCCATAAAGTGAAACTAAAGTAAAAAAAATAAAACAGAAATTTCACATCCTTAACAAAATGACCTCACATTTGACACGTCTTGTGCAGTCATGCATCATCACACTCATTCTTTAATGTGAGGTGATGGAAACGCGTTTTGTGTAATTTCTCATAATTTTGTATGATTTTTGTAGCATTTTACTTAATTTCGTTGAAGGAAACTATGCAAGTTTCGCCCAGTGTAGTTCACACTGTGTCCTCTAGAAGCACCTCTCTCCAATAGGAACCAGCAATGCAGACCACTAGTGTTCATTTCATTTGGGCACATCAAGATTTAAGGTAACGATCCATAAAAAGTGGTATTAACGAAATGTGTCTGAGCGCCTTCTAGAATCAAATCCTGCTTTGAGAGAAAATTCTTTGTGGTAAAATGGGTTTGCGTGAGTAACGAAACAGAATATGTTCATTAAACAAAAGGAATCCTAATTTAAAAATGTAACTATCTTTTTTTATGTCCTAGACAAAATCACTTCCACAGTCTATCAATTTGAGACGTTAATACATCTGGTGCAAAGTTTCACCTCATTAGCATCAGTTAAATAACTAAATAAATCAATTAATTACTAAACGGTAATCATTTAACTTTCTCAAACTGCCTGTGATTACATTGCACCATGTGTTCAACGATTTTTTAACAATTTTTGTTCCATTAGATGGAGAAACTTTTGTTAAACTTTCCCAAAAATAAATAATTGCACACAAACAATTGTGGCTGCAGAGTCGCCTAATTTCAGAGGTCGTGCCTGCTGTCGTTGTCCATCCCTTCTCAAACTGGGAAATCTGGAAGGCTACATTAATGCTTCAGTAAGACGTATTAGTTAAAACGTTCATAAATGTGCCTTTCTTATACATTTTCGAAACTGAGGCATTAACGCCCTCACATATTAGAGTATAATTTACTTTGAATGTCTGAAAGGAAAGGCACGTTTGTCCTATCTGCTTCATCTTAATGAGCATAAATGTTAGTTTAGTTGCAAGGTACAACTCACCTAATCATAAAACAGCAACGTGTGATATTTTTTGTATCTGGCACGCTCATCTTTGCATGGCAGGAGTTAATATATTCAATTCGATGATAAGAGAAGTAACAGCGAAGCCGAACTCAAAGTCATGCATGCACACTTATTCTGTCCCCGCGCACCATGTCTTGGCGTTAAAAAAAGGAGAAGTAAACACTTTTCGGTTATGTACAGAGTGAGACCATTTGTGTTCATTATCGTCTGTTTCTGGTGAATTCTCTCAGGTCACTCACAGTGTGTGAAGTTGCTTCTAAGCTGCCTGGTACTGAAAAAGGAACGTGCTACGGTCCTGAACAATCTAATGCTGTAACTATCAATGGGCCCTCAATTTGATGCTGAATATCACACCTGCTTATTCCAATGCTGGACATAAAACACACATGCTGTTGATGTTGCTTCCTTACTGTCTTTTCTTCTGATGCCCTTTTACGGATGCCTTGACCTGAAAGAGTGAACAGTGCAGGCCAAAATAAATGTAAAATAGGGGCTGTGCAGCATCCTGCAAGATCGGGAGTTTTTAAGACAAAATTAAGAAAAACACCTGCAGGCTTATTCTTTATGTATTAGTAAGGGAAGGGGGGCATGCAGCACCCTCGCTGAGCCACTGATGGACCTCTGGGCCCTCTCCTCCAGGGCCAAATGTTTATTGAAGGGGATGCTGGCATGTGACATCCCTTCTCATTCCACAAATCTATCCCGGTGAACCCATGAATGAAGGTGCCTCTTTTTGCATGGCTAGCCCCCACTTTTTGCCTGATGCCTGATGTGATTTTGACCTGTAATGCACTGAGCGCCTGCTAACCAAGTCCCCAATGGCAGATCTCTTTCCCAAAACACTATACCATGATTGGATCAACTTCAGCTACCCCTGTAAGTCTCTAGTAAACAATACCCCTGGTGCCTAGGGTATGAGTACTGAAGAGGGTCCTCTGGGGCTGCAGCACTGGTTGCACCACTCCAGGGCCCCCTCTTCAAGACTATGCTTTGGTTTAGGAAAATATGAAGAGTCTACATGGCACAGAGCCCTGAGTGCCATGCCAACCATACACTGCATAAGATATAAGTATGTCACCCCTACTGCAGGCCTTTCTGCCCTAAGGCAGGGTGCACTATATCCTATTGTAGTGTAGTTCCTATATTCCCAATAGGCTCTGCGCATTGGAATAACATAAACGATAGTTTAGACGTAGGACTTAGGTCGACTAGGTCTCTATTGAATATGTTAGACTTAATTATGAATGCCAGATAGCTCAGAGGTCACTAGAAACTTTCTCGAATTCACAAGAAGGGATTAGTTTCTGACAACCGCATCAACATGACAACTTGCTCCCCCAAGAATAATACCTCCAGAGTCGTGGAAACAATAGATAGCTATTTTACTCAGTCAATTGTGCATGCTTAGTTTCACCAGAAGTGCAGAGAAACAGAGAGACGGGTGTTGTCAATAAAAGTGGTTATTTCTCATGCAAGAGAAGTGAATTGCTACAATCGCAATACTTGTCATAAAGTAAAGTGCGTGCAGTAAAAGGAGTATTATAAAACAATACTGTAAAAGCATGGTATGGTTTCTAAGCCATACAGTGTTTAACATGGATAAACTATATACAATGATAAAATCATGACTAAACGTACTCAACTGGTGCTTCTAAGATACGCCTACCCCGGTGTACCTAACTAAGCCTAGTACATGGGAAGGAGTAAGTGAAATGTAGTTTGAGTTAAGATAGCCAAGAATCTGAATCAAGAATTCTCTAAGGGTCTAATCAGCTCCGTACATTGGTTATAGAATGATGGAGGTCTTGTATCTCTCTCTCAGGACTCGATCTCCCAGCAACCCGCAAGGGTGACAGGGAAACACTGGAGCGGGTATTTCTCGGCAGGAGAAAAGACAGCATCTCTCTCAGTGCGTCAGCGGGAGGGTCGACTTCCTTCGGCACTTGCTACAGCAGAGCGTCGGGCAAGTAGATAGTCGATCTGCTCCAAACCACCGTGTGTTTTGCTAGGGCAGATGCTGGTATATTTATACCTGGAAGGTGCCAAGTTTGACGTAAGGTTGGACCTAAGGCATCACTAAGAACTTGCAGTTCTTTCAGGACTCCGGGAGTTCTAGGACAAATCAATACAGAAGCAGGGGGAATTCCCGGGCTGCTGGAGGCTTGGTTTGTTTAAGAACACGTTGTGCTTTCTAGGAGTCTATGGGAGTAGCCTTGCTGTATTTGGACTGCATTGGCTATGTCTTAATATGGGTATGATTCTTATGCCTATATAAGGATATGATTTGATATAACCACATAAGGGCATACATCAGGAATATTTAACTAGAGTCCTTGATTCGTCTACAACACTATGTGAGGGCATATATCAGCATGAGCAGATATGCCCCTACACTGTCCTGTCTATTATGAGATGTTGTAAGGGAATAGGGAAGCCATAAAGATTACATGGACTAGAAACTTGGCAAAATGAGTTTTCTAGCTCCATGATGGCTTCACTGATTTCTTAGATGTTTGATACTTAATAAATCCTCAAGTGATGCCAGTGTTGGATATATGAATACATTTACAAAGGAGACACATCTAGAGGGTCCCCTAAAACTTAAACAAACACTAGCAAGGTCACTGGCTGGTTTGCACCAGCCTGCCACCATCAGACATGTTTGTGACCACATTGGGTGAGAGCCAGCACTCTCAGAGAACAGAAACAATACCTGCTCTGGGCAGGGAGTTTTCACATCTCCTCCATGACTGGTTGGCCTTCCCGGGCTGGAAGCTTCAAAGGCAATGGCACCTTTAAAATTGAGTCCGGGAACCAGCAGATAGTGGGGGGAGCAAGCCCCATTTCCTTCTCCACTTTAGGGAGGAGCAAAGGCGAGAAAATTAGTTATATGAGGATGATGGTCCCCGCTCAGCCTGTACCTCTCCATGGTGGAGGGGCAGGCGAGGTACACCTCCAATCAGAGCTAGGGCAGTGCCTCTACCCACAGGAAGTGGTCACTAAAGGGTGTAGACACACTAAAATTATATAGTCCATTGACTGTATTACCTGTCTCCCCTTGTAACACCCCTAAATTCAGTTTTTAGGTGGTTCCCTGAGATATGAACATTAAGTTAATTGAACCAAAGAACACCAGGACAAAGAAGTCCTGCTGGTGAATAAATAAACCCTGCTGCAGAAAATAAATGTGCCAAACCTTGCCAGCTGCTCCAAGGCTTCACAATCACTGCCTGCTGTGTTGTCCTGAACCTGCAAAGACTCTAAGAACCCCAGAGCACCTACAACCTTTGAGAAATCACCAAGAAGCTCCCTTGCACATCACAGGCAGCAATCCAGTGAAGTCCTGTTGCTGCTTCCCGACTACCTTGATGCAGCACCAATGCAAGAAGACATACAGCAGGTCTGGAGCGTCAAATCTGCCTTTCCACCAAGTTTGGAGGCATCATGACCTAAAGGAGCTGTTGCATAACAATACCAGGGTTCTGGACCGCCAACACTAAAAACCAAGAAGAGGAGTCTACTTTGGACTCCCTAAGCACCAATAGCAAGCACCCATCAAGGAATGATGAGACACCCAATACCCACTTCCTGAGAGGGCCAGTAGTCCCAAGATTTGCCTGCTTGTGACCACAAGGATCCTAAAGACGCATGATGCCCAGCTAACCTGTTTACTCTGCACCCTCCCCCACAAGCCCCAGCCTATCCTAACCAGCTCTGATCCCATGGTCCCCAGGCCCTTGCAACCCCCTTCATCTAAGGCATGAGTACTTTCTCTCTGGGCAAAATGTACAGTGTGGTTTGTGGCTGAGGCGGGGTCAGTGGGGGAGAGTGTGGGGCAAGAGCAACCAGACCCGGAATACACACATCTTTCTCTCTCTCTCTCTCTCTCTCTCTCTTTCTCTCTCTCTCTCGTTCTCTCTCTCTCTCTCTCTCGCTCTCTCTCTCTCTCTCTCTCTCTCTGTCTGTCTCCCTCCCTCTCTCTATCTCTCCCTCCCTCTCTCTGCCTCCCCCACTCTCGCTATCTCGCTATCTCTCTCTCCCGCCCTCTCTCCCTCACTCTATCTGTCTCCCTCTGTCTCACTCACTCTGTCTGTCTATCTCTCTCTGTCTCCCTACCTTTGTTGCCCTCCTCCCTCTGTCTGTCTCCCTCTGTCTGTCGCCCTCTGTCTCCCTCTGTCTGTCTCCCTCCCTCCCTCTCTCTCCCTCCCTCTGTCTCCCTCCCTCCCTCTCCCTCCATCTGTCTGCCTCTCTCTCTCCCTCTGTCTCCCTCTTTCTGTCTCCCTCCCTTTATGTCCCTCCTCCCTCTGTCTCCCTCCCTCCCTCTGTCTGTTTACCTCTGTCTGTCTCCCTCTGCCTCCCTCCTGCTGTCTCCTACTCTCTCTGTCTCCCTCTCTCTCTGGCTGCCGCCCTCTGTCTCCCTCCCTCTGTCTGCCTCCCTCTGCCTGTCTCCCTTTGTCTGTCTCCCTCTCCCTCCATCTGTCTTCCTCCCTCTGGCTCCCTCTGTCTCCTGTCCTCTCCCTCCCTCTGCCCCCTCTGTCTCCCTCCCTCTCTCTCTCTCTCTCTCTCCCTCTCCCTCTCCATCTCCCTCTCTGTCTCTCTGCCTTTCTGTCTCTGTCTTAGTTTCTGCCTCTATCTGTCTGTCCCTGCCCCTGTCTCTGCCTCTATCTGTCTACCTGCCCCTGTCTCTGTCTGTCCCTGTCTGTCCCTGTCTCCCCCCTCTGTCTCCTTCTCCATCTCTCTGTTTCCCTCTGTCTCTCTCTGTCTCACTCACTCTGTCTGTCTCCCTCTCTCTCTCTCTGTCTCCCTCTCTCTGTCTCCCTCCCTCGCTCTCCCTCTGTCTCCCTTCCTCTGTCTCCGTCTGTCTGTCTCCGTCTGTATTCCTCTGTGTGTCTCCCTCCCTCTGTCTCCCTCCTCCCTCTGTCTGCCTCCCTCTGTCTCCCTTTGTCTCCCCCTGTCTGTTGCCCTTGTCTCCTCTCTCTCTGTCTCTCTCTGTCTGTCTCCCTCTCTCTGTCTCCCTCTCACTCTGTCTCCCTCTCTCTGTCTCCCTCTCTCTGTCTCCCTCTGTTTCCCTCTTTCTCTGTCTCCCTCCCTCTCATCTCTCTCTCGCTGTCTCCCTCTCTCTGTCTCCCTCTCTCTGTCTCCCTCTCTCTCTGTCAACCTCACTCTGCCTCTCTCTGTTTCCCTCTCTCTCTGTCTTCCTCCCTCTGTCTGTTTCTGTCTGTCTCCCTCTGTCTCCCTCTGTCTGTCTCCCTCCCTCCGTCTCCCTCTTTCTCCCTCTATCTGTCTCCCTCCCTCTCTCTCTCTATTGCCTCCCTCCCTCTTTCTGTCACCCTCTGTCTCTCTCTGTCTCCGTCCTTCTGTCTCCCTCCCTCTGCCCCCGTCTGTCTCCCTCCCTCTCTGTCTCCCTTCCTCTCTGTCTTCTTCTCTCTCTGTCTCCCTCTCTCTCTGTCTCCCTCTCCCTCCTTCTGTCTCCCTCCCTCTGTCTCCCACCCAGTCTCCCTCCCTGTCTCCCTCCCTTGGTTTCCCTCCATCTGTCTCCCTCCCTGTCTCCCTCCCTCTGTCTCCCTCCCTCTGTCTTCCTCCCTCTGTCTTCCTCACTC
This sequence comes from Lissotriton helveticus, assembly GCF_964261635.1. NCBI lineage: Eukaryota > Metazoa > Chordata > Amphibia > Caudata > Salamandridae > Lissotriton > Lissotriton helveticus. The sequence continues at coordinate 211,686,524 of NC_136060.1, read as the reverse complement.
TATCTCCCTCTGTCTGCCTCCCTCTGTCTGTCACCCTCCGTCACCTCACCCCAGCTTCCCGGGCGCACACACAGCCGCACCCGAGTACTTCACAGGTCTTTAAAAGACCATTTACTTATTAATGAGGCTTTGTTGTGAATCGCCCGCCCCCCCTAGAGCAGAGTGTCTCAGAGTCTGCGCTGCTGCGACGGTGTTTCCTGACACTCTTTAATTTTTGTAAACTAAAACACAGGTACAATATCTGCAAAGTTCGCTGGCTGCCAAGGAAGGCTTGCTGGGCCGCTGGCGGCCCGTGGGCTGTACTATGAGTACCTGAGATTTAAGGAGACCCACCTGTGCAGTGCATTTTTAAGTTACCCTTCATCGTTGTGCACCAGTTTCCAAGATCCTTGACAGTCTGCTCTCGCCCGATCTGGTATCCTCCTGAAATTCTCCTGCTGGAACTTTGTACCTGGTCGCAACATCGACCTAAAATGACAAGTTGAACTTCATGAAAGAATTGCCTGATTTTATATGCAATTTTCCTCTTTCTCCCCAGTGTTTCCTATGGTGCATAATTGTACAAAAAAAGTGATATATTTTCCTAACTTTGAAAAATCGCAACTCCAAATGTACTTACTTTAGAACTGTGTTCTTGATCTTCAAAAATACATGAAAATCAACTTTATTTTTACAAATAGGTCTCAGTTTTATTCTTGAGTGTGTGCCTAATTTATTGCTTCTGTGAATACAATAAATGCTTAGCACTACCTTCTGATGCTTGCCCACACTACCAGCACTACAATTATCTGTTTTTACCTCTGTGTACTATTTAAGGATTCTCTGGACTCTCTGCAAAATGTATTTCTTTTTAGTACACTATATAGAGAGCTAGCTTCCTACATATGTTGGTTCAGTAGTGGGAAGAAGACTTTGCATTTGCTGGCACCACTTTTTCAATTTTGGGATACATGAATAAATGTCAAAATTGTCTTTAGTCAGTCAAATCTTTAATTGGTCTATTTTTTCCAAATTTCTAAAATTAACTGCTAAGGCCATGGTTAAGGCCTTGATACAAACTGTTTAGAAATGTTAACTTCTGTAATTTAGTTAGGAAGCATTTATTGTGTAGTTTCTTTTTTTTAACTTCAGTAAATTTCAAATAAGGAATTTCTTCAAAAACTGATATCTCAATTGGAGAACGATCACCCAGATCTGGTAGCCTAATCTGATAATGATGATAATGCCAATGAAGATAATACTGAGGATCGACATGAGTCAGGACCCTCAGATAAAGCTGAGACTCCTTCAGATGAGGTTCTCATGCTGGAAAGGTTGACCAGGAGACTGAACTTAGAAGCTCAGCTCCTGGAAATAGAAAGGCAAAGGAAACAGATGGTACTAAGGCCTATACACAGTGGTGGCATACTAATAAATGGGGAGGGAAAAGGTTGCTATTATTCCACACTTCCCAAAGGGATTGTCCCTAAATATTCAGAAGGTGGTGATGTCACCAAATAGTTCATTGCATTTGAGAGGGCCTGTGTAGGAAGCAAAATTGTCAGAAAACATTGGGCTCCTCTCTTGTGGGAACTATTCTGAGAAAAATGCAGGGATAGACTCCTGACATTGCCTGAAAAATATGCTGAGTCTTATAGCCTCATGCAGAATACCCTGATCAAGAGCTATGGACTCTCCACTGAAGAGTGTAGCATTAGGCCTAGGCAGAATTTGTGGAATCGTGCTACACTTTGCGGGCAAAGTTTGTCTTCATGCCTGTTCATGTCTTGTTAAGTAATGCAGAGTGTGTCCTCACATTCCAAATCACACCCAATGGCATCATGTGGTTCACAGGGGCATGGCAATCTTGTGTTTCTACCCTCTGTTATAGTGCTGGGCCTAATTTTCAATCCATCTTTAATCCTCCCCCATCAACTTATCTACCCCTCATATTTATTTATTATATAGAGTGTGCCTTTGTGTTTGTGTATTTTAAGTTTTTCGCAATTGTGTTTGATGTATTTCATGACTTTTTGTATTTTGTTTATTTTTCCTCTTACTTCTTTATTTCCTCTGTCCTTTCCTTCCTCTCTCTTCTTTTATTCTCTTTCTTTACCCCACCCAGGGGCCTGGCATATGATCCTCTACCATGAGGGTGGTTCAGCAGCTCAGTTGTGCAGCCGTTGGCAATCTTCAGCAAGGAGGAGGTGGCAGCATTGGTTTTTTTGTGAAGGCCCAGCAGTGGATACCACCTGCAGGAGCGTCAACTGTGCCGAGGGAGGGTACGCCGGTGCATGTGGTACACCAGCCAGGATCAACGCACTATCTAATAGCTGATGCGCCACTGGGTGGATATCCTAAACTTGGAACATGACCTGTTCGACTTGCTAGGAGTCGAGGCTCTGGGGCTCAGTTAGTATTAATTATTTGTTGTGTTTGTGTCCTACAGAGCTAACATTGATTTTACCGAATAGCATGCTGCTCACACTCGGAGGTAAGTTACGTTTAATTTATGTTGGAATATTATTATTATGTGATCAAGTTTCTGCTAGGCAGGTGCTCAGCGCTACCTAATCATACTCATCATTGGTTCTCCCTTTGGTTGATTAATTAACAAGCCGTTTCAGACTATCCTCCTGTCACCATAGTGAATCAGTGATAGCAGTGAGTTCATTTTCTCTCAGTGACTTTGTTTATGTAGCTCCTACAGTTCCAAAGTATTTCACAGCGATGTGTAGTATGAATCTATGCATTGCAAAAAAAGGAGACTGAATTGGTCCATCAAGTGGGTTGAGAAATGAGAATAGGATCAAAGATCATTCACTGCAATGCATTCGATCCAAATGTCGTATTTGTTAAGGAAATGTGGAATAGGGATTTTAGGATTAGTATAGGCAACTCAACAATAGTCGATAGACTCATAACTAGTACTATCAGTGATCTGTTTTAAAGAAATACTGAATCACTAATCTCTTGTTTATGTTCTTTGTTTCTTACATCAGCACCCAAGGGCAAAGAGAGGTACGTTGGAGAGGGTCCAGGAGTAGCTGGTCAGCAGGAGGTGCTGACTACCAGTGCTGCTGCAGAGGGCTCCTCTAACCTCAGTAAGTCCTAATTTTTTATTATTATCATTTCCCTAATGTTGGGTTTTATGATTGTTGTGGGCTTAGGGTAGAAAATTGGGGCATTGGAATGTTTGTTCTGGGTTCCAGGATCTGTGCTGTTGCCTGGTGAGAAATAAAGTTGCTCCCTAACCTGTCGTCTTCCTTCCACGCGGTGTAAAGATGGGTTACAGACCTGCCCGTGCAAAGCACAATAGATTTAATTTTTGTGTCATTCCAATTATCACTGCATTATCTTTTTTTCCCTTATATTATGTTTTTCCTTTTTGGTAGCTGATGGTTTCCAGTCTCTAGTCTCTAGTTTATTTATCTTCTGCTTTGTTAGTAATCTTTCATTCTCTCCTGTGTATCTTGTGGTACTGTTAGAGTAAGACTAAGACGAACACATTTTGGTACTCCACTGTATACCGTGAAGATTGCAAGCCCAAGTAATCTAGGGCCAGATGTATGACCCTAAATTGCATGGGCAAACGGGTTAGCAACTCGTTTGCACATGCAAAAATGAATAGGGCTACGTATAATTCCTATTTAGTCAGTCACAATTTATTTGTGACTTGATAAATAGAAAGTGTGACTTGCTTTTAGGAAGGAGCATTTTCAAGGGTGTCCCTTCCTAATAGTGACTCTCTACCCCATGTATGAATGTTTTGCGGCCGCAATTGGGATCGCAAAACACTTGCAATTTACTGCACTCGCAAATGGGAAGAAGTCCCCATGAGATCCCTTCCCCTTTGCAAATGCCGGGGAAAATATTTTTTGGAGGCAGGCAGTGGTCCCAGGAACAACTACCTGCCCTTAAAAAATGAAACAAAAACGTATCATAAAAAAAACTGCTTTATTTAAAAGCAGTCCCAGACATGGAGGTCTGCTGAGCCTAGCAGGCCACCATCCCTGGGAGGGCCAGCCATTCCTAATGGGGTCTCAAATTGCGAGTGCCTCAAGAATATTCATGAGGCATGCAATTTGCGACCCCATTGAGAATTACAAACAGTGTCCCAGACACTGATGTACATGGCATTTTGCAACTTAAAAATTACGACTCGTACACCTGGCCCCAGGTATTATATTATTCACCATGTATGTTTGATGAGAAGGCTTTCTTTTTCGTGCTCGTGCTCTAACAGTTGAGTTCATGAGCAAGTGGCCATGGTCATGGACAATGTTGTTTGCTGTGTCATAAGTTTCTACAGTATACCTGCAGTTTCCATGACAGTGTAGCATGGCTCGAAAAAAAGTATGAGGCCCCATTGCATTTGCCAATCAACACCATATGTCTTTCATGGACCAAAATTCCACCCCTTCCATGTAGTTCAATGACTGAGTAATCATGATTCATGATCATCTTTGGTTATAGTGCTGCCCCTCAATTACAAAACTGTTTTGGGTTGGCTGGCCTAACATTGTCAATGTCAACCAACCAATTGCCCAGAATAATAGATACTGCAGTGAGAACAGAACTGTATGATAATGTATTGCGGTTGTATTTTTTTATTGAAAAAATTAAGGGGAGGCATATCTGGCACCAAAAATCGTATGTATAATGTTTTATTCTAGCCAAACAGACCACCAGTGATGCTGCCTCAAGTAGTATAAACAACAAGTTATCCCCTAAACCTCAAATATACATTCACACCGTAGATTCAACCTTACACACTCTCCTATCCTATAACACTGAACCCAGGTATATGCAAAAATGTCTAGTATTTATTTGATCAAAATAGTGTACAAAGGTCAGACGATAAAAAAGTTAAAATCATTAAAAAATCATTCCAAGCACTCTCACTATAAAAGTGAATTCCTGCAACCCTTTACACTTAATATGTTTTTACGATGTCATTGGAGAAACACTTTTCATTTAAGAAAATACAGTTGCAAGAAATGTTTAGTTTTTAGGTTACTCATTGTACACACTTTGCAAGTAAGCTGAAAAAGGGTTTTGTGCCAAAATTATTATACAAGTGTCACACAGAATTAAAAATGCTAAATAGCATGTAATTGTCGACGCAGCATTTCGGTGTATAAGAATCGATAAACCACCTTCTTCAGGCTCACACCTTATTGTCCCAGGTTACAACTTATTAGAATTCAATGCTTTCTGATTGATATAGACCAGCTGTTAAACCAGTCCGTCCGGCTAGCTGACAAAGCTCCCATAATCAACAAAGGGTGCTACTGCAGAAATTGAAAAAAAACAGCTTGTTACCCACTAATGTTTGGGAGGAGTGATATTCCACCGATTTAAATAATTGCATTACGTGGAAAAGGAATTTTAAACAAAGGTCACACCCCATTCAGAGGGAGTCCTCCTACCAGAGAGACTTGGGGCCAGATGTAGGTAAATTTTATTTTCCGACCTCTTAAATACCGAGTCATACCGACTCGGTATTTCAGAGGTCGGAAAATAAAAATACCGAGATGTAGGTAATTGCAGATGTGCAATTACCGAATCAGAAACAGTCGGTAATTTCCGATGCGGTGAATACCGACCGGTAAATGCCCATGCATTCCTATGGGCTTTGAAGCCCATAGGAATGATTGGGCATTTACCGGTCGGTATTTACCGCATCGGAAAATACCGACTGTCACAAGGGTGCAGGGGGTGTCACTTTGACACCCTCTGGCACCCCCAAAAGAGGCTCGGGTGCCATGTGGCAGGCATACCTGCCCTAAGGGCAGGTCTGCCTGTCATATGGCATAGGTGTGCATGCACACATGTGCATGCACACCAGAATCGGTATTTTACCATCAAGTATTATTTGATGGTAAAATACCGATTTTGTACTGCTTGTGGGACTCAGAAGAGTCCCACCTACATACCAATTTACCGTAATCCGTAATGTTACCGACTCGGTATTTTACATACTCGGTAAATTTACCTATCGGTAAATTTACCGAGTCTGTAAATTACAGGGACCTACATGTCAAATTGCTTTTACCGGGTGGTAACGGCCGAATTCGGCCGTTACCACCCGGTAAAAGCCTACCTACATCTGGCCCTTGATGATAAATACATGAACACTAGTAAGGAGCATCTATATCAATCAGGAAGCATCAAATTCTACAAAGTTTTAACCTGGGACAATCAGATGAGAGATGATTGTTGTCATAAACTAAAGTCCTGAAGCTGGTGGTCGATCGATTCTCCACCACCAAAACACTGTGTGGAAAATTACATGCAGTTTAGCATTTTTATTTTTATGAGACACTTGTATAAGATATTTTTCCTCCAAAGTATTTTCAGCTTACTTGCAAAGTATGTACAACGAGTAACCTAAAAAGGAAACGTTTCTTAAAACTGTATTTCCTTAAATGAAATGTGTTACTCCAACGACATCATAAGAACATATTAAGTGTAAAAAGGTCCGGGAATTCACTTGCATATTTAACTTTTTTATGGCCTGATATATGTACACTATTTAGATAAAATACATACTTGACATTTTTGCATATACTTGGGTTCAGTGTTATATGACAGGAGAGTGTGTAAGGTTGAATCTATGGTGTGAATGAATAATGAGGTTTAAAAATTGGTCTGTAGGGGATAACTTGTTTATACTATAGTGCACCCTGTCCACTACATTGGTAAGGATACATCTCAATATTTGTTAAGAAATGACTCAAGTAGTGCCACTGCAGGAGGAGATTCCGTTGGAGGGGAAGAAGCTGTGGAATGGATGGGCAATGATAAGCACATAATTGCTTGCTTATTGACAATTATGTTATATGATACTTACTAGTTAGTACCAGGGCATCATTAACTTGTGACCAAGAATACTCTAGCGTTACTGGCTACAGCAGTGGTTAAGTTATTATGGCCTCTTTTATATGTAACTCACAAAAAGCTCAAAAAATGAGTGTTGATGGCTTGAGGGAAACGTGAAAGAACAGAATGTTAAAATAAAGAACAATGTTATAAGAGTGAAAGGGTGGGTGGGTAAAGGGATGGATGGGTGAAGGGATGGTTGGAAGAATGGGTGGACATTGAATGGATGTATAAAGGATTGGAAATGTTGGTGAAAGACTGGATGACATTAAGTAAACCAGACCCATTGTGGCTATGGGTGAATTTGAATGAAGGATGGATGAATATTTGGAAGGCTTGAATGAATATGCAATGAGGCTCTTGACATGCAAAGGGCCATGCTGCTCACCTACTTTGCTTATGTAGGGGTATCAAAGCTATGGTTCTAAGTGGCAGGTATATTTTGTTCTACTCCCTTGACTTACTATATTTGTGTTGCATGGCACTGCATTCCACCCATCATTCATCACATTCGGTCCCCGCCCATGGTATTTCGCAACTTATGACTGAAGTGCAGTATGGTTCAATTGGTGACTGCCATGTTGGCTGTGCAATGTGTGTCTGCTTCAGGTAATGTAGCATTTACAAAGTTTTTGCATTGCAAACTGAAAACACAAGGTCAGTCACTTCTTAGTACTTCACTCCTTTATTTTTTCCAATGTGCTTCCTTCTCAGCCTACGAACAATTTGAAAAATTCATTTTGGCGTCTGACAAATTTGATTTTATAGTCATGTGAAGTGATTACAAAATATATTTTAATGGTTTCCCATAACAGATTTATTTTATGCCTTTTCAGATGTTTCCCTTCCTAGTTATGTTGACTAGTACAGTGACTGAATAAGCCAAAGATGGTGAATCAATGATCAGTGTAGTGACCCCTCTATTGTATATCAAAAGCTCTACCCTACCCGCCTAATCCTTCTACTCTACCCTGCAGTAGAGTAAATCAAATTTCCTTAACTTACTGCCCAGTGAATATGGTGGTGGGCAAGGCCAGTGAGTTATGTGGGAGTAAGTGCATGATTTGATGTCAGGTTTGGCATATTGGACACACTTTGACAAATATGTCAAATACAATCATACCACTTGCCATTCCCTGTAGTACAGTGCATCATTTTCCCCAACATCTTCATGCAGCAGAGAGGAGAATACCCGCATTTCATACGTGAAGTGTGTGACATAGTATATTATTTATTCATCTGCCTCTTTGGAGTCAGGGTAGAAAGAGAAAGGCATTTGGAGAAGAGCAGGACCATTTAAAGTAGAAATAGATAACTGTCAACTACCACTGCCCCAGCTGTGCACAGTGGCAACATACCCGATGCGCCGAATTGCAAAGAGCATGGCTACATTAATTTAGCACAACACACAACTTGTACTCCATAGTGCATAATGCCTTAATCATTAATGAGAGGTCATTTATTTTTCTGCTCAAAGTGATTAGTTAAGGGGTGGGAGCCTAAATTCCAGCCTTTCTTCTTCCAGGACTACGGCTCAGTTACGGGGTGGAAGTCTAAGTCCCAGCCATTCTTCTTCCAGATCTGTGGCTTGGTTAACAATCCACCTCTTGCATTTTGAAACATCACCTTCAGAAAAAGGAATGAATGTGGGCATAATGTTTTTGTACTGTTGTCAAGTAGTGTATCACAGATGTGTTGTTTGGATGAGATGATTTCCTTTGGCAGCCTTGTATTACAAGACAAGAAAATAATTAAGCTCTGAACCAAGGCATGGGCTTCTGTGTTTTCATTCACACCTGTGCGGTGAACTTTTCAGACACCATCTTTACCTGGTCCTGTAGCAAATGCAACAATGGGATAGCTAGGCTCAAAATACTATCCTCCTTGCTAACTTCCCATATGAAAACCTCAAAAGGGAGTAGGATCAGTGTCAGGAAATTGACTAGGCCCCTTTTTTCTGCATTCATGGTCATAGCTTTCCCAACTGCATCCCCTCCTCTTTGAATGACATAGTCATTGATCTGTTTGTACTGCTCAATCAGACGTTGCAATATGTAATAGGTTGAGTTTCCTTAGCGTCGGCACCCCCTGTATCAGGGCTTTTAACTGATGCTTTATTAACATGCAGAATAATCCACAACTGCTTCTGAGGTTTAATAGAATGGCTGAAATGAATACAGATTTTTTTGAAGGTGGTCAATATGTTGCAGACTAGGTATTTTTTTAGTGGAAAGTTTTGCACTACCATGTTGATGCATTAGTTCAAACACAGGACCGTGCAATAGTCACTGTCTGACATGGTCTTGCCAATGTTACTGCCATTGCCTGTGGTAGCAAATCCAATAATGAGACCTTTAGTTCACAGCAATGCATACACTTTTCTTTTAAATTTGCCCATAGCTGTATGTGATTTCTCCATCGTGAACATGGGCATGTTGCATACCACCAAATGCTCTTAAAATGTTCTTTAGGGCCAAGCCCTGTAGATATCTTTTGCTTTATCCTGCAACAGAGATCCATTGTGCAGTGATGCACATGTAGTAAGTAACCTTGCAATTGCTAAACATGTCAAACAATCAATCAGAATAATTTATATAGCGCGCTACTCACCCGTTAGGGTCTCAAGGCGCTGGGGGGGAGTGGTCCGTTACTGCTCAAAAAGCCAGGTCTTGAGTTGCTTCCTGAAGGAGAGATGGTCCTGGGTCCGTCGTAGGTGGATGGGGAGGGAGTTCCATGTTTTGGCCGCCAGGCAGGAGAAGGATCTTCCTCCGGCAGTGGCTCTGTGAATGCGTGGTACGGTGGTGAGGAAGATGCTGGTCGATCGCAGCTGGCGTGTGGGCGTGTGAAAAGAGAGGTGGTTGTTGAGGTACTTGGGGCCCAGGTCGTGGAGAGCCTTGTGTGCGTGGGTGAGGAGTCTGAACGTGATCCTCTTGCTGACGGGGAGCCAGTGCAGGTCTCTCAGGTGGGCGGAGATGTGGTTGTGGCGGGGGATGTTCAGGACGAGTCGTGCGGAGGCTTTCTGTATGCGCTGGAGTCTTTTCTGTAGTTTGGCTGTGGTTCCGGCGTAGAGGGTGTTCCCGTAGTCCAGTCGGCTGGTGACGAGTGCCTGGGTGATAGTCTTTCTGGTTCTGGTGAGGATCCATCAGAAGATCTTTCGGAACATTCGCAGGGTGTTGAAACAGGATGACGAGACGGCGTTGACTTGTTTGGTAATTGAGAGGGAGCAGTCCAGGATGAAGCCCAGGTTGCGTGCGTGGTCTGTTGGCTTGGGGGTGGTGCCCAGGGCAAGGTGCCATCAGGAGTCGTCCCAGGCAGAGGGGGATGATCCCAGGATGAGGACTTCCTTCTTGTCTGAGTTCAGCTTCAGGCGGCTGTTCTTTATCCACTCGGCTACGTCTTTCATTCCTTCGTGGAGGCTGGCTCTGGCGGTGGTGGGGTCGTTGGTGAGGGAGAGGATCAGCTGGGTGTCGTCGGCATAGGAGATGATGTTAAGGTTGTGTTGGCGTGCGATGGCTGCGAGGGGGCTCATGTAGATGTTGAAGAGGGTGGGGCTGAGCGAGGATCCTTGTGGTAGGCCGCAGATGACTTCGGTGGCCGCGGATCTGAGCGGGGGGAGGCGGACTCTCTAGGTTCTCCCGGCGAGGAACGAGATGATCCACTCCAGTGCCTTCTCTTGGATTCCGATGTTGCTGAGGGGCTGTATTACAGTGCGGTGGCAGACTGTGTCAAATGCTGCAGAGAGGTCCAGGAGGAAGAGGGCAGCTGTTTCCCCATTGTCAAGCAGGGATCTGATGTCATTGGTGGCTGCGATGAGGGCGGTCTCGGTGCTGTGCTTGGCTCGGAAACTGGACTGTGAGGGGTCTAGGGATCCGTTTGTCTCAAGGAAGGCGGCGAGCTGTTTGTTGATGGTCTTCTCGATGACTTTGGCAGGAAAAGGGAGGAGCGAGATGGGGCGGAAGTTCTTGAGGTCGGTGGGGTCCGCTGTCGGTTTCTTCAGGAGGACGCTGAGCTCAGCATGCTTCCAGCTCTCCGAGAAGGTGGCGGTGTTGAAGGAGATGTTGATGATGTCCCGGAGTTGGGGTGCGATGATGGAGTCGGCCTTGTTGTAGATGTGGTGGGGGTTTGGGGTCTGTTGGGGATCCGGAGTGGATGGTGTTCATCGTGCGGGTGGTGTTTTCGGTGCTGACCGGGGCCCAGTTGCTGAGGGGGGTGGTGGGGGGTGTTGGTTCGGTAGTTGGGTGCGTGTTCGGTGCGCCGAAGCTGTTGTGTATGTCAGCATCTTGCGTGGAAGAAGGAGGCAAGCGAGTCGCAGAGGTCTTGCGATGGTGTGATGTCGTTGTTTCCGGCGCTGGGTTGGAGAGCTCTTTGACGATGCTGAAGAGTTCCTTGCTGTTGTGGGTGTTGTTGTCCAGACGTTCTTTGAATGTTGTTCTTTTGGTGGTGCGGATCAGCTGGTGGTGTGTGCGGGTGGCGTTCTTGAGGGCAGTCATGTTTTCTGTAGTCTGGTCATGGCGCCAGGCTTTCTCGAGGGTGCAGCAGTTTTTCTTGGAGGTTTTGAGTTCGTTGGTGAACCACGAGGTTCTCTTGCTGCCGGGTCTGCTGGGAGCGTTCTTCAGAGGTGCGAGGTTGTCGGCGCAGTTGGTGAGCCACTGTGTGAGGTTGCGGGCTGCTTCGTTGGGGTCTGTTGTGCTGGCTGGAGGGTTCTGGCTGAGGGAGATGGTGAGCTGGTCGGTGGTGATTTTGCTCCAGCTCCTGCGGGGAACCTGTTGCGGGTCGTGGTTCTCCTGAAGCTGAAGTGGACGCAGCTGTGATCAGTCCAGCGGAGTCCGGTGGAGTGGCTGAAGGAGATGTGCTTGCTGGAGGAGAAGACAGGGTTGAGCGTGTGGCCGGCGAAGTGGGTGGGGGTGTTCACCAGTTGCTTGAGTCCGAGGTTGGCGAGGTTGTCCAGCAGGGTGGTGGTGTTGCTGTCCTTGTTGTTCTCTAGGTGGAAGTTGAGGTCCCCTAGGAGGACGTAGTCAGAGGAGGTTAGGGTGTGTGGGCTGATGAAGTCTGCGATGGCTTCACTGAATTGTGTGCGTGGGCCCGGGGGTCTGTAGATGAGAGTGCCTCTGAGGGTGGTCTTGGGGTCGGTGTGTATCTGGAAGTGAAGGTGCTCGGCGGCAATGAGAGTGTCGTCGGAGTTGGTCATGATGCGGATGGTGTTCCTGTGGACGATGGCGATGCCTCCTCCGGTCTGGTTGACGCTATCCCTCCGGGTGATCTTGTATCCGTCCGGGATGGCTATGGCGATGTCGGGGGCTGAGGAGGCGTTCATCCAGGTTTCCGTGAGGAAGGCGACGTCTGGTGATGTTGTGTCGAGCAGGTTCCAGTGTTCGACGTTGTGTCTGTGGACGGAGCGGGTGTTGAGGAGGATGCACTTGAGGTGGTTGTTGCTGTTGCTTGGCCTTTCAGGTGCGGTGCAGGTCCAGGGCAAGTGAACTTGCAGGCTCGGCAGGTGAAGGGTCCGTGGGTGCGTTTCGGGGTGGCTTGGTGGCAGGCAGGGTTCCGGCCGGGGTTGAGTGCGTTGAGGGTGGCGGCATCGTAAGTCAATCGTGTGGGCTGGCATCGGCGGTGGCCAGGGGTCCTGGCGCTGGGCGCGGACAGGCATAGATGGGCTTGCCTTTGGCGCGCGACCGCTGTGTGGTCGTACAGCGTTCGACATACCACCTGCAGGAGCGTCAACTGTGCCGAGGGAGGGTACGCCGGTGCATGTGGTACACCAGCCAGGATCAACGCACTATCTAATAGCTGATGCGCCACTGGGTGGATATCCTAAACTTGGAACATGACCTGTTCGACTTGCTAGGAGTCGAGGCTCTGGGGCTCAGTGAGTATTAATTATTTGTTGTGTTTGTGTCCTACAGAGCTAACATTGATTTTACCGAATAGCATGCTGCTCACACTCAGAGGTAAGTTACGTTTAATTTATGTTGGAATTTTATTATTATGTGATCAAGTTTCTGCTAGGGAGGTGCTCAGCGCTACCTAATCATACTCATCATTGGTTCTCCCTTTGGTTGATTAATTAACAAGCCGTTTCAGACTATCCTCCTGTCACCATAGTGAATCAGTGATAGCAGTGAGTTCATTTTCTCTCAGTGACTTTGTTAATGTAGCTCCTACAGTTCCAAAGTATTTCACAGCGATGTGTAGTATGAATCTATGCATTGCAAAAAAAGGAGACTGAATTGGTCCATCAAGTGAGTTGAGAAATGAGAATAGAATCAAAGATCATTCACTGCAATGCATTCGATCCAAATGTCGTATTTGTTAAGGAAATGTGGAATAGGGATTTTAGGATTAGTATAGGCAACTTAACAATAGTCGATAGACTCATAACTAGTACTATCAGTGATCTGTTTTAAAGAAATACTGAATTACTAATCTCTTGTTTATGTTCTTTGTTTCTTACATCAGCACCCAAGGGCAAAGAGATGTACGTCGGAGAGGGCCCAGGAGTAGCTGGTCAGCAGGAGGTGCTGACTACCAGTGCTGCTGCAGAGGGCTCGTCTAACCTCAGTAAGTCCTAATTTTTTATTATTATCATTTCCCTAATGTTGGGTTTTATGATTGTTGTGGGCTTAGGGTAGAAAATTGGGGCATTGGAATGTTTGTTCTGGGTTCCAGGATCTGTGCTGTTGCCTGGTGAGAAATAAAGTTGCTCCCTAACCTGTCGTCTTCCTTCCACGTGGTGTAAAGATGGGTTACAGACCTGCCCGTGCAAAGCACAATAGATTTAATTTTTGTGTCATTCCAATTATCACTGCATTATCTTTTTTTCCCTTATATTATGTTTTTCTTTTTTGGTAGCTGACTGTTTCCAGTCTCTAGTCTCTAGTTTATTTATCTTCTGCTTTGTTAGTAATCGTTCATTCTCTCCTGTGTATCTTGTGGTACTGTAAGAGTAAGACTAAGACGAACACATTTTGGTACTCCACTGTATACCGTGAAGATTGCAAGCCCAAGTAATCTAGGGCCTGATGTATGACCCTAAATTGCATGGGCAAACAGGTTAGCAACTCGTTTGTACATGCAAAAATGAATAGGGCTACGTATAATTCCTATTTAGTCAGTCACAATTTATTTGTGACTTGCTAAATAGAAAGTGTGACTTGCTTTTAGGAAGGAGCATTTTCAAGGGTGTCCCTTCCTAATAGTGACTCTCTACCCCATGTATGAATGTTTTGCGGCCGCAATTGGGATCGCAAAACACTTGGAATTTACTGCACTCGCAAATGGGAAGGAGTCCCCATGAGATCCCTTCCCCTTTGCAAATGCCGGGGAAAATATTTTTTTGAGGCAGGCAGTGGTCCCAGGAACAACTACCTGCCCTTAAAAAATGAAACAAAAACGTATCATAAAAAAAACTGCTTTATTTAAAAGCAGTCCCAGACATGGAGGTCTGCTGAGCCCAGCAGGCCACCATCCCTGGGAGGGCCAGCCATTCCTAATGGGGTCTCAAATTGCGAGTGCCTCAAGAATATTCATGAGGCATGCAATTTGCGACCCCATTGAGAATTACAAACAGTGTCCCAGACACTGTTGTACATGGCATTTTGCAACTTACAAATTACGACTCGTACATCTGGCCCCAGGTATTATATTATTCACCATGTATGTTTGATGAGAAGGCTTTCTTTTTCGTGCTCGTGCTCTAACAGTTGAGTTCATGAGCAAGTGGCCATGGACAATGTTGTTTGCTGTGTCATAAGTTTCTACAGTATACCTGCAGTTTCCATGACAGTGTAGCATGGCTCGAAAAAAAGTATGAGGCCCCATTGCATTTGCCAATCAACACCATATGTCTTTCATGGACCAAAATTCCACCCCTTCCATGTAGTTCAATGACTGAGTAATCATGATTCATGATCATCTTTGGTTATAGTGCTGCCCCTCAATTACAAAACTGTTTTGGGTTGGCTGGCCTAACATTGTCAATGTCAACCAACCAATTGCCCAGAATAATAGATACTGCAGTGAGAACAGAACTGTATGATAATGTATTGCGGCTGTATATTTTTATTGAAAAAATTAAGGGGAGGCATATCTGGCACCAAAAATCGTATGTATAATGTTTTATTCTAGCCAAACAGACCACCAGTGATGCTGCCTCAAGTAGTATAAACAACAAGTTATCCCCTAAACCTCAAATATACATTCACACCGTAGATTCAACCTTACACACTCCTATCCTATAACACTGAACCCAGGTATATGCAAAAATGTCTCATATTTATTTGATCAAAATAGTGTACAAAGGTCAGACGATAAAAAAGTTAAAATCATTAAAAAATCATTCCAAGCACTCTCACTATAAAAGTGAATTCCTGCAACCCTTTACACTTAATATGTTTTTACGATGTCATTGGAGAAACACTTTTCATTTAAGAAAATACAGTTGCTAGAAATGTTTAGTTTTTAGGTTACTCATTGTACACACTTTGCAAGTAAGCTGAAAAAGGGTTTTGTGCCAAAATTATTATACAAGTGTCACACAGAATTAAAAATGCTAAATAGCATGTAATTGTCGATGCAGCATTTCGGTGTATAAGAATCGATAAACCACCTTCTTCAGGTTCACACCTTCTTGTCCCAGGTTACAACTTATTAGAATTCCATGCTTTCTGATTGATATAGACCAGCTGTTAAACCAGTCCGTCCGGCTAGCTGACAAAGCTCCCATATTCAACAAAGGGTGCTACTGCAGAAATTGAAAAAAAAAACAGCTTGTTACCCACTAATGTTTGGGAGGAGTGATATTCCACCGATTTAAATAATTGCATTACGTGGAAAAGGAATTTTAAACAAAGGTCACACCCCATTCAGAGGGAGTCCTCCTACCAGAGAGACTTGATGATAAATACATGAACACTAGTTAGGAGCATCTATATCAATCAGGAAGCATCAAATTCTACAAAGTTTTAACCTGGGACAATCAGATGAGAGATGATTGTTGTCATAAACTAAAGTCCTGAAGCTGGTGGTCGATCGATTCTCCACCACCGAAACACTGTGTGGAAAATTACATGCAGTTTAGCATTTTTATTTTTATGAGACACTTGTATAAGATATTTTTCCTCCAAAGTATTTTCAGCTTACTTGCAAAGTATGTACAACGAGTAACTTAAAAAGGAAACGTTTCTTAAAACTGTATTTCCTTAAATGAAATGTGTTACTCCAACGACATCATAAGAACATATTAAGTGTAAAAGGGTCCGGGAATTCACTTGCATATTTAACTTTTTTATATCCTGATATATGTACACTATTTAGATAAAATACATACTTGACATTTTTGCATATACTTGGGTTCAGTGTTATATGACAGGAGAGTGTGTAAGGTTGAATCTATGGTGTGAATGAATAATGAGGTTTAGGAATTGGTCTGTAGGGGATAACTTGTTTATACTATAGTGCACCCTGTCCACTACATTGGTAAGGATACATCTCAATATTTGTTAAGAACTGACTCAAGTAATGCCACTGCAGGAGGAGATTCCGTTGGAGGGGAAGAAGCTGTGGAATGGATGGGCACTGATAAGCACATAATTGCTTGCTTATTGACAATTATGTTATATGATACTTACTAGTTAGTACCAGGGCATCATTAACTTGTGACCATGAACACTCTAGCGTTACTGGCTACAGCAGTGGTTAAGTTATTATGGCCTCTTTTATATGTAACTCATAAAAGCTCACAAAATGAGTGTTGATGGCTTGAGGGAAACGTGAAAGAACAGAATGTTAAAAGAAAGAACAATGTTATAAGAGTGAAAGGGTGGGTGGGTAAAGGGATGGATGGGTGAAGGGATGGTTGGAAGAACGGGTGGACATTGAATGGATGTATAAAGGATTGGAAATGTTGGTGAAAGACTGGATGACATTAAGTAAACCAGAATCATTGTGGCTATGGGTGAATTTGAATGAAGGATGGATGAATATTTGGAAGGCTTGAATGAATATGCAATGAGGCTCTTGTCATGCAAAGGGCCATGCTGCTCACCTACTTTGCTTATGTAGGGGTATCAAAGCTATAGTTCTAAGTGGCAGGTATATTTTGTTCTACTCCCTTGACTTACTATATTTGTGTTGCATGGCACTGCATTCCACCCATCATTCATCACATTCGGTCCCCGCCCATGGTATTTCGCAACTTATGACTGAAGTGCAGTATGGTTCAATTGGTGACTGCTGTGTTGGCTGTGCAATGTGTGTCTGCTTCAGGTAATGCAGCATTTACAAAGTTTTTGCATTGCAAACTGAAAACACAAGGTCAGTAACCTCTTAGTACTTCACTCCTTTATTTTTTCCAATGTGCTTCCTTCTCAGCCTACCAACAATTTGAAAAATTCATTTTGGCATCTGACAGATTTGATTTTATAGTCATGTGAAGTGATTACAAAATATATTTTAATGGGTTCCCATAACAGATTTATTTTATGCCTTTTCAGATGTTTCTCTTCATAGTTATGTCGACTAGTACAGTGACTGAATAAGCCAAAGATGGTGAATCAATGATCAGTGTAGTGACCCCTCTATTGTATATCAAAAGCTCTACCCTACCCGCCTAATCCCTCTACTCTACCCTGCAGTAGAGTAAATCAAATTTCCTTAACTTACTGCCCAGTGAATATGGTGGTGGGCAAGGCCAGTGAGTTAAGTGGGAGTAAGTGCATGATTTGATGTCAGGTTTGGCATATTGGACACACTTTGACAAATATGTCAAATACAATCATACCACTTGCCATTCCCTGTAGTACAGTGCATCATTTTCCCCAACATCTTCATGCAGCAGAGAGGAGAATACCCGCATTTCATACGTGAAGTGTGTGACATAGTATATTATTTATTCATCTGCCTCTTTGGAGTCAGGGTAGAAAGAGAAAGGCATTTGGAGAAGAGCAGGACCATTTAAAGTAGAAATAGATAACTGTCAACTACCACTGCCCCAGCTGTGCACAGTAGCAACATACCCGATGCGCCGAATAGCAAAGAGCATGGCTACATTAATTTAGCACAACACACAACTTGTACTCCATAGTGCATAATGCCTTAATCATTAATGAGAGGTCATTTATTTTTCTGCTCAAAGTGATTAGTTAAGGGGTGGCAGCCTAAATTTCAGCCTTTCTTCTTTCCAGGACTACGGCTCAGTTACGGTGTGGAAGTCTAAGTCCCAGCCATTCTTCTTCCAGATCTGTGGCTTGGTTAACAATCCACCTCTTGCATTTTGAAACATCACCTTCAGAAAAAGGAATGAATGTGGGCATAATGTTTTTGTACTGTTGTCAAGTAGTGTATCACAGATGTGTTGTTTGGATGAGATGATTTCCTTTGGCAGCCTTGTATTACAAGACAAGAAAATAATTAAGCTCTGAACCAAGGCATGGGCTTCTGTGTTTTCATTCACACCTGTGCGGTGAACTTTTCAGATACCATCTTTACCTGGTCCTGTAGCAAATGCAACAATGGGATAGCTAGGCTCAAAATACTATCTTCCTTGCTAACTTCCCATATGAAAACCTCAAAAGGGAGTAGGATCAGTGTCAGGAAATTGACTAGGCCCCTTTTTTCTGCATTCATGGTCATAGCTTTCCCAACTGCATCCCCTCCTCTTTGAATGACATAGTCATTGATCTGTTTGTACTGCTCAATCAGACGTTGCAATATGTAATAGGTTGAGTTTCCTTAGCGTCGGCACCCCCTGTATCAGGGCTTTTAACTGATGCTTTATTAACATGCAGAATAATCCACAACTGCTTCTGAGGTTTAATAGAATGGCTGAAATGAATACAGATTTTTTTGCAGGTGGTCAATATGTTGCAGACTAGGTATTTTTTTAGTGGAAAGTTTTGCACTACCATGTTGATGCATTAGTTCAAACACAGGACCGTGCAATAGTCACCGTCTGACATGGTCTTGCCAATGTTACTGCCATTGCCTGTGGTAGCAAATCCAATAATGAGACCTTTAGTTCACAGCAATTCATACACTTTTCTTTTAAATTTGCCCATAGCTGTATGTGATTTCTCCATCGTGAACATGGGCATGTTGCATGCCACCAAATGCTCTTAAAATGTTCTTTAGGGCCAAGCCCTGTAGATATCTTTTGCTTTATCCTGCAACAGAGATCCATTGTGCAGTGATGCACATGTAGTAAGTAACCTGGCAATTGCTAAACATGTCAAACAATCAATCAGAATAATTTATATAGCGCGCTACTCACCCGTTAGGGTCTCAAGGCGCTGGGGGGGAGGGGTCCGTTACTGCTCAAAAAGCCAGGTCTTGAGTTGCTTCCTGAAGGAGAGATGGTCCTGGGTCCGTCGTAGGTGGATGGGGAGGGAGTTCCATGTTTTGGCCGCCAGGCAGGAGAAGGATCTTCCTCCGGCGGTGGCTCTGCGAATGCGTGGTACGGTGGTGAGGAAGAGGCTGGTCGATCGCAGCTGGCGTGTGGGCGTGTAGAAAGAGAGGCGGTTGTTGAGGTACTTGGGGCCCAGGTCGTGGAGAGCCTTGTGTGCGTGGGTGAGGAGTCTGAACGTGATCCTCTTGCTGACGGGGAGCCAGTGCAGGTCTCTCAGGTGGGCGGAGATGTGGTTGTGGCGGGGGATGTTCAGGACGAGTCGTGCAGAGGCTTTCTGTATGCGCTGGAGTCTTTTCTGTAGTTTGGCTGTGGTTCCGGCGTAGAGGGTGTTCCCGTAGTCCAGTCAGCTGGTGACGAGTGCCTGAGTGATAGTCTTTCTGGTTTCGGTGGGGATCCATCAGAAGATCTTTCGGAACATTCGCAGGGTGTTGAAACAGGATGACGAGACGGCGTTGACTTGCTTGGTCATTGAGAGGGAGGAGTCCAGGATGAAGCCCAGGTTGCGTGTGTGGTCTGTTGGCTTGAGGGTGGTGCCCAGGGCAAGGGGCCATCAGGAGTCGTCCCAGGCAGAGGAGGATGATCCCAGGATGAGGACTTCCTTCTTGTCTGAGTTCAGCTTCAGGCGGCTGTTCTTTATCCACTCGGCGACGTCTTTCATTCCTTCGTGGAGGCTGGCTCTGGCGGTGGTGGGGTCGTTGGTGAGGGAGAGGATCAGCTGGGTGTCGTCGGCGTAGGAGATGATGTTAAGGTTGTGTTGGCGTGCGATGGCTGCGAGGGGGCTCATGTAGATGTTGAAGAGGGTGGGGCTGAGCGAGGATCCTTGTGGTAGGCCGCAGATGACTTCGGTGGCCGCGGATCTGAACGGGGGGAGGCGGACTCTCTAGGTTCTCCCGGCGAGGAACGAGATGATCCACTCCAGTGCCTTCTCTTGGATTCCGATGTTGCTGAGGCGCTGTATTACAGTGCAGTGGCAGACTGTGTCAAATGCTGCAGAGAGGTCCAGGAGGAAGAGGGCAGCTGTTTCCCCGTTGTCAAGCAGGGATCTGATGTCGTTGGTGGCTGCGATGAGGGCGGTCTCGGTGCTGTGCTTGGCTCGGAAACTGGACTGTGAGGGGTCTAGGGATCCGTTTGTCTCAAGGAAGGCGGCGAGCTGTTTGTTGATGGTCTTCTCGATGACTTTGGCAGGAAAAGGGAGGAGCGAGATGGGGCGGAAGTTCTTGAGGTCGGTGGGGTCCGCTGTCGGTTTCTTCAGGAGGACGCTGAGCTCAGCATGCTTCCAGCTCTCTGAGAAGGTGGCGGTGTTGAAGGAGATGTTGATGATGTCCCGGAGTTGGGGTGCGATGATGGAGTCGGCCTTGTTGTAGATGTGGTGGGGGCAGGGGTCTGTTGGGGATCCGGAGTGGATGGTGTTCATCGTGCGGGTGGTGTTTTCGGTGCTGACCGGGGTCCAGTTGCTGGAGGGGGTGGTGGGGGGTGTTGGTTCGTTAGTTGGGTGCGTGGTCGGTGCGCCGAAGCTGTTGTGTTTGTTAGCATCTTGCGTGGAAGAAGGAGGCGAGCGAGTCGCAGAGGTCTTGCGATGGTGTGATGTCGTTGTTTCCGGCGCTGGGTCGGAGAGCTCTTTGACGATGCTGAAGAGTTCCTTGCTGTTGTGGGTGTTGTTGTCCAGACGTACTTTGAATGTTGTTCTTTTGGTGGTGCGGATCAGCTGGTGGTGTGTGCGGGTGGCGTTCTTGAGGGCAGTCATGTTTTCTGTAGTCTGGTCATGGCGCCAGGCTTTCTCGAGGGTGCGGCAGTTTTTCTTGGAGGTTTTGAGTTCGTTGGTGAACCACGAGGTTCTCTTGCTGCCGGGTCTGCTGGGAGTGTTCTTTAGAGGTGCGAGGTTGTCGGCGCAGTTGGTGAGCCACTGTGTGAGGTTGCGGGCTGCTTCGTTGGGGTCTGTTGTGCTGGCTGGAGGGTTCTGGCTGAGGGAGATGGTGAGCTGGTCGGCGGTGATTTTGCTCCAGCTCTTGCGGGGAACCTGTTGCGGGTGGTGGTGGGTCGTGGTTCTCCTGAAGCTGAAGTGGACGCAGCTGTGATCAGTCCAGCGGAGTCCGGTGGAGTGGCTGAAGGAGATGTGCTTGCTGGAGGAGAAGACAGGGTTGAGCTTGTGGCCAGCGAAGTGGGTGGGGGTGTTCACCAGTTGCTTGAGTCCGAGGTTGGCGAGGTTGTCCAGCAGGGTGGTGGTGTTGCTGTCCTTGTTGTTCTCTAGGTGGAAGTTGAGGTCCCCTAGGAGGACGTAGTCAGAGGAGGTTAGGGTGTGTGGGCTGATGAAGTCTGCGATGGCTTCACTGAATTGTGTGCGTGGGCCCGGGGGTCTGTAGATGTGAGTGCCCCTGAGGGTGGTCTTGGGGTCGGTGTGTATCTGGAAGTGAAGGTGCTCGGCGGCGATGAGGGTGTCGTCGGAGTTGGTCGTGATGCGGATGGTGTTCCTGTGGACGATGGCGATGCCTCCTCCGGTCTGGTTGACGCTATCCCTCCGGGTGATCTTGTATCCGTCCGGGATGGCTTTGGCGATGTCGGGGGCTGAGGAGGCGTTCATCCAGGTTTCCGTGAGGAAGGCGACATCTGGTGATGTTGTGTCGAGCAGGTTCCAGAGTTCGACGTCGTGTCTGTGGACGGAGCGGGTGTTGAGGAGGATGCACTTGAGGTGGTTGTTGCTGTTGCTTGGCCTTTCAGGTGCGGTGCAGGTCCAGGGCAGGTGAACTTGCAGGCTCGGCAGGTGAAGGGTCCGTGGGTGCGTTTCGGGGTGGCTTGGTGGCAGGCAGGGTTCCGGCCGGGGTTGAGTGCGTTGAGGGTGGCGGCATCGTAAGTCAATCGTGTGGGCTGGCATCGGCGGTGGCCAGGGGTCCTGGCGCTGGGCGTGGTCCAGGCGCGGACAGGCATAGACGGGCTTGCCTTTGGCGCGCGACCGCTGTGCGGTCGTACAGCGTTCGACATACCACCTGCAGGAGCGTCAACATTGCCGAGGGAGGGTACGCCGGTGCATGTGGTACACCAGCCAGGATCAACGCACTATCTAATAGCTGATGCGCCACTGGGTGGATATCCTAAACTTGGAACATGACCTGTTCGACTTGCTAGGAGTCGAGGCTCTGGGGCTCGGTGAGTATTAATTATTTGTTGTGTTTGTGTCCTACAGAGCTAACATTGATTTTACCGAATAGCATGCTGCTCACACTCAGAGGTAAGTTACGTTTAATGTATGTTGGAATTTTATTATTATGTGATCAAGTTTCTGCTAGGCAGGTGCTCAGCGCTACCTAATCATACTCATCATTGGTTCTCCCTTTGGTTGATTAATTAACAAGCCGTTTCAGACTATCCTCCTGTCACCATAGTGAATCAGTGATAGCAGTGAGTTCATTTTCTCTCAGTGACTTTGTTTATGTAGCTCCTACAGTTCCAAAGTATTTCACAGCGATGTGTAGTATGAATCTATGCATTGCAAAAAAAGGAGACTGAATTGGTCCATCAAGTAAGTTGAGAAATGAGAATAGAATCAAAGATCATTCACTGCAATGCATTCGATCCAAATGTCGTATTTGTTAAGGAAATGTGGAATAGGGATTTTAGGATTAGTATAGGCAACTTAACAATAGTCGATAGACTCATAACTAGTACTATCAGTGATCTGTTTTAAAGAAATACTGAATCGCTAATCTCTTGTTTATGTTCTTTGTTTCTTACATCAGCACCCAAGGGCAAAGAGAGGTACGTTGGAGAGGGTCCAGGAGTAGCTGGTCAGCAGGAGGTGCTGACTACCAGTGCTGCTGCAGAGGGCTCGTCTAACCTCAGTAAGTCCTAATTTTTTATTATTATCATTTCCCTAATGTTGGGTTTTATGATTGTTGTGGGCTTAGGGTAGAAAATTGGGGCATTGGAATGTTTGTTCTGGGTTCCAGGATCTGTGCTGTTGCCTGGTGAGAAATAAAGTTGCTCCCTAACCTGTCGTCTTCCTTCCACGTGGTGTAAAGATGGGTTACAGACCTGCCCGTGCAAAGCACAATAGATTTAATTTTTGTGTCATTCCAATTATCACTGCATTATCTTTTTTTCCCTTATATTATGTTTTTCTTTTTTGGTAGCTGACTGTTTCCAGTCTCTAGTCTCTAGTTTATTTATCTTCTACTTTGTTAGTAATCTTTCATTCTCTCCTGTGTATCTTGTGGTACTGTAAGAGTAAGACTAAGACGAACACATTTTGGTACTCCACTGTATACCGTGAAGATTGCAAGCCCAAGTAATCTAGGGCCAGATGTATGACCCTAAATTGCATGGGCAAACGGGTTAGCAACTCGTGTGTACATGCAAAAATGAATAGGGCTACGTATAATTCCTATTTAGTCAGTCACAATTTATTTGTGACTTGCTAAATAGAAAGTGTGACTTGCTTTTAGGAAGGAGCATTTTCAAGGGTGTCCCTTCCTAATAGTGACTCTCTACCCCATGTATGAATGTTTTGCGGCCGCAATTGGGATCGCAAAACACTTGCAATTTACTGCACTCGCAAATGGGAAGGAGTCCCCATGAGATCCCTTCCCCTTTGCAAATGCCGGGGAAAATATTTTTTTGAGGCAGGCAGTGGTCCCAGGAACAATACCTGCCCTTAAAAAATGAAACAAAAACGTATCATAAAAAAAACTGCTTTATTTAAAAGCAGTCCCAGACATGGAGGTCTGCTGAGCCCAGCAGGCCACCATCCCTGGGAGGGCCAGCCATTCCTAATGGGGTCTCAAATTGCGAGTGCCTCAAGAATATTCATGAGGCATGCAATTTGCGACCCCATTGAGAATTACAAACAGTGTCCCAGACACTGTTGTACATGGCATTTTGCAACTTACAAATTACGACTCGTACATCTGGCCCCAGGTATTATATTATTCACCATGTATGTTTGATGAGAAGGCTTTCTTTTTCGTGCTCGTGCTCTAACAGTTGAGTTCATGAGCAAGTGGCCATGGTCATGGACAATGTTGTTTGCTGTGTCATAAGTTTCTACAGTATACCTGCAGTTTCCATGACAGTGTAGCATGGCTCGAAAAAAAGTATGAGGCCCCATTGCATTTGCCAATCAACACCATATGTCTTTCATGGACCAAAATTCCACCCCTTCCATGTCGTTCAATGACTGAGTAATCATGATTCATGATCATCTTTGGTTATAGTGCTGCCCCTCAATTACAAAACTGTTTTGGGTTGGCTGGCCTAACATTGTCAATGTCAACCAACCAATTGCCCAGAATAATAGATACTGCAGTGAGAACAGAACTGTATGATAATGTATTGCGGCTGTATTTTTTTATTGAAAAAATTAAGGGGAGGCATATCTGGCACCAAAAATCGTATGTATAATGTTTTATTCTAGCCAAACAGACCACCAGTGATGCTGCCTCAAGTAGTATAAACAACAAGTTATCCCCTAAACCTCAAATATACATTCACACCGTAGATTCAACCTTACACACTCCTATCCTATAACACTGAACCCAGGTATATGCAAAAATGTCTCATATTTATTTGATCAAAATAGTGTACAAAGGTCAGACGATAAAAAAGTTAAAATCATTAAAAAATCATTCCAAGCACTCTCACTATAAAAGTGAATTCCTGCAACCCTTTACACTTAATATGTTTTTACGATGTCATTCGAGAAACACTTTTCATTTAAGAAAATACAGTTGCAAGAAATGTTTAGTTTTTAGGTTACTCATTGTACACACTTTGCAAGTAAGCTGAAAAAGGGTTTTGTGCCAAAATTATTATACAAGTGTCACACAGAATAAAAAATTCTAAATAGCATGTAATTGTCGATGCAGCATTTCGGTGTATAAGAATCGATAAACCACCTTCTTCAGGCTCACACCTTATTGTCCCAGGTTACAACTTATTAGAATTCCATGCTTTCTGATTGATATAGACCAGCTGTTAAACCAGTCCGTCCGGCTAGCTGACAAAGCTCCCATAATCAACAAAGGGTGCTACTGCAGAAATTGAAAAAAAAAACAGCTTGTTACCCACTAATGTTTGGGAGGAGTGATATTCCACCGATTTAAATAATTGCATTACGTGGAAAAGGAATTTTAAACAAAGGTCACACCCCATTCAGAGGGAGTCCTCCTACCAGAGAGACTTGATGATAAATACATGAACACTAGTTAGGAGCATCTATAGCAATCAGGAAGCATCAAATTCTACAAAGTTTTAACCTGGGACAATCAGATGAGAGATGATTGTTGTCATAAACTAAAGTCCTGAAGCTGGTGGTCGATCGATTCTCCACCACCGAAACACTGTGTGGAAAATTACATGCAGTTTAGCATTTTTATTTTTATGAGACACTTGTATAAGATATTTTTCCTCCAAAGTATTTTCAGCTTACTTGCAAAGTATGTACAATGAGTAACTTAAAAAGGAAACGTTTCTTAAAACTGTATTTCCTTAAATGGAAATGTGTTACTCTAACGACATCATAAGAACATATTAAGTGTAAAAGGGTCCGGGAATTCACTTGCATATTTAACTTTTTTTGGCCTGATATATGTACACTATTTAGATAAAATACATACTTGACATTTTTGCATATACTTGGGTTCAGTGTTATATGACAGGAGAGTGTGTAAGGTTGAATCTATGGTGTGAATGAATAATGAGGTTTAGAAATTGGTCTGTAGGGGATAACTTGTTTATACTATAGTGCACCCTGTCCACTACATTGGTAAGGATACGTCTCAATATTTGTTAAGAACTGACTCAAGTAATGCCACTGCAGGAGGAGATTCCGTTGGAGGGGAAGAAGCTGTGGAATGGATGGGCACTGATAAGCACATAATTGCTTGCTTATTGACAATTATGTTATATGATACTTACTAGTTAGTACCAGGGCATCATTAACTTGTGACCATGAACACTCTAGCGTTACTGGCTACAGCAGTGGTTAAGTTATTATGGCCTCTTTTATATGTAACTCATAAAAGCTCACAAAATGAGTGTTGATGGCTTGAGGGAAACGTGAAAGAACAGAATGTTAAAAGAAAGAACAATGTTATAAGAGTGAAAGGGTGGGTGGGTAAAGGGATGGATGGGTGAAGGGATGGTTGGAAGAACGGGTGGACATTGAATGGATGTATAAAGGATTGGAAATGTTGGTGAAAGACTGGATGACATTAAGTAAACCAGAATCATTGTGGCTATGGGTGAATTTGAATGAAGGATGGATGAATATTTGGAAGGCTTGAATGAATATGCAATGAGGCTCTTGTCATGCAAAGGGCCATGCTGCTCACCTACTTTGCTTATGTAGGGGTATCAAAGCTATAGTTCTAAGTGGCAGGTATATTTTGTTTTACTCCCTTGACTTACTATATTTGTGTTGCATGGCACTGCATTCCACCCATCATTCATCACATTCGGTCCCCGCCCATGGTATTTCGCAACTTATGACTGAAGTGCAGTATGGTTCAATTGGTGACTGCCGTGTTGGCTGTGCAATGTGTGTCTGCTTCAGGTAATGCAGCATTTACAAAGTTTTTGCATTGCAAACTGAAAACACAAGGTCAGTCACCTCTTAGTACTTCACTCCTTTATTTTTTCCAATGTGCTTCCTTCTCAGCCTACCAACAATTTGAAAAATTCCTTTTGGCATCTGACAAATTTGATTTTATAGTCATGTGAAGTGATTACAAAATATATTTTAATGGTTTCCCATAACAGATTTATTTTATGCCTTTTCAGATGTTTCCCTTCCTAGTTATGTCGACTAGTACAGTGACTGAATAAGCCAAAGATGGTGAATCAATGATCAGTGTAGTGACCCCTCTATTGTATATCAAAAGCTCTACCCTACCCGCCTAATCCCTCTACTCTACCCTGCAGTAGAGTAAATCAAATTTCCTTAACTTACTGCCCAGTGAATATGGTGGTGGGCAAGGCCAGTGAGTTAAGTGGGAGTAAGTGCATGATTTGATGTCAGGTTTGGCATATTGGACACACTTTGACAAATATGTCAAATACAATCATACCACTTGCCATTCCCTGTAGTACAGTGCATCATTTTCCCCAACATCTTCATGCAGCAGAGAGGAGAATACCCGCATTTCATACGTGAAGTGTGTGACATAGTATATTATTTATTCATCTGCCTCTTTGGAGTCAGGGTAGAAAGAGAAATGCATTTGGAGAAGAGCGGGACCATTTAATGTAGAAATAGATAACTGTCAACAACCACTACCCCAGCTGTGCACAGTAGCAACATACCCGATGCGCCGAATAGCAAAGAGCATGGCTACATTAATTTAGCACAACACACAACTTGTACTCCATAGTGCATAATGCCTTGATCATTAATGAGAGGTCATTTATTTTTCTTCTCAAAGTGATTAGTTAAGGGGTGGGAGCCTAAATAGCAGCCTTTATTCTTCCAGGACTACGGCTCAGTTACGGGGTGGAAGTCTAAGTCCCAGCCATTCTTCTTCCAGATCTGTGGCTTGGTTAACAATCCACCTCTTGCATTTTGAAACATCACCTTCAGAAAAAGGAATGAATGTGGGCATAATGTTTTTGTACTGTTGTCAAGTAGTGTATCACAGATGTGTTGTTTGGATGAGATGATTTCCTTTGGCAGCCTTGTATTACAAGACAAGAAAATAATTAAGATCTGAACCAAGGCATGGGCTTCTGTATTTTCATTCACACCTGTGCGGTGAACTTTTCAGACACCATCTTTACCTGGTCCTGTAGCAAATGCAACAATGGGATAGCTAGGCTCAAAATACTATCCTCCTTGCTAACTTCCCATATGAAAATCTCAAAAGGGAGTAGGATCAGTGTCAGGAAATTGACTAGGCCCCTTTTTTCTGCATTCATGGTCATAGCTTTCCCAACTGCATCCCCTCCTCTTTGAATGACTGTTGGACCCGGCCTCGTGGCGTGGTCCTACCCCTCCCGCGTGGCGGGCCCCGGACGACATCGGCCCACCACAGAGCCCCGGGCTGCCCCTTACGCCCGATCCTGCACGCACCAACACTATCGGTCCGGTTACCACCACGGGCCACCACACCGGCCTGACTCCATCATGGGCCCATCACGTCCTGAGCACGAGGCCTCGCCCGACTCCATCTTGGGACAACCACGTCACGAACACGTGGCCTCGGCCCCGGCCCAGGCCCCAGCGAAGCCCCGACATCGAGGCGCCAAGATCTACCCAGGTGGTCGAGTGGCCACTCAACAGATCCCAGAGGAGGGAAGTTTCGATGGGCCTCCAACCCTCCCCGGACGCCTGGTATCGATCGCCCCCGGCATCCCTGGGTGCTGGCTCCGCCCCCCTGCTGGGTGTCTGGACACCATCTTCCCGGCCCCTCTGGCCCCCAGGCGCGAGGGTCCGGACATCAAAGGACTCCAGTCCTATATCTGGGCCAGCCCCGGAGTAGGACGGCAGTTGTATCCTGGACTGGAAAGCCCTACTGACGCTGTCACGGCCGACACCACTCATTGTCCCTGTAACCCGAGGATACCCTGAGAGCCTGCTGGCGCTGCCGCGGCCCACCTTTGCCGAACCATCTTGAGAGCCTGCTGGCGCTGCCGCCGCCCACCTTTGCCGAACCATCTTGAGAGCCTGCTGGCGCTGCCGCGGCCCACCTTTGCTGAACCATCTTGAGAGCCTGCTGGCGCTGCCGCGGCCCACCTTTGCTGACCCATCTTGAGAGCCTGCTGGCGCTGCCGCGGCCCACCTTTGCCGAACCATCTTGAGAGCCTGCTGGCGCTGTCGCGGCTCGACCTCTCGGAACCCCCCGGCTCGAGGATTGAGAGCTGTGTGCAGGGTATCCCGTCCTACACCTCAACCGAGACTGTCCCGCTACCCTGTCCCCCCTTTTACGAGACTTTAAAGACCCCTCGAACTACTTGTAGATAGCGCTGAGACCCAGCAGCCTTTATTTCCTGATAAAACTTACGAACTCGACCTCTGGTGTGGTGTCCATTTGTAGTGTTGTGGTTACTCTGCTGTACGATCCTAGGAGAGGGCCCTCCCCCCGGAGGCCTCTCAGTAACGCTCGGCTACTTCTTGACGGAGAGGTGGACCTAGGGGTGGTCAGTCAGACATCTTCTGCCTCCCCCGGGGTCGCCTTTCCAACATTGGTGGCAGGCGACGGGATCCGAGCCGACGCAGATCATACAGAGAGTAATTCACTCACTACCGAGAAAAACACACCGCGACCATGACTACTCAGGAAACCAGACCGACTGCGGAATTCCAGAAAGAAAAGATGGAAGATTACAGCCACAAGGGATTAAAACAATTCTGCAAGGATCTAGGCATCGCTACCACGGGCCTCAACACCAAAGAGGACTTTAAATCAGCCCTACAAGCCTGGGCGGACGCCGATAACGCGCCACCCCAGAATAAAGACAACCCGGGCCCGAATGGACGCCCGGAGACCGACGTGAACCCAGCGGGGGAAAGACCCGCCAACCTAGACACGGGCCTCCCCCACGGAGACGCCCGAGAACGAGAGAGGAACCGGCTCCACGAGTTGGAGCTCGCCAGACTCCGACAAGAAGGAGAGATACAGCTGGCAGAAAGGAAATTAGCCCTCGAGCAACTACGGCTGGAAGGAGACCTAGAGGAAAGGCGAAGACAACGAGACCTCGAAGAAAAGAAACTCGTGCTCGAGCATGAGCGCGGCCTCAAAGAACTGGAAATCAAGGTCAAGACAACTGAAACCGGCACCGCCGGGGGCAAGACCTCACCCCCGCCGGTGGACCCGAAGGTGCACATACCCAAGGAGGTCGTCAAAGAATACTATAAGAACGACGACATCCAACAGTGGTTCAAAGCCTACGAGGTCGCCATGACCGCCCATCGAGTACCCCTCAAAGACTGGGGCGCCGGCTTATGGGGAAAGTTCATCAACGAGGGGAGAGACGCCCTGCTAGAGCTCCCCGACGCCGAGATGACCTCGTACGAACACATGAAGACCGCCCTCCTCACTCGCTACGGACTCACCCCCGAAATGTACCGGCAGCGATTCCGAGACTGTAAAAAAATCCCCGGTACCACTTGGGTGGAGTACGTGAACTTTTACAGCAGAGCCTTCGAAGGGTGGATCAGAGGCTGCCAGGTCACCACCTACCAGCAGTTGGTCGACCTCATCCTATGGGAACATCTTTCCAATAACTGCTTCATCGAACTCCGGCAGCACCTCCTCGACAGCAAATTGACAGAGCCACGAAAACTCGCTGTCGAGGCGGATAGATGGGTGAGCACCCGAGTTCCCCGGAATCCGATGGGAGACTACGGCCGGGGATCCCCGGGGAACCACCGACCATGAGGCGGCGGAGGAGGCCAGAGCAGGGGCCGAGAGACCCCCACGGGGTCATCCCCTACCTCCCCGTCGCCATCACTGGGTTGGAGGGGGGCCCCCCAGCAAGACCCGGGCCTCGCCCGAATGTTACGTGCCACAGATGCCAGCGACAGGGCCATTATGCGAACGACCCTCTCTGCCCGATGAACCAGCGACCCGGCACCACCGGTCCCCCGAGCCGTCACATCGCGGCCGCCGCCCTGAGTGCAGAGGGAGGCGAAGAAGAAGGCGGCGACACCGAGCAGGTCGAGTGGGAGCCCGCCACCATGATATTAGCATGCCTGGGTGATCGAGACATGATCCCCCGAGACCCGATCCCAGGTAACACCCAGAAATACCGCCAATGGGTCACCATCAATGGACGCCGGGCCGAAGCCCTCCGGGACACTGGAGCCAGCGTGACGGCGGTCCCCTGCCACTTGGTGACCTCCGAACAAATTCTTCCCAACGTCTTGTGCCCAGTACGGTCGGCAGACAACTCTGAGAGTTTGTGCCAGATAGCCCGCATCCCCTTCGAGTGGGGAGGGGTGTCGGGCATGCTGAAAGTGACTGTCCGAGACGATTCCCCCTTGGACTGCCTCCTCGGGAACGACCTGAAAAGTTCCCTCTGGGCCGGCGTAGAGAAGAGAGAGCATCTGGGAATGCTAGGCCTTCCCGAGTGGGTCTGTGCGACCACCTGCTCCATGTCCGCCCGGGCCTCCACCCCAACGGAGGACGACCCAATCGAGGAGCCGGAGTGGCCCGCACCTCCACCGCCCGCCGTCCCCGAGGACGCCGACCGGGAACCAGGCCCCCAGGGGCCCAGCCATGAAGAAATCACCGAGCTCGGCCACCTTCCAGAACTAGCTCAGTGGCGCCAAGAAGGTGGCCCCACCCGCGAACAATTCCGACAGGAACAGAGCACCTGTCCCTCCCTCGAGGGGATTTGACGACAAGCCGCCACTCAAGCCGCTGGAGACCCGGCGGGGTCCCACTCGGTCTATTGGGACAACGACCTTCTCTACAGTGAGCAGAAGATTGCCGAACTAGGGGCCAGCCGGGTGCTGGTCGTTCCCCTCCGATTTAGAGACTTCCTCTTGAACTTAGCACATGATGTGCCCCTCGCCGGGCACCTGGGGCAGGACAAAACTTACAGCCACCTGGTGACTCATTTCTACTGGCCGAAAATGCGCAACGATGTGCATAATCACTGCAGAACCTGCCCGACCTGTCAAGCCAGCGGGAAGAGCGGGGGAAAGTCAAAGCCCCGCTCCAGCCTTTTCCCGTGGTCACCACCCCCTTCGAGCGAGTGGGGATAGACATCGTGGGGCCCCTGGACCCCCGCACCTCTCAAGGGCACCGCTTCATCCTCGTTCTGGTAGACCATGCCACTCGCTATCCGGAAGCCATCCCCCTCCGAACCATCACGGCCCCAGTAGTAGGTCGAGCCCTAATGGGGATCTTCTCCAGAGTCGGCTTCCCCCGAGAAGTCGTGAGTGATCGGGGCACAAACTTTATCTCCAAGTATATGCGATCCCTGTGGCAACAGTGCGGGGTCACATATAAGTACACCACCCCGTATCACCCCCAAGGGAATGGACTTGTGGAGCGGTTTAACCGGACACTGAAGGGAATGATCAAGGGCCTGGAGGAACCACTACGACGCAATTGGGATGTTCTGCTGCCTTGCCTCCTGTTTGCGTATCGAGAAGTACCCCAGAAGTCCCTGGGGTTCAGCCCATTCAAACTATTGTATGGGCACCCGGTCCAAGGCCCCCTCAGCCTGGTCAAAGAAGGCTGGGAGACGGCTGTCCGAGGTGCTCCACCAGATGTCTACCAGTACCTCCTGACCCTCCGCAACCAAACTCGGAAGTTCCGGGAACTGGCCGAAGCCAACCTGGAGGCAAGTCAGGAGGAGATGAAACGCTGGTATGACCGGAACGCCTCGTCCATCGAATTCGAGCCAGGCCAGCAGGTCTGGGTCATGTCCCGGGTTGAACCTTGCGCCCTCCAGGACCAATGGACGGGGCTCTTCAAGGTGGTGGAGTGCAGGAGCCCCGTCACTTACTTGGTGGACATGGAGTCCCCCAGGAACCCCCTCCGGGTTCTACACGCTAACCGGCTCAAGCCGCACTTTGCCCGCACTGAACTAAGTCTGCTATTAGCGACCGAAGACGGAGCTGAAGACGACTCCGAACCTTTGCCAGATCTCATGAGCACCACTGAGAAGGACGGCTCCATCGAAGGGGTCATGCTCTCCTCCACCTTGACCCCCGAACAGCACCATGACTGCCGGCAGCTGCTGGGGCAGTTTGCAGATCTGTTTTCCCTCACCCCTGGAGTCACCCGGTGGTGTGTCCACGATGTAGACACCGGAGACAGCCGCCTGTAAGACACCGAGCTTTCCGAGTGCCCGACCGAGTGCGGGCTTGCATCCAGTCCGAGGTGGCCAAGATGCTAGCACTGGGGGTAGTCGAACCCTCCGACAGTCCGTGGGCCAGCCCAGTTGTCCTGGTCCCTAAAGCCGCCGCACCCGGCACGCCCCGGGAGCTCCGGTTCTGTGTTGACTACCGGGGGCTGAATGCCGTCACCAGGACCGACGCCCATCCCATCCCCCGGGCGGATGAACTGATCGATCGCCTGGGGTCTGCAAAGTATCTCAGCACCTTCGATCTCACGGCCGGGTATTGGCAGATCGGCCTCACACCCGGAGCGCAAGAGCGATCAGCCTTCTCGACCCCTGATGGCCACTACCATTTCAAGGTGATGCCCTTCGGCATGAAAAACGCCCCGGCCACCTTCCAGAGACTCGTGAATAGAGTGCTGGCCGGGCTAGAAGAGTTCAGCGCCGCCTACCTAGACGACATTGCGGTGTACAGCCTCCACTGGGATGCGCACCTGACCCACCTCCGGGAGGTCCTGACGGCCCTCCGTCAGGCAGGACTGACCATAAAGGCCAGCAAATGCCAGACGTGACGTATCTGGGACACCAAGTAGGGAGCGGCCAGGTGGCTCCCCTCCAGCCAAAGATTGACGCTATCCAGGCCTGGGAGCCCCCGGTCACCCAGACCGCCGTCCGAGCCTTCCTGGGGCTCACTGGATACTATCGGCGCTTCATCAAAAACTATGGGAGCATTGTGGGGCCCCTCACAGAACTGACCTCAAAGAGACTACCACAAAGGGTGCACTGGACCCCCGAGTGCCAGGTAGCCTTCGACACCCTAAAGACCGCTATGTGCACCGCCCCTGTGCTCCAAGCCCCCGACTACAGCCGGGAGTTTGTGGTCCAAACCGACACCTCGGAGCACGGCATTGGGGCGGTCCTCTCCCAAGTGAACCCTGAAGGGGCCGACCTCCCCGTTGCCTTCATCAGCCGGCGGCTGCTGGCCAGAGAACAACGATGGAGCACTATCGAGAGGGAAGCCTTCGCCGTCGTGTGGGCCCTAAAGAAGCTCTGGCCCTACCTCTTCGGCACCCACTTCCGGGTCCAGACCGACCACTGGCCCCTACGGTGGTTGATGCAGATGCGGGGAGAAAACCCGAAACTGTTGCGATGGTCAATCTCCCTCCAAGGGATGGACTTCACTGTGGAGCATCGCCCCGGCAACGACCACGCCAATGCTGACGGCCTGTCCCGATTCTTCCGCCTCGGCGAGGAGAAACCCCAAGAAGATGGGTGACTCTCCCCTGCCTTCAGCTGGGGGGGACGCGTGTTGGACCGGGCCTCGTGGCGTGGTCCTAACCCTCCCGCGTGGCGGGCCCCGGACAACATCGGCCCTCCACAGAGCCCCGGGCGGCCCCTTCAGCCTGATCCTGCACGCACTAACACTATTGGTCCGGTTACCACCACGGGCCACCACACCGGCCTGACTCCATCATGGGCCCATCACGTCCTGAGCACGAGGCCTCGCCCGACTCCATCTTGGGACAACCACGTCACGAACACGTGGCCTCGGCCCCGGCCCAGGCCCCAGCGAAGCCCCGACATCGAGGCGCCAAGATCTACCCAGGTGGTCAAGTGGCCACTCAACAGATCCCAGAGGAGGGAAGTTTCGATGGGCCTCCAACCCTCCCCGGACGCCTGGTATCGATCGCCCCCGGCATCCCTGGGTGCTGGCTCCGCCCCCCTGCTTGGTGTCTGGACACCATCTTCCCGGCCCCTCTGGCCGCCAGGTGCGAGGGTCCGGACATCAAAGGACTCCAGTCCTATATCTGGGCCAGCCCTGGAGTAGGACGGCAGTTGTATCCTGGACTGGAAAGCCCTACTGACGCTGTCACGGCCGACACCGGAAGAACTCATTGACCCTGTAACCTGAGGATACCCTGAGAGCCTGCTGGCGCTGCCGCGGCCGACCTTTGCCGAACCATCTTGAGAGCCTGCTGGCACTGCCGCGGCCCACCTTTGCCGAACCATCTTGAGAGCCTGCTGGCGCTGCCGTGGCCCACCTTTGCCGAACCATCTTGAGAGCCTGCTGGCGCTGCCGCGGCCCACCTTTGCTGAACCATCTTGAGAGCCTGCTGGCGCTGCGGCGGGCCACCTTTGCCGAGCCATCTTGAGAGCCTGCTGGCGCTGCCGCGGCCCACCTTTGCCGAACCATCTTGAGAGCCTGCTGGCGCTGTCGCGGCTCGACCTCTCGGAACCCCCCGGCTCGAGGATTGAGAGCTGTGCGCAGGGTATCCCGTCCTACACCTCAACCGAGACTGTCCCACTACCCTGTCCCCCCTTTTACGAGACTTTAAAGACCCCTCGAACTACTTGTACATAGCGCTGAGACCCAGCAGCCTTTATTTCCTGATAAAACTTACGAACTCTACCTCTGGTGTGGTGTCCATTTGTAGTGTTGTGGTTACTCTGCTGTACGATCCTAGGAGAGGGCCCTCCCCCCGGAGGCCTCTCAGTAACGCTCGGCTACTTCTTGACGGAGAGGTGGACCTAGGGGTGGTCAGTCAGACATCTTCTGCCTCCCCCGGGGTCGCCTTTCCAACAATGACATAGTCATTGATCTGTTTGTACTGCTCAATCAGACGTTGCAATATGTAATAGGTTGAGTTTCCTTAGCGTCGGCACCCCCTGTATCAGGGCTTTTAACTGATGCTTTATTAACATGCAGAATAATCCACAACTGCTTCTGAGGTTTAATAGAATGGCTGAAATGAATACAGATTTTTTTGCAGGTGGTCAATATGTTGCAGACTAGGTATTTTTTTAGTGGAAAGTTTTGCACTACCATGTTGATGCATTAGTTCAAACACAGGACCGTGCAATAGTCACCGTCTGACATGGTCTTGCCAATGTTACTGCCATTGCCTGTGGTAGCAAATCCAATAATGAGACCTTTAGTTCACAGCAATTCATACACTTTTCTTTTAAATTTGCCCATGGCTGTATGTGATTTCTCCATCGTGAACATGGGCATGTTGCATGCCACCAAATGCTCTTAAATGTTCTTTAGGGCCAAGCCCTATAGATATCTTTTGCTTTATCCAGCAACAGAGATCCATTGTGCAGTGATGCACATGTAGTAAGTAACCTGGCAATTGCTAAACATGTCAAACAATCAATCAGAATAATTTATATAGCGCGCTACTCACCCGTTAGGTTCTCAAGGCGCTGGGGGGGGGAGGGATCCGTTACTGCTCAAAAAGCCAGGTCTTGAGTTGCTTCCTGAAGGAGAGATGGTCCTGGGTCCGTCGTAGGTGGATGGGGAGGGAGT
Organism: Lissotriton helveticus; assembly: GCF_964261635.1. Classification (NCBI taxonomy): domain Eukaryota; kingdom Metazoa; phylum Chordata; class Amphibia; order Caudata; family Salamandridae; genus Lissotriton; species Lissotriton helveticus. The sequence continues at coordinate 211,650,171 of NC_136060.1, read as the reverse complement.
TCCATGTTTTGGCCGCCAGGCAGGAGAAGGATCTTACTCCGGCGGTGGCTCTGCGAATGCGTGGTACGGTGTTGAGGAAGAGGCTGGTCGATCGCAGCTGGCGTGTGGGCGTGTAGAAAGAGAGGTGGTTGTTAAGGTACTTGGGGCCCAGGTCGTGGAGAGCCTTGTGTGCGTGGGTGAGGAGTCTGAACGTGATCCTCTTGCTGACGGGGAGCCAGTGCAGGTCTCTCAGGTGGGCGGAGATGTGGTTGTGGCGGGCGATGTTCAGGACGAGTCGTGCGGAGGCTTTCTATATGCGCTGGAGTCTTTTCTGTAGTTTGGCTGTGGTTCCGGCGTAGAGGGTGTTCCCGTAGTCCAGTCGGCTGGTGACGAGTGCCTGGGTGATAGTCTTTCTGGTTTCGGTGGGGATCCATCAGAAGATCTTTCGGAACATTCGCACGGTGTTGAAACAGGATGACGAGACGGCGTTGACTTGTTTGGTCATTGAGAGGGAGGAGTCCAGGATGAAGCCCAGGTTGCGTGCGTGGTCTGTTGGCTTGGGGGTGGTGCCCAGGGCAAGGGGCCATCAGGAGTCGTCCCAGGCAGAGGGGGATGATCCCAGGATGAGGACTTCCTTCTTGTCTGAGTTCAGCTTCAGGCGGCTGTTCTTTATCCACTCGGCGACGTCTTTCATTCCTTCGTGGAGGCTGGCTCTGGCGGTGGTGGGGTCGTTGGTGAGGGAGAGGATCAGCTGGGTGTCGTCGGCGTAGGAGATGATGTTAAGGTTGTGTTGGCGTGCGATGGCTGCGAGGGGGCTCATGTAGATGTTGAAGAGGGTGGGGCTGAGCGAGGATCCTTGTGGTAGGCCGCAGATGACTTCGGTGGCCGCGGATCTGAACGGGGGGAGGTGGACTCTCTAGGTTCTCCCGGCGAGGAACGAGATGATCCACTCCAGTGCCTTCTCTTGGATTCCGATGTTGCTGAGGCGCTGTATTACAGTGCGGAGGCAGACTGTGTCAAATGCTGCAGAGAGGTCCAGGCTGGAAGATGGCAGCTGTTTCCCCGTTGTCAAGCAGGGATCTGATGTCGTTGGTGGCTGCGATGAGGGCGGTCTCGGTGCTGTGCTTGGCTCGGAAACCGGACTGTGAGGGGTCTAGGGATCCGTTTGTCTCAAGGAAGGCGGCGAGCTGTTTGTTGATGGTCTTCTCGATGACTTTGGCAGGAAAAGGGAGGAGCGAGATGGGGCGGAAGTTCTTGAGGTCGGTGGGGTCCGCTGTCGGTTTCTTCAGGAGGACGCTGAGCTCAGCATGCTTCCAGCTCTCCGAGAAGGTGGCGGTGTTGAAGGAGATGTTGATGATGTCCCGGAGTTGGGGTGCGATGATGGAGTCGGCCTTGTTGTAGATGTGGTGGGGGCAGGGGTCTGTTGGGGATCCGGAGGTGATGATGTTCATCGTGCGGGTGGTGTTTTCGGTGCTGACCGGGGTCCAGTTGCTGGGGGGGATGGTGGGAGGTGTTGGTTCGGTAGTTGGGTGCGTGGTCGGTGCGCCGAAGCTGTTGTGTATGTCGGCATCTTGCGTGGAAGAAGGAGGCGAGCGACTCGCAGAGGTCTTGCGATGGTGTGATGTTGTTGTTTCCGGCGCTGGGTTGGAGAGCTCTTTGACGATGCTGAAGAGTTCCTTGCTGTTGTGGGTGTTGTTATCCAGACGTTCTTTGAATGTTGTTCTTTTGGTGGTGCGGATCAGCTGGTGGTGTGTGCGGGTGGCGTTCTTGAGGGCAGTCATGTTTTCTGTAGTCTGGTCGTGGCGCCAGGCTTTCTCGAGGGTGCGGCAGTTTTTCTTGGAGGTTTTGAGTTCGTTGGTGAACCACGAGGTTCTCTTGCTGCCGGGTCTGCTGGGAGGGTTCTTTAGAGGTGCGAGGTTGTCGGCGCAGTTGGTGAGCCACTGTGTGAGGTTGCGGGCTGGTGGTGGGTCGTGGTTCTCCTGAAGCTGAAGTGGACGCAGCTGTGATCAGTCCAGCGGAGTCCGGTGGAGTGGCTGAAGGAGATGTGCTTGCTGGAGGAGAAGACAGGGTTGAGCGTGTGGCCGGCGAAGTGGGTGGGGGTGTTCACCAGTTGCTTGAGTCCGAGGTTGGCGAGGTTGTCCAGCAGGGTGGTGGTGTTGCTGTCCTTGTTGTTCTCTAGGTGGAAGTTGAGGTCCCCTAGGAGGACGTAGTCAGAGGAGGTTAGGGTGTGTGGGCTGATCAAGTCTGCGATGGCTTAACTGAATTGTGTGCGTGGGCCCGGGGGTCTGTAGATGAGAGTGCCTCTGAGGGTGGTCTTGGGGTCGGTGTGTATCTGGAAGTGAAGGTGCTCGGCGGCGATGAGGGTGTCGTCGGAGTTGGTCGTGATGCGGATGGTGTTCCTGTGGACGATGGCGATGCCTCCTCCGGTCTGGTTGACGCGATCCCTCCGGGTGATCTTGTGTCCGTCTGGGATGGCTATGGCGATTTCGGGGGCTGAGGAGGCGTTCATCCAGGTTTCCGTGAGGAAGGCGACGTCTGGTGATGTTGTGTGGAGCAGGTTCCAGAGTTCGACGTCGTGTCTGTGGACGGAGCGGGTGTTGAGGAGGATGCACTTGAGGTGGTTGTTGCTGTTGCTTGGCCTTTCAGGTGCGGTGCAGGTCCAGGGCAGGTGAACTTGCAGGTTCGGCAGGTGAAGGGTCCGTGGGTGCGTTTTGGGGTGGCTTGGTGGCAGGCGGGGTTCCGGCCGGGGTTGAGTGCGTTGAGGGTGGCGGCATCGTAAGTCAATCGTGTGGGCTGGCATCGGCGGTGGCCAGGGGTCCTGGCGCTGGGCGTGGTCCAGGCGCGGACAGGCATAGACGGGCTTGCCTTTGGCGCGCGACCGCTGCGCGGTCGTACAGCGTTCGACATAAGAGGGAAGGGAGGAGGAGGGGTCAGCTGGGAGGAGGGAGGGAGCAGGGGGCGGGGCCGCACGTGAAGCAGTGGCGGGAAAGCCGGGGCTGGGGAGCCTGCCGAGGATAGCGGCGATCCTAGGGGAGGCAGGGGCCCAGAAGGAAAAGAAGAACAGTCCAATCGCTCGGGTAACAGAAAGAGAAGGGGGCGGGCAGGCACTCGGGGCACATAAACCAGGAGGCAGGAGGGGAGAATAAGAACAGTCACTCAGTTATGCGGGGTACAAAAGTAGAAGCGGGGCTGGCAGGCACACACGGGGCACAGAGCAAGGGCAGAGGCAGCCCAGGCGGCGAACGCGCAAGAAGGAGAGAACGCCGATCTGGAGGGAGGAGCAGGAGGCACAGCAGTCAAGGCAGGCAGAGCTGCAGCGGTGGGGAAGCGACCTACCCACTCTCTTGGAAGCATCTTTGTTTAAGGCCATCTTAAAGCTCGTAGTTGCCAGTGGCACTAAGCTGCACACACAGTAGAGATTGAAGGACTCATGTGTGACTGCACAGGCCTTCTGTTTTGGCAGCACTCTTTTCTTGTGCACTGAAAATCATTTAGTGTGATACATGGCATTGTTTAATTTGTTTGCAGTTTGAATTAAGGGCAATATCATTGTAGTTGTTTTGTTTACTTAGAAAACCACTTTAAACTCAAACCACACCACCTTTCAATAATTGCCCATCAGAATAACATGAAATCTATTGAATGATATAGCTCTTTCTTTTAATTCCATATATTTTAAAGGAGACACCTGTGGCACTCAGGGAACTGAGTGGGTAAATAGAATAATATTCTTGTTTTAGAATGAGGTTAGTGTGTGCCTATGGCACGCAAAATGGTTCGGGGGGGAATAGAATATTCATCAAAATTCCACAAATAAATGATGCTACTATGTGTACTCTAAAGTGCACCACAGCCAGGGTGCTCAGGAGGAAATGTAATTATGTACCTAAAAAACTGGATGCTGATGCGCAGCTGTGCACCTATGGTAGATGGATGGATGGTTGATAGATCTGCTGAGGCAAAACAGAATAAAATATTTTAAAATCAAAAACATATAAATAAGTAAAAAAGAGAAAAAACTGGAAATTGTCTTCAAGCATAGTATTAAACATCAATGTAAACCTATGTCAAAGGCACATTTGCTAGATGCACAAGATGGCTGTCAGCCAGTGCCACATGGTCAACAACAACACTGAGCAAGATGGCATGGGGAACTTTGAACATGTGCAGGCCTACGGCATAAAAACACTGGCTGGCTACACAAAATAGCCGCCAGCCACATGGTCTAAACAACAAGCTAGAGGCATGGAAAGCAAGGAACACATGCAGGCTTTTGGCAAAAGTACACTGGCTGGCAACACAAATTGCCTGCCAGCCACATGATCACAACAATAAGCAGGAGGCATGGAAAAAAACACACATGCAGGCCTATAGCAAAAACACACTGGCTGCCTTCACTAAATAGCCACCAGCCTCATGGTCAAACAACAAGCAGGATGCATGGAAAACAACAAATGCAGGCCTATGGCAAAAGCACACTGCCTACACAAAATGGCCACCATTCACATGGTCACACAACAAGCAGGAGGGAAGGAAAACAAAGAGCATATGCAAGCCTGTGGCAGAAGAACACTGCCTGGCTACACAAAATAGCCGCAAGTCACATGGTCAACAACAACCAGCAAGGAGGCTTGGAAAACAAAGAAACACATGCAGGCCTATGGGAAGAGTACACTGGCTGCCTACACAACATGGTCAAACAACAACAAGCAAGAGGCAAAAAAAACAGATAGCAGAAGCAGGCCTATGGACACTGACTAAACATAAAAATGGTCCCTGTCCACAATGCATGGAGACCAAAGACAAATGGCAGCCTAGGGCAAACACACTCACACACTGCCCAGGCAAAGAAAGGAGACATGGAAAATAGTAACACAGCAAATTTGGCAATGCCAAAAATGAAATTGAACTGATCAAAGAAACCTTTCATCAACACATCCTCCAAAAGCATCAAATATATCACCATACCTGTACATTGTTTGCAAATGTGAAATACCCCCCCAAGAACACATCTTGTAATATATTCCAATGCCATCCATGGCCTAAATGATGTTTCAATAAAACAGACACTACAGAAACAGTTATGTCATGCACCTATAGCTAGTACTGGCCTCTTGGCTGGAAGGCCAATTGGCAGACTAGGTTACTGTTGTAACCGTATCCTGTTACCAATGAAATTTTCCATCCTCCCCTCCCTCTTTCTTTTCCATGGTTTCTCCCACTGGGAGCTCGAAGTAGAATGTTGACATTTGTGTTCTCAAAGGAGGGCATACCCTCAATCCTTGTCACCGACAACAGTGTGCAATTTACGTCCCAATCTATGAAAGAGTTTTTAGTGAACTTGAGCATTAAAATTTAGTTGACTGTCCTATAAAAGCCAACGGCCTAGTTGAGAGGACAAACAGACTAATCAAAAAGCACATCCAACTGGCCATTGCCAATGGTCATGACCTGGAAACATCCCTATGAGACTGTTTGTTGGCATACCACACCATGCCCGGACCTGGTAACAGGGATCTCCCCTTTTGGTTCCTTCAGGGTGAGAGAACCATGCACCAAACTTAACCCTAGTTGGTTGGGTGAAGGTAGGGCTGTGAACACTGGCCCTGAGGAGGTGGGGAGGAAGGTTGACCTGCACCAGGCTGAGTACAAGGAATGGTGCAACAAAAAGAATGGGGTCAAAGCTCCCATCTTGAGAGTAGGTGATGTGGTGCAGATCAAGAGAAGTGTGAAGGAACCCCACAGCTTAAGTAAATTCTACCCTCCTTGTCATATTATAAAGGGATTCTACAATTTAGTTCAACTTGACCATGGACAATGGTAGAGTTGTGACAAAGTTGTTAAGTCTCAAATGTTTCATGGAAAATGTATTAATATTGCATCTGTTTCATCACATAGGGAGGGAGGTGTGTTGTAACCTTATCTTGTTACCAATGAAATGTTCCGTCCTCCCCTCCCTTTTATTTTCCCTTGGTTTCTCCCACCGGGAGCTCAGAGAGGAATGTTGACATTGGCAGTCAGTTGTGGAGAGTGGATGGCCTAATAAACTGGACTTCTACTCATTCTGATTCCTGTCATCATTACTTTTAACAGTTACATAGTGAATTAAATGGATATTACAAATGTCTTCTAAAAAATTGAGAAAATGTGCTAAACTATGAAACATTTTTCCTTTACAAAAAAAGAAGAAAAATTGCATGCATAGAAATAACTAAGTCCCAACTGAAACTGCAGGCCACCCACCACAATTAATTTAAAGCATAAAAAAGTACTAATAATTCCTGGTGCACACCCCTAATCAAACAAACAGCTCAGTTTCTAACTTACTTTTGAAATCTCAAAGGAGATACTACAAAGGCACAGGTTGGCTCCAGACACCATCATGGAGCTCATCAGGGACCTTAAACCACTGTTGGAGCACCCCACCCCAAGGCCACATGCAATTCCAACACATGTACAGGTGCTGTGCAGCCTCCACCTGCTGGCGTCTGGGAGCTACCAGAGCGTGGTTGCTGTGGTGGGAGGGGTGACCCAGAGCAGCCTCTCAAGGTTTTTTCACAAATTCCTTGACGCCATGTTGCACAGGATGGAGCATTACATTTCATTTCCATCCACCCATGCTGAACTGGTACAAAAAAAATCAGACTTCTACCAGATGGCAAGATTTCCCCATATCATCGGATGCATTGATGGGACACACATCCCCATTTGTCCCCCTGCTGCCACAGAATACATTTACCGCAATAGGAAGTCAAGCCACACCATCAACGTCCAGGTGATTTGTGATGCAAAGTACGTCATCACAGACCTTGTAGCTAAATTCCCTGGAAGTACACATGACTCCTATATATTTCAGAACAGCGGTATCTATGAACGGCTGTCAGCAGGGGAATTTGGCGAAGGATACCTCCTAGGTAAGACAGAGTCTGCGACAGCATTCACACATATTGCAGTGAGATTTACAAGTATGCATGTGAGTAATGTATTCCCATTTCCCTTTTAGGAGACAGTGCATATGCCCTACGTTCTTTTATCCTCACTCCCTACCTCAACCCCTCCACACCCAGCCAAAGGAGGTATAACCGGGCACACAAAAGTACAAGGAATGTGGTAGAACGGACATTTGGCATCTGGAAGAGCAGATTTAGATGCCTTCACAAGAGTGGAGGCGCAAGGCAGTATACCCCCACAACATGCTGCAAAATCATAGCTGCCTGTGCCATGTTGCACAACTTGGCTGTGAGAAAGGGTACAGAGGTGGAGTTGTCAGACTACGAGGATCATGACGACGACAATGCCGTGCCTGACATACAACCTGCTGGAGTCACAACACCAAGTGATGGGAGATACAGGCGTGAGGAAATAACAAGCAACTATTTCTGAGTAAGTAATGACACACAGACAGGTTGTGAATGGAAGTAAAGTATTTATCTGTTGGCACGAACTTACAGCACTTAGGTGCAACAAATTAAAATGTACAAAGGTGGGGACAACATGTCCAGGGTTACTTCACCCAAACTTGGAGAGTCACTTTCTCTGCCGCTTCCCAGACACACTGGGATTATCCCCACTGCCTTCCTCCAGGCTTGAAGGCTCAGCTGCGCGCCTCCGGCTCCTACGAGCAGGCACCACAGCACTACCCAAGCTGCTGCGGCTACTACTGTCCTCTCCTTCAGCCACATCCAGGGCAGCATTGTGAGCAGCATTTGTGATCATCATTGCCTCTAGGGCACTGGTTATTTTGGCTATGCCCCTTGTGACCTCTGCCGTATTTTGTGTTAGGCTTTCCTGCATATTGTTTCCTCTCCTGCATAGCTGTGCAGTGGCAGTGGCAAGGCGATTCAGCGCCCTGTTGGTAGCGCGGGCGTCCCTGCGCCTTGCGTTCTCGATGTGGTCCATCTTATTGCACAGCTGCGTGATAGCAGACGTAATACCAGCAGCTAGGTTGTCATTCGATTTTACCATGTCCCTGTTGCTATTGGCTATATCATTAATGCCCTTCCCCATCTCTCCTACAGTTTGATTGAGGGCACGGAATTGCCGGTGGCAGGCCTGGATGGATCTGCCCTGCATGCGCTGGATGCGCACCATGCTTCCCTCCAGCCCCCGGAAGACAGTGCCTTCTCCAGTGCCTCCTGCAGTGCTGGGCATGCGGCGACGTGTGTGCATGGTGTCTTGATGAGTGTTTGCCTGCAGTGCAGCATGAGGCATAGGTGGAGTTTGCTCAGCCTGATCTAATGCTGCCTCCATCAAGGGCAGTGTGGCCACGAGTCGCCTCCTGGCTGGTGGTGTTGCAGGTGCAGCCTGTTGCATTACTGGGAAGTCTCCGGAGAGAATACTAATGCAGGTGATTGTGACAGGTGTGGGGAGTGTGGAAGGTCGGGGGTGAGGTCTGTCTCCTCCTCCTGTGCACTGCCACTTGTGTCCTCCTCATCTTGCGATGCTTGCACATGGCTTGGCCCTGCCTCCTCACTCTCCTCCCTCGCTGCTGCAGTCCCTGGTGTTGATGTGCCTTGCCTGGCTGATGGTGCCCCTAGGTGTAAATAAGCGTATGTACATTGATTGTTACTGTGTCACAGTGACTATAAATAAATCTTTACACATTTAACTTTCATGATTCTGCAATACTTTCACTGCCTTGCTGATGTCTGTTCAGTTATACATGGTCTAATATTAGCTGACTACATTTCCCATAATGCATTGCTCCTGTATAGTGCTAGCAGTACTGGACTGGGCTTGGCCTGTGCACAGAGGTTTAAGGGATGCTGCTTGGTATGGGGTGTTGTGCTGCGCATGCATCTTACCTTTTGATTTGGCTCGGGCTGAGCTGTCCACTGCTCCCAGTCCCACCACACTGTCTCGCTCGATGGTAGACGCCACCAACTCCTCCAGCTCAGTCAGGGGGGGTGCTGGATTCCTGCCTCCTCCAGTGACACCAGCCTGTTTATGCTGCTCTGCAAGCTTCTTCTTGGTTTGGCTCCTGAGGTCATAAAATCTTTTCTTTAACTCCTCCATGCTCCTGGTGGTGACTCCCACTGCATTTACCCTTTCCACTATGTGCAGCCACAGCTTTCGCTTAGCTGACTCAGCCAGGGTGAGGGACAGCTTCCCAAATAGTTGGGTGTGCACCCTGACCACCTCCTCAACTAGGACTTGAAGCTCAGTGTTGCTGAACTTAATTTTTCTCTTTCGCTCTGCCTTCTGGCTCTCAGTGCTGCTTGCCATTATTCCTGGGTTTTAAACACAAACAACTCTCTCCCTGCTCCTCTCTCTGTGTGCTCTGCTCTGCCTGTCTCCAGAACTTTCTAATGAGTTGCAGCTGGCTGGGCAGGCACTTCCTGGGATGAAGGGGGAGGGTGGTTGCACCTGATTGGCTGTTGTGTTAAGTTTCACTTTTGTTTGCTGCACGTTATTTTGTAATACCGATCGGTATTTACCGATCGGTATTTGCCGATCGGTATTTACCGATCGGTATTTCCAATGCATTCCTATGGGCCAAAAGGCCCATAGGAATGCATTGGAAATGCCGATCGGTAAATGCCGATCGGTACATACCGATCGGTAAATACCGATCGGTAAATACCGATCATCCGATACCGACTTTTACCGAATCGGTAAATTATACAGATTTTTTACCTACATATCATTTTCCGATTTTTAAATACCGATTCGGTAAAATTCGGTATTTAAGAATCGGTAAAATGGATTTACCTACATCTGGCCCAAAGTCCTTAAATACAATGGTATATGGTATATGGTATATGTAGCAGACAAGGAGAGTGATCCTTCCAGCTCCAAATCCAAATGAAAAGAACTGCGAGGAACCTACTGAACCGGCACTTGTAATCTCTGTGGCACTTCCTTCCTTTTGGGAAAAAAAAGTTTTAAAAAAAAATGCTTCTCCCACAAGAAAAACAACTACAAAGGGCTGTTGGAGAAGAAAATCCACTCAAAAAGTCCCTCAGCTGCTTCTCGAGCACAAAACCTGCCAAAGTGGTCCATTCATGATCAGCACTATATTGACGCTGTCAGTGCCCACGTGATATAGACACGAGGAGCACTCTCCCGTGAGACATGGATCCCTATTCGGATTTATGATCTTTGTAACTTTTGGGTCTACTGGACCATGGCTCTACTCTGCCCTACGGATTTAATACTTACTTGGTGGAAGGTCATCTGTATACCACCTGAACAGCCCTGAAGAAGTTGAGGTGTTCAACCTAAAGACAAAATACGTGTTGACTGACTAGTTTGTTTATTAATTGATTATCAAACAGCTCAATGTTGTGAAAAATTGATTTTGGACCGCCTTCCTTTTCGAAAACAACTGTAAATTTCATCTACTCAAAATCGATGAGAAGGTTTGAACTTCATTTTATGGGACTGAACATGGATTAAAAGTGGACTGATAACTATATACAATTGTATTGATTCTTGGAGTGTTCGGATTTGAAGTTTGATTTAATTCTGCTCTTCCCAAGGAGGGCAGAGTGAGATTGTGCGCATGGAAAAAAAGACAGCTTCACACCTAGGAAATCATGAACGCTGCACTTCGTGGAGCACGGAGTGTCCGAATTCCACAAACTCTGCGAGTAGAGGGGAATTTTACACTCAGGCCTAGGTAATATGACAGAACCACAATTACATAGATTATATAGCAGTCTAGTCAGAATATATAGAAGTCTGACACAGTTTGTCATGCAAACAATGACAGTAAATCCTGTCAGGGCTGCTCAATCTGCACATCCATAATTGGCTACACCGGGCATAAGTCCAAAAACAATCAACAACAAACAATGCAGTCTTCGGGAAAATTCATGTCAGACTGGAGGAAACTCCATTCTGGTTTACAGAAAAAAAAGCTGGCGTGAGGCACTGTTTCCCCATATGGGACCCCAGGAGAGACACAGGTTTCCTACAATTTGCTTGCCAATGGGTATGGCTACCCAGTAGAGGATTGTTCCACATGGGGCAGTATATATCAGAACACACGGTACCCCCTCATTAGCTGTTTTGGCAGAGGTGCTTAACCAGATCCAAAATGAGTGCTGGTGCTGGCCTTAGAGGCTGTCACAAAAGCCAGTGTTCCCAACCCAAAATCATTACATCCAAGAAAGATGAAGACCACCGATTTGACTCTACACTACAAACATAAGCACACCTGCAATATGCAAATGAATACCCTTTGCCTAATGTAGTTATGCCTCTGGATCAATATGACATAATCTATTCTGACGGTTCCCCACAGCCTGCTATAGGGACAAAACACCAACACTCATCAGCGTGTGCCGCTGTTAAGGGTAGAATGCAGGATGGTGAATTTCACTCTGCAAATTCCTACACACAATTTCTAGGTGATTGCACAGCACAGCTGGCAGAACCCAGAGGTCTAATTCTGCCACTAGAGAAATCAGATCCTGCATTTCCACACTAATAGTGTGTGATTTGTATTATTGTTTCCTGTCTTTCAAGTATCTACACTACTGGTGCTAGAATGTATTCAGAGATTTCAAAGGGTACACTATGAGGCCCAAAATGCTTAGGAGACAAGTGGTTGAGATGGAAGAATGCTTGCCACATAATCATGTGATTCACACCTTGAGCAATGAGCATGTAGGGATATACATTGCAGGGAATTCCACTGCGGGTGGAGCTGCTAAAGGAATAGTACAAGCTAGGGAACCTTGGTTAGGATGTGCTATAACATAGTACTAATATGCCTGCATATATTCACTGCTACAGCACAATGGAGGAATTGTTCATCTTTTTCACTGTTCTCATAATGGTAATTATGTTATTCTGTTTCATTCAACTGATTAATGCAGCACAGATATTTTACACAAGAATCATAATGCTTCACTAAATATCGAAAAACCTTGCTGAGTATTTCTTGTGTATTTCTTTGGATGAACATGAGTAACCAAATAAAAGGGTTCTAGATCTGTTACCATCACAATTTTCTTAGAGGTCAGGGCTGTCATGTTCTGAGGTTGCAAACACATTTGTTACCCTATAGGATAAGTGGTACAGATGGTGCACTGTGAGTCAGCAGGGAAGCAGGCCAAGATATCCTGATGGTGTGAAAGGAATTAGTCTGACACAATCCCGACATTTATGTTGTCCAACAAATGAACAGTTTTACCAGAGAGGTACAAGCCTTACATCAGGTAGAGACTTGATATTCCTTAGTTTCAACCAACAGGAATCAAGTCAATAAGCCCTTGGAGGTCCCTTGGAGGGAAAGCAGATTCCAACTCTACTTCAGAAGAGGCGTACAGCAGCAGGCAGCAGGGCAACTCAAGAGAAAAATAGACCTTCCAAGTCTATAGTGCAAAGAGTAGTTATTTAAGCAGGACACGAGTCCTTCTGACAGAAGTTAAGTACAAGATCCAGAAGTTTCTGATTTTAGGGGTCAGACACCCTGTCGCAGGGATTCCGTTCTCATACAGAACTGTGCATAGAGACTTGAAACCTCAGTGAATTAGGGTGTGCCAAAACTCACGTTAGTACCCAAAATCCCCTACCAGACTAGCAACAGTGTCTCATTGGTTCCTACAATCTCCCAATGTTTAGACAAACCAGAATATGGACTTAGAACAACTCAGGTAACGTTAAAAACATGAACACTCTTTCGTTATACAATCATTTCAATCCAGAACAAGGAGTAAATGAGGACGCGGGCACATTTGAAATGTTTATTTTCTAATGCAGTGTTCTCAAGTGCAGTATCTTAGCTAATACCAGCAAACATATTACAAGAAACAAAGTAATCATCATAGTTACTAGTCCATAAAATACAAAGGGTGAAAGCATGTTAAAATGCTAGATGGAAGAAGGCTAAAAGACACCTAATTCTCACCCTCCCTTGCTAGTATATTTATATTATATCTAAGAAGGTCTCTTTGGGTTTTAGCAGGGCGTCCCCACACCTCAGATCCTAGTGGTAAAGGATCACATCATCTTCCACCAGCTCTCTGCATGTGAAGCACCATCAAGTGTGTGTGTATGCTCTGTGCAGTGTAATATAAAATGCGCCTAAAGCCAGAATTTTGCTGCCGCTGTATGTATGTTATGTCTAGAACGTGTGAAGATCAAACCTCACAACAACCACTGTGTTGAACTAACCTTGAAAGCCTCGGCACTCACTGTACAGACATAGCTTACCAAGCAAGGCTGATACTAATAGCAAAACATATTATTCTCGTGTGAAGCAAAATACTCTACTGGGCTAAAAGCACTAATAACAATATGTGTTGTGTGCAGAAGCAGCAGAAAGGTAAAATGGCATTTAAACTCCTAATAAGCCCATGCTAACTTAACACAGTGCAAAGGCAAAGCATAACAATATGACAACCCAGTACTTACACCCAAAAGTGCCTTTGATGTGGGGGGTGACTTCAAGTAACAAAATGACAGATTCCCCATTACTGAATCGGTATGACTGATTCCTTAATATAGATTTAGTAATTAGCGAATCGGTATTTCAAAAAATCGGTAATTGTCGAATCAGCCAATCCTGTGCTTCCTCATTACCTCACAACCAGGAAGTGGCCACACCCATGCAGCTGCACTTATCTTGCAGCTGTTTGAGAGGTAGGGAGCACAACAAACAAACCAGGAGCAACTCTTCCAAGTTTTTGCTGGGAACACAGAGCAGAAATGGACAACCAGGAGAGGGAAAAGGAGGCAGGTGAACGCAAGAGGAAACATAAATTTAGTGAGAGGGAGTTGGAGGTCCTTATTGAGGATGTCACAAAGGACCATGACAAACTTTTGGGCAAAAATTCTCTGCACGTGCCCGAATCTCAGAAGAGGCAGATATGACTGGTTATCCAGGAAAGGATTAATGCCATTGAAGAACTCAGAAAATGCTGTTATGACCTCAGGAAGCGTGCAAAGGAGAGGCTCGCAGAGAGAATGAGGCAAACCATCCTGACAGGTGGAGGGAGAAAAACAGGACCTGCATCAACTGCCCTGGATCTCCGAGTGGAGTCCATACTTCAGCTGGAGAGTGTGAGTGTGATTGGGGATGCAGACAGCTCAGCTAGAGCTGGCAACAGGCAAGGTAAGGTGCATGCACAGCATGCTGTGCCCCCCACTCCCTAACTCCAATCCCCAATGAGGAAGTTTGAATACCACTCCAGTACATGTTTTACTAAAAACCAGCAATGCATTATGGGAGATGTAGTAAGAAGTAACATATATCATAACAGTCAGTCCACTGAACCCAAAGGCATGTGACACACATTAGCAATTAGCAAGCAGAGGACAGTCAGTTTGATTGACAGTCATGAAATTTATTAGTACGCAAATGCTGCCAGACAAGTGAGCAAATGTACATTTGTCTCCACAGGCGAACCATCATGCAGGGCTGCAGAGTGTAAAACAGGAAAGGCACCCAGGAGAAAGAGAACACAGGAGGAGGAGGAGGTCATGTTGCTCGCAGAGCACACCACCACCACCACCATCACCAGCATCACCACCGCCACCAGCACCTAGAGCCAGGAGGCATGCAGTGGCTAGCCTCTAGCAGATGTAGGTGTCTGAGCAGGACAGCATGGGAGGCCAACAGTCCACGGTGGCAGAGGATGTAAACAGTGCAGGCACACAGTCCCCCACCGAGCGCGCCCACACAGGTTCCAGACGCCGCAGGACAAGGGCAGCCAGTCCACCTTCACAGGGCGAGGATCAAAGTGTATTTGCAGGCTTGCGGGGAACATGCTCAAGGTGCAGCGCCTGCAAGGCAAAGCAATAAGATCAGTCCAGCGGCAGATGGTACAAATGAATAGTCACATGCTGCAAATCGAGAAGGGCATCCTCAGCATGAACAATACTGTGGCTGAGGGCCTGAGGGACATGTCCGAGACAGTGAGGCTGTTGTGCAGCAAAATGGATGAGGACCGTTTGGCACGGCGCAGGGAGAGGCAGAAACTGGGCAACTATACTAAGGTGGTTAACCACCTCTCCACTGCCACCTCTCTGCTCTGCAGGTGCTCGGTGGCCATGCAGGAGGAGATTGCCCACTGCAGCCATGACGTGGCAAGGAGGCTGATCACAGTGACCAGTGCACTGGAAGTGCTACAGACATACCAGGTAGCCACTACAGGAGCAGGTGATGGGGGATATTGAAGAGGCAACCAGCCGTAGTAGCATCACGCCCCCTATAACAGAGTCCAGGAGGTGCATCGAACGGCACAGCACTGCCACAGGACAGACTGCCAGTGAGGACAGTGTGCCCAGAGAATGCAGCAGTGCTGCGTGTGGGCGTAGGAAGTAATGCCAGCCATAACATGGTATTGCAAAATGGGTGATGTAACCCATTTCACCTTTGTAATCTGCATTTCATTTTGGCCTTTCCATGTTAAGCCCTTCATGTTGTGGCGGTGTGCTATGCTAATTAAACACTGTCTCTCACATTAATTAACTTACTCAGAAATGCGAGGTATACATCAGGGTGTGTCACATTGATTTACCTTGCAGGTATCCTTCTCCAAATTCACCCCCAGCCAGACGTGTGTAGATTCCACTGTTCCTGAATATGTAGGAGTCATGGGTACACCCTGGAAATTTGGCTACAATGTCAGTGATGATGTGGTCTTAATCTCATATTACCTGCACGTTGATGGAATGTATAGATTGCGGTTCCGGTATATGTACTCTGTAGCAGCAAGTGGGCAGATGTTTATGTGTGTCCCATTAATGCACCCTATTACATGTGGGAACAGTGGCTTTTGTTAAAAATCCATCTTTGTTTTCTGCAGTTCCGCCTATGTCCTCAGGAAGCGTATGTGTTGATGCATTCTTTGATCATGGCATCCAGGAAAGTGTTGAAAAAACGGGGCAGGCAACTCTGTGACACACCACCTGCCACAGCTATCACCCCCTGGTAACTACTTGATGCAAGTAGGTGCAGGTAGAGAGCACCTGAACATGTGTTTGTATAGCGTGCGCCCATGGTGTCTGATGCTCCAGGACTGGGTGCAGGTCCCGTATCAGGTCTAGGATGGTTTGGGGGTCTAGCCTGTACCTCTCATGGATTTCAGCCTTAGTCAGTTGGAACAGTGTAATGCGCAGTCTGTACACGCGCTTCTCCCGTCTCCAGATCCTCAGTCCTGCTGCTTGCAAATGTAGCCGCCTTGCAATTATGTAGAGGGCCGTCATTCTGTTCACACTGCTGCATTTTGGGGCTGTTTAAATGCAGTGCACCTGATTACCACCTGCTTTAAGTCAGTGGTAATTAGTGACTACTAAATACCGAAAATTAAAAAATTCGGTATTACCGATTTTTGGTACATCGATTTGCGAGTTTTTAAGGATTTCTTATTTAGCGATTTGCTATTTGGGTTCCGGTGTCTGCCATTCGCAAATTAAGGAATCGGTGACTGGTTTCCCTTATTTTTACTGATTCCTTATTTGTGATGGCGTTTGGTGTTACCTACGTTCTACATGGCTAAATACCAGCATTACCGACCGGTATTTAGCCACCTACATCTGGCCCTAGTGGCATCTATATACATTTTAGCACTTTATTTTTCATCATTTACCTTTAGCTCCTCTTCTAACGTGTGCTATTCGGTTGCTAGGAGGTGTCTATCAGTACACCTTGGACAAATGCTTTTAAGATCCCAAACTAAATGATGGCCAGACAAGTCCTCATTTGTAGAGAAATATGGTTGCCTTTAGCAATAACTATGCTTATACTACTTTGTAAATTAGAATTTTACAGTCCAGAGACCATGTTCTATCTATTTGTGTGGATTATAGTTACATCTGGGCTAATAGTTTAATGGTCTAAAACGGCTTGCAGCAGACATGAAATTCAGACACAAAATCCAGTAAACTAATGTTCAAGCAACATAATTCAAAACAAAATATTGCAGATTAGTAAGTAAAGTGCCAGCCTAATGTTTGTTTTAAGTTTAAACTTTTTTTGTACCATTATTATGGCACTGGCATCTTTACTTGTTTATTCACCTCAGCTACTACCTCTTGCCATGGCAACTGTTGGAAATGGCCCTCTCTAAATGGTCACTCCAAACTTTTTGCCTTCCTCCTCCTCTTTTTCTGACCTTTTTTTTGTTGCCTTTATGACTCTGAGCATGTTACAACTGCTAGCCAGTGCAACAGTTCATGTGCTCTCTCCTCTAAAGATGTTTTAATTGGTTTACACCTGGTTGCAATATTTAATTTACTTAAAATTCACTTGTAAAGTGGTATGCTATATATAAAGGGCCTGTATTTAAATGTTACTAATGGGTATGCAGCATTGGTTGTGGTAACCACACAAGTAGTATTTTAAACCAGTCTCAGGCCTGCCATTGCAAGGTCTGTGCAAAAGAAACTGTTGATGGACGCAATGCTTGACAAAGCAAACATTCACCCCCAGTCACAAGGATCTGGGTTTAATCCATCATTCTTTTGCTCACCACACCACCCCAGTTTGGACCCAGCCATATACAAATCAGTCTTGACCCTGTTCCTTGTGGGAACAGTCCAGGTCCTCCCTGAACCGGAAACAATCATCCTGGGACCGGTTTCAGTGAATCACCCTTCCTCAGCCAGGCTAGCTTGAATCCAGTGGCATAGTGAGCACGGGACCCATGTCTGGGCATACCCTCCTACTTAGGGCGACATATGCAAAACTAACAGTTGATGCAAAGAATGCTGGACAATGAAAAAATTCCCCTCCAGTCACAAGGATATGGTTTTAATCCATCATTCTTTAGCTCACTACACCACCCCTGTTTTTAGGGGCTGTGTGCACATTTACTGCCACTTTGACTTGGCATTTGAAACCATTTGCCAAGTCTTAAACTCCCCTTTTGTGATAAACATCTAAATTAATGTTTCACTATTGTGAGGCCCACTACTCTCATAGGCGAGCATTGGGAATTCCTTAAAACATTTTAAAGCTGAACATCAGGGTCCTGCTTCCCACACAAAAGGTCGACTAATCTTACAGATCTCTACCTGCTGAGAACAGGGACTGGACCCATCTCACTTGAACCAAGGTGACTCCAATGGCTTGCCCCCTGTTTTGAAGTCTCAGGGCCATCAAAGATTTCTTAAAACTCTGCAACAGCATCTGTGAGTCCTGCCCTGCCCAGTGGTGCCAAACCAGTTCAACAACACAGCTTCAACCTACAGTGCGGCTCGATGTTAATGGACAGCGCGGATCGATGACAATGCGGTGCCTGCATCGTAATGGTGCTCATCGACTAAGCCGTCATCGCCTGCGCAGATAGGAACCGACAAATTGAGTCTTCGACGTTGACTCTTGTTCCATCAAAGGTACTTTTTAAGTGGGACCTGCATGAGTCCTGTAGCCAACATGAGCTTTGGATTTACCACAGTCCACAGAGACTTCAATTGACCCTTAAAAGCTTTTAGCTTCTAATCACTACATTTTTTATGTATTTTTTAAAATACATAACTCAGGTTCTATTTGTGGGATTTTGTCATTTTTGCCTTTTTTTATTCATACAAATATAATATCTTTTTTACCCTGTGTACTTTAGATATTGCTTCTTTTGATAAGCCTGGCTGATCTATGCAAAGATGCCTGAGAGTGAGCACATGTTATCTTTTACTGTGTATCAAGCTTACCCTTACTAGAGTGGTGGTTCCTGCCTTTACAGGGTGTATACACTGACATCCAGAAACCCCATTTCTGATGTCTAACAACTAGAATAATACTGTGCCAAGGTACTGCAACCCTTTTGTAGCAATATTGAGGTATACCTATGACCCCCTCTCTGTTCCAAATCACTTGTGGACTTACCAAAGGTGTCACAAAAGGTGAGGTGAGGTCATCTTTTTATATTCTGGCTCTTACTATGACCACTGGCACATTTTGGGGTATTTCAGAATTTTCTGTACATATAAATACAATTAAAGTCCTGTAGCACTTTTTTAGACTAGTATAGTTATTGAAGCATAACTACTCAATTATTTAGTAGCAGCAAACAGGAGGATAGTTCTTGGTATTGTTTATTGTTTCATGGAATGATTTAAGAAGAGCAGATATCTACCATCTGTAGCTGCAGAAATTGATGCCTGAATGAGGAGCCTGTGTGACCTTATCAATAAATTAGTTGGAAGATTATCTCAGAAAAACAAATAGAATTATCAGCAGCATGGTTTACTAATATAATTAGCATAAATAATTCAGCTGTGTTTTAGAGATCTTGGAGACAAGAGATTAATTGTTAATTATTATTATTATTATAGTGTATTTTATATAGCGCACGGCTACCCCAACGGGGTGTCCCGGCGCTTCTGAGAGTGTAAATAAATCTTGCTCCTGAGGGATTTAGCAAAAGAGGAATGTTTTTAATGCCTTACGAAAAGGGAGCTCATCCTGGATCATCCGGATGTCAAGAGGAAGTTTGTTCCATAGGGATGCGGCACAGGCCTGGAAGGTTTTCCCCCCATAGCGTGTTTTGTTAAATCTAGAGGTGATGAGATTTTTAGAACTAGAACGGAGAGATCTGGCATTCCTGTAGGGGCGCAGGCAGGAAGACAGGCAGGCAGATCCTTTTCCCTTGATAGCCCTGTGAGCCAGTGTGAGGGCTTTGAATTCGTCCCGCTTCTGCATTGGTAGCCAGTGAAGCGAGCGCCGGTGTGGAGAGATGTGCTCTCTGAGGGAGATCCCACATACCAGATGAACTGCTGCATTTTGGACTGTCTGTAGTCGATGGCAGAGCCCTGCAGCCAACCCAATGTACAGACCGTTAGCATAGTCCAGGTGAGATGTGATCAGCGCCTGGACGATGGTTCTCCTGGTGTTATTAGGGAGAAAGTTGATAAATTTTTTTACCATCCTAATTTTGGAGAAGCAGGCTGCTGATACTGTCTGTACTTGGTTGTGAAAGGAAAGGTTGGAGTCCCATCTGACTCCAAGATGTTTTACGGATTCCTTAGGTGATGGTAGAGTGGCCACCAAAGGTTGGGGTCCAAGGGGGATGGCTGATGGAAGGAAAGAACCTCGGTCTTCCCCGCGTTAAGTCGGAGGCAGTTGTTGTCCGTCCAGCAGGCAATATTACGCAGACAGTCTTTTAAGGGATCAAAAGAGGATTGGGAGAGTCTGTCATAAGAGAACAGGAGTTGGATATCGTCCCCGTAAGAGGTGGCTTTAATTCCAGACTGAGCAATCATCTCAGCAAGCGGGGAAAAATAAACATTGAAAAGAAGAGGGCTTAAGGAGGAGCCCTGAGGGACTCCCCACCTTAATGGCCGGCTGTTGGAGGTGTACGGAGGGGTAAAAACCGCCTGAGTCCTATTGGACAGAAAAGAGGACAGCCACTTCAAGGCCTGGCCCTGAATGCCCTTGGCGTGGAGACGATCTAGGAGGACAGAATGAGAGATGGTGTCGAATGCTGCCGACAAGTCCAGCAGCACCAACACCGCCTTTGATCCTCCATCAAGTCTCCAGCGCACGGCATCAGCCATCTCTATCAGGGCTGATTCCGTGCTGTGACCCTGTCTAAATCCATGTTACGAGTCATGGAGAGACCGGTGGGTTTCCAAAAAGTTTGCAAGTTGTTTCTGCACTAGTTTTTCTAGTACCTTGGCTGGAGCCGGCAACAAGGAGATGGGTCTGTAGTTGGCCGGTTCGTTAGGGTCGGCATTAGTTTTTTTCAGAATGGGGACTAGTCGTGTGTGCTTCCACGAGTCTGGAAAAATTCCAGTCCGGAGCGAGTCATTTCAGATGTTGTTCAGGAAAGGGTTGAGAAGGGGGGCTAGAGCTTTGTATTGTTTGGCCGGTCAAGGATCAGGCGGCGATCCGGATCTACATTTAGATAGTTCTGCTAAAGAAAGATCAAGAGGAATGTCTTCAAAGTTAGTTAAGATCTGGGCACGGTCAGGGTCGGGATTTGTGCTCACTGTGGGGCTGTGATTGAGGTCAGAGCAGTTTTTTCTAGGAAAGGAGTCGTGAATGGAAGCAATTTTATCCTCAAAGTAATCAGAAAGACGATTACAGAGGGCTTGTGAAACAGGAGACTGATGTTTGAGGGCCAGAGGATCGGTAAATGATCTCACAGTGTTAAAAATCTCTCTTATGGAGACATGGGCGTTATTAATTGTTTCTTCTAAGTAGATTCTTTTATGATCTAAGATCTTTTTCCTGTAATCTTTGAGGGCTGATTTATATACCATTTTACTGTCAAAGGAGTATGAAAGTCTCCAGCGTCTTTCCAAAACTTTATTAGGCAGACTTGCACTGGCGTAATTCTTCAGAGAACCAAGGTGCGGACGGGGAAGAATGAAAAGTTTTGATTGGCCTAGAGGGAGCGATTGAGTCAATAGCAGAGACAATCTAGCTATTAAAGTTGTCAAGCCTGGAGTCTAGATCAATGGCGTCCCTCGGGGCAGTGGAGCCCAAAAGAACTCCGAGGTTATCAGGCGAGATATTGCTCCCGTTACAACCGAATGTTTTGGTCTGAACACAAGGTCTTACTTGATGGAATAAACAGATGGAAAATGGGATAAAGAAATTGTCAGACCAAGTCACCAGGTAAGGATCGTCGGTAAGTAAGTCAGGCAAATTGGAACAAATCAATTGGTCAACAGGTGGACAATTTCAAACTGATTTACTAATTTAAGTTACAGCAGTACGTACTTTGTCATAAGGCTGGCAGAGGACATTTGCTCTGCCATCCTATTCAACAGAGGATTGACATATGTAGAGACCACCACCATCCCAACGCTGATCTCTGTATGTTCAGAGGAACTGGAAAGCTAGTAGATCTTCTGTAGGTATCAAAGGTGAGGTAGACAGCCGCCATCAGTTTTGACAGACATCTACCAAACATTTTAGTTTTCAAAGACAAACTACCAATGTGTTATTGAAAAAGAAATAGCTAATGACCCACTCCTAGGGAGTTGTATTCCCTTAGTATCATTATTTGTATTTTTCTGTCCATCACCACCAAGATTTCCCTGGCAGTAATTGACAGAAAAAAAGAATCTCTGCCCATTTAGGACAGGCGGGGTAATGCCCTTTCTCCACATCCATTACTCCATCAAGCAACTGGAGTAAGCTTCCTATTGACGGAGCCAAAGTGGGAATTTTCAACACAAAGCTGACAGTCTGCTCGATTTTAGGTCGTGTGGGCATTTTTGATGGAGTAGCCCATTAGCAAATCTCTAAATGATGCCCAAAATGTTGGCAAAATAAGTCCTCCTTTTCTTCTATTCACAATGATTCTCCCTGATATATAAAACTTTTAGGATGAATAAGAAGGATAGACTAAAATCTAAGTTTGAATTATTATTAGAAATGACCTGCCTGTTTTTGAATCTGTTAAATCATGGAATTGGGCTTGGGTAAAAGTCCAGAATAAATCTTAAATTGGTAATTTGACACATACATTTTTCTTTTGGCATAATAGATATTAAATTGCCCCCAGGTGATTTTAGAACATGAAGCACTAAAATCACAGTAAATTATGCTTTTGTGATGCAATGGATGTTAACTTTCAGCTTATTATTTTCAAATGTACCAAGTTCATGATTTTTGGATAAAAATATGAGCACAGATTAATCTAGTTTTTTACTCTAATGTTTCTTTCTCTTTTTCTTATTGTTTTCTGTAATATTTGTCCAAAGGCTTGCCATTCTTACATGTAAAGAACACATGAATTGACTTAAAGACAGGTCGTGCTTTTCAATAACATACTTGATTAATTGAAAAATGTTATATTGGGATATTTTGACCATCTAGCTGGTGTAAGATTTGTGACAAGAAAGTCAGTTGGTATACAGCACCAAGGCATGGTGAATATTTACAAATTGTGTTGGTGGTGATATAACATCGTTTTTTGAAAAAGGGCATGAAGTGTTGCTTTGCAGGTTGAGGCATGACGAGGACATACATTCTGCAGTACAACTGTTTGTGCCTCTTATGAGGCTACAGTAATTTCTGTGGCTCTCTTGGCCCGGTAGTTAAAAATAGGGCTATAGCCCCTGTAAACATGCAGTTGTGCCCAATCCGAGGTTGTCATAATGAGGAGATATATCTTTAAGGGAAATAACGTTATTTCTCAGCTCCTTTGTGTGTGTGCTGCATTCTGCAGCACACGTCCAAAGAGGAATATGGACCAAAGGATACTTTTCATTAGGAAAGTAGTCCTTCCTGCACAAAACCTATCCTAACATTAATGCAGACACCCTTGGACCATAGAGCAAGTGTGCCTGCACTGGCCATAGGCAGCCCACATTGTGCCAGCACAAGGAGAGAGCTGAACTGTGCAATATATTTGTAAATATGGTACCGTTCTGATCTCTCCTTTTCATGCACACACTGAAGCAACTTACCATGTTGGACTGTGTTCTGTGAAATCTTGGTGAATCTAAGCCCAGTTTTTGGTGGTTTTTGAATTAATGCACTGTATATGTGAAACATGGCAAGAACTGTTATTTGATCGTGTAACACTTGGTAGAGTTGTGAGATCTTTCGAGCATTGGTATTTAGTGAACATCCCATGAGACTCAAAAGATTTCGAGCTGTGTATGACGGGGTGGAAGGCAAATAAAAGTAATGAAGGAATCCCTCATATTAATTTAACCTTATTTAATGGAAAATATATTGTCCGCAAGTCCCCCACTTTTGAGTCAAGAAAAGGCATCAACATAGTTTTGAAATAAGTTGGACAGTCAATATATTTGCATGATAGTAAGTATGCACACATTAGACCTGAGATAAGAACATGCGTGCAAAGGAGCTTTCAGATTATAACAATGTTTCTCTTTTCAGATAAGAGTGCATATATGTATGGGTCAAACACTGTCTGAATATACAAAATAATTCCTCATCATTTTATGGACATATTCGCATTTCCTTTTAACATAGATGAGATAAGATTACTAGTGATAGAATCCAGTCTTACAGTCTGTTCCTCTCATTCCAAAACTCCTTCCCCACAGTACATGCCTGTTAGACCTGGCACCATTGGCGTGGGTCTCCCTTCCATTTTTTCTGTTGCCTCATGTGTTTTTCTGGTGTTAGATGCTTTGGGAACTGTGCCACTGCTGTCCAGTTCCACAGTGCTAGTGCTCCCTACTGTAAATTGATGTGTTGATTAGTGGTTCCATGATTAGATATTTGGTTTACTTGTCAGACCCTAGTACAGTGCACTGAGTTTGCCCAGGGCATGTAAATTCAAATGCTGCTATTGGGCTTGCGGCATTGGTTGTGCCACCCACAGAAGCAGCCTTGTAAAATGTGTCTAAGGTCTGCCATTGCAGAGCCTGCGTGCAGTCTGGGACTGTCATGCTGACTGGGCAAGTGCACCCACTTGCCAGTCCCTAAACCTTCCCTTGTGTTCATATTAATCACCCCTATGGTAGGCCCAAGGGCAGGGTGCATTGTAAGTATAAGGTAGAACAAGCCCTGATGTGTGTGGCATGTCCAAATAGTGAATTACAGCCATTTTTGTTTTTCACTATTGCAAGGCTACCTGTTCCCCATAGGACGGAATGGGCTGCTGGATTGTTACATGTTTATAATCCTAGCAGACTCATGGAACATGGTAGACATTCAAGTTTAGTATACCTGGCCTCAGAATAATAAAATACATATTTTAGTAAAGTTTATTTTAATATTCTGTGTTTGCAAATACCACTTTTAGAAAGTAGATATTTGCTTGCCTAACAATTTGGGGCCCGCCTCTGCTAGGTTGTGGATTCCTTGTCTGGGTTTGTGTGTGACAGGACTGGAGAATTCAAGGAGACAGGCTGGGGCGGCCCGGTGGTGAATAGGGAGACCTGCATCCAAGATGGGAGGGATGAGTTGCACCTGAGAACTGAATAGGGCTGGGCCTTCCCTCTACGATGCTGGCTCAACCCCCGTGGTGTGTCTGATGTCTCTGCCCTGCACACTGAAAGAAGAGAAGGAAGACTGTCAACAAAGTGCTCCTGGCCTGTACTTGCCTTCCACAATGCTGGCTCCACCACCTGTGGGGCGTCTGATGTGCCTGCCCTGTGCTGTGAAAGTAAAGGAGAAGTCTGGTAAACAGAGTGCTTCAGAACTGGCTTGAACTGGGCACAGGCCCCTCTCCCCTCAGAAAACAAAGGATTTTGGAGTATAAGTATTGGGACACTGAGCCCATGAAATTAGATCACTCCTGGAACTGACAAGAAGAAACCTCTGCTGAGGAGAAGGAACCTGAAGACACTGAGGAGAGACTATTCCCAAGCTGAAGTGCTGCTTGTGGGATTAGCCTGCAGTGGTTGCCTGGCTGCCTAGAGAGGAGAAAGGAGTTTGTGGATTTTACATTTGAATTTTAACTTATGCTAAAAAGATCTCCAAGGGCTTGGAAGAGAGCTTGCCCCCTGATCGAAGTCCCAGGACCAATGGACTTCACCAGCCTTTGTTAATTGCTACTGTTCCAGTGGCTACAGAGGCAGCAAGCTGTGACCGACTCTCACGATGGACCCGGTTACCTGTTGGCACCGCACTGAGCAACGTCAGCCTTGAAAAACGCAAGCTCTGCGCTCGCCGACTCCATCTCTACACCGTCAATGAGCCGTAGCCTGCACCGTGACTGGAAGGACACCGCAACGTGCAAAGCCTCGCAACACCACATCGAACTGGTCTGACCGACGCGGTCACTGCTGCTGACATTGAGTCCTGTGACCGCACCGGAGATGGGCACCGCCTCGCACACTTCGCGATGCACCCCCCGAATCGCACCGCTGTCCGGACTGACCGACGCCAGCTCACGAACTCTGGCTCGAACGCCGCACCGTAAAGCCGGGAGCACCACAACAAGCAACGTCCGCCCCGAACAATGCAAGCTCTGAGCTCACCGATGCCGTCAACAAGCCGTAGCCTGCACCGCGATGGAGGGGACAGCGTGACCTGTATTGCTTTCTTTTTATGCACCGCGACGATCACCGGAACTGCCTCGCACATCCGTGCCGGCCGACCCAGGGAAAAGGTACTGTGTTTGACTCTGTCAACATTTGATTGGGCCCGACTGCCGCGGTCCGCAGGATTTGTTAGACTCTGTGTTCTTTCAGCACGCTGTAGCCGGACAAGGCTACCGACTCGCACAGAACTTTGATTTACACCGTTTTAACCAGAACTCTTGAAATGTTATAGTACAGTGGATTTTTTTTGTCGTTTATTGGTCTTGTATATTGTAAAAAACAAGGGTCCTTAGGATAATTTAATTGTGTGCAAGATCAAGTTATAGACTCAAATCAGTACTATATCTGTTTTCCTGTACCCAGCCGGGTCAGGAGATTTTATTCAATTAGATAAAAAAAAAGAATAGGTGACCAAGCAGATGGTCAGTTTCAGCATATGATAGGGTACAAGCCTGTACCTATCCAGAAGTTATCAAAAGGTTTATAGGAAAGTAGGAATGGGAGAGAAAACATACATTAACAGGCAGGAGAAAGTAGGAGCCACAAAGTCCCTTGCAGAAAATAGGCTAATGCGCAAGTTTAGACAAACAGTTCCTACAACCAAAAATAGACACAATGGATATATTGTAGAACTGTTTAAAATTGTCCCCTGGCTCCTAATGAACCGGGATCATCTTCAGGACTATGTAATAAGTTGCCTCTTTGATTTTGATGCGCCTGCGGAAATAAGGACAGAGGAAAAGACATAACAAAATGAATCAAATTCCACTAGTTACAGAGAAAAGAAAACGTCCTCCTTGTCATAACAGTTGAATCAGGTTTGTCCCATGCTTTGCTGTTTTCTCTTATCACATGCTTTGCTCTTATTCTATGTAAAGTGCAAACGTACATGCGTGGATTGTATTTTAACTTGAAAAATGATTGTGCCGGCTCTTACGGGCTCCGAAGAGCAAGGGCATTTTCGATGTAAATGGTGATAAGTGCTGATCAGAGAATTGTAGTGGCTACGGCGTGATTTTATACGAGATTGGTGAGCAAGTACGTGTGTGAATCTATGTGACCCACGGAGTCACATCGGTGTAAGTTCCATTAGTGTGGTGCTGGTCAAGGTGCAGGAAAGGTGACTATATTACAGTGAGTGCACTTAGCGTTATCAGGTTATTAGGACGGCGCAGTTCGGTAAAGGCCGGTATGCTGACCTTTGGTGTTCTCAATTTAGAACGCTGAAAAAATCGGCGGCTGGAGTGTACCACTATCGGCTCCACTCTCTTCAAGGTGTTGTGACCTAGGGAAGCAGGGGGTGATTATTAATTAAGTTATCCGCTCTCGAGGTGGAGGGATGCAGTCGCAAGAGGCGGCGCTTGTACATTACCTCTAAGTACTGTATTGGTATCCCGAGTAATGAGAGGAATGACTCGTAGATGCCCTTGATAAGGGATATTCTTAAAAGGGGGCGCGTGAAGGTTCACTTGACTCTGCGCGAGCCACCCAATTGGAAGGAAAAAAAACCATAGTCTATATCAGAGGCGGTTTGTGGGTAAAATCGCGTGCATGGCGCTAAGGTGGCCCTGGGGCTTGGCGGGCTTACCTTTTGTAATTCCGGCGATGCGGCAAGTGTTGGACGATATTCTTTGGTGTCGGTTAGACGCAATGGTCTATTCACCGGACTCCACGAGATTCGTGTGAGGCTGTGTCGGGCGCCGGAAGTTTATTGAGGTGGCAGAAGGTGACGCGAGGTAGTCAGCGAGGAGGGACTCAAGGGTGATACACGGCGGCCATCTTGGAATGGGGTCGTGTTAGGAATCTTGGCTGGTGTGAGCTTGTGAGGCAGGAGACCAATAATGGGAAGGTGACAATGCATGCTATTTACAGTTACGAAGTGCCAAACCTGTGCGTGTTAACTGGGCTTCCCTGTATTTTAAACATTCACATCCAGGGGTTGCCATATTTACAGACCTCAAATTAAAATAATAAAATTAGAAGCAACATATGTTGATGCTAGAAGCAACCAATTTCCATTCGTTCATAATTCAGTATCGTATTGCGAACCGCAATGGGGGTGCTGCGTTATCATTGTACATAGCTACTTAAAGTTCAGTAGTACATAAGCACTCGAGTACATCGTCATTTTGGATCAGAGCAATGACCCCCAATCCTCTGTTCGATTGAGTCCATTTTGAATTGAGTCCAGCATAATTATACATCTCAGTTCTTCCTTGTTCAGCAGGTGCGACATGTTACCACCTCTTGGTGGGAGTTTCAAGACTTTCAATATGGTCCATCGGATATCATCCTCGCTGTGGTTGGCATCGATGAAATGTTCCACCAGCGGGGCATTGGGGGTTCGGCATCTAATACGACTTCTGTGTTGGCAGATGCATGTCTTGATTTTCTGCGATGTCTGTCCGACATAGATTTTACTACATGGGCATTGGATCAGATATACAACATTACTTGTATTGCAGTTAGAGAGAGTATTACTCTTAAAAGTGATGTTGTTGAATACCATAGACTTTCCTTCCATAGTAAGATCGCACACGCTGCAACCCCCACATTTCACATGACCAACAATGGGGGACAGACCCCATACATCTTCAAGGGTGGAAGCATGAGAAGGGCTAGGAAGGGCAGCTCGGACCAAGTGATCCTTCAAGTTCTTGCTTTTTTTGAAAAAGGGAACAATGGTCGTTCAATTTCAACAGTGCCTGCATTAATTATTGGCCAATGGTGGAGAATCATTTTCCGAAGCTTGTTGGATAGTGGGGAAAAGGTGGTCACGCAAACTATCCTATCTAGGTTTCTCTTGGAATTGGGGGTTAGTAATGTCTCCCGTGGGCGATACCATGCACGCTTGAGGGCATTCTTAACAATTCTTCTAGGATAGCCCCTGTCGCTCAGTTTGGAGGCCAAAATTGCACTTTCTCTAAAGTAGTCCCCCCTACATGAGCAATTTCTCCTGATTCTGATGTACTGGGAGAACGGGAGGGAGTCACGCAGGGCCCTGGGGTGGTTACTTGTGTATTCTAACAGTGTATTCCGCTCAGTCGGCTTCCTAAAGAGCCGAGTCAGGAGAACCCCTTCTTGATGGAAGATGGTGAGGTCTAGAAAGTCTATAGAGGATTTGTCAGATGTAAGTGTAAAATTCAGGCCTGAACAGTTGTTATTCATCCAGTGTAAGAAGTGGCGCAGATCATTGACGTCATATCTCCATAACATGAAGATATCATCAATGTATCTGCGCCACATGATGATCCCTGGGAAGAAAGGATTTGCTGGAAGTAGGATCACTTGTCTCTCTATTTCATCCATAAAGAGTATGGCCAGATTTGGGGCAAAAATTGCGCCCATACTGGTCCCCTTCATTTGCTGATAAAAGAGACCATTGAATGTGAAAAAATTCCTTGTCAAACAGAGTTCAAGGAGCTGCAAAATAAATGTGGTGGGTACAGCATGTGGGCGTGGTCGTGTGTCAAGAGTTTTTTGAATAACTCTTAGTGCTGCAATCTGAGGAATATTTGTATACAAGGACTCCACGTCCATGGTACATAAAGTGTCAGTTGTGGGGTCGAAAGGGTGGTTTTTCGATCAGACTGATCATGGACATGGAGTCCGCCAAGCCCCAGGGCCACCTTAGCGCCATGCACGCGATTTTACCCACAAACCGCCTCTTATATAGACTATGTTTTTTTTTTCCTTCCAGTTGGGTGGCTCGCGCAGAGTCAAGTGAACCTTCACGCGCCCCCTTTTAAGAATATCCCTTATCAAGGGCATCTGCGAGTCATTCCTCTCATTACTCGGGATACCAATACAGTACTTAGAGGTAATGTACAAGCGCCGCCTCTTGCCACTGCATCCCTCCACCACGAGAGCGGATAACTTAATTAATAATCACCCCCTGCTTCCCTAGGTCACAACAACTTGAAGAGAGTGGAGCCGATAGTGGTACACTCCAGCCGCCGATTTTTTCAGCGTTCTAAATTGAGAACACCAAAGGTCAGCATACCGGCCTTCACCGAACTGCGCCGTCCTAATAACCTGATAACGCTAAGTGCACTCACTGTAATATAGTCACCTTTCCTGCACCTTGACCAGCACCACACTAATGGAACTTACACCGATGTGACTCCGTGGGTCACATAGATTCACACACGTACTTGCTCACCAATTTCGTATAAAATCATGCCGTAGCCACTACAATTCTCTGATCAGCACTTATCACCATTTACCTCGAAAATGCCCTTGCTCTTCGGAGCCCGCAAGAGCCGGCACAATCATTTTTCAAGTTAAAATACAATCCACGCATGAACGTTTGCACTTTACATAGAATAAGCGCAAAGCATGTGATAAGAGAAAAGAGCAAAGCATGGGACAAACCTGATTCAACTGTTATGACAAGGAGGACGTTTTCTTTTTTCTGTAACTAGTGGAATTTGATTCATTTTGTTATGTTTTTTCCTCTGTCCTTATTTCCGCAGGCGCATCAAAATCAAACAGGCAACTTATTACATAGTCCTGAAGATGATCCCGGTTCATTAGGAGCCAGGGGATCGAAATGTCAACAATTCTAAACAGTTCTACAATATATCCATTGTGTCTATTTTTGGTTGTAGGAACTGTTTGTCTAAACTTGCGCATTAGCCTATTTTCTGCAAGGGACTTTGTGGCTCCTACTTTCTCCTGCCTGTTAATGTATGTTTTCTCTCCCATTCCTACTTTCCTATAAACCTTTTGATAACTTCTGGATAGGTACAGGCTTGTACCCTATCATATGCTGAAACTGACCATCTGCTTGGTCACCTATTCTTTTTTTTAATCTAATTGAATAAAATCTCCTGACCCGGCTGGGTACAGGAAAACAGATATAGTACTGATTTGAGTCTATAACTTGATCTTGCACACAATTAAATTATCCTAAGGACCCTTGTTTTTTACAATATATTGTCCGCCCATGGTCCAAAGGTATCCAATGGGTGCCCTTGTTACAAATATAAAGTTTATTGGTCTTGTGGCAACGCTATATAAAGTATAACTTATTTTTGATACAAACCTTGTGTGGTGTCCATTTGTAGTGTTGTCACTGGGTTACTGTATGTGGTCACAAATGCTTAACTTACATCGCCTCTGAACTAGCCTTGACTGCTCGCGCCACGCCACCTAGAGGGTGAGCAGGTGTTATTTTAAGAAGGTAATTCCCTTGCCCTGACTAGAGGAGAGGGTCCCTGCTTGGCACAAGTACCTACCTGTGCCAACCAGAGACCCCAAATTCTAACATTGGGATTCAAGCGGAAAGGATTCCAAATTTGCATTTGTGACTCATGTACAGTGATTGGTGAACACTTAGTGAGTGCAGACCATAACGCAGCCACGTACTTCTGATACTTGTTTGTGCCAAAATCTCCAATTTTTTTTTTAATCATGCCTGGTTCCGTCAGAATAGAAAAGGCAGCATCCATTGTATCTGTTGACTGTGATTGGGAGGAAGAGAAACTAGAAAGCTACACCAACAACCAGCTCAAGAGCTTCTGCAAAAAGTTTAAAATTTCAGTAGCTGGAATCCCCAAAAAAGAGCAATACCACAAGGCGCTTAGGGTATGGGTGGAAGCAAGGAATTCCCCAGGTGATTTGGGAGATTATGACGATGCAGAGCAGCAGCTTGGTGAGCCACTGGGTCATGAGAGGAGGGGTGCTCCCTCCCCAGTGGGTAGCAGTGTGTCTTCCCGAGGTCTGTCCCCTGAAGAGTTGGCAGATAGAAAAGAAAACCGGATGCACGAAATGGAGATGGCCAAGCTCAAATTAAATGGGCAACTGGAGCTAGAAAGCAAGAAAATGGCTCTAGAAGTGGAGCTAGAGAGCAAGAAATTGGTTCTGGAAGAAAATAGATTGCAATTGGAGCATGACCAAGTTTTGAGGGAGTTGGATCTGAAAGCCAGGAGCCTAGAGAGCCCTCCCTCTGGAAACAGCACACCGCCAGCGCATGGGGAAGGTAGGGTGTACATCCCCAAAGATGTGGTAAAGGAGTTTTTTAAGAATGATGATATTGGGCAGTGGTTCAGAGCCTATGAGGTAGCCATGACTTCCCACCGGGTCCCTGAGAGAGATTGGGGAGCGGGGTTGTGTGGAAGGTTCCTTAGTGAGGGGCGGGACACACTGTTGGAATTACCTTCTGAAGTCCATTACACCTAGAGCCACATGAAAGAGGCACTCATGACTAGGTATGGTTTGACCCCTGAACTCTATAGGCAGAGGTTCAGGAAGTGCAAGAAGATGGAAAGTAGTAACTGGGTAGAGTATGTCACTTTCATTGGATGTTTGGGTAAAGGGCAGCAAAGTTCATGATTTTCAAGTTCTCTTGGATTTGATTGCATGGGAGCACTTTTCTGATTATTGTTTTACAGAGCTGTGCCAGCACCTGATTGATAGCAAGCTGACTAACCCTAGAAAGCTTGCTGAGGAGGCGGACCGCTGGGTCAGTACCAGGGTCCACAAGGGTCCATGGGAGACTCAGCCAAAGGTGGGCAGGCTCCTCAGCAAAAGAGTGGGGGGGACAAGGGTAAACAGAGGGAGTTCCGCAGAGGGCCCCAAAGTAATTCCCAAGGGAACCAAGGGAAAGGTTCCCATCCTCCCCCTGAGAGAAAGCCAGTGGGCCCGACAGGTAATCCTGTTCCACAGGGACCCCTTAAATGCTACCGAAGTGGGGGCCTGGGTCATAAGGCAACTGATCCCAGGTGCCGCCTGTTTGGTAAACTAGCACCCACTGGTGCTCCGCCCCGGCAGATGGCTAGTGTAGCCTTTGGGGAGGAGGTAGAAGTCCAAGGTGGGTGGGGGCCCGCAGAGATGTCCCTTGTCTCTTTAGGAGACTGTGAGGTGATCCCAGAAAACCAACTGCCCAACAACACTAAGAAATATGGGCAGTGGGTGACCATCAATGGCTAAAAGGTGGAGGCTCTTAGAGACACAAAAGCCAGTGTGACAGCTGTCTGGTGTTTCAAGAGCAGGTTGTCCCACATGCATTCTGCCGAGTTGTTAACGCCGACAGTACAGAGAGTCATTGTTCAATGGCTCAGGTTCCCTTTGAGTGGGGGGGTCTCTGGTACTCTTCAGGTAACTGTGAGGCCCGCCATGCCTGTTGACTGTTTGTAGGGGAACGATTTGGAGAGCTCACTTTGGGAGAAAGTGGAGAAGAGTACTCATCTGAGGATGGTGGGTCTGCCTGACTGGGCGAGCGTGACCATCCGGTCAATGGCAGCCAGTAGGGGTGCTCAAGAGGACGTGGAGCCTGAAAGGGAGGCCAAGGAACCCACCTTAGGGAGAAGTGGCAGGGGACACGGGAAACTGGCCCCTAAAGTTCCCACAGCCCAGGAGGAGGTAGACCCTGAGGGGGATGCCCTGGAGCCTTCCGGGGAACAAGTAGCTGAACTGGGGGACCTGCCTGAACTGACCCATTGGCAGCAAGAAGGAGGCACTCCAGGGAGGAATTCTGCAGGGAGAAGAGAGAATGCCCTTCTCTTGAGGGCTTGCGGCAGCGGGCTGCAAGCCAGGCAGCAGGTGATCAGTCTGGGTCACATTGGATCTATTGGGAGAATGGCCTCCTGTATAGTGAGCCTAAGGTTGCTGAGCCTGGGTCAGCCCGTGTGCTGGTGATACCCCAGAGCTTCAGAGCCTTCCTACTGGGGCTGGCTCATGATGTGCCATTGGCAGGACATTTGGGGCAGGACAAGACCTTCAAGAGTCTTGTCACCTATTTTCATTGGCCCCAAATGTGCAAGAGTTCAGACACTCATTGCAGGACATGTCAGACTAGCCAGGCAAGTGGAAAGAGTGGAAGGAAGCAGAAGGCTCCTCTCCAGCCATTCCCTGTGGTCAGTACCCCCTCTGAGCAGGTGTGGATTGACATTGTGGGGCCACTGGACCCTAAGACAGCCATGGGCAACAGGTACATCCTGGTCTTGGTGGACCATGCCACCCCGTACCCGGAAGCCAAACCTCTGAGGACAGTGACGGCCCCCGTGGTGGGACAAGCATAGATGGGAATTTTCTTACGAGTAGGATTACTTAGAGAGGTTGAGTCTGACCAGGGCACCAACTTTATTTCTAAGTATATGAAGTCCCTGTGGCAGGAGTGTGTGGCAACCTACAAGTTCACCACTCCTTACCAATACCAAGGAATTGGGTTGTTTAAAAGGTTCAACCAAACCCTGAAGGGCAAAATTATGGTTCTTGAGGAACCCATGAGGCGTAAGTGGGATGTCCTCTTACCATGCCTATAGTTTGCATACCGGGAGGTGCCACAGTAATCTCTAGGGTTCAGTCCATTTGAGCTTCTCTATGGACACCCGGTCAGAGGACCTCTGAGTCTGGTGAAGGAAGGCTGTGAGCAATCTCCCAGGAAACCTCCCCAGGATGTATATAGCTACATGCTGGTCTTCAGGAACCAGACTAGGCGTTTCAGGCAACTCGCTGAGGTGAATCTGGAAGCCAGCCAGGAGGAGATGAAGCGGTGGTACGACCAGCATGCCACTCTGGTGGTGCTTCAACCTGGCCAGAAAGTGTGGGTCATGGCCCCAGTGGAGCCCTGCGCGCTCCAAGATAAGTGGACAGGACCATTTGAGGTTGTGGAGCGCAAGAGTCCAGTTACCTACTTAGTGAACTTGCGGTCTCCCAGGAACCCCTTGAGGGTCCTGCATGTCAACCACCTTAAGCCCCACTTAGAGAGGTCTGAAGTGGGCATGCTCTTGGTGACAGATGCTGGAATCGAAGAGGAGACTGACCCTCTTCCTGACCTCCTGTCAGCCTCAGAGCAAGGTGGGTCAGTGGATGGTGTTAACCTCTCTTCCACCCTGACCCCTGAGCAACAGAATGACTGCCGCCAGTTGCTGGGACAGTTTTCTGATCTGTTCTCCCTGGTTCCTAGTATCACAGATTGGTGCGTCCATGATGTGGTTACTGGAGACAGCTTACCTGTGAAGCACACGTCTAACAGGATAACTGACAGGGTAAGGGCTTGCATCAAAGAGGAAGTCTCAAAGATGCTTGCACTTGGGGTCATTGAGTCCTCCAGCATTCCTTGGGCCAGCCCACTGGTCTTGGTCCCGAAGGCTGCATCGCTGGGTGACACACCTGAACTCCGGTTTTGTGAGGACTATTGAGGGCTCAATTCGGTCATGAAGACCGACGCGCACCCCATCCCCAGAGCTGATGAGCTCATTGATCGGTTAGGGGCTGCACGGTACCTCAGCATGTTTGTATTGATGTCTGGGTATTGGCAGATCGCCTTGACTGATGGGGCAAGAGAGAGGTCAGCATTCTCCACACCAGATGGGCATTTCCAGTTACGTGTTATGCCCTTTGGGATGAAGAATGCCCCTGCCACTTTCCAGAGGTAGGTCAACCAGGTGTTGGTTGGACTGGATGAGTTCAGTGCCGCCTACCTGGATGACATTGCAGTGTTCAGTGTCACTTGGAAAGAACATCTGCGCCACCTCTGGGAAGTGTTGTTGGCACTGCAGATGGCAGGCCTCACGATCAAGGCGAGTAAGTGCCAGATCGGGCAGGGTTCAGTGGTGTACTTGGGATACCAAGTTGGGAGCGGCAAGGTGGCGCCCCTACAACCCAAGATTGAAACCCTCCTGGCTTGTGAACCCCCCAAAACCCAGACAGAGGTGAGGGCCTTCTTAGGACTCACCGGGTACTACAGGTGATCTATGTTCAGTAAGGCTGATGAAAATTCCATGTATATGGTGAGGGTAGTGTTTTTCTTTAAGCATGGTTTATTTAAAATGGAGAAGGATTAATAGTGAAGAGTGCCTCGAAAGTTATTGTGCTGGCTTCATTTCGAGTGTAACTTTTGTTTGAGATGTGTTGAATATATGTTTTAGATGCAGAAGAAGTATTTGACAAATGATGTATGTATGACATTCGCAAAAGGTTTTGCACTTTGAAAAATGTCAAAATGTTATTTGCCATTTTAGAAGCTTGAGGCCAGATGTACAACATTTTGCATGTACAATATTTCCCAAAATATTTTGTGTGTAAATGCGATACGCAAAATCGCATTTACAGAGTGGTCGCAAATTGCAACAAAGTGCAAAAAGGTATATTTGCACATGCAATTTACCAGTAAACTGAAACAGGAGGTAATCAGGATCAACCTATAAAAACATCCCCAGAATGCATCACAAACCTTTTCACAATCGCTGCCCTGTACTTGTTAGCAAGGAAGAGGTGGAAAATGGCGGCATTGCAGAGGAGAAGAAGAAAGGAGAGGATTTTCAGAGTCAGGCTGACATAAGACAGACAAGGAGGTTTACTAGTAGTGCAGGCTAAGTATCAGGGTCATACAAGAGCTTATTGACACCTTGAAGCCACAACTTGAGAGCCGAACCATGCGCAGC
Source organism: Lissotriton helveticus (assembly GCF_964261635.1). NCBI lineage: Eukaryota > Metazoa > Chordata > Amphibia > Caudata > Salamandridae > Lissotriton > Lissotriton helveticus. The sequence goes on along the minus strand of NC_136060.1, from coordinate 211,613,926 downwards.
AATGCAATTCCCACACACGTACAAGTATTGTGCTCCCTTCTTCTCTTGGCCGCTGGTAGTTATCAGGATGTCAGTGGCTGGTGGTGTATCTCAGAGTGCGCTGTCGTGTTTTTTTCATAATTTCCTAGACGCCCTGCTATATCACATATATCAACAAATATGCATGCCCAGATATAATGAGTAATTTGCCCAAACATAACTGGATTTCTATAGAATAGCAAGGTTCCCACAGGTCATGGGGTGCATAGATGTGACACATGTGCCCAGCCCATATGTCCAACTTCCCGCATTGAATACATTTTTTATAACCAAAAAAGCACACATTCCCTCAATATCCAAGTAGTGTGTGACGCAAACAACATAATCACTGATATTGTAGCCATGATGCATTTATTTTTAGGCACAGTGGTCTATATCAAAGGTTAGAAAGAGGTGACTTTGATGAGGGATACCTTCTAGGTAATGTTATTACCTGTCCCCAGACAAATGTTTTTTCACTTGTATGTCTGTAAGCATTTAACATCAAAATCATATATCTCACAACAGGTGACAGGGCGTATGCCCTGCATCTGTGGATCCTCACACCATATCTGTCTCCCAACAACAACATACACTGAACACAGGCACACAAGGACCGTGATTGAGCGTACTTTTGGAATATTGAAATTGCGCTTCAGATGCCTACATAAGAGTGGTGGAGCTCTGCAGTATGCACCAGACACAGTCTGTTAAATTGTGGCAACATGTACCATACTGCCAACATGGCCTGTAGGGGTGGAATGCCCATGGGTGTGTCTGGCACAGAATCTGAGGTTGAGGAACCGGGATCGCATGCCATACATCAAAGGGATGGTAGAGCTGCAGCAGAGGGGAGAAGGCGCAGGGACCAGATTGGCAACAACTATTTCTGAAAGGTACGTACACATCAGTTAGACACTCAGCTGTACAAATGACAGAACAAATTGTGAATAGCAATGAGTGCTTTCATTTTCAAGCATCCATTATTAAACTAGGACAGCATGTCCATCAGTAACAGTAGGAATACAAAATAAGAACAATTAATTTGGGTTTCGTCACCAAAAATAATGAAATTAAAGTCATACAAATTATTTTTATGAGAACAAAAAGTTCTCATTTCCTGCCCCTAGGCTGTCCAGAGCTGTCACTACCTAACCCAAGGTGCCAGCTTCAGCTTCTGCGCATCATTGGTGACTCTGTGGCTGAAATGCTGCCACCAATGTCAACATCCCCAATGAACTGATTTGTCTGCAGTGTTTCCACTGCTGCTGTAATTTTTTCAAGACCACGTACCACGTCCCCACTGTAATGGCCCATCTCCACTTGCAGGCCAAGTGTGCGCTGGCTATGTTTGTTTGTGGCATGTGTAAGCCTATTTATTGCCCTGCTCAAATTATCCAGTTTCTGTCCCCTGCTGTGCTCAATGAGCCTCTGATTTGCTCCTTCAGCAGACCACTCTTTTGCTAATTCTGCCACAGTGTTAGTGAGGGCATCCAGTTTAGATTCTATCCTGGCCTGATTCTCTGCCAGTCGTTTTGTGATCATGTGGAACCCCTGGGACATCCTGACATTTCGTTGTCTTTGTTATTTGTTTTGCAGGTGCTGTATTTTCAGCATTTTACAGGGATGTATGTCACTACAACGCATGCTTTTACAACGCATGCCATTACGACGCAGGTTTTACAACGCGTTGGGGGGCGCTGGATGGTGATAAGTTTAATTTACTATTCCAACTCCAGTCCCCGTAGATAGTAGGGAAGATGTTGGATAGTAATTAAACTATTCCCTATCCTAGAGCGCCCTCCAGCGCAATTTGTTGTAATGACTTGCGTTGTAAAAGTTGCATCGTAATGGTAGTGCGTTGTAAAAGTTGCGTTGTAAAGGATGTTTCCCTTTCACAGTCTACTGAAGTTGACATGGCCTGACTGATACGCCCAGTGGAGGAGAAAGCTTGGGTCCAACTAAGGGACGGTTGTGTTTGCCTTGAGAGGAGAACACGGGAGGACAGAGGGCCTTGTGTGTGTTGTGTCCTGCTGTGCAGCTGAGGTGACAGTCGGTGTTGACTCTGCAGTGGTTGCAGCCACAGTAGATCGAACGTCAGAAGACCTGTGCTCACTTGTTTCCCCAACGTCCTGCCCTTCCTCCATCTGCTCTGGCTCGTGGGTACCCGGTGTGTCCTCAACAGTGTCGTCTGCTTCCAATGGTGTGTCTATGTGACAAAAAGGATGATAGAAATTAATAAATAAATTGTTTCTCTGTTTCGGTGGTGTTGTTATGTTTATCAGCTTCATTCCCTCACTACCACTGATTTTTTCACAGACTACATCTCCCATGATGCAACACTAGTGTTGCTTTTTGTTTGTACATAGATGTTTTCTTTTGGTTCATTAGTATGCATGCACAGTATAGGCGTTAGTGTGTATTCACACATCACATGTACAGTTTTCACTTACCAGGATTTATGGATGGCTGGTATGTATCAAGGCTCCCAAAGCCTGCTACACTTCCCTCTCCAAGGTGGGTCCACCATTCCTTCAGGTGGGGATGGCTCTGCTGAAGTAGAAGGTTAAGGTGAGTGATGATCTCAGCTAGTTGCGCACAGTACACTTGGTGTGATCCTACACCTTATGTATTTAAACAACCTCAAACAAAATATAACAGTCAATCAGTTATTTTATTTTCATATACTGATTCATTTAAAGTTTTTTAGTTAATCATTCCATAAACCATTCCATAAACTGTTGTATAATTGTAATACAATCATATGTACATAATTTTTCGCATTATATTTCACAATACAATGTGTCCTATACAGGTTTAACACCACTCATCATACACGACTTATCACTCATATTTTTTGTACATGCCCAACGCATTTCAGCACCATGGTGCCTTCATCAGGGGCTGATCTACAAGGAGAAATTAAAACAACAGGAAACTATAAGTATATGTTCAAAAACATGTGTCATGGGGGTCTATATTTACACTTATCTCATGTCATACCTTTTAAGTGTAGTGAGTATGTCCAATCAGCTACAAGTTAAAAAACGAGAAACCAAGAGTATCAGAACGTAGTACGAATATTAAGACTCACAATGACTACAAAAAAGCAAAGTGAAACTCGCTTACCCTACCGTTTTTCTTGCATTTAATGACCTATAAAAGGAAAACCATTTATACCCGGACGTTAGTCATAGCTAAACAAATATATCTTCTTAAGAGCTCATAAAAAAACACATCCTACCTTAACTGGATGGGCTGTCACGACCTATAAACATATGATATGATGTTTAGATACTGAGACATAGTCTCATTCATATGTGAAATTAGCCTTCCATATCATGTTGACATACCATCTGAGTGGTTTGTTATGTCCTGTGGTTCAAAACGGAAAAAATTGAAACATATCAGGGCTTGAACCTCGAGAAAATATCAGTGAAAGATGTCCTAATCCAACTGTCTAAATACCTTATTATTCCACTGTCGATATAGTGTACAGAAGTGCTCAAACAGGATACCACCGATGTAAAAGTTTGAGAACCCGCACCGAAACCAGTGTTTATCTTAACTGAGCGTGCGTCGTGTGTTAACACAAAAAAAGGACTAAAACGAAGAACACCATCTAATCTGAGGGACGGAGGCACCATTACTAAACTATACGAGTATTATTAAATTGTAGACAATTTGTGTATAAAGAATGTATATTACCAATACTCATGTCTTGAGTATCAGTACACAAATGATTGTATTTATAATGATGAAAAAGACACGTGATTTCTATTAATAATATTACCCACGTCCTGAAATGACGTAAATGAAAAGCCCTCTGTAGTATTTGACAGCAATATCCCATATTAAAATACTACGTCGAATGATAAACTGGTGACGTATTATCGAATGCTATATATCTACGTCAAGTAGTCATGTAAGGAGGGGGAACTCTATATCACCTACTTATAGTGGCGCGCCATCTTGAAAAGTGATGGGCTCTAAAGAGTGGTATCCAAATCCTGCCGATTCAATGGAAATATACGCTTATAAAATAATAATGCCGATTCCCGATGCGATATCATAAATCACAAGAAATCCTTCATTAATTATGGGTACTGGAAGATCATCAACAGAAAAAAAGAAATCATGAGTATAAAAACCAGGAAAAAGTTGAACATTAAGATGTTGTGTATCTCATTGCCCTCTGTGAACTGTGTGAATATATAGAGTCAGGTAAGTATCATGACGTCCTCATCAACATTTCTAACCCCGTGCAACATAATATAACAGTAACGCAAACTATACCTAAGTCATAAGGATCAAAATCCTATTATACAAAATTATAAATCATCATGTTATATACATTTTACAATTCCATTATTCTCAAACTAACATATTATGTTCATATTATAAAAACTTAGAATCAAGTTTATCCAAAGTCATGATAACATACACTTATTCTCAGTGATGTGCACGTGAATCAAATATTGCATTATAATGAGTCATTATATCTTAAATTCATGAGTCCCAAGTTATCAAATTATATTCATGGTACCTATTCATCAAAAATACTCATAATTAAATTAGAAGATACTCTTGTTATAGGAGAGTTATACTCTGGCTGTGTGTTGTAACCTACTGTCGATTGGGATGTTATAGGTAACATGATAGATCGTATCTGTCATTCAACCCTCTCGGTTGCATTGTCTGTAAATGTTTAATCCAATAAAGTTCTCGTTGAAGGAGTCTTTGTCTATTGTCAATCCCAGATTGAATAATCACTTTTTCTATGATGAAACACCTTAATTGAGAAATCGAATGACCAGTTTCTTTCCAATGTGTTTCTAATGGTGATGACAAATATTGGTTGCGTATTCTGCTTTTATGCTCATTTAATCTGGTTTTGAATTTCCGCTCTGTTTTACCAACATACATTTTGCCGCCTGGGCATTTAATCCCATAAATTACATTTTGAGTATTGCAGTCCCTGTTATGTCTCAATTTAATTGTTTTTCCTGTAGTTGGATGTGGAAAAGTATTCCCAGCAATTATATTGTTACAGTTTGTGCAATTTAAACACCGTATTGTGCCCTTGTAATCAGTAGTCCGATCATCTGCTCCAGTATGTTTCAACAGTTGTCTGATATTTGATCCTCTTTTGTAAGCATGCATTGGTTGTTGAGAAAATATCCCATTAAAGTCTTTTTCTGTGGACAAAAGTTCCCATCTCTGATTGATGATACGTTTAATTCTTGTTGACGATGTAGTGAACTTTGATACAAAGACCATTCTCTCCTGATCAGTTTTAGGTTCTGGTTGTAACAATGTCTCTCTCCTCATTTGTTTGACTCTCTCTCTGTTGCGTACCACCGTTTGCTCAGGGTATCCACGTTCTTGGTATCTTAGGGCATACCGTTCAATGTTAGCCTCACATGTAAGTGTTTGAGAACAAATCCTCTTGATGCGGATGAATTGGGAGAGGGGTAAATTCTCCACAAGTTGCCTCGGGTGAAAACTGGTATAGAATAATGCACTATTTCGATCTGTTGGTTTTGTGTATAACTCTGTGGAGAGACCTGCAAGATGTTTACGAATCCTCACATCTAAAACATCCATGGTTTCACAGTCCATTTTGTGAGTGAATTGAATCCTTGGGTTCACCAAGTTCAGATGTTGAATGGTGTCAAGTAATACATCCTCCGTTCCATCCCAGATCAGAAAGATGTCATCTATGAAACGACAGTACATTTTAACATGTGACCACATGGGAGTTTTGAACAGATGTTCTGCCTCAAATTGCGCCATAAAAATATTTGCGTATGCAGGAGCCCCTGCAAAACCCATAGATGTTCCAGTCATTTGGGCATAGAAATGTTGGTTCCATTCAAAATAGCTGTTATTGAGGCAAAATGTCAGCAATTGTAAGAGAAACACTTTATCTGTGGGTAGATCCCCCATTTGCAAAAGTGCCCATTCCGCTGAGTCTAACCCAGCAGAGTGCGGTATTGAGGTGTACAGGGATATTACATCAATTGTACAAAGAATCCAACTTTCATCCACTTCACCATGTATATCCGAGATTTTAGTTAGGAAATCACTTGTGTCCCTGATATAGGAACTCCAACTTTGAACAAATTTTTGCAAGAAAAAATCCAAATATTTTCCGAGGGGGTCAAAAATGGACCCACATCCCGAAACTATAGGTCTACAAGGTGGATTTGTAGGATGTTTATGCTCCCCAAGATACATAAACATCCTACAAATCCACCTTGTAGACCTATAGTTTCGGGATGTGGGTCCATTTTTGACCCCCTCGGAAAATATTTGGATTTTTTCTTGCAAAAATTTGTTCAAAGTTGGAGTTCCTATATCAGGGACACAAGTGATTTCCTAACTAAAATCTCGGATATACATGGTGAAGTGGATGAAAGTTGGATTCTTTGTACAATTGATGTAATATCCCTGTACACCTCAATACCGCACTCTGCTGGGTTAGACTCAGCGGAATGGGCACTTTTGCAAATGGGGGATCTACCCACAGATAAAGTGTTTCTCTTACAATTGCTGAAATTTTGCCTCAATAACAGCTATTTTGAATGGAACCAACATTTCTATGCCCAAATGACTGGAACATCTATGGGTTTTGCAGGGGCTCCTGCATACGCGAATATTTTTATGGCGCAATTTGAGGCAGAACATCTGTTCAAAACTCCCATGTGGTCACATGTTAAAATGTACTGTCGTTTCATAGATGACATCTTTCTGATCTGGGATGGAACGGAGGATTTATTACTTGACACCATTCAACATCTGAACTTGGTGAACCCAAGGATTCAATTCACTCACAAAATGGACCGTGAAACCATGGATTTTTTAGATGTGAGGATTCGTAAACATCTTGCAGGTTTCTCCACAGAGTTATACACAAAACCAACAGATCGAAATAGTGCATTATTCTATACCAGTTTTCACCTGAGGCAACTTGTGGAGAATTTACCCCTCTCCCAATTCATCCGCATCAAGAGGATTTGTTCTCAAACACTTACATGTGAGGTTAACATTGAACTGTATGCCCTAAGATACCAAGAACGTGGATACCCTGAGCAAACGGTGGTACGCAACAGAGAGAGAGTCAAACAAATGAGGAGAGAGACATTGTTACAACCAGAACCTAAAACTGATCAGGAGAGAATGGTCTTTGTATCAAAGTTCACTACATCGTCAACAAGAATTAAACGTATCATCAATCAGAGATGGGAACTTTTGTCCACAGAAAAAGACTTTAATGGGATAAATTCTCAACAACCAATGCTTGCTTACAAAAGAGGATCAAATATCAGACAACTGTTGAAACATACTGGAGCAGATGATCGGACTACTGATTACAAGGGCACAATACGGTGTTTAAATTGCACAAACTGTAACGATATAATTGCTGGGAATACTTTTCCACATCCAACTACAGGAAAAACAATTAAATTGAGACATAACAGTGACTGCAATACTCAAAATGTAATTTATGGGATTAAATGCCCATGCGGCAAAATGTATGTTGGTAAAACAGAGCGGAAATTCAAAACCAGATTAAATGAGCATAAAAGCAGAATACGCAACCAATATTTGTCATCACCATTAGCAACACATTGGAAAGAAACTGGTCATTCGATTTCTCAATTAAGGTGTTTCATCATAGAAAAAGTGATTATTCAATCTGGGATTGACAATAGACAAAGACTCCTTCAACGAGAACTTTATTGGATTAAACATTTACAGACAATGCAACCAAGAGGGTTGAATGACAGATACGATCTATCATGTTACCTATAACATCCCAATCGACAGTAGGTTACAACACACAGCCAAAGTATAACTCTCCTATAACAAGAGTATCTTCTAATGTAATTATGAGTATTTTTGATGAATAGGTACCATGAATATAATTTGATAACTTGGGACTCATGAATTTAAGATATAATGACTCATTATAATGCAATATTTGATTCACGTGCACATCACTGAGAATAAGTGTATGTTATCATGACTTTGGATAAACTTGATTCTAAGTTTTTATAATATGAACATAATATGTTAGTTTGAGAATAATGGAATTGTAAAATGTATATAACATGATGATTTATAATTTTGTATAACAGGATTTTGATCCTTATGACTTAGGTACAGTTTGCGTTACTGTTATATTATGTTGCACGGGGTTACAAATGTTGATGAGGACGTCATGATACTTACCTGACTCTATATATTCACACAGTTCACAGAGGGCAATGAGATACACAACATCTTAATGTTCAACTTTTTCCTGGTTTTTATACTCATGATTTCTTTTTTTCTGTTGATGATCTTCCAGTACCCATAATTAATGAAGGATTTCTTGTGATTTATGATATCGCATCGGGAATCGGCATTATTATTTTATAAGTGTATATTTCCATTGAATCGGCAGGATTTGGATACCACTCTTTAGAGCCTATCACTTTTCAAGATGGCGCGCCACTATAAGTAGGTGATATAGAGTTCCCCCTCCTTACATGACTACTTGACGTAGATATATAGCATTCGATAATACGTCACCAGTTTATCATTCGACGTAGTATTTTAATATGGGATATTGCTGTCAAATACTACAGAGGGCTTTTCATCCGCGTCATTTCAGGACGTGGGTAATATTATTAATAGAAATCACGTGTCTTTTTCATCATTATAAATACAATCATTTGTGTACTGATACTCAAGACATGAGTATTGGTAATATACATTCTTTATACACAAATTGTCTACAATTTAATAATACTCGTATAGTTTAGTAATGGCGCCTCCGTCCCTCAGATTAGATGGTGTTCTTCATTTTAGTCCTTTTTTTGTGTTAACACACGACGCACGCTCAGTTAAGATAAACACTGGTTTCGGTGCAGGTTCTCAAACTTTTACATCGGCGGTATCCTGTTTGAGCACTTCTGTACACTATATCGACAGTGGAATAATAAGGTATTTAGACAGTTGGATTAGGACATCTTTCACTGATATTTTCTCGAGGTTCAAGCCCTGATATGTTTCAATTTTTTCCGTTTTGAACCACAGGACATAACAAACCACTCAGAAGGTATGTCAACATGATATGGAAGGCTAATTTCACATATGAATGAGACTATGTCTCAGTATCTAAACATCATATCATATGTTTATAGGTCGTGACAGCCCATCCAGTTAAGGTAGGATGTGTTTTTTTATGAGCTCTTAAGAAGATATATTTGTTTAGCTATGACTAACGTCCGGGTATAAATGGTTTTCCTTTTATAGGTCATTAAATGCAAGAAAAACGGTAGGGTAAGCGAGTTTCACTTTGCTTATTTGTAGTCATTGTGAGTCTTAATATTCGCACTACGTTCTGATACTCTTGGTTTCTCGTTTTTTAACTTGTAGCTGATTGGACATACTCACTACACTTAAAAGGTATGACATGAGATAAGTGTAAATATAGACCCCCATGACACATGTTTTTGAACATATACTTATAGTTTCCTGTTGTTTTCATTTCTCCTTGTAGATCAGCCCCTGATGAAGGCACCATGGTGCCGAAATGCATTGGGCATGTACAAAAAATATGAGTGATAAGTCGTGTATGATGAGTGGTGTTAAACCTGTATAGGACACATTGTATTGTGAAATATAATGCGAAAAATTATGTACATATGATTGTATTACAATTATACAACAGTTTACGGAATGGTTCATGGAATGATTAACTAAAAAACTTTAAATGAATCAGTATATGAAAATAAAATAACTGATTGACTGTTATATTTTGTTTGAGGTTGTTTAAATACATAAGGTGTAGGATCACACCAAGTGTACTGTGCGCAACTAGCTGAGATTATCGCTCACCTTAACCTTCATGTTTACTGACAGGCGTGACAAACCTGATTAGTTGCCGCACCGTTTGATTACATTGAAACTTAAGTAACACAAAAAAAGGAGTGCTCCTCACAAACCCCCTTAACAGTGTCTGCTGAAGTAGAGCCATCCAGTTCTTTTTGCCTCTTCCAGACGTCATGCCACCCTCTACTTTGCCCTGAAGCAAAAATCATACCAGCGATTTTTTATATTGTCTATGGAGCAGTGTGCAACTCCTAGTGCATTAGTCCTTTGCTGCATGCGGCGCCAGATCTTCCTCTTCTCATTCTCGGGCAGATGGTGGGAGGCACTGCTGAATAGTTTATCATGGTGATTGCAGCATACCTCCATGATGATATCCAGCACTCTCTGTGAGATCTTCAGCTTTCTCAGACTCTCCTTGCTTCCCTTCTTGCTCTCCCTGCTGCTCATGTTTGCTCGGCTTCTCAATCACCACTGTCTATCAGTGCTGCTGCACCTGCACATGTGCTTGATTTTTGCTCAGGACATTTCTTGGACACCACTTCCTGTTTTGGGGTCCTTAACATCAAACAGGAAGTGTATCCTTTTCTTTTAAATCGCCATTTGCGTGTGCTGTATTGGCCTGTTTCATGCGCAATTAGCAGATGCAACAACACTTTTTCACGGGACTTGCTATTTGCGAGACATTAGAGACTCGCAAATAGTGAATGGGTCCAATAGCGTTGTAAGTGAATAGTGACTCGCAATCATGTTGTCTGTTGGGTTAATAGATAGTGAATAGCAACTCGCTATTTGCGACTCACATTTTGTCGCAAATAGTGAGTCACTATTTTCACAGGCCGTACATCTGGCCCTTACTGATGCATGTGCATTGTAAGTAACAAAGCAATTTATGTTTCTAGAGAGCCATGTATGAAATTATATATCAACTGTGATACTTAGATTTCACTGACACATAGCTCAGAAGAAAAGCATATATACAGTAAGACAGGTAGTTTGATACTGACAGAAGGAGATAACTAATGAGACCGAGATATAGCGACAACTGTTGTGTATCTAACAGCAATGAAGGTACTTTCACGGTAAGTCAGGCAGTATTCAGGCACTCATGCAATCACCCAGCCACTACTCAGGCTGTCATCAAATCAGAGATCCACTATCCATGGAGTTATTCAATTACCCAAACACTCCAAATATACTTTTTCAATCAGGCAGGCACAAATTATGTAGTCGTTGAACTATGCAGGCACTACCAAAACATTCAGCTAATCACCTTGGTACTAACTATTGACTTATGCAATTAACAAGGCTGTAAATATGTTATCATTATAACATTTGTGCAGAACCTATGAAACCATCTAATCACCCACTTACAGCCCATGCAGTCACTGAAATACTGAGGCACACGTGTGAACTGTTGAAACAATCAGGCGATACTCATGCACTTATCTAATTATGTAGAGAGTACCATTGTAGTAACCACTTCCACACCCAGATACTGCAGCAGGTCCAGCTCCTGGTCCATTATGTCTACCCAGCAGTGCGTCACTTGCTGGTGAGAGCAGGAGACCCTGGTCTAGTGGTGCATGCAGTGCTGTACTATCTCCCACCTCAGATGATGCTCTGCTTACTTTGATATATTGAAAATGTATCAAGGCTCCTACCTTACCAGCCCAAAATTGGATTAATCAACTAACGCTACAACCTTTACTGTTATGGCAGTCTTGAAAACCTTTGAATACTGTGATTAGTTCTTATGATATGGCTTATTATGTCCTTTGCAGAGAGACACAGAAGGCAACATATTCCAAAGTAATATTTGCACTACTTCAAAGCTATTAATGCAACAAGCCAGCATCCCTTTTAATGCTGTTAAATAATTTCCTGCTGATGTTACTATCAGTAGTTTTACTTTTGGGGAGATAGATATTTATGAAGAAAACCTTGATATCCTGACTGAAACAGACTCCCTGATATTATGACTTAGTTGATGGTGGATATAGTGTTTCCCATTTGAAGCTTACTATGTAACATTAGGCAATGCCATTTTTTCAGATGTTGAGAGTGTTTTTATAAGTAGTTTTTAACCATTGAATGACAAGACTGTTGCTATAGTACTTTCATTGCATTTCATCGTGAGCGCCTTCTTGATTTCTGGAATCAGAACACCCTCAATGTATTTCAATACAACAATCCTACTTCCGCAGTCCATTGATATTTTTGTGTATGCACTATCTCCTCCAGATCACTACAACTGTTCCACTCCTAACTCATCAGGAAATAGGGAAATAACCACGTGTAAAATGTGTGATGATTATAATGTATTCAATGAACCAGGCTCCCAAGTAGGAAGTGGTCTTAGAGAATTGTGTATCACAAGGGTATTATCAGAATACTGTTTGGCTTCATGGGGTAAAACCCCCTTAGGCACCCATGCCACAGAGACATAGGGACACAAATAATATGCAAAGATGAACTGTCCATCAAACTAATATTCTCGTGAACACAGAACGATTTTCATGTGAAGTAATTGCTTTGATTAGTATTAGTACATTTGTAGGGTTTCCTGTTTTCATCGTTTATTTTTTGGACTCATGGATATTTTGCAGTGTTTTCTTAACATTTTAAAATAGATATTAATCAGAGTGTATACAGCCGGTTAGCAAAAACTGTCATAGCGTTGTATGATACTACATAAATATTTCATGTAAAAGAGGAACATTGAAGAATACGTAATGCTCAACTATTAGTAGTGTGTTATTAGTACACTCTATGTTTTGCATGAATGTGTCTTTTTCACTGACTTTACACCATATTTTCTCTCTCTGACTCTCCACCATACCACTTTCTCACTCTTCCAGGAATCTGGCTGATTTACAGGACTAATACAGGTTCAATAGTTATAGTAATATTGTTTCCAAACCCATTCATCTACAGAGTTATTCTCTTAAATGATCTAAAACAAAATTAAGTGCGTACAGGTGATCAACAATACGAACTAGGTGGCACCCTGTGGATTACATCAGTTTAATTCATACTGTTGCAATCCTGAACACTGGAAACCGAGGTCCTGATGTAGAAAATACTGGGCACAGAATACTGTTCGCAAAAATTGCCACCAGTATTTTTGCAACTGGTGTAGACTATTTTGTCCATGCCGTGCAGGAACTGTTTTTGGTGCTACCATTGCGGTGCCCATTGCAGAGGCACCACCATGGGAACGCCCCAAAAAAGGATGCCAGACAGGAGGAAACTTCTAGTCTGCCAGGCTGCCCGACCACGGCTTTGGTGCAGTGGGAGCATGGCGGTGGCATACCGCCTGCTCCAGCTGCGCGAAAAGTCATAATCATGGCCTCAATGTATTAAGACATCTGCCATAAAACATCCTAACTTTCCAATCATTGCTTTCTGTTTGCTCATGTCTCATTCTGCTTGAAGTCAGTTTCTTCTACAATCATCCTTTATTCAGTGTTACCCATGTCAATCACTCCAAAGTTTGTAGAATTTTCCTCATGGTTTTCGCCCAGAAAGCATTCCTCAGTATTTTAAAGGATATAGATGTTTTACATGGGTGGCATTGTATATCTGAATGCTATTTAAACAACTTTTAGATTGTGGCATTACCAATCAATTTTCTCCTGAATAACACTCAATAAAGATATTGGGTTTTTACATACAGGCATACTGAGATCGGCATTCAATATTCCTTTTTAATATTGGATAGTTTGATGACATATATATAGATTTTGCAGGCATATTACGCTCACACTATAGAAAGATTTGGAATTTGTAAACCATAGTGTTGTGTTCTACATGACAATCACTTAATCTCCAAAAAACACACAAAGCTGTACAGGGTTGTAATGTGAAATTCTAAAGGTAGGTACTCCGTAAGATTGCTGAGTTAATTTGGCTTTTTTTACTTCTTGATGGGTGAAAAATCCACACCAAGTCAAGGCGAGGGTGTTATGGTGCATGGTACACTTTCACCTGGACTTGGTGTGGATTTTCGAATCTCCCTTCCCCCTGTTTGTAGTACATATCTATATTATTTTTCTCAGGAGAACAAGGTGGGCGAGAAGCAGTAGCATCCGAGTCCTGGTCCTCACCCTCCCAACCCCTGGCAGTGGAAGTATGAGTCTAATAGTAACCTCCCCCTGTCCGTACTGCTGAATTCTATGTTCTGGCTAACAGTACATGCTGAAAATTTCCTAGTTGCTTTGACCCAGATTCCTCAGGATTATTTGCATCCTGTCAACAGTGCAGTGTAGTATATTGTAATCAGCAATATGCCATACAATAGAAATATTCTAACAAGTTTAAAACATTCGATAGCTGTACATTTATACATATTACAACTGACAGCAGCAAATCTTAAAATACAAACATCAAAACCCATACACAAAAAGCAATTTCAGAACTTTATCACTTTAAAAAACGGAGCATACTTTATGAGTACTGCCCATCATAAGCTTCAATATGAAGTGTATTCTATATAATCATTCACTGAGTATATTTTCAAGATCAATGTATTTAATCATTCCATTTGGTCCTATGGTTCTTGATAAGTACCCATGCTGCCCATATATAAAAAGACAGAAAGTTCAAAATTATCACTTCGTCTGACCTAATACAAAACAAAATTGATTGCAGCACGTAAACGCTGGGGGGCTTATTTATGGCCTTTTGCCATCGTAGGCCTCCCTGCTGCACTGCCCTGCAGCAAAATGAAAGGGCAGGAATGAGCTGTATCTATATGATACAGCGCAATCCTGTCCTTTTCCCCTGCGCAGGCGCCCATTGGGCTGCTGCGTGACAACGCAGGCACCTTTGCATCATGGTGCAAGGTGCCTGTGTTGCAGGGATGATTGATTTTGTGCAGGAATGGACCCTTCCCTCACAAAGTTAATCCATTCAGGTGCTTTTCTTTTTCTACGGGTGCTGCACATATAGAAAAATGAAAGCATGAGGAGAAAGGTTTTCATTTCTCTATGTTACGCCTCCCTAATGCCACCCCTGGGATGGCATTAGGTTTTGATGCATTCCCAGGTTTACGATGTCTTGTATATCTGGGAATGTTTAATTTGACAGTTGTACCCCGGCACTCCTATTGTTTTTCATCTCATTGTTACTCATTTTAGAGCAACAGCAACAAGCTTCCTAGGACCGGTTTCTGGCATTTCAGCCGTCTTCAGCCAGGCTTGCTTAAATCCAGTGGCAAAGTGAGCAAGGGACTCACATCTGAGCATACTCTGCCAACTTATGGCGAACAAAGCGATACAAAAGAAGTGGAGATGGATGGAGCATCTGAACCAATCAAACACTGACACCCAGTCAGAAGATCTAGGTTTAATCCATCACCGTTCTTCAGCCCACTCTGCCACCCCAGTTCAGACGTGAGTCTCTTGCTCACTTTGCCACCAGGATTGGTGTTTGATTGGTTCAGATGCTCCGTCCATCACCACCCCCTTTTGTACTACCATAAACAATAATGAATCACATAAGATTATATTTTATTTTTTGAGCCCGTGTCAAGTATATCAGTGTGGGTATTTCTTCAATAGTTACCAATAGTAAAAAGAAAAGACTGAAGGCCGAAAGAGAAAAAAGGAAATTACAAATTGAAATGTAAGAATAATACTAAACTTGCTGGAAAAAAATCTGTTTTAGATTTGCGCAGCCAATCATAATGCACAGGCATGCAGCATCAAAAAAAAAGAGAAAGGAAAAAGACAACTGTGTGGTAGCTAGTGTTTTAGAGAAATATTAATACACATAGCCAAGATAGGAAGACCCTGTGCATTCTATTCTTCAAGAAGTGATTAGGAAGAGTATGTGCAGAGGTGGAAGAAGAAGGTAAGATCTTAACCTTGAAACATGTAAATATATAGCTCCTCCAAAATGTGAGCGTCCATAGACATTCAAATAAGTGCATAAGTTCTATATGTTAATATAGTATCCGAAGACCTAAGAAAAAAGTAATAAGTAACAGGTATCAGGTATGTTAAATGAGGAGATTCAAATGATGTAAGTTCAAGGAAGGTAGTAGTTAACCCTATGCATAGGACTACGCTACACTCGTAGTTTGCACAACTACGCGCTATACGAATTGCATGTAGCACAGTGCAAAAATACGTAGCAGGCATTTTTTGCTTGCTCGCGGTTCTCAACGTCAAGTTGGCGACAGTGAGCGAGCAAAATGACATCCCGGCGAGAATTTTTCCTGGTTGACGATCAGCAACATAAAGTTGCCGATCACGAGCATTGAAAATAAACCTACAGGGAGATTCTCAACGAGGGGAGGTCAGGTTTCTTATTGCGAGTGGTCGCGTATGCACATGACCGCTCACGATGAGAAACTACCAGTCCGCATTGAGAAAACTGCTGCTCGAGTATAAATCTACTCAAGCAGCAGAAAACGACCGTTTGCACTGAGTAAGATGCCGTTTTCAATAATTGCTCAGTGTGGACAAGCATCCGGCACTGTGCAATCAGTGCTAACAGCATTTTCCCTACTGCACTATGCAGTTCGTGTAGCTATGCGTAGCTTCCGTAGTGCGAAGTGCTCTTCACATAGCTACTCGTAGCACGACTATGCAAACTACCCCCAGTAGTACCAATAGATACCTGGTGGAACTAAAAGATTAGCGAGATCAATGCTGAAGTACAATCGCAAAGCGACCAACCATTTCCAGGAAGAAAGTGTAAATCTGGACATATAAAATAGAAATGTAAATATTATCGGTAGTAGGGAAAATTATAGAAACACTAGTGTCCAATTGCCCAGCTAAGTGGAATGAAATGAAAAACAAAGAAATAGACTTACGTAAGTCATTCTTGACATATGATTGCAACAGATGTAAAAGAGAATCGAGAAGTGGGCTGGTATTATTCTGTAGATAGATGTCCCTATGGATAAAAAGTAATCCATATAAAGACAGCTTGTTGATGAGTAGAAGAAAACATGTTGGTAAAACCTCTATAAAGACTTACTTTCTATATGTTCAACCGTCAAATATAGTAGCGGGAGTGGTCGATGGGTCTGTCCATCACTAAGTGAAGCTGTAATAAGTCCCTAAGAGAAGAGACGGAAGAAGCAATATTTGAGGAATTAGTGATAAAAATAAGCAGTATTTTGTGTAAGGACCTAATCAAATGTAATTATATAATTAGTAAAGCCCAGTACATGTTTCACTAGGCATATGACACTAGATAATAAGGTCAGAAATCTGAGAAACAAGACAAGGTAGATTGAACTTACTTTTAGATCCAAATTTTAGCGTAAGTAAGAGGCTATGTCTAAGCCTCTGAAATAGAGAGGAAAAAAGTGAAAGCCTTAAAATCTCAAGTATCTCCCTGAATTCAATTCATCAGATATTAGTGTATCTGTAATCGAACAATTACCCCTCCCCATTACCTACGAGTACTAATTTGGCATAGTCTTGCCATGAACCAAAAATAACACTTCCCTCTGGGCCCCGCAAGGAGAAGTGTATGTCTGTTTGAACGCTTTTAAATGCTTGCGCAACCATTAGACACAGAAATGAACTTAATTTAGAAAGGATAGAAATTGAAGAGGTATCCTAACAGAACATCATCTTGTGAGATTGGTGTCCATGATGTAATGGGTCCCAAGATTAGGAATTACTAAGGGTTTACGTAATGTATAAAGACCAGTATCTGCAAACTAAGAGTAAAACACTATACTCACACATGATCGAGTCCTATTTAATATCTTAATAAAGTCATGTGTATTTCTTACATTGGTGGTGAGAAAGTGTCCTATATCATAAATTGAAAGGGAATTATCATGGAGGGGTGCACAGGTTTAAAGTGTACTGCTTACGGGTTTTCTGTGCTTTTATTCCAAATAGCCCTTATGTGCTCCTTAATTATTTCTTTCAGGGGTCGTATTATGCTGCCAATGTATATGAGTCCACATTGACATCTAATGCAGTAAAGAACAAAGTTTGTATTGCAATTAATAGATTGCTGTATACGATGTGTCTTGGCAGTATTGTATTAGAACTCTGTCAACTTGTTACATGCCAAAGAGCAAACACTGCATTTAGGACATTTGTAAAAGACCTTTGGCTTGTCAGGTAGCCAGGTGATGTTGGCTGTTGTTCGTGGTAGGGAGATAGAGCATAGAAAATCTCTCAGAGTTTTGCCTCTACTGTGTACCATGGTGCAAGGGTGCCTGCGTTAGAGCTCGGCTTCAGATTGTGCATCAGCACAGGCAGAAAAGACAGGAAAGCATTGGATTTTGTAAAAACTATCAATTTCTGCCCTTTCAATTTGGCATAGGGCAGCGCAGCAAAATAAATTGTGGTGCAGCGCTACACCAATTATTTGTACATATGCCCCGTATTTTGGTCTATTACTATCCAAGGGTGTGGTGGAATGCACCAACTTGGAAGTAATGTTCTAGCTTTTAAATTCGAAGCATTCCTTTTTGAAATTGTATGTGAATATACTTGAAGGATAACACAATACCTACAAATTACGAATGA
This sequence comes from Lissotriton helveticus, assembly GCF_964261635.1. Classification (NCBI taxonomy): domain Eukaryota; kingdom Metazoa; phylum Chordata; class Amphibia; order Caudata; family Salamandridae; genus Lissotriton; species Lissotriton helveticus. The sequence goes on along the minus strand of NC_136060.1, from coordinate 211,595,513 downwards.
CAGAGGGTAGTTTAGTTTCAGCTGACATCTCAAGCTTCAGTTTCATTACTATTGTAGCAAGGCTTTGTACCACCCTTTCAATAATCAGCTGTAAGTAATAAATGGCCATTTAATAATTGTTGAAGATTTGCACAATCTTAACGATTTAATAATGTGCATATTTCACGGAAATCCTCTAGAAGCGAATGCTTAATTCCTCCTTTCTTTGTTGTTCGTGCCACCGTGGTTTTGTTTTGACCTATGCGCTAAAATTTGTTCAACGTAGCAAATATTGTCCTTTGTGATTCAGAAACTGCTCTCATAGAAGACTGCTGATTACAGGGTGGTTGTTTCCCGGTGACCAGATGGAAACATTTTGTACAAGCTGCATTGGACCACCTGCCCACACAATCAGCAGATTATCACTAATCAAAAGCATGATTCGGCTTTTTAATTAAGCCCTACAGGTATGTGTCGACTAATTATAATGCTCCAAATAGGAATTCTTATGTGGCTGGTTCTTAAGAAAATAGTACTTGTATTTGAGTTCACACAGTCTACGAATTACAAAATATATTTCATTGTAAAGACTAGTTTTTATTTTATCGGATTTATATCTTCACACGTTACTTTTCAATAAACTTGAGTGAGAATAACACTCAGATTGGTGTGCAAAAAGGAGCTTCTCCTTTGATTTGTCTTTATTCTGCTTTACATATGTAGATAAAAACAACATTTTGCAGATTTATGACTAACAGCAGATAGAAGGAGTAAGGTGAAATTGCGTAGTTTGTAGAAAACTAGGGCCCTAGGATGAACGGAAGCAGTTGTCGCAGCAGACTTGAGTGCCTCTTTGTATTCTCTTAAACTATCTAAAGTGCTCTGTCCGGATTACAAAACAGTTTTGACTGGCACTATTTCATGTCCTTGATGGTAAGTGAAGGTAGTGCTTGCTCCAAACACCTTACATCATCTTGGACGTCAATTCACCATAACGCCTGGGGTAGTGGAAGGGTCTTCACATGACACTTGTCCTTCACTTACACTCACACATACATGTGTTACACATATACACACATTCACACATACACACACACACACACACACACACACACACACACACTCACACACACACACACACACACTCTGCCTACACATGCATACACATTCACACACTTTCTTACTTACATAAACACACTGAAAACTGCGAGCATGCAAACAACATACATGCATTTAAACGCATTTATGTTACTTAACACAGTTGCCTGGGAAAGCCATATTCCAGATATTTGTACTCCATTTGTTATTAAACTAATAGAAAATAATGTAATATTATTCACTATTAGTATAATAAGAAAGTGACAAAAAATGAGGTGAGTGAAGCCTCTCCGATATCCCTAAGGATGAGCTGTTTCTGCCACTGATTTGCCACTTAAGCATGTCACAAAGGGCATGCTTAAGTATATCAGTGTATTATGCAGACATAACTCTGGAGGCGGTAATGTGTGACAAGAACGTTCATGCATATTTCCTGTGTGGCATTTTCTTCTGGTAGTCATGTGGTGTGGTGTTTTTCCTACTATTTGCGCTGCATTGTTGTAATGTGACTTTGTTGTGTTTTACTGCACATGTGGCGTGCAATGAGTGTTATGCTTTAATGCTGTTGTTATGTTCTTTTGTCCATACTGTTATGTTCTGTTGTTTAGTTTAATTGTATCATCAAATGCAGCTACATTTCCAGCCAAAAGCAACACAATCCTTGAAAGTTCCTTTGACAAGCAACCTCTTACCACTGTCTAAGGTATTAACACTGTGCTGCTTCAACTCTTCTGTGGTAAACTAAATTGCTTCTTACTTGACTCTATTTAACTCTAATCTTCCATTATCAACATGGCCCAGACATCCTGTAGAACTTTACTTGCCAATTTATCTGTTGTTTATTGTGGCTCTCCATCCCGCAAGGTGGTACAATATTATACGCCTTGGTAGCCCTGTTGGATCATCATTTCCTAAATATAGCTACGGATTTCTGAGCATCACAGAGCCACATGACTCTGCCAATAAGCATAATTTCATGCATTGATTGCAATAACCACACGGGAACAGTATTTTTGGTGCACCAATTTAGTCAATGGATTTAAGCCTACTATCACTGAGGATATTATGTTCTAACACTCAGTATTGATTTTGTACCCTTGTTCCTTTGCATCTTTCTACAGTGGTGAATCTTGTAACATGTGTAGTTATCAGGCAGCATGCAACCTCCTCTCAAACAAGTGGTGCCCCCAGCCTTTCAATAATGCCACTTTAGAGCTGATGAAATGGTCTACTTTCATCAAATATTCAAGCTAATACATTACTCAAAGGCAACGAAGAATATGGCCCAGGTTTCATTCTGCCCAGTCAATGATACAGAGATGTAATTGTTGGAATTGTGATGTAAACTGCTCTAGCTCAGTGATCAAGAGCAACCAACATCAAATTACTATCCTTTCCATCGCATTGTGGAGTATGGGGAGAGTATGGGACCTGGAGGTAATACTCAGCTCTAAGGATTGTTTACCCTGAAATGCAGGTCTCAGGGGGGTAAAATAAGCCTCTGCCTTTATGCTAATTTCCACTACAATTATCAACCCTATCCTTACTCCATTTTCAAAGACTACCTGATTCGGCTGCTGGAATAATCCAGATTGGTCTACTTTGGGAGTAAGAGAGAGAGAGAGAGAGAGAGAGAGAGAGAGGATCCTACTAAGAAACGTTTTAAAGATGTGTTTAACTGAGTGTCGAGGAAGAATGTGGCTCTCACGTTGTATAGGCCCCTTGTAATTTCCTCCCGGACATGAATATAAGGGTGCGTTTAGATTACGATTTATTGCCTAAGAAATACATTTCGGCAATGCATGTCACAATTAGGGTCACTGCTTAGCAAAATTAGGGTACTCCCAATTCCTTATAAACTAAATTTCTGATCTGTGCAATAAGGTGACCCTAAGAAGCACAGAACAGGATATTCAGTACAGCCTTTAAGGCTCAACTGTACTGCAGGTTAGATGATGTAAGGATGGAAATGAATTTTTTGTGCCAGGAAAGAAAAACAAAGCAGGGCAAGAGTTTGGCTTATATGTTTGGTTCTTTCTAATGCACCAGCCAGAGCAGACACTGAGATTAAAAAAATAATGCGCAACAATATCCCTAATATTTATTCATGTTACACATTTTGGCCAAATCTTGTGATGATACGGGTGTAACAATACCTCTCCCCTCAAACATGTACACATTTAAAGAGAACCACACTTCCCAAAAACACTCAAAAGAAGGAGCACGACTTGCAAGTGTTTGCTTATCTCCGCTGCATATTAGTATTATTGTAATAATAATGTTTGCTGTAGGTTTTGTCTGCTTATAGGTCAGAATCTTGAAGCAACTCATTTGGAATTAATAGGGATCAACCCAAAAGAGAGTGCACATGGGGCCATACATTTCAGGTTACATAGCCTGATATCCATTAGTTTTTCTTCCTTCAGCCACTCACTTGCCTCCTGCAGCAAATACATACCTCTATAAAAAACAATCTTGGTGATCACAACCATTTCTCCATGAAAAACATGAACAGCTACAAAACCCCTATTTGGTTCTGATTGAGTCCCACTTTCAAAAGAAGCTGTTACAAGATCATAAAGGCAATGGAGAGTCACTACCCCTCATGGTGCTCACCAAGCTGAATCTAATACAAAATCGCCACAATTCTTCCTTTCGGCTGAAGTCCTCCCCAAAAATGTCTCTGAGGGCAAACCAGAGAACAGTTTGAAACAGTCTTATCTCACCAAACTTCCCCCTTAAATCTCACCCAAATCCCCCCTCCTTCCATTTCCAATGCTTCCAGAAGCAAAGAAGCTGTCTCATTAATCTCTGACAAAATTAATAAATTTAGGGGCATATTATCAAGGAACGGAGTTAAGATTATCGACACTTTAGCGGAAGGAAACTGCTGCTAAAGCGGCGATAATGGGCTTGATAATATGCCCTTGTGAATTCCCATAGAAGCCCATTTCTGCTGTGAACATGGGCTTCTATTGGAACTCTCTACGGCATATTATCAAGCCCATTATCACCGCTTTAGTGGCAGTTTCCTGCCGCTAAAGCGGCAATAATCTTAACTCTGTTCTTGATAATATGCCCCGTGGACAAGAACGTATTGCCTCTCAGGAAATCTCTTCAAATCCGTGAAGAACTCTCCAATAACTCTTCAAATATTCATTCTCATTTTCTTTCCCTGCACCATTTGAATCTCCCCTCAGAATTCTTTTTCAACCATCTCTAGAGAAAATAATCTGGTTGAAGACTCATTCCTTGGTGATATGGCACACATTTGTATATTTTGCCATGGTCTCTGCCATCAGCCAATTAGTACGAAAATGTGTAATTCAATCTTTTCTCAAATTGTATTATACTAGATGTACTTCATGAATACCATTTACTTTGCACTTGTTTGATTATTTTGAATAGTCAAACTTGTAAAAAAATTAAATAATGCGAATCGTGTCACCCCCCAATTTACTAGGAAATACTGGTTCAGTGTATATACTTTATTTTCTAACAGAATTGTATTTCCATTGAAATCTCCTTTCTTCTGAAGGCGAATCATTGAAATCTGGACAAGGCTGTCTGAGCCTTCCATCCTTCTAGATAGGCCACATGAGGACCACTAAGTTGTGTTGTAATTAAAGCTGTAATTTCTAGAGCTTGGAAATGACAGAAATACCTGATAAAGCATTACATGAAAACACAATAGGCCTTATTGCAATGGCAGTCGTTAGTTTCATTGGTTGCGGTTGGTTGCGGTCCGACCTCCATCTGTTGCTGAGGTCTGACCAATGAATTACAATGTGTGCAGTCGAAGGCAGCAGTCGAAGGGACCAACCAATGCCTTCTGACAAGCTTAATGAGCCCATCTGTGTGTCGAAACTCCTGATAGTCCCTTAATGATGGCGGCCCGTCCGTTGGGATTATAATGTTGGTTTCTGACAGCTAGTTGATGGAAAGACTGTTGGAAAGTGACATTAACCCCTGGCCCTCCACATACTGCCAGAGGGGCACATATGGCGCCACCCTAAACATCCCTAAACCGTGTGGCAGGTTATGTGCCGGAAACTAGAGAAGAAATGGCACAGTGAATAAACTCCGGGCAGCCATGCAGCACACAGGACGCCGTCCGCAACCACCACCACCTCATCAGGGCTGCCAAGAAGACCTCCTTCAAAGACCGCCTTGACAACAACGCACACGACAGCAAGGAGCTCTTCAACATTGTGAATGAACTCTCCAACCCCAGCTCCAACACCAACGACATCCCGCCGTAGCAAGCCCAGTGCAACTTGATCGCCACCTTCTTCCACCGCAAGATAGCAGACTTCCACGACAGCTTCAACACCCAGACAGCCCCAACAGACAGCGACACAACAGCCCCTTTGCACACCATCGACCACGTCCCCTTGCTAGCCTGGACCAGCGTGAGCGTCGATGACACCATCAAGACCATGAGCACAATCCACTCCTGCTCTCCGTCAGACCCATTCCCGCACCACGGCTTCCACAAAGCAAGCAGCTCCATTGCACCCCACCTATGCAACATCATCAATCTCTCCTTTGAGACAGTGACTTTCCCAGAGAGCTGGAAACACACCGAGATCAAAGCCCTACTCAAAATACCCAAGGCAGACCCAAGAGACCTCAAGAACTTCCGACCCATCTCTCTGCTCCCCTTCCCGGCCAAGGTCATTGAGAAAATCGTTAACTGATAGCTAACCCGATACCTCGAAGAGAACAGAATCCTGGACCCTTCCCAGTCAGGGTTATGCAGCAACCACAGCACCAAGTCTGCCCTCATTGCCGCCACCGATGACATCAGGGAGACTGCAGCACTCATCCTCCTAGACCTCTCCGCCGCCTTCCACACCGTCTGCCACCGCATACTACGCGCAACCCTCCACGCTGCAGTGATCCAAGGTAAGGCAGAACCCAGAGCATCCACCTCCCACGTTCCGTTCCGAAGCCTCAGAGATCATCTGTGGCGTACCCCAAGGATCCTACCTCAGCCCGACACTGTTCAACATTTACATGGCCCTGCTTGCACTTGTCGCCCAACAGCACAACCTCAACATAATCTCCTACGCCGATGACACTCAACTGATCCTCTCCCTCACCAAGGACCCCATCACTGCCAAAGCCAATCTCCATGAAGGAATGAAGGCCGTCGCCGACTGGATGAAGATCAGCCATCTGAAGCTGAACTCGGACAAGACAGAGGTCCTCATCCTCGGCTCCAACCCGTCAGCCTGGGACGACTCCTGGTGGCCAACAGCACTGGGGGCAGCCCCGACCCCCACCGACCACGCACGCAACCTGGGAATCATTCTTGACTCAACGCTCTCAATGACGAAGCAAGTTAACGTGGTCTCCTCCTCCTGCTTCAAAACCCTCCGCATGCTCCGCACGATCTACAGATGGATCCCAACAGATACAAGAAACACAGTCATCCAGGTCCTCGTCAGAAGCAGACTCGACTATGGAAACGCCCTCTACGTGGGAGCCCCGACCAAGCTCATCAATCGACTACAACGCATCCAAAAATCCTCGATGTACCACGACACGGCCACATCACCCCCCCTCCTGAGAAACCTGCACTGGCTCCCCATCAACAAGAGGATATCCTTCAAGCTCCTCATCCACGCACACAAGGCACTCCACAAGACCGGCCCAGCCTACCTGAACAGACGGCTCTCCTTCTACACCCCCAACCACTAGCTAATCTCCGCCGACCTCTCACTCGCCACATCCCGCGCATCCTAAGAACAACCACCAGCGGAAGATCCTTCTCCCACCCCACCGCCAAGACATGGAACACCCTCCCACTGAATCCACGACAGACCCAAGACCTGCTGACCTTCAGGAGGACACTAAAGACCTGGCTGTTCGATCAGTAGCGGCCCCCACCTCTCCCCCAGCGCATTGAGACACTTGCAGGTATGTAGTGCGCTTAACAAATTACTGATTGATTGATTGATTGATGTGAGGTGCCTGCCTTACGGTGCAGGGAAGTCTGAAAACATCAATTTTTCAATGGGAGCGTGTGCTGTGGGCATTTTCAGCCTGCTTCACAAGCTCCAATTGGAAAATCAATCTCTCAACACTCTGGAATGGACCACCTCCTTCCTCTTTGTCAGAACCCAGAGCATCCACCTCCCCGTTCCATTCCGAAGCCTCCGAGATCATCTGTGGCGTACCCCAAGGATCCTACCTCAGCCCGACACTGTTCAACATTTACATGGCCCTGCTTGCACATGTCGCCCAACAGCACAACCTCAACATAATCTCCTACGCCGACGAAACTCAACTGATCCTCTCCCTCACCAAGGACCCCATCACTGCCAAAGCCAACCTCTATGAAGGAATGAAGGCCGTCACCGACTAGATGAAGATCAGCCGTCTGAAGCTGAACTCGGACAAGACAGAGGTCCTCATTCTCAGCTCCAACCCATCAGCCTGGGGCGACTCCTGGTGGCCAACAGCACTGGGGGCAGCCCTGACCCCCACTGACCACACACGCAACCTCGGATTCATCCTTGATTCAATGCTCTCAATGACCAAGCAAGTCAACGCTGTCTCCTCCTCCTGCTTCAACACCCTCCGCATGCTCCGCAAGATCTACAGGTGGATTCCGACAGATAAGAGAAAGACAGTCAGCTAGGCCCTCGTCAGCAGCAGACTCGACTACGGAAACTCCCTCTACACGGGAGCCCCGACCAAGCTCATCAATCGACTACAACGCATCCAAAACGCCTCGGTACGACTGATCCTCGATGTACAACGACACGGCCACATCAACCCCCACCTGAGAAACCTGCACTGGCTCCCCGTCAACAAGAGGATATCCTTCAATCTCCTCATCCACGCACACAAGGCACTCAACAAGACCGGCCCAGCCTACCTCAACAGACGGCTCTCCTACTACACACCAAACTGCCAGCTATGCTACGCCGACCTCTCAATGGGCACTGTCCCGCGCACCCGAAGAACAACCACTGGCGGGAGATCCTTCTCCCACCTCGCCGCCAAGACATGGAACCCCCTTCCACTGATCCCTAGACAGACCCAAGAACTGAGGAGGACACTAAAGACCTGGTTGTTCGATCAGTAGCGGCCCCCACCTACCCCCCCAGTGCCTTGAGACCCTCGCAGGAATGTAGTGCGCTTAACAAATGACTGATTGATTGATGTGAGGTGCCTGCCTTACGGTGCAGGGATGTCGGAAAACATCAATTTTTCAATGGGAGCGTGTGCTGTGAGCATTTTCAGCCTGCTTCACAAGCTCCAATTGGAAAATGAATGTTGCATCCAAATTGGAATGTCAGAACGCCGACCTATGGTCGGGAGGTTCCTTCCCCGCAACGGTGTCGGGCAGACACAAGTCTCCCCACATCATAATCAGGCACATAATTATTATTATTATTATTATCAATCCGTTGAAGCGGTAGAAGCAAGTCACCAGAAAACAGAGAAACAAAGATATAAAACAAGAGAAGGGGTCAAGGTAGAAACACCCTGACCCTCTAGACCTGCTCAGGGGGTCCCAGAAGGACCCCCAGGGCCAAAAAAAGCATTTTTAAGAATAGAATAAAAATAAATTGGGCACAATGTGTGCTGGGGTTGTGGGTTCCCGTGTTTTATTTCAATGAGGCCCCTGGGTGTGCAAGGTTCTGGGGGCATCTCTTAAAAAATAATAGCGGACTGCTGGGTCCGCTGGGGCCCCGGCAGCCCCTGGGCTTCATTCATGGTGGAAGGGGTGTTGCGCGGTCCCCCTCCTGGAGCATTCCATGTGCTTAAAACTTTGGCGTCGTTTGACAAATCTTTACGAAATTCCCCAAAAAGTTTCTCTTTTTGACCAGCTACTTTCTTGGAAGTTTGGGGGTGATTGGTCAAGGGGGGACTGAGAATAAAAGGGGGTCCCAAAAAGTGTTTTCTCAATGCAATTTCCATTAGAAACTTTAGACAAGGCTACAGGTCAAACTGCTGAACGGAATTACGCAAAATTTGGCAGGGAGAAAGGTCTTGGTCCAGAAAACACGCTTTTCATTAAATGGTGTAAATCTGATCAGCGGTTTTTGAGAAATATCAAATTGTACAGATATCGATATTTGAAAATTCTGACATCTGATTGGCTGAGGGGTTACGATCACGAGCTTGCGGCTCATTGGCTGTGAACTGTTGAAACTATGAACAATTGTCAGGCATTTCGTGATTTAGTCCGTCGGCTCACATCTCTTCCTCTACAAGCCATCGGGTCCGTAGTTCTACCTCTGTGAGGCAACACTGAAAATATACCGCAGCTTTGTCTCCGCAAGATACCCCCTTGACGGTTCCTATGCCCACATCATCAGTTTGCGGTTATGCTTTTAGAAGCCAGTGCATCGGCTCGCAGCTCTGGGTCGGCAAGCTGTCAGACAAATTGAGACTCAGTCTGGGAGCTTGCATCGCTCCCTCTACAAGCCATCGGGTCCGTAGTTCTACCTGTGCAAGGCCAAATGAAAACATTTTGCATGTGTATCTGTGTGGGATACCCTTTCACGCTGCCTCTCCCCACATCACCAGGTTGCGGCTATGCCTTTAGCAGCCAGTCCGTCGGCTCGGCCCTCCGTGAGTCAGTCCGTCAGCATGACCCCCTACACTACCCAAACACCACTGCACTTAAAATACTCCCAGCACGACCCTCTACACCACTGCACTATCCTAAAACACTACTCCCAACATGACATCCTGCACTACATCAACACCACTGCGCTACCCTAAATCCTAAAACACAATTCCTAGCACAAACCTCCGAACAGTACACGAACACCACAGCGCTACCCTAAATCCTAAAATACTATTCCTAGCACAAACCTCGGAACTGTACATAAACACCACTGCACTACTCTAAAACCTAAAACATGGCCCCAAGCATGATCCCCTACATTGAACAAACACAACTGCACTACCCTAAACCTTAAAACACTACCCCAGCAGGACCCCTTACACCACACAAACACCACTGCACTATCCTAAACCCTAAAACACTATCCCCAGCATGACCCCCGACACTACACAAACACCACTGCACTACCCTAAACCCTAAAATACTACTCTCAGCATGACCCCTACACTACCCAAATACTACTGTAATACCCAAATCCCAAAAACACTATCCTCAGCATGATCCCTTACACGACTCAAACACTACTGCACTGGCCTATCCCCTAAAACACGGCCCGACACCCTGCCACCAGCCCCTTGTCCACCATCCCCCCTCAACCACCTCCCACAAACAAATGTGAGAGCAACCTTAGGAAATCTGGAATGTAACAAATTGACTGATGTTGCACAATTATAATAAAAAAAGATGCATGTGAGGTTGGACAAATAAGAATCTCAGTCATCTATGGATTTACATATAAATCATTTTATTTTAACAAAACTATAAAATAAAAGTAGGTACAGCCATGGCCTGTCATCCTTTAACAATTTGTGAATCACAGAAAGATAAGATTGTGCATCATGCGTCCATCAAACAAGAGAGAGAGAGAGAGAGAGAGAGAGAGAGAGATAGAGAAAGAGTGAGAGATAGGAAGAAAGAGCGAAATAAAGAAAGAGTGAGAGAGAGAGAGAGGAAGACAGAGAAAGAGTGGGATAGAGGAAGAGAGAGAGAAAGAGAAAGAATAAGAGAGAGAGGAAGAGACAGAGAAAAAGAGTGTGTGAGAGAAAAAGGAAGAGTTAGAGAGTGAGACAGAGAGAAAGAGTGTGAGTGACAGAAAGGGAGAGATGGACAGAGAGAGTGAGTGTTGACACTGTGAAGAAAATCCTCACAGCTCACCTTTCTGGCATAGGTGTGTCTCCAACTATGTGCTGGGATATACGGCAGCCCTCAAGCTTAGTAATCTGAAACATAGTGTGGAATCAGTAATGGCAGAGTACATACAACTGTGCACGCCTAAATCACTGTCCTGCCTTTGGGTATCGAGGCTACTGTACCCAATGAACTTCCACTGCCCATAGGTGTCTGCCTGCCACTGTGCACAGAGGTGTCTGCCTCCTATCCACTTCTCAGAGGTAACTGCCGATCGCTGCATACCCAGGCTGCTGCATCCCATCCATTCATACTGCCCAGAGGTGTATAACAGCCGCTGTACCACATGCACTCCCACTGCCCGAAGGTGACTGCCAGCCGCTGCGCAAACAAGCCTCTCTGCTCACCTTCCGCCACTGGTGTTTGTCAAAGAGAGTCCACCATGTGCCGTAGCAACCTCCTCACCCATTGTGTACATGCGGTGAAGCAGAGCTCACAATTCAGGTTGAGTGTTGATTGCAGGATTGCCATGCATCATTGCAGGCCTTCTAGACAAAAAGCAAGATAAGATTATGCGTCATGCGTCTATCAAAGGAGAGAGAGAGAGAGAAAGAGTGAGAGAGAGGAAGAAAGAGAAAAAAGATAGTGAGAGGGAGACAGATTAAAAGAGTGAGAGAGAGACAAACAGTGAGAGAGAGGAAGAGAATGAAAGAGAAAAAAGTGGGAGAAAGAGGAAGAGTGAAACAGAGGAAGAGTGAGAGAAAGAGAGAGAGGAAGAGTGAGAGAGGAAGAGAGAGTGAAAGAGAGAAACAGTGTGAGAGACAGGAAGAGAGAGTGGGATAGAGAGAAGAAGAGAGAGAGAAAGAGTGTGAGGGAGAGAAAGGAAGAGATGTAGAGGGACAGTGCATGCCCACACTGTGGATAAAAACCCTCACAGCTCACCTTTCCGTCAATGGTGTGTCTCTAACCACGTGCCGGGACAAAGTGGAGCCCTCCTCTCAAATGTAGTATGGAATCAGTAATAGCGAGTACATACAACTGCGCACACCTAAATAGCTGTCCCTTCGCTGAGCACACAGGCTGCTGCACCCCATCCACTTCCACTACCAGGAGGTGACTGCCCGCCGCTGCGCAAACGAGCATCTCTGCTCACCGCTCACAATCTGCATGTAGAAAAGAGGGCCTACTGCTTGCCGCTGCAAGCCCCAAGCCCGGGGCCCGAAGACAGGGCATCCTGCATATAATGCAACACCGCTCCCTACGCCACCAGGTCTCCCATTTGGTGCTGGGTCTTGATTTTGCCATGGCAGAGGACATACCAGTGCACCCAGCTTTTCATCACAGGCTGCATACCCGCTCAGCCCTTGCGGTACCAATAACTCTGAGACCAGTGAGGTGACGCCACATGGCGGTAGGCCTGTGTTGGCTGATGGCTCAGGCCTACATTGCGATCCAGCAGGGCACACAAATCCTGAGTTATCCAGACCGCCGGGACAGGCATCACCGCAGGCTGCACACTGGCTCTACAGTTACGGTACCCGTATCGCAGTGGCCCGAAAGTCACCGCCCCGTGCCGGTGTGCCTGTGCCAGCCACAGTGCATCTGGTGCAAGCAACTCTGAAATGGCGTAGAGCACGTGCACCCGGTCTTTTTTATTGGCAGGGTCATGTGTCCTGTGACGTCTGTGTTGAATGGGTGTGGTGTGGGTTGTATACCAGCCGTTAGGGAGTGACTTTGGCGTACTGACAACTAGGCTGTGACCAGCAGATCTCTGCAATGAAAATTTGGGTGATGTACTGTTGTCAATCAATCAATCAATCATATCATTTGTAAAGCGCACTACTCACCCGTGAGGGCCCAAGGTGCTATGGTGAGGAATGCTACTACTGCTCGAAAAGCCAGGTCTTGAGGAGTTTTTTGAAGGTCAGCAGGTCTTGGGTATGTCATAGGTGGATGGGGAGGGTGTTCCAGGTCTTGGCGGCGAGGTGGGAGAACGATCTGCCACCGAAGGGCACTCGGAAGCGGGGGACTGTTGCGAGGGCGAGGTCGGCAGAGCTGAGCTGGCGGGTGGGGGTATAGAAGCTGAGTCGTCTGTTGAGGTACATTGGTCTGGTGTTGTGAAGTGCCTTGTGATCGTGGGTGAGGAGCTTGAAGGTTATCCTCTTGTTGACCAGGAGCCAGTGCAGGTATCTCAGGTGGGGTGTGTTGTGGCTGTGGCGAGGGATGTCGAGGATCAGGCGTGCAGAGGCGTTCTGGATGCATTGGAGCCATATCATGAGTTTGGCCAAACCTCCTGCATAGAGGGCTTTTCCGTATTCCAACCTGCTGCTGATGATGGACTGGGTGACCGTTCTTCTTGTTTCAGTGGGGATCCACTTGTAGATCCTGCAGAGCTTGCGGAGGGTATTGAAGCAGGAAGAGGAGACAGCGTTGACCTGTTTAGTCATGGAGAGGGTGGAGTCGAGGATGACCCCTAGGTTGCGTGCGTGGTTGGTGGGTGTTGGGGCGGTTCCCAGTGTGGTCGGCCACCAGGAGTCGTCCCAGGCCGAAGGGGTGGATTCGAGGATGAGGACCTCTGTCTTGTCCGAATTTCAGCTTCAGTCGGCTGTTCCTCATCCATTCAGCGACGGCCTTCATTCCTTCGTGAAGGTTGGTTTTAGCAGTGTGGGGGTCCTTCGTGAGGGAGAAGATCAACTTGGTATCATTGGTGTAGGACATGATGTTGAGGTCGTGCCGACGGGCGACGTGGGCGAGCGGTGCTATGTAGATGTAAGATGTTGTAGTCTTTACCTGTAAGCGCAAGCAGAGTGGGCTGGCCTGGTGTATGCCAGTCTTGCGTGAGGCTGTGAAGAATAACTCCCGAGCTCTGGGCGTGGCTCAGTTGTGAGCTGTATGAGGAATCAACTGATGCGGGTGTCCGTGTTGTAGTGCTGCAGTCACCCAGGTTGCAAGCGCCAATGTGTCACTCAGTGAGCCAAGTCCCACAACATGGCCAACATGGAAGGTACGGGGAATCTCTGACCCTACATTCATCCATAGTTCCACACATGAAAGATCGTGGACATGACACATCTGTGTGGATATTAATGTTTATTGCACATTCAGTGGAGTGTTGCAGCTGTAGCAACACAGGGCCATGAAAAGTTTCCATTTTTGGCACATGGAGGGCAGCCAATTAGAGTCAAGCTTGTATTAGAGGTTAGGCTGTGCCAACATACGTAGTTATACAATCAGGCCACCAATCCCCAAGCACTTATATATTTATGTATGAATTTCAGAGCACAACCACTTGTGTGTCTTTTATCTGACATACTAGTCAGTATAGTTTTAATAAACCCAAATGCAGATACAATACAGGTAAAAATGTATATAAAAACAAGTCTCAATAACGATTCAACAAACAAATAGAAAGTCCGTTGTAGTCTTGATGTAGTTGACTCAAGGTGCAAGTTGGAAGAGCAGACAGATGACACGTGTTTCATCACGTTGATACAACTTTTTCAAGTCTTGCGAATATTCCTACAACAGTGGCTCGAAATGTTCTTCTGAGAGACTCCATAGAGTTTTCTAGGAATCTTGAGTGGACTTTGATCGATCACATGACACCAACGATCCTCTTTATGTATGTTGCATCCAAAGCAAGATATTCAGGATAAGTAAAAATCTGTATTCAGTAATAGTCAGAATTTCATGTGTTCAACACTAGGAATGGTGTTTCCAAATGCCGAGATGTCCGCTGCAGTTTAGGACATCATCTGGTATGATGAAGAAGTATGCCTAATCGTGTTTGAGTTATAGGTAAATTGAAGACGCATTATTATTGTTACAGAGGTCCAATCATTCAATAGTGAAAGACCTGGTCGTCTTCATCATACTCCACACATTGCGTCTTCTGGAAGTGGCGTCCTACTTCCTGAACAACAATCACGAGTCTTCAATGTACTTATAACTCGAACACGATTACGCATACTTCTACATCAGACCAGATGATGTCCTAAACTGCAGCAGACGTTCAAATTTCTTTGGTTTTGTACGAGTGAAATGTCCAACTAACTATAACGTCCCTGAATTTCTAAAGTTTTTTAAATGCTAATTTCCAACTATAACATCCCTGAAACCTATGTTTTTTTAAGTGAATTTATATATATATAAACAACACTTTTTATTGGCTTATATTAGTTTCTTTTCCAAATCTTCAAAAACCCCACCCACTTCCCTCACAAGCTCTTTCATTTCCTTGGGAGAAGCATCTTCAGTGTTTTCTTCAAGATTTGAAAATGGCAGAACAACAGCAGCCACAGGAATCTTCATCTGATTCAGATGTGGACTTTGTTCCTGAGCAGACACGTCCAAAGAAGACCAAAGAATCATTTATTTGGAAGTTTTTTACCTATCCAGAGGGGCAGAAGAAGGTTAATGCCTCCAAAATTACATGCAAAATCTGTGGAAGCATACGTTCAAGAGGTGACGCCACGAAGCATTATTCTTTTAGCATTGCTAAAATGATTCGGCATGTTACAAATCTGCATCCAAATAACTTTGCTCGGGCATCAACTCAAGCCCTTAGAGACAATCCTCCAGCTGCTGTCCCCAGCACCTCTTCTGCTGGAGCATCCCCTTCTGCAACTGCTTTAGATATCCGGCCGGATATTGCAGATGTACACACACGATGCAACTACTGCAACAAAATATTATGCTACGGAGAACAAAGCATAGACTTAATCGTGGCAAAGATCAGGCAGCAGAAATGCTCCCGCCGTTAATTTTTTTTCTTTTATTATTTTTGTTCCTGTTCCTGTTGAGAAGTTTTTGCTTACCTGATTTCTTTGTTGTTTCAAAAAAAATATATATATATATAAAATTGTTCAATAAATCACAAAACAAATTTAAGACAAAGAAACAGTTCTTCTAAGAACTAACTTCACTTCTCCAAGAAGAGCTATATTTCTTATATACTGTCTCATACTTGTGTAGTGTATAAATGAATGACTGAAATGACTGAATGAAGGGGAGGAAGAGACTGAGGGAATGAGTGAGGAAATGGGAGTATGGTGAGTGGGGAAAGGGGAATGAAAGAGTGACTAAAAGAAAGGGAATAAGGGTAGGGGAGTGAGGTAAGGAGAGTAAATGAGTAAAGGAATGGCAGTAAGGAAAGGAGAGTGAGGGAGGGGGTGTGAGAGAAAGGAAGCGGGGGATGGTAATACGGAAGGGGAGTAAGGGACAGAGAGGGGGAAGTAGAGCAGGGTAAGGAGAGTGAAGGAAAGGGAAGTGGAGTGAAGGTGAGGGAAGAGGTATGAGGATGAGAAAAGGGGGGAAAGGAAAAGTGACAGAATGGGAGTGAAGGAGACAGAAGGGGAATGAGGGGATGGAGAGAGTTAGGGAAGGGGAGTGTGGTAAGGGGAGAAAGGAATGGAGTGAGAGAAGGAGAGCGAGGGGGAGTGAGGAAAAGGGAGCGGGAAAGTGAAGGGGTGAGGGATACAGATAGGAGGAAGTGGAGAGGGGTAGGGGAGTAACGGTGAGTGAAATGCAGTGACAGTTAGGGAAGGGGTATGAGGGTGAGGGAAGGTGAATGAGGGAGAAGGAAGAAAATTAAGAGAGAGGGGAAGTGAGTGAAGAAGAGAGGAGTGATAGAAAGAGAGAGGAAAGGAGATTAAGGGTAAGGGAGAGAGAGGGACAGAGTGAGAGACATGGAGAACAAGAAACTGAGAAGGAGTGAGGCAGTTAGAGAGAGTGAGACAGAGGGAGACAGATAGAGAAAAATGGATGAAAAAAGTGAGGGAGGGAGTGAACGAAGGGGAGTAAGTGAGATGGAGTGAGGGAGTGAGGAAAGAGGAGTGAAGGAAAGGGAGTAAAGGAAGGGGAGTGAGAGAACGGTACTGAGGGTGAGTGAAAGGCAGTAACAGTGAGAATAGGGGTATGAGGGTGACGAAAGGGGAATGAGAGAGAAGGAAGGAGATTAAGAGAGAGGAAGGGGGACTGAGGGATAAAGTAGGAGTGAAGGAAACAGAAAGGGAAAGACAGGAAGGGTGAGGGAGAGAGAGAGGGAGAGAGTGAGAGAGAAAGAGAGGGAGAGCGAGTGACTGAGAGGGAGTGAGGCGGTTAGACTGAGTAAGACAGAGGGAGAGAGAAATGGAGTGAAGGGGAGTGAGGGACTAAAGGAATAGGAGTTAGCAAAACTGAAGGAGGAAAGGGGAGTAAGGGAAGGGGACTGACGGATGGAGTGAGGGAAAGAGAGTGAGGGGGAGTGAAGGAATGGGAACAGGTGAAAGGTAATGGAAGTGATGCACAGAGGAGAATATGAAGTAGGGGAAGAGGAGTGAGATTGAGTGAAGGGCAGTGACAGTGAGGGAAGGGATATGAGGGTAAGGGAAAGGCAGTGAGGGAAAAAGAAGCATATTAAGATAGAGGAAAAAGTAGTAAGTGAGAGAGAAGACTTTATGGAAAGAGAGAGGAAAGAAAAGGAAGATTGCTGGAGGGAGAGGGAGACAGTGAGAGAGAGGGAGAGTGAGGGACTGTGAGGGAGTGAGGCAGTTATAGTGACTGAGACAGAGGAAGAGACTTAGAGACGGATGGAGGAAAGGGGAGTGAGGGAGGGAATAAAGGAAGGGGGAGTCACCAAAAGGAAGTGAGGGAATAAGAGAAGGGGAGTGACTGAAAGTGAGTGAGGGATGGTGTGAAGGAAAAAAGTGAGGGGGAGAGAGAAAAGAGTGAGGGATAGAGCAAAAGAAGGGTAGTGATGGAGGAAGAAAGAAAAGAGAAGTGAGGGACACAGAGAGGAAAGAGGGAGCAGGAGAAGGTAAGTGAGGGTGAGGGAAGGGTACTGATGGTGAGAGAAGGAGTGTAAAGGTGAATTAAGGGTAGTAAATAGAGTGAGGGAAGGGAAGTAGGATGAGCAAAGGAAGTGGAGTAAGAGACAGAGTGAAGAAAGTGAAAAAGGGAAAGAGAAGTGAGAGTGATGAGAAAGTATTTTTTGTTCGTCATACTTACCTTATAAGTAATGAAAAGTTATTAATATATTTTTTATAAATATAATATCTGTGGAGGAGAAGAAAAAATTGATTTATAATATATATTTCACTATACAAAATAATTTGTACAATATGTTATGTATTTTATTTTGCTATTCTCAGAATATATTGAATTTCACTGAAAACAGTGAGTTTAATAGTACTCATCATATAAAAGAGGGCACAAAAAAAGACAATCAATAAGATTGTCTTTAAAAAAACCATTAAACATTTTCATTAAGAATGTAACAATTAGAAAAAAACATATCTTAAATGTTTTTTTCGAACAGCAATTTCTTACGTAAATATGGGATATCTCCTACAATCACAAAGTAACAAAACATTATTACTTCTTTTTATACACTCTAAATAAAGTTATGTACAAACATATCCTAACAACATTTACCCGAAATAGTAATTTTTTGTTTCAAATACCATTCCTCATGGCCAAATAGTATGTGTGAAATCCTTAGTTTGGAAGGTACTTAATAGTACTCTTAAGCGTCCTTTTCTCAACCTTCTGAATAAAAACCACCAAAATCTTTTGTACCATCTAACAATGGTTATACTTCCACCCAATGCTATTTATCATGTACATAGAACCATAAACAACTAGCATGCTATCAGAATCTCAACACCATCTAGTATGCCGATGACACTCTGCTCATCCTTTATCTTACCAAGGAGCTGTATACCATTAAAAGAAACCTCTACAAGGGAATACAAAATGTCACCAACATCTCCAACAACTACAACAAATCTAAAACACCTCTGCCTCACTGATGATCAACATCTCCTGTGATAGACACATCACCCCCTATCTGATACAGGTACACTACCTCTACGTCAACTACAAGAATTTTTTTAACCTCATCACCCTCACTCACAACATACTTTTCAACACCAGACTACCCTTTCTTAACAACAGTAATTTTCCCAGGCCAATTATTTTCCCTAAAATGTTGGTTGTAAAAACACTAGGTAAGAATTTGGTAATTCATAAGGCAAAAGTTGTTTAAAAATCAATTGAGTATCATTACAATCAGTCCAGCCTTTTGTACATTTTAAATAAGCTGTGTAAAGTCCCGATGTTGTAGAAGGACCATCATGGAAAATAATTGCCACAGTTACAAAAGTTCTTCCTGCTATTGATAGTTGAGAAGCCACATTTATTTTTATTAAAGCTGTCAGTTTCCTTCCATCAGGTCTGCATCGTTGCAGCATTAAAATTACATACTGTCCATATCTTTGTATAAATAATGTTGATAACATTTGTGAGTTACATTGAGTACAGACCATGTTTTGATTTGCTTCTCTAACTAGAATATTAAAAGACACTGATTTGCAGTCTGGTAAAGTCAAATATATAAATCTTTCAGTGTCTATTTTAGTATCACTTGAAAACGAACAATTGTCACAGTCATTATCCATTAATAAGAAAGGCCAAAAAGATTTTTAATATCTATACCTTCATCTTGCAATACAACAAGCATATACATTAGAAATTCCTGACAATCTTGCTGAATATTCCGTGAAAATTGATTTAAACCAGAACATATGTATAAAACATTTCGAATATCAGAAACACTTTCTATTTCAGTTTTACCAGTACTACATTTTTCAAACACAGAATTCAACAAACAACAAAATCTTTTGTCCCGAATTTCAACAATTTATTGTAGTAAAGTTTCAAGAAAAAAACAACATTAACCACTACATTAGCATAGCAGTTGACTACAGAACTGATTTCAAACTGAAAACCAACAACCTCTTCAATAAAATCCTTTTTCTTTTTGGTTACTATCACTGGTTCATCTAGTTTTTTTCTTTTCTCTGCAACCTCGCTACAATTCTTCTCATATCTTCTTTTTCGACTTACCACACGCTTTTTAAATACTGGATATTGAGGTAAATTGGGAGCATGTTCTCTTCTTAACCTATTATAATCTTTTACACAATTTACATCTGCACTGATCTTTGTCTCATCAAAATCCATCAAGTATAATCCAGATAAAGTTCTGACTCGAGATAATGCAACATATGCCATACCCTCTTTAAACACAGTACTTCCAATATTCACCAAAGCACTATCTACACTTAAACCTTGAGATTTATGAATAGTCACCGCATATGCCAAACAAACAGGAAACTGTTTTCGGCGGACATATAAATCTTTTACAACAAAAAATTGAACTGAACTCAACTGTTGTACTTCTTCAATTTCATCAAATTTGATTTTCAAAAATTCAATGTTATCTCTATTTGGGTAATTCACAAAATCAACAACATTACCCATTGCTCCATTTACTAAACCTCTTTCCACATGTAAATTACGTCGTAAAATTATCCAACAATTTATACATGCATATAGATTCTTTTCAAAACCAGCAGTTTTAGATATTAATTTCTCTTAAGAATCCAATTTTGACTTTAACCTTTCTGACAAAATAATAGTAGCTCCTTCATGCTCTATTCTACCAATAGCTTCCAGTTTTATAATTTCTTGATTTTCTAACTTTAAAATTTTTTCATCGAATATTGTACATTCTTGCAGAGTTGGCATCAAGCATATCACTGATTTGTTTTCTGCAATTTTTCTATATATATTCTCTGGGAGAATATTTTCGTTTGGAAACAAATTTGTAAGTAATCGTGCCTGTAAAGCTTCTTTGCCATGTTCACTCACTTTTCCAATTCTTACATCTTCAAGAATACTTTTATAAACAGCGTCCTTTGTCTGTCGCATATTTGTGATGAGTTCTGAATATTCGAAATATGACCAAATATTAACATTTCCAATGCTTCCCAGGCACTTTCTGGTGTCTTCATGTGTAACTGTTTTAAATACTGGTTGTCCTTTCACAGGAGTTAGTTGTAGTAGATCTCCAAAAACGATGACGTGTTTGCCTCCAAATAACACATCATACTCTGTTTTAAGGATTTGTTGCTGAGCGGGTGACCGCTCAGCCCTCCACATGGCTTGGTCGCCCCACTCACTGCCCCACTCACTGCTGCCGCTCCTGCCTGCCTTTGCCGCCTCCTGCCTGCAGATTCCTTCGCTCGCTGCCCGCTGCTCCTGGGAATTTCCCGCTGCTCCTGGGAATTTCCCGCTGCCCGCTGCTTCTTGGAATTTCCCGCCGCTGCCTCCCTGCGGCCCCGCCCCCCTGTGATTCCATTCGCCGCCCCTCTCCCGCCACCCAGCTGCTCCTCCCTCCCGGCTCCTTACTTATGACGCCCCCAGAGCGACCGCGCGCAGCGGGAGCACCGATTGAGCGCCGAAGGTGCGGCAAAGGTAAGCCCGTCTGCGCCCGTCCGCGCCTGGCCCGCGCCCAGCGCCAGGACCCCTGGCCCTCCCCGTCGAGGCAAGACGACCCGACTGACCTACGACGCCGCCACTCTCAACGCACTCAATGCCGGCCGGACCCACGCCTGCTGCCGAGCCACCCCGAGACGCACCCACGGACCCTTCACCTGCTGCACCTGCAAGTTCACCTGCCTCCGAACCTGCCCCGCACCCGCCAAGACAAACACCAGCAGCAACCACCTCAAGTGCATCCTGATCAACACCCGCTCCGTCCACAGACACGCCGTGGAACTCTGGAACCTTCTTGACGCTACATCACCGGACGTCGCCTTCCTCACGGAAACCTGGATGAATGCCTCCTCTGCACCCGACATCGCCATCGCCATCCCGGATGGGTACAAGATCATCAGGAGGGACCGCATCAACCAGACCGGAGGTGGCATCGCCATCGTCCACAGGAACACCATCCGCATCACGACCGACGCCAACGACTCCTTCGCCGCAGCCGAACATCTCCACTTCCAGATTCACACCGACCCTAAGACGACCCTCAGAGACACCCTCGTCTACAGACCCCCGGGACCACGCACATAATTCAGCAAAGACATCACAGACTTCATCAGCCCGCACGCCCTCCCCTCCACGGGCTACATCCTCCTCGGGGACCTCAACTTCCACCTGGAGAACAACAAGGACCTCAACACCACCGCCCTGCTGGAAAACCTCACCAACCTCGGACTCAAGCAACTGGTCAACACCCCCACCCACTACGCCGGCCACACGCTTGATCCCGTCTTCTCTTCCAGCAAGTACATCACCTTCAGCCACGCCACCGGACTCCACTGGACCGACCACAGCTGCGTCCACTTCAGCTTCAAAAGATCCACGACCCACCACCACCCGCAACAGGTACCTCACAGGAATTGGAGCAAGATCACCGCAGACCAGCTCACCACCTCCCTCAGCCAGAGCCCACCCGCCAACACAACGGACCCCAATAAAGCAGCCCGCAACTTCACACAGTGGCTGACCGCCTGCGCCGACGACCTCGCGCCACTTAAGAACCCTCCCAGCTGACCCAGAAGCAAGAAGGCATCCTGGTTCACCGTCGACCTCAAGGACTCCAAGAAGACCTGCCGCACCCTCGAGAAAGCCTGGCTCCTCGACCAGACCACCGACAACATGACCGCCCTCAAACACGCTACCCGCAAGCACCACCAGCTCATCCGCACCACCAAGAAGAAATCCCTGAAGGAACGACTGGACAACAACGCCCACGACAGCAAAGAGCTCTTCACTATCGTCAAGGAGTTCTCCAACCCCAGCACCGGCACCAACGACATCACTCCGTCACAAGACCTCTGCGACTCCCTCGCCTCGTTCTTCCACCGCAAGATCGCCGACATCCACAACAGCTTCGGCGCCCCACCCACGCACCCAACCGTCGAACCAACGCCCCCCACCGCCACCCTTCGCACCTAGACCAAGGTGACCACCGAAGACACAGCCAGCACGATGAACACCATCCACTCCGGATCACCGACCGACCCCTGCCCACACCACGTCTTCAACAAGGCCGACTCCACCATCGCACCCCAACTCCGGAACATCATCAACGCCTCCTTCAACACCGCCACCTTCCCGGAGAGCTGGAAGCACGCCGAGATCAGCGCCCTCCTGAAGAAACCTACAGCGGACCCCACCGATCTCAAAAACTTCCGCCCCATCTCGCTCCTCCCTTTTCCTGCTAAAGTCATCGAGAAGATCGTCAACAGACAGCTGACCGCCTTCCTCGAGACGAACGGATCCCTCGACCCCTCGCAGTCCGGCTTCAGGGACAACCACAGCACCGAGACCGCCCTCATCGCAGCCACCGACGACATCAAGACCCTGCTCGACAAGGGGGAAACAGTGGCCCTCATCCTCCTGGACCTCTCCGCTGCGTTCGACATGGTCTGCCACCGCAACCTAGTCCAGCGCCTCAGCAACATCGGTATCCAAGAGAAGGCACTGAGTGGATCATCTCGTTCCTCGACGGAAGAACACAAAGAGTCCGCCTCCCCCCGTTTCGCTCCGAGGCCACTGAAGTCATCTGCGGCGTCCCGCAAGGATCTTCACTCAGCCCCACCCTCTTCAACATCTACATGAAACCTCTCGCAGCCATCGCACGCCAGCACAACCTCAACATCATCTCTTACGCCGACGACACCCAGCTGATCCTCTCCAGAGACCCCGACACCGCCAGAACCTGCCTACACGAAGGGATGAAAGACGTCGCCGAGTGGATGAAGGACAGCCGCCTGAAACTGAACTCGGACAAGACGGAAGTCCTCATCCTGGGATCTTCGCCCTCCGCCTGGGACGACTCCTGGTGGCCCCCAGCCCTGGGCACCGCACCCAAGCCAACCGACCACGCACGCAACCTGGGCTTCATCCTGGACCCCTCCCTCTCGATGACCAGACAAGTCAACGCCGTCTCCTCATCGTGCTTCAACACCCTGCATATGCTTCGCAAGATCTTCCGCTGGATCCCGACCGAGACCAGGAAGTCTGTCACCCAGGCACTCGTCACCAGCCGACTGGACTACGGAAACGCCCTCTACGTCGGAACCACAGCCAAGCTACAGAAAAGACTCCAGCGCATCCAGAACGCCTCCGCCCGACTCATCCTGGATGTTCCCCGACGCAGCCACATCTCCAGCCACCTGAGGAACCTGCACTGGCTCCCCGTCGACAAGAGGATCACGTTCCGGCTCCTCACCCACGCACACAAGTCTCTCCACGACCTGGGCCCCAAGTACCTCAGCTACCGCCTGACCTTCCACACGCCCACCCGCCAGCTACGGTCCACCAGCCTCGCCCTCGCAGCCGTACCACGCATCCGAAGAGCCACCGCCGGAGGAAGATCCTTCTCTTACCTGGCTGCCAAGACTTGGAACTCCCTCCCCATCCACCTTCGGCTGACCCAGGACCATCTCGCCTTCAGGAAACAACTCAAGACCTTGCTGTTCGAGCAGTAGCATACCCCTCCCCCCAAGCGCCTTGAGACCCTCCCGGGTGAGTAGTGCGCTATACAAATGGCATGATTGATTGATTGATTGATTCTTAAATGCACAAAGGCAAGCATTAAATTTGATACCATGCTTACCTCATCAATAATGAGAAGTTTCATTTTTTTCAAGACTCTAGAAACTTCAAAACACGCTTCTCCAGATAGCTTGTGGTATTCTAATTTATTTTCACGCTCTACTGGCAGCATCAATAAACGATGTAAAGTAATCCCTTTAATGTTATGTGCTGCCAACCCAGTTGGAGCAGTAACAACACAAGAGAGTGACGAATAAGTTCTTTTCTGTAGATAAGTTGCAATTCCTTTAATTAGAAAACTTTTTCCAGTTCCTGCTTCTCCACTCACGTACAGTCGGACAGGTTTAAATGACGTATATGAGCACTCTTTTTTCTCATGATATAAACCATGCTCATGCTTGAAGAAATTGAAGTAAATCTTCCCAAGCATACTCTGCACAGCTTAGAGTAAGGAACCATGTAGGAGTTCCTAAGTTTCTTAGCATACATTTCAATTCCCCATGACGACGGACCAATACTCATTAGTACCACGCTGACATGCCATGAGATTAATTAGCTGTGATTCCAAAACAGTATCTTTCAGTTGGACTTTATCTATAAAGTCCTTTGCCGAAACATTTTGCAGATGTACTCCACTTTTTAGTATATGGTTCACTGTATAAGAAAGTCCAGACAAGTCATTCTCAAATAGAAGATGAAACAAATATGGAATACATTGGCGAATCCTTGGATCTTCTGCATATAATCTTGATGTCCGGTATTCAGATGCAGGAATCTGCACAGGTCGTTCATCATATCGTCCACCTTTGCCTGTTGGAAATAACTGAGGGAAACAACGAGCTTCCAAGCTTTCTTCCCATACACTAATGGGACTTCCTTTCACTTCTTTCATTTGGAATAACTCAATAGTATTCCCCATTACTTCTTTAGAGTGAAGTGGATGCACACTATAAAGTTCATAAATTTCTTCAGTTATGGACACATCCACTTTTTCAATTTGTGCAGTTGACAAATCACTGTCCTCTTCTACAGTTGTTTCCTCTTCTCCTACATATACATTTTTATAGTATTGATTAATGTTTACTAAATACAACGTTGCCTTTTTCACTTTCCTAACATCCACTAATTCTTGCCAGATTTTCTTACTCTTCATAGGAACTCCATTAACTAGAATAACTAGAGGTTCCTCTTCCACATTTTCTACACCAATTGTTTCAATATTTTTCTTTAAATCTAGAGGCAAATATACAACTCTTCCCTTTAATCCTCTCTGTAAATCTGAAGGAGGCAATTTCCCTGTCTTAGGCTCCATATGAACAATAGCCTGAAATGGATGCACACATTGAATAGGAATAGACTCATAAGTATTTAAATCCATCAGTTCAGAAGGAATATTTACAAACTCAAGATTATTATGTACAGCTCTAGCAGGCATTTTGTTTTCATTTAATTTGTTATAACAATATTTACAAATACGTTGATCAGAACCCAAATCAAAACAATTCTTTACCAACAAAAAAGTTGCAAATTCCTTCCACTCATTATTATTCTCCTTTTCACTTTTTAAATATAGATCAACTGACCTGGTCTGATTTTTATAATGAATTTGTCTACAATGAATACAAGAAAAGTTTGGCCTTTCCCCTGAAATGAACTTAAACCTTGTAATTTCTTGCTCAAACATTTCTGTACTAAAATTCTGTACATTTTCTTCCACATTTCCTTCTATTAATGTATCTGTTTCTGCACTGTCTTCTTCAGGACCAAAGTAACTAACCTCAATTTCTTCACAAAAGTTGATTACATCTAATACAGATCCATGCAAAAGAGCACTGTTTAACTGTTTTAGCTTAAGTGCTGGACTTTTTGCATAATACAACCTTCTCACTAATTTCCTCACTTGAGTATGATGTACTGCTAACATCCTGAAATGGTGAAAAACACTCTGACATACTTTTTTTAGAAAGACAAGCCAGAGAATGACCTTGCAAACCCGTTTTTCTCTCACTTTGCAAGGATCTAATTCTTGCAACATCTTAATCTTTTGTTTAACACTTTTCTTATTATACTTACGTTAGAAATTGCGAAAAAAATCAATTGAATCCTGTCGTACTGGAGCCTTAGGATGTCTCCCTAAAACTTCATCAGCTAACACCTCTTCTGCATTTCTAGGGACAATTTTCTCTTTTTCAATCGGACAACCATTCTTAACCTCATAAGCTCGACCACTGGTGTCAACTGCATGCAACAAATCATTACGCTGAAGGTAACTCTCTTCATTAAAAAATGGCTCACAACTTGAACTATGTTTCCATTCTCCAGAAAAAACATTACAAAAATTAGTTCTATTAATTAGTCTTTTCCCCTTACTTTTGGCCTTCATATCATTGATTGGCTTATCTAGTGTTCGAATCCTACTGATTACAAAAAGGAACAACTTTTTTTAATTCAAAAGCCTTCTCAACAATTGTCTCAATATGTTTTTTTCTTATAAAAAGCTGTTTTTCTTTTACAATTTTCTATATTTTGTAATAAATTTAAAACAACTGTTATAAAAGATTCGCTTGCGAATTTCAACCAACTGATTTTTTCGTCTTTTACTATACACAATATCTTTACCACATAGTTTGCCATCATTTTTCTTTTTTGTCTGGTTTTTGTTTGTAGTTACAGATACATTTTTTTTTCCTGATTCTCCACACTTTTTTTACTTTGTATTATTTTCCTTATAAAATCCTTTGATGACTTACCAGGAGCTTTCTTTGTATTTTCCACACATTTCTGTTTATATAAATCTTGTACTTCTTTTTGCTTGGAAAAGTAAGCCTGTTTATATCTTTTTCTTTTCTTACTCTTTGACGGCATATTTTTCTTTCTTTCTGTAGATAATTAAAATCTGTTGTGAAAAAAAAACATATTAACATTTTTTTTTTTACAATTATAGACCACTACTAGCATACTACATAGCAATTAGAAGCACTATATATTGTAAAGTCTGGTTCACTCCATAAGTAATTTTAAGGCACAGCAGCAGTGTTCGGGCAGTGTAGGAGATCATGCAGGGAGTGCTGTTTCACTGTTTAGGACAGTGCAGTGGTGTTTGTATATTATAGGGACATTTGCTGAAAATGATGGATCAGGGTTTACAGCAGTGCAGTAGTGTTGAAAGAGTTTAGCAGGTTTTGCTAGGGATGGTATTTCAGGGTTTAGGACAGTGCCGTGGTGCTCAGGCACTGTGGGGGGTCAAGGTGGGACTGATATTTCTGAGTTTAGAGCAATGCAGTTGTGCTTGGGCAGTGTATGGTATCATATAAGTCTAGGAGTATAAAGCACTGCATGTCCTAAAGCCTGACTCACTCCATGAGTACATGTATTCCCATGTCTACAAACACATGCATCGAGCAAGTGATTCTGTCATAATATTCCCAAAAACACACTGACTCACATTCTGATTCTAGACAAATCAAAATATCCCTTGCAATTCACTGAAATGATTACTGCATGCTTCAGAGAGAGTTGCTATGGCATTTCTACAGCACACCCAGGATCTTTATTACACAGCATGGAGACTATTTGGGAATTAAGAGACCTGACACACATGGTGCATAGGACTTTGTAGCACTACATGTAATAAAGATCCTGGGTGTACTGTAGAAATACCATAGCAACTCTCTCTGTAGCATGTAGTAATCATTTCACTGAATTTTCATATCTACATTCTCAGTCCCACCTTGACCCCTGCTACTGCCTGAACACCACTGCACTGTCCTAAACCCTGAAACACCATTCCTAGCAAAACCTTCTAAACTCTTTGATAACTACGTGCTACTGAAAGATTTTCTATGGCATTTGTGCAGCACACCCAGGATCTTTATTACACAGCATGGAGACTATTTGGGAATTAAGAGGCCTGACACACATGCTACATAGGAATTTCTAGCACTAAATGTCCTAAAGCCTGACTCACCTCATGAGTACATGTATTCCCATATTTTTAAACACATCAACTAAGCAAATTATTCTGCCACAATGTTCTGAAATGAACACTAACTCACAGTGTGATCTTATACACATGACAGTATCCCTTGTAATTCGGTAAAATGATTACTACAGTAAAAGAGGGTCTTGCTGGGAGTGCTGTTTCAGGGTTTAGAGCAGTGCAGTAGTGTTGAAAGAGTTTAGCAGGTTTTGCTAGGGATGTTGTTTCAGGCTTTAGGACAGTGCAGTGGTGTTCAGGCAGTGTAGGGGGTCAAGGTGGGACTGAGAATGTAGAAATGAAAGTTCACTGAAATGATTACTACATGCTACAGAGAGAGTTGCTATGGCATTTCTACAGCACACCCAAGATCTTTATTACACAGCATGGAGACTATTTGGAAATTAAGAGGCCTGACACACATGCTGCATAGGACTATCTAACACTACATGTCCTAAAGCCTGACTCACTTCATGAGTACATGTATTCCCATATTTTTTAACACATCAACTAAGCAAATTATTCTGCCACAATCGTCTGAAATGAATACTGACTCACACTGTGATCCTAGACACATGACAGTATCCCTTGCAATTCAGTAAAATGATTACTACAGTGAAAGGGGGTCTTGCTGGGAGTGTTGTTTCAGGGTTTAGAAAGCTACACTAGTATTCAACCAGTGTAGGGGTTATGGCAGGAGGTGTTCTTTCAGACTTTAAGGTGCAGCAGCAGTGTTCGGGCAGTGTAGGAGATCATGGAGGGAGTGTTGTTTCAGGGTTTAAGGCATTGCAGTGGTATTTCAACATTATAGGGGTATTCACTGAGGATGGTGATTCTGGATTTAAAGCAGTGCAATAGTGTTGAAAGAGTTTAGCAGGTTTTGCTAGGGATGCTGTTTCAGGGTTTAAGACAGTGCAGTGCTGTTCAGGCAGTGTAGGGGGTCAAGGTGGGACTGAGAATGTAGAAATGAAAATTCACTGAAATGATTACTACATGCTACAGGGAGAGTTGCTATGGCATTTCTACAGCACACCCAGGATCTCTATTACACAGCATGGAGACTATTTGGGAATTAAGAGGCCTGACACACATGCTGCATAGAACTTTCTAGCACTACTTGCCTTAAAGCCTGACTCACAACATGAGTACATGTATGCCCATATTTTCAAACACATCAACTAAGCAAATTATTCTGCCACAATTCTTCTAAATGAATACTAACTCACAGTGTGATCTTAGACACTTGACAGTATTTCTTGCAATTCAGTAAAATGATTACTACAGTGAAAGAGGATCTTGCTGGGAGTGCTGTTTCGGGGTTTAGAAAACTATACTAGTATTCACCCCGTGTGGGGGTATAACAGGAGGTGTTCTTTCAGACTTTAAGGCACAGCAGCAGTGTTCGGGCACTGTAGGAGATCATGCAGGGAGTGCTGTTTCAGGCTTTAGGGCAGTGCAGTGGTGTTTCAACATTATAGGGGAATTTGCTGAGGATGGTGATTCTGGATTTAAAGCAGTGCAGTAGTGTTGAAAGAGCTTAGCAGGTTTTGCTAGGGATGGTGTATCAGGGTTTAGGACAGTGCAGTGCAGTGCTGTTCAGGCAGGGTAGGGGGTCAAGGTGGGACTGAGAATGTAGAAATGAAAATTCACTGAAATGATTACTACATGCTACAGAGAGAGTTGCTATGGCATTTCTGTAGCACACCCAGGATCTATATTACACAGCATGGAGACTACTTGGGAATTAAGAGGCCTGACACACATGCTTCATAGAACTTTCTAGCACTACATGTCCTGAAGCCTGACTCACTCCATGAGTTCATGTATTCCCATATTTTTAAACACGTCAACTAAGCAAATTATTCTGCCACATGCTACTGAAAGATTTTCTATGGCATCAGTGCAGCTCACCCAGAATGTTTACTAGACTGCAAGGAGACTATCCGAGAATTCTAACCCTGATATACAAGTGTGTAAGTGGTTAGACCACTTCATGTACACACTCTACATTTTTAACAACAGCACTCTACTGCAAAACAATATCTCCTCAAACACATTAACATACCAAATGCTCCTATGACAATGTTTTTCCCAAAGCAGACACTTTCAGAATCAGACTCTATGCAAATAAACTCCTGCTTCCACATTAGAAAACATTTGTCTTATTATTTTAAAGTGCACAACAGAGATCCCCTTACAAATTAACAACTCACCTTTAAAAATGCTTTTGTAGTTTTAGAACAGTGTCAATCACACAACAGATTTTCTTAAGCAGCATCTCTCAATTGTGCACCAGTCACTGGAACCATAGAATGACATAGCTTCCCTTTACACACATATTCTTGTAGATAACCAATGAAATATCTTCCCACATGAATTCAAAACCAAACTAACGTTTTAATTGGTTCTATATTGCAACACTTTCAATCTCACATAATATTCAACCTTTCCCCACTGCTCTCTCTGCCTGTTACCACGGTAACACTCCATAGAACACCTAACTGAACACACAGGTGAAAAGTTCATCTGCAAACCAAACCAGCAAGGGTGTTTGACTTGTCAATCCACCAACTTATCCTGTGCAATGTTCCTTTCAATGACTTTTTCTCAACCATTCACATTTCTCCTTAAAAAAACAGTAGCATGCACCCCAGTTTTCAATGTTGAATTTTCAGAAACCACCAATCATTTCTTTTTTTCAAGTGCACTGAATCTCATCCACATTGTTTTCTAAACACCTACTTTTCAAACTGCCATTTCATTTCCAGAGCCCATCTGAGTACAACCAGATCTCCCTTCAAGATGCTTAGAGTGTGGATTGTAGGACCCAGCTATATTTTCTGAAGTGAAAGGTATGCAGCAAATAGATGCTTTCTCAACCTTGATTTACCAAATTTGGATATTATATGGATTGGCCAGAGAGGATTATGATGTCACCATTTGATGTCATTTGTAAAATCCTTTTTGTATCTCCCACACCCTGACCTCATAATTGTGCACTGTGGTGGCAATGACCTAGGCACTTTGACTGGGGTAGGTCTGGAAATGCTTTTAAAGGACACCTTTGGGAAACTGATGTCCAATTTTTCCACAAACTGCCTTTGTATATTCTAATATATGCCAAAGGCAAAAATGGAACTGGTCCAACCAATATTGTCCACAGATTGAGAAAGCAAGGAAACATGTGAATAAGTCTGTTTCTGCTTTCCTCAGAGACTATGGTATGGGTTCTATATACCACAACAACTTGCGTTACAACATGCAAGGCATTTATAGAGGAGACGGTGTAAATTTCACAGATGAGGGAAACAGAGTCTTCCTCTTGAACTTTAGACTCTGCATCGGTACTTACTTGTAGGTACAAAAAACACTCAATGAACACAACGGCTCTTTTTAGAGCAACCAACATCTAAACACTCACACTTGTTATTTAACAGTATTTTTTTTGTTTTGTTTTTTTCTGACGTGCACGCAACTTGCGCGCACCTCGCGATTTAAAAAAAATAAAAATGTGCCCTTCGGGGTCCTTCACGGACCCCCTGAGAAGGCCTAGGGGGTCAGGGAGTGTCTACCCTGCCCCCTTTTCATGTTCTCCACTTTTGCTTTTGATTCACTTCTGCCTCGAGGGTGCGTGCAACGTGCGCGCACCTTGCGATTTTTGTTTTTAAAAAAAATGTTTTTTTGCCCTTTGGGGTCCTTCAGGGACCCCCTGAGAAGGCCTAGGGGGTCAGGAAGTCTCTACCCTGCCCCCTTTTCACATTCTCCACTTTTGTTTTTGACTCTCTTCTGCCTCGGGGGTGCGTGCAACGTGCGCGCACCCCGCGATTTTTTCAACAAATTCTATTTTTTTTTGGGCCTTCGGGGTCCTTCAGGGACCCCCTGAGAAGGCCTAGGGGGTCAGGGAGTCTCTACCCTGCCCCCTTTTCACATTGTCCACTTTTGTTTTGGGCTCTCTTCTGCCTCAGAGTGACAAAATGGCGGCCAACACTTCCTGGTTTCCACCGATTGGAATGTTGACAGACGTCTAACAGCAAATCAGAATTCCGCTCGCGCACACCCGATTCGCGCACGGTGCCTGCTTATAGATATATCTATTTTTTTTCTTTTGATTTTCTCAGGAACTACTGGATGGATTTACATGATTTGAGCAAAAGCGTGATCTGCGAATCAGACTCTACCATTTTACCAAATTTCTTGTAATTTCGTTCAGCCTTTCGGCTGTAGCCATGTCTAATCGTCCTATGGAAAATAACATGGGGAAAACACCTTTTCTCAGCCCCCACTTGACAAATCCCCCCAAAACTTTCAGGGAAGGAGCGGAGCGGGCTATCTTCTTTGAGAAATTCGCGAAGATTCATTAACCGGCGCCAAAGTTATTCCAGGATTTCCTATGGAAACTAGGTCCTAACTATAACTACCTACTGGCGACCGCCAGTAGGTAATATATATATATATATATCAAAGATATACGCTTTTCACCGCCTCCTTCGTTCTCTGAGCAGTAAGCAGACACGGACCCAGGAATCAGTGCTTAGAATGCTGGGGTTTTTTCCGCCATTACGCGTTTCGGTCCTCAAAGGACCTCGATCACATGACCACGCTAGTGAGGTGAATAGACCAATTATACTGTAGCACTTATGCACGTGACCATAGACATATAAAAAATATATTTAACTTAGTCAATGGTAGATGGAACATATGTATATATATATATATATACAGGTTTGCCAACCTAAATATTATTCAATCATTTTTAACAAACAATTTGTTTATTTTAGCCAACATTGATATCTCATTGTTGCACAGTCAAGAAATCCATTCATTACTAAAAAAGTTAAATAGTAATGAATATATATAAAAAATCAACTTCGCATTGCGGATAATACCCCCCAAAATTTGCAAGTTGATAATACATTTCTAAAAGAGTTTTAAATATTAAAAAACCCTAATAAATATACTGTTTCATATATAAACATAATTGTAAATCTTGACATGTAGTGGCAATTTTATTAAATGCATAAATGCGGTGCATAATATATTTGGGATAAATCCTATTTGCCCATATAACTGCCTCGTTCACATATTCTACCTTAAAAAGTTAATCATATTATCCATGTAAAAGATGATGTGGTGCTGCAAAAGAATAAATCAAAATGTGTCTAAAAAGTATATCATTTTTCAATGTAAGAATAAATGTGAGGTATAAAAGCAACCCCGTATTGAATTCATACAGCCATAAAGTGCATAAAGGGAGGTGAAGTAAAAAAACAATATAATAATTAGTTTGGCCGGTTTAGGCGGCCAATGTATAATATCCATCGGTTTACTCCTGTACGGAAAGTCATCAGTGATGTCATTTGAGATGTCATCAGTGATGTCACTGACCATGTCATGAGTGATGTAATATGTGACGTCATCAGCAGTGCATTGCGAAAACGCGAGTTATAGTTAGCTGAACTAACTATAACGGGGGAATATCAATGGTTTTGTATGAGTGAAATGTCCAGCTAACTATAACATGTGTGAAACCTATGGTTTTTTCAGTGAATTTCCAAGGTTTTTTAAATGATAATTTTTAAATGTATTCATTATTATATTTCTTTCTTTTTATATTAATTTCTTACATTTTTATTATAAATATTTATATTTATTTAATTTTTAAATTATATGTCATATTCTTAATGTAAAATAATAAAAAAACTAAATTCAATTTTTTTTTATTAATTCATTTTTTTTCAATCTATTAAAATTAAATTCTATATAATTCCTTTTTCCTTTTTGGTAATCGCACCGTACGCGAACGGTGATCGCACCATACTTTGGGCCAGATGTAGGTAATCCCAGCTTACCGATTCTTAAATACCGAATCATACCTATTCGGTATTTCTGAATCGGAAAATGGGATGTAGCTAAAAAATCGGTAAAAATTACCGATTGGGTAACATTCGGATATCCCAATCGGTATTTACCGAATCGGTAAATAGTGATTCGGTAAATACTGATTCGGTAAAACAAAAAGAACCCATGTGAGCCAGTCAACCAATCAGGAACACCTACCATACCCCACAACAATGCAACAGAGGAACCAACCAATCAGATTCAACTACCCCTCCCCAGTACCTGGAAGTGGCCACACCTATGCAGGTGCAGAGCAACTGAACTGTTTGGAGAGCTGGAGGAAACAGAGGAGCAGGCTGCCCTGAGCATAGCTGAGCTGCATGATGGAGTCACAGGATAGCCAGAAGGATGGAGATGAGCGTAAGAGGAAGATGAAATTCAGCCCAGCAGAACTGCAGGTGCTGCTGGAGGAGGTGGTCAAGCACCACACCCAGCTCTTTGTTAAGAAGTCTCTGCATGTTGCAGAGTCTGTAAAACGTAACACCTGGCTGGAGATCCAGTCCAAGGTCAATTCCATTGGGGTCATACACAGGACATAGATTACCTAAAGACAAGGTGGTATGATCTGCGGATCATTACCCAAAAAAAACTTGCCACACAGAGGAAAGAAGCCGGAGCCACAGGTGGAGGGAGGAGCCGTGCACCAAGACTGACAGACCTGGAGCAGCTGGTGGAATCCACCCTGGAGCCAGACAGTATCCATGGGATCGGGGATGCTGACAGCTCAGCCAGAGCTGCAAGAAAACAAGGTAATTCCCACCCTTTTCCCAGCCCCCTCCACCAATGTGAGTGTCTGCATCTCGCTCCAGAACTGGTTTTAGTTTTAAACAGCAATGCATCATGGGAGACGTAGTCATAGGAACATACATCAATGCACTCAACTAAGAAATCAGCATGGCATGCCACACACTACATCCATAAGCAGTTGAGGATTAGGCAATTGTGTGATAGGAATGTGATTTAATAATGTCACACAGGTGAACAACACCACTGACCCATTGTCCCTATCTGCCACAGGAGAGTCATCGCGCAGTACAGCGCAGGAGAGGGAGGAGAGGGCACCGGAAACAGAGATGAGGGAGAAAACATCCGACAGATAAGGACCAAGCACTGTTCTTGAAAAAACATCCACAGCGCAGGCAGCCACTACACCGGAGCGACCCCCCACACCACAGCCACTGTCACCTCTGCTGTTTGGGTCACAACATTCGGACACACCTGCACTTTCCCCAACACCAACCTCAGAGTCATCTGTGCTGGGAAGGCCAAGGAAGTATGATGTGCCCCCTCTCAGGATCCTCGAAACATCAGATGAGGAAGTTGTGGAGGCTCCCACACCAACTAATATACCTCTGGCTGACAGCGCTGGGCAGCAGAGTTCATCTGGATCTGTGTGTGCTGGTCTTTGAGGCCGTAGGGTACGGGAGATAGGCGAAGGGCAGGATGGAGAGGGCGTCTTCTGTGGTCTTGAGGCCACCATGGTGAAGGTCCTGCGCCTGCAGGCAAACGGCATTTTAGCGGTGCATAGACATGTGCGCATATTAAACAGCAGGATGTCCAACATTGACAGGGGGATTGGCTCCATGACAGAAAGCATACACTCCATGGCAGAGGGCATGAGGGAAATGACACAGTGCGTGAGTGCCCTCTGTGAGAAACTCGAGAGGTGACCACTCCGAGAGGCGCAGGGATCGTCAGTGCATGCGGCAACAAATCAAAGCCATGAACTGGCTTGCCACTGCAACATCCCTGCTATGCCGGCGCTCTGTCGCCTGGCAGGATGACATTGTGCACTGCTGCACCGATTGTCGAGGGGGATGGGGAGAGCTACCTCTGCCATGGAGGTTTTGCTGACACACCAGGCAGCCACTGCTGGAGACACAGGTGTCGGGGACACAGTAGACTCCACCAGCAGGAGTGGGTCTAGCACTCCTGTTCCTGACATTCGTAGGAGCAGCAGGCGCCAATCTGCTGACCCAGGCACCACTGCGCCTGTTGATACCCAGCCATGTGCATCTCGCACCGTACTGCGTGGGCACAAACATTGACGATGCCCTCAACCCACAGGACTGGTCACGGTGAGGTCAACTGTGGCCACCCAGTGTGGAATACAGACATTGCAGTATCATGGTGTGGTATCAATAAAGTGCTGCAGTGACTATTAAACTACGTACTTCAAATACTAAGCATGCCTGTGTCTCCTTACTTACTTAGAAATAGCTGTGTGTGATCTCTGCCCGTCTCAGTCTACCATCTGTTGCTGGTGCTGCTCCTGCTGCATAGGACTCTGCCTGTTCTGTTCCATCATCAATGTCCTCATGATGTGTGATCTCAACCTTTGTGCCTTCCTTAGTGGCAAGATTGTGCAGCATGGCACAGGTCGCTATTATTTTGCTGCAGATGATTGGAGTGTACTGCTGTGCACCTCCACTCTTATGGAGGCAGCGGAACCTGCTTTTTAGTAGTTCAAATGTGCGTTCTACAACGCTGCGTGTTGCTCTGTGTGCCACATTGTAACGCCTCTCACTCCTGGTAGATGGATTCATGTAGGGGGTGAGAACAAAGGACCACAGAGCATATGCACTATCACCTAGGTGGAAAAGAGAATGCCATTAGTTACATACTCATGATTGATCCATCTGCATTGACTATGAGGGTGTTTCACAGTTATTTACCTAGCAGGTATCCATCCCTGAAATCACCTGCAACAAGGCATGTGTATATCCCGCTGTTCTGGAAGATGTACGAGTCGTGGGTACTCCCTGGGAATTTGGTCACAATGTCTGTTATGATGTTGCCAGCGTTGTATATCACCTGCACATTGATTGAGTGCGTTGACTTCCGGTTCCTGTAAATGTGTTCTGTTTCTGCAGGTGGGCAGAGTGGGATGTGGGTGCCATCTATACAGCCTATCACGTGAGTGAAGTGCGCCAGTTGATAGAAATCTGTTTTGGTCTTAGCAAGTTCCACAGGTGTGTCAGGGAACCTAATATAATGATGCATTCTCTGCATCATGACCTCAAGGAACTTCCTGAAGAAACGGGACAGGCAGCTCTGAGACACACCACCTACTGCAGCAATCACACTCTGGTAACTCCCAGAGGCAATCAGGGGTAGTCTACACAGCACTTGCACATGGGGTGGAATGGCGTACGCCCTTGGTGTTGGGTGATCCAGGAGTGGGTGGAGGTCACTGATCAAGTGTAGGATTGTTTGGGGGTGTGGCCTGTACGTTTGCAGTATCTCTGGCTCAGTCAGTTGAAAGAGAGTTATCCTCTGCCTGTAGACTTGCTCCTCCGTTCTCCATTCCCTCCCTCTCTCCTGCTGCTTGAAGCCGTAGCCGCCTTGCAATGACGTAGAATGCCGCCATTCTTGTTGCACTGTTGC
The DNA here is from genome assembly GCF_964261635.1 of Lissotriton helveticus. NCBI lineage: Eukaryota > Metazoa > Chordata > Amphibia > Caudata > Salamandridae > Lissotriton > Lissotriton helveticus. The sequence goes on along the minus strand of NC_136060.1, from coordinate 211,557,996 downwards.
ATTTTGGGACCTTATTTTATAGCCTGCACCTGGTTACCACCTGCTTTCAATCCATGGTATTTACTGACTCTTAAATACAAAATTTCATGAAATTCTGTATTTTTTAGGTTTCCTACATCTCGAAAGTCATTTTTTGCCATTTCGTAATTACCGATTCGGTAAATAAGGATTCGGAATATTCAGATTAGGTATTTACCGACTCGTATTTACCGATTCGGTAGTATTTTGACTCCTACATCTCATTTTTCATAAATCGGTCGGAAAAGGCCGTAATTGCCGAATTTCGGCCCGACCGACCGGTAAGAGCACCGTAAGTGTACGCAAAGCCATGTGACTTAAAAAGAAGAGATTTGATTGGTTCATAACACTTCCTATTCCAACTATTGAAAGACCCCTCCTATTTTAATCATTCTACTTTGACTTTCTAAGAAGAAGCATCTCTTCTCTGAAGCCTGTCAAATTAGAAGGAAGACAAACATGACAACACCTATGGACTCGTCTTCCAGCCATTCTTCTGATGGAGAATTCATTGCAGAAGCACCTCGGAGAAAGAAAAAATAGGCACTTATATGGAAGTTTTTTACTTTCCCTGAAGAGGAAGGGGAAAAAAAGGTTAATGCGACCTGTAAAATTTGCCAAACAACACTTTCCAGGGGCAATCCTGAAAAAAATACTCATTTGGCACTGCCGGTATGGTGCGGCACGTGAAGAACTTGCACCCCAATAATTTTAAGAGAGCTGCAACATGGAGGTTGCAAGAGGATCCACCTGCTGCTGTAGCAAATACATCAAGTGCTCCATCACCTGTGGGAAGCAGTCCACACCCACGGATCTAACCTGATTTTGGTGAACTTAAATTTGTTTGTATTTATTGTGATGAACTTTTATGTTACGGGGAACAGTCTATTGACCTGATAAAATGCAGGAAGCTGGAGCATCGCTGTCCTCGTCATTAGTTTTTTTTTTCACATTCCATTTTGTCCCTGTTGGACACTTTTTGGGTTCCAGTTACAAAAAAAATACAGAAATAAAAAGACAAAAAAACAGTTCATGTCAGAAGTACCTCCACTGGTCAAAGAAAGAGCTACATTTCTATGATAGTGTGTAAAACCTTGTCTGAATGAATGTGTAGTGCATAAATGAATGAATTAATACATTAGTAGTGTATGGTGAATAAGGAAGTGCTACAGCATAAATCTATAAGGTGTTTACCTATAGTATATTGTAGTACCTCCGAAGCACTTGAATGTAACATATGAATTTGTATGTGTTAGGGGCGGAGTTACAACCCCCTTGTGCCTCTTTTACACAGCCGTTGCATCACTTTTGTGAGGCAGCGGTGGTGCAAAAGATGTGCCATGGTGTGAAGTATTTACAAAGTGACGCATATGGAAGGTGCATCACATTGTAAAGCCCTGCGCCAGAAGGAGGCTTTCCTGCATGGGGGGGGCGGTGTTCTGGCGCTTGAACACCTCCTAAAAGTGACGGAGTGAAATCTATAAGATTTCATTCAGTCACTTTTGGGCTTATGCTGCGTCAAAACCATGCACCTGCTTGAAGCAGGTGTAAGGATTGACACAGCCTTGTGAGCATAGGGCTCCAAGAGAATTGCTGAAGCTGCATTGCGCTTGCAACCCAAGTCAAGCAATGCGCCGCCTTCACAACATGAATACATCACATATCTGTGCCGTTTTTGCCCCATAGTGCACCACATTGTAAATACGGTGCATCCATGGGGCTGATGTCACATTGCACAGTAACTGGCATATCTCTGGGGATGTACCACTTATTGTACATCTGCTGATTAGTGTTTTAATGTAGTGAATGGATTACTAGACACTGATCAATGAGTCACTACAAAACTATAACAGGAGTGACAGAGTGTTTGGTGGAAGTGGAAGGATAGAGACTGGGGAATTGAACATATAAAAGGCAAATTTGCAGGTGCATAGATCAGTGGATGCATAGTCTATAGGGGTTTGAAGCAGTCCATGCCCTAAGGCCCACTTTGCACCATGAGTACTTGGGTGCTGGCTGAATGATTACAATTCTGCAAGGAGAGTGTCTGGCTGAATGTATAGCAACTTCACTTTTAGAACAACGTATAGATAAGCACATACTGCTGTAAGGTTCATTACAATACTGAAACAGCAGTTTGAGAGTGTTTGGTGAAAGTGTAACAATACAGACTGGGGAATTGAAGGTATAAAAGGCAAGTTTGCCGGTTATAGAACAGTGGATGCATAGTCTCTAGGGATTTGAAGCAGTCCATGCCCTAAGGCCTACTTTGTTGCATGACTACTTGGGAACCAACTGAATGCTTACAGTTCTACAAGGAGACTGTCTGGCTGAATATATAGCACCTTCACTTTTAGAACAGTGCATACATAAGAACATACTGCTGTATGACTCACTACAATAGTGAAATAGCAGTAGCTGAATGTTTCGGGGCTCAATTGATACATTGTAGACCGTGGGGTGAGAAGGTGTTCTATCGAACTGTGTACCCTATCTAGCTGTGTACCCCCTACACTTCGCACATGCATTCCACCTGCGTGTAAAGGTGGATGTTGTGTGCGTAGGCGCAATATCTGACCCTCCGTCTGGGTGTGTACCCCAACGGTTCGCACTCACTGTGCGCATACGTGTATTTTTTAGAAAAGTCACTGTGCACCGTCCATCAATATGACATCCTGTTTGATCAATCACAGCTCTGAAACCCTTGTACATATTGGTTAACCAATGACTGTCATCCTAAGTTATAAGTAACCTCCCATCCTTGTAAAAGTAAACTTTTAAGTAACCTCGCATCTTTCTAGACAAGGTTGCCAGATTGCGCTATTTCCCGCACAATTGGGCGACTTTTTTCCCAGTTGTGCGGGAAAAACCCATGTCTAGCGGTGGGCTAGTTTTTGGGCTACATTGTAGTGTTTGTGCGCAATTTACTGGCCTGGGGAGGGCCCACAAGAGGATACCGTGGTGTAATGCCATCACACCCTCTCAGTGTCAAATTAGAGCAGAGTGCGCGCTACAAAAGTATTTACAAGTGGTCAATCGTTGGAGGTCCGATTCTGGGCCTGCCTCTGCGCACATGATAACCCCGCCCCCGTCTCTCTCTCTGTTTTTATTTTATGGTGTACACACGCATACTTGCACATGCATGCTGCACGCCCGTCCACACTCCCCAGATGTCACTACCTAGCTTTCTTGCTATTACTAAGCCTGGAAGCCAATAAGGAGGTCCCCCAGGGCCGTCATTCTTGTAGAGTGCGAAAACGCCACCAACCATGATGGCCCTGGGCATTGTTTGGTCAGCCTCGCGGTTCCCATATAATGCGGGCCCTGACGTGAGCACGCTCTCTTTTGCCTGCCTGTGCTGCGGTTACGGACAGACTCTCGTCGTCGTTGATTGTACTACGAACTGTTTGCTGGAGTGGAGGAGGACTCGTGACACTCTACGTGGTGTCACTGCTGCTGCCACCCAGCCAGGCTACCATAGGCGCGGTGGCGGCGGCGCCCATGCCCAGCCCAGCCCCAGGCCCAGCCAAAGCCCCAGCCTTTGAAGACAAGACAGGAGACGACATAAGCAAAGGTAGCAGAAGCCGTCACACCATCAGGCCCAGTCCACGCCAGACCTAGCAGCCCAGACCACATCTTCAGGCAGTCCCATCCTCAACCCAGGCCCAGCAGCCATGCATCTTTTGTGTGTGCTTGAATTTCTGTGTCGTATTTCTGTGGTACGCCACATGGTTTGGCCTCTATTCTTATTAATTGTGCATGCATGATAGTATTCTTTTTTTACTCTGTCACATGGCCCTCCCAGCTCTGTTTTGCTTTATTTTTGTGCGCCACATGCTTTGTGCTTCATCGTATTTGCTCCCTCCTAATTCTCCCATGACTTCTAATATTTATTACTGCCTCACGTGGCCTTCCCAGGCCTCTATTCTTATTGATCGTACTTGGATGATCGTAATATTTGTTTCCTTCTGCGTCACGGGGCCCTCCTAGGCCTCTTTTTACTGAATTGTACATGCATGAATTTCTGTGTCGTATTTTTGAAGTGTGTCATGGGCTTTCGTCTCTGTTCTTATACATTTTACGTGCTTGATGGTATTTTTTTCTGCATCATGTGGCCCTCCCAGCTCTGTTTTGCTTTATTTTTGTGCGCTACGTGCTTTGTGCTTCATCGGATTTGCTCCCTCCTAATTCTCCCATGACTTTTAATATTTATTACTGCCTCACGTGGCCTTCCCAGGCCTCTATTCTTATTGATCGTGCTTGGATGATCATAATATTTATTTCCGTCTGCGTCACGGGGACCTCCTGAGCATCTTTTCTTATAAATTGAGCATGCATGAATTTCTGTGTCGTATTTTTGAAGTGTGTCACATGCTTTGGCCTTTATTCTTATAAATTGTGCGTGCATGTTATTATTTTTTACTCTGACACGTGGCCCTTCCACCTTTGTTTTGCTTTATTTTTCTGCGCCGCGTTCTTTGTACTTCCTCATATGTACTCCCTTTAAATCCTCCCGTGACTTTTAATATTTATATATTGCCTCACGTGTCCTTCCATGACTTCTATTCTTATTGTCTTATTGATCATGCGTAAAAAGATCGTAACCTTCTGCGTCACAAGGCCTTTCCAGGCCTCTTTTCTAATAAATTGTGCGTTCATGAATATCTGTGTTGCATTTTTGTGCTACGACACGTGCTTTGTGTTTCAACGTATGTACTCCCTCCTAATCATCATAATTGCTCCCTTTTAATCCTCCACCGACTTTTAATGTTTCTTGCTGCCTCACGTGACCTATAGTTGTTTTTTTTAATGTGGTCTACTTGGCCAACAAAAGTTTTGACTCTTGAGACTAGCATAGTCTTAATTGATGATAATTAATAACTATTTGTGCACTTGTGGGACCTCACTCCTGTGCTCAAAGGTAGTATGTCAATCTGAGAAAACTGTTTGTAGTGCCTCACCGTGACGCCTGCATGGTTATGACCTGTGGGTCTTCTTAATTTTCTTACTCTTTTCTGTTTGTCCCTCAGTGTGGCCTATTTAATGCCAGTGTTTTTTGTCCTGTCTCTTGGCTGCACAATTGCTGGATTTGTAACCTTGGCACTATGGTGTTGTACTGGCCCTTTATTTGGCTTAGGTTCCCTAACCATTTTTCGCTCTATCCTACATCTTTTTATGACATGCTTTTGCCAAAATAGAAGTTTTGGACACTTCACCACTTCATGATCAGTCTTTAAGTGTAATTGCTCCCTTTTGAAAGTGTAATGGTAATTGTTTGTCCATGATTGATATATTAGTCTTGATAGTTATGTATGCTATGTATACCAGGGCTGCTCATGTAAATGCTACTAGTGGGCCTGCAGCAGTAATTGTGCCACCCACACAAGTAACCCTAAATATAAAAGTCAGGCCTGGCACTGCAGTGCTTGAGCGCCCTTTGTTAAACTGCCATGTTTTCAAACTGCATCCATTTAGCAGGCCTTACCCGTCCCTTTGTATGGACTGTACTCTGTATCCCTCGCTTAAACTTTGTGGGCGTATTGAGCTGTGAAGACGGGGTGACAGTTCTTTCAATAATTGTATATTCACACACCTTTATAGTTACTTATGTCTTTACACTTGAATGTGAGCATGTAAAATGTGTTCTTTACTTCTATATGTTTTTCTTTTAACTTTTTTTCCCGTTTGTCTTCATTTTCCATAGAAATGGATGCCACTAAGTACCAAGGTATTCCTGATTAGCTTTTTTTGTTTGAGAAAGGTTTGTGGTAGGTTGTTTAAGTAATTTCTTCTTTAAGAAATGTTACTTTTTAAAAACTTTTCAAAATTAATTTGCAGGAAGCATGACGATTAATAATTCTCCAGCACCTGTACCATTTATTAGTACCTCAGCATCTTCATCACCTGTTCCATCTTCATCACCTGTTCCATCTTCATCACCTGAACCATCTTCAGCACGTCTACCAGCTACAGAACGTTATACATCTCCAGCATCTAGTCAATGTATATCCCTGATAAAAGTTTTGGATGTGTAGAAGAAACCAGTAAAAGAACGTTTGGAAGAAATAATGCTGAGCTTTAAAATATACGACAGTTCTTTTTGGTCACTTAAAATGGACCAATGAATAGTTTATGAGGTTAGTTTCTGCTACATGTAAATTGTGTATATTATAGCTAATGGCGTATGATGTACATGTTGGTTCCTCTTTAGAAGATCATGTGCTTTCATATATTTTTACAGGTAATTGATTCCTTCCTCTCAAAGATATGTTTGTCAAGACCAAATATATGTATATTTTCATTCCTAATACAGTTACCTATCTTTAAGTAATAATTTCCCATCCATGTGTGTACTGAAATTGTTTAATTTTAACCTTAGTATTTAGCAATATCAGCAACAGTGTCGTCCTGTATCTTCCTCGGCAAATATCGCTCTTCCACTTTTTCAGGTAAATATTCATATCTGTTATGAGACTTTTCAGTGTTACTAGTGCAAAGCAATATTGAAAGACAGTGATTCTTTGAATTAATGTTTGATAGAATTGAGTAACGTTTTGAAGAGTGAGAAATGTACGCTGTTTTTAAACGGAAGTTTGACGATTTTGAATATATATTGTGTTGAGATTCATGTTTTGGAATTGTTGTAAGTCTAAATGTATGTATTTGGTATGTAATATAATACAGTTTTTAATGATTGCCATTTTTAACTCTTCAGATACCTTTTGACAAAATAGACACTGTTCTTTTCCCGAAAAATACTGACTGTCATTGGATACTTTTGGTAAGTGCAACTTTTTTTACATTTATCAATCTATTTTGAAAGTACTTCTTGGAAAATGACTGGTTGCAATAGTTTGAATTGCCCAAGAAATATTTTGCAAATATTTTAAATGCTAATATTTCTAAATCATTTTGTAATGTATCTAGAGCACCGCTCTTCACCATAAAATGTAAACTCTACATACTAAAAATCTGATTTCAATTTTGTTTTTCTTCCAGATTTTGAAACTTTTAACCAAGACAATAATAGTTCATGATTCACTGAGTAGCAACTTTTTTACCTATCGAGACTTTTTACTAAATTGGAGGTAACCTTTCCCTAAAAAACATCATTTATCTCTCTTTTTATTTCGTATAGTGCATAATTATAAAATTGTCAATACGATACCTCTTTATAAAATTAAACATAGTGAAATATTTAACATAACCACTTGTATATCTCTAAAGTGTTTTCCTACAGCAATTGAAGCATCCCGACTATGACCAATGGTAGTTAGTCGTATAATGTAACCAAAAGCAACAGGACAGCTATATTTGTGGTGTATTTTGCATACTGGTAATGATACTTCCATTATGTTTTTTTAAACCTCAATTTGTTGAAGATATATTACTTTAAGTTAATAGCTTACTTTAAATAGGAAAAAGGGCTTTTAGTAATGACATTTGGCAAAGCCTACCGACCATGTCCATAGTGCCCGTCGGAAGCATATTGCTATTCACATATGACTTTGTCTGACCACTCGTTTGGTCCTAACGCAGTTGCTCTGAAACTTATGATTGCTTTTCAACCTCAAACCTTTTGTGATTAATTGTTTTATGTACATTAACATTCAGTTTGGACTTCTGCTCAACATATACATTTGTTATTATGTTTTCAGTTTGCAGAATGCTACCTAACTCAGCAGCCAGTTGCACAGAGTTTTACTAATGTAATATTTCTGGGGAATTATCGACTGAAAATTGCAATGGACCTAATGGAGTCCTCAGGTTTGACTTTAAAATGTCAATGATAAATAAGGTGTCACACTTTAGTGTTGTCCTGAACATTGGATTATTCTGTATTTGTTTTTTCATAGAAGGTCTTTTATAGATAAAGGCATATAATTATTTTTTAACACAGTATAGTAAGATATTGTCATTATGGTTGTGAATTTTCAATGATGTTTGTAGTGTAGCCATTTGAATATGTTTGCAACAGTTGTGACTGTCTCTATTCCTGGATCTGAAAACACCTAGAATCATGCATGATATATTCCAAAATAAGTTTGAATTGTTAGCATTGCTGTTATGATGTGCTAACGTACATCTTTTTTTACATTTAGAGTCTGTTGAAAAGTAATGTGGTGTCTGCAACCAAGATACTTCATCAATTTAATATGCAAAACTTAATGGTAAGTACCCTCAGTAACTCTAGACGCTGAAGATCAAAATTAAAGGATATAAGTCCTTGGGGTGTTTTGGTGGCATTAAGTCTTCAGTTGACTCAGATAACTCAGGCATTGGCAAGGGTCTTTTCAGAGTTGTGTCCGCAATGTTGGATAGCTGGCAATTCACCCTTCCGGGTTATGGACTCATTACCACTTTCCCACTGAGTGTTGAGAGGTCAGTATACTTACTATGTAAATACATTTAAAGTTTTCATTTCAAAAAGCTATTGACCTTTAAACAATGCAATGTTAATAATAAGTTACTTTTCACTGTCTTTCCAACAGGCCCAATGTTTTTAATGCGTACAAATACTAGGAGTCAAGAGGGAAATGCAGAACTAGGTCGCCCTCCACTCGGTAAATCAACAATAACAAAAAGACCTAGTCCTTTAGGCAGTTTATCTTCTAGACCTGTGAACATATATGGATTGTCGAAAGATCATTCCAGCTGCACCTCTAACTCTAGAGATTATTACCATGTTCCAGTCTATTGCCATGATAAAAGATAGCCATTCTCTGATCAACACATTACAAAACAGCACAGGACATACATTCACTAGAAGGACAACATTTGAAAAAATGTGAGAATAGCTAGATGGCACCTCACGGGCGCACCACCAATGGGACCCCTGGTTGGTACTCACCAGGATGGCCCTGTTCTCATCATCGGTGCCACCTAGCTTAACGTAAATGTGTCCGAAACCCAAAGGAAAAGCGACAGTGAATGGTGCAGTGTACACAAGACTTATATGTGACAAGGACTAACAACATTCAACATATAACGTAAACGACTACTGTGCAAACAAGATACAGAAACCTTTTACTCGCATTCTCTTGTTGCAAACAGTAAACACATATACATAAAAAGGAGAGATGCGAATACTACCTATCAATTCGCACTCTGCTTACAGCCGACATGTTTCATTGCCTTGGTCTTTATCAGGCAATTTCTTCAGGGCAAACAATATTGAGCTGCCACTGCCAAAGACACTGTGCTTTGAGTGCTGTAAATCAAGATAGAAAAGTACGTATGAGGGACTGCCTATAGTTCCACTGTGTATTCACTACAGCGCAAACTTTATAAATTACACTATAATGGATAATATTTACCTAATTGGCCAGTTTTTCTTTCATACCATTCAAGAGAAACCACTTTCTAAAATCAGGTCACAACTCCCAAGCGGTGAGTGTGGTCTTTTCTCCCTTCAATACTTTTATCTAGGAACAAGAACGCCCCACGGGCAGTAGTTAGAAACAGCATATCTAATCTCACCACAATCGTCTCGTATACCCCCACCACATCTGTCCTGTTCGCCGCTTTTACCAGTGGAGAATACTCGTTCGGCGTTTTCTCAGCACCGGAACGCCGAGCGAGTGATGTCCGCTCTATTTACTTTCCAAACGCCGACCTTACTCGGCTCTAATTGGTTGATACAGTCACATGACTTGTGCGGCTTCGTTTAGAACATTGCCACAGATTTTACATTTCTTTTCCATAGCGTTTAAGTATCTAGGTTCAAGCCGCATTTAGTACACATGGCTGGTCGGCGATATGTTGATATTACAAGTTGCCGATCCTATCCATTTCTCAAAGGTCGAATAAAGTCAGTTGACTAGTGCGGCCATCTTGGAACGGTTAATATTGTGTGTCCCTGGCGCCTAGTGATTTCAATAGAGCCTTTATCGAACAGTCTCATGGGTGTATTAGATAAGAATTGGGTTCCTTGGGACAGGTTTATTCAAAAGGGGCCCATATTTTTACATACTTTTTAATATGGGGATATCAAACACCGATCTCCTCGTATATTTAGAGACTAAGGTAGAAAGTTATCCCATGTATTGACAGGATAATAATAATCACTCTTTTTATCATATCATTAATGGTCACACGCTTTCTCGATGTACCTTATTAATATGCAAATCAAAGTCGAAATTATGGAGTGTAAATCATTATCTCACTGATGCACGCTTACTACAGCTATGTCCCTAGATTTATAGGTATACTAGTTCAGGGTGTATTGGTTCAGGGTACGGGACTTCGGCAGCTCGACAAGCAACATAAGAGGTATTTATTATCGAAATAGAACAGTAGACACACTGCATTATACGTTTGAATACCGTGCATTAGATTGCTAAGCCATGGAACATCTGTACAGGTTGTTCACCGTAACTTATTCCATTCCAGTAGTTCATTTAATCCTCGCTGTTCGCTTCGTTCCTGGTATATCCAGCGTGCTTCTTTTGTTAACAGACGTCTTTCCATAGTCTGTGCCTCACCCACCACTCTTTCTAGGACCACCCAAGTGAAAGAGTGTTTATTGCGGTGGCAATGCTGGACCAACTTAGTCGTCAGTTTACCTTGTCGTATTGTACTCATATGCTCTTGAATGCGGAGTTTGATCTTGCGTGTCGTCAGTCCGATGTACTCAAGACCACATTCACATCTCAGCCTGTACACTACATTCGTAGTATTACAATTACTGAAATGATTTAATGTCCATACCCTTCCGGATTGTAAGACAACTGTAGTACTTTTGTTCGTAAGGTGACACACCGAACAATTCCCACACGGCAAATGTCCGTTCGGTACGGTAGTTATTTCTATTTCTGTTTTCTCCATCATCCTGGTATGGACCAATTTGTCCTTAAGATTGTTGGCCCTACGAAAAGTGAAACGTGGTGGAGGCATCTTATAGTCTGGTGTAGAAAGGATGGACCAATGCTTTCTAATGGCCTGGCGAATCCTCGTTGCCATCGGGTCATAGGTCATGACCACAGGTAGACACTCTGTTTTCTCTTTACTTTGAGATTCTAAAAGGGCTGCCCGGGGGGTGTTCAAGGCCCTCTTATTCGCCTGACGGATTACTTTGCATGGATATTCACGAACTTTTAACCTTCTACTCAGCTCCTCGGCTTGTTCTTTATAAACTTCAGTGGAAGAACAGTTCCGCCTATATCGCATGAATTGGCCCACTGGAAGATTGTCCCTGAGGGCCCTCGGATGGTATGATTGGTAAGTCAGTAGTGAATTCCTGTCGGTTGGTTTTTGATGCACGCTGGTAGCAAACTTTCCTTCAGAGGCCTCAATATCCAGATCCAGGTAGACTGCACTTGTGTGGTGGTATTTCCACGTAAACCGTAGGCTAATGTCCTGCGTATTTAACCAGTTAAGGAACTGCAGTAGGGAATCTTCCTCTCCTGACCAGATGAGGAGCACGTCATCGATATAGCGCCTCCACAGGCGCAGGTGATCCTTAAAGGGGTTGTTATCGGATTCGATGACGTGCTCCTCAAACTGTCCCACATAAATGTATGCCACCCATCGATGTCCCCGTCACATGGAGGAAAAGGTCATTTTTGTAACAAAAAAAAGTTTCTTGTGAGCGCCAATTCGACGCATTGTAGGATGAAGCTCTGCAGCGCGTCGTAAAACCATTCCTGTTTTCTAAGTGCTTTTGCGATTGCCACAAGTGCATATGAGTACAATACGACAAGGTAAACTGACGACTAAGTTGGTCCAGCATTGCCACCGCAATAAACACTCTTTCACTTGGGTGGTCCTAGAAAGAGTGGTGGGTGAGGCACAGTCTATGGAAAGACGTCTGTTAACAAAAGAAGCACGCTGGATATACCAGGAACGAAGCGAACAGCGAGGATTAAATGAACTACTGGAATGGAATAAGTTACGGTGAACAACCTGTACAGATGTTCCATGGCTTAGCAATCTAATGCACGGTATTCAAACGTATAATGCAGTGTGTCTACTGTTCTATTTCGATAATAAATACCTCTTATGTTGCTTGGCGAGCTGCCGAAGTCCCGTACCCTGAACCAATACACCCTGAACTAGTATACCTATAAATCTAGGGACATAGCTGTAGTAAGCGTGCATCAGTGAGATAATGATTTACACTCCATAATTTCGACTTTGATTTGCATATTAATAAGGTACATCGAGAAAGCGTGTGACCATTAATGATATGATAAAAAGAGTGATTATTATTATCCTGTCAATACATGGGATAACTTTCTACCTTAGTCTCTAAATATACGAGGAGATCGGTGTTTGATATCCCCATATTAAAAAGTATGTAAAAATATGGGCCCCTTTTGAATAAACCTGTCCCAAGGAACCCAATTCTTATCTAATACACCCATGAGACTGTTCGATAAAGGCTCTATTGAAATCACTAGGCGCCAGGGACACACAATATTAACCGTTCCAAGATGGCCGCACTAGTCAACTGACTTTATTCGACCTTTGAGAAATGGATAGGATCGGCAACTTGTAATATCAACATATCGCCGACCAGCCATGTGTACTAAATGCGGCTTGAACCTAGATACTTAAACGCTATGGAAAAGAAATGTAAAATCTGTGGCAATGTTCTAAACGAAGCCGCACAAGTCATGTGACTGTATCAACCAATTAGAGCCGAGTAAGGTCGGCGTTTGGAAAGTAAATAGAGCGGACATTACTCGCTCGGCGTTCCGGTGCTGAAAAGACGCCGAACGAGTATTCTCCACTGGTAAAACGGCGAACAGGACAGACGTGGTGGGGGTATACGAGACGATTGTGGTGAGATTAGATATGCTGTTTCTAACTACTGCCCGTGGGGCGTTCTTGTTCCTAGATAAAAGTATTGAAGGGAGAAAAGACCACACTCACCGCTTGGGAGTTGTGACCTGATTTTAGAAAGTGGTTTCTCTTGAATGGTATGAAAGAAAAACTGGCCAATTAGGTAATTATTATCCATTATTGTGTAATTTTTAAAGTTTGCGCTTTAGTGAATACACAGTGGAACTATAGGCAGTCCCTCATACGTACTTTTCTATCTTGATTTACAGCACTCAAAGCACAGTGTCTTTGGCAGTGGCAGCTCAATATTGTTTGCCCTGAAGAAATTGCCTGATAAAGACCAAGGCAATGAAACATGTCGGCTGTAAGCAGAGTGCGAATTGATAGGTAGTATTCGCATCTCTCCTTTTTATGTATATGTGTTTACTGTTTGCAACAAGAGAATGCGAGTAAAAGGTTTCTGTATCTTGTTTGCACAGTAGTCCTTTACGTTATATGTTGAATGTTGTTAGTCCTTGTCACATATAAGTCTTGTGTACACTGCACCATTCACTGTCGCTTTTCCTTTGGGTTTCGGACACGTTTACGTTAGGCTAGGTGGCACCGATGATGAGAACAGGGCCATCCTGGTGAGTACCAACCAGGGGTCCCATTGGTGGTGCGCCCATGAGGTGCCATCTAGCTATTCTCAAATTTTTTCAAATGTTGTCCTTCTAGTGAATGTATGTCCTGTGCTGTTTCGTAATGTGTTGATCAGAGAATGGCTATCTTTTATCATGGCAATAGACTGGAACATGGTAATAATCTCTAGAGTTAGAGGTGCAGCTGGAATGATCTTTTGACAATCCATATATGTTTACAGGTCTAGAAGATAAACTGCCTAAAGGACTAGGTATTTTTGCCAATGTTTTTAATGCCACAGATGGGTCCACCTTGAATGTATCAAAACAAATGTATCATCTTGGTTACCTTTTACTGGTTACAAATGTACAAAATGTATGTTTTAAAGTAAAGATGTGATCGCATGCAAAATGTCTAATTAGATGTTTTGCATACTCCTGCCATCTAGTGTTGTGTCCGGATTATCATAAGAAGTAATGTTGAGACACACTTCCTTCAGCTGTCACGACTTGCACAATCCTTTTAGAATTGGGCCAGACTTCCTCTAACATTCCTACTTAATTTTCTTTTTGAAATCGAGCAACTATTTTGCTAAGGTGTTGAAATATAAATTTAAATCTTCCTCCTCTTTGAAGGTCATCAAGCAATACCGCTTATCCACACATTATTGTTCAATGGTAGTCTAAGAAGTAGTGGTAATTCCGCTATCACTAAGGTAGTCGTCTGACAGTAGAATCTATAATATAGTTACACTACTTTCACTGAAGGGCAAAAAAAGGTTAATGCTGCATTTGTAACCTGTGAAATTTGCCAAACAACTCTTTCAAGGGGTGATCCATCCAAAAAATACTCCTTAGGCACAGCGAATATGGTGCGACACGTCAAGAACTTGCACCTCAACAACTTTGCTTGAGCTGCAACACGGAGGTTGCAGGACAACCCACCTGCTGCTGCACCAAGCACATCAACTGCTGCAGCAGCATCTTCAGCAAGCAGTCCACACTCACATATTGATCCTGATTTTGGTGAAGTTAAAATTCTATGCATTTATTGCGATGAACTTTTGTGTTACAGGGAACAGTCTATCGACCTGATAAAATGCAGGAAGCAGGAGCATCGCTGTCCTCGAGATTAGTCATTAGACATTTATCAAGCCTTTTTGTTGTAACAACTACCCTGGCCGAAGGCAGTAAGAAATTTGCACACGTGCTGCCTTTCTTGGCTGGGGTTATCAATTATTCTTGAATTTCATATTCTGATTCAAAGTCAGGGCCCTTTATCGAGCCTTTTTGTTGTCACTACTTCCCCGGCTGAAGGCAGTGGGTAATTTGCACACTTTCTTATTTTTCACCTTATTCATCTTCCACTCAATCAACACATCATCCACACATACACACACCTACTTGCTGCCTTTCTTGGCTATGGTTATCAAGTATTCTTCTATTTCATATTCCTATTCAAAGTGCAGGCTCTTTATCAAGCCTTTTTGTTGTAACAACTACCCCGTCCGAAGACAGTAAGAAATTTGCACACCTGCTGCCTTTCTTGGTTGGGGTTATCAATTATTCTCGAGTTTCATATTGTGATTCAAAGTCAAGGCCCTTTATTGAGTCTTTTTGTTGTAGCTAATACCCCGGCCGAAAGCAGTGGGAAATTTGTACACTTGCTGCCTTGTAATTCAAATTCAAAGTGCAGGCCCTATATTGAGCCTTCTTGGTAACTACTACCCGAGAATGGCAGTGGGTAATTTGCTCACTTGCGTCCTTTCTTGCGTCCTTTCTACAGCACACAGTGTGTGTACTTTGTGCTGTGCTTGCCTCCTTAGATGTAGTTCCTGTTTCTCAGGCTCCCACTGTGGAATCCGACTCACAGTCTGTAATGGACTGGAAAACCAAACACTCACTTCCCTTACAAGGCAGTGGGTTGTTTGCGCGTCTGCTACCTTTCTTAATTTTCACCTTATTCTGAATCCACTAGCTGAAACACACCTACCTGCTGCCTTTCTTGGCTGTCTTTGCCAGGTATCATTCTAATTCAATGTAGAGGCCCTGGAAAGGGCCCGGTGTTGTAATTTGTCAGCCCTACTGCCCAGAGTGGGATTTAGTGCACTTGCATTACTTCCTAAGATGTGGTAGCTGTTTCTCAGGCTTCCACTGCGGAATCCGACGCCCCGTCTGTATAATGAGCTGGAAATCCAAAGATCCAATTCCCTGACAATGTAGTGGGTAGTTTGCGCGTCTGCAGGCTTTCTTATTTTTCACCTTATTTGCACACTTGCGTCTTTTCTTGCGTCCTTTCTACCGCACAGTGTGTGTACTTTGTGTATTTGTGTACTTGCTTCCCTCCTTAGATATGGTAACCGTTTCTCAGGCTCCCACTGCAGAATCCGACGCCCTGTCTGTGTAATGAGCTGTAATTCCAAAGCTCCACTTCCCTGACAACGCAGTGGGTAGGTTGCACGTCTGAAGCCTTTCCTATTTTTCACCTTATTCATCTTCCACTCAATCAACACATCATCCACACATACACACACCTACTTGCTGCCTTTTTTAGCTGGGGTTATCAATTACTCCTCAATTTCATATTCTGACTCAAAGTCAAGGCTCTTTATCGAGCCTTTTTGTTGTAGCTACCACCCCGGCCGAAGGCAGTGAAAAATATGGGCACTTGCTGCCTTTCTTGGCTGGTGTTTTCAGTTATTGTTCAATTTAATATTCTGATTCAAAGTCAAGGCACTTTATCGAGCCTTTTTTTTGTAACTACTTCCCCGGCTGAAGGCAGTGGGTAATTTGCACACTTACAGCCTTTATTATTTTTCACCTTATTCATCTTCCAATCAACACATCATCCACACCTACACACACCTACTTGCTACCTTTCTTGGCTGTGGTTATCAACTATCCTTCTAATTCATATTCCTACTCAAAGTGCAGGCCCTTTATCAAACCTTTTTGTTGTAACAACTACTCCAGCCGAAGGCAGTGAGAATTTTGCGCACGTGCTGCCTTTCTTGGCTGGGGTTATCAATTATTCTTGAATTTCATATTCTGATTCAAAGTCAAGGCCTTTTATTGAGCCTTTATGTTGTAGCTACTACCCCGGCGGAAGGCAGTGAGAAATTTGCACAGAAGAGGAGACTTAATTTCTTGCTCCAAGTTGTCAACTTGCTCACATCTTCTTTTATATTTCCATTTTAAAAGAAATACACACACCGACATTTAAAAAGATCAAACTTTATTTAAAAAGGCAGCATAGCCCTGTATTGGTATTTTTCTTAACTACCTGCAGAGTTGGTGAGAGGGTCATTTGTGCTTCTTCTGCCTTCGTTGGATGTGGTAGCCGTTTCTCAACAGGAAACAGACTTTATTTCTTCTACTCAGTTGTCAAATTGCTCAAACCTTCTTTAAAATATCCATTCTCAAACCTGAAAGATTATGCATTTAAAGCCATGCAAAAAGTTATGGCTGTTTGGAAGAAACCAGTGAAAGGACGCCTGAAGGCAAAAGTGTCAAGCATAAATTTGTATGATTCCTATTTTTGTTCACTAAAAACGCAACAATTGATATTTGACACTTGGATTCTATAACATGTAAACATGTACATCCAAAATAGATGTGAGCTTGTTGTACACTGGAAAAGAAATACACTTCTTCAAAGAAAAACAACTTTCAAACATCCCAACACAACACGAGAGGTCTATGGAAACCATCTTAATCTACAGCACTACATGGCAAAAAGAAATGCTTACTGTGTAAGTGACATTTTCCATCTGTAAGATGTAAGATCAGTCAATAGTAAAAAAACATGTTCTCAGTAAAGTGAAATGAGTTTTTGTGATACATTGAAACTATTTTCACAACTTGTTTACTGTTGTTTGTTATTACAGTGTTTGTAGTCCTCACATTCAATATTTCGAGCTACACTGCATCTATTTTCACAACTTTTTTACTGTAATATCGAGGTTTGTGGTGCTCACATAAAATATTTTGTGATACCTTGAAACTATTTTTGAAACTTGTTTACTGTAATATCAGTGTTTTAGGTGCTCTCACAAAACATAATTGGATACTTTGCAACTATTTAAAAAAATTATTTACTGTAATATCAGTGTTTGAGGTGGTAACAGAAAATAATTGTGATACATTGAAAATATTTGTAGAACTTTGTTACTGTTATATCAGCATATGTGGTGCTTCCTATGAAATGTATTAAATATTTATCTTGGAAAAGAAGCAACAATATTTTGTACTTGAGTGTATATTTTGAAATTATTCGAAAAATAAATAGTGTCACTATGCATTGTGTCAAGTGTTTTTTTTAAGATATACAGGGATATGTTACCTTTGATTGTCATGACACACAAAGACAGACAAGATACAACACTGCAACTCAAGCGCATTACATAATGGTGAAAAGCATGTAATTGGAAGATTGGTATTAGGATGGCATGCAGAGCTCAAATATAATTTGATTTCAGAAACTTGTTAATTTTTTGATGGAAAGGGTTGGTAAGGTCTTTCCTAGAAGATTTGTAAAATTTAAAAGGGGAAAGTAGGACGTGAAGGACAGAGGTAGGAGGTTACATCTCAGGATGCAAAAATGGATTAAAAGGGTGGTCCAAGGTTTGCATGTACAATGGCCAGTAGAAACGTTTTGAGGGCAAGTACAGTCAAGTTGTTGTATAATGTGCAATATGTGGTGGCGGTACCACCACACAGAGTGGGCATGGGCAGATTAAATGATGGATTGTACGTGCTTGGACTATGATGACAATACACTGTAGGAGGACCACGGTCAAGTGCAGAGATTTAATACTTAAGGCATAGCAAAGGAGGTGGCAACAAGGGGCAGGAGGATCCAAGAGTAGTGTAGGCTGGGTTTCTTCATCCGTGTCCTACCTACTGTGTTGCAAGCTTACAACAGTGACAACCAGAGTGCCTTACTTTGTCTCCCCCCATTACGTTGTCAATTAGGGTGGAGGGAGGGAATAGAAAGAAGTAAACTACATGTCTACGGGTGTACTGGTATGTTCAGGACACTGGATCAAGCACTGAATAACCAAATTCAGATACAAAAGAAGATACACAAAAGAAGGCTGCACAGAAGATACACAAAGGAAGGCTGCACAAATAGGACAGCAGGTCTTGTACACAAACTGGTAAGTATGCAAAAGAACAGGAAGGCTAAGAACACTGGAACAGACGCTACGCTGTGGAACTGATTGTGATGAGAAGTAGAAAGATACTATAAAAAAGCGGAGTTCAAATAAAGAAAAAGTAAATAAAGATATACATGATGACAAAGACACTGGGGTAATACTCTGTTGCCCAACACAGAAAAGTGTGAAAAGAAATAATATCTGCTCCCCAACACCGCAAGCCGAACCCTAGTCAACGCACACTGCCAGCCTAGAATAGGCCTGTATAAGCTCCCTTTAGACTTAGGGGGTACACAAAACCAGGAGGAGCAGAATTAATATCTGCTGCCCAACACCGCCAGCCGAACCCTAGTCAACGCACACTGCCAACATAGAATCGGCCTGTATAAGCTCCCTTTAGACATAGGGGGTACAAAAACCACTTGGAGCAGAAATAATATCTGCTCCCCAACACCGCAAGCCGAACCCTAGTCAACGCACACTGCCAGCCTAGAATAGGCCTGTATAAGCTCCCTTTAGACTTAGGGGGTACACAAAACCAGGGGGAGCAGAATTAATATCTGCTGCCCAACACCGCCAGCCGAACCCGAGTCAACGCACACTGCCAACATAGAATCGGCCTGTATAAGCTCCCTTTAAACTTAGGGGGAACACAAAACCACGGGGAGCAGAAATACTATCTGCTCCCCAACACCGCCAGCCAAACCCTAGTGAACATACACTGCCAGCCTAGAATAGGGCTGTATAAAGTCACTTTAGACTTAGGGGGTACACAAAACCACGGAGAACAAAAATACTATCTGCTCCCCAACAGCAGCAGCCAAACCCTAGTCAACGCACACTGCCAACCTAGAATAGGCCTGTATAAGCTCCCTTTAGACTTAGGGGGTACACAAAACCACGGGGAGAAGAAATACTATCTGCTCCCCATCAACGGCAACCAAACCCTAGTGAACACACATTGCCAACCTAGAATAGGCCTGTATAAACTCCCTTTAGACTTATGGGGGTACACAAAACCACGGGGTGCAGAAATTCTATCTGCTGCTCAACACCGCCAGTCGAATCCTAGTCAACACACACTGCCAACATAGATTCGGCCTGTATAAGCTCCCTTTAAACTTAGGGGGAACACAAAACCACAGGGAGCAGAAATACTATCTGCTCCCCAACTACAGCAGCCAAACCCTAGTCAACGCACACTGCCAACCTAGAATAGGCCTGTATAAACTCCCGTCTGGACCCGGACAGGAAAAAGCTAGAACACCTGTATTTTAATATCATTGTATATCATATGATATATATATTTGTACTTGCAAATAAATCTGTTTATGAACACATATATATGTGTATATTTATAAACTTGTTTTGACAACATTTAAATACTTAAAACACAAAGAGTTAATGTAAATATGTAAAAAAATAATTTCCTTTCAAACATGCATATGACATGTGACCGAAAATAATTCAATTTATTGAAAATAATCACTTCTTATAATGTTGACCAATACACTATTGTCTCAAGTTTGTTCACTACACTTCTGTATTCATAAGTCCTTGCATATCTTTAAATAATTGCTGGATATACATTTTATGACTCTATACGCATGCAACATCATTTCAAAGTGAGATGCAGTAAAACAGCGCAGGCCCGTGTATGGGGAGCACAGACAGATAGAGGGGTACCCCGGGACACTGCAGGAGCCAGCCCTGGGGGAGTGGGGGACCCCAGGGCCATCAAAGGCTCCAGGACGGGGGCTGCGGGCCCCCCTCCCAACATTTAATAGCCCCAGGGGGGTGGAGGACACCGGGGCTGGGGGGTCTGTCACGGATCCCCCTATTTTAAATATTACTGCCCCCAGGGAGGTGGCGGTCCCCGGGGCGTGTGGTGGGGGCTTGAGCCCTCCCACACATACTTAAAAAAAAATGTTTTAAAAAAGCCCCGGGGTTGGCGGTCCCCGGAGGTGCTGGGGATCCGTTAGCCCCCACATACTTCAAATTAAAGCCCTGGGGGGTGGCGGTCCCCAGGGCTCGGGGGCCTTACAGGCCCCCCCATTATGGAAAAAAAATTGCCCCCAGGATTTTGCCCCGCTGGCTGGGGGCTAATTAAGAATAAAGCAGACTTCATTTTTTTTTTCTTTTTCACCGCATACGCATACCATACGCGTACCCCGCGATTTTCTTTTTAAAAACATTTTTTGGCCTAAGGATCCATATGGGACCCCCTGAGCAGGCCTAGGGGTCAGGATGTTTCTACCCTGCCCCCTTTTCTTATTTTTCAACTTTGTTTTACTGTTTTCTTGTGACTCGGTTCTACTGAGGCACAAGATGGCTGCCATCACTTCCTAGTTCTGAGTGTTGACAGACAGTTGTCAGCCAATCAGCATGCAGCTCGTGCTCATAATTGTACGGTTTTCGGTACGCTTACCGTGCGTGTACGGTACTTCATCTATATCTATGATTTTACTTTTGATTTTCTCAGGAACTACTGAACTGATTTACACCATTTAATAAAAAGGGTAATCTGCGAACCAAACTCTACCTTTTTGCCAAATTTGGTGTAATTCCGTTCAGCTGGCTGTAGCCCTGGCTAAAGGTCCTATGGACAATTGTATGGGGAAAACATGTTTTGGGACCCCCCTTTTTTCTCAGTCCCCGCTTCACGAATCACCCCGAAACTTTCAGGGAAGGAGCGGAGCGTAGCAGGCCAAAGTTATTCCAAATAGAATGTTTGGGGTTTCCTATGGAAACTAGCTCCTAACTATAACAACTTACTGGCGCCCGCCAGTAGATAATATATATTACCTACTGGCGGTCGCCAGTAGGTAGTTATAGTTAGGACCTAGTTTCCATAGGAAATCCTCAACATTCTATTTGGATTAACTTTGGCCCTGGTGGATGAATCTTTGCGATTTTCTCAAAGAAGATGGCTCGGTCCGCTGCGCTCCTTCCCTGAAAGTTTGGGGGGGAATGGTGAAGTGGGGGCTGAGATAAAAGGGGGGTCCCAAAACGTGTTTTCTCCATGTTATTTTCCATAGGACGTTTAGACACGGCTACAGGTCGAACGGGTGAATGGATTTATAAGAAATTTGGCAAAACTGTAGAGTCCGGCTCGCAGATTACGCTTTTTTTGGAATGGTGTAAATCTGTTCAGTAGTTGCTGAGAAAATGAAAGTTAAAGTCAATTATATATCTATAAGCGCGCACGGGTGCGCGCACTCAAGCGGCTGCGCGCGAGCGGATTTTTTTTTTTGCTGCGTGACGTCTGTTAACGTTCGATTCGAAGGAAATCAGGAAGTGTTGACCGCCATTTTGTCACTGCGAGTAAATATATTGTCATTTCAAAGCGTTGGAACATGGAAAGGGGAGAAGGTAGAGATTGTTTTGCTGCGTAGGTTCTCTCAGGGTGTGCAGTAAGGCCCTTAAACGCGAAAATATATATATTTCTTTTTTTTTTTAAAGTTGTGGGGTGCGCGCACTCGGGCGCGCACACCTATTTACAAGAGTGTGAAAATGGAGATAAATCAGAAGTTTGAGTGCTTTGATACAAGGTGGCTCTGAAAAGAGCCCTTGTGTTAATTGAGTTTTTTCTGCATTTATAAGTAAGTACCGATGCAGAGTCTGATGTTGCAGAGGAAGATTCTGTTTCCCTCATCCGTGAAATGAACACCATCTGTCCTATAGATGTCTTGCATGTGGTAACGCAAGTTGTTGTGGTAAATAGAACACATGCTATAATCTCTGAGGAAAGCAGAAACAGATTTATTAACATGTCTCCTTGCTTTCTCAATTTGTGCACAATGTTGATTGGACCAATTCCATTTCTGTCTTTGGCATATATTGGAATATACCAAGGCAGTTCGAGGAAAAAGTGTCATCAATTGTCGAAAGGTGTCTTTTAGAAGCATTTCCAGACCTACCCCAGTCAATGTGCCTAGATCGTTCCCACCACAGTGCACAATTATAAGGTCTGGTTCTGGGAGATGCATAAAAGTGTTCACCAATGGTATTAATTGGTGACATCTTAATCCTCTTTGCCCAATCCACGTTATCTGCACATTTGGTAAATCAAGGTTGGAAATTCGTCTGCTTGCTGCATATTTTCCACTCCAGTGAATATAGCTGTGTCCTAAAAGCCAAACCTTCATTTTCAAGGCAGATGCACTCGTACTCCGATGGGTTCTGGAAGTGGAATGGCAGTTAGAAGCTGAAAGTCAGGATAAAAAAATGGATGAAGCTTGGTGTGGTTGAAAAAGGAAAAATGATTGGTTGATTCTAATACGTGAAGATTGAAGACTACGTTGCATGTTAATGTTATGTAAAAGAAAAAGTAGTATTGGGTGTGAAAAAAATGACATGTAACAGAGCTGTGGATAGGCAGGTGTTTCTGGAGGGAAAACAGTGTTGTTAGTTTGCTGTAGAACGTTGAGATATGAACTTTTGACCTGTGCCTTCAGCCAGGTGCAGAATGAGGTGTTACCATGGAAACAGCCAGAGATGGCAGTGGGTGATGGGTGACTTTTATGTGACATTGAAAATATTGTGAGGGACAACCAACTGAAATGTAAATTTGAATACAAAATTTTGCGGGAGGAAATATGATTGGCTGAAGAGACATATGTGAGTCTGTATTGACTGGATATCTGTGCCATTGAATTTTGGTTGCAGTGATAGCAGCATAATTGAGACTTCCGTCAAACGAATATCTATTTTGTGACTGTCACTGTTGTACATCGTACAAAGCATTGGTAAAGGTAAGTCTGTAACTGTTTGTTTTGTCATGTACCGTAAAATATGGTTTACTCACAAACAATGATTGATTTTCCTCATAGTTTGAAACTAAACTCATTTTTGGCTGTCATAATGTGTTGTATTTCTAAAACTATTTTTAATTTAAATGTGAAATATGAAGTTTAAAATATGTTTAATATAAAGAGTAATTATTTGTGTGATTTTGAAGCCTTTATATATAATGAGAGAAGTTGTTTATGAAGTGAAAAATGATATTAGCAGAGAGACAGATAATGCAGATAGAGAGAGAAATGGTAAATTACATGTGATACCGTCGTGAAAAAATGTTAATGGTTAATGAATTCGTAAACTTTTTGTCACACGACAAAATTAGAGTGCGGTTTCTGGACGCGGCCTGCATTGGTGGGTGTAGGGTGAGAGGGGCAGGTGGTCGAGTGAAATAAAATGAAAAGTTGGTATATTACATGTGATACCGTCTTGAAAAAGTGGTAATGCTTAATGAATTCTTAAACTTTGTGACAGACGACAAAATTACATTGTAGTTTGTGGCCGCGGCTTGTACTGGTGGGGTGAGAGGGGGAGGTGGTCGAGTAAAATAAAATGAAAAGTTCTGACCATGAGGTTGTACACAGATTTGTGCAGTAAATGTGTTCGTAAATTGAGGTACCAAACGGAGTATAAAAATATCTCTCTCACTCCTGCTGTTTGACTGCATCTTCATCTGCCTTCTGTTTTCCGTCTCCGTTGCCCTGTGTTATCTTATTGTGTGTGTGTCTGTCTGTGTCTGCCTTCAGTCCGGGCTGAGGAACTTTGCTGTGGAGGCGCACACAGATAGTCGCATCAAAGTAGTTGGAACGTTTTCAAAAAACTATTTATATAATTGAAATGCTTTTTTGAAGCGCTAGGGAATGTTTTCTTTCAGAATTACCGCTCGGTTGCTTCCATAGAGCAGAGGGTATGTTGTATTTCACTACTTAGTGCCTCTGCATCTGCACTCTGTTCTCTGGTGGCTGGCGGGGAAGTGTTTGTTATTGTGGAGATTAAAGCGTGATAAGGAGTGAAATACGACATAGCGTCTGGTCTGTAGAAGCGTGGGAGCAGTGATTAACACTGAGAGAAGCGGAACTGCGGTAGTGCTTGGTAAGAGTAATAAATTATTTTTTTACAGACGTACAACTGTCTGCATGGTGCGCGACCTACTAAGAAAGGGTTCTCGGGCTGTTATAGGCCTGTGGGTTCTAGTATGAGTAAATCAGGTCGACAAAAGAAAATATTAAGTTAGTACAGCTGAAGTTACGTGGAACACATGAATACTGTTTCAATATACAATCATTTTAGTTGAGATTATGGATTAAAAGAGAGAACGTGTATATTTGAAATGTTTATTCAGAAATGCACTGTTTTCAAGGCAAGTTTCTTATCTAATACGAGTACAGACATTGCAAAAAACAAAGTAATCGGTATAGCCACTAGTACATAAAATACAAACGGTATAGTTGATGAAAAATGAATATGGTTTAGCAAAATTAATTATACACTCTTATGAGGAAGTATATTGGGGCAGATTTATGAAGGCCTTGCGCCGCCGGTGCGTCACTTTTAACATGGGAAAAAGTGACACACCGGCGGCGCAAGGCCTTCATAAATAAGGCTCATTATATGTTAATAAATGGAAGAAGGTCTCTGGCCTTTCAGTTTAGGAATGATACATGAAAATGCTAGTGGTTAGACAATATGTCTTTATCAATGAGCTCTCTGCATGCGAAGCACTATCACGTTTCTGTTATGCTATTGTGTAAGGGAAAAAAAACGCGCCAAAACCGACAAAATGGCGAGAGGTGCATGTATGTAATGTGTTGGATCGTTCGCAAATCAGTGTTGAGAAGAACTACTGTATTGAGATATCTTTTGAAGGTTGCAGTATTGCATTTGAAGTACAGTACGAAAAACAATGGAAATATTATTGAAAGAACATATTTTTCTCTTATGTATTAAAAAATATTTTAGTTTATGGAAAATTAAACGAGCAGAGGTGTGTGAGGCGGAAATAAGCAGTTCAAATGCGAAATGGCGTTTACAGTTATGAAAAACTCATTCTATATTTACACATTAATTAGGGCACATGTAGCATATATTACCGAGTTTTGCTTCAAGTACGTTTGAAAGAAGATAAGATAAGATATACAATAGAATTGTTGAGATTAGACTTTAATAAAAAATAAAGTTCAAAATCGAGTAGCTGAAGAAAAAAAATTTAGTCCACAGAAAAGATCAAAATTTAACCAGCAGGAAATCATAATGTCCACTGTTAGTAAAGCCAATAGGTCTGTTCATCCAAGAAAACGTGAAAAAGATAGGGAGGCAAAACGAAATGTGGACGTCAATGGCTTGTATAACAGTCATCCAAGTATTGCATAGGCGAAGTAGGCAGCAACTGCTTGTAACAGGAAGTCACTGTTATGATCCGAAAAAATGTCAGCCATCCAATTGAAAAGAGGAAAGCAGCATTCATGATCTGTTATTATCGGAGCCTCTAGTACCATCAGAGGACAGCTCAGTGGGTTTTCAATGTAGCTGTCTGTCAGGAAATCTTGCGCCGCTGCGAATATATTCCACTGACCTAGAACTCCTTGTATCGCTGCAAAGGCCATAATCCCTCCGTTGCAACATAGCTGTTCATGATCAAATACCGGATTCATGAGATGATTGTAATTCACTTCAGGAGGTACCAAGTTGCAGAGACATAAGTCCAGGGCCCACATGAAATCACAGCTCAGGCAATGAAATACAGGCTGTACACAGGTGAAATAGGAATATCGAAATGATAATCGATATTTAGTATTCAGAGTCGAGAGTGCTAAGATGCCGTAGTAGTCAAGCATCTTCTGGCGAAATAGTTCTAAGTGTTCCGGCTTGTTTGCGAAGACAGGAGGGACATCCATTTTGAAATAAACGAGATGGGAACACAAACGTTGCAGCACTGGCAGTTCAACAGGAAGTCCACAGAAATAGGTCGCAGAGCATGGAGTGAAGAGTAGCAGAATGACTTGATATAATTTTTGGCAGTCCGGTCACTAAACCATTGCTTAGTAGTTATAAAAAAAATAGCCTGTCTTGAAGTGGAGGATGCGTTTAAAATTAAGGGAGTCACCTCAGTAAATTGTAAAGGAAGGCCACTCTTTTATAAGGAATGGTGTTGTCTGTGAATATTTGCTAAGTGAAAGATATGTTCGCGAACAGATGCTACGTTAACTTCTTTTTGTGACAATAAGGCTGTTGTTCATGTCTTGTGATTCAAGGCCGGAATTCGCTGCCAGATGAAAACATCAAGGTTCACATGCGTGGGGTAGATAAACTACATTCTTAAAGGGAAGCAAATGCAGAGTGATTTTTACCGCGTAAGCTTTGTCGTTTAAAAAGTCATAGTGATTTTCATTATATGTAAAAAATAATATCACTGATGAAGAATGAAGAAAAATCGTTATAATAATAGGCACTGGTGTATTTTTGGAAAGATATGCAACATTACAGGGATTCCACTTAAATAAGTCATGTAATTGAAAGTGCCTGCATGTGGACGACTAAATACATGTTTAGGCGTTTAATATGCAGCTTTGAAAAAAAACGTGTGTATGGTTTAAAAATGAAATGTAAAGGTTTAAAGCAGGAGTTTCCAAAGCGGTCGTGGAGGGCCAGATGTATGGTAGATTAAAAAAATTACTACATGTTTTTCAATTGAGTTATCTAAAAAATATGTTTCATTATCTACTGTGTAGTTTTTCAGCATGTTGCTTATTGTTTGAGTTTTACTATTGCTGTGTGTTATACATTTTCAAGGGGCGGATCTAGGGTCATGGTGGCCGTGGGCAGGGAGCGTAGGTAGGGGGGCCCTGTAACAGGGGGTCCGGGCGGGGCGGAGTGCGGAGCCCAGTGAAGAGGGGGGGGTCAGGGTGTTTGGAAGTGGAACAGAGCCAGAGGACGCGTAATTCTTGGCATGGGCCATCACAGAAACATGTATCTATTGTCAGAGTATTATTATATTAAGGATATATATCGGCATGGTGGCCCCTGGGGTTTGGTGATCCAGTGCAGGTGTACAGCTTGCATATGCATAAGGCCAGCTCCGCATTTTCTGTGTATGCAGTTGTTGTCCGTTACATGGCTTTTTACAAAACGTGTGTGTGGTGAAAATGAAATGTAAAGGTTTAAAGCAGGAGTTTCCAAAGCGGTCCTGGAGGGCCAGATGCATGGCAGATTAAAACAATTACTACATGTTTTTCAATGGGGTTATCTTAAACATATGTTTCTTTATCTACTGTGCAGTTTTTCTGCATGTTGCCTATTCTTTGATTTTTACTGTTGCTGTGTCTTATACATTTTCCAGGGGCGGGTATAGGGTCATGGCAGCCCTGGGCAGGGAGCGTAGGTAGGGGGCTCTGTAACAGGGGGTTTGGGCGGGGTGGGGCGGAGCGTGCAGCCCACTGAATAGGGGGGGGTGGATCAAGGTGTTTGGAAGTGGAACAGAGCCAGAGCATGCCAAATTCCTGCCATGGGGTGCTACGCAAATATGTATGCATCCTTAGAGGATTATTATATTAAGGATATATATTAATATGGAGGCCTCACCTCAAACAAACCTCTGGATAGGGCACACCTTATCGTCATCCTGAATCAATCATTTAAAATGTTAGGGACAGATTTATGATAGGTGTGTGCTTCTTTTGCGCCGCTGTGCGTCACTTTTGTGACGCAGCGGCGGTGCAAAAGATTTGCTATGTTGCGACATATTTACAACTTGATGCATCTAGGCAGATGTGTCATGCTGTAAAGTCCTGTGCGACATGAAACCAATGCAGCAGTGATGCAAAAGATGCACCATGTTGCAAGACAGGCCTCACTTCATCTCCAACAACATACCGTCTGTTTAAACTGTAAACATTTAGGAATGTGTAGGGGGCATGGAGAAGCTGAAACTTCTGTAAATGTCAAAATTGTTGTATACAGTGCTGAAATTCTGTGTACTCTTTGATATGCTAGATTGCATCTGCACAATGAGATACCTAAGCAAAGGAAACACAGGTGATGTGATTGTGAAATGAGGAAAAGAAATTCCACATTTTTCAATTACATCACCTGTGTTTCATAACTTTATGAATCACATTGTGCAGATGAGGTTTAGGCCTGTTCACGGACACAGAAGAAGTCTGACCTTTGTTCAAGAGTGCAGTGGACATGACTCAGTTCATTGGTAGGTCTGCACATGTATTATCTCCTCTGTATTCTTCAACAAGCCTAAATTTCATCTGCAACCCTGAGTAGGCCTCACCTCAAACAAACCTCTGGATAGGCCACACCTTATCGTCATCCTGAATCAATCATTTAAAATGTTAGGGACAGATTTATGATAGCCGTGTGCCTCTTTTGCGCCGCTGTGCGTCACTTTTGTGACGTAGCGGCGGCGCAAAAGATGCGCTATGTTGCGACATATTTACAACTTGATGCATCTAGGCAGATGTGTCATGCTGTAAAGTCCTGTGCCACATGAAACCTGCGTCAGGTTTCATATAGGCGTTTTGTTGCAGGGTGGGCATTCATTTGCATGAAAGCCCTGTAAAACTAACACAGTGAAATTTAGAAGATTTCACTGAGTCAGCTTTATAGCATTGCTGAATCAAATCCTTACGCCTGTTTGAAACAGGCATAAGGAGTGATGCACCATGCAATGTGTGGCTTGCTCCTGTGCATTGCAGTAGACATGTCGCGCTTACGACGTGATTCCTGCAATGTGCTGCTTTTGCGGCACAGATGCGTGACGCATCTGTGCTGTTTTTGCTCAATGGTGCTCCACATTGTAAATGCGGCACACCATGGGTGGCAGAGCAGCGGTGCACATTAACTGGTGCATCTCTGGGGATGCGCCAGTTAACATAAATCTGCCCCTTTACATTTAAGTATGAGCAGGGGACACAGAGTTGGTGAGGCTTATCCAAGGTTAAAAAGAGATGAGTCCTGTTCACTGAAAACTTGGACATAGGCCTCACCTCCTCAGCATCGCTGGACATGGCTAAATAATAGCTGCAAAATGTTACTCTTGTTAAACAATTTTACTATTATAGTCTCTGAGATTTGTCTCTTACTCTGCAACATCTTATTGTTGTTCTCTTTCTTTAAAGATAACGACAACATCAACCATGAGTGATAATGAGCAATCCGTTGATCTCGATCTTATCGTTGAACTTGTCATTGAAACGTCAGTGGAAGTAGATCCCTTAGATGATTTAAATCCTGAGGATGATGAAGAACATGATGAGGATGCTGATTTGTCAGAATTGTATGACATAGGGTGGGAAGCTGACCTGCTTAAGCCTATGGAACTATAAACATTTATTTTTAAAATTTACTGGAAATAAAAAGTAAAAATGTAAACCGTTTCATTTAAAATTAAACACAACTTCAAAAACAGGTTATGTGTAGTGTCTTTAATAAAATAGTCAAATATGCTCATAAAATTAGATCAGATTCACATATAAAACAGCACAGGTAAAATGTAGAAGCATTCCATTTCTTTCCTACTATTTGTGAATACTAAATTTGCCAATGCACTAAAAATTATTCTATGTAAAAATGACAAGTAGTGTGTTAAATTTTTGACAATGATGAGAGAGTAAAAAAAGGTTAAGCTGATGTTTTAAAGTTATTCACAGGCTTCTTTAGAGGAAGTATTCTATATGATTGTAGCGTGGGTGTTTCACTTTTTTATAGGTAATAGAATGCATTCTGTATGCTGTAGCAGGAGGAGTACTACATGCTGTAGAACGTTGAGATATGAACTTTTGACGTGTGCCTTCAGCCAGGTGCAGAATGAGGTGTTACCATGGAAACAGCCAGAGATGGCAGTGGGTGATGGGTGACTTTTATGTGACATTGAAAATATTGTGAGGGACAACCAACTGAAATGTAAATTTGAATACAAAATTTTGCGGGAGGAAATATGATTGGCTGAAGTGACATATATGAGTCTGTATTGACTGGATATCTGTGCCATTGAATTTTGGTTGCAGTGATAGCAGCATAATTGAGACTTCCGTCAAACGAATATCTCCACCGGAGGACACCCCTAATAAAAAGGACATATATAAAGAAAATGCGGATTAGCCGCTGTATCGTGCTAGCAAATAAAAGAATATAAAAATCGTTAGGAAAAACAAAAGGAATCTGGTAAAATCAGTAGGCCACTGATGAGATCTCTTTTCAACCTCACTGAAATGGAAGCATTAGGAACAACCCCTCAGGAAATATGAAACTAGTGAGGAAAGCCGAACTCAACGCCATGATGGCTGCGAGACAGCTCGGCTCCACCGATCACCCCGCCAAATTAACGACAAACCCTAGGCAAATATTAGAAATATACAACACTATAGCAAAGTAACAGGTTAAAACGTTTTTATTTGAACAAAAATATATTAAACAACTATTTACATGGCAAAGGGCTGCAACAACAAACCCACAATGCATTTCGCCGTCTCCTTGACGCCGTTCCTGTCCCTCCTTCCCCAAAGTAGCAATGTTGGGCTGCTTTGGGCTACTTTCTAGTAGGTTTTTGGGCGTCAGAAAGTCTACAAAAGCCGTTGGCGGCGGCCTGGGGTGGAGAACCATTACGCGAATAGTCCGGAGGCGACACCACGCGCCAAGGCCTGTCCCCAGGATGAACCAAGGGACCCGTTCCTGGGGCCGTGGCAAAGAGCGGCCGGCCGCCATCGGCCGGAGAAGGCATGGGCCCGACCCGGAATGTACTGGTCCTCCCATTCCCTTCTTCTCCCGGCGCCTCGCAGGCCACGGGGGGGGGGATGTCTTGCATATGCCTCCGACCCCCCCCTCTTCTTCATCGGCTGGTCCGGCCATAACAAATGTCAGCGAGACGCCGTGGGGTGCACTGGGAGGGAGAGACGGCGCGGACGAGCCTCTCCCGCCTCCCCAGGTGGAGGCCCCTCAGCTGCACCCCCAACGCTCCACACACCCGGCAAAGGGTTCGTCCACTCTTGCAGTATAGGGACGGTCCACACACCCGGCAAAGGGTTTGTCCACTCTTGCAGTATAGGGACGGTCCACACACCCGGCAAAGGGTTCGTCCACTCTTGCAGTATAGAGACGCTCCACTCACCCATCAAAGGGTTCGTCCACTCTTGCGGTGCAGGGACGCTCCACACACCCGGCAAAGGGTTCGTCCACTCTTGCGGTGCAGGGACGCTCCAAGCACCCTGCAAAGGGTTCGTCCACTCTTGCGGTATAGAGATGCTCCACTCACCCAGCAGGGTCTCGTCCACTGTGGCGGTGCTACGACGCCTCACCCAGCAGGCTGGAGTCCGTCTTCTCATTTGACCCAGTGACTGCTGGTAGCTGCAGAACTCCTAAAAATGGCGGTTGACTTTGCAGGAATGGGCCTGGCGTGAAAAGATTGGCCTGGTCGCCTGTCAACCAGAAAATGGGCCCCTGTCCAGAGGCGTTCTCCTCAGCTTTGAAGATTCTACGAGAGTTGCGGAGGGCCCTCGACCTCCGCGGGCCCCCAACCGCCCCCCGATGGGAAATGACTGCCATGATCACTCGCAGAACGACCAAGACGTAGCCACAAGACGTTTGGCGTCCTCATGCTGGCGCCAGCCTCAGTTTGAATGACCAAGAATCCTGCAGACTACTGATTTGATCAGTTCCGGTGGAACACCAGTATGACCCGGTAGGAAAGATTGTTGCCCCCTCCCTTTTCTTTGATTAATGGTTCATGTCACCGGTCCCTTCTGTTGCCCCTTAGCAGAACTTCTGGACTGCTGAAAGAGATTCTGACATTTTGACTATACTTGGACCCGCCTGACCCCACCCAAAATGGCGCCGGTACAAACGAAACTCGCAATTCCCCGTTGTGTTCCGGATGCTCAGACTTGATATCATGAGATATGTATGCAGTTTTCGAAGCACATGGCGGGAGGGGATGAGTATTGCTTGAACATTCGGACAATGAATTGATATTAAGTTCTGACGCATCATTGATTACAGTATTATTGAAAGTTCGAATTTTTGACACTGATGATACTTGCCCACAATGAATTCTCGATATGATTTTATTTGCACTTATCGTACCTTGATGAAATAAAACGAGCACCGACTCAGTTATGTTTTCCTCAGATAAATATGTCCTCATGTACAGTTCCAGTGTGCTCCGTGGCTGGCCCACGTGGTTGCAGGCCTGCATTTGTACGTCAACATTTTTTTAAATAAAGATTTTGTGAAAAACAAATATAGTCGTAGCTCTTGGATTGGTAAGTTCGAATACATAGCCATTGTTTCCGACCTACGTAAAATACAGGCGAAATAAAGCAAGTCGATTACTGAAAGGTTAAAAAGCAAAGTACCTAGAAATATTGAAAATGTGAATGGTCCAAGTTTGTTGGTTGTATTTTTTTTACTTTTGTGCAACATAAGGCAATCGATAAAGGCCCCGGTGTTCTGGTTTACTTTGTATGCCACATATCTCAGGGAAATTGTTTCAGATGCCCCTAAACCAGACCCGGTACCACTGTAGACCACCCCTCCTCCTCGAAGGAGAACACGAGTTCACCCCACTTTACACTGACTGCCCTTTTGTTTCGACACCCCCCCTACACAAGATCCGCAATACCACACGTGGGCAATCTATGCAATGTGCAGTCCATCAATGATTATGCCTCCCGCACTACCAGTCCCTCTGGGCTTAAAATGCCGAGATGGAAGGGACTGCACCCCGCGGAGATAGGTCGAATACGTGGTAAGTAAAAGCCTTTTGGGTTTATGCGCGCGGATGTGTTTTAAAACGCTGCCCCCACCCCTTCTTCTTCCCCTTCTTTCTGCAGGTCACATCGGAACATCGACTAAAGTATGGAGAAGACCTAAGCAACACGCCAGGGTTCCGGGGGGAAAAATGATACATTAACCATGGGGACTGCCCCGAGGACATGATGAATATGGGTGATATGAATGCACGCGTGTCTGACCGGATGTGTGTAACCCGACTGGACATACGTTGCACGCGTTGACTCGATAAGAGAGATGTTTTCGTACGACTTGAGTGATGAACGAACGACCGATGGAATGGGGAAAAAGGGGGTCTGAGCATGGCACCTATATACGACGAACAATGCAACCAAGAATGACGTGCACCTACGAGTAGGTTCATACGGTAACTAAATAGGGGAAGGGTCAGGACTATTCATGGGTAAGGTTTACCAAAGTACCCTCCTCCTGGAAGACTAAGAAAATCATCAAATGTCTAAGATTTACCACCTCCCACTTACACCCTCATAGACGTGAAACTCAAAACTGCCCATTGTTCCCACGACTGACACCCCCGTTGCCTCAGCCTGGATACCCATTCACTAATAACGATTCAAAGATTCCACCGTAAGTACTAGCCCGACCAGGTTAGTTCCCGAACAATCGACGAAAGTGTAAGTATTGGCAACAGAGGCCAACAGCAAAAGACAGCGAAACAAATTAAATAGGATACTAAGGATGCGCAGCATGCAGGAGGAAATATCTTTAGCCAAGTACTGTTCTATGTGTTGTCTTGAGTTCTGTATATAATACATGTACCCCCGCCTGAATTCATGTGTACGTAGTATATGGATTTACGTTGTCCCTCAGTCTATGTTTCTATATAACGTGACCCTACTGTTTCGCGTTGTGTGAGCATTAAATGGCCTATTATTGTACACGTTTCTCTCTCACTCTCTCTCTTTTTCTCTCTCTTCATGTTGTACGTGTACCGAATAGTTCATTTAAAATGCGGACGACTCTCTCTCTCTCTCTGAGAGTCCCCCTGTTCCCCCTTCCTTTGTGTGGTAACGTCGTGCCCCGCCGGCATGAGCCTAATTGGTTTTCGAACACAAAGGTGTTCGGCAAATTGACAGAAACCAAAACAAGTGTAATTTGCCATATTACTACCTCTCCTTTCTGTAAAATGATGGAACTTGAATTGGCTATGAAGGAAAGGACAGGTTAGACGACTGAAGTCCCCTAATCTGGCCTTCTTACAGGAGGACTATATGCCAGTGGCTTTCTGTTCTCAGCTCGTTAGAAACAATGCCCAGATTACCCCACCCCTCTGCACCCAAGTACGGATGTCCAAAACGTCCCCGTTTTCTCCCGATTGGCCCCAGCTCCATAACACGAAGTATGACTGATGACCCCGATTAACTGTTGCCCCCCCCGAGAAAAGAATGTTTAGCCATTAGTAGTAAATCAGTAAAAAAAATATAACAAATAATACATTTAAAAATTATCATTTACAAAACCTTCAAAATTCACTGAAAAACCATAGGTTTTACACACGTTATAGTTAGGAAGTAGCATTTAAAAAACCTATGAAATTCACTGAAAAACCATAGGTTTTACACACATTATAGTTAGGAAGTAGCATTTACAAAACCTATGAAATTCACTGAAAAAACCATAGGTTTGACACCAGTTGTAGTTAGGTGGAAATTTTACTGATATAAAACCAATAAAATTCCACGTTATAGTTAGTTGTACTCACTATAACTTGCGCGTGTAATGCACTGCTGATGACGTCACATATTACATCACTCATGACATCACCGATGACAGTCATAACTATTGACAGAACTGCCTCTGGCTATTTTATCAATTTTTATAAATTTTCTGAGGATCCCAGTGAACCTGAAACTACGCCAGCAAATAAAACTTTCAAGGAAAAAATAAAGGAAATTGGTCAAGAGCTTACAAATACATATCTGGTTTCACCTTGGGTTGAACTGTGGATAGTGTTAGGTGTACTTTATCTCCTGCTATGGCTCATTCTGGTTTTAAGTTTTGGAAAGGTGATAGATGGCAAGCACATTAAAATGGACACAGCAAGTAAGAACATCAACTTGCTCCTGAAGCCACACAAATCATCTCATCATGAACATCACAGCGGTTCCTCTACCTGGTAGAGTAGCATTGGATACAACTGATTATGACATTTATGGCCCTGTTGAGCTGCTGAAAATTCCACACCAATTTAAAGTTTCCTTGAGTGATTTTGTTTCACCCAGTACATTTTCTGATGATTGGGACTTTGAGACTGTTAATAACATGATGGCAGACTTAGAAATGTCAGCAACATTTACAAAACATGAATACTTAGAAGGTTCAGCAAATTATGAAGAAATGTATTGTTTTAACCATTTTGACCATCGTTACTTGCATAAATCTGCAAACCCTAGAAAAGTTTTAACTTATAATCAATGGGAACATTATCCAACTCCTCCAAAAGGTAGCTCTTAAACGTTTCTTAGAAAATGTTAGTATTTCAATGGTTTTAATGTTAGAAACCCAGAAAGTTTTTACTTCAAAAATATGAATAAGACAGGCATGAAAAGTATGTTGACAAATACTAAACAAATTTATTCTGCGGCCTTTTATGCCCAATTGTCCACCTTAGTCTTTGACTTTTGGAAAGACAACATTGATATAAAAACTGTTTGGGGCACAAAAGACTGGCAGGTACAAGGTTTAGAAGCATTGTTCAGAGCCTGCATCATCCCAGAACAAATGATGTTTTTAAATGACACTGTTCAACAGACATCTTGTCTTGGCATTGCTAAGATAAAACATTTAAACAAACACTGTCCATACCTAAGCGCACACCTGATAGCAATTTAACTTCAGAATAGGAGGTAGACGTAAATTATATTTTACAACAGAACAGAACAAATCCCGAATGGAAAAAATGGTTAATCTGGCCCACAGACACAAATAACTGTCAAGATAGATTCCTGAACAAGACACAAGGGTTCACAGTAACTCGACCAGATCCAAGATATATCCAAAGACAACATCCAGGGGTAATAACAACTTAGTGTAGGAAAACTATGCCTTGAGTGGCTACAGAGATCCACACTTCCAGACATAAAACAACACTTATCTTTGCTTAAAGATGACGTTGATTTACGAGAATTCTTACTGGGACCTCTTAATCCACGTCATAAACGTTTCATATTCGCCGGTATATACGCTGCATACAATGGAGCATGAAAAGTCACGCAAATTGAAACAGCTGAAAGAATACGAGAAATTGATTGTATTAATTTAGAGAAATCACTCTCTGTAGTTGACAACCGGTTAACCACTCTGTCATCCAGAATATATTCTTTGGACAGCATTGTATCCTCTGCCATAGATATAATGGAACAGGACTTGCTGATGTTACAACATGGCAAGTCTCAATTAAGTTCTATAATGCTATTAGGCTGGACGTTGCAAAACCTTTGTTCAGGCTATGTGCCTTGGCGTCTAATCAACACTACGTCACTGTTTACTGTATTTAACCTTACAGATAAACAAATCTCATTGGCACAGAGGGGGGCAGACTATATGGTGCTGAGCATTGAAAAACTGGAGAGATTACCATTGACCGTTTCTGAGAAAACATCAGTTGAATGGATAATACATGGCATCATCATAATACCAGTGACGGCTTTCCAGTTTCAGTATTGCTTAAAGCACATACCAGCAGGCCTGTATGAAAAGTTGGGTAAAGAATACATTAACTCGACCTGGGATTTACCATATACACACAAATGTTGGAGTGGGGGAGAGGAACTATTTCTTAGTGGTAAAAATTGTGAAAACTCACTAAGTGATACATTATGGTGTCAAGGTATTAATGTACACGGAGCCTGCGAACGTTCTTCCAATAACCTTTCTTGCCACCTGCAGGGTTCGCCCACAGTGGTGATAGATCCAATTTTCAGGCAGCTTTCCAATGGTAGCTACAATATGTTAAATGATCACAGCTGTTGTGGAATGATGCCAGGAATAAGCTATCTCGTTACTGTGTCAGCCAGGGTCACTTGCTGTATACAAGTATTGTTTCCTAAAACCAAGACAGATGGGAAGTCGCCACTATGGCCTTCACTGAACAACTCTTCTATACGAATTGATACTTTAATCAGAATGAAAGCCTTTCTTTTGCAAAAAACTGTGCCACTGACCTCGTCCAAAGAGACGTATGATCTGCAAGTTGCAAGGACTTTTACAGAGATACATGCATTATTATCAACAAACTGCCCAGTACATTTTGCAGAAATGTTAGGTCGTATCTTTAACATGTCTGATACCAGCGGTATTGCACATGTATTTAGGACGATTTTTTCGGGACTGTTAGCACCCTTTGAAGCAGTCTGTGGCATTTTTCCTAACTTCGTCCACTCTGTGTTTGGCGGCCTGCCTTTCATTTTGGGACTCTTAGCAGGGATCTTATTTTTATTACTCCTGCTCTGTTATGGCACATCTGGCCTCCAGCGATATCCAAGCCAGCATGGAAAATGTACTGCAGGCTATGAGGTACCGTGACAGAATAACACAGATCCTTGGCTTGGCTCATTTGAGAGATCTGAATACCACATGGTTCCAGTCATTCAGACCAATCTGGCAAGATTACATCTTACCTGTTCTACGATGCCTGCTTTGTGGAGAGGAATGCGTATTAGATGTCTGTCTAACACTACCATTGGTATGCCAACGGATGCTGACGTATTACTGGGTCCGGTAACGGCTCATGTGTTGTGTTACCCCCAGCGGCTACCAATCCTGATGATGGCATTCATTGAGATCTCACCGGCAAATCCAACTGGACGTGAGATACGCGGATCATCATGCACATAGGTACCATCTGCTATGAACATTGAAGACGCGGCTGACGCTGACAGCGATGCTTCACATCTCTGCACAATTGACCTTCTTAATGAAGTAGTCTAACTTTCAAAACAAATCTACCAAGTGTGGAACTCTACTTTTACGACAGATTTTTTTGACTTTTTCCAAAAAACAAACAGAACTTTGGCACAAAAAAGTAATCTGCTTAAAGTAGAACTATTCTTAGAGAACAAGAATTCCTTGAACACTTTCTAGAAACAATATTAGCCTAATCCACAAACCAAAACAGTTTGCATATTCTGCTATGGGATGGTCTCGACCTTTTTCTTCTGTAACTAAGAGCCATTTCATAAATGTAATTTTCGTGATTCAATTCAGTTAGCATTGCTAATATCATATCATATGCTTACAATGAAACCATTGCCTTTAAGTGTGTACTGTACGAAATGCTCAATTTTTACGTGTGCAACCATTTCAAATGCATTTTATATGATTTTTTGGGGATTTTAAACACATGCTCCAGATTGTATGTTTTAGTGCTTGAACTTAGATGAACATGATAACGTGGAGTGGGTGTTATATATTATTTTAGGACCCTATTGTAAGTTTCCTGATTCATGCCCTTCCATAGGTATAAAACACCATATCCTTATATAGGCATAGAAATCATAACCATATTTAGGCATAGCTCATGCAGTCCAAATACGGCAGGGCTACTTGCACTAGTTCCGAAAATCCACAACGATTTCTTGGAAAATTCCGCTTCATCAGCTAGGTACTTCCCCTTGCTTGAATATTGCTTTGTCCAAGAACTCATGGAGTTTTCAAAGAACTGAGACTCTTTGATGACGTTATTATGTCCAACTGTACGTCAAACCGGGCACCTTCATGGTATAAATATGCCAACACTCGCCCAAGCAAACACACGGTGGTTTGGAGCAGTTCGACTATCTAGTTGCCTGACGCGCCCTGCTACAGCAAGTGCCGAAGGAAGCTGACCCTCCAGCAGACGCACTGAGAGAGACGCTATCTTTTCTCCTGCTGAGAAATCCAGCTCCAGTGTTTCCAAGCTACCCTTGCGGGTTGTTGGAAAATCGAGTCCCAAGACCGACCTTCTCCATTTTAAACTAAGGTACGGAGCTGGTTAGACCCTTAGAGAAACTTTGGACAGATTCTTGGCAAAAGAATACTACATTTATGCTACACCTCACTTTCTTCTTCCCTCGTACTAAGCTTAGGTTAGGTACACCGGGGTAGGCGTATTTTAGAAGCACCAGTTGAGTACTTTTAGCCTCTGCTATTTATGCATGTATTTATATATGGTTTAGGAACAATACAATGCTCTTACAGTTTTATTTGATCCTTCTCTTTATACTGTATGCATTACATTTAATAAACAGTTTTACGATTGTAGCAGTTCATTTCTTATGCTTGAGAAAGAAGACTGTTCAATAAATCCTTTTATTGAAAACGCCTGTCTTTCTACTTTCCCTGCACCTCCAGTGAAGTGAAGCAGGCATGAGTGACTGAGTGAAATATCTATCTATTGTTTCCACGACTCTGAAGATACATTTTATCTTGGGGAAACAAAGTTGTCAGGTTTATGCGGTTGTCAGAGACTAATCCCTTCTTGTGAATTTGAGAACGTTTCTAGTGACCTCTGAGCTAGCTGGCACACACAATTAAGTCTAGTATATTCGATAGAGACCTAGTCGACCTGAGTCCTACGTCTAAACTATAGGATTTACTATTCCAATGCGCAGAGCCTATTGGGAATATAGGAACTACACTACACTATAATGTCCGTGAAACCTACATGATTCGACAATGTATTGCATACATGTTTCATCTGTTTTTCGAATCGCGATTACAAATGACGCAGTCCAGTAGGCAACAGACAAAGCTCCTAGTGCGACCCGCCCATATCACGTATCATAGTTGGGTCCGCAGACGCTGAATGCTTCTGACGCCCCTACCTCAGTGCAGCAAAACTCATGGACCCTTTATGATAGAATGTTTTGTGTATGATTTCAGATCTGCTGCCCCTACCTCAGTGCACCACAAGTCACAAACCCTTCACGATAAAATCTTTTGAGTATTATTTCACATGTAGTGCTCCTAACTTTGTGCAGCACAAGTCATAAACCCTTTATGATGGAATATCAGTGTATGATTTGATGATTACTATTGTACTTGTTACCAACTGCAACGATACCCGGAGGGCTGGCTTACACTCACCCCACATTCACCCAGCACAGACATAACTAGACGTGTGACCCTGGTAATAAAATGGAGTCGAGCACACATGCCCGTACCCAGTACAACCATCTATCTGTGTCTTTGTATTCATTATGTATGTAAAATGCTGCCCCTGGGCCCTACCACATTACATTGTGCTGTAAACAGCGTATGCAACATCTTACCTCTGACAGTAGGAAAAACTTTGGTTATGTAACTTTCTCTCGCTCATTCTACAAGTATGAAAGTAGAAACTGGATCATTAGAGTACTGCAAGCAAAGTGTATAGTAAATTTAGAAGTGCTGGCGATTGCCGGACTTTTTTTTTGTATCATATTTATATAGCGCAAACTCGACCCAAAAGTATTTCAGCGTTTTACATGAGCACTGTATTTACAGTACACTTTCAGGCACGCAGAGATTACGTGATTTGCCTACAATAACAGGATGTGGACGCGACTCCGAGGCTCCAACACTGATTTCCAACACCAAGTTCGACAGTGTACCCGACTGACCACATACGTATAGATGTTGGTGCAGCCTAACTCCGACCACGAACCTCACTCTAATTATCTGCCCTTCCTGTGCCAAAAACTGCAACCTGAAGTTTTCATAGCCCTGTATTGCTATAGCTACAACACTCCACTGAATGTGCAATAAACATTCATGTCCACAGAAATGCGTCATGTCCACCATCTTTTATGTGTGGAACTATGGATCAATATAGGGTCAGTGATACCCCGTACCTACCATGTTGACCATGTTATCAGACTTCACTGACATAATGACACATTTGCGTTTAAGACATGGGTGACGGCAGCACTACTACATAGACTCCCGGATCAGTGGATTTCTCATATAGCTCACGACGGAGCCACGCCCATAGGTCTGGAGTCATTCTTCACCGCCTCACGCAGAACTGGCATACATCGGGCCAGCCCACTCCAGTTACGCTTACAGGAAAAAACAACAACACTACATGGCCCAGATTTTCATTGTAGTGATCTGCTAGTCATAGGTCTAGTTGTCAGAACGGCATAGACACTCTCTCATGGCTAGTATACACCCACATCACACTAATCCAGCACAGGCGTCACAGGACACGTGACCCTACCAATAAAAAAGAGCGGGCGCACGTGCTCTACGCCATTTTAGAGTTGCTCCCATCGCATGCGCTGTGATGGTCAGTCCTGGTGGTCCGGACACCACATGTAGACTTGAACCATCGAACAGTGGGGCCTACCGCCACATGCGTGCCCTCTTTGGTCACTGAGTTAGTGGTACCGCAAGGACTGAGCGGGTGAGCAACCTGCGATGATGATGGGTGCACGAGAATGTTCTTTGCCATAGTGATATCAAGACTTAGCACCAAATGTGAGACTTCTTGGTGGCAGAGCGGGACTGTATGATGTAGAAGGTGCCCTGTCCACGAAAAGGTGAGCAATGAGGCGTGGGTGCGCAGCGGAGGAAGTAGATGGGATGCAGCAGACTGGAAACAAAAAGGCAGCACAGTGATTTAGGCGTACACAGTCATATATACCCTGTCTTATTACATTTTGATTTTTTTTTCCAATAGCAGGCCTGTTTTTAGAGTCGGCCAAATGTCCGTCGCTCCCACATCAAAGTAGTTTAGTATTAGTATTTTTTTTTTTATACTATGTACCCTTAAATTTACCGTCTTATTTTGACAACCTTTCCTTTCTCAGGGATATGAACCTAACCTAGGAATCGGTTGTGCGTGTGCATTTCCTTCCGTGCTACCCCATTGGCTTTTGCGTGCAACTTATTCTAAAAGACTGCACGCAATTGGCATTGCTCTGCCCATGGCCTATTGGAGTCTACTACGCGCTTGCTGCGAGTAATAGACACCAATAGGACATGTGGTTTCAATTATCATGCCCAGACACGGGCGTGATAATTGAAACCACGTGTGTGGCTGCGCACCGCTTGTATTCTATAACCGAATGGAAAACATTACTACTTCTAGTAATTGTTGATAAATCGAAGCCCATTAAAATACATTGCATGACATGTCTTCCTGAGCCTCATGTGGCTGTCATGGAAGCCATTAGCAAAGGCTCACACGGCATGCATTCCGTAACGTTCAGGGGGAAGTAGGGGGAGACTTGACAGGTGGTAAAATGTAGTCAAACTTATTATGTCTCGTGGCATATGAATGTTGTTGGCCTTTAATGGCGGTGGTGTGTTTGTGTGAGTGCAAGTGATCTGGTTGTTTGGGCCAGTTGCTGGCGGTATGGAAGTCTTGTGTGTAGTGTGTGAATGGCGTGTGAATGGACCATAAAGTGGTTGGTGTCTTGAAGTGGCTTTTGGCTCCCCTTCAGAAGGCTTGGCTTCAGTATTTATAAACTTTGGTAGGTATTTGTGCTTTAAAGCCAGCATTTATGGAGGTGCTAAAACAAAACTGGTGTAAGTGGTGGATTAGCTTTATCAAATTAGTGTTAGATTTATATTTGTGGGGGTGTAATGGCCTTTTGTAAGATTCTTTTTTATCAATACGGGTTGCATGGGAATTTGTGCCGTAGCTCAGTCGTCACCTAGGCAAATTTTTGAGAAGTAGACAAAGGGAGAAGTACAAGGGTGAATGACTTGCGTTGCTCTTACTGTTTTT
This sequence comes from Lissotriton helveticus, assembly GCF_964261635.1. Lineage (NCBI taxonomy): Eukaryota > Metazoa > Chordata > Amphibia > Caudata > Salamandridae > Lissotriton > Lissotriton helveticus. The sequence continues at coordinate 211,515,106 of NC_136060.1, read as the reverse complement.
TTACCGAACATGCCCTGCAAAGCTCAAATTTAGTTGAAATAAACTTTTTCCACACATTTATGTGTGAGACAGTTGTGGAATCACTGATTTGACACACATTTCCTACCACCCAGTGTTCCCTCAGGTCTCCCGATTAAAATGGTGTCTGACTTGTGTGGGAGGCCCAAGTACCTGCGACAGGCAAAGGCCCAAAATGTATTGAGGAGACATCAAATTTGCCTATCACAAAACTACCTGGTTTTGCATGGGGGTCACCTGGGTTTTTGGCCCTGTGCTCGGTGCCCACACATTTTTAAACAATTAGACACGGGGGGTTTCCAGGGAGGTATGGCTTGCGTAGAGCCCTCAACGTTTTCCTAGCCAGAATCCCCTCAAATTTAGGTGGAAAAAATCAATTTTTCCACTTATTTTTGGGTGGGAAAGTTGTGGGATCACCGGGCTGACACAAACTTCCTACCACCCAGCATTCCCCCAAGTCTCCCGATAAACATGGTGCATCACTCGTGTGGGAGGCCCAAGTACCAAGTCGTTTCCTGTCGCTCGCGTTATGCCTACCCAAACAAGTGAGGTACCATTTTTATTGAGAGACTTAGGGTAACACAGAATTAATTGTTGAGCAACTGTTATTACCTATTGACGTTTGATGCATTTCTGTCTTCCAAATGAAAAATAACCTATAATACTCATGCTAGTATGGGTACTCACTATTTTGGAAATGTGCAAATATCTACTGTTTGTAAACTCTATATTTTGTTCCAATTTCAGAAATACATAGGTGTCTTTCATACTGGTTTTTCCATGTATATATTTTCCCAAATTAATAGTGAAAATACCTGGTACATAATGAAATACCATTGCGAGACACTGCTCAGTTATTGGCTCTGGGTTTGTTGGGTTCTTCGTGAACCTACAACCATGAATGGTATTGCAAATGTAACAGTATATTGCTTTCAAACACCTGCCACAAACAGAAGAAGTTACAGATGAAAAGGTTGGCACAAATGTCCTGTTTTTTCAACTAACTCACATTTTTCCTATATTCAACTGTTAGTTTCTATACTAAAACCTTGAAGGATCTACACAAATGACCCCTAGGTAAATTTTGTCTCCTTTTCTAAAATGTATAGATTTCCAGGATTCTTTATTGCTTTCATACCGATTTCTACCAGTAACTGGAAGAAGGTTGAAAGCACAAAAAATAGCAGAAATAGGCTATATCCCAGTAAAATGCTAAAACTGCATAAAAACTGTTGGTTTTCTGACAAAAGTCTGTCAGTCCCTAAATGCTGAAAAAACAGACGCTTTCATTCGCATCACTTTTTTCCCATTTTTCCATTAAAAAACAACATTTCGCTGTATTTTGGCTAATTTCAGGATCCCCTTCAGGGGAATCCACAAACCCTGGGAACCTTTATAATCCCCATGATGTTGGAAGAAAAAGAAGCACCTTATGTGGTCATAAAGATACAAAGGCCTAAGCGCGAACTAACCAAAAGAGCCAAAAATGAGCTCAGCACTGGGGGAGGTGGGGGGGGAGTGGGATGCCCAGCAGTTAAGGGGTTATTATTATTAATATTATTATTATTATTATTATTATTATTATTATTATTATTATTATTATTATTATTATCAGTGTTGTTGTTGTTGTTAATGTTATTAATATTATTGCAAACAAGTGTATTGAGACATTTTCTAAAAGTCTAATAACCACACATAATAAAAGCTCAAATCAAGATATAAAATGGACCATATGTAACAAAATAGAACATTCTGAAGAAAAATAATAACACTTTTATTTTATTTTGGGTGCCATGTTAAATGACTGAGGACCTGATTATAAGTGCGGTGGCGGTCGAGGTTGGGGCAGTTGGACCATTTTATGACTGCCACATCAGCCAAGGAACCCCATTCCCACGAGGTGGTGTGGCAATCTGGGGCAGCAATATGCTTGCCAAGCATAGTCAGCGTTTCGTCACTGGCATCCTTTTAATGGCAGTGAGCCCAGCATGGAAAGGCTGGTGGGGAGGAAACAAAGGGAGCCCTACAGGACTCCCTGTTGCCCCTGTACACTGGAATGCATGCAGGGGGCACATGGTGTGCCCCTCTGTGTGCATGTACTCCCAGTTCCTGCATGGCATGGACTAAACAGTCCATGCTGTACAGAAGCTTGCTTTGGAGCTCCTATTTTGGTGCCTTTTTCAAAGACACTGCCATGGCAACACCAAAGGACCGCCTGCCAGACCAGGAGAAAACTCCTAATCTGGCAGGCGGCATGGGGTCAACTATGGCAGAGAGGTAGCAGTACGGTGACAAGCCACCCCGCTCCCACAACACCAAAGTTGTAATTACATACTAAGGTTCTTATTTAAAGTCATGATATGTGGCCCACAGGTCTGCCATGTTGGAGAGGCAGGTTCTCTCTTCCCCTGGCTACAGGCTTCCTGTAATGCTTAGAAATCCTTATCAGGCAGGCGAGTAAAAATCTTGGTTCCTTGAGCTGAGCCACCATGGCAGTAGCTCGACTGAAGGCATTGAAGCATTGTGAGTGTACTCCTTGCGTAATGCACCTTCTCAGGAACGGCTTTTGTTTTTCAAAACAAACTCAAAGAGTGGGAGTTAGTATTGAAAAACAAAGAAACACATACTCCCAAGCACAGTGAGTTTTCTCCCTGTGTTTGTAGGTCATGTCTTTTGACTCCTGTTCATGGTCCTCCAGACTTTCCCCTGTGGTTCTGAACAAGGAATCTGGTCCGATGTACTTTGAGCGACAACCCAATGGTCGACTGGCTACTGGTCAAATATTTCTGCATTCAATATCAATCAATCAATCAGGTGAGGATGAGGGTCTCAAGGCGCTGGGAGGGGGGTGCAGCTCTGGTTCAGTCACAGAGCCAGGACTTAAGGTTCTTCCAGAAGGTGTGGAGGATGGGGAGCATCTTATGTTGACAGGGAGCTCATTTCACCTGCTCTGGTTCTACGGATGCGGGGTGTTTCTATAAGGGCGAGGTCTGCAGAACAAAGGTTCCTCTTGGGTATGTGGACGGATTTGTAGGCGTGAGTGAGCAGTTTGAAGGTTACTCTCTTCTCGACAGGGAGCCAGTGGAGGGGACATAAGTGTTGGGTCATGTGTTCATGCTGGAGTGTTCAGAGGATGAGTCTGGCTGCGGCGTTCTGGATGGCTTGGAGCTTGTGGAGGAGGGTTTTGTTGATTCTGGCATAGACTGCATTGCCCTAGTCCAATCTGCTGGTTATGAGAGCATGGGTGACAGTTTTTCAGACTTTTTGGGGTATCTATTCGTAAGTTTTGTGGAGGATTCAAAGGCAGTTGAAGCTGTTGGAGGTGATGGAGTTGATCTGGTGAGTCATGATGAGGGAGGAGTTGAGGATGATGCTGAGGTCCCGTGCATGGTCTGTAGGGGTGGGCAGACTCCCGAGGGCAGAGGGCCGCCATGTGTTGTCCCAGGCAGAGGAAGAGGGTCCGAGAATTAGGACCTCAGTCTTTTCCACATTGAGCAACAGGCAGCTGCTTTTCATCCAGGGGGCTACGTCCCTCATTCCTTCTTGGAAGCCGTGTCTGGTGTATTCGGGCTTCTTTGTGAGGGAGAGGATGAGCTGGGTGTCATCGGCGTCTCAAACTGTGCTGAGCCCGTGTTGTCTGACGATGGTGGCGAGAGGGGCCATGTAAATGTTGAAGAGTGTGGGGCTGATCGATGTTCCTTGGGGTACTCTGCAGTTGATCTGTGTGGGTTCGGAGATGAATGGATGAAGTCTGATCCTCTGGGTTCTGCCAGAGAGAAAGGATTGGAACCAGGAGAGGGCGGTTCCTCATATTCCAGTGTATTGAAGTCTGGCTGCAATGGTGCGATGTGAGACGGTGTCAAAGGCTGCGGAGAGGTCTAGTAGGATTAGGGCGGCGGTGTGTCCCTAGTCTAGTAACATGCGGATGCAGTCGGTGACAGTGAGGAGGGCCCTCTCGGTGCTGTTGTTGCTGTGGAATCATGACTGTGAGGCATCTAGGATGGAGTTCTCTTCAATGAAGGATGTCAGTTGGGTATTTACGAGTCTCTCTGTGACTTTGGCTGCGAAGGGGGGAGGGAGATGTGCCAGTAGTTTTGTCGGGTTGCCGGTGGGCTTCTTGAGGAGAGGTTTGACCTCCACCTGTTCCAGTCATCTGGGAAGATGCTGGATTTGAAAGAGGTGTTGATGGTACGTCCTAGTTTGGGTGCGATGGTGGCGGTGACCCTTTGGTAGATGTGCAGTGGGCAAGGGTCAGTGGGTCAGGCTCCTGAGTAGGTGTTCTTCATGGTCAAGGTGGTGTGTTTGATGGTGGCCGGAGTCCAGGTTGTGATGATCGGCTCTGTGTCAGTAATGTGGTGTCCGTAGCTGCACTGGGGGGTTTTGTGAGTTGCTGTATGAAGTTGTAGAGTTCTTAAGTGTTAGTCACATTGGTGTGGATCTTCTTCTTGACGAAAATCCTCTTGTTTTCTTTTTGGCGCTGGTGGTATTTCTTCAGGGCATCAAGGTAGCTGTTCAGGTCTTGCATGGTTTTTCGGTTTTGCCAAGGTTTCTCAAGTTGTCTGCAGGAGCGCGTGGCTACTTGGAGTTCGGTGGTAAACCAGGCGGCTTTCTGGGGTCGTTGTTTCCTGGGGTGGCGGATGGGTGCGAGCTTGTCAGTGCAGCTGGAGAACCAGTGGTGGTGTTCCTTGGCTGCAAAGTTGGTGCTGATCATGGTGCAGGGAGTGTCGAGGAGGAGGGTGGTGTTGAGGTGCTCTTCTGTGATCTTGCTCCAGTTCCTATGAAGCGGGCATGAGGAGGTTTGGGTCCGGTGGAAGTGTTGATGGTGAAGTGTATGCAGTGGTGGTCCATCCAGGGCAGCTGTGAGGTATGGCTGAACTGGATGTTTGTCCCTCCTGGGAAGATGGGGTCGAGGGTGTGTCCTGCTCAGTGCGTGGGGTGGTGATGAGCTGCTTCAGTCTGAGGTTGGAGAGGATGTTGAGTAGGGTGATGGAGTTGGGGTCACTGCGATTGTCAAGGTGGACATTTAGGTCTCCAAGTAGAATGTAGTCCGTAAATGTGATGGCATGTGGTGCGATGAGGTCTGTGATGGTGGTTTCCGACTGGATGCACGGTACTGAGGGTCTGTAGGCAAGGGTGCCACTTAGCGTGGTTGTTAGACCTGGCATCATTGGCGTGAGTCTCCCTTCCATTTTAACGCATTGCCTTCTCTATTTTGATATGTTTTTGCTGGTTATATGCTTTGGGCACTGTGCCACTGCTATTCAGTGCCACAGTGCAAGTTCTCCCTATGTTAATTGATGTACTAATTAGTGACTCCATGATTGGGTTATTTGATTTACCTATCAGCCCCTATTACAGTGCACCCTGTGTGCCCAGGGCTTGTACATCAGATTCTGCTGGTGGGCTTGCAGCACTGGTTGTGCCACCCACAGAAGCAGCTAGTAAAGTGTATCTCAGGCCTGCCATTGCAAGGCCTGTGTGCAGTCTAATGCTGCCATGTCGACTTGGCAAGTGTACCCACTTGCCAGTCCCTAAACCTTCCCTTTGCTTCATATTAGACACCCCTATTGTAGGCTCAAGGGCAGGGTGCATTGTAAGTATAAGGTAGGACATGCTCTGGTGTGTGTAGCCTGTCCTAATAGTGAATTACAGCCATTTTCGTTTTTCATTATTGAAGGCCCCCTGTTCTCTATAGGCCAGAATGGGCAGTTAGATTATTACATTCTTATAATCCTAACTGACTCAGGGAACATGGTAGAAATTCAAATTTATATGCCTGAACTCAGAATGATAAAATACATCTTTTAGTAAAGTTGGTTTTGATATTCTGTGTTTGAAAATACCACTTTTAGAAAGTAGGTGTTTTCTTGCCTAACTGGCCAGGCCTGCCTCTGCTAGGTTGTGTATTCCTTGTCTGGGTTTGTGAGTGACAGGGCTGGTGGATTCCAGGAGACAGGCTGTGGCAGCCCGGTGGTGAATAGAGAGATCTACATCTGGATGGGAGGGAGGAGTTGCACCTGTGACCTGAATAGGGCTGGGCCTTCCCTCTACAATGATGGCTCCACCCCCTGTGGCTTGTCTGATGTCTCTGGCCAGCACTGTGAAAGGAAAGAAGGAATCTTGTCAACAAAGTGCTCCAGAGCTGTGCCTTCCCTGCCCTGTGCTGGCTCCGCCTCCTGTGAGGCGTCTGAAGTCTCTGCCCTGCACAGTGAAAGGAAGGAGAGAGTCATGGTAAGAAAGTGCTCAGGAATGGGTTTGGACTAGGCAGAGGCATTTCTGCCTTCAGAGAACCAAGGATGTTGGGGTATAAATACTGGGACCCTGATCCAAAGAAAGTAGATCACTTCTGGAAAAAGAAACCTTTTGCTAAGGAGAAGAACTAAGGAAGCTGCAGGAGTTTTACTGCCCCTCTGCCAGTGTGCTGTTTGTTGGGTTGGCCTGCAGGGGTTGCTTTATTGCCAAGGAAAGGAGAAGTATCTTTTTAAGGACTTTCATCATCTTCAGAATATTCCCCGAGGGCTTGAAATGTGCTGGCCTCCTGCTGAAGTCTCAGGGACAAAAGACTTCAACTCCAGCTCCCCTCTGAATTTCCTTGCTGGGAATTCTCATCTCCAGACATTTCCGTGTAGCTGTGAGCTGGAAGCACGGCGCATCGAGAGGAAGCGTGTCACTGCCGCAGCTAAAATCATCACATTGCTGGAGAAGCGAGCCTTCACCGCATCTCCCTGGAAGCGGGTGTTCATTGAAGCTGCCTGCTGTTGCATCACTGGAGAAGCATGACACCATCGAGAGAGTCACCATTGCATCACCGGAGAAGTGTGTCGCAGGGCCTGTCGCGGCTCCAAAGTACAGAGTCGTCGCAAGGCTGCCAGGGCATCTACGCATCATCATCGCATCGCCGCATCAAGGGCGCCATCTTCTTGCATCCCCTACTTTGCACAAGCATTGAGGCACAACTCATCATTTCCCCCGGATCACAGAACCGAAGCATCTCCCCTTTTGCGAGCCTTTTGTTTACTTTGCATTATGCATCCAGGTACTTTGTTGAGAACTTTGTCGCATTTATCATCAACTCGAACTCAGTAACTTTTATAATCTTTAAAGCAATCTTAAGTGTAGTATTGTGGATTTTTCGTCGTTTGTGGTCTTGTGTTCAAGTGTATATAAAGAATACTTATTTTTATAAAACCTGCGTTGTGTCCATCTGTAGTGTTTTCACTATATTACTGTTTATATTCACAAATGCTTAACACACTGCCTCTGAGATAAGCCTGTCTGCTTGTGCTAAGGTACCAAGGGGGTGAGTAGGGGTTAGGGTTATTAAGGAGTGTAATCCCCTTATCCTGACTTAGAAGTAAGGGTCCCTATTTGGACAAAGGTGAATACCATTGCCAACTAGAGACCCCCAGATCTAACAGTGGTCGTGAGGTTGGTCTGGGTCTTGAAATGGAGGTGTTCTGTGCTGGCATGTGGGTCGTTCATGTTGGAGGTGGAGAGTTGAAGGGAGGTCTTGTGATCAATGGCGAGTCCTCCTCCAGGGCGGTGGGGGCGCTCCCTTCTCTAGGTCTTGTATCTGGCGGGGATGGCGGTGGCGATGTCCAGGTCAGAGGTGGCGTTAGTCACTGCGGAAGAACTGCCATGGATGCATAGCACTTGTACTGACTCACAACAGAGTGAAAAATAAAATGTTTGACAGCCGGGTCGTCTGCCACTTTTGAGATGGTATCCAACAATTACCAAACTCTTAATGACCTGCAGCTGCTAAATATATAACTAAGATAGGACCTTAATTAATGTAAGCAGGGTTTTTTTGGTATATATTCTTATGTATAGATGCCAATGCAGGTGAATACATTACAACATATTCATTTTCCGTAATAAAGAAACAACTTTCTCAGCACACATACTTCACATCACTCTTTTTTTCAGTGTTGCAATAAATATTAGCCTTCTTACAAATGTATTTTCTTATATTTCTTCACTGGTGTTCCTCACGTTTACAGATAGCCAATGGCTTTGGATTTGTTAGAGCAGGTGCCCTGTTGAAAAGTCAACTACTCTTAGCATATCAACGAAAAATGAACCTAATAAAATCCGCTTAAAAAGAAACACAGTTCATTAATTTAGTATCATACAAAATTAACAACCAGTCTTCTCAACCCAATCTGTCAATAATTGGACATCTGACCCTCTGAAAAGCTATGAGAGGATAAAAAAGAATGTTACAATGCTAATGAGGCAAATGTGTTCAGTTCTACCATCTCATTAATGTCAAAATGTCATTCCTCACTAATGACTCATTTACAGCAAATTCTTGTCTGGCATATTTTATGTTTCACACAGTCTCAATGCGTGTCATGATTCTCGCATTCCACAGAAAGAAAAACTGTATTAACATATTTTAAAATTTCCAAATTCAAATTACATTTTAACGAGGTAGCTCTCTCGCTCATTCTTTTATAATGCATTGCTTTAATGCAGTAGTTTTTTTTAACTTTCAAGTGCTTATATTAATATGAAAGGTAAAATCTTTGAACTTCATTGATAATTCCGGGTCATACACAGGTGTTTTGCTCTGTTATGAACAGAGATATAATCGTGCATACCAATATTATGGAAGATAATAATATCTGAATGCATTCTTATGTTTGACAACTAGTTCAACATAAGGCTGATACCTATTATCAAACAATTACGGCTGCATTTATTTGGCAAAGAGTGAAAAAGCTTGAGACAACAATTAGCAATTAGAATATATACATTGATTCCTGTTCCAATAGATGCTGAATAAACTAATGGCCTGCGTTGCCCATCGCCCATAGCACCCAAATACATTGAAGTGAAACTTAATAATACTAAGAGCTAGTCTGTCTCTGTTAATTCCGGTCAGACAGAGGAAGGTAACAAATGTATAGTGCATCATGGAACAATTTATGTTCGTAATTTCCCTTTTAGTAGGGGGCATAACACAACCCCCTGCAGCACCTATGGTGCAGGATGGCCCACCTCTTCAGGCGCCACCCACCCTTCAGGCCTCCATCAGACCAAAGTCAATTAGTATCTGTGATATGTGAGTGACTCAGGAGCCGCTTGACACATTCTGAAGACTGGGAAACATTTTAATTTACAATATTTGATGGCTTCCATCCATAACTCAAGCTCACAAGCTCACAGAAACCTGCTGGTACCAATAAACCTGACAATAGGCTAGTGTGAAGTTCTGTGTGTGTGAGCTGAGGCAGTGTCTTTGTAGTGCAAGTGTAGCAGCTGACAGCCCCGTCCCACTCATCATGCGAGGGTGGCCCATCCTGCCAACACCCAGGCCTTCTGTTGTGATACTATCTTAGAGGAATATACAAACATCAACTGCCATCTACACATAGCCATGTGACTGAGGAAACAGGCTGCAGGCAACAAATGTATAGGACAAGAAAACGCCAACTTTTATTAAAGTGGCATGTTCAGAATTGTGACTGGAAATCCAACTACAACATTAAAGAGGGTTTTAAATTACAATTCCTCCTACACCAAATATATCTACATGTTTGCAGACGAAATTTGTCACTTGGTAAATGTAATAATTCAACCCAATGTTATCCTATTGGAGAGGTTGGGTTTGTAATAGTCAGGGTTTTTCACGCCCAGGGAATGTATGTGTTGTAAATGAAGGTTTAGGTCTGGCAAAAGGTTGAATTTGCTGAGTTGAATTGGCAGTTTAAAACTGCACACACAGGCTGCAATTACATGCCTATAAGTATTTTAGTGAGTGGCACAATAAGTGCTAAAGACCCACTAATAGCATTTAATTTACGGCCTACGGGTACATGTAGTACCACTGTACTTTGGACTTATACATAAATTAAATGTGCCAATAGGGTGGCTGCCATATGTAAAAGACGAGCCAGACAGCAGTTGGGGAATACACATCTTTATTCCTTCAATCTCTCACGAATTTGCCCCCATGTGCTTTCTCTTCCATTCCCGCCCTTCCTGTTCCTGTTATGCCTGACCTGGTCGAGTAATCCCACGCCAGGTCAGGCACAACAACACTATATCTCCCCTCTTTTTGAAATGTTCAATGCTTACTTGCTCAGAGTTCTTCGATAAGTCAGATAGGTCTCCTGGTAGACCTCTGTGCTCCTCTCTTGGGTCTCTCAGACTGCGATTTCAGGTCCTTCTTGGTCTTCATATTCTTGGCTTGATTCGTCCGTGCCACATTCTGGTGCTTCCGTTCAGGTGTATACTTCAGGATTGCATTTCTTGAAGTGTGACACGTTTTGAGTGATTCTCTTGGTCTCAGAGGCGCCGGTAATGATAGTTCCTTTCCAGTGATCATGTCGGCGATGTGAAGTTCTGGATGCGGCTCGCGTTCAATGCTGTGTTTAGAGCTTGCATGTCCACACAGAGGTGCACTTTGTTCTCTGCTCCCCGTTTGGGTACAACCACCACTAGAGATACCAACGGGGTAGGTCCAGTTGACCTCTATATGATATCTGCTTTCAGTAGATCCTGCAGTGTATCATTCACTGCTTGTTGGAGGTGAAAATTTACCTTCCACTGGTGTTGAGCCACGGGTGCCACTTGTTCATTTATGTGTAGTCAGACTAGCTTTCTCAGTCCAGAGAATAATTTGGGGAATTTGCTGATGATGTCAGGCGCGTCATCGACTTTGTACAGTTTGAGAAGTTGGCCTGGTATATGATGCCCACTAGTTCTAGTGATCACCTTGTACCATGCCAAGCAACCCTTATGGTGCAGGTTGTAAAGTCAACCTTATAGACAAGCTATCCTAGGGGTAGCATGGACTAAGCAGTCTTAGGCTAAACTCTGTAAAGGCATGTGAAGCAAGCTGTTTTACCATACACAATCCCTTGAATACCAAATGAAAGGACACCACACAGATATATATTGAAAATATATATAGATTTATTTCTACAAATAACCCTGATACTCTTTATGAGCACAGAAGCAAATGCGTTAAAACAAAACACAGTTTAAATATACCAAAGTTGCACAATTATGGATGAGCCCTAGGGGCCACCTAAACCATATACTAAAATAGTGGTATAAGAACCACTATGGGGAAAGTGAAGAGGCCTAGGGCCTGGGGAATCGCTGGAGCTGTTCGGGACTAGCAGTGAAGAAGTCGGGAAAGGCCCGCGGGACTCGGGTGCAGTGCGGAAAGTGCACGCAATACCAATGCAATGTCAATGGTGCGTAAAAGTTACAAAGTTAGTTATTAAGGAACCTTCCGAGTGACCTAGAAGGATGAAACTTTAGACACAGACACTAGAGGTGTATACCAGAGTGGGAACACCAGCGTTGCTGAGTTACCTAACGCACAGGAAGCGGGTGCACAGGGTCGAAGTAGTGTCGGGTTTCATCACGCAGGTCGATGGTGCTTGGAGCTGAAGATGCTGCAGGCGGCTCGATGTGAAGAGTTCCGGTGGATCCAAGGGTGGATCTGAAGAGGTGAAGACCTGAAAGCAGAGGGGACAATGTTCAAAGTCACTAGCCAGTGACTACCGTGGAACCAGGAAGGAACCAGGCGATGTCGGGTGCAAACAGGCGATGTTGTGAGGATTGTCTCTGCAGCCACGTGGACACGAAGAGGTCAAGGATGTCCAAGCGTTGGTCACAAGCTGTCCCACAAAGGTTCTCGCTGATGGCGGTGTCGGCAACTTGATTAGAGCAACCAGGCCTTGGCTAAAGCAAGCCACGCAGGAAGGGATTCAAGCTTCTCACTCGGACCAGCAAGGTCAGAGCGGCTGCTCCTTTTCAGGGGAGCAAGGGCCAATCTGGAGCAACCAGACCAGCGGTGTAGTTTGTCGTTTTCGTTGCCAAGATGGCCGCTAGCCACGTGGCAAGTGGCCAGGATGGTGCATCGAGTGGCACAGTGCAAAAGGGCCCCACGCAGATCGTGGAGATGCTGGGAGGCTGATCTTCGGTGCAAGGGCTGCTCGAGGTTGGGGCTTCTCAAACCCCAAAGCACAGTGTCGAGGGTGCCTCGGATACTGCGCAGTCAGCTTCTCGGGGGTCTTTCAAGAGGTCCGGTCCCACGTCTCTCGGTGCCTCCACGGGTCCCTTCTTTGCAGGGACTGTGGATCGGGCTGTGAGAAGTCTGGGAGTCTGGGTCTTGTTAGGCTCTGGGCTCGGGCTCTGGCAGGAGGCGGCGGCAAAGCAGACGTCGAGTTGCTGGATGGTGCCTGTGTTCACAGGGTGGCCACTCCTAGGTCACAAGGGAGATGCTCTTCAGTCTTCTGTGCAGCATAATGTCGAAGTCCAGTCGTCTTCTTAGTTTCGAGTTGATTCAGGATGATCTGAAGTCTCAGGACACAGCTCCCACTCTTATTCAAATCTGGGGGGCCGGGTCACCTACTAGGTCCCTCCTCTGGGTGGGACCAGGAAGGGGAGTGGTTACACCCCCTTTCCTTTGTCCAGTTTCGCGCCAGGACTGGGGCTGGAAGGCCCCCACACCGGTTTGAACTGGCCTATGCACAGGGACACCTTGTGTGCCCCAGGCATGTCTGATTCTATTCAGCCCTGTCCTACCCAATACACAAAATCCTGTCTAGGGTGGTGCTAGCACCTCCCAAGGCAGGAAACTCTTTGTCCAAGCTGCCCTCGCTGGAAGGACTCCCAGCAGCAGGAGGTCAGACTTGTGTCTGTGGTGGCAGCATCCATTTTGTGATGCTGAGGCTCTGTTTAACTTTAACCGGGGTTCAGGCTAGGTACATGTCGTGTCCCTCTAGAAGGGTGGAATGCTACCCCCGTCGCCAGAACTGGCGAGGGGGTAGTATTCCAATTGGTATGACACCTTACTCGACATGTTTTGATAAAGCCAAACCAAAGATAGCATTCAACCACGAGGTTCATAATGCACTTAAGAGTATATGGTATGGCAGTATCATGAAACAGCTAAAGGACATGGTTCCGAAAGCTGCAGACAGGCTCAGCTCATGCCAGAGCACCATCTCACATATTTCCAAGCACTCTGCCTCCAGGATTGATGAGGCCTTCCATAGGAGTGACTGATAGGAACATATGTGTCCATTTTAGGTTAGGTATAGGCTTACTAAGTAAGGGGTGGTTACACCGACTTACCCCAGCTGAGTGATCAGCCAGTTGTGTCAAATATGGAGGCCAGGCCAGGGGTGGCACAATACATGCTGCAGCCCCTGGTAGGCCTTGGAAGCACCTATGCCCTGGGTACCTGGGTACACTGTTACAGGGGCCAATAAGGTGAACCAGTTCCAATTTCGTTATGCACCTAAAGTACATGGGTAACAATTTAGAGAGAGAACAGCAGGCTGTGGGTCTGATTAGCAGGCCCACAGCCACATTAAGTCATAAACCAGTGAAGCAAAAAGCAAAAATTTGGGGTGACCATAGGATAGCAGACCCTACTCGCCTACATACAGAATTTCCACTTGCTTCAAGCGCTCAGCTGTTGGTAAGCTGAGGAGACAGTCAGCTGCTTACGGTCCTTATATGACATGGATTTGCACATAACCTGGCCTGTCTTTGTACGTCAGCGACATGCAGAATTGTCCTAGGCACGGCACGTGGTTCTTTGGACATCCATGTGTAAACACTCACAGTGGCCGGCTGCAATTTAGGTTTCGGATTCAGCCTCTCGTACTAAGTCGTGCAGATGTAATTGAGTGCCGCTCCAGTGTCAAGAACAAACTTTGCCGGGTGCTTTCCCATTTGGATGGGCAGCGTAGGGTTTTTCTTTAGTCGGTCAGGTTCTGCTACCATGCACACATACTCATCGCTGTCTCGAGATATGGAAGTGAGGGCTGATGATTCCCTTGATGACGATTGTCGGGACCGATGCGAGAAGCGTGATCGAGTACTGGATCTTGATGAGCTAGTGGATCGATTTCTTCTCTCTTGTACTGCTCTTGTGTGATGACGAGGTCCCAGGTATCGGTTGGCTGGCGTAGACTCCTTGCAATGAGCTTGGCACACTGTTTCTAAGTGATTGTCAATCGCACAGTGGTGGCACTGTTGTCCCATTGCCGGGCATGGGCCAGTGTTGGGGTAGTCTTGGCAGCAGCAATAGCACTGCAAGGGTTTGTTTCCGAGTTTGCTGTTCTTGTTTCCACTGAGAGTTTGGATTGTGGGTTTCGAAGGTTTCCGATGCTTCGACTGGCGCCATGAATCTGCTTGAGAGTGTAATCGAAAAGCTTGTTCAGGTTTCTCTGTCTTGCCTGCTTCCATCTTTTTTGCGTATTCTTCAGCTTTATCTTTTATTCTCGTGAGTTCTTCGATGTCGTCTAAGGAGTAGTGTTTCTTTAGCCGGCGACAGCGCAGCGATTCAGAGTTGCACCCTTCTATGATTCGTAGGCAAAGTGCATCTTCATTATTGAAGTTATCGAATTTGCAGTAACGAGCTAGGTGTCTAAGACGTGTAATGAAATCACCAATCAATTCAGGCTTTCTTTGGGTCGCTAAATTGAAGGTGTAGCGTTCATAATCCAAGTTTCGCTTGTGGAGGAACTTTCAGTTTAGTGCTTCACTTACATCTGGATATGGCTGGTGGTAATTCTTTGATGATTTGGCCGATGTCTTTGCCCACCAGATTACGCAAAACACACTAGATAATGGACGGAATGTTGCACAATGGCAACACATTCACCCCCAGTCACAGATCTGGGTTTAATCCATCGTTATTTTGCTCACCAAGCCACCCCAGTTCAGACATGGCCATATGCAAATCAGTAAAAACCAACTTTGCCATCTAGGACTCATGCTGTTTCCAGATGTCAGTATCAGTGGTTCAGGGCGGGGTGCAGGAATGATACCCCCAGCAACACTGGACCTGGCTACGTGACTTGTGGTGGACCTGGTTGCACATTATGTGAGGAGTCTGGGAGCGTAGACATGTTGACGTGCAAATGACTCTGCTCACTCTTCCCGACTCAGTAGTGTGTCCAAGTGGTGTCTGGTAAGTGTGAGGGTGCAGTGGGCAATGGTGATGCTCAGGAGTGTCTTTGCATTCCTTTTCTTGCACAAAGGGTCAGGTTCAACAGGGACCATGCAACAAGAGCTTTAAAACATACGGCAACTTGTTGCTCCTTATGCTGCATGTGTCGGAACTAATATGCTTCTTTGTACAACTAATGGTTATGTGCCTCTGCTAGATTTAGATTTTTTTCTTATTTTGGTAAAGTGGAGTTCAGAAATTACATTTATATATGCAGACCTGGTTTTCTTTTTACAGCATAATTGGTACAAATGGACTGATCAATGTAGTCCAGTTCTATGTGTCCTGATTTGTGTTCTATATATATAGTTGCTCAGGCTGTCCTCACAGGATACATTTAATGCACATCCTTTGAGGAGATGAGTTTACTCTTCGTTCCTACAGAGCCATCCAACTATTTTCATGTTTACGGAACACTTGCTCATGTTACATTTAGTCACTCGCCTGCACATCTTACACATACACAAAATTACAGCATTCACAGCACAGTCAGTCAGGACGTTTAGGCCCTCAATTGTAGCTCTGTAAATGGGATTGATTTTTACCACCCATGATACCTGTAGTCCTAGTAAATATTAGACTTTGAGGGTTCTTTCAGAACGGAGGCATTACTGGGGAAATTAGTAATTCAATATCTGAGTACCCTGATATTTCTTCATTTCTCTCAGTACATTCACAGTGAAATTAAAACTTTTTTCAGCACAAGGTGAATGTTAGTAATTGGGTTGTTGGTTGACTGAGGTATGAGCCCAAGTCAGGCATCAACAGCAATCCTAATCATGATAAGAAGCAGGCAAACTCTCAATTAACCTATGCTCACCCTCTTGTAGCTCGGCACAGAGTAATTAGGCTAGACTTAGAGGTGGTGTGTATAGTATCTGTGCAACATTTCAAACAGTAAGAATGAAAACGCCAGCTAAAAAGATTCCACACCAAAATAGGAAAATATGACTTAATTTGATAAATGAAAAAAGACCAAAACGGCAAAACTATCATAAGTAGAAGTTGAGATACAAATGTTTTAAATAAAAAACTGTAAAAGGGTGCTTAGAAGCCAAAAGAGCTTACTTTGGATGTCTGGTAGCACCGGCCCGGGACAAATTCAAACGTTAAGGCCAACCACAATGGAGCACATGCTGGATACAGGGACCTGGTGAGGCCCGCTGAAAAAATGCATCTTAATCCTGATTACATTGATGTCAAGAATGTAAAGTGCAGCTGAGGCGGCTTGTTGGTGTTAATCAACACAACAACACCAATGCGCCGGTCCTGATCTGCGCAGCAGTTCTCTTGCGTCAATTCCAATGAGCTGTGATGCGGAGGTTGTCACTGAGGCTGCTGTTGACAGTAAGTTCTGGAGGTGATGCGTTGGTTCTGATCCATGCAACAGAGGTGAAGCACAGGGACTAATCTATGCAGCAGTGGCAATGCGTTCAGAAGATGTGTAGGTTCTGCTAGACCAAACACCTTAGGTCCACTTCCAAGGTCCAGGACTGGGGTGGCATCACTTGGCAGGGCAGACTCAAAGATGGCGGAGTGCAGATGCAGAATCAGGGTGATTTGAAATCTTTTATATCCCTGAGACTTCACATCAGGAGGCCAGCACGCTAGCACTTAAAGTCATTCTGTGTTGAAGTGATGCATGTTCTGACCATCTCCTCTGGCCAGGGGAACAGCAAGCAGCAGGGCAGCAGGTCTGCAGGGCAGCACTGCAAGGCAGTAGTCCAGCAAAGCAGCAGTCCATACGAGTGGGAGTTCTTTAGCAGCACAGCAGTCCTTCTTCCTGGCAAGGTCTTCACAGATTCAGAAGTATACTGAAGTGGTGGTGACTGAGTCCCAGTACGTTTACCCAGTGGGGCCTTTGAAGTGGAGGAGACCTCAAAGACATGCCTTTGTAGTGCACAGAGGTCCTCCCTACCTGCCCTGTCTGCAGACTCACTTCATGGGGCCTGAAGACCTTTGTGTGGGGACAGGACACAGCCTATTCAAGTATAAGGGAGACTGGGTCCAGCTCCTCCCTCCCATTCGGCAAGGATGCCCCATCAAGTCACACCTAAGCTCCCAGTGGGTGTGGCTGTCTAGGGGAAATACACAAAGTACAACTGTCTCCTATCCCAGACATGTGATCAGAGACAAGGCAGCAGGTGCCAAATGGCTAAAGTCCAACTTTCCAAAAGTGCAATTTTTCAAATGGCAATTTAAAATATGATTTCACCATAAGATGTGATTTTAAATTGTGATCCCAAAGACATCAAACTTGAAAGGGGTATGTCTTTACAATTGGGAATTACACTTATAAAATGGAAAAAGGATGTCCCAGTGTTATCCAATGGGAGAGATAGGCCTTCCTGTACTAAAAAACGAATTTGAGCTTTTTTCATTACCTAGCCATGTAACACTTAAAACTACATGTCCTGCCTTTTAAATACATAGCACTCGGCCCTCTGTATTGTCAAGGGCCTACCTTAGGGGTGACTTATATGTAGAAAAAAGGCCTTTTTGAACCTGGAAAGAGGTTTATCTCACCACATTGAAATGGCAGTTCAAACTGCACAAACTGGCTCTGCAAAGGCAAGCCTGATTAGAGGGCTACTTAAGTGGGTGGCATAATAAGTGCATGAGTGCTGCAGGCCCACTAATAGCATTTAATTGATAGGCCCTGAGCACATGAACAGCACTTTACTAGGGACCTATAAGTACATTAAATATGTCAATTGGGGAGGAGCCAATATTACCATATTCTAAGGAGAGATTACATGCACGTTAGCACTGGAAAAGTCACAAATAGTGGAAGATGGAAGGCAAAAGGTTTGGGGGTGACCCTGTAGAGTGTGCCATTTTCAACAGTGAAGGTAAAGAGATCCTCTCATTCCTGTCCAACCCATAAAACATATGTGGCCAGTAACATCATGTTTTTTCTATATTTCCTTGTTATAGCTCATTTTGAGGCAAAACAGGAAGGTACATAATGCGATTTTTCAAAGTTGATCAATGAGCCATAGTAATCTTGTGTGTAATATCTTCAGGCAAAGAAACCTAGATGTAAGTCCATGGGACTATTTTTCCATCGACAGAATGTTCATTAGTCTCAAAATTAGAAAAAGAAAAATTTTTGATATCTGGGGCAGTGCTGGGTTTGCAAACCCTTG
Source organism: Lissotriton helveticus (assembly GCF_964261635.1). Lineage (NCBI taxonomy): Eukaryota > Metazoa > Chordata > Amphibia > Caudata > Salamandridae > Lissotriton > Lissotriton helveticus. Next base: position 211,496,947 of record NC_136060.1, on the reverse strand, counting down.
CGACCATGAGCTTCATGAGCTCATTCTAATTGGCTGCCACCACTCCAAACCAGGAAGTGCTGTAGAACTGAGTCACAAGAAAACAGTAGAAAAAACATTACAAAACAAGAAAGGGTGGCAAAGTAGAAACACCCTGAGCCCCTAGGCCTGCTCATGGGGTCCCACAAGGACCCCAAGGGCCAGAAAAAGCATTTTTTTAAAATAATTTTGGCGGAAATCCCGATGGGGTTGCGAATCCTGCCGAAATTATTTAAAAAAATTAAAACACGGGCTCCTGCGCTTCATTAAAAAAAATCCACTGGGTGGGCCAGAAACCGGGGAATTGCCAATATATTAGAGGAGGCCCGGCAGCTCCAGGGACTGCCACCTCCCCAGGGCTGTGAAATAAAATGCGTGGGGGGGTCCCAATCCCCCCCATGTTGCCCCAGGGACTGCCACCTCCCCGGGCTCTTTTATTAATTATAAACCGTGTGGGTGGGCTCGAGCCCCCCACGAGCCAATGGGTCCACCACCTCCCAGGGGCACTAAATATGACCACCACCTCCAAAGGGCTTTGCAATGGTAGGGACGGGGGCTCCCTCCTGGAGCCCTTCATGGCCCACCCCCAAGGGCCAGCTCCTGCAGTGTTCAGTGGTGCCCACCCCGGGACACTACTGTTTGCTATGGCAGGGTAGGAGCCGGGCGGCTTTCACTTTGTAATAGCAAACACTGGTTTGGATTTTGGAAGCGAGAGCATGTTTCCTGCTTTCGCTTAAAAAATCCAAACCAGATTGCTTTTCCACAAGGGGAGCTGCATGTTAGCAGTTCCCCTTGTGGAAAAGCAATGCCGGCTCCTGCAGGAAGTGGGGAGCCGGCAGGACCGCGGGGGAATTAGGGCTCCCCCACAGTCCCCAAGGGAGAGGCCAGTCCCCGGGGGATGGGGTCCCTGGGGCCAGAAGTGGCCTGGGAGGGGGGCCACACGGCCCCCCTCCCCTGAGAATTTAAATTTTTTTAAAAGAAGAGGCTGGCCACGGGCGACGGGGTCCCCGGGGCCATAAGTGGACTCAGGGACCCTCAGGATTCTGCAGGGAGAGGGCGGAACTGATATGTCAAGTGTGCAAACACAGCCCAGCCCATTGTAAATTGGGGGATTAAGTCCCTTTGAATCCTGGGTGACCCTGGGTCCACTTATGGCACCAGGGACCCCACCCCCCGTGGCCAGCCTTTCCTTTTAAAAAAATAAAACATTTCCAAAAGGTTTCTCTCTTTTGATCAGCTGCTATCTTAAAAGTTTGGGGGTGATTGGTTAAGGGGGTCCTGAAAATACGCCAACTTAAAACGTGCCATGGGGCGCATTTGCAGAGTGCTCCAGGGAGGGGGTGGGGCCTGATATAACAAGTTAGCAATCCTGCTGTGTGGGACATACTGGAGGTAATAAAAGGAGTAGTTGCCCCTCAAAGTTGACGTTGGGGGCTAACTATCCCGCCTGTTACTTCCGCTAAATCCCACACAGTGTGATTGCTAAAATGTGTATGAAGGCCACGCTCACCTTTCTCCACCACTCTGCAAATGCGACTGCTATGTTATAGGTAGAAATTAGTATTTAAGAAACCTTTTGAAATTCACTGAAAACACCATAGGTTTTAGAGACTTTGGACCAGATGTAGGTAGCCCTTTACCGGTCGGTAACGGCCGAAAATCATTATTTTCGGCCGTTACCGACCGGTATTGGGCAATTGGGATGTAGGGAAGCGAAAATCGTCAGAATCGTTAAATTTACCGAATCGGTAAAGTTACCGAATCGGTACAATACCGAATCGGTAAATAAGAAGTGGTAAAAATGGATATTGAGATGTAGGGAAGCTCTGAAATACCGAATTTGCTTGAAATTCGGTATTTAAGAGTCTGTATTTACCATGGATTGGAATCAGGTGGTAAACAGGTGCTACCTATAAAAATGGACCCAAAATGCATTTCTTCTTGCACAATGACGGCTTTTTATGTCATTGCAAGACGGCTACGGCTACAGGAGGAAGGAAAGAGGGAATGGCAGAGAGAGGAGCAGGTCTACAGACAGAGGATAACCCTGTTCATGCTCACAGAGGCAGAGATACTCCAGAGGTACAGGTTGGCCCCAGAAACCATCACGGAACTCATCAGGGACCTTCACCCACTGTTGGAGCATACTACCCGAAGGGCACACGCTATTCCTCCCCACGTGCAAGTGCTGTGCAGCCTACACCTGCTTGCGTCTGGGAGCTACCAGAGTGTGGTTGCTGCGGTAGGTGGGGTGACCCAGAGCAGCCTGTCAAGGTTTTTCCACAAATTCCTTGACGCCATGTTACAGAGGATGGAGCATTATATATCTTTTCCTGCAACCCATGCTGAACTGGCCCAAACAAAATCTGACTTCTACCAGATGGCACGTTTCCCCAATATAATTGGCTGCATTGATGGCACGCACATTCCCATTTGTCCCCCTGCTGCCACCGAATATATATACAGGAATAGGAAGTCCACCCACACCATCAATGTGCAGGTGATCTGCAATGCAAAGTTTGCCATTACTGACCTTGTGGCAAAATTCCCTGGGAGTACCCACGACTCCTATATATTTCAAAACAGTGGCATCTATGCACGGCTGACTGCAGGGGAATTTGGTGAAGGATACCTCCTAGGTGAGACACAGAGTGCGACCCCTATAACACCTATTGCAGTAAGAAGTACATGTATGCATGTGAGTAATGTATTCCCATTACCTTTTAGGAGACAGTGCATATGCCCTCCGCTCCTTCATACTCACCCCCTACCTCAACCCCTCAACACCCAGCCAAAGGAGATATAACCGGGCACACAAGAGCACACGGAATGTCTTTGAGCGAACATTTGGTATCTGTAAAAGCAGGTTCAGATGCTTGCACAAGAGCGGAGGTGCAAGGCAGTATACCCCCATCACCTGCTGTAAGATCATTGCTGCCTGTGCTATGTTGCACAATCTCGCAGTGAAGAGGGGTACTGAGGTGGAGTTGTCAGACTATGAGGATCATGACGACGACATTGCTGTGCCTGAAACACAACCTGCTGGAGTGTCAACACCAAGTGATGGCAGATACAGACGTGAGGAAATAACACGCAACTATTTCTGAGTAAGTGATAGACTGAGACCTATATTGAAAGCACAAGAATGTGTTTTATTTAGTATATTTCTTGTTAAAGAACAAAAGTGCTACAGTAAGCATTTCACAGCAATGCTCACAGTGATCAAACACACACAAACAGGTGTTGAATCCACCCACCGTAGTTGTATATTGTCACTAGGCAGGTTTAAATGGCACAAATGTGCAACAAAAACATTATTATCTATAAATTGAATGTCCAATGGCACTAGGCCATAGTATCAACTGTTCATTTGCGGCCACGCTTTGCACTGGCAGGTGTCTGTGGCTCACCCTGTTCACTGGGCGTTTGGCCTATACCCTCACCCTGTCGCCTGCTGCTCCTCCTTGTCTCTACGACATGGGGGCTTGCCGTGCTGCTCCTACTGGTGCTACCTTCAGTGTCCGGCACGTCAATAGCAGCAGTTTGTGCACTTTGAGCATTGAGTAGAGCCTCCAGCGCACCGGTCATTCCAGCTATGCCCCTTGTCAGCTGATTGCTGTTTTGAGTCAGGACTTCCTGACTATTCATGCTACGCCTGCTTAGCAGGGATGTGGCTGTTGCCAGGGGGTGGATAGATTTCTCAGTTCTATCTGCACGCTGCTTCTCCCTGCGCCTTGATGTTATTTCAGAGTCCAGTTTTGTGCACAGTTGCTGCATGGATTGGGTCATGTCATGTATGCCTGTTGCCATGCTCTTGTTAACTTCCACCAGTTCCCTGATGCCCTTACCAATTTCCTGCATGTTGATGTTGAGGTTGCGCATTTTTTTTTGACAGGACATGATGCCCTTGCCCTGCATCCTCTGAATCCTGACCATGGATCCCTCCAGGCCTTGGAAGACACTGGACCCCTCCCCACGTGCACCTACACTCCTTCCTTGTACTGTGCTGCGTCTACTGGTACGTGGTACAGGCTCTGTGCTGGGCTGCAGTGTGGCAGAGATGTCAGCTTCAGGCAAGTTTTGTGACTCTTCACCCACCATTTCACCAGCAGCGGTCTCCATTACAATCAGTGGGGAAACAACATGCCTCCTGCTACGGTGTGCAGCAGGGGTTTCAGTTTCAAGGGATGCTGGCATCTCGGGTGACAAAACCAATAGTGGGGACTGTGAAGGTCTTGGGGAGGCCTGCATTTCTTCACTGATGTCATGTTCTTGGGAAGGTGGCTGCCCACTCGGAACACCTGTGTCCTGTGATGCACTGGGACCTGGCTCATGACTGTCATCCCTCTCGGGTGCCGTGCCTTCTGCCTCCTGAGACTGCCTTCTGGATGTGTGACCTATGGACATATGAGCACATATCAGCTAGGTGCAATTGTCTCACAGCCACTACAATTAAACATATGAAATTGCACTTATTACATGCTGCCTGTCCTTCATTATGTCTGCATTCATTTGCCTTACTTGGTGGTTACAGTGCTGTGTGACATGCTCTTTCATTAACTGACTACATGTACAATGATGCATTGCTACTGTTTTGCAGACACACTGGGACTGGGGTAACTTAGCTGCAAGGGCTGAGGGATGGATGAGGGTGTGAGGGGGATTGCTGTGCATGCATCTTACCTTTTCTAGTTTCAGCTTTCGCCGAGCTGTCTACTTCTCCCAGTCCATGGACGCTTTCAGGCTCTAAGGTTGTGGCTACCATCTCCTCCAGGTCGGTGAGGGGGGGTGCAGTGTTCTTTCCACCACCTGTTTGCGAGGCCTGTTTGTGGTGGTCAGCTATTTTTTTTTTGTGAGGCTCCTTAGGTCATAAAACCTCTTTTTTAAATCTTCAGTGACTCTGGTGGTCACTCCCACTGCATTGACTTTCTCTAGGATTTCAAGCCAAAGCTTCCTTTTTGCTGATTCAGGCACAGTAAGGGAATGCCTTCCAAACAGTCTGTTGTGCACCTTTACCACCTCCTCCTCAAGGACCTGGAGCTCCATGCTGCTGAATTTGAGCTTTCTTTTTCTTTCTGTCTGCTCTGTGTCCTTGCTGCTTGCCATGTTTAAATTTTAAAAGAGCACAAACTCTGTCTGCTGCTGCTCCCAGTCTCTCTGCTCCAACTACCTCTCCAGAACCTTCTAATTAGTTGCAGCTGCCTGTGTAGCCACTTCATGGTAGGAAGGGGGAGGATGGTTGCACCTGATTGGCTGTTGTGTTCAGTTTCACTTTTGCTTGCTGTCCGATTCGGTATTTACCGAATTGGTATTTACCGAATCGGTATTTACCGAATCGGTATTTCCAATGCATTCCTATGGGCCTTTTGGCCCATAGGGATGAATTGGAATTACCGATTCGGTAAATACCGATTCGGTAATTACCGAATCGGTATTTTCCGAAAGTCCGATACCGAATTTTACCGATTCGGTAAAAAATACTGATTTTTCCCCTACATCTCATTTACCGATTTTTGAATACCGATTTGGTAAAATTCGGTATTTAAGAATCGGTAAATTCAGATTACCTACATCTAGCCGTTTATACTTAAAAATTAGCATTTAAAAAAACGTTGAAATTCACTGAAAAAAAACATACGTTTCAGACACGTTATAGTTAGAAATTAGCATTTAAAAAACCTTAGAAATTCACGGAAAAAAACATAGATTTCAGGGATGTTATAGTTTGTTGAACTTTTTTCCCATATAAAACCATAAAAATTCCCCGATTATAGTTAGTTCAGCTAACTATAACTTCCGCCCCCGCAATTCACTGCTGATGACGTCACATATTGCTTCATCAATGACATGGTCAGTGACATCACTGATGACATCTCAAATGACATCACTGAAGACATCATCCACATTTAAATCTGATTCACCTCCTCACACTCTAATAACCTTTGATCCACCGACTGTAAAATCACAGGTCTAGTTGTCAGCATGCCACATCCACTCCCTCACGGCTGGTTTACACCCACACCCATGCAGCACAGGCATCACAGGAGATGTGACCCTGCCAATAAAAAGTGCTGGGCGCATGTGCTTGATGCCATTTCCACTCTCTATCTGGGTGTATCCCTGTGGTTATTATGTTGGTGGCAGCCAAGGCACTTTGGCCGACACAGGCCTCCCACAACGTGGCGATGACTTCAGGTGCACAGTGTCGGTGGCAGCCGAAGCACTTTGCTTGACACTGGCCTCCTGCCACGTGGTGATAACTTGAGGTACACAGAGTTGGTGGCAGCCGAGGCATTTTGGCCACCACGGGCCTCCTGCCGCATGGCAATGAGTTGAGCTGCACTGACTAAGTGCCACCAGAGCAGATCGAGTGTGCTGCCTGCGATGATGCGTAGGCCTCAGTACACCATCCTGGCAATCAAGACCCGATTTAAATTGTGAGCTCGGCTGGACCGTGTGTACACCAAAGGCAGCTGGCTGTACAGACATGACTCCTTGGCGCAGTGCAGCAGGATGCACTGGGGGTCTGTGCCGCCGAATCCAGCGATGGCTGAGGAGGTTGCTCCGGCACATGGTGGGCCCTCTTGGAAACACGCCGGTGGTGGCAGGTGAGCATTGAAGTCTGGGTGCGCAGGGTCAGACAGTCATCGGTGTGCGGCGTACTGGTCCGGGGACCAGGGCTGGGATGCTTGCGAAAGATGTAGGAATCATTTACACTGCCTGAGAAGTTTGCGAAGACATTAGTGAACAGGCCCGGTGGTCCAGTTTTGCCTGCACATTGTTAGGATGAGTGTGGTTTCTGTTGCGGTGATTGTGTGCAGTGTTGGCAGGGGACAGTCAATTGTCCCCAACACGTGCAGGAAGCCTGCTATGGCCTGGTTCCCTTGCTTGGTCTCCAGCTCTTCCTGAGCAGTGTGGATGAAGTGAACATGCAGGTGTATCTAGCTGAAAAGAACCTTGATGCTTACAGGTAGGATAATTACTGCATAATGAGACCGTAATAGAAGTTCGTGTGGCAGTAAAGATTTTTCTTTCCTATGAAGGTCACAACCACACGAGCTTCTGTTACTGTCATTTTGTGCAGGATTGATCATACCTGTAAGCATTCCGGTTTGTTCAAGTGCAATACATTGTACCATATTACGTTTGTGACCATAATAACGCTTGACCATTGTCTTCATTTATCCAACAGGTTTTCAAATATGGAGTTTTGGGATTTCCAGGACGATCTACAGTTATTTCGATCCACAAGTTGATGTTCCCCGTTGGGAATTTCACTCGTTGTTTGATGTTGTTGTGCTGTTAACTTATGTTTTTCTAATAAAGTACTGCTTTTCCACTACTGTTGACTACTAGATTTCATGACCTGGTGTACCCCTATTTTGGTGACTACAATCTTGGATCTGGAGCGCAGAGGCGTCAATCAACGGCTGGGGTTCGGGTTGGTCGTGCAGGAATACTACGAATTGGGATGAGCGGGTGGTCTGGATACAGGGGCCAAATATTGCTTTTGTGGACATGCATCCAAGACATGTGAAGAAGTTTAATAGGGCTGGCTGTGAGACTCCTCTGACTCTCGCAGTTGTTAGTTGGAAGGTACCACAGGCCAACAGGTGCAGCACCGCTAGCAGCTTTGTCTGGGGAATGATGTTGATCGGCCGCTCTGTTGGTATGGTCTGCCTATAGGCAATGTGGCAGTGTGCACCAACTTGAAAATGGGGCTATAATTCTTTCGCAACATTTGCTGCTTTTGGATTATAGGGTGACTCTAAAACGAGCCCTTGTGTTTATTAGGACTTTGTTGTAGCTACATGTGAATCACAAGAAAAAAGTTGAAACAAAAAGAAAAGTGGGCAGGGTACAAACACCCTGACCCTCTAGGTCTGTTCAGGGGATCCCATAAAAACCCCCCGGGTCCAAAAATGATTACTATTTTTTTTTAAGCTGCTGGGTGCACGAATCCGTCCCAAAAAAAAGATGAGGCGTATTCTCAAGGACTTATCGCTGAGTTATCGGCACTTAAGCACAGCAAAAGTGTCTAAAGAATTATCATCCCATTCTCAAACTGGTGAAAACTGCCGATATTGCCAGTTTTCCAGCTGTAGCTACCGCAAAAAACATCACCACGAATGAGAGCGACAACTAACACTAATGATATGCAGAGTAGGCATTTCCGTGCAAAAAAACACGAAAACACCACTCCTCAATATTTTCAACGACCATCCAAATCTGCGACGCGATCCAAAAACAGGCAATAAGCTGCGTTAGCAGTAAGAATTTAACATCTGCAGTTTACTGGTGTAAAGCAGGACGACTACCTACAGTATGAAGCGGTGCCCAGCCCAGAGCCATATCTAAAGACCAACAAATGTCATAGAACTACTGATCATACAGCTCCCACACCCAAGAATGCCACAACACCCACCGCCACCACCACAGGACCTCCCACGGACCACCCCCACTCACTACCGCTGAGGCACTGCAAAACAGGACTGTGGACTTTTCCAAAATGGCATGGCCACACAATAGCTGAATGTTGGGAGAGGTGTGAACCAAGTATGTGTGAAGGAGTCAAGTCACCCATCAATAACAATGCACACAATGCCAACTGTAGAGGTGATGTGCTGGACAGACCTCACTATGCAGAGCACAGACCTCTCCATGTGTACATATACTGCTGGTGCTTGTAGTGTTGTGGACGGTGGACGCAACCATATTACCTCAGGCAGTGGGGAAGATCTCGTCATGTAGCTGTGTCACCCCCCTCTGTAAGCGGAAGTGGAGTGGGCTGTTCCAACGTACGCTACTCCAGCATAGGAGTGTGAATAAATAGGCCGGGGCTCTGGCGGTCGCCAGTAGGTAGTTATAGTTAGAACCTAGTTTCAATAGGAAAAGCATTTTTTGATTTGCTAATAACTTTGGCATCGTTTGGCACGTCTTTGCAAAATTCTCCAAAAAAGTCCACCCAGGTCAGCTCCTATCCTGAAAGTATGGGGATGATTCATCAAGCAGGCGCTGAGAAAAAAGGGGGTCCCAAAACACTTTTTCCCAATGTTAATTTACATAGGAAATTTTGCGACAGGCTACATCCAGAACTACTGAACAGAATTACCCCAAATTTGGCAAAAAGGTAGAACTTGGTCCAGAAAGCGTGTAAATTGGTTCAGTAGTTTTGAGAAATTAAAAAAATAAGAGTCAAAAAATCAATTTCCCTTAGGAAACTTTGGGCAAGGCTACAGTAGAAACTACCGAACGGAATTACCCCAAATTTGGCAAAAAGGAAGTGCTTGGATCAGAAAGCAACCTTATTTTAATTGTTGTAAATCCATTCAGCACTTGCTGAAAAATTAGAAAATTAATAGTTTTGATATCTGGGCGAGCTGTGATTGGCTGCCAACACTCAAAACCACAAAGTGTTGTCAGCCATCTCGGTAGAAGAGACAACAAGAGAAGGGGGCAGGGTAGAAGCACCCTGACCCTCTAGGCCTGTTCAGGGGGTCCCAGAAGGAACCCCAGGGCCATAAAAAGCATTTGTTTTAAATATAATTCAGCGCAATTTCCGCTGGGGTCTCGGGTTCCCGTATTTTATTTTAATGAGGCCGCTGGGTGGGCAAGGTCCTGGGGCATTTCTTAAAAAATGTTAACAGGGCCCCTGCAGCCACGGGGCTTCACTAATGTTGGGAGGGGGGTTGCGCGGTCCCTCTCCTGGAGCCTTCCATGTGCTTATAACTTTGGTGTTGTTTGACGAATCTTTACGAAATTTTCTAGAACGTTTCTCTCTTTTGATCAGCTGCTATCTTAATAGTTTGGGGGTGATTGGTCAAGGGGTAGCTGAAAAAAGGGGGTCCCAAAATGTTTTTTCTCAATGCAATTTCCATTGGAAACTTTAGACAAGGCTACAGGTCAATTACGCCGAATTTGGCAGGGAGAAAGGTCTTGGTCCAGAAAGCAAGCTTTTGTTTAAATGGTGCAAATCTGTTAATTCGTTTTTGAGAAATATCAAATTTTACAGATATCAATATTTGAAAATTCTGACATCTGATTGGCTGAGGGGTTACAAGCTTATTGGCTGTGAACTGTTGAACCTAGGAAGTGTTGGCAGGCATTTTGTGATTTAGTCCGTCAGCTCTCATCTCTTCCTCTACAAGCCATTGGGTCCATAGTTCTACCTATGTGAGGCAACACTGAAAAAATACCGCAGCTCAGTCTCCGCGAGATACCCCCTTTACGCTTCCTCTCCCCACATCACCAGTTCGCGGGTATGCTTTTAGAAGCCAGTGCGTTTAGCTCGCAGCTCTGGGTCTGCAAGCTGTCAGACATTTTGTGACTCAGTCTGGGAGCTTGCATCTCTCCCTCTACAAGCTATAGGGTATGTAGTAAGCATGAGCGCAAAATCCGCTACGCTCGCGGATTTCGCGAATTTTCGGTAAATCCGCGATCCGCGAACTCTCGCGAATTTACTGAAAATTCGCAATCCGCAAGCGGCGGATTCCGAGGCCAAAAGTTCAAGCCTTCCTGGCCTGTTGTTGTAACTAATTTACGATGGCGCCGGCAAGCTGCCAGCGCCATCGTAAAATAGTTACTAAATTAGCTTCAACAGGAAGCACTAATAGATAAAAATCAAGCAGGCGCTCGTGCATCTGCTTTATTTTATCTATTCAGCTTCCTGTTGAAGCTAATTTAGTAACTATTTTAGGATGGCGCTGGCAGCTTGCCGGCGCCATCGTAAAATAGTTAACAGGCCAGGCAGCTGTGCCCTCTTCCAAAATATACCATCGAAAATCGGCTGTGATGCTGGACAGAGGCCTTTGCATCCTTGACTGTCACGAGCGCAATCCACGTGCAGTTCCTGTGGCCAGGAGCTTTTATAGCTCACTCAAGGGACCCCTGCGCCCTTCGGCGCTATTGCATAGTAACACACACCTGGTCGCTGTAGACAACTCTCTGGCACTTTAGGCAGCTGTAGTGTAGTGTAGTGAAAGCACTATACATTTAGCCATTTAAGCATGTGCCCTAGTTGAAGCTTAAATTCAGTGACTCATTCATCGGCCTCACAGGTCAGCTGTAATTCTGGCGGCGTACCTCAGAGGATGAACACCACTGATTTAGTCCAGTTGATGGTATACAAGGAATATTGGCCAAATAAAGCGAAGATATTTAGTATTCTGGCTATGGAGCCCCTTGGGGACGCGACATATAAGAGGACATTGTCGGTGTGCACCAGTATCGTATCTTCCCAATCCTCTGTCGAGCGCAGCCCACGTATTCTAGGATCTTTCCGAATCTATGCCGCCACCAGTTTGAGAATTATGGCAAAAATCAATGGCAACAGGGGACACCCCTGCCCCATTGAAGCTGAAAGGTGCGTGGCCTCTTTCCGTTAACAACCACTTGGGCCTGAGGTTTTGTGTAGAGGAGGCTAAGCCAAGATAGAATCCGTGGACCAACCCCCATTCGTTTGAGCACCGCCATCCATATATGGCCACGTGCCACACTCTTGAACCCCAACCAGATAGGGAGACTGGGGACTGATGTTAGTCAAAACTCCTCTTTTAGTTCCCTTGAAACGGCGAACCCTGCAATTGGCAGAGGGTCACTATTAGTTGCTCTACGAGTTGATGTAGATTGACTGGCCAAGTGATGGGTGCCAGGTAGAGTGCATCCCATTCCCCCCAAATAGTGATGTAATCCGAGGCAAATCAACAGCAGTTATAAATACAAAGGAGACGAGGGTGCAGCCTCTTTGTTCTCATGTTCATACGATGGAAGAGAAAGCTTCTCCATACACCTTGATCCTGTGGCTGGGGTCTACTTGGCAAAATACCTACCCACCCTCACATAGGCAAAGCAAGTAGAATGTTTTGCAGGAGAAAACTGTCCGGTGCTAGAAATTTGATGATTTCCCCCCTTAACAATGGTGATGGCTTCATGGGCACCGGGATGGCTAGAGGGGGGCTGATCTGCTGGGGGTCCTGGGCATTTCAGCCCTACCATGGACTGCCTGGGATTGATTATTGATGGGGGCTTCTCTTGGAGGCTGATCTGGCCACATGTGCCCTGGCAGGGACAGTGCATTATTCGGCTCCCTTGTGTTGTCTTTTCCACCCCTCGCCTAGAAAAAAGCTCTGATCGGTCTCTGACCTTTTATACACACAAGAGGCATGTGCACTCGCATGGAAGCCCCGCCCCAAATCCACAAATACGCTAATCCGCAAATATGCGGATTTTGCGGATCCACGATCCGTGAATACGCAAATCCGTGAATCGTGGATCCGCAAAATCCGCCCATGCTTAGTATGTAGTTTTGCGAGGCCACATTGAAAATATTCTGAATGTGTGTCTGTGTGAGATACCCCTTTCACGCTGCCTCTCTCCACATCACCAGGTCGTGGCTATGCCTTAAGAAGCCAGTCCGTCAGCTTGGAGCTCTGTGTGTCAGTCCATCGGCACGACCCCCTACACTACCCAAACACCACTGCACTATCCTTAACACTAAAACTACTCCCAGCATTACCTCCTACACTACACAAACACCACTGCACTACCTAAACACTAAAACACTACTCCCAGCATGACCCCTTACACTACCCAAACACCACTGCATTCGTGTAAACTCTAAAACACTACCCACAGCACGACCCTCTACACTACACAAACACCACTTCAGTACCCTAAACCCTAAAACACTATCCCCAGCACAACCCCGTACACTACACAAACACCATTGCACTATACTAAACCCTAAAACACTACTCCAGCACAAATCCTCAAACACTACACAAACACCACTGCACTATCCTAAAACACTACTCCCATCATGACCTCCTACACTGCACAAACACCACTGCACTATCCTAAATCCTAAAACTCTACTCCCAGCATGACATCCTACGCTACAGAAACACCACTGCGCTACTATAAACGCTAAAACACTATTCCCAGCATGAACCTCTGAACACTACGCAAATACCACTGCACTACTCTAAATCCTAAAACACTATCCCAGCACGATCCCCTACATTACCCAAAGACCACTGCACTACCCTCAACCTTAAAACACTACCCCCAACCCAACCCCCTACACTACCCAAACACCACTGCACTATCCTAAACACTAAAACACTACTCCCAGAATGACCCCCTACACTACCCAAACAGCGCTCCATTGTTGTAAACTCTAAACCACTACCCCCAGCAGGACTCCCTAAACTACACAAGCACCACTGCAATATCCTAAACCCTAAAACACTATCCCCAGCACAACCCCCCTACACTACCTAAATAAAACTGTACTACCCTGATCCCTAAAACGCTATCCTCAGCACGATCCCCTACACTACCCAAACACTACTGCACTGCCCTATACACTAAAATATTGCTCCTAGCACGACCATCCACACTACACAAATACCACTGCCCTAAACCCTAAAGCACTACCACCAGCACGACCCCCTATACTACCGAAACACCACTGCACTACCCTAAACCCTACAACACTACCCACAGCACAACCCCTACATTACACAAACACCAATGTACTACCCTAAACCATGGAACAGTACCAGTCCGTCGGCTTGCAGCTATGCGTCTGCGAGCCGTCAGGTCTGCAGCTGTACATCTGCGAGGCAGTCCTTTAGGTCATAGCTATGTCTCTGATAGCAGGGCCATTGGCCCGTTGCTGTCCCTTTGCGAGCCAGACCCGAGATCACCCTCTGCGAGCCAGCACGCTGCTGTGCGTTTGTGAGCCAATGGCCCGTTGCTCTCCCTATGCGAGCCAACGGCCCATAGCTCTCCCTGTGCGAGCCGACGGCCAGTAGCTCTCCCTGTGCAAGGCGAGCCCACGGGCCGCAGCTCTCCCTTTGCAAGCCTGCCCAACGGCCCTCTGGTCTCCTTGTGCTAGCCAGATCACAGCTGTCACTCTGCGAGCCGATATTCGGAATGGTAGTGAGACAAAATATCGAACTTAAAATATCGATATACAATAATATCGATGTTTTAATTTCAATAGTAAAGAATATCGATGTCTAAAATATCGACAGACAGAATATCGTTTTTTTAAGGTATGTATGTTACTAATATCGAATGTTACTAATATCGAAATTTTGTTTAGTGTTATGTATTTTAATGTGTTGTTTATATGTTTGTTAAACATGTTTTGTAATGTATGTTTGAAAATTTGTAAATGTGTTTACATTTTGCGTTTTAGTATCAGAGTGGGTTGTGGGTTTATAGGGGAATAGGGTGGGAAGTAATTTAATAATAATTAATTAATTAATATATGTTTGTAAATATTTTTCATTAATACTTAGTTGGTAATTAATTAATATTAATTAGTTAATTAATTAATTTAATTTTGTACATATTTTTAATTAATAATTAATTGGTAATTAATGAATATTAATTAGTTAATTACATTAATTAGAGTAATTTTTTTATATATATAATTTTTTGTTATTGTTAATTAATTAATTGGGAAACTATAATATTAATTAGTAAATTAAATTATTTACAGCTAATGTGCTTATATATTTACTTTATTGTTATTGTTAATTAATAATTAATTGATAATTAAATAATATTAATTATGTAATTAAATTATTTAGAGTTCATGTGCTAATATATTTAATGTGTTGTTATTGTTAATTAATAATTAATTGGTAATTAAATAATATTAATTATGTAATTAAATTATTTAGAGTTAATGTGCTAATATATTTATTTTTTTGTTATTGTTAAATAATATTTATTAAGTGAATAAATGATATGATTTATTTCTGTGTAGTGGGTTGTGTGTTTATAGGGGGATAGGGTGTGATATATTTAAATGTAATTAATTAAAGAGATTGTAATTTTCTTTGGTATTTATTGTTAATTAATTAGTAATTAATATGTGTTATTTAGTTCTTTTATAATTACATCAATTTAGTAATAGCAATTGTTATTAATTGATTAATTGAAATTTATATTAATTGTCTTTTTTATATGTGTAGTGTGTTGTGTGTTAAAGTGGGAGTAGTGTGGGAATTAATTTTTACCCCCATGCTATCCAACGCTTTCCCTACTGTTGCACCCTCTGGAGTGTGAATAGTACATTTTTACCCCTACGCTATCCACCGGGGAAACAACCTTTACAACGCAAGTTTTACAACGCATACCATTACAACGTAAGTATAGGTAAGTATATAATAATATTTTAAATGTTATATGTTTTAGTTTTTTTAAGGGGTATTTTTAGGGTTCAGGGTCAGTTTTCAGTTTTTGGGTAAAAGGGTATTTTTAGTGTTCAGGGTCAGTTTTCAGTTTTTGGGTAAAGGGGTATTTTTTGGGTTCAGGGTCAGTTTTCAGTTTTTGGGTAAAGGGGTATTTTTTGGGTTCAGGGTCAGTTTTCAGTTTTTGGGTAAAGGGGTATTTTTAGGGTTCAGGGTCAGTTTTTAGTTCTTGGATAAAGGGGTATTTTTTGGGTTCAGGGTCAGTTTTCAGTTTTTGGGTAAAGGGGTATTTTTAGGGTTCAGGGTCAGTTTTGGGTTTCTGGGTAAAGGGGTATTTTTTGGGTTCAGGGTCAGTTTTCAGTTTTTGGGTAAAGGGGTATTTTTTGGGTTCAGGGTCAGTTTTCAGTTTTTGGGTAAAGGGGTATTTTTAGGGTTCAGGGTCAGTTTTGGGTTTCTGGGTAAAGGGGTATTTTTTGGGTTCAGGGTCAGTTTTCAGTTTTTGGGTAAAGGGGTATTTTTTGGGTTCAGGGTCAGTTTTCAGTTTTTGGGTAAAGGGTTTTTTTTAGGGTTCAGGGTCAGTTTTCAGTTTTTGGGTAAAGGGGTATTTTTTGGGTTCAGGGTCAGTTTTCAGTTTTTGGGTAAAGGGGTATTTTTAGGGTTCAGGGTCAGTTTTGGGTTTTTGGATAAAGGGGTATTTTTTGGGTTCAGGGTCAGTTTTCAGTTTTTGGGTAAAGGGGTATTTTTAGGTTTCAGGGTCAGTTTTTAGTTCTTGGATAAAGGGGTATTTTTTGGGTTCAGGGTCAGTTTTCAGTTTTTGGGTAAAGGGGTATTTTTAGGGTTCAGGGTCAGTTTTGGGTTTTTGGGGTACAGGCATACAGGGTAAAAATAAAATAAATGTTTATTTAAATTAAATCAATTAAATGAAATTAAAAAAATTAAAATTACATTAAATTATTACATTTTTTATTAATTTTAAATGTATATGTATTAGTTTTAATTTTTTAATTATGTTTTAATGTTTTTATTTAATATTTGTAAAATTATATGTATTTTAAAATTAATTTTACATTATTATTTATACATTTAAAAAAACAATATTTTTAATTTCGATATTTTTGTACTACGATATTAATTTTTCGATATTTTTGTACTTACCTTTATGAAGATATGACTCCGATATTTTTGATTTCGATATTTTTGTGTCGATATTTTTGTATGTAGATATTCTGTCTGTCGATATTATGTCATAGATTCATTGGGAATATCAGGCGGCTCTAAAAAGAGCCCTTGTGTTTATTAGTCGGAGCTGCATATAAGTGCGGAAGCGCAGCTTCAGGTTATTCAGAACAACTCAATTTCCTGATCTGTGAAGTGCACTCCATCACTTCTGTAGATAGCAGCCATATCAAATTGTTGCAGTTCGATCCTATTCTATGGTCTCTGAGGTATGCAGACACACCTTTTTTGACATTCTTCCTAGATTTTCCAATCTGAGGACAAAATTGGTTTGACCATTTCCACTTCTGTCTTTGGCATATATTGGAATATACAAAGACAGTTTGAGGCAAAAGAACATCAATTGCCTAAAGGGGTCCTTCATTAGCATGGTCAGGGTGTTGGAGATGCAAACAAGTTTTAACCAATGGCAGCAATTGGTGACACTTCAATCCTCTCTCTGCAAACCATTTAATGTCTACATTTTGTAAACCTAGGTCTCAGTCAATATATCTCTGTTCTGCATACCTCTTGCACCAGAAAACATAGCTATGTCCTACGATCCACACTAGCATTTTGAAGGTCTGGCTGGGAGGTATAGATAGATGTCTGTAGCTCATGCAGTCCATTTGTAAAATAAGAGATTTGTTTAAAAATGGGGAATTACTTTTTTTTCTTATACAAAACGATAACTGATTGGGAGATGAAAGGCATTGTTTTCTAAAAAGTAGGGTGCACATTAGTTTGTGGAAAAGCATATTTTGTGATTGGTTAATAAAAAGCAGTTTCAACGAGTACATATGATAGGATAAAATGTGCTCACTTCAACCACACCTGCTACTTGCATTTGGAAGGCACTGTTTGAACTTATAGCAAAGGTAAACTTTTAACCTGCACGTCCCGTTAAATGCTTGATAAAATGTTGCAAAAAATATTCTTAGGTTTAAAAGAAATGATGATCTTTAAACCTGCATGTGCCGTTAAATGTTCGAAAAAATGTTGCAAAAAAATATTGATAGGTTTAAAAAAATAATTATTAACCTGCATGTGTCGTAGAATGTTCTAGAAAGTGTGTTGATAGAATACATTGAACTTCTCATCTGTATGCGTTCTTAAATTTTTAAAAAACTGTTTATATGGAAAGTTCAAAAATAACCAATAAAGAGAAGTTTTGCAATTGAAAAAATCAAGGAACTATTCTGATTTGTTTTTTACATGCATTTATGTGTGGAGCAACACGGAAATTGTGCCATTACTGGTTCCATTCTTGATGAGAGCAGTGCATTACATGTACTGTGTGAGAAAGAAAGATTTGCATGTGTTTGTAACATTTGGAATCTGCATACCAACTACGAAGATAAGTTAGAAATTAAGACGGTGTGTTATGTGTTGTGTAGTAGTGCTTAAGTATTTGAGGTGATATTTTTAACTTTGAAAGTATTTTTTATTTCTAAAAAACTTGGGGGTAGATGCATCAAGATTTCAATTTGCGATTTCTAAATAGCAATTTTTAGCTAATCGCTATTCAGAAATCGCAAAATGGAATGTATGTAGAAAATCGGTTATTTTTTTGCAATTTCTTAGGGTTCCTTATTGCGAATTCGCATTTTGCGAATTCGCAATTAAGGAATAATTTCCAATGCATTCCTTTGGGCCAGGAGGCCCACAGGAATGATCGCAAAATAATTCTCAAATTGCGAATTCGCAATTTGCTAATCGCAATTTGAGAATTATTTCAAGGGTGCAGGGGTGTCTCAAAGACCCCCTGCAGCACCCCTGAAATGTACATGTGTGTGCATATGGCGCACATACATGCCCTATGGGCATGTGTGTGCGTCACATGCCACCTTCAAAAATGCCAATTTGTGCATTTTTAAAAGAATTCGCAAATTAACATCAACCACAAGTTGGTGTTAATTTGCGATTTCTTAATCAAAATTTGCAATTTAAAAATTCTACATACATAGCATTTAAGGAATCGCAAAATTGCGATTCCTTAAATGCTATGGCAAAATAAGGAATCGCAAATTTTTGCGATTCCTTATTTTGCGAATTTTTAATGCATGCCAAAACATGCAAAAAGACCGTTTGCGACTCGCAATGGCCGAATTTCGGCCTTTGCGATTCGCAAAAGGCTTGATACATCTAGGCCATTGTCTTAGTGCAGAGTGGTGTTTCACATTCGTTCTAAAACATGGATAAAGTGTGACTAGTTGTCAAAGAAGTACTTTATATATGTTTAGGAGTTTTTCAGATAGAAAAGGTGTAAGTTGTCATCTGTAAAACACTGGATGGTTTAGAAAATTATATGTAGCATTTATTTGGATTTGTATATGCATTCCGACGAGTTAAACAGAATGTCGCACATTTCCAAATTATTCTTAGTCTGGAAATAGTGGGGAAGGGGTAGAAGTAGAAAATGTATGTGTTATAAATTTTACACTGAGAGGTAGATTTCAATATCAGTCAAGACTGGAGTGTTACTGGGAGCTTTTGGATTTTGGTGTTGTTATGAAATGTAAGAAGAATTTTTTTTATAAATATGTGAGAGATAAAAAATAAAAGAAAATGTTTTATGTATATTGTTTGCATTATCTTGTGTACATTGCTAAAGTAAATGTGATAATTAGTGAAGGTAATTGTCAGGGTGTGTTTGTCTGCTGAATATTCACAGGCCTTTAAGTGGTCCATGTCTTGATGGAACTGAGATTTGCCACCCCTTAAAGACAGTCGCCAATTTTTTCATCCCACTTAAAGCTGTTAATATAGATATAGTAAAGGGATGATACATAAATAGTTTGGGAATCATACCTTTATTTACTCTGGTCAGTTCCCACCACCATTTTGTGCCCCAGCGGTACTGTTTATAAAAATAATCTGATATATCTGTTTGTATTATAAAAATAGCACTTTCTAAGTTTATTGCCATGTTGGTAGGGTTTGTACTATATAGAGAATGTTGCAATCCGTTTCAATGGTATAAAACTGTACTGTGTTATGTTGGAAATATTCCATATGCATAGGTTGTGTTGTTATATTTTACACTGTGAGGTACATTTGAATATAAGTATAAGCTACTCATTCACTTGCTTCCTGCCCTTTTGCTGGATTCCTGATTGTACGAGGGATTTGGCCCCCTACCTGTGCTGCTACTGCTGGGGCTGCGTGGACGCTGAGAGCGCTGTGTCAAGCCGTGACGGTGAGCTGCTGACCCCTCCCTACCGCTGCGGGACTGCGAGGCTATTCTGCCAGCTGTAGCCTCTTCCCGCAGCGGCCACGCCCCCTGGACCTCGAGGAGTATAACTTTTCGCAACATCCGCTGCGCGGGTGCTACTCATTCACTTGCTTCCTGCCCTTTTGCTGGATTTCTGATTGTACGAGGGATTTGGCCCCCTACCTGTGCTGCTACTGCTGGGGCTGCGTGGACGCTGAGAGCGCTGTGTCAGGCCGTGACGGTGAGCTGCTGACCCCTCCCTACCGCTGCGGGACTGCGAGGCTATTCTGCCAGCTGTAGCCTCTTCCCGCAGCGGCCACGCCCCCCCTTGACTGCTGAGGGCTACAAGAACACTCTGGGCTTTCCGCGAAGCGGGACTTAGCACGGGGCTAAGCCCGGGCCAAGGGCGGGCCCGTTGTTGCCCGTTAGTGACCGGTAGGGTCCGGGCCGGGCCACTCCCCCGCTTGGTTTTTGCTTTGACTTCACCCTATTCCGGTACATTGCCATTGTCGCTGTTGCTGTTTGCTCCTCTGCACAGAGCAATATGCCCGGTAGAACCAGAAGTAAAACTAAATCTGCTTTAACTGTAGCCCAGATCACGGGGCCTATAGATCAAATCATCTCTCGAACTAATGAGGTCATTGACCAGAGTATTTCCCTCCTGGAGCGTAGAGTATCCATGGACCTTGTTAATGCAAAACGCTCCTCGTTGGGTCTTTTGGCTACTGCGCCCTCTCCTATACACCAAGCTCCTACCATTTCTATTTTGACACCTCCTGTCATGACGGCAGTTATCCATACGGTTTCGTGTACAGTGGATTTGTCTGCAACCCAATCCGAGACTGAATCCCTTTCGTCAACAGACCTAGAAAACACCCCAGATCTAGAACTATGTCAAACATCGGAACCTCTGGATACAACCTTAAATAAGCAGCTCCGCGGAGCTAGGGAAGGAGCCATTTCTAAAAGGGGAAATAGTAAACTACACGGTAACAAAGTGGTCCCTAATACCCCTTTGGAGTCCGGGGGGGGACAGTTTGTACAGCTCACTCAACCCAGTATAAATACATCAAACACCAACAACTCCGTAGCACCTACTATTAGTGTAGAGAATTTTGATAACCTAAACAAATTATCCCAGGTGGGCGGCCCGTGTAGAGTTTGTAACCATACTCCGCAAATTTTAACTACCATTAAAGAGCTTTTTATACAATATTTAAAACCTTTAGAATCTAGTCTGAGGCATCTTGAAACTCAGATAGCAACTTTATCACGTATTCCCCCTTCCGTGTCTAACCTACAACTACCTAAACAAGGGAAGGGGAATCCCATTTATCCAAAAAAAGCCCCCCAACCGGTCCAATCTGGTATGGGAATTAAGCAGCCTCCAGGGGCCACTTCATCTCTTATGAAACCTAAGCATAACGCCCCACCAGTTCAACAGCAGCCAAATACTCCGATAGTTGTACCAATGACTACAGGACCCACTGCCTCGACCCAGAATCTCTCAGGATTGGTTAAAAACACAAACGCAATTACAAATCAAGCCACTATTAATAAGCCGTCATCCTCATCCCCTAAAATAGAACTAAAATCCTCGTCGACAGCCAAAAAAGGAGCACGATTAAGGCGTCCGGTGCATCTTCCACCCGAGGCGTCCCCTTACACGATTATTCTTACAGGAGTACCTGAATTAACCGAGGGTACTAACGAATCTGTTTGGTCACTCAAAAATAAGGTCATTCAGTGGCTAAGCTTAAATAGACCCCTTGACCCCTGTCACTCTGGTAGGATCTCTACAGTTCGTAGAGTAACCTGGATAGGGGACGAGCACAAATCAATTCAGGGCGACTGCATCATAGTTAATTGTGATGATCCAATTGCAGTCGACTTTATCTGCTCCTATCCAACACCGGGGAAAAAAGGTGGTATTGACGCCCAACATCTATCCTTTTTTTACCCTCCATTGAAAACACATCAATATTTCCCTACCTCAAACTGGCAATATCCACGGGAAGGACACTGGAATCAGGCGGGTTATAGTTATAGTAATAGAAATAGGCACAGAGACTGGCAGACTCAGTCCTGGCATCCCGGCAGGCCCCACCAATCTATGGAGGGCTAGCAGAGCTCCCCGACTAGAAACAGATATGACTGCTTGGAAATGGTAGACTGACCATCAGCAACCATAACAAGTATGACTCAGGCCCCAAAAATTAGGGACGCCCTCTCAAGCCCTGGTCTGCAACTACATCAGTCTAAACCCCAAACCCAATTAGAACTAATTTTATCGCCCAGTAATAGTGTTAAGACAGGACCCACCACAGAATCCCCCGATTCTATCCTAAATGTAACAATGATTAGTCTCTTAGAGACCTCGACGGGAGCAAACGTTACAAACTCACACCAGACATGATATCCGGTTATTACTAAAGAAACCACCGTGATCTCACCAAGGTGCCCACTTATGCGACTTCCTGACCCTCAGACACCATCCCAGCTAAATGACCATCCTCGCACTGTAGCCCTGAGCTTTTCAATTTTATATTGGAACGTCGCAGGACTGCGTGCTAAGCTGGTATTGCAGCCGTGGCTTGACTCAGTGAGGGAACATCAGATAGTTTGCCTCCAGGAAACATGGTCAATTATTCCGATGCATTTAACGGGCTATAAAACTTTCCATATCCCAGCAATCCAGGGAGCAATGGGAAGACCAAAGGGTGGTCTGGTGGTCTATGTTGCTAATACCTTGCCTACTATATCCATACGTAAGCTAAAAGAACTCCCGAGTTATCAAATACTGCAAATAAATTTTAACACAGACAGTATCTATATCTTGGTTAATTATTATAATAATTCAGACACAATGGACTGTATAAAAACGTTAACCGAAATTACCACTTTTTTAGAATCTTTGCAAAATGAACTCCAGTCATCTTCAGGACATATAATCTGCGGTGGCGATTTTAACCTTCCTTTATGCACTAATTATAAAAATGGAAATTGTGGCATACAGGACGAACATGGCAGTCCTCTGTTCCACTTTGCCCACTCCATCTGCGGCAACAAAGTAAATGAGTCCCTTTTTTCCTTAGAGCTTGACTTTGCAAATAATCTAGTAGAACCACAAGTAGATTTTTCACCAACGTTCCATGGTTGAGGACATTTAACCACCATTGACTATATTTTGACCTCTCAGATTTTAAAGGGTCAAGTGACCAATTTCTCTACTGGGACTGACGCCACCAGTGACCACTTCCCTATCAGTGTAAGAGTTAACCCAAAGAAGGCTAAATTACACTCTATCACTTCTAGCCATCTAAGACAAAATTCCTTAACAATGAATAAATTGAATGGCTATACAGTCAAATGGGCCAAGGTGGACCCAGTTGTAATAATGGAGAGAGTTCTTGCAAAAACTAAACCTTGGGTACTTGACTGTTTGTCAACTGATTCCTCCCTCCAAACTATCGTGGGAAGCTTCCAGAATATCTTGAAGGTAATTGGAAAGGAGTTCTCTGGCAAGTGTATGAAAAATAAGTCTACCTCCGAGAGGTGGTTTAATGCAGATTGTCGTAAGGTCCTTTCGAACCTAAAGGAAGCCCTCCATAGACCTATCCGGGATACCTTGGAAATTTCTAATCTTAGGAAACACTATAACACAGCCAGATTGGAACGCAGAAAAGAAATCAAGAAAAACCTTTGGGCACAATTGCATGACAGCTGCCAAAGCAAAGATAGTGCCCTCTTCTGGCAGGTTATTAGATCTCCCTTTTTGGCCGACACCTCAAAGGGACAGCACCTAGACGTTGCAGTCACGGCAGCTGAATGGGTCTCTCATTTTTCCCAAATTTTTGGAAATCCCCTTACTGACTCATTAGGAGAAGATCACAGTGGAGGCCACAAATCAGGGAAGAACAGCTACCCGATTAACTTACATTTCAATCACGCGGAAGTTGCAAAAGCACTCAAGGCGTCGAAACTGGGAAAAGCTCCCGGGCCTGACGGCGTTCCACTGGACTTTTTCCTCCACAACTTTGAACTCTGGTCACCACTACTAACCCAGGTCCTGACAGCAGCAACATCAGTAGGGTTGTTAGAGTCATGGTCAATGTCAATCCTGCTCCCCATCTTTAAAAAGGGTGACCGCAACGACCCGGTTTGCTAGAGGCCAATTTCCCTCCTGGACTCCATGGGTAAAGTTGCGGGTCGAGTGGTCTTGGACCGATTACAATCTTGGGCCCAAGACAATAACATCATCACCGACCTGCAATATGGTTTCCAGAGGGGTCTTGGGACTGTGGAGCAGGCCTTGAATCTTACCCTTTTGACCGGAAAGTATGTGGGTGCGAAAGGAGGTAACATCTTTCTCGTGTACGTTGATCTCAGTGCAGCATTTGACTGTGTCCAACATTCTAAACTTTGGTCTATTCTAGGGGATCTTGGGGTGGATTCTGCCCTCATAGTTTTTCTCCGTGAACTCTATTCCGACGCCACGGCGTGTGTCCGATTTGGAGTCAACGGAGAGCTATCACCCTCTTTTTCCATAGGAAAGGGGGTAAGACAGGGTTGTGTACTGGCTCCCTTCCTGTTCAACCTTTACACCAATGGACTAGAGCGGGCTCTGCTGGAAGGGAGCCAGGACCTACCCCAGATAAGTCATCGCCCTATACCAACCCTGCTATATGCAGATGACTCAGTCATCATAGCTCGAACACTGAATCAACTCCAGAAACAACTTAACAAGTACTGCTCCTTTATGAGTTCTCTGGGACTTAAAATTAATATAAAAAAGACATTTACCATGCACATTGGTCCTAAGGTCAAGAATCCCAAGCCAATCTTGGTGGATAAAACAAGATTGGAAAAAACTTCTGCCTATCCGTACTTGGGCATCCTGGTGGATGATTCCTTAAGTTGGCGACAGGCGACGGCCAGCAGAAAACTTCTCTTCCAGCGAGCAACATCAGCCCTGGTTTCATTCTCGAGGAAGCTAGGCAAACCTGCACCCCCCGAACTTTTGAAAATCTACTACGCTAAATGTCATAGAGTGGCCATCTATGGAGCGGGTGTTTGGAGATATGGTCCAATAGACTCTATCCAAATAATAGAGAACAGGTTTGTCAAATATCTGCTGGCTCTTCCACAAAGTGCTCCGAACTACGCTTCACTCAATGAGCTTGGCATGGAATACATCACTGACGCCATCCGTTCCCAACCGATTCTCTTATGGCAACGCATATGGACTAAACCAGAGTGCCATCTGACTCGCTCTTTGATTACGGACTGCTTGGCTTTAACGAACTGGCGTAAGATTCCCTGGTTAGTCTACGTGCGGAACTTTTTTAACGATCTTGGCCGTACCTCTTCCTTTGAAGATCCACCTAGCGTAGAGGACATCTCAAGAAAAGAGCTAAAGAAGATGTGTATGGACCATCTGAGAGAACTGCGCAACCAAATGGAGATCGTAAAATCTTCGAACTCTCAAATTTGTGCAGTGCAAATTGTTAAAGGTACCCAACCATACTTGAAGTATTATCTGTCTAACCACGAGAAATATCTTTTGACAAGATTTCGTTTCAACACCTTCTTCCGTCTAGTTTCCTTCCCAAAAATTCAAAATTGGTCGAGTACTCTTACGAACTGTCCATGTGATGGAGTATCCACTCAATCAACAATTCATATTATCTTCTTCTGTAAATATTATAAAGCACCACGTAAATTTTGGATTCTCCCACTCCTCTGTTCTTCTGGTCACAGGTTATGTCACCCTGCATTTTTTTCCCTACAGCTTTTGGACTCGGTACATGTAGCAAAGTGCATAGCTATCTTTTTAAATGCTAGTATCAAGATACGCCAAGCTTATGATTGAATAGACATTTCCACCTCCAAGCTGTGCAATTCTTTTTATTGTTTTTAAACTATGTTGCAAGTTTGTTTTTAATTCATTGTTTTTAAATTGTGTACTTTTTATGGTTGCAAACAAGTGGTAATCGAATAAAAGATTTTGACAAGAATATAAGGGAAGACAGGTGTTATATTGCGAAGCCGTTCAGAATGTGCACAGATTACATGGAGAGTAAATAGACAAAGTAAATGTATATGTTGCTTTCTGTATGTATGTATGCATGGTTAGAATCATTTGATGTTTCTTTAAGATATAATCTAAATAGTGTTGTGCTTTACAATTGGGTATACTGCACCGTGTTAGTAATTAGTGACTAGATGCTGCTAAACGGATTCGTTATTGCTTGTTCTTACGAAAAAAAGGTGGAAAGGGGTGTTTCTTTACAAGAGATATTTTATAAATGTGTGAGATATAAAAAAGAAAATAATGTTTTACTAAATTTTCTGTATGATTTCTTCACACTAGTAAACTAACTGTGATTATAAGTGATCAAAATTGTTAGGTTGTGTCTCTGTGCTGAATATACGCAGGCCTTTACGTGGGCCGAGTCTTACGGGTGCAGATAACCGTCATTTTTTTTTCCCAGTTAAAGCCCTGAATGTACGTATATTAAAGGAATGGTACAATAAAAGTTTAGGAATTATACCTCTGTTTACTCTGCTCATCTCATAATCCCCATTTTGTGCACTCAACAGTAGTGTTTATAAAAATTAAGTAATAGAGCTTTATCTAGTATGACAATAGCACTTATACTTTTATTGGCATGTTCGTGGGATCTGTAGTGTAAAGAGAAGGACGTAATCAGTTTTTATTGTACAAAAGTGACATGGTTTTATGAATATGCTCTCCCTCTGCAACTCCCTGGGCCCGTTGTACCTCTGTAAGACAACACTGAAAATATACCTCAGCTCTCTCTCTACGAGATACCCCCTTCACGCTCCATCTCCCCACATCAGCGTCCTGCACATATCTCTTTACAAGTGGACGGCCCGCACCTCTCCTTATACTATTCAGCCCACAGCTGTTCTTTTGTGAGCCAGCCCGCAGCTCTCCCTCTTCGAGCCGTCAGATCCGCAGCTGTACATCTGCAAGCCTGTCCGTTAGGTCATAGTTGTGTCTCTGCTGTCCCTTTCCGAGTAAGTCCCGCAGCTCTCCCTGTGCAAGCCAGCCCACCGGCCCGCAACTGTTCCTCTATGAGCCGGCCCGCAGCTCTCCCTTTGCAAGCCGATGGGCAGCAGCTATTCCTCTACGAGTCAGCCAGTTGGCTTGCAGTTCTTCCTCTACAAGCCAGCCCGCCGACCCGCAGCTCTCCCTCTGTGAACCACCGGTGGGCTCGCAGCTCTTCCTCCGTGAGCCAGCTCGCAGTTGTACCTCGGCAAGCCAACACTGGAAATATACCGCATTTCTCTCTCTAGGAGATACCCTCTTCACGCTTTCTCTCCCCACTGTTTGTATTGTCAATGCTCCGTCCATCACCACCTTTGGTTTTTCTTTGTTTGCCCTAAGTTGGCAGGGTATGCTCAGACGTGAGTCCCTTGCTCACTTTGCCACTGGGGTCAAGCAAGCCCGGCTGAAGATGGCTGTAATGCCAGAAACCGGTCCTGGGAAGCTTGATTCCGGTCCAGGGAAGACATGGCTTGGCAGTTCGGGCTGGACTGTTCCCATGAGGCACTGGGTCAGACTGATTTGCATATGGTCATGTCTGAACTGGGGTGGCGGAGTGAGCTAAAGAACGGTGATGGATTTAACCCAGATCAGTTGACTGGGGGTGAGTGTTTGTATTGTCAATGCTCCGTCCATCATCACCTTTGGTTTTTCTTTGTTCGCCCTAAGTTGGCAGGGTATGCTCAGATGTGAGTCCCTTGCTCACTTTGCCACTGGAGTCAAGCAAGCCCGGCTGAAGATGGCTGTAATGCCAGAAATCGGTCCTGGGAAGCTTGATTCCGGTCCAGGGAAGACATGGCTTGGCAGTTCGGGCTGGACTGTTCCCATGAGGCACTGGGTCAGACTGATTTGCATATGGTCATGTCTGAACTGGGGTGGCGGAGTGAGCTAAGGAACGGTGATGGATTAAACCCAGATCAGTTGACTGGGGGTGAGTGTTTGTATTGTCAATGCTCCATCCATCACCACCTTTGGTTTTTCTCTCTTCTCTCCCCACATAACTGTCCCACACCTATACATTTGCAAGCCGACGGCCTGCACCTTTGCCTAGTGCAGTCGGCCCACAGCTCTTCCTGTGCGAGCCGGCCCGCAGCTCTCCCTTTGCGAGCCAACGGGCTGCAGCTGTTCCTCTACGACCCAGCCAGTCAGCTTGCAGCTCTTCCTCTACGAGCCAGTCCACTGACCCGCAGCTCTCCCTCTGCGAACCACCGGTGGGCTTGCAGATCTTTCTCTGCAAGCCAGGCCGTAGTTGTACCTCTGCAAGCCAAAACTAGAAATATAATGCAGCTCTCTCTGTAAAAGATACCCCTTCACGCTCCCTCTCTCCACATCACAGTCCCGCAACTATGCCTTTGCAAGCCGACAGCCCGCACCTTTCCCTAAAGCAGTCGGCCCGTAACTGTTCCTGTGTGAACCGGCCCTGAGCTCTCCCTTTGCGAGCCGATGGGCTGCAGCTATTCCTCTACAAGCCAGCCCACTGGCCTGCAGCTCCTCCTCCGTGAACCATGGGTAGGCTCACAGCTCTTCCTCTGTGAGCTAGCCCACAGTTGTAACTCTACAAGCCAACACTAGAAATATACCGCAGGTCTCTCTCTAGGAGATAACCCCTTCACGCTCCGTCTCCCAACATCACTGCCCCGCATCTATGCCTTTGCAAGCCGATAGCCCACAGATGTTCCTCTGCGAGCCAGCCCCTCCAATATCCAATATGGACTAGCCACTACGTCAAGTACAGCTATAATATGTTGTGCACTGTCTATGTACACATCCAACCAGCTACATACTATTGGTACACTGCTATAAATACCCAGTTAGTACTCTTGCAGTCTAGGAATCCTGCTGTCAGTGCCATGCAGTTTTCTAATCACCCATCCAACACTATCTACTTATCATATCAGTCCACCACAATCTAAGTACTTATAAATTCACCACACAGTCTGTTTGTAGCCCTGTAATCATTCTAGTTAGTAGTCATGTACTTATGAAATGGGCTAGCCACTAAGACTAGTATACATGCAATATTCTGTGCACTATGCCTGCATACCTCTAACCAGCTACATACTATTTATACACTCTTCTAAATACCCAGTTATTATGTATGCAGTGTAAGAATCCTCTTGTCAATCCCATCCACTTCTGCAATCACCCACCCATCACTGTGTATTTATCCTATCGACCCCGTCAATATCTAAGCACGTATAAATTCACCATGCACTCTGTTTGCAGCACTGTAATCATTCCAGTTACTAGAAAGTAGTTATAAAATGGCCTAGCCACTAACACAAGTACCGCTACAATATTGTGTGTACTATTCATGCAGAACTCTAACCAGCTAAATACTAATGGTACACTTCTCTAAATATCGATTTATTGCCTATGCAGTGTAGGAATCCTCTTGTCAGTCCCATTCACATCTCCAATCACCCATCCAGCACTATCTACTTATCCTATCACTCAGCCAATACCTAAGCACTTATAAATGTACTATACACTCAGTTTGCAGCACTGTATCATTCCAGTTACTAGTCATGGAATGGCCTAGCCACTAACATAAGGACAGCTACAATATTCGGTGCACTATACATGCAGACCTGTAACCAGCTACATACTATTGGTACACTTCTCTAAATATCCAGTTTGTACCTATGGAGAATTTAAATCCTCCTGTCAGTCCGATGCACTTCTCTAATCACCTACCCAGTACTGTCTACGTATTCAGTCACTCCGCCAATACTTAAGCACCTATAGATGCACTGAGACACTCTCCTTGCAGTATTTTAGTCACTAGACATATTCATGGAATGATACAGGTTCTAACCATGCAGTTTCACAATCGGATGTGCACTACTAATACTGTGCTCTAGTGTCTTTCACACTATTGATACACTACTTCAATTATGCAGGTAGCACTGTTCCATTGTTCAAATCATTACTGTAGTTTCTTTGTGTGTATTTTTATATTTATACATGTGAATATTTATATATAATTATTATAATTATATTAAATTGTTTCCAAAACTTTTATTTTGTACAGATATTTTGCATAATTATTAAGAAAGAGTTACAATGACATGAAAACAGCAAAGAAAAAGAGAACAAAGAAAAGAAGTTTATTTAAAAATAAAAAGGAAAAGAGCAATTAGATTAAGTGCAACATGGATCTTTAAAAAAAGAAATTCTTCTGATAAGAGAAATAAAGATTTTTTTTTAAACTTGTAAAGAGTGTTTCGATTTTTAACAATAAAGAAGAGAATGATAGGGTGGTGTGGAGTGCAAAAAAACGATGGATTTAGTCCCAGATCCTTGTACTGGGGTGAATGTATGACATTGTTCTACATTCTGTCCATCACCTGTGTTTTTTGCAATTTTCACACCGAGTGGGCTGGGTATGCTCAGACGTGAGTCCAAGGCTCTCCACACCACTGGAGTCAAGCTATCCAGGCTGATGAAGGCTGATACCCAGAAACCGGTCCTTGGATGCTTGATTCCGGTCTGGGAAAGACATGGCTTGGTAGTTCGGACTGGACTGTTCCCATGGGGCACAGGGTCAGAGCTGATTTGCATATAGCCAGTGTCTAACCCAGGGTGGTGTGGAGTGCAAAAAAATGATGGATTTAGGCCAGGATCCTTGTACTGGGGTGAATGTATGACATTGTTCTACATTCTGTCCATCACCTGTGTTTTTTGCAATTTTCACCCCGAGTGGGCTGGGTATGCTCAGACGTGAGTCCCAGGCTCTCCACACCACTGGAGTCAAGCTATCCAGGCTGATGAAGGCTGATAGCCAGAAACCGGTCCTTGGATGCTTGATTCCGGTCTGGGAAAGACATGGCTTGGTAGTTCGGACTGGACTGTTCCCATGAGGCACAGGGTCAGAGATGATTTGCATATAGCCAGTGTCTAACCCAGGGTGGTGTGGAGTGCCAAAAAACGATGGATTTAGGCCCAGATCCTTGTACTGGGGTGAATGTATGACATTGTTCTACATTCTGTCCATCACCTGTGTTTTTTGCAATTTTCACCCCGAGTGGGCTGGGTATGCTCAGACGTGAGTCCCAGGCTCTCCACACCACTGGAGTCAAGCTATCCAGGCTGAAGAAGGCTGATAGCCAGAAACCGGTCCTTGGATGCTTGATTCCGGTCTGGGTAAGACATGGCTTGGTAGTTCGGACTGGACTGTTCCCATGAGGCACAGGGTCAGAGCTGATTTGCATATTGCCAGTGTCTAATCCAGGGTGGTGTGGAGTGCAAAAAAAGATGGATTTAGGCCCATATCCTTGTACTGGGGTGAATGTATGACATTGTTCTACATTCTGTCCATCACCTGTGTTTTTTGCAATTTTCACCCCGAGTGGGCTGGGTATGCTCAGACCTGAGTCCCAGGCTCTCCACACCACTGGAGTCAAGCTATCCAGGCTGATGAAGGCTGATAGCCAAAAACCGGTCCTTGGATGCTTGATTCCGGTCTGGGAAAGACATGGCTTGGTAGTTCGGACTGGACTGTTCCCATGAGGCACAGGGTCAGAGAGGATTTGCATATAGCCAGTGTCTAACCCAGGGTGGTGTGGAGTGCCAAAAAACGATGGATTTAGGCCCAGATCCTTGTACTGGGGTGAATGTATGACATTGTTCTACATTCTGCCCATCACCTGTGTTTTTTGCAATTTTCACCCCGAGTGGGCTGTGTATGCTCAGACGTGAGTCCCAGGCTCTCCACACCACTGGAGTCAAGCTATCCAGGCTGATGAAGGCTGATAGCCAGAAACTGGTCTTTGGATGCTTGATTCTGGTCTGGGAAAGACATGGCTTGGTAGTTCGGACTGGACAGTTCCCATGAGGCACAGGGTCAGAGCTGATTTGCATATAGCCAGTGTCTAACCCAGGGTGGTGTGGAGTGCAAAAAAACGATGGATTTAGGCCCATATCCTTGTACTGGGGTGAATGTATGACATTGTTCTACATTCTGTCCATCACCTGTGTTTTTTTCAATTTTCACCCCGAGTGGGCTGGGTATGCTCAGACCTGAGTCCCAGGCTCTCCACACCACTGGAGTCAAGCTATCCAGGCTGATGAAGGCTGATAGCCAAAAACCGGTCCTTGGATGCTTGATTCCGGTCTGGGAAAGACATGGCTTGGTAGTTCGGACTGGACTGTTCCCATGAGGCACAGGGTCAGAGCTGATTTGCATATAGCCAGTGTCTAACCCAGGGTGGTGTGGAGTGCAAACAAACAATGGATTTAGGCCCAGATCCTTGTCCTGGGGTGAATGTATGACATTGTTCTACATTCTGTCCATCACCTGTGTTTTTTGCAATTTTCACCCCGAGTGGGCTGGGTATGCTCAGACCTGAGTCCCAGGCTCTCCACACCACTGGAGTCAAGCTATCCAGGCTGATGAAGGCTGATAGCCAAAAACCGGTCCTTGGATGCTTGATTCCGGTCTGGGAAAGACATGGCTTGGTAGTTCGGACTGGACTGTTCCCATGAGGCACAGGGTCAGAGCTGATTTGCATATAGCCAGTGTCTAACCCAGGGTGGTGTGGAGTGCAAACAAACAATGGATTTAGGCCCAGATCCTTGTACTGGGGTGAATGTATGACATTGTTCTACATTCTGTCCATCACCTGTGTTTTTTGCAATTTTCACCCGAGTGGGCTGGGTATGCTCAGACGTGAGTACCAGGCTCTCCACACCACTGGAGTAAAGCTATTCAGGCTGAAGAAGGCTGATACCCAGAAACCGGTCCTTGGATGCTTGATTCCGGTCTGGGAAAGACATGGCTTGGTAGTTCGGACTGGACTGCTCCCATGAGGCACAGGGTCAGAGCTGATTTGCATATAGCCAGTGTCTAACCCAGGGTGGTGTGGAGTGCAAAAAAACGATGGATTTAGGCCCAGATCCTTGTACTGGGGTGAATGTATGACATTGTTCTACATTCTGCCCATCACCTGTGTTTTTTGCAATTTTCACCCCGAGTGGGCTGGGTATGCTCAGACGTGAGTCCCAGGCTCTCCACACCACTGGAGTCAAGCTATCCAGGCTGATGAAGGCTGATAGCTGGAAACCGGTACTTGGATGCTTGATTCCGGTCTGGGAAAGACATGGCTTGGTAGTTCGGACTGGACTGTTCCCATGAGGCACAGGGTCAGAGCTGATTTGCATATAGCCAGTGTCTAACCCAGGGTGGTGTGGAGTGCAAAAAAACGATGGATTTAGGCCCATATCCTTGTACTGAGGTGAATGTATGACATTGTTCTACATTCTGTCCATCACCTGTGTTTTTTGCAATTTTCACCCCGAGTGGGCTGGGTATGCTCAGACGTGAGTCCCAGGCTCTCCACACCACTGGAGTCAAGCTATCCAGGCTGATGAAGGCTGATAGCCAGAAACCGGTCCTTGGATGCTTGATTCCGGTCTGGGAAAGACATGGCTTGGTAGTTCGGACTGGACTGTTCCCATGAGGCACAGGGTCAGAGCTGATTTGCATATAGCCAGTGTCTAACCCAGGGTGGTGTGGAATGCAAAAAAATGATGGATTTAGGCCCAGATCATTGTACTGGGGTGAATGTATGACATTGTTCTACATTCTGTCTATCACCTGTGTTTTTTGAAATTTTCACCCCGAGTGGGCTGGGTATGCTCAGACGTGAGTCCCAGGCTCTCCACACCACTGGAGTCAAGCTATCCAGGCTGATGAAGGCTGATAGCCAGAAACCGGTCCTTGGATGCTTGATTCCGGTCTGGGAAAGACATGGCTTGGTAGTTCGGACTGGACTGTTCCCATGAGGCACAGGGTCAGAGCTGATTTGCATATAGCCAGTGTCTAACCCAGGGTGGTGTGGAGTGCAAAAAAACGATGGAGTTAGGCCCAGATCCTTGTACTGGGGTGAATGTATGACATTGTTCTACATTCTGTCCATCACCTATGTTTTTTGCTCCATTCAATAGCGCGTTCCGCGCTGCGGGAGGGCTTCGCCACTGATATTGCACCTCTAGGCACCGCAGTGATGTCCCCAGCAAGCGTCAGGCAGTGCTTGCTGGGGTATGTGGTCCTGGGTGTAAACGCCGTTGCCCTCACGGCGGGATTCTACTGGAGTGCACCGGAGCCGTTCCCCTCATGGCTGTATGTCCCGGCAGCAGTGTGAGGTAGGGTTTGAGCAGCTGATGTAAGGCCATTCCCCTCATGGCACTGGCCTCCCTTCAATAGCGCGTCCCCCGCTGCAGGAGGGTATCCCCGCTGATATTGCGCCTCCAGGCGCCGCGGTGACTTCTCCAGCAAGCGTTAGGCAGTGCTTTCTGGGGGATGTGGTCCTGGGTGTAAACGCCATTGCCCTCACGGCGGGATTCTACTGGAGTGAACCGGAGCAGTTTCCTTCACGGCTGGATGTCCCGGCAGTAGTGTGAGGTAGGGTTTGAGCAGCTGATGTAAGGCCGTTTCCCTCATGGTGCTGGCCTCCCTTCAATAGCGCATTTGTTGTAGATATTTTGAGGAGAAATATGTTTTTTTTAACAATCTTATTGATTGTATTTTTTTGCCCGCTGTCATGTGATGATCTACATTAAAATCACTGTTTAAGGTGAAATGCAATAGAATCTGAAGACAGCAAAAAAAGGCAAATTAAATATGTGATGTAATTGTATACTTATGTTGTGTTGCAAAAACTATAAAATGATAAGTAATAACATAATTTTTTTCCTCTCTTTTACAGACCCTACTCCTAAAGCTTAACATATTTTAAATTTGTATTACAGAAAAAAGAAGTGAAAATATATTAGTATTAATTTCATATCTACTTGAAAACAGGTAAGATAAAGGTACTATAATGCAGTCTATCAAAGACACTGTCACTCCCCATGCCCACCTCCAGTCACCCAGCCAGTACTATATACTAATGTAATCCCTTCACTAATACCCAAGCACTTATATATTCACCATACACTGTCCTTGCAGTACTGTAATCAGCCAGTCATTGCTCACGTACTCATACAATAGCCCAACCACTAACACAAGCAGTGCTACAATTCTCTGTGCACTAGCCAAAGAGACCACTGAGCAACTATTTACTACTCATTCACTCCTCTTAATACCGTGGTGGTACCCATGCACTCTAACAATCACCCTGTCAGTCCCCATGCACTTCTCCAATCACCCATCTAGCATAATGTACTTATCCAATCACTTCGCTAAAACTGAAGCACTTATAAATACACCACACACTCTGTTTACAACACTCTAATCATTTAGTTACTAGTCACATACTTATGAAATAGCCTAGCGACTAACACAAGTACAGGTACGATATTCTGTGCACTATCCGTGGAGACCTCTGACCAGCTATAATATTGCTGCACTGCTGTTATTACCCATGCAGTCTAGGAATCCTCCTGTTAGTCCCATGCACATCTCCAATCACCCATCCAGACAATACCTAAGCACTTATTCATTCACCATGCAGTCTGTTTGCAGCACTGTAATTATTCCAGTTACTAGTTATGTACTTATGGAATGGTCTAGCTAGTAACACAAGTACCCACTATTATTATTAATAGTAGGTTTCAGGGAGGGTATACTTAGAAAGTAGTATTTAAAAAACCTTTGAAATTCACTGAAAAAAACGCAGGTTTCAGGGATGTTATAGTTAGAAATTGGTACAAAGGAGGGTGGTGATGGATGGAGCATCTAAACCAATCAGACACTCACACCCAGTCAAAAGATCTGGGTTTAATCCATCACTGTTCTTGAGCCCACTCTGCCACCACAGTTCAGACATGGCCATATGCAAATCAGTCTGACCCTGTGTCTCATGGGAACAGTCCAGCCCGAACTGCCAAGCCATGCCTTCCCTCGACCGGAAACAAGCTTCCTAGGACAGGTTTCTGGCATTTCAGCCGTCTTCATCCAGGCTTGTTTGAATCCAGTGGCAAAGTGAGCAAGGGACTCGCGTCTGAGCATACCCTGCCAACTTATGGCGAACAAAGCGGTACCAAAGGGGGTGGTGATGGACAGAGCATCTGAACCAATCAAACACTCACACCCGGTCAAAAGATCTGGGTTTAATCCATCACCGTTCTTTTGCCCACTCTGCCACCCCAGTTCAGACATGGCCATATGCAAATCAGTCTGAACCTGTGCCTCATGGAAACAGTCCAGCCCGAACTGCCAAGCCATGCCTTCCCTGGACCGGAAACAAGCTTTCTAGGACCGGTTTCTGGCATTTCAGCCGTCTTCAGCCAGGCTTGCTTGAATCAAGTGGCAAAGTGAGCAAGGGACTCACGTCTGAGCATACCCTGCCAACTTATGGCGAACAAAGCGGTACAAAAGGGGGTGGTGATGGACGGAGCATCTGAACCAATCAAACACTCACACTCAGTCAAAAGATCTGGGTTTAATCCATCACACTTTAATCCATCACTTAGCCCACTCTGCCACCCCATTTCAGACATGGCCATATGCAAATCAGTCTGACCCTGTGCCTCATGGGAATAGTCCAGCCCGAACTGCCAAGCCATGCCTTCCCTGGGCCGGAAACAAGCTTCCTAGGACTGGTTTCTGGCATTTCAGCCGTCTTTAGCCAGGCTTGCTTGAATCCAGTTGCAAAGTGAGCAAGGGACACCGTTCTTTAGCCCACTCTGCCACCCCAGTTCAGAAATGTATAGTTAGGAATTAGCATTTAAAAAAGCTTTGAAATTCACTGAAAAATCATAGGTTTCAGGGTCGTTATATTTGGAAATTAGCATTTAAAAAAACATAGAAATTCACAGAAAAAACATAGGTTTCAGGCATGTTATAATTAGTTGGACATTTTGCTCATACAAAACCATAGAAATTCCAGCGTTATAGTTAGTTGAGCTAACTATAACTCGTGCCCCCGCAATGCACTGCTGATAACGTTACATATTACATCATTCATGATATGGTCAGTGACATCACTGATGACATCACTGATGGCATCTCAAATGACATCACTGATGACATGTGACAATCTGATCCACCTTCTCACGCCCTAATATAACCTTTTATACACCCACTCCAAAAAACAGAATACCAGTTTTGAAGCCATAGAAACACCATTTCCAGTTACTACATATCTAGTCACTGGTTCTTAGGTTTACACACACATCCACTTATTCACACATACAGTCACTCATCAATGCAACACTATCATATGCACTCATACACCTACACAGACACTCACACACCAGCACTCGTCCAGAGTTACTTAGCACCTAGTCAGTCATGCAAAGAATGAATCACACTTCCATTTACTGACCTATTCAGTTATTCAAACAAAACATCACATATTCAAATAGAAAGAAACACATAATTACTCTCTTAGATAATCACTGATACATGTACATACTCATCCATAGAGCCACTCTCACAATCACTGACTCTCAAGTATAGTCATTTGTATACTCCAACTCTCACATACACTGCCTTTTACGTATGTAGTTACATGGACATGTACCACTGAGACATCAATTCACTTACGAACACACCCATACACACACTCAACCACCCATACAGCTGTTTCCACATGTGTTCTTGAACCAATACACCCAGTGAATCAACCACTCACACATTTATGTACAGAGTCACATACTGCCCACCCACACACACACTCGGTCTCACATACAAATATTCACGCAACCAATCAATAACCCATGTAGACACTCATGTAGCTACTGACCAACCCATGCAGCAGCTTACCCAACAACAGACAGACTGATACAGGCATTCACACAGTTTAGTCACTAACCCATGCATTCAATAAGACACATGTAATAACTCACTTAGTCAGTCACGCAACTAATAAATCCTCCATCCATACAACGTATACACCCACTTATTCTTCAATACATCTTGGCATATATATAATACATATTTAAACTTCAAAGAAACACACAATCACTGGATGACTTCATCAGTGATGCCATTTGAGATGTCATCAGTGATGTCACTGACCATTTCATGAATGATGTAATATGTGACATCATCAGCAGGTCATTCCGGGGGCTTGAGTTATAGTTAGCTCAACTAACTATAACACTGGAATTTCTATTTTTCTGTACAAGTGAAATTTCCAATTAACTATAACGTGCCTGAACCCTATGGTTTTTTCAGTGAAAAAAAAATATATATATACAGATGCTCTCCCAATCAGAGCCGGAGGCATTAGTTGACTACGTTTTTGTGTCCTGGTGTCAGCAGGATACATTTGAAAGGATCCAGATCAGCTGGACACAGCGAAGTTTATATTTGAGTGCTTGGAGATGTGAATCATTGAGTGCATAGATATCCTGGGTCCTGTTCTCAAAGGTAAATAACCACACGTAGTTTTTCTAATGTGTAATATTTATAGGAACATTATCACTTTTGGCTTTTCACCATACCTGTCTAAATAATTACAACAAAGTGTGGACTTACACATCCCAACACTCTGAAATAAAAGATTGGATACACAATTTTTGAGTGCAGAGTTGCTACTGGTAGCTTTTCACATGTAGGTCGATGTCTCTGTCATCTGGTAGTGATCTAAGCCATTATTTTCTATGGGAGGGTGTTGCAGGTCCAGTGGTTGGCCGTGTGTGGTGCTGGACTTACCCGAGGTCTGAGCTGGAGTACATTTATGATTGCTTTCGGGCATTTTGGCTGTACTAACTATAGAAAAGCAGTAGGTAAATAACAATGTGCTTACTTTTTATGGGTGGGTATTCATCTCTCCATAAATCACTCCTTAGCCCTCCTTTGACAACTCCATACCCTCACAAAATGCCTCCCATTTTGTACTACGGAGTCCCTATTTTCGAGCCATTCCCACGGACCCTCCCATATTTACTACAATACTACAGGCAGACATATGCAGAGATCTCTACAACTGATGCAGAGATTTATCTAAATGAAGGTGTGTGAATAGCATTGCGTAGTATACAAGTAGTGTTATTGTATTGCACAAGGTCAGGGGCCTATTCAATGTGTGAGAGTGATTCTAGACGTCCCTTAAGACCACTGTTAAAACTGTTATTTATGTGTCACTGGACTTGCCTTTATCTGATGGCTGATTTACTGTCTATAAGGAGGTGGTTGATTGGTTCGAGCGATTTAAGAAATGTATGGTAAAGATAGTGGCTGCAAAGACCATTGAGTTGATTTCAAGGTTGATTTCAAGATAAACGTCCATCAGCAACACTGCTATTCAAATTCACAGGACAACCATACCTCCATGAATTTGAATTTATTATGACGTCTAGAAGAGTGTCATATACAGCGCTATAAATCAAGATTCCCACATTGGAGAATCAGCACAATAACCCATGGCTGAAGTCATTATCGAGTTAAATATAGTCTGAGTTGAAAAAATCCCATAAAAGTGGATACTTTCATATGGCTGAAGGGCTAGGCAATGACATTTACAAGTCAGAAAATGGCATGGACTGATTCAAAAAGTGACTATTGAACCTTGCAGTGTCTTTCTGTGGAAGTTTGAGATTGTTAGAAAGACATCTTGGAATTGAGCTGGGACACAGGAGACTTTTCACAGCTCACTTGGAAGCAAAGACTGCTGCCAGTTCGAAGAATACTGAAGCAGGATGTTGTCTTGATAAATTATGACGCTTTTACCAAAAAAGAATTCAATCACAACTTTAGGAACTGGGCATCTTTGCCACCATTTAATGTGAATGTATGATAGTATAAAACAGCACTGAGTTTCCGTATTTAAGCGCCTCTGTGTTACACACCTGTGTAGGGCATGATTAATTCTTCTAAGCAAAAGTTCCTTTTCTATTCTCTGCAGTGGGAAGGAGGACATTCAAAAGCAAACTTGAAAAATAGGCAGAAAAGTGTACCCTTTTAACCATTTCCGTGACCTCCTATTCCACCAAGTATCTCCTTTCAGTGGTAAAGAACTAGAAATGAGACACATATGACTGAAAGGGAGCTCTGTTTTCTGTCATGTTAAGTAGGACACTGACATCGGACATGTTGGCTTGCCAAAATGGGTGTAGTTAGTAAGTAGAGCACATTAAGCCGCCGTTCTGCTTTAGGTCACAGCAACTGCAAGCCATTGTACTCAGTGCTCTTAGTCTAGACTTTAGTCTATGAAGAGCAGATATATTTCAGGTCGCTGGTTCAGTTCTTCCTTTGAATGTTGCATACACATATACCGGTTAGGGCAAGGAGAGCACACATTCTTTGAATCGCCTATTACTCCTCAACATCATTCTGTATGAAATATAGACAGCATCGCTTGCCTTCAAAAATATGTTTAATTAGGAATAAAATGTTCAGATTCCAAATCCCACATTCTGATTGTAAATATATGTAGCCTATCTCCACGGCAATATCATCAATGTATCGCTCAGACCACGAAGGAAGATAGCATTGACTTTCCAGGACAATGAAAAATGGGACACTGTAATGAAGTTTACCAGTGAATAGCTATGTGAGATTAATGCACAGAGAGAATGAGTGTTACAGACCTTGTCCCTCATGCAAAGTAACTTTGTGAATCTGTTAATCAACAAAATGTGTACAGTCCCAATTTGCAGGATATTGAGATTTCGCACACTAGGAAATATTGTGCTAGATGCATTAATGCACTTGTGGTAGCAAATGGTCCAGTTTGGAAAGTCGGGCCACTTATGACCTCAAAATGACCTTTTATTATGTACCAAATATAAACATGTTACCAGATCATTATTTCATTTTGAGACTACATACTGATTTGGAAGGGGCATGTTTAGTATATCTTTTCCAAGTACAGATTCGCAATGTGATGTATTAACATTTTGCTAATTCTGGTTACAATACATTCATATTTTACTGACTATATAAATATAGCTGTAACCATTTAGAAGAAGGAAGAAGTTCCCCAAGGCACTCCTTTCTCTTCTCGAATTTTGACAACAAATATTTTTAAGAGTAGGCAGTGATCCCATGGATGTCATTGTTTTTTAAAAGCATCCTGTTTTACTTTCAGGAAAATAGGCTGCATTAAAAAGTTGTCTTTAGTTAAAAGCAATCATAGATATGGTAGTCTACTGACCACAGCAAGCCACCATACCTATGATGGCAGCAAATTGTACTGGGTTACGATTTGTGACCTGTCTCATTACTAATTATAAGGTAGCTCTAATTGTGACCCACTATGATAAAAAAAAATCTGAACCAACCTATTACTACGTAGGCTGGTTCACAAAATACCACACTTCGTGCAGGAACACTGTTTGCAATAAAACTAACTCATAATTGAAAAGGGATGGGGGCGTGGTTTCGGTGCCGCAGGAAATGGCCGCTTCTCCGAGGAGCTCCGCCAAGACGTAGCCGGGACGGGAGTCTTCCAAGTGCTCGCAACATCTGCAAGGTCTCGTACTTCACATTGCCTGAATGCGGAACGCCTGCTGTCTCATTTGCTGTATTCTCTGCCGACTGGAATGAACAGTAACCTGCTCTTTGGAGTTTTCTTGACTCTGACGGACGCGATTGTCCCGCATCCGCCATTTTATTTCATCTGCCGCTCTGGTAAGCGCTGCCTGTTCCTTCTTGCCCATAGTTCTTTGCCACGACATGCATCTCTCTGGAAATATGCTTTTTTTGGACTATTTGACTCTGGCATCATTTGGCAATAAGAATTTCTCATTTCTGACTGAATACTGTTAGATTTGTAGTCCAACGTTTTGCTTCGCAGCCATTTTGTCATGAATTTTACCTCAACAGCTTGAAGACTTTTTCTCTCTATGTGTTTCATTATACCAAGCTTTTTTTCCCTGATTAAAGTTTTTCCAATGCGCTATTGCAGTACATATTTTCAGTGATAAAGACTGCTTCTCAGGAGATTTACGCCTACATTTTTTTCTATATCAACATCGCTCTTTCACCAGTTTGTGACTTTGGAGCTATTTGATACTGTTATCGCTATTTTAAATCACTCTTTCTTCTACAATGTAATGGCTGAGTCCCTTATTGTGGATTGAATTTGAGACTTATAACAGTTTACTGCTACCTTCCTTATTTACGCTTTCAGAGCATTTTGGTCTAACATCTAACCCCTCACTTTCCCAATGGCAATGTTGCACCATAATCGAAATTCTTCCCAGCAAACTACTGCTTCTTAAATGCCTTTGGAGAATGTTAACCTCTTTAGTGTTTTGCAAGACAATTTAGAAGGTGCAGCTAATGATTCTACTTCCATAAAGGGCTCCTCTCCTCATACATCTCGCTCCAACACAAAAACTACTTAGAAATTAACTACTTTGTCTGCTTCTACTCCCGGGAAATGAGTTAAGCCGAATCCTCCATCTCCTACCAATACCTCCCTCCTCTATCTCCTTGGAGCTTCTTCTAGACGAAATACGTTCACTCAAACCCTATATGGAGGAAATACGTTCACTTAAACCCTACATGGCGGACACGAACACTCGTCTCCAAAGTCTTGAAGACAATTGGACACATACAGAGTGCAAGGTCCATCATCTTGAGAAAACCATCACTTCTGTTCAAGTTCTTACCGATCAAGTTCCTCATCTCCACAGAGAAATTCAAAGTCTCAAGCACCAAGTGGAGAATTTAGAAAATCGAAATAGGCATAACAACTTCCGCATTTACGGGCTTG
This sequence comes from Lissotriton helveticus, assembly GCF_964261635.1. Lineage (NCBI taxonomy): Eukaryota > Metazoa > Chordata > Amphibia > Caudata > Salamandridae > Lissotriton > Lissotriton helveticus. The sequence continues at coordinate 211,454,605 of NC_136060.1, read as the reverse complement.
CGGGTCTAATCCCGTATCCTTTTTTCAGTCATTTTTACCTACGCTTCTTGGTCTCCCAAATACTCCAGTTTTAAACATCCATCGACCTCATCGCCTGGGTCCACCATCTCGATCCTCTACCTCTTCTTCTTATATAGTAAAACCCAGAGGTTTTATTTTGAACTTTTTGGAGTATACCAATCTACTCAAGGTTCTTCAAGCTGCCAAGCAGAAAGGGAAGATCATTTGGAATGGTTCGCACAGGATTATGCCAAAAGAACTGCAGACGGTCGCAAGAAGTTTTTGGATATGAGACCTGCTCTTCACTCCTTGAATGCTCGCTATGGTTTATTCCACCCATGCCTATTTAAAATGACTTAATAATAAGACGACGAATTACAAATATCCTGTTATGTTACAGCAATTTCTAGACTCTTGTGCAAATGACTCTATGGACATTCCTCGTTCATGAATCATGCGTACCGCCTCTTTCTGTATCGAAATGATGCTTCTTTATGATGTCCTCTTTTGTACTTCTCCCCTTTTGTATTTTGCACTTTGTATTCTGCATTTTGTACTTTGTGCTCTGGCTCTTGTATTCTGTACTTACTATTGTATTCCGATTTTGTTTTGTGCTTTGTATTTTGTATCTTGTATTTAGTATTGTATTTCAGTTCTGCTATGTTTTTGATTTGCCTTGTTAACTTTATTTCTTTTGACTTTTTCTAGATGCGGTTTTGTGACCCCCGTGACTAATACGTTCTTCATGTCCACTTGAAGGTTGTTCTCCCTGCGCACGTCCCTGTGGTCTCTCTGGTTTGGTGTGCTATTTTCCTCATGTGGTTCCACCACCCCCAGTTTCACTGTTTTCTTGTGGTATGTCCCTTTGATGTTTTCTTTCATATTTATATGTTCATATTGATTTACATCTTTAGTCTTTGTTTCTTCCTCTTTCAGTTGCTCTTTTCCTTGTTCTCCCCTTTCCCTCTTGCTATTCCTTTATTTCTACATTCTATAATGCTCTTTTTTATCATTACTCCTCCTACCCGTATCTTGTCTTTCTCCTCAATCCTGAATCTCTTTCACTTTCTTCTTTTATCTATTTTCTTTTCTCTAAGTACTATGATTTTGCAAAGTTATATTGCTTGCATGTTGGCTTCTTACATTATACTTGATAGTTCCTTTTTAATAGTTTTTATCAGAATTTAGATTGTTCTTGTTAACAATAGAACCTTGAAATTTTCTACTGTTTGTTTTCAAATTACCATTCTTCGTATTCTATTTAACAGTTACCACTTTGATGCTTTTGTAATAACTGTGCATGTTCCTTTTAAATACGTTTCATTTAGAGTTTTAACTTGGAATGTTAAAGGAGTCAATTAACCCATAAAAAGACAACATGTGTTAACACATTTAGCTAGATTAAATGTTGATATTGCTTTTATTCAGGAAACTCACGTATAAGATGCTGAAGCATCTAAACTAAAAATGTTGGGTTGGACACGTTTTTTCTTCCCCCGCCTTAGGAAAGAAAAATGGCTTATCTATACTATGTCATAAAAAACACCAATTTTCAATAACTCATCAGGAGAATGATCTTGAAGGTCGCTGCGTTATTGTTAAATTACGTATTGATCAAATATCCTTGGTACTGTTTAATGTTTATGCACCGGTTGCTGTTGATAATATGTTTTGGAATTACATTTCTGATAAACTTGTCATGTTTGATGATGATTATGTTATTTTTTAAGGTGACTGTAACCAGGCCCTTGACCCTATTCTTGATAGACATTACTCTGTTAAATTCTCCAATATCAAGATGCATTCGCAATTCACTTCTGCCATACGCCGTAAAGCTTTAACTGACATTTGGAGGCTCTGTAATCCAGATTTACAGGAATATACTTTTATTTCCCCCCCCACAATTCTCAATCAAGAATAGACTATCTTTTCCTCAGTAAACCTTTGTCTCAGCTTGTCTCACATGCCGAGATTGGCTCTATTCTAATATCAGACCACGCTCCAGTTTTTGTAGATTTTGATCTTTTACCTTTTTCCCCTCATGCTGGCAGATGGCGTTTCAATAACTCATTATTGTCAGATCCCAATTTCACAGGCCAATTCACTTCTTTTGCGTCTGAATTATTTTCTATTAATTCTACTCCAGACTCTTCTCCGGCTAATGATATGATATAAAGCAGCTTTAGCAGATATGACCCTATAATATCTAAGTACATTCTTGTGTATTGTAAGTGTGTGAGGAAGCCATTTAGAGTACATGGGCTGGACATCTGTTGTTACGGTTTCCCCAGCACCACGATGCATTCACTGTCCCAAGGGATGTTTGGTACCATAACCTCATCTTAATAAATCCAGATGGATGCCAGTGGTGGATTTATCCATAGGTTCACACAGAGTGAACCTTAGCGGGCCCCCTGAAAGCCTACCAAACACTGGTGTGGTCTCTGACTAGACATAGCCAGCCTGCCACCACTAGACATGTTACTAACATCATGGGTTGGGAGCCTTTACCCTCAGAGGCCGGAAACAAGCCCTACTCTAGATGGAGGTGCTTCACACCTCCTCCAGGCTGGAATGGCATTCCAAGGCAGGACGCTTCAAAGGAGATTTCAACTTTGAAATGCAACCCAGGCATCTCCATCTAGTGAAGGATGCAAACCCCCTTTCGTGCTCCACTTTTGGCAGGAGGACAGGTGGTAAAATTAGTTAGATTAGCAGGTGGGCCCACATTCAGCTTGCAGCACCCCTAAGTTGGGGCAGGTGATGTGGACTCCACTTCTCCAATTCCAGCTCTTGAGTGGCAGATCTGTCACCCCATCAAGTAAGAGGACACCAGGACCTACCAGAGCTGTGCTGGAGCATTGGAATACCTGCAACCATCACCAAGACGAAGAGTCCAATCCAGACAACAACTGCACAGGAAGCAAGCACCCATTGTTGGACATCAGGACCCCATAGACCTACTTTGTGGGTGGCCCAGCTGTTCCAAAATTGCCCCTGCAACTTCCTGCTCCTGACCGTGAAGACCTTCTTGATGCACAGAGCCTGGCTGACCTACCTGCTCTTCACCCAGCCTGCCCCGCCTGGGTACATATGAACCTGCTGTGCTCCCTTGGTCTTGAGGCCCTTTTGACCTGATCCCTGGCTTGGGGTTCCCAGACTTACCTGTAAGGCCCCTTGTGCAGTCTGTTTTTTAGATGGTCCCCTTCTCCTTAGTGTGCCTGCTACCAAAGACATCAGCACCCTGTTCCTGGCCACATCTGGGACGTTCCTGATGATCTGCTGTTGAAACATTGGATCTGATCCTGTTACCCTCCTAAAACGAACTGTATGATCTTCTATATATATTTCTATTTTTTTCCATAGACTTCCAATGTGTATAATTGTGCACAATTGTGGGGTATTTTTCCGAACTTTGAGAAATCATAACAAAAGAAGCACTTACCAACTTATTGGAGTGAAGTGAGTAGGGCGCTGTCTCAAATGCTTATGCTGCAAGTTAAGATAAGCGTTATACTTGTTATTTTTGGTCAGTTGGAGCACGAAGTAAAACTTACTAAGGGTTAGGCAAGGCTTATCTTTTACATTATATTGCTTGCGTGTAGGGAAATCTGTAAACTATGGGTGTCACCTCTCTCTCTGAGTGTGGATGATTTGCTGAACTCGGTTAAATATATAGCCTCCTTAGATGGGAAGAGTATCAGAGATGCTAATTTTTGGCTTCCCTTTATTGAATGGTGTCAATCTAAATGATAATAGGTAATTTTCGAGTGGTCCTATGATTACGCCTTACCAGCCTCAAGTGGCATCCGTGTTCTGGTATTTGTGGTATTTGTGGGGTTTTTCTGCCTGTTGGAAAGTGAGAGGGAGAAAGCAGACAAACGCACATGAGGGAGAGGGGAGTCGGTAACCAAGAGCCATCAATATTTTTAAACCCCCCCTCCCTTTTTCTATTTATACCTTCCCACACTGCCAAAAAGCATATGAGGGCAGAGGCACCTAGGGTCCCTCAGGATGTGCAGACTGGAAGAAAGATATTGTTGTTTCTTCCTACTAAAGTGGCTTAGGAGGCGACTGTGTCGACCTGTCGGTTCACGGAGCAGGATGAGTCGAGTACGATGCTTAGGTTTCTGGCATGGTCCGTGGGAGTCAGCGGGCAGCCATGAGTGGTCGGCCAACCAGGTGTTGTCCAATGCTGAGGGGGTGGTTTCGAGGACGAGGGCTTCTGGTTTCTTGAAGTTGAGCTTTAGGCAGGTTTTGGTCATCCAGGCTGCGACGTCCTGCATTCCTTTCTGGAAATTGAGTCTGGCGGTGGTGGGGTCCTTGGTGAGGGAGAGAATGAGCTGGGTGTCGTTGGAGTAGGATACAATGCTGGGGCTCGTGTTTTCGGATGATGTTGGAGAGGGGGGCCTTACTTTAGGCTTTACTTCAGTTAGGACAAAAGAGTAGTTTGTTAAGGTTTTTTCCTCTTCAAATATGGTCCCAAGTTAAGTAGAAGTAATGACTGACACAGAGAACCAGGCTCAGGAGCTCCATCTGACCCTTACATGGAGTTATTCCACACCAAGTTAAGGGCTCTATGTAAAGGTTATGGTATTAAAACTGGCTCTCATGTTACCACTGGTAAGCTTTAGAAGGCTTTTTGGCAGAATATGAGAGAGATTATCCAGTGGATGAAGATGCGAGGACTAGATGGATGGTTACCCTTATGAGGAGGTTGTAGAGTCCCTGCACTCAGAAACTGAGGAGGAGCCCTCTCAGGAGGAGCTTTCTATATAAAGATTGGTCAGGAGATTTGCTTTAGAAAATGAACTCCTAGACCTAGAGAAACAGAGGAAAGAGATGATCCAAGGACCAATCTCTGTTGACTACAATTTCATAACCAGGGAGAGGGAGCAATCTTTTGACCCAAAAATCCCCAAAGGGCTTGTCCCCAAATATGCAAATGAGGATGATATCACCAAGTGGTTTACTGCTTTTGAAAGAGCTTGCGTCAGTAGAAAGGTAGTCAAGAAGCATTGTGGAAACTGTTGTCAGGTAAATGCAGGGATAGACTCCTTACATTGAATGAGACAGATGCTTAGTCCTATGACCTCATGAAGCGTACCCTCGAAAACCTCAGAGTTAGTCCTGAGTTGATTTTGTAGACTTTTTAGTTAATATCACACAAAGAGCCCTCGGGTCTGAAGTCACACAGTGATAGTCCAGAAGTTGGAACAGCGATTGTAGAGGGAAGATTTCCCTTTAAAGGACAGTTTTCCTCACATAGCAGCGGTGTCATGCTTCATCCTGGGGATACCTCCCACATCCTGAAGCCTGGTCATGATGCAGGCTACAACCCCTCGCTGTGAGGGAGGAGCTCAGGGATGCTTTGAAAATAGGGGGGTATTCCTAAAACCCAATGTGAGTGTTCTGTGTGATGAGACGTACAATCTTGCTAACCTTGTAGCTAGTTTTAAGCACTTACCCGCCAGCACTGCACATGTAGGTATGGGTGAGGATCTTGAAAGTGACTCCTTTCTCCATGGGGAGCCAGTGGAGCTTCCATAGGTGTAAGCTGATGTGCTTCCGTCGAGGGATGCAGAGGACGAGTCTGGCGGCAGTGTTCTGTATCGTCTGGAATTTGTGGAGTAGGCACTTGTTTATGCCGGCGTACAGTGATTTGTCATAGTCTAGCCTGCTGGTGATTAGTGCATGGGTGACTGTCTTCCTTGACTCAGTAGGGATCGATTTGAACATCTTACGGAGGATGCGGGGGGTGTTGAAGCAGCTGGAGACGACTGTGTTGACTTGTAGGTTCATGGAGCGGGATGAGTCGAGTACGATGCTGAGGTTTCTGGCATGGTCCGTGGGGGTCAGCGGGAAGGCAAAAGTGGTGGGCCAACCAGGTGTTGTCCAATGCTGAGGGGGTGGTTTCGAGGACGAGGACTTCTGGTTTCTCGAAGTTGAGCTTTAGGCAGTTTTTGGTCATCCAGGCTGCGACGTCCTGCATTCCTTTCTGGAGATTGAGTCTGGCGGTGGTGGGGTCCTTGGTGAGGGAGAGAATGAGCTGGGTGTCATTGGAATAGGATACAATGCTGAGGCCGTGTTGTCGGATGATGGTGAAGAGGGGGGGCCTTACTTTTGGCTTCACTTCAGTTAGTACAAAAGAGTAGTTTGTTAAGGTTTTTTTCCTCTTCAAATATGGTCCCAAGTTTAGTAGAAGTAATGACTGACACAGAGAACCAGGCTCAGGAGCTCGAGCTGGCCCTTACATGGAGTTATCCTACACCAAGTTAAGGGCTCTTTGTAAAGGGTATGGTATTAAAACTGGCTCTCATGTTACCACTGGTAAGCTTTAGAAGGCTTTTAGGCAGAATATGAGAGAGATTATCCAGTGGATGAAGATATGAGGACTAGATGGATTGTTACCCTTCTGAGGAGATTGTAGAGTCCCTGCACTCAGAAACTGAGGAAGAACCCTCTCAGGAGGAGCTTTCTATAGAAAGATTGGTCAGGAGGTTTGGTTTAGAAAATTAACTCCTAGACCTAGAGAAACAGAGAAAAGAGATGATCCAAGGACCCATCTCTGTTGACTACAATTTTGTAACCAGGGAGAGGGAGGAATCTTTTGACCCAAAAATCCCCAAAGGGCTTGTACCCAAATATGCAAATAGGGATGATATCACCAAGTGGTTTACTGTTTTTGAAAGAGCTTGCATCAGTAGAAAAGTAGTCAAGAAGCATTGTGGCAACTGTTGTCAGGTAAATGCAGGGATAGACTCCTTACATTGAATGAGACAGATGCTTAGTCCTATGACCTCATGAAACGTACCCTCGAAAACCTCAAAGTTAGTCCTGAGTTGATTTTGTAGACTTTTTAGTTAATATCACACAAAGAGCCCTTGGGTCCGAAGTCACACAGTGGTAGGCCAGAAGTTGGAACAGCGATTGTAGAGGGACGATATCCCTTTAAAGGACAGTTTTCCTCACATAGCAGCGGAGTCATGCTTCATCCTGGGGATACCTCCCACATCCTGAAGCCTGATCATGATGCAGGCTACAACCCCTCGCTGTGAGGGAGGAGCTCAGGGATGCTTTGAAATTAGGGGGGTATTCCTAAAACCCAATGTGAGTGTTATGTGTGATGAGACGTACAATCTTGCTAACCTTGTAGCTAGTTTTAAGCACTTACCCGCCAGCACTGCACTTGTAGGTATGGGTGAGGATCTTGAAAGTGACTCCTTTCTCCATGGGGAGGCAGTGGAGCTTCCATAGGTGTTAGCTGATGTGCTTCCGTTGAGGGATGCAGAGGACGAGTCTGGCGGCAGTGTTCTGTATCGTCTGGAGTTTGTGGAGTAGGCACTTGTTTATGCCAGCGTAGAGAGATTTGTCATAGTCTAGCCTGCTGATGATGAGTGCATGGGTGACTGTCTTCCTTGACTCAGTAGGGATCGATTTGAACGTCTTACGGAGGATGTGGAGGGTGTTGAAGCAGCTGGAGACGACTGTGTTGACTTGTCGGTTCATGGAGCGGGATGAGTCGAGTACGATGCTGAGGTTTCTGTCATGGTCCGTGGGGGTCAGTGGGCAGCCAAAAGTGGTGGACCAACCAGGTGTTGTCCAATGCTGAGGGGGTGGTTTCGAGGACGAGGACTTCTGGTTTCTCGAAGTTGAGCTTTAGGCAGTTTTTGGTCATCGAGGCTGCGACGTCCTGCATTCCTTTCTGGAAATTGAGTCTAGCGGTGGTGGGGTCCTTGGTGAGGGAGAGAATGAGCTGGGTGTCGCTGGGGTAGGATTCAATGCTGGGGCGGTGTTGTCGGATGATGGTGAAGAGAGGGGCCTTACTTTAGGCTTTACTTCAGTTAGGACAAAAGAGTAGTTTGTTAAAGTTTTTTCCTCTTCAAATATGGTCCCAAGTTAAGTAGAAGTAATGACTGACACAGAGAACCAGGCTCAGGAGCTCCATCTGACCCTTACATGGAGTTATTCCACACCAAGTTAAGGGCTCTATGTAAAGGTTATGGTATTAAAACTGGCTCTCATGTTACCACTGGTAAGCTTTAGAAGGCTTTTTGGCAGAATATGAGAGAGATTATCCAGTGGATGAAGATGCGAGGACTAGATGGATGGTTACCCTTATGAGGAGGTTGTAGAGTCCCTGCACTCAGAAACTGAGGAGGAGCCCTCTCAGGAGGAGCTTTCTATATAAAGATTGGTCAGGAAGTTTGGTTTAGAAAATGAACTCCTAGACCTAGAGAAACAGAGAAAAGAGATGATCCAAGGACCCATCTCTGTTGACTACAATTTCATAACCAGGGAGAGGGAGGAATCTTTTGACCCAAAAATACCCAAAGGGCTTGCCCCCAAATATGCAAATGGGGATGATATCACCAAGTGGTTTACTGTTTTTGAAAGAGCTTGCATCAGTAGAAAGGTAGTCAAGAAGCATTGTGGCAACTGTTGTCAGGTAAATGCAGGGATAGACTCCTTACATTGAATGAGACAGATGCTTATTCCTATGACCCCAAGAAGCGTACTCTCGAAAAACTCAAAGTTAGTCCTGAGTTGATTTTGTAGACTTTTTAGTTAATATCACACAAAGAGCCCTCGGGTCCGAAGTCACACAGTGGTAGTCCAGAAGTTTGAACAGCGATTGTAGAGGACGATTTTCCTTTAAAGGATGGTTTTTCTCACATAGCAGCGGTGTCATGCTTCATCATCGGGATACCTCCCCACATCCTGAAGCCTGGTCATGATGCAGGCTACAACCCCCCGATGTGAGGGAGGAGCTCAGGGATTCTTTAAAATTAAAACCCAATATGAGTGTTCTGTATGATGAGACGTACAATCTTGCTAACCTTGTAGCTAGTTTTAAGCACTTACCCGCCAGCACTGCACTATGCAGTGAATGTGCAGTGCAGTGCTGGTGGGTAAGTGGTTAAAACTAGCTACACAGTTAGCAAGAATATTCTTTTTAATTTTATTTTATTAATTCTTATTGTATTCATTTTTATTAATTTTTAATTTATTGTAAATATTTTTATTTTATCAATTATTTTAATTATTATCGCTACCCTGTGCTATGATTAAAAACAAATGATGTGTAGTGCGGCTGCCAACATTAGATACAGTTGACCTGAGTAGTGATCAACATGTTTCAGCCTCAGACCTGGACAGAGTTGTGGCTTTCATCAGGATTTCTAATAAAGCTACTGTTACGTGTGGGTGAAGAGAGGAAATAAAAGTGTGTTTGTGTGTTAAATGAAAAATACTAAACCAGTGATCCAGCAGTTCAACGGATTCACCGGTAGAACCTGCAAGAGTCAGGTTCTGTACCACCTCTGTCTACTCCAACTAGTCTAAGGCACACACGACCATCTTGAAGAAATAGACACCTTGTAAGGGGTTCACTGATACACCTGATCCTTTAAACCAACTAAGAAGAAATTGGCAAGGAAGCTGTACTATATAAACAGTGCATTTATTAACCTCACATGAGGGAGATTGTGTCACACAGTACCCTCAAGCCACTGTAGGAGGCATTCTGAGGAGGACAGAGAACAGGGGCCTTTTATATGCATAGGTTACATAGTCAACATAAAACCAAGGGGAGTCCTGGCACATACTAGCATGCTTATTGACTAATATGGGTATACAAAATGTGCTTGCTCAACAAAGGGGGAGGAGAGACATTTCTCCTTACATTAGCAAGAATAGCCTGACAGTTATAACATAAGAGCAGATGTATTCTGACAGCTAGGCCTTTCAGAGCATGTGCAATGCTCTAGTAGAGGGAGAAAGCATATGGTGAGCACATGGCTAACTAAAATGGCTGGTAAGTACAACATGGCTTTCAGCTCATGTTAACAGTGATTCCTGCAATCTTTAACAATCTAACGGCTTGCATTACATAGCAGAGAGCCGGGGAGTGTGTCCGTGAAACAGGAAGAACAGCGCCTTTTTAGTTAAGACACTTGGTGGCTGGTGAAAGGTAACAATGTGCGTGATTCTGGTGGGCTTTACAATTTAATCATGAAAGCACATCTGTTGAGTATTATTGCCAAGAGAAGTTGCATCAGCTTCTGTTAGACCTAGGTCCACTTTCTCCTCAAGAGTTGGAGGAGAAGGCAGACCACTGGGTCAAAACAAGGATGACTACAACTACCACTGTTGGGGGTGACTGAAAGAAAGAACACAAAAAGATCCCCCAATAGCATGATGGTGACCAAATAGACAAACATCAAAATGAGGCTTCCAAAGTCCCCAAAAAGCCTGCTAAGGAAGGTGGCCCCTAAATTTCAAAACAGTCTAACTGTAGGTACCAGGCTAAGAACTGGAATCTTAAACAAACTCATGGCTGTCTGGCTCTTCAACTTTGAACTTGAAAACTTAGCTTTAAAAACAAAAACAATGCCTCTATTGCACCTGCAGTATATGCAGTGGTAAGTATGCAGATGGGATCACAGGTGATCCCTGCCAATGTCAAGGTGCTCACTGAGGAAACTCTAGTCACGGAGGGTGGGCTAAATGTAGCTACCCTTTGTATCAGGCCCAGTAATCTATCAAATACATACAACAGTCAAATATGAATGGGGTTAGAGTGGAAGCTCTGAAATATACTAGTGCCAGTGTTACCATGGTGACTGAGCAACTCGATTATAGACGGCTCAACTCTGTCACCAAGACAGATGCTCACTCTAGGCCAAGAACTGATGCATTGATAGATAAATTGGGTGCAGCTACATTTCTATATACCTTTGACTTAACTGCAGAGTACTGACAGATAGACATGGCCCCAGGGGCCAAAGAGAAAACTGCATTCTCAACACCTGATGGGCATTATCAGTTTACTGTTATGCCACCTTCCAAAAGTTGGTGATCCAAGTCCTTGCTGTATTGGAGGCCTTTAGTGCAACATATCTTGATGATATTGCTGTCTTTAGCTCCACCTGGCAGGATCATATGATTCACCGGAGGAAGGTTTGAAAAGTACTGCAAACTGCTAGTCTAACTATCAAGGCATCTAAATGCCAGATTGGGAGGAGAACAGTTGTATACTTTGGCCACCTCGTTGGTGGAGGCCAAGTACAACCTTTACAACCCAAGATCCAGGCCATCCTGGACTGAATGAATGAAATGAAATGAATTGAAATACCAGTATTTGTAAAGCTTACAAGTACCTACCGAAAGTGGTCCCAGCACGGGAAGCCCTCAGGAACATTAACCAAGTTATTGCCCAGAGTCACATGATGCAGGGCTAACCTGCCGCCTGCACCGGGGATCGAGCCGTAAACCACGTGGTCCGGAGGCAGGCACGCTGGCAACTGCGCCACACCTCTTCCACCAACCTCCAATTACACAGCCCCAAGTCCAGGCATTCCTTGGTTTGACTGGGTACTACAGAAAGTTTGTGAAAGGGAATGGATCTATTGTGACACCCCTCACAGAACTCCCCTCCAAGAAAATGCCAAAAAAGGTAAGCTGCACAGTTAGCTGTCAAAAGGCTTTGGATACCCTGAAAAAAGCAATGTGCTCAGCACTCATTCTGAAAGCTCCAAATTATACCAAGCAGTTCATAGATGCCTCCGAACATATGATAAGAGTGGTCCCATACCAGACCAGTGATGATGGCCATGACAAATCTGTTGCTTTCATTAGCAGGAGGTTATTCCTAATAGAGCAGTGTTGGAGTGCCATTGAGAGGGAACCCTTTACTATGGTTTGGACCAGGCCTTGGCAGTAAACTATGGTCTGTTTGCAGAGTTAGCTGAATTTTTTGCACTCCACGCTCAGCAGAGCATGCAGAGTTCTAGAGTTTGTTCCTCACTTGCCACTGTTAAGTTGTCAAGCACAAGCAAGGAAAATCCAGCGCTAGACCACCTCACAGCAAGATTTCTCAACATGGGCAGTCACAGAAGATCACAACCGCTCATGTTGAGGAAACTTCTGTTTTCATTGAGGAAGCTGCCGCTCGAGTAGAACATCAACTCGAGCAGCACAAAGCAGCATCATCCTCTTGTGCTATGCATGATGCTGCTCAAACTGATTTTTCCGTGTTGGACAAACACTCGGTGCTCAAAAACAGTGTGTACTGCATTGCCTAATGCACTCTGCCACTTGCTCAACTCCAGGTAGTGCGGTGAAGTTTTTCAGTCACTTTGCAGTGTTATGTGCCCGGGATAGGTACATGTAGTGAAGCAGCTAATTTCTTACATTGTCCTATTTTTCTCAATAACATGTCAGCTGTGACTTTTTACAACCATTTGCGTGCACAACAATGCTGGATTGGTTTCTCTGAAATTACTTTGTTCATACATCTAGTTTCGCACAACATTATCATGATTCCTCGAACATAATGTGCAAGGCCCTTTGAGGCACTATGCACAAATGTTGCTCTATCTTCTTTCATGGGGCAACACGGCTGTCTACATATCCATAACATTGCAAATCTTTACGCACATCAAGAGGTTTCTTTCTAATATAAATAAAGAGCATCCCAATAGATTAGCAGAGGAGGCTCTTCAGCTTACACCCAGGTTCCATTCATTCTGAGACTTTACCATGCAACGGTCTGACATCTCCATGAGTGGGTGTCAAGTTCATGACCAATACGGGCTCCTACATTCTCTCCAGCCCGGTAATGGGGTTGGATTGTCCCTCGGGGCATTGTTGCCTTCACACCTACACACACACTAGGTATGCTTAGAGGAGGGTCGGCATAGTAGGAGTGTGCCTGATTACTGCCTTGTTTACATGCCTGCATACATACACTATTTCAGCACCATGGCAGAACTATATATACTATTAACTCTTTTAGTGCTTGTAATCACTTTACTCTGCTTCTGCCTACTGATTATCATGTCACATTTATTCTATTCCAGAATAACGTTGGTTCAATACATATATTGAAAAAGTCTCACTGAGTATTCTGTATATTTCTCTGAGCTGAGTGACTGGGGTGAAAGGTTCTGATCTGTTTCCACGATCCCCTAGAGGTCAGGATTGTCATGTTCAGTGGTTGCCAGAAACTATTTGCTCCATGGTAGGGTTTCGGGGGTTTATAGTGGCACTGTGAGCTAGCTGGTCTCTATGCCAACATATCCTTCGAGGGTGCTCAGAGTCAGTCTAGGCACCTCACACAAAGTTTATGGTGTCAAACAAATGCGCTGATCCTACCGATTAGTAGGAACTACACAACAGCAGAGTTTTGCGTAGCAGATCACTGAAAACTCCACCCAGGCCTAGTGTGGTCCCTGAAAAAGCTGAGACCATACTTCTTTGGTTCTCACTTCCTAGCTCAAGCTGATCACAATCATCTCAGTTGGCTCATGCAAATGAAAGGTGATTACCCCAAACTGATAAGGTGGTCCATATCTCTACAGGGAATGAGCTTTACAGTGGAACACAGACCTGGGACTGACCATGCCAATGTAGATGGCCCTTCCAGGTTCTTCCACTTAGAAGATGAAGGCTCTCTAGGGAAAGGTTAGGTTGCTTGTTTTCTGTTGAGGAATCATGTAGGAAAGTGCAGCTTTTGACATGGTTAGCCCCCACTGTGATTTTGGATGAAAGTGCACTGGGTCCCTGCTAACCAGGCTCTCAGTGCTAGAGTTTTTTCCTAAAACTATACATAGATTGGCACAATTTCAGCAACCCCTGTAAGACCCTAGCAAATGGTATCTTAGGGAATTGGAGGTGAAGACCTCCTTTTTGCCTCCAAACCCAGTCTTTTTTCCCTCTTAAACGTAAACTTTTGCCTCTTTTTTGCACACATAAACAGTCTTTTTTCCTGCCTAAACATAACCTTTTGTCCCCTTGTATCCTCCATAAACTTACATTTTTTGCCTCCATAATCCTTGAGTTCCTTCTGCCTGAAAAAACGTTTGCCTTCTTTTCATTTCCATATCCTTCTTTTTCTTCTGCCTATTTGTGACCTTCTCTCCCATAAATTGTCATTCTTTTTCCCCTGTTTTGTAATGTTGAATCTTTTTCCTAATTGAGTTTTCTGAATCCTGCCTAAACTTAATATCTCTCCCCCTCCTGCTTCCCACCTTCTCCTAACCCTGCGGCGAAGATGCACAGCAGGTGTGCTGCTGACATTGCAAAAGCAAGCCTGTCTGTGCCTCTCCTTACCTGGACTGCCCCCAGAGTCTGGTCCCCTGGATCTCTAACCACCCACAGCTACTCCAGAGTTGAGTTAACTGCCCTGATCCCATGACCTTGCAACAACCTCTGCAGCCTCACTTCCCCTCGATCAATGTCAGGACCCTTCTCCCAACGACATTGCTCTTTCTCCTGGAACATCAACTCACGCCCCCTTAGAACTCAGCCCAGACCCACGGACTTAAGAGAAACCCAGTGCCTCTTGATCAATGCCTGATAACTCCACAAACACACCACAGAGATATGGAACATGATCACCTCCCTCGCGCCTCAACTGCACTTCTGCACGAGACATCGCCACTGCCACTACCAGCAAACAAAGCATACAGCGGTGCATAACTTCCACATTCCCAATAATTTCAAGTATATCCAAAACGTTCAGGAGGTAGTAGAAACTCTTCTTTTTTATTGTTTTTTCATCACTGTGCATCAAAAAGTTAATCCAACACATTTCATCCACTTACATGTGAACTTGTGCAGGGCACCAAGAATAGAAAGTTATCCATCCTTGTTTGACCAAGAGGATATTGCGATTGCTTTCCACACTAAAGAGAGTTAAGGTAGTTGCTCAAGTCAAGATCAATCCAACCCTATTCAACACACTCAGGCTCCCCCTGTCCACACTGGTCAAATCCTATGGGATGAACATCATATAATACGCTGAAGGCAGTCAGCTCATCCTCTCCCTAGCCACAAACCCCACTAACACCAACATCTGTTTTCACAGGTGCATGACCAGTGTAGCCAACTGGATGCAAAACAAATGCCTTAAACTCAATACTGACAAAACTAAGGTACTCATCTTCAGGTGCAACCTCTCCCCATGGAACAACTCATGGTGGCCTGGGGAGCTGGGACCCTCGCCCACTTCCACAGACCACACCAGAAACCTCTGAATCATAATCAACAACAAGCTCACCATGAAGAAGCAGATAGATTCTGCCTCTTCAGCCTGCTTACTAATCCTCCTCATGCTCCAAAAAATACTGAAATAGCCTCCCATTAACACCAGATGCACTGTCAACCAAGCACTCAACGATGGATTAAACCCAGATCTGTGACTGGGTGTGAATGTTTTGCCAATGTGCAACATTCCATCCATCGTCTTGTGTCTTTTGCTGTTCACCCCATGTGGGAAGGGTATGCCCAGAGGTGGGTCCCATTCTAACTACGCCACTGGAGTCAAGCTATCCTGGCTGATGATGGCTGATAGCCAGAAACCGGTCCTAGGATGCTTGATTCCGGTCCAGGGTAGACATGGCTTGGGAGTTCGGGCAGGACTGTTCCCATGAGGCACAGGGTCAAGACTGATTTGCATATGGCCATGCCTGAACTGGGATGGCGTGGTGAGCAAAATAACGATGGATTAACCCCAGATCTGTGACTGGGGGTGAATGTTTTGCCAATGTGCAACATTCCATCCATTATCTTGTGTGTTTTACCAAGCCCTCATCACCAGCCGTCTTGACTATGAAAACTCCCTCTACATGGACATTGCCTCACAATTACTCAGCAGACTGCAAACCATCCAAAAGGCTGCAGCCCGACTCTTCCTCGACCTCCCAAGAAGAGCACACATCACCCCTCACCTCAGATTGCTCCACTGGATCCCCATCCAAAAAGGTGTCATTTCAAACTACTGACCCACACCTACAGGACCCTGCACAATAAAGGACCAGCCTACCTCAACCACAGGCTCAACTTCCAAAAACCTGAGAGACAACTATACACCACCTCTCTCTCTCTCACCCACACGCCCTGCTTCCACAAAAGCAGAAGCAGCAGCCACACTTTGCCGCCAAGAACTGGAATGGCCTCCTATTCTTCCCCCAGACTGAACCCACCCAATAAAAGTTCAGTGATTGGCTTAAAAACATAGATGTTCGACTGACAACTTCCTCTCCCTTCTGTGCCTGAAAACCCATGCAGGTGATAAGCAGCACTCTACAAATTGTTGATTGTTTGATTTAACATCCACTAGGTCTACACCACGAATTTTGCCACCCCAGGGACCCCTCACCAAGACCATACAAACTGCCACTGCAGGCTGCGTGTTTTGGTGCAAAGAAAACTGAAGGGTCAACATGCCCACAGACAATTCATGAGGTATAGGTTAGTCACCCCTACTACAGGCCTTAATGCCCTAAGGCAGGGTGCACTATACCACATGTGTGGTCTTCTTGAGCAAATATGACCCTACAAAATCTAAGTCCATTATTGGATATTGTAAGTGCCCAGGAAAGCCATATAGAGTGCATGGTCTCGACACCAGTCATTACTGGTTCCCCAGTAACATGATGTCTTTAATGTACCCTTGGATGTTTGGTAACAAACATCTTGTTTTAGTAAATTGACACTGCTGCAACTGTTGGATTTATTATTAAATGCACACCAGAGGGCACCTTAGAGGTGCTCCCAGAAAGCCTGCCAAATGCTGGTGTGGTCTCTGACTATTCTTAGCCAGCCTGCCACCACCAGATCTGTTTCTGACCACATGGGGAGAGACCCTTCAATCTCAGAGGTCGCTCTGGGTGGAGAAGCTTCATACCTTCCCCAGGCCATTGTACAATGCCTTTGAAATGCAACCCTGGCATCTATAGCTAGGGGAGGATACCAACACCCCTGACCTGCTCCACTTTAGGCTGGAGTACAGGTGGGAACATTAGTTAGATTAGGTGGTGGTCCCACATCCAGCCAGCACCACCCCTAAGTTGGGACAGTTGATGTCGACCCCACTGACCAGGGTCAGAGTTATGGCCATGTCCCAATGGCAGTGGTCATAGGTGGGTGTAGTCACTCTAAAGGTAGATAGCCCATTGACTACTACCTAGTATTTTCTTTAACATCCCTACATTTATTATTTAGTTGGGTTGGCACTCCCTGACCCTGACCCTTATATTCAATGTACCTAAGAAGAAAATGGCCAAGGAAGTGCTGCTGACCCAAGAATGGAGTACCTGCTGCACAACTTTGGCATGAAACCCTGCCAAGGACTCAACCATCTTGATGTGCTGTCTCGTCCAGCTGCTATGAAGCCTCCAAGAAACCCGAAGCACCTTCAGCCCTTCAACAATCACCAGAAAACTCCCTTGGAGTAGAGGAACTACTTCTCTGCAGCCAGCAGGCACTGATTTAGCAGATCCTACCTATATAGCCTTTTTTAATGGATGCAGCTTGACCGGGGAACATGATGACGGGGGATAGTCTTATGAAACGGAACTGTTTAGAAATTCCGTGTTAGAATGTGAATGGCCTGAGGGTCGAAAGAAGACAGTTACTGGTTCTTCAATATTTGGAGGACAGCCCAGCTAGAATTCTCATGCTTCAGGAGACACATTTGTTACAGTCTGTAAGTATGGCACTGTTTGATAGCAAAGGTGGATGTATAAAGTCATACCCACAGACCAACAATGCTGCTCTAAAGAAGTTGCTATAATATTTATATCAAACTCTGGAGTAGTGTTGAGCAAGTCACAACCAGATGAGAAAGGACATTGGGTGGTTGTGGAAATCAGGAGTTGTGCTACTTTCTACACGTTGGCCAGTTATTATGGTCCAAACAAAGACGATATCACACCCTTCAACAGTCTTTGCGTCTCCCTGGCCGATTTGGAAGCGGCGCTGATGTTTGATGGGGATTTCAATGTCCTTCTAAATAATAGGCTTGACAGATCCTCCCACGTACCTAAATGGCCGCACCATGGGTTAAAGCCCATCTTCCTGCTATGCTATGCAATTTAAAGTTATGTGTTTATGGCAGAAGAAAAAGGGCAATGCCAGGGAGTATTTCTTTTTTAGTAAAAAAAGGGCATTACTCAAGGATCGATTATATTTTCATGGAGCTCTCAGAAATAGGTAAATAATGAAAATAGAGTATTTACCCATTCACCTTTTTGACCATGGTGCAACAGATCTAAATATAGAGCTCCCATCAAGGTCCCCACCCAGAAGTTGGACTTTGAATAGGAGGCTTTTTCTGCAACCATATATTCTGTACAAGTTAAAGGGGGAGACGGCTGTGTTTTTCAATCAAAATTCAGATTCTGCGCCTTAACATGTAGTATGGGACCCTTTCAAGGCGGGTTCAGAGGGATTTTGAAGAGTGCCAGATCTGAAAAAAGAGAGATTGCCACGTCAGAGGAGCAGATAAAAGCAACCAAAGCAGCCTTATAGGCTGGGCATGTTTGTGGTATGAAAAAAGAAAGCTTAGTGGGGAAGACTGAAGACATTATGTTGCAGAAATGGGAAGTCAGCAAAATGAGGGACCTTGATCAGGAAGAGAATTGTGGTAAACTACTTGCAATGAAGAGTAGAATATATAGATTTCTTAATTATATCAGTAAGATTAAACTTGGTAGTGACGGCCAGTATGTTGAAGATAAAGATGGCATTGAGCTGGCTTTTACTAAATTCTTTCAGGACTTGTACCAGGAGGATTTAGTGGTAACAAAGGTGCCTTAGATCAGTGGCTCGTTGGGAAACAGCTCCCATAGCTGAGTTTAGATAGCCTAGCATTGCTCACCCAAGATATAAGAGGGAGCAAAATCCTCACTGCCCTAAACAAAATCAGGAAATGGAAAGCTGCTGGGCTAGATGCGATCCCTAACGAGATCTATGTGTTACTGGCAGATGAAGTTATCCCAATTTGGTTGAAGCTGTTTAATGAAA
The DNA here is from genome assembly GCF_964261635.1 of Lissotriton helveticus. Taxonomy (NCBI): domain Eukaryota; kingdom Metazoa; phylum Chordata; class Amphibia; order Caudata; family Salamandridae; genus Lissotriton; species Lissotriton helveticus. The sequence continues at coordinate 211,435,792 of NC_136060.1, read as the reverse complement.
TTTTGAGAGGCAACTCCCCTTTACCAGACTTGTGGAGTCCTATACAATGCTAGGCGTATCAGCCAATATCACTGCTGAACTGCTATTATAAGATCTTTGCTGGGGTATTAAATGTCCGTCTTTGTAAAATCGTGGGGCTGATAATTCACGAAGTCCAGAAGGGCTTCCTCCCGGGCAGGCAGATGAAGGATCTCGTTCTCACTCTAATTGGCTCAATAGACCTGGCAATTGTGCATGGTGTTCTGCTTTCAATCCTCACCCTAGATGCAGCAAAAGCCTTGGATTGAGTTAACTGGCATTACCTGAATAGACTATTGATGGCTTTTGGTAATGATGAGACCTTTAGAGAGGTCCTTAATAAAATGTATAAATCTCCCCAGGCCTAGATTGTGGTTAAAGGCAATCTCACAGCACCTGTGTTAATAGAGCGTGGCACGAGACAAGGGTGCCCTCTGTCACTCATTCTCTTTGACTTATACGCTTGAGCCAAAATAAAAATATCGTATTGGAAAGAAGAGGGAGTTACCCCAATGTTGATACAAAGGGACGGGGTACACACAACAAAGGCACAGAAGTCCCTATATTCAAATTTGCAAAGGGCCAACTTCTCGACCTGGACCAAGTGGCTATGATGATTTGTGTTATTACTCTTCAGTGGATGAGACAATCTTCTTATAAAGCAACTAGTGCCTAGTTACAAATGTATTATTACATACCAGACTCATTTAAAAATTCTATAAACATAAAATTGGTTCAAATGTAAAAACAGAGATCTTTAAAAAAGAGTTTATTAAACTCATTGATAAACATACACAATCAGTTAAATATTCATTCAATGGATGCCCTAATCGTCCACCTAATATAGGTTTCAGTATAAATCATTCAAGTGTATAGATAAAAACGTATATGTCAGGAGGGTTATCCCCCACATATTGCATGATTAAAACACAATTCATCTTTGAATAAGGTATGGTACCAATACACACAGTATTATAATAACAAGAAGGGCATGAATATTAAACAAACAAATAGGTTTCATCCAGTTTGCCCTGAATTAATGAAAGAACTAAATAATGTGAGCCATGTACATGTCTACTCTAAATGATGAAAAGTATGACATTATTTACAAATATCAGGTACATTGAATTGAATGTACCCACAGGCACTCTATATGCTATTGAAGTACCACATGGGGTTGCTTTTAAAGAATATATAAAGCAAGTAAAAAAAAATAATCATGCTTAAAAGAAAATATTCATGCTTAATGGATTAAAGTAGCATGGTAGAATGTAAAGGGTTGGGGGACCAAGAGTCAGTTTACAGAATGGCAAGTTTGTGAAGCACTGTTTGTACAACATGCTTAGTAAAATGGAATTGGATGATATATCAGAAATTAGTTTGTGTAGTATCAAGAAGCAACATCAAAAGTAAATGTTAGAAACAAAGTGTTAGAACGTATAGTATGATTAGTTTGCGCAATATGCCTAAAGTGAGTGTTGTTATCACCTAGATCTGATGAAAACTTTTGTAGTCCTGAAGAAGGTGGAACCATCAAGCTATCACCGAAATGCTGCCTTGACTGTTTTTAGAAAGTTTTTATCTATACACTTGAATGATTTAGACTGTAACCTATATTGGGAGGAAGATTAGGGCATCCATTGAATGAATATGTAATTGATTGTGTATGTTTATCAATGATTTTAATAAACTCCTTTTTTAAAGATCTCTGTTTTTACATTTGAACCAATTTTATGATTATATAATTTTTAAAAGAGCCTGGTGTGTAATAGTTTATATAAATGTGTAACTAGGCATTAGTTGCTGTATAAGAAGATTGTCTCATCCACTGAAGAGTAGTGACACAAATCATCATAGACACTTGGTCCAGGTCGAGGAGTAGGCCCTTTTCAGATTTGAATATAGGGACTTCTGTACCTTTGTTGCAAAATAAAAAGATCTACCCTTTTGTCGTAAATAGTTTTACAAGGAAGCTAGCCCTGTATGCCAACTATTTGATTATATTGTCATCTAATGTAAATCAAACTCTACCAGAATTACTCACTGAAGTACAGGCTTTCGGGAAACGGTCTGGGTGTGTGCTTAATTATGACAAGACCAAAGTTATGGCTTGGAACCTGGCAGCTTAGGGGGTAAGGCTATCTAAGGAGACCATAATACAGGAGCTAAAAGAAATCCCTAAAGTAAACCTAGATAGAGTCTCCAAGGAAGTTGATGTTTGTTTATTTTATTTAGAGTTTTATAGAGCGTGAACCAGACCTGTGAGGGTACTTTACAGGATAGATAGGAGGTAAAAAAAGGATGGTGGGGGGAGGATATAGTTAAGATAAAAGCAGGGAGATACATTGTACAAAGAGGTAGACAGTTTCAATCCCAGTGGGAAAAAAACAGGAGGAAACATTTAAAACAACAGACTCAGTGTGGGTGAGTATCATCCAGGAAGAACATGGATAATGCTGAGGTAGTGGTTGCAACAGGGACACTGTGGTGCATGTAATGCCAGTGATGGAGCGAGGTTCAGAATGATATTTTGTTCTGACTCGTGAAGTTAAACTTCCATAATATAATCATATTAATAAGCTTGTGAGTGAATTTTACTAATCAACCTAGATTAAAATGCTTTACACGACATGAGGGATTAACATATGTGCTTTATGTTGCAAACTGCAAACTCGTGGAAAATAATAAATTAACCTTGTCTATTGTCTTTGTCAGTATTAAATGCGGCTGTTTTATTAAATGACATGTGCTTATTTTGTGTGCTTATGTTTTGTCTTTCGTCTTTTATGTGGCCTAAGTTTGTGGAGAAATCCGTGGCTTGTGCTTAAGCTAGGTAACATAAATTAATGGGTTAAACTTAGCAAAGGGGGGTGGGTAACAGAATAAGTTTTAATTCTTTAATTAATTATTGTTTTGTGTTTGTTTAAAAATTTGTTATCGATTGGGCCTAAGAAATGGTTGGCAGTGCTGGAAAGAATAAGAAAACTTGACCAGAGTGAAGCCTTCACTCATGTGCAGAAAAAAGACCATTTTGCTGAACAATCAACGTTTATTGCAGACGTGGTTTTGGTCGAGTTGAATGTGTTCTTGAAGAAAAAACCAAGGACAGGAAGTTTGAATTGCCTGCCAAGATTAGGAAGTAAAGTTTTGTGCCTGAGCGAAAGTAACATTTTCGAGGAAGCTGAAAGGATGAAGAAACTATGAACAAGAGGGGCTTATGATGAGGCCCGGACTTGGTCAGGAGTGAATGACCTAATGGTGGACTGACAGGGCTCAGCCAATCGCAGATTTGGATTTTTGGAAAAGAATGCAAAATTTAGTTACTTTAGCTAGTCAGAAAGGTATAGAAATTGCCCCCATGGGCAGGAGGGTGTCTCTCGCTTCCCGAAGCCAGAAGGGTGTGCCATGCTGATGAACTTTTGGCGCACGTAAGGATAATAGGCTTTTAAGACTAATTCTTTTAGATGAAGTGAGTTTTAGACAGGGAAAATAGATTTAGGGTTTGAGAAACTGTTTATTCGCTTTAATTCATGCTAATTGATGATTCTTTGAAATGTCAGTCTAATATGCCTTTACCTCATTAAATGCTGCTTGATTGTTAATAAAATAATGATTTATTAAAGAAGATACTTTACTTTGATGATTAACAATAAATAAATTAGATTTTGAAACGACAAGCTGGTCTTGTTTATTCATGGTCTAGTTACCATCAGTTGATCCATTTACCTAAGTGACTTAATTAATATGATAAAAGCATTTAAACCATGGCAAGAAATGAAAAATTGCAGATGTATTTAAATGTGTAAATAGTTTGTGAATAGGTTCTGATTAATTAGGTCACATGATTCAGTTGCCCAAAAATTGTCTTGTTAGCTCATGGGCCTTACGAGTGATTTTTGATTAATGGTGAGTATTATGGCATTGGGTAGCGTTGTTGAGACAGTTTTTCTACATGGGCGCTGCATCACCAGCGTTAGGGGAGAAATGTGCCGATTAGGAAAGGTTTGGCCTCTTTTTTTTAAGCAAGCAAGGGATGTAAGTCTTCTGATGGCGGATGGGAGTGAGTTTCAGATTCTAGGTGTGGCCCCGGAGAAACCCCGATTGTACGTTTTTTTCCGCAGGCGTGCCGATTGGAGCAAAAGGTCTCTGGCGGATCGGGATTTTCTGGCTCCTCCGGATATCACGAGTTTCTGGGCCAGATATGCCGGGGAATTGGAGTTTAGAGCCTTGTGGGTAATGCAAGCCAGAATAAGTTGGATCCTGGCCTCGAGAGGAAGCCATTTTAGAGCTTTAAAGTGGGGAGAGATGTGGTCAAATTTCTTTGAACCAGTTAGAAGTCTGGTGGCGGCAATGAAGCAACCTTTCAGTGGGTCCAACAAGCTCTTGGATAGACCTCTGAGGGTGGAGCATCCATATTCTAGTCTGGAAATGACTAGCACCTGGATTGCCATTTTTAGGTCGGGAGTATCGAGGAAGGATTTCAGGTTTCTTCGGCAGCTCAGGTGAAATCTGGCGGTTTTGGCCATCAAATTGATATGGCCACACATATTCAAGCTGCCATCAAGGGTTATTCCAAGTGATTTGGCAGAGTCTACAATGATAGGGGTGCAGTTTAACGCTGTGATAGCCTTGAGCTATTCTTGGATATCTGGGTTATTTTTGTTTAGTGAGAGGAGGAGATATTCCATTTTATTTTGCGTTAAGTTTGAGCTGGTTAGAGGTGAGCCAGTGCAAAGTCAGCTTCAAGGCCTCATTCAGGGAGAAAATGTCCTCTGGAGAAGAGATTTGAATGTGGATCTGTGTTTCTTCGACATATATTTGGTAGGCAATATTGGTGGTACGAAGCACCTCTGTGAGAGGTTCAAGGTAAAGGTCCAAGAGAGTTCGGACAGGGTTGATCCTTGGGGAACTCCATCCGTGATCGGAGTGGGAGCAGATAAGGTGCCGTTTATTCGGATTCTCTGTGAACGATTCTGGAGGAAGGACCTGAAACATTCTAGAATGGTGCCATCCAGTCCCATCCTGAGTTTGAGGCATTCGAGGAGTGTTTTGTGGTTAACCGTATCGAAAGCCGAGGATAGGTCAAGGAGGCAGACATGTTTTACCTTGTTCAAGGGTTTGTACGGCATCACCCACGATGTGTAGGATGGTGGCTTCAGTGCTTTGACCAGGTCTGAAACCGGATTGGAAATCATCTAGTCGGTGGAACTTGGTGAAGTGTTGGCTTAGCTGTTGCTGTATGTATGGGGCTATGGAGATGTACTTCTGACAAGATGGCAGAACCTCCTGCTTACACATTTTAGGCGGATTAACTTGATTAAAATGTGCATCCTCCCTAATTTTGCCTATTTATTATTATTCCGCTGGCATTTGATAAAGGCCTTTTAGTTCAAATTCAGGGAAGGATTTCTGCTTTTATCTGGGCAGACAAGGAGATCAGGCTGTCTTGGAAGAAGCTAAGACGTAAGCTTTCACATGGCAGCCTGTGCCTACCTGATCTCCTGCTGTACTGTTGGGCATATCAAATGAAGATCTGCAGAATGTTACTTCTCAGGCCAGCAGCACCTTGATTCTCTGCATGTTCAAGGCTATGCTGATGGACTGCCCTGAAGAGGGTTTTATGTACAAATTTGTTTCACCCAAACACTTTTAAAAAGTCCAGCGCAAGGTCTTATATGCTGCTGCCAAACTATGGTTTGACTGCTGCTCTAGTTTAGGTTTATCCTACTATATTGAATGGGCCCCAGAGTGGGACTGCCCAGGAACACCAGAGTGCCTCTTGGACGGTTTAGTTCAGCCATTAAAAGATGTGGGTGTGGCACGTTGGATGGATATAGTAGGTGGAGACAAAAGTCTGCCATGGGATTCCTGGAAAATGTACCCAACGGAACATTATCCAGATTTAAAAATGACCAAATCTCAATGTGGTGCAAGAACCAGCAGTGGCATCCCCTTGTGGACAACTCAATGGAGGACAACTTGCAAGATAAAGGAAGTAGCACTCTGGTAGAATTATCTCCTCTCTGTAGCAGACAGGAAGCTGGCACATCATTACCTGGGCTGGGAGAAATACTTGCCTGAGGAGCAAGCTGAAATATTTATAGCAAGTATCTTTAGACATGCTTTACCCGTTGATCAAATCTGCTGTACTAAGTAGAAAACATTTTTTCACACTACACAGGATATTCTGGTCCCCAGTCAAACTGTCCAAAATAAGGGGCGGTGGAGAAGACAGGTATATGAGTTGTGGTACCCAGAAGGTAGACAGCATCCTCATGTTTGCCACTTGCTCCCTGCTAAAGGAATTTTAGGGCAATGTGGGTAAGACTTTATCGGACAATTTAGGTAAAGATGTGGAGGTAAGCTCCTCTGCAGTTCTCTTTGGTATTGTTTTGTTGCCTGATGGGTTGGAAGGTCTTTCGGGGTTGCACAACAAACTGTGTTATATTCAACTCTCTTAGCAAGGAGGGAAATCTGTAAGAGCTGGCGCCAGGTGGCACCTCCTACATGGAGGGGCTTGTGGAACTCAGTAAGATATTTTAGGGACTTAGATCAAAAGGTCAATGCTTATTGGGGAAAAACTGAGCATGGGCTATTCTGGGAGCTCTTAGATCTTGAATAGCAGTAGTATAGGAACTTTATTGTTGGTCAATTAAAACCCTTATTATATAAAAACGGTAGCAACATATTCTTAAAAGAAACATTAATTAAAATTATTGAGGTTATAATTAACAATTTGCTTAAAACTCTGCAAAACTTTTCAGCAGTTAATGTTCGAATCGTAGGCTGGGTTCTGGTCAACAGTATATTAATGGTTGACAAACTGTTACCGCGTCCAATGATGGGATATCGAGCTGCCGTAGTGGGGCGTGGTTAGCTGCACCGATGACTTCCAATAGATTTAATGCCTAGATAACACATTTTGTTAACCTGATATTCAACTTCCTGTTGTCTGGGTTAAAGGCCGCTATTATGCCTTGACAGCATGATCGAATTCTGAGCCTTATCCATTCTTCTTGCAGTAAAAATTGTCTAAAAGAAAACATTCCGGGGCATAAGCAACTATATGTTCCATTCTTTCTGTGTGGTAGCTGCACAGCCTACATTGGGTATGATTGTCTTGGCGGCGCCATTCTGGGAAACTCTTTAGAAAAGGCCATTCACCCATCCTCAGGGCCAGGAACTTTCGTTTCAAATAAAGTGCAAACATGCTTGATAAATGAAGGGGTACAACTGGTTTAAAGTTGGTAATCACTGCCCAAGCGTGTTTCCTTCTTGAATAGTGTTGAATAGTAAGAATAATGCGTGCAATGATTATACCTCTTGGTCAGCTCATGATGTGCTGTGGGGTCTTGCTCTCGTAAGAACATCAGCTGAGACTAGATCCCAAGTTATGAGCAGCAGGGGTGGACTAGACTGAGAGGTTGCTTGTTCTATGGAGGTTATTTGAGGACAAAAAAAAAACACACTATCTAAGTAAAGTTCTATCTTTTGTCCAAATTCAATTTAATTTTGTTCAGCTCCTATTTACTATAGATGCGAAGAAAGTTTCCTATGGGCCCCGCTCAGAACTTTCCCAGGAGGAGCAGAGAAGCATGACGATTTTTTGGGAAAGTTTTGTGAAAAGCAGCACCAAAGCTTTTAGTGAAGTAAAAATACTTTTCGTACGGAAACTCTAATCGAACTATAAATACACAGTGGTGACCACTATTGCATGTGCGTATGTGTGTGTGTGGGTGTGTGCGCATGTGAAAACATTATCTGTAATTACATTTAAAACATGATAAATGAAGACCTAAAATTATGACACAATTAGAAACTGGAGGTTTCTAACAGTTCACCACACGTGCAATGGCTGAGCTTCTATCAAGCGACATTGGTGCAACTGTTTGCTCACTTTGGTGTGCATGAGTGTTCTACACATATGGATCTCAATACAAACAAAATGACTCACATATACAATTTAAAATTAATGATAATGTGTTACATTTAGATATTTAGGGGCAGATTTATGATGCCCTTGCGCCTCCTTGCGCCGCAATTGCGTCACTAAATGTGACGCAACAGCGGCGCAAACAATGCGCCCTATTTACAACGTGACACATCTAAGAGATGCGTCACGTTGGAAAGCCCTGCGCCATAAGGAGGCGTTCCTGCGCAGGGGGGGGCGTTCCTGCGCAGGAACGCCTCCTAAAAGTGGCTGAGTGATATCTATGAGATTTCACTCAGTCACTTCCTACGTCAAATACTAACGCCTGCTTGAAGCAGGCGTAAGGGTGACGCAGCATGCATTGAATAGGTGGCTCCTGTGCATTGCAGGAGTCATGTCGCACTTGCGACATGACTCCTGCAATGCGCTGCCCGTACGCCGAGAGATGCGTCACGCATCCTCACTGCCTTGCACCATGGTGCCTGGCCCCCTCGTAGCTCCTGCATTCAGTGCGAGATTGCCGGTCCGAGAGAGCCCTAATCGCCCTCCTCAGCCCTGCTTTCATCAGGCGCTTCCATACTGATCAAACTAATCTACGATCAGCCGCCTCCTCCGATGACCCGATACAGAAAAGGGGGTGGTGATGAACAGAGTGTCTGAATTAAGCAGACCACTCTTACCCAGTCCAAAGATCAGGGCTTGATCCATCACCGTTATTTATCTCACTGCCCCATCCCAGCTCAGAACCTGGCTATATGCAAATTAGTCTGTCCCTGGCCCAGTGCATCATGGGAACAGGGCAGACCAAACTACCAAGCCAATTCTTCACCAGAAAGGAGACAAGCTACCGGGGACCGGTTTCTGGCATTTCAGCCTCTTCGGCCCGGCTTGCTTGAATCCTGATGGAGCAGTGAGAAAGGGACTCATGTCTGAGTATACCCTGCCACACCTATAGTGGCCAAAAACGATACAGAAAAGGGGGTGGTGATGAACAGAGTGTCTGAATTAAGCAGACCACTCTTACCCAGTCCAAAGATCAGGGCTTGATCCATCACCGTTATTTATCTCACTGCCCCATCCCAGCTCAGAACCTGGCTATATGCAAATTAGTCTGTCCCTGGCCCAGTGCATCATGGGAACAGGGCAGACCAAACTACCAAGCCAATTCTTCACCAGAAAGGAGACAAGCTACCGGGGACCGGTTTCTGGCATTTCAGCCTCTTCGGCCCGGCTTGCTTGAATCCTGATGGAGCAGTGAGAAAGGGACTCATGTCTGAGTATACCCTGCCACACCTATAGTGGCCAAAAACGATACAGAAAAGGGGGTGGTGATGAACAGAGTGTCTGAATTAAGCAGACCACTCTTACCCAGTCCAAAGATCAGGGCTTGATCCATCACCGTTATTTATCTCACTGCCCCATCCCAGCTCAGAACCTGGCTATATGCAAATTAGTCTGTCCCTGGCCCAGTGCATCATGGGAACAGGGCAGACCAAACTACCAAGCCAATTCTTCACCAGAAAGGAGACAAGCTACCGGGGACCGGTTTCTGGCATTTCAGCCTCTTCGGCCCGGCTTGCTTGAATCCTGATGGAGCAGTGAGAAAGGGACTCATGTCTGAGTATACCCTGCCACACCTATAGTGGCCAAAAACGATACAGAAAAGGGGGTGGTGATGAACAGAGTGTCTGAATTAAGCAGACCACTCTTACCCAGTCCAAAGATCAGGGCTTGATCCATCACCGTTATTTATCTCACTGCCCCATCCCAGCTCAGAACCTGGCTATATGCAAATTAGTCTGTCCCTGGCCCAGTGCATCATGGGAACAGGGCAGACCAAACTACCAAGCCAATTCTTCACCAGAAAGGAGACAAGCTACCGGGGACCGGTTTCTGGCATTTCAGCCTCTTCGGCCCGGCTTGCTTGAATCCTGATGGAGCAGTGAGAAAGGGACTCATGTCTGAGTATACCCTGCCACACCTATAGTGGCCAAAAACGATACAGAAAAGGGGGTGGTGATGAACAGAGTGTCTGAATTAAGCAGACCACTCTTACCCAGTCCAAAGATCAGGGCTTGATCCATCACCGTTATTTATCTCACTGCCCCATCCCAGCTCAGAACCTGGCTATATGCAAATTAGTCTGTCCCTGGCCCAGTGCATCATGGGAACAGGGCAGACCAAACTACCAAGCCAATTCTTCACCAGAAAGGAGACAAGCTACCGGGGACCGGTTTCTGGCATTTCAGCCTCTTCGGCCCGGCTTGCTTGAATCCTGATGGAGCAGTGAGAAAGGGACTCATGTCTGAGTATACCCTGCCACACCTATAGTGGCCAAAAACGATACAGAAAAGGGGGTGGTGATGAACAGAGTGTCTGAATTAAGCAGACCACTCTTACCCAGTCCAAAGATCAGGGCTTGATCCATCACCGTTATTTATCTCACTGCCCCATCCCAGCTCAGAACCTGGCTATATGCAAATTAGTCTGTCCCTGGCCCAGTGCATCATGGGAACAGGGCAGACCAAACTACCAAGCCAATTCTTCACCAGAAAGGAGACAAGCTACCGGGGACCGGTTTCTGGCATTTCAGCCTCTTCGGCCCGGCTTGCTTGAATCCTGATGGAGCAGTGAGAAAGGGACTCATGTCTGAGTATACCCTGCCACACCTATAGTGGCCAAAAACGATACAGAAAAGGGGGTGGTGATGAACAGAGTGTCTGAATTAAGCAGACCACTCTTACCCAGTCCAAAGATCAGGGCTTGATCCATCACCGTTATTTATCTCACTGCCCCATCCCAGCTCAGAACCTGGCTATATGCAAATTAGTCTGTCCCTGGCCCAGTGCATCATGGGAACAGGGCAGACCAAACTACCGAGCCAATTCTTCACCAGAAAGGAGACAAGCTACCGGGGACCGGTTTCTGGCATTTCAGCCTCTTCGGCCCGGCTTGCTTGAATCCTGATGGAGCAGTGAGAAAGGGACTCATGTCTGAGTATACCCTGCCACACCTATAGTGGCCAAAAACGATACAGAAAAGGGGGTGGTGATGAACAGAGTGTCTGAATTAAGCAGACCACTCTTACCCAGTCCAAAGATCAGGGCTTGATCCATCACCGTTATTTATCTCACTGCCCCATCCCAGCTCAGAACCTGGCTATATGCAAATTAGTCTGTCCCTGGCCCAGTGCATCATGGGAACAGGGCAGACCAAACTACCAAGCCAATTCTTCACCAGAAAGGAGACAAGCTACCGGGGACCGGTTTCTGGCATTTCAGCCTCTTCGGCCCGGCTTGCTTGAATCCTGATGGAGCAGTGAGAAAGGGACTCATGTCTGAGTATACCCTGCCACACCTATAGTGGCCAAAAACGATACAGAAAAGGGGGTGGTGATGAACAGAGTGTCTGAATTAAGCAGACCACTCTTACCCAGTCCAAAGATCAGGGCTTGATCCATCACCGTTATTTATCTCACTGCCCCATCCCAGCTCAGAACCTGGCTATATGCAAATTAGTCTGTCCCTGGCCCAGTGCATCATGGGAACAGGGCAGACCAAACTACCAAGCCAATTCTTCACCAGAAAGGAGACAAGCTACCGGGGACCGGTTTCTGGCATTTCAGCCTCTTCGGCCCGGCTTGCTTGAATCCTGATGGAGCAGTGAGAAAGGGACTCATGTCTGAGTATACCCTGCCACACCTATAGTGGCCAAAAACGATACAGAAAAGGGGGTGGTGATGAACAGAGTGTCTGAATTAAGCAGACCACTCTTACCCAGTCCAAAGATCAGGGCTTGATCCATCACCGTTATTTATCTCACTGCCCCATCCCAGCTCAGAACCTGGCTATATGCAAATTAGTCTGTCCCTGGCCCAGTGCATCATGGGAACAGGGCAGACCAAACTACCAAGCCAATTCTTCACCAGAAAGGAGACAAGCTACCGGGGACCGGTTTCTGGCATTTCAGCCTCTTCGGCCCGGCTTGCTTGAATCCTGATGGAGCAGTGAGAAAGGGACTCATGTCTGAGTATACCCTGCCACACCTATAGTGGCCAAAAACGATACAGAAAAGGGGGTGGTGATGAACAGAGTGTCTGAATTAAGCAGACCACTCTTACCCAGTCCAAAGATCAGGGCTTGATCCATCACCGTTATTTATCTCACTGCCCCATCCCAGCTCAGAACCTGGCTATATGCAAATTAGTCTGTCCCTGGCCCAGTGCATCATGGGAACAGGGCAGACCAAACTACCAAGCCAATTCTTCACCAGAAAGGAGACAAGCTACCGGGGACCGGTTTCTGGCATTTCAGCCTCTTCGGCCCGGCTTGCTTGAATCCTGATGGAGCAGTGAGAAAGGGACTCATGTCTGAGTATACCCTGCCACACCTATAGTGGCCAAAAACGATACAGAAAAGGGGGTGGTGATGAACAGAGTGTCTGAATTAAGCAGACCACTCTTACCCAGTCCAAAGATCAGGGCTTGATCCATCACCGTTATTTATCTCACTGCCCCATCCCAGCTCAGAACCTGGCTATATGCAAATTAGTCTGTCCCTGGCCCAGTGCATCATGGGAACAGGGCAGACCAAACTACCAAGCCAATTCTTCACCAGAAAGGAGACAAGCTACCGGGGACCGGTTTCTGGCATTTCAGCCTCTTCGGCCCGGCTTGCTTGAATCCTGATGGAGCAGTGAGAAAGGGACTCATGTCTGAGTATACCCTGCCACACCTATAGTGGCCAAAAACGATACAGAAAAGGGGGTGGTGATGAACAGAGTGTCTGAATTAAGCAGACCACTCTTACCCAGTCCAAAGATCAGGGCTTGATCCATCACCGTTATTTATCTCACTGCCCCATCCCAGCTCAGAACCTGGCTATATGCAAATTAGTCTGTCCCTGGCCCAGTGCATCATGGGAACAGGGCAGACCAAACTACCAAGCCAATTCTTCACCAGAAAGGAGACAAGCTACCGGGGACCGGTTTCTGGCATTTCAGCCTCTTCGGCCCGGCTTGCTTGAATCCTGATGGAGCAGTGAGAAAGGGACTCATGTCTGAGTATACCCTGCCACACCTATAGTGGCCAAAAACGATACAGAAAAGGGGGTGGTGATGAACAGAGTGTCTGAATTAAGCAGACCACTCTTACCCAGTCCAAAGATCAGGGCTTGATCCATCACCGTTATTTATCTCACTGCCCCATCCCAGCTCAGAACCTGGCTATATGCAAATTAGTCTGTCCCTGGCCCAGTGCATCATGGGAACAGGGCAGACCAAACTACCAAGCCAATTCTTCACCAGAAAGGAGACAAGCTACCGGGGACCGGTTTCTGGCATTTCAGCCTCTTCGGCCCGGCTTGCTTGAATCCTGATGGAGCAGTGAGAAAGGGACTCATGTCTGAGTATACCCTTGAATAGGTGGCTCCTGTGCATTGCAGGAGTCATGTCGCACTTGCGACATGACTCCTGCAATGCGCTGCCCGTACGCCGAGAGATGCGTCACGCATCCTCACTGCCTTGCACCATGGTGCCTGGCCCCCTCGTAGCTCCTGCATTCAGTGCGAGATTGCCGGTCCGAGAGAGCCCTAATCGCCCTCCTCAGCCCTGCTTTCATCAGGCGCTTCCATACTGATCAAACTAATCTACGATCAGCCGCCTCCTCCGATGACCCAGCCCGGACTTTAGATTCCTCACGCAACCGCTGTGTGCGTGTCCAACACTGCCCTCATCGACAACCTTGTCCTGATGACGATCCCGACTTACGGGGATCGAAACGCCGTCGACACCACAGCATTATTTGTTGCCGCATTTTACGTTTTGTGCTCCTGAAAATGTATTGAATCGTGCTCTAAAGTGACTGCAACTTGACCTTGTGGAGCCATCACTGTATATATATTTTGTCACTATGCGTCGTTCACGCTGTTCACCTTAGCACTTGCACTTTCACTTATTGTATATATCACTACTCACCAAGTGCCCTCTGGTTGTCACATGATTTGCTCTACACAGTGCTGTTTAACTGTATTGCCATGTGAAAGACCCTTTATAATTGCTGAATAATAAGCTTCTACAAAACTTCTTTGAGACTCCTTGTTTTCCTGTTTCATGTAATGCTGATTGCATACACCGCTTAGCTGACTTCTATTGATACCTGTTGGGAATTGTTTCTTGCTTAATTACTCACCCATCCCAACACGGTCCATGGGTTTACTCCTGTTGTTCTTACACGCATCATAAATGCGGCGCACCATGGGTGGCGGAGCAGTGGCGCACTGTGGCGCATGTTAACTGGCGCATCCCTGGGGATGCGCCAGTTAACATAAATCTGCCCCTTAGTGTATAAAAGTATATGAATGCAAGTGGAGTAAGACATGGTAATTTAGCAAGAGGGAACATCTAAACAGAAATAACATGCATGTATTTGCACGGAACCTATGACTGCATGAATACATATACGAATGGAAAACTCAGAAAGTGGTGGGTGAGAACGGCAAGTCAACATACTACTGCAAAATGATGGAGGATGCCTAGGTGCTGCTGTATGCTTTCAGATTTTGTGTCATGGGATAAAAGTAGTAAGGATTGCGAGAAAATGTAATAAACATTTAGACGGTAAGGACATGATATCGTTCCATTCTAGTTCTCGTTACCTTTAAATGCATAGGTAATACGGTTTAGTAATCGCTGCGTTATTCATTGTATACCGCGATCTGGATTGTTTTTGTCGGGCAAATTGAGGTGTCATAGTAGAGCCATTAATGACAGCAATAAATTCACATCATTATTAGAAACTTCATCTTCCCACAAGCTCCAAACTAAAGAAATTAAATGGTTCTCTAAATAAATAAAATATCTTGAGATTGAGAACTTTCTGTGTGGGTTAGATCGATGTGCTTCTATTTTAAATTAATCTCTTTGAATTTGACTTATGAAGTGTTCTAACTGCACTTGACTGTTTCCAGCGATGGAGGTAATTGCCTTCATATGAAAATAAACTCTCATCATAATTAGAGTGGGGCTCGAAGACGTATGTTTATTATGAGATAATCAGGCTCTAGGGTGTGAAAAGGAGACACTTTTCGGCAGCGTTCCTTCTTAATTCTTCTAGAAGTCAGTTGATCTATATTTATGACTGTGCTCAGCCTCAATCATATTGCTTCAACTCTTTCGTGAGAACTGTGGGACCTTTTACCCTTTCCTCAAAGTTTACCTATAATCTAGTGATATTTAGGAAGCAGGCAAATACAAAAGTGTCTGAATGGTTTGAACCGTGTAAAATTTGACAGTGGTGAATTAAGCAGAGTCAGTGGATTTGGGCTTTCTATATTCGAAAAATGTTTTCCCCGAAGAGAAAAAATGTGGGTGTTTATACAGTGGGCTCTATTTCCCCTATATTGAATTCAACGTGGGGAACATGGGTCTTTTTAACTGGCTACTTGGCATCCCCAGTAATATGCCTGGAAAATGGCATGTGAATAGTAATTAAACAGAAAAGTATTCTCAGTCGGATGTATGACATTACAACGCATGCATTTACATCGCATGCCTTTACAACGTAAGTATTACAACGCAGTCCATTACAACGCATAGTGCTTTCGGGTGCTGGATAGTGAATAGTTTAATTTACTATTCCAACTCCAGTCCCCATGGACACTAGGGAAGGTTATTGGATAGTAAATTAACCTATTCCCTATCCTAGAGCGCCCCCCAGAGCAATGCGTTGTAATAGTTTGCGTTGTAAAAGTTGCGTTGTAAAGGTAGTGCGTTGTAAAAGTTTCGTTGTAAAGGCTGTTCACCTTCTCAGGCAGACGTGCAAATCAACACTTCTACTTTGTGTACCAGTATTGGTGAAATTCTGTCTATATGATGGCTGTCCTTCTAAATCCTTATAATTGAGTTTGAAGCATTTCTACCATGTTTTCCTAAGTTTTCACACACAGAAAACATGTTTAAGTTCGAAATGTCTCACACGAATTGACAAAATTCATGATTTAGGCTGCCATTTGAGCTGTGCCATTGCCATATCTGTTAATGACATCACTTTAAAAGCTATGGCAAAGACATTGAACACTGCCTTTTCCATGAGAGTGCATACCTCGTGCATATTTTCCATTTAGATGACTGCTGGACCTGGTCCTCTATGCAGTCACCCCCAAAACACTTTGTCTTTACCCTCCACTTTTTGCAGAATGCCTTTTTGTTGGCTTAAGGCCTCTGTGCATTTTACTACTGATAACAAGTGCTAAAGAGCTTGATAAACATGGCAAAGTTGGCTTATACGTGATTGGCAAATTTAATTTACTTATACGTCCCTAGTAAAGTGGCATACCATATTTGCATGGCCTGCTGCACTTATTTTACCACCCACTTAAGTAGCCCCTTAAAACGTATTCTAAGCCTGCCATTTCAGCCTGCATCCTTACCAAGCCTTAAGCCCCTGTTTTATTGCATGCAGGCCTCCCCTAAGAAAGAACCTAGGTAGTCCGTAGGGCAGGGTGTATTGTAATTAAAAGACTGAACATGTACTTTCAAGTTTTACATGTCCTGGATGTGAATAGTGTTTTACTACAGTGAGGCCTACCTGTCCCATATGATAACACTGGCTTGCATTATTACATTTAATAAGTGATTACTTTTGATTGGGAAAGGTAACCATTTCATGATTGGTGTATGCAAAATTGTAAATAAAAATCCTCTTTAATGTTAAGGTTGTATTTTAAGTTATAATTTTCAAAATGTCACTTTTAGAAAGTTAACTATTTGGTGGCTGCAGCCGCCCCTAGATTAGATGACTAGGTGTAGTTGGCAGTTGGACTTTGTTTATTTCCCACTGACAGCGACACATTAGAGTGATTAGATGCGCCTGGGTGGGCCATTATCTGAGAGGATGGGGAGGCAGGGCCGGACACAGCCCCGCTTGCAACTAAATAGGCTGTGCTCTGACTTCACACAAATAACTGTCACCACTGCATTGTCCCAGCAGCCAGCTTGGACCAAGGGAAGGAGGAGTCAGGAAATGCCAACCTCTTCAAAGGGAAACTTCTACAAACTGCTCCCAACGTCACAAATGCACCAGATATAAAAAAGGGACTCTCAGACCCACATTTCAGTTAATTTTCTGGACATGTGGAAGGACTTTCAGAAGACTGCCTGCTGCTGTGGCCTGCTGTGTACTCCACAAGACTGCTTTGCTGCACCTGGAAGGATTGCTTTGCTGTCCAGCGCCTGTAGTGAACCCTCAGAGGTCTGCCCTGCTGCTTGACCCCTGCTTCATAACATGAACACAGGACTTTCAGAGTGAATTCAAGGGCTAGTTTCTTGACCTCCTGTTTAGAGCCTCAGAGAAAGAAAAGGATCCCACCAACTTGAACCTACATCTGGGCCCAGCTTGAGTGAGTCCAAAGCCCCCAAGTGGTGCTCCTTCAGTCCTTGCCCATTGGTTGTGGTGGTAAAGGGACGTAGATAGCCAAAATCCAAACCTTGAAACTTTGAAAATATTTGGATAAAAGCTGCTCTGGGAACCTAGGAAAGGTCAGGATCAGCTTTCTCATCGATCCACTCAAGGTGTTTTGCTGATCAGCCTGACTTTGTGGCAGCCCCCGCCATGTTCTTCTCTGCAGCAGCAATTCCATTTCAGTGGACCCTGGGAGAACGGTATCTGGCCTCCTGGAACTCTCATCAGCTACACCTTCCAGCTTTATCCCGCTGAAAATTTTCGACTTCCAATAAAGGGACTAAAGTATGTAGAATTCTTCAAAGCAAGTTTGTCCAGCAAGTCCCTATGAGGATGTATCCTCCTCAGACACAACCTGCAGCTGTGTCCTGCAAACTATACCTTCTCAGAACATTTTCTCGAAAATGTCTTCCAAGTGTGAAAGTCATTGCTGACCAGGCCAAATCCACTTTTTGCATCCAGCCAGCGCTCCACCATTGTCAGCCATATTTTATGAATTTGGCGCGATATCGCCCAGCTAGAAGTCAGTGGTTGGGGCTTTTATCTTTGAGGGCCCAGCATTTACTACAAACTTTCAAAATTCATAAGTGCGGTTCTATTGATTGGATTTTTATCATGTTGGTGTCGATTATTTTATTAAATTGTACTCAATTGTTCTGAATTGGTGTGGGAATGTATTTTGTGTTGTGTTTTCACTATTATTTTTTGTGTGCTGCATAAATACTTTACACATTGCCTTTTGTGCCAAGCTACCAAAGGGTTAAGCAGAGGTTAATGCAGTGAAGTTTGTAGTTCACCCTGACAGGGTGTGTGGGTGTTCCTTGTAAAGGGGTTGCCATCCCTTCAACCAACAACCCAATTTCTCACAATGATCACCAAAGTATATTTTATGCAATATGTGTAATTCTATTGAAAATTCTGTGTACGTTCCATAGAAAAAGATTTGCAGCCTCATCCCCTGATTACTCTCTAGCACACTTGTACATATAAAGAGATCAGTTTCCAAGATCATGAAATTATGGTTTAAGGGTGTGAAATTCTTGAATGTTTGTGTACACTTCTGATACATAAATCAAGGTTAAAAATTCAAAAAAAAATTGATGAACAGAATGCAGAACAATGTCATACAGTCACCCCACTACAGAGATATAGTCCTAAATCCATTGTTTTTACCTCCCAATGCCCTTCTAGTTTGGACCCAGCCATATGCAAATCAGTCTTGACCCTGCGCCAATGGGAACAGTACAGTCTGAACTGCCAGACCAGAACCTCCCTGGACTGGAAACAAGCATCCTTGGACCGAATTTTGTAGAATGTTTCTTCTCACAAATTTCAAACACTTTGCAAAGCTCTAAAGCTTGCAAAGTTTTTTAAAAAACTTACCACCAAACTCCACATAATTTCACAAGCCTCTGTGTGACTAGACAGCACTTCAAGTCCCAGATATAGATTACAGTGATATGTATTTTCAATTAAAATTGCAGTATGTAGCTGTGCTATCCACTAAGCTGCCAAATGAAACATAGTCTGAAGTCGATCTGTGTAGCAACAGCTTTTAAACCTGCAAAACGACAGGCAAGTACCCTACTTTTAAATATTAATTAAGTTATGATGCCGGGTATTTAAAAGTAGTGCATGTAAGAATTTAGTAATGGTTTAAACCTACAGGGCCTGATTTACTAAAGTAAACTTACACGTTGAGTAAGTTTATGATTGTTTGCTATTCACAAATACATTTTACTGGTGGTACCTCTATGACAGTGGGGAATCCACCCATAAAAATATAGGACAGTCCTAGCCCCTGCTTTATCCCTTAGGATAGGCTTGAGAGCATCAAGCTAACCCTTACAGGCTCTTGTTAGTGCTTCCCTTTAATGAGGCGTGAAATCTGCTCTTGGAGCAGAACCAATGGTATAGGCCTTTTGGCAGAAAGACCTGCATGTGAGGTATTTGACTCTATCTACTTAGGGATGGCAACTGGGAAGGGTTCAGAAACATCATTAACTGGAAACAAAACAGGGTGAAACCTGCTCATTCACAGAGCAGGAAATTCTTGCCATGGTTCAGCCAGGTGCTCAGGTGGTGTTGCACTTAAGGGTGGTGGTCTTGGTTCTGGAGGGATCCCCGAGTTGGAGATGTCCATAGGGGTAGAAGGCCGGATAGTGGTGGGGGAAGCAGCATGCTGGATCCCGGGCTGATCTGGAGGTCATGCTGGGCTCCATCTTGTGGATAGAGGAGGCCACCCATGATGAAGTCAGGTACCCAGAAGCGCGGGGATCCCTCCGACGGGCCCCCAGATACCATTATCGCCCAGTGTGAGCTTCTTGCTAAACCACCATTTGCCCCTCTGGTAGCTTCTTAGTCTCTGTTAGCCCCGCCGGTACCTGAGAGATGTAGTATTGAGGGTGATGCCGGGGGAGGGGCCAGGGCTCCTTGGACCGCAAGGTGGCTGTTCGATTTAGCCATGAGTTTTGCCTTCCGGTTGCAGGTTGCAGCCCGCGCACATAAGCGTCCAGTGATGTATGGGGTAACTGAATTCGGTTCAATGTGTGATTAGTGGGATGCCATTTTGGGGTCAGTCAGCACGGTGCCCCGCGTTTCCCATTCCTGGGTCCGCCGTGCTTTTCTCCTTTTTGTTTTGGGATTCGGACAGACAATGTGGCTGATGGGGGCAAGGAAAGTAGTTGCAGTTGGCTGATGGGGCTAGGAAAGTAGTCCCAGTCAAATGTTTGGTTGTAGGGTGCAAGTAAGGGGTCTGCACCTCCCTACTGTATGTAGGAATAGAGATGTTCTCACCAATGCCTGCCATCCCTGCATTAGGTTATACCAATCCACTGGTCAGGGGAGCTGGAGGATCGCTCACCGCACAAAGTATTGCTAGACTTAAACAATAGAGGACAACAGGCCACCAGAACCAGACAATCCCAGCATTACTCCAGTTCAGTGCTATAGGTCCCCGAAACACAACCCCCCCTATCCGTCGCGTTCAACCCGTCAAACTCTTGTGGCATGGAGAGCATGCACTCCCACCCATCCGGATGAACACACTTATGTGAGCTGGAGATTCAAACAAATATTAGACAGCGATACAACTAGCGGGGTAGTGAAAGGGGCCAAAGTCATCCAGGGTCAGGCGATGAGAGGGGAGCAGCAGAATATGATCAGGCAGCCGCAGGGACAACTGAAAGTGAGTTTTAGGGCAAATTCCTACCCAGAAAAAGAGAGCCTAACTCAAAACAAAGAAGGCAACTCGGGTTGGAGTTAGAGGAGAGACATGAATTAACAATGGGGAGAGAGTTCTCACTAGGGGAACCCATCAAGAGAGCAGAGCAGCACGCCCTCCATCTGAGGAGAGTGGGTAGGTATACAGAATCAAACAGAGAAGAGTCCTAGGAAGGACTAGAAGGGATGTTCTGCCTGGTACCCGAGCCTCACCAGATTGTCAGCATAGGAGAGGGGCCAGCCAGGTGATAAGGGATCAAGGTAGCCAGGTACAGACTCAATTAAGACGTAGGCAAACCAACATTGCACCCATATGTCTGCAGAAACGAGGATGTTTGCTTCTCCCTTCAAACTCATGGTATAGACAAACTGAGCCCAAGGGAGATAGTGACCAGAAAGGAAGGCGAGAACTTCATGCAACCAGTTTGCCAGCTGATATCGAGCTCGACCAAAAGGGAGGATTAATATGATAAACCCTAGCTGAGGGAAGTATCCTTCGAACCAGAGGACATGGCCATTGCAGAGAAAAGTATCCGGCACAGAGGGGGAGATCCCAAGTGGAACTTCCCCTACATGCAGGATTCCCTAAGAAAATGAGAGCGCTATATTAGAGAGAAACCAGCAGTTCTTCCCAAGTCAAAATTAACCCTCCACTGCTGAAAGGCACTTCAGGGACCACCTATGTGCCATGCGCCCAAATGGATAAGGAAGGGCTCAGAACCAAAATGCTGACATTGATGGATGCTGTGGGGAAATATATCTCATGTTATGAGGAGACCCTCACTGGGCTAAACCTAGCAGTGTCAGATGTCTGCTAAGCAATCTCATTGGAGAGCAGACTAACAAGGTGTTCGCCCGATCGCACATTCCAGAAGTCATCCTGAGAAACACCGAGCATGATGGAGCTGCAATAAACTCGGACAGGCACACAATATGGATGGCCAAGAGGGAAATATTCCTTGATTGCCCAGATGTAGGAGGATTGATGGCAGAAAGTTTGAAGCCTGGGGAGACCATAACGGACATTCTATATGGAATGAGGGAAAAATAGGACAAGAGACAGGCTGGCCATGCACCGATCCAGGACCCCAGGTCAAATACTTCTGCAATATCCTCATAAAGGGGCTGCCCACTGAAATGCAAAGTGGATTGGGCAGTGTAGTAGGGATACACACCAAACCCTGGCGGGAAATACAGGTTCAAGTATTACATTTTTTTTTAAAGAAACATGAAAAGCGCAGGGAAAAACAGGAAAAAGCACAGAGAGAAACCGCCAAGTTGGTCTAACACAAATTGAAAAAGAATGCCTTTCAGGGAAGGTGATGGCACCAATGTACAATTGGCACCAGGGTACAATT
This sequence comes from Lissotriton helveticus, assembly GCF_964261635.1. Taxonomy (NCBI): domain Eukaryota; kingdom Metazoa; phylum Chordata; class Amphibia; order Caudata; family Salamandridae; genus Lissotriton; species Lissotriton helveticus. The sequence continues at coordinate 211,413,807 of NC_136060.1, read as the reverse complement.
GGCACCAGTCTTGAATGGGGCTTCACAGTAAAACCCCAGAGAGTTTCAACCCAGCTATTTTTCTTAAATATATGTTTATTAGCATTGTGCAAGCATTACATTACACTCATAATAATTCCAGATCCCAATATCCGAGTATCATGCATAAATAAGAATCACAGACAGGAACCTATCTTGTTCCACAATTTATGTGCCCATCCACCCCACCTGCACCCATATGTCTGCATGTCAGCTGCTGTGTTGACAAAGGTGGTTGGCCCTAATTCTAAGTGTGCAAATTCCTTTGGTCACTAATGCTTTAGGTCCATGTATTCCAAAGGGTGTTAACTGGGTCATGGGTGTATGGTCAAAAGGGTACAGACTCTGATTGGTTGCCAATTACAGGAGTAAGTTTGGGAAACAATAAATGGTCAATTATAAATAATTGGGAACCCACAATAACTGACAAGAAATAGAAAGGGAAAAAATAATAGGGGTCCACAGTCTCTGGAGGCTATATCTCTGATGTCTCTGTGTCAAACTTCAGTGAGGGGAAGGAATCGAGTCACACTTGACCGCAAGAGGTAACTGTACCACATGTCCCAGGTGTCTCTATGTCTCTATAGTGTGGAGGAGTAATGGCTCAGTGTTAGACCTGGCACCATTGGCGTGGGTCTCCCTTCCATTGTGGCTGTTGCCTCATGTGTTTCTATTGGAGTTAAGATGCTTTAGGCACTGTGCCACTGCTATTCAATGCCACAGTGCAAGTGCTCCCTATTGTAAATGTATGTATGAATCAGTGGTTCCACGTTTGGCTATTTGGTTTATTTGTCAGACCCTAGTCTAGTGCACTGAGTGTGCCCAGGGCGTGTAAATCCAAATGCTGCTGGTTGGCCTGCAGCACAGGTTGTGCCACCCACAGACGCAGCATTGTAAAATGTGTCTAAGGTCTGCCAATGCAGAGCCTGTGTGCAGTCTGGTACTGTCATGCTGACTGGGCAAGTGCACCCACTTCCCAGTCCCTAAACCTCCCTTTTTTCATATCAGTCACCCCTATGGTAGGCTTAAGGGCAGGGTGCATTGCAAGTATAAGGTAGGACAAGCCCTGGTGTGTGTGGCATGTCCTAATAGTAAATTACAGAAGTTTTCGTTTTTCACTATTGCAAGGATACCTGTTCTCCATAGGCCAGAATGGGCTGTTAGAATTGTTACATTTTATAATCCTAGCAGGCTCAGAGTACATGGTGAAATTCGAGTTTAGTATGCCTGAACTCAGAATAATAAAATACATCTTTTAGTGAAGGTTATTTTAATATTCTGTGTTTTTGCAAATACCACTTTCAGAAAGTAGGTCTTTGCTGGTCTAACCATTCAAACCTGCCTCTGCTAGTTTGTGTATTCCTATGTCTGGTTTCTGTGAGTGACAGGGCTGGGGAATTCCAGGAGACAGGCTGAGTCACCCAGTGGTGAATAGAGAGATCTGCATCTTGATGGGAGGGAGGAGTGCACCTGAACTCTGAATACGGCTGTGCCTGCCTTCCACAATGCTTGCTCACCTCCTGGGGAGCGGCTGATGTCTCTGCCCTGCACACTGAAAGAAGAGAAAGAAAACTGTCAACAGAGTACTCCAGGGCTGTACTTGCCTTCCACAATGCTGGCTCCACCTCCTGTGGGGTATCTGATGTTTCTGCCTTGCACTGTGAAAGGAGAGGAGAAGTCTGGATAACAAAGTGCTCAGGAACTGGTTTGGACTAGGCACAGGCCCCTCTCCCCTCAACTACCTTTACTGATGAGAGGAACCTGAAGAAACTGAGGAGAGACTATTCCCAAGCTGAAGTGCTGCTTGGGGGATTGGCCTGCAGTGGTTGCCTTACTGCCAAAGGAAGGAGAAAGGAACTTTGTAACTTTGCTTTCAACTTGTGAAGGATCTCCAAGGGCTTGGAAAAGAGCTTGCCTCCTGCTGAAGTCTCAGGGACAACATACTTCACCCCCTAGCTCCCCAGAGTTCTTGTGGAAGTGCCTGCTGCTGTTTTGGGACTTCTGATGAACTGCGTGTCGCAAGGAGCTGGAAGCGCGACTCAACAAGAAGAAGCGTGTCGCGGTTGATGTGCCTGCCATCACAACTCCGGAGAAAGGAGGGTGTCGCCGCTGGAACTGTCACACTGCACCACATCGGAGAGAAGCGTGCAGCAACGAAGAGGAAGCGTGTCGCCTTCGCTGCTGCTGCCGTCGCAACTCCGAAGAAGGAGGGTGTCACTGCTGTGGTTGTCGCACTGCACCGCATCAGGAGAATAATCTCACAACAAGGTCGGAGCGTGTCGCCGTCGCTGTCCCTGCTGTCGCAACTCCGAAGAAGGATGGTGTCACCGCTGGAAGTGTCGCATTGCACCGCATCGACCAAGAGCACCTCGCATCCCGAGAAAGGCGCCGCCGTCAGAGCTGCTGCCGTCGCATCTTGGATGTCGTTGCTGTAGTTGTCGCATCGAGCAGAAGCTTCACGCATCATGGAGAAGAGCGTTGACGCTGGAGCTGTTGCCGTCGCATAGTAGGGGGGTCGCCGCTGCAGTACACACATCGAACCGAGAGCTTCTCGCAACACCGAGAAGCCTGCCGCATCTGGAAGATCTTCACGTCTTTATTTCTTTGCACCTGAACTTTGCCACATTTCCCATCGCTGTGACATTGCTTGTCTTGGAAGCGCAACGCAACTTAAGGTACATTGACGCAGAGTGTCGCATCTAAGAACTGAACTGAACTAAGCGTAAATCTACCATCTTAAAGTAATCATAGTGTGTATTTTTGTCGTTTATGGTCTTGTGGTAACTCTATATAAAGTCTACTTATTTTTTATATAAAACCTGTGTGGTGTCCATTTGTAGTGTTGCCACTGGGTTACTGTATGTGGTCGCAACTGCTTAACTTACAACGCTTCTGAAGTAAAGCATTGGCTGCTCTTGCCACGCTACCTTGAGGGTGAGCAGGGGGTATTTTAGAAGTGTAAGCCCCCTTCCCCTAACTAGAGGAGAGGGTCCCTGCTTGTCATAAGTACCTACCTGTGCCAACCATAGACCCCCAAATCTAACACTATATTATATTTCGTGTTTCAGCAGGGGCCTGGAAAAATCTTGCAATTCGGTACGTAATGTGTGAGCCAACATCTACAACCGTGCTTAGTCGTGGAACTGCGTTAGATCGTTCCCATCATTACCCAGCTTCTCTCCCATCCTGTCTCCATCCTTGTCTTCATCATCTGTGTCACTTCGCTCATGGTCCCCGCTCTACAGTACCTCCATCCATATTCCGACTCTGTCTTCGGAAACCTCCTTCTAGAGTACACTTTCCTCAGCACTAGCCCAGGTGGATACATCTTTTTTACAAACCTTAACCACAGGTCCCACCTGTGTTGTCCATGTCAGTGAAATCTTGCACATGGCCAGTGCGAGAGCCAGCTCTAAAAGCATGGTCCCTATCTTGCATCCCTTAGGTTTGGAGAATTGTCCAGATAGTCATGTTTCCATGATGCATGGTAATACACGCCCAACAGTTGTGTGAAGATGAAGCAGGACTGCCTTCCAGAATCCCTCAAGCAGGGGCTTTCCCATGTCATGTGTCGAAAATGTGCATTAGGTTATTTATACCATCCACACCCCCAGACATACCCACCATAAATAACCCACATCCTATGTGGGGTAAGGTAAGTCATGTGTAGTAGATTTAATTGAATATATTTGAATCTCATGTTCTAACAAAAATATTTGAGGTATGCAAATATTTTATCCCAGTCTACATCTAGGATGTCATGGTCTAGGACAACATGCCATTGGTTCCTTAAGGTGTCTAATAGCTTCTGTTCCATGTCAAGCCGTGCTCTGTACCAGGGTTTCAACTTTCAACCCAGCTATAATTCCAGAGGTCAGTGGCTGCATCTATTATTATTGCTACCAAATGGGCCACAAGGCCAACTAATGCCAGCTAAAAGCATATCACAAGAAAAGATCGATAAATCTGGGTAAGTCCCGGCAAATTCCCCATCCTCAAGACCAAGCCAAAGGTAACACGAGTAAATCTTATGCTCAGCTGCAGGGAGTTCAGACAGACACTGTACCATCACAAAAAAGAGTAGGAGGTTGGTCAAAAACATGGCAACAGCTACAAGAGACAGGGACCCCAGCTCAACAAGGACTGCAGCGGGGAGGGGTAACTGTGTGTCGAGGCAATGCCTTTACACAATAGAAAAACCCACCTCCGCAAAACACCGATGCAGAACATACAGATTTCAAATGACACTTCAAAATAAACACTAGTAATACAACATTAGAAATTCCAAGTATTTACTTGCATTCAGGAAACTCAGAGATGCTGTATGTTGTATTGATGGGAATCAGCACGAGAATACACCATTTGTGTGTCGGCAGGGACCTATGTGTTGGCTTACCAAACCTTAGGGGGAGGGCAGTCTGACAAGGGGGCAGGGAGACTCCTTATCCGGTGCATAAAAGAAAGCACCCAAGTCCAGGTTGGACGGGATCCTATGACCAGATCAAATTAACCCCACTCTCGAACCTGTGGCCCTAGACTAAAATTTCTTAATGGCATGTGTTCCTAGCCACATCCAACAACCCCCAGGCCATTGAAGGCCCCTTCTCAGTTCCGAAATGAAGCAATGTTCCAGTCTCAGGAGCTGAGTTTCCTGCAGACCTGGGATGATAAAGAGCGCATAACGGCCATAGAACAAGCATAAAACTTTGCCCGATTTGAAAAGTCCTGAATAGTGCTGAGCCAGCAGGGATGTTCACCAGAACATTCGGTCATCCCAGGCTATTACCTATATTGGGAGAAATTCAATGAGGTCTGGACTCACACTAGAATCTCTATTTAGCAAATATTCAGCCTCTCCTTTCCCTTAATGTTCTCAAAACACCCAAATCCTGCTTATCAGGTGATATCTAACCTCAGGCAGTAAACTCTGCTCACAGAGTTGGCAGAATTCGGACACTCCGCGGAAAAAAATGCCAAACCCCTGAACTCCACAGTTCAGGTGAGAAGCAGAACTTTTTTTCCATTTGTGCATTCAAGTTTTCTTTTGGCACTGAACCCCGAGTGCCAAGACTTTCATGCCTTCTAGCACGTGTGAGAATTCTCATACTGATAGAGAGCTCCTGCGAGACTTTACGCTCACTTGCACAACATTCGAGACACCACAGCACAAATTTGGCATTCTTAGAGCAGATTGCGATCGTAAACAGAGCGGTCAAGCAGCTTCTCTGCTGGACAATGCAGTTGAAAGGCATTTAGAGTGGATTTTCTTCTCAAACTGGCATCTGGAGTTGATTCTTTGGTGCGAGAAGCCAATTTTTGAAAACGTTTATTTTTCAAAGTATGAGAAAGTCCCCCACAGACTCCAACTTCCTGTTCCTGTCTAGCAGGTACCTCCCACGGCTCTGTCCCTCTCCTGTTCACTTGTCATTGGTATTTGGAGCTGGAATAATCACTCCCCTACGAATACACTTTTGGATTTAAGGACTTTGGCCCACATGCATCAAAGTAGATTGCATTCACAATCGTCATTTTTCTGAGAAAACGGCCTTTTGCGAATGCAATCTACTCGTTTGAGATGCATCATTTTTTCTGTTCATTTTCGGTAATTTAGAAATCCTATTTTAGTTTGCGAGTCCTTAAATGACTCGCAACGGATGCGAATCGGTTCAGAAATGGAAAAGTGCCTATGCATCAAAGTTAAGAAGATGCGAATTGTGTAGAACTCGCATTTAGCATTTCTTAAATTTAGAACAAGTCAGAGTTGGTGTAATTTTTTCGCAGGCTTTGAAATGTTTGTACTGTGGGCGGTATGGAAGTCGTGACAGCAATTAAATGGGTCAGAGTGCATTTCCAAACTATGTGAATGATGTGAATTGTCAGGGCATGGCCTGATCTACTGCGACCTATGACCTTTTGAGAATGTCACATGCAATTTGTGTTTTTCTCCAAATAATCCTGCATTTGCACACGTTTGTGTTAATATTTAGTGTGTTTGTGTGGAAAGTGAACACATTCATAGTTTGAGATATGTTGCTGCTTGAAAAATAATTTTCACATTATGTACTGTGTTGTTGACTTTTAAAAGAGGTTGTATTGCAACTTAAGATTGTGTTTTAATTTTATACTCCTATATCTGCATGCACTGTTATGCGTTGCACACCAGCTTTTCTTATGGCCTTGCTGATTGGCAGCTCCACTATATAAGGCAGGGTTTGCCTGCATCCACTGTTGCTGTGTTTCAGAGAGCAAACAGGAGCCTTTCACAATGGCAGCACTTTTCTTCCTTGCACGCCGCCACAGATTGAGAATAGGAGCAGGTTTGAGGGGAAGGCAGATAGAAGAGAGAATTTTTAGACTTAGGATTACTTTGCTTGGTCAAACTGAAGACCAAATTTATGATAGGTACCGGCTTACTGGTGACTTAATAATTGATTTAATTAATGATTTGGATCCCTTGTTGCAAAGGGAGACTCGCAGGACAAATGCTATCCCTACTCATGTTCAAGTCCTGTGTTGTCTACACCTGTTAGCGTCTGGTTCTTTTCAGGGGGTGGTAGCTATTGCTGGTGGTGTATCCCAGAGCTCTCTGTCCAGATTTTTTAATTCTTTTTTGGATGCAATGTTAACTAGAATTGGTCATTACATAAAGTTTCCTTCTTCTCAACAAGATTTACAGAGAACTAAAGTGGATTTTTATGGTATGGCACAATTTCCACATGTGATTGGATGTGTTGATGGGACTCATGTACCTATTTGTCCTCCATCTGAAAATGAGTACATATACCGTAATAGGAAAAGTTTTCATTCTCTGAATATTCAAGTGATATGTAACTCCAAGACCATCATAACTGACATAGTGGCTAGTTACCCAGGGAGTGCCCATGATTCTTACATTTTCAAACATAGTGCAATACATGCCAGACTTCTAGCAGGACAGTTTGGAGATGGCTATTTGCTTGGTAAATGGTTTTTTCCATTTCAAATTTACAACTTTTCCTTCTATCACACTTACCAAGTAATACATATCTAAAGTAAGTGTCGTTTTCTTTTGGTTATAGGTGACAGTGCCTATGGAGTTAGGTCATACATATTGACTCCATACCTGAACCCAGCAAGTAGAAAGGAACAACATTACAACCAATCACATAAATCAACGCGTAATGTAATTGAGAGAACATTTGGGGTTCTTAAATCAAGGTTTCGCATACTGCATAAGACTGGTGGTAGTTTGCAGTATAATCCAAAAACATGCTGTAAAATTGTTGCAGTCTGCGCCATGCTGCACAACATGGCAACAGAGAGAGGCATACCTTTGGATGAAGAAGACATGTTACCACCAAATGACAATGATCCCCAGCAACCCCCAGCAAGACAACATGGACCAGAGGCAGCAGAAGGACAGATAAGGAGAGCAGAAATTACACAGAATTATTTCTGAAAAGGTAACATGCTTTATTTTTATTTCTCCATACAAAATGAAATTTTATTGTATGTAACCAAAAACATGTAAGGAATATACAAAGTAAATATATGTCATTTTTCAAAAAACATACCAGACCTCTGTCTCAAAAAAAGGATCTTCATCTCAGTCAATGATTAAATGGGAAGAAAATTAATCTGGAAAAACGCCTTTGACAAGTAACTTGCTTTCATACTACTTTTTACGCCCACGCACACCCAAAGCCTTTGCACTTTTATTTCCTTCATCCATCACCATCTGGCATCCTTCCTTAGCAAATCTAATACTCCGTCTTGACCCAGCAAAGGTCCCTTCTGTTATGTTATGTTATTTATTTATTTCTATAGCGCACGGCTACTCAAAAAGAGTGTCCCGGCGCTTTAATGGAGAAAGAGACAATACTGCAACATAAGAAACATAACACCAAGATAAAAACTAACAGAAGAATGGGTCGGAGATTCGCGGGAGACCGGCTACTGAGTGAACAGCCACGTTTTGAGGCCCTTCCTGAAAGCCAGTAGGCTGGTCGCTCCCCGTAGGGCCTGTGGTAAAGAGTTCCACAGCTGAGATGCCAGCAGTCCGAAAGAGCGGCCTCCAAGGCGCGCTTTCTTTACCCGGGGGACAACCGCAAGGTGCAAGGCTTCCGACCTTAGAGACCTGGTCGGATGATAAAAGACCAGTCTCTTTTGGAGGTACTTGGCTCCCTCCTTGTGAAGGGCTTTGTAGGCCAAGGTCAGCGCCTTAAAGGCAATCCTCTTGCGGATAGGAAGCCAGTGTAACGTTGCCAACAAACCCGAGGCCCTGGAGCGCCTGCTAAGGCCAAAGACTGCCCTGGCAGCGGCATTCTGTGCCACTTGCAGCCGCTGCAACAAGTACTCTGGGAGGCCCAGGTAAAGAACGTTGGAATAATCCAACCTGGACCCGATCAGAGCCTGGACAGTCAGCGTCCTATGTTCCACGGATAACAGAGGAAGAAACCTCCGCAACATCCTGAGGATGCCAAAGCAAATGCCCGACACCCCCAGGATCTGGGATTTTAAGGAAAGCCTGTTATCCATCTTCACCCCCAGATTCTTAGCGACCTGAGAGGAGCAGGACGGAGGGAACATATCCCGTGGCCACCAGGTCTGCCAGTCTGGTTCTGTGTCGCACCCAAAGAAAAGAACTTCGGACTTATCGGAATTGCACTTAAGGCTGTTTAGATGGAACCAGTGAAAAACAGCCCCAAGGCAATCCCGAATCCTCTCCCCATCAAAGTCGCCTCCTCTCTTACAAGAGAAGAGGAGCTGGGTGTCATCCGCATAGGATACGATCTGGGCACCATGCGACTCCACCAACGCCGCCAATGGGGTCATAATGATGTTAAAGAGGGTCGGGCTCAAAATAGAACCCTGAGGGACCCCGACTCCCAGAGGCGGCATCGCGGCAGAATCCGGCGGGGCCCAGATCGACTGCCGGCGGCCGGCTAGGAAAGAAGAAAACCAGTCGAACACCGTCCCCCGTAGGCCAATCTCGAAAAGTCTGGCGAGAAGACCATCATGGGGAACGGTGTCGAACGCCGCCGACAGATCTAACATCACCAGCATGACTTTGCCCCCAGAGTCCAGAACCCCTTTAATGGTTTCCGAGACCTCCAGGAGCGCTGTCTCAGTACTGAGATGGGGACGAAAGCCCGATTGGGTGGCGTGCAGAATCTCATGAGATTCAAGAAAGTTGGAGAGCACGCCTTGGACGTGCTTTTCCAGAATCTTCGTGAGGGCCGGCAGCAGAGAGATGGGCCTATAATTAACCGGGGCCTTCGGATCTAGGCCAGATTTTTTAAGCAATGGAATCACCATCGCCTGCTTCCAGGCCTGCGGGACCACGCCGAGCCTCAGCGAAAGATTTAAGAGCGGATTAGCCAACGGGTTAATCACCTCCGCGACTTTCGCCAGAAATTTAGCAGGGCATGAGTCAAGAGGAGAACCCGATTTTAGATTGCCCATAAGAGCCAGAGAGTCCGGAGCAGAGATAGAAGGAAACACACTCAACGTCGCCCCTGGCCCGGCCTGTGGCAGTGTGGTAATGTCGGGTTCAGTCTGGCCCGCAGACACTGGTGCCAGGAATGACTCCTGAATGCGTTGGATCTTGCTCGTAAAAAAGTCAGCAAGGTCCGTGGCCCAGGTGCCAGATGGTTTTTGGTCCGAGGTGTTGGACCAAGGTGAGGTGAATTCTCTTACAATGGAGAAAATCTCCTTGCAAGAGTTGGACGCAGCATCAATTCTCCTGGCTAGATAAGCTTTTTTTTCCAGACGGATATCCCGGTGATAAGCCTTAACCACCGTTTTGTATGTCAACTTGGCGCCAGTGTCATATTGCGCCCGCCAGGCTCTTTCGGCTACCTTGCACTGCTGCCGCGTAGCCGACAGTGCAGCGGTAAACCAAGGTGCAGAGACCCGTTTCGGTGTCGGGCGAGATGTTACTTCCGGGGCAAGATCGTTTAGCCTATCCAATAGCCAGTCTTGCATGGTCTGCAGATCCCTGTCTAGATCACCCACAAGAAGGCAGGGATGGGCCTCAGCTGCCTGGGCCAACATCTCCGGGGTTACACGATGGAAAGCCCTGTGGACACGACCCTGTTGGTGTACCGGGATAGGCACAGATTTAACTATGCCCTTGATGACAAATTTTGCGAGAAAGTGGTCCGACCATAGGACAGGAGTGATCTCTATATCCTCAAGGGGAACAGACGAGAAGACCTGGTCAAGGGTATGCCCCTTCTCATGCGTAGGCTCCTGAAGATAGGGGGTGAGCCACAGCGGGGTCAGCGCCTCCGAAAGTTTAGCGGCCGCCGGATCGGATGAATCATCCATCCGGAAGTTAAAATCACCAGCCACGATGAAATGTTCGGCTTTCAGGGCCAGCTCCACCAGTACCATATCCAGATCTTCAAAGAAGGTGCCGGGAGAACCAGGTGGCCTGTATACAAGCAATCCCTTAAAGGATTGGTGGGGCGACAGAGTGATAGAAAAGGCTAGGGTTTCTGAGCCTCGGATGTCAATAGCTGGCAGGATCTCACAAGGGGTTCCTTTCCGGACCACTAGCGCTACTCCACCTCTGGTGGATTAACATTTTTCCCACCCATAGCACTGTCATCCTTTGGTAGAGTAATTGCAGGTACATTATCACTGTTAGAAGCATGCTCTAAGGAAAGCTCTCTCTCCATTCCCCTTCTTATTGCAACTAAAGAAGCATTGATTTTATCATGTATTTCTGCATTTTGCTTGCAAATTTTGGATGCAGAATTGGAAATTCTTGTTAATAGTCTGTTCTGGGCCTGTAAGCTTGTCTGTTGCCTAAGGTGCCTATGCACACTTTGCTTATGTTGCAATTTCATGACTGTGCAAATTGATTCCAGTGCCTTTGCTATACTGTCCATTTTTTCTACAGTAGCCTCTTGGCTATGTTTGAAATCATCAGCCATCTTCTTCATAGTGCTGTGCATGCCTGCTATGTTTTTGCACATAGACATCATTTTCCCTTTTATAATTCTAATGTCTTTTCCTTGCAGACGCTGTATCTTTAATATTTTGTCCTCTACAAGACTTCCAGTGGTGGACCCCTCCTCAAACATGGACACTGTTGAGGTTCTTGGCCGCCTTCTATAAAATTGGCTTTGCCTCCTTCGCCTACTAGGCCTGGCATTGTTGGCTGTTGCTGTTGGGACTGGTCTTGAGACTGCATTTATTTGAGTACTTTCCTCCTCTGATTCAGTTTGCAGTAATTGGCGAACTCTATGCCTTTCATTTAATGTCTCATTTGCTGTAGATGTACTTGGAATGTTGGCATCCTCATTAATTTGAATGTCTAAGTTACTGAAATCTCTTAAATCTTGCTCTATCAATTCTTGCAGTAATTCTGTTAGAAAATTGAAAACAGAAATTTAGAGTGGAAATTGTTTTGCTGTGATTAATAAAGAACATAATTTTGTTTCATGATTGTAGTCTAAATAAATGTTGGTTATTTACTAACATATCTGTGTTTCTATTTTTCATTTGAGAAAAAAACTTTTTAAATGTCATGAAATGTTTTGAAAAAACTACATTAACCATGTTGCATTGCTCTAAGCAATCTAAGTTCCCTTTCATGAGGCAAGTAGTGCTGTAAATGTAATTTTTCATGCATGGTAATGTTGCAAGATTCATCCATCTAGTGCCTTTACTGTGTTAGATGAAAACCATATCATTCATACACATACATTATCAAACACATGTTAACTTACCTTCAGATGGAGTGATGAGATCAGACGTGTCTATGTTCATGACACCAACAACTGCCTCAGTCAAAAGTGTCCCTTCTACAAGGTCTTCCAAAGGGGTTGTTGGTGTGTCCTTGGGGGGACCACCTCCAGTTTTGTTTGCTGATTTAACTCTTGCTGCAATCTTCTCCTTAGCGCGACTGCGCAAGTCATACCACCTCTTCTGTAAATTGCAGACTTCCCGGTGAGCCACTCCAACTGCATTCACCTTGGACTGAATGTTGAGCCACACATTCCTTTTCACAGCATCAGGCACTTTGTGAGACAGTTTCCCAAATAACTGTTCATGCCTGTCAGTCACCTCCTCAATGAGAATTTCTAGCTCTTTTTCAGAAAATTTCACTTTTCTTTTCCTGGAGGGCCCCTCTGCCTCTTGGTTTTCCATGTCCTTCCTTGTCAAAAGCACAGACTGCAGCAAAAGCACCCTTCCTCCCCAAGCTCTGAGATCAACTGCCAGAGCTACATTCAAAGGAAAACTCAGGTGTCCCTGATTGCCTTCTTTGGCTTTCAAGTAATCAGAGTGCATCAATTCATCAACTGTGTTGTTTTCGCATTTTGCGAAATCGCAAAATGCGATTTCGCATTATGCGATTTCGCAAAATGCGGAAAAAAGCGCGAATCGCATTAAATTGCGTTTTTTTGCGAATCGCAAAAAAAATGCGAAAATGTTGATGCATACCATTTTGCGATTTCTTATTTGCGATTCCTTAAAAATCGCAAATAAGAAATCGCAATCTCCCACTTTGATGCATGTGGGCCTTTGTTTTTGAGATTCACAAGTCAGTTGACAAACTGGTGTTTAAGGGTATTGTTTGTTTGACTGGGGGCATACACATGGATTTATTTGTACTTTTATTCGATTTTTTAAATATATTGTGATGGATGGTTTGTAGGTTAAGTAAGGGCTTTAGTTTATTTGTGCCTGAAATGTATCTTCTTTTTTTTAAGGAAAAATGTTGCACAGTTCATTTTTTAAAATAAGTTGTCCATATTGATTGATTGAATTAATTCACTATGGGCTCTGGTTTGCCTTCAAAGCCAGTAGGCTCTGTACTATTCCTGGGTGCATGAAACAACTGTTTCTGTGGTGTCTGTAAAATTGAAACATCATTTAAGCCACGGATGGCATTCGATTAAAATACAAAATGTGGATTTTTTTAGTTTTTTTCATGTTTTTTCCACGCAAACAGTTTTAAGGTGGGGTAATGCATTTGCAGGATGTTTGTTGTGAAAATGTTTAACCCTGGCATTGCTGAATTAATGGTGCGTTCTCTGTGTTACCATGCCTATTTTGTCTGGCCTCTGTGCGTGTGTGTGTAAGTGTGTTTGGCATAGGCCACCATTTGCCTTTGTTTGTCAAGAATCAGTGTGCTATGTGACCAGGGACCATTTATAGATTTTTTTTACCATTTTCATACAATCTGGCATTAATGTCTTCTATATGTGCCCAATAGCAACCATTGTGTAAGGATTATTCGATTGTCAATGTATTTGTCAGCTGCACCTCAGTGCGTGCCAAATGATGCATTGCACGTAAAGCAAAGAGTTGCTCTTTCTAACCTTTCCTGAGTGTACAGTCATTATGACAGTTGATGCTGGTGTAGTTTTCCGTTTTAGGAGTGAACACTGTATACTATTGGGAATTATTTATAATAATTTAAGAAATAACACTGAATGATATTGTTTGTACTACTACTACTTGAGCAGCAACAAAGCCATGTTTCACTGCTCTTTTTAAAGCTTTTTTGCTTTTAGGTTCACAAGAGAAGAGACATTACCCACAGTACTACCAGACAAAAGGCCTATGCACGACATGTCACATGACTGACTACGCGAAACAGTCATCTCCTCAGCTTGTTGTGAAGCTAAATGTCACTGCCAACTGACCGATTCAAGATGGCCCAAAAGAAAGGTGCTGCCAAGAAAGTGGCTAATGAGGAGCAGAAAAAGCAGATTACCACCACTGGCATGCCAACCGCAACCTTTTTCAGGAAAGTTGTGCCTGCCGCACAGGCCTCCTGCAAACCAGCAATCCTCCATCAACAGCACCAATTTCATTACAAGACAGGAGGCTACATTATGTGTTAATCCTTTAATGCAGCTCACAAACAGCCGCTTACATAACAAAGACTAGAAGATCAGCCTCTTTTAAATGCGGCTCTCAAACAGATAAGTTGTCTTTCTTACTCTGAACCTTTTTTAAATTTATTTTCTATTAATATTGTTTAGACCATATGCTGATAAGCAACTTTATACTTATTAAGCTTATGGGATATACTTAGATCTCTTTGAGCTTGTTAGATCTGGTTATTTCATAATTTGTATTTACCATGCTTAACTCTTCGTTTTGGCTCATCCCTCGCTTTTCATGTCTGTTGGTTACCCTCGCCGTAACCCCCCTCTCTTAAAGACTTCCAATTTATGGTTGTCTTCCCCTCACCTTCGTTTCACCCATGTCTGTTTTTAGCATTCTCTCCCTTCGCGTTCTCACCTCCGCGTTCTGCGTAGTTGCGCGATCCTCATGATCCACCAAAATGTCATTATCACCCTTTAAACTCATTTTTGTTGCCATCCTGCCTTTTACCCGTTTCAGTGGCTCGTGCTCGAGACACTCCGACGCGAGGAGCACATACATTTCCCCGCATTAGAGGAATGACCCTCGGCAGCGGTGGCGTAGCGCGTCCTGCCTCCTAAGGGTCATTCCTCCTTGCTTCGAGGTTTCCCTGCCTCAAGCGTGTCGGTTGCGCTGAGGAGCTCTTCCCACCCGACGATCAGCTGTTTTTCTTCGTTTCTCTCCATAGCTTTGCTCGAAAAAGCATTTCAGTGACAAACGCAAGGATATCCAATTTATTTTCAATCCTGGAATCGTTTCTTGCATAAAAATATAAAAAAAAAATAAAAAAGAGAGAAGGAGGGCAACATTTTATTTAGCAGATTTTAATCAACATTAGATAGTACATTTGACTAATATGATTTGGAGTACATTAATTAAACTATTTGAAACTCTATATAACAACAATTAGTTGCATCACTTTAACACCCTAAGTCAGCTATTAATTCTCTCTTTATATTTCAAAACATATATTGACATTATGTCTGACTTGGAGTCCGACGACGCAGTCGCCAGCTCCCCTACCCACACTAGTGACTCTTTTAAGAATTTTCTTAAAAAAGAGATGAGGTCATGCATGATAGATACTATCAAAGAAGTTATGTCACACAAAAGAGCGCTAAGTAATGAAAGTGAAACTCCTCATGAACCCTCCTTATCCAAAGCCCTTAAGAAAGTCAAGCACAATGTATACAATAGTGGTGGTATTCCTAACCCACTTGACATGGGAGGTCCTAGCACATCACGCAGTATGGGAGGCCATAGCGCCTCAAAAGGTGTTGGTGCCTCTCGCAGCACGATCAGGTTGGGTGTCCCTAGCGGCACAGTTTTGGCAGGTGCCCACAGCGGCACAACTGGTGAAAGTACTTTTGCTGACTCAGACTCCTACTCTGACATAGAAGAGGTATACGATGAGCCTGACGATGAGTTCGCATTTGATCTTAACGATAACGACTTAGACGGCATGGATCTAAATGCGCTTTCTGAGGTAAACTCTTCACCTTCCTCAAAAGACGCAATTCTTGACCCTCTAGGTGGTGAGATGTTCTCCCCTAATAATATCTCCCATCATAACAGCTCTAAATGGTTCCCTCACGACCATGTCTCTAAGTTTGTTACCAAATGGCTAAGGAACACTCTCTCGAGAGATACACGAAATACCATGCGGTCCGAATGCCCTAGACCATGGATTGATGATAAGGTCTGCCAGACCCCTAATCTAGACCCAGACCTGATAAAGTTTTTATTTAAACTGGGAAAGATCCCAGGAATGGTCTTGAAAGAGCCCTTAAGGCGTGCCAATATCGCCTCCTGGATATCCTCGGCCCACTTACCAGAATCCTTGACCTAGCAGAGGAATCTCATATTTCAAACACTCCCCTTGACATTGAGCTAATAAGAGGTTGGAGCCAGAGGGCGATTGTGCTCCTAGGCAACGCTAATTCTGGGCTTAACATGGAGAGAAGAAAATCTATCCTCAACAGGATCAACTTCAAACTTGGGGACCTCGCAGAGAAAGAACCCTCCAATAAGCCTAAAGGTCTCCTCTTCGGAGAAGACAAGATCAAAACAATCGGCAAATATGTTGCCACCTTCACGGCGCTAGATAAGTCCCAGAACAACATGAGAAGAGTCTTTCCAACAAATATTTTTGGGCAGGCCGGAAGAAGGGCCCGCTCTTCCGCCCGTGGAAACTTTCCGCCCTTCTCATCCGGCAGAGGAAGGGGTTCAACTGGTAGAGGCTTCTACCCCTCCAACAAACAATTTTACCCCCAACAAGGAAGAGGTTCCCGTGACAGAGGCTTTTCCTCCCGGGGAGCATCAAACAACAACTCTCAAAGTTGTTATCCACGTTTTGATTTCTGCAAAAAACTCTGTGTGGTTGATTGCATGAAGGAATACGATTCCAGGATGTCTAATCTTCGTCCTCCTGATTCAAATAAACTTCTTGTTTCCTGTGTCAAACCCTTTAAACCCATCTCATCTTGCTCTATCTCAAGGTGGGTTAAATTGGCTATGAACTTTGCTGGTATTGACCTGTCTAAATTCCAAGCTCATTCCCTGAGAAGCGCAATGGCCAGCAAATCATACTGGTCTGGTGGTAATTTGGATGCTATCCTTAAGGCTGCTGATTGGTCTAATGCCTCTACCTTCGCCCATCATTATTGTAAACCAATTGAACATGTTTCTGACATTGTTATTCAAGGCTACCAACATGCATAATGTAGCCTCCTGTCTTGTAATGAAATTGCGATTCTCCTATTAACATGACCATAGAATCTGGATTTCATTAAAGACACGGAGGCTAACATTATCCCTCCCGTCCCTCCAAGGAGGGAAAATGAGAATTAGTTTGGTTTACAATGTTTTATGCCTTTTATAATCTTTGTTTTGCATATCTTACTGTACTTCTTTTGAAGGATAATTTTCCATATCTTTTTGTACCTCCTTTGTAGGATACTGTGTTCCTTTCTTGATTTGCTATATTTTACTTTCAGACAATTCGAATTGATGGATCTCCATGGATTTTTCAACGTTCGCTAATCCTTCGTTCAAGATTACAGATTAATTCTTCATTTGCAGCTTGATCTGATTTTCGGATGCATTTAAAAGAGGCTGATCTTCTCTGGCACATTCCTTTTATTGATACTCTGATGTCACCTTGTTCTTGTTCTAGTCTTTGTTATGTAAGCGGCTGTTTGTGAGATGCATTAAAGGATTAATGCATAATGTTAGCCTCCGTGTCTTTAATGAAATCCAGATTCTCTGGTCATGTTAATAGGAGAATCGCAATTCCCCAACCTAGGCCCAGGACCATGTCTGTCAGTGAGGCTGGCGGGGAGAGCCGGGGAACATCAGCTACAAGTCCAATCACAGCAGAAGGTGATGATGAGGAAACAGAGGTTGACATCTTCATGCAAAGCAGCTCTTTCCCCAGCAGTGCACCAGCAGAATCACCCACCTAAGAGACTGTACAATGTCACAAGAAGACTCGAAGTGAGATGAGGGAGACACCGCGGCATACAGTGACTGCCCAACCACCACGATGCACATTGAGTCTAACACTAGCATCTACTTCTCAAATGAAACCTGTGTCAGTGCCCCAAGTAAAGAAGAAAATCCAGGCTACTATTACGAGCATGTTTGGGCAGGAGGGGCCCTGCAAGCGGCCCTGCAAGCAAAACTATCTAACAGCACGTTTGTACAATTGTGAAGCTGGCAAAAATGTTAGCGCTGGACCTCCTCTCTTTTTCATTTGTGGATGGAGGGGAATTTTAGAATTTGTTGCACCCAACTGCCCAAAATGGAAGGTACCAAAAGGACCTATTTTGCCATAGTAGCTGTTCCAGCTCTGCCTCATGATGTGCGGCAGTTGGTTGGACAAGCTCTGCAGCAAAGTGTTTTTCACACCACAACAGACAAGTGGACCAGTTGCCAGGCGACTGATTACATGGCATCACTGAAACTGGATCTCTTTTGAAGTGGTAAAGCAAAAGATATCTTCAGGTCTTACCCCTGAAGAATGTTTTAAGAGCATTGGGCTGCATGCAACAGTAACCATGTTCGCCATGGAGAAATCACTCACAGTTGTAAACATCTCGGAGGAATTTAACAGCAAGGTGTATGAATAGCTGCGACCTGGAGGTCTTAGAATTGGATTTATTGCCACAGACAATGGCAGTAACATATTCAAGACCAGGTCAGACAGAGTCTATTTTAGGGTCATCTATTTGGCCTATTGCCTGGTGTTGACTTCCTCAAAAACGAAGACTTAGGGGCAGTTGTACGATCGTTTTTTGCACTTGCAAATGGGAATTTTGCCCGTTTGCAACTGCAAAATTGGTCAGCCCCATGTACAACCATATTTTGTGGCTCGCTAACCTATTAGTTACTCGCAAAATATGGTTGGCAACTAGCTATGCCAAGGGCTGTCCTTCCCAAAGGTGAGTCTAACTGCAATGTTTTGCAACTGCATTTGCAGACACAGACACTCACAGTTTATCACCCTTTTAAAAAGGGTGGTAAG
Organism: Lissotriton helveticus; assembly: GCF_964261635.1. Taxonomy (NCBI): domain Eukaryota; kingdom Metazoa; phylum Chordata; class Amphibia; order Caudata; family Salamandridae; genus Lissotriton; species Lissotriton helveticus. Next base: position 211,395,395 of record NC_136060.1, on the reverse strand, counting down.
CCACTCGCAAATGGGAAGGGATCCTCAGGGGACACCTTCCCCTTTGTGAACAGGTGTGAAAATATTTTTTAAGACCGGGCAGTGGTCCCAGGGATCACTGAATGGCCTTAAAAAATAAATTTGAATCGTTTCATTTTTCGGTTTTTAAATACATCCCATTTTCTTTTTAAGAAAACGGGCCATATTTTTTTTTTAAAACGACTCTTTTAAGAAAGCAGTCACAGACATGGTAGTCTGCTGACCCCAGCACCCCACCATCCCTCTGAGTACTAGCTATTCCCAAATAGGGTCACAAATTGCGACTGTCTCGTGAATATTAATGAGGCATGCAATTTGCGACCCCATTGGGAATCACAAACAGTGTCTGAGACTCTGTTGTACATTCACTTTTGTGAGTTGCTAATTGCGTGCCACTAATTGCGAGTCGCAAATTCGCCAAACTTTTCGACTTGCAAATGTGAATGTACGTACATCTGCCACATAGTCAGCAACTTATGAACCACTGGCATGAGAATCTGCACCCATTACAGCCATTCTTTTAAAGCCCAGAAGCTGATGCGCACTATTCCATGTAATAATAGAGCATCAGTTAAAGCCCTGATACAGGAGGTGCCAACACATTGGAACTCAACCTTTTACATGCTGCGATGTCTGTTTGAGCAGTACAATCAGATAATTGACTATGTCATTCAAAGAGGAGGGGATGCAGTTGGGAAAGCTATTACCATGGATGCTGCCAAATGGGGCGTTATCAAATGCCTGACACTCATGCTACTCCCTTTTAAGGTTTTCACATCGGAAGTTAGCAAGGAGGACAGTATGATGGGCCAGCCTATCCTATTGATGCATCTCCTACAAAACCAGGTAAAGAAGGCGTCTGAAAGGTTTGTCCCTGCAGGTGTAAATAAAAACACAGAAGCACATGCCTTGATTGAGTGCCTAGTACTGCGCTTGGCTTCCAATATGAGGCTGCAACATCACATCATTGAGTCCAAAGAGTACCATTGTGCCACACTATTTGATCTACAGTACTAAAACATTCTGCCCACTTTCAGCCCTTTATCTGAAGGGGATGATTTTACATACAAGAGGTAGATTGTAGAGCAAGCTGGAGACTTGGAAGAAGAAAAGCTGGAACTTCGAGTCCCACCCCACAGTTCTGGGGTGCCGCCTTCAACTTCTAGAGAGGGCAGTCTTGTGTCACAGCTGCCAACAACAGCATCAAACAGAACACCGGCAACAACAGCAAAAGAAGAACCGGACCCAACATCTACATTGTATATTTTCCTATTGACAGGGCTCAAGCCAGTGCGAGGTGATGGAAAAACAGGTAGACAACGAGGCAGCATCCATGACCATTCACAGGATGTTCCAGGAGTATCTGGACGATCCAAAAGAGGTCTATATTGATCAAAATCCATTGATGTATTGGTATGGGAAGATGCTCCAATGGCCAGAGCTCAGCAGGCTGACAATAAAGTATCTGACTTGTCCTGTTGCCATTGTGTCTGTTGAACGTGTGTTTAGTGCAGCTGGTGCAGTCATCACAGTGAGAAGGACCCGTCTCTCCTCAAAATGCGGCGAGATTGACTATGATCAAAATGAATCAGCATTTTATACCACACAATTACACCGTTCCTGTGACAGAAGAACAGGAGGAGGAAGACAGAGATTGGTCCAAAATTGAATCAAATGTGTTAGCTGACCAAATTCTGGGGGAACCACCTGAGTTTGAGAATGAACTCTGCTTCCCGTACTAAGTTTCCCAGTGCCCCCATAGAACGTTTTATGTTTTCTCATGGAACTTTAAAAAAAATTAGCTAGTGGAACATTATTATTTTTGTGTCAGATTTATGATGCCCCACATTTGTTTAGGAGTCACATATTTACTGCTAGATTGCAGTTGGACCAGTGTGCATTAAAGAAGCCTCCACAATTCCTTCATTACATGGAGGACAATGATTGCCCCGCTAACATGCCTATTGCCTTATGTTTATAGCTTTTTGCATCACTTAGCACTAAAACAGCTGCCCAATATTATCATGTATTATGTACAGTACTGCCTACTAATACAACATTTCAATGCGTTTCCTGCATCAATGATGATTGAATACTCAATACCTAAAGTACCTTTGCTTGCCTTGGATTGGATGAGATATCTTCAACTATTGCAACAGTGAGTGACTGAGTGCATGAGTGATGATTTAAGTTGATTGATGATTCCTGTAGTGGCAGACACTGAGGAAGGGTGTGTATTGTTGAATTGAAATATGGGAGATGTATTATTGATTTGCATTGTTTGACTGATGGGCGCCAATTTTATTTTCCTTGTAGGTGATGATAATCAGCCCTTTCTTACTTAGCCTGATTTATTTATTTACAGGGGTGTTCTCCTTTTGTTTCTGGTTCTTCGGACACAAGAACAATCAATTCAGTTATCAAACAAAAACCTATGCAAATTACTGCAAATCTGTTTCATTCTCTACTTGTTCTTCAACAGCAGTGCATTGCATGCCACGTCTAGCTTGCTCGGGTCCTCGTGACTCGTGATGATGATGATGATGATGATGACGATGATGATGACTGGTCTGGTTCTGGTACATGGCTACTCAGAGTCACTCAGGAATGGAGGAGCATCATGGAAGAAGAACTCAGGGTGGGACTGCGAGCTGTAGGACTACCTCATCAACACACAGCAAGAAGCAGGAAGTTATTGAGTATTGGCTTCAGTGCAAAATTAAACAACGTGTCTGAGGCCTAGTTCTACTCAGCTATTTGGAATAGAGAGAGAGGTGTGTTTGTGAAATGCTGCTCAGTGTGTGTCTGTGTGGGGGGGGTGTATGTGTAGGGGTGTGTGTGTTTTGGACTTGTGGCAAAAGTGAAACTCTGAGTTCCCAGTCTTGTTTTATTTGCTCTGCCTCTAAGTTTCCTTGTCTTTATACATTCCTCATTAAGTTTACCTTCCTTATGTCCTTCTCCTCGACTCTAAAATACAGTTTCTCTTTTACAATTCACAGGCCTTCTTCTAGTCTCCTTCACGAACAAAAGAAGAAAGCTAGGATAACTCAACAATACTCCGGCTTACCTACCGGACCACTGCAGAGCGGTTTACCCTCTTACCTAGAAGACAGAACATTTAGATATATGATAAATTGTGTCTCAGCCTGGGGCAGAATTACTGTTTGCAATGCCCGTATCTGTACTGTGCCATACTCATTCCTTTGTTTCCTTCTAACAACAGATTGATGGCAAATGATGTGCCGCTGCTTATTGCCCAGATGAATGTTGGGCTGTGTTGTAGTGTTTGTCTTTGTCAAACCTTTCCCCAAATCCCATTACCCATCCATTCATCAAACCCCTAGCCCTCTTACCCGAGATGTGTGATTTATTTAGCTGGCCTTTTATACACCCTCTAGGGGATAAAAGCAGCCTAATAAATGTCACTGCCACATCATAAACACATGGGGGCCGAGGAACAGCCTCCCTACCCCCTCCAGTAAATGAAAATAGAAATAGCCTAATTTGGACCTAGGAAACAACCAATACTGCAGCAAAAAGAAGCCAGAATAGAACCCTCTAGACAAAGGGTCTAGTCAAGACACCTGGCGCAATTCGGGAGGGTCGCAATGCACATCATGTGATGGGAGTAGAGAGGTATACACGTGACCCCAGAGCACACTGTGATCACGAACAGCACCTAATTTCAGCACCCCCCCTGTTTACGCATCACCCTGTGCATGTGTAGTTAAAAGTCATACCCTGCCCACACTAACTAGGGAAGGTAGAATGTTAGAAGTCTAGCAACACTCATAAGATTTAAGAACCATGACCATCCACCTGCTCACGAAAGCCACCTCTTACCAAAGTACATCCTTTTCTGTCATGGTGAGAGGGAGAACAGATGACCCATAAAGCAAGAATTAAGTTGACCCATGAATAAACACACATTAACTTAAAAAATGGTTGACCCCTCAATTGGGGGTCACCTTCCTGTGGCCCACTAAAAATAACACGTATTAATTTAAAAGCACGCCCCTAAAAAGGAAAGGCACAGGGATCCCCAAGAATGATTGATGGCGATATGTAAGAATGCAAATATTTTCTGAACTGTTGACAGCTCTTATCCATCAGGTCTGCAACCAAGCCAACAAAGTGCACCACCCTTAGAGTGGCCCACTATATTCAGCAACATCTTCTATAATACTAACAAGACCCAAGTGCCCCAATCATCTGAGGAATCCAGATTTTTTTTTTCCTGGATCATCCCCATGCCCTGCAATACTCACAAATTATGTATAATTGTACAATTGTATACTTTCTGTTTACTGTGGGTGTTGCCACATCCATATGTTGCCAAAAATCTGCCTAGTCAAATTGAGTCCATCCCAACATTTACATAGCACTTGCGTAGGGACCTCTACAATGTCACTTATAATTACACTGAACCCAACACTAGCATATACACATACGCTACACAGCACATTCTTATCTTACACACCACATGGTATAAGCACATGACTGCCATGGGTGCCCAGGCATCAGCCAGGTCATGTTATGTCTGTTCACTGATAAAACTTGAAGTAAGCACAGAAAGACTTTGCTTGTCTCAAAAGATATCTCCCAAACAAGCAATATGCTTTCTCCGCCTGTACCTATGAAGGATTATGGCCAATGATGGTAAAAGACAACAGGATAGAATCCCAACGAGTAGTAATGAAAGTTGCCAGTTATAAGACCAATCCCACAGCACGATTGCCAGAAGTTTGTCAGTACTCGTAGATTCACAACGATTTAGGTAATTGTGGTTTCACCATTACTATATTGTTTCTCTCCTCAACTTGGAATACTTAACTTACAGAAGTATTTCATATTTTGCATATTTAGCCTTGAAGCTATCACGCGTCTAGGAGAGTTTAGTCTTACACACCAGAATATAGGAATCCATTCCATCGGCCATATAACACTGCAGAGGTACGTATTGTTAGAATTAAGGCGACTAGCGAATACCATAGGGTTATCATTTGTATTTCGCTGTGCATTGTGTTACATTTATATTTAGTCTAATGCCGACCTAAAGAGATCCATTTATATGCATGTTTAAGGTTGTTTCTCTTTTTCTTTTCTCTTTTTATGTACCTATAGCAACATATGATACAGAAGTATTCAGTTATACTGTTATTAGGTGTCAATTGGTGAGGATTTATGCTATGTATGTCTATTTCTATCTTGTGCATGATTAAGTACATGTTGTTACCATCGCACGTACTGATGTTTTTTTTCCCCCTGAAGTGTCTGATAACAACTGTTTTTGTTGTAATTTTATTGATACTACATTGTAATTTTTATTTTTCATTGATCAGCTGTTCGTATATATTTTGTAGGATTTTTCCCCTGACGAAGGCTACCTTCAGGTCCCGAAATGCATTGGGCACCATGCCGTCAGAAAATTGAGTCAACTGCATTATAAGTTACCATGAATTATGGTTTCTCACCTTACAAAGATATGAGTTATTAACATATCTGGTCTTCAACTTATCAACTGTGAAACCATAAACGAATGTTTATTTGTATACAGTTTTACTTTTATCTATAAAAAGATCCATATCAATGATGTTTTCTTTTGAAAAATGGTTGCATTACATATGCATGAAGTAAAATAAAAAAAACTAAATGTGTAAGTTAATATAGTTTTATAGTATTGATTCTCTTGAATTTGTATCAAAAGTATTGGAAAAGGGTCTCTTTTCCTGTAGGAACAGTGCACTCTACAAGCAGGTTCCCCCTGCTTATTCTTTTTTGTATAGTCACAGTTTGTGTAAGCCAAACACAACACCGTAGAGTAGCACCCTTGGACTCTAATAGATTATTTTTGTCAAAATCATATGAGTGTTCCTCAATTTCTAATTTTTGTAATTTTGGTGTTTAAGGAGGGGCATATCTGGGATTGAGCACATACTGTATTGGGGACAATATATCGATGGCTGTCTACTGATATGGACAGGCGGTGAGACACAGCTGAATGATTTCCTACTTACTTAAATAATAACAAAGTTAACATAAGGCTTACTTCCAAATACAGCAAGAAGAGAATTTTATTTTGAGACTCGGAGCTGTAAGTAAAAGAAGATAAGTTACATAGTAAACTATTTCATAAACCTACTTCATGTAACATAACCTTACATGCATCCAGTTCACACCCTAAGTGTCAGATTAATGCTATCCCTTTTGGGGAGATGCCACAAGAAATTGTAGTGAGGAGCATGAATTCCAAAAATGCATACAGGATATGGAGATACGATTTATAAAGAGGGGATACAGTATGCGAGTGGTGAGAACAGCAAGGAGAAGAATGACTGGTAAAAAAGACAATAAACATTGGATACACATATAAGTAAGAGAGATGAATCTAATCAAATACATCATATTACAGATTACAATGGGCTGTCGTACAGATATCGTAAATACCTGAAAAAACATGGCATTTACTGAAGAAAGATAAGATTTTGGAAGATCATATATCACCAAGGCGAGTATCACATTCCGTAGAGGTCGTCCATTTCAGGGTCTATTATGCCCAAGTTACCAGAGGCCACAGCAATAGGACAATTGGCTCACCAAACTAATTGTGAATTTTGTACAATTTGCAGGTGGGCCAAGGACAAAACTAGAAGCTTTAGAGACAGAAGAATAAAGTAATACAATATATGTATGAAAATGACATGTCAAACTAAGTGAACATATGTATGTTGGGAGCACAATTCAGGCTCTGAAAGACAGAGTGTGTGAACACATGAGAGCAGAAAAAGCAGGGGATGTGAAATACCCTGAGGTAGCTCATATGAAAGATTTTCAATCACAATGATCATGTAGAAACGTTATGTTTTTTGGAATTGATCATGTACCAAGAGACCCCAGGGGTGGGAACAGGGAACTGAGCCTGAGAAGACGTGAGGCCATGTGGATCATGAGATTACAGACAGTAGAGTATGGTTTAATTGCAGATCAGTAGTTACATTACTTCCTGGGAGACAGATAGATCAAGGTAATTAAATGATGAATCACAAACAATTTTGTCTGTTGATATATACTTTTCTATATTTTTCCATCTTATTGAACTCACTCGGAATGTACCAGGAGATGAACGTGTGGAACATATGTTTCTGCAAGTGTAAATGACCATGTTGTACTATTGTTGCCTTTCACATGGTTCACACAACTTTGTATTCACTAGGTAGCCTAATTGTGTACATTTTACACAATGTAGTTAGGCAGTTTGCTGCCCTGCTCTGCCTGAAGAAGTGAGTACAGGAATAGGCCACATTTTACATGTTATGGTATAATTCTGCTGCCTGCCTGCAATAATTCAACTTTGGCTTCTTAGCACCACTGCCGAGACCATTGCACCACAAGTGTGCCTGCATCTGACCAGCATTAGCCAAGGGATGTCATATATTTATATACCTCACACTCTCTTGTATTCTGCCTTTTACACAGCACTACACACCAACCTCCCTTACTATACTGTCTTGCATGCAATTTGTGTATTATTGTGCCCTAGGGTTCATATGTCACAAACACCCACACTACACTACTCAGCAAGCCACCTTGCTGCACTGCAAGAAATGGGAAGGGCCTGTACATACCATAATTACAATAGTTCTGGGAAATCCTGCATTTTTTAGGACACATGAAGTGATTTCCGGACTCCACAACACTAAGATCTAAGGAGCATCTCTAAAGTGGGTAGCCTCCTTCATAATTGGAAGTTTGCAACAGCTAAAGCCCACTCAATTCCCTCAAAACTGAAGGAGCTAATTTAAAGAGTCCAGCAAATCTCTTCACTCCATCCCACTCTCTGGAACTTATACATGATTTATTTGGAATCATCATTCAGACCCTTGGACTCTAAATCATCTCTTATACTGATTACATCCAGATCATACAATAACTTTAAGGAGATACCAACACCACCAACAGTTGTTATATTATGCAATTGACCACCATAGCTAACTATATGTGAGATTAGTTGCAAATAATCAACCTGAAAAGACAGAGGTGATGACATTCTGCAACATGTTCTCGCCCTGGTTGCCCACATGACTAGGGCCGAAAGACTCACCCTCCAACCACCCCAGACATCCGTCGATCATCCTGGAAACCTTACTCATTTTGAGACAAATTGCCACAATCATCATCACCTGCTTTCAAATTATCACCATGGTCTGAAATATCTTCATATGGCTCCCTCCCGACTCCTGTAAAACCATCACCCATGCCCTCATGTAGACTATGGTACACCAATACCCTTTACTACAGCATCTCTGTACAGTTGCTACACAAGACGTAAACTATCCAGCACACCACTGCCAGACTATTACTAAGCCTATCTTGCGGAACATACATCACACGTCACCTCAGAAAAATGCATTGCTTCCCCATCAAGACACATTCACAGTTCAAGACACTCAGCCGCACCTACAAGGCACTACACTGCAAGATCCGCAGCCAGCTTACATACTATCTATGCTTCCACCAACCAATCATAAACCTCTGCTCTGCATCACTTGCACTCACCCACACCCTCCACTCCAGGTATAAATTCTATTGGAATGGTGGATGTCAAATGATTCTCTACGGTATCTAACTATGCCTGAACATGAGGTCTTCCTCCAATCTTCCTTGCTACCTTAAGGTTCCTGGCCAGTTTCTCTTTGGTCCTGTACTTGTAGTCATGTCAACTATTCATACACTCCAGGTTGGTCCTTTTGTTTGTACTACACAATTTATTTTGTTCACTATGGATTGCCAAATGGAATGCTTCCTCACTAATGCCAATTTTAAGGTGGCAAATATGAGATGTTCATTTTTGTCACCTCACTTATTAATATTTGGTACATTGTAGTTAGACTTCATCTTCCTCTGGGGTGATGAGAGGTCTTCAGTGTTGGGATTGTTACCTTCTGGGCTCCTTGAGGCTCCTTCCATGCTTATCTGTATCGAGGTGAGACGCAATGCTAAATTGAGGCACGTGTAGGTGCTTTACGATAATCAAATCAGTTTTGCATCACATAGGGAATACTTGCAATACGCCACTTTGTGCCATTCCCAACACTGTTGAATTGGAATACCCAATGCATCGTTGATCCTTGCGACATGGTGCGTCATACCATAAAGGCAGCATGTTCCTGGTGCAGAGAAATACCGCAGCACAGCACACATTTTTCTGACGCAGCATTGCACTGCTCAGCTTTGCGTCAGTATTGATAAATATGCCCCCCAGTTTGATAGTCCCACTTTTAAATTAACAATTAGAGAGCAAGCACACCCATTTCCTCTTTCTGTACCTACAATAACTCCTGGCATATGGCACTATATCACAGCACTTTGCATAGTTAATTCAATACACATGCAAAGAGCAATTGTAAAAAGTTTGAAAAACAGTATCATCTTGATGATGCTTCAGAAACAAAATCTATGCTCAAAACTACCATTAAAGCTTATGAAAAGATAATTGCACCTGCCAAGCCAATTTTTAATCTAAAGAGATACTCTCAGCATCAAGCTCATCCAGAAAGACCTTCTCTGTTGTTTGTTTACTGGCCAATTCAACATTGGTAACTCATCTTTTGTATACTCCTAATCCAACCACGACAACCTTGCTTTTATTTTTAGGACAAGATGACTATTATTATTATTAGTCTGTGGCCCACCTCATCTGCATTTCCTTTGGCTAGCTATCAAGGTACAGGCCTGCAAGTCACTTTTCAAATGGAAGATGCCATTGCATCATAATCACTGAAGGATTTTGGTCAGATTCTTACTGAAAGCTCTCAGAAATTAGTAGTGTCAATCTATTCTGGATCCAATCATGTTCAAACTAAAATATGACAGCGTATTGCTAGTGTACTATCAGTACATTTGCACACTGTTTGTAATGTCTCTCTGTGATCTGGACTTGTCCCTTTTGAGTGAGAGAAGGCCTAGGTAGTGTAACTACTGAAGAAACCTAATGCTGATTCTACAATTCTCATCAATTGGCACAGCCAGGCATCCGGCAAACTCATTGTTAGACCTTTTGCCTAAGGGCGGTCTATCCCCAAAATTTTACCTACACTCTCTATTTTTCTAGCCTCAAAACCACCAGTTGGCCATCTTCAAATACCCTGAAATTTAATTATGATGAGACAGCAGTCTGTTGATGGTCTAGAAACAAGATTCCTCATTCACTCTCTGCTGACTTCTGGCCCACCCAGGGTGAATTCCGGCCACTGCATCCTCAGATGTCTGGAACCAAGGATTCCATTTGACAGTGATCTATCATTGACTGCTCAAGTCAAAGGATTAGCTGCTACCTACTTCACATTATTTAAAATGGTATCAACGATCCTACCACTACTTCCTGCAACACGCTGTTCAAGACACGATCCTCAGTCTGCTTGAATTTGGAAAATTCCTATATTTGGTTTTTCCTGAGTGCCTCATCAAGCGATTGTACCTTATTCAGACTGCAGCTCCATGACTGGCTCTCTCCCATCATCCAAGTTTGGCTTTCCTTGATTCTTCTCAGCCACTGTCCCTCTCAACAAAATGCATTGGCTTCCTCTGTCAAAAAGGGTTCTCTATAAGTTCCTGTATTGCCCCACTGTATCTAGAAAATACATTTTGTTGGTACCACCATGCTTGATGCTTACCCTCCTTCGAAGCAAATCTCCTTTTGCAGCCTAGATTGAAATCATCATGATTAGGAGGCAGAACATTCACTATTCAGGCTTCTCATCTGTGGAATAAATTGCCCCTCTCTCTCTTCTTGGTCTATGACCTGAGCCAATTCACGAAGCTTCTGAAGACGTGGCAGTAAAATCTATTCTATTTTAGTTAGTTTAGGGAACGAAGGCTATTACATGTCACCAGAACACCTTCTTAGGTAATTGTTGCTCTCTAAAATTAGCTAAGTAAATAAATAAATGCAGTTAGGTGACTTTTGTGTCACCTGAGTGATTTCTTTGTGTTGAGGTAAGCAAATCTAATGATAGAAAAAACATGACTGGGGCTCTTTTCTTCCAGTAGTAGCAGAATCTCCGGTAGGTCGCACACCAGAGTCTCAAGCAACAAACTGGTCTGACGCCAATGAACATGACTCCGCTACCTACTGTGGGGGCATAGTGTCCCCCCTTTATAGTCGCTGTATTACACAAAGGTATACTATATACTCTTTGTAATTGGTGTAGGTAGGTTTGAATCAGCACATAAAATGACTGACCCACCAATGAGTAGTCTAGCCTTCTCTTGGTCCTGAAGTGTTTCTGTGATAATATTTTTTTACATTTAATAGGCAAGAAACATGACGACCTCTACTTAGCCTTTTGAGCCAATGTGTATCATCATATCAACTTCTGTCCATCACCTGTTTTTAGACATAACAAAGCGATCCAGACATTAAATCGGCTTTTGGATCGATTTTAGTTATTTTGAACTGCAGCGCCGGCCCAACGAGGAGCTGCCCGATGTCATGCTCCAAAAAGATACCCTGATCTGATACCCCAGGTGCTGCAGACCTACCTCATTCCCCCTTTTGTGAGGAACTGCATAACTTTTGATTGAACTCCTTTCTCTCACTGCCTGTAAGCTTGTTGGTACTCAGGGGAGTACCTGCAAGTGAAGTTCAAAGCCCAGAAAGGACTCCACTGACAATTCTAATTAAGTAAATTATACCAGAACAAGAGCAAGCATTCAATATAAATGTGTTAGCCAGTTTAAAATTCAAATTTAATTAACAGATCCCTTATTGATATCCTTTTGACCGAATTGTTCTCTTCAAGATACTAGTTTTGCACAAGCTGATGATTCCAAGATCTTTTCTGCACCAAGGGGCAAATGAGCATCACCCAGGCAGTTTATAAAATCTAATGAAAATAAGGGCAGATTTAGCAAACATTTGCACTGGCGAAAAACTATACAAAGTGGGTCAAACTGGTGGAAAGTGTTGGTAATGTGCTTACTTTCCATCTCACATCCTTTGCTGCACTTGTAAGTAGCCCTTAAAAGAAGGCAAAGTCTCTGCACTACTCTGTATCAAAGGTGTGTCCCATGGGTGGTACATGGGCATTCATTTACAACCAGCCATAATTTGTTTATGTACAGTCTTATCAACAAAATGTTGTTGACAGGGCTTTACAGCAAGAATAATTCTCCCTAGAGGAAGGCGTTAAAAAGGAGAAATGCTTTCATTTCACCTTACTGTTCATAAATTGCATGTATGCTGCACTGAGCAGCACACTTACAATGTGGGGAAATTCTAAAATTATATCTAAGCATATAACAATCCAGTAAAACCTAAGGCTAGCCTTCATACATACTCCTTTGCATAATAGTGTAAGATGGTGTGGGTGTAGTGCTATAAAGCCACTGTTTGCACCAGAATCAGGACGTGGACACAAATAACATATATTAATAGCTATGGGTCTGCAATGCTCTCTCTGTATAGTGTCATGCAGCACAACAACTTTTTTTGCTACACTGCATAGCACAGCTTTTTAATAAATCTGTTACAAAGTTTTACATGTGAGGTGTTAGTTGTGAGTTAGGTCAGTAGTGACCGTCAACATATCTGTCACTCATGTTAATACCATATGTGTTCAACAAGTCCATCAGTTTTCATTACAATTAAGGAAGATCCTTGTTTTCTTCACCTCATATTAATCTGTGTCAATCTCTTGGCCTGAGCACATGACAGATAAACATTCATGAAACTCTCTCTGGAGCATTTTATTTAATTTGATTGTTCCATGGCAAACACTTCCAAACAAGTTCCAAAATCACCTTCATCAAACAAGAACAAACTGCTTCTCTAATGATATCTACAACAAGGTGATGGATGGAATGTTTTAATTTTATTTCAGCCACCGGCAATTACATGGGGCTGCCACCCAGGCCATTTTTTTTTACCCACATTACCACTCTAGGCAAAAACCCACCTTATGCAAATCAGTACCAACACTCTCCACATGGGGACATTCCATGCTTAACTGACAGTCAAGGCACTGTCTTAGAGCGCATTGCCCTACTTGGAGCTCATTAATAGGATATAGCATGAGCCTTTTAGCACAGTGAACACAGGACCCTCATCTGGGTATACCTTTCACATGTAGGGCTTCAATTGCAACTACAACATTGGGTGATGAATTTAATGCTTGGATTAATTTCAGTCACTGACGATAATTCTGGCTGCATCCAGTCCATTATTTTTTGACTACCATTCCACTCTAGACAAAGGCCTGCTAATGCAAATAAGTACCGACCATTCTATTCATGAGAACAGTTGTCCTAAACAGCCAGGCAAGGCCCCAATCAGAAGGGATCACAAGTAACCCCAGACCGTTTACTCTCTTCTTGCAGCTTATCAGTAGGATGTAGCATGAGTCCAATGGCTCAAAAAACAGGAGTTGTGTGCATTCCAGTTTGGAGAGGGTCTAGTTTGTCAGTTTTGGTTGGACTGTCCTTAACCGCATGCGCGCTGCGGCTATTTTTGCGCTACGTGGCTTTTTTCAAAAAGCCGCGTTACATGACGAGCTCAGCTCGTCATCAGCGTGCGAGCGGCGCAACTGATGACGAGCTGAGCTCGTCATCAGCGCCGAAGGGGTTAATGGGGCAGAGCAAAGACTGATTGACATGAGGCTGGGTCTAATCTGAGGACACATGTGGCCATATTATATATTATATATAGGGCGCATTTTTATTGTTTGTGCCAGGCACACCTTTTAAAAGGTGCACCCTGAGCAAACAAATGAAAATACGCATATTATGTTGAATGCACTGCCCCTAGAGTAGCTGCGAACCCTCACTGCAGCTCATTCATGTGAAAAAACAGAACAGCTGCTTTGAAGCTGCTCTATTTTTCATTGTGCAGGCAGCAACCCGCCTGCAATTTGAGGGGGATTAGGGATCCCCTCGCAGGTGGGTCCTCTCAGGTAGGTACAGTGAGTGACTGACGGCAATGGGATGTTTACAGGGTCCTTAGGACCCCCTCCCTGCCTCCATAGGACTGCCATCAGGTGGCTCACCGACAGTGGACCTCCTGACATCTTTGCCTCTGGGCCCATGTCTGTAATATGGCGTGGGTGCCGAGGCAAAGATTCCCTCATGTGCATTGGGCCACACCCCAATGCAAATGAGGGAACACCCTCTGTTGATAGCTCTGAAGCTTTATGTGCTGAAGGGGACGCACAAGTGTCAGCAGCTCCTTCTGTAATTCCAAGCTGCCCCTGTGGGCACGGAAAGTGGAAGCTAACAGCTGTTGCGCCCACAGAGCACTTTGGTAATACATGCCCGAGGTTGGCAAAAAAAGATGGGCTCGGAGGCACCCCGAGTAATTAGCAGTGTCTGACATTAATTCTGGCATTTCACCCGTCACCTTTTGTTTACTCCAGTGAATTATTATTAGAAGCACTAATATTTTAATGCAACATTATTTCAGAGACTCTTATGGCATTGCTCGGTGACCTTTTCTTTTGCATTATCTTTCTGGGAAGGTACTGACCAGATGAAGCTATTCATTTAACTCCTACTTAAAAAATGTGCAGCACGAGAAAAAGCATGTGCATCTAACCACAACCAAAGGGGTCATGTTTAGTCAGTTCTGTATTTCAGAAGCTTTGTTTCCGATCATTTGGCTCAAATGTTTGATTTAGGTGCATCCTTTCTCTTCATATGTGTTATATAGTACACAACTGTGTTATTTTAGTGTTTTGAAGTTGCCCAATAAAGACCTAAAAATAATCTTTCCCCAAACCGCAGGTTCTTCGAATTAATATGTTACAGCCTACTTTTTCAGCAAAATTGGTTTATGTTAGTACATGGCCTTTTGGTAAAAGAAAAATACAACACTTACTTGGTAATTTATGATAGCAATGATAAGAACTTCAGCAACAGTCAAAAGACATCTTTCAAAATGACAGTCCTGGTTTGAACTACTTTGATTTCAGTCGCTTTCCATTCCGTCACTATGAAATGTGTCAAGTTTGAAAAGCTATAATTTCACTTGAGAGAAATTATTCAAAGGCATTTCCCCTTGCCTGCTTAAGGTTAATTTGAATGAGGACCCAGGCAGGTTATTTCTTATTTACAATTCAGTGGTAGTAATTGCAGCATTTAGTTATGCACATGCCATTGCTTTCAGGTGATGTGCTGACAAACATATGTTTCCCCTTTGATGATTTATTACTGTTAATATTGAGAAAGTCGATTTAGAAATGAATAAGGATACACTCATGTATAAAAACGAAATTGCAAATGTGTTGACATATTTGTCCCTTGTGAACTTCACATAAAGCCAAACACAGAAATACGTGTTAGGCAGGCCAAGAGACCCAGGTCCTACGTTACTGATTGACTGATCACAGGCGGGGTAGCACATGGCCAGCATACAAACACTTGAAATCCCAGATCGATTCCATTGATAGGTGCAGTAACACCCCAATGGTCCAGAGAGAATGGCTCCAATAAAGAACACGTGGCTGGAGGGGTGCACACTTTCCCAAAACCTTGTGAAGTCAGATGACACATTAAGTTAGGAGCACTTAACCAATATAGACACAGCAGACACAGTATTTTTATTATTTATTATTTAGAAGTTTTCTATAGCGCTAACAAGACCTGAAGGTAGCAGAGCGCTTTACAGTAAAAGGAAAGGCATGGTGAGCAAAAAGATACGTAACAAATAAAGGCAGTTCTCCAAGACAATGTTGGGGGAGGAGAAGTTCGTAACAGTAGGCCTTTTGGTAGAAGGATACAGAGATAGCACATAGTTCAGAGGGAGATCCTAGTTATCTAGGACCCAGGGAACGGGTGAGGAACAAGGATTTGAGTTGGATCTTGAAGTCCGGATATGAAGGTAGAGTTCTGATATGAGGGGGGATAGAGTTCCATATTTTGGGGGCATTTCCAGTGAAGGAGCAGTCCGCAGTTTTCTTCTTTCTGGTTTTTGGTGGGATGAGCAACAGGGAGTTGGAGCTTCTCAAGTATCTGCTTTGGCCTGCTTTTTTGAGCTTGTTAGCCAAGTATTCTGGTTTACCGGTGTGGAGGGCCTTGTGTGTTAGGCAGGCTGTTCTGAAGGAGCTACGCATTTCCACCGGGAGCCATTCAAGTTCTTTGAGTGCTGGGGTGATGTGGTCAAATTTTTTGCATCCTGTGATCATTCTTGCTGCCGCATGTAGTGTTGTTTTTAATGGAGCCAAGTGTGATTTGGGTATGCCTGTAAGGATTGAGTTCCCATAGTCCAGTCTAGATAGAACTAGAGATTGGGTGGCTAGTTTGAGGTCTTTGTTTGGAATAAAAGGTTTTATTTTATTCAGCAGTCTGAGGTTGAAGAAAGCACTTTTTGCCCAGTTCTTAATGTGGTTTGTCAGGGTTAATTTGGGGTCAAGGGTGAAACCCAGGGATTTGACGGAATCAGTTGGCGTGAGAGAACCTTTAAGAGCATCGATCGACTTCAGCCATTCAGTGATTTGAGGATTGTCTTCTTTGTTTGAGATGAGTTTCGGTCTTGTCGGGATTGAGTTTCAGATGGTTTTTTGTCAGCCAGTCTTGAACATCTTTTAAGACAGCATTTAGTCTGTGGATGTCATTAAGCGAGGAGGTTTCCAGGTAGATCTGCGTGTCATCCGCGTAGAGGTGGAAGAGGATATTGGCATTCCTGAGTAGTTTGGCGAGCGGTTCCATATAGATGTTGAAGAGCTGAGGTGAAAGTACTGATCCTTGGGGGACACCCTTGTTGACTTGCTGCGTTTCAGAGGTGAAGTTCTTCAGTTTTATTATTTGCGAACGGTTGTGGAGAAAGGAAGAAAACCAATCAAGAACAACTTCGCCGAGGCCAGCTCTTGCTTGCAGAGTTTTGATGAGGAGCTTATGGTCTACCGTGTCGAAAGCTGCGGATAGATCAAGGAGTATGAGGAGGCAGCACTTGTCAGCGTCAAGAGAACCGTGAATGTCATCTATGATGTTCAGCATCGCGGTTTCTGTGCTGCGGCCTTGTCTGAAGCCAGATTGGAGGGGGTCGAGGAGATTGATGTTATCCAGATGATGAGTCAGTTGCAGAAGAACACAGCGTTCCAGTGTTTTGGCGAGTAGAGGGAGGTTAGATATCGGTCTGAAATTGTTTAAGTCTGCAGAGTCAAGAACGGGTTTTTTCAGCAAGGGAGTGACTTGTCCCATTTTTAGGCAGTCAGGGACCACTCCGCTTTGTAGGGAGCTGTTTATGATTTTGCCCCAGATGGGAGCTAAGGTGAGCTTCATTTTTTTGACTAGTGCGGGAGGAATGGGGTCTGAGATGTGAGCTGAAGGTTTGGAGGTCGAGATCAGCGAGATTATCTCAGTTTCCTGCACGTGGCGAAAGCTTAGCCACGGGGAGGGGGGGGGGCCCAGAGAGGAGGGTCTGAGGGATGGCCGCGTTACTGATGTCTAGAGATAGTTCAATTTTTAGGACCTTGTCGTTGAAGAAGCTGGCGAAGTTATCGCAAAGTTCTTTGGACGCTTGCAAGGGTGGGGGTAGAGGCTTGGATGTTTGATGTCTGATTATGTTGAAGAGCTCCTTAGGTCTGTTTTTGGAGTTGGCTAGAGCCTCTCGGAAGAAGCTGGATTTCTTGCTTTTGATATTGTTGTTATACTTCTTGCGGGCTGTTTTTAGTTGTAGGCGAAGGGTGGTTGTTGGGTTGTTTCTCCACTTTCTTTCTTTGGCTCTCAATGATCTTCTTTCTGCGTTGAGGTCCGCATTGAACCACGTTCTGGATGGGGTGGCGCGGCTTCTTTTGAGCTTTGGAGGAGCTAGATTATCGAGAATGGAGACAAGCTCAGAGTTGTAGTGGTCAGTGAGTTCGTTGGTCGAAAGATGTGGGGAGTTGTCTAGAAGAAGAGAACTTAGCTGCCCTTCTAGAATGTCTAGGGGGACTTGGGGGAGGTTTCTTGACCATTTGGGTGGGTCTTGGGGAGGTTTAAGTGGGATGATGGGGTGATTGATGTGAAATAGGATCATATGGTGATCTGACCAATCAACAGGGAGTATGTGGTTGATCGTGATTGAATTCTTTTGTGCAATGATGGCGTCCAATGTGGCTCCTTTGTAATGTGTCTCCTCGGTGCAATGTTGAGTAAGGTTGTAGTCGGTGAGGAGGTTGGATAGTGATCTAATTAGAGGGTTATGGGATTCATTCCATCGGAGATTCAGGTCACCAAGAATTATGTTTTTGGAGTCATCGAGAGCGTCTTGAGCGATCAGGTTGGATAGTTGGTCTCCAAACTCATTGTTTCTGCCCGGGGGGTGGTAAAGAAGATGGCAGAGTAGAGAGTCATTGTCTTTGGTTTTGATGGAAGCGGATAGGCATTCAAATGAGTTGTATTCAAAGGGGGAGGTTTCTGTGATGTTCCAGCTGTCCTTATGGATGATAGCAACTCCACATCCTCGTTGTTCTATCCTGTCTTTGGAGATGAGGGAGAATCCCGGTGGAACCAGCATGTCTAGGCAGGGGGGAGATGACTTATTAAGCCAGGTCTCAGTGAGGAACGCAACGTCTATGTCGTGTGTGATGATGGCTTCAGCTATGTCCGTTGCATGTAATGAGGCCGATCTGCAGTTCATTAGGAGGCAGTTGGTGATTCTCTCCTGAGTGCTGGTGGTTTTGTCTTTAACTTCTCTGGGTATGGCGGTGAGGACTGGTAGTCTTTGTCGTTTGAGGGTGGGTTGATCTTTCCGGAAACCAGTGATTACTTGGATTTTAGATTTAGGTGAGACTGAGATGGAAGAGTCGTAGGTCGTGGCTAGTAATGCTGCTTCACTGTCTGACATGGGGGCTTCTGATCTGAGAGGTCTGGTGGTCAGGTGTTTTGAGCCTGCTAGGGAGTGAGATGGGTTAGTTGTCGGAGGAGTACACACATTGATCATGAGCTCCCTATACCTGACATCTTGACATGTTACCCACTGGCCACGTTGTGCAGGCTCACTTGCATTCCTTATCCAAATGCCTAATTTATGGCCCAAAATATAGAGATAAAAATCCCTTACCAAAAAAGGAACACTTGAAATATTTTATTATATTCAATGAACTGTATAAAAGTCTGTGTTAGACCAATCGTAAATTTAGACAGTTCTCAGACCTTATGCTTGTGACTGTGCTCCCAGCTACAGTGTTTAATTAAACAAACTGATCCTGCTTTGACAAACGCCTCTTGTTTTTTCATGGTATTTAATGTTCGAGCAAAATTTTAGTGAACCCGATAGGACCCGACTGCAGCCAAAGGAAGAGGACATTGGCTGAACAGAGGTCGGCCCTGAAGAAGCCTTTGACATGTAGTTCCTAGGAATCCCCCAGGACCTGCACGTTTTGGATTACCTAAACTGAGAACTTGGTGTCCCAACGGCTTTTGGACCCCCACGGGATATGTCAGCCATTAGACCAGCTAGCTCTACAGTGCCACTACCACCCCCCTGTATTCTACAGTGGTGTATGTAGTCTCTGGCAACCATGAACATGTCAACTCTGATTCTTCAGGGATTGTGGAACACAGTACAGTACATTTCGCTCACACACTCCTGCTTGCTTTCTCTCAGAAAATACACAGGATGGCGATTAGGAAATTTCACTAAATATTTATTGGTCCAGCCACATTCTTATGTAAACCATGTGTGCTGAGACAGAAGCATACAAAAGAGATTACTAGTGCCAGTATTGCGAATGATAAATACATTTCTGCCATAGTGCTAATAAGATGAAGAGAAACAGTTCAGATAAAAACAGTAGCACTTGCATATTCCTAAAATGCTTGCCCAAGTAATTAGCTAAACTGTACCTAGCCTAACCTGTATGTGTAGGTGTGTATGTGTATAGGTATGTGTGTCTGTAGCCAAGAAACCCCCAGGGATGAACCAGCCCCTCACCTGATAGTTTAGAACAAAGGACCCCTTCTCTCTGTCAAGGATGACAGCCTGCAAGGTATGTTAGACCGCTGTGTGACGAAGATTTGGCATGCAGGACCCCTGTGTCAGCCTGGAAGGAATTATCCTCTAATTTTCGGGGAGGGAGCTGGTATTTTATGCTAAAGTGGTCACTCCAGGGTTTTTTCTAGAATCAATATGTTTTTAAAACAACCATGGATGTTTTGAAAACAATCACCAAAGCTTTTCTAAACAAGTGTATTAATGCACAGCGTATGTTGCTTTCATCGTCCGTACTAGTAAAAAAAAAACGTATGAACCGGTATAAGATAAGATTAAGTGTCAAATTGTCTAGGGTTAATAATTTACTTGCAATGCCCAGTCATCCTGGTTATTCAAATCACATATCCATAAGCCTGAAGTGAGAACTGAGGAAAGTACCAAGTGAGTCTTCTGAAAATGTGAGTAAAAATAGTACATAGAATATATTGCAAAACCAGATTCTGTAAAAGACACACAATTGATGGACGGAATGCAGAACATATCGAAACATTCACTCCCAGTCAAAAGAGCTGGGTTAAAACCATCAACCAGATTCTGTACATTTTAAATTACTTCCTAAATATATGGTATATATATATATATATATATTCACTGAAAAAACCATAGGTTATAGACCATATATAGTTAGGAATTAGCATTTAAAAAACCTTATTTTACTCACACAAAACCATTGAAATTCCATATATAGTTAGTTGCACTAACTATATATTGCGCACCCGCAATCCACTGCTGATCATGTCACATATTACATCATTCATGACATGGTCAGTGACATCACTGATGACATCACTGATGACATCTCAAATGACATCACTGATGACATTACTGATGACAACATCCAGTGACTATGTTTCTGTAAAGTTAAAATATGTCTTACATATTGAAGAATGAGTGGATGTATAAGTGTCTGGACGAAGGATTTAGTAGGTGCATGACTGAATGTATGAGTGAGTGATTAAATGTGTCTCACTGAGTGCATGGGTTAGTGACTAAACTGTCTTAATTTGTGCATCATTATGTCTGTTGTTCTGTAAACTGCTGCATGTGTTGATCAGTAGCTATATGAGTAACTATATGGGTTATTGATTGATTGCCCAAGTATTTGCATGGGAGACTGAGTGTGTGTGTGGCTGGATGGGAGGTGTGTGACTCTGTACAGATCAATGTGTACTTGTATCAATGATTGTATAAGAGAGTAAGTATGTGTTAGTATATGGTTGAAAACGTAACATGCTCTATGTTTAACTGTATAGAGTAGAAAATGGAAGTGTGATTGATTCTTTACAGGACTGACTAGGTGTGTGAGTAACTCCATGGATGAGTGGCAGAGTGTGAGTGTCTGTATAGGTGTATGAGTGCATATGATTGTGTTGTAAACATGAGTGATTGTATGTATGAATGATTGTATGGGTGAATGAGTGAATGTGTGTGTAGACGTAGGAATCAGTGAGTACGTATGTAGTAACTAGTATTGGTGTGTCAATGGTTTCAAAAATTATACTCTGTTTTTAACACTGGGTGAAACAGAGGTTATATTAAAATGTGAAGAGATGCATTGTATTGTCACATGAATAATATCATCAGTGATGTGGTCATTGATGTCAAATGAGATGTCATCAGTGATGTCATCAGTGATGTCATTTGAGATGTCATCAGTGATGTCATCAGTGATGTCACTGACCATGTCATGAATGATGTAATATGTGACATGATCAGCAGTGGATTGCGGGTGCGCAATATATAGTTAGTGCAACTAACTATATATGGAATTTCAATGGTTTTGTGTGAGTAAAATAAGGTTTTTTAAATGCTAATTCCTAACTATATATGGTCTATAACCTATGGTTTTTTCAGTGAATTTTCAAGGTTTTGTAAATGCTAATTCCTAACTATATATGGTCTATAACCTATGGTTTTTTCAGTGAATTTCAATGGTTTTTTAATAGCAAATATCATAAGCTGTCGAATGTCAAGTACGTGGTAAGTGAAAACATTTTCGTGTT
Source organism: Lissotriton helveticus (assembly GCF_964261635.1). NCBI lineage: Eukaryota > Metazoa > Chordata > Amphibia > Caudata > Salamandridae > Lissotriton > Lissotriton helveticus. Next base: position 211,373,408 of record NC_136060.1, on the reverse strand, counting down.
TATGCACACTGATCTGCTTTGAATGGTGCCCCCCCCCCTCATTTCTATTAGGAGTACTCTCTCTTTGCAGATAGTGAAAGGTAGTTAACGCAGGCCTTTGCCCCCGTTGTAATCCGTCGTGCCTGCTTCTCTCTCCATTTGATTGATTGTTATCCAAGTATTTACTGTTTTAGAATTAGTTCTCTTTGGTTCATTCTCTATTTACAAACAAACACAGAGTCGCAATACTCTGTTTAGTCTTTGCAGATAACGAAAAATCGTGTAAAAAAAAGAAAAGGAATCGAGCAAAATCAGTAGGCCACTAATGGGATCTCTTTTTGACCTCGCTAAAATAGAAACATTAGGAACAACCCCTCATGACAAATACAAAACTAGTGAGATGAACTGAACTCCACACAATGATGGCTGCAAAACAGCTCGGCTCCGCCACCCACCCCGCCCAAAATAACGATAAAGAGCGGCTGCCATGATTGGTTGCGGAATGGCCACGACGGAGCTACGAAATGATGCTGCTCTCATGCTAACCCCAGCTTCAGTCTGAAACATCCAGAAACACTGTAGACTACCAATTCGATCAGTTCCGGTAGCGCCCCAATGTAACCCGGTAGAGAAGAACTAGCCCTCCCCTCTTTGACTGATGGTTCTTGTTGCCTGTCCCTTCTGTTGTCATTTAACAGAACTATTTAGCCTGCTGAAAGGGGTTGTGTTCCGACCGCTGGTTGGTGGAGACATTTTGACTATATTCTGGACCTGCGTTGTCGCGTAATGCGTCATATGACGCGCCGCGTTAGCGCATCCGGAAGTCATCCGGGGCGCGCAGCGCGTAACGTAAGCATAACAAGTCATGTGACTTGTTAATAAAACTTTTCATTGGTTCATTTTACTTTTCTTATTGTAATGATGAAAGGCTTGGTCATATGACCTAAAAATTACGCTTTTCATTACTTCCGAACATTATTTTTTCTTAAATATATGTTATAATGTTCCAGACTAATGTACTTTCCCGGAAATTTTACAACTGTCCTGCAAGTAAAATATATTCTTTTTTCGAGAAAAAGAGCGTTTCTTCGTCCCATGATGGAGCCGTTGAGCAAAAGAGGGTCGACCTGCTGTCTTAGTCGCCGATACGCCTGAATATGAGATTCTTATCGATCACTTTATGTTGCAGGAATAGAAAACACAACAGCCCTTGACCATTTATCTTTACTGCGTTCCTTCGTATTATACCTTTTACCCTTCATGTAATTGGTCTGCTTTATTTCACTTGCCTTTTAATGATTCTAAAACAGTGACTATTATTACAAACTTTACCAATGTATATACTACTACCATGTTTTCTTTTAAAAACCTTTATTGTGAAAATTTCATTATACAAATACGAGCCTATAACCACGTGGGCCGGCCACGGAGCAAACTGTAATCGTATGTGATGAGTAGACATTTACACTGTAGAGGAACGTAACGGGCGGGCCATTAGGTTGCAAGAACTAAGGTGTCTAACAGTTACGGAATCGGTGGACGTACATTTTATAATTAAAATACGACAGGGCCAGTTACAATAAAATTATCTAGATATACATTTGCGGGCAAGTACCATGGGTGACGTTAATTCGAACTTTCAACAGTACAGTAATCAATAACACATCAGAACTTAATATCAATAGGGATGTCGAAATATTCAATCAATTCTCGTCCCCGCCCGCCATGTGCTTCAAAACTGCATACGTATCTCGTGATTTCAAGGTTCTGCAACCAGTACACAACAAGGAGTTACGAGTCCCATTTATTCCGGCGCCATTTTGGGCGAGGACGGGCAGGTCCAGGATATAGTCAAAATGTCTCTACCAACCATCGACTATGATGATGTTCATATGCTGTATTTATTAGAGTAACACTCATCTGTCCACATGAAATTAATTTGCCACAATCTAAACATGTCATTTTAATCTTTCCAAAGGTCTTCTAAAAATTTGGGACCGTTTCCCTTGCCTCTGAAGCTCTCAGTGCCACTTCTTTGATGAATGTACTAGCAGGTCAGGGGTTCTCCTCCAAATCTCTCTTTTATGCAGCACTATAATTAATTGGTGCCACCTCTCCATATGACGATGCATGGTATAGTTACCACAACTATATTTTTTTTCGGTTCCTCTGGAGAGTTCATCGTGGCAGATGAAGCGTGTAACGTACCGGGCATTTACCTTTTTTTGCATGTACAGGAAAGGAAAAAAAAATCGAGCGTCCGAGTTCTAATGTGTCCCAGGGCCATTTTAGTGGAGGACATGATACAGCGATAATGCCCTGGATAAGGACACTTCCTTCGGGCACCCCACGCCGTCTTTCGGCGCAGCATTGTAGGATGGCCACACCAGTGCGGCAACTTGCTAGACACCACCTCGGTGCCATCCGGATCTCGGCGCCCCACTGCAGATGAACTGCCTCCACATGGAGAAGCGGGAGAGGCTCGTTTGCGCCGCCTCCCCCCCCCCCTTCGGGCACCCCACGCCGACTTTCGGCGCAGCATTGTAGGATGGCCACACCAGTGCGGCAACTTGCTGGACACCACCTCGGTGCCAACCGAATCTCAGCGCCTTGTGTTGTCTTCCATTCCGAAAATATTGTTGGCAGCATTTTGAAAGGAAAGACAAACAGCCGTTTGTGGCCCTCACTACACCGTTCTCCTAGTGAGTCTCACATTGTTACATTTAGGAAGAATGTTGAAGAGTAGTATGTTGAAAATCTGAAGCCATTGTTATACAAACTCTCAACCAGCCTTGGATGGAAAAATCCTGAAGAATGTACAAACTGAAAACCAGTTTTTCTCTGTATAGCATCAGCAGCAACGCTTGAGTCAGCTTTGTGTGAAGCCGCCATTTTGATTCAATCAATAGCGTCCCCCTGCACACATTCAGGGACCTGGTCGTGTCTTCAGGTCAAACGGATTGTGGGACAAGATGCACAAAGGCAAAGGAAAAAAGTTCCGCCGGACCCCGGGAGGTGGCCGCCTATGTCATGGGCGATCTTAGGCCACACCAGGGCAATAGTGAAGCTGCAGCAGGTGCAAATAAGCTTCAGACAGTGTTACAAGCGCTGCTCAGAACTCTCAACTATGACACCACCTCGGTGCCATCCGGATCTTGGCGCCTTGTGCTGGTTCCGGCCTATTCACACATCGGTCCGCTACTGACGCCACCTCACAGGCCAACGGGGCACCCCACGCCGACTTTCGGCGCAGCATTGTAGGATGGCCACACCAGTGCGGCAAATTGCTGGACACCACCTCGGTGCCATCCAGATCTCGGCGCGTTGTGCTGCCTTCGGCCTATTCGCCACAAGTGCGCACGCAACTCAGCTGCATAGCGAGTGAAACACCAAGGGGCGCCCCACTGCAGCCGAGGAACCTCCATCTTGGGGGCGACGCACAGCATCACATTGCTTTCCAATGCAGTCAGATCCTCAAACAGCCCCCACTGACTGACGCGAACTCACAGGCCAACGGGGCGCCCCACGCCGACTTTCGGCGCAGCATTGTAGGATGGCCACACCAGTGCGGCAAGTTGCTGGACACCACCTCGGTGCCATCCGGATCTTGGCGCGTTGTGCTGCCTTTGGCCCCATTCGCACATCAGTCCGCTACTGACGCCATCTCACAGGCTAATGGGGCGCCCCACGCCGACTTTCAGCATTGTAGGATGACCACACCAGTACAGCAACTTGCTAGACATCACCTCGGTGCCATCCGGATCTCGGCGCCCCACTGCAGATGAAATGCCTCTCAACTATGAAACCACCACTGTGACATCCGGATCTTGGCGCGTTGTGCTGCCTTCGGCCTATTCGCACATCGGTCCGCTACTGACGCCATCTCACAGGCTAATGGGGCGACCCACGCCGAGTTTCAGCATTGTAGGATGACCACACCAGTGCAGCAACTTGCTAGACATCACCTCGGTGCCATCCGAATCTTGGCATCTCAACGCCTAGTGGTATCTTCCATACAGAAAATATTGTTACGCTACCTTTGGCCCCATTCGCACATCAGTCCGCAACTTAGACATCACCTCGGTGCCATCCGGATCTTGGCATCTCAGCGCCTTGTGGTGTCAGTCAGAAAATATTGTTGCGCTGCCTTTGGCCCCATTCGCACATCAGTCCGCTACTGACACCATCTCACAGGCCAACAGGGCGCCCCACGCCGACTTTCAGCATTGTAGGATGGCCACACCAGTGCGGCAACTTACTAGACACCACCTCGGTGCCATCCGGATCTTGGCGCGTTGTGCTGCCTTCGGCCTATTCGCACATCGGTCCGCTACTGACGCAAACTCACAGGCCAACGGGGCGCCCCACGCCGACTTTCAACATTGTAGGATGGCCACACCAGTGCTGCAACTTGCTGGACACCACCTCGGTGCCATCCGGATCTTGGCGCGCTGTGTTGCCTTCGGCCTATTCGCACATCGGTCCGCTACTGACGCCGCCTCACGTGCCAACGTATTTTCTCCGCATTTTATACCCTATGCCGCATAACAGGTCATGTGACTTGTTTATAAAACTTTTCATTGGTTCATTTTACTTTTGGTTTCCTAATGATGGAAGGCTTGATCATATGACCTAAAAACAACACTTTTCATTGGATGAAAACTTTTTTTTTTTCCAAACGATGAAAGCCCCACCTTGTTTCTGGATGTTTCAGACTGAAGCTGGCGTCAGCATGAGAGCACCACCATCTCGTAGCTCCGTCGTAGTCATTCCGCGAGCAATCATGGCAGCCGCTCCCCACCAGAAGCCTGCAGGAGTCGGGGCCCCCAAAACTTTTGATGAATTCTCAAGGCGGAGGGGACGCTTTCGAGAATGGGGTCCAAGACCTAGCAGACAAGCGTCCGATTTCCAAGGTGTCCCAGGGCCATTTCAGTGGACCAGGCCCAAAAAGGAAAGAGCCTGCCGCCATTTTGAGAGTCCTGTGACAGCCGCCTATCGCTGCACCGCAAGAGTGGGCGCAACTCAGCTGAATTGCGGCTTTTGACACAGTGGACCAAAAACGGACGGAATGGCAACTGAAACGGTAAAGGGGCGCCCCACTACAACAGATGACACTCCACCTGGAGAGGCCCGTTCACGCCGCCTCCCCCGGGGCGCCCCACGCCGTTATTCGGAGCAGCATTGTAGGATACCAAAACCAGTGCGGCAACTTACTGGACATCACCTTGGTGCCATCGTTCTGCTGCCTTGGAACTATTCGCACAACAGTTTGCTACTGAAGACCCACCCCCCGCGACGCCCCACGCCGTTATTTGCTGGGTGGCAACTTACTAGACATCACTTTCGTGTCATCTAGATTTCAGCGCGTTCTGCTGCCTTGGAACTATTCGCACAACAGTTTGCTACTGATGACCCGCCCCACGCCGGAAATCTGGACGTTGTGCTGCGTTGGGACTATTCGCACAGCCGACCGCTACTTCGTTGTTTTTCCCTAAAAATGTTTATATGTTATTACTATTTTTGTTTTCTTGTATATATTTATAAATTATTAAAGTTTTATAATCTTACTACTTTGTCGGAGTGCTATATATTTTTAATGTGACACATAATTGTAAAAACTTTGATGTACAAAGAGTCATCCCTGGAATCTTCCGCTTCACGCTCGGTCCCCTCCCCAATCACAATACAGGATGGTTTTCAGATAATAGCAACGCTTCTGCTGTGACGGATCTCATCGAGTGTGGGCCTTGATCTACTATAACTCCTTTGAAGAGGGGTGAATCTTTACAGCTGTGGCCATAAACTACATCTGCAGGGCTAGCTGATACCCTAGGACCAGCCTGGACAATCGGACACAGAGGAAAAGGAGTGTCAGAGGGTGCAGTAGTGAATAGGGCGAAAGGGAGGTGTCGGGCGGGCACAGGGTGTGATTCTCAGGAAAGAGCAGCGCAGATGGGGGGAGGTTTATTACCCATGCATAAGACAGAGAGCGGGGGTGACCACTGCCTGGGGGAGATGCTTGCGAGGGTGGGGAGCCATGCTAAGGATCGACAGCGTGCACAGAGTGGGTCTGGTCAAGGCATCTAAAATGGCTGCCGTGCACGACAAAAGTGTGGCATTTGAAAAAAGACAAGATGGCGCAGACAATGTTTTTCAACACTTCCTGATTTCCTTCGAATCGAACGTTAACAGACGTTGGGGCATATTACCAAAGTTAAGCGATATTTATCCCTAACGATGCATTGCAAAGATTTTTTTACCGTCAGAAATTATCGCAGATAAACCTTGCCTTGCTATTATCAAAGTTTATCGCAAATACGATAAAAACCGACCGCAATGCATTAATATCGCTGAAAACTCAGCGATATTCATGCATTACCGAGCTAATCCTCTTAGCCATGTTATCCACCTCCCATAGGATAACATGGCTAAGAACTGCTCAGGGCAGCTGTTACTTTTTGGAGATATTCGCGCTTATCTCGAATATTTCCAAAAGTTGATAATAGGAGATAGCGATGTTAGCGACTGTTTCCAGTCGCTAACATCTTGGCATGCCCACTTTGCATGTCATTAGTGATAAATATCACTCACATGCAAAGTGGGGCCCAAGATGGTCGCTATCTCCTACTAGCCGTCGCTAACTGGTGTTAGCAACAGCTAGGTAATACAGATATAATTTTATCTCCGCGAAGCGGAGCGCTGTTACAGATATATATCTTGTTTTTGAACGTTAATTTCTCAAAATGCACTGAAGCACATATATTGAGACCTAGCAAAGGCACATCGGGCTACCAGTCCCTAATATTTTACCAAGTTTCGTGCAAATCCATTCAGCCGTTCGATTATTATTATTATTTATTTTTTTTGCCCCGCGGGGCCCTTTTAAAACCTCCACATCAAACCTAGGGGATCAGCGAGGATCTACTATGCCCCCTTATGGTCATTTGCCCCTTCGCTTTGGCCTCCTCTTGTCTCTCGATCCTACCGAGAGACAAGATGGCGGCCGCTACGGACTGTTTGGAATGTTTACAGACACCGGAGAGCCAATCAGCTTCGCTTCGCAAAGCTCCGTAACGCGAAAAGTACGCGAAGCGGTGCGCTGTTACAGATATATATCTTTTTTTGAACGTTAATTTCTCAAAATCCACTGAAGCACATATATTGAGACCTAGCAAAGGCACATCGGGCTACCAGTCCCTACAATTTTGCCAAGTTTCGTGCAAATCCATTCAGGCGTAAGATTATTATTATAATTTTTTTTTTTTGCCCCGCGGGGCCCTTTTAAAACCTCCACATCAAACCTAGGGGGTCAGCGAGGATCTACTATTCCCCCTTATGGTCATTTGCCCCTTCGCTTTGGCCTCCTCTTGTCTCTCGATCCTACCGAGAGACAAGATGGCGGCCACTACGGACTGTTTGCGGCCACTACGGACTGTTTGGAATGTTGACAGACGCCGGAGAACCAATCAGCTTCGCTTCACAAAGCTCCGTTGCGCGAAAAGTACGCGTCCTAGGCCGCTGCCCGGTCCGCGCTTACAGATATATATCTTTTTTTAAACGTTAATTTCTCAAAATCCACTGGAGCACATATATTGAGACCTACAAAAGGCACATCGGGCTACCAGTCCCTACAATTTTGCCAAGTTTCGTGCAAATCCATTCAGCCGTTCGGGCTAAAAGTGAGGCCAACCGCCCTATGGAAAACTCAATGTTAAAAACACGTTTTGGGACCCCCCTTTTTTCTCGGCCCCCCCTTGACGAACCCCCCCCAAATTTTCAAAGGCTGCTCAGAAACAAAATGTGCCATTTTCCTGAAAATTTCAGCCAATTCCGTCCACAAACGGCAAAGTTATTAGACATAGAATTTTCAAAAATCCCATAGAGAAAAAATCCTAACTATATATACCTACTGGCGACCGCCAGTAGGTAATATATATATATTACCTACTGGCGGTCGCCAGTAGGTATATATAGTTAGGATTTTTTCTCTATGGGTTTTTTGAAAATTCTATGTCTAATAACTTTGGCGTTTGTGGACGGAATTGGCTGAAATTTTCAGGAAAATGGCACATTTTGTTTCTGAGCAGCCCTTGAAAATTTGGGGGGGGTTCGTCCAGTGGGGGCCGAGAAAAAAGGGGGGTCCCAAAACGTGTTTTTAACATTGAGTTTTCCATAGGGCGGTTGGCCTCACTTTTAGCCCGAACGGCTGAATGGATTTGCACGAAACTTGGCAAAATTGTAGGGACTGGTAGCCCGATGTGCCTTTTGTAGGTCTCAATATATGTGCTCCAGTGGATTTTGAAAAATTAACGTTTAAAAAAAGATATATATCTGTAACAGCGGACCGGTTAGCGCTCTGGTTCGCGGACTTTTCGCGCAACGGAGCTTTGTGAAGCGAAGCTGATTGGTTCTCCGGCGTCTGTCAACATTCCAAACAGTCCGTAGCGGCCGCCATCTTGTCTCTCGGTAGGATCGAGAGACAAGAGGAGGTCAAAACAAAGGGGGAAATAACTATAAGGGGGCATAGTAGATCCTCGCTGACCCCCTAGGTTTGATGTGGAGGTTTTAAAAGGGCCCCGCGGGGAAAAAAAAAATAATAAAAATAATAATTGAACGGCTGAATGGATTTGCACGAAACTTGGCAAAATATTAGGGACTGGTAGCCCGATGTGCCTTTGCTAGGTCTCAATATATGTGCTCCAGTGGATTTTGAGAAATTAACGTTCAAAAAAAGATATATATCTGTAACAGCGCTCCGCTTCGCGTAACGGAGGTTTGCGAAGCTGATTGGTCATTCTGTCACTGGGCTATAGTTGGGCTACATCTGGCTGATATTTGGGCTACATTTGTTTTTTTGTGTGTCTGGCGGCCATCTTTGGGCTACATTGGGCTACATTGGGCTTCATTGGGCTACATTCGGCTAATTAGCAAATAGCTCATCGCAAACTAGGAATGGTAAAGAATCGCTATTTATTCCTTAAAGTTCGCTATTTAGGAAATGCAAATAACTTTGATGATACATATGGCGGTTCATCTCTAACAAGATAAGAAGCATAGGGATACATTTATGATGACTGGCGCATCACCAGGGATGTGTTAGTCATTCTGTGCCGCTGTTCCGTCACCTATGGTGTGCTGCATTTACAATGCGGCGCATCACGGGGCAAAAACAGCACAGATGCGTGATGTATCTGTGCCGTAAAGGTGGCGCATTGCTGGAGTTGTATCGCAAGTGTGATGAAGGTCCAGCAAGGGTCGGGGGTGCCCCTGTCGCAGGGTTTCTGTTCTCACACAGAACTGTGGACAGAGGATTGGAACCTCGGCGAATTAGGGTGTCCCAAAACTCACGTTAGTAATCAAAAACTATTTAGCAAGCTAGGTACAGTGTCACATTGGATATAACAAACTCTCAATGTTTAGACAATCCAGAATATGAACTTATAGTACCTCAGGATACGTGGAACTCATGAACAGTCGGTCGTTATATATTTCTTAGAAACCAGAACATGGAGTTAAGAAGAACACATGTGTATTTGAAATGTTTATTTACTAATGCCGTCTTCTCAGGCGTAGTACCTTAGATAATAAAAGTACACATATTATCAGTAGCAAAATTACCAGCATAGTTACTAGTACATAAAAAGTGAATGGTGATAGTATGTTAACATGCTGTAAATGAATAAGAGTTAGCAACACTTATAAGCAGCCGCGGGCCGTGGAGGGAGTTACGGTGAGGCAGGGAGGCGGGGAGGGGGAGAAGCAGGGTGGAGAATACAAGTACACATATTATCAGTAGCAAAATTACCAGCATAGTTACTAGTACATAAAAAGCGAATGGTGACAGTATGTTAACATGCTGTAAATGAATAAGAGTTAGCAACACTTATAAGCAGCCGCGGGCCGTGGAGGGAGTTACGGTGGGGCAGGGAGGCGGGGAGGGGGAGGGGCAAGGTAGAGAGGGCTCCACCCTGCTTCTCCCCCTCCCCGCCTCCCTGCCTCACCGTAACTCCCTCCACGGCCCGCGGCTGCTTATATCTCACCCTCCCTAATACACATATTATATTATTTGCTAAGAAGGTCTCTTTGTGTTGGTTTAGGGCGTGCCCATACTTTAGTGTCTTAGATTTGAAGGAATCACATCAGCATACACCAGCTCTCTCTTCATGTGAACCGCATCAACTGTTGTGTATGTGTGTTCGGCAAAGCAATATAAAACCCGCCTCATGCCCAGAATTGGCAGAAGTTGCACTTATGTTATGAGTATGAAGTCGTGGAGATCAGACCTCATAACAATTCTGTACCGTGTTGTTCTTGAAACTTTAGCACTCGCTGTACAGATATAGTTTAACAAGTAAAGCAGATAGTAGACCAATAACATATTATTCTCATGTAAACCACGATGAACTACTAGGTGGAAAGCTAAAGCAACAACTAAATGTCGTGTGCAGAAGTTGCAAAAAAGGAAAAATGGCGTTTAAACCGGTAATGAGCCCATGCTAACTTAACACGGTGTAAAGATATCCAGGACCTAGATGACACCTCCTCATGATCCGGAAACGAACTGAATAAGATAATAGAAGTGCCATCTCATGAGAGCAGATTGCAAGTTTATATGTGGACGGTCCGCAAGGTAAAGCATTAAAAACTAGGAAAATTCAATGCTAAAGAAAAATAAAACAGCCAAGTACTTTATCGAGTCTTAAGCCAATAGGCAAGGTAAATAATAAAAACTTGACAATTAAGTCAATGAATTGTCAATGAAATGCTAGTACTCAGCATATGAAACATGAAAAAGGTCTATGACATAACTGTGTATGCAAAATAAGCTGCAACAGCCTCCAACAGGAAGTCACCGTCTTCATCCGAAAACAGTTCAGCCATCCAATTTAAAAGCGGAAAAGAACATACGTGCTCTCCCAGCACCGGATCCTCTATCACCATCAGAGGACAGCTCGGTGGGTTTTCAAGAAAGCTGTGTTCCAAGAAAGACTGTGCTGCCGCCAGTAAATTCCAGGGACCAAGTAGTCCATGCATCAATGCCACAGCCATAATCCTTTCGCCAGGACAAATCAACTCGTGAGTAATGATAGGAGTCATCAGCTGATTAAAGTCGACGTCAGGAGAAACCGGTCTGCAGAGACACAAATCAATGGCCCAATCGAAATCACAGGTCAGGCAGTGAAATACAGGCTGGACACAGGTGAAGTAGGAGAACCGAAAAGATAATCCATATGCCGTGCTTAATATCGCCAACGGCATTGTGCCATAATATTCTAGCATGCGATTGCGGAACAGTGTCAGCAGCTGCAGGGTCGGAGGTTGCATAGGAGGGACATCCATATTTAAAAATGTAAAAAAGCACAAGAGCGTCCGCTGGTAATGCAAGTAAAAATGCAATCCACGAACCAGAGTGGAGAAAATGGAATGAAAGGGAGCAGGGATGACTCCAAAGATTTTCTCAAATGAAGTCACGAGACCACTGGTAACAACTTTAAAAAAGTGTGCCAGGGATTTTGTGGAGGATGCGTTAAAGATAGTCGGAAACATGTTGCTGAAATTGAAAGGCAAACCTGTGTACGGGTGTTCGCTATGTGAAGTACGAAAGTTTCACGGGCCGAACTCAAGGCCACCTCTCTCTGAGACAAAAGAGCTCTTATTCTTGTCATGCCGTTGAAACGTGTCCCAAGGTTGGTATTTGTGGCCAGATTGAAAACTCCCTATGTTCATGTGTGGGAGGAAATAGAACATTTCTGCAGCAAATAACCCGTTCACTTACTGTTACGATAAAAGGAATACTTTTAATTAACTCAGAACAATCTTCATTATTGAGCATCAAATAACTACCATTTTCCAACAACTTGAACGTGGGGATGATAGCAGGAACTGGCGTGCCTTGCATCACGCAAGCCATATTTGGTCGGTGTTTGTTGCATGAATCGTGTAACTGTATGTGCCTACACATTAGTGAATGATCTGGCGTCTCAGTGCATTCCTCTCCATTCAGATAAACTTCTTGATCATCTTTGAAACATCTGTATGTGTATGGAAGCGACCAGACCTCATGAACAAAAGCACTACCTAAAGGTTCATAAAGACCTATTGGTATATATTTCATACAATTTGAAAACTTATATAAAGCAAAAGGCAGCGTTATTAAACCGTCGATAAGGCATGTTGCCAAAAAACCCGCAATCCTCTGCTGATGATGTCACTGAGCATGTCATGAATGATGTAATATGTGACATCATCAGTAGTGGATTATGGGTAATAGTATCTCTAGTTTACTCCCCTATAGCTGTCTTTCTTTTAACATAAGTGTGTGTTTCCTTCCCTTATACTTACTGTTTTTGGTTCGCTTCCAGTTCGCGTACCAGCGAGCGAACTAGGAAGCGAACTAAGAGAAATAGAGGTTGGCACAGTTCCAAATATTGTACCAATTTTTTAATAACGGGGAGGTAGTTCTGAAAAGAACTTTTTTTTTTATTTTTCTGAACATTTTTTTACTGTAAGGTTCCCGATTCGCGAAGCGGGAACGAAGAAAAAAAAATATTTAAAAAAATAATTATTCATAAACATATAAAATATATTTTTGGATTTAAAGAAGAATAAATTTTACAGCTACAGATATTAGCTGTTAAAAAACCAATGAAATTCACTGAAAAAACCATAGGTTATAGACCATATATAGTTAGGAATTAGCATTTACAAAACCTTGAAAATTCACTGAAAAAACCATAGGTTATAGACCATATATAGTTAGGAATTAGCATTTACTAAACCTTATTTTACTCACACAAAACCATTGAAATTCCATATATAGTTAGTTGCACTAACTATATATCGCGCACCCGCAATCCACTGCTGATGATGTCACATATTACATCATTCATGACATGGTCAGTGACATCACTGATGACATCACTGATGACATCTCAAATGACATCACTGATGACATCACTGATGACATCTCATTTGACATCAATGACCACATCACTGATGATATCATTCATGTGACAATACAATGCATCTCCTCACATTTTAATATAACCTCTGTTTCACCCAGTGTTAAAAAGAGAGTATAATTTTTGAAACCATTGACACACCAATACTAGTTACTACATACGCACTCACTGATTGCTACGTCTACACACACCTTCACTCATTCACCCATACAATCATTCATACATACAATCACTCATCTTTACAACACTATCATATGCACTCATACACCTATACAGACACTCACAGTCTGCCACGCATCCATGGAGTTACTCACACACCTAGTCAGTCCTGTAAAGAATCAATGACACTTCCATTTTCTTGTCTATACAGTTAAACATAGAGCACCTTACATTTTCAAACATATACTAACACATACTTACCTTCTTATACAATCATTGATACAAGTACAGATTGATCTGCACAGAGTCACACACCTCCCAGCTAGCCACACACACACTCAGTCTCCCATACAAATACTTGGGCAATCAATCAATAACCCATATAGTTACTCATATAGCTACTGATCAACACATGCAGCAGTTTACAGAACAACAGACATAATGATGCACAAATTAAGACAGTTTAGTCACTAACCCATGCAGTCAGTGAGACACATTTAATCACTCACTCATACAGTCAGTCATGCACCTACTAAATCCTTCGTCCAGACACTTACACATCCACTCATTCTTCAATATGTAAGACATATTTAAACTTTATAGAAACAAAAAATCACTGGATGTTGTTATCAGTGATGTCATCAGTGATGTCATTTGAGATGTCATCAGTGATGTCATCAGTGATGTCACTGACCATGTCATGAATGATGTAATATGTGACATCATCAGCAGTGGATTGCGGGTGCGCGATATATAGTTAGTGCAACTAACTATATATGGAATTTCAATGGTTTTGTGTGAGTAAAATAAGGTTTAGTAAATGCTAATTCCTAACTATATATGGTCTATAACCTATGGTTTTTTCAGTGAATTTTCAAGGTTTTGTAAATGCTAATTCCTAACTATATATGGTCTATAACCTATGGTTTTTTCAGTGAATATATATATATATATATATATATATATATATATATATATATAATATATATATATATATATATATATATATATATATATATATATATATATATTCACTGAAAAACCATAGGTTTCAGGTCATATTTAGTTAGGAATTAGCATTTAAAAAACCGTGCAAATTCACTGAAAAAACCATAGGTTTCGGGTCATATATAGTTAGGTATTAGCATTTAAAAAACCATTGAAATTGCTCCTATATAGTTAGTTGGACTAACTATATTTCGCGCACCCGCAATCCACTGCTGATGATGTCACATATTACCTGTGTTACAGAAAAAGTGGTCCTAGACGTTTGGCTCTAAATACACTTAATGAAACTTTGTAGCCTTATTTAATTTACATTTACATTTTTCATGTGATTCAATCCTGAAATGAAAAAAGTTTTCAAACACAATAAGAGACAAACAATAGCCCAAAATCCAATCCGATGTCCAAACCAACACACAATAAGTTTTAAATGTGTTAAAAATAGGGCAATAAATGGCTCCACTGTTTTATTTTTCTAAAATGTTCATATCATTTTTTCAAAAACAGAAATCAAAAACATTTTTTAGAAGGAACATAACACAAGAGGGGTTACCGGTAGCGTAACGTGCAAAAAGTAGAGTGAAAGTTTGGTGCTCGTGTAAGATAGAAAAAGGGGGGACCAAAATGGTCCGGAAAGGGTGAAATCTGAGTAATTCAACAGATCCAAGGTTGAACAGTCCACAATATTGTTCACAGGGGAGCCTACCCTCGATGTTTTTATAAGCAAAAAATGTTATTCTTTCTTGCAAAGTTGCGGTGTTTTTTCATCCGAATTTTTCAGGAGGGTGAAGGGGCCGGGGCAAACAAAAGGTGCAGGCTCCAAATGAAAGCAAGGGGGTGTCAACGTTTCGACCCAAGAAAAGGAAGGGCAATTTATTTCCTCATGAGCGGGTCTTCATCAGGACGGGGAGATGGCAAAGGGAAAGAACTCAGTTACATTGGCAACATGTAACCCCAGTGGTGAAGGAAGGACACCCTTTAGTGGTGTGCCATATGCAGAAATTCACTTAAAACGAAAGCCGTCCAAAACGTGCTCCCGGGTACCACGCTAGCAATGGCGGCGGGTGACGTCCCGGTTCTATTTTCAAATCGAGTGTGCGTGTTGATTCTCGTAAGTCGATCAACACTGGCTGTCAATTGGGCTCTGTCCGCGGAGCCAAACGTATTCCAAACTGTATTTGGAGCCAAACGTCTAGGACCACTTTTTCTGTAACATTCGATACCCAGGTCCTTGGACTTTTATTGGGTCACCCCATCTATGATAATGATGTCACATATTACATCATTCATGACATGGTCAATGACATCACTGATGACATCACTGATGACATCTCAAATGACATCACCGATGACATCACTGATGACATCTCAATCATGACAAACAACATATGGTTTTCTTGGACTTAGAAATTTCAAAAGAGGATAATGGGTTAACATCAAAAACCCACTTCAAACCAACTGCCAAGAACAATCTCCTTAGATACGAGTGTTTCCACCCTCGCCCTCTCAGAGAAAATCTACCCTATGGGCAATATCTAAGACTACGGAGAAACTGCAGTAATTTATCTGACTACAAAGCCCAAGCCCAAGATCTAACCAGCAAATTGAAGCAAGGTGGGTATCCAACTAAGATCATTGAAAAATGCCAAAAGAGGGCAAGGAATCAACCTAGAGAGGGGCTCCTTGAAGACAAAATTGTGGAAAATGACCAAGTGCCGCTCACCTGTGTTACAACATATAACACCATATCGAACCAAGTAAGCAAATGCATCAACAAACATTGGTCAATAGTGAACACGGGTGCACTACAATGGGACAAGCCACTATTTTCTTATAAAAAGGCACCTAGTCTCAAAAACAGCCTAGTCAACACCAGACCAAAAGTGAAACCTACCAACCAAAACCCTAGCATCACAACAGCATGGAACCTCCCACCAGTAACAGGACACTTCAAATGCGGGGACTGCAGTGTCTGTCACCTCACAGAGAACACAAAGACTTTGGACTTAGAGGAAGGCAAAGTCTGCGAACAACGTGCACATACGAACTGCAACAGTGCCAATGTTGTGTATCTGATCAAGTGCGCTTGGGGGAAATCTTACGTAGGCATGACAACTCGAAAAGTCAAGCAACGCATCTGTGAGCACCGCAGCACCATACGGTGCAAGAAAAATGCGACGAAACTCACAGATCATTTTCTAGAGGCTCACCATACACCAAACGACATGAGATGGACCGTCATTGAACAAGTCCCATCAGGACCCAATACTCAACGACTCCTATATGAAAAAGAGCAACGCTGGGTCTACAGAATGTCGACCCACGAAACAGGCCTCAATGATAATATTCCGTGGCATTCAGTACTCAAATGATACTACATCTGACCCTCCACATTCACTTTGGCTACTGCACAGGATGTTACCAAACTGGGAACCATCTCCATCTGTACCTTCCCAGTTCCAAACGCACAGCATTGTCTGTCACATGTGGAATTTCCCCCCCCCTCCTTCTCTTTGCACCTTCTCATTATGGAACACTGTACATTGTACTGCCCCATCAGCACCTTCCGGTAATGATGGCCTGCCCCCTTCCATAGCATACTTCACCTGATCTTTACATAATGCTGAGCTCAATGAGCACACCGATATTCTCATTCCCAATATCTGTTTTATAATTTATTTTTTCACTTGAGGGTTCATAACAATTGGACCTTATTATCCTTTTATTTGATTCGGTTCATTAATCAATATTCACATCCCCCGCCGGCTCCCCGGCGGAGATTCAAACCCTTCAATAGCAGTGCGCTATTGGGCCTCTGCAGCCACCGTTCAGGAGTTCGTCCTTCTGACGCTCCCAGTGCCGCCCCACGTGATCGGCACACAACTCCGCCCAATGTGGAAGCACATTGCATTTATCCCGGTTCCTGAGCCCCCGGCCACACTGTAACAGGGCGGAGGACGGTAGTAGGTATACAGCCAGTCACCTCGCACCAAAACTGTAAGTAATCGCCTAGCCAGACGAGCACACAGATCTCCAACGGGCTGCATATATCTTTGCGCTCAGCTCAGTTTTTCCGTCTTTTCTCAGTCGCTTTTCATCCACTCGTTATTCATGAAACTTTTACTAACCTCTGTTTCAGAATACGTTTTGCAATGAGGATAACCTCTCCCCGCCCTATGAGGTATCCCAATACCCTAATAAGAGTACGTTTAAACCAACTCCTTGTGTGTCTTAAATGTTTTATGTACGTGAGTCCGGAATGGGTTGAGCATGTTAAGTATGGCAGTTCATGCACGTTCAAAATGACCTCGCCCGCACAATATGAATGCGAGACATTATCACGCCACATAAAGTGTATGGTATGCGCGTGAGTTGAATAGATATTGACGCACGTATAATTTACAAGCGTGCAAGTTGTGGAAAATAATCTTTCGCCTAAATTATGGCCAAGGCACTTCCACATCATCACACTGAGAAATGGCACAACCAGCAACCATATGTGCCAGTACTTTTGCAACGCTAAGCAAAAGGTATCTTTCCTAGTGGGATTAACAGCATGCAGACACGAATGTGAGACACTGCACTACGTAACAGCCTTGTAAAAGTATAATATCTGTCATTAGTCTTCATTTTCCTTTACAGGGATTTTGATTTTTTAGGCTTACCCACTGAGGTACAAGCCCACACCACAGGCACATTTTTTGCCCCTTTGTGGTCCCAGAGAGTAGGACCGGGTGCGCTTTTTAGGGGACGCACACCATCCACTCTCAGGGTTATTGGTCCTGAAGAAAACCAGGTTATTTGACACCTTTATGGTTGAAACATGTAGACCAGAAACACATAGAGATACATGGGCTCATAATTACCCTCACTATATCTCGCCACTTTGATTTTAACATTGTCCAGTTGCTTATAAATAAAATCTTATTTTCCTAAGTTAAACCAGGACAATTTTTAACACACTTACCTTTTTCTTTCACGCACCCTCACTCACAACCTGCTCCACTGTAAACAGGTGTTGTAGCACACCCTGATGACGCTAGGTCATTAGGGTGGACCCCGATGATGAAGCATGTCACCACTAGGTGGTGAGTGAGGGGGTTTTTAACAAAAGGAGAACTTTTTCTCCTTTTGTTCAACCACACACCCCATTAGGAATCGGCGATTCCAAAATAACTGAATTGTCAAGGGGGACAGGTTATCACTTTGACACCCTGTTGCACCCCTCATTCTAACTTGTGTGACATGTCACACACATATATGTTCTTACGGCTTGTATGTGGGCCACATGGCACAAATGTATATGCACAGATGTGCATGTACACAGGAATTTGTTATTAACCACCAAATAGTATTTGGTGGTAACTAACGAATACTTAAGGGCCTGTGGCAATGTTTTCAGTGCCACCTACATCTAGATTTACCAAGGAAGAGCACTGGGGAAAGTGGAGTGCCAACAAATGAAGGCTTACTAACAGGTAAGAAATGGATAACAGACTGAAGGAAGGAAAATAAGATCAAACACAAAAAAATAAAGAAAGAGGGAAACTGACTGAGGTAAAGAGGAGGAGTGGTTGAAAGAGAAAACATACAAGATTAAGTGTCAGGGAGAGATATGTAGAGAGATAGAGCAAGGGACTGAGAAAGAGTGAGGCAGTTATTCTGTCACAATAACAGAGTGATAACAAACTTATTTTTCTTTCTCATACTTACCTTATAAATAATAAAAACTTAGACACTATTGCGAAAACAGTTTTTTATTTGTTATACTTAGCTTCTAAGGTATAAAAAAGTTAAGGAATTAAAAAAAATATATATAATATCTGTAAAACACAAGAAAAAAATAAATTGTAATGCATACAATGTATATTTCACAATACAAGAAAGAAGGAAGAAGATTAAAAGATGGGAAAGTTAGATGGCACACGCACAGGGACAGATGCCACAGGTAGAGGGTAAAATGGTGCAGGCAGAGAGTGAGATAGAACAAGTAGAAGGTGAGATGGTGCAAGCAGAGAGTAAGATGACACAGGCACAAGTATATATTGTGCAGACAAGGGGTAAGATGGCACACACACAGAGAAACATTGAACAGCCAAAGGAAGACATAGCACAGTCAAAAGAGAGATGGCAAATGACCGTGAGACAAGGGGACTGAGGACACAGAGGGAGTGAAGGAAACAGTGAGAGAAGGGGACTGAGTGAGGGAGCAAAGAAAGACAAGTGATGGAGTGTGGGTGAGTTAAAGAGAGTGAGTGTAAGGGAAGGGCAGTGAGACAGTGAAGGGACAGAGGAAGTAAGGCTAACAGAGAGACAGTGAAGAAAGAGAAGTGAGGATGTCAGAGTTTAAAGGGAGTGACAGAAGGAGTAAGTGAAGTGGAGTAAGGTGAGTGAGGAAAGGTTAATGAGTAAGGGAGCAAAAGAAGGAAAGAGGGGTGAAAGGGAGTAAATCAGATGAACTGAGAAAAGGTAAGTGAGGGAAACAAGAAAGCAGAAGGGGAATGAAGGATAGGAATAAAGGGCACTGAGGGAAGCAACCTAACGAAACAAGGGAGAGGTGAGTGAGAGAAGGACAGTGAAGTTGAAGAAAGACAAATGATAGAGGGTGGATAAAGTCGAGTGAGTGTGAGACAATGGGAGTGAGTGATTGACTATACACAGAGAGTGAATGAAGGAGTGATAGAAGGACACTCAGTGAGGGATCAAAAAAAGGAAAATGAGGTAGTGTAGGTGGGGGAAAAGGAGTGACAGAATGAGGTGATGAAGAGAGTCATGCTAAGAGACAGGGAGCGATGGAAGGATAGACAAAAAGAGAAATAAAAAAGTGTTTGGGGTCAGTCGTACTTACCTTATAAATGAAATATCTGTGGAAACGAAAAAACAAATCAGTTATAATACATTATTCAAAATACAAGAGACAAAACAGGAGAAAAAGGAAAGAGGAGTTAGGGAAGGAAAATGAGGGAGAGGGAAGGGGGAATTAGTGCAGGTGCGTTAACAACAGTGAGTCTAAGAGAGAGGGAGTGATAGAAGAGTACATAGAAAGTAAGAGGACACAGGGAGTTTTATGAAGGTGTGGTGAGTGACAGAAGAGGAATTAGTGAGTGAGCAAAGGAAGGAAAGAGAGGTGAAGGGGAGTGAAACAGAGGGACTGACTTAATATGAGTGGGTGAGAAGACTAAGAAGAAGGGAAGTGAAGTATAGGGAATGAGGATAAGTATGGGAAGCAAAATAAAGGGACAGGGGTGACGTAGGGTAAAAGAATGACAGTAAGTTTGACGAAACAGAGGTAATAGAGGATGAATAAAGGTAAGTGAGCATGAGACAAGAAAAGTAAAAGAGTGAGGAAATAGAGGGAGAGAAGAAAAGAGTGAGAGAAGGGGACTGAGTGAAAGAGCAAAAAAAGTCAGTGACAAAATGTGGATGAGTTAAAGGGAGTGAACATAAGAGAAAGGGAGTGAGAAACTGAAGGAATGAAAGCAGTGAGGTTAAGAGAGAGGCAGTAAGGGAAGGATAGAGAGAAACAGAAATAAAAAAGTAATGAAAATGTATTTTTTATTAGTCGTACTTACCTTATAAATGTAATATCTGTAGAAGAGAGTAAAGAAATCAGTTATAATATATATTTCACAATACAAAATGCAAATTAACTTGTACAACATGTTATATGGTTTATTTTTGCCGTTCTCAGAATATATTGATTTTCACTAAAAACAGTGAGTTCAATACTACTCATCATATCACAGCGGGCAAAAAAAAACCACAATCAAAATGATTGTGTTTAAAAAACCCATAAAACGTAGAAAAAACATATCTTAAATGTTTTCTTTCAAACAGCAATTTCTAAGATACAGTATCTCATTATTATACTCTCAAACTAAAGTGATATATAAACATATATTAACCACATTGACCCGAAATACGTAATCTTCATTTACATACCTTTCCACAAGGCCAAATGGTATACACAAAGTCCTCTTTTTGGAAATTACTTATTAGTAGTTTTAAACTTCCATTTACCCGACTTTCGGAATGAAAAGCTCCAACATCTTTCGTAACACCTAACAATATTTATATCTCCACCCAAGGATCTGTATCATATCCATAAAACCTTAAACAACCAGTAAACTATCAGAATCTGAACATCATATAGTATCCTGATGACTAACTTTTATTAATTGCTCCAATCTTTCTAGGCCAATTACTTTTCCTAAAATTTAGGTTGTAAAAACGCTAGGTAAGAATTTTTTAAGTCAAAAGGCAAACGTTTTTTTAAAGTCAAAACAGTATCATTACAATAAGTCCAACCGTTTTGACATTTTAAATAAGCTGTATAATGTCCAGATGTTGTTGAAGGTCCATCATGGAAAATAATTGCTAATGTTACAAAGGTTCTCCCTGAAATTGATAATTGAGAAGCCACAACATTTTTAATTAAAGTTGTTAATTTAGTTCCATCAGGTCTACATCTTTGGAACATTAAAATTACGTACTGTCCATAACGTTGTATAAATAATGTTGATAGCATTGCACAGTTACATTGGGTACAAACAATGTTTTGATCAGCTTCTCTAACTAGATTATTAAAAGACACTGATTTGCAGTCTGGTAAAGTCACATATATAAATCTTTCGGTATCTACTGTTGTACTACTTGAAAAGGAACAATTATCGCAGACATGTTGCCATTTATAAGAAAGGCAAAAAATATTTTCAACATCTATACCTTCCTCTTGCAATACAACAAGCATGTACATTAGAAATTCCTGACAATCTTGCTGAATATCCTGAGAAAATTGAGTTATACCAGAACATATGTCTAAATCATTTCTAATATCAGAAACACTTTCTATATTTGTTCTATCACTGCTACATTTCTCAAACACAGTATTCAACAAACAACAAAAACTTTGATCCCGATTTTCAACAATCTGTTCTTGCAAACTTTGGAGAAAAAAAACAACATTAACCACTACATTAGCATAGCAGTTGACACCAGAACTGTTCTCAATCTGAAATCCAACAATATCTTCAACAGAATCCTCTTTGTTTCTGCTTACAATTACTGGTTCATCTAGTTTTCTTTTTTTTGCTACAGCCTTGCTACAATTTTTCTCATTTCTTCTTTTTCGGCCTACTACACGCTTTTCAAATAGAGGATATTGAGGTAAATTTGCAGCATACTCTATTCTTAACCTATTATATTCCTTTACACAATTTAGATCTGCACTAATCTTTGTCTCATCAAAATCAATCAAGTACAATCCAGATAAAGTTCTGACTCAAGATAAAGCAACATATGCCATACCCTCCTTGAAGACAGAACTTCCAATACTCACCAAAGCACTATCTACACTTAAACCTTGAGATTTATGAATAGTCACTGTATATGCCAAAGAAACAGGAAACTGTTTTCTGCGGACATATACATCTTTCACAAGCAAAAATCGGGCTGAACAACGACTGATTTGTTGTACAAATTTAATTTTTATAAATTCAATTCCATCTCTATTTCGGTAATTCACAAAATCAACAACATGACCCATTGCTCCATTTACTAAACCTCTTTCCACATTTAAATTCCGTCGTAAAATTATACGTCAATTTAAACATACATATAGAATCTTTTCAAAACCAGCAGTTTTAGAAATTGTCTTCTCTAAAGAATCCAACTTTGATTTCAACTTTTCTGATAAAACAATAGTAACTCCTTCGTGCTCTATTTTATCAATAGCTTCCAGTTTCACAATCTCTTGATGTTCTAACTCTAAAAAATTTTTGTTGAAGACTGAACATTCTCGAAGAGTTGGCATCAAGCATATTACAGTTTTGTTTTCAGCAACTTTCTGATAAATAATCTCTGGGAGATTATTTTCCTTTTGAAACAAATTTGAAATTAATCGTGACTGTAAAGCTTCTTTGCCATGTTCAGTTACTTTTCCAATTTTTACATCTTGTAGAATATTTTTATAATCTTCATGCTTTGCCTGCCGCATGTTTTGAAGCAGTTCTGCATATTTAAAATATAACTAGATATTCACATTTGCAATGCTTCCTAGGCACTTTCTTGTATCTTCATGCGTAAGCATCTTAAACACTGGTTGTCCTTTCACTGGAGTTAGCTGTAGAAGATCTCCAAAGACAATGATGTGTTTGCCTCCAAATAACACATCATACCCTGTTTTAAGAATTTGTTGCATTCTTAAATGCACAAAAGCAAGCATCACATTTGAAACCATGCTTACCTCATCAATGATAAGAAGTTTCATTTTCTTCAGGACTCTACCAACTTCACAACAAGCTTCTCCAGATAGCTTGTGGTATTGTAATTTATTATCATGCTCTACTGGCAGCATCAATAAACAATGTAAAGTAATCCCTTTAATGTTATGTGCTGCCAACCCAGTTGGAGCAGTAACAACACAAGACAGTGATGACTCTGTTCTTTTATGCAGATAACTTGCAATTGATTTAATTAGAAAACTTTTCATAGTTCCCTCTTCTCCACTCACATAAAGTCGGACAGGTTCAAATGACATAGATGAGCACTCTTTTTTATCATGACGTAAACCATGCTTAATCTGTTCTGTGACTTCATCATATATTTTTTTCTGCTCCACGTTTAGTTGATTTTCCAAATCTTCTAAACTAACTACATCCTCCTGAACTTGTTCCATGGCTCTTTCCACCTCTTCCATGGCAGTGGCAGCTTCATTTTGGATAATTGGTCCTCCTGGTGGATCCTGACTCAATGAAGCAGAACTCTGACTGTCTTGAGAACTGTCTCTAGCAATCTCTGCTGCAATGATAGCTTCTTGCTGTATTTCATCGTTCAACATTTGCAGATAATTTGAAAAAACAGGACATTCTATGGTATCCTTAGTTGCATTGAAACAATCTTCAAAACTGAGAAAATCTTCAAATAGTTCCTCTTCTGATCGCCATGGCTTAAAGAGTTGCAAAAGAGCTAAATAGTAAAATTCCCTTTTATCAGGAGATTCGCAACTCAATTTACGATGATTAATCAAATGTCCTTTTCTTTGTTTCACCAGACATCCTTCACTTCCAATTAAAGCATATACTCCTTTATTGATATCTTCTGTCATATTCCTCTTAAAAGTATAGCTTTGCATTACTTCATAGAGACAATCCTTCTCAAGATGACTACTTCTATTTGGATAATATGTATCCAACATGTTTGTCTTCAAAATATCTGTACTATTTGGTTGAAACTCCGCCAAATATTCAAATTCTTGTGCAGACTTCAAAACTCGGTTTCGTGTTGCAGCAAGACCTAGACTTACCCAAATGATGGATCTCGATTTGGTGTACAGACTTGCTGATGATAACCGATCTGAACATTCATATGCTCCAATTTCTCGATGCGACAACATCTTCAGACTGTAACTGTATAATTTCTTACTTAGGCTCTTTTAATGCGAAATATCCTCCCACATTTCCTTCAGTTCCGTCTTTTCTGATTTTGTGATGTAAGACTTTACATATCGAGCCATAGCAATAGAGTTGTCAGCAACATATTGAATATCCATGTTAGCATTCCACATGGACAAAATGACTGGGTTGTAGTCATTTATGTATTTGGACTCTTCATTTCTTTTCAAGTTGTACGTATTTTTCGATGATTTTCTTGTCACAGTATGTCACAGTATGTCGCAGTGAAGACATAAAATTGTTCACTCTTCCTTTACATATTACTGGTCGTGGAAATATAAAACGACATTTTGTGTAGAACTTCTCCTTGGATTTGAACTTTCGACGACAGTACTTTCCACAGCGATGGGTTTGAAAGCGTAAGACTTGATGTCGTAAATTGTCTTCTTCTGTACTTTTCGGAACAACAAGTGGAATATTGTTCAATGAAACTCCAAATTTGGGAGCATCTTTGATCCATAACAGCATATGTATGTGAGGAGCACCTCTTGCTTGATACTCCTTTCTCCAAAAGAAATCCAAAACCTCTCCAAGTGGAGGATTTTTTTTGTTTGTGATGAAAGACATGATAGCTTCAAATCGATGATTAAAATACCTACAAACATTAACTTAATCCAAAGAGCACAGTTCTCCAGGTGTCTTGAATTCTATATTTTCTATGTTTCCATTTGCCTCTCGAAGAAATTCAAGTAAGTCTTCCCAGGCATACTCAGCACAGCTAAGAGTGAGGAACCATGTAGGAGTTCCTAAGTTTCTTAGCATACATTTCAATTCCCCATGACGACGGTACCAATACTCTTTTTTTTTTCTCTTTCTTTTTTTTTTTTTTCTTTGTTTTTTTTTTTTTTTTTTTTTTTTTTTATTCCTCATTTGTGTGCATAGCTCCAATCTATCAAAACCGAGAAAAAGAAACCACCACAGAGCAAAAGAGCCAACTGGTCATGTACTGTGCCAACTCAGCTTATAGCTGGTAAGGGGATGTGTCTAACGAGAGTCAAGGCCGGTTCCCTACAGCACAAAATACAGTGACCAATCTTGAACTCACTTAGGATGGTACCTCAGTTGATAGTGCCCGAATCATCGAGACCCCGTTGGAATCTAGACTATTAGTCTTGATAGCCAGAGTAGGCAATGCTCACATTAATCATAGGACCTGGGAAAAAAAAAACAAAAAAAAAAAAAACCCCAGGTGAGATCACAACTAACCAAGCATTGCCCAGAAAGCTCTAGTATTCGGATTTCCTACCCTGGCAAGATCAAGTTTGGAAATTTGGAGGAGTGATGTTCGCCATTCGTACACCGTAGGTGGTAGAGCATCCTTCCAGTGTCTACATATCTCCCTACGTG
Organism: Lissotriton helveticus; assembly: GCF_964261635.1. Taxonomy (NCBI): domain Eukaryota; kingdom Metazoa; phylum Chordata; class Amphibia; order Caudata; family Salamandridae; genus Lissotriton; species Lissotriton helveticus. Next base: position 211,347,505 of record NC_136060.1, on the reverse strand, counting down.
CCGCAAGGATGGAATAGAATATCAGTCTAGTTGCTGCATTGTGGGTATTATTTCTCAGACCAAAAATCACAAGAGCGAGGTCTATGGTAATGTGTTCACCCACAAAATGCGACAGCTTATTTTTAATAGCTTCCCAATATTCTGATAAATTCGGACAATCTAAAAACATGTGTGTATCCGTGGCTGCGGTTAACCCGCATCTAGGACATGAAACTGGACCTGTTAATGAGAATTTTGTTAGCCTGTGAGGAGAATAGTATGCCCTATGCAAGGTAAAGAGGTGGTTCCGACGGAGCCACGATGGTTTAACTAAATCCCAAAGCAATGAACAGGAAGTAGTCCAGAGCTTTTCCACATCAAGAGCTGGCATTAATTCTGACCACAAATTGGTTGGTAACTGAAAACTGACATCTATTTCGTCTAGTATTTTGTTATACCATCGCGAGGTTTCTTTTTTTACCACTGGGCTGTCTAATAAAGAGGTTACCAAGTCACTAAGGCCGCCTATTGGTTGTTTGTTGCGTCGCATTGGTTGACTGTTATATGACTGGGCCCAACTGAAAATCTGAATATATTTAAATCTTGACAGTTCTGGGCCTACTTTGTTGATAAGATAGTCCCATGGAAGTAAAGCCCCATCCATGAACAAATCATCCCAACAATGAATACCAGCTTCTATTAAGGGGTTATTAAGGGCATCTGTTGTCCATAAAGGAGGGGCAGGTAAGTTCCATATCGGAGCCCTTGCTGAATAATAACCAATCTTTATAGCTTGTCTAACTTTGTACCAGGTAGATACACAGCTTTTTAGAACTTTCAGTTTGATTTTTTTAAAGAATTTTGGGTCACTGAATTTAAACAAGAAGCCGGCATGATTAACTCCTTCACATTCCAATAAGGTAGAAAAAAGAGGTCCCATCCCAATAGATAACGGAGTTTTAAGCAACATACGCATGTGCGATAACTGGAAAGCCCATGCGTATATTTGAAGATCTGGACCAGCCAGCCCTCCCTTCTCCCTCCGCCGTCTAATTTTTTTCCACGAGATTCTGGCACTTTTATTATTCCAAATAAAGCTGGTAATAGCACTCTGTAGTTTAGAAATTAGTTTTGGGTCAAAATGAAGTGGAATTGAATTAAATAAAAAAGAAATTTTTGGTAAAATACTCATCTTCACCAAATTAAGCTTACCCAGAACAGAGAGCGGGAGATGAGACCAGTCTCTCATGAGTTTCCTACACTCTGCAGCTACTTTGTTAAAGTTAAGAGAAGCAATTTCATTGATATCTTCAACTATATTCACACCTAAATAACGAATTTGGCTTTTTAATGTCACATTATTGTTAACACTGTTACAGTTCCAAAACATTGCCTCTGTCTTGAGAGCATTGATCTCATACCCTGAGACTTTCCCAAATATATGTGCCTGTTCAACTATTTCTGGGTATGCCTCTTCGTAATCTGTGGAAAAAATCATAATATCGTCTGCATACAATGCCACCTTCTTATCCCAGCCACCATAAATAAAAGGTTTAATTCGTGTGTTGTCCCTAAGAGTCTGAGCAAATGGCTCTATATATATGTCAAAAAGAAGGGGGGACAGGGGGCAACCCTGTCTAGTTCCTCTCGTAACTTTGAAAGGTTCTGTCAAACCTCCATTAATTAGCAGTGAAGCAGAAGGATTGCGATATAAAAGTTCTATCGTCCTCCGAAATCCATCCCCAATGCCAAACCTCTTCAAGGCCTCCGATAGGTACAACCAGTTTACCCTATCGAAGGCCTTGGTGGCGTCTAAAGTGAGAACAACTAGAGGAATTTCTTCCTTTATAGCAATATCGATTGAACCAATCAATTCGTATGTGAGTTCACAGAGCTGTCTCCCTTTTATAAAACCCTTTTGATTCGGAGCTATAATATCCGGAGCCACCCGACGCAGCCGATTAGCTAGAATAGATGTAAAAATTTTATAATCGGCATTTAAGATAGAAATGGGCCTGTATGAGCCACAATCAGAGGCGGGCTTACCGGGTTTCAGAATTAGGGTTATAGAAGCGTTATTCCATGACTCCGGTGGTGTTTTGCCCTCTCTAAGAATTTGATTAAAAAGTGTAGTCAGCACTGGTGAGACCTCCGAGATAAGATTTTTATAAATCTCACTAGGCATCGCATCTGTTCCAACCGCCTTACCATTTTTTGATTTCTTTATAGCCTCCTCCACCTCCACTATAGTTATTTCCCCGTCCAAGTAGCGAGATTGTTCTGTTGTTAAGGAAGGAAGTGATATACCCTCCAACCAATTAGTTACGTCACAATGATTTGGCCTAATATCGTCTCGATATATTGTTTCAAAGAATTTTCTAAAGACTGCTCTGATTTCCTCATCTCTGAAACAAGTACCTGCCGTAGATGTAACTGAGCAGATGTTATTACGTGCCCGGTCAGATTTTATTTTCCAGGCAAGTAGCTTACCTGCCCCCTCCCCGTATTGAAAATGCGAAAGTTTGCTTGCCTCCCACCTCTGCATAACCCGCTTCTCCAAAACTGCTGACAGTGAAAGTTTCAACCTATTCAATTCTGCTTGTTTAACAGGAAGGGTTGGATTTCCTATGGAATTGATGGAATCGATAGTGTCTATGTCGTTTTGTACTATCGAAATGTTTCTTTCAATGGAGGTGACTTCATCTATGTAATGTCTGCTACGATAGGCTACTTTATTTTTAATACGGCCTCTAAGTGTACACTTAAACGCGTCCCAAATTATCCCTATAGGAGCAGTATCCTTATTGGTATTAAAAAAATGACTTGTCTCTGATTGTAAAAAAGCAATATCCTCTAATGAAGAGAGAAGGGATCTATCAAAGGACCATATTCTAGTGAGAGGAGTCGTAGCCAATTTTAATAGCAGTTCGATTGCAGAGTGATCGGAGAGATGCATCGGGGTGTATTGTATTGAGATAGTGTTTTCGACTAAAGCTCTACTTGTGAGAATGAAATCAATTCTAGACCTGTGTCTATATTTCTGATTTCTAAATGAAAATTCTTGCCTTTGGCCCTCTTTAGACCGCCAGATATCTACATAGTCATATTGGTGCATCAGACCTAACAGGCAGTTCCTAGATTTAGAAGTACATTTCTGCCTACTGTTAGGGGTTTTATCTAAGAGTGGATTCAATGTTATATTAAAATCCCCTGCTATGATCACCGGGTCTGGGAAGCTAAGTAAGTGACTAAATAAAGTTTCCAGTGTTGAGGGGTCATCGATGTTAGGACCATAATATCCCACAAGTGTTAACTTGGTGTCTCCTAATTCTATTGCCGCGATAACCCATCTACCTCCGGTATCTACTTTCTGCTGTTTAATTTTAAATGTGACAGATTTTTTGAAAAAGATTGAAACCCCCCGAGTGTTAGAACTTTGTGTTGTGGAAATTGATGACTCTATCCATCTGTTCCTACGGACCAAGTCAAGTATCTCACTCTCGATTAAGTGAGTCTCCTGGAGGATAATGATTCCCGCATCGGTATCTCGAAGATACTGCATAATTTTATTAGCTCGTGGTTTGGTGCGGAGACCATTAACGTTCCAGGACAATATTTCTAGTTTACTCATTAGATGGTAAGGTTGAGACATTTATTAAGGCTGGCTGTGACAGACAGAAAATAAACAATTCGAGCAACTTATTGCTTTGTATCTTAAGATGAGAAAAAGACATTATGCTGCAAAAGGAGCTGTTTATATACAGAGATTGGAGCTCTTTACTAGGAATGTGATTTTGCCCCCTTACCCCCCCAAACCCACCCCGACTCCCTCCCTGGGAAAACCCCGTACTCACCAACCGGAAACCTTCCGGAAGTAAGTGCCCCTAGCTCTTCCCCGTCTCGACACCTCGTGCCCCCGATATCTACAAAATGACTCGCCGTGACATGACTATGTAAGCCGTGTGTTTGTGTGTTTGTGTTTGTGGTTAGATTATATATATATATTTTTTTTTTTCCATTTACACACCTATTTTTTTTTTTTTTCTACCATTTATTCCCTTTAGTTTATTCCCTTTGGCTTATTTCCCTTTTTTTTTTTTTTTTCTTTCTTCTCGGCCTTATAGCCATATTCCGTTACAATCCCTCATTCATCTAATTATGATTGTACTAGTGATAATTTCAACAAAACTTGATATTACTCCCTTTGTTTCCTATTGCCAAAGGCTAACAGAAGTTCATCTGCTGCTTGTACTGATCTGATATTGTGCATTTTATTGTCTAGCATGACTTTAAGGGATGCAGGGAACCCCATTTGTACCGTAGCGCCAAGCTTGCGAAAAGCGTCCATCCTTTTCCCGAGTTCCCATTGTTTATCCAATGTGAAGTGGGACAAATCTGAGCGGATCTGGAAATTGTAACCTTTATATGTTTGCGTTTTAAGCTTAAGAGTTTGGTTCAAAATATACTCTTTTAATGAATAGGTGTGAAAATTAACGAGGATTTTCCTAGGCTTGGTCCGCTGGATGTTCCGCCTGAACGGATCCCGGTGTATACGCTGAATATCTACTGCTAGCTCCTCAATAGATTGAGGGAGATTTAGAGTTTCTTTCAGAACAGTGGTTATGTAGCTCTTAACGTCAGCACCTTCAGACCCTTCAGGAATATTCAAAATGCGTATGTTATTCCGCCTCGCATTGTTTTCTAAAATCTCCATTCTTTCTGAGAGGGCTTGATCTTCTTTCCTTAATTTAACGATATCATCCGTGGTGCCCTCGGCTCTCATTGATATCTGGCCCACTGTCTCCTCTAAAGCTTGAGTCCTTAATGTCAAGTTGCCTAATCTCTCATCCAAAGACTCGCAAAAGCTCCTTATCTCTCTATGATTAGAGGCTGACTCAGCAAAGCCTTGCTTAATCTCAGCAGAATGTATGAATAGTGTACTCAAGAAAGGTCTTGGGTACTGTCCTACTACTAATATTGACTGGTATCTCACCAAAATTGATTTGTACAGATTTGTTCGATTACTTAAACTTAAAAAATATTTTGTAAAACAAGATAATGTTATGGTGAAACCAGTGAATAAACATGTTTTGAGCAATCTAACTATTCAAGATATTCATGACACTAGATTACTATTGTCACTTACTGAGTCTGAAGAAGATCATATCACGATGGGTGTACTTTTAAGAGATTTAGAGATTAATCCAGGACTATCAGAACAGAGTGGATTTAAAGAAAAATCAAAATGGACACCACAGTTATCATCAGGTAATGTTATAGATGCTTTCTATAAATCTGTGACTTTAGAAATTGATAACATACTTAAAAGAGAAATACACCAGAAGAAGAAAATCTTACCAGACAATTTGAAAATAGCTGAAAGGGAAGCACTTCGTGAATTGATAGACCATCCTGATCTTATTATACGCAATGCGGACAAGGGTGGCAACATTGTTGTTATGAATCGAAGTGACTATAACCATGAAGTACTGTCTCAATTAACAAACAGTAAATGCTATGAGAAGATAGACACTAATCCCATGGAAATGGTCACGAATAAAATCAATAAGAGACTCAAAGAATGGTATGACAGCTCTCTATTGGATTTGGATGAATACTTATACCTCAAAATCCAATCACCAAGGGCCCCCTGTATGTACTGTCAACCCAAAATACATAAAAACCGACAAAACCCACCAGGCAGACCAATAATTTCGGGTATAGGTGGGCCAACAGAAAGGTTATCTCAATTTATTGACTCATTTTTAAGTCCATATGTACAGAATTTACCATCACACATTGATGATACAAAACATGTGCTCAATATTATGAATAATATTGTTTGGGATGATGATATGATTATGGCTACATTAGATGTAGTATCTCTATACTCAAATATTGACCATGAAATGGGAATTCGAGCAATTGAGAGCTTTCTTAACAGTAGACCTATTGAGTATCTTGATCATACATCAATGCTGTTAGAAATGACAAAAATAGTTTTGGAAAATAATTATTTTTTGTTTGAATCTTCATGGTACAGACAGAAACTTGGTACGGCTATGGGTTCTAAATTTGCTCCGTCCTTCGCGAACCTCTTTATGGGGAGACTGGAGGCGGAGTGGATTTGGGGCCCAAAAGGCCAACAATGGATAGATCACATTTACTTCTGGGGAAGATTTATTGATGACTGTTTGTTATTTTGGAGAGGGACATCAGATGAGTTGGAATCTTTCTTTGAGTATCTTAATGCTAATGACCTGAATATGTCATTTACTACTCATTATGACAAAAAGAAATTATCCTTTCTAGATATTGAACTTTTTGTTGAGGATAATAATTTACACAGTCGGATGTTTCGGAAAGAAACAAGCTGCAATGCTTTACTGCGAGCAGACAGCTGCCACCCTAGAAGTCAAGTCAACTCCATTCCATATGGAGAAATGATTAGAGCAAGGAGAAATTGCTCCAAAGATGTAGATTTCTATAAGAACTTACTTGATATGGGAAATAGATTCATAAACAGAGGATACAGTAAAAATGTGATTACTAAAGCAACTAATAAAGCTATGAAGCTAAAGAGAGATGTTACATTAAAACCGAAAATTAAGAGTGATGCATGCCAATCGAATTTGAAAGTAAGAATGATTACTAATTTTGCCAAAGGTAGCCAAAAACTTTATAACATCATGCGAAAATATTGGCATATGCTGAGCTCTGATAAGGATCTGAAACCTTTTCTGACTGATAAACCAAGTGTAACTTTCCGCAAAGGAATGACTATTGCGAACTATGTGAGTCCCAGTTATCCTAAACCTATAATAACTTCAAGCCAAAGCGACTGGCTACGGTTCAAAGTTAAAGGTTTTTACTACTGTGGAAATTGCAGCTCCTGCAGGTGGGCAGAGAAGAAAATACTTAAATTTGAGTATAATGAGACTGGTACTTTTTATATTAACTCTTTTATTAACTGTGATTCGACATATGTAATTTATGTGATTGCATGTACATGTGGGAAGATTTATGTAGGAAGTACAGTGAGGAGACTGAGAGAGCGTATGGTGGAACATTATAGAGCGCTTAAAAATGGAGATACAAGGTATCCTATAGCCTCACATTTAATTCAAAACAAGAATGACTCCAGTAAACACAAATTTTCCTATCACGGTATAGAACAAGTTACTATGGACAAACGTGGAGGAAACAGGATGCTGAAACTGAGGCGTAAAGAAGCGAAATGGATTATGGTCCTTCGGGCAGTAGAAGAGGGACTTAATGTTGATACTGAATTACAGTATTTTCTCGGAGAACGTTAACAACTGGGACAGTAATTTAATTTTATAATAATTTGTTGCTGAAATGTATAGTGTTTTCTCTGTTTAGGTGTACAGTATTTAATTTTGATTATTTCCCTGTGGATTTCTCTCATGCCTATGCTGTGTCCCCAAGTATCTTAATTAAGATGTTACCATTACATTAGTGATGTTGCTTACTGAATAACTGATACAAATATAAATCACGATGTAATTAGGTATATATATGTATATTAGTATAAACTTAGTAGAAATTGATGGTGTGATTGAGGGCACCCAATTGACTGGTCGCTTATTTTTTGACCCGTTAGATAATTAGACCTTTATAAATACGTCTATAAAACATTGGATTTATAGACTGCGAAGACGTATGCAGAACGTTTATAGGAGTACGGCTCCATGTTAAGTTTGCCCAACTAAAGTAAGCAATGACGTTCAAAAATTGTAAAACTAATAGTATTTCTCATTAAAACTAATTATCTAAATACCAATTTGGTATATTAAGGTTAATATGGATATATTATATCTTAGAAGAGATCGAGTATCAAATATATATAATTGCAGTAGATTTCATGTGGGGGCTAGTAAATATCACAAACCAGGTAATATATTTACTATTGGTTTAGTATTTAGTTTCACTTAACATCGTAAAATAGGATTGCCTCAAAAAACGGAATGCTTACGAGTGTTTCTACCGCTAAAGGTAACCATGAACTTACCCAATCCAAGATGGCGCGGACGTGATAAATACTAAGGTCTTATTCTTCTAAAAAAGAATCTTGTAAATATAATTTTGGTATGCGCACGATATTCAGATATAAGTTATAGTATACAGGATATTTAGGCTGACAAATATATAAATATTAAAAACTCGCGTTCGGCACGATAAATATGACCAAATAACTAATAGTATTTTTTACAAATAAACTCCATGGTGAGAGTAGAATACGGATTAAAATACGCACTCTACTCATGTTTTGGTTACTAACTCGAACTTTATTTAAACAAACATGGCGGCCGCAATAGACGCCAGTCCACTGCACCCGGTGGGACTGAGACGTGAGGACTTGCCGACGATAACATTTAAACAGAGGGTAAGTTTAAGGAAACAATTAAATAATACGTGTGTAATACATGCCACACGGAAACATGCTGAGATGGAGTATTATTTTATGTGTTTAGATACCTGAAGTTGTGATGTCGACTTGAAGGAATTAGACATCGATATATGTTGTGAAAAACGATTTAAGGTAACAATCTACTATTAAGAATGCACGTGCTTGTAGATATCGATAGCTGGGCAAAACTAATCATGGTGGTACAGACTCATGTGGAGTTTTATTTTATATATTTTATATATTTAGAAACCTGAAGTCATGATGAGGATCTGATTGGAGCAATATAATTACTGTTGAAAGAGAAAAACGATATAAGGTAAAATATCATTGTAAAGATAGTTCACACCGAGGTAATACAAACTGAGGAGGAATAGACTGATGTAGTATTTTATTTTATACTCAGAATTAGAATTCATGATGTCGACCTGACTGAAGTTCGACCCTGATTTATTGAAAGAGAAAACGATAAGAGGTAATATGTTACCTAACTTATGTTGTTAATTGCAGAGATTTTATTGTCAAGGTGGGCTAAAATCTTGGCGTCTGGACTAAGGGTGCTCTTATGTCAGACCAGACTCAATTTCTTAGTTTAGTTCTTTCATTTGTTAACTCTGATATCATTGAAATTGAATTGTTGAATATAGGTGAATATTATTCCTATACTTATGGATTTGGCTACAAAACCGGAATGTTTTATGTAGATTGTAAATTTCACATTGGGAGTCACAGGCGTCCTTGTATTTGGTGCGCACTTATGGATCTTTGTCTTACTCTTTCACTTAAGAGGTGATTAGTTTATAAGTTAAAAATTACTTCTTGACAAGTGATACTACTATAAATTGGGCAAGTATTGTGATACAAATTTTGTATTATATATTTCTTTGGTATGCAGCCCTGAGGAAGTTGTGTGGCATATGACTGATGCCTGACGAAACACGTGTTGGCTGCAGAATTGGCTGATATATTGGAAATAAAAGGAACCAACCTCACGTTTATTGACACTTTGATTTGTAATAAGACTAATATTACTATGATACATCATTGATACTCCCGAATACTGACGGAACTTTCATGAAAGAAAATACTAGTGTTTGAAGACTTTTTCACTGGACCCGGAATCTATACATCTTCAATCTGAGTGCTCAGCAGGAACTTTAAAATTGTAATTTTCAGAGCATAGCTCATTGAATATTGGGGGAGTTTGGTAACCTCCCTCTCCTGCTTGGAGCACCGAATGTAAATTGTTTCTAGTGTACCGTGGCCTTACCTTTTGCAGAGCGCCCTCTTAACCTGTTACCTAACCTTGAATTAAATAATCTCAGCAGATAATGCTGCAAACATTTTATGTACCGAGTCTACAGATATTGTTCCAACACATGAAACAACCGCATCACTTAATTCTTGCGGAGTTACAGATATCCCAGCCTCAAAATTATCTTCAATGTTGGAATTGGTGTTAGGAGTCACAACCGGATCATTCCTTCCGACTGCTGAAGGAAGAGGTAGTATTAATTCATCCACTACCTTTAATATATCAGCGTCTACTGTGACACAGTCCGCTATATTTTTAGGCACTAAACTCTCTTCCTCAAGCTCGAGCTCTTCCAATGGACTCTCCTCTAGTTGCGTTGAATGAGACTGATCAATATTAACAGCTTGATTCTCAGCTAGAATGGTCGAAGTCTCGGGTGGCAAAGCTGATTCTTTGTTTTCCATGGTCTCAAACCCGAGTTTGGAAATGTTGTTGCTAGACTGAGCTTGATCTTTCCCAAGGTTCAAGATTTGAGGAATTGCCTTGAAATAAGAGCGCAAAGAGGGGGTTACTCTGGGAATGGGAGCTGTGGAGGGTTTTGCCTTAACACGTTTCCTCCCCCTTTTTGCTTTAACCTCAGTATAGAGATATGAGGAAGTTTCCTGATCTGATTGTGGGCTTTTTCCTATTTCAGAGGCTTTCTTATCTGACTCTTCTTCAATGTCCTTCAATGTGCTCTTTACTTTCTTTTTGCGTGATAAGCTGGCCCCCACTTTGTCCTTTGCTGCACTCTTGCTTCTTAGCTTCCTAACGGACTCTGGAGCATTCATGTGTGCCAAGGTTTGGCTAGGAGATGTGTAGTAAGCACTGCTATTAATATGTATGTGAGGAGCACCTCTTGCTTGATACTCCTTTCTCCAAAAGAAATCCAAAACCTCTCCAAGTGGAGGATTTTTTTTGTTTGTGATGAAAGACATGATAGCTTCAAATCGATGATTAAAATACCTACAAACATTAACTTAATCCAAAGAGCACAGTTCTCCAGGTGTCTTGAATTCTATATTTTCTATGTTTCCATTTGCCTCTCGAAGAAATTCAAGTAAGTCTTCCCAGGCATACTCAGCACAGCTAAGAGTGAGGAACCATGTAGGAGTTCCTAAGTTTCTTAGCATACATTTCAATTCCCCATGACGACGGTACCAATACTCATTCGTACCACGCTGACATGCCATGAGATTGATTAGGTGAGATTCCAAAATACTGTCTTCCACTTGGACTTTATCCATAAAGTCCCTTGCCAAAACATTTTGAAGATGTACTCCAGATTTCAGTATATGGTTCACAGCATAAGATAGTCCAGAGAAGTCACTCTCAAACAGAAGATGAAACAAATATGGAATGCATTGACAAAATCTTGGATCTTCTGCATATAATCTTAAAGTCCGGTATTCCGATGCAGGAATTTGAACAGGTCGGTCATCATATCTTCCACCTTGACCTGTTGGAAACAATTGAGGAAAACAACGAGCTTCCAAGCTTTCTTCCGATACACTTATGGGACTTCCTTTGGCTTCTTTCATTTGGAACAACTCAATAGCATTCCCCATTACTTCTTTGGAATGCAAAGGATAAACACTATAATGCTCATAAATCTGTTCACTTCTAAACACATCTACTTTTTCAATCTGTCCAGCTGATGAATCACTGTCCTCTTCTACAGCTGTTTCCTCTTCTCCTACATATACAATTTTGTAGTACTGATTGTTTTTTACTAAACACAACGTTGCCTTTTAGACTTTCCTAACATCCACTAATTCTTGCCAGATTTTCTTACTCTTTGTAGGAACGCCATTAACTAGAATAACTAGAGGTTCCTCTTCCACTTTTTCTACGCCAATTGTGTCAATATTTTTCTTTTAATCTAAAGGCAAATAAACAACTCTTCCCTTTAATCCTCTCTGTAAATCTGAAGGAGGCAATTTCCCTGTCTTAGGCTCCAAGCGAACAATAGCCTGAAAAGGATGCACACATTGAATCAGAATACACTCATAGGTATTTAAACCCATCAATTCAGACGGAATCTTTACCAACTCAAGATTATTATGTACAGCTCTAGCAGGCATTCTGTTTTCATTTAATTTATTATAACAATATTCACAAATACGCAGATCAGAACCCAAATCAAAACAATTCTCAACCAACAAATAAGTTGCAAAATCCTTCCATTCATTATTATTTTCCATTTCACTTTTAACATATAAATCAACTAACCGAGTCTGATTCTTATAAGGAGTTCGTCGGCAACACACACAAGAAAAATTTGGCCTTTCACTTGAAATGATCTTAAAATTTGTAATTTCATGATCAAAATTTTGAGTACTTACAATCTGTACATTCTCTTCCACATTACTTTCTATTACTGTATCATTTACGGCAGTGTCCTCTTTTTCACCAAAGTAACAAAACTCTATTTCTTCACAAATCTTCTTCACATCTAATTCAGCTCCATGCAAATAGGCACTGTTTAACTGTTTAAGCCTAAGTGCTGGACTTTTTGTATAATACAACCTTCTCACTATTTTCCTCACTTTAGTTTGATGCACTCCTAACATCCTAAAATGGTGAAAAGTACTCTGACATACTTTTCTAGAAAGACAAGCCAATGAATAACCATGCATACCTGTTTTTTCCCTCACTCTGCAAGGATCTAAGTCTTGTAACATCTTAAACTTTTGTTTTAGACTTTTCTTACTAAATGTACGTAGGAAATTGCAAAACAAATTAATAGAATCCTGTCGCACACTACAAATACTACTACAATTCCAAGTATACATCGGACCCTTAGTACGTCTCCCTAAAACTTCATCAGCTAACACCTCATCTGCATTTCTAGGCCCATTTTTTTCTCTTTCAACTGGACAACCGTCCTTCACCTCATATGCTCGACCACTGGTGTCAACTGCATGCACCAAATCATTATCCTGAAAGTAACTCTCTTCATTAAAAAATGGCTCACTACTTTAACTATGCTTCCATTCTCCCGAAAAAAACATCACAAAAATTAGTTCGATTGATTACTCTTTTCCACTTACATTTTGATTTCAAATCATTGATTGCCTTATCTAGTGTACGAACTATATTGATTACTAAAATATACAGCTTTCTCTTCACTTCAAAAGCCTGATCAACAAACTTTTCTATTCTTTTCTTTTTCTTGTAAAAAGTTGTTTTCCTATTATATTTCTTAAGATTTTTTAATAAATTAAAAACTACTCTGTTACGAAACATTCATCTACGAATGTCAATAAACTGACTTCTCCTACGATTACCAGACACACTATTATCTCCTTGTACCATTATACCATTTTTTGGCGACCTCTGCTTTTTCTTTCTAGTTACAACTTGTTTTTTTTCGTAGAAACACTTTCTTTTTCTGCATTTTAACAATTTCCTTAAAAATTCCTTTGTTTGCTTACCAGGAGCATTTTTTTTTTGTCTGAAGATTGTCCTTTCCATGAATCTTCTAATTGAGTCCTCTTGGTCGATAAAACTTTCTTATAAAGTCTCTATTGGCGGTCTTTCGTAGGCATAATCTATTATGACTCTGTAGATATTTACAATCTATTGAAAATAAAAATGTGACATATTATAGACCACTACTAACATAACACATAGCAAACACATTAACTAAACATTATAAACACTAGTTCACATCTCTCTTTGTGTGTCTCATATCACTCTTTGCCTGCACTATCTCCCTCTTTGCATGCCTCATCTCACTCTCTCCTTCCACCATCTCTCTGTTTGTATGTGTGTGTCATCTCAATCTCTGCCTACACCATCTGTCTGTTTGTGTGTGTGTCATCTCACTCTCTGTGCCTAAAACGATTTAACAAGCTAAATGTTTGTTGCTGAAATGACTGGCTTTAAGTTTTTTGACAAGCATCACACTGAGTGTGTATGTGAATTAAGGAATTATATTTTGATCTTTTACCTTAATGTTAGCTGTGTGTGCTTACAGTTTGTATCTTTTACCTTATACGGTAGACTTCTTTTTAAAGTGTTTCTCGAGCTTGAATTCAATGCTGGTATAGAGATAGTGCTAATGGTTTCATTCGGCTTGTGTGGGCTGTGAGGGCTGTGTGGGCTGTGAGAGCTGTGTGGGCTGTGAGAGTTGTGCGGGCTGTGAGAGCTGTGTGGGCTGTGAGAGTGTGGGCTGTGTGGGCTGTGAGAGCTGTGAGAGCTGTGTGGGCTGTGAGAGCTGTGTGGGCTGTGAGAGCTGTGTGGGCTGTGACAGCTGTATGGGCTGTGAGAGCTGTATGGGCTGTGAGAGCTGTGAGAGCTATATGTGCTGTGAGAGCTGTGAGAGCTGTGTGGGATGTGAGCTGTGTGGCCTGTGAGGGCTGTGTGGGCTGTGAGAGCTGTATGGGCTGTGAGAGCTGTGTGGGCTGTGGGAGTGTGGGCTGTGTGGGCTGAGAGAGCTGTGAGAACTGTGTGGGCTTTGAGAGTGTGGGCTGTGATGGCTGTGAGGCCTGTGAGAGCTGTGTGGACTGTGAGCTGTGTGGGCTGTGAGAACTGTGTGGGCTGTGAGAGCTGTGTGGGCTGTGTGAGCTGTGAGAGCTGTGTGGGCTGTGAGAGCTGTGTGGGCTGTGAGCTGTGTGGGCTGTGTGCTGTGTGGGCTGTGAGCTGTGTGGACTGTGAGAGCTGTGAGAGCTCTGTGGGCTGTGAGAGCTCTGTGGGCTGTGAGAGCTGTGTGGGCTGTGTGGGCTGTGAGAGCTGTGTGGGCTGTGAGAGATGTGTGGGCTGTGAGAGCTGTGTGAGCTGTGAGGGCTGTGAGGCCTGTGAGAGCTATGTGGGCTGTGAGAGCTGTGTGGGCTGTGAGAGCTGTGTGGGATGTGAGCTGTGAGAGCTGTGTGGGTTGTGAGAGCTGTGTGGGCTGTGAGAGCTGTGACAGCTGTGTGGGCTGTGAGAGCTGTGCGGGCTGTGAGAGCTGTGTGGGCTGTGAGAGTGGGGGGGGGTGTGGGCTGTGAGAGCTGTGAGAGCTGTGAGAGCTGTGTGGGCTGTGAGAGTTGTGTGGGCAGTGAGAGCTGTGTGGGCCGTGTGGGCTGTGAGAGCTGTGTGGGCTGAGAGTTTTGTGGGCTGTGAGGGCTGTGAGGGCTGTGAGGGCTGTGTGGGCTGTGAGGGCTGTGAGGCCTGTGAGAGCTGTGTGGGCTGTGAGAGCTGTCTGTGCTGTGAGAGCTGTGTGGGCTGCGAGGGCTGTGAGAGCTGTATGGGATGTGAGAGCTGTGAGAGCTCTGTGGGATGTGAGCTGTGTGGACTGTGAGGGCTGTGTGAGGTGTGAGGGCTGTGTGGGCTGTGAGAGCTGTGTGGGCTGTGAAAGCTGTGTGGGCTGTGAGGGCTGTGTGGGCTGTGAGAGCTGTGTGGGCTGTGAGAGCTGTGTGGGCTGTGAGAGCTGTGTGGGCTGTGAGAGCTGTGTTGGGCTGTGAGGGCTCTGTGGGCTGTGAGAGCTGTGTGGGCTGTGAGGGATGTGTGAGCTCTGAGAGCTGTGTGGGCTGTGAGAGCTGTGTGGGCTGTGAGAGCTGTGAGAGCTGTGTGGGCTGTGAGAGCTGTGTGGGATGTGTGGCTGTGTGGGCTGTGAGGGCTGTGTGAGCTGTGAGAGCTTTGTAGGCTGTGAGAGCTGTGTGGGCTGTGTGGGCTGTGAGAGCTGTTAGAGCTGTGTGAGCTGGGACAGCTGTGCGGGCTGTGAGAGCTGTGTGGGCTGTGAGAGCTGTATGGGCTGTGAAATCTGTGAGAACTGTGGGGGATGTGAGCTGTGTGGGCTGTGAGGGCTGTGTGAGCTGTGGGAGCTGTGTGGGCTGTGAGAGCTGTGTGGGCTATGAGAGCTGTGAGAGCTATGAGAGCTGTGAGAGCTGTGTGGGCTGT
Source organism: Lissotriton helveticus (assembly GCF_964261635.1). Classification (NCBI taxonomy): domain Eukaryota; kingdom Metazoa; phylum Chordata; class Amphibia; order Caudata; family Salamandridae; genus Lissotriton; species Lissotriton helveticus. Next base: position 211,331,921 of record NC_136060.1, on the reverse strand, counting down.
GAGAGCTGTGTGGGCTGTGAGAGCTGTATGGGCTGTGAGAGCTGTGTTGGATGCGAGCTGTGTGAGTTGTGAGAGCTGTGTGGGCTGTTAGAGCTGTGTGGGCTGTGAGCTGTGTGGGCTGTGAGCTGTGTGGGCTGTGAGAGCTGTGAGAGCTCTATGGGCTGTGCGAGCTGTGTGGGCTGTGAGAGCTGTGTGGGCTGTGTGGGCTGTGAGAGCTGTGTGGGCTGTGAGAGCTGTGTGGGCTGTGAGAGCTGTGTGGGCTGTGAGAGCTGTATGGGCTGTGAGAGCTGTGTGGGATGTGCGCTGTGTGGGCTGTGAGAGCTGTGAGAGCTCTGTGGGCTGTGAGAGCTGTGTGGGCTGTGAGAGCTGTGTGGGCTGTGAGAGCTGTGTGGGCTGTGTGGGCTGTGAGAGCAGTGTGGGCTGTGAGAGCTGTGTGGGCTGTGAGAGCTGTGTGGGCTGTGAGGGCTGTGAGAGCTGTGAGAGCTGTGTGGGCTGTGAGAGCTTTGTGGGCTGTGAGAGCTGTGTGGGCTGTGACAGCTGTATGGGCTGTGACAGCTGTATGGGCTGTGAGAGCTGTGAGAGCTATATGTGCTGTGAGAGCTGTGAGAGCTGTGTGGGATGTGAGCTGTGTGGGCTGTGAGGGCTGTGTGAGCTGTGAGAGCTGTATGGGCTGTGAGAGCTGTGTGGGCTGTGGGAGTGTGGGCTGTGTGGGCTGTGAGAGCTGTGAGAACTGTGTGGGCTGTGAGAATGTGGACTGTGAGGGCTGTGAGGCCTGTGAGAGCTGTGTGGACTGTGAGCTGTGTGGGCTGTGAGAGCTGTATGGGCTGTGAGAGGTGTGAGAGCTGTGTGGGATGTGAGCTGTGGAGGCTGTGAGGGCTGTGTGGGCTGTGAGAGCTGTGTGAGCTGTGCGAGCTGTGTGGGCTGTTTGAGCTGTGTGGGCTGTGAGGGCTGTGTGAGCTGTGAGGGCTGTGTGGGCTGTGAGGCTGAGTGGCCTGTGAGAGCTGTGTGGGCTGTGAGAGTTGTGTGGGCTGTGAGAGCTGTGTGGGCTGTGAGAGCTGTGTGGGCTGTGATAGTGTGGGCTGTGTGGGCTGTGAGAGCTGTGAGAGCTGTGTGGGCTGTGAGAGCTGTGTGGGCTGTGAGAGCTGTATGGGCTGTGAGAGCTGTGAGAGCTGTGTGGGATGTGCGCTGTGTGGGCTGTGAGAGCTGTGTGGGCTGTGAGAGCTGTTTGAGCTGTGTGGGCTGTGAGAGCTGTGTGGGCTGTGAGAGCTGTATGGGCTGTGAGAGCTGTGAGAGCTGTGTGGGATGTGTGCTGTGTGGGCTGTGAGAGCTGCGTGGGCTGTGAGAGCTGTGTGGGCTCTGAGGGCAGTGAGGCCTGTGAGAGCTGCGTGGGCTGTGAGAGCTGTGTGGGCTGTGAGAGCTGTGTGGGCTGTGAGAGCTGTGTGGGCTGTGAGAGCTGTGTGGGCTGTGAGAGCTCTGTGGGCTGTGACAGCTGTATGGGCTGTGAGAGCTGTATGGGCTGTGAGAGCTGTGAGAGCTATATGTGCTGTGAGAGCTGTGTGGGATGTGAGCTGTGTGGGCTGTGAGGGCTGTGTGAGCTGTGAGAGCTGTATGGGCTGTGAGAGCTGTGTGGGCTGTGGGAGTGTGGGTTGTGTGGGCTGTGAGAGCTGTGAGAACTGTGTGGGCTGTGAGAGTGTGGACTGTGAGAGCTGTGAGGCCTATGAGAGCTGTGTGGACTGTGAGCTGTGTGGGCTGTGAGAGCTGTATGGGCTGTGAGAGGTGTGAGAGCTGTGTGGGATGTGAGCTGTGTAGACTGTGAGGGCTGTGTGGGCTGTGAGAGCTGTGTGGGCTGTGCAAGCTGTGTGGGCTGTTCGAGCTGTGTGGGCTGTGAGGGCTGTGTGAGCTGTGAGGGATGTGTGGGCTGTGAGGCTTAGTGGGCTTTGAGAGCTGTGTGAGCTGTGAGAGCTGTGTGGGCTGTGAGAGCTGTGTGGGCTGTGAGAGCTGTGTGGGCTGTGAGAGCTGTGTGGGCTGTGAGAGTGTGGGCTGTATGGGCTGTGAGAGCTGTGAGAGCTGTGTGGGCTGTGAGAGCTGTGTGGGCTATGAGAGCTGTGTGGGCTGTGAGAGCTATGTGGGCTGTGAGAGCAGTGTGGGCTGTGAGAGCTGTGTGGGCTGTGAGAGCTGTATGGGCTGTAAGAGCTGTGAGAGCTGTGTGGGATGTGAGCTGTGTGGGCTGTGAGGGCTGTGTGAGCTGTGAGAGCTGTGTGTGTTGTGAGAGCTGTGTGGGCTGTGTGGGCTGTGAGAGCTCTGACAGCTGTGTGGGCTGTGAGAGCTGTGCGGGCTGTGAGAGCTGTGTGGGCTGTGAGAGTGTGGGGTGTGTGGGCTGTGAGAGCTGTGAGAGCTGTGTGGGCTGTGAGAGCTGTGTGGGCTGTGAGAGCTGTGTGGGCTGTGTGGGCTGTGAGAGCTGTGTGGGCTGCGAGAGTTTTGTGGGCTGTGAGGGCTGTGAGGGCTGTGTGGGCTGTGAGGGCTGTGAGGCCTGTGAGAGCTGTGTGGGCTGTGAGAGCTGTGTGTACTCTGAGAGCTGTGTGGGCTGTGAGGGCTGTGAGAGCTGTGTGGGCTGTGAGAGCTGTGTGGGCTGTGTGGGCTGTGAGAGCTGTGTGGGCTGCGAGAGTTTTGTGGGCTGTGAGGGCTGTGAGGGTTGTGTGGGCTGTGAGGGCTGTGAGGCCTTCGAGAGCTGAGTGGGCTGTGAGAGCTGTGTCTACTGTGAGAGCTGTGTGGGCTGTGAGGGCTGTGAGGGCTGTGAGGGCTGTGAGAGCTGTATGGGCTGTGAGAGCTGTGAGAGCTCTGTGGGATGTGAGCTGTGTGGGCTGTGAGGGCTGTGTGAGCTGTGAGGGCTGTGTGGGCCGTGAGAGCTGTATGGGCTGTGAGAGCTGTGTGGGCTGTGTGGGCTGTGAGAGCTGTGTGGGCTGCGAGAGTTTTGTGGGCTGTGAGGGCTGTGAGGGTTGTGTGGGCTGTGAGGGCTGTGAGGCCTGTGAGAGCTGTGCGGGCTGTGAGAGCTGTGTGTACTGTGAGAGCTGTGTGGGCTGTGAGGGCTGTGAGAGCTCTATGGGCTGTGAGAGCTGTGTGTACTGTGAGAGCTGTGTGGGCTGTGAGGCCTGTGAGAGCTGTGTGGGCTGTGAGAGCTGTGTGTACTGTGAGAGCTGTGTGGGCTGTGAGGGCTGTGAGAGCTGTATGGGCTGTGAGAGCTGTGTGGGCTGTGTGGGCTGTGAGAGCTGTGTGGGCTGCGAGAGTTTTGTGGGCTGTGAGGGCTGTGAGGGTTGTGTGGGCTGTGAGGGCTGTGAGGCCTGTGAGAGCTGTGTGGGCTGTGAGAGCTGTGTGGGCTGTGAGAGCTGTGTGGGCTGTGAGGGCTGTGAGAGCTGTATGGGCTGTGAGAGCTGTGAGAGCTCTGTGGGATGTGAGCTTTGTGGGCTGTGAGGGCTGTGTGAGCTGTGAGGGCTGAGTGGACTGTGAGAGTTGTATGGGCTGTGAGAGCTGTGTGGGCTGTGTGGGCTGTGAGAGCTGTGTGGGCTGCGAGAGTTTTGTGGGCTGTGAGGGCTCTGAGGGTTGTGTGGGCTGTGAGGGCTGTGAGGCCTGTGAGAGCTGTGTGGGCTGTGAGAGCTGTGTGTACTGTGAGAGCTGTGTGGGCTATGATGGCTGTGAGAGCTGTATGGGCTGTGAGAGCTCTGTGTACTGTGAGAGCTGTGTGGGCTGTGTGGGCTGTGAGAGCTGTGTGGGCTGCGAGAGTTTTGTGGGCTGTGAGGGCTGTGAGGGTTGTGTGGGCTGTGAGGGCTGTGAGGCCTGTGAGAGCTGTGTGGGCTGTGAGAGCTGTGTGTACTGTGAGAGCTGTGTGGGCTGTGAGGGCTGTGAGAGCTGTATGGGCTGTGAGAGCTGTGAGAGCTCTGTGGGATGTGAGCTGTGTGGGCTGTGAGTGCTGTGTGAGCTGTGAGGGCTGTGTGGGCTGTGAGAGCTTTGTGGGCTGTGAGAGCTGTGTGGGCTGTGAGGGCTGTGTGGGCTGTGAGAGCTGTGTGGGCTGTGAGAGCTGTGTGGGCTGTGAGAGATGTGTGGGCTGTGACAGCTGTGTGGGCTGTGAGAGCTGTGTGGGCTCTGAGGACTCTGTGGGCTGTAAGAGCTGTGTGGGCTGTGAGAGCTGTGTGGGCTGTGAGGGCTGTGTGAGCTGTGAGAGCTGTGTGCGCAGTGAGATCTGTGTGGGCTGTGAGAGCTGTGAGAGCTTTGTGGGCTGTGAGAGCTGTGTGGGATGTGAGCTGTGTGGGCTGTGAGGGCTGTGTGAGCTGTGACAGCTGTGTGGGCTGTGAGAGCTGTGCGGGCTGTTCGGGCTGTGAGAGATGTGAGAGCTCTGTGGGCTGTGAGAGCTGTGTGGGCTGTGAGAGCTGTGTGGGCTGTGAGGGCTGTGAGGCCTGTGAGAGCTGTGTGGGCTGTGAGAGCTGTGTGGGCTGTGAGAGCTGTATGGGCTGTGAGAGCTGTATGGGCTGTGAGAGCTGTGAGAGCTGTGTGGGATGTGAGCTGTGTGGGCTGTGAGGGCTGTGTGAGCTGTGAGAGCTGTGTGGATTGTGAGAGCTGTGAGAGCTGTATGGGCTGTGAGAGCTGTGAGAGCTCTGTGGGATGTGAGCTGTGTGGGCTGTGAGGGCTGTGTGAGCTGTGAGGGCTGTGTGGGCTGTGAGAGCTGTGTGGGCTGTGAGAGCTGTGTGAGCTGTGAGTGCTGTGTGGGCTGTGAGAGCTGTGTGGGCTGTGAGAGCTGTGTGGGCTGTGAGAGCTGTGTGGGCTGTGAGGGCTGTGTGGGCTGTGAGAGCTGTGTGGGCTGTGAGAGCTGTGTGGGCTGTGAGAGCTGTGTGGGCTGTGAGAGCTGTGAGAGCTGTGTGGGCTGTGAGAGTTGTGTGGACTGTGAGAGCTGTGTGGGCTGTGTGAGCTGTGAGAGCTGTGTGGGCTGTGAGAGCTGTGTGGTCTGTGAGCTGTGTGGGCTGTGAGGGCTGTGTGAGCTGTGAGAGTTGTGTGGGCTGTGAGAGCTGTGTGGGCATTAATGTCAAACATTGCACAAGGGGCTTGTAAATATGCCAATGAAAACATTACACTATCTATATACCAGCATTAATGTCAAACATTGCCCAAGGGGCTTGTAAATATGTCAATGAAACCATTACACTATCTCTATACCAGCATTAATGTCAAACATTGCGCAAGCGGCTTGTAAATATGCCAATGAAACTATTACACTATCTCCATACTAGCATTAATGTCAAACATTGCGCAAGCGGGTTGTAAATATGCCAATGAAACCATTACACTATCTCTATACCACCATTAATGTCAAACATTGCGCTAGCGGCTTGTAAATATGCCACTGAAAACATTACACTATCTCTATATCAGCATTAATGTCAAACATTGCGCAAGGGGCTTGTAAATATGCCCCTGTCATGAGTGATGTCACTGACCATGTCATGAGTGATGTAATATGTGACGTCATCAGCAGTGCATTGCACGCGCAAGTTATAGTGAGTCCAACTAACTATAACGTGGGAATTTCATTGGATTTATGCGAGAAAAATTTCCAGCTAACCATAACTGGTGTCAAACCTATGGTTTTTTCAGTGAATTTCATAGGTTTTTTAATAGCATATCTCTATAGGTATGAAATGTAATATTTTTTATAATGAATTTTATATTTTATAATTATGTAATACTATTTTTTTCATGTTTATTTATTTATTTATTTTTTGTGCCCCGGATCGCTCCCGGGGCGCGTACCGATGCGCTCACCGGTGAGCGCAATGTTACGGCGTGCCCCGGGGCGCGTACCGGTGAGCGTCCCGTTAGCGCTATTGCCGCGAACGAAAACAACATCGTGACGTATCGCGTAGCCACGTGATGCGTCATATGACGCACGGCGTAAGCGCACCCGGAAGCACCCAAGCGCATACGATCGCGCAACGTAAGCGCCGCCGGGCACGCACTGTGGCGCGTAGATCAGTTTTGGATTCCAAATGATGAAAGCCCGGATCATGTGACTTGAAAATAACACTTTTCATTGGTTCAGAACATTTTTTTTGTGCTCTAGTTGAGCCGTTTTCAATTCCCTGTTTTTTGTTTCTCCCCATAAAAAATACAAAAAAAATATAAAACTGTTCAGAAAAGCCAAAAAAATTAAAAAAATGTTCAAAAAACAATAAAAAAAATATAAAACAACAAAAAGAATTAAAAAAACAGTTCCTTTTAGAACTACCTCTAATTTATAAAAAAACCACCTTTTTTTAAAAACACTGTCATTCTTTTTTCTCCAGGGTACGCGTAACGGTACGCTCCCCGGTAAGCGTACCAGGGCGCGCACCAAAAAAAAAGAAAAAAAAAAGAATGAAGGAGTGAGCATGAGGGAAAGGGACAGAGAGAGTGATGTTAAGAGAAAGAGAGGTAGAGAGAGCAACACAAAGGGACTGTGTATTAGATAGTAAAACAGTGAGGGAGGATTAAAAAAAACAGTGACTCTAAGTAAAGAGGGGTGAAAGACGGTGGAGGAAAGTGAATAAGGGTAAGACATGGGGAGTGACAGACAGAAAGGAGAGAGAGAGTAAAGGAAGGAGTGACTGAAAGGGAGTGAGTGAAGCAGCAAACAAAGGTAAGTGAGGGAGTGTGGGTGAGTTGTAGGGAGTAGGCATGACGAAAGAGTATTGACAGAATGAGGGGAGAGAGACAGCGACGATAAGAGAGACAGAGTGAGGGAACGGAAGTGAGGAACTGTGAGGACAGACGGACTGAAAGAAGGAGTGACAGGAGTGAAGTAAATGATTAAGGGAAAGGGAATGAGTGAGGGAGCAAAGGAAGGGAACAGAGGGTAAGGGAAGTAAAGCAGGGGGACTGAAAGAAGTTGAATGTGGGAGGGGAGTTAGGGAAAGGGGAGTAAACATGGAGGATAAGAATAAGTAAGGGAAGCAGAGTAAGGAAACAGGAGTGAGGTAGGGTGAGAGAATAATAGTGAGGTTAAAGGAAAGGGTGATTACAAACTACATTTTTTTAGTCACACTTACCATATAATTAATGTAACTTTAATTACATTTTTTTAACTACACTTTGTATCTGTGAAAGAGAGAAGAAAAAATAAGTTATAATTAGTAAAATATATATTTTAAAATAAAAGATACAAATGAAGAGGTTAAAAATCATAACAGTGTATTAAGAAATAAAGTACGAGTGAAAGACACAGAAGGGGAAATAAAGTGATGTAAAAGGACAAAAAGAGGGTAAAAGAAATAGAAGGAGAGCAAATTACTAAGAGTAAGGCATATAGATTCACTAACAGAGAGGAAGATAAGAAGAGAGAAATGAACTGAAGGTAAGAAATATACTAAAAGAATGTGAGTTAGCAAAACTAAATCAGGAAACAGGAGTAAGTAAAAAGACAATGACTAAGAGAGAAAGGAGTCTAATTAAGAATGCATTTAGAAAAATGAGTAATGGAAGATAACGGAGAGTAAGTGAAACAGAGTCATAGAGTGAAGGGATGAAGGGAGAGAGGATAATATAGAAGGATTGAGGGAAAAGGAGTGAGAAATTTAGTACACAGAGAGACTAAGGGAAGGACTGAGTGAAGTGGAGTACAATGAGTGAAGAAAGGAAAATGAGTAAGGGAGCAAAAGAAAGAAAGAGAGGAGAAGAGGACTAAAGCAGTGGTACTGAGAGAAAGTGATTCAGTGATGAAAGTAAAGAGAAGAACATTGAAAGATAGGAAATGAGGGGTAGTAATGGAACCGGACTAAAAGAAATGGGGTGAAGAACGATGAGAGAGGAGCAGTGAAGTTGTTCTAAGAGAAATGATAGGAGGTAGATAAACACAAGTGAACATAACACAAGGAGAGTGAGGGACTGAGGACATAGAGGTAGTGAACGGAAAATAGAGAGAAGAGGTCAAAAAAAGGAGCAAACAAAGATAAGCGAGGGAGAGTGGATGAGTTATAGTGACAGAGTGTGACAATACTGTTGAGTGAGTAAAGAGGAATTACTAAAAGAGCAAAAGAGGAAAAGACGGAAAAGGGAAGTAAAACAGAGAGACTGAAAGCTGAAAAGTGGTGCAAGGGAGAGAGGGGATGCTGACAGTTGACATGGAAATGAGGGGTTGTGAAAGAAGTTGAGTAAACGAATGGGTGTGAAACAGAATGAGAGAAAGGCAGTGTGAGTGAGTAAAGAGAGCTGAAAGAGAGAGAAAAAAGGAAAATGAGTGTGAGACAATGGGAATACAATATAAATTACACAATACAAACTATAGAATAATTTGTACAACATGTTAGATAGTTTATTTTTGCTGTTCTCAGAACACATTGAATTTCACTAAAAACAGTGAGTTCAAACTATTCATCATATAACAGCGGGAAAAAAAACACAATCAAAAAGATTGTGTTAAAAAAAACATATAAACTTACAAATCACATATGTACACTAATCTTTGATTCACTTACTTTTCCTTTAGGCCAAATAGTACATCATGAAGGTCCTTTTCGTTGTAAGGTACTCTGCTGTTCTCAAAAAATTCCATTTAATCGACTCTCTAGAAGAAAAGCTCCAAGAACATCTGAAATATGTTTCAATGTTTTCATATACTCCTTGTGTTCAGTCATGACTCTTTGCTCATTCCTTCATCTTTCCTTAAGGCCAAATAGTGTCAGATGTAGCAGTATATTTTCAAATTACTTAAAACAAACTCTAAAATTACCGTTTTCCCGACGTTCTGAAAGAAAGGCTCAAACAACATTTTCACAATATTTAAATATTCATAATTCCATATCTGGCTCTCTCATGTTGAACATTTCCTATAATACTGATATCACTTAGTATGCGATCCACTTACCATACCTATATTAGAACTATAATTTTTATATTATCTTCATCACTTTTACTCACAATATAATTTTAAACAGCAGACTTTTATTAAATGCTCCCGTCTTCATAAGCCAATTACCTTTACTTAAATTTTGGTTGTAAAAATACTAGGTATGAATTTTTTAAGTCAAAAGGCAAACGTTGTTTGAAAGTCAAATGAGTATCATTACAGTTAGTCCAACCTTTTCGACATTTTAAATAGCATGTGTAATGCCCTGATGATGTTGAAGGACCGTCATGATAAATAATAGCTACAGTTGCAAAAGTTCTTCCTGAAATTGATAACTGAGAAGCCACAAAATTTTTAATAGAAGTTGTCAATTTAGTTCCATCAGGTCTACATCGTTGGAACATTAAAATGACATACTGACCATAATTTTGTATAAATAATGTGGACAGCATTGCAGACTTACATTGGGTACACACCATATTGTGATCCGCTGCTTTAACTAGATTATTAAAATGCACTGATTTGCAGTCTGGTAAAGTCAAATATATAAATCTTTCGGTGTCTATTGTAGTACTACTTGATAAAGTACAGTTGTCACAGTCATGCTGCCATTGATAAGAAAGGCTAAAAAGATTTTTTATATCTACACCTTCATCTTCCAATACATCAAACATATACATTAAAAATTCCTGACAATCCTGCTGAATATTCTGTGAATATTGATTTTGACCAGAACATATGTCTAGAAGATTTCGAATTTCTGAAACACTTTCTATTTTTCCTCTATCAATGCTACACTTCTCAAACACAGAATTCAATAAACAGCAGAATGTTTGATCCCGATTTTCAACAATCTGTTCTTGTAAATTTTGAAGAAAAAAAACAACATTAACCACTACATTAGCACAGCAGTTGACACCAGAACTGTTTTCAAACTGAAATCCAACAACATCTTCAACAGAATCCTTTTTCTTTCTGCTTACAATTACATTTTCATCTACTTTTTGTCTTTTTGCTACTACCTCACTGCAATTATTCTCATTTCTTCTTTTTCGGCCTACCACACGTTTTTCAAACAGAGGATATTGAGGCAAATGTGGAGCATACTCTCTTCTTAACCTATTGTATTCTTTAACACAATCTAGATCAGCACAAATCTTTGTTTCATCACACTCAATCAAATACAATCCTGATAAAGTTCTGACTCGTGATAATGCCACATATGCCATACCCTCTTTAAACAGAGAACTTCCAATGTTCACCAAAGCACTATCTACACTTAAACCTTGAGATTTATGAATTGTCACCGCATATGCCAAACAAACAGGAAACTGTTTTCGGCGAACATATAAGTCTTTCACAAGCAAAAATCTAGCTGAACAACGACAAATTTGTTCTATTTCGTCAATGCCATTGAATTTAATTTTTAAAATTTCAATTCCATCTCTATTTTTGTAATTCACAAAATCAACAACATGACCCATTGCTCCATTTACCAGACCTCTTTCAACATTTAAATTCCTTCTCAAAATGATACGACAATTTAAACACACATTCAGAGTCTTTTCAAAACCAACAGTTTTAGATATACTCTTCTCTAATGAATCCAATTTTGATTTCAAATTTTCAGACAAAATAATTGTTGCTCCCATATGCTCTATTTCATCTATAGCTTCCAGTTTCACAATCTCTTCATTTTCTAACTTTAATATTGGGTGGTTGAAGATGGAACATTCTTGCGGAGTTGGCATCAAACATATCCCAGATTTGTTCTCAATAATTTTCTTAAAAATATTCTCTGGAAGAATGTTTTCATTTGGATACAAATTTGAAATTAATCGTGCATGTAATGCTTCTTTCCCATGCTCACTTACTTTTGCGATTCTTACATCTTGTAGAATATTTTTACTATCTTCATCCTTTGCCTGTCGCATATTTTGAAGCACTTATGCATATTTGAAATTTAACCATGTTTTAACGTTTCCAATGCTTCCTAGGCACTTCCTGGTATCTTCATGCGTGAGCATTTTAAACACTGGTTGTCCTTTCACTGGAGTCAACTGCACTAGATCTCCAAAAACAATAATGTGTTTTCCTCCGAATAAGACATCATAGTCTGTTCTAAGAATTTCTTGCATTCTCAAATGCACAAAAGCAAGCATTAGATTTGAGACCATGCATACCTCATCAATGAATAAAAGTTTCATTTTCTTCAGGACTCTGGAAACTTCAGAACAGGCATCTCCAGATAGCTTGTGGTATTGTAATTTGTTATCATGCTCAACTGGTAGCATCAGTAAACGATGTAAAGTAATCCCTTTAATGTTATGTGCTGCCAGCCCAGTTGGAGCGGTAACAACACAAGACAGCTGTGATTCAGTCCTTTTCTGCAGATAAGTTGCAATTGCTTTAATCAGAAAACTTTTTCCAGTTCCCGCTTCTCCACTCACGTACAGTCATACAGTCTTAAATGATGTACATGAGCACTCTTTTTTCTCATGACTGAATCCATGTTCAACCTGTTCTGTGACTTCGTCATATATCTGTTTCTGCTCAAGGTTTAGTTGTTTCACCAAATCTTCTAAGTTAACTACATCATCTTGAGCTTGTTCCATGGCTCTTTTCACCTCATCCATGGCAGTGGCAGATTCATTTTGGATAATTTGTCCTCCTAGTGGATCCTGACTCAATGAAGCAGAAATCTGACTGTCTTGAGAACTGTCTCTAGCAATCTCTACAGCAATTGTGGCTTCTTGCTCTATTTCTTCGTTCAACATTTGCAGATAATTTGGAAAATCAGGACATTCTATGGTATCCTTGGTTGCATTAAAAGAATCTTCGTAACAGAGAAAATCTCCAAGTAGTTCCTCTTCTGTACGCCATGGCTTAAAGAGTTGCAAAAGAGCTAAATAGTAAAATTCCCTTTTCTCTGGATTTCCGCAACTCAATTTTCGATGATTAATCAAATGGCCTTTTCTCTGCTTCACTAGACATCCTTCACACCCAATGATAGCATATATTCCATTATTGATATCTTCTCTGATGGTCCTCTTATAAATATAGTTTTGCAGAACTTCATACAAACAACTGTTCTCAAGATGACTACTTCTATTTGGATAGTATGAATCCAACATGTTTGTCTTCAAAATATCTGTACTGTTTGGTTCTTTCTCCGCCAAATACTCAATTTCTTGTACAGATTTCAAAACTCGGTTTCGTGTTGCAGCAAGACCTAGACTCACCCAAATAATTGTTCTAGACTTGGCGTAGAGACTTGCTGATGATAACCGATCAGAACATTCATATGCTCCAATTTCTCGATGCAACAAAATCTTCAAACTGAAACTGTATAATATTTGACTTATACTCTTTTCATGTGAAATGTCCTCCCACATTTCCTTCAGTTCTGTCTTTTCTTTTTTTGTGATGTAAGACGTCACATATCGAGCCACAGCAATAGAGTTGTCAGCAACGAACTGAATATCCATGTTAGCATTCCACATGGACAAAATCACTGGGTTGTAGTTGTTGATGTACTTGGACTCTTCGTTTCTTTTTAAATTGTATGTATTTTTTGGTGATTTCCTCGTCACAGTATGTCGCAGAGAAGACATCAAATTATTTACTCTTCCTTTAGAAATCACTGGTCGTGGAAATGCGAAAGGACATTTTGTGTAGAACTTGTCCTTGTTTCTGAATTTTCGACGACAGTACTTTCCACAACGATGTGATTGAAAGCGTAAAACTTGTTGCCTTAAACTGTTTTCTTCGGTACTTTTCGGAACAGCACATGTTGAATACTCTTCAATGAAACTCATCACTGTGTCATCCGAATCTGTTCCAAATTTGGGTGCATCTTTAATCCATAACAACATATGTATCAGAGGAGCACCTCTCGCTTGATACTCCTTTCTCCAAAAGAAATCCAAAACCTCTCCAAGGGGAGGATTTTTTTTGTTGGTAATGAAAGACATCATAGCTTCAAATCTATGATTGAAATATCTGCATACATTCACTGGATCCAAAGAACACAGTTCTCCTGGTATTTTGGATTCTATATTTTGAAAGTTTGCATTTGCCTATCGTAGAAATTGAAGTAAATCGTCCCATGCATACTCAGCACAGCTAAGAGTGAGAAACCATGTAGGAGTTTCTAAGTTTCTTAGCATACATTTCAATTCTCCATGACGATGGTACCAATACTCGTTTGTACCACGCTGACATGCCATGAGATTGATTAGATGAGATTCCAAAATATTGTCTTGCAGATTGACTTTCTCCATAAATTCCCTCGCCGAAACATTTTGCAGATGTGCTCCACTTTTCAGTATATGGTTTACTGCATAAGAAAGCCCAGACAAGTCACTTTCATACAGTAGATGAAACAAATATGGGATGCATTGACGAAACCTTGGATCTTCAGCATATAATCTTAAAGTCCGGTATTCAGATGCTGGAATTCGAAGTGGTCGATCGTCATATCGTCCACCTCGACCTGTTGGAAATAGCTGTGGAAAACAACGAGCTTCCAAACTTTCTTCCCATACACTAATGGGACTTCCTTTTGCTGCTTTCATTTGAAACAAGTCAATTGCATTCCCCATTACTTCTTTGGAATGCAAAGGATGACCAGTATAATGTTCATATATTTCTTCACTTCTAGACACATCAAATTTTTCAATTTGGCCGCCTGAACAATCACTGTCTTCTTCTGCAGCTGTTTCGTCTGCTCCAACACATACATCTTTGTAGTACTCATTGTTTTTGACCAAATACAACGTTGCCTTTTTGACTTTCCTAACATCCACTAAATCTTGCCAGATTTTCTTACTCTTTGTCGGAACCCCATTAACTAGAACAACCAGAGGTTCCTCTTCCACTTTCTCTACACCAATTGTATCAATATTTTTCTTGAAATCTAGAGGCAAATAAACAACTCTTCCCTTTAATCCTCTCTGTAAATCCGAAGGAGGCAATTTCCCTATCTTAGGCTCCATGTGAACAATAGCCTGAAAAGGATGGACACATTGAATCAGAATAGATTCATGTGTATTTAAATCCATCAATGCAGGAGGAATGTCTACCAACTCAAGATTATTGTGAACAGCTCTAGCAGGCATTCTGTTTTCATTTAATTTATTATAACAATATTTACAAATACGCTGATCAGAACTCAAATCAAAAGAATGCTCCACCAACAAAAAAGTTGCAAAATTCTTCCATTCAGTATTATTTTCCATTTCACTTTCTGCATATAAATCAACTAACCTAGTCTGAATCTTCTAATGAGTTCGTCGACAACACACACAAGTAAAATTAGGCCTTTCACTTGATTTCACCTTAAACTTGGTGATTTCCTGGTCAAACTTTTCTGTACTTGAAATTTGTACATTGTCTTCCATATTACTTACTATTAATGTGTCAATTTCTACACTGTCCTCTTTTTCACCAAAGTAACAAATCTCAATATCTTCACAAATCTTCTTCACATCTAATTCAGTTCCATGCAAAAGAGCACTGTTTAACTGTTTAAGCTTAAGTGCTGGACTTTTTGTATAATACAACATTCTCACTAATTTCCTCATTTTGTTATGATGCACTGCTAACATCCTAAAATTATGAAAAACACTCTGACATACTTTTCTAGAAAGACAAGCCATTGAATGCCCTTGCAAACCTGTGTTTTCTCTCACTCTGCAAGGATCTAAGTCTTGCAACATCTTCATTTTCTGTTTTAGACTTTTCTTACTATATGTACGTAAGAAATTACGAAGCAAATTGATTGATTCCTGTCGCAGACTACAAATACTACTACACTTCCAAGTGTACACTGGACCCTTAGTACGTCTCCCTAAAACTTCATCAGTTAGAACCTCTTCTGCATTTCTAGACACAAGTTTATCTTTTTCAATCGGACAACCGTCTTTCACCTCATATGCTCGACCACTGGTGTCAACTGCATGCACCAAATCATTCTCCTGGAAGTAACTCTCCTCATTAAAAAATGGCTCACAACTTGAACTATGCATCCATTCTCCAGAAAAAACTTTACAAAACTTAGTCCGATTAATTACTCTTTTGCATCTACTCTTTGATTTGAAAACATCAATTGTCTTGTTAAGTGTCCTAATTCTATTGATTGCTAAAATAAATAATTTTTTCTTAAGTTCAAAAGCCTGATCAACAATCTTCTCTACACTTTTCTTTTTTTTATAAAAAGCAGCTCTCTGTTTACCTTTTTTAATATTTTTTAACAAATTTAAAACCACCCTATTGTGAAACATTCGTTTACGAATGTCCCTAAATTGGTTTCACCTTCTATTCCTATACATATTATTCTCTCCTGCTCCAGTAGTAACATTTTCGGGGGGCCTCTCCTTCCTTTTCAAATTCGCTCTCTCCTTCTGTATATTCTGAACCTCATCAACATTTTTTTTTGATCTACATATGTTCCGAAAGAAAGACTTAGTTGTCTTACCAGGAGCTTTTTTCCTGTTTTTTGAAGTATTTGCTGTTTTTGATTTTTTTCCGCTTGGCATCTTTCCTTCTCCTCTGCCTTGAAGGCATATTTCCTTACTATTCAAATCTTGTTTTCAATCTGTGGTAAACAAAAAAAATAAAACACATTATACACCACTATTACCAAACAACAAAGCAATGACAATAACCAAATGATATAAACACTAGTTTACAACATATCTAAGTTTATACCACAGCAACTATGTAACTAGGAGTAAGACAGAGAAAAAGAGCTAGAGGGAGTAACACAAAGAGACAGAGAGAGTCAGACAAAGAAACAAGTAGAGGGAGTAAAACATAGAGAAGGAGTAAGACAGAGAGAGTGTATAATATGGTGTAAGACAGAGAAAGGATGTAATAGGGAGATGGAGTAAGTCAAAGAAAGGGAGAAAGGGAGTAAGTAAAAAAAAGGATGTAACAGGGTGGAAGATAGGGAAAGGGTGTAAGAGGATGTTAGACAGAGAGAGGGTATTAGAATGGGAGAGGATGTAAAAGAGACTAAAACACAGAGAGGCTGTAAAAGGGAGAGAGAGATAGTAACTTTGAGAGAGGGTGTAAGAGGAAGTACATCAGACAGAGAGTGTAACACAAAGAGAGGAAGAGAATAACAAAGTCATAAAGAGGGAGAGAGGGTGTAAAACAGACAAAAGGTGTAATAGGGAGTAAGTCTGGGAGAGAATGTTACAAAGAGAAAGGTTGTAAGACGGAGTAAATCAGGAAGAGGATGTAAGAGAAAGTATGACTTACAAATTGCTGTAAAAAAGAGAGAGGGGGAATAAATTAGAGACAAGGTGTAAGAGAAAGTAAGTCAAAGAGAGAGTGTAAGAGAGTGTAACACAGAGTCCGGATGTAAAAGGAATAAGTCAGAGAGAGGGTGTTACAATGGGACAGGTGGAAAAATAGAGTAAGTCAGGAATACAATATAATAGAGACTAATACATTGTTGATAATGCTTGGTAAAGAAATGTTGGTACATAAAGGAATTGTATTTTGTAAATGAGTGAGATTTCAGTAGTGTAATGCTTATACATATGACCTGTGCTCTAATTTGTAAATGTTATTTAAAAAAAGATTTCGGGCACATGAATTGGTTTTACATTATTGACAAGGATTAGATAGTATCTGCATGATTAAAAAATATATTAGCACATTTCACAATCATGTCACCTGTGTTTCCTCAGATTAGTAATTTACAACAAGGGCTGGTGATGGACAGAGTCTCTGAATTAAGCAGAGTACTCTCACCCAGTCAAGAGATCAGGGCTAGATCCAACATCGTTTTTTAGCTCATTGCACCATCCCAGTTTCAGAACCTGGCTGTATGCAAATTAGTCTGTCCCTGGCCCAGTGCATCATGGGAACAGGGCAGACCAGACTACAAAAGCCAATTCTTACACTGGGAAGGAAACAAGCTTCCGGGGACCGGTTTCTGCCATTTCAGGCGTCTTCGGCCCGGCTTGCTTGAATCCTGATGGTGCAATGAGCAAGGGACTCACATCTGAGTATACCCTTCCACGCTTAGGGTGGACAAAATAATTTACAACAAGGGGTGGTGATGGACAGAGTCTCTGAATTAAGCAGAGTACTCTCACCCAGTCAAGAGATCAGGGCTAGATCCAACACCGTTTTTCCTTTCCAGTGAAGAATTGGCTTGGTAGTTTGGTCGGCCCTGTTCCCATGATGCACCGGGCCAGGGACAGACTAATTTGCATGTAGCCAGGTTCTGAACTGGGATGGTGCAGTGAGCTAAAAAACGGTGATGGATCAAGCCCTGATCTGTTGACTGGGTAGGAGTGTTCTGATTAACTCAGATACTCTGTCCATCACCACCCCCTTTTTGAAATTATTTTGGCCACCATAAGTGTGGAAGGGTATGCTCAGACATGAGTCCCTTGCTCACTGCACCATCAGGATTCAAGCAAGCCGGGCCGAAGACGGCTGTAATGCCAGAAACCGGTCCCCGGAAGCTTGTTTCCTTTCCAGTGAAGAATTGGCTTGGTAGTTTGGTCTGCCCTGTTCCCATGATGCACTGGGCCAGGGACAGACTAATTTGCATGTAGCCAGGTTCTGAACTGGGATGGTGCAGTGAGCTAAAAAACGGTGATGGATCAAGCCCTGATCTATTGACTGGGTAGGAGTGTTCTGATTAACTCAGATACTCTGTCCATCACCACCCCCTTTTTGAAATTATCCTCAGATTAGTAAGCAGATTGTGCAGATGAGGTGAGGCCTGTCCAAGGGTGCAGAGGAGATAAGTTCTGTGTCCAAAAGTGCTGTGTACAGGACTTACCTCCTCTGCACCCCTGGACAAGCCTCACCTCATCTGCACAATATGCTTACAAATCGAATGCTTGTACATAGGACGAGCGGTCTGTTTCTTGAATGTTATTGGAAAAACGATTTTGGGGCAAATGAATAGCTTTTACATTTTTGAGAAGGAAGAAATAGTGTCCGCAAGATTAAATAGATATATTTGAACCTTTCACAATCATGTCACCTGTGTTTTCTCAGATTAGTAAGTGCATTGTGCACATGAGGTGAGGCCTGTCCAGGGGTGCAGAGGAGGTAAGGCCTGTGTCGAAGAGTGCATTGGACAGGACTCACCTCCTCTGACCCTTGAACAATCCTCACCTCCTCCGTGCACCCTGGACAGGCCTCAATGTTTTGGGTATAATTGATGGTAACAAGATGCAGATAAGGTGAGGTCTAAGCAGGAGTGCAGATGAGGTGAGGCCTGTCCAGGGGAGCAGAGGTGTTGAGGCCTGTGTCTAAGAGGGCAGTGGAATGGAGTTCATGAAGCCTCTCCCCCACTGCACTCTTAGACACAGGCCTTACCTCCTTTGCACCCCTGGACAGGCTTCTCTCCCACTACACTCTTGAACACAGGCCTCACCTCCTCTGCGCCCCTGGACAATCCTCACCTCGTCTGCAACCCTGAACAAACCTCACCTCATCTGCACCCCTAGACAAGCCTCAGCTCATCTACACCCCTGGACACGCCTCACCTCATCTGCACCCTGTTACCATCAATTATACCCAATACATTGGGGCCTGTCCAAGGGGCACAGAGGAGATGAGTCTTGTCCAAGAGTCAGAGGACGTGAGTCCTCTACACTGCACTCATTCACACAGGCCTCATCTCCTTTGCACCCCTGCACATGCCTCACCTCATCTGCACAATCTACTTCCTAATCTGAGAAAACACAGGTGACATGATTATGAAAGGTTAAAATATATCTATTTAATCTTGCAGACACTATTTATTCCTTCTCAAAAATGTGAAAGCCATTCATCTGCCCCAAAATCGTTTTTTGAATAACATTTTAGAAAAAGAGCACAAGTCCTATGTACAAGCATTCAATTTCACTACTGAAACTTCACTATTTAACAAAATACAAATCCTCTATCTTGCAAATGTTGATACCAAGCATTATCAAAAAACATGACACAAACCAAGAGCAAAGAAGTTCAACGTGCTTCCTAATCTGAAGTAACACAGGTGACATGGTTGTGAATGGTTCAAATATATTTATTTAATCATGCAGACACTATTTATTCCTTCTCCAAAATGTAAAAGTCATTCATTTGCCCTAAAATCGTTTTTTAAATAACATTTAAGAAACAGTGCGCAGATCCTTTGTACAAGCATTCCAGGTCACTACTGAAACTTCACTATTTCACAAAATACATTTCCTCTCTCTTGCAAACATTCCTAGCAAGCATTATCAAAAAACATGACACAAAACAACAGCAAAGAATCTCAATGTGCTTCCTAATCTGAGGTAACACAGGTGACATGATTGTGAAAGGTTCAAATATATTTATTTAATCATGCAGACACTATTTATTCCTTCTCAAAAATGTAAAAGCCATTCATTTGCCCCAAAATCGTTTTTTAAATAACATTTAAGAAACAGTGCACAGATCCTATGTACAATCATTCATTTTCACTAGTGAAACCTCACTATTTCACAAAATACAAATCCTCTATCTTGCAAATGTTGATACCAAGCATTATCAAAAAACATGACACAAACCAACAGCAAAGAAGCTCAACGTGCTTCCTAATCTGAGGTAACACAGGTGACATGATTGTGAAAGGTTCAAATATATTTATTTATTCATGCAGACACTATTTATTGCTTCTCAAAAATGTAAAAGCCATTCATTTGCCCCAAAATCGTTTTTTAAATAACATTTAAGAAACAGTGCGCAGATCCTATGTACAAGCATTCCTTTTCACTAGTGAAACCTCACTATTTCACAAAATACAAATCCTCTATCTTGCAAATGTTGATACCAAGCATTATCAAAAAACATGACACAAACCAACAGCAAAGAAGCTCAACGTGCTTCCTAATCTGAGGTAACACAGGTGACATGATTGTGAATGGTTCAAATATATTTATTTAATCATGCAGGCACTATTTATTCCTTCTCAAAAATGTAAAATCCATTCATTTGCCCCAAAATCGTTTTTTAAATAACATTTTAGAAACCAAGCGCAGGTCATATGTACAAGCATTCCAGGTCACTACTGAAACTTCACTATTTCACAAAATACATTTCCTCTCTCTTGCAAACATTCCTAGCAAGCATTATCAAAAAACATGACACAAAACAACAGCAAAGAAGCTCAATGTGCTTCCTAATCTGAGGTAACACAGGTGACATGATTGTGAAAGGTTCAAATATATTTATTTAATCATGCAGACACTATTTATTCCTTCTCAAAAATGTAAAAGCCATTCATTTGCCCCAAAAACGTTTTTTTAAATAACATTTAAGAAACAGTGAGCATGTCCTATGTACAAGCATTCATTTTCACTAGTGAAACCTCACTATTTCACAAAATACAAATCCTCTATCTTGCAAATGTTGATACCAAGCATTATCAAAAAACATGACACAAACCAACAGCAAAGAAGCTCAACGTGCTTCCTAATCTGAGGTAACACAGGTGACATGATTGTGAATGGTTCAAATATATTTATTTAATTATGCAGACACTATTTATTCCTTCTCAAAAATGTAAAAGCCATTCATTTGCCCCCAAATCGTTTTTTAAATAACATTTTAGAAACAAAGCGCAGGTCATATGTACAAGCATTCCAGGTTACTACTGAAACTTCACATTTTTACAAAATACAATTCCTCCTTCCAGCAACAACTTTTTATCAAGCATGTTAAAAAAACATGAAGAAAGTCACATTAAAAAACCACATTTTGCTTCCAAATCTTCTCCATAGAGTATACAAGTCTCTATCTATATTAAATGAATCATTACTCACCTTTACAAATGCTTTGGTAGATTGAGAACAGTTTCAGACACACACCAATATTTCTTTAACAGAGGAAAAGGTATGTACTCCAGGCACTGCAACCATGAATGGCACAGAAAATCTCTAATTCTACACACATATCCCTCATATTAACCAATCAAAACTCTTCCCTCTCTATTTTCAAACCAACACCCTTCCCGCCTCAGCCCTTTCTACTTGTTACCATAGCAACTCCCTCCTCACTGACCTCTCAGGTTTAAAAGTTTATTCTACGATGTTGCAAATGAACTCAGAAAGGATGTTTGACATCTCAATGCACCAGCTTATCCGGTGCTATGTTTCTTTAAATGACTTTTTCTTAACCATTCAAATTACTTCTTTCACAGAACAGAACCATGCACCTAACTTTCAGTTTTCAACTATCTGAATCCACCAATCAAGAGCACTGAAACTCCACAGTTTTTTTTTGCAAACTCCTACTGTTCCAACTGCCATTTCAATCCCACACCTCATCTGACTGCACCAGAACCTCCTCTCACCATGTACTCTGTCTGGATTATTGGACATAGCTACATCCACTGGGCTCAAAGGTATGCAGCTATCAAACATTTTCACAACCTTAATTTACCAAATGTGGACATCAAGTGGATTGGCCAAAGAGGATTGAGATGTCATCAATTGATACCATTGGTGAAAACCTTTTACCATCTGCCACACCCTGACCTCATAATTTTGCACTGTGGTGGAAATGACCTAGGCACTTTGACTGGGGTAGGTCTGGAAATGCTTTTAAAGGACACCTTTGGGCAATTGATGACACTTTTTCCACAAACTGCCTTGGTATATTCCAATATATGCCAAAGACAGAAATGGAAGTGGTCCAACCAATTTTGTCCACAATTTGAGAAAGCACGGAAACATGTGAATAAATCTGTTTCTGCTTACATGAGAGACTATGGAATGGGTTCAATATACAACAATAACTTGCGTTATAACATGCAAGATATCTACAGAGGAGATGGTGTGCACTTCTCAGATGAGGGGAATAGAATATTCCTCCTGAATTTAAGACTGTGCATTGGAACCTACTTGTAGGTACCTAAATCAGCCACAGAACCCAAAAGCTCTTTTCAGGGCTACCCTACCTCTCATCACTCAAAATGATTACTTTACTCTAACTTTTTTCACTGTTTTTCACCAAAGTACGCTCCCCGGTACGCTAGCCGGTATGCGTACTGGGCGCTCCCCCCGCAATTTTTTTTTTTTGCCTGTATGGGCCCCCTAAGCCCCCCTCAGAAAACCTAGGGGGTCAGGGGGTGTCTACTGTGCCCCCTTTTACCCATTCCCAACGTTGTCTGTCTCAAATCTACCGAAACACAAGATGGAGGACTCCCGTTGCGCTGCCGGTACGCGTACCGGGGCCCGCACCAGTAAGCGCTCCCCAAAAATTTTAAAAATTAATTTACATGAAAACCACTGAAGAGACTTTCACCAAATATAGAATAGGTCCTACTACATACCAGTCCCTACCATTTTCCCAAATTTGATGGAATACCATTGAGCCATTTGGGCTGTAGCCCTGTCTAAATATCCTGAGATAAATTACATGACAAAAACACATATGAAGTGTTAGAATTTACAACCAATTAAAATATTACTTTCATTTTCTACTTTTATTTCCTGACATTTGATTGGTTATGTACATGAATATAAATGAAAAATGAGGGAGAAACACGGCCATTTTGACTACAACTACCTGAGGTACATCTTTAAAGGATGTTCTCATTTATCTTCATCACCTTTATATAAGGTAAGTGTTAGACCGGGCTCAGGGCCCACATGCACCAAGAGAACAAAGACTTTAGGGGTATAAGTACAGGACCCCTGACAACAGAAAATTAGATCATCCTGAAAATCAAGAAGGAACCTCTGCCAAGGAGAAAGCTGAAACTGAAGAAGGAAGACTGTCCTGCTGTTGCTCTGCAGGACTGACCTGTTGCTTTGCTGCCAAGGAGAGGGGAAGGACTTTGCTTTGTGCTGTGTCCCCTTGCTTGAAGGAATCTCCAAGGGCCTGAGAAGAGCTGGCTCCCTGTTTTGAAGTCCCAGGAACAAAAGGACTTCACCCCCCAGCTTCCCTGAACTCTGCTGAGAGAGTTCTGTCCTTCCTAGAGGGCTTGACCCAGTTGTGTGGCCTCTGGAAGTTTTACCTGTGCTGGGAAGCTTGAAACTAAGCTGGAGTGACTTTTGAAACTGAAAAGTGTCGCATCGCTCGCTTGCGGAGCGCATCCTCAACAGTGCGAGAAGTTTCCCGCCGCTACGGAGGTCGAGATCGTCGCAGCGCCACTGCCAGAGATGTCGCATCCTTCGTTTGCGGGACGCACCAGACCGGTGCGGGAAAGTTGAACATCGCTGCGAGTATCGTCGCAGAGCCTGTTGTCGCTGGGTGAGATCGCCGCACCGCTTGCTTGCGGACCGCATCACGTTGCTACGAGCATCGTCGCAGAACCATCGCATCGAGGAGCTGCGAGAGAGAGGATCACCGCTGGATCGCGCATCATCGCCCCGGAGATCATCGCAGCCCCTACGAGATCGTCGCATCGTGCCTTTGCGAGAACAGTCTTCCTACGGAACCTACGCACCGGAATCCATACAAGTGGCCTTCCTCCCCATACAGACCGGATTAGTCGCAACACGCCCGCTGCTGCAGCGGGGCTGTCGCAAACGCCTCCCCAGGGTCTCAGGAGCAACGCATCGCTTGTTTTCCACCGCACCAGCTTCTGCTTTTGGAACTTTGTTGCAACTAAAAGGTACTGTGAGTAAACGTGACGCAACTGTGAACTTTTCACGCATCTGTAGAGAATTCTATCGCAACGTAGAGAATTCAATCGCAACCTAAAGAATTTTAACGCAACCTTAAGAACTCTTTTGAAACCATATTCTTGAACTGTGTATGTTGGATTTTTGTCGTTTTGGTCTTGTGTAGTTTAGATTAAAATACCTTTATTTTTCTAAACTGTTGTGGAGTCAGTTTGTGGTATTTTCACTGTGTTACTGTGAGTGTTGGTACAAATACTTTACGCATTGCCTCTTGTTAGCCTAGACTGCTCGTGCCAAGCTACCTAGAGGGTGAGCAGGGGTTATCTCAGAGGGTTATCTCCTTGCCCTGACTAGAAGCAAGGGTCCCTATTTGGACAGTGTTACCTACCTCTGCCAACTAGAGACCCCAGATCTAACATTGGTGGTCAGGCGGTGGGATTTGAACTTGTATTTGTACTTGACCCACAGTAATTGGTGTACATCACTAGTGAGTGGAGACCACTACGCCACCGCATACTACTGTTTTTTGATTTTTGATTCTATTTTTGAGTAACTCTTCAAAGCATCATGTCTGCGAAAGGAAAGGCACTCAGTGAGGGGGCAGAAGCAGAATTAGAGTTTTGCATTGAGGATTTGTGTTCATACAAAGTTGAGCTACTGAGGAAATTCTGCCTTGAGTTTGAGTGCCCCATAAAAAGCGCCTACAGAAAGGAGGAGCTGCAGAGAATCTTGAAAGCCCATTGGGAGGCACAAGAGGGAGATGATGTGGATGTAGAAAATGGTTTTCAAAGCACAGATCTGCCAGTGGGCAAAGTAGGTACAGGAGCTGGCAGCAACCATTCCAGCAGGGGCCTCTCCCCAGAAGAGTTACAAGAAAATCAGAGAGTAAGAGAGTATGAGTTGGAAGTCATGAAAATGAAAATGAAGCAATTGGAAGTAGAAAAGGCGGCGGAGGAGAGCAAAAATGCCCGTGCCTTAGAAGAGAAAAAATTGATTTTGGCTCATGAGTTGAGCATGAGAGAACTGGATCTTAAAGCCAAGGAGGTAGATGCCAGTTCTAATGGTGGCAGCGTACAGCCAGTGCATGGGGGTAAAGTATATATTCCTAAAGACCTGGTAGAGAATTACCATAGGAGTGAGGATATTTATGCCTGGTTCACTTCGTATGAAATTGCGTTGAAGATGAATGGTGTGCCTGAGCAGCATGGGGGGCGGGCCTGTGGAAACATTTTGAGGCTTTTGGGAGGAGTGCTCTAGAGCCCTTAGAATTAGCAGGTGCCATGACCTACCCCAATATGAAGGAGGCCTTATGTCTCAGGTATGGCCTTACTCCAGAGCAGTACAGACTGCAGTTTAGGAACTCCAAGAAGAGAGTCTGAGACTTGGATGGAGTGTGTGAATTTGTACTCGCGTGCACTGTAAGGTTGGATGAAGGGCAGTAAAGTAACTGATTTTAAGGGGTTGTTGCATTTATTCAGTTGGGAGCACTTGAGTAGTCTTTGTGTTCCAGAGCTGCGCCAGCATCTTTTAGACAGCAAGCTGACAGACCCCATTGAGCTTGCTAAGGAGGCGGACGGCTGGACCAGTACCAGGGTCCACAGAGGAATTGTGGGTACCACAGCCAAAGGTGGGCAGGGTCCCCAGAAGAAGAGTGGGGGGGACAAGGGTAATCAAAAGGAGTTCTCAGAAGGGCCCCAAAACAGTTCCCAGGGAAAGGAATCCCAACCCCCCAAAGCTAAACAGCCATGGCCCTCTAAGGGCAGGCGGGACAATAGAGATAGAAGGGATAACCAAGGCCCCCCTACCTGCTATCACTGCAATGAGGTGGGCCACATTGCCCCAAAATGTCCCAAGAAGAAGCAAGCACCCACTGGTGCCCCCGCCCCAGCGTTAGCTAGTGTAGTATTGGGAGGGGATTTGGTTTCTAGTGACTGGGGGGAGCTAGCGGTTATGACCCTTGTCTCTCTAGGAGACCAAGAGGTGGTCCAGGAAACCTTACTGCCCTCTAACACTAGGAAATATGGGCAGAAGGTGACCATCAATGGGAGGGAGATTGAGGCTCTGAGAGACACAGGAGCCTGCGTGACATCCGTGAGGTGTCAGTGGGTGTCTGAAGAGCAAATCATCCCTGGTGTACTCCGCCCTGTAGTGGCAGCTGACAGTTCAGTGCGCTTCAGCAAGCTGGCGCGTGTTCCCTTTGAATGGGGGGGAGTCTATGGTCTCTTGGAGGTAGTTGTAAGCGATGCCTTGCCTGTAGACTGTCTGTTAGGTAACGACCTGCAGAGTTCTCCATGGAAGGATGTAGAACACAGAACTCACTTGGAGATGTTGGGTTTACCTGCGTGGATCTGTGTGTCCACACGTGCTATGACAGCCAGTAGGGGGGATTCAGCAGAACTGGAGCCTGAAACAGTGGCCCAGAGACCTGCCAGGAGAGGAAGAGGCAGAGGGCGCGGGAAACCAGCCCCAGCCGTTCCCACGGTCCAGGAGGAAGCAGAACCTGAGGGGGATGCCCTGGAACCTACAGGGGAACAGGTGGCCGAACTGGGAGACCTACCTGAGCTGACCCATTGGCAGCAGGAAGGTGGTCCCTCCAGGGAGGAATTCTGCCAAGCGCAGAAAGAATGCCCTTCCCTCATTGGTCTGCGGCAACAGGCGGTAGATCAGGCAGCAGATGGAGCAGCCAGAGATCACTTTATCTACTGGGAAGATGACTTGTTATATAGCGAGCCTAAGTTTGCTGAGCCCGGTGCAGCCCGTGTGCTGGTGGTACCCGAGCGCTTCAGAAACTTCCTATTGGGTCTGGCTCATGACGTGCCTCTTGCAGGACATCTGGGGCAAGACAAGACCCTAAACCGGCTTGTCACCCACTTTCACTGGCCCCAGATGAGAAAGCACGTTGGTTCCTTTTACAGATCTTGCCAAACCTGTCAAGCCAGTGGCAAGACTGGAATGAAGTTGAAGGCACCCCTTCAACCCTTCCCAGTAGTGAGCACCCCTTTCGAGCGGGTTGGAATAGATATTGTGGGGTCCCTAGACCCCAAGACAGCCTTAGGCAACAGGTTCATCCTGGTCTTGGTGGACCATGCCACCCGGTACCCGGAAGCAGTCGCTTTCAGGACAATCACAGCACCCATGGTGGGCCGTGCATTGATGGGGATCTTTTCCCATGTGGGGTTGCCCAGAGAGGTGGTCTCCGACCGGGGTACCAACTTCATCTCTAAGTACATGAAGTCTCTGTGGGAGGAGTGTGGGGTAACTTATAAGTTCACCACTCCTTACCACCCTCAAGGAAATGGGTTGGTTGAAAGGTTCAACCGGACCCTGAAAGGTATGATTATGGGCCTAGCGGAGCCCATGAGACGGAAGTGGGACGTCTTGTTACCATGCCTGTTGTTTGCCTACAGGGAGGTACCTCAGAAGTCCTTAGGGTTCAGTCCCTTTGAACTCCTGTATGGCCACCCTGTTAGAGGACCTCTCTCACTGGTGAAGGAGGGTTGGGAAAAGTCCCGTGGGAAAACCCCCCAGGATGTGTTCAGATATGTGCTGGCCATCCGCAACCAGACACAACGCTTCAGGAAGCTCGCTCAGGCGAACCTGGCAGCAAGCCAGGAAGAAATGAAAAGATGGTACGACCAGAATACCACTCTGGTCGAATTTCAACCTGGGCAGAAAGTGTGGGTGATGGCCCCAGTGGAGCCTTGTGCGCTCCAAGACAAGTGGACTGGGCCATATGAGGTGGTGGAAAGGAAGAGTGAGGTAACCTACCTGGTTTACCTGAGGACTCCCAGGCAGCCCCTGAGAGTCTTGCATGTGAACCGCCTCAAGCCCCACTTTGAGAGGTCTGAAGTGACTATGCTCATGGCTACAGATGCAGGAATGGAAGAGGATAGTGATCCTCTCCCTGACCTCCTGGCAGTTAAGGAGCAAGATGGGTCAGTGGATGGTGTGGTCCTCTCGCCCACCCTGACCCCAGAGCAGCAGAGTGACTGTCGCCAAGCATTGGGTCAGTTCTCCTCCCTGTTCCCCCTGACCCCAGGTGTTACCAACTGGTGCGTCCATGATGTGGACACTGGAGACAGTCTGCCTGTGAAACACAAATTTTACAGGGTAGCTGACAAGGTCAGGGCCAGCATAAAGGAAGAGGTTTCCAAGATGTTGGCGCTATGGGTGATTGAGCCCTCCAGCAGCCCCTGGGCTTGCCCAGTGGTCTTGGTGCCCAAGAAAGCTGCTACGCCCGGTGGCCCTCCAGAACTCCGGTTTTGCGTGGACTACCGTGGGCTCAATGCGGTCACGAAGACTGACGCACACCCCATCCCCAGAGCTGATGAGCTCGTGGATCGGTTGGGAGCTGCCCAGTACCTCAGTATATTCGATTTGACTTCTGGGTATTGGCAGATTGCCTTAACTGATGGGGCCAAAGAGAGGTCAGCATTTTCAACGCCAGAGGTGCACTTCCAGTTCCAAGTCATGCCCTTTGGGTTGAAGAATGCCCCTGCCACGTTCCAGAGACTGGTTAACCAGGTACTGTCCGGGCTGGAGGATTTCAGCGCCGCATATCTGGATGACATTGCGGTGTTCAGCTCCACGTGGGAGGAACACTTGCAACACCTCTGTGAAGTGTTGAAGGCTCTGCAAAGGACAGGCCTCACTATCAAGGCCAGCAAGTGCCAGATAGGGCAGGGTTCTGTGGTGTATTTGGGACACCAGGTGGGGAGCGGCCAGGTGGCGCCCCTACAGGCAAAGATTGATACCATTCTGGCTTGGGAGCCCCCCAAGACCCAGACAGAGGTGAGAGCCTTTTTAGGACTCACCGGGTATTACAGACGTTTTGTCAAGGGATATGGCACCATTGTCGCCCCCTTGACAGAACTCACTTCCAAGAAGTTGCCCAAAAGAGTTGACTGGACGGACGCCTGCCAAACTGCTTTTGAAACCCTGAAAACTGCTATGTGCACAGCACCGGTGCTCAAGGCACCTGACTTTTCCAGTGAGTTCATAGTACAGACAGACGCTTCAGAGCATGGTGTGGGAGCAGTACTCTCACAAATTACTGAGGAGGGAGGAGACCAGCCGGTAGCCTTCATTAGCAGGAGACTACTCCCCAGGGAACGGAGGTGGAGTGCGATTGAGAGAGAAGCATTTGCTGTGGTCTGGGCTCTGAAAAAGTTGAGGCCCTACCTGTTTGGGACTCACTTCCGTGTTCAGACCGACCAAAGGCCCCTCAGATGGTTAATGCAAATGAGGGGTGAGAACCCAAAACTGTTGAGGTGGTCCATCTCCCTACAGGGAATGGACTTTACGGTGGAACACCGCCCTGGCACAGAACACGCCAATGCTGATGGTCTGTCCAGGTTTTTCCGCCTTAGTGAAGAGAACTCCCAAGAGGGTGGGCAGTTCTCCCCACTTTCAGCTGGAGGGGACACGTGTTAGACCGGGCTCAGGGCCCACATGCACCAAGAGAACAAAGACTTTAGGGGTATAAGTACAGGACCCCTGACAACAGAAAACTAGATCATCCTGGAAATCAAGAAGGAACCTCTGCCAAGGAGAAAGCTGAAACTGAAGAAGGAAGACTGTCCTGCTGTTGCTCTGCTGGACTGACCTGTTGCTTTGCTGCCAAGGAGAGGGGAAGGACTTTGCTTTGTGCTGTGTCCCCTTGCTTGAAGGAATCTCCAAGGGCCTGAGAAGAGCTGGCTCCCTGTTTTGAAGTCCCAGGAACAAAAGGACTTCACCCCCAGCTTCCCTGAACTCTGCTGAGAGAGTTCTGTCCTTCCTAGAGGGCTTGATCCAGTTGTGGGGCCTCTGGAAGTTGTACCTGTGCTGGGAAGCTTGAAACTAAGCTGGAGTGACTTTTGAAGCTGAAAAGTGTTGCATCGCTCGCTTGCGGAGCGCATCCCCGACAGTGCAAGAAGTTTCCCGCCGCAAAGGAGGTCGAGATCGTCGCAGCGCCTGACGCCGCTGCCAGAGACGTCGCATCCTTCGTTTGCGGGACGCACCAGACCGGTGCGGGAAAGTTGAACATCACTGCGAGTATCGTCGCAGAGCCTGTCGTCGCTGGGTGAGATCGCCGCACCGCTTGCTTGCGGACCGCATCACGTCGCTGCGAGCATCGTCGCAGAACGATCGCATCGAGGAGCTGCGGGAGAGAGGATCACCGCTGGACGCGCATCGTCGCCCCGGAGATCGTCGCAGCCCCTACGAAATCGTCGCATCGTGCCTTTGCGAGAACAGACTTCCTACGGAACCTACGCACCGGAATCCATACAAGTGGCCTTCCTCCCCATACAGACCGGATTCGTCGCAACACGCCCGCTGCTGCAGCGGGGCTGTCGCAAACGCCTCCCCAGGGTCTCGGGAGCAACGCATCGCTTGTTTTCCACCGCACCAGCTTCTGCTTTTGGAACTTTGTTGCAACTAAAAGGCACTGTGAGTAAACGTGACGCAACTGTGAACTTTTCACGCATCTGTAAAGAATTCTATCGCAACGTAGAGAATTCTATCGCAACCTAAAGAATTTTAACGCAAGCTTAAGAACTCTTTTGAAACCATATTCTTGAACTGTGTATGTTGGATTTTTGTCGTTTTGGTCTTGTGTAGTTTAGATTAAAATACCTTTATTTTTCTAAACTGTTGTGGAGTCAGTTTGTGGTGTTTTCACTGTGTTACTGTGAGTGTTGGTACAAATACTTTACGCATTGCCTCTTGTTAGCCTAGACTGCTCGTGCCAAGCTACCTAGAGGGTGAGCAGGGGTTATCTCAGAGGGTTATCTCCTTGCCCTGACTAGAAGCAAGGGTCCCTATTTGGACAGTGTTACCTACCTCTGCCAACTAGAGACCCCCAGATCTAACAGTAAGTTGTTAATTTGTAAGGGGCACTTTAAGTTAATTTGTAAAAACGTTTTCTGATAGTTATTTACTGTCCCTCTGCTATAGTTATAGATTAAGATAGGCTTCTCTATTATAGTTATAGATTAAGTTAGGCTTCTCTGGTATAATTATGAATTTACTTAGGCTTCCTCACATACACTTTTTGATATTTCTACTTCCTTCCTGATACCATACACTGCCCAAAGATAACTTCACTGTTAAAAACTCAGAAGTACCTCTCTGAACTTAAACCCAACAGTGCCCTAACCCTACTCATATAGTTATTTTTTATGCAATTTACAGCAAGAAAATGGAAGGAGAACAAAAAAATCAACAATATTTCTTTCGAAATTACTGATGAAGAGATTGTTCTTGAAGATTATATTGATGAGGATTTTATGGATGCGTCTCTGGACCAACAATTTATTGACTATTTACAAGAAATTGAATCATGCAATTTTGAGGAGATTCCAGATCATCTGATGCTGGACGTTTTATTAAACTATGAAAATTCTAACCAATACATTTTTATTTAATAATTAAAAATTGTTTGAGACATTATTCATTTTTATATGTAATTCATGAAGTAGTACCAAAATGATTATAATATAAAGTAAAACTTACAGTATACTGTGCAATTTTAAAACATCATAAGGGAGCAGGGTAGACTATCCATGATCCCCTAGGCCTTCTCAGGGAGTCCTTAAAGGATCTGTTTCTGCTTTCCTGACAGACTATGGTATGGATTCCATATACCACAGTAACAACATGCAAGATATCTACAGAAAAGAAGGTGTACATTGAATTTAAGACTCTGCATTGGTATCTACATGTTGGTACTTAAATCATCCACACAACACAACAACTCTATTCAGAGCTACCCTACCTCTAAGCACTTTAAATTATTATTTTACTGTTTCACTTGGTTGTCCCCATGGTACGCTCCCCGGTACGCTCCCCGGTGCGCGTACCGGGCGCTCCCCCCGTGAAAATCGAAAAAATTTATGGCCCCCACATCAAACCTATGGGGTCAGGGGGGGTCTACCCTGCCCCCTTTTGGTCATGTCCCCCTTCGTTTTTGCCACCTCTTGTGTCTCGATCCTACCGAGACACAAGATGGTGGCCACTCCGGACTGTTTGGAATGTTGACAGACACCCAAAAGCCAATCAGCTTTCCGCTCGCGAACTCGCGTTACGCGCTGGTACGCGCCCCGGTGCGCGTACCGGGGCACGCTTATAGATATATATATTTTTTTGAACCTAAATTACCCAAAATCCACTGGAGCACATATCTTCAGACATAGCAAAGGCACATCGGGCTACCAGTCCCTACAATTTTGCCAAGTTTGGTGGGAATCCATTCAGCCGTTCGGGCTAAAAGTGAGTCCAACCGCCCTATGGAAATTAACATGGGGAAAACATGTTTTGGGACCCCCCAAATATCTCGGCCACCGCTTCATGAATCCCCCCAAACTTTCAGGGAAGGAGCAGAGCGGGCCATCTTCTTTGAGAAATTCGCGAAGATTCGTCCACCGGCGCCAAAGTTATTCTCAATAGAATGTTGCGGATTTCCTATGGAAAACAATCCTAACTATAACTACCTACTGGCAACCGCCAGTAGGTAATATATATATATTACCTACTGGCGATAGCCAGTAGGTATATATAGTTAGGATTTTTTTCCTATGGGATTTTTGAAAATTCTATGTCGAATAACTTTGGCGTTTGAGGACAGAATTGGCTGAAATTTTCAGGAAAATGGAACTTTTTGTTTCTGAGCAGCCCCTGAAAATTTGGGGGGGTTTCGTCAAGGGGGGGCCGAGAAAAAAGGGGGGTCCCAAAACGTGTTTTTCCCATGCAATTTTCCATAGGGCGGTTGGCCTCACTTTTAGCCTGAACGGCTGAATGGATTTACACCAAACTTGGCAAAATTGTAGGGACTGGTAGCCCGATGTGCCTTTGCTATGTCTCAAGATATAGGCTCCAGTCGTTTTTACAAAAATTTACTTTGAAAAATATATATTGGGCTACATTGGGCTATATATATGTTGGAGCCCAAATGTAGCCCAATGTAGCCCAATGTAGCCCAATGTAGCCCAAAGATGGCCACCAGAGACAAAAAAAACAAATGTAGCCCAAATATCAGCCAGATGTAGCCCAACTATAGCCCAATGACAGAATGTCCCAGAGTGTTCTAAAGAACAACTAGAGTGCTAACAGTCCTACCTATTACAAAGGTATGGCACACCTGAAGCCATCTTGATTGGAATAAAGCGGTAACTCTTAAAACATTTAATTTAAAAAGGAACAAAATGAGGGGGTTCATTTTGCCATAGAAAGTATGATTAGCGAATATATGACGAAATCCCGCATACCATCAGTCCGCAAAAAAAATCCCGCATGTACTATTAGGCCGCAAATTAAAATAACGAAAACTTTTAGAACGAATATGCCTTTAGCATACACTAGACAAATAAACTACCCTAAACCCTAAAACACTACCCCCAGCATGACCCTACACTACACAAACAGTACAACACTACCCTAAACCCTAAAACACTACCCCCAGCATGACCCTACACTACACAAACACTACAACACTACCCTAAACCCTAAAACACTACCCCCAGCATGACCCTACACTACGCAAACACTACAACACTACCCAAAACCCTAAAACACTACACCCCAGCATGACCCTACACTACGCAAACACTACAACACTACCCTAAACCCTAAAACACTACCCCCAGCATGACCCTACACTACGCAAACACTACAACACAACCCTAAACCCTAAAACACTACCCCCAGCATGACCCTACACTACGCAAACACTACAACACAACCCTAAACCCTAAAACACTACCCCCAGCATGACCCTACACTACGCAAACACTACAACACTACCCTAAACCCTAAAACACTATCCCCAGCATGACGCTACACTACGCAAACACTACAACACTACCCAAAACCCTAAAACACTACACCCCAGCATGACCCTACACTACGCAAACACTACAACACTACCCTAAACCCTAAAACACTACCCCCAGCATGACCCTACACTACGCAAACACTACAACACTACCCAAAACCCTAAAACACTACACCCCAGCATGACCCTACACTACGCAAACACTACAACACTACCCTAAACCCTAAAACACTACCCCCAGCATGACCCTACACTACGCAAACACTACAACACTACCCTAAACCCTAAAACACTACCCCCAGCATGACCCTACACTACGCAAACACTACAACACTACCCTAAACCCTAAAACACTACCCCCAGCATGACCCTACACTACGCAAACACTACAACACTACCCTAAACCCTAAAACACTACCCCCAGCATGACCCTACACTACGCAAACACTACAACACTACCCAAAACCCTAAAACACTACCCCCAGCATGACCCTACACTACGCAAACACTACAACACTACCCAAAACCTTAAAACACTACCCCCAGCATGACCCTACACTACTCAAACACTACAACACTACCCAAAACCCTAAAACACTACACCCCAGCATGACCCTACACTACGCAAACACTACAACACTACCCAAAACCCTAAAACACTACCCCCAGCATGACCCTACACTACGCAAACACTACAACACTACCCAAAACCCTAAAACACTACCCCCAGCATGACCCTACACTACGCAAACACTACAACACTACCCTAAACCCTAAAACACTACACCCCAGCATGACCCTACACTACGCAAACACTACAACACTACCCAAAACCCTAAAACACTACCCCCAGCATGACCCTACACTACGCAAACACTACAACACAACCCTAAACCCTAAAACACTACCCCCAGCATGACCCTACACTAAACAACCACCACAACTCTACACTACACTAACACAACACTACACTACACAACACTACACTACACTACACAATCACTAACCCACGAAAAAATTAACACAAACCCACTTACCTCTCTCGTCATCGTGGTTTTCACAAAGCAAATGCATTTACCATACATGCCTTTAAAACGTAATTCTTTGTAAAGGCATGCGCGATAAATGCACATGCGTTTTGAAAAAATGCGGGATAATGGTATGCGAGGTCAATGACCTTGCGGGATAATGGTATGCGGACTGAAAGTCTGCGGGATAAAAAATGCGGGAAAATGGCTGCAAACCATGATTAGCAGCAGACTTCCCTGGTGAGCACTAGCTTTACTACAGTGATCTAACTAGAGTGCTAACATTCAGAATTTATGGCAAATGTGTGACACATCTGAATGCCTTCTTGATAGAACCAAAGTAAACAAGCATTGAAAATGCAATAGATCTCGCCCTCGTTTAAGTTAAAGCCATTCTGTTTGTAATGAGGTGGCTTTTTAGCTTTGCTTTTATTAGTGTTTTTAAAACTTTCATGTAAATAACATGCATATGTATGCATATATGTATATGTATGCATGCATTTATATTTATATAGATATGCAGAGTATATATGTTTATATATGTATATTACCTACTGGCGATAGCCAGTGGGTATATATAGTTAGGATTTTTTCTCTATGGGATTTCTGAAAATTCTATGTCTAATAACTTTGGCGTTTGTGGACGGAATTGGCTGAAATTTTCAGGAAAATGGCACAGTTTGTTTCTGAGCAGCCCCCGAAAATTTGGGGGGGTTTCGTCAAGGGGGGCCGAGTAAAAAGGGGGGTCCCAAAACGCGTTTTTCCCATTCATTTTTCCATAGGGCGGTTGGACTCACTTTTAGCTCGAACGGCTGAATAGATTTACATGAAACTTGGCAAAATTGTAGATATGGTTTGCCAGACGTGCCTTTGCTATGTCTCAATATATGTGCTCCAGTGGATTTTGAGAAATGAACGTTTAAAAAATATATATATCTGTGACAGCGCTCCGGTTAGCGCCCCGGTTCGCGTACCTGACGCGTAACGGAACTTCGCGAAGCGAAGCTGTTCGGCTCTCCGGTGTCTGTCAACATTCTAAACAGTCCGGAGCGGCCGCCATCTTGTCTCTCGGTACGATCGAGAGACAAGATGTGGTGAAAAACGAAGGGGGAAATGAAGGAAAGGGGGCAAGGTAGACCACTCCTGACCCCCTAGGATTGATGAGGGGGATATTAAAGTGCCCCGCGGGGCAAAAAAGTAAAAAAAAAATTTTTTGGGCGATTTTACGCCGTAGAGGCGCGTCCCGGTACGCGAACCGGGCAGCTCACCGGGCAGCTAACCGGGCAGCTAACCGGCAGCGTAGCTGTCAACATTGTAAACAGTCCGGAGCGGCCGCCATCTTGTCTCTCGGTAGGTTCGAGAGACAAGATGTGGTGAAAAAAGAAGGGGGAAATGAAGGAAAGGGGGCAAGGTAAACCCCTCCTGACCCCCTAGGATTGATGAGGGGGATATTAAAGTCCCCCGCGATTTTTCGCGGTAGAGGCGCTTCCCGGTACGCGAACCGGGCAGCTAACCGGCAGCGTAACGGGAGTCCGCCATCTTGTGTTTTTGGAGCGTCCGGTTCGCGCACCGGGAAGCGTCCCGGTAAGCGTAACAAGGGGAAAACCAAGAGAAACAGTAAAAAAAAAATTAAGGGAATAGATTTCCAGCAAACTTGGCAAAATTGTAGGGACTGTTTGTTTGATGTGCCTTTGCAAGGCCTCAAGATATGTGCACGTGTGGATTTTGTCTAATTAAGGTTAAAAAAAAAATATATATCTGTAAGCGTGCTCCGGCACGCTTACGTTACGGGTTTTGTTTGCGCTGCAGAGCCGATACGTCACGGTTATGCGACGCGTCATGAGGCGTCTCACGTGGCTACGTGATACGTCACGTAATAAAGAATATATTTTACAGCTATAGATATTAGCTTTTAAAAAAACAATGAAATTCACTGAAAAAACCATAGGTTATAGACCATATAGTTAGGAATTTGCATTTACAAAACCTTGAAAATTCACTGAAAAAACCATAGGTTAGAGACCATATATAGTTAGCTGGACATTTTATTGACATAAAACCAATGAAATTCCATATATAGTTAGTTGCACTAACTATATATCGCGCACCAGCAATCCACTGCTGATGATGTCACATATTACATCATTCATGACATGGTCAGTGACATCACTGATGACATCACTGATGACATCTCAAATGACATCACTGATGACATCACTGATGACATCTCAAATGACATCACTGATGACATCATGACACACCAATACCAGTTACTACATACGCACTCACTGATTCCTATGTCTACACACACATTCACTCATTCACCCATACAATCACTCATACATACAGTCACTCATTATTACAACACTATCATATGCACTCATACACCTATGCAGACACTCACACACTGCCACTCATCAATGGAGTTACTCACACACCTAGTCAGTCCTGTAAAGAATCAATCACACTTCCATTTCCTCATCTATACAGTTAAACACAGAACACCATACTTCAGTGACATCACTGATGACATCACTGATGACATCTCAAATGACATCACTGATGACATCTCAAATGACATCACTGATGACATCATGACACACCAATACCAGTTACTACATACACACTCACTGATTCCTACGTCTACACACACATTCACTCATTCACCCATACAATCACTCATACATACAGTCACTCATTATTACAACACTATCATATGCACTCATACACCTAGTCAGTCCTGTGAAGAATCAATCAGTGATGTCATTTGAGATGTCATCAGTGATGTCATCAGTGATGTCACTGAAGTATGGTGTTCTGTGTTTAACTGTATAGATGAGGAAATGGAAGTGTGATTGATTCTTTACAGGACTGACTAGGTGTGTGAGTAACTCCATGGATGAGTGGCAGTGTGTGAGTGTCTGCATAGGTGTATGAGTGCATATGATAGTGTTGTAATAATGAGTGACTGTATGTATGAGTGATTGTATGGGTGAATGAGTGAATGTGTGTGTAGACATAGGAATCAGTGAGTGCGTATGTAGTAACTGGTATTGGTGTGTCATGATGTCATCAGTGATGTCATTTGAGATGTCATCAGTGATGTCATCAGTGATGTCATTTGAGATGTCATCAGTGATGTCATCAGTGATGTCACTGACCATGTCATGAATGATGTAATATGTGACATCATCAGCAGTGGATTGCGGGTGCGCGATATATAGTTAGTGCAACTAACTATATATGGAATTTCATTGGTTTTATGTCAATAAAATGTCCAGCTAACTATATATGGTCTCTAACCTATGGTTTTTTCAGTGAATTTTCAAGGTTTTGTAAATGCAAATTCCTAACTATATATGGTCTATAACCTATGGTTTTTTCAGTGAATTTCATTGTTTTTTTAAAAGCTAATATCTATAGCTGTAAAATATATTCTTTATTACGTGACGTATCACGTAGCCACGTGAGACGCCTCATGACGCGTCGCATAACCATGACGTATCGGCTCTGCAGCGCAAACAAAAGCCGTAACGTAAGCGTGCCGGAGCACGCTTACAGATATATATATTTTTTTAACCTTAATTAGACAAAATCCACACGTGCACATATCTTGAGGCCTTGCAAAGGCACATCAAACAAACAGTCCCTACAATTTTGCCAAGTTTGCTGGAAATCTATTCCCTTAATTTTTTTTTACTGTTTCTCTTGGTTTTCCCCTTGTTACGCTTACCGGGACGCTACCCGGTGCGCGAACCGGACGCTCCAAAAACACAAGATGGCGGACTCCTGTTACGCTGCCGGTTAGTTGCCCAGTTCACGTACCGGGAAGCGCCTCTACCACGAAAAATCGCGGGGGACTTTAATATACCCCTCATCAATCCTAGGGGGTCAGGAGGGGTTTACCTTGCCCTCTTTCCTTCATTTCCCCCTTCTTTTTTCACCACATCTTGTCTCTCGAACCTACCGAGAGACAAGATGGCGGCCGCTCCGGACTGTTTACAATGTTGACAGCTATGCTGCCGGTTAGCTGCCCGGTGAGCTGCCCGGTGAGCTGCCCGGTTCGCGTACCGGGACGCGCCTCTACGGCGTAAAATCGCAAAAAAAAAATGTTTTTATTTTTTGCCCCGCGGGGCACTTTAATATCCCCCTCATCAATCCTAGGGGGTCAGGAGTGGTCTACCTTGCCCCCTTTCCTTCATTTCCCCCTTCGTTTTTCACCACATCTTGTCTCTCGATCGTACCGAGAGACAAGATGGCGGCCGCTCCGGACTGTTTAGAATGTTGACAGACACCGGAGAGCCAATCAGCTTCGCTTCGCGAAGTTCCGTTACGCGTCAGGTACGCGAACCGGGGCGCTAACCCGAGCGCTGTCACAGATATATATATTTTTTTAAACGTTAATTTCTCAAAATCCACTGGAGCACATATATTGAGACATAGCAAAGGCACGTCTGGAAAACCATATCTACAATTTTGCCAAGTTTCATGTAAATCTATTCAGCCGTTCGAGCTAAAAGTGAGTCCAACCGCCCTATGGAAAAATGAATGGGAAAAACGCGTTTTGGGACCCCCCTTTTTACTAGGCCCCCCTTGACGAAACCCCTCCAAATTTTCAGGTGCTGCTCAGAAACAAACTGTGCCATTTTCCTGAAAATTTCAGCCAATTCCGTCCACAAACGCCAAAGTTATTAGACATAGAATTTTCAGAAATCCCATAGAGAAAAAATCCTAACTATATATACCCACTGGCTATCGCCAGTAGGTAATATACATATATAAACATATATAATCTGCATATCTATATAAATATAAATGCATGCATACATATACATATATGCATACATATGCATGTTATTTACATGAAAGTTTTAAAAACACTAATAAAAGCAAAGCTAAAAAGCCACCTCATTACAAACAGAATGGCTTTAACTTAAACGAGGGCGAGATCTATTGCATTTTCAATGCTTGTTTACTTTGGTTCTATCAAGAAGGCATTCAGATGTGTCACACATTTGCCATAAATTCTGAATGTTAGCACTCTAGTTGCTCATTACATCACTGTAGTAAAGCTAGTGCTCACCAGGGAAGTCTGCTGCTAATCATGGTTTGCAGCCATTTTCCCGCATTTTTTATCCCGCAGACTTTCAGTCCGCATACCATTATCCCGCAAGGTCATTGACCTCGCATACCATTATCCCGCATTTTTTCAAAACGCATGTGCATTTATCGCGCATGCCTTTACAAAGAATTACGTTTTAAAGGCATGTATGGTAAATGCATTTGCGTTGTGAAAACCACGATGACGAGAGAGGTAAGTGGGTTTGTGTTAAGTTTTTTCGTGGGTTAGTGATTGTGTAGTGTAGTGTAGTGTTGTGTAGTGTAGTGTTGTGTTAGTGTAGTGTAGAGTTGTGGTGGTTGTTTAGTGTAGGGTCATGCTGGGGGTAGTGTTTTAGGGTTTAGGGTTGTGTTGTAGTGTTTGCGTAGTGTAGGGTCATGCTGGGGTGTAGTGTTTTAGGGTTTTGGGTAGTGTTGTAGTGTTTGCTTAGTGTAGGGTCATGCTGGGGGTAGTGTTTTAGGGTTTAGGGTAGTGTTGTAGTGTTTGCGTAGTGTAGGGTCATGCTGGGGCTAGTGTTTTAGGGTTTAGGGTTGTGTTGTAGTGTTTGCGTAGTGTAGGGTCATGCTGGGGGTAGTGTTTTAGGGTTTAGGGTTGTGTTGTAGTGTTTGTGTAGTGTAGGGTCATGCTGGGGGTAGTGTTTTAGGGTTTAGGGTAGTGTTGTAGTGTTTGCGTAGTGTAGGGTCATGCTGGGGTGTAGTGTTTTAGGGTTTTGGGTAGTGTTGTAGTGTTTGCGTAGTGTAGGGTCATGCTGGGGGTAGTGTTTTAGGGTTTAGGGTAGTGTTGTAGTGTTTGTGTAGTGTAGGGTCATGCTGGGGGTAGTGTTTTAGGGTTTAGGGTAGTGTTGTACTGTTTGTGTAGTGTAGGGTTATGCTGGGGGTAGTGTTTTAGGGTTTAGGGTAGTTTAGTTGTTTAGTGTATGCTAAAGGCATATTCGTTCTAAAAGTTTTCGTTATTTTAATTTGCGGCCTAATAGTACATGCGGGATTTTTTTTGCGGACTGATGGTATGCGGGATTTCGTCATATATTCGCTAATCATACTTTCTATGGCAAAATGAACCCCCTCATTTTGTTCCTTTTTAAATTAAATGTTTTAAGAGTTACCACTTAATTCCAATCAAGATGGCTTCAGGTGTGCCATACCTTTGTAATAGGTAGGACTGTTAGCACTCTAGTTGTTCTTTAGAACACTCTGGGACATTCTGTCATTGGGCTATAGTTGGGCTACATCTGGCTGATATTTGGGCTATATTTGTTTTTTTTGTCTCTGGTGGCCATCTTTGGGCTACATTGGGCTACATTGGGCTACATTGGGCTACATTTGGGCTCCAACATATATATAGCCCAATGTAGCCCAATATATATTTTTCAAAGTTAATTTTCGTAAAAACCACTGGAGCCTATATCTTGAGACATAGCAAAGGCACATCGGGCTACCAGTCCCTACAATTTTGCCAAGTTTGGTGTAAATCCATTCAGCCGTTCAGGCTAAAAGTGAGGCCAACCGCCCTATAGAAAATTGCATGGGAAAAACACGTTTTGGGACCCCCCTTTTTTCTCGGCCCCCCCTTGACGAAACCCCCCCAAATTTTCAGGGGCTGCTCAGAAACAAAATGTTCCATTTTCCAGAAAATTTCAGCCAATTCTGTCCTCAAACGCCAAAGTTATTCGACATAGAATTTTCAAAAATCCCATAGGAAAAAAATCCTAACTATATATACCTACTGGCTATCGCCAGTAGGTAATATATATATATATATATATCACAAAAGATCACCAATCCTTAACAATTACGATTACATAACTACCCATGAGCAAAGTAACTTAAGTCACATTAGTACTCTGATACATGAATATTCAAACATTGGCAATATTTTAACATTATCATCTCATATCAACCAATCTGCCATATTCATAAAATTACTTATCAAAAGGGAATGTTAGATGTTTTAATCCCCTAAACATACTGCATCTCATTGTCAATGTGTAAACCCTGTTACACAGCACACAGTTTCATTATCTATGACACTTCACATTGTCTGAGTTGTAATTCTCTATTGCCCCCAGGGATATTGTTCTTCACATGGTCTATGGCATGGAATCTGGAACCATGTACATGCCGCTGTGTATGTATCCATACTATGCATAGCAATCAGATTTTATAATCATTATTTTTAAGTGCCCTAAAATGTTCAGCAATACATTATTTTAGGGGTCGTATCACGCTTCCCACATATATTTTCAAGCATGTACACACAATCACATATACTGCAAATCTTGTTGCACAGTTTATAGACATGGGAATCATGTGGTCACCTGTATCATTGAAGTTGAAGCACATAACTGTGTCTACTGCCCATCTACATACATTAGAATGACCACACTTATGAAAGCCCTTAATGTGGTCCCTAAGCCAGTTGTTCTGTCTAGTTTGTAATGGGAAACTAGGACATACCATATCAGCAGGTGTACGTCCACTCCTGAAAGTCAGAGATGGATTTTCCATCAAGTAATGGGCCAGTAATTTTTCCGAGGTTAAAATATGCCAATTTATCCATAGAATGTTGTATAAATCACTAGTATTCGGGTAAAAGTTTATCATAAGTCTCACCTTATCACAAGGGCTAGACCCTTTCCTAGACACCTGTTTCGGTCTCAGTGTACTGTCATGTGGTAAGCTCCACACTATTTTAGCTGCTCTTGTTACGATAGGTTCTTCATATCCTCTCCTGAGGAATCTAGTTCTAATGTCTGTCAGAGTTGGGTTAAAGTCTACATCCTCACTACAATTTCAATGAGCACTGACCATTTCACCAAAGACAATTGAATTATTCTGAGACTTCGGTTGACAGCTGGATGCATGCAGTAAAGCATTGCACAAGGTACTCTTTCCATACATATGACTGCAAATCCTGTTCCCCACTTTAAATAATTCCATGTCAAGAGAAACAATACTATCATAGGTGTATTGGTGGGTAAATGATAGATTCCACTCATTATTGTTCAGATAGGTGAAACATTCCAAAAGCAGTTGTTGTGTGCCTGTCCAGATCAGAATGCAGTCATCTATGAATCGGGAACATTGGGAACCGAGCGCAGCTGGTAGTGGTCGCATATATGCAGTTTGCACCGCCTGTGAGCACGTGATCTGTAGACACGTTGCCCCTAAGGACTGATGGTTGCTGGCATCTTGGCATATATAAATATATTACCTACTGGCGGTTGCCAGTAGGTAGTTATAGTTAGGACCTACTTTCCATAGGAAGTCCACAACATTCTATTTGGATTAACTTTGGCACTGGTAGACGAATCTTCGTGAAATTCTCCAATGAAATGGCCTGCTGGGCTCTGCTTCTTCCCTGATAGTTTGGGGGTGTTTCGTCAAGTGGAGGCCGAGAAAAAAGGGTGGTCCCAAAACGTGTTCTCCCCATGCCATTTTCCATAGGGACCTTTAGCCAGGGCTACAGCCCGAACGGCTGAACGGAATTACACCAAATGTGGCAGAGAGGTAGAGTTCAGATCACAGATTGTGATTTTTGTTAAATGGTGTAAATCTATTCAGTAGTGCCTGAGAAAATCAAAAGTAAAATCATAGTGATATCTATAGACGTACTGTACGTGTACGGAAATTCGTACAATTACGAGCACGAGCTGCATGTTGATTGGATGTCAACTGTCCATCAACAGTTCAAACCAGGAAGTGTTGGCATCTATCTTGTGCCTCGGTAGAACCGAGTCAAAAGAAAACAGTAAAACAGTAAAACAAAGTTGAAAAATAAGAAAAGGGGGCAGGGTAGAAACATCCTGACCCTCTAGGCCTGCTCAGGGGTTCCCACATGGATCTTTAGGCCCAAAAATGTTTTTAAAATAAAAAATTGCAGTGTACGAGGTGGAAAAGGAAAAAAAAACTAGAAGTCTGTTTTATTCTTAAATAGCCCCCGGGGGGGCAAATTCCGGTGGCATTTCTTTTCCATAATTGGGGGCTACGAGACCCGGAGAAAGCCACCCTTTGGGGTTTTATTTTGAAGTATGCGGGGGGCTCGTGGCCCCCTCCCCCCGCAGCCCTGGGGACCGCCACTCCCTCGGGCTTTTTTTAAAGTATGTTTTTAGCCCCTCCTCCCTCTCCCCCCGTTCACGTCCCGGGGACCGCCACCTTCCTGGGGCAGTAATATGTCAAATGACCTTCCAGCCCAGGGCTTTTTAATGTTGGGAGGGGGTCGCGTGGCCCCCCTCCTAGAACCTTTAATGGCCCTGGGGACCACCACCTCCCAGGGCCGGCTCTTGCAGTGTCTCGGGGTGCCTATCCCCGGGACACTGCTGTTTGCTATGGTTGGGCGGGACCGTCGCGGCTCCCACTTTACCACAGCAAACCGCTTTCCTATTTGAAAGAGAGAGCAAGTTAATCTGCTTTCTCTTTCAATTAGGAAAGCAGATTGTTTTTCATCAGAGAGAGCAGCATGTAAGCTGCTCTCAATATGCTGCTCTCTCTGACAAAGCAATGCGGGCTCTCGAAGGATGCGGGGAGCCATCTGGGATCGTGGGAGCATTGGGGCTAAAACAAAACAGTTATTTTTGAGAACTAACTTTACTGGTCAAAAAAAGAGCTATATTTCTATGATAGTATGTAAAACTTTCAGGTTATTTTGTGCACCAGTTGTACTCTCTATGCATGCGCAGCCTCTTTTCCAAGTCCATGTTTCTTTCTTTTTCTTCAAGTTCGCCAAGCAAAGCTGTCCTCATTTCAGGTATTAAATTTGCCGCTTTCTTTTCCCGGGCCGTGTGTGTCATCCGCTGCTATACTTTTGTAATATATTAATAATCATATTCTATCTATTTTTTTTAAACGTATTGCTGAGGCGCCAAACGTTGATTACATACTCCGTCCACCACCATTTTAGTAGTTTTCCTCCGTTATTTTTATTATACCTGTTACTTTCATTTTACCCTTCGCCTATCTTCTCTGTGATCGATGAGATTTCCTGCCACAGACACCACTGTGTTTGTCCTTGGCCTCTGATGTTATCAGACTTGGTCACACGCATACCTAAAAACTAATTTGAAGCACGTAAGCCACAGCCATTACAACGCGTGTCCATCACCACAAAGCCATTATCATGCTTATGTGTTTATCATGCGTGGTAAATATATACTAGTTGTAAAAGCATGCATGGTAAAGGCATGCGTGGTAAAGCCATATGTGTGCTAATGAATTCGTGGTGACGATCATGCGTGGTTATGACCGCGTTGTAATGGCTGTTTTCCCCCAGGACACTGCAGGAACCGGGTCTGGGTATGGCGGACTCCAGGGCATCAGGCAGTGGGCCATGCAGCCTCCCTCACGCTATATAGAAATCTCCGGGGGTGGTCCTTTTCATGGTTTGAGGGGCGTCATTGAGCCCCACACAGTTAATTTTTAAGGGGGTAGGTTTGCACACGAAAATGTCGCAAGAGGTTTGTAAATGTGGTACACATTGTTTTGTTTTACTTTGATTT
Source organism: Lissotriton helveticus (assembly GCF_964261635.1). Classification (NCBI taxonomy): domain Eukaryota; kingdom Metazoa; phylum Chordata; class Amphibia; order Caudata; family Salamandridae; genus Lissotriton; species Lissotriton helveticus. Next base: position 211,286,988 of record NC_136060.1, on the reverse strand, counting down.
CCTTTCTATGTTGTTGTCCATCCAGAAAAAATATAACTTATTTTACAGCCAGTACTTTTCAACCCTACTGTCAAAAATCTTACTATAGTATTCAAATGATGAATATTATTTTTGTTGTGGACCGCCCCCCCCAAAAAAAACAAGTATATCGTTTTTTAATTAACTTTTATTAAAACAACAATAACTGTAAACGTAACTTAAAGATAATGTAATAAACAACTAGAAAAATAACTTTAAGAAAACAGTATTTTAAACAAATTGTGATGTGGACTCCAAAAGACGTTGGGTAGGTAATCGGCAAAACAAAACAAAAAAGAGTTTAAAGTTATGTAGATGTTACTAAATAAGGTGAAGCATTACAAGTGAAGGTAACACTACGATTTTATGTGTGCAGTGTGCCTAGTACATATCACTTCTGTTATAGTCCCGCGTTCAAGTGGTGTCTATATGGAAGTGCCTACTGCGTTACTGACACAAAAGTGGCACAACGGGATTGTAAATATGTCAACTTATCTCTAATGCATTGCAATGGAGGCATTGTATATATAGGCCGCTGTGCTTACCTTGTATAAACACTGCGGCCAAACACTGCGGCCACCGGAGTTCACAACTTCAATTCAACTCTGCTTCTACATGTCAAAGTAGACAGCAGTGTCTATAACTTTAAAAGAGAAAGAGAAATGATGTCACAGAGAGTGAGAGAAAAAGAGAGAAAACAACATTAATACTGTCTCGCAGAGTCTGGAGTTGAGATTTTTTCTTGAAATGTCAGACGCAGATTTACAAGCTCCTTGCGCCACTTTTCCCATGTTAAAAGTGACACAAAAGTGGCGCAATAGGCTTGTAGATCTGTTTCTCAGACTGTTGTAACCTATCTGCTGTCAGTGCTCGGAGGTAATTAAACATTTCTACACAGTCAAGCTGCTGCACACGACCCACTCTCGCCTTTCACAAATATTTTGTTGTTGTTTCGGAAACAAAATTCTTTGCTCACCTAGTGCCATTGGCGTGATTGAAAGAGAGTGTTCTACGTGTTGAAGAAGCCTTCACAGTATTCAAGAGAGTTCACCACTTCAACTCAGATAAGGTTGTATATCGCAGACTGGAGATAGCAGTGCCAAAACTCTAAAAAAGAAAGAGAAATGATGTGAGAGAGCAAGAAAGAGAAAGAGAGAAAAAAGGACATTAAAACGTGGCAGAGACACACACGACGGGGGGTGCCTGAAGCCAGAGGCATAACCACAGTCAAAAATATCAGGGGGGGGGCTAGAAAAAATTTCGGGGGGGGGGGGCTTAACTTCAAGCAAAAAGAAGAGTGGAGCTGCAGGGGCTGTAAGCAGGGGGACATCAAACCCTCATTAACAAGCAAAATGTCTTTAAAAGACCTGTGAAGTACTCAGGTGCGACTGTGTTTGAGCACAGGAAGCTATCTGATCCTAGCTGAAGCCCCCTTGGCCCAATGTGTGTTTTGCGTGCCTGCTGCATACTGCTGCATACTATACATTCTCTCGTTTCACAGATAACTTGTCGTTCTTTCGGAAACAAGCTTCTTTGCTCACCTTGTGCCATTGCCGTCGTCCATGTTACATAATCCATCGTGAAGCTCTACATCTAAAAGATATTAAAAGAAAGATGTTATGATTGGTAATTGTTACTATATTAATTTGGGGTTATATAACATCGCGCTTTTATACACGTTCCTTCTCACATTTCCACGAACTGTTTGTATTGGTAATATTCGGGACATTTCAGCGATTATAAAAACATTCCTGCTATTGGGAAAAAAATGTATACATGTAAATTAATACACTATATAGGAGTGCGTTCGTCTAAAATACTAAATTGCGTTTTTGTATCTAGTCTGCTACAACCCTGACTCCCTCTGGTGCGTACTCAAGCCTCACTGCTCACCTTTTCGTGGATAAGATACCTTCTGCATGATGTAGTCCCGATCTCCAACAAAGAAGTCTCATATATGGTGCCGAGTCTTGATATCTCTATGGCTAACGACATACTCCTGCTCCCATCATCATCATCGCAGGTTCTTCACCCGCTCAGTGCTTCGGGCACCACTAACTCAGTGACCAAAGAGGCCACGCATGTAGTAGTGGGCCCCTTGTTCAGTACTTTGGGAACAACTCTAAAATGGCGTACAACACGTGCGCTCCTTCTTTTTTATACATAGCGTCACATGTGTAGTGACGAATGTGCTGGATGGGTGTGGTGTGGGTGTATACCAGCCATGAGGGAGTGTGTGTGTCGATCTGACAACTAGACCTGCAACTAAGAAATCACTACAATGGAAATCTAGGCCTTCTACTGTTGTTGCGTTTTCCTGGTAGCGTAAGCACAGTAGGCTGTACTAACGTATTCAGTCTCGATTAATTTACCACCTCCCTCAGGGGCTTTTAAATGTTGGCAGAGGGGTCAATAATTGTGCAGTACTATACTGTTTTATAAAATGTATAACTCTTCAAACCATCTTTACTCTTACGACGTACGGCCACAATTTCCATAATTGCTTTTAAAAGTAATATACGCTTATTTAAAGTGTTAAAAAACTATTTTCATGATTATCCCAGATAATGTCTTCCCTTAATATGTACATTAAATACATAAATATATGTTTTTGAACAATTAGAATCTTTCACGCCATACAAGTACGGGGTGCCGTACATAACGTCACGCGGGACTTTTTTTTTTTTTTTTTTTAAACGAGGGGTACACGTTTTGGGCGAAAAAGAAAAAAAACGCGAAGCCCGCTTTATTGTTAATTAGCCTCTGGGGGGGCCAAATCCCGGGGGAATTTTTTTTTCATAATAGGGGACAAGAGGGTCCCCCCTGCGTGGGGATTGCTACCCCCCGGGTCTTTAACTATATGTATGTGGGGGGTTCAAGGCCTTCCGGAGTTCTGGGGACAACCCCTCCCCCCCGAGACCCCTCCGGGGCCTCTTTTTATTAAAAAAACTGTGCAAGGGGGTTGTAAATGTGGTATTTTGCTTTCCTTTCTGACTTGTAGAGGATCCAGTGTAAATATAACGTTTTTTTTTTTCAGCCAGTACCTATCTGCCTGTTACCTTAGTAACAGTTCATTGGTCACTTGCGTGAGTACAGAGGTTAGAAGTTCACCACAATATGTTGCTAATTGAAATAGTTACAGTGCTGGAGATTTATATACATTTTTTTCATAGGAACCGTTAGTTGTAGAAGAAGTCAGTGGAAAAGTTTTGTAAGCGATTCCTTCCTGTTTGGGGAGTATTATGGTAACGTGCTCCAAGCTAACCGTGGGCGCAAAATCCGTTCCATTCGCAGAATTTGCGGAATGTTGGCAATTTCGCGGTCCGCGAATCCCACGAATTTGCCCAAAAATCCGTAAATTCGCAAGCTGGCGGATTTTTTTTGCTTGGTCGTGCTTGAAAAATACAATATCGCGCGTGCGACGTTGACTTTCCGTGATTCTGTGTTCGCCAAATTGTTTTTCTCCTGGTTTGCGTGTACTGCGCCATTTTGAATCTTGCTGCGTGATCGCGCGAGAGGTTTTCGACCGCGATTACGTCATCGCAGCGCGCCATCTTGCACAGCGAGAGTTTGACAACGTGAGTACATCATAAGGGCCCGCGATCACGCATCGGGGGAGTAAACAATTGCGAACACATAGATGCGGCGCGCAGCTGACTTCAGAAGGGGGATTTGAAGAGCTCGCTTTCCCGAACTTGCAAAATTTGCAACTCTGCACAAGAAAAATCCACCGCAGGCAGCATAAACCTTCTGAAAATGATGATTATGATCAGAATAACTCCTCAGATTGACTTTTGGCAGCACTTTTTTGCGCAAGGAGTCCATTTTTTTTGGGGGGGGTGGGAGGAAGGAAGTGCCCCAGAGTCTTCAACTTCCTGTTCCTGTCCAGCAGGCTCCTCCCAGTGCTTTGGCCATGTCCTGGTCACTTTTGATTTGGATCTGGAGCTGGAAGGATTACTTTTTGTGGCTGCTGCTGGATATTTGTATTTGAGGACTTTTGGGACTTTGGAGTTTGGATCACTTTTGGATTTGAGATTTTACAAGTAAGTTGGTGTTGTTTGGGGCATTGTAGTTGCTGCAACTACAATTTTAAAACTTTTTCACAACTTTAAAAAAAATGTATTGTGGGTATCCACAGTATCCAGTGGGCCCAGGGTTAGTCATGGGTGCATGATACAACTGTTTCTGTGAGTTTTTGAACTTACATCTAATTTATGTCATGGAATTTTAGCTCACTGTTATATGTGGATTTTTATTTTTATTTTGGGGTGCCTGTAAAACCTCACTAGTAGGCCCAGGGGTAGTGAGTGGTGCATGGACCAAGTCTTTCTGTGGGGTGTCTTGAATTTAGTTAATAAAAAAGAAGGGAGGTCTCCTTACTATTCCAGTTGGGACAAGGAGAAATATGTAAAGAAAGAAGTAAAGTGCCTGTATTTCCAAAAGTGGAAGATATCATATATTCTCCCTCATAACTCAAGAAGCCAATTCAATAGTAACCATATATCCAAAGGTACAAATGTACAAATAATCGTATAATAGAGTCAAAAATTAAACATTTAAAAATTGTACAATTTATTACATACAAAGCATTATATAATACAGAAATTCAGTGCCATACAATAAGATTAAAAAGTGTGCCAATTCACATCTGGAACAATAAAATACAAGTTGTATAAAAATATGTCAATTTTCATAAAGAACAATAAAAACTAGGCAGCGTTTCGTTTTTTTGTTATAACACCTTCATCAGGACAAAGTTCTTTTTGAAAAACCTGGAGTTATTGTCACCTCCGTTTTCAATTTGAGGTTCTTCTTTTCATTCACCAGGTCACCTTCTTTTATATAGGTGCTTTTATTGATATGTTAAGTGATGAATTCACCTTCGGGTACAGATTCCTTCAGCCCGATGTTATACACTGGCGGGTTACCATGGACCAAACCAGGATGATATGGATCCCTTGGGTGAATAGATGGCTGAGCTCTTAAACTCCTCAGACCCAATCATTCTGGCTGGAGATTTCAATGCAGTTTTTAAACTCTACCTTAGATAGATCTTCGCACAGCAGGGCATTGGTAAACCCGAAAATATTGGGATTGATAAAACAAATGATAGAGCAGCTGGGTTTGTGCGATGTAGGGCGTCAAAGAGCAGGTCCACAAAAAGGTTTTACTTTCTATAACAAAAAATATAGACATCAGTCGAGGATAGAATATTTCCTCATTAATAGTAATATAAAAGACCAGATTGATCGAATTTATCATGAGGAAGTTTACTTGTCTGGCCATTCAGCAGTGACTCACCAATTTAAGATTGGGAAGGAGGTAGCTCAGTCCAGGTGGACCTTCGATCGTACGATCCTGCAGGATGAGGGGGTTATAGATGTGCTGAGTAGAGAGACTGAAGAGTTTTTCAATTGCAATTGGGGCTCGGCTGCTCTGGGTGTGACCAGGGATGCTTACAAAGTCTTTTTAAGGGGAAGATTAGGAGCAAAAGCTGCAGGAAAATGAGGAGATATTATGAAGAGGTGTCAGTTCAGAAGGAACAGGTTCGCTCCCTAGAAAAATATTTAATTGACCTAGGAATAAAGGAGGGGTTAAGAAAAGGGCTGTTACAGAGAATAGCGCAAGTAAAGTCCAACTTAGCAATAGTTCTACAAGACAGAGCAAGGAAAAGGTGGGAGGCCAGCCGATTAACACATTTTGAGTATAGTGAAGGATTTAGCAGGTTGCTTGGCTGAAAGGCAAAAAAAGAGCAAGTGAGGAACAGAATAGACCAGGTCATATGTGAACAAACTGGGGTTTTAGAGATAAGGGAGGGATTGAGCAAACCTTCCATAGCTACTATAGTAAAGTTTATCGGGAAGATCTAGAACCAACCGAAGAAGAAATAAAAATATGGTTAGGACAAGCCAGGGTCAATCTCCTTCCACCAGAAAAAGTTGAACAATTAAATAAGGAAAACGATATTACTGAAATAGGGATGGTAATTAGACAGCTCAAGAAAGGGAAGGCTCTTGGGCCTGATGGTCTGCCACAAGAAGTCTATAAGGCCCTGGGGGATACAGTAACTCCTATCTTAGAGAGGATCTTCAATGATTTGTTCATGGGAGGGTCCAGTATGCCGGCCTCTTGGAAAGATGCTACTATTTCATTAATTTTGAAGCCAGGTAAATGCCCTAAAAATTGCAATTCCAATTGGTCAATTTCACTATTAAATAGCGAATATAAGATCTTCGCTAAGATCTTGGACTATAGGCTAAATTAGTTAATAGCAGGGATGGTGTGTGACGATCAGAAGGGATTTATATGGGGCAGATTTCTGAAAGAATTAACTCATGCACTAGCTGGCTCATTAGATCTGGCAACCTCATACAAGCTCCCTCTGGCCGTAGTGGCTTTGGATGCCACTAAGGCTTTTGATCGGGTAAAGTGGACCTACCCAAAAGCTGCTGCAAAATCTTCAAATCTGGGGTTACATTTTTGTAAGGCCCTGGCTGATATTTATGAAGCTCCATAAGCCAGAATTCTTGATAACAGCTCTCTAACTGATCCTGTATGTATCACCAGGGGCATGAGGCAGGATTGCCCTTGGTCACCACTTCTTTTTAATCTCTATATAGAGCCTTTAGAAAGGAAAATAAGAGAAGATGCTAGCATTTTTCCATTTAAGTACAACGATTGGAATAAAAAACTTGGCCTATATGCCGACGATATTCTTATCCATACTACTAATTTACAAGTCACACTATCTAGCATAATGACCCTGACGACCGATTTTGGAAAAATCTCGGGTCATGAGAGTAATAGGGACAATACGGAGATTTGACCTGGAATTTAGATGCAGAAGATGCTATCAGCAAAGGTGAAATTAGATATTTGGGAGTAATGATATCACAGGACATCAACAAGATAACTAAAGTTAATTTTGAGAAAATTAAACAGGAGGTCTATAGACTCCTGAAGATGTGGTCCCACCTCCAGTTATCTCTCTTGGGTCGAGTCAATTTGAATAAAATGATAGTCCTCCCGAAGCTGACTTTTCTTTTTGACTCAATACCCCTGCCTTTTGAGAAGGACTGGCTAAAAAAGATGCAAAGCCAGGTCATTACCTTTATTTGGTCAAGTTAAGGTCCTAGAATTGCATGGAAAACACTGAGGAGGAGGGTGGAGAAAGGAGGATTTGCATTGCTGGATCTGCTTTTTTATTCTTGGGCCTTTTTATTAAAATACAGGAGAAGTTTGTTTGCTTTCCCAAGCTTAACCACGACGGGGGGCATGTGGGCCATGATGTTGAGTCTGGAGCCAGGATGCAAACAAGGGTTTCTGTTTAAATATGCGGATCCGAAGTATTTTTAAAAAGTTAAGTTAAAAATCTTAAAGGGTATGGCTAAAACATGGTACATCGTCTGGAAAGTTCTGAAAATACCATAATATAGCTTACTGGCTCCAATTTGTGACTCAAAGGACTCTCTCCGAAATGGACGGAAGATGCTCTTGCAAGACCACTTTTAAAGGCAGGCTTTATTCATTTTGAGCATATGAACTTGCATGGGAAACTGATCACATGGGAAATGTGTAATCAACAAACAGATCACCAATTATCCAGATTTAAATATTTTGGAATGTAAAAACTGGAGAACTAAACAACGTGGAAATACAATTGACACATGAGACAGTACTCAAAAAGGAGCTGGCTGATATTTACTGGCCGATGATTGATCTGCAAGATGGAGCTTTCACCCTGCCAACGGAACTGTAGGGAAAATACTTGCCAGAGGCATCGCTGGAACATCAATGGCAAGTGTCTATGATCATGCTATTTAAAAAATAGTAAAGTCTGCATACCCTAGAAGAAACCATTTTTTTTTCTATCCACAGAGCTTACTGGTCCCCCCAGAGATTATCAAAGTTTTGGAGAGGAGTTGCAGTTGCCTGTCCAAAATGTGGTAGTATGAGAGAGGATGATGTTCATATGTTTGTGGCTTGCCAAGAAATCCAGACTTTGTGGAGAGGTGTAAGTGGGGCTCTGTCTGAATTTTTTGAGATTATTGTTGAGGTAAGCATTATGCTAGTTATTTTTGGGCAGCTGGATTCATTGGATAAGATTACAAAAAAACAGGTAAGGCAACGTTTTTACTGTGTACTGTTGGCACGTAGGGAGATTTTTAACCAATGGGTGGCTGCAGTCCCCCCTAGTTTTGATAATTGGGTGTGCTCTGTTAAGTACATAGACTCTCCTGACATGTTGGGTTTTAGAAATCATGATTTTTGGCTCCTGATGCTTGAATGGTGTGAAAAATGACTGCTAGAATACAAAAAAGGGGTCCGATGATTAAGCCTTCTCTGCCTCAACTGGTATCCGTCTCCCCTCCTGGCTCGGATTGGGTAGATAGTGAAAAGAAGTAAAATATGGAAGAAGGAGCTCAAATCCAAGGGCGGAATAGACTGTGATCTCCAAATTTTCATGTTATTTCTTGTTTCTGGCACATAGGTTTATGACACTCCATTTAAGTGTGCAAGAAAAGAAGAGTACATTCTCTCCAAAGAGGCGAATGAGAACAACAAAAAAACAGCTTTATTGAGCCAGTTTCCTCTATTAACTTTAAGATCTCAAAGATAGCTTTGAGCCACAAGATCACCAAGAGAATGATTTCTGTATGTAAAGTTTGGATGCTCTGTAATACAACCTTTTAGCTCTTTATCCTTTCTTGTAGTGCTACAATTATCCTGTTCAACCTGGCCCTTTTTGCAGGGTAATCTCCAAACGTTTTGCTTCTATCACCTATTTTTCCTTACTTGTTGTTGATGGCTTAGGACTCTTGGCACTCTGCCACTGCTGATCAGTGCTAAAGTGCATATGCTCGCTGTGTAAATTGTCTTTATGGATTCATGTTTCCATGATTGGCTATTTGATTTACTGATAACCCCTTAGTAAAATTCACTGAGTGTGCCAGGGCCTGTAAATCAAATGATACTAGTAAGCCTGTATCACTGATTGTGCCACCCACATGAGTAGCCCTGAAAAGGTATCTCAGAACTGCCACTTCAGTGTCTATGCACAGTTTGTTAACTGCACGTAGACCTGGCAAGTGCACCAACTTGTGAGGCCCTAACCTTCCTTTTTCTTACATGAAGGCACCTATGATAGGCCTATGGTAGCCCCGCCCCTTGGCAGGGTGCAGTGTATGTGAATATTTGCACTTTCGGGTAGTGGGTGATACCAGCATTCACACACAATTAGTCAGGATGCGGCTGTTACACATGCCTATTCAGTGGTTTCACCTGGTATAAGGTAAGTTTTCACAAGATAGATATTTTTGTACCCACAGTGATTATATTAAACCGCAGGGCAATGGAATCTCAAAATTTGGATTTGGCGTGCGGAAAACAGGAAATGGAATGCTATGTTGTTATAGTCATCCTTTATTAGATTGCAAGTTAAAGCAAAAAAAGCCGACAGATGTTTTACCCAAAGGCCAGCAGACAAGGGCTTCTACAAGGCTAGGTATTGCTGCTTCTGAATGTAAAGTCTACAGTCATAGCTAAAGATCATCCAATTAGAGAGGCATCACTGTGCGGGATGTGTGGGAAATTCTATGCGGTCTGAAAGAGCAGCGTCAGTGTATGTAAAAGGTAAGGCATGTATTGGTATGTGTGACATATCCTGATAGTAAAATACTGCCAATTTTGGTTTTCACCATTGAAAGGCTACCTTGCCCTATAGGATAACATGGGAGTTAATTTGTAATATCCTATATATATAACTTCCCATTGGGACACGTTAGGAAGATAAAGTTTAGTATGCTTGAACTTAGAATATAAAGATGCATCTTTTAGTAAAGATGATTTTTATATTGTGAATTTGATAATACTACTTTTAGAAAGTGGGTATTTTTTTGCTTAGCCCTCGTGTGTGCCTCTGCTGGTTTGTGGATTGACTGTCTAGCTTTTGAATGACATGGGCTCGGGATGTGTATTCTCTCAGACGGCCAATTTGGGGGGTGGATGTGTGCCCTGCCTTTCCTGTATGAGTCAGGGCTGGGCTGAATAGACCTGGGCTGCATTTAGAGTAGGGGAAGGAGATTTCTTTCACACCTGAATGTGCCTTGTCTGCCTTGGACAATGCTGTCTCCACCTCCTGCAGGGCAGCTGCACCAGAGAGGAAAAACGTGGTTTTGGCTGGGAAAAGAGCTTCTCTGCCACCAGAGAACAGAGGCAAATATGGAATAATAAGTGGGGCCCAGACCGCTGAACTTGACATTACTTCTCAAGGAACCTTTGCCAAGGAGAAGAGCTGGATGAAACTGGAGGAGGAGTACTGCTCCTTTGCTGTGGGCTGTTTGGGGTTGGCCTTCAGTAGCTGTTTCTGCCAAGGAAAGGATAATGATTTTGCTGTGTGCTGTGTCCCCCTACTTGAGGAAGATCTCCGAGGGCTTGAGTAGAGCGTCCCTCCTGTTTTGAAGTCTCAGGGACAGGAAAACTTCACCCCAGCTCCCCTGAACTTCCTTGCTGGGAGTTCTGACCTACCACGAGGTGCCTGTGATTGTATTTGGCCTCTCGAGGTTGTTCCTGGTGTTGGGAGCTGGAAAAGCAACAAAACTACAAGAAAATCGATGCAGCGCTCTTCTTGTGGCTGTTTTTCCGATGTGGCACCACTGTGCGATAAGAAGCTCCACGCATCACAGCATCGCTGCCTAAAGTGATGCAGCACCTGTGCCACTGCAAAACCCGACGCATCAAGGGATCGCGCCTGAAGAAACTGATGCAGTACTGCTCAGTGCCTCCTCATCGATCACCGCTGCATCCCAGATTTCCACGTATCATACCTGTGTGGCTAGCTTACCTGATGCATCACCCGTGGACTAGAACAGTTCAGAATCAATACATCACTTCCCCCTACAGACCGGATTCGATGCATCACTTCTTCTGGGCACAGGAGAACTGTCACATTGCCTCCCCATGTTCTCAGGAACTGACGCTTCTCTTTGTCTTTCCACGCTTCCCATCTCTGCAGCTGTTTAGCCTTCTGAATTTTAGCTCAACTACAGGTACTTTGAGAGAAGTCACACATCCATAGTTTTCCAGGGGCCAAGTTGTTTGAAACATTCTTAAAGTCATATTCCTCTTACATGTATGTTGGATTTTTTAAGTTTTTGTCTTGTTGATTTTAGATACAGATACTTTATTTTTCCTAAACTGGTGTGGGGTCCATTTATGGTGTTATTACTGTATTAATGTGTGTTTTGAGTACAAATACTTTACATATTGCCTTCGGGATAAGTCTGTCTGTCATGCCAAGCTACCCAGGGAGTAAGCATGGTTTATCAAGAGTGTTTATCCCATTAACCTGACTAGAAGCAAGGGTCCATGTTTGGACAAAGAGCTCTACCTCTACCAACCAGAGATCCCCATTTCTAATATATCCCTTTTAGGACATTTCTGTATGAAAGATTTAAATCCATTATATAACTAGTTGTATTTTTGTTCATATCCTTTTGATTGTCTTAGGTACAAGTAATTTCCCTATTTTTGAAGCTTTTGCTCTTTTCTTGGTATCCTCTATAACAGATATAGGCTAATCTTGTCTTTAGAATTGTTCAAACATTTCATTTATCTTTTTTTCGAATTCATTTTCTTCCAAGCAGTTTCTTCTGGCTCCTAAAAACTTTCTGTACGGTACAATCCATTTTGGAACATTGGGGTATGCACTGTTTGCAAATAAAATACTGTTGCAGCTGGTAGGTTTGCAAGACAATATCTTGCTGATGTTATTGTTTTCAATATAGAATCGAATGTCCAGAAAATCAATTGTCTGCTTACTCATTTCATTAGTAAACTGTAGTTTCTGTGGATTTTGATTAAGCATTCCAACTCATCTCGTTCATTTTCCCAAAATAAAAACAGGTTGTCGATAAAAAGAATCCGTATGATAACTTTCTTCAAAATCTCACAGTTCTTTTCAGTCCAAATACATTTATCTTCCCAATGTCCCATTCTCAAGTTAGCATACTTTGGAGCAAAGAATGCTCCCATTGTTGTGCCTAGTTTTTCTAAATAAAACTTACTATCAAACAAAAAGACATTATTTGTAAGGCAGTAATACATAAAACCTAAAAGCATTTTTGTGAGTTCTAGTAAAATTAAATACCTTTACTTTAAAAAATATTCACATGTTTTAAAGAGAAACAACATCTACCGTGGCCATTATGTATTCCATGGTTTGCCATTAATATGATTTAAAAAGCCCTTTGAATCCCTGATGTATGACTGTAGATTTGTCACATATGGAAATTAAACTATATAAAAAATTTGGATGCATTCTCTAACAAGGAATCACAGGACAATTGAATGTCCTGACAGATTTGATGAACTTTTATGTACCTTTGGTAGTACATAATAATTGGTATTGTAGGATGAGTTGTTTTAAGATATTGTAATTCCTTAACTTCCAATAACCCTTATTCATGCCACCCATGACATTTCTTGTTGAATTCATGATATTTTTCATTGGTTCCTCTTTTAATCTTTCATAATAGTTTCGATAATGCAGTTCTCACTTCACTTCAATCAATCCATCACTACTATGTTCCCTCCTTTATCTGAAGATTTTATACCAATATTTGTATACACACACACACACACACACACACACATGGTTTTTGGTAAAGTTTTATTTACGTGATGATTAAACCCCTCTATATAAATATCCAAATGTACATTGAAAAACAACAGTTAGATACTCTGCTGTCCAAATTTAGCATGTGATAAATGTCCACTTTCAAATAACTGTAATCAACTTACACAAAAATAAATATAGTCATGTAGTTATTACTAGCTGGCGTAACCCTTTAAGTATGCACCTATATGCACACTGAAGCAGCAAATTTGACATGGACTGATATATACGTGTATCATGTGGTGTAATAAACAATTTCACAAATATAAAAGCATCTACTTATAACAGGAGGACTATTTTAGAGTACTTTGACGTGTGCTTATATAACAATGTCTCTTTCCCACACTGTGAGTAATATAGCTTATCATGAGTTGTGATGGTAATTGTCTAGTAGGGAAGAGCCAGCTTTTGAGTAATCATCTGAAGAGGAGATGATTGTCTGTGACTCATGCTTGCAAGCAGGACACTCCACGGGATGGCTGCTTAAACAGGGAAAGATGTTCCACTCATGTTTTTGGACTTATGCTGGACTATTAAGGTGGGAAGCCATTCCTTTGTTGTATGTATGTACTGATTTTCTTCCTGATTAAGAGGGGTCCTTAGGCACGTCTCATTTTATGTTTAATACAAAGCAGCTAGAAGGAGGAGCTTCTGGCAACTGTTAACCATTGTAACACCCTCAAGGAAGGCAATATGTGTGTTTGTGGATCTACATGTAGGAGGAGCCTGGCTGCAGGTTTCTGAATTCTGTGTAGCCTTCTAATAGTTGGTAAAATTGAGCTATGATAGAGACCATTAGCGTTGTCTAATTTTTAAAGGATATGGGAAATGGTAGCTTGAACCTTCGGTGGGAATCCTAGGTGCAAAAAGATGTGGTGCAGTGTTTTCATTGTGGGAAAGCTTGATTTGGCTACCTTATTAATTTGTGGATTCATTGATAGTTTAATGCACATGGTAGTTCCCATGTTTCTTACCTCCTTAAATATTTTTGTTGGTGGCCCTAGATGGTCATGCCAGGCGCAGAAAAGATTGTACATTTTACTGTCACCGCTGGTGCTAATTTCTGTTTTGGAGGTAATCAATTTGAGATGGCTCCATGACATCTATTGGTTAATGGCTGGAGGCAAATAAAGAGTGTTGATGTTTTAATGTTCTTTGGGCTTTCCAATGTTATAAGTATCTGTTAGTCATCTGCATAGATATAGCAGGTGATGTCAAACCCAGTGATCAAATCTGGTAGTGATTTCATGCATATGTTCAAAAGCAAAAGTGAGATGAATGAGCCTTGAGGGACTCCTGTTTTATTGGTGGAAGGTTTAGAAGACAATGATGGAGTATGAATATTATTTTACTGTTGTGTATGTAGGATAAGATCTAAATTAGAGCAGGTCTCTATATTTCAGGTTCCTCAGGTCTTTGGATGAGTGTGTAATAATCCACTGTGTCAAAGGTTGCTGAAAGGTTCACTCTGTTCTAGTCCACTTTGTTTTTAAGGTTATTCAAGATAGATATTAGGGCCCATTCAGCTCCTGTTCCTATACAAAAAACTGTTTTGTAGTTGAAAAGCATTGAATTGTCTTAAATTAATTGTGATATCTGGGCAAATGTTTCTCTTTCCATAGGTTTGCCCAGGAATGGTCTATTTACCATAGGTCTGTAGTTGTCAGGTCTTGATTGTCCAGGGTAGTTTTTTTTAAACGAGAAGGCATGCATGCTTTTTGTGGGTCTTCTGGGAATTCTCCTAAAATCCTCATTGGAACCGGCAAATCTTCACCTTTGTGTGAGTCAGAATCAACTCATTCTGGTTACGTGGAGCAAACCCTGGCACATTGCCTTCAGAATCAAACACATTGCCTAGTGTGGGAGCACCAGATGCTCTTCACACTCTGAACCAATGCATTGTCAGAAATGTGTAGCCAACATCGAAGTCTCTCCTCCACGGTGTGGCTCGATACTGACGGTTCACTTTGGCTGCACCTCCCATCTTGATTCACAGTGACACATCCCAGATCAAGGTACTTTGGTTCAGCAGGTCCAAATGGTTCCCTCTATCTGACCTGCTTTCCATCGCAGTCAGCCTGAACATTGGACTTTGTCCTTGTCCAGAACAACCAGATGACCAATTTATGTGATTATTGCTTCTAAGAGCTATTTTACATTTATCCTTTGAAAAGTCATATTTCAACTTCTACTTGTTGGATATTTTTGGCTTGTTTTATTTATAAAATTATTCTTTATTTTTCCAACCTGATGAGCCTTTTTTTGTGGTGTGATAATATTTGAAATGTGTGCAAAAACAAGTTAAGCCTGACCACTCTGGGCCAGTTACCAGAGGATGCTCACAGGATGCATTAGGGTGTGTTGGGTCTTACCATGATTTGGATTGTGGTTACTAATTGGACAAGGTGAATACCGGTGCCAATGAGAAACTCCGTGGCAGATTTACGACTACTGGCGCATCTCTGCTAATCAGCAGAGATGCGCCAGAATAGTTGCGACACATCTGCACACCCGTGCGCCACCACTGACCGTGGCGCTCGGATGGGCAGATGCGTGACGCACGTAGTGGGAGAAGCTGCAAATTCAGTCTGACCAGTACAAGTCTCATTCTGGTTCTAAGACCAGGTTTTGGCCCAAAAAGTTTCAAGTCATGTGTTTTGGGATGTGACCATCTGGGCACTTTTATCACCACAACCAATGGACAGGTACTGGTGGAACACCACTTAGGGGAACATGACTCTCTTAGGCTGGGTGCAGGTGTGGGCTTAAGATGACATGAACCTTTTATGTCCCTGTGGCTCTGAACAGGAGGTAATAAAAATAGCCCTAGTAGTCCTGGGTTCAGGCAATGTTGCAGGACTGGCCTCTGAGGGTTCAAGGCAGGCTCCAGGCAGCAAAGCAGATCTTCTAGGTATGCAGAGTACACAGCAGGTCACAGCAACAGGCATTCCTCTGAAAGTCCTTCTGTAGGTCCATGAGTGAGCTGAACATTGGCCCTCTTCACCTGCGGCCTGTATGGATCCTAGTCTGTCTTTAACTGAGTTTCAGTGTGAAAATGTGTGACAGCAGTAGTTGTGAAACTGTATGACATCAGTATACCCTCCAATCATCCCCTTACCCTGCTTGACATCATAATGAGGCCCTAGGCCTGCCCCAACCCTACCTCTAACTCAAGTAATGGTTAGCATCACAGGTGAAGGTAACTCGCTAGGCCAGTCATGTCCTACCCATGCAGTACATTTTGTGGATAAACACATGGCTGTCTCCTCCTCAGCCCTTCTTCTCACCTTCAATGATGTGTGTGCCCAAGGCTCAAGAGCATGTGTCTCATTTCCAGCACATACATGGCCCAATAGACCCTTCCGATTCTTCGCCAAGGTCCCCTACCCAAATCTCACAAGACCTCCAGTTCTCATGGTATGTTATGGTATGTTAAAAGTACTTTTATAGTGCGCTTACACCAAACAGTTTCATGGCGCTGTGAGCACAGGGTGAACCAAACATTTAGACCGTGTAGTAAGTTTAAGAAGAATCAGAAAAGCAAATGTTTATCCATGGGCTTGACAAAACAATAAAGTTTTCAGAAAGGATCTAAAGTGGAGATAAGAAGGAGTGAGTCTCAGCTCCAAGGGCAGTGTATTCCACCAGGACGGGGCAAGAAAAGAAAATCTGAGACCACCGTGTTTTTTGCGGTTAAATGTGGGAGTGGTGAGAATGGCCAGGTGAGAAGAGTGAAGATGACGCGAATGAGAGTAACGCTGGAGAAGAGAGGATATAAAAGCAGGACCAAGGCCAGCCAGGGCTTTAAAAATGGTGCAGCCAAGTTTAAATTCGCTGCGTTTGGCCACTGGGAGCCAGTGAAGGGATTTGAGTAAGGGACGAACATGGAGATGTCTGGGCTGATGGAAGACTAGTCTCGCGGCCTGATTTTGTACCAGCTGAAGACGATTCAGCTGGTACGCCGGAATGCCAACATAAAGTGAGTTGGCATAATCAATCCTAGAGACTACCAAGGCCAACAGAGCCAGGGTCAGGGCCTCCGTGGTTAGAAATCGAGAGATCTTCCGGATTTTCCGAAGATGAAAAAAACAGGAGGATACCACGGCGCTAATCTGAGGCTTCATGGAGAGGTCCTTACTAATAATAACTCCTAAGCTTTTTACTGAATTGACAAGGCAGGGGCGGGGGAACCAAGGCCAAGAGGCCAAAAATTAGAATTCCAGGGATTGGAGGTACCCCCGAACAAGACCAGCTCCGTCTTGTCGGAGTTAAGCTTTAGGTGGTTGACGTCCATCCAATTACTGATGAGGCATAAGGTAGACTGGAAATTATGAATAGATTGATCGGAGGAGTCAATATCAAAGACCAGCTGGATGTCATCAGCGTAGTTGAATGCAGTGACATTGCACCCCCGCAGAGCCCAAATAAGGAGAGTCAGGTATAGATTGAAAAGAAGGGGGGAAAGGGAGGACCCTTGGGGGACGCCACATGACAGCTTGACTTTATCCGCTGAGAAGTTGGAAAGATGTACAGCCTGGTGACGATTGCTCAGAAAAGAGTGAATCCAGCCAAGAGCCGGCCCCCGGACGCCGGCGTCGCCGACACAGTCGACCAAAATATTATGGTCGACCGTGTCGAAGGCAGCCGACAAATCCAGGAGCACCAAGGCCTGGCTGATCCCAAGGTCCGCTCCTCTCCTCAACTCCTCCATAACTGACAAGATGACTGACTCAGTCGAATGGACCGGTCTGAACCCGGCCTGACGAGGGTCAAGAAACTGGGTGCGTTCAATGAACGAGCTCAAAAAATTGGTGACATGGGCCTCTAGTACTTTACTGAGATAGGGGAGCAGGGAAATGGGACGGAAATTGCTCATAAGAGAAGGGTCCGCAGTAGGCTTCTTTAAAATAGGTATCACTTTGGCTGTTTTGAAGGAATCAGGGACCAGGCCAAGCCAGAGGGATTTATTAAGGAGTGCCAGGGGGGGTTTGGGACGAGCAGTAAAAGCCTCACGTAGAATATGGAGGGGCAGAAATCCATAGATGAGCCAGAGCCCACCTTTTTTAGTAAGGCAAGGAATTCCTCCTCAGAAATCGGGGGTAACTGGTCCACTGTGTAAGAATTGCTAATGTCAAATGATGGGGCAGCTGTAAGTGTAGCGGATGGTATACGACGGGGGATACTCTCTTTCATTTTTGCAATTATTTCCACAAAAAAGGAATTAAGGGAGTCACATAATTCTTGGGAAGGAGGGGGCTTAATAGTAACTCTATCAGGGTATGAGAGTTCTTCCACTATAGAGAAAATATCTTTTGCCTTGGAGGCGGAGTCAGTAATCCTCTTGGAAAAGTACAAAGTTTTAGCGTGGAGGAGATATGGTGGCCATCTTGGGCATTGTAGTTTATATTACAAACAACTAAAGGGACAGGGAGGGCTTTGTTAACGGGGTCCAGTGTAGGTGCCCTGGTAACAGAGTGTCAAGAAGAAAGAGTACACAGTTCCCCTAGACAAAAAACTAATTAGACAGTTGAAAAGGGAAGTGAGGGAAGGCACACAGGAGGGGAATCCTCCTTTTCAGAACTAGAGTCCTCACATACCCAGCGAGCTAGGTGTCATGCTTCATCATATGGGCACAAACCTGCATCTCCAGGGTAAGATTGATGTTAAACATGACACCCAGGTTCCGCATCGCCTTCACTGGCTGCACCGATGTAGAGAAATCAGCAGGCCAGAAGTTGCAAGGTAGAACAGATTGAACCCTGGCCCTTGAGATGTATCACACTCCGTTTTTCCTGTGTTAAATTGCAGGGAATTAGCCTTCAGCCAACCCGCCGTAGCTCGCAGGCAGTTGTGAAATACTTCCAAAGAAGTTGAGTGATCTCCCACCAAGGAGAGAAGCAACTGCGTGTCATCAGCATAGTTAACAATCTCAATATCATATTGTTCGAATGACCGCAACCAAGGGCTTCATATAGATGTTAAATAATATCGGACTAACAGGCGAGCCTTGAGGAACGCCACGCGAGATGGTAGAAAAGGCGGATTGGAAAGGAGGGAGGGACACAGCTTGGTTTCTATCCCGAAGAAAGGACTCAAACCACCCAAGGGCACTACCTGCAACCCCCACCTCTCTCAGCCTATCTTCCGGGCTGGGTAACCTCTGTCGAGTAGGTTGCGTTGCAGAAATTGTCCCTCTGTTTTGTAATCAGCCAACGATGTACAGTTCCTCCTGAAGGAACTGGCAGAATGGGAGGTTATTCCTCAAGGACTTGGGATGGTGACTCTTGTAAAGAAGGAGACTGTTTCTGTCGGTTACTTTTTTGTATAGGCTGGTATGGAGGCCAGTGTCTGTCAGCCAGAGTCTCCGGTCCAGGAATGGGATGTCGCTGCTGGATACAATGCTAGTAAATCTCAGAAAGGGATTTTGTGTGTTGATCCATTCACAAAAGGATTTACATATGTCTGTGTCACCCTTCCACAGTAAAAGGATATCGTCAATAAAGAGTTTCCACAGGGTGAGGTTACCCCTGTATGGATTATTGGGGTTCATAATGACGTCCCGTTCGAACGTTGCCATGTACAGGCAGGCCACACTAGGGGCAAATGTACTCCCCATTGACATGCCCTGTGTCTGGTGGAAGAGGAGGGTGTTGTACTCAAAGAAGTTTTCAGTGAGAGCTAGGGTTGCACTGTTCATAATGAACGTGAATGGTGTTGAGATGTCCATTCCTCAGTCATGAGGATTGATTCAGTGGCCTCTAGAGTGGCACGCAGGGGGATATTAGTATATAGCGATTCCACATCTAGGGTGACCAGTAGGTCAACCCCTTAACGCCCTCCGATGTTGTCAATTAGACATAAAACGTCTGCAGTGTCCTGGGCATAGGAAGGTATTTTCTTCACTAGAGGTTGCAAGAAATATTCACAGAATTTAGAGAGCGGTTCAAGTAGATACCCTATCCCTGACACGATAGATCTCCCTGGTACAGGGGTGGTGCCTTTGTGTATCTTTGGCAAGGATTAGAAAAATGGGATTTTGGGGTCCTTGGTCAGCAGGAACATCGCCTCTTTTTTAGTGATCCACTCATTTGTTTCGGCTTCAAAAACCATGGTTGCTATCTCAGCGGCAAGTCTGGGAGTGGGGTCAATAGTGAGCGGGGTATAGTGAACAGTGTTGCCCAGTTGTCATCTGCACTCTTTATCGTAATCCTAGGTGGACTGGATCACGATGGCTCCCCCCTTGTCCGCCTGTTTGATAGTGATGCTTAAATCATTTGCGAGGGCTCTCGCTGCCCCTCTCTCAGCTCTAGTCAGATTCTGGTATTGGCCCACCCTAGGTATATTGGTCAGGTCCTTAAGTACTTCATTTTCTAATGCCAGTATCTCAGGGGGAACCATCTGGGAGCCGGGTTTGAACGTAGAGGGGTTGTGGAGCCCTGTGTCAAGCTGTTCACATGGTTCCTCATCCTGGAAGAATGCCTTCAGGGGTACCTTCCTGAAAAATTGTTTTAATTTGCACATCTGTGTGAAATTGTCTGGAGCAGGGGTAGGAACAAATCCCAGCCCTTTCTCCAGTACTGACTGTAGTAGTGAGGGCCCTTTTGGAGAGGTTGACGACCAAGTCCTCCTTCCTCCTTCCATGCTCCTTGTCTCTACTGACTGTGGTGTCTGATCCTCCCAGTGCACCCCTTTCTGCGTTCCTCTTCTTCATCCTCTTCCTTTGCCCCAGCCTCTGCCTAAAATAGGGGGGTTGTTCATTGGGAAGTATTGGGGCGGTCTTTGAGGATTCATCGGGTATTGCCACGGAGGTGGTAAAGGATCATGGAAAATTGGGCCATTTTCAAAGTTTGGGTAAGGCTGAGGTTGAAAGGGCAGCCTGCGTTGGTTATGGGTGCCCCAACTCCCACAGCTTGAGTCGCAATTGGATGAACCCCTTCTACTGCCATTGTCCGAACTCTCATCAGAAGAGTACTTGCTTTTGGACGAGATGTAATCATCCTGAAGGTAGGGGTATACCTTTTCTTTATCAAACTTGGCGACATCCTTTTGTAGCTTAATAATTTTCTGTTTCTCAGTAATCTCATTGTTGATCTCTGCTAGTTTGTTGGAAAAGGCTGTCTTAGGCATTGAGGATTTGAGAGCTGCTTCCACCACTTGTATTTTAACCAGAAGGGCGTCAGCCAGTCTTTTGGCAGTATTTATTATCAGAAACAGCAAGTCTTTAGTACACATCCAGGACACCTTGGCACCAGTCTTTCTTAAACGGTGCATCCTCCAGGAAGATCCTGGGCAGTATATTGACAATAAGGCCCTGTGGGGCAATGTTAGCTCGTAGGTACTCTGTCATGAGAGCACCGTGGACAGGGATTCTGAGCCAGTCTCTCTTTATCTGTGTGATTGATGTCCAGTCATCAGTACGGCCACCCGAGGTGCCAGCCCCTCCTAGGCCTAATAGGGTCGGAGCTGTTCTCAGGATATTGGCTATTGATTCCTCATCGAAACTGAGCCCAGGAATATCCTCCATTTTTTGGGGCTCGGGAGGCAACCGTGCTCAATGCAGTACTGATCGTGTGTGAGGAAGAAGACAGGGGGAGGGAAGTTCTTTTAGGAATTATACCTCATGGGCCAGTTGGTATAGTTTATTCCTTCTGGTAACCTGTAAGAGTCCCACGGGGGTTACCTGTGCCAAGTATTACAAACAACTAAAGGGAGAGGGAGGGCTTTGTTAACGGGGTCCAGTGTACGTGCCCTGGTAACAGAGTGTCAAGAAGAAAGAGTACACAGTTTCCCTAGACAAAAAACTAATTAGACAGTTGAAAAGGGAAGTGATTGAAGGCACACAGGAGGGGAATCCTCCTTTTCGGAACTAGAGTCCTCACACACCCAGCGAGCTAGGTGTCATGCTTCATCATATGGGCTCGTCCCTTGCCGGGTCGGCGGTGCAATACCCACGAGCACCCATAAAGGGGCTCTTTTGTGGGGATCTTTAGTTCCTGCCATATGGTGCTGTGGGTGTGAGGGTGCTAGGGGAAAGTAGTTTGGGGTGTAGATGTGTGTAGGTGATTTTAAAAGAGGTTGGGTATACCAACCCTATGCACAGACTATGTTTGACATCTGCCTTAAGAGGTTTGTGTTCCTGCTTTTTCTCTCACTTAATATTTTGCATCGGACTTCAGCTCTGCTACTTCAGCAACTCCTTCATGGATTCTCCAATCAGCTGGCTGTACTATTCCTGTGTCCCTGTTCTGCAAAAGAATAAAGGCAAAGTTTAAAGGTCATGAACAGCTACAGCCAACCAGGTCAATGCACTGAACGCATAAAAAGAACATTCTCAAACAATGTAAACTGCGAAAAGATCACATAAGCGGTTTGCTAAATGTTTAGGTCTATCAGGACAAAGGCTTCAAGCTACTTTGGTTGAGTGCGAAAATTCAACAGACTGTTGAATGATAAGCTTCCACCTCCTGAAACATGTGCGCACTAACTTGAGGGCAGAGGGTGGGGTAAAAATTTGATAAATAAATCAAGGTATTGCAAATGCTTACATATGTCTTGTGGGTTAAGTGTTACTAATCATGTACTTTATCTCCCCAGAACTCCTCACAGTGTCAGAGGGATTCAAGTGCCACCAATTCTGAGGCCATTTTCGATGGTGCATCGGTCAGGAACTGGAACCGAACGACCTCTTGTCATCGTTTCCAGACCTGCAAGTAGGATGTGACCGAACCCTGTTTCGTCCCAATCCTATACTTAACAATGGGAGCATGCATTCCGAATGAAAGTCATGCTTGCATCATTAAATGCAGAGGAGCAGTTAATCGCTGCACCCTGTGGCAGACACCCCAAGGTGTCTGCCCTCAGGTGCAGGGATCAGCAGGGGGGCACCATTCAGCGGCCTCACACCCATGGGAGCCCAGCTGGGGCCCCCCAAAGACAATTTCCCACTGCCTTTCTGTGTCGGAAAGGCTGGTACAGAAAGGCAGTGGGAAACTGCCATCGTACTCCCTCGGTTGAAAAGAGACAGCCGGGGGAGTACTGAAGGGTTTATAGATGGTGAATGGGCTCTCCGAGCCCATCCGAAGCCATCCGGAAAACCGAGTCGGATCCCTTTCCAAACTAGCCCATTGGAATGGCTTGGTCGGAAGGAATCCATGCGGGCAGGTCCTATTTGGTTAGGATGGCTCCAACCAAGGGTCATGCAAGGGGCAATAACATATATAAGCAGGACAACAGTTGGCTTAAGTTAAGTATTCATGTTGAACCAAGGTGTGTTTTCATTTGTTCCTCAATATTTAAACCTTGCGGGATTTAGTATTCCTTTGTTGAATATATGTGCTCTCAAGTCTTTCAAGATTCAATTCCTGGCCTTCACTTCTTTAGTCATGGCCACATTATGTATTTCCGAAAAGTAAATTTCACATTGTAGAAATCCCTAAAATGTCTTGCACCGGATAATGAAGATGAATCACTTGAATGACCCAAAGACTTTGTAATACTTTCTTCTTGAGGGGATAAATAGTACTGCCAACATATACTTTGTTACAAGGATATTTGAGAAACGCATATACAGTGATCTGTGTTACAGGTTACCATATGCCTGGTGTCATTTAGTGAAAATCTTTAAATATGAACATTCATACTCTACGTGCATGCTTTACATATCTTTTTACAAGTGTAAAACCCCTCTAGGTTCTTACAAACTGTCCTCACCTCAAATGTTATGTTGTTAGTACTTAGGTTATCCTTAATACACGAAAACTCTTATATAGGCAGTCGGGGATCTTCCACTCTGTGGAATGGCCTCAAAATGGGCTAGTGCTTTGGAACAATCTTTTTAATTTGACACGCATGATGACTGTATGTGAAAATAAATCTTCTCGCATTATCGCATGACCTCCTCTACATTAATTTCTTTAATATTGTTGGTACTTAAAAGAGATTTCGCTTCCACTGACTTAATACGCATAATAGTAACATTCAAAACACGGTCTGAAAATCCCTTGTCCTTAAATCTCTGTACCATGATATATAATTCTGCATTGAAGCTTTCCGCCTTACTGAAGTTTCTCCTGTCTTGGCTCTTAAAAACTTACCATAAGGGATACTGCGTATGAAGTTCTCCAGGCAGCAGCTGCATCCCTCAATGTTTGAGTATAGATCATTTCCACACATGTATGGATAATGTCACACTTTTCTAGGATGTTCCATTACACACCATGGGGCTAAAGTCTGCTACACCTAAAGTCATGTTTGTTTTGAGCATGGTTAATTGAGGTTGGTTGGATTAACGCTTCTGTCTTTTCTATCAATGAATTAATTTACCTTACCATTTCTTTGGCGTATTTCAGTGGTGGTGTTTTCCTTCAATTTTGTGTGCAGGGTGGGTCCTTTAGGGGGATGGCTGCCTCCTGGACTCAATATAAAGAAGTTTCTTGTTACATAGTTGTAGGACTGATACTTAGATTTCTCTACAGTCTTTGTTTTAATTCCTGTTTAGATGCTGCTGCTATTTTCTTCAGGGCTATTATCGTCAGTGTAGTTTCTTCTCCTCTATCAAACCCCGGTCCCCAATATCACATCTGTTTTGCATATTTTTTGCATCTAATGTTTTGGGCACCACTTACCTACCTGCTACATTCACATAAAGTACAAACCCAGTCGAGAAGTGGAAGATGATAAATGTGTGTCGTCAGGACAGTTTCATTTGGTATTGGCGCTTGACGTGTCAAAGTGCAATAAGACACAACGTCGAAATAAGATATATACTTATTTATTAAATACAAAGGCCCGCAGGTGCTGGACCGGTATCAATGACAGCTGGGGCTCGAATGACAGCCCGTACTCAAACCATGGGAAAGATGACAGGTGGTGACGTGAGCGGAACAGTAACCAATGAATGAGGGAGGGGAGGAGGGAGAAGGGAAAGGAACAACAGATCAACTGGAACGCTGACCACCGAATGTAAAGAGAATTACAACATCTCCCTTTTTTACAATAAACAAAGATGAAGATTCAATACATAATAAAATCTCTAAACTTGCAGAGAATTTGTACAACCCTCCCTGAACTCTTACTTGCAGATTCGCCTGTTTTAAGAGAAAATAACAAACTTTGCTCATATTGAGAACAATTAGATTCATTATGTTCAACCGCTACAGTACCTTTGGAATTTGACTCATTAGTACTCAAAGGTACACCTTCTAAGCACGACTCTCTGTTTGTTTCCAATGCAACATTAGTAGTGACATTAGGCTGGCAACCATCGCCCTTAGAACTTGAAGGGGCACAAAACTCTGACCTATTATCACCGGCCTTATTCTCATTTCTGGTTGTTACCTCACACCAAAAGCTATCAGCGAGTGAAACTGCATTCTGATCACTATATTCAGACATCAACTCCTTCTGACAACTTTTAAGTTTGATCACATCACTCTTATTCCTCCAACCCAATTTTGACAATCGAACTGCTCCTCCTGATACTTCAATAACTTCACTAGGATCAAAGTATTTAGAGTCTCCTTTCTGTTTTACAAATGGTTTCTTGACTATAACCCAATATCCTTCGGCAATGTCTTTGTGAACTGCTTTATGAGTCCTATCATAGTACTTCTTGGATCTCATTTGTTGCTTGCAGATGGAATCCTTAACTTTTAGACTATCGTCATCCAACACAGTAAAACCACCCTTCCCTTTTTGACTCACAGAGAGTCTGGGAGAGATGCTTGTGACAGCTTGTCTACCTCTCATAAGGAAGAAAGGAGAAAAGTTAGTAACATTGTTGACAGTGTTGTTAAACATGTCCACTCTCTCTTGTGTGAATTCTACATCCGGTAAGTTGTTAGCAAGGGCCATTTGAATTCCATCTTTAATAAATTGGTTGACTCGTTCTACTTGACCATTGGACCTAGGAGAGTACAATGGAGTCTTTTCTTGTACAATCTGATTTTTCTTTAAAAAGGACATCATCATTTCAGACGTAAGTTGCTTGCCACGAAGATTTGAGGCAACCCTTCAATTGAAAAAAACTGTTCTAAAAATGTAATAACCGTTTTAGATTCTATGTTAGGAACAAATTTGAAATAGATCCATTTGCTATAATAGTCACATACAACTATCAAAAACTTAAAGGCGCTTTCCAATGCACGAAAAGGGCCAGAGAAATCTATGTCTATTTTACTCCAAGAAGAATTAGGTATGTTCACCAATTGCAATTATTGTACTCTGAACTTCCAACGTTTATCGGACTTCAAACAGGTGGTACAAGATTCTACATAAGAATTTACTTCTGAGTCCAAACCTGGCAACCAATAGTACTGTTTGAAGGCTTTCTTGGTCAATGTAGAACCAAGATGTGTGTTGTAAGCTTTTTGAAAGAGAGTACGTCTTACCTTTGGTGGGGGTACTAATAGTTCACCTCTCAAAATGAAGTCATCTTCGATGCTCAACTCATCAGCCACTTATGCGTAAGTTTTCAGATCTGCAAATAAATTTCTTACTGGTGGCCATTTACTGGAAATAAACAATTTGACTTTACTTAAAACTGGGTCTTCATTTAACTGTGACACCTAATTAGATTCTTCACAAATTCTGGTAAATTGATTACTACTATTCACAAAAGAAACTACACATTCTGTTTCATCGCACTCTTTTGAATCTTCACTCTCAAGTGGAAGGCGTGATAGACAATCAGCTCTTACATTACACTTTCCTGAAATATGTTTAATTGTAAAGTTATACTCTTGCAATTTTGAAAGTATTCTAATCAGTCTAGAAGAAATTTTTCCGTTCCCTCTACCACATCCATCCAGAAGAAAAGTAAGGGGCTTATGATCTGTAACTAACTCAAAGCTCTTGCCCCATAAATACATTTTAAGTTTCTCTACAGCCCATACACAGGCAAAGGCCTCCCTCTCTATGGTGCTGTAGTTTACTTCAGATTCCTGCAAACGTCTAGAAATAAATGCAATAGTATGTACTTCCTTGCCAACTTTTTGTGTGAATACAGCTCCAATTCCCACAGAGCTTGCATCTACAGTGACAATGTTTTGCCCATCTGGATTGTACGGCTTCAAAGTGGGTGCATTCAGTATAGTATTTTTGATAATCTTAAATGAAATATCTTGGTCTTCTGTCCAAAGATATTTTTCTCCTTTGGGCAACAATACCCGTAGGGGTTCAACTTTACTTGAGTAGTTCTCCACAAACCGCGAATAGTACTCACTCAGTCCAAGAAAAGACCTAAGAGCGTCCTTATCACATGGCTTGGGGGCTTCAGTTATAGCTTTAACTAAATCAAGCTTGGGTCTAATACCGTTGCTGCTTAAAACATGGCCTAAATACTCAACTTCAGTTTGTAAAAATGTACACTTGTTTTTTGAAACAGTCTTCCCTTTTTCATACAATAGCTAAGCACTGTATCCAAGATTTCATTATGTTCTTTTATCGTTTTTGCATGTATAAGAATGTCATCTTGGAACTTTTGCACTCCATCAACTCCCTTCAAAATTGCTTCAATCAACTTCTGGAAAACACTGGATGAAGAAGCCAGCCCAAAAGGAAGTCTTTTAAATCTGTATGCCCCTAACGGAGTGATGAATGTAGTTAACTACTTAGAATCATCTGACAACTGCACTTGATGATATGCAGACTTGAGGTCAATAATTGAAAAATATCTAGACCCATTAGTGGCTGCCAAAATCTCCTGTATATTAGGCAGTGGAAAACAATCAACGACAATATTTTTATTTAACGACCTCAAATCTGCACATAAGCGGATCTCGCCATTTTTTTTTTAATTAAAACAATAGTCGAAATCCATTCTGAAGAATTGGTAGGTTCAATAACCTCTTCATCTACAAGTTTTTGAGAAGTACTTGCAAATCTGCTTTGATTGATAAAGGAATAGCCCTTACCTTGTGTTTAATTGGTGTAGCCCCTTTCTTCAGCTTAATAGCATGTTCGAATCTCTTAACACAACCAATTCTATTTTCAAAAAGAGATTCATATTTGTTAAAAATATTTTCCATATTATCGGTATAAGTAGGACTTACCAAAGAAACAGATGTTTGATCAAAATTTTCATCCAACACAATTGGATCCTCTGCACCAGGTTTAAGAATAATTCCTAGTTTAGCCAGTCTTTCCAACCCACTATGTCTTTTCCGTTTTCAGCCACATAGATTTTGGTGGAAATCACTCTACCTTTTATATTCAAAAAGTCATAAAAATACCCTAAAGCATTAATCTCAAAATCTCCACATGCTTTACGATTTATATCTGTCGCTAATAAGTCTGTATTAGGCCAAAATGTTGAATATTTCACATCAGAAATCATTCTGATTGGCGATCCTGAATCCGCCATGATCTTAACTTCGACATTTCCAATGTGTGCAATGCCTAAAGGACCCTTAATACTTTCTGAGTGGTCATCTATAAACAAGACAATATTAGCACACATGTCTTCCTCAATTTCATTTACATAACTTACTTTTACCTTCTGGAATTTCTGTGGTCTGAAATTATTACAAACAGTTGCGAAATGTCCAATTTTCATACATTTTGTACATTTCCTACCTTGAGCTGGGCATCCCTGAAAATCCGCTTTATGGTTCTTTGAGCCACATCTAAAACAAATAACAACACTTGAATCTGCGCCCTTGCTATCTCTACTTTTCTTTTCATAGGTTATTTTTCTCTTTTTGTAATCATTTACAACATATACCTCAGATCTTGAGTTTGAACAAGTAGATAATACTTTCAAAGTTTGAAGAGATCTCTCGATTCCTTTGGCTATATCTATAGCCTCTTGTAAAGGAGGATTTTTACATGACAAAAGTCTCTCTTGAATCTTCTTTTCAAAGCAGTGGAAAACTAACTGATCCCTAATGTATATATCCACCATGTCATTATACTCACACTTTGTTACAAAAACACGCAAAGCACCAATATATTCCTTAATAGTTTCATTTTCTAGTTGTTTACGCATAGTAAAATGATGACGACCAATCATTATGTTTGGT
The DNA here is from genome assembly GCF_964261635.1 of Lissotriton helveticus. Classification (NCBI taxonomy): domain Eukaryota; kingdom Metazoa; phylum Chordata; class Amphibia; order Caudata; family Salamandridae; genus Lissotriton; species Lissotriton helveticus. The sequence continues at coordinate 211,258,275 of NC_136060.1, read as the reverse complement.
TCCTCCCCAAACTGCTTTTCCAAACATTTCAACACTTCTTGGTATTCGTCCAATGGAATGAACTGTCCAGGGGGGGCTCGTATTCTGGTAAACTATCAAAAAATGTTGACCACTTGCGCCTAATAGACCAAATAAAATTGCTACCTTCCTCTCAGGCTCATACTTCTTCCCATCTATTGCTACTAAATAATTTTCAAAAGCCCTCAACCAGTTTTTCCACTTCATAACTGGTTTACCCGGATCATTCAAAAATGCAGCTGGAGCACTTATATTAGAATTTGTCGACATTTCTGCCACTTTTTCCTCCACCTCTTTCTCTACTGTAAACGCTATTTTTATATTATGTACATTCAAAGCAAAAAGAAATAGATTTACCATTTCCTCATGAATTCAAATATTACTAGACTTTGTATTTCAAATATATAATATTAATATTCCTAAACTTTTGAACTACTAATTTCGTTTTTGATGAAACGTGGATCAAATTTCAGAAATTCGTGTTTATCACATAACGTGAAGTTCCTCACAAATACGACAAATCTCCTGAGGGAAAACTCTCTAATTTTGCACACAAAATGGAGTCACGCACAAGACAATGGCCGGCGCAATTATGTCAGCAAGAGCGTTACCCGGTGACAGTTACAGCTGAGATGAACGCCCAGCTGAAAGACTCAACGCTGAACTCTCCAACTGCCAGCGTTGAAATCGACGTGACGGTTGACAGTTGCAGCTGAGAAATGCGAAGTGCTTCCTCTGACTGAAAATGCTGTTGAACTTGTGTCACCACCTCACGTCAGCATATAGAAATAAGTATATGAAAATAATTTTATCGCTAAGAACTTTCAGTGGCAAAGAAACATGATATCGTAACTTGCCTGAAATTAATTTAAGAAGATTGCAGGGTCTTCGGCCAAAGGAACATTCTTTCGCCTTTTTTTTCACAACCTTGCATGAAAGAAATGCGAACAATTAGCGCTGAATATTTTGCCCCTAAGAAAGACAATTACTATCACTTGCCTCATGAAACTATTTTGACGTCCGGAACCAATCCTTTATCATGCTTCAGCGGGCCTTATCAAAATCTTCGGTATCCCGACCTCGTCGCCATTTGAAGTGTCAAAGTGCAATAAGACACAACGTCGAAATAAGATATATACTTATTTATTAAATACAAAGGCCCGCAGGTGTTGGACCGGTATCAATGACAGCTGGGGCTCGAATGACAGCCCGTACTCAAACCACGGGAAAGATGACAGGTGGTGACATGAGTGGAACAGTAACCAATGAATGAGGGAGGGGAGGAGGGAGAAGGGAAAGGAATTACAACAGCGCTGTGCTATACACAATCTATTATCCTTGGTAATTTTTTTCTTTTTTTGTAGGATAGGGCTTTAGGGCCGCAGCGGGAGGCGAGACTGAAAAACATAGTTTTGCTTTTCAGATTGTCTTCTCTCGGGGAATTATTTATTTATTTATTTATTTTTTGCATTTATAATGCGCGCAGATACCCACAAAGGGTTTCCCAATTATTCCAATATATAAGGGCTGTGATGAAGAATAATAGTAAATAATCCAGCTTTTAACTAAAATACAGATTTACAAAAGTAAAGATGTAGACAGAGAGTCAGTCAAAGTTCCAACTTCCATTCCAGGATTTATAGAATACCATACCCTGGCTGAAAGATTTTCAATCTTTGGGCACTCTAGAGGGGGCCTATCAACTTACGTCGCACAAAAACAGGAATGGTTAACCGAAGAACTGGACAAGGGGACTAATTGGATCTAAGTGATTAAACTAAGTTGCAAACACATGCCTGAAGGATCAAAGTTGCAACTTTTATTAGTCAATGTTTACATTCATCCCAAATGAAAAAAGCAGAAAGGAAATACACTACTCTAATGAATCTAATAAAATCACTGCAGAGAACTCATCAGCATTGCCTAATGGTCATCTCAGGTGACTTCAATTGTAACCTTATAGCCGGAATTCAACATCGAAGTAAAAAGGCAAGATAACCGGGGGGTTAGAACATTAGTGAACGAACTTGAAACTCTTGGTTTGACAATCTTGAACGGCAATACACCCGGAGATATTCCAGCGGCAGCCACATATTTGAGTGGAAAAGCTTGTTCAACAATAGATTTTACCATCATCAGTAATAAACTGCTCCCACAAATTTACACCTTTAAAATCACCCCATGAGCTGAAAGAGATCACCTACCCCACATCTTAAGAATGACCATTAAAGTAAAGCCTGCCAAAAACTCAATTTCTTCATGCAACACCTTGAAAAGTTCAACTTACGAAAATTAAAATGGCGGGGAGTGGCATCAAAAACCATGCAGGATACATTCAGGGAATTCTTGGGCAAATTGGGCCAGAAATCAGAAGATAAGCGCGTAAAAACTTGTAAACTGCTGACCCAGCTACTAGTTCAAAGATTCCCAGCCACCAGTACATCTAGGAAGGCAACCAAAAGAGAACCATGGTTCAATAATAAGTAAAGAGAACCAAAAAGAGGGATTGCAAGAGAGGTGCAATTACAATTACGGGCGGCAAAAATGGGCAGAAAATCTGAAATCTTAAGTTGAGGGAACTAAGGAGCAATTACAGGAGGAACCTGAGGAGCGTGAAAATAGCGTCTAAGGAGATCATCTGGTCTCCTTAGCCGATACTTGGGCAAGAGAAAAGCTGGGCGACGGGTGCAGTACAACCACAAGCATCCATTCGGAGCAAGGCTTGAAACAAGGCTGCGTATTAGCACCTAGCCTATTTAACTTGTTCCTGTCAGATATTACATCGCATCTGGAAAAAGCCCAACAGCAGGGAATTGGAACAGAAATGTGGATTGATCATGTTCAAGCCCTGTATAGTAATAAAGTAGCTGGTACCGCAGAAGGGCCTCGTGGGTGGCATCTCGAGCAAGAAGATACACAATCAACATCTGACCTGGAACATGTGAAAGGCAAAGTAAGAGGATCAGATACATTCAGTAATGAGCTAAATAACTTGACCAACATAAAGCAATTAAGAGGCATAATATTAAAACTTAAGACCGAGGGAGCGGCAGGGCCAAACGGGCTTCCGAATGCTATTTTCAAAAACGACCCAGACTTCTTGTCCTCCCAGCTCTCTCCCCTCTTTAACAAGATCGATACACAGTCCAACGTTCCAGCTTCCTGGAAAGGGAATATAATCCATCCCATAGTTTTAAAGGGAGATCACCGCAAGCCGGGAAACTACAGACTGATCTCCCTGATAGATGTAGAGGCCAAGCTTTATGCTTCTTATCTGCTAGTCCAGCTCCAAGATTGGATGGACGAGAAGAATATAATTCCCAAGTTCCAGATGGGCTTTAAGCAAGGGATGGGCACCTCAACCAACTTGGCCATTCTGGCACTCTTAACTGAAAAAGCGTTAAAAAAGAAAACCCGGCTATTCGCATGTTTTGTGGATATTAAATACGCCTTCGACCGAGTAAGCAGGAGGCGCCTATGGAACAAACCTAATGCATGGGGATTGCCCAGATCAACGCTGAATGCTATAACCACCTTATACACCGATACTTGGGCAAGAGTAAAGCTGGACGACGGGTGCAGTACAACCACAAGCATGCATTCGGAGCAAGGCTTGAAACAAGGCTGCGTATTAGCACCTAGCCTATTTAACTTGGTCCTGTCAGACATTACATCGCATCTGGAAAAAGTCGATAGCCACCCGCTTAATTTGGCCAATGAGTCAGTTCACATTCTACAGTATGCTGATGACATTGCTATGTTGAGCCAAACCCCAATTGGATTACTAAGATCAATAAACAGCCTGGAAAACCTACCAGGATCAGGAAAAATTGGAATGAAACAAAGAAAAAACAAAAATAGTTCGATTGGTGGATACCAAAACAACCAAGTTTAAATGATCGGTGAAAGGGGCAATCATGGAAGAGCAAGGCTCCTATAAATATCTTGGCGTAACAATAGGGCAGGGCTCAACTCACAAGGAACATAAACTGGCCATAAAATCTAAAACTCAGTCGTTAATTTATGCATACAGATTACTATGCAAAAAACTGGATTGTCCGAACTATACTCATCTGTTAAAAGTTATGGCCGCAAAAATTCAGCCCAGCCTGTCATATGGTTTAGTATCCTAGTGCGGCAAGGAAGCCAATTTATTAAATGAACTCCAGACTAGGATTTACAAGGCTGTCTTTGACCTGCCAAAGTCCGCCTCCCCAGCTCAGGTCCGACTGGAATTCGGCCTCCAGCATCAGAAATTCCGGGGCATGAGAGGCTTTGTTAAACTATGCCACAAATTCCGCTTTTCCAACCCAGATACCATGAATAGAATATGCTGGGACGAAATCAAGCACCAGATGTATCTTGAAACACCAAATTCCTGCGGAAGCTACCTGAGAACTTCTTTGGCAGAGCTGGAATTACAAACGGCATAGGAAAACAGGGCCGACAGAGCAAGCTTCAGTAAAGCGGCTAATGATGCATCTAAAAAGAAATCTCTGCTGGCAAACAAAGAAGCAATAACCAAGCGGTGGCACAGATGGACTGTTATTAATTCTTATAGATCCTTAAAGCCACAAGCATATCTATCCGCCCACTTCAGCTTGCATGTAAAAAAGAGCTTCAGACACTTTCGAATGGGTTTACACGATTCAAAAGATCTGTATCCATCGTGGAAAAAGTCATTCCAAACCGCGAAATGTTGATTATGTGGTTTTCATGCAGAATCCTTAACCCACTTATTATGTGCGTGTCCAGCAGTCAAGGACCAGAGGAGACCGCACTTAAAATACATCTTTAACGACCTGAACATTCCTGCTTGCAGGCAAGCCGCGATATGCTGGTTGGAGGGCAATTCCATAATCTTGGCCTGCCGGGGGGTCAAATACATGACAAAGGTCAGAAGACTCTTACGGCAAGCCTGCGGGGAGTAAACTAAAGAAGTATGATTCATGCTGCAAGGCCACAGTTGATCCATTACTTTAACAAATGGACAGAATGTAAGATGATAGAGAGATCCTGATTTGCATCATGCCGCTTAATTTATAGTCTGTCTTTTGTGCTTTCTACTCAGTGGAGTGGGAGAGATTACACCAAACAAGTTAAAGCGCCATCGGGGTTTTATGGAAGAAAGTAAGTAAGTAATCAGGAATCCCCACAAATGAGTTTTAACGATTGATTAAAAAAACAAGTACTTGTATCTTTGTCAAATAATTGTTGGGATTGAGCTAACGCCATGTGTGTTTTAATCATATTATTTTTATATGTTTTTATTCATACTGGGGGGGATTTGTAATGATTTTAATTAATCAAACAATAAACTATGACTTGACTCGTGTCTTTCATTTATTATATGTATTTTTGCTGTGCGGAACCAAACACGACGGCAGATGACCAAGATAACTTAATTAATGGAGCAAAGTATTTTTTCGTATATTATAGCCAATCATTTGTTGAGGCCTCTGATTACAAGATTCCTGTCAAATATTGTATTTTATAATGTGTGCACGCATACATGAAAACCTTGCTGACTCAGTCAGACTATCTACAGGAACACATCAATGGTTCACATTTTGTTGCTTCAAAAATGAATCGTCTGCTTAATAACCATACATGCTATATGAATGTAAATCAGTGAAACTATCCACACAAATTAAGGTATACGTGTATGTTATTTTAATATGTTGTCTTTTCCTAGTGGAACATATTCTATTTACGTCTTTACTGAAAGGACCAAACATTCGTAGATTTATTTCCTCTAAACAATGATAAGCATTGTTGTTTTTGTTTTTTAGATATACATACATTTTTCACATTCATACAGCTCTGTAAATGAAGCATACATACTAATATCAGCCGTAAACTAAAACACAAAGGCATGTTTAAGCTGGCTAAAACATATAAGCAAACCTTCAAATGTATGCCTTCAAATTGACAGGGTCAGTTTTCTGGCGCAAAGAACAGTGGCCTTAATCATAACACCTACTCATGCTTCTTGAAGAGGAAATTGTCAGGTGGCTTCATCAGACTATAACTTGCCAGTCTTCTCAGTAGGACATTGTTTGCACCTGTAATAACACGACCTACAAGCTGTTTGTGTAATGAGTAAGGATATGCTAAACCTATGTGTTGTTCTTATCTACGGTGGATGTTTATACCTTTGAGGTGTTGTGCTGTGAAGACATTATTGACTGATAAAATAACACTTGCTAAGCATGTAGAAACTTGCTCAAATTATGCAAAGCATCAACTAACAATTTTCCTATATGTTAACAGATTGAAAATGAAAGGTGCATCCTCTAGAAGGAAACATGCTAAAAGGGAAATACAATGAAAACAGTCACCCAATACTCCAAATTTTAAAAAAAAGGCCACCTCAAAAGTAAGTGTGGTAACCAAAGTTTCAAACTCGCATTAAGGTACAAATAACACATCATACATTAAAAATAAATTAAAAAAGCAACTCGTTTTTGGAATAAAAACCTTACATAACTTTCACATTTTTCCTCCCATCAAACTGCAAAAAAGGAAATCTGTGTCAAAAACAACAAGAAACAGATCTGCAAAGTGATATTCTACAACTAAAAGTAAGTAAAAACAACATCTAGAAGTATGCTTAAATATGCACCTGCAATGTAGAAATGTAGAAATGTTAAAATGTATATAACATAATCAATTATTCATTCATAAAATTAATTTATATTTCCAATTTTAAGGAGTGTAGTCGCAAACTGGTCACAGTTCTGTCTCAGTAATCCCTAGTGCATCATGCTAAATGCAGTTCTAGGCAGTCCACAATTTACCGTTTTTCTTGACGTCGCTTGAGTTTTCAAAAAAAGCACAGACAGTGCTGTTATCCCTAAACAGCTGTGATTCATTGTTCTGTGCTTCAACACTTCAATGTCCACTAGAAATAAATATAATTTATGAACTGCCTTCAATTGCATTTACTCTGATGCACTCAGTAGGACCGAGACAGACTTGTGACCAGTGTGCTACTCCATCCCTAAGCAAATTATATACAAGCTCCTGTTCCTTAGGGTAGCTTTTCATTAGTTTCCAGAGATAGGAGTCTGTACCTGGGAGATCTTTGGCATTTATTCTCAGACACTAAAAAGAGGGCCATGTTCCCCTCCACAGAATTCTTTGCCAATCTGATGAGTTCAGAAGAACAAAACGCTGTTAAAGAGGACTAACAGCACTGACCGTACCTCAATACTCAAGAGATCACAAGAAAAATTGTGAGTTATGGACAAACCTGTGACCAGTGTGTAACTCCACCTCTTAGCAAAGTATATTTCCTAAACTCTCAAACTCACAGAAACATGTCAGAAACTATACAATACAACACATGTTTAAAAGAGGAGCATTCATTAAACTGTTAAAGATATGCTTATAGTAAGGAGAGTACCAACAGTGAGAAAACTAGCTGACAATGCACCAAATATTATTCAAATACATGCTATGAAAGACTTATCACAAAAAAAGAAATAGCTGACAGCATTAGAGAATATTACCATCCCAACAATATTACTGAAATAGCAACCAGATATATTTTACAGGACTCAAAAGAGGTCAGTGTGGAATGTTTATTGTATCTAGTTATTGGACATTGGCCCTGATCAAGTGACTTGTGTTGTGCAACTGGAATACGTGAATGTAATGTCCCTTTTATCTTTCTATTATTTGCAGGAATCTAGAACTTGTGGATGCAAAAGGCATGCTGCAGGAATGGAAGCAGCAGTCCAAGGCAGAAATCTGGATTATGACGTCAGGAACTTAGAGGAATGTGAATACAACTATGCTAAGCACTGATCCTGTACAGGGAGGGGTTTAAATAGGTATGTGTGATCTGCACAGGTGTTGCTGGTTCACGTGTGACACCGTGGCGGTTTCACAGCAGGAGCCTGCTTGCTAGGCCTGGGCGGTGAACTTCAGTCTGTTTGTGGAGTTTGCGGAATTTTCTGCACTCCACACTCTGCAGAGCTCGCGTAGTGCAGAAAACTCCGCTTTGCGATGTGCAGCTGATTTTTTTCCCCGCTCGCAATCATGAACGGTAAGTTCGCGAGTGCAAGCTGCCGCAGAGTTCTGCGTAGCAAAATTCAGCGAACTACGCCAAGGAGGAGCGATGACTCAGCTTGTAGGCGCATTCTTACAAAACGGTTGAAGCTGTTTGCACTTGCCAATGTACATTACTTGAGCCTACCACTGCCACCAGGGAATAGATGCTGAGCTGAACTGCAAAATTAATGACAGTGTCCAATTCTGCATTTGTGCATTGATACAATCTGAGTTTCCTACCACTACCACCAGGGAATAGCAATGCACATACTCATGATACAGACTCAATTAGGAGTGGTGCCACCTTATAATTAGACAAATTGTCCTGGGCTACCATGAGCGTGAAAACCTGTGGCTGGGACTACAAAGCAATGACAGCCACCCATGAGGACTTAGCCCAAACACTGGAATCAAATTCTGCCAGGAAGTGTTCTCTAGTATTAAGTAATCTCTTCATATATTCTCATACACTTCTCGCACTCATTTCTGTTCATGCTTTTCACTTTGAACACAACTTCCTTGACCCCTTCTTCATTGGTGTCTGCAGTGTCATCCATGGGAGCACTGGAAAGGAAATCTGCTACCATTTTCTGTGTACTAGTAAAATACTGAACCTTGTAATTGTACACTTCTAGTCCCAAGATCCATCTGGATGTCCTGGGAGTTGTTCTGGTAGAACTATTGGTAGTGAAGGCTTAGTTTAAGGGTGTATAGTCTGTTTTGTAGGTGAAAGTTATGCCCCAAAGAATTTTTTTTACATGTCTGGCAGCCCAAAGCCATGTGAGGGCCTCCTTCTCCACCACTGAATAGTGTCTATCTGCCTTCTTCAAGGCTCTAGATGCGAGGGGCAACCACCTGCTCCTTCCCATCCACCCATTGTATAGGACTAGCTCCTAAACCCTTATTACTGGCATCTGTGGTTTAAACTGTGGGTTTCCTAAGGTCAAACCTGAGTAGAGAGGGAGCTTTGGTTATGCTAGATTTGACTGATCTGAAAGCAGACTGGCACTATTCACTCCATATGGATGGGACCTTCAATCTTAGCAGATTCTCTAGGGACTCCAAAATACTAGCATCATTTTGTATACATTTGACATAGTATTCCGAGAGTCCCAGGAAGGATTTGAGTTCTTCGAAGTTGGTGGGTGCTGAAGTTATCCCAATGGCTTCCAAGAGATTCATTTTGCGTTTGATCCCATTGTGTGATATGGTGTGGCCTAAATACTCTACAGAACCCACACGTATTTGGCATTTTTCCCTTTTTAAGGTAAGCCCTCCCATCTTCAATCTGGCTAATAATTCCCTAACCATAGTTTTGTGCTCCCTATGTTTTTTGCCATGGATCAGGATGCATGCTGTCCTGAAAACACATGGTGCCAGGTACATTCTTCAACACATAGTGCATAACTCACTGAAATGCAGCCGATGCAGAGGCAAGACTGAAAGGCATGCATCTGTATTGGAAAGCACCCAGAGGAGTCACAAACAAAATGAGGTGACATGATCCAGGGTGAGTCCCCACCTGGTGGTTGGCTAACGCAGGGTCTAACACACTGAAACGGAGCGAAAAGTAACAACCAAGGCACTTGAGTAACAAATTGATAATATTGATGAAGGATTACACAAAAGAGGAAGGAATGTAAGTAGGTCTGAAGACAAATTTTATTACTATTTCAATTAAAAAGGAAAACACATACAATAATACAAATCATATATATCAAAAAGACTTTAAAAAGGGAGAAGAAATTTTTTTCATAATAAAATCAATGGAATCAGAAAAAGAAACATTCAAAACATATTTATGAAATCTCAAACAAATTAATTCTCAAACATAAAATGGGAGAACTTTATAAAACTGTGGCATTAACTAATGAATTCTCTACGCGCGTTTCGGCGACCAGCGCCTTCTTCTGGAGTAGCCACGTGTATCCTGGTTGGTGAAAACAAAAAAGGGGGGAAAAAAATATAAAACCAAATTTAAAAATAATACTAACCTATAACTTATTCACAAAAAGTTATCATCTTTAAACAATTTTATAAAACCATTATGCAAATCGACCTACATATTACATCACTTTCATATTGTCAAACATATACATTTTGTTTTTGCCTCTTCTTAGAGGACCTTCATTTCTTTGTGCATTTCAAACCCAACAAACCCGGAGGGGGGGGGGGGGGAAGGGGGGGGAAATGAAGATACTGATATTAAAATGAAGCTTTCATGGATGGTGTCGGATATCTTATGAGGGGAGAGATGGGCACCCATTCTTCAAAATATACTTACATAAATAAAACAGCGTCACAGGATAAAGTCATCAAATGCAGACTCGTTTCTCTGTAAGACAATGATCTGAATCAGAATATAAGGAATGAGATACCAGAATTCTATAATTAATAAATAAAATTTTTACTGACAAGAGTGTCAGAGAATGATTGCACTGTGTGATTAATATTCTTTACCTAATAATAATTCAATAAGGTTCTGAAGCCGTAGATAGTTGCTTCAAATTTATAGCCAGGGAATTTGGATTGCTATATCGGATAAGAGAAACATATTTTAGACGGTTGGATGGATATTAGATAGGCATCACTACATTAAGCAAAAAGTATAAAGCTGTTTTTTAAAAAAAAAGATAGGCAGGTGATTAAGGAAGGGGCTAGTACATATAGACATATGAATATTAGATAGGCATCACTACATTAAGCAAAAAGTATAAAGCTGTTTTTTTAAAAAAGGATGGTCATCAGTCAAAATAATATATTGCACTGCCAAACAGGAGATCTCTTTATCAAGAAGGCTCCTCTGCTAACTACGAACTAGGAACCCTTTTCTAACTTTATGAGGTATGTTCTATGCCTCTTTTTAACACGGTAAAATTTAGACTTACTTTGCAATTATTGAGACTTTGTGAGCAATTTCTTGTTCCTTTACTTATAGATTTCACCAATATATTTTGAAGAGCGAGTGTTGCACGTTATTATACTTGATCAGGTACCCATTTAAAAGCAGATGCTTATTTAAAAGCATTCTTATATATTATTTTGACTGATGACCACCCATAACTCTGAGTTTATTCAGTCTTATGTTATTTTTTGTCATAGGAATCTGACTGATCTTTTAATTTTACATGAACCGTCAACAAAGAACATAAAATACTGCGGTACATAGTGGTTTTATCCAGGTACTACCATATGTACTAGCCCCTTCCTTAATCACCTGCCCATCCTTTTTTTAAAAAAAACAGCTTTATACTTTTTGCTTAATGTAGTGATGCCTATCTAATATTCATATGTCTATATGTACTAGCCCCTTCCTTAATCACCTGCCTATCTTTTTTTTAAAAAACAGCTTTATACTTTTTGCTTAATTTAGTGATGCCTATCTAATATCCATCCAACCGTCTAAAATATGTTTCTCTTATCCGATATAGCAATCCAAATTCCCTGGCTATAAATTTGAAGCAACTATCTACGGCTTCAGAACCTTATTGAATTATTATTAGGTAAAGAATATTAATAACACAGTGCAATCATTCTCTGACACTCTTGTCAGTAAACATTTTATTTATTAATTATAGAATTCTGGTATCTCATTCCTTATATTCTGATTCAGATCATTGTCGTACAGAGAAACGAGTCTGCATTTGATGACTTTATCCTGTGACGCTGTTTTATTTATGTAAGTATATTTTGAAGAATGGGTGCCCATCTCTCCCCTCATAAGATATCCGACACCATCCATGAAAGCTTCATTTTAATATCAGTATCTTCATTTCCCCCCCCCCCCTCCGGGTTTGTTGGGTTTGAAATGCACAAAGAAATGAAGGTCCTCTAAGAAGAGGCAAAAACAAAATGTATATGTTTGACAATATGAAAGTGATGTAATATGTAGGTCGATTTGCATAATGGTTTTATAAAATTGTTTAAAGATGATAACTTTTTGTGAATAAGTTATAGGTTAGTATTATTTTTAAATTTGGTTTTATATTTTTTTCCCCCCTTTTTTGTTTTCACCAACCAGGATACACGTGGCTACTCCAGGAGAAGGCGCTGGTCGCCGAAACGCGCGTAGAGAATTCATTAGTTAATGCCACAGTTTTATAAAGTTCTCCCATTTTATGTTTGAGAATTAATTTGTTTGAGATTTCATAAATATGTTTTGAATGTTTCTTTTTCTGATTCCATTGATTTTATTATGAAAAAAAAGTCTTCTCCCTTTTTAAAGTCTTTTTGATATATATGATTTGTATTATTGTATGTGTTTTCCTTTTTAATTGAAATAGTAATAACATTTGTCTTCAGACCTACTTACATTCCTTCCTCTTTTGTGTAATCCTTCATCAATATTATCAATTTGTTACTCAAGTGCCTTGGTTGTTACTTTTCGCTCTGTTAATCCCTGACCTAGGACTTACAATATCAATTTGTTCAGGGGGTCCTTGTTACCTTTACGCTAACACACTGAAACACCATCTTTGATAAGGGTCAGAACTTCATGAATGCAGGGGAGGGAGTGTCTGTCAACCCATATGTTTGTGCTTAAAGCTCTGAAATCTATGAACAGTTTTAGGTCTTTGCCCACAGATTTGGTCACTAAGACTACTAGAGCTAACCACTGTGTACATTCTATCAGTTCAATAACCCTCAATTCAAGTGGCACATGTCTCAGGTCAGGAATAGGCCTTACTTTATGTGTCACCGGTTTAACCTTCAGCTTCAATTTGAAGCTGTGTTGCTAGCCCTTTAATAGCCCCAAAACTTCAAAACTTCCGAAAATAACTCTGGGACCTTGCTGCAGACCTCCTGTCTCCCATCAAGGGGTCCACTAGGAGTACTTGATCTGTAGTTTTAGGGTCTAAACGGATGCCTAGCTATTGTTGATGCTGCCTTCCCAATAAACTGGAATCCTTATTTGTTACATAGACCTTTCCTACTGTGTTCCTTCCTATAAAGCTGATTTTTATTGTAGTCATGTCTATTAACAGTATGGAATCACCACTGTGACCCCTGGTTTGATGAGCAGGATATAACCACACAAATAGGGCCTCATCAACCAACGTGTAAGGTGAACATGAATCTGCAAAAACTGTTATGGGCATGCTGTCAAGTGCCATTTAGCAAGAGGGGAAACTTATACCTTTATTGCTGTTTCATAACTGAAATACCTACTTAGTTTCTGGTGGGTTTTCTGGCTTAATCTTCAGAACACATTTGGAATGCAGATCCCTGCAAACACTGGTGAGCTGTTCCTTTTTTCCCACATTTATGGCAAGTGACAGCACTGGCTTGACAGGCTAAATTGTTTGCAAGCTTTCCCAAACTGCCACACATGTATCACCTGGATTTGTCCCTACCTGGCAATAGATTTTTATCTTTGATCTCCTTACTGTTCTCTTGCTTATTAATTACATTAACTTCAGCTGTGGAGTCATTACATACGTTATAATGCAGTCTGTCCAGAGGTGTGTTTGTACTTCAATGTTTAAGGTTTTAAGGTGCATTAGATATTGAGATGTTACAATGTGATCTACAATATATAAAATACATCAATCAATACAACTTTAAAAATAAGCAAAAAAATTTAAAAATATTACAGCACATTAATTCCTTAACAGGACCCTTTATCATCTCCAAAGCATCTGTAGCAGTTGCAATCCCATGTTTTGTAAAAAACTGGTTTAACAGTACAGACAAATATAACATGTTAGTTTGTGAACCATTATAACATAAGGTACAGATTCTTTCTTCCCAGACTATATTTTGTCATGCATCCATCAGAATTTGTAATGGTAAACAATTCAACCTACAAAGCTTTATACACCTTCCTACCACATGTTCCAGTTCAAATACGCTTGGGGTACTGCTGCCTGACATCACCGAGTGACACACTGTAACCAAGGTTTTGGGCTACGTGTAACAATATCTTTCTTCATCAATGATGTTGCCATTGTAAGCTTCAAAAATCTTTTAAGGTGAACATAGCTCATATTCTCAAACTCTGCTTTAGTCAGGAAAAAGTTCTGGAGCGCAGCTAAAATATTATTTTTAAATGGACTGGCCTTAGTAGTCTGAAAGAGACATTCCATGGCCATGAGACTCCTTAAAGACTTGTCCTTGGCATGAAAGATACAATTATACCATTTTAGAATGGTGCTAGTCATCTTATATATGTGCTCACCAATCCTAATTCTAGCTGTAGTGCTTCTTTTGAAACCATGGAAATCATAAAGTGTGATTATTTAATATTTATTGTCTTTATAGCATAAATAAGAGTTTACAAAATCTTCTTTTTGTATACTGTTAGGAGAACTACATCTCTTTTGGATTCTTGTCCTCTAGTTCTTCTTTTAAAGCAAGAAATACACCTATTTCATTACTTAGAATAACAGGTGAATTTCCTTCTTTGCAGATGATTAATTCGCGTGGGCGTAAAATCCGTTTTGTTCAAGGAATTTGCACATTTTTGGCAAATTTGCGGTCCGCGAATCGCGCGAATTTGCCCAAAAATCTGCAAATTCGCAAGCTGCGGATTTTTTTGCTTGGTCGCTCTTGAAAAATACAATATCGCGCGCGCGGCGTTGACTTACCGTGATTCTGAGTCCGCCGAGTTGTTTTTCTCCTGATGTGCGTGTGCCGTGCCATTTTGGATCTTGCTGCGTGATCGCGCGAGAGTTTTTCGAACGCAATTACGTCATCGCGGCTCACCATCTTGCACAGCGAGAGTTTGACAATGCGAGTACGTCATAAGGGCCCACGATTACGCACTGCGGGAGTAAACAATGTCGAACATGTAGATGTGGTGCACAGCTAACTTCCAGCAGGAGATTTGAACAGCTCGCTTTCCCGAAATTGCAAAAATTGCAATTCTGCACAAGAAATCCACCACAGGAAGCATAAACCTTCGGAAAATGATGATTTTGATCGGAATAACTCCTCAGATTGACATTTGGCTGCACTTTTTGGTGCAAGGAGTCCATTTTGGGGGGGGGAAGGAAGTGTCCTAGAATCTCAAACTTCCTGTTCCTGTCCAGCAGGCTCCTCCCAGTGCTTTGTCCATGTCCTGGTCACTTTTGATTTGGATCTGGAGCTGGAAGGATTACTTTTTGTGGCTGCTGCTGGATATTTGTATTTGAGGACTTTTTGGACTTTGGAGTTTGGATCACTTTTGGACTTGAGATTTTACAAGTAAGTTGGTGTTTGTTTGGGGCACTGCAGTTGCTGCAACTACAGTTTTAAAACTTTTTTCACGACTTAAAAAAAATATATATTGTGGGTATCCACAGTATCCAGTAGGCCCAGGGTTAGTCATGGGTGCATGATACAACTGTTTCTGTGATTTGTTTTTCAACTTAATTCTCATTTATGTCATGGAATTTTAGCTCACTGTTATATGTTGATTTTTATTTTTTATTTTGGGGTGCCTGTAAAGCCTCACTAGCCAGTAGGCCCCGGGGTAGTGAGTGGTGCATGGACCAAGTCTTTCTGTGGGGTGTCTTGAACTTTAAACATCATTGAGGGCATGGATGGCATGGGATTGTGGTGATTTTTGTGCGTTTTCGACTTTTTGGGGTGTTGTTGGGGCCTGGCCATGTGGTGGGGGTCAAGGGGCCATTTTGAAGCCAGGCAGTGTGCTCAGGCCTGCACCCAGTTTGCCTTGCTTTCAACCATTATGCCCAGGGGTACTCAGTGGTGCATGGACCAAGTCTTTCTGTGGGGTGTATTGAATTTAAACATCATTGAGGTGATTTTTGTGTGTTTTTTTACTTTTTGGGGTGTTTAACTGATGTTCCTCTGGCTTCCATTGCTTTTAGGTGCACAAGAGAACCACCAGTGCCAGGAAGAAGTCCTGCAGCGGTGTGTGCAGCACAACGTCACGTGACGTCACGTGTGGCCACAGACAAGACAACTCTGCAACTCGTGCAACTGCGGCCTGCTGTTCTGACATCTGAAGAAGATGGGCCCAAAGAAAGGTGGCCGTAGCGCCTCAGCGAAAAAAGTTGCCAGTGCCACTGCCAGTAAGAAGGAGCAGAAGAAGCAAGTGGCACCACCTACCAAGGAGACTGATGTGCCCACCGACACCTTTTTTGGGGAAAAAAAACTACGCCTGCAGCAGCAGCGGTGTCCGCCGGGGACCAAGCTGGAAGCAGCACCTCTGCTTTATTGGGCTCAGTGCCAGCACGCAAAGTTAGGTCCAAGACCATGAGTGCTGCTGCGGCAGCCACTTTGGTTGTTCAATCACCATGGACCAGTGATGTTGGCTCATCACAAGAAAGTACCATCCAATCAATGCCAGGTGTAACTCAGCTGACGAGTGTTCAACAACCACAGCCGCAACGACAACCACAGGTGCAACTAGCACAAGCGCAAGTACATGCGCAAGGAAAGGCGCATAGAGAGGCGCAAGGAGAGGCGCATGGAGAGGCGCATGGAGAGGCGCATGGAGAGGTGCAACTAGAGGTTCATGGAGCCGCACAACTGCCTACAATGCTTGTTCCTCCAGAAGTAGGGGCACATCAGGAAATTGATATTGAAGCGGAGGTATCATCCGAGGAAGCCACTTCTCCTGATGTTGATCCATTGTCTTCCAGATCCCCAGCAAGAAAAAGGTCAAGGATGGCTACTACTACTACTACAAGTTCTTCTTCAAGTCCCCTTCATTCTGATGACCTTGATCCTGATTGGAACCCACAAATGCAGTCTGAGAGTGAGGCACGCCATGACCCGACAAAGGTAGCTGAGCCTAAAAGGAAGGTTCCCGCAAGGCTTCGACTTATGGGTGATGACGACGAACAAGAAGTGGTGTCTTCTGCTGCTGATGAACAGTCTGACGACGACCCAGTCATCACGGTCGTCACTCCAGCCCCAGCGGGCAAGCAGCAGACAGACATTTTGACCCTATCCCGAATGGCTGCTGAGCGGGATGTGGGCAGCGTGGCACTGGTACCACCACCAACGCAGTTAACTACAACACCAACACGACCTAGAGCTTCCATATTTTTTAGTCATAAGGGCCGGCAGGGACCTCCATCCAGCTCGACCTCCATTACCTCAAGTAGTGGTGCTGTAAGTGAGCAACAGAAACAAATATAGCCACACCCATCCTCCACTTCGTCTGGCATTGAAAGTCAAAGTAGCACCTCCACCTTTACTGTTAGCCAAAAGGCGGAAAACATGGTCGTTTGTTCGATTTGTAAAGTATTAGTTAGTCGGGGTAAGCTTGGTACCAACTATGGTACCGGAGGCCAGAGAGGTCATTGCCAAAAACACCACACTATCCGGTGGGAGGCACACCTAAGGAAGATCCGGGAAAACCAAAGTAGAACTGATCCAAATGTATCCATTCACATTGCATCTGATGCTGACGAGGGGATGATTCATGTGCAGGGGGAAGTCAAGAACCGACATTTTTTCTTGTACACCCAGTATCCCTGGCAGCAGCACTGCAGTGGTAGCGCCCACACCCTCTACCCCTGCAACATGTATGAGGCACACTAAGAGTCTGGTACAGACACCAATGCAAAAAAGTACATCAATGAGCCTAACTGGTTTGAAGTCTGCATCATCATCATCATCATCGTCATCATCACGTAAAACGGTCCAGCCCACCATTAAAAGCATGTTTTGGTCGGAGGCGCCATTTGAACGCAACCACCCAATGGTACGTCTGTATAACGCAAAGCTGGCTAAAATGCTAGCCCTGGACCTTCTCCCTTTTACTTTCGTGGCAGGGGTGGGTTTTCTAGAATTTGTGGCAACAGTCTGCCCTGAATGGAAGGTTCCTAGCCGGTCCTATTTTGCCAGAGTTGCGGTTCCAGCACTACATCAAGATGTGCTGGAGGTGATTGGGGCAGCTTTGCAAAAGAGTGCTGTTCACACTATCCAGTTGACAACAGACATGTGGAGCAGTTGCCAAGCCCTTGATTACATGTGCATCACTGCACACTGGGTCTCTTTTGCCGGGGTTAGGGACAAGACAAGTGCAGGTGTTGACCCAGACACAGTTTTTCAAGCTACTCGGAAACATGCAACATTAGCCATGTTTGCCATGGAGAAAACTCATACTGCACCTAACCTTTTGGACAAATTTGATAGGAAGGTCTCTGAATGGCTGCATCTAAGAAATCGCATAGTTGTTTACGTTTCCATGGATAATGGCAGTAATATAGTTAAGGCATGAAGGATGGTGGCTATTTCAGAGTGCCGTGTTTGGCGCACAGTATTAACATTGTGGTGCAAGATTTCTTGAAAAAAGAAAACACAGTCAGCAAGTTACTGACCACCTGCCGAAGAATCTTCACACATTTCAGCCATTCTTTTAAGGCCCGGAAGGAGCTGAGGAGCATTCAACATGAACGTAGACTGCCAGTCAAAGGACTCATCCAGGAGGTGGCAACATGTTGGAACTCAACCTTTTACATGCTTGAGCGTCTGTCTGAGCAGTGGGGGGTAATAAATGAGTATGTCTATAAACTGGGTTCTACTATGAAAGACATGAGGCTAGAGTTGGAGGAATGGAAGATAGTTGCAAGCCTGACAGACATGCTTCGTCCTTTTGGGGCTTCACACGTGAAGTCAGCAGGGAGAACTGTTCTTTGGGCAAAGCTATCCCATTGTTGGTCATGCTAGAGCACCAACTGAAGGCGGTGTCTTCAATGTTCCGAGATGATGCTGAAAAGCAAGATGCATATCATTTGGCGGAGAGGTTATTAAGCCGCCTAGTTGGCAATCAAATGCTTAAAAACATACATACAGAACAACATTACATTTGTGTAAAAAGGCAGTGGCCAGCAAAGCATTCATTCCTTTTGATGAAGCAGATGTTTCAAAGTACAAACATTGGCTAGCTGTGTTAGCCAGTTGGTTCGAAAAAGAGCGGCAGAAAAATCAAAGAGCCGGCAGAAGTACAACTATATCAGCAGTAAGCGTGGGCGTAAAATCCGTTCCGCTCGCGGAATTTGTGGATTTTCAGCAAATTCGCAATCCGCGAACTCTCGCGAATTTGCCGAAAATCCGCAAATTCGCACGCAGCGGATTTTTTTGCTTGGTGATACAATTTAGCGGCGCGCGGCATTCACTTACCGTCATTCAGCGTTTGCAGAGTTGTTTTTTTCCATATTTTGCGTGTGCTGCGCCATTTTGGATCTTGCTGCGGGATCCCGCGGGAGTTTGGCAATCGCGATTACATCATCGCGGCTTGCCACCTTGCACGGCACGCATCGCGAGAGTTCGCAATTGCGAACACGTAAATACGGCGAGCAGCAACAATCTCGCACTCGCGAAATTTCCACCAGCAAGCAGCATAAACCTTCTAAAAATGATGATTTTTATCAGAATAACTCCTAAGGTTGACATTTGCCTGCACTTTTTTTGCAAGGAGTCCATTTTGGGGGGGTGGGTGGGAGGAGGGAAGTGATCCACAGTCTCAAACTCCTCCCAGTGCTTTCTTCATGTGCTGGTCACTTTCATTTGGATCTTGACCTGGAAGGATTACTTTTTGTGGATGCTGCTGGATATTTGGATTTGAGGCCTTTTTGACTTTCTTTGGATCACTTTTGGATTAGAAATCAACTTTCACAAGTAAGTTTGTTTGGGGCATTACAGTTGCTGCAACTACAATTTTGGAACTTTTTCAGAACCTTAAATAAAAGATATTGCGGGTAGCCACAGTATCCAGTAGGGCCAGGGTTAGTTATGGGTGCATGATACAACTGTTTTGTTGAATTTAAACATCATTGAGGGCATGGATGGTATAGGATTGTGCTGATTTTTGTGTGTTTTTCGATTTTTTGGCTGTTGTTGGGGCCTTTTGCCCAGGGGTACTCAGTGGTGCATGGGCCTAGTCTTTCTGTGTGGTCTCTTTAATGTAAACATCATGGAGGGCATGGATGGCATGGGATTGTTTTGATTTCTGTTTGTTTTTTTCGATTTTTTGGCTGTTGTTGGGGCCTTTTGCCCAGGGGTAGTGAGTGGTGCATGGGCCTAGTCTTTCTGTGGGGTATCTTGAATTCAAATATCATTAAGGGCATGGATGGCATTGGATTGTGCTGATTTTTGTGTGTTTTTTTTTATTTTTTGGCAGTAGTTGGGGCCTTTTGCCCAGGGGTAGTGAGTGGTGCATGGACTGAGTCTGTCTGTGGGGCCTCTTTAATGTAAGCATCATGGAGGGCATGGATTCCATTGGATTCGTTTTTTGGGGGTGTACTGTTGATGGCGACTGGCCATGTGGGTGGGGGCCATTTTGAGTGCTGGTACAGGCAGGCCCTGGCCATGTGCTTGGGGTGCAAGGGGCCATTTTGAATGCAGCCAGTGATGTCAGGCCTGCACCCATTTTGCCTAGCTTCCATCCATTATGCCCAGGGGTAGTGAGTGGTGCATGGGCCTAGTCTTTTTGTGGGGTGTCTTCTTGAATTTAAACATCATTGAGGGCATGGATGGCATGGGATTGTGCTGATTTTTGTGTGTTTTTCGACTTTTAGGGGTGTATAACTTATGTTCCTCTGTCTTCCATTGCTTTTAGGTGCACAAGAGAACCACCAGTGCCAGTAACAAATCCTGCATCGGTGTGTGTGCAGCATAACGTCACGCGACGTCACGTGTGGCCACAGACAAGACAACTCTGCAACTCGTGCAACTGCGGCCTGCTGTTCTGACCTCTGAAGAAGATGTCCCCCAAAAAAGTTCCCCGTAGCTCCTCTAGCAAGAAAGTTGCCAGTAAGGAGCAGAAGAAGCAAGTGGAGCCACTTACCAAGGAGACTGGTGTGACGACCGCCACATTTTTTGGGAAAAAAATAAGTACGCCTGCAGCAGCAGCGGGGTCTGCTGGGGACCAAGCTGCCGGGAGCATCACCCCCGCTCCATTGGGGTCAGTGCCACCACCACCACGCCAACTTAGGTCCAAGCCTTTGAGTGCTTTAGAGGCCGCCAGTATAGTTGTTCAATCACCATCGACCAGTGATGTTGGCTCATCGCAAGAAAGTAGCAGCAATGTCCCACAATCAACATAGGTTGTTGTAACTCATCTGACGAGTGTTCAACAAACACAGCCGCAACAACAACCACCTGTGCAAGTAGTACAAGCCCAAGTACATGTGGAAGGAGAGGCAGCGCAAGCAGATGCGCAAGCAGAGGTGCATGGAGCGGCACAAGTGCCCACAATAGTTGTTCCTCCCGCAGTAGGGGCACAATAGGAAATCGACATTCAAGCCGAGGTATCATTTGAGGAAGCCACTCCTCCTGATCATTCATTGTCTTCCACATCCCTAGCAAGGAAAAGATCAAGGATGGTGTCTACATCTTCTTCAAGCCCCCTTCCTTCTGATGATATGGATCACAATTGGGAACCACCACTGCCGTCCGAGAGTGAGGCACACCATGATCTGACAAAGGTAGCTAAGCGTAAAAGGAAGGACCCCGAAAGTCTCAGAGTTATGGAGTGTGATGATGA
This sequence comes from Lissotriton helveticus, assembly GCF_964261635.1. NCBI lineage: Eukaryota > Metazoa > Chordata > Amphibia > Caudata > Salamandridae > Lissotriton > Lissotriton helveticus. The sequence continues at coordinate 211,236,755 of NC_136060.1, read as the reverse complement.
CGCTGAAGAAGAAGTGGCGTATACTCCTGCTGATGAAGACTCTCCTGATGATGACGCAGTCATCATAGGCGTCACTCCAGTCTCAGCGGGCATGCAGCAAACAGACATTTTTACCCTATCCCGAAATGCTGCTGAGCGTGATGATGGCGATGTGACAACGGGACCACCACAAATGCAGTTAACTAGTACACCAACACCTACCGCTTCCATATTTTCTCGCCAGAAGGGACCTCCATCTACCTCCACCTCAATTAGTGGTGATGCAAGTGCACAACGTAGTAAAGTTCGGCAACACACATCCTCCACTTCATCTGCCATTAGCAGCATGACCAGCAGTATCGCCTCCTCCGCCCCCCACAGACATTTGAAGTCCGCAGTTTGGGACTTCTTTAGTGTTTGCCCAAAAAGGGAAAACATAGCCATTTGTAGCATTTGTAAGCTTGCAGTTAGTCGTGGTAAGCTTGGTACCAACTATGGTACCGGAGGACAGAGAGGTCATCTTAAGAGACAGCACCTTGTCCAATGGCTTGCGCACCTAAAGGAGATCAAGGAAGCCCGAATTGGGAGGCAACAAACTGTATCCGTTGATGTTTCATCTGATGATGACGATGAGGAAGAAGCGTCAAACATTTCTTCACCTACACCCAGTCACCCAGTACCCCTGTCAGCAGCACACCCCCTGTGCGCCACACTAAGAGTGTGGGAGAGAGTGAGACACCAATGCGAAAAATTTCATCATCACTGAGCGTAACTGGGTCGAAGAAGTCATCATCTTCCCGTAAAAAAATGGTCCACCATTAGAAGCATGTTGTTTTCAGATGCGCCATTTGAACGCAACCAACCAATGGTGCGTATAAATAACACTAAGCTGGCTAAAATGCTAGCGCTGGACCTTCTCTCTTTTTCTTTTGTGGAAGGGGTTGGTTTTCTTGAATTAGTGGCAACGCTATGCCCTAAATGGAAGGTTCCTAGCCGGTTCGATTTTGCCAGAGTTGTGGTTCCAGCACTACATACAGATGTGCTGGAGGCGATTGGGGCAGCTTTGAAGAAGAGTGCTGTTCACACTATACATCTGACAACAGACATGTGGACCTGTGGCGCAGGCACTGATTACATGTGCATCACTGGCCACTGGGTCTCTTTTTCAGGAGTTACAGCAAAGCTAAGGGCAGGTGTTGACACGGACAACATTTTTAAAGCTGCTCGGAAACATGCAACACTAGCCATGCTTGGCATGGAGTCAAGTCATACAGCAGAAAAATTTTGCAGGAGTTTAACACAAAGGTCTTTTAATGGCTGTCCCCCAAAAAACGCATCATTGGTTATGTTTCCACGGATAATGGCGCCAATGTAGTTAAGGCCATGGATAAGGGTAACTATTTCAGAGTGCCGTGTTTGGCGCACTGTATAAACCTGGTTGTTAAAAAATTCTTGAGTGAAGAAAGTCCAGCGTGCGAGTTACTGACCACCTGTCGAAGAATGTGCACACATTTCAGCCATTCTTTTAAGGCCCGGAAGCATCGGAGGGGCCTGCTACATGAACGTCGACTGCCAGTGAAAGCACTCATCCAGGAGGTGGCAACACGTTGGAACTCAACCTTCTACATGCTTGAGCGTCTGTATGAGCAGTTTACGGTACTCGATCAGTATTTCCTTACACTGGGTACAGCTGTGAAGGACCTGAGGTTACATGCGGAGCAATGGGAGCTAGTTACAAGCCTGACAGACATGCTTCGTCCTTTTGAGGTCTTCACGTGTGCAGTCAGCAGGGAGGACTGTAGTTTGGGAAAAGCTATCCCATTGTTGCGCACGCTAGAGCACCAACTGAAGGCGGTGTCTTCTAAGTTTCAAAAAGATGAAGAAAAGCAAGAAGCTTTTGATTTGGCGGAGAAATTATTACAGCGCCTACTTTGCAATGAATGTCTTCAAAAGATCCACACAGAACAGCATTACATTTGTGTTACTATTCTGTATCCACGCTACAAAAAGGCACTGGCAGGCAGAGCATTGTTTGCTTTTGGTGACGCAGAAGTTTCAAAGTACAAACGTTGGCTAGCTCTGTCAGCCATGAGGTTTGAAAGAGAACAGAGGGAAATTGAAGGAAAAGGCAGTACATCTGCATCAGCAGGCCATCCGGAGTCCAAAGAATAGACTTCTGCACCTGTGGTTGTGGCAGGAGTGACCTCTCAGCCGTTAAAGACACCAGCAACCGGATCATCTATACCAGACACAACAGCAACATTGTGTGAAGAAGACGATTGGCTAACTGAGCTTGGGTTTGCTTCTGAAAAGGTCCCAGCAAAAAGTACGCAAAGTGGAGGAACCGTGCAGAACCTTGAGTCGATGGTGCAGGACTATCTGAATGACCCAACAGAGGTCTATATTCATGATGACCCATTGGCGTATTGGCATGGGAAAAGAGAATTGTGGCCAGAGATCACCAACCTGGCTATAAATTACTTGTCTTGCCCACTCGCAAGCGTGTCTTCTGAACGTGTTTTCAGTGCTGCTGGTGGCATTGTAACTTGCAAAAGGACCCGCCTCTCGCCAAAAAATGTGGAGAGGTTAACAATGATAAAGATGAATCAGCACCTCATACCACCAGATTACAAAGTACGAGAATACACGCCGGAAGAAGACGAGGAGGACACCAACTTAGATGAGGGAATTTCTTCTCTTTTAGGTGACCTACTCCCACCTGAATTCGCAGAGTATGAGGATGAACTCTGCTTCCCTGACACCGAGCCCTGAAAATGAGCCAATGAATCAATAACTTTCTTTTTCGTCCTTATTCACTTTTATTCCTGTGTGTATGTCTTTCTCTGTTTTGCAAAGTCAATATAAATAAAAAATGTAATCGCCCAATCACAAAAACAAGCCCATCAGCAGAACTGTCTTCACTTATTTGCTTATTGATTTGAAGGTGCCGCAGTCTGCATTCCTCAGGTTCACAAGTTCACAAGAACATGCTCCTCCATCCTCCTCCTCCAGACTCCTATTTCCCTCAACGCAGAGGGCTGGATTACGCCCAATGAAGAAAGACTCTGCACTTGTGGGGGTGTTCTACTTCTTTGCGGGTGAGTTGACAGCTCTGGGGCCATTGCTGGGAAGGTCTAATACCGGAAGAAAAGTGGTTTGGACAAACTCGGAGGCAAATTTTTCTTTGCATTTTTGCTGACTTGCTTGTCTTTGAGGTGCTGTTTGGGGGGGTTCCGAGTGTTTTTGGGTGGGTTTTGTGGTCTGGGAGCACTGCTGGCACAGTCTAGTTTTGATTGCATTTGTTTTTCAGGAAATCCATGGTGGAAAATGGGAGTTATGACCTAGCTGCACAGCGCGTTTGGACAGAAGGCCGAAAAATATTGTAAGTATGAGATTTTCCATTTTTGTTTTTTGCCTGTTTAGCGGTGTTGTGCTTTTTTGCGGGTGGGTTGGCGGGTCTTGAGGCATTGCTGGGAAGCTCTAATACCGGATAAAACTGGTTTGGACCAAATCCATGAGGAAAAAGTTTTAGCTTTTTCTGACATTTCGGTCAATTTAGCGTTTTCGGGGGCCTGTTTGGGGGGCTTCCTGGTGTTTGTGGGTGGGTTTTGGGGTCTGAGAGCACTGCTGGGTATTGATAGTTTTGATAGCAAGAGGTTTGAAGAAAATCCATGGTGGCAGAGGGGAGTTAGGGCCTAGCTGCAGAGCACGCGCGGAGTGATTTTGGAAATTGCCCAGAAAATGACAAAGTGCCCATTTTTGTACTTTTGCTTTTTGGCTGTTTGGGGGTCTTCTACTTGTTTTCGCCTGAGTTGACGGCTCTGGGTCCATTGCTGGGAAGCTTTAATACCGGATAAAACTGGTTTGGACCAAATCCATGAGGAAAAAGTTTTTGCTTTTAATGACATTTCAGTCAATTTAGCGTTTTTCGGGGCCTGTTTTGGGGGCTTCCTGGTGTTTGTGGGTGGGTTTCGGGTCTGGGAGCACTGCTGGGTATGGATAGTTTTGATAGCAAGAGGTTTGAAGAAAATCCATGGTGGCAGAGGGGAGTTAGGGCCTAGCTGCAGAGCGCGCGCGGAGTGATTTTGGAAATTGCCCAGAAAATGACAAAGTGCCCATTTTTGTACTTTTGCTTTTTGGCTGTTGGGGGTCTTCTACTTGTTTTCGCCTGAGTTGACGGCTCTGGGGCCATTGCTGGCAAGCTTTAATACTGGATAAAACTGGTTTGGACCAAATCCATGAGGAAAAAGTTTTTGCTTTTTCTGACATTTCGGTCAATTTAGTGTTTTCGGGGGCCTGTTTTGGGGGCTTCCTGGTGTTTGTGGGTGTGTTTTGGGGTCTGGGAGCACTGCTGGGTATGGATAGTTTTGATAGCAAGAGGTTTGAAGAAAATCCATGGTGGCAGAGGGGCGTTAGGGCCTAGCTGCAGAGCGCGTGCGGAGTGATTTTGGAAATTGCCCAGAAAATGACAAAGTGTCCATTTTTGTACTTTTGCTTTTTGGCTGTTTGGGGGTCTTCTACTTGTTTTCGCCTGGGTTGACGGCTCTGGGGCCATTGCTGGGAAGCTCTAATTCCGGATAAAACTGGTTTGGACCAAATCCATGAGGAAAAAGTTTTAGCTTTTTCTGAAATTTCGGTCAGTTTAGCGTTTTCGGGGGCCTGTTTGGGGGGCTTCCTGGTGTTTGTGGGTGGGTTTCGGTGTCTGGGAGCACTGCTGGGTATGGATAGTTTTGATAGCAAGAGGTTTGAAGAAAATCCATGGTGGCAGAGGGGAGTTAGGGCCTAGCTGCAGAGCGCGCGCGGAGTGATTTTGGAAATTGCCCAGAAAATGACAAAGTGCTGATTTTTGTACTTTTGCTTTTTGGCTGTTTGGGGGTCTTCTACTTGTTTTCGCCTGGGTTGACGGCTCTGGGGCCATTGCTGGGAAGCTCTAATACCGGATAAAACTGGTTTGGACCAAATCCATGAGGAAAAAGTTTTTGCTTTTTCTGACATTTCGGTCAATTTAGCGTTTTCGGGGGCCTGTTTTGGGGGCTTCCTGGTGTTTGTGGGTGGGTTTCGGGGTCTGGGAGCACTGCTGGGTATGGATAGTTTTGATAGCAAGAGGTTTGAAGAAAATCCATGGTGGCAGAGGGGAGTTAGGGCCTAGCTGCAGAGCGCGTGCGGAGTGATTTTGGAAATTGCCCAGAAAATGACAAAGTGCCCATTTTTGTACTTTTGCTTATTGGTTGTTTGGGGGTCTTCTACTTGTTTTCGCCTGGGTTGACGGCTCTGGGGCCATTGCTGGGAAGCTCCAATTCCGGATAAAATTGGTTTGGACCAAATCCATGAGGAAAAAGTTTTTGCTTTTTCTGAAATTTCGGTCAGTTTAGCGTTTTCGGGGGCCTGTTTGGGGGGCTTCCTGGTGTTTGTGGGTGGGTTGCGGTGTCTGGGAGCACTGCTGGGTATGGATAGTTTTGATAGCAAGAGGTTTGAAGAAAATCCATGGTGGCAGAGGGGAGTTAGGGCCTAGCTGCAGAGCGCGCGCGGAGTGATTTTGGAAATTGCCCAGAAAATGACAAAGTGCCGATTTTTGTACTTTTGCTTTTTGGCTGTTTGGGGGTCTTCTACTTGTTTTCGCCTGGGTTGACGGCTCTGGGGCCATTGCTGGGAAGCTCTAATACCGGATAAAACTGGTTTGGACCAAATCCATGAGGAAAAAGGTTTTGCTTTTTCTGACATTTCGGTCAATTTCGCGTTTTCGGGGTCCTGTTTGGGGGGCTTCCTGGTGTTTGTGGGTGGGTTTCGGGGTCTGGGAGCACTGCTGGGGATGGATAGTTTTGATCGCAAGAGGTTTGAAGCAAATCCATGGTGGCAGAGGGGAGTTAGGGCCTAGCTGCAGAGCGCGCGCTGAGTGATTTTGGAAATTGCCCAGAAAATGACAAAGTGCCCATTTTTGGACTTTTGCTTTTTGGCTGTTTGGGGGTCTTCTACTTGTTTTCGCCTGGGTTGACGGCTCTGGGGCCATTGCTGGGAAGCTCTAATACCGGATAAAACTGGTTTAGGCCAAATCCATGAGGAAAAGCGTTTTTGCACATTAACTTAGGGCTCGTTAGGGTTAGCACTAGCAGCAGGGTTGCATGTGTTTCGGGGTGTTCTAGATTTCTGGGGTCTTAGAGCACTCGTGAGAATGTGTAATTTTGGTTGCAAGTGGTCTAAAGAAAATCCATGGTGGGGAAGGGGGGATTTGGCCTAGTTAAAGAAAGCGTCTGCCACTATTCTTAACTTATGGCTCGTTAGGGTTAGTAGTATTGTATTGCATGTGTTTGGGCGGGGTCTGTTTGTGGAGGGTTTGCGAGTCTTTGAGCGGTGCTGGGCATGGATACTTTTGCTTGCTTGCAAGTGGTTTGAATACAATCCACGGTGGGTAAGGGGGGATTTGGGCCTACTTTACGTTCAAAGTACGTTTTGTCACCATTTTCTACTAGGCCTCGTTTTTTGAGATCTGATTGGGGGTCTTCTACATTTTTGCGACTGGGTTTAGTAAGGGTCTGGGAGCACTGCTGGGAAGGTCTAATTTTGTTCTAAAACACATTTTATAGTACACCTAGCTTGAGGGGAAGGATCCGCTAAATTAATTCGCCCATGCTTATTTATCCTTCAAAAGGAGACTCAGACAGAGTAGGCACTTTCAAAAATATTGTACTGTCTATTAGGAAACTCAAAGTGTGACTTTTTGCACTACACAGCGTACATACCTTATATTTATTTGTCAGTGGTGTTCTAATATCACTTCCTGTTTTTCCATCAATAATTACAGGCCGGGTTTCAGCCTGTGCAATGGGAAAAAAAGGATGAAGTCAGGCTTCACATTAGCGAGCCGCAATTCAGCATCCGTCAGGCAGTGGACAGGGTGTCTTCTGGTCACCAACATTGATGGACGGAGCGTCAGATGGAATGGAGGAGTCCCGCTAATAAGAGGAATGGTTGGATGCATCTTACAACTTCCCAAATTCAACAGGACAACTACAACAACATACAGATACAGTATCCGTTCTTTTCTAATTATCTTTTAAGTAATGTTATTGCTGTGAACTTCTATGAGTGTGACTCTGCATTTCTTTGATCTCTGCTTCTAAATTCATCCCTACAGCAATTGGATACGTTTTACTTCTGCTATTTTTCAAACCTAATTTAATGTACGAAGTGTTTCGCTGAGTGCAGAGATAGGCAAGTGAAAACGCATAATTATTACTGCAGCCCTGTACTGTCGCATTCTTTCATTCACGGTTGTCGAAAGTACTACTTACTTTTCAGTAACCATGCATGCAGTAGTGCATGCACTTCCTTTATGTCACTTAAAAGATTCATGGTTAGCTTTGTACCCAAAGATTTGTTTATCTTCAATTATTGTTTGTCCATGCTGTGCTTTTTTTTCTTCTCTCAACAAAACTTTCCCAAAAAAAAACATTCCCATCCATTTTCCAAACCCTAACCCTCTTCCCCCGGGCTGTGTGGTTTTGATTGATGTGTGACTAAATGACAGCAATAATTCCACACACTTGCTGGGGAGGATAAGGTCATAGCAACAGGCTGGTGAAGGAATCCGAGGATATATTCTTACTCAGCTTGACACCGAGTCACTATTGGCAAAGGAAAGCAGATTTTCATGTGCGCCATCAACTTGATTGGTTATCAAGAACATCCTCCTCCTAGACGTGGCAAATGAAATTATTATGCTGCTGTGTCCTTCACCTTCAGTACTATTTCTTGTAATAGTAGCTAATGTCAAAGAAATTCAACGCAAGTAGTAGTTATACTTTAAATACTTTACCATTTGTTAGGCTACATTGTAGCTCTGTTCTAGTGTACTCTCACCTGCTATATTCTCTATCGTACCGTTCTAATGCTACGGTAAGGACAAACAAGGTTTCATTTTCTTTTTTTTCAGATGCTGCAACTGCGACTGTGTAACACCACAAGTACCACCGCAATGATGACATTTCATCCGCCCAGGATTGCCAACCTTAATCGCCATTTCGCGTGCAGCCAGCCATGTGCCTAGCCCTATTTCCAAACACAAATTACAAGTAAGATAAGCGTTTGGGGGGAGGTAGTATAATGAAGTATTAGGAGAGACGAGAGACTGACACTAGTCCTAGGACTATTGAATTCACTTACTCTGTGAGAGGCACTTAGTTTTGTAAACATTTGGGCCATTAGTACTTACACAACTTGAATCAAGATGCCACTTAAGTTTCAGGACTAGTGTTAAACCCCCACCCACCAGCCTCAAAAGCAGTAAAAAACACGTATTGGCTAAGATAAAGTTTAAAGTATATTTATATATCCAGTAACATAAATCTCCCGCAAGACGCAACCCACCCCCCCCGAGCCCCAACGAATGTCCCTGAAAACGAAGTCCAAAAAAGTAGAAAACCCAACTCCCAATTCCCACCCCCCAGAAGTCTTTAAAAAAGGGGCAAGGGACAGTCTCCTCCTACTGGCTGCTGTTGACTTTTCGGGCCAGGTCAGCATGCTCCTTGCGGAGGGTCTCGAGCAGGGTCTTGGTGTTGAGGAGCTCCTGCTCGAGGTAGGAAACTCTCAGGGAAAGGCGGTGCATCCTTTTTTTGCAACTGCTCTGGGGGCAGCTGATTTCTTTGCTGCTCGGTGGTGGCGGGTGGCTGCGGTACCCCGGCTCTGTACCGATGGAGAGCTGCGTTGACTGGCTGACCCAGGGAGCGCGGAGGAGGATGCAGGTGTCACCGTGGATGTTGTTGATGTACTCTGCGTGTCCTCCTCCTCCTGGGCCATCAGCCGCCGATATTCGGCGACAGTCGCCTCCAGCCTCCGTTGCCGGGCCCTTTCAGCCAGCTCCTTCCTTGTTGGTTTGGAAGGAGCATCTATATGAAGAAAGAAAGACAGTCTGTAACCAATGCTCCTTAAGATTAACACAAAATGATTCAGCAGAAAGTTGTGTCACAGTAGAACTAGCAACTTGGAAGCGCAGTACATAACTATTGTTGCCAGTATCTATCTAACCTCCCACTTCTTCATCCTTGCTCTAACATTAGTGGGAGTTTAAGGAATCAATTCTACGAGCACTATGGACTCACTCCATTAGAGTCGACTATGACAGTACACCAGTCTTATTCTTCTTCTTCTCTCTTGTTTTGCAAAATTGGTACGTTAACTTCTGCAAGCCGGCATAATGCCAGCGCAGTCAACTTGCACCCGAGAAAAACAGACGCCCGCCATGATGAGTGAGACAGACTTGCGTTACTGTACCAGTCCAGTACATGCAGGTGGTGATGCTCTTACTTTTCTATTACGGGTGGCAGTGAGAATACTCTGTTACAAGGGCTACTGCTTAATTAATTTAAATTTCACCCTACAGTGCCAATGAATAGATACTAGAAAAGGAAAATGAAGAAGATAAATAATCTGATTATCTATCACTGCACATGGTATGTATTTCCTTACATATGGGATTACTTTAGGTGCTTTGCTTTTTATTGAGTGAACAGTGATACATCCACACAAGAATGACCGAGTTCTACTAAACGTATTAACAGAGGTAGTGAGCGGCCATCGTAATAGCCGGATATATGCTGTGCTTGCAATACAAACTACTGCTACTATTCATGGTAGTATTCGGACAAAATTACAACTTCTTTTCCTTGCCTTTCCTACACTGGGATGGACATGCGGGTGCGGTGTTACACGCTCTTCAAAGTAACACTTAGTTCATCCAGTGACCGTCTACTCTCTCAAGATACACATATGCTATCTAAGAGTCAGATAGTACCATGATCCAGGCATCCATCCATTCAAACTATATGTCAATCATTCTTCTTCATGTCTCTCATCTGGACAAACCTTACGTTTTCTCACGGGGAGCACACTATGCAGTCTGCAATCTCAATAAGTAAGGAATATAAGAGCTTACCACTGCCCGCCACTACCGTGGCAACCTGCACAGCAGTTTGGTCCGGCACTTGCACCGCCTCCTCCCCAGAACTTTCCTCCTCCACCTCCGCGCTGGGCCCAGCACCAGATGTTCCACCTACAAAGTACATTTAAGAATGTTAGATGTCATAGACATACACCAATCACTAGTATTTTGTCTAGGAATGAAGAAATGTGAATACCAAAAACAAGCTAATAATTTGTGACTGTCTACTCTAAAGTAAAAATGTCCCTTTTTCCAGGGAAGGGTGTTGTCTTGCTGCACTTTTTGGCACAACTGATGAATGCATGCTTTTTAACTCGCACAATTTGTCTCATAACAGACAGAATCTTCACTTCTAAGAACAAATCATCATCACTAGGATGGAGGGACCAACGATTCAGCACCAAAAAGAAAAATTAAAGTTCAAACCAGGTGAGGGCTCGGCTCGCCCACAATAAATGTGTGGAATAAGTCACTATCAGCACTTTTCCATTTTTAATCAACCGTTTATGTTTTATGACAAGCTTGATTTTAATAAATATTTTTACTTTTAATAAAGCTCTAAAACTTAAATAGACTCTGTGGTTTTTGGTCATGAGTGAAAGAGCAAAACGTTTTGCAATTTGCAATGCATGAGCCCATGCCTCTGACACTTCTGGACTCTGACTCCGTACTCTTGTCCTGCGTTGGATAATCATCATTGGGGATCAATCATCGATGAATTCGGGAGCTAAATGATTCTGCCACACTATCTAGTCAGTAAGGTGATTGGGGGTTCTTCAAAGTCTGATATCACTGAGGTATGTGGAAAGTTTACCTGCGCCTATTATAATTGCTAAACAATACACTTTAGTGTCCATAGTTCTGTTTGTACAGATTTGTCCCTGCAACAGTAGTAGTATGGATTGTCCTCCTATCCAAACCAAAAGTAAAGTAGTATCTTATTCTTTCTTGGTGGTCATTCACCTTTTTATTGTGGGTAATTGTCAAAGCATAAACATTTAGAAGACTTGAAAAGACATTATGGACAATCCCAGAGGACTGCACTCAGTGCATAGAGCTATTGCTGACTAGAATGGGAGTTTCGTTTTACACCTTTTGCAAATGTTCAATCTTAGTTAGCTACACAGACAGACAAATAAGAATAATCTAGTAATACCACAGGGAGTCATAGTCGAGGCAGGATAAGAATTTAGATACAGTCTACAAGAAGATCAAAGACGATTTAGAAAAAATCGAATGAGGAACGCTAGGAAAAAATAGGTACTCTATATTAAAATTAAAACTTACCGGGGCCAGCAAAGGAGCCCTCGCCTGACCGATCCTGGCCTTGTTCAGCAGCAGCAGCCTCCTCCAATGTCCTCTTGCCCCTGGGGGGAGCTGATGTACAACATGAAAGAAAGAAAGACCCAAAAACATGGATGATTGTTGTCAACCAAATCAAACATTTCAAAAGAACAATAACAAAATCTTTTGGCGAAATAGCAAATAGACAACTATTGAACGGGATATATTGACCTATCTCATGTGGTCTACTACGATATTAGTATTGCTTGATTTGCGGACCGTCGACTTGGAAAGTTATGCAACTCACTAAACAAACTACTAAAAAGGTTCGCCTAGGACTGGCAGGCAGCAGTCCGCAGCACGCGAAGTGACAGACAAACTCCATCGTGATTGCAGATCAGCGACAACACTAAAAAGTTTCCTACTACATTAACCAGTCATCAAAATACTCAAACTATCAATCCACCACCACTATTTCTTCTTATTGCCAGGTGTACAAAGGAAGGACTGGACTGGATTCTGTAGGGGCAGATTTACAAGCCCCTTGTGGCTCTTTTGCTCCATTGTTGCGTGACTTTTGTGACGCACAGGCATAACAAAAGAGGCGCCATGGTGCGGAGTATATTAACAACATGACGCATATGGGAGATGCATCACGTTGTAAAGCCCTGCGTCATCAGGGGGTGTTCCGGCGCAAGGTAGGGCGTTCCTGCGCAGGAACACATCTTAAAAGTTACTGAGGGAAATCTACAAGATGTCAATCAGTCACTTTTAGGACAATGATGCGTGACTTAAACCCTGTGCCTGCTTGAAGCAGACGTACGGCTTGACGCAGCATTGGGGAGATAGGGCACCCCAGAGCATTCCTGGAGCTGCGCCATCGTTGTCACGCAACTCCAGCAATGCACCGCCTTTAAGGCACAGATGCATAAGGCTTCTGTGACGGCGCATCCCTGCTACTTTGCAGGGATGCGCCGGTAATTGAAAATCTGACCCTTAGTGTCTAGCATTACGCAGTTCTTTACACTACACTCATATATAATTTCTCAGGCCAATGAAATGAACACAAAATAGAAAACAAATAAGCACAGTAGCAAGGCTACTGAGAAGGAGAGCAGTGCACCTGAAATGCACAGAAGATTTTGAAATATAATTTACCTACAATGTAATCGGCAGCATTATTGCTCTTGGCAAAAAACAAAAATTTGCAATATAATAACACACAGAGCGGGAGAAAACAGAGTAGTGATGAAATAGCTAGAAATAGCTACTACTACTCACCAAGCCCGGGGATCTCGATGCCGAGCACGTCCAGCAAGTCGCATTCCCGGTCCATGAGATCCGTCCAGCGGTGGGTGGCCTGGTTGTAGGTGCGCCGGACCCCAGAGTGTTCAAACATGGCCCGGCACACCTTCTCCCACCGCTTCCGGCGCTCCCAGATCCCATAACCGGTAGCGATCTTGCCGCCTCCCATGATGGTGTTGGGGAGGCGGCGCTGGACATGAAAGACTAGTGCGGCCACCTCCTCCGCACTAAAAATCTCCTGAGCTATTACTTGCTCCCCCCTCAAACGCCCGCACTGGAGCTGGGCACGGGGTGCGGGACCCTTCCCCTTCGCGGGCTGCTTCCCGGCTCCCTTTACCATGGTCTGGGCAGAAAGGAAGGTAAATAATAAAGAAGAATAAATAATAAAGAAGAAATAGAATAGGGAAGAAGAAAAGAAAAGAGTTAAAAAAAGTAGTTTAAAATTAACCCAAAGTAGCAGAAAACACAAAAATATAGAGCTAGAAAAATAGAGGGATAGACAATAAGTAAAATAGAACAAAAAACAAGTTGACGACCACGTGGGTAAGTTCGCGCGAGATTTTTCCCGCAAACACAAGCGAACATGTACTAGCGAGCCGCACACTTTGCGAGATTACACATAGCGACCGGAAACGGAATTACGTCACGCAAACAAGATGGCCGCGCCCATGTACGACCACTAGGGTAACTTCGCAAACGTTGCGCTACAAGCGGCTTGCGAACACGCAAAAAATCACGCGAACAAACACGCTGCAAAAAAAACAAATCGTGTATTTGCGGCTTCCGAAATCGATCTCGCGCGAAATAGCAGAAAAACGATTTTTGTAAAACTGAAAGCACTCAGCAGGTGCAAAGGTTCAATCTTAACATTAGTAACCATTCCCTCTAGTGCTTCCTGAGGGCCCCCTCCAGAGTTCAGTTGCCTACTTGCAACTATTCTATGACCCTGCTCTGACCCTCACAGCAGGCTTAGAGAATAGTACAAGTATGCCAAAGGTCCTGCTAAAAGAAATTAGACTGCAACAGAAAGCAATTACAGATAAGGAAGCAGGTGCCAGACTGGAAGTTCAAATTGAGTGACACATTAATCAATCAGCCCCTAATTCATTCATGTCAGTTGAGGCAGGGCAGGTGTGCTTTTCCCCCCATAATCTACAGTGATGAAACACAGGGTGGCATGGGTGAGCCAGAGGGTGGCAGTGGTGAAACAGAGGGTGGCAGTGGTGAAAAAGAGGGTGCTGTGATGTACAAGACGTAGAAACAACATGGTCGCGACCGTTGCTACCCGACAAGTAAGTTCGCATTTGCGAACTGGTAAAAAACCCTTGCGAAACGGCAGAAACACTTGCGAAACCAAAAAAAAATCCGCTAAATTCGCGAGAGTTTGCAGATTTTGCGGATTGCGAATCCTTAAATACGCAAGTTCGCGGATTGCCAATTCGCAAAATCCGCCCATGCTTAATCAACAGGCCATCCGGCCTCAAGTTCCACTTCTGAATCTGTGGCCAAAGGGAGTCACTTTCCCTCACAGCCGTTAACGACACCAGCAGCAACCGTATCATCGCCCTCACCTGCACCAGGCCGAGCCATAATATTGTCGGAAGAGGATTGGCTAACTCATCAAGTGTTTGCTCATTACAGTGCTGCAAAGGGCACAGATGGTACGCAAAGTGGAGCAACCGTGGAGAACCTTGAGTCAATGGTGCAGGCCTATCTGGATGACCCAACAGAGGTCTTTGTTAATAAGAACCCATTGCTGTATTGGTACAGGAAAATGCCTCAATGGCCACTGATCACCAACCTGGCTCTAAATTATTTGTCGTGCCCACTCGCAAGCGTGTCTTCTCAACGTTTTTTCAGTGCTGCTGGTGCCATTGTAACTTCAAAAAGGACCCGCCTCTCGCCCAGAAATGTGGAGAGGTTAACACTGATCAAGATGAATCAGCACTTCATACCACCAGATTACAAAATACGTGAATGCACGCAGGAAGAAGAGGACACCGACTTAGGTGACGGAAGTTCTTCTCGGTTAGCTGACCTACTCCTGTTTCAATTCATAGAGTTTGAGGACGAGCTCTACTTCCCTGACACCGAAGCCTGAAAATGACTTCCTTTTTTTCGTCCTTATTCACTTTTATTCCTGTGTATCATTCTTTGTTTTGCAACTTTTACCACAACAAAACTCTAATCACCTAATCACAACAAGTCCATCAGCAGCACTGTCTTCATCTTATTTTCCTTATTGATTTCAAGGTGCCGCAGTCTGCATTCCTGAGGTTCACAAGTTCACAACTCAATCATGCTCCTCTATCCTCCTCCTCCAGACTACCCCTATCCATTTCCCTCAAGGCAGATGGATGGATTATGAAGAATAAAGAAACTTTGTCTTCGTAGACGAGTCCCCTCAAGTGCGACTGAAATTACTGACGGACTACATGCTTGCTGATTGCTGACAGAGTTACGTCTGATATTGACAGGAGAGGCTGCCCTGTGGGCCCTCACTTTCCGAAGAAGATGCGGACAAAAAATAGAACAGGTAATGAATAATTGAGAAGATGGCATGCAGTGGACAGCAATTGCTGTTTGTTTTTTGTGCATGAAATGAATCATATGTCTTGTCTTAGTTATTATTTAATCTTTTACAAAGTAATTGTAACTCATGTCAACTAATCTGTTTTTTTACCTTTTTTACCTTGTTTAATTCAAATTGTACTTCAAATTCAGAGCCACTATGTTGCATTTTACAATATGCAAAATGTCCTTGGAGTGGACGCACTTGCCAATATACCATGTTGATTGATTAAATAATATATCTTTTTTCTTTACAGTCACTCACAGGGATGGATGGATCATCAGCGTCGGTTTACGGAAGAACTATGGCCAATTCGTGAATGGCAAACAGGTAAACTAGTCTACAACAACTACTACAGCAGAACTACATGTCTGTCTATTCGTGGTATGTAGAGGTCGAGGACGAGGCAGTGTACTGTTGTTTGTTATGCCAGGCAGAGTCCACTCCAGACAGCAGTTCATGTAAAATTGGGGCTATGTGGCTTGCTGCAGACAATTAGATATGCTTTATCTGTCTGACAAAGAGCCTAGGTATGCTACATCAGGTTGCTTCACTCAGTGGTGCCTGCCTTGACCATCTGCATGGCACTGCCTCAAGCTTGGGCCAAACATCCGTTATGTTTGCGAAATTACCGAAAAATCTCAAATTCTTGAGCGTAACGGATTTTTGGCCCATGCTTGCGGCAGGGCCATGCAGACGGTCAAGGCAGGCACCACTGAGTGAAGCATCCTGACGTAGCATACCTAGGCTCCTTGACATAGACAGACAAATCATATCTAGGGTTTAGGGTTCAGTGCGATTTACTAGGGTTTTTGGGTTTAAGTTGGTAGGGTTCCCGCTGAGTCTAGGGCTCAGGGCCTGATGCAGGCTCGTTCATAATGATGTTGGCAAGGTTTTAGGGGGGTTGGCGTTCTTTGGTCCAGAATTGGCAGAATTTTGGCCTTTTTTGGTGTTTTGCTGGCGGATGTGTTTGGGTCAAAACTAAGTGAAAACAAGTCGTAGACCTTCTTCAAAGAGCGCAGTGGTTCGATTTTGTTCTGCCTTGCTGAGATTCTTGGGAATCGCTGGAACAAGTATCCCGGTAAGTTTTAAGAGGATCGAAGTAGTGGAAGTGCTGAAAAGTTGAACAGCAATTTTTGGTGAACAGACCAATTTGCCATGTTTTGAATATACCAGTATTGCATGTTTTTGAGAGGCTGTTTGGGGGTGTTCTAGATTTGTGGGGGGGGTCTTGGGGTCTGGTAGCACTGCTGGAATAGTCTAATTTTGAGTGCGAGTGGTTTGAAGAAAATCCATGGTGGAAAAGGGGGGTTTGGGCCTAGTTGCAGACAGCGTTTTGGCACAATTTAAACTGAGAACTAGCAGTATTGCGTTTTTTTGGGGGGCTGTTAGGTTGGTTCTAGGTTTTTGGGGGGGTCTGGGGTTCTGGGAGCACTGCTGGGATAGTCTAATTTTGATTGCAAGTGATTTGAAGAAAATCCATGGTGGGAAAGGGGAGATAGGGCCTAGCTGCAGAGCGCGTTTGGACCGATGTACACTGGTAGGCCGAAAATTTTCCAAGTGTGAGTTTTGCATTTTTGCTTTTGGCCTGTTTGGGGGTGTTCTACTTTTTTGCTGGTGGGTTGGCGGGTCTGGGGGCATTGCTGGGAAGGTCTAATATCGGGCGCAAGTGTTTTGGATAAAATCCATGGTGAAAAAGTGTTTGCGTTTTTGCTCACTTGCCTGATTTTGGAGGGCTGTTTGGGGGGCTTCTAGGTTTTTGGGGGTGGGTTTTTGGGTCTGGGAGCACTGCTGGCACAGTCTAATTTTGATTGCATTTGTTTTTAAGAAAATCCATGGTGGAAAAGGGGAGTTAGGGCCTAGCTGCAGAGCGCGTTTGGACTGAATTGAAGGTAGAATCTAAATTTTCTAAGTGTGAGTTTTTGCATTTTTGCTTTTTGCCTGTTTGGGGGTGTTCTACTTTTTTGCGGGTGGGTTGACAGGTCTGGGGGCATTGCTGGAAAGGTCTAATATCGGGCGCAAGTGGTTTGGATAAAATCCATGGTGAAAAAGATTTTGCGTTTTTGCTCACTTGCTTGTTTTTGGGGGGCTGTTTGGGTGGGTTCTAGGTTTTTTGGGGGGTCTGGGGGTCTGGGAGCACTGCTGGGTAGTCTAATTTTAATTGCAAGTGATTTGAAGAAAATCCATGGTGGGAAAGGGGAGTTAGGGCTTAGCTGCAGAGCGTGTTTGGACCGATGTTGACTTGTAGGCTGAACATTTTCTAAGTGTGAGTTTTTGCATTTTTTCTTTTGGTCTGTTTGGGGGTGTTCTACTTTTTTGCGGGTGGGTTGACAGGTCTGGGGTCATTGCTGGGAAGGTCTAATATCGGGCACAAGTGGTTTGGAGAAAATCCATGGTGAAAAAGGGGAGTTAGGGCCTAGGTTTAGGGTTAGGGTTAGGGTTCTAAAATCGCAGTTTACACTTTACACCTAGCTTGAGGGGAAAGATCCGCAAATTTCGCCCACACTTATTTATCCTTGAAAAGGAGACTCAGAGAACGCACTTCCGAAATGATGCTTGTATGTTTTTTAATACGGTCGACTCTGAAACTGAAAGTTTTATTTTTGCACTACACAGCGTACCTTATATGTTTTTTCTCGGTGGTGTTTTAATATCACTTCCTGTTTTTCCATCAACAATTACAGGCCGGCTTTTACCCTGTGCAATGGCAAAAAGGATGACCTCAGGCTTAGCGACCCGCAATTCAGCATCCACCACGCAGGCAGTGGACAAGGTGTCTTCTGGTCCCCAACATTGATCGGCGGAGCATCAGATGGAATGGAGGAGTACCGCGAAAAAGAAGAATGGCTGGATGCATGCAACTTCCCAAATTCAACAGGACAACTACAACAACATACAGTTACAGTATCCATCTTCATTTCTACTTATCTTTTAAGTAATGTTATTTCTGTGATCTTCTGTGAGTGTGACTCTGTGCTTTTGTTTGCTCTCTGCTTCAATTCATCCCTCCAGCCATTGTATACTTTTTTCTTTGCTATTTTTTAAACTAATTTAATGTACTAAGTGGTTCTTCTCTCTGAGGGCAGATAGGCAAGTGAAATTGCGTAATTACTGCATTCCTGTACTGTCACATTATTTCTTCATAGTAGTACATTGTAGAAAGTACTACTTACTTTAGAGTAACCTATCCATTTAGCAAACAACTTCATGCATGCAGTAGTGCATGCACTTCCTTTATGTCCCTTAAAAGATTTATGGATAGCTTCGTATCCAAAGATTTGTTTATCTTCATTTGCTGTTTGTCCTGTTGTGAACGTATCTAGGACCCTATTTAAATATACCCGATTTATGCCCTTATGTGGTTATAACAAATCATGTCCTTATGAAGGCATAAGAATCATATCCATATTAAGTCATAGCCAATGCAGTCCAAATACGGCAAGCCTACTCCCATAGACTCCTAGAAAGTACAGCGCGTTCTTAAACAAACCAAGCCTCCAGCAGCCCGGGAATTCCCCCTGCTTCTGTTTTGATTTGTCCAAGAACTCCTGGAGTCCTGAAATAACTGCGAGTTCTAAGTGACGTCTTATGTCCAGCCTTACGTCAAACTCGGCCCCTTCTAGGTATAAATATACCAACAGCTGCCCTAGCAAAAGACACAGTGGTTTGGAGCAGATCAGCTATCTACTTGCCCGACGCCCTGCTGTAGCAAGTGCCGCAGGAAGCCGACCCTCCCATTGACGCACTGAGAGAGACGCTGTCTTTTCTGCTGCCGAGAAATCCAGCACCAGTGTTTCCAGTCACCCTTGCGGGTTACTGGGAGATCGAGTCCTGAAAACGAGATACAAGACCTCCTTCATTTTATAAACAAGTTATGGAGCTGATTAGACCCTTAGAGAATTCTTGATTCAGATTCTTGGCAAAAAGTATCCTAACTTAAACTGCACCTCAATTACTCATTCCCACGTACTAGGCTTAGATTAGGTACACCGGGGTAGGCGTATTTTAGAAGCACCAGTTGAGTACGTTTAGTCAATGATTTTATATATGTATATATTTTATCTATTTTAAACACGGTATGGCTTAGAAACAGTACCATGCTTTTACAGTATTATTTCATAATACTCCTTTTACTGTACGCACTTTACTTTATGACAAGTATTGCAATTCGGCAACTCACTTCTCTTGCATGAGAAAGAAGACTGTTCAATAAATAACCACTTTTATTGAAAACGCCAGTCTCTCTATTTCTCTGCGCTTCTGGTGAAACTAAGCATGCACGATTGACTGAGTAAAATAGTTATCTATTGTTTCCGCAACTTTGGAGATATACTCCTTATTCTGGAGGGAGCAAAGTTGTCATGTTTATGCGGTTGTCAGAAACTAATCCCTTCTTGTCTATTCAGGAAAGTTAACACCTTCTTATTTACTCGAGAAAGTTTCTAGTGACCTCTGAGCTAGCTGGCATTCATAATTAAGTCTAACATATTCAATAGAGACCTAGTCGACCTCAGTCCTACGTCTAAACTATCGTTTATGTTATTCCAATGCGCAGAGCCTATTGGGAATATAGGAACTACACTACAGTCCATGCTGTGTTTTTTTATTCCTCTCTCCACAAAACTTTCCCCACAAACCCCATTCCCATCCAAGTTTCAAACCCCAACCCTCTTCCCCTGGGCTGTGTGGTTTTCATTGCGGTGTGAGTAAATTACAACAACAATTCCACACACTTGCTGGGGAGGATACGGTCAAAGCAACAGAAAACATCCTCCTCCTACACGTGGCGAATGATTACGCTGCTGTGCCCTTCACCTTCAGATCTATTTCTTATAGTAGCCAAAGCCAAACTCCATGCAACTAGTATACTTTGGAAACTTTAGCATTTGTTTGGCTAAATTATGGCACTGTTCTTGTGTACTATGCTATCTATCGTACTGTTGTAATGATACGCTCAGGCCAATCAAGGTTTCATTTGTTTTTTTCATATGCTGCTACTGCCAGTGTGTATCACCACTACCACCACAATGATACCATTTCATCCGCCCAAGATTGCCAACCTTCATCGCCAGTTGCCATGCAGCCAGCCCTGTGCCTAGCCCTAGGCCTATTCTCAAACACAAATCACAGGTAAGATAAGCTTTTGGGGGGGAGGAAGAATAATGGAGTAGGAGGAGAGAGGAGAGACTGACGGTAGTACTACTAAAGTAGTAGGACAATTGAACTCACTAACTCTGTGAGTGGCACTTACTTTTATAAACATTTGGGCGATTACTTAGACAATTTGAATCAAGCAGCCAGTTAAGTTTCAGGAAAACAAATGAACAGTTAACCCCCCCGCCTCCCCTGCAAAACAGTAAAAACGTGTGCAATGTTTAAGTTGAAAGTAAATAATTATTTAAATCCAAAACAAAAATAAACTATCCCGCAAGACCCGACCCACCCCCTCCCTAACCCCAAAGAATGTCCATGAAAAAGTCTGCAAAGTCCAAGAAAAAACCCAACTCCCAATTCCCACCCCCCCTAAAGTCTTTAAAAAAGGGGCAAGGGACAGTCTCTCCTCCTCTACTGCCGCCGGCGGTGTCCTTTGGCCAGGTGGGCCCGTTGCTCCCCGCGGAGGTTCTTCTTGAGCAGGCTCTTCATTCTCTCCATCTCCTGCTCAAGGTTGGACATCCTGAGGGTTAGGCGGTGGATGCGGGCCTTGCACCTGCTGTGGGGGGCAGCAGATTTTTTCGCGGCTTGGCGGTGGCGGGTGGCTGCGGTACCACGGCTTCGTACCACTGGAGGCTTGCGCTGACTGACTGAGCAGGGAGCACGGAGGAGGATGCAGCTGTCACGGTGGATGTTGTGGTGGACTGCGACTGCGTGTCCTCCTCCTCCTGGGCCACCAGCCGCTGATATTCGGCGACAATTGCCTCCAGCTTCCTTTGCCGGGTCCGTCTAGCCAGCTCCTTCCATGTCAGTTTGGAAGGAGCATCTATATGAAGAAAGAAAGACATACTGTAACCAATGCTCTTCAAGATTAACACAAAATAATTCAGCAGAAACTTGTGTCACAGTAGAACTTGCAACTTGCAAGCACAGTACATAACATTTGTGGCCTGTATCTATCTAACCTCCCACTTCGTCAGCCTCTGCTCTAACATTAGTGGGAGTTTCAGGAATCAATTCTACGAGCACTATGCGGACTAACTACATTAGTGTCGACTATGACAATATAACAGTCTTATTCTTCTTCTTTTATCTTGTTTAGCAAAATTGGTACGTAAACTTCTGAAAGCCGGCATAATGCCGGCACAGTCAACTTGCACCCGGGAAAAAACAGACGCAAGCCATGATGACACAGACTTGCGTTACTGTACCTGTCCAGTACATGCAGGTGGTGAAGCTCTTACTTTTCTATTACGGGTGGCACTGAGAATACTCTGTTACAAGGGCTACTGCTTAATTAATTTAACTTTCACCCTATGGTGCTAATGACTACTAGAAAACGAAAATGAAGAAGATAAATAATGTGACTATCTATCCCTTGTAACAAATAGGTGAAAAAAGGGTCCGAGAGGTATTTAAAGACCCAGCCTAGGTTGTACCCCCCATCAATGAATATAAATAACACAGAAACCTAGGGGTCCTATATAGAGGAATATAAGAGAACCTCAATGCATTCTACTCAGAATAAATGCAACGATGGTTGAAGTGGACTAACCAATTATTCAAACAACAGGTATGTCAGTGGTTGTGGAAAAGAACCCGCTCGGTTCATAGGATTCCCATCAAAGTAGTGTATGATCAATTTTATCATCTGGTCATCCCTCAGGGATAATGAGTCTCTAGATCATTGAGACCAAATATTACCCTGTAGGAGAGCGGGGTCACTGCCCACAAGCACATGGTGAACAAATGGAAATGGATCAATGGGTAGAAGTGCAGCGCGAAACAAAAATAGTGGTGAATTAAAATAGGATAGAGAACCAATAAGTAACAGTTTTATTAGGAACAAGGTCTCTTCCTAATTAAAAGAACAGTGCAAGGTTGCAGTGTGGAACAAATTTACTGCAAAATGGCCAACATGTTTCAGCCTACATGGGGAAGACCCAAGGCTTTCTTCAGGGCCTCTGTTCGTGACGTTGCTACTACAATGTATATAGGCAAAAAATTGCTGAGTAATATAAAAATAAATGAAAGGATACAGAAGATTGGTTCTTGTTCCTCCGAGTAAATGGATCCTAATCGTGATCTAAGAAAACACAAACATAAACAAAGAACCTGTGTTCAAAAAACTAGGAAAACCATTATACCACTTCACCGTTTGGTAAAAGAATGGAAAACTCACTCACCCAGCACTACCGGGGAATGGACCTCACCTCACCTGGACTCAAACTCAGAGTTAAATGAGGCCACGCTCTAGGAAAAATAAGGAAACAAAGAAGTTGAGATGAAAGAGGGCGAACCAGTCTATTCCTGCTCCAACCCGTATTCTCTCAACATACATGTCTGAATTCCTTACTCCTGGAATCTTTATCAACTGTGCGCACTCAACTCGCAGACGGCTCTACTTTAAAAATTAACCTCAATCCACAGCTCTCGAGTAGGTTATGTTTACAACCAACTCTAGAGTATCTATTTACAAAAATCTTTTCTCCAAAAATTACTTATGCAGATTGCCTAAAGACTTCAAAACACCTTTCATCCCTGCAAAAGTCTCATGATAAGGTTATATTTTGGCTAGCTCTTAAATAATGGCTTACAAACATGATTTAGAAATACTGCAGACTCGGGTTATGTCTGTGTTAAACCTCACCTCTCCGTCGTTGCCTCATGCAGGTCCCGAGTCTGGGGGAGGCAACGAACGAGGTGGGCGAGGTGTTTTAAATAGTCACTAGCACAACCACGCCTCTCTGCAAACAATGTTTGTCAAGGGGAGGGCGTAACTAATGAACTATGCGCTCGATACCGCAATGATGTGATATCACAAAGCGCATACAATTGGTAACATATTGCAGAAGAATTGAAGTCTAACCTGCCCCTGCATAGTCGCTCGTAACCCGGAAGGATCAAGGATCACGTGTGGAGCTCATGCGTGATCTCGCGATGTCTCCAAAAACTACAGAATGACGTCACACCTAGCCGGGCTGTAGTCTCTTAGGGAGCCCGGCCATTCATACAGCGCGTTACACCATAAGAATGGAACAAAGCATGTCATACAATCAAAACAGAACACATCCTGGCATGTAGGGCTATTATGTGATATTAGAAGGCCATTATGTTAATTGAGCCATAATGTAATGCTTAGTGTGGTATTAGAAAGCCATCATCCAACTAATGAATAATTATATACAGCACCCAAATTATGTATCTGCCAGAAAAAACTATGCTGGAACATAATGTCTTTTCATCAATCAAAACAGATGTTCAAGAAAGCTTACATGGTAGTCCATGGTATTTCATCGTTAAGCCCATGGCTATCCAAGCGCAATCGATATATCCATTTTTTTTCTTTTAGGAAGAGAAACCTAGTCACATCACCAATGTGCGATGGAATGTGAGGTTTATCCAAAACTGACCAACTAAACTCTGTTTCTTTGTGATTTTGTTCTAGAAAATGTTTCGTCAGTTTGGACACATTTTTCTTGCACTTGAACGAGCTCTTGTGTTCCAACATGCGTGTACGAACTTTACGGGTCGTCATCCCTATATACCTCTCATTACACGGGCATGTCAACAAATAAATGACGTTCAAACTATTACAATTCGAAAAGTGTTTGAGCACCCATGGGCGGTCTGTTCCTATGTCAATTTCTGTAGTTTTGCATGTTTGTGCACACATTGAGCAGCCCCCACAGGGATGGTGTCCTTGTACTGGTGGAAGGTCCCATAGGGGTCTTGTGATTTCTCTTGTGGGCGGGTGTGTACTAAGCAATCACGTACATTTCTAGAGCGTTTGAACGTAAACAGTGGTTGCTCTATTTTCTCGTTGGTACAATTAAGAATACGCCAGTGGCGTCTAACAATCTTTTGGATAATATTTGATTTAGTACTGAAAGTACTTACAAAAGTAAGCCTTGTAAGAGGCGGCTTGTCAGTAGAGGGTTCTAGAAGGGCCTCGCGGTTATTATTGCTTGCTCGTTTCAAAGAGCGTTTGATAAGAGCTTTGGGGTAGTTCCTGGCTTGCAGTTGGCTAGTGAGATTTGTCGCGTGTCTAGTGAATGTCTCATTAGTTGAACAGTTCATTCGAACACGAAGGAACTGACCGTAGGGGAGATTATCTCGAAGAGATTTAGGATGCTGACTCTCATACAACAATAATGAATTCCTGGCCATTGGCTTGCGGAATAATACACTTTGTAGAACTCCAGGAGTAACAAAAATAGAGAGATCCAAAAAAGTGAGTCTCTCCTTGTTCATTTCAATGGTGAATCGTAGAAATCTGTTCCGGGTGTTGAGCCATTCATGAAAAAGGTTTAATGAATCCTCATCACCACGCCATACCATTAGAATGTCGTCAATGTAGCGTTTGTAACAAATTATTGAGGACAAGAAAGGATTGCTGGGGGCTAGTATTTGTTCCTGTTCAAAGACATGAACGTACAAATTCGCCAGGCTTGGCGCAAAAATACTGCCCATGCTCGTGCCCGAAGTTTGTAGATACAGCTTATCCTCATATGTAAAGAAGTTCTCCTTCATGGCCATTCTAGCTAGCGCCATTATGAAGGGAACAGGAGTGATGGTATCCAAATCTGTATGCCCCAGGATGGAACAATTGTCTAAAGTCTCATCCTGGGGAATCGAAGTGTATAGAGATTCGACATCCAGAGAGGCAAGCAAATCTGTCTCCTGGTTGTATTCGATCTCTGGAAGGAGTCGTAGGACATCTTTAGTGTCTTTCAGATAAGACGGCATAGTGTGTACTATTGGTCTCAAAAAATCGTCGACAAACTCAGACAATGGTTCTAGGACAGATCCCTGCCCCGAGATAATGGGTCTTCCAGGCGGGGGTCTCTGTGCTTTATGTACCTTAGGTAAGGTATAGAAATAAGGTACAACTGGATGTTTAGTCTGTAAAAATTGTGATTCTGACGGGGTAATCCACCCCTCTGACAGAGCTTCTTCTACCAGTGATTGGATCTCAACCATCAATCTTTTAGTAGGATCTGTTGTCAGGAGTTGGTAAGATGTTCTATCACTCAACTGGCGTAGGCATTCATCTCTATAGATCTCTGCATCTTGTATCACGATGGAACCCCCCTTGTCAGCAGATTTAATCACTATAGAGGGGTCCTGTGACAACACTTGTAATGCCTGTTTTTCTTGTCTGGATAGATTGCAGTAATCATCCTTTTTGGTGTCCCAAATCGTCTCAATTTCATCCTTTACTGCCCTCTCAAAAGTCGCTATCTGGGGCGGAACAGAATGGATGGGAGGTAAAAAGGTGGAATTGGGTCTGAGACCTGTATTCTTGTCCACCACAGCACTATCTGTCGGTGTTTTATCTTTGAAAAAATAGTGTAGCCTTAGCTTACGGAAAAACTGTGCGAGTTCAGTTTGCATCTTAAAAGGATCTCCATTGTCCGATGTCACGAAACCTAAGCCTTTATTTAGTACCTGTTGTTCTACTTGTGAAAGTACTCTCTTGCTCAGATTAACTACAAGGCTCGGTACAGATTCTTTTAGGATTGTGGGGCATTCCTCCCTGTATGACTGCGAGTGCCCGTATGTGGACCTGTGGAGTCTTCCCAGTGGACTTGTGTTTGCTGGCCTCTTCTTTTGCCCCGTGACCTGCGGGGACCAACACCTAAAAAAGGCTGGTGGCCAAAGTTCTGGTAGCCTTGAAAAGGTCCCATTGCTGGTCGAAAAGGATACGGAAAAGGAGGTGGAGGGCCCCATGGCGATGGTTGCCACCAAGGTTGCCCCGGTGCTGGTTGTTGCCCTCTGTAATTCTGATAGCCGCGAGATCTACCTCGACCTCTGTTGGTGTATGATTGGGGATTTGTGGAATCCGGGTCACTATCTGGATCAGTACTTGACCCCGAATAGTTCGATCCATTTATTTTCCCACTGTTCCTGAATTCTGGAGCTTTATAAGAATCACTAGTGTAAGGATACACAATGTCTAATTTGAATTTCGCAAGATCTTTTTTAAATTTATCAATTTTAGTTTGCAGTATATGGTCGTAGAAGTCTTTATTGCTTTTGTCCGACTCTTCTTTCTGTTTCTTAAAGATAGTGGTAGTGGACACAGTGGTTTTAATCTGTGCCTCAAGTACCTGAATTTCTATCAATAAGGTATCACAGATCCGTTTGGCGGTGCTAATGATAAGGATGAGCCAATCGCGGGTGCACCGCCAAGCGATCAACGACTAATCCTTCAAGAAAATCTTATCAGTTAGAAAAAGACGTGGGGCGTTGGTTACAATTAGGCCAGGTGGTGCACAACTTGCCCTCATGTATTCCGCCATCACAATCCTGTGTGCGGGAATGTGATTTTTTAAGTATCAAGGCTTTAGTCCAGTCATCTGCAATTCCTACTGCAGGTGCTGGAAGAGTATTCAAAATGCTAGGCATATTGTCCAAGATCGATTGAAACACAGAGTCGTCATAGGCCAGGCCACTACGTTCCGCCATTATTCTAGTGAATAGTACGATAAAACTCTCAAAGGAGCCGAAAGGACTAAAGAGACGCACAGAACAAAGAGAGAAAAACACCAAAAAACCTAAAGTGTTTAGTGTAGAAACTATCTATTAGTATAGTTTGATACCTGACCCGCAGCCGGCAGCTGCTCTAAAATTGTAACAAATAGGTGAAGAAAGGGTCCGAGAGGTATTTAAAGACCCAGCCTAGGTTGTACCCCCCATCAATGAATATAAATAACACAGAAACCTAGGGGTCCTATATAGAGGAATATAAGGGAACCTCAATGCATTCTACTCAGAATAAAAGCAACGATGGTTGAAGTGGAATAACCAATTATTACTCTATCCTATTTTAATTCACCACTATTTTTGTTTCGCACTGCACTTCTACCCATTGATCCGTTTCCATTTGGTCACCATGTGCTTGTGGGCAGTGACCCCGCTCTCCTACAGGGTAATATTTGGTCTCAATGATCTAGAGACTCATTATCCCTGAGGGATGACCAGATGATAAAATTGATCATACACTACACTACGTTGATGGGAATCCACAACCACTGACATACCTGTTGTTTGAATAATTGGTTATTCCACTTCAACCATCGTTGCATTTATTCTGAGTAGAATGCATTGAGGTTCCCTTATATTCCTCTATATAGGACCCCTAGGTTTCTGTGTTATTTATTTACTATCTATCCCTTCACAGGATATTTGCTTACATATGGGATGACTTTAGGTGCTTTGTTGAGTGAACACTGATAGGCCACACATGAATGACAGAGTTGTACTAAAATTATTAACAGAGGTAGTGAGTGGCCCCCGAAATCGCAGGATATATGCTGTGCTTGCAATACAAACTACTGCTACTGTTCATGGTAGTATTCGGAAAAATTACAACTTCTTTTCCTTGCCTTTGCTACACTGGAATGGACGTGCAGGTGCGGTGTTACATGCTCTTCAAAGTAACACTTACTTCATCCAGTGACCGTCTACTCTGTCTACATACACATATGCTATCTATGAGTCAGATAGTACCATGATCCAGGCATCTATCCATTCAAAGTAAATGTCAATCATTCTTCTTAATGTGTCAACTGGACAAACCTTAGTTTTTCTCACGGAAAAACAATATTTTCATTTTATTTTGGAAACCACAAGCCATGCATCCGTGCTTGACTTGCATTTCAATTTGAACCAAAGGATATATTGCGCACACATACAGTTTCTGTTTCACCCACCCAGGCAGTCCTCTTCCCTTTCTCCTTCCACCCATCCTTGCTTCATCCTTCAACCGGCCATGCATCATATTCCCAGCCACCTTGGGCAGCATTCAAAAACACGTATCATTCTTTGCCAGTCATCATTACTTTTAACTCGCTCGTCCTTCCACACTTACTTACACCCTTCTTTCCCTTTTCGTTCATAGCATCCATCAAGTTCATCTCTGATCTGACTTGGCTTCTCGATAAAACTTTCACAGCTGAGTTGAAGTCAAATTTAGAGGAGGCCATTGGTTACTCGTCAACTCCCACCACTATTGCTATTGAGAAGTCAAGGGTGACTGTCTTCTACCTGGTTGACAAAAACTTAGTTCTAAATTTCTAAGTCTTCTTAACAGTAAAGTGTACTTGTACTGTACAACATATACACCCCTCCAGAGAGCCCACTCTGCAATCTCAATATGTAAGGAATATAATAGCTTACCAATGCCAGCCACTAGCGTGGCATCCCCCACAGCAATTCCTGCTGGCTCTGGCACCGCATCAGACCCTGGGGTGCCCACCTCCGCGCTGGCCCCAGCACTGGTGGTTGGCTGTGCCGATGGTGTTACACCTAGAAAAAACATTTAATATTCTTAGATGCCATATACACCACTCCCTGATTTGTTTAGGAATGAAAAAAAGATACTAGTACTACAAAAACAAATTTAATAATTTGTGACTCTCTAGTCTAAACTAAAAATTTCCCTTTCTTCAGGGAAGGGTGTTTTTTATTTATGCTTAGCCATGACATGTGATTCTACACTTTTTGACACAACTGATGAATGCTTGCTTTTTCATACGCACCATTTTTCTCATAACAGACAGAAGCTTCCCTTCTACGAACAAGAGCAAGATCATCATCATTTCTTAGTCGGAGTCGTCAACGATTCATCCCCACCAAGACTATAAGTTCCAACCAGGTGATGGCTCTCCCACAATTAATGTGTGAAATCAGCCACTTTTCAGTCGTTCTCCGTTTGTTATATGACATTGATTTAAAAAAATGTTTTTATATAATGCACAATTAAAATTTTTACAGAGTACACACAGAGCTACTTGTTTTACTTTTAATGAAGCTTTAAAACGTACATAGACTCTGTGGTTTTTGGTCATGAGTGAGTGAGCGAAAGAGTTTGCAATTTGCAAGCATGAGTCCGTGACTCTGAGGGGTCTGGACTCTGAATCCATAGTCTTATGTTCTGTGTTGTATAATCATTGGGGATCATCGCTGCATTCGGGTGCATAATAATTACTCTCTGACACACTGGCTAGTCACTAAGGAGATTGGGGGTTCAACTTCTGGTGTGACTGAGGTATATGGAAAGTCTAACTGCGCCTTTTATAATTTATAACCAATGCCCTATTTCTTGTCCATAGTTCTGTATGTGCAGAATAGTCCCTGCAACAGTAGTAGTATGTCCTCCCATCCAATCAAAAAGTAAACTAGTATCTTATTCTTGGTGGCCATTGACATTTTATTGTTGGGAATTGTCAAAGCATAAACATTTAGAAGACTTCAATAGACATTATGGACAACCCAGACGACTGCACTCAGTGCCAAGAGCTATTGCTGAATAGGAGTTTTGTTTAACAGTACACCTATTGCCAACTGTGCAAGCTTAGCTAGCTACACAGACAGACTAATAATAAACTATTAGAAGCACAGAGAGTCATAATAGAGGCAGGATAAACATTTAGTAACAGTCTACAAGAAGATCAAAGACGATTTAGGAAAAAATAGAAGTATGAGGAACGTTTGGAATAAATTGGTGCTGTAAAAGATAGGGAAGTATAATTAATAACATTAACAGGAAAACTTACTGGGGCCAGCAGAGGAGCCCTCGGCGGACCTATCCTGGCCTTCCTGTTGTTCCTGCTCCGCCTGCGCCGCTACCTCCTCCTCTGTCCTCTTGCCCTTGGGGAAGCTGATGTACAACATGAAAGAAAGACACAAACATGGATGATTGTTGTCAACCAAATCAAACATTTCAAAAAAACAATAACAAATTATTTCGGGGAAATAGACAACAATTGTACTAAATTTATTGAACTGTCTGATGTGGTCTACTAGGATATTAGTACTGCTGGATTCGCGGACCGTCTACTTGGAAAGTTATGTAACTCACTAAACCAACATACTTGAAAAGTAAAACAAAAGATTTCCCGGTGGGAGATATTATTTCCTGCTCATAAGTCAGGGCACAACTCTCAAACACCATTCATACCATTCATTTTTGTGGAACGGGAAAACACTCGCCAGAAAGGAAAACCACCCAGTCTAATGATACTGTAAAAAATATACACTTTATTCTAGAATATACAACACTAATCAATAAATAAAAGTTAAAAAACATAAAAAACACAATGGAATGCACAGTTAAAAGCCACCTAATGTGGACGTGGAGAAAATTAATCTAAAGAGACATTTATATCTGTCTTTAGTCTGTCATTTCGGACCATCATTTGTCAACACTACGAGGAAAAATATTCCTTTAGTTCAGTTAGAATGTTGGCAATGCCGAATATGACTTTGAAGTTGGCGTCGACGCGTTTCGGAAGCTTAAGAAATGATAATGGCTTCCTTCCTCAGGACAGTTTGTATACGTATTCTCCACAAGCTGATAGAAAACCGTAATGATTGTAATTTTCGTAAAGAGGCCACAACATATATAATGATCCTCAGCTTCGCTTCCGTGACAGTCACCTGGTTTTTCTTTCCTCTCCTACCTTAATGTTTGGAAAGATGTTTTAATCACGACCCTCGTCCGTTTCAATAAAAAGTATTTTTCATCGGTAGGAGGTTTTAAGCGGTCCTTATAACTCGCTTGATGCGATGTTTATTTGAAATTATCGGTCTCACAGTTATTTTAGGTGCTGTTCTTTACCGAGATACATAGGTCTCGTACCCTGAATAGGCTTGTTGTCCGGCTACCGGGTAAAATAGTGCACGAGGCCGAGATACGTCGATCTCGTTCCTTAATTGGGGTTCTTGTCCAGCAACCGGGTAAAATAATGCACGTGGCTAGTGTGTGCACACGGCTGGCGTTCCCGGTGCTAACATTTCCTCACTAAAGCGGTGATCGAAAAGACGCCACGAGAGTTAGCACCGGGAACGCCAGCCGTGTGCACACACTAGCCACGTGCATTATTTTACCCGGTTGCTGGACAAGAACCCCAATTAAGGAACGAGATCGACGTATCTCGGCCTCGTGCACTATTTTACCCGGTAGCCGGACAACAAGCCTATTCAGGGTACGAGACCTAAGTATCTCGGTAAAGAACAGCACCTAAAATAACTGTGAGACCGATAATTTCAAATAAACATCGCATCAAGCGAGTTATAAGGACCGCTTAAAACCTCCTACCGATGAAAAATACTTTTTATTGAAACAGACGAGGGTCGTGATTAAAACATCTTTCCAAACATTAAGGTAGGAGAGGAAAGAAAAACCAGGTGACTGTCACGGAAGCGAAGCTGAGGATCATTATATATGTTGTGGCCTCTTTACGAAAATTACAATCATTACGGTTTTCTATCAGCTTGTGGAGAATACGTATACAAACTGTCCTGAGGAAGGAAGCCATTATCATTTCTTAAGCTTCCGAAACGCGTCGACGCCAACTCCAAAGTCATATTCGGCATTGCCAACATTCTAACTGAACTAAAGGAATATTTTTCCTCGTAGTGTTGACAAATGATGGTCCGAAATGACAGACTAAAGACAGATATAAATGTCTCTTTAGATTAATTTTCTCCACGTCCACATTAGGTGGCTTTTAACTGTGCATTCCATTGTGTTTTTTATGTTTTTTAACTTTTATTTATTGATTAGTGTTGTATATTCTAGAATAAAGTGTATATTTTTTACAGTATCATTAGACTGGGTGGTTTTCCTTTCTGGCGAGTGTTTTCCCGTTCCACAAAAATGAATGGTATGAATGGTGTTTGAGAGTTGTGCCCTGACTTATGAGCAGGAAATAATATCTCCCACCGGGAAATCTTTTGTTTTACTTTTCAAGTATATTGGTGCTCTATTTCCCTTTGGGTTACTAAGAGCCCCTCTCTTTCCTTTTTACCCATTTACTCACTAAACCAACTACAAAAAGGTTTGACTACGACTGGCAGGCAGCACTCCGCAGCACGCGAAGTGACAGACACAGTCCGTCATGATTGCAGACCACTAAAAAGTTTCCTACTAAATAACCAGTCATAATATACTCAAACTATCAATCCACCACCACTATCTTTTGGCAGGAGTACAGAGGAAGGACTGGACTTGAGTCTCTGGTGTCTAGCATTACGCAGTTCTGAAAAAGTACTCACTCATACATAATCACTCAGGCCAAATGAGCACAAAATTGAAAACAAGTAATCATAGTAATGTAAATGTAAATGTAAATGTATTTCGATTTATATAGCGCACAAATCACCCAGGGGTCTCAAGGCGCTTGCTTAGGGAACCCGTCCTTGTATTCCCCTGTGAGATACCCTGGCAGGGTATTCACAAGGTGAAAGCAAGGCATCCCGCCGCGAGGGGCCGTAGTGGAGATTAAGCAAGCTATTGCCCAGAGTCGCAGAGTGTGACCCCGTGAGTCGAGTAGGCACCGGAGCGAGAATTGTCGAGTCCGTGGAATTTTTTGAGCCCGAGACCCGCCGAGGCGGGGAATCGAACCCTGGTCCACGGCTGATCTCAGCTTCCGGGTCTGCCGCCTCTAACCACTGAGCCACGCTTCTCCACCACAAGTGAGCCGGCTGAGCACCTGCAATCACAGAAGCTTTTGAAACATAATTTACCTGCAATGTAATCAGCAGCATTCTGGCTCTTCGAAAAAAACAAATTGCAATATCACACAGAGCAGGAGAAAACAAAATAGTGATTAAATACTAGCTACTACTACTCACCAAGGCCCGGGATCTCGACTCCAAGCAGGTCGAGCAGGTCTTGCTCCCTGTCCAGGATGTCGGACCATCGGTGCATCGCCTGGTTGTAGGTGCCCCGGACCCCAGACTACCGATACATGGCCTGGCACACCTTCCCCCATAGCTGTTGACGCTCTTGGAGCCCGTACCCGGCACCGGGCTTGCCGTCTGCCGCGACGGTCTTGGGAGGTGACGCTGGACAAAGAAAACCAGTACGGCCACCTCCACCGTGCTGAAGATCTCCCAGGATACTACTGCCTCCCCCCATTAGGCGCCCGCAAGGGAGCCGGGTATGGGGTGCGGGACCCTTCCTCTTCATGTTCTTCCTGGCTCCCTTTGCCATGGTCCTGGGCAGGAAAGGAAAATAAAATAGGAAAGAAAGAATAGGGAAAAAGTAAATAAAAGAAAAGAGTTAAAAAAAAGTAGTTTTAAGTAACTAAAAGTAGAAAAAAACACAAAATATAGATATACAAAAATTAAGAGATAGAGTGAAAAAATGTAAAAAACAAGTTCAAAGAAACAAAGTATTGCAAAGATTAAGGGAGGATTGAAAAAGCATGCCCAGAACCATAGCAATGAATGAAAAACAAGATGGCCACGCCCATTGCGACCACGTGGGTAAGTTTGCGCGATATTTCCCCCGTGAGCATGCAAAAACGTACGCGAACATGTAATTGCGCCCCACCAGTTTTTGTGATAGAGGCACATGAATATCTTCAGACAGAGGTATGCTATTCATGGATGGTCTTCCCTGAAGCAAATCCAGTAACAAAAGTGTTTCACTTCTAAAAAGAAGATGATCCATCAGAGGAATACATTCCTTTCGATGATATTGAAATTCTACTAACTTACCAGGAGCATGTGCTCTGGTTTAAAGGCACCCTAAAACATTTAAATCACGGTACCAGGCTCGGTCCACTAGGTAGACCAGGAGCAACATTGCTAGCTTTAGCCAACTACAGACCTGACCCTGACATTGAAGCAATGTCAGACGATTAATTACTTAGCAATATTCAAAATTTAATAGAATCATATAGTTAAAGGTCTGTTCTAAAAACACCCCTGCTCCTCCCAAAAAGAAGTGGGAGAACACTAAATAAACTTCTAAAGAGAAGCGTTCTCAATCCCGAGGTAGGTCTCCTCAAAAGGAGCCCTCTGAAAGGAGGTATACCCTCAGGAATAGGGAAAATTTGAGAAAACCTGATTGATATCAAGATACTGATACACGTTCCTCTCGTACCTTTCAGACTTTGTCACAGAAATCCGAAAGAAGAGGACGGTCAGAAAACAAGGAAGAACGCGTGAAGTCACCAAAAAGAAAGTAGCAGGTCGAACAATCAGACATGCCGAGGATCTTAAGGACACAACTGAAGAACGGGGAATGGGCTCAAACGATTTTGGACAGCGCAGCAGAAGTCACCATAGCTAGCAAGAACTTGAAGGATCATCTGGAGACAGTGGACTTGAATGAGTTCATTCAAGTTGAGACTGCAGATATCAGGGTTAGTGTCCCACATAAGTTATATGAAGTAACACTCCGGATGGAGGGAGACATAACAAGAAAAATAAGAGCACTCTTTTGGGAGCGGCTTTCTAAGGGTTATGACATTCTTCTGGCTGAAAAAGACTGGCCACCACAATTTTTCAGGGAGTGCCCACATTGTGAAGACATTATTATGACCGCTTTCTCCAACCACATTCCAATTCATTTAAAATATACTTATGCCAGGAAATGGGCACCAGCCCAGGCTCCTGCATTATATAAAAATCATGTAGGATGGGATGAGGATTCTCCTCACCACAACATCCAGTTAAAAAATCAACCAACTGCACAAATGCAGTATCCAGTTAAGCCAGTAGGTAAAAAACAGGTCAGGGAGATATTAGATCAACTTGAATACCAAGGGGTGATTGAAACATGCACCTCGTCCATGAACAATCCTTTGTTTCCTGTCTCCAAACCAGACAATACGTGTTGTCTAGTATTGGATTACAGACATCTAAACTCTTGTTGCAAATCTTTTGCAGTACAAAATGCACATAGTATAGCATTAATGAATAACATTGTGTGTAAAAAGTATAAAACCACATAAGATATTTCTAAAGTTTTTTTCTGTCAAAACATTGCACCAGAAAGTAGGTATTTGACCGCTTTCTCAATTATGGGGATACAATGTCACTTCTGTCGTCTCCCTCAGGGATTCAAGAATAGTCTGGGGATATTTTTAGCCAGAGTAACAGAGTTACTACAAACCTGTGATGATGAGGCATTATCATATGTCGATGACATTGATCTAACAGACGATCACGTGGATAGGCACTTGAACAGGGTGAACTCCATTATATGGAGATTCGTCTCAGAAGGCTATAAATTCAATTTTAAGAAATCGAGAATTGCCCATTTAAACGTCCTCTTTCTGGGATATGAATTATCAAGTGAAGGCAAAAGCCTGGCAGCAAACTTTCTAGAGAAATGTGCGCTGCTCCAACCTCCAAAAACGCTGAAAAACTTACAGTTGATTCTAGGTTTCCTAAATTTCGGAAGAACTTGCATTCGAAATTATGCAGAAAGGGTTAAACCGCTCTACGAATTAATCAAACCTGATTTTAAAACAGTTAATTGGACACAAAAACACACAGAAATGTTGCGTTCATTGCAAACAGACATGTTAGCAACAAAATATTTACAAACATGCGTAAACGTATGCAACTTAGTGATCCGAATCATTCCAGGACAATGCAGATTCAAGTACTTAACTTTTAACGAAGATGAAAAAGTACCAATAGCTTACAAATCACATTTGTACAAATAAGCAGAAATTAAATTCACTTCAACATAAAAAATTCTGACAGCGGTTCAAACTGCAGTAGCAAAAGAAAGAGCCCTGGCAAAGGGAAAGCGAATTATGGTCGTTACACATGTACCGGCCTTAGAGGCAGTAACAAAAGCAAGCATTCCGAACGCTAAAGCTTTATATCTGAGATGGATACAATTGGTTAATTCTCTTGCTGCAACAGATGTTGAATACATTTTGATCCATATTTTAAAACACAAGCATTTCTACAATATGAACAAGAATGTTCTCTGCCTACTGAAATTCTGCCTCTAGAGCAGTATGAATGTATAATTTCAGCTCTACCTACTATGGGGGAAGACAAGCCGATAGTGCTGCGTACACGATTGTTAAAGGTCGCTGGCGCGATGGCAAAATCCGACCAATGGTCATTAAAACTCAATCTCTAGGAGTTTGTACAGCTCAGCGAGCTGAACTACAAGCATTCAAGATGGCGCTTTAAAATACTGATCGCAAGTTCCCCACACTCATAGTGTGCGATTCGTATTATTGTGTTCAATCTTACAATGAATACTTGCAAAACTGGATTCAAAACGGTTACAAAGATGCAAAAGGTGGCACAATCAAGCATAAATTGCTTCGGGAACAAGTAGTTCAGTTACGACAAGGACTACAAAATGCTCACAAAGATACATACACTGAGTCATCAACGTGATGGAGTTCACGTTGCAGGGAAGTCATTGGCTGATGAAACTGCGAAGGCAGCTGTGCAAATGGCTTCCGTAGCTGCAATCACTCTTTCAAAAATGAAAATAGACGGTAAAATAATGCTAGCTGTCAATGCAACAAGCAAAGACAGTGGTAAAACATTACCAAAAGGCTTTCTACTCAAATACACATACATAACTGATGCAAACAATGTTCGGTTTGCTTGAATCCCTGGAGTGGGGGATAGAGTAATTCCAAACATGGAACATAGATTATGACTAATCTTAGCAGCACATGAAGGGCTTGCCA
This sequence comes from Lissotriton helveticus, assembly GCF_964261635.1. Taxonomy (NCBI): domain Eukaryota; kingdom Metazoa; phylum Chordata; class Amphibia; order Caudata; family Salamandridae; genus Lissotriton; species Lissotriton helveticus. The sequence continues at coordinate 211,200,055 of NC_136060.1, read as the reverse complement.
TTGCACATGCAGATCTTTCCGCCAGTGTCATTATTAAAACAGAGATACTGGTAGCCACACATGTGGAGCGGCGATCAGGAATCCCCACATTATTGCAATACGGAAGCTTTTATCCGTGCTGCCAACGTGACTCGATCCCCTTCAGTCAGTTTCTCCGTCTTCGGAGAAACTGTACGGAGATGGGTGAGTTCACCAATCAGACATGCTGAAGGTAAAATTAGCTCAACGCGGATATCCCACTCGATTGATTCGAGATTCTTTTAAGCGTGCCAGATATTTAAACAGGGACAGCATGTTTCAAGAACACAACCGTGTGGTTCAGGACAGGGTGGTTTGTATCACAAGCACTCTACCATTGACCACAAACTTAGACAAATCGTTAATTCCCTCTGGTACTTCTTAAACATAGGAGAGCTAGGAATGATGATACCTAAACCCCTCTTTGCGTTCCGTCTGAACAAAAATTTGCGCAACCACCTCCCAGGGAAGTTGGAACCAGACCGGACTTCTGAGTCTTCCCCCGGTTGAGGGCCACCATTGTTGCGGAACCTGCCAAGCATGTCCTCACGCAAGGGTAGGTAACATCATGACTATACAGAATCGCTGCATCAAACTGAAGGGATTGAGCAACTGCCACTCATCGAATGTGGCGTACCTCATCCTTTGCCCCTGTGAGTTGCCCTATGAAGGCGAGACAGGGCGGGAATGTCGGCACAGGATCGGCGAACACAAATCCAACTTAAGGAATCTAAAAAGTGGGGCCCCACTGGTACAACATTGGATGGACGCAAAACATACTGAGTCAGAGCTGGACTGGTTGATCGTGGAGAAAATTCGCTCTGTTTCAGGGATGGATAGCAGCACTCAATTCAGTGAGCAAAGGGCTTAACGAACATTGTCCCTAGGAAAATGCGATTACCTGAAATCTATCCCTACCTCAACTGATCGCGTCTTAGGGGTTCTCAGCTTTTTCTTACATCTGTCCCCGGTCACGAGTGCCGCTAGTTACCCTTTTCAGTGAATCCTTTTCGGGCACGTTGTCGATGTGTTCTTAGTTACCTTTGGGGCTGAGGCCTAAATCGCTGGTGGTTGGGCTAACCCACCACCTAAACAACTATTTGCGGGAAAACCTTTTTAGTGGAAACCGACCGCTATTTCAGCTCATCTCTGCACCCGATTTAGATCCTTTACTTTTCGGGTGGCCCGTGGAGGGACTCCCTTGTCCCTTGGGCTGCTGAGTAATGAGTCATCCTCTAGCAGGGTGATGAGGAGCGGTCCCTATCGTTCTGCGTTAATCGTTTCTATATCTTGTGAACTTACCCATGTAAGGATGATATCTGATCACTTTATGTTTGTCTACATGTGATCACTACACTCCGGGTTTTTGGTCTCTCTTGAGCCGAATTAGGAGGTGTGCTCTTGCCTGTGCCTCTGATTGGACCACCGAACCCCTCTTCACTTATTTAAACGCTGGCTCTACTCCAGCGGGTTGTTGTTTGGGACGAGAGTTGACTCGCCAGTTATGAGGATTCTTGACGGTCGGCTTCTCCTTATCCTGAAGGTATGTTTCAAGCGCTTGGCATTATTTAGCGTACTGTGAGGGAAAATGCCCCGGGGGGTTTCGCCAGCTTGGTGTCCCCCGGCCTCCCGATAGACTGGCCGGGTTAGCCTGACTTTGTTTAGACCTCCGCGCTATCCCTGGATATCCGGATTTGTTAACTCTAGTATATTTCCTAACGCACTGAACTCGGTTAGCAGTCTATTTACACTCTTGCCACCATGCCACCGCCAAACAGTTCTCGATGCGATAATCTATTTTTTGCGATTCTGGAGGCTGTAGCATTGTTTTGGAGTATGCTTTTACCCTTTGGATTTATGGTTCCACAGGAGCTAAAGCGGACAACTGAAAACGTGTGCCGTGTTGAAACTCCTCTGAAGTTTGGTCCATCTGTGGAATCTCGACAGGTAAATCCATCCGGGGTTTTACTCCCGACCTTTAGGGGTATTGTGGGAGATTGGGTCCTGTCGGTTGTGGAGTGACATGGACCTGCGGCGAACCATTACATTCGGTACTGGGAGTACGGATCTTTAGTTATTATAAATCCATGGCCGATTGGTGTATACATCGCTTACACATCTTCATGTTTGTTTTCAGTGAACCGGCCACTGCACGTGAACGATTACTTGCTTTCTGAGGATTTTCCCGCCACTCTTTGACAGTAGGATGGGTCCCTGCAAGCTCGAGTGTGCTTCGCGAGGGGCGAGGCCCCCCGAACTCTACGGGAAGTGCCACATTCTGGTTCTGAGGTAAGCAGGCCTTTGGGGATTAGTCAAATTATTCCTGTCCCAGGCCCTATCTAGGAGAACGCATGTGTAAAACCACAAACTTCAAATCTGGATGTTTGCGTTTACAGAATATCGGTCGGATCCAGGCTTGGCTGAAACCGTTGGTGCGATTCTTCCGGTTACCTCCAGATGGTGTCGACCCTGGGTGCTGAAATCCCTGCTCTGACACTGTTGAACTAGTGTCTTTCTAATACCCCATCTGCTGGGGCATCCCAGTCCTGTACGCCTACAACCTGGTGCACAGAAACTGATGACGGCGCATACGGGGAGAACAACGTACCGCAACAACGGAAGTGTACTTGTACGGTGCATCACACGCTTGTGTATGGCACCATTGCAATATTGCTACGAGCTGCACACACGCCATGAATGTTGGGGAACGTTGTGTCACACACTCGCATATATCACCATTGCAATAGTGCTATGAGCCACGTACACGCCATGAATGTTGGGGTACGGTGCGTGACATCTGAGGGGTGGGTGGATAGGACTCCCAGCAGTGCCCAACAGTATGGGAGTGGGTGCAGAGGACTCCCAGCAGTGCCCAGACATAAGGGGAATGGGTGGATATGACTCCAGCAGTGCCCAGACATAAGAGGGGTGGGTGCAGAGGACTCCCAGCAGTGCCCAGACATATGAGGGGTGGGTGGATATGACTCCCAGCAGTGCCCAGACATAAGAGGGGTGGGTGGATATGACTCCCAGCAGTGCCTTGACATAAGAGGGGTGGGTGCACAGGACTCCCAGCAGTGCTCAGACATAAGAGGGGTGAGTGGATATGACTCCCAGCAGTGCCCAGCAGTGCCTAGACATAAGAGGGGTGGGTGGATATGACTCCCAGCAGTGCCCAGACATAAGAGGGGTGGGTGGATATGACTCCCAGCAGTGCTCAGACATAAGAGGGGTGAGTGGATATGACTCCCAGCAGTGCCTAGACATAAGAGGGGTGGGTGGATATGACTCCCAGCAGTGCCCAGACATAAGAGGGGTGGGTGGATATGACTCCCAGCAGTGTCCAACAGTATGGGGATGGGTGGATTTGACTCCCAGCAGTGTCCAACAGTATGGGGGTGGGCGGATATGACTCCCAGCAGTGCCCAGACATAAGAGGGATGGGTGGATATGACTCCCAGCAGTGCCCAGACATAAGAGGGGTGGGTGCAGAGTACTACCAGCAGTGCCCAGACATATGAGGGATGGGTGCAGAGGACTCGGAGCAGTGCCCAGATATATGAGGGGGGGGTGGACATGACTCCCAAAAGTGCCCAGACATATGAGGGGTGGGTGGATATGACTCCCAGCAGTGCCCAGACATATGAGGGGTGGGTGCACAGGACTCAAGCAGTGCCCAGACATATGGGGGGTGGGTGGATATGACTCCCAGCAGTGTTCAGACATATGGGGGTGGGTGGATATGCCTCCAGCAGTGCCCAGACATAAGTGGGGTGGGTGGATATGACTCCCAGCAGTGCCCAGACATACGAGGGGTGGGTGCACAGGACTCCCAGCAGCACCCAGACAGAAGAGGGGCGGGTGGATATGACACCCAGCAGTGCCCACCAGTGCCCAGACATAAGAGGGGTGGGTGGATATGATTCCCAGCAGTGCCCAGACATAAGAGGGGTGGGTGGATATGACTCCCAGCAGTGCCTAACAGTATGGGGTGGGCTGATATGACTCCCAGCAGTGTCCAACAGTATGGGGGTGGGTGGATTTGACTCCCAGCAGTGTCCAACAGTATGGGGTGGGTGGATATGACTCCCAGCAGTGCCCAGACATAAGAGGGGTGGGTGGATATGACTCCCAGCAGTGCCCAGACATATGAGGGTTGGGTGCAGAGGACTCCCAGCAGTGCCCAGACATATGAGGGGTGGGTGGATATGACTCCCAGAAGTGCCCATACATATGAGTGGTGGGTGGATATGACTCCCAGCAGTGCCCAGACATATGAGGGGTGGATGCACAGGACTCCCGGCAGTGCCCAGACATATGAGGGGTGGGTGGATATGACTCCCAGCAGTATCCAGACATAAGTGGGGTGGGTGGATATGACTCCCAGCAGTGCCCAGACATAAGAGGTATGGGTGGATATGACTCCCAGCAGTGCCCAGACATATGAGGGGTGGGTGCACAGGACTCCCAGCAGTGCCCAGACATATGAGGGGTGGGTGGAAATGACTTCCATCAGTGCCCAGACATAAGAGGGGTGGGTGGATATGACTCCCAGCAGTGCCCATATATAAGAGGAGTGGGTGGATATGACTCCCAGCAGAGCCCAGACATAAGAGGGGTGGGTGCACAGGACATCCAGCAGTGCCCAGACATAAGAGGGGTGGGTGGATATGACTCCCAGCAGTGCCCAGCAGTGTCCAGACATAAGAAGGGTGGGTGGATATGACTCCTAGCAGTGCTCATACATATGAGGGGTGGGTGCAGATGACTCCCAGCAGTGCCCAGACATATGAGGGTGTGTGGATATGACTCCCTGCAGTGCCCAGACATATGAGGGGTGGGTGGGTATGACTCCCAGCAGTGCCCAGACATAGGAGGGGTGGGTCAGAGGACTCCCAGCAGTGCTCAGTTATAGGGGGGCATTATCATCATCATACCACAACTACATGGGTGTATGTTTACATCCCTAACCTGTGAGAGTCCTGATAGTGCCATAGCAACACTTCACTTTCAGCAGTGCTCTACTACACGTAGGATGGATTTCTATCACACACTGCGTGACACACCACATGTGGGTGTGATGTCAGATCCCACATGCATATCCTCCCATGGAGGTTGCAGGCAACCTACACACCCTATCATCACACATCATGTAACAGCCCACCAAACAAATAGAGCAAAAAGGAAAAACACATTGTTATGTACATCCCTGGCCTGATATGAATGTCTAGGTGGTGAAACATGTACTCTCTCATGGAAGGAACAGGGTTGAAACCCCTTAGAAACAAAGCACAAAATTGTGAGTCGTGTGCACAAATATCCTGCATAACAAATCCAAACAGAAGGGTAAGGCTGTGTTATACATCTCCATAGTGTGAAAAAGGGAGAATGTGTCCATGAAGGCATTTCTACATACTAAAAACACAAGTACAGTGAGTAGCATGGATGGTACAGAGTAATGAGCAGTACTCATCTGTGAGCAGGCACGGCCATTGCTGAAGTGAACGTTCAACAAAATAGTAAATCTGCACACATGTCAGCACAACAATTGCGCAACTGTCTGTAGTGAAGATCCCATGTGTCACTGAGGAAGGGGCACTCTTTGGGACAATGTCTGTAGGCAAACTGAACACACACAGACAAAGATTAATTGCTGCAACATTGTGATGGCACATAGATACCATGGTCCACCTCATTCCCATCATAAAATAGACACCTTTCACAATCCCAAAACAATACCATGACACCAACTCCTAGGCAAACATCACCTAAAGCAAGTACCTGAAATGCAATAGTTTAGAAGGAAAAGTAAAATGCTGTATTCAGCTCCAAATGAAAATGATTTAAAAAATGAGTCCTGGCTCAAACAAAGCCAATGGCCAATCCACATTAAAGTTTGTTTGGGTGACGTTGGGGAGGTTTTCGGCCCCAAACTTGCCTGCACATGATGGAGCTAAAGGGTTGTTGACCCGTGGGGGGCATCATCTGGGTCAGGGACCGGTACCGCAGGGACAGTAGACGGAAGGGTATGTGTTGTGGGTACAGGGGGAGGAATCCTCCTCAGTGGCTTGTGCAGCGCCAAAGGTGGACATAAATACAGCGCTGCACACTGCTGCCAGTTCAGCCAGACCACCACCTGCACCCGGGGACACGATGGGAGTGGAGGTAGAGGGCTGTGAGTCTTGCAGACTTTGTTGCTGCATGCCTGCCATCTGACCCCAGTCCATATGGGTGTGCCTGCATCCTCTGAGATTGGGTGCCTGGAGATCTGCACTTACACTTCAGTGGTGGTGTGCTGGTTGTGTCTGTTGGTGTGCGTGATCTTGTGTGTCTGTCTGTGCTCTGGACAGGTACGGGAGAGGGGAGTGTGGATGGGTCTGAAGGAGGGGGGTACGGACCGCTGTAGGTGTGCAACTGCTGCCGTCAGTCCATGGACGATAGAATCCGACGTTGGTCAGACATCGTAGCTGACATGCCCTCCATGAATGACAACAACTGTGTCAGTGTTGTAGTGTGGCCATGGAGGAAAGTCAGCATTGATGTCTGACCAACATGAATCTGCCGGTGTAGGTCCACAGACTCGGCACTGAGGGCAGCAGGGGAGACAGGGGCAGGGGCTGCGGTGCCAGGAACGAAGGAGACATGGGGGGCAGCATGGATAGAAGGGACTCTAGCAACTGGGAGGGTGGAGATGGGTCTGGAGGAGGCGGGGACAGACACAGTGATTGAAGATGGTGTCACCGCCTATTCCCCTTCCTCCTGGGAGTCAGAAGCTGAGCCGTCCACATGGTAAGAAGTGTCGCCTTCCAAAGGTCCAGCCGCCTGACTCCCCTCACCCTCTGTGCCACTGGCTCCCTTCGACTCATCAGCGCTGGTGGCACTGAGGCTGGGTCCCTCCTCCTGGTCCGTGCTCATGTCTCCTCCTGTGTCGGTTGATGATGCTGTTGGTAAGGAAAAGAAACAAAAATGCATCAGTCACCTGTATACATCTGACACATGAGCACAAAACCAGTTGGTCACACTGCAAATCATGGCATGCATCATGAGTAACAGCCAGATAGCTTAGCACATATTTGAGACTAGTACTGCGCAGTTGGTATAGACACAATGCTACTTGGACACAAGAATCCAAAGAACAGGCCAGGCCACAACTTGAATAGAGTCACACTGAGGAGGTTCTGTTTGTTTACAGGAGAGCAGATCTATACAATGAAGTGATGCCACCTCAAGTTCACAAAGAAATAAACAGTTGTGTTGTTCCTCAGGGCAAACTAACACACCTCACGCCCCAAGGTGACACCACACCCAGGGCCCTGTAAGTACATTTTGGTGAAAACTAATGTCACGAATTGTTGGCATCTTGGGACACACCATACTTCACACATTCAACATGTATTGAATGTGTAAATTAGCCATCATGTCAAGATAACACGTATGTGCCTGCATGAAAGATCCCTCACAAGGAAATGCAGGGTACACATGTGGAGGAGAGGAAGGGGTGAAAAAGAGCACCAGCTGAATATGGGGAATTGAAATTACAATGCACACATAGCCTGTCTGACCAGACACCCCAACTGTGGGAGTGTTTCCAGGCTTCAGAGCACCTCAAGTAGCAGGTGACACACAACACTACAAACAGCCATGTACCTACCCCCTCCTTGCTGCTGTCTCTCCAGCAACTGCCTATGGAGGTCTGGAAAGACCACTTCCAGGACCCAGAGCATATGGGGGGTGAGGTGACTGCTTCCACCATGCCGGCGTGGAGGTGACAGCTTCAGCTGGACCCGGGCGATACGCCGGGTCCAGCACCGGATGTCCTGCCACCTTTTCCTGATGTTGCTCACCCGCCGGCGAGGGCCCCCCACAGACCTGACAGCCCTGACAACATCCAACCAGATCTCCCCCTTCTGGTAGGCAGTTACCTGTCAGGAAGACAAAGTGAAACAACATCACTATACCTGCTCCATGTCCCAGAGATACGTACTTGCACTACATTGATGATGTGAACAGGGCTTGCATCATTGTCCATGTGAATTCGGCCTGTGGGCAAACCCCAATGCACTACATGCCTTTGAAAGGCAACAGATGGCATAAGGGGTGCAACACACTCTCTGATCATGGCACACACTGTACAACACATGCAACTGCAGGGTGTGGGACAGCACGTGACAAGCTGTCACATATCCCACTCTACCTAAGAACCCTCAGCAGACCACACATACACATCTGGCACAGATCACTCATCTGTTAGTGTCAACAGTGTATACAACCCTCACTTTGCACAAGTGAAACTTGGCAAAGAGATGCCACAGGTGTTGGGCTAACTGTGCAAGTCAGGCACACAACACTGCATACTTGTCACATCAGATGGCTACAGCTGCTGCATACGCCATGCAGCTGTGGTGCAAAACATCACATACACACTCGCCCAGGTGACAAGGAACATTCACACTCTTCAATGTCAATGAGTTTAAACACAGCATTTGTACAATATCACCACAGGTTCCCAAAAGTCATAAACATCATGAGTACATTCAGCGGTCACTCTGGGGGGAACACTGTTACACCTCAGTAAATTAGGGAAATAAAACCAGCAAGGTGTGGCACAGCAGAATGTGTCATTGACTATGCATTGAATGTTACAGTTAGCATATTGCAAGTGAGGAGTGAACACACTTGAACTACATCATGCTCTGCATGGGAGACAATACAATGTACACACCCGGCACTCACTCCAAACCACATTGCATATCTGTTCCACCAATACACAATGCCTGTTGTGACACTCACACAGCAGGTGCACAGTCAAAGCTAGTGCATTCATCACTCACCTGCTCCCCTGGTCTTCCATACAGCTTGCTGTACTGTGGTAGGAGGGTATCCAGCAAGGCATGGGTTTCCTCATCAGTGAATGCTGGTGCCCTCTCCATGGTAAGCAAAATCAGAGTCCAGGGAATGCAGAGACAGCAGCAGTGCGGGCCACTCCAATGTTGTGCAGGCAAGTGCTCTCTCACAGACACATGCAGCCTTAAAGCAGTGCTGCTGAGGGGCTTTCAGTTTCAGGAGTACAGTGTGATAGGCCAGATTACTTTGCATCCTACGTTTCATCCAATCCCTTTGAACATAAGGCCCTGACACACATTTGCATGGTTTAAAATGTGAGCTTCAGCTCAAAATACATATTGCAAGTTGTATATTTTTGCCCAACTGACTTTTGCAGGACACCTGTAGCACACACTCAAATTTCAGTATCCATGACACCCAGGCTGCATTCAGGGCCTACTGCTCGTCCCCTAAGTATTTTTTTAGATCAACACACGTCTACAGTGCGTTCAAGCTTGCGTATGCCACCATTTCAATTGTGAAACGAGGCGCACACGTGCACGTAATGTCAGTGTACGGTGCATTTCACACGCCGTAGTGAATGCAGTGGTACAGTGCATTTTACATGGTGCGTTTCACACAATGTAGTGAATGCAGTGCTACGGTGCATTTTACACGGTGTGTTTCACACGCTGTAGTGAATGCAGGGGTACGGTGCGTTTCGCACGCAGATGCCAATGCAGGGGGATGGTACTTTGCACACGCTCATGTATGGCACCATTACAATAGTGATACAAGGTGCACACATGGCAGGGATGTAGGGGTATGGGTAAAACAAGGATGTCTTTCAAGTTTTTGTCATTGCATACTTACATGAGCAGACCCTAGGTGTGGCAGGCAGTGATATAGCACAGGGCATCTGATCTTGTTACACAATCGATGTGTGATGACCTGTTGAAAAATGTCATGTGTGATGGTGCACTACATGGTACACATCACCTTAACACTTGTCCCATATGTGTCATCATGCACATGTTGTCATGCTCATCATCACTGGGAAGGCACAGTCATCACTACGGGCACCTGTCTCATGATGCCAGTGACCGGGGCACTTTCTCACTTGACAATTTGACGCTCAGCATGACCCTATATGACAATGTCATGTGTGTTTCTTGTTAAAGATTGAGCTTGCAGTTTGTGTTCCGTAAACTGCATCTGCTGTTGGTGCATCTATAATTGGTCTGTGTTGTGATTGAAATAGTTTAACATGTACGCACACCATGCCACATGTGCATTTCCATGGTTTTTGGGTCTGATGGCACCATACATCATTTATCCCCAGGCATACATGTCTGCATCGTGACAATGGCTGTGGTGTTGCGTTGTCAGATGCACACCTTATTAGCAATTTGTCTGATATGTACAATAGATATACCATGTCACTTGGGTGTGTGCCTTGCAGTTAGCTGTCTGGATGGGATGACAACGTTCTAATGCAGGTCTGGTGACGTGTGTCACTCCAGTGATATCTTGGTCTGCTCACTCAGACCAGCCGAGCAGCTCTTTTGTGTGCATGTAATGTTCTTTTCACAAACAACAGGTGTATCTGGGTTTTCGTTGGAGTGCCAGCAAGCTGGTATATGTGTCCTGGATGTATTCCATACGCCAGACCCCATAGTGACTTCAATTTCAATTTCAATAGTTCTTTATTCAGTATTTAAAAAATACCATAAAAGTACATGATAAACTGTTAAAAATCCATAAAATACAATTCATGTGCCCGTAATTAAACAATTGACAAAAAATACATTCAACACCGCCCTCTTGAGTTCCTTAGACTTATAGAAACCTTGATTAAATTCATAATACAAAACAGAGTGTGAGGATCATTGGCCCTTTGCAAAAACAGTAAAGCAACCTTGGCGTGTTTAAACGTTGCCTGTTTTAAAATTCCTACTAAAAAACTACAACCAGGTAAAGTGTAAAATAAACATAAAAGTACAAAATGAAGGGTATCCTGCGGAGACCTATTGTCGCAGCCGCAGGTACCTTTCTGCTCAACCTTTGACGTAAAACCTGGTGGATCAGCCAGTATGTGATGTAAAAGGTTGAGCCTAAAACGGGTCATTAAAAATCTGTCCTGTGCATTGTGTAAGAGGGCGAGATAAGGTTCCATTCCTTCCTCTGTTTTCAATAATCTATAAGCACCAACTGTGGAATTACGTTCTTCTACAGCGGCCCTACATGAGGCTGACCATTCCCCAAACATTTTTTTGATCTCAGTTTGTCATGGGGGGTGATTTCATTGGGGTTAGTAAAATGATTCTTGCAACCAATTCCCTCAAATGTGCCCTTCACATATTTTAACCAGGGAATGCTCATTCCTTTGTCCCTTTTCAGGCAGTCTGTAATAATTTGTCTGCTTAGATCTGCCTCTGTGTTAGTCCAGATCCTCAGCCAGGATATGGGAGGTCTAACCTTTATTAGGTCCTCAATGTATGCCCCTCCTAATTCCTCACGAATAATATAGCGGGGATACTTTGTGCTGCTGGGCTGGTTTGAGTACCTTTTCTAAAGTATTTGTTTTCCTCTGCCTGTAGCTGCTGGGTATTTGCAAAACCACAAACTTCTGACCCATATGCCACTTTAGAGCAACAAATCGATCTATATCATTTCATAACTTGTTCGGGCGACCACCTTCCCAGCCTGCGTCAGTAGCTCATTATCGCCGCGGTCAAGGCCCCATAGTGACTTGATATGTAGTATCAGTGTTGCATGTGCCTATGTATATTGGTTTTGTTGTTGGCTGGCACTTGTTCTCCATTCTTCCCAAATATGTGCTGAAGGGCACCGCCTCTACCAAGGCCTTTTCCAGACTTGGAGACCATGAGGGAACGTGATTGCATCCGACGTTACAGATTCACTCGAGAGTTGAATCAGGACTTGACGGACAGGCTGGAACCACATCTCCAACCGCGACACAGGTATCCGAAAGGTGAAGGTGATGGCAGCCCTACATTTTTTTGCTACAGGTACGTTTCAATTTACCACAGCTGATGTGGAGGGTATGTCACAAATCATGTTCAACCGTGTACTACGTGATGTTTTAGCTGCGATGTTGGAGCACATTGATGAATTCATCAAATTTCCTACTCCTGAAGAGTTAACAGATGTGAAGGGTGAATTCAATGCCCTGGGAGGGATGCCATATGTCATTGGATCAATTGATGGAGCACATGTGGCTTTGGTGCCACCACAGGCTCAGGAGCAGGCCTACCGCAACAGGAAACATTACCACTCAATAAATGCCCTGGTGGTGTGTCTTGCTAACATGCTGATTTCACATGTTTGTGCACGTTTTCCAGGATCGTGCCATGATGCGTTCATCATGAGGCGTAGCAGGGTACCACAGATGATGCTGCAGCTGTGCAACTATCGGGCATGTCTTGTTGGTGGGTAAACTCTGCGTGTCCTATATGTCTAGTTTTGTTTTGCTCTGACGGCATCTCAGAACACACTTATTTACATGTTGTATATTTGTAGGAGACGCGGGATATCCCACCATGTGGAGAAGCGTGGCTCAGTGGTTAGAGGCGGCAGACCCGGAAGCTGAGATCGGCCGTGGACCAGGGTTCGATTCCCCGCCTCGGCGGGTCTCGGGCTCAAAATTCCACGGACTCGACAATTCTCACTCTGGTGCCTACTCGACTCACGGGGTCACACTCTGCGACTCTGGGCAATAGCTTGCTTAATCTCCACTACGCCCCCTCGCGGCGGGATGCCTGGCTTTCACCTTGTGGATACCCTGCCGGGGTATCTCACAGGGGAATACCAGGACGGGTTCCCTAAGCAAGCGCCTTGATACCTTCGGGTGATACGTGCGCTATATAAGTCGCAATACATTACATTACATTACACCATGCCGTGGCTCATGACACCGCTCCGCAACCCAAGAACAGCTGCAGACCAGCGGTACAATAATGCACACGGGCAGACCAGGTGAGTGATAGAGCGGACGTTTGGACTCCTGAAGAGCGGATTCCGGTACCTCGATAAGACTGGCGGATCCCTCCCATACGCCCTGGTCAAAGTGTGTAACATCTTCATTGTGTGCTGCATGCTGCACAACATGGCAGTTGAGAAGTCCGTGCCACTCATCCTGGATCCTGAGGAGCTGGAACATCCACCCGTTGAGGAAAAAGGGCTTGGCCTTGATGAAAGTGATGAGGAGGAGGAGGATGATATCCGGAGTCAGCTCATATGCAACTTCTTCTCTTAATGGTGAGTCACTGGGAATTAGTGTGCAAGTTTGTGGCATAGAGTGGCATGTGTTGCATACTGTCTGTCAAGCTGACCAGAGCTTTGGAGTCACTAAATAGTATTCAACGGGTCTCCAGCAACATTCACACTCCTGCAGAGGAAATTGTAGCAGAACCAACCATATGTAGTGACTATGTTTATTAGACAAATAAAATGTAACCTTGTAGTGGGTTTGAGCGTTCTGATTTGCTCCAGCAAATCTTCCAGAGTGAGTGGCAATGGAGATTTTGAAGGAGACTCCAAGTAAATTTCGAAGCTTCTTACAGAGCCCATTGTATCTTTTTTGGGAATTAAACCTAATGGCACTATGTACTTCCATACTAACTGCAGCTGTTTCCACCTGTCTATGTTGTTATCCCTGAAAACAATGCCTTTGTGTTTTTGTGAGATGCACTGAACCAGGAATTTTGAAGCAAAAAGCAGAAACTTGATAAACAATGTTTTTTAGTGTGGCCCATGAATTTAATAAATAAAATCAGCATTGGTGTTTGACAAAAATAGTCATATGAAAAAAAGGTTGCACTAAAAAAGATATACTCTAAGGAAAAGGGTTATCCACATGAAGTGACAAAAAATTCATTAGCATGAGCCCAAATATGTTGTATATTCCAAAACCTTCCTCATGTTCTCCTGTCTACATGGATGGACAAAATATAACATTTGGCAGAAGGCAATTCCAGCTCCTTCCAACACGGAGCAAAAGTATTAGGGCATCAGCGTGGGAGCTGTGCATCCTTATAAAGTAAGTAAAATGGCACGCGTCAGTTCAACGGTACTGAGGAAAGATAAAACGTCATAATACAATTACTAACATGAATGTTGAAATTGGAAAAAGTCATACCTCTTACTCCTTCAGCTGATCCACCACTGTTCGACTTTATTTAAAAATCCCAACCTCCAGTGACACATTGAAGTGGCCTGAGGGATGGTGTTGGCGCTGCCAGAGTTCATATAAACACTGTCATCTTCGCAGACGGTAAGCTAAGTCCCTAAGTAGCTGCCTTTACACTAGTGGTTGCAAGCAGTGACTAAACTTGAAGGTGCCCATTGTGGTATGGAAGAACATTGTTTTTGCAAATTAAGGGAGCACTATATAGATATATGAAATACCATTTGCATTTCTGTTTTTCATGGTGTTCTGTTTTCTTCTCTATTATATGTATATAGTTTTCCATGTGAGGGAAAGTATAACATGACTCCGTAGGCGAGTTTTAACCCATTCCTTGCGCTCGTCGGCCAACAGTCGTCACGAGGACTACCTCCGTAGTGCTGCATACGTCCGTTGGCTGACGCGGCACCGCCCACTCAATGGAACTCCCCGCACTGTGGAGTAATTGCCGCCATGGTCAGGGCCTTCATTATTTGCTGATGGATTCTAATGTTTTGGTTGTTTTTTAGTATTTTGCTTACAAATTAACTGAGGTATTTTGTCGAACTGACTAGTTGTGTCGCTCATTCCCTGATGAGTAGTGTATGAATGTACTGAGTTAGTGTACTGTGTTGTCCATAAAGAAGTATCCTTCAGAATAAATGAATGAGTGTCAATCACACATCCTTGTGCAATGTGATCTTGACTCTGACATGTTTGTTCTACCTGTAAATCATCACAATACATGTGCATTGTTCAATTCTTATTCTTTCTATTTTCCAAGTTTCAATTTTACCCACATTTTCTGGAAGACATAAAGCTCTGCCTTGTGGTTTTCATTCAGGAGTACAAGCAAAAGCTTGAAAGTCAAATGAATCTGCAGCAAGTAATAGTTTCTTGGGAATGTTTCTCCCTGCTCATCTGTATATAGCAAATGTATTTTATCAGAATTAAAAGTCAGATAATGTGGAATTCACAACAATCTGGAAGCATCTGGAAGCATGCGATAGCCATCAGATAACGCGTCAAAAATCAGCGAGAAAATCAACACCATGCTGCAAAAATGCAAAACACCAACGCAAAAAAAATGCGATGAAGCCAATCGCGGTACAAAAATCAGAGAAAACCAGCCACAGGCCTGCAAACCCCATGCGTCTGGCGGGAAAATGCGCTATAAAAGAAAAAAAAGAGAAACATTTCAAACTGCGTAGCACCGTGGATGCTCCCGGACTGAGTGCAGAGGACAAGCCAAACCCCACAAGCCCCACGGAGGACCAGCATGGAACTCTGTGTACGGGGAAGGGCACGGACAAGAGGAAAAGGAAGAGGGGGTTTAGTCCACAGGAACACCGGACCATCATCACCGTGGTTATGGGACACTATCAACAACTGTCCGCCACATTCACTGTGGCACTGGAAACCCAAACGGAAATATGGCAGGCCATCATCAACAATGTCAATGCAGTCAGAGTGGCGAGGAGTTCACTGGAGGAGGTCAAGAGGCACTGGCATGAAGTGCACAGCCTAACCAAGGGGAAGATCTCCGCCAACAGGAAGGCAGCAAGGGTGACGGGAGGTGGGAGCCCTGCGACACAGGAGGTGACTGATGCGCTGTAGGAAATCGTGGGAAATCGTGGTCACAGTCAGCAGTGTGGAGATGGTGGCAGGAATGGGGGGTGTGGACACAGCATGATACGACCTGACCCAACAGCAACAGGGTGAGTAACAACCAGGGATGGGGGAGACGGGGGAGATGGGCCCAATGGCAGACATGCATAATTATGTATAGCACATTGCACACCCATAATGACCCTGGATCATGTCACTGAGAGCCGTGTCACATAGCAGCACACATAGAAATGACAAGTAGGCCCCCGACCACAATGTGCACAAATAGTCCACTTCCAGATCACCAAGAACACAACCGACCCATGCACATATGATGAATCCAGCACACTGACTATGCAAGTGGCACTGCATGCCCAATAGCATGGCAGCATCCCAAAAACATGAGGTAGCCTAGTGCATATCACATCCATAAAGGAGCAGGTCACACTCCGACATGTCCACGTGCACACACAACCCATGCCGCACAATACACTCAGCAGACGAACAAAGCACCAGGCCACAAAATCTGTCCGAGAGCACATATGACCCAAGTCGAAAACAAAACAGGCCCTGAAAAGCCCACTATTCAAAGGCACTCCGCCTTAAAGGGAGAAGGCTACATGAAATCATAGCTGCAGGGGAAACTTCCCTACAATGCAGCACACACATAGCAATCACAGAACATCAGCAATGATGGTAAAGAGTAACCCTGAGCGAAGCACTACGCTCCGCTCGCGGAGTTTGCGAAGTTTTTGCAACTTCGCACTACGCGAGCGACACGTAGCACAGTGCGAACATGCATAGTGCAGCGCTCATTTTTTGCTTGTTCGCGGTCCTGAACGTCATGTTCGCGACCGCGAGCAAGCAAAATGACATCCCGGCAAGATTCTCAACGCGAGGAGGTCAGGTTTCTCATTGTGAGTGGTTGCGCATGCTCGCGACCGCTCTCAATGAGAAACTACCTGTTCGCGTTGAGAAAGCTGCCGCTCGAGTAATAATCTCCTCGAGCAGCAGAAAACTACAGCTCGCACTGTGCAAGATGCCGTTTTCAATGCTTGCACAGTGCCGGATGCTTGTACGCACTGTGCAATCATTGAAAACGCATCTTGCACAGCGCGAAAATGCTAATACGCAGCTCGCGTAGTGCTACGTGAAGTTCGCGTAGTGCGAAGTGCACTTCGCGTAGCGCTACTTCGCGAACTATGCCCACCCTTAGTAAAGAGGTACAAAGTGCAACACCAGCACCATAGGACACAACTCACAACAGGTCCCATACATGCATAGTAACTGTCCACTCAGATCAGGCATTGCCTGACACTGTATGATGATAATGCACGGGCACTACCACACATCCATCATGTAGTCGAAAAACACACTGACTGCCATCAAATAGCAAGCCACACCAAAACAGTCACAATGTACAATGGGATGCAGTCTGAACGTAAACATCTGCAAATCTCCAACATACATGTACAACTCTGTTAACCTGCATCTCCCCTATCACATTGCAGAGGGACAAACAACACCTCCTGCATCGCAGACCAGACACATCTTCAGTGACGATGAAGAGGACCCCCTGGTCATCTGCACTAACACCCTCCAAGGGATCTTAGATAGCCTCTTCACCCCATCCCCAGAAGCAGGGCAGGCCAGCAGCCCAGAGGTGACCCCACCACCTGCACAGGCCACACATCAGGAAACACACATCACCACAGCTGTCTCCCAGCACCTCGACCAATTCATGGAGTTCCAACATTGTATGTGGCATTGCCAGGTGTAGTTGGCTGACTAGCTACGGTCGGGCTTCAAACTCGTGGCAGCCAAATTCACTGCTATACGTGGGTGTCTGAGTCCCATCAGGGACCACATACAGCCCCTATCGGACACCCCCTGTACGCACCATGCTCCACCACAGACCTTGGCTGACCTTGCAGGGGCAATTAATCTAATACAAGAACTGTGTGGCCAGACAGGCACCAGCGATCAGAGTACAGATTTGGCACAGATGCGGAGGTCAATGGATACCATGGAGCAGATGCAGGCTGGAAGTCTCTCTGCCACGGCTGGACACCAGTGAGTAGTAATTGGGAACCTCAATGCCCTGCAGTACTTCATCTTGCCATTGAGCCGGTCCCAGATGAATGCAGCGGGAACATCGACACACACAGCTCCGAGCCCTGATATGTCGGTGGCACACTGTGAGGCTGCACCATCACCTTCACAGTCTGTTGTGTCAGTGGCACACAGTGATGCAGCCATCACCCTGCCACACACCCTGGACACACCGGACACAGAACCCGTATCAGGGGAATCAGAAGGGGATGGGAAGGTGGCAGTATCATCCATCACCACCATATGCCCGGTCCCTGCCTGGTTATAACCGATGCATCAAGCCCTGGGAAACACCTCATACTGACCCCCGGAACACTGACTGGCATTTCATCACTGCTGGCCAATTTCACAGCAATACTTCTGCGGACTGCACTCTCCCATTTCCTAATCACTTCTCAATCCCAAAAGGACTGTGTTTGGCCCACCACTGGGCTTCCATGTAATGTGGGCATAGATGGCTATGTACAGCACCAGCTCTGTCACTCACCTGAATGTTAATAAAACATTCTAAATCACACAGATGTGTCATTACTATGTTCACTTACGTATAGAAGTATGGCTGGATGTTGGCACAATGATTGCACATGAAGGTACGCCATGGTAACTAACATATATGCACATGTGTATCCCTGAGACGCATGGCAAATTGGTTGACTGCGAAGGTGAGTACTAACTGTGTCCCCATTGCACATCAACAATAATCTCACGACCCCCCAAACTAGGCACACGTCCATGTGATGAATAGGGCTGTGGGTAGGACTTACCAAATTGATATCAGTCCAGGGGTGGTGGTCTGGTTCACATCACATGTGACAACAGAACAGCATGTTGCAGACCCACTTACACACATCTGTGTGGACACATTCTGTTATGATGTATGACATTGCTCCACATGGTCAGAGGTTGCACACCATACTGCCATTGCTGTACTCACGTGTGTGCACATGTCGGCCAGCACCTATCCCAAAACCATGACTGGCTCACAGAGGTTGAACTTGCAAAAGGGACACACCACCATTGCACATGCGTCAGTCAGTTCCTCCCTGTGTAGGGATGATGCTCATTGTGGCACACGAGTGGACAATTAAATCAACACACCTCACAGTTAGACACCAGTGGGTTGCATGGACTTTATTGGCATGTGCGTGTTAGTACGGATGAGGCAACGGCCACAACAGGCAAGGACATGCTGGTTACACTTGCACGCAGTATGAGTACATGTTGAGGTTCATACATTGTTGTTGCAACAATGGATGAAAATCAGCATGGATGGAAATGCTCCAAGCCCACCTTGCCTTGCTGGGAGCCTCAGTCTGGTGTTGTTTGGCATCTGACCTTTGCCCCGTGTGAGGGGACACGAGTCACTGCCCATGGGATCTGCATAGTGCTCTGCTAGCGGAGTGCGCCTATTGTCTGATCTGCTGACAGTGCTCAGGTGAAAGGGTCTGACAGGTTCACATGTCGTGCCACAGTGCTGTGTGTGTGCTGTACCCCAGCAGTGTGTCCAAATTGGCAACGTTGCCAAACAATGCTGTGCTGCTACGAGCATGGACCTGCCTCACCTTGCACGGGTGTGTGTACACACTCGTTGTTTCTCGCACATGCATCTAGAGTCCAGACGATGGCAGCCGTGCGCTCTGTTGTATTGAGATGTGTGAGCCATCCCCACGATGCAACATGTTGTTGGGACTTGTGTGGTGGGTAACAATTGGATGTGGCAGCAGGAAAGTAGTTACTCGTCCATGAATGCCCGCACAGCTTCATATGCAATGTGTTCCAATAGTATGTCATTGTCGTGTTCAAGGAACCCCAGGGTGAGCGAATCCATTAACTGGTCCAGGCAGGTGTGCTCAACCTACGCCGCTTCACCTACTCACAAGACAATCTAATAGGATAGCACCTCCATGTGGTCACTGCACATGAGGAATTGTGCAATCTCCCATGCACAACTGCCAATACGTACGCAGTATCAGCCGCGGTCCGTGCAGGGAGTTACGGTGGGGCAGGGAGGCGGGGAGGGGGAGGGGCAGGGTGAAGGGTGCTAAAAACAGGCATATGGATCATTGCAGGTAAGTACACAATTTAATTAATAAAACGAAATTCGTAGCGCGCACAGCATTGCTTTTTGCCATGCAGTGCGCGCTACGAATTTAGTTTTATTAATTAAATTGTGTACTTACCTGCAATGATCCATATGCCTGTTTTTAGCACCCTCCACCCCGCCCCTCCCCCTCCCCGCCTCCCTGCCCCCCTGCCCCACCGTAACTCCCTCCACGGCCCGCGGCTGAGCAGTATTTCAAGGCATCCCATGCACAGCTGTCACAGTTACACTCCTGTTCGTGATCCAACAGGGGGGCAGACACTAGTTATAATACAATTCAGCTACTGTTGTGTTGGATAGGCAGACATCCATGGGACACTCGAATGTGCATGTTCAGCAGTGGAACTGGGGCTGGATGCAGGTGGCGTAGGCAATGCGGAAGCTGACCCGGTAACTGATTCACAGCACTGCCAGTGGCACTGCTCCCAGTAAATGCAGCATACGTGCACGGTAGTGTTCCACGTGACGGGGCTTGTGCATGTGCCCGGTATGGCCTGCCATAGCCTTGGTGCATCTTGTGGAACCAGCACTCTTCTGTACTGAGGCAGTTGTGTGGAGGATATGCCACAGCTCTGAGCAATGATTCAAATGTGAGTGCAAAGTTGGGCAGAATGGGTTGCTGTTTCCGTGTCAGTCAAGGCCACCCCATGCGGGGGTACCTCAGGCAGGAGCTTCTGTGTGTGGGGTGTGGATGAGTAGGATGGTTCCATTGTGCACTGCATGGTGTTGGAGTCATCCACATTTGCCATGGCATCTCTCTCAGGGTGTTCCAGGCGCGGTCAGGAAGAAGGTCAGAGGTAGAGTTGTGTTCAACCTTCTGCATTGGAACAATGGAGCTTTCATCCCTGATGTTTGTCTGACTACTACTTGCAATTTCGGAATGTGATGTGGCTTTGTGGCTGAGATTGGGACATGGCCTTGGGCTCATGGTGTATTAATAACGATACACACACACACACCCACCCATGTTGGCATGTGGTGCCAGGTGCCCTGCAAGGCCTTGAGCTGCTTGTGCATTCTCACTCCGTCTCTCTCTCTCACGCTCTCTCCCTCTCTTCCCTTTATTGGGCACATGGCACACTTTCTTCTACTGGATTTCGTCTTCCAGGCTTTGTCCTATGGATTGTCCGGTGTGGACCCGCTAGGACTCATCAGAATGGTTGCTTTGTCTTTTGTTTGTATGCTGTTTTGTGTTGGTGATTGCATTGCTGTATGACTGGTTCTCCATTTTCTGGCAACGCATGTATGGTAATTTTCCTGCTTGTGCGATCTCAGGTAACATATTTGTTTTGTGTTTCGTGTTGTTGGTGTGCAGTTTCTTGGTCAGGGTGTGGGGGGGTGCCCGGGGGTAGGGGTGTGTTGCTGGACTGGGTGTTATGTCAGTGGGTGTTGTGGCCCTTTTTAGTGTCTGTCACGCATATTCAGTTGCTCCATGACATCTGTCTTCAGGTGTGGCTGTGGGCTGTGCTCCCTTTTGTGGGGCAGGGCCGTCAGACTTTACACCAGGTCAGAGCAGGTGTAAATCTCGTGCTGCTAACGCGGTTCTGTCTGGTCATTGTGAATGTTGAGGGTTGTCGTCACAGGATCGCCCAATCTGCATCTCATTAGTGATATTT
Organism: Lissotriton helveticus; assembly: GCF_964261635.1. NCBI lineage: Eukaryota > Metazoa > Chordata > Amphibia > Caudata > Salamandridae > Lissotriton > Lissotriton helveticus. The sequence goes on along the minus strand of NC_136060.1, from coordinate 211,178,589 downwards.
ACAGGGGTCATCGGTGGCAATGTTTTTTGCGGCTGCTATCGCAGGAAGACTGGTGCTGTGGTCTTTTAGGACCTGCTTGTGAATGGTGTGGGAAATGTATCACGACTTTGGCTGTGCAAAACTGCCGTTAATTCGGCGATAGCTCCTTGTGAATATACCCCTAAGTGCCTTAGGTATCATTCAATATCCAGGCTATAGATTCACGTTTTAACTGAAAATGGCCCTATTCCAGAAACAATTGTAAAAATATGAGTGGAGATTTACATCTCCTCCTGAACCTATTTTACATGTTTGCCTATTCGCAACGTTCCCAGCTGTACACATGGCAGGCTTATGTTTTCTTTTATAGCATTGGGATATGATGTGACATATCCCACAGGTTCCTCTTTCCGCAATGCATGATTCTACACAATGTTGAGATCTGCACAGGGTGAAAGGATTCTGTTAATCTCTTCCTAAGTGTAGAGAACATGGAGAAAGCTCTTTCATTACACTCCAAGGAAATCAGAGCCTGGCTAGAGAAAATAGTCAATCATTTTCAGGCTTGGATATGCCCACAAATGTACATTTATAGGCGTCCCAAAATTCCAATGCAATCCACGCCTTTGAATGCCTTCTTTCTACCACTTGATTGGGATATTTTACATACATAAAATTAGTCCACTCTATGAGAGTTTAAACGTTCATAATACCCTGACGTAAAATTCAAATTTTCATCACAATGCCAAATCATAATCAAAGTTCATGAAAATTGCTCACTCAGTGCCCCCCAGCTAGATAAGAATAAGAACGATATACGAGTAAAAAAACGGAAAGACAAAAGACGATGAGAGAATTTATGAATGTTTTATGTATGTAAAAACGTTTTTGCATAATATTTTAATCCATGCAAAAATACAGTCCTGCCTTCCACACCAAGACGGAGGGTGCAGCTGTCGCCTTCCAGGGTTTAGTAATGATAGTGATGCTTTTTGATGTTACAGTAGCATTATAACTATAGAATTTGGAATGCTTTAAAAAAATATATATGTTGAAATTTACATTAGTACTTCAGTTAAAGAATATGGTATAAACAATGTATTAGAGGTTTTTTAATTAGTTTAACAATGTGTAAATATATATAAATTTAGAAATATATTATTAAAACGATATATAAAAAAAGTATTATCAAATTTATATGCTAAGTACACATACTATGCATATGATAATTTAGAACTATTGCATATAATTACACATTGTTTCATGCATAGTTATATATTTAATTATGTACAGAACCATACAGTTATTTTTATAAGTTAAACAATTGTAACCATTGTTAACCTTTTTTTGTATTTTAATTAAATGGAACAATGTGGACCTGTAATAAGATATAACATTTCTTATTTTGTAGACAGCAGTTATGCTATGGAATGTTTTCCTAATAGAATGCAATGTTCTATATGTTCTATAAAAACTGTTCATTTATTATTTTGTAATTTATTAAGCAGTATTTCTTAATTTTGCTAATATGTTATTAACATTTCAGCCTTTTTAATAGTAGTAATAATGTATAAAACATTCATCTTCAATCAATAATTATGCAAATAACTTTTTACATTCATTATAAAGAATGTCACATGGGTCAGCATTACATTTAGGGGTCGATTCTCATTCTGGAAATGAATCTGTACGACGATTCGTATTCGTGGCCGTTTCCGTACGAATCGTAAGAATCGCGTAGTATGATCTGTTGCGAGAAAATACGTCCAAATCATTGTGAACCATCCAAAAATGAAGGGTAAATCCGTACGACATCGAGCCGCACAGTGTGTGAACCATACGATTTGTAAAAATGCCATACGACCCGCCAAGTACGATCCGGACCGGGGAATGAGTACGCGATTCGTACCATAAACGTCGCATATGAGCAGTTCGTATGGAGAGCAACACTATCACATATGCACTGTACCCCTAAAATCAAGGGGTGTATGCACAGGGTGTACGCACCGTACACCTACGACCTTGGGGTGTACGAACCGTAACCCTATGGTCCGTACACCTACGATCATAGGGTGTACGCACGGGGACATACGCACCGTACCCCTGAAATCCTGGGGTGTACGCACCGTACCCCGATGTACCTTACCCCAGCAATAATGGGGTGACCCGGGGGGGGGGCGTTTCGTATGCATTTCGAGGCAAAATCTGATTTTACAGATGTTTTAAGCTCCCGTTGAAAAAGAGTCATACGGAGTGTTGTCGATATGATTCGTACTTGCTGGCTCGGAAAATGCAGCTTTGATCCGTACGGACATCGCGTACTGCGCGTTCCAAATGCAATTCATATTGATTAGTGAGTTGTACGGTCTTCGCTACGATTCGTACGGAGAACTGCTTTGGGTACACATCGTACTACATCGTACGTACGGGTACGGTTCTGCATACGATTCATACGGGAAAAAAATCCGTACGACTATTCGGAGGGCATTTTGCCGAATTGGAAACGACCCCTTAGTGTATGTTAGTTTAGTACAAATAAACATGGTTTCATTAGTTGTGTTAAGGAAATCATTATAGTAATTTTCTATGGGCATAAGCACCTAGCTTTTCATTTAGTGAGTTTTTTAGTTACTCTTTTCAAGTTAGACAATTCTACTTATGCTTTGTTGAGTGTTAATGTATGTTGCATTTCTGACTTTAGGAATGATTTGCTTTGTGGGTAGGAATGTATGATTTTTTGGTTACGGGTAATACTGACTACTGGAAAGAAGAACGTTGTTTTGATTCTTTTATACAAATTGTAAGATTTGTTTTCTGGGTCGTTTATTTTTTAGTTATATGTTGGGGGTTTTGGAGGCCTTCAAAGGTTTCTCTTGGATAACCCTGATAGATTGTCTTTTTTATGATAGAGTACATTTTATCAATTGTTTTTGTTTGAAAACCTATTTTGGCTATGAGGGTCTTCATCTATTAGACTAAGTACTTTTTAAATATTTTATTAATTTTTAGATGTTTTGTTTGATAGATTTATATGATTTTCTTTGTTTCTAAAGTTAATTAGTTTTGACTATGTCTATAGATGGTGTATGCTGTATTTTGAATAAGTGCTGGTACCATTGATTAAAATATTGTTATTGTTTAATTTATATCAGTGTTATAATTTCATTTCTTAGTATAAGTATAATTTCTAGTTTCTTAGATTTAAAAAAAATATGACATTTAATTTGACCATCTATTATATTAAACAATTTCTTTTAAATGAACAATTTCATTTTACATTATTGTGGTTTTTTTTTTTATTTGATATAGATTGTTCTGTTAATTTGCTTAGTCTGCTGTTTCTAACTTTATATGACAGCGTTTCAGCCATTGATTCTAAGTTAAATGTAAATGTATAGGCATTTATATAGCGCACTACTTACCCGTAGGGTCCCAAGGCGCTTCGACCGCTGCGAAACCCTTCCTGGCTTCCCTGAGAGATGGTCCCTTAATGGGTATCTCCAGGGTGAGACCAGGCATCCCCGGCGGTCTGGTGGGGCCGTTAGTGAAGATGAGGCAAGCTAATGCCCAGAGTTGCCGAGTGTGAACGCTGATCAGAGTGGGCACCGAGGCGAGAGAATTATCGAGTCCGCTGACCCTGGTCCAGAAACCTGCCGCGCCGGGAATCGAACCCTGGTCCCGGGCCGTCCTCTGCTCTCGGGTCTGCCGCCTCTAACCAGTGAGCCACACTACTTTTTGTACTGAGTGGTTGTTTGAGAAGAATAGTGCTTTGGCAGCAAATATTACAAGCATTTGATAAGATGTGGCCTCATTACGATGGCAGTTGGAATCAGTTCTGTTTTCCCGTCAGATCAAGAAAAGCCTGATTTGGTTACGGGAAAGCTGTCATCCCAACCTTGATATTACAATGGGCAAAGATAGGCATGATTCCGCCAAACGCGTTTTTATCGAATCCGCCAGAAAATTCCGACCACTTTTGTGTCGGTAGGGCCCAATGGAGACAGAGAGCCTGGCAGAAGTGCACTCTGACTGCCCTCCCCATTACGATGCGCCTATCAGGCCATCCTACCATGGAAGTTAAACCGGCTCCTCTGAGTTGGCAGAAACAGAGATAAGTAATTCACGCAACGCACCTTGCCACGTCCTTGGACATCATATATCCTGCCTTACTGCTCTACCTCATCCACTACTGCCTCTTCAAACTCATGACCTATTTAAATCCCATTACATCCCAAAGCAACCGTATCTGAAAATGAGGGTGCCTCACACCTATTACAGGACATGGTTCTGCCACTAACAGCACTGCATGCACACAAATCAGTGTTCTCACACAACTATAATCAGGGACAAACATACCTGACCTCCCCTTCAAGAACAACAACATCAGAAAGCATGCCAGCACATGCATCACTCTCCATTATCCATATGTCACTGAGTGTACCATGCTCCCTGGGATGGATTCATAACTCACAAAGACAAGCAAGGTGTACCTAACAGGCTATGAGTAGCAGGAAGTGGCCAATTGGAGCATGAAATCTCTGAGGTAGGCAAAACAGATTCAGGCAACCAATGGACACAGCCGTTAGAAGCGAATTCCCCAAATTCAACCTAGCACGAATGGGAGGAAAATCCTTCACTTACTTAGGGCTGTCCTACTGGAACTACCTCCCTATTAGGCTTAAAACTGAGGCAAGCTACCCCAATTTCCTCAAGATGCTCAAAACCTGGCTATTTGACACATACGTCTTTCCCAGGCGTTGCTGCCTATTGCTTTTCATCTGTGCTGGGAAACCCTTGTGGGTAGCTGTTGTGGGTAGCTGTTGCGCAATAGAATTTTAAATAATAATAATAATAATAAAAAGGCCCCTCATTGTACTCTCACACTCTCATCGGCAAACAACATTACCACAAAAAGCAACACATACTACATGACTATTGACCACATGCAAATCACAACCCACAGAAAATACCATTGACCCTCCATGGCACATCTGGAAGCCCACTGCTTTCACAGCTGCTGACATTCATTCCACTCAATGATATGCACATATGAACAGTAAACATGTCACTACTTTGTGACACCAGCACAATATGACAGAACATCACCAGGAACACACCCTCAACCTAATTAGCTAACCACTGAAAGGCTTGCCTTGCCTCAAGGAAACTCAGAAAAAGTGAGCATTCTGACCCATGTCACATGCAATGCAGTCTGTAGGGTTATGTCTAAACTCTGTAACAGCACATTACTAAACCTCATACCCATGTGTCACCCATAGGCACATAACACATGTGTCCAATAATTCACTGTGTACAACTTTTCCTATCAAACAGCATGACACACTCCTCTTCCACATGTGGAACTGTGAACACACTCACAAAACTCCATACCCACACTTACCATCTCAGAACATAAGACACAACAAGAATGATGGCCAACATGTCATATCAGCTGCTACAAAAATGATGGTGCAGCTCTCAACCTTTGCCAACAACAACTCATCTTGTCATCTCTATATGTGAAGTAGTTTTGTTCATCAGACATCAAGAGACATTGCTATCACACAATGAGGAAGAGATTTCATAGGAAGGGACAAGAGCATCATCACATGAATACAGATGACACACACGAAACACAGAAACTCACATTCGTCAGACACACTGTAATGGGAGCACATACCTCCAGCCTCTACAAGCATGTCACTTAAACTCCTCAGGCTATCATAGCCAGAGATAGCATACAGTAAACATCAAATAAGGAGGGCACACAAAATATAACTCCACCCCCTAGAGCATCAAGGCAATGTGAAAGATCATGACTTTCTCACCCATACCCAAAGATTTCATCGGTGAGCCTGTATACAACATCTCAAACCCCATACCGTCACTTACATATGGGTTGTTCAACCTATGTCTATACCAATCACCATGAACAGGCTAATACTAATCAAGCAAACATCTGTGCCCAGCTCAGAATCCCTTGTTGTTCAGTTTGCATTCATACAAATGACTGAGCTTGCATCTCATGGCACAACCTCAAACGCATCTTCACATATGTCACATACTTATCTCCAACAAACATCAGGATGGGCAGCAGTGGCTCATCAACAACCTCTAAACTGCTGATGTCACCTACTGCTCTTCAAACTTAGCAACTACTTGTGCAAGGGATACGCCTAGAGAGCAGAGCAGGGTTGCAAAGTGAATTGTAGACTGGATTGTCAGTCACAGGAATGTAGTAAAGTCGAATGGAATATGGTGGAGTGGCAAACACTAGTGAGGTGTACAATGGAATAGCGCAGAATGGACTGTGCCACAGTAGAGTGGCACACACTGGAGTGGTGTATAGTGGCGTGTCAAACAGTGGAGTGCCAAACAGCAGAGTGGCACACAGTAGAATAGTGTGGTAGTAGTAGTAGTAGAAAGCTTTATTCGATTTTAGAGCAAGCATAAAATCATAAAAGCAACAATCATAGTAAGCAATTTCATACAGTGTCATACAAATACAATAAAATAGAATTATACATTATATATTAGCTTTACAGATTAAAGTCTTTCATTACTACAGTTAATGGCTAAAAGATTTTGTTTCCTCAGGATACTTTGTATAAAACCAGACATGATTGCTATACACACTTCATTTTCCACCTATAAAAGTTATAAAACACTGGAACTACAATTAATCATATTTGCAACAAATTTTTAAACAGATTTTAAGAAACATGGCAATGCATTTAGCACTGGATACTGATTCTAGATGTTGTAACGCCATAAGGGCAGGACGGCATCTTCGCAAACCCAGGGATAACAATATTGGAGTAATCCAGCGTTTGCGGGGTGATTCATAAAATTTGCAGAACAGTATTACATGAATAGTGGACTGTTCCGAAATACCATCACAAGGACACCGGGTAGTTGGAGTGGACCAATCTTGTTTCTTTGAAAATGTAACCAAACGAAAAAATATATTGAACCTGGACCGGTTCAACAGGTATTTTTCGTAAGAGGTCAGACAAAGGTGAGATACGATAGGATGCCCTGTGTACATTGAATAATTAAAATTTGTCGGTTTGAAACTTTATTAATTTCTTGGGAAATATGCAATTCCCTTCGATGTGACAAACATAACATTTTTAAGGTCTTTCTTGTAATAGTGGATAAAATGGAAGGTTCTTTAAAATATGTAGAAAGGTCCAAATCCTTAAGAAATTTGTGTACAAAGGACAGCCAGGGGATATCTGACCAATTGTCTAGGCCCAAACAGTCTGAAATTAATGCACGTGTTAAACTACACTGCTCCATTGACCAATTGTGGTGCCATAGTAGTATTGGCTGAATTTTGATGTAGTCGGCAATGTAATCCATGCCCAATTCGATATGACAACCAAACGTTGGAGAGCACTGCGGGACAGCCAACAAAAAAAGAGTAAAATTGTTCTCTACCCTCTGTAAGAAGTCCACGGGTACATGGCCCCACACCCCAGCACCGTAAACAGCTACACTATGGCATTTTGCATGATATATTTGCATAAGTTCTTTTGGGGGAGGCTTCCGTAGTTTACGCGCAAAAGCAATAAGGGCAGAAGTAGCTCTCAAGAATAGAAGGTGCCTACTAATAATGGCCTGTTTCCAAGAAGAATTATTATCAAATAAAATACCTAAGTATGAGTAGGTGTTAGTACAGTCCAACTTGGCTTCTTCAATGAATATCGGTTTTGTCTTGGCTATCTTTTTACCAAAATGCATGGCAAAAGTTTTTTTGATATTGACCTTAAGGTCCAGTGAGGCCATAAATTTGCAGTAGCAATTTAACAGAATCTGAAGTTGTATTGGGGTTCACGCCAACGCGGGAATGGGACGACGGGCGATAGCTGGTAAGTCCTGACTCCCCTCTAGCATGGCATTCTCTAGACCATTCGTGTAGAGGTTAAATAATAAGGGAGCCAGGACACATCCCTGTCTTACTCCCTTAGTATTTGTATTTTGTATTTGTATATTGGATTTGTAGAGCGCCTTATCACCCAGGGGTCTCTAAGCGCTTAGCGGAGAGTGGACATAGTGTTGTTAAGGGAGCAAGCTAGATGGTACCCCATGCCTCCTGAAACAGCATGTTTTTTAGCTTTTTCCTGAAGGGCAACAGGCTTGTTTCTTTGCGCAAGCTCTCTGGCAGTTTATTCCAAGCACTGGGAATTGTGTAGGAGAAAGTGCGCCCTCCAAGAGAGGACAGTTTGAACCTTGGACGGACCAATAGTGCAGCATCTACTGATCGTAGATTCCTGCTAGGGGCGTACGGTACAAGACGTTCCTTAATGTATTTAGGGGCTTGCCCGTATAAGGCTTTATGTGTAATGCATAGGCCCATGAACTTGGCCCGCTGTTTCACTGGCAGCCAATGAAGTTTGCGAAGAAGGGGGGTGGCATGAGTCCATCTTGGTTTCTTGAAAATGAGTCTAGCCGCGTCGTTCATGACAATCTGGAGTCTGTTCATCAGTTTTTGTGGAGTACCGACATACAGAACATTACCATAATCCAGGCGTGCCAGGATTAATGCTGATACTGCTCTCCTGAGAGTGTCCGCCGTCAAGATGGGGGACAATTTACGCAGTTGTCTCACCAGGCCCACGCAAGTGCCCACTACAGCTGAGACCTGGGCTTACATAGTGAGATTGGCATCTAAAACTATGCCTAGGCTTTTAACTGTTTCTGCAGGTGCTGGGGAGTTTCCTAATTCAGAGGGCCATAAGAGGTCACTCCATGGGCTAGATGTTGTCGTAATTGAAAGCACCTCAGTCTTGTCAGGATTAATCTTTAATGAATTTGCCGTCATCCAATTGACAGTAAATTTTAGGATGTTTTGCAATTTCTGATCTGCTGATGGAGAGTTGCCAATTTGAATGATGATCTGTGTGTCATCAGCGTAATTGTATATACTGCAGTCCATCGGATTTAGTGATGAGATAAGGGGTTGCAGATATGCATTAAACATCAAGGGTGACAGGGCCGAGCCCTGTGGGACTCCACATGTGATCCTTGCTGCCTCTGATACCAGGTCATCCAGCTGTACTCTCTGAACCCGTTCACCAAGGAACGAGGTTAGCCAGGCATGGGCTGTGCCCAGGATACCGAAATCCCACATCTGCGACAGTAGTAGGTCGTGTTTGACCGTATCAAATGCCGCAGAGAGGTCAAGCAGCACCAGGGCACAAGGATCTTTATTATCTGCTTTAAGTCGCAGATCCTCCAGCACGGCAATCATGACCAATTCCGTGCTGTTATGGGCCCTGAATCCGGCTTGGTTGGGTTCCAACAAGGAGTTGTTCTCAAGATGATGTGAGAGGCTGGGCAGCACATGCTGCTCCATTATTTTGGCCAGGAAAGGAAGTTGTGAAATGGGCCTGTATTTCTTCAATATCTTGGTATCTGCCCCTGCCTTTTTTAAGAGAGGGATCAACCGGGCTTCCTTGAGGTTGGAAGGGACCTGTCCGGATGTGAGTGAGCTGTTTAGGAGCGATAGTATGTCATCCTCCAGTCCTGACCAGGCTTGTTTGTAAATCTTCGGAGGGCATGGGTCTGCCGGTGAGCCTGATTTGACTTCACCCATCACTATTTTCAGAGTTTCTTTAGTGAGTAAGGGTAGTGAAGTTAGGGGCTGGGTGACTGTAGGGGTAAGTTTTTGAGTGATTCCCGGGCAGTCCAGTCTGGGGGTGGTCTCGATTTCTGTCAGGAGGTCAGATATCTTGGTGGTGAAGAAGGATTGAAATTGATGGCAGTCTTCTTGCGTGAAGGAGGGGGGCTGTTCCTTCTTTTTTCTTAGTTCTGTAAGGACTTTCAAAATTTCTTTCTGGGGATTGGGCGCAGTCGCAATTCTGCTTTCGTAGAACTCACCTTTCCTGGCCCTTATCGCTTGTTTGTAAGTGGTGAGCTCTTTAACATACGAGGCTTGGGTATTGGGATCATACCCCTTTCGCCAGGCTCTCTCGCTCCGGCGCAGGTAACGTTTCAGGAGCCTCAGAGCGTCATTGAACCAGGGGGCCCCTTTCCCTTTGTCCCCGATTTTTACCCTTCGTGCAGGTGCCACTGCCTCAATGGCATTTTCCAGTTTTTGTGACAGTTTGAGGCTGGCCATCTCAACGTCATCCTCTGGTAGTCTGTTAAGGTGGGAGGATTTCTCTAATGTGGATAATAGAGTATCAATGTTGATTGAATTCCACCTTCTCACAACCTGCCACTCGGCAGAGGGGATAACTCTTTGCCCCGGGAATGCTAATCTACCCTGCAGCAGGTGATGATCCGACCATATACAGGGCGAGATAGTGACAGGGCTCAGCACCGGGACTGAAGTCCAGATCAGATCCAATGTGTGACCTTTCTTGTGTGTTGAACCTGTCACTATCTGAGTTAGTTCTAGCGTGGTCATAGCCTCTTCTAACTGTTTGGTCGTTGCGTCTTTAGTGAATTCCTCCCAGTGGAGATTGAAATCTCCCATTACCACAAGACCCTCATACCTTGTTCGAAGGTCGTGGACCAGTCACAGAAAAGGCTCGATAAAGGCTGGGGGAGTTCTAGGGGGGCGGTAGACTATGAGTATCGCCAGGCAATTGGTGGCAGAACAGAGCTTGACTCCCAGTATGTCCGCACCCTCTATACTTTCTGCCCAAATGGTTTCCGATTTAAAGGAGTTATTATAAAAAACGGCAACTCCCCCCCCTTCCTACCGTCTTTCCTATTGTGGATGGTGGCGCTGAAGTTGGGTGGCAGCGCTGCCACCAAGTCAGGCATGGACCAATCCTCTAGCCACGTCTCCGTGACTCCTAATACATCTAGGTTGCCTTCTTGGAGCAAAGAGAACACCTCCAGATTGTGTTTTTGGAGGGAGCGTGTGTTGAGAAGGGCAACGCTCTGTGATGTTACTTTTCCTCTTTCCCTCCTAGTATTAGTCTTACTACTAGATGACTCGGCTATGGGTTTCAGCAGCTCCTCCCGCCTCAGTGCCTCCACTGTTTGCGGGCTGATGAGGCCGGTTTTATTATTTAGTGCAAGCAAGGCTTCCCTGGAGTACCACGGCATCGGACCAGGGATCGTGGCCCCTGGTCCCGGCCAGACTCGGGCGGGCGCAGACGGGCTTGCCTTTGGCGCGCCTTCGGTGCCCCGCCGGCGCCCCCGCTGTGCCCGTCCGCTGCGCTTCCTGTATGAGGGTGCCATTTTATACACTCGAGGGCGGGAGTGCGGGTGGGGCTAAGCGCTCGAATGCTAGCCCACCAGCCTTCTCCTTACCCAAGATGTCAGCCCCGCGTAGCCCTAACTCAGCTACAATCGAGGTGAGTGACACAAAGCTGAATGCCTAAAACCCTAATATCGTTTTTTTGGATTTGTCACCTCGCGTTAAGAACAGGTCCCGGCTTTCCGCCTCAGGACGCTGTGGATTAATGGGAGTTCACAGTTAATAAGGTGCGTCAGATTTCTGTGCAAAGAAGCAAATTAACAAACAGATGACACAGTTTTAAAAACAATTAAAATGTTTAAAAGCACCTTCAGCGCTCAAATTCGCATCCACACACACTCACAATCAGTGGAGAATGGATGTTAGATTGTTTTTTTTATACACTCGAGGGCGGGAGTGCGGGCGGGGCTAAGCGCTCGAATGCTAGACCACCAGCCTTCTCCTCACCCAAGATGGCAGCCCCGCGTAGCCCTAACTCGGCTACAATCGAGGTGAGTGACACAAAGCTGAATGCCTAAAACCCTAATATCGTTTTTTTGGATTTGTCACCTAGCGTTAAGAACAGGTCCCGGCTTTCCGCCTCAGGACGCTGTGGATTAATGGGAGTTCACAGTTAATAAGGTGCGTCAGATTTCTGTGCAAAGAAGCAAATTAACAAACAGATGACACAGTTTTAAAAACAATTAAAATGTTTAAAAGCACCTTCAGCGCTCAAATTCGCATCCACACACACTCACAATCAGTGGAGAATGGATGTTAGATTGTTTTTTTTATACACTCGAGGGCGGGAGTGCGGGCGGGGCTAAGCGCTCGAATGCTAGACCACCAGCCTTCTCCTCACCCAAGATGGCAGCCCCGCGTAGCCCTAACTCGGCTACAATCTAGGTGAGTGACACAAAGCTGAATGCCTAAAACCCTAATATCGTTTTTTTGGATTTGTCACCTAGCGTTAAGAACAGGTCCCGGCTTTCCGCCTCAGGACGCTGTGGATTAATGGGAGTTCACAGTTAATAAGGTGCGTCAGATTTCTGTGCAAAGAAGCAAATTAACAAACAGATGACAGTTTTAAAAACAATTAAAATGTTTAAAAGCACCTTCAGCGCTCAAATTTGCATCCACACACACTCGCAATCAGTGTGACTGCGAAGGGGGGGGTAAGCTCACCGTTCACCCCAAATCTAACCCTGGCCGATGCTTCACAATACAGCTCGCGTAGGAAGGATATTATCGGTGGGTCTACGCCCAGTTCTATTAAGATTGACCACAGCCTTGAATGTGAGACACAGTCAAAAGCTGCGGCCAAATCCACATAGACTAAGTGGAGGTTACCTTTCTTAGCCTCTACATATTTCCCAATAAGAAGGGAGAGATTCAGCGCCTGCTCCACAGTGCCCAGGCCCTCCCGGAAGCCATATTGCAGGTCTGTCAAGATGTTATTGGCTTCAGACCAGACCCACAATCAGACAAGACCCGCAATCTATCTAGGATCAGCCGACCAGGGACTTTACCAAGGGAATCCAGGAGGGAAATGGGCCTGTAACATGCAGGATTGTTGCGATCTCCCCTCTTCAAAATGGGCAGGAGGGTAGAGGTTGACCAAGATTTTATAAGGCCCCCTTTTTAGAGCACGGTATGTAAGAAGGGGGGTCCCAGACAAAGCACAACAACTTATTAAATTCACACCAATTTGAGTAAGTTAATTCAAAAAAAGGGGGAATCGAATCCAGGTGCAAGGTGTTTTTATTTTCACCGCACCAATCCTAAGCATTCATTAGGTCATTAGTCAAAACATAGGTATTTATACAATACATAGAAATTCAATAAGCCCACAGGGGAGAGGGGAAGGTGCAAGGAAAGAAAAAGCATTTCTTGAATGTTCAAACATCACATATCATACTTCAATTATATCAGTCAGCATTTTTTGATCACTGAACAAAATAAATAGATCCCCAAAGGTGGGGTCAAATGCAGTGTAAACACATCAGTTTGAAGTTAATTTCAAAAACACAAATCTCCTATACAGCTATATAAATCAAATTGTTCTGTAGGAGTTTAAATAAGTAGAAAAAAGTCTACGTTTCGACCCATAGGATGTAGGACGGTGGATCCTTACTACGCGGGTCTTCGTCAGGACGTGGGGGTAGAGGGGAGGGGCGGGGTGGTAGTTGTGGGGCTGTTCCTGATGAGGAAAAAGGCCTCAGAGTAACGTGGTCCGGGCACTTGTCACGTAGTTAGCCGAAATAGCTGTATCTCAGCCGTAGTATTAAATGGTGTTCGGCTGTTCAACTAGTTATAGCGGGATTAAATTGGTCCACAAACGCGTTCTCCATATGCATTAGTGGAGGTAGCTGATTCTCTGCCGTATTTTTCTGCCATTCAAAAGGTTAATTATATCGTCGTGTGAGCAGCGGGAATTGAAGCCGTCGCAGTGCAACACAGAAAATGTGTCCGTTTTAATCCATCATTATATCCGAAGTGGAAAGTATTCGGAGAGCGCGCGAGCCCGCGTCTAACTCAGTCAGGTAGACTGATTGCTACCTGACTGAGTTAGACGCGGGCTCGCGCGCTCTCCGAATACTTTCCACTTCGGATATAATGATGGATTAAAACGGACACATTTTCTGTGTTGCACTGCGACGGCTTCAATTCCCGCTGCTCACACGACGATATAATTAACCTTTTGAATGGCAGAAAAATACGGCAGAGAATCAGCTACCTCCACTAATGCATATGGAGAACGCGTTTGTGGACCAATTTAATCCCGCTATAACTAGTTGAACAGCCGAACACCATTTAATACTACGGCTGAGATACAGCTATTTCGGCTAACTACGTGACAAGTGCCCGGACCACGTTACTCTGAGGCCTTTTTCCTCATCAGGAACAGCCCCACAACTACCACCCCGCCCCTCCCCTCTACCCCCACGTCCTGACGAAGACCCGCGTAGTAAGGATCCACCGTCCTACATCCTATGGGTCGAAACGTAGACTTTTTTCTACTTATTTAAACTCCTACAGAACAATTTGATTTATATAGCTGTATAGGAGATTTGTGTTTTTGAAATTAACTTCAAACTGATGTGTTTACACTGCATTTGACCCCACCTTTGGGGATCTATTTATTTTGTTCAGTGATCAAAAAATGCTGACTGATATAATTGAAGTATGATATGTGATGTTTGAACATTCAAGAAATGCTTTTTCTTTCCTTGCACCTTCCCCTCTCCCCTGTGGGCTTATTGAATTTCTATGTATTGTATAAATACCTATGTTTTGACTAATGACCTAATGAATGCTTAGGATTGGTGCGGTGAAAATAAAAACACCTTGCACCTGGATTCGATTCCCCCTTTTTTTGAATTAACTTACTCAAATTGGTGTGAATTTAATAAGTTGTTGTGCTTTGTCTGGGACCCCCCTTCTTACATACCGAGCAATTACCCAGGTCCCACTGACTATATGGGTTCAACCCCTTAAACTTAATATACCCTTTTTAGAGCAGCTTCAATTTCCCGGGTCAGTACCGGCGACCAAAGCTCCTGCGTATGGGTGTAAATATCCATAGGTACCCGCCCGGCCCGGGGGCCTTACCAGACTTCGAGGATGACAGGGCATTAACTACTTCATCATGACTGAAAGATAATTCGATAAGGAAAGTTGATGTGTTGGGAAATACTCCCTCCCCACTTTCGTCTGAATACAGACTTTCAGCTGAGAATATTTGAGAAATGAGAGACCCATCCCTCTGCTGTAATTGCTACCTCAATACTGGGGCCAGGGTTCACATCAGTCAAGAAGGGTGATTTAACCACTTTCCAGAACATAAAACTATCCTTTCGATTACAGCTCTCATGAAGCTTCTCCCACAAATCTTTTTTGATTTCTTGCCTACATTTTTTTATGGCCAAATTATAAAGCTTTCTCACCTTCCTAATTTCAACTTGATCCCTTACAGGTTTGCATAAAGCTATTTTTAGGGTTGAAAGAGCCTTACGACATTCAGAATTAAACCAACCTTTATCTTGCGAGAAGTTCTGCTTACGAAGCAACTCCTCGCTAATTACCTTAGTGATATTAATGAAACCAGTCAGAATCTGCTCTGCAGAGGAATGCAGATTTAAACATGTTTCCAGCATAGGAGTGGCTCTGGTTATAACCTTTGTTATTATAACATCTGGATCTACTTTGGACCGTTTAACCGAATAGCTGTTTGTTTTGTCTATGCTTATGTAGTTTGAGCTTATATAGCGCACAGCTACCCGCAGTGGGTTTCCCGGCGCTTGCTTAGGGAACCCTTCCTGAT
This sequence comes from Lissotriton helveticus, assembly GCF_964261635.1. Classification (NCBI taxonomy): domain Eukaryota; kingdom Metazoa; phylum Chordata; class Amphibia; order Caudata; family Salamandridae; genus Lissotriton; species Lissotriton helveticus. The sequence goes on along the minus strand of NC_136060.1, from coordinate 211,163,086 downwards.
ATTCCCCTGTGAGATAGCAGGGTATCCACAAGGTGAAAGTCAGGCATCCCGCCACGAGGGGCCGTTGTGGAGATTAAGCAAGCTGTTGCCCAGAGTCGCAGAGTGTGAACCCGTGAGTCGAGGAGGCACCGGGGCGAGAATTATCGAGTCCGTGGAATTTTTAGCCCAAGACCCGCCGGGGCGGGGAATTGAACCCTGGTCCAGGACCGATCTCAGCTTTCGGGTCTGCCGCCTCTAACCTCTGAGCCACACTTCTCCATGGCTTTGTGGTTTAATAACCCAAGATTACCAGTTGTATTACGTGCGTTCTGCGCTAAGATGGTAACACTGTTGGGGAAATGGTCACTACTAATATCATCTCCAGTTAAAAATGTGAGCCGCTGGTCCTTCATGTAGTTGGAGATCAAGATGAAATCAATTATGCTGTTACAACCCCTGCCGTGAAAAGTGGGGGAGAAATCGATTGAAGGCTCAACTAATTCATTCGCGTATCCCAGTCCTAGGAGAAAGAACTTTTCATTTAGGATATTCCCAGTACTGGAGTGAGCGAAATGTGTTAGAGGTCTCCCGCCTTCATCTACAATGCCACAATTTGTCTTATTATATTCTTTACATAAAGTAATGTTAAAATCTCCTTCCATATCAACTTAAAAGGCGAAAAGGAGCATCTATTTCGTTGCTCATCTAAAACAGAGGTAGAATAGTGTGTAGTTCAATAGTAGGCCATCACAGATAGGCATCATTTCCCCATTGACCCTCTGTTTCACCAAACACATTACCTGCCTCATGCTCTGAGTACACCTGCAACTGCAAATACATTATATACCACAGTGACAGTGGTACTACTGTAACATGTCATCATATATGCATACATTGTCCTGCATCATTGGCAAGGCCATGACAAAGGTTCACGAGAAAATATGGCTTTAATCATTACTTGGAAAATGTAAAAAAGTGCCTTACAACAAGGCCAATGACAGCACTTGTGTGCCGCAAAACCTGCCACACAGTACACTGCCAGGGAAGCCTCTCCAGTATAGGAGCATCGAATGGCACTCCAGGCTCCACTCCAGGAGGATAAGGGTGGGCAGGGGGACGCTAGTACAATCCTTGGCAGGACTGGACGTGGGAGGGGGAGGGCTGGCTGGGGTAGTGGGAGGCCTGGATCTGGGAGATGGAGGGCTGGCTGGGATAGTGGGAGGGCTGGACCTGGGATGTGGAGGGCTGACTGGGGTAATGGGAGGACTGGACCTGGGATGGGGAGGGATGGATTGGGTAGTTGGAGGGCTGACCTCTGTTTGTATAGGGCTAGGCTTCATCAATTTGGGTATCTTACAACCCCAAATGTGACTATGAGGGTTGGCAATGTTAGACACCTTTTTGTCAGAACTAGGTGTTGGGGTCTTTCTTGGCTCTCTTGGATGATTTAGGTGAGGGATCGTGTTGGGTGGCACGCTTATCCTTCTTCTCTTGTAGGGAAGGGACTTCATCATCTGGTCTGATGGTGCTACCCTTCTCATGGGATTGGCTGGAAGTGGAAGTAGAAGGGATTGGTGGTAGGCCAGTCCTCTTAGGTCTGTGAGGGGAGGCATCAGTGGTAGGCCAGAGGTCCAGGGCACACAGGATGTCTTCAAAGATGTGGAAGGAGGTTTGGTGATTGGTGGGTTTTGGAGTGAAAGGAAACTGAGGTCTGAGATGTGGAGGCATGTTTCTGTGTGGATGTGTCTGGGTGTCCTGGGATAGTGTGTTTAGTGTTTTCTCTTGTGTGCTGGGATTGGGTGTTGTGCATGTTGTGGTGGGTGTAGTGAGAGTTTCTATGAGTGGTGACCATATGTGTATTATATGTGGTTTTCTGGGTGCCTGTGTGTTCAGATTCAGGTGTGTACTCTGTTCAGGGTGGGAAATGGAAGGGTGGAAGGGGAAGGGACAAGAAACGCGATATGAGGCTTATAGATCTCTGCAGGACCACCACATCTGAATAAATGCGCTACAGGAACACAAAAACTTGGGAAGTCCCATTGCCATGATCCTCGAGAGCATACATAACTGCAGTCTGACCCACAGCGATCTGCCGCAGGAAGTCGATGGCTTCCACATTGAGGAAGGCAAGGGAGACAGGGACAGGGGCTGTAATGCCTGGAAGGAAAGAGACTCTACCCTTCTTAGGGGAGCACGCCTATAGAGCAGGTTAGGAAGCAGATGGGATGGTGGACACAGAATGTGGTTTGGCAGATGGAGATGTCAATCACGTACTTCCTTGGTCCATCACCACCATGGAGTCATCGCTGGAGTGTGACATTGTGGAGCTTTGTGTGTCATCTCCTATCTCCTCCAGGGCACTCCCATCACCCTTTGAGGCACTAGTTCTTTCTTCGTCACTCAACCCTCGGGGGCCACTCAGGCCAGCTGCTTCCCCTACGGTGCCTCTCCTTCCCTGCCCTTGGTGAATGTTGTAACAGAAAGAGACATAGGTTCAGCATAATGGCCTTGCTACAAATCTGAAAGCAAATATATATTCAACTGCACTGGAAATTAGTTGTGCATGGATATGCTGCACTAGCACAGCCTATGGTATGAAAACTAGATGTACTGACACATGATAGGTGTAAAGTCAAGCTACATGATGTGTTGACAATGCCAAATCCCATTGCATGTGCCACTACATACATCGTACTTCCTATTGTGTGTAGCAACACCTACATGTATCCTCTCAAACAAGCTACACATCCAATGGTGTAGTGTCCCTCTAACATTATGATGAAAGGTCTTATACTCACACCACTAAACATACAAACTGAGACATCCAATCATGTAAAACCTTATATGCATACAATAATGTCTCTTTGTACTGTAGTACTGTACAACACCTACTTGGGATATGTGGCATCACAATCCAAAGGCATAATTGTCATGGAAGTCGACATCATACCCATCTTTAACGCACAATCACCAGGCTCACTGCTGTCCACTGCCAGATGATGCAGTTGACACATACACATCAGCGGACTTGCGACATGTCACAGGTAGTGTAGATACAATTGTACAAGTTACCATGTAAGTGTGTAAGTAAAGACCAAGGCACATTCGCCTGGCAATGCAATCTCAGTCAAGAGCATTGCATGTGAGCCAACCTCATCCACTGAAAATTTGTCAATGTCAGGACAACCCTTAAAGGATAGTAGTCATCAGAATGAGCCTCTCCGTGAAGATGAGAGTGGCCACCACAAGGACAGGGAATGTGTGGTCCAAGCCCTTTTTCTGGTGTATGTCATCCCTATGTTTTTCTGACTGCTGACACATAGGGCACATCAATGTTACAAGATGTCACTCCATGTCTACCCCTCCTCAAAGCATATATAGTAAGCACTGGCACTCAGATCAACATTGGCTGGCTTGATAGTAATCTCCAGTTTAATGATCTCAAACATAGCACATTTCCATCCACCCTGATCACATCCAGTTATGTCAACCCTTATAGGTTAACACATTCCCCCAATCCAGGCACACTGTTCCATTGCATCAACCTACCCAGTCTGCCTATCACAAAGACATATTGCCATGTACGCAATTTAACATCACATAATGCATAGTGTTTTTCCCCCATCTATGCCATTTGCGCATGTGTGCAACCGCTGTGATTGGGCCAGGAAAACATATATTGTGATCTTATGCTGCAGGTAGGCAAATTAAGATTCAACTGTGATGCTGTCATCTGTATCATTAGGCTGTACACAACACATCAGACAACATAATCTTCTGCAAACTCCTTGCACCCTGATTGCTTAATTGGCCATGCTGCAAGCCCCTGCCACACCATCAAATAAGTCACATTAGTCTGGGAGCCACACTGCACACACAAGGATGACAAGTATCCTGTGCTAGACAAATCACACACTTCTTTTCATTTGTCTGAATGGGTCAGTTCAGACATTAATCTACAGATGTGATCTGCAACCATGGTAATATTTGTTTGGGTAACACTGCCTACATTAATGATACACTAAGTGTAGACATTTGTATATACCAGACACCTACTGCCATTCCTACACAATCAAATTATTACACATTGCACAACACATGAGATATCTCAAAGCTTCCTAGGGTGAAGATGGCTGGGATAACCGGAAAGGGTATGCCCAGACATGGGTCCAGTGCTCACTGTCCAGTGCTCACTGTGCCACTGGATTCAAGCTAGCCTGGCCGATGAAGGGTGATGCTTCGCAACCGGTCCTAGGCTTGTTTCTGGTCCAGGGAGGACCTGGCTTGGCAGTTCGGTCTGGACTGTTCCCATGAGGGGCAGGGTCAAGACTGATTTGTATGTTTGCGTCTGAACTGGGGTGGTGTGGTGAGCAAAAGAACGATGGATTAAACCAAGATCCTTGTGACTGGGGGTGAATGTTTGCATTGTTCAGCATTCCATCCATCATTTGTTCCTTTTGATTTTTTGTTGTCGTAAGTGGGAAGGGTATGCCCAGACATGGGTCCCGTGCTCACTTCACCACTGGATTCAATATAGCCTGGCTGATGAGGGGTAATGCCTCGCAACTGGTCACAAGATTCTTGTTTCTGGTCCAGGGAGTCCCTGTCTTGGCAGTTCAGGCAGGACTGTTCCCATGAGGGGCAGGGTCAAGACTGTTGCATATGGCTGGGTCCAAACTGGGTTGACGTGGTGAGCAAAAAAACAATGGATTAACCCCAGGTCCTTGTGACTGGGGGTAAATGTTTGCATTGCTCAGTATTCTGTCCATAATTTGTTCCTTTTGCTTTTGTTGCCCTAAGTGGGAAGGGTATGCCCTGACATGGGCCCCATTGCTCACTCCACCACTGGATTCAAGCTAGCCTGGCTAATGTGGAGTGATACCCCAAAACCGGTCCCAGAATGCTTGTTTTTGATCCGGAGATTACCTGGGTTAGGCAGTTTGGGCTGTATTGTTACCATGAGGGGCAGGGTCAAGATTGATTAGCATATGGCTGAGTCCAAACTGGTGTGACATCGTGAGCAAAAGAACACTGGAGTAAACCCAAATCCTTATGACTGGGGGTAAATGTTTGCATTGTTCAGCATCCAATCCATAGTTTGTTTGCTCCTTTTGCTTCTGTTGCCATAAGTGGGAAGGGTATGCCCAGGCGTGGGTCCCTTGCTCACTGCACCATTGGATTCAAGCTAGCCTGGCTGATGAGGGGTGATGCCTCGCAACCGGTCCCAGTATTTTTGTTTCCGGTCCAGGGAGGACCTGTCTTGGCAGTTCGGGTAGGACTGTTCCCATGAAGGGAAGAGTCAAGACTGATTTGCATATGGCTGGATCCAAACTGGGTTGGCGTGGTGAGCAAAAGAACGATGGATTAAACCAAGATCCTTGTGACTGGGGGTGAATGTTTGCATTGTTCAGCATTCCATCCATCATTTGTTCCTTTTGGTAGGATCCATTGATTTTACACACATTGCCCTTGTGCCTTCTCGAAAATATATAGGATCCTGAAACATTATCATTGTATCGAGGTCAAGTGACATGCCTTGCAGATTTGACCATTTCACGTCTGTGCCAAATTTCCAGGATCTGCGTATGACTCCTATGTCATGCGGAACAGCACCATACCTCAGTTGATGTCACAACTACAACCGGAGAGGGCGTGGTTTATTGGTGTGTGTTATGTCCATCTTGTGTGTGTGTGTGTGTGTTTATGATACATGCTGTCATCCTCATCAAACTGAAGAATCCTGATTGCACATCTACGTGTCTCACAACTAGGTGACTCAGTGACTCAACATTTGGAGCTAGAATATTTTTCGGGCCCCCTCCACTGTCCAGCAAATTCCCTTTTGCAAACACCCTTTGGATTTTCAATAGCTTTTTGGCCCCTAATCATTGTCCTCCCTTGTCCCTGCTGCAAACACACTTTGGAGTTAGAATAGCTTTTTGGACTTCTTTCACTGTCAAGCACATTCCCTGCTGCAAACATCATGTTGAGTTACAATAGCTGTTTTGAACTCCTTCACTTGCAAGCACTTTCCCTGCTGTACACACCCACTTACCTCAATGGTTCAAGCTGACCCGCATACTCCGGCGTCACGGTATACCTTCAGAATGAAAAGGATTTCCGGAACGCTACCAGTTTGAACCCTTTATATCGGAAGTCATGTTTAATTGGCTGCGCACATTGTGATGATGTTTAAACTAATATGATAGCAACGTTAGGGGTCTGTATAAAATATCGCCATCTTTGAGTGCTCTTAATTCATCCCCTTGTTGTGAAGTCGCTTGACAATACGTTAGCTAGAGTGCCCATATTTAAAAGTGCTATGTTAACAATAACTAATCTTTTCCGATTAAGTCACCTTTTAGGCCCGATTTTTAGATTAATAAATTATGACTTTTATTGAACATAAAAAAACCGCTTATTGATTTAAAAAATATCAGGCATATGGTTATGTTTTCAATTTGATACATCTTTACACTGTTCCTCCACTATTCACTACAATTTTCTTGATATTGCAAAGGATAACCATCACTAATTTCTTACAATTAATATTTAAAATATTATATCTCTCTCATATTTTCTCTATTGTATCTGAAGTTGAAATGTAAAAGAATTCCCTATTTTTTCTCTTTGATTATGTATTGCTTTCTCTCCTGTTGGAAATAATCCTTTTAACCACAAACCATTCTTACTCTGAGGGCCTCATTTATGAAAAGTGACGCATCGCTGCGAGAAAACAGTAGTGCATCACTTTTCACTGCGCCCTCCTTGCGGCCTCAATGATGCGTCATATTTACAGTATGACGCATCATGTCGCAAGGAGTTACAGATACGTCAGTATTTTTTATGTAATCTGTATGGCGCAAAAGTGAAGCATTGCTGGAGTGTGTCACAAAATTGACGCAACTCCAGCAATGTGTCCTTTCACATGGGGCAAGCCCCATGTGAAAGGGCCTGCATCAGTCTTACACCTGCAGTGAGGCAGGCGTAAGATATTGACTCTTTTGCATCCTAAATGTGGCGCAGTGAAATCTATAACTTCTATGACCCTTTCTTGCATCAGAACGCCCCCCTGCATACATTATACCTGGTGCAGGTATATTGAGGCGCAGGGGTTTACAAAGTGACGCATCTAACTGGATGCATCACTTAGTAAATATGGTACAAGGCACATTTTTTCGCTGCTGGTGCGTCACAAAAAGTGACGCACCTTCGGCGTATAAGTGATGCACGTACTCATAAATAAGGCCCTGTATAATTGTTTTTGAACCTACTGTAATGGTCCACTAAGGGGGCATTTTGTTTATTGGTCTTCAGGGCTGAGCGATGTTCCAATAGTCTGAGTCTAAGCTCCCTTCTAATTTCACCCCATATGCCAATGTCAATAATATGGTCAGTCCAAAAAGAACATATAATGAATAGAACTGCAATTATATAATAGAAATGATTCAAGGATGAAAAATATATATAAGAAAAATAGAGGAACAAAGTCTTGTGATTAACATTTGAATATACATAGATGTAAAACAGTTGTAAACAAAGAATATGGAAACCTCAACAACATTTCCCATGCAGACAACACATAACTCAGGCGCTATTCATCGACGACCCCACCATCACAAGAACCATATTCCACAGATGCATGACCAGCATCACAGATTTGATGAAGAACAATTGACCTGCAGTTGAACACAGACAAGACAGAAGTACTGATCTTTGGCAACAGCAGCAACACATGGAACGACTCCTGGTGGCCATCAGAATTACGACCTGCACCCACTTTCTCTGACCGTGCCAGAAACCTCAGAATCATCATTGACAACAAGCTGACCAAGAAATCACATATCTTCACCATCTTTTCTTCTTGCTTCCTCACTCTGTGCATGCTATGAAAGATCTTCAAGTGGCTACCCCTACACACGGGATGCAGTGAAAAACAGGCCCTATTCACCAGCGACTGGACTACGGCACAGCTTTCTATGTGTTAATCACCACTCACCTTCTATAGAGACTTCAGACCATAAAGAACACCACAGCCAGACTCATCCTTGGCCCTTCCTGATGAACTCCAATCACACCCCACCCTAGGCTCCCTGTTCAGAAGAGATGCCACTTCAAGCTGCTGACCCGTCCACATCAGGCTCTACACAACCAAGGGCCCACCTACTTTAGTCACCACCTATACTTCCATCAACCATCAAGAAGACCACTCTCCATCTCTCTCCAATTTGCTAATACTCCTCTCATCTACTGAAACTGAAGTGAGCATGTTCCTTCTCCCACATCATAGCAAAGACCTGAGACAGCCACCCAATGCAAATCTGGAACATCACTACACTTCTGGAATTCCAAATGGCCGTCAAGACCTGGCTGTTTGTCCTGGCTCCGGTACGTTCAAGCACCTGGATACCCTATCGGGTGATTAGCGGTAGTTCATAAATCTGATTGTTTTATTGAATTCCAGTACGGCATGAATAGGCTAATCGGAAAACTGTACCTTATTTCAATGGTCATAATGTAAGAGTTGGAGATCATAAGTCAATTGGGTTATGGATGTATGCCAACTAATCAATTGAAAATATTTTATACAATCGCACTAGTGTCGATCACTTCCACTGAGCTGTTTACGCTAATAAAGTCATTTTCTAAATCAATTATAAGTAATGAAAGAACCATGCATACAAGTCAGAGTGGAACTTAATATGTGATAAGGAAATTGATAGGTATCCTCAGCTGTTCACTGAAACAACATATGCTTTGGAATATGAATATGTTTTAAGGCATGACAGCTTCTAGTTGCAGGCTATAACTACGCAATACAATTTAGTGAAGTCGTTTAGTCCACTTGACATTCTGTAAATGTTGACCTATTATGAGAGCTCCTCAGCATACAGAAAAATAAGACATGCAGCTTACTTAAGATGATGCAGTGCGGGAGTAAAGTAAAGGTTAGAAGAGAAATAAGTTAATGGACTGAAGTTTATTGTTTTGTGTATAACTGTCAAACGTCTACGTAAATCACTTTTTCTTTCTGGAACATGGATGCAGAAATTCAATATGCTGTTAATAGAAATGAAAGGTCATATGTAAATATCACAGATATAAACAAAAAATACCTGAAGGAAAGGATGATGATTTGAACAAAAAATATTATTTGAAATTTTTTATCAATGCAAGCACTATTTCATGGGTCAAATTTAGTGCATTGAAGTGTGTTTGATTCAAGATATCCTCCTAGCAAACACATTTGTATTGAAATAATAAAAAAACTTGCATTAAGATAGTTCAGTTCAGTTCAATAAGCTTTATTTGGTTAAGAAGTATCAACCATAAAGGCAAATATACATACACAAATACTGAAATGAATATAAAAACAACAAGAATGCAATCACAGCGCATGCTTACATTAAAACAACATATTATTTCTGGCACAAATTGATCTTAGAATGTTAATCACAACAAAAAGTCATTTCTCGGGCTCTCTTGATGTAAACATAAGCTCGTAGCAGCAATGATGATCTTGACATTATATTACCTAGACAATGGTTTCAAGTAGGCAATTTTAAAATACAAATTATTAAGAAATATCAAAGATTCAATCACTGTATAATATCATTAATACACCATACTTTTCCTGGCGTGGATTGATTTTAAAATATATGTTGCAGCATAAAAACAAATCTCGGGCTCTCTTAATGTAAACAATAGACTCATAGCAGCATTAATACCTTTAACTTTATATTTCTTAAACAGTAGTTTAAGGTAGGTAATTCTAAAATTCAAGTTCAAATCGCATAAAAGTAAAAAGTGCAAAGTTTTCTGTTTAGTGTGCCCGTCACATGGGCACGGAGAGGCTGATCTTTGTTTCATGATGAGGCAGGCAGACATAAAAGCTTTTTTTAAAAAGAATTCTCCTCTATTTGCATATCTTGGCTAGACTGGTGACCCCAGACCCCTGCACCGTATAATGCAATTGATGTGCATCTAGCTTTATAAATATCAATCATATCTTTGATGCGGCAATCCCCCAGCTTAGATGCGAACCTAAAAACCCCATACACACTTTTTGTCATTTTAACCCGAACATTTGACATTTCAGTCACCCATTTGCCGTCACCAGCGAACGATAACCCCAAGTAACAGAAAGTATCAATGTTCTGTATTTTCTTTCCGTCTATAAAAAATGGTTTCATATCCCTTGGTTTGGGGCCACAGACCATTGTATAGATTTTAGCCTTTTTAATCATGAGCTTTCTTCCATTTATAAAATTTGCAAACCCATTCATTAACCGCTGGAGGCCTATCGGGGTTTGGGATAAAAGCACGGCGTCGTCCGCGTACAGCAGAACTGATACTTCCTGGCCCTAGGCTTGTGGGGCGTCCGCCTGAATCGTTTTGAGGACTGCGTCTACTTCATTAATAAAAAGGGTAAAGTATGGATACCACTTTTTACTTTAAAATTAGGTGTACACTCCCCCTTTTGAGCATACCATACTCTGGTCATTAGTTTCTAGCCTAGCTGAAAAGTAAATAATGGGCTCTGGGGCTCCTAGATTAAGTAGAACTTGCCAAAGTATATTGTGGTCCACAAGGTCAAAGGCACTGCTAAGATCAGCGAAACATAAAAAAAAGCTGTTTAACATTAGTATATTTATCAATTAAAAGTTCCAAATTAATACATTGTTAAATCGTGCCCAACCCCTTCTAAAACCATATTGTACCTGCGTCAATATCCCATTTTCTGCGACCCACTCTTCCAGTCTTACTAATAAAACCCTACTCATGACCTTAACAGATGGGTCCAATAGGGAAATCGGCCTGTGATTCTAGGCTTCAGATTTGTTCCCCTTTTTAAAAAAGGGAATAATAATGGATTCACCCCAAGTAATAGGGGCTCCTTCAGTTACTGCAGCATTAAAAATGCTGGTAAGGACTGAGCCCCACAAGTCCAACACAGTTTTATTTATATCTATGGGTACCCCATCCGGGCCCTGTGCTTTACCCCCTTTACTACTTCTAATACCTAACTCTACCTCGTCTAGCTAATTAATATCGTCTTTATTTTAAGTCAACCGATTTTTCAACAGAAAACCTATTAATCCTGCCAAGTTATTGATTGTAACTTCCCGATAAACACATTTGAATACATCTGTTCCATTTTGTAATTGAATCGTGCATTGTGGTGGTTTTGCAGAGATGATTAAGAAAAGATGAGTTAGAAGTCTCAAACTCAATGATTTAATGTTTGTGTGAAAGTTCTTATATAAACTAGACACAAGTAAATTATCTATATTCATATTAGAACTATTTGATTCATTCTATATTCGAGCTTTTTAATTTGCTGAACTAAGTAGCTGAGAAAACGTGCTGTTGAAGTACCACCTGCACAGACATCACAGGATAAGACATTGGGTTAAAAAAGAAAAAGTATAAAGCTAATAGGCAACATTGTCTTCTCCTAAAGAGGTGTCAAAGTCCAAGTTTATTGCTCGTTGAAAGTTTTCAGCTGCTTGTATTGATCTAGAGTCAGTGACTATTTAGGTAGGAATCATTCCTACTGGTGAATAGTTTTGTTTCTGTAGCTTGGTTAATTCTTTAACCCCTTAACTGCGCCAAACGTTCCGTGCTAGTGCAGAACGTTCTATTGAGACGGCTTACGGACGGTTAAATGTTTCCATCTGCTTTGTTGGTCATCCCCAAACTTTAAGGCATATAAACACAATTACCTATAGACCGGACTCATTTTTCATGTGCGCCTCTTCGAATGGGTCATTCTGTTACATGCGCACATCAACTTGGTAATAGTTGATAGACGTAACACAGTTCATGATTAGAGCTATGTCCATAAGCACTTCTATAGAAATAAAATACCACCTACATAATGGTGAGACATTTTATCATCTGTTCATACCCAAGAATACATGGGATAACTATATGCTGGTGTATCAGATGACCTTTTCTATTATTTACATAATAAATCTGTATCTTCCTAGTGGTGGCAGAAGTATGAAAGATATACTTACTCTGTGGCAAAAGTAAGAATTTTGATATTATCTCTTCAGGTATTGGGCCTAATGCACAGAGATTTTGCTATGAGTAGATGTCCTGAACTTCATCTTTAAGGAGCAATTGGGGCTATCTCATTCAATCCACTAAAAATCCTGTCCTACAGCAGAAAAAGAGGAAAATCTTTGTAAAACTGACTTTAGAGGGAGCACTTGGGGGGTACCCATGGTACCCCCCAACACTTGCATACACAAGGTGGCAGGTACCACCAAGTGCCTGTCACGTTGTGCATGCAAATGCACAACATGCTGTTTTTACATTGCGGTGCGTGCTACTCGCAGCACCGCTGCCGCAATGTAAAATATGCAGGATGCGCCAGAGTGGCGGGTGCATCATAATCAGCATAGGTGGACCCTCGCACCCCTGGTTGGCAGCCCGCATACCGTTACGGTGGCGGGCCGGCTTTGTCCGCCCGCCATCATAATGTGCCCTAAGTTAGCCAGTGCTTACCGGTCTGGTAGCTTGGCACAAAATAAATCACGCTTAATGTGTATAGGATTTATGCAGCATACCAACAGTAATAAAGTGAAAACACAACACAAGAAATTTCCCACACCATTTTAGAAAAATGTAGTAAAATGTAATACATTATTTGAGAGCAAAATGACAAAAAATCCAATCAGTAAAACTGGAGGTATGCAATTTTGAAGATTTCGATAAAAGTAGCACGAAAAGGTGCAAAGAGGGTATCTGGTCTCGCTGGACCGGGATAAAGTCACAAGTTCATAGCTAACTGTGATGGAATACAGGCCAAATACAGTATGAATATTTGCATGCAAAGTATTGTACCATATGTCCTTGATGTGTGGTCTGCGTAGATTTGGTTTGCAAGGCTTTGTGGTGGTAATCTGATGAAGTTATGCACCAATACTTTGCATCACTCTGTGTTCTACTGAGCTGTTCAGCAAGAAATTGCCGGGCTTTGGTTGCTCAGCATGTAGTGATGTCATAAGAATTATAGTGTGGCATGTAGTCATGGCCGCACGTGGAATGTAGAATGTTTTAAGGAATAAACAGTTGCTCTCCGTTATGGTTGTGGAGTAGAAGAGAAGCGAAGAAGCAGCAGCTCTGATGCATGAAGAATAAATGATGTTGCACACAATTCAGGCTCTGTGTCATTATAGATTAGCGATGAGTGCTGGTTGGACTCACAACACTCAAACACTTAACACTACTTTATGCCTGATAGAAATAGACTGAAATGTACAGTTGGCATAATCGGCTTATGTATAGTAAAAGTGTAAGGCAATAGTGTAAGCAGTGTTTTTAAAGAATTAATTAGTGAGACGAATGCCTAATTAAAAAGAAGATTGCTTACCGTGACCGACCGGCGCGTGCTAGGCTCCAAATACAGAAAATCATTGGAGAATGTGCTTTTAAGTTCTCGTGACACTTTTTTGTCCCACTCGGCAGCAATCTTGAACTCAGGCAGAAAGGAAACTAATGCAAGATTTTTAAAATCTTGTCAGCCCTCTTAAAGTCAGGCATGTTTTGCGAACTCCATACCAAAAGACTGGGAAGCCAGTAGAATATATAATTGTCATGTTCCCTGATGTATATAAGAATACATACAAGGGACTTATGAATATTTTAATGAGCTGTTTGATTTGCAAAGAAATTGAGATTTTGAAAGATACAACTTCAATATAGCTTCTCAGCAAGATAATGAAAGCATTGATGATTTTGTAGCCAAATCAAGGTTACTCATGCTCTGCTAATTCAACAAGTTTAACTTTGAAGAAGCGATCAGATTAAGAATTATCCAGGGGTGTAACTCAGTAGAATTCAGGAAAAAGCTATTAGAAAAAAATACGATTTGCAAACATTTCTTCATATGGAATGGACTGCAACACAAAGCTATCAAGCATGCCAACAATATGAAACAAGGATGAGTGAATGGTTTAGAACAAGTCAGACAAATGGTCAAGAAAGATAATAAAACTGAAGTTGTCAAACAAGATAACAAAACTGAGAATAAAGCAGATAGAACAGCTTTCATAAGAAAAGACAAAAGAACATGTTATAGGTGTGGAAAGCCATTTCCACATACAAATATATTCCCAGAAATGGGGCAACAGTGAAAAGAATGTGGAAGAATGAATCAGTTTTCAAGTGTCTGCAAACTAAATCAAAGAGAGAATGAAAGGACATGAAAACGACAAGCTAAAGGAAATGTAACATACAGTTAAACTCCCACAAAATATATTGACATTCAAATGCAGTCGCATTGTACTTTTATAAATCAGATAATCTATAACACTAGTATTGATTTGACCTATTTCTAATTTCCTAAACCTAAACTCTATTCCAAACTTCCTAAACTACATTTGGAACTACTCAGCCTCCCTTTTCAAAGCATAGCGGGATAATGCACATCACTGAGTGACTTGGACTGTATGATCTAAATAAAGAAAGAGAATACTAACTAACTTATATTACCACTACCACAACATCAGTGAAAGGACAGAGGAGTTTGCATGGCTTCTTAAACAATATATCTAAGCGAGCACTGGTGAGTATGATTAGATAGCACTGGGGGCCTGGCTATCTCAAGCTGAATCATATAAAATGCATACCGTAAAAGTAATTTACCTCTGAGCATTAGCAACATGCTATTTGATAACAAATATAAGCATTGTAAAACACAGAAAAAAAAATTGATTACCGAGCCCTGCAACCTCAATGCACAGCAGGTCGAGCAGGTCCTGATCCCTGTCCAGCTAGTGCATCAGGTGCTGGATGGTGTGCTGGTTCCCAGTGCTCTGGTGCACATATTGGTGCATTCTCCCCTACAGCAGGCGACGCTCCCTTAGTCTCAACAAAACAAGGTGCCAGTACTGCAATATGGGTTCATCTATTTTCAATGCACAATGAAATTAAACAATTGTCGCATATACACAAATGACAATGTGTCTGTATTAGTCTTTTTATTTCTTTTTATATATTCAAAAATGATTTTTATCGTTTTCAGAAAGGTTTACTAATTTAGACAAAAGGGGAGGGAAATATATTTTAAAACTTTGAAAATGTGCGAAGTGCAAAGCGGGAGCCACAGACGATAGGAAAAATTGGAAGGGTATCACTCATATGGACTCATTAAACAACCATCATTTGTTCTGTGAAACTATCATACAGCAATTCTCACTTTCACGGGTGGACAAACAAACATTGGAAGGAAAAGTGAATAATGAAGAAGAGGGATTCTTTTGGAAAGAACAGAAGAAAAAGTGAATAGCCTCACCAAGGTTCAACAGAACCCGTTACTCAAAATGGTGGGGTACTAGTATTGTTTTAACATTATCTCGAATGACATTAGATTTAATAATAGGTCAGGCCATCAAACCTATTTACAATCTGAATATTTCACAATAACATTTATCACAAAGATTGGCCTTATGCACAAAAGAAGGTCGATGCGTTTCGAAACCCCTTAGATGTGGGGATTCTCCTCATGACCTCGGAGGGTTCAGTCCTGTGAAAGATAGAAACAACACATCTTACTAACCTAGCTCCTGAGCAAAACCTTCAACTTATAAACGAACAAGCACAACCCAAGGTGTTACCTTGTCTTCTTGGCATTTTTCAAATGCTCCTGTTCTTAATGGTCAACTGTGTTGTCCTGTTGCGGACTCAGACACCCATCTATGCTGTTAACAAAAGATGCACTGTAAAATTAACTATAAAAATAGCCTACTAGTTTGTACATCAAAAGGGAATCCAATTACCTTCAAAACTAAGTCAACGGGTTCCGCATGGGGCCAGCGCGTTTTTTCAGTGATTACTTAACACCCAATTCCTGCGTGGGACGTAGAGACAAGAATGATTAGTCATTGCCGTCAAGGTTTGGGGAAATTGCATTCGATATTCCGCCTAACGTGTGCCTTCTCTAATAATCTGCTTCTGCATGGCACTGTTAACTCACAGTAGCGGGGGCACGGGAAAGTGTAGCGATCATCTTATATTTGTGATCTCTAGAGCATACCTTGTTTGGAAACAGGACTCCTCTCCCTCGCTCGGCGTCTATCAGTCCGCCGTCGCGTTCGAGACACAACCTGTCTCGGCGAATAATATGACACGTATCCCGACGCTAAGTGCTCTGGGAGTCGTAGTTGTTTCTCAGGGAGTGGATGCGAAAGAACATTCATTCCTCCTATTTCCGATTTCAAAAGTCCAAATTGGTGCTATTAGTTGTCATTGGTCCGTGTGTTTGACGGAGGGGGCTCAATGCTTATCTAATGAAACCATATTAATTCGGAAGTGTCAAGGTACATGCTGGGCGATGTAGTTTATAAGCTGGTACCTGCTTGTCAAAGATGCTGTTGATGGCTCAAAACTTGTGGTTGGATGTATGCAAGGAAAAGACTTTAATGCAATGCAGACAGTAGGGGTGTCAAAAATTCCGTGTCATAGGTGGTATAATTCGGACATCTCATTTAATCCTGTAACTGCAGAATTGTATTTTAGAATCAGAATTGCCTCTCGTGTAGATAGTTTCGCCTCCAGGTCACCTCCTCTTTGGTCGGGTTCAACCTTGGAGATAACTGTCCATTTAACATCATTTTCTGTGTGTGCATGATCAATCCAGTGTTTCACAAGTGGTGCAGTAAGGATGGTCTTTTTCATTCGTGATTTGTGCTGGTTGATCCGCTGTCTAACCTCTTTGCTAGTTCTCCCTATATACAGTCTGTTACATGGGCATAAAATGCCATAAATAACATACTTGGTCTTACAATTCGTAAATTTCGAATGTTTCCATGAAACACCATTAGGTTGGAACAGATCTCCTTCTATCGTTAGAGGACAGCACACGCATGTTCCACATTGATGGTGGCCTGTGATAGGTGGTAAATTCAAGTATTCTCTAAGTGATAGGGGTGTTTGTTTCGGCATAGCCGCTCTTACTATGTGGTTTGCCACACTCTTGTCCTTCTTAAATGCAAAGAGCGGTAATTCCACTAGCTGTCTATCCAAATCCTTTACCAAGTGCCAGTTCTTACATATTTCTTTTTTTAGCCAATTGGATGTTGGGCAAAATGTTGATATGCAAACTATTCTGGTTTGGTTGTTTTTAACTTTTTTTGTTAGCAGTGTATCTCTTAGTGTCCACCATGCTCTTTTGAGCGCACGTTTCAATAATTTGGCTGGATTTCCACGAAGTAGTAGCCTCTCTCTTAGGGCTTTGGCGTGGAACATATATTCATCCTTGAAGGTACAATTCCTGCGGATGCGCAGGAATTGTCCCTGGGGTAAATTTTCTTTCAGGCTTCTAGGATGATAACTTGAAAAATGCAGCGCTTTGTTTCCTTCTTGTACAATGTAGTGACCAAAATCCCATCAGTACAATATACTTCCACGTCCACAAATAGGGCGCACTCCTTGCCCTGCCTACAACCTCTGCCTAGGGAAAAATGGGGCGGGGTTGCACTGTTGCTCTCATTGACCTTGTCAGTGCATTGCTCCCCCACCACACAGCTCCACCTGGTAGCTGTTGCTCCTTGCTCTACCTGGTCTTGTGTTGGAGGCCCTCCTCCATCGACAGGCACCCGTCTGTGCCTCATCCCTGAAGGTCAATTGGTGATTATCTCTGCTTTCCCGTTTTCCCTCCTGCCTTTTGCTCTTTTACTACTTTCTTTATGATCTTTTTTGCTCTTTTTCTATTTTCCTATTCATCTTATGGCGAGCAAGGCGAGCAGCACGGCAAGCAGGAATGCTGCCAGAAAGTGAACGGCAAGCTGGAGCCTCCGCTCAAACATTTAGAGTGAAGAGAAGAGACACATACCCAACGGAGCTCCCGCGGGGTTCGGAGCATCGATACTGCAGCCGTGCCGCCTCGGTGCTCTCGAGTTCTGATGCAGCGTTTCCGAGTACTGTGGCAGGTAGCGTCCCGGATGTCTGGAGTCTCGCCCTCGGCTACTTCCACTGATTCATCCAGGTGCGGCGATTAATCAGCACTGTGGCTAGTTTGGCCGACGTGCGCAGCAATTCCTCGGAGCTCTGGGAGTGCCTAGGAGGGAGACAAGGAAGTACTGAGATATGGAAGCGAAACCCCGACGTCTTGGAAGGAATTGCCCTGAACGTGTCCACCTGCTCACCTGCTGACCACCCAGCGCCGTGAGGGAAACGGCCAGTGACAGAGGCGCACCCGGGACGTCACAGGCTGCGCCCGGAGGCAACAATAAACACCGGAACGCCTCCCGTCCCACGGGACGCGCGCGGGCAGCGCCGGGAGAAGCCCAGACAAAGGGCGGACAGTCTGTGACAGTCCGGGACTGGCAGGGGCGGGGCTGGGCCACCCCCCTAAGTTGTGGCTCCAGAAGCCCAGTTGGAAAAGGTACTGTAACAAGTGGGATGTTTTGAAGCGGACACAGATAACATTGCCTTAGACTAGACGTTGCATCAAGACTGATGGGGAAAAGGAATGCTATCAAAGGGGGCCCTGACCATAACAATGGGAAAAAAGGAAAGAAGGCTAAAAAGTCACGCAATGCAGCACCCAATTGTGTACTCTCTAGTATTGAATTACTTGTAGAAGAATGTGAAGAGATTTTATCAGGGGCACCGTCTGTACAAAACGAGAACCCATTGTCCCCTTGCAAGAAAGCGCAGTACAGAAGCGGGGTAAAGTAGTAATCCTGGAAATATTTCAAAAGAAAGCTCAACATGTGGCTGTTATTCATGTAGCACCTAAAACGCCCCATGTACCTAATCTCATAGAACCTCTAGGTGGCTGTATTACGAACAAGGGGAGAGTTAATGTGGCCGAAATACCAGAGGTGGAGGATGGAGAAAAACAAAGTGGGAGGCGGCGTAGGGATAGCTTGCACCAATAGGTATGCGGTTCTTGAGGGTGAAGCGAGGGAGTTAGGTGAAGTCTTATCACAAAGTTTAAGAGATAATGAGCCTGATTATGAAAGTCAATCGAATTGTCGAAATTGCCAGAATTTAAAAGATATTTTTTTTAAGAAAATTAGTGGTTTGGAAGAGGAAATGGTGCAGATAAGGAAATTATTGAAGGATTTAGTCAAGAAGAGTGGTAAACAGGTTTTAGATCCTCCCCAATTAGTGGTACAGTCCTCACTTACAAGTGGCCAAAATAACCAAGTAGCACTAATAGATGGCAGCAAAACCACACCGAAAACAGCTCAAGGCCCATCAAATGTTTCACAAAGAGGTTTGGGTCTTAATATAGTAAGACCATCAAATACAGGTGCAACACAACCTAATGGTCCTAGAGTGGGAGAGAGACGGATAGACAAAATAATGATGCCACGTCAGAGAGGGGGAGGGCCAGTAGGGCGGGCCAATGATAGCCCTAGTTCCTATGCAGGCGTAGTCAAACAGTCAGGACCGCTGGGTAAAATCCAACGGGGGAGGGAAAATAAAGCACCAAATGTGAGGGTCACTACTCTTAATACCCAAACTAATCAAAATAGACCTGCAAATTCCGTTGTTTATTTGACGGGGGTCCCTAAGTTGAGTAGTAGTGTGTATGAGAGTAGGGATTCAAAGTGTAATAAAGCGATTCATTGGTTATGCCACGAAAGAGGTTGCAGATCGATAATCAGGGAAGATCTGTTGAAAGTGCAAAGATTGTCTTTGACCAATTCTACTACAGACTGTATTGAATTACATCTAAGGGATAAATCTCTAGCGGAGAATTTTATCACCCTGGAGTATAGATCATCCCCCACCCGCACATTCAAATATTCAGATCAGGCAGTCGCCCTGGTGGTCAAGAATTAACGGCCCAAGTACGTCAGATCTAAATATGGTGAATTGACTAGGGGAAGGCAACCAGACACAGGAGTTGCTGTCTACAGATTTAGCCTCAAGCCCAAACCATACCACTAAGTATAATGTAAGTCTTACCGGGAGGGAGGTGGCAATCCCCACCGGTAACATGCAAACTGGGGCGATTAAAGTTTCAACTAGCCATTCGCTTGATAACCATACCATAGTAGACAAGGGCTATCTCATTTACCCCAGGCCCAAAGGAATAGCTCCATCTTCTAATACTATCAATCTCCTCTCTTGGAACATAGCAGGGCTACAAAAAAAACTAGCCATTCCAGAATGGAATGATTTCATTGATAAATTTAATATCTGCATGTTCCAAGAGACATGGAGCATGACCCCACTCTACAAAAAGGGTTATGCCACTTATTTCATTCCAGCAACTACGGTGGGGAGAGGACGCCCTTCTGGCGGTCTTCATGTATGGATAAGTGTATCACTGAACTGGACTGTCACCATCCATAATATACCATCAAATGATATACTATATCTATCCCTTAAGGGTCCGAGTGGTGGTCAGACCTTGGAATTGTTCTGCGTATATGCCAGGGTCACCACAGGCGGTAAATCCTCACCGATAATATCATTACTGGATGCTATGCTAGCTGGTATCCCCCCACAGTCTAGAGTAATTGTGGGGGGTGATTTTAACTGTACATTTGAGCCCCTACCCGGTGAAGAGTCATTTGGCTTTACGGAAGACGATTGGAGGCAGTCCATTCCACCCTTAACTTTGGAACCTGTTAAGAAATGGTCGGCTGGTCGGCTAGAGTAATTCAAATGAACGCTCTAACATTGGAACACAATTTACGGGCTCTTAATGGGAGGACTCCTTCACATCCCAATGGGACCATGACATATAATAGAATAGGTAGTCAATCTCGTATCGATTATATCCTATTAGATACCCAATCATGGAACAATTTAGTGGATATGGAGGTCATACAATCCCAGGACAGTGACCCCAATCCACTCGGTATGAAGATAAACTGGGGGTCTGAGATTGAAAGAAGGGCTGTCCCCATGTTGATCACGAAGGAAGTAGTCCCCACAAATTGAGCAGGGTAAGATACGATGAGGGAAAACTAGCCAGTGTTAAAGAGCTTGTCCATGCAGAAACGGCCGACCTTACATTATCTAGGCTATTGAAACCTAAAGATGCAGATTTTAATCTACCAGACTCTTATAAGACTTTAATTGACAAAATTGGCATGATATTTATTGCAGGGGTTAGTAGGGGATCGAATAAAGCTAAACAAAACCCCTTGAATGGTAGCCCTTGGTTCACTGCTGAATGCAGGGTTAAAAGAAAGCAATAACAGCAGCCATAAAAAACAATGATATCGCAGCAGTAAGACTAGCCAGAAAAGATTACTCCCGAATTATTAAAGTAGCAAAGAGGGATTGGGAGGAGGACCATTGGCAGCAACTAAAGGTTGCAGCCAATGCAAAAGATTCAACCTTATTCTGGAACCTGGTTAAGAAATTAGATAGAAAAGGGTCAGAGCCAATACCCAACCATATCACTGAATCACAGTGGTATTCACATTTCTTAAAATTATACTGTTGAGAAGCGGATCCGGGACCCACAATAAGGATAGACAATAAACTGAATATGGAGACTGCCAATCAGCTGGAATTCTTTACAGCTCGGGAAGTGCAGGACGCAATCGTAAGCATAACTCTGGGTAAGGCTGCAGGGCCAGACGGGCTGCCAGACGATTTTCTTCTGTACGACCAAAGCTATGGTCCGATTTCATAGTCCTTATAATGAATTTAATTCTACTTGGACACCCCGTCCCTGAATCTTGGAAGGGGGCGGAGGTTGTAACCATTTACAAGAAAGGAGATAGGGAGGACCCTGCCAACTACATACCTATTAGTCTGATTGATACAATTCAGAAGGTAGTTGGCAGGGTCTTCGTTACTAGAATAGGGACCTGGTTAGATGATAACAACATCTTGACACACTATCAGGTGGGATTCAGGCGGAATGTTGGCACGATGGACCAGGTTTTCAGGTTTTACGCGGTGTACTGGAAAACTGTGTCCATCGAGAGGGGTAGTTTGTACTTAGCCTTCATTGACCTCTAAACCGCATTCGATGTAATCCCCCGCGAAAAGTTGCGGACAGTCTTGCTGGACATGGGGTTACCGAGTTATTTACTGCAGTTGGTTGTTAGGCTCCACGAGGGAAATTATGCCAGAGTTCGGTGGGGGAGCCAAGGCCAATTAACAGAGAGGGTGCCAGTTAGCAGAGGGGTCCACCAGGGGTGTGTTATGGCCCCGACATTGTTCTCCCTCTTTATAAATGGGGTGGTAGACTATTTGAGGGAGGACACTGCCGATGCCCCAGTCCTGGCAGGGGAAAAAACACCAACCCTACTCTTTGCAGACGACACCCTCCTGATGTCTAAAACCCCATCTGGTTTACAGAAGCTGCTTGACCGCTTTAGTCTGTTTTGCGAAGAGCGAGGGCTAACAGTGAACACAACCAAAACTAAGCTGATGGTCTTATCTACCAAAAAAAAAGCCAGGAAGGTTCATCTTACCTTAGATGGGTCCGTGCTAGTGGTGGAAGAGTTTGACTATCTGGGGGGTCAGGCTATGTAACAACATGAAATGGGACTCCCGAATCTATGACAGAATATCGAGAACGCAAATATCAACAGACAAAATATCGGCGCTGGAATATCGAAGGCAAGTATATCGACACCCTATCTACAACATGGTAAGTACAAAAATATCGAAAATAAAATATCGATGTTAAAAATATCGTAATTAAAAATATCGTTTTTTTTCAAGTAATTTTTTTTTAATTAAATAAATAATACTTATATATAATTTAAACTTATTTAAAAATGTATTATGTTTAAAATGAATAAATACATATTTAATATTAAACATTTAATTAAAATTAAACATACAATATATAATATATACTTAATTAAGATATATATATTTATTAAATTATTTAAACATAAACAAATACTATAAATTAAAAATACATCAACACTCATAAAATAATAACATAAACAATAATAAATAATTATATTTAATAAATAACAACAATTAAATATACTTTCAATATTTTAAAAATTAATTAAATACATTATGTAACATATTAAATACATAAATAAATATAAATAATATTGGATAGCGTAAGGGTAAAAATTATTATTCAAACTCCAAAGGGTGCAACAGTAGGGAAAGCGTTGGATAGTAGGTGGGTAAAAATTACTATTTCCACTCCAGTAACTGCAATAGTAGGGAAAGCGTTGGATAGAGTAGGGGGAAAAATTACTATTCCCACTCCAGAGATTGCAACAGTAGGGAAAGCGTTGGATAGCGGGTGGGTAAAAATTACTATTCCCACTCCAGTGAGTGCAACAATAGGGAAAGCGTTGGATAGCGTACGGGTAAAAAATTACTATTCCAAATCCAGAGGGTGCAACAGTAGGGAAATCTTTGGATAGCATAGGGGTAAAATTAGTATTTTAACTCCAAAGAGTACAACAGTAGGGAAACAGTTGGATAGAGTAGGGTGAAAAATTACTATTCCCACCTCCAGAGAGTGCAACAATAGGGAAAGCGTTGGATAGCGGGTGGGTAAAAATTACTATTCCCACTCCAGTGAGTGCAACAGTAGGGAAAGCGTTGGATAGCGTACAGGTAAAAATTACTATTCCAACTCCAATAAATGCAACAGTAGGGAAAGAGTTGGATAGCGTAGGGGGGATAATTACTATTCCCACTCCATAGAGTGCAACAGTAGGGAAAGTGTTGGATAGCGGGTGGGTAAAAATTACTATTCCCACTCCAGAGAGTGCAACAGTAGGGAAAGCGTTGGATAGCGGGTGGGTAAAAATTACTATTTCCACACAAGGGAGTGCAACAGTAGGGAAAGCGTTGGATAGCATAGGGGTAAAATTACTATTCCAACTCCAAAGAGTGCAACAGTAGGGAAACATTTAGATAGGGTAGGGGGAAAAATTACTATTTACACTCCAGAGAGTGCAACAGTAGGGAAAATGTTGGATAGCGGGTGGGTAAAAATTACTATTCCCACTCCAGAGGGTGCAACACCAGGGAAAGCGTTTAATAGCGTAGAATTTTATTTTAACATACTTATAAATTATTCTTATATTTGAAATAATGTATAAATCATTTTTAAATACATCAACATCAATAAAATACAATTACTAATTAATAAAACCAATGAAATTTAAAACAATCAATTGACAATAAATTAACAACAAACACCATTAAATAATAATAATTAAATATTACTCACCAAATAATGAAAATAATAAAAATAACTATTTATCATAAAAATAAAAAATTAATTTAATTTAATTTACAAATAAAATTTAAGAAACAATATACAATATATAAAAAATTGTAAAAAAGTTTACCAATTAATTAATGATTTTTTCTAGTTATTAAAAAATAATTATGATTTAAAAATATTAATTCCCAATTAAATACATTTATTATGTTTAAAAATAATTATTTGCCATTTAATAATTAATTAATACATTAATTATCAGTAAACAAATTGTTTAAATAATTAAATATTTACAATTAAATTACTTCCCACCCAATACCCCTATAAAACAACAACACGCTCCATTACTAAAACATCACATTTAATAAAAATTAACAATAATTACCAATTAAATAATTAATTTATCAATTGAAATAATTAATTTCCAATTAATAAATAATTACAAAATACATTATACATCAAATAAATTAATTATTTACAATTAAATTACTTCCCACCCTATTCCCATATAAACCCACAAGCCACTCTGGTACTAAAACATAACATTTAATAAAAATTAACATTAATTACCAATTAATAAATTCATTTATCAATTACAATAATTAATTGCCAATTAATGATTACTAATTTATTTTTACATAAAATTATTTATTTAATTACAATAAAATCACTTCCCACCCTATTCCCCTATAAACCCACAACCCGCTCTGATACTAAAAAATTACATTTAATAAAAATTAACATTAATTACCGATTAATTAATTTATCAATTAATATAATTAATTGCCAATTAATAATTACATTAGAAATTATTTACACATAAATAAATCATTAATTATTTACAATTAAATTACTTCCCACCCTATTCCCCTATAAACCCACAACCCGCTCCGGTACTAAAACATAACATTTAATAAAAATTCACATTAAATACCAATTAAATAATTAATTTATCAATTAAAATAATTAATTGCCAATTAATAATTAAAATAAAAATTAATTACACATAAAAATATCATTAATTATTTACAATTAAATTACTTCCCACTCTATTCCCCTATAAACCCACAACCCGCTCCAGTACTAAAACATATAATTTACTTAAAAATTAATTTATTAATATATAAAAAAAATACACATATAATATAAATTAATTTAAATACTTAACAAATACATATAACACATACATAATAAAAAACATAAAAATAATACTAATATCGATATTAGTGACATCGAAATTAGTTACATCGATATTAGTGACATTGAAATTAGTTACATCGATATATATGCGATTGATATTACTAACTTCGATATTACTTACATCGATATAAATAAATTCGATATTACTTACCTTAGGATCGATATTCTGTCCAACGATATTCTTGACATCGATATTCATGACCTTCGAAATTTCAAATACGATATTTTGGTAGGTCGATATTTACAACTCGATATTTTGACTGTGTACCGGGACTCCCACCTAGCGAAGATGCTCTTAAACCTGAAAAGGCTCTCAGGAGTTATCCTGAGAGACCAGCGAGCGACCACTAGTAGGCCAATAGCATCGCTCCTTTTGGTCTATGAGGGGAAGGCACTGGCCTCGGTGGTTTATGGCTCTGAATTGTGGCGGGATGAAAACACGAGAGATCTGGTTACCGCTGAGAATAAGTTTGTGAGAGACTTAGGGCCAGATGTAGGTCGCCAAATACCGGTCGGTAACGGCCGAATTCGGCCGTTACCAACCGGTATTTGGCTTTTGAGATGTAGGTGGGTCTGAATTTACAGAATCGGTATATTTACCCATTCGGTAAATTTACCACTTCGGTATTTTACCGAATCGGTAAATATACCGATTCTGTAAATCCATATGTAGGTGACACTCCTAAGAGAGCCACGGACCCTTCAGATTCGGTATTTTACCACCCAATCCTATTGGGTGGTAAAATAAAGAATTCACGTGTGCATGCACATCTGTGCCTGCACACCTGCCATGTGGCACACAGACATGCCCTTAGGGCATGTCTGTGTGCCACATGGCACACATGCCTGTACTTGGGGTGCTAGAGGGTGTCAAAGTGACACCCCTTGCACCCATGCAGGATTCGGTATTTACCGAATCTGTAAATACCGATTCGGTATTTCACATTGATTCCTATGGGCTTCAAGTTTTTAAAGAGTGGAAGGGATAGAAAGTAGGACCCCCAGCTTCCGCCTCAGGGGAGAACACGCACAAAGTCAGCGCGCAGCGTTCTACTGGCTGTTTAAATATCGCGAGAGGACGGGAGGCGTCCTGCAGCTAGACTGCAACCCCTTCCTCCTGGTAAGATGGCGGCTGTGAGCCCCTGTCCCTCGGCGTCAGCACCTGGTCAGCTACGCAGGAGATCAGGGTTCGAGGTGCAGGAGCTCAAGGTACTATTTAAAAGCACACTTCAAATAAGTAAATCTATTTGAGGTGAAACGACGGAAAATAAACATAAATGCACACAGTTTTTAAAAAGTGGAAGGGATGGAAAGTAGGACCCCCGGCTTCCGCCTCAGGGGAGAACACGCACAAAGTCCACCACAAACTTGTGTATAAATGGACTGTGCTAACGGTCACAAAAGCACTACCAAGAGGGGGTGACACTGAGGCTTCACTATTAAGAAAAAAAGCTTATATGATAGCCCGTTTCCATAGTACCACCAAAGGACGGAATGAAATATCTGAAATGGGTAGATGCTACAATTGTTCCGGTCCAGGTGATATGTGACCTGTGGCCGTGGGAAGTCCACCTATCCCTATTGGGAAGGCCAGAAATCTGGGTGTAATTGTTGACCAAAATGTGGACTTCGGAGACCAGGTTAGTGGAGTAGTGTCGTCCTGTTTCCATATCCTTAGGATATTAAGGAAAATAAAATGCTTTCTTCCAGCTGAGGGATTCAGGACGGCAGTTACTGTCCTCATACTGTGGTAAATAAATAAATTATTACCGGATCTATTTTTGACTATAATCAATAAACAGGTAGCTCAATAAATAAGAGTCAAGATTCGAGGTAGTTGGAGTTGACAGACTTTAATCAAGCATAAAGGACAGGAACAGGACAGCCTGTACAGGAATAGGATGGCAGGGCCTGACAGCTGCCGGGCAGGATCTGGGAATTGGCTAGCAAACTTTAATATCCGTGCACAATATTTATAGTTAAACAAAATACATTGCATTCAATACAGTAGGCGTAGCAGTAGGCGGGGTTTGTAGCAGTCGCGAAAGATAAGGGCAAGATGATGTAACAAGAAGGCGTGTACAGGGCGTATACATAGACATGTGATGTAAACGTAACAGAATATGTCATAAAAGGGGGCGGAAACATGGAGGGGGCTACCTGAGCAGCTGGGACCTCTAACCTAGTGGTGTGTGCAAACTGACAATGACGTGTTACTAGGGAGAACTGGGGGGCTATGACTTCTGCGCTAGAAGAGGAGACTAAAGTCTGGAGTGTCAGAGCGACATGTACCCAGGCATATCTAGTATCTGGTGTTTAGAGTACATGTTGATAGAATCCAAAAGTTATCAGGGCAAAGGCTAATAGACTTTAAGACTGGTGCATGCATAATTCTATATGTAGTGCGTGTGCGGGGAATATTCTATGAATATTAATACAGTATTTCTCTTACATGGAGACATAAAGGCTAGACCATGACGGAAACTATTGATGCGATTCAGTAGCTTAGGAATGCAGAGAAGGAGGGCTGGACTGATAACTAGAAACATAACATACTCTTGGCAGACTGGGAGGCAGAGCCAGGCCGGGCCGGGCACTGCGAGGCATGAAAGTAAGCTAAGGGTCAGGGATACAGGTGGGGGCTGTATCGCTCCTCGGAGAGGGTTCAGGAAACAAGAGCTGAATCTGAGTCCGGTCCCTTTTGAGGCCTAGAAACGGGGATAATTCAATGAATTAACGTGCACACTGTAAAACGTGGCAACGTAGGTATACATAGGCTTGATATTCGTTGCTTTCACGAAGACTGGAAACTGGCATACTAGAAATGGACTCAACTATAATTGCGTCTTTAATCGAAGAGGGGAATACATGCATATCGAACATGCACATATAACAAAATATGGGGAACACGTAGGCACATACAACATGGCAAAATTTACTTTTGCACATTCCCTCCTTGTGCCCTACGTTTCCATCAGGAAACATCAATATTCATGATACCATCTATCATTTCATACAGTATCATTTGCTCGTCTCGAATTGTCTTGGAACGGGATTTAGGACTAGGAATACAAGAGGTAGCACACATACCGCAAATCGCAGGGCCACATTGTATACAGAGGCAGCAACTGAATATGATCATTACTGCAATACCTAGAAATGACAATACTTTCCATCCCCAGGCAGATATAATACTCCAGAGCCAACCGGACCATGTCCAGGTGCCTGGATTCTGGTGTAACTGATGGGCAATTTTATGAAGTCTGGTTATAGCTGAATAAACAGACGGCGCGTTATTAGGAATGAAAATGCAACAACTAGATCCGATGACTCTACATGCTCCTCCTCTATCGGCCAGTATGACGTCAAGAACGAGACGATTTTGGAGCACAACAAATCTCATAGCAGATTGCTCTTCGGTTAAGTTACCTAGAGCAGAAGTAGTCTCATTCACTACTGCTTCAAGGGTTCTGGTTAACCTACGTATTAGCTTACTATTCTGGATAGGTCCTATAAAGAAGAAGAAACCTTTATTAAAGTCTTGATACTGTTCTAGAGTAGTTTCAGTTTGATCAACTATTGGGGACTCGATCTCCCTTCTATGTCTGACGTGTACTAGATGTGTGTTTCTGTGATAATCAGATGGGGCTAGAAAAACTGGTGGCAGTAGGCAGGCAATGTAACATGTTCCATCCCAATCGAGGGGCAGACGAACATATGCGGTCTGACCACAAACAAAATAAGAATGACGTGAGGCTTTGAAAATAGATTTCCCACTGTCACTATACTCGACAGTAGTAGTACAATCACTATGTCCTACATGTGCGGAACCATTCTTTCTGACACATAATTCGCCTTTGACTGGTAGTACTGAAATAGCAGGTAAGTCTGGAGTAGTATCAGACTGAACATTCAGGACCATAAAATTCGAAGAATAATTACCTAAATTATAAACTTCATTTTCTAGATCTAACCCTGTTCTATGGGAGAGACCTTGCTTGTCTGGAATACATGTTCTATTCAGAAGGGACATATCATTTGAGGATGACGTTAAAGTGGACCATGCTCCACATGAACCATTATGTGAAAACGGATAAGGAAAGAGTGGTAGAACTCCCTTCGGTGTCTGGAAAGGGGGGAGTCGACCACACACCCAACAATTAGTGGCATTGCTGGTCTGGTGTGAATAGTGTAACATTCTTATAAATGTATTATTTCTCATAGCAAGACGATAGGATAACTCGTGAGGAGGCAGATCACTGAACATGTGCTCTACCGTAGCATTAGAAAACTTATTTACATGAGAACTTGGAAAACATAAATGTAATGCATAACTTGTGCAGGTAACCATCAAACTTAGAAACAATAAGAAACTTAGAAAAACGATACATCGTATAGAGTTTTGACTAACTCCCTCACTATGGGGGTCTATCTCATACATGTCAGATACCTGTCTAACCGTTTCACCCGAGAGGGACTTAGACAATTAAACTGGCTGACTTATTTTACTAGACCGGAGCTTTAACTTATACTCCTGTTGCGGAGTTTTCTCTAACAGAGGAACTTTCAGTTCAGGATTCAGATCAAAGTCTGGTTTCAGGCAGTCTTTAGAAATGGAACAGTTCTTAGAAAATGTTTGTTCTCGAACTCCATGGAATTTCTTGACGTGGGACAGATGGACCCACCCCTTGCGGCCCTCCAACTTCACGGCCGTGCGGGTGGTCAGGAGAACAAGTCGCGGCTCTTTCCAACGAGGCTCCAGCGGACTTGAACGATCAAAGTTCCTTACAAGGACAAGGTCGCCTGGAATGACCTCATGCGGTTTCACTTCGGTATTGTCTGGAAATGCAGCGGCAACCTGGGAACAACAAGAGTGTAGGGCAGACATCAAGGAAGCTAGGTAATCTGTCAACATATTACTGGAAACATCTGTAATACTGCGGGGTCTAGGTGTACCCCACATATTTGGGGGGCGGCCGAATACGACCTCATAAGGGGACAGACCTGATCTGGAATGTGCAACCATCCTCATGAAAAATAAAGCAACTGGCAGGGCAACTAGCCAGTCTACACCTTTCTCTTTACATGTCTTAGCAATACGGATTTTCAGGGTCTGATTATGTCTCTCTACGAGACCGGCTGCTTCAGGATGGCGCACACAATGGAACTTCCACTGGTACCCTAACAAAAGGGAAACATGTTTCATTAACTCGGATGAGAATGGCTGGCCGTTATCAGAATACACGACCCTAGGGAGTCCATAGCGGGGAAAGAATTCACAAACCAACTGCCTGGCAGTGGTCGCTGCTGTGTAATCTGGAACTGGATATGCTTCTGTCCACCTGGACAAAGCGCATACAACTACAAGAACATACTTGAAACCTCGACATCGCTCCATCTGAATATAATCCATCTGGAGGACTTCAAAAGGGTGGTCAGGAGGTTGGAATCCACCTTGTTCCACCGAGACACTTTTACCTGGATTGAACTGACAACATATCATACAGGTACGGACTTTCTGCTTGGCTGCAGCTCGTAAGTGCTTGTTGAACCAAAGGTTCTGAATACTGTCTAACATAGCTTTTTCTCCTAGATGTGCTGGACTATGTGCGGTATTAATAATGACTTGAACCATAGAGTCGGGGAGAAACCATGTGGCTTTTCCCTTCGTCAACCATCCCTGATCTGTCTGGACCCCTCCTTGTTCGGACCATTTCTTGATTTCTTCGGGAGTAGCATGTAACTGTATGTCTATGACATCTTGTGTAGGGTCCTTAACTGTCATACAAGTAGTTGGATCTGGAGTAAATGTCTGGGTCGTGTTAACTGGAATGTCTGGTGTCTGAGCTGTAAGCTTGGCTGTTCGATCTGCTAGATCGTTACCTTGGGAAATGATGTCAGTAACTTTCGTATGTGCTTTGCACTTCATGATAGCGATAGCTGTCGGTAAATGTATTGCATCTAACAGAGCTTGAATGAGGAGACCATGCTGAATCTTGGTTCCATGAGAAGTCATGAAACCTCTCTCCTGCCAGAGCACTCCGAAGTCGTGTACGACTCCGAATGCGTAACGTGAACCTGTGTATATGTTTACTTTCAGGTCCTTGGCACGTATGCAGGCTTGGGTCAGAGCGACTAGCTCTGCTGCTTGAGCAGACAGGGTGTCAATACGGTGCGTTTCAATAACTTCAGTGTCAGTAGTCACTGCATACGCGGCTACTAGTACTCCTGTACTAGTTCTCATACATGAACCGTTCACATAAAGTGTCAGGTCGGGATTTGGTAATGCAATGTCTGTCAGATCTTGTCTTGGCTTAGTCATAGTGTTAACAACTTGCACACAGTCATGTGCGGCAGGATTTGAAGTAACTGACGGTAACAGTGTAGCAGGATTTAGAACGTTGCAGCGTCTGATTTCTATGTGTGGCTGGAACAGTGTCAGTTCATAACCTGTTAACGTGCAATTGTCAAGTGCTGAGTCTGTGTTCGGTTTAAAAGAACTTCCACGGAGTGTGGAACTTGTACTGTCAGGGAGTGTCCTAATACTATGGAATCACTTTGTCTGATAGCTAGAGCTGTGGCTGCAACTGACTTGAGGCACGCAGGCAAAGCCTGGGCTACTGGATCTAATGTGCTCGAAAAATAAGCACAGGGCTTGTACTGTCCTGCTTGATCTTGTGTGAGAACAGATAATGCAGTACCATCACTTTCTGTGACAAAAAGTGTAAAAGGCTTACTGTAGTTCGGTGTAGCTAGAACAGGTGCTTGGCATAAGGCTTTCTTTAATTCATTAAAAACAAGTGTATGTTCCTGGGTCCAAGGGAGGACAGTCGATACGGCTGCCTCCTGTGTCGTTAACTGTATCAGTGGCTTGGCTAGAAATGCATACTGAGGAATCCATTGTCTGCAATATGAAGTGAGGCCAATAAAAGCTTGTACCTCCTTCTGTGTCTTGGGCTGTGGAAGACTCGCTATTAACTGGATACGGTCTGGTGTCAACTGCCTACCCCACTTGGACAGTAAGTGGCCTAAGTAGATCACTTGCTGGACACAGAACTGGAGCTTCGAAGGGGACACCTTGTGCCCCATCTCGGCTAGGAAATACAGGACTGTAAGTGACGCACGTTCGCAGTCACGTTCAGAACGGGCTGTGATCAGTAGATCATCGACATACTGGAGCAGGGCAGTGTCAGTTGGCATGTGAATATTGTCTAGTTGTCTCTTGAGTGCTTGACTGTAAATACTAGGACTTTCTGTGAAACCTTGAGGAGCTCGTGTGAATTTATAGCTCCTTCCATTTAAACAAAAACCAAAAAGGTACTGGCTGTCTGGATGAATCGGGACACTGAAAAATGCATTCTTGAGGTCTATAACAGTGAAAAATGTAGCTTCAGAATCAATAGCTGTCAATAGGGATGAAATATCTGGGACTACTGGATACTGGGGTATGATACATTTATTAAGTTCTCGAAGGTCAATCACTAATCGATATACTGGAGGTGCATTTGGATCAGTACGTTTCATGACTGGAATGATAGGAGAATTACATATATTGGAGTCAGTTTCTACAACCACTCCTTGAGCAATGAGCTCGTCAATAATTTTGGATAAGGCTGCTACAGCCTCAGGTGGCAATCTGTACTGCCTGATTCGTGGCAAGACTATACCTTGTTTGAGAGTCACACGATGGGGTGTGATTTGCATAAAACCTACATCAGTTGGACCTTGGGCCCATAAATGCTGCGGTACATTTAGTAATCTTGGATCAAAATCGCGTAATACATAGTGACCTTTAAAGTCACGCAAAAACAATCGGATTCCTTCTGGGGAGCAGCAAATTACTGCACCTAATTCTTTCAGTGTTTTAATGCCTAATAAATTTTCTGGACATGACTTCGTAAGTAACAAATCAGTAGTTCGGGACAATGGACCAACTTCTAGAGTAACTGGCTTTGAAATCTCGTTAACAATAGGCTTTCCTGAAAATCCAAGGGAAACATTTCTAGAGCCTGAGAGCGGAGCCCCTGGAACTTCGTCATGACTGATAGTAGTCCTACTTGCCCCTGTATCAATCAAAAACTTTCTGTCTTTCCCTAATACTTGACTGTGTACATAGGGACCCTCTTGATCTACAGGTATCTCGATGAGAGGCAAGCCTACCTCCCTCTCTAGGCTGTTTCATGAATACTGTTGATACTCTGGATACTCTGACTGGGCATACTGGTACATCTGCTGTGTAACATGCTGTGTTGCAGCGATAGGCTGCGGTGCTGGAACTGTCTGTTGTGCATTCTGTGGTGACTGAGAAGTCTGTGAACCTTGTTCTTGCCTAGGCGGACGTGGTCTTTCTTTAGTTTTACCAGTAGCTATGTTGTGTTTTAGAACTGCACACTCGTTTATAAAATGACCTGGCTGTTTACAATAATTGCAAGTCCCTTTAACGGGAGCTGCAGGATGACTGGCTTGATTCGGACCCCTCTTCTGACTGTCTTGTGGAACAGACTGTGCAACTAGTACTTTCATTTTCGTGTCTTTCATACGTCTCCTTTCGTGTTCTTGCTCTTCCCTGATTCTGTTCTGGTGATACTGGAGCATTTGGGACGGAGTATTAGCTTGCCAACTACTTTCGACTTTCAAAACTCGATTTTTTACTTGTGGACTTGAATTCTCGACTAATTTAGTAACAAAGAGATGAGGGTACGACTCACTACCTGTCTTCAGACCACTGTTAATTATAAAACATTTTTCAAATCTAGAATAAAAATCACTAGTGTCTTCATCCTGTTTCTGTTTGCATGCTGAGATTGCATCCCAATCTTCCTTTTTCGTGGCTAGTAACCTTGGCAAAACTTGTATCAATAACTCGGGCAATTCTTTACATTTGTCCCCAAGACCGGTACCTGGTACTCGTATTTTATCTTCAGCTTCTAGAGCTGTCCAATCAATCTTTTTCTCTCCCACCTCCCATTCTTTTTCCTTGAGTTTTTCATATACCCCTGCGGGCAACAGGACCTTTAGCATTTTAATAATATCTGGATACGTGTATTCTCCCATTCTGAGCATGTCTTTTAATTCTCGATGGAACCCTGCTGGATCTTTGTCGTGACAGGGAATTAATTTCTTCATCTATAAGAGTTCCATCTTGGTGATAGGGGTGTAAACAAATACTCGTTGCATTTCACCACCCGCTGTCCTAACTGGGTCTACTTCTCGTAACGGATGCTGTCTATCTATGTAAAACGGTTTACTTTCTGGAGGTGAGACATGAACAAAATGCGGATTCAGGAACGTTCGATATTTGTGGCGCTGTTCTAGAATGACACTAATTAAATCGGTACCTAAACCTCTCCATCTATATTGGAGTAACTCGTTCAGAACATCATGTAACGGACCTGGATCAGAATGTTGTCCCTCATACAGTGTAATGAGGTGCTGGATCATATACATACCCACCAGTCGCTGCTCGGCTGGGGGCAGTTTCAGAAACATTTGTGCCACTATTTCGTCTGGAAAAGTGGTAGAATCAGTAATCCATCGGACTGCTGATCGGGCTAGTTCTTGTTCATGCATGGTACTAAGTTCACTATAACCGATTCGTGATTTCAGAATGTGATCGGTAGCTTGAAATACTTGCTCTAGAGAACCTTGTTCTGGTGCTGGAAGATGAAAAACTTTCTTGTGTTCTAGGCGTGAATGTCGGTCGGAGAGTCTAGTTCTACCTACATACGCTATTCTGGTGGGATTCTCGTCGTCTACCTCTTCAGTAGGAGAGTTGTCTTCTTTCTCGGACACTTGTGCTGCTTTGCGTTTCTCGTGTAACCTTATTATTTCCTTACGAATTTTCTTGTACATACTCTCTATACTACTGAGTGTCTTGTGTCTACCCTCGGCTATATGATCACTCCACTTTGTCAGAACTCTCATTTCGATCGGATCTTTAGTCGGATAATCTTGTTCCCTTATTAAACAATTAATTAAAAACTTTAATAGCATGAGCTGAGTCTCAGCTTTCCTTAGAGACATGATTTCGCCAATACTTTCTGGATCTTCTCCTGTACGGATGAAACGATATATTCTGTCTAGATCTTCTTTCATATTCGGTAGGGTGTCCAAATACTCGGTCACCCGTCTTACACGCAATGAATATATAACCATATCATCATCGCCTGGGACTGGATCATAACGGCATTCGGTAAGAGCTCGTCTGATATCTGCAACGGACTGGTATTTGGGCGTACTCTGTAACGCACGTTCATGTAAATCGACTAGTGTAACACGTTTGTGTGGCGGCGGGGTACCAGGAGGACCTCCCCCCGCGGCCCCTAAACTGGAATCGTCGACTGATACTCTTCGTGCTGGCAGAGTGACCGATGTAGCGGGAACTTGTACTACGGGCTGGACCGAGGGTACCGTAACAGGCGCTGTAACAGGTGCCCCGGTGGCTGGAGGAACAGGAATTACATTATTTACAGGAGCTGGCGGAACAGGATTTGCATATTCTGGGACTGTGCCATCCAAATAGGACGAGAGAAAAATATCAGCTGCGGTCGGTTTGTGACGTAGCTTAATCGGAACTAATGGCGGCGGAAAATTACATGGTGCTTCCGGGGTTGCTTTTGGCAAGCCCTCGGCAAGAAGAGGATACATACCCTTAATGAGGGCATTTCTCTGTCTGTCTGACTGTTCGGCTTTTACTCGTTCACCTACTTCGATTAATTCCCTTTCTTGGGCTCTTTCTGAGGATTCCCTACTTAATTCTGACTTTCTGATTTCTTTTTCTGTTCTTTTATGAGATTCTTTGCGCCATAACTCGATGGCATCTTTCTGGGACTGTCTGGCTTTCTTTTTCCATAATACTTCTTCTACTCGCATGATTCACTCGGCATCCCATGTGCCTGATACGGGCCATCTATATTTTTCCTCTAATTCTTTGGTGTATTCCACCCATAAATCTAGATATAATATGGCACTTATGCCATGCTTTTGATACATAAAATGACCTGGACTGTCCCTAGGCGGGACAGGAACTGCTTCCTCGAGCAGACCTTTTCTAGTTTTTAACTGACGTAACTTTGAGAACAGAGGCATAACTTAGGCTGGAGTCTGGACACAATACAATACACGATAAACACAATAATAACTTAAGAAAACAAATCACTCATACCACGACATTAAAAACACATAAAATAACATTTATAATAACAGTTCGGACTACTACCTGAAATACTGAACACAGAACACATGAATTTCTCGAGAACAGAACTTACTGGAACAGAAACTTACTAGAATGACTGGATGCACTGCTAAAACAGTACGAAACTTACCGGTCCCATAAAGAGACACGTCAGGACCCGCATCCACCTAGGTGGACACTTCGTGTTGGATCTGTGTACCCAAACCCACGGACCAGAGACAAATTAATTGACCCTGTCTAGGTACTACCCCAGCAACGGTACTCACCGGGCAGCAAGAACGGAAGGCCTCGGACTGGACTGGACTGCTATGACGACGGACGGACGAACTTCTGACTTCAGTTACAGGTGGGCCTCTGGATACCTCGGACCTTGGACTCTCGGCTTGGGCTCTGGTCGGGACTCGCCGCGTTCCTCCACCGCCTCGTCTGGACGCTGGACCGCAACCTCCGTCTCCTCCGTGGGCCTGAGGGATACTTGAAGCAGAAATATCTGCACGTGCACGGTATGGTTCCGTCACGGCTGCAGAGGATCAGGGGGCCTGCGTGGCTTCTCCGGCGCGTGGGGAAAGGGCAAGTCCCTATTCGGGCGCCATTATGTGGTAAATAAATAAATTATTACCGGATCTATTTTTGACTATAATCAATAAACAGGTAGCTCAATAAATAAGAGTCAAGATTCGAGGTAGTTGGAGTTGACAGGCTTTAATCAAGCATAAAGGACAGGAACAGGACAGCCTGTACAGGAATAGGATGGCAGGGCCCGACAGCTGCCGGGCAGGATCTGGGAATTGGCTAGCAAACTTTAATATCCGTGCACAATATTTATAGTTAAACAAAATACATTGCATTCAATACAGTAGGCGTAGCAGTAGGCGGGGTTTGTAGCAGTCGCGAAAGATAAGGGCAAGATGATGTAACAAGAAGGCGTGTACAGGGCGTATACATAGACATGTGATGTAAACGTAACAGAATATGTCATAAAAGGGGGCGGAAACATGGAGGGGGCTACCTGAGCAGCTGGGACCTCTAACCTAGTGGTGCGTGCAAACTGACAATGACGTGTTACTAGGGAGAACTGGGGGGCTATGACTTCTGCGCTAGAAGAGGAGACTAAAGTCTGGAGTGTCAGAGCGACATGTACCCAGGCATATCTAGTATCTGGTGTTTAGAGTACATGTTGATAGAATCCAAAAGTTATCAGGGCAAAGGCTAATAGACTTTAAGACTGGTGCATGCATAATTCTATATGTAGTGCGTGTGCGGGGAATATTCTATGAATATTAATACAGTATTTCTCTTACATGGAGACATAAAGGCTAGACCATGACGGAAACTATTGATGCGATTCAGTAGCTTAGGAATGCAGAGAAGGAGGGCTAGACTGATAACTAGAAACATAACATACTCTTGGCAGACTGGGAGGCAGAGCCAGGCCGGGCCGGGCACTGCGAGGCATGAAAGTAAGCTACGGGTCAGGGATACAGGTGGGGGCTGTATCGCTCCTCGGAGAGGGTTCAGGAAACAGGAGCTGAATCTGAGTCCGGGCCCTTTTGAGGCCTAGAAACGGGGATATTTCAATGAATTAACGTGCACACTGTAAAACGTGGCAACGTAGGTATACATAGGCTTGATATTCGTTGCTTTCACGAAGACTGGAAACTGGCATACTAGAAATGGACACAACTATAATTGCGTCTTTAATCGAAGAGGGGAATACATGCATATCGATCATGCACATATAACAAAATATGGGGAACACGTAGGCACATACAACATGGCAAAATTTACTTTTCCACAATACTGTCGCGCTTGGACTACTGTAATAGTCTGTTCCTGAATTTGAGAAAGAAGCATGGATACAGATTACAGGTGGTTCAAAACGCGGTAGCAAGACTTCTGCTAGGGATCCCTAGATATGCATCGGAACACGAGGGTCTCAGGCAACGACACTGGTTGCCGGTATCAAGACTTGCTAAGTTTAAAGCTCTGTGCACATTCTTTAAAGCGCTGATGGGCATTGGCCCAGAGTTTTTGAGCTGCTGTATAAAGTGGAATGTGCCGGGCAGAGCGCTTCGATCAGTCGAAGGCAGATTAGTTGCGGTGCTACGAGTAAAAAAGGCCAGATGCGGAGGAAACAGCTTCTCCTATTGTACTGCAAAAGCCTGGAACAATCTGCCGGTGCATCTTAGAAAGGCCTCAGAGCTATTTTCTTTTCGAAAGGCGCTTAACCGCATGCGTGCGGGCGGAATTCCGCCCGTACGCTGGGTTTTTAAAAAGCGCACTTTACGTGACGAGCTGGGCTCGTCATGAGCGTGCGAGGAGGCTACGCCATGACGAGCCCAGCTCGTCATGAGCGTCGAAGGGGTTAAGACCTGGTTATTTATGGAATAGACGCCTCGTCTTGTTCAGGAATCAGTAGGTAGCGCCAGGACGCCTTTGGGCATAAGTGCGCTTTATAAGCGTATAAATAAATAAATAAAATAGACTGAAACTTATATAAATTCTCTGACCCATGATTCAAATGTGGAGTAAAATACGTAGAAATGAGCAGCAAATAAATGTCTCAAGCCAATATCAATTGAATTGTTGATTCATAGTCTGTTAAATTAATATAGCAGCATTTGAAAGGTGATGGCTAGGACACTTCTTGCTCTTAGTTAGCTATTTATCGAGGGCATCCATTGGGATATTGTTAAATTAGCAAAATGTTTGTTGCTTTTTTGTTGACATTAATTCAGATGTATTTTTGAAAGATAGAGATTGATAAAGATAGAGGTAAAGATACAGAAAGACAGTAGGATGGCCAAGTCATCCATCCATCTCAAGAATACTAGGGCGGAAAGGATAAGGTAGAGGGTATGGGTAGGATTTCTCAACAGCAGTTGGGTTTTCAGATAATTGAGTTGAACGTAGAGAGATTTCTTCATTCTGTTTGACCTTGTATTTTCAGGACAGTTGAACTCGAATTTTAGGTGGCTATAACTGGCCAAAGTTATGTTGATGAAATCTGGCATTTCTTTAGTTGTTGGATCTATGTGGTTTGAAGTTTAGATGGATGGGAACTGTTTGAGATGGAGTGAAAGAGAACTGAAAAGTGGTGCGGTAGAATGACTGATTTGTACAAGGCTGGAAAGACATTAAGATGAGTATAAGTTCCCATTTGTTTTGTGTGTGCAATCAATGTCTTGGTTGATGTGGCCTGCAAAGAAGAGTAAATCCAGGGTATGTGTGGAGGTGGGTATAAGATATGCTTCTGCGATGTATCAAAGTGATGCTGTGTGATGAGGTCAGGAATTTCAGATGCATGGTTGAATGTAGAGATTAAATTGAAGAGCATTATTTGAATATGTGTGCTGTTGGTGATGTTTTCTATACTAATGAGTGGTATGTGAATTAGGTCTGAGAGGGTGTTTACATAGCCTGGGTGAATGTGGGTATGCTGCGTGTGGGAATTTCTGAGGCATGTGATGCTGAATGCTTAGCTAATCAGGAGGTTTCATTCTAAGGCACACCGGGCCTTAAAAGCAGCATCCTTTCATTTGTGCACCCCTATGCAGAAGGAAACGAAGAACGTGGGATTTTTGGCAGTAAAACTGAGTTGGGATTCATTCACAGTGTGGTGACACAGTTTTGCTTATCACAGATGTAATAATTTTTCTATCTTTAGTGCTACTGGGTCAGAGCGCTTGGTAATTGGTGGGATTTGTAAACTATGGGGAGGTGAAAATATAATGCTGTTTCCATAATATTTCAAGTGGTAGTGACTCGCTATAATTAGTCAATGGTGCAACCATGTTGAAGTTTGGCATGCTTCTGATGCACAGTGATTAGTGGATGCTGTAGATGGCAGGTGGGAAGAATTACTGGAATACTTTCCAAAGAGGTAGAACTAAAAAGAACACATTGCAATAACACAAGAAATACTGTGAAGTGCAGCGGACAAGTCTGAAAGAAGCATTCCATTTGGGGGTTCTAGATCTCTTGTGTATCTTAGTTCTTACCCTGTTGCTGAGCCAGTAGAACAGTCAAAGTTCTATGTATGGTCTGTAGGCAGTTTGAAAGAAAATAGAGATCTCAACACAGCTTTGATGACAAACTCATTTACAGAGCTGCTTTGAAAAGTATCATACTCTTATTAAAGAGGCCAAGAAACTGTTTTTCACATCTCAGATTGAATCTGGAATACTGACCCTAAGAAATATTTTAAGTTTGCTAAGTAATTCCTTTATCGCAAAGCTTCTGAAAATATCTTCTTTCCACTCAAACTGTATGTGACAATATTTCAAATTACTTTGAAGAAATATTTCTAAACATGAAGGTGAGTTTTAATCACATTCCCAATAGGGTACCTCCAGAATCAGGACAGGACAGGACTCTTTACTATCGTATGGGCATATTATCAAGGGCTTAATCACCGATTTAGCGGCACATTTTGCAGCTGAAGCGGCAAAAATTCTATTGCCCTATTAACAATGCGGGGCAAACATGTATTAGCACATGTTAGCAGCCATTTCAGTGACGCTACACATCTTAGCGATATACATCGCTAATGAGATGCAAAGTAGGCAACCGTCTGGAAACATCGCGGAAAAGGTCACTACCTGAACATCGCGATATTAACAATGCGGCCCGTAACCTCTTAACGATCTAACAAGTCACGCTAATCGAGTTTTTCCCCAGATTCTGACACCTCCTAAAATCCTAACTTAACCATCCCCTTAATGGGAGGTGGATCGCCAGGCTAAGTCCACCATGGCGAATCTACACGGATTTTCCTATCTCTGTAGTTATATCGCTGGATATCTCCCTTAAATGCCGATATTGCTGAATTTTTATCACCCTGGTGAAAAGCGTTGTAATAAAGCGCTAACCGGGCGACAAAATCCAGCGATAGCCGACGATAAATAAAACGCGTTAAACGTGGTTAGCGATATTTATCGGCATCTGTAGATAATATGCCCCTAAGTCTGTTCTGGCTTGTTTTCAGCACAAGTTCTTCTGCACTGCAAATCAGGTTCCACTTTAGAACCCTGTTCAGACACAGATCCTTAATAAACCTACTGCAGTTATTAATCGTATTATAAATACCATTCTGAATGTCTCTCTCTTCTGATCCCAGAGTCATGGAAAATGGCTGTTGTCAAATCTCTATTAAAATAACCCACTGCTGAACCAAAACTCTAAGCTAGTTTTAAACACTTCTTTTTCCTGCTTAAAAAGATAAAATATTTGGTTAATGGATTTTATTGAAAATTCCAGCAATTTTCACTGTTTTAAATCAGTGGTTAGGCCTCATACTCTTTTGTGGCAGCACAGCTAGAAGTCTCTGAAATTATCAAATTTACATTGGAGAAATGTCATAAGACAGTTTTATTTTATTTCAAGTCCGAAGGATACCGTTATGCATAAATAAACTTTATTGCTACTCCTGCAGCACCTTTAAAGAACATACAGCACGTAAAACACTAGAAACCAGAATCCTTCAGTCCATAATATATCCTTCCACTGAACATACCTCCTCTTTTAATTGCTGCTCCTGGGGAGATAAGTACATTTTATTGAAATCATGTATTAGGATGTGAATGAATGTAATATATCTGCCCACAGCGTGACATCATATCTCACTCAATTATTCTCCAACGACTCAGGCAGGCTCTGACCTGGTTACAGTTTTTTCTTCAGAACAGGGGGCAGGTAATATCTATTGCTCAGTTCTCCTCCAAAGGAAAAACTCTCAAGTTTCCTCAGGGGTCAACATTGAGTCCAACCCTAT
Source organism: Lissotriton helveticus (assembly GCF_964261635.1). Lineage (NCBI taxonomy): Eukaryota > Metazoa > Chordata > Amphibia > Caudata > Salamandridae > Lissotriton > Lissotriton helveticus. The sequence goes on along the minus strand of NC_136060.1, from coordinate 211,120,792 downwards.
TCAACATTTACTTATCTCCTCATATGTCTCTTATCGATCTCTATGGCTCCAAGCCCAATTTTAAAAACAGTTTTTCAAGTATTACCTGCTGGATGGAACTTAATTTCTTCAAATGTAATACTGACAATATGGAGATTCTTTTTTTTGGTCACTATAATATATGTTTTGCTGAACTGGAGTAGCCGACATTTTCCTGTAACCTCCCTCTCCAGTAGAAGTGTCTTGCAATATTGACATCAAATGTGATTGATCACTCTTTTTTCACTCCCAGGCAGTATCTGTTTCCAGTACTTTTTTTTCCTTGACCAAATCATTAAAGAAATTATTTGAATACCTTTGAGAGCAAGGAAAACTGTATTACTAGCACTTATCACTTCACGATTAGACTACTATAGTAGCTTATAACTTGGAACAATGCTGCAGCCAAACTGGCTCTGAAAAATCCATGCAAAAATTCAGTTTCTCGGGAAACTGCATTAAATCCTTGTCCATAAAAACGATTATTTCTAAGACTCTGACTTGGGTCTTCGAAGACTTCAACCACTCAGGCCTTTTATACATCTATGACAGTTTTAAACATTCAAAGCCTTTAAGAACCTTGAGATCTTACCACCATAATTTGCTAGCCATCTCTGTTTTCAGAAACAAAGCAAAGGGAGATAACTTTCTCTCTGAAATGGGGTCTAAAATCTGGAATCAGCTCCCTGTCCCGCTCAGATTTACTAACACTGAAACGGAATTCAGTAAACTTCTCAAAATGTGGCTTTTTTCTCTATCCGATGATTCCCGTAGGTGCTTGACCTACTGATTTCAAGGTTCTCCTTTCTCTCCTCTGTTTTTCATACTTTAGTCTAAAGTGTTAGTTGATGGTTTATTATGTTTGTTACTGAGCTAGCGCCAGGATGCTCAGTCATGCGCTTTATAAATACCTCCTATCATATAATATCATTTCATATGATGTCAAGTCATATCCAATTAGGAAGTGCATTCCAGAAGGCAAAAACAATGACTGAGATGGATCGACGTGTTGCTTTCTACCACAGACATTAAGGAGAGACCTACCCATAATGTATTTTACCACTGCTGTGCATATATACAGGGACAAATGCTGTTTCCTGAATGAAGTGCAAATGTGAGATGGCAGTGGTATTTTAACGATGTTAGTGATTTGGAATTCTGCAATACCTGTCATTTGTTTCAGATTAAATTTGACGGTCCGCACTAGCAAAAAATTACCATAGTTCAGCTAGACCGCTATCACCACACTGTTAATGGTCGGGCACTCTTGTCCTGGCAGGTGGCAGGTTTTTAGCACCAGCATACCATAGTATTTTGATGACTGAACAACAAAATTAACTCTCTATTGGGAGAGTTTATTTGAGCCACACTCTCGCTCTTTCAAATTCATTTTTTTCAAAATTAAGTAATTTCGAAAGTGGCACTTTGGCATTCTGAAATACATTTAACTGGCATACACCATATATGTTGTCATTTTTGTGAGCCGGAAAGAGTAATACAATTAGGAATTATATTTTATTTGAACATATCCAAAAAGTAATCAGTTTTTCTACGCACCTAAACCTGCTAAAATTGACGCACACAATTTCAAAAAGGTCTTAATGGATTTTTTTTTTGCAGAAATTGACTATGGACAAAGTTGGTATAATTTTGCCACTTCCTGTTGTGATTTATAAGTGCGCCCATTAGATTTGCTTGTGGCAGTATAGGCCACCTTGAATGGTACATGCATTTGCTATTAATATACTAACTAATACTTTCACCTGACTTGTGCTTATATGTATGCATATATATAGCATCATGCTGATTGTTGTCAGGCTAATTTGCATGTGGTTGGTCCAATCTGAGGTGGCATGGTGGCCAAGAAAACAGTGGACAGGAAAGTTAATACCAGTGGCTGATATTAATTAAAGCATTCCATTCATCACTTTTTGTATCCATGATTGTTGTCACATTAGCATTCTAAAATATAGAAACTACACCAATGCCGACATGAACATGGAGGAGTGTTTTACTGTCATCATACTAATAAAATTGTGTGCCTTATTTACAAGACCCTTGAGCCACCGGTGCAAGACTTTTTGTGATGCACTAGTGGCGCATTTTCCTGCCCCACATTTACAAGCATAAGAAAAGCCACCCTGCGTAGGCTTTCCTGTCCTTGTAAATACGGCCCATTTACATTCAGCAATTTGCATTTAAAGGGCGTTCCATGGGTGTTGCTGTGGGTGTTCCCACGCAACAGCCATGGAACCCGACATTTCCAGATTTACGAGAAATTGTAATCCCGGAAATGCATCTGAAGGATACGACTCCCCAGGAGAGGCGACGGGAGAAGCAACAAGGAAAAATGTATTAATTTCTCCTCGTTTTTCCTCTTTCTATGCATGCTGCATTCTGCAGCATACATAGAATGAGGAAATCACCTCTGGTGATTGTTTATTAACAGGAGGGTGTGCCTTCCTGCACATAAACAAGCATTGTAAAAAATGACATTTTGAAAGTTCTATCTGTGCTGTATTAGCACACAGAGAAGTTGTAAAGCTCCATTTCAGATTGTTTATGTGCAAGAAGGGAACCCTTCCTTCACATAAACAATCATCCCTGTGACGTAGGCATCCTTGCACCATGGTGCAAGGGTGCCTGCGTCGGTGCATGGCAGCAAATTGTGCAGCAGCACAGGGTTAAGCTCAGGGATGTACCATATTATTGTAAATATGATGCATCCCTGTGCTTTGAAAGTGACAGACTTTCTTGTAAATGAGGCCCAAAATGCCTGCACAATTTACATGCTCCTTATGCTCAACAAAAATTGGTGCCCACTGCTTCATTATTGCCTACCGATGGCATCTGACAACAATCATACACTGTCATACACACACGTGGGTGCTGACTCTGCTCCACAGTGGTGAAATATTCACCACAAAAATTGGCTTTTCGGATGTGGTTTACCTAACATTATCATTATTTGAAATATTTTAGAAAGAATGCTACTGCTTTTAATGGAAGAATCTGGTGCAGTTATCCATACTAGGCCTGTAGACATGTATCATTGCTTATTCCGGATAAGCAATAATATACAGGTAAAATTGCGATTATGTATCATTAACTGTTACCCCATCACATAATTAATTTTGGGTGTGTTTGCAGTACGGTAAGAGAATTCAGAATTTGAAGTGAGCAGGCAGGTAGATTGGTACAGCAAGTTAGTGCGCAGGCCAAAGACTATATGATTTGGAGAAAAAAATCCAACAATGTAGCAAACGATGATGGCAGTAAACGTTCTGCCCTCCGGAATGACTGAATACTTTTTTGATTGAATGAATACTTTTTTGGTTGAATATTATCTCGCTAGACACGTAATTGTTTTGGTTGCTCAACATGTACTAGATTATACAAAAATTCCCGTATAACGTTTCCAGAGGAACCACAAACTGGCTACTCCGTAACATGTTTCGTAACTGTGTAATTATTCCTGTTCATCCTTTAATATTCGACTTGCTTCAAATGTGTATCTTACAATTACCACCAGTGTCCAGTGTAACAATATCCAGTAACATGTTACCTAAAATCATGTATTAAAGTCTTCCCTAAATGTCTACTGGTGATATCATTGGAATATACCATCCAGAGAGAAGATTACTGACCTAGACTACAAACACAGAGACGCCGCAGGGTTTATGGTTGGCATTTTATTCATATTTTCCAGAAACTCTTTAAATTAAGCTTGCCACAGGATTTTATTCATATATGCATATATTCGCTTGTCAGGTATGTCATAAACAAACAGGCTCATTTCAGACGTGATGGAAGTGGAAACAATCAGGAAGGCAGCCAAGTACATGACAGAAATAGGGCCAGGCACCCTCCAGATGTTTATGCAAATGCAGATTGTGCTGCTGGCACCTAATCAAGGACCAGGAGATCAGTGGCATAAATTGTGAACGCCTTTCAAAACAAAATAGATGTTTACTTCATCAAAAGGCAAAAATCAACAAACTTTCCAGCAACATTTAAGGGATTCGGGAAAATGGAACCGACAACAGCCTAAATCCGTCCTATCTCGTTAAATTTCTCTGAAGGTTAAATTAAGCCTGAGACTCATTACGTGCCAGCGCCAGCGCAAAACTTTAAGAAGACGTGCTTTTAATTCCCAAACTAGCCTCAAAATGACTTCTTCTTTCTAGTCTGGACACTCCAGGAAGCATATATCTTGAAAAATAATACTTAAAAGCTAGTTAGAAACAAAATATAAATCAGAAAATGTTGAATATGAGATTTTGTAATCAGAGAGCCACTTAGGTTGGAAGTCAGTACTAATGACAATGTTGCCGTATTATGGAATATACCAATATGATGTGTAAAACCAACAATTACATGACTTGCATATCCGGTGCCACTAATGACCGATTACATGCACATATGTACTACTGTTTGTAGGAGCCCGCCCTAGCAAAGCGCACAAGTACAAGTGAATAACACCCTTTAGAAATACTAAACTAACTTATTGGAAAACTACTTACTAAAAAATATGTGGCAGGAATTTAAATAGGTCTGAATATTCCTGGTAGTTGAAGATTTATAGCAAATGCATCGAATTCAATCTACTTTAAATGTAAGCACACATACCTATTTTTGTGACTCACTCCAATGTAGTGTTTAAGCAGAAGAAGTCGATTATGATTGTTGCTATCTGACCTCAATTAACTGGCCGAGAAAGTAAACTGACAATTACAAATGTAAGAACAAATCTAGAAGCAACTTAAAATCACGTTTATCCCACTTTAAGACATTTAACTTAACGAAGGTGCGGACCCGAAATGGAGATGAGGCACAAGCGGAGGCGGCTTGTTCTGTGCCCCGTGTGTCTGCTGCGGCTTGGCCGAAGAGGAGCTGCGGCCCGGGAGAACCGTTGTGAATTGTTTCTGAACTCACCTGAGGCACTTAGTATCCCCGGCAGCCGCGAGGAGAAACTGTTGCAGCAGCGGCTCAGGGAGCGAAGGAGCGGAGCTTTGCTTTCCCGCGTTTGGAGGCGAAGCTTGTGACCCGCCCTGGTCTCACCTGAGGTATCCTGTTTGCATTGTAACCGGCAGCCGTGAGGAGAAAACTGTGGTAGCAGCGGTGCAAGGAGTGGAGGCGTTGAACGGAGCGGAGCGCTGCCGCGGTTAGAGGTGGAATTCGTTACCCCGCCCACTCCCCTGAGGCTGCCTAAAGCTCTTGGTGCATAGCTACATCTTTGAAGCTGTGTGGAGGGACGTATGCGAGCTGCTCCGGTCGACTAGTTTGGCAGTCAGAAGTTCTCAGCTAAGTTCAGGTACCCCCTTTTTTTTATGGCTGGAAGAAAAATCGCGTTTGAGCAGCAGTAAAAACGGGCAGCTCGGGGGGGGGGGAGAGAAAAAAAAAGGTAAGTTATAACGGGAGCTCAGAGCCATACTTGACTTGGGTCCCGCTCCGCTTCGTGTGTGAAGCCTTGCCGTCAGAGGTGCTGAGGCCGAGGAGGACACAGACTAAGGCCCCCTGAGACTGTTTTTAGGTTTTGACTTTTGGCGAGGGGCGAAGCCCCTCCCAGTCGAAATCTGTTGTTTTTAGTAGTGAGGTTAGGACAGCCTCTGTTTCCAATTGGCTAGCTCCATAAATGGAGGCTAGCCATTGGGAGGCAGAGGCTGTCAATCGCGCTTTCTCACGAAAACGCGATTCGGGGGCGTTTCTGGTGCTTTTTTTAAGCCCCGCCCCTTTGTCCCGGGCCGCGCTGCGATTGGCTGCCGGCCCGGGACACCCCCGTGACGTCATTCCCGGGCCGCGCTGTGATTGGCTGCCGGCCCGGGACACCCCCGTGACGTCAGCCAATCACAGCGCGGCCCGGGACCTGACTTGTTTTCCTAATGTAACGCATTTATATTATTATAAATATGTGCCATTTATAAAAAGTGAAACAGGTATGGAAGTCTTTACTACCATAAATACGTATACTTCTGTGCTTTTCTGACGCCGCCCACCCCTAAACATAATGACAGGATGAATACGTACCACTCCAACATGGCAACCTGCATACTTAATGAAGCAGGAACTGAAACTTAGTGGATTTTTATTTGCGGTGCATCTATATTCACAAAGGAAAGCGCTGGTTGTAATTACTTCCTCGTGTTGTCTATATTTTATGTTTACTGCTCTCATTGTAAGAACCCTAGTAAAGAGAGTGCGCGCGGACGAAGCTTCTTTGTTTTTTGTGCGTTTTGGCGAAAGCGCTCCCTAGGCTCTCACGAGAATTGCAGGGGCCGGCTTCAGTCGCTGGTTGGTGGGATGCGTTGGAAAAGCCGGCTGCAAGGCGGGCGCGCTCTTCCGCCCATGGAGACCACGGCACCGGCACCGCAGGTTCCCGAGGAGCCGTCAGCCGCCGGCACCGAAATACCGAAGGAAGGTACACAGGTGAGTGACCGTAAACCAAGGCTATGCAAGTTGTCTCATCTCTCAAAAACCTTAGGCTGTCAGTTTGACCGCGTAGCTAAACTACACGCCGAATGCAGCTTTTCTCGTCCCCCTTCTAACTCCAGTTGTGAAGCCGTCGGGCTGTCACTTGTATCTTCGCTCCTGTTATGTTATGTTCGCTCCCACCTCTGGCCACGGAAGAATAATACCCCCACCTCCCTCCTGCAGTGGTAGTTGTCAGTCTGTGCCACTGCTCCGTCACAAAGCTACAGACCATCAGCAAGTGAAAGAAAGTATTCATGGGGTACATCTTAGCCACTCCCTGGCTCGCCCCGCCCCTTTCCTTCTCATTTGGGTCACTATCCTCAGTGTGCTATCCGCCCCGAAGAGCTGCGAGCAGCTGAGATGCTTATCTCGTACTTTGGCTCGACACTTACATTGTTCACACGTCCCCTGTAGGATGTTGCCGAAGAAATGCTGTAGTGCGCATCTCTCTTCAACCTTGGCTTAAAAATGTTACAATTGGCCCACACAAGGGAAACTAAGCCACATTCTTCAATATTAAGAAACAGTAGACGGCCTTGTATACATCTCCCTCTTTCTCTGAACATTTCTGGAATAGGAACTGACACTGTCATCAATAAGCCATATCATTTATTTCAGCTTTAAGGAGTTGCCTTATAAATATTATCCTGAGTCTGGCTGCAAGTATTTTAACGTATTGGAGCGAGGTCTTGTACAATTTTAGCTTCTCTCCTGAGATGACAAATCCAACGCTATTCAGCCCCTGCTGTTACAACGCTGTATTTTATATTTTTTTAATTCTGTTTTAATAGTCGTGTATAATTTTGCACAGCGCTCTTTGCCTCCATCCTCTTCCCTCTTTTTTCTCTCCATTGCATATTGCGCTATTTCTTTCGCAGTGTCTCGGGACTTTCCAACGCTCATTGTCTTCCCTTGTACTTTCTTTCTCCTTCATTTGTTGTGTTGCGTGCCTATGTGTCTCTTGGTCTGTGTTGCTCCTCCGTTTCACTCTCTTTCTTTTGCTCTCCGTTCTATTCCCTCTCTCCTCCCCCTCTCTTTCTTTCCTGTTCCGCTGCCAGTCTTCACTTTTCTCTCGATCCCCACTTATGTCTCCATTCTCCTCGGCCCATATTGCTGCTGTATCTTTCTTTCCCATATCTCCCCTTCTCTCTGTCTCCATATTCTTTGATTTCTCTTTGCTCTTCTTTCCGCGCTCACTTCCCGCGGCCCTGTTTCCTCATTCTTCACTGTCTCTTCGCCCCATTCTTGCTTCGGTCTTTCTCTCTCTCTCTCCTCTGCCTGGCTTTGTGTCAGTGGGAGTGCTGTGATTTGGGAGCCAAGCTCGCCTGCTCAGTTTTTCCAGACCCTCATTTGGAAGGAAGAAAGTAGTGTCAGAATAAGAGTCCTTCCCGCCACATACACCTTCCTACTCTTCCCTCAGTGTGTCACCCTGTTCGCGCGTGTGTGGATGTCTGAACGTGCATATCGCAATCACTGTGTGGCAACGTATAGCGCCTCTCACTTTATCTCTAAATCTGCATTGTACCTGTCACCGTCTGTCTAAAAAACACGCATATCTCATTGGAACGTGCGCTTCCCTCACCCACAGTGGGTCGATCACTCCTTTATTCTCCCTGTGTGTTACGAGGTGGCTTAAAATCTGCGCGTCTGCATGTTTGTGCCCCACACGTAGATTCCATTTACGTGTTTATAATCATTTCTGTGTGGCCATTAGTCTGTCCATGAGTGTCTGAAGTTGTGCAAGTGTGAGTGCACCCATAGATCCCAAGGTTTCAGATTGCTATGAGTGACATTTTCAAAATGTAAATGCAATTATGAGTGACATTTTGACGAGTAAGAGTGACACTTTCTTACGAGCAAAAAAATCAAGCAATGAAGACAGGGAAACATACAAATGTCAGAAATGAATCAGACTGAGATACTGTAAGATTTTAAAACGGGTGCAAACAACTGAGGTGGCTGACCCATAATTACATGAAATTATGAAAATGTCACATATAGCCATCGGAAACCTTGGCAGTTATTGGCAGACTGGCCTGTACCCTCACCTTGGAGAATGCCTGACCAAGAGTTAATGAACGCCTTTGCCTCACTTATGCTTCAGTCCTTCTGAAACATACAGATGGATTCAGGAGCAGAAATCGAAGCTCTCAGCCGGCAGGGCCCATTCAGCTATATCCTTACTTAACAAGCATTGAAAATGGAATAGGTCTCGCCTATGATTAAGTTAAAGCCATTTGCTTTGCTAATGGTATTGTATTCTAGCTTTGCATTATTTAGTGTATATTTGTGATATGTTGTAGTTGTATGTAGTTAGAATTGTTTTGTTAGATGTGTAGTAGTTTAAAGCATAGCGTTAGTAGGAAAAGAGCAGTGTTTTCGAATTGGGAGGTGAATGAATAGAAGAATAGTATGTGTTAATTTCGTATAGTGAGGGTTACAATAGCATGAGGCGGATGAAAGGGGCGAGGCGAGAGCAAATATATGCACATATCACAAATATACACTAAATAATGCAAAGCTAGAATACAATACTATTAGCAAAGCAAATGGCTTTTTTGTATTTGTATCCAGAGCGCAGCGCCCGCTTTAGGGACACCGGGCTCTGTTTATTTATTTATATTTAACTTTCATGTTGAGCGTGGCTTTCACTTCTGGGACACCGCGCTCTGTTTATTATTATTTTTTCAACTTTAATAGTGAGCGCGCTGCACGCTTCAAGGACACCGCGCTCAGTGTTAAAGTAAAAAAAAAAAAAAGAGCACGGTGTCCTTGAAGCGGCCCACGCTCAGTTTTAAGCTAAAATCATTTGCAATAGGTCTCGCATTTACGCGAGTTTAGGCTATTTTCATTGTAAATGACAATGCCTTTTATTTATTTTTTTTAAACAAAAATAGGCATTGTCATTTACGAAACCTATTGCATTGCAAATGCTTGTTTACTGTTGGGGCTACGGGGACGTTTGCACGGGGCTCCCAGGACCAGGAGTCCGTGCAATAGCACACCTGCGGAGAGCTCCGCCCCCCTACCAACGGCCTATAAGATCTTCTTCCGGGTTACGCAGTGCGGAACGAAGCCCGGACAAAGGCTGACCGTCTGAGACCGGAGGAGGCAGGGCAGGGCAGGGCAGGGCAGGGCTGAGACTCTGTACCGTGTCCGATATCATTCTCACAAGTTAAGTGGACCCTTTTATCGCGTTGTTTATAATGTCATTTTTGTATTGCGTTTAGTTGTACCTCCGTGCTCCCAATTTGTGATTTCCTGTTACTAGTGATTAATACCCAACATCATATAAGCCCTAGATATAATGGCCAAGCAGATATCTACAATGGATAATTATCTAGTTAAAGTCGTAAGCAAGATAAACAATGACCGGAGAAAATCGCTGGGATTGGAAATGCCTTCTGCGTCATTTACGGAGCCTCCAGTTGCGGATACTGTGTTGACTCAGGAATTTCCTTGTACCCTTGATACTGTGCGGATGGAAATACCGGTACCTAATATGCCAATACAGGATTTAACCACACAGGACTCCCAGGATGTCTCCTATGAAACCCCGCCCCGGCGCTCTCCTACTAAGAAAGCTGTGAGGGCTTGCAGGAAAGTACAAATCAAACGCGTTGGTAATTATCATAAAAAAAGGGTGGAAATAACCCCGAAGAGCCCTGTTCGGGCCATGGAGACTTCAACCAATAACAGTGGAGTAAACATGAATCCAAAACAATTTGATCTTTTAATGAACATGTTTGAGGCAAGGTTCGAAATACTTGTTAAACCTTTAGTTGACAAGATTGATTTTCTGACATCGGAAGTGTCGAGATTAGGTAGTCTTTTGGCTACCAACATTGATAAAAATGATAGTTCTATGAGGCATGAGAGTGTAGCATTGGGTAGCACTAGTGTTTTAAAGCCTTCCCAGGGGAGTTCAAATATTATCAATTCTGGTGGGGTTGGCGGAGCAGGCAGTCTGATGGTACAGACCCCAGCTATTCCCGCTAGTACGGGGGGGTACCATCCTCTATACATAGGAGAACCCGTTCTACTAATCTCCCTCCAGACTGTGCCCCTTATGTAGTAGTGCTCTCTAATGTTCCACCTTTAGACTCAAATTTAACCCAACCTACACAGGAAACACACGAGGCACTTAAAAATAAAACAGTATCCTGGCTGAACAAGCATTGTGGGTTTCCAACTAATTATTCAGACCAGATACTTACCACCAGAAGGGTAAATTGGATTGGGAGAGCTAGGAAAAATTGTAGGGGCAAATGTGTTATTGTGAACTTTAGGCACCCCCAACACGTTGCAACCGTTCTTCTTAGAGCTGCGTCTTTGACACCAGGAGAGAATGATGTACACGTGCACCCATTGGGCTTTTTCTACAATTATCTTAATAAGGCACCCCATTTTATAAACCAGGCTAGGCCACCCAATCGCAACCAAGGTATGATCTATGAGATTCCAACACAGAATAGGTATCAAGCCTTAAGCACACTGGACCAGAATGATTGACTTTCGAAGGTCAGTGAGCCCAGTGGAAGTGTAATCCCAAACTCATGTGTTAGTAATTGGAACAGGACTAATACAGATCTTAGGTTATCCTTGGCCGTTAACCCCATACTGAACTCTGGAACCGGAATAGAACAAGCGAACGGGGGAAAGAGGGAGGTAAATATAACGACCCAAGTGTGTGGCAAGGATCCTAATGCAAATCTACTTGAGGTTGTGCCTTGTGAAGGCAATGGTACCTGTGGTCCAGTAGAGGCTATGTCTCGTGTGGGTGAGGGCACACGTGGCAATGCCCTGGACCAAGTAAAACATAACCCTATAGAGGACTTATCCATTGTGAGTTGGAATATAGCCGGTTGGGCGTCAAAAGGGGAAAAGCCGGTATGGGTGAATACGATTAGGACGCATGATATTTTATGCTTTCAAGAAACCTGGTGTATTTTTAAACCCAGCTTTGAGGGGTATGTGTGTTACAGTATTGAGGCCACAGAGTCACGACATGTTAGGGCTAAGGGTGGTCTACTTCTGATGGTGGCAGTGGATTTATTATTGACTGTGGTTAAGAATGTCACAGTGGGAAATCATTCTCAAATTTTATGGAAACACCAGAAGGATGGTCCAGAGGTACTTCTAATTAATTTTTATAATTATATTTTCGGCAATTTACGGCACAAGGTTATTAAGGAACTGGAAAGTGCCCTCATGAAGCTTGCATCTGATGCCAAATGCATTTTTACTTATATTTGGTTGGGTGATTTTAATTCTTTAATCTGCCCATTGTCGTCCTCCAGGGCTTGTGGTGTGTTAAATAATAATGATGAGAACATATCACATTTTCCACACAATACATACGGGGAGGCTATTAATAATATTCTTATAACATTCGACCTTGAACTACTCCAGCCAGCAACAGACAGTAGGGGCTATATTATTCCGACATTTACTGGGAGAAATACAAACTCTAATATTGACCACGTTATGGTCTCATCCAGTCTTGTGCCACACTGTAAAACCATGGTTATCGAGGATCCCTCTTTAAGCGATCATAATTGTATCGTATTAAGAGTTGAGTCCTGGAAGGGTATAACACAAGGTGTGTCAAGAACCCTAGTTAATGCTGAGCCACATAGGACAAACGGAGTTAGGCTAAAGTGGAAAGGGGAAAAATACTCAGTGGTAATACCCATGATTGTATCAAAAGCCCTGGCAGATATTAATTGCATCCTGACGACAGGAAGTACGCCTGTTGTCATTATGAATAACTTTATAAACATCAGTAACATTATTGATTCTACATTTACGGGCCGTAGTACTGGTAATACTACACACAAAAAGGGTTGGTTTGATCATACTTGTTCAGCCCTGCTTACTCAACTTAGGCAGGCGTTAACTTTTAAGCCAAGGGACCAGAACCAAGTTACGCTTCTGAGACGTGATTATAAATTGTCACTCTCGAGAAGGAAGAGGGACTTGAGACAGGAAGCATGGGCTAGCTTAACCCGTGCTGGGGAGACATCTGATAGCTCTCTGTTCTGGTCCACGGTCAATTCGCCCTTCCTCCAGGATGAGAAAGCCCCCCAGCTTGCATCCAATGTAAGCAGTGAGACCCGAGTGACCCATTTTTCGGCTATTTTTTATGATGGAGGTCCCAAAGAGGGAGAGCATAGGTGCTGGCCTGTAGCCCCATTGGATATTACCCTCAATGAGGTTGAAAGTAGCATAAAGGCCAGTAAGGGGAGTAAAGCACAAGGGCCTGACGGAGTCCCCATTGACGTGTATAGGGCCGTCCCACTGCTATGGGGACCTATTCTCACTCTGGTTCTAAACGCAGCGGTGATGGACCGGATGCCACCAACTTGGGGAGACTCTATTATTGTCCCTATCCATAAAAAGGGGGATAAGTCTGCAGCAAGCAACTATCGTCCAATTAGTTTGCTCGACTCATCGATAAAGGTCATGAGTAGAGTGCTATTGTATATGTTGGAAGCTTGGGCAGAGGAAAAGGGGGTTATTGCGAACTCCCAATATGGTTTTAGAAGGGGTAGAGGGACGCTAGATCAATGCCTAAATTTAGAACTTTTAATCGGTAAATATACAAGGGCGAAGTCTGGTAATTTGTACCTCGCTTTGCAGACTTGAGTAGCGCATTTGATCCGGTTGACCACGCTATTTTGTGGTCTGTCCTGTTAGAATTAGGGGCCCCGGAGCCGATAATCTTCTTCTTGGCTAGACTATATGAAAAGCTGCAAGCCTGTGTGCGTTATGGGGTAAACGGAGAGTGCACTCCCAATTTTAATGTAGAGCGCGGGATTAGGCAGGGATGTGTTCTCGCCCCTTTTTTTTTTTACTCTTTTTGTTAATGCTGTAGACATCATTTTAAAACTAGTGGAGGCGGATGTCCCACAGGTCAACGGATTAGGTGTGCCAGTCCTGCTTTACGCGGATGACGCTGTCCTATTATCACGAACTCCCGTGGGCCTTCAACGCCTAATGGACAGGTTTTCTGCTTTTATCAGGGAAAGAAAGTTAGTGATTAACAAGAGTAAGACGCATACGATGACCTGTGGTGCCAAAAATAGTAAAAAGCATGCCTTTTTTATTGATGGGGTTAAAGTGCAGCAAGTCGAAACTTTTTGTTATCTGGGTGTGACTTTTACAAGTAGTGGGAGCTGGACCCAAGAGCTATTAAGTGTGAGGACTAAAATGGCAAAGAGTGCAAAAGGTATATTTAAATTTGCTTCTAAGATTGGCGAAAGGCGGATCAGGGACATGATGATGATCTATAAGGCTAGAACTGTCTCAATTGCGCTATATGGGCTAGTATGTGGGGTTACACTGAAATAGATATTGTGCAAAGGGAAGAAAATGTATTCCTTTAGAAGCTTTATGCCTACCCACCTCTGCCCCAACTGATTTGATTCACAGGGAATTGGGTGCCGCTTATCTAGGCGACCTTATTTCACTGAAGCCACTAATGATATGGCGCGCAATCTGGAGGAAGGAAGAGACAGCCTTTAATCAAAATGTAATCAAGGATTGTCTCGATCTTGATAAATTTAACAAGATACCATGGCTCAAGTATGTAGTAGACAGCTTTCGTGATATTTTTGGACTCGACATCTTGTCGGAACCTGGTTCGGCTGGAGATATTCCTAAACAGGAGATGAAAACTATTTTTATACAGTATAAAGCCCAGAAACGTCTAGCAGCTAACTGTCGACTTAATACAGTATGTCTCTATAATAAATACATAGAAGGGGATGGGCTTCAGTTGTATCTGACTATGGTCACTAGATCTAGTCATAGGTTTGTCTTAACCAGGCTTAGATTTGGAACAGCCCATGTCTTGGTGGCCTTTCCCCAATTCAAGAAACACCCTGTTGGGCCTTGTCCATGCGATGGGCGTTCCAAGCAGAGTACCTTGCACTTTATGTTAATTTGTACTCTCTTTTTGAATGTTAGGGTGGTTTATCTGAAACCTATGTTTGTAAAGTACGGTATCAGTGGTGTGGAGGACGCCATGAAGCTGATTTATAATGTGGTCTCACCTGACAAATGTTTTTATACTGCATCCTTTTTATGTAAATCTATACAGTACAGAAAAAGTATGTTTTTTTAAAGTTATTTATTCAATTAACCTGTAACTGTATTGTATTTTATAATGCATTTTGCTTGTGTGCTTTTATGGACATTGTTTACATGTGCCGAATAAAGCTTCATGAAATGATGTGAAATGATTATTGTTAAAATGTTGCTATCATTATTACATTTTGCTCCTGCTTCACAATTACTATGTCAAAGTTTGAAAGTTTTCAAGAGAAGGGACGTGTTAAAGAATTCAGGAAAAATGTCAATTGGATACCTTTTCTAATCACTGGGCAATTTATTCTCTAACTCCTTTGTGGGTCCGCACAGTGCAAACCAATATCTAAACTCCATAAATCAAACCTATACCCCCTTCTATCCCAACTACCACACATTTGCACTATCTCATACAAACAATACAAAACTCTATCTGACACCATTGACCAATCCACTCATCACTAACTCAATCCAAATCCACACCATACTTAACTGAATCCCATCCAGACACAAACTGCCTGCTCGGATTACTCCTAACAGGCCCCTTTTTGTCACTAACAAACCTATCCTCCGCCTTCCACCATGTCACCCACCAAACACCCTCCTCTTCTTTCAACCACAATACCACAACCACACAACACTTAAACTCCACTGCACCACACATATTCAGCAGCGGTCGGTAGTGGGAGCACCTGCCGGGTGGTGACGTGGGGAGGGGAAAGGGCAGGGTGGGGGTTAGTGAACTATGGATTACGGAGGTTTACAGGTAATTAAACATATAAATAAATAAAATGAATTTCGTTGCGTGCACTGCATTCCCAAATGAGGTGCAATGCACGCCATGAAATTTGTTTTATTTATTTATATGTTTACTTACCTGTAAACGTCCGTAATCCATAGTTTACTACCCCCCATCCTGCCCCTCCCCCTCCCCACATCACCACCTGGCAGGTACTCCCACTACTGACCGTGGCTGCACATATCATCTCTTGCAGCAATCAAGTCTAAGACAAACACTCTAAACTCTACTTCATCCCCTCTTACCAACAACATACACTCTATTCACAAACACATCACCACTCCATTACCTTACAACTTTCACTCACAAATACCATACAAACAAATCCATCTTATAAAACATATACACCAACACTTTGTTTCATTACTTCTCAAAAACAAAACATGACACTCACACCAGCACAACGAAACCTCATAATACTTTCCAACGCAAACTACAAACACCCACCTTTCAGACTACACAATTGAACAAACTCAAGTTCCAAGCTTTCTCTCTTCCCCCATACCTAACATATATACTGCAACACAGCAACTCTCTCTTAACAGCCTCTCATCCATTGGATAATTTCACACTTTACTACATGACCCACATGCTGCACTACCACCCCTAACTCATATACCTTCTGATCTTAACAGACGCAAACGTTGCTTCTCCTTGTCTACTGCACAACAAGGTTCCACTACAAAAACAATACATTCTCCGCCACTTACACAAGCAGACCAATCAAAATGCCTTCTTATCCTGATGGACGAGGAACACGATACAGAACAGCTACACAATTGCTTCCCTAATGCAGCTAATACCAATACTAAGGACACACCGCTACAATCCTACAAAATACTGCTCACTCTTCTACAAAACAAAGTCACGCTATCACCAAAGCATGTTCTCTAAATTGTCTACTAATAAATGCTCAATTGCTCTCTAAAACAAACATCACATCTACGACCTCCTCACTGACGCAAAATCTGACATAGTATTCATAACTGTATAATTGTTGGCAGATGATATGGCTCCAGTCAGTCCAGTCCTGCATGAAGCCATTCCTCTAGGCTTGCTGTCACCCAAAATCGTATAGTCAAAAGAGGAGGTGGCCTAGCTGTTGTGTTCAGACAAACACCACATATCACTAAAGCTGATAATGTCTCCATAAAGATTGTGAGGGCCTTTTCGCCCTATGTAATTCTACAACATCTACCTCCAGTAACATCCTGCTCCTTTACAGATATCCACCAAGCAACATTCTGAGACAAACTTCTAGACTTAGTTTCAAACCTGATAACACTACACTTCAACCTATGCATTCTGGGTGACCTCAACATACGGTTTGACAACCCCAATAAGCCCCATCAGAAAACGGTCATCGCTGGTCTAGATGCACTGAACCCGCATCAGATCATCCACAAACAAACCCACACACACCGTTAGACACATGCTAGCTGTCATTGTTGCTAATACAGAACTATTTGTCTTTTAAACAATGACTCAAGTCGCATGGTCAAATCCCAATTTGCTTGCTTTCCAAAATAAAACAACACAAAGAGACGCACCTAAAACCACCTTACATGCATCCACCTGTAGCCCATGGAACAAACTCAATCTGGAACACTTACTGGCACATGCATCAATATTGCATTTTGCGATTCCTTATTTGCGAAAAATAAGGAATCGCAATTAAGGAATTGCAAATTGCAATGCATCAAGAAATTGCTGAAAAAATAGCGATTTCTTAAAATTCCTTAATTGCGATTCTCTAATTGAGAATCGCAATTAAGGAATACCTCCCCATCCATTCCTATGGGCCTAGAGGCCCATAGGAATGAATGGAAAGACATTCTTAATTTGCAATTCACCATTAGAAATTCGCAAATTAAGAATGCAATTTCAAGGGAGCAGGGGTGTCCAAAGGACACCCTGTTGCACCCCTGAAATCTGCTTAGAAGTACATTTTGCACACTCACATGCCCCAAGGGCATGTGTGTGTTTAAAATGGAACTTTGAAAAATGAACGTTAGTGCATTTTTCAAAGTTTTCGCAAATTACCATGAAGGTCAACTTTATGGTAATTTGCTCCTCTTATTTGCGAATTCGCAAATTTTAAAAAGTTTGATGCATTGCATTTAAGGAATCTCAATTTGAGATTACTTAAATGCAATCGCAATTTAAGAAATCGCAATTTTGCGATTTCTTAAATTGCGAAAATTACAAAAAAGATAATGCATCTCAAAAACGGGAATTGCATTCGCAAACGGCCGAATTTTGCGATTCGCACCATTTGCGAATGCAATTTCCTTTGATGCATGTGCCCCTAAGAAACACAACTAACCTCCAGTGCATGTCTAGAGACAATGAATTCTGTTTAAAAACTATATGAGTAGATATCCTAATACCACTAAAAATAAAACAACAGAACAAAAGAGAAAAAGCAACTTCAAGAAAAACAGAGATAACATAAAGCTACAAATTAAAAAGATGCAAATTTACTGACTCGAAACAAACACCCAGGCAAACTTTGCCTACATAAACTGAACAGATTATACAAGTCAGCTTTCAAAAAAGCCAAGAAAAAGTACTATTTAGACAGAATTTAAAATGCTAAATACGCAAATAAAGAATTCTATAAAATTCTCAATGAATTTCGTAAACCAAATTTGCTAGAATGAGCTCATCCCTTTGGCAAACCATTACAGGGCCAAAGCAGCCACGTTGAAAGACAAAGAACCAACACCAACCCTTTTTCAAAACAACAATTCAAGAACACTCTAACTCAGCCTCTCCATTCCTTCCAACACATTTCACACAATGAATGTGTGGACCTTGTCAAAGGATGCAGGTCTGCCTGCTGCCCTCCTGAACTGTGTCCACTACAAGAATTCGAGAGAATTCTAACAACCTCTGCTGCAACACCAGTAATAGGAATCATCAAAAATATTTCAAGAAGAACTCAAAAGGTCATGCAAACGCCCATTAATGAAGAAACCAAATTTGGACCCGCTGAACCCTGATGACTACAGACCGATTACAAATGGATCTTTACTCCGTAAACTGAGAGAAAGAGCAGCATTCACACAGATGTCACAGTTCATTGAAGATAATTCCATACTTTCACACTTCCAAACGGGATTCTGCCAAGGAAGAGGAGCACAATCTTTTAGGAAAAAGTACAATTATAACAAACATTCAATTAATAAATGCCAGCTCTCTCAACAAAAGAAATTAAAACATAACAGAAAATGCGACCTTAAATGTACTACTATAACTACTACTAGTATTCAACCATACGTTTTAGGCAATAACAGGCTTGTTATCGCTTGGCGAACTCTATGCAGAAGACTATCGGGAGATCTGGCTCTTGAATATAAAGGCTTAAACGAAGGACTAACAGATATCGCCTAAAACGTATGGTCAAATACTACGGCTTATACCTGTTTACAGCAGGGAATACTTTGACTTTAAAGAACATTGCCGTTTCCATTATACAAACTTGCCAGTATCGCTCTCGTCCTGATCTATGAACCATTGCGATACGTTTTGACTAAATTAAGGGTCAATCGTACGTCTAATAAAGAATAATAATAATACAATTTGAAGCCAGATGATGATACCACAGAAGACTTAAGATTAACCATCGATTTTTACCAACTTGATATAGAACTTATTTTTTGTCCTGTTCAGTGTATATGCGAATGACGGTCACCTGATGAAGGCAGAATGCCGAAACGCGCGTAGTCAAATCCAACCGCTTTGCCTTTTACAATAGAATATTGACCGGTCCAGTGTGACTTGCTGTAATTTATTATTTATTTATTTATTTATTATTGAGACTTATAAAGCGCAATCGTATCCCCTTAGGCGTCTATAATATATGTCTGTTTTTTCTTTTGTATTAATGTGATTTGTTTACAATATTCAATCTATTTGTACTGAATGATTGATTTATCTAAACTGAAAATGAATATATCTAATGAAATAATAACACTTATCTATATGAAATAAAAAGTTATGTATAGCAAAATAAAATGTGTTGCTATGTTTATGGTAGTACATTTAAGGTCGCCTTTTCTGTTATGTTTTAATTTCTTTTGTTGAGAGAGCTGGCATTTATTAATTGAATGTTTGCTATAATTTTACTTTTTCCTAAAGTGTGATTTCCCTATGTATAGCAAACCTAATACTGTAGGGGTCCCCTGTTTTTCAAATAGAGGATCACAATCTGCCATCGTTGCCATCTGGGGTGTCTTGAAGAGCAAAGTTTACCACAACGGGATTTCTGCACTACTAATCTTCGATCTCTTGGCTGCCTTTGACACAATTGACCATAACACTCTAATACAAAGACCCTGTGAAGTCAGCATAGAGAGGACTGCTCTAGACTGGATCACATTCTACTTTCAGAACAGATCTAATGGCATCCATGCCCCCATTCTCATCTAAACCATACTTTTCAACATCTACATGAAGTAATTACCGGCACTGATCAATCAATTTCACCTCACGTGCTATAACTATGCAGATGACACACAAATACTTGTTTGACTGGAATGCCCCAAAGACAGTGGAATCTCACCAATTTTCAGTTGTCTCAGAGTTGTGGATAAATGGATGACATTGATTTATCTCAAATTGAATGCTTCCAAAACAGAAATACTCATGTGTGGCAATTGGAAGCATTATGACCCGCTCGCCGCCTGCCCTGATGATCCGGGAACACCATCTAAACGTATAATCATTATGTTTTAAAAAATATAGATATTGATTACTTCTGGTTAACAAATTGTACATATTACTGACAGTTACATTATTCTATGTTTTTAACATGTATATAAGTGATCGCAGTGGCATGACAGAGAGACTTTTGAAAGGCTGCTTTTGTGGGTGGCACAACCAGTGCAGCAGGCTCACTAGCAGCATTTGATTTAGAGGCCCTAGGCACACAGTGAACTATACTATGGACTTAGCAGTAAATCAAATAGGACAAAGATGAAATCATCAATCCATATACACAATTTATAGTAAGAGCACTTGCACTTTAACACTGAACAGCAGAGAGAAAGTACGCAGAGGCACTAAACCAGCAAAACAAAGTTCAATGTAACATTAAAAACGGGAGTCCAAAAAGCAAAAAGTCTAGGATAAAACCCAATGAAAAAGCCAAATCTAACAGGACCTCAGGTGGATTCTAATGCTTGACAATCGACGGAGTGCATGCGTGAGAGGCCTGCCCAACTCTCTGGGCCTGCATCTTGACAAGCACAATGAGTAGCTGTCAATTTAGGTAAAGTTTGCTGAGTGCTGGAGGAGGACTTTGGGGTGCCCATGACCTGCAGCTCAACCCCCTTTTGACATTGAAAGTCTGACTGAGCGATATTAACCTAGGGGCTCTCTGGGAGTTCTTGGTGCATCCTTAATGTATTCAGATAACCAGGTGAGACTACACTTGAGTGACTGCTGATTATACTTCTACCTGGGATCCTCGTTGATTATGGTACTGACACTCCAAGTGTTTCTTCTGGGATGGAGTGAGTTACTGGCACTGGTTGGTGATAGTTGGCTTACTCTACACATGGGGAACCACCTACCATGTAACTATGGGCAAGACAAGGTGCAACCACAAGGGTTGCCACCTGATGCTGGAGACGCTCCCGAGGATCCTGTTGTGGATGAGTCAGACCCCTGCTTTCCAGTAGACTCAATACAAGACCAACTGGCTAAAATACTTGCAGCTATTGCTATTACTAACAGTGCCTTGTAAAAAGATATCCGTGCAGTGCCTATGAAAAGCCAACCACCACAAGTTGGTTGATAGGATTAACAAGGTAGAGACCTAAGTTGCAGAACTGAAACCTGAACAACTGGTTGTGTAACTTTCTGAAAGAGTTTTGCAATAGGAGAAAAAATATTTGAGTGATACATCTGCCTGGAGGTGTGGAGGGAAACAACATCTTGGCATACCTTAGACCATGGCTCCGGGCAGAGGCTGCCCTATCCGGCCTTATTAGTTCTTGGAGTGGGGCCTTTGTTTACCTGATGTATAACATATTCACGCATGCTTTTACAAAGCATACCTTTACAAAGCGGGCAATACAATGAATGCATTGTTACCATGCTTGCCTTAGGAAAGGGCTGGACTTTGGAATAGTATATTTTACTATTCCATTTCCAGTCGGTACAACAGTAGGGAAGGTATTGGGTTTAAAATCCAACAATGTGTCCCTTAAAGCAAGTCATTGTAACAACTTACATTGTAATGGAATGCATGGTAATGACACGTTTGTTGTAGTGCTTGCATTGAAATGGCACTGCGTAGTTCTGTCTGCGTTGTAAATACCCTTGGGTACCACCATGCACTCTGGTGCTGGGTCGCCCTCTTCACCCGTGGGTGTCACAACTACTTCACTATAAAGATTGGGATACAATCCTTCAGGAGGCACCTTTCAAGGGCCTATTTGCTGTGGATAAGGGCAGGGTATCTAAATACCTGGATTTCATGGCCACAGTGCAACAGAAGTGAGCTTCCTTCTTGAAGGTTAAACAAGCGCTCTGCACTGGGGGGCTACAGTATTCATTGCTATTCCCTGCCAGGCGCCAAGTAATACTTGAGGGGGCCACACACTTCTGCAATAATACTAAGGAAGCCTGGGAATGGTTGGAAGAGAACAGGTTTGGGTCGCCACTTTCGATATCGTGAACTGGTCCCAGGGCACCATACCGTAGGGTAAGACAAAGATCCTGGGAAGTTTCATGTGGCGGACCACCAAAGAGACCGACACTCTCTCATGCTGAACAAGAAAGAGAGTTCCACAATTTCACTGTGCCCAGAACAAAGCTTCTTCCTCCCAAACGTACTGTGTTGAATGTGGGGGTTTGGAGGAGTTTGCTCTGGTCTGGAGAGTACCAGGTGAGGTGTTGCTTCAAGTACTGAGGACCATACCCATGCAAAGCATTGAAAGCTAGACATAAGGATTTAAAGGCTATCCTTTTTTTTTACGGGGAGCCCGTGTAGCTTTCTTAATCCCTGGGAAAGTAACTAGATTTCGGAATGTCCAACAGCAGTCTAGCAGCTCCATTCTGCATACGTTGTAGTTTGAACATATGCTGTTTTTGTAAGCCCATATACAGGGCATTACCGTAATCGAGTCTAGCCAGGGCTAGAACTGTCACAAGTGTTTTTACTGACTTTGGTGACAGAGGTACAATCCCTTTCATGCACAGCGGTATTGTTGGTGGACCCAGAAAAAAACCTTTGATACGGTACTCTGGGACTTTCTGTTTTAGGTTATGAAAAAGATGGGTCTAGGGGATTGCTGGGTTATGTGGGTTAAACTCCTTCATACATCCCCCACTGCCCAAGTTAAGAGTGGCAGGACCATGTCCCCACAGTATGAGGTATTTTAATGCCCCCAACAGGAGTGCCCTTTGATGCCCCTTTAAATTGCGCCCGGCATTGAGCCACTTGATGAGTTTTTTCATCAGCAGGAAACTGGCATGGGCTTGGCAGTTGGGGGACATGAACATAATGTCTTCTTATGTGCCATGGAGCTTTTGCTTTACCTGTCTGATGCCAGTGCAGGCTCTTCAATGGCACTAAGTCTCCTACAGGATTTTATGCAACTCTCCTGCCTTTGGGTCAATAAGGCAAAGATCCACTTGTTTCCAGATTTTCCCACAGAGCGGAACTGGGCCCAGGCCAGCTTTCAGTATTTTTGAATACAGATTTTTCACTCCCTTAAATACTTGCAAGAGGGTAACCTGGGAAAGCTCTCTGAACCCTTTGGCTGCTGATTAAAGCCAGTATCTGCCTGTCCTATGTGGCTATGCTACCACGCTTGCTTTATTTTTTTTATTAATCTTCCGGTTTGGGTGCCGCCTCCCTGATTCCACCTTTTAGACACTCTGCTGTGAGAGCTGGGATGCGGGTCACCAGAGGGTGTCCCTGGGAACCCTTCGGTGCACTGTTGATAAGGATGGTTTGGGAGCCCCGAATATTGAATTATCCAGTGGATTACTCAGTGATCAGGAGGGGTTGGGCCCGGTGGGGTCCTCTGTCCATATGGGATCCCTGTTGGCTATTTTGCTGTGCCCGGTGGTCTTTATCCCACGCCCAGGTGTACTGTTGGCGATTGCCCTACAGTGTTGAAAATGCTGTGTGGTCCAGACTGCTTGGAACCTTATGCACTCCCTATGGTTGCCTTTTATGGGCCTCTCGCATGGTGATCCCTCATCTTTCTTCAAGGCTGGGCAACCCTCAGCTTGGACAGATTCTGGATTTGTGACCATGGGCAATTGTTATCAGCAGGGTGTCCTCCTCCCCTTTGAGGAACGGATGTCTAACTTTAGTTTGCTGACTTGCCAATTACTCCTGTATGAATCCTTAGTCTATACTTTTAGAGATATTTAGGAGGGACGCCGAGAAGAACCCAAGAAACATGCAGTGCTATACCTCCTATCCTCCCTGGGTGCTGCGAGGCACCTGGTGACATGGTTCAATAGATCGCTATCCGGGATGTCCTATAAACCCTTGTTGAAGCTGCATCAGTGGTGGGGAGCAATACTTGAATGGAAAATGTCATATTTGGACTATAGTAAGATCCTGTCATTTCCCTAGAAAGTCTTGAGGAATACAAGATTGAAATATATGCAATTTGATTACTTACACATGACCTACATGACCCCTCATAGAGGGGAGCCCTGTGTTTTCTTCAGATGCGATCACTTAGATGCAGATTTTATTCGCAACCTGGTGTTGCCCTGGTCAGCTTCCTTTCTGGAATTAGGTCATGGCCACATTAGACCATGTTAGAGATGCTCCCTTGAACCCTTTGTAGGGATCTGCTTACTAGGGCTTTTTTCTCGGCTGCTAAAAAGGAAGCTGGGTACTAGATTTCTTGACCTGTCACTAGTATTAGTTAAAAGGAGGATAGCAATGGTCTGGAAATTCAGGGTGGGGCCAGTGGTGGGGACTTGGGTGAGGGATGTTACTCAGTGAGCTGAAGGAAGGGTACTACTTAGAAAGGAGTCTCGTGGATTACGGAGGCGTCCATAGCATGGTTGTGGGCAGATTTCGTGGACACTTGAAAATATCCAGAGAGAGAGAGGTTGTGGATGGTTCAGATGACCAAGATGATACACCTGAAAGGAGAGGTATGCAGACACAGAGACACTTGACTGGATGAGAGATAGTTGGGTGCCCTGTATTGGAAATGGACTTTGTTAGAGATACCCCACATATATCAGTTCAAGATTTAGGCAGGGAGGATCTCTTCCCCTTAGACACCACTCTGCTATTCCTTCACTTTGCAAGCACCCCAAGAAGTTTCAGGCTGTTAATTGAACCCAGCATTTTCCTCTCTCCCAACACCTGATCCATATCAATTATCCCTAGATCATTAGAATAATGTGATCTGTGCACTGGTTCTATAGGTTTAATTTGCTGGGTATTTTTATATTGTTTTCTCCAATGTATTGTATACTTGGGGGACGTGTTATTCTCATTTTTCCTGACTCGCTATTGCTGGGCTCCACATCATATTTATCCAATTCCCTGGTTTTATGTGATAAGTTTTACCAAATGAGTATGTGATGTTTTCCTTTATACTGCCTGCAGGGTTCTGTTTCTGTTTGCTTGATGAATGCTTGACTAAACTTTGTGTCTCTTCCAAGTGTTTTGTATATCTTACTGTGTTCTGATTCTTATACAATCTCAGTGTATATACATAAGTGTTATCCTTTATAAATGCCAATAAAAATAGGTTTTAATGAAAATCTTATATTTTCCATAATGTCTGGTCTATTCTCCTCCCCACAAACCTACTTCTCTAATATAATTTAATACTAAAAGTATATAAATTGAAATATATATATTATAATTTACAAATTAAGCCTAAATAAATAAAATAATATTTACAAAATACAAATATGTCAACAATTATTATTAAACTAAATATGTTTCTAAAATTAAAAATGATCAATACATAGATTAAAATAATTATAATGTATTAAACTTCCCAAACTTTTCACTTGCAAATCTAACAATGCATTATTAAAATATAGATTACTAACATAAATTAAAATATTATATATCAATGTATTTGACCAAATAAACATAAAAGTATAACATAACAATTATACAGCTAAGCAATTTAAATAAAAATATTTCATTCATAAAACAATTAACATGAACAGTAAATTACTTGTAATTTATTTAACTTCCCAACCCATTCCCCTAAAAAAAAAAAAAAACAGCCTGCTACTACATAATAAATGGCTACCTAAATTAAATAGAAATCACATATGGAAAATCACAAACTATATTTCAAAAACACGTATTCCAACAATACTATCACCTAAAATGAACATGCTAATATATATTAAATTAATAAGAAAATATTTATCAAGACTATATTATAGTTAAAATATAAAATACAGCATTATTCATTACAACAATCTTATAACAAAAAGTACATATAGTTACCTTCAATATTGTGATCCACAATATTTGTATGGTCTCTATATCAAGTCAAGTCAAGTTCAACTTTATTCGGATTCCAAAAAATCCATAAAAAGCACATCACAAATTTACAGCAAATTTGATAAAATGAGTTCCATATTACTCAATTTACAATACTGTACAATACCAAGTCGTCAGTTGATTTGATAAAACTGACCGTACCAGGGTAAAAACATTCAGGGGTTACACCTCTTCTTGCGTACTTGAATGGCAATTTTCAAAAAAGTGCTGGTGCGAAAAACTAGTTCTTTAGTGTTCAAAGTAAGCAGCCACTGATAAGCATTATCCAAAGAGACAGGTTTCTGTTTTCTTTTTTTTTTAAAAAGGGGTTAAAAACCACTTTATATATTTTAAATAATATTTACAAAAGAATAAAAAATGTTAATCAGTTTGGCCACTCACACCATCGCATAGACAAAATACGTGGTCAAGATTGGGCTGATAGCCAAGCGGAAAACATAAAAAGGAATTTGACTTTACCCGCGACTCCTTTCCCATTGACTCATTGATAGAGTAAGAGAAATTGGTAAAGGGTGCATATATGATTCTATGGACATATAAATTAATGCAAAGGATTTCTTAGATTCTATACAGATCCTCTCTGTGTTATTAAGGGCATAGAGTGTGCTTTTTAGCTCATTTTTGTGGAGTGTTTCGGCTGTACTTGGATTTAGAAAGAGACTGTCTTTATTAACACTACACAAACTATGATAGACTCCCGATAACTATAGAATATCCATTCCTCTCTCACATTTAAGACAGTCACTAATAATTCCTATAGTTAAAGACGCAGCTTGATTCCTCCAAACTGATAACGAAAAAAGGGCTGGGCGAGCATTAATAAAATTGTTAATAAAATTTAAATTAAGTTCCCTGTGGCAAATATATTGGGGATAGAAATTGGGACGACCAACAGCTTTCTACAAAACCTATTCTCCTCTTGCTGAATTGAGTGTGTATTCACATTGCCCCAAATCTCGGCCCCATAAATGGCGACAGGGACACATTGTAATTTAAAAAAAAAGAAAATGACTAAAATAGCACCTGTGTTCCTTGGACGTGGGAGACTAAGAATTGAATTGATGGCCTTTGAGAACTTCCTCCTGGAGTGAGCCAAATGCTCAATCCAGGAGCCGATCGCAGCAAAGACCACCCCAAGATAGGGAAAATTGCTAGTGGTTTCCAGTTTTTGGCTGCCTACACAAATTGAATTGAGCTTCCGCTTTCCAGGGCCAGATGACATTATGTAAGATTTTTTTAAATTAACTCTTAAATCTAAGCTGCCCATGTAGTTTACAAAGGATTTTACTAAAGTCTGCGGAGAGTTCGGAGTGCGGCCTATTAAGACCGCATCATCTGCATATAACAGTACCGGCAGCTGCATCCCATTAATTCTAGGGACATCTAGTGTCAAGGCTTTCAGGGAAGTGTTCAGACCATTAATGTAGATAATAAAAAGCAGGGGTGCCACAACACATCCCTGTCTGACACCCCTGCCTTCCCCTATGGCACCAGAGACCTCACCGCCGCTACCGATCCTAACCTGGGCCTTGAGATCTTTGTGAATATGCGCCAAAAAATTAACCAGAGGCTCGTCCAACCCATAGGCCAGTAAAATGGTCCACAATTTGGACCTATTAACTAAATCAAAAAACGGACGATAGGTCCATAAAGGCCAGATAAACTGGGGAAGATCGGGCGATGGTATATTTTTCCAATGACCAGATTTAGATTTAGGCACTGCTCAATCGTCCCAACCTTACTGCGAAAGCCCAATTGGCATGGCTCTAGGATACCACTGTCCTCTGACCATTCTAAGATCCTATTATATAGTACTCTGCCCAATAGCTTTAGGGTATTATCAAGCAAAGAAATGGGCCTATAGTTAACAGGATCTGAGCGATCCCCTTTTTAAAATTTGGGACGATGGTGCTCATGGCGCAGGTGCTCGGCAATGGTGCATACGCAAGTTATTAAACATGTTCAAGAGGAGCGGAGCCCAAAACAGTGGTTGCCATTTAATCAAGTCTATGGGCAGGCCATCCGGGCCAGGAGCCTTATTTCCCAGGCTCTGGTCAATCGCTTCTTCCACCTCAGGCAGAGTTATTTGCAGGTTGGACACTTGGCCCAATACATACTGTTCTGACCCTTGTACAGGTGAGGCATAGATCTTAGAAAAGTGGCTCTCCCACATCTCACTCGAGATGGTACAGCTAACTGGTGTCAGTAACTGGCCCATAGAGCGCAAGTCCTTTACGGCTGACCAGTATGTGTTACCCTTTTTTATAGCAGCAGCCTTAGATAAGGCTTCCCAACGATCGTTCAGGAGGGCACCCTTCCGATTAGTAATTGCTGCAGTGTACCTCCGCCTGGCTGCTCTCACATTTATTATACACCTTGGGCTGGACGTTAGAGCTTTCCATAGATTCCTATTGGCCTCTGAACATTCATTATTGAACCACCTTGGTACATTGTCTGCCCGGGGGGTTGGTTTTGACAAGTGAATTTTGATTGCCGTACAGAGTTTAGCAAAATCATTGACTACCCCAGGATATGGGTCGTCGCTCGATAGGCAACAATTAATGAAATGCATATTCTCCTTCACTATAGTTTAAACACTTTGTCACAGTCAACACCCCTCCATTTTACTCATAAATTATCATTCGATGGCAATATATTCCTGGCCCCACATTCTATAGAGAACACAGGGCAGGATGCTAACCTCAGGACTATTTTAAGCGGGTTGTGGTCCCCGTGATTCGTCACAGTAAATTCAGCGCTCATTAGACGATCCACAAGAGTTGGGGTAATAAAAATGAAATCAATAGTTGAAGAACAATTCCTTCCTTTAAATGTGGGTGCTCTATAGTTCTTATCAGGTGCAACTCCCTCAACATCCATGACATTAACGAGATTGTAACAAGCCAGGAAAGTAGCTAACTCAGTGCCCCTGCGCAAGGCAGGGTCAGAGGGGGGTATACATGCACCATGCAGAGCGAATGTAAATGTTGCATTAAAATTATCACCCAAAAGAACCCCAGTGAACCCCTCCGGACCTTGCCGACTATCAAGTTTGGCGATATAATTAAAAAGCCCAATAAAAGTCCTATTTGGAGTAGAATGAAAATCATTATTGTAAAAATTCATCAAATAAAAAGGAACACTCCTCTTATATCTCACTATCTGAAAATGACGGCTATTAGTTGGTAGGACCTTCGTACTCCCACCAGCAGCGACACTGACCCCAATAAATTAGCCCCCCGTGGGCGACCAAATTTGGGACTAGTAGCAACTATACTAAAACAACGAAAGCCCTCAATGTATAATTCATGGGTTGCCCATGTCTCCTGAAACATTACTATATCTTGGTCGGATATTACATGCAGCCAATCCTCATCACCTAACTTAGGGGCTCATTAGGATGGCGGACGGACCTGCGTCCGTCCGCCACCCTAGAGGAGGAGGGACCGTCCGCAGGGGCAGCGGCGGTCCCTCCAGTGCAATTAGGATGTGACCGCCAGCCTGGCGGTCACATCCTCAATATTTAACATTGCGGCGGGTGCTGCTTGAAGCAGCACCCGCCGCAAGGTTAAATATGCATGCTTAGCATTTGCATGCACAAAGCGGCAGGCACCGCGCGGTGCCTGCTGCTTCGTGCACGCAAATGCAGGGGGGTACCATAGGTACCCCCATGTGCACCCCCCACCCCCCCAATCATCCTGGGCCCCCAAAGAAATGACCGTATGCCTTTCCACGGCGGAGAATCCACCGCGGAAAGGCATCTGTTTTCCGCCATCCTAATATGGCTGGCGGTGTCTGATAGACACCGCCAGCCATGTTAGAGTTTTTCCGCCGCGGTCGGAAGGCGACTGCGGCGGAAAACCTGCGGACCGATTTTAAGACGCACCGCCATCCTAATTTGGCGGTGGGTCTTTTGTGCCTCCCCAGCGGTTTTCCCGCATCCTCCGGGCCGGCGGTGGCTTCTGCCGGCCCGGAGGATGCGGGAAAACTGCGATCGTGATGTGCCCCCTAGTTTGTAAACCTGCCACGTTCCAACTAAAGACATTCAAATTAGTATCAGTTTCAAGCTTAGTTGGAGTTTGTAAGATATGACACATATCAATTGGGGCCTCCAATATAGGCCCTCCAGAATTTCCTACTTGTTGCAGTTGGTCAGCAAATATAGGTGTTTCGATAATTCTTGTATAGTGATCAGCCAACTTATCGGTTACGGGAACTGTTCCAAGGCCTAAGCAACTTTCAACAAAACAGAACTGGCCAACCAATCCAAGTGGTTGTCAGTCTTGAGGGTCTAGGTTGGATAGAGCCTGGAACCTATTAGGATCCAATGGGAAGACATGAGCATTCCCGGCAATTGTATGTTGGGGTTTATAGAAGTATCCCAACGAGAGTGCACTAATACAAGTATCAAATCCTTGCGACTGCTCGTTGGTACTAAATAAACGTTGGACCATTTGGGGTTTACGAAAGTTAATGACGATGCAATCGCCACTGATATTTTTGGGCGATTGGCCAACCCACCCAACTGACTAACCATAAGTATCTCATTCATATCAAAATCATGAAATTTCTCATGTTTAACCAACCAATCAACTGACTTGTTCCGTAAGTCTATCCAAGATTCCCTTCGATCGCCAGTGAGACATGGAACACCTGCCAGGACCAACGCATAAGGGCACGCTGCAGGGGGAGGCTAAGAGTATCAGTGTTAGGTTTTGGGTGATTGATCTTGGCATTGTCTCTGATAATACTAACATCAGGCACTTGGGCAACATCCTGTCTAGTCCTTTGATCAGAGTTATAGTTTGAAACAATTTGATCAATACCATCTCCCCGTGTAAGGCACAAATTAGATTTTACAATATCATTATACACAGTAGAACTAGGCAGTGTTGTATTGATCCCATGAGTTATAGAATTTGGCGCAGGTAAACTAGTCCCCGCATTATCAGGGGCGCAATTCTCCTTGCTACTAGTCAAATTGTCCATAATAGAGTCCATCCCTTGCAGCCGCCCCCATAATAAATCAAAATTCTTATTAATAATCTCCTTAATTTGCGACAGGGCAACGTCTAAGATTCTCTCAACAGAATTTACAAGCACTGTTTCCATGATGTTATTTGTGTTATTTGTGCCAATTGTGTTTCCTAATCCTTCTGAAATTATGTCAGGCTGGGTGCCCATTGTAATCAAATTAACATTTTTTGAAAGAGCTAAAAAATATGTCACACCATATTTAAAATCTGATATTTGTGTTATTCACCGCACAAGGTAAGATGTGCCACTTGGACAAGTTGAAGTTTGGAGAGCGGATATTTAAGGAGTATCAAGTTAATAAAATTACCGTAGTCATGAGGATATGCAATCACTTCATTAACGATGCCTTTGCGAGAATATAATGGAGACATTGGGATGAATGTACTTAACATCCTTAGGAAAAATCCATTGGTACTCATATGAGTGATTTGGGAGCCCCAAAGACAAATGTGAAGCCCAGGTGCTTCATGGCTGTGGAGGCAGCGGAGAGGTTACCTAAATTAGGTGGTCACCAGTAGGGAAATCAGCAGACTCATTATTTATACTGTTACAACTGCTACTATTTTCTTTCCACTACATTCAATGTTTCCGCATTTCAGAGTCTTATCAAGTTATTGGTTACTTTGCGATTAGATGGTTTCTTCCTCTCATCTTTCCTTCTATTTTTCCCTTTTTCGTGCTTTCTTTCCCTTCATCTCCTTCTTCTGAGGTCTATGTTTAATCTTCATTACTCTTTGCTTAAAATTTATTTTTCATGCATTACCTAAACTGTAGGGCATATTTACAAAAAACGAAAGCAGGGCAGTGTTGCAAGTCATTGTACTGCACCTCTCTGCATTAGTTCCAAAGCACAGGGATTCAGCATCTTTACAGAAATATGTTGCACCTCTGTGCTTCCTCTTGCACTGGTGCACAAACTGCTGCCATGCGCCGAACCAGGCACCCATGCACCATCGTGCAAGGATGCCTGCGTCGTGGGGAGATTGTTTTTCTGCAGGAAGGGGCAACATGTTAGAAGGATTATTTATATAGAAATACAATGATGTCTATATTTGGCTGTCCAACTGGACATAATCGTTTAATATGAAGAATTAAGGAAATAATATGCAGCTGGGGACTTGTACAACATAGAAAGGAAAAAAACTCCGGCATTACATGGAGCATGGTCAACATTTACATCAATTGGGCCAGCAAACAATATACATTGATGCACTCTAGCACATACAGAGAAAAGTATAGGGTTGTGTTTAAGAGTGCTTAAAAGCCAAAGCACTCTTAAACACAATCCACACACACACAAGATCCAAAAGCCAAATATAGACCTCATTGTATTTCTATATAAATAATCCTTCTAACATTGAATTCTTGTTAGGGACCGATGTAAAACATGTAAGTATCACGCAGCAGGTTGTGCCACCGGTGCGTCTCGCAACATGACACACCGGTGGTGCAAGGGGCTTGTAAATCTACCCCTGTAGATTGTTCAATGTTTCAAGGTTCTCCCCTCTGTAAAATGCAATGATCTATTATATCTTATGGTATTTATTCAATAAATATGTTAAACTAAAAGAACAAGTGTAGCATATGAGCCATGTTGATTCAGGAGCAGTGGGCTAAGGGTTTAATATGGAGCAGGTGGTGCACTTTGGAGCACATTGATGTAAATACATTAGTAAAACATGGCGGCATTTATTTCATTGAAATGTCCACCAGGTCTACGCAGACATGCAGTTTTACCCATAAACTATATAGTGCACATGCAGAAATATGTGGAAATTGATATTTAGCAACTAGTTTTCATATGTGCATCACTAAGAAGTGCCTGCTTTCGTTTTGATCATAATAAAAAAAATCCATGCTAATTCAGAATTACAAAAAATGTGCTTTGTGTGCTTTTTTAATAGTTGATATATTTTGTAATATATATACAGTTCATGTATAGGTATTTAAATGCTGTTGTATGTTAGAATAACATTGTCATCATACAGCCTTTCCTTTCACAACCCTTGTACTCAAACAAGATTGCCACCAATTTCATTTACAAACTTTCCTCACGTTGCAGTCAAAGAAAG
This sequence comes from Lissotriton helveticus, assembly GCF_964261635.1. Classification (NCBI taxonomy): domain Eukaryota; kingdom Metazoa; phylum Chordata; class Amphibia; order Caudata; family Salamandridae; genus Lissotriton; species Lissotriton helveticus. The sequence goes on along the minus strand of NC_136060.1, from coordinate 211,087,776 downwards.
AAGAGATAAAAAACAAAAAATAAACAGTATCTATGTTACAAGATTAAGCAGCAATTTGTCAGACATAGCCTAGAATTCGACCTATGTCTCTCAATGCACAAGAAATGTGACAAAACCATAACAAAATTGTAAATGCTCTTCGTTGCTTATTCACTTTCTGAGCTTCAGCATGGTTATTTGGGGGGGTGCTGTAGCACCCCCCACGCCCCACCCCCTCTCTCTGACTTCCAGCGCCTATTACCCCTCCGGCAACCACCAGCTTAAATAAGGCACTGTGCAAAGGCCTAAATGCAAGTATTTAGCATTCCAGCAGCCTCAGAACATGTGTTTATATTAGCATTTTACTGCTCCTGCGGTTTCATTTGCAGCCAGGTTACCATATTATACTGCATTGGGCAGCTCACCTTTGCTTCATAATTCAGAAACTTTGCACATGTCGCCAATACTCGTATTTGCTATAGAAGGAAACCAAGCCTTTCAGCCATAGATGGACTCACTTAGATGCTGCACTGTATTAGAAACTTTGCCATGCATCTGTACTTGCAGTTTGTCATGTGTGTTATCAGCAGCTGTCACACATTTTGTGAGCAGCCTGCCGTTCAAGATATCATGCTATCCGTTATATAGAGTTGTCATAAACTGACATTCAATCTGTCCTACAATATGTTCGGGAAAAGGTTATGCAGTCTGTCATGCAGGTAGTGATTCCGGTGATTCGGCATTCTGTGATGTAATTTGAGTCAATTTATGCACCTCAGAGTTTTGGCCCCGTGGCTCTCATGGTCGAGTGAGTGTAGCTCAACCTCATTTCATAAATATGTATGAATATGACTCATTGCTATTACTGTGAGAGAAAAATGATTCCCCGGGAATAATGGAGGCATTTATAGTAATTTATCAGACAGTGATCAAGAGCACGCAGACACGTCCCTAAAGATATCTCACAGTATTGTCTTCCGGGCTATTAAAAATATGCCAGTGACATTCTTAAAAAAACACATCCTTTTCTTATGTCTTCTATTTTATATTTTATAAATATATATTTACATTTAACCAGAGATCATAAAAATAATGATTCCAATTTTTGTTTGTTTTTGATGATTTGCGAAAGGTTCTATCTACGGAGTATAATAGCAGGACCATGACAAGGTGCAGCCATTATAATTAGGGAAACTCAAAGTATGTATTGAACAAGTGACGGATGCTGAGTAAAATCGCTCGTGCAGCATAATTACACGTGTCAGATCTCATCGAAAAACACTTACTGGTTCACAATGGGATATAGATAATAACTGCATCCAATTATCTCTATCACCTTGATGGCGTTCACAGCACTCATAAGTTTTGAATTGATCAAGCGCATCACATCAGCATTATCTTGCATTGTTGCATTTGCACTTTTGCAGCCTATAGTCTTTGCTCCTTATTTTTTTCTAAATGTATGGAATATTAGATTAACACGACTTTGGCGGACTCACTTTACAACACATGACAATACAATATCAACAAGTCGCCCAGTCAGTTCACTGAAAGAACACGTTTTTGCAAAATGATGTCACCTTGTATTTCAAACACAAAATAACCTGGGGGCATATTAGCAAGAACCTCGTTAAAATTATCGCCGTTTTAGCGCCAGGAAACTGCCGCTAAAACGGCGATAATGGGCTTGCTAATATGCGTTATAGAATTCCAATAGAAGCCCAGGTTAGATGTGCAGTACATATAACCTGGGCTTCTATTGGAATGCATCTAGGAGAATGCTTGACCTTGTGAAGCCCTGTGCTACCTTACACCTGCATCAGGTATGATGTATGCAAGGTGGGCGCTCCCACGGAACAATACTTGTAGGAGTGGTGCAGTGAAATCCATCAGATTTCACTACAACAATTGTAGGACGCCACTGCGTCAGTACCTTACGCCTGCCTCATGGCAGGCATAAGGGTGACACAGTGCCACAGAGATAGGCTGGCCCCATGCATTACTGGAGTTGCATCATGCTTGGGACACAACAGCAGCAAAAAGTGACTTTTGCGCTGACAGATACGACAGGATTTCAGTGATTAATTGTGACATGGAGCGCTGTACAGTAAATAAAGCACATCCATGGTGTCGCAAGAAGGAAGTAGTGAAAAGTGTTGCAACTCTGTTTTGTCTCATGGAACACTTTTCATGAATGAGGCCCAGGAATGCCCCCTATCTTCTGTAGTTTATTGCAGGGCAGCGCAGCAACATTCCTTGCAGCGTTGTCCAGCACCACGACCTTCTGAAATGAGGCCCTAAGTGTTTGCACCATTTTAAAGACCAGGGGGTAGATGTATCAAGCTATTTTCTAGTCGCAAACGCTGCGAATCGCAAAAAAATAGAGTTTGCGACTAAAAAATAGGAATATGAGATGTATTTAAGAAATCGCATCGCAAAATAAGTAATCGCTATTTGTGTGATTACTTAAATGGCGAAAGTACAAATTCTGGGAATTTCTTTGCGATTTACTATTTTGCATGGTTTAACATTAGCAAATTTCGCAAACAAGAAATCGCAAAATAAGAAATCGCAAAGAGATGTATGAAAAATTCGCAAATTGCGAAAACATGAAATTTGCAAATTAAGAAATTGCAATTAACACTAACTACATGCAGGTGGTAACCACTTTGAAAGTATAATAGAAACCCACAATGCAATTTTAACTTTCAAAATGGCGGGACTTTACCTGATAGCTAGGAGGCTGCATATCCAAGCCCTTGCACAGAGGAGACAGAGGCGGGAGAGAATCTTCAGACTGCGCATTACGCTGTTCCAGCAGACAGAAGAGGACATCTTTGAAAAATACAGACTTGACCCACACACCATTTTGGACCTCATTGATGAATTGAAACACTTTCTGGAACATCAAACAGCCAGGACCCAATCAATTCCTACGCATGTGCAGGTATTGTGCTCACTGCACCTTTTGGCTTCTGGTTCTTTTCAAGGGGTCATTGCAGAGGTTGGAGGGGTGTCTCAGAGTGCCCTGTCATGCTTTTTTAAAGTTTTTCTGGATGCAATGATGAACAGGCTACAACATCACATCTACCTCTCCAACACCCAACAAGCCATACAAGAGACTAAACTGGATTTTTATCACATCGTACGTTTTCCACATGTGTTTGGTTGCATAGATGGAACCCATATTGCCATCACTCCACCGGCTGCCACAGAATATGTGTACAGAAATAGAAAATGTTATCATTCCATCAACATTCAAATGGTGTGCAATGCAAAGTACATTATCACTGATATTGTGGCTCAGTACCCAGGGAGCACTTATGATTCCTATATCTTTCGGCATAGTGGACCACATAGACGTTTGAGTGCTGGCCAGTTTGGAGAGGGTTATCTACTAGGTAAATGTACCACTATTTCACATTCTTACTAACAACAATTTTCCTTTAATGTGAAACACACACTCATTCTTTCTTTCTCATTATGCAGGTGACAGTGCCTAGGCTGTGCGTGATTTCATTCTGACACCACATTTGAATCCATCAAATGTACATGAAAGGAGATATAATAAGGCACACCGTTCAACCCGTGGTGTCATTGAAAGGACTTTTGGAATTTTGAAAAGCCGTTTTCGTCGCATTCACAAAAGTGGTGGTGCTTTACAATACAATCCTGCAACGTGCTGTAAAATTGTAAAATTGTAATTAGCTGTGCCATGCTACATAACATGGCCATGAGAAAGGGAACTGAAATTTGAAATGAGTGACTCAGATACATCTGATGATGATGAAATACCTCCACCTAGAAGAGCTACAGCAGGAGTAGGAGCTGCTGCTGGACGTCATAGATAATACGCAATTACTTTTAGGTAAGACAATGAATCCCAAACATGTATGTGGTTTCAGTATTGAATGTTTTTAATTCACAAACATTGAGGCTACTAATGTAGTTCTACATCACCTGTTAATGCACATTTTTTGTGCTGGCGGCTTTGAGTAGAGCGCTGCACAGATTCCATGCTTCTATTGGATGAAGAATGTCCGGCATTCCTTCCACTCCTGCGCTGTGTTACATCTGATGTAGGAGCTGGATTACTGCTACTCCTACTGGAGGTTTCCTCAGTGTCAGCTGCTTCAAACAGTGCACTTGCGCCAGAGTTTTCTGTCTGGAGCAGTTCAACAGCAGATGTTACTTTGTTTAAACATTTGGCTACATTCTTTGTGCACTCACTGACCTCTCTCTGCATAGTAATACTACGCCTTGTAAAATTAGAAGTAACAGTGCACAATCTGTTTATGGCTTTGGTGTAGCCATGCATCCTGACATGGGCACGGTGAGCTGCCCTGTTGTGTGATTCCTCAGTGCGTTCAAGGGCCAAACATAGTCTATTCATTGATGAAGCCATTGCTCACATCCCATCTCCCATGCCTGCATTATGCTTGTTTAATTTGCACAGCTGCCTGTTTATAGAGCGTAGGGCCTTGTGCTGTTGGCGCTGCACATGTAACATGTCATGTTCTAATCCTGCAAATACAGTAGGATTGTCCTCTTGTCCATCTCTGCTGCTCCTTGACCTTTCCATAGTATATGCACGTGACCTTCTCTGTGCTTGTGATTGCTCTACAGGTACTGGAGGAACAACTGTTTCCTGTACACTCTCACTCGCACCACCAGCTTCAATGTCATCATCTTGAAAAGGAGGCAGAGGGGCCACATGTGCACGTTTTTTCCTGACAATGGGAGTGGACTCAATGTCATCACTTATACTGTCTTCAACAGCATAAACATCTTGAAGAGGTGATTGATTGCCATCACTTTCCTCCCTGGAATGTCCTGCCTGTGCTGTGGATGTAGATAGAGACATATGAGTTTGTTGTCTGGATTACTTTATGAGCTAATAAAGTGTTCCTACTTTGATAAAACATATTTTGTAGTGTATTTCAATCTACATTTAACAAAACACAATGTCATTCTGTTTTTCTATTATGTAAAAAATAATATACAACATAAAATGTAAATATTGTGAACTGGGGTTAGTGGCTGTTTTTGCACAGGAATGCCGACCTTGCATCTCATTTTCTTCAAGCCCTGCTAACAGAACTGTCAATCCAAAAAACGCACATTTACGCCACAAAACGGCTGCTAACTGCAGTTCGCGTTAACTCCTTGTACATATGCCCCAAAAGATTAAGGAATATAGAAACTATCCAAAATGTGACAGTAACAGATTGTGGTGTTAGGAAAGCAGAATTAGGACATTAGAGACTTTGGTTGCTCAGAAGATGCTGGCCTAATACATCACACAATGCTTCAAAGGTGCATTAATACTTACATCAGGCAATATCAACCATTGTAGTCAGAATTGCTGCAGCCAGCAAAGAGGAGCACCTAGAAATGGTAACACACTTTTGGCAAGAGCATTGCATGGCCTTCAAGAAACCCCGGAGGGACAGACTGCGACACTGCTCAGATAATTGTTTAGATCAGCTTTAGTGTAGCATCGGACTCAGGATAAAGGGAGTCTGAAGCCAAATGCCTCTAGTAAACCTGCTGCTAATATTATTCAGAACATCAGTTCATTAAGTAATGTACTTGCCAGAACAAAAATTCTTCAAAACGCATTCCAACTACATCCCGGTCCTGCAGCTGTAAGTAAAGTAGTCAAATTAAATCAGAAACACGTAGAAAAAAATCCACAATGTTCATTGCAAGTAAAAGCTATAAGCATCTGCTGTTACTAGGATGTGATATGTACATAATAGTAAGGTCAGTAAGGTAAAACCCAGAACAAACAAATGTATATGATACACTGGAATAGTCAAACATATCTAAGCGTTTAGATGGAGCAGGAAAATAGAAATGTTTTGAAAAAGGAGTAGAGACAAACATATCAAATCGGGCCACTAACTATTTAAAAAAATTAAATGTACACTGAGAGGATGGAATGGGAGCCTTGTGTTTGTGCCAATTTCGGCTTTTTGCTAATGCGTTTCTGAACCTATATCCGATCACATTCCGTGTGACTCTGGAGCTGATATTTTATTTCGTGACACTGTCAGAACAGTCAATGTGGTAGTGAAATGCCAGGAGGTTTAGAGAGCAATGTATATGCTAAATATATAAATGAGCACTATAAAATACAGCTGTTACTAGAGAAAAAGCAACGGGAAAATGGTACAGCACTACATATTGCACAAGGCTGTTTCTTGTGAAAATGGGCAGTGTAAGGAAGCGGATTACTGGTTAGGCTTAACTTAAGATAATGTGCAAAGCCTTTAGGGCCATATGTATCACCAAACTATTTTGCATTTCCTAAATAGTGAATTTTAAGGAATCGCTATTTAGGAATTGCAAAATGTGTGTATGAAAAAAATCACTTTTTATTTGCGATTCCTTAAGCTTCCTTATTTGCGAATTCGCATTTTGCGAATTCGCAATTAAGGAATAATTTCCAATGCATTCCTATGGGCCAGGAGGCCCAAAGGAATGAATGCAAAATAATTCTCAAATTGCAAATTCGCAATTTGCTAATCGTAATTTGAGAATTATTGCAAGGGTGCAGGGGTGTCTCAAAGACACCCTGCTGCACCCCTGAAAAGAACATGTGTGTGCATATGGCGCACATACATGCCCAATGGACATGTGTGTGCATCACATGCCACCTTTAAAAATGCCAAATTGTGCAATTTTGGAAGAATTCGCAAGTTATCATCAACTACAAGTTGGTGGTAATTTGCGAATTCTTAACCAAAATTCGCAAGCCAAAAATGCTACATGCATAGCATTTAAGGAATCGCAAAATTGCGATTCCCTAAATGCTATGGAAAAATAAGGAATCGCACAACTTTGCAATTCCTTATTTTGGGAATGCTTCATACATTCCAAAACATGCAAAACGGCCGTTTGCGAGTCGCAAAGGCCGAAATTCTGCGTATTTCGGCCTTTGCGATTAAAAAACGGCTTGATACATATGGCCCTTAGTAACTAAACAGATAAAATTCGGAAATACAGCACAATAAAAATACCTCTCTATTTTATAAACCGAGAATATTTTCCATACTAATATAATAAAGAGACAGCTCAAACATTTGAGGCGGGTAATCTCAGGAACCACAGCACCAATCACAACACCCAATACAGCGTTGGAAAGGGCAGTTGCAGCAGAAGGACATAGGCTATGCAGACGCCTACCATATACATTTAAAAGGTAAAAGAACCGTGCCAGCAAATTAGTCCCTTATGGGCGTGTCTGCGTTGTGCTGTGGGCGTGTGCTGATGGCGTGACAAACGCTGGGGGCGTGTGGTACGTTCCGCCCTGCCCTTCATGCAATGTCTCATATCGTGTGCTAATCCCACCCTGCTCCCTTTAAATACCCCTGCACCCCATAATCATAACCCACCCTTACTCCTTAAAATACCCCAACACCCTTAAACACTAGCCCATCTTAACCCTATAAATATACTCTGTACCTCAAAACACAAACCTATCCCTAAACCCTAAAAATACCCCTGTACCCCAAAACCCAAACCTAGCCCTGAACCCTATAAATACCCCTGTACCTCAAAACCCAAACCTACCCCTGAACCCTAAAAATACCCTGGTACCCCAAAACCCAAACCTAACCCTGAACCCTAAAAATACCACTGTACCCCAAAACCCAAACCTACCCCTGAACCCTAAAATACCCCTGTACCTCAAAACCCAAACCTAGCCCTGAATCCTTAAAATACCTCTGTATCCCAAAACCCACACCTACCCCTGAACCCTAAAAATACCCCTGAACCATAAAAATAAGCCTGTACCCCAAAACCCAAACCTACCCCTGAACGCTAAAATACCCCTGTACCCCAAAATCCAAACCTAGCCCTGAATCCTAAAAATACCCCTTTGCCCCAAAACCCAAACCTAGCCATGAACCCTTAAAATGCCCCTGTACCCCAAAACCCATACATACCCCTGAACCCTAAAAATACCCATATAACCCAAAACCCAAACCTAGCCCTGAACCCTAAAAATACCCCTTTACCCCAAAACCCATACCTATCCCTAAACCCTAAAACTACCCCTGTACCCCATAACCCAAAACTATATCTGAACCCTTAAAATACCCAAACACCCCAAAACATATACCTCAGTACCCCAAAACCTATACCCCTATACCCATACTTACCTTATCCAAACATTAAAAAAAACATGCTTTTACCATTCATGCATTTACAACGAATTTCGTTGTAAATGTATGCGTGGTAAAAGCATATAAAATGTAATGTCATGCGTTATAATGGCATTTGGAGTCATGGTACTTTCGTAATGAAAGTATGCGGAGTGATGGTATGCGGAAAGAAAGTTGCGGAATAATGGGTGTTTACCCTCCCCGGTAAGTACATTGGTGGCACGGTGGCCCACATCTCCAGCAACATACCCATATTTTTTCACCACCCATTTGAAAAATGCACAGGTCTCTCTCATTGATGGCCAGCACCGACATACACTTTTAGACACACCTCCCGCCACAAGTTCTAGAATTGCGAACTTTAGAGCTGGGGAGCTACGTTCCAATCTCGGCATCAGCTCAACATCCTGTGATTCCAGGCAAATCGCTTTGTCTCCCCGTGCCTACCACAAATGAATGTGTTCTTCTGTAATGTAAATTGTGCTCATGCCATGTTGTCAAGTTCGCGCTATATAATATTGCAAGGAAAAATAAATTAGGGAAACTCGAGTTCACACACTACTGAACGCGCACTCTTAAGTGCATCAGAAGTGCACTGTGAATCAAAGCATTTCACAGGCCTGTCACAGATAAGAAATGCTTTCTAAACGAAATCCTACAAAACAATATACTACTGTCCGGCAGCAATTCATACCCGGACAACGTCGGGACGGTCTCCTAGTAATGAATAAAATTACACGACACTGACAAATATCCAACAAGGGGAACCATAGATATGAATTTTGACACATTTAAATGAAATATCACCAAACACCATTTAGTCCAATGCAGTCGTCTGATTGCGCTTGACTGCTACTTAGGCACAAGTTATGGCTGATCACCCTGGCACGCATGTCGGATACAGACACTAGAATTGTCTAGATAGTTAAGTTTACCTTCTAGTCTCTGAAAAAGAAGTAAATAATTGTCTGCTGGGTAAGGGAACAGGCTGTGCCAAAGACGGGATCTTTGAGGCAGGAAAACCACGGCGTGGGAGAAATAAAAATGTCATGTCCAAGGAAGGTCGCTCATTTGCCGAATACTTTTGGCGCCTTCATCCGGTGAAGATCACTACCTTAGCACTTTTATGGAACTCATATTCCACCATCAGTCAAGGCTGAAACCTGTAACCAAATAACCACGGCGTGGGAGAAATAAAAATGTCATGTCCAAGGAAGGTCGCTCATTTGCCGAATACTTTTGGCGCCTTCATCCGGTGAAGATCACTACCTTAGCACTTTTATGGAACTCATATTCCACCATCAGTCAAGGCTGAAACCTGTAACCAAATAAGGCTCCACAAGGACAGATACCTACTTTGTGACATCCCGCCAAAATGCAGAAAAGCTCCAAGTGAGAGCAACCTGAATCTTTAGCCTAGTGGTAATACACTTTCATCAGATTGATTTGATAGGTTTGTCTCAGACTTCGATTGGCTCTTTAGGCAAATATTCTTGCTACACTTCGACAATAGCCAAGGATTATAGGACCTCAGGAACAGCAGTGGTGCCAGGGCTATCTCCAACAGAAGTCATCAAGAGGGTCTGGGCATGTCGGGTAGCAACTGGGCAGCTGAAGGCTTCCAAGAAAGTGGACTTCTGGAAGCTTTTCGGTCTTGAAGCTTAACAGAAGATAAGACAACTGACCCTTGGGGCCCACTTCCTAGTCCCAGTTACAAGTGGGAACATGTCCAGCCCTAAGGGTTCTCCTAACAGTTCACAACAGCAGGAGCAGGCATTCTTCTGTCTTCCATAGGTCGAGCAGTGTTCTGACGAGGGTGCCCAAGGGTGTCATATTCATGTCTGGCACTATCCTGTGTGTGGGACTACCCCTGGCACCTCTTGACCAAAAGGGAAAATGTTTCCAGGAGTCACCCTACCAACATTTGCATCAGTTCCCTTGTGCCCTCCTGCAGAGTTGCCCTCTCTTCCTTAATCCAACATGGCATAAGCTTTCATTCCTATGCAGAGTTACTGTGCCCACACAAAAGGAGCCATTTGGAAAGTCAGGCAAATGTGCTTCAATCAATCAATCAATCAAGCATTTATATAGCTCACTACTCACCCGGAGGGTCTCAAGGCGCTTGGGGAAGGGGGGTCCGCTACTGCTCAAACAGCCAGGTCTTGAGCTGCTTCCTAAAGGCGAGGTGGTCTTGGGTCAGGCGGAGGTGGGTCGGGAGGGAGTTCCAGGTCTTGGCGGCCAGGTAGGAGAAGGACCTTCCCACTGTGGTGGCTCTTCGGATGCGGGCGACGGCGGCGAGGGCGTGGTTGGTCGATCGAAGCTGGCATGTGGGAGTGTAGAAGTTGAGGCGGCTGTTGAGGTATCTTGGGCCTTGGTTGTGTAGGGCCTTGTGTGCGTGGGTGAGGAGACGGAAGGTGATTCTTTTGTTGACCGGGAGCCAGTGCTGGTCTCTCAGGTGTCCGGAGATGTGGCTGTGTCGGGGGATGTCGAGGATGAGTCTTGCTGAGGCGTTCTGGATCCGCTGGAGTCTCCTATGGAGTTTGGCGGTGGTTCCGGCGTAGAGGGAGTTGCCGTAGTCCAGTCAGCTGGTGACGAGGGCCTGGGTGACCGTCTTCCTGGTCTCGGTGGGGATCCACCGGAAGATCTTCCGTAGCATGCGCAGGATGTTGAAGCATGCCGAGGAGACGGCGTTGACTTGTCTGGTCATGGAGAGGGAGGAGTCCAGGATGAAGCCCAGGTTGCGTGCGTGGTCTGTGGGTTTGGGTGCGCTGCCCAAGGCGGTGGGCCACCAGGAGTCGTCCCAGGCGGAGGGTGAAGAGCCCAGGATGAGGACTTCCGTCTTGTCTGAGTTCAGTTTCAGGCGGCTGTTCCTCATCCACTCGGCTACGTCTGTCATCCCTTCGTGTAGGTTGGCTCTGGCGGTGGTGGGGTCGTTGGTGAGGGAGAGGATCAGCTGGGTGTCATCGGCGTAAGAGATGAAGTTGAGCTGTGTTGGCGTGCGATGGTCGCGAGGGGGCTCATGTAGACGTTGAAGAGGGTGGGGCTGAGCGAGGAGCCTTGAGGAACGCCGCAGATGACTTCGGTGGCTTCTGATCTGAATGGGGGGAGGCGGACTCTCTGTGTCCTTCCGGTGAGGAAGGAGATGATCCATTCAAGTGCCTTCTCTTGGATTCCAACGTTGCTGAGGCGCTGCACTAGGGTGTGGTGGCAGACAGTGTTGAATGCCGCGGAGAGGTCCAGGAGGATGAGGGGCGCAGTTTCCCCGTTGTCGTGCAGGGCTCGGATGTCATCGGTGGCTGCGATGAGGGCGGTCTCGGTGCTGTGGTTGGCCCGGAAGCCGGACTGCGAGAGGTCGAGGGATCCGTTCGTCTCGAGGAAGGCGGCCAACTGCTTGTTGACGGTCTTCTCGATGACTTTGGCCGGGAACGGGAGGAGCGAGATGGGGCGGTAGTTTTGAGTTCGGTGGGGTCCGCTGATGGTTTCTTCAGTAGTGCGCTGAGTTCAGCGTGCTTCCAGCTCTCTGGGAAGGTAGCGGTGTCGAAGGAGGTGTTGATGATGTCCCGCAGGTGGGGTGCGATGACCGCGTCGGCCTTGTTGAAGACGTGGTGAGGGCAGGGGTCGGTTGGGGATTCACAAGGCTTTATGCAGGTTAAAGGTCATTTTTGAAAAGTATATGTTATTAAATATTTAGTATAAATACAATGCTACAGATTAATTAAATTGGTAATAAATATTTTAAAATGTCCCACAATTAACTTTTTATGTTGTTCCTATGCCGAAGGCGTGCCAAAGGCAAGCCCGTCTGCACCCGTCTGCGGCCGTTCGGGGACCGGGGCCACAACTCCTGGCCAAATTACTGCTAGAGTCCAGTGGAGTCTTAGTCAACTCTATGAACTTTGCCCCAAGATATCTAGTGCGTGTAGCCATAGCATGAAGGTAGACCGTGATGTGGGATGTGAACATTGTTCATTTAGCTACAGCGCTGTTGGTAAGATAAAGCGAGGGGCAACAAGGCTTTCTTGTGGCCTGCTTAACTGTAGATCGATGTGCAAACATGAACTATACATTTTTGATCTACTCATAGATAAAAAGCTAGACCTTTTATTCCTCACGGAGACATAGCTGGACTCCGATTCCGAGCCAGAAATTATCGAGGCCCTCCCCCCAGGGTACATGATTGTTAGGTTGGATAGGACGTCTGGTAGAGGTGGTTGGATAGCCATTGTTTTCAAACATCCATTAAGATGTCAACTGGAACCGATGACCATAGCTGATAGTGAGGCAGGTGCATTTATAATCGGGGTCAGTCCTCACCTTACAGTGAAAGGACTCCTGGTCTATAGACCTCCTGACCCACATGCACGCTTTGTCTCCAGCCTGTTGGAAGGTATTACGGAATCAGCTCTACGGAACGACAAATTTCTACTACTGAGGGACCTTAATATTCACTTGGAGAATTCCCTTGACAGGGGGGCTGTAGATCTACGTCACGAACTACAGTCACTGCAATTAGGCCTGAATTCCAAGGCCCCTACCCATCAGGGAGGGACAGACTGCGACACTGCTCAGATAATTGTTTAGATCAGCTTTAGTGTAGCATCGGACTCAGGATAAAGGGAGTCTGAAGCCAAATGCCTCTAGTAAACCTGCTGCTAATATTATTCAGAACATCAGTTCATTAAGTAATGTACTTGCCAGAACAAAAATTCTTCAAAACGCATTCCAACTACATCCCGGTCCTGCAGCTGTAAGTAAAGTAGTCAAATTAAATCAGAAACACGTAGAAGAAAATCCACAATGTTCATTGCAAGTAAAAGCTATAAGCATCTGCTGTTACTAGGATGTGATATGTACATAATAGTAAGGTCAGTAAGGTAAAACCCAGAACAAACAAATGTATATGATACACTGGAATAGTCAAACATATCTAAGCGTTTAGATGGAGCAGGAAAATAGAAATGTTTTGAAAAAGGAGTAGAGACAAACATATCAAATCGGGCCACTAACTATTTAAAAAAATTAAATGTACACTGAGAGGATGGAATGGGAGCCTTGTGTTTGTGCCAATTTCGGCTTTTTGCTAATGCGTTTCTGAACCTATATCCGATCACATTCCGTGTGACTCTGGAGCTGATATTTTATTTCGTGACACTGTCAGAACAGTCAATGTGGTAGTGAAATGCCAGGAGGTTTAGAGAGCAATGTATATGCTAAATATATAAATGAGCACTATAAAATACAGCTGTTACTAGAGAAAAAGCAACGGGAAAATGGTACAGCACTACATATTGCACAAGGCTGTTTCTTGTGAAAATGGGCAGTGTAAGGAAGCGGATTACTAGTTAGGCTTAACTTAAGATAATGTGCAAAGCCTTTAGGGCCATATGTATCACCAAACTATTTTGCATTTCCTAAATAGCGAATTTTAAGGAATCGCTATTTAGGAATTGCAAAATGTATGTATGAAAAAAATCACTTTTTATTTGCGATTCCTTAAGCTTCCTTATTTGCGAATTCGCATTTTGCGAATTCGCAATTAAGGAATAATTTCCAATGCATTCCTATGGGCCAGGAGGCCCATAGGAATGAATGCAAAATAATTCTCAAATTGCAAATTCGCAATTTGCTAATCGCAATTTGAGAATTATTGCAAGGGTGCAGGGGTGTCTCAAAGACACCCTGCTGCACCCCTGAAAAGAACATGTGTGTGCATATGGCGCACATACATGCCCAATGGACATGTGTGTGCATCACATGCCACCTTTAAAAATGCCAAATTGTGCATTTTTGGAAGAATTCGCAAGTTATCATCAACTACAAGTTGGTGGTAATTTGCGAATTCTTAACCAAAATTCGCAAGCCAAAAATGCTACATGCATAGCATTTAAGGAATCGCAAAATTGTGATTCCCTAAATGCTATGGAAAAATAAGGAATCGCACAACTTTGCAATTCCTTATTTTGGGAATGCTTCATACATTCCAAAACATGCAAAACGGCCGTTTGCGAGTCGCAAAGGCCGAAATTCTGCGTATTTCGGCCTTTGCGATTAAAAAACGGCTTGATACATATGGCCCTTAGTAACTAAACAGATAAAATTCGGAAATACAGCACAATAAAAATACCTCTCTATTTTATAAACCGAGAATATTTTCCATACTAATATAATAAAGAGACAGCTCAAACATTTGAGGCGGGTAATCTCAGGAACCACAGCACCAATCACAACACCCAATACAGCGTTGGAAAGGGCAGTTGCAGCAGAAGGACATAGGCCATGCAGACGCCTACCATATACATTTAAAAGGTAAAAGAACCGTGCCAGCAAAGTAGTCCCTTATGGGCGTGTCTGCGTTGTGCTGTGGGCGTGTGCTGATGGCGTGACAATCGCTGGGGGCGTGTGGTACGTTCCGCCCTGCCCTTCATGCCATGTCTCATATCGTGTGCTAATCCCACCCTGCTCCCTTTAAATACCCCTGCACCCCATAATCATAACCCACCCGTACTCCTTAAAATACCCCAACACCCTTAAACACTAGCCCATCTTAACCCTATAAATATACTCTGTACCTCAAAACACAAACCTATCCCTAAACCCTAAAAATACCCCTGTACCCCAAAACACAAACCTAGCCCTGAACCCTATAAATACCCCTGTACCTCAATACCCAAACCTACCCCTGAACCCTAAAAATACCCTGGTACCCCAAAACCCGAACCTAACCCTGAACCCTAAAAATACCACTGTACCCCAAAACCCAAACCTACCCCTGAACCCTAAAATACCCCTGTACCCCAAAACCCAAACCTAGCCCTGAATCCTTAAAATACCTCTGTATCCCAAAACCCACACCTACCCCTGAACCCTAAAAATACCCCTGAACCATAAAAATAAGCCTGTACCCCAAAACCCAAACCTACCCCTAAACCCTAAAATACCCCTGTACCCCAAAATCCAAACCTAGCCCTGAATCCTAAAAATACCCGTGCCCCAAAACCCAAACCTAGCCATGAACCCTTAAAATGCCCCTGTACCCCAAAACCCATACATACCCCTGAACCCTAAAAATACCCATATAACCCAAAACCCAAACCTAGCCCTGAACCCTAAAAATACCCCTTTACCCCAAAACCCATACCTATCCCTAAACCCTAAAACTACCCCTGTACCCCATAACCCAAAACTATATCTGAACCCTTAAAATACCCAAACACCCCAAAACATATACCTCAGTACCCCAAAACTTATACCCCTATACCCATACTTACCTTATCCAAACATTAAAAAAAACATGCTTTTACCATTCATGCATTTACAACGAATTTCGTTGTAAATGTATGCGTGGTAAAAGCATATAAAATGTAATGACATGCGTTATAATGGCATTTGGAGTCATGGTACTTTCGTAATGAAAGTATGCGGAGTGATGGTATGCGGAAAGAAAGTTGCGGAATAATGGGTGTTTACCCTCCCCGGTAAGTACATTGGTGGCACGGCGGCCCACATCTCCAGCAACATACCCATATTTTTTCACCACCCATTTGAAAAATGCACAGGTCTCTCTCATTGATGGCCAGCACCGACATACACTTTTAGACACACCTCCCGCCACAAGTTCTAGAATTGCGAACTTTAGAGCTGGGGAGCTACGTTCCAATCTCGGCATCAGCTCAACATCCTGTGATTCCAGGCAAATCGCTTTGTCTCCCCGTGCCTACCACAAATGAATGTGTTCTTCTGTAATGTAAATTGTGCTCATGCCATGTTGTCAAGTTCGCGCTATATAATATTGCAAGGAAAAATAAATTAGGGAAACTCGAGTTCACACACTACTGAACGCGCACTCTTAAGTGCATCAGAAGTGCACTGTGAATCGAAGCGTTTCACAGGCCTGTCACAGATAAGAAATGCTTTCTAAACAAAATCCTACAAAACAATATACTACAGTCCGGCAGCAATTCATACCCGGACAACGTCGGGACGGTCTCCTAGTAATGAATAAAATTACACGACACTGACAAATATCCAACAAGGGGAACCAGAGATATGAATTTTGACACATTTAAATGAAATAGCACCAAACACCATTTAGTCCAATGCAGTCGTCTGATTGCGCTTGACTGCTACTTAGGCACAAGTTATGGCTGATCACCCTGGCACGCATGTCGGATACAGACACTAGAATTGTCTAGATAGTTAATTTTACCTTCTAGTCTCTGAAAAAGAAGTAAATAATTGTCTGCTGGGTAAGGGAACAGGCTGTGCCAAAGACGGGATCTTTGAGGCAGGAAAACCACGGCGTGGGAGAAATAAAAATGTCATGTCCAAGGAAGGTCGCTCATTTGCCGAATACTTTTGGCGCCTTCATCCGGTGAAGATCACTACCTTAGCACTTTTATGGAACTCATATTCCACCATCAGTCAAGGCTGAAACCTGTAACCAAATAACCACGGCGTGGGAGAAATAAAAATGTCATGTCCAAGGAAGGTTGCTCATTTGCCGAATACTTTTGGCGCCTTCATCCGGTGAAGATCACTACCTTAGCACTTTTATAGAACTCATATTCCACCATCAGTCAAGGCTGAAACCTGTAACCAAATAAGGCTCCACAAGGACAGATACCTACTTTGTGACATCCCGCCAAAATGCAGAAAAGCTCCAAGTGAGAGCAACCTGAATCTTTAGCCTAGTGGTAATACACTTTCATCAGATTGATTTGATAGGTTTGTCTCAGACTTCGATTTGCTCTTTAGGCAAATATTCTTGCTACACTTCGACAATAGCCAAGGATTATAGGACCTCAGGAACAGCAGTGGTGCCAGGGCTATCTCCAACAGAAGTCATCAAGAGGGTCTGGGCATGTCAGGTAGCAACTGGGCAGCTGAAGGCTTCCAAGAAAGTGGACTTCTGGAAGCTTTTCGGTCTTGAAGCTTAACAGAAGATAAGACAACTGACCCTTGGGGCCCACTTCTTAGTCCCAGTTACAAGTGGGAACATGTCCAGCCCTAAGGGTTCTCCTCACAGTTCACAACAGCAGGAGCAGGCATTCTTCTGTCTTCCATAGGTCGAGCAGTGTTCTGAAGAGGGTGCCCAAGGGTGCCATATTCATGTCTGGCACTATCCTGTGTGTGGGACTACCCCTGGCACCTCTTTACCAAAAGGGAAAATGTTTCCAGGTGTCACTCTACCAACATTTGCATCAGTTCCCTTGTGCCCTCCTGCAGAGTTGCCCTCTCTTCCTTAATCCAACATGGCATAAGCTTTCATTCCTATGCAGAGTTACTGTGCCCACACAAAAGGAGCCATTTGGAAAGTCAGGCAAATGTGCTTCAATCAATCAATCAATCAATCAAGCATTTATATAGCTCACTACTCACCCGGAGGGTCTCAAGGCGCTTGGGGAAGGGGGGTCCGCTACTGCTCGAACAGCCAGGTCTTGAGCTGCTTCCTGAAGGCGAGGTGGTCTTGGGTCAGGCGGAGGTGGGTCGGGAGGGAGTTCCAGGTCTTGGCGGCCAGGTAGGAGAAGGACCTTCCCACTGCGGTGGCTCTTCGGATGCGGGGGACGGCGGCGAGGGCGTGGTTGGTCGATCGAAGCTGGCATGTGGGAGTGTAGAAGTTGAGGTGGCTGTTGAGGTATCTTGGGCCTTGGTTGTGTAGGGCCTTGTGTGCGTGGGTGAGGAGACGGAAGGTGATTCTTTTGTTGACCGGGAGCCAGTGCAGGTCTCTCAGGTGTCCGGAGATGTGGCTGTGTCGGGGGATGTCGAGGATGAGTCTTGCTGAGGCGTTCTGGATCCGCTGGAGTCTCCTATGGAGTTTGGCGGTGGTTCCGGCGTAGATGGAGTTGCCGTAGTCCAGTCAGCTGGTGACGAGGGCCTGGGTGACCGTCTTCCTGGTCTCGGTGGGGATCCACCGGAAGATCTTCCGTAGCATGCGCAGGATGTTGAAGCATGCCGAGGAGACGGCGTTGACTTGTCTAGTCATGGAGAGGGAGGAGTCCAGGATGAAGCCCAGGTTGCGTGCGTGGTCTGTGGGTTTGGGTGCGCTGCCCAAGGCGGTGGGCCACCAGGAGTCATCCCAGGCAGAGGGTGAAGAGCCCAGGATGAGGACTTCCGTCTTGTCTGAGTTCCGTTTCAGGCGGCTGTTCCTCATCCACTCGGCTACGTCTGTCATCCCTTCGTGTAGGTTGGCTCTGGCGGTGGTGGGGTCGTTGGTGAGGGAGATGATCAGCTGGGTGTCATCGGCGTAAGAGATGATGTTGAGGTTGTGTTGGCGTGCGATGGTCGCGAGGGGGCTCATGTAGACGTTGAAGAGGGTGGGGCTGAGCGAGGAGCCTTGAGGAACGCCGCAGATGACTTCGGTGGCTTCTGATCTGAACGGGGGGAGGCGGACTCTCTGTGTCCTTCCGGTGAGGAAGGAGATGATCCATTCAAGTGCCTTCTCTTGGATTCCAACGTTGCTGAGGCGCTGCACTAGGGTGCGGTGGCAGACAGTGTTGAATGCCGCGGAGAGGTCCAGGAGGATGAGGGGCGCAGTTTCCCCGTTGTCGAGCAGGGCTCGGATGTCATCGGTGGCTGCGATGAGGGCGGTCTCGGTGCTGTGGTTGGCCCGGAAGCCGGACTGCGAGAGGTCGAGGGATCCGTTCGTCTCGAGGAAGGCGGCAAACTGCTTGTTGACGGTCTTCTCGATGACTTTGGCCGGGATCGGGAGGAGCGAGATGGGGCGGTAGTTTTTGAGTTCGGTGGGGTCCGCTGATGGTTTCTTCAGTAGAGCGCTGAGTTCAGCGTGCTTCCAGCTCTCTGGGAAGGTAGCGGTGTCGAAGGAGGTGTTGATGATGTCCCGCAGGTGGGGTGCGATGACCGCGTCGGCCTTGTTGAAGACGTGGTGAGGGCAGGGGTCGGTTGGGGATTCACAAGGCTTTATGTAGGTTAAAGGTCATTTTTGAAAAGTATATGTTATTAAATATTTAGTATAAATACAATGCTACAGATTAATTAAATTGGTAATAAATATTTTAAAATGTCCCACAATTAACTTTTTATGTTGTTCCTATGCCGAAGGCGTGCCAAAGGCAAGCCCGTCTGCACCCATCCGCGGCCGTTTGGGGACCGGGCCACAACTCCTGGCCAAATTACTGCTAGAGTCCAGTGGAGTCTTAGTCAACTCTATGAACTTTGCCCCAAGATATCTAGTGCGTGTAGCCATAGCATGAAGGTAGACCGTGATGTGGGATGTGAACATTGTTCATTTAGCTACAGCGCTGTAGGTAAGATAAAGCGAGGGGCAACAAGGCTTTCTTGTGGCCTGCTTAACTGTAGATCGATGTGCAAACATGAACTATACATTTTTGATCTACTCATAGATAAAAAGCTAGACCTTTTATTCCTCACGGAGACATAGCTGGGCTCCGATTCCGAGCCAGAAATTATCGAGGCCCTCGCCCCAGGGTACATGATTGTTAGGTTGGATAGGACGTCTGGTAGAGGTGGTTGGATAGCCATTGTTTTCAAACATCCATTAAGATGTCAACTTAAACCGATGACCATAGCTGATAGTGAGGCAGGTGCATTTATAATCGGGGTCAGTCCTCACCTTACAGTGAAAGGACTCCTGGTCTATAGACCTCCTGACCCACATGCACGCTTTGTCTCCAGCCTGTTGGAAGGTATTACGGAATCAGCTCTACGGAACGACAAATTTCTACTACTGAGGGACCTTAATATTCACTTGGAGAATTCCCTTGACAGGGGGGCTGTAGATCTACGTCACGAACTACAGTCACTGCAATTAGGCCTGAATTCCAAGGCCCCTACCCATCAGCATGGCCATTTATTGGATCCAGTATTTGCTAATTGGGGGGAAGTTGAAGTGAGTACACCCATCCCTATCCCCTGGTCCGACCACTTCTTTGTTCCCTTTGCGGTAAAGATCCCAGAACCTAGAGCCCCTGAGCAACCGGTGCTAAACCACCTGTGTCGTAAATGGGTTGGCTTCTCACAGTTGAAGTTCAACGAAGCTCTGATTAAAGGAGGGCAGCCGGGGTGTACCGATGTTGAAACTGCTTGCTGTAATCTAGAAAGATGTGTAAGAGAAGCCCTACACAGTGTAGCCCCGCTACGTCTGAATAAAACAGTGAATAAACCACAGAAATCTGCACCGTGGTACAACGACGATTTGCACCTAGCTAGGACAGAATGCAAACGTCTAGAGAGGCAATGGAGGATAGCCTTTCTTGTGAAAATAACAACCTAGACAATTTACTATTCGCTTATAAAATATAATAGTAGAGAGGCAAAGAAAAATAGTGACATAAAAAGTTATTGCTTTTTATTGGTTCCGTGGAATTAACAAATAGAATATGCACAATAAAAAATACACATTTTTAAAAGAGTGTATAGCTCTCAAGGAGGAGCTACAACGTCAACAATAAAATTCATAAGTTCATACAATTACAGAAAAAGAAAAATTAATATTCTATATAAAGACACACAAGTGGCCATAAGTTGTAAGTTTACAGCCTTCTCGGCCACTTTTGCCATGATGGGTAGCAGCGAGATAGGGCGGAGGTTATCCAATTTCTCAATGCTGATGTTCCGCTTCTTCTGAAGTGGAAGTACCACAGCCTGCTTCCAACTATCAGGCACCATGTGCATACTAAATGATACATCTAAAACATGCCTGATATAAGGCTCAAGAGTGGCAATACTCTACCCAAGCAATTTTGGTGAGGCAGGATCCCTGCGTGAACCAGACTTTATAGAACTACAGATTCTGCATAGTGACTCGTGGGGAGGGGTGATAAAACTTTCCAGTATCTGATGTCCCCCAACACCTCCGATTGGCTCCACAAACTCTGCGCCTGTTTTTTTGGCTCCCGGAAAGGAAGAGTATATTTTTTCCACTTTCTCTGAGAAGAAACCCGCGATACGGTTGCAGGATTCCCCAGAACTTTCTGTGGGGATAGCAGACGATGTAAGTGAGGAAATTTCCTTTTGGATCTTAAATAACTCCTTAGTGGAATTTCCTGCTGCCCCAATTCTCTCAGCATAGTATGTGGCCTTGGCCCGTCTAATAAGCCCATGGTAGTTGCTCCGTTTTTTTTGGTACTCCAACTTGGCCTGACTAAGAAAGGCTATCCAAGTGAGATTAACAAGTACCCCCTGTTTGACCAGTTAACAAAAAATTCCTTGGTCAGGGACATGACATGTGAAAATAACAACCTAGGCAATTTACTATTCGCTTATAAAATATAATAGTAGAGAGGCAAAGAAAAATAGTGACATAAAAAGTTACCGAATCTCTATTTTGACATGTAGGTAGCCCTGTAATCAGTGCTACAGGGGTTTAAGAATTCTTAATTTACCACCAACTAGAAGTTGGTGGTAAATTATGAAAACCCTCTAAAAAGTATTTCTTTTGTTTTTGAAACAGTGCCATGTTGCAGACATACATGCCCTAAGGGCATGTATGTCTGCAACATGTGCACCCATGCACAATTGAGGGGTGCAACAGGGTGTCAAAATGACACCCTACCACCCTTCAATGTTTCCCCCAATTACCAAATCGGTATTTACCGATTCGGTAATTGACATTCATTCCTATGGGCCTCAAGACCCATAGGAATCAATGGCAATTACAGAATTGGTAAATACCGATTCATTAATTACCGAATCATACCGATTCGGTAATTAATTCGGTAAAATTAGCTACATCCCGATTGCCAATTCTTAAATACCGAATCGGTATGATTCGGTATTTAAGAATTGGTAATCTGGGATTACCTACATCGGGCCCTAAATCCCCTTGGTAAGAGGTCAATCTTAGGTAACATCATTTGGCAAAAAAATTACCTATATGTTATTGCCTGCATGCTGGAATGTGTAAAGCTATGTATTGTACTGCCACATGTACCACTGCTCATACATGATGAAGATGGTGTGCAAGTTGACCTGACAATATCCCACATTATATCATGTGTTATTCTATGTGTACATGACAATGTGAATAAATGAGGGGTATACAGAGTATGTGTCATCACATACTATATCATGTAGACATGGGATGATGAGTCATACATCATCATTGACTTACATCATTCCACAAGACAAATGAAGAGGCAACTACACACATGCTTGTACAAGCTTCAAAGACTTTTTCACAATGATCCATTGTGGTGTGTATACAGTCAAGAGGTATACATATTTGCATCTGTGTATGGTATTTATGTCTCTGGTGAGGTACCTCAGGGAGTGGTATGGTGGCATGTTGGGCTCATATTTGTGTCTCATCAGTCAGTGCTACAGTGATATGAGTATTAGCTATCCATGATATATCAAGTGAATAGAATTGCCTATTGCACCTGAGTAATCCCATTTTTTGGAATAAAAATTACCATTACCTTATGTACTCCAAATATACTGAAGTCATTGAAAAGCTGACATATGTAGTGAAGTGTATAGGCTCACAGCTGTTAATATAGTCAGGGAATGTTCCAATACAGACTAAAGTACAATGGACATTTACCCCACCAACTGACACCAAACTCAACTGCCAGGTCTACGATAAATTCTTCTGTTGTACATTTGGTACCTACCTAGGCTACTCTGATGAATGTGTCATTACATCATCTGGCTTTGAGAACAGCAAAAGTGTCACATGTAAAGTGTCAACCATGTGTGATGTGCACTTCCATGTGATCATGTTGCGACTCTGTAGATACAGCCACTTCTTTGCAGCAAGGGCCGAACTGTCTTACATATAGTGTGTCACTGATACATGAGTTATAGCAGATTGCAGGACCTCATGTCAATGTGCAGTGTAGGTTTTAATTGCGGCATCCCATTAGATGAAATATCTCACCATTGGTATGCCCTAAGAGCCTAGGTAGGCAGGTTGAAGACATTATTTGATACACAAATGTGGCAGGATTATGGATATGGTGAAACATGTAGTTGGAGCTGACAGTGGCGATGACACCATTAATTGGGTCTGTGTAGAGCTCATTGACTAACTATGTATGTCCTCATGACACTGTGGGAGCCAAGTAATATTTGCTTGATGATTTGATTTAGCAGCTATTATGTGATGTGTTGTGTAATGATATGTTTGTGTAGTGTGCTCAGGCTATTGCTAATTACAGTTGCAACTTCTTGTTTTAGCATCAACCCATGGCAGGGAAGGATACAGGGATGAGACATGTGGGGATGCAGCTGACCACAGTGGTTCCATTCAACCAAGTGATACTGAGGATTGCAGTGGTCCAGAGGATGGTGGGAGGGTCAGAGAGGAGCATCAGGATGACTCAACTTCAACATCTTCATCTGGCTCAAGTGGACAATGCCCAGTGGTGGTGGACTACCATGGACATCAGTTCGCTGCATGTTTACCCACCACCACCCCTACTATCTCCATCCTCTTTGCTGCATCCAACCAGCTGTCCAGGCCAGCTCCCCTAATCAAGTGAGAGTCCCCTTCCCCCTAGTACCCCACCCCTTTCCCCTGTCTCCCCTGATGCACTGAATGTGGAGGCTATTGACCACCTGAGGCATATCTCTGTGGGTCAGACAGAAGTACTGAATGGCACCCAGGTGCAAACATCCCAGTAAAGCCTAATCGTGTCGTACCTGGAAGGAATTCACACCGATATATCGTGTTTACAGAGATCGTTTCAGGATCTTGCTTGCACACTCAGGGCAGCCTTCAAACATTCCCATATTCCCACCCCAACTCCTGCCCCTTCCCCAGTCGCTATCCCTATTCCCCTGCTTGTCCAAAGCACACCAATGTCATGCATCTCCATCACCCATACAGAATCCACACCCTTAACACCAGCCACAGACAGTTCCACAATAACACACACACACCACAGACACTACCACCATCACACACAGACACCACACCCAGAACACCAGTGACAAACACTACAGCCATCACACAAAAAGACATTACCCCCACAAAAGAAGCCACGGACTATTCCACCATTGCACACAGAGTCATCACACCCACAACACTAGCCACTGACACTTCCACCATCACACACTCAGACACCACGCCCATACCACCAGCCACAGACAGATCATACACATACAAACACAAGACACATCTCACAACAAAACATACATCACACACCCAGAAACATGCATGCACTTCACGCACATCCACATCTCAATCCTCACACCCTTCTACCTCCAAAACCCAACCTCATGTCAATCCTACTCCCCAAACTCGCAAGGCTCTTACTCTGCGTGCCCTTAACCTTTTCCCAGCACAACTGCCCCCACTCAAACCCCAAAAGTCTGGTTTGCCACCCCTACCCTACTCTTCTACTTCAACACCCAAAAAACCTCCCCCCTCTAGTACACAAAAAGTCCCTACAATACCGTAAAAAAGTAAAATAAAAAAAAGACCTATCCTGATTCAGGCCCACTCGACCCAAAACCACCCCAGTACTTCTTAGAAGAAAAAAGGTCAACATGTTCCCACCCTCCCCATTCCACCCACTACCCTAAAGGGATGCAAGATCCCTAAAATAATCGGTCCCAGTCCTCCAAATCCTGAATCAGGAACCAGACCGACCAATCCTGACTTCATCACTCCCACCCACCTATCACACCCTGACTACACCGATCTATAGCTCCCCAGGCCCACACCATTCACCACTAAACCAAACCCAGCCCACCACAATGACTCTTCTGAGGTGCCTGGACTGCCCATTGGATGCCCCTTTCCTGGGCGGGGGCTTTCCCTGGCGGTTTTCTTGATGGCAAGTGATATGGCATAGCAGTGTGAAATTCCACATGGACATGATTGGACTTGCCATTGCCTTTTTTTGTGCACAATTTATGTGATTTGTCTGAATAAAGACTGATCAGATCACATCAACCTTTGTCCTGCATTTGGTACTGATGGTATTAGTTACTCAAGAAACGTTTTATGGGTGTGTGACAATAGGGTTGGCATCCCCATGATAGCTGATCCTTTTGTAGTGGTGAGTATAGTCACACCTTGGAAGACGCTATGGAGGGACTGAGGATGTGGATCTATGTACTTTGGTTTTACAAGTGTACTAAATCCCGATTGTGGCATTCTCTTCTTTGTGTGACATCTGCCATGGCTAGTAGATTAAGTCATCTCAAGCAATGTCAACATCTTCAGGCTTCAAGTACTAGGAAAGCTGCGTGTTAGAAAAGTGTTACATCTGTGTTAAGTAGGTATTTATTTCTAAACATATAGGGAGCGCTGGATAGTATTGTATGACTGTTACCTTTGAGGCATATGTGTGCCTTTTCATGTGTGTTCTATGAAGATTCTTCTCATGACCTGGTTGTGTGAAGAGTGTCTGTGCTGTGGGGCTAGTAGTAATGTCTTCCACGTACACATCAGCCACATGAGGATGTCCAATATATGAGAACATTAGTTGTCCATTTCTAGCCCATGCCAATGATCATATGCATGTTGACATAGATGCTGATGCAACCTGCACTGTATCCTTGACCTGGGAGGTACACAGGAGTACACTGGACTTGGCTATCCACATCTGAAGGGTATCTTTACAATGTGGCCTTTAAATATATGATACTGTAGTTCTTAACTATCCCATTGACCTGACTCGTCATGTTTATGTGTGTGATGTAGGAAGGTGCACTACACAGCATTTGTATTGAAGTACTTAATATTTTGACCTCCACACAGTTATAATATCTATTTCAATACGAGAGTTAGCCTTTGTAGAATGTGAGTATATCAAATCTAATGAGCGTTATGTCCTTCATGAGGAGGTGCTGTTGTGTACCACTGCATATTGCACTCCGGTTCTCACCTGTTCCTGAGCATGTCCATACATGTAGATTATGTGAGTGGGTGGGTGTAGATTGTCATTGTTGTGAACATAGGCTAAACAATGTAGATGTGATGGGAACATACTTTCAGTGATGTTACATACAGGGACCAACTACTTATATTTGGTCCTGAAATTACACGCCCTGGCCTTCTCCACAGTGTGTTGTTGGGGTTAGGGGGTTTCTGTACTGTGTGGAACACATTTTTGATGTATAGTGTGAGTCTAGGTTGTCTGATAATGTTTTCAGTCAGGTGGATATATATTGTCTGTTGTACACACTGACATATGCACACCATCTATGCCACCTCTGTAATGGTTGATTTTGACTGTTTGGTGAAATGTGTGTTTGTATGTGTTGTTGGTGTCCTCCACAACAGTACTTTGAGTCCTGGGGACACCTTCAGATGCAAGTGACAGGTCCTTGAGAACGTGGCTTACAAGCATGTAAGCTGCACATATCTAATTGCCATATTGTCACACTCAAACATTTTGGTAGTGCGTCATTGCACAACATCAAGGTATCTGTGGACAGTATTTGCATTGCTTTTACAGGGATTCAGTGATGTTTATTTGGCCATTGGATGGTACTTGCTTTAGTAGTAGTAGTTACTACTCAGACTATTCAGAAATATATCTACGGTATATCTACGGTGTTGCTATTATCTGCACTATAAATACTGCTCATTGACTTATAACGGTTTAATTGGCTGTTTCATGTGTGGCAGTGGTAGGCAGTACTGCTGCTGAGTTGGTTGTAGTTCACACCTAATTAAGGGGATGATATGGAGATTCCATTGGGACCTTCATCTGCATCATCTTTTGACACCAGACATAAATGCCCATTGACAACCACAGAAAACTTCAAAAACTTCAACACTTATGTCACTACTTGGTCTTTCAATGGTCCCTTCTGACCCTGTAATTTCCGAGTTCTCCTACATTTTGTGTTGAATATTGAGTGTCCACGTGTGTTCAATTGGGTACATGCTGTTCGCACCCCCCATTCCTATATACAACAGTACGGGTCTGGCAGTCACTGAATTCGGTTGTGTACCATATATATGCTGCTCAATGTGTCACATGCAATGGTGGCATCCATGAAGATTCAGATTTGGTACTGGGATGACATGTAGCATAGACTCCATATCCTTGCAGGAAGTAGTCGTCTGTATGGAGGTACTTATTCAGCTTTTATCCCTCTCTTTCTGCCTGCTCTCATGAAGTGGTTGGACCACTATGGTCGGCTTGTATGAATGATGCATCATAATTTGGCAGGCGCTCTGTAGGGTGCTGCTCTCTCTGACAGCCTCCATTACGAGATTATAGTGGTCGTAAAATCTATTGGAGTTGAATGGACTGCAGGGGTTTGATTTCTATGCATGTGCATGCATTGTAATCCAGCGGTCAGTGTGATCGCTTCGACATGACTGCAGTTCTCCGTCCACCTTGGACAGCACAGCAGAAGCCAGTCCGAACAGCATCGTAATGACCCTCTAAGTATTGTATGCAGCCTTGATTTTTAGACAGAGTCATCTCAGCTTGTCAATTTCAGCATAACATAGAGGACTGTGTGAACCAGATACTAACCTATGTACATGCGCTTCTTTTGCTTCAAAAGATGGACTAGCTGTAAAGCTTTAATCACACTATGAAGGTAGCACAATCTTTAGCACCTTCATACCATGGCTATTTCAGGTAGATATTGTTGTTTTTGCCGGGTATTGCCCATACTATAAACTATCTTAGAAGATACTTTTTAATACTCTGTGGTGTATTTCACTGTCTGCAATGCGTGTGGTAGAGAATAAACTCCATAGAGTAAAAACTGTTTACAATACCCACTTTTCTCATGTCAACTTCATTTCTCAATGTAAGGTTGGTGACTTTGAGGGGTTTGATACAGATAAAACTGTTCATAGTAGGGCATTCATTTTGGAACAGATGTTGAGTATCTTGAGGAACTTGGCTTTGTCTGACCAGTTGTATACATATTGAACTCCATGTGCAATGAGGATTTTCCATATTCCTGTGGTCCTCCACAAATATCACTGACACTTGCGCATTTAGGGCTCAATTTTGGTGCAGGGACCTGTTTACAAACTTCCATGTATTAGGAAATGTTTTTGTAAAACGATAATCATATGATACAGCTAAATAACACAATTATATGAAATGAAGTTAATATTAATTAGCATGTGTCGAAAATATGAAAGGAGGTCCCTTCTGTAAATACCAATGTTTTTAATTTTGCACTATGTACCTTATTATTCACTTTATTAACAGTATTACACAAATGTATTTGAAAAACATCATCTAAGATGGCCGCCACAACTTTTTGGCTATAATGATAGTAAGTCCATCATTTATGTCAATGAATGTTCATGTGACTTACTGTGTTGAAATACTGCTGGTTTTGCACTGGGAAGCTGACATTGATAAAGCCACAAGGTGAAACATGTCTGTCAGTGCAGGGGGATCTGCACAATAAAGCACTTTGCTTAAAAACTTTACCCGAGTGTGCTTTCCATGGGGAGAGGGAACGAGGAATGGCTGCTGCCGTTTATGCATAGTTAGCGGCTCACCACCGCAGGAGGGAGCACCCAGGATGTTTGGAGCAGCGATGGTGGCGACCTGTTGTTGTTGCTATATATATATATATATATATATATATATATATATATTTTTTTTTTTTTATATATATATATATGAGCAAGGCGGGAGTGAGCCGCCGAAACGCGTCTGAGCAGAAGCTGTAACTGAAAAATAAACGCTTGAATTATGATACACGGAGTCCACGCCTTCTTTTGATGGAAAGTTTGGTATTATGAAAAAAAATATATATATATATATATATATATATATATATATATATATTTCAAAAACAAAAAGGCACGCGGCACACTTCTTGGCAGGTAAAACTCAGTTTTTAATCACTCAGGTCTACAGCAAAACTCCTACGCGTTTCGAACAAACGTTCTTGGTCACGGCAGTGTTCTACAATTAGTCCTTCTTTCATTTCAGAATTTATACTTGCACCATATGTTACATAACGGTGATGCATTCTGGGCTATGTAGTTTTATTAACTGTTTTGTAACTTTTTTCTCTTTTTTTGCAACTTTATTTTCAGTTGACATACGTAGGGCAGACATGTGGGGAGAGATCTAAGGATTTAGTCCCAGTTTATACGTTTTATTCCTATAGTAGGATCTTTTTAACGTATAATGATATAATTACATTTCTATATCGTTCGCACTTTTTTGTGTGATACGATTGCTGGGAAGTGTTATCCTTAGATTTGGATGTTACTAGGGCTGAGTGCCCTTTGCCCCACATGTGTGCCTCTATTCATATCTGTTTCAGCCCATATAGTTCATTAATTACGTACATTCATCAACTTTGGACGATCATCTTGCAAGCAAAGCATACTATATCACATTTTAGATTTTGCTACAATTGTCTTTACAGGTGGATGTGCATTTCTTCGTCTGCATTCAAACCTCTCGGGTACTTAGTTTTAAATTTGATTATTAATTTGGACTCCAACCTTCTTAACTTTAAGAGTCTGTCTCCCCCACGTTCTTGGTTTGGGATAATTGCTAGTCCCAAATATTTTATGTCCTGCCATGTTTTTCCTTCGTGTTGTTTTAAATGTTTTGCCATGGCATAGGCATTGTCATCATTTTGTATCGCTCGGATATGCTCTAATATTCTTTTTTTCAAAGGGCATTTCGTGCTGCCTATATATTCTTTTCCGCAGCAACATCTCAGCATATATACCACAAATGATGATTCGCAGGTTATCTTTGTTTTGATTAGAAATTCTTTACCAGTTGGGTCTTTCAATGTAGTAGTGTTTTGACCTATTTTGCAGGCCTTGCAGGTCATGCACTTTGTGAATCCATTACTCCTTTTCTGAAGCCAGTCTGTTGGTTTTTTAACTGTGAAATGACTTCTAACCAAATGGTCTGTTAAATTGGGCGCTCTTCTGTATGAGATTAGAGGGCCTGTTCCAATTTCTTTTCCTATATCTGGGTCTTTCATTAGTATATGCCAGTATTTAGAAAGGATTTTCTGAATCTTGTGGCTTTCCTTACTATATGTAACAATCATTCTTGGTCGTTCCTCAGTCATGTCTTCTCTGTTTTTCTCTTTATTAGTCAATATTTCCAATCTTGTCTTTTGTCTGGCTTTTTCTTCCCCCTTTGCTATATCATTGTACTTATAGCCTCTTTCTTGGAACTGATTTTTAGTATCTTCAAACTTTTTCTCCATTTCCTCAGTTGTTGAACAGTTCCTCTTCATACGAAGAAACTCTCCGTAGGGAATGCTTTTTATCAGTTTTTTGGGGTGAAAGCTTTGACCATGAAGAATGCTGTTTGTTGCTGTTCGTTTTCTATGTGTGGTCGTTTCAATTTTGTTGTCTTTTATGAATACTTTAATATCCAGAAATTCAATTTCTTTAGAATTGATGTTGAATGTGAAACTCAAACCCACGTCATTGCAGTTTAGGATACCCAGGAAGGTTTCAAGTTCCGCTGCAGTGCCCTTCCATAACAGAAACAAATCATCAATGAAACGCACCCATAGTGCTACTTTTGCCATATGTTGGTCGTTTTCTTCTCTCCAAGCTATGTTCCTCTCCCACCACCCCATCATGAGATTCGCATAGCTTGGAGAGAAGGAAACTCCCATGGCCGTTCCACACTTTTGTTTATACATTTTCTGATTAAATAGAAAAACATTGTTATATAAACACATTCGGATCATGTCTACTAACATTTTGGAATGTTCACGTTCAGTGATTGGTCGCTGTTTAAGAAAAAATTCTATTGCTTTCAAGCCAATTTCATGGCTAATCGAGGTGTAAAGTGACACCACATCAATGGTAACTAACATATATGATGGTTGCCATTCCGTATTGTTCAATAGTTTCAGGAAATCACCTGTATCTTTTATGTAGGATGTGAGGGTAGGGACCCAAGGAGCTATGAAATAATCAACGTAATTAGCCACATTCTCATATATGCTCCCGCAGCTGGAGATTATTGGTCTCCCCGGTGGTTTGTTTAACGTCTTGTGCACTTTTGGTAAAAAGTACATGGTCGGTATAATAGGATGATCAACCATTAGATATTTCTTTTCATTTTCCGTGATCAGACCATTTTTCTGCCATTTGTTTAATTTTTCTTCCAGATCTGTTATTATTTCCGGAATTGGATTTTTCTTTAATAATTCATAGTTCTTTTCATCCTTTAATTGACGTAATGCTTCATCTATATAATGTTGTTTATCCATTATTATGATGTTACCACCCTTGTCTGCGGGTTTGATTTCGATCAATGGGTTGTTTTTTAGAGATTGTATTGCCGCTCGTTCTCGTTTTGATAAATTTTCTCTTTTGTTTGTTTGGTTCGTGTTTGTCATTGATTCAATATCACTTGTTACTAACTCATAAAATTGGTCAATTTTGTTTCCTGGATATAGAGTGGGATAAAATTTTGATTTTACTTTGAAAGGGGTTTTCATACCTTTGTCAGTTTTTATCTCCATATCTTGAAGGATTTGAGTGTCTGTTATTTGAGAACCTGTGACATCATGTGTTAATTCATATGCAATTCTCAAATGAGGAACATCTTCAATATTGCATATTTCACTTTGATTTTGACTTGAGTTCAGAGTTTCGTCTTGTTGTTCGGATGTTTCTTGTGACATATTTCCCAGCCCTTCCTGTGTTTCGGATTGTTGTATGTTTGGCTTTTGTTTGGCAAAGTACTTCTTTAATTTTAATTTTCTTATATATTTATATAAGTCTATTTTTGTGTCAACTTCTTCATGGTGGATTTCCGGGCAAAAGGATAGCCCCTTATTAAGTAGATCGATTTCATCTTTAGATAAATTGTATCTGGATAAGTTGATCACCAGATTGGGCGCTACGTTTTTCTTTTTCTTCATTATTTTCTTGCTGGTCTCAGTCTCAGGTTGTATCGGTTTCCTTTGTCTTGTACTTCGTCTGGTTTTTCGTTTTGTCTTCCTGAGAATTGCTGTGTTCCTCTTCCTCTCATTTTTTGTATTTGCGAGGATATATATATATATATATATATATTCACTGAAAAAACCATAGGTTATAGACCATATATAGTTAGGAATTAGCATTTACAAAACCTTATTTTACTCACACAAAACCATTGAAATTCCATATATAGTTAGTTGCACTAACTATATATCGCGCACCCGCAATCCACTGCTGATGATGTCACATATTACATCATTCATGACATGGTCAGTGACATCACTGATGACATCACTGATGACATCTCAAATGACATCACTGATGACATCACTGATGACATCTCATTTGACATCAATGACCACATCACTGATGATATCATTCATGTGACAATACAATGCATCTCCTGATATTTTAATATAACCTCTGTTTCACCCAGTGTTAAATACAGAGTATAATTTTTGAAACCATTGACACACCAATACTAGTTACTACATACGCACTCACTGATTCCTATGTCTACACACACATTCACTCATACAATCATTCATACATACAATCACTCATCTTTACAACACTATCATATGCACTCATACACCTATACAGACACTCACACTCTGCCACTCATCCATGGAGTTACTCACACACCTAGTCAGTCCTGAAAAGAATCAATCACACTTCCATTTTCTCATCTATACAGTTAAACATAGAACACCTTACATTTTTGAAACATATACTAACACATACTTACTCTCTTATAGAATCACTGATACAAGTACACATTGATCTGCACAGAGTCACACACCTCCCAGCCAGCCATACACACACTCAGTCTCCCATACAAATACTTGTGCAACCAATCAATAACCCATATAGCTACTTATATAGCTACTGATCAACACATGCAGCAGCTTGCACAACAACAGACATACTGATGCACACTTTCAGACAGTTTAGTCACTAACCCGTGCATTCAGTAAGACGCATTTAATCACTCACTCATACAGTCAATCACGCACCTACTAAAACCTTCATTCAGACACATACATCCACTCATTCTTCAATATGTAAAACATATTTAAACTTTACAGAAACACATAATCACTGGATGTTGTCATCAGTGATGTCATCAGTGATGTCACTGACCATGTCATGAATGATGTAATATGTGACATCATCAGCAGTGGATTGCGGGTGCGCGATATATAGTTAGTGCAACTAACTATATATGGAATTTCAATGGTTTTGTGTGAGTAAAATAAGGTTTTGTAAATGCTAATTCCTAACTATATATGGTCTATAACCTATGGTTTTTTCAGTGAATTTTCAAGGTTTTGTAAATGCTAATTCCTAACTATATATGGTCTATAACCTATGGTTTTTTCAGTGAATTTCATTGGTTTTTTAACAGCTAATATCTGTAGCTGTAAAATTTATTCTTCTTTAAATCCAAAAATATATTTGATATGTTTATGAATAATTTTTTTTTAAAATATTTTTTTTTCTTCGTTCCCGCTTCGCGAATCGGGAAGCTTCCCGTTAGCTGACCTTGATGCCGCGAAATAGACCGCGAGCCGGTAAACGTTTCTTTACCCCAACTGCCGCGTTACAAAACAACATCGTGACGCCTCCCGTCCGCATGACGTTTCACGTTGTCGCGTGATACGTCATATGACGTGCTACGTTAGCGAACTGGTACGCGAACCGAGTCGCAAAGCGCAGGTTTCTGGAAGCAAACCGGGAGGCCCTGCAAAGCGCTTAACGTAAACACAGCAGGTCATGTGACTTGGTAATAACACTTTTCATTGGTTCATTTCACTTTTGGTTTCCTAATGATGTAAGACTAGGTCATATAATCTAAAATGAACACTTTTCATTGGTTGAGAACTCTTGTTTTTCCCAAATGATGAAAATCCCTCCTTCTTTCCTCACTCTGACTTTCATCATTGTGAGAGAAAGACCCTTTGTGATCACTGAGCAATGGCTTCTTTAGTAGCTTCAGCTGGTGCTTCCCCACCACCTCCACCACATCCAAGGAAGAGTGGACCACCTGCTCAAGTTATAATTCAACAAGAAGAGGAAGAAGAGGAACAGGACGACGAGCACGAAGAGAGGCAGTTTTTGCCTGAGTAGCCCAGGACGTCTCACCGGGAAGAAAACTTCATTTGGCAATTTTTTAAAATTCCCAAAGGTGAGAAAAAAGTAAATGCAAGATACGTAACTTGCCTTATATGTCAAGATAGACTGTCCAGAGGAACCGAGAAAAAATACAGTTTCGGAAACTACACAATGCATCGCCATATGACTAGGTGGCATCCTAACAACTACAGTGCTGCACAGTTTCGGAACGACCTAGATAATCTCCCTATTATGGCCAGAAGATCTGTTGTACCGGAAGTAACGGGACCAGAGGGCAGGGAGATGGTGCCAAATATACAAATGAGATTTGGTGAAGTAAAACACACCTGCGTATTTTGCGATGGATTCATTTGCTACGGAGAAAGAAGCATCACTATCAACAGAGCTATTGACTATAATATGCAAGTTTGTACGAAACGCCCAAAATAATAAATACTTTTTTTTTGTTTTGTTGCTCCTGTTGAGCCCTTTACAATGAATCGTTTTCATTGCCCCCTCCAAGAAAAACCCAAAAAAATATAAAACTGTTCAGAAAAATTCAAAAAAAGTAAAAAAATATTCCGAAAAATAATAAAAAAAATATAAAACAACAAAAACAATAACAAAAAAAGTTCTTTTCAGAACTACCTCCCCGTTATTAAAAAATTGGTACAATATTTGGAACTGTGCCAACCTCTATTTCTCTTAGTTCGCTTCCCAGTTCGCTCGCCGGTACGCGAACCGGAAGCGAACCAAAAACAGTAAGTATAAGGGAAGGAAACAGACACTTATGTTAAAAGAAAGACAGCTATAGGGGAGTAAACTAGAGATACTATTACCCGTAATCCACTGCTGATGATGTCACATATTACATCATTCATGACATGCTCAGTGACATCATCAGCAGAGGATTGCGGGTTTTTTGGCAACGTGCCTTATCCACGGTTTAATAACGCTGCCTTTTGCTTTATATAAGTTTTCAAATTGTATGAAATACATACCAATAGGTCGTTATGAACGTTTAGGTAGTGCTTTTCTTCATGAGGTCTGGTCGCTTCCATACACATACAGATGTTTCAAAGATGATCAAGAAGTTTATCTGAATGGAGAGGAATGCACTGAGACGCCAGATCATTCACTAATGTGTAGGCACATACAGTTACACGGTTCATGCAACAAACACCGACCAAATATGGCTTGCGTGTTGCAAGGCACGCCAGTTCCTGCTATCATCCCCACGTTCAAGTTGTTGGAAAATGGTAGTTATTTGATGCTCAATAATGAAGATTGATCTGGGTTAATTAAAAGTATTCCTTTTATCGTAACAGTAAGTGAACGGGTTATTTGCTGCAGAAATGTTCTATTTCCTCCCACACATGAACATAGGGAGTTTTCAATCTCGCCACAAATACCAACCTTGGGAGCAGATTTCAACGGCATGGCAAGAATAAGAGCTCTTTTGTCTCAGAGAGAGGTGGCCTTGAGTTCGGCCCGTGAAACTTTCGTGCTTCACATAGCGAACACCCGTACAGAGGTGCAGACCCTTTTCAATTCAGATTTGCCTTTCCATTTCAGCAAGATGGTTCGGACTATCTCTAACGCATCCTCCACAAAGGCCCTGGCGCACTTTTTTAAAGTTGTTACCAGTGGTCTCGTGACTTCATTTGAGAAAATCTTTCGAGTCATCCCTACTTTCTTTCATTGTATTTTTTCCACTCTGCTTCGTGGATTGCCATTTTTACTTGCATTACCAGCGGACGCTCTTGTGCTTTTTTACATTTTTAAATATGGATGTCCCTCCTATGCAACC
The DNA here is from genome assembly GCF_964261635.1 of Lissotriton helveticus. Classification (NCBI taxonomy): domain Eukaryota; kingdom Metazoa; phylum Chordata; class Amphibia; order Caudata; family Salamandridae; genus Lissotriton; species Lissotriton helveticus. The sequence continues at coordinate 211,051,850 of NC_136060.1, read as the reverse complement.
TCCCACCCTGCAGCTGCTGACACTGTTCCGCAATCGCATGCTAGAATATTATGGCACAATGCCGTTGGCGATATTAAGCACGGCATATGGATTATCTTTTTGATTCTCCTACTTCACCTGTGTCCAGCCTGTATTTCACTGCCTGACCTGTGATTTCGATTGGGCCATTGATTTGTGTCTCTGCGGACCGGTTTCTCCTGACGTCGACTTTAATCAGCTGATGACTCCTATCATTACTCACGAGTTGGTTTGTCCTGGCGAAAGGATTATGGCTGTGGCATTGATGCATGGACTAATTGGTCCCTGGAATTTACTGGCGGCAACACAGTCTTTCTTGGAACAGAGCTTTCTTGAAAACCCACCGAGCTGTCCTCTGATGGTGATAGAGGATCCGGTGCTGGGAGAGCACGTATGTTCTTTTCCGCTTTTAAATTGGATGGCTGAACTGTTTTCGGATGAAGACGGTGACTTCCTATTGGAGGCTGTTGCAGCTTATTTTGCATACACAGTTATGTCATAGACCTTTTTCATGTTTGATATGCTGAGTACTAGCATTCATTGACAATTCATTGACTTATTTGTCAAGTTTTTATTATTTACCTTGCCTATTGGCTTAAGACTCGATAAAGTACTTGGCTGTTTTATTTTTCTTTAGCATTAAATTTTCCTAGTTTTTAATGCTTTACCTTGCGGACCGTCCACATATAAACTTGCAATCTGCTCTCATGAGATGGCACTTCTATTATCTTATTCAGTTCGTTTCCGGATCATTGGGAGGTGTCATCTACGTCCTGGATATCTTTACACCGTGTTAAGTTAGCATGGGCTCATTACCGGTTTAAACGCCATTTTTCCTTTTTTGCAACTTCTGCACACAACACTTAGTTGTTGCTTTAGCTTTCAACCTAGTAGTTCATCGTGGTTTACATGAGAATAATATGTTATTGCTCTACTATCTGCTTTGCTTGTTAAACTATATCTGTACAGCGAGTGCTAAAGTTTCAAGAACAACACGATACAGAATTGTTATCAGGTCTGATCTCCACGACTTCATACTCATAACATAAGTGCAACTTCTGCCAATTCTGGGCATGAGGCGGGTTTTATATTGCTTGGCCGAACACACATACACAACACTTGATGCGGTTCACATGAAGAGAGAGCTGGTGTATGCTGATGTGATTCCTTCAAATCTAAGACACTAAAGTATGGGCACGCCCTAAACCAACACAAAGAGACCTTCTTAGCAAATAATATAATATGTGTATTAGGGAGGGTGAGATATAAGCAGCCGCGGGCCGTGGAGGGAGTTACGGTGAGGCAGGGAGGCGGGGAGGGGGAGAAGCAGGGTGGAGCCCTCTCCACCCTGCCCCTCCCCCTCCCCGCCTCCCTGCCCCACCGTAACTCCCTCCACGGCCCGCGGCTGCTTATAAGTGTTGCTAACTCTTATTCATTTACAGCATGTTAACATACTGTCACCATTCGCTTTTTATGTACTACTGACTATGCTGGTAATTTTGCTACTGATAATATGTGTACTTGTATAATCTAAGATACTACGCCTGAGAAGACGGCATTAGTAAATAAACATTTCAAATACACATGTCTTCTTCTTAACTCCATGTTCTGGTTTCTAAGAAATATATAACGACCGACTGTTCATGAGTTCCACGTATCCTGAGGTACTATAAGTTCATATTCTGGATTGTCTAAACATTGAGAGTTTGTTATATCCAATGTGACACTGTACCTAGCTTGCTAAGGGGTTTTTGATTACTAAGGTGAGTTTTGGGACACCCTAATTCGCCGAGGTTCCAATCCTCTGTCCACAGTTCTGTGTGAGAACAGAAACCCTGCGACAGGGGCACCCCCGACCCTTGCTGGAGCTTCATCACACTTGCGATACAACTCCAGCAATGCGCCACCTTTACGGCAAAGATACATCACGCATCTGTGCTGTTTTTGCCCCATGATGCGCCGCATTGTAAATGCAGCACACCATAGGTGACGGAACAGCGGCACAGAATGACTAACACATCCCTGGTGATGCGCCAGTCATCATAAATCTATCCCTATGCTTCTTACCTTGTTAGAGATGAACCGCCATATGTATCATCAAAGTTTTTTGCATTTCCTAAATAGCGAACTTTAAGGAATAAATAGCGATTCTTTACCATTCCTAGTTTGCGATGAGCTATTTGCTAATTACAAATTACCCATTCATTTCCTTCATTTCCATAGGGCGGTTGGCCTCACTTTTAGCTCGAACGGCTGAATGGATTTGCACGAAACTTGGCAAAATTGTAGGGACTGGTAGCCCGATGTGCCTTTGCTATGTCTCAAGATATATGCTCCAGTGGTTTTTACGAAAATTAACTTTGAAAAATATATATTGGGCTACATTGGCCTATATATATGTTGGAACCCAAATGTAGCCCAATGTAGCCCAATGTAGCCCAATGAAGCCCAATGTAGCCCAATGTAGCCCAAAGATGGCCGCCAGAGACGAAAAAAAACAAATGTAGCCCAAATATCAGCCAGATGTAGCCCAACTATAGCCCAGTGACAGAATGACCAATCAGCGTCGCAAACCTCCGTTACGCGAAGCGGAGCGCTGTTACAGATATATATCTTTTTTTGAACGTTAATTTCTCAAAATCCACTGGAGCACATATATTGAGACCTAGCAAAGACACATCGGGCTACCAGTCCCTAATATTTTACCAAGTTTCGTGCAAATCCATTCAGCCGTTCGATTATTATTATTATTTTTTTTTTTTTGCCCCGCGGGGCCCTTTTAAAACCTCCACATCAAACCTAGGGGGTCAGCGAGGATCTACTATTCCCCCTTATGGTCATTTGCCCCTTCGCTTTCGCCTCCTCTTGTCTCTCGATCCTACCGAGAGACAAGATGGCGGCCGCTACGGACTGTTTGGAATGTTGACAGACGCCGGAGAACCAATCAGCTTCGCTTCACAAAGCTCCGTTGCGCGAAAAGTACGCGTCCTGGAGCGCTGCCCGGTCCGCTGTTACAGATATATATCTTTTTTTAAACGTTAATTTCTCAAAATCCACTGTAGCACATATATTGAGACCTACAAAAGGCACATCGGGCTACCAGTCCCTACAATTTTGCCAAGTTTCATGCAAATCCATTCAGCCGTTCGGGCTAAAAGTGAGGCCAACCGCCCTATGGAAAACTCAATGTTAAAAACACGTTTTGGGACCCCCCTTTTTTCTCGGCCCCCCCTTGACGAACCCCCCCCCCCAAATTTTCAAGGGCTGCTCAGAAACAAAATGTGCCATTTTCCTGAAAATTTCAGCCAATTCCGTCCACAAACGCCAAAGTTATTAGACATAGAATTTTCAAAAATCCCATAGAGAAAAAATCCTAACTATATATACCTACTGGCGACCGCCAGTAGGTAATATATATATATATATATATATATATATATATATTCTCTCCTCCAATGCCAGTTTGCGCACCTTGGGCTGTCGCGGAACGGTCCCGGATAGGCCACCGACAGGCCTTACATTTTTTTTTTTTACCCCAATTACCTCCTCTTTTCAGAAGTAAGCCAGGACGCCCGGAGTTTGTTTGCAGAATTTATTCAGCAGAGTGAAAAAGTGCGACGCGTTTCGCCGATAAGGCTTGCTCACGCTCGTCTTGATTACATTGACGGCCATTTTTAAAGTGCTCAAAACACCCCCCCAAGTGTATACATATCACCACCATGGTAATGCGGGCTGCCATATTGTAAGGATACTTGTACAATACATTTCACTACTTCATTATATGTACATTATGCTGATATCATAGTTAATCACTGTGCCATGAGTTATATCGTTATGTAATCAAGACAAGTGTGAGCAAGCCTTATCGGCGAAAAATCGCACTTTTTCACTCTGCTGAATAAATTCTGCAAACAAACTCCGGGCGTCCTGGCTTACTTCTCAAAAGAGGAGGATATATATGAAGAATCCTCGTTCTCCTGCTTCTATCGTTAAACAAACGAGCATGGACCCAAGTAAGTGCTCAATTTATCTTTATTGCATTTGCAAGCACTCCGCAATGAAGCGTTTCGGCAGCTCCTTCTGCCTTGATCACATGACCTACATATATATACTCCATGCAGTTCATGTTATTTTAATTCATAACAACTCAGCCAGCAGCACAACTCGATGCGTTTCGGTCTCGCAGAGACCTTGGTCACAAGACTGCTTCTGCTCCTACTAGTCTCATGACCAAGGTCTCTGCAAGACCGAAACACGTTGAGTTGTGCTGCTGGCTGAGCATTTATGAATTAAAATAACATGAACTGCATGGAGTATGTGTATGTCGCTTATTGAGGTTCCGGGAGTGCGCGAGGAATGCCCTTGGGAAATTGAAACAATTTCATTACGGCGAGGCTCTGCCGTACTTCAGACGCACCGTCCTTTGAGCGCCCGGGAGCCTGGACGTAGGCTACATTTGGAATTTATACATATATATATATTCACTGAAAAAAATCATAGGTTTCAGGCCTGTTATAGTTAGAAATTAGCATTTAAAAAACCTTTGAAATTCATAGGTTTCAGGGATGTTATAGTTAGTTGGAAATTTCACTCCTAGAAATTCCCCTGCTGTAGTTAGTTGAGCTAACTATAACTCAAGCCCCCGCAATGCACTGCTGATAACGTCACATATTACATCATTTATGACATGGTCAGTGACATCACTGATGACATCTCAAATGACATCACTGATGGTATCACTGATGACATCATCCAGTGAATGTGTGTTTCTATAAAATGTAAATATGCTATATATGTATATGCCAAGGTGTATTGAAGAATTACTGGGTGTATGAGAGTCAGGATGGATGATAAAGTAGGAGTGTGACTGACTGTATAAGTAAGTGATTAATTGTTTTTTTATTTTATTTTTGGAGTTTTATATAGCGCTGACCTGACCCGGGGGTATCGGAGCGCTTTCAACATTGTCTCATGATAGTTAAACATATTAGAGCAGTCTTGAACATTAAGTTCGGCAGTCCAAGAGTGCTGAGGCTTCCAGAGGTAGTGGTAGAGTTCTGAGGTAGACTTGTTGAATGCTAAATTGAGGTAGACTGACGATCTTGCGGCAGCTTAATATAATGCACATTAGTCTGGAGGCAGGCTGATGTGAGCATGTGAGCAGAGTGTAGTCAGAGAGCTCTGGCATCAGGGACAGCGTGGCTATTCATTCGGGAGGGTGCAATTCAGGAGGAGGGTTTGGAGGGGTTTTTTGAATTTTGTGAAGGAAGGGATAGTCAGCGACTGATACAAACATTCACACAGTTTAGGTTGTCAATTGGTGTGGCAGCAGTTGCATAATTTGGTTAGCAGCTAAATGAGGATCTATATGAGCTATTGATTGCTTGTCTGAGTACCTGTATGGGTGCCTGAGTGTCTGTGTGGGTGGGTGAGGGGTGTGACTCTGTGCATAGATGTGTGAGTGGATAATTCACTGGGTATATGTGTTCAAGTCTGTATCTGTGAAGGGCTATATGGCTCAGTGAGAGCGTGCAAGAATGTCTTGGTGAGTGAACGGATGCCTCAGTGGGACATGTGTGAGTAACTGCATATGTGAAAGGCAGTTTGTATGAGTGTTGGATTGTATAAATGACTATATGTGAGAGTGAGTGATTGTTAGATTGTCTGTATGGATCAGTGTGTGTTTGTATTAGATATTGTAATAGAGTGTAAGTGTGTGTTAGTATATGTCTAAATAAGTAATGTGGTATGTGTATAACTGTACAGGTGAGTAAACGAAAGTGTGATTGATTATTTCCATTACTCACTAGGTATGTGAATAACTCTATGAATGAGAGGAAGTGTGTGAGTGTCTGTATATATATGTGACTGGTTATGATAATGCTGTATTGACAGCTGACTGTATGTATGAGTGACTGTATGGGTAAATGAATGGATGTGTGTGTAGACTTAGGAATTAGTGAGTGGATACGTGGAGAAGTGTGGCTCACTGGTTAGAGCAGGCAGACCCTGGAGCAGAGGTCAGACCCGGGACCAGGGTTCAATTCCCGACGCGGCAGGGTCTTGAGCTCAAATGTCCACGGACTCGATAATTCTCGCTACGGTGCCTGCCCTAATCATGGGTTCTCACTATGCAACTCTGGGCATTAAGCTTGCTTAATCTCCACAACGGCCCCCCCGCGGCGGGATGCCTGGCTTTCACCTTGGGGATGCCCTGTAGGGGCTATCTCACAGGGAAAAGCCAGGACGGGTTCCCAAGGCAAGCGCCGAGATGCCTCCGGGTGATTTGAGCGCTATATAAGAACATACAAAAATAAAAAATAAAAAAAAATATGTACTAACTGGGATTGGTGTGTTCATGGTTTCGAAAATTATCGTCTAGAATTTAGAGTAGGTGTATCAAGTGTTATATTAGGGTCTGAGGAGGTGCATCAGATTTTCACATGAATGATGTCATCAGTGATGTCATTTGAGATGTTATCAGTGATGTCACTGACCATGTCATGAATGATATATTATGTGATGTCATCAACAGTGCATTGCGGGGGTGCGAGTTATAGTTAGCTCAACTAACTATAACAGGGGAATTTCTATGGTTTTATATAAGTGAAATGTCCAACTAACTGTAACATCCTTGAAACCTATGGTTTTTTCAGTGAATTTCAAAGCTTTTTTAAATACTAATTTCTAATTATAATGTTCATTAAACCTATCTTTTTTTCTGTGTTTTTTAATTATCATCCCATTCTCAACTTGGTGAAAACTGCAAATATCACCACTCTTCAATCAATACCTCACGCCAACAAAATCACCACAACTAACGCTAATGATATGCAATGTAGGCATTCCCATGCAAAACAAACACAAAAACACCACTTCCCCATATTTTCAATGACCAGTCAAATCTGCAATGCGATCCAAAAAGCAGGGGATAAGCCAAGTTAGCAGTAATAAATTAACATCAACCTTTAACTGGTGTAAGGAGGTTGACTATACTGTGTGAATTGGACCCAACTCATAGCCATATCTAAAGACCAACACGTGATAGAGCTACTGATCATGCAGCCCCGACACCCAACAAGGCCACAACACCCAGCGCCACCACCACCACAACCTCCCCCCGGACCACCCCTTTACTACCACTGAGGCAGCGCAAAACAGGACAATGGACCTTCCCAAAATGCCATGCCCGTCAACCACACAATAGCTGAATGTTGGGAGATGTGGCAACCAACTATATATGAAGGAGGCAAGTCACCCATCAATAATAGAGCACATACTGCCAAGTGTAACACTGATGTGCTGCACAGACCTCGCTATGCAAAGCACAAACCTCTCCATGTGGAGATATACTGTTGATAATTGTAGTGTAGTGCACAGTGGGCGCAACCATGATACCTCAGGCAGTGGGGAAAATCTCGGTCATGTTATGTTATGTTATGTTAGCTGCTCTTGTATAGTGCTCGAATCACCCTGGGGCATCTCGGCGCTGCCTAGAGGCACACATAATTGGCATATTCAGAGAACTGAGTTTGACCTTTAGAACAAGAAGGCTTTTAGGTGCTTCCTGAAAGAGGTGTACAATGGAAGTTCCCTGAAGGATTTGGGGAGACTGTTCCAATATAATATGCAGCTGTGTTGTTCCCCCCCTGGCTGTGTTGTCCCCCCCTGGCAGTAGAAGCAGAGTAGACTGCTCCAACGTACGCCACTCCAGAATAGAAGTATGAATAAATAGGCCAGGCCCTAGGTGTGGTTCACTGGTAGGAAGAACAATGACTCTGTCAGAGCGGCAGCCCTCACCCTGGCACGTGGCTGCCGCCATGACCGCGGGCCTGCTTGACACAGGCCCCCTGCGAACCCCCTTTTCTGAATCATTTTGGCCACTATAGGAGTGGCAGGGTATGCTCAGACATGAATGGAATGGAATGATCTTTATTCGGATTTTGATAAATCCATAAAAGTACATACAGAATGAAGCATATTAAAACACATAAAAACATATACAAAAGTTAAAAATAGCCCAATTGGGCATGAGCAGCATATATGGCGTAAAGTGCATGATACAAAGTATAAGACATTAAACAGTTAACAAATGCAATCATAAATTTCTATTTAGCCAATACCAATATTCATGGAATCCATACATATAATTAAGCCACTATACAATTTATATTTAGATTTTAAGGTGCGTTATGCATTCATAGGCCATTATCCGTGTTCCATACTTGCCCTCGATCTCACACAGGCTTTTATGAAGCAACTTATAGTGTATATAACATCGTCAGTTGGTAACATTTGTAGAAATCTCAATGCCAATTTAAAGTCCCTTAAATAATATTTTCTAAAGATCGGCATTAGATAATGATGAATATACAATTTAAAATGGCCACAGAAAATAAAGTAATGCAATAGACTTTGTTTCCCTCCGACAGAGCACGGACAATCCAGCTCTTCTAAATTCTTATTATAGCCGAGTGGGAAACTCAGTACATTGACAATGCTTCCATCCCGGAACCTAAATAAAAGGCTCCGGTTCCATCTTCCTGTTGGTATTGACAAGTATCTACAGGGCTTGTTTGGCTTATTTAAATTATTATTACCAGTATCAGTTAGTGGGAAATATTTAATATTAGCTGGTTTCTTTAGTTCAATTCTCATGCGTTCCTCTTTATATATTTCAAACAGTGCCCGTTTTACATTATTCTTGTGGGCGGGGACAATGGTGTTTGGGGAGCTAAACAAAGAGCCATGTCCCACGCTCAACAGGCTATTCTTGACAGCATTTAGCCAAGGTATGAGATGGGATCGCTCATGTAACAGGCAATCTGAGATTATACTGCGGGTCAAGGAAGCCGCTGGATTTGTCCATATTTTTATCCAAAAAAGCGTAGGCCTTGACCTAATAAAATCAGCTATATATGGCAACATAAGTTCTTGATGACAAATGAATGTGGGCGCACAGGAGGTTACACCCAGCACCTTCCTACAGAATCTATTTTCCTCCAGCTGCAAAGACATGCTGTTACAATAACCCCACACTTCTGATCCATATGTCCCAGTTGGCTGACATTGGGTGCGATAAATATTTAACAGGGGGGTAATCACATCGGCCGTTTTCGGTTGAAGAAGAGATAAAATTGAATTAATTGATTTACCAATTTTATTTCTTGCGTAGGCAGCATGATGCTGCCATGAGCATGTATTGGAGAATAATAACCCTAAATAGGGGAAAGTGCTAGTACATTTTAATTCATTGTCGCCAGCTTTAACTGAAGTAATGTTGTATCTTTTTGGTCCACAGTTCATGATAAAAGATTTTTTAAAATTGGTATTTAAACCTAAATCAGACATAAAAGCAACAAACCCTGTAATTAATGAACGCAAAGCATTTGGAGTACGCCCCATTAATACTGCATCATCCGCATAAAGTAAGGTAGTAATGGGGGAACCATTTATAATTGGAACATCCTTAGAGTTCTTACTCAGGGCAGGGCTCAGCCCGTTAATATATAAAATAAAAAGCAATGGGGCGAGTACACAGCCCTGTCGAACTCCTCTTCTAATAAAAATATCATCAGATAGTTCAACATCATTATTAATACGTACTCTTGCCTTAAGATCCCTATGTAAATATGAAAGAAAATATACCAACGAATCATCTAAACCATAATCAAGCAAATGTGACCATAACCTAGAGCGATTGACAAAATCAAAAGCGGAACTCAAGTCCATAAAACCTAAATAAAGTGGGGACTTTTTAACAATAATATATTTGGCCATGATCAGATTCAAGTTGAGACACTGCTCAACCGTGCCCACATGGCTTCTGAACCCCAATTGGCTGCAATGTAGCACATTATTATCCTCAGCCCATTCCCTTATCCTCTTAAATAGTACCCTACCAAGGACTTTTAATGTATTGTCGATCAGTGAGATCGGACGGTAGCAGGCCGGATCCGACCTGTCACCTTTCTTGAATATCGGTACAATGACACTGTTCGACCAGGATTCGGGGATTGAGCTGTCCGTCAAATTGTTAAATAGGTTGCATAATAAAGGGGCCCAAAATTTAATTTGCGATTTAATCTGGTCAATAGATAGACCGTCGGGACCAGGGGCTTTATTGCTAGCACTCTCCAAAATTGCATCCTCCACCTCAGATATTGAAAAGTTCAGTTGTTCAGCATTATTTAATAGTGGGGCAGAATCTATAGAAAGGGCTGTTATAGCATAAATTTTAGAGAAATGCTCCACCCAAACCTCACCGTTTATATTACAATTAATTGGTTGGATGTTAGAACCAAGAGATCTGAGTGATTTGACTTCTCTCCAGAACCCTGCCGTGTCTTTTAGCGAAGCAGTCCGCGTGAGTGACTCCCAGTGGTTAACCACTAAAGCCTCTGATCTTATCCGTAGGGCGAGTTTGTATTTAGATCTTAATTCTCTCACTAGGTTAAAATCCCTAGGATTTTGTTTTAAGGCCGCCCTCAGTTCTCTGTTGGCCTTTGAGCACACGGAGTCAAACCAGCGAGGGCTGTGATCTATATTGGGCCTAGATGGTTTAGATGATTCACATTTAATAGCCCCACAAAGATTACTAAATGCAACAACCAATGCTTCGCCAGTACTATTAAGTGACAGGCAGGTCTCTATTAACAGAGGATATTTTTTAATTACCTTGACTAGGATAGCTTTATTATCCACCCCTTTCCATATTAGTCTTAGTCTATCAGTAGACAGTGCCAGATTTTGTGGCCCATTCTCAATTCTCAGAGCAGCCTTTATGGTCTGTGGATTATCTAAATATATTCTGAGCGGGTAATGGTCACTATATGCAGAGCAGATAACCTCAGCTTTTCGAGTTATATCACACAGGGACAAACAAAGAAATATATAATCTATCGTGGAAGCGCAGCCTTGACCTATATAGGTGGGTGTAAATATATTTTCAGCACTAATACCAGCGATTTCCATAGCATTTACTAAATTACGGGATGCTAATAGATTTTTCAACTCTTCACCGTTACGACATGGAGCACTAGTGCGATACATATGAGCGTTAAAATCACCTCCGATGCAGATACCATCGAAGGACCCATACTTCAACCCCTCCACGATATCATCAATAAAATTAAACAAAGACAAAAAGTTTGCATTGGGATGATTAACAAAGTCATTATTATAAAAATTAATTATGCATAAAACCATCCTGTTAATGTATTTCATAGCCATAAAACATTTGCCCGGTGTAGGGATCTGTTTAGTTTGTACCCCGGGTTTTATCTTAGACCAAATTGATAACCCCCCACTGGGGCGTCCCATAGATGAAGCAGAGGCCTTTAAATTATAGCAACAGAAGCCCTCCATTATGGGATTAGTTGTGCACCAGGTCTCTTGAAGCAACAATATGTCACAATTATTATTGACCCAGTCAGACCATTCTTTGATTTTCAGTTTAGAGTTAAGACCCGCTATGTTCCAACTTACAAGAGAGAGTACAGAATCCAAAAGGTTTTTGTTCATAGGTTGGCCTCTTACTGTAGTCCCTATCAAGGAATGTGGGGCTTCCTGATTTTCATTGATTGGAGTTGGTGATGGATCAACTGGGTTAACTGACTTAATCGGAGAGGGTCAGTCTAACATATCCAAACCTGACAAAGGTGCAAATCTATTAAATGTGTTAAGAGGGAAAGCAACTGGCTGAAATTGCATAGCAGGTGGCTGAAAATACCTATATGGAGGGTGGAATTGCATTAAAGGTGGTCGAAATTGCATAGGGGGTTGTCTATAGAAGTAGCTTAGAGGTAACATAGTTGCAACCGTAGAAATGGCCGAACAGTTACCACTTCTATTAAGCAAATGTCTTACAGTTCCGGGATTTTTGAAGTTAAGAACTATACAATCTCCGTCCTTATCTTTAGGTAATGGTCCAATCCAAGACACCCTGCGAACCGATATAATTTCTCTTAATATGTCGTATCCAACCCCCTTGTGTTTAGTCAGCCAGTCTATACACTTGTTTCGTAGTTGTACCCAGGATTCCCCCTGACCCTCCCTCAGCGATGGTACTCCTGCCAAAACCAGGAGGGAAGGACAGGCATCCGGTGGCAAGTGTAAGGGTAAGACAGGCCCTTCGTATTTACGAGGCCTATTAGACCCTGCTTGGGCAGTACCTTTATTCTTATCTACAGTTGATGTGGTTGTTGGAGTAGATTGAGTAGAGCCATCATTCTTACTGGTGGCATTTTTGTTAATAGTAGCCACAGGGGCAGTTTTTCTAGGTGCAGGAGTTGGAATAGATTTAGCAACTGTACTGGGTTTTACACACTTAACCCCTGTATTAACAGTCTGGGGTTGAATTTTAGGTTGTATGATAGACGGTAATGATGTTCCCGGGTTATTCATGCCCTCATCCAATACGATGCGAGCATCCTATAGGAGTGGCAGGGTATGCTCAGACATGAGTCCCTTGCTCACTGCACCATCAGGATTCAAGCAAGCCGGGCCGAAGACGGCTGCAATGCCAGAAACCGGTCCCCGGAAGCTTGTTTCCTTTCCAGTAAAGAATTGGCTTGGTAGTTTGGTCTGCCCTGTTCCCATGATGCACTGGGCCAGGGACAGACTAATTTGCATGTAGCCAGTTTCTGAACAGGGATGGTGTAGTGAGCTAAAAAACGGTGATGGATCAAGCCCTGATCTTTTGACTGGGTATGAGTGTTCTGTTTAACTCAGATGCTCTGTCCATCACCACCCCCTTTTCTGAACCCTGCGAACCCAGCGGCACAGCACCGCAGACTTATATATGTACCAACTACTGCCTTCGATCTACACTGCGGACAGCAGGGCTCACAATTCAGATGCAGTGGTGATTGCAGATGATGTAGTCAAGTTTGCTAGGCATGCTGCTCCCAGTGCGGCACGCCTGGACCACGCATCATCTCAGGGTGCACACACGCTGTGTGCTTCAGGTGCTACTAACTCACTGCACCATAAATCATTGCCACGTAGCCTTATCAAGGCAGAATTCATTAGACAAAAGACAATGCTCCCAGTGCGACCCGTCTGGACCATGCATCATCGAAGGCTGCACACACAATGTGTGCTTCAGGTGCTACTAACTCACTGCACCATAAGTCATCGCCATGTGGCCTTATCAAGGCAGAATTCATTTGACGAAAGACATTGCTCCAGGTGCGGCTCGCCGGCACCACATATCTTGGCAGGGTGGCACACGCTGAGTGCTCCTGGTGCCACTAACTACAGCTCAACTCAATGACACGTGGCTGTGCGCCCATCCTGACCGCTGCCTCTGCTATACACTGGGGTTACACGGTTCACATTGCAAGATTAGTAGCTACGCAAATTCAGTAAGAGACTATAATGGGTTAAGAAGATCAAATGCTCTCAATCTTTACAGCTCAAGTCAATATCATCTGCCTTGTGGCCTTTGCTGAACGCTGCCTCCCGCCTAGACTGTGGAAGACCGGTGACACATGGTGCCAACTAACCCATTTCAACACAAGCCAATCCCACATGTGTAACTGTGACATGAGTCCTGAATGGCAGCGACCACAGCACCAGCCTCCGTTCGATCAGTGAGGGGTATTTGCATATGGAAGGCTGGTGACACGTGGTGCCACTGAACCTGCACTACGCAGGCCAGTGGGGCCAGCAACGTATGCATGTTCCTGTGGGCCCTTGCTCAGCGCTACCTCTGGCCCACACTTTGGTAGACCGGCGACACATGGTGCCACTAACTGTCTTCAACACAAGCTGATCCCACATGTGGAACTGTGTCCTGAGTCCTGAATGACAGTGACCCCAACTCCATGAGACAACCAAAGCAGCAGACTCCCTTCAATCAGTGAGGCATATTTCCATATGGAAGGCCGGCGACACGTGCTGCCACTAACTCTGTTCAACACAAGCTAATCCCACATGTGTAACTGTGTCCTGAGTCCTGAATGACAGTGAACCCAAGTCCATGGCAGCGACCACATCACCAGACTCCCTTCAATCAGAGAGGCATATTGCCATATGGAAGGCTGGCGACATGTGCTGCCACTAACTGTTCAACACAACCCGATCACACATGTGTAACTGTGTCCTGAGTCCTGAATGACCGTGACCCCCAAGTCTGAGGCAGCGATCACAGCATTAGAATCCCTCTGATCAGTTAGGCATATTTCCATATGCAACCGCCGCGACAAGTGGTGGCACTAACTATCTTTAAAACAAGCCGATCCCACATGTGTAACTGTGTCCTGAGTCTTGAATCACACTGAATCGAACCGACCACAGCACCACACTCCTTTCGATCAGTGAGGCATATTTCGACATGCAAGGCCGGTGACGCATAGTCCCACTAACCCTCTTTAACATAACCTGATCCCACATGTGTAACTGTGTACTGAGTCTTGAATGGCAGCGACCCCAAATCTGTGGCACCGAACACAGCACCAGATTCCTTTTGATCAGTGAGGGGTATTTCCATATGTAACTACAGACTCCAGTAGGCAAGTAAATATCACAGTCCTACACCCTACATATTATCCTTTCAGTATCCTTGCTTTAAGAACTTTTTTTTATATTAGTTATAGCTTTACTACAATGACCAAATTAATCTTCAAATGCAAACTAACATGGATTAACAGTCTACACTGCGGGCAGGACAGCTCGCAATTCCAATTTGAAATGCTAATTTCCAAACAACAGGATTGTACTCAGAAAATACAACACTTCGTCAGTGTATTCTATTCTTATTTCATCTTTTCACCATACGCCTACACTACACTTCATTAACTACAAAGTCCACTAGGCAAGTAACTATTACAGGCCTTAAATCTACATAATATCCTTATAGTATTATTTCTCCTTGAACATTTTTTACATCAGTTATAGATTTAGTACAATCACCACATTAATTTTCAAGTACAAACGAACACTCATTAGCAGTCTACACTGTGGGCAGCAGAGCTCACAATTTCAATTTTGGACATGTGGTGCCAACAAACACTGTCCAACACAAGCTGATCCCACATGTGTAACTATGTCTGGAATCCTGAATAGCAGTGCCGCCAAGTCCATGGCAGCGACCATAGCACCAGACTTCCTTCGATCAGTGAGGCATATTTCCATATGCAATGCTGGCTACACTTAGTCCCACTAACACTCTTTAACACAAGCCAATCCCACATTTGTAACTGTGTCCTGAGTCCTGAATAGCAGTCACCCCAAGTCCGTGGCAGCAACCACAGCACCACACTCTCTTTGATCAGTGAGGCATATTTCGATATAAAAGGCTGGGGATACGTAGTCCCACTAACCCTCTTTAATACAAGCCGATCTCACATGTGTAACTGTGCCCTGAGTTCTGAATTTCAGTGACCCAAACTTCGTGACAGCGACCACGGCACCACAATCCCTTCGATTATTGAGGAGTATTTGCATATGGAAGGCCGGCGACATGTGGTGACACTGAACCTGCTTTACGCAGGCCGGTGGGGCCACCAACGTATGCACGTTCTTGTGGGTCCTTGGTCATCGCTACCTCTGGCCTACACTATTGTAAGCACGCCTCACAATTCAGATAGAGTCCTGATTCCACATGATGCAGTCCGGTAGGCAAGACACATTACTCCCAGTGCGGCCCGCCCACACCAAGCATCATCACAGGCTCATACAGTCTCAATGCTCTGGTGCCTCTAACACAAGCCGATCCCACATGTGTAACTGTGTCCTGAGTCCTGAATGGCAGTGACCCCAAGAACGTAGCACCGATCAAAGCACCACACTCCCTTCGATCAGTGAGGCAAATTTCGCTATGCAAGGGCGGCGACACGTAGTCACACTAGCCCTTTCTAACACAAGCCGATCCCACATCTGTAACTATGTCCTGAGCCCTGAATGACAGTCAGCACAACTTTGTGCCAGTGACTACAGCAACAGACTCCCTTCAGTCTTATTTGTTGTTCTTTTCTTTAAATCATTTTTTTATATGTAAATCTATCCATGACGGAGATTCTTCTTTGTCCAACTGCCCAGGGACACTTCCAGGCCCAAGAAGGTTGTTGCAGTAATGTTGGTAATGTGGGAAGAGGGTGTGTTACCTGCTGATGTGGGGAGAGGCAGCATCAAAGGGGTATCTATCACAAAAGTAACTCCGATATGTTTTCACAAATACCTCGGAAAGATGCTAGCTGACAGAATGAATCACAAATGATTTTTCAATACTTATGTAGTGTGAGTTATAAACAGTTTGCACCCAGGCTTGCAGATGAACAGCTGTGGCCTGTGCATTTGACTCACACACGCAGTACTACGAGCCATCCGCGTCATTGTAGCTATCCCTGCCCTGTTCATCATACGCCACGCCACGGCACTCAGATTAAGTTCCGACATTGGCCCCACATAGCTATTTGTCGCAGGCGCACTCGCTGTTGGTGTGCAGGTCAGTAGTCTAGTTCTCAACATCTCACAGCTACTCCCTGAGGGCACTTTACCACACCCATCCGGCACATGCATCACAGGCCATGTGACCACCAGAATATAATGGATCGACAACGTCACCGGTGTTGACTAGCTGGCGAATGCTCCACCGGTCACAATCATAAGGAATCCATGAAAAGTTGCGCAAAAGGTTAGTCGCACCCTCAGCTGTATGGCCGTCAGCATCCTACCATCCCCTTGGCGCGTACTTCATATGGATAGGTTTAGTGCCACCCCAAACTCATGTGGCCATGAGGGGCCTACCACCACGTGGCATGGACTTGAATTCCACAGGCTTAGCGGCACCAAAAGATTATGTGGTCTCCACTATTGATGACTCAGGACTTAGTGACATGTGTGAGATCTACCGGGCCATGGAGAAGCTGCTGTGGTCTCCACCATTCAGGACTCAGCGACATCTGTCAGGTCCGCGAAGAAGCTGATGTGGTCTCAGCCATTCATGACTCAGGAGTCAGCAACACCTCTGAGATCGGCGGGGTTTGACGGGCATGTGCAGTCCGCCGACTGCTGCACACTCCGCTGGCACAAGGTAATTATTTGCTCATGGATACGCAGAGGCGACAGTCTCTCTTGCTCTCTCACTTCCCTCTCTTCACTCTCTCTCTCACTCTCTTCATTCCTTTCCTTCTATCTCTCTCTCCCTTCGCCCTTTCACAATCCCTTTCTTTCCTTCCCTCTCTTTTTTCCTCTGGCTTGTTTTTCCTTCTCTGTTTCTCTCTCTAAGTCCTTTGATTTGCGCATTACACACATCCTTATTTTGTGCCTTATTTTCCAGACTCTGTCTTCTACATCCATGGTCTCCACATGAGTCTTCCACCTTTATGTTTTCTATTATTTTTGTTACATTTTGTTTACTGTTTTTTTTATATATTACCTACTGGCGGTCGCCAGTAGGTATATATAGTTAGGATTTTTTCTCTATGGGATTTTTGAAAATTCTATGTCTAATAACTTTGGCGTTTGTGGACGGAATTGGCTGAAATTTTCTGGAAAATGGAACATTTTGTTTCTGAGCAGCCCCTGAAAATTTTGGGGGGGTTCGTCAAGGGGGGGCCGAGAAAAAAGGGGGGTCCCAAAACGCATTTTTCCCATGTTAATTTCCATAGGGCGGTTGGCCTCACTTTTAGCCCGAACGGCTGAATGGATTTGCACGAAACTTGGCAAAATTGTAGGGACTGGTAGCCCGATGTGCCTTTTGTGGGTCTCAATATATGTGCTCCAGTGGATTTTGAGAAATTAACGTTTAAAAAAAAATATATATCTGTAACAGCGGACCGGGCAGCGTTCCCGGACGCGTACTTTTCGCGCAACGGAGCTTTGTGAAGCGAAGCTGATTGGTTCTCCGGCGTCTGTCAACATTCCAAACAGTCCGTAGCGGCCGCCATCTTGTCTCTCGGTAGGATCGAGAGACAAGAGGAGGCCAAAGCGAAGGGGCAAATGACCATAAGGGGGCATAGTACATTGTCGCTGACCCCCTAGGTTTGATGTGGAGGTTTTAAAAGGGCCCCGCGGGGCAAAATAAAATAAAATAATAATAATCGAACGGCTGAATGGATTTGCACGAAACTTGGCAAAATTGTAGGGACTGGTAGCCCGATGTGCCTTTGCTAGGTCTCAATATATGTGCTCCAGTGGATTTTGAGAAATTAACGTTCAAAAAAAGATATATATCTGTAACAGCGCTCCGCTTCGCGTACTTTTCGCGTTACGGAGGTTTGCGAAGCTGATTGGTTTTTCGGCGTCTGTAAACATTCCAAACAGTCCGTAGCGGCCGCCATCTTGTCTCTCGGTAGGATCGAGAGACAAGAGGAGGCCAAAGCGAAGGGGCAAATGACCATAAGGGGGCATAGTAGATCGTCCCTGACCCCCTAGGTTTGATGTGGAGGCTTTGAAAGGGTCTCGCAGGGCAAAAAAAAAATATACAGTTTTTTTAGTTTTTTTGCGTGGAGTGCGCCCGGTTCGCGAACCGGGAAGCGTTCTGGGGAGCGTACTTTCTTGAAAATTAGTGAAAAAAGTTAGAGTAAAATAATAATTGTGAGTGATCAGATGTAGGGTAGCTCTGAGAAGAGCTTTTGGGTTTATGGTACATTTAGGTACTTATAAGTAGGTACCAATGCACATTCTTAAATTCAGAGTGAAAACTCTGTTGCCCTCATCTGAGAAATGAACTCCATCTCCTCTGTAGATATCTTGCATGTAGTAACGCAAGTTATTGTTGTACAGGGAGCCCATTCCATGGTCTCTCATGTAAGCTGAAACAGATTTGTTTACATGCTTCCTCGATTTCTCAATTTGTGGACAAAATTGGTTCGACCACCTCCATTTCTGTCTTTGGCATATATTTCAATATACCAAGGAAGTCTGAGGAAAAAGTGGCATCAATTGCTCAAAGGTGTCCTTTAAAAGCATTTCCAGACCTACCCCAGTCAAAGTGCCCAAATCATTACCTCCACAGTGCACAATTAACAGGTCAGGTTTTGGCAAATGCATAAAGGTTTTCACCAATGGTATCAATTGGTGACATTTTAATCCTCTGTGGCCAAACCACTTAATTTCCACATCTTGTAAATTGAGGTTAGGTAAATTCCTGTTTTCAGCGTACCTTTGAGCCCAATAGATATAACTATGTCCAACAATCCAGACAGAAAACATGGTGAGAGAAGGTTCTGCTGCAGTCAGATGAAGTGTGGCAATGAAATGGCAGTTGAAAAAATGAGAGTGTAAAATGAAAAAAACTGAGGAGTTTCTGTGTTAATGAAGCAGTAAGAGTGATTGGTGGATTTTGATTGCTGAAAACAGAAAGTTAGTGTGCATGGATGAGTTCGTTGAAAGATGTATTTTGAGTGGCGAAGAAAAAATCATTAAATGAAAGAATGCTCTGGATATGCAGGTGCACTGAGAGTTCAGAGTTCAATTGCAACATTGTTGTGTGAGAGGTCTTGCAAGAGGTGGTTGCTATGCAGAAAAAGCAGAGAGGGGGCAGAGGGGGGAAGGGTTTTGCTTTGAAAAAAAGTGAGGGAAGAGTTTTGATTGGGTGACATGAGAGATATGTGTGAGGAATTACAGCATTTCTGTGCTTTTGATAGCTGCAGACTCTGGAGTGCATACCTTTTGCTCTGCTGAAGACAAATTGGTGTGTTTCTGAGACTGTTTTGAAACTCAAAGTATTTGCTAAGGTGAGAAAAGATTTCTTTAATTTAGATAGAAAATAGTGTGCTTTAAGGAGAAAATTATGAAGAAAGTTGTGTTTTTCAAATGTTGCTTTGTCTCAAGTGTTTCACAAATAGATTTTGTTTCTTTGAGAAATTGTAATTGGAGAAAATGTGAAGTATTAGTACTGACAGGGCTTTTATGTGCATAGGAGCTGTGGAGTGTTTTCAAATTATGACTTGTAAATCGTTTTTGAGAAAAAGTAATAGTTTTAATATTGATGAGAAGGATATAATGGTGTCTGCTTCTTTATAAGGTAATTGAGAGTCTCTGATGTTATTTTTCCCATTTCAATGTAAGAAGTTTGTCTGTGGAGCAAATTGCTTGTAAATATGCTTCCACCTGTGCATGGCAAATTTAGATTCTGAATGTTTCCGTTACATAGGCATGTTAAAGGTGACTGAAACATGCTGCAAAGGCAATCAAAAAATGCTTTTATGTGTCTTAAGGACATTTTAAGTTATTTCCCCATGTGCAGTGTTTTCAAATTATGAGTTGAAAATTGTTTTTGAGGTAAAGGAATGTTTTCAAAATTTATGTGCGCCATATGACCCCAAATTTCTTTTTCAGGGGTGCAGTAGGGTGTTCTTGAGACACCCCTGCACCGTCGGAAAAATTCGTAATTTGCGATGAGGTAATTGCTAATCGCAAATTGCACCTTCATTCTTATGGGCCTCCTGCTGCATGGAAATGAATGGGTAATTTGTAATTAGCAAATAGGTCATCGCAAACTAGGAATGGTAAAGAATCGCTATTTATTCCTTAAAGTTCGCTATTTAGGAAATGCAAAAAACTTTGATGATACATATGGCGGTTCATCTCTAACAAGATAAGAAGCATAGGGATAGATTTATGATGACTGGCGCATCACCAGGGATGTGTTAGTCATTCTATGCCGCTGTTCCGTCACCTATGGTGTGCTGCATTTACAATGCGGCGCATCATGGGGCAAAAACAGCACAGATGCGTGACGTATTTGTGCCGTAAAGTTGGCGCATTGCTGGAGTTGTATCGTAAGTGTGATGAAGCTCCAGTAAGGCTGAGGGGTGCCCCTGTCGCAGGGTTTCTGTTCTCACACAGAACTGTGGACAGAGGATTGGAACCTCGGCGAATTAGGGTGTCCCAAAACTCACCTTAGTAATCAAAACCCCTTAGCAAGCTAGGTACAGTGTCACATTGGATATAACAAACTCTCAATGTTTAGACAATCCAGAATATGAACTTATAGTACCTCAGGATACGTGGAACTCATGAACAGTCGGTCGTTATATATTTCTTAGAAACCAGAACATGGAGTTAAGAAGAAGACATGTGTATTTGAAATGTTTATTTACTAATGCCGTCTTCTCAGGCGTAGTATCTTAGATTATACAAGTACACATATTATCAGTAGCAAAATTACCAGCATAGTCAGTAGTACATAAAAAGCGAATGGTGACAGTATGTTAACATGCTGTAAATGAATAAGAGTTAGTAACACTTATAAGCAGCCGCGGGCCGTGGAGGGAGTTACGGTGGGGCAGGGAGGCGGGGAGGGGGAGGGGCAGGGTGGAGAGGGCTCCACCCTGCCCCTCCCCCTCCCCGCCTCCCTGCCCCACCGTAACTCCCTCCACGGCCCGCGGCTGCTTATATGTCACCCTCCCTAATACACATAATATATTATTTGCTAAGAAGGTCTCTTTGTGTTGGTTTAGGGCGTGCCGATACTTTAGTGTCTTAGATTTGAAGGAATCACATCAGCATACACCAGCTCTCTGTTCATGTGAACCGCATCAAGTGTTGTGTATGTGTGTTCGGCAAAGCAATATAAAACCCGCCTCATGCCCAGAATTGGGAGAAGCTGCACTTATGTTATGAGTATGAAGTCGTGGAGATCAGACCTCATAACAATTCTGTATCGTGTTGTTCTTGAAACTTCAGCACTCGCTGTACAGATATAGTTTAAGAAGCAAAGCAGATAGTAGAGCAATAACATATTATTCTCATGTAAATCACGATGAACTATTAGGTTGAAAGCTAAAGCAACAACTAAGTGTCGTGTGCAGAAGTTGCAAAAAAGGAAAAAATGGCGCTTAAACCGGTAATGAGTCCATGCTAACTTAACACGGTGTAAAGATATCCAGGACCTAGATGACACCTCCCCATGATCCGGAAACGAACTGAATAAGATAATAGAAGTGTCATCTCATGAGAGCAGATTGCAACTTTATATGTGGACGGTCCGCAAGGTAAAACATTAAAAACTAGGAAAATTTAATGCTAAAGAAAAATAAAACAGCCAAGTACTTTATCGAGTCTTAAGCCAATAGGCAAGCTAAATAATAAAAACTTGACAAATAAGTCAATGAATTGTCAATGAAATGCTAGTACTCAGCATATCAAACATGAAAAAGGTCTATGACATAACTGTGTATGCAAAATAAGCTGCAACAGCCTCCAATAGGAAGTCACCGTCTTCATCCGAAAAGAGTTCAGCCATCCAATTTAAAAGCGGAAAAGAACATAAGTGCTCTCCCAGCACCGGATCCTCTATCAACATCAGAGGACAGCTCGGTGGGTTTTCAAGAAAGCTCTGTTCCAAGAAAGACTGTGTTGCCGCCAGTAAATTCCAGGGACCAATTAGTCCATGCATCAATGCCACAGCCATAATCCTTTCGCCAGGACAAACCAACTCGTGAGTAATGATAGGAGTCATCAGCTGATTAAAGTCGACGTCAGGAGAAACCGGTCCGCAGAGACACAAATCAATGGCCCAATCGAAATCACAGGTCAGGCATTGAAATACAGGATGGACACAGGTGAAGTAGGAGAATCGAAAAGATAATCCATATGCCGTGCTTAATATCGCCAACGGCATTGTGCTATAATATTCTACCATGCGATTGCGGAACAGTGTCAGCAGCTGCAGGGCGGGAGCTTGCACAGGAGGGACATCCATATTTAAAAATGTAAAAAAGCACAAGAGCGTCCGCTAGTAATGCAAGTAAAAATGGGAATCCACGAAGCAGAGTGGAAAAAATAGAATGAAAGAAAGCAGGGATGACTCCAAAGATTTTCTCAAATGAAGTCACGAGACCACTGGTAACAACTTTAAAAAAGTGCGCCAGGCCCTTTGTGGAGGACGCGTTAGAGATAGTCCGAACCATCTTGCTGAAATGGAAAGGCGAATCTGTATTTAAAAGGGTCTGCACCTCTGTACGGGTGTTCGCTATGTGAAGCACGAAAGTTTCACGGGTCGAACTCAAGGCCACCGCTGTCTGAGATAAAAGAGCTCTTATTCTTGCCATGCCGTTGAAATGTGCTCCCAAGGTTGGTATTTGTGGCCAGATTGAAAACTCCCTATGTTCATGTGTGGGAGGAAATAGAACATTTCTGCAGCAAATAACCCGTTCATTTACTGTTACGATAAAATGAATACTTTTAATTAACCCAGAACAATCTTCATTATTGAGCATCAAATAACTACCATTTTCCAAGAACTTGAACGTGGGGATGATAGCAGGAACTGGTGTGCCTTGCAACACGCAAGCCATATTTGGTCGGTGTTTGTTGCATGAACCGTGTAACTGTATGTGCCTACACATTAGTGAATGATCTGGCGTCTCAGTGCATTCCTCTCCATTCAGATAAAGTTCTTGATCATCTTTGAAAATCTGTATGTGTATGGAAGCGACCAGACCTCATGAAGAAAACCACTACTTAAAGGTTAATAACGACCTATTGGTATATATTTCATACAATTTGAAAACTTATATAAAGGAAAAGGCAGCGTTATTAAACCGTGGATAAGGCACGTTGCCAAAGCAGTCAACCTTTTGGATTTATACTGGAAATGTTAAAGGAAGAATTACGGAGTAGGGCCTGTAAATCTTTAATGGACAACGAGTAAAATTACTCCAACCATCATATTCCTCTAACTCCGGGATAGTAGGGGTGTTTAATTTTTTAGAAGTAGCCAATCCAAAGCATTTGGTCTGGGAAATTGTTTCATTCACAAACAACATATGATTTGGGATGAGACATGCACGGTGGAAAGCCTCAGTGCCTTGTACCTGCCAGGTTCGTGAACCCCAAACTGATGTAGATCCTGGATATTTTTACTCTGTGTTACGTTAGCATGGTCTCATTACTGGTTTAAACGGCATTTTTCCTTTTTTGTAACTTCTGCACACGACACTTAGTTGTTGCTTTAGTTTTCAGCCTACCTGCGTCAAGATTTTTGCCTGCTTCAAGCAGGCGCAGGGTTTTGATGTAGCTTTGTCCTATCTGATTGTAAATGCGGCACACCGTGGGTGGCAGAGCAGCGGTGCACGTTAACTGGTGCATCCCTGAGGATGTGCTAGTTAATATAAATCTGCCCCTTTACATTTAATTATGTGCAGGGGACACAGAGTAGGTGAGGTTTATCCAAGGTTAAGAAGAGATGAGTCCTGTTCAGTGAAAAATTGGAGATAGGCTTCAGTATATTATATACTTAAGTAGTGTGTTAAGTTTTTGATGACTGTTATTAATTTACTGTTGGGTAATAGTGGTTAATAACATTTTTTATTATATTTTACCACAGATTCAACTGCAGATTATTTCAAGATTTTAGGATGCCTAGCAAAGAAAGAGTGAGAAAGGCTGCAAAACGTCAAAGACAGCAGGACCATGGAATAATGCAGCAGTCCTCTAACAAAAAGATTTGTCAAGTCACCAAGAAAGCACCGGGTAAGAGTCCAAAAACAGTCATAAGAAATATGTGTAGTAAAAAAAATATTACTACAGAAAATGTTTCAGTCCAGAAAAGGATAAACAATTCAAATGGTAAGGAAAGGCCAATGAGAAATGTTACTGCTAGAGTAAGAGATAACTCTATGCATGAAAGTAGAAGGAAACAACAGTTTACGGATATTCGTAAATGAATGTTCCGCAACAGGATAATTGGGAATTTGTTAAAAAATATTAAGAAAGGTCAACAGAAAGTGGTTTTTTATAAGAGAAAAAAAATAGTTGAGAAAGTTATTGATCAGGCATTTGAAATTAAACGTAAGTTATTTATTTTGACAATCAATAGAATTAGGAAGCTAAACAAGGTAATTTATGATTTCAAAAGAAATAGTAGATGGAAGAGAATAGTTAATCGTAGTAATTTTTGTGAAGTTTTTTCTGGAGAATGGATGCATAGTTCAAGCTCTGAGGCATTTTTTAATGAGGAGAGTTATTTACAGGATAATGATTTGGTGCATGCAGTTGACACCAGTGGTCGAGCTTATGAAGTGAAAGATGGTTGTCCAGTTGAAAAAGAAAAAGTTGTGAGAACAGAGATAGAAGAGGTGTTAGGTAATGAGGTTTTAGGGAAACGTCCTAAGGGTCCTGTGTACACCTGGAAGTGTAGTAGTATTTGCAGTGTACGACAGGATTCCATCAATTTGCTTTGTGATTTTATACGGTCATTTAATAAGAAAAGTTTGAAGCAGAAAATGAAGTTCTTGCAAGAATTAGATCCTTGCAGAGTGAGAGAAGTGATAGGTTTGCATGGTCATTCACTGGCTTGTCTTTCCAGGAGAGTATGCCAGAGTGTTTTTCATCATTTCAGGATGCTAGCAGTGCATCATAATAAAGTGAGGAAATTAGTTAGAATGTTGTATTATGCTAAGAGTCCAGCAATTATGCTTAAACAATTATGCGCTGCTCTTTTGCATGGTTCTGAAATAGATGTGAAGAATATATGTGAAGAAATTGAGTTTTGTTACTTTGGAAGTAAAGAGGAGAATGTTGAAATTGACCAAGAAGAAGAGAGTAATGTGGAAGATAGTGTACAGGTTTCCAGTACAGATAATTTCCAGAGGGAAATTGCGACGTTTGAGGTGAAATCAAGTGAGAGGCCAAATTTCACTTGTGTGTGTTGTCGACGCACTTATTATAAGAATCAGACTAAGTTAGTGGATTTATATGGAAAAAGTGAAAGGGAAAATAATAGTGAATGGAAGGATTTTACAACATACTTGATGGTAGAAAATTGTTTTGATTTGGGATTGGATCAACGTGTGTGTACTTATTGTTGTAACAAATTAAATCAAAACCAGATGCCTGCTAGAGCAGTTCATAATAATCTGGAATTGGTTGAGATTCCTTCTGAATTGAAGGATTTAAATACTTATGAATCTATTTTGATTCAAAGTATCCATCCCTTTCAGGCTATTGTAAGAATGGAGCCAAAGACAGGGAAATTGCCTCCATCAGATTTACAGAGAGGATTAAAGGGAAGAGTTGTTTATTTGCCTCTAGATTTGAAGAAAAACATTAACACAATTGGAGTAGAAAAAGTGGAAGAGGAACCTCTTGTTATCTTAGTTAATGGGGTTCCGACAAAGAATAAGAAAATATGGCAAGATTTAGTAGATGTTAGGAAAGTCAAAAGGGCAACATTGTATTTGAAAAAAAATAATAAATACTATAAAAATGTATATGTTGCAGAAGAGGAAGTAAGTGAGGAAGAGGATAGCGATTTGTGTGCTGGTCAAATTGAGAAAGTAGAACCCTGTACTAGTGAAGAAATATATGAACATTATAGTGTTCATCCTTTGCATTCCAAGGAAGTCATGGGGAATGCTATTGAGTTGTTTCAAATGAAACAAGCGAAAGGGAGTCCCATTAGTGTTTGGGAGGAAAGTTTGGAAGCTCGGTGTTTCCCACAGCTTTTTCCAACAGGTCAGGGAGGAAGATATGATGAGCGACCTCATCAAATTCCTGCTTCTGAATACCGGACTTTGCGATTGTATGCAGGAGATCCTAGGTTTCGACAATGCATTCCTTATTTGTTTCATCTCCTGTTTGAAAGCGATCTGTCTGGACTGTCATATGCAGTGAACCACATCTTGAAAAGTGGTATACACATGCAAAACATCTCGGCAAGTAACTTTATGGATAAAGTCAATGTCCAAGACAGTATTTTGGATTCTCACCTGATTAATCTCATGGCGTGTCAGCGTGGTACTAATGAGTACTGGTACCGTCGTCATGGTGATTTAAAATGTATGCTGAGGAACTTAGGAACTCCCACATGGTTCCTCACTTTGAGCTGTGCTGAGTATGGCTGGGAAGACTTACTTGAATTTCTACGAGAGGCAAATGCTAACGTAGAAAACATCGAATTCAAGACACCCGGAGAACTGTGCTCTTTGGATCCAGTCAATGTATGTAGGTACTTCAATCATAGATTTGAAGGTATGATGTCTTTCATCATGAATAAGAAGAATCCACCTCTTGGAGAGGTGTTGGATTTCTTCTGGAGGAAGGAGTACCAAGCAAGAGGTGCTCCTCATATACATATGTTGCTGTGGATCAAGGATGCACCTAAATTTGGAACGGATGCAGACGACTCAGTGATGAGTTTCATAGAACAGTATTCTACATGTGCTGTTCTAAACGCAAAGGAGAAAAAAAGCCTAAGAGAAAAAGTTCTACGTTTCCAAAGCCATCGATGTGGAAAGTACTGTCGTCGTAAATTCCGGAACAAAGACAAGTTCTACACCTAATGTCGTTTCGGCTTTCCACGATTGGTGATTTCTAAAGGAAGAGTGAACAGTTTGATGTCTTCGCTGCGACATAATGTGATGAAGAAATCACCTAAAAACACATACAATTTGAAGAGGAACGAAGAGTCTAAGTACATCAACGACTACAACCCGGTGATTTTGTCCATGTGGAATGCTAACATGGATATACAGTTTGTGGCTGATAACTGTATGGCTGTGGCTCGGTATGTGACATCTTACATCACCAAAAAAGAGAAGACAGAATTGAAGGATATGTGGGAGGACATTTCCCATGAAAAGAGCCTCAGCAAGAAGTTGTACAGTTTCAGTCTGAAGATGTTGTCGCATCGAGAAATCGGAGCTTACGAATGTTCTGACCGGTTGTCTTCAGCAAGTCTCTATGCCAAGTCCAGGAGTATCGTTTGGGCGAGTCTTGGTCTTGCTGCAATGCGTAATCGAGTTCTGAAACCTGTGCGGGAAATTGAGTATTTGGCAGAAAAGGAGCCAAACAGTACCGACATTTTGAAGAGCAACATGTTGGATACATATTATCCAAATCGAAGCAGTCACCTCGAGAATGTTTGTCTGTATGAGGTTCTGCAAAATTACATATTCAAGAGGAACATCAAAGAAGATACTGAGAAAGGAGTGTATGCTGTAATAGGAAGTGAGGGATGTCTGGTCAAGCAAAGAAAATGCCACTTGATAAACCATCGAAAATTGAGTGGCGAATCTCCTGAAAAAAAGGAGTTTTTCTATTTAGCACTTTTGCAACTTTTTAAGCCTTGGCGTGCAGAAGAGGAACTGCTTGGAGATTTCCTTTGTTACAAAGACTCATTCAATGCTGCCAAGGAGACCATAGAATGTCCTGCTTTTCCCAAATATGTAGAAATGTTGAATGTGGAAATTAAGCAGGAAGCAACGATTGCAGCCGAGATTGCCAGAGACAGTTCTCAGGACAGTCAGAGTTCTGCTTCATTGAGTCAGGATCCACTAGGAGGACCTCTTATCGAAAATGAAGCTGCCACTGCTATGAATGAAGTGGAAAGAGCCATGGCACATGCTCAGGAGGATGCGGTTAACTTAGAAGAGTTGGAAAGACAACTCAACGTTGAGCAGAGGAAAATATATGACGAACTTACCATGCAAATTGATCATGGATTAAGTCATGACAAGAAAGAGTGCTCATGTACGTCGTTGAAGCCTGTCCGACTGTACGTGAGTGGAGAAGCGGAAACTGGAAAAAGTTTCCTTATTAAAGCAATTTCATGTTATTTGCAGGAAAGGACAGAGTCATCACTGTCTTGTGTTGTCACCGCTCCAACTGGACTGGCAGCACATAACATTAAAGGGATTACTTTACATCGTTTACTGATGCTGCCAGTGGAGCATGACAACAAATTAGAATATCACAAGCTATCTGGAGATGCTTGTTTTGAAGTTTCAAGAGTCTTGAGGAAAATGAAACTTCTTATCATTGACGAAGTAAGCATGGTTTCCAATGTCATGCTTGCCTTTGTGCATTTGAGAATGCAAGAAGTTCTCAAAACAGAGTATGATGTGTTATTTGGTGGCAAACACATCATTGTTTTCGGAGATCTTCTGCAGCTGACACCAGTGAAAGGGCAACCTGTGTTCAAAATGCTCACGCATGAAGATACCAGGAAGTGCTTAGGGAGTATTGGCAACGTCAATATATGGTTAAACTTCAATTATGCTGAACTGCATGAAAATATGCGTCAGGCAAAGGATGAAGTTTACAAGACTATTCTACAAGATGTTAGAATTGGAAAAGTGACCGAGCATGGGAAAGAAGCTTTGCATGCACGATTACTGACAAATTTATATCCAGACGAAGATGTTGTGCCTGAGAATATTTTTCAGAAAGTTACTGAGAAAAAATCTGGAATATGTTTGATGCCAACTCTTGCAGAATGTGCCAAATTCAACAACAAAATGTTGCATTTAGAAAAGCAAGAGATTGTGAAATTGGAAGCTATTGACAGAGTAGAGCATATGGGATCAACAATTATTTTGTCTGAGAATCTGAAAACAAAATTGGATTCATTAGAGAAGAGTATATCTAAAACTGCGGGTTTTGAAAAGACTCTGAATGTGTGCTTGAACTGCCGTATAATTTTAAGAAGGAATTTACATGTTGAAAGAGGTCTGGTAAATGGATCAATGGGTAATGTTGTTGATTTTGTGAAATACAGAAATAGAGATGGAATTGAATTTTTTAAAATTAAATTTGATGGCATTGAGGAAGTACAGCTAATTGCTCGTTGTTCTGCTAGATTTTTGCTTGTAAAAGACTTATATGTTCGTCGTAAGCAGTTTCCTGTTTGCTTGGCATATGCGGTGACAATCCATAAATCGCAAGGTTTAAGTGTAGACTGTGCATTGGTGAATATTGGCAGTTCTGTGTTCAAGGAGGGTATGGCATATGTGGCATTGTCACGAGTTAGGACTTTATCGGGATTGTACTTGATTGAGTGTGATGTCACAAACATTTGTGCGGATCTAGATTGTGTTAAGGAATACAATAGGTTGAGAAGAGAGTATGCGCCACATTTGCCTCAGTATCCTTTGTTTGAGAAACGTGTGGTATGCCGGAAACGAAGAAATGTGACCAATACTGGGGAGGTTGTAGCAAAAAGACGAAAAGTCGATGAACCTGAAATTATAAGCAGAAACAAAAAGGATTCTGTTGAAGATGTTGTTGGTTTTCAATTTGAAAACAGTTCTGGTGTCAACTGCTATGCTAATGTAGTGGTTAATGTTTTGTTTTCTCTAGAAAATGTAAAAGAAGAGATTGTGGTCAATTCTGATCAAAGATTTTGCAGTTTGTTAAATTCTGTGTTACAGAAATGTAGCACTGATAGAACAAACATAGAAAGTGTGTCTGAAATTCAAAATCTGTTAGACAGATGTTCAGGCCAAACACAATTCTCTCAAAATAGTCAGCAAGATTGTCAGGAGTTTTTAATGTATATGCTTGATGTATTGCATGATGAAGGTGTAGATGTAGATCACCTGTTTGGGCTTTCTTATCAATGGCAGCATGACTGCGAGAACTGTAGGGTATCAAGTACTACTAGTGTAGACTCAGAAAGATTTATATATTTAACTTTGCCAGACAGTAAATCAGTCTCTTTTAATAAGCTAGTAAAAGCAGCTGATCACAATATGGAGTGTAGCCAATGTAAATCTGAAATGATGTCCACATTATTTATACGAACATATGGCCAGTATGTCATTTTAATGTTCCAACGATGTAGGCCTGATGGAACAAAATTGACAACTTTAATTAAAAATGTTGTGGCTTCACAGTTGTCAATATCAGGAAGGACTTTTGTAACTGTAGCAATTATATATCATGATGGTCCTTCAATAACATCAGGACATTATACAGCTTATTTAAAGTGTAGAAATGGCTGGTCATTCTGCAATGATTCTGTTTTAATTTTCAAAAAAAAATTGCCATATGACCTTAAAAACTCTTACCTGGTGTTTTTAAAACCAAAATTTTAGGGAAAGAATCTTGGGATGTGCTCTGAGGAATTTCAAGAAGTTCTCATGGCTCCTACACTATTTGGCCTTGTGGATAAGTGTAGTACAGAGACATAACTTTTTACCATAACACTGGACGTCATTGAGAAATACGTGCACTTTGAATGAGTTCAGAAAAACGATTTCTTTTTATAAGCTAATTGAAGCAGCCAATCAAAACATGGAGTAGAGGGAATGTAAGTCTGCAATGCTGTCTACTGTTTTACATTCCTTTGTGATTAAAAGTGATGTAGAGAATTAAATAATTGTACTAGTCATAAAGGTAGTGTAAGTGTGCTTCATAGTAAGCAGTATCAGTGTGATAGGAAATGTAGAACATGATTGAGCAAGAAGGGGAAGATATTACTAGTCCAGGATTGTGTAAATGATCTTCAACATTTTAATTCTGAAAGTTGCGGAAATGCGAAAAGACGGGATTGGCTTACAAGAAATCCAAGAGTTATAAATGGCTTTGACAAGATTTGGCCTTGTGGAAACTTGTGGTAGAGAGCAAGAAGTCATTTATTATATGTAACATGTTTTTGAAAACGATGGAGGTTTTCTTTCAGAAAGTGGCGGGTTGAAAGTAATAACAGCACAACAGAGTGTAAGCTGTTCATAGGACATCCTTGGCCGTCATGGAAAGTAAGTTAACTTTAAGGAGTTCTGAATTCTGATTTGTTATGTTGTATGGGTTTTTTAAACACAATCATTTTGATTGTGTTTTTTTTTCCCCGCTGTTATATGATGAATACCTTCAAGTCACTGTTTTTAGTGAAATTTGATACATTCTGAGAACAGCAAAAATAAACCATTTAACATGTATAATTAATTCTGTTCTGTTTGCATTTATGATGTACATGTAGAACTGTGTAGGAGGCATGGAGAAGGTGAGGCTTCTGTAAGTGTCAAAGTTGTTGCATACAGTGAAAACATTCACACATCGGTCCACTCTTCCTTGGATGTGGTGGAGGTGGTGGGGAAGCACCAGCTGAAGCTACTAAAGAAGCCATTGCTCACTGGTAACAAAGGGTCTTTCTCTTACAATGATGAAAGTCAGAGTGAGGAAAGAAAGAGGGATTTTCATCATTTGGGAAAAACAATAGTTCTCAACCAATGAAAAGTGTTCATTTTAGATTATATGACCTAGTCTTACATCATTAGGAAACCAAAAGTGAAATCAACCAATGAAAAGTGTTATTACCAAGTCACATGACCTGCTGTGTTTATGTTACACGCTTTGCAGGGCCTTCCGGTTTGCTTCCAGAAACCTGTGCTTTGCGACTCGGTAAGCGTACCAGTTCGCTAACGTAGTACGTCATATGACGTATCACGCGACAACGCGAAACGTCATGCGGACGGGAGGCGTCACGATGTTGTTTTCTAACGCGGTAGTTGCGGTAAAGAAACGTTTACTGGCTCGCGGTCTATTTCGCGGCATCAAGGTCAGCTAACGGGAAGCTTCCCGATTTGCGAAGTGGGAACGAAGAAAAAAAAATTTAAATTTTTTTTTATTATTAATAAACATATAAAATATATTTTGGGATTTAAAGAAGAATACATTTTACAGCTACAGATATTTGCTATTAAAAAAACATTGAAATTCACTGAAAAAACCATAGGTTATAGATTATATATAGTTAGGAATTAGCATTTACAAAACCTTGAAAATTCACTGAAAAAACCATAGGTTATAGACCATATATAGTTAGGAATTAGCATTTAAAAAACCTTATTTTACTCACACAAAACCATTGAAATTCCATATATAGTTAGTTGCACTAACTATATATCGCGCACCCGCAATCCACTGCTGATGATGTCACATATTACATCATTCATGACATGGTCAGTGACATCACTGATGACATCACTGATGACATCATCTAGTGTCTGTGTTTTTGTAAAGTTTAAATACGTTTTACATATTGAAGAATGACTGGATGGATGGAAGACTGAGTGTGTGTGTGGCTGGCTGGGAGGTGTGTGATGCTGTGCATATCAATGTGTACTTGTATCAGTGATTGTATAAGAGAGTAAGTATGTGTTAGTATATGTGTGAAAAGTATGGTGTTCTGTGTTTAACTATAGATGAGGAAATCGAAGTGTGATTGATTCTTCACAGGACTGACTAGGTGTATGAGTGCATATGATAGTGTTCTAATAATAACTGACTGTATGTATGAGTAATTGTATGGGTGAATGAGTGAATGTGTGTGTAGACGTAGGAATCAGTGAGTGCGTATGTAGTAACTGGTATTGGTGTGTCATGATGTCATCAGTGATGTCATTTGAGATGTCATCAGTGATGTCATTTGAGATGTCATCAGTGATGTCATCAGTGATGTCACTGAAGTATGGTGTTCTGTGTTTAACTGTATAGATGAGGAAATGGAAGTGTGATTGATTCTTTACAGGACTGACTTGGTGTGTGAGTAACTCCATGGATGAGTGGCAGTGTGTGACTGTCTGCATAGGTGTATGAGTGCATATGATAGTGTTGTAATAATGAGTGACTGTATGTATGAGTGATTGTATGGGTGAATGAGTGAATGTGTGTGTAGACGTAGGAATCAGTGAGTGCGTATGTAGTAACTGGTATTGGTGTGTCATGATGTCATCAGTAATGTCATTTGAGATGTCATCAGTGATGTCATCAGTGATGTCATTTGAGATGTCATCAGTGATGTCATCAGTGATGTCACTGACCATGTCATGAATGATGTAATATGTGACATCATCAGCAGTGGATTGCGGGTGCGCGATATATAGTTAGTGCAACTAACTATATATGGAATTTCAATGGTTTTGTGTGAGTAAAATAAGGTTTTTTAAATGCTAATTCCTAACTATATATGGTCTATAACCTATGGTTTTTTCAGTGAATTTTCAAGGTTTTGTAAATGCTAATTCCTAACTATATATAATCTATAACCTATGGTTTTTTCAGTGAATATATATATATATATATATATATATATATATATATATATATCTGGTGAGCAAGGTGACTCAGTTCGCCGAAACGCGTTGGATCGTGGCACGCCTAATTCACAGAAAATAAAAAGAAAATTTTGCAACCGTACTGGATTGAAGTGTCCGTTTTCTCCTTGAAGGTGCTGTTTGTGCGACGTGCTTTGGGAGCGTGGTCGATATATATATATATATATATTGCTGTTAGGTTTCCCAAGGGAAAAGTAAAACGCACTCACCCGTCTTGGTGTGTTTGACAGCGGTTTATTTAGCAACCCAAACCCAACGCGTTTCGCTTTCTTCCAAAAGCTTGCTCCCGTGAGCAAGCTTTTGGAAGAAAGCGAAACGCGTTGGGTTTGGGTTGCTAAATAAACCGCTGTCAAACACACCAAGACGGGTGAGTGCGTTTTACTTTTCCCTTGGGAAACCTAACAGCAATAAATAACGATATGCCCAGTCGTAAAAACTGCACCACGCCCTGATAGATGAGCGCCGACACCGAATTGGGCAACAACTGCTTCATATATATATATATATATATATATATTACCTACTGGCGGTCGCCAGTAGGTATATATAGTTAGGATTTTTTCTCTATGGGTTTTTTGAAAATTCTATGTCTAATAACTTTGGCGTTTGTGGACGGAATTGGCTGAAATTTTCAGGAAAATGGCACATTTTGTTTCTGAGCAGCCCCTGAAAATTGGGGGGGGTTTCGTCCAGGGGGGGTCGAGAAAAAAGGGGGGTCCCAAAACGTGTTTTTAACATTGAGTTTTCCATAGGGCGGTTGGCCTCACTTTTAGCCCGAACGGCTGAATGGATTTGCACGAAACTTGGCAAAATTGTAGGGACTGGTAGCCCGATGTGCCTTTTGTAGGTCTCAATATATGTGCTCCAGTGGATTTTGAGAAATTAACGTTTAAAAAAAGATATATATCTGTAACAGCGGACTGGGCAGCGGCCCAGGACGCGTACTTTTCGCGCAACGGAGCTTTGTGAAGCGAAGCTGATTGGTTCTCCGGCGTCTGTCAACATTCCAAACAGTCCGTAGCGGCCGCCATCTTGTCTCTCGGTAGGATCGAGAGACAAGAGGAGGTCAAAACAAAGGGGGAAATAACTATAAGGGGGCATAGTAGATCCTCGCTGACCCCCTAGGTTTGATGTGGAGGTTTTAAAAGGGCCCCGCGGGGCAAAAAAAAATAATAATAATAATAATCGAACGGCTGAATGGATTTGCACGAAACTTGGCAAAATTGTAGGGACTGGTAGCCCGATGTGCCTTTGCTAGGTCTCAATATATGTGCTTCAGTGGATTTTGAGAAATTAACGTTCAAAAAAAGATATATATCTGTAACAGCGCACCGCTTCGCGTACTTTTCGCGTTACGGAGCTTTGCGAAGCGAAGCTGATTGGCTCTCCGGTGTCTGTAAACATTCCAAACAGTACGTAGCGGCCGCCATCTTGTCTCTCGGTAGGATCGAGAGACAAGAGGAGGCCAAAGCGAAGGGGCAAATGACCATAAGGGGGCATAGTAGATCCTCGCTGACCCCCTAGGTTTGATGTGGAGGTTTTAAAAGGGCCCCGCGGGGCAAAAAAAAAAATAATAATAATAATCGAACGGCTGATGACCATAAGGGGGCATAGTAGATCCTCGCTGACCCCCTAGGTTTGATGTGGAGGTTTTAAAAGGGCCCCGCGGGGCAAAAAAAAATAATAATAATAATAATCGAACGGCTGAATGGATTTGCACGAAACTTGGTAAAATATTAGGGACTGGTAGCCCGATGTGCCTTTGCTATGTCTCAATATATGTGCTTCAGTGCATTTTGAGAAATTAACGTTCAAAAACAAGATATATATCTGTAACAGCGCTCCGCTTCGCGGAGATAAAATTATATGTGTATTACCTAGCTGTTGCTAACACCAGTTAGCGACGGCTAGTAGGAGATAGCGACCATCTTGGGTCCCACTTTGCATGTGAGTGATATTTATCACTAATGACATGCAAAGTGGGCATGCCAAGATGTTAGCGACTGGAAACAGTCGCTAACATCGCTATCTCCTATTATCAACTTTTGGAAATATTCGAGATAAGCGCGAATATCTCCAAAAAGTAACAGCTGCCCTGAGCAGTTCTTAGCCATGTTATCCAATGGGAGGTGGATAACATGGCTAAGAGCATTAGCTCGGTAATGCATGAATATCGCGGAGTTTTCAGCGACATTAATGCATTGCGCTCGTTTTTTATCGTATTTGCGATAAACCTTGATAATAGCAAGGTTTATCTGCGATAATTTCTGACGGTAAAAAAATCTTTGCAATGCATCGTTAGGGATAAATATCGCTTAACTTTGGTAATATGCCCCAACGTCTGTTAACGTTCGATTCGAAGGAAATCAGGAATTGTTGAAAAACATTGTGTGCGCCATCTTGTCTTTTTTCAAATGCCACACTTTTGTCGTGCACGGCAGCCATTTTAGATGCCTTGACCAGATCCACTCTGTGAACGCTGTCGATCCTTACCATGGCTCCCCACCCTCGCAAGCATCTCCCCCAGGCAGTGGTCACCCCCGCTCTCTGTTTTATGCATGGGTAATAAACCTCCCCCCATCTGCGCTGTTCTTCCCTGAGAATCACACCCTGTGCCCGCCCGACACCTCCCTTTCGCCCTATTCACTACCGCACCCTCTGACACTCCTTTTCCTCTGTGTCCGATTGTCCAGGCCGGTCCTAGGCTATCAGCTAGCCCTGCAGATGTAGTTTATGGCCACAGCTGTAAAGAATCACCCGTCTTCAAAGGAGTTATAGTAGATCAAGGCCCACACTCGATGAGATCCGTCACAGCAGAAGCGTTGCTATTATCTGAAAACCATCCTGTATTGTGATTGGGGAGGGGACCGAGCGTGAAGCGGAAGATTCCAGGGATGACTCTTTGTACATCAAAGTTTTTACAATTATGTGTCACATTAAAAATATATAGCACTCCGACAAAGTAGTAAGATTATAAAACTTTAATAATTTATAAATATATACAAGAAAACAAAAATAGTAATAACATATAAACATTTTTAGAGAAAAACAACGAAGTAGCGGTCGGCTGTGCGAATAGTCCCAACGCAGCACAACGTCCAGATTTCCGGCGTGGGGCGTCGCGGGGGGTGGGTGATCAGTAGCAAACTGTTGTGCGAATAGTTCCAAGGCAGCAGAACGCGCCGAAATCTAGATGACACAAAAGTGATGTCTAGTAAGTTGCCACCCAGCAAATAACGGCGTGGGGCGTCGCGGGGGGTGGGTCATCAGTAGCAAACTGTTGTGCGAATAGTTCCAAGGCAGCAGAACGATGGCACCAAGGTGATGTCCAGTAAGTTGCCGCACTGGTTTTGGTATCCTACAATGCTGCTCCGAATAACGGCGTGGGGCGCCCCGGGGGAGGCGGCGTGAACGGGCCTCTCCAGGTGGAGTGTCATCTGTTGTAGTGGGGCGCCCCTTTACCGTTTCAGTTGCCATTCCGTCCGCTTTTGGTCCACTGTGTCAAAATCCGCCATTCAGCTGAGTTGCGCCCACTCTTGCGGTGCAGCGATAGGCGGCTGCCACAGGACTCTCAAAATGGCGGCAGGCTGTTTCCTTTTTGGGCCTGGTCCACTGAAATGGCCCTGGGACACCTTGGAAATCGGACGCTTGTCTGCTAGGTCTTGGACCCCATTCTCGAAAGCGTCCCCTCCGCCTTGAGAATTCATCAAAAGTTTTGGGGGCCCCGACTCCTGCAGGCTTCTGGTGGGGAGCGGCTGCCATGATTGCTCGCGGAATGACCACGACGGAGCTACGAGATGGTGGTGCTCTCATGGTGACGCCAGCTTCAGTCTGAAACATCCAGAAACAAGGTGGGGCTTTCATCGTTTGGGGGGAAAAAAAAGTTTTCATCCAATGAAAAGTGTTGTTTTTAGGTCATATGATCAAGCCTTCCATCATTAGGAAACCAAAAGTAAAATGAACCAATGAAAAGTTTTATAAAGAAGTCACATGACCTGTTATGCGGCATAGGGTATAAAATGTGGAGAAAATACGTTGGCACGTGAGGCGGTGTCAGTAGCGGACCGATGTGCGAATAGGCCGAAGGCAACACAACGCGCCAAGATCCGGATGGCATCGAGGTGGTGTCATAGTTGAGAGTTCTGAGCAGCGGTTGTAACACTGTCTGAAGCTTATTTGCAGCTGCTGCAGCTTCACTACGCGCGAAGATCCGGATGGCACCGAGGTGGTGTGTAGGAAGTTGCCGCACTGGTGTGGCCATCCTACAATGCTGAAAGTCGGCGTGGGGCGCCCCGTTGGCCTGTGAGTTTGCGTCAGTAGCGGACCGATGTGCGAATAGGCCGAAGGCAGCACAACGCGCCAAGATCCGGATGGCACCGAGGTGGTGTCTAGTAAGTTGTCGCACTTCTGTGGCCATCCTACAATGTTGAAAGTCGGCGTGGGGCGCCCCGTTGGCCTGTGAGATGGTGTCAGTAGCGGACTGATGTGTGAATGGGGCTAAAGGCAGCGCAACAATATTTTCTACTATATTTCCGGTGTAGAAGAGACCACAAGGCGCTGAGATGCCAAGATCCGGATGGCACCGAGGTGGTGTCTTGCAAGTTGTGGTACTGGTGTGGCCATCCTACAATGCTGAAAGTCGGCGTGGGGCGCCCCGTTGGCCTGTGAGATGGCGTCAGTAGCGGACCGATGTGCGAATAGGCCGAAGGCAGCACAACAATATTTTCTGACTGACACCACAAGGCGCTGAGATGCCAAGATCCGGATGGCACCGAGGTGATGTCTAAGTTGCGGACTGGTGTGCGAATGGGGCCAAAGGCAGCGTAACAATATTTTTTGTATGGAAGATACCACTAGGCGTTGAGATGCCAAGATTCGGATGGCACTGAGGTGATGTCTAGCAAGTTGGTGTGGTCATCCTACAATGCTGAAACTCGGCGTGGGTCACCCCATTAGCCTGTGAGATGGCGTCAGTAGCGGACCGATGTGCGAATAGGCCGAAGGCAGCACAACGCGCCAAGATCCGGATGTCACCGTGGTGGTTTCATAGTTGAGAGGCACTTCATCTGCAGTGGGGCGCCGAGATCCGGATGGCACCGAGGTGATGTCTAGCAAGTTGCTGTACTTGTGTGGTCATCCTACAATGCTGAAACTCGGCGTGGGTCGCCCCATTAGCCTGTGAGATAGCAGTTCTTTGGATTTGCGAATAGGCCGAAGGCAGCACAACAATATTTTCTGACTGACACCACAAGGCGCTGAGATGCCAAGATCCGGATGGCACCGAGGTGATGTCTAAGTTGCGGACTGGTGTGCGAATGGGGCCAAAGGCAGCGTAACAATATTTTTTGTATGGAAGATACCACTAGGCGTTGAGATGCCAAGATTCGGATGGCACTGAGGTGATGTCTAGCAAGTTGCTGTGGTCATCCTACAATGCTGAAACTCGGCGTGGGTCACCCCATTAGCCTGTGAGATGGCGTCAGTAGCGGACCGATGTGCGAATAGGCCGAAGGCAGCACAACGCGCCAAGATCCGGATGTCACCGTGGTGGTTTCATAGTTGAGAGGCACTTCATCTGCAGTGGGGCGCCGAGATCCGGATGGCACCGAGGTGATGTCTAGCAAGTTGCTGTACTTGTGTGGTCATCCTACAATGCTGAAACTCGGCGTGGGTCGCCCCATTAGCCTGTGAGATAGCAGTTCTTTGGATTTGGGCCTGGCTCGTCTGCTGTAGTGGGGCGCCCCTTTACCGTTTCAGTTGCCATTCAGCTGAGTTTCGGCTGCTCTTGATGCTACAGCGACAGGCGGCTGCAACAGGACTCTCAAAATGGCGGCCTGTTCTTTGGATTTGGGCCTGGTCCACTAAAATGGCCCTGGGACACCTTAGAACTCGGACGCTCGATTTTTTTTTCCTTTCCTGTACATGCAAAAAAAGGTAAATGCCCGGTACGTTACACGCTTCATCTGCCACGATGAACTCTCTAGAGGAACCGAAAAAAAATATAGTTGTGGTAACTATACCATGCATCGTCATATGGAGAGGTGGCAACAATTAATTATAGTGCTGCATAAAAGAGAGATTTGGAGGAGAACCCCTGACCTGCTAGTACATTCATCAAAGAAGTGGCACTGAGAGCTTCAGAGGCAAGGGAAACGGTCCCAAATATTTAGAAGAACTTTGGAAAGATTAAAATGACATGTTTAGATTGTGGCAAATTTATTTCATGTGGACATCTGAGTGTTACTCTAATAAATACAGCATATGAACATCATCATAGTCGATGGTTGGTAGAGACATTTTGACTATATCCTGGACCTGCCCGTCCTCGCCCAAAATGGCGCCAGAATAAATGGGACTCGTAACTCCTTGTTGTGTACTGGTTGCAGAACCTTGAAATCACGAGATACGTATGCAGTTTTGAAGCACATGGCGGGCGGGGACGAGAATTGATTGAATATTTCGACATCCCTATTGATATTAAGTTCTGATGTGTTATTGATTACTGTACTGTTGAAAGTTCGAATTAACGTCACCCATGGTACTTGCCCGCAAATGTATATCTAGATAATTTTATTGTAACTGGCCCTGTCGTATTTTAATTATAAAATGTACGTCCACCGATTCCGTAACTGTTAGACACCTTAGTTCTTGCAACCTAATGGCCCGCCCGTTACGTTCCTCTACAGTGTAAATGTCTATTCATCATATACGATTACAGTTTGCTCCGTGGCCGGCCCACGTGGTTATAGGCTCGTATTTGTATAATGAAATTTTCACAATAAAGGTTTTTAAAAGAAAACATGGTAGTAGTATATACATTGGTAAAGTTTTTAATAATAGTCACTGTTTTAGAATCATTAAAAGGCAAGTGAAATAAAGCAGACCAATTACATGAAGGGTAAAAGGTATAATACGAAGGAACGCAGTAAAGATAAATGGTCAAGGGCTGTTGTGTTTTCTATTCCTGCAACATAAAGTGATCGATAAGAATCTCATATTCAGGCGTATCGGCGACTAAGACAGCAGGTCGACCCTCTTTTGCTCAACGGCTCCGTCATGGGACGAAGAAACGCTCTTTTTCTCGAAAAAAGAATATATTTTACTTGCAGGACAGTTGTAAAATTTCCGGGAAAGTACATTAGCCTGGAACATTATAACATATATTTAAGAAAAAATAATGTTCGGAAGTAATGAAAAGCGTAATTTTTAGGTCATATGATCAAGCCTTTCATCATTACAATAAGAAAAGTAAAATGAACCAATGAAAAGTTTTATTAACAAGTCACATGACTTGTTATGCTTACGTTACGCGCTGCGCGCCCCGGATGACTTCCGGATGCGCTAACGCGGCGCGTCATATGACGCATTACGCGACAACGCAGGTACAGAATATAGTCAAAATGTCTCCACCAACCAGCGGTCGGAACACAACCCCTTTCAGCAGGCTAAATAGTTCTGTTAAATGACAACAGAAGGGACAGGCAACAAGAACCATCAGTCAAAGAGGGGAGGGCTAGTTCTTCTCTACCGGGTTACATTGGGGCGCTACCGGAACTGATCGAATTGGTAGTCTACAGTGTTTCTGGATGTTTCAGACTGAAGCTGGGGTTAGCATGAGAGCAGCACCATTTCGTAGCTCCGTCGTGGTCATTCCGCAACCAATCATGGCAGCCGTTCTTTATCGTTATTTTGGGCGGGGTGGGTGGCGGAGCCGAGCTGTTTTGCAGCCATCATTGTGTGGAGTTCAGTTCATCTCACTAGTTTTGTATTTGTCATGAGGGGTTGTTCCTAATGTTTCTATTTTTGCGAGGTCAAAAAGAGATCCCATTAGTGGCCTACTGATTTTGCTCGATTCTTTTTCTTTTTTTTTACACGATTTTTCGTTATCTGCAAAGACTAAACAGAGTATTGCGACTCTGTGTTTGTTTGTAAATAGAGAATGAACCAAAGAGAACTAATTCTAAAACAGTAAATACTTGGATAACAATGAATCAAATGGAGAGAGAAGCAGGCACGACGGATTACAATGGGGGCAAAGACCTGCGTTAACTACCTTTCACTATCTGCAAAGAGAGAGTACTCCTAATAGAAATGAGGGGGGGGGGCACCATTCAAAGCAGATCAGTGTGCATAAACACGAAAATGTTTTCACTTACCACGTACTTGACATTCGACAGCTTATGATATTTGCTATTAAAAAACCATTGAAATTCACTGAAAAAACCATAGGTTATAGACCATATATAGTTAGGAATTAGCATTTACAAAACCTTGAAAATTCACTGAAAAAACCATAGGTTATAGACCATATATAGTTAGGAATTAGCATTTAAAAAACCTTATTTTACTCACACAAAACCATTGAAATTCCATATATAGTTAGTTGCACTAACTATATATCGCGCACCTGCAATCCACTGCTGATGATGTCACATATTACATCATTCATGACATGGTCAGTGACATCACTGATGACATCACTGATGACATCTCAAATGACATCACTGATGACATCACTGATGACAACATCCAGTGACTGTATGTTTCTGTAAAGTTAAAATATGTCTTACATATTGAAGAATGAGTGGATGTATAAGTGTCTGGATGAAGGATTTAGTAGGTGCGTGACTGACTGTATGAGTGAGTGATTAAATGTGTCTCACTGAATGCATGGGTTAGTGACTAAACTGTCTTAATTTGTGCATCATTATGTCTGTTGTGATGTAAACTGCTGCATGTGTTGATCATTAGCTATACGAGAGGCTATATGTGTTATTGATTGGTTGCCCAAGTATTTGTATGGGAGATTGAG
Source organism: Lissotriton helveticus (assembly GCF_964261635.1). Lineage (NCBI taxonomy): Eukaryota > Metazoa > Chordata > Amphibia > Caudata > Salamandridae > Lissotriton > Lissotriton helveticus. The sequence goes on along the minus strand of NC_136060.1, from coordinate 211,009,226 downwards.
TTTGTGTGGGGGTGGCTGGGAGGTGTGTGACTCTGTGCATAGATGTGTGAGCAGTTGATTCACTAGGTGTATGAGTTCAAGAGTGCATGTGGAAACAGCTACATGGGCAGTTGACTGTGTGCATGAGTGTATTGATGAGTGAATGGATATCTCAATGCTACATGTCATAGTAAGTACATATGTAAAACACAGTACATGTGAGAGTTGGCATATATAAATAACTGTGCATGAGAGCCACTGAATGTGTGAGTGGTTGTATGGATCATTGTGAACTTGTATCAGGGATTGTATAAGAGAGTAAATATGTGTTAGTATATGTTTGAATAAGTAAGGTGTGTATAACTGTATAGTTGAAGAAATGGAGGTGAGATTGTTTCTTTGCATGACTGACTAGGTGTGTGAGTAACTCCATGGATGAGTGACAGTGTGTGAGTGTCTGTATACACTGAGTGCATCTAAGGTTATATTAGAGTCTGAAGAGGTTTATCGTATTAGCACAAGAATGATGTCAAATGAGATGTCATCAGTGATGTCATCAGTGATGTCATTTGAGATGTCATCAGTGATGTCATCAGTGATGTCACTGACCATGTCATGAATGATGTAATATGTGACATCATCAGCAGTGGATTGCAGGTGCGCGATATATAGTTAGTGCAACTAACTATATATGGAATTTCAATGGTTTTGTGTGAGTAAAATAAGGTTTTTTAAATGCTAATTCCTAACTATATATGGTCTATAACCTATGGTTTTTTCAGTGAATATATATATATATATATATATTACCTACTGGCGGTCGCCAGTAGGTATATATAGTTAGGATTTTTTCTCTATGGGATTTTTGAAAATTCTATGTCTAATAACTTTGGCGTTTGTGGACGGAATTGGCTGAAATTTTCAGGAAAATGGAACATTATGTTTCTGAGCAGCCCCTGAAAATTTGGGGGGGTTTCGTCAAGGGGGGGCCGAGAAAAAAGGGGGGTCCCAAAACGTGTTTTTAACATTGAGTTTCCCATAGGGCGGTTGGCCTCACTTTTAGCCCGAACGGCTGAATGGATTTGCACGAAACTTGGCAAAATTGTAGGGACTGGTAGCCCGATGTGCCTTTGCTAGGTCTCAATATATGTGCTTCAGTGGATTTTGAGAAATTAACGTTAAAAAAAAGATATATATCTGTAACAGCGGACCGGGCAGCGCTCCGGTTCGCGGACTTTTCGCGGTACGGAGCTTTGTGAAGCGAAGCTGATTGGTTCTCCGGCGTCTGTGAACATTCCAAACAGTCCGTAGCGGCCGCCATCTTGTCTCTCGGTAGGATCGAGAGACAAGAGGAGGCCAAAGCGAAGGGGCAAATGACCATAAGGGGGCATAGTAGATCCTCGCTGACCCCCTAGGTTTGATGTGGAGGTTTTAAAAGGGCCCCGCGGGGCAAAAAAAATAAATAATAATAATAATCGAACGGCTGAATGGATTTGCACGAAACTTGGCAAAATATTAGGGACTGGTAGCCCGATGTGCCTTTGCTAGGTCTCAATATATGTGCTCCAGTGGATTTTGAGAAATTAACGTTCAAAAAAAGATATATATCTGTAACAGCGCTCCGCTTCGCGTACTTTTCGCGTTACGGAGCTTTGCGAAGCTGATTGGTTCTCCGGCGTCTGTAAACATTCCAAACAGTCCGTAGCGGCCGCCATCTTGTCTCTCGGTAGGATCGAGAGACAAGAGGAGGCCAAAGCGAAGGGGCAAATGACCATAAGGGGGCATAGTAGATCCTTCCTGACCTCTTAGGTTTGATGTACCATTTTGCCAAGTTTGGTGTAATTCCGTTCAGCCATTCAGGCTGTAGACGTATGTAAATGTCCTATGGAAAATTGCATGGGGAAAACACATTTGAAAGTGTTGAAATTTAGAACCAATTAAAATGTTACTTTGGTTTTGTATTTGTGTGTGATGAAAGTTAATTGGTTATGTATATATCTCAAATGAGAGGAAACCACAGCCATTTTGTGATACTACTGTCTGAGGTACATTTGTGAGGAATTTTTGGTGGTGAATTTCTGGTGTTTGATTTACACAGTACTAACACTTCTCCTACTTTTAAAAAGGTGAGTTGTTAATTTGTAAGGGGAACTATGTTGTACACTTGAAGATAATTTGAAAAATGTTTTCTGTTATTTATTTGCAGTCCTTCTGTTATACTAAATACTTGATAAAGTTAGTTTTATATTATGTATTACTAAAAACGATAAATGAAAGTGATTATTTTTTTCTGCAATTTACAGCAAGCAATTTCAAAATAAAATAGCTCACAATGAAGAGACCGTGGCAATTTCTTTTGAATTGTGCACTACATTGATTGAAATTGACAGCACCAATAATGAAATATTGTCACAAGGAGGAGATGACTTGAATGATTCCACTACATTGATTGAAATTGACAGCACCAATAATGAAATATTGTCACAAGGAGGAGATGACTTGAATGATTTTTTTGATCAATCTGTTGATGGCGAATTTATCGAATGTTTGGAGACCATAGAGTTACAAGAATCATCATTGCAGACTTTTAATGAGGAGATTCCAGATCAGATGATTGAAGAGGAAATTCCTGATGAGGACATGTTACTAGTTCTTTCAAATTTAGAAAATTCAGAAGAATAAATTTATATTTAGAAATCAAAAATTGTTTGAGACATTATTCATTTTTATTTTTAATTTATGAGGTTGTAGCGAAGTGATTGTAGTATAAAATGAGACTTATAGTATAGAGTGCAACATTTTTATGTTACATGGTAAGTTTACTCATATTTACTTCCCTTCTCCCACTATATTATCTCCAATGTGTATTTGACATCTCTTCTTCATCTCCGGCCTCCTTTCTCTCACTGTGTGTCTCTGATGCATCTTATCGCTGCTATTTTGTGTAATTACAGAAGAGAGTAAAATAAAATAGTTCGGAACGTGAAAAGGGGGCAAAGTAGAGTACCCCTCACCCCCTAGGCCTTCTGAGGCGGTCCCAAAAGGATCAGTTTCTGCTTTCCTGAGAGATTATGGTATGAGTTCCATATACCACAATAATTTGCATTACAACATGCAAGATATATATCTCCTATTACCAACTTTTGGAGATATTCGCGCTAAGCGCGAATATCTCCAAAAACTAACACCTGCCCTGAGCAGTTCTTAGCCATGTTATCCAATGGGAGGTGGATAACATGGCTAAGAGCATTAGCTCGGTAATGCATGAATATCGCTGAGTTTTCAGCGATATTAATGCATTGCGGTCGTTTTTTATCGCATTTGCGATAAACCTTGATAATAGCAAGGTTTATCTTCGATAATTTCTGACGATGCTTAGCGGTAAAAAATTCGTTGGTAAGCATCGTTAGCGATAAATATCGCTTAACTTTGGTAATATGCACCAACGTCTGTTAACGTTCGATTCGAAGGAAATGAGGAAGTGTTGAAAAACATTGTTTGCGCCATCTTGTCTTTTTTGAAATGCCACACTTTTGTCGTGCACGGCAGCCATTTTAGATGCCTTGACCAGACCCACTCTCTGCACGCTGTCGATTCGTAGCATGGCTCCCCCTCGCAAGCATCTTCCCCAGGCACTGGTCACCCCCGCTCTCTGTGTTATGCATGGGCAATAAACCTCTCCCCATCTGCGCTGCTCTTCCCTGAGAATCACACTCTGTGCCCGCCCGACACCTCCCTTTCGCCCTATTCACTACCGCACCCTCTGACACTCCTCTTCCTCTGTGTCCGATTGTCCAGGCTATCAGCTAGCCCTGCAGGTGTAGTTTATGGCCCCAGCTGTAAAGAATCACCCCTCTTCAAAGGAGTTATAGTAGATCAAGGCCCACACCCGATGAGATCCGTCACACCACACGTGTTCCTACTATCTGAAAACCATCCTGTATTGTGATTGGGGAGGGGACCGAGCCTGAAGCGGAAGATTCCAGGGATGACTCTTTGTACATCAAAGTTTTTACATTTATGTGTCACATTAAAAATATATAGCACTCCAACAAAGTAGTAGGATTATAAAACTTTAATAACTTATAAATATATACAACAAAACAAAAACAGTAAAAACATTTAAACAACGAAGAGACCGTGGCAATTTCTTTTGATTTATCCAATACATTTATTGAAATTGACAGCACCAATAATAAAATATTCTCACAAGGAGGAGATGACTTGAATGATTTTTTTGATCAATCTCTTGATGGCGAATTTATCGAATGTTTGGAGACCATAGAGTTACAAGAATCATCATTGCAGACTTTTCATGAGGAAATTCCTGATGAGGACATGTTACTAGTTCTTTCAAATTATGAAAATTCAGAAGATGTTGCCTGGGGGTGGGTCGTCAGTAGCAGTCTGTTGTGCGAATAGTTCCAAGGCAGCAGAACGCGCTGAAATCTAGATGGCACAAAGGTGATGTCTAGTAAGTTGCCGCCCAGCAAATAACGGCGTGGGGCGCCGCGGGGGTGAGTGAGTCCAGTAGGCACCACAGCTATTCTTACCGGCATTGCAGAATTACTGCTGGGGACAATGCCTGTGCTGTAGCAGGGTCACAGCAGAAACAAAAAGGATTCTGTTGAAGATGTTGTTGGTTTTCAATTTGAAAACAGTTCTGGTGTCAACTGCTATGCTAATGTAGTGGTTAATGTTTTGTTTTCTCTAGAAAATGTAAAAGAGGGGGAGGCAGTCCAAAGTTCTGGTAAAAGGGCAAAGGAAAGGATCGGTGGTTTGAACTATCAGTCAAAAAGGGGAGGGGGGTGCAACAATTTTTCCTACCGGGTCACAGTGTGCTTTCACCGGAACTGAGGTTTGCAGGATTCTAGTAATTCAAAGTGAGGCTGGCGCCAGCATGGGAGCGCCGACGTCCCGCGGATACAGTTTCGTCACTCCACGGGCGATCATGGCAGTCATTCCCCATCGGGGGTGTCTGCGGGGGTCGGAGACTCCCGCGGCTCCTCTAGAATCTTCAAGGTCGTGGAGGACTACGGTGGTGGAGTCAACCAGTGACCGGGCCATTTCTTTATGCTGGGCCCGCTCTTGCCAGGTCGATCGCCATTTTGAGAGTTCGGTAGCTACTGGCGATCGCGGGGTCAAATGAGCGGACGGGCTCCACCCTGCCGGGCGAGACGTTGCAGCATCGCCACAGTGGAAGAACCCTTTTCCGGGCGCCTGGAGCGCTGAGGGTGCAGGTGGGAAGCCTCCACTGGGGAGGCGGGAGAGGCCTGTTCGCACCGTATCTCCCTCCCAGTGCACCCCACGGCGTCTCGCTTGAGATTTGTTATGGCCGGACCAGGCGATGTGGACGAGGGGAGGGGGGTCGGAGGCATGTGCAAGACATCCCCCCCAGTGTTGTCAAAGCCATTATTGAAGAAAGAAGAAATGTCCCGTCCGTCTTTGGGCCGGGCTTCCGGTGGATGTCGGCCGGACGCCCCTTGCTCTGGCCCCATGAACGGGTTCCTTGGTTTATCGGCTGCAGCCGGATCCCATCGGCCCCGGCCGTTGGTGGCCGGACCGGTAGAGAATGTGGCGGGACTACCTGAAACTGTCAAGGGCCACCGCGGCCAGACTGGGAGAGAGAGGGGAGGGTCGAGGACATGGACATTCCCCCCCCTGCAACTCTCCAGCGTTGTCAATCCCCCTGGCCGGGTCCCGCTGGCCTCGGCCTCTCCTCTGGCTACACCCTATGTGATGATCTCCGAGGCGTGGCAGCAGGACCCGCCTTATATGTGTTGCTTCCGGCTGGGCGTAGCCGAAAACCTGTTGCCCTTTGGAAGTTTCTAGAATGGGGCGGATGTCTGCTGACTTCTATCTTTCCCAGTTTGCCGTTATTTGGCCGTGGCAGGCGGTGGGACAGACACGTTTTGGGGCAGTGAGGGGCGATGTTTTCAGGTTTCTTATTACGGGCTTACTTCTAACGTTTCTTGTTTCTAGGACAATAATAGGTTTTATCATTACGTATTGTTATCGTTTCTTTGTTTGTTATTTAATAAAAAGTTCATCAGTAGCCTGCTGATTTTCGTTTTCCTATTCTTTTCTTTCCATGTTGTTTCATGCTAAAGTTTCTGTTAACAGGATACAGTGATCACTTCGTTATTATTGCATATGTCCTTTTCACTAGGGGTGCTCTCTTGTTGGGCCAGATGACCTATCTCTAGTAAATGGTCCGGGTGAAACAGGTGCATCAATCAGTGGGGAGTAGATAGGCATGACAGATTACAACGGGGGAGAAAGGTCCGCATTACCTACACTTTCACTACTTGCAAAGATTTTCCTACGTTTATTTGCAAACAGGGAATACCTCCAAAAAGAACTAATTCCCAAACAGTCAATGTTCGGACAATCAATCAATCAATGAGGAATGAAATAGGTACGACGTGTTAAAGGCTTGCGTTACCTACCCTTCACTATCTGCAAAGGGAGAGAGAATATTCCTATTCTTCCTCGTTTGCAGGCAGAGAAGATCCTTAAGAGAACCAACTTCGAACAATTCAATGCTCGATTCAAACAATCAACAAGGGGTACTGTGAACACAAATGAACGCCGCTTATGTACATACACTGCTATTTTCAACAGGTTGTTCCTAATGTTTCTATTTTAGCGAGGTCAAAAAGAGATCCCATTAGTGGCCTACTGATTTTGCTCGATTCCTTTTGTTTTTTTACACGATTTTTCGCTATCTGCAAAGACTAAACAGAGTATTGCGACTCTGTGCTTGTTTGTAAATAGAGAATGAACCATAGAGAACAATCAATCAAATGGAGAGAGAAGCAGGCACGACGGATTACAAGGGGGGAAAGGCCTGCGTTAACTACCCTTCACTATCTGCAAAGAGAGAGTACTCCTAATAGAAATGAGGGGTGGGGGGCAGCATTCAAAGCAGATCAGTGTGCATAAACACGAAAATGTTTTTACTTACCACGTACTTGACATTCGACAGCTTATGATATTTGCTATTAAAAAACCATTGAAATTCACTGAAAAAACCATAGGTTATAGACCATATATAGTTAGGAATTAGCATTTACAAAACCTTGAAAATTCACTGAAAAAACCATAGGTTATAGACCATATATAGTTAGGAATTAGCATTTACAAAACCTTGAAAATTCACTGAAAAAACCATAGGTTAGAGACCATATATAGTTAGCTGGACATTTTATTGACATAAAACCAATGAAATTCCATATATAGTTAGTTGCACTAACTATATATCGCGCACCCGCAATCCACTGCTGATGATGTCACATATTACATCATTCATGACATGGTCAGTGACATCACTGATGACATCACTGATGACATCTCAAATGACATCACTGATGACATCACTGATGACATCTCATTTGACATCAATGACCACATCACTGATGCTATCATTCATGTGACAATACAATGCATCTCCTCACATTTTAATATAACCTCTGTTTCACCCAGTGTTAAATACAGAGTATAATTTTTGAAACCATTGACACACCAATACTAGTTACTACATACGCACTCACTGATTGCTACGTCTACACACACCTTCACTCATTCACCCATACAATCATTCATACATACAATCACTCATCTTTACAACACTATCATATGCACTCATACACCTATACAGACACTCACAGTCTGCCACTCATCCATGGAGTTACTCACACACCTAGTCAGTCCTGTATAGAATCAATGACACTTCCATTTTCTTGTCTATACAGTTAAACATAGAGCACCTTACATTTTCAAACATATACTAACACATACTTACCTTCTTATACAATCATTGATACAAGTACACATTGATCTGCACAGAGTCACACACCTCCCAGCTAGCCACACACACACTCAGTCTCCCATACAAATACTTGGGCAATCAATCAATAACCCATATAGTTAGTCATATAGCTACTGATCAACACATGCAGCAGTTTACAGAACAACAGACATAATGATGCACAAATTAAGACAGTTTAGTCACTAACCCATGCACTCAGTGAGACACATTTAATCACTCACTCATACAGTCAGTCATGCACCTACTAAATCCTTCGTCCAGACACTTACACATCCACTCATTCTTCAATATGTAAGACATATTTAAACTTTACAGAAACAAAAAATCACTGGATGTTGTTATCAGTGATGTCATCAGTGATGTCATTTGAGATGTCATCAGTGATGTCATCAGTGATGTCACTGACCATGTCATGAATGATGTAATATGTGACATCATCAGCAGTGGATTGCGGGTGCGCGATATATAGTTAGTGCAACTAACTATATATGGAATTTCATTGGTTTTATGTCAATAAAATGTCCAGCTAACTATATATGGTCTCTAACCTATGGTTTTTTCAGTGAATTTTCAAGGTTTTGTAAATGCTAATTCCTAACTATATATGGTCTATAACCTATGGTTTTTTCAGTGAATATATATATATATATATATACATTTTTTCGTCACAAAAGGAGTGGCACAACCAGATTACTTATTGAAGCCTTTTAATCAGAGCTTCACCCCACCAACGCGTTTCACCACACAAGGCTTTGCTCACCGTGAGCAAAGCCTTGTGTGGCTGAAACACGTTGGTGGGGTGAAGCTCTGATTAAAAGGCTTCAATAAGTAATCTGGTTGTGCCGCTCCTTTTGTGACGAAAAAGTAATTTTGGGTCAGGATCCGACCCCTGAGCTGAGCACACACTGGTGAGCGCTCTCGACATCTGCTGGATCACATTGCAGCAAACATATATATATACATATTAATAAAAAAGTTACATTTTAAAATAGTTTATGGTTAATAAAAGTTTATAAAAAACTTAAGTTTGACAAAAAAATGTATTAACCTTTTTGGTTGTTTTCTTAACTGCTGTGTGACTCTTCTTGTTCCTATTACTGTTATTTGCTGGTATTTACCATGGTGTTAAATTTTGGGGCACTTATTGCGCGAATACTGGTGATCTCTGCAGTTTGCACCAACTTCTGAATACTGTCTTAGAGGTATCTCAACTTTAGTTGTACTCAAACAAGCTTTATTCGACGGTTGTCATAAAAGCATATAAAACAAATACAGTTCATTGAGGAATAAGACAATAAATAAAGTTAAAATTGAATTCAGATAATTAATTCACTTAAATATATATATATATACATATATATATATATATTTATTTATATATATATATATATATATATATATATATATATATATATATATATATATATATATATATATATATATATATATATATATTACCTACTGGCGGTCGCCAGTAGGTATATATAGTTAGGATTTTTTCTCTATGGGATTTTTGAAAATTCTATGTCTAATAACTTTGGCGTTTGTGGACGGAATTGGCTGAATTTTCAGGAAAATGGAACATTTTGTTTCTGAGCAGCCACTGAAAATTTGGGGGGGGTTTGTCAAGGGGGGGCTGAGAAAAAAGGGGGGTCCCAAAACGTGTTTTTAACATTGAGTTTTCCATAGGGCGGTTGGCCTCACTTTTAGCCCGAACGGCTGAATGGATTTGCACGAAACTTGGCAAAATTGTAGGGACTGGTAGCCCGATGTGCCTTTGCTAGGTCTCAATATATGTGCTGCAGTGGATTTTGAGAAATTAACGTTCAAAAAAAGATATATATCTGTAACAGCGGACCGGGCAGCGCTCCAGTTCGCGTACTTTTCGCGTTACGGAGCTTTGTGAAGCGAAGCTGATTGGTTCTCCGGCGTCTGTAAACATTCCAAACAGTCCGTAGCGGCCGCCATCTTGTCTCTCGGTAGGATCGAGAGACAAGAGGAGGCCAAAGCGAAGGGGCTAATGACCATAAGGGGGCATAGTAGATCCTCCCTGACCCCCTAGGTTTGATGTGGAGGTTTTAAAAGGGCCCCGCGGGGCAAAAAAAATAAATAATAATAATAATCGAACGGCTGAATGGATTTGCACGAAACTTGGCAAAATATTAGGGACTGGTAGTCCGATGTGCCTTTGCTAGGTCTCAATATATGTGCTCCAGTGGATTTTGAGAAATTAACGTTCAAAAAAAGATATATATCTGTAACAGCGCTCCGCTTCGCGTATTTTCGCGTTACGGAGCTTTGCGAAGCTGATTGCTTCTCCGGCGTCTGTAAACATTCCAAACAGTCCGTAGCGGCCGCCATCTTGTCTCTCGGTAGAATCGAGAGACAAGAGGAGGCCAAAGCGAAGGGGCAAATGACCATAAGGGGGCATAGTAGATCCTCCCTGACCTCTTAGGTTTGATGTACCATTTTGCCAAGTTTGGTGTAATTCCGTTCAGCCATTCAGGCTGTAGACGTATCTAAATGTCCTATGGAAAATTGCATGGGGAAAACACATTTGAAAGTGTTGAAATTTAGAACCAATTAAAATGTTACTTTGGTTTTGTATTTGTGTGTGATTAAAGTTAATTGGTTATGTATATATCTAAAATGAGAGGAAACCACAGCCATTTTGTGATACTACTGTCTGAGGTATATTTGTGAGGAATTTTTGGTGCTCAATTTCTGGTGTTTGATTTACACAGTACTAACACTTCTCCTACTTTTAAAAAGGTGAGTTGTTAATTTGTAAGGGGAACTATGTTGTACACTTTAAGATAATTTGAAAAATGTTTTCTGTTATTTATTTACAGTCCTTCTGTTATACTAAATACTTGATAAAGTTAGTTTTATATTATGTATTACTAAAAACGATAAATGAAAGTGATTATTTTTTTCTGCAATTTACAGCAAGCAATTTCAAAATAAAATGGCTCACAATGAAGAGACCGTGGCAATTTCTTTTGAATTATCCACTACATTTATTGAAATTGACAACACCAATAATGAAATATTCTCACAAGGAGGAGATGACTTGATTGATTTTTTTGATCAATCTCTTGATGGCGAATTTATCGAATGTTTGGAGACCATAGAGTCACAAGAATCATCATTGCAGACTTTTCATGAGGAGATTCCTGATGAGATGATTGAAGAGGAAATTCCTGATGAGGACATGTTACTAGTTCTTTCAAATTTTGAAAATTCAGAAGAATAAATGTATATTTAGAAATCAAAAATTGTTTGAGACATTATTCATTTTTATTTTTAATTTATGAGGTTGTAGCGAAGTGATTGTAGTATAAAATGAGACTTATAGTATAGAGTGCAACATTTTTATGTTACATGGTAAGTTTACTCATATTTACTTTCCTTGTCCCACTATATTATCTCCAATGTGTATTTGACATCTCTTCTTCATCTCCGGCCTCCTTTCTCTCACTGTCTATCTTATCGCTGCCATTTTGTGTAATTACAGAAGAGAGTAAAATAAAATAGTTCGGAACGTGAAAAGGGGGCAAAGTAGAGTACCCCTCACCCCCTAGGCCTTCTCAGGCGGTCCCAAAAGGATCAGTTTCTGTTTTCCTGAGAGATTATGGTATGAGTTCCATATACCACAATAACTTGCATTACAACATGCAAGATATCTATCTCCTATTACCAAGTTTTGGAGATATTCGCGCTAAGCGCGAATATCTCCAAAAACTAACACCTGCCCTGAGCAGTTCTTAGCCATGTTATCCAATGGGAGGTGGATAACATGGCTAAGAGCATTAGCTCGGTAATGCATGAATATCGCTGACTTTTTAGCGATATTCATGCTTTGCGGCCGTTTTTTATCGCATTTGCGATAAACCTTGATAATAGCAAGGTTTATCTGCAATAATTTCTGACGATGCTTAGCGGTAAAAAATTTGTTGCTAAGCATCGTTAGCGATAAATATCGCTTAACTTTGGTAATATGCACCAACATCTGTTAACGTTCGATTCGAAGGAAATGCCACACTTTTGTCGTGCACGGCAGCCATTTTAGATGCCTTGACCAGACCCACTCTCTGCACGCTGTTGATCCGTAGCATGGCTCCCCACCCTCGCAAGCATCTTCCCAAGGCACTGGTCAACCCCGCTCTCTGTCTTATGCATCGGCAATAAACCTCCCCCCATCTGCGCTGCTCTTCCCTGAGAATCACACTCTGTGCCCGCCCGACACCTCCCTTTCGCCCTATTCACTACCGCACCCTCTGACACTCCTCTTCCTCTGTGTCCGATTGTCCAGGCTATCAGCTAGCCCTGCAGATGTAGTTTATGGCCCCAGCTGTAAAGAATCACCCCTCTTCAAAGGAGTTATAGTAGATCAAGGCCCACACCCGATGAGATCCGTCAAACCACACGCGTTCCTACTATCTGAAAACCATCCTGTATTGTGATTGGGGAGGGGACCGAGCCTGAAGCGGAAGATTCCAGGGATGACTCTTTGTACATCAAAGTTTTTACAATTATGTGTCACATTAAAAATATATAGCACTCAAAACAAAGTAGTAGGAATATAAAACTTTAATAACTTTTAAATATATACAACAAAACAAAAACAGTAAAAACATTTAAACAATGAAGAGACCGTGGCAATTTCTTTTGAATTATCCACTACATTTAATGAAATTGACAGCACCAATAATGAAATATTCTCATAAGGAGGAGATGACTTGAATGATTTTTTTGATCAATCTCTTGATGGCGAATTTATCGAATGTTTGGAGACCATAGAGTTACAAGAATCATCATTGCAGACTTTTCATGAGGAGATTCCTGATGAGATGATTGAAGAGGAAATTCCTGATGAGGACATGTTACTAGTTCTTTCAAATTATGAAAATTCAGAAGATGTTGCCTGGGTGCCGCACTGATTTGGGTATCCGGCGTGGGGCGTCCCGGGGGGTGGGTTGTCAGTAGCGGTCTGTTGTGCGAATAGTTCCAAGGCAGCAGAACGCGCTGAAATCTGGATGGCACGAAGGTGATGTCTAGTAAGTTGCCGCCCAGCAAATAACGGCGTGGGGCGCCGCGGGGGGGGGAGGCAGTCCAAAGTTCCGTTAAAAGGGCAAAGGAAAGGATCGGTGGTTTGAACCATCAGTCAAAAAGGGGAGGGGGTGCAACAATTTTTCCTACCGGGTCACACTGTGCTTTCACCGGAACTGAGGTCTGCAGGTTTCTAGTCATTCAAACTGAGGCTGGCGCCAGCATGGGAGCGCCGACGTCCCGCGGCTACAGTTTCGTCACTCCACGGGCGATCATGGCAGTCATTCCCCATCGGGGGTGTCTGCGGGGGTCGGGGACTCCCGCGGCTCCTCTAGAATCTTCAAGGTCGTGGAGGACTACGGTGGTGGAGTCAACCAGTGACCGGGCCATTTCTTCATGCTGGGACCGCTCTTGCCAGGTTGACCGCCATTTTGAGAGTTCGGTAGCTACTGGCGATCGCGGGGTCAAATGAGCGGACGGGCTCCACCCTGCCGGGCGAGACGTTGCAGCATCGCCACAGTGGAAGAACCCTTTTCCGGGCGCCTGGAGCGCTGTAGGTGCAGCTGGGAAGCCTCCACCTGGGGAGGCGGGAGAGGCCTGTTCGCACCGTCTCTCCTACCCAGTGCACCCAAGGGCGTCTCGCTTGACATTTGTTATGGCCAGACCAGGCAATGAGGACGAGGGGGGGGGGTCGGAGGCATGTGCAAGACACCCCCCCCAGTGTTGTCGCAGCCATTATAAAAGAAAGAAGAAATGTCCCGTCCGTCTTTGGGCCGGACCTCCGGTGGATGGCGGCCGGACGCCCTTTGCTCTGGCCCCATGAACGGGTTCCTTGGCTCATCCGGTGGGGCAGGCCTTGGCGTGTGGTGCCTCTCCTGGGCCTTTCGTGCAGTGGCCTCTCCACTCCCAGGCCCTCCATGGATGCTGGCCCAGACTGGGAGAGAGAGGGTCTAACCTGCAATTCTCCAGGGTTACCGCCACCGCGGCTGGATCCCGTCGGCCTCGGCCTCTGGTTGATGGTGGCCGGACTGGGAGAGAGAGGGGAGGGTCGAGGACACGGACATTCCCCCCCCTGCAACTCTCCAGGGTGGTCGTAGCAATCCCCCTGGCCGGGTCCCGCTGGCCTCGGCCTCTCCTCCGGCTACACCCTACGTGATGATCTCCTGGCCGACGGTTGGCAGCAGGACCCGCCTTATATGTGTTGCTTCCGGCTGGGCATAGCCGGAAACCTGTTTCTCAAACAAAGGATATTGAGGCAAATGTGGCGCCTACTCTCTTCTTAACCTATTGTATTCCTTAACACAATCTAGATCCGCACAAATGTTTGTGACATCACACTCAATCAAGTACAATCCCGATAAAGTTTCCAGAATGGGGCGGATGTCTGCTGACTTGTATCTTTCCCAGTTTGCCGTTATTTGGGCGTGGCAGGCGGTGGGACAGACACGTTTTGGGGCAGTGAGGGGCGATGAAGCCTCGTTGCCTTGTGGCCGTTGCAATGTCACACTTGGTTTCTCTTACTGTTTTCAGGTTTCTTATTACGGGCTTACTTCTAACGTTTCTTGTTTCTAGGACAATAATAGGTTTTATCATTACGTATTGTTATCGTTTCTTTGTTTGTTATTTAATAAAAAGTTCATCAGTGGCCTACTGATTTTCGTTTTCCTATTCCTTTCTTTCCAGGTTGTTTCATGCTAAAGTTTCTGTTAACAGGATACAGTGATCACTTCGTTATTATTGCATATGTCCTTTTCACTAGGGGTGCTTTCTGGTCGGGCCAGATGACCTATCTCTAGTAAATGGTCCGGGTGAAACAGGTGCATCAATCAGTGGGGAGTAGATAGGCATGACAGATTACAACGGGGGACAAAGGTCCGCATTACCTACCCTTTCACTACTTGCAAAGATTTTCCTACGTTTATTTGCAAACAGGGAATACCTCCAAAAAGAACCAATTCCCAAACAGTCAATGTTCGGGCAAACAATCAATCAATGAGGAACGAAATAGGCACAACGTGTTAAAGGTTTGCGTTACCTACCTTTCACTATCTGCAAAGGGAGAGAGAATATTCCTATTCTTCCTCGTTTGCAGGCAGAGAAGATCCTTAAGAGAACCAACTTCGAACAATTCAATGCTCGATTCAAACAATCAACAAGGGGTACTGTGAACACAAATGAACGCCGCTTATGTACATACACATTGCTATTTTCAACAGGTTGTTCCTAATGTTTCTATTTTAGCCAGGTCAAAAAGAGATCCCATTAGTGGCCTACTGATTTTGCTCGATTCCTTTTGTTTTTTTACACGATTTTTCGCTATCTGCAAAGACTAAACAGAGTATTGCGACTCTGTGCTTGTTTGTAAATAGAGAATGAACCAAAGAGAACAATCAATGAAATGGAGAGAGAAGCAGGCACGACGGATTACAACGGGGGCAAAGGCCTGCGTTAACTACCCTTCACTATCTGCAAAGAGAGAGTACTCCTAATAGAAATGAGGGGGGGGGGGCAGCATTCAAAGCAGATCAGTGTGCATAAACACGAAAATGTTTTTACTTACCACGTACTTGACATTCGACAGCTTATGATATTTGCTATTAAAAAACCATTGAAATTCACTGAAAAAACCATAGGTTATAGACCATATATAGTTAGGAATTAGCATTTACAAAACCTTGAAAATTCACTGAAAAAACCATAGGTTATAGACCATATATAGTTAGGAATTAGCATTTAAAAAACCTTATTTTACTCACACAAAACCATTGAAATTCCATATATAGTTAGTTGTACTAACTATATATCGCGCACCCGCAATCCACTGCTGATCATGTCACATATTACATCATTCATGACATGGTCAGTGACATCACTGATGACATCTCAAATGACATCACTGATGACATCACTGATGACATCTCAAATGGCATCACTGATGACATCACTGATGACATCTCAAATGACATCACTGATGACATCACTGATGACATCATTCATGTGATAATACGATGAACCTCTTCAGACTCTAATATAACCTTAGATACACTCAGTGTAAACACAGACTCACAGATTGTCATTCATCCATGAAGTTACACACACACCTAGTCAGTCATGCAAACAATCAATCACACCTCCATTTTCCCAACTATACAGTTATACACACCTTACTTATTCAAACATATACTAAAACATATTTACTCTCTTATACAATCCCGGATACAAGTTCACAATGATGCATACAGCCACTCACACATTCACTGGCTCTTATGCACAGTTATTTATATATGTCAAGTCTCACATGTACTGTGTTTTACATATGTACTTACTTTGACATGTAGCACTGAGATATCCATTCACTCACCAATACACTGATGCACACAGTCAACCGCCCATACAGCTGTTTCCACATGCACTTTTGAACCCATACATCTAGTGAATCAACTGCTCACACATCTATGCACAGAGTCATACACCTCCCAGCCACCCACACACACACTCAGTCTCCCATACAAATACTTGGGCAACCAATCAATAACCCATATAGTTACTCATATAGCTACTGAACAACACATGCAGCAGTTTTCAGAACAACAGACATAATGATGCACAAATTAAGACAGTTTAGTCACTAACCCATGCACTCAGTGAGACACATTTAATCACTCAATCATACAGTCAGTCATGCACCTACTAAATCCTTCATCCAGACACTTATACATCCACTCAAGACATATTTTAACTTTACAGAAAAATACAGTCACTGGATGTTGTCATCAGTGATGTCATCAGTGATGTCATTTGAGATGTCATCAGTGATGTCATCAGTGATGTCACTGACCATGTCATGAATGATGTAATATGTGACATGATCAGCAGTGGATTGCGGGTGCGCGATATATAGTTAGTACAACTAACTATATATGGAATTTCAATGGTTTTGTGTGAGTAAAATAAGGTTTTTTAAATGCTAATTCCTAACTATATATGGTCTATAACCTATGGTTTTTTCAGTGAATATATATATATATATATATATATATATATATATATATATATATTCTTCAAGGGAACTAAAGTGCATACACTGAGTCCAGACATATATTGGTTAGTCTATAGGAAGGGATACCCTTACAGCAATTTGCTTCTTATTGCCCAAGCCCATCCTAAAAACTTTGCCACAGCAATGGACACAGGTTGGTCAGTACAGGTACAAATTATTCTAGCAGCCACCAAACCGCTCCTAGTACCCAGTGTTTTACACATGGGAGTTAGCCACACCCTGCGAGGTGCTGCATACACAGGGCAAACAAAAAGTAAATGGTCAACAGTTTCCTTTGGGGCCAGGCAGCCTGGAAAATCGACCTTACCTCCACTAGACCAACGATTGTTAAACGCTCTGACCGGAAGGCTTCCAATTCTGAGTTGAAAGTAAAGCTTGCGGTGTAGGGGTTGTGTAATGAAATCCCAAAAAATCTTCAAAACTGGACCGATCTTTGAACACCAAAAAGGTACCGGTCAATGAAAGTGGAGCAGTATTCCTAAAGGTTTTCGAGGCAACTGCCTCCCAATACATGATTTTTAGAACTTTTTTGGAAGGGAACCTAGCATTTATGGGATCTTCCCACATTTAATTCAAACCTAGGTTCACTAATACCTCTCCAATCTTGCACAGCCACTTGATCTTATGGAAAGTGTCACTCTTGATAATGTCCATCAGCCCATTTGCAAATACTCTCAATTCAGTTGTTATCCATAAACACCTCCAGTATAAAACTGGCCGTAGGGAGGCAATTAGTGCAATTGGGCTTAATCCCAGATCGTGAAATAAAGGACACATTGGTGTACTCTGGGGTAACTTGATAAGATTTCTTAAGAGCCGATTTTCAGAAGATGTCAGTTTCCTCAGGTTCTCAAATCCGCACATTTCAACACCATATAAAGCGGAGCTAACAACTTTGCCATTATACACTGTTAGAACCGGAGCTATTGGCTTAGTAAGCAACTTAGAGTGTTCCTGTCTCAAAACTCCAGCAAGCTGTCGGTGTTTAAGGGTCGCCAACTCGGTCTGTTGTTTCCAGAAAAGGTCATGTTGGATGCAAACACCCAAGTAGTTAAAGGCTTGGACCTTCTCGAGTGGCAACTTGTTCATGGTTACAGTACCCTTGAAGGATTTTGATTAATTAAAAGAAATACATTTTTATTTTAAAACATTCACCTCTAAACCTCGAGTGGAACAAAAGTTTTCAAAGATTCCTAAAGCCTTTTGCAACCCACTCGGGGTTTTTGCAATAATCAGATAATCATTAAAATGGGGATTTTTGCTCCTGCAAGAGAAAGGGCATCAATATTTGATTCTATCAGCGTACTTGCCACGTCATTAATGTACATGGAAAATAAAGTTGGAGCAAGGACGCAGCCTTGCCTAACCCCTCGTTCCACAGGAAACTGGGGGGTAACGTTTCCTTGGCGCCGCCATCTGATCTGGGCAAAATTCTGTTCATGTAATCTAATGATTAGGGTGAGAAGGGGGCTCGGCATTCCCATGTCTTTGAGAACGCACCACAAAGTAGGGCGGGGGACAAGATCAAATGCTTACCTAAGATCTATAAAGGCAGCATGTAGACTACCCCCACCTATTTGTACAGTCTTTCAGTACAACATAGAACAATGCAGCACTTGATCGACTGTGCTAATTGAGGATCTGAATCCTGCCTGGAGATAGGATAGGATATTCTGATCCTGTTCCCACTCTAAGACCTTATTTAAAATTAACCTGCCGAAGACCTTTTGCATAGTGTCAATCAGGCTGATTGAACGATAGTTACCAGGTAGGGATTTATCTCCCTTCTTGAATACGGGTATGGTTTCAGCCTCGTTCCAAGTTGGGGTATGGGGGCTCCTCTCGCTATTGCATCTGCTAGAAGCAATATATACTTGGCCCAAGAGTCTTTATCGTACAAAAATGTGTCAGCAGGGACACCATCTATGCCTAGTGCTCTTCCATGGACAACTAAGTTTAGGGCAATAAGAACGTCACCAAGGTTAAACACATCTTCCATGGGGAATGTGTGCGGAACCTTCATGATTGTACTTGATTCCACCCCCTTGGCATATTGAGGTTTAAAATAGGCCACCCATTGGTCTTGAGCCACCCAATTTTGGGGTTTATCCGGAGTTCCTTCACTTCCCCACTTAAGGACACTCCAGAATCTTCTTGGATCTTTTTGGGTACCTGCTTCTTTTAAATATTGCCAACTTTGCTCATCCCATGCACGCTTGGATTTAGAGACTACATTCTTGTATGCCACCCTGGCAAGCTGGACGTTCCTGCTTGATTCACTTTTTATAGCTCTACCAAGGTCCAATCGAGCCTGTCGACACTCCCCAGTGTACCAAAGAGGGGGGTGGCAAACACGATTGTCACTCGGCTTACATGGTCTTACAAAAAGGCTTCTTAAATCAATAAAAAAGGATTCATGAATCTTTGTGCTCTTCAATAGGGCTGGGACTGAGGCCCCTTTGTTAGCTTGCTTTCCCAAATTACTCGTAGCTTGTGACAGCTTGCTTGTTATAAAATCGATGTGCTCTTGGCACTCTGCAACTTTGGCCCATCGAAGATGGCGCATGTTGTTTGAAAGGACTACGTCAGTGGGCGAGTCTTGTCCCGCGCCCCTTGTATCGGTGGATACCTCCCAATAGGTCAGGACATACAAAGTGGGTTTGGTAACTCTCAACCCTTTCAACTACTGACATATCCACTAGATGTTTCCATAATCCCAGGCTAATCAGGATATAGTCAATTCTGCTTTCACGAGGGCCACTCCTATAGGTAGAGACCCCTAGTTTGTCATGCACAGTCCCGCCATTGGTTGCTCTCAACCCTTTGTTCAGACAAAATGAGTTTAACTGGATGGAGAGTTCAGTCCACCTTTTAACTGGGTCTAATTCGAGCTTCGGGACACCCCACTCCCTATCTTCATCATCCGTGATGTTCCAGTCGCCACCTAACAGGGGCTCACAGGTTGTGTTAAAATGTCCGCCTAGGATAATGTATGAATGCTGCGAACTTTAGTTGTATTAAAGTGCTGATAACGAAATGCAAAGTAGCCATTACCGTGCAAAAATACATGAGGTGCCCCTTTGCGATTTATTATAAATACTAAAATCCTGTATTGAATTGCACTGAGGTAGTGTACACACAAAATCAATGAAGAAATCTCATTTAAATTATATTGATTATGAATAGTGGGTCAGATGCTGGATCTTGACGGATTACACTGCCCAGTTAGTACATTATTCTGCACACGAAAAAAATCACGCGATACCAAAGGGGATGATGGACGGAGTGTTGGAGCAAATCAAACACTCACCCCCAGTCAAACATTCAGGGTTTAATTCATCATCATTCTTTAGCTCATTCCACCACCCCAGTTCAAACATGGCCATATGCAAATCAGTCTGACCCTGTGCCTCATGGGAACAATCCAGCCCGAACTGCAAAGCCATGTCTTCCCTGGACCGGAAACAAGCATCCTGGGACCGGATTCGGATTCATAATCCTCATCAGCCTGGCTATCTTGAATCCAATGGTAGAGTGAGCAAGGGACCCACATCAGGGCATACCCTGCCAACTCAGGGCGAACAAAGCAATACCAAAGTGGATGATGGAAGGGGTGTACTGGGGTGAATGTATGACATGTTCTGTATTCTGTCCATCAACTGTTGTTTTTGCATTTGTCACCCTGAGTGGTCAGACGTGAGTCCCGTGCTCTCCACACCACTGGAGTCAAGCTATCCTGGCTGATGACGGCTGATAGCCAGAAACAGGTCCTAGGATGCTTGATTCTGGTCCAGGGAAGACATGGCTTGGCAGTTCGGGTTGGACTATTCCCATGAGGTACAGGGTCAAGGCTGATTTGCATATGACATTGTTCTGCATTCTGTCCATCAATTGTTGTTTTTGCACGAAAAAAATCACATCACAACTTTCACAACAACTGCAATGCGAAAGACATTCCTGGGATAACCCGCGTCACCACCAGGGATTTTACACCTGCTTTAAGCTGGTGTTAAGCAGGATGACTACCTGCAGCATGAAATAAAACGCAGC
This sequence comes from Lissotriton helveticus, assembly GCF_964261635.1. NCBI lineage: Eukaryota > Metazoa > Chordata > Amphibia > Caudata > Salamandridae > Lissotriton > Lissotriton helveticus. Next base: position 210,988,254 of record NC_136060.1, on the reverse strand, counting down.
CAAGAGCCACACCAGAACACCCACAGGTGCCATAGAGTCAATGAGCATGATACAGGGATACCCATGAGGGCCACAAGACTCATCGCAGCAACCCCAGGACCGCCAATGCCCCCCAAACCTACATCTGCGTTGGCAGTCACCCATCAAATGTAGCTACGCACACATCTTCCTGCATGCACAAGTGGCGTGTGCTGGTCTGGCGTACACAGGTCAGTGCAGGGGTGTGCCTATCCGGCAAGGGAAACGGGGTGTCGCCGACATGTCCGTGTTCAGGAAGTGCGGTAAGTGTGTCTTTGTGTTCTGGTGTGGCCTGCTACAAGATGCCACAGCAGACAATGTTGTTGGTGGGTTGTATGACATGCTCTTTGTTGGTGTGTTTCATATTACCCATTGTTTGTCTATACTTGTGCTGTACTTGATTGTACATGTGTGCCATTGCGCCCATCTCACCCTGTCCCCCGACTCCCTGCTTCTACCTCTTCCTGGTGCTGTTGTTTCTATAATTTTGTTCCTCTACACATAAATACATGTAAAGAACAAATTAGAATACTTCCTTGATTCTTGAAGGTTTCAAAACTTCTCTCTATTAGTTTCTTATTATTTCCCATATAAACTGTTTTTTCATATTCAATGACACATAGAAGTCAGCATTGGAACGTATTCTATCAACACACTTTCTAGAACATTCTATAACACATGCAGGTTAAAGGTTCATCAATTTTTTTAAACCTAACTATATTTTTTGCAACATTTTCTCAAACATTTAACGGCAGGTCCACAGTAAAAGTTTAAGATTGTTTTAAGTTCGAACACTGCCATCCAAATGCAAGTAGCAGGTGTGGTTGAGTTGAGCCAATTTTATCCTATAATATGTACTCCATGTTCAAACTGCTTTTTCTTAACCAATCACAAAGATGCTTTTCCACAAAACAAATGTGCACCCTACTTCTAAAAAACAATGCTTCTTAGCTCCCATTCAGGTATCGTTTGTATAGGCAAAAAAAGTAGTTCCCCATCTTTAAACAACTCTCTTATTCTACGAAGAAACTACATGAGCTACAGACATCTTTCCATACCTTCCAGCCATACCTTCAAAATGCTAGTGTGGATCGTTGGATATAGCTATATTTTCTGGTGCAAGAGGTATGCAGAACAGAGACGTATTGACTTAGACCTAGTTTACAAAATGTGGACATTGAATAGATTGCACAGAGAGGATTGAAGTGGCACCAATTGTTGCCTTTGGTTAAAACCTGTTTGCATCTCCAACACCCTGACCACATGATTGTGCACTGTGGTGGAAACGACCTAGGCACATTGACTGGGGTAGGTTTGGAAATGCTTATGAAGGACACCTTTCGACAACTGATGGTACTTTTGCCTCAAACTGTCTTTGTATATTCCAATATATGCGAAAGACAGAAGTGGAAATGGTCAATACAATTTGTCCTCAGATTGAAAATTCTAGGAAGAAAGTCAACAAAGCTGTGTCTGCATACCTCAGAGACCACAAAATAGGGTCCATCTACAACAACAAAATACGTTTTGATATGGCTGATATCTACAGAGGTGATGGAGTACACTTCACAGATCAAGGAAATCGAGATTTCCTGAATAACTTGAAGCTGTGCATCTGCACCTATATGTAGCTCCAACTAGTGAACACAAGGGCTGTTTTTAGAGCCACCCTATGCCTTCCAAATTAGGCCCGCTATTTTAGGGCCAGGTTAAGACAACTCCTGGACCCTCACCAAAATGTATTCTCCACACAGCTGTGGCGCAGCAGCCAGACCATCTGACTTTGCAGCACAGAACTCTCGCTTTGATCACCGGCTCTACTCATCCAACGGACACAGTTAGGAACAGAGGGGGCCTCAGCCACAGGTACATATTGGCAAGATGGCAGCAGAGCGGACAATGCTTTTCACCCAACCGGGTCTGACATTTTAATGAGGATGAAGGTAGCGGTGCCCACTTGGATTGATGGAGTGAGCTTAAACAAACTACTTTGACCATAATGCTTAGTTCCGTGACGCCCACTAGGGCGGGGCTTGTTATTAATTAAAAACAGTTGTTCCCATCAGCCCATTTTTCCTCTTCATTGCAGCCAGTGAACAAGAGCATGCAGATGCTCGAAACGCGTATGGCATGTTTGGAAGGCTTGTGGCATGCTGATCAACCCTGCTACCTATGGCGATTTGTGTTTATACCCCTCCATGTGTGGCGACTTTCAAGGGCAACCTTTCTATGTGTGATACAATGCGGCTGGTCCGGTCGCCAAGTCGCCCCGCTGCTGCTTGGGCGAATCCTGTGTGTTTGTTACACGGACACAGTTGGAAACAGAGGGGGCCTCAGCCACAGGTACATATTGGCAAGATGGCAGCAGAGCGGACAATGTTTTTCACCCAACCGGGTCTGACATTTTAATGATGATGAAGGTAGCGGTGCCCACTTGGATTGATGGAGTGAGCTTAAACGAACTACTTTGACCATAATGCTTAGTTCCGTGACGCCAACTAGGGCGGGGCTTGTTATTAATTAAAAACAGTTGTTCGCATCAGCCAATTTTTCCTCTTCATTGCAGCCAGTGAACAAGAGCATGCAGATGCTCGAAACGCGTATGGCATGTTTGGAAGGCTTGTGGCATGCTGATCAACCCTGCTACCTATGGCGATTTGTGTTTATACCCCTCCATGTGTGGCGACTTTCAAGGGCAACCTTTCTATGTGTGATACAATGCGGCTGGTCCGGTCGCCAAGTCGCCCCGCTGCTGCTTGGGCGAATCCTGTGTGTTTGTTACACGGACACAGTTGGAAACAGAGGGGGCCTCAGCCACAGGTACATATTGGCAAGATGGCAGCAGAGCGGACAATGCTTTTCACCCAACCGGGTCTGACATTTTAATGAGGATGAAGGTAGCGGTGCCCACTTGGATTGATGGAGTGAGCTTAAACAAACTACTTTGACCATAATGCTTAGTTCCGTGACGCCCACTAGGGTGGGGCTTGTTATTAATTAAAAACAGATGTTCCCATCAGCCCGTTTTTCCTCTTCATTGCAGCCAGTGAACAAGAGCATGCAGATGCTCGAAACGCGTATGGCATGTTTGGAAGGCTTGTGGCATGCTGATCAACCCTGCTACCTATGGCGATTTGTGTTTATACCCCTTCATGTGTGGCGACTTTCAAGGGCAACCTTTCTGTGTGTGATACAATGCGGCTGGTCCGGTCGCCAAGTCGCCCCGCTGCTGCTTGGGCGGATCCTGTGTGTTTGTTACACGGACACAGTTGGGAACAGAGGGGGCCTCAGCCACAGGTACATATTGGCAAGATGGCAGCAGAGCGGACAATGCTTTTCACCCAACCGGGTCTGACATTTTAATGAGGATGAAGGTAGCGGTGCCCACTTGGATTGATGGAGTGAGCTTAAACAAACTACTTTGACCATAATGCTTAGTTCCGTGACGCCCACTAGGGCGGGGCTTGTTATTAATTAAAAACAGATGTTCCCATCAGCCCGTTTTTCCTCTTCATTGCAGCCAGTGAACAAGAGCATGCAGATGCTCGAAACGCGTATGGCATGTTTGGAAGGCTTGTGGCATGCTGATCAACCCTGCTACCTGTGGCCATTTGTGTTTATACCCCTTCGTGTGTGGCGACTTTCAAGGGCAACCTTTCTGTGTGTGATACAATGCGGCTGGTCCGGTCGCCAAGTCGCCCCGCCGCTGCTTGGGCGGATCCTGTGTGTTTGTTACACGGACACAGTTGGGAACAGAGGGGGCCTCAGCCACAGGTACATATTGGCAAGATGGCAGCAGAGCGGACAATGCTTTTTACCCAACCGGGTCTGACATTTTAATGATGATGAAGGTAGCGGTGCCCACTTGGATTGATGGAGTGAGCTTAAACGTACTACTTTGACCATAATGCTTAGTTCCCTGACGCCCACTAGGGCGGGGCTTGTTATTAATTAAAAACAGTTGTTCCCACCAGCCCGTTTTTCCTCTTCATTGCAGCCAGTGAACAAGAGCATGCAGATGCTCGAAACGCTTATGGCATGTTTGGAAGGCTTGTGGCATGCTGATCAACCCTGCTACCTGTGGCGATTTGTGTTTATACCCCTACGTGTGTGGCGACTTTCAAGGGCAACCTTTCTGTGTGTGATACAATGCGGCTGGTCCGGTCGCCAAGTCGCCCCGCCGCTGCTTGGGCGGATCCTGTGTGTTTGTTACACGGACACAGTTGGGAACAGAGGGGTTCTCAGCCACAGGTACATATTGGCAAGATGGCAGCAGAGCGGACAATGTTTTTCACCCAACCGGGTCTGACATTTTAATGATGATGAAGGTAGCGGTGCCCACTTGGATTGATGGAGTGAGCTTAAACGAACTACTTTGACCATAATGCTTAGTTCCGTGACGCCAACTAGGGCGGGGCTTGTTATTAATTAAAAACAGTTGTTCGCATCAGCCAATTTTTCCTCTTCATTGCAGCCAGTGAACAAGAGCATGCAGATGCTCGAAACGCGTATGGCATGTTTGGAAGGCTTGTGGCATGCTGATCAACCCTGCTATCTGTGGCGATTTGTGTTTATACCCCTCCGTGTGTGGCGACTTTCAAGGGCAACCTTTCTGTGTGTGATACAATGCGGCTGGTCCGGTCGGCAAGTCGCCCCGCCGCTGCTTGGGCGGATCCTGTGTGTTTGTTACACGGACACAGTTGGGAACAGAGGGGGCCTCAGCCACAGGTACATATTGGCAAGATGGCAGCAGAGCGGACAATGCTTTTCACCCAACCGGGTCTGACATTTTAATGATGATGAAGGTAGCGGTGCCCTCTTGGATTGATGGAGTGAGCTTAAACGAACTACTTTGACCATAATGCTTTGTTCCGTGACGCCCACTAGGGCGGGGCTTTTTATTAATTAAAAACAGTTGTTCCCATCAGCCCATTTTTTCTCTTCATTGCAGCCAGTGAACAAGAGCATGCAGATGCTCGAAACGCGTATGGCATGTTTGGAAGGCTTATGGCATGCTGATCAACCCTGCTACCTGTGGCGATTTGTGTTTATACCCCTCCGTGTGTGGTGACTTTCAAGGGCAACCTTTCTGTGTGTGATATATATATATATATATATTACCTACTGGCGGTCGCCAGTAGGTATATATAGTTAGGATTTTTTCCCTATGTGATTTTTGAAAATTCTATGTCTAATAACTTTGGCGTTTGTGGACGGAATTGGCTGAAATTTTCTGGAAAATGGAACATTTTGTTTCTGAGCAGCCCCTGGAAATTTGGGGGGGGTTCGTCCAGGGGGGGCCGAGAAAAAAGGGGGGTCCCAAAACGTGTTTTTAACATTGAGTTTTACATAGGGCGGTTGGCCTCACTTTTAGCCCGAACGGCTGAATGGATTTGCACGAAACTTGGCAAAATTGTAGGGACTGGTAGCCCGATGTGCCTTTTCTAGGTCTCAATATATGTGCTCCAGTGGATTTTGAGAAATTAACGTTTAAAAAAAGATATATATCTGTAAGCGCGCTCTGGGCAGCGCTCCGGTCCGCGGACCTTAAGCGTACCGGAACTTCGCGTAGCTAAGCTGATTGGCTCTCCGGTGTCTGTCAACATTCTAAACAGTCCGGAGCGGCCGCCATCTTGTCTCTCGGTAGGATTGAGAGACAAGAGGAGGCCAAAACAAAGGCAAAAATGACCATAAGGGGGCATACTAGATCCTCCCTGACCCCCTAGGTTTAATGTGGAGGTTTTAAAAGGGCCCCGCGGGGCAAAAAAAACAAAAAAAAAAAATTTTTTTTTTTGCGTGGGGAGTGCCCGGTCCGCGAACCGGGAAGCGTTCTGGGCAGCGTACTGCAATGAAAAATGAATGATAGACTTTTCAAATGCTGTATGTTAAATGATTGTTGTTTTTGTTGATTATTTTTTATTTTCTTTATTTTTTAAGCATTTTTTTTAATGTGATTGTGTTTCATAATTTATTAAACTTTCTAACATTTCATTGTCAGAAATTTCATAATTATCATGGAATATACATTGTAGTCTCTGAGGGTGTAAAATGTCCTCATTTGCAAGGAGGTTATCTACTGCTTGTACACATTGCAGTAGTTCATTGTCCCAAGTTTCATCGAAAAATTCAATGTCAATTTGATCAATTGTATCAATCAATTCTTGGCTGCTGTCTTGCAGGTCCATTTCAAAAGAAACTTGGTTTTCGCCTTCCATTTTGCCTGAAATTTGAATTAAAAAAATATATATTAGTAGAGATAGGGCAATGTTGGGAATAATTTTAGATAGGCATTTTTTATCAGTGAATTTATCTTTGGGCAGTGTATAGTATCAGAGTGGAAGTAGGAATATAAAAATGTGTATGTGATTTAACGTAAGTAAATTCATAATTATACAAGAGAAGCCTAACTCCATCCTTAACTATAACAGAGAAGTCTCTCTAAATCTATAACTACTACAGAGGGATAGTATATATCTATCAGAAAAAGTTTACCATATTAACTTATAGTGCACAATATACTTCAGTTTTAAAAATAAAAACTTACCTTTAGAAAGAAGTTGAAGGAATTAGTGAAAATACTATTGAAATGTACAGCAAGAAGTAGTAGTCAAAATGGCTGTGTTTTCTTCTCTTCCTTTATATATATTCAGGTATATAACCAATGAAATGTCAGGTAAAAAAAATAGAAAATGAAAGTAACATTTTCATTGGTTGTCAATTCCAACACTTCAGATGTGTTTTGTGAAGTAATTTACCTCAGGGTATTTAGAGAGGTCTACAGGCTAAATGACTAAATGGAATTCCAATCAAATTTGTGAAAATGGTAGGGATTGGTATGTAGTATGAGCTAATCTATATTTGGTGAAATTGTCTCCAGTGGCTTTTCTGTGAACTACTTTCCCACCTTTTTTGATGGTGCGCTTCCCAGAGAGCGACCCGGTACGCGAACCGTTGAGCGCCCCGGTTCGCGAACCTTAAGCGTTCCGGGAGTCCACCATTTTGTGTTTCGGTCGAATTTACAAGATGGAGGGCAAATAATGTTCAGAATGGGTAGAAGGGGGCACGGTAGACTTATCTTGACCCCCTAGGTTTTGTGAGGGTGGCTGAGGAGGCCCATATGTGCGAAAAAAAAACATTTTTTTTTTAAAATTTCGCGAGTTTAGCTCCCGGTTCGCGTACCGGGTAGCGTCCCGGGGAGCGTACTTTGTTGAAAATTAGTGAAAATGTTAGAGTAAAATAATAATTGTGAGTGATTAGATGTAGGGTAGCTCTGAGAAGAGCTTTTGGGTTTATGGTACATTTAGGTACTTATAAGTAGGTACCAATGCACATTCTTAAATTCAGAGTGAAAACTCTGTTGCCCTCATCTGAGAAGTGAACTCCATCTCCTCTGTAGATATCTTGCATGTAGTATCGCAAGTTATTGTTGTACAGGGAGCCCATTCCATGGTCTCTCATGTAAGCTGAAACAGATTTGTTTACATGCTTCCTCGACTTCTCAATTTGTGGACAAAATTGGTTTGACCACCTCCATTTCTGTCTTTGGCATATATTTGAATATACCAAGGCAGTCTGAGGAAAAAGTGCCATTAATTGCTCAAAGGTGTCCTTTAAAAGCATTTCCAGACCTACACCAGTCAAAGTGCCCAAGTCATTACCTCCACAGTGCACAATTAACAGGTCAGGTTTGGGCAAATGCATAAAGGTTTTCACCAATGGTATCAATTGGTGACATTTTAATCCTCTGTGGCCAAACCACTTAATTTCCACATCTTGTAAATTGAGGTTAGGTAATTTCCTGTTTTCAACGTACCTTTGAGCCCAGTGAATATAACTATGTCCAACAATCCAGACAGAAAACATGGTGAGAGAAGGTTCTCCTGCAGTCAGATGAAGTGTGGCAATGAAATGGCAGTTGAAAAAATGAGAGTTTAAAATGAAAAAAACTGTGGAGTTTCTGTGTTCATGAAGCAGTAACAGTGATTGGTGGATTTTGATTGCTGAAAACAGAAAGTTAGGGTGCACGGATGTGTTCTTTGAAAGATGTATTTTGAATGGTCAATAAAAAATCATTAAATGAAAGAATGCACTGGATATGCAGGTGCACTGAGAGTTCAGAGTTCAATTGCAACAAAGTTGTGTGAACTTGCAAACACCAGAAGTCTTCCAATGAGGTGGTTGCCATGCAGAAAAGACAGAAAGGGCAGAGGGGGGAAGGGTTTTCATTTGAAAAAAAGTGAGGGAAGAGTTTTGATTGGGTGACATGAGAAATATGTGTGAAGAATTACAGCATTTCTGTGCTTTTGATAGCTGCAGACTCTGGAGTGCATACCTTTTGCTCTGCTGAAGACAAATTGGTGTGTTTCTGAGACTGTTTTCAAACTCAAAGTATTTGCTAAGGTGAGAAAATATTTCTTTAAGTTAGATAGAGAATAGTGTGCTTTAAGGAGAAAATTATGAATTATGTGGCGCAAATTGATTGTAAATATGCTCCCACCTGTGCATGGAAAATTTAGATTTTGAATGTTTGTGTTACATAGCCATGTTAAAAGTGACCCAACCATGCAGGAAAGGCAATCAAAAAACGCTTTTATGTGTCTTAAGGACATTTTAAGTAATTTTCCCATGTGCAGTGTTTTGAAATTATGAATTGAAAATCGTTTTTGAGGTAAAGGAATTGTTTTTAAATTTATGACAAGGACATAATGGTGTATGCTTCTTTATAAGGCAATTGACTGTCCCTGATGTTATTTTTCCCATTTTAATGTAAGACTTTTCTCTGTGGCGCAAATTGCTTGTAAATATGCTCCCACCTGTGCATGGTAATTTTAAATTTTAAATGTTTGTGTTACATAGCCATGTTAAAAGTGACCCAACCATGCTGGAAAGGCAATCAAAAAACGCTTTCATGTGTCTTAATGACATTTTAAGTCATTTTCCCATGTGCAGTGTTTTGAAATTATGATTTGAAAATCGTTTTTGGGGTAAAGGAATTGTTTTTAAATTCATGACAAGGACATAATGGTGTATGCTTCTTTATAAGGCAATTGACTGTCCCTGATGTTATTTTTCTCATTTTAGTGTAAGACCTTTCTCTGTGGCGCAAATTGCTTGTAAACATGCTCCCACATGTGAATGGAAAATTTAGATTTTGAATGTTTGTGTTACATAGCCATGTTAAAAGTGACCCAACCATGCAGGAAAGGCAATCAAAAAACGCTTTTATGTGTCTTAAGGACATTTTAAGTAATTTTCCCATGTGTAGTGTTTTGAAATTATGATTTGAAAATCGTTTTTGAGGTAAAGGAATGTTGTTAAAATTTATGTGCGCCATATGCCCCCACATTTATTTTTCAGGGGTGCAGCAGGGTGTTATTGAGACACCCCTGCAGCTTTGGAAAAATTCCTAATTTGTGATGAGCACATTGTTAATCGCAAATTGCACCTTCATTTATATGAGCCTCCTAGCCCATGGAAATGAATGGGTAATTTGCAATTAGCAATTTTCTCATCGCAAATTTGGAATGGTAAAGAATCGCTATTTATTCCTTAAAATTCGCTTTTTTGGAAATGCAATATAGTTATATGATACATATGGCGGTTGATGTCTAACAAGATAAGAAGCTTAGGCATACATTTATGATGACTGGCGCAATGAAGTAGAAATCACTTACTTCATTGGTAGAGCTTTACATGTATTATCTCCTCTTTATTCTTCATCAAGCGTAACTTTAATCTGCAATCCTGAGTAGGCCTCACTTTAAACAAACCTCTGGATAGGCCACATCTTGTTGTTATCTTGATTTAATCATTTAAAATGCTAGGGACAGATTTATGATAGGTGTATGCCTCTTTTGCGCCACTTAGAAAACATTGTCCATGGGGAAATGACTTAAAATGTCCTTAAGACACATGAATGTGTTTTTATAAAACATTTGCAATTTTTTTGGGTCACTTTTAACATGGCTATGTGACTCAAACAGTCAAAATCTAAATTCGCCATGCACAGGTGGGAGCATATTTACAAGGAATGTGCTCCATGGGGAAAGGTCTTATAATGTAATATGGGAAAAATGACATCAGAGACACTGAAATTCCTTATAGAGAAGCATACACCATTATGTCCTTGTCATAAATTTGCAAACCATTACTTTTCCCCAAAAACGATTTTCAAATCATAATTTGAAAACACTGCACATGTGGAAATGACTTAAAATGTCCTTAATTCAAAATGTGCGATTCCTTAAATGCAATGTATCAAACAAAAAATATGTAAAAAATGATATTAAGGATTTGGAAACTACCACCAACTTCTAGTTTGTGGTAATTTGCGAATTCTTTTCAAAAAGCATTTTTTTCCAAAAAACAAAAGGTCCCATATGACGCCCATACATGCCCTTAGGGCATGTAGGTGTGCCATATGCCCCCAAATTTATTTTTCAGGGGTGCAGCAGGGTGTTCTTGAGACACCCCTGCACGCTTGAAAAAATTCCTATTTTGTGATGAGCTAATTGCTAATCGCAAATTGCAACCTTCATTCCTATGAGCCTCCTAGCCCATGGAAATGAATGGGTAATTTGCAATTAGCAATTTGCTCATTGCAAATTAGGAATAGTAAAGAATTCCTATTTATTCCTTAAAATTTGCTATTTAGGAAATGCAAAATAGTTTGATGGTAGATATGGTGGTTGATCTGTAACAAGATAAGAAGCTTAGGGATACATTTATGATGACTGGCGCAATAAAGTGCACATTACTTACTTCATTGGTAGGCCTTTACATGTATTATCTCCTCTGTATTCTTCATCAAGCGTAACTTTAATCTGCAATCCTGAGTAGGCCTCACCTTAAACAAACCTCTGGATAGGCCACACTTTATCGTCATCCTGGATTAATCATTTAAAATGCTAGGGACAGATTTATGATAGGTGTATGCCTCTTTTGTGCCACTGTGCGTCACTTTTATGATGCAGCGGTGGTGCAAAAGATTTGCTATGAGGCGACAACATTACAAATTGATGCATTTAGGCAGATATGTCATGGTGTAAAAAAAACGTACCACATGAAACCGATGCAGCAGTGATGCAAAAGATGCACCATGTCGTAAGGCAGGCCTCACTTGGGGCCATATGTATCAAGCTAATTAGCATTCGCAAAGATCAAAATTCTACGAATTTTGGCCTTTGCGAATGTTAATTAGACAAATGGTATGTATCAAACAAGTTTGATGCAAAATAAGGAGTAGCAAAATTTGCTATTCCTTATTTTGCAATTGCACTGAAGGATTTGCAAATTTTGTGACTACTTAAATGCAATGTATCAAACAAAAAATATGTAAAAAATGACATTAAGGATTTGGAAACTATTGTGGTAAATTGGTGGTAATTTGTGAATTCTTTTCAAAAAGCTTTTTTTAAAAAAAACAAAAGGTCCCATATGACGCCAACACATGCCCTTAGGGCATGTATGTGTGCCATATGCCCCCAAATTTCTTTTTCAGGGGTGCAGCAGGGTGTTCTTGAGACACCCCTGCACCCTTGGAAAAATTCCTAATTTGTGATGAGCAAATTGCTAATCGCAAATTAAACCTTCATTCCTATGAGCCTCCTAGCCCATGGAAATGAATGGGTAACTTGCAATTAGCAATTTGCTCATCGCAAATTAGGAATGGTAAAGAATCGCTATTTATTCCTTAAAATTCGCTATTTAGGAAATGCAAAATATTTTGATGATACATATGGCAGTTCATATCTAACAAGATAAGAAGCTTAGGGATAGATTTATGATGACTGGTGCATCACCAGGGATGTGCTAGTCATCTTGCGCCGCTGTTCCGCCACCCATGGTGTGCTGCATTTACAATGCGGCGCAGCATGGGGCAAAAACGGCACAGATGCTTGACGCATCTGTGCCGTTAAGGTGGCGCATTGCTGGAGTTGTATCGCAAGTGCGATGCAGCTCCAGCAAGGCTCAGGGGTGCACCATCTCCACAATGTTGCGTCAAGACCTATGCCTGCTTCAAGCAGGTGCAGGGTTTTGACACAGGTTTCTCCTATCTGATTGTAAATGCTGCACACCATGGGTGGCAGAGCAGTGGTGCACGTTAACTGGTGCATGCCTGGGGATGTGCCATTTAACATAAATCTGCCCCTTTACATTTAAGTATGTGCAGGGGACACAGAGTCGGTGAGGCTTATCCAAGGTTAAGAACAGATGAGTCCTGTTCAGTGAAAAATTAGACATAGGCTTCACCTGCTCAGCATCGCTGGACATGGCTAAATAATAGCTGCAAAATGTTACTCTTGTTAAACAATTTTACTATTATAATCTGTGAGATTTGTCTCTTACTCTGCAACATCTCATTGTTGTTATCTTTCTTTAAAGATAAAGACAACCTCAACATGAGCGACAATCTGCAATCAGTTGATTTTGACCTCATCATTGAACTTGTAATTGAAACATCAGTGGATGTTGATCCATTGGATGATTTAAATCCTGAGGATGAAGAAGAGCGTGATGAGGATGCAGATTTGTCCGAATTATATGATATAGGATGGGAAGCTGACCTGCTTGAGCCTTTGGAAATATAAACATTTATTTTTAAAATTTATAATTAATAAAAAGTAAAAAGGAAACCGTTTAATTTAAAAATAAAGACACCTTCAAAAGCAGGTTATGTGTAGTGTCTTCAATAAAATATTAAAATATGCTCATAAAATTAGATCAGATTCACATATAAAATAGCATAGGTAACATAAATATAAATGTCATTTCTTTTCTGGTATTTCTGTATTGTAAATTTGCCAACGACTAAAAAATCTTCTAATTAAAATGTCAAGTAGTGTGTTAAGTTTTTTATCACTGTTACTGATTTACTGTTTGGTAATAATGGTTAATAACATTATTTATTATATTTTTCCACAGATTCAACTGCAGATCATTTCAAGATTTCACCATGCCTACAATAGAAAGACAGAGAAAGGCTGCAAAACGTCAAAGACAGCAGGTGAAAAATAATACGCAGCAGTCCTCTAACAAAAAGATTTGTCAAGTCACGAAGAAAGCACCGGGTAAGAGCACAAAACACTTTATAAGAAATATGTGTAATAAAAAAAATATTACTACAGAAAATGTTTCAGTCCATAAAACGAGAAGGAAATCAAATGGAAAAGAAAGGCCAATGAAAAATGTTACTGCTAGAGCAAGAGATAACTCTGTGCATGATAGTAGAAGGAAACAACAGTTTAGGGAGATTCGTAAACGAATGTTCCGGAACAGGATAATTGGCAATTTGTTAAAAAATATTAAGAAAGGTCAACATAAACTAGTTTTTTATAAGACAAAAAAAAAAGTTGAGAAAGTTATTGATCAGGCATTTGAAATTAAACGTAAGTTATTTATTTTGATAATCAATAGAATTAGAAAGCTAAACAAGGCAATTTTTGATTTCAAAAGAAATAGTAGATGGAAGAGAATAGTTAATCGTAGTAATTTTTGTGAAGTTTTTTCTGGAGAATGGATGCATAGTTCAAGCTGTGAGGCATTTTTTAATGAGGAGAGTTATTTCCAGGATAATGATTTGGTGCATGCAGTTGACACCAGTGGTCGTGCTTATGAAGTGAAAGATGGTTGTCCAGTTGAAAAAGAAAAACTTGTGACAACAGAGGCAGAAGAGGTGTTAGGTAATGAGGTTTTAGGAAGACGTGCTAAGGGTCCTGTGTACACCTGGAAGTGTAGTAGTATTTGCAGTGTGCGACAGGATTCCATCAATTTGCTTTGTGATTTTGTACGGTCATTTAATAAGAAAAGTTTGAAGCAGAAAATGATGTTGTTGCAAGAATTAGATCCTTGCAGAGTAAGAGAAGTGACAGGTTTGCATGGACATTCACTGGCTTGTCTTTCCAGGAGAGTATGCCAGAGTGTTTTTCATCATTTCAGGATGCTAGCAGTGCATCATAACAAAGTGAGGAAATTAGTTAGAATGTTGTATTATGCTAAGAGTCCAGCAATTATGCTTAAACAATTATGCGCTGCTCTTTTGCATGGTTCTGAAATAGATGTGAAGAATATATGTGAAGAAATTGAGTTTTGTTACTTTGGAAGTAAAGAGGAGAATGTGGAAATTGACCAAGAAGAAGAGGGTCTTGTGGAAGATAGTGTACATGTTTCCAGTACAGATAATTTCCAGAGGGAAATTGCGACGTTTGAGGTGAAATCAAGTGAGAGGCCGAATTTCACTTGTGTGTGTTGTCGACGCACTTATTATAAGAATCAGACTAAGTTAGTGGATTTATATGCAAAAAGTGAAAGGGAAAATAATAGTGAATGGAAGGATTTTGCAACATACTTGATGGTAGAAAATTGTTTTGATTTGGGATTGGATCAACGTGTGTGTACTTATTGTTCTTGCAAATTAAATCAAAACCAGATGCCTGCTAGAGCAGTTCATAATAATCTGGAATTGGTTGAGATTCCTTCTGAATTGAAGGATTTAAATACTTATGAATCTATTTTGATTCAAAGTATCCATCCCTTTCAGGCTATTGTAAGAATGGAGACAAAGACAGGGAAATTGCCTCCATCAGATTTACAGAGAGGATTAAAGGGAAGAGTTGTTTATTTGCCTCTAGATTTGAAGAAAAACATTAACACAATTGGAGTAGAAAAAGTGGAAGAGGAACCTCTGGTTATCTTAGTTAATGGGGTTCCGACAAAGAATAAGAAAATATGGCACGATTTAGTAGATGTTAGGAAAGTTAAAAAGGCAACATTGTATTTGAAAAAAAATAATAAATACTATAAGAATGTATATGTTGCAGAAGAGGAAGTAAGTGAGGAAGAGGATAGCGATTTGTGTGCTGGTCAAATTGAGAAAGTAGAACCCTCTACTAGTGAAGAAATATATGAACATTATAGTGTTCATCCTTTGCATTCCAAGGATGTCATGGGGAATGCTATTGAGTTGTTTCAAATGAAACAAGCGAAAGGGAGTCCCATTAGTGTTTGGGAGGAAAGTTTGGAAGCTTGGTGTTTCCCACAGCTTTTTCCAACAGGTCAGGGAGGAAGATATGATGAGCGACCTCATCAAATTCCTGCTTCTGAATACCAGACTTTGCGATTGTATGCAGGAGATGCTAGGTTTCGACAATGCATTCCTTATTTGTTTCATCTCCTGTTTGAAAGCGATCTGTCTGGACTGTCATATGCAGTGAACCACATCTTGAAAAGTGGTATACACATGCAAAACATCTCGGCAAGTGACTTTATGGATAAAGTCAATGTCCAAGACAGTATTTTGGATTCTCACCTGATTAATCTCATGGCGTGTCAGCGTGGTACTAATGAGTACTGGTACCGTCGTCATGGTGATTTAAAATGTATGCTGAGGAACTTAGGTACTCCCACATGGTTCCTCACTCTGAGCTGTGCCGAGTATGGCTGGGAAGACTTACTTGAATTTCTACGAGAGGCAAATGCTAACGTAGATAACATCGAATTCAAGACACCCGGAGAACTGTGCTCTTTGGATCCAGTCAATGTATGTAGGTACTTCAATCATAGATTTGAAGCTATGATGTCTTTCATCATGAATAAGAAGAATCCACCTCTTGGAGAGGTGTTGGATTTCTTCTGGAGAAAAGAGTACCAAGCAAGAGGTGCTCCTCATATAAATATGTTGCTGTGGATCAAGGATGCACCTAAATTTGGAACGGATGCAGACGACTCAGTGATGAGTTTCATCCAACAGTATTCTACGTGTGCTGTTCCAAATGCAAAGGAGAAGAAAAGCCTAAGAGAAAAAGTTCTGCGTTTCCAAAGCCATCGATGTGGAAAGTACTGCCGTCGTAAATTCCGAAACAAGGACAAGTTCTACACTAAATGTCGTTTCGGCTTTCCACGACCGGTGATTTATAAAGGAAGAGTAAACAGTTTGATGTCTTCGCTGCGACACAATGTCATGAAGAAATCACCTAAAAACACTTACAATTTGAAGAGGAACGAAGAGTCCAAGTACATCAACGACTACAACCCGGTGATTTTGTCCATGTGGAATGCTAACATGGATATACAGTTTGTGGCTGATAACTGTATGGCTGTGGCTCGGTATGTGACGTCTTACATCACCAAAAAAGAGAAGACAGAATTGAAGGATATGTGGGAGGACATTTCCCATGAAAAGAGCCTCAGCAAGAAGTTGTACAGTTTCAGTCTGAAGATGTTGTCGCATCGAGAAATCGGAGCGTACGAATGTTCTGACCGGTTGTCTTCAGCAAGTCTCTATGCCAAGTCCAGGAGTATCGTTTGGGCGAGTCTTGGTCTTGCTGCAACGCGTAATCGAGTTCTCAAACCTGTGCGGGAAATTGAGTATTTGGCGGAAAAGGAGCCAAACAGTACCGACATTTTGAAGACAAACATGTTGGATACATATTATCCAAATCGAAGCAGTCACCTCGAGAATGTTTGTCTGTATGAGGTTCTGCAAAATTACATATTCAAGAGGAACATCAAAGAAGATACTGAGAAAGGAGTGTATGCTGTAATAGGAAGTGAGGGATGTCTGGTCAAGCAAAGAAAATGCCACTTGGTAAACCATCGAAAATTGAGTGGCGAATCTCCTGAAAAAAAGGAGTTTTTCTATTTAGCACTTTTGCAACTTTTCAAGCCTTGGCGTGCAGAAGAGGAACTGCTTGGAGATTTCCTCTGTTACGAAGACTCTTTCAATGCCGCCAAGGAGACCATAGAATGTCCTGCTTTTCCCAAATATGTAGAAATGTTGAATGCGGAAATTGAGCAGGAAGCAACGATTGCAGCCGAGATTGCCAGAGACAGTTCTCAGGACAGTCAGAGTTCTGCTTCATTGAGTCAGGATCCACTAGGAGGACCTGTTATTGAAAATGAAGCTGCCACTGCTATGAATGAAGTGGAAAGAGCCATGGCACATGCTCAGGAGGATGCGGTTAACTTAGAAGAGTTGGAAAGACAACTTAACGTTGAGCAGAGGAAAATATATGACGAAGTTACCATGCAAATTGATCATGGATTAAGTCATGATAAGAAAGAGTGCTCATGTACGTCGTTGAAGCCTGTCCGACTGTACGTGAGTGGAGAAGCGGGAACTGGAAAAAGTTTCCTCATTAAAGCAATTTCATGCTATTTGCAGGAAAGGACAGAGTCATCGCTGTCTTGTGTTGTCACTGCTCCAACTGGACTGGCAGCACATAATATTAAAGGGATTACTTTACATCGTTTACTGATGCTGCCAGTGGAGCATGACAACAAATTACAATATCACAAGCTATCTGGAGATGCTTGTTTTGAAGTTTCAAGAATCTTGAGGAAAATGAAACTTCTTATCATTGACGAAGTAAGCATGGTTTCCAATGTCATGCTTGCTTTTGTGCATTTGAGGATGCAAGAAGTTCTCAAAACAGAGTATGATGTGTTATTTGGTGGCAAACACATCATTGTTTTCGGAGATCTTTTGCAGCTGACACCAGTGAAAGGGCAACCTGTGTTCAAAATGCTCACGCATGAAGATACCAGGAAGTGCCTAGGCAGCATTGGCAACGTCAATATATGGTTAAACTTCAATTATGCTGAACTGCATGAAAATATGCGTCAGGCGAAGGATGAAGTTTACAAGACTATTCTACAAGATGTTAGAATTGGAAAAGTGACCGAGCATGGGAAAGAAGCTTTACATGCACGATTACTGTCAAATTTATATCCAGAACAAGATGTTGTGCCTGAGAATATTTTTCAGAAAATTACTGAGAAGAAATCTGGAATATGTTTGATGCCAACTCTTGCAGAATGTGCCAAATTTAACAACAAAATGTTGCATTTAGAAAAGCAAGAGATTGTGAAACTGGAAGCTATTGATAGAGTAGAGCATATGGGATCAACAATTATTTTGTCTGAGAATCTGAAAACAAAATTGGATTCATTAGAGAAGAGTATATCTAAAACTGCAGGTTTTGAAAAGACTCTGAATGTGTGCTTGAACTGCTGTATAATTTTAAGAAGGAATTTACATGTTGAAAGAGGTCTGGTAAATGGATCAATGGGTAATGTTGTTGATTTTGTGAAATACAGAAATAGAGATGGAATTGAATTTTTAAAAATTAAATTTGATGGCATTGAGGAAGTACAGCTAATTGCTCGTTGTTCTGCTAGATTTTTGCTTGTAAAAGACTTATATGTTCGCCGTAAGCAGTTTCCTGTTTGCTTGGCATATGCGGTGACAATTCATAAATCGCAAGGTTTAAGCGTAGACAGTGCATTGGTGAATATTGGCAGTTCTGTGTTCAAGGAGGGTATGGCATATGTGGCATTGTCACGAGTTAGAACTTTATCGGGATTGTACTTGATTGAGTGTGATGTCACAAACATTTGTGCGGATCTAGATTGTGTTAAGGAATACAATAGGTTAAGAAGAGAGTATGCGCCACATTTGCCTCAGTATCCTTTGTTTGAGAAACGTGTGTTAGGCCGGAAACGAAGAAATGAGAACAATACTGGGGAGGTTGTAGCAAAAAGACAAAAAGTCAATGAACCTAAAATTACAAGCAGAAACAAAAAGGATTCTGTTGAAGATGTTGTTGGTTTTCAGTTTGAAAACAGTTCTGGTGTCAACTGCTATGCTAATGTAGTGGTAAATGTTTTATTTTCTCTAAAAAATGTAAAAGAAGAGATTGTGGTCAATTCTGATCAAAGATTTTGCAGTTTGTTAAATTCTGTGTTAGAGAAATGTACCACTGATAGAAGAAACATAGAAAGTGTGTCTGAAATTCGAAATCTGTTAGACAGATGTTCAGGCCAAACACAATTCTCTCAAAATATTCAGCAAGATTGTCAGGAGTTTTTAATGTATATGCTTGATGTATTACATGCTGAAGGTGTAGATGTAGATCAGCTGTTTGGGCTTTCTTATCAATGGCAGCATGACTGCGAGAACTGTATGGTATCAAGTACTACTAGTGTAGACTCAGAAAGATTTATATATTTAACTTTGCCAGACAGTAAATCAGTCTCTTTTAATAAGCTAGTAAAAGCAGCTGATCACAACATGGAGTGTAGCCAATGTAAATCTGAAATGATGTCCACATTATTTATACGAACATATGGCCAGTATGTCATTTTAATGTTCCAACGATGTAGGCCTGATGGAACAAAATTGACAACTTTAATTAAAAATTTTGTGGCTTCACAGTTGTCAATATCAGGAAGGACTTTTGTAACTGCAGCAATTATATATCATGACGGTCCTTCAACAACATCAGGACATTACACAGCTTATTTAAAGTCTAGAAATGGCTGGTCATTTTGCAATGATTCTGTTTTAATTTTCAAAAAAAAATTGCCGTATGACCTTAAAAACTCTTACCTGGTGTTTTTAAAACCAAAATTTTAGGGAAAGAATCTCGGGATGTGCTCTGTGGAATTTCAAGAAGTTCTAATGGCTCCTACACAATTTGGCCTTGAGGATAAGTGTAGTTCAGAGACATAACTTCTAACCATAGGACTGGACATTATGGAGAAATACGTGCACTTTGAATGAGTTCAGAAAAACTGTTTCTTTTTATAAACTAATTGAAGCAGCCAATCAAAACATGGAGTAGAGGGAATGTAAGTCTACAATGCTGTCTACTGTTTTACATTGCTTTGTGATTAAAAGTGATGTAGAGAATTAAATAATTGTAGTAGTCATAGGGGTAGTGTAAGTCTGCTTGTATCAGTGTCATAGGAAAAGTAGAACATGACTGAGCAAGAAGGGGAAGATATTACTATTCCAGGATTGTGAAAATGATCTTCAACATTTTAATTCTGAAAGTTGCGGAAATGCCAAATGACGGGATTGGCTTACAAGAAATCCAAGAGTTATCAATGGCTCTGACAAGATTTGGCCTTGTGGAAAATTGTGGTAGAGAGCAAGAAGTCATTTATTGTATGTAACGTGTTTTTAAAAATGATGGAGATTTTCTTTCAGAAAGTGGCGGGCTGAAAGTAATAACAGCACAAAAGAGTGTAAGCTGTTCATAGGACATCCTTGGACGTCATGGAAAGTAAGTTAACTTTAAGGAGTTCTGAATTTTGATTTCTGATGTTGTATGGGTTTTTTAAACACAATCATTTTGATTGTGTTTTTTTTTCCCCGCTGTTACATGATGAATACCTTCAAGTCACTGTTTTTAGTGAATTTTGATACATTCTGAGAACAGCAAAAATAAACCATTTAACATGTATAATTAATTCTGTACTGTTTGCATTTATGATGTATATGTAGAACTGAGTAGGAGGCATGGAGAAGGTGAGGCTTCTGTAAGTGTCAAAGTTGTTGCATGCAGTGCTGCACTTCTGCGTATTCTTTCATATGCTAGACTACATCTGCACAATGAGATACCTAAGCAAAGGAAACGCAAGTGATGTGATTGAGAAATGAGCAAAATAAATTGCACGTATTTCAATTACATCACCTGTGTTTCCTATCATTACGAATCACATTGTGCAGATCAAGTTTCGGTCTGTCCAGGGAAACATAGGAGGTTTCTACTTTGTTGAAGAGTGCAGTGGACATGACTCACTTCATTGGTAGACTTTCACAGATATTATCTCCTCTGTACACTTCAACAAGTGTAAATCTCATCTTGAACTCTGAGTAGGCCTCACCTCAAACAAACCTCTGGATAGGAGACATGTTATTGGAATCCTGAAGCGACACTTTTCTGAAACAAGAGCAATGAAAAAGATGCACCATGTTTTAAGATAGGCCTCACTTCATCTGTATCAAGATACTGTTAGTTTAAAATGTATATCTTTAGGACTGTGTAGGGGACCTGGAGAAGCAGAAGCTTCTGTCAGTGTCAAAGTTGTTGAAAAACTATTTGTCCTTCAATCTTTTCCCTTGTCTTTTGTAATTTTTAAATACATGTTTTAATATTTTTCAAATGTTGGTTCTCTCTTTCACAGATTGAAAGTATAAAAATAAAAAGTGAGTAATTTAACGGCAATTATAAGGTAAATAGTTGTACTCTTTTCGTTACATTTCTATCACATTCACCTACTATTAGATCCACTGCTTCACTTCTTTAACCCTCAGTTTCCTGCCTTTGCTACTTTCCTCATTCCTTTCTCTATTACCTACTTACTCAACTCCTTCCACTCTTTTTCTCAGTCCCTCTGTTCTCATAGTTCCTCAGTCTTGTTCACTCACTCCGTCTCTATTACTCTTAGTGTCTGTGAATTACTTTCCCACCTTTTTTTTTGGACCGCTTCCTGGGAAGTGGCCCGGTTCGCAAACCAGCAGCGTTACGGGAGTCCACCATTTTGTGTTTCGGTCGAATCAAGATACAAGATGGAGGGCAAATAATGTTCAGAATGGGTAGAAGGGGGCACGGTAGATGTATCTTGACCCCCTTGGTTTTCTGAGGGTGGCTGAGGAGGACCATAGTTCTTCACTCTTGTTCACTCTCTCTGTTTCTATTAATGTCACTGTTTCTGACTGATCAAAAAAAATTTTTTAAAAAAAGAACAGTAACTATAAGGGAAGGAAACAGACAGTTATGTTAAAAGAAAGACAGCTATAGGGAGTAAACTAAGGATACTGTTACCCGCAATCCACTGCTGATGATGTTACTGACCATGTCATGAATGATGTAATATGTGACATCATCAGCAGTGGATTGTAGGTAACAGTATCTCTTGTTTACTCCCTAGAGCTGTCTTTCTTTTCACATAACTGTCTGTTTGCTTACCTTATACTTACTGTTCTTTTTTTTAAAAAATATTTTTTTTGGTTAGCTTCCGGTACGCGTACCGGGTAGCGCTCCGGGGAGCGAACTAAGAGAAATAGAGGTTGGCAGAGTTCCAAATATTCTACCAATTTTTTTATAACGGGGAGGTAGTTCTGAAAAGAACTTTTTTTTTAATGTTTTTGTTGTTTTATATTTTTTTTAGTATTTTTTGAACATTTTTTTACTTTTTTTGTATTTTCTGAACGTTTTTATATTTTTTTGGGGGGTTTTTTTGGGGGGGGGAAACAAAAACGATCCATTGTAAAGGGCTCAACAGGAGCAACAAAAAAAAAAGAATTTATTTTTTGGGGCGTCTCGGACAAACATTAACATGATTCTGAATAGCTCTCATAATCAAAATGATGCTACTTTCCCTGTAGCAGATGAAATCGCCGCAGTGCACGCACACTTGCTTCACGTGCCCAAACAACATTTGAATGTTTAGGATCATCTCCCTCGCCTCTGGTCCCGACACCTCTGGAACAACCGATCTTCTTGCCATTGGGAGGGGATTTTGTTGCTCATCACGTAGCTGGGCAGCACTATAATTATTTGGGTGCCACCTACTCATATGCCGATGCATAGTGTGATTGCCGTAACTGTATTTTTTTTCAGTTCCCCTTGACAATCTATCACCGCATATACGGCAAAACACGTAGCGTGCATTCACTTTTTTTTGCCCCTCAGGAAATCTATAGAATTGCCAAATGTAATTCTCTTTTCGATTGTACCTCCTGGGCTCCTCTGGCAAAAACCTTGGCTCTTCCTCCTCTTCCTCCTCTTCCTGTTCTTCCTCTTCTTGCAAAATTACTTCAGCAGGTGGTCCTCTCTTATTTGGATTTGGTGGAGGTGGTGGGTTAGAACCAGCTGAAGCTACTAATGAAGCCATGTCAAAGTGTAAATAAAGGGTCTTTCTCTCACCAAGATGAAAGTCAGAGTGAGGAAAGAAGGAGGGGTTTTCATCATTTGGGAAAAGCAAAAGTTCTAAACCAATGAAAAGTGTTCATTTTAGATCACATGACCTAGTATTACATCATTAGGAAACCAAAAGTGAAATGAACCAATGAAAAGTGTTATTACCGAGTCACATGACCTGCTGTGTTTACGTTACGCGGTCGGCGCCGCGGATCGCTTCCGGTTCGCGTACCGCTGCGCTTCCGGGTACGCGAACGTAGCACGTCATATGACGTATCACGCAAGAACGCGAAACGTCATGCTGACGCGACGCGTCACGATGTTGTTTTCTAACGCGAGAGGTGCGCAAACGGAACGTTTACCGGTTCGCGGACCGGGTCCCGGCTCCGAATTGAGCTAACGGGAAGCTAACCGGTTCGCGTACCGGGAGCGAAACAATAAAAATAATAAAAAAAAATTGTATTAAAAACATGTAAAAAATATTTTTCGATTTAAAGAAGAATACATTGTAAAGGTTTTGATATTTGCTATTAAAAAACCATTGAAATTCACTGAAAAAACCATAGGTTATAGACCATATATAGTTAGGAATTAGCATTTACAAAACCTTGAAAATTCACTGAAAAAACCATAGGTTATAGACCATATATAGTTAGGGATTAGCATTTACAAAACCTTATTTTACTCACACAAAACCATTGAAATTCCATATATAGTTAGTTGTACTAACTATATATCGCGCACCCGCAATCCACTGCTGATCATGTCACATATTACATCATTCATGACATGGTCAGTGACATCACTGATGACATCACTGATGACATCTCAAATGACATCACTGATGACATCACTGATGACATCTCAATGACATGACTGATGACATCACTGATGACATCTCAAATGACATCACTGATGACATCACTGATGACATCTCATTTGACATTACTGATGACATCACTGATGACATCATTCATGTGATAATACGATGAACTTCTTCAGACTCTAAAATAACCTTAGATACACTCAGTGTAAACAGACACTCACAGACTGTCACTCATCCATGGAGTTACTCACACACCTACTCAGTCATGCAAAGAATCAATTACACCTCCATTTCCTCAACTATACAGTTATACATACCTTACTTATTCAAACATATACTAACACATATTTACTCTCTTTTACAATCCCTGATACAAGTTCACAATGATCAATACAGCCACTCACACATTCACGGACTCTTATGCACAGTTATTTATATATGTCAACTCTAACATGTACTGTGTTTTACATATGTTCTTACTTTGACATGTAGCACTCAGATATCCATTCACTCACCAATGCACTCAGTCAACCGCCCATACACCTGTTTCCAAATGCACTTTTGAATCCATATATCTAGTGAATCAACTGCTTACACATCTATGCACAGAGTCATACACCTCCCAGCCACCCACACACACACTCAGTCTCCCATACAAATACTTGGGCAACCAATCAATAACCCATATACTTACTCATATAGCTACTGATCAACACATGCAGCAGTTTACAGAACAACAGACATAATGATGCACAAATTAAGACAGTTTACTGACTAACCCATGCACTCAATGACACACATTTAATCACTCACTCATACAGTCAGTCACACACCTACTAAATCCTTCATCCAGACACTTATACATCCACTCATTCTTCAATATGTAAGACATTTGAGATGTCATCAGTGATGTCATTTGAGATGTCATCAGTGATGTCATCAGTCATGTCATTGAGATGTCATCAGTGATGTCATCAGTGATGTCATTTGAGATGTCATCAGTGATGTCATCAGTGATGTCACTGACCATGTCATGAATGATGTAATATGTGACATGATCAGCCGTGGATTGCGGGTGCGCGATATATAGTTAGTACAACTAACTATATATGGAATTTCAATGGTTTTGTGTGAGTAAAATAAGGTTTTGTAAATGCTAATCCCTAACTATATATGGTCTATAACCTATGGTTTTTTCAGTGAATATATATATATATATATATATATATATATATATATATATATATAACCAATTCATTTGGCCTAATGAGAGGACGCCACTTAACAGATGGTTGAACTGCTTTTATTGCGAGGAAACAAAGTCAGGAAAAGGGATCTCCACACTTAAAAGTACCATGCCCAATGCGTTTCGAGCGCTCCTGTGCTCTTGATCACGGGCGATGCAAGCAAGAGAACGGCAATAGGAGGGAGCCATGATAAGCATATCAAGTACCGCCCATGTGGGCGTGTGCCAAACGGCCTTCTGGAACTTGAGGATCCCTTCACTTTTGTTCTCCCAGTGGGTGCAGTCGTGT
This sequence comes from Lissotriton helveticus, assembly GCF_964261635.1. Lineage (NCBI taxonomy): Eukaryota > Metazoa > Chordata > Amphibia > Caudata > Salamandridae > Lissotriton > Lissotriton helveticus. Next base: position 210,963,166 of record NC_136060.1, on the reverse strand, counting down.
GCCCAAATAAAATGCAGTGTTACCCCAGTGGGTGAGGTGAAGGATGCCACTTGAATCTTGCTGTCATTAGAACTTCACTCGCATTTGCCCATTTGTTCCAATTGTGCTCCGAATCTTCGAAGCACCCGATCCGCTCCAAACACGGCTGGGCGCCCTCGCGACCTAGGCCAGGCGACAAACACATAACCAATTCATTTGGCCTAATGAGAGGACGCCACTTAACAGATGGTTGAACTGCTTTTATTGCGAGGAAACAAAGTCAGGAAAAGGGCTCTCCACATTTCAAAGTACCATGCCCAATGCGTTTCGAGGGCTCCTGCGCTCTTGATCATGGGCAATGCAAGCAAGGCAACGGCAACAGGAGGGAGCCATGATAAGCATATCAAGTCCCACCCATGTGGGCGTGTGCTAAACGGCCTTCTGGAACTTGAGGTTCCCTTCACTTATGTTCTCCCAGTGGGTGCCATTGTGTGCCCAAATAAAGTGCAGTGTTACCCCAGTGGGTAAGGTGAAGGATGCCACTTGAATCTTGCTGTGCATAGAACTTCACTCGCATTTGCCCATTTGTTCCAATTGTGCTCCGAATCTTCGAAGCACCCGATCCGCTCCAAACACGGCAGGGCGCCCTCGCGACCTAGGCCAGGCCGCAAACACATAACCAATACATTTGGCCTAATGAGAGGACGCCATTTAACAGATGGTTGAACTGCTTTTATTGCGAGGAAACAAAGTCAGCAAAAGGGCTCTCCACACTTCAAAGTACCATGCCCAACGCGTTTCGAGCGCTCCTGCGCTCTTGATCATGGGCGATGCAAGCAAGACAACGGCAATGGGAGGGAGCCATGATAAGCATATCAAGTCCCGCCCATGTGGGCGTGTGCCAAACGGCCTTCTGGAACTTGAGGTTCCCTTCACTTTTGTTTTCCCAGTGGGTGCTGTCGTGTGCCCAAATAAAATGCAGTGTTACCCCAGTGGGTGAGGTGAAGGATGCCACTTGAATCTTGCTGTCATTAGAACTTCACTCGCATTTGCCCATTTGTTCCAACGGTGCTCCGAATCTTCGAAGCACCTGATCCGCTCCAAACACGGCAGGGCGTCCTCGCGACCTAGGCCAGGCCACAAACACATAACCAATTCATTTGGCCTAATGAGAGGACGCCATTTAACAGATGGTTGAACTGCTTTTATTGCGAGGAAACAAAGTCAGCAAAAGGGCTCTCCACACTTCAAAGTACCATGCCCAATGCGTTTCGAGCGCTCCTGCGCTCTTGATCACGGGCGATGCAAGAAAGACAACGGCAATAGGAGGGAGCCTTGATAAGCATATCAAGTCCCACCCATGTGGGCGTGTGCTAAACGGCCTTCTGGAACTTGAGGTTCCCTTCACTTATGTTCTCCCAGTGGGTGCCGTCGTGTGCCCAAATAAAGTGCAGTGTTACCCCAGTGGGTGAGGTGAAGGATGCCACTTGAATCTTGCTGTGCATAGAACTACACTCGCATTTGCCCATTTGTTCCAACGGTGCTCCGAATCTTCGAAGCACCCGATCCGCTTCAAACACGGCAGGGCACCCTCGCGACCTAGGGCAGGCCGCAAACACATAACCAATACATTTGGCCTAATGAGAGGACGCCACTTAACGGATGGTTGAACTGCTTTTATTGCGAGGAAACAAAGTCAGGAAAAGGGCTCTCCACACTTCAAAGTACCATGCCCAACGCGTTTCGAGCACTCCTGTGCTCTTGATCACGGGCGATGCAAGCAAGACAACGGCAATAGGAGGGAGCCATGATAAGCATATCAAGTCCCGCCCATGTGGGCGTGTGCCAAACGGCCTTCTGGAACTTGAGGTTCCCTTCACTTTTGTTATCCCAGTGGGTGCCGTCGTGTGCCCAAATAAAATGCAGTGTTACCCCAGTGGGTGAGGTGAAGGATGCCACTTGAATCTTGAAGGCCCATGATCAAGAGCGCAGGAGCGCTCGTAACACGTTGGGCATGGTACTTTGAAGTGTGGAGAGCCCTTTTCCTGACTTTGTTTCCTCGCAATAAAAGCAGTTCAACCATCTGTTAAGTGGCGTCCTCTCATTAGGCCAAATGAATTGGTTATATATATATATATATATATATATATATATGAAGAATCAGCTCCTTACAATTCCGCTCAGCGTGTCGCACCAGCAACGAAGGAGACGGACCAGCCAGGTACAGCAAGATGGTATTTTATTTCACAGAGAACAGCTACGCGTTTCGGGCTAGCTCGCCCTTGTTCACACTGTAATTGTACTCGAAACAATTGCGTTTTTTAATATGCTTAGAAAGTGAACACACCTCTAGTGATTACATCTAACGGTGGGCGTAGTGGGCGTAGTGGGGCTTCGCGAAGTGGGCGAGACACTACGTCCACCTACACACTTCGCGTAGCCCCACTACGCGCCACCCGCCTCCCTCCCGCCCTCCCTAAATACTTAAATTACATTTTAGAAAGGATTAAAAACCACTTACCTTGTCCGCCGCGTCCCCGGGGCTCCCTCTCATCATCGCGCGATTTGCGCCGCCGTCTTGTATAGTAATGCGCATGCGCATTCCGACACGAGAGCTGAAACCGCTTCGAGTTGTTTTGTGTGCTTTACCCGAAGAAATTCTGATTCAGTTGATGGAGTGCGCAGCGTTGTCGACGGACGACAGTGGAGCTTTCTTGTTTAACGCGGCAGTCCGGTCGCGGAGGCTTGAACAACCCCATAAGAGGGGGCCACGGGGCTCAGAATCTTTTGCACCCCCCAAGTGGACCATCAACTACAGGGATGTATGGCGTACATGCATTTTGAGACCTAACTAGGTTTTCAATGGACAGTGAAAATATAGTGCAACCCATCTATGGGGAAAGTGTGCGACACGGACCACAAAGACCATAAGTCATTGCGTAGTACTCATTTGAGTGGCCCATCTGTGGACAGTTGATTCAATAAATGTGGGCGTGTCCCAAGTGCACCAATCTCAAGTCGTGCCTCTGATGAGGGCAGGAGCCCAGAAACGCGTCAGGCATAGAATTTCCTACACGAGAGCTGAAACCGCTTCAAGGTGTTTTGTGTGCTTTACCCAAAGAAATGCTGATTCAGTTGATGGAGTGCGCAGCCTTGTCGACGGACGACAGTGGAGCTTTCTTGTTTAACGCGGCAGTCCGGCCACGGAGGCTTGCACCACCCCATAAGAGGGGGCGACGGGGCTCAGAATTTTTTGCACCCCGCAAGTGGACCATCAACTACAGGGATCTATGGCGCACATACATTTCGAGACCTAACTAGGTTTTCAATGGACAGTGAAAATATAGTGCAACCCATCTATGGGGAAAGTGTGCGACACGGACCACAAAGACCATAAGTCATTGCGTAGTACTCATTTGAGTGGCCCGTCTGTGGACAGTTCATTCAATAAATGTGGGTGTGTCCCAAGTGCACCAATCTCAAGTCGTGCCTTTGAAGAGGGCAGGAGCCCAGAAACGCGTCAGGCATAGAATTTCCGACACGAGAGCTGAAACCGCTTCAAGGTGTTTTGTGTGCATTACCCGAAGAAATGCTGATTCAGTTGATGGAGTGCGCAGCCTTGTCGACGGACGACAGTGGAGCTTTCTTGTTTAACACGGCAGTCCGGCCGCGGAGGCTTGCACCACCCCATAAGAGGGGGCCACGGGGCTCAGAATCTTTTGTACCCCCCAAGTGGACCATCAACTACAGGGATCTATGGCGCACATACATTTCGTACCCTAACTAGGTTTTCAATGGACAGTGAAAATATAGTGCAACCCATCTATGGGGAAAGTGTGCGACACGAACCACAAAGACCATAAGTCATTGCGTAGTACTCATTTGAGTGGCCCATCTGTGGACAGTTGATTCAATAAATGTGGGCGTGTCCCAAGTGCACCAACCTCAACTCGTGCCTCTGATGAGGACAGGAGCCCAGAAACGCGTCAGGCATAGAATTTCCGACACGAGAGCTGAAACCGCTTCAAGATGTTTTGTGTGCTTTACCCGAAGAAATGCTGATTCAGTTGATGGAGTGCGCAGCCTTGTCGACGGACGACAGTGGAGCTTTCTTGTTTAACACGGCAGTCCGGCCGCGGAGGCTTGCACCACCCCATAAGAGGGGGCCACGGGGCTCAGAATCTTTTGCACCCCCCAAGTGGACCATCAACTACAGGGATCTATGGCGCACATACATTTCGAGACCTAACTAGGTTTTCAATGGACAGTGAAAATATAGTGCAACCCATCTATGGGAAAAGTGTGCGACACAGACCACAAAGACCATAAGTCATTGCGTAGTACTCATTTGAGTGGCCCATCTGTGGACAGTTGATTCAATAAATGTGGGCGTGTCCCAAGTGCACCAATCTCAAGTCGTGCCTCTGATGAGGGTAGGAGCCCAGAAACACGTCAGGCATAGAATTTCCGACACAAGAGCTGAAACCGCTTCGAGGTTTTTTGTGTGCTTTACCCGAAGAAATGCTGATTCAGTTGATGGAGTGCGCAGCCTTGTCGACGGACGACAGTGGAGCTTTTGCATATATATATATATATATATATATATATATATATATATATATATATATATATATATATATATATATATATATATATATATATATATATATATATATATATATATATATATATATATATATATATTACCTACTGGCGGTCGCCAGTAGGTATATATAGTTAGGATTTTTTCTCTATGGGATTTTTGAAAATTCTATGTCTAATACCTTTGGCGTTTGTGGACGGAATTGGCTGAAATTTTCAGGAAAATGGAACATTTTGTTTCTGAGCAGCCCCTGAAAATTTGGGGGGGTTTGTCAAGGGGGGGGCCGAGAAAAAAGGGGGGTCCCAAAACGCGTTTTTCCCATTCATTTTTCCATAGGGCGGTTGGCCTCACTTTTAGCCCGAATGGCTGAATGGATTTGCACGAAACTTGGCAAAATTGTAGGGACTGTTAGCCCGATGTGCCTTTGCTAGGTCTCAAGATATGTGCTCCAGTGGATTTTGAGAAATTAACGTTCAAAAAAATATATATATCTGTAACAGCGCTCCGAGTAGCGCTCCGGTTCGCGTACTTGACGCGTAACGGAACTTCGCGAAGCGAAGCTGATTGGCTCTCCGGTGTCTGTCAACATTCCAAACAGTCCGTAGCGGCCGCCATCTTGTCTCTCGGTAGGATCGAGAGACAAGAGGAGGCCAAAGCGAAGGGGCAAATGACCATAAGGGGGCATAGTAGATCCTCCCTGACCCCCTAGGTTTGATGTGGAGGCTTTAAAAGGGCCCGCGAAAAAAAAAAAAAAAAATGTTTTTTATCGTGGGGTGCGCCCGGTACGCGTAACGGAAAGCGGACTGGGGAGCGTACTACAAGGAAACAAGAATGATTGACTTTTAACTTATTGTATGTTTATAGACTTTTCTTTTTTTTTTTTTTTTTTTGCTGAGTGACGTCTCGGCCTATCTCCACGGGATGCAGTCCCTACCATCTCGGCGTTTAAGCCCAGGGTGACCGGTAGTGTGGGAGAGATAACGTCTGTTAACGTTCGATTCGAAGGAAATCAGGAAGTGTTGATAAACATTGTCTGCGCCATATTGCCTTTTTTCAAATGCCACACTTTTGTCGTGCACGGCAGCCATTTTAGATGCCTTGACCAGACCCACTCTCTGCACGCTGTCGATCCTTAGCATGGCTCCCCACCCTCGCAAGCATCTCCCCCAGGCACTGGTCACCCCCGCTCTCTGTCTTATGCATGGGCAATAAACCTCCCCCCATCTGCGCTGCTCTTCCTTGAGAATCACACCCTGTGCCCGCCTGACACCTCCCTTTCGCCCTATTCACTACCGCACCCTCTGACACTCCTCTTCCTCTGTGTCCGATTGTCCAGGCCGGTCCCAGGCTATCACCTAGCCATGCAGATGTAGTTTATGGACCCAGCTGTAAAGAATCACCCCTCTTCAAAGGAGTTACAGTAGATCAAGGCCCCCACCCGATGAGATCTGTCACACCACACGCGTTCCTACTATCTGAAAACCATCCTGTATTGTGATTGGGGAGGGGACCGAGCCTGAAGCGGAAAATTCCAGGGATGCCTCTTTGTACATCAAAGTTTTTACAATTATGTGTCACATTAAAAATATATAGCACTCCAACAAAGTAGTAGGATTATAAAACTTTAATAACTTATAAATATATACAACGCAACAAAAACAGTAAATACATTTAAACATTTTTTTTAAAAAAGAAGCAACAATGGTCAGTAGCTGTGTTTTGTGCGAATAGTCCCAAGGCAGCACAACGTGCTGAGTTCTGGACGGCACCCAGGGGATGTTACCTGGGTGCCGCACTGGTTTTTGGTATCCTCCGAAAAACGGCGTGGGGCATCCCGGGGGGTGCGGGGGGAGGCCTCGTCAGTAGCGGTCTGTTGTGCGAATAGTCCCAAGGCAGCAGAACGCGCTGAGATGTGGATGGCACCCAGGTGATGTCCAGTAAGTTGCCGCACTGGTTTTGGTATCCTACAATGCTGCTCCGAATAACGGCGTGGGGCGCCCCGGGGGGGGGGGGTGAGGCGGCGTGAACGGGCCTCCCCAGGTGGAGGCTCGTCTGCTGTAGTGGGGCGCCCCTTTACCGTTTCAGTTGCCATTCCGTGGGGCGTCCCGGGGGGTGCAGGGGGAGGCCTCGTCAGTAGCGGTCTGTTGTGCGAATAGTCCCAAGGCAGCAGAACGCGCTGAGATGTGGATGGCACCCAGGTGATGTTCAGTAAGTTGGCGCACTGGTTTTGGTATCCTACAATGCTGCTCCGAATAACGGCGTGGGGCGCCCCGGGGGGGGGGGGGGTGAGGCGGCGTGAACGGGCCTCCCCAGGTGGAGGCTCGTCTGCTGTAGTGGGGCGCCCCTTTACCGTTTCAGTTGCCATTCCGCCCGCTTTTGGTACACTGTGCCAAAATCCGCCATTCAGCTGAGTTGCGCCCACTCTTGCGGTGCAGCGATAGGCGGCTGCCACAGGACTCTCAAAATGGCGGCAGGCTCTTTCCTTTTTGGGCCTGGTCCACTGAAATGGCCCTGGGACACTTTGGAACTCGGACGCTTGTCTACTAGGTCTTGGACCCCATTCTCGAAAGCGTCCCCTCAGCCTTGAAGATTCTACAAAAGTCATGGGGGCCACCGACTCCTGCAGGCTTCCGGTGGGGAGCGGCTGCCATGATTGCTCGCGGAATGACCACGACGGAGCCACGAGATGGTGGTGCTTTCATGCTGACGCCAGCTTCAGTCTGAAACATCCAGAAACAAGGTGGGGCTTTCATCGTTTGGGAAAAAAAAATGTTTTAATCCAATGAAAAGTGTATTTTTAGGTCATATGATCAAGCCTTCCATCATTAGGAAACCAAAAGTAAAATGAACCAATGAAAAGTTTTATAAACAAGTCACATGACCTGTTATGCGGCATAGGGCTATAAAAAGCATAGAAAATCCGTTGGCACATGAGGCGGCGTCAGTAGCGGACCGATGTGCGATTAGGCCGAAGGCAGCACAACGCGCCAAGATCCGGATGGCACCGAGGTGGTGTCCAGCAAGTTGCCGCACTGGTGTGGCCATCCTACAATGCTGCGCCGAAAGTCGGCGTGGGGCGCCCCGTTGGCCTGTGAGTTCGCGTCAGTCAGTGGGGGCTGTTTGAGGATCTGACTGCATTGGAAAGCAATGTGATGCTGTGCGTCGCCCCCAAGATGAGGCGGCGTCAGTAGCGGACCGATGTGCGAATAGGCCGAAGGCAGCACAACGCGCCAAGATCCGGATGGCACCGAGGTGGTGTCCAGCAAGTTGCCGCACTGGTGTGGCCATCCTACAATGCTGCGCCGAAAGTCGGCGTGGGGCGCCCCGTTGGCCTGTGAGTTCGCGTCAGTCAGTGGGGGCTGTTTGAGGATCTGACTGCATTGGAAAGCAATGTGATGCTGTGCGTCGCCCCCAAGATGAGGCGGCGTCAGTAGCGGACCGATGTGCGAATAGGCCGAAGGCAGCACAACGCGCCAAGATCCGGATGGCACCGAGGTGGTGTCCAGCAAGTTGCCGCACTGGTGTGGCCATCCTACAATGCTGCGCCGAAAGTCGGCGTGGGGCGCCCCGTTGGCCTGTGAGTTCGCGTCAGTCAGTGGGGGCTGTTTGAGGATCTGACTGCATTGGAAAGCAATGTGATGCTGTGCGTCGCCCCCAAGATGAGGCGGCGTCAGTAGCGGACCGATGTGCGAATAGGCCGAAGGCAGCACAACGCGCCAAGATCCGGATGGCACCGAGGTGGTGTCCAGCAAGTTGCCGCACTGGTGTGGCCATCCTACAATGCTGCGCCGAAAGTCGGCGTGGGGCGCCCCGTTGGCCTGTGAGTTCGCGTCAGTCAGTGGGGGCTGTTTGAGGATCTGACTGCATTGGAAAGCAATGTGATGCTGTGCGTCGCCCCCAAGATGAGGCGGCGTCAGTAGCGGACCGATGTGCGAATAGGCCGAAGGCAGCACAACGCGCCAAGATCCGGATGGCACCCAGGTGGTGTCCAGCAAGTTGCCGCACTGGTGTGGCCATCCTACAATGCTGCGCCGAAAGTCGGCGTGGGGCGCCCCGTTGGCCTGTGAGTTCGCGTCAGTCAGTGGGGGCTGTTTGAGGATCTGACTGCATTGGAAAGCAATGTGATGCTGTGCGTCGCCCCCAAGATGAGGCGGCGTCAGTAGCGGACCGATGTGCGAATAGGCCGAAGGCAGCACAACGCGCCAAGATCCAGATGGCACCGAGGTGGTGTCCAGCAAGTTGCCGCACTGGTGTGGCCATCCTACAATGCTGCGCCGAAAGTCGGCGTGGGGCGCCCCGTTGGCCTGTGAGGTGGCGTCAGTAGCGGACCGATGTGTGAATAGGCCGGAACCAGCACAAGGCGCCAAGATCCGGATGGCACCGAGGTGGTGTCTAGCAAGTTGCCGCACTGGTGTGTGTTGAAAAGATGAAAGATCCTCAGCAAGTCTATGTTACTTCAATGGAGCGCCGTCTAGCTGAGTTTAGCCCGGTCTTGCTGCTACAGCGACAGGCGGCTGCAACAGGACTCTCAAAATGGCAGCCTGTTCTTTGGATTTGGGCCTGGTCCACTAAAATGGCCCTGGGACACCTTAGAACTCGGACGCTCGAATTTGTTTTCCTTTCCTCTACATGCAAAAAAGGTAAATGCCCGGTACGTTACCTGCCTCATCTGCCACGATGTACTCTCCAGAGGAACCGAAAAAAAATATAGTTATGGTAATTGTGGCAAATAAATTTCATGTGGACAGATGAGTGTTACTCTAATAAATACAGCATATGAACATCATCATAGTCGATGGTTGGTGGAGACATTTTGACTATATCCTGGACCTGCCCGTCCTCGCCCAAAATGGCGCGGGAATAAATGGGACTCGTAACTCCTTGTTGTGTACTGGTTCCACAACCTTGATATCACGAGATACGTATGCAGTTTTGAAGCACATGGCGGGCGGGGACGAGAATTGATTGAATATTTCGACATCCCTATTGATATTAAGTTCTGATGTGTTATTGATTACTGTACTATTGAAAGTTCGAATTAACGTCACCCATGGTACTTGCCCGCAAATGTATATCTAGATAATTTTATTGTAACTGGCCCTGTCGTTTTTTAATTATAAAATGTACGTCCACCGATTCCGCAACTGTTAGACACCTTAGTTCTTGCAACCTAATGGCCTGCCCGTTACGTTCCTCTACAGTGTAAATGTCTCCTCATCATATACGATTACAGTTTGCTCCGTGGCCGGCCCACGTGGTTATAGGCCCGTATTTGTATACTGACATTTTCACAATAAAGGTTTTTAAAAGAAAACATGGTAGTAGTATTTACATTGGTAAAGTTTTTAATAATAGTCACTGTTTTCGAATCAGTAAAAGGCAAGTGAAATAAAGCAGTCCAATTACATGAAGGGTAAAAGGTATAATACGCAGGTACGCAGTAAAGATAAATGGTCAAGGGCTGTTGTGTTTTCTACTCCTGCAACATAAAGTGATCGATAAGAATCTGATATTCAGGCGTATCGGCGACTAAGACAGCAGGCCGAGTCTCTTTTGCTCAACGGCTCCGTCATGGGACGAAGAAACGCCCTTTTTCTCGAAAAAGGAATATATTTTACTTGCAGGACAGTTGTAAATTTTCCGGGAAAGTACATTAGCCTGGAACATTATAACATATATGTTTAAGAAAAAATAATGTTCGAAAGTAATAAAAAGTGTAATTTTTAGGTCATATGACCAAGCCTTTCATCATTAGAATAAGAAAAGTAAAATGAACCAATGAAAAGTTTTATTAACAAGTCACATGACCTGTTATGCTTACGTTACGCGCTGCGCGCCGCGCGCCACGCGCCGCGCCCCGGATCGCTTCCGGGAAGCTGCGCTTCGCGCATCAGAGCACTTCCGGATGCGCTAACGCGGCGCGTCATATGATGCATTACGCGACAACGCAGGTCCAGAATATAGTCAAAATGTCTCCACCAACCAGCGGTCGGAACACAACCCCTTTCAGCAGGCTAAATAGTTCTGTTAAATGACAACAGAAGGGACAGGCAACAAGAACCATCAGTCAAAGAGGGGAGGGCAAGTTCTTCTCTACCGGGTCACGTTGGGGCGCTACCGGAACTGATCGAATTGGTAGTCTACAGTGTTTCTGGATGTTTCAGACTGAAGCTGGCGTCAGCATAAGAGCACCACCATCTCGTAGCTCCGTCGTGGCCATTCCACGAGCAATCATGGCAGCCGCTCCCCACCAGAAGCCTGCGGGAGTCGGGGGCCCCCAAGACTTTTGTAGAATCTTCAAGGCTGAGGGGACGCTTTCGAGAATGGAGCCCAAGCCCTAGCAGACAAGCGTCCGTGTTCCAAGGTGTCGCAGGGCCATTTTAGTGGACCACGCCCAAATCTGAAGAGCCGGCCGCCATTTTGAGAGTCCTGTGGCAGCCGCCTATCGCTGCACCGCAAGAGCGGGAGCAACTCAACTACATGGTGAGCGAAACGCTGTAGTCGCAAGAGCGGGCGGTAAACAGCTGAATAGCGGAAGAGGCACAGTGTAGCAAAAGCGGGCAGAATGGCAACTGAAACGGTAAAGGGGCGCCCCACTACAGCGTGTCTTCAGGTCAAACGGATTGTGGGACAAGGTCCAGAATGGAAGAGTCACCAAAAGGCAAAAAGTTCCGCTTAACCCCGGGAGCCGGCCACCTATGTCGGGGGCGATCTCAGGCCACACCAGGGCAACACGACTTGGGGAGGGGGCCGGAGCCAAGCGCCCCCTCCGAGTCCGCGCCATCACACCGTCCCTCGGGGGCCTCCGTCAAGCGTTTCAGGGAGGCACCGCATCACATTGTTTTCAAATGCAGTCACGTCCTCAAACAGCCCCCACTTACATTGAGAATAGTGAAGCTGTAGCAGGTGCAAATAAGCTTCAGACAGTCTAACAAGCACTCCTCAAAACGTTGAACTATCAGAGTGCATGAGTTTCATGCTCGATCGATTGAGCTAGCCGGATCGGGCAACAAAAAGTATAAAATAGTTATGTAAATAGTTATTTAATAAAATGTTTTACCCTGTTACTTTGCTGGTGTGTTGTATATATTTGTAATATTTGCATAGAGTTTATCGTTATTTTGGGCGGGGTGGGTGGCGGAACCGAGCTGTCTGCAGCCATCATGGTGTGGAGTTCAGTTCATCTCACTAGTTTCGTATTTCTCATGAGGGGTTGTTCCTAATGTTTTTATTTTAGCGAGGTCAAAAAGAGATCCCATTAGTGGCCTACTGATTTTGCTCGATCCCTTTTGTTTTTTTACACGATTTTTCACTATCTGCAAAGACTAAACAGAGTATTGCGACTCTGTGCTTGTTTGTAAATAGAGAATGAACCAAAGAGAACCAATTCTAAAACAGTAAATGCTTGGATAACAATCAATCAAATGGAGAGAGAAGCAGGCACGACGGATTACAACGGGGGCAAAGGCCTGCGTTAACTACCCTTCACTATCTGCAAAGAGAGAGTACTCCTAATAGAAATGAGGGGGGGCAGCATTCAAAGCAGATCAGTGTGCATAAACACGAAAATGTTTTTACTTACCACGTACTTGACATTCGACAGCTTATGATATTTGCTATTAAAAAAACATTGAAATTCACTGAAAAAACCATAGGTTAGAGACCATATATAGTTAGGAATTAGCATTTAAAAAACCTTGAAAATTCACTGAAAAAACCATAGGTTATAGACCATATATAGTTAGGAATTAGCATTTAAAAAACCTTATTTTACTTACACAAAACCATTGAAATTCCATATATAGTTAGTTGCACTAACTATATATCGCGCACCCGCAATCCACTGCTGATGATGTCACATATTACATCATTCATGACATGGTCAGTGACATCACTGATGACATCACTGATGACATCTCAAATGACATCACTGATGACATCACTGATGACATCTCATTTGACATCATTCTTGTGCTAATACGATAAACCTCTTCAGACTCTAATATAACCTTAGATACACTCAGTGTATACAGACACTCACACACTGTCACTCATCCATGGAGTTACTCACACACCTAGTCAGTCATGCAAAGAAACAATCTCACCTCCATTTCCTCAACTATACAGTTATACACACCTTACTTATTCAAACATATACTAACACATATTTACTCTCTTATACAATCCCTGATACAAGTTCACAATGATCCATACAGCCACTCACACATTCAGTGGCTCTCATGCACAGTTATTTATATATGCCAACTCTCACATGTACTGTGTTTTACATATGTACTTACTATGACATGTAGCATTGAGATATCCATTCACTCATCAATACACTCATGCACACAGTCAACCGCCCATGTAGCTTTTTCCACATGCACTCTTGAAATCATACACCTAGTGAATCAACTGCTCACACATCTATGCACAGAGTCACACACCTCCCAGCCACCCCCACACAAACTCAATCTCCCATACAAATACTTGGGCAACCAATCAATAACACATATAGCCTCTCGTATAGCTAATGATCAACACATGCAGCAGTTTACATCACAACAGACATACTGATGCACACATTCAGACAGTTTAGTCACTAACCCATGCATTTAGTACGACACATTTATTCACTCACTCATACAGTCAGTCACGCACCTACTAAATCCTTCATCCAGACACTTATACATCCACTCATTCTTCAATATATCAAACATATTTAAACTTTACAGAAACACACAGTCACTGGATGATGTCATCAGTGATGTCATTTGAGATGTCATCAGTGATGTCATCAGTGATGTCACTGACCATGTCATGAATGATGTAATATGTGACATCATCAGCAGTGGATTGCGGGTGCGCGATATATAGTTAGTGCAACTAACTATATATGGAATTTCAATGGTTTTGTGTAAGTAAAATAAGGTTTTTTAAATGCTAATTCCTAACTATATATGGTCTATAACCTATGGTTTTTTCAGTGAATATATATATATATACACTTCCCCAGTGCCTTGGTGCACAAAACAGGAACACGGACTCAAGAATTAGCCGGAATCAGATTTCTTTATATTATATAAGTGGAATGGTGCATGTCTCAGATGCGTTTCGAACACGAGGCTGTGTCCTTGCTCACTAGACAAACGAGGAGGCTAAACTGTGAATTTAAAACACCCATTTGGCCCCAATACACAGTAGGGTATAGACACAAAAAGCGACAAAACCTGTTTTACTGTTTTACTTTTAGGTGCGGCCATCTTATAACGCCTGTCCTTATCCTCATTAAATGTAACCTCATACGCACTTTATACAATTATGCAGTCCTCAGATATTAAATGGGAGTTATCGTGATTTGCCCTTTATTACAATGATTTAAACAGCACTGTATACATACATTTTAACCCAAATAGTTATATACAGAGATGTTAATAAAGTGCAAAGTGCATATGAAATACAGTGCATTACTCAATGATAAAAATATAACTGAATATGTAAACACATTTCATATATAATACACAAATGTGTAAAAGGCAACTGCTAGCCCTCTAAAATGTTAATGATGTACTAAAAAGCATTTGATTAATGGGCAAATAACAATAAATAATACCATTAATAGTGCAAAATGTAGTGCAAGATAGTGCAAAATTAACGATGTTGGACAGACATGTTGCTGCCACTGTACTCATACAAATACGCTGATAGACATACATGATGGATGCCCCCTCATTCGTTAATATTTAAACATGTTGAATTATTGATCCTTCAATCAATGTGTGCAAATAGGCTAAATTGTAATTTCCCACATCTGTAAACATGTCTGTACAAATACATGGAGAGACATGGGATTTCATGGCCTAAATAAAGAAAATACAGGGGAAAATGTATGTCATCTGATGTACAAATGCATATCTAGATGGCTCAAATCATAATCTCCTACTCGTCACTGCCTTGATACCCTTATGGCGCAACCCTGTGAAACAACTAATTGTGATGTGTGGTGCTGTGGTAAAAACTGTCAAAAAGTAGAGCCCAAATATAAAAAAAACAAAGTGATACAAAAAATGTATATACCTAATTGCCTACGTTGGAGCAGAGAAGAGGGAATGTAACTATCGGAAAAAAGGGGACTGTGTGCAAATAATTAACTTCATAGTGAATGGCCAGACCTCAGATTAGTACAGGGAACGGTGAATATATGTCATATAACAGCATCAAAAAGATCTGGACAAAATGACGGTGATTTCATTTACAAAAAATGTTCATTTACAAAAAAAAGTAAAGATCTTCCCCTAAATTCAAACCTGTTGGTGCTTTGCAGTTCAAATTGACTATATAACTAGATTCGAGTTGTCTTAGGCATTTTCCCTATTGCCCCCTCTCTTGCTTAAAGCCACTGCATCATTGACAAAATGTTGTAAATTAATTAAATCATTGTCATGGGTGGTCTTAAAATGCCGAGCGGCCGGATATGCCGGATCAGAGTTCACTATCGCTCTCAAATGTTGCAATATCCGCACATGAACTTGTAGCTTGATACTGCCTACATAAATCATGTTACAGCTGCATTTTAAAACATACACAGCAAATTCTGTGTGGCAGGTGTAATGGGCTTTGAGAGCTACTGGAATACTGGAAAGGGGGTCAAATAGAATGTGGTATTGACACCGAATTTACAAGCTCGGCAGAAGCTACCTTTAAAGAAGTCCTTGCGAGGGGACAACCTGTTTGTCTAGTCTCTGGACTGCTAGTCACTAGTTCATTACTCATAGAATATGCTCTTCTGAACGTGACTGTAGGGGTCATTGGCACTACCTCCTTGAGTACCTGGTCAGTTAGAATAATAGGCCATTCCTTTTTCACAATTATTTTGATTTGTCTGGCCTGTCTACTGTAACCAGTAATCAATCTAATCTCCACCATGCTAGCTAAATTGTCATCCATTGCGTGTGAATCCCTATTTGGGTCCAAATGGGAAGGGCGACTGAGAGCATTAGCTTTTTTTATGGCTAGATCTAGGCGACTAGAATTGTAACCTCTCGCCATTAGTTTGTTCTTAGCCTCCTGTTGATGGTGTTGTCTTGCTTCAGGAGTACTACATGCCCTATGGATTCTAAGGAATTCCCCAAATGGAATGCTAGCTTTAGTGTGTTGGGGGTGAAAACAGCCAGCATGCAATATGGTGTTTCCTGATGTACTCTTCCTGTAAAGACATGTTTCAATCTTATCTATTTATATCTCATTTCACCTTGAACTCTCCAACTTGCCCAAAAAGTGAAGGAAAGACCCAGATAGTGCAGTTCCAATATTTCTTTTGCACTTGCAGCAACCTAAGCAGCCATGAGGAGTTTCATCACTCTTGGTGTCCTGATCACATGGCGCTCACATCATCGTGGAGGTACATTTTAGCCATTTTTTACCAGCTTTTTTTCAAATGTTTAAAGTGACAGTGCATAAAAACGTACAAGGTCTGTGCACTCACCCACAGTCAACTGATATGGGTTTAATCCATCATCATTCTATTGTTTCGGCAGTTACGCCTTGCTCACACGATGGAAGTAAAATTATAGTCACCAATATATACAAACTCACCACCACGTAGTATGTTACAACAAACAAAGGACATGCAAAAAACGGCATCTTGCACAGTGCGAGCTGTAGTTTTCTGCCGCTCGAGTAGATTTTTACTCGAGCAGCAGCTTTCTCAATGCAAACTGGTAGTTTCTCATCGCGAGCGGTCGTGAGCATGCACGACCACTCGCAATGAGAAACCTGACCTCCCCGTGTTGAGAGTCTCGCCGGGATGTCATTTTGCTTGCTCGCGGTCCCGAACATGACGTTGAGGACCGCGAACAAGCAAAAAATGACCGCTGCACTACGCTACGCTGCGCTACGTGTGTTCGCACTGTGCTACGTGCAGCTCGCGTAGTGCGAAGTTGTGCAAACTTCGCAAACTTTGCGAGCGTAGCGCAGTGCTTTGCCCAGGGTTACAAAACAGAGGACCCTCCGGGATCCAGATATTCAGCGGCCATGTCGGAACTGGTTGTAATACAATAATAGGCAGCATGTCAGACACATTAATCATGTATCCAGTTCGGTTTACGAACATCCGTGTAAGCTGGTATAAGGAAATATGTGACAAAAATGTGACATTTACAACCATGCAAATTATTTTGCCTTCTAATTAATGCAAACAGATGAAAAATTATACCACCAAATGAGGCAATCTTCCAATACGCGTGCCTTACAATGAGTGGTACTAGTTGCTGCCATGTAATGCATTGTCCTTACTCGGCCCCTATGAATAAAAACACATCTGTTGGCATGTTTGTTAATGAGAATTGGTTGTCACAAGATATGTGAAAAAAACCTGTGTTTCAATAAAGTGAATTGAACATGTGTCCAACCACCCCTTTACCTTAAAATACACTATGGCTGTACTACAAAGATACAAAGTGGAAATATACATTCAATTTCAATTTCAATTTCATAAGCTTTTATTCGATTTGCGCATACAAATCATACAAGCATAATAAAAATACATACGTTGTATTATGATACACTATACACACACAGGTATTACAAGGGGAAGTAGGAAACATATGGAAAGGGTGTACAGACAGGAAATCAGAGATTTATCACAACAGGTATAGTTTCCTGGCAGCTGTACATACCGGTAAAGATAAGGATAAAACTGGGCCATTTGGACTAACATACAATAAAGGTAAATCTGGAGGAAACAGGGGATCATACATTTCAAGCAATACACATCAATATCTAAAATAGATAAAATATATAAAAACGTTTTTATATGTACAGACAGGAATGTAAAGAGTAGAGCAGCACTATACAATTCCTGGCAGCTGTACAACACAGGTACAGACAGGTAAGTGTGAGAAAGTTTACAATATCATACTTTTCCTGGCAGCTGTACACGTTAAAATATAAGTAGCCAAAAAGAAGCAGATATCCTCATTCTCCAATGTGGATAGTAATGTCAGTGCATCCTTTGTAGATCGGGTATTATACTTTTTAAAAATGGGTTTAAGATATTTTACCCTAAAAAAGTGAAAAAATTTACAGAAGAGTAAAAAATGACAACAGCTCTGACGTGAAATATTATCACATGGACAGGGTATCTCAGATCTGGCTTTCTGATGCGGAAACGCGACCAGATGGTGAACTATACCCAGTCTGACACGAGTTAATACAAATTGATGGGAGGGACGGGTCACGTTCACAAGGTAAGGTTGAAGCCCCGGGGTTAATTTCAAGTCCTTATAGAACTTTACGGTATCTAGCTTACCATATACTTTATCTCGCTCAGCTTTTTTAAAGTTTAGGAACATTGACTTAATTTCTTTTTTTGGGATAGAGACTGCCTGCTCCGGATCAAGTAACACATCAATATTAAATAAAAAGTGATACCAGAAGTGAATGTATCTTAACCACTGTATACGTGAAGAATGGTCCAGACCTATACAATCAAGGATAATATCTTGAGTGAATCGAGTCTCTGGCTTAGCCCAAATAGAACGCCACAATAAGAGTGGCCGAACGGCTGCTAAGTCAGATATAAACTCGACCC
Organism: Lissotriton helveticus; assembly: GCF_964261635.1. NCBI lineage: Eukaryota > Metazoa > Chordata > Amphibia > Caudata > Salamandridae > Lissotriton > Lissotriton helveticus. The sequence continues at coordinate 210,944,993 of NC_136060.1, read as the reverse complement.
CGACCTCTTCATGAATCAATTGAACCGAGGCGGAGGGGGGGACACATAGTAATCTCCTTAAAAACTTATTTTCATCCCTTTGGAGAGATATACCTTCACTGTGGCCCCATACACCAGCCCCATACAGCGCGGAAGAGACACATCGAACATTATATATGTTAATCATGTCTGGGATGCTTCTTGAACCAAGTTTAGAGGCAAATCGAAAAATGCTGCTGGTGGACCGCAGCATTTTTGATCTAATAGTATCAAATTCTGAAGACCAAGTCCCGCTGCAATTATATGTGATTCCCAAATAACAAAATTTTTTAACATGTGTCATTCTATCTTTGTCCAGAAAGAAAGTATGCTTTGTCTTTTTTGCCGCCTGGCCACATGACATGACATAGGTCTTAGATTTGTTCACACAAAGCCTCCTATTTTGAATGAACAACATAAAACCATCGATTAGACGCTGGAGACCATTCTGTGTGCGAGATAAAAGAACAGCGTCATCCGCATAAAGTAAAAGTGGGACAGGTTTTCCTCCAATCAAAGGGGCATCTGCTTGGATGTCAACCAGAATACGATCAACACCATTGATAAATAGGGAAAATAAAAGAGGGGCCAGAACGCATCCCTGCCGGATGCCCCGTGAAACTTTGAAAAAGGGGGTGCATTCGCCTAGGGTGCCGTAGCGTACTTTACATGACAGTTTTTCGTAAAGTCTAGCTAAAAAGTGCACAATTTCCCTCGGTGCCCCAGATTCTAGCAAAACCTCCCAAAGAATAACATGGTTAACTAGATCGAATGCGCTGCTCAAGTCAGCAAAACATAAAAAAAGGTTACCATTTTTGGCCACAGTGTATTTATTAATTAAAAGATCCAGATTTACGCATTGTTCCAAAGTGCCCATACCTTTCCGGAAACCATATTGGACTCTCGTTAAAATGTTCGATTCGGTTGCCCAGGTTTCTAACCTTTTAAGCAAAACCCTACTCATTACCTTTACCGAGGCGTCCAACAAAGAAATTGGTCGATAATTGGAGGCCTCAGCTTTACTACCTTTCTTATGCAAAGGAATAATGACAGATTGGCCCCAGGAGGGAGGGAAATCAGCTTCTGCCGCACAATTAAAGATCCTCACCAAGATGGGGACCCACAGATCTGGTTCGGCTTTATATAGATCTAACGGGACCCCATCTGGGCCAGGAGCTTTCCCTCCTTTGCTATTAGAGAGTCCCTCATGACCTTCTTCTAGTGTTACTCCTAAAGGGAGAGATGACCAGGAGGTAATCTCGGGAGACGGTGACTCGGAAGATAACCCTTCAGGGTTAAAGATGTTAGAAAAATGGGTAATCCAGTCACTACATGCAACGTAGGATGTTAGTTCTGGGATACCATCTTTATTGAGAAAAGGACTGTTAATGGTTTCCCAATAAAGTTTGCAGTTTTTGGTCTCCGCAGCTTCTTTTAACTTATCCCAGGCCTCACTTTGTAGAACCTTTTTTCTGTCGGTAATTGCTAATTTATAGTTAGACCTAAGGTGTTTAATTCCCTCGCTATCCCGTGGTTTGATGCCTAATGCCTTCTTTAGTTCCCGGAGGGCAAGTATACAGGGTTTATCAAACCACCCCTGCTTTCGACCTCTGTTAGGTCCCGGGACCCTAGTAAAAATACCATCGATAATACTATTGATGGTAATAAAAAGTGATAATAGGGAACCGGAGTTAATTTCATTGTCTAGACAAGAACTGATTTGAATTTTGCAGTTGGTTAAGACCTCCTTCTTTTTTTCCTTAGAATTAATACCAGACCATCTGATCCTAAGACCATTCGGTCTGATGGGTACTAGCTCAGTAGAGCATTGTTCAACTGACTTTGTTGAATTACCATGCCCTAGGAGGGATATACAGATGCTATTATGGTCACTGAGACTTTCTTCTTTAACATGTAATTTACAGAAATCTCCACTACTGGACAACAAGATGTGGTCTATAAATGACCCCGCATCCCTGCCAGTAAAGGTGGGACATGTAACTGCCTGAATGTTTTTATTACAGTTTAACAGGGTCAAGTCTAGCGTGGTTAACATGTTATTCAATATAGAACCATATTTGCAGTGTGGGAAGTGGAGGAAATCCTCCCTCTCTTCCACTCCCCCCCAATGGCTATACATAGCTGATCCAAGACCACAGGGATTCCCATTGGACAAGTGACAGGGCTGTAAGTTAAAGTCCCCTGCCCAGACAACCTCTGCATTTCTTTTCGAGATTCCCATAACCCTAACAATTTCTTTTTCAAGAGGTGGTAAAATATCTCCTCTAGTGGCATCAAAGATATTGTTATAGAAGTTAACTATAACCAAATCAATACCTTTTCTACATTCCACCCTTACAACCTGACTGTAGGTCCCAACTGATGTACTACTTCTGACTATACAGTTAGTCAACTTATTGGACAGAAGCAGCAAAAGGCCCCCCTTAGCCCTGCCCGAGCTGGATTTAGTAGCTATCAGGCAGTGCGATGAGTAGCCTTCAATATTAATATGGTCCACACACCAGGTTTCCTTGAGGAGGATTAAGTCATATCCATCCCCAATAAACTTAGTCCAAAATGGTGTATCTATTTTGCTGGCAATACCTGCGATATTCCAAGAGATGAAGGAAATACCAACGGGCTTACTTGTATCAGCGATGGCCAACTCTGGCTGGGTAACACAGAATAAAGCTGAACTAGCTACCTGGATACTTGCGACTAGGCCTGGACTAGGGCCGTCAACGGATGTACTGGTATCAGGACCGTTACAATTGGATACTTTACCAGAATTAGTAATGATTGGAATAGTTCTAGCTACATTATAAGATGGAGGGGGATCTATATAGCTACCAGCAGTGGGTATGCAGACCGGCGTAGGTGATGCGGGAACTCTGACCTTGGCAGATGACTGACATTCATAGGCTAAACCAGACTGCTCAGTGACCAACTGACCAGAATGAAATGGAGCTCTATGTCAGTCGACCATCTCCAGGCAGTCGTACCTATTGCTGGTATGGATGCCTTGCCATCCATTCCCCATAGGGTGGCCTTTATTGGGAAACCAGGGACGCAAAGGCCAATCCCTGTTCCTATTCTTTTGTGTCAACCAGGGGCCACCATTATTCCAGGGTTGTTCGTGAGGGATAACCCAATTGGCAGCAAATGTTGGAGCATGGAAATTTAGTACCGGGGGATAGAAAAAAGAGAGCCTCCGGGTATCAATTCCTCCTTTTTTCTCCAGCTCTGGCCAAGAACAAATGTGGTTCACAGAGGATGCGTCAACACAGGTAACAATGACACAATCCCCCTGAATACTCTTTGCACTCGACCCCACCCATGAGACCCTACGGACAGAGGATATTCTACAAGCATTAGCAGGCTGTAGTGGCCTGTTAATGCTAAGCCATTGAAGGATTTTATTCATAAGTGACCAGGAGGGTTCATCAGTACCCACTTGGAGTTCCGGAACTCCCGTTAAGATTACTGTGAAGGGTGAAACCTCCGGTGGGAGATGAACCGGACGTTTGTACCTAGGCCCCCTCTTGGCATCTGCATGATGTGATTTTTGGGGAATCACGGGTTTATCTGGGTGCGGCTGCATTGACCCCTGTGTTGTGATGGCATTAACAACTGATGGTATGGCTGCTGATGGTATAACTACAGACGTGGGTTGAGTAGGATTTTGTTGACTTGGTGTGTAAGCCTGAGATGTGGGCTGCGATATGGGCGTAGCATTAGATTTAGGAGGTATACTCTTGTTCGGGGCAGAGACTAAAGTAGGGGTTGGAAACTCGTTGGTTTTTGCCTGTGCTACTGATGTAACCAGCAGTCTAGTTGAATTAACCGTATTAGAGCCCAAACTAGGAACGGTTGTGGCCCCTCCTGCTATAACAGTACCCACCCCAGGCTGATTAGATGGTTTGGAAAGGAGGATAGCAAGTTGCTTTTCTATTGCCATAATGCTCTTCTCTAGGGGTTGAAGATGGCGTATTAATAAATCCCTAAAGTTAGCAAGAAGCTGTAATGGATCATTATTTTTCGGGATGGAATCACCTTCTGTGACATTTACGTTAACCGAATTGGAGTCTTGTGCAACAGATGGAACCGATGCTCCAAGATTAGTACTAAAAAGGGTAGTTTTAGATGGTAGATCACTGGACCCATTGTTAGTTCTAGTAACAATGGGATTTAATTTACAATTCCCCTTATTATGCTCATCAGGCTGCTTCGGGACAGCGCCTTCTCTCACCCCCCTTAACTTGTTGGCCTGTGCTAAATCCTGAGCCGGATTATCGGATAGGATGTGCTCAAGGTCAGGAGTTGTCTCAAGGTTATCCGATATATCAATTTCCGATGACAGGTTAGTAGCTGATAGGTCCACAGCACTAGCGATGGTATGTACTTGTGCTGTAGTGCCTATTTGTACTAAAATAGGAATGGGAGTAAGGGATGGTAATGGTGTTAGGGCAGACGCTATGGGGCCCAGAGAGGATCTCCGGGCAATCGCAAGGTCCTGAGAGACCCGTCGTTCTAAAACGGCGATATTCTGGTTAATGGCCTCTGTTGTTTTTGAAATAAATAGATCGATAGGGCCGGTAAAAGAAGCAGCTTTAGAGGCAGTTTTACTCCTTGAACCCCTAGTCATGATTGTAACAAATAAAGTCGCCCGGTTATACAAGCAAAATATCCCAATCAATAGTTCGAGGACAGTACCTTTGGGGTGCAGCCCCGGGGAAGAGATGTAAAGAGGGGTGGCCCAGCCCAGCCTGGTTCAGTCTGGAACGGGCTGAAACGGGCCCGCCCTTGGCCCGGGCTTCGCCCGGCGTCCCGCGAGACGGGGGTGACTCTGTATTTGAGCGCCTCCTGGCGCGCGTTTGGCGCGATTAGCGCCGCTAGGGATGCTGGGATATGTAGTTTCCTCGCTCCCTCCACCGTGCTCCACTCGGCTGCCAGACCCCGAGGTGGAGCAGGGGTCGGCTGCGGGAGGCGGGAGGGCAAAGACACCAGACTTAGCGGCAACAGGTATGCACAGAAGCGGCAAAGGGTCCAAACAGCAACAGTTGTGAGCGGCGAAAGTTCCCCCCCTCGACCGGGGTGACTCTGTATTTGAGCGCCTCCTGGCGCGCGTTTGGCGCGATTAGCGCCGCTAGGGATGCTGGGATATGTAGTTTCCTCGCTCCCTCCACCGCGCTCCGCTCGGCTGCCAGACCCCGAGGTGGAGCAGGGGTCGGCTGCGGGAGGCGGGAGGGCAAAGACACCAGACTTAGCGGCAACAGGTATGCACAGAAGCGGCAAAGGGTCCAAACAGCAACAGTTGTGAGCGGCGAAAGTTCCCCCCCTCGACCGGGGTGACTCTGTATTTGAGCGCCGCCTGGCGCGCGTTTGGCGCGATTAGCGCCGCTAGGGATGCTGGGATATGTAGTTTCCTCGCTCCCTCCACCGCGCTCTGCTCGGCTGCCAGACCCCGAGGTGGAGCAGGGGTCGGCTGCGGGAGGCGGGAGGGCAAAGACACCAGACTTAGCGGCAACAGGTATGCACAGAAGCGGCAAAGGGTCTAAACAGCAACAGTTGTGAGCGGCGAAAGTTCCCCCCCTCGACCGGGGTGACTCTGTATTTGAGCGCCTCCTGGCGCGCAGTTGTGAGCGGCGAAAGTTCCCCCAAATACATTGAATTACAATTATTATTTATATGCAAACAACAGTGCATAGTAAAGTTTCTGTTATCAACGAAAGAGGAGAATAAAAGCGACATGGAACGTGTGATGGAGTAAAATACACGTGATTGCACCACGATAAATGCGGTATATGTACCTGTAGCCAAATGTGCAGGATAGTCTTCCCTCAACCTATAAACAAATACTGGGTCAGTGCCTGAATACATGTTCTCCTCACATTATACCATGGACCGGTGGTTCATCTATACCAGGCATGTGCCCATAATATCAAAAGGTCTGAAGTCACTATAATAGTGAGTAAGAAAAAGAAAGAAATAAGAAAAGATCAAACCACAAGTGACCAATTTTGACTGACATGATACAGTTTCGCCATGTGCCTCTGAAAAAAACATTAGGGAACCCGTGAATGTGGAACTACCGGAATAATGCGGGCCCCTTCCTTTCCTCTCGTAGTGAAAAGGGAGAGAGAAAAAAAGAAAAAGAAATCAATGAAAATTTACATTGAAATGAATACAATCTATGTTGCGCAATTCATTTTACATGGGCATGCTCCCTTGAGAAGCTCTGGAGGAAAAAATGAGAGTTAAAAGAAGTGATTATATTTTATCCAAATGTATCCTCAGTTCTTCGTCAAGGTTCAACCCCCCCTCTCCCCCCCCTTAGGGATTTGGTCTGGAGATCAATGATGTACCTAGATTCCCATTGTCTGAGTTCCAATACTCGATTGTCTACCCTCGGGGATCTTGGGATATGTTCCATGGCATAATAACTAAGTAAAGCATTGTTTGGGAAAATGGTATTGTTGGAAATGGCGAGCCACAGGATACTGTTGATCCTGGTTGGTGATTTCCCGCTTATATTCTAGCACACGTTTTTTCCCTGGATTGACAGTTCTGCCTATATATTTCAAGTTACAAGGACACACCACGCAGTAAATCACAAATGAGGTCCCACATGTGAGGAACTGGGTGATGGTTTTCATTTTACCTCCACCATCTGGGAATTCTTTCTTTATGATGTTGTTATTACAGGCCCTACAGTGTCCTCAAGGAAATAAACCTTTGAGTCCCTGATTTTTCATGGTGTTATAGACTGTTATGTCACTGTGTACCATTCTGTCTCTGAAACTATATCTCTTTCTGTATGTGATTCAGGCTTTTTCACTTATGATTGGACCTATGTCGGGATCACTTTTGAGGATGTCCCAGTGTTTGATCAGAATGTTCCTAATGTCGCTGGCATTCCTATTATAAGTCAGTATGATTCTGGCATTAGTCTCTTGTTCTGTTGTTTCAGGTTCACTGTCTGTTCTCGTCTGTAAAGTATCTGTTCTCTGCATTAGTTCTACTTTTCTTAGGGCTTTGTTGGGAACCCATGCTGGATATCCTCTAGCTTTGAACCTTTCTGTCATAATAGCAGATTCTTCCTTGAAGCCTGCTCCTATGCTACAATTCTGTTTTGCCCTTAGCAGTTCCCCAAACGGTATACTCCATTTCAAGGGGTCAGGGTGACTGCTGAGGGCATGTAGTAGACTGTTCCCTGCTGTGTCTTTGTGAAAAAGCTTTGTTTGAACACTATTGCGGACTACCTCAACTCTGGTGTCCAAGAATTCTACTGAAGTTCTACTCATGTTACCAGTGTGTGTGGTGTTATAGTTGTTACTAGCCAGAGTTCCCCCTGTTCTACCTCTTGAAAGATGGATGTGTCACCTAGGGTCTCCTCCTCCCTTTTGCCTAGGAACAGATTCGCAAAAGATGGGGCAAAACCGGTCCCTATCGCGGTACCGGTCACCTGTTTGTAAAGTGTACCGTCAAACATAAAGATGTTGTTTGTAAGGCAGAACTCCTTCATTTCAAGCCATGGTAGTATGGGACTTGAATCTGATATGTCTGGTCTGTAAAAAACACTTGCACGCCTCTACACCATGCTCATGTTTTATTTTGGTGTAAAGTGAACTGAAATCCAGCGTGACAAGTAGGAAACCTTCTTCCCAGTGTAGGCCCTCTACTTTGCACAGGAAGTCCTTTGTGTCCTTAACGTGGGACAGGAGTTTGCTGACATATTTCCTTAGAAAAAATGACGTATTTAGAGATATTTTCAGTGACACTCCCTTTGGAGGACACTATAGGTCTCCTCGGGGGATTTATTTGGCCCCTGTGCACATTCGGTAGAAGGTACAGTACAGGTAGAATGGGATTATCCAGTTTAAGAAAACAGTATTCCTCCCATTCTAGTATCCCTAAATCGTTCCAGTATGTCAATTTCTCCCAGATACATTTGACACTGTTGGAATATGTCTCCCTGTTGACCTCTATGTAGAACTTATTGTCTTTAAGCTGACGTAGTGCTTCTGCAATGTATTTCTCTCTATTCAGGATCATAACATTTCCACCCTTGTCCGCAGGCCAGATGACAATATTGTTATCCTCCGATAGGGAAAGCAGGACTTTTTTTGGGGATAAGGTGAGTTTATGTACTTACTGAGTCTTTAACCATTTTCTATGCCTAAATTTCACCAAGTGTGTATTGACAACATCATGGAATGTATCACTGTTGGTATGCCCCAATGGTGGATAGAATGTAAAGCGTGGGTTGAATTGTGTTATGGCAGTTTGGTTGTGTTACGGCACCACAGAATTCAAGGATCTACTGCAGAAATTTAAGGATCTTGATATTTGAGGCTCAATCAATCAATCAGGGGGTTTGTAGAGTGCACTACTCACCCGTGGAGGACTCAAGGTGCTGGGGGGGGGGGGCGTCTCCGGATCAGTGGAAGAGCCAGGTATTGAGGTCCTGGGTCTTGATGTACTGGGGCCTGCTAACCAGTCCCCAGTACCAGTGATCTCTCCTTAAAACTGTTATGTGTGAATTGCCATGTCCAATCGACAAGGACTTAACCACCCTTATAAGTCACTAGTATATGGTATCAGTAGTATGCCATCTCTCACACGAGGGGTCAAACAGGAAGTATAAGCTACAAAATAGAATATTCTTTACTATACTACTTCCAAGAAAATACAACACACACAAAGTAGGGTAGCAGGGTGCTCAAGAACAGAAACGCTGTGGCAAATGGGGGCACAACAGGTGTTTGGACGAAAACCTTCACTCACCCGAGGGTGACATGCTTCATCATTGGGTTCCACCATCACACTGGGACCTCAAGGTACCCACTCTGGGCTATAACTTTCCCGCAGGAAAGGAGCAAGAGTGTTTTAAGAAACACGTCAATGTTTAAATACTTCTTGGGTAGAGGTTAGGGGAAGAGTGCCACAAAAAATGTGTATTAAAACTATCTCAATAGGTACAACAATTTGTATTACTGCTTCCTAGAGGATAGGGGTTAAAAAGCAATGTGAGACAGGGTTATGGATGTATACCCTGTATGGTGGTCAACATGTTTCTGCCCTATATGACCTCAAATTTACTAGGCATTCTTCAGGACCATTATATTCAGTCCTCTGCTGTAAAAACATGCACAAATAATAATAGTTAAAAATAAATACTCAGGCCCATACTCTTGACCAACCATGTGTAGCAGCAGCAATTTGATGGGTAGGTCAGGTGGCCCTATAATAGGACAACAAAACAAATATCCAGTAGTCTGTCAAACACCGGTGTGCACCATCACCATTTTCACAAGTGTACTTCTTCCCATAGTCAGTTCACTGTAACCTTACCTATGGAAAATGTGTACGATCCGACTCTACCATCTACAGAGTCTCTCCACACGTAGATTCCTATAATTGGAGGTACAACAACATGTGTTACAACCTGAAAAACAGGCAAGACAACCACATATTTCTACACTACTAGCACATTATTGGTTAGGCAATTAATTTATTTTTTCCTTTGCGGGATGCGCTAATGTTCAATGTACATAGGTAGCAATACAGGGTTGTTTTGTGAATTTGATTTAGGGAGTGCGCTCATTTTTAAACAACCATTAGCTCTGCCATCCATGTACTGGTGCAAGAACAGCATTCAAACACAGCGTTTGTAAGTTGGAACAGTTCAGGCCGCAGTATGTGAGAACAGCCAAACTACTTTTATAAATTGCTCATCTATAAACAACCACCAACATTGCCATCCATGTGATAGCACAAATACGGCATTTATATGTATTGTTCTGCCGCATGGGACAGAGTTAGCCCTGATATATGAATAAGCCAAAATACTTCCAAACCATAAACATTGCGTTTTTCCACCCACAAGCTGCGGAAAACACATCCGCCATATTAACATTGGCAAACATAGGTCAATTCCCATCCGCCGCGGTGCGACGCATACCGCTATCAAAGTGCGCCCGGTACTGCGGCGGTGTAAGCCAATGGAGACTCACCGCCATGTGGAATGACGTCCGCCCCGCTCCACAAATTAGAATGCCCTAAACAAGCAGACGCACCACAGCGGAGACACCGCACATTCAGAGACGGCGGAAGCTCGACTGCGGAGCGCGTACCAGAGTCCTGGTCCCCTCCACCCAGTCACAACCGCTATGGACCCAGCTCTACACGTGTTCCCGGTGCTGTACCTGCTACATCACTATCAACTCATGGACAGCTGCAGACCCTGCCGCAGGTACGCAACTACACAAATACAACACATCACACACGGTCTGACCCAGGGTCCAAATTCACACATTCACAACAGACACCCTGCTGGGGGCAGTAACACATCTCCAGGGGCAACCACACATGACCCACCTGCCACCAAGTCACTCTTCTGCATCCTGGACACACATCCAGCGCGATATTGAAAATGTGTATGATTCGACTCTACCATCTACAGAGTCTCTCCACACGTAGATTCCTATAATTGGAGGTACAACAACTTGTGTTACAACCTGAAAAACAGGCAAGACAACTACATATTTTAACACTACTAGCACATTATTGGTTAGGCAATTACTTTAATTTTTCCTTTGCGGGATGCGCTAATATTCAATGTACATAGGTAGCAATACAGAGTTGTTTTGTGAATTTGATTTAGGTAGTGCGCTCATTTTTAAACAACCATTAGCACTGCCATTCATGTATTGGTGCAAGAACAGCATTCACACACAGCGTCTGTAAGTTGGAACAGTTCAGGCCACAGTATGTGAGAATAGCCAAACTGCTTTTATAAATTGCTCATCTATAAACAACCACGAACAGGTATGCAACTACACAAATACAACACACCACACACGGTCTGACCCAGGGTCCAAATTCACACATTCACTACAGACACCCTGCTGGGGGCAGTAACACATCCCCAGGGGCACCCACAAATGACCCACCAGCCACCAAGTCACCCTTCTGCATCCTGGACACACATCCACCGCGATCTTGCTGCAATGTCCCAGTCACGTCACCACAGCGGTCAATACAAGGGGATACATACACACAATGCAGAAAGCAGGGCCAGCCCAAGGCATGGGCAGGGCACAAAGACCCCAGGGACACTCCTCCTCCCACCACACATCAGCACACCCCATGAAGGCACAGGCCATGAGCCCATCCTTTGCACTCCCATGTACAACAACAAGACAGGTGAATCCACACCCTGCACCACACAACAAACAACCAGGGAGACAGCGACTGCAGGAGTGGCTGCACAGGAACACACAGCACTGTGCCAGTGAAACACACACACCACAACACCACCAAACACATGGAAACAAACATGAGTACAAGCACCAAATTAACACATACAAGGAACAAACATACAAATGGACACACAGCCAGCATAGTCACACATACATACCACACACTGACACACAGACACACAACATGCCAAAAGCAATGGAGCACAACAAATCAGCAAGCCAAAGTGGGATGTACACAAATGGAAGGTCATGGAGACACACAACAAGTATGTGCACATTACATGCAAGACAGAGAACACAGAACACCCCCTCAGTCCATCAAAGCACACATGGCTGGTACAGTCAGTGAAGTCAAACCACAGGCACCACAGTGCAACAACACAGGGAGACAGCAAGGCATACCAGGTAAAGGTACAAGGAATAAAGGAAGGCCTAGAAGTCAAGCTGGGAACAGCCACACGTGCATACAACCACCTCACAGGAGTACACCACCAGCCATAACACACAGGGCCCATATACATACTCCATCACTGACAAACACCAGGAGGAATGTACACAAATACCCCCGCAACAGCAGCACACAACACCAGTGCCACACACACTGAAGGCTGCCAATACTTGCCAGTCTATACACACTCAAACAAACACACCACCTGGGTGTAGCCACAAACATCACACACAAGGATGCCACAGCAAATGTCTGCAGAAAAACATCACACAAACACATAACCCAAAGGAAACACACACAGAACCACAACAAAAACAGACATACCCTGTCAGCCAAACGGTGGCAAGGCAATGGGAGCACTGACATAACATGAGTGCACAACCTCATCACTCAGGAACAAAACACGCACAACATACCACAAATCACACAAGAAGAGCCCCATCAAAGAACAACACAGCCACATCAAACCAACTACAGATACACAGGCAAATCAAATGAACAAACACGGCAGGACATCAGGGGATGTATACCAGGCAATGTCAAGGCCACATACACACAGCACTGTACACAAAACAAGCAGTGTGTGCACACCAAGCATACCAGTTACACACTGACATGAGTGACACAACACCAACCCATACAACACAAATAAGCCCAGTACAAGCACAACAGCACACCCAGGAAGTGAAGCAACAACACAGCCAACACACATACATCCAACACAACCACAACAGATGCACAGATCTGAGACACAATGGTGGAATCAACTTGAACATAGCACTAGCTAGCACACACAGCTAAACTGCAGATGAGCAACCATGACTGACAAACAGCACAAGAACACCACAAAGAAACAACTAGGGAAAGAACCTGAGTGATTCATAGTCCCAGCCCCAAGAAATGCACCACACAGCACAATGTTACAAATGAAGTGATGAGAAGGCACACTCACACACAAACCAAGGGGACAGCTGACATCCAAGTGAAGTGTACTGCACGTCAATAGTGGACATGGCAGGAATGCACCAAACACAATCAGAGGGAGTCCAGGCCCACAAAGAGTAGGCACAAGAAGCACACATAGGGAATGGCATTACACCGCACACTCCATGTCATACATCAGGATAAAAGCCACCATGTGCCTGCAATGCATGAGAAGCACAACCACAATGGCAGTGTAAAGCATCAGGTCTGCACAGTCTACACAAACAGAAACAAGACACATGGAAGATCAAACAAACACAACACTGATGTGCCAATCACATACTTTGCACACTCATAGGTAACTAACACAACAAGAAGGAGTCAGACAGAACAGCATGGACATACCAACACACTGCACACCTCTTGACAACCCAAGAGCACACATCTCATGTTTGCTATGGGACCAGGATGATGAGACATCACAAGATTACCATATACATACACAGCTGGAATAACACACGTACATGATGACATTGCCCAGCCTGCATGCAAACATGTGCACAGAGTCACACTCTGTGCTGGCAGTGTCCCCCATACTGACATGTGAACAATGTAGCCAACAATTGTAAACCTTGAAGGTGATACCTGCATCACAGGTTAAATTGACACCACATATGCCACAAGTATCAGTGTCAGAAAGAACTGAAGTCCCTGTTGACCCTGTGAAAAAAGAGTAGGCAAGCAAAGACCTTGGCAATGTTGAAGTGCCACATAGAGCATGGAGCACAGCCAAACATATGCACACACAAAAATAACTTTATTCAGTAAGGACACTGACAAAACATACAACAGGAGTAACTGTCTTTATTCACATGTTGCATAGATAGGCACAAACAGTAGAGAAGAGCAAGGTGCAAAATGCACAGCACATCCATGAGAATCTGCACAGGCAAGGCCAAAACAGGAAGGCCAGTGGCCAGTCCAGGGTGCAGAGTGAGTACATGAGAATCTGCACAGCCAAGGGCAAGACTGCAAGGCCAGTGGCCAGTCCAGGGATCACAGCATAGCCATTAGAATCTGCACAGGCAAGACCGGAAGAGCAGTAAATGACAAGGCCTGTGGACATGGCAAAGTGCGGAGTGAGTACATGAGAATCTGCTCAGGCCAGGGCAGAACAGGAGGGCCAGTGGGCATGGCAAAGTGCAGAGTGAGTACATGAGAGGCTGTACAGGGAAGGGTCCAACACAGCAGAGCTATAGGGCCAGTGCCCATGACAAAGTGCACAGCAAATACATGAGAGGCTGCACAGGGAAGGGTCCAACACAGCAGAGCAACAGGGCCAGAGTTAATGGCAAAGTGCACAACGAGTACATGAGAGGCTGCACAGGGAAGGGTCCAACACAGCAGAGCAACAGGGCCAGTGTCCATGGCAAAGTGCACAGCGAGTACATGAGCGGCTGCACAGGGAAGTCTCCAACACAGCAGAGCAACAGGGCCAGTATCCATGGCAAAGTGTACAGCGAGTACATGAGAGGCTGAACAGGGAAGGGTCCAACACAGCAGAGCAACAGGGCCAGTGTCCATGGCAAAGTGCACACGAGTACATGAGAGGCTGCACAGGAAAGGGTCTAACACAGCAGAGCAACAGGGCCAGTGTCCATGGCAAAGTGCACAGCGAGTACATGAGAGGCTGCACACACAGCAGAGCAACAGGGCCAGTGTCCATGGCAAAGTGCACAGCGAGTACATGAGAATCTGCACAGGCAAGATCAGAACAGGAGGGCCAGTGGGCATGGCAAAGTGCAGAGTGAGTACATGAGAATCTGCACAGGCAAGGGCAGAACAGGAGGGCCAGTGGGCATGGAAAAGTGCAGAGGGAGTCCATGGGAATCTGCACAGGCAAGGGCATAACAGGAGGGCCAGTGGGCATGGCAAAGTGCAGAGCGAGTCCATGAGAATCTGCAGAGGCAAGGGCAGAACAGGAGGGTCAGTGGGCATGGCAAAGTGCAGAGCGAGTCCATTAGAATCTGCACAGGCAAGGGCAGAACAGAAGGGCCAGTGGGCATGGCAAAGTGCAGAGCGAGCCCATGAGTATCTGCACAGGAGAGGGCAGAACAGGAGGGCCAGTGGGCATGGCAAAGTGCAGAGTGAGTACATGAGAATCTGCAAAAGGAGTGTAATACTGTACCCTTCCATGGGCAGCAACACAGTCAGGGGGTAACAATGGGCAGAACAGGTCCACCTGTGAGATAGTCAGGTGTGTGAGGGGGAATAGCACTCACACTTGGCTGTCAGGCGGACTGGGAGCTGGATGTGTGTCGGGGACAGCAGGAGCACCTGACTGGGGATAGAGTGGGCCAGGTGAGGTAGGGCTATCAGTGGCTTGGCAAGCAGGAGGACTGCTTGGACCAGGTGGTGTAGTGGCACGTGGAGGTGGAGTGATGCAGACCTGAGACACAGTGTGGGTGAGAAATGTTTGAGGGGTGCCCTTCCACTTCTTGGGGATTCGAAATGGCTTCCCTGTACTTTGGTCAATGGGAACTAGTGTGGACACAACAGGCACACACACCAACAGAGCCGCATCAGGTGCAGACACTGGCACTCCCTCTCTGGTGACGTGCTGGATCCTGCAGAATGCTTCGTCTGGCTACACCTCTGGCCCTCCTTCCCCTGTTTGCACGGTGTACCCCCTACAGTGCCCTCCTTTCCCTGCTCCACTGGGCTTGGAATGTTAGTAGAGGTGGTGGGGGAATGTGCCCCTGAGCCCTTCCTAGGTGTACCCAGGCCATGCACCACCTCCTCAGTGGGCACAGGAACTGAATGCCTTGCTTTGCGCAAAACTTTAGGGACAGGAGAGTCCTTAGCTGGGGATGCCTCTGACGCATGTGAGCCTTTAGGTCTGCTTCTTAGCTTTTTTGGCCTTTCATTTTCCTGATGCGCTTTTGTCTTTGCATTCTGGGCTGGCTTTGCTCTTCTGTGGGGATGGTGCTTTTGGGCGGGCCCGCTCGTGTTGTTTCTGCTGCCTGCTTCGTGTTCTGTATCGTGACGCATGTGAACTGTGGTCTCGATCATCAGATGTGGCCACTACCTGGGGGGTGGACAAAGGCCCTGGTGCAGGAATGGGAGTATGTGTCTGTTGAATGGCAGACGTCACTGTGGAGGACAAGCCCTGGACAGTACGGTGCAGCCCACCCTCGTCGGAATGTATGCCCTCCATGTAAGCAACCACCTGGCCTAAGTTTTTTGTCATGGTCACTGAAGGCTTTGAGTAGAGCTTTCTGGCAGACACAAAGCTGGTGCAGGAGCTCAACAGACTCAGCACTGAGGGCAGCAAGGGGGACAGGAGCAGGAGCAGCGGAGCCAGGTGTGAATGAAACTCATCCCCTCTTACTGACACGGACACAGGTAGCACCAGAGGAAGTGGATGGGAGGGTAGACACTGGCTGCTGTGTTGTTGAAGATGATGCAGAGTCTCCATTCCCTGTGCCCGCCAACATGGATGCATCCCCGCTGGCATCAGTGATGTGGTACTTTGTGTCTCAGGCAGGTGTTCCTCCAGAAGACTCCGGTCCCCCTCTGATGCGCTGGTGACATCTGAATCACTGGACTCCTGTGCAGCTGTTGTGCTGGTCTCAACCCCACTGGTGTCCGGCTCCTGTCTCTCCGTGATCACTGGTGAATCTGCATGAGAGAGAGATGCATGGTTAGGTTAGTGGCAGCAACAGTAAAAGCTATGCAATCAATGCAGCATAAAAGAGGACCAAATCGACATGTTGCTCACATGACTATGCAATCACATTGTGGCAACTCATTACATAGACCTCATAAGTGGATGTATCCCTGATTGTCTGTCATGACTTAGCCATGTTATGGCCACACAGCACAACACCCTGCCTGTGACGGAAGTCCACCAGACACACAACTTCCTCTGCGCACACCTAGGGACATGGTGTGGGGACACCACTTGGTGCCACTGACAGATCTGGATGGAACAGGAGGGGACAACACAGACACCAATTACGACATGACAGTTCACAATGGCAAATTGCCAAGGCCAAACACCATGTTGTACTCTGGGGCCCAAAGACTAGTGCACATTGTTGTCAGATGTGTAGGCCTCAACATTCATGGTGCATGCAATGTACGCATAGATGAGGTTACACTCAGATTAGGAATACTACTGTTTACTCCCAATTCGATTCCCCAGACTACCCATATGCTGAATAACCATGAATAGCACAAAACAGACGGCAATGGGAATGCACAGCAGGGAAGAACACCTTTGTAAGAACAGTTTGGGCAAATGCATAACACTGGCACCATTCCAGCAGCCACTTACATGACACTGCACTGCACCACTCCACCAACATCATATAGGCCACCGCTGGCACAGGCCCTGTACAAATACATTTGCTCACTGCTAAAGTCACCCTCCCCAAATACTCACCCCTGCCATGCTGCTGATGCTCCTTCAGAAGTTCAGAGTCAGTGCCAAGATCTGGCCCATCAGTGGTGTCATGCTGCGCTGTGCCAACCGCCCAGTGCCATTTAGCAGCCCCAAGGTCATCTCTGCCATGTTCTTTGCCAGCCGGCTGATGTCGTCCCACCTCTTGTGGCCGTGGGAGTGCTTTCGGTTAGATACCCCAGAGCTCGCCCCTTTGCTGCAATGGCCCTCCACACAGCCTTACGCTGGTGTACCTTGAGCTGCAGGCTTGGGAGACAAGAGGGGCAATTGATCAGTGACACAGTGTCATGTCCCAACATCTATCAGTACAGTAGCAACACACAAACTCATTAACAAGTCTAGTCTCTCTCCATCCCACCCTGGGGGGCATCTTACATGGGCACTCTGCATGTGCTACTCTGATGTGACTGCATGCATTTATGAGGGCGTACACAGTCCCTGAACATCTCGCACACATGCAGGATGACTGGCACTGAACCCCAATGTGGCTCGCACACATCTCCCGTCCTTTGCTTCTCTGGCCACAAGATACATCACAAATCGACCTGTGTCTGTACGTAGACTCACTGTGTGCAAGACTGTGTAGCACTCAATGTTCATGCCCTGTGAATATAGCAGTATGTCATGTGGGTGGCATTGAAGGAAATGGACTCACAAACAAAATATAGATTTACACAAGTGTGGTCGTGTGCAATTCAACAGGTCTGAGAGGGTGCATATTTGGATTTGACTGTGAAAAAACAATAGTAAGGACACAGTAAGTGAAGTGATGTGACCTCGTCTTGGTGGGCGGGCACTGTGCTGACCATCTGAGCTCACACTGAGATGGACAACAGGGGCACACACAGCCATTCAGCCAAGCATTCACTGTCCTGGCACCAGCATGGCCAACATACTATGTCACTGTATGGCTGACAATGCAACACACTTCACTCATACCTATAACTGCAGACAGGGAAACCTGTGAAATTGGGACACACACACCTTCCCCTTAGAGACAGCATGTTTGACAGTGCCTTACACAATCCAACACCCTCAGACATATACTGCATCAGTCCAAATCCATGTGTGCCCCCTGCCCTACACCTCCGCTTTTGATTACTTACCACAGCATTTGGGGTATCATACAGCCTTGGGTACTGTGCGAGCACCTCATCCACCAGGACCTCCAGCTCCTCGCTTGTGAATGGACTGGCATGGATCTTCTCTGTCCTTGCCATCCCTGTGTATATGGAACACCTGTGGTGGTATTGGGTGGTGAGGGGTCTCTGACAGCAGTCCCTGGAGGCAGCAGCAGATGAGGGCTCTCAGGCAGCAGTCCCTGAAGGCAGCAGCAGATGAGGGCTCTCAGGAAGCAGTTCCTGGAGGCAGCAGCAGATGAGGGCTCTTAGACAGCAGTCCCTGGAGGCAGCAGCAGGTGAGGGGTCTCTAGCAGCAGTCCCTGGAGGCAGCAGCTGGTCAGAGGTCTCTGGCAGCAGGCTCTATGAGCAGTGGACATGTGAGGTTCACTCTCACACATATATAGCCCCCTGGGGTTGTTTCTAAGGTACCAAGCTGCAACAATTGGTTATCCAGGTCTGCCTCATTCAAAAGCATCCAATGACCGCCTCCACTGTGGAGGTGCACGCCTACCGCGATTTTCAAAATTGCATCATGCTACCCCAATCATCATTCCCATTGGCTCTAGAGCATGCTATATGGCGGTGACACACTGTAGGGGTCCGGGGTGCGCTACATCGATGGTGCATCTTTCAAAAGCACATAATGACCGCCTCCGCGGTAGCAGAGCAAGCCTACCACGATTTTCAAAATTGCATCATGCCACCGCAATCATCTTTCCTATTGGCTCTAGGGCATGCTACATGGCGGCGACACACCACAGAGGTCCGGGGTGCGCTACTGCAATGGTGCATCTTTCAAAAGCATCCAGTGACCGCCTCTACAGTGGCGAAGCCCGCCTACCGCGATTTTCAAAATTGCATCATGCCATCGCAATCATCGTTCCCATTGGCTCCAGGGCATGCTCCATGTTGGTGACACACCGCGGTGGACAGGCGGTAGTTACTGCGATTTGGGGCACATACAATGACATGAGGCACCGCGATTTGGGTGGCGGAGCATGCCAACGGCCAGTTGGCCATGTCTCCATGCCAATGACTACCGCACCTGTATGAATGGGGGTGCTGGTGACACACTGCTGGGGACAGGTGGTAGCTACCGCGATTTGGGTAACATACAAGGACATGAGGCACCGCAATTTGGGTGGCGTAGCACGCCAACCGCCAGTTGGCCATGTATCCTTGCCAATGACTACCGAACCTGTGTGAATGGGGGTGCTGATGACACACCGCCGGGGACAGGCGGTAGCTACCGCGATTTGGGTAACATACAATGACATGAGGCACCGCATTTTGGGTGGCGGAGCATGCCAACCGCCAGTTGGCCATGTCTCCATGCCAATGACTACCGCACCTGTGTGAAAGAGAGTGCTGGTGACACACCGCCGGGTACAGGCGGTAGCTACCATGATTTGGGGCACATACAATAGCAATGTCCAGCGGGCACACTTCAAAAGTGCACAGTGGCCACATAGTGAAGGGCACATCATCGTGCACACTATGCTAACGTTCCATTGACTCCGCTGGTGCCTACACATGCCATGGTTGTGTTTGTGTGACATACATTGGTCTGTAGTCCCTAACATGTCTCGAATGCATTAGAAGGTTGATGAGGCCGGACAGTGTTGTAGTGCACTCCAAAATGTGTACACATGTCAATGTTTTGAAGGGCAGTGATCACCTCGACAAGGCTTGTCTCACTGTATGATGTAGTTACTTACTAGTGCTCTTCTGTCTGCTCATACACACATTTGTCTGTTCACCTACAACTGTGTTCATTGTGTTGTGGATGTGTGGCAAATTAGCATGATGCATTGAGGTGTGACAGGTACAGCAGATGAGTATGAGTCAGTGGTGTTGATTTGTCACACATTGGCTAGATGCCACACTCCCAGGAGTGCAAATGTGAAATGTGGCCTTATTACAATGTACATTCACAATGACCTATGTGGTGTTGGAGGCACTTGTTTATTGTAAATAGGGAGATGTGCCCTCTGTGTGGGCCAAATGTCCACCCATTTCACCTGGTGTGTCACTCAATTATCAAATCAGTATTTGTTTTTTCTGTGTCATCCAGAACGGGATATGCTGTGGCCATCTCTTGATGGATTTCATTGACATGTGTCTACTTTCATCTCAACTCGGAGGAGGCCAAATCTGATTCGTGACTTGACACTGCTGGAGGACGTGGAGGACGTGACGATCATTCTCAAAATCCATCTAGATAGAGCCACCCTGAGGATCCTTTGTGATATGGTGGAGCCCCACCTGCAGCCTTGCCAGACATACCCAACAGCTTTCACCCTAACTTATAAAGTGTTGGCAGCCCTCCATTTTTTGCAACTGGATTGGAGACTGTTGCCAGTGCTGGTGGGATGTCTCAACCGATGTTCAGCATGGTGCTGCGTGATGTTCTGTCCACCATGATGATATACAAGGACAGATACATCCATTTCCCCAGGGGTGCGGAATTGCCAGCTATGAAGGGAGACTTCTATCCACTTGCGCACATCCCCCTGTTGTTGGTGCCATAGATTGTACACATGTCGGTCTTGTGCCACCACAGGCAAGTGAGCTAATTTTTCGTAATCACAAACATTACCACTCCATCATTGTGCAGGTGGTGTGCTAGGCAGATATGATCATCTTGCATGTGTGTGCCAGATTCCTTGGCTCCGCCTATGACTCCTACATCCTGAGGAACAGCATTGTGCCCCGGCTGATGGCTAATCTGCTTCCTGAGCGTGCATTGATTGTGGTTAAGTATGCCTAGTCATATGTCGTACTGGGTGTGTGACCTGCTGCCCTTTGCCTGCGCAACATTGCAATGTGTATTTGTCATGCCTAGGTGACTCCCGCATATTCCAGCCGTCCATGGCTGCTGAGTCCACTGCGGAATCCCAGGACCCCGGCTGATATCCGATACAATGAGGCCCATGGTATGACATGTTGTGTGGTGGAGCGTACTTTTGGTCTGCTAAAGTCACGTTTCCGCTGCCTGGACTAAACTGGAGGTACACTGGCATACTTGCCTGAGTAGGTGTGTCAGATCGTAGTGGCATGCTGCATGCTCCACAACCTGGAAATTCGCAAGGATATTTCCCTAATATCTATACCTAATATAATGAGGACCCAAGGCCCCCACCTGCACAACAACATGAGTCCAGTGATGAGGACAGTGGAGAAGAGGAAGGTGGTGACATGCATCAACAGCTCATCACCAGCTACTTCACTTGAAGGTGGGTGACAAAGTCCAACATATTCATTGTCTGGTGAGATTGCTGTTGTCGTGATGGTCTATGTGCGAATGGTATGAACAGCCAGAGACAGTAACATGTCATCTGTGAACGTATCCGTGACGTTCATGTTGACACTTTTTGCCCATTGTGTTGTCTCCATCTTGGCTTCTGTAGATGGTTGGTGTAGTGTAATGTCTGTGATGCCACACTCACACCAGTGAATGTTGTTCTGTTGTGTTTTCATAGGTGCCTCAAACGGATCCTTGCCTACATACAGAACATACTTTGGATATATTATGTACATTTTGTAGACTGTACATCCTGCACTAAAGACAAAGCTGACACAATAACAGTGTGTAAGATATTTTAGTTCCAAAGTTGACATGTGAGGGGGGTGGGCAGATTTACATAGAGGTGGTGATGGAGCAGTGAGTTGTCAGTCATGGTAAATTAGATGAAAGAGTAGATACCACATTGATGTGGTGACCCAGTCCAACAGACATGTGCCATACACAAGGCAGTGTGGGGAAGGACAGTCCAAATAGTCAATGCAGTGGGGAAGAGGGTTGCCATCAGGACTGGCTATGTGACTGGCGTTTGGGTGGTGCTTTGCCTCCAGTGACTCCAGGCCTTTCTTAGGACGGCCCATTGGTTGCTTGGGTGGGGGGGGGCCTGCTGTGGTGCCAGCAGCATCTGAGGACTCAACCCTCTCTGTGGCCACAGGGGAGGATGGTGAACTGTCATCCTGCAGCCCACAAGAGGGGGTGTAGGTGTTAGTTGGAATGCAAGCCTGTCCCTCAGTAACACCACTTGCTGGTCCACCAATTGTTTAATGAATGTGTCGATGAGCCTCATCAGCAGGAATAGCTCATGTAAATGATCATCCGACTGGCCAGTTTGTCCCTGGGCCTGTTCATATGCCCCAAGGACTCTAGTGATGTGTTCCAGGGATGAGTTTCCAACCTCCTGGTGTCTGGGGTTGATACTGACCCTCCCACCTGCCCTGCTGCCACAGACCTGTCGCCTCACCACTGTGGGTCCCCGCACACTCTCCCTGCCATCCTCAGTTGTTGGTGTGGGGTGCTCATCCCCTGGGACAGAGAGGTTGTTGTAGGTGGCACTGGTGGTGGTGGCGGTGGACACACAGGCCATTACAGCAGGGGTCTGCTGTGCAGTTGTTGTTGCAGCAGATGTGGTGGTGGGGAGTATGTGGTCCTGGGACCTGTTGCTCCCTGGCACACCAGATGGGCTGGCCTCGAGTTCATCGTCCTGAAAATCCTGGGAGTCTACATCAGAGTGTCCATGTACCGGGGGGGTAGACTGGCTCTGCTGGCCGTTGGTGTTGTCCTCTGCTGTTCTTGGTCACCTGTGGATAAGATGGGGAATGGTCATTTTTGTGCACTCTGCAGGCATGCTGTTAGCTGTATGTCATCCACTGTCTGTACACTACACAATTGACTGATCTTCACATCATTTTCTATGTGCACTACTGTGCCTCCAACATTGTACATTACTTGTACATGTTGTGAGGTATCAATGCATAACATGCACAAAGTGCAGAAATCATGTTGTATTGTATTGTATTGTAAGGGGTGCTTATAGGGCGCACTGACACCATGGGTTTCCTGGCGCTGGATGGACATAGAGGGTACAGAGGGACTAACCAGATTGAGGGAAGAGCCAGGTTTTTAGAGACTTACGGAAAAGAGTCAGAGAGTTAGAGGCTTTAAGAGAAGAGGGACATGTTGCCATGTAGGGACCAGCACAACTTCTTTTCATTGTTGTCTCCTTGTTGATTGGTCTGACCTGGCAGACGTCACATCTGGCCATGGACTGGGCATTGTATTGTACTGCATGACTTTGTCCTGTCATGTACATATTTTCTTTCACAAGCTCACACATGCTTTCTAGATATTGAAATGCTCCTTGCTGATTGGACCACATGACAATGCACTGATCAGTGTGTGCTGTGCAAGGTGGTGCCCAGTCTTCCTTGTGCATGTGCATTGGTGGGTGACTCTTTGGTAGCTGTGACAGTTTGCCTTGCTTACCTGTGTGCACACTATGCGTGTCAAGCGGGATCGGTGTGCATAGTTGTGCTTTGAGAGGGCTGGTGTTGCCATATGGCAGCTTTTCATTTGAGACAAATGTGTGGGTGCACGTACAGGCTACCTACCTGTTAAGTGAAGGTGAGCAATGTAATGGCTTCCTACTGCTTCTGGGTGGGAGGGAGTGCTCCATCCTGCTCTGGTGTGGGACAGGGGGCATTTTTGGAGTAGTAGTGCAAGCCTCCCTCCCCCAAACAGCTCTCACAGGGAAGATGGCTACCTACCTGTTAGTCTGATGAGGGTGATGTAATGGCTGACACAGGCTTGTGGGTGGGGTGGTGGAGGGATCCATCTTGATGATGCTGTAAGACAGGGGGCATGGTGGGAGTAGTAGTGCAGGCCTCCCTCCCCCAAACAGACCTCCCAGGCAAGATAGCTACCTACCTGTTAGGTGGAGGCGAGCAATGCAATGGCTTCCAACTGCTTCTGGGTGATGTGGTGAAGTGATCCATCCTGCTGGGGTGTGGGACAGAGGGCATCCCCTCCCCCAAACAGACCTCACAGGGAAGAAGGCTACCTACCTGTTAGTTTGATGAGGGTGATGTAATGGCTGACACTGGCTTTTGGTGGGGTGGTGGGGTGGTGGAGGGATCCATCTTTATGATGCTGTGGGACAGGGGGTATGGTGGGAGTAGTAGTAGGTGTGCTTCTGACTGTGTCTTGTGTCTGCCCTTCCCAGGGTACTTTGCTATGGCTTGGTCAACTCTGTCACCCAACACCCAGAATCCAATCCCAGGGTGGAATTTGTAGAATCCCATCAAGTGATGTACCACACACCCCATAACCTCTATTCTCTGGAACTTGGTGGCCGTGTGCCCACTGTCAGGTGGAATTACCTTGCAACTGTTATGTAATAAACAGGTTGCTGATGTGTAATGAACCTGTGCTTCAATTTGGTATGTGTGTTTTCTGTCTTCACACATCTGACATTTGTGACACCTGTGGTCTTGTTACCACTGACTGTGGATAGTTGTGGTGTCTGTGCATTCCTCTATATTTCTGGGCAACATCTTTGTAGGCAATGTGTCACATGGCCATGGTGAGTATGTGTTGTGGTAACCTAGTGGTGTGTCTCCCTCATATGTGTCACATCAACATAAGTCACATGACGGTAATCACATTGCTGTAGTAGTTGACGTGCAGTGTGTTCTTTAGAAGATCATCATCTCCATGACACATACCAAGTTTAAATCACAACATAGGCAAGTATAGTGTAATAGTGAGTTTATTTACATACATGTGTGGAGATAGTGCACAGGATTGTGGAGTTTGGAATCCAAAGTTCACAAATGAGTGTAAAGTCTTGGTAGCTGAAATATCCAGAGTAAAGTCCACATTCATCTGCTACATTAGAAAAACATGAACCCTGCATGTTATGTTGGGGAGTTGTGTTATGTGCAACCAGAGTATTTACGTATTTTGATTCCTTACTTCCTTACAAATATGCTGGGCCTCCACCTGGAGATAGACTGTCTGGTTTCCCAGTAGTGTCCAGAGATGAAAATTCTGTGCTCAAGTGCTGATTGTTGAAATCCCTTACATCGCTCAAAGGCTATTGTTAAATGGTAAACATTGTGATGTACGAAGTTACAAACAAAGGTGTTGCATGTGTGGATCCAGCTACTAATCCACCGCCCTTGAGTTGTTGACTGTCGGTCAACATAGTTCAGCCCAATGTGATCCTACAGGCTTTTTCTTCTCTGGTAACTACTGGGAAAACAGCCTGTCTACCTCCAGGTGGAGGCAGAGCATATTTACAACAATGAAGACCCAATGAAAATGCTGCTACAGTACACTGAGGTGGAGAATCAAGATGTACTGCCCTACACCTGTGTACATATATGAGGTTTTCAATGAAGGCAGCACAATACGGAAAGACCCTGGTTGAACAGGACGAGTGAACCATTCACCCTCCTTAATTTTTGTATCAAACGGTATGTCAGGATGCGTGCCTGTACACTGCATTGTCTTAAGTCATCACAGACAGAGATTGATATTGTTGTTGCACAAAGAACCTGTGCTTCAATTTGGAATGTGTGTTTTCTGTCTTCACACATCTGACATTTGTGACACCTGTGGTCTTGTTAGCACTGACTGTGGATAGGTGTGGTGTCTGTGCATTCCTCTATATTTCTGGGCAACATCTTTGTAGGCAATGTGTCACATGGCCATGGTGAGTATGTGTTGTGGTAACCTAGTGGTGTGTCTCCCTCATATGTGTCACATCAACATAAGTCACATGACGGTAATCACATTGCTGTAGTAGTTGACGTGCAGTGTGTTCTTTAGAAGATCATCATCTCCATGACACATACCAAGTTTAAATCACAACATAGGCAGGCATAGTGTAATAGTGAGTTTATTTACATACATGTGTGGAGATAGTGCACAGGATTGTGGAGTTTGGAATCCAAAGTTCACAAATGAGTGTAAAGTCTTGGTAGATGAAATATCCAGAGTAAAGTCCACATTCATCTGCTACATTAGAAAAACATGAACCCTGCATGTTATGTTGGGGAGTTGTGTCATGTGCAACCAGCGTATTTACGTATTTTGATTCCTTACTTCCTTACAAATATGCTGTGCCTCCACCTGGAGATAGACCGTCTGGTTTCCCAGTAGTGTCCAGAGATGAAAATTCTGTGCTCAAGTGCTGATTGTTGAAATCCCTTACATCGCTCAAAGGCTATTGTTAAATGGTAAACATTGTGATGTACGAAGTTACAAACAAAGGTGTTGCATGTGTGGATCCAGCTACTAATCCACCGCCCTTGAGTAGTTGACTGTCGGTCAACATAGTTCAGCCCAATGTGATCCTACAGGCTTTTTCTTCTCTGGTAACTACTGGGAAAACAGCCTGTCTACCTCCAGGTGGAGGCAGAGCATATTTACAACAATGAAGACCCAATGAAAATGCTGCTACAGTACACTGAGGTGGAGAATCAAGATGTACTGCCCTACACCTGTGTACATATATGAGGTTTTCAATGAAGGCAACACAATACGGAAAGACCCTGGTTGCACAGGACGAGTGAACCATTCACCCTCCTTAATTTTTGTATCAAACGGTATGTCAGGATGCGTGCCTGTACACTGCATTGTCTTAAGTCATCACAGACAGAGATTGATATTGTTGTTGCACAAAGAACCTGTGCTTCAATTTGGAATGTGTGTTTTCTGTCTTCACACATCTGACATTTGTGACACCTGTGGTCTTGTTAGCACTGACTGTGGATAGGTGTGGTGTCTGTGCATTCCTCTATATTTCTGGGCAACATCTTTGTAGGCAATGTGTCACATGGCCATGGTGAGTATGTGTTGTGGTACCCTAGTGGTGTGTCTCCCTCATATGTGTCACATCAACATAAGTCACATGACGGTAATCACATTGCTGTAGTAGTTGGCATGCAGTGTGTTCTTTAGCAGATCATCATCTCCATGACACATACCAAGTTTAAATCACAAAATAGGCAGGCATAGTGTAATAGTGAGTTTATTTACATACATGTGTGGAGATAGTGCACAGGATTGTGGAGTTTGGAATCCAAAGTTCACAAATGAGTGTAAAGTCTTGGTAGATGAAATATCCAGAGTAAAGTCCACATTCATCTGCTACATTAGAAAAACATGAACCCTGCATGTTATGTTGGGGAGTTGTGTGATGTGCAACCAGCGTATTTACGTATTTTGATTCCTTACTTCCTTACAAATATGCTGTGCCTCCACCTGGAGATAGACCGTCTGGTTTCCCAGTAGTGTCCAGAGATGAAAATTCTGTGCTCAAGTGCTGATTGTTGAAATCCCTTACATCGCTCAAAGGCTATTGTTAAATGGTAAACATTGTGATGTACGAAGTTACAAACAAAGGTGTTGCATGTGTGGATCCAGCTACTAATCCACCGCACTAGGGTTGTTGACTGTTGGTCAACATATTTCAGCCCAATGTGATCCTACAGGCTTTTTCTTCTCTGGTAACTACTGGGAAAACAGCGTGTCTACCTCCAGGTGGAGGCAGAGCATATTTACAACAATGAAGACCCAATGAAAATGCTGCTACAGTACACTGAGGTGGAGAATCAAGATGTACTGCCCTACACCTGTGTACGTATATGAGGTTTTCAATAAAGGCAACACAATACGGAAAGACCCTGGTTGCACAGGACGAGTGAACCTTTCACCCTCCTTAATTTTTGTATCAAACGGTACGTCAGGACGCGTGCCTGTACACTGCATTGTCTTAAGTCATCACAGACAGAGATTGATATTGTTGTTGCACATTGTCCAGCCAACATGAAGCATTTCAATGTGCATGTTGAAGTGTGTGCATGACCATCTCATACATGGATTTCACTGTACATGGCCATTGGCACTCAAGGGCCATAACGTGGCTGACACAGGAGTGTCATCCCTGTTCACATTTTGCTCTGCTTCCCTGTGAGGGGGTGTGCCCGTGCTGACAAGATGGCTGACATTGCAGTCCAGTTTTTTTTAGTACACAGCTCCCAGCAGGGTCTTGTGCTCCCCACAACAGAGCCAAGTCCCAGAGATCTTGTCAGTCTATTTCCACTCCCTGTGAGGTGAGCATGGTTCGGTGTGAGCTTGCAGGGACATGTAGGTGGATGAGGACTTTCAGTGACTGCAACTCCCATCATGCTCTTGGCTTTACCCCCCTTCCCAGCATTCCCTCACTTCCTTCCTTTTGACTCTGCTTCCCTGTGTGGGAGTGTGGCAGCAATGGCAAGATGGCTGACACTGCAGTCCTGGTATTTGTTGGTGCCCAGTTCCCAGCAGGGCCTTGTGCTCCCCACAACAGAGCCCAGTCCCAGAGATCTTGTCAGTCCATTTCCACTTCCTGTGAGGTGAGCATGGTTCAATGTAAGCTTGCTGGGCCATGTAGGTGGGTGAGGAGTGTCAGTGTCTGCAAATCCTATCATGCTCCTGGCTACACCCCCCTTCCCAGCATGCCCTCACTTCCTTCCTTTTGACTCTGCTTCCCTGTGAGGGAGTGTGTCAGTAATGGCAAGATGGCTGATAGTGTAGTCCTGTTGTTGGTTGGTGACCAGTTCCAAGCAGGCCTGGTGCTCCCCACAACAGCGCCCAGTCAGGGAGATCATGTAATTCCATTTCCACTTCCTGTGGGGTGAGCATGGTTCAGTATGAGTTTGTTGGGCCATGTAGGTGGGGGAGGATTGTCAGTGACTGCAACGCCCACCATGCTCCTGGCTACACCCACCTTTCCAGCATGCACTCACTTCCCTCCTTTTGATTCTGCTTCCCAGTGGGGGGTGTGCCTGTGCTGACAAGATGGCTGACAGTGCAGTCCTGTTGTTTGTTGGTGCCCAGTTCCCAGCAGGGCCTTGCGCTCCCAACAACAGAGCCCAGTGCCAGAGATCTTGTCAGTCCATTTCCACTCCCTGTGAGTTGAGCGTGGTTCAGTGTGAGCTTGCGAGCCATGTAGGTGGGTGAGGATTGCAAATGACTGCAACTCCCACCATGCTCTTGTCCACCCCCCGCTTTTCAGCATGCCCTCACTTCCTTCCTTTTGACTCTGCTTCCCTGTGAGTGAGTGTGACAGCAATGCCAAGATGGCTGACAGTGCAGTCCTGGTGTTTGTTGGTGCCCAGTTCCCAGCACAACCTTGTGCTCTACACAACAGAGCCCAGTCCTAGAGATCTTGTCAGTCCATTTCCACTGCCTGTGAGGTGAGCATGGTTCAGTGTGAGCTTGCTGGGCCATGTAGGTAAGTGAGGATTGTCTGTGACTGCAACTCCCACCATGCTCCTTGCTACACCCCATTCCCAGCATGCTCTCATTTCCCTCCTTTTGACTCTGCTACCCTTGTGGGGTGTGCCTGTGCTGACAAGATGGCTGACAGTGCAGTCCTGTTGTTTGTTGGTGTCCAGTTCCCAGCAGGGCCTTGCACTCCCCACAACAAAGCCCAGTCCCAGAGATCTTGTCAGTCCATTATTACTCCCTGTGAGGTGAGCATGGTTCAGCGTGAGCTTGCAGAGCCATGTAGGTGGGTGAGGATTGTCAGGGACTGCAACTCCCACCATGCTCTTGGCTACACCCCCCTTCCCAGCATGCCTTATTTCTTTTTGACTCTACTTCCCTGTGAGGGGGAGTGCCTGTGCTGACAAGATGGCTGACATTCCAGTCCAGTTGTTTCTTGGTGCCCAGTTCCCAGCAGGGCCTTGTGCTCCTTACAACAGAGCCCAGTCCCAGAGATATTGTCAGTCTATTTGGTCTCCCTGTGAGGTGAGTACAGTTCAGTGTGAGCTTGCAGAGCCATGTAGGTGGGTGAGGATTGTCAGTGACTGTAACTCCCACCATGCTCTTGGCTACAGGATACACCCCCCTTCCCAGCATGCCCTCACTTTACTCCTTTTCACTCTGCTTCCCTGTGAGTGAGTGTGACAGCAATGGCAAGATGGCTGACAGTGCAGTCCTGGTGTTTGTTGGTGCCCAGTTCCCAGCACAGCCTTGTGCTCCCTAAAACAGAGCCCAGTCCCAGAGATGTTGTCAGTCCAGTTCCACTCCCTGTGAGGTGAGCATGGTTCCATGTGAGCTTGCTAAGCCATGTAGGTGGGTGAGGATTTTCAGTGACTACAACTTCTATCATGCTCTTAGCTAAACCCCCCTTCCCAGCATGCCCTCACTTCCTTCTTTTGACTCTTCTTCCCTGTGAAGGAGTGCGATATCAATGGCAAGATGGCTGGCAGTGCAGTCCTGTTGTTGGTTGGTGCACAGTTCCCAGCAGGGCCTTGTGCTTCCCACAACAGAGCCCAGTCCCAGAGATCTTGTCAGTCCAATTCCACTCCCTGTGAGGTGAGCATGGTTCAGTGTGAGCTTGCTGGGCCATGTAGGTGGGTGAGGATTGTCAGTGACTGCAACTCCCACCATGCTCCTGACTACACCCCCCTTCCCAGCATGCTCTCACTTCCCTCATTTTGACTCTGCTTCCCTGTGAGTGGTGTGCTTGTGCTGCCAATATGGCTGACAGTGCAGTCCTGTTGTTGGTTGGTGCCCAGTCCCAGCAGGGCCTTGCGTTCACCACAACAGAACCCAGTCCCAGAGATCTTGTCAGTCCATTTCCACTCCCTGTGAGGTGAGCATGGTTCAGTGTGAGCTTGCAAGGCCATGTAGGTGGGTGAAGATTGTTAGTGACTGCAACTCCCACCATGCTCATGGCTACACCCCCCTTCCCAGCATGCCCTCACTTCCTTCCTTTTGACTCTGTTTCCCTGTGAGGGAGTGTGACAGCAATGGCAAGATGGCTGACAGTGCTTTCCTGTTGTTGGTTGGTGCCCAGTTCCCAGCAGGGCCTTGTGCTTCCCACAACAAAGCCCAGTCCCAGGGATCTTGTCAGTCCATTTCCACTCCCTGTCAGGTGAGCATGGTTCAGCGTGAGCTTACAGGGCCATGTAGGTGGGTGAAGATTGTCCGTGACTGCAACTCCCACCATTCTCTTGGCTACACCCCCCTTCCCAGCATGCCCTCACTTCCTTCCTTTTGACTTTGTTTCCCTTGCGAGGGAATGTGACAGCAATGACAAGATGGCAGACAGTGCAGTCCTTTTGTTGGTTGATGCCTAGTTCCCAGCAGGGCCTTGTGCTCCCCACAACAGAGCCCAGTCCCAGGGATCTAGTGAGTCCATTTTCACTCCCTGTGAGGTGAGCATGGTTCAGTGTGAGCTTGCAGGGCCATGTAGATGGGTGAGGATTGTCAGTGACTGTAACTCACACCATGCTCTTGGCTACACCCCCCTTCCCAGCCTGCCCTCACTTCCTTTCTTTTGACTCTGCTTCCCTGTGATTGAGTGTGACAGCAATGGCAAGATGGCTGACAGTGCAGTCCTTTTGTTGGTTGGTGCCCAGTTCCCAGCAGGGCCTTGTGCTCCCCACAACAGAGCCCAGTCCCAGAGATCTTGTCAGTCCAATTCCACTCCCTGTGAGGTGAGCATGGTTCAGTGTGAGCTTGCTGGGCCATGTAGGTGGGTGAGGATTGTCAGTGACTACAACTTCTATCATGCTCTTAGCTAAACCCCCCTTCCCAGCATGCCCTCACTTCCTTCTTGTGACTCTTCTTCCCTGTGAAGGAGTGTGACATCAATGGCAAGATGGCTGGCAGTGCAGTCCTGTTGTTGGTTGGTGAACAGTTCCCAGCAGGGTCTTGTGCTTCCCACAACAGAGCCCAGTCCCAGAGATCTTGTCAGTGCAATTCCACTCCCTGTGAGGTGAGCATGGTTTAGTGTGAGCTTGCTG
The DNA here is from genome assembly GCF_964261635.1 of Lissotriton helveticus. Taxonomy (NCBI): domain Eukaryota; kingdom Metazoa; phylum Chordata; class Amphibia; order Caudata; family Salamandridae; genus Lissotriton; species Lissotriton helveticus. The sequence continues at coordinate 210,913,145 of NC_136060.1, read as the reverse complement.
GGCCATGTAGGTGGGTGAGGATTGTCAGTGACTGCAACTCCTACCATGCTCCTGACTACACCCCCCTTCCCAGCATGCTCTCACTTCCCTCATTTTGACTCTGCTTCCCTGTGAGGGGTGTGCCTGTGCTGCCAAGATGGCTGACAGTGCAGTCCTGTTGTTGGTTGGTGCCCAGTTCCCAGCAGGGCATTGTGCTCCCCACAACAGAGCCCATTCCCAGGGATCTTGTCAGTTCATTTCCACTCCCTGTGAGGTGAGCATGGTTCAGTGTGAGCTTGCAAGGCCATGTAGGTGGGTGAAGATTGTCAGTGACTGCAACTCCCACCATGCTCATGGCTCTACCCCCCTTCCCAGCATGCCCTCACTACCTTCCATTTGACTCTGTTTCCCTGTGAGGGAGTGTGACAGCAATGGCAAGATGGCTGACAGTGCTTTCCTGTTGTTGGTCGGTGCCCAGTTCCCAGCAGGGCCTTGTGCTCCCCACAACAGAGCCCATTCCCAGGGATCTTGTCAGTCCATTTCCACTCCCTGTGAGGTGAGCATGGTTCAGTGTGAGTTTGCAAGGCCATGTAGGTGGGTGAAGATTGTTAGTGACTGCAACTCCCACCATGCTCATGGCTCTACCCCCCTTCCCAGCATGCCCTCACTACCTTCCATTTGACTCTGTTTCCCTGTGAGGGAGTGTGACAGCAATGGCAAGATGGCTGACAGTGCTTTCCTGTTGTTGGTTGGTGCCCAGTTCCCAGCAGGGCCTTGTGCTCCCCACAACAAAGCCCAGTCCCAGGGATCTTGTCAGTCCATTTCCACTCCCTGTCAGGTGAGCATGGTTCAGCGTGACCTTACAGGGCCATGTAGGTGGGTGAAGATTGTCCGTGACTGCAACTCCCACCATTCTCTTGGCTACACCCCCTTCCCAGCATGCCCTCACTTCCTTCCTTTTGACTTTGTTTCCCTTGCGAGGGAGTGTGACAGCAATGGCAAGATGGCAGACAGTGCAGTCCTTTTGTTGGTTGATGCCTAGGCTACAGTACAGATGGACATCACCACTATACTCGGGAGACATGGGCAGCGGCCGGAGTCACAATACGCTGTGAGGTGAGGCTGAATCAAGTTGACAATACACCGTGAGGTGATTGACAACCTCCATGCATATAAAGACTTGCAGATAGCACACACCACATCGCAGTCATGTGCAAAGCAGAATCCCTGTGAGGCAAACCCACGCTAAACTGCCATTAATAGCAGGTCAGGAACCAAGGCCAGGAGATCTGCAAGGAGGCCTGAGGTCACGTACCACGCCAACGCCCAGACCTCCGCTGTAGGGTGGGTAGAGGTCTGCTGCTGGCCCCAGAATTCACAAAGCACAGTGCTACCCAGGCACCCAATACTGAAACACAAGAAGAATTGATAAAGGGGATGCACGCAGAGACTGTCATGTGTACCGATACCTCGCAAATGGGAGCAACACATCAGAGAAGGCAACGCTTAGAGAGTGTCAGCCATTGAGCGAATCTACAGCATGCCAATGGCACTTGTGAAGATTGCCTTTGAATCTAAGTGCTTTCCCTGATCTGCAGTACATTTGGGTGCCCTTTCTATGCAAGTGATAATTGCCAAAATGCCAGGTGTCACACTAACGCTTTGGGTATAATTCCATATTACGGGAAAAACAGAGAGGCTCCAGCCCAAACTGCAGTTTGACCTACGCAAGACACCTACATCTAGAGATCCTGCGGAACAAGAAGAGGCCACTTCAGACGACCCAGAAGCAGGGACAGAAATTGATGTCAAACTTGCATCCCGCTCTATCTAACAAAATCTATAAAAAATAGAGAGTAAGATAGATGCTCTGTCGTTCCGTATGTCAGAGGGACTGGACAAGCATGGAGCCCTATTGACACAGCGGGTGTCGGACCTGGAAGATGTGGTCCATGCGAATGCGGAAACTGACAAAGAGAGAGACAAGATTCTGCAAGTGCTGCAAATCTAGACCAAAGATCTTGATGCGCAATCAAGGAGGAACAATGTCAGCAAACTTGGTGTCACTGAATTAACCAACACCGGCAATATGGAGCAGTATGTAGATCGACTTCTTATCACGCTGCTGGGGCAGAGCACATTCTCTGAAGTATTCATCATAGAACGAGCTCATCGCTCACTAGCGCCCAGACCGGTCGCAGACACACCTCCTCGGCCAATCATTGCGCAGATATTGAACTACAGTAACCGAGATGCAGCCCTATGAACAGTGCATGAATTGGGATCTCTTCAGTACGAGGGATCAGAAATTTCTCTCTTCCCTGATTTCACGCTGCAGGTGCAGGAAGCAAGGCAGCTGTTCAACCAGTGAAAAAGAAGCTCCGTGAAATGAGCATGCTATACCCAGCAAAGTTACGGATCAAAATGGATGATAAAGTTTTTTTTTCACGGATCCCAAAACAGTTCTGCGTGCCATCAAAGACAAAGAACAACAACTTAAATAGAAGGGGTCTCTGACCAACTAGCAATCACACACAGATGATACTCCAGGCAATCCTTATGAACCAGATCTCAAAGAATGAAAATTTGGACTATGTGCTCTTACCGACGCACAAGACACTGGGTAAATGCTGCAACATACCGCATTGGGGTAGTTAACAAAACCAAATCATGGTGAGAACAGAATGCAGATTTTTAAGTTGCCCATATTGATGAGCCTGAATCCCTGAAACTGACTGACTACAGCAGGTGCAGTCTTGTTAGAATGCATATTTGGGTAAACACGCATATCCCAGAAATACTTACTTTTATAGGTTGCGTGGGTACGAGTTCACATGGTGGCAGTACAGATGGCAAAATCGACCCCCCCGAGTGTATCACACAATTGAATTTGATTTGTTGGGGGATTTTAAGTTCGAGGGAATGGGAGGGAGGGGGGAAATATACTGCCACGACTGTTGGAGAGAATTGTGGCGTGGGTAGGAATGTTTGTTTGTTATGTGCAAATGATTGTTTTGAATTTGAGTCTATACGTTGTTTGCGCACAGTGAATACCGCAGGTATAGAGATGTCTTATACAGGTGTTATACGTAATGTATGGCCACTGGGAGTGCAGAACAACAGACAATTCAACTGATGACATGGAATGTATGTGGCCTTAATGACTACAGGGAGGTTGGAAAAGTAGGCGTCTATTTGAAGAGACACTCTTGGGCTGATTCCGATCACTCTCGGTATGCCCCCATAGAGCCGTGTGTAGGCCTACCTTCTGAAAGACATGTTCTGGCAGCCGGTCTATACGGGCGAGGAAGAATGATGTGCAAATGTGTCCATAACCCGTACGAGCCATCCGCTCCCATTCCAGCCACAGTTCCCGTATGAGACGGATCTGGAAAGGCTGGAACAAGTCTCACAGAGTCAAAATAACAGTAGTTTCCGCAAGGGCAAGTACGATGTGTATTGCCTACATTCCGAATGCGTCGACACTTCCAGCACGTCTCGGTAGAACGGTATTTCAGATTCGATTCGCTCCACAACAAGATCCACGGATACGAGACGGACCAACTCACAACGCCGACGAGACTAACCAACGATCCACGCCTTTGTGATGAACCAAACATGATCCGATCGCGCAGGTCATCCCTGTGCTGTACATCTATGACCGGATCAACAACAGGAATCAACGCGTACGTCGCAGAAGGTATGTCAGGCACCCACCACTCAAACAAAAGTCACGAACCACCGAAATGCAACGCACACATAAGGGATCTAGATCCCTCTCCACCTGCATTGCCCAAGCCATAGTGGCTGGATATCATTCAATATCAGTACTCCCTACTTACGGGGGCTGGAACCCTACCACTACGAGCAGTACCCACCCATAGGGGGTGATACCTACCACTACCATGACTCCCAACTCATGTGGGGAATACCTACCACTACCAGCAGTAACCACTCATAGGGGGGAATACCTACCACTACCAAGAGTCACCACCCATATAGGGGATACCTGCCACTACCAGTAATCCCAACTCATGGGGGATACCTACCACTACCGGTATTCCCTATTCATAGGGGTGGAATACCTATCACTACCAGCAGTCGCCACCCATAGGGGATACCTACCACAACCAGCAGTAACCACTCATAGGGGGGAATACCTACCACTACCAGCAGTCACCACCCATAGGAGGGATACCTGCCACTACCAGTCTTCTCAACTCATGGGGGGATACCTAACACTACCAGCAATCCCTGCTAATAGGGGGATACCTACCACCCAGCAGTAACCACTCATAGGGGGGAATACCTACCACTACCAGCAGCCACCACCCATAGGGGGATACCTGCCACTACCAGCAGTCCCTACTCATGGAGAGGATGCCTACCACTACCAGTAGTCCCTACTCATAGGGTGGGATGCCTACCACTACCAACAGTCACCACTCGTGGGGGATACCTACCACTACCAGCAGTAATCACTCATAGGGGGGATACTTGACAGTACCAGCAGTAACCACTCATAGGGGGATACCTACCACTACAAGTACTCCTCACTCATAGGCATTGTAGGACAAACACACCACCCCTACCATCACGTCAAGATTGTATTTTGTGTGTCAACCGCCTGCAACTGTGACACTGAAAGGGAACAAATAACGTCCTCTCATCACCGTTGTGACCAAAAGGTGAATTTGACGGTGAAACACACAGTTGTCACCATAACAGTGTTGTAATGTGGTGTAAACACCCCCTCACTACAGTGACCAAAAGGTGATTATGGTGTTCAATAATCAAGCACATCAGGAAAATCATGGTAATGGGGTGTAAACATACCAACACTACAGTATCCAAAAGGTGAGTGTGGTCACACATTCTGTTGCCACTTCAATGCACCAGGTATCAAACCTGGCACAAACACAACAAGCAATGTAGTGGCAAAGTAGTGGTTGTGTTCCAAACACACACACACAGATCTGTTGATGAATAGTTTGTTGTGTCTCACAAATATACACTCAGCCATGAGCAGACAGCCATTGCCCATGGGGGCTGACAATGCTCCTGTCAGCAATCAGATCATGTAAGAAGTATACATAAGAATGCACACACATATATCTGCAGGGACAGACACACAAAAATATGCAATGGGATATACCAACCAGGATGAATGTGCTGGCTAATGATGTAGGAGACACAAGGATAGCAATGGAGGCCCACATAACAAGATCCAGGATAAGGCACACAAAGCCCTACCAATGCATTGGTGCAGATGCACAAACAACAACAGGCTGACTCACACTGCATCTCAAACACAACATGCATGCGTGTGTGTCAGTGTACCCAGGCAGGTATGCAACACATGATGGTGTGCTGCGCTCAAATTACACATATGTCTAGACAGTGACATACAAAAGTAAATCATGAATTGGCTATCCCTCGTGGGCAAGAAGTTATCGTCAAATGAGTGGGATCCCAACAGACTCAGGTAACACAAGCTGGGTGGAACAGAAACCAACAAATACAAGAGACGGACTCACTCTATCTGTACCCTCAAGGACCCTACACTGAGGTGACAGTACCCGGCATGAAAACCCCTCTGTGAAGACAATGTGGGGCTGTTGCCCCTACTGTGGACCCCAGTCACCTGTGCACACTGGGTCATGTGTCTTGACACACCAACTACATTCACACTTACACAAATCACTGGCCATGGCCTGTAATCCAAGGTCAAAATGTAGGTATGGGCACAGCCATGCCATAACTCACATAAGGACACTCCCAACACCACACACCGTGAACGACACCTGTGTAAATCCCACATGGCCTGTGGACATTGCACATGCAACATGACAATACCAGGGGTGGCAGGTGGGATCCAAGGTGCATCAACTCGTCACACCTGTCCAGTTAAAAACCCTTGTGAATGTCTGCCACCCTGCACAGTATGCAGTACACGTGCCTTATGTGAAATTAATCTAAAAAAATGTGATCCCTGTCACAGTCACAGAAATTATGAGAAACACATGGACAGCCACAAAGAATATATGTTGAAACCTTAAAACTGTGCGGCTTTGAATCTGATCAGTTTGAGCAGTCACACACACATACAAGTGACCCAGTCACAGAAAGATACCACAAAAGAAAAATCAACTTGATGTTAGAAACACTGAACAGCCTTGGCAAATCCTACATATGTCACACTTGTGTTTACCCAACTCCCAGGCCCTAACAACAAATACACTGCGGGATGACACAGCATTGGCCAGTAGATTTCCATGCACCCACAACCTAGAAGACACAGGGCAAAATTATTGGATGAATACAGGGCAACTCATCAAGCATCACAGACAGAGACATCTGTAGGGAATACAGGCTGTGTAGAGACATGCTCACAGAACATAATCCATGTGCTCTGGCAATTCCACGGAATGACACACTGCCATGAGGGGACTTCACTCCTGTGGAAGGTCAGGTGTGCAAAAAGTAGTCTGTGCAGGGCCCTGTCATGTCTGACTAAAATGTGGTTAGTGAGCCAACAATTACAGCACACTGAAAGCTCAGGTCACATCGAACTATGTACAGAAGAGTATTTAAGTCATCTGCACATACTCAATTAATATGTATGGCAATATGCACTGACACCACAGATGACTTGGTCACCATATTTTTCAAAAAATGGGCATTTCCAGTGTAGAACTGCTTCAGCTGAACCCTGGCGATCCTCCTGGTCCAGCCACAAAGGTCCTGCCACATCTTCTGACAATTGTGGCGGTGGCGCTTAAAGACTCCAACTGATCGGACTGCACGTACAATGGACTTCCAGATTTCCTCTTTAATTCAGCTCTATATGGACAGGGTCAGGCAGCCGCTCCCTTTGAGTGGGGTTTTGCTACAGGAAATAGGTTTGGTCCTTTATCTGATTTAAATACCTGTGATTGACTTGAACCAGGAGTCGATCAAGAAAGGGAGGTGTCGAACAACCCAATATCAAATTGTGGTGGTCTTAATATTGTTGAGCACTTCAGTAATCCTGCTCCCAACGTAGCACTAGACTCAGAGGGTGTAAACGAACTAAGGTCACCCACTGACTCTTGTAAGATCATTAGTTGGAATGTGGCAGGTTTAATTGCAAAATGCCAGGACCATGCCTGGCTGAGCTTTGTTTCAAAGCATCACATGATCGCCTTGCAAGAAACCTGGGATACATCCAATAATCTTTGGTGGGACGGGTTCATCTGCTTTACTAAACCTGCAGTCCCTAGCAGGGCGGGTAGAGCAAAAGGTGGATTGGTGATTCTGTTTTCCTTGGATCTAATAGGAAGTTATAGGCAGATCAGCTCTGACTCTGATAACATCCTAATGGTTGAAAGGGTGATTAACAAAACAAGCAGGACTTTATATGTCAACTTTTACAATTCTGGGAACAGTTACTATAGCGGTCGCAATATCGCCAGTCTGGACAGTATTTTAAACACAGTATCACAGAATATCGAGTTAGTTTTTGAGTTTATTTTATTAGGCGATTTTAATATCCATTTATGTAATTTAGCCTGTAAGGGAAGTGGAGCCAATGAGGTCGACGACGCGGCCTTACAGGGACCCCACTTTGAACATTCCGCAGAAGGGCAGGAGCTTGAAGATTTATTGGCTAACTATGACCTATACGAACCTCACTGTGGCCTGAGAATTCCAACCTTTACCGGCGCCCAAAATGGCACAGTTATTGATTATATTTTTGTCTCACCAGGGATTCTAAATCGGACTATGGCCTATCGTACAGTCGCAACACACTACAGCGACCATAACCCAGTACTACTTGAAGTGGCCTGGGGTGCCCAGATGGGGGCGCCACCATTAACTGCAAAACCGGCACATCCCCTGAGGACCACTGACCAAGACAGACGATTGAAGTGGGCCAAAGTGATCCCGGAAAATTTTTATGAAAAATGCTTCCCTAAAATTAAAGATCATGTGGAGCTCTGTAAAAATCCGGGCACTCAAGGTAAAAACATAGTAGCAGCTTATGAGGCAATATGTAACCAGGTTTCTAAGGATCTTTTAGCCAAACCTACCCAGGGAGCACAAGGACATAAACGATGGTTTGATTCCGCATGCTCGAAAGCCCACAGAGAACTGTTGGTGGCCCTAAAAAACGTTCCAAGGGACAAAGATGACATTTCGAGACTAAGGAAAACTTATAAGGCAGCCATAAAGAATCGTAAAGACACCATCAAACGCGACACATGGGATAATCTCCTTTCAGCGGCAGTGCTGAAGGACAGCAGGAGATTCTGGGAGATCATCAAACAGCCCCTATTTTCTGATGATAGTAATGCACCCATGGACTGCGTGATAACAGATGAAAAATGGCTGTCTTTTTTCAAAAATGTCTATGGGGGGGACGATGAGGGAATCAAAAAGGGTCTATCGCCCAATATGGCTGTACGTCCCATCATCTTTAACCCCCAAGAAGTGGAAAAAGCTCTTCTGGCAACCACCAAACATAAGGCACCTGGTCCCGATGGAGTCCCTGCTGACTTTTTTATGTACTCACCTAAACTGTGGGCTGAGGTCATGTCAAATGTATTCAATGCAGTTAATGGTAATCCAGCACCCGCCTCGTGGGCCATATCCACCATCGTCCCCATTTTTAAAAACAAAGGCCAGCGGGACGACCCCGCGTTTTATAGGCCCATATCTCTCCTGGACTCAACTATAAAAATTCTGGGCAGAGTCCTTTTATCCAGATTGAGGGAGAACGTTGAGGGTTGTGGTGGGCTGTCTGACCTGCAATATGGTTTTAGGGAGAGAAAAGGGACCATCGAACAATGTATTAATCTGCATCTGCTCATCTCTAAGTACACGGTGGCCAAGGAGGGTTCTGTGTTTTTGGCATTTATGGACCTCTCCTCGGCCTTCGACCTTGTCAACAGGTCAAAACTATGGTCAATCTTGATGGAGATGGGCATCGACGAAGCTTTGGTCACGTTCATGGCCACTTTGCATCAGGAGCTTTATGCAGCCGTCCGAGTGTCAAATAATGGCAGATGTACCCCACTGTTTAAATCCCTAAAGGGGGTACGGCAAGGTTGCATTTTAGCCCCCTCGCTTTTTACCATCTACATTAACGGCCTGGGGGCACACCTGCGAGGCCAGGACGCGGACGTTCCACGTGCAGGAGATGTCTATATCCCGGCACTCCTGTACGCGGATGATGCCGTGTTGATCGCCCGCACTGGTGTAGGACTCCAGCGCCTCCTGGATGCCTTTGGCTCCTTCATGGATAATTTGGACCTTAAGGTTAATGTTTCCAAATCACACACGATGGTAATGGGGCGTGAGTGTACCAAAAAGAGACATAAATCATTCTTTTGCAGAGGGGTCCCGGTCTCTAAGGTAACCACATTCCCCTATTTGGGTGTACTGTTTGACCAGAAAGGAACGTGGGGGCCACAGATAGGAGCAAAGAGGCTGGCGGTCACCAGATCTTCCTCAGCGCTCTTGGGTTTTGCTGGTAAGCTGGGAGCCAGGCCCATGGAAGCCCTTTTAAAAATCTACAAGTGCAAGCCTGTGGCCATAGCACTATATGGATCCCCTTTGTGGGGGTATGCAAATCTTGACCCCATTCAGAGAGCTGAAAATAGATTTATTAGATCTCTTCTCTCTGTCCCCCAGTCAACCCCAACTTACTCCATCCACAAAGAGGTGGGCTTACCCTACCTGTCAGATTTATTGAGTTTAGCGCCCCTGACCCTGTGGCTGAAAATGTGGTTGAATGAAGACCTTCCCTTGAACCACATAATATTGAAGGATGTCCTATCACTTGACAAACATAGCAGTATCCCTTGGCTGGCCTATTTAACTAAATCATTTACTGAATTGGGTCGCCCAGGACTCTTTTCAAGCCCAGAAAAAATCAGGGCTCTGGACATAGGCTATATAAAAAAGTCATTCAGGGATAGGAAGGAAGCGCGTCGCGAGGAAGTTGAACTGCTGAAGCCAGCAGTTAGGGCACACAACCTCCTGGTGAGTGTACCCTCCCTCGCACCGTACCTTAGTTTTGTCACATTCCCTTATCACAGGTTTTTACTTACTAAATTCAGGTTTAACCTGTTACATTTTTATTTAGGTTCTTTTAAGTGCTGGCAGAAGCCAGACCTAGCCCCTCCATGCAGTTGTGATCACTTTTCTGTGCAGGACACAATGCACTTTGTCATGTTTTGTAGTTTGTATCATGAGCAGAGGAAAAAATATTTGCTCCCCATCCTGAAAGAAGCGGGATTTACACAGGTGCGTCCCGCACTGCTCTACCTACAGCTCCTGACAAATCCCCGCACAACTTTCTGTATTGCTAATTTTTTAGTGGCCGCTGCAAGGGTAAAAGCGGGTGGCCAAATTTCGCCTTAAAATAATTTTTCTTTTTCTTTTAAGTGTTGTTGTGTTTTTCAGTTGATATGAATTGTAATAGGTATCTTTTAATCTTGTATATAGTATTTATAATGCGCATCTAGATTGATGCTTTTTAGGAAAATGTAGGGTTATGTATGCATGTATTCCTTACCATGTTTTTATTGCTTTTGTTTCTTTGTATGACTTGGAATAAGTCGAATAAAGATATTCTGACTGACTGACTGACCACAGATGACTTGGTCACCATATTTTTCAAAAAATGGGCATTTCCAGTGTAGAACTGCTTCAGCTGAACCCTGGCGATCCTCCTGGTCCAGCCACAAAGGTCCTGCCACATCTTCTGACAATTGTGGCGGTGGCGCTTAAAGACTCCAACTGATCGGACTGCACGTACAATGGACTTCCAGATTTCCTCTTTGTGATGTGCATCAACCTGTAAGGGTGACAATCTAAGACACCATCACTACACATGCAACATATTTGTACATCACAAATTTGACCATACATGTGGTCATCACAAGGGAATATGCTCTATACAGTTAGAGCCACCGTGGTAATGGGCAGTTCTCCTGTGTGTAAGCCTGCATCAACAAACTGGAAACTGAGCATGAAAAGTCACACAAGAAATAAAATGTACACATTGGCATCACTGCACCTGTACAGTAATTGTAATTGTATCCGCAAAGTTTGAGCGTTACATATACTCTGTGAGCATGCTTGGCATTGCTGAACCCAATGATAGTTGTGCTAGCCACACTCCATGCACAATTTGGAAGACAGTGGACTCCACACTCACCTGCTTCCCTGGTTTCCCTTATAGCTTGCTGTACTGTGGAAGGAGGCTGTCCAGCAGGGCCTGGTTCTCCTCCTCGGTGAAGGCTGGGGCTCTCTCCACAGTACGTGCCATTCCTGAAGCCAGAGGATGCAGGGACAGCAGCAGTGGTATTGGAGATGTAATGCTGTAGTAGTTGGTGCAGGCGAGTTTAGTCTTTAGGGAACAGACAGTCTTATATTTGTGCTGCAGAGATGAACCTGTCCTAGGCGACTATGATAGGTCCAACACATTTGCATGTTATGAAATTGGCCAATCAATTGCATTGTACGCTTCGTACACGCCTCCTGCATGGTTAACAAATGTAACTACATCACCCCATTGCTGTTGATACATTTTTTTAGGGAGCCAACTGAATTTTATTTGGACACTTTGTACAATGCTCAAATCTGCTTCCGTCTCCATTACATCCAATAGCTAATGCGTGAGCACGCTCGGGCCATGAGTGTACGACGCGTCTTTTAAAAAATCACCTGCATCTTTCTCCATGATAGTCAATAGCCTAGGCATGCGCACGTCTCACTCAGTCAGTGTACGCGCGTCTCCTGGGAACACACGAGCATCGGTCACCATTGCAGGCAATAGCATAGGTGTGCGCACATCTCGGTCAGTCAGTGTACGAAGTGTCTCCTGGGAACACCCACGCATCAGTCAATTAATTATTAAATAATTCTTTATTCGGTTAATCAACATCAACCATAAAAGTACACAACATAAAAATGATTACAATAAAATCTCTTACGTGATACATCATAGGAACAGGAGAGTTTTACTCTAGGCAGACTATTACAGTTCGTCCATGCCAATAGATTTTCTTAGTTTAAAAACCTGTTTAAAAAATTCAGAAACAGTTGCAACAGTTAAAATGGTGTCCAGTCTCAGTATTTCTAAAAAAGCTGGGCGGGATCGGTTAAAGTTCATTTCCTTTAAGAGTGGGACAATCAGGTTTCTGCGAGGCAGCGTATAAAATTTACAAAAGAATAAAATATGGATATCAGATTGGGACGATGTGTCATCACATGAGCAAAGAGCTAAATCACAAGACCAATTATTCATTACAGGGAAACTCAAAAGTCTAAAAAGAATATTTAATCTAAAGCGAGTCAGGACAAATCTTTCATAATTCGACATATTGAAGGTTAAATATGGCTGTGGTTTGTCCTGGGTTAATATCAGTTGATGTAGGGATACAGTTTTTTTCTTTGCCTCCTCCTTAGCTCTATTCTCTTCGAGAAACTCCATACATTGCTTTTTCAGAATCTTTTTCGGGACATTTAACATTTTAAGGGGATCATCAAAATAATTTTGGCAACCAATTTCAGCGAGGAAGCATTTCACATAGTTAAGCCATTTGATCCTGCTCACATGTTCAAGTTTTAAGACATCCGTCAAAAGTGCACGATTCAATACACACTCATTGGTTGTCCAGACTCTGTGCCAGAGTAGCACAGGCTGGATTTTAATTGTATCTCCAATGTGTGGCTGGCCCAATTCCTTATGGCAAATGTAGATCGAGACACTCTCAGGTACAGCTAAGATGTGTCTCAGAAACGCATTCTCCACCGATTGGATTAGATTTGTATTAGCATATCCCCAGAGTCCTGAGCCATAGAGAGCAACTGATACACAGGGAGCATTAAAAATTGTTAAAATTTCCCTGATTGTTTTTTTGCCCATTTTTTTAATACAATTTTTTAGGGCCATTATTGATTTCGAGAACAAGAGACTTCTTGTTTTTATAGCACTCGCCCATGTGCCAGACTCGTGAAACAGGATACCTAAATAAAGAAAAGTTATAGTCGAATCTAGGGGACTTTTGTTTATATACATCGTTTTTTTCCGATTGTTACTCCTTGTGCCACAGTTCATTGAGAAGGTTTTGGTGCAGTTTATTTTTAAGTCCAGATTTAGCATGAAGTCATTAAAAGTTGTTATCAGGCCCTGTAGGGCAAGGGGAGTCCGTGCCATTATGACCGCATCGTTTGCATACAAGAGTGCAGGGATTGATCTTCTTCCTATCATAGGCATGTCCCTGCACTCTTGTAGCAGGACTTTTTCAAGGTCATTGATGTAAACTAGAAATAAAAAAGGGGCGAGTACACACCCTGCCTTACCCCACGGCCTATCCCAAAAGATCTGGTGCATTCTCCCTCCTTTCATTATCGAACAACAGCAGTGGCACCCGAGTATAGCTCCCTTAAGCAACAAATAATATTTTCTTCCACCCCTAATTTTTCTAAAAATATCCCAGAGTTTGCTGTGGGAGACGGAGTCAAATGATGACGTTAGGTTAACAAATGTAAAATATATACGTTCCCCCCTAACCCTAGTATATTTCTGGTGAATGATAAATAGGTTAAGGCCCTGCTCTAGTGTTCCCACTCCCTTCTGAAAACCATATTGCAAATCACTGATTATCCCATTTTCCTCTGCCCAAGCTTGAAGTCTCCCTAAAATAACTCTCCCAAGGATCTTGATGGATGCGTCAAGAAGGGAAATTGGGCGATAACATGTGCAGTTTTGTCTATTTCCCTTGTTAGAAATTGGGACAATTACTGAGGTAAACCAGGAGATATTTAAACCCCTTACAAAAGCAGCATTAAAGAGTTGTACGAGCATAGGGCCCCATAATTCAATATTATCTTTAAATAAATCCGCTGGGATTCCATCCGGCCTGCCGCTTTTCCACCCTTAGTTGCTTTGAGGCTCGCAGTGACTTCTTTTAGGGTTACAGTAAGTTTTATAGCCTTAGCCCTTTTTTCTCCAGCTATATCAGCCGTCAATTTTTTTGTCCCCTCCGCAGGACTGTATAATTTGGAGAAATGAGAAACCCATTCATCCTCAGTAATCGCTATTTCTATGCGTGCCTTTGTATCATCGCACAGGAATGGCGCATTTACTGCTTTCCAAAAAGCGGATGAGTCTCTAGTTAGCGAAGCCTCACACAGGGATTCCCATGCCTCCCTTTTTATAGCGATTTTCCAGTTTTTAAGCGCCTCGTTATAAGTCTTCCTCAACTCTCTAACCAGTAAGGTGTCACAGGGATTTTCATGTAAGGCATCTTTAGGATTAGAAAGTGCCTTTGTGCATGATGAGTCAAACCAACTTCTACTCTTTTTTCCCTGGTTCTTTACCTCTACCCACAAAGTATCCTTGATTGCTGTCCCTCCCGCGATGTCGATGGCGGCTGGTCGCTGGCGCTCCCGGTTCTTTTGACATACCGGCGTTTTTGTGTGTCTGGCCCAGCGGCAGTGTTGTGTTGTGTACCGCGGCCGATTTGGAGAGGGTGCCGACTCCGATTTTATTTACTCTACTGATGTTGCCGGTGCTGCTGGGGAAATGAGCCTCATAACGGCTGAAAGCAGGTGAGCGCGGCTCCAGCGCTGAAGCCTCTTGTACTGAAGTCATGGCATCTAGCAGCGAGACGGGTAGCTTTTGCAATAAGCTGCACGGGCTTCACAGAGTCTCTTTTTCTTTCTCCCCCGCAATGACTTTATTCTATTCAGGGGAGAGGAATATCAGAAGCCTCATTTTTTAAAAATAGTAATTAATCCGCCTGCATTGTGGTTGTGCAAGTAAACGCTGGGGCATTCTTCACTTTGTGGTTCCTGAATATTGGAGGGGTCCTGACCCGACGCTGCTGCCCTGCTCTGTCTTGTCCTCCCGCCGCCGCACATGTCATCGCGGCCGCAGCGAGGAGGACTACAGCATCCAGACTCCCCAGCCCCTGCTAATCACCGCGCCCGGAGGCGATTTAAAATCCGTTTGCCTCCCGCGGGACGAGCCGGGCAAAGTGCGGGACGGGCCACATCTCTAACTCCGGCTGATTCTCAACGTCGCTAAGGACCTAGGTTGAGGAGTAACATAACTAAAGGTACATAGCGCTTTCCTAATATAGGTATACAGGGGCGTGTGTTAACTAATCTACTGTACCTAAAGATGGGTAAGCGCAAAACGATGGAAGGAGGGTGGGTGGCTATTGAGATAGCGAAGCGCCAAAAACATTGCAAGAAGAAGAAAGGGTCTACCTAAGCACGCTGCGATGAACTGCCTCATGAACAAAATTGACACTATAATTGACGATTGCCAGGATATTTTATCTGATGATCTGGGTCTTTCAGAGGCAATAGAGCCGGATAAGGAGGTTGGGGCTTCAAAGTCTAATATCCCTGAGGTTGCTGGTCCGACTGTTACAATCCCTGAAATGTTTCGAAATAATGTCAAATCAAAGCTTGTTTCCATGAAGCAGCCTGGGGATGAAGGTCGCTTAATGGGGGAAAGGGTCAATGCTCCCCCAAATGTTTTAAGTGCTTTAAGTGTGGAGAATCCCCTGGCCACTTCTGTGATAGGTAATGACCCTATACCATGCTCTAATAGGTATCAAATACTAGCTGAGGTTCAGCGAGATGCTGAAAATGAAACCCCTAATAGTGGTATTGCTAGGTCGCCTCTACCGGGCACAACTTATGTTTGTAATTGCTCACCCCCAAGTGATAACCCAGGAATTATCAGGGAGTTGGTTAATCAAGTCTCACTGCTTAGGGATGAGATAGAGGGCTTGAAAAAATTAATGTTTAATCTGGTAATAGCTCCAAACGTCAACCAGGGTGCTTCTTGGCCTCAGCCAGGGGCTTTACAAAAAACATCTACAGCCTATCCAACTAAACCCTCCAAAGGTACCCATTTAATAGCAGGAGAAAATGTTGCTACAGGTAGCATGATACATCGGGTTGCTCATGCAGAGGGGGGACTGAATAGTTTAAACCCGACCCCTGTCCCGACTAAAAATAGGCTAGAATGCCCCGTGAGTGAAACTAAGGCAGTTAAGGAGTCTGGTGGTAGCACCCAGTGGCCACAGAGGGGATGTAATGGGGGGAGAGGTTTTACAGGGCCTTCCCTATACAAAGAGCCAGGAACGTTGGCAGGGGTTCAGCCCCGTGGTACTACACCAGGCCCTAAAGGGCCTTTAACCTATAACTTAGCGCCCATTGTGAACCAAGTACCTACGAAGGGTATCATCGCCTCAAATATAATATACATGACTAATGTGCCCAAGTATTATGTGACACCAAATCGTCCAAGAGAAGGGGTAGACTCCCTGACAAACAAGGCCATTCATTGGCTACGGTATGTCAGAGGGTGTCGATCTGTTATTAGAGATGATATAGTCAGAGTAAGGAGAATAAGCCACCCTGGGGCCATGCATGATGCCATTGAATTAACGTTGTGTACTGACAATTTGGCAGAGAACTTATTCATGCTTGAATTTAGATCAAGCCCCCATCCCACTCGGGCATACAGTTGAGGAAAATGCTTCCCCTTCCACTCTCACTCACTGTAGCCATGTCTATAAGGGATATAAGACATGGGTCTGATAGGTCTGGGCTCAACTCCATTGATTGACTATCTAATAGAAGGATGGGTGAAAGGTTTATAGACCAACAGGAGCCTAGAGGTAGCGAGCATAGAACGACTCAAAGTACGGCAGAGGGGGTTGACTATCTGGGTCTGACAGGTTTTTCCCTAGCAGAGGTGGAAGTATTTAGGGATGTGGGCGGGATGGGACCTGGTGTTTCTAATACAGGGGTAGTGGAAGGCCAGGGTTCCTCAAGTGTACATGACCAAAGGTCACAGCCTCTAGCCCCCCTAGTCCCGTGGTGCCAATCTACTAGCGCAGGGGGTAGAATAGTTTCCTGGAATGTAGCGGGATTGGGCTCCAAGGTGCACTCACCTGAATGGGCCTCTTTTCTAACTGGATTCGATCTCTGCATTTTCCAGGAGACGTGGGCCTGTGAACCCTTGTTTCTCTTGGGTTTCCTGAATTTTTCTATACCAGCATGCAAGGGCCCCAAGGGACGGCCGAAAGGGGGCCTAACTATTTGGGCCCGGCAGGCACTCTTTGATAAAGTAGAGGAGCTCCCAACCGGAAACAATGATATCCAGCTGATCAGGATAAGTATGGGGCTGGGGGTTTTCTTAGACATCTATAATATATATGCAAGAGGGACGGATGGAGGGAAATCCCAGGTTTTGGAAGTCCTTGACCGCCTGATTGGTGCCCAGCCAAGTGAGAATAATATACTTATTGCTGGGGATCTTAATTTGACCTTTGAGCCTCTCTCTGTAGGTGACTGGCACTCTGGGGAGGACGTAGACTCCGAGTGGGG
The DNA here is from genome assembly GCF_964261635.1 of Lissotriton helveticus. NCBI lineage: Eukaryota > Metazoa > Chordata > Amphibia > Caudata > Salamandridae > Lissotriton > Lissotriton helveticus. The sequence continues at coordinate 210,895,757 of NC_136060.1, read as the reverse complement.
ATCCCTAAATTGGATCTAAGACCTGTAAGTAGATGGACAGCAGGCATAATTCAGATGAATGGTATATGTAGCGAAAGGGGGATCAGGGCTTTGAATGGAAGATCAGCGAACGACGGCCATGGGGCCAACACTTTTGATAATGGTCGCTCGCAAAGCAGGATTGATTATGCCATCTGTAATCTGGCAATCTGGCACTTGATGAGTGATATGAAGGTGGTCAGTAGACAGGAGAGTGACCACAATCCTCTATGTATTGTTCATCTGCTACGGGGCGGGGGGATCGAGAAGGGCAAAATAATGTTGAAAGTAATGTCGAAGAAGCTGTGGTGGAGATCGTTCCTACAAATGATATGAGGAGGGTCAAGTGGCCCAAAATTGCAATTGTTAGACCTGGCATCTTTGGCGTGGTTTCCCCTATCTTTTTGCCTCTACCTCCTGTATTTTTGATGCTGTGCTGGATTTCGTTTTTGCTGGTTTAGATGCTTTGGACACTCTGCCACTGCTGATCAGTGCCAGAGTGTAAGTGCTCCCTGTGTAAATTATTATTCTGATTGAATATACATGTTTGGCATATTTGTATCACTATGAAGTCCCTAGTAAAGTGCACTGGGTGTGCCAGGGCTGGTGATGACAAATGCTACTGGTGGACCTGCAGCACTGATTGTGCCACCCACAGGAGTAGCTCTAAAATGGTGTCTCAGGCCTGCCACTGCAGTGCCTAAGGGCAGTTTAGAACTGCCATGTCCTCCTGGTCAGTGTCCCCACTGATCATGCCTAACCCTTCCCTTTTTGTGCACATCAGTCACCCCTATGGAAGGCCCAAGGTACCCCCTGAGCAGGGTGCAGTGTATGTAAAAGGTAGAGCATGTACTAGTGCAGGTGACATGCTCTGGTAGTGAATGGCAGCCATTTTCGTTTTTCACTACTGTAAGGCTATCTTGCTCCATAGGTTAACATGGGGGATGCTGGCTACAGTGGTTAACAGCATTTCTTCCCATAGGAACAAGATAGGACAGAAGTATCTAGTATCCCTGAACTAAGAATTTAATAACACATCTTTTAGGAAAGGTTGTTTTTAAATCCTGTGTTTGAGAACAGCACTTTTAGAAAGTTGCTGTTCTTTTGTCTGACCCTTCTGTGTGCCTGGGCCTGTTTGTGTATTGACTGTCTGGTTTGAGAGTGACAGGGGCTGGGGGATTCCCCAGGAGGCTGGATGAGTCAGCACTAGGCTGAATGACTGCAATTGCAACTGGAGTGGTGGGAGGAGTTAGCACCTGGGCTGAATAGGGCTGTGCCTGCCTTCCACAATGCTGGCTCCACCCCTCTGCTGGGCGGCTGAGGACCCTGCCCCTCACTCTGAAAGGAAAGATGCAGCCAGCAAAACAAAGTGCTCAGGATCCACCCAGAACTGGTTCAGACCGGGCTCAGGGCCCACATGCACCAAGAGAACAAAGACTTTAGGGGTATAAGTACAGGACCCCTGACAACAGAAAATTAGATCATCCTGGAAATCAAGAAGGAACCTCTGCCAAGGAGAAAGCTGAAACTGAAGAAGGAAGATTGTCCTGCTGTTGCTCTGCTGGACTGACCTGTTGCTTTGCTGCCACGGAGAGGGGAAGGACTTTGCTGCTGAGCTGTGTCCCCTGTCTTGAAGGAATCTCCAAGGGCCTGAGTAGAGCTGGCTCCCTGTTTTGAAGTCCCAGGAACAAAAGGACTTCGCCCCCAGCTTCCCTGAACTCTGCTGAGAGAGTTCTGTCCTTCCTAAAGTGCTTGATCCAGTTGTGGGGCCTCTGGAAGTTGTACCTGAGCTGGGAAGCTTGAAACTAAGCTTGAGTGACTTTTGAACTTGAAAAGTGTTGCATCGCTCGCTTGCGGAGCGCATCCCCGACAGTGCGAGAAGTTTCCCGCCGCTACGGAGGTCGAGATCGTCGCAGCGCCTGACGTCGCTGCCAGAGACGTCGCATCCTTCGTTTGCGGGACGCACCAGACCGGTGCGGGAGAAACGAACATCGCTGCGAGTATCGTCGCAGAGCCTGTCGTCGCTGGGTGAGAACGCCGCACCGCTTGCTTGCGGACCGCATCACGTCGCTGCGAGCATCGTCACAGAATCAACGCATCGAGGAGCTGCAAGAGAGAGGATCCCCGCTGGACCGCGCATCGTCGCCACGGAGATCATCGCAGCCCCTACGAGATCGTCGCATTGTGCCTTTGCGAGAACAGACTTCCTACGGAACCTACGCACCGGAATCCATACAAGTGGCCTTCCTCCCCATACAGACCGGATTCGTCGCAACACGCCCGCTGCTGCAGCGGGGCTGTCGCATCGCCTCCCCAGGGTCTCAGGAGCAACGCATCGCTTATTTTCCACCGCACCAGCTTCTGCTTTTGGAACTTTGTTGCAACTAAAAGGTACTGTGAGTAAACGTGACGCAACTGTGAACTTTTCACGCATCTGTAGAGAATTCTATCGCAACGTAAAGAATTTTAACGCAACCTTAAGAACTCTTTTTGAAACTATATTCTTGAACTGTGTATGTTGGATTTTTGTCGTTTTGGTCTTGTGTAGTTTAGAGTAAAAATACCTTTATTTTTCTAAACTGTTGTGGAGTCAGTTTGTGGTGTTTTCACTGTGTTACTGTGAGTGTTGGTACAAATACTTTACGCATTGCCTCTGGTTAGCCTAGACTGCTCGTGCCAAGCTACCTTGAGGGTGAGCAGGGGTTATCTCAGAGGGTTACCTCCTTGCCCTGACTAGAAGCAAGGGTCCCTATTTGGACAGTGGTACCTACCTCTGCCAACTAGAGACCCCCAGTTCTAACATTGGTGGTCAGGCGGTGGGATTTGAACTTGTATTTGTACTTGACCCACAGTAATTGGTGTACATCACTAGTGAGTGCAGACCACTACGCCACCGCATACTACTGGTTTTTGATTTTTGATTCTAATTTTGAGCAACTCTTCAAAGCATCATGGCTGCAAAAGGAAAGGCGCTCAGTGAGGGGGCAGAAGTAATGCCAGAGTTTTCCATTGAGGATTTGTATTCCTACCCAGCAAAACATCTTAAGCACTTCTGCCAGCAATTTGGGTGCCCCACAAGAGGCGCCAGGAAAGAGGAGCTGCAGAAAATCTTGAAAGCCCATTGGGAGGCGCAAGAGGGAAATGATGAAGTGAATGTAGAGAATAGTTTTCAAGTTGCAGATCTGCCAGTGGGCAGAGGAGGCTCAGGAGCTGGCAGCAACCATTCCAGCAGGGGCCTCAGCCCAGAAGAGTTACAGGAAAATCAGAGAGTCAGAGACTATGAGTTGGAAGTTCTGAAAATGAAAATGAAAATGAAGCAATTTGAAATGGATAAAGAGAGAGAAAAGGCGGCGGAGGAGAGCAAATGTGCCCGCGCCTTGGAAGAGAAGAAATTGCTTTTGGCTCATGAGTTGAGCATGGAGAGAACTGGATCTTAAAGCCAAGGAGGTGGATGCCAGTTCTAATGGTGGCAGTGCGCAGCCAGTGCAGGGGGGTAAAGTATACATTCCCAAGGACCTGGTGCAGAATTACCATAGGAGTGAGGATATTTATGCCTGGTTCACTTCGTATGAGATTGCATTGAGGATGAATGGTGTGCCTGAACAGCATTGGGGGGCGGGCCTGTGGAAACATTTTGAGGCTTCTGGGAGGAGTGCTCTAGAGCCCTTAGAATTAGCAGGTGCCATGACCTACCCCAATATGAAGGAGGCCTTATGTCTCAGGTATGGCCTTACTCCAGAGCAGTACAGACTGCAGTTTAGGAACTCCAAGAAGAGAGAGTCTGAGACTTGGATGGAGTGTGTGAATTCGTACTCGCGTGCACTGGAAGGTTGGATGAAGGGCAGTAAAGTAACTGATTTTAAGGGGTTGTTGTATTTAATCAGTTGGGAGCACTTGAGTAGTCTTTGTGTTCCAGAGCTGCGCCAGCATCTTTTAGACAGCAAGCTGACAGACCCCATTGAGCTTGCTAAGGAGGCGGACCGCTGGACCAGTACCAGGGTCCACAGAGGAATTGTGGGTACCACAGCCAAAGGTGGGCAGGGTCCTCAGCAGAAGAGTGGGGGGACAAGGGTAACGAAAAGGAGTTCTCAGAAGGGCCCCAAAATAGTTCCCAGGGAAAGGAATTCCAACCCCCCAAACCTAAACAGCCATGGCCCTCTAAGGGCAGGCGGGACAATAGAGATAGAAGGAATAACCAGGGCCCCCCTACCTGCTATCACTGCAATGAGGTGGGCCACATTGCTCCAAGTTGTCCCAAGAAGAAGACCTCACCCACTGGTGCTCCCGCCCCGGCGTTAGCTAGTGTAGCTTTGGGAGGGGATTTGGTTTCTAGTGACTGGGGGGAGCTAGCAGTTATGACCCTTGTCTCTCTAGGAGAACAAGAGGGGGTCCAGGAAACCTTACTGCCCTCTAACACTAAGAAATATGGGCAGAAGGGACCATCAATGGGAGGGAGATTGAGACTCTGAGAGACACAGGAGCCAGCGTGACATCCGTGAGGTGTCAGTGGGTGTCTGAAGAGCAAATCATCCCTGGTGTAATCCGCCCTGTAGTGGCAGCTGACAGTTCAGTGCGCTTCAGCAAGCTGGCGCGTGTTCCCTTTGAATGGGGGGAGTCTCTGGTCTTTTGGAGGTAGTTGTCAGTGATGCCTTGCCTGTAGACGGTCTGTTAGGTAACGACCTGGAGAGTTCTCCATGGAAGGATGTAGAACACAGAACTCACTTGGAGATGTTGGGTTTGCCTGCGTGGATATGTGTGTCCACACGTGCGATGACAGCCAGTAGGGGGGAGTCAGCAGAACTGGAGCCTGAAACAGTGGCCCAGAGACCTGCCAGGAGAGGAAGAGGCAGAGGGCGCGGGAAACCAGCCCCAGCCGTTCCCACGGTCCAGGAGGAAGCAGAACCTGAGGGGGATGCCCTGGAACCTACAGGGGAACAGGTAGCCGAACTGGGAGACTTACCTGAGCTGACCCATTGGCAGCAGGAAGGTGGTCCCTCCAGGGAGGAATTCTGCAAGGCGCAGAAGGAGTGCCCTTCCCTCATTGGTCTGCGGCAACAGGCTGTAGATCAGGCAGCAGGTGGAGCAGCCAGAGAACACTTCATCTACTGGGAAGATGATTTGTTATATAGCGAGCCTAAGTTTGCTGAGCCCGGTGCAGCCCGTGTGCTGGTGGTACCCGAGCGCTTCAGAAACTTCCTAATGGGTCTGGCTCATGACGTGCCTCTTGCAGGACATCTGGGGCAAGACAAGACCCTAAACAGGCTTGTCACCCACTTCCACTGGCCCCAGATGAGAAAGCACGTTGGTTCCTTTTGCAGATCTTGCCAAACCTGTCAAGCCAGTGGCAAGACTGGAACAAAGTTGAAGGCACCCCTTCAACCCTTCCCAGTAGTGAGCACCCCTTTCGAGCGGGTGGGCATAGACATTGTAGGGCCCCTGGACCCCAAGACAGCCTTAGGCAACAGGTTCATCCTGGTCTTGGTGGACCATGCCACCCGGTACCCGGAAGCAGTCCCTCTCAGGACAATCACAGCACCCGTGGTGGGCCGTGCATTGATGGGGATCTTTTCCCGTGTGGGGTTCCCCAGATAGGTGGTCTCCGACCGGGGTACCAACTTCATCTCTAAGTACATGAAGTCTCTGTGGGAGGAGTGTGGGGTAACTTATAAGTTCACCACTCCTTACCAACCTCAAGGAAATGGGTTGATTGAAAGGTACAACCGGACCCTGAAAGGTATGATTATGGGCCTAGCGGAGCCCATGAGACGCAAGTGGGACGTCTTGTTACCATGCCTGTTGTTTGCTAACAGGGAGGTGCCTCAGAAGTCCTTAGGGTTCAGTCCCTTTGATCTCCTGTATGGCCACCCTGTTAGAGGACCTCTCTCACTGGTGAAGGAGGGTTGGGAAAAGTCCCGTGTGAAAACCCCCAGGATGTGTTCAGCTATGTGCTGGCCATCCGCAACCAGACCCAACGCTTCAGGAAGCTCGCTCAGGCGAACCTGGAAGCAAGCCAGGAAGAAATGAAAAGATGGTATGACCAGAATACCACTTTGGTCGAATTTCAACCTGGGCAGAGAGTGTGGGTGATGGCGCCAGTGGAGCCTTGTGCGCTCCAAGACAAGTGGACTGGGCCATATGAGGTGGTGGAAAGAAAGAGTGAGGTAATCTACCTGGTTAACCTGAGGACTCCCAGGCAGCCCCTGAGCGTCTTGCATGTGAACCGCCTCAAACCACACTTTGAGAGGTCTGAAGTGACTATGCTCATGGCTACAGATGCAGGAATGGAAGAGGATAGTGATCCTCTCCCTGACCTCCTGGCAGTTAAGGAGCAAGATGGGTCAGTGGATGGTGTGGTCCTCTCGCCCACCCTGACCCCAGAACAGCAGAGTGACTGTCGCCAAGTGTTGGGTCAGTTCTCCTCCCTGTTCTCCCTGACCCCAGGAGTCACCAACTGGTGCGTCCATGATGTGGACACCGGAGACAGCCTGCCTGTGAAACAAAAATTTTACAAGGTAGCTGACAAGGTCAGGGCCAGCATCAAGGAAGAAGTTTCCAAGATGTTGGCGCTAGGGGTGATTGAGCCCTCCAGCAGCCCCTGGGCTAGCCCAGTGGTCTTGGTGCCCAAGAAATCTGCTACGCCCGGTGGCCCTCCAGAACTCTGGTTTTGCGTGGACTACCGTGGGCTCAATGCGGTCACGAAGACTGACGCACACCCCATCCCCAGAGCTGATGAGCTCGTGGATCGGTTGGGAGCTGCCCAGTACCTCTAGTGGCCGCTCCCCTACCAATAAACGTTGGAGTAAATGGGGATCCTAGTTGACCAATTTCATTTGCATACCCCAGATCACATGAAAAAAGAATTTCATTTAACACATCCACGCATAAGGTATGCTCAAAGTGAGTCAAACTAATATCCTGGTCCAACATTAAACCACAGATACCTTGTCGTCCCCGTTTACAAAGAGCACAATTAAAATCCCCTCTCCAGATAAGCATTATATCATGCGATGTAGTGGCTACAATGTTGATATGCCTCTGGGGGCAAATCGATATGGTACATCGTTTTCTTTGGTCTACCCTGGTCAATACCTTGTCTATCTGTAGTTTTCTGCTTTCTGGTCTTTTTGGGCTACATGATATGGATTGCGTTCTCGAGTCCATACGTCCTCCAGTGCCCTCATCCCTATGGGTACCTAAAGGGTTTTTGGGTGTAGGGCATTTGACTTTATCCTTTTCCACAGATTGTGCAATGGTCCCTTCTATGCTGATTTTTTGGGCCACCCTGGTATCCTTTCCGGGCCCCGCGCCTAATTGCTGTGTGACCAGGGTCTTTGGGTTAGCTACCCCTTTTACAAAATTATCTAATGTATTTGTATTCTCTTTAACTAGCTTCTCTATCTCGTCCAGTTTTGAATTTAACATCCTAGTTCTCTCCAGTAAGGGTAGCATCAAGGACTTAACTAATGTTTCTATTTTACCCAACAGCCCTGCATCGTCCAAACCACAATTTGGAAAATGTGAAGTGGGCTCTACGGTTGCCCTGAGCGGGCTGTGGGATTGTACAACAGCCTCACAGGCAGAGTTGTTACTATTTTTCTTTTGGATTTTAGTCGGGCTCCTCTTCTGAGAACTACCGCCTCTTTTCCGCTTACTTTGTGTGCCTTTTACATGAGACCCTCGATAATTAGCTGTTAAAGGCGGGTTAAGTGCCAAGGGGGAGTTTAAGACTTTACCGTTGGAACTACCAGATGGCATGCTAGTTATAGATATATTCAATGAACACGACCCTTCTGTGATATCATTGTCTTCCAGAATCAAGCTTGAACTCGAGCCTGGAGCAAATGATTGATCCAACAATCGTGTTGGTTTGAGCGAGACCACTAAGCTAATTGGGCCTAGGGACGAGCGTTTTCCCGTTATAAGATCTAATGACAAACGGTGCTCAGTGAGGGCTATATCTTTTTCTAAAATTACAGTCGCCCTTTTAAAAAATTGATCCAATGTTCCCGTTGCCCTCCCACCTGTAGATGTGAGTGTCACTTTTCTTTCCTTGGCGGACCATAGCGGCATAATGAATGCTAGTTCAGGATATCAGGGCAGCACAGCGCGCTAAAACACCAGAATGATAATAATTTGCCAGGTACTATAACAAATCTAGTGCAAATATAACCATACCACAGTCTTTAGAGGGGTGGCCCTGCCCGGCCTCGTGCAACCTCGGACGGCCTTAGACGGCCTGCCCTTTGACCGGGCTTCGCCCCGTGCTCCGTCCCGCGCGAGTCCCGCTATCCGCAGTAAGGGGCCTGGTTAAGTAGAGGGCGTTGGGGGCGGGAAGAGACTCCAGCTGCGCTAAATTGATTAGTCGCGGTGAGCGCTGGGTCTCGCAGTCCCGACCCTGCAGTTCGTCTTTGTTAGCCCCAAATCGGCGTGCTTCTAGGTCCGGGGGGTTCCTTATGATGCAGGCAGTAGCAGTCCCAAAGTGTCCAGGCAAAGAACGGCATCAGTTACTATTGCAGGCAATGGCATAGGCGTGCACACGGCTTGTTCAGCCAGTGTACGATGCGTCTCCTGGGAATATACACACATCGGTCACCATTGCAGGCAATGGCTAAGTGATGCTACACACACAATATCCCACTATAGACTAAGTTACTTAACAACATATGACCAGCCTGTCACACAGTGTATGATGTGACATCTCAGGCTGTACTACCTGTGTGTGTATGTGAGTACACATGGGATCTTGTATGTTGGAATTAGTGGCACACACTCCCAGGCTTTGCAAGGTGTGATGGTGACAGGCACCATTGTGTGTAATGCACATCACCACTGTCATTTCCAAATGTGCAGACCACACCCAGAGGCATGTACACAGTTCTAGAGCTGACCCCCAAGGTGAAGGTGATGGCAGCCCTACACGTATTTGCCACAGGTACATTCCAGTACACTGTGGCTGGTGCTGGTGGGATGTCACAGACCATGTTCAGTCGTGTGCTGCGCGACATAGTGGCTACAATGTTGATATTCCTGAACCGGTACATCCAATTCCCAACCCCAGGACAATTCACTGCAATTAAGAGTGACTTTTATGCCTTTGGAAGTATGCCACATGTCATAGGCTCCATAGATGGCAAACATGTTGCTTTGTTGCCACCACAGGCAAATGAGCAGACATACCGGAACAGGAAACATTTCCACTTGATTAATGCCCTGGTGGTATGTCTGTCAGACAAGACCATCTCACATGTGTGTGCACGTTTCCCTGGTTCTGGACACAACGCTTACATCATGCGGATGAGTCTGATACCAAAAATGATGACACTGAAGTACTGGGTTTTTCAGAACCGGTACTGAACCGGTAACCCAGCGGTGCCAGGGACAACACCCTAAGACTTCGGGTACTTCCTGTTTCAGACTACAGAAACACAGAGTCTTCTAGGTGAAGTCAAAGATCGAATTTATTGGCTGCAACCAAGTAACAGGTATCCTAGAAGTACAACACGGTGTATATTCTCAGGAGACTGCTCAATCTTACAAAGCCAGCCTTCTCTTTTCATACAAAATATTATGCTTCAGGCAAACATTCTTTACATTACAGTTGACCATTCACATATTTTCAATACAAAGAAAAAGCAGAGTCATGATGACAAGCCCATATTTCAGTTGGTAAACAGTCATAATATCGATTCCAAAATATAGAATGGACATAATATCGAAGTAAAAATATAGAATGGACAAAATATCGAATGGACACAATATAGTGGTTAAAAAAATCGAATTTAAGGTAAGTAATATCGATTTTCAAAATATAGAAGTCAAAATATCGAAGTATACAATATAGGCATTAAATATATCAATTTTTTAATAATATCAATTATTTTAAAGTGTTTTGTATGTTAGAATATGTGTGAAAAGTGTATATTATTTTTGTAATGTATGTTTAATGTATTTTAAGTAATGAATTTTATGTTATTTAATTTTTGCGTAATTTAATTCTGTAGTGGGTTGTGGGTTTATAGGGGAATAGGGTGGGAAGTAATTTAATTATATTAAATTAAATATTAATTTTTAGCAATTATTATTAATTTTTAATTACATTTTGCTTTCTAGTTCTGTAGCGGGTTGTGGGTTTATAGGGGAATAGGGTGGGAAGTAATTTAATTGTAATTAATTAAATATTTTTATTTATTTATTGGTATTCATTTTGAATTTATTGTTATTTTTTAATTGGTAATTAGTTTTTATTAATTGCCAATTAATTTGTCTTAATTGATTAATTGTTAATTATGTTAATTTTCTAAATTTATTTTCTGTAGCGGGTTGTGGGTTTATAGGGGAATAGGGTGGGAAGTAATTTAATTGTAATTAAGTAAATAATTTTTTTATTTATTGGTATTGATTATAAATTTATTGTTAATTAATTTTTCATTGGTAATTAATTTATATTAATTGGCAATTAATTTTTATTAATTGGTAATTAATTTTTATTAATTGGTAATTATTTTGTATTAATTAAATATTTGATAATTTTGATAATTGTATTAATGTATTTTCTGTAGTGGGATGTGGGTTTATAGGGGAATAGGGTGGGAAGTAATGTAATTGTAATTAATTACATAATAAAAATACTTTTTGTGTATTGATAATTAATTTACTGTTAATTTTTAATTGGTATTAATTTTTATTATTAATTAGTTTTTGTTATTGAAAATTAATTAGTTGTTAAATAATTATGAATAGGTTATTAATTTTTAATAACTAATATGTAGTTGTATTTCTACTTAATTTTTACATAATATTAAATTGGTTATTAATTTCAATTAATATTTTATTGGTATTGATATTTGATTTATTTTTAATAATTTATTAAATCATTACTTTCCCTACTGTTAAACTCACTGGAGTGGGAATAGTAATTTTCACCCTCCCGCTATCCAACGCTTTCCCTACTGTTGCACTCTCTGGAGTGGGAATAGTATTTTTTACCCCTACGCTATCCAACGCTTTCCCTACTGTTGTACTCTCTGGAGTGGGAATAGTAATTTTTACCCCTACGCTATCCAAAGCGTTCCCTACTGTTGCCCTATCTGGAGTGGGAATAGTAATTTTCACACTCCCGCTATCCAACGCTTTCCCTACTGTTGCACTCACTACAGTGGAAATAGTATTTTTTACCCCTACGCTATCCAACGCTTTCCCTACTGTTGCACTCTCTGGAGTGGGAATAGTAATTTTTACCCCTACGCTATCCAATGCTTTCCCTACTGTTGTACTCTCTGGAGTGGATATAGTAATTTTTACACTTCCAATATCCAACACTTTCCCTACTGTTGCACTCTCTGGAGTGGGAATAGTAATTTTTACCCCTACGCTATCCAACGCTTTCCCTACTGTTGCACGCTCTGGAGTTGGAATAGTAATTTTTACCCTCCCGCTATCCAACGCTTTCCCTACTGTTGCACTATCTGGAGTGGGAATAGTAATTGTTACCCTTATGCTATCCAACGCTTTCCCTACTGTTGCACTCACTGGAGTGGGAATAGTATTTTTTACCCCTACGCTATCCAACACTTTCCCTACTGTTGCACTCTCTAGAGTGGGAATAGTATTTTTTACCCCTACGCTATCCAACGCTTACCCTACTGTTGCACTCACTGGAGTGGGAGTAGTATTTTTTACCCTCCCGCTATCCAACGCCTTCCCTACTGTTGCACTCTCTGGAGTGGGAATAGTAATTTTTACCGTTACGCTATCCAACGCTTTCCCTACTGTTGCACTCACTAGAGTGGGAATAGTATTTTTTACCCCTACGCTATCCAACGCTTTCCCTACTGTTGCACTCTCTGGAGTGGGAACAGTAATTTTTACCCCTATGCTATCCAATGCTTTCCCTACTGTTGCACTCTCTGGAGTGGGAATAGTATTTTTTACCCCTATGCTATCCAACGCTTTCCCTACTGTTGCACTCACTGGAGTGGGAATAGTAATATTTATTTTACCCCTACGCTATCCAACGCTTTCCCTACTGTTGCACTCACTGGAGTGGTAATATTAAATGTTACCCTCCTGCTATCCTACGGTAAAATATTGTAAATTTTTTATTAATAACTTAAATGAATTATATCTTAATTTTAAGGTTATTTGAGTATTTTTAAGTATGTTTTAGTTAATTATATTTATTATTTCATTAATTTTAAATTATTTTTAAGACATTTAAAAAAAATCGATATTTTGACTGACTATATTTTTTACAGACTATATTTTGGATTCGATATTTTTGTACTTACCTGTTTGTAGATAGGAATTCGATATTTTGGCATTCTATATTTTGGTGACTATATTTTGGTAAGTCTATATTTTGTCATTCTATATTATGTCAGTGATCCATTTCAGTTTGTTCAGCCCACAATCAATTATCCGGCAAGGCCCAGTATTTTCATCAGATATCGACGAAACCCCAATAAAAACGGGCACCTCCTCCTCGTAAAGCAAGTCATAAAGTAGGAAACAGGGACAGGTGTGTGCAAGATTAGGCGTGGTTTGTGTGCGATGAAAGGTTTATGGCATGTTGTGCCTTGATACTATCTCGTTCGGCCCCTGGGAGAGAAACTGACCGAACAGGTTTGGCCTGGGGCAGTGGAGTCAGCTTGCCCAGGTCGCAGAGAAGTCAGGAAAGGTGTACGTGTCCTTCAGGACCGTGTTTTGCTTCAATCATTGGCCTATGTGAGGGCAACTCACAAAATGACTGCCGTACACAAAATGGAACCTGAGGGTTCAGGACGAAAACTACGATTTCAAGGTGAAATCGTCACTCGAATATGACGAAAATGTTTGTGCATAGTGTACTAACCATTCTCGGTCTTCTGATATCAAAATCGTCAGGGTACGATGATGTTTATAACACGGGTCCAGAATTTTCAGTACTACAGACCCTCCTTTTGCCCTTACATAGGCAATAACCTATACTCATGCTAATCTGAGTCCAGGTCTATATTCCTAAAGTCATTGAGATGTTGCTGTAGCATCATCCTATTACTTAGCTTGTCCCTTGATACAGGCTTCCTTATACACGATGTAGCACAGAGGCCACATATAGCAGGAGCACACTGTACGCACAGACAGAACATGAAAAGGATGGCTAAGACCATCCCAATGACCATCAGAATTTTCCATCCCCAGCCGGATACCAGTTCCCAGAACCATCCCATTAACGACCAATCTCCTTTGTCTACATGAATAGATTCGGAAATCTTATGTAGTTTGGAGATGGCCTGGTACACTGTTGGAGCGTTATCTGGAATGAAAACACAGCAACTCGATTGGATCACTCTACATACCCCACCTCGGTCTGCAAGTATGACGTTTAACGCGACCCTGTTCTGAAGGGTCATAAGACGATCCGACTGGAGCTCAGCGGTCAAGTTACTAAGGGCACCGGCAGTTTCAACCACGGTGGATTCTACCACCCTTGTTAATTGCCTTATGTTCCTGCTGTTAACCATGGGTCCCCAGAACGGCAGAAAACCCCTCACGAAGTCTCCAAATTCTTGTTCTGCAGTGTCCTCTTCACTGAAGACACCTCTAACTATCCTTGTCTTATGGTAGTCTGCCGCAGCTGTGTAGGCGGGAGGCAACAGGAACGAAACAAAGCATGTGCCCGAAAAGTCAGGGGGCAACCATGTATAGGCTCTATCATGGCAGATGAAGTAGGTACCTCTAGCTGCTAGAAATGAAGGGGAAGTCTGAGACGCAAAAACATATGTCTCAGTGCAGGTGCTTTTCCCTAACTGAGCTCTGGGATTCTTGCCAATACCTTGCAGACATAGGTGACCCTGATGGGGTACAATCCAAATCAGGGAAGATCTCTTAGCTTGCTGTTTCTCACTCAGAGTAACTCCATATCCGGTCACGTTCCCTCCTATATATACTAGTGTCTCTTCCCTCGGGATAGTCTCATAGGAAATATCTTCCTTAATCATGTCTACTATACCCTTAACTAGAGCACTATTCTTAGGATTATCTTTCACAGAACATAGGGGGTAGGTCTCATGTGCGTAAATGAACATTGTTCTGTATGCCCACACGGAACCATTATGGCTGAAAGGCAGAACCAGATAAGGGATACCTTTATCCGCTGTGTGAGGCATAAGACCACACACCCAACAGTTAGTCGTGTTCATTACTAGTTGGTGTTGGTGCAAAAGCTGAACGATGGAGTTATTAATAAACTCTAATCTCCTAGCGGATTCATGTTCAGGAAAAGGGTGGAAAGAATGCGAGGAAACAGTAGGAGGAGGTATGGGCGATGTAGTGGGTGCAAATGTCACTCGAAAAGAGAATAAAACATATCCTACTAAAAACATCATAACACTGAACAACATAAAAATGCATAGTATCAAAAAACGTTTAGTGGTCATCATTTTACACATTCTGGCTTTAAAGTTCATTGTTTTGGCAGGTCTCTCCATCTCGAAAAACTCCATCCTCTCTAAAATGCTGCTCGCGATGGTAGGGTGTTCTATGCTAAGGAATGCTTCTGTCAGTCCAGGGCAACTCCCTTAGACAAACCAGAACTGTCGACCTAACGTCTTCAGCTGCACCCCAAAGACTTGGGCAACCGCGACCCTACAGCGGAACCCGGATGGTGGTTCGAAAAACAAAAATAAAAAAGTTTCTCAGATGAGAGAGCTGCGCTTTCAAAATTTTAGTAAAGAAAAGGAAAGTTTTTTTTATTTGTCCATAGTTCTCGGCCTCAGATTATAGCGTTGCTTCCCAGATACTGTCTGGTCTTGAAACAGAAATTCAGGCTCTGTAGTGTCCAATCGAATTGACGGTGGCACAGCTTCCTGCAAAAGATTGTCACTTTCTTGTTCAGAATATGTTCCTTTTATGCGTGCATCAATGAAAGGCAGAAATCGAGGCACAGTCTCAGTCTCAGAGTCAGCAACACCCTCCTGGACCCACCGATCGTACGGTAGAGGCAAAGGCACCCTCTTGCAGTGTACGCCGTGGATCCAGTTCTTTTTGCCTTCCACTCGCACGGCGGATCTCGTTGACAGCAGGACTAGGTGGAGGCCGGTCCAGCAGGGCTGATTATTCTCTGTCTGCTGGAAATTTTTCACCAAAATCCACGAACCAGGATTGATGGTGTGGCCTGGATCTTCAGATACCTGAGGCAGAGAATCGTGAACCTGTTGGTGTAAAACACGCAATTTAGCCGTCAATTCGTACGAATAGTCAAGCAGTACAGGGTGTTCGATCTCACTGAATTTTTTCGGCCTTGGCACTCCCCATATGTTGGCCGGACGGCCGAACACAATTTCATACGGACTAAGTCCCACTCGCGAATGTACAGTTATTCTGGTTGATAGGAGTGCTAAAGGCAGAGCGTCAGGCCATTTAAGACCAGAGCTCGCTTGAATTTTGGCCAATTTTAGCATTAACGTGCCATTGTAGCACTGTACTAGTCCAGCTGATTGGGGGTGATTTGCAGCGTGAAATTTCTGTTGGATGCCTAGCCCTTCACATACTTTCTTCATTACTCGACCCACAAATTCACTCCCATTGTCACTCCAGACCATTCTCGGCATTCCAAATCTAGGGAAGAATTCTTTGACAAGGGCTTTAGCTGTGGATAAGGCAGTGTTGTCCTTTAAGGGATACGCTTCTACCCATCTTGAAAAGGCACAAACAACAACGAGTACATATTTCAAATTGTTGCACCTTTCCATGTGGATGAAATCTAGCTGCAAAACCTCGAACGGATACGTTGGAGGCGCAAAATGATCAGCTGGAGTTGGGGTTCCCCTACCAGGATTGTATTTCAGACACACCATGCAATTCTTGACCACATTCTCTGCACACTTAGGAATTCCAGCATTTTGCCATACTGGAGCCAACAACTTACAAATCCCTTTCACACTGATGTGAGCCATTCCATGGGCCATTGTAACCACTGCAAACACATACGCATCGGGTAACAACCATCGCTGATGCTCTGACAATTCAACCCAACAACCATTTGCATCCAATTTCCCCTTACTCTCTCTCCATGTACTCAACTCTTTCTCTGTAGCTTCAGCTTGAATGGACTTTACACTCTCTATCGTGTCTTCACACATTCCAACGTCACCAATCCATCTTGCAGGGCCCGCAACATACATTCGACTCATCACATCCCTTGCTGCTTCTTTTGCGACTTCGTCAGCAAATGCATTTCCACGACCAACATCATCAGTCACCTTCTTGTGTGCACTGCATTTTACAATCGCAACTTGCAACGGCAAACTAAGTGATTCAAGGAGCTCATTCACCAATTGACCATGCTGAATCTTAGTTCCATGCGGACTCAGGAACCCACGTTCTTTCCACAATCATCCAAAACTGTGAGCCACACCAAATGCATACTGGCTGTCGGTATATATGGTTACTTTCATTCCTTTCGACAACACAAACGCTCGTGTAAGTGCAATCAACTCTGCTGCTTGAGCTGAATTATGTGGGATACGTGCAGCTTCAACAATCGTATGCAAAGTCGTAACAGCATATGCCGCAGTCGTATCTCCATTCGGAAGCTTGAAGCATGAACCATCCACCCATAGGGTACCATCACACTTTGAAAGAGGAGTGTCACTAAGATCTATTCTCCCTTTCGTTTCTTCTTCTGTTCTGAGAAAACAATCATGCTGTTCAGAAGTATCTAACTCTGTTTCAATCGGCAACAACGTAGCTGGGTTAAGCTTGTTGCATCTTTTTATGTGCACATGACTCGCTAACAATGTCAACTCGTAACCTGACAACCGAGCACTAGTTAAGTGCTGTGTCTTGGTTCTGTTTAACAACGTGTTGACTGCATGTGGGACCATCACAATCAATGTATTATTCATCACTAAACCAGCAGACTGCCGAATAGAAACAGCTGCTGTCGCTCTCAAGCAACTTGGCAACGCTTTAGCTACCGGGTCCAAAGTCGACGAAAAATACGCGCATGGACGCTGCCTGTTTCCGAACAACTGTGTCAACACTGATAATGCACAACCTTCTTTCTCATGGACATACAATGTAAAAGGCTTACTGTAGTTGGGGTTACCCAACACAGGAGCCGAACATAATGCATTGCGCAATTCGGAAAAACTATTCTGACACTCTTCAGACCATGGAAGGGGATTCGGTGTATCTTTACAAGTTAATGCCACCAAAGGTTTGGCCAACAAAGAAAAATTCGGTATCCATTGTCTGCAATATGATGTAATACCTAGGAAAGCACGCACTTCTCTCTGTGACCTTGGCACATTCAATTTCGCTATTGCCTGAATTCTTTCTAGGGTCAGTTTCCTTCCCTCCTTCGATAAGAGATGACCTAGGTAGGTCACTTCTTGTCAACAATATTGCAATTTTGAAAGGGACACTTTGTGGTGCAACTCAGACAAATGATGCAACAATGACAACGTGGCTTCTTTACATATTTCCTCAGTATCTGCAGCAACAAGCAAATCATCAACGTACTGAATAAGGGTAGCGCCATCAGGTAAAACAATCGTATCAAGTTGTGTTTTCAAAGCTTGACTATATATTGATGGGCTTTCACAGTAGCCCTGAGGAGCGCGTTTGAAGCGGAAGCTTCGACCTCCTAAACTGAAGCCGAAAATATCCCTACTTTCCTCAGCAATCGGGATGCTGAAGAAAGCATTCTTCAAGTCAATCACCAAGAACCAATTCGCAGAAGCTGGAATCATAGTCAATAGGGCAGTGATATCAGGGACAACTGGGAATTGTGGCACAACTATTTTATTTACCTCTCTAAGATCAATCACGAATCTGTAAACAGGTGGCTGAGAAGGATCGGTACGCTTCAAAACAGGCAGAACAGGACTATTGCAAACTTTACCTCTTGTCTCTTCAATTACATCTTTTTCAATCAAATCATAAATAATCGCTAGCAACGCTTTTTCACCTTCACTGGATATTTTATATTGGGGAATTCGTGGCATTTTAACTTTGGCTTTCAATGTCACAACATATGGTGGTATTTCCAAAAGACCCACATCATTAGGACCAGTGGCCCAAAGAATATTAGGGAGAGACGACAATTCTGTCGGAAGTTCGTCCCTCGACAAATACGTTGGGGAGATCACTTTCTTACCTAGTGTAAGTTGTACTCCCGAAGGAGAACAATACAAAGTTGCATACAATCTTTTCAACAGATCTAATCCTAACAAGTTTTCACCACAACCTGTGGTTAGAATAAGGGGTGCTTCGAATTCGCAAGGTCCAACAGAAAGGGACATAGGACTAGAAACTGGGTTCCTAACCGGGGCGCCAGAAAAACCTACTGAAACATTCGTTTTGCCAGACAAAGGTGCGCCAGGGAGTTTAGAGTGCATAATAGAACTCTTTGTAGCACCAGTATCCAACAGAAAAGGCTCTGACACACCTGATGTAATTACCTCAACATAAGCTCCACTCTGATCTACTGGAACTGAAACAACTCCCTCTCTTTGTCTATGGCTGTCCTAGCAATCATTACCTTCCATGTGCTCATCTTCTGTATAGTAGTCATCAGCATAGTACTGAGCTGTCCTACTAGACGCGGTATTCTGCTGATCAAACCTATTCATTGAATTTTGAGGCGGAGAGGAACGCGCGTTCTGGGGGAAATTTCCACGTCCTCTGCCTCTAGGTGCTTGTGAAATACCTCGACCTCTTGCGCTGGAAACACCATTCATGCGCTGTAATAAAGCAGGACAGCTAGTTTTAAAATGGCCCTCCTCTTTACAATATGCACACTGATTAGGGCCTACAGGAAAACGTTGTTGAGGATATTCGGTCCTTTGCGTGTCTCTCTGAAACTGCTGGGGCTGCTGATAGTTACTCTGACCACCACGAGGCGGGTACGCCTGCTGTAAAAGGACCTTTGTTTTTAACTCTTTCGTTTTCTTGTCTGCTCTATCTTTCTCATCTTTATCTCTATTTTCATAGTACTGTGCAGTAGCCAATATCTGCGCTGAAGAGGAAACGGCCCAAGAACTTTCTGAATCTTTCAATTTCTTACACAATTCAGGAAGCAAATTATGCACGAACTTGTCAACGAACAACCGTTGACCACCTTCTGTACTCATATCTTGACCACTGTGGTCGATAAACGTTTCTTCAAACCTAGTGAAGAAATCAGACACTGTTTCATCTTTCTTCTGCTTACACGCAGATAACTTATCACAATTCACTCGCATCGCAGGCATTAAAGTCTTCATGTAATTAATGATCCTACCAGGGAGATCTGCTACTAAAGGCTCGGGTTTAGCACCACCAACTTGTCGGTCATTTGCAGCAGTAATATTAGCCCATGAGTCACCTAACTCTTGATCATGATCCGCATGACGAATCTTTCCCCATAAAGGCTGTGGAACAGCAATTCCAAACAACATGTCTATGTCGGCTAAATTCATAATACATGAGCCTGCAGTCTGTGACAATTCCTTGTAATACCCTGCAGGATTTTTACGGGGATCAGGCAATGTCTGTTTAAGGGCCAAAACTTCAGCTAGCTTCCATGGAACATGTACCCAAACACGCTGAAAGTGTGCTGGAACAGCGTCAATATTACGACCCGCATCAGCCTGGACTGCTTCCTTCCATACCGGAGGAACTTCTCTCATTGGATACTGTCTTACCTTCTTCTTGACAGAGGAATCAGACTCAAACAACGACCGAGAAACACCTTCACTCCTAAACGACAACAATGTCGCAACTGCTTTCTTAACATCTGAACCCACAATTGCGCCTTTCCCAAACTAGAACCGTATATGAAATAACTCAGGTGGATTGGGCTCCAAATCATTCTCCTCTAAATCCTCACTCAGGAAAGTACACATTTTCTCAAAAACGTATCTTTGTTTTGGTGCTCCCCACTGATGGAAGACATCCATAACAGACTCTAGCTCATATCTTATCGGGTCGGTAACCCATTTATGTGCCAAATAATTCAATGTTTCCTTCTCCCTAGAATCAGGCAGTTGGCTATGCAACTGTTTACGCTCTGAGACAGGAGATACACCTGTTGCTCCAAAGAGAGGATATAGAAGGCTAGCAACAGTGCTAGTCATTCTCTGGCGAACAGAGGGAGAAGTTGATGAAAGGACAGGCGGAGAAGCAGAGTGAGGCAAGGCAGACGCAGAGGCAGTGTCAGGGGGAATACCAGGAGTGGTAGTCGATATAGTTGTCAAAGTTGTAGGAAGTAAAGGCAGAGCAGATGTCAAAGTCGGTGGCCCTTGAGGAGGCTGCACTGGAAGAGTAGGAGCCAACTGAAGAGCAGCTGATGGCTGTGGAAGAACTTGAGGCACAACAATCGGGGGTTGCACAACTAAAGGTTGCGGAGGTGCTGTAGCACTCTGCGCATAAGGGGGTGGCAAACTCAATAAATGCGACATTAGGGGATCTTTTTCAAGGTATTTTGCTGCATCTTGCTGAAGAGGCGGCAAAACTGGATAACATTTATCAATCGCCATTTTACGCTGCCTGTGCAACTGCTCATTTGCTTGTTCTTCCTCATCATCTTTATATTGCATAGCAGCTTGCATTATCGAAATACTCTTTTCTCTCTTATTTTTCTTCGCTAATTTAATTCATTTCTGTTTGGATTCCTTACGCCATAGGGGGAATGAGTCAAACATCGCCGGCCGGGCTTTCTTCTTGAAAAGTTTCACCTCGAGATTATCTAAAACCTCTGTGTCAAAGCTACCATATTGGTGCCATTTTAAAACACCATCCTTTCTGGTGTATTTGATCCACACTTCATTATATGTGATGGGGCCTACTCCATGTTTCACATATAGTTCATAAGTTGGAGTTCCAATCGGAGGAACCGGACACGAGTCCTCCAATCGGGAATCCCTATTACAACCAAGACAAAACAAATTTCCAAGTCTGCTAAGACCAGGCATCTTCGCTCACTAGTCTAGCTTCAAACTTCAAAGGATTATCGAATACGATATTCTCGTGAATACACAAATCCTTCGGCTTTGGCACTTGCAAGTTCCAAATCAAAGATCCCAAGGGGATACCCAAACTAAGAACCAACTAAGCACTGGGAGACGCTCCACTTATACTTAACTGAGGTATCGATGACGTCACCAGAAGACTCGTCTATCGTTTCGCTCTACCAAGCATCAAGGGTCCAAAACAGGGCGATAGTCAGGGCAGCAGTCCTTCGTAGCCGTCGGGAAGCGGGGAACCTCGCAGCAAAGACTTTCGGATCACGTCGACATGCAGGGGTCGATGAAGTGGCGGCCTTCCTCCAGAATTTTCACACGAAGCTCCTCACGAACCTCTGGCTTGGACCGGTACCGCTGATATCGCCCCACGTTGGGCACCAGCTGAAGTACTGGGTTTTTCAGAAGCGGTACTGAACCGGTAACCCAGCGGTGCCAGGGACAACACCCTAAGACTTCGGGTCCTTCCTGTTTCAGACCACAGAAACACAGAGTCTTCTAGGTGAAGTCAAAGATTGAATTTATTGGCTGCAACCAAGTAACAGGTATCCTAGAAGTACAACACGGTGTATATTCTCAGGAGACTGCTCAATCTTACAAAGCCAGCCTTCTCTTTTTATACAAAATATTATGCTTCAGGCAAACATTCTTTACATTACAGTTGACCATTCACATATTTTCAATACAAAGAAAAAGCAGAGTCATGATGACAAGCCCATATTTCAGTTTGTTCAGCCCACAATCAATTATCCGGCAAGGCCCAGTATTTTCATCAGATATCGGCGAAACCCCAATAAAAACGGGCACCTCCTCCTCGTAAAGCAAGTCATAAAGTAGGAAACAGGGACAGGTGTGTGCAAGATTAGGCGTGGTTTGTGTGCGATGAAAGGTTTATGGCATGTTGTGCCTTGATACTATCTCGTTCGGCCACTGGGAGAGAAACTGACCGAACAGGTTTTGCCTGGGGCAGTGGAGTCAGCTTGCCCAGGTCGCAGAGAAGTCAGGAAAGGTGTACGTGTCCTTCAGGACCGGGTTTGGCTATAATCATTGGCCTATGTGAGGGCAACTCACAAAATGGCTGCCGTACACAAAATGGAACCCGAGGGTTCAGGGCGAAAACTACGATTTCAAGGTGAAATCGTCACTCGAATATGACGAAAATGTTTGTGCGTAGTGTACTAACCATTCTCGGTTTTCTGATATCAAAATCGTCAGGGTACGATGATGTTTATAACACGGGTCCAGAATTTTCAGTACTACAACACAGCTGCCGAACCAGCATGTCTAGCTTGTTGGTGTGTAATATCTGTTTCCCTTATGTTTTCTGTAAACTTTAGAGATTCACCCACTTCTCCAACCCATTGAATGTGTGTCTGTTTGTATGTAGGGATCTCTAGATACCTAAACATATTGGCGTTGCTGAACCCCTCAGGAACCCTGTTACACCTGCAGACATCCGTTATAATGAGGCACATGGGCGGTACCAGGAGAGTGATAGAACGGGCATTTGGCCTACCGGAACCCAGATTCCGCTGCCTGGACAAGACCGGAGGTGCCCTCCAATATGCCCTTGATAAGGTATGCCAAATCGTTATTGTGTGCTGCATGCTAAACAACCTGGCAGTGAGGAAGGAGACGCCTCTCATCCTGGATGATGATGACCAACAGCCGCCTGCCATGGAGGATCCTGCTCTGGGACATGTTGCCAGTGATGGTGAGGGTGAGGGGGATGTACGAACATAGCTTATCAACAACTTCTTCACATGATAGTTAGTATACAGTGATATGTTACCTATGTTTTCTAATTGGCTGATATTTGTAGGTATTGCAATATTGCTGGTTAAGTGTGTCTGTGTGCTCATTGACATGCTGCTAGCAGCGATGTGTCCTACTATTGAGTATGTGCTACCAAACAGTGCTGGGATTGTAAATGTTGTGTCCAGGTATCATGAGCTTAGTGACTGACATGTGTATTGTAGATTCTTGCTGTCATTCAGTGATTCTAATTGTGTTGTATGTCTGTGCTCCACAGTTTGCTGAAGAAATATAAATCGATATTATATATTATTGGCCTAATGTGTCCAATATATTGGCATACCGTCTTTTAGAAACCCCACCCCCTCGTGAATATACTCGAAACATGCATACATTAAGAATCGGGCCTCGACTGAACAAACGCCATGTTGGTTTCATTTCCCTGTACCTCTTGCTCCTGCTAGGAAAACACGTGACCTGCTACTGTGTAGAGAGCGAGCCTGAGAGGTCAGCCTGTGCTATGAACGGACCATTGATTCTAACTTAGGAAACTCAAGGTCGCATCTGCCTTTCTTGTGGGATGAGCACATTCTTGCAGACGCCGTGTCTGTACTCCCGAGCCCGAGAACGAAAGGGAGGCACCTTTATATGACCTACCACCGAAATCGTTTTCAGCTGAATTTCGAATCAATCAATTGTGCCTTATATGGGTTTTCCTGTTGGCTTCACGAGAAGTGGTACTTTTTCATGTACGGGGTTTTCATGAGGTATGCTGAGAGTATATATGCACTGCTTTGAATGTAAACCAGCAGTCTCCTCTGCGCACCTTTGAAGGTGAAGACGAGAGAGAGGCTCCCCTATATAGGTTACTTTGCAAAATAAACAATTGAACCTTCTCCATTGCCGACTGACTTATTCTTGGTAAATAAGGTATATGGCCTATTGGTAAGTATAGCTCTATGGTATATTTTTTCTAGTACTTCAGTGCTATGGCTGGTGTTTGGTCACGTGTGACCCCCCAAATCACAGATTCCTGGTGCAGACTGCAGTCTGCAGTTGTTCTAACCATGATGTGCCACACATCCCAGGACTAACATGGTTTACCAGTGGCTGACTTGGTGCTCACTGTCACGTGAGATTACCTCCCATCTGTTGCATCACTTTGGATTGTGCTTTGTCTGTGTCCACACATCCAACTTGCATTTGAATGCTGTACCTGTGGGCAGCTTACCACAGACTCAGGATTGGTGTTGTTTACATGCATCACACTGCAGTCTCTGTTCACATGTGTTGGGCCATTGAGTTAGATGGGCATGGGAAGTATGTGTTGTGTTTACCTCACATGTGTCACATCACCATGACTCACATTACTGTGTTTACATAGCTGTAGTAGTTTCCATGCATAGCCATCTTTACACAGTTCATCCTCTCAATTACACAATCTAAGTTTCAGTCACAACAGACACATGTATTGTGTTGTAGTGAATTTATTTACATGCATGTGCAGGAATGTTATACGTAAGTGGAAGTGCTGTGCAGTGAAATAGGAATCAAAATCCACAGCGCAGTTGGTAGTGTTGATTGATGAAATTTCTAGAGTTAAATCCACAGTCCTTTGGAACATTGGTCCAACGTAGACCCACGATCACATGTGTGAGAATTTAGCAACAGTCAACAAGGTGAACGCTTTGCACACATTGGATGATGTCTAGAACAGGTAGTCACATCCTGGTGGGTATGCATGGCCATCTACCCATTACTTGTCCTTCGTCGGACAACCCCTCTTCTTCTTCTCAGGGGGACCCTCATGTGCAGGCTGCTGCGGTGCCAGGGACACTCTGCCAGTGTCCAACTCCCTCCCTGTTGCAGTTGGTAATGTAGTGGCAACTGATGTAGTGGGCACACGGGGAGGTGTGGTAATGTTGTTGGCTATCTGACGGAGGCATGTCAGTATATTCCTATGCACCGCCGTAAGGTAATTTAATTTGTCCTCTTTTTTACTCCATCAGGGTCATGTGTTAATCCACCCGGGACATGTGAGAGCCCATTCAAGCATGATGTGCAGCCTGCTGTTGTTGCATGTCCCTGAGGATCCTCACAACCTGGCCAAATCCTCCAGTGCTTTCCTGGTATGCATCAATGATGTGTCCCAACTGTGGATCGTTCTGCAGTCCAGCTCCATATGCAGGCTGTGACCTTGCCCTGACCACCCTCACACCACCCTACCCACATGAGCAGGACCTGCCCTGGCAGGCACAGGCGACACTGAGTCCCTGTCTGTGTTGGCACTGGTGTTGTTGTCCGTCAGCTACTGGCTGCCCTGTGTACCTGTGCCGTCATTGTCCGGTGCCTTGTTCTGTCTGTGTTGGCAGGGGTGATTGAAGTGTTTGCAGATGGTCCAGGAGTGGTGGCACGGTGTGCTGATGTTGCAGCTGCTGGGACTGGAAGCAGAGCCACACTGGAGGTACCCGGTCGTTCATTCTCCTCCGAAGAGGACATGAAGGCATCCACACCGGGGAGCTCTGGCATATCCTGAGTGTGGGACTGGGATTCTTCTTCTGCTCTTGCTGTGCCCCCAGCACCCCCTGTGGGTTGAAGTTACCTACAGTGTATGTAATGTTTCTGCACACATCAACGATTCACACACATTACAGTTGCCACTGCACATCATGCAGGACATTGCATTGGCCTGCATTGTCAGAGACAGGTGTCTATTTTGGTTTAGCACAATGTCATTTGATGCTTGAGCATTTTGATGGGCTCAACGAGCTCTGTGCATGGACATCTCACATCATGACTGTTTGACTGTACATGGGCATTGCTACTCATGTGCCCTCATGTGCCTGACACAGGTGTGTCCCTCCTCTCAACATTAGTACTTTAACAATGACATACATGCACTTCCACTTGCGATGTGTGTAAACTGTTAATATGGAAAACACAAAGGTCTTATGTTTTGGGAAGGGAGGGAAGAATTTCAATTGGTCTTTAGGACAAGATAAATTAGAAATAGTTAATGAATATAGATACCTAGGCCTTTGGTTTGATAGTGCACTGAAATGGAGTACTCATCTGGAGGCTCAAGCAGCAAAAGCCTTCTCGTCAGTCTGTGGCCTGAAAAAATGTAATAAACAATATGGCGATATGTCACACAGACCTATGCTAAAGGCATTTGAAGCAATGATCCACCCACAAGTTCTGTACAGTGCATAAGTGCTCTATTTGTGTGCAAAAGGGAGTGGGATCGTGAAGAAGGAAAGATTCTGAAAATGCTGTTGTCCTTACCAAATTGCACCATGATTCAAGCAATCAGAATGGAGGTAGGGATAATAGCATGGAGTGTAAAGACCCAAATGTCCTTATTAAGATTTTGGAAACATCAGGCTTCAGGTGGTGTGCAGAAGGTCTCAACTTGAAGCAGAGAGGAGATCCAAACCAGTAGCCTTGGCTGGGCACGGGACGTAAGGAAAACCCTCCAGAATGTAGCAGTGCACCTTAAGCTCAGTCTTTCGCAGCCATCCCTGGATGTAGTCTTTACAAAGAGAATGCTTAGAGACCAAGGGCTCTTATACTCAATATCGCTAGATCTGGATTATTTGAGTGTGAAAAAATCAGTCAAATGGGTAAAGAGTGCATGGGAAAAGGAGGCCTGGTTTCCATATTTGGATTTTATGCCCAACAAAATGGTTAAGATACAAAATCCTAAGGGTTTGTGTCTGTATTAATCCTTGGAAGATGGAAGGAAAGATAAAAGCAGCATTGATCCAACCAGATGGTATCTGTAAATGCGGTCTAGGAGTAAGATAGGATACCTTGCATATATTGCTTGCTTGCACACTGATTTTACGAATACGTATTTTATTTGTATGTCCAATATTTTCAAAATATAAGGTGATTTCACGTGCTCAAGCAGTTTGTCTACTTACGGATATGTCATCCTTTGATATTATAATTGCTTTCGGGACATTTTTGAAAGCAACAAAAGACTTAGTAAGGGAGAAATAAAAGGAGGGGTGTTGATTTTAAATCTTTTTAGAGTGCTTCTAATAACGAGAATTTTATGGATTTATATTTTTGTAAACTGTGGAAAGAATTATGGTATAATAATATTATCGCTATGAGGATATTAATAATGTTTTATGTATGGTTTAAAGACTATGGTCTAAATAAACATTGTTTATCTCTCTCTCTCACTTACGATGTGTAGCACGTTTGGACGACGTGTGCTGGCATTTGTGCTAATACTTGTGAGTAACACTGTTGTGTCCGAACAACATGGTCACAGTACGGTGTGGCTGCATTCACTGTGGAAATACTATTGTGTTGTGTGTGTCCATAGTTCACATGTCATTTCACATATTGGATGATGTTGTCTGTAGCTAATGATGTTGGGGCAGAGTTCTGTACATGATGATGTCATTTATGTGGTCAATCTCATCCATGGTGAGGGGGATTAACCACGGCAGATTGCAGACTTTCCCATCCTCATGAGAGTCAGGCCCAGGGGTTGTGTGTTTGACTGTTTTGAGTTGTATGCCTAATCCTACCCAGTCCAGGTTACTCCTTATGTTGTAAGTGAAAATTACAGTGAGGGGAGTGTTGTGTGAGGGATGCAATCAATGCTGAATTAAGACAATTTGATATTTCTACGTCGATATACTGTATCTGCACCTAGATAGAGATTGTTTTTCCTAATTCATATTGCTTACCAGATGAAGCCGGCAATACAAAACATATTGCAGTGGCCTACATGAAAAACGCATTGCAGCATTGCGATCCCTGATATTTTGTGCAATAATTATTGGTGTTAAAAAGTGCTTCTTTAAGTCAGAATAAAATTGACAAAAAAGCATAAAGTGCTGAGTGCTCTGTTTGAAAGATGGATCACATAGACACAGGACTCAACACCGACCGAATCCCGGGATGCTACCGAGCCACCCCGAGACGAACCCACGGACCCTTCAGCTGCCACGCCTGCAAGTTCACCTGCATCTGGACCTGGCCTGCACCAACACCCACCAAGCCGAACACCAGCAGCAACCACCTGAAGTGCATCCTCCTCAACACCCGCTCCGTCCACAGACACGCCATCGAACTCTGGAACCTCCTCGACACCACAGCCCCTGTAGTCGCCTTCCTCACGGAAACCTGGATGAACGACTCCTCAGCGCCCGACATCGCCATCGCCATCCCAGAAGGCTACAAGATCACCCGCAGAGACCGCGACAACCAGACTGGAGGAGGCCTCGCCATCATCTACAGGGATACCATCCGCAGCAAGACCAACACCGACGACACCCTGACAACCGCCGAACACCTGCACTTCCAGATCCACACGGACCCCAAAACCACCCTCAGAGGCACCCTGATCTACCGACCCCCGGGACCACGCACACAATTCAGCGAGGACATCGCCGACTTCATCAGCCCGCATGCCCTCCCCTCCGCCGACTACATCCTCCTGGGGGACATCAACTTCCACCTGGAGAACAACAACGACCGCAACACCATCACCCTGCTCGACAACCTCACCATCCTCGGTCTCAAGCAGCTGGTATCCACCCCCACCCACCTCGCCGGACACACACTCGACGCCGTCTTCTCATCCAGCAAAGACATCACCTTCAGCCACACCACCGGACTCCACTGGACGGACCACAGCTACGTCCACTTCACCTTCAAAAGAACGACGATCCACCACCACCAGCAACAGGTTGCTCGAAGAAGCTGGAACAAGATCACAGCCGACCAGCTCGCCGCTTCCCTGAGCCAGCACCCTCCCGCCAGCTCAGCGAACCCCAGCCAGGCCGCCGACAACCTCACGAAGTGGATCAGCAACTGCGCGGACGAACTCGCCCCACTGAGGACCCCGCCCAACAGACCCGGCAGCAAGAAGGCCCCATGGTTCACCGACGAACTCATGAGCTCCAAGAAGAACTGCCGAGCCCTAGCGAAAGCTTGGAGAAGGGAACCAACTCCGGACAACATGACCGCCCTCAAGCTTGCCACCCGGAAGCACCACCAACTGATCCGCGCCACCAAGAAAACTGCATTCAAGGACCGGCTGGACAACAACGCACACAACTGCAAGGAACTCTTCAACATCGTGAAAGAGCTCTCCAACCCCAACGTCGGAAACAACGACATCACCCCTTCGCAAGACCTCTGCAACTCCCTCGCCTCCTACTTCGACAACAAGATCGCGGACATACACAACAGCTTCAGCACTCAACCGACGCACGCCACGACTGAACCACCGCGCCCCACCACCACCCTCCGCGCCTGGAACCCAATCAGCACCGAAGACACCATCCGCACGATGAACTCCATCCACTCCGGATCTCCGACAGACCCCTGCCCTCACCACGTCTTCAACAAGGCCGACACTGTCATCGCACCCCACCTGCAGGACATCATCAACACCTCCTTCGACACCGCCACCTTCCCGGAGAGCTGGAAGCACGCCGAACTCAGCGCCCTACTCAAGAAACCTACAGCGGACCCCACCGAACTCAAGAATTACCGCCCCATATCGCTCCTCCCGTTTCCAGCCAAAGTCATTGAGAAGAACGTCAACAAACAGCTGGCCGCCTTCCTCGAGACAAATTGATCCCTCGACCCCTCACAGTCTGGCTTCCGAGCCAACCACAGCACCGAGACCGCCCTCATCGCTGCCACCGATGACATCCGAACCCTGATGGACAACGGAGAAACAGCGGCCCTCATCCTCCTAGACCTCTCCGCGGCATTCAACACTGTCTGCCACCGCACCCTAGTGCAGTGCCTCAGCAACGTCGGAATCCATGAGAAGGCACTGGAATGGATCATCTCCTTCCTCGACGGAAGAACACAGAGAGTCCGTCTACCACCGTACAAGTCAGAGGCCACCGGAGTCATCTGCGGCGTCCCTCAAGGATCCTCGCTGAGCCCCACCCTCTTCAACGTCTACATGAGCCCCCTCGCGGCCATCGCACGCCAACACAACCTCAACATCATTTCCTATGCTGACGACACCCAGCTGATCCTCTCCCTCACCAACGACCCCGCCACCGCCAGAGCCAACCTTCACGAAGGGATGAAAGACGTAGCCGAGTGGATGACAACCAGCCGCCTGAAACTGAACTCAGACAAGACGGAAGTCCTCATCCTGGGCTCCTCGCCCTCCGCCTGGGACGACTCCTGGTGGCCCCCCGCCCTGGGCACCGCACCCAAACCGACGGACCACGCACGCAACCTGGGCTTCATCCTGGACTCCTCCCTCTCCATGACCAGACAAGTCAACGCCGTCTCCGCATCCTGTTTTCACATCCTGCGCATGCTACGGAAGATCTTCCGGTGGATCCCCACTGAGACCAGGAAGACGGTCACCCAGGCCCTCGTTACCAGCCAACTGGACTACGGCAACGCCCTCTACGCCGGAACCACCGCCAAGCTCCAGAAGAGACTCCAGCGGATCCAGAACGCCTCAGCCAGACTCATCCTCGACATCCCCCGTTGCAGCCACATCTCCGGACATCTAAGAGACCTGCACTGGCTCCCCGTCAACAAGAGAATCACCTTCCGTCTCCTCACCCACGCACACAAAGCCCTACACGACCAAGGCCCGAGCTACCTCAACAACCGCCTCAACTTCTACGCTCCCAAACGCCACCTAAAAAATCGACCAACCACGCCCTCGCCGCCGTCCGCCGCATCCGAAGAGCGACAACAGGAGGAAGGTCCTTCTCCTACCTGGCCGCCAAGACCTGGAACTCCCTCCCGTCCGACCTGCGCCTGACCCAAGACCACCTCTCAAGGCCTGGCTGTTCGAGCAGTAGCAGCACCCCCCCCCCCAAGCGCCTTGAGACCCTCCGGGTAAGTAGTGCGCTCTATAAATGTCTCTGATTGATTGATTGATTGATTGACAAGATGATGTACGATGCTCAGCCGCAGTCTGGTCAAAATGAAATGGTGTTAAGCATTTGTCACCAGAGACAGATTCATCTGAAATCCCTCTGGAAGGGCATACTACAAATATGTGCCAACTGTGGGTTTTCTGACATTAGAAAGGGCTCTTTATTCTGCCCAAGCATCTAGTAAAACTGCCTTCACCTCAAACTCAAGAACTTCAAGAATTCTAGGAGACTCCTGGAGCTCAGGAAAGCCGAAAACCAGCTTGAGTGTGTCGTTTATGTAGGACCGCCGCAGGATGTTAAAGGTGTGATCTAAAGCTAAATTGTGTTGCCTTTCTGAATTCTGTCTCAGGTGTAGTCCATATTGAACACAACAACAGAATAGGTTTGAGTCACAGCATATCTTCCAGGTGAGTTAACCCACTTCCTTATGAAAATTAGAAGATGATGATGAAGGGGGAGTGCACAAAAGACACCCCAAAAAGGTGTTTTTCTCTACTTGTACAGGGCTACTAGGCGAATGACACAAACCTCACCATATGTTGCAAATGCTAATGTTCTCGCTTTATAGATGTTAATCATATCCCTAATAGGGTGGCATCCAAGTATACCAGAAAAGCTGAACACACCTTCACAAACTCTGTACATTATAAGCCAAGCATTTGTTATGTGTTGGACCCAGGAACTATTGCTAGAAAAAAGAATAGCTAACTGACAAAAGGAATGAATCTTTGTATTTGGTGTGCCCTCCAGAAAAAATGATCTAACCTTCTGGGAAGTTTTCCAACAACTAATAAAAAACAAGAAATCCTGAGGTCTACAACATTATTTGAAGATTGTGGAAAGACCATTACCAACTACTCCGTCCAGTGACAAAGATAATAAGGTGAAACGGAACTCGTGACTATGCCCAAAAGACCTAATTTTTGGGCATTTCACTTTTCAGGATGAAAATCCTCACTCACCCGAAGGTGACATGCTTCATCATTTGGGATTCTCATCCCAGAGAAAAAACCTAGTTCCTCTGGGGGCTACAGCCCCCTTTCTGAAAGGGAAAAGCTCAGGAATGTTTTATTGATGGAATAGGATATACTAAATCCACAAATGATGAGCTAGTAGTGTGATTGAGGGCGCAGCGCAAAATAATGCAAAAGTGAGGAAGTGTGATTAAGACTGGCTCAAGAACATCCAAAAAAGACTTTATTGTGAGGTGTTCTTCGCTAGGAATAAAAAAGCAGTGCACCAGCGGTATAAATTACAAACCGTGATTGTGGAAACTAATTGGTCAACATGTTTCAGCCATTATGCTAGGCTTTCTTCAGGACCTGTGATGCTGCTGCAAATGAGAGTGAAAAGTGCAAACGTAAAAGGATACAGGGACGAACAATTTTTGTCTTAGTGTGCCTGTTTCTTGGAGAAAATGACCTATAAACAAAATAACAGCATATGTTAATGTCATGATCATGGTTATAATCAATATATAGTTCCGTGTCACACGTGAAATAAGAGAAAACCAGGAAAAGTAAAAAGTAATGACTCACCCGTAACTACTAGGTAAGTCACCTCACCTCTACCTGGCAACCGCTCAGGAAAGGGGCACCGCTCTAAAGAGAAATGGTGGTAAACACATTGTGAGAATCATCTCTTTTAATCACAACGGGATGTACCAATTACCCTAAAGCAGCAAATGTATCAAGAGCTAAGCTCCAAAGAGGGAGGCTAACATAGTAAAAAGAAGTAACAATCCTCTTTCGCCTGTACATCCTTATTTCATGTCCCAAGATGCTTAGTCATATGACCTGCATCTCTCAATTTTGATCTTAACAATACTCCATATAGTCGGCGAAAAACATGAAAAAAAAATATATATATATATGTATCGAGCTGTGGCTATATTCTTTACAAAGTTATTACAGAAAGGCCATAGGAAAGCACCGAGACTAATCTGGTCACATCAGATTGACCAAATTACTTCTCATAAGTACGAACGCGACATGGGGAATTACCAGATAATAATCGGACCCCTTGAGTAAGCCGAAATTTAAGACGCCACACTACATTAGTAAAATCACGTTGGTAAAACCAAGTTAACTGGCACACAAAGGGCACGGCATGAGTAACAACCCGATGCGGATTGGGCCAAATAAATATGCTGAATTTGAAATGCCACATGTCATTAGCAAGAGCCCATTGGATCTACTGAGCTTGCTGGCAAGAGTACTAGCGCGTAGGAGGGCTTACCTGTCTGTCGGTCCGCCGGCAGCTTGTTGAACCTGAAGCCGGAGGTACCGATACGTAAAAGCACGCCTCATTTCAACTACGTCACTCCTCTTAGAACAACCAATCAGTGTATGGAAGTGGGGTCATGTGCGGCAACAGAAAGTTGACTGAATTGTGCATGCGTGCTGCACAGTTGCTATATTCTTTGATTTTGCGCATGTCTTAAACGTTCAAAGAAGGATTCTTAACACATGCACACAATGCATGTGTATGATGGCATTGAAATCCCTACGGGACATTAAACTGCATCACACCTCTCTTTGAAAACACCAATTGTGCGAAAAAAAAGTATTATGTCAATGGCACATGCGCGCTAAGTCATCACTACTTTCTACAATTCAGCACATATATTGCTGCTCAGTGTAGAATCACATAAGCGTGCGCATCAGCTAGATGAAGCACGCGTATGGTGGCATAGCAATCATTGAGATGTATCACCAATAAACAAAACCTTCCTCCTGTGATAACCTCATGTACATATTTGTTGATAAAAGTTTTCACAGGGCATTAGAGGCTCTCAAGTTTTTATAGAACAACCCATGTATTTCTACAAATGTTTATTCCTATGTATATGTCAGAGTATGTCCTAGTACCAGAGTACCAGAAAAAAGGGGTTTATATGTTGAGTAGCAAACCAATAAATCTTACCCTTGCATACCTTTATTCATTGTTGCATGGGTAATTGGTAATAGAATAAACGTCAACCTAATCTGTAAGTATAACTACGGCTCAGTGAGATCATGTTGGTCTAAAAAATGAACAAGACAATGCCTACAATGACAGCCAGGGGATATCGTCATTCAAAACTACAGTGTCCGTCTGCAGTTTATGTACCCTCCACTGTTCTTGTTTAAACAAAAAAGTTTTGAAGTCAGGTAAATGAGGCGGGATAAAGGGTTTTTCAAGAACTTTCAAAATCAGGTCACTGGGACTGTGTTGTGCTGTAAGGAAATGGTTTGTCAACTTGGTCATAGACTTCTTGCATCGAATAGCACTCTTATGCTCAAGAATATGCCATGTGGTCATGCCCACATACCGCAAACGGCAGGGGCATGTAATCATGTATATCAACTTCTCGCTGTTACAATTAGGGGTCCATTAGGATGGCGGGCGGACTTAGTCCGCCCGCCATCCCAGTGCAAAACGGGACCGCCCGCCATAGGTGTGGCAGTCCCGCCTTGACAATTAGGATGCGCACACCACAGTGGCGGGCACATCCTGTATTTTTACCATTGCGGCGGGCGGTGCAGAAGCACCACCCGCCGCAATAGTAAAAATGCACGTTGTGCATTTCAAAGCACAACATGACAGGCACTGCGCGGTGCCTGCCATGTTGCACTTTGACATGCGGGGGGTAACATAGGTACCCCCCATGTGCACCCCCCCGGACTCCCAGGGTGCCCACAACGGGCGCAACCGAAGGGAGTCTCAGAATGCATTTCCGCCACGGAAAGGCATTAGAAAATGCCCATCATAATATGGCTGGCGGTGTCTGATAGACACCGCAACCATATTATTCCTTTTCCGCCACGGCCGCAAGGCGACAGGGGTAGAAAAGCGGCGGACGGTCTTTCCGTCCGCTGAGGTCCCCCCGCCATACTAATATGGCGGGGGGAAACGAGTGTGGATGTCGGGCGTATTGCTCCCGCCAGGTTGGCCGGGGCATTCTGCCCGACATCATATTGGGCCCCCTAGTGTGACAGTTCAGGACCCATGGTCTTGGTGATCCTATGTCGATTTCTGTTTATCTGGATGTATGCGCACAAGCCACACATGAACCACATGGATAATGGCCTTTCACTGTAGGAAGTCTCCACAAGGTGTTCTGTGGCTCTTTGTCTCGAGTGCGAGGGCGTGTATGTACCAAGGGGTCCTTTATGTTACTGCTGCGTTTGTAGGCAAACAGAGGTCTAGGTAAAGTTTCACCACTTACATTTAGGATTTTCCAATTGGACAAAATACTTTTCTTGATTTTGTTCGAGAATTTGCAGAAAGTGTGGACACATGTCAGCCTGTCTGTTTTTCTGTAGGAATACTGGGTTCCAATAGAGCATCCCGATTGTTATTGAAGGCCCTTTTAGAGGTCTTCTTCTCTAACGTTTTTGGATAGTGTCTCTCCTGCAGTTTTTCTGTCAGTTTGGAAGCATGTTCTTGATATTCGCTGTGGAAGAACAATTCCTTCTTAAAAGCAACAACTGTCCAAATGGCAGATTATCTCACAATGTTTGAGGATGAAAACTATCATACATCAAAAGGGAGTTTCTGGCCATAGGTTTTTTATATAGTTCAGTACTCAGACCTCCCTCATGGGGTGAAATGAAGACGTCCAGGAAGGGTAAGTTAACCTTGCTGTATTTGCAGGTGAAATTCAAATACTCATTGCAGTTGTTTAACCAAGTCTTGAACTCAATGAGACATGTGGATGTACCGGGCCAGGCTATAAAGACATTGTCAATACGTATGTCGTCTCTATAAGGATTATTTATACTGAAGATGTGTTTCTGCTCAAATAGATGAACATACAGATTGGCCAGGCTGGGAGCAAAAATGCTCCCCATTGAAGTAACGGACACCTGGAGAAAGAGTTGTTCTTCAAATTGAAAGAAATTTTCTTTCATAGCTAGTCTAGCACAGTTGGTAATAAAGGAGACCGGCGTTATTGAATTGAGAGGGTTTTCCAGCAGGAGGGTCTCGACAGTAGTTAGAGTTTCATCTTGCTGGATACACATGTAGAGTGACTCTACATCGAAGGAGGCAAGGTATTCCCCTTCGATATAAAAACTGAGATCACTCACCAGGGTGACGACATCTTTGGTATCTTTCAAATAGGTGGGCATCTTCTCCACAAAAGGTCGTAGGAAAAAATCTGCAAATGATGATAAAGGTTCTAGCAGTGATTCTAGGCCAGAAATAATGGGACGACCAGGAGGAGGTCGTTGACTCTAGTGTACTTTGGGT
This sequence comes from Lissotriton helveticus, assembly GCF_964261635.1. Lineage (NCBI taxonomy): Eukaryota > Metazoa > Chordata > Amphibia > Caudata > Salamandridae > Lissotriton > Lissotriton helveticus. The sequence continues at coordinate 210,859,867 of NC_136060.1, read as the reverse complement.
AGTATACAAAAGTACTGCACAATGGGGTAAGCTTTAACTAGAAATGCAGCCTCATTGGAGGTGATCCAGCTGTTAGCACATGTTTCCTCCACAATAATCTTAATCTCTTGTTGTAGCCTCCTCGTTGGGTCTTCCTTAAGCAATTTGTAGAAACGACGTGCTTGAATTTGGCTCAGGCATTTTGTCCAATAAGACAATTGCTCCCCCCTTATCTGCTGGTGTAATAGTCACGGCATCATCCTTCATGAGTGATGTCAAAGCTTGTCGTTCCCTCCTATTCAGATTATGATATTGTCTACTCCCGTTGGCACAGATGTTCATAACCTGCGAGATAACAGATTTCTCAAAGGTAAGAACCTCGGGCGGTACTTGACTGGTAAGAGGATTGAATGTGGATTTTTTACGCAGGCTGCTGTTTTGGTCCTGGTCTTTCTCCAGGTCAGTCGTTTCTTTCCGAAAGAAAAAATCCAACCTGATTTTGCGGGAAAAGTGAGCCAATTCCTGTTTGATTTCAAAAGTATCACCACGATATGGGGGTACAAACCCTAGACCTTTGTTAAGGAGGGTCAATACATCCGCAGTTAGGATTTTTTGACTGAGATTCATTACTAGGGCGTGTCGGTGCTCTGGCCCGCCAGGTTCTCTGTTGGGTACCGGGTTGGACGGGCTGGCATGTTGTCTGCCCAACGTACCTGGGTTTGCTGTTGCCGTCTCTTGCCCCTGGACCTGCTGCGGCTAAACCCTAAACAAGGCTTGTTGGGGTATATTTGGGGTTGGTACTGGTACGGACCGGGGGGGTGGAAAAGAGAAGGGATCTGGCATCCACCATTGCGGAGGGGGTAAATGTTGGGCACCGTTATCTTGGGCACCACCACGCTGTCCTCGCCACTGACGCTTGCCCTCCTGTTATAACTTCTATTTGACGACTCTCCTTGATTTGAATTTTCAGAGTCACTCGACCAACCTTCACTGCCTGAAGTAGAATAGTTTGATCCATACCTATTACCTTGTCGGTTCTGTTGATGGGGCACATATTCAGGGCTAGTGTAAGGATACACCTTCTCCATCGAGAAACGTGCAATATCCTTCTTGAACTTGTTGATTTTAGTAGTCAGTAAGAGTCTCCAAACTCTTTATTTTGTTTATTGCATTCCTCATTCTGTTTCTTAAAAAGTGCACCTGTGAGTGTAACTTTGATCTGCGATTCTAAAGCCTGTATCTCTATTAGTATTTTGTCGGCAACCTGTTTGGCAGTTTTGATGATAAGAACAAGGCAATCACGGGTACACCGCCAGGCTATCAGAGACTGAGGTTCCGTGACGATTTTACTCGTGTTTGTAACATTGTCGTAAATACATAATTTTGGTATCAGTGGACCGCAAATGATCCATTTAGTATATCCTGGTGTTTTCGCTATGCTACGAGCAAGAGCACTCCAGTTACAAACACATTTCTGTTCTACCCATGGTATCCATCTTAGAACACGGAAGCCATTTTGTATTCCTTGCCCTCACATAGTCAATGGACACACAATGACCTCTTTTCATTTAAGGACACGTAGGCTTTAGCCGGCGATTCACCTTGCGAGTGACACGTGCACCTTAGGCCAGCAACGCTGTGGCAGCATGACTCGGCAAGAGCTGCCTCCCCAGCCTGAGGCCAGTCCTGCTATACTGGTTCTTGTGTTCGTTGGCCTGATCATGATTAGGCGGCCGAAGCTGGTAACCGTGCCCATTTACGACCCACAAACATCTCTTATCCTGTCTTTCTATCTTCCACACCTGGCTCTGCTCTTTTCCTTCTGGGCCTTTATTAGGGGGAGGTAACGAAATTTACGATGAGGCGGTCCGGGTCTTGAATGAAGAATTGACATAGGATTATGATGGACTAGTGGGAACCCCTCATTCGTAATGTTTTGACATCAGATACTGTTGACGATTCCTGTGCAACGCCAAATATTTATTGTTTAAGACACGAATGTTTAGAACTGTGGTAACATGTAAAGAATTTGCCCCGAGCAGAATATTTAGTATATAAGGAACAACCCTCTTTGTACAAATTGAACAGGCTCCTAGACACTGCCCGTGTGCAGTTTCTGTGACTTCTGTGTCCCTGCAGTAATAAACCTTTGGTCTTTGACGCCACCATCGAGAAGCCCGTGTTTCTGTTTGTTTGTGCACCGAGACAGGTTGAACTCCGGGGTCTTCGGGTGTTGTCCCTGACACCTCTGGACGGAACCAAAAAGTCCAGAACTCCAATTGGCGCCCAACGTAGAGCGACGTCATTCGGTACCGGTCCAAAAGCCTGAAGAGTTCGAGGAGATCGTGGGAAGATTTCAGAGGGAGGCGCCCCACTTCATCGATCCCGGCATATCGCAAAAGTGGCCCCGACGTTCTCTTCCACGAGGGTTCCCGTTCAGACGGCTGCAGTGGTCCGTTGCCTTGACCGTCGCCCTGTCTTGGACCCGAGGTGCAGTCCTTAGTACGGCGAGACGTGACGGGTTTCTCCTTGGTGACGTCTTCAGTACCTCAGTTAAGTATTTTGTGAGGGTTGCTCCTGTTTGGATAATCCTTTTAGTTCTCAGTTCAGTTCAGTTCTGTAAGATTATCACTGGTTATTCTGGTTACGATAATCATTCTGTTCAGTTCAGGTATCGATACATTTGTCAGTTCTGGTAGGCCTAAGTTCTTGGTTCGAGTGCGCATCTTTTCTGTTTGTGTCTTGTTTGTTTTGTGTTCCGGATTATAAAATGGTAAGTCGGAAAAATTGTATGTTGTCTTGTTTTAGTTGCAACAGTGATTCCCAGTTGGAGGACTCGTGTTTGGTTCCTCCGATTGGAACTCCCCTTTATGATCTATATTGCAAATTTGGTGTGGGCCCTATCTCTTATAACGAGGTATGGATCCGCTTCACAGAGAAAGATGGTGTCCTTAGTTGGCCACTACATGGTAGTTTTGAACCTGAAGTTCTCGATAATCTAGAAAGAAGGTTGTTTAAGAAGAAAGCCCGGCCGGCAATGTTTGATTCTTTCCGTTATTGGCGAAAAGAATCTAAACAGAGAGAAATTAAAAAGTTGAAGAAAGAACAGAAAGAGCAAGAGTTGACTTTAGAACAGTCTGCTAGACAGCTGCAACTCAACGAGTCTGAAAAAGCGATGGAGGTGGCCAATAGAGAGCGTAATTTAGCGATAGACAAGTGCTATCCTGCTTTACCATCGAGTACGGATAAGATAGTAGAGGACCCTGAAAAGGATCCCCTGTTGTCTTACTTGTTACGATCACCCCCACCGTATGCACAGGGTGCTACGGCTCCACCTATACCGAATGTTCAATTACCGGTTGCTGGACAACCTGGTGTCCCTGTTCCCGCTCCCCTGAATCAAGTTCCTGTACCTCCTGTGGTCAATATTAATGTTCCTTCGACAACCCCTCTTCTAGGGTTGCCGGCTTCTTTACCTATGCCTGTGTCGCTCACACCTGCTAGTTCACAAGCTATTTTTCCTGCTACTCCTACTGTTCCTAATCTATCTGTTCCAACTGCTACTCTATTTACTGCTTCTGCTAATATTATGACTCCGCTTTCTGTTCGTCGGAGAATCACTGATTCTGTCTCCAATATTCTATCTCCCTTCTATAAAACTCTGATTAAGACTCCTACCTCTGACTCTGTACAGAGGCGTAGTCAGCTTCCCAGTACTGAAGAAAGAGGAATATTAGATTCCACTGCTCTTAGATGGGTTTCGAAAGTTGGAAGATATAATGTACAAGATGTATTAGATACATTTATGCAATGGAATGAACCGACACAACGATATGTGTTCGATGAAATGTGTTTCCTTCTACGTGAGGAATTGGAAGAGGATGACCCTGAATCAAATCTAGAAGAATTAATTAATGTTCAGAAAGAGTTTGCTGCAGGTATGATAGTTGGACAAAATATAAAAGAAGCGATGGAACTGGTTCTAAGTTATAGAACCGACTCATCCCTTCGTTCACCAAGAGAGTTAGGGAAACGCAGTACGAAACACAATCGTCAATACCCAATGAGAGAGGTTCCACCAATTTGGCGTGAAGCTGTGCAAGCTAATGTAAACCTTGGTATTGCAGCCGCTCCGGCACAATTCCAGAGAGTATGGATACATATTCCATGGAAGCGAGCTGAAGTATTAGCAGTGAAACAGGCCTTGCCAGATCCGCGTAAAAATCCTGCAGGGTACTACAAAGAGTTGGCTCAAACGGTTGACGCTTGTGTATTGAATCTTGCTGACATAGATCTGCTATTTGGTAATGTAGTACCGCAACCAATTTGGGCTAAAATTCGTAAAGAGAATCATCCAGTTGCCCTAGGTGGTGACTGGGCAGCTATAATTGCAGCGGATGGTCAACAAATAGGTGGTTCCAAACCAGAACCCCTAATTGCTAATTTGCCTGGTAGAATAATCGATTTAATGAAAACCCTGATGCCAGCATTACGCGTTAACTGGGACAAATTGTCCGCGTGCAAACAGAAGAAAGACGAAAGCGTCTCAGACTTTTTCACAAGATTCGAGGAGACTTTCGTGGATCATAGTGGTCAGGATATGAGCACAGAAGGAGGCCAGAGATTATTTGTTGATAAATTTGTGCACAATCTGTTACCAGAACTTAGTGGTAAATTAAAGAATTCTGAAAGTGCGTGGGCTGTCTCTACGACTGCGCAAATACTTGCGACTGCCCAGTACTATGAAAATAGGGATAAAGAAGAGAAGGAAAAATCAGATAAAAAGACGAAAGATTTAAAAACTAAAGTACTTTTACAGCAAGCTTATCCGCCTCGCACGAATCAGACTAATATGCAGCAAGGGTCATATCAAAGAACGGAATATAATTTTCAAAGACCACAATACCAATGGAATCAATGTGCTTATTGCAAAGTGGAAGGTCATTACAAAAATGAGTGTCCAGTTCGGGCACAAAATAATGCTGCGGCAGCTCAGAGAGGTCGTGGTAGTTCTATGCAAAACTCTAGAGGTCGAGGACGAGGTGCTATGCCTCCGCAGACGAGTGATCGCCCTTCTAATTATTTCGACCAGCGAAATGGACAATCTGCCCAACAGAATAGGTCTCCACAATATCATGTTGAAGACTATTATGAAGCTAGTGAGGAAGTTCAGCAAAGTGAGTACTAGGACAGCCATGGACGAAGAGAGGGAGTAGTATCAGTTCCAGTAGATCAGAGTGGGCCTTATGTCGCAGTAGCAACATCAGGTATAGTCGAACCGTTTCTGTTGGATACTGGTGCAGCAAAAAGTTCTATCATACATGCGAAACTCCCTGGCGCACCTTTGTCTGGCTCAACAAACGTTTCAGTAGGTTTTTCGGGCGCCCCTGTTCACAACCCTGTTTCTGGTCCTTTGTCTATTTCTGTTGGACCCTGTCAATTGAAAGCACCCCTGATTTTGACGACAGGTTGTAACGAAAATCTGCTTGGTTTAGACTTGTTAAAACGCCTGTACGCGACATTGTACTGTTCTCCAGCAGGAGTACAGCTTACGTTGGGTAAAAGAATAATCTCTCCGATGTACTTGTCGATGGATGCGCTCCCACCAGAGCTGCGTTCACTCCCTGATACTCTTTGGGCGACTGGTCCTAATGATGTAGGTCTATTGGAAATTCCACCCTATGTAGTAACTTTGAAAGCAAATGTCAAACTTCCACGACTTCCACAATACAGAATCTCTAGTGAAGGTGAGCGTGCGCTCCTACTGATAGTGCATGATCTGATTGAGAAAGACGTTATAGAAGAAACCAGAGGTAATGTCTGTAATAGTCCTGTACTGCCTATTTTGAAACGAACTGACCCTACAAAACCTCCAGTATATAGGTTTGTAATTGATCTCAGAGAGGTTAATAAAATTGTGATTCCACAGTTTCCTGTGGTACCAGACATTACTGCATTGTTAACGTTGATTCCTGCTACAGCAGCATGGTTTTCGGTTGTCGACTTGAAAAATGCCTTTTTCAGCATTCCGATAGCCGAAGAAAGCAGAGATATCTTCGGTTTCTCTCTAGGAGGACGAAGCTTTAGGTTTAAACGCGCTCCACAAGGCTATTGTGAAAGCCCATCCATTTACAGTCAAGCATTAAAAAGCCAGTTAGATTCCTTCGTACTTCCTCTTGGTTCTGCTTTAGTACAATATGTCGATGATCTTCTGGTGGCTGCTGATGACAAAGAAACTTGCAAAACAGCTACGATTTCTTTATTGCATCACTTGTCAGATTTGAATCACAAGGTGTCACCTTCAAAAATGCAATACTGCTGCCAAGAAGTGACCTACCTAGGTCATCTCTTGTCAAAGGAGGGAAGGAAGTTGACCCCAGAGAGAATAAAAGCAATTACACAGATGAATGTTCCTAGCACGCAGAGAGAAGTACGTGCCTTTTTAGGTATTACCTCATATTGTAGGCAATGGATCCCAAATTTTTCTCTTTTAGCAAAACCATTGGTAGCCTTGACTGGGAAAGGTGTTCCGAGTCCGGTACCATGGTCTGCTGAATGTCAGCAGAGTTTTTCTGAGTTACGAAATGCACTGTGTTCAGCACCTGTATTGGGTACACCCGACTACAGTAAGCCATTCACGCTCTATGTCCACGAGAGAGAAGGTTGTGCATTGAGTGTTTTGACGCAGAAATTTGGTGATAAACAACGCCCTTGTGCGTATTTTTCATCAACGTTAGATCCGGTAGCTAGAGCGTTGCCTAGTTGCTTGAGAGCTACAGCCGCAGCTGCAGCTTCCATTCGACAATCTGCTGGTTTAGTAATGAACAACATGCTAGTAGTTATGGTTCCTCATGCTGTGGATACACTCATGAACCGAACCAAGACGCAACACCTTACCAGTGCTAGATTATCAGGTTATGAACTGACACTGTTAGCTAGTCATATTCAGATCAAAAGATGCAATGTATTGAATCCAGCAACATTGTTGCCGACTAGCCAAGAGTCGAGTGATTCCGAACCACACGACTGTTATTTCAAAACTGAGGAAGAAACAAAAGGACGAATTGATCTAAAAAACACTCCGTTATCAGATCCAGATGGCACGCTGTATGTTGATGGGTCTTGCTTCAAATTGGAGAATGGTGATGTGACTGCTGCTTATGCAGTAACGACCTTGAGTACGATTGTGGAGACTGCAAGAGTGAGTCAGAATTCTGCCCAGGCTGCAGAATTGATCGCGCTAACAAGAGCGTGCGTTTTAGCTAAGGGAAAGAGAGTGAATGTGTTCACAGATAGTCAGTACGCGTTCGGCGTGGCCCATAGTTTTGGCCGCTTGTGGAAAGAGAGAGGTTTCATTACGTCCCATGGGACTAAGATTCAACATGGTCAGCTAGTTAATGACTTGTTGGAATCTCTAACCTTGCCGACTGAAGTTGCGATTGTGAAATGCAGTGCTCATAAAGCAATCACGGATGATGTTGGTCGTGGGAATGCTTTTGCCGATGAGACTGCAAAACAGACAGCTAGAAATATGATGAGTAGAATGTATGTTGCAACGTCTGCAAGATGGATTTCTGAGTCTGGAATGTGTGAAGACACAGTGGAAAGCGTGAAGGAAATTCAGAAAGAGGCGACTGAGGAGGAAAAACTTGCATGGAGAGAGAGCACGGGTAAATTGGACTCGAGTGGGTGTTGGATTGACTTGTCGGAACAACAGTGTTGGATGTTGCCTGATGCGTATGTGCTTGCAGTAGTGACGATGGCACATGGAACAGCGCACATCAGTTCAAAAGGGATTTGTAAGATGTTGGCTCCGGTCTGGAAGAATGATGGGATTAGTAAGTGTGCAGAGAGAGTGGTGAGAAATTGTATGGTATGCTTGGTGCATAATCCTGGCAAGGGAATCCCCACACCTGCAGGTCACTTCGCTCCTCCTTCCTGCCCCTTTGAAGTGATCCAGCTAGACTTCATTCACATGGATCGTTGTAATAACCTGAAATACGTCCTAGTGGTAGTTTGTGCTTTCTCCAGATGGATCGAAGCATACCCGCTAAAGGACAATACTGCCTTATCCACTGCCAAAATTCTTCTTAAAGAATACTTCCCCAGATACGGAATGCCACGGATTGTATGGTCAGATAACGGAAGTGAGTTCGTAGGGAAAGTTATGCAGAGTGTGTGTGCCGGCCTAGGGATTAGACAGAAGTTTCATAGTGCGAATCATCCCCAGTCCGCGGGTTTAGTCGAGGGTTACAATGGCACCCTTAAACTGAAACTTGCTAAGATACAAGCATCCACGGGTTTGTCCTGGCCAGACGCATTGCCGTTGGCTTTGCTATCAACAAGAGCAACCGTACATTCTAGAGTAGGGCTTAGTCCTTATGAAATAGTTTTTGGTCGTCCTGCAAATGTTTGGGGGGTACCTAGACCAAAAGAATTCAAGCAGCTGGAATACCCAATGTTAATTGATTACCTTTTCGACTTGACTGCTAAATTGAGTCTTATTCACCAACAGGTTTTCGATGCATTGCCAAAGCCACCGGAGAGTCCAGGCCATCAGCTGAAACCGGGTGATCAGGTGGTCATCAAAAATTTTGCAAGAACGAAAAATCTTCAGCCAAGATTCATTGGCCCTTTCCAAGTCCTACTAGCAACAAGAACTGCTATTCGTGTGGCCGGAAGGAAAAACTGGATCCATACGACACATGCCAAACGTGTGCCTCTGCCACTTCCTTACGACAACTGGGTAAAGAAAGGAATCGGTGCCTCTGAAACGGAACAAATCCCCAGGTTCATACCTTTCAGCGATGCAGAACTGATCACGGATTCACCAAATTCTGACTCTCCTCCTGAAACTGCTCTTTTGAACCCTGAACATTTGTCATCCACACCCAACGAACATTTGCCATCTGCACCAAAAGAACATTTGCCATCTGCGAACGTGAACATTGCAACGTCAGCTGAAAATACATTGTTTCCAGATCAGACAGCTCCTGCAAAACTGAGATACAACTTACGTTCTCGCAATATGGACAAATAAAGCAGGAAACTGCCTATTTTCAAATTTGAATTTGCTATACATTGCCTCCAGCCAGGAAGTTTGCTAATACTTTGTATTGTTTCTTTTTGTTTTAAAAATTGCCTTGCCGTCTGGGTGGCCGTAGGGTCGTGGCTGTGTGCCTAGTTGAATCTGCGGGGGTCAGACGCAAGGTCGATCTTTCTGTTAGTTCTGGGAACTCCCAGGGCTGATAGAGGCATTTTCATCTACGTACACATCATCAGTGGTCGCGAACGGTCGTAGAAGATGGAGCTTCCTGAGCTGCAACAAGAAAATGTAATTTATGTTCGCAGAAATAGACTGTACAGAATACTTCACAGCAAATGCTTTCTAATACAATGTGCAGTTACATTTTTAATTGTTTTGATAACGTTGGTGGGTGGAATCATCTTTGGTGTACATTTGATTTTTATGCCAGTAACTACAGTACCTCCCCTTGATCCTACTACTTCTACGGTTTCTTCTATGCATTCTTTTCACTCATTTCCTGAACACGAACAAGCTCGACGCTCAGAATTTATTAACAATACATTTGTACAGCTCTTGCATCAACACCAACTGGTAGTTAATACTACAGACTGCTGGGTGTGTGGCTTGATACCTCACACTATGGATAAAGGCATTCCCTATCTAGTCTTGCCTTTTAGCTACAATGGATCATTTCAGGCCTTTCAGACCATTTTTTCATATGCCCTTGAGACCTATCCTCCGCGTCCACCACGGTCCACTAAATACAACTCAGCCAACAAAGCTTTAGTCCAGGGAATTATTGATATGATTAAAGACGTCAATAATACTCCATCTTACCCTAGAGATGAATTACGGGTGTATTTGAGTTGGAACTCTACAGAGTATCGCCTTAGTTTGGGAGAAAGCAAGCGTAAAAGCTCCACTTCAGTTTGGGTCGTGCCTCACCGAGGTCAAGTCTGTTTGCAAGGAAATGGGAGAAATCCGAGAGCTCAGCTAGGGAGGAGTGAGTGCGTTGAGACTTACGTATTTCCGTCTAACTCCTCCCCTGCCTTTCTGACTGCTAGGGGTACCTACTTCATCTGTCAGGACAGAGCTTATACATGGCTGCCTGCTGACTTCTCAGGTTCATGTTATATTGCTCGATTGTTACCTCCGACATACACTGCTTCTTCAGATTATCACAAAACCAGAGTAGCAAGAGGTGCCTTCAGCAAGGAAGATACCGCTGGTCAAGAAGCTGGAGACTTTTTCAAAGGTTTCCTTCCGTTTTGGGGGCCTATGGCCAATAGTAGAAATACGTCAACTAACACGGGTAGTTGAATCTACTATTACAGAAACTGCTGGTGCCCTTAGTAACTTAACAGCTGAGCTTCAGGCGGATCGTCTCATGACGTTGCAGAACCGTATGGTTCTAGACGTAATACTTGCAGATCGAGGTGGGGTATGCAGAATGATCCAATCGAGCTGCTGTGTCTTTATTCCAAATAATGCTCCAACAGTCTATGAAGCAATCTCTAAGCTACACAAGATTTCCGACTCTATACACGTAGATAAGGGAAACTGGTCCTTCATGGAGTGGTTTTGGACTCTGGTATCAGCGTGGGGATGGAAGGTTCTGATGGTCATTGGTGTCATCGTAGTATTTCTGTTCTCGTGCTGTCTTATTATCCAATATGGTCCCGCTCTGTGTAGTCTCTGTGCTGCAACCTGTTTCAGAAAACCACCTGCATTAGGAGAAAAGGCACGAGACAGGATGATGATACAACAACATGTCACTGACCTAATGAGCATAGAATTAGACTCTGACTCTGATATAGACTGAGTAATTGCCTATGTAAGGGCAAAAGGAGGGTCTGAGGTTCCGTGACGATTTTACTCGTGTTTGTAACATTGTCGTAAATACATAATTTTGGTATCAGTGGACCGCAAATGATCCATTTAGTATATCCTGGTGTTTTCGCTATGCTACGAGCAAGAGCACTCCAGTTACAAACACATTTCTGTTCTACCCATGGTATCCATCTTAGAACACGGAAGCCATTTTGTATTCCTTGCCCTCACATAGTCAATGGACACACAATGACCTCTTTTCATTTAAGGACACGTAGGCTTTAGCCGGCGATTCACCTTGCGAGTGACACGTGCACCTTAGGCCAGCAACGCTGTGGCAGCATGACTCGGCAAGAGCTGCCTCCCCAGCCTGAGGCCAGTCCTGCTATACTGGTTCTTGTGTTCGTTGGCCTGATCATGATTAGGCGGCCGAAGCTGGTAACCGTGCCCATTTACGACCCACAAACATCTCTTATCCTGTCTTTCTATCTTCCACACCTGGCTCTGCTCTTTTCCTTCTGGGCCTTTATTAGGGGGAGGTAACGAAATTTACGATGAGGCGGTCCGGGTCTTGAATGAAGAATTGACATAGGATTATGATGGACTAGTGGGAACCCCTCATTCGTAATGTTTTGACATCAGATACTGTTGACGATTCCTGTGCAACGCCAAATATTTATTGTTTAAGACACGAATGTTTAGAACTGTGGTAACATGTAAAGAATTTGCCTCGAGCAGAATATTTAGTATATAAGGAACAACCCTCTTTGTACAAATTGAACAGGCTCCTAGACACTGCCCGTGTGCAGTTTCTGTGACTTCTGTGTCCCTGCAGTAATAAACCTTTGGTCTTTGACGCCACCATCGAGAAGCCCGTGTTTCTGTTTGTTTGTGCACCGAGACAGGTTGAACTCCGGGGTCTTCGGGTGTTGTCCCTGACACCTCTGGACGGAACCAAAAAGTCCAGAACTCCAAGACCAATCATTGAGGAATGTCTTATCATCTAAAAACAACCTAGGGACATTTGTCAGAATCAGTCCATTTGGTGCACAATTGCCTTTAAGATACTCAGTCATTATAGCCCTGTGAATAAATACTCGTGAATGGGATTTCTTGAGTACTAAAAGTTTTGTCCAGTCATCCTCTTTCACACACTCTTCAAATAATGTAGTAGACCTCAGGATTTATTGTTTTTATTAGTTCTATGATTGGGGAATAAATCCTATGTGGTCTTTAAACTCTCCCTAGGGCCCTCCGGCGTTGAAGCTTCTATTGTTGATATTAAGTTTTCCAACAAGATATTATAAATGTCTTGCAGTTATTCGTCTTTTATTTTCCTGGATTCTGTAAATCCAACTAAGGTATTACTGTAGCCTGACGGCAGTCTTAGACAATAGGACCGCATTTTCGGCATACAACAAAACAGGAACCGGGAGTCCAGCAATGGCTGGTGCATCAGCCTGCAAGGACCGAAAAGCATACTCTGCACCATTTATAAAAAGTGAAAATAAAACACTGCCATATACTAAAAGATGAAGAACATTCCCCATTATGAGCATATCATACCTTGGCTCAAAGAAGCTTATACAGCTGGGAAAGAAGACAATACATATTTTAAGGAACCCCAAATAAGAGCAAAGTATATCACAAAATTGATTGGTCCACTAGATCAAAAGCACTTCTAAGTTTGCCAAAACACAGATGGAGGGATCTCGGCTGTGTCATCATGTAATTTACAATAAGGAGTTCAAGGTTTGCAAAAGGTTCTACCATCCCCAATCCTTTCCAGATGCTGTACTGGATATGTGACAAAATAGAATTGTCAGTTGCCCATTCCTGCAGTCCTTGCAAGAGAACCCTACTCAGGAGTTTCTTAGATGAATCCTCCAGGAGGGAAATGCGATGGTAACACTGCTAATTGGACCTGTCCCCTTCTTGAAACTAGGAACAATGATGGAATTAGGCCACACAGAAAGTACTGAGCTAATTGCCTTGCATTAAAAACATTAAAGACTCAAGTCAAAATTAGACCCCATAGTTCACCCTTACCCATAAAAGCATCAACCGGAGCGCCATTGGGCCTGGGGGCTTTACCTTTGGCACAGCCTTTGAAGGCCTCGGGACCTCTTCAAGAGTAAAGTTGAAGGGCATGCAGAGATAGAACTCCTTTCTACTACCTCTAGAGCCAGGTTGCCTATAGTGACTCAGTATTAACAAAAGGGTCAAAATCATTTCACCATTATCAACTCAGGCTTGGAAGAAGAATTGTGATCTTAATTCAGGAATGGAACCACCTTTCTTAAACAGGGAATTTACTGTATTCCAAAACTGGATATTGTCATTAGTCTCAGATGTCTGGAGCAGGTTTGAGCAAGCCTTTTCATGAGCTCCTTTTTCCTGGAGGCTAACACCTCATTATAATGCTTCCTTAGAGGCTTGATAAGAGAATCGTCCCTTGTCTTAGAAGCAAGCGTACAAACATGATTGAACCAGTCATGTCTATCAGACAACCCTCTCCTAACAGGGCTCAGCAAAAGGGAATTAAGGACCCAGTAATTAGCTCAAAGACAGAGACCAAGCCATCATTATCCACACCTGGGGCTAAACAAAGATTAATCTCATTTGTTGTCATGGCTAGCAAATACCGTCGTTCGCACATATGATCGACTCCTGACCCTCTTGTAGAAATGATATTAAGCCAATTTGGGGCAGTTAACTTATTCTGGAGCCCCAAAATGTTCCATGAAACTAGACCCCATAACCCATTATAGCCAAATTGAACTAAAGCAATGGCTGGACCTGACAGACTAAAACTCAAATGGAGGGGGACTATACAGAACAGGTGCATTAGAACCAACTGGAGGTGTGTTTATGTGGCAGGGAGATCAACTAATAGGGGCTGAAAGCTCATTCAAACTAAATGATAAGGAGTGACCACTGCATCCTCTAGTATAAATGGTCCACACTGGTACTTTAAGCTTTTTTGTCATAAAAGACCCAATCATAGAAGTCACCCAGCATATGTCCAGCTGGGGCAGTGTCCGCGACCGTAATCCAATCCTACATACACATTCTGACTTATATCACATAGTACCAACATCTACATTTCATTATACTAAGGAAACACCACAGGGACAAATGGAGGATTAAAGATAAATACAACAACTATTATAATGAAGAAGTTCTGAATGCAACACATATTTCCTCTGACAAGAGGAAAAGATTATGTTCAATTATAAAACAACATAAAAAACAATCATACAAGAAAACATATAATTAATTGTAGACAAAGCCCTTTAATTGCTTTGGTCTTATGATTTTTCAAAACAACCTACTCATTCTTGCATCATGTCTACTTTTGAGGTAAAAAGTAATTGTTCTGTCTCAGGTTGATCACCATCCTTACTATCTTGTTGCCAACATACTACTACACCTTCCTTTCACAAAGTGCCACACTTTTCCATTATTCAACTGAACAGAATTTCACAGTACTTTCTCCACACACAGAGACTGTAGGAATGTCCACCCTTCCTTTACATAAATGGCAGGTGTTTCAACTCTCACTGAGTCTCTAACTTCAATCACCACATTCTTGAATTTGTTCTTCTTATCATAGTAGGTTGTGCATTTATCCTGTGCCTTAGACAATCTTTCCTTGATTTCTTCAGAGGTCCAGTTACTCCTTTTGGAACATTTCATCCATCCCACATTATCCTTCCCATAAGGTATCCTATCTCTCATTACCTCAAAAGGACTGAAACCAGTAGAGCATGGTGTAACCCTGTATGACCACACAGTTCTCCACACTTCCCTAACACAATATATTTTAGTTCCTTAGCTATTTAACTTTATGGTATTCTTGAGTACCCTTTTGAAGCACTCAACAGCTCCATTACTGGCAGGGAGGTATATGGATGTTGTCTTGTGCAATAGACCAATTCTTTTAAAGAACTAATTGAACACCTCTGAACAGAGTTGAGGTCCATTATCAGTCAAATCTACTTTAGGTAATCCCTCTCTTAAAAATAGTTTACCTTTAAAAAAACAATTGCTTGAGTATCGACTTTGCTAACTACCTCAATTTCTGGCCACTTTGCAAAATGATCAATCAGCACAAATATATACCTAGACTGGGATCCATCATGTACAGGACCTAAAATGTCTAACCCTAACCTCTCTCAAGACATGTCTGGAAATCTTAAAGGACAAAGAGGTGGTTTCATGGTTATGAGGGTTTTCTCGAAATTGTTGCATAGCACACAATTCCTCACTTTTTGTCTATGTGCAGTTCAATACCCAGCCATGAATACAAGTTTTTCACTCTCGATTTGGTTTTAATTATCCATAGGTGGCCCTCAAGGCATATATCCAGCAACTTGTCTTTCAAACACTCCTGTAGAATTATCTTGCCTCCTCAAAGTACTTTGCCATCTTCTACAGACAACTCATTTCTTAATTTCCAATGAGGATAGAAACCCTCATTATTCTTCTTGATGGGCCCCCCTTTCCGGTTGCCTGTATCCATTCACATTCATTTTATACCATTAGTGATTTCCGCATCACATGTTTCCTCCTCCAGTTTGGTTTTCAAGGGAAGAGGCAACCTACTTAAAAAATCTGCACTTCTATTCCTGACCCCTGAAAAAGAGCACACCTCATAGTTATAGTCTAGCAATTTAATAGACACATGTGCCAGCCTTGGAGACGCCTCGAAAATACCTTTGGTGGTCAGAACCTTTAGTAGCAGTTTGTGGTCACTCTCAATGTGAAATGGGAATCCCCCATACATATGCTATAGTGCTTCATACACCAAACGCAAGCAAGGGCCTCCTTATCAATTGGAGTGAGTGCACATGAAACAAAGGCAATAACACATTCATTACCGCAACAATCAGTCTGAGAAAGGCCTGCCCCCAAACCCTTGCAGCTAGCATTTGTGGTCACAATGCTTTCCAATGCTTGACCAAAAAAGTGAAGTGCTGGTGCGCTAGAAATGTCATCCTTTATCAATTGAAACACAACTTGACATTCTTCAGACCATGTAAACTCACACTTAACTTTCAACAGCTGTCTCAACGGAAATATTTTGCTGTAGAAATGCATGATATATTTTGCATACTATAAGGAATGGGTGTGTTTTTAATTTCTTCCACAAAAAATGCTTTTTGTTCTGTTCCCCTTCCACTAATTTCATGTCCCACTTATGTCACAGAGTTACTAGTAAATTTACATTTGGCAAACTGTGCAGGGAGACCTTTTTCATGTAATAAGCCTAAGACTTCCCTAAGATGTGTTACATGCTCATCTTTTTTCTTGCCTACACTGAGAGTATCGTCTTGAAAGAAAATTAAATGTTTTCCTTCCTAACATTTTTAAACATCAGGTGTTAAGACATAACTGCCGCAGATGCTAAACCGAAAGTTACCCTCACAAACTTAAAGCATCAGAACTATGTAATGAAGGCTGTCAACCTATGACTATCAGGATGTGTTATGCTGATGTAAGATTGATGGTAGTGACCAACTGGTATTTTATTGATCCTGGGAAATGGTAATTGGTCAACCAGAATATTGCAATGTAAATCTCTTAGATCCACACAAAGCCTAAGTTTGCCATTGGCCCAAGGTGCGACCATTAAGAAGCGGGTCCAATCAGAGGATTCTGCTGACTCCATAATCCCTGCTTCTAGTAATATGTCAATTTCTTTGGAAACTCCTTCTCAAATAGCAATGGTTATGTTTCTTGCTTTATGAATGCAAGGAACAGAGATCTCCCTAAGAATTATATTACATTGGAAACCATTGAGTTCTTCAACACAAATAGAGAAGACTGCAGGAAATTGCTTGAAAATGTCATACTTCCTATTATGCTGATCGTGTACCGCAAGGAAATGATCAGGACTGTATGGATCCAGTATGATACCATGATATTCCTGATCCCACCAGCCCAAAACGGAGGGATCATTTTGGAAAAGTATAACTTACATTCTGCTGTACATTTTTAAAATTTAGATAGCACATTTCAGTACCCCAACGAAGAAATAGTTTCACCCGTAAAACCTTTGGTAAAGATACCCAGGAATTCCAAGCTGTCACCCAACACTAGTTTCAATATTTCATTCTATACTGACTCACTCACTATAGTGTATGGAGATCCAAGATCAGCAGTAATTGTAATCAATACACCTCCAATAGGGATTTCACATTTATGTTTTTTCCTATCACCATGTACCTCAACAACTTCTGAGTCAGAGTCAAGGCTCAAAACACACATATTGGCGTCCATTTTATCTGTATTCTGCATGTCTGACTCAAAATCTTCTTCTAAAAGTAGTTTGATGGAAGTATTTTTCCCGATCTTCTTCCTGCCGACCTTTTGAAAATGACCAACAATTCCACAAATAGAGCTCTTTAGATTACAAGCTGGGCTTTTAGTTTCATTTGCTAAATGGCCCAACATCCCACAGCTGTAGAATCTTAAGTCATTGTTGTAATCAGTCTCTTTTTTCTTGCAGGAGGAGGAATATGATTTCTTCAAGCAAGATGGATTGGCGTTCTTGCTAGTTTTGATTTTGATAACAGTTTCCTTAACAGCTTATTTCTCAGGAGATTTAGTGTTGTCCACTAATACAGCTTTCACACATCTCCCAGTCAGTTTCACTCCTTTAACAAGTTCTATGAGTTCTTGAACAGGGGCTCACCTTTGACCGATTGACCCAAAGGATGTCCTGTATGGAAGAATTGACTGTGTGCGTACCAATTTGGTTCCTGTTAAGCTCATCATGCAATGAGCCAAATGGTGCATCAAAGCAAGATTTTTAAGGACTGAAACATGTTCATCCACTGCTTCACTTTTAGATTGTTTCTTGCAAAAAAACTTACAACGGTCAGTTCCCACACACATAGTAGCTGCATAATATAAATTCAAATCTTTAAATGCAGTGGCAAATACATCACTTCCAATATGTGTTTGAATCCAATTATATACTCTAAAACCTATGGGTCCTAAAGAATGCAAGAGGATTTTTTCTTTTTTCTGGCATAAATCATCCTAATTATCAAGAGCAGAGATGTAGTTGATAGAGCAGCTTTTCCATTCTTGACATTTCAAAGCCTCTTCACCAGAAGAAGTTACAAATGGTTGAGGAGGCATTACATTCAGTGCCCCATTTGAAGCCATAGTAATAGGTGTACTGGTGAGAGTTTTGTCTGTTTGCCGCCCCACTCCCCCCCATGGCAAACGCATTACCAATTAACGCTTTAAGGAGCTATTGCCGCTCTGAGACGGCAGGTAAGAGCAGGGTGGGCCGTTGTCACACTTAGCTCTGCCATTGCTGTTAGACCAGCTAGCTCTACAGTGCCACTATCATCCCCCTCTGTGTTTTACAGTGGCGTAGGTAGTTTCTGGCAGGCCCGGACTGGCCGTTGTGGGCAGCGGGCAATCCCCCAGTGGGCCACATGGGCGGGGACCGGTTTGGGTCTATGGGGGCCGTTTTTGTTACTGGTCCATTTTTGAAGCATAGCAACAAAATCGGCTGAAAACCGGCCGTGGCAAAGAGTGCGGGCGCACCCCTACCCCCCCCTGGGGGGGGGGCGGCCGAGCACTTTGCCAGGGCCAGCTTTAATTCCCAGTCCAGTCCTGGTTTCTGGTAACCACTGAACATGACAACCCTGATTCTCATTTATAGTGGAAAATATTATAGTATTTTTCGCTCAGTCACTCGTTCTTACTTTTCTCAGAATACACATAGAATGACGATTGGAATGGTTTCAATAATTATTTATTGATCAAGAGTCAGTATAGTATGAAACATATCCACTGCGACAATCAAAAGACAGGAGCTGACAAATGTGATCGCTAGTACCAACATCATAAATAGTAGATTCATTTCTACCATAGTGCTAATAAGATGAACAAAAACAGATTATATAAAACAATAGCATCGGTGTAGTCCTATCATGTACCTAGCCTAGATATGTAGGTGAAACATGTGCATGTAAGTGCTAGGATATATCCTAATGAAGCCAAGAATCCCCCGGGGAAGTGCAAACCCCTCACCTGATGGTGTAGAATGAAGGACCCCATTTCTGCATCAAGGATGGCACCCCTCAAGGGATCTCAGGTCTCTGCCTCTCCAAGAAACAGCCTGCAGAGTCTCAGTCCAGCCTGGAAGGAATTCTCCTCTCTTTCTGTAAGGGGGAGTGCAGGTCTTTTATACTAAAGTGGTCACTCCTGAGTTTCTTCAAGAATCAATATGTTTGGAAAACATTCACTAATCCTTTGCTAATCCTTTTCTAAACAAAAACACTCATGCACAGCTGGCTGTTGGACATGGTTAAAAAAAGTGGTGACCCTTATACCGAATAAATCTGCCGTGCTGGGGAAATATTTATGTACGTGAGGTACAGGGATTACAATATGGTACCGAGAGCCTGGTGTCATAGAGACAAAAGTAGGCTACTAGGTAAAAGGTCACCTGTGTAGGACTGTTATGTTGTGTGGGTGTAATTGGTGTAAAGTATGTAATTGGTATGTACATGATGGGACTATCCTGAAGGATATGACATAAACTACACAGTGACCCAAAAAAATACACTGACTATTATGTGGTAACTGAATGAATCCATGTTGTAAGCAATCACATGAAGGTCAACGGAAACATTTTATGTACTGAGGTGAAGAAAAGCAGATGTAAACAGGAAACATTTGGGATACATGTGGGTCTTCAGTTCACACCTTTACATAGGAACTTCCTAAAATAGCCACCCTATGTTGCAAAACTTTGATTTTCTCAGGAAAATTTAGCTTGTATTTTCAATGTTTTCTTTCTTTTGGAGTCATGTGATGCAGGTCCGTAATAATGCGTCAAATGTGTTGCATCATGTAGGGAGACTCAGTGAAACCTTGGAATGTTACCTTAGATTGAAAGAATGCTCCATACTCAGGTAACTCGCTTAAGGTAAACTTCCGGTTGTAGTGTCTCTTGTCTGCACTGAAAGTGATGAGCAAGAGAAACTGCTGTTGTAGTGAAGGGCGCTGCTAACATGTCTAAGTGCAGCAAACAGTCAACCCCCATGTCATCCCCGTCTTTACCAGTAATGGCAGGAAAATGCTGTTTTGGATTAAATACGGCTGCAGTGAGGGAAACTTGGGTCTGTGGCTGGGGTCATTCATTGTCAATACATTGTAGTATAAATTGTCCACTCTGGTATTTTAAGCGTTCAGCTTTATTGTAGTAAAAAACCCCAGTAAAGAAGTCACCTAGCATAAGTCCAGCTGTACAGTCTCCTCAACCGTAATCCAATCCTACATACACATTCTAACCTAAATCACATAGATCTAACATCTACACTCCATAACACTAAGGAAACACCACAGGGACAAATAAAGGAATGAAGATACATACAATTGAGACATTTTCAATAAAACACATCTAAAAGTCAATCTACCATCTGCAAGTCATTCAAGGCATCAAATCTGCTTGAGAGTGTAAGGAAAAATGGATGGTTGTGGGGGGGGGGCAAAAAGTTGATAGTCGAAACCAACTGATGCCTGAGATAGGTGATGATAGAAAACAACCCGAGGGAAAAAACAGAACGTTAACCCCTTGGAGAAATTGGGTACTGATGTTGAATCTCCCCTGCAAAACTGAGATGCCTAAAATGTATAATGACACAATCCCCATTAAAGGATTTCCTAGACGACCGCTCAAGTCCACCCTATGCATCATCTGAATTTGATTAGCATCAGAGACTGGAAAAATAGACTTAGACAGTTGCCAATGCAAAACTTTGGGGCTCATTACGATGGCGTAATGATCGCCAGTATCGAGCCGGCGGTGGCGATCATTACGCCATTGTAACGAGAAATACCCCTGCCATATTATGATGGCGGTGGGTATCGTGGCAGACGCAAAGTCCGTCAGACACTTTCCCGCCGGTCGGCAATCGTAACGATTGTCGGCCGGGCGAAGCTGGGCCAGTAATATGATGGTGGTGCCTAGCAGGCACCGCCAGCCATATTATGATGTGGGTGATTGATGGGCCTTTCCATGGTGGTAAAGGCTGGCAGGGATTGGTTTTGGGGGCCCATTGTGGGCCCCCTGGGGGAGGGGTGGGGGTGCACAGGGGGTACCCATGGTACCCCCCTGCAGTCCCCTGCACTAAGTGGCAGGCACCACGCTACGCATGCCCTTTGCCTTTGCAGACGGTGCTGCAAACAAAGGCCAGGATGCGCCTTCCAGTATGCCGGGCGCATCCCAATTGGGCCAGTGGGACATCCGCACGTCTGGCGGTCGGTCCCTTTGCCGTGATGATGGCTGGCGGACTGATGTCTGCCCGTCATCATAATGAGCCCCTTTGTTTCCTAACTGGACTGGCGACTCAACTGAGCTCCGGGTCAAAGGTGAGATATTTGCCTTTTACTACATTGGAAAAGCAAGTAAGGGGGGAAGTTTATCACATCCGTACTCCTAAGACTTTTAAGACCGTCCGGGAAATGCTGATGTAATAATACACGTTAGACTGGTCAGTATTCTAACCTGCGTTAAGGACCCGAGGTGGGGATCGCATGCCCCTTTACAACCAGGTTCCAGGCACTGTAAGTGTATTCCTGTAACTATGACAGGTGATAAACTCCTTTCAAAATCTTTACATCTTTAAATTCGTACTAAAATTCCATCTCAGTCAGTTATGTCAGACTGTTAGAATTCACTTTTTTCATACAAAATGCTTCGGCCACTGTTTAAATATGTGTCTGAATTGCTATGAATGTTTTCCTTTTAAATGTAATGCGCTACAATTTAGATATTTTACATTTTTTTCAAAACTATAAATAGAGACCAGCACAAGGTGGAGAACAGTTTCTCCTAAATGGAGAGACTCACTTGCCCGGCGTGTCACAAGAGGTAATTTACGGGCCCTCCCATGCATGTAGTCTGGCAGAATTTGGGCAAATTTCAATGTTTGCTTTGTGTTGAATTGAAGGAATAATTTACAATGGATGTTTAAAATGCCAATCAACCAATGAAACCTGCCACACGAAAAGAGGAGGACTTGATGTCGTGTTGTGCAGTTGCTTGTTAACTTATTATGCTTTAAAGTCTAGGGGGCATATTATCAAGAAAGGGCGTTACATTATCGCCTTTATCGGCAGTTTCCTGATGATAAAAGCGGCGATAATGTAACCCCCTGTTTTGATCATATGCCCCTAGATCAGAGGTCTTCAAACGTTTTTACTCTGAGCCCCCCCTAAGCAAAATGTTTTGAGGTCGGGCCCACCTCCAAAACTTTATGGGAAGGATTGGGGGAGCGGGAGGGACATAGCTGCGTGCAGGGAGCTGGCTTATGAGATGATTTCAGGAATACTTTTTCTATAGCTTATGAACCGCCCCAAATATGAGACTTATAAAACAGCAAATGCATCAAACAAAAACAGATATCCCAAACAAACTACTCCCTATAATTGGGGTGTTGTGAGCCCCTCATACTCGTTGACCCCAATGCAACAATACCTGCTGCACTAATGATAACTGCAGTCCTGAGTAGCAGGCTAACTCCTCTGCCTCTTTTACCTCGTCCCCACCATGATGGATCATCACCTCTGTCCTAATGCTTGAAAGAACAATAGGCTTTGATGCCCCTTTTTTTAAAGGTAGAGAGTCATAGTTGTGATGCAGTGGCCCCCCAAATTCCTGCCCCCCAGTCCTGCTGCATCCGCTCCTTTATGATAACCAGCAGTGGCCATTTACACACTTGGCAGCAGTACCAGCTTCACTAATGATTGACCATTTAAAAAAAACACACTTATATTGTCACCTTCTTTGGGGTATCTCTCTGAAGAAGCGGTATCTGGCCATTTGTAAACATAAAAATGAGTCTGCATAAAGTGCTCCTTATTCTGGGCCTTCTCTTTGACAATATCTTTGAACATTGCTGCTTTCCTAGACCATTTCTGTGAGGCCCCAAGGATCGAGAGGATTAGGGCTCTGCATCTGAATGCAACCCTGCTGGCCTTCTACCTGCCACCCCATTGACTCGGCTTTCACAAAAAAACTTCCCCTGAATGGTTATACTGATTTTGAGATGCCTGTGCCTGAAAGTGTGTGGCGGTAGTGCAGAAAGTTAAAAAAGAAACCGGCCTTCTTACCAGCCATTAATTGATTGAGTCACCTAAAGACAGGGCCACTGGAATTATGAGTTTCTGCAGTAGCTGCTTTTTCCACATAATTAACAGTTTAGTGCATTTGCAACATGTTCCAGAGCAGTGGAAGGCCCTTTGCAAAGATTGACTGGTAATCTTGTAGTTGCTTTCTGCTGTATTTGGGTGTTAAACTGGTACTAATGAGGTGAAATATTTCCCCTGACAGCGTTACCGTGAGTTAAAATGACAAAATAATGAAGTAATGCTAACCACACAATGTGGCGCATTGTGCCACATAATTTACTTTTTCTTGCTGCATAATTTAGTCAAACCTGCCACATAATGTTTTCCTCTTCTGCTGAATAATTCCAGTGGATCTGCTTAAAGCTTTATGGTGGCAAAGATCTAATGTAAAGGATGTAATGTAAAGGAGTTCTCAGCTGGGATCTGGATTAGTGCAGACACTTACAAAAATGTCTGCATTAGATACAGTTTGATTACTTATTACTAAAAAGTATATTTTGTAAGAACTTGTTTTATCTCAATCACTGCATTATTTTGCAGCAGCCTAGCTTAGAGTATGTAAATACGGTTTTAAAATAATGACTTACATATTCACAGTGCTTTCTGCTACAGTCTGGGACCTCATAGCACTATAAATAGGGCCATTGGAATTATGCGGCTGGAGAAGGCCAAATTGTGCAGCATGGTTGACAATTCTGTAGCATGCAAAGGCGAATTATGCTGCATATTATGTGATAGCATTACTGCACTATTTTGCTATTTTTACACTTGTTAACATTGTCCTGGCCTTTATTGCCCCTCATAAGTACCACATTAACACCCACATATAGCAATAAGCAACAGAAAGGTGACCAATCTACCTTTAGAAAGGGCTTTCCACTGCGAGATAACATGTGTTGCTGCATTTTTAAATCTGCAAATTATGCTGCAGATGATGGATTATGTGGCAAATGCGGGAAAACCCTAACTATGTGCTGAGAGTGCAGGGTGAGTGTGAAAGTGAAGGGTGAGAATGATCACTGAGTTGTCTGAATGCAGGGTGAAGTCCCAGACACTTGAAGTTAAGGGTTTCAGATATAAGTTAAACTATTGCTATTCTGGTATTAATCAGGGTATCAAGGGTGAAATAAATAAAGTGCTGATCCTGCAACAAACTTCCAGTCTTCTGATTAGGTTTGCCAGCTCATTATTTTGATGTTGCAGACATTACAAAAATAAACATTCACCTAAAGCCCTATTTTCAGCACTTATCTGTGCGCTCTTTTAAAAGCAAATATAAAGCACTTTTAAATGTTTTCTAGGGCTGCCTGAATGATTCATGTCTGAAAATGAAAGGAACAGACAGAAATTCACTTTACAAATGAATACATATTTTTTTATTTAAGACCATATTTAGTGTCAAAGCAGGGTCTTTGCAGGCTCTTTAAACATACAAGGCTGGCATTTTTTCTATTGCCAACCGTTTTTTGTATTCATTTTCATGAAATGCATTTCCTCCCTACAGCAGTAAATTTATAATACAATTGTAAGGAATAGGCAGAGTCGGGGCCCAGGAAAAAGAAAAAAAAACTAAGCTTTGGTAACCAGTTCCTGAAGGTATTTAAATGGTCTTTAAAGACCTGTGAAATACTCGGTTGTGGTGGAGTCTTAATAAGACTCCAGACACTGCGCCGAGCCCCCACTGACCTCTGGCCCCACGGCAACTATGAGGGCTTCGGGGTAAATGAAGACAGCCTGGAAATCCAGCAGATAAACATCGCTGCACTTCCAGGCGTCTTCATTTACACGTGCTTGCAGAGGCCTTTGCGCCCCCCTGGGAACCCATCCACGCCCCCCCAGGGGGGCGCCCCCCACAGTTTGAAGAACTGTGCCCTAGATGCTAAGTCCAGATTTCAACTCTTGACTTCCAAGCCACAGCAGATGTCAGCAGTAAGCATGAAACTCACTGAGCCGGCTTGGGAGGTTTAACTGCAAGATACCTGTTATATTGTATACGGTGTCCTCCTGACTTTTGTATTCTGCTATCTTCTTTCCTGAGGCAGGAGTTATCAAAAATGACTCTCTACCGTAATGACTTTGAACTGTGCATGCTGCGATGTTTATGTTCGGGTGAGGTCAAGTGCTTTTCTTTTTTTTTCCCACCTGTACTTGTGCTCAAATTATCCACTTCTATTTTGCGGGTAAAACGAGAGTTTGGCAAAAAGGCCACTGACCTGCTACTTTTTGGTTGATGTCCCACATCCACAAACCTCTAAATGACCACGTTAACTTATATTATCATCAATAGTGCTACATGTAAGCAGGTGTGTAACAGTGCCTGGCCGTTCGTCAACTCCCACCATGCGCAGATTGACAGTCACGCATTTACTAAGACTCTTCACTCATTCTGGGAAGACTGCGTTTATTTAAATGATGGCAAATTATTGTTGTCATCATTTATTTTGAGCCAGCAATTCCTTTGCTGTGGAACGTGCATGAGAAGATGTGAAAAGCAAATCTAATTAGATGGAAATGAATGTTGAATTTCAAATGAGATTTGAGGCTGAAAAAAAAACACAAGCATAGAAATGTGCTTGTCATTTCACTCATTATGACTGGCGCTGCTCGAGGGAGCTTTGGCAATTCACCCACAACACTGCCAGCCCAGTGCAGACGTCAGTGACACCTTCGCCATTGATATATGTACCATCCTACAGAGAGTATTTAATCACATCATTCACGAGTTCACAGTTTATGTGTTTACTGCTGTTTGGACACGTTTCGTCTTTTAAAATGCAACATAACTTATTTTCTGAAGAATGATAGAGAATAAGACAACGATATGCCATCCATCTCTGCTACAGTATTAGGGCACGAATGTCAAAACATGACTATTTCACTTTTTTCTCTGATGCAAAATACAAACTCAATTCAATTCGACATGCCTCATTTTGAGAAATATTGTCAGAAAAGCTGTAAAGTAGAACGTACATGTTGTTGACACATACAGCTTAACATTGTTTAAATAGGCGAAAACTGATTTTATATGACATATGTGTTGACAGTTGTCTCAATTCTTTCTGGTGCTCATTATACATTTATAATGCAACCATGTGCATCTTACTCGCTTCACAGCAGAAATGAGTTGAAAATGCGAGCAATTGTAATCAAGACAAGTACCTTGTTTTCTATTTGTAAGTCTGCTGTTCTTTGGTATTGCCCAATGAAAAATCCCTTCCCATTTAAATTAATTTGGTTACAAAGTCTAGCCTCATTCAAAAGATGTTAAATATGTGATGTGGTTCTAAGACCCTGAGATTGTTGGACCTGATGCCAGAGCACAAACCATGTCACAAAACATGTCCTTAAGTCTTAGAGCCCGCTGCCAAGAGCCTATAACAAGAGCGAGGGACTTTAACAGCAGGTATAGCCTGAGGCACAAGGGCTATAAGGCTATTAAAACATTCCACCCTCTGAGAGTAGAATGTTCTTGATTAGAAAGTGAGAAACAGGAAGACAAACATTAGAATTTTGGGAAAGAAGTCCTATATCAGCCATTATAAGCCCAGGGCTGCTCCAATGTCTTTAATGGAGCTCTCAACATTCCAATGATCCAATATAGCCTAATAGCCACCTGCTGAGGGTTATATCAGTTCTTAAAGGCCCTCACCCCAAGTTATAAATGTTGGAGCTTCAGGCTTATACCAGCCATCATAAGCCCAGGGCTACTTCATTGTCTTCAATGAAACTCTCAACATTCCAATGTTCCAATTGGTGTTAAGTAAGGCAGCACTTGATGTAAATACCTTTTACAATCGAAATAAGAAAGCAGATTTCTGGCTAGTAATGTGTGACCGGAATATTTGTGCATATTAGATATATTACATTATATTATGATGGTGAAATATTGTGTTTTATGTGCTAATATGTGTTTGTGCTACATTATTGCATTGTACTGTTGTGTTTGAGTTGCATTCTCTGTTAACTCATTTGATGTTTTATGTATTGTTGCTTGTTTGTTGTATTGTTATTTTGCTTCATGTTATATCATTGTGCAGTTTTCTTGGGCCGTGTGATGAAGAGCTCTACTGGTACAGAGCTGAGCAACTGCTTTTATGCACTTGCAATGTATGAGGTGAATTCATTTTACTCTATATCTCTTTAAGTTAATGCTTTATTTTCACACAGTAGAGCTGAGAACCTGTGAGCAATGGTTGCCTGTTTCTGAGCTGTACTGTATAAATAATTCACAACCTTGAAAAAAATTCGGGTTAAATGATTTCACTTTACGCTCTGCAGGCGCATAAAACAGGTGCTCAGAGCTGCGCAGCAAAGTACACCATGATACAGAAACCTTTTGTTTTCTTTAGAAATGTCAACAAATGCTGTTACTCTTCAGCGAAGAGCAGCACATTACCTCAAAGTTCTAGTTGCTAACTTTTACTTTTCACTGCTTGAGTTTGTGAAATCCATCTGATCCAGCACGTCATTTATTTAAGGCACAAACCAGCCTAAAACAGTTGAAGACACATGTCTTAAATTAGACCCTATTTCAGGGCTACACTGGGAACAAAAGCAGCTCTGGCAAATTTGGTAAGACCAGCCACCAGTCTGAATGTTGTGAGTGAGCACTTGGAGGGAGCCTAACCATTGTAAGAGAATTTGGGGGGTTCTACCCATAACAAAAATGCAAATATGATGCATTTTACAACACATTCTTCATTATGGAACCTTGTTCAATCATTCACTGGATGGATGGAAGTTGGAGACAGCACTACATTGCTCAATGAATGAATTGTCGGAAGGTGAGCAGTGGGTGGATGAATATTTGTAAGAATGACTTAAAATGAGTAAAACTGCTGGCTACGTGTCACAAATGTTTTCAATGCTTGGGAAAGGATTAGCGCTTAGCTTTTCATTTTAGCGTCTGGATTAAAGCATCACTGTCCCCAAGCACTACTATCATCATTCCCTATGAAACATACATGATATGGATGTATTCAGGCACTGATTTAGTGCCTGAAAGAGTTAAATGCAAATCGTTAAACGTTAATTGGATCTGGGAGAAGACATTAGATAATCATGTTGAGGCTGTAAGAAAAAACCTTGCCTCAATCGAAGCTTCCACTTAACAATGTTGTGTGATCCTAGGCAATAACATTTGTTAAGGTTTCTCCTTTTCCTTCATCATCAAATGACAGCGTCATCAAATGCATCAGTCAGGGCATGTGCTGCACAAATGCAGAAGTTTATAATGCTACTCCAGCGATAGTAACACCGTAGGTTACATATAGAGGATAAAAGGCAGAGCTCTTGCTTCACTAAAAGCATCATCATCACGGCAATTGGGGTGGGTGCATGAATGTTTCTTAGTTCACTATTAGAATCTGTCACTTCTAGTGATTTCCCACTACATGTATTGGCGTTATTATTTCACATAATAAATTCAAATGCGTTGTATAGATCACATGGTAAAGGAACACACTGTTTTGAATCTTGAATTGTCTTTATCATATATGTACTGGACTCCGAGTAAAGATACTGCAGACTCCCGTCCACCAATCCCCCTTGCCGAAGCCTTCAAAGTCTGCGCTTCCCCGGGCTGCTCTGCAAGAGACAGGAACTACCTGTTGTAAGGTGGTTTATAAGTAAGGGCAGGTAGGTACCTACACTTAGTAACCACCCATGCAAATAAGAGCCATTCAAGATCTCAGAAAATTCTTTGCTGCTCAACCCATGGTAGCGTGGCTTCAAGCAGACAGGCTGAATTTAGGAGACAGATGTGTAAAGCATTTAAATACACCAATACATTAAATAAGTAAGACATAACACACAATAAATATCCAACACCAATTAATAAAAATAGAAAATATGTTTTATATATCCCTGCACAGGGATATCGCCCCCTCAGCCTCGCCCTGCCAATCTGATGCTACTAGCTATACACAAGGTCTGGCACTGGGCACATTACCTCCTTGATGTGGACCGCCTCCTCCATATCCATGCACCCCTTTGGGGCAATGACCGCCCATGTATTGGAGGTAAGACCAGCCCAGCTCAGGTCATATTGGATGGGGGCCTCCAGTCCTCCTGATGACTGATCGAAGAGTTTAGCCTCCCACCCCAACAGGCAAGGAGTCACCTTCAGCTGATACACTGCCTCTGACAAAGACTATGGAAATGCTTCGGGCCCTACAGACCTTACCTTGGAGCTCTGGAACTTTCAGCCGGATGAACCTGAAACTCAAGCCTGGTCGCTGTTTGCTTTGACAGCTTGACTCTCGACGACGAGTAGGTCAACTTATGGAGCTTTTTACCAAAAATGCTCCAGATGGTCACAATCTTCTGCCGCTTGTTCTAGAGGGCCCTTTTGGGCTCTTAAAGGCTCTACAAATAGCAATCCATGATTTTAAAATCTTTGAGTTGCTCCTTGGGAAGTTGGGACTAAAAAACCCACAATGCTCCTGGCCAAATCATTAAAAGTCCACTGAAAGCTGTTAAGCTGGGTTCTTCTTGATAGAAATGATGCAGGTGGAGCTCTTGTAACCTGATACTTTCAGGGAGGCCACACCTCAAGCTTCTAGAGTCAGGCAAATTTGTTTTTTTGTAAAGTCCAAAGTGTGCAGCAGGGGTTGTCCTTCAGAGTGAAGTCCTCTTGGTGCATGCCAAGGGTTCAGTGGGGCAGTACCACTTCTTCTTTCTTCCAGGCGCCAATCTGAATTGCATGCCTGCTCTCCCATATTTATGCACGCTTATGTAATGGCAAGTATGAGAGCACACCTGACCAATGGGATGCATGGAGCCACCATTATTGATGACCACTCCCCCTGAAGTGTGTCAATTTCTTGTCACAGAAAGCATTGTGCAATAAAATCCAAAATGGGAAAAATCTCTCCTGGAGATTCAGGTCTGGCAAACCCAATCTACAGGTGTGGCTAATTTCCCCTAACACTCCCCTTATAGCCCCTTTGCTAATTCAATTACATGGACTCCCATCTGGCTGGTGCAGGAAGGCAGGGTAGGCCTGGTTCCTGTCCTTACTGTCTTTTTCTCTTCGAAGAGACCAGTTTGGCTACCCAGCCCCCTTCCTGCCTTTTGCTATGCAGCAGCAGATCTCTTCCCACCAGATGTCTCCTATGTCTCAGCCCAGGCCATTTCATACCTGAGCAACATTGCTTGGCTGAGCCCGTCAAAGTCTGGCTAATCAGTAGAGGCTGCTACAGGGCTGAATATAGACACATCAGAAAAGCAAGTTCTACAACTTATTTTCTGTAATATCTATAACAAATTTAACCATGGCAAGTTGATGAATTTATTGAAACAATCATTTTCATTCTTTGAAGTATTATTTTAGCTCACTCCTGCCAATAGTTAGACTTTTTAAGGTTAAATAAAGCATTCCAATATTAGCCTTACACTACAATGGAGACAAATAAAAAAGGGCTTGTAAAATATCTTTTATAATGGGCTTGCGCACTTTAACATGGCACCCAGCCCTTTGGGCACCTAGGGTAGACGTTATGGGAAACCTACATGTAAAAATAAGGTAGCTTAAGACTTTAGCAGTACCTTTAAGTCCAAACTTGAATTTGGACATTGTTTTGTTTCAAAAGCATCCTGAAAGGTAGGGCTGGCTTTTAAAATGTCAGCAGGCCCAACAGTGCATTAAATCTACTGGACCTGTAAACCTACATGCCCTACCATATAATAGGGACTTACAGGTAGGTTGTCAGTATCAATTGTAGTTATACATATTTGCCATGTACCTTTTACGCAGAGCACAAACCCTGGGTCTCATTGGCAGAGACCAGGGCACCATCAAAGTCAGAAAACTGGCAACTAGTAGTCAAAATTGGGCCTAAAAGTTGAGGCGACATTGCAAAAAGACCAGGTCTCTCACACTACAGAAATGTAAAAACAAATAGTTTTGAAGCACACTTTAAAACAATTTGTTTTGCATTTTTAATATTTAAATTACCAACGCACTGCAGACATGAAATGAGGCCATCCCCAAGATCAAAACTGACCCCCACTAGCAGTTAAACTACCCCCCACCCTTCCAGCACACTGGGAAATTGCCCAGTGCCCAGTAGCACTAGTTCATCAGTGTCGGCCGGCACAGGTAAGAGCAGTGGGAGGGTGGGGCGAGGTGGGGTTTGGGGAAGTCGAGATACAATGGGAAAATGCAGCGAGAACAATGTAAGTGCTTTTTGGTATTTTAATGTCACTTATCCTGTTGTATATTGAGTTCCCTGATATCCTCCCAGCCCACCCTGCCACATCGCACACCGTTCTGCACTGGATGGAGTAATGTCTATTACCACTCCAAGCAACTGGGTTCAATTGGAGTATCTACAAGATGGAACCTTGAAGAAGTCGTGATTACGATGAAACACATGTTGGCTACGCCTACTGTGAAGGCTATTGTGAAGACTACAATAAGCAACTTGTTAAGATCAAGATTGAAGAATACTAAGAATAGAGACCTCAATTTTGTTATACATTTGTGATATATACTTATCTTACGTGTGCCAGATGGCTACATATATATGTACATAGAACCTCAGATTGGGGCTCTAATCTATGAATGTCCAATGAACATTCATTCAAGAACTCCCAATTGAGTGATATAGAACTTTTCATTTGCCCCCCCTTCTCTGTGCATGCCTGTGTGTGCAGTTTTAAATTGCCATTTCAACTTCGCAAAATTAACCTTTTGATAGGCCCAAACATTCCTGTTCAATACATTTAAATCATCCCTCAAGCAGGCCCTGCACAGAGGGCAATGTGCAATGTATGTAAAAAGTAGGACATGCACTCTTCAGTTTTACATTTCCTGGTTGTGAAAAGCTTTTAAATACATTATTCACTAATTCAATGCCTATCTCTTTCATGCTTTTACTTTGGAGTTACCTTAATACAATTTATAATCTTATTTCCAAATGGTAAGAGATGACTGGTTCATATTTGGTGTCTCTGGAATCACAATTTCAAATCCTAACTTATGGCCAAGTCAGATTTTAAATTAGAAAGTCAGCATGTTCTTGCCATCGCCATTTGGTGACTGCAGCCTTCCTCTGGTCACATGGCTGGGTGCAGTTGTGATTTGTGTAGTCCTCCTAGACAGCCCCACAGATGGAAGCTTAGGTGTGATTTGATGGGCCATCACGCAGGATGGGTGGGAGGAGCTGGACTCAGCCTTACCTACACCTGAATAGTCTGTGTACTATCCCCAAACAAAGGGCCTAATAATCCTGCATTGCCACTCCAGCCAACTTAGAATGGGGACAGGGCAAGTAGGGAATCCTCTGCACTTCAAAACCACTGTCAAGAAGCTTCTCCCACCTTCCAGAACCAGGGTACAAAAGTTAGTCCTAAGACACTACCATTTCATTACACTTTTGGACCAGTGAATACTCTGCCAGGAAGAAGAATTGCTGAGCTGCTAAAGGACTGCCACTTTGCTGGACTGCACTCTGCTGTACTCCTGCTTTGCTGCGCTGAGCTGCTACCTTCTGCCCTCTTGCCTGGGTGAAAAGGACTGGACCCGCATTTCTTGAACCCAGAAACCAGAATGATTCACAGGACTAGTTGGCTGGCCTCTTGATCTGAAGCCTCAAGGGAATAACAGGCTTCCATGAACCTTTCATATGCTCCTGGACCCTTCCATCTGAAAGTGTACTCCAACCAAATGGTGCCACCCCAGTCCTCTGCCAGCCTGTGAATCCAGCTGAACTTATGCATCTGATCTGCTGTGCAACCCCGTCCAGAACTGGTACTGCGTGGAGATGACATGCTGCAAATCCCTTGCATTCTCGCCGCAGCAAACATCTCCTTCGCAACCACCACTGCAGAAAGCATCTTCAGCACCAGCCCCTGCATCTCTCAACAGCAGCCTTGATGATGATGCCAGACTCACTTGTTGTTTTTTGCAATTGCCGCCCTAAGTGCGCTGGGGATGCCCAGACGTGGGTCCCAGGCACTCCACACCACTTGGAGTCAAGCTAGCCGGGCTGAAGAGAGGTGTTACCTCGAAACCGGTCCGGTCCTCGGATGCTTGATTCCGGTCTGGGAAAGATATGGCTGTTGTAGTTCGGACTGGACTGTTCCCATGGGGCAACAGGGTCAGAGCTGATTTGCATAAAGCCATTATCTGACCCAGGGTGGTGTGGAGTGCAAAAAAACGATGGATTTGGGCCCAGATCTTTTGACTGGGGGAGTGTGTGACATTGATCCACATTCAGTCCATCACTTGTTGTTTTTTGCAATTGCCGCCCTAAGTGCGCTGGGGATGCCCAGACGTGGGTCCCAGGCACTCCACACCACTTGGAGTCAAGCTAGCCGGGCTGAAGAGAGGTGTTACCTCGAAACCGGTCCGGTCCTCGGATGCTTGATTCCGGTCTGGGAAAGATATGGCTGTTGTAGTTCGGACTGGACTGTTCCCATGGGGCAACAGGGTCAGAGCTGATTTGCATAAAGCCATTATCTGACCCAGGGTGGTGTGGAGTGCAAAAAAACGATGGATTTGGGCCCAGATCTTTTGACTGGGGGAGTGTGTGACATTGATCCACATTCAGTCCATCACTTGTTGTTTTTTGCAAAGACTCTGCATTGCAGCTTCACAGCTACTCGGAACCAAAACATTGCCCTAACTACGCGTTAAACCCCCTGAAACTGGACTTCGCATTGCAAGACCTGTTGACGGGATCCTCAATGCTGATGCAATAGGACTTCACGCCACAGCCTCGCCACATCTCGAAACCAATGCATTGCCTAGGCTATGCAGAGCATTTTCAATGTGGATCCACGCAACTCTGCACAAAGCAGTATTAAAGGTACTTTTGTTCAGCTGGTATAACTGGGTCCCTGTAGGGGGCCCACACACCATCATGGTTGGCCTAAAACTTTGGACTTTGTCCCGGTCCGTTGTGACTGACCACAGTTGGTGCTTTATGCCTTTTGGTGCTAATTTCTCTAAAAATGCTCTGATTCAATATCTCCAGTTCTACTAATTGAATGTTTGACATTTTGATCTTGTTTTATTTACTACATTAAGATATATTTTTCTAATCATGTATGAGCTCTTTTTGTGGTGTGTTTTTTACTGCATTACTATGTAAAGTGTTGCACAAATACTTTACACATTGCATCTAAGTTAAGCTTGAATGCTCTGTCCGAAGCGGCCAGGGGGTTGAGCACAGGTTAATTTGGAGTTTGCTTGGCCTAGCTATAACAAGGAATGGGGTTGCTGCTTGACAAGGGATCAAACTGCAGTCAGTCAACAACCCCATTTCTTACAATATTCATACAATTCCCTTTCCCTATTTGTACTATTTTATCCTGATACTGAAAATGACTTCCTCTGTCCTGTAATGCAGTGGTACCTGATAATATTGATATCTCACTTTATATTTAGGCTGCTAGATTACAGGTCTCACTCCAAGGTGTAGCACTAGTATTTGTGTGCAATCAAGATGATAATGCATTTAATTTAAAGTGTTAGTAAATAGTATAGGAGGATGTGGTAGCAATTGCTGACGTCCACAGGTAAGAGACCAAAAACTTGTGTCACCAGGGCAGACCGATGCCCCCCACATCCCATTGCTGAGCCACTGATTTGCAAGGACCACAAGAGATCACACTAAACACATGAAGATTGTGAAAGACAGGTACTCTATAAATAGAAGGAGACTGAGTGGCATAATGCAGTCAAAATATACAAAATAGGTATAAACAGATTGCAAAAGAAATCTGCAGCATCTATGCTAAAGGCAGCTGCATTTTGATGACACCGTGATAATCAAGTCCTATTAGTGGACCATCTGATCCTTACGCATACAATGTTGTCTCTGAAATTTAGATACTTTTCACATGTTTTTGAACAAAATATTGTCAAATCCTGCTGAATCCCATGCTTCACTACAGTATTTATATATGAATGGCAAGTATAGTACCACTTCAAAAAGGGGATTTTGTATTCTCTGTAGAGTTAGATCTGTGATACTCAAAGTATGGGAAGGAGGCTGTTTGCGGCTCTCTTGACCTTAACATGCGCCCACCCCACGTGGTGAACAGCAGCACAAGCTGAAGCCAGCATTTTGGCAGACAAATTACTATCCAAAGGATACCCATGCAACTAGTTTGCAGATCAATCAAGAGATCCTGGTATTGCCACGAGACAAAAAAAGACACCCATAACCACATAGTTTGCATGACAACTTTCTCACCCATTTCCAGCACAGTGAAGAAAATCATCCCAAAACTCTGGCCAACACTAAATGCTGATGATTTCGATATGGAACGCCCCCTTATTGCATTTTGCAAAAACAAGAACATTAAAGGTCATCTGGTCAGGGCAAGTCTCCCATCAAAAAAACAACACAGACACTTAATGATCTCTGGGACTTACCCCACTAACTGGCCATTCCAAATGTGGCAACTGTGTTGCATGTCAGTTTACTATTGAAAGCAAGGAAATTGCTTTTGATGCCATCAGAAGGATTCGCATCTGTCAACATCAAAGCCGTCTCCACTGCAAGGTTCAAAATGCCCAGCTTGTGGATCACTTCTCTCTAAAGGGACACACAGAGAATCACATCTGCTGGCAAGTCATAAGTGTGATTAAACACATCAAGCAAATCCTTAATAAGGAGGAACTTAAATGGATTATTTGTGCCAAGAGCCTATGCACATGTCTAAACTGGATGTAGTACTGGACTACTCTTATATTGTCTCTAATGAACTTTCTAAAATAATACTGAGCCGCTGCAATGGTTCATATATGTAAATACAAATCTGTGCACACTAAGGAGTCCATTAGGATGTCGGGCAGTGGCACCATCGTGGTGCTGCCGAAGCAAAAAAATGAATTTTACCACCCGTGAGCAGCAGGAAACATGTCCGCCACATTAGTATTGTCAAACATAGGCCAATTCCCATCCGCCGCGGAGCGACGTGCACCACCATCAAAGTGTACCCGCCATAGCCACCGCTGCTGAGTGAGCCAATGGAGACTCACCACCGGCCCAAACAAGCAGACGCACCAAAGAGGAGACGCCGCACAATCAGAGACGTTGGAAGCTCGACAGCAGAGCGCAAAACCAGAGTCCCGGTCCCCTCCACCTGATCACGACCGCCATAGACCCAGCTTTACACGTATTCCCGGTGCTGTACCTGCTACATCACTATGAACTCATGGCCCGACGCAGACGCCGCTGTAGGTACGCAACTACCCAAACACAACACGCAACACACAGGCTGACACAGGGACCAAATCCACAACAGACACCCTACTGGGGCAGTAACACATCCACAAGGGCACCCACACATGACCCACCTGTCGCCAGGTCACCCCTCTGCATCCTGGACACACATCCACCGTGAACTTGCATCAATGTCCTGGTCATGTGACCGCAGCGGTCAATTCAAGGGAATACATGTGCACAATGCAGAAGGCAGGGCCAGTCCAAGGCATGGGCAGAGCACTAAGACCTCAGGGACACACTCCTCCCAACACACATCAGCACACTCCATGAAGGCACAGGCCATGTGCCCATCCTGTGCACAACAACAATCCAGCTGAATCCACACCCTGCACCACACAACACACAACCAGGGAGACAGACACTGCAGGAGTGGCTGCACAGGAACACACAACACACAGCACAGTGCCAGGGGAACACACAAACCACAACACCATCACACTGATGGGAACAAACATGAGTGCAATCGCCAAATGATTACCTACAAAGAACAAACATACAAATGGAAGCACATCCTGCACAGTCACACAGACACCCACAATGCCAAAAGCAATTGAGTATAACAAATCAGCAAGCCAAAGTGGGATGTACACAAATAGAAGGCCATGGAGACACAGAACAAGCATGTGCACATCATATGCAAGACAAGGAACACAGAACAACCGCTCAGACCATCAAACCACACATTGCTGGTACAGTCAGTGAAGTCAAACCACAGGCACCACAGTGCAACAACACAGGGAGACAGCAAGGCATACCAGGGAAATGCACAAGGAACAAGGAAAGGCCTGGAAGACAAACTGGGAACAGCCACACATGCATACAACCACCTCACAGGAGTACACCAGTAGCACAACACACAGGGCCCATATACATACTCCATCACTGACAAACACCAGGAGGAATGTACACACATACCCCCCCTCACAGCAGCAGAACACAACACCAGTGCCACACACACTGAAGGCTGCCAATACTTGCCCGTCCATACACAAAAACACACCCTGGGTGTAGCCACAAACATCACACACAGAGATGCCACAGCAAATGTCTGCATGAAAACATCACACAAACACATAACACAAATGAAACACACACAGAACCACAACACAACAGACACACACACTCAGCCAAACTGTGACACGGCAATGGGA
Organism: Lissotriton helveticus; assembly: GCF_964261635.1. Lineage (NCBI taxonomy): Eukaryota > Metazoa > Chordata > Amphibia > Caudata > Salamandridae > Lissotriton > Lissotriton helveticus. The sequence continues at coordinate 210,822,470 of NC_136060.1, read as the reverse complement.
GCACAGACACAACAGGAGTGCACAACCTCATCACTCAGGAACAGAGCACACACAACATACCACAAATCACACAAGACGTGCACCATCACAGAACAACACAGCCACATCAAATCAACTACAGATGCACATGCCAAACAAACAGAACAAACACTGCATGACATCAGGGGATGCACATCAGGCAAAGCCAATGCCACATACACACAGCACTGTATGCACAACAAGCAGTGTGTGCACACCAGGCATACCAGTCACACACAGACATGAGTGACACAACACCAACCCATACAACACAAATCAGCACAGCACAAACACAACAGCACATCCAGGAAGTAAAGCCACAACACAGCCAACACACATACATCCAACACAATCACAACAGATGCACGGATCTGGGACACAATGGTGGAATCAAATTGAACATAGCACTGGCAATCACACACAGCTGAACAGTAGTTGAGCAACCATGACTGATAAACAGCGCAAGAACACCACAAAGGAACAATCAGGGTAAGAACCTGAGTGGTACATATCCCCAGCCCAAAGAAATGCATCACACAGCACAATGTCACAAATTAAATGATGAGGAGGCACACACACACATAAACCAAGGGGACAGCCGACATCCAAGTGAAGTGTACTGCACGTCATTAGTGGACATGGGAGGAATGCATAAAACACAATCAGAGAGAGTCCAGGCCAACAAAGAGTAGGCACAAGATGCACACATAGGGGATGGCCTCACACCACACACACCATGCCATACAGGAGGATAAAAGGCACCATGTGCCTGCAATGCATGAGAAACACAACCACAATGGTGGTGTGGAGCAGCAGGTCTGCACAGTCTACACAAACAGAATCAAGACACATGGATGATCAAACAAATATAACACTGATGTGCCAGTCACACACTCTGCACACTCATAATTGACTAAAACAACAAGAAGGAGTCAGACAGAACAGCATTGACACACCAACACTCTGCACACCTCTTAACCAATCAACAGCACGCATCTCATGTAGGCCATGGGACCAGGATGATGGGCCATCACAAGATGATCATATACTTACACAGCTGGGCACACAGAAAGGAATAACACACACACATGATGACTTTGCCCAGCCTGCATGCAAACCTCTGCACAAAGTCACACTCTGTGCTGGCAGTGTCCCCCAACCTGACATGTGAACGATGTAGCCAAAAATTGAAAGCGGGAAATTGAGAACTGCAACACAGGTAAAATTGACACCACAAATGCCACAAGTATCAGTGTCAGAAAGAAATGAAGTCCTTGTCACACCTGTGAAAAAAGAGTAGGGGAGCAAATACTTTGGCAGTGTTCAAGTGCCACATAGAGCATGGGGCACAGCCAAACACATGCACACACCAAAATAACTTTATTCAGTACGGACACTGGCAAAACAGACAACAGGAGTAACTGTCTTTATTCATATGTTGCATAGATAGGCACCAACAGTCGAGAAGAACAAGGTACAAAATGCACAGCATATCCATGAGCGGCTGCAAAGGGAATAGTCCAACACAGCAGAGCAACAGGGCCAGTGTCCAGGGTAAAGTTCACAGCAAGTACATGAGAGGCTGCACAGGCAATAGTCCAACACAGCAGAGCAACAGGGCCAGTGTCCAGGGCAAAGTTCACAGCAAGTACATGAGAGGCTGCACAAGTAATAGTCCAACACAGCCGAGCAACAGGGCCGGTAGCCAGTTCTGAGTGCACAGCAAGTACATGAGAGGCTGCACAGGGAATAGTCCAACACACCCGGGCAACAGGGGCAGTAGGCATGGCAAAGTGCAGAGCATATCCATGAGAATCTGCACAGGCGAGGTTAGGACAGGAAGGCCATTGGGCATGGCAAAGTGCAGAGTTAGTACATTAGCGGCTGCACAGGTGAGGGCAGGACAGCAAGGCCAGTGGGCATCTCAAAGTACAGAGCATATCCATGAGAATCTGCACAGGCGATTGCAGGACAGCAAGCCCCGTGGGAATGGCAAAGTGCAGAGTGAGTACATGAGAATCTGCACAGGCGAGGGCAGGACAGCAAGGCCAGTGGGCAGCAAGGCCAGTGGACCTGGCAAAGTGCAGAGGGAGTACATGAAGGGCTGCACAGGCTAGGGTAGGACAGCACGTCCAGTGGGCATGGCAAAGTTCAGAGTGAGTACATGAGAGGCTGCACAGGCGAGGGCATGACAGCAAGGCCAGTGGGCATGGTAAAGTGCAGAGTGAGTACATGAGAATCTGCACAGGCGAGGGCAGGACAGCAAGGCCAGTAGGCATGGCATAGTGCAGAGTGAGTACCTGAGAGGCTGCACAGGCGAGGGCAGGACAGCAAGGCCAGTGGGCATGGCAAAGTGCAGAGCATATCCATGAGAATCTGAACAGGCGAGGGCAGGACAGCAAGGCCAGTGGGCATGGCAAAGTGCAGAGTGAGTACATGAGGCTGCACAGGCGAGGGCAGGACAACAAGGCGAGTGGGCATGGCAAAGTTCAGAGTGAGTACATGAGAGGCTGCACAGGCGATGGCAGGACAGCAAGGCCAGTGGGAATTGCAAAGTTTAGAGCATATCCATGAGAATCTGCACAGGCGAGGGCAGGACAGCAAGTCCAGTGGGCATGGCAAAGTGCAGAGTGAGTACATGAGAGGCTGCACAGGCGAGGGCAGGACAGCAAGGCCAGTGGGCATGGTAAAGTGCAGAGTGAGTACATGAGAATCTGCACAGGCGAGGGCAGGACAGCAAGGCCAGTAGGCATGGCATAGTGCAGAGTGAGTACCTGAGAGGCTGCACAGGCGAGGGCAGGACAGCAAGGCCAGTGGGCATGGTAAAGTGCAGAATGAGTACATGAGAATCTGCGCAGGCGAGGGCAGGACAACAAGGCCAATGGGCATGGCAAAGTTCAGAGTGAGTACATGAGAATCTTTACAGGCAAGGGCAGGACAGCCAGGCCAGTGGGCATGGCAAAGTGCAGAGTGAGTACATGAGAGGCTGCACAGGCGAGGGCAGGACAGCAAGGCTACTGGGCATGGCAAATTGCAGAGCATATCCATGAGAATCTGCACAGGCGAGGGCAGGACAGCAAGGCCAGTGGGCATGGGAAAGTGCAGAACATATCCATGAGAATCTGCACAGGCGAGGGCAGGACAGCAAGGCCAGTGGGCATGGCAAAGTGCAGAGCATATCCATGAGAATCTGCACAGGTGAGGGCAGAACAACAAGGTCAGTGGGCATGGCAAAGTGCAGAGTGAGTACATGACAATCTGCACAGGTGAAGGCAGGAGAGCAAGGCCAGTGGGCATGGCAAAGAGCAGAGTGAGTACATAAGAGGCTGCACAGGCGAGGGCAGGACAGCAAGGCCAGTGGGCATGGCAAAGTGCAGAGTGAGTACATGAGAATCTGCACAGGGAGTGTGTCCGAATGTACCCTTCCAAGGGCAGCAACATAGCCAGGGGGTAACAATGGGCAGAACAGGCCCACCTGTGAGAGAAACAGGTGTGTGAGGGGGACCAGCACTCACACTTGACTGTCAGGCGTACTGGGAGCTGGCTGTGTGTTGGGAACATCAGGAGCACCTTTTTGGGGAGAGAGCGGCCCAGGTGAGGTAGGGCAATCAGTGGCTTGGCAAGCCGGAGGGCTACTTGGATCAGGTGGTGTAGTGGCACATGGAGGTGAAGTCATGCAGACCTGAGACACTGTGTGGGTGGGAGAGGTTTGAGGGGTGCCTTTCCACTTCTTTGGAATTCGGAATGGCTTGCCAGTACTGGGGTTAATGGGAACTGGTGTTGACACAACAGACACACACACCAACAGAGCCGCATCAGGTGAAGACACTGGCACTCCCTCTGGTGATGTGCTTGGATCTTGCGGAATGCTTCGTCTGGCTACACCTCTGGCCCTATGTTAGAACTGGCTATTTCTGGTAGGCTAAGACTAACGCCAAAGCCAGGCAGAAACCACCATTCTAGTCAGGGCGAGGGAGTCACACGCCAAGATAACCCCTGCTCACCCCCTTGGTAGCTTGGCACGAGCAGTGAGGCTAAACTCAAAGGCAATGTGTAAAACATTTGCGCCAGCACACAACAGCAACAACATCCTAGGCACACCACAAAAGGAACTCCACACAAGGTTATGTAAAAATAACTTCTGTATTGTCAAAATCACATCAGATAGAAATCACACATGTACATTGTGCCAACTGGCACGGGCAATATTCACAAGGGATTATTCCCAAGACAGGGCCACATGGGCCACTGTCAGAATCAACACTTTTAGAAATAGAAATACTGTCAGAAATTAGAATAAAAGGATATAAAATCACTGTAGCACAAATTAGCAAGTATAGCACACAACCAGTAACTACTGGTAACAGGTAAGTACCACCTACGCAACCCTAACCACCTTAGGAGAATGTCACGCAGGGGACCAGGACCTCACTAGGACCACCTGTACAGGAAAGAACAACCACCTAAGAATAAAGTACATTTAGGGGTATCAGCAAGAACACATTACACATGATGCATCGCAACATTCAGAGGTATAGGGAAAAAGGTAAACACATGATGTATAAAAACACATTCAGTGGTGTAATAATAAGGCACATGATGCATCATAAACAAATTCAGAGGTGCAGGGAAGGAAAAACACATGATGCATAAACCAACACATTCAGAGGTGTAAAATCAAGGAAGACACATGATGCATAAAAACATTCAGAGGTGCCAGAACATAACTCAATAGCGCAAAAACACATGATGCCCAAAAACATTCAGAGGTGTAGGATCAAGGTGCGTAATCATATTAAATGCATTACATTTCCTAGCACCACATCACATTGCGCAAAACTCACATTAGGCAATTACCATCACATAGATAATCACATTGCGCCTAAATAAAATCACATACCAGCCCCCATCTAATAAAGGGACTAAAGAGCCCTGAGTCCAGAATGTCAGGGCGCGCTGCCAATGCAGCGCCAGTCAGGGGTGCGCCACCGGCGCAAAACCTAAACGTTGCAGGTGCCCACTACTTGCTGGGCACCTGGGAACAATCACAAGACCTAAACGGTGCAGCTGCCCACTAATTGCTGGGAAGCTGGGAAACAAACTGCGACAGGGTCCTCACTGACCCTTGGACAGAACTGCACCAAAATGTAGGAGCCACAGAGGCTCTGGGCAACACTGCGCAGAACGTTGGAGCCACACAGGCTCTGACACTACCCATAGTCAAATGCTGGAGCCACACAGGCTCTTGGGACAATAATGTCCCTGTGGGAGCCACACAGGCTCTTAGACAATTATGGCCAATCGTTGGAGTCCCGCTCGGGGGACTCAAGAGATAATGGCCCCCAGAGCCCTCGGGGCTCTACACACAATCTGGGCCCTCAGCCTCACAGGGCTCGCAACCAATGCCCCACTAAGAGCCTCTCAAGGGCTCGTAACCGAAGGTAGGGGGTAGGTGGAGTCCCTCTGGGGGGACTCGGCATCACTGGAGGCCCCCCGGGCCTCTTTGCACTCAGGCGCTTGCTCTGGAGGGGAGGGGCGGGCACCGGCAATGTGCCACGACACCCCCCTCCCCTTCTATGCACTCACCGGGTTCGGCAGCGCTCGGCGGCGGCTCTCTCTCCCGGGCAACAGGGCTCTCCTCCAGACACGGAGCCCCGCCTGCACCTTCCGCCGCTTCTCATCATCGGACACCACGGGGCTCTCCCTTACTCCCGGGAGCCCCGTGGAAGACGCCGGACTTCTTCACTTCACCGGAGCGCCAGATCCACCAATAAAGGCGCGGCTCCCACGACGAGCCTCCTCATGCACCCGGGAGTCAGCCAATGACAGGGCGGCTCCCGGGACAAGCCCCTGTGACGTTGCAGCTTCTGCGGGGCGAATCGGCCAATCGGAGCGCGGCTCTCGGGGACAGGCCCACAGCAAAGGCCAATCAGAGCGCGGCTCTTGCTGAGGGATGGCCAATCAGGTCGCGGCCCCTTTGTGGCTTTGTCCACGGCCCCGGAGAGGTTTCCTCAATTAAAAATTAAGTGAGGTGGGCTCTCGCAATGACCCCCAATGCAATCTCGGGGAATCCTTTGTCAGAGACCTGCAGCATCGTGCTGCACAGCCCACGCTCCTCTCCCTCCTCTAGGAAATCAATTCAACAGCGCTTCCTGGCCAAAATAAGGCGCTGGGGGAGAAATAAGGCGCTCCACAGCGCTAGAGGCAACAAATAAAGCAACAACAAGTCCTTTCAGGAGTCCAGGACCTAAGCAGTCCAGGACATAAGGTTGAGCACGGCAGCTCCCAGAAAAAGAAAGTCCATCAGATATCTAGGGGCTGGGCAGGGCCCAGGGATTCCCCTGGGCCCAAGCAGCAGCACGCCCCTGGTAGGATTCAAGTCAGAAACAAGAACATTTTTAGAGTGTCACAGCACCCTTTTTATACCCAATAAAGTATTTGAAGTCTTTGTGCAAGTGGGCCCTGAGCCCGGTCTAAACCAGTTCTTGGGTGTTGCTGGAGCCCTTGGGCTTCCTGGCTTCCTTCTTTTTTTCAGTATCAGGGACAGAGGTGACAGTCGCCCAGCGGGAGGTGGAGCCAGCATTGTGGTCAGGCAGGCACAGCCCTATTCACTTCCAGGTGCTATCTCCTCCCACTTCCCTGGCAGCAGATGCAGCCTTTCATCCACGGGCTGACTCAGACAACCTCCTGGGGGCTCTGCAGCCCCTGTCACCCTCAAACCAGACAGTTAATCCACAAGAAGGCCCAGGCTCACTCCTGGGGCCAGGCTCCAATCACATGCCAGCCAGAGACTACACAAATATGCCAACTTCTAAAAGTGGCAATTCTACACTAGACACAATCATGCCGCATATACCATTGCGCAGCATTCAATCTCACGAGTTCGTACATACCAAACTCGACCCTGCACTCCGCACACATCAGGAACTACCATGGGCATACATATTTCCCTTTCATTCCTATGGGAGGGCAGGTCACTCACCACACATACACAGAGAGCTCACGTACTTTACACTGTACCACAGCGAAAAAGTGCACAAAGGCCTAAAATCACCAACACCAGGTTCCAGAAACAGGCTAGGAAAAAGCAAAAAGTTTAGGGGTGAACCTGCCAAAAAGGGCCAGGTCCTACACCCTCCTTCTGCTGTTTGCCAGGTATACCCCCTACAGTGCCCTCCATCACCTGCTTCACTGGGCTTGTACTGGGAGTTGATGTGGTGAGGGGATGTGGCTCAGAGCCCTTCCTAGGTGTACCCTTGCCATACAACACCTCCTCAGTGGGCACAGAAATTGCATGCCTTGCTTTGCGTGAAGTTTTAGGGACAGGAAAGTCCTTAGGTAGTGATGCCTCGGAAGCATGTGAGCCTGAGGTCTGCTTCTTTGCTTTTTGGGACTTACCTTTCCCTGATGGACTCTTGTCTTTGCATTCCTGGGTGGCTTTGCTCTTCTGTGGGGTTGGTTTCTGTGGGCGGGCCTGCTTGGGTTGTTTCTGCAAGGTGCTTCTTGTGCTGTATCGTGACTGTGACGCATAGGAACCATGGTCAATATCATCAGATGTGGCCACTAACTGGGGGGTGGACAAAGGCCCTGGAGCAGGAATGGGAGTATGTGCCTGTTGAAGGGCAGACAACACTGTGGATGACAAAGCCTGGACAGTACGGTGCAGCCCACCCACGTGGGAGTGTATGCCCTTCATGTAGGCAACCACATGGGCTAATTTTTTGTCATGGTTACTGGAGGCATTGAGGAGGGCTGTCTGGCCCACACAAATCTGGCACGTAAGCTCTACAGACTCAGCACTGAGGGCAGCAGGGGGGACAGGTGCAGGGGCAGCGGTGCCAGGTGTGAATGTAACTCTTCCCCTCTTACTGACACGGACACGGGCAGCACCAGAGGAAGTGGATGGTAGGGTGGGCACTGGCCACTGTGTGGTAGTAGATGATGCAGATTCTCTATTCCCTGTGTCCGCCAACATGGATGCATTCCCGCTGGCATCAGATGATGTGGTACTTTGTGTCTCAGGCAGGGATTCCTCCTGCATACTCCGGTCCCCCTCTGAGGCGCTGGTGACATCTGTGTCACTGGGCTCCTGTGCAGCTGTAGTGCTAGTCTCACCTCCACTGGTGTCTGGCTCCTGTCCCTCTGTGACCACTGGTGAATCTGCATGAGAGAGAGATCCAGGGTCAGGTTAGTGGCATCAACAGGACAAAGCAATGCAATCAATGCAGTACAAAACATGCCAAAATCTACATGTTGCACACCACATTCTGCAATCACATTGCAGCAACTCATCACATAGACCACTACAGTGCATGTAACCTTGATCATCTGTAGTGACTGAGCCATGTTAAGGCCACACAGCACAACACCCTGCCCGTGGCTGAAGTCTTCCAGACACATAACTTGCTATGCCCACACAAACGGACATGATGTGGGCAAACCACTTATTGCCACTGACAGACTTTGAGGGAACAGGAGGGGACAACACAGACACCTATTACGACATGACAGGTCACAATGGCTAATAGCCCATGCCAAACACCATGTTGTACTCTGGGGCCCAAAGACTAGGTCACATTGTTGTCAGATGTGTAGGTCTCAACATTCATGGTACATGCAATGTACGCATAGATGTAGTCACACACGAATTGGGAACATTGCTGTTCTCTCCCAAAGCGATATGCCGGACTACCCCAATGCTGAATAACCATGAAGAGCATAAACCCTTCGGCAATGGGAATCTCCAGCGGGGAGGCTCACCTTTGTATGAACAGTTTGGACAAATGCATAACACTGGCACACATCCCATCAGCCACTTACACGACAATGCACTGCACCACTCCACAAGCATCACGTAGGCCACCATTAGCACAGGACCTGTACACATGCATACAGAGTCCCTGCACATCTCACACACATGCAGGATGACAACACTGAACCCCCTATTTGGCAAGCCTACATCCCCAGTCCTATACATGTCTGGGCACAACATACATCATATATCGAGCTGTGTCTGTGGGTAGACTCACTGTGTGCTAGACTGTGCAGAACTCAATGTGCATGCCCTGTGAATATATCAGTATGTCATGTGTGTGGCATTGTGGGACATGGACTTACAAACACAATATAGAACTACACAAGTGTGGTTGTGTGCAATTATGCAGGGCTGATAAGGTGCATAGTTGGATTTCACTGTGAAAAAACACAGTAAGTGCAGTGATGTGATCTTGTCTTGGTGGGCGGGCACTGTGCAGAGCATCTGCGGTCACACTGAGTTGGGCAACAGGGGCACACATAACCATTCAACCAAGCAATCACTGTTGTGGCACATGCATGGCCAACATACTGTGTCACTGTATGGGTGACAATGCAACACATTTCACTCAGACCTACAACTGCAGGCAGGGAAACCTGTAACATTGGGACACACACTCCTTCACCCTGGATACAGCATGTTTGACAGTGCATGACACAACCCCACACCCTCAGGCATATACTGCGTCAGTCCAACTATATGTGTGCCCACCCTGCCCTACACCTCCGTAAATGATTACTTACCACAACATTTGGGGCTCCATACAACCTTGGGTACTGTGCGAGCACCTCGTCCACCAGGACCTCCAGCTCCTCGCTTGTCAATGGACTGGCATGGATCTTCTCTGTCCTTGCCATCCCTGTAGACATGGAACACCTGTGGTGGAATTGGATTGTGAGGGGTCTCAGACAGCAGTCCCTGGAGGCAACAGCAGATGAGGGGTCTCTGGCTGCAGTCCCTGGAAGCAGCAGCAGATGAGGGGTCTCAGACAGCAGTCCCTGGAGGCAGCAGCAGATGATGGGTCTCAGGCATCAGTCCCTGGATGCAGCAGCAGATGAGGGGTACCAAGCAGCAGTCCCTGGAGGCAGGAGCAGATGAGGGGTCTCCGGCAGCAGGCTCTATGAGCAGTGGAAATATGAGGTTCACCCCCACATATAGCCCATGGGGTCGTTTCAAAGGTGCCAAGCTGCAAAAATTGGTCGTCCAGGTCTGCCTCATTCAAAATCATCCAATGACCGCATCCGCGGTGGCGGAGCATGCCTACCCCGATTTTCAAAATTGCCACAGCAATCATTGTTGCCATTGGCTCCAGGGCATGCTCCATGGTGGTGAGACACCACCGGGGCCAGGTGGTAGCTACCGCAAATTGGGTGGCAGAGCATGCCAAGCGCCATCTTCCCATGTCCCCATTCCAATAACTACCGCACCTGGGCAGGGGGGGTGCTAGTGAGGCACGGCCAGGGCTAGGCGGTAGCTACCACAAATTGGGTGGCAGAGCATGCCAATCATCATTTGAGCATGTCTCCATGCCAATATCTACTGCACCTGTGTCGGGGGGGTGCTGGTGAGACACCGCCAGGGCCAGGCAGTAGCTACCACGATTTAGGTGGCAGAGTATGCCAACCACCATCTTCCCACGTCTCTATGGCTATCACTACCATACTTGTGTGAATAGGGGGTGCTGGTGAGACACCGCCAGGGCCAGGCGGTAGCTACCACAAATTGGGTGGCGGAGCATGCCAACCGTCATCTTCCCATGTCTCCATGCCAATAACTACCGCACCTGTGTCAGGGGGGTGCTGGTGAGACACCGCAGGGGCCAGGCGGTAGCTACCTCAATTTAGGGCACATACAGTGGTCATGTCCATCGGGAGCACTTCAACAGTGCACAGTGGCCACATGGTAAAGGGTTCAGAAAGGGGGTGGTGATGGACAGAGCATCTGAATTAAACAGAACACTCATACCCAGTCAAAAGATCAGGGCTTGATCCATCACCGTTTTTTAGCTCACTGCACCATCCCAGTTCAGAACCTGGCTACATGCAAATTAGTCTGTCCCTGGCCCAGTGCATCATGGGAACAGGGCAGACCAAACTACCAAGCCGATTCTTTACTGGAAAGGAAACAAGCTTCCGGGGACCGGTTTCTGGCATTGCAGCCGTCTTCGGCCCGTCTTGCTTGAATCCTGATGGTGCAGTGAGCAAGGGACTCACATCTGAGCATACCCTGCCACTCCTATAGTGGCCAAAACGGTTCAGAAAGGGGGTGGTGATGGACAGAGCATCTGAATTAAACAGAACACTCATACCCAGTCAAAAGATCAGGATTTGAACCATCACCGTTTTTTAGCTCACTGCACCATCCCAGTTAAGAACCTGGCTACATGCACATTAGTCTGTCCCTGGCCCAGTGCATCATGGGAACAGGGCAGACCAAACTACCAAGCCAATTCTTTACTGGAAAGGAAACAAGCTTCCGGGGACCGGTTTCTGGCATTGCAGCCGTCTTCGGCCCGGCTTGCTTGAATCCTGATGGTGCAGTGAGCAAGGGACTCACATCTGAGCATACCCTGCCACTCCTATAGTGGCCAAAACGGTTCAGAAAGGGGGTGGTGATGGACAGAGCATCTGAATTAAACAGAACACTCATACCCAGTCAAAAGATCAGGGCTTGATCCATCACCGTTTTTTTAGCTCACTGCACCATCCCAGTTCAGAACCTGGCTACATGCAAATTAGTCCGTCCCTGGCCCAGTGCATCATGGGAACAGGGCAGACCAAACTACCAAGCCAATTCTTTACTGGAAAGGAAACAAGCTTCCGGGGACCGGTTTCTGGCATTGCAGCCGTCTTTGGCCCGGCTTGCTTGAATCCTGATGGTGCAGTGAGCAAGGGACTCACATCTGAGCATACCCTGCCACTCCTATAGTGGCCAAAACGGTTCAGAAAGGGGGTGGCGATGGACAGAGCATCTGAATTAAACAGAACACTCATACCCAGTCAAAAGATCAGGGCTTGATCCATCACCGTTTTTTAGCTCACTGCACCATCCCAGTTCAGAACCTGGCTACATGCAAATTAGTCTGTCCCTGGCCCAGTGCATCATGGGAACAGGGCAGACCAAACTACCAAGCCAATTCTTTACTGGAAAGGAAACAAGCTTCCAGGGACCGGTTTCTGGCATTGCAGCCGTCTTCGGCCCGGCTTGCTTGAATCCTGATAGTGCAGTGAGCAAGGGACTCACATCTGAGCATACCCTGCCACTCCTATAGTGGCCAAAATGGTTCAGAAAGGGGGTGGTGATGGACAGAGCATCTGAATTAAACAGAACACTCATACCCAGTCAAAAGATCAGGGCTTGATCCATCACCGTTTTTTTAGCTCACTGCACCATCCCAGTTCAGAACCTGGCTACATGCAAATTAGTCTGTCCCTGGCCCAGTGCATCATGGGAACAGGGCAGACCAAACTACCAAGCCAATTCTTTACTGGAAAGGAAACAAGCTTCCGGGGACCGGTTTCTGGCATTGCAGCCGTCTTTGGCCTGGCTTGCTTGAATCCTGATGGTGCAGTGAGCAAGGGACTCACATCTGAGCATACCCTGCCACTCCTATAGTGGCCAAAACGGTTCAGAAAGGGGGTGGCGATGGACAGAGCATCTGAATTAAACAGAACACTCATACCCAGTCAAAAGATCAGGGCTTGATCCATCACCGTTTTTTAGCTCACTGCACCATCCCAGTTCAGAACCTGGCTACATGCAAATTAGTCTGTCCCTGGCCCAGTGCATCATGGGAACAGGGCAGACCAAACTACCAAGCCAATTCTTTACTGGAAAGGAAAAAAGCTTCCGGGGACCGGTTTCTGGCATTGCAGCCGTCTTCGGCCCGGCTTGCTTGAATCCTGATGGTGCAGTGAGCAAGGGACTCACATCTGAGCATACCCTGCCACTCCTATAGTGGCCAAAACGGTTCAGAAAGGGGGTGGTGATGGACAGAGCATCTGAATTAAACAGAACACTCATACCCAGTCAAAAGATCTGGGCTTGATCCATCACCGTTTTTTAGCTCACTGCACCATCCCAGTTCAGAACCTGGCTACATGCAAATTAGTCTGTCCCTGGCCCAGTGCATCATGGGAACAGGGCAGACCAAACTACCAAGCCAATTCTTTACTGGAAAGGAAACAAGCTTCCGGGGACCGGTTTCTGGCATTGCAGCCGTCTTCGGCCCGGCTTGCTTGAATCCTGATGGTGCAGTAAGCAAGGGACTCACATCTGAGCATACCCTGCCACTCATATAGTGGCCAAAACGGTTCAGAAAGGAGGTGGTGATGGACAGAGCATCTGAATTAAACAGAACACTCATACCCAGTCAAAAGATCAGGGCTTGATCCATCACCGTTTTTTAGCTCACTGCACCATCCCAGTTCAGAACCTGGCTACATGCAAATTAGTCTGTCCCTGGTCCAGTGCATCATGGGAACAGGGCAGACCAAACTACCAAGCCAATTCTTTACTGGAAAGGAAACAAGCTTCCGGGCACATCATCGTGCACACAATGCCAATGTTCCATTGACTCCACAGGCGCCTAGATGTGCCATGGTTTTTTATGTGTGACGTACATTGGTCTGTAGTCCCTAACATGTCACTCTAGCATTAGATGGTTGATGAGGCAGGACAGTGTTGTAGTGGACTCTACACTGTGTATACATATCAATGTGTTGTGGGGCAGTGATGACCTCGGCAAGGCTTGTCTTACTGTATGATGTAGTTACTTACTTGTGCTCTTCTGTCTGCTCATACATGCAATTGTCAGTTCACCGCCGACTGTGGTCATTGTGTTGTGGAGGTGTGCCAAGTTTGAATGATATATTGAGGTGTGACAGGTACAGCAGATGGTTATGAGTAAGTGTTGTTGATTTGTCGCATATTGGCAGGATGCCACGCTCCCTGGCTTGAACGTGTGAAATGTGGCCATAAAATTATGTGCATTCACATTGACCTATGTTGTGTTTGAGGCACTTGTGCATTGTAAATAAAGAGGTGTGCACTCCTTGTGGCTCAAACGTCCACCTATGTAACCTGGTATGTCACTCATTTATCAAGTCAGTCATTGTTTTTTCTGTGTCATCTTGAATGGGATATGCTAAGGTCATCTCATGTTGGGTGTCATTGGCATGTGTATGTGTCCACTTTCATCTCAACTAGGAGGAGGCCTAATCTGATACGTCACTTGACACCGCTGGGGGGCATGGAGGATGTGGCGATCATTCGCAAATTCCGTCTCGATAGAGCCACATTCAAGACTCTTTGTGATCTTTTGGAACCCCACCTGCAGCCTCGCCGGACATATCCAACAGCTTTCACACCAACTTATAAAGTGATGGCAGCCCTCCATTTGTTTGCCACTGGATCGTTTCAGGAGACCGTGGCCAGCGCTGGTGGGATATCTCAACCCATGTTCAGCATGGTGCTGCGGGATGTTCTGTCCGCCTAGATGATCTACAAGGACAGATATATACATTTCCCCAGGGGTGCTGTATTGGCAGCTGTGAAGGGAGACTTCTATCCCATTGGGCACATCCCCCATGTTATTGGTGCCATAGACTGCACACATGTCGGTCTAGTGCCACCACAGGCAAGTGAGCACATTTTTCGTAATAGAAAACATTACCACTCCATCAATGTGCAGGTGGTGTGCTTGGCAGATATGACCATCTCGCATGTGTATGCCAGATTCCCTGGCTCTGCCCAAAATTCCTACATCCTGAGGAACAGCACTGTGCCCCGGCTGATGGCTAATCTGCTTCCTGAGCCTGCATGGATTGTGGGTGAGTATGGTTAGTTGTATGGTTTGCTGGGTGTGTGACCTGCTGCCCTCTGCCTGTGTAACATTGCAATGTGTATTTGTCATTCCTAGGTGACTCTGCATATCGCAGCTGTCCATGGCTGCTGAACCCACTACGGAATCGTAGGACACCAGCTGATATCAGATACAATACATGACGTGTCCATGGCAGGACATGTCATGTGGTGGAGCGTACTTTTGGTCTGCTCAAGTCACGTTTCCGCTGCCTTGAAAAAACCAGAGGTGCACTGGCATATGCGCCTGGGAAGGTGTATAAGATCGTAGTGGCATGCTGCATGCTCCACAATCTGTCCATTCACAAGCAGATTCCCCTGCTCCTGGATGATGATGCGGACCCAAGGACCCTGCCTGCACAACAACCTGAGTCCAGTGGTGAGGACAGTGTAGAGGAGGAAGGTGGTGACATGCGTCAACAGCTCATCACCCGCTACTTCACTTGAAGGTGGTTGACGAAGTCCAACATATATATTGTCTGGTGAGATTGTTGTTGTCGTGAAGGGCTATGTGTGAATAGTTTAAACAGCCAGATGAGCAGTCACCTGTGTGTGGATATATGACTGTGACATGTCATCTGTGAACGTATACAGGACGTGCATGACGACACTTTTTGCACATTGTGTTCTCTGCATGTTGGTTTAGTGTAATGTCTGTGATGCCACACTCACACCAGGGAATGTTGTTCTGTTGTATTTCCCTAGGTGCCTCAAACTTATCCTTGCCTACATACAGTACATACTTCTGATACATTCTGGACATTTTTGAAGACTGTACATCCTGCACTAAAGACAAATCTAACAGACAAAGTGTGTAAGGTATTTTATTTACAAAGTTGACATGTGAGGGGGGTTGGCAGATTTTACATGGAGGTGGCGTTGGGGCAGTGAGTTGACATTCATGGTAAACGAGATGTAAGAGTAGATACCACTTTGATGTGGTGACCCAGTCCAACAAACAGGTGCCTTTCACAAGGCAGTGTGAGGAAGGACAGTTCAAACAGTCAATGCAGTGGGGAAGAGGGTTGCCATTAGGGCTGGCTCCGTAACTGGCGTTTGGCTGGTGCTCTGCCTACAGTGACTCCCAGGCTCATCTTCAGATGGCCCCTTGGTCGCTTGGCTGGGGGGCCCTACTGTGGTGCCAGCGGCATCTGAGGACTCACCCCTCTCTGTGGCCGCAGAGGAGGATGGTGAATTGTCATCCTGCGGACCACCAGAGGGGGGTAGAGGTGTTGGTTGGGACACAGGCCTGTCCCTCAGTAAAGACACTTGCTGACCCATGAGGTCCACCATTTGTCCAATGCATGTGTCGATGGACCTCATCAGCAGGCCAGTTTGACCTTGGGCCTGTTCGTATGCCCCAAGGACTCTGGTGATGTGTTCCAGGGATGGGGTCCCAGCCTCCTGGTGTCTGAGAGTGACCCTGGCCCTCCCACCTTCCCTGCTGCCACTGACCTGTTGCCTCGACACTGTAGGTCCCAGGAAACTCTCCCTGCCATCCTCAGTTGTCGGTGTGGGGTGGACATCCTCTGGGACAGGGAGGGTGTTGCAGGTGGCACTGGTGGTGGTGGCAGCAGTGGTGGCAGTGGATGCAAAGGTCGTAACAGCAGGGGGCTGCTGTACAGTTGGTGTTGCAGCAGATGTGGTGGTGGGGAGGATGGGGTCCTGGGACCTGTTGCTCCCTGGCACACCAGATGGGCCGGCCTCAAGCTCATCGTCCGGGTAATCCTGGGAGTCTACTCCGGAGAGTCCATGTAACGGGGGAAGACTGGCTCTGCTGGTCGTTGGTGTTGTCCTCAGCAGTACGTTCCTGGTCACCTTTGGATTAGAAGGGGAATGGTCATTGTTGTGCACTCTGAAGGCATTCTGTTAGCTGTGTGTCATCAACTGTCTGTACACTACACAATTGACAAATCTTCACTTCGTTTTCTAAGTGCACTACTGTGCTTCCTAACATGGTGCAGAGGTACATACAGTACTTGTACATGGTGTGAGGTATCAATGCATAACATGCAAATCGTACTGGAGTCCTGTTCACAGGGACCTGTTGCCATGTAGGGACCACCACAACATCTTTTCAATGTTGTCACCTTTTTGATTTGTCTGACAGACGTCACATCTGTGCATGGACTGGCCATTGTATTGTACTGCATGAATTTTTTCTGTCATGTACAGATTTATCTTTCTGTGCCCACACATGCTTCCTAAATATTGTCATGGTCCTTGCTGATTGTGCCACATGGCAATGCTCTCATCAGTGTGTGCTGTGGATGGCTGTGTCCAGTCTTTCCTGTGCATGTACATTGGTATGTCACTCTTTGTTATCTGTGACAGTTCCCTTTGCTTACCTGTGTGCACACTGTGCATGTCATGCAGGGTTGGTGTGCATATTTGTGCAATGAGAGGGCTGGTGTTGCCATATGGCATGCTTACATTAGTGAGAAATGTTTGGGTGCACGTACGGGCTACCTACCAGGTAGGTGAAGGTGAACACTGCATTGGCTTCCAACTGCTCGTGGGTGGGGGAGTGCTCTTTCCTGCTGGGTGTGGGCCAGGAAGCATGGTGGGAGTAGTGGTATAGGCCTCCCTTTGCCAAACAGGCCTCCCAGGCAAGATGGCTACCTACCTGTTAGGTGAGGATGAACACCGCAAAGGCTTCCAACTGCTTGTGGGCGATGGAGTGCTCTTTCCTGCTGGGGTGTGGGCCAGGGATCATGGTGGGAGTAGTGGTATAGGCATCCCTCCCCCAAACAGGCCTCCCAGGCAAGATGGCATCTACCTGTTAGGTGAGGGTGAACACTGCAATTGCTTCCAACTGCTTGTGGGTGGGGGAGTGCTCTTTCCTGCTGGGGTGTGGGCCAGGGAGCATGGTGGGAGTAGTGGTACAGGCATCCCTCCCCAAACAGGCCTCCCAGGCAAGATGGCTACCTACCTGTTAGGTGAAGGTGAACACTGCAATGGCTTCCATCTGCTTGTGGGTGAGAGGGAGTGCTCTTTCCTGCTGGGGTGTGGGCTAGGGAGCATGGTGGAAGTAGTGGTACAGGCCTCCCTCCCCCAAACAGGCCTCCCAGGCAAGATGGCTACCTACCTGTTAGGTGAGAGTGAACACTGCAATGGCTTCCAACTGCTTGTGGGTGGGTGGGGAGTGCTCCATCCTGCTCAGGGGTGGGACAAGGGGGACTGTTGGGAGTTGTAGTGCAGGTCTCTCCCACACACACACACACAGACACATCTCCCTGGGAAGATGGCTACCTACCTGTTAGGTGAGGGTGGACACTGCAATGTCTTCCAACTGCTCGAGGGTGGGAGGGAGTGCTCTTTCCTGCTGTGGTGTTAGACAGGGGGCATGGTGGGAGTAGTGAAACAGGCCTCTTTCCCCCAAACAGGCCTCCCAGGCAAAATGGCTACCTACCTGTTAGGTGAGGGTGAACACTGCAATGGCATCCAACTACTTGTGGGTGGGGGAGTGCTCTTTCCTGCTGGGTTGTGGGCCAGGGAGCATGGTGGGAGTAGTGGTACAGGCCTCCCTACCCAAACAGGCCTCCCAGGCAACATGGCTACCTACCTGTTGGGTGAGGATGGATACTGCAATGGCTTCCAACTGCTTGTGGGTGCGAGGGAGTGCCCCACCCTGCTCAGGGGTGGGACAAGGGGGACTGTTGGGATTTGTAGTGCAGGCCTCCCACACACACACACACACACACACACACACAGTTCCCTGGGAAGATGGCTACCTACCTGTTTGGTGAAGGTGAACGTTGCAATGGCTTCCAACTGCTTGTGGGTGGTGGAGTGCTCTTTCCTGCTGGGGTGTGGGCCAGGGAGCATGGTGGGAGTAGTGGTACAGGCCTCCCTCCCCCAAACAGGCCTCCCAGGCAAGATGGCTACCTACCTTTTAGGTGAAGGTGTACACTGCAATGGCTGCCACATGCTTGTGGGTGGGAGGGAGTGCTCCATCATGCAGGGGTATGGGACAGGGGACATGGTGGGAGTAGTGGTACAGGATGCCTATGCTCAAGGCTCCCATGGTAATTTTGCTGGCTATGTTTAGGGTAAATGGGAGTGAGTGAAGGTTGGATCTGTGAGACAGGTATTTGTGGGTGTGTGGTGCAAATGTGTGGGATTTGTCTTGGGTGGTGTGGGTTTTTGTTTGTGCAAGACAGTACATATCGGTGTGTTGGTTAACATTTGTTTTTACTTACCAGCCTCCACTCCCCCAGATACTCCTGTGAGACTCTCTGTATGCAGTATGGCAAGCACCTTCTCCTCCCATGGTGTGAATGTTTTCTGTGGGATGGGAGGGCCACTGTCAGTCCATTTAGCCAGCTCTCAGTTCTTGCTCCTCCTCTCTTTGACAACCCTCCTGAGATCATGCTGATGAATACAGGCCTCAGCAAGGCCTGCGAGTGCGAAAAGGGTTCGCCCTTCTGTACACTAAGTCCTCAGACTACGTAAGAAATTGGCACGGAAACTGGAAATACAAAAACATAGTTTAATAAACCTTTAAAAGTGGTACTACAGCCCACACAACACTCTACAGTATTGTACAAGGTAGCACAAAGAACTCGGACATGCGGTCCCCTTTATATACATAGAAGGGGCTCATAAGTGGGCGGTTACAGCTCAAGAGTATGATTTACAACCATATATGGATATTTCTCAAACATGATCGATACATGGGTGGAGTTAACGGTTCATGAAGCCCACCGAATGCACATTCCAATCCCCTCTAAGCAGAAACAGATGTTACACATACTGAACTATTTATAGTCTGTTGCTGGGCAAACTCCAGGGGTAATGGTCAGTGAAGTAGGACTTGCCTCGTGGCGAGCACATGGCGAAGTGTACCATACAAGATGGGCGCCAGAAACAAAATGGAGTCCGGCCGTATTTTCGAGTATGAGTCGGAAAACTAAAATGAGACAGTATAGCAATGTCTTCAACAAATGCTTAACATCATCGCTGTTTTATTACAACAGACGACCCTTTCAGCATTTGCTGAAGACATTCGGTTTTCTTGGACAATCTAAATACTCATCGTTTATATCGATGCTCATCATATCCGCTATCTCTCTAGTTATAGTTTTCTTATGGGCAGCATCCGCAACAGCTTGTTTATTAGGCACACAAAGTGAGACACATATCGAGCATATCATTGGACTACATTGAATACATACACAGCAGGTGAATAATATGGCAACTATTATACATACTCCAGTGAGGACCTTCCAACCCCATGTAGAAATCAAGGTCCAGAACCACCCTGAAAAAATGTCCAAGATCCATTTTCTTGGTGTATATCAGCTGCAATCTTGTGTAATTTGTTAATGGGATGAATACACAACAGCTACTCCCAATAATTCTACAAGCTCCACCTCGGTCTGCTAGCATGACGTCGAGAACCATCCGGTTCTGCAACGCAACAATCCTAGTAATTTGTAGCTCTTCAGTAAGGTTCCCAAGAGCTGCAGCAGTTTGATTGGTAACCGCTTCCACCACTCTTGTTAATCGTCGTATCTTTCTGCTATTCCGAGCAGCTCACACAAAGAAAAACAATCCTAAATTGAAATCTATGTACTTCTGCAGACTGGTGTCTGTCTGATCAACATCATCTATGGATAAAGTCCGTTGAAATCTGTTCACAGTTACATTATTCAACAACTTCAAGTCTTTATGATATGAGGCGGGTGCCAAAAATACAGGTGGCAATAGAAACGATACATAACATACTCCAGACCATCCGGCTGGTAATCGATAATAGCCCTTATTCCCACATAAAAAATAGGTGTTATGTGAAGCAAGGAAAGTACTGTTATTCAGGCCATCAATGTTCAATACAACAATACAGTCACTAACACCTACAGGAATGTGGCCTACACTCTGTACACATAAATCAGCTTGTGCTTGGGCCACTAAAATCACAAACTTCTCTTGCCCAACAGTGTCTCTAGTGTTCGTGAAGATATAAGGGGTCGATTCATTGTCCGGTCGATACTCTTCCCACTCCCATATAGTTCCGTTGGCTTGTGGATAGCCGTCTTTATCTTGATGACATTCTTTGTTCAGTTTGAAAATCAGTCGTCCTACTGTAGGCTTTTTTGTAGCAAAAAGCAAAGTGTACCACGCTCTACAAGAGCCATTGTGAGAAAAGGGAAGTGTAATGAACGGTGTCCCCCCTTTCTTTTTATGCGCTGGCATCATCCCATATATCCAGCAATCGGTGGCGTTTGTAGCAATGTGGGTATGATGCAACATCTGAATAAAGGTGTTATTCAAATATGACTGTCGATGTTTCAACTCCTGGTATGGGAGTGTATAGAAAAAGTGCTCATAAGGGACTGGAGTAGAAACAACATACAGTTCACGGGCAGGAGCCTTCTCCTCAACAAACCACATGACTGTAGCAATGACTGCTATAACGAAAATGAACCCTATAGAACCAAAAATCTTTCTTTCATCCATCTCGGGCAAATGTACACAGTATCTTCCTAAAACTAAAGTGTTGTCAGAACTCTTACCCCGTAGGTAGCCGTTGTTTTCTTCACCATCGGGCCAAGACGGGTGTCACTACTCTAATGCATGGCTGATCCCCCCCTTGCCTCATTGGCTCTCCGTTTCACTAACCTAGGGACCGTTCTGACAACTTCTCATACAATTGCAGATTCTTTCCTTGGTCGCAGATTGTATCTTCTCGATGCAGGCGTTGTCTGGTCCGGGAAGAACTCCTCAGAATAGTCAGGTGCCACAGCACGGCCTCTCTCCGTAGTCAGGATATATCGATGGTCAGTCAGTACAGCAGGTTCCACCAGATCAGGTTGCACTTTTCGACAGTGGATAGAATGGATCCAATTCCTGCGATTTGTCACTCGCACTGCTGTTCTCGTGGCTAGGAGGACTTGTTCAGGGCCACACCACCTTGGCTCCAAACTACTCGACCTCTCAAAAGATTTCACAAGGACAAAATCACCAGGCCGGAGATTGTGACCTTCTCCTGTGGACCGATCAGGGAGTGCTTCTCGAACCTGTTGATGAATAGAAACCAAACTATCAGTTAATTGTGCCAAATAGTCATTCATTAGAACACAAGGTACATCATACACTGAACTCGGCTTGGGCACCCCCCATATATTCATGGGGCGCCCAAAAACTATCTCATAGGGCGTTAGGCCCGTCCGAGAGTGTGGTACCGATCTGATAGACAACAACGCCAAAGGCAGAGCATCTGGCCAAGTCAGAGAAGTAGAAGCCTGTATTTTCGCGATCTTCAATTTAAGCGTGCCATTGTATTTCTCCACCAACCCTGCTGATTGAGGGTGGAACACTGCGTGGAATTTTTGCACAATGCCTAATCCCTTCAGGACATACTTAATAACGTCCGCCACAAAATGGGGCCCATTATCACTCCACAACAATCTGCAAACACCGAAACGAGGAAAAAATTCCTTCAAAAGTACCTTAGCAGTAGTCATTTCGGTATTGTCCTTAGTAGGGTATGCTTCAATCCATTTACTGAATGCACAAACCACATCCAGGACATACTTCAGATTATTGCAGCGTTCCAGCTGAATATAATCCATCTGCAGTACTTCAAAAGGTGCAGTGGGTGTTGCAAATCCTCCTGCTGGAGTTCGTGTCCCTTTTCCTGGATTATATTTAAGGCAAATCATGCAGGTCTGTACTACACTTTTAGCTGTGCTAGCAATTTCTGGATGCTCCCAAACCTGCGTAAGCAATTTCACAATTGCCGAAACTCCAACATGTGCTAACCTATGTGCCATCTGAACCATAGGTTGTACAAAGGCTGTGGGTAACTTCCACCTATCCATCTGCTTATTCCTCCAACAGCCCTCATTGTCCACTTCTCCATCTTTGGACCATTGGTCTCGTTCTTTCTCAGTAGCAGTCTTTTGCATTTCTAATACCTTTTCCCTAGCATCATGCCACCGTTCAGCTTGTGACTTCACAACATACATCGAAGTGGAGCCAGGCTGCATCGCAGTTTCACGTGCCACTCGATCTACAAAAGCATTTCATTGTCCCACTTTATCAGTCACTTTCTTGTGTGCACTACATTTCACTATAGCTATCTTCTTAGGGAGCGTTAGTGCAGTCAAAAGGTTTTGTAGTAATTCTCCATACATTATCTGGGTTCCATGTGATGTCAAAAAGCCCCTTTCCTTCCAGAGCAGGCCAAAATCGTGCGCTACTCCAAAAGCTTAGCGGCTGTCTGTGTAGATATTTACACATAATCCTGCACTAAGTTCACAGGCTCGTGTCAACGCTATCAGTTCTGCTGCCTGAGCTGATTTCTGTGGTATGCGTGCTGTCTCCACTATCGTGTGTAATGTGGTAATTGCATATGCTGCAGAAGTGGTCCCGTCTGGTAACTTTAAACAGGACCCATCCACCCACAGCTCTCCATCCACATCTGAAAAAGGCGTATCTTGTAAGTCAATACGACCCTTTTTCTGTTCCTCGGTCACAAAGACACAGTCATGTGTCTCTTGCGCCTCAGGCTGAGTCGCTGGAAAGGGAAACAACGTAGCCGGATTCAACGTTGCACATCTCTTCAAAGTTATATGAGGAGCCAACAACGTCAGCTTGTATCCGGTCAGACGAGCACTGGTTAAATGCTGCATCTTTGTCTGATTCAAAAGGGCATCAACAGCATGGGGGACCAACACCAACAGCTAATGAGATAAGACTATCCCTTCACTCTGACATATTGACACAGCTGTCGCTGCAACTGAGCGAAAACATCCAGGCAGTGCTCGAGCAACAGGATCAAGCACTGCCGAGAAGTATGCACAAGGCACTGGTTAACGCCGTGCATCTGCACTAACACTGATAACGCGCACCCATCTCTCTCATGCACGTACAATGTAAAGGGCTTTGTATAATCAGGGGTACCTAAAACTGGTGCTGAACAAAGGGCCTGACGTAATTGTTGAAAAGCATTCTCACATTCATCTGTCCATGGAAAGGGAACTGGGGTATCCTTTGTCAGGAGAGCTAATAGTCGTTTAACTATATATGAAAACCCTAATATCCACTGTCTACAAAAGGAGGTGAGACCCAAAAAGGCTCGAACTTCTTTCTGCGTGGAGGGTACTGGTGTGTCTAAAATGGCTTGAATACGATCTGGTGTGAGTGCACGCCCCTCCTTAGACAAAAGTTGACCTAAATAGGTTACCTTTGGTCTACAATATTGCAGTTTCTTTTTCGATATTTTGTGGTTGTGGGATGCCAAAAAGGTAAGCAAGGACAAAGTGCACTGTTCACATTGCTCAGGGGTGTCGGCGGCCAACAAGATGTCATCGACATATTGTATAAGCGCCACACCGTCAGGTAAGATAAAAGAGTCTAATTGTCGTTTTAATGCCTGACTGTAAATACTGGGGCTCTCAGTATAGCCTTGAGGAACCCTACAGAATCTATACGATCTATTATTCAACGTGAAACCGAAAAGATATCGGCTGTCAGGGTGAATAGGGATCAAAAAGAAAGCATTCTTCAAGTCTATAACAGAGAACGTTGTTGCAGTTGGCGGGACCAGAGTAAGGAGTGTCGTGATATCAGAAACCACTGGATATTGAGGTATCACTATCTTATTAACCTCCCTCAAGTCGATAATGAATCGATAGATCCTGGTGTCAGTGTCTTTCTTCAAAATCGGTAGTATAGGACTGTTGCACACATTGTATGGAACTTCTTCAACTACCCCTACTTTAATCAAATCCTGCACTATCCGTATAAGCGCCTCCTCCCCCTCCTGTGATATCCGATACTGAGGCAGGCGTGGCAGCACAGATCCCTCCTTTACACTAATATGCACCGGAGGGATAATCATCTGTCCCACATCGGTATCGGACGTGGCCCACAAAGATTCAGGCAAAGAGGCCAGTGCAGCCTCTACGGTAATCATGCACACCCTCTCCATTGGCAGATAATTATCATTCAGAATAACACGTACTCCCTCAGGGGAGCACCGTATCGTGGCCCGAAAATATTTGAGCATGTCTAGGCCCACGATATTATCAGGAGTTTTTGGGGAGAGTAGGAATGGACATGGTGCAGCAAACTGATCTACATAAAGGGCAAGAGGTTGCGATAGTGGGCTAACAGAAGGCGTTCCATCGAACCCTATTGACGTAATTGTTGAGCCAGACAGGGGAGCCCTCGGAACCAATTTTTTGGACAAAGCGCTACGAGTAGCTCCTGTATCAACCAGGAACCAATCAGTAGAGCCCAAAACATGTGCTGTAACATAAGGACCCCTCTGATCTACTGGCACTTCAACTGGTTCCTTACCCCATCCTACGCATTCTCATGCATGCTGTGAATCATGCTGCTCAGGAGGTACATAATCAGACATTTGGTACTGGTTTCGTCGATCAAAAACATTGGATCCATCTCGGGGTCGCACATTAGAGTCAAACCTAACTCGATCATTCATGGTGCCCCTAGGGCCTGAAAAATTTCCCCTACCCCTCATAGTTCCCTGTCCGCGCTCTTGGCGCTGTGCACGCAGCAACGGACACTCGTTCGCCCAATGGCCTTTCTGTCTACAATACGCACATTGGTCCCGGGCCAAGTCAGTACGGCCTGAAGGAGAGCTAAAAAAAATCCTGCCGCCTCGATCATTACCGCTACGAGGCGGCCCATATACCTGCGCTAACATAACCTTTGTTTTCAGATCTTTGGATTTCTTTTCCTCACTACCCTTCGCTTCTAGTTCCTGACGCTTGTAATACTGAGCCATCGTCAGGAGGGATGCTGGGGTCGAAGTCGTCCAAGAACTTTCACTCGCTTTCAATCGAGCTGCTATACTTGGTAATAAATTCGAAACATATTTATCAACAAAGAGGTGCCGGCCCGTGTCGTCCGAGAGCGACTGACCGTTAAAATCATGAAATGTTTCTTCAAATCGTGTGAAGAAATCTGAAACGGATTCATCTACTTTCTGTTTACATGACGCTAACATAGTCCAATCAATATTTTTAGGGGGAATAAGCTTTTTCAATTTAGCTAAAATAGCAGCAGGAAGATCTAAAATGGCCTGGGGCGGCTTCTGTGCTGGTTTCCTCTCCCTGTCCTCATCCTCAAGGTCCCTCCATTGAGCTTTAAATGCCTGAAGATCATCAACCTTACGTATTGATCTCCACATATCTGGGGGTAATATGAGCACGAAAAATAAGTCTATATCGGCCAGAGTCATGGTACAAGAATTCAAAGCCCCCTCAACTTCCTCATAAAAGGCTGCGGGATTCTTTCGAGGGTCAGGTAATGCTGCCTTCAATGCCATAACGTCTGCCCTATTCCAAGGAGTATAAACCCAATTGTAGATAAAATACCCTTGAGCATCCGCTGACCCTCTATCTGAACTAGTACCTGCTCCTTTGGGAGGAACATACAAAGGCGCCGCCTCCCGCATTGGTTTAACATGCACTGCATCTATCTTATCTGAATAAAAGATGGATGACTGTTTCCCGCCGCCAGTCGGATTCAATTGCTCCTCGCCATCTTTCCGTTTCCGTGCTGCGTCCCGTAGCCGAAACGTCTCATCCCGCAACGCAAATAGCCGTCGGATCGCAGCGGGCACCTGAGAAGAAGAAAAGAGACCTTTACGCAAATCTTTGGCATCTAATATCACATCAGCTGGTTCTAAAACATCAGAATATTTTCGAAAAGCTAACACCACTTCATTAGAAAGAAAATCAACAAAATATAGTTTCTCCCTATCTTCCCATGCCTCAAGCTCTTTCAATAGATCGGCAAGGGGCATAGTATCTTTGGTGACCCAATAAGCAATCTTACGAAGATCAGCCATACGGTCAGCCGATTACATAGACCGCATATCCACCTTCTGTCCGGGCGGCCTAGAATCTTGATATCCTCCACTTGGGGCAGACGGACCAGCGTACGGGGGCGGTGAGCAATCTAGTAACGAAAAATCATCATCCGATTTATTAAGGACAGGATAAAGAGACTGTCGAACAGGGTACTGGCCAGATATTTGCAACCGACGCTCTTTCTCCTGTTTCTCTTCCAATTCCTTTGCTTCACGTTTTTTCACCTCATGCGCTTTCTCACGTTCACTCTTCCGCTGCTCCTTCTCAATCAGCGCTTGCTCGTGCTTCTCACGCTCTCGCACTTCTTTCACCCACATTCGTATACATTCAAACATATCTTGTCTCACTCGCCGCTTACACATACACTGCTCCACATACTCAATTTTCTTCAAATCAAACGATCCATACATAGGCCATCGCAACTCAGGATCCTTCTTTGTATATTTCCGCCACAACGTGCTGTACATTATGGGGGAAAGACCAAATTTGACGTACATATCCCTATTGGGCGTCCCCTCTGGGGGAGCCGGCTGTGATTCCTCAAGTACCAACCCGTCATGTCCAAAACAGCAGCACCACTTACGGAGTGGGCTAAAAACAGGCATGTCGAAGAATAATGCAAAATATGCAATATTATAATTAAATTATTTACCGGAAGCTTGTTTCCTTCCCAGTGTAAGAATTGGCTTTTGTAGTCTGGTCTGCCCTGTTCCCATGATGCACTGGGCCAGGGACAGACTAATTTGCATACAGCCAGGTTCTGAAACTGGGATGGTGCAATGAGCTAAAAAACGGTGTTGGATCTAGCCCTGATCTCTTGACTGGGTGGGAGTACTCTGCTTAATTCAGAGACTCTGTCCATCACCACCCCTTGTTGTAAATTATTTTGTCCACCCTAAGCGTGGAAGGGTATACTCAGATGTGAGTCCCTTGCTCATTGCACCATCAGGATTCAAGCAAGCCGGGCCGAAGACGGCTGTAATGCCAGAAACCGGTCCCCGGAAGCTTGTTTCCTTCCCAGTGTAAGAATTGGCTTTTGTAGTCTGGTCTGCCCTGTTCCCATGATGCACTGGGCCAGGGACAGACTAATTTGCATTCAGCCAGGTTCTGAAACTGGGATGGTGCAATGAGCTAAAAAACGGTGTTGGATCTAGCCCTGATCTCTTGACTGGGTGAGAGTACTCTGCTTAATTCAGAGACTCTGTCCATCACCACCCCTTGTTGTAAATTATTTTGTCCACCCTAAGCGTGGAAGGGTATACTCAGATGTGAGTCCCTTGCTCATTGCACCATCAGGATTCAAGCAAGCCGGGCCGAAGACGGCTGTAATGCCAGAAACCGGTCCCCGGAAGCTTGTTTCCTTCCCAGTGTAAGAATTGGCTTTTGTAGTCTGGTCTGCCCTGTTCCCATGATGCACTGGGCCAGGGACAGACTAATTTGCATACAGCCAGGTTCTGAAACTGGGATGGTGCAATGAGCTAAAAAACAGTGTTGGATCTATCCCTGATCTCTTGACTGGGTGAGAGTACTCTGCTTAATTCAGAGACTCTGTCCATCACCACCCCTTGTTGTAAATTATGTTGTCCACCCTAAGCGTGGAAGGGTATACTCAGATGTGAGTCCCTTGCTCATTGCACCATCAGGATTCAAGCAAGCCGGGCCGAAGACGGCTGTAATGCCAGAAACCAGTCCCCGGAAGCTTGTTTCCTTCCCAGTGTAAGAATTGGCTTTTGTAGTCTGGTCTGCCCTGTTCCCATGATGCACTGGGCCAGGGACAGACTAATTTGCATACAGCCAGGTTCTGAAACTGGGATGGTGCAATGAGCTAAAAAACGGTGTTGGATCTAGCCCTGATCTCTTGACTGGGTGAGAGTACTCTGCTTAATTCAGAGACTCTGTCCATCACCACCCCTTGTTGTAAATTATTTTGTCCACCCTAAGCGTGGAAGGGTATACTCAGATGTGAGTCCCTTGCTCATTGCACCATCAGGATTCAAGCAAGCCGGGCCGAAGACAGCTGTAATGCCAGAAACCGGTCCCGGAAGCTTGTTTCCTTCCCAGTGTAAGAATTGGCTTTTGTAGTCTGGTCTGCCCTGTTCCCATGATGCACTGGGCCAGGGACAGACTAATTTGCATACAGCCAGGTTCTGAAACTGGGATGGTGCAATGAGCTAAAAAACGGTGTTGGATCTAGCCCTGATCTCTTGACTGGGTGAGAGTACTCTGTTAATTCAGAGACTCTGTCCATCACCACCCCTTGTTGTAAATTATTTTGTCCACCCTAAGCGTGGAAGGGTATACTCAGATGTGAGTCCCTTGCTCATTGCACCATCAGGATTCAAGCAAGCCGGGCCGAAGACGGCTGTAATGCCAGAAACCGGTCCCCGGAAGCTTGTTTCCTTCCCAGTGTAAGAATTGGCTTTTGTAGTCTGGTCTGCCCTGTTCCCATGATGCACTGGGCCAGGGACAGACTAATTTGCATACAGCCAGGTTCTGAAACTGGGATGGTGCAATGAGCTAAAAAACGGTGTTGGATCTAGCCCTGATCTCTTGACTGGGTGAGAGTACTCTGCTTAATTCAGAGACTCTGTCCATCACCACCCCTTGTTGTAAATTATTTTGTCCACCCTAAGCGTGGAAGGGTATACTCAGATGTGAGTCCCTTGCTCATTGCACCATCAGGATTCAAGCAAGCCGGGCCGAAGACGGCTGTAATGCCAGAAACCGGTCCCCGGAAGCTTGTTTCCTTCCCAGTGTAAGAATTGGCTTTTGTAGTCTGGTCTGCCCTGTTCCCATGATGCACTGGGCCAGGGACAGACTAATTTGCATACAGCCAGGTTCTGAAACTGGGATGGTGCAATGAGCTAAAAAACAGTGTTGGATCTATCCCTGATCTCTTGACTGGGTGAGAGTACTCTGCTTAATTCAGAGACTCTGTCCATCACCACCCCTTGTTGTAAATTATGTTGTCCACCCTAAGCGTGGAAGGGTATACTCAGATGTGAGTCCCTTGCTCATTGCACCATCAGGATTCAAGCAAGCCGGGCCGAAGACGGCTGTAATGCCAGAAACCAGTCCCCGGAAGCTTGTTTCCTTCCCAGTGTAAGAATTGGCTTTTGTAGTCTGGTCTGCCCTGTTCCCATGATGCACTGGGCCAGGGACAGACTAATTTGCATACAGCCAGGTTCTGAAACTGGGATGGTGCAATGAGCTAAAAAACGGTGTTGGATCTAGCCCTGATCTCTTGACTGGGTGAGAGTACTCTGCTTAATTCAGAGACTCTGTCCATCACCACCCCTTGTTGTAAATTATTTTGTCCACCCTAAGCGTGGAAGGGTATACTCAGATGTGAGTCCCTTGCTCATTGCACCATCAGGATTCAAGCAAGCCGGGCCGAAGACGGCTGTAATGCCAGAAACCGGTCCCCGGAAGCTTGTTTCCTTCCCAGTGTAAGAATTGGCTTTTGTAGTCTGGTCTGCCCTGTTCCCATGATGCACTGGGCCAGGGACAGACTAATTTGCATTCAGCCAGGTTCTGAAACTGGGATGGTGCAATGAGCTAAAAAACGGTGTTGGATCTAGCCCTGATCTCTTGACTGGGTGAGAGTACTCTGCTTAATTCAGAGACTCTGTCCATCACCACCCCTTGTTGTAAATTATTTTGTCCACCCTAAGCGTGGAAGGGTATACTCAGATGTGAGTCCCTTGCTCATTGCACCATCAGGATTCAAGCAAGCCGGGCCGAAGACGGCTGTAATGCCAGAAACCGGTCCCCGGAAGCTTGTTTCCTTCCCAGTGTAAGAATTGGCTTTTGTAGTCTGGTCTGCCCTGTTCCCATGATGCACTGGGCCAGGGACAGACTAATTTGCATACAGCCAGGTTCTGAAACTGGGATGGTGCAATGAGCTAAAAAACAGTGTTGGATCTATCCCTGATCTCTTGACTGGGTGAGAGTACTCTGCTTAATTCAGAGACTCTGTCCATCACCACCCCTTGTTGTAAATTATGTTGTCCACCCTAAGCGTGGAAGGGTATACTCAGATGTGAGTCCCTTGCTCATTGCACCATCAGGATTCAAGCAAGCCGGGCCGAAGACGGCTGTAATGCCGGAAACCAGTCCCCGGAAGCTTGTTTCCTTCCCAGTGTAAGAATTGGCTTTTGTAGTCTGGTCTGCCCTGTTCCCATGATGCACTGGGCCAGGGACAGACTAATTTGCATACAGCCAGGTTCTGAAACTGGGATGGTGCAATGAGCTAAAAAACGGTGTTGGATCTAGCCCTGATCTCTTGACTGGGTGAGAGTACTCTGCTTAATTCAGAGACTCTGTCCATCACCACCCCTTGTTGTAAATTATTTTGTCCACCCTAAGCGTGGAAGGGTATACTCAGATGTGAGTCCCTTGCTCATTGCACCATCAGGATTCAAGCAAGCCGGGCCGAAGACAGCTGTAATGCCAGAAACCGGTCCCGGAAGCTTGTTTCCTTCCCAGTGTAAGAATTGGCTTTTGTAGTCTGGTCTGCCCTGTTCCCATGATGCACTGGGCCAGGGACAGACTAATTTGCATACAGCCAGGTTCTGAAACTGGGATGGTGCAATGAGCTAAAAAACGGTGTTGGATCTAGCCCTGATCTCTTGACTGGGTGAGAGTACTCTGCTTAATTCAGAGACTCTGTCCATCACCACCCCTTGTTGTAAATTATTTTGTCCACCCTAAGCGTGGAAGGGTATACTCAGATGTGAGTCCCTTGCTCATTGCACCATCAGGATTCAAGCAAGCCGGGCCGAAGACGGCTGTAATGCCAGAAACCGGTCCCCGGAAACTTGTTTCCTTCCCAGTGTAAGAATTGGCTTTTGTAGTCTGGTCTGCCCTGTTCCCATGATGCACTGGGCCAGGGACAGACTAATTTGCATACAGCCAGGTTCTGAAACTGGGATGGTGCAATGAGCTAAAAAACAGTGTTGGATCTATCCCTGATCTCTTGACTGGGTGAGAGTACTCTGCTTAATTCAGAGACTCTGTCCATCACCACCCCTTGTTGTAAATTATGTTGTCCACCCTAAGCGTGGAAGGGTATACTCAGATGTGAGTCCCTTGCTCATTGCACCATCAGGATTCAAGCAAGCCGGGCCGAAGACGGCTGTAATGCCAGAAACCAGTCCCCGGAAGCTTGTTTCCTTCCCAGTGTAAGAATTGGCTTTTGTAGTCTGGTCTGCCCTGTTCCCATGATGCACTGGGCCAGGGACAGACTAATTTGCATACAGCCAGGTTCTGAAACTGGGATGGTGCAATGAGCTAAAAAACGGTGTTGGATCTAGCCCTGATCTCTTGACTGGGTGAGAGTACTCTGCTTAATTCAGAGACTCTGTCCATCACCACCCCTTGTTGTAAATTATTTTGTCCACCCTAAGCGTGGAAGGGTATACTCAGATGTGAGTCCCTTGCTCATTGCACCATCAGGATTCAAGCAAGCCGGGCCGAAGACGGCTGTAATGCCAGAAACCGGTCCCCGGAAGCTTGTTTCCTTCCCAGTGTAAGAATTGGCTTTTGTAGTCTGGTCTGCCCTGTTCCCATGATGCACTGGGCCAGGGACAGACTAATTTGCATACAGCCAGGTTCTGAAACTGGGATGGTGCAATGAGCTAAAAAACGGTGTTGGATCTAGCCCTGATCTCTTGACTGGGTGAGAGTACTCTGCTTAATTCAGAGACTCTGTCCATCACCACCCCTTGTTGTAAATTATTTTGTCCACCCTAAGCGTGGAAGGGTATACTCAGATGTGAGTCCCTTGCTCATTGCACCATCAGGATTCAAGCAAGCCGGGCCGAAGACGGCTATAATGCCAGAAACCGGTCCCCGGAAGCTTGTTTCCTTCCCAGTGTAAGAATTGGCTTTTGTAGTCTGGTCTGCCCTGTTCCCATGATGCACTGGGCCAGGGACAGACTAATTTGCATACAGCCAGGTTCTGAAACTGGGATGGTGCAATGAGCTAAAAAACGGTGTTGGATCTAGCCCTGATCTCTTGACTGGGTGAGAGTACTCTGCTTAATTCAGAGACTCTGTCCATCACCACCCCTTGTTGTAAATTATTTTGTCCACCCTAAGCGTGGAAGGGTATACTCAGATGTGAGTCCCTTGCTCATTGCACCATCAGGATTCAAGCAAGCCGGGCCGAAGACGGCTGTAATGCCAGAAACCGGTCCCCGGAAGCTTGTTTCCTTCCCAGTGTAAGAATTGGCTTTTGTAGTCTGGTCTGCCCTGTTCCCATGATGCACTGGGCCAGGGACAGACTAATTTGCATACAGCCAGGTTCTGAAACTGGGATGGTGCAATGAGCTAAAAAACGGTGTTGGATCTAGCCCTGATCTCTTGACTGGGTGAGAGTACTCTGCTTAATTCAGAGACTCTGTCCATCACCACCCCTTGTTGTAAATTATATTATAATTAAATGGCACTTAAACGTTGCGCCACTCAAATTCACAAGTCAGGAGAAATATCCCCACATTGCCCGTCTATATGGGTTGCAACTCATATATAAATTCACTGAACCAATAATATGACTAGTCATTCCAAACAAACAAACAAATTAGTCGGGGCAAGCGTATAAAACGGCCTTGCCAAACAAGACTATCAAAGGCTCGGAGCAAGTATCGTACAACAATTCTTACCAATCAAGAGCGGCCAGATTCCAACTGCCAAGTTCCGAATTCGCCAAAATGGCCACTATGCGGCAAACCGACAGAAGAGGTCTCAGTCGATGACCGGCGCCACCCAGATGGTCAGATCGGAAGGGAAGGAAGAATACCTCGGGATGCCAGTACTAAAGGCGCCACTGGCAGTGATCACGTCCCCGGCAAGGTTCCAATCCTTCGTCACGACCAGTCCTTCGAGCATCCGCGTCGTCGATGAGCCCCACGTTGGGCGCCAATTGATGAATACTGGCCTCAGCAAGGCCTGCGAGTGTGAAAAGGGTTCGCCCTTCTGTACACTAAGTCCTCAGACTACGTAAGAAATTGGCAGGGAAACTGGAAATACAAAAACATAGTTTAATAAACCTTTAAAGGTGGTACTACAGCCCACACAACACTCTACAGTATTGTACAAGGTAGCACAAAGAACTCGGATATGCGGTCCCCTTTATATACACAGAAGGGGCTCATAAGTGGGCGGTTACAGCTCAAGAGTATGATTTACAACCATATATGGATATTTCTCAAACATGATCGATACATGGGTGGAGTTAACGGTTCATGAAGCCCACCGAATGCACATTCCAATCCCCTCTAAGCAGAAACAGCTGTTACACATACTGAACTATTTATAGTCTGTTGCTGGGCAAACTCCAGGGGTAACGGTCAGTGAAGTAGGACTTGCCTTGTGGCGAGCACATGGCGAAGTGTACCATACAAGATGGGCGCCAGAAACAAAATGGAGTCCGGCCATATTTTCGAGTATGAGTGGTTAAACTAAAATGAGACAGTATAGCAATGTCTTCAACAAATGCTTAACATCATCGCTGTTTTATTACAACAATGCCACCTCTTCATGATCTCCTTCTTGGATCGCGCAGTGGTCCCTACTGCATTGACCCTTTCTACTATCCTCTCCCACATTTGTGTCCTTGTGGCTAATGGTGTCTGTTGGACCAGGCTATCAAACAGTTGTGGTTCCACTCTGACTGTCTAATTGACCATGACTGTCAACTCACTCTCTGTGAATTTTGGCATTTTACGTGTGGACATGGGCTGTGGTGTGCAAAGTGTTTGTGGGTGCAGGGGTGTGGATGGTGTGTGTGGTGTTGGTGTGTGAGGTGTGTTATGTGCTTGGGGCTTGGTGGTGTGATGGTGTTGGTGATGTTGGTGGTGTTGAGTGTGCTGTGTTGTTTTGTCTCTCCTCTCATATGTGGTGTATGCCCTTCTCTTCTTGAGTGTTGCAAAGGATTGTCATCAGTGAAGGAGCTGGTTTTATACCCAACTATGTGGGTGTGTCCAAATGGGGTTTTGCTGTCAGATGTATTGTGGGTGTTGTCCTGGGATTGTATGTTTCTGTTTGGTATGTATTTGTTTTATTGGTATGTGTTTTGTGTATTTGGGGGAATGGCTACTTTGATTTGTGCAATGTGTGACAATATTGTGGGGTTTTAGTATCGTCCGCTATGTTTTGTACGGATCGTCCTCTGGGGTGACTGTGCTGCAGCTCTTCCGCTGTCTCTCCCATTCACTGCAGTGTGCGACCACGGCGGTCAGAAACAGTAGGTCGTACCGCGGGACCAGCGGGGATATCCTCATTTCCCGTGTGGTGTCTCTGCTATGCTTGCGGCGAGTTGTAGATTCTCTGCTGCATTTTTCTTATACGCGCAGGTGGACTTTAGACTAGGCGGTTTTTCTTTGCCCGCTTCCGCTGCGGATGGTCTTTTTTGGCAGTTGATCCTAATTTGACCGAAGTTTTTTCCACTGTCCCGGTGGGCGGTTGTTTTCCACCTCCATGGTGGTCGGGTGATTTTCCAACCGCCATCCTAATGGGCCCCTAATCCTTTGACAGTATGTACACTCACACAGGAATCATGAATGTGACCTAAGCCTAATCCTTCATCCTTCAGTTGGCTGACTTTATCATTGCAAATTTCACATCTCTAAAGAACAATTTGTATTGATACTGCTCCAAAAGATAAATGATTGTTGAACATTCAATTGAGACATTTCCATTTATTGCTCTCTCCTTCAACCAAGATATGTTCTTTCTTAAATATCTCCACAGCAGCTCTCTCAATACTCTGCTCGATTATGGCCTTAACACTTCATTTGTTTCTATGCACATTATTTGTACACACCATAATCATTGCAAATTGTAATATTGCCAGTAAATCTGTAAGTAACATGTTTCCACTGATGCTGCTCTAAAATGATGAATGCCTATTTGAAACATTTCACTAATACATTACTATTAATCGTTTTCTCTATCAACTGCGATAACCATCTATACACCAGTTCTCTGAATACTCTGTTCGAACATGGCTGCATCTTTTTACCTGTTTCGCTGCACATTAATTGGATGCACCATTATTGAGTCATCATGTTATTTTCACCCGAAGTTTCTCACCTTTAATCAGCTCTCGCACTCCCCTTCCCACTGTTCACAGCGGCTGAACACTGCCACTCTCCCAGCAGGCCACTCACACCTACCACGGTAAGAATGCCCAGGCACGCAGGGTCACATCTTACTCAGATGATTAATGATGTAGAATTCCCATCAATTATTCCCGCAGCAGTAGCTCCATTGGCTAAAGCATTGGTTTCTTCCAGTGGACATATTCCTCAACTCTTCGATCGTAACAACCCATTCCTCATCAAGGGTAAGTACCTGCCTGCTTTCTCCAGCCCTCACAATGTCCTCACCATTGTACGTATTTTCCCCTGCGCTCGTTAATTTATTCCATTTATCTCCACAACGTTATACATTTTATTCTTTTCTTGTGAGCACTGGTCATACCAGTAACACGGATCTCTTCTTTAACCACTCAGCATCAAACCACATGCAGGATTCATTCTCCATCGATTTTGAGCCACATCCTTTGCCTTTTTAGCTTACAGTGACTGAGTTAAATAAATTTACCACTGTATCTCATTCACAAATTGCTAAGTCATGAATTCCCGCTATTCCACAAGACTAGTGCAGGTGTTCCTCAACGTAGGCGACAATTACTTGTGAATACAATCATAACAAATGCCATTTCGTGTCTGTGTCAACTCACATTACGATATTATGATTACCTAACTGTGGGACTTGGCCTTGATGGGTAAAGTTCACTTAAACCTTTAGCTTTTCCCCTAGACCATTTTCCTGACAGATAGCTGTGAAGTTAGATGTTGTAGGTCCTTGCCACTGCTAATCAGTGTGCAAGTACAGAGGTTCCCTGTATAAATTGTGGTGGTGTTTGG
This sequence comes from Lissotriton helveticus, assembly GCF_964261635.1. NCBI lineage: Eukaryota > Metazoa > Chordata > Amphibia > Caudata > Salamandridae > Lissotriton > Lissotriton helveticus. The sequence goes on along the minus strand of NC_136060.1, from coordinate 210,785,988 downwards.
TTGTCTCTGATTGGTATGTTTGCCTTTCTAGCAAGATCCCTAAGTGATGTACACTGTGTGTACCAGAGCTAGTACTAAAGAAATGCACAGAGAGGGAACATAGGTCTTCAATGTAGGGCCTGCGCGCATTATGCTCAATTAGCATGTTGTCCTGACAAGTCCTACCACCAGTCAGGCCTTACTTTCCCTTTTGCATACACATGGGGCACCCTTGTAGGACGTCCTGGGTCACCCCTAGGCAGAGTGCAGTGTAGGTAAAAGGCAGGACCTGTGCCAGTGTGGGTGCTAGGCCCTGATAGTGGAAAAGGCTCCATTTCATTTTATCTGGTGAAAGGCCGTCCTGCCCATAGGACAGAATTGGGGAGGCTGGGTGTAGTATTATTAGCCTAGTTTCCCAAGAATTGGATATGGAACAGTGAAGTTTGGTAAGTCTGAAGTCACAGCATCATAAAGCATCTTTTTGGGTACATGGTTTTGTCGCTGTGCGTCCATAAATGGCTGTTTGAGTAATGGCCGAGTTACAGCTTTAGAGCTTTTTGTGTGTCTCAGCCGAGTGTGAATTGCCTACTTGGATTTGGGAGAGGTGAGAAAGGCTGAGGGATGTCGTACCCCAGGGGAGGGGTAGAGATGGCGCCAGGCTGCGTGGCACCTGGAGCGGGGAGAAGGAGAGGCTTTGCGAGGTGAAGAGGCCTGGTTCAGAGCCATAAAACAATAGACCCATCTCCCTCTGAGTGATTAAAGATCCAGGCCCCCAGTATCAAAGAGAGAACGGTGACACTAAGGGGTAGATATGCAAGACTGATTTAGGGAGAGGTCGGGGACCCTTGAGCAAAAGGAAAGTGCAAAGACAATCAGTGGTATAACTAGAAGAACTGTAACCCCAAGACTTTGGTTAGGTTTTTGTCATGTTGACGATGTCATCGAGAACGGTCTCGGTATTGATTAGATAAGTGCTGGGAGCGCTTTGACGATGCCGTGGACTGGTCGAGTCTCTGCCGGTGCTAACCTGTCCACGATCGAGAAGAAAACCTCTGCCTCAGGAAGAGTTGCTGAATAGGCTGCGGGAGACACTTGACCCTTGTTGTGTGATTTGGGGCTTATGGGCAGTTTGTAGCTCTTGACCGAGGAGAGACTAAAGGGGTGCTGCAGTGGGTCGTGTCCACCCTTCTCCCTGAGCAGGACTTTGCTGTATGATGCATCCTGAACCCCAAGGGCCTGAGGTGAGCTGGCTCCCTGTTCGGAAACACAGAAACATAAAAGTTTCCAGGAAGTCTCAAGTGATGCAGTGGTGGGACCATTTCGTGGCAGCCTGAAACCTCCGAAGCGGTGCCTAGGATGATCGTGGGCACCCGAAGTGAATCAAGACTCTAACACGCAGGGTGCGTGTCGTGGTGCGGCTACAGGTGTTGAAGCGCCTGTGGATTGTGAGCATCGTGAAAGAGAGCCAAGATTCGGGATGCGCAGGGGGTGCCTGTTGCAGTGCAGTCCGGGCACTAGTGAGGAGTGCAGGGACCTTGTGAGCTCTAAGAAGGAGTGAGTCTCTGACACGCGGGTCAGCATGTGGTGGTGCAGCCAGGGCATTAGTGGAGAGCTCCTGGTACCTCGTGTGCACCAGGAGGAAAGGTGAGAGTCAGATGCGCAGTGTGCCTGTCGTCGTGCGAGCTGGGCATTAGTGGAGAGCGCCTGAAGATCGTGTGCACCACGAGACGGAGAAGTCCTGACAGCGCTGGAGAGGGGGACCAAGTGATCGGACCCTCGAAGGCAATGTGGGGTAGTACCAGCATTGTGGGAAGGCTTCATGGAAGGACTTTGTGCTGAACATTGGCGGTCCGGACTGGCAGCCCCGCGGGAGCTGAACTACTGGCCCAATCGCGCCTTGCCAGTGGTGACAAGGTTCTGAGGAGAGGCCAAGTCACTGCGGCAGGAGAGAAGAGTGGGGTTGCACCCCCCCAGGTAAAGTGGATCATCCCCTGGGGCGTGGTGCGGGCCGGGAGGGACAGTCTCTTGGCCTCTTGCTGCTGGCAGCTGCGTGTGCCTGTTGCTTTGGCCCAGATCTTGGTTGCTGCTGGTCTCGGACGGGGCAGTACAGGGGCCAGGGCCCAGAGTAGAACTTGTGTGTCATCGTTTGTTAGACCTGGCATCATTGGCCTGAGTCTCCCTTCCATTTTGGACAGATTTCCTCCTCTGTTCTGATATGTTTTTGCTGGTTATATGCTTTGGGCACTGTGCCACTGCTATTCAGTGCCACAGTGCAAGTGCTCCCTATGTTAAATTAATGTACTGATTAGTGATTCCATGATTGGGTTATTTGATTTACTTGTCAGACCCTAGTACAGTGCACCATCTGTGCCCAGGGCTTGTAAATCAAATGCTGCTGGTGGGCTTGCAGCACTGGTTGTGCCACCCACAGAAGCCGCTTGAGTTGAAAGTGTGTCTCACGCTGCCATTGCAAGGCCTGTGTGCAGTCTAGTACTGCCATGTTGACTTGCCAAGTGCACCCACTTGCCAGTCCCTAAACCTTCCCTTTGCTTCATATTAGACACCCCTATGGTAGGTCCAAGGGCAGGGTGTATTGTTTTTATAAGGTAGGACATGCTCTGTTGTGTGTCGCATGTCCTAATAGTGAATTACAGCCATTTTCGTTTTTCACTATTGAAGGCTACCTGTTCTCCATAGGCTAGAACGGGCAGTTAGATTATTACATTCTTATGATCCTAATTGACTCAGGGCACATGGTAGAAATTCGAATTTAGTATGCCTGAACTCAGAATTATAAAATACATCTTTTAGTAAAGTTGGTTTTAATATTCTGTGTTTGAAAATACCACTTTTAGAAATTAGTTATTTTCTTGCCTAACTGTCCAGGCCTGCCTCTGATAGGTTGTGTATTCCTTGTCTGGGTTTGTGAGTGACAGGGCTGGGGCAGCCCTGTGGTGAATAAAGAGATCTGCATCTATATGGGAGGAAGGAGATGCATCTGGGACCTGAATAGGGCTGGGCCTTCCCTCTACAATGCTGGCTCCACTTCCTGTGGCGTGTCTGATGTCTTTGCCCTGCACTGTGAAAGGAGAGGAGGAATCATGTCAACAAATAGTTCCAGAGTTGTATCTTCCCTCCCCTGTGCTGGCTCCACCTCCTGTGGGGTGGCTGATGTCTCTGCCCTGCACAGTGAAAGGAAGAAGAGAGTCATGTAAACAAATTGCTCAGGAACTGGTTTGGACTAGGCAGAGGCCTCTCTGCCTTCAGAGAACAAAGGATTTTGGGGTATAAATATTGGGACCCTGATCCCAAGAAATTAGATCACTTCTGGAACAAGAAACCGTTTGCCAAGGAGAAGAACCAAGGAAGCTGCAGGAGTTTTACTGCCCCTCTACCAGTGTACTGTTTGCTGGGTCGGCTTGCAGTGGTTGCTTCATTGCCAAGGAAAGGAGAAGGAACTTTTTAAGGACTTTCATCATCTTCAGAGTATTCTCCAAGGGCTTGAACTGTGCTTGCCTCCTGCTGAAGTCTCAGGGACAAAAGACTTCATCTCCAGCACCCCTCTGAATTTCCTTGATGGGAATTCTCAACTCCAGACATTTGCGTGTCGCTGGGAGCACGACGCATCAAGAGAAAGCGTGTCGCCGCCACAGCTGTAATCGTCGCATCGCCGGAGAAGCGAGCCTTCGCTGCATCTCCCTGGAAGCGTGTGTTCATCGAAGCTGCCTGCTGTTGCATCACCGGAGAATTTTGACGCCATCGAGAGAGTCGCCATCGCATCGCCGGAGAAGCGTGTCGCAGGGTCTGTCGTGGCTCCAAAGTACAGAGTCATCGCAAAGCTGCCAGGGTGCCCTACCATCATCATTGCACCATCATCGCATCGTCGCATCAAGGGCGCCATCTTCTCACAACGCAACCGGATCATGGCATCGAATCAAGGCACCATCCTGTGCACCGCAACGGGCCCGCAGGCTGAGAATCTACACATCACCTCCGCACCGGAAAGGATTACGACGCATCTCCTACTCTGCGCAAGCATTGAGGCACCACGCATCATCTCCCCCGGATCACAGAACCCACGCATCTCCTCTTTTGCAAGCCTTTTGTTTACTTTGCTTTACTCATCCAGGTACTTTGTTGAGAACTTTGTCGCATTTACCATCAACTTGAACTAAGTAACTTTTATCACCTTTAAAGCAAATTTAAGTGTAGTATTGGGGATTTTCGTCGTTTGTGGTCTTGTGTTTAAGTCTATATAAAGAATACTTATTTTTATAAAACCTGTTTTGTGTCCATCTGTAGCGTTTACACTGTATTACTGTGTATATTCATAAATGCTTAACACACTGCCTCTGAGATAAGCCTGTCTGCTCGTGCCAAGCTACCAAGGGGTTGAGCAAGGGTTATTAAGCAGTGTAATCTCCTTATCCTGACTTAGAAGTAAGGGTCCCTATTTGGACAAAGGTGAATACCATAGCCAACTAGAGACCCCCAGATCTAACATTGTTGATCTGTGTTGATGGCAACTGGTCACACAACTTCTAAAAACAGTTGTATAACACTTTGCATATTTGCTGCTAACGAACTATCGAACTATTGGACAACGTCTGACACTAGAGGTGCTTAACGAACTCTGGGGTTATTGCCCTTCGCACTGCGTAATGTGTCTCTTGCAGGATACAGGATCCTTGTGCAGCGCAATGCATTGGTTTTTTACTGCACTGTACTGAATTGCACTGTGACGCATTACCTTATTCCTTCCTTGCACAGGGAATGCTGGTGGTGATATGCATTACATTGTTTTCATATCACACTGTACGTAATTGCAGTGGGACACATTGCTGTATTCCTTCCTTGAATAGGGTATGCTGGTAGCAAACTGAGTTGCATTATCTTGTGTTGACTCAGTACATGATCTGGGCAATACGCATTGCAATGTTTCACTGTGGCACTGTACAGGAAACTATCATTAAGTAGGGCAGTCTTCCTCGTGTGTGAATCTGGTGGTACGACGTACCTAACCTGTTGAAGTTGGTAACTGTTGGTTAGAAGCGGGGTTGGGGATTAGGACTGCCCAACCCACCGAAAACAATATTACCCAGTGTATATATGTGGGAGCTGTATTGTGTGTTCCTTTTGTATATCATTTTATATAAAGTATACTCGTTTTATACAAACTCATGTAGAGTCCATTTGTAGTGACATCATTGGGATTGCTGTGGGCGTGGTTGCACATACTGAATACTCGTGCCTTGGAGATAAGCCTGGCTGCTCGTGTCAAGATATTTAGGGGGTGAGCAGGGCTGTCTCGGATGGTGTCCTTTCTTGGCCTAAAGTAGGAGCAGGGGGTCCTGGTCACGCACTTGACAACAACGGTGCATCCAGGTACGCCGGCTTCTAACACCAACCATCTACGAAATATATTTACCATATTTCAAGCTTTCCTCACATCCAATTTCAATGCATGCTGAGTTCGCTAAACTTATCAAGCTTTACTCTCACTATTAGCAAGCAAATATGGATCTTCTTCTCTATAATAAATATATTGCTATTGTTATTCCCTCTTTTCATTCCCTGCCCTTCTTCTCACCCTGTCTTCTTTCAGACTCTAACAGGCATCTGTCTCAGGCACTAATTGTCTTGTCCTGAAGATAATCAAAGTATTGTTTTAAAGGGATCGAAACAATGTTGTCTTATTGCACTTTGACACAACCTTATTCTTCTCATTAGTATGTGCTAAGGTGCTTTAACGTATTTTTTGCTGGCCTAACTGATGTATTGCTTTTTGGCCACGCTTCTTGTAATGCATACGTTCTTCCCATTTTTTAATGTTGTACATGTTCCAACTTGTATGTTGTTCTTTTAATTCTTTACATCAGTTGGATGTTTAAAATATAGTCATCATTGTATTTCTTTACTATTGTTCCAGTACAACCCCCTCATACCAACCCATGAAAGACCGGCATAATAGGGAGCAAACCTGGAGCCCATCGCAGTGCCCTTTATCTGGTGATACCGCTGTCCATCGTGAAGAAAGTAATTCTTAGCGAAAATAATATCCATAATTTTTACTATCATGACATTATGTTCTAGATGATCCACAGTTCTCATTTGGAGAAAAGACTTAATAGATCTAGTACCATAATGATTATGCATGCAAGTATATAAACTTGCCACCTCCATTGTTACAAACATTAGTTCTTGTGATCAGGTTAACTCTTCAAGTTTGTTGAGTATGTCCTTAATGCCTTGTATGAATGCAGACCGGTTCCATACAAAATGCTGGAGTGAGTAGCTACATACTCAGATAATTGTTCTGTAGATGAGGAAACCCTTGAAATAATGAGTTTCCCTGGAGGGAAATTACCTCCCTTATGAATCTTGGGCAAAACGTACATACACAGGAACAGTGGATTCCTCACTTAGAGGAAGTTACACTCATTGTCAGGGATTAGGCAACTTTCACACTAATCTTTCAATATCATGTTTATATGTTGATGCCATTTGAATTTCCTTGAAACTGTATCCTTGTCTGTAAAACTATAAACTGATTATATAAAATAGGCGATCAAGGATCTTCAATGGCATTTCCACTTTTACCTGATCATCTATGGCTGCCAGAGGGATTTGTTGGTAGGGTGGAAAACATTGGTAGAGGCAGATTTCTGATTGGCTGAAGTTGTCAATAAACTTTGAAGGTGATACATTTGCTTCTAGTTGTATATGTAAAAAAAGATTCAGAGCTCAACATTGCAATGTTTAAGGCAATTTAACAAACTCACACATGTATATTTGACTTCATTATGTGCTCAGATCACCAATGTATTACTTCATTTCTATTGGACTATCAAGCCTGCACAGCCAAGTTTTCCTCAAACATGTTAAAAAATGATGTGCGAGTTATACGGAAGAGTTACCGGAAATATTTTGTTCACTAAGTCTAATGAATTCAACATACCATAGATAATAACACAATGTCAATCATGCACAGATGTTCTACTTGACTTAAAATGTAAATTAGTGAAATTAAACTATAACCATAAATACTTAGGGCCTGATTTAGACCTTGACGGTAATGATTCTGCTATCGCTTTTTCTTTTTTTTTTTAATCTTTATTGTTCAGTTCATAGCATACAAAAGAGCGAGAGAAAAAAAGACACGAACATTTGAAACAATTCTAAAGTAAATATCAAAAACAATACTCTCACAGTGAAAGTTCCAAATGTTGGAGCATTGGTTGCCATATCTTCAGCCCTAGTTGTTTTTTTCTCGTAGATTTAATGCGGTATAGATTAAATTCTAGATGGAACACATTGTAAAACTTAGCTCTCCACATTTCAAAGACAGGGGCTTCAGGTTTCAGCCACATTGTAGCAATACATAACCTTGCTACTGCCATTGCCATGAAAATAAAATATCGGTGGGGATAATGATTCTGTGCACTTCCCATGTCAATTCCCACCCCAAAGAGCAGCAATTCACGACTAATATGGCATTGCACCTTCGTTGTTGCAGACACAAATTCCTCAATACTTCCAAAAAACTAAGAGAGTGCATTGCAATCAAAAAATACATGAACAATATCTGCTTCATCCATTTGCCATCTAAAACATTTTCCATCATGAATATCACCCCACTTCATCATTTTAGCTGGCGTGTGGAATAGATTAAACACAGTTTTATAATGTTGGGTACGTAAATTTGCAGACAAAACTATTAGTGCCGCCATATCAATCGAATCTTGTAAAAATGAGCCCGAACAGCCCAGTCGATTTTGCCATTTAACATCTTGTATATCAATGTCATCCGTTTGCTTTAAAAGTAAAGTTTCGTACAAGACCCCAATCTTCGCCCCTTTTAGAAGAGCTTCGATAAATTCGATATTAACAATATCCTGTGGTTGGCGTTGAACCAGTGCACCAGCCTTAAAAAAATCCCCTAGACGACAGACCCCTTTATCTCTCCATATTTGCATCTTCGTATCCCAAAATATAAACTGTAATATACCCCTGGAATCTAAAGGTGTATAGAAATTAATCCGTTGAATAGCTATCGCTTTTTCATTGAATTTCCCGTCCACATAGTAGGCGGTTCATCTGTTTTATTTACATGCTGGCGGGTCCATGGAGAAAAGACCATCAGAGTGTTGCTGACTCCACCAGGTATTTTCACCCACTTTGATGGTGTCATAGGCATAAGAGGCTGTTGGAGGGGGGTACAGTCCAGATGTCTGCTGGGCAAATCATGATTTACCTAGCAGACAACCTGACTGTACTAACTGGAAGGAGGTTGAAAGCACAAAATGTAGGAAAAATAGGCTCAGTCCCCGTAAAATGCCAAAACTGTGTAAAACATGTTGGTTTTCTGACAAAAGTCTGCTTTTCTCTGAATGCTGGGAAGATGATGATTTTAACACCACAGACCCTTTGTTGCTACTATTTGCAGGGGGAAAACAAATGCTTTATTCTGCAGGCCTTTTTCCAATTTGTTTCCCAAAAACCAAAATGTAGCTGTATTTTGGCTAATTTTTGGGTCCCCTCCAGGGAAACCACAAACTCTCAGTACCTTTAAAATCTCCATGATGTTGGAAGAAAGGGGGCAAATTTGGCGTAAAGATCCTTATGTGAACACAAATTTTAGGGGCCTAAGCACAAACTACCCCAAAAAGACGAAAAAGCCTTGGCACGGGAAAAAAAGGCCTAGCAGTAAAAAAGGGTTAATGGAAATGAGCTACCCCAGTGGGTTGGTTTAGTCAGATGTTACTCCAAAGAAGAGAAAATCTAATGCTTGAAATTTAAAGTGCAATGCTTAATGTGACAAGAATACGCCATACTTTGTAAGAAGCTGTCATTTTTTTGGGGGGCACCCAACACTTAATTGGACAGCGGTGTCCCCCATGAATCTCACCCCAGATCATGGAATAAATATGTGAGAGTTTCAGGGCAACTCAGTTCAGTCTAGTTAAAGTCAACTTCTGACTTTGAATTTGGAGCCTGAAATGCTTCAAAAATTATTAAGGAGTGGACTCTCTGAAAGCAAATAACAGGTTAATAGAGCTTCCCTACACCATCTCCCTCAAGAAATATCCAGCCTGGAGTTTATCCAGTGGACTTTTGAGGAGGTGGCCAGGTGCATTGTGGCAACTGTAGTGCTGACTTTCAAGGACCATCTCAGAGCTTCCAGACCCTTGGAATCATGTATTGGACACTTTGAACCCCCAAGAGGAACTTCAGGAACAACACCCAAAAGTTTGGAGAAGCTTGGAGGAACTCTTGTATAAAGCTCCATATGTGGACTGGTCTGCCATCGATAGTCAAACCAACTACCTTCAACCGCGACCTTGCCCAGATTTCAGGTTCATCTACCTGAACGCTCTAGAGCCCAAGACTTCCAGCAGTTGACCTGGAGGTTCCACTGAACCAAGCTGATGAATCCACTTCATATCCAGCATGACGAATGAGCATATTAACACCACAATTCGCACTAGCTTTGGCATACTGAGAATCCTTAAAAAAGTCTTAAAGTGGATTCATCTACCCTCTCAGATGCCCCTTGTCCAAGGCCTATATTATAGCAATGCACTACTAGTAGGCATCAAACAGGACTACCTGTGCAAACTCCAGGTGTTGCAAAGCACTGCAGCCAGATTGGTCCTTAATCTCCCACCTCGCTCTCACTCTGCCCCCAATCCGGGGGCCCTCCATTGGCTTCCCGTAAAAAAGAGGATTAGTTTAAAAACCTGCTGTGTGGTCTACAAGTCACTCAACAGCAATGGACCCAATATTTAGCCAATAAACTGATGAGATATGAACCAGTCAGACTCCTTCGCTCCTCCAGCAAACTCCTCCTAGCCATACCTAAAGTGTGCACAGTCAGAAATGGAGGCAGAGCTTTCTCCAAATTCGGTCCAGAAACCTGGAACTCCCTTCCCCTTCATCTTCGCGCTTAACAAAACCACAAAAGATTTCGCAAACTACTGAAAACCTGGCTCTTCTGGCTCTAAGGAGTCACCTCCTACAGGCCTCTGAGTATTCCGCTGGCACTGGGAGACTTACGGGTGATACACGCGCCTAATAAATAACAAATACATACATACATACATACATACATATGAATTGCCTCACTCACTGTCAAGAGAAAATCCTCCAGATAAGTATAAAGGCCCATTTTTGATCTGGGACTCCCACTTATTATGTCTGACCAGGGCTCCTGTAAATCTGAAATTATAAACATCTGCATTACACCTTGTTGGGACATTTGCAATGTGATATAATGTAGATATTTGCACTTGACAAGGAGAAATGTTTGTTTTAAAATAACTGTAAAAGCAACATCAGCTCCAAAGTTTTAACAATTAATATATTCATGAATTTAACATTTCCCCCTGTCTAGTGCATTTCCTGTATGGAATTAAATGTCATTTGTGCCATCATTATTTTAAGTTGCAATGCATACGTGTTTATCTTCATCACTGATCAAGTACAAATAAATACAGATGTATTAGCACTTACAAAATATGACTAATCCAATCGTTGGTGTAAGTGTTTATCATCAAGATGAATGCTTGCACCACATTTTACATGTCAATCACCCACTTTTATTACTAGAATGTGAAGATTACTAATAAACAATAAAAAAATGGTTGCATTTTCTGTCATCATTTTAAGCTGATATAAATAAATTACACTTTAATCATTAACAGTTTTAGGAATCAAAGAATAGTACATTTGATGATATTAAAATATTTTTAATTTGTAAATAAGATACTTCTTACGGAGCAAAGATGGTGATTGGTTAGCCTAACTGCTTGTCTGCGCTGCTCCGCTCTCCCAATGATCTGTAGACTCACGATTTGTCGGAACTGGAGGTCGCGGGTTTTGCAAGGCGGCTGTATGGAGTTGATCCACTGTTGTGGAGACCAGCTGCTGCTCGGCATCTGGATTGCTTTGTTGAAGATCGGTGCTGGAACTTAGAGGCGGCCGAGTGGGAGCGGAGGAACTGGCGTGAGATCAGACTTGATGGAACACAGAGGAAAGGCTGTGAAGCAGCGGACCGTCGGATCGACTACAGTGGGCAGAGCAAGCACCTGAGTGGCTCCCGAGTCAACTAAGAATTCAAGGCAGCGAGAGTGCTTTGGCAGAACCAAACGGAGCCTGGAGAGCAAAAAGCAACTTCCGAAGTCTCTTCCAGGCATCGGATTGCAGGAAGGTGGGTCCCTGCAACCGACTATTGCTTCTTGGTTCGCTCCCCATATGGAGGGAGAGGTAAATAAAGCTGATGAGCCTCCTATTGGCTCAGAAAAAGATGCCCTTAAACAAGGGGAGGGGTACTCAATACATGAAACTCCCAAAGTGGTATCTAAGGGACATGGCGATCAGAATGGTATTGAAGATAATGGAAATTCCCCCTAGAAACAACTGCAGGAAAAGATCAGAGAGCAACACCGAGCCATACACCCAGCTGTACTAGGCACAGCTCAAGGGGAGAAAGAGGAGGTCACTACAAGGGCAGTGAAACCTAAAGACATCACTACGTAGCAGCAAGGGAAATTGAGCTATAGGCAGATGGAAATTCTATCCCTCTGGTGGGGGTAGAAGTTGTTCTCATTAACAGATGGATCAGACTCCTCTAAACAAGAGAGTTCATCTTCCACCATTGAAGTTTCTTCGGACTCCAAAAGTAGCACCTCTTTGGATGACCTGCAAAAGACACAAAGGAAGAATACGTCAAGGAAGAAAACTAAGGGGAGAAAAAAAGAGGGTGTAGAAGGGAGCAGTAAGCAGGAGCTGAAATGGAACTACTCCAATGCCCATTTATCATTCCATGAGCCAGTATTAAGTGCTAATGATAATGTTGATACAGGAATAGCAGGAGGAAGACAAGAACCATCACTCACCATAATTTTCTCACCCCTTAAACAAATGCAGGAAGAAAACTGAAGTGAAAGCCGACAGGCAAGGATTGCCTCTTAAAAACTGCAGGATGGATGCAAAAATTAAATAAAGTTTGTGGAGAATATGCGATCACCTAACAATAGTAGAATGCCAAACAGAGTCCCTGGAGGCAGAAGTAGAAACCCAGAAAGCACAGAACTCATCGCAGGGTGCAGCCTTGGCAGATGTCATGCTCAAGTATGTGGTATGTGGTTAACTTGTTGAAAGGAGCCTTCCTGTACCAAGATAAATGGGACTTGGACTCCGAGGTCCAACATGCTTATCAGTTCCCAATAACGGCAGAAAGTACCCACAGAGTGACACCGAAAGAGCTACAGTAATGCTAGTCTATTTTGGTAATTTCCTGCTGAGGCAACACATTTATGACAAGGCACACCCGAATGCTAAATAATCATTTGAATGGGTATAATTTTTCTCTAAACAGGACTTTGCATATGCTACAGTGGAGCGAAGATGGCGTCTTTCGCAGTTAATTAATTCTTTTCCAAAAAAATTCAGGCAGAGGCCTGTCTTCTAAATCTGGCTAGGCTAAAGGTAATTTTTAGAGGACACATTTGTAGCTTCACATCAGAGATACAAGCTCAGGAACATTTGACAGAGCTGGAACAAGGGAACAGCAACAGCAAAGCTAAATGACCAAAAAGGGACAACTCTTAGATGTATTACCTGAAAGACACATTGGTGAAGGGCAAAAAGCAAAAAGGAAGCTCTCTTTTTACTGAGTGGGAGAGAGGGATGAGGGTGCTGTGGGCTGGGGCCAAATCATTCAGGCTATGCCTAATTACTCATTTTGAGAGGGGGTGGGGGCAGGAGGGAGGATGAAGGGACCACACAATTTGATTGCACTTGGTTTTGGGAGATAGGGTATTCTTGGCAGCTCAAGGAGAATGTTTGCTCCATGTGGCATATGGCTCGAGGAAGGCAAATTAAAGTATGGCGGCACAGATAATAGGTGTTGGGAAACTTTGAACAGCCACCATTATTATCTGTGGGCTAAATGATGCCAAACAAATGGCAAAGGTTGTACGTAGGGCTGCAAGCAATGCAAGAAGAGTCAGAAGTAGGCTTGTTAAAAAACTTGAGCTATAGACTTGTAGAGGCGACAACCCAAGGATCACGCACATGCAATGTTGCTATTCTGGCCCGTGGAGTCCCCATGACAGGGGGCGCCCTTGTCCGAGACGTGTGTTTTTTTTTATTGGAGCCTAAGAACGCAATGTACACCAGGCTCCCATAGACATTCATGTGGCTCAGAGGGACCTGAGTCCGTCAGTGCTGCAACGCATCGTACTCTGTCAATCGGAGCCCAGGAGCATGAGTTGGTTGGAAAGTTCTACAGGCTTGAGTTTGACTTTCCCAGTGAGATCAGGATCGGGCCCTAAGTTAAATATGGTATGGGCTGACCTTTTACACTTTGGTCCATAGTGGATAATCCAGGGGTTATTAACTGGCTGACAAATGAGTTAGCACACTGGCCACTACCCATCCTTCTCTGTGGAGATTATAAAGTTAAAGTTATCAAATAAGTCCAATCCAAACTATGTAGGGAGAAAACCATATAGTATCTCAAGCATTATCAAATATATGTAGTACAAATGGATTGCTAGATGTTTGGGCAAAGGTGGGGCCACCAGGGGATGGTTTTACATGTTTTTCTTTTCTCCATCTTAAACATTCTAAGCTGGACTACTTTTTTGTATCATACTCACTGCAGCAAAAGTGGGAAATAGACAGACACCCTACACTTTTATCTGACCACAACCTGCTTGTGCTGGAACAGGCAGGGATGGGAGTGAGGCAACCTCCTAGTCAACATCTGGGACTCCATGAAAGCTTGCATGTGGGGGAAACTATTACATTTTTCTTAAACGTCAGATGCAAGATCTCTACTTAAAACTAGCATAAGCAGAAAAAAACTTGTAGTGACTGTACAGTTAGGGGATGTGGTAGATGAAGCTCAAATCGAGGTAGCAATAACAAAAGCTGCAGATAGCGAAATCCTTGCAAAATGTGAGGACAGAGTCATTACCCGTCAGGAAAAGATATATGAGAAAAGCAAGAAAATAGGTCACCAATTGGCGTTACATATTCAGAACGAATATACAAATAGGGAGATCACGAACATTGGGGCCCCCTGAATCGGAATAGTTTCTGACCCTAAAGAGATCCAAGAGACTTTTCAGAAGTATTATCAAACTCTGTACCCTGAGGAATCCGAGAGGACAGATTTTCAGAAGCAGGATTCCATTTAAATCATATTGAAAGAGGAAGAAAAAGAATATCTAGAAACACCTCTGACTGGGGAGGAGATGCTTGTGGCATTATCGGGCTTGTGTGATGAGAAAGCTGCTGGCACTCATTTAATACCCTCCGAGTTTATATAATTGCTGATCAGCTAAAAGATGTAATGATAGATCTTTTTACGCAAATCTTTAATGGGGATAATCCATCGAATTTCTGGGCAGAGGCAAAAATTATTGTCTTTTCCAAACCGAACAAACCAGTTCAAGAGCTGGGCTCTTATCACCCAATTACCCTGGCCAACTGTGGTGCAAAAGCTTACTCAAAATATTTCCCCTCCCAATTTTCCCGAGTGATTAATAAAATATAGTACATTGTCAGCATGAATTTATCCCTAGGAGGGGCACCATCAACATATTAGAAGGATTGTATCAATATTTGATGCAAGACAAGTATCAGGAGATCCTATGACAGTCATTTTGCTTGATGCAGAAAAAAGGTTTTATAGAGTCTACTGGCACTTTCTGTGGATCATAATGCGGAGGAAGAGGATGGGCCCAGATTTCATCAGGGCAATCAAAGCATTATATTTAAACCCAGTAGCCAGAGTAAGTATTAGTGGGGAATTATCATGACAATTGAGTATTACAAGGGGAACTCGGCAAGGGTGCGCTAATTAACCATTGCTTTTTGCATTGTATATAGACTCCTTTTTAAAAACAATTGGAAATAAATTCAAGTATACCTCCCGTAATGTTGCACGGTTATAGTACCACAGTCTTGGCATATGCTGATAATGTGGCAGTGGTCACTCCTAATGCTGAGCTTACTATAAAAGTTGTAGAAGAATCATTGATTTTCGGGGGATTTTCAGGGTATTCCTTGAATAAAGGAAAAACGCAGGTAGTTATTAATGAGCACGTCAAAATGATGGATAGCAGAGTAGTGGAGAGAGCAAGCTATTTGGGGGTTATATTTAGGAATGATCTTGATGCTATTGTAGATGAAAATCTAACACCAGTAGCGGAAAAACTAAACATACATTGAAGAAGATGGATTACTTGCATTTAATCCTGGTGGGTAGGTGCAATCTAATACAAATTGTGTATTTTCCCAAATATTATACTTTATGAGAGCCATTCCCCTTTTTTTCTAATCAATGGTTTAAAAAAATGTGAAAACATATGTTCAGAATTCATTTGGGCCTACTCGAAACCCAAAAGGTTGGTTAAACTGCTGACATTCCCTAAAGAACGTGGAGGGCGGGCACTTCCCAACCTGAGGCTATATTATTGAGCCAAAGCTTAGTGCATTATATGGTGCTCCTGATGCAATTCCCCAGTGACTATCCACGAATGTACCCCTCTCCATTTGAATTAATAATTGGGGGTGATGCCTGAGGATGTTTATAGTGCCAGTTAGAGTTAAGGTACTATAAAAGGGTCAGATTTAAGACTCTCATGACCGCCTATATAATATGGGTCCCTATTCGCCACCTATTAGGATTAGGCAGGCTCAATTTTTACATTCCACTTCAGGGTAATGGAAATGTACCAGAGATTTTCTCTGACTCATGTATGACTAATTGGCGGAGGGCTGGGATTAATAAAATAGGTTGTGGTTTTTTTCAGAATCAAGCTTTGTCTAGTATGATGAACCTAAGACCAAGTATATTCTCACCCATAGAGAGTTTTAAAATTTCTCTGAATAAGGGATTTTTTACAGAAGAAGGGGGGGCAGGGAAAATTGCTAAAATGAATTAGTAGTTAAATGAACAAATCGAGCACCCCCTGTATCAGCACGATTTATTGCCCCCTAAATGGTTTAATGAAGGATAATTTGGAGAAATACTCTGAAAGTTGGCAAGCAAAGCTTTTTCAATGGCACAGACTGCTTTGGTGTCAGATAAATTGCTTGTCTAGTTTTATAAAACTTTTTTTATACTGTACACCATATCTATGGGAAGGGAAAGGGACACAGTGTCCACGCTGCCCTCTCTACAAGGCAGATATAGTCCATATGTTTGCAATATGTGCTTCTCTTTCAAGGTCATTAACCAAATTGGGGAGTTTTTTATAGATGAGCTGTACCTGAAAGTAGATATGACCCCCGCCCTAATCCTATTGGGAATACAAGAGGGTGGAAGTACCGATGAGGGAAGAAAGCTATTACGTATTTCAATGGCTATATTTTGACTATGTGTCTCTTTGGCATGGCTGGAATCAGATCCCCCCGCTTTTTTGCAGTGCCTGGCCCAGCTGCTGTCCGTTTAAAATCTCAAAAAATCTATTTAAGCTCGGGAAGGTTTTAGGGCATGGAAAAAAGGCCTAAAAATATGAGAGCACCTGTCCATCTGGGTAGAACAAATGGAGGGATGAAATGCACACACTCTTTATAGAAATGATTGAATGGAATAATTGATTTACTAGCTAATTGAAATAATATTTATGGAAAAATGTCTGTATTTATTCCTCTTTTTAGTTTTGTATTTGACTCTGCCATAGATTTGTTTGCCAATGGATCCCGGTTCCTTCTATGCTTGTTTGTAATTTCACTGTGGGGGGAAGGGTGGAAGGAGGGTTAGGGTTTGGGAAGAAAAGCTGGTATTCAGCCCTTCGACGCTGATGACGGAGCGGTTCCGTCATCAGCGTTGGTTGGGCTGTGCTTATGACGGAACCGCTCCGTCATCAGCACAGCCCTCGGGGGAGCGCTGGCGCTCCCCCCTGGGGCATCGATGTTATTGTTTGTAGCTGGGGTGGCAGCGGAAGACTTTCCGCTGCCACCCCCTGGCCCCCCCACGCTTCCTGGTGACGTCAGCGCGCACAGCTCGCGCCAACGTCATCAGGAAGCGCTGGACGCGCTGGAATCCATTTCTTTCCAGCGCGTCCAGCAAGAAGGTGACTGTTTTTCGCTCCGGTTGGGCGGGGGGGCCGTTTCTCGGTGCCTTGAGGCATCGGGGGGGAGGAAACAGTGTTTCCTCTCCCCTGATGTCCCGATGCAGGGCATTTCTGGTTCAGGATCACGCACAGCGTCGCGATCCTGCACCAGAAATGCCCCCACTAGACACCAAGGATGTTTTTTTGGTGGCATAGGAAGTGATCCCTTGGGCAAGGGTCGCTTCCTGTGGGGGGCATATTAAATTACAGACTTTTCTGCCCCCCCTGGGGCAGATCAGCCGTTTTTTTGGCCGATCTGCACCCGGGGGGGGGCAGAAAAGCCCACTAGACACCAGGGATTTTATTTCATTTATAAAGGAAGCGACCCCTTGGGTAAGGGTCGCTTCCTAGGGGCCTCCATATTCTTTTAGACTTTTCTGGCAGATCGGCCGTTTTTTGGGCCGAATCTGGACCAAGGGGGGGGGGGGGCAGAAAAGCCAACTAGACACCAGGGATTGTATTTTATTTATAAAGGAAGCGACCCCTTGGGTAAAGGTCGCTTCGTAGGGGCCCCCATTTTTTTTTAGACTTTTCTGCCCCCCTGGGAGCAGTTCGGCCGTTTTTTGGGCCTAATCTGGAACCAGGGGGGGTACAAAAGCCCACTAGACACCAGGGATTGTTTTATTTTTATAAAGGAAGCGACCCCTAGGGCAAGGGTCGCTTCCAGGGGGCTAAATTATTTTTTTAGACCTTTCAGGCGGCAATAAAAATATTTTAGACTGTTCTGCCGCTGTTTATTTTACCGTTTCAGGACTCAGGGGGGGTAGAAAAGTCCTTTAGACACCAGGGATTGTTTTTTTTTCTTATAGGATGCGACCCCTTGGCCAAGGGTCGCATCCCCGGGCCCGTTTGTTTTCATAAATATGCTCTGGGGGCAGATTAGTGTCTTAATTTGGCCTCTCTGCCCTCCGTAGGGTTGCTTGTAGGGGGCCCACATTTATAAAGATTTATATTCTGCCCCCTTTTGGGCCAGAAACCCCATTTGTGGCATACCCTGTGACATAGCCTGTTGTATTGTGTGTTGTTTTTGTTTCTTCTAATGTGTATTGTTTTATTTTCTCTTTAGATTGTTGCAGTGTGCGGTTCCGTTACTGGTGGTTCTGTTGTTCTGCTGTTTCTGTAGTTGCATGTGTTTGGTAAGAGACCTTTTTTTGTTCAATTGTAATGTAATTGGGTTTTTTGCAAAGTGTGTAATAATACGAGTATGGTTGGTTTCTTTTGTGATTGTAAAACATGTTTGCATTTGTTCTTGACGTGTACTTCTGTAGATGTAAGTTTTTTTTTTCTTCTTTCTAGTGGGATATCGTTGCCTATTTGCTGTGTCTTTGCAGAGTAGGTACTGGTGAGTGTAGCTGTCTCTTGTATGCAAATTGTTTATTTTTTCAATATATAGATATTTGTGATAAAGGCTTACATTTTTTTACTTACTTTGGCAGTGTTGGGGTTGTTGAGTTGTTTGTGCAGACTCCTTTATTTGTAAGGATAATGGTTAGCCGACGGATTTATGCTCAGCAAGTTGTTGGAATGCTTTTTGATTCTTCCTCTGACCATGGACCAGAGACTGACTCTGATTCTGAGCCAGAGGTGGAAGGTGAAGATTCAGGTAGTGAGTTTTCTCTACACATGGCTTCATCTGATGATGAAGATACGCTGAGTGCTGATGAAGATACTTTTGGTGTGGATGAAGTGTCTGTGGTTGCGGAGGACATTGCTGTGCCAATAGTGCGGCAAGAGGCCTCTGGGCTGCAGCCTGGGGCTGCTAGACTTCCAGTTGGTGTAGTGAGACAAGAGGCAGCTGGTCGGCAGCCTGCGGCTGCAAGACTTGACGTTGGAAATTCTGACCTCTGGGTTGCACCAGGCATGGTGCAGCCGGCATTGCCTGAAATTACTGGTGTTTCAGGGTGTAGGGTGAACACTGAAAACTTTTTGCCAATTGATTTTTTCAAGTTGTTTATGGATGATGTGTTTTTGGCTGAGATTGTAGAGCAGACTAATTTGTATGCAGAAATTATTTTGAGGGTGAACAGTGGCAGCCTTAAGCCCCACGCTAGAGCTACCCGGTGGACTCCCACAAATTTGGAAGAGATGAAAAAGTTTTTGGGTTTAACTTTTTTGATGGGCTTGCTTAGGAAACCATCAATGGCTTCATATTGGTCTACTAGTCCCTTGATGGCAACAGCTATTTTTCCGGCAGTCATGAGTCGTGATAGGTATTTGCTTCTGCTTCGGATGATGCATTTTGTTGACAATAGTTCTGATTTGGCACGAGATCACCCTGATTGTGACCGTCTTTTCAAGATTCGGCCTGTCATTGATCATTTCGTTGATCGATTTCCTGAGATCTTTTATCCTGGGAAAGAAATTGCAGTGGATGAGTCTTTGCTGTTGTTCAAGGGCCGCTTGGTATTTCGGCAGTACATTCCTAGTAAGAGGGCACGGTATGGAATTAAGCTTTATATGCTGTGTGACAGTCAGACTGGATATGTCTCTAATTTCAGGGTGTACACCGGTAAGGAATCCAGGATTAACCCCCCTGGTTGTCCGTCGACTTTTGGAGTGACTGAGAAAATAGTGTGGGAACTTGGTCGTGGATTTTTTTAACAAAGGCCATCATTTATATGTAGATAACTTCTACACTGTTGTGCGGTTGTTTAGGGAATTGGCCAAAGTGGACACTGTTGCTTGTGGCACAATCCGCTCAAACCGTAAAGGTTTCCCAAAATAACTTGTTTGTCAAAAGCTTGCTCGGGGACAGTGCAGTGCATTGGGTTGTGAGGAGCTTCTAGCTGTGAAGTTTTCAGACAGGAGAGATGTCTACATGTTGTCTTCTATACATGATGAAAGCACTGAACCGGTGACAGTTTGGGGTCAGGATGCAGAAGCGCGCAAACCTGTGTGCATAATGGACTATAATTGGCACATGGGTGGTGTTGACAGAGTAGATCAGAGGTTGGAACCGTATGCTGCTCTTCGCAAGGCTTACATTTGGTACAAGAAGTTGGCTATCCATCTTTTCCACTTGGCAACCTTTAATGCTTTTGTTGTGTTCCAGAAATCTTGTCCCCAGTCAAAGATGACTTTTGTAAAGTTTCAGGAGTCTGTAATAAGCAGCCTTGTTTTAGTGGAACAGGCAAGTGTTCCTAGAGTTGGAGTGGTGGAGGATGTTGCCAGATTGAAAGATCGCCACTTTCCTGATCAAATTCCTCCTACAACCTCAAAAGACTTTTCCAGTCGGAGATGTAGAGTCGAAGAGGTTTGCAGAAGGAGGTTCGTATGTACTGCCCCGACTGCCCTTCAAACCCTGGGCTGTGTGTCCCTGCTTGTTTTAAATTGTACCACACGCAAAATAATTTTTGGGAGCATCCATGAGTGGTAAAGTGAACTGGTTGGTCTTTATTCTTTAAAACTTATTGTTCAGTTTCAAAGTTGGCATTTGTGTAGTGTTTTTAGATTTAGTTGTTGTGTTAGTAGATTTGTATCAATTTGCAATTTGTTTTTGGTTTTTATTTATTTTGAAAAAAAACTAAAGTATGATGTTGGTTTGCGTGTAGTGTCCATTGTCTGACGGTGTGCATGGGTTGGCGCTTGGCTGGCGGTGTCTGTGGACTGATGCTTGTCTGGCGGTGTCTGTGGACTGGTGCTTGGCTGGCGGTGTGCGTGGTCTGTTTGGTTGGCGGTGTGCGTGGTCTTGCGCTTGCCTGGTGGTGTGTTGGGATTAGTGCTTGGCTGGTGGTGTGCCTGGGCTGGAGCTTGGCTGGCGGAGTGTGTGGAGTGGCGCTTGGCTGGATGGTGTGCGTGGAGTGGTACTTGGTTGTACCACTACCACCCAGCGTTCCCCTTGATCTCCTGAGTAAAATGATACCTCACTTGTGTGGGTGGGCCAAAGGCCTGTGACTAATGTGAGGTGCTTAATTTGTCAATCCCAAACACTACAATTTTTAAAAATTCATTTTTAGCCTGTTCTGCTTTGGGGCATCCACACAAGTGAGGTATCATTTTACTTGGGAAAACAAGGGGAATGCTGGGTGGTAGGACATTTTTGCCGGCACGGAGTTCCCACGCAAAAAAGTTTGGAAAAGTGATTTTTTTACCTAATTTTAAGGTTTGCAAGGAAATCTGGTTAGGACGTCATTGGGGGACTCACGCATATCATACCTCCCTGGACTCCCCTGGATGTCTAGTTTACAGAACTGTTTGGGTTTGGTAGTTTCCAAAGATGCCCGCTGAGCCCCGGGCCAAAAACTCAGGTCCCCCCCAAAAAAGAAGGTAGTTTTGCTATAGGTTATTTTAAATTCTCCACCGTACGATTTGGACCTTTTCCCGTTGCAGCCACTATGCCTACCCACGCAAGTGAGGTACCATTTTTATCGGGAGACCTGCGGGAACGCTGGGTGGGAGGAAATTTGTGTGAGCCCAGTGATGCCACGCTTTCCCACACAAAAAAGTGTGAAAAAACTGATTTTTTCAGCTATAATTGAGGTTTGCAAGGGATTCTGGGTAAAGGAACATTGGAGGATCCACGCAAGCCAGCTTTTGCAAGAGGGGTTACCTGGGTTTTTGGCCCCGTGCTAGACGGCCATCTAGGGAAGCCTACCAAACCCACACATTTCTGAAAAGTAGACACCCAGGGGCTTCCAAGGAGGTATGGCTTGCGTGGATTCTCCAACGTTCATTTACCCAGAATCCCTTTCAAACCTCAATTTCAGCTGAAAAAAATCAGTTTTTTCACACTTTTTGTGTGGGAAAGCGTGGCATCACTGGGCTCACACAAATTTCCTCCCACCCAGCGTTCCCGCAGGTCTCCCGATAAAAATGGTTCCTCACTTGCGTGGGTAGGCATAGTGGCTGCAACGGGAAAAGGTCCAAATCGTACGGTGGAGAATTTAAAATAACCTATAGCAAAACTACCTTCTTTTTTGGGGGGGCACCTGAGTTTTTGGCCCGGGGCTCGGCGGGCATCTTTGGAAACTACCAAACCCAAACAGTTCTGAAAACTAGACACCCGGGGGAGTCCAGGGAGGTATGGCATGCTTGAGTACCCCAATGTCTTCCTAACCAGAATTCCTTGCAAACCTTAAAATTAGGTAAAAAAAATCACTTTTCCAAACTTTTTTGCATGGGATCTCCGTGCCGGCAAAAATGTCCTACCACCCAGTATTCCCCTTGATCTCCAGAGTAAAATGATACCTCACTTGTGTGGGTGGGCCAAAGGCCTGTGACTAAGGTGAGGTGCTTAATTTGTCAATCCCAAACACTACAATTTTTAAAAATTCATTTTTAGCCTGTTCTGCTTTGGGGCACCCACACAAGTGAGGTATCATTTTACTCGGGAGAATAAGGGGAACACTGGGCTGTAGGACATTTGTGCCGGCACTGAGATCCCATGCAAAAATGTATGAAAAAGTGTTTTTTTAACCTAATTTTAAGGTTTGCAGGGAATTCTGGGTAGGTAAACATTGGGGGACCCACGCATGCCATACCTCGCTGGACTCCTCCGGGTGTCTAGTTTCCAGAAATGTGTGGGTTAGGTAGGTTTCCCTAGATGGCCGCCGAGCCCCGGGCCAAAAACTCATGGGAACCCCCTTGCAAAACCAGGTTGGTCAGTGATAGGTTATTTTGATGTCGCCTCCTTAGGTTTGGGACCCTTGCCTGTCGCGGGTCCTTGAGACACTCACGCAAGTGAGGTACCATTTTTATCGGAAGACCTGGGAGGACACTGGGTGGGAGGAAATTTGTGTGAGCCCAGTGGTGCCACGCATTCCCACACAAAAATGTGTGAAAAAAATGATTTTTTTCAGCAACAAATGAGGTTTGCAAGGGATTCTGGGTAAGAGAACGTTGGGGTATCCACCCAAGCCATAGCTCCTTGGAAGCCCCCGGGTGTCTACATTGTAGAAATGTGTGGGTTTGGTAGGTTTCCCTAGATGGCCGCTGAGCCCCGGACCAAAAACTCATGGGAACCCCCTTGCAAAACCAGGTTGGTTATTGATAGGTTATTTTGATGTTACCTCATTAGGTTTGGGGCCCTTGCCTGTTGCGGGTCCTTGAGCCACCCACGCAAGTGAGGTATAATTTTTTTCGGGAGACCTGGGGGAACGCTGGGTGGGTGGAAATTTGTTGATCCATGCAGATTCCGGAACTTTCCACCACAGAAATGTGAGGAAAATGCTTTTTATTTCACAATTTCTTAGCTTTGCAAGGGTTTCTGGGTAACAGAACCTGGTGGTAGGCAGTCAAGTCACCCCATCCTGAATTCCCCTGGGTGCCTAGTTTTAAAAAATGTATCGGTTTGCTAGGTTTCCCTAGGTGCCGGCAAAGCTAGGTTTCAAAAACAAAAGGGAGGGTCTTTGCCAAAAAAGGACACGATTTCACTGCGAAATTGAGTTGCGGCCACGTTGCGTTTTTGGCAATTGAGGTATCATTTTTTTCGGGAGACGTGGGGGAACGCTGGGTGGGTGGAAATTTGTTGATCCACGCGGATTCCAGAACTTTCCACCACAGAAATGTGAGGAAAATGAGTTTTTGTTGTCAATTTCTTAGTTTTGCAAGGGATTCTGGGTAACAGAACCTGGTGGTAGGCAGTCGGGTCACCCCATCCTGAATTCCCCTGGGTGTATAGTTTTCAAAAATGTATAGGTTTGCTAGGTTTTGAGGTACTGAAATTCTGAACCTTGTTATAAAAGTCGTCGTATCATGACGATTTTGGCATCAGCAGACCGAATATGGCAAGTGCTAGATGTGTGAGTATTTTCGTCCTATTCGTGTGACGAGATCACCATGAAATCAGGGAGTCCGTTCTGAACCCTCGGGTTCCATCTTGCGTACAGCGGCCATTTTGTGGTTGCCCTCACATAGGCTGGTGACAGTGGCCGAACGAGTCTCCAAACACACGTACACTTTAGCTGTTTTCTGAATGACCTGAACGACCGACCCTCTTGCCTGAAGCCAAACTGGTTTAACCAGTCCCTTCCCCGGTAGCTGATCAAGATTACGGATAGAGACACAAAACACCATCAAACCTTTTATTGCGCATTACTATGTCTTATCTTGCTCACACCTGTCTCTACTCTTTTCTTTATGATCCGTTTACGATGGGGATGTGCCCGGTTTTATGGTGGGTTCGATCGACCTGTCTGATCAAGAATGTTGGGTTTGACCAATAATTGATTATGGGCTGGACAAACTGAAAAATGGGCTTGTCATCATGATCCTGCCTTTTTCTTTTTGTGAAAACATGTGAGTGGTCAACTGTAAATTAGGGATATTTGCCTGAAGCATAATATTCTGTATAAAAAGGGATGACTGGTTTTTGTGAGCGAGCAGTCTCCTGAGAATATACACCATGTTGTACTTCTAGGATCTCTGTTACAGGCTGCAGCTAATAAAATTGATCTTTGAAATCACCAGGAATCACCCGTGTCTCTGTACTCTAAGACAGGTGGACCCGGAGACTAGGGCGTTTCCCCTGGCGCCGCTGGGTTTTAAATAACCCGGTTCTTCATTTGGCGCCCTACGTGGGGCTACTTCAGCTGTACCGGTCCAAGCCTGAGGTTCGTGAGGAGCTTCGTGTGAAAATTCTGGAGGAAGGCCAACCACTTCATCGACCCCTGTATGTCGTCGTGGTCCGAAAGTCTTTGCTGCGAGGTTTCCCGCTTTCCGACGGCTACGAAGTACTGCTGCCCTGACTGTCGCTCTGTCATGGAGCCTTCTATGATTTGTAAAGCGAGACGATAGACGGGTCTCCTGGTGCCGACATCGATACCTCAGTTAAGTATGAGTGGAGCGTCTCCCAATCCTTAGTTTAGTTTTTCGGTATCCCTTGGGATCTTTGATTTGGAACTCGTGATCTTTGATTTGGGACTTGCAAGTACCAAAGCCAAGGGACTTGTGTATTCACGAGACTATCGTATTCGATATTCCCTTGAAGTTTGAAGCTAGACTAGTGAGCGAAGATGCCTGGTCTTAGCAGACTTGGAAGAATATTTTGTTGTGGTCGAAATAGGGATTCCCGATTGGAGGACTCGTGTCCGGTTCCTCCGATTGGAACTCCAACCTATGAGCTCTATGTGAAACATGGCGTGGGCCCCATCACATATAATGAATTATGGATTCGTTACACGAAAAAGGACGGTGTCCTACAATGGCCCCAATGTGATAGTTTTGACACGGAAATTTTAGACAATCTAGAGGCTAGACTTTTTAAGAAGAAAGTCCTGCCGGCGATGTTTGACTCTTTCCGCCTATGGCGAAAGGAAGCCAAACAGAAAGAAATTAAATTAGCAAAGAAAAATAAAAGAGAAAGGGGTATCTCGATAATGCAAGCTGCAAGCAGTATAAAGATAACGAAGAAGAACAAGCGAGTGAGCAGTTGCACAGGCAACGTAAAATGGCGATCGATAAATGCTATCCAGTTTTGCCGCTTCTTCAGCAAGATGTAGCGAAGGAGCTTGAGAAAGACCCTTTAATGTCACATTTGTTGAGCTCGCCACCCCCTTATGCGCAGAGTGCTACAGCACCTCCGCAACCTTTAGTTGTGCAGCAACCTCTGGCTGCTTTGCCTCTTGCTATTGCACAGCTGCCAGCTCCTCTTCAGTTGGCTCCTACTCCTCTGGCGCAGCCTTCTCAAGGGCTGACGACTTTGCTACCTGCTCCGTCTCTAATTCCTCCAACTTTTTCGCCTGTTCTCGTTGCCTCTTCTGCTACTGCTCCTACATTGGCTCTTACCCAGTCCGCTCTATCTCCTGTTCTGTCAACTTCTCCTTCTGTCCGACAGAGAATGACGGATACTGTTACTGGTCTCTTTTCTCCTTTCTTTGGGTCATTGAGCACGACCCCCAATTTAGAGCATAAACAGTTGCGTAGCCAACTGCCTGATTCTAGAGAGAAGGGAGTGTTGGATCATTTGGCGCATAAATGGGTTACTGACCCTACAAGATATGAGTTAGAGTCTGTTATGGATGTCTTCCGCCAATGAGAAGCACCGAAGCAGAGGTATGTTTTTGACAGAATGTGTGATTTTCTTTATTGAAGAATTGGAAGATGGGGATCTGGGACAAACTCTGCCTGAGTTGTGCCGTGTACGGTTCGAGTTTGCAAAAGGCACGATTGTGGGTCCCGACGTTAAAAGAGCGGTAGCGACGCTACTCTTGTTTAGGAACGAGTTTCCTTCTCGGTCGTTGTTTGAGCCTGATCCTTCTGTTAGGAGAAAAGTGAGACAATATCCAATGAGAGAGGTTCCTCCGGTATGGAAGGAAGAAGTACCTGCTGGTGCAAATAATAACCCCTCAGCTGTGCCAGCACATTTTCAACGTGTTTGGGTACATGTTCCGTGGAAGCGAGCTGAAGTTTTGGCTCTTAAGCAGACTTTGCCTGACCCCCGTAAAATTCCCGCAGGGTACTATGAAGAATTATCACAGACTGCAGACTCATGTGTCATGAATCTAGCCGATATAGACATGTTGTTTGGAAATGCGGTTGCACAACCTTTATGGGGTTTGATTCGGCACACGGACCATGCGCAGGAGTTAGGTGATACCTGGGTCAATATTAGTGCTGCGGATGCGCGACAAGTTGGTGGTGCTAAACCGGAGCCTGTAGTTGCAGAACTTCCTGGTAGGATCATTACTTACATGAAGACTTTAATGCCTGCTATGCGAGTAAACTGGGACAAATGGTCTGCATGTAAGCAAAAGAAAGATGAAATTGTGTCCGATTTCTTCACTAGGTTTGAAGAAACATTTATTGACCACAGTGGTCAAGACATGAGTACTGAAGGTGGTCAACGGTTGATTGTTGATAAGTTTGTGCATAATTTGCTTCCCGAGTTATGTACCAAGTTGAAGGATTCCGAGAGTTCATGGGCTGTTTCCTCATCGGCACATATATTGGCTACTGCACAATACTATGAAAATAGGGATAAGGATGAGAAGGATAGGGCAGACAAAAAGACTAAAGAGCTAAAGACAAAGGTTCTTTTACAACAAGCGTATCCGCCCCGTAGTAACCAGCGTGACTATCAGCAGCCTCCGCAGTTTCAGAGAAACTCGCAAAGGTTCGAGTCTTTTTAGCCGCGTTTTCCTGTAGGCCCTAATCAGTGTGCATATTGCAAAGAAGAGGGCCATTTTAAGAGTAGTTGCCCTGTTTTGTCGCAGCGTATGAATGGTGTTACTAGCGTAAGAGGTCGGAATGTTCCACAAGCTCCTAGAGGTAGAGGACGTGGAGGTTCCCCCAGAACGCACGTCCCTTTCCTCCACAAAATTCAATGAATAGTTTTGATCAGCAGAATCACACGTCTGGTAGGACGACTCAGTACTATGCTGACGACTACTATGTCGAAGGTGGGAATATGGAAGGTAATGATTGCTAGGACAGCCATAGACAAAGAGAGGGAGTCGTTTCAGTTCCAGTAGATCAGAGTGGACCTTATGTTGAGGTGATTACATCAGGTGTGTCAGAGCCTTTTCTATTGGATACTGGTGCTACAAAGAGTTCTATTATGCACTCTAAATTCCCTGGCGCACTTTTGTCTGGCAAGACGAATGTTTCAGTAGGTTTTTCTGGCGCCCCGGTTAGGAACCCGATTTCTAGTCCTATATCTCTTTCTGTTGGACCTTGCAAATTCGAAGCACCCCTTATTCTGACGACAGGTTGTGGTGAGAACTTGTTGGGACTGGATCTGTTGAAAAGATTGTACGCGACACTGTATTGCTCTCCTTCGGGAGTACAACTTACATTAGGTAAGAAAGTGGTCTCCCCGATGTATTTGTCAAAGGATAAACTTCCGACAGAATTGTCTTCTCTTCCTGATATTCTTTGGGCTACTGGTCCTAATGATGTGGGTCTGTTGGAGATACCGCCATATGTTGTGACGTTGAAAGCAAATGTTAAAATGCCACGTATTCCCCAATACAAGATCTCTAGTGAAGGTGAAAGAGCGTTGCTAGCGATCATTCATGACCTGATTGAGAAAGATGCAATTGAAGAAACGAGAGGTAATGTGTGCAATAGTCCGGTTTTGCCTGTTCTAAAAAGGACTGATTCATCACAACCACCTGTATATAGGTTCGTGATCGATCTTCGCGAGGTGAATAAGATTGTAGTTCCGCAATTTCCTGTTGTTCCAGACATTACTGCCTTACTGACCATGATTCCAGCTTCAGCCACTTGGTTTTCGGTGATTGATTTGAAGAATGCTTTCTTCAGCATCCCGATTGCCGAGGAGAGTAGGGATATCTTTGGCTTCTCTTTAGGAGGCCGAAGATTCTGGTTTAAGAGAGCTCCTCAAGGCTATTGCGAGTGTCCTTCTATCTATAGTCAGGCTTTAAAAACACAGCTTGATACGATTGCTTTACCTAATGGTGCTGCTCTTCTCCAGTACGTTGACGATTTATTAGTCGCTGCCGATACTGAGGAGATTTGAAAGGAAGCTACCTTGCTGTTGTTGCGTTATTTGTCTGATTTCCATCACAAAGTGTCTCTTTCGAAGTTGCAGTATTTTCGACTAGAAGTGACCTACTTAGGTCATCTCTTATCGAAGGAGGGAAGAAGACTGACTCCAAAACGAATTCAAGCGGAGTGTGTGGCTCACTAATTAGAGCGGCAGACCCTGATGCAGAGGTCTGGCCCGGGACCAGGGTTCAATTCCCGACGCGGCAGGGTCCTGAGCCCAAAATGTCCACGGACTCGATAATTCTCGCCTCGGTGCCTATTCTAATCATGGGGTCCCACGCTGCAACTCTGGGCAATAGTTGCTTAATCTCCACTACGGCGGCCCACCCGCTGCGGGATGCCTGGCTTTCACCCTGGGGATACCCAGGAGGGGTTATCTCACAGGGAAAAAGCCAGGACGGGTTCCCAAGGCAAGCGTCTTGATGCCTTCGGATGATATGTGCGCTATATAAGCAATTGTGAAAATGAGTGTGCCTACCACACAAAGAGAAGTGCGTGCTTTCTTGGGTATTACGTCATATTGCAGACAATGGATACCGAATTTTTCTTTGCTGGCCAAACCTCTGGTGGCATTGACTTGTAAAGATACACCGAATCCCCTCCCGTGGTCTGACGACTGTCAGAAAAGTTTTTCTGAATTGCGCGATGCATTGTGTTCGGCTCCTGTGTTGGGTACTCCCGACTACAGTAAGCCTTTTACGCTTTATGTCCACGAGAGAGAGGGATGCGCGTTGTCAGTGTTGACACAGTCTTTTGGGGACAAGCAACGTCCATGCGCGTATTTCTCGTCGACCTTGGATACAATAACTAGAGCGTTGCCGAGTTGTTTGAGAGCCACAGCGGCAGCAGCTGTTTCTATTCGACAGTCTGCCGGGTTAGTGATGAATAATATGTTGATTGTAATGGTTCCACATGCAGTGGATACCTTGTTAAATAAGACTAAGACACAGCACTTAACTAGTGCTCGATTGTCAGGTTATGAGTTGACACTCTTAGCGAGTCATGTGCACATAAAGAGATGCAATACGTTGAATCCAGCTACGTTGTTGCCGATTGTAGCAGAGACAGATGTTTCTGAACAGCATGATTGCTTTCTCAGGACAGAGGAGGAAACGAAAGGGAGAGTGGATCTTAGGGACACTCTTCTTGAGAAGTGTGATGGTACCTTATGGGTAGATGGTTCATGCTTCAAGCTTCCAAATGGTGATGCGACTGCGGCATATGCTGTCACGGCTTTACAGACGATTGTTGAAGCTGCACGTATCCCACATAATTCAGCTCAAGCAGCCGAGTTGATTGCACTTACGAGAGCGTGTGTGTTATCGAAAGGAAAGAGAGTGACCATATATACCGACAGCCAGTATGCGTTTGGTGTTGCTCACAGCTTTGGACGCTTGTGGAAGGAACGTGGGTTCCTCTCGTCTCATGGAACGAAGATTCAGAATGGTCAGTTGGTGAATGAGCTTCTTGAATCACTTACCTTGCCGTTGCAAGTTGCGATTGTGAAATGCAGTGCACATAAGAAGGTTACTGATGACGTTGGCCGTGGTAATGCGTTTGCTGACGAAGTTGCGAAAGAAACAGCGAGGGATGTGATGAGTCGAATGTATGTTGCGGGCCCTGCAAGATGGATTGGTGATGTTGGAATGTGAGAGGATATGATAGAAAGTGTGAAGTCTATCCAAGCTGAAGCTACAGAGAAAGAGTTGCGCATGGAGAGAGAGTACGGGTAAATTGGATGCGAATGGTTGCTGGGTTGAGTTGTCAGAGCATCAGCGATGGTTGTTACCCGATGCGTACGTGCTTGCAGTGGTTACAATGGCGCATGGAATGGCTCATATCAGTGTGAAAGGGATCTGTAAGTTGTTGGCTTCAGTATGGCAAAATACTGGAATTCCTAAGTGTGCAGAGAATGTGGTCAAGAATTGTATGGTTTGCCTGAAATACAATCCTGGTAATGGAACTCCAACTCCAGCTGGTTATTTTGCGCCTCCGACGTATCCGTTCGAGGTTTTGCAGCTAGATTTCATCCACATGGAGAGATGCAACAACCTAAAATACGTACTTGTGGTTTTTTGTGCCTTCTCAAGATGGGTAGAAGCATACCCCCTAAAAGATAATACTGCCTTGTCCACAGCTAAAGCACTTGTCAAGGAGTTTTTCCCTAGGTATGGTTTGCCGAGAATGGTCTGGCAGCCTGATTTTCCGAGGCACTCTACCTGCTTGTCCAGCGGCCGGGCTTGGCTCCGCCACACCGTCCCTGACATCGACATTCCGGGCTTGGCTCCGCCGGTCGAACTCCATTTCCCAGCAGCCTCCAGGGGGAATCGATGACGCCAGCAAACAGCGCGCCAGGCGGCACATAAAGCACCGGCAGGGGCCGAGTTCCCCGTTCTCCTTCTAATCTGGCAGCCTGATTTTCCGAGGCACTCTACCTGCTTGTCCAGCGGCCGGGCTTGGCTCCGCCACATCATCCCTGAAATCGACCGGCCGGGCTTGGCTCCGCCGGTCAAACTCCATTTCCCAGCAGCCTCCAGGGGGAATCGACGACGCCAGCAAACAGCGCGCCAGGCGGCGCATAAAGCACCGGCAGGTCCTTCGTCCCGCGAGGACGCGCGCGGGACGTGCCGGACGAAGCCCGGACTGAGGGCGGACAGTCTAAGACAGTCCGAGACCGGCAGAGACTGGGCTGGGCCAGTTACTCTGTCCGTATTTTCAAGGTGAGACATTCCCATTGCTTGAGGCCCAACTTGGTTACTATCGTTTACAGACTTTGTTCAACTGTGGCTACGCCGCTCTGAGGGTTTGTGATACTTGTTGTCAACGTATCCACAAAGGGTATTTGGAAAGGGTATTGTACACTGGTGAGCTATGTCTTGTAAAAATCTATCTCCGGCTAAAAATACTATGGACAACTACCTAGTCCATGTAGTTGCTAAAATCAACAGCGAAAGGAGATCCTCACTTGGGTTGGGTGTATCTCCTAAATCATCTACATTCACTTCACCGGCACCAGACCTGGCCCAATTCCCTGAGTTAGACAATAGTAGTAGTACTGCTGTAATATCTGACCATGCTGACAATGTGATTTCGGCTCAGATAAACTGTGTTGCGGAAGTCAGTGAAAACGAGGAGGAGGTTGAACTACATCTAACTGAGGAAAAAGGCCCTACGCCAGTGCCTGCGCCGCGTTCTACTAGAGGTGTTAGAAAGGGACTGCCCAAACGTGGAGGGCTTCGATCAAGCCGGAAAAAGCCTGTTTCCCCCCCTAGTAACATTGTGGTGGAGGAAGATGGATTAATTGATGAAGATTCCATGTCTTTAACTAATGAGCAATTTAAGAAATTGTTGGGCATGATAGACACTAAGGTTAAGGGCATTGTAAAGCCGTTGGTAGGCATGATAGAGAAGCTCACTAGTGAGGTTAACCGACTAGGGGATCTATTGAATAAAGCATTAGCTTAAGTAGAAAAGCTGCCTGATGAAGTCACTAATAGGGCTGAGTTAAGGATGGGCACCTCTACATCTGTGGGCGGCGGTGGAGCCTTCCCTTTACTCAATCAACCGGCGGCTCCTCAGGTAGCCACATTGGATGGTGCGCAGGGGAAAGTTGTCCCTCCAGCTGTATCTACTGCTCCGGAACCTGTGAAAGGCTCAGTCGAGCTTATAATTGAGGCTTCTCCTCTAGTCCTGGTCCTAGCTAACGTCCCCACATTGGCTCCAGGACAGGCTGAAACTACTTCATCCTTGCTGTCTAAGGCCTTACACTGACTGACAGACAATATGGTGATAACTCCCTGGGGTAAGCAACAGTTGGCAGAAGAACTAGTTATGGCCAGGAGGGTAGAGTGGATTGGAAACAGTCCAAAAAGATTCAGGGGTGACTGTGTTGTTTTGAATTTCTCAGATCCGGATGTTTTAACCAACATACTGCCCAACCTCCTTTCGCCACAACGAAGATCCACCGAGATTATCCCACTCACCTTAGACTTTTTTTACTATCGGAGTGGGAGGGATCCTAACCGGTGTACGTTAAGGACAAAATGGAATGTGGTTTCAACTAAGGGGAGGAGGGTTGCCCAATCCACTGAGTGGGGACTAAATCTGGAGAATAGGTATTCAGCTCTCTCTAATCTGAACGATTGTGATTGACTTCCTGGGGGCAAAAGTTTAGCATTATCAGCTACAACCGATCAGAGTTTATGCAGCTTGCCTGTCCAGAATGTCAATTCTTGCAGAAATAGGATGAGGACTAAACCGGGGGCCGTGTTCGGCAAGAAGGATCCTCAAACAGTTACGGCCTTATCCTCTGTACACTGCAATCTTGTCGTTGGTTTTCAGGTGGCAGGTAATAGTGATGCTACAAGT
The DNA here is from genome assembly GCF_964261635.1 of Lissotriton helveticus. Lineage (NCBI taxonomy): Eukaryota > Metazoa > Chordata > Amphibia > Caudata > Salamandridae > Lissotriton > Lissotriton helveticus. Next base: position 210,753,061 of record NC_136060.1, on the reverse strand, counting down.
AATATTGCCCAGTCAAGTCCAGTAGTGATAGCAGCAGGTGAGCCTAGAATCCCGAACGTTACTCCTGAAGTGCTAGTTGGTTGTTCTACTGGGGGGGCGAATCTAATCTCTTGGAATCTGGCTGGTCTATCCTCTAAACTAGACTGTGGTGACTGGCTTGGCTTTGTTAGTCTATTCTATGTGTGCATATTTCAGGAGACTTGGGCATGTGAACCTGTTTTTGTGTTAGGATATCTAAATTTTTCTGTGCCAGCAAAAAAGGGTCCAATGGGGGGTCTCACAATTTGGGTCCGACAGTCCCTTAAATTCACATCCAAAAGTATAGGGACTAACCATAATGACATCCAGTTGATCAGGATAACTAATGATATTCTAGGGTCACTCGACATTTATAATATATATGCTAGAAGTGTTAAGGGTGGCCGATCTGAAGTTTTAATCGCCTTGGATAACTTTCTTGATACACATTCCCATGATAATAATATTGTTATAGCAGGCGACCTTAATCGGACGTTTAAGCCTTTGGTGGCGGGTGAGGCCTACTTTGGAGCAGAAGAGGACTCCCATTGGGGTATCCCTGAGCTACAAGTGAAGTCAGTCACACGTTGGACCGAGGACATAATAGCTCTGAATGCCTTGTGTCTCGAAAAAGGTCTGAGAGCTCTGAACGGACGAACAGCACGGGATAAAAATGGCTCTATGACCTTTGATAACGGGAGACATAAAAGTCGAACAGACTATGTAATCTGTAGCATGATTCTGTGGCCATCTGTCTGTGACATGGAGGTTGTCGTGAGACCCGAGAGCAACCACAACCCCCTATGCGTGGAGCATAAATGGTGGCCCGCTAGGACTAACTCAACCTGCTCGAATGCTCTTGCTCCACCTTTGATCATCCCAGAAAACAACATGCGCAGGCTAAGATGGGCTAGCGTAGTGACCAATCAACAGGCCATTGATACTATCACCCATGAAACTGACCAAGCTATACTAGCTATGGAATCAATTAGCGTTTCTTCTTCTGGCTTGGGGGATGTGGTCAACATCCATGATACCCTCTTTGGCAAGATCAAAAAACACTTTCTAAAACCTGCTAAGTGAAATGGGGCAACAGCTTGTAAAGGTGCAAGATGGTATAACGCCGAATGTAGGGCGGCACGACTTGCTCTGGGTCATGCCATTAAGAGGAGGGAGCCCGTGACCATCTGCCTAGCCAGAAAGGGTTATAAAGCCTGCATAGCGAAAGCCAAGAGAGCTTGGGATGAGCAACATTGGTGTAAACTGAAAAAAGCTAGCGACAGGAAGGACTCCAGAGTGTTCTGGAACATCGTCAAATGGGGTAGTGAGAGAGTAGAGGAACCCCCTAATAACAACGTGCCACAAGAGGCCTGGGTAGAATTTTTTAGCTCACAATATGCTCTTAATACTCAGATTACAGGTGAGGACAGTCTTACTATGTCCTTTTCCCAAGGTAATCTTTTTACCTACAAAGAGATTATGTCAGCCATTAATGCAGTGAATAGAGGGCGTGCTCCCGGTTTAGATGGCGTCCCTGCTGATATTTTCTTAAATGATAAAGAGCGATGGTGTAAATATATTCATTTACTTATTAACTTCATCGCTAAGGGAGCTGAGGTCCCGGCATCATGGAGAGGAGCTGTGATCATCCCTGTGTTTAAAAAGGGTGACCGTGCACAGCCAGGTAATTATAGGCCAATAAGCCTCATAGACACTGTGCAAAAAATAGTTGGTCGTGTGGTGGTAAATAGGCTCCTTTGAATGGGCAGAGGACAATAACATATTATCACCCTACCAAGCGGGATTTTGAAGGGCAACAAGCACGGTGGACCAAGTGTTCCTCTTTCAATTGCTACAATGGAAGACCGTGGTGCTGGGTGGAGGCAGCCTATATGCGGCTTTTGTCAACCTAAGGGTGGCCTTCGACCTGGTGCCACGGGCCAAATTGTGGCAAGTTTTACAGAGTCTGGGGGTCCCTGAGGAATTACTGACCTTGATAATGCGCCTCCATGAGCTCACTTTTGCTAAAATTCAGTGGGGCGGCTATGGGATGGTCACAGCTGACTTTCCTGTCGAGCGAGGGGTTCGACAAGGGTGCTCAATGGCTCCAACCTTGTTTACTTTGTTCATAAATGGTGTTGTCTCTCGTATGGTACCAGCTTCAGTAGATGCTCCCTCTCTTTCAGGTCTAAAAATCCCTATAATAATGTTTGCGGATGACACGCTTATTCTATCTAAAACCCCTAGTGGCTTGCAGTGTGCTCTGTTAATCTTTGAAAATGTCTGTGGGGAACACGGATTAGAGGTGAAAGCAACTAAAACTAAACTCATGATATTTAAGCCGCACCGCAGTTTTAAGTCCAAAATTGTTATGAGTGGTCGGCCTCTTGAGGTAGTAAACTCATTTACATATCTGGGTATCCATATTGCAGACAATAACAGGTGGAGTCAGCATATAAACATTGCTACACTGAGACACAAGCAATTAGCGGGTGCCATTAATTCAGAACACAGGAAGTCCTTGACTAAACCCGTTAAGCCAGCTTTGCTGGTTTACGAAGCAAAGGCAATTGGGTCCGCACTTTACGGCGCGGAGATGTGGGGCTTTGAAAATTTGAATTCCTTGCAAACCTCAGAGAACAAATTTTTACGGCTACTCACTGGCACACCGAAAAGCACTCCGCTGTTGCCTTTAAGATATGATCTTGGTAGGAAACAAATTAAGGATCTGGCCAGCTTACGACCCATCTTGTATTGGCGAAGGCTCTGGACTACTCCCGAGCTTTCGCACTACGCTGAAGGTTTTATTGATGTCATAAAGGCGGATAGCTTTCATAAAATTAGTTGGCTCAATTCACTGAAAGCAACACTGTTTGAGCTTGGGTTAAGTTCTATATGGCTAGATCCAGCAGGTGCATTATTTCCCACCAAGTCTGCCCTAAAAAATATATTTTGGGAAAATGTTGCTAACAGGAGCCTGAGCAGATCTAGTAATGGGTCTATGTCTGTGGGTTTCCTTGAGGTTAAATTGCATCCCGCTTTGGAGTCGTATTGGGATATTATCTCAAAGCCAGGTGACAGAAAGCTCCTATTCCAACTGAGAGCTGGAGCCCTCCCAATAAGGTCACTGACTGCTAAATGGGGTACAGGGGGGAGTGACACCTGCACAGCCTGTGGTACTGGGAAGGAAACACTTGGTCACTTTTTGTTTTCCTGTAAAGCTTACTGTGCTCCAAGGCGTGTCTGGTTAGCACCTATGTGCAGGAACCTTGGGACCACCTGTAGTTCTGTTGCCCTCCGTATTATATGTTCAAGCTCATTTACATGGATAATAATAGCCACAGCAAAATATACTGGTTGGGCATGGGCGATCAGGCAGAGACTGCTAGTTAATTAACTATTCTCTGTCTGCAAAATCTGTCTCTATGAATTTGGTACCACTGCTTTTTAAACTATTAATGTTTTTGTATTCAGATAGAGATTGCTAGTTAGTTAACTATTCTCTGTCTGTAATATTTGTCTCCATGAATTTGCCATCACTGCTTTTTAGATTGTCAATACTCTAATAACCTTGCAATTTTTTAAATGTATTAATCTCTTTTTAATTATTTAACAAGCATTGTGAGAAATGTTATAATTGTGTGTACTCTATGAATTCAATAGTGCAGTGTCATTGTGATTGACTGTAAATTTAATTAAATTTTAATATTTTGTGTATATTTTGCTTTTATGAGTAATTACTCGAATAAAGCACTATTTGAACTTGAACTTGATAATGGGAGTGAATTTGTGGGTCAAGTGATGAAGAGAGTGTGTGAAGGGTTAGGAATCCGCCAAAAATTCCACGCTGCAAATCACCCCCAATCAGCTGGTCTAGTGGAGTGCTATAATGGCACCCTCAAATTGAAGCTGGCCAAGATACAAGCGAACTCTGGTCTTAGATGGCCTGATGCTTTGCAATAGCACTCTTGTCGACTAGGATGACTGTGCATTCACGAGTGGGACTTAGTCCTTATGAAATAATTTTTGGTCGTCCGGCAAACATATGGGGAGTACCGAGGCCGACGAAATTTAGCGAGATTGAACACCCTGTATAGCTTGACTATCTGCATGATTTGACGGCTAAATTGCGTGTCTTACACCAACAGGTTCATGATACACTGCCTCAGGCTTCTGAAGATCCAGGGCATGCAATCGATCCCGGATCGTGGGTGCTGATCAAGAACTTTTAACGGACAAAGAACGATCAGCCCCGCTGGACCGGTCCATACTTGGTGCTTTTATCTACGAGAACTGCAGTACGAGTGCAAGGGATGAAAAACTGGATCCACGGCGTACATTGTAAGAGGGTTCCTCTGCCTCTACCGTACAACCAGTGGGTCCAGGAGGGCATTCCTGATTCTGAGACCGAAACTGTGCCTCGTTCTCTGCCTTTTAGCGATGCACGTTTAATTGGGACAAGTTCTGAGCGTGAAAGTGACGATCTTTTGCAAGAAGCCGTGCCACCATCAGTGCGGCTGGACACCACCGAACCTGAACTCTTATTCTGCGACGACACAAAGCCCGGCAAAAACCGTTATAATTTGCGACCAAGAGTCATGGGACTAATAAAATAAAATTCCTTTTCTTTACTATTTTTGAAAGATCAGCTCTCCCATCTGAGAAACTGTTTTGACTGATTTTTGTTTTTCGAACCGACATCCAGGTTCAGCTGTAGGGTCGCGGCGCCAAGTCTTTGGAGTGCAAGCCGAAGACACAAGGTCGATGGTTCTGGTTGGTCCTAGGACGTTCCCTGGACTGACAGACGCATTCCTTAGCACGGAACACCCTACCTCCGCGAGCAGCAAGGTTAGAGGATGGAGTTTTTCGAGATGGAGAGACCTGTTGAAGAAACAAACTTTAGAGCCAAAATATGTGAAATAATGAGTAGAAAATGTTTTTTAATATTGTGCGTTTTCATGTTGCTTAGCTTAATGATGTTTTTAATGGGATACGTTATATTCTCTTTTTAACTGACGTTTGCATCCACTACACAACCCATACCTTCTTCTACTGTTTCTTCGCATTCTTTTCATCCTCTGCCTGAACATGAGACCGTTAGAAGATTGGAGTTTGTTGATAACTCTTTCATTCAGCTTCTGCACCAACACCAATTAGTAGTGAACACGACTAACTGTTGGGTGTGTGGTCTTATGCCTCATACTACTGATAAAGGTATTCCTTATCTAGTCCTTCCATTTAGCTACAATGGTTCTGTATGGGTGTACCGAACGATGTTCATCTACGCTCGCGAAGTCCACCCCCTACGGTCTGTGAAGGATAATCCAAAGAATAGTGCTCTAGTTAAGGGAATAGTCGATATGATTAAAGGAGCTAGTTCCTATGAGACTATCCCGAGAGATGAGACACTAGCATATATTGGATGGAACGTGACCGGATATGGAGCTAGTCTGAGTAAGAACCAGCAAGCGAAAAGATCCTCTCCGATTTGAATTGTACCCCACCAGGGTCATCTTTGTCTGCAAGGTAACGGCAAGAATTCGAGAGCTCAGTTAGGGAGTAGTATCTGCACTGAGACGTATGTTTTTTCGTCCCAGACTTCCCCATCGTTCCTAGCAGCTAAGGGTACCTATTTCATCTGTTATGATAGAGCATACACATGGCTGCCCCCTGATTTCTCGGGCACATGTTTTGTCTCGTTCCTGTTGCCTCCCACCTACACAGCCACAGCAGATTACCACAAGACAAGAGTAGTCAGAGGTGTCTTCAGTAAGGAAGATACTGCAGGACAAGAATTGGGAGATTTCTTGAAGGGTTTTCTGCCGTTTTGGGGACCTATGGTGAACAGCAGGAACATACGACAACTGACGAGAGTGGTTGAGTCCACCGTAGTTGCAACTGCCGGTGCCCTTAGTAACTTGACTGCTGAGCTCCAGTCGGATCGTCTTATGACTCTCCAGAACAGAGTTGCGCTAGATGTCATACTCGCAGACCGAGGTGGGGTATGTAAAGTGATCCAATCAAGTTGCTGTGTTTTCATTCCAGACAATGCTCCGACAGTGTACCAGGTCATTTCCAAACTGCATAAAATCTCCTAATCTATACACGTGGATAAAGGAGATTGGTCGTTGATGGGATGGTTCTGGGAACTGTTATCCACCTGGGGATGGAAGACTCTGATGGTAATTGGGGTGATCTTATCCATCCTTTTCCTGCTCTGTCTTTGTGTACAGTGTACTCCTGCTATATGTGGTCTCTATGCTACATCGTGTGTAAGGAAACCCCTATCAAGAGACATGCTAAGTAATAGGATGATGCTACAGCAACATCTTGATGATCTGATGAGTATAGACCTGGACTCAGACTGACATGGGTTTAGGTTATTGCCTATGTAAGGGCAAAAGGAGGGTCTGAGGTATTGAAATTCTGAACCTTGTTATAAAAGTCGTCGTATCATGACAATTTTGGTATCAGCAGACCGAATATGGCGAGTGCTAGATGCTAGTATTTTTGTCCTATTCGAGTGACGAGATCACCATGAAATCAGGGAGTCCGGTATGAACCCTCGGGTTCCATCTTGCGTACGGCAGCCATTTTGTGGTTGCCCTCACAAAGGCCGGTGACAGTGGCCGAACGAGTCTCCAAACACACGTACACTTTAGCTGTCTTCTGAATTACCTGAACGAGCGACCCTCTTGCCTGAAGCCAAACTGGTTTAACCAGACCCTTCCCCGGTAGCTGATCAAGATTACGGATCGAGACACAAAACACCATCAAACCTTTTATTGCGCATAACTATGTCTTATCTTGCTCACACCTGTCTCTACTCTTTTCTTTATGATCTGTTTACGATGGGGATGTGCCCGGTTTTATGGTGGGTTCGATCGACCTGTCTGATCAAGAATGTTGGGTTTGACCAATAATTGATTATGGGCTGGACAAACTGAAAAATAGGCTTGTCATCATGATCCTGCCTTTTTCTTTCTGTGAAAACATGTGAGTGGTCAACTGTAAATTAGGGATATATGCCTGAAGCATAATATTCTGTATAAAAAGAGATGACTGGTTTTTGTGAGCGAGCAGTCTCCTGAGAACATACACCGTGTTGTACTTCTAGGATCTCTGTTACAGGCTGCAGCTAATAAAATTGATCTTTGACGTCACCAGGAATCACCCGTGTCTCTGTACTCTAAGACAGGTGGACCCGGAGACTAGGGCGTTTCCCCTGGTGCCACTGGGTCTTAAATAACCCGGTTCTTCATTTTCCCTAGGTGCCGGCAGGGCTAGGGTTAAAAAACAAAAGGTAGGCTCTTTGCCAAAAAAGGGCACATTTTGACTGGAAATTGAGGTGCGACCATGTTGCGTTTTGGGCTGTTTCCTGTCGCAGGCACTAGGCACACCCAGGCAAGTGAGGTACCATTGTTTTTGGGAGACCTGGGGGAATGCTGGGTGGGTGTAAATTTGTTGATCCACGCAGATTCCAGAACTTTCCACCACAGAAATGGGAGGAAAATGCATTTAAAAAAAAATGTTTTAGCCTTGCAAGGGATTCTGGGTAACAGAACCTGGTGGGAGGCAGTCGAGTCACCCCATCCTGAATTCCTCTGGGTGTCTAGTTTTAAAAAATGTATAGGTTTGCTAGGTTTCCCTAGGTGCTGGCAGAGCTAGGGTTCAAAAACAAAAGGTAGGCTCTTTGCCAAAAAAGGGCACGTTTTCACTGCAAAATTGAGGTGTGACCATGTTGCGTTTTGCGCTGTTTCCTGTCCCAGGCACTAGGCAGAACCAGGCAAGTGAGGTACCATTTTTTTGGGAGACCTGGGGGAACACTGGGTGAGTGGAAATTTGTTGATCCACGCAGATTCCAGAACTTTCCACCACAGAAATGTGGAAAATGCTTTTTGTTGGTAAATTTTTTAGATTTGAAAAAGATTATGGGTAACAGAACCTGGTGGGAGTCAGTCGAGTCACCCCTTCTTGAATTCCCCAGGGTGTCTACATTTAAAAAATGTATAGGTTTGCTAGGTTTTCCTAGGTGCCGGCAGAGCTAGTGTTAAAAAACGAAAGGTAGTCTCTTTGCCAAAAAAGGGTACATTTTCACTGCGAAATTGCGGTGCAACCACGTTGCGTTTTGCGCTGTTTCCTGTCGCAGGCACTAGGCAGACCCAGGCAAGTGAGGTACCATTTTTTTTGGGAGACCTGGGGAAACGCTGGGTGGGTGGAAATTTGTTGATCCACACAGATTCCAGAACTTTCCACCACAGAAATGTCAGGAAAATGCGTTTTTTTTGTCAATTTTTTAGATTTGCAAGGGATTCTGGGTAACAGAACCTGGTGGGAGGCAGTCGAGTAACCCCATCCTGAATTTCCAGGGGTGTGTAGTTTTTAAAAATCTATAGGTTTGCTAGGTTTCCCGAGGTGCCGGCAGAGCTAGGTTGCAAAAAGTACAGCTAGTCACTTTGCCATAAAAGGGTCCATTTTTAACTGCAAAATTGAGGTGTGACCACGTTGCATTTTGCGCCGTTTCCTGTCACAGGCACAAGGCCGACCCACACAAGTGAGGTACCGTTTTTATTGGGAGACTTAGGGTAATTCAGATTTGTAAATCAACTGTTATTACCTATTGAGTTTTCATGCATTTCTCCCTTCCCAATAAAAAACATTATGTAAGAAAAAAATCTTTTTGAAAAATGACCAATAATTCTCATGCTAGTGTGAGTATTCCCAATTTTGAAAATGTGCAAATATATACTGTTTCTAAACTCTATAATTTGTACCCAATTCAGAAATACATAGGTGTCTTTCATACCGATTTTTCCATGTATACATTTTCCAAGAATAAGTGCTCTATACCCAGTAAATAATAAAATACCATTGCAAGTTGCTGCTCAGTTTTTGGCACTGGGTTCGTCGGGCTCTTGGTGAAACTACAAGTCCTATATATCCCCACAACCAGGAATGTCAAACGGATATAACGGTATATTGATTTTCAAGAGCCGTCAAAATTACAAGAAGTTATAGGTGAAAACGTTGAGACAAAAGGCTGTTTTGTTCAACGAATTTTCCATTATTCTAATATTTAACTGTTAGTCTCTATAAAGAAACCTTCATGGATTCAGACAAATGACCCCTTTCTGAATTCAGAATTTTGTCTACTTTTCTAAAATGTATAGCTTTCCAGGATCCATTATTGCTTTCAAACTCATTTCTACCATTAACTGGAAGGAGGTTGAAAGCTCTAAAAATAGCAGAAATAGGCTATGTCCTAGAAAAATGCCAAAACTGTGTGAAAAATGTTGGTTGTCTGACAAAAGACTGTCATTACCTAAAATCTGAGAAAATGGAGATTTCAGCCCCACAAACCCTTTTTTCATAACATTTGCAGGGAAAAACCCAGAGGCTTTCATTTGCAGCCCGTTTTTCCAATTTTTCTGAAAAAAACTAACATTTAACTGTATTTTGCTTAATTTCTGGGACCCCTCCAAGGCAATCCACACACCCTGGGCATCTTTAGAATCCACATGATGTTGGAAGAAAAGGACACAAATTTGGCGTGGATACCTTATGTGGTCAAAAAGTTACAGGGGCCTAAGCGCGCACTACCCCAAATCGCTAAAAGAAGGCTTAGCACAGGAGGGGAAAAGGCCTAGCAGCGAAGGGGTTAAAAACTTTCAATAAAAATGTTTTAGTCAATAAGAAACTACTCTCAAATAAATATACATTTTATTTACTAACATAAAAATTCCAATAAAAAATGTGGAAGTGTTGCCCAAACTTGCTCCTAAACAGACTGCTAAGGGGGAACCACCTCAGGAAGAGGCATCTAGTGGGGACAGGACAGATAGGTCAAGGATCCTCCTTTGAAGGGGTGGGTTTGGAAGGGGTGTGTTTGGCAAGGGTGGTAGGGGTGGGTTTGGCAAAGGTGGTAGGGGTTGTTTTGGGAGTTTTGGGAGGGTGAGTTTGGAACGGGGGTTTTGGAGGGATGGGTTTGTATTTGGGAGAGGTGGGATTGTGTTTGGGAGGGTTGGTTTTGTGTTTGGTATGAGTGGAGGTCAGAGCAGAAATAAAAACAGATCTAGGATAAAGGGAAGGAGGGGTGGACGAGGACTGACGTTTGAAGGCAGAGGGAGCTGGATTGTGTGTTGTGCTTGTGTCTGTTGTGCAGTTGCACACGGGTCTGGTGTATGTCTTGTATGTTTGTGTATGTCGTTCTTGATAGGTGTGTGTTACTCAAGTGGGTGTGTACCTTTGGTTTTTGTTGCTGTTGTTTTGTGTGTGTGTGTTTGTTTAAATGAGTGTGTTGTTGAAGTGGTTAGTCAGGTTATGGTTATTGTGGTAGTAATTGTGGGTGTGCAGTTGCTTGTGGGTATGCTGGTACACATGCTGGTGGCTGTCAGTGTGCTGGTGGTTGTGAGGGTGGTAGTTGTTGTGGATTGGTGTTGGGTGTGTGTGTGCTGATTGTTTTAGGGTGGAGGTGTTTGTGGTGGGGTGGATGTGATAATAATGATGCGGGTGGTTGTGGTTGTGGTGGGGTGGGTATGGTGGTGGGTGTGGTGTTGTGACAGCGGTTATGGGTATGGTAGAGGTTGTAGTAGTGTTGGTTGTGAGAGTGGTGGTAGTTGTGGTGGTGGTTGTGGTGGGTGTTGTCTGTAAGTTGTTTGGGAGTGTGCTTGTGTTTCTTGGTGTATAAGCGTTTATGTTTGGGTGTGCTGCATGTGTCTGTTGGAGTAGGTGTGTAAAAAGGAGTGTGTGTTCTTGAGGCAGGGAAAGGAAGAATTCGGATGGGGAAGGCACATGAGTTGGGGCACAGAGTTGGCCTGCTTGGGAGACTGAGGACAGTGAGGAGGCTAGTCCTGTAAATTCTCTCTGCAGGCCAGACATAGCACTATAAATACCTTCCAGGTATGCTACCATTGTTGTATATGGCAACTAAAAGCCTGGATGGCTTTCAGGAGTGCAGTTTGGCCTACAGAGATGCTGCATGGGAAGTCTATAGCTTCCTCACTTAGCACAGCATGAGGGACAAGGACAGAGGCTGAGGTGTCTGCCGACCTTCTAGTGGGAGGGTTTGGCCAACTGGGGGAAGCAAGAGGGAAAGTGGAGATGCCTCTCTGGGTTGTGGATAAGGTTGCAATTGGAACAGTTGCTGTAGGGTCCACCACCACTAAGGACTTGTCAAGTTCTCCAAAAATGATGTGGAGCTGGTGGCCTCCATGCCAATCCCTTCATCCTCCATGCCACTGTGTCTATCTGTGTCAGTGGACTTATCAGTCTAAACACAGTGGCTTGCTGCTTCCCTGCCTTCAGGCCTCGAATAAATTGGATACCATCACTCAGGTGGTCAATATAACAGGGGTTTCATCATCAATGGGAACTTAAATACATTCATCGATTATGAACTTCCCCCAAATGCCCAGCGCAGGTATTTTGACTTCCCAGAGCTGCCCCCTACCAAAATAAAACACTAAATAATATTTCTGTTGTAACCTGTTGACAACCCTATCCTTGTCATTTCCTAAATTCACTTATCGAGGTCAGTAACATCATCTAGGCCAGGGGCTCCAATATTTCATATAATGAGAGCTACTTCTCAACAGTGAATATCATTGTGAAATAATGAAGGCTAAACCACCTGCCCATTGTGACCAGACACCCCCTTGTCCAGGTACATTGACTTGAGGCCTAATGTCCATAGATCCAGATATTATCGTTTGAACTAAATACTTTTCTAAGAGCACTATGAAGGGGCTGCCATGTGTGTCAGCGAGAATGTCGTCTTTGGGAATGTATGAACATGTGTGCGTATGAAGGGAATACATTTGTATGGGTGTCTGAGAGCCTGTGAAATTTAAAATGCTATTGTAATTAGTAACTCTCCCTTTCAATGTTCTTCTATTAAATCAATTAATCAATCAATCAATCAGTATTTATGTAACATAGCTTAAAACCCCAGGGGGTATCCATGCACTGAGGAGAGGGGAGCCTTAGCCTTATTTGAAGAGCCATACCTTGAGTCCCTTCATGAAGTTGGTGAGAGAGGGGACTTTCAAAGGTGGAGGGGAAGGATGTTCCGGGACTTTGCAGTGAGTTAAGGGAAGAAGCGACCTTCGTTGCAGCTCTCGCTGGATGTGTGGGACATTTGTGAGGGCATTTGAGGTGGATCTGTGTTTTCTGGTAGGCTGGTTTGAAAGTCAGGTAGTAGTTTATGTAGCAGGGTCCGGCGTTGTGGACGGCCCTGTAGGCAAAGGTCAGCAGCTTGAACTGGCATGGCTTCTACATGAGAATCCATTGGAGGATTCTGATATGGATGTGTTGCTGGTCTCTTTGGGGAGGTAGAGAATGAGTCTGGCTGTGGTGTTATGTATAATCTGTAGTTATTTGAGGAGATGGGAAGTTGTTCCGGTGTATAGCGCACCCCCATAGTCCAGTCGGCCGGTGAAGATGGCTTGAGTTGCTGCTTTCCTGGAGAGGAAGGGGATTCAACTGCAGAGGATGTAGAAGCAGGAAGAGGCTACTGTCTTTACCTTGTGCTTCATCAGAGGGGTCTTCAGGATGATTCTGAGGTTGTGGGGATGGCTGGTAGGGGTAGGTGAGGTTCTGAGTGCAGTGGGCTACCAAATGTCATCCCATGGGAAGGTGTTCTTTCTAAAGATGAGCACTTCCATCTAGTCCATGTTCAGCTTCAGGCAGTTGGATCTCATTCAGTCAGTGATGTTGGTCCTGGCGTTCTGGAAGTTGACTCTGGTTGTGGTGGTGTCTTCCACGAGAGATAGGATTAGCTGTGTGTCATCTGCATAAGAGATGTAGGTGCAGGTGATGACGGCCAGTTGAGTCACGTAGGCATTGAAAACGGTGAGACTGAGGGAGGATCCTTAAGGGACTCCACAGATAATGCTTTTGTATTCGGAAGCAAAGGGAGGTAGGTGGATTTTCTGTGTGCATCCTGTGAGGAAGCAGGTGATCCACTTGTGGGCATTTCATCTGATGCTGACTTGGTGTGAAGGTCTTAGGTATTACTGCTAGGTTGCCAATATCTGTCCAGTCACTTACACTCGCATTTAAGGGTGCAGAGCTCAGAGGTGAACCAACTGTGTGCTTGGAGTGTTTTCTGGTTCTGGTTACTTTCTTGGGTGCAATGATATTGTTGCAGCTAGAGATCCAGTCGGAGATGTTTTGGAAGGCTAGCTCCAAGTTGCTTGTGGTGAGAGGTATGATGCCATTGAAGGTGGTAGTC